>NC_136068.1:766765544-771565544 GCF_964261635.1 Lissotriton helveticus
AGGTACATTAGGAAGAGTGCCTGTAGGATACATTGTTCAAGGAGGCCTTATTTTATTTGTGTCCCCATTACTGATCTTAGCGTCCACCACTTGTCCTAGAGATAGGGTTGCTAGAGAAGATGCTTTCATGGGACATATCAACATGACGTTTTATGTGGATAGGTATGAACAAAGCAGTGTTTTCCGTGCCAGAGTACCAAGTGGTACCACAGACAACCCTGTGTTTGATCTTACTTTCTTTATTACATGGAGCACTTACGTGACAATTAAAGCTTCTTGATGCCTACTAAATGTTAATGTTCTATATGCTTTTGGGTGTTATCTGTTATTTGCCCTTTTCACTCACTTTTGAACTTGTTTTAAAGGGGCTGTTCTAAAAACTTGTATACTTTAAAAATCGTGGTCACATTGTTTTGTCTGCGATCCGCAACTTGTACAGGTTTGGATGTCAACTGCATTAGATAACAAGGGCTCTTAGTAGTATCTAGCAAGTGCGAAATAAAAGGTGGTCACCGCCTGTAGTTGGTGTATTTTCTCAGCTTTAAAGGCTTTTTAGTAAAGCCTTACAGATGTTCCTCTGCATATGCTTCTGAATTTCTGCTGCTATTGGAAAACTTTGAACATTATTTTAGCTTCCGAAACCCAGCCTCATACCCCAAAACCCTTACATCTGATGGCGTTATTGTTAATTTCCTTACATTAAAGAAAATAACGGAAACCATGCTGGTATGTATGTAAATAGAGATTTGTGCTGGTGCTGCCATTCAAGGTACAACATGGGAGTTTACCTTTGGCCTTAAGGAACATTAAGTACATTTGGCATTAAACTATGGTGGAAGCATTTGAATTAGGAGGCAATACAACAGTCAAGGTAGAAGTTAAGGGTAATAAATTGAATAGTTCTAAAATGTTGTTTTGGTTAATTAACCAGAGTGAGTGGAGTTATTCGATTCAGTCTTCATGTTCTCAGCACAGGCTGAGTGAGATGTATTATTGTTCAGCATTAGCTGCACCATCTATTGATTCAGTAGAGGGCGAAACTCCCCGAGGATTTCTGAGAAGCTAACTGTGCTGCTGCGGAGCAGAAGGCGGAGATACATGGGCTGAATAAGTAAGCGCAGAACTGAATTGTATTTGCATAATATTGCTGCAGCCCGGCTATGTGAATCGAATGGGCTAATGATGACATTGCATTGGAAATCCCGTGGATAAGTGATCCTTGAACTAGGAAGTGGTGGAGAGCATTGATTTCCCTTCAAGGATAGTGTGGCTAGGTCATGCTAATGACATCTAAAGTACATTATGCAGTGGATACAAATTTATGGAAGCATATTTCACTGTCAATATCAGAATGCAAATGGCCTTTAATAGAAATGCATAAACATAAATCTGTTTAGTTTGTAAATTATAAGTTGTGTATGTCACATGATACTACAGTTATGTTTTGTTTAACAGACCTGCGTTGAAAAAAAATAATTTTGTGGCTTTAGAAATTCTCTTTTAGCGACTTTCATTTTCTTACTTGTGGCTCAAGGTCTGTTTGATATTGGACAACGAAAAGTCCTCCAAAGGAATTTGGTTTAAATAAGGGGATGAGACAAGTGCCCCACCACATAAGGCAGTAACAGTAATTTGTCTATCTAGAAAGTATGGGCTCGAGCACCTTATTAGGGGGATGGCAGTTAACACCAGTTAATGCCCAATACAAATGGCAATCATACATCTGACACTATTCTACCCACTGCCAAAGCATTAAGAGAATCAATATTTAAATGAGCTTTTGCCCCCACAATGTCGTGGAGGATAAGAGTACCTCTGTACTTGATAGTATATCTCCACAGCAAGTGTGGGTGGCATTAGGATCTGCAATTGAAAGAGTGATCTTTTTATTTATGTGCTGTTTTATGTTTTATTGCCATTTGTCATCTTTTTAAATGGTGTCTTGTCACTGCATCAGTAGATGTGGGCTTCTCGTTGTGGACTTAAATCACCTTAGGTTTCGCTTTTCAGACTGTGATTTCTGTATTTGATGATGTCGGGCCATCTACCACTGCATCATTAGGAATTTTGAAGCAATGGATTTACTCTTTAGCAGGCTAGAGATTTTTGTTTTGGTTTCAGGAAGTGCCTTTTTTTCATAAAATAGCATGTGAGATGTTTTATTTCAATTTTCATTTAGCCATACTATTGTAGGCTTTCCTTAGATGTAAAGGCATGTTTTATTCTAAAATACTGGTTTACGTGGTCCTATTTTGCACATCTGCATTGAGAAGAGAATGGGACGTGGCTTTTGATTTTCAAATCCCAGCAATTACCGTAGCGTCTCCCAGCTGTTTACAGGAGGATTTATTGCTATCACAGCACCTGGTTATTGCCAAACAACTCTTTGGTTGAGAGTTGGTAGTCTAACCTCTCCTCTCCCCTGTTACTGAGTTTAAATGGCTTGGTCTTATAGTATCTGACTTTCCTACAGTTTGATTCTTGCTTGCTTTGCAAGGTGATGTCCTTATGAATCTCTCGATATCTAGTCCCATTAATTAGGTGCCTCATTTCCCTTAGTAATTAATAAATCGCACCCAATAGCATTGGGGACCAATATTCCAATTATAATTCATTAAAAGAGAGAGTGCTTTGAGATAGCCCCATTATGTGACCACAGAGCACACTCTTATGTGGATCCTAATAAACCCTTGAGCATTCTGAACCACCCATCAGTGTATTTGCATTTCGGATGAGCCAAGTTGGATAACACCCTAAGTAGCATCCTCCTATAGCGTGATTGTATAAGTGCATTTAGTTGACTCCTATATTGCTTTGTGAGAAATACACCTTTATGATATTCGCTTAACTTAGGCTTGTGAACAGTTCTAGTTAATGAGCATTGCATTACAGATTCTCCCCAACAACCAGTGACTAGTTGTGCTTTGTTCTTCACATGAGAGCCACGGTAGCTTGATAGTCGTACTCCTTCACAACATGACTGGGTTATTATTCTTATTCCTGGCTCTATGGTGTTCCACATTTATACCTTTTGCGCTATGTTAGGGAACTAATTTGTTCAAACTTTTTGATTGTTGCTGCCCACCCACGGTTGGAGGAACTTGGCTGGTTTTTGGGTTCCATCTTTATTTCCATGGGGCATGCATAGCTTGTTACTGATCTTTAGCCTTAACTACAATTACCATGCCTCGTTCACTGATGTAGCCTGGTGATTGTCTCTGATAATATTCCATTGCATCAAGCTGTGCTGGTCAATACTCGTGCTTGAGAGTTTACTCTTGTGAGTTATGTATCTCAGAGTTTGTCTTGTCTGAGTGCCATGTACATATTTTTGTCTCTATATTAATTCTCAGGCAGTACTTTTCAGAATATTTTTGCACACTCATTTATCTGCGCTGCTTGTAGAGCTGGTTCTTACTTTACTGTAATCCTAATTTGCCTCATAAGTGCCAGTCTCCATTAATAACGTCGATTTTACATTAATCTGACCTTACTGGTGCCGTTTTTATGGAGAGGAATGGTAGAGCTATGGGCTACTTAGCTGTAGGTTGTCTTGAGATGGACTTTTTATTAGGAAAGCAGCGCACAATCATTGTACACTTTATAAGTCGTTTTAAGGGTTGTATTTACCCTGTTGCCTGAGAGAATTATAGAACTGCAGGGTGGATTATTAATAATACATTTTATCATGAGAAAATATAGTTACTAGTAGGTCTAGTTTCTGTTTTTGTGCCACCTCCCTCAGAAACATTCCTGTGTACTTTCCTAATTGTCCTTCATTCTGCAGTCTCACTGCATTTCATATTGGTCTCTTTTAATGGCCTTTCTCTTTTTCCACCATAGGGTTTCCAATTTATCGACAATGTAAGAACTCCATAGACATGTGAGTAAGGAATTTGCTTTGCTGGTACTAGAGTGGGGCTTGAGTGGCCTGCTTTTAGAATGCAAGTCTAGAACTGAAACAAGATAGTGAAAGTGTAAACTAATACTTGACCGAAAAATCTGAAGGTAAACTTCGAGGTACTAACGTGCCATTGCAGTGTACTCAACTTTTGATGGACACTGCATACTTGTTACAAGGCTTGGACGACACTGTTGTACAGTAGATAAAAACTGACCTGGGTGGCTTTAATTCTAGCTGTTTTCTGATGTTGCCTGTGTAGTGTCTAGGAGGTGTCTGCATAAATCTGCTGCCAGAAATATTTGTGCAATGAAGTATTTATATTTTAAACTTTTTTCATCAGTCGGGGGCGCTGTGTCTTTTGGTGTTGGCAAGGAGACGCGGCCTCTCTTTAGGAAAGTGGGTATTCCCTTAATAAAAGATGGCAGAACCTTCCATTTTGCTTTTTTGCATGTTGTTCGTAGTCACCTTGATAAAATGGTAATTCTTCTGCTTTTTCAGATTGATTCAAAGCTACCTATTGCGCTGCCAACTCCTTTAAATAAGCTCATTGAGGTTATGAATAGCAAAGACTCATGTCAAAGACTGGGAGATGGACTTCTCTGACATTATTGAGTAGCTGTCAGGGACAGAATTTTTCACAAATTAATCCGGATTGCGTTATACTTGTAGATCATTTTTCTCAGACGTAATATTTTGCATTTAACCACTGCATATTGTTTAAACAGTGCAAACGCAACACAGCAACCACTTATTCGAGTTTGGCAGATATCTGCTGGGGATTTGAAGTTGCACTGATTAGCCAATGCATTCCTTTCTAATATCCCCTATATTTACGATTATTAATGATAACATGTTCCAGGATAAAATGTTCCAGGCTTTACAGGCCAATAGTGATCATTATTTCATGCAATTCACACATTTTCAACATTTCACCTCTTTGGAGCTTTTTTTCGTCAGTGTGGTCTTCCTAGTGTACAACTTTATAAACGTAGGTTTTTTTATTGTTAAATTTTCCTTTTCTCAGGGAAATGCACGAAGCTCCAAACCCTGTTGCAGCTGTTTTTTGGTATAAAATAAATCTGAGAATATTGCACCTGATTCAGAAGAATTGCGCCCAGTAATCAGACTAAATTGGTATTAAGTTGGAGCGAGAATAGAAGGTAGAGGAAATTATAGTTGGATCATTGAAAGGTATGTCTAGATTCTTTAAACCCGTCCTTCTTAATTTTGGAACAGTTAACTCTTAAATAATACACCTCTGAAGATATTTAACTGTAACTTAGGCACCTGCCGAAATCCCTTTGACATACTTGAACCTTAAAATAACATTGCATCATTTGCTTTGCTTCACCTCCGTGATGATGATTGTTACCCTTTACCATGAAATGTTTGTCGTCTTGTTAAAAAAATAATTACTAGCAACTCCTTAAAGCCAATTAAGCGAACAGTTTAGTTGTTTCACGTGTTAACTGTAATTAGCACCTTCAGCATTTGGTCTTTGCCTTCCATTCATATTCATCTTGATCTCGGATCGTATGTGTAGAGGTTTGAGCATGTTAGACTGGTAATTTGAAGCATACAGTTGGAGGAGAATGTAGTTTGCAACTTACAATACCTAATAACATTTTGTCTGAAAGATTATTTGGATTTCAACCTACGACTATTATCCTTATTTACTGTTAAAGTAGTGTGGCTTTATTGCCGAAACTAGCTGTGACTGGAGTTAGAATAGCAAACATGCCCATTTGAAATAAATGGCAAAACACAGTAAAGTAGAAGTTATGGGTTGAAGTATGGTTGATTTGGTTTAATTTGATTTTAATTTTATAGACCGCGGCATATACCCATAACACCTTAGGAGCTTGTAAATAAACCTCCCCAGTGCTGCGCTGTCCATTATCCAGTGCTGAACTGGACGTCCAGCGGTCGCACGCAGCACTGGGGAGGTAGTGCCCGTGACGACCGTTGGCCGACGGCAGCACTTAAAGGGTTAAGCGTCTTGGCGCAGACTTTCTGAAGGAGGCAGTGGCAGAAAGACTATGATGGGAGAGTTGAAAAGATAAAAAGGTGTATCAATGTTCTTTTTTTTTTCTTAGTCTTTGCAACTTAAATATCTTCAAACTAAATCTTAAACACACTCTTGACTAAACGTTGTTTTATTAGATGTTTAAAACCAAACCTGGTTCGACTAAATGTTTTAACTATTACAATAGATTTGACTTTAAATAAAAGATTATTGGATCATAACATAAAATAGCCCTTGTCTTCATTTTTGTAGAGTCCTACTAATTTCAGTGAAGCTCGTCAGAAATCAGAATGCCATTCAGTGCAGGGTGGGAGCAAACCAATGACGGGCGAGAGCATACCAATACAGCCGACTCCTGACGGCACCCTATATGGGTGCAGACAGGGGAGTCTGCAAGGCAGGGTGCCATTGCATTCCACACTGCCCCAGGGGCAGTAAATGTTGTTGGTGCCCCAGATGGGACTGGGCTACCCACAAAAAAATATATATAATATTGACCGCTCTCTTTGGCACCCTGGATGTAGGCTGGCTTCTGAGCCTGCAGGAGCCATGGGCCTCCTTCACGCGGCCCCTAACTATTTAAATAAGAAGCTCGCCCCCTTCATGAATATGCAATAAGTGGAACAGCTGCTTATTTCATACTCACTGCTCTTTCCAGGGAGCGCCTCATAATGCCCTGCGAGGTCTGTTTGTTAACATGATTACATACTTGTGCTCCTAGAAGGGGCAGAGGCAACAACAAAGCATTTTTTAAATAGTATGGGGTACAGCAACGCATGCAACAACTCCCCTTCAAACATTTAAACATCTGAAGTATGTCTCCTGTGTCAATGAATACATGACCCCAGAAGAGCTTACCATACTTAATAAAGCACTGCAAGCTCGAGCTGTATTCTGTTCAGCTGGAGTGTGGCTACCCCTTGTGTTTGGTCTTATGGTTGCATTTTAGGTTTGAAGAATGTAAATAAGACAACACAGGTTTATGGTTGTTTTGAATAGAAATGCTTCATAAAAATTATTCTTGAGACAGTAATTATTATTTAAAATTGCCGTATATGTACATGGAAATACATTGAAATATAATTATTGATAAATTATCGTGGTGATTGCTTGACAAAGCCAAAAGGTCTGTTGTTGATATGCTGACCCTCTAATAAAGGCAATAAGCCGTCCTTTTATGTTTTGTGATTTGGACCCTTTGACAAAGCCAGTGTTCTGTGACATTGATAATGTAGTGTAGTTCCTATTATCCCAATAGGCTCTGCGCATTGGAATAATATCTTCAATAGTATAGACGTAGGACAGAGGTTAACTAGGTCTTCTACTGACGATATTAGACTTAAGTTTTGTGCGCCAGCTAGCTCAGAGTTCACTAGAAACTTTCTCGAATAGGCGAGGAGGAGTTTAACCTCCCTGGATAGACAAGAAGGGATTTAGTTTCTGACAACCATAGAACATGACAACTTTGCTCTCCCTGATCAAGAGTATATCTCTAGAGTCGTGTGAAAACAAAAGACAGCTATTTTACTCAGTCAATACGTGCATACTTAGTTTCACCAGATTGTAGAGAAAAGAAGAGACGGGCGTTTTCAATAAAAGGTGTTATTTATTGATCAGTCTCTTTTCTCATACAAGAGAAATGAATCGCTACAATTGTAATACTTATAGTTAAGTAAAGTGCATACAGTAAAAGCAGGATTATAAAATAATACTGTAAAAGCATGGATATGGTTTCTTAGCCATATGTTACTTTAAAATGGATAAAAGATATACATACATATATACATTGACTAATCGTACTCAACTGGTGCTTCTAACTACGCCTACCCCGGTGTACCTGACCTAAGCCTAATACATGGGAGGGAGTAAGTAAGTAGCAGTTTAAGTTAAGTTTGTTTTGCCAAGAATCTGACTCAAGAATTCTCTGTAAGGGGTCAGTCAGTTCAGTACCTGGGATTTAGAAGGCAGGAGGGCTGGTATCTCTTTCTCAGGACTCGGTATCCCAGTTACCCGCGAGGGCAAGCTGGAAACGCTGGAGGCTGGATTCCTCGGCAAGAGGAAAGGCAGCGTTTTCCTCAGCGCGTCAAAAGGGGAGGGGCAGCGTCCGTGGGCTCTCGCATCAGCTGGGCTCTCCGGCAAGTAGTCGCTGCTTCAAGCTCATCACCACCGTGTCTTTACTTAGGGCAGCGTAGGTATATTTATACCTGAGAGGTGCCGGGTTTGATGTAAGGATGGACATAAGACGTCAATAAGGATGTCATTAAGAACTGGTCGTTCTTGCATTCTTTACAGGAGTTCTCGAACTAAATCAAAACAATAGCAGCGGGGATTTCCAAGGTTTGCTGGAGGCTTGGTTTGTTTAGAGAACTCGGTGTGCTTTCTAGGGGGCTGGAGGAATAGTGCTTGCTTAATGTGACAGCATGCGCTATGACTAATTTATGAAACGGGTTTCTGTGCCGTTGTATGGATATTAGTGATTTATAACCGGACAAGGGTCAGAAATTGGAGTATCGATACAGGTCCTTAGATAAACACACTACACCCACTCCACGAATTCATGTCCATATTTACTAACCTAAGCAATAGTAGACATAACTAATAGTGCATGTGTATACCGAACCACCCCAAAATACATTTTTTGCATTTGAAAATAGGCATATTCGAAATAAACGAAAATGAGTATAGGTACTGTATGCATTCAAGCAGTGTAATCATTCAAAAAAGATGCACATTTTATATCTGCATGAATGATTTGCGAAAATAACACATGAAATGGCTCTTAATACAGAAGAAAAAGTGCGAGACCACTCCATCACATATAAACACAGTTACTTGTAAATACGCTAGAGGCTGAGGTAATGTATTGTCTCTGGAGTTCCTAAAAATAGAAGCTCTGTTCTCTAAGAATAGTTCTACTTTAAGCAGAAGATAAGTGCCAAAAAAGTAAATATTTTGGATTTGGGAAAAAAGTTTTCGCTTTCAGGGGAAGAAGGAAAAAAGTTCTCAGTAGCTTTGTTTTTAAAGCCGAAGGCCAAATTCAGAGTTCAGGGAACGCTGTGTGCACGTTTGCTTAAAGTCACTCTCTCTGTTCTGGTGAAAACATCATTTTAGACAGACTTTCAAAAAAACAGTTTACTGCCTCAGGTGAAAGTTCGACCAAGTTGGAAAATGTCGCTACCATGCAGTTGTGCGCATGTTCGCTTTCAGTGATGTTTTGATCAGCATTGCTTACAGAAGGCCGTACCTGGTTGATGCTGCTCTCATCCTGTACTTCACTAGCCTTCAATCGTAGTGGTGAAGTCTCCACGAATGCCGTCATCAGGATAGGTAGCCGCTGGGGACAGCACAATGCACGAGCCTTTACTGGATCCAACAAAGTATCTGCATCCAATGGTACTTCTGATTGTAGTGTAAGACAGGTGTCCAACACGCATTCTTCGCCGCATAGCATGCATCTCAATACAGGTAAGACACAATTCTGCCATATGGGTCTGAACGAAAGAAACCAGGTCATATTCAGATCTCTTAGCCGGGCTAATCCAAGGACTTTAGTTATGCGGTCCCGATAGCGTATAGCTAGGATCGTTTCTTCCATTGTTGCTGGAGTCTTGTCTGTGACATGGCTTGCCATAACGAAGCAGGAGTAGCAAAAATAGGATGCCTGCTACGAGTCCCAACAGGAGTGGAAGTCCGCCAAAGACAGAATGGACAAAATTGGGAAATATTCCCAGGACTGCTTTGAATGGAGTTAACAGTCCCGAAAAAACGGTCTTAAATACACTCGCGATACCATTTGTATCAGAAATATTTAAGATTTCGCTTAGCATTTCTGCGAAGTGTAGGGGGCAATTTGTTGATAACAATGTATGTATCTCTCCCGTTGTCCTTGCAACTTGGAGATCATACGTTTCTTTTGATGACGTCAAGTGTACTGGCGCCTGTAGGAGCACAGTCTTCATTCTGCTTAAAGTATCAATTCGAATAGAAGAGATATTCAAACTAGGCCAAATTTTTCCCTCCCTGTCTGGAGCGTCATTCGGAAACAATACTCGCTCACAGCAAGTGACCATGGAGCTCACGCTTACTAGATAAGGTTTTCCTGGCAGTAAGCCACAACATCTGTGATCTACAATTAGAATGTAACTCCCGTTAGAAAGTCTTCTAAAGAATGGTTTTATTTGCGTTGCAGGTGTGCCGAGCAGGTGACATGAAAGGTTATTTGAAGTCCCTTCACAGGCCCCATGTAAACTTATACCCTGACACAGAAGTATACCACTTAGTGATTTTTCACAATTATTACCACTAAGAAATACACTCTGTCCTATATTACTATAACATGTGTGTTTATAAGGTAAGTTCCATGTTGACTTAATGTATCCTTTACCCAACCTTTCATACTGGCCTGCCTGTATATATTTTTGGCAGTATCGAGATTGGAAAGTCGTTATCGGAATAGTTATGATTCCATGTATTATCCATTCAATGACAGGTCGTTCTGACATTGTCAATGGTAATCTCTCAAGTTTTTCAATGCTCAGAATTGTATATTCTGCACTCTTTTGTGCCAAGCTGATTTGTGTATCAGTAAGGTTAAAGATACTGAATAATGACGTTGTGTTGATTAAACGCCAAGGCACGTAGCCTGAACGCAGATTTTGTAACGTCCAGCCAAGCTGTACAATAGAACGCAATTGGGACTGACCGTGTTGCAACATCAGTAAGTCTTGCTCTATTATATCGATTGCAGATGATACAATACTGTCCAGTGAATATATTCTGGAAGACAGTCATTAACCCATTGTCCACAACAGAAAGTGATTTTTCCAAATTAACACGGTCAATTTCCCGTATTTTCTCTGCTGTTTCAATTTGAGTTACTTTCCAAGCTTCGTTGTAAGCTGCATATACAGAGGCCGCTATGAAACGTTTTTGACGCTGTTTGCGTGGTCCCATAATGAAATCACGCATGTCAGCACCTTCTTTAAGTAAAGTCAAGTGTTGCTTAATTTCTGCCAGTGTGGATGTTCGTAGCCATTCGAGGCAGAGTTTTCCTACACTGTATGTAGTTACAATCCCTGGATGTTGTCGCTGGGAGTATCTAGGGTCTGGCCTGTTTAACGTGAACCCCTGTATTTTGTTCAGGAATCTATCTTGACAGTTATTTGTGTCTGTGGGCCAGATCAACCATTTTTTCCAATCAGGATGTGTTCTGTTTTGGTTTAAAATATGGGATACGTCTATCTCAACATCTGTAGTGCTATTACTGTCAGGTGTTGGTTTTGGAATAGACGGTTTGTTTAAGTCTTTAATTTTGGCTAGGCCAAGACAGGTTGCCTGTTGAATTGTGTCATTCAAGAATATAATTTGTTCTGGGATCATGCAGGCTCTAAACAATGATTCTATACCTATGACCTGCCAACCTCTTGTACCCCAGATTGTTTTCGTTTCAATGTTATTGTTCCATAAATCAAAACCGAATGTATTCATTTTGTCAAAAAATGATTCTGAATAGATTAATTTTGTATTTGTAAGCATGGTTTTCATTCCTATCTTATTTAACAATTTGAAATAAAACGTTTCTGCATCACTTGTGTTAAACCCTGAAAAATATGGAGATTTATCATAAAATGTTTTTGAACTGCCTTTTGGTGGAGTTGCACAATGTTCCCATTGGTTATAATTAAAAACATTTCTAGGTTGAGCAGATTTATGCAGATAATGGTTACCATAGTGGTTGTAACAGTACATCTGGTCATAATTAGATGAACCCTGTAAATAATCATGTTCTGTAAATTTAGCTGACATCACTAGATCTGACATCATATCATTAATACTTTCAAAGTCCCAATCATCAGCGAATGTGCTCGATTCTACAAAGTCACTTAATGAAACCTTAAATTGATGTGGATACTTCAAGAGCTCGACCAGGCCATAGATTTCGTAATCAGTTTTGTCCCATGCTACCCCACCGGGTATAGGATTGGCTGTGAAGTTTACTGAAGAAAGTTCTCTTTTCTCGATGTGTGAAGACTTGTGTGGTTTTAGGACCAAGTTGATTTTCTGACTTGCTGTGTCCATTGTAACATATTTTCCCTCAATAAAATGTCCCAAGTATAGTACCATGATAAGCCAAAGTATGAGGACAAATACACCTAGTGCCACCCAGAATTCAATCCATGGAGAAATCAGATAGGTTTCTTTTAGTTGATGAAAGAGTTCCTTTGCTTTGTCTTTAAAAGTCTTTCATGCTGTCGGCTGTTCCTCGGGTTCGCTCGGATCCTCGGAAAAATCATCAAAGTTGATGAAGTAGCCTGATGCTGTTCTGTCAATTGTTTCAATTGCTTCTGGATTCCTTTTTGTTTTTGGAATGTGCTTTGTTTCATTAGCATAGTCTGTGGTTACATCATTGTAGACTGGTGTTTCTTGATGCATTATTGTGATTTGGGTTTCAAGAGGTTTAAGTTCCATGGCTTTGTTGCATAGTCCTTGTTGATTCACTGTAGGTTTATCAAATGTGATTAGTCTCTCAGTTTGAACCTCTGTGTTTGTAGCAAACTTTGGTGTTCTGCTATTTCTTGGGAGTCCACTTGGCCTACTACTTATTATCGGCCACATGATTGTGGTTTAACCAGGTCGATGGATACAACTCGGTTCTCCTTTTTACCAGCAAGGGGCGGTAGTACAACTGATCTTGTTCCGTTGATAGCTAAGACAGGTACTGCCTTTCTGTAAGAAGGCCCAAATTCCTTCTTCACCGCTATTTTCTCTCTGACCAGATCCCCGATTTTTGGAATCCAGACAGGCCTGGCTGGGACAGGTGGTTTCTCTTCAGTGGTTGTTGGCTGTTGTTTCAACTTTATGTTGCTCAGGTCTTTTCTTGTTTAATTTAAGTCCTGTAAAATAGCCAAACGATCTTTGATATCAAAGCATTTTTCTTTAACCACTGAAGTTTGACTATCGAGGTCCTGGATTAACATTCTAGTCCCAAACAATAGTTCGTACGGACTGAGACCTCTCAGAGAATTTCTTGGCAGATTATTAAGACTACGTTGGACACTTATTAAATGTTTGACCCACCCAGCTCCCGAACCTAATACCTTTGCCGTTATAGATTGCTTTATGTCACGGTTTTTTCTTTCCACAATTCCGTTTCCCTCAGGATGAAAGGGACAAGAGTACCGCAATGCAATGCCCATGCTGTTCATGGCCTCCTTATAAGCTCGAGAGCTAAAAGCAGGACCCTGGTCAGAATGTAGCATGCCAATTGCGTATGTGCCGATAAAGACTCGCAAATCTTTTATAACAGTTCTGGCGTCAGCCGAGAGCTGGGGTCTACATTTTAAGTGAAGCTAGTCTCTATATGTTAATATGACGCATTTATTTATACTGGGTATTTTTATATTTTATTGCTTAATTCCAATTTTGAGCGAAACAATATGGCAATACACCGTCTCGGTCGCCACTGCGATCTCTGTTGCAGTCTGGGCAGTTTTTTGCAAATATGTGATGTTGCAGGCTCATTCCTGGCCACCATTATGTGGATTGTAATTCTTCCAGAGAATCCTTTAGCTTAAGGTGTCTAAGACCCTCACCCATGTGTGTGTCTGCTATTAACAATATTCTCCTGTTCGTGTTTGGAATTACTCTATCCCCCACTCCAGGGATTTGAGCAAAAGGAACGGAGTTTGCATCGATCATGTATGGATAATTGAGTGAATAGGTGATGGGTAGCGCTGAGCAGTCGCCTTTTGATGACGTTTTCACCGCCAGCATTGTTTCCCCGTCAACGTATTTTTCTGAACGCTTTTTTGTAGCTACGGAAGCCGATTTAGTTTCTTCCGCTGTGGCTGTCTCAGCCAATGAATTCCCTGAAACGTGAACTCCATCACGTTCATGACTCAGTGAGTGTATCACGTGAGTCTTTGGTAGTTCTTTCTGTAAAAGAACTACTTGTTCCCAAAGCGATTTTTGCTTGATTGTGGCACCTGTGTCATCTTTGTAACCGTTTTGAATCCATTTCTGTAAATCGTTATTGTATGATTTGAGGCAGTAATATGAATTGCACACTATTAGTGTCGGGAATTCGCGATCGGCATTATCTAGCGCCATTTTTAACGCTATTATTTCAGTTTGTTGTTCTGAATTATTTTCTACTGAATGTGTTTTAGTTACCAGAGGTCTCAATTTTACCTCCGCGCCACACGTTTTTTACTATCTCGCATGTGGCGTTATAGGCTAGTTTTCCCCAAACTGAGGGTTGAGCATGTCCGTCTGTATATATTACACAGGCGTATTGTCGTATGGGCAGAATGTCGATTGGCAGAGGGTATTCTCTTTCATATTCTAGATTTTTTAATTTTTTCATTTCCGGGTCAAAATAGTATTTCACTTTGTCTGTAGCAAGAGAATTTTCCCATTGTATCCATTTTGGATTTAGTGCCACAGTAGGTAAATTACATGGGCTTGTTAATGCCTCAAAAGCTGATTCTGCTGTTCTGACTGTAATCCGTCTGCCGTCAGCTTGGTATCTTTCTCTTGCTACAGCTGTTTGAACCGCATGAACAATGTTTTCCTTAATGCTGAATGTTTTTTCAGCTTCTGTGTACAAATGTGATTTGTATGCTATTGGTACCGTTTCTCCCTCATTAGAGATCAGGTATGTGAATCCGCATCTTCCTGGGATGACCCGGATTACAAGGTTGCGTGTGTTATCGCGTGTTTGCAATTTTGTTTTAGCTAACATGTCTGTTTGCAATGATCTCAAAATCTCTGTGTGTTTTTGAGTCCAATTGATTCCTTTAAAATCTGGTTTTATTAGGTCATAGAGAGGTTTAACTCTCTCTGCATAATTTAGAATGTAAGTTCTTCCGAAATTCAGGAAACCTAGAATTGATTGTAAGTTTTTCAGCGTTCTTGGTGCTTGGATTACAGCGCATTTCTCTAAGAAATTGTCAGCCAGGCTTTTGCCTTCACTTGATAATTCATATCCTAAAAACAGGACAGTCAGATGGGCAATTCTTGACTTTTTGAAGTTGAATTCGTAACCCTCTGCTGCGAACCCAAGTATTATGGTGTTCACTCTTTTCAAGTGAGTATCCAAGTCATCATCTGTTAGATAGATGTCATCGACATAAGATAATGCCTCATCATCATATATTTGTAGTAACTCTGCTACTCTCGCTGAGAATAATCCTGGGCTGTTCTTGAACCCCTGTGGCAAACGACAAAATTTTTTCTGCGAGCCATTTATTGAGAAAGCGGTCAAGTATCTGCTTTCAGGTGCTATATTTTGACAAGAATCCATTAGAGATGTCTAATGTTGTTTTGTATTTTTTGCGCACTATGCTATTCATTAGTGCTGCACTGTGTGAGTTTTGTACTGCAAAAGTTTTGCAACATGAGTTTAGGTGTGTCTAGTCCAAAACTAGACGATATGAATCATCTGGTTTGGAGACAGGAAACAAAGGATTGTTCATTTGTGAGGTGCAAGTTTCAATCACCCCCTGGTATTCAAGTTGATCTAAGATCTCCCTGACCTGTTTTTTAGCTTCTTGCTTAATTGGGTACTGCCTCTGTGCAGTTGGTTGTGATTTTAACTGGATTTTGTGAGGAGGAGAGTCCTCATCCCATCCCACATGGTTTTTATATAATGCAGGAGCTTGGGCTACTGCCCACTTTCTTGCAAGTGTAAATTTTTTATGTATTGGAATATGATTTGAGAAGGCAGGCATAATCATTTCTTCGCCATGAGGGCACTCCCTGACAAACTCCGGTGGCCAGTCTTTTTCAGCTAAAAGGATGTCATAGCCTTTGGAGAGATTATCCCAAAATAGACTCCTTATTTTCCTAGTCTTATCTCCCTCTATACGTAATGTTATTTCATAAATTTTATGAGGTTTGCTAACTCTGGTATCTGCAGTTTCCACTTGAATGTATTCATTCGTGTCCACTGTCTCCAGATGATTCATCAGGATCTTGCGAGCTATGCTCACTTCTGCTGCGCTGTCTAGCATTGTCTGAGCCCACTCTCCGTTTTTCAGCTGTGTCCTCCGGATCCTCGGCATGTTTGATTACTTTAATACTGGCTACCTTCTTTTTTGGAAATTGTAATTTTTTACTTTGATGAGCAGGTTCCTTGTCTTTGGACTTGAAGTGCTCTTCCCTTTGTTCTGACCGTCCTCTTCTTTCCGATTTCTGCGAGGAAGTCTGAAAAGATCGAGATGGACGTGAATCAATATCTTGATATCTATCAAGTTTCTTCAAATTATCCCTATTTCTAAGGTTGTATTTTTTCTCAGAGAGCTCCCTCTGGGGAGACTTGTGTCCTTGGTCCGGAGATCTTTCTCTCCGCCGAGGAGACCTTCCTCTGGACTGGAATCTTTTTTCTTTGGGAGTGGATTGTTTATTTCCATCCCAGCTCTTTTTTGGAGTGTTCACATTATTTTTAATAAATACCTTTTCAGGATTTTCAGTTAGTTGGGGTTTTACTGGTTTCCCACCCAAACTATCTCTTCCTAGTTCTTCATAGGATTTTTCTATGATTCTGGCAAGTTCAAATGGTTGTTCAGCTATATCTGTTTCTTTTAATTTCTGGAGGAAAGTTATATCCTCAGTTGCAAATTTAACCAAGTCTCTATATGCCTGTATTAATTCTTTTATTTTAACTAAGAGTTCTTCGCTTGACATTTTATTAATGTCAGGATGTGGTGTGTAGCTGGCTAGAACCGGCCACGTTGCTCCTGGTCTACCTAGTGGACCGACCAGGTGCTCTTGGTATTTTAGTGGTATTTCCACCTCCTCGAAAGGAGTGTACTCTTCCGGAGGTTCCTCTATTTTGTAATAGTGGAATTCCTTTGTTACAGCGTTTGCTGCTGGAAACTTTATCCTTGAATAGAATACCTCTGTCTGCCGATATTCATGTGCCTCAATTACGAATATGACTGTATCACCTCTCGATGTCAGTCCATTTTCTATAAGTTTTAAAGTTATAGTTTTTCTTATGTTGACCGGGATGAGTATTGCGTCCGGGTCTTGCTGTAGGAGACTTGTGTCATCCTTTAGGAGTTGAGCTGCTATTCTAGCCGCCTCCCTTTCTCCTTCGCTGTCTGACATTTTGTTGACAGGAATGTTTTTTTGTTTTTGTTGCAGATCAGGTTTTCAAGGAAACAAAGATTAGGTGCACAATATTTTGGAACACTGTATCCTTCAACGTTGAATAAACCAAAAACCATACATAGGAGTCTCCTCCTACTAAGTTTGGCGGATTTTTAACCTTTGACCCACTCCAGACGTCTTTGGAGTATTTATGGGAGAAAGGGTCTGTGTGAAAAAGCACGACTGAGTTACTCTAATGCCTTGCGTTCGATTTATCGCCTTACCAAACGTTGGGCGCCATGTAGTGTAGTTCCTATTATCCCAATAGGCTCTGCTCATTGGAATAATATCTTCAATAGTATAGACGTAGGACAGAGGTTAACTAGGTCTTCTACTGACGATATTAGACTTAAGTTTTGTGTGCCAGCTAGCTCAGAGTTCACTAGAAACTTTCTCGAATAGGCGAGGAGGAATTTAACCTCCCTGGATAGACAAGAAGGGATTTAGTTTCTGACAACCATAGAACATGACAAATTTGCTCTCCCTGATCAAGAGTATATCTCTAGAGTCGTGTGAAAACAAAAGACAGCTATTTTACTCAGTCAATACGTGCATACTTAGTTTCACCAGATTGTAGAGAAAAGAAGAGACGGGCGTTTTCAATAAAAGGTGTTATTTATTGATCAGTCTCTTTTCTCATACAAGAGAAATGAATCGCTACAATTGTAATACTTATAGTTAAGTAAAGTGCATACAGTAAAAGCAGGATTATAAAATAATACTGTAAAAGCATGGATATGGTTTCTTAGCCATATGTTACTTTAAAATGGATTAAAGATATACATACATATATACATTGACTAATCGTACTCAACTGGTGCTTCTAACTACGCCTACCCCGGTGTACCTGACCTAAGCCTAATACATGGGAGGGAGTAAGTAAGTAGCAGTTTAAGTTAAGTTTGTTTTGCCAAGAATCTGACTCAAGAATTCTCTGTAAGGGGTTAGTCAGTTCAGCACCTGGGATTTAGAAGGCAGGAGGGCTGGTATCTCTTTCTCAGGACTCGGTATCCCAGTTACCCTCGAGGGCAAGCTGGAAACGCTGGAGGCTGGATTCCTCGGCAAGAGGAAAGGCAGCGTTTTCCTCAGCGCGTCAAAAGGGGAGGGGCAGCGTCCGTGGGCTCTCGCATCAGCTGGGCTCTCCGGCAAGTAGTCGCTGCTTCAAGCTCATCACCACCGTGTCTTTACTTAGGGCAGCGTCGGTATATTTATACCTGAGAGGTGCCGGGTTTGACGTAAGGATGGACATAAGACGTCAATAAGGATGTCATTAAGAACTGGTCGTTCTTACATTCTTTACAGGAGTTCTCGAACGAAATCAAAACAATAGCAGCGGGGATTTCCCAGGTAGGTTTGCTGGAGGCTTGGTTTGTTTAGAGAACTCGGTGTGCTTTCTAGGGGGCTGGAGGAATAGTGCTTGCTTAATGTGACAGCATGCGCTATGACTAATTTATGAAACGGGTTTCTGTGCCGTTGTATGGATATTAGTGATTTATAACCGGACAAGGGTCAGAAATTGGAGTATCGATACAGGTCCTTAGATAAACACACTACAATAACATCGCTGATGACATCTGCAATAACATTGTTGATGACCGCACCGTGCATGGTGAGGATGCAAGTTAGTTTCTTCAGTTAACTATAACATTGGGATTTCAATGTTTTTGTAGTTTAAAAAGTTTTGTTTTAAGTGAGATTTTCACCTAACTCTGCGCCTTTAACTAGGCCGGGTCACCCCCTTGCTCCCCACGCCTGCCGCTGCCGCTGCCTGCCTCCTGCTTGCTGCTGCTGCTGAACGACCCAGCCGCCGCTGGGCCGCCCGGATCTCCCCCTGCCCCCCTCGCTTGACCCAGGGACACAGAACCGCCGCCGGACGCCCAGAGGTTCCCGCCGCTGCGGCCCCGCCCACCACCAGCCCATTGGCCGCCCCGCTCCCGCCACCCAGCTGACCCGCCCACCCGGCTCCTTACTTATGACGCCCCCAGAGCGACCGCGCAGCGGACGCGCGCAGCGGGAGCACCGATTGAGCGCCGAAGGTGCGCCAAAGGTAAGCCCGTCTGCGCCCGTCCGCTCCTGGACCGCGCCCAGTGCCAGGACCCCTGGCCCCCACCGCCGGAAGCCGACCCGACGGACCTACGACGCCACCGAACTCAACGCACTCAACACCGGCCGAACCCCGGGCTGCTACCGAGACGCACCCACGGACCCTTCAGCTGCCACTCCTGCAAGTTCACCTGCAACCGGACCCACGCCACACCAGCACCCACCAAGCCGACCTCCAGCAGCACCCACCTGAAGTGCATCCTGCTCAACACCCGCTCCGTCCACAGACACGCCGTCGAGCTCTGGAACCTGCTCGACACCACAGACCCAGACGTCGCCTTCCTCACGGAAACCTGGATGAACGCCTCCTCAGCGCCCGACATCGCCATCGCCATCCCAGAGGGCTACAAGATCACCTGGAGAGACCGCGCCAACCAGACAGGAGGAGGCATCGCCATCATCCACAGGAACACCATCCGCATCACGACCAACACCGATGACACCCTCGCACCCGCCGAACACCTGCACTTCCCGATCCACGTCAACCCCAAGACCACCCTCAGAGGCACCCTCATCTACAGACCCCCGGGACCACGCACACAATTCAGCGAGGACATCGCCGACTTCATCAGCCCACACGCCCTCCGCTCCGCCGACTACATCCTCCTCGGGGACCTCAACTTCCACCTGGAGAACAACAACGACCGCAACACCACCACCCTGCTGGACAACCTCGCCAACCTCGGACTCAAGCAACTGGTGACCACCCCCACTCACTACGCCGGACACACTCTCGACCCGGTCTTCTCTTCCAGCAAGGACATCGCCTTCAGCCACGCCACGGGGCTCCACTGGACGGACCACAGCTGCGTCCACTTCAGCTTCAGAAGGACCACGCTCCACCATCACCAGCAACAGGCTCCCCGCAGAAGCTGGAACAAGATCACTGCAGACCAGCTCGCTACTTCCCTGAACAAGAACCCTCCCACCAGCACAACAAACCCCAGCCAAGCAGCCACCAACCTCACGAAATGGATCAGCGACTGCGCAGACGACCTCGCCCCGCTGAAGACCCCGCCGAGCAGACCCGGCAGCAAGAAAGCCCCATGGTTTAACGACGACCTCAAGAGCTCCAAGAAGAACTGCAGAGCACTCGAGAAAACCTGGCGCAGAGACCCAACACCGGACAACATGACTGCCCTCAAGCTCGCCACCCGAAAACACCACCAGCTGATCCACGCCACCAAGAAAACCGCTTTCAAGGAACGACTGGACAACAACGCACACAACAGCAAGGAACTCTTCATCATCGTGAAAGAGCTCTCCAACCCCAACGCCGGAAACAACAACATCACCCCTTCGCAAGACCTCTGCAACTCCCTCGCCTCCTACTTCCACAACAAGATCGCGGACATACACAACAGCTTCAGCACTCAACCGACGCACGCCACGACCGAACCACCACCGCCCCCCACCACCACCCTCCGCGCCTGGACCCCGATCAGCACCGAAGACACCATCCGCACGATGAACTCCATCCACTCCGGATCTCCGACAGACCCCTGCCCTCACCACGTCTTCAACAAGGCCGACGCTGTCATCGCACCCCACCTGCGGGACATCATCAACACCTCCTTCGACACCGCCACCTTCCCGGGGAGCTGGAAGCACGCCGAACTCAGCGCTCTACTCAAGAAACCATCAGCAGACCCAACCGACCTCAAGAACTACCGCCCCATCTCGCTGCTCCCGTTTCCGGCCAAAGTCATCGAGAAGACCGTCAACAAGCAACTGGCCGCCTTCCTCGAGACGAACGGTTCCCTCGACCTCTCGCAGTCTGGCTTCCGGGCCAACCACAGCACCGAGACCGCCCTGATCGCAGCCACCGATGACATCCGAGCCCTGCTCGACAACGGAGAAACAGCGGTCCTCATCCTCCTGGACCTCTCCGCGGCCTTCGACACTGTCTGCCACCGCACCCTAGTACAGCGCCTCAGCAACGTCGGAATCCAGGAGAAGGCACTGGAGTGGATCACCTCCTTCCTCGCCGGAAGGACACAGGGAGTCCGCCTCCCCCCGTTCAGATCGGAAGCCACCGAAGTCATCTGCGGCGTTCCTCAAGGCTCCTCGCTCGGCCCAACACTCTTCAACGTCTACATGAGCCCCCTCGCAGCCATCGCACGCCATCACAACCTGAACATCATCTCCTACGCCGACGACACCCAGCTGATCCTCTCCCTCACTAACGACCCCGCCAGAGCCAACCTGCACGAAGGGATGACAGACGTAGCCAAATGGATGTCGAACAGCCGCCTGAAACTGAACTCGGACAAGACGGAAGTCCTCATCCTGGGATCCTCACCCTCCGCCTGGGACGACTCCTGGTGGCCCCCCCGCCCTGGGCAGCGCACCCAAACCAACAGACCACGCACGCAACCTGGGCTTCATCCTGGACTCCTCCCTCTCCATGACCAGACAAGTCAACGCCGTCTCCTCGTCATGCTTCAACATCCTGCGCATGCTACGAAAGATCTTCCGATGGATCCCCACCGAGACCAGGAAGACGGTCACCCAGGCCCTCGTCACCAGCCGTCTGGACTACGGCAACTCCCTCTACGCTGGAACCACCGCCAAACTCCAGAAAAGACTCCAGCGGATCCAGAACACCTCAGCATGACTCATCCTGGACATCCCCCGCCGCAGCCACATCTCCGGACACCTGAGAGACCTGCACTGGCTCCCGGTCAACAAGAGAATCACCTTCTGGCTCCTCACCCACGCACACAAAGCCCTACACAACCAAGGACCAGGATACCTCAACAGCCGCCTCAACTTCTACGCTCCCAAACGCCAGCTTTGATCGACCAGCCACGCCCTCGCCGCCGTCCCCCGCATCCGAAGAGCCACCACAGGAGGAAGGTCCTTCTCCTACCTGGCTGCCAAGACTTGGAACTCCCTTCCGATTCACCTCCGCCTGACCCAGGACCACCTCGCCTTCAGGAAGCAGCTCAAGACCTGGCTGTTGGAGCAGTAGCGGACCCCCCCCCCCCCCAGCGCCTTGAGACCCTCCGGGTGACTAGTGCGCTATACAAATGCTCTGATTTGATTTGATTTGATCACTTTAACCTTTGTTTTTTTCAGTGAAGTTCTGAAGTTGTTTTCAAAAATGTAAAAGTAAAATCGTTATTCCCATACCTTAAAAAAATAACATCACTTTAATTTTCCTCTTACCAGCTCCCCCTATGACAGTTCTCCTGTCCAGCTTACCTGCAGTCCACTACCCTCGGCTACCTGTCTACCTGCTGTCCTCTGTTGTGCCTCATCTGCTAGTTTCTTGCTCTGTATTGCCTTTTTTCCGCTGTTATGCCTTTTCTGCTCGTTTCTTGCTCTATATTGCCTTTTTTCTGCTGTTTTGCCCTTTGTTTGCTTTTCTACCATCTGTTGCCATTTCTGCTCATATTTCGCCGCTCTGTTTTGCCTTTTCTGCTCATTTTTTCTGCCCTTGGTTTGGCTTTTTCTGCCCTCTGTTTTGCCCTCTTCTGCACTGTTTTGCCTTGGTCTGCTTGCTTCTACCTCAAAACCTGTCTATGGGGAAGCTGGAACTATTGAGACCTCGCACCCCCGATAGCCCCCGGGGTGATAGTGCTGCACGCTATAAATGATAATTGATTTATTTACCCTTTTTTCCAGAGAATATTAATTATCCTGTGGCAGTCTCCACTTGGATGTTATAAGTAGGGCCATGTTTCCATAGGAAGAACACTTTTTGGTTTGCCAATAACTTTGACACCGTTTCACATGTCTTCACAAATGTTTCCAAAGAAAAATGGTCTCATCCACATCAGCTCCTTCCTGGAAAGTTTTACGGTCAGCCACCAAGCCAGGTCCAAGAAAACAAGGGCTGTGGGGGTCTAAACATGTTTTCCCCATTAATTTTTCCATATGAAAATTAGACACCGCTACAGCCAAAACGGCTGAATGGAATTACACCAAATTTGGTAGAAAGCAAGATCTTGGTCCAGAAAGTGTGCTTTTTGTGATTTGGTGTAATTCAGTTTTGTAGTTTTTGAGAAATTAAGGTTAAAAAATATAGATATTCCAGAAGCTCAACCAGGCATTCTGATTGACTGGGTGCATCCTGGAGGAAAACTTGCAGCTGCCAACTTAGGACTTTGGAACTCTGTCCCCGAGTCATAATAAAATTAAACAAAATAAGATATCAGGGAGCATGGTAGGGGCCTTGTGACACCCCAGTTCAAATTGAAACATTTTTTTAGGGAGTTCTGTGGATCCACTGCGATGCCCAGTGCAATGCTCCTGGGGCTTCACTGTGGCTCTGAGGATCCAGAGCAAATCCACAGGGGTGTCGCTCTGGGTGTTGCAGTGGATCCGCAGAACACCCCCCCCCCCCCAAAAAAAAACCTTTAAAAGGGATTATGCACCTGCATGGGATTTGGCGCTTGCAGGGTGCTGTGAGCAGGGCCTGGCCACAGGCCAAACCCTGCGTCTGACTCCACATAGCCAAAGGCTGTGCGCGGCAGGTGTTGGGCAGCCAGCACCACTCCACGTAAGACTATGAACATCTCACTTTACGTTTTAAAAAAATCACTGAAAAAAACAAAGTTCAAAGGTGACATTATAGTTAGGAATTGTAATAACATCTTTATAATAAAGTAAACCATAGAAATTAACTAAAAAAAAAAACAAAGTTTATAATTAGGTGAAAATATCCGTTAAAACTTACTGTTCTAACCAAACAAAATCACACAAATTCACCAGTTATAGTTATCTTTATCTCAGTTAACTAGTATTCGTGCTTTAAAGTAACTATAACTCGTGCCCTTGCCATGCACTGCTCTACCCGTGCATAATACATCCCTCATCACATATTCAGTGACTGCATTGATAACATCCCTCATAACATCTGAAATGGCATCATTGATAACACTGTGCCTGGCAGAGGTGTGAGTTATAGTCACTTTAGAGGACATGTTATAGTTACTTGAGATAACTATAACTGGTGAAGTATTTTAAGCACAGGAGATTGAGTGATTTACCTAGAATCAAAGCATGTTAAGCCTATGCAGGACTCAAACCTTATTCCCCAAATAAAAAACCGGCAGCGATGGCTGGTAGGCCACATCCATATTTCTCATTTTATGTTTGAAAGTAATACACAAATAATATGATCATGTGTAGTTAGCATATTTTCTGCTCAAATGAACAACACAAAAAAAATCAGCAACAAATGTTGGAAGGTTCACCCTGAGTTTTGCTTGATAATACTTGCAACTTTCTGTTTTAAACCTGTACTTGGGGGCATGTTCCGCACCTATGCACTGGTGTACAAACGCGGCTAAACTAACCATTTTAAATATTAC
Organism: Lissotriton helveticus; assembly: GCF_964261635.1. Classification (NCBI taxonomy): domain Eukaryota; kingdom Metazoa; phylum Chordata; class Amphibia; order Caudata; family Salamandridae; genus Lissotriton; species Lissotriton helveticus. The sequence goes on from NC_136068.1 coordinate 766,790,053, forward strand.
TTACAAATAGACAATGACTCTTGCAACCCACCAAAAATGATCTCCCGTTCCACCAGAGGGACCCGACCTATACTTTGTGAAACGCTACTATAGGTACACTGTGCAGGAAATGTCCATTTGTCTGCTGTATGAAACCCATCAGTGTGATTAATAAACACTTACTACTTCATATTGAGGATTCTCAGTGCTTCGTGTGGCCCCTGGACCTTATCTAGTAGCCCCACGCTATATACCTTTGGGAAGGTGTGGGTACAGAAACTTACTTTAGTGGCAGGGCATTGTTCCACCTAGTGTCGGTGACAAGTCTGTGAGACAACAGTGAATTCTGGCTCGTTCCTCTTGAGTTCTTAAAGGGATGCTTTATTTGGACAAGCTGTGTTCAAGTTGCTTTGCTGCCCTCTTAAGGGCAAATTATATAATACTTATACTTCTGTAAGAGGTTTAAGAGCCTTAAGTGGGTTGAAATCATTTTTCCAGCTACAGGGCACAGAGCACAATAGAAAAAGATTCTAACTGCGAGTACAGATGGAGTTTGTTCAAAGAACTCTTGCATAATATACTCTGTGCCTAGAATCAACCAAACGATGTTGCGAGGCTCAGACCTGCCAACTCACTGTGCCATGGCATACATGCCAACATTTTATAAGAGTAAAGTGGGAGATAAAATAATAATAATAATACAAGTGAGAGGTTATTTTTCCAATTGACATATGTTGAAGCAGAAGCAGTTTCAGTTTGGAGACTGCCAAAATTATGCAATTTTGGCTTAAAATATTGGGAGACTCCCACCTGAATTGTCTTATTGGCATGTGTGTCACACATACCGGCTTTCTTCACACAGTCACCTAGAGCCAATATCACACAGTGGAAGGGACGGTGAGCTGGAAATCTCCCTTGAGCATTACTGGTAGTTTTCAAATAAACTTCAGATTGGCCAATTGGGGGTCAAACCTGTAATCAGGGATTTAAATAAGGTCACTGGCACCGTGGGTTCCTTACACGCTGAGCTATCACCGGCAGGCGCACAGCAATTGGAATAATGTCATGCTTGCTCATTGTCTAACAACAAGACATTCTGTTTTTAGCACATAATGCGTTTGCAGCCTGAAATTTAAAAATACCCCAAATTCTGTATTTACTTTAGTACTAGCATCTCAGGATTTTAACTTATACGACTTTTCGACTGGAAAGATGTAAACATGTATGTATATTCTTGTAGCCATACAAATGGATTTGGTCGGGAACAGTGCCCAAAGAACACGTGACGAGTTGTATCTTGGAATTCCATGAAGGCAGTCGGTGCACGAGAAGATACAAAGTTCCGACAGTTTTAAAGGCGCTTTGAACAACTTTATTATGCGATAATGTTCGTTTTTGTCACCAGCTGTCATGCTGACACAAAAAAAAGTGTGTACTTAGGCTCAGTGATCTCTGAACGAGCAGCCATCGCTTCAGGTAATAATAAAAAATGACATGCTGAGGACGGGAGCCCAATCTATTGTCAGACACCTGCTAGAATGGCAGGCGGCGCTGCTGAAAGGTCACTTTGTCTCTCATGCTCTGCTTTACACCTCCGCGCAGGGATTCCTGGCACATTTTTTTAGCTAAGGAGCCTCCCTCGGAAGCCTGTCCAGCAAAATGTCACGGCAGCAGCCTGCTGAAGGAAGGCACCTGTCGTCCAGCGTGGATGAGCTTTTGTGAGACATAACAGGCATAGGTTTCAGGCGCACCGTCCATGTGCTGGTCACAAAATGGCGGCTTCTCTCTTTAGTGCACGTGGAACTACTGGGGTTCGCTATTTGGCTATCCTTATGGCTAAGATTGCAAGAGCTGAACGTATTCAGTGTGGCTAAGTCAAAACTATGAAATAATAAGACGGGGTGTGCTAATAATGAATAAGTAAGCGTATAAGTAAAATGTATGGAATAAAGAAAACAGTACAAGAAATATCTCTAATTTGGTAGCTATCAGGTTCTCCCGGGTAAACCAGAACGTGGAGTTCTGCTGGTGAATTAATGTTGGCTTCTAGTTGACATTTAGATTATACGAACTAAAATATATATATGTTTGTATATATATATATATACATATATATATATACATATATAAACAACCAAATTGTCCTGTCGCAGTGGGAGCTCAATCCAGTTGGTGCCCGCGATGAGACCAGGACAGTGTCTCAGTTGAATTCCATACCAGAAAGGAATCGCAGCACACTTCTTGGTATTTCACGCAGTTACTTTATTTTTCAAACGTGAGGTAACAACTCCTACGCGTTTCGAACCGTAGTTCCTGTTCACGGTAGTATTGGTGGTTTGTCCCTCTACTATTTCCATATTTATATCACTCCCTGCCCCTGTCAGTATCTAGGGCATGATGGGACTTGTAGTTTTTAAGTATTTTGATAGCAGTTATGCTTTACAATTTGGCATTGCACAGTATGGGTTATGCATATTCAGTGAGGGTTTATTTGAGTTACTGCACGGAAAGCGTTCCCGACTTTTACAGGGAAAATAGCGCTTTCAAAAACGCTCGTGAAATACACGTGCGTGTGTAATCAAAGCTCCATATACCAGAGATTTGATAATCGTGCGTAACGTGCAGACATAGTGTCACTTTCCAATTAAGGGCTGAGTGCCCTACGTCCCCGCTTTGTGCATTGACCCATAGTGTGTACTTTTACTCATTGGCTACTCATTCCCATAATCAGTGGCTTGGATAAGTCTCTGGAGACAGTCTTTTGCAAGTACATTTCTTTTTGTTCGGGAGAAAGTTGTTATTATACATCAAATATTACGGCATTTGCAAAAGTTTTCAATTTTAACGTTATTATAAATGAACATAAAGTTCTTCATCGCCGTTGAGGCCAGCCGGCTGTTTGGTTCTGAATCTAATGATTAGCTTAGATTCCAATCGTCTTAATTTTTGTATACGGTTTCCTCCTCGTTCGTGCTGTTGAATGCTCGCAAGTCCAAAGTACTTTACGTCCAGCCAGGTTTTGGTTTCATGGTTGGTCATATGTTTGGCAATGGCATATGAATGATCACCATTCTGAATTGCACGAATATGTTGGAGTATTCTAGTCTTAAGGGAGCACGTCGTACTTTCAATGTAGGATTTGCCGCAAAAACATTGCAGCATGTAGACGACAAACGACGACTCGCAAGTTATACTTGATCTGATTATTAAGTTCTTTCTTTCAGGGTCTTTTAGGTTCTTGATGTTGCGTCCAATTTTGCAAGCCTTGCAGGTTGTGCATTTGCTGAATCCTCGTTTCCTCACGTCCAGCCAGGATTCTGTTTTTTTCATTTCAAAATGACTTTGAGTCAATTGGTCTGCGAGATTGGGCGCTCTTTTGTAAGAGATCAGGGGATGGTCGCCTATAGACATTCCAATGTCTTGGTCTTTACGCAGTATATGCCAATATTTCATCAAGGCTTTTTGTGTTCTGTAGCTTTCTTTGCTAAAAGTGATTATCATCCTTGGCTGTTCGTCCTTTTTGTTTGTTTTTATTTCTGTGGATTGGTCAATGGGCTGAGTTTTATTTACAAGCATATCTGCTCTTGTTTTCATTCTGGCATTTGTTTCACATACATTAAGATCAGTTGTTTTGTATCCTCTCTGTTTGAAGCGTTCTTTGGTTTCTCTGAATTTCTTCTCCATTTCGGTATCCTCTGAGCAGTTTCTTCTCATCCGTAGTAGCTCATCATACGGAATGCTCTTTTTCAGTCTCAGTGGATGAAAGCTCAGGCCTTGAAGGAGACTATTTGTTGCCGTTTCTTTCCTATGGACAGTGGTGTGAATTTTGTCATTGGCTATATATACCTTTGTGTCCAGGAATACTATCTCTTTTGCACTGATGGTGTATGTAAATTTCAATCCAACTTGATTGTCATTGAGGACATCGAAGAACATCATGAACTCAGCTTCGGTGCCTCTCCACAGGAGAAAAAGGTCGTCAATGAATCGTACCCAAAGGGCCACTTTGACCATGTGTTGGTCGTTTTCCTCTCTCCAAGCCACGTTTTTCTCCCACCATCCCATGGTGAGATTAGCGTAGCTTGGAGAGAAGGAAACTCCCATCGCCGTTCCACAGCATTGTTCATATATGATTTTGTTGAAAAGGAATACGTTGTTATGTAGGCACATAGAAATCATTTCCATGACCATTTTTGAATGTTCTCTCCGAGTGATGGATTGTTGGTCAAGGAAATATTTGATCGCTTTTAATCCGATGTCATGATTGATTGAAGTGTATAACGATATCACATCGATTGTCACCAACAAGTAGTCTGTTTGCCATTCAGTTTCCATTAAAATCCGTAAAAAATCGCCCGTGTCTTTTATATAGGAACTTAGTGTGGGTACAATGGGAGCTATTAAATGGTCCACATAACTCGAAACATTTTCATAGAGACTACCACAGCTTGAAATTATCGGGCGTCCTGGAGGTTTGTTAAGAGTTTTGTGCACTTTTGGTAGGAAGTAAATGGTCGGGGTGATGGGATTCTCGACCGTTAAAAATTTCTTTTCTACTTCCGTTATCAGACCTTGTTGATGCCAGGTGGTTAGTTTCATTTCTAGTTCATGTTGTGAGTACTGTATAGTTATTAGTGTTGTTCAATTGTCTCATAGCTTCCTCTATGTAGTGTTCCTTATCCATTACAACAATGTTGCCGCCCTTATCTGCGCCCATTGACCAATCCACAGAAATAAAAACAAACAAAATTACGAACAGCCAAGGATGATAATGACTTTTAGCAAAGAAAGCTACAGAATACAAAAAGCCTTGATGACATATTGGCATATACCGCCTAAAGACCCAGACATTGGAATGTCTATAGGTGACTATCCCCTGATCTCTTACAAAAGAGCGCCCAATCTCGCAGACCAATTGACTCAGTCATTTTGAAATCAAAAAAACAGAATCCTGGCTGGACGTGAGGAAACGAGGATTCAGCAAATGCACAACCTGCAAGGCTTGCAAAATGGGACGCAACATCAAGAACCTAAAAGACCCTGAAGGAAAGAACTTCATAATCAGATCAAGTATAACTTGCGAGTCGTCGTTTGTCGTCTACATGCTGCAATGTTTTTGCGGCAAATCCTACATTGAAAGTACGACGTGCTCCCTTAAGACTAGAATACTCCAACATATTCGTGCAATTCAGAATGGTGATCATTCATATGCCATTGCCAAACATATGACCAACCATGAAACCAAAACCTGGCTGGACGTAAAGTACTTTGGACTTGCGAGCATTCAACAGCACGAACGAGGAGGAAACCGTATACAAAAATTAAGACGATTGGAATCTAAGCTAATCAGTAGATTCAGAACCAAACAGCCGGCTGGCCTCAACGGCGATGAAGAACTTTATGTTCATTTATAATAACGTTAAAATTGAAAACTTTTGCAAATGCCGTAATATTTGATGTATAATAACAACTTTCTCCCGAACAAAAAGAAATGTACTTGCAAAAGACTGTCTCCAGAGACTTATCCAAGCCACTGATTATGGGAATGAGTAGCCAATGAGTAAAAGTACACACTATGGGTCAATGCACAAAGCGGGACGTAGGGCACTCAGCCCTTAATTGGAAAGTGACACTATGTCTGCACGTTACGCACGATTATCAAATCTCTGGTATATGGAGCTTTGATTACACACGCACGTGTATTTCACGAGCGTTTTTGAAAGCGCTATTTTCCCTGTAAAAGTCGGGAACGCTTTCCTTGCAGTAACTCAAATAAACCCTCACTGAATATGCATAACCCATACTGTGCAATGCCAAATTGTAAAGCATAACGGCTATCAAAATACTTAAAAACTACAAGTCCCATCATGCCCTAGATACTGACAGGGGCGGGGAGTGATATAAATATGGAAATAGTAGAGGGACAAACCACCAATACTACCGTGAACAGGAACTACGGTTCGAAACGCGTAGGAGTTGTTACCTCACGTTTGAAAAATAAAGTAACTGCGTGAAATACCAAGAAGTGTGCCGCGATTCCTTTCTGGTATGAAATAAATATATATATATATATATATATATATATATATATATATATATATATATATATATATATATATATATATGCTGTGCAAAGTGCACGCCTAATCAGGACTGTTTGTTTGAAGAAGTGAAGGAAATGTGTGTGTGTATATGTGTGTGTGTGTATATATATGTGTGTGTTTGTGTGTATATATATATATATATGTGTGTGTGTATATGTATGTGTATACATGTATGTGTATACATGTATGTGTATACATGTATATGTATACATGTATATATGTAGGTGTATACATGTATGTGTATACATGTATATATGTAGGTGTATACATGTATGTGTATACATGTATATATGTAGGTGTATACATGTATGTGTATACATGTATATATGTAGGTGTATACATGTATGTGTATACATGTATATATGTAGGTGTATATATGTATGTGTATACATGTATGTGTATACATGTATGTGTATACATGTATGTGTATACATGTATGTGTATACATGTATGTGTATACATGTATATGTATACATGTATATATGTAGGTGTATACATGTATGTGTATACATGTATATATGTATGTGTATATATGTATGTGTATATATGTATGTGTATACATGCATGTGTATACATGCATGTGTATACATGCATGTGTATACATGTATGTGTATACATGTATGTGTATACATGTATGTGTATACATGTATGTGTATACATGTATGTGTGTGTATATATATATATATATATATGTGTGTGTATATATATGTGTGTCTATATATATATATATATGTGTGTGTGTGTATATATATGTGTCTATATATATATATATGTGTGTGTGTATATCAGTCAGTCATGAAGTCTTTATTGCGATTCTTCATCATAAAAGACATTCTATACAAATGAATGAAAATTCCATACAAGATAAAATTCTTCATATACAAGGTTATAAAAACAAATCTAAAATCCAATATGAATAAATACATATATATATATTTACATTATAAAACCATCCCTAAAATAGTATTAAATATATGAACAAGCAATAGACTTAATACATATCAAGTATAAAAATCTATGGTGTGAACTCTCCAATCCTGAACTAGTATCCAGCAGCAGCCCCTACATCGATAATCACAGCTTCAAACAATCCTGACGGCTATACCCCTCCATTTTTCTTCAGAAGAACCCAGACCCAGCTCAAAAACTTTGCTACTACAACTAGATTTGTAGTATCATTTTTCAATATTCTACTTGCAACAAAAGCTGATCTTGTTCCCAAAAGCAAACATACAGATTTTAGCCAGCTGCGCCTTTGTTGGTGGTACACAGGGCAAGCAAATAAAAAATGGTCGATGGTTTCAGTGAGATCTGGGCAAAATAAACATTTGTCACTATCAGCATAGTTCCATCTACTAGATAACCATCGTAGTGGTAAGGTGCCTACTCTGAACTGGTGATATAGTTTGCGATCGGGTAACTTCGTAATGATATCCCAGTAATCTTCCAGGAGGGGTTCGTCCTTAACCCCTTCCACGCTGATGACGAGCTGGGCTCGTCATGAGGTAGCCTCCTGCTACGCTGATGACGAGCCCAGCTCGTCACGTAACATGCGCTTTTGAAAATCTCCGCGTACGAGCGGAATTCCGCACGCATGCGGTTAATATCGAGGAAGATTGTTGTCATAGACCTACTAACATGGGAGGAGAATATCTTAACTTTAATCATCTCCCAATACACAGCGCGATAAACTGTTTTTGATGGAAACTCAGCTGTGTCCGGGTGAGCCCATAGTTCCCCCATCCCCATATCTGACAACAGTGTCTTAATTTCAGACAGCCAGGAAATCGTGTGTGAGCAGCCCAGCCCCCTTACTTCCGCCAAGGCTTTGGCATACAAGGAGAGCTCTGGCTGGAGTGGTCCAGAGACGTCTCCAAAATGCCATATGTGTGTATATATATATATATATTTGTGTGTGTGTGTGTGTGTGTGTGTGTGTGTGTATATAATCAGCTCTTCCTTTTTAGAGCCCTTTCGAGAACCTGTAAAGGATCCAGAGTGGAAATCGGTGTTGTCAGAGTACTTGAACCTTTGACTTAATATAAAAATCGCATACCAATTTAATTTATGGTTTCTTACTCCTTAACCCTGCATAACCCAGCAGGTGGAAGTACTACTCAATGTTGAGTCATAATTGGCTAGATACTTTCCAGTAATAGCCCGCTCACTGTCATAGTAGGTGGGGGTAATGTAGTCAGTGATGCCACAATAGATCACATGGAGGGTTATTCTGGGGTACCCCCATTGTCTGTGACTGTTAGCGGTACATGGTTTTTGTTTTGTAAATATGCTTTTTTTGCTTTTCACTTGGTGTTTGTTTTTAATTATTTTTCATACCATCACAGCAGGGTGAACTTCAGATTGGTTTAGGACTACCGATTTAGTTTCCAATGCCTGATATTCCTGAGTCTGTGGAGGGTTTTGAGTTTTAATATAAAATCCTTTCTTTGAAAGACAGTATGTTGGGAGCACATTCGTACTAGACATTTGTAGCCATTTTGTCCATTTCGTTGTTTGTATTTGTTAAAATCTAATTTCCATAACCTACAAGATCACTTATTTGCCTTATTTATAGGCTCATATCCACTTAGAATTGTTTCCTTGAATTAAACAACCATGTCCGCAATCGAATAAGGCCAGTGCAAAGTAGAATGGGTATCGGAGGCTGTTGGAGGAAATGGTGATGATGGGGCAGAGAAAGAGGCAAATATGAAACTGGTTATGTAGTTTCGTCAAAGATTAACCAGTGAAGCACTACAACAAGAACTACCACCAGTCTTCTTGACCTTAATGTATCTGTTCATTTGCCTCTTGGTCATTTTGATTGATTCAGTTGACTGTGTTTTTCGACAGTTCCCTATTTCTGTTTGTAGCCTTTTGAGAAATATTCTTTGCAAGTTCTGTACATGCTCCTGGGTTAGCCAGCTTTGCCCTAGAGTATCAGTGGAGCCTTTTACACCTGTTTGCTCCATTAATTTGCCCTGTCCTGCGCTCCCGAACACATCTAGTGGCAAAACTCCTTAAGGTGAAGGTGCATCCGTCACCTCTTTAATAAATGCCTTGCATTATGAGGTTCAGTTTACTCAAGAACAGGCGTCTGCCCTATTGACGAGCACAGTTCATATAGTTGGAGTGGGAGGGACATCGGGACCTTGCTGCCTTTGAGCATCTCACGGTTAAATACAGGTTGATTACCTCGAGGAATTGCTGATGTTTTGCATCTCAAATCAATTCTACTCTCAGATGACATTCAAAGAGACCTAGAAGGTCAATCCACAAAAGGTTATTGTGCCAGTTTGATTGTGGCATTCGTATGAGATAATTGAGCTCTGCTGTGTGCTTCTTAGTTTGTGGTATACTTTTCAGCTGAGTGAAAGATTATAAAACATTTTTTTGCAGGCTGCATAAAAATTCGAGACCCTCCAAGTCAAAAGGTTTTGGCAGGGTTTTTTTCATCGGTAGACAGTCTGTAAAGAAAAATATATTTAATGGCATACCCCCATCTGTTGACGAAATAATTGCTTATGAAGCTTGCAAGACTTTCAGCCAAAATTATGAGGGTCAGCAACCCGGCTAGACTTGCACATAAATTATATAGGGAGAGGAGTTTTCGTCATGTTTTGTTCTGATGGCTTAGTTGCTTTTGAATACCTGTTGACAATGCAGCTCGCCCATAAGAACAGTGCGGTATGCTGGGTGGAATCTGCTTAATTACTTGTACTAAAGACAGCTTCTAAAATGATTTCCACTACCAACCCTGGCATCTCTCAATCTTATGCTGCAGGGACTGTGAATGCATAGGCCTCTTCTAATGCTTTACAGTGGACCTAAAGAGGTTTGAGCTTCTAGGGTCAAAAAAGGGCTCTCTTTTTACTCCACTTTGACCATAATAACCTAAATATCCACGCCCTCATCTACATGTCTCTCTTGCTTCCAAATCATAGTGCATTGTCTTTCACATCAAAGAAGTTTGAATGGGCCTTCTAGCATGGTAACTGAAGCAAAAGTTGAATTCCCTGACGAGTGAGTGAATGAGAAAGTTATGAAGCGACTCATTGACAAAACGGCATTCTGGAGCTAGAACCATAATGCTCCTTCAAAACAGGCACCTTCCCTGAGTACTGGAAACACACAGAAGTAAAACCCCTCCTCAAGAAGCCCTCCACAGACCCGACAGAACTCAGGAATTACAGACCCATCTCCCTCCTCCCCTTCGGGGGCTAAAGTCACCGAGAAGATTGTCAACAACCAGCTCACGAACTTCATAGAATCCAACACTCTCCTCGACCAAGGCCACACGGCAGCACTCATCCTACGAGATCTCTCTGCATCCTTCGACCCCGTCTCCCACCGCACATTAGCAGCCAGACTCCACGACGCCGGCATTCAGGGAACTGCCCTAGACTGGATCCGCTCCTTCCTCGCTGACAGAACCCAAAGAATAAGACTCCCGCTCTTCCTCTCTGAACCCACAGAGATCAGATGTGTAGTAACCCAAGCCTCCTCACTCAGCCCCACGCTCTTCAACATATGGACTCAACATAGTATCCTATGGCGACAACACCCAGCTCATCCTCTCCCTTACCAAGGAACGCAACATCACCAGAAACAGCTTTGAGGACGGAATGAAGGATGTCGCATCCTGGATGAGCAGCAGCTGCCTTAATCTGAAATCGGGGAAGACAGAAGTCCTCATCCTCTGAATCACCCCCTCTGTGGGCTGGCACCTGGTCCCCACCTGCCCTTGGCAACCCTCCCATGCCCACTGACAACACCTGCAACCTCAACATCATACTCTAATCCTCCCTCACCATGAACCGACAGATCAACGTGCGTCAACACCCTCTGCATACTCTGTAAGACCTTCAAGTGGATCCCCCCGAAGGAAGACCGTCACCCACACGCTCATAACAAGCAGACTGGACTATGGGAACACCCTCTACACCGGAATTAACAAATCTCTACTCCACAAACTTCAAGCCGTCCAGAACGCCACAGCCAGACTCGTGCTCGGCATCCCATGACAAGACCACATCACACAGCACCTACGAGACCTTCACTGGCTTCCTGTCGAAAAGAGAGTGACCTTCAAGCTGCTCACTCATGCCTACAAATCCCTCCGCAACACCAGACCCCAATACCTCAATGAAGAATCTCCTTTCACTCCCCCAAGAGAAACCTCCTCTCCGCCTACCTCACCCTGGCCGAAATCCCTTGCAACCGGCGAGCCAGAATGGGAGGAAGAGCCTTCTCCTACATCGCGACCAAGACCTGGAACAAACTACCCCTAAGCATCAGATGAACCTCCAAACTGCACGCTTTCAGGAAGAGCCCCAGCACCTGGCTCTTCGGATGACTCAGAGCTGCCCGATATTCACCCCCAGCACCTTGAGGCCCTACGGGTTAATAGTGCGCTTCACAAATCCCTGATTGATTGATAATTCACTTTCAGGACGAGAAAAGGCCAGACAGTGGGTGCTTTAACAAAAGAAGTTTTAGGAGCTCTCCGCAGTGTTGCATGATTTCTTATCTGGCTAATTTGTAGCTGTAATTTATTCCATACTTATGGAACTGAGGCCAAAAACGATCTACCACCATGGCGATCCTGGGAGATGGAATGATAAATCACTGAACTGGAGCAAAGCAGTCTCCTTAAGACATGAGAGTATTTCTGGCATGGGGATCTAGTGTAGCCCCCAGTGGTAGAGTAAATGTAAATGTAATAATTTGATTCAATTACTCCTTTAGAAATAACAACTTGTGGGTATCTGAAAACGATTGAGTCCTTTTGAGGCCTGGTCCCAGCCCAAGCCAATTTTGAGAGTCAATGCTCCACATGCCTGCCTCTGTGTGAACCCATCTCCCCCCTCCCCCGTCCTATGTGTCTGGGCAACCTTTTGACAAGAGTTGGGCTTCACCAGCAGTTTAGACACCATTGTTTAACTCTGCCTCCGCTCTATATTTAAAGTATCACTTGCTATACCTAATATAATTAAAGGGAACTTCTTTTTCAGTTGGTGGCTGTGCTTGAGGGTTCCTCTCCTCTTGCCTGTAGTTTTGTTTTTGCTTCGTGGAATCTGCTATATGCTGCTTTTGAAAAAAATGTCACTGTCCCTTAAAATTAATAGCCTAAGCTTCTCTTTTTTACCTGCATCAGTGGCATTTGTTGGATGTATTTGTGTACTCGTAGATGTTCATAGTTTTTCTTTGTTCTGTGTTTCAGGTCTGTTTTACCACACTTCTCTTGAAGAAGTCTGTATGCGTTTTTGCTTTTATGTTTAGAGGGTTTTAAGTGGGAAAGACATATTCATTAATCAATTGTTTATTTAAATCAGCCTGAAGTGTTCATTCCACAGTAACCACATTAATTTGCTTGTAAACTTCATATCACGGATGAGACAGAAAAGAGGTGAAATACGTCTGTGGTTGCTGAAAGTCTTTGAGAGGCGACAGTCTTTTGCTGGCAAAGTGATAAGGACAATGCTTTGAGTGTATACTGTTTTTCTCCTTTTTTTCTCTGAATTATACAAACTCAACATTCAGTATCTGAGAATGTGCATTTGTATGCTTTCTGATTGTGGCTCATTTCTGTATTGAAAACCTTATATTAAAGCTTAATAGGAGGGAGGAGGGTTACTCCATCTGTTTCTTACATATACGCATTTGTTCCAGTTTCACCCAGCAGGCTCGTGATTCTGATAACAGCTTCCAAGATCAGAAAGTTTTCCTGTTAAAGATTTTCGAATTGGTGCAAAATCCACTAAGCTAAAATTTGAACAACCGTCTTTGATGACCCTTACCTATATAAAACTAGTGTAAATTGTTCTTTTATTGAATGGAATTGGTGTACAATTGTAAAATATGATTCTTTTAAAGCATCATGGGTAACTTAAACTAACATTTAAAGTAATGCAAAAACAGATGACTAAACGTAGTAAATTGTGAACAAAGAGACGAAAATAAAGCCAACATCCATTGTACTAACTGCTTATCACTTTTCTAAGCTTTGCTTCATTCATCCTGGGTAAAAACTAATTTCTGCTTGAGATAGTCCACTTTTATTGGATAACATTTAGAATTAACAAGGACACAATTAAAGATACTCTCAATACTGCAAAAAACAACGAAACCTTTACAGCTGACATAGGCCCAGATGCATGAAGCTAAAAACCGATCGCAAAGGGGCAGACTCTCAGAATCTGCCCCTTTGCGACCGGTATTTTTAATTTGGGATGCATTATCCCAAATGTAAAAATCGCAAATTGAGAATTCGCTAAATTGCGATAACTTGCATTTAAGGAATCGCAAATTGAGATTCCTTAAATGCAATGCATTAAAGTTTAAAAAATAGCGATTTCGCTAATAGGGCTCGCAAATTACCATGAAGTACAACTTCATGGTAATTTGCAAAAACTTGAAAAAATGCACTAAAGTGCATTTTTCAAAGTTTCATGTTGCGCACACACATGCCCTAAGGGCATGTGTGTGCGCAACATATGTGCACAGATCAATTTCAAGGGTGCAACAGGGTGTCCTTTGGACACCCCTGCACCCTTGAAATCGCATTCTCATTTTACGATTCGCTAATTGCGATTCGCAAATGGAAAAATTTTCTCATTCATTCCTATGGACCTCTAGGCTCATAGGAATAAATGGGGAGGTACTCCTTAATTGCGACTCGCAATTTGCAAATCGCAATTATGGAATTTTAACCTCATCAGCGCGGTGCAGATTTACCGCGGTGCGCTGAAGAATGCTAAAACCCGTGGTTCTTGACGAGCTCAGCTCGTCATGAGTGTACGAGAGGTGTACCTCATGACGAGCTGAGCTTGTCATGAGCGTAGAAGGGGTTAAGAAATCGCTATTTTTAAAGTGATTTCTTCTTGCATACCATTTTGCTATTCCTTATTAGCGATTCCTTATTTTTCGCTAATAAGGAATCGCAAAATGGATGCTTGATGCATCTGGGGGATAGCCTTTGTTGCCCATACCATGCTCCTCTTTTCATCTGCAACATCCTGCAAATATGAATAGAACGAAAGATTGAGCGTTCATAAAAATTTAGCTCTTTCACCCTAAAACCCCACTCCTTTTTTTGGGTGTTTATTAAGACCCGAAACACCGCAAATACTACAGCGGTATCTTTTAATCTGTACAAAAGATTCTCGAAGGCCCATTAAAATGAGTCTCTTGGCCTCTTGATGACTCTTGCCAAGGGCGGCAGGAAAAAAAGCGCAAAGCACTCCCTGCAGCACGTGGGCGCTCTTGGAGCGGTCCCTTCACAGGTTGTCTGTCTCTGAGGACATTAAAGGTTCTTTCGTCTGACCTGTGTAGGAAGGGTAGGGCTGCGTCTGCCTGGCTAAGAGCCACAGAAGTACGTGATGATGAGGTGTAGGTGACGAGTTCAAATACTGGCAGGGCCCGAGGCCGGTGTGTGCGCCGTTATAAAGGCCTGCCCTCAACAGCAAGTAGAAAGGGAAGTACTAGATACACGAATACTCTTACCACTGTGACCCGTGTGCACCTGTTAATCGTGTTTACGATATCCAAAGCATTAATACCCACCCGGGTCACAGTTGAGGCTGTCATTGTATGCGCACTCCCAGTGCAGTGGCAGGTTGCAGGAGACTCCCTGCATTTTTAGCCTCACCCCTGTTAGCTTTATGCGGCTGTACATTTTATATATGATTGGGAGGAGACCGAGGCAAACCGATGCCTGTACATGTCCTCGTGATAAAGTGATCTTTCTCCGTGGTTCCAAGTACTACTTGTGCCTGACCAGCCCCGGTGAATGTGAAGAAACCCCTCGACCAATCCATGCGTCCCGCTCTATGCAGGTCTGTCCTGTTTCATTGGAATGTAAGCTGGCGACGCAATGGTGCTTTGGAAACATTATTCACTTCTTATACCATGTAATAAGATGGAAACAGAGTAAACCGTTTATTTCTAGCTGTTGCCTGGAACCCAGGAAGTTTAAAAAGAACTTTCACTGTGGACGTTTACATAGCCGCTGCTGCTTGTTTTGGGGTGGAGGGCTTCCGTATAGGGGTGGAGCGGAATTAGTGACTAAAGTTACTTTTCTGCTGTATCTCAAGGGCTCTGAAAACTAGCCCCAGTGGAGCGGTTATTCCAGGGGGAAGCGTCAGACATGAGTAATGCAGCGTTCTTGGCTCTCGCAGCGTCATTTCGTACATTCACGTCCCGCCTTGGTAGGTGTGTGCGCACGTGTGACAAGTCTAGTCAGAAGCCTGTGTGTGACTTGTGAAATTCCCTCCGTGTGATTACTGCATGTGGAATGCGTGCAGGAGAGGCTTGGAGCGAAGCTGCCTCCTCAGAGCACATCCGGGAACAAGAGGCGCTGCCGTTCACCGAATCCTCTTCCAGGAAGTGGCACCCGCACATCCCGTGGTGGCCAGAACGGGTGCAGTGGACGTTTTGGCTAAAGATATAGATTCTGGAAGCAGCCATTTTTTTTTGTTTTCGCTTGAGCGCACTGGAACCTCTGTCATGGGATGCGTGATTCCAAGGAGTCACCCTAAGGTCCCAGAGTTGGCAGGTACTTGGAGACTTAGATGTCTCAACGATGCGCTGTGGCTCATAGCGCCTTCTCGCCGCGCCGAAGAGTAATGCTGACGTTTTGTGTCCACAGCTGCCCGCGGACCTCACCAAGATGCACCTTACGGACAATCCACACCCTCATGGGACCCACGTACCCTCCAGCCAATCGGGGTGCAGCATTGCTAGTGACTCCGAAAGCAGCAGCCTGTCGGACATCTACCAGGTAGGATCCTTTTCGTTTGTGTGTCTTAGATAATGTTACTAGATGCTTTGCTATGTGTATTCCTAGGATGTTTCATAAAGACTCTAATGACCTTTGTATGGTAGAAGTCGTCTCGCCTACTCTTTAGTGCTGTAGAACGCTGCTAGCCTTTTTAGTTTCCAAACTAGTAACTTCTCATTAGGCTGAGTCTTGCGAGTGTGGTATACTCCTGTTAAAAGAAAATGTGGTCAAAGAAATACAGCTACAAAATTATAATTGTTAGAAAAGCGGACTTACGTTGAAAAAGCAATTTGAAAGTAAATAAAAGGTGTATGTCTGGACGCCAATCCACATGTTTAAGACCAGGCCTTCTATCTACTGGGTTATAAATATTACATCTTTTTTCTGAAAACACGTTTCTAGCTTTCTTGAACAGCAGAGTGCCTCCTAACATGTTTCCCATTTTCAGAAATGTACCTTTTTTCTCCTAAAGTGTCCTGTTATATTGTGGTAATGCCCGTCATGGCTGGTGTTGTGTGAATTCATTTGCATTGACAGAGCTGTTTGGCCAGTGTTTATAAATCCACAGCAATGGCAATATGCTGCTGGCGTAGCCTGGCAGCCTTTGCCCTTAACTCCATCCTCTACTCTACCTTTTAGACATACTCATCTTTGGCAGCACTGTAGGATAAAAGTCGGACTGGAGGAAGATTTTCAGTTTTTTTGTTCTGTACCAGGCTCAGAACTTATGTAAATAAAGCCATGTATTGAAATGGTTAGTCCTGTAGAGGAAGAAGTGTTTGTCTTTGAGTTTAAGCGCTCCCACAAGCGTAGTTCGCTTTCTATAAGGCATTGAGAAAGTACAATTTGTCTTAGGAAAGTTCACCCTTATTTGAAAAAATTAAGTAAGTGTGATACGGAAACGTGCATAGCATGTTAGTATTTATAAACTGCTGTTAATATGTTTAATCTCCAGTAAAATGTAAGATATGCAAAATGTGCCTTTGTAGATGAAATGGAGCATATGACTAATATTTCGCGCAACACAGAGTTTACAGTGTTATGCTCCATTTATTTATTAATGGATTTTCACCACATAGATACTACACGACACACAAATCAAGAATTCAAGCATTTGTTTGTAAAAAGATAAAATACAGTTATAAAGTACATATTGAACCGAGTGGCGTGGCCACGTAAGATGTCTGACAGGACACACGCCTAAGAGGCTCCTGTCCGACCCTGGTAATATCCTGCAGAATCCTATCTTCGTTATCACCGCTAATCCTGTGAATCCAATGCGTGGTGCCTGGCCCCTGCATCCCGGAATCCTGAGTTGCGAGGCGGGGAGCTTTCCCTGCACCCGTCAGATCAGATTGGCCCTCGGTGGGCCTGTAGCCCTTGTGGCTGGTTACTGCGGGTGCTGCAGCATGGTGGGCCAGCGGAGTTCCTTTGGTCCCAGGTGGTGCCTGGCTGACCTGTGGTCTGATCCATTGACGGACAGGAGCCACTGGTCTCCCTACTCAGTGAGGGGAGACTATGGGTATATGGACTCGGCCCGCACCAAACAACCTGACGTGCCCTGTCTCCCCGGCTTCGCTCAGCTTGGCAAGTCGGTTCTGGGGCGGCCCTCGTGTGCCTAGGCGGGGCTGACCTGGGGGGGGCCTCAATCCCGCAAACACTGTTGTGGAGCCATCGGGTGGGGTCACGCTTCCTGGGTGGCTTTGCAAACACAAACTCCTCATTGGTGGAAAGAGGTGAGGGGCTGCTGAGCTTGGGCCTGTCGGGGGTGGCACAGATCGGGCGCCCCCTGCTGTTGCTGTCCCTGCTGTGTGTTGGAGAGAGACCTGTTGGAATCCCTCAGGGCTCTGAAGGAAGTAAGTGCCTGGGTCAGAATGGATGCCCCTGGGCTATGACCTTCTGTTGGTGTGGGACGCATGCTGCCGGGCCAGTGATGAACTCTCGGGCCTTGCTTCCCTGACTGTACTTTGAGTATTTGGCCATCTGGGACTGAAGGGTACAGCTGACTGCTTCTGGCCACACTACCTTCCCCCTTTGGAGCCCGTAAGGGCCCCTGAGATTGCTCCTGGTGGCGCCCAGGGGGGTGGTGGGGCATAGATGCACTTTGAGGTTCTTGCTCTTAAGTACAATGGGGAGAAATAAGCAGGTGGGGCCCACCCAGGGGAACCCATGGAGCATTACATGACACCGCCTCGCAACGCAATAGAGGACATATCTCTGGGTGGGGTGACTAGGAGTCTGAGCCATCTGTTGGGAAGCCCTCAAGAGCAGAGCTGCTGGTGCCATTTAGGGCTCTAGGGTAGCCCTGGAGAGCAAGAAAGAGATGGTGGCCCTTGAGGTAAATCTTTTGCGCACTGATCTCCACAAGGTCTCTGAGAAAGTCCTGTTGGCTGAGGGATTAATTGAAGAGCTGCAGACTGTAGTGGCCACCTTGAGGATGCAGATGGCTGAGGTCACTTCTCAGTGTGGGGCCCTGGAGGCTATGGTGGAGGATGCATAGGGGAGGTCCGGCCACAATAATGTGCGCCTGCTTGGATGCATGGCACCTTGAAGCCCAGTGGACTGTTCCCCGTGTTCATCATTGAGAGGGTGGTCCGTGCTCTGATGGCTCCACCTCGTCCTGGGGCTCCTCCAGGGGCAATCATTGCCTGCATCTTAAACTACAAGGACGGGGCTTGTACCCTCAGGGCGTCCAGGGACACTGACACTGCCAAATATGAGAACCTTCGAACCTCCATTTACTCAGATTACACCAGCAAGGTACAGTGCGCCCGAAAAATATTCCTGGAGGTTAAGGCCAAGCTTCGCTCGATGGGCCTTCGCTACATGTTATACCCAGCCAGGTTGAGAGTGATCTGGAGGGCAAATCACACTTTTTTGATCATCCTGATGATGTGTAGTGCTAGCTGGAGATCTGGGATAGGGTGCCCAAGTAACACACTGGATCCTTTAGAGCCGAAACCTGACCGATGTGGAGGGTTCCAACTGGAGGGCGTGTGGGGGACCTGACTCTGAGCATCAACAGTTCCCTGAGAAGGATAATCCTTCCAGGGTGGAGATACGGGAGGATGGGTCCATGGTTTTGGCTCAACCAATCCAGTGACCGGAATCGGGGGAGGGGGGAACCTCTCCAGTGCAATAGGACAAATCGATGCTGATGAGTCTGCAGCAGGATGTGACACTTACTGTAGTCTTGACCACTGCAATGCTATCTAATACTTCTTTCTCACTTTGCAGGAAGGACTCGCAGCAATAATTATTTTGTCATTACCTATAGAATGTTAGGGGTGGGGGTTTGCATGCATGGTCTGTAAGATTGCATGGTAATCATTGTTGGTGTACGTTATGTTTAGGTTATTCTTAAGGCATGATATTATGTGTATGGGTCTGTAGTGGGTTACCTCTTTACATTAGTGGTAAACCATGGTTGGGGGAGGGGGGTAGGATTAGGCTTCGGGGTAGGGTTAGAATTAGCGCGTGGGTCCTGACAGCAAGTGCTCAGTTGCATACGCAGTGTGAAATGTGTCGCTCCGGTGCATATCCGGGGTAGTTACATTCAGCTGATGTGTGTGCAGCAACTTTAGCGTCCATATGGAGCTGCACTCCCTCTGGGATAAACTGTATAAAACTGTATTGAAATCGTATAATCAGTTATTACACAGGGATGGTGCTAAATCGGTAAGCTCCTGGCATGGGTCCTCAGGCTAGAAACTGAAGTAACTCTCATTTTATCTATATGGAACGGTCAGGGTCAATTGCAAACCCGGCAGTGGCACGTTCTTTCAGCCCTGCTGGACCACTTAAAGCTGGTGTATAGAGCTAGCCCAGCGGACACTGTGGGAGGGATGGATAGCTTTTAGCCAGAGTGGGGCTTCCTCAGTTACAGAGAGAGGTCATGCAGGACTTCGAGGAGGACCTCTATTTGGAGGAGGTGGGTGCTACTGTTTTAGCACTTAACAGGTCTAAAGGTTCAGGTGGAGATGGGTCCCCAGCGGATTTCTATCACGCCTTCTCTTCCACCCTCAAAGAAAAACTGCTGGAGATCTATCTGGAAGCGAAGAAGAAACGTCTTCTGCTGACTATGCGAGAGGGGATAGTGTGTTTGATGATAAAGCTTGAGGAGACACCGCTGACCCTTCTTTCTACAGGCCCCTCACTATGCTCAATACAGATCAAAATATTGGCAACCAGGCTTGCAAGGAGCAGTTCAAGAGCTGGTTCATGCAGGCTTGTAGCACTACTCATAGCCTACGCAGGTTGGCACATGTACTAAATGACACTTTGGATGGAGCAAGGGCGATGGCTTTGGTCTCCCTTGATCTGGCATTTGATACAGTAGAGTGGACCTATCTAAAGGCAGTCTTGTGGGCATGTGGTTTGACCCCAATTTATGCTCCAGTATACAACTTTTGTATACCCTTCTATATGTATTAGGGTGGGAGGTAAGCTTTCTGAAGCCTAGCCAGCAGGGAACGGAACTTGTCAGGGGTGCCTTCGCACCCCGCTTTTGTTTGCATTAGCAATCAAACCCCTTGCGCGGCTGCTACGTACAGAGCTAGAACCCTAGGGTATCAGGGTGGGGGACACTACCCACATTATTTCACTATATGTAGATGACTCACTAGTGTATGTGTGAACGCCTGGGGCGTCGGTTCCGATCCTGATGCAGTTTCTGGGTTCCTTTGGTGTGGTCTCGGGTCTTAACCCTTTGTGTACTCATGACGAGACCAGGCCATCATGAGTCACAGTTGAGCTGTGCTCATGACGGCCTGGTCTCGTCATAACGGCGCCACTCCGCACACGCAGGGCTAATTCCCTGCCTGTGCGGGAGAATTAATGAGTGGGCGGGGTCGTGACGGGACCAGGTTCTTTATGAGCACAGCTCCACCGTGACTCATGACTGTCTGGTCTCGTCACGAGCGCCGCGCTCACCCCCGCACCATGGGGGAATTAGCCCCGCAGGTAAGGGGTTAATATCAATGTCCGCAAGTCACTCTTGTTCCCCTTGGGCGGCTTAATAGGGAGTCAATTGGACCAATTGCCAGATGTGGCTCCCCAGTTGGCATTGGAAGGGTTTCAGTACCTAGGGAGTTGGATTATGCACACTGAGGCCCAGCATCAAAGCAAAAACATGGACAGGGTGTTGACAGGCCTAGAGAACTCCATTAGATTGTGGAATAGGCTTTCGCTGTCAGTGATGGGACGGGCAGCTGTGGCTAAAATGATTTTCCTTCCACGCTGCTTGTACCTAGTGCAGAACTCTCAGTTTCTGCTGCGGGACCCGTTCTTTCACGGGCCGGATAGCCTGTTGGTGAATCTTCTATGGGCCGGTATGCACTGTAGGGTGGCGCTGGCCACGCCTAAGAAAGACTGGGAGGATGGGAGATTAGTGGTCCCCGATATACAGTTCTACTATTATGCTGCATACTTGCAGCATGCCACTAGATGGCTCACGGAGTCTAAGAACTGAGAGAAACTGCAATACTTTGCCCCAGTTATTGATGCGAGGGGGCATGCCAGACCGACCTGTTCCTTATCTAATTCAAGTCATGGTGGAAATTTTGGAGAAGGTAGTCTACACGTTTTTTCCATAGGGCCCTCTTAAACAGGGAGCTACAATTGTGGGATCGGGTTCCCTTTAAGAATATAGATACGGACATGTCTATGGAACAATGGAGAGAGGGAGGTGTCTGGTAGTGGGTGAGATATACCCAGGAGATGCCTTTTATCACATTTCAGGATGCCCAGGACTCCTTTGGGGTTGGACCAACCCACTTCTTTCATTATGCTAAATTGGAGAATTTAGCGAAAGAGCTCTGGACAGATTTCCCAGTGACGCTGTGGCCCTCGTGGGTGCTTAATAGTCTTATTGTGGGGGGCAAGGAACACCATCTATCTACCCTCTTTTACAAAGCTCTTAGGAGTGACATGCAACCTCAACACTTTGGGGACTTGGGAAAGAGATTTGCGGGTGTCCCTCTCAGATTCGGATTGGTTGAGTGCGCCTGGCCTTGTGCGTACTGTATCCTGTAACAACAGATTTAAGCTCCTACATTTTCATTTTCTACACCATACCTATGTCACTCCATGTTATTATTATTATTTGATTCGTATATAGCGCACGGTTTCCCAGCACTTAGATTGCAGGCTAGACAGCTTATGAGTTATACTAGATTAACCAGGTTTTAGGCTTTTTCAGCAAGGAGTAGATTAGAATAATCAGGTTTCCAGCTCCTTGCGAAAGGTCAGTAGGGAGATGCAGTGATGGAGGGTCTCTAGGAGGGCGTTTTAGCATCTGGGGCCAAGTGAAGAGAAAGAACGACTGCCCATCCGGGCACGCCTAACTCTGAGAACTGTGAAAAGAGATTAATTACTTGAACGCAGGATGTGGGAGGGGTGATAGGGAGTGACATGGTTTTGCAAATACTGAGGACCTGAGTGCGAGTAGATTTTATACAAGTAGCACAGTGCCGTAAAGTGGGTGCGCTTGTCCAGTGGAGATCATGAAGGAGGACAGACACAGAGGAATATTTGGGGAGACTGAACAAGAGCATGATAGCAGAGTTCTCAACCACTTGAAGGTGTCTGTTCACAGTCCTATCTGCTCCCAGATATAAAATGTTACTGTAGTCCAGCTTAGACAAAATCATGGCCTGGATGACAGTTCTCTAGGCAGGGAAGGGAAGTACCCATTGAATCTTTTTAAGGCACTACATGATGGCAAAGCATGAGGATGCTACCTTGGTTGCTTTGGGCTTCATGGATAGATTTGAGTCTAACCAAAAGCCAAAGTTCTTCACTTTGTTAGTGGGTACAGGAAGAGTCCCAAGCGAAGAAGGCCAGTGTTGGAGATTCCTACTCAGTACCATGGCCTTGGTCTTGTCACCGTTCAGCTTTAAAGCGTTGGAGTGCATCCAAGGGGAGAAGAAGCATCATGCTCTGAAGATAAGCAGAAAATAATCTGAGTGTCGTCCACATATGAAAAGAGGGTGAGGCCACAGCTTTCCACTAGGTCCGCCAGAGGGCGGTCATACATTTTGAAAATCATGGGGCTGAGGGCAGACCCTTGTGGGACTCCTGAAGACAGCAGGTATTTGCTGGACACGTTTGTTGAAAAAAACTGAAACGTGGGATCCGTCAGAAAGGAGGACAACCAGGCCAACGCAGTGCCCTGGAGACCCAGATGTATCAATCTTTTGATAAGAATGTCATGTGATATGGTATCCAAAGCCGCCCTGAGGTCTAGTAAGATAAGCACGGCAGTACCACCCATTTCTAGAAGCCATTGGAGATGCTCTGTAACATATAGTCTAAATAAAATAGGTCCCGCTGAAAAACCTAAGTGTGCACTCTGTGTTGTGGAGCCACTTTCATACATCTAGTGTGGAGATGCGACAAGGTCCTGTATTTTTGGGGGCAAGTAGTGCCATTTATAGAGATGGCCAGTGGGATTAAAATACTATTGATGCACCTAGCCTGCTTGATGGGAATGATGGTGCGCCCTAGAGGACGTAAAATCCCTTACAGACTTGCCCAGTTGGCCCTATCATTGGCAAAGAGATGGGTGGCAATTGGGTGGATGTCCAAGAGGGTCCCTCTGTTGGAGCAATGTTTGCATGATCTCTTGGAATGGAGAGTGGCACAAGATACCACATAAGTGTCTGGTACTGATGAAGGCGCAGCTGATCCCATAATGTTTTGGGCTCAGTTGCTGCGTATGTTTCAGGATGACAGTGATTCGAGTTTCAAGAGCGACTCTTAGATAGCTGACTGATTGTGTGCAGGGTTAATACTCAACAATCATTTTCTGATGACCAAGTGTAACAAGCATTTACAATGCAATGGTTTCGCCTTTGGAAAAGTTAGAGCTATTGGCATTGTAAATGACAAAATTTGTATTTATGTGTTGGTTTTGAAAACAAATAAATAAATGGCATTGTCATTTACATTGCCATTAGCTTAATCTCGGCAGTCACTCTGCACTCCCTAGCATTCTGCAGTCACTCTGCACTCCCTAGCAGTCACTCTGCAGTCACTATGCAGTCCCTAGCACTCACTAGTCACTCTGCACTCTCTAGCACTCCCTAGCACTCCCTAGCACTCCCTAGTCACTCTGCACTCTCTAGCACTCCCTAGTCACTCTGCACTCTCTAGCACTCCCTAGTCACTCTGCACTCTCTAGCACTCCCTAGCACTCACTAGTCACTCTGCACTCTATAGCACTCCCTAGCACTCAGCAATTGGCTTTGTCAATGTCTTTTAGCCATGCTGATTAGCAGCATGACTGAAAGTTAGGGGAGAAAACTCAATGCAGTGGCCAACACTAGCAGGGCAAGCAACACAATGCAGGAGGGATGGGGCAAGCTAAACAACAGATTGGGGGAAGGGGAGCAAAACTGAAAACACAGTAAAATGTGATCTGTTATGACTTAAAATTATTAAAACTGTTAACAAATTAAACAGTGTGACCAAGCAACCCGGATTTACTGATGGCAAGCCCTTTTTTTTTATCATCTGTCCTGGCAGATTTCAGTAAACTCATAAGTTTGTGAAATATTCCAGTTGTTTTCAAAATCCGGTCACCCTATATGCAACGTACTTGATGTTGTAAACCACTGCATGCGAATAAACAAGCGCTTCTGACACATCTTAAAGCTCTCTTTCAGGCATTAAAGCCACAGAACTTCAACCAGAGGGGTTAAGAGACCATGCATATAGTCATACATGCATATAGACCCGATTCCGGCGGGAGAATCCCGATTTTTCAAGTAAAAACCCCAATGGCTTTCGTTTAGCTGTCTCCCGCCTGAAATTGCATTTTCTGCAATAGAAATCAATGGGGACGTTACATTCACCCGATTACTATTTTTAAATATCCCACTTCCCTGCCCTAAAATGTTGGCATGTCTGCACATAGTTTAAAACAAAAATACTGTTTGCGAAAAGAAAAGAAACCAAGCGGGCTTACCTACGTTAAAACACGTTCAATGTGCTTTTAAAAATACATCAAACACCGGAACATGCGTTTACCAGGTCGAGGCGGCCCACTTGCAACAACAACAAGTCCTTTTCTGTCATGCCTTCTTCTTAGTGACTAGGGCAGAGTCGTGTTAAAAAGTGACCCGACAGGTAAAGTAGGCGGCAGGATGCACAGGAAACGGAAAAAGGGCGTCCGGTCATTTGCCAACAAAGAACAAATTAATTCCCCCTGTTGCTTCAGATCATTTCACTCCTGAGCTTAGGACGCAATTGTGAGCCTCGCTGCCACAAATTACGAATCCAAGTGCAGAAACGCCAGGCAGCCAAAATGCAGCACGCGGCTGCAGGACAACATGGTGGGCAGATATTTGCACGAACGAATAAAACTGGAGCCAGGGGCGAGGTGCTGAGGTGTTGTGCACACTGCCCTCACACAATCCCACCACAGGAGGCCAATGTCCGAATTCATGCTATCAAAAACAGCAAACATCGGCTGTGTCATCGATCTACACAAGTTGTTTTCTGCATTATACATCTTTAAATGTGTATACAGAAAAACATGTTGTGGGCCGGGGAGTATTCCCCTAACAACAGCGCAGGTGCCATTTGCTAACATTCTGAAAATACTTCCCCAAAAGTGTGTCAGAAGCGGGGCTGCGGGAGTCTTAAGACATCCCATTAATAAAGGATGAGAAACGCTTTCGGAAGATTTCCTGCGTAGAGACAAAATGTGCTAACTCGGTATCTGGGATACTGGGCGGGCGGGGATAGACGGTTAAATCATACACTACAACAAACGTCCTCCAGACAGCCTCCGTCTCACCACAAAACCCTCACTCCGTCCCAATTAATGCTGCAATAGTAACAAGCACAGAAAGGGAGCCCCGAGCACCCCAAACCACAGCTGCCAATCAACCCCCTCCGAGCGCGTGGAGGTCCTTTGTAGGCCCAGAGCCCACTGCAGCTGCCTGCTGCGTGTAAGGGGGAGCACGGCTATGCCGGGGAGGAGAGTGGCTAGAAAAACAAGGGTCACATCTTACCTTCCACCCAGAGCTCCTCCACGTTGGTCTCCAGGTTGGCGGCCCGTAATCCGACGGCGAAAGCGCCAAAGATGAGAAGACCCACCGCCAGGAATTTGCCGCAGTTCCTCTGAATGTAGCAGCCCAGTCGGAAGAGCAGTCCCTGGAACTTTGCTCGCAGCCATAGGGGCGCTTTCCGGCCCGAAGCTTTGCCCTGGAGAGGGGGGAGGACACGGACGGCGGGAGGAGGGCACGGACGGCGGGAGGAGGGCGGGAGAGGACACGGACGGCGGGAGGAGGGCGGGAGAAGACACGGACGGCGGGAGGGGGCGGGAGAGGACACGGAGGGCGGGAGGGGGCGGGAGAAGACACGGACGGCGGGAGGAGGGCGGGAGAAGACACGGACGGCGGGAGGGGGCGGGAGAGGACACGGACGGCGGGAAACGTGCACAGGACAGCGAGGGGGGGCGGAAAGGCACACAGAGGGGGCGGGAATGGACAGCGCATCTGAAATCACTTTCAGTGAAAGGGGAGGGAACGGAAAAAACGTAACTCCGCCCAGGGAAAAAATCTCGGGAACGCCCCCGAATCTGGTCCGGCCTTGACGGACAGATCCGGCACTCAATGGCTAGCCTCCATTTATGGAGCTAGCCAATGAGAGCCGGGGGACGTTCCCGAAGTGCTTATTGTCGACATAGGATTTCACCTGCGCCGAAAAGCTGCGCAGAGCGCAGCCTTCGGCAGGCGAAACCCAAAAATGGTGCTTCCTTGTACAATGTCTGACTCGTAGCCTTGGTTACTTACACAAACTGCTTTGATTTTGGTTGAGCTGGTAGGTTTTCCCGCTTGCAAACATTGCATAATGTTTGTCTGTCGCTGCCTCTGATTTGTGATCGCCGTAAAAATGTGTAGGGCACTGTCAACTCGCTCTGTATGTTCTTTTTCAATTTTTACTTTGCATAAAATTAATAAAAATACAGTTACAAAAAAGTACACATTGAACCAATGCTTACCCATCGTTTGTAAAAAAATATCCAATTGTAATTATTTTACTACACATTTTTTATTCTAAAAACAGAAGCTTGAAATGTCTTTGTTAGTCGCTCAGTTTTCCACAGTGTCAAAGAAAATGAAGCGTCTCATATGTATTCAATAGGTTGTTGACAAGTTTATTCTGCGTGATCTTCACCCCTATCTACAAGTGTCAGAATGACTTCCCTTCATAAAGTTCACAAAAAGGCCTCCTTCGTTCATTTGATGCCCTATCTTAACGCATGTAATTGACACTACACCCCAGTAATCTTTCTTTAAAACGCAGTACCACAGGCCCATGTTAAAGCTATTGGTTTTGTTTTCGTTCATTGTGTTTCTATGATATAAATACATTGTTAAAACCATTACAGAACAGATATAATATTACGACTTATTTTGCAAATATGTGCTTTATGCTAAGTGGGCTGCAGGAGTTGAGAATGGATTTCATACGTTGTTAACTTTGTATCCTCCCAGAATCTAGTCAAAATCAGGCTCCGAGATTCACAGAACCGCTCAATATGTGAATTAGATGCTTTTGGTACATTTAGTGTTTAAGCATTTAATTCCATGCCTGGGACTACTTGTGAACAAATTGTATTGTTTGAGCAAGCTGGTGATTGACTTGTTTTTTTAGCTTCTGCATATTATCCTGGCTTGGCTCTTTTATTCGATATGGCTTTAAGTATCTAAACCAATAAATCCACACTTGAAACTCTTACTGAAAATAGTCCACGACCTGCTCCACCATGAAAGTGTTCAACATTTCTGTGTCTTTAAACCATAAACTTTTCTGTGAATTAGGCTTTGTGGTCTTAAGCGTCTTTCAGATCCTTAAAATAGTACAGTAACTTTTAAATATATTCCCGCCTGTCCTAGTTCCAATCTTACTGATTATAAAATCTCTCGAAAGTTCTAGAGACATTTTCAAATCTTCCCTTCAGCTTGCACATGGTGTGATGCGGTATGATACTTACATATTATAACAAGCATTTGCAATGCAATAGGTCTCGCAACTGCGAGTTTTGGAGCTATTGGTATTATAAACGGTATTGTAAATGACAATGCCTTTAATTTATGTAGTACAAACCAAAACATAAATAAAAGGCATTGTCATTTACATCCACGAGCGTCAGGCATCCACATGTCCAGCCCTTCTCTGTTCCACCCAAGCCTCCTCTCTCTGTCCAGCCCTTCTCTGCTCCACCCCAGCGGCTTCCCTCTCTGTCCAGCCCTTCTCTGCTCCACCCAAGCCTCCTCTCTCTGTCCAGCCCTTCTCTGCTCCACCCAAGCCTCCTCTCTCTGTCCAGCCCTTCTCTGTTCCACCCAAGCCTCCTCTCTCTGTCCAGCCCTTCTCTGCTCCAACCCAGCGGCTTCCCTCTCTGTCCAGCCCTTATCTGCTCCACCAAGCCTCCTCTCTCTGTCCAGCCCTTCTCTGCTCCACCCAAGCCTCCTCTCTCTGTCCAGCCCTTCTCTGTTCCACCCAAGCCTCCTCTCTCTGTCCAGCCCTTCTCTGTTCCACCCCAGCGGCTTCCCTCTCTGTCCAGCCCTTATCTGCTCCACCAAGCCTCCTCTCTCTGTCCAGCCCTTCTCTGCTCCACCCAAGCCTCCACTCTCTGTCCAGCCCTTCTCTGCTCCACCCAAGCCTCCTCTCTCTGTCAAGCCCTTCTCTGCTCCACCCCAGCGGCTTCCCTCTCTGTCCAGCCCTTATCTGCTCCACCAAGCCTCCTCTCTCTGTCCAGCCCTTTTCTGCTCCACCCAAGCCTCCACTCTGTCCAGCCCTTCTCTGCTCCACCCAAGCCTCCTCTCTCTGTCAAGCCCTTCTCTGCTCCACCCCAGCGGCTTTCCTCTCTGTCCAGCCCTTATCTGCTCCACCAAGCCTCCTCTCTCTGTCCATCCCTTATCTGCTCCACCCAAGCCTCCTCTCTTTCCACCCCTTCTCTGCTCCACCCAAGCCTCCTCTGTCCAGCCCTTCTCTCTTCCACCCCAGCGTCCCCTCTGCCCAGCCCCTCTCAACCTTGCTCCTTTTCTGTTCTACCCCTTTTTTTTTTACCGTCCCCCCCCACCCCCCCTTCCTTCCTCGAACTGTTGGTCCTCCGAGGCCGAGCTGCCTTGGTTTACCAGCCTGCGGCCCTGTGGCTGCTACAAACAGTGTCTCCTCGTCGCCTCCTCCGCACAGGGGGGCAGTGGGGTGGGGGGTCCCATTAATGTCCACAGGCTCCTCCGACCGGGGTGGGGGACAGTGGGGCACTACCTCCTGCCGCCACCACTGTCCGCAGCAAAGAGCACCCAGACTGTAAACAGTGTCTGCTCGGCGTCTCCTCCTTACAGGGAGGGGGGCTGTGGGGGTCTCATTAATGTCTACAGGCTCCTCCGAATGGTGATGTACCTGGAAGAAATAAGGCGGGGGGGGGGGGCGGGGGACACCACAACTGTTTGCAGCAAAGAGCACCCAGACTGCAAACAGTGTCCCCTCGGCGCCTTCTCCTGAGATGCGAATCCCCAAGTATATCACAGGCGCTCTCTTTAAGCCGAAGGCAGGAGCCCCGCAGTTTCCACTTTCTTTACACATGCATCTTTCATTACAATGTATTAGTTTGATTTAGACTTTATCTCCGAGTAAAGAAAGAAAATCCGCATTTCTTGCACGTTGGAATAAATATATACCGATTATAACAAGTTAGGTGTGCTTCGAGCTGGGAGGGGCTAGGTGAGACTCCCTGAGTGGAGGTGTACTCCGAGGAGGATGGGGGGCTCAAACGAGGAGAGGCTGCCTGTGCAAAACAGTCTGTCGGGATCCCCCTGTCCTCCCCGTGACCCCATGCGCCTATGTGCCTGCTTCGCAGCTGACGTGAAGAATGTTCTCATCTGCTTGTTAAATAAAAAAGCATATAAGAATAGTCTTTTACGCCAGCCACAAAGCAGGCTACCTTGTCCGGAGGGGCAATACGAAAAGCGGACAGGGTGGCACCCAAAACCCCTCTTTTCCAATGGGAAACCAGCGTTTACCATCAACGCTGACGCTACCCAATGGAAAAGAGGGGCGGGGCTTACAGTACCCTTTTTAGAACAATATCTCTCGCAGGGCGTGGCAGCAGCTTCGCTGGTCCGCCCATGCCTGTGCGAGACCTAAAAACACAAAAGTTGGAGGCGCTTCTTCTGCATACTCACTAGTGGCCTTAATAAAAAAAGACACTTAACCATGTAGAGCTTGTTGAAAAATGTAACACACATTCCCTGTGTGGCAAAGGGTGCTGATACTCAAAGCATGGCCTTGCAGTTTGCCAAAGAATAAACACCCATGTTGCCCTGCTCTGCATGGCAAAGATAAAAGGAGTGGACCCGTTAACCCATATGAGACCGGGTAATTACTGTAACAGTACAACAATGTCTCAACTGGTAACCTTTTAACAAGGGTAGTTAAATAAGTAGTACACATCATAAGAACCAGGAGAAAAAGGAGACCACAACGGTAAGATTGAAGTAAACCAATTGTTATTGTAGGTAGTTATAAAAGCACTACTATACAATTAAAATGGAGGACATTATGGTCTTGCGTGTGCAGGTTTATTTATTTATTTATTAAGTTTTATATAGCGCGAACATGATCCCGAGGGATATCAGAGCGCTTTACAATTGAGGGTAAAGGAAGGTAATAGTTGCAGTACATGTCTGTCTCTTTCTACTCTTAAACGCCACCATACCAAACGTTATGGAAATGTTGATAACACAACACATTCTATGGATTGGTCCCACTTGACAGGTTCCACCATAAATATCCATTATTTTTACTTCCTTTGCACAAACATCTGTCTGCACAGAGGTCACACAATTATAAACAAGTACAGAAATCTGACAGTCATGTGATTAGGATTGAGGCATTAATAAATGCTAAAAACCTGAATGTAAAGGTACTAGTTGTTTTACTTTTGGCCATGGTTGCCCAGCCTCAAAGCCCTTTAGGTGTCCAAATCCTTTATTTGAGTTTACTTATGTACAGTCCCAATGTAAATGTCAAGCATTGTCCATCCGGCATAAATTCAACTAAAGTCCCTACGTTAATCAAATAAGTTGGCAACACACAGAGAAGTGAACAATATGGGTTATATGATATACCCGTACATAAAGTCATCTAGAGTGTCAACAGTTCCTGCGGTCCCGGTAGTAAGATTTCTAGCAGCTAGCAAAGACCCTCATGAGTAAAAGATTCATAGCGGACTCAGGAAAGAGCTCAACTCAGAGGGCAAATGAACAGAGGAGAGTCTACTGTATATTTGCATTGCTGCTTTGATACTGTGCCACAGTAAGTGCTGCTGTTGCCTGCGCTGTGATTGTGTGAGGAAAGCTTGCACCGCTGGTTTGTGTGTTGTCCCTTTTCGTTGTTTAAGGCAACCTAGCAATACTGTGCTAGGCCAGTGTATGAGGGAAACTTGTATGGCTGCTCCTACTTTGTAACCATAGTACGGAAGTTTTTAAAAAACATTTTGTAAAAAAAACTAAAACTGTTGGCATTGAAAATGCTTGTTTAAATCTTCGCTTTAAGGTGGGGAAAAAAGGAATGAAAGCAGATAGCTTTCTGCCTTGGAGTAAAATAATTGGACTCTAAGACAGCCAGACTCCTTATATTTCCTGACGGTACTGCAGTTATTTGTTCTGCGAAGCGCAGCCAGGGATTGGTGCAATATCCAAGCAGTGAATGACCTGTCAGTTAAGAGAGCACCCCAATGACCATTCCTCCCTGGGGCGGGTCCTCTAATGAAGGCTTTGCGCCCCCAGGTTGGTTGTTTGAGCTGTGTCACAAAGTATCCCTAGATGAAATAGGCTGACTAGATATTCAGTAGCCCAGGGACTGCTGAAACAATATCTCAACAAATAACACAAGTAAATCACGAAATGATAGAAACCCCTATGGACTGCATTTAATACTGCTTCCTGCAGTGGGTAAATAATAACGATCATTTAGTACAACACCTACAGGGGGGAAAATAAATTAGATATTTACTAAGTAAGCTTTACACACCAATCAGTACATAATATGTGCATCTAGTAATTGTATACATTCTCGTTCATCAGTAAACTAGAGCCCAGTGAAAAGTGCTGTTCCGAGTTGGTGTCCCAAAGTTCCCTGTCCCCATTGTGCACCCCGGATGCAAGACCTTGAAAGTTTGGACCTGTTGGTGCACTTACTACCTGATAGTGGAAGGTGCTGTAAAGATAATGCAGGTTGGATGCATGGTTTGTAAAAGCTGCACTCTCCCAAGTAATGATGCTGTCTGCATCGCACATAAGGCCACAATTTTACAGGCTACAGCTTAGCACAGCATTCACCTGCCAGACTGTATACCGCTTTTATCTGCATGATATCTGTCTGAACAAGCTGGAGATTGGGGAGGGGGCAAGATGGAGCGCTTGCACCTGGGAGGTTGTTCTAACCCCCTCAGGGAAGTTGTTTCCGGGGCAAGATCTCTTTAAATACTCCTTGGGTTTAGGGGTCGACCTCTTTATGCAAACCTGCCACAGAGTTACAGGGCGATCCAAAAGACTTGGGTGTGAAAAGCAACCATAAGAAAGAGCCCATAGGGGGCTTCATACCAATACCCCAGGAGTCCTTATGGCAGGGCCCCGGGATGAAAGCGGCACCGAGTTATTCCCAAGATGAGTTGTAAACCTGACCCACTGGGGACTAGCCTGGTAAGGCTCCACCTCCGTGCACAAGTGTTTTTTCCTTGACTGGAGGGGTCCAGATGTGGGGTGAACCCCCAAAGGTTCAGCACCAGATGTCATGTATTTCTGGTCCACATCGGCAAATCAGGCATGCAGCCAGTTTAGGTCACATCAACACTGGCTGCCCTTGGATCGCCCATTACCATACCAAAAAAACTGAAACATAACTTTCTACAAACAAACTGGTGTGGTCTCAGTCATTCACTTGTGTACTTTTCGTCTGCTTGACATTGCTTGTGTAATTAAGAATGTGTGCCTGGCTATAGGCTATCTGTGCTATGAAACTTCCAGTGGGCTGACAGCCAGACAAAGCAGTGTCACAGATGTAGGTGGTAAACACTGTAATGATGGCAATAAACACCTTAAGCACACAACCCAACGATCTTGGTTGAAGGAGACTACAGAGCAGGGGTAATGCTGACAAAAAGGTTAAGCTATGCACTGCTGGATGAAAACCCCTTCCTGTATGCAACAAATACCGGGTTCCCTACCTGGAGACTCTGGAGGTTGCTGAATACCAGCTTTTTGCTGTATCTTACATTGGCCTGAGACATGGCAGTCCTAATAAAGAATTTCTCCTGGGCATGGGACTTCAACTCTAGTCAAACATCTTTTTAAGCAGCAAGTTCTTCCTCTGCGACCCATATCCTGTACGGTTGGCCAATCCCGCCCCCCCCCCTCCCCCTACACGCAGGAATGCTCACACATTAGGTTTACCCTGATATCTCAAAGAGCTAACCAAACCAGTGTAGTAAATATTTAAAGTCTTACGTCAGCCAGGTCAGCTTCTAAAGGCTGACTGGATGTCAACATCAGTGGACACTGAAGAAGCGGTCTGGTGGAGGGTGGAGTCTCGCTAGCTGGACAGGCGGAGCTGAGGCTGATGTCCCAATGCAGACTGAGCAGGAGTTCAGTCATAAGTCCGGTCAACAGATATGTGTGTACCAGAGTAGGCTCCATCTAGGGTTGAGGTGTCTAGTAGAATGCTGTTTGGGAGCTGTTGTAGATTAGTGACCTACTTGAATGGGAGGGAGTTGGATTTAATTAAATCCTCGGCAGTTGCCCACTCCCTTGTCTCTAATCAAGCTGGCATGGAACCGTACCTCTTTTTAATGTACAGTCAGCACGAGAGGTTTTTAATGACTCGTTTTAGGCTCAATTCGTTGCACCATATTTTAGCTTACCCATCAGGCTTTACTCAAACGATTGAGCAGAAGGGTGCCTGCGGCTGCGACAATAGGTCGCCGCAGGACACCCTTCACCTTGTTTTATTGTGTCCTTTTTATAAAACACCGCGCCAAAGGTTTTTGGTGGGTGTTTTGAAGGACTCAAATATTATCCATGCTAAATCTGCCTTATTGTTCCTGCAAAGAGCCACTGAAACGCGAACCCTATTTGCTGTTATAAGTTTCCTTAAAATTGCTTTTAAACTGAGAAATACAAGGGGATGATGAATTGGTGGGTTAGGGAGGTATCTGAAATAGTATATGGGGTCCTGCATTACATTTGCTTACAGGTTTTTATCTGTCACAAAAATCCTTCTTTTTTTAATTGGATGTCTTTTTCTCTGTCCTCTTTTTAACAATTGTCATGTTGCTCAGAATGTTCCTTTTTGTGATTATGCATTATGATGATTATGTATTTTTTATGATGGTTTTTAACCTTCGAAACAAATAAATGATTTGATTTTGATTTGACCTACTTGAATGAACATACTGGGGGTGGCAGATTTCATTGGGGTAGAATTGGACGAACTGGGCATTGGTCAATGAAAACGTGAATGACCTCCATTATAGAATGAGTGTAGATCAGATCAACATTGCTGGTCCTTCGTAAATAATAAGAAATCGTTTTAGAAGTGTTCCAAAAGAGAGCAGAGAGCATCTTTAGGCCGGGCATTCCTTCTGGGCATGCTAGCGGTTAGATTCTGTTGACTGGAGATCAGAATCAGTCATAACGTTTGAGTTTTCAGTATATTTGTATTTCCGAAGGGGCAGTAGGTCCGTGGTTTCCTGTTGCTGTGGGCTGGAGGGCTGAAATGAGGTCTGCTGCTTGCAGCTGTCTGGCTGGCACATAGGGTGTACAGGAAGCACATCCTGCTTTCTGTCTGCTGCTGGATCAGCAGAAAACCTGCTGTGTGCGAGGGAACTGTTCATGAGGAGAAGGATACTGGTTAATTAAGCTCGCAAACAAAGAGTTACTGTGATCATATTGTTATCTTTACTATAATTGCATACTATATTTATTGCTAGTGTGGTTCGTTTCAAAGAATGTTTTGATGACACGCCAAACAAAAGCAAACTTGATCCCATCACCTGAACTTTACAGAATGTCCTGTAGGTACCTGTGGTAAAAAAGGTATGAATCAGCAAATTATCCAACGGGGAGGGGTTCCCACTGATTTATGCCCGAATATTTCAAAACAGTTTTGTGGATTTTAAAAGCTTTCAAAAGGAGATTGGTCTCTTCAGATCCATTTTCGATCACTTTTCCAAACAAGAATATCATGTAGATGAACTTTGTGCAGTATTGCATAGGTTTTGACCTTCAATCTTCAATAAGTTAAATGTTGTGTGTGGCAGTAACATTCTGTGGCCCTTGGCACATCAGCAAGATCTGTCAATTAGTGTACTATTAATATAAAAATTGCTGTGAAATCAAATACGCTTTTCCTACTTATTACCCTACAGTTACCAGTTGAACGAATACATATGTGCATAAGGAGAGGTGAAATCCATTAATAGCCATTAAGTACCAGCAGCATGTAAGGTTGTTAGTAGCCGTCCCTCCGTTTCACACCCACAGACTGACAAAACATGCCAAATGTCCCTATCTACTTCCTGACCCTGTCATACTCTTTCACCAAATAAGCAGTTCATTACATGCTTTCTAAGGTATGTAATGCATTTCATAGAGTGTGATAGAATAGTGAAAAGAGGTTGGCAAAAAATTGCCATGTAACCGCCCCCACTCAAAAAAGCATAGCGATGAATACACACATGCAACATCATACATACACACCTATACTTCATGATGATGATCTGTGGTTATTGGGGGCCCTCATTCTGCTTGATTTATAATGATCCCTCCCCATGAGCCCTTAATCGGATCAAACCCTGTTGAGTAATGAGTCCTCATGCTACAGCAGTCCCGGAACTATGAGTTATGCATAGGCAAGCGTCGCCATGGATGCACGATGCAGTGCGGCAGCTATTTGTTTTAATTTACAGTTCCCAGATGCCCATCTTGGAGCAGTAAATTACAATAATATTAAAAGGCACCAAAGTGCATTTTTGTTGTAGAAAGAATCCGCCGTGCAGCAAGTGTCAGCTCCCTGGCGCTCCAAAAAAGAGATTTTTTTTTCTTTTCCTGGGCGAGGCGCAGGGTTTGGGGAGGTTCGGGTGGCCTAATAAATCAACTCTTATGAGCGACCGGAACATGGAGGGAGAGCATTACAGGAGGTGGGTGGAAGAGGGTTAAATAGAAAGAAAAAGCTGCTTTAAAGAGGAGGGGAAGCAACTGGCCAGCTTGGGTGGAGGGAAATCAATAAAGAGCCCTGGAGGAGGAATTCCATGGAATGCTGGAAGCAAAACAAAAACAAAGTCCCTTGTTGTGGAGGATGCAAGATGTCCTATTAAAAGAATGGCAGAGGTAGTTTACTCTAGGGGAGGGACAAACCCAAGAAGAGGAAGGAAAACCGTTGAATAAGATTGCCTAGAAAGCTACCCTGTGATAAGCAATGAGCTGATCTACAGGCCAATGTGAGTATTAGTATGCCCACAATAGGTCTTTGACATCAAACAGCTAAAAGCCATTTGTAGATGACATCCCAAAAAATATGATAGACCAAGAAATTGTGTTCTTCATTTCTTTGAGGTGTGGGTGTTTCTTTCGGAATTTGACATGCGTTCTGATGAGAAGCTTAAGCTTCATGACCGTGTTTGAGAATAGAACTTTTTTTTCATTGGTAACGAGTACCACACCAAATCATTTTGCTTTCTGTCTGTAAGAGCCAAAATTCAATTTACGCTACAAGTAAATATAAGACTAGTCCAAAAAGTGCTTTTTATGTTTTTTATGCTTTTGGCCAAGCAAGTCAAGTACACTTCGATTGGATTCTTTATAGATGAGCAAGGTAATGAACCTTTCAGGAAACGTTTTAGTTTCATACTCAATTTCTGCGTTGCAGCGGATTTTGTGATGTCTTTATTTTTTTGAGAGCCTTTTGGTGCTCTTTAACGTTAGTTTCTGACAATCCCTGACTTTCAGAGATGCTCTGCCTTTCTAACGGTGCTCCCTGGATTATTTTAATATCACTGCTTCTGGTTTCCTTTCTTTGTCCACCCTTTGTCTCTAGCTACATACCCGTGAAAAGGATTTTACTTACTTCAGGTGGGATTTTAGATTTGTTATCTTTGTTTTGACCGTTTTCTTCATTGTTTTCACCATCTCATTTTATTCCCTCTGCTACAGTAACCTTTTTTTCTGTCTTTAGGGCTTACATTCACTTTCTCGAGTCAGTCAACTAAACATGGCAGTACCATGTTAACAGATTCATTATTTTCTTTTTCGCTCAGTGTATTACACCTTAAATCTGCCATCTTTCAGTGTGAAAGCCTCGAAACCATGTTTTATAAAAAACAAAAAGGCAAAACTTCTTTCATCTTCACCAATCGAAGCCCATATAATGTCCGTACATGGGAAACACCACCTAAGTTTCTCCATAATATCCTCTGAAATGTTGTCGATGATTGCACCTTCGAATGCCCTGTGTGTGGAAATAACTGGTGTATGTGCCTTAGTCTAGGTTTTCTCTGAGTCGTTGCGCACCTACCTGGTTTATAGTAATTAGCAAATAAATCTACTGGCCGTTTTCAGTGATATCTGATGACCCATGGTTGGAGTAATTTATGAACAGAATGATCTTGGTGCCTGTCTACAAACTGAATGTCAGTTCCAGGAATATGTTCAAGAATGTTGGGTTGTAACGTGGGTGAGAGAGGCAGGGGGTGGTAGACTGCTGCTATAATGAGTGACTGGCAGGATCGATGGTACAGCAGGCGACCAGACACTTGAATTATGTGTAGTGTGTCGGAACACCATGGAAGTTAGCTCGGCAGTAGTACTATGGCTAGCCTGCCTCACCTGTTGTGCTTTCTGTTTCTGTGTCTAATGTTGACTCCTGGGAAAGAAAACCACCGAGGATGGTGTTTGAGTGTTCTTCAGGGAGGGTCTTTGTTAGACAGCATGGCGGTTGATTTGTCATAGTAGGTGTCTTATGTCCAACAGATAAGTCATTAAAATCTATTTTCTATTGCAGGCCTTTAGCCCGCTTCTGCTGAAGGTAGCCTGCTCTGTACAAAGTGCTTCTTTGGTCCTTAAGGTTGTATCTGGCTGTCATTTGAGCCAGAGGTTGTTGGTTGTTGGATCACTTCTAATCCCATGAATGGCGCCTTTAGCTGTTTAATGTCGGGAAGTCATTGAACTATTTTCTCATTGGGAGAATTCAAGACAAGACAAATATGTTGAAGAATTGGCACTCCTGAGCAGTGACACAGAAGAATGTATTACTGTTTTTTGTTGGCTGATAACTGTGCCCGTGAAGGCTCTGCGGTTCCCTTTATTTGCAATAAAGGCACTCATTTGGCTTTTTTACCTCATGTTGATGCAAAGATCAGCAAAGTTGTGACATAACTACCTTGTCATTTTCTTCACCTAACCTTCCTGTTCCTGGTTCCAGGTCTGTTGCCTGCTTTGAAAGGTTATGATGGCGAACCTCTGCTGTATGAGTGGCTGGTATATAACTACACTTTCCATTGGTTATTATTTGGCCTCCTGTTTTTAGTGTGTGCATCAGTGAATTATACATTGTGGAGGGGAACAGGTTACTTGCCCATTATGGATTGTTCTTTTATTTTTAGGGTTTCTCCAAGAATCCATACACCCCTGACCTTTATACTGGACTAGCCTGTGATTCAGTGATGAAAGAAATTGGGTACTGGATTATGTAGTACAATGTGGCATTTTACGTCATCTATGAAATATGGCGCACATGAGCATTGTTGACACCTTCTTTGGTTTTTTACCCCGTTTAACAATGTTCTGCGGTTCGAGGATCGTAGAAGCACTGTTGACCGTGCCGTTGATCATGAGAATTTTTTCATGTGAAATTTCAGGTTTGCTTTCATAAAAAAACACGAAAACTGACTGAAATGTTGGATAATTAATTAATATAAACTCAGTATCCGGTGAGCCTCATCTGCTGTATTTTCATTTTCCATTAGATTCATCTTACTGCTGACTTCACTTGTGACGTTATGTACCAATTATTGGAAAAACTGCCACTGTAAATGTGACTGCCTTGTAGGATGTCAAATCATTTCAACTGAGGTTTAGAAAAACAAGACGTTGGGTAGAAAAACCAGTAGCTGTTAAAGCTCTTCACATTAGAAGATCACCATAGACGTTTTTGTCATTGACGATTTGGGGGGGTTTGTTTGTGAGGTTATAGGGCTGTATGAAGAAAGCATTTTTCCAGTCCCAAAAGGGCCGATTCACAAAATTTTGGAATGTTCAAAACCCAACTTGCGATTTGGTAACTTGTTACCGAATCGCCAGTTTGGTTTTGTGATTTGGTATTTGGAAGGGGCATGTTAAGGGCGTCCCTTCCAAATACCGAATTGCATTAACGTGTACGAATGTTTTATGACCGAAAAGCAGTTGCAAAGAATTTGCACTTTACCACCATCACAGAGAGCTGGTGGTAATGCATTTGCAGATTGGAAGGGGTCCATATAGGACCCCTTGCCCTTTGTGAATGTTGGGAAAACATTTTTTAAGAGCAGGCAGTTGTCCCACAGACCACTGCCTGCTCTTTAAAAAGGAAAACAAAAGAGTTTATTTTTGTATTGGTGAAACACATTCCGCTTTTCTTTTAGGAAAATGGGATGCATTGCAGCAAATAAAAAAGTTAAATACCTTATCCAAGGGCATCACAGACATGGTGGTGTACTGACCTCATCTAGTCACCATCCCTGTAATGGCTGCGATTCCTAGTGGGTCGCAAACTGCGACCTACCTCATTAATATTCATGAAGTAGGTCGATTTGCGAACCACTAGGAATTGCGAGTATGAAAAAAGTTTCATTCATAAGTAATAGCAATTTCCAAATAGCTATATGGATAAAATCGCTATTTGGAAATCACAATTCTTCTTCTTTGTACATATGGCCCATAGTGCGTTGCAGGTGAACAAAGTAAATCACTTACAACCCCTTTAGTTAATTTGTGTGCTGCTATTTACATTACCATCCTCGTCCAGCTCTTCCAACAGACAAGCTTTTTCTTGCTGTCTCTCGCTCACACACACGCTAGCCAAATTATTGTAGCTGCATATGCAAGGTAGTAGATTTGCTGCACGTATCAAACCTTTCCTTGCAGAGGGCAGTGCAAATATTTGGAGAAAGTCCATTGTAAAATCGTTTAGTGAGTTTTGAAACTTTTCAGTACTAGGGCTGCTGTTTTGTAGTATGTACATTTGTTTAGCTTTCCATTTTTGTTGTTTCCTCATTTTATCAGTATTTATCCATATTTATTTTGTTTTCAGGCGACAAAAATGAAGTTGAAACCAGCATATTTATTTAACCTGTAAATATGCACACTAACAATTTGGTTTTATTCATGGACGTCAATTCACCAAAGTGTCAGGTGTAGCAGAAGTGGCTTTGCACGCCACTTAACCTTTACTTTGACTCTCACATACATGCTTCCACTTACTAACACTTTCACACACTCTCCCGCACATGAGACTCTCACCAGCGAGCATGGATACAACATACATTTATCAGCATTTTTTACTTACCGTGGCTTCCAGATAGGGTCATCTTCCAGCTAATGTACTCAATTTTTAATGCACTAATAGTGAATAATAATATTCACTATTTGTATAATAAAACGTTGACAGAAAACCAGGTAGGTGGGGCTCCAACCAGCATCCTTAGATAGAGCTGCCTCTGTTCCAGGCACTAATTTTGTCACCTCTGAGGCTAGGGGTTGCAAAAGCAGTGCCAGTGTTAGCAAGAGACAAGCCAGGGGTCTCACCTGTGACCCCTGGCGACCCCTAAATGACTTCCATGTTTTTTTCTCTACAAGCACCCTATATGTTACAACAGTGCACTTATCTGTAATCATTAGCATTTCAGTAGTAACACATTTCACAAATGGAACTATTCATGGAAATTACATCTATTTTTTAAAATTATCAATGCGGTTTGTCTGTACGTATATTGGGCTGACCGCCACATTTGACAGCATGGATTTTTACTCCAATAAAAAGCGAATTCTGTATTGTTCTGTTGAAAAATGAAATGCATACATTCAAAAGTCTGTATTCCTGTGCAACAGTCATTACAATCGGAAAACTTCAACCCCTAATAATGACAAAGCAGGCTTTAGTTTATTCACTTCAGATGCTCTTGGTTCCTGCTATGTCATACGCTTCTTCTCCTTACACTATTTGGTTATTTTGCAGCTCTCATCCGGTTCATGCTATACTTCTTTACCTTTACTTTTGCTTAAGAATTTTGTGGGAAGCACATTTGGGCGGGCAACTTTTCTGTAACTTACCATTTTTTCTGTACGTTTATTACCATTGTCAAGAAATAATCATCTTTTGCTGTTTCAGTTTAATTCAGTCTTTTTACATATACGTTTTATAGAAACATTAACTGTGCATGTCCAGTATGGTGTTGAATGTGGAGGATTTTCCACCTTAGGCCCATGGTATAAGAAGAAATTAGCTGAAAGTGCTGAGGTTGGTTAGTATCTATTTAGTAACATAAAAGAATGTTGAATTCTTTTTTTTTATTATTAGGCTAACATATTTGATCATTTTGTGATTGGGGTAATGAATTTTGTTTGTTTGCTAGAGTGGTGAATACCTCTAGTCCATGAGGCTGCATAGGGATTGATTTGGATATGTTCTTGATAATTGTACTGTGTGATACCACAAGACTAAATGTGTTATGTAAAATTGAGGGATAGGAGAGTGAAGAGAGGCATTCAAAGAAAGATTGTTCATTCAGCTAAGAGAGGAGGCTGTAGCTTCACTTTTTTGTTCCAAGACGCTCCACCCCAATCAAAATGTTTACAAGTCCTCCCCATCACAATTGTATAGTAGGTGTGTTCACGAGGACGGGGCCTGATGGAAGGGGCAAGAGAGAGGGTGGGGCTTAGGAAGCCATGTTAGAGTTACCTTTTAGCCCATAATGTACACTGAATGTGAATGTTCAAACAACACAGGTGCATCTAACAGATATTCTCCAAAAACATTACACCCCATAATTGGGGTGCAGTGTACCCCTTAGACTCCTAAGCCTTTATATGGCTGCCCATGCAGCACTAAAGATTGCTACGGCCTTGTAAAACAGGCTGTCTCATCTTTCTGAATTCGCACATTGTGCCCTTTGCCTGCAGCAAGTGTGCCCTGAGATCCAATGCTAGCAGGAAAGTGGGCCCCCGATACTTACTTGTTGGGTAGCAAATGGACAACCATAATTGTGGTGCTGCACTAATTAGTGGTATGACTGCAAAGCAAACGCTCTCTGTCCCTTAGTTAAAAAGAAAAAAAGTCTCTACATCTCACCCACCCTTGCCCATGAGTCATTGCTCCAAGGCTTGAAGCACTACTTTGGTGGCAAGGGTACCCAGAGCCCTTACGTAAACAAGGAAAAGAACCGGCCCCACTCTCTTTTCTTAGAAAATAAGAAAGCCAAAATTGGGTGCATTGGCCGCATATATCCCTAGTCCATGGTGCTACAGCACTGTTGTACTAATGCTGATGTGTACCAAGAAATGAACCTTTGGATTTTACCCTCTTTCCTCTAGACTGTTACTTCGAGCTTGAGCCTGACACTGGAATGGTCTGGATTTGATTTCGAGCCCATCAGCCTTTTCCTCTAAGACTATGTTTAAGAGATTAAGCCTGTGTGTGTCACTGAAGACAATCTAGAACCTCAAGATTCATTTCCAGGCCATATTTTTCTTAAAGGCATTTGGCACACTGGCTTTGTGGTACAACTCCCTGCTGGGCCATTCGCGCTGCATGGGAGACATGCCCATTAGTTTGAAGACCTTTGAGTTAGGCTCTTATTGGTTTGCTATGAGGAAACGTTGAGTACAGGAGCTTCAGGGGCTCAAAACGAATGCCCAGGCTGCTGTTAACCAGTTGCCAGACTGTGCCCATACAAGATGTATGCATAGTTATATTGGAACTTAAATTGAGCGGACCCAGCTAGGAAGCAATGACTCCTTGTACAGGGCTATGTGTAGAGATCAATTGTTATAGTGTTGTAATGAGAGGGAAGGGTCAATTCAATTCATAGTTACGACCTAAGGGGCGTGCTAAACTAGGCATACCAGGTGCTTCTTGAACAGATGAGGTGTCCGCTACTTTTCTTTTTACTAGATTGCCAGCCTTATCCTCAATTCTTAGGATTATTGGCATATGTTTGTGGTTGAAGGGTTTATTTGAAATAAATGTACACACATGGGGGTATGCTCAAAATAATATAAGCATAGCCTTACACAGGAGGTATAGTTGACACCCAGTGTACCAAGAATACAAACGTTTTCTGTGTCTCAGTCGCAAGCAGGCCTTTTTGTTGAGTAACCTAATTAATGTGTGCCTTCTCTGGCCTTTCTAGAACGGCCTTATAACATTCAAAAATAAACCTGACATTGTTTTAAGGACATTTTCTAATCCTTGCATTTGATCACTGCCCACCTGGACCAGGAAACAGCAACTATAGACAGGGTTTTAAGTGGAATGAAAAAACTTGGAGGTTGGGGGGAAGGCACGGGTCTCTCAAAGGGGCGTGGCTGATGTAATTACGTGGTGGCTTAACTCCAAAGCTAAAAATCTGTGCTTAGCAGAGTGTGCCACCTAACTAGTATTTTGCTGCTTCTGTCTTTGCATCCAGATATATAACAAGTAACATTACACCTATAAAAAGCTCAATGGTTGTTAGTTGTGTAAGATAAATAAGCAGCAACAATGGCTTCGTTGTACGAAATATTAAAAATGCTTCAGTTCTAACATGATGAGACTATGAAAGAAGTATAACGAGTCTCTTCGAAGTTACATCAAAG
Organism: Lissotriton helveticus; assembly: GCF_964261635.1. Taxonomy (NCBI): domain Eukaryota; kingdom Metazoa; phylum Chordata; class Amphibia; order Caudata; family Salamandridae; genus Lissotriton; species Lissotriton helveticus. Next base: position 766,833,819 of record NC_136068.1, read on the forward strand.
GCAGTGAAGGGTGGTACTGGTGTAGAATTAAGATCACCCCCCAATTCGTAGCCTCTTTGCAGGTTTGTGTTCCTCTTGAGAGGAACAGAGGATTTAACTGGTAGCAGCAGGCATTCAAGAGCGCGGGGCAGCAGCACAAAAGGTGATTAAGCGTTTCCTTTTGGTATCCGCAAAGTCTGCACTTAACTATTCTGGGAAAGGAGTGCCATTTTAGGTTCATCTCTTTGATCTGAAGACACATCAACCTTGCAGCCATGATATGTTTTAAACATGTCTTTCCAGTCGTGCACTGCAAGTTTTTCAACACAATTTTAACAGGCTTCTTCTTATTTTTAACATTCTCTTAGTCTTACAAATTATTTTCCAGTTTAAAAAGTCACCATCGTGACTATTGCCACTTCCTCCTTGTTTGGAGCATTGGGATTTAACATACTCTTCATAATGACCATATTGCACATTAAGCTGCTGTGGGTCCCATCTCTGCTTGTGCTGCTTTAAACACCCTTTCTCTTTGTGGTGCTTGGACCACCCTCCTCTGTTATTTTATACTAAGCTACATTTTGTTTCCCTTTACACACATATTTAATTTTCCTTAGAGTTTATCGCCCTTTGATTTAATTCCTCTTCATTTTCAGAAACTGACCCGACCTCCCCATCTGAAATAAGATCCTTTCTGTGTTTTTGTTTACCACAGGCAGCACAGCCTCCTTCACTGAACGTTTCACCCCCGTTTTGAACTAATCTCATTTCCTCCTCTTGCACTATGTCTGACTGCATTATCTCTCCTGAGCCCACGTCAGACATAGTTTAGTTGCACACTAATCTCTAATTTCAATCTCTTAGTGAAATCTAAAGCAACTCCAGTGTTTGCACCACATGGAACACGCAGGGCTGTTAACTTTTGCCGGACCGGTCATTGACATCAATTGTATTTGTAGCAGTTGGTGATGGCTGTCCAACTCTCCTATAATGTGCAAGCCATTCAGAATAGCAGACATGTTACTTGTGTCATAATTTGACAACCAAACCCACGTCTGGGGCCTTACGACCTTCCACGTGCTGGCGCACAAGTCGATTTAAATGTATCAGTTTAACCCGTAACTTACAAGAGTGGATTCCGACTCCGCGCCTTTTGTTTTTCCCCAGGCGAATGGAACCATACCACTGTTTTAAAATGGAGCATGAGACAAGCACAGTTCAGTATTCATCATCTTACAGTTAATTAAGTTCATTCAATGATTAGAGTTTAAGTTAACTTCTGAAAACCTTTTTTTGCATTAGAGTTTAGTTTTGTTTTTGTCATTTTATTTAGTTAGTAAATCAGCTAAATCTATTTACAGAAATTGCAAGAAAATCGTGGTTGGATTCAGAATAAAAGCAGAAAATAACAAGCTTGTTCTATAAAGGAATCTAGTCCCTATTATACATGAATAATTTACGGATTTAGATAAAACCCATAAAGAGTTCCCTAGAAAGAACGAGGTCAGTGGCGTATTCACAACTCCCCATAAAGAGCAGTTCAGGATGACTCAGCTGAGTCTAGCTATGCAAATTAAATGGTGCAGCAGTAGCTACCCCCGAATAAGTTCGGAAAGTCACCACCAATGTTACAAGTAACAAAGAGCTGACAGCAGTAGGGTACAGCAAGTATTCAGAAGAGTGGCCTGGAGTCTCGAGTGTGGCAATGTAAAAGTGCTCTGCTAAATTCCTGCTCTAACTAGGAATCACTCACTAATCGAAAACTCTAAAACATGTATCAATCCATTCCGGTGTTAAATCATCTCGAGCCAATGGTAGGCATTGTCTGACAGTCTGTAACTTCTTCCTTTGTTCCCACAGTAAACTCACGATGTCGACAAAGCGAAACCTCAAAGTATCAGTTTGTCGCTAAACGTTAACATTAATGTTTCAGTTGATCTGAGTTTTCATGAGAACCTTAGCAAACCTAACCTACCATCTATTCAGTATTCCACTGTGTAACAAGGAACTTCTCTACAGCAGCCTGATTAAGTCATGAGATTCACGTAATACTTAAGCATTAATTGTTTTAATGAGTCACTATTCAGCATTGTATTGTGCAGAGGATACAACTATCTAAATGTGATGAGAACGTGTAGCTTGGGAAAAGAAAAAAACAACTTTAATAAAGTCAGCATCATTCTACAGCAATGACAGAGTTTAGCTGGTTAAGTGGGGGTCGTTTAATGAGTACATTTGTGCATGGTTCAGCATATCTAAAAAGCATTTATTTATTTTAAGAAAAGAAAATAGGAAAGATAGAAAAAATGATGAGGCCTAGTCTTGCCTTGCAATGAAATACAATAGGAATATATGTGCCTAGTGCAAATAAACAAGCTACACTTTTATTTCTGCACATCTTTAAAACTGCACTTTTCTTGCGTGTCGGTTCGGCAGAGTGGTATTCACGTTAATAACTAGCCAATGTTCACCTCTATTACTAGGTTTAGTTAAGCAAAATGATCTGCTCTGTCACATGCCTGCCACTGACCTATGCTCCCGCCATCTTGAGCATTCCATGCAGACAAGCCTGAGTGTGGTGGGCCCTCACACCTCCACCATGAGCATCTGCCTGCTGAAACTGTCAAAGCACACACTGTCCTTGAGGTGGAGCACCACTAAAATGGCTGGCCCAAGTATTCAAACAAAGGCCCACATTGTAATCCTTACACGACCAAATCTCCTCCTCCAAATCTTCTCAAGCAAACATACCTTAAAAAATCAAAACGGAATTGACATAAATTTGCAACTTACCAAACCTCCTAATGTGAGAGTGTCTCTCTCACCAGCACCAACAATACAAAGCCACTCTCAATACAGAAAAAACTGAAGGAGAATGTTGGGGCACGGGATAAGCAGGCAAAAGACCATTTTGATTATTATGTTGCTATGTTACATAAAGTACTGTGGGGGAGTAGTTCTAAAGAGTAATGCATAATGGTATTTGTTTGCTGCATCAAAGAACAATTTATTAATGTCCGTGCTGTTTAAGTCCACGCACCAGGATGTTTCATCTATTCCAACTGCCTGCCTTTGAACAATAAATATTATTCCCTGTATTAATGTGAATCTAATTGGCTGCTCTCCAGCGGGTTATGATAGCCTGGCCACTGTGCGCCTTTCTGAACTGTTTAGGTTTTAAAATGCTTGGATTGAGGCATGCTGGGAGGAGGGTGTGAGGAAGTTACTGGGAATTCTGTTGCAATCTATCTCATAAAGGTGCCCTGCCTACTACTTTCTTGGCCATGAATGCGTATCAATCTAGGAATTATGTTTTAGGTTTTTGATCACTCTGACCTGGGCTAGCCTTTTAACCTTGACCATGCAGAAGGCGCACTCATACCTTGTTAATCGATGAGTGCATATGTAAATTGGAAGATTTTTTCTACTGTTATGTTATGTTAATTGGGCTCTTCTATAGCGCAACGGCTACTCACAAAGGAGTGTCCCGGCGCTTTGGCGAAGAGGACCTTTATTGGAAAGAAAACATAACTGGGATTAAAAGACTTCACAATTCATAACTAAAAAGCCAGGTTTTTAATGCCTTTCTAAAAGACATCAGACTAGGGGCCTGTCTAAGATCGAAAGGCAATTCATTCCAGGCACGAGGAGCCAGGTAGTGAAACGAGCGCCCCCCTTGTCGAGTGCGTTTGATGGATGGAACGCACATTTTGAGCAGGGAGGCAGAGCGAAGAGCTCTGCTCGGTTTGTACAGAGCAAGCCGTTTTCTAATATACCTGGGGCCCAGGTCATGAAGAGCCTTATAGGTTAGAGTCAGGCTCTTGAACAGCACCCTTTTGGCTATAGGGAGCCAGTGCAATTCCTTAAGCAGGTTAGAAGTACTCGCTCGTCTAGGAAGACCGTAGATGGCCCGTGCAGCTGAATTTTGCACAACCTGAAGTCTCTTTACCAAATATTTAGGAAGACCTAAATAAAGGGCATTTACATAGTCCAAGCGAGACCCTACCAATGCTTGGACGATAACCCTGCGATGGTTCACGGAAATCAAAGGAAGAAATTTCCTGAGCATCCTCAGGATACCGAAACATTTCCCTGCAAGACTGGCTATTTGGGGTCCAAATCACCTAAGTCCAGTACAAAATAGGGGAGTTTGTCCCTTGGCTTCTTAGAAATACATTATTTGGTGAATGCCTAAGAAGTAATGGGTAATATCTAAAAGTGTGCACATTTATTAGTAACACAGCTCTTTGCTTACTTGAATGCTAGTCATCTTCTGTGAAGGAGAAACTAGCAATGATACACAAACGAAGAAAACAGATTAAGAGAACAATCCGGGGTGTTATGATTTTGTTAGGTTAGGCTACTGTTCAAATAATCCTATTTTCCAAGTGTTGCTGTCAGAGCACATGTTTAGAGGACGGTTTTCAGAGCGTATTTGTGATTCGTCTTTGCCTGCTTCTATATTGAGTGTACAGGCTTCCCCCGCTCTGTGAAGCCGGGACTCAGAGCGGGATATTTTCGTCATTGATCTGGTCTTTGTTAATAATTTATGCTGAGCTGCAAGGGTAAGCAAGGTGACAAGTGGTGACCTTTTCATAATTGACATTATATATAATAGTTTAGCAGTCTCTTCTCTGTTTAAGTGATTTTTAGTGAATAAAATTAGCCTTAATATGCAAAATGTTTATTTCTAAATTTGAAATATGACTCCCCCCCCCCCCCCACACACACACACACGCATGCAGACATTACCTATTTGCACATGTAAATATTACAATTTGACATCACAATCCTGCCTACTGACTGAGAAACTTCAAGGGATTTTCAACAGCCATCGGATTCAACCTTCAAACGTTCAGTTCTTTAATGCTGACGCAGTTGCCTAGCAGATACAACATTGTTCAATGCACAGCTCCCCAGAATGAAACATTATGCCTTGCCCTATGTACATAGCTTAAACATGTGTTTCTGTGCGCGGATCATTTAAACATTGAGCCACAGCCTGCTATGTCCCAAGCTCAGGGCCGCCTTTTAAAGACAGACAGGAATATCCCAAGCTTAGTAACGGCTCTGCATACTGCTCGAGGGGTGGTGGTGGTGCAGTCCCCTTCGTTAGACCTTTCCACACTAGCATCACGGCACTGAAGGGCCGTTTCACTCACTAAAAACATGTTATTTGGCACTGGCTAAGAGCAGCGCGTCAGCAAGTAGTCAGATTTGTACTTCGTGTTACCTAATCGCTTTCTGCTGCACAGCAGAGTAACCACAGATACGAAAGGTACCTATTGTTAACATCCCACCGGCATGCTGTGTGTCTGAGAATGTCGTCTGCATGGTACATACATTGTGTGTATGAGTGAACCAGAGCAATGGAGGCCTGTGCAATCCATTTTGGATATTCTTCCCCCCACCCCCTTTGTGCACAGGATGGAGGCGAGGTTGTTTTCTCAGACAATGCATTACTGACATGCATGAAGCTGAAGGGAGGAGAAATGGAAACATCCGCCCCTTGGAAAGAGGTGGACATGGTTTGGAGGACCAAGCTTCACATCGGGCGCTTTAAATGACTGAAGTCTAGGGTCGTCGTATGAGAGGACAATAGGCCAAGTTTGTGATGCTTCCACAAACAATTTTGCTGCACCTCTTCAGTGGGTGATTAGGAATGCAGAAATTAACAATAATTCTTTTTTGTTGTTAAATTATGGAGGGGATAAAATTATGAAAATGCTTCAATAAATATTTTATTTAAAAAAAAAAAGGAATGCAGAAATGGGACAGAGACCTTCAAGCATTGGTTACAAAAATCTTGCTAAATTAGAGACTTTATCTATCTCAAATCATAAAGACCTGCATGCTTGCGGCTAAATTAACTTGATCATTAAGACATACCTTATCTTTTCTGAAACCATACTTTGCAAACCTTTCGTGGTAGTGCAGCCCTCCCTGTTCCCGGACTGTTGTTTCCGAGTTGTTTAGCTCCAGAAAGAGCTTCTTTGAAAACCTTTCATCCTCCTTTACCTAGATTCGGGTCATCTGTGATATTACCCACAATTAACAGGCTCCCACAGATAAGATCACAAATTTGCCTCTGATGACCTTTCCTGAAGTAAGCTCTTCATATGATAACAGGTGTATCATCAGAGTGTACGGCGCCCGGGTGTTTATTGTTAACTATCCTCATTTGTGGACCTCTGAAGAAAGAAAAAAACGGACTGTCCCCTCTAGGGTTTGAACCTGTGGCCTGGGGTCAAACACGCACCCCTCCGGTGGATGCATCAGTCCTCGGAGCCTCCAGCCCATGCACTTTCGTCTTTTGATGAGGTCTCGAGCTTGTCCTTGAAGAGATTACCCTGCGTTCGTGCTCCTAAGAAGGCGAAGAGAGATAGATGCAATGTGGTGTTTTTACCTTCACATAAACTTTTATGTGGTTTGGTGTGTGCTATTTTTCGTTTCTTTGCACTCCGGCCTCCTTTCCACCGGTAACATTTCTGACACGTTTTGTTGCAAACGGGCCTGGCGGGCAGCGCCTCGCTTTCCTGCCTTGCTGCTCTGTGATGTGCTGACAGACTGACAGACACATTGCTGTCCCTGCTGTAGGACATTGGGCCCTGCTCCAGTGCTGCGTCGCAGCCAAACGAATCGAGGGCTAAGTCGTGCTAGTTTTAGAAATGTAAATACGGGGCTGTGACTAGCATTCTCATATGGACTTCCTGCCCCAGTGCAGTCACTTTATATTAGCACCCTTAAGGGGGGGGGGGGGTCTCCCTCGAGGGCTGAAGCCGGCAGCACGGCCGCTGCAGGGCGCAGCTAGTTTACTTGACTAACGAGGGTGACGTGCCTGCAGCTCGTGTCATTCCCGCGGAGCCCCTTCAACCTCCAATGAGTGCAATTATCCCCAGCTGTTGACTTTGAATTAGTGGTTTGGTTTTTAAAGGCACTTTAGACAAATCCACTACCTCGGGTGGGTTACCCGAGCAAGTCACGTTACACTGCAACCCGACCAATTCATCTGCGCTGAACGCTCCGTTTGCAAATGGGCTGCTTTCAAATTTGACCCGGCTCCAACATAAATGCCTTTTTTTTCTGACATGGCTAGAGGAACTTTAGTGCCGTAGGAGGAACTAGTCGACGACCATTTCAAGCCCCCTTTCACACTCGCAAACATCTTTTCAGTATACAAAAGCTACATTTGTGCTTTCTTTAACTTGACTCGAGTGACCGTAGGCGGTTATAATATTGTAGTCGTAGTGTGCATCTCATTACAATGTTATTGAGATGGTTAGAAATTCTGACTACAGGCTCGGGCGCTTGTGGCACCCTGTGTACCGCACCGTGCCGCTCATGACGGGCTCTTAACCCGTTCATCGGGGCGCGAATTTTCGCGCTGTGCTGAACGTTCTGAAAAACGGGTGTGGTCATGACGGAACGGTTCCGTCATGAGCACAGCTCAACCGACGCTCATGACGGAACCGCTCCGTCATGAGCACCGAAGGGGTTAAGAGCGCTGCGGTACTTTTCAAGGGTGCGCGCCAGGCGCAATGTGGCTCGGAGCCATTATCAGACTGTTAATGCGACAGAGCTGAGCCACACGGATATTTAAACTGTTCAGTGGTGCTGTGAATATACACAGACTGTTTAATACTAAACACAGCCAGCGCAGCATTTTGGATGTGATTTTGTGATGTGGACCCACGTTACCGCATCCGCAGTCCTGTGAATTAGTAACTTAACCAAATGTGCTTAATTACAAAAACTCACAATCACATTTTTTTATTTTAATTTAAAGGAAACCGAACATGACGCGGAATTCAAAATTAAAACTGGGTTTTACCTAGAGCTCAAGGCGGAAATGGTCAAGCGATTTGTTAAATTGTTGACTGTTGCGGGAGTCATAGTCGTAGCTACGGCGGGGCCCTTGGAAGCCGGGCCAGCCATGCTTGTTTGCAACCCCGCCCCATCAGCGGCGGCAGACGGGCAGAATTCTGTTAAAACAGTTAAACCTTTCAATAACCACCTGTGCATGTATTTTATAGGAAGGTTTCTAGAATTCCAAATGAGTCTTTATTCTTCTAGTTAACTGTACAAAACTCTAATGTCTCAGAGTAGAGCAGCGCATTATCTCCGAGTCCCTGAACATGGAAGATTGTTAAAGTTGACTGATTCACATAGTTTAAAGCTTGACCCGCTTTTTGTGAACCTCGGAGCCCCGCAGATAAATCTACGGCATTCTGTACTAAGCAAGTTCAGGCCTCATTTAAAATGTGAATGGATATGAAAGGTTAGTTTCCCCTAGTTGCATGCCCAATTTAACCCCTGCAACTTAGAATTTGTTTAATGCTCAGTTGCAACATGTGACGCTTCAGAGAGTTCATGCTTGATCGATTTTTGTGTGGTAAACTTCTGAGGTGCAGATCAACCCTCACCGTATTGGTTAAAGACGCCCCTGCTTAATACACAGTGTAAATCAACATAATGCACAAAGTTGTTGAACACCGTCTACTTTTCTAAGTAGAGTGACCAACTGCCATGTGTGCAAATTCAGGACGGTGAGTGTAAAAAATCAGGACAAAGGGTCAAAATTCAAGACAAAAATTCAGGACAAGAGGTCAAAATTCAGGACAAAACATTGGGACAAAAGGTAAGTTTTACAGAAAGGTCAGAGGAGGTCGCGCTATAGTATAAAAGTAAGTAAATGGAGAACCACTTAAGTACAAGTCAAAATACGTTTATATTAGGTTGAGAACATCGTGCACTTAGCGTTTTTTTCAGTAAGCCCGCAGCTTGCTACCTTAGATGATTCAAAACTCTTAGCTCGCTCCAGCAGTTATTAGTCACCAGACAACGGTGAACCACATCTGAATACAAGGTGGGCTGCTTTTATTGTTGATTGAAAACTACTGGATATACAAGGAACTTTGCAGTGCCAGCCCCCAGTAAAAAAAACACCCTCCCAACCTCCTTTCCAGCCTACCAGGGAAACACCCGATGCCCAGTCCGGCCTTGCTACCACCCGCCAGTGGTGTCCCTCATCTTCACATAGACCGTCTCTCATGTGTATTTAATTTCTTTTATGGTGCTACTCATCCCAAGTATGTAGGGCAGTGTGTCGGAGTGCGTTACATCACACACATCATATAAAGACAATGACTCATGTAAACGTGAAAGTCAAAGTATAGGAAACTTTACTTAAGATAATGGGTGCTACAAGGTGTAATCTTTCTTTTATCTATCATTCAGTCTTTTACCATTCATTCTGTCCTTCCATCTGTGTGCCCATCGATATCCAAACATATTCAACCATTTGCAAACCTATCCACCATGTATCCTTCCTTCCATCATTTCACTCATCCATCCCTCCATCCACCCTTTCACTCATCCATCCATTATTCATCCAAGCCACCCCTTCACCTCATCCATCTGTACACTCATCCATCCACTCTTCCACCCACAAATCTATTCACTTATCCTTTTACTCACCCAGCCATCCTTTCACTTACTCATCCATCCACCCAGTCACTTATCCTTCCACCGATTCACCTTTTCAGTCATTCATCGTCCCTTTCTCACTCCATCCCCTTTCACTTATCCATCCTTCCACCCATCTACTCATCCAATCATGAATCCATCCATTGACCCTATAACTCATCTATCCTTTTACTCATCCATCGATCCGTTCTCTCTTCCATCCACCCTTTCACTTCTTCACTCATCTATCCATCCTTTTGTCCATCTACCCTCTTTCACTCACTCATCAATCATTACATCCACCCTTTCACTTATCCATCCATTCACCCTTTCACTCATCAATCCACAAATTCACTCTCCCATCATCTACCCTTTAACTCGCCCATCCATCCTTTCACTCACCCATCCACCCTTTTACCCTTCCATCAACCCTTCCACCCATACATCCATCTATTGAACTTTTCTCTTGTCCAACCTTCCACTCACTCATCCATCCTTTCTTTCATTATCTATCCATTCACCCTTTCATTCCTCCATTCATCCTTTCATCCTTTCACTAATCCATCCATCCAGCCATTCACACATTTCTTTACTTAATTACTCACCCACCTTTTCACATTATGAGCTGAGCCTTTGTCTGCAGAGTTGCAGACAGAAGAGGCCCATCAAGAACTTCACCTCGCTGTAGTTCCTAATGCAAGGGGTAGGGTGGGGTGGGCGAGGGTTCACTATGCCCCTGTACATAGGCAATCTGAAAACTTAGAAGTCATGAGGCATGCGTGATGCAGTGCCAGAACGTGAGGTGATTGTGACATGGTGTTGTTTCCAGGGATTTAAGCGGGGTAAAAAAAAAAAAACTGGGGGGCTCTCTTCAAAGGGGGTGTTCGATGTAATTAAGGGCGTCGTTTAAAACACCTAGGCTAAAAATGTGCTTAGCATAGTGTTCCACCCGATTGCTATTATGTTGTTTCTGTCATTGCATCCAGATACATAATACAGCAAGTATCATTACACCAACAACAAGCCTGGACTATTGGCTTTGTCAACGGTTGTTAGTTGCTTAAAATAAAAAAGCAGCAACCATGGCTTTGTTGAATATAATATTGAAAATGTGTCAGTTCTAAAATGATGAGACAGTTAAAGAACTATAACCTGTTCTTTTTTACTTGTTTCACTGACTTCTTTATATAAACTGCATTCTCACGTTGCAGCATCGGCATTTTACCTCTTATCCGTCTAACAAAATGTCCTGCTGTACACTGAGGCAGGAGGAGGCCACCACATGCTTTAACAGCCCAGACTGCCCCATTGACATTCTGTATGTGGGAATTAGCCTGCAACAGAATGACAATGGGCGGGGTGGGGCTGCTCTTGTGCTCGAGGGTGAGTGGGAGGCGGCCCCAGCAGGGGGCTAAGCCTTCTCGCAGGGGAGCAGTGCTGCTCCCTGTAATGGCCATAATTACGGACAAAAGGGCGTCTGTAAGAAGGATCGTCATGGACAACGCACGTGAGGTCCAAATTACGGATGGTCCATGAAATGTAAGGACGGTTGGTCATCCTATTTCTAAGTCCCAATAAGTATTCACAGTGTAACAAAGACTTGTGGGTAATGACCCGGAGCTAGGGGGGTGATTGATAGAAGCAAAGAATCCCCTCCACAGCCAGTCAAGTACAGTTGTAAACACAGATGCGATTTAAGGGTAAATCTAGAAGAACTCTACACGATTTTAACACGTAATGGAAACCTATAAAAAAGACACGGTGGAATTTAGTTTGCAATTTGCACCTGATTGGCTGTATTGTGGTCAACGCTCATTGGACCACTCGCAGCACATGGCAGTGCTGGTACACCGCTCTCTAAGCATTGCTCACATCCTTTCAATGTCACTACTATGATAAAGCCAAGAATGTGTACTCTCATATGGAATACCTCCACTTAAACAGAAGCGCTTGCTTGCACTTGCACAATGGAAGCACACATCAGTATGCAGTATCTGCACTTCATCTGTAGAATGCACTGAAATACTCACTGGAAGTACCTCCACTTCGATGGAAGCACTCACTTCACAGCAAATACTAACATTTCAAATGAAACCGTCTGAAGGGGAGTATGTGCACTTTAAAGCATGCACTTGTACACACGACACCTGCACATCAGATGAAGTAGATGCTGCCAGTAAGTGCATGCAGTCTAAATGTGACACATAATGGCAGCGATTTCCTGCACTTGAAAGTAAGCATGCACTGAAAGGAAGTGCTGACACATCAAAGGAAGCATACATTGACAGCAAGTGCCTGTACTTCAAAGGAAAGACGTTGGCAGTTAGCACTTGCACTTTACCATCTCAAGCTCCTCCTCCGGCCTAAATGTCTAATTGAGCTGTTGTTTCCAGAAGATATGCTCTTCAGAAGAAATATGAAGATAGAAAGGTTGATTGTGATGCTCTGTCAGACCATTGTTACTGGAGGCAATACCAACTCATGGCATTGATAATGGAGTCTTGTCATCTCTAGGACTTTGTTACCACAGATGAATAGTTCTGCGTCTGACTACTACAATGGCAGAAATGGGAAGGATAGCTCTTCTGGGTGGGCATAGAAACAGTATTTCTTCAGTCCTTTACATCTAGTTATAGGAAAAATCAGTGACTAGAGTCGAGAGATAGTTCCCTTATCATGCTGCTCCCTTCCCAGTGCATAATTTGTGCTGGTGGTTGCAGGTAGTGGGCACCGACGAACATTTTCTGAGACCAAAACCTATAGTTTCACCATGAGGCTTTGGCTCAGAGTTAGATAGAGATGCAGACCATGGCGAAAGGAGGAGAAGGTAGAGTGACAAAGGAAGAAACGACGTATGAAAAGAACTTGCAAGAGTTAGGCAGAGTTAGGAATTGCAGGGTGTTCAATGAAAGAGACATGAGGTAGGATCAAGGCGTAGTAGTTTTGATAAGCAGAGACCTTGGCAATACAAGATTCCCGAGAATGTCATTGAGGTTATGTGCCTATGATTGTTTTTTAATAATTAAGCATTGCCCCTCCCATTTGTCATTAGATGGCCTCAGAAGGCCGCTTAAGCTTTCTTACTTCCTCACTCACACGCCTAAAAAACTGCCTGTAAAGTTATATTAAACTGCCATAATATAGTGCACAACGTGTTTATTCAAGCATTGTTTTAAAATGTAGAATTTGCCTTGTATTTTCCAAGTATATCAAGAGAAGAGCCCACCAATGTTCTCCTCTATATATATGTTGCTGTAAATGTTGGGAGCACACCCCCTTGAAAGTAAATAGAATTGTCAGTGGCGCCTGGGCCGGCTTTAGCGCTGATGGCACCTGGTGCGACAATCTTCATTAGACCCCCTTAATTCCACCTTCTCCTCGGATTCTCTCACTATCACCAGGCAAAAGTGCCCCTGATCTCTTAATAGCCCTTCTCTCACATACAGTTCTTTTGTTTTAAAGCACTGGGAAAGGCTGGCATTACTAATCTACTTGGTTAGCCACATAAAATACAGAACTGTTCTTTGCAGTAGGCATATTAACCCTCTGCGCTACTTTATTGTGAGTCGAACCTGCCATTAGACAAAACTCCGATCTCTCTCTCTAGCAGGAATCACAAGAGTAATCTTGAAATTTTTATTGCTGCCTGACTGCTGGACGCACAATGAACTCTTCAGAAGGTGCTTTTAAAGTGTAAGTTATTGCTAAACACAGTGCCCCGCCCCCTCCTGAGGTCAGTGCCCCCGCCCCCCTCCTGAGGTCAGTGCCCCCTGCCCAGGTCAGCATCACCGGTTGCACCACCCTAATGCCAACCCTGAGTTGTGCTGTGAAAGCAGTCTCACTCTGGCACTAGCAGTACAGAAATAACTATTCAATGTGAGCAGCCGCTTACATTTCAGTAAGTGAAAGCGTGCAGCTTACCCTAATGGCATTATTAGGTGAAGGGCCAATCACAAGCATGAGTTTCCTTCTAAGACTCTAAAACTTAGCCCTTTATTTGATGAAATTGTATATTAAATCTGAAACCATTTGCTGCCAGACTTAAACTTGGATATTTGTAATGGCAGAACCACCAATTCAATTCACTTAGTCGTTACTTGGGGCCATCCACTACTACCTAAAACTTTAACCCCTTCCGTCGGCCTTTGGCCGTCGCAGGCACTACCTCCCTGGTGCTGCGAAAAGGCCAACTGCTGACGCAGCCTCGCCCACTCCGTGGAACGCCCACACTGCGGCGAAATTATCTCCGCGGTTAACTGGTTAAAGGTGGTCTTTTTCAGACAGGACGAGGAATTAGACGATGAAACCTACCTTTCCAAAATGACATGCCTTAACAAGTGGTCTACTCACTCTGATAGTGGTGCCATTGACAAGGGGTACTGGGCCAAGTTTATAGTTTTGTAATTGTATTTATTTAGAAATGACCACCCCTGATGAGCATTGAAGTTGTTTACGGTGCAAGGACACAACCCTGGAATCCAAGGGTAATGGTTATTAGTTGTTAGTTTTGTGCTCTCTAGAAACTGTTCCATGCATTTTCTCCTGCTCTTTGTGGTAGATTAAGTTAATAGGAGTTGGGTGAGATCATTCGTGTGAGCTCATGCAAATAGAAGGTAGGATTAGTAGATAGACTATAGGAAATTATTGTTAGGTTGACCATAACGGCTACAGAAAAGGAAAGTTTGTGATTTGCGAGGAGCGGGTTGGGCAGTTTGCAGAAATATAGTTGAGTGAGGGTGATGGGTATATTTGACGCAGTATGTACCCTCAAAAGCAGTAAGGCATGCAAAAGAAAAGGCATGCAAATGAAGAAGAGTACTGAGAGGATCATTTGATAGAAAGGAAGGAGAGAAATCAATCAACATAGACCAAGGTCAATTTACATGCATGCTGATAGGAATCTAGCAGAAGGAGGAGGCTTTGCATGCATCTGAGGATGTTGAAAGAATAGAGAGAAGGGTTGTTGTTTGTCACCGGTGGGCATGTGTTAAATGTTGTTCAACTTCAATAGTTCAGTGTGGCTGTGGATGGGGTTGAAACGTCTAAGCATACAGATAGGCAGCCGGGTTATTGACAACTGCACTACTTAGGCTAGTCATGTAGTATATTTTATCTATGTATTGCCCACCTCAAATGGTCAGCTGCCACATGGACCACAAATAGAAACATAAATAACATTTGCGATTAAAGTAACCCATCATAGGGCAGACTTTTCAACACAAAGAGGATAGATGAGAGGCAATACACACGAACAGCAGGTTACAAGGTATACAAAGTGATATTGAATCAATAGTCGTTTGTCGGTGTTGTCGTATGTCTTTTATTTCACACACACACTTGGTTACAGGTTTAGAGACAGCCAGCGCGTTTCACCTTAGCAAGGGCTTCTTCAGGGCAAAAGAGTAGTAACGGAGTATGTGTGCCAAATGTATTCAGTCCGCTAATGTGTAATTGGTATGAAGCGTCCTACTTATGGACGTTGTCTCAAAAGAAGAGGCCTTAGGCCAGTAAAATATGCCTATGTATCCTTATTCAAGAAATACCAAGTCTGAGGTGAAAAGTCAAAGGGCCAAAATAAGCCTCCAATGTCCTTCAGAAGAGCATCTTACTTGATTTGATAGATATGTACCAGATCTTACTCCATGTCCGGCTGGCGGTGAAACCGCTACTTTCACGCCAGCCGGACACGGATTAAGATACTTGCAGGGCTTCCGAAACTGGGCAGAAAGTGTAAGTCAGAATTTATTTTACAAATAATAATGTAACATTAACTTGAGACGCCCCAACTTGTGCTCTTGTATTCTTAATTGTTGGCATTTGGTGCCAGAAACTACTTCATGAAGCTTTTGAGTTTAGGGTTGTTGCAATTCCAATGACTCAACCTGCGCTGCATGCAAAAACCAATTGTGGTACATTTGTGCTTTTTCTAGCCCCACCTTTACCATACAGCTAACATTTTTTCAGCCAGTCTTACAATCATGGCTGCCATTGTGGCAGCTCTCATGATCAGTGGACTCCTTTTCTATTAACAATTAGACATATAATTAATCAGGCAGACTTTAATTAAGATTTAATTTAGATTTTAATTTGTATCTTCTGTTTGCCTGGGTGAGAATAAATTAGGGAAGCTAAATTTAAGTTTCAAGACATTAAGAATAGTGAAGCAGAACTAACCCAACTCACTTCTAATACAGATATGACATGTTTCCCAAAATGCTTAAAGCCTCATAGGATATCCTGAACGAATGACATTTTGAGATTGTGCTGTTATACGTAGTCTATTGTGCAATGAGAATTCCAAAAATATTCAAAACCCAATAGGCAAGAAAAACAACTGGAGAATAAATATAAGAAAAAATAATGACCATTTAATTTGTTAGGACACCTCGAAGAAGCTGATCCTGTAATTATTCAATTTTTGAGGAGTCATTGGAAGAGGTCAACATTACTTTAATGTGGTAACATCAGGAAATTTTCAATCTGAAGTATACGTCTTAACAGCCACCAGAAGGTGACGCCTGCTCTAGCATCAGTCATGAAATTCTCTGAACAACTTCGCCCGATATAAGTTGGTGCCCTAACAGAGCAACCAGTCGGTGGGCAAAGGTAGAAAGGAAATTGTGAAGACTTTGTTATTGTTCATTAGTTGCGCCCTGAGATTAGCATTGGAGTGTGATACTTATTACAAATCTATATTTGGCAGGGTGACATGAGCTACTCTACTCCTTGTTATAAAGAAAATATTCCTGGTAAAGGATTTGGAGGAAACAACATGAAAAGAACTCACGTTGATTATCCATAAAATAAAAACACATTATTGATGTCCAAAATTAGTTGGAATCTTTGGATATGTCTTGCTCTCGAGAGCCAGATGGTCCTCCAATTTCATTGTCCTGGAAAATGTTTAACGTGGAACTGTGGGAAAACAATTGCGTTTAAGATTGGAGACAAACTTAAAAATTGTAAACGTTCCGTGTTGAGAGATTTATCAGGCAAACTCATTCCGCAACCTTGCTTAAGCTGTCTCACGAATCCACAAGGAATGTTTGTCGTGATAGGGACCAGCAGTATTCAGCTCAGCGGCAAACTGGGTGAAGGTGGAGGTACTGAAGATCAGAGACCTTTCTTAGTCATGTGCCCGGCCTAGGAATCCACCAGGGTGTCTCCATATTCTAGTGTCAGCTGTCATAAATGACACAAAGAATGTTCAGCCGGAAAAAAGGCATGGAAGAAGAGAAATACAGACATTCTCACAGAAATTACATTTCCCTTTCTTTGGGACTGTCATTTTCCAAGTGATAAGTTTACCAATTTAATTTTGTGCTGCGATTTTTATTTACCGTGGGCCGAGGTAGTGCTGTATACAATGCCCAGTACCATCTGTGACTTGCTGCTCATAAACTTCCACCTTCCTGTTAAACTTAAAAACGGGGGTCTGTCTGTTCACCTTGGTCATAGCAGTCCTAGAGAAAAGCAATGATTTGTATAATGCCCAAGGCACAGATTTCTCATTTTACACTTTAACGCATTTGTTAATTTCTTGTTCTAGTTGCATTTCTTTTTTTTCCCAATTTAAAAATATTCTTGTGCACAAAAGATTACTGTGAGCTGAAAGTGTTAATAAAACGTACGGTGAAATCTGGGCTACTTAACTAGCAAACCTTTAATATGAAGTGTGGGCCATTCAGGAAAAAAACTGGTACAGGATGCTCAAGCTTCCTTGGTGAACTGCAGTAACTTGCTTTTATTAGGTACAGTATGATGGCATCCCTGACATTTTATTTGCTCTTGGGTCTCTTGGATTCCTAAATTTACAGCATCGTTTGTGCTGAGACCCCAAACACGTTTACCAGCTGGTGCCATGGTGGAAGCTAGATTTACCCGGGTGACTGTAGAAGACGAATTTAATGTAAAGAAGTCTCTCTTTTTTCGCTATTTACCTGATGGTGACGATGGTGTGAGGATAGATGCTTAGGAGCATCAACTCATTAATTGGTCAATTATTCTCTCCATCTGTTCAAGCCAAAGTAATGCGAGCCTTCTCAGACTCAGTCATTGTAGATGATCCTTCTCAGACTCAGTCATTGTAGATGATCTTTGTCCCAAGGCAGCAATGTGGTTGATTTTAAGATATGCTATCTGGAGATGAGGACAGGGCTGAAAATATAATTATTCCCGAATCAGTCTTCACTTTGTGATATAGAATCCGTGTCCGGTGAGGAGCATTGCACCTGAAGTTGTGGGATCTCCACCACTGAGTCATAGAAGTGCCCAGGTCCTAAATTGGTGCAGCAGTCTGTCCTCTCTGCTTCTTCCACAAAGACAGGGCTTGAATTATAGCAACCGTCGGGTGACTAGGGCATGGCTACTGGAAAGTTAAGAGAGTTCAGGTCTCCGCTTGGTTTGACAAAGGGCAGTTATACAAACCTTTCCGAACCCGTTACTATCCCAACTCCTGTCTGCGTGTATTTTTTGTGCAGCGTTTTCGTCATGTAGCAGTACTCTATTCAAACGTGGAGTTGAGATAGGTCATATCGCTGGATGGAAATAAGACAATATGATTTATCTAGGACATGCATTATGTTTACCCCAGTTTTGTAGATTGAATATCTTGTAAGGAACAAGCCAAGCATGTGAACGGTCTGTTTGTTTTGGACCAGCACCCACCAACTCATTTTAGGACATATACATGCAAACAAACATCTGCATAGTCTTTATTTTGCCAATGATTAAAATGAGATTTCTTAAGCTTGAAAAATAACTATAAAAATAAAGACCATAAACCCTTTAGGGCCGTTGTCTGTCACCGTTCATTTCACTGGTATTTGGTAGAGGTGAGACTCCGTTACCTAGTCTGGCAAGTCAGTCACATTTTGTTAGCACAATGGAATGTATACAAAATACTAATGTTGGTTTTGCATTAATCTAACCACATGAGTAGAAGGGTGCATAGTTTTTGCCTGACTCATATCGTTGTGTTAGACTGAAGCCTTCACTTATAATTACCACAACGTCTGTGCTTGTGTTTTTTTTAATAAGTGCTTGTGTGGGCACATCTTATTGGTTTACATTGAACAAAGCCGTCAAAGTGAATTCATGTATTCATGTTGCTGCTAATATTCGGAATGACTTAGGATGATTTCTAAGTGCACGCGACAGCGGACGTTTGAATGCCAGGTTACGGTAACTATAACGTAATGAGACAGAGTTCAGTGGACGAGGACCTGCGAGTTTCAGAGGAAGTGAATACATCTGTGGAAGAGCATTATAATATGAAGTATTGGCTGACGGAGAAGCAGAGCAATTTGTAAACCATATGCTGCATTGAGGACCATGGCGTGACCTCTGACAAAGCCAGTCTGTGACACTGCTGTAATAGGTGTTTTAACCTTTGACGATGAAACATATGGATGAAACTGTTGTTCAGTTGTTACACTAAGGGAGGTGGCATGGTCTCCGAAGAAGCAAAGTCCTTTGTGAAACCTCCGTAAGAAGTATCCCTAGATGAAAGATTGAGGAGTTATGGTATGTAGCACTCTTACAGCTCAAATTCCTGAATATAGTTGTGCTTTGTGGGTGTGTTTTCTATTGATTTAGAGGTAGCATTGGCTTGAAGCACTTGCTGTGATGGTTTTCCTGGTTATGACGGTGAACGTTAAGAAGCAGCCTAATTTCTTAGTCGGTTGGGCTAAGTTTTGTTCCTTTACAACTGAGCGAGTGACAAGGACATGCAGCTTGAAGAGCGTTGTTGTGCAAGCCAGCAAGATTTTTTTTTATTTCTTTAGTATCTTTGGATTTAGCTTCCTCGGACATGATGCACCGCCCTGGTGTAGCTTAAGGCTCATGAGATATGAAATATTAATGCCAGTTGAGCACTCCAGCATATGAGGAGGGCTTTTCTACTAAATGAACGAACCCCTTCCTTCAAGACATGGTTTTCCTTGCTTGATTTTTTTCTTCTCACTTGTGCTCCATGAGACATCTAATACCATGTTGAGATCTAGTCCCTTATCTTATATTTTTTATTGTTGTACTTTAAAAGAGGTGCGTTTTTGTGCAGTATTATTTTAAAACTTTGAATTTGTTAGGAGATCTATATTGATGCTGTGTGTTCTAGAAATTTGTATCACACTGCAAACACCAGGTTCAGAAATCCACTATAATTGATTGAAAGGGTGCTATGCACTTTTTGTTCAATTACCTGTGTTAAAAGGGGCATCAACTTTATGGCACATTGATATGTTTTCCTTCTGTAAGAACATTTGCACAGCTGGACAAGAAAAGCTGATGATACTCGATCTTGTTAACCATATTCTAAAACACGAGGCCTGCCTTAACTGTTTCAAACTGCAGTACATCAAAGGCACGTGCTATTTTAATTTGATTTTCATCTCCCTTCCAAATAGGTTGAGTTAATTTTGAGCCCGTTATTCGTATTTATGTGCGGTTCTGAGTAGCAGCGGAAACATACATAGCAGTTGAGAACCAGAGCAATGCACTTGTTGAGGAAGCTGTAAATCTCGCGAGAGCTGAGCCACCCTATTGTCGGTTTCTATAAAGGTGTAAACTGGTTAATTTAAGGGTGTAGAATGGAAATTGCCCTGCAGTTTGTAGATGTGACCGTGGGTGTATATTCTTCGGCTCTCTTGCGGTATGCTTTGCCTGCCTCTGGCGATTTCAACCGACAAGATATAAATTGTAGTTTTACACTCTGATAAAGGTATTTTTTATTGTGTTAGTGCCCGGCACCCATTTATTTTCTTGCAGTAATAGCCGCCAAAGGTAGCTGTACTGACAGATGGCAGGCAGAATCCCAGAGGCAATGGGGACACATCAAAAGAGCTCTTGTTCATTTCAGTTTTCGGTGAACGCTACATATGTGTTTATTGCAAAGAAAGACAGCACGTGTATGCCATTGATCACAAAAGACCTCTGTTTAGCCTCATTTTGTGGTTAGCATTGGTAGGCCGAGCTTCACCTCGTTGTCTTTCATCCTCATGACGTGATTTAACGAGCTAAACTCGTCGCCACCAGTGAAACATCACTTCACAAAACTGGAATTTCAACTGGCAGATTGGTTTATTTTAATGCTGTGATTTCTTTACCCATTCACGTATTTGAAAGCCTTATTCTGCTGGTGCCAAAGATAAGGCAGGAAAGACTTCAAAAGATTTCAAAAATAAACCGGTAAAGAGACCGGGCACCCTAACCGGATAATTAAAAAAGAGGCAGGGTTTAGAATTACACCGTTCGATTAGAACTTCAGGTTGGCATGAATGACTGCTTTGTTCTGTGAAGGTGGGCTCATAGAAAAAGCAAGAGATGATGCTACAAGCTACTTTTGCGGTTGCAATATGTACCAAGTACAGATGTTGTTGTCCCCAGGTCATTGTATTTATTTATCTTAATCACCGCTAAACCATTATTATTATCATGATTTAGAATAATATTGGCTGACCGGTGTCTGCAAGCAGTGGAAATAGTAAGAAAATAAAATAAAATGGTGTGTGCATGGTCTTTTGTTTTAAAGACCTGAACACAGATGTTTTAACTTCACTTTAGACCCATGTTGGCATGCATGACTTTTAGAGAAATCACTAGTGTAGTTGTAATATTGCATGACTGGCCTCCAGCCAGTAAAAACTCTCGGGAATCTTTCCACTTTTGTTCCCAAAAGACCCCTAGAATGACGGTTCCATCATAATGAGTTTATATCTGTTCATTTGCAAAGATTCATTATAATATTTGAACTAATTATGCCTTTTGTCCCGGATGGGCTGTGAATATCAATCACATGCCTGATTGTCCCGATAAAAGCAGGGCAGCATGCAGGCGCCTGGGTGATCTCACACGTCTTCAACATGATCTCACCACCGTAGGTCTAATCTGACTGCTCTGTGGGAAATTGATACCTAAAAAAGTTATTGTGTGATCAAGAGCGATGAGTCCTCCTCTAGACATGACACTCAAGTGTGTGACGATGCGTAATCGTCTAAACTGAGCACCTAAAGTCATACTTATCCCATTTTGAAAATGTCGATCACACGGTTTTCGATAGAGAATTAAACTACTCTTGATCTCACTTTAACAGTCTGAGGAAAAAGGGGAGACACTGGTCTGCCATGATCAAATTTAGTCCGTTTTTCAAGCGAAGATGAACACAATTTATTTTTTTTAAATCATTTCATAATCCTCAAAAAATGCTCTGCAGTGAAATTAAACATTTTTTGAAATGGAGATTTTATTCAGCTTCTGTATTATTCTTTTATATGAAGAATCCTCATTGACTTTTATTCCTGTTTCAGAAAAAAAACGTGTTTTATTGTAGTGTAACCATAGAGGCAACCTTACTTATTTGCAGTTAAAGATAATTGTAGAAGCCTGGTCTATCCGACCAATGGGGTAGCAGCCAGTCTCCTGAGCTCAGCCCCAGCTTTGTACAACATAAACAGCACCCCTTGACCACGATTGCACCCCCAATGAGAGCTGACAAGCCCCTGTGCTATAAGCTAGCTAGCTGTGTTATATGGAGCCATTTGCATGAAGATCTACAGGGGCCTGGAGTCACTGGCTTAGCGGGTCCCAGGGATGGTACTGGATGCCATCATGAAGAAGCGACAGAGGCCCTGCTGCCATGGCCTAATGGAGCCTACATCTGTCTTTTCCACAGGAAACTACCTGGTTCAACGTGATTGGCCGAGATTGTTCTTTTTGGTTGTTTCCAGTGCAGGACTTCGTCTCTGGCCCTTCTAAGAAGGCATGGGTGCTAAAAGAATCAGGAGAATGGCCAATATGTTGAAAGCTGATAGAGAGTACGAATGTGGAGTGTTGTGATCAAAGTTGTGAAAAACAATCATTTGATCACCTCCATATATACACCAAGCAGTATAGAGGAACCCTTTATTAAACAACAGTTTCTGAGGTTTATTTTGTGAAAAAGAAAGGTTATCTTTGGAGGTGATTTAATCATACTTATGGTCAAATCTCTTTTCAGATCTAGCCAACGATGTGCATGGTCAGGGGCTATTTCTCAAGACTTTAAAACACAGCTGGGATCCAAAGGTTTGCATGATCTCTGAATGGCCTCAGCACCCATAGGAGTTGGACTATAGTTTCTACTCCTCAGTTGACAAGTCCTACCCATGCCTCCTTTACTTCTTAGTAGCAAGCAGCCTACAGTAGCGCATATCAGCAATGGGATATTGGTTCCGTTGACTTCTTGGAGCATGTTACGTTACAAATAACACTTTCAGTAACTAGTATGGAATCCCAAAAACACAGATGGAATTTAAAGGATAGGTACTTAGCATTTAGGGTACTTCACGAGAACATCACTAGAAGCATTCAAGAGTTTAGGGCTGAAAATATTAGACCGCATGGCTATGGCTATTTCATGGGACACTTTGAAGGGAGTTCTAAAGGGGAGATTTTTAGTGGCTGCGGACCATGTTAAGGAGATTCATAACGATCTGAGAATTCAACTAGAGAGATGACTCTTATTTGGAACAGGAATACAAGCATAAAGAGTTGCTTAATAGTAGGCAAAAAGTACTTGCCCATGGAGGGCAAGGTTGGACCTTGCCACCGATAGAGCTATGCACACTATACTTGGTTTCAAGCAAAAATATGTTTCGGGTGACAAAGCAGCTTGTCTATTATCCATCAAATTAAAAGATAAGATAGAAAGAGTGTGGGTGAAGGTTTTAGTAACTGACACAGTAGATTCCTTATTGACAGAGGAGGACATTTTAGAAGGAGGGGGTATGAAAAGCTATACAAGCGAAAGCCAGTCAATATTAGTTAGTCTTTTTCGCCACTCTGCCCAGATGACCACAGCCATAGACACAGATGTAGTGGCCTTGGAGGACTCTTGTCAACATTGCAGAGTTTATTAGTTGCACCCACACGTCAAAATAGAGAAATCACTAGGACCTGATGGCTTCACAGCTCTCTTTCCTAAGAAGGTATTTCGATCCATCATTCCTGTAGTTACAAAACTATAACATTTGGTGACAGGGTTCCTGACTGGCTATGTGCTTGATGCAGTAATGTGATAAAGTTGCAGCGCCGCCCCGACGAGGGGCAGGGCCAATGATGAAGCATGACATCCCTCGGGGTGTGTGAGGGCACTTTATCACAGAGCTGAACACTCCCACCCACACTTAGGAACTGCACACTAGTTTGTTATATCAGTTTACGCTTGGGAGTACGTGTTACCTGGATACAAATACTCCTGGTTCCTCTTGTTTGAAGAAAACATGATGCAGTAATAACAGTCATCCTTATGCCTGACAAGGACCCTAACAGTGTGGGTTCCTACTTCCCCATCTCTACTTAAAATAACAATGTGAAACTGTTCACTAGCAATCTAGTGTGTCTTTGTCTTGGGTAAACAATGTTCCAGTAATACACAAAAGATATTATGTATGGTGGAACATGTCCAATACACAGGTAAGAAGGCCCTGATTCTCACACTCGAAAATAAACAAGATTTGATAGGGTTAGTTGGACCACCTCCCGATACATGTTGAAATCAATTCAACTTGGTCCATTGTTTACAACCTGTGGTAGTCAGTAACAAAAACCCATATCGTGTAAATGGCTCAGTACTCTAAATAAGTGATTATCAAGAGGTCAGCAAAAAATGGTTGTCTCCTTTTGCCTCTATTGTTTGCTCTTTGCATGGAACACCCTTGCTAATTATTTTAGATGTAACAATGATATTAGAGGAGTATTCAAATCCATCCTCGTGCTTATGGAGGAGCTGACTAAATTTGGCACTGTTTCATTATCAACCTCCATAAATTCGTAAAAATCCTGTAGGCACAGCTTGAAACTTGTTGGGCCGCCACAGTATTTGCACACTTTTGAGTACATCTCCTCCGATTTGTCTCACACAGTCATAATGCATTCCCTTCCTGTCTTTTTGCAAGGATGGAAAAAGGACTTTCAACGATGGCACACTGGCACGCTGTCGTGGCTAGGTAGGGTACCAGCTAGGAAAATGACTGCCCTCCTTTGGATTCTTTGTTCCAGACACTCCCCAACCCATTGTGTGCCTATAATTATTAAACAATTCAAGACTTTTATAAACCCCTTGCTCTGGAGTGAAAAGTGACCTAGAATTGTGTGCAAGTCAATGGACTTGCCGACTTCCATGCGGGGAATGGCTGTTACATGGCATACAATAGGAAGGTGGTTTACACTCTGGAAATAGTTTAGCACAAAGGTCCCTTTAAGTGTGGCCGCAGTCAGCACTTATGTTTCAGAGGGAAACTTTAGGTTAACGTCAAGGTGTACTTTGGGTCTGCTAAAATGTGGAAGCCAATAGGCTTACTTATTATTATTTTATTATTTTGGGGTCAAAGGCAATATAACTTTCATTTTCCGCCATTCACAATTTGACTGTAGACATAACCTTTTTGGTTGTGAAAAGCTTTGCTGGTCTTATATGTGCATGCAGATGCACGCATTGTTACATGGTACCTCACAATTATTGGAAACTGATTACATTTACAGGGATAGTTAGTCGTCACATGTGATATGTTGTTAGGGTGCATACTTTGCTTGGTGGTTAATCTGTAATGCTACTATAGGAGGCAGTCGAATTTGTAATTCCTCGAGAAATCTTGTAAATATTTGTAATTTTCATAATGATGATTAGTGTGCATTAAAGAACGTTTCAGTTTTATAGCAAAAAGGCAGCACTTGCTGGACATTGATTTTTTGCTGTGTCCCTACCACAGTTTCAGATGCCATGATTTTTGTATTTTATAATTCAAGATTAGCAAATTTTCGGCCTTATATATACCTGTACCATTGTTTGAGATGCGCCGGTTTACATTTTTTTTTTTAGCGTCTTAATTGTTTGAATTGTATATTTTTTTAAGGTTTGTTTATATCCTAATTTTACTTTTATGTACATACACACACACATATACGTTTATGTATGTCTCCTCACGCACAGTTTATATAAATATATATATATGTGTGTGTGTGTGTGTGTATATATATATTTTTTTTTTTCCACAGAAAAAAGCAAAGGTTACAGGGACGTTCAGCTCAGATTTCACTCATACAAAACCAGTAAAATTCAGCAGTTATAGTTACCCAAGCTAACTATAACTTACTCCCCTGCAATGCACTGCTTATGACCTCACATATGAACTTACTCATTACATAGTCAGTGACCTCACTGATGACATCTCAAATGACACACACCCAGTTTGCTAGTGCTGCAGTCTCCTGACTATCTGGTGCTTGCTTGACTTTCTTGTTGTTGCCACTATTTTGCTTTAGTTAATTTGTTTTCTCCTCATTTTGTTGGCATTTTCTAGCCGTTTCGCTGTCCCCTCTTACCGCCACCTACTTCCTGCCTCCCCAGGGCCCCTCCCAGGACCTACTTAATGAAGGCCCTACAGTGGGTATGCCAAAGTCGGGACCACAACCAGCGTCTGTAATCCTGGCCCTTTGGGCACCCAGCGGAACTCCACCGCAGACTTCAAGCCCTGGGCCCCGGACACCACAATAACTGTTTCCTTTCATCTCTTTGTTATACATCGGGACCGTTCACCTGCCACGACTATCACTTCCCCTGCACCTTGTGCCATGCCCACTCTGCCGACTGAGACTACCCTGGAACTTCTCGTATGCCTCCTGATCAACACCAGATCTCTATGCAAGCTCGCCATTGAAGTCTGAGACTCCATTTCCGTCCTCACTCTGATGTGATCTTCATCACAGAGACCAGGCTCAACATCTCGTCTGCCTCGGACATCACCACCACAATGCCCATTGGCTGCAAGATGATACACCGGGACCGCACCAACAAACACGGAAGGGGCATCACCATCATCCAGAAATAAACAATCTGCTGCACCACCACCGAAGACAACGCCACACTGATCATGGAACACCTCAATTTCCAACTCTACACTGACAACAAAACAACCATCAAAGTCACTTTATCCTACAGACCCCCCAGGACCAAACACCAGCCTCTTGAGCAACCCACTTGCCATAGATTCCAAGCACTCAAGTTTGAGATCTCAACTTCCACCTGGATGACCTCACTGACGCTAACTCTGCCAACCTCCTGTAAGGTATGGACATCATCACCTCACCCAGCTGGTTACAGACCCCACACACAGAGGGTCTAGCCAGCGCTATATAAAAAAATTTAAATACATAAAAATACTGGGCCCTATCTTCGCATCCAGTGACAATCAAATACAGCCATGCCACAGAACTCAAATGGACCGACCACTCCATCGTCCATGTCACCATCGCAGTATCATTGCACACTGCAACCAGCCCCCCCCCAGCCCCTCCTCCCACAGCTGGAGCAAAGTGAACAACACCCAATGGATGGACGCCCTCAACACCACCTAGCACGACTCTGCAACCACCCTGGAATAAGCAGTCCAGAACCTCAATTCCTGGATCACCAATTCTTCCAGCCTAGTCGCCCCAATCAAACTAGCCAAAACCCACAGATCCACCAATCAAGCAAACTGTTACACACCAGAACTCAGCACAGTGAAATAGAGCGGCAAACAACTGGAGAGCAGTTGTCGCCTCAGCCTTACAGACCGAGCCACCTTCAAAGCAGCCCTCAACGAATGCCACCAATGACTTAGGTGCAAAAAAGGACATTGTTCCAGACCGCATCGAGGCAATTGCCACCCAGACCAAGAAACTCTTCACCATCATCAGAGTTCTCATGCTCAACGGCCACAGAGGGGACAGTTCCTCCTTCACAGGAACTCTGTGATGCTCTAGCGAACATTGTCCACCGACATTACAGCCTCCTCAATCCAACGGAAGCCTCCCCGACCAGCATCTCACCACATGGGAACAACTCACGACAGCAAACACCTCAGCCATCATGAATGCCATCCACTCTGGAGCACCCACAGATCCCTACCCCCACTGCCTCTTCAACTGGGAAGTCAGGAGATCAGCCACCAACTCGCCACCATCCTCAGCGCATCCATCACCACAGCCACCTTTCCTTACTCCTGGAAACACGCAGAAGTCCGACCTCTCCTCAAGAAGCCCTCCAACGACCTGAGTGAACTTCTGGTCTACTGCCCCATCTCGCGGCTCCCTTTCCCTGCCAAAGTCCTGGAGAAGGCCATCAGTCTGCAGCTCACCAAACCACCTGGAGAGAAACAACCTGCTGCACGCCTCCCAATTCAGTTTCCATGCCAACCCCAGCACTAAACCACCATGACCGCTGCCACGGATGACATCCTCATCCTACTCGACAGGGGAGAACTGGCCTCCGCAGCATTCAATACCATATCCCACCACATACTCATTAAGAAACTGCACCACTTCGGGATCAAGGAAGATGGATGCACTCAGATTGATTGTATCATTCCTCACAGGACGATCATAGAGAATCCGCCTACCTCCCTTCACCTCGGAATTTAAAAGCACCATATGCGGCATCCCTCAAGGTTCATCCCTCAGCCCCACCCTCTTAAACACCTACATGACACCTCTAGCCAACATTGTTAGAACCTACCTACTCAACAGCATATCCTACGTCCACGATACCTGACTCATCCTCTCACTATCAGCAGGCCCCACCACAACTAACCCCAACATCTGCAACCGCATAAAGAATGTCTCAGACTGGGTGAAGGCCAACTGTCTGAAGCTCAACACTAACTTAAGAAAAGTGCTGATCTTTGGCAACAACGCCTCCGCCTTGACCGGCACCTGGTGGCCCGCCTCGACTCTGACCCACTCCCACAACGAAAGACCATGCCCGCAACCTCGGCACCATCCTGGACAGCAAACTCACCATGAAACGACAAATCAACGAGTCTCCTCCACCTGCTACCAGACTCCCCTTATGCTCATAAGAATCTTCAAATGGCTACCCATCAGCACGAGGAAAACAGTCACACAAGCCTTAATCACCAGCCAGCTCAACTACGGCAACACACTGAATGCAGGAACCACCAATGAACTCTTCAGAAGACTCCAGACAATACAGAACTCAGCGGCCAGACTTATCCTCAACCTGCCCAAATGGATCCTCATAACCCCATACCTGAGGAACCTCTCGCCCAGAAAAGGTGGCAATTCAAAATATTGACACATGCCTACAAAGCCCTCCACGACCAAGGACCAGCATACATGAACCACCACCTGAATTTCCACCAACCATCCAGAAACCTTTGCTCCGCCTCCCTCGCCCAGCCGCTGAGCATCTGCCGTAGCCACAGCTGAGGCCGCTCCTTCTCTCCCTTCGTCGCCAAGTCCTGGAATACCCTCCACCTCGGAACATCACCCTCGCTGACGGACTTAAGGAAGAGACTCAAGACCTGGCTTTTCGACTAAGCCCAGCAACTCAGCCCCTGGACGCCCTCACGGGTGATAAGCTGTGCTTTACAAGTATTGATTGATTGATTAATTGATTGATTTTAGTGCATTGGAAGGTTGTTTTTTAAGTCGTGTACATTATTTAAATTGAAGATATTGGTTGCTGATCCCAAAAGTGTTGTTTGAGTTAATAAAGACAACTCACATTTCCTCCTCTGTCTCCTCTTCGATTACCTAATTTCCTGTGGAGCGAAGAGACACTGTGGACGTGTGCAATTCACAAGGCCTGTAACCTGACTGTTACAGCATCTGGCGTAGGATTCACACGTATGTCTCCGTATCATTCTTTACAAGAGGTACGGAAGAGGTACAAGTGCCTGGCCAGCAAAGGTATCTCTTTAAATCCGCGCCAAGCGCTGCTGTCTGAATAATTTCACATTAGGGTCTTGTATTTTTAGAAGTGATGTCATGCTGTAATATTTCTTGCTATCACTGATTGCAGGCGAAGTGCTGCCAGTTCCATTTCCCTGGGCGCGATCTGATGTGCAGGACACATCACTTCGAGTCACAAAGAAGCTACATTTCATGCGTCCCCTCTTGTGCTGGCCGCAGTCAGGTATTTAGATGTATTAAATCACCACGAGGCACGGCCATGGATGACCTTTTCCGTGGAAAGCGTGTGTCAATGTGTTTTATTTGGTCACTGCCTTGTAAGAGCTCTTTAATCACTGCATATGAAGCGTCATGCACCATGCGTTGTTAGATCACTTTCGGATGGCTCAGACCCACCATCAGTGGTGACAGTTATTTACAGATGTGGAGATCATTTGAACTATCAAATGCGCAAGGAATAACCGTTTCAAAGTGGCACTCGTTTAAATATATATTCTTACATTGTTGGGGATAGATGGAATATCTCGTATTGACACACGATGAGGTTTAACTTAGTAATTACGTTTTTATTTGGGTTTGGATGGTTTCTAGAATATTTTTAACATTAATCCGAGCTGACAAAAATATCACAGTACCTATTGGTGAATATATTTTTGTGAGGAACATTAAAATGCGCCTCAGACAGCCTTGCATTCGGATCACAAGGTGGTATAGTAGATGCAGAGAGCCAGTTCATTCAAGGCGGCATCAATTAAAGTTTCCACGTTTCAGCTTCCCTAATTTGTAATACCAAGGTTGTGTAATTAGGCATATTTTTGTAGAAAATTATGACCGCAGTGCTAAGAAAATAATGTGCTACCACAAATCCAATCCCTAAAACGACAAAAAGCACATGTAAATATTGTGCTAGTAGAATAAATGGTTGGCCGTATACGGTGCGGTGAGGCAGGGCTTTAAGTGGGCCGGGTCTCACCGGTGCTGCGCTCCGTCAGTTTTTTTAAAGGGGGCCTTGAAACGGGTCTCTATCGGGCTCTGTTTTGTGCCCTAGCACAGGGTCTGTTTTTTCCGCAGGCACATCGATGTGTGCTGCTCACTTCTCACTAATGGAGAAGGGACGGTAAGACGTCATGGCAGGTGAGCGTTGCAGGGGAAGGGAAATCCTTTAAAGAGAGTCATTTTCTCTCTGGATTTCCCTTCTATTTTTTATACTCGGGAGCAGCAAAATTGTCCTGGTGTCACCAGGGATTTAAGTGGAAACTTTTTCAATATTATATACAAGCCATAGTTGCTGCTTATTTATCTCCTATGCAACTAACAACCATTGACAAAACCAATAGTCCTGATTTGTTGTAGGTGTAATGTTATGTGTTGTATCATATATCTGGATGCAATGACGGAAACACCAAAATACAAGTTGGGCGGCACACTATGCTAAGCGCAGATTTTTAAGCTTACGTATTTTAAGCCACGCCCTTAATTACATTGGGCATACTCTCCACCCAGATCCCAGTGGTCTGGGACGTAACAGGTCAAAAATGGTCCCTCATGCAAAAGCATTGGAATATTGATCCATGAGAAGCGGAGACGGTCAGACACAGGTCTTGCAGTCGTGAAGAAGCCATTTGAGAGTTTTTCACTACCTGGAGATGTCAAACTTAAAAGTATATGCCCTGCCTTTTAAACGCATTGCACCCTCCCCTTTGGGTTCTCCAGGTTTTTCGCTAGGGCTGACTTATATGTATTAAAAAGAAAGGTTTGGACTTAGTGAGAGGTTTAAATGCCAGGTTGACATGGCAGTTTAAAACTGCACACACAGGCTCTGTAATGGCAGGCCTGAGAACTGTTTAAAGGTCTACTTTATTGGGTAGCACAATCAAGGCTCCAGGCCCATTAGTAGCGTTTATTTTAAAGGCCCTGGGCATATGTAGTGCGCCTTACTAAGGACATATAACTATTAAATAGGCCAATTGTGCATAGCCAATGGTACCACGTTTAAGGGAAAGACCACAAGCGCTTTAGAACTTGTCAGCAGTGGTAAAGGGTGCAGAATCCCAAGCCCAGCAAAAACGAAGTTATTAAAAACAGGAGGTCTGAATGCAAAATGTTAGGGGAAAACATGCCAAGGATAACAGGTCTAACAGTCACATTAATCTTTGTTGTTTTCAGTTAATTTTTAGAGTTATTTAATGTAAAGTAATATTTTATCACCATACCTAAGAAGGACTTTGCTGTGCATGGCCGAAAGCCAAGCTGTGTGGCAAAGCCTCCTCCACAGGTGATCAATTCTGCGCCGTACACACCCCGCATGTGACCAGACTCTCATGGTCGCACAACAACCCACAGACACCCACCCAACTTTCTTTTGTTTTTTCGGCCCACCGTATTCTACGATTCATTTGCAGTGTTCCCACTAATTTCTACAATGAGTACAGCAGGTCTGCAGTGATGCAAAAACATTTCTGTTTTCAATTTGACACCACTCCACCACCTCGCACTGCCACCATGCACAGTCTTCTCATCAATGATCTTATTTTAGATGCTGCATTGATGTTATCACTGATGTTATAGAACATGTCATGAGTAATGTAATATGTTGGCTGTGCATGGTAATGCTGCAAGTGCGGGCACAAGTTATAGTTCCTTGCAGTAATTATGACTGGTGAATTTCAGTGTTTTTTTAGTAAAAGGGGTCTCCAATCCTTTCTGTAATGAGAGCTACTTATGTTCAATGAAACGCATTGACAACTACTAATATTATTAGCGCTGTGTAATTTCAATGTTTTTATATGTATAATAATTCAACCAATTAAAATCTTTCTAATTTAATAAGCTGGGATGTACACAGGTGAGCTACTCAGAGGTAGCTGGAGAGCTATAGTAGCTCTCGAACTACTAGCTGGACACCTACGTTTAACTGATGTTTTCACTGAACTGTAATGTCTCTTTAACATTTGTATTTTTTCAGTGAATCTCCAAGATTTTTTTTTTACGTAAGTAATATTTTTTAAGCATTCACAAAGGCAACCCCCACTGTGCACAGCCTTGGGATGTGCGCGGTGGGGATTAGCTGCAGGACCTGACTTGCGGCAAGGCCCTGTTGCGGACAGCCAAACCGCCCAAAAGCAGTCTACCCTATGCCATGAACTAAGCCACGCACAGCCTTCTGCAACCACAAAATACAGCAAGCATTTGCAGTGCAATAGGTCTCGCATTAGCGAGACTTTGAGCTACTGGCATTGTAAATAACAAACTTTTTATCTCTGTGTTGGTTTTGAAAACAGAAAAATAAAAGGTATTGTAATTTAAAATGCCAATAGCTTAAACGTTTGCAAATGCGAGACCTATTGCATCTCAATAAGTTCTATAAGAATTGTTTTTAAACCATCCCTTCTGGATGACTCCACAATAATGCCTAAGGCAGTTGCAAAGAAATTGTTGCACGGGTGGGAGAACGCCTTAAAACATTTGTGTGAGGAAGTAAGGAGAAGTGCCCATGATGTGCGGAGTGCATTGGTGATAGACTTGAATTATGGACACGTACAGCCGTCTATTATTCAGCATTATAAAACGTATTTCTCCTTCAAACTAATCCTGCTAATAGCCTGCCAGCCAATCTAAAATAAAGAGAATATATGAACAGCGTTGCTCTTTTACAATGATCAGAATTATTGACGCCTTGAATACTTGAAATACATTTACATTTCCGCAAAGCAAGAATCAATATGATACACTGGTGTCCTGCCGCCAGCAGAGCAGCAGCATGTGTGTGACAGAGCATGATGACCTGCTGCACATATGCTATCCACATCCATGAAGATGGGTAATTAACACATAAAAGGTATGGACAAAAGACAAGTTAAGCAACTGCATTAAAAAGGATAACAATCTTCGTTATATGTATGTACCTGTCCAAGGGCAGAAAAACTGTGGTTCGCCTGTGCGCCTCGTGTTCCATAAGATGAAAATTGTCCTGTCACGTATTCCTGCTTATTACATTTAGTGCTTGTGCCAATCTCACAGAATGCACCATCCTTTCATGGCGCACACATGTTAAAATGCAAATTGCAAGTCTATTTTTAGCCAGTCACAAACATATTCCTGGCGGCGGGAATCTGTGCCAGGGCCACTGAGCTGTTGTGTTTATTAAGCAATTCCGGGTCTCCGCTGGGACCCAGTGCTTATGCAAGCAGAGGCCTTGCGCCGCGCCTGCAGCTGCAAGCCTGTCTCCCAGGTAGGCTGCAAGATCCGAGCACAGCTCCCCGAGGCTGGGGGAAAAAACACACACACAGCTATGAAAAACAAGGTGTCTGAACAGATAGATCGTGAAATGATTGATATTCAGCAAACCAAGCCTAGGGAGCAGTGTGAACTCAGAGATGCGGCGTCGCCTACAAATCCTAGTACTGCTTCGACAGTTATAGGCTCAAACAAGAAGTAGTTACATAACCAGAAATACAAGACTGCGAGTGATGCGCGTGTGCCACAGCGAGCGATCTGTTTTCAATTATCGCGCGCGTGTCTGGGCATGATAATTGAAAACAGATGTGGCCTGTGCGGGTAACCGACACCAATAGGCTGTGTGCGGAGCAAAGGTGAGACATGCACCCGGCTTTGCCCAATTGCGTACTGTCCGACTTGAAAGACGCACGCAAAGCCCATTAGCATGTAAGGAAGAAAAAATCCACACACACGAGCGTGTAGTGAGCATGGGCAGCTTTCTGAAGCCCCTTACTAAAAGTCGAGCAAGCAGCGTATGCCCGCTGCTCTAGGCTCGACCTAAAAAGTGAGCCTATTGGCATCATGAAAGGGCGAGCATATCGATATATATATGTAAAGCAAATCTATCATCTTTCTTAAAAAAAAAATCAAATTAAAAACATTTCAGTAATTTTAAATGCGTTGTTAATTAATATTGTTCAATATAAACATGTATATATTTTTTAATTGTAAACCAATTAATTCGGGCACAGACTTGGATCCCATGCACATGTCGCAAGCACAGTGGAAAATGAATTAAAGCTGCACCTTGACTATTACGAACCTGTCAATATAAAAATTCACCAAGGTTGCAGTGGCACTCCTATTTTAAGTAGTCAGCACTTTTTAGAAAATTGCACTAAGCACAATGGACACTTTATAAAACATAATGAAAATTTCGTAGGTGAAAAACTAATCATTTTATCCCGTGATCAAGGTCCAGGGGGACTGAAAATGCGTTGGGTGTTGCACTTTCTGTGTTGGGTGTCAGCCTTTCTGTGTTTTTAACAATAACTTTAACACATTTAAATCCACCTGGGAGTGCAATTCTTCCTTGTTTCAATGCTGGTACCAATTAAGAGCAATACAAACCGGCGTGGCCTTGCTGGCACAATCGCACCACCGTAAGGGAAAAAGGAGGGCCGCAATTCATCCGCACACCTCGGACCAGATTGGAAACACACACGCACACTTATATATATACTGTATTATATATATAATATTATATATATATATATATATATATATATAATATAATATAATATATATATATATATATATATATATATATATATATATATATTATATCTTCCTTTTGTTTATGCTTAAGCTGCCGTTACCACTACCCACCCCTAAAATTACCCTTACCACCCTTTATCTACCTTACCAATACTTACTAGACATGTTAAAGGCTGTTATCAACTTCGCTCACACCCTGTGCAAGCTTTCCTTATTATTGGATGCCTCCTTTTTTCGGGATTAGCGAAAAACTTACTTGGAGAATGGCAGCAGGAGGATACCACCTGGAAGCTCGAGAGACTGAATCAGTGAAAAGCAGAGGCCCTCCCAAATCTATCTTTTGTGAGTTCTTCAAAATTCCATCTGATGAGAAGGAGGTCTGCCAAGAAAGATGCATGCAAAATAAATGTCAAGTAGTACAGTTGATGAATGAGGAAAAAATTCTCCTTTGATACTTCCAGGATGAATAAGAATCGCATTGCAAGGCATTCCCGGCAATTCAATGTTTCAAAAAGGCAGATAGCAGGTGGACCATGGGGGGTCTACTTCTGGCACTGCTCTCCAACAGGTGGCTCCTACTCATAAACTTCTTTCGGATGTCTATGCATGCTAGCAGCCGGACTGCGATCCGTGCTTTTTAGGTCTCGCCTGGTGTTAGCAGAGCACATGGCGAGGGCCTTTTGGAATCAATACGGATTCCATGTGAACGCGTACGGGTAGACAAAATGTTCACGCCTATGGTCAAGAGATGTGCACGCGTACTGGTCTTCGCGGTCTTTCAGTACAACGTGCGCATGGCGCGCTTTCCCTTGCTCTCCCTCCCCCCGTCAGGTGTATCTTCTATTATGGGGCGCGCATAGCAAAGCGACATTGACAGCACTCTGTTAGTTTCTCCCTCTGTGCGACTGTACTTTCTGTTAGCGTCTCCCTCTCTGTGACTGCACTTTGTTGGTGTCTCCCTCTCTGTGACTGCACTCTCTGTTCGTGCCCCCCCTGTCTGCGTCAGTGCTACTGTTTGGGTTCGCCATCATTTGATAGTGTCAGCGTTCATCTTCCTAAGACAGCACTCTGTGTCAGTGTTCCTGTCGCCGTGACAGCACTCTGTCAGGCCTCAACTCTTTGGGAAGGGCCCTGCTGTCAGTCCGGTCCTGTCTAATAGTGTCAGTTCTGTGCTTCAGCGCTCTTCTTCGTGTCTCGTTCAGCGCTTCCATCCCACGAGAGAGCCCCTGCTGTCAGTACTCCCCTGGAGACGGTGCGCTCTCTACTGTGAGTGAGCCCCTCCCCGACGGAGCACCCGCTGCCACTCACACACAGACAGGCCTCGTCGCAGCTCGCTTCCCCGGGGCCTGGCCGGATGCACAGTACTCAGAGGCCACACAGGGTGCACCGGGCGAACATGGACCCAGCAGACAGCTCTGATCTCCGGCGGCGCATCCCAGGGGCAGCTGAGCCAGAGGCCCAGACAGCAGCCGTTCTCACTCACATTCACTGTCCCTGCCGAGGTCTGCTGCTCACTGGACCTGCCTGTGACAAACGACAGGCCAAGAGTAATGACAAGAAAAGACTGAGCACGGAAACCTAAAGAGAGATGCCGGGGGGGGGGGGTGACAGAACCGGAAGTGAGCGTTGGCTACCAGTGAGGGGAGGAAGACAGGCAGGGTCAGCCACCACTGAGGGGCCGCCGGTCGGGCTGCCCTATGGGCAAACAGTCAGTTGCAAAGGGGCTGGCCTTACAGGATATTGTGTGTTGTTGTGGGCCTATTTTCTGGTCTCGTGGGCTGTTTTGATTTTTTTTTTATATCCCTGCCATAACACTTAGGGGAAACACAGGACAGAGACAGGTACCACTGAGGAACAAGCATTAAAAATGCAATAGATCTCGCCTTTCATTAAGTTAAAGCGCTTAGCATTGCTATTCAATACCATTAGCAAAACAAATGGCTTTAACTTAATCAAAGGCGAGACCTATTGCATTTTCAATGCTTGTTTAGAATTGGTATCTTTGTCTGGCCTGCAGTTAAGTCATATCTGTTGACGAGCAGAGTACCACAGCTCTCAATAACCATGTTGTAGCTCATCAGGCCACTTGTAAACAGTATTTGTTTATTTGTATTCCCAAGCTCAGGCCCCCTGTTTTCCAGATATTTTTAGATCCGATGGAGACTACTAGCCACAGATTCCTTAACGTAGAATTATCCCCAGGCGTGAGACTGGATCCGTAAAACTTTTCTTTTCCCCAGCATCTCTGCGCGCCGGGGGGCGGTACCGCGTGACTCCACCTTGAGGTCCGCGGGCGTGATGTCAGCAAGGTCACATAAGCCCCACCCCGGCGCGCCGACCTCAGTTTTTTTCTTTTCCGCGTGCAATGCGGATCCGGTCTATGCTCTGGGCCTGTTTAGGCCTTTCGCTTTGCTATTGCAAGACTTGTGAGAACAGTGTGCGGATGCCTTTGGGCTTTAGAACGTGTTCATCTTGTGGACGTCTGATGTCGGCGACGGACCCTCACCTCATTTGCATGTGGTGTTTTGGGGAAGATCACGGCTCCACTGACTGCAAGGCATGCCAACGGTTGAAGCCGAAGTCGCGGCTGGAGCGCCGGATGAAACTTATTTCTGCTTGCATGTCCAGGTCAGCTTAGCCACCTCGATCAGCTTCTGCGGAAGGTTTTAGAAGCAGCCGTCATCCTCATCCCTCCCCTGTGCCGCAAGAGTTTAGCTCCCCTGTGGGTAAGTGTCACAGTTTGTCCCCGAGGGCTGGTTTCCGGCCTGTTGGGGGCGTGGGCTCTCTGCGGGTGATGCAACCCGCGTGTCTTCCCCCTAACCACCGTTCCCCTGGGAGGGGTCGTCGAGTGCCCAGATGGAGGCATATGCGACGGCTTTGCAGGCCTCGCTGGCTCCTCCTCCTTCCCCTCCTGGGGCATCTGCAGATCCCTTGGGCTGTGCGGGGCCTTCCCTGGCGGCTCCGGTGCCGACTGGTTTGGATCCAGACTTGGAGAATGTGGTGCTGTTGGGGGGCGGCCCTTTGGGGGGGGTCCCTCTTTTGGACCACGGTACCCTGGCTTCGCCGCAAACTCCTGCGGGAGTCCCTGTGGTGGCGCGGGAGGTCGCCGGGGCTTGGGTCGTATCCCCGAGCCCCTCTCAGCCCTTTGACAAGGTGGTCCTGTCTAAGGCCGAGGTGACGCTGCTCCGGCACTGGCAGCTGCTGGCCCTGGCGGCGCCACAGGCGTCACCGGACCCCCCTCGTCCCATCATGGGTCGAGGCTGGCGGGGGACTCCTCGTCTCTCCATGGGCCCCTCTCGTACCTTCATGCAGGCGGCCACCGGAGTGGAGGCCGAGTCGGCCTTGGCGGTGCCACAGGGGTCAGCGGCACCCTCTCGTACACTAATGGGTCGAGGTTGGAAAGGGGCTCCCTATATATATATATATATATATATACTACACTACTGGCGGTCGCCAGTAGGTAGTTATAGTTAGGACCTAGTTTCCATAGGAGATCCACAATATTCTATTAGGAATAACTTTGGTGCCGGTGGACGAATCTTTGTGAATTTCTCCAAGAAAATGGCCTGCTCGGTTCCGCTCCTTTCTTGAAAGTCTGGGGGTGATTCGTCAAGTGGGGGCTGAGAAAAAAGGGGGTCCCAAAACGTGTTTTCCCCATGCAATTTTCCATAGGGACCTTTAGCCAGGGCTACAGCCCGAACGGCTGAATGGAATTACACGAAATTTTGCAGAGAGGTAGAGTTCTGTTCGCAAATTGTGCTTTTTGTATAAATCCGTTCAGTAGTTTCTGAGAAAATTGCAAGCAAAATCATAGCGATATTTAGAGTCGGAGTTCAGTACGCGTACTGGAATCTGTTCAATTACGAGCGCGAGCTGCATGCTTATTGGCTGTGAACAGTCTGTCAACACTCGAAACCAGAAAGTGTTGGCGGCCATCTTGTGCCTCGCTAGAACCGAGTCACAAGAAAACAGTAAAACAAAGTTGAGAAATAAGGGAAGGGGGTAGGGTAGAGATATTCTGACCCTCTAGGCTTGCTTAGGGGGTCGTATATGGATGTTTAGGCTCTATTTTGTATTTTAAAGAAAAATCGCGGGGTATGCGTATGTAAATACCTACAATTACGAGCAGGAGCTGCATGCTGCTTGGCTGTCAATACTCCAAACCAGGAAGTATTGGCAGCCATGTTGTTTGTCGGAAGAGCAGAGTCACAAGAAAACAGTAAAACAAAGTTGAGAAATAAGGAAAGGGGGCAGGGTAGAAACATTCTGAGCCTATAGTCTTGGTCAGGGGGTGGTACATGGATCTTTAGGCTCAATTTTTATAAAAAAATAAAAAAAAAATTGGCGAGGTACTCGTGCAGTATTTGTACGCGGTGGAAAAGGTGAAAAAAAAAAGAAGTACGTTTTATTCATTAGGTCCCGGGGGGGTTAAATTATGGGGGCAATTTTTCTGCATAATGGGGCTTGTAAGGTGCCCCGAGCACTGGGGAACGGCACTCCTCTGGTTTTATTTTGAAGTATGCGGGGGGGGGGGTGGGGGGTTACAGTTCTACTCTCCGCAGTCTCGGTGAGCGGCACCCCTCGGGTCTTTTAAAAAAAAAAAATGTTTTGAGGTCTCTCTCTCTCTCTCCCGGTACACGTCGCGGGGAACACCACCTTTTTGGGGCAGTGATATGTAAAATGACCTTCCGGGTACCTACATTGTCTGGAGTTGTTTATTAATATTGGGAGGGTGGGCTTGATAATACGTCCTTGTAAATTCTCATAGAAGCGTATGTTGTGGTGCCAACATGGGGTTCTATGGGAAATAACAAGGCCGTATTATGAAGCTCATTATCGCCGTTTTATCAGCAGTTTCTTGCCAATAAAACTGCGATAATTTTAACACTGGTTCTTGATAATATGCATCTAAGTCTACTGGTGGAAAAAAAAGAGCAATGGTCTATACTGTCAACAAAAGGCGATACATTATCGTCGCATTTATTGGCAGGAAGCTGCCGATAAAGCGGAGATAATGGGCTTGATAATATATACTTGTGAATAACCATAGCAGCCGAGGTTAGGATTAGAACCTGGGCTGCTATGGGAAGTTACAAGGGTCTATTATCAAGCACATTATCGCTGCTTGATCGACAGTTTCCTGTCGATAAAAGCAGCGATATAAAGCTTTCCTTTTTTTTGGTGTAGCAGTTGTACTCTCTTCGCATGCTCAGCGTCGTTTCGAAGTTCACGTTTTTTTCTTCTTCAAGTTCAACAAGCAAACCTTTGTTTATATCAGTTAGTAAATCTGTCGCTTTCTTTTCCTGGTTCGTGTGATTCATCCGGTGCTGTACTTTTGTACAGTATTAATAGTCATATTATTTATATATTTATTTGAAAGGTAGTGCTGAGGCGCCAAGCGTTGATTATGTACTCCGTCCACCGCCATTTTAGTAGTTACTCACCGTTGTATTTATTATATCAGTTAGTTGGAACTCAGTAGTTTTCAATCCTAGTCTTGAATATCTTACTATAGTATTCCAACATTATTTTTATTGTGGACCGTCATACCCCTCTCCACAAAATAAAAGAAGTATGTCGTTTTTTTAAATTAACTTTTATTAAACAAGAAATATAAACGAAACTCAATTAACTTTTATTAAACAATAAATATAAACGAAACTCAATTATAACTATATTAGAACTGGCAAAATAATTTAAACAATGTTATAAAGAAATTGTGCAATGGATTCCAAAAGGTGTCTGATTGGTAATCTGCAAAAGAAAAAAGAAAATTAGAGTTTAGAATTATGTAGATGTAAGTAAATGAGCTGAAGCATTACAAGTTGTGGTAACTCTACAGTTTTACGTGTGCAGTGTGACTCGTATATTCCTGTTCTGTTATAGTGCCGCGTTCACGTGGTGTCTATATGGAAGCGCCTATTGCGTTACTGACGCCCGTTATGGCGACTTATTTCTAATGCATTCCTATGAAGGATTTGTAGATCTAGGCCTCTGTGCTAACCGTTGTATAAAGCTGGCGGCCAAACACTGCAGCCACTGGGATGGACAACTTCAGGTGGCCTTATCTTCTACACGTCCAAGTAGACCGCAGTGTCTAAGTTTAAGAGAGATAGAGAAATTATGTCACAGAGAGTGAGAGAGAGAGAAAACAACATCAAAACTGTGTCGCAGAGTTTGGAGTTGAGATTTTTTGTTGAACCAGATGTAGATTTACTATCTCCTTGCATTACTTTACCCATGTTAAAAGTGACTCAAAAGTGGCCTAATAAGGTTGATGATCTGTTTGTCAGACTGTTGTAACCTATCTGTTGTCACTGCTCGGAGGTAATTATACATTTTACAGAGAAGCTGCTGTACACTATGCACTCTGGGCCATAATATCAAGCCTTTGGCGACAAAAATTATTGCCACTTTATCTACAGGAAAGTGTCGCTAAAGTGGCGATAATGGGTTTGATAATATGCTCTATGGAATTCCAATCGAAGCTCATGTCAGATGTCCTTCACATCTAACATGAGCTTCGATTGGAATTCCATAGAGCATATTATCAAACCTATTATGGCCACTTTAGCGGTAGTTTGCTGCCGATAAAGTGGCGATAATTCTGTCGCCAAGGGTTGATAATATGGACCTCTCTTGTTTCACAAATAAAGCTAACACTACAGTTTTACGAGTGCAGTGTACCTGGTACATTTTACTTGTTATAGTACCGCGTTCAAGTGGTGTCTAAATGGAAGTGCCTACTGCGTTACTGACGCCCGTTATGGCGACTTATTTCTGATGCATTGCTATGAAGGCATTGTGTATATATAGGCTGCTGTGCTTACCTTGTATAAAGAGTGCGGCCACCGGAGTTCATCACTCGACTTGAACTCTGCTTCTATACGTCAAAGTATTTTCAATAAGTTGCAGAGAATTCCATTGCTGTTGCTCGATAGGCCGTGGTTGCTTCTGAAGGATGTTTGCTGAAGGAAACAAAAGGACATTTTGATTAGTCATCGTAAACTGAGTTGCGTAACTACTATCAAAAGTGAATTTTAATGTGGGTTCTTAATATTTCGTAGTTAAGACTGTTGCAGCTCCAGCAAACAAAGGAAGATCAATGAGTTAATAAAGGCCTGGGACGGCCTCGTGACGCAGAAAAAAAATACTATCATGGACGCACAATTAATAATAATAGAGGCCTAAGCACGTGGCGTAGTACAGAAATACGACACAGAAATGTATGCACGCACAATTTTTAGGATTAGAGGTGTATAGGACCTCGTGACTTATAAAGAAATGTTTCAATTATGTAAGTACAATTTAAAACCATTGAGGGGTAGGTAGGAAAAACCATAAGAAGGATAAAAAAATAGTATTATGCATATACAATTTAAGGTGGAGGCTGATGTTGTGACGTCTTCTCTTACCTTTGTTTCTGTCATCTTTTGTCGTGTCTTGAAAGGTTGCGGTTTTGCTGAGTTTGGGGTGTTTTCGACAGTCTGTCTGTCATCGCAGCAGAGGCAGGCAAAAGAGAGCGTGCTCACATCAGTGCCCGCATTATATGGGAACTGCGGGGGCTGACCAAACCAAGCCCAGGGCCGTCATTGGTAGCGTTTTCGCGGTCTATAAGAATGATGGCCCTGGGGGACATCACATTGGCTAATGTATTGATTTCCAGGCTAAATGATAGCAAGCATGCTTGGTGGTGGGATGTGGGTAGTGTGGGCGGGCGTGCACCGCGCATGTGCAAGTATGAGTGTGTGCACCAACAATTAACAACAGAGAGAGATGGGGGCCGTGTTATTATGTACGCAGAGGCAGGCCCAGAATCGGATCTGCAATGAGTCAGCACTTCTAATCATTGTCCTTAGTGTACCCTGAGCTCTGATTTGTCACTGAGAGGGTGATTGCACCATAGCTTGTACTGTTTATCATACTCAGTGTGTACCCGCGCATACGGTACGAATATGCTTTGACGTTACGCGTCGCATTAAAGCTTCAGTGTGACGTCATGTACAGCGTTCTGTAAGCGAAAGGGGGCAATGTTTCTACTTGGTTTAAAACATGTATGTATTTAATGTAGATACTAAGGGCAGACATTTGGGATAACTATGATTTAAAAAAAATACTTTTAATAATCCTATATAACTTTTAAAAAGAATTACACAAATCGCTGTAGAAGATCATGCGTACTCGTATTGAAAGAGCTGCGCAAGCGCATCATAAGCGTACGCAAAGCCATGTGACTTTAAAAGTAGAGATTTGATTGGTTCGTAACTTTTCCTATTGCGAGTGTTGAAAGTTCCGTCCCATTATAATTATTCGACTTTGACTTTCTAAGAAGAAGCATTTGTTGTGAGAATCTTCTCAAATAGAAGGAAGATCACCAGAGTAAGAGCAATTAAGTCATCTTCCAGCAGTTCTTCAGAGGGAGATTTCATTCCTGAAGAAGCTCCAAAGAAGAGGAAAGAAGCTCTAATTTGGAAGTTTTTCACTTTTCCAGAAGGTCAAAAAAAGGTTAATGCTGCAAAAGTAACCTGTAAAATTTGCCAAACAACTCTTTCAACGGGTGATCCATGTAAAAAATACTCTTTGGCACCGCAAATATGGTGCAACACGTGAAGAACTTGCCCCCCAAGAACTTTGCTCGAGCTGAAAGACGGAGGTTTCACGAGAACCCACCTGCTGCTACACCAAGCACATCATCTGAAGCAGTATTTTCAGCAAGCAGTCCACACCCACATATTGATTCTGACTTTGCTAAAGTTAAATTTCTTTGCATTTATTGCGATAAACGTTTGTGTTATGGGGAACAGTCTATCGACCTGATAAAACGCAGGATACAGGATCATTGCTGTCCTCGACATTAGTTGTTCTTTTTTTCATTCTTTTGTTCCGGTTGGAATTTGTTGAGAGAAAACACAAAAAATACAAAACAAAAAAAAACTGTTCTTTTTAGAACTACCTTCACTGGTCAAAGAAAGAACTATATTTCTATGTTAGTGTGTAAAAGTTTGTCAGAATGAATGTGTAGTTCATAAAAGAATGAATGAATATATTACTAGTGTATGGCGAATGTGAAAGTGCAGAGCTATAAGGAAGTGCTACAGCATAAATCTGTAAGGTGTTTACCTATAGTATATTGTGGCATGTGGGAAGCACTTGAATGTAGCATATGTACATAAATATTTTAGAAGTCTATGCTTCAATTTGCGCTGCTGGTGAACCTGCCTGGGTTAATTTGTATGTGTTAGGGGCGGATTTACGATCCCCTTGTGCCTCTTTTACACAGCCGTTGCGTCATTTTTGTGACACAGCGGTGGTGCAAAAGATGTGCCATGGTGTGTGCTATTAACAATGTGACGCATCTGGAGGGTGCATTACATTGTAAAGCCCTGCGCCAGAAGAGGCTTTCCTGTGCAGAAGGGGGTGCAGCAACGCCTCCTAAAAGTGACTGAGTGAAATGTATAACATTTCATTCAGTCACTTTTGAGCTTATGCTGCGTCAAAACCTTGCACATGTTTGAAGCAGGTGTAAGGATTGATACAGCTTTGTGAGCATAGGGCCCCAGAGCATTGCTGGAGTTGTGTTATACTTGCAACCGAAGTCAAGCAATAATTAATCCAAAAATTACTTTGCAATTTAGTTTTGTTATTATTTGTATAATAAGAATATGAAATATAATCTCAAAAATTAAATACATATAAATATTTATATTAAAAATATAAGAAATTAGTGTAAAAAGAAAGACATAATTATTACATTTATAATTTATCATTTACAAAACCTTTGAAATTCACTGAAAAAAACATAGGTTTCACACACGTTAGTTAAAAATTAACATTTAAAAAACCTTGCAAATTGATTGAAAAAAACTTAGGTTTCACACACGTTATAGTTAGGAATTAGCATTTACAAAACCATGCAAATTCATTGAAAAAACCCTAGTTTTCACACGTTATAGTTAGCTGAACATTTCTCTCATACAAAACCTTTGAAATTCCTCCGTTATAGTTAGCTCAGCTAACTATAACTTGCGCGCCTGCAATGCACTGCTGATGACGTCACATATAACATCACTCATGACATGGTCAGTGACATCAGTCATGACATCACTGATGACATCTCAAATGACATCACTGATGGCATCACTGATGATATCATCCTTGTGAAAGAATGGCAGACCTCTTTTTGGCGTAATATAACCTTTGATACACACCTTCAGAAAATAGAAAGTAAAAATTAAAAAAGAAATGGAGATACCAATACCACTTACCAACAACCTATTCAGTAATTCCGCCATCTACATACCCATGCACTCATTCACCA
Source organism: Lissotriton helveticus (assembly GCF_964261635.1). Classification (NCBI taxonomy): domain Eukaryota; kingdom Metazoa; phylum Chordata; class Amphibia; order Caudata; family Salamandridae; genus Lissotriton; species Lissotriton helveticus. The sequence goes on from NC_136068.1 coordinate 766,878,808, forward strand.
ACAGTTCTATATAGTCACTTATACATGTACTCACTCATCATATGTACTCATATACTTATAAATACTGTTACACGCCGACACTCATTCATACAGTTACTCACACACATACTCACATATGCAAATAAACTATCAAACATCCATTTGTTTGCATATACAGCTATACACGCACCACTACACTTACTTTTACAGAAACGTACACATACTTACTCTCTTAAACAATCAGTGATAGAAACACATACTTATTTATACAGGAACGTTTTGAATTTGTCACTGTCATATATCCTTACTTATATACATCGATACTCACGCATGTTTAAAACATATGTACTTAGTCATAAAGACACTATTGAGGCAGTCATTCACTCACTAGCACACCCATACACACATTCATCCACCCGTGCAGTCCTGCACACATGTTGTCTTCAAAACACATACAAACAGTGAGTCAGTCATTCATGCATCTGTGCCCTAAGTAATACCCGCCACCAAACCATACAGGCACTCATTCTGATACTCAAAAAACCAACTAATAACCCATATAGACACTCGTGTAGCTACTCACCAACCCATGCAGCCACTTATACACAAAGTGAGACACTGACACATATATTTACATATTTAAACATTACTCGCTAATACATGTATTCACTAAGATACACTTAATAAGTTAGTTATAGAATGAAATTTACAAAGAAAACATCCATTTAGACACTTATTTACCCATTTATTCTTCCATCGACCTTTAGATATACGTATATAAAAATACTTATTTTTCTGAAAGACACACATTCAGTGGATGAAGTCATCAGTGATGTCATCAGTGGTGTCATCAGTGGTGTCATCAGTGGTGTCATCAGTGATGTCATCAGTGGTGTCATCAGTGATGTCATTTGAGATGTCCTCAGTGATGTTATATGTGACGTCATCAGCAGTGTATTGCGGGCGCGCACGTTATAGTTAGCTGAGCTAACTATAACGGAGGAATTTCAAAGGTTTTATATGAGAGAAATGTTCAGCTAACTATAACGTGTGAAAACTAGGGTTTTTTCAGTGAATTTGCATGAGTTTTTAAATGCTAATTCCTAACTATAACGTTTGTGAAACCTATTGTTTTTTCAATGAATTTGCAAGGTTTTTTAAATGCTAATTCCCAACTATAACGTGTGTGAAACCTATGGTTTTTTCAGTGAATATATATATATATATATATATATATATTACCTTATAGTTAGTACCTATTTTCCGCAACATTCTATTTGGAATAACTTTGGCTCCGGTTGACTAATCTTCGCAAAATTTTCAAAACGAATGGCCAGCTCTGGTCCGCTCCTATCCTAAAAGTCTCGGGGTGATTTGTCAAGCGGGGGCCGAGAAAAAAGGGGGGTCCCAAAATGTGTTGGCTCCATGCAATTTTCCATAGGAACTGTTCATCGCGGCTACAGCCTGAACTTCTGAACTGAATTACACCAAATTTGGCAAAGAGGTAGTCCTTAGTTCAGACTCTTGCCTTTTGCTTAAATGGTGTTAATCCGTTCAGTAGTTCCTGAGAAAACTACATTTAAAAGTACATATATATCTATGGGCAAGGTGGATCCACGCACCCTAAGCCCACCGTCCCGATCGTGCGCTGAATGCTAATTGGCTGTCAAGTGGTTGTTAACACTCGAAACCAGGAAGTGTTGGCAGCCATCTTTTGCCTCGGTAGATGCGAGGCTGAAGAAGTTGGTGGAATACGTGTGCAAAACGTATAAATGGGGCAGGGTAGAAATACCCTGACCCTCTAGACCTGCTTAGGGTTTTTTTTTTAAAAGGCGGGGTGCTCGGATCCTGCCATAAAAATGTTTTTAAAAACTGAGCTTCTTTAATAATTAGCCCCTGGGGGGCCAAATCCCGGGGGCAAAATGATTACATTTAATGGGGGGCCCAGAGGGGCCATACAGCCCCGGGGACCGCCATCCCCCCGGGGCTACAAAATAAATAGTTGGGGGGCTCCAATGCCCCCCCAGCAAAATACGTAGGTGGGGCACAATGGCCCTCCCAAGCCCTGGAGACCACCAACCCCCTGGGCTTTGTGTATTGTTGGAGGGGGGCTGCGTGGCCCCCCTCCTGGAGCCTTGTTGTGGCCCTGGGGACCGCCACCCCCCAGGGCCGGCTCCTGCAGTGTCCCGGGTTGCCCACCCCCTGACACTCCAGTTTGCTATGAGGGGCGGGAGTTTCGCAGCTCCTGCCCTCCAACAGCATACTTGGTTTGAATTTTGAAAGAGAGAGCAGGAAACCTGCTCTCTTGCAAAATCCAAACCAGATTGCTTTTCCACACGGGAGCTGCATGTTAGCAGCTCCTCGTGTGGAAAAGCAATGCTGGCTCCCGAAGGATGCGAAGAGCCGGCTGGGACCATGGGGGCATTGGGGATCCCCCCACGGTCCCCAACGTTTTATATTATCCCCGGGAGATGGGGTCCCCGGGGATAATAGAAATTAGTGATAGGGGCAATTTCTTTTTACGGTAAAATTAGGAGTCACATACCCAGCGCGGCGTTCAGTGCGGACCCCTGGTGTGTACGCGTTGGATGCACGACTCCTATCGTGTAGGTTGCATGACTGCAACGTGTTTGGTGCACGACTTCTACGTGTAGGGTGCAATACTCTGAGTAACTAACTAAGTACACAATTGTGTTTCAGGCCTACAATTCAACAGTCCGTATCCATACACTCCAGCAAACACCCTGTGACTGCTCTCCAGATTTATTAGAAATCATAAATCAGGACATGTTTGTGAATGCTGCACCATCCTGCAATTTGTGTAACAAGGCACAACAAGGAGAATTATTATCATTTTCCTCATTTTTCTCTTTGAATGTATGCTAAAATGCACAGCATACATTGAAGGAGAAAAATGCCTTTTTTGTGCAGGACGGTGCGTTTTTGTGCACAAAAACAAATTTTGCATGACACAGATATCCTTGGCCATGGTGCAAGGGTGTTTGTGTCATCGCATGGCTGCAGTTCAAGCAGCAGTGCAGAGGGAAGCATAGACTTGCAACATATTTATGTACATATGTTGCATCCCTGTGCTTCGGTAGTACTACAGCACACTGCAGCTAAAGAGCTAAAAGTGTCATGCTACAGTACTTCCTTATAGTTCTGCACTTATACATACACCATACAGCACTAATGCATTCTTTCAGTCAATCATACACTATGCATACATTCAAACAAACTTTCATACACTATCATACAAATATAGCTCTTTCTTTAACCAGAGAAGTTAGTTATGAAAATTACTTTTTTTTTCTTTTTTTGTTTTATATTTTTTTGTAGTTTTTTTTAACAATTTCTAGATTTTTTTTAGTTTTTTCAAAAGAAAAAAGGACGGAAAAAACAGTGAACTTCAGGAACTAACAACCCAGAAAAAAAAGTCTAACAGCGGTGGTTTCGTTGTGCTGTACAGACTATGCCCACAGACTGCTCCCCGTAGCACAGAAGTTGGTTGCACTTGATGCAGTGTATTTTTATGTGTGCAAATTCGGAACGTATGTTCAGACGTGCTGGCGAAGAGGAAATGGCAGAAGTACTTGGGAGTGCAGTTTGAGGGTTGTCTCGAAGTCTCCTGCACTCCTCCAGAGACAGATTCACAGGATGCAGACTCTTAAGATGTTTGTACATACTTGCAGTGCCGCAAGAGTACTTTTTATCGGCACTGCCTCTTGAAAGAACGTTACCACAGATTTTACAGGTGACTTTTGTGGCATTCACCTTCTTTTGTCCTTCAGGGTAAGTAAATAACTTCCACACCCCTGAAGAAGGTCTTTTTGGCGGTTGAGGTTCAACAACAAATTCTTCGTCCGAAGAATGGTCTGATTCTTGTGGTGGCTGTTGTCCTGAAGCCATTTTATCCTCAAATTGGAAAATATCAGTAAAGAAATAATGCAAAAGAAGTGCTTCTCAGGTTAGAGATCTGTCTCCAAAGAAGCTCCAAGAAGAATGATGGAAATGGGTGTGGTCCTTCAATAGTTACAATGGGAAAAGTTATGAACCAATCAATTCTCTTTCTTTCTGGTCACATGGGCTCCGCGTAGGGTGCGCGCACGCAGCTCGCACACAGCGCGACTTTGCGAAATTACATTTAAATGTAATGTAACTTTATTAAAAGTAAAAGAATATTATGATTAGCTCAGCTAATGTCTTGCCTTAATATTTATATATGTTTTTGGACATAATTTTTTTTTTGCGGGAGTCGCGCACCCAACATGCATATGACGTCACTCGGAACCGCTCAACCGTCGCGTAATACGTACATGTCGCATATGCACCACAAGTCGCTTACCAATCGTATAGCAATCGCGTAGAAAAGTTCGTACCCGCCGCACACCCTATGCGGATCATACACAACAATCCTAAAATGGCGGCTAGGTTCCGCGTAGTGATCGAGAAAGGTGCGCTTTGGGTGCGCGACTCCCCCAAAAAAATGGGGGAAAAAACAATAAAGAAAATAATATAAATATATTAAAAAAATTTGTATTAAATATGTGTAATGTAATTTAAAAAATAAGATATCTAAAAAGAAATAGATTAAAAAAAGTAGTAAAATAATATGAAAAAAATATAAAACAAATACATTTAAAAATTATTTTAAAAACTTTGAAATTCACTGAAAAAACCACAGGTTTCAGGCCTGTTATAGTTAGGAATTATCATTTAAAAAACCTTTGAAATTCACTGAAACAACCATAAGTTTTAGACATGATATAGTTAGGGATTAGCATTTAAAAAACCTTAGAAACTCACTGAAAAAAACATAGGTTTTAGGGGTGTTATAGTTAGCTGGACATTTCACTCGTACAAAACCATTGAAATTCCTCCGTTATAGTTACTTGTACTAGCTATAACTCGCGCGCCTGCAATCCACTTCTGATGATGTCACATATTACACCATTCACGACATGGTCAGTGACTTAACTGATGACATCTCAAATGACATCACTGATGACGTCATCCACGTGACCATCTGATACATCACATCATACACTATTATAACCTTTCACCACTCATTATAACATATGGAGTATCATATTTGAAACCATTGACACACCAATATAAGTTTCTAAAAACCCACTCATTGATTCCTAGATCTACACACATATCTAAACACTTACCTATAGATTCATTCATACATGCTAACAAAGGTCAATAGCACACTATTAAATATACTTGTACACCTACATCGAAATTACACACCAACACACAACCTATTCACTTATGCAGTCATCGTGCTTACTTATGCAAACAATTGATCATACTTACATTTACTAAGCTACACACTTATACAAACACCACTTCATTTATTCATATAGATAGTAACTCATACTTAGTGTGTTATAAAATCACTATTAAAAGCCTACAATTTTCGATAGTCACTCATACAATCACTGAGTCTTATGTATACTTATTTATATTCAAGTCTGTTTTATTTTAAACACAGCGATGAGCCTACAACCTCGTATCGAGGCCGGCCGCGTAAGATGCAATTGCTGAGTGCGGCGGCAGAGCGGCCGGAAGTACAAACTTTAACACAGCGCCTTGCCTACAACCCTCTCAGAAGGGCCGGCCGCACGGCTTGCAGATACAGTGTCAAAGCGTTCGCGGCAGGCAGGAGGTTATCCGCAGTGGTGAGTAGGATATGTAAAGGGCAGATGGCCCGTCTGTCTCTAACTGCCCGATTCAGAAAAGGGGGTGGTGATGAACAGAGTGTCTGAATTAAGCAGACCACTCTTACCCAGTCCAAAGATCAGGGCTTGATCCATCACCATTATTTATCTCACTGCCCCATCCCAGCTCAGAACCTGGCTATATGCAAATTAGTCTGTCCCTGGCCCAGTGCATCATGGGAACAGGGCAGACCAAACTACCAAGCCAATTCTTCACCAGAAAGGAGACAAGCTACCGGGGACCGGTTTCTGGCATTTCAGCCTCTTCGGCCCGGCTTGCTTGAATCCTGATGGAGCAGTGAGAAAGGGACTCATGTCTGAGTATACCCTGCCACACCTATAGTGGCCAAAAACGATTCAGAAAAGGGGGTGGTGATGAACAGAGTGTCTGAATTAAGCAGACCACTCTTACCCAGTCCAAAGATCAGGGCTTGATCCATCACCATTATTTATCTCACTGCCCCATCCCAGCTCAGAACCTGGCTATATGCAAATTAGTCTGTCCCTGGCCCAGTGCATCATGGGAACAGGGCAGACCAAACTACCAAGCCAATTCTTCACCAGAAAGGAGACAAGCTACCGGGGACCGGTTTCTGGCATTTCAGCCTCTTCGGCCCGGCTTGCTTGAATCCTGATGGAGCAGTGAGAAAGGGACTCATGTCTGAGTATACCCTGCCACACCTATAGTGGCCAAAAACGATTCAGAAAAGGGGGTGGTGATGAACAGAGTGTCTGAATTAAGCAGACCACTCTTACCCAGTCCAAAGATCAGGGCTTGATCCATCACCATTATTTATCTCACTGCCCCATCCCAGCTCAGAACCTGGCTATATGCAAATTAGTCTGTCCCTGGCCCAGTGCATCATGGGAACAGGGCAGACCAAACTACCAAGCCAATTCTTCACCAGAAAGGAGACAAGCTACCGGGGACCGGTTTCTGGCATTTCAGCCTCTTCGGCCCGGCTTGCTTGAATCCTGATGGAGCAGTGAGAAAGGGACTCATGTCTGAGTATACCCTGCCACACCTATAGTGGCCAAAAACGATTCAGAAAAGGGGGTGGTGATGAACAGAGTGTCTGAATTAAGCAGACCACTCTTACCCAGTCCAAAGATCAGGGCTTGATCCATCTCCATTATTTATCTCACTGCCCCATCCCAGCTCAGAACCTGGCTATATGCAAATTAGTCTGTCCCTGGCCCAGTGCATCATGGGAACAGGGCAGACCAAACTACCAAGCCAATTCTTCACCAGAAAGGAGACAAGCTACCGGGGACCGGTTTCTGGCATTTCAGCCTCTTCGGCCCGGCTTGCTTGAATCCTGATGGAGCAGTGAGAAAGGGACTCATGTCTGAGTATACCCTGCCACACCTATAGTGGCCAAAAACGATTCAGAAAAGGGGGTGGTGATGAACAGAGTGTCTGAATTAAGCAGACCACTCTTACCCAGTCCAAAGATCAGGGCTTGATCCATCACCATTATTTATCTCACTGCCCCATCCCAGCTCAGAACCTGGCTATATGCAAATTAGTCTGTCCCTGGCCCAGTGCATCATGGGAACAGGGCAGACCAAACTACCAAGCCAATTCTTCACCAGAAAGGAGACAAGCTACCGGGGACCGGTTTCTGGCATTTCAGCCTCTTCGGCCCGGCTTGCTTGAATCCTGATGGAGCAGTGAGAAAGGGACTCATGTCTGAGTATACCCTGCCACACCTATAGTGGCCAAAAACGATTCAGAAAAGGGGGTGGTGATGAACAGTGTTGGATCTAGCCCTGATCTCTTGACTGGGTGAGAGTACTCTGCTTAATTCAGAGACTCTGTCCATCACCACCCCTTGTTGTAAATTGTCTCTAACTGCCCAGCGGGGCATAACCGTCTCTTAGAGAAACAAGTGCCATAGTGGCAAGTAGGAAGAAAGAGAGTAGGAAAGACAGAGAGTCCTAGGTGGGGACATGGAGGGGAGGGGGCAGAATGTCAGGCACTGGCGGCATGGCGGAGGACAGCTGGTGCAGGGGCGTGTGTGTCTGTAGACGCAATTGCGTTGCGCATGGAAGTCAGGGACGCAGCCGGGCCGGGTCTCTAGGGACAAGCGCGTCTTCGAAGAGGTGCAGAGTGCGGAGCCTAGTGGGCATGTATCGCGCATATTCTATAGAGCAGAGATGTCGTACTAATGGTTCCCATACCGCCTTGAAGCGCGTATCCTGCGCCTGCAGCCGCGCTGTTAGGAGCTCCATCGCAAGGACCTGCCAAAGGCGCACAAACCAAGAAGCTATGGGTGGCGCCTCCACTCGCTTCCAGTACAATGCAATGAGCTGCTTGGCAGCACCCAGCATATGGAGCGTGAGGATCCAATCGCCGCGGGTGAGCGCCTTGAGCGCGGTAGGGTGTATGCCAAGCAGGACCGTGGTCACATCCTCGGGCAGAGGGAACCCCAGTACCCCCTTGATATGGCTAAGCACCTCCTTCCAGAAAACAGCAAGGGTCGGACACGTCCACCAGATATGCACAAAGTCACCAGTCGCAGATTTACACCTCCAGCACATCGGGGAAGCGTTAGGGAACATCTGGCTAAGGCGAAGAGGGGTGTAGTACCATTGTGTAAGTAGCTTGTAGGCATTTTCCCTCTGTGGGATGCTGCGATATACCTTGGGTATATCCCGCCATAATCTGCTCCACTGAGAGGGGCTAATGTCTGTGCCCGATGTTGAATGCCAATTCCTCTGATAGGGATGCGCTGGCGCCAATGTAGGGTGCTGCAGTATGCTATAGATTTGGGAGATCAGCTTCTTCAGACCCCCGAGAGAACGCGCCAGCTTCTCAAAGGGCGTGTACGCCCGAGTAACTGCCTGATACATTTCGTCGCTGGTGGTCCAGTGGCGTAGCTGTATATGTTGAAGGCTAGCTTGTGGCGGCACCCGGAATTCCTCCCTGCAATCCTTCCAAGTTTTAGGCATGCCCTCCAGGAAGAGATCCCCAGCTACTCTACAGTCCCCCTGAGTCCATTTCTCAAACGCCCGAGTCCGGTGGGCCGGGGGAAACTGCGGGTTCCCAGCTATCGGGGTGTGCGGGGATGGGAACGAGGTCAAACCTCTTGTCACTGCTATGCTGTCCCATATATCCAGCACCGTTTTCGTGGGGACTGCAAGGTATGCACTTCTGGATCGTGCCGTCCGCGGGAGCCAGGGTAGGTCCCATATGGTACGGCCCGTGACCGCTCGGTCCATATGGAACCAGTGTTTGTCACTTTCGCGTGCACCCCATTCCACCACGAAGCGGAGATGTGCCGCCCAGTAGTAGTGCACCAAGTTGGGGCACGCCAGGCCCCCTCTGTCTCTTGGCTCCATGAGGACCTTTTGCGAGAACCGGGGGCGCTTCCCTCCCCAGATAAAGGATGTGATCTCACGCTGGAGGCTCCGAATACAGTGCAGGGGAATAGGGCTGGGCAGGCATTGGAACACATATAGGATGCGAGGGAGGATCGACATCTTGACTGCGTTGAGACGCCCCAACCAGGATATCATCAGGGGCTTCCACTTCCTAAGATCCTCCAGTACTGCTTTGCGGCATTCCGTCCAGTTCACCGAGGACCAGGAGTCCAGATGCGGAGTAAGGGTGAGGCCCAAATAACGAATGTGGTTCTCCGCCCATTGGTAGGGCACAGCCTCTTTTAGGTAATGGACGTCCTCAGTAGGCACAGTGAGGTTGAGCGCCCAAGACTTAGTATGGTTAATTTTGAGGCCCGACGCCCGTTTGTAGAGGCAGAGGACGTCGTGGACTGCCGGCAGAGATGTTCGAGGCTGCGAGAGAGTGAGGATCAGGTCGTCCGCGAAGAGCGCCACCTTATTGACCCTCCCCCCGAGGGTTATGCCATGTATTCTGGGGTTCCGTCTGAGCATTGCCGCTAGGGGTTCTACTGCCAGGGCAAACAGGAGCGGCGAGAGCGGACATCCCTGCCGCGTGCCTCGGTGGATCGCTAGTGGTGGCGTTAGCTGGCCATTTACCTTGATCCTGGCCTGTGGTCCCAGATATGGGGCCATGACTCTCCCTATCATTTTGGGGCCAAGGCCCATTTTCCGGAGGACCTCCTTTAAGAAGGACCAGTCCACCCGGTCAAAAGCCTTCTCTGCATCGAGCGAGAGAAGGCACGCGGGGAAATCCCAGTGTCGCGCCTTGCCCACCAGGTGGGCCAGTCTGCGCACGTTGTCAGCCCCCTGTCGATCTCGGATGAACCCCACTTGATCCGGGTTCACCAACCCCGGCATGTATGGGTCTAGTCTTTTGGCCAGGATCTTGGTGTAAATTTTCAGGTTGGTGTTTAAGAGGGCGATGGGCCGATAGGAGGCACATAACGCAGGGTCTTTCCCTGGCTTTGGTATTAGCGCGATCTCCGCCATTCCCATGTCGGAGGTCGGCCCCACCAAGTCCGAGAAGGAGCTGTATAGTCTCAGCAGCTGTGGGCGAAGCTGGGTTTGGAAGACTCGATAGAAGGATAGCGGCAAGCCATCAGGTCCCGGGGTTTTCCCCATGGGGAGGTCCTTGAGAGCCAAGGAAATCTCATCTTCTAGAATGGGCTCTTCCAATTCCGCTGTTTGGGGTGGCGACAGGGGGGTCCCCTCAAAGTCAGCGAGGACGGACGCCCGCGCCTCCGCCGATGTAGGTTCCTCCGCGTATAGGGAAGTATAGTAGGCCACAAAGGCGTCCTGTTTGGCTCGCTCAGTGACCGCACACGTGCCATCATTGTATACTTATTTATATACAAATGTCACATACACTGCCTTTTATATTTCTACTTTGTTTGACCTGTATCATTGAGAAATATATTTACTCATCACCACACCCATAACGACATTCACTCACCCAAACAGCTGTTTCCACATACAGTCTTAACCTCACATACCTACTAAATCAACTATTTACACATCTTTGGACACACACACCTCCCACTCTACCACACACACAGTCACTGTCACATACAAATACTCACTTATCTAATTAATAACTAATATAAACTTTCACAAAGCTAGTATTCAATTTATGTAGTAGTTTACACAACAAGAGATAGAGTGATACAGATATTCACACAGTTTAATCACTATCCCATATATTTAGTGAGACACTTTAAATTAGTCACTTACAGTCAATCACAGTGCTACTAAATCCTCCATTCAGACACTTATACATCCACTCAGTCTTCAATGCAGATTGCTATATATATAATACTTCTTTAAATATCGAACCAATCAGTGATGTCATTTGAGATGTCATCAGTGATGTCACTGACCATGTCATGAATGATCTAATATGTGACATCATCAGCAACGGATTGCGGGTGCGCGAAATATAGTTAGTACAACTAACTATATAGGAGCAATTTCAATGGTTTTGTAGGAGTAAAATGTCCAGCTAACTATAACACCATTAAAACTTATAGTTTTTTGAGTGAATTTCAAAGGTTTTGTAAAAGCTAATTCCTAACTATATAACTCCTGAAACCTATGGTTTTTTCAGTGAATTTCAAAGGTTTTTTAAATGCTAATTCCTAACTATATAAGGCCTGAAACCTATGGTTTTTTCAGTGAATTTCAAAGGTTTTTTCAATGCTAATTCCTAACTATATAAGGCCTGAAACCTATGGTTTTTTCAGTGAATTTCAAAGGTTTTTTAAATGCTAATTCCTAACTATATAAGGCCTGAAACCTATGGTTTTTTCTGTGAATTTCAAAGGTTTTTTTAAATGCTAATTCCTAACTATATAAGGCCTGAAACCTATGGTTTTTTCATTGAATTCGCAAGGTTTTTTAAATGCTAATTCTATTAGCTGATAACGTTTTTATATATTAAAACGTTTTTTAAATCTCAAATGCCTGCTTTGCTAACAGAGTTTTTAAGCACAGGCTCTTTTGTCTCTGGTGGCCATCTTGGGAGGCTGCATATCAGAATTTTTTTAATGAATTATAAGCGGATTTGAGAAGTCACTCAAAATGTGCCCTAATTTTTCTTTCTTCAGCACTAATCATAATTTCTATGGCAAAATGAACCCCCTCATTTTGTTCCTTTGCAAATTAAATGTTTTAAGTGTTAACAATTTATTCCAATCAAGATGACTTCAGGTGTGCCATACTTTTGTCATAAGTAAGACTGTTAGCGCTCTAGTTGTTCTTTAGAACACTCTGGGACATTCTGTCATTGGGCTATAGTTGGGCTACATCTGGCTGATATTTGGGCAACATTTGTTTTTTTTGTCTCTGTGGCCATCTTTGGGCTACATTGGCCAATATATATTTTTTCAAAGTTCATTTTCGTAAAAACTACTGGAGCACATATCTTGAGACATAGCAAAGGCACATCGGGCTACCAGTCCCTACAATTTTGCCAAGTTTGGTGGAAAACCATTCAGCCGTTCGGGCTAAAAGTGAGTCCAACCGCCCTATGGAAATTAACATGGGGAAAACACGTTTTGGGACCCCCCTTTTATCTCGGCCCCCGCTTGACGAATCCACCCCAAACTTTCAGGGAAGGACCTGAGCGCCGCGAGGCAAAGTTAAGGAAAATTTCAGGAAGATTCCTCAACCGGCGCCAAAGTTATTCCCAATAGAATGTTGCGATTTCCCTATGGAAAACAATCCTAACTATATATACCTACTGGCTATCGCCAGTAGGTAATATATATATATTATAGATTATATTATTATATATATATATATATATATTATAGATATATATATAGATTGGGGAGAGGGGTTGGCCTAACGGCTAAGGCGCTTGACCTCGGACCTGGGGAACTTGGTTCGAGTCTCGGTAACGACGCCAAAAACCCCCTGTGATTCTGGGCAAATCACTTAATCTCCCCGTGCCTAAAATGAAAGTGTCTCCTCATGTAACGTAACTGGTGCTATGTAAAGCGCTCTGATAACTGATTCGGTTTGGTTCTAGTTTGCGCTATATAAAACTCTGCAAATAAATAAATAAATAGATATAGATATATATACACACAAAAGGAGAGAAATCTGTGTAGTTCTCAGTTAAGGTGGAAAGCAGCTCCTGTTGGAGCACTCAACACCAGCTACACTCTAGATCTACTCACCTCAAATGTCTGTTTTTCTATCAAAGTCTTTAAGCATAGGATTAGCACGGTGCCATCCGCGCCGAGATAGAAAAGGACAAAGTCTTTTGCCATTTCTACAGCAAAGTCTTTAATCATAGGATTAGCACAGTGCTGTCCTTGCCGAGCTGTAAAATGACAAAAGCCATTTATCACTCCAGGCACTGTATTACAGATATGAATTGGTAAAATACCAACTCAAGCCAACCTGAAATGAGTAAAAGATACCCCAGACAAAGTGTTTCGCTCTAATTAGAGCTCTTCAGAGAGTTATAGTTTTGTCCAGACACAAGGGAGCACCTAGTATAAGTCAAAACAAAACCCTTTCAGGTATATAGTGACGCATAAATTATGCAAAAAAGGAGAAAAATCTGGGTAGTTCTCAGTTTAGGTGGAAAGCAGTTCCTGTTAGAGCACTCTCAACACTATATATTATATATATATATATATAATATATCTCCCCTGTGTAGTTTAGGTAGGTAAGACTTTCATCGATTTTTTTTTTTTTCTTTCTTCCCACCACATCTTTGTTGGATTTTAATACAATACAAAATGCCATTACTTAAGACAGAAATGAGAACATTATCCTCAATGATACACTCACAGCAAGTGTTATAAGTACGGAATCAAAGGCATTGTATCTGTGGAAAGTCATCTCCATAAATATGGGTTCCAAATATAAACAGCACACTCATAAACAGTATAATACCTACTTTTGGTTTACATTCACATTAATGGTGTGTGGATTGCTTCATAAGGGGTCCGTAGGTCGCACGCTACTCCACCATTCCAGCGTGTATACCCCAAGAGCATCATGGTCAATGCAGTTTTCTTGAAAGCGAGTGCGCTTTTCAAAAGAATCAAAGTGTAATTGCAAGGTTGCAGGCCAACTCTGGACACCGGTGTTTCAGGATTATTGTCCTTCATCAGCAGAGTGTAGGGCGGTTTTCAGGGGTTGCTGTGCAGGCTGCCAAAGTGTTCTCAGGTATGGTACCTCTCCAGGCGCGTAGGGCGTTACCTCAGCTCGTCAGCTGAAAGGCTCAAGGGAGCCGTGTTAAATAAGGGGTCCGTAGTTCGCACGCTACTCCACCATTCCAGCGTGTATACCCCAAGAGCATCATGGTCAATGCAGTTTTCTTGAAAGCGAGTGCGCTTTTCAAAAGAATCAAAGTGTAATTGCAAGGTTGCAGGCCAACTCTGGACACCGGTGTTTCAGGATTATTGTCCTTCATCAGCAGAGTGTAGGGCGGTTTTCAGGGGTTGCTGTGCAGGCTGCCAAAGTGTTCTCAGGTATGGTACCTCTCTCCATGTATCGGGTCTAGAGATTCATCAGTCCAACAAGTACCGACTTGCACCCACCTGGGTGATCCACTATTGAACTACAAGTACCAGAGTCCCGAGGGGCGATCCGGAGGAGGGGCTAGCGGTGTGCGCTCCATTGCGGTGGTTTCTATTAATTGGCTCCCTTGAGCTTTGAGCCGACGGGCTCCTGGATGCTGCCCTGCGTGCGGGTTCGGGCATCGAGGCCATTGACGGTTGTTTGGCGGCCTTCTCTTCCACCCCTAACCATTTTCTCTACTGATGAGGGAAGTTATCCCGAAACCCGAGCCATGTCTCGGGCGATACCCAAAAACCCGGGACATGTATCGGGTCTAGAGATTCAACAGTCCAACAAGTACCGACTTGCACCCACCTGGGTGATCCACTATTGAACTACAAGTACCAGAGTCCCGAGGGGCGATCCGGAGGAGGGGCTAGCGGTGTGCGCTCCATTGCGGTGGTTTCTGTGGATTGCTTCATGCCTGCCCCATCAAGAGCAACACAGTGTTGCCACAGGGATGGATATGTGGTGGTGTGCGTTATGATGGACGGAATAAGTCTTGTAAAACTTGATGGGAAGTACATCCAGACCCTGGCTTTTACATGTGGGAGAATCACGTATAACACATGTATCTCCTGCGGTCTGACAGGGCACAGTGGACTTGGTTGTGTTCCGCTGTCACTCGCAGGAGTGCAGCCATGGAGAGCAATTAGTAAAATCGCAGTAAGGCACAAAGTGTGGTCGGAACCATATAATGTTTGATAGTGTGTTCACAACACCTTATGGATATCTGCCTGTGAGTAGGCAACCGATGTGGGGCCATTACGTATTGCAGTCACTGGCGTGGCAGCAACCTTGCGTTTCAGGAGCCACGCTAGTAGGTGGCTTGGCATTTCATAGCCTAGTGTATGCTTGGTATCAAGGCAATGAAGGGATTCAAGGAGACTGGTGTGACAATTCCGTGCTTTGAGCAGTGCATGTCGACCCTCTTCAGACTCTCAAACAGCATGCTCAATATCAAAGAAAACACCTGGTCTGGTTCACGAGTGACTGTGGCCCTAGTGCCTATGACAGCGTATATACAATGTCCTCAATCCACCATTTTCATTGAATCCTATTCGAGAAGCCACATGGTGGCAGTATTAGCATTTGCTGTGAAGTAGTGGTTGAGGGCGTCCCAAGTGGTCACATGGAGGACATGGTTCTTGAAATCTGCTGGTTGTAACTTCCATATCGGCACAGGAACTCTGTAACTTCCCCATGTAAGTCATAGAATCAGGTGATTATGATCCAACAGATTCCTACCTAAGCACTCTGCATCAGTGAATATCAATTGGGTGGTCAGGGCCAGAAAAACCTTGTACGTTCCAATTGAACGTACAATTCATGAGGAGGAGAGTAAAAGGAGTATTCACTAGTGATGGGGTGCAGTGCTCTCCAGCTGTCAAGTAAAGACCATTGTGTGGCCCAGTGGGAGAGCGAGGCAGTAGCTTGGACAGTGGGGGAGTTTGGAAGAGGCGGGTACGATTGGTTCACTGAAGGGTTGAGGACACAATTGAAATCCCCCCTGACTACCAGGGTGTGTGGGCCCATCGTACTAATTGGGCAGAAAGGGTGGCAAGTTGATTGCTCCACATTGGGTGCTTAGGCGCACCCCAACAATTCTGGTATTTCATCAAGTAACCCATCTACCAGAACATATTGCCCCATAGCATTCGATTCTATGGTTATAGGTTGAAAGGGGATAGACCGGTGGATCCAGATAAGCGCTCCTCTGACAAACCTTGGGTAGCCGGTTCTGAAACACTGGCCTCCCCCAGAGCCTTTGTAGCCAAGAAACCTCCCCTTGGCAACGTGTCATGCAAGCAGGCTATGTGGACCCCCCTCCGTGTTATGTATTGATATATCAAGTGCTGTTTTGTGGTCGTGAAAAACCCTTAGCGAACACCCCACCCCTCCCGCGGACAAGCGAGTGCAACCAAAAATTCACAGCTGAAGCAAAGGGGTGAAAGAAGGAGTTCCCGCCCCAGTCCGCAGCAGGTCCGTGAGGGCATCTTGGCAATGAATAATACCCCATCACGAGAAACAGTCAGATGATTTCTTCAGCTGTCTGGAGAATAAACAAGGGGAGTGGAGTGGGCAACGTGCTAAGCCAAGAGGAGCCTGATCTTTACCTGCCTAAGACTTTTAATTGAAAAGGAGCTTTTTTGTTAATAACTTTGGTACCATTTGGCAAATCTGCACAAAACTTTCCCAAAAACATATTCCTCCAGTTCACTATCGATTTGGAAATGTTCGTACTGATCTGACCATAAATGGCAAACAACGAGGGTGTTGTGTGAAAAGTGGCATTCCCCATTTTAACTCCCATAGGAAACTTTGAACTATGCTAACGAAAAAATGCCTGTATGGAATAATTCCACACTTAGCATTAAATTGGAAATGTTATCAAGGATGTGCTGTTGTTTGGTTTGGTGTAATTTTGTTGTGTACATTTAGAGAAATCGGCAGTAGAAGAATGATTTTGTAGTCCTCAATTCGAATTGACCTGTCAATAATGATAGCGATATCTGGACCGTAATCTACTGATGTTTCTCGAACCTGGGTTTGAGGACTGTCTGTAGACCATATTTCAACAACTACTCCTATCCTCTTGAACAAGGGATCTTTTTCTCCCATCGTCAGTCTTGAATTTGGCCACTCAAAAAAATAAATAAATAAAACAGAACTGACCGATCT
The DNA here is from genome assembly GCF_964261635.1 of Lissotriton helveticus. Taxonomy (NCBI): domain Eukaryota; kingdom Metazoa; phylum Chordata; class Amphibia; order Caudata; family Salamandridae; genus Lissotriton; species Lissotriton helveticus. The sequence goes on from NC_136068.1 coordinate 766,895,676, forward strand.
GATTGGCTGGCAGCAATAGAAAATATTCTCTTGCAGCAATTATTACAGAGGACAGGTTCCATGTCCTGCAATCATTTTGGAAAGGCCCCATAAAGAAATGAGGTGAGCACACACTTGCCCCTAGGAGTCAGTGGGGGGGAGGGTGGAATAAACAGCTACTCCCAACCTCCACCCTACACTTAAAAAAAAAAAAAAGTGTCTGTGTCCCTGGGTTTACTAATCAGGCGGGGACATGAAACCCCTGACACATCACCTCCCCCCACCCCAATCCTCAAATTCACAGCTCATGGTTTGTGATGTTGGTAATGCTTATGACCTCTCAATATTTATAGCAATAAATAAGACAGTTTGCCATTAAATAAAAACACATACTCAAAGCAATAAATAATACAAAATAGCATTCTCTTTCATAGTGTGTGGGGTACTTAATTGTATCTGTAAGATTATTTACATTTGGAATTGCAGATAAAGGGTGGGGTCATGAGGATTGCACTTGGTGTACGAGTTGTGGATTGCGATCCTATCCATAACTTTAACCTTTCAGTGTTTTTTTTGTCTTAACACCTTAACCGTGGCCGTTATTATGCAGCGGTTTTAATAAGTGCGCGGGGCGGCGTCAGCCGTTGGACATTCGTAGCACCAGCGAGGTAGTGCTCACGACGGCCGACGGCAGCAGGGAAGGGGTTAATTTGTAAACACAACTGCAACTTATCTGTGTTTTACGGTGTATTTCACTTTTTTTTTAACATAGAATAAGATATAATAGCCAAAACAAGCTAAAACATGGCTTCAGTTTAACCTCTGTTTTTCATACTGGAAAAAATATACTTCTGTATTTATACATTTACATGTTTTATTGTTGCCTGGGGTATTATTGTCAAAGGATAAAGATGGGTCTTAAGTCCAAAGTAGCTGCACAGGGAACGTAGATCTGCTGTAGTCCCAGAAAAGGGTTTACTTCTTCTAAATCTCTTGCAGAAGTCTGCTGTAGCCCTAAGATGGACTCTTGAGGTCTTGTGCAAGCATGGGGTTCCCCGATGGAGTGATACAGTAGAATTGGCTAGTTCTCTCAGAACTCTGCATCTACAAGTGGAAGGGGAAGTTGTTATTGGGGCATTACCAAATACACTGAGGGTTCCCTTCGGACAGTTTACTTTACTCTTGTGTTACATCGGCTGGATCTACTGATTGCACTTATCCAACTCCCCTTCTGTAGGTATTAGCGCCCCCACAGGCAACACATGCAGACCTGCTCCCGCGGTGGGTGGAGAATTCCTTAATTGACAGAACTGCTAGGTTTAGATATTTTATTGTTATATATATATGTGTGGTCATTTGTTCATTTGTGTGTTTTGTGATAGCACAGACAATTTAGTTCAATATACAGGTGCTATAGAAAGATGATTTTCTATATCTGACTGTATTCCTGGAAGTGTCTGTTTGGAATACTGTGTGTTTCATTGTGGACAGCTGATCAGGCTTCTGCTCGAAGAACCAAGACATGAAATTGGTGATGCATCCAAATGGCAGAGGTAGTAAGGCAGGATGATACACAATCAGGCTAGTTGGTGTGCCAATGGAAAGGCTGCGTCGTGTCATTCTAACACTGAGTTGCTAGATTAGGAGGCAGAGAAGGATATTAAAGCGAGCTGTGGACAACAGTGGCCCCTGTGGGACTTCCAAGTCCAACTGAGATGATGTGGAGAGAAATGTTCCCAATTTATCAGTTTGTTTTGCGGACCACTGAACAATTGAGTATTTTACTACTAGTATCCCAGACTTCAACAACTGAAAGTGCCTGGAGAGGATTCTGCAGAAAAAGCAAACCAACTCAGCCAACGATTTCCCAAAGTCTCTCACTGTGACAGCAATGATTGTCCTCTTGTTTTAGGAGGACTATTTCGGTGTAATGGAATAAGACGAAGCCAGATTAGTTGAACTATGCAAGAAGTTGGTTGGCAACAATGTTTGTCTGTAGCTGCTGGAATGGTAGCGGTTTGTTTTTAATTAATGGAGTAGTCCGACGAGTATTCTAGCAGTTTAATTACCATGCAAATAGATCTAAAAAAGACTCTGTCGATGTGCTGTCCATGGCTGTGGGTTTAGATCAGTGCGAGACCCTCAAGCAGGAGCTGGCATCCCCCCGGACATCCCAGCTCTTCCGTTAACACTCTCTGGTTAAAAGCCACTCTTGGGCCTTTCCATCCCCACTTAGACCTTTGGTTTTATGTTTTTATATTTCCTATCTCATATATCAAGCTCTCTGTTGTCCCTGCTGCTGGGTTCACGAAAAAGAAATACATGAAATACATTAAAAAAAACATTAAACGTGGGGGAGGAGCGGGCTTTTCTTATTGTATTATAGGCTATACTTTGCTATTTACCCTAATTTCCCCGTGCCCCAAGTCATTCTTGGTGGCTGGCAGGTCGTGCTAAACATGGCTGCAGAGTAGCCCTTGTCACTTCAGGGAAGTGACAAGGGCTACTCTGCAGCCATGTTTAGCACGACCTCATTGCCTCCCTGTCTCTGCTGGAGTCTCTGCTGGAGTGCCCTTCAGAGTGCTATATATGGAGTGCTTCTTCGTGGCCTGTGTTTCTGAAGAGAGTGCGACACAGACGCGTTACTCTTATGGTCCCGGTTGGGGTAGTGTCTTTTGCCGTCAAGCTTTTAAGAGTTTGTGAGTTGGAACTTTCAGTTGCGTCACGCTTCCCATATACCTCCGCCAAAATAGCACGTGTCACAGGGTTGCTCCTGTTTAAGGCAAAAAACGGAATTTGTCCTTTTTCTTCTGGTTTCATATGTTTATTTCAGTGCAATTATCTCTACTGCTGTCAAGAGCCCTTAAGCCTTTCGTGGCATAGACATGATACATAAAAGTGACTTTTTTACCTAACTGAATTACTGCTTGTATCTCACCTCACAGTTTCCTTGCTTTCTGCATACAACAGCTTCCGCTACTGTCTTTTGTGTCGAAATGTGTACTTTGGATGCGACTAGAAACAGCCATAAATTGAGGAATGCTCTTGAGCGCTAGGTTTTATAGTCTAATTTGTGCAAATATAGTCGGATTTAAGATTGATTGTGTGTTAGACTGACTAAGTATTCTGGGACTCGACCTCTCAAAATGAAGCCTTTTTAGGTCTCGCCTGTCAATGCGCATGCGCATTGAGCAGAGCGAGACTATAGGGCTTTAAACAAAGTTTACCTAACTGCGGCGATTTGGTGCTGTGCCCGTGGCTTTTAGGTCAATGCGCTTGCGCATTGACCTAAAATGCGCGTGCACATCACCAAATCGCCGTCTGTTCCCTCAGCCGCACTCCTCCCACACCTTTGAAGTGAAGCTTAGCTTCACTTCAAAGGCCCCTGCTGCTTAACACCCTCTCCCCACTCCGCCCCCTCCCCTGCCCGCCATGTCGCATTTCTCCTCCCCCCCTTCTCTGCCTTCAATCCGTCTTGTTTTATAAGTGATGTAGGCGTAGGCGAATACATCACCAACAAGCATGTGTGTAAATTCCATTGTTTATAACAGCATGTCTCTTTTTTCTTTTTTTTAAATTAGGTTTTATGCGGTTTTGTAGGTTTTGTTGCAGTAACTACTATATGCGCACTATTCACGTTTTGTTATTGCGCCTGTTTTGAACCATCCATGCGTCAGCCTTTGCAATGTTATCTCAGCCGAAACATTACTTAACAGCCACGTACACCACGGGTCCCACGCTGCACTCCTTCACAGAGCGTCACCCTCCCTGCATCTGTTGATGCCAAAAATAAACAGCAAGTAGACAAACATTCCACCCGCGTGCAATGAGAGACTTGCACGATGGATTAAATGCATATGTAAATGCTTCTAAATATTTGTACTTTTAAAAAAAAAAAAAATTACTAAATGCTGCCCAGACGCGAAGGCCGCTTGACTTCCTTGAAATAAACATCCTCTGTCTCCAGGGCTGTCTCTCAGGAAAGGGTCGCTTTAGACACCATAAATTGTGCTTGCTGCCCCCTCCCCGTACACTTAGCAGGCCCCCACACGGCGGCCTGCAACAATGGCAGGGGGGCGCCTCTCAACACATCATTAAGGCTGTTTTACCAAATGCAAATACAGCAGAGGCGCCTCAAAGACCGTCTCATCTCTCACCCTCACTCACCCTCAACCCCTCACCCTCACTCACCCTCACCCACCCTCAACCCCTCACCCTCACTCACCCTCAACCCCTCACCCTCACTCACCCTCACCCTCACTCACCCTCACTCACCCTCAACCCCTCACCCTCACTCACCCTCACCCTCACTCACCCTCGCCCTCACCCTCACTCACCCTCACTCACCCTCACCCCTCACCCTCACTCACCCTCACCCACCCTCACCCTCACTCACCCTCACCCACCCTCACCCTCACTCACCCTCACCCACCCTCACCCTCACTCACCCTCACTCACCCTCACTCACCCTCAACCCCTCACCCTCACTCACCCTCAACCCCTCACCCTCACTCACCCTCACCCTCACTCACCCTCACTCACCCTCAACCCCTCACCCTCACTCACCCTCACCCCTCACCTCACCCTCACCCTCACCCTCACTCACCCTCACCCTCACTCACCCTCACCCCTCACCCTCACCCTCACCCTCACTCACCCTCACCCTCACCCTCACTCACCCCCTCACCTCCTCACCCTCAACCCCTCACTCACCCTTCACTCACCCTCAACCCCTCACCCTCACTCCACCCTCACTCACCCTCAACCCCCCCCTCACTCACCCTCACTCCCACCCTCACCCCCTCACCCTCACTCACCCTCAACCCCTCACCCACCCCCCCCCTCCTCACCCTAACTCAACCCTCACCCTCACTCACCCTCAACCCTCACTCACCCTCATCCCCCTCACCCTCACCCTCACTCAACCCCCAGGGGGGGTTGAGTCTCACTCACCCTCACTCACCCTCACTCACCCTCACTCACCCTCACTCACCCTCACTCACCCTCACCCTAACTCACCCTCACCCTCACTCACCCTCAACCCCTCACTCACCCTCAACCCCTCACCCTCACCCTCACTCAACCCCTCACCCTCACTCAACCCCTCACCAACCCTCAACCCCTCACCCTCAACCCCTCACTCACCCTCACTCTCACTCACCCTCACTCACCCTCAACCCCTCACCCTCAACCCCTCACCCTCAACCCCTCACCCTCAACCCCTCACCCTCAACCCCTCACCCTCAACCCCTCACCCTCAACCCCTCACCCTCACTCACCCTCACTCACCCTCAACCCCTCACTCACCCTCAACCCCTCACCCTCACTCACCCTCACTCACACTCACCCTCAACCCCTCACCCTCACTCACCCTCAACCCCTCACCCTCACTCACCCTCACTCACCCTCAACCCCTCACCCTCACTCACCCCTCACCCTCACTCACCCTCAACCCCTCACCCTCAACCCCTCACCCTCACTCACCCTCACTCACCCTCACTCACCCTCACTCACCCTCACTCACTCACCCTCACTCACCCTCACTCACCCTCACTCACCCTCACCCTCACTCACCCTCAACCCCTCACCCTCACTCACCCTCACCCTCACTCACCCTCAACCCCTCACCCACCCTCAACCCCTCACCCTCACCCTCACTCACCCTCACCCTCACTCACCCTCATAAAACTATTGGCATTGTAAATAACAAAGCTATTAATTTCGCTATTTTCAAAACAAGCACATAAATAAAAAATGTGTGCTTTACAATACCAATAGCTCAAACTTTCCTAATGCGAGACCTATTGCATTGCTGTGCTTCTCTCCCCTGCTGCACTCTACTGCTCTCTAGAGATGTGGCCTAACGACCAGAGCTGCCATCTAAGTCACGTAAATACAAAACATGTTGCATTCCAAATGCTATAGGTGTCACATTCGCGAAAGTTATAACTATTGGCATTGTAAATGACAAAGCCATCAATTTAGCAATTTTAAAAACCAACAAATAAATAAAATGTTATTTACAAGACCAATAACTCCAACTTTTCTAATGCGAGACCTATTGCATTTCCAATGCTTGTTAGGATAAAGTCTGCTTGACAATCGGGGATTATCAAGGCATTTGTCATGCGCAGCAAACGGATTTTTTTATTCTGCGAGAGTTTTAAGCATTCTGTTTTTTAGTCATATTACACACTCACTTGCACTCAAGGGACTCTAGAAGTGCATGAAATGTTTCTGCACTGAATAATAAAAGCTGTTGGTGATTTTCGATATGTTGCAGCGAGAATCGTGGAAAGAGTTCCTGTTACCAAGCGTTTGCATTAGAAAGAATACACAGTAACTTATTTCGAAAATAAAGATTCTCCCCCTTGATAAATAATTTACGAGCACCTCAGATGTGAGTGGGTGTGATGGACGAATCACAACTGCTTTACTCCTCCATCAGGCAAACCTCATTATTACCATTCAGAATTCTTCTGTTTCTCGTCAACATCCAGTCAATTCAATGCTCGCACACATAAAGATCTGGCTGTTAACAAAGTTAGGATACACCAACCTTGCACTCTGTTGTAAGCAGATGAGGTGGGCAGCAGGACACGTCTCCAGGTTATTAAGATAGATTTGTTAAGATAGTACAGGATAAGACAGCAGAGCAGTAAACCTCACAGCTGACCAGACCATCAACTGCCAAGGCTGGAATCTTCACATCACAGAAAGAACACTCTTAGGTTAGAAGATAGAAACACTAAGAAAGGGCTACAGACACCAAGTAGCCATATTGAATAAAGTATGAATATACAACACACTCTATATCTTCTGCATGCAAAACTGTTGATCACATTTGCGTAACGCACCATGTGCAAGCCACTGTTACTTGTTGTATCAAGTCTGGTACACGTCTGGGCCTCATTCATCAAATCAAAGCATGCCACTCTTAGTTGATACCTCAGCCTCCACCTTCTTTTAACCATACACAAGAAACAAGGTAGATACATCAGCACCTCGACTGGTAGTTTAAAAGAAACAAACCACCACGTCAAGAGATGTTGGCTTTCTAGGTCGTCAATGGAACTGACACACTGATGAGAGCAGGCGGAATATTTGCATGAACAGTTTGTGGAAGCGATGCGCAGTAGTTGACCAGAAGGAAAGGTATTGGTTCAGGAAGCTAGCACGGTCTGACTGGCTGTGCCTCCAGTGCTGCAAGGTCACTCTGGAAGCCCCAGTCGTACTCGCAAGCTTTTGGCCTCCAGTGCATGGCGCAGTTGAGTGACTACCGTCTGCTTGTGAGAGGAGTTGTGTGCATGAATCCAGGATAAATACAGGATACACTCCTCCCACAAAGGAGAAGGTGGCAGATGGGAGGCCTCTCTGGGCATCAGAGAGACACATGGGGTGGCTATCCAAGGATGTGACGCCCACTCTGCTGAAGAAAGGGCCCTTCTGTCTTATAAGGGGAAAGCATCCCTTATGAAGCCATTTGATTGTGTTCTTTAATGTGAACTAGTAGCATATTTTTGGTGTAAACTATCCCGTAATGGTTGTTTTGAGAATCAGTTAAGATTTGGTGTGGGTTTTTTAATGAGTGTATTTTTTGTACATGTCCATTAAGTCTTTACACTTTCAAGCAATCCTTAGGGGCCATATAACTGTAAGAATTACTCTTCCGCTCTAGTTTTATGTATGAGCACTGCAGCAAGCAATCTTAATTTTGCTTTGCTGCAGACTTCTAATATGCTGTAAAAATTATATTAATTTTCTGAAGTGCATAAAATTCGTTCAGCAACGCCTACAGGAGAACAGTGAGTGGCTTAACATATGATTGTAGACATCTGCTAAAGGTATTCAGAGTGCTGCTACAGCAGATGCTGTAAAATATTACTGTCGCACAGACGACTAAGTTTAAAAGGTTCAAGTTAAACAGCAGTATTGATAAAGACCGCCTTCAGGTGAATAGCAGCGCAGAGTTTAACCATTTGATTTAAAAGATCTGTTATCGGTCTTAATGCTGGCTTTGAAGATGGACTGTGCTCAGTAGAAAATGGTGAGGATCGTTTTGTATTTTTACAGAAAATAATGTTGCCTTCATTTTCTTTCCAAACAGCCTATGGGGCAATGCTTGCTGTGTACAAATTATCTAGAATGTGGGATTCTCTCTAGCTTGTTGGTGTTTGATCCTTATTTTAACATAGATTGATTGATTGATTAATTGTGGGTTTCTAAAGCGCTAGAATCGACTCCCGAAGGAGTATCTCTGCGCTGTAGACCGCTGGGGAACCCGTCCTGGCTTTCCCTGTGAGATGGTCCCTACTGGGTATCTCCAAGGTGAAACCAGGCATCCCCAGCGTATGTGGGGGGCCGTTGTGGAGATGAGGCAAGCTAATGCCCAGAGTTGCCGAGTGTGATCCCAGTTAGAGTAGGCACCGGGGCGAGAATTATCGAGTCAGTTGACCCTGGTCCAAGACCCTGCCGCGTCGGGAATTGAACCCTGGTCCCGGGCCGTCCTCTGCTCCCGGGTCTGCCGCCTCTAACCAGTGAGCCACACCACTCCACCACTCCATAGAAACAATGTATACATTATTGAGGTCAATATGAATACATTTGAACAGATCTAAGGCAGTAGAAATGTTAAATGCTCAGTTTACTGTATCGGATGCATGATATATCTAATGACGTTTGATTACCGGAATTGAGTTAGCCACATGAAGTATACATTACTTTCAGTTTCGAAGACAGTAAAGAGACATAGGAGTGAGTGCAAACTCACTGCAGTTATAAATAGTGAACAATTTCAGTCCGAAACTATTGCTCTTGCCTTTTGGGACTTACTTCTGAGCATTTTTCATTTAGTCTCAATATTTCCTAAAAACCAAGCCATCTAAGCTCCTGAGTTAACTAGAAGATGTACACACTCTTCTGTTCTTTCCCAATACTTTCCTAGGTGTTTTTAAATAAATATAGTTAATGATTATATTCAGTGTTTGGACCTGATGCCCATGGCTTTTGATAACTAATTTCCATAAAAACTCTGCCACCATGTTACAAACCTGGAATTCTAGACTCTGTTCTCAGTGCATTTCCCCAGTGTCTTACACATATAGTAGAGTACAAGTCTATCTTGTCTTTTCTGCAGGCGACAGAAAGTGAAATGGGGGATGTGGACTTAACTGGCCTACCTGAGGCTCCTGTGGATTCGGAGGATGAAGAGGAGGAAGATGAAGACATCGATAGGGCCTCAGATCCCTTACTGGGGCGAGATGTGGTGCGAGAGTGCCTTGAGAAAGATCCTGCGGACCGTACTGATGATGACATTGGTAAGTAGTGGAAACGTTTGTATTGGGGGAGGGGGCTTTTTTTGTTCTTCTTTGTTGATTTTCTTTTCATCATCAAGTTGATAATATAAATAGAAAAACCTCATAAATGCAGCTTTGAATGGCGATTCAATTTACTCCTTTGGGTCGAAAGAGATATAAAGGGTAGCACGGGTTTCAGTATTGAGTGCCCAAGTTATTGGCGAAAACCATCAAAACTGTAACACAATGAATGAGGAGTAGCTCAGCCGAATATCAGACATCCTGCCTGCGGTGGTAAAAAGCTTATCTGCAGAGGACGGGGAGATGAGCTGTCATATGACAAGAATTGTGACTATAGGTCGAAAATACTAATAAGCATCAGAGGGGTTATTAGCAACTATTGTGAAGCTACAAATGGTTTAATTTGGGTGATATGTATAAAACCTAAACCCAAATGTTTATAGGACTTCACTGGCATCTTGCTATACCTCATCATCAGGGCTGACTTTAGCGCTGGTGGCGCCCGGAGCAACAATGTTTTCTTGCCCCCACACTCACCATGACCTTCTCAATGAATCCCTTAGTACCACTCGCCAAAGGTGTGCCTCATCTGTCCATAGCCTCTCTCTGACAAACATTTCATTTTTGTATAGCGCTACTCATAGTTCACTTACACTCAATTCTGTGATATGAAGGGTACACATTCTTTGCAGCAGGCACATTAACTCTTTTCGCTACATTATGGGGAGTCAAAACTGCCGCTAGACAAATCTGCAATCTCTCACAAACAGGATCATTAATCGCCAGAGTTATCTTGACAGTTTTGTTGTTGCCTGAAAACTGCGGAGCACATGTTTTTAAACCAATAATTGATTTTAAACACAGCGCCCCCCACCCGAGTCAGTGCCAGGTGCAGCTGCACTGGTCGCGCCACGTGAAAGCCGGTCCTGCTAATCAATTATCTACGGCTGTACTCGGGCCCTGTCATATGCATGGGTAGCCTGCCCATACCTCCTTGAAGAAATCAAGGCATTCAATTATTTAGGTGGATTGTACCATTGGAAAGAGAAACCTGAACATTTATTAGCTCATGACCTGCTAATGTTGCAATTCCATAAGTTGACCTAAGATGGCTCATTTTTTGGTAATGCATACGCCTAGCGATGCTCTACATCTTGAACTGGCAATTTTTATTAATTGATCCTGTGCTGTGGTGAATTGTCTAGTCATATTTATTGCTTTAATACATTTTGTGCTGCCGTCCAGATTTTGTTTTTGAAATATTGTCAGAAAATATTTTTAGGAACTGCTTGGGACAGCAGAAAACACATCAGACAATGTTCTAATTGTATATCCAGGCTGCCCAGAAGTCCTTAGTTAAAGGATTTTGAGCATGATATGCTTCCAGTGAAGTCCATTGTTAGATAGCTAAATAATGTAAGGGTTCAGATAATGATGCATATACATTCAAAATATAAATAAAATGTTTTACGAATTGCTATTTGGGCTGGTAAATGTCACAGCCCTTGAAGCTGCACCAAGGTTAGTCCTCTCATTTCTCCTAATAAAACCATGTAGTCCTTTATTTTGTTAATCTGTGACCATCAGTATTCTTTTATCTTAATTTTCTCCAACAACATGTCCAAGCTCACTGACTTTAAGGTGATTAACCACTCTATTTACACATATGTGATATTGGGCATCCGCTATTCACCACTGCTTCTGTCAGCAGCGCCTCCCTGCGCTCACTCAGTATACTAGGGGGGTCCATTCTGGCTTTATTACCTTATACACCGTGTTGTGTTGGTTCTAACCAGACGGTTTCCTTCTTAATTGGACTTTAATCGAACCACTTCATTTCTGAGTCTGTCATTGACCAATGGAATATTCCAGCGTTTTTATCTCAAGTGTGTATACATCCTGCATCTGTGTTCTTCCCTCACACAGGTTTACGCTTCTCGTTTCAGTCTTACGAATAGACCATTTCCGAATAGACCATTTCACTTCCTCCTAGCAGTAACATATCGGAAAATGTTTAATTTGCGCTATTTGACTGTGTACGGTCTTCCTGTCACTAGGCTTTTGCCATCCATTCAGTTCTACTGTGTCCCTAAATACAAAGAGTACTTGTACTTCTTAAAAGACAATGATTTGGTATTTCCAACGTCAGCTACTTGCTGTGACACTAATAACCCTTCATTATGAGTATGAACCGCGATTCCCTGGTTATCTAAGAATGTTCAGTTACTTAACACTGTGGTCGATCAACCACTCAATCTCAAATCTATACACCCCTTCTGTCAAATATGAATCGCTACATTGGTTGTAGAACGAACTCTTAAACAATGGCACAATGGTATTTCCCCCAGAAATCTTGGGAAATTAAAATGTTGAGCGTTGTGTTTCACGAGAAAGTCTGCAATCACAATTTAGAAACCAGCATCTACTCAAAATATTTTGTTAAAAATCGTAACAAGCCTCTGCATAACTACAATAGTTTGCTGCCCTCTTTGTCATTTTGAAGAGGACAGAGGAGCAGGTGCAGATCTGGTGCGCCTTTACAGCGTGGAACTGCTGACAAGTTGAAAGTAACTCAGTTGTGCCTTCGCACAAGACTCCTTGGGCAGGTGAAGATGGGCAGCACAAATGGGAATAGGAATGATCAGCTCTAGGATTGGGTGCCATGGTTACATGCACAGGTAACAGGAAGAGTCAACAGTGCGCCAATGTTGAGAGAAGTAAGGCAGACAGGATACTGGGTGCTCGGGGGTCTCTCCATGGAGGTGTCTGGCACACATGCAAGAGATTTGAACAAGAGAAAGTGGACCCAAACTTCTCTCCTGTTTTAAATAATACCCCTTTTCTGAGGGATTACCCTCTTGAGGTTAGGGCCAACTAAAAGTCTTCAAATTATCCATTTGGCAAATGAGGGTAAAGTGTACCTGCCTAAAATTTAAGGTTTGATAATAATCCAGTGCAGTCACGTATTTTCATTCATTCTTTTGTTTAAGAAATTTACAAGTTAGTCTTTTTACTTTTTCCACAAAGTTTATTTTATTTTCATTAGGTGTTCTCACATATTAAATCACTGTAATAGACCAATGTTGACTTCTGAACCTATTTCACACGATGTATTCCAATGTTGGTTCAATGACGTATTTTGCAAAGTGCATGCAAGTAATGTCCCGTACATTCAGGTTGTGCCAACGTGTGTTACGCCCCCCATGTGCTTTTGAGGCCTGTGTCAATTTCAAGGCTGTAAACATTGAGAAGAATGTGAGTAAAGACTCATCTGTTTATTAGTTCATCTCCGTGAGTGAAAGACATGAATCCTCAGTGAAACGCATGCATATTCCATTTACCAATAGACACCAAGTTTCAGTGTGCGTTATCTTGTTGTTCTTGAGATTTTAACATGCTCAATAGGTGAATAAAATTAGGGTTCTACGGTCTCTTGGCAAAATACTAGTTATATATTAGACCTTTCATTTTGGGTAGGTATACTCTACTATCATTTGACACGTGCAAGAGATATTCAACAGATGACACCCTTCATCAAAAAGGAATTGAGCAAACCAATCTGCCGAACACCCTTGACTAGGATTTTTTCCTAATGTTTTACCTTAAAACCAAAAACACATGCGAGGCAGAACAATAACTTGTAATTAAACATGTCATTAAGAGTTTTTGTACCCACAAATATCATTTAATTATGAAATGAGAATGTATTTACACAAACCTCCTGACAATTTAGGAACTTCAGTGTCCCAAAAGGTGGTGGTTGTGGTCCACTGCTGCTAATGAGAATGCAAAGTCACCCCTTATTAAGAATGCAAACTTTGAACCATGGAGAAGCATCAGCCTCTGGCCACAGATTAAACTTAATTTGTTGTAAGAGATATGTTGGATCAATTCGGTTAAGGGTGCTTCACATTGTAATTGGTGTTTTGAATTAGATGTTGGGATGAAATGTGAGACATGGGTTTTATGGGTGTTTATTTTCTCTATAAAAAGCTTGCTACTTTATTACTTAGTAATTATTAACTAGTTGGCACACTTGGAGCTTTGCCTGATTATGAATGAATGAATATTAAATTTATAGAGCGCTAACTTAGCCCAAGGGCATCAAGGCGCTACAGCGGGACTAAAGCACAGACATAAGATGACATGCTCAAACTGAAGTCTGTGAAAATAGCCAGGTCTTCAAGGCCTTGCAAAAGAGAGAGTGTGACACCTGACCAGAAAGCTCTGCACGGAGGGTGTTCCACAGCTTAGCAGCGGCTGTGGTGAAGGTCCTTCCTCCCCATCTCACCTTTTTAAACCTCGGTACTGTCAGTAGATTCTTATTTGCCGATCTGAACTGCCTAGTAGTAATATAGCGCTGGGATAGTGCTTTGATGTCCTCAGGGCCTTGGCCATAGTAGGCATTATGGGTCTGGCATAGCGTTTTAAAGAGAATTCTACGGTCCAGAGGAAGCCAGTGCAGCGTAATAAGGATGCAGAGACTGTGTGGTATTTCGGGAGATCCATCACCAGCCTGGCTACGGCATTCTGCACTAGCTGCAAGCGTCACACCAGACCCTTGTTAATGGCCAAATAGAGGGCATTACAATAGTCAAGTCTGGGCATTACAAGTGCTATTACAGCCTGTTTTCTTGAGGCAAACAAAAGGAACTGGGACATTTTTCCAAGGATCCTGATTATCCCAAAGCAGGTAGACACTGTCCTACTAATCTGCAAATTCAGAGAAAGGGAATTGTCAACTATGACCCCTAGATTTTCTCCCTGGGGTACAGGGCAGGGACAGGTGCCGAGCGTGTCAGCCCACCAATCATTGGATCCGATGTCAAGTCGGTTCCCAAATATCAAGACCTACGTTTTTTCTCCATTGAATTTCAGAAAATGTTCCACCATCCAGGTAGAGACTGCCTGCATGCAATTTTTGAAATAAGTGGCGGATTCTCTGACACTGTGAGTAATGGACAACATTATTTGGGTGTCGTCAGCATGAGACAACAATTCCAGCCCTAAGGATTTCACAACCTTAGCCAGTGGGGCAACATACATATTAAAAAGTGGATTTAAGGCAGGAGAGCAAAGAAGGCACACAATGCCAAATGAATAGTGGATATTGTGATAATTGCTTATTAGTTGCATTAAGAATGAACTAGACCATGCACAATCCAAAGGATGTAGCCAGGAATTCAGATAGAGTAGAATTACTTAAAGAATTTACTACAATGTTACGTGGTGTTTGCATACATCTAGAATAGCACCTTATTACTGCAGTGGTTATTTATTAGAATAACTAATGTTTCTTGCAAAATAGGAACCGGGATCTCTCTTCATAGCTGAATTTGGATCCGCCTTCGGAGTGCAAGTGGAAGGTTATTGCCAGATATTATGGTAATTGTTATAAGCCGGAGTCCCAGTCCCGCACTACTGTCACCGAGTGCGCGACCCAGGGCTCCCCACTCAATGTTAGGCCAAGTAAGGACACGGTTTGAGATAGCCCTGCTCACCCCCTTAGTAGCTTGGCACGAACAGCCAGGCCTATCTCCAAGGCACCAGTGTTCTGTATGTGCAACCATGCCCACAACAACCCCCTGGTGACACCAAAAATGGACTCCACACGAATTTGATAAAAACGAGTATAACTTTATACAAAAAGATATACGATCAGACCACACAATACATAAGCCAACATAGAATAAAGGGTAATATTAGTTCTGGCTGGCAGGTTCAAATCCCAAACACCGCCTTCAAACTGGTATGCTGGTCGTAATGCTAGAATCACTCCTGTTGGATAGACAAACAATAGTGCACTGCGTAACGATGCAATTCTGTGCTGGGCACAGGAGAAATAATAAAATGCGTAACGATACACCCCGGTACCTGCAATGGGAGAAATAATGAATGCGGGCTGCTACAATCATGTACTTTGCATTTAAGGAATAATGCAATGTGTAACTACAATCATGTACTTTGCAATGACGAAATAATGCAATGCGGGCCGATACACTCCTGTCCATGGCAAGGGAGAAATTATGCAGTGCGTAGCGCTACAATTGTGTACTTCGTTAGGCAATAATAATGTCAGGCGTCCTAAGACAGACCGGCAGTTCGTTAGCAGCAATATTGGCAATGTGTATTACGACAATTCAGCCTCTTCGATAACAGTTGCCCCGCCCCCCCCCCCCCCCCCCCCCCCCCACACACACACACACGGTTCAACGATGACACCGAGTACAGCTTCTTACTCTGGCCCCTGTACTGCCACTCCTTTCGTCAGTACGTGCCCCACTCTGAGCCGAAGCAAAGGCTTACTTCGCCAGAAAGACTCAGAGGCCGAGAGAGTGTCCCTCCGAGCCTGCACCCCGCCCAGGTAGTAATCCACATTACCTCACTTTCCTCCTTTCTCGAACTGGGCCCTCCGTGCAGAACTCTCTCAATGGGCCTCAGCGGCTCGGCCTGGCAGCTCAGCTCCTCCGGGGCTGCCGGTCCGGGCCGCAACTGTTAAGAAGGTCTCATGCGGCCACAGGGCACACGTACCCACGCCCCTGAGATTACTTTTACTCCGGGTGCACGTTCACCACCACACCCTCCGGGTCTCTTCTGGCACGAATCCACGCACATAACGCTGATGGGACTCCACGTTGTCTCCGAGTGCACTCTCACCGGGCTCTCCTTCCTGTGGTCTCAGTTGGCACCAAGACACGCACACTGCGCTGCACAGACTCACTTTCTTCTGGTGCACAGGATGATCAGCCGATCACCTCCACAGTCCCAGGTTGCACCAAAGCATACACACTGCTTTACTGACACTTTCTCCAACTCCGGTGCCCCGATATCCAGGCGCTTTTCACCAACGCCTTCGGCTGCACCACGACACGCTCACTGTGTCCGAGCCTCACTTCTCGTTTGGTGCACTCGATGACCAGGCGCTCCTCACCAACGCCTTCGATGCACCCCAACACGCACCCTGCGCGTCCGAGACTCACTCCACTTCTGATGCACACGTTGGTAAAGCGCTCCTCACCAACGCTTCCCATGCATCACAACACTCACCCTGCGTGTCTGAGACTCACTCCACCTCGTGTACACATGCCGACCAGGCGCTCCTCACCAGCGCCTGCGGTGCACCATGACACGCACCCTGCATGTCAGAGTCTCACTTAAGCTTCGGTGCACACGCTGACCAAGCGCCCTTCACTAATGCCTGCGGTGCACCGCGACACGCTGACCAGGCACTCTTCACTTGTGCTTCCTGTGCACCATGACACACACCCAGCGCATCCGAGTCTCAAGCCTTCGTGTGTCCAAGATCACAGGGCTCTCCTTCCGAGGGTCTCAAGCTGCCACAACACGTGCCTACCGCGTCTCTTGAAACTTCTAAGGATATTTTTATGTTCCTGTGTTTTCAAACAGGGAGCCACCTTACCTCGGGCCCATGGGGGTTACAAGACACTGCACAAAGCACAGTCTCCGTCAAGCAGGTGGGCCCAGTGCCTCCAAGCACAATCCCAACAGCCTCTTCCTTGGTTAGAACCGCAATCTGCAGACTAGCCCCAGATCACAAAGCAAGGGTTGGTCTTTCCCCAGCAGTCTCTTCAGTTGTTCCTTCCTTAGCAGAGGTTCCTCTTGACCACAAAATGGGTCCAAGTCTTTTCAGTCTCAATCCATTTCTGTTTCATTCCAGCGTTCACGGGTTTTAGCTCTCATAGTTCTACCCCTTACTGTCTTTGAGGTTTGTTGTGCTCAGGGGTCCTTTACCCCTCCCTAAATCAGTTCTGGATGTCTCCCTCCCAATGTCACCTTTCTCCCTTTGATACTGGGGGTCTGGATCCTCAATTACTCAGCAGAAGATGGGTCAATTGGTTTATAGCACCAGCCCAGGCTTTTTCACCCTTCATGCTTCTCCTCTCTCTAGATGCAAGGCAGCCTAGTTCAATCTCAACCCCTCCCTGGGTAAAGACCTCACCCAGCTCCTCTCACCTCTCAGATCCAGTCAATCCACATTTAGCAGAGACACACAGAAATGCTTAAAGCACAACACTCAGCCAATTTCTAAAAGAGTGGTTTCTGAACACACAGTGACAAAACAACTATCATAGAAAGATGTGTTATGACACTGTGAGTTTAAACATACTAAACTTCACCTCTCCATTATAAACTTATAGGAAACTAGGCTAACAAACACAACACCCAGGCACCCCCATTCTGTCCTATGGCAGGATGGCCTTTCAGCAGTGAAAAACGAAATGGAGTGTTTTTCACTGTCCGGACATATCACACACCTTAGTATATGTCCTGCCTTTTACTTACACTGCACCCTGCTGAGGGGGTACCCGGGACCAACCACAGGCGTGCCCAATGTGTATGCAAAAGGGAAAGTAAGGCTTGACAAGTGGTTGCACTTGTCAGGACAACATGCTAACTTAGCAGTCTGCGCGCAGACCCTACATTGCAGACCCGAGTTCCCTTCTCTGCGCGCCTTTGCATTACTAGCTCTGGCACATCACTAGGGACTTTGCTAGTAAGGCAAACATACCAATCATGGCCAACCAATTACAATTACACTTTACATAGGGAACACTTGTACTTTGACACTGATCAGCAGTGGCAAAGTACCCACAACATCTAAATTGGCAACTCTGTCAGGAAAACGGTCTAGGTGGACAGCAAAAAGTTTAGGGAACTTGAGCCAAAAAGGCCAGGGCCTACAGTAACCTTCTGGCTACATGCCCCATTTCACTGAGTGATTGAAACCTGTTGATGAAAGAAAAATAGACCACATTGGATTGAGATAGCAAGCTCCCACCTGGATCAGCGTACTTACACTATGTATCTGGCACACCAGAAGGTCTGGTCATTTTTGGCTCATGGTTGCCATTCTGTTTTTTGTGGAAGTAAGTCAACATTAAATAGGAAAAGGTTCTTAAGTACCAATTTTTTACAATTCACCCAGAAATGCAGAAAAACGATTTATTTTAATTCAATAATTTGCCTGCCAAAGCTTTTATACATAAAATAATTTTGAGTAAGTGTTCTTAGCTGCATAATTCTAAAACATAATTAAGTAGGAAATCGAATCAGAAATGAACAGACCCTCACTACTGTCTTTGTTGTACCCTTGTAGATTTGCATATAAATTCTGTTTAAGATCATTTAACCAAAGGCAATGCAAGAATTGAAATGCCTTGGGATGCGGTTTGCCTTAAGTAACTGTAAGCTTTAGTACATTTGAAGGAGGTATATTGTACCATTAGTATATTGCCATGAAGCTCTCCTGACTGCCTCTTTTTCCTGACAGAGCAATTGTTGGAGTTTATGCATCAGCTTCCGGCCTTTGCTAACATGACAATGTCTGTCAGAAGAGAGCTGTGCTCCGTTATGATCTTTGAGGTTGTGGAGCAAGCTGGAGCGATCATTCTGGAAGATGGGCAAGAGGTAAGTGCATCAACCATGACGTGGGCTAGTGGGGTGGCCTATGTGTATGATAACTGCAGTCTGGCAAGAATGTGAGCTTGAGTTGAATATTATTGCGCCAGTTGCGGCACAGCACACATCACCTCCAGTAGTCTGTTTCATCTTTGGGTAGTTACCACTTTGTGTTCAAATTCAGTTGTCCTGTAAAATGGCAATTAAATATACACAAACATACTGTGCAACATTGGTTACATCAAACGTGTTGTGCATAAACTAGAATTGATTGGCAGCCTCAGGTGCTTTCTGCTGCCACACTTTAAGTATCTGTTAGAATGCATGCCTCTTTTTTGTGGTTGCAGAGAATATGTGCTCCTTTTTGTGGTTACAGAGAACAAGCAAGGACCTTTACATCATATTTATTATTTATTATGGAGTTGTATGTTCTTGAGGGTGTGGGTAGGCAAAACGTAAAAGAGGAAGTGTGTGAATGTTTCAGACCGAGTGTTGTACGTGTAGCAGTGTTTTTGTTAGCACCCATTTGTGGTAGATGAGTTAGAAGAACTCGTCAGGAGGAGGGTTAAGGGGCTAATGTTGGTGGCACGAAGGGGTTGCTCCTGTTCCAAATGACCATTAGAAACCATGTTGTCTCGACATTTTTCCTTTAGGGGCTCATGAAGCCCAGATTGGAGAGTACGCAGAACGCGCGGAACTTTGCTCACGGGAAGAAGCAACGCACACACGTAAAAGCATTTGGTTATGTCAAAAAAAATCAATTGAAGTTGTGATCATCTGTCACAGTGACCGGAGTCTACACTAGGAGAGAACGATCATTTGAACAGTAAGAAGAAAGTTGTCTTAGTATAGGGTGTCCAGATTCTCAAAACAAAAATCGGGGACAGGTCATAGACATAGAAGTAGGACTACAGTTTGCAGTAACCATCGACATAAAAGTAGGACTATTTGACAGCTGTCATAGACCTAGAAAAAGGACTACACTGACAGCTCCCTCCACAGACCGAGATGAAGCATTATAGACAACAAATACGAGGTCTTTTATTGGCACCCCTTTCCTTTACTCAGCAGCATTAGTACTTTTTATTACATTTACACTTTTAAGGACTATAGCCTACATTTGCCAAAAATCAATAATACATAACAGGCTAGCAAACACCAGATTTACTAGCTTTATCAATGCTCGTTTCTATAGCTCCACGTCAGCACCACGTAAAGAACAACTTACTAATGTTGCTTAGTTGCTCATGACAGAAAAGCATGGGAGGTAAACTGCAGAATGCTAAATTGCAAAAGGGCAGCCATGGACCAATGTAAGAAAAACACTTCTCTCCAGGTATTACTGCCTTAGGGTCTTAAGGGTCGCAAAGGCTGGCCGACCACACACAGTCCTCCCACATTTGCATGGTCACTGCTGGGATGTCATGTTACCTTACTGGGGTATGTATAGTGCACTCTATCCATTGCTATCATCTCGTAGAGCAATAGTGAGAAGACCTGAGCAAAAAACTCGAGCAGCGCTGCTCGCCTCATACACAGGCATTAATACTGCTCCTTTAAGTCCTTTCCAGCTAAACAGTTTGCCATGATCTGAAAGGTCAGTCAAAAGGTCAAGTCATAGCTTTGGTATGGAGAACACAGGATTTCTGTTCTGATCTTGGAACTGGTAGAGGACGTTGGGGACGTCATCACCACGTGTGTTATCGGACACTCATCCTTGTCTGTTTTGTGTACTTCCAGGTGGGACATCTGGGGGAGCAGCAAACACACAGCCTCAACAGATCACAGAAGTTCAGAAAGTTCATAAACTGAAGTTGCACCTTAATATCACTATTTCCTCCTCTAGCGAAGATTCAGTTTTGATGATATGCAATTGTTCAAATATGGCTGGCACGATGACTTAGGCTTTTAACACCTTCGATGCTCATGACGAGCTGAGCTAGTCATGAGCCGTGGAACGCTCACCCGCAGGGATAATTCCCCTGCTGTGCGGAGCGTTCCACGGCAACGGGTGCAGCTGTGACGAGGACAGCTCGTCATGAGCACGGGAGCGTCGTGCCTCATGACAAGCTGAACTCGTCATGAGCATGGGGGCGCTGTGCGCGCCCCCCCAGCACAGTGGGGGAATTACCCCCGCAGCAGAGGGGTTAAAAAGAGAAGGAAAATCCCAAGAGAAAATGTCTCTTTTCAGAGGATTTCTCTTCCTGCTACAGCGCTCACCTCAGTGATGACACACGCCGTGAACAGTGCAAAGAGAGCATGCGCGCGCATGCTCAACCAGAACAATGAAAAACAGGGACATTTCTGTGTTTAACCGGGACACTGTTTGAAAATAGGGACATTTGAGTCACTTGGAGAAAAGTGCCGGGACATGGGGACACTTCTCCAAAAACGGGGCACTGTCCTGAGAAAACGGGTACATCTGGTCACCCTATCTTAGTAGTAAGTTTGAAGGTTACAATACAATGAAAATGAAGGAAAATGGCGAGGAGTCCGCTGCAACGTTTAGGCCCTTCATTGAAGATTCCCGGCTGCCCAGCTAGTAGTGGCAGCTGCCATGTTTAGGTTTGCGCCAAGTGCGCCCCCAGTGACCGTCGCTGCATTGGCAGTGCACCTTGACATTTTGGACAGAGGGCATTTGAGCCCCTTATAGATGGCCAGTTGGCCCAGGGGACTATTAGGTTTGTAGGGCGCAAGGCCCTAGTGTACTTTTTATAGGCGCTAGGAAATGTAATGTTTGTAGTGTGATTTATGCACCTTGATTTATGCTTATAGATGTGCTTTTATGCTAACTAGGTTTTACCTACGGTCTAATGTTTTCTACTGTGGTCTAGGTTTGATTTATTTCCCAACTGCAGAGTATGTTACTAAGTTTAAGTTTATTTCCTAATGCAAGTAATATTTAGGAGTTGTGGTCTACTAGATTTAGGCTTATGAGGTTGGTGCAGAATAGAGTTCTCGCCTTATGTGCTACTGTGCCTGTTCTTTGATGTAATTATGTACACAAGGAGCTTGTATGCTCGATGGGGCTGCAGAATGGGAGGGCTCCCTGATTATTGCAGAATGACTCTGGAGACGCCACGCCAGACCTGCCACTCACCCTCTCTGAAGACATGCGGACACTGGCCCTGTCCTGCCGCTTCACGGCATAGATTACACCCCCTATGCTTTGGGAATTTTGGGGACCGACTGAACTTAACACCAAGGTCTCAATACCCCTGCCTGACCTCAAGTTGGCAGCCTCAGTCATTCTCTCCACGATGCTCTAATGCTCCCGGACAATAGAACTGGTCAGCGTCCTGAGCTTAACCACATCCCTCACCTGACCTTGATCCTGCTCACTCTCCTGGACATGTACTCTGAACCTTCCCTCGACCGTAGAGACCCTGATATTTGTCCGATGTCCGGTGGAGCTACCTGTTAGCTGAAGAGGAGAAGGACCGAGGATTCCCCTCGGCCGTCACCTACCCAGCCGGACCTTGGACAAACTTTCCCTTCGTCTCTCTGCTGTGTCTATACACTACCCCTTTTGCCCTCACCCCCTTTCCATTCCTCACCCCATTTTCCTTTTCTTCTATGCTCCTAAAAAGTTTGTTTCTGGTATCTTTTGTAACTATTTTCCCCTCATCTCTATGTCCTGTCTTCCTCCTACCCCTTTACCCTATCCCCTTACCGTTCCATTCACCTTGTTCCCCTATGTTTTTAAATGCTTTTGTTGATACTTATGTAACTTTTAACTGATGTAATTTGCAACATTATTGTCCTCATGTAAAGCGCTCTGATTCCATCGTGTCTAGCCAGCGCTATATAATAACTCATTAATTATATTTGTTCCCATTTAGTACTCTTTCTCCCTTTGTCTACCTCCCTAGCAGCTCCTAGCCTCTCCCCCCTGAATCTCTTACCTTACCTGCTAGTCTGCCTAGCCCCCTGTCCTTTGTGCCCTTTGACTAAGGACTCCTTCTCCCCTTGTTGGGGAAAGATCCAATATTTATTCTCTGGAGTCTCAGCGTACCCGCTGAGAGAGTCCACTGCTCCAAGGGAGCCACTCACAGCTGAGGTATGGTATGGCACCCCTTGCCAAAGCACTCGCTCTCCCCTTTTTGAGGAACGATCCAGTATGTAGGCCTGGAGTCTCAGAGACCCCTCTGAGAGATTCCACTGCGTAAAGGGAGCCTCCCGCAACAGAGATAGGGAAGTGATACCACTTCCCCTGGGATCACATCTTACTGGACTTTGGACGTTGCTTTGACCAGTTTGTGTCCCCGTCACCCTTCCCCTCCTCTTTCCTTGCGATGTCCTTCACCCTCCCCTCCTCTTTCCTGCCTTCATTACCTATCTACTTCCCCAGCACCTCTCCCCTGAATCTTTCCCCTTGCTTGCTTTTCCCCTTTCGTATTTGTGCTTATTGTTTTTCTTGACCTTACAAGTAACTATGTTGCCATGCTCTAATAACTGTGTATCCTTTGTAATAATGTAACCTGTAACTACGATCTGATGCTCATGTGAAGCGCTCTGATACCTCCAGGTCTAGCCAGCGCTATATAAAACATTTAAAATAAATAAAATCAAATAAATAAGTGAAGTGACTGAATTATCAAAGTGTTAGGTGGATCTGAAATTAGTGGGGAACGGAAGGATAGGAAGACAGAACATGGCGACCTAAAGCACTCTTTGGTGAATAAAGGGCCATTCAAACAGTCTGACAGAAAAGTATGGAAATAACATTGAGTGTTGGAAAGAATACCGGATAGAAACAAGTTTCTTTGCAGTAAAAGTCTCTGGGAAAGTGTAGCATAAGCAAGAGTAATCGGTTTGAGATTGGTGAAGTATTCATGTATATCATCAAATATGTCCGCCGAGTAGATGATTATGCTACAATACCCAAGCTTGCATTTCAAACTATTTTTTTTAACTTTTTTGTCTGTCTGTGGTTTGCCATTAGTCTTGTGGCTTGATATTTCCAGACCTCTCTTCTGTGTTTTTTACTGATTATTAAGTGTGTTATCGTTTGCCCTTGCCGAAGTATGGCAGGCCATGGGTTCTGTGTCATTTTTATTAACCTTTTGCAGTGAAGAGCTGTGTTTCCTTAATTAAACGGCTGCTGAGCGAACATGGAATGCATTTTTTATCACAAAATATTCTAAAAGCACGTGTTCTAATAGCATCTCTTGAATAGCATCTCTTGAATAGTATTTCTGCATAAATTCTATGGTGAGACCCAATTTACATTTGCAATAATAATAAAGACCCTTCCCAAAAGACATACCCAGGCATAGTTGTACTGGTTGACTTAAATAGCATACAAGTCATTGCATTAATCGGTATATCAACCAACCAACCAATCAACATTTCTAAAGTGCTCTATTCACCTGTGAGGGTCTCCAGGCGCTGGGGAGGTGCGGGGGGAGGAGGGGGAGAGATGTGCTGCTACTGCTCGAACAGCTAGGTCTTGAGGAGTCTCCTGAAGGCCAGCAGGTCCTGGGTCTGCCGCAGGTGGATGGGGAGGGTGTTCCATGTTTTGTCGGCGAGGTCGGAGAGCGATCTCCGTTCTCCCACCTCGCCGTTACCCTGAAATCTGTGTAGCCCCACCTGGCCTCCTGAACGTGACTTTGTGAAAAGTCCTTTAAAAGAATGGGAAATGTGAGGAGGCCGCCTCTAGGAGAAGTCTTGGACTCTTTCTGTCCTCAGGATGAAGACCAGTGGTAGGATGATGCATCGGAAATTGGAAGCGACTCTTAAGACTAGAATTTATATTCCATTACTGACATTTGGTAGCCCACTCCTTCTCTGCAGGGCTGGTGCAAATATTGCTTGTGTTGTCGACGCAAATTTATGTTTTGTCACCCCATCTCTCTAGTATTTGGTCCAGAGCATTTTGATAGTCCCTCCGGATGCCCTAGTCTGTACCGTAGGATGGCCTTATTCTGGATCCCTACCTACCTGATCTTGTGTGAATGACCACCTTCTACCGAGAAAGCCAGGAAACAAAGTAGTTGCTTTTTAGGAAGACACAAGAAGGCACCTGGTCCTGTACCAATCAAGGGCACAAAGCAGTATATTAGTTCCTCTGGAAGCCCTCACCACATGTTCTGGCAATCGGGTGTCTAGTGTCAATATTCTTTGTAGGGATTTTGTATGTCCTGGAAAAAGACAGATGCAGACATTTTGAAAATAATAAAGGAAGCACCCCAAGAGAAGCATGCATCCGATCACAAGTATCTGCTGGCGGAATGTACTATATCTCACACTATTGTGTTTCTTATGCTTCAGTAAACTTTGTCAGCCATTTTGTATTTTTATTCCTGATATTTTACTTGTGGTACTATTATTTTACCTAGGCACAACAAAGTAGCCATTGTTTTGCTGTTGAAGAACCTTCCTTTGTGCTTTGTACTCTAGATCATTCACTGAATTATGACCTTCTTCGTAACTGGTCATATGATAGGTAACCTTAACTAGCTTAGACAATGTTTTTGTGGGTCAAACCGAATGTAGCTTTTTCTGCTTTTCAGTCCTTATTGTTAAAAAAAAAAATATATATATATATATATATATATATATATATATATATATATATATATTTTAGAGGAGGTCTTACGCACCATCCCTTCCTTGATCAGCCTCTTTTTGGAAGCTAAGCCTTTGATTGGCCATCATTTGTGTTATCCGGCTAAAAAAGTGCTTTCACTTCAGAGACTGCAGGAGCACCATGTTAACCACTGGAGCCCAGTACAGACTGCAGGAACCCAGCACAGACTGCATGATCTCCGCATAGACTCATAGACTACAGGAGCACAGCACAGATGGTATGAGCATTGACTACTTTACTGGAGCACAGCATAGACTGTATGATCACTTGATAGACAGTAGGAGCATAAACTACAGGAGCACAGCATAGACTTCATGATCACCGCACAGACTGTAGGAATATGGAATTAACTGCACAATCACAGCACAGAGTGTAGGAGCATAGACTGCAGGAGCAGCATAGACTGCATGATCACAGCACAGAGTGTAGGAGCATAGACTGCAGGAGCATGGCATAGACTGCATGGTCATTGCTCAGACAATACGAGTGTAGACTTCAGAAGCACAGCATAGGCTGCACGATCACAGCTCAAACTGCAAGTGCACATCGAATGCTGACGGAATATGGTACATGGGGTAAAAGCCCATCCCAAAGTATGGGAGGAGAGTGTGGAAGAGACAGCAGAAGGGCTATGTCTTAGATTGCAAAATGGCCGCACAGACTGCAAGAGCAAAACAATTGAAAAGAGGTTAGAAGGAGCTCTCAATACAAGGCACTTCGGAAGCGTTCATATGCACTGCAGGAGTAGAAAAGGATTGGTTGATAGGGCAGAAAGTCAGCAGCATCTTTTTGTGATGTCTGCAGCGGTATCTCCCCTTGTTTTGTCCTCTCCTACACGCTATACTTCCCCATTTGTCCTCTTGTAATATCCTCCACACATGTTCTTGTATTTCCTCTTCTACGCCCTTCTGTCGTCTTGTTTACTCCTGTTTCATACAGTTTAGGCTTTGCTAGGGACTGCTCTAGCTGTATGTCGTGCAGATTTGATCTCATACAAAAGGTTTAGCATTTTACTTATAACTAAAACTGCCTGTATGCTTCCTCCCGTGTAGTCACTCATTCATCCGTCCAGGTATGCAATCAGTGACTCATCATCCATGCACTTGGTCACCCACTCTTGCACTCATGTTTCACTTCATTCTATCATTGGTTTATTCATGCATTCATCCTCTTGGCCACTCCCAAAACCACACACTAAAGCAATATGAGAACTTCAGGTTGTGAGCCAGAACTATTTGCTTTGCAAATGCTTTTACGGATATTAGTACTGATCTTCATTGAGCGACCTTGGACCCTGTCACCAGGTAGGTCGCCCTCTCAGCCGCCACACGGTCCCTTTGTGCCCCCGCTGACCGCTGTGCCACCTGTGATTGCTGCAAGCCATCGCCTCTGCCCAGTCTGTTTTTTTCTGTCTCTTTCTGTGCCTTTTTTTGCCTTCTTGTTCCCCCGTATTGGTCTCCTCTCTTTTCCCCGTGGCCCCTAGTGCCCGTGCCCTTCCCCCTCTTGCCCCCCACCAGCTCCCCTCCCTCGTATTTCCCGCCGCTGCCACCCTGCGGCCCCGCCCCCCTGGTGTCCCATTCGCCACCCCGCTCCCGCCTCCCAGCTGCTCCTCCCTCAGCCCTTCTTATGGAGGCCGAAGGCGTTCCAAAGGCAAGCCCGTCTGCGCCTGGACGCGCCCAGCGCCAGAACCCCTGGCCCCCGCCGAAATCAAGTAACCCGACTGAGATACGACACCACGATCCTCCACGCACTCACCGGCCGACCAGCCACCTGCTACCAAGCCACCCCGAAGCGCACCCACGGACCCTTCTCCTGCCAAACCTGCAAATTCACCTGCGTCCGAACCTACGTCCCACCACCCAGACCAGGCAACAACAACAACAACCACCTCAAGTGCATCCTGCTCAACACCCGCTCCGTCCATAAGCACGCCGTTGAACTCTTGGACCTCCTCGACACAACAGCACCAGACATTGCCTTCCTCACAGAAACCTGGATGAATGCCTCCTCAGCCCCCGACATCGCCATAGCCATCCCGGACGGCTACAATATCACCCGAAAGGACCGCGTCAACCAAACCGGAGGAGGAATCGCCTTCATCTACAGGAACACCATCAACGTCACGACCAACTCCGAAGATTCCCTCATCATCGCCGAACACCTACACTCCCAGATCCCCACCGACCCCAAGACCACCCTCAGAGGAACCCTCATCTACAGACCCCCGGGCCCACGTACACAATTCAGTGAAGGCATCGCCGACTTCATCAGCCCATACGTCCTCGCCTCATCAGACTACATCTTCCTAGGGGACCTGAACTTCCACCTGGAGAACAACAATGACAACACCACCACCACCCTGCTCGACAACCTCACTAACCTCGGACTCAAGCAATTGGTGAACACTCCCACCCACTACACTGGCCACATGCTCGACCCCGTTTTCTCTGCCAGCAGCCACGTTGCCTTCAGCCACTCCACCGGACTACACTGGACCCGACCACAGCTGCATCCACTTCACCTTCAAGAAGACCACAACCCACCACCGCCTGCAACAGATCCCCCGTAGATACTGGAACAAAATTACCGCAGACCAGCTAACCACATCACTGAGCCAGAACCCACCCATCACCACCACAGACACCGACGACGCAGACCGCAACCTCACACAGTGGATAGTCAACTGCGCTGACGTCCTTGCACCACTGAAGAACCCTCCAGGCAGGCCCGGCAACAGGAAAACAACATGATTTTCACCGATGACCTCAAAGAATCAAAGAAATCCTGCAGATCCCTCGAGAAAACCTGGCGCCGCGAACAGACGACAGAAAACATGACAGCCCTCAAGAACGCCACTCGCATACACCACCAGTTGATCCGCACCACCAAAAAGACATCTTTCAAAGAACGGCTGGACAGCAACACACACAACAGCAAGGAACTCTTCAGCATCGTAAAGGAGCTCTCCAATCCCAACAGCAACAACATCACACCGTCACAAGACCTCTGCAACTCCCTCGCCACGTTCTTCCACCGCAAGATCGCCGACATCCACAACAGCTTCGACGCCCAGACTCTGCCCCCAGCCACCGAACCGACGCCCCCTACAACCACCTTGGACTCCCATCAGCACCGAAGACACCGCCCATGCAATGAACACCATCCACTCCGGCTCTCCTTCCGACCCATGCCCTCACCACATCTTCAACAAAGCCGACACCATCATCGCTCCCCACCTACGGAACGTCATAAACAACTCCCTTGCGTCCGCCACCTTCCCAGAGAGCTGGAAGCACGCAGAGATCAACGCCCTACTGAAGAAACCCACAGCGGACCCCAAAGATCTCAAAAACTTCCACCCCATCTCTCTTCTTCCCCTCCCGGCGAAAGTGATTGAGAAGATAGTCAATAAGCAGCTTACCGCACTCCTCGAAGCCAATGGGTCCCTCGACCCATCCCATCTGGATTTCGAGCCAACCACAGCACCGAGATCGCCCTCATCGCAGCCACCGACGACATCAGGACCCTACTCGACAACGTAGAAACCACCGCCCTCATTCTCCTAGACCTCTCAGCCGCCTTTGATACAGTCTGCCATCGCACCCTAATAACCCGCCTCCACAACGCGTGGGATCCACGGCAAGGCTCTGGACTGGATCACCTCTTTCCTCTCCGACAGAACCCAGCGAGTCCGCCTCCCTCCCTTCCGCTCCACGGCCACCGAGATCATCTGCGGCGTACCCCAAGGCTCATCGCTCAGCCCAACCCTCTTAAATATCTACATGAGCCCCCTTGCCACCATTGCACACAACCTCAACATCATCTCAAACGCCGACGACACCCAGCTGATACTCTCCCTCACCAAAGACCCAGCCACCGCCAAACTTAACCTCCAAGAAGGAATGAAAAACGTTGCGGAATGGATGAAACTCAGCTGTCTGAATCTGAACTCAGACAAGACGGAGGTCCTCATCCTCGGACCATCCCCATCCGCCTGGGAGGACTCCTGGTGGCCCACAGAACTAGGCACCGCACCGACACCCACTGACCACGCACGCAACCTGGGATTCATCCTGGACTCCTCTCTCACGATGACCAAGCAAGTCAACGCCATCTCATCTTCATGCTTCAACACCCTGCGCATGCTCCGTAAGATCTTCCGGTGGATCCCTACCGAAACTAGAAAGACGGTCACCCAGGCCCTCGTCACCAGCCGACTTGACTACGGGAACGCCCTATATGCAGGAACCACAATCAAACTTCAGAAAAGACTCCAACGCATACAGAACGCATCCGCACGACTCATTCTCGACATCCCCCGCCACAGTCACATATCAGCCCTCCTGAGAGACCTGCACTGGCTCCCCGTCAGCAAAAGGATCACATTCAGGCTCCTCACCCACACACACAAAGCGCTCCACGACACAGGCCCCGAATACCTCAACAACCACCTCTCTTTCTACACTCCAACACGCAAGCACCGTTCCGACAGCCTCGCCCTTGCCACCGTCCCACGGATCCGCAGAACCACCGCCTGAGGAAGGTAATTCTCCTACCTGGCGGCCAAGACATGGAACTCCCTCCCCGCCCACCTACGTCTGACCCAGGACCACCTCACATTCAGGAAAAACCTCAAGACCGGGCTCTTCGAGCAGTAGCGGCACTCCCCCCCCACCCCCCTCCCCCCCCCCCCAGCGCCTTGAGACCCTCACAGGTGAGTAGCGCGCTTTACAAGTGTACTGATTGATTGATTGATTAATTCTCTGACCGGAAAATGTTTGCTTATCCGTTTTTCCTATTTGTGTTGTATGTCTTGGTTGAGAGTTCCAAATTCTGGAAATAATTTCTGATGTTGTACCTTATATCAAAGTGTGGCTGACAGGAAGGACCAGTAAAGGGTGACCATTAGCACAAACAGGTTTCTCTTCCTGAAGCCTATGGTTAATACAGAGGGCCCTTTCTGACAACACATACTGCAGCTTTAACCCCTTGACTGCGCGCGTCGGCCATTGAGCACTACCTCAGTCGCTGCGCATATTAGTTGGCGGATGCGGCCCAGCCCACTCGTTTAAACCGCCGCAGAATTCGCACCAAGGTTAAGCGGTTAAAGAGTATATTAGCTATCTGCCCAGCCTCTGAGGGGTTACTGCCTCCCTGTGTGGGCTGAGCCATAATGTGTCGCTATGTTGCATCTCTTTGCAAGTAGAGCATCATTTGTTCAAATCCTGTGGTATTCTGCTATGTTAACTGTACCTATATGTCGCTTATTTCACATGAAAAATTAATCCAGGCTGTCATAATGAAGGTCACAACTTAACCTTTTACTGTTCTAAAGTAACATTAGTGGTCAAGCAGTACTTAGTTTTTATAATAAACTTCTGTAAAAATAAAGAATTGCCACGTTTATTGCTTAATTTATAAATAGCTCTTATCCATAAGGTGGCTTTTGCCTTGCATGTAGCCACAGTTTTGCCATTTTTCCAGTGCTGGGAGTTAATTACGAATTCTGTTTATGAAGGTGAGCCACAGTGTATATAAAAGTGATCGGCCTTCATTTTGAGTAACAAGGGGGAGAGGAGTTGGCCTAACGGCTAGGGGTGTCGACCTCGAATCTGGGGAACTGGGTTTGAGTCTCAAAAAGGACGCATAACATCCTGTGATTCTGGGCAAATCACTTACTCTCCCCGTGCCTAACAAAAATAATGTAAAAATTTTTTTTTTTAAATGTGTTCTCATGTAATGCAACTGGTGCTTTGTAAAGCGCTCTGATACCCGATTCGGGTCAAGTTCGCGCTATAAAAAACTCTGTAAAAAAAAGAATCTTTTTTGCAATACTTGAACCAGCTTTGTCTCCAGATATAGTCAGAGTGGAGAAGAAACGCAAGACTTAAGTAATGGTGCAAGGGTACATTACCGGCCGTTTAAGACCAGACACTGTCATTATATTGACACGAAAACTGTTAGATGCCCTTACTCTACCCGCCGGATACAGAGAACTGGTCACTTATAGCTAATAGATGGTCCTGGTTGGTGTGATAGCTGGATGTTGCTTGAGATCAGCCCCTTTCTAGGCCTCTTTACTGAAGACAAAATTTGCAGACCTCAAGAACATCATTAGCCAGGTGGAACTGGCACAGATAGTAGTTGCCTATGCAGGCAGGTTCAGGCTCCTGTTAAGGAGCAGTGTATCATGCATGCGTCCTTTGCACTACCTCTTTCTTCACAGAAGTGATGGTGGACATGCCAGGTGTGGACAGACACGTGTGCAAGCATGTACACGGTGCAATTCAAGTAATCAAAATGGACTCCTGCAGGAATTTGCATCTCGCAGCCCTTGAGGCCACCCACAACTACTCAATTTCTGGTGGTGGCTACCAGTATCAGTATTAACAAATATAGCACCATCCTTACTGTCAACAAAGTGCTGGCAGTCATAACAGTTTACAACCGAAGCTGCAGTACACTTATGCAGTATTAGCCTCCCAGTCAAGAGCTCTCTACTTCAGAAACCTTTTCTGTGCCAGCAGGAGGCAGAATCTCCAACCTTCTAGAGACTCAAAAAAAACATCACATCACACAAGTATGTTTTGAATGTCCTTTGCTGCGGACATCCCATTAAATGAATCACAGTGCTCCATAGAAAGAAGTTCACAAACACCTGAAAGAGGACTTTGGATGAGATTTAGGACAATGAGTGAAAGCAGAAAGAAACAGACTGGGATAACAAACAAGACACCAGTGGTTTACGGTCTGCTCTATTGTGGAGGCAGAAATTCTAACTTAACAAAAGTTCTCTTAGATCCACTGCTGCAGAGATATATTTTCAAATCAACTACGGATGCATCTCTAAGTGGCTGGTGTGACCACATTCAGGGATATTAGACTACCCTGGAAGAGAGATGGCAGATCAGCTCGATTAACCTGCAGTCCTCTCCTATTGCATTTCAGGGTTTGTTGTGACTCATCAAGGATGTGATCATGATACATAAAATCAGAGCACAAGATTACTTAGCTGTGAGTAAAATCCCTACCTCTTAGCATCAGACTGTTCAAAACATCGCAAACACAACAAGATGATGGACGGAGTGCTGAAACTTTTCAACCACTTACCCCCAGTCAAGAGTGATTGAATCCATCGTTATTTTACCCATTTTGCCTCCCCAGTTCAAACCCAGCCATATGCGAATCAGTCTTGACCCTGTTCCTCATGGGAACAGTCCAGCCCGAAATGCGAGGCCAGGTCCTCCCTGGACTGGAAACAAGGATACTGGGACTGGTTTTGGGATTTCACCAGTGGCACAGTGAGCAAGGGACCAAAATCTCCATTACATGTTGAGGGAACGAGAATTACTTTTTCTTTGTCAGACCACTGTTTCCTCTCATTGTGAGGACGTAGGCCAAATGAAAAAATAGACTGCATAATGATTGTAAGAGCTCAAGTTTAGACGAAGCCGTTCTTGTTCACAGACCTCCACTGCCTGTTGACCAAGCTTTTTGCTCACTTAGTGTTGTTGACGAAGGAGAAATGCCAGATATTTCTTTTTGAACTCGTGTTTCACCGCATGACTGATGAATACCTGGGGTTTGATTAACTACAAGGCACGGAAGACTTCGTGGTTATCGTCGGGATGGCAAGAACCACATTTTACTAGCTGATCATGTACATTGAAGAAGATGCAATTCAGATGCCAAGATAAAGGGTTTCGTCCTGTGTCACTGCAAACCCACCACATTGTAATATAACTGCTGTTCTTGTTCAAATCAAGCTTTATTCATTAATGAAAGTCCACCCTGCAGCATTCTCAAGAACACATGATGGACATTTTCTTTCTATTTGTTTGGTAGCAGTAGTGATAAGTTAATGCTTAGACTGCTTAGCTCAGTCACGAGGGTGGCAAAGGCAGAAGTGCACTTGAAGCTTTAACACTGTCCTGCTCACTCTTCGCTTTGTTCCCACCTATTAATGAGACTGTTTTAGAAAACAGCTCTATTGCCTATCTTTGTCTTCCAGAAGTGCAGAAACAGACACTCTCTCCATCATCATCTTTTCAGTGGTTTAGGAGTGAATGGAATTGAGTCACAGTGAACTTGTCGAGCTTGCCCCATTATATCCAAATACTGCATCACCGGGCTTAAGGGTCATACAGTCCCCTGGACATTAAGTGTTATCAAATTCTGTAAGGTCAAGCCCGTATTATACACTAATTTTAATCACCTTTTCATGTCCATCATCTATGCCAGCAAAGAGTATCCTGTATCTACGCACCTCATCACTAGGTGGTTATCATCTTGCAGAATTCTGTCGTAACAAAGCTACATGACAGCTTTCATTGCATTCCAGGAGAGCTATGTTTCCAACCACTACTTACTCTGCTTGGTTCAGCTCTTGGAAATTTGTAGAACAGTTCATGCTTCCACATGCCAGCCCAAAGGGAACCTAGAAATAAAGGCAGTGCTCAAGAACCTCTTTCAGTTAGGTGTGTTACAGCTTGTTTTATTGGGATAATGGTTATTCTTACATTGCTTGCTAGTCAGATTCCAGCATGTGAATCTATGCTAGATCTAACTTTGGGGATTAAAAATTGATTACCTATAAGTACAGTTTGCCGGCATTGGTATAGCTCATAAATTCACATGTGATGCTCCCTCCTCAACAATACAGCTTATTTTATTCCTTTTATGTAGGTGCCTGTGCAATCTGAATTATTGGGGTCTCAGAGGGGAGCAGCGCACAATATATAGCCACCTTCTTTGCTTGCTTTTTGCCATTCACATTGAGATTTGGTAAATACCACGCTTTATTGGTGTTTTGAAATGTTACATGGGATTCCTACCCTGATTTTGCAGAATTCCTCAATCACACAACTATATGAAACATACCAGTGTCAGATGAATGTTGCTAAATTTAGGTACGGCATTTATCTCTGGTCTATGAAACAAAGGCACTCCAACAAGGCAAGGTGGACCATGAAGCTACCTATCAATTTCTCATTCAGTGATGTGATCCTGCTAGGTCTCCACCACTTCATTATAATGTTTTGTCACATTGTACTATGGTGTTTGTCGTTCTCAGATCAAAGTAAGACCGAAACCAAATGTTTTGTGTCCAGGTGTAGCAGTATTAGCATAGCTATTTGCAATTAAGATCAATTCTATTATAAAAGTGAGAGAAAGACCATCTTATATCTTAATAGAACCTTTTGATGCTTCTCCACTGCAGAACATTCCCCCTTCCCCAGCGCAGAACCTCCACACTTACCCCATTCTGACACATTAACTATATTCAAATTTCGTTTGTTTGCGTAGTTTGCAATACAATTTAAGATTGATACACTAAAATTAATCAAATTCAACGTTAAAACTTCTGAAGTATTTCATTTACCCATTATTGAATTATAAAACATTAATTAGTAGACAGTGAGCTAATCTCCAAATAAAAACTTCAATTTTTATGATACTAATTACTTAGTCCAAATCTATATAAGGAACAAAAGCCAAGTAAAACCACAAATTATTGTAACATACCTTAGTACAAAGACAGAAGGGGTAGATGGAGAGTAGCTACTAGGACTATATAAATTAGATCTTTGAAGTGGTGGTGAAAGTTTCTGGCACTCTACCTTTGACAGAGCTTTGCTGTGCGGGACAGGCTAACTTAAAGTGCATTAGTGTGAATTCGCAGGGGGCCTCTGTTTAATTGCAATATTCTCTAATAATCTCCTAAATAGTGACGTGCCATTTAGAGATCACTGTGTGAAACTGCAAAATGTGCCTACGCTTTGTAATGCCCTTGCATGTCTCCCCTTTGGTTGTGCCAGTGGGCCCCGGTGACTGCACTGCATCCTACTTGCAAAACCTCACTTCTTTGCATTCTACCTCCACAAAGTGAAAGTGTTAAATGTGCCAAAACTTTGTAGTGTGCCTACAAGTCTCCCCTAAAATTATGCCAGTAAGGCCCCAATAACTAAATTGTGCCCTGCCAGCAGGACCTTGTCTGCTTATTGACATTCTGCGGCCATTAACCTTTTCTCCACAATCCTGAGACATTTACAAGTGCACAGGTCAGTCTTAGGTCCGTAGGATTGAAACACTCCACACCAGGCTATCCACAAGATCTTATCCCTCTGTTGATGAAGTCTTTGTGTAGAATTTTCTGATGGTCGTCTAGGGTGGCTTTGCAGAGACACAGCTTGTGAACGATGTTTTCTGGGGCTTCTCTGCAGAGCCTGCAAAGATCCCCAAATTCCTTTTGTCTCCAAGGCGGGTAATGTTTGCTACAAATTGAATCCCCAGTTTGTATTTGAAAAGCTGCGTCTTTGTGTAATTAATGTAAGGTATTGCTAGGTAACCTTGAGGGGATACCTTCATGTAATTACTGAGTGTTAGCCACCCGTGGCTCCTCCTTGCTAGTGACAGCTTGTCCTCCAGTAGGGACAATGCTTTCATGTTTCATCTTCATGTTCTTTTCAGCTTGCTGTCAGCTTGCTGCGACTCAGGTTTAGGGCCCAAGCGGATGAGAGGCCAAGGGTGGTGAATGGCCTTTGTAAGAAGCTCTCATAGGTGACCAATCCCTCCCCAGTATTTCTAGCCAGACATAATGGCCCCGAGAACACTCCTTTGTGAGTTTGAGGCTTGGGCAGGCAGGCGGTTTTTGTGAACTGTCGCCAAAGGTTTGTTTTACCAGACCAAACTTCAACCTAATTTGTGCGGCGAATGTGTGCGCCGGCAGATGGAAAATGAACGGGAACATTTTTTAGACTGTTTTCTCCAGCGCAGTACTGTCCCTGATCCTAAGGTTCACGCTTCTATAGGCTAACGTGGTGAGAATATTGGCTTGTGCCACCTGCAAGATTGGACAAAGCGAAGAGCCCTTCATCTTCCTAAAACCCAGAACAGCTGCAAGTGCTTTGCCTTTCATTTTAATTTCCTCTATTTGGTTTGCAAACCTTCCATTAAGATTCAATAGAACTCCACGATATTTGTACACATCGATTGATTCCACTTTTTTGCTTTCCAGGTACCAGTTGTGGCTGTTAAATATTTTCCCTTGGAATTTTAGGGTTTGAGTCTTTTTCATATTTATAGCCAAACCATTACTATTGGAGTATTTCAATGTTGCATCCAGGATACTTTGCAGCCCCACTTTTATCCTGCTAGCCAGAACTAAGTCATCCGAGTACAGCGGGTTTGACTGCAAATTCCTCCCAGTTTTGGCATGTGCCTGTTAACTTTGTTTAATAAGGGAGGAAGAAAAGAGAGGAACAAGTTAAAAAGAGTTGGGGCGTGCACACGGCCCTGTTTTCCTTCAGTTGTTGGTATGAGCCTGGACAATCGGGAGCCATCCTCCCGTTTAATCATGATCCACATGTGTACGCAGCATTTGTAATGCCCTTAGAAGACCGCCAGGCATGTTCGAAGCCGCAAGTTTTAACCATAATTTTCTTTGGCTTACCTTATCAAATTAGGATCTATAATACATAGATTGATAGGCTGTTTATAAGACATTGCAAAGACACTTAGCAAGGAAAGGGCCATGATGTTAATTATTGACCCTTTTTGTTTGGTGAAACCAGTCTTGCTCAGTGGGATTATGTAATGTTCCTCCGCCCAAGTCTGCAGTTCCTCCAGAATAGCTCCTGCAAAGTATTCTGCTTCATCTTCTATAAGAGCTACCAGGTGGCAGCTCTCAGACTTGGTTTTGTTTCCCCCTTTGAATTCTGGCAGGATCACGGAGCCATTCCATGAGGCGGGGACCCTGCCGCTGTCTTAAACAGAATTTAAGTGTGGCTCTAACTTTGCCCAGTAGTATGCTTCTTCCTTAAAGATTGCTGGTGCGTTCCTATTTCGGCCCGGGACCCCTTCGCCGCACCCTTTGGAAATTTGCTTCTGGATGTTCTGTTCGCAAGTTGATAGTTTAGTTTCTGTCTAGCTTTTCAGGCTGTGAGCAGATTGACATCTCAAGGTAGCGTTTGTTTACCTTGTTGGTGTGGTTACTCTGGGGCGTGCTATACTGTTTACTCATGTGCATTGCTTCTCATCCCAGTTTGCCCATTCACATCCTTTGTCCCTAATCATAGTGCATACATGGGGCGCAAGCTGAGCCTCTTGCTGTGATGTTTTTTCATGTGGTTCTATAGGTGACTGTAATATGCTCTTTGGGTGAGCTGTGCCCATCGGATTAAAATGTGTGCAGTTAGGAAACAAGCACAGGTAGCTTCCGAGATGTTGGTGCCTGCCACCCTGGGCAAAGGGTTGTTAATGCTGTTCACTGTCCACCAAAATGGCTTAGTTATTTCTCTTTGTCACATAGCAATTTTATCACAGATGGACTAAGCTAACCAGCACTTAATACCATCTGTGTAAGAGCTAAAATTAATACTTTAGCTGCCTTCTCCCTAGTGCTAGTGGTATCATGTTTAAACCCATTTCCTCTGCCATGCATGCTTGTTTCCAAGCGATGTATCCTGTTCTAAATAAAAAATATCTTGTACGGCAATGAGTCAATTTGTTTGCATTGCTAGATTGAACATAGAAAAAACGATCTCCTAGTGGCAGAAAGAACTGTTAATCAGATATTCATATTTTGTCTTGAAAAGCAAAAGTCTAAAGATGATAAAACCTAGTCACTCGGACTACAAGAGGCCACGCTATTTGTTTAATTGTGACATCTAGGGCCAAAAGTAAGCGCCGACATCAAATGGATCCTATAGGCACCAAGTTTAATCTGAGAAAAAAAGAGAAGGGGGAGACTCTGAATTTGTTAGGGCAGGAATGCTCTCTGCATGGTGTAGTCATGTTCCCCTGCCCTGAGTACCCAAAAGGTGTATCTGGTATCCTAATTTTGGCTCTTGCTTCACCTTAATCTGGCGTGTGTGCAGAGACCTAGGCGTGTCACTTGTGAGTTCCTAGACTTGTCCATTGATCTGGAAGGGCACACCAAGCATCCCTTAATCGCATTAACAGTGGACTATTGTCCATGTCATGGGTTTAGTACTTAAAGTGGTGCTGGCAGCATGCAATATTTTTGTGAGCCCCTAGTTGTGACAGGAATGGAGATGTTCTGACCCGCCTGTGTTAAGTGGTGCTTTTAAGAGCTAAAATCCAAAGATTCTTTTATTTGTGTTTGTGACCTGCATGGTTCATGCATTGTATGTATGAGTAAACCAGAGTAATGGAGGCTTGGGGGTCCATTTTGAGATGTGCCCAGCCTCATGCTCAGGATAGAGTTGTTGTTTCCCTAGACAATGAAAGTGTATCG
Organism: Lissotriton helveticus; assembly: GCF_964261635.1. NCBI lineage: Eukaryota > Metazoa > Chordata > Amphibia > Caudata > Salamandridae > Lissotriton > Lissotriton helveticus. The sequence goes on from NC_136068.1 coordinate 766,934,242, forward strand.
CTGAAATTCCTGAAACTGAAGGTAGATGACCTAGACACTGAAGCAGGAAGAGATGAGATCAGGTTCTGTTAGACATTCAGTTAGGCCTTTTTGCTGAGAGAAGCTGCTGATTCTGATGAGTTTTTCCATAGCATTCCCATTTGATAGATGGTAGGCCACTCAAACGGTAACCCTCATCCACGTAGGGTGAATATATAGGCGGCTTGAATTCATCTGGTAATGGTATAGGTATGTGCTCATTTAAGAGTACCTATTTAAAACTCGAAAAGGATTAAACACATTGTCTGCGGTTACAGTCAGCACTGCTGTGACCATAAAATCAAATGACTTTAACAGCTGCCTTTAATGAGGCAGTGTATTGTAAACTATGTTATGTCGCATGGTCTGCTGCTCAAGTTTATTCATCCAATCTCTTTAAACTTCTTGTGTGTTGTGCAATTTCGTTTTTTTATTTAATATTGTGTCAATTTGCTGGTGTCTCTGAGCTGCTACAATATAAGAATAATTGAGAGATTTAACTCAAATTTGTATATAGACAGTTTTGCCAGACTTGTTGCATGGCAATGCACATTTTGTTTTTTCTAACTAATGTAAATATTTTGCCGTTATTCAACTCCTTTTAACAGTGATGTGTTTGTTATCGTTTTATAGTAGTAACTTGACTCACTTTAATTGGGGTAATCGTCATAACCTCTGGTGCATATGCATAGTTTTATCATTTCTTTATATGGCTAGACCTATTTTAAATTCCAGTGAGTCTGAATTTTTATAGAAAGACTGCAAAGCCTTTTGGCTGACACATTCCTCCTGCGTGTTACCAGATGCTGGTAGAAGTAAGTGTTGGATGCTTGATACAAACTTGAGTCTTTCTTCTAGCTCGACTCCTGGCATGTCATTTTGAACGGCACGGTGGAAATCAGCCATTCTGATGGAAGAAGTGAGAGTTTGTGTATGGGAAACAGTTTTGGCATTAACGCCTCCCTTGAGAAGCAGTACATGAATGGTGTGGTGCGGACCAAAGTAGATGACTGCCAGGTAAGTTTGCCATTCACATTTTGGAGAATCGTATTCCTTGTCCCGGAGACTTAACGGTCCAGTACCTTATAAGGATGTTCCTCCTGTGCCTGGGAGGGAAAAAGACTTCAAAATCTTATTAATTTATTTATTTAGTTTGTGTGTGCATGTTTTGGAACAACTCTTCAGGTGTTGCTACTGTGTAGAGAGGACAAGTTAACAAGAGACTTTTACCAAATATAAGTGAATTGCACATTAACTCATCATTATTAACAATGAATTGAATAAATGACATACTGTTATTGCACAGAGGCTCAAAGTTGTTCATAATTGTGAATGGCCCCCTGTATGATTTACAGTAAGTGGAGCTTTTTGAATGACTTTCTCTTTGCTGAGGGAGTAACATTTGGTTGGTTGCTCTTCTCGCCAAAAAATGGGAACTGTCTCATTTTGCTACTACAGAAATGTGGTCAGCGCCTGCTCGGTGTATTTTTGTGCACGTGTCTTTTCGGAAATGTACCCAAGTCAGTAGTTTTGTTTAGAGGAGAATATTCATTTCCACTTTTTGACAGAATTGTTCTTCCGAGACCTAGAGTTAATAGAGTAACGTTGTGCTAGATGGGGCTGCTGGTGCTATTATTCCCCTTTAACCCCTTTCCTGTGGTCAGCATTTCTTTAGCTGGTAGAATTGTGTGTGGGTGGCAGTCTGAGAGGAGGAGTAATGTCAAGTGATTTCTTGTCACTGATCAGCTGCTCCTGCCCAGCCTTGGTGCGTGGGGATATATTTATGTATTACCGTTTTATTAACTGCCCACATCTTATTTTGGGGCAGTTTGTATGTATAGCCCAGCAGGACTACTGGCGGATCTTGAACCATGTGGAGAAGAACACCCACAAGGTGGAGGAGGAGGGAGAGATTGTCATGGTGAAGGAGCACAGAGAGCTGGATCGGAGCGGCACAAGGAAAGGACACATTGTTATTAAGGTAAATATTATCTGTATGTGCCTTATGATAGCTGTTTATCTACAGACGTCTGTAGCTTTATTTAATAGAGACTCATCAGAATGTTCAATGTTAAGCCTTCAGATTGTTCTGCGATGTGTTAACTGTATGTGACACTTTTGCATTTTCAAAGGAGTTTATTAGAGCATCTGCTTAGCAGTATTTTTCTGTTATTTTTTGTGCTTGTCTGTGCCTACTTCATTATATGAGTTTTCTTTTATATTGGAACTTTAGTTCTCTCTTCTCAATGTTTATCTGAAAATGTAAATGTTGCAAAGTGCACATTGTTGGTAGCCCTTGCTTTTTAAAAAGTAAGTTATGTAATCAATTTCATTAATGGGAATATTTCAAAAGTGGTTTCCAGGTGTCGTTTTTAGTTAGGAACGGTTTTGTTTCTGGTTTGTGTTGCCCTTGACAACCCAGCTAACCACTGAAATAGTTCCCCATATTACATCGAAACCAAATGTACAACATTTGGTCTTCCTGTGGTTTGTACTAAAACTGTTCAAAACATCTACATACGTTACTAATTAGAATTCGAAAATAAAAAAGAAATACGGATTTATTTCATACCCTTTGTTAATCCTGGTCTGAATAAGGCAGCATTACCACTTTCTTGCTTTCGTGCCTGTAAAAGAGGGCCTGTAGCAAAAGTCGTGCCATCCTTTAACCCTTGTCAAATAATGTTTGTAGGAGAGAGAGTTCCATAGACTGAGACTGACTTCCATAGACTTGGAGACTGACCTCCCTGGGGAGTGATCACAGCCTGGGCTTGTGGCGACTACAAGGGAAGGCGTCACACCAGTGCCTCTGCTCCTAATGAAATGATGCACATCCTATGAATGGTGGTAGCCTGTAATATTTGTGAAGCAGCGACTTTTAAAAATTGCACATTTGGTTAGTGGCTATAGCCCCTAACCGTAGTTTATAACTACTGCAATGTGGAAATCTCGTAGTTCTGGCAGACTCTGACTCTGGGCAAAGGTTGCCTGTGACCAATGAACGTTCCACAAAAGTTGAGCAACTTCAACTCCAGTGAGATTATTACTGTGAGAGAGTGGTGGTCTGTCTCCAATCATTGTAGATGATGGCTACAAGACATGGGATTTTCCTTGAGTGGTTGTAGCTTCACTCCGCGGTGAACAGCTGTTCATCAGAATGTTTTCTGCTACAGTGATGGCCTCTGACCCTGAAGGATTGCTGACTAAGTGTTGGCACATCTAAAAGTGGCTTAAGCTATGACAACTAGCAGCACTGGGTCCTGTTGAAAAATAGGGTAGACCAAAACCCCCAAAACCCTTCTTCATCAAAGATAACTTATTACAAAATGTCTTCTGTAGTTGGTTGTTCTTGACAGATGTAACACCACATTCTACCCCATAACTCTACTTAAGAATGACTGCAAGTAGAGCTGAAATAAAGACAGTGAGTGTATAACATCAATGCTTGACTCTGTCTTAGAAACTGTGGTTCACACCTAACTGCCAGTTTTCGAGCCTGGATGCCAGACTGTGAATACCATATTATAGCAACAATGGTTCAGGGAATAATTTTAAACAAAAAAGTTCTGAAATCACAAGACATACGAATAAATTAGGACAGTAAGTTGAACAAAAATTAGAACAAATTAAATAAGGGACTCACAACAGTTGTATGAACAACATTTGTTATTGAAAAATATTTCTAAGACACAAAAATAGTACAATAACCAACTGGAGTTTAATTCATCTAAATGTATTCTGATGTTAAAAAAAACAATTTCTCTGAGGGATACCCAAAGAAGTGAAAACAGGGTCACCATCTTCAATAATATATCCCGAGTATGAATAAATTAGGGATAATATACACCAACATTCAGTGATAAGAGAGACTAAACACTAGACCTGGTCCCGTTCTTGTCCCCAATGAATTTGTAATCGATCTTTTGACAATTTCACTGACTCACAATTATTTTGAGTTTGATGGACAATCATATCTACAAATAAAGGGGGCATCCATGGGGGTTACTTGGGACCCAAACGTTGCCATATTGTTTGTAGATGATTTCAAGAACAAATATGTATACAACAGCACTGCAAATCCTTTCTTTAACACTGTGCACCACTGAAGGCGCCACATTGATGATATTTTTTTGTTTGAAGGGTCAATGATGTAGCCCTATCTAGTTTCATCGAATGGTTAAACTCTAGTTCACCTGATATGAATTTTACCTCCAAATCCAATAACGGAAATGATTGACTTCTTGGACCTTACTATCATGTCCAATGATGGCAAGCTAGCAACTAAACTCTACACTAAACCAATGGCTAGCAACACCCTACTTCAAAATAAGAGCTACCATCCTAAGGGTCGCATTAGAAGAAACTGTAAATTCTAAAGTGATTACTTCCATGAAGCCAACATTTTGTCCAAGAAATTGGAGGACCGTGGTTACCCTTTCCACTGATCCAGCGGCCTATAGAAAATATATCATAAACTACGCTACCCAACTTCATAACCTATAAACAAAATTATATACTAAATATGGACCCATTTATAAACCTGACATATTTTGGGCCTACTGAATCAGGTGGTCAAATTAAATCTATATACACATTATCTACAAACAATATACATATTTATACATCTGCAGAAAGAATATTGTCATTATAATAAAACTATACCATTTAAATGACCACCATTGGCGACGTGATCTAGCTAATAGTAACCTACACTTCTGAATAACCAAGACCAGCTTGTTTGTCAAAAGTAAGATTTTATTTACTAAATTATGGTATATAAGTTGATAGTTTTATAAATTAATTTTATTTGCAATAAAGCAAGCATGATTGTAAAGAATTATGAGAAAAATACAATTTAAACAAGTAAATCAAAATTAAAGTGAATATTTAAAGTTTAGCATTTCTAAATTCTAATTCTCTAAATGAGCTAAATAGATAGAAATTAAAATAAAGTTCTTTGAGGATTCTTACGTGCTCCACGCAAAGTCCAACAGCACATCACCCTCATCGGAAAGTCAGAAAGCAGCAGCCAGCCCATCCCTAAGGGCATGACTTTTTATACCTTTCTATGCTAACTAAACTACGCAAAGGAAAGTTTTCAGAAATCTTCGACGTCCCATTGGCTGAGAGTGACAAGTGACATGTCACCCAGTTCTCAAAAAGTTCCACTAAATCATATTTCATAGAGACCATTGTTCCTTCCACGTGAAGCCAGAAGCTTCCTCATATTGCAACAAATGTATAAAGTCGTTCTCGCAGCGTCCATTGACTTTCATTATACTTCCGCGGATGCCAAGTTAAGGACTGACAAAATGTTCACTTTCGACCTTGGCCATGTCCGACAGAATGATGACAGCATTAGTTTTTGCTTTGTGAACGCAGCTTTTGACAAACGCTTTAATTCAGAATGGGCGTCTCGTGACTTTCTGCAGAAATACATGTCAGCTCTTTTCTGCGGCTCAATTGACTAGGCCCAAAAGCAGGCAACTTATGATTTCTAATATAAAACAAACACAAGAAAAGTATTAATGTAAGAAATAATGTAGATTCTGTATCCACCCCTTGTTTCACTAATTAATTAACCCACCCGATTAATCAAAATGTTACCTAGCCATTGCAAACAAATAAAGCAGCGTTTATATCTACCAGTCTCCGTTATTCCATGAGACCCATATGCACCTAGAATAGTAGAAATGACATCACACAGACAAGGAAAAGCAAAACAAGCACATGCTTATTTTAAGTTTGCAGCAGTTAGTAATGACAAAAACGAAAACAATAAATTATTTTATTATTTTGCACGAACAAAAAGATGCAACAATTATGCACGTTTATGAGCACACATGTTAGTCCCCCCACGTGTAAAGTTTAATCTAAGTTGTATTAGCACAACATATCACAAATCATTAATATTATTATTCATGTTATGGAAATGTGACTTTGCGAGTTTAAACAAAATTTTGTTTTCTATCTCGCTCCATCAACTCCCTCATCTGGTGATTAACAAATCACCACACCAGCACTCAAAATTTTGGTAAATTAAATTTATAAGAAATCGATTCAAATTCATTTGTATCAGTAAACCTAAAAGTCTGTTTCTGCATAATCTTTGCAATTAACATGACGCTCTCTATGTAACTCCTGTAATTCGATCTCCCTTTCTTCTTCTTTTCTGAGTTTATAGATTATTTTCTTTTCTTTCAACTGTTTCTTTCTTTTATGTAACAAACAACCTAATTTGGTCAAAATAAAAATGAATACTATTATAATCAAAGGTGCCAGAATCTTGCCAAGAATTGAACTTCCGATATTATGAAACCAGTTTTTAATTGCTTGAAACTTATTTGAAAGTTTCCCTGTAAAATCTTCTTCTTCTAAAGGAATTATCTCTGAATGCATTTGTGTAATATTCTTAATATACATTTCAATATTCTTACTTTCATCAGGTATATATGTACAGCAATGTTGAACATGTAAAATGCCACAGACTCCTCCCTCTTTTGCTAGGAGTATGTCTAAAGCAAGACGGTCTTGAATTACCATAGATCTAATTGCAATAACTTCAACATTCACTAATTGAAACCCATCAGCTGTGTCAGTTGATAATCTATCAACTATAGTGGACAATTTTCTGATTCTCCCTGCATTTAGGGTTATACCAACAAAAGGTATTACAGCTTGAAAAATATCTCCCAGAACTTCAGTAAAAGTTTCTCTTTTAGCTCTATTTACATAATTATGAATTTTAAACAATCCTTCTGAATCTCTGTCAACATGAAACACTTTAGGAAAAACAATTCCCACATAACAAGTTCCATACCAATGGTCTGGAAGGTTGTAGTAGGCTTTGTCACCACAAACAAAATAAATCCCAGGAAAGATAGGATCTTTTCCACCTTTAAATCCCCAACCTCCCATAATCTGATAAGTATCTTCACAGTTACTTGCACCTACAAAGTAATTATCAAAAAGTGTATTATCTCTTCTAATGCAAAGTTTTCCACTAACTGGTTTGTCTATGTGAATTGCAATATTTTCAAGCATTTTGCCATTTAATCTCTCATCCTCTTTCTGCCAGAAGGCTGACTTAGTCTGCTTGACTAATTCATTTCTTTTATAAATTGCTCTTCTCTCTTCAACCATGTTCAAAAATTTCTTTCCTTCAGCACTTAATTTACATGTTAGATTATTCTTGTAAGCATACTCATAAGTGAGTTCATTAGTAACAAGGAAAAATTCTCTCATTTGTTTTGCTTTCTTATGCTTATTTAAAGCGTTATCAATCTTAATATTAGCAAAAATTTCATCATAATTTGAATAGTAATATTCTAAACGTCCAGTTTGATAAAATAAACTAGTTAATACACTACATGTTACAGCATAAGTGAGAGGAAGCATGTTATATGTTACTCCCTCAGAAACAGAAGCAGGTAATTTAACACAGACATAGCAGTCTTTTGTATCCATTACCTTAACATATTCACTCAATAGCTTTGTGAATGTATTACTTGAAAAATCACCTATTGATTTATCTTGATGAATGTTAGGCTGATGATCAATAACTTTTGCAGACTCACTATGTTTAGTTTGGCTAACCAGAGCTTTGCTTGTTATGTTAACTTTGTGTAATTCTCTATTCATTTCTAAAGGTATAATCACAGCTAGAACCAACCAGAGCAGAACTAAAATGAGCAGACATACCAGAGTCATCTTACAGCATCTTTTAAAAACAGAACATTTTGAAGTGCTCTCCTTAACATAAGGCATTCTTGGTTAATTTTAGCCTCAAAAATAAAAATAAATTTTAAAATTTATATACACCCCCCTTTTAAAATATATTTTTCTTTTATAACCCTAAACAAGATTTCTTCGACCTTATGTCATACATAAGTTTTCTTCAACTAAACAGTTTTTCTTCGACCTTGTGTCAACTAGCAAATTTTCTTCAGCCTTTTGCCAATTTAATATTTCTGTACTTCAATCATTGTCACTAATTTCTTGGATTTCGTTTTCTTCTTCACTACTATCATATATGTCAATAACAGGTGGAATTACTAAGTAAGTCCACTCAGGAGACTTGTATTTTTGGTTTGGTCTTATTATTCTCTTCCCTTTTCTCGATATCACTTCAATTTTCCTTCCAACTCCAACTTCTTTTCCAGGACTCTTTTGACTACTGATTTCTTCAACTTGTTCTATTGGCTTTTTGATCAATCTGACTCTCAATCTTCCACCTGGCCAGTAGTCTGCTTTTCTCACGTACTTCTTCTTTGGTTCAGAATTATTTGATTCTGACTTCCAAGTCCTTTTCTTTCCGTTTTCACTTTCACCTTCCACGTCACTTTCTTCAGTTTCGTAGTCTGAAATTTCAATTGACTCAGGAACTTCTCTATTCGGCAATTTCACTCCTTCAGGAACTTCACTTTGTCTTCCATCACTGGTACTCGGTAATTCGTTCTCCTCCTCTTCCTCAATTACCTCCAACTTCCCAGATTTCGGATTTTTGTTCCTTACTTCAGAGTTTGTTCTCTGCCTTTCGATACTCTCCTGGTCTGAAACTTCTTTTTGTTCAGCTTCTTTGTCTTCAATAGAGACAACCGAATCTTCAGTTATTTTTCCTTTTAACAGATTCTCTTCACCTTCAGAATCTATTTCAATTATTTCCAAGTCTTTTCTTGTCAGATTTCCATTCACTGGCACAGTTTCCAGATGTCGACTTTCTTGTCGATCTTCAGAATCTGGAATTACTTCACCTTCTGTTTTGTCTTCTGCTTCAGAATCAGAATCATCTGTGGTATCACTTTCAATATCAGAACTCTCAGGAGTTGGTACTGGAATAGTATGACTAGGATGTATCCAACGTTTCAATCCTCTGCACTTTACAGCATTAGTAGTGATCAAGATTATCTGCCTAGGTTTCTGCCATCTAGGAGCTAGACAATTCCTTCTCCGATGTACTTTCGTTCTGACCCAATCGCCAGGTCTCAGATCATGAGTCAAAACCTTTTCATTTGATTGAGCTTCAGTTCCCACCTGATTAGACACAGAAGTTACCATATCAGATAACCTTTTACAGTAATCCAAAATTGCACTGTCATTTATGCTCAACAGTTTACCTACAGGTACAAAAGCTTGCCTCATAACTCTTCCCATTAAAATTTCATGAGGACTCAGACCTGTCTTTTTATCTGGTGTACTTCTTAATGACATCAAAACAAGTGGAAGAGCATCAGTCCACTTTATACCTGTTTCAAGACACATTTTTCCAATTCTGTTTTTGATTGTTCCATTTATTTGTTCAACTACTCCTGATGCCTCTGGTCTGTATGCACAGTGTATTTTCTGCTCAATGCTCAAAGCTTCGCAAATTAACTTCATCAGTTTGTTATCAAAATGGCTTCCTCCATCACTCTCAATAGTGACTGGAAAACCGTACCTTGGGATGATTTCTCTGAGCATTAGTTTTGCTACTGTAATTGAATCACAATGTCGTGTAGGAAAAGCTTCTACCCATCTCGAAAATAAGCATACAATTACAAGTACATATTTCAAACAATTGTGTAAGGGCATTTCAATGAAATCCATTTGTAACCTGGTAAAGGGACCACCTTCTCGACCAATTATTCCTGTCCCCACCACTGATTTTCTGTTTGGATTCATTTGTTGGCATGACAAACACCTTTGACAAAAAGATTCAGCAATAGTTCTAAACTTGGTATTGAACCATGTTTCTCTGAAAAGTCTGACCATAGAATCTCTTCCTAGATGTGCTGGACCATGATATAATCTGGCCATGTCAGCAATCAAACAGTTTGGTAAGACTACTCTGCCATCTTTGTAAACCCACACTCCATCTTCTTCACGTGGTCTACAATCTGATCTTAACCATAAGTCCTTTTCATCATCTTCTGCTTCGTTTTGTAAATCTCTAATCTCATGCCATGTTTCTACAACAGTTGTTAGCATTAATGAATTTGAATCAGTTTCTTTACTCCTCTCCCGATTGTATGAATAATTTTTCCTTGCGCAGTATTTAGCTGTTTCATCTGCGAAGGCATTTCCTTTGGAAATATAATCAGTTCCTCTAGTGTGCGCTGCACATTTAACAATTGCAATTTCTTTTGGCAATTGTATTGCTTCAATTAATCTCCTTATGAAAACTGCGTTTTTAATTGGTGATCCTGTTGATGTCATGTATCCTCTCTGTGACCAGAGTTGTCCATAATCATGCACAACTCCGTACCCATACTGACTATCAGTAATGATGGTAACTCTTATATCCTTTGATATTTCACATGCACGAATTAAAGCAATCAATTCAGCCACTTGTGCTGAACGAACTCCTTCAAGACATGATGCTTCTTCAACATCCACGACTGTACAAACTGAGTATGAAGCTTTCAAGACACCTCCTTCGGATCTTAAGCATGAGCCATCTACAAAGTAGACAAAATCCGATTCAGACAAAGGTCTGTCTTTGATGTCTTTTCTTGGTTTAGTGCAGAATTCCATGACATCTAAACATTCATGTTCTGTTTCAATGTCATCAACAATTTCAGAATCAGGCAGTAATGTAAAAGGATTCAGATTCAAACATCTTGAAATCGAAACATTATCTGCTCCCAGTATGATTTTCTCATACTTTGTCAATCTGCTACTTGTTAAATGTTGAGTCTTACCTCTTGTCAGTAATATTTCAACTGAATGAGGCACAAAAACTTTCACAGGAAATCCCATAATGATTCCTTCACTTTGTTCAAGGCTGATACTTGTAGCTGCAACTGCTTTCAAACAACCTGGTAATGCTTTTGCAATTGGATCAAGAACTGCAGAGAAGTATGCAATAGGTTTCTTTAAATTTCCATGTCTCTGAATTAACACAGATAATGCACATCCTTCTCTCTCACTGCAATACAGTTCAAAATCTTTCTCATAATTTGGCATACCTAAAGCAGGAGCTTGGCATAAGCTCTTTTTCAGGTTCTCAAAAGATTCCATCTCAGCATCATTGAGAATAATTGGATCTTTTATATCTGACTTTGTCAGTCTTTGTAGTGGTTTTGCAATTACTGAAAATCCACTTATCCATTGTCGACAGTAACCTACCATTCCCAAGAACATTCTGACTTGTCTTTGTGTTCTTGGTGGTAACATTGCTTGAATCATTTTTATTCTCTCTATTGTTACTTGTCTTTTTCCTTTTGCAATTCTGTGACCAAGATATTTTACTTCTTGTTTGCAAAACTGTAGTTTCGCTGGGGACACTTTATGTCCTTCTTCTGCAAGGCGATTTAACAGAATTATTGTGTCTGTTACACAATTTTCTCTTGTCTTTGCAGCTATTAACAAATCATCAATATACTGCACTAACGTAGACCTACCAGGTAAGTCTAGGTCTTCTAATGATCTTTTTAACAGTTCGTTAAAAATTGAAGGACTTTCTGTATAGCCCTGTGGGATTCTTGACCATCCGAGGGTCTTACCTTGGAATCTGAAAGCAAATATTTCATAACTGTCTGGATGTAAGGGAACAGTAAAGAATGCATTGCAAAGGTCGATGACTGTATACCATTCAGCATCATGTGGAATCTGAAATAGAATTACTGCTGGATTTGGAACCACAGGACAACATGGAACGACAATTTGATTAACCTTTCTCAAATCTTGTACGATTCTAAATGTTCCGTTAGACTTTTTAACTCCCATAATTGGTGAATTACAAGAGCTACTCTTCATTTCCTTTAATACACCTTGCTTGATTAATTTTTCAATTATAGGTGTAATACCTTCAATTGTTTCTGTTTTCATTTTATATTGTGGAGTGTTTGGAAATTCTATTCCCTGTTTCAATGTAATTTTCACTGGATCTACGTTTTTCATCAGACCCATCTCATTTCCACTAAAATCCCATATTTCAGATTTCACTGTTTCTTTGAGTTCTTCAGGTAGATCTTTTTCTTCAAATGCAGGAAACAGTTTTGTTTCTTCTGCTTCTATCATCATCATTGTCATTCTGTATAAACCATCTTCCTCCATTGTTTGTAACTCAACTCCATCAGGAGAACAATATATTCTACAATTCATTTTACATAGGATGTCTCTGCCCAATAGATTTACTGGACTACTATTACAAACCACAAATCTGTGTTTGTCTCTGTAATTTCCAATTTCAACTGGTACTGGATCAGTTAAGTCAGTTTTAATTTGCTGATTACTTACTCCAACAACTTGGATGGTATCCCCAGAGAGAGGTAGGTTTTCAATTTCCACTGATCTAACAGTAGAACGGGTAGCACCAGTGTCCACTAGAAAAGTGATGTCTACATCATTAACTTTCCCGTTTACAAAAGGACCAGACTGGTCAACCTCAAGAGTGGCTCCAACAACACACTCTTCCTCCTCTCTCGGGCACCGTCAGCAATAATCATCAGAATCACTGTCCTGACTTTCTGTTAATAAGAATTGTTGTGAAGCATTTTGCATTTGAACCCTTTGCTGCTTTTGCTGTTTTTGTGGTTTTATTACCTGTTCACTTCCCTGAAATCCCACGTTTGGATTATATTTTTGAACTCCCCCACAATTCGGAAAAGGTGGTTGTGGCAATTGATCTTGACGATTATTCACCTGTTGTTGTTGCTGTTGCTGTAACTGTCGTTGAATATTAAATTCGTTTAACCCCTGTTGCATCTGTAGCTGTCGCTGCAGGTCAACACCATTCTGCATCTGTGGATTCAATAAGGGATTCTTTAAGTTTTTAGGAGGATGAGGACACTCGTCCCTCCAATGTCCAATTTCGCCACAATTAAAACAAGGTAATCTTTGCTTCAACTCCTCAATCTTTGGGCTAAATTTCTTTGGGAAATTATTACCTTTAAACTTTCCTTGTATCTGGTTTGTATTTCCAGTTTGAACAAAATTAGTGTTCTTATTTCCCATGCTGGCAATCTGTTGCTCAGCCACCTTTACCTGAGCCCACATGGCTTTCTCCTTCAGCTTCTTCTGTTTTACTTCTATTTCATCGCTACAATACTTTGCTTTTCTTAGAATATCATCTACAGATAGTGATTGCCATCCGACAATACTAGTTCTGATCATTTCTCCAATTTCAGGTTTTAGTCCATAAACAAATCTATAGACAAAATGACTCATGTCTTTTTCATCTAATTTTTCATAACCACTGTATTGTTTAAAAATTAACAGAAGTCTTTCATAAAAAGAATGAACTGATTCTTTTGTTTCCTGTTCTGTTCTTTCTATTTTAACCCAATCGACTTCTTTGGGTGGAATTTTGTTTTTCATCCAAACAATTACTTTCTCATAAAAATCCATTACAAGTGGATTAGGAGCACCTGTTTCTTTAATTCGCTCAGGTTCTGCTTTTGGCCAACTAATCGATATTTTGCATTCTGTCCAAAGATCAGATGGAACGACAATGTCAAAAAATCCATCTAAATCAATCCACAGAACCTTTGACACTTTGATGAATCTATCAACTTGCCTGTACCACTCAACTGGTTTTTCCCTCAATTTTGGAAAGTCATTTGTGAATAATAGAATGTCCTGTCTCGACCAAGGGATATGAACATATCCTCCACCTGCAACTTCTCTCATTGGAAATTGTTTTGACAATTTATCCAATCTTTCATCTTCCTTCTTTTTCGTCCATTTTACTCTCCATTTATTCAGTTCTCCTAGCTTTTTGATATAGACAATCAAATCTTTAATGTGAACTATTCTACCCATTGAGTTTAAACTCTCAATGTCACTTTCTGAAAAGTCTAATCTGTAATGCTTTGCAAAATTCTTTTGTTTACTCACATCGATTTCAAGTTCTGCTGCTAGATCCTCTAGTTGATCATATTTGTTTTTCGTTTTCCACTGAATGCTTTTGCAAATGAACAGTAGTTCATCATCCCGATAGTAATTTAAACTATCTGGACCAATTGTTCCAATTATTAATTCTTCGATATTCGCTTTTAATTTGGCCACATCTAGTTTTGGTGTGGTTACCCTGACTTCAGGACTCCCAATATCTGATATAGCACCCATTGGTGTTTTTGGAGATAAATCCTCATTAAAGGTTAAATCAGGCATTCTTGATTTAGAAGTGTTTATTTCAGATAAATCTGAATAAAATTTTTCAGCAGCCTTTTGAATTTCTGTATTTAAAGGAATAGTTAATCCAGTTTTGTTTGTTTCCCTTTGGTCAAATACAGGTTGAACAGGACCAATTGTTACTGGAACTGTCACAGCTTCCATGCCTTTTGTCATTCTTTTTATTAGTTCTTCCTTTGATCTTATATATTCATTATAATCAACATCTTCAACATTTCTTGCCTCTCTTGTATAATCTTTTGGAGGTTCCCTTGCTCTTGGAGTCATTGTAAAATGTCTACCTTCATTTCGAGTATTCTCGAATTCTGGTCTTCTAGGAGTTTCATTGATTTCACAATTATTTGGATAAAGTTTAGGAGCTTCATTAATTGGAGGTGCACTCGGTGAAGTTTCAGTAGAAACCACCGGAGTAGACCATGATCTAGGAGGTCTCAAAGGCTGATTAGGTTGATTCTTTCTAGCAGTTGTATATATTTCTTCCATAACTGCATCCTCAGATTCACTTTCCATAGATTTCCCTGTAGGAGTACCCATTACCATTTCATGAATTAAATACAATCCTTCACTCATGTTTCCCTGTCTCCACATTCTCAATCTATCTTCATGAGTTTCTCTTTTCCAAGATGGATTTTTAGAAGGTCTTTTAATTCCGCTAGCTTCTCTTTGTAACTGATACATCTCGTCTTCCCACTCAACTAAAGCTTCAAATTGAGTTGGTCTCGGTTTTGGAACAAGAGCATTCATTTTCTCTCTTAAGTTTCTTAAGACTCTTACATTAAATGAACCTTCATCAGGCCAAGTTTAAAACACCGTCATTTTTAGTATAACGTTTCCAACTGTCAAACCATAAGACAGTATGATATCCATATTCACCTTCCATATACGCTGCAGGTGTTTTATACTTATGAAGTAGTTTACCACCTCGCGTTTCGATTTTCTTGTCAGGTGAAAATAAATTCTTGAATTTCTGAAATAATGTTGTCTTTTTCTCAACATGTTTAAAATGATAACTCATTTTTAAGAGTTAAATTTAATTCACAAAATCGTTCGTAAAATATTTCCGGGATGTTCCGCAAAACAACCAATCCGTGCGCGAAACACACCAACAAGCCAATGACAGTTGAGCTATGTCACTTTTCTGCTCAACCAATAAATTTAGAGATTTTTCGAAGGACCAATCAGCTCACAGGCCGTCAGAGACTCAAGAGCCAATCAGAATATAGCTTGTGACGTAGGTCACCCAATCCCAGCGCGGCTCTGTGACGTACACAGCAGCTGCGGTTTCTCGTTTCTCACTCCTGGCGCTTACCCCTCCTTCACAAAATCTTTTCACAGCGCCATTTTAAGAACACTTTTCAGTGTAAATTAATTTTTAACGATGACTATAAAGACAACATCTGTTCGTTTCACTATTTAGGATAGTTTACATACATTCAAGTATCCACACTTCGGAATAGACGGCGCTATTCACACTAAGGATAATATTCAATTGTCAGTAGAGTAACCTTACCCCACCCTTCTAACACGTATAATTATGAACTCGCTTTACTCTGAACCCACCGCGAAGTGAAAGTTCTAAGAGTTCCACTTGAACATAAAATACAATTCAAACTCGCACTTTCACACTGAAATTTCCCTAATTTCAGGCACACATGAAATCCGTACAGGACTCTCACCTGTTTATAGAAATCATGCACCGTTAGCAAAATAACGACGTTATCCGTACAGGGCTCTCACCTGTTTATAGATATGAAATATGTACCCGTACAGGACTCTAACCTGTTTATAGATAATCATGTACCGACGTTAATTTACCCTTCACTCAAGCTCGGATATAACTAATACTTTTATTACAGTGAGTTTTATGGAAGGCGCTTTGTCCCTATTCTCATGCTGCTCTAATTTCTTAGAAAACCCTCACTATACAAGATTCAGACCTAGCCCTAAAACTGTGCTGCTCGGCGACAACACTATGGTATACGGCGATACCTCTTGTGATACTCGGCGATATCACTACAAACAGAACAGATGGCTTGCGTGACTAATTTCTCGCCACACAATCTATACCGGTATAGCTTACAGATAGCACGAAAAACGAACTTAACATGTGTTAAAACATCGATCCTATTTCCATACCATAACACTTTAGTAACCCTTAGCAACCAACATATTACCTTGGTTACCCTTAGCAACCATCAATTTCTGCTACCAGAGAATTGATCCAGCGGCCTATAGAAAATATATCATAAACTACGCTACCCAACTTCATAACCTATAAACAAAATTATATACTAAATATGGACCCATTTATAAACCTGACATATTTTGGGCCTACTGAATCAGGTGGTCAAATTAAATCTATATACACATTATCTACAAACAATATACATATTTATACATCTGCAGAAAGAATATTGTCATTATAATAAAACTATACCATTTAAATGACCACCATTGGCGACGTGATCTAGCTAATAGTAACCTACACTTCTGAATAACCAAGACCAGCTTGTTTGTCAAAAGTAAGATTTTATTTACTAAATTATGGTATATAAGTTGATAGTTTTATAAATGAATTTTATTTGCAATAAAGCAAGCATGATTGTAAAGAATTATGAGAAAAATACAATTTAAACAAGTAAATCAAAATTAAAGTGAATATTTAAAGTTTAGCATTTCTAAATTCTAATTCTCTAAATGAGCTAAATAGATAGAAATTAAAATAAAGTTCTTTGAGGATTCTTACGTGCTCCACGCAAAGTCCAACAGCACATCACCCTCATCGGAAAGTCAGAAAGCAGCAGCCAGCCCATCCCTAAGGGCATGACTTTTTATACCTTTCTATGCTAACTAAACTACGCAAAGGAAAGTTTTCAGAAATCTTCGACGTCCCATTGGCTGAGAGTGACAAGTGACATGTCACCCAGTTCTCAAAAAGTTCCACTAAATCATATTTCATAGAGACCATTGTTCCTTCCACGTGAAGCCAGAAGCTTCCTCATATTGCAACAAATGTATAAAGTCGTTCTCGCAGCGTCCATTGACTTTCATTATACTTCCGCGGATGCCAAGTTAAGGACTGACAAAATGTTCACTTTCGACCTTGGCCATGTCCGACAGAATGATGACAGCATTAGTTTTTGCTTTGTGAACGCAGCTTTTGACAAACGCTTTAATTCAGAATGGGCGTCTCGTGACTTTCTGCAGAAATACATGTCAGCTCTTTTCTGCGGCTCAATTGACTAGGCCCAAAAGCAGGCAACTTATGATTTCTAATATAAAACAAACACAAGAAAAGTATTAATGTAAGAAATAATGTAGATTCTGTATCCACCCCTTGTTTCACTGATTAATTAACCCACCCGATTAATCAAAATGTTACCTAGCCATTGCAAACAAATAAAGCAGCGTTTATATCTACCAGTCTCCGTTATTCCATGAGACCCATATGCACCTAGAATAGTAGAAATGACATCACACAGACAAGGAAAAGCAAAACAAGCACATGCTTATTTTAAGTTTGCAGCAGTTAGTAATGACAAAAACGAAAACAATAAATTATTTTATTATTTTGCACGAACAAAAAGATGCAACAATTATGCACGTTTATGAGCACACATGTTAGTCCCCCCACGTGTAAAGTTTAATCTAAGTTGTATTAGCACAACATATCACAAACCATTAATATTATTATTCATGTTATGGAAATGTGACTTTGCGAGTTTAAACAAAATTTTGTTTTCTATCTCGCTCCATCACCACCTAATTAAAAGATCTCTAAAGAGGGCTTAGTATTCCACTGTGAATGTCCATTCACTCCTAAAAAAGCAATGGAGAGGGTAGTGTGCGCAACTACTTTTTACACACAGAGTAATGCCGTCACCAAAATTGTAAAAAGGCATTCATCCCTGATTCCATCGATAGGTATTTCGGATGGGTTACAGTTATTCTCTTTCAAGAGAGGTTGCAGCATAAAGGACTATGTGGTCTGTGCCTGTGTACCCAAAGTCAGTTGCCCAGATTTGGCTTCTGTATGGGGCCTTTACAAAATCGTTGGCCACTTTAAAAGTGACAACTGCATTATGTGTAACTCCACAACTAACACCAAACAATTCCTACATGGCAACATTGTTTACAGTTTTAGAGATCATAATAACTGTAACTCTCAGAATGTGGTTTATGCACTTCTGTGTGCTTGTGACCTTATTTATGTAGGACAGACAGCTCGAACTATCAAAACCCGTCTATCACAACATAAGAGTCGCATTTAGCTGTAGAACTCTTAACAACCTTTTGTGTCACACTTTGTAAAGCATGGCCACTCCGTGAATGGAATCAAATGTCAGGTTATTGAACAGATACGGAAGCCAGTAAGGGATGGGGACATTCAGATGATGCTGAACAGGGCAGACTATCCCTGGATTTTTAAATGTGATGGTATTAAGAAAAGTCTTCACACAATGGAAGAATATAATTCTATGGTTCTACATTAATGCTAAGGAATGTGATTCGGTGGTTCTGCATTAATGTTCCTTCTATTCTAATCCCTGAACCATTGTTGCTATAATATTATTGTGTGGCTGCCCCTATTTGTTGTAATCAGGACTGTTAATACCAACACCAGGAAGTGACATTCAAAATGACAATCTAAATTGCCTGGGGAGTTGGATAGTGCTGTCTAGTAGAATAGTTGTAATATTTTGTGTCTGCTTAAACGCATCCAAATGCATTTTTTACCATGCAAGACAATCTGCTGTCTCGTTTCAATTCTTTTTTTTCCACAGATCAGCTGTAATATTTTGGATAATCTAAAATACATAAGTTGACACTTTATGTATGTTTCGTTTTTACCATGTTATTTCGTCATTTTTTGTTATACTAACAGACCTAGCATTGCAGATCTAGTCTTACAAGGCCTGAAACATAAATATATAGTTAACTTGGTACAAGAATTATTGCACATTTTGTTATTTTCAGTTATTTCATATGGCACTTCCTAGGGTTTACATCAACTGCCTGATTTGCATGCTGTATGTAAATTGGCAGTATTTGTGAACAATGCGGAGTATGTTATTCTTTTGATACTAGGAAGTCTAGGCATTTTTCTTGTGTCCTAAAACTTGGTTTAGACTATTTCAGCTTCTGGTGAAGGTAAGTAATATCAATCATCATTGTCTTCACCTGAAGTTATTTCCCTGCTCGGTTTTGCTTTAAAATTTGGATAATGCCTACAATTGTGTAGATTTTTTATCGGTAACCCTAATTGTTATAGATATCCTTCGTTAATATGGATCTAACAATACTCAAGACAAAGTGATACACTTCTGGGTACAGAAGGCTGTGATAGATTCAATGATGATTTTGAGTGACACAGTTGTTTAATGAAACTTGCCCCTTGCAGCATTCTCAAAATAATGTGTGACTGTGTTTTATTGCTAAGGGAACACCTGAAAGACTCATCTTGCATTTGATTGAAGAGCATTCTATTGTGGACCCAACGTACATTGAAGATTTCCTGTTGACGTACAGAACATTCCTTTCAAGCCCATTGGAAGTTGGAGAAAAACTTCTAGAATGGTTTGATGTTGACAGCCTCAGGGACAAGGTTAGTTTGCACTGTTTTTGGTCTCTAATGGTATGGTCTTTATGTAAAACAAAATTGTTATGAACTTCTAATGCTGTTACTATTTTCCTAATTTCCACTGTAAATGGAAGTTGGTATAATAACAGTTCAATAGAGGACATCTTTGTTAGCTGGTTGGAAATGTTATATTAGCCCCAGGCCTCCGCTGGAAACTTAAGAACTGCCGGCAAACTTGCCTCTTCACTAGCAAAAATGCTGCAATTACAAACTACTGGTGATTTGTGTGCTGCATGTGCCAAATGATGACAATGTCAATCAGGAGTCTAGAAGTAAACCTAGCTGCACATTCGAGCACATGTTTGAAGTACAAATTCAGTGATCCTAGGGTATGTCAGAAGGTTTACTTTCAAGTGAGACCCTGTCATTTTAGAGAATTGTTTCAGAGACAAATCGGGACAAACCCTAATCTGTATTTCTCATAAGTGCATTCAAACTGTGTGAACATCCAATTGCAGTGTCAAATTGGGAGAGTTACAAAGGCAAAGAACAGCAAATGCAAGACTGTTGAATCTAGCTTCAGGTTCTTTCCAGGAAGGATTAGCAATCCAGTTAGTAAGGGCTGCTAGCCTGTCTGTTGGGCAAGGGTGATACATGTATGTATGAGTTACTTCATAGCTAATACAAGCCCAATGATTGTTTTCTGCTGCATACTAAAGCATCAGGAACCACTGCCCTTTTTCAACCCTACTATCTTGGTTCCTTCTGTAGCTGTGTGACTATTGTGGCCGGAGGTTAAGAGCACCATCAGTAGTAATCAGGCTTTCCTCCACTCCTGTGCAAACTGTAACATTTAAACTAGGACAGTTGTTGGTACTGGTCAGTTAATTCCCTGTTAAAGCATCATGACTAGGGAACCCACATTGTTAATCAGTTAGTTACTTGTGCACTTGTTTACATTGGGAAAACGGATATTCCTGGTATTATTTTTTTTTTAAAACGTTTTATTATTATAACACAAGAGGAGAAATATACATAGACATATTGGGTGGCAATAGACGAACTAAAGTATAGCCGTGGACGGGCAAAATAAGTGACGGAATAGTGCACAGCCATAAGCCACAGAAATTCAAATGCAGCGTGAACCAAAAGCAAGCAATTAGATAGCAATGACAGCAATCACCTCCCACCAACACCCGCCCACCAGACGTACAGGATATACGGAGCAAACATGGGCACCCGAATACGCTATAGATAAGAATCAGGAGAATACGCCACAGCTCTTGTGAAGAAAGGAAAGGGGAAATAGAATGGTCATAGAAAATAACAAAGAAAAATAAACCCCACCCCACACCCCTGCCGATGGCTACGACCCAACCCCACTAGCAGCGTGCCTGTCGCCCCCTAAACTACACCCCAAGGAAGGGAAAAAGATGGAGGAGGAGAATGCAACAAATCAATACGAGCTCCCCGACTCCCGGCCCCCCAGCAAGAGCAAACACCCCATAGCGGAACGTTAAGCAAGTGATAGCAGATCAAGATACATTTCGTAGGGGAATAGCAAACAGAAAAAGGAACATCCCGCCCGATTCCCAGCACCACAGAAGTATCGAACCCGTCCCGCATACAGTAGCTCTCGCTCCCATAGATATAACCCAACAAAGACAAAGGAGACATTGCGTCAATGTCCAATCAAGTTCAGCTCAAAGCATCATGTTCCATCAGAAAGACCCCTTCAAGCACTAATGAGTTGTCGCGATTTTCCACACGGATCAAGCTCGGGAATAAGAAACAATTAATATATAGTAATGCAAGGCATGTAATGCCACATGACGCTAGTCGTGATACCATTATAAACGTGTCCCCCATTGTCAGCGGTCAGACAAACACCAGAAAGCACCAAAGCGTCCTCGGCCCTGGCCCGCACGATCAATTGAAGATGAGAAGATACCAACATCCGACTCCAAACGATGTCTCACTTGTCCCCCCAGTCCCAGCACTGTGTGCTTTAGCAATTCAGAAAGCATCCTCAACCCTGCCCCCTGCGATCAAGATGGTCGATGGAATCCGGCAGTCCAGCCGCTCTCAAGGACGGCAGAGGTGCCCGGTATGGCCAATACAAATTGGGAAGACGTCCACCAGAGTCCGCCCAGACCACCTCCGCGCGTCCGACAACAACGCAAAAGGGGTCAAGGTAGTGCAGAAGACCTCCGGAAGCAGCAGTCCCGAGCGATAGCACCAGCTCCAAAAAGGAAGAAAGAGCCACACCATCAGAACACAAAGGAGTTGGCAAACATGGCGCCCGGGGACGACCTCCCAACCACTGCGCGAAACCACGAACACCAGCCCCCCTCCGGGCCACCGCGGTCAGAACATCGGCCGCCCCTGAACCACGATCATCCACCGCTTCCGCAGGCACCTGGGTAAGCAGATCATCACGGTCCGGCGCAGGGTGTGGCGCAGTGCCCAGCACCGAAGGACAACCACGGCCAACTGGAGTAATGGCAGCAAGCCGACTCTCGAGATCCCGGGCATTGTCCTGCAAGGCAGCACGTACAGTTTCTAGAGCACTCAGGATATCGCGGAGCCCCAGGGGTTCCCCAGGAAGAGAGGACGCAGCAGTTCTCTGTATCCAGGGCTCACGGACGTATATCAGCTCCGGAATCCGGTCGCCATCTTCACCCGTCAGCAGCTGACCACCCCGCCGGTAATCTGCAGGGTACAGCCGAGCCAGAGGCATAGGGGTAACGGACTGCATCGCGGTATCACACACAGGGCTGATAGGAAATCGGCAATGGTCCGGGCTCTCGGCCGTGGTCTAGGGTCTCCACCTACAAGCGCTGTATGTGCGGCGTAGAAAATGGCTTCCACTACAGAGCAGGGGCAGACGTGGGAGCTGCACAGGTCGCTTCCAAGCCGGGAGACAATACAATGTGCGTCTCGTAGTTACCATGCGTCCAGGCGGGCAAGATCGCGGGGCGGGATGAAGCGCTACAGCGGGAGGCACAGCGCGACAGTCTCCCACCGGCCGATCGACTCCGCCTCATCTGCGATGTCCGTCGTGGTCGGGTCCGGCCGTGCCGCATAAACAAAGACCCGGACCTTCCGCTGCGCAGGGCCAGGAAAGAAGCGAGGGTGTAACACCGCCGCTACCGCCTGGAACGAGCCGGGAAACACACCATTGTGCTCAGGATCGGGTCCCCGTCTCAAAGCTGGGCTCAAGCTGGGCTCAGTTGCAGGATAATTTACAGGATCGCGGAGGAAAGCGCGAAGGTCGGCGGAGCCGAGAGTCTAGGCGGCCATCATGGTCGCAGGCGAAGCTCCTCCCCTATTCCTGGTATTATTGGTATCTTTGCTCTTGCAACAGACTTGATGGAATTTATATAAAAAAAGTATGAGCTGAAAGGATGCTGATATGTACTGCCATAGCTGTCACTAGGAACCCTTAGTCTATCTAGTCCTCTTGTCAAAGCTGGAAAGTTGATTAACATTCAAGTTTTTTGAAGGGTTGTCATGTGCTGAAAGTCAATACTCATAATTTGTCTTTGAATACACCACGTTATCTATTGAAATGGCATGTGGGCAAAGAAATCATCGTCACAGCAAAATCCTATAACTACCTAGGGTGCTGGCTAAGTGACACCGGTAAAGCAACAATACATCTGCATAAAATAAAGGCTAAAGCACAGTCAACAATTTATGTCCTATGCAAACTAAATGAGATAATGCAAAGCCCAACAACTGTCCGATCAGGAAAGTAATACATGCAAAAATCAGGGCAATTGCCGGTTATGCACAGCAGGCATTCCCGGGCAAAATGGAATCAATGTTAGACAAAGCACAATGCCAGGCCTACAAACGCATTTTCAAACTGCCTAAATATACACGCAACAGCCTAATTCGTTTAGAATTTTGTCGGAAGCAACAAAGTAAAGAATGCTTGGTAATGCACGTGAAATACTACTACCAAGTCCTAACAGCTCCAGCCGGAAGCCTAAAGAGCATGCTGAAGCCAATTTACGGGGGGTCAATTAACCCGTGGCATCGTTACACAGAGGAAGCAGTGGAAAGGCTGGGTTTAGCAATGGAAAATTGGGATCAGGGGACGGTAAACTACCTGGTCAAAAATTCAATTAATAAACGATGTTATCAACTGTCGCATCGAAGCGATCTAGCAGACTACGCAACAGGAAGAGGCTCACCCCGGCTGACAATCGTTTGCCGGGTGTAAAATCCAGCCATACCTCAAGCAAGCTTTGGGAAGGAAAGCACTAAAAAACATTGTATGGGCCAGACTTGTGCCCCTCCCCATTAAAGAATTAAATCCCGGATGAAGATCTCTAGAACATAAAATCAGATGCAGAATCTGTGACTTTAAATTTGAATCTTTGCTAGATTTGATTTGTTGTTGTCCCAGTATGTTGCAGTCCCGTCAGAACCTTTTAAAACAAATATGGCTGCGCAACAGGGTACGGTCAGTGAAAGAAGCAACTTCGGTTCTCTTTTCCTGCACTACACCACAGGACTTGGCCAGATTTGGGAGATACATGGCCGAGTTGCGTCTTTGGTTTATGGAAGAAGAGGGGCCAGGCAACATAAAAGGCAACCTGGTCTGTTAAATAAGTATTCTCCAACAAGGCTGAACTGACAATCACTTTCCGATTTATAAATGTATATAATATATCTTCTTATTCGGTATTTATACGGTTGTATATAAACCCATTCTTTTTTACAAGAATGTTTTTTTTTTAAAACAATTGTTCTAATTTGCTTTAAAAATTGCATGTAGGTTATATTGCAGATGGTTTTAAGTAACTGTGCAATACAAAAAATAAAATACAATACTCCACGTTATAATAATGTAACAACTACCACAGAACCATAACTGTTTCAAACATGAACCTACTAGAACAGAACAACAAAAGTTGTTTTGACACTCATTAAGCAATATTGAGGCAGACTTCAACTGTTATCAACTACTATGAAAGAGCCAACCTAGAAGAAGGCACCCCTTGTCTCTCTCACACATGCACCATTACAGCATGAAACAATCGCCATAAAAAACTGCACAACTGCTGTTAGAAGTAACTTGCTCAATGTCATACTGAAACAAGCTTCTGTGATTTAGAAAGCCTATAAATGCAAATGAATAGAAAAGTAGTCCCTCTGACTGACCAGCATGAGCAGATCTACCAGTATATACGAATATAACCATGTAACGTGTTAACATATACGTCACCGCACAAACACATATGGAGCCTCTCAACCCCACATACCTCCACTCCACCTTCGCTTGAAATCACTCACAATTCAACATATTCCTATCTAGCCAAATATTCAAGCATTCAAATAAAACCAGAAAACCCCATTGTGTTGCAAAATAGTAACCAATAGAAATATATTCTGTACTTTTAGAAAATACTGCCACAACTGTGGATCCAATAAAACTAATTTGCGAGTATGATTTCACATATGTATTGTAAAGTTATCACTTTTTTGTATACTTTACAATAACGTCAGCGTAACTTTGTGTGAGCAGAAAAAAACAGGTCCTAGTTCTGTGGATCTTGAGTGCGCAAAATGCTTGATGAAGGGTCCCAGTGGCGATTAGAAAGAGAAATTAACTTGCGTAAGCAGCAACATGTTTACTATCAGCCCTGCTGCGCTCCCACTTATTTCAGTGATTTTTGTTTTTGCATTAATACTTGGAAGCATAAACTCCAAAATATGTTAGTAGGAAATGTAAGGAGCTTGCAAGGCGGGATAGCAGCACCTACTAGGTAGGTAAGTAGAAAAGACATTGTCAGAAAATAAAGATTCTTCCCTCAGAGATGGATGCGTTTATAATTCATGTGCCTCAAAGTCAGCCTTATACCGCCACTCCAAAGCCTTCTATTTATCTATCGCTCGGCTGTTTTCCACTCTACTAGGAGCGCTACTTGAAAGGCTGACCTCACAGTTTTCTATGGCAGAGAAAACTGCATAAAACTGAAGTCTCAGTGCCCCTTTCCCTTTGAGCATAAGACATTTTGTGTAAGCACTTTTGAGCGGTCCGCTGGGCATTAAATGTGACAGACTTGCAGAGGTGCGTAATTTTTGCAAAGTAAACACGTGGCCAGAAATTGGCAAGTTCTGCGCCAGTATGAAACATGAGTGGCTCTCTATTAGCCTGAACTGCTTACATTTGACGATGTATTTTCTTTTCATTAGTAAGTTGTGCGGTCAAGAATGTTTACCCACCTGCCAAAGGCAGACGCTGGGGAAATTCCCTGCACTTCACACACTTGATTTCACCACCACCCAGCCTCCCTTTTCTTGCTGAAGGTTGGACGCCCTTCAGTAACAGGCAGTGCTTTTTTTGTACCGGTGGTTTCAGATGTTGAGCAACATTACTCATTTTTAGGCACTGGGAGTTATTGTTCAGTTGTTGTCCCGAAAGAAAATGTCAAAGGGTTGACTGGAAAAAGACAGGAGATGAAGGGAGGTGGAATCAAGGCTATGTGGCCTTGAAATTCAACAACTCTGGCATAATAGGAACGCCGCGGGGGTAAGAAACGGTGTGCCCCTGCATTTATGTTTTGATTTGCTTATCTATTTATTTATATGCATAAACCACAACATCAAGTCAACACGCCACAGTAAGACTGTACTCACAGATTTGTCTAATTCCTTGCCACTGTGACGGAGCTATATATGTACCATGGTTGAGGCCTGCGTTGCTGCATTATGTTGAATTTGTTTGTTTTTGCCCTGCTGAGTAAGCGTTCGTACAGAAACAGTGCTGTATGCGGCGAATAATTTAAGTGAATGCGCACAATATTAATTATACCGTGAATGTTATAAATGTGACTTGCACACTTTATTATTCACACACCTCATTTTAAAAAACATTGAAGTTGAACGGTGCGTCTAATTTTTTTAAGAAATCTTTGCCTAATTTAAACAAGGTGTGTCATGTTTCAGTAAAGTGTTTTTCCCCTGCAGGTTACACGGGTAGTACTGCTCTGGGTGAACAACCATTTTAATGATTTTGAAGGTGATGTAGCCATGACCCGATTCCTAGAAGCATTTGAAAAAAATCTAGAAAATGCGGTAAGTCAACGAAAATGTTTTTTTTTCTAAATTGCCTTATTTGGTCCTTCCTCCAAAATAAGTTGGCGATGCAAGTGAGCAGAGTGGTTGTATGACAGAAGCATGCATGGCTAAACCACGCACAAATGCGTCTTAATCACGCATTCCTTTACCACACAATTTCATTGTAAAGGCATGAGTGGCATGGGGTTATGCGTGGCTAAGGCGCCACTACTCCGACCCCCCCACCCTAAGTCCTAAAACTCAAACCCCCGCCCTGAGTCCTAAAACCTGCTGTGCCCTTAAGACCATCCCTTCCCCTGCTCTGAGGCCTAAAAACATGCCCCTTAACATATAGTACCTCGACACCTGCGCTGTCCCTAAAAGGTACCCCAACACCTTCCACTATCCTGGGACCTAAACCTGTACCCCCAATTAAAAAACTACCCTGATCCCCCCCCCCCCACTCTCAGCCATAAAACTGCCCCCAATCCTAAACCCCCCCGTCCCCAACTCACCCTTAAAATCTACCCCCCAAACCCAGCCCCATCCTCAGTTAGCTGTCCGCGTCCTGTGCTTTCTGACGCTACCCCGCCCATCCTGAACACTAGATCACCCACATGTACCATAATTTCAATGTATTGATGTTTCCTTTCCCATCGCACATGCCTTTCATCATTGCAGGTTTTGACCCCGCCCTCCCTTGCTTATTGTACTTCTTATGCCTTTGTCCTTTTCTCTCACCCGCGGTCTCCTCCTTCCGGTTCTCCTCCCTGATGCCTGTGTGTTGGGTGAAATGGCAAAGAAGCCCAGGTATTCGGTCTGCCACGTTCAAGACATTTCCCCCCAGATTTTTTGGAGTGTGAAACAATAACTCATGCTACAGTCGCATAACCCTCCAGATCTGCAGCCTTCAGTAGTAGTTTTTACATGCCCTTTCTTGTTTGATGGTTAGATGCGCGCTTTACATAATGTAGTTTTTTTAAAGTGATTCCTTTGTACACTCATACAGTGTGGTTCATGCACTGTCACACTTCCTTTATTTTTGTAACGTTGAAATCATATAACTAGATCATATATTTGTAAAGTTAACATGCTACAGACACCGAGAATTCGTTACTGTGCCTTTGTTTTTTCAGAATAGCTGTGCTTTCGGTTGTTTCTAGCCCGCCAGTATTGATGGTAACTCTCCAGTCACTTGTGTTGATGATTGTCATGCTAGTGCCCGTAATTGTTGCTGTGTCCTATCCCACAGAAGATGAAGGGCCACCTCAGGCTGCTGAACATTGCCTGCGCAGCCAAGGCCAAGTGGCGGCAGATCACCCTGCTGAAGCCGTCGCGGGAGTCCCCCCTCAGTTTCAGCTTCCTGGGCGGAAGTGACCGGGGCTTCGGCATCTTTGTGGAGAGCGTCGAGGCTGGCAGCAGGGCCGCAGAGGCTGGTTTCAAGCGCGGCGACCAGGTAAAAAGCACCTTATGAAAACCTCTAGCAGGCAGAAACATTCCAATATATGGAGCACAGCCGCATAGGGCTCACCTGAAAGCGACCCGACCCTTCCCGCCCCCAGAAGGCACACTTCAGGGCTTGCAAAGTCGAGTATAATAGCGTCACGTTGGATATGTCCCCTGTGTTGATTAGTGTCAAACCAATGATAAAGACTGTAGGTCTTATCTGTTTATTATGATGATAAAAAAATCAATAGGTGTGACCTTTATTGTGAAAAGCAGAAGTTAATGATAGTCAGTCATTTCAAGGTCGATGATTATTAGCCGTTGTCAAAGCCTGTTGACAAGTTTTTCGCCACATATTCGTTTAGTATGCAAGCTTTTCGGTGGTGGTAACCCCCCTCCCTATATTAAGCTCCTTGGAATTAGAAGATTCGTTTTCATTGTTAATTTTCTTTTATTCCGTGCAACTAAGTCTAATCACTGATGTATCCAAGCCCTTCGTGACTTTGCATGGTGAAATCCGTGTGCAGTGCCTTTAGGATGTCCATTTTGGGATTACAGATCTTACCTGTTTTCTTTTTTAACAGATAATGGAAGTCAATGGTCAGAACTTTGAAAACATTACTTATGCAAAAGCTCTTGAAATCCTAAAGAACAACACACATCTTTCTATCACTGTGAAAACGAATATTTTTGGTGAGTCTTTCTAACCCGCTCTATTGGTTAAACTGCATAAGAGCATAAAGGGATGAGCCCGTAATAAGAAACAAGCATTTGCAATGCAATAGGTCTCGCATTAGGAAAGTTTCAGCTATTGGTATTGTGAATTACACATTTTTTATTTATGTGTTGGTTTTGAAAATAGCGAAATTAATAGCTTTGTCATTTACAATGCCAATAGTTTTAACTTTCGCAAATATGACACCTATAGCATTTGTAATGCAATATGTGTTGTATTCACGTGACTTAGATGTATTGATATTACAAATAACAATGGCTTATAATTTTTTTAAATAATTAATACTTAAATAAAAGTTATTGTAATTTATAATGGGAATAGCTTTAACTTTTGTAAATAACTTTTGTGAATATTATGTTCAGTGTATTTTATTGTGACGAAAATCCAAGAACAGAAGTGAAATATTAACATCTTTTTGTGGCATTTGTAGTAAAGCTTGAAACATTTATAGAACATATTTGAACCAGTTGTTGTTGAATTGTTGCGCAGATTGATGCTGCGGTAGCGCAAAAGTGATGCTGTGGTGCCCCTGAGTGATGCTGTGGTGGTAAAGAGTGATGCTGTGGTGGTGCTGAGTGATGCTGTGGTGGTGCTGAGTGATGCTGTGGTGGTGCTGAGTGATGCTGTGGTGGTGCTGAGTGATGCTGTGGTGATGAGATAGATAGATAGAGGGAGGGCGATAGATAGAGGGAGGGCGATAGATAGAGGGAGGGCGAAAGAGTGAGGGCGGGCGATAGATGGACAAATAGAGTGAGGGCGGGCGATAGATAGACAAATAGAGTGAGGGCGATAGATAAATAGTGAGGGCGATAGATAAATAGTGAGGGCGATAGATAAATAGTGAGGGCGATAGATAAATAGTGAGGGCGATAGATAAATAGTGAGGGCGATAAATAGATAGTGAGGGCGATAAATAGATAGTGAGGGCGATAGATAGATAGTGAGGGCGATAGAGTGAGGGCGATAGAGTGAGGGCGATAGAGTGAGGGCGATAGAGTGAGGGCGATAGAGTGAGGGCGATAGAGTGAGGGCGATAGAGTGAGGGCGATAGAGTGAGGGCGATAGAGTGAGGGCGATAGAGTGAGGGCGATAGAGTGAGGGCGATAGAGTGAGGGCGATAGATAGAGTGAGGGCGATAGATAGAGTGAGGGCGATAGATAGAGTGAGGGCGATAGATAGAGTGAGGGCGATAGATAGAGTGAGGGCGATAGATAGAGTGAGGGCGATAGATAGAGTGAGGGCGATAGATAGAGTGAGGGCGATAGATAGAGTGAGGGCGATAGATAGAGTGAGGGCGATAGATAGAGTGAGGGCGATAGATAGAGTGAGGGCGATAGATAGAGTGAGGGCGATAGATAGAGTGAGGGCGATAGATAGAGTGAGGGCGATAGATAGAGTGAGGGCGATAGATAGAGTGAGGGCGATAGATAGAGTGAGGGCGATAGATAGATGGATAGAGTAATTATGTGGCGTGTAATTATGTGGCACTGAGTGGTATTTGGAGTGTATGTTGCGTTGAGCGCAGTGTAATTATGTAGCATATAATTATGTGGCACTGAGTGGTATTTTGTGGAGTGTGTGTTGCATTCAGTAGAGTGTAATTATGTGGTGTGTAATTTTGTGGCACAGAGTGGTATTTGGAGTGTATGTTGCGTCGAGCGCAGTGTAATTATGTAGCATATAATTATGTGGCACTGAGTGGTATTGTGTGGAGTGTGTGTTGCATTCAGTAGAGTGTAATTATGTGGCGTGTAATTATGTGGCACGGGTGGTATTTGGAGTGTACGTTGCATTGAGTGCAGTGTAATTATGTGGCGTGTAATTCTGTGGCACTGAGTGTTATTTGGAGTGTATGTTGCATTGAGGGTGCAGAGTGAGTGAGGGTGCAGAGTGTGTGAGGGTGCAGAGTGTGTGGCCTAGAGTAGTGTGTGCGCGCAGTGTGCGTGGCCTAAAGTAGTGTGTGGGCGCAGTGTGCGTGGCCTAAAGTAGTGTGTGGGCGCAGTGTGCGTGGCCTAAAGTAGTGTGTGGGTGCAGTGTGCATGGCCTAAAGTAGTGTTTGGACGCAGTGTGTGCGCCCTAAAGTAGCGTGTGGGCGTAGTGTGTGTGGCCTAAAGTAGTGTGTGGGAGCAGTGTACTAAAGTAGTGTGTCGCCTCATTTGTCAGCAGCGAGCGCAGATGCTCTTCGAGGGTGGTGGCGGAGACCTAAAATAAAATAGGGAAAGCATCTCCATGGACATCGATGTTTTACTTAGATTGTATTCCCAGCCTAACATCATTTTTTAAAAACGTCGTTATGTCACTCCCATACATGAGTGCAAAAAGCGAGCCCCAGCGCCTTGACAACTGTAGGTGGAATGGGCGCTACACAAACATCTGATAACATAACAGCCAGGTCGTAGCCTGAGGTTGAGCTACAAACAGCAGAAAAGGGAGGATGATTGAGAGATGAAAGAGAGCTAGAGACTGCCCGAACAGAGAGTCTGTGGGGGAGGGGCTTGGAGGAGAGAGGGAGAGCAAGAAAGGGGGAAAGAAGAGTAAAGAATAATTGAGAAAGCAAGGGGGGGTGAGGCACGGAGAAGGATTTAGAGGAGGACAGAGATTTAGGAATGACGGGGCAATAGACTAGAGAGGCGGGGGGGGCATCCCCACTCCCCAGAGAGTTGGCAGGACAAAGTCGGGCGATAACTGTTTTGGCGCAAAGTGGAGAGCTAGAGAGACAACAGCGAGATAAAGAGAGGAAGAGAAACTGGAACCGATAGAGGGCGAGATATGGGGCTTCTGCAGAGGAATAGCAACGAGTGACTTGAGCAGAGAGTGACAGACAGACGATTACAGAGCAAACTAGGGAGGGACAGTGCAGAGAGATAACAATGGACTGCGCGGATTTTCAATGAGGCCGGGGGAGCGAGAGGGCAAAAACAGACATCAAGAGAGAGGCGAAAAGGAATGAGAGAGATGGGTCTTGGCAGTGAGAACACAATGCAAGAGAGACAGCTAGAGAGGGAGAGAGAGGAGAACAGCTGGAGCGATGGAGAGTAAAGAGCGGCAAAGAAGGGCAACCGGACAAGGCGCAAATGCATCTTTACACTAACGCACCAAATAAATGGCAGACATACACGTGCAGTCTGAAGGTCGAAGGTTCGAACCCAAGTGCGCCTCTCATCCTTGTGAGGTCGGTAAACTTTGCACCATTCAGCTGAGTGATAAAACTCCAAGCTCGCTTTTGAATAACAATAAATACTATTAAGTGAAAAAACGAGAGGGTTCAAAAGAGATCATACAATCCAGAGTGGAGAGAAAGGAGAGACTGCCAAGGAAGACAATGACACAAGAAGAAAGACTCGGGATAGACCCAGAGAGTAAAATTACTCTCTCCTAAGCAGTTTTGTAGAAGGATGCCATTGGCCCTGGTGCATGCAAGGAACAGCTTCCTTTGCTGGTGTGGCAGTAAAATTCAACATTTATTGTTGAGAAAACATGTCCCCCAGCAACATACTTTCAGTGCGAATCATTCTCCTGCTGGTATCTCGTGAGACTTCTTTTTAAAACATTTTTTCATACAAGTTGACCGCTTACTCAAAAAAGTTACAGGAAATCATGGAAAGTGAAATTTCAAGTAACGTAAAAGACGGAAATATCTCGAATTTCGCCAACTTATTTAAAATTTCGCCCAGGCTGTGTAAAAATGTAAAAGAGAGAGAGAGTAAAGGTAATACTTATACTGGAGAGGAGGGCGGTAGTTATACAAGCAGGGAAGGCAGAAAATTAGAAAGCATGCGTGGCGGGGGTGGGGGGGCGGGGAGGAGGCAGGGGAGCGGACTCCTTTGAAGTCTGAGGCGTGGGAGCGCATTCCTTTGAAGTCTCATGCCGAGGTCGATGGTGTTTGATGTACACGCGCCTGGCTCACAGGAACTGTACGCGATCCGCAGCTAGGTAAACTTTTCGAACCGCTTACTATAATCTCGACAAACAAGCATTGGTAAAGCAATGCTGTAGGTTCGAGACCTAAAAACATTATAGTAATAGGACGTGTGAAAGCAAGGTTCAAATAAATTAACTAACTAGTGTTGCTTATTGGAGATCATAAGTAAGAAAGAAGGATGACCATGCGAGCACTTGCTACTAACACACGCGTGCAGGCTGTAGGAACAAGTTTTTATTTTTTTTAATTGTAAACCCATTTCGGTAGGTTGCAGGTGCATGGATCCCAGCACGTATCTGCATTGTAGGAGCCCATAAACCACTTGGGAGCTTTCTTGCATCTGAAGGGGCATGCTAGCTTATTGCTCAGCAGCGGCATAATTACTGTCTCTAGGCAAGTCTGTCAGGGCTATGGACAGCTTGATAAAAGCATATACTTTTTACAAACAATAAAAATGCAGATTTTTCTCACTTGACCGTGTCGGGAAAGTACTGGTTTTATTGAGGAGGCGTGTATTATGGTTCCGTTCGTGCCAATCAGTGCTGGAGTCAGGGGAAAAATGACTTAAATAAGCTATAAACTGGGGGGTGGTATCAAGGTGTGGCTGAGTAAAGGGGGGTGGAGTCACGAGAGGAGGAACTTGCTAAGCAGAGTCTCACAGTCTACTTAAAAAAATCTGCTGCAAAGAAATTGGCAACTAGGGCAAATGGCAACATAACTCTGATCTAGCTTAATTAGTGACAAAGAAGTGACTGCATTTTAGAATATGTTACAGGGTTGCACAGGTTTTTGTGTACCCAGCAATTTTGAGGTAAGATTATAATAGCAGTAAGATAACTCTAGTGGTCACTGCAGTTCTGGGAGAGTTGTGTGTTTTGTCCACTTACAGTTTTGACTCCTAAAGTAGAATAGAGGATTAATGTGCCTATGCAAAGTACATTGTATATAATGCGTATCACAGATTTGTATTTTATGTTGATTGGTAAGTGGGCTACTCCTTTTGGCTCTGTGGTCATTTTATTATTTCCAGTTCATAAGTTGCAATTCTTCTAATATTGCAAGTCTCCTGAGCTCATCCTTCATCTCCCCTGCTCCTGCAAGGATCCCAGATACTCAGAATCTAAACTCCAGTAACCTTCCTCAAACCATTTACAAAGCTATACTGGATCTGAAGAATATTGGTGCCTCAAAGAAAACGCACACTCCAAATTCAAAAGTATGCAAGAGGCAGTACGCTCACTACATAACATAAAAGCAACACCAATGTCTCTATCAAACAGCTATCATCAGCCTCGCAAACTCCCTAGCTACCTATCAGACGAGGAAACGCAAGCACTACTGCAGTCCTACGAGCCGTCTCCGACCACAACTAACCCATGTAACAAGAACAAGGGAAATGTAATCAGCTCAGTCCCAATCAATTCCTTCAGAAAAGTCAGGCCTAGTGACGGAAAATTAAATATGAGTAACGTGCAGCAAATAACGCTAACCACCTTGAAAAAAGACCCCATCCGAGATTCTCAAAATCAGATCACAGGGCTACTAATCAACTGCCGCTCAGCAGTGAAACATGCGTCAGAATCGCTGACCTTATCCTCAGTCAGGAGATCGACGTTGTGATCCTAACAGAAACATGGCTCACTGAATCTTCCTCGCCATGTTTGGATCTGCTGGTGCCCCCTAACTATTTAATTGTGAGGCAAGACAGGCTAAAAAGAAAAGGAGGGGGTATTGCAGTTATTCATTGCTCGGAGCTCTTGGTTACTCCATTGCCAACCGACCCTCTTAACTCATGTGAATACCTCCCACTCTCCATAGTTAATACCGAGAAACAGCTAGGCAAGGTCCATGCATTCTATCAGCCTCCAGGCAAGAATGAACCTTTTATCGACCACTTAATGGAGATCATCACAGCAAATGCCTCCCCACACTCCAATGACAAGCCTGCACGCTTCCAATGCACGTGAAAAGCTCCACGCTTGACTGGATCATATCCAAAGATAAAGCTGTGATCTTAACCTCAATCATGCCTTGTGACTGGTCAGATCATCACATAATAACCTTCCAAATTCCTAGAGTACTAAAGAAAAAAAGTACTCAACCAATCCACCCCAAATAATGGGTAAGGACCACAAAGAAAGTGGACATTGAGAAGCATGAGTCAATGTGAAGGAGGGATCTTTCCCGTCCCAGAAATTTGACAAACGCCAGCGAACTCACGGAGTACTACAATGCGAAGATGGCCGAGATAATGGACTGTATTGCACCGTTAAAACTAAAACGAACGTCGGACAAAGATAAAAATCCCTGGTTCAGCGGCTCAATAAATGAAGAAAGATTTAAACTGAGACTAGCAGAACTGAAATGGAGACAGCTACCATCATCCCCACAACTAAATTTGCTAAGAAAAACCAGAAGCGCCTACCATAAAAATATTGTGAAGTCAAAAAAGAATTCTTCAGAATGGAATTGAAGAATGCGGAAAAACAGACCTCGTAAACTCTTCGAATTGGTTAAACAGCAATAAAACAAAACATACAAATCTGCACTAGAATCAACAAAATCGCAAATTAAATGTGAAGAAATCGCAAATTTCTTTACATCAAAGGCCACGTCCTTGGAATGTGAGCTTAAGACAGCAGCATCTGCATGGGAGGCTTCACAACCAAGTGATTCATCAATGCCCAATCATCCAATACCCAAAAACGAAACTCAATGGTCCACTTTTAAATTATATGACCAGAACGACATCCTTAAAACCATATCGGCCATTAAGCCTAGCAATCACTTCAACGATCCACTCCCTGCAAAATTTGTGCCGTACATAGACCAGTAGATCATCCGCAGTTGGATGTCGATAGTCAATGCTTCCCTGTCTCAAGGATCCTTCCCAGACATTCTAAAAATGGGGCAGGTCATTCCAATCATAAAACAACCGACCGAGAATCCCGCTGAACCTATCAATTTTCGGCCACTATCCAACATTCCCCTATTAGTTAAAGTGATAGTTGTTGCTGAACACAGTTTTCTAAGTCAGCACATATCTAAATTCCAACTATTAGACGATTGCCAATCAGAATTTAGACCAAATCATAGTACAGAAACGGCAATTCTGCACATAGTAGACAGCACAGTGCTCGCTCTGGACCAAAATTAAGCATGTCTGTTCATTTTTCTGTATTTATCATCTGCGTTCGACACAGTTAACCACAAAATGTTGCTAGAACGACTGCAGAACAAGATGGGTTTTTCAGGGAACGTTCTGGAATGGTTAAAGTCCTACTTGAGGAACAGATCGCAAAGATTTCTGGTGAATAAGAACCTGTCAACATCCTCCCCCATTCAGATAGGGGTTCCACAAGGATCAACCCTCTCCCCATCACTATTCAACTTATATGTGGAACCACTAACTGATATACTCCACTGTGCCAACATCCTTTTCCACATGTACGCTGAGGACACTCAGATTTACATTAAGATTTCCTCTCTGGAGGAGATCAGAACAATGAACAAGGCTCTAAGGACGACGATGCAATCAGCGTAAACTAAACAAACAGAATTCCTCCCAATTTCCCCCACCAAAAACCTACCACTTATAAAAGAATGAACCAACTTGATCACCGTACTCAACTGCACCCCGATCATCGTAGAGTCAAGCAAATCTCTAGGAATCATCCTAGGCCAAACACTAAACCTGCAATCACACATCAACACGCTGGCTAGAAATGCTAGATTTCACCTGAGCCATGTTAAGAAATAGAAACATTTCATCGAAACTGCAGACCTCAAAATGGCAGTTCAGACATTAGTAATCACGAGGATCGAATACGGATGCACAACACTTTCTGGGCTCCCCAAAATTTCAACAGCACCTCTAATAGCCTGCCTCAACGCAGCAACAAGGCTCATAACAGGTTACATTTTTTTTACCATACTCTACTCACCTGAAAGCGCTGAATTAGCTACCTTATGAAGCCAGAATTCAGCTCAAACTGGCGTGTATAGCACACAAAGCCCTACACCTCAAGTCACCAAGATAGCTAGCAAAGAAATTAGAGATTTCGGGGGAAGCAGACAGTCCAGGAGTGCCAGAGACCTAATGCAGAAGCCATTGATTATCCGCAAAAAAACTTATGACGGAGCGTTCTCAGGTGCTGCACCGAGAAAATGGAACTCGCTACCTTCAGGCATCTGAAGGTTACCCCACCACGCATGATTCAAGAAAGAAACCAAGATCTTTCTAATGAGCAAATTCCTACCGTAACCATTACAGAGCATTCACACAAGACTGGCCAAAATCCTTTTGCTTAAAGGCACAAGCGCTTTTTGCTAAGAAGTAATTTCATTTGTTCATTACAGCTTCTTGCGTCCCCTGATGACATGGTTCCTCTAGTCTTACATTCTGCAAATGTGCTAAAGTATTTATCAAGAGAAGTGGCTGCGACAACTTTGAACTGGACTTGAATATATTAAATGCTATATAGAATATTGTACTGTAAAAGTTATCATGTCCTGTACTGTGAAGCGCTCTGATACCATACGGGGTCAAGTTCGCGCTATACAAAACACTGAATAAATAAATAAATAACGTGATTGCTACATGTTGTAGCCCTCATTGTCTTATTGAACATTTCCTTTGATTAATTTGCACACTTGTATTATTTATTGTGTCTGTGTGTGATGTAAAGCCCTCTGGCACCCTTTGCTGGGATGAGTAGTGCTATAAACGGATTTAAAAATAATGTGTAGGTGCTATTTAAATCATTATTTGTGTAATTACTAATTCACACAGATAAATCTTGCATTTTTACAATGCTTGCACATCACTTACATAAGTTGAACAAAATCAAAAGCCTCATTGCACATCTTGTTTCTTTAAAGTACATGTAAAGTGATAAGCTGTGTGGCTTTGTCTCATTACATTACATTTGCATCTAGGTGTTGGGCTCTAGATGGCTCCCACCCAAGATGATACTTGAACCAAAGGAGGGCTGATGGCACTTTAAATCAGACCTTTCTGTTG
This sequence comes from Lissotriton helveticus, assembly GCF_964261635.1. NCBI lineage: Eukaryota > Metazoa > Chordata > Amphibia > Caudata > Salamandridae > Lissotriton > Lissotriton helveticus. The sequence goes on from NC_136068.1 coordinate 766,972,157, forward strand.
TGCCCAGCTGGATGTGAAAAGTAAGAACCCCCCTGCGCTGCCTGCAGGTTGCTTCTCTGAACGAATGCAGGCAACCTGAAGTGCTGTTGAATTATAGTATTGGAAAATTACACCAGGACAAATTCAGTGTATTTTCCTTAGTCAGCTGAACTCTAGATCTAGCCTACAAATAGTTCCAAGCAATGGTGTCAATGAATGTATATGTGGGAAATCTGAAGGAACGCACTCGAGGCCTGGCTGTGTGTGTGCAAGTGCTCCCAGAGAGCTGGGCTCTTCGGTGCAAGGCTTTAGTACAGCACAAGGCTGGACAGTCGATGCTCTAATTGAGCTGGAGCGAGTAACCGCTTTAACTTACCTACAGGTCAATATGAAGCAAGTGCTCACTTCATGTAAACAATTTTGTCAGTGTTTTAAATTGGCCAGTACTGTCGGGTATTGAGTACCTGCACTTTTTCATTTTTAAAGAGAGAGCACCAGCACTTCTCAGGCAGGGTGCAATATTTTCAATTGGGAAGTATCGCCACTTCTTAGAAGGAAGCAGGTACTCTGGCATTGAGTACCCGTACGTTTTTTTCTCTCCAATCAAGCACTGGCTTCCCGGTCCCTTCCATTTTTCCTACTGGCTCTGTCATATCTTCCATGATACGTAGCTTTCCCATGTAGTTTGCGTTCTGCGTTCTCATCGCCGCTCCGTAGTGTGTTGTCTTTGTGCCTGTGGAGCTGCCACTGTGTGCTTTCCACCATGTGGCTCCATAATATTGGCTTTATTTTTCCATGTCTGAGACTGGTGTATTTTTCTGTATTAGTTTAGAACAATAGATTTTATTTATTGTGTTGCACGAAAGATAAAATACAGAGGAGAAAGAGCTTCAACGATATATCTTAGCTACGAGTAGCAAGAAAAGATATTTGTTGCTCACAGCTTGGTATAAAAGGAAACCACAAAGAAGAGTACAAAAAAAAGAATAAAGAAAAAGGGCACGTCTTAAAAGAGTTGTTTTTTTTCTGGCCCTTTTGGGGAGCAGTATGCGTTGGGGGGGGGGGTGAGTGAAGGCCTGCAGATTAGGAAGAGGCAGAGTAAGTCATGCCAAGTTGAAAGGAAGCGGTGGATTATGAAGATCAATCTTTAACTAGTGCTTTAAAGCAGGTGAGGAGGAAAGTGCCATTATCTGAAGGCGCAAGAGGTTCAGGTTCCTTAGTCAAGACACCTGTTCACTCCCTATATTGTTGTAATTTACACCTGTGAGTGGGGGAGGATTCCGGATAAATGTTCCAGACCCTATTTTGTTTGTTTGAAACTTGCATGAAGTGTCTATGCCACATACACGTTTGCTTGTTGAGTCTGGAGCAGATGCACATCGAGGCACTACATTGCATATTTCAGCTTCACACTAGTAACGTGGTTGATGTATGGATCTTAAGATTGTGACAATTGTATCTAAATAGGAGCTTTTTGTAGTTCACAAGCATTGACAAAAACACATTTGGCTTTCGTATAGTGAAACATGTATGTTGTATCTTACTGCAATTGATAAATGAGCATGGCTGAGAGAGATGAGGTTTGTGTGGTCTTTGGGGAGGAGTTGGGAGTATGGAAGGACTCCTACTTTAAATACCTTCAAAAGGTTAAATGCATCTCAAAGCAGTAACAAATAAAAACCTTCTAATGTAAGAAATGGGGGTTCTGCTCCCTTTCGAGCTATGGATACAGTCATGTCCATGGAAAACTGAGGAGTTGGACGGTGTCAGGTGGCGGGAGATCTTTATCCCGGAGAAACCTTTATCACCTTTCAAGAAGTTCAGGACACCTTTGAGGTCGGACAAGCCCTCTTCTTACACTATGGGAAGCTAGAGAGCGTCACGAGGGAGGTATGGAGTGATTTCCCTGTGGCACCATGGCCCTTGATGGCCTAATTGGATCGGGGAGGGGGCGCTATTTAATCACACTTTTTACAGGGTCCTCACGGTGGATGTGTACAAGTGGCCGTTCATAGCATGAGGGCCTTTGGTAAGAGAAGTGCGAGAGTCCATTTCAGACGCCGATTGGGCTTGCGCATCTGTTTTGGTCCAAGCGTAACAAGAGTTTCAAGCTGCTGCATTTTCACTTTTTGCACCGCTTCTGCGTGACACCTTATAAACTGAATAACATGGACCCTACTAGGGGAGCAAAGTGTATGCACTGCAGAGATGGGTGCTTCTTTTCTCCATTTGGCTTGGCAATGTGCCAGTCCTACTGGAGGCAAGTGTTGTCAGGTATTCAGAAAGCCACTAGGATGGCGATTCTGCACACACCTCTCGCTTGCTTATTGGGTATGCTGGTTAGACCCTGGGAAAGAAAGATTCTTTATAAACTGGCACAGCTGGCCCTCCACCTGGAGAAGCATTGTGTGGCCGCGCACTAAAGTTCCGCTAGTAGATCAGTGACTGAGGGACGTGTTGGAAAGGGGGGTGGAGGAGGAACACTATATGAGAATGTCATGCACGGACTAAAGGGTGGTGGAGGAAGTATGGCTCAGGGCCTAATTCCTTGGGAAATTCAATGAGAATGGGGACTCGAGCGTTGACAGTAACTCTGAACTGAGGAATAAATATGTTGATTGATGTTACCTTTGCTTAGTTTATGGCTACTGAGTGAGAAATTACTGTATTCCTTCTTGAATGTGTTTGCTCGGTGACATTTAGCTCCATTGTACGTAATGCTTTACAGTTGTGGCACCTACGGTGACGTGATTCCATGTATGTAACAAACTTTGCTTTGTATTCGCTGTGATGTGTGTGAAGCTGTACTCTTGCACTGTATGTGTCTTTGGGTTTGTGTTTATTTTTCAGAAACTAATAAAGCATAGTTTAACAAAAAAAAGAAGAAATTAGATTTTTGGTATGCACACTGTCCAAGCAGGACTCACCAGTCTAGTCAGGGTAAGTTAGATACACATCAAAAGATAACCTGTGCTCGCCCTCTTGTAGCTTGGGGCAGAGCAGTCCGGTTGATCTAAAGAGGCAATGTGTAAAGTATTTGAGCAACACATGCACACACACACAGTAAAACAATGAAAACACTGCAGAAATAATCCACACCGGGTTGAAAAAATTGATTATATTTTTGTGAGTAATAAGAGACCAAAACAACAAAAATTCAATGAGTAGAACCGGAGTTAAGAATTTTTGAAGAATAAAGCAAACAGTAGTGCTTAGAAAAAAATAGCGCTTAGGGGTTACTTGAGTCCGCTGGACCAGGGTAAATCTAAAGTTCAGGCTGACCGTGATGGAGGGCAGGTTGGCTACAGGACTCGCGCAAGTTCCACTGAAAAAGAACATTGGATGGAGCAAACATCGGCGTTGAAGGCTCGATGCATCGGTTCTGATCTACTCAAGCAATGAAGGCTTCGACAAACACCTTTACGATGCAGGCGGTGTCATTAAGCCGCACTGTCCGTCGCCGAGCTGGTCATTAGAAAAAGCGATGTTGACGATAGGCTCCTATGTTGGTGTAGAAGGGCAATGCGTCAGTTCCGATCGCTGCAAAGTCGTCACTGTGTTGAGTTAGTTGGTTCTGTACAGCAGAAGTCACCTTTCAAGGGCCTAGGACTGGATTGGCACCACTTGGCAGGGCAGAACTCCCAGATGGCAAAGTCCAGGTCCAGGTGCTGTTGCAGGATTGAAGGAAGTATTTGATGGCCCTGAGACTTCAGAACAGAGGCAAGCCCTTGGAGTCCCTCTGGGTGCGGGTGAGATGGGTCCAGTCCTTCTCCTCAGCAGGGCAGGGATCAGCACAGAAAAGCAGTTCTTCCAGAGCAGCAGTCAAGCAGAGTGGCAATCCTTGTAGTACAGCATTCTTTACTCCTGGCAGAGTTCTTCACAGGTCCAATAGTGTGCTTGTGGTAGGATCAGAGGCTCAGTACTTATACTCAGTTGTGCCAGTCGGGCTGACTTCCAAGAAGGGTCTTTGAAGTGCACACAGGTTCTTTCTTCCTAGCCCTGGCTCCTGAATATCAATAGGGTGTAATCAGCCCTGTGTTTGGGAAACAGGACACTGCCTATTCAGGTGTAAGTGTCAGCCCCAGTCTCTTCCTGCTCAGGAAGACCTATCAGAATGCAGATGAATTCCCTGTCATACCCACCCTTCCTATGTTTGTGGCTGTCTAGAGGGAATGCTCAAAGTCTAGCTGTCTCCCACCCCTGATGTGTCTCGGGGACAGGCTGCAAGGCACATAGAGGAGCAAGAGTAGAGAAATTCCCACTTTCTAAAAGTAAAAAAGACACAAATGATGGATGGATTGCGGAACAAATCAAACATTCAGCCTCAGTCAAGATATCTGGGTTAAAACCATTGTTCTTTTGCTCATGATGCCACCCCAGTTTAGACCGAGCCATATGCAAAAAGTCTTGATCCTGCTCCTCATGCAAACAGTCCAGTCTGAACTGCCAAGCAAGGTCTTCCCTGGACCAGAAACCAGTATCCTGGGACCTGTTTCAGGGAATCATCCTCATCAGCCAGGTTAGCTTGAATCCAGTGGCACAGTAAGCCTGGGATCCATGTATGGGATTGCCCTGGGCACCTAGGACGAGAAAGCAAAAGACAAACAATGATGGGCGGAATGTGGAGCAAATCAACATTTAGCCCTTGCAATAGTCACAATTTGAGCTATAGGCCACTCCCCACACACCCACCCTTACCCTCCATCTTTAACACTGAGTCTCATGCCCCTCACCCTCATATACTGAGCCCTCACCCTGACTCTGCGAGCTTTACCCACCCAGGGGTTACTTCAGAAATACTTCTGCTCTTCGCCTTGATTGTTTTCCCTATTGCCCTTTATATTTTCAGTGTCTGGCATGCAGCCTCTGGGCTTACTGCCAGGCCGGCCTGGGTGCCAACGCGCACTCTGCGTTTGAGAGAGGAGTGTACCCACATAGGCAAGGACAAGCCCCTCAACCAACTTCAAAGGATGGACCACCTAGAGAGCTAAACACTGTACCTAATGTGCTTTGACCCTGATTATTCTTTTGTCCGCACAGTCACCGGGTGACTGATATTAACGTAAGAAATGTTTGTATGACTTGGCATAACTAAATAACGTTGGCTAAATACTGGTAGGTCTAACCATGGTTGTTGAACACCTCACTGTTGGACATTGCATTCTCTAAAGCACATTAAAAAAATCGAATTCTTAAAGCAATTACAGTTTTTAGCTCTGTAGTAGTGGGCACTTTGTGTAATTATGTTACCTTCAAGCACCATACTCATTTGTCATAATTGGTATTTGTTACAATACTCATTACAGTAGCAGTTTGAATACAGTATAATGTATTTTTCCTTAATGATTTCCTGACTACTTCTGTGTTTTTTCACATGTGGCAGGCTGCCAACATTCAGTTCCCTTGATGCCCCAAACTGATCTACGAACCAGTTTCTTTAAATCACTGCTTTGCTGGTTCTTTTGCAAGAATGTATGCCATTGACACTGGTTCAATGCATGCTGGCAAATAGCAAGATGTTACACTCCAGCTGTGTCATTACAGGACAAAGCAGTTGCGTCGAATATTGCGAAGTCTGTTGTGGAGATTAGATAATTGACATGTAACAGAGAAAGACTGTTTAGCCTTGTGACTGTGACGTTATCCAATAAGGTGTTAGTTTGCAAGTAGTTGTTAGAGAAGTATGTCTGCGTTCTCAGATTGGGGGTGCTCAGAATGATGGCCACTTGGTAAGAATGTCATCCACTTTGTATGAATGTCAGCTAAACTAATCCTCAAACTCCAGCAACTCATGAATGTCTTACTAAAAATATCAATAAACGCTTAAGTTGTGAATGCATAGGGAGTACTGCATTTCTCTTTATCGTTCTGTGATAACTGTAAATTTAAATCCAAACATTATGACGTTCCCCATCATTTAATTTGTTTCTTGTTGCACAGTGCTCCTACCCCACACCACTTTCTTTTTAAAATCTGTTTTATCATTAGACATCTTACGCTGCCAAATAGTGAGGACTCAGGTGAAACATCTAAACGACAAGACACACCTATAGCATTTATATACCTTGTATTGTGGGCTTGTATAAGTTTCTCTGACAAGAGGGTGTTACTCCACTCGTTGGTATGTACTGTACACAACTAGGGATTTTTGTAGGTAGCAGAGCTCACCAAATCTTCCTATAAGCTGCAAGGATGCAGTGATCTTTTGTGATATTAAATACCTATCCCAATTGATTTTGTGTTTCCCTTTTCATTTCTAACCAAACACATTCACCCAGACTAATTGATTTATGAGGCATATGTATTTACTTAATGTTTGTAGGTCACTGTGAGTGTCCTCTCGATTCCAGAGTGAGTTTCTTGCAGCTTTATCATTTTAATATCCAGTCAGCAGGCAGCAAAGAGAGGTGCTGGTGGAAAGTGGGTGCAAGGTGCAACACCAGTGCTTTGATTTAAAGTGAATTAGTTGCTTCAGCACTCAAGTTAACTCTATGGTCGTGTTGGAATATTTTGCTGTCACCATCACGGCTGAAAGAATACTGTCATTAAAGATTCAACAGAACTAAAATGAGTGTCGTTGTGGCGGAAGTCTAGCTTTGGTGAATTAATATAATAATGCATTGACTTGACATTTGAAAATAGTTTTTGGAGGAACGGTTGTAGTGATTGTCAACTGCAATTGATATTGATGCATCGCAGGTTTATGCCAGTATTTCTTACTGTGCTTATTTACTTGCAGTGTTTAAGGAACTTCTCAGCAGAACAGCGCAAGAGAAAAAGAATGGCGGACCTCATATTCCGAAAATTGCTGAGAAGAAAAGCAATCGCTTTTCTATCCCAGATCTGCCCGCCGACATGGAGCAGATGTTTCCTTGTGAGAAAACCAACAAAAAAATAAAAGCAAACACTGTGTCTGGAGGAAGGAACCGAATCAGGAAAATTTTGGACAAAACCCGCTTTAGCATATTGCCACCAAAACCCTTCAGGTAAGTGATACTGGTTAGAAGATCGCGTTTGATTTGATTAATTCATTGCATCATAGACACCATGAGCAATGCTGTCTTTACTGCTTTAGATACAGCCTTGTGATTGTCAGTTGGATTTCTTGCAGATACGTTTCTTATATTCCTAGTTTAAATTGTCCGCTTCCTATCTTGTGGATTCTCAAGTGAATTAGTTGGAGCTCCTATGTATTTATATAGATCTTTCGTTTTTAAAAGGAGGTACCCCTGACTCCTTAAATATGGTGGTTTAACAGGATGGACAACTTTCCCATTTGTAATCCTGTAAATGCCTGACATTTCAGAGATGGCACTAGCATGGCACCCGTTAGCACGATGGCCTGATGCAGACAGCAGCTCCTGTTTGAGGTATGTGACAACAACTTTACCGGCAGGCATCCTTCCTCTTGGTACACTGCCTACATCCTGCTTTCAGTCGCAAGGACCCAGGCAGCACACCTGCAGTGGACGTCTGAAGGTTCATCAAAAAGAGCCTCAGCTGTGCCGAAGTGCAGCCTCGTGGTACTGGTGTTAACTCACGGCCGCTCGTTTTAGAGCTCGCGCGCGCAGTGCCTCACGCGGGAAGCACCAGGGGGCCAGAGCCTGTCAGAGCTGCCCTGATCCATTGGCTGCCGCGGAGGCCCAGGCCAGACGTCAGCCGGTGGCCACGCGCCGACGTCTCTCTGCAGGGTCATGTTATTGGAACCATTTTAGCACACAGGGAATGTGAGGCCTGATTTCTAAGAAGCTGTCTCTCTTGATGACGGCTTGAACATCATGGTGACCTGTTACTTCAGTCGACGTGTTTTGTGTTATGATCTCCACCGAATGTGTTTGTTTTTCGAACTAAAATCTTTTGCAAGAGGTACAGGTGCACCAACAAACAAACTGAAGCTCACCTTATTGATGCTGCTTTAGGCTTACCGATGATGAATGTCTAACTACTAAAGGTAGTGGATTGTAGTGTTCTGAAGTCATATCAGCGGTCGATTAAAAGAAGCTGGCGAAATAATACTTTTTAGGTCTCGCTACGACGAACGCGCTAAAAGCGCGATCTCGAAGCGAGAACTATAGTTGTCGTCTCAGCTCAAAAACCAGTGTTTCGACAAGACCTGGCCGCGCGCAGCGTTTCCCCATAGGGTGACGTTGTGCACGGCCAGGTCTTTTCTCCGCAGCATGGCAGAAAGGACCGGATCGCGTCGCGCGCCTCGTGGAATGCAGGGGGCGTCTGCAGAGAGGCGCGTGGCGCTGATAAAAGCTTTGCTGACGTGCTCTTTGTTTCTGGTCGCCCTAACCTTGAGCGGCCCCCTCCTTCCTCCTTCGATGGTTTACGGCAGTATCCCGAAGTCCAGGCACCGCGCGCAGCACTGTATTTCACGGTCCTGCAAAAGACCGTTCAGTTGTCCAAAGCCGCTAAAGTGCGGTGTACAGAGGATGTACGGCTGTGCTTGGAGGACTGAAATACGGGACAGGATTAGGGTTCATATGCATGTGTACAAACGTGGAACCCACTTTGGAAGTACGGTTGCAGGGCTGCTGAAGCACCCCCACAATAACCATCCTTGTTAACAGTCGGATAGAGGTCTTCTGACAGACTGATGATTTAAAGAGGATTTTGTAAAGTGAATTATGTTGGTGATACGCAAATGAAAATGAAATATTTGCTGAAAGCCGATTTCTACTTACCATTGTGCGCTGTACAGTTTTACCAGTAAAACGGCATGTATGTGCAAGTTTAGGGGCCATTGCAATGAAACATGCTAATGAGCGCCCAGATTAAGAAAGCGCCCCTGTGCTGTGGTAAAGTTAGTAAACGCTACACAAATAACAAATTAGCATGCCAGGAAAGGTCAGTGCTCATAACACGTCCGCGAGGCAGACATAAAATTGTCAACTCATGCTTCTACTCGATGAGCGAAAATTGTCTAATCTCTAATCTGAAATGTGACCAACTCATCCCCAGCTCTGCTGGCCGTACTAAGACCTCACATTGTCCCCGAACAGCATAAAAAAGGGGAAGGGGTAAAAGTATGCATAAAAGCTTGTAACACGACAAAAGAAAAGCAGTTAATTTTCTTAACTTTAAAACTGCAATCGTTTTGGGGGCAAAAACATTCCAATATTAACTAATGAAAATGCAGCACTGACTGTATTAGATTCTCAATTTTACACAGATCCAATTTATAACTTTACACAGTAACTGCGCTAACCATTCTGACTTCTCCCCCCTAAACGAGGCACACACTTCTAGGGAGCTAGGAATAATTATGGACTCCATTTAGCGAGAACATACCTCAAATTAAATTGTTTTCATGTGGTCAAATAAAAGGCTTTGATTGCTCAACTCAAGGGCACTCTTTAAAAAATATTTTTACTGTTTTGCAAAAATAACATGCAATAAAAACAAATCCATACATGCAATAATCTCACAGCACATCCACAGTTGTATTGCAGTATACATATTGAACCATTCAGAGTTCGCCCAGCGCATAGGGTCAAACCCAGTATTCCAGGCCTATTTCCAGGCGCCGGTCACACAACCCCCTCTCCACAATCGTTGCTTGGCATGGTGAGGGCCTCAACCCCGGGGCTTCCCCAAAGTCATCAGTCAGGCCATGTATGACCTTTACTTTCCCCATACGTTCTGCTCCCAAATTTATTAGGGCATTCTCCAACATTCGTAGTCTACTGTCTCCATCGCTGTGAATTGACTCATTCCCTCCCACCAGAGGCTGGGTCCCTGTTTATGCGTTTGAGAGACTTTTGCTCAAAGGAGGAGTTGAGGCAGATGGTTCTCGCTTACCTTTATTTTCCTGCCAGTGAAACTTTTATGCACTGCACAGGGAGGGAAGAAAGGCATGTTGTGGTTAGGGACTGCAAGTACCGCATCCTAAATAACGCTTTGCTGTCAAACCATCAACTGATTCTCACCCGTTGCAGTTAGCATTGTGACTTAGTCTGACGCTGACCTCCTGCTAGGTGCGTTCCGGGATAGTGGAAGTGATGTCACTCACCCTTTGACACCTACCCTCCGATAACGACCTATGTGTCGGCCTCCCTCTATCTCTCTCTCGGCCTCCCTCTATCTCTCTCTCGCCCTCCCTCTATCTATCTTTCGCCCTCACTATCTATCCTATCACCACAGCATCACTCAGCACCACCACAGCATCACTCAGGAGCACCACAACATCACTATGCGCTACCAAAATGCTTATAAGTACAACAGTAACTTACAATATTATTATAATATAATATTATTGCCAACATTTCTTAATATTTTGCAACAGCTATCATCTTGCAAATCATCTTTATACACCAATACAGACTTTGCTAAAAATGTAATGCAACACATTGTCATATACAATGCCAATAACTCAAACTTTAATGCTGAGAGACCTATTGCATTGCAAATGCTTGTTATGAGTAATGGTGTTGGTTTACATCTTTATAACATAGTGTTGGTTCAGCTGTAGATCTTTGACTTATGCTCTTCTCTGACGCTGTTCCCCATCTACCATTTGTTACCCTATTCTAATAAACGCCATGCTCTGTCTCTCGTTATAGATAGACAAAAGTGAGAACTCGCTTGGATGTCGTGCAGTTTGGGAAATTATGGTTATGTCTCTGATCCAAAAAGTAGCCACCAGCATTTGTTGTCTTTTTGCGTTTATACATTTGTAACGGAACCCACGAGGTCCTTAAGTTTCCAGTCTGTGTTCGGGTTACCTTATTGTCTTATTGTTTACTTGAAAAATAATTATTGGTTGGCTTAGGAATTCAAGTACATATGGTTGTGATCTTTTGGTAAGCTGCTGGTTTGAAATCTACGGAATTGGATTTTCATTATTTTATGGTTGATAGCATGAGTACCATTGAGTTAGGCAACAGTAAAATTTTGGAGTTATTTTTGTATCTCATGGGTGAAAATAAATGCAAGTAGAGAGCACTTGCAGAAACAAGTTAAAAAGTCTTGCTTGTTTTTTCAAACTAGAACTTTAGTGCTTCTACGAATAGCAATCTTGCCTCCTTTTCGTAAAGCTCTTGCTGCTGAGTCATAGTTCTGTAGATAGCAGTTAAACATATTATCTATCTGAATGCTACTGATTTTGGTATTCAAACTTGGCGCCTTTATATCTGATAAAGACACCTAGCCGCAGGTCCTTAACTTTGAATTTTCCAGGTGTCAGACTGGATCCTGGAGATATTTCTTCGAGCAATGCTCCTGCGTGCAGGTAGGTGGCGGAGGTCGACTCCACGTGACGTCATCAGCGTCGTTCGTGCCGGAACTGACGTTCTCATCACCTATATCGGTGCCACCTTGATGCGCTGATGTCAGTTCTTTTCTTTCCATGTCAGTCAAGTGCTGATCCGTGAAGAGAGCTACCTTCTGCTGCTTTTTGACAGGGTCTTTTTTTGTACTTTTGTTGACCCCTTGTTGATGTTTAGTTTTTTTCCTCCAGTCTAGGAAGACTTCTGGGTTTCAACTGTGCGGCGGGTCAATGTACCACATTGGTGATGGACCCGCACCTGGTTTGCCTGTTGTGCTTGGAGCATGACCACGACTCGAAGTCCTGCTCTGACTGGCGAACTATAGTTCCGAAAGTTTTGAGGGAGGGGTCCGTTAAGCTTCTTGTGGAGGGGCGGTTGGCATGACTCCTAGGAGATCTCCCTCACAACCAGGGTTGAGAGGAAGGTCTGGGCATTGCCCAAGGGCTCCCAAGTCCTCTTCGTCCAACTCAACATCTTTGGACACTCGGGTAAGAGTTGCACCAAGCACAAGAAGTCGAAGCGTGCTTTGACTTCTTCCCATCCGAAGGCTAACTTGACGGAGGAACCTCAAGTCTCCCTGATTTTCTGGGAGCCAGAGCGACCCCTGCCTACTTGAGAGGGTTATATGAGGCCATGAGCATAATTGTTTTGGGCAGCCTAACCCTACGAGGCACCTTAAGGCCCCGTGGGGTCAGCAGGGGCTCCATCAGGTTCTGCACTGGCGGCCTGACGCTTTTGTTCCCCTACAGATAGGGAATGGATCTGGTCCGGCGCCAGTCGTGCCATTGCACTTCCTTGGAGCCGATGCTCCCGGCGCCGCGGCGCCAGCTCCATTCTGATGCCTGATTACCTGGAGCCGTTACCACGGCGCCAGACGCCGATACTGTCCTCAGTCATTTCCTGATCCCTATTCAGAGGGGCTAGCAGTGATGATTGGGAGAGGTCGCTGGACCTTTTATAAGACCAGCCTTATCATGAAATGGACTGGTATTAGGAATTGGGAGAGGCCAGTGGATTGGACACCTCGAGATTGTGGCATTCTTTTTTCCCCTCCTGCCGTGGTTATGGTAGAGGGAGTGTCATTTCCTGTGGTGGTGCGAAGGGCGGCTGAGGTCCTGGATGTTCAGCTCCCTTCCATGGTGGCCAAGACTATTATCTTGATTGAGGTCCTGCCTCCTGGTGTCTTCTCTTCGGAACCCTTGCTGTCCTTTATTGTGGCCCTTTCAGATGTCCAATTGGGAACCGGGTCCAAGCCCAGCACCAGGGCTCCTATGAATAGGACAATTGCCAGCCACAACCACCCAGCTCTGGGTGACCCTAGCTTCCTCACTACCCACCTACCCCAGAGAGATTGGTGGTCCATGCCTCTACCTCCCTTTGCGCGTATCCTTCCGCTCCCCCAGACAGGGAATCCAAGAGTCTGGATAATTGGGGTAAGAAAATCTATTTTCTTTCACTAGCCTTGCATTGCAGTCGGTGAAAACTGCATGCTTATTGGGCCGTTATTCCCTCTCCTTGTGGGAAACGGTTGCGCAACTGCTGCCACAGATCCCGGAGGAGTCCTGGGCCATCCTCTCCCAAGAAGTGTCAGAAGGGAGGGATGCAGCAAAGCTTGCCATCCGTTGTGGTCTCAACACGACCGAATGCTGGGCAGAGCGATTTGACGGTGACTGTTCGATGCCACGCCTTGTTGAGAACTTCTGACTTTTCTGGTGAGGTCCAGGCCTCTCTCATTGACTTGCCCTTTGATGGCACGCTTCTCTTCAGAGACGAGGCAGACATTGCGCTGGAGCTCTTTAAAGACCCATGGGCTACGGCCAGGACCTTGGGCCTCTCGTCCACAGTCTGTCTTTCGTGGCCGTGCTAGCCCTACCCTAGCAAAAAGAACGTGTGGTCCACCGCCTCCGTGGGCGCAGCTCATTCCAATGTCGTGGGTCGGCTGGCCAGAGGTTGGGTCTATCCACCACCCTCACTGCAGCCTCAGCTTCCAAACCCACCTAGTCTTGCCCTTCTGGATCATGGGTGGCCAGTTGATGACCGGATCAGCCATCACCTTCACCACTGGTAGATCATAACGTCAGACAGGTGTATTCTCCAGATAGTCTGACTTGGCTACTCTCTCCCTTTTGATTCTACCCTCTCCCTTTTGATTCTACCCTCTCCCTCCCTCCATCCCTCCATGTCTCCATCTTACGGCCGGCTGACAGAGAATCATCTAATTTTGCTTCAGGATGAAGTCATGACTCTCTTGGCCAAGAAAGGGAGCCAAAGAGAGGGTTCCGCCACCAGAAGTAGCGGCAGAACCCTCTGGTCCCGAAAAAGGACAAGGGCCTTCCTCCTATCCTATATCTACAAGCCCTCAACTACTTCCTCAAAAAGGAAACGTTCAAGATGCTCACTTTAGCTCTGGTTCTGTCTGCCCTGGACCCAGGAGACTGGATGGTAGTGTTGAACTTGCAAGATGACAATTTCCACATTTCTGTCCTGCCTGCTCATCGGCATCACATGCGGTTTACGGTATGCCACAAGAATTTTAAGTTCACAGTGCTCCCCTTTGGCCTTACCTGGGCCCCTCAGGAGTTCACCAATGTGGTGGGGTAGTCGCAGCTCATATGTGCAGATTAGGGGGTGGGAGTTTTCCCCTATGTTGACAACTGGATGTTGAAGATGGGTTTACCCTAGGCGGTCGGCTCTCACCTCCAGACTACAGCGGACCTCCTGCATTAGCTGGGGTGCACTATCATTTTTCTGAAGTCACACCTGACTCCCTTTCATCTGAGCTGTTCTGAACACAGTGCAGTTTCGGGCTTATCCTCCCAAGCGGCGAGTCCAAGAGACTCAGGCTATCATACCGATGTTTAAGTCTCTAGCCAGGATTTGGGTGAGAATGACTCTGGGTCTGCTGGGCCTCATGGCCTCCTGCATTCTGTTAGTGACACATGCCAGATGGCATATGCAGGCTCTGCATTGGAGCCCGAAGTTCCAGTGGGCGCAGTATCAGGGAAATCTTTCTGACCTGGTCCATATTTCAGAGGGAACTGCACAGGAATTGCAGTAGTGGCTGACAAACTGCGATTGGGTCACAGGCAGACCTCTCTCCCTTACCTAACCCGATCTCGTAGTAGTGACAGATTTGTCACTTCTAGGATGGAGAGGCCATCTGAGAGAGGTGGAGATCAGCGGACTCTGGTATCCATCAGACACTGCACTCCACATCAACTTGCTGGAGCTCCGAGCGATTCGTTTGGCATTGAAAGCCTTCCTACCATCAAGGGGAAGCTAGTACAAGTGTTCATGGACAATACGGTGTGAGTTTATTGGGTTGATTAATTTGTGTGCACACTGCCCCTAACACGCTTCAAAGCAAACTCATATGTGAAATTGACTTTTTGTTTCCAGTAGGCTTGCAAGTTATTGTCGTTTCTTTTAACACTATTATGACAAATTACATAAATTTTACCCTCGTCTGTTGTTAGTTCATCGTCTCTTACCTGTCCTGCTGTAGATGCAGAGTATTTTCCAGCTTTCACCCACGCCCACTGAAGGAAAACTACCTACACGCAGTATCACTGATGCATGGAATCTACCAAGGGTCACTGGACACTATCCTTGCTCCAACTGTTCCGTGTGCCACTTGACAACGGCCACCAAATCGCTATCCCTGGAACCGGACAAAATCTGGTGGCAAAGATCGCACACCAACTGTAATTCAGCCAATGTTGTGGATCTCATCACATGCCCCTGTTCATACCGATACGTGGGTATGACCACGAGAAAGGTTAAACAGAGGGTATGTGAACACAGAAGTAACATAAGATGCAAGAAGACCACCACCAAGATGAGCGATCATTTTATACAAGCGAATCATACCACCAATGATTTAAAATGGACCGTGATTGAACAGCTTACTGAAGGTCCCAATACTGTGGAAAGACTGTTCGAGAAGGAACAGCGTTGGGTGTATCGTCTTGGCACCCACCTCAGTGGTCTGAATGATGACATTCCATGGGGGGCTATTAGAAAATAAACTTCTATGTGGGTTTGACCCCTGATTGATCTCTCAATATCGGTCTGCTGGACATTAGATTACACCAGACCTATTTGCTCTCATGCATCTGTCAAGTCGCCCTCCCTTATCTAGGGGTCGAACTTGGCTGCATTATGCGCAGGGTCAACTGCTGCAATTGGAACGTATGAGTACACATCCAACAGAACCCCCTGTGTGTAATCCCGTTCTGACCCCTTTTGCTATTCTTAGCTGTAATATCGAGACACCCCGTGATCATAACAACTGCCTTCCCATACTTAGAACAACCACGGCAGTTCCGTGAGCTGTTTGATTCTATTTTATGTGGCTCCAAATAGAACATATGAGCACAGTATCCTTTTCTGTGTACTCCTTCTGTGTTCCCTCTGCTATGTTTAGCTATAATACCGCTTTACCCCGTGATTATTAATGATTATTAACAATAATGGCAACACTGCCTTTCCATACTCATAACAACCCCGTTGTTCTATTTTTATACAGTTACTCGTAATTGCTATGGCAGATAATATGATAGTAGGTGAGACGGTCGAGTCTTTCTACGCTTACTGCTGTTTGTTTACTGCTACCTCCTTCCCCTATTGGGTGTCCTGACGCTAACGCGCCTTTGACCACGCCCATTCCCGGAAGAGCGCACGCCGGCGATTGAACTCCGGCTTCATATACAACCCGACCCTTCTGCCTCTTGATCGACGAGACGCGATCGTGAGGGCTGGTCAGGTTCACAAACGGGTGCCTGGCGTCGTGGGCGTGAGTGCGGTTTCGGCTGTCTCCTTCCTTTTGCCGGCCTGAGCTAAGTACCTTGCGAGGTTTCCCTACTAAGTTTGCTGTGTGTTTGTTTGTCTTTCCGATTTTCATAGGATGTGCCAAATGCGCCGTCACCCCCCTCTCGCAGTCTATGGAGTGCAATTCTCTCTCCTTGCAAGTGAGAACCATTAAACAAGCATTTCGTTTTTCTGGTGTAGTTGGTTACTGGCCCTTGGCCCATTGATCGTTTAGTCTCTACCCATAAACGCGGTATAGATTGGGATCCGGAGTAGCACGACCATCCCCCACCATACCACGCAAACTGTATGTGTCGCATGAAATAACACATGCTCACTGGTGGGCATTAATGCTGTTCGCCCATCGACATTGGCACTACGTGATAATTATATTACACTGCTAATGCTATCATGTAGTATGACATTTAATAACCACAGGCAGAACCACACACCTCTGCGTTTAGTCGTGTGTTGTGCACTTGCCTGTACACTTGAGCACGAGTCACCACTGTATGTCCAGTGGCCTGCAGAACAACAACTAATTGTATATTTGTCTGTTTATGTCTGTCTGTACCCTTTACCTTACAGGTGCATCTAATTTTTGAGTCTCTCATTTGGAGACTAGAAGGATGAGCCTCACGTTTTTTTATCGGTGAAGCCACCTTCCCTTTGCACTTCGACAGATCTTTTTACTTTCACATCCCTTGGTAGGGTGGGCCTTAGCGCGCTCACACCGCCGGGGTTTAGTCACTCTAGGTCCTGACGAATGCCAGGTTAATTACACCACCATTGGCTGTAACATGTTGACCGCTCACATAATGTTATTGGAAACAGGCCATCCAATTTAGTTGACCGTGTTTTCCAACACATATTTTACTATGCCCTTGGTGATCAACCATTAAATGAATTTTTGATACACCCAAGCCATTTTTAAGTCACCACTTCACACTATTCACGTAAATCTATCACTTAGCCTTCACATCTTCACATTACCCGCTCCGCAGTAAATCTGGCGTTGTAGCACACTGGGGTGACATTCGGTCACACCCAGTGGGGCCCGATGATGAAGCATGTCACCGACCAGGTCGGTGAGTGAGGGCTTTCTAAACCCACCGAATGGGTGTTGTTGATTCCTTGTGCTCAGCTACCTTTTTGTTTTATCAAGTAGCACTCTTTTGTTGTTATTTTTCAAGTCATAGTGGGGAGTAAGAGTGCCCGGTCTACCCTACCTCTCTTTTTGTTGACTCGAGTATTTAAAAACGCCCATTCAGATTTTTACAATTACATTTATTGTTTTGTACCACTTGCTTTTGCTCGTCTGAATTGTTGTCCATGTTCTATAAAAAATGTGTTGTTTCATATCAATACAACTTCTGGATCCGTTTTCGCTGAAATGCCCGCTCTGTTAACTTCACGGCTGTTTTTTTTCGGTACCATCGTGTTGTCAAGCTACAGCTGTTTTTTTGTTGCATATTGTGGTGGGTAAAAGACAGGTCAGCAAGTTCAACAGAAATGCGCTTTTCATCTAGAACTCTCTTAAAGTACATAAATTGTGGCCAATCCATGAAGGTAGCCAGAGGAAAAAAGTTAGAAGTTGCAATTGGCGAATGTAGAGAACATGTGCACTCAAAAATAGGATGCTAGTGTGGCTGCTGCAAATGCCTGTGTTTGTCCTAGTATCCCCTGATTTAAGAATGTAGTTAATTCCAGTCACAATCTGTACGCAGTAATGTGTGTACCAAGAAGATGGTAATCCCAACGGAATGTGTATGTGCCTGGATCGCTTTAAGAAGCACGTAAATTTACTGGAAAAAAAACACAGATGTTTTGGAATATGACACTTTTAAAAAGGCATCCAGAACAAAACACGTCCTTTCCTTACTAACATTAGTAAAATGTTATGTGTATTTGTAAAGCGCGTGATCGCCCGCGGGGGTATTCTGGCGAATAAAGCAGCTGTCTATTGGTTTGATATGTTAGCATGTATAATAATATCACAGAGAAACGTGAACCGAGATTCATCTCTACAGTACCACCACTACAACACCTAGTCAGCTAGAAAGAAAATTAATTTTTGTTAACTGTAGAACAAAAAATGAATCTAATAAAATATTTCTTTTGAGATCAATTTAAGAAAAAATGTAAATCAAGGCGTTAAACGTGCTCTTGAATGATGGGGTAAGGATCAGTGTTAAGGTTAAGGTTAGAGTTACGATGTAGAGTAAAGGCCTTTGTGAGAGAAAGGCTAGGTTTAGGGCTTGGTTTAGGTTAAAGGGAAAGTGTTAAGCTTAAGGTTAGGCTTGGGGCCAAGTGGACATGGTGTAATTAATTTGAGCGTTCATTTGAAAATGAGTGGGTGCACCAGATTGCCAAAAGGAATTTGTAATAGTTTCTTTTTAGGAATCCTAACATTAATGTAAAAGCCGTGCTGCTGACATTTCTCTTTGGACATCAGATAGAGCTAGCCAATGCTGCTCTCCCTGTCGTACTATTTGCTACCCCTGCCTCTTCCAGATCAGGCTTCAAAGGGCACGACTGCAGCTGCAGAAATCTCTTGGAGCAATATCTACATTCTGCGTTTTTTCTACGCTTTGTTATGTTATGTTATGTTAACACATTCTTCTAAAGTGCAACAGCTACTCCGAACGGAGTGTCCCGGCGCTTTGGCGAAGAGTTCTTCCAGGGGCAACTACATAACAGAAATAAGGAAAGGCGAAGGCCCTATCGAGTGAAAAGCCAAGTCTTCAAAGCCTTTCTACAAGACATAAGGCTAGGGATCTGTCTCAGAGAGAGGGGAAGCTCGTTCCAGGCACGAGGAGCCAGATAGTGAAAGGAGCGGCCGCCCAGTCTAGCGCGTTTGATGGTCGGAGCCATCATTTTAGACAAGGAGGCAGACCTTAAAGCTCTGTTGGGTTTATAAAAAACAAGGCGTTTTCTAATGTAGCTAGGGCCAATGTCATGAAGGGCTTTGAAGGTCAACGTCAAACTTTTAAAAAGGACTCTCTTGGCTATAGGAAGCCAATGCAGTTCTTTTAACAAATCAGAGGCACCAGCACGTCTGGGGAGCCCATAAATGGCACGGGCCGCTGAATTTTGGACTACTTGAAGTCGTCTCACAAGGTATTTAGGGAGTCCTAGGTAAAGGGCATTTGCGTAGTCTAATCTGGACCCAATAAGTGATTGAACAATGACCCTTCTATGCTTGATTGAGATCAGTGGGAGAAATTTTCTGAGCATCCGAAGGATGCCGAAGCATTTCCCGGAAAGGCAAGATATTTGGGGTCCGAAAGCTAAGTCATTATCGACGATGATTCCTAAGTTTTTAGCTTTGGTACTCGCATTTGCAGGTGGGAACAGGTCTTGCGGCCACCAACTTTTCCAGTTTGGTTCAGTAGTACAGCCAAAAAAAAGCAGCTCCGACTTGTCGGAGTTGCATTTTAATCCATGCCCTCTGAACCAGCCAAAGACTGTCTCTAAACAGCTTCTGATCATTGTCAATCCTAAAACCCTCAACAGCAAACTGGTTGTTTAGGAGCTACGAGTGGAACAGAGGATCAACCTGTGATGTTATCGGAGATGAAGATTAGTGTGATGTCACTTCCGCTACCCCTTGCGTTTTGGTGCATTGACATCAATGAACATCTCTGTAAAGGTTCCTCTTTAAAGATATTTCAACCTCGAATGTTTTTATTTTTTATTAAAGACTGTCAAATTTGTATTAAAGTGCCTCAATATATTCTGTAGAACAATGTTTGCGATAGTTCATAATGAATGTTTAACTTTGATATTTGAAGTACATATTAAAGAACAGTGAATGGATTGAGCTCTATTGTATGAATACATGTAAGCAGTTTGTCTTTCTAGTTCTCTGTCTTATGCTACTTTTATAATTCGCTCGTCTTTTTACCCTCATGTTATCACTTTCTCTTTAAACTCATGGTGTCTTTGACATGTGACTGTGATAGCAATGTTTAACTGTATTTTGTGAAGGAAGTTCAATGTGGACATCAATGTTCTGCATGGTTCTTGTATTTCAACATTGGTTTCTTTTTGTTTATGCATCACCTTCTCAGGGGACTGTTTTGGTAAGAAATTAACTGATTTAACGTTTTTTTCTTGATGGGATGTACCAATGCAGCTTCCTAACAAGCCGGGATGCTCTGTCCGTCTAATGTGTTCCCTGCCTTTCCCTGTCGTTGCATCACGTATGCCCACTGCACAAACCGCGCTTCATCATCATCAATATTCATCACAGTGTTTCCATTCAGCGCAACCCTTTTGTTAATTCTGACTGCTGGCATTTGCAAGTGTTCAATTATTAAGGTCTCACTGGTTACCGGCCTTCTCTTGAATATCCAGCAAAACTGATGCTGTAGCATATTGTCATTCATTATAACCATTCCCCTCTCATTCTCACTTCCGTTTACAGCAACACTGCTTGCCTGTTATGTTCGATTTCTCACTCTTAGCATGTACTGGTTCTAGTATGGAGAGCTGCATCCCAAACACGAAGGCTTTTTTGTCTTGTGAAACACACATTCAGTTTTTTTGTCATTAAAGGGCTGTTAAAAAAAAAAAATTCGGGCAATTTATCCATTATCCGAGGCACCTCGAGAAGTCTTATTTATTATACATTCAGTGTCACCCTTTATTCATTTTAATGCAATTTATTGTAACCCC
Organism: Lissotriton helveticus; assembly: GCF_964261635.1. Classification (NCBI taxonomy): domain Eukaryota; kingdom Metazoa; phylum Chordata; class Amphibia; order Caudata; family Salamandridae; genus Lissotriton; species Lissotriton helveticus. The sequence goes on from NC_136068.1 coordinate 766,992,895, forward strand.
TTGGGCGCGGCCGCGATTCTGCGCCTGTGCGGCACTTCTATAGAGTGGGCGGGATCATGACGGCCCCCAGCCGTCATCAGCACTCGCCCACCGTGTTGCATAACGGACGGGGGCCGTCATCAGCATGGAAGGGGTTAACAAAGCATAGTTACTTTCTAGACTGCATCGCTCATTGGGTTATTCTCCTTTACGAGGGAATGAAGTTAACTCTTCTTATGTATTGTCAATGATGTAAAATCAAAATGCTGGTTGAGCACGATGAATGCATGTTCAGTGTGTGTAGGCTGCCACATATATTTGTCAATTTTCTGTGTGTGGCCTAAAATGTTTGACAAGAGACTCAGCAACTTTTGTGTTGTAAGGTAGTGTAGAGACCAGTGATTTGGGGGGGAGGGGGATGGGTGGGGGACCATTCATGATGGACATGTTAGTCGTATGTGGTACTGTTAATACTGTTGGATATAATACAGCTCAGTGTTATGATGCTTATTTCCTCCGATATTAATAGGGATAGACTAAGCAGAACTACAATACATGTTAGCGGGTTAGCCGGGTTACGATAACAAAATGGGGTGAAGTGGAGTGTCACTCTGGAAGTCACATAGTTAGGGCCTGGTGACTGTATCCTGGGATGCTATGTATGGAGTAATATTACTGTCACAGCATGTCAATTGTTGGTCATTTGAAATGCTAATAAATTAGCCAAGACCTTTTGACTTTGCTAAAATATGTATAATATACTTTCATATATGGTTTTCAGTCATTTCTCTTCATCCATTAGTGTCTCGTTGTTTCATTCACATTATGCTACTGCATATCGCACGGGGCAATGCGTCAGCCTACTTAAGCCACTGGTTAACTTCACTGTGAGTTAAATTCTGTAGCTCACTAGTTCCCTTCGTTGCCAGTGTTTTTACTTTATATCTACTTTAGTGTTACCTTCGTGTTTAGAGCTTGATGTGATAGCAGGACACTGCTGATGAGCAGTCCATCTTTATCAGAACCCATCTCCTGCCAATGTTGTTGCAAATTCCTTTTGGAGTGTTTTACTTTTTTGACTGCTGCTGTTTCACAGCATACCAGATTGTGTCCATTTAAAACTGTTCTTAATTAAGTTAACCTCTTTTTACCTTTCTTTCTCTTTCCTTCGATTTTCTTTTCCTTTTTTCTTTCTTCCTCCTTCACTAATTTGTTTCTTTCTTCTTTGGTTCCTTACCTTCTTTCTTTTTCTTTTCTTTCCTTTTTCTGTTCTTCTCTTCTTTCTTTCTCTTGCTTTCTTCCCCTCCCCCATCTATTTTCTTCTTTTTCTTTCATTCTTTCTCTTTCCTTCGTTCTTTTCTAATTTATTTTTTCTTTCTCTCTTACATTCTTTATTTCCTTTCTTCTGGTTCCTTCTCTATTTTTTTTATTTCTCGTTCTCTTTTCCATTCGTTTTTCCCTTCTCTTTCTTTAAAAAAAATTCTGCCTTCCCTCCTCTTCCCTTCTTTTCTGCCTTCCCTTCTCTTCCTTCCCTTTCTTTCTGTCTTTATTCTTTCTGGCTTTATTTTCTTTCCTTTCTTTGTAACCATGTTTCTTTCTTTCTTTCTTTCTCCCTTCCTTCCTTCGTTCCATGTAGTATTATGTAATATGTGTGTGTCTTTATATTTTTTAAGATCAAAAAAATGTTTTGGGCCTGTTGCAAATAATGTTATTTTGTTTAGATTGATGAGGGCCTGGTATAATCCAAGCAATAACGTTTTGCAAAACCCTTTACAAAACAACAATTGGCAGAAGACTGGCAGCTACTTTCCAACCTACTGACGTTGATAAATGCTTGTTTAATCTGTTGTTGAAATGAAAGCTAAGGAGAACCCCTCCTCTGTCACGGATGATCCCAGTCTCATGCTTTTCCTTCCTATTACTGCAAATTAAAAGTTCTTGCCATACTTTTGACCTTAAGGGTAAAAACTGTTTCCCATCATGGGATCTTCAGTAGTGTACATAATATTGAGGTATCTCTGCCTAAACTCAACATCCCAGAAATGTTCTTTCAGTATAGAGGGAAAAAACCTCCATTTGCACATGAACATATCCTATCTGCTAACTGCAAAATTTAGATTATCTTTTTTTTAAAATCTTTTAATACATTAGCTAAAACGTCATACAGTCTCAGTTTAGGAAATTACTAATTTGTATAAAGAGAGACATGATATAACCTTGACAAAAAGCATTTCCCTAGGCTTATTTGAATATCATCCAACAATGTTCTGATGACTATTTCTAATTGCAGAGTCCTTGCCTTTTGAATTCCCCCAGGCAGCAGTCTGGAGCTGTAAACGTTAGTTATTGCTCAAGCGCACCAATAGGTGGCACTATCAGGCTCATCTGTGGCTTTCTCCCATCTCTGGAAGTGGCTGCTCACATTACATAGCTGCTAACCTTGTGCAACTAACAGTTTACCTTAAAGAAGGGAGACTAACACACCAAATAATCAGTACTTCATTTTGAGACTGAATTTCTTCTTTAAGTGTTTCCTTCGTTGCCAAGTTACTGGTATGCAGAATCTAAATGCTCTCAAAAACTCAACGTATCTACAAAATTTGCATAGCACAGTATCTGATAAAGTAGCTCCAGCATTAATCATAAACTATTTACTTACAATGGTGCACATTTCAATGGTCTTATTCAGGGCCAACTATCCAATGGCACCCTCGAAAAAAGCTCAGACTCTTCTTTTCCATGCCCCTCATTTGGAGACTAAACAAACCTCCAATTGTAAAACGTAACTACAATATTTAGTACAATATCATCTTTCGGTCAGCTATGTCTCTAATATGTCTTTTAAGGTATTTAATTAGTTCTCCATGAGAAGATGTGATTTTAAATATAGGGCTTACCACATAATCGGAAATGTATGTTTTTTTGTATATTCAGATTTGGAGATTTTTCCTTTCGCACAGCATCCTCAGATGTCTGAATTGTGTCATTAGACCCTAAAATCTTTTTACTGCCCCAACAACAATTTTGTTTTCTGTCCTCTGATAGAGGTGGGTAAAACCTGTATGTAAACATCTCCAACTGTTTTATGATCCTAGGAATAGCCTTAAAATGTTCATTTAATCTACATATTTTCACAATTAATAAATAAAAGTAGTAATCATGGAGTTCTACGAGCACCATCGATTTATGGCCTTCTCATTCATCCTCTGATTCATCCTAAACCGAAATTATGTTTCCTAACATTGTGCTGAATTACTCCTCGTATATCCTCTGCTAATCTCACCAACTTAATTCTATAACTCCATGATCACAAATCCATATTACGATCTATGCTACACAAACCCTTTTTGGCCCTTTATTGTTGTTGAAGAGTATTACTGTTAGCCTTTTCTGGAGTGATTGATGGCTCTTTGCGGGGTTTTGTAGCTACTGATAGTTTTATGCGTTTAATCTTGAAGGATTTTAAATTTACTTCAAGCTTTCTAGTGTCTTTGTGTAGCATTTCATTTCCATCTTGAATAGATGCGTTTCTATTTTTCATTTTTATTTCGTTTCCTTTTGTATGCATTGTCCCACTAGAAATCCTAAATGAGCTGGGGATTGCTGCCTGCCTTGTAGCCGGATTCCTACACATGTAATCTTTGTCAGGAAATTTATATTCTGAATGAATTTACAGACCTTCCCCACCAGAACAGTTGTGCTAATCATCAGTCCCTAGGGGTATCATTTTTATACTAGAAATAGCAAATATATGTGCAGTGGTATGTAAGATCAAGTGATTAGTGCAACATGCTAGGCAGCAACTAAAATGCTAACAAAAATCACCAAATGTCAGTTTTCCAAAACTCTTACATTTATAAAGATTTTTTTTTTAAATCGTTATGAAGTACAGATTTTACTCCTCACTGGTGACAACCACTGAACAATCACCTATCAGCCACCCATCATCTGCAGGAGGCAAGTTTGAGTTTCTTCCACTGCCCCGTTCAAAATATTTGTGATACAAAATCCCTAGTACTTTAGTTAAACAACTAAGGGAAAAGAAGTTAAGAGAGTGGACAAAATCAATTCTTGTTGCTATCAGTTCCCTATATGGATATGAAATTATGCAGCATTCTGGTCGATGCTCTTACGTTTTCAAACTAGAAGGTATTTCGTAAGTTCCATTGTTCGATAATTACATACCATAGTAGTGAGTAGGTTGACTTAAGATTGCAGTAATTCCACATTTGTTCATTCCAGCAAGAGCTTTGATCAAACACCTATTATTACATAGAACAGCTGGCAGACCATTAACAGAGTACAAAGTCACATTTCTATTACTCGAAATAAGAATTTCATGCTGAAGGCTAGGCCACAATAGTCATCATCCCCCAGTACTGATGCATAGCTGAAGTTCTAAATGCCTTCCACGTGGAGAGTAGTGGACGCTGGTTTGCAGCTTGCTGCAGCCTGAAGGTTGCACCTCGTTTCCTTTACACTTGTGTGGACCAAGAAACGAGGTAGTCCTGAGTCGGCTCCACCAGTACTGTAGAGCGTTAACCTTTGTCATTCAGACCTCATTTTGATTACCTTTGCCACCTTCTGACTTGCTTGCCATGCCTTGTGGTGGTGTCCAGCCGCATGTCATTTCACCCATGGTCAGGCTGGCCCTTAGGGCAATTAGGCAGTGTGCAACGGCTGGTCTGACTAGGCTGTGTGTTGGCCCGTTTTTAGCTCTTTGTGGGTTGGATTTATAACCTTTTAGGCCGGTTTTTACTATTGGTTTCCCTAATATTAAAACAAACATAACCTGCAGCAAGCTCAAATCCATGCAGTCTTCTATACCTTGCGAAACACTTCTACAGTATGCCTTTACAAGTTCAAAACGGCCCCAATTTGCAAACATAGGGCTCTTATTTAGCTTTCTAAGGAGGGCACTATTTTCTAATATAGAAATTGTTTCCACCTCCACTCCTGCTACATTTTACGCCCACAAGCTGACTCTTGGGAATGCTCCAAATCCCACCCGACTTGTGATTTTCTTTTAATTGTATCACAGCCTGTATCCACTGACCACTCGTTAAACACATCTTCAACAGCCAGTTTAGCGAGCCTCCTGCAGTTCATGTTATAGTTAAATGTAAACAGCACTCCTTGAGAAGCTAGACTTGGTGGTCATAGTGCAGAGGAAGTTTGTTGAAAGGCTCCTGCTATATATCAATTGTTTTTGAGCGTGAAGCCCAAGCCAACATTGGTTAATCCGTTTCAACATTATTTGGGCTCTGGAGGATTAAGATGGCTGGTTCATAGTACATTACTAAGCGTGGACAAGAATTCCTCATAGTGACTGTATGCTGGATGTGACCTGGAATCCACAATAAGGGAAAAACAGTCTTACAACGCTGTCATTAGCACGCAATACCTTTACCATGCATATATTACCCCACATATGCCTTTACCACACATACCTTTATCACACACATTTTTTACCACAGATAGCCCTTTCCCACGCATGCCTTTGCAACGAAAATTTAAGTATTTCTCTCTCTCTCACACACGCGCACTCTCGCTCTCACTCGTTTTTAGGGTTTAGAATTGGATGAGGGTATTGGGTGGCAAGAATATTTTTAGGATATAGGGTAGGTAAGGATATTTGGGTGGAAAGGGTGTTTTTAGGGCTTAAGGTGGGTGAGGGTATTTGGGTGGCAAAGGTGTTTTAGGGTTATGGGGGGGCAAGGGTGTTTTAGGGTTTAGGGTGGCTAGGGGTATTGGATGCTAAGGGTATATATGGGGTTTAGGGGTTGTTTAGTTTATGGGTTGGTATTGATAAGGTAACACACATATATATATATATATATACACAGTGTGTAACTTTATATATGTATTTGTATATATAGATATATACACACACACACACACATATATATTGACGCTTTATACTTTCCTGCGAAATACTTAAATTTTCGTTGTAAAGGAATGCATGGTAAAGGCATATGCGTGGTAAAAATGGGCATGGTGAAGGCATGTGCGTGGTAATGGCATGTGTGGTTGTGTCATACATCCCGTGATGATAATGCAGGGTTCTAGGGTAAATTTTACATACTTCTGGGAGAGGGTCAAATGTTCTGACACTTTGTGACATGGCTAAATTGGTCATTTTAGATACGAATTACACAATTGCAGGAATGTGAGTTGGAGCATCTTTTATTTTTGTGATCATCAGCAATATCAGCTTTAGTTTACCAAAACGACGTGTCTTGATACAGCTTCCCAAAGTATCTTCTGACTGATACAGACTTAGTATTAGCCACTCAGGTTTACAGTGGGAGTCCTTTCTTTTCCCCTATAGAGTTGCCCCTACTTTGTGCAAAAATGGACACCGGCTTTGCTGGAGCCTATTAAATATTGATACTGAAGTTTTCCCTTTTAATTTCTCGCCTAGCAATAACCTGTTGATTTCAAATGTCGTCCTTCACCTTTGCCCACATCATTGATGGTTTTATTCTGCTGCGGTGAATGCGCTGAAGAGAACATAATGTGAAGCCTGTTTTCAATAAACCTGGGTATTGAATTGATATTCATTTATTTGTCATGATACCGGGTTAAATGCAAGCTTTTGTTTAGTTCTTACAAGTCTGTTGACAAGGCGGCTAATGTGTTAGGCTAATGCTTTTTGGGCCGTTCTGCAGAACTATTAATGAACGTTGAATGTTTTTGGGCCACAGGGATTTCCTTGACTTTCAGAGCATACAAAGAAAGGAGGTAACAATCTTTTTTTCCCAGAGGACATTTTGTTGCTTGCAGTCTTGTTTTTCTCGATGCTGGTTTTGAACTTAAACCTTCAGGTTCAGATAATTAAGTTCAGTGTGTTTGTAAATACGACTGAGCTCACTTCCCATGATATCTTGCAGCGATGGCAGCGTCAGTCAGTCCCAGGACGACAGCATCGTTGGGACAAGGCAGTGCCGGCACAGCGTGGCCATCATGCCCATCCCTGGCACGCTCTCCTCCAGCAGCCCGGATCTCCTGCAGCCGACCACTAGCATGCTAGACTTTACCAACCCGACAGGTAAGCAGCACCTTACTCAAGGTGGATTACCTCACTACATACTTTCTAATATGCTTCCTTTTTTTTAAAACCTAAATTGATTAAAAAATAAACAGTTAGGACATAAATGGTCACAAAGCCAGCTATTTGTGAAGATCCAACGTCATCACGTTAACCTTCCTTCACAAGTATCATTTGTTAATACAAATTGCAGTATAACTTTGGATCGACTGCTCTTCAGAAGTACTTTCAATGTTTAGTTAATCACTCTCTTCCACCCCTTCGAAACTGAAAATGTTTTGCCGACTTCATTTTTCTGTGACATCACATAGCGACCCTGGGTAATTCCTGTTGGACTAAATACCTTTGGTTGCTCTCGGAGTAGCGCTACAAGGAATTAAGTTGTTTTGATGAATTCTAGGACACGCATATGTTTTGGTCTGTCAGACCCCATATCCTTGAAAACCAGCTGGACATGGTTGTGGTGGTGGGACGGAGAGACAAAATGTACTCTTTTTAGTGAAATGGAACAGGTTTCTTATTTTAACTTTTAGCTTCATCACATGTAACAGCCTTAATATATTGTGTTATATATTGAAAACAGGGAGAATTATTTTATGAATATCCACGCTAGAGCAAAACATCACTATATACCACCAAACATTTAGTAGTGCAAGTAACTTTTGTTGAACTACCTGAGGGGCCTCTTACCCTTGAGACAACAGGAAAGATGCTGCACACAAAAAAATTTTGTTTATAAACTAAAAAAAAATCAAAACGCTATAAATGCAGCAAGATTCAAATTGTACGTTTTCCCACACACTTTCACCATCCCTATCGTTTGCCACCTGTAGTTCTAATGCAGCGCTAGTTTAGCCTCTCACCTAACGCATAGCCATACTACATGAGGGCCCCCTTGGAATCTCTGGATAGTTAATGGAAATGCTTACATGTAAAAATGCTCTTAATGCAGTACATACTGTCTATGCTCACATTTTTTGTTTGAGGCAAAACATTTTCATAATTTCAATATAAGCTTCTCTAGGAAATAAAAATGGATATAGGAGCAAGGTTTATGTGAATTTGTTTCAGATTCTGTGCAGTGGCTTGGTTATGGCTCATTTGTGGAAAATGTGGTATATCAAAATGTTTTGACATTTTCTAAAACGAGCTCAATTAGTCAGTACTGTATAAGATATTTATCATGAACTGTTTTGCAAAGAACAAGATAAAACTAGACAATGAAATGCCTAAGCCTTTAAATTACGTCATAACCAAGAAATATTAAGGGATGGGAAAAACAGACCCTTGACGGTTTCATATTTACTTATCTATGAGAATCCGTATGTTATCACATCTTCTACAAATGTGCAATGTCGGCGGGATTAGAAAACACCCTCGGGTTTTATATCTAAATGAACAGTTTTCACGATACACACTCTTTAGCATGTGGTCTTGTCCTGACCTATTTATTCTCTTTTTCCATTGCCTGCAGGGATTGGCTTATATTGTAAGTATCTTGTTAATAAGGAATACTCTCTGCTCTGTGCTAGTTGCTAACTTTGACGTTTTGCATTACCCTGTCTCTTGTGTGGAATGAGTGAGTCTTGCACTGACTTCACTACTGTTCTTAAATGTGTGCCTGGGACTGTTACGTGGCTTCCTAATGGTTCTGCCACTCGTACAATTAATTAAGAAGCTGTGATTTACCTGCCTTACCACAAATAGAGTAAATTTGTCATGCACTCTAAGTAGACATTTTGGTGCCTAAAATCTGAATCCGAAAATGACTTTCTTTGAGGCCTTCTGTCATATAACAGACAGAAGAGATCTGAACCAATATCATTCTTGGTCTACTCACTGCCTTCATGATTGGGTTTACAATGTTCACTGACTCTGCCCTCTTTGTTTCCTGTACAAGCACTTTCAGAAAAACCTTTGAAATAAACAGATTACTTTTGGGTTTGTGATTTGCCACACCAGTGAGTAAATACATGCGTAATGAAACGAATTCCCAGACATATTTCATTGTAGAGAGCCCAACCCAATCTTGACTCAAGCAGCCAAAGGCGGCAAATGCAATAATCGACTGTGACAACATTAAAGGGTGTCTTACCACTCTCTGTGGGACGGGTCAGGGCAACAGAGGAAATCACTTACTAAGGAGAGGGCAAGATAAATAATCGTACAGCTGCTTTATGAATAAGAAGAGTACCACCTGTAAAAACGGTAGAAACACAGTGTATTTCCATTTAAACCAGCATTTATTGCTTTTATGTGACATCCAAAGACTTGCTATCTACACATTTGAGAATGTCAGTTCCTCCCCTTCTTCCAGTTCCTCTGTTTTCCCTGATGAGACATTTCAGGAGTCCCTGTTTATCCTGCAGAATGAGAATGCTTCTAGGATTTGTTCAGTGTTAGGGGCCCTCCCCTCTCTGGTTGCAGAATCAAGTGAGAGCCCTGCGGTCAACTGAAGCACACGTTGCTGAACACATGGTGCATGCCTCTAAAGTGCTGCCTGCCTCAGTCTTAGAGCAGTTATTGACTCCTTCATCTTGGACCTGTATTTGTAATTTATTGAAGGAGCTGCACAGTAGTCGGCTGGCCTTGCTGTTTGACATGGCGGTGAATGGCAGTCCTATTGCCCGGGAGTAACTGAGCACAATTTGCAGCCCGTTACTCCTATCGACCCCATGACATTTATTTCTCTGTAAAATCCATATACATCACTGTTGCTCATACAGCTGCGTTGGTTCAGAGGCAGAAATGAATTTTATCTCCACTGTTGACTGCTCACACACTCTGCGTGCATGCAGACAGTCAAAATGTTTGTTTATTGATTTTGTCAAACATTATATTTGTCTGCACAAAACCTTTACATTTTTTACCAGTTTGGTGAGCTGAAGATATTTTCCCTTGCCTTTCCTGCTCACCTTAAACCAGCCCACCTGCCATGTGTGCACACTCCCACACATATGCTCTCTGTAATTGTGGGGAAGGTCAGTGATTTGGAATGATTGCAAATTGCACCATGAGGTGTCAAAGCTCGGTTTTGTCAAACACATCAGTAGCGTTAGGATCCTGTTATTGATCCCATGAGTCTGTGCTGTAAATCTAATCCAAGAAAAACTCTTTCAGGGAAATAGAAAAATATCAAAGCTTCTCTGCATTGTCAGTGACCATTCTACCGTGTGACAGGGAACACATTGGATCCTAATAATTTATTCTACTAATTTACTGCAGTATTTGTGCAGATCTGGTCCTGAGGGGCAGCCTAGCATTGTACATAGCAACAAGAATATGCAAGCTCATAGAGGCATATGGGAACTTTTAGACAGCCAGGGAAAAGTGTGATCCCTAGCAACTAGGTTTTGTTTTGATACAACTATGGATGATAATGATTTATTTCTGTTCTAGACATCCCAGATCAAGTCATTCGAGTTTTCAAAGCAGATCAGCAAAGTTGCTACATCATCATCAGCAAAGACACTACTGCTAAAGAAGTTGTGACCCATGCCTTGCACGAGTTCGGTTTGACAGGAACCCCGGAAACATATTCTCTTTGTGAAGTTTCTGTCAGTCCGGAGTGTGTCATCAAGCAAAGGAGGCTTCCAGATCAGTTCTCCAAGCTGGCTGACAGGATCCAGCTCAATGGGAGGTAATTGTGCTATCTTCTTTTCCATCTCCATCTGGTCCCTCTGTTGCCAAAACATCTTTTCCTGGTCGCCTAGGACCTGATTTCCGGGCAGTACTGCTAGTTTGCAGATGAGAACAGGCTAGACAATTGCAGCATTGTGTGTTTAGAGAAAAACGAGAATTATTCCACTGTGATTGGGGTACTTTTAAATGAGGTGTACCATTCAGTTTGGCATGCCTGTATGGCTCTTTAACATGCCCTATATTTGTTAATTGGAACTTGGTATATTATACTGGCCCAATGTATAAATTGTAGTGGTTGCTTGGTTCGGTAATTGTTCAAATGCAAAGTCCATGGTCTTATTTCTATGTTGCTATTTCCAAATAAGCGTATCATATAGTCATACTCTTGGGAATAGAATGTGTCTCCAGAAACTCATTCATAAACATTTCTTTAAGGAAGCGAATCACATTGTAAAGTGACATATTTGGAATCCCTGCTTTTATCTTTTTTGTACATTCCTGTATAGATATTTTGACTATTCCTCATTTTCTCTCCATTAAGAAAGTACTAGAAATATAAAAAAGGAACTTTTTCGTTCTCACTCTCTAAACTCACTTATGTTTTTTTAAGGGCTGTGCTCGCTCAATGAAATTATGGCAGCCCTGAAATAGTGAATTAGTTAAATTGAATAAATGGCAAAGAGAACTCTTCATGAAATATTTTAATGACCGTGTATTAGGTAAATGGGAGGGTAAGTCAGTCGCATTTTGTGTTGGATAGGTTTGTAGTTTGCCCCTAATACATCAACGGTATCCTCTCTGACGTACTCGTGACACAAAAATCCAGCTCCACATTCTGCCTGAATTCTTATTGTAGGCGGTGTGTGTTGTATTCTAGCCTCTAGGGTGTTTATGCCTTCCGACGATCTGCATCCAGTGTGTAAAAAAAATAGGTGACCTACTTTGAAAAGAGTTGTAGGGCCTTTAAGAAATGTTCTTAGTACTTCCCACCAAATAAAAAGAAAAAAGGTCTTGCTACGATTGCACTGGTAATTATTGCACCCCTTTGAAATGTACATTTAAAACTAGGTAAGAATTTGGTGAGATTTTTTTACGGCTCCTCAGTTTTTGTATTATCCCCGGTGTGTGAAATGTTAATGCAAGAGTATTTGTATTTCAGGCCCAAGAACTCAATAATTGATGTTAATTCACTTCTTTTTTCCTTCAAGGTATTACCTGAAAAATAACATGGAAACGGAGACCTTGTGTTCTGATGAGGATGCCCAGGAGCTGCTTCGAGAGAGTCAGATCTCTCTTCTCCAGCTGAGTACCATCGAGGTCGCTACCCAGCTCTCAATGAGAGATTTTGACCTTTTCCGCAACATTGAGCCCACCGAGTATATCGATGACCTATACAAAAGGGACTCAAAAACTGGCAATGCACGCCTAAAGCAATTTGAGGAAGTCATTAACCAGGAGACCTTCTGGGTGGCCACGGAGATCCTGAGGGAGCACAACCAGCTGAAAAGGATGAAGATTGTGAAACATTTTATCAAAATATCCCTTCACTGCCGGGAGTGCAAGAATTTCAATTCCATGTTTGCTGTTATAAGGTAAGACTCAAGTCTTTTGCAAGCCTACACTTGTAGGTCTGGAGCAGGTGTATCGTGCTACTGCCAATGCCCACACATCTTTAGTGTCTCGTAAACAACTAACCGCAAGCCCCTTGTGCCAAGTTTCTTCTGTGTCCAAGAAAATTAAATATTCTCATTGCTGTAGTTTAGAATCTGAGCAAGAATACTCCCCTGAGGGCACACATGCATTTATTAAGTGGGTTTTATTTAACGGGTGACAAACGACAGATCAGTCATGCAATGTGTTTTGGCTACTCTTTTAATATATTGGATATGTAATATTGGGCAGGGTCTTTAGCAGCCACATCAGGATTTGTGTAGATCTTAAAAAGTACATTGTGCAGTAATGACCCTCCACACCTGCCAACATCTATGCTATTTTGGAAAATCTGGCGTTTCTAAATCCCAAAAGACTTATAGAAGTTATCAACTCTAGTAATACTAAAACGTAATTTTCAAAGTACAGACCAAAAAAAGCAAGACTTGTTTAATTACTTCTGCACAGAATGTACCTACAGCAATCCTGCCTTGAACCGATATACCAAAGGACCTGTATTCTGATTTTAAAACTTGACTGGTCATATAATTTGACAGACCGAACTATTTTATTTATTTTATTTATTCAAAGTTTTATATAGCGCGAACAAGATCCTTACAGATATCAGAGCGCTTCACAGAGACAGGAGTAGGGGCAGCAGGAATGAAAAAGATAATGGGAACTGTATAGTAATCATTAACATAGTAGGATAACAATAATGTACAGAAACATATAAAATACAATCAGGTAAACAAGTAATATAAGACGGCACAAGTCATTGCTCCCACTACAGAAGGGTTCAGGTAAAAACCTTGGATGTGTGGATGGCTTATACCAATTTCTTAGTATAGAGAAAGGACTGGGTGGGGGCATCGGGAGGGTGATTCAATACACCAAAGTGTAACATATATTGGTCGGTAGTAAGAGAGTAGCGTAGTAGTGACACCAACAAGTAGGAGTATAGTGCCAAAGAACGAGGTGATCAGTGATAAAAAGCGATGCAGAGTCTCAGATCCAATATCTATAAAGTTCAGGAGATCTTGGCCAGAAGGATTGTTTTCACCTCTTTCTTGAAGAGTGCAGTGGAGGAGATAAGCCTGGTTTCCGGAGGGAGCGCATTCCAGATCCTGGGTGCCATTCCTGAGAAGGAGCGCTTGTATGTTTTTTCTTTCCGGAATCTACGAGGTTTCAGGAGTAGATTTTTTGTACTTCTATTGGATCTCGACCCTCCTGATATAGACAACTTTTAAGCGAGGTAGTTGGGTGCCTTGTGGTGCACGGCCGAGTGTGTCATAACTGCAATTTTTAGCTGTATTCTGGCTTCAAAAGGCAGCCATTTTAGAGATTTTAAGTCTGGGGATATATGCGAATGTTTTCTAGAGCTAGTAATGAGTCTCGCGGCAGCGTTCAGGGAGGCTCTTAGGGGTGCCGTTGTGGATAGTGGGAGTCCGCTGAGGGCCACAATTCCGTAGTCTATGCGAGGGATGACTAAAGCTTGTACAGCAGTTTGGAAGTCTTTGGCAGGGAGGAAGGGTTTAAGTTTCCTCAGTGTGTTGATTTGGAAATTAGCTCCTTTTGTGGCTTTGCTGACGTGCTGCTGCATGTTGAGCTTGGCGTCGAGTGAGATGCCAAGGGATTTCGCTGAGTCCACGATGGTAGGTTGGACATTGAGTGCTGTTAGGTTATTGAGCCAAGTTTGGGTGGTGGAAATTTTCGCCGGGGGTGAGATGAGTAGGAACTCAGTTTTCAGCGCATTTAGTTTGAGGTGATTATCGGCCAACCAAGATTGAGTGTTGCTAAGTGTGGAATTCAGAAGTTTGATATCATCCGGGGATTGTAGCTTTAAGTAAAGTTGTGTGTCATCGGCGTACATATGGAATTGAACATTGGATGCTTGGAGCTAGGTGGCGAGCGGTTCCATGACGAGGTTGAACAGTGTGGGGGAGAGGGAAGATCCTTGTGGAACACCTAGATCTGCAGGCACCGGTTTAGATAGCACATTGTCGATCTTGAACTTCTGAGACCGGTTATGAAGGAAGGATGAAAACCATTTGAGAACAGTTCCCGATAGACCCATTCTAGTGCTTAGCAGCTCCAATAAGTTCTCATGTTTGACCGTGTCAAATGCTGAAGAGAGGTCAAGAAGGATGAGGAGGCAGGACTCATTGCGATCAAGGATTTGGAGGGCGTCATCAATTATGTGTGTCATAGCTGTTTCCGTGCTATGTTTCGCTCGGAAGCCTGATTGGTGAGGGTTGAGGAGGTCAAATTGGTCAATGTGTTTTGTTAGTTGGAGTTGGGCACATTTCTCCAGCAGTTTGGCCAGGGTGGGGATATTGGTGATAGGCCGGTAATTGTTCAGGTCAGACGGGTCAGCTGTGGGTTTCTTGAGTATAGGTGTGACTTGCCCCACCTTGAGGGAGTCTGGGATGAGACCTTGTTGAAGGGAGCTGTTGATGATTTTGGTCCAAAGAGGGAGGAGCAAGGGGATGAAGTCTTTTACTGCATTAGCAGGTAGGGGGTCTGTGAGGTGATTAGAGGGCTTCAAGGTGCAGAGTAGTTTGTGTATTGCTTCTTCCGAGTAGGTGTCGAAGTACAGCCAGGATGCCTTGTTTTTAGGTTGAATGTTAGACATTCTGGTGTGGTTGGGGAATCGGCTTAAATCCATGACGAGGTCATTTCTTATGTTGTCGGTCTTTAGCTTAAAGAAAGCAGAGAAGGCTTCACAGTGTGGGGTGTCGCTTGTTGCGTTGTTTGATTTTAATGGTTGTGTCTTTGTTTGAGTCTTGATTAGTTCGAACAGTTTTCTTGGCCTGTTTTTTGCTTGGTCCAGCTGACGGCTAAAGAAGTCCGACTTTGTGCGCTTTATTTTCCTAAAGTAGGCATTTCTCTTGTTTTTAGGCGTTTTTAGATGCAGTGATGAGGGGTCAGATCTCCAGGTACGCTCTGCCATTCGCATAGTACGCCTGTCGTCATTGAGTCTGCCGTCATACCAGGGGTTAGAAATTTTGTTGGAGACTCTCTTCAGTTGCAATGGAGCAACTTCATTGACTATTGAATTCATAGAGTCAAGGTAGTGGTCGGTCAGTGAATGGACATCCGAGACACCTGAAGGGGGAAGGAGGAGACTGCTGATGTGGGGAGGCAGGGTAGTGGGGTTAAAATTCTTCATGTCCCTTTTCCAGGTTTTGGATTTGGTGGGTTGAACCTGGTTAGGTTTAACTTTTTCGTTGATAAAGAAGGTGATAATGTGGTGATCTGACCAGTCGCAGGGTTGGATCGCCTCCAGTTGGGTAGAGTCCTCTTTGGCGATGATGAGATCGAGTATCGAGCCTTTGTCGTGTGTTGGTCTATCACATATTTGGGTGAGGTCAAGCGCATTAAGGAAAGTTTTGAGACTATTCACCGCTGTGTCTTTCTGATCATTCCAGTGGAGATTAAAGTCACCTAGGTAGACTTGGGTGATCTGCCGACCGGCATTGGATGTGATCGTGTCCATGAGTTGTTGGGTGAATATGAGGTTGTCACCAGGCGGGTGATAGATGAGATGTAAAGCACAAACTTGTTTGCCCTCGCTGGTGATATCGAGGCCGAGGAGTTCACAGGAGGTAAGGGAGGGGGAGGCGGCTTTAGTAACGGAGAGGTTGCTCCTAAAAATGCATGCAATTCCCCCGCCCGTCTTGCCAGGCCTGTCCAGTCTGATGATGTGATAATTGGGGGGGACTAATATGTCCATTATCGGGGTAGAGGCTTCAGTAAGCCACGTTTCAGTCAGAATGGCTAGGTCCAGATCCATTGCTGAGACGAGATCAGCGATGTCGGCGGAGTGTCTCTGGGCCGATCTGCAGTTGAGTAGGATGCATTTGAGTTTGGGAGTGAGAAGGGTGGTCGAGCCTTCTAGAGAGAGTGGGACTTTTTTGAGGTTGTTAGGGATGGAACCTCTGTTGCTATGGGTTGGGAGCCTCAGAGGATTTGAGAGAATTGTGGGTATGGGGATGTGTGTGTTGGATATGTGTTTATATATGTCTATACGAGACATTAATAGAATACAGCACTCTGTTACCCGATACCGGGTTAAGTTTGCGCTATTTAAAACTGCATAAAAAAAATGACAAAGAAAATGGCGCCAGTGTATTGAACTTCTAGATATACATAACAGAAGATGTCCTGTCTGACAGCAGTAAGGTTGTAGTAGAACATTGTTTGCTCTGCTACGAGATAGTGATGGGAGCCGCGATTGAAGTTGAATGAAAAAAGTGGTGATCATCAAAAGGGATGTGACCTGTCTAGTTATAGGAGAGACTTAAACACATAAGCTACATTTCTATGATTCCCATAGTGTGCCAACCGACTGGCATTTTAGTTTCTCTTGGAGCTTTCTATTATTGCATCCAGATATCATAACTCAAAAACAGACATACTCCCAAACCAGCCAGGACTGTTGGTTTTGTCAGTGGCTGTCTGTGTCCGCTCTGCCGAGAGGCCAAGGATTGGATGGCCATGTATTCTAAACACCTTTTTTGACTCTCTGACAGGCACTGTGAGAAACTCTCACTGCCTTCAGCCTCAACGTCAGAGCTCTCAATCGTGGTCTGTTCTAAACACCGAAGGTGTCTCATCTTAAAGTATGCACTATACAAGAGTAATTTGCTATACGATAAAAAAAATAAAAAAAATTAAAATCTTGGGAATAGCTAACACTCTAATAAAGTAAACCATGTGAAATATAAAAGGGAGCTATATCGCGGACCTGCATTACCTGAACATTTATTAATTGTTCAGAAATAGTTAGTGTTTTTCCTTGTAAGGTTAACCCCTTCGACGCTCATGACGAGCTGGGCTCGTCATGCAGTAGCCTCCTCGCACGCTCATGACGAGCCCAGCTCGTCATGAATAATGGGGTTCATGAATTTCCAGCACAGGGGAAAAATCCCCATAGCATTCAAAAGGTTAAGGACAAGAATTTAGGGCCCAAAGGGACATTTTCAAAGTCCGTTCTAAAATACTACCAGGTCTGAGCCGGAGGGATCCTTCCCACTTAAAGCCCTGTGGATGGGAGTGAAGGGAAAGCATGGGTCTGGATTTGAACTAAGGTAGCACTGTTTCCAGGGCAGCTAAAACTATGGCTTCATAAAAGTCTTGCCATAGTGTAAAGACTGACTCAATCAGGCAATGTTATTTTCTGTTCTATATTCCTGGCCAGAATAAGAACCGTTTTTTTCCATTACGTGTTTTATTGTTCTTTTTTGTAAACATTATGAAAATGAAGCAAATATTGCATTCTGTAATCCATTGATGACAAAAAATAAAAAGTCGCATTTGTTTGAAGTTTTGCTTGTTTCTCTATTGGCTGTTGGCCTAGGGCTGTGTTTGACTGAAGCTGTGTCTCTGGCCTTGACCACAGTGGAGAGAACTATTGATTACCTTCAAGTAGTGCAGCATCATTAGAAGGTACATCACATCTGGTGCTTGGCAGCAAATTACCAGGGCACATGTGAGCAGGCTAAGGTAGACTGAGATCCCCTTACCTCGGTGCATTGATGGTAGGAAAGGAAAGGCACCCAGTAGAGATACCCATGGCCATGAGGTTTGAAGTTGGTGAGAAACTTATTGGTGGATCCTACTTCCGGTGTAGGTTTATGTGATTGGGTAATTACACTCAGGTTGAATGAGTGGATCTAAAACTAAGATTGCAACCGTCACTACACTGAGTAATGTGTACTTCTAGGTTAAGTGACGTGCTCTGGCAGGGAGAAACCAGGTTGAGGATCTCACTTAGGCTTTTAGCATGAATCCTTTATCTCCAGCCTAGAAAGAGTTTGGGCATGCACCAGTTGCTGATTCCTCTTTGTCTATCATGTTAACAGGAAGACAGGCATGAGCTGCTCAAAGGGTTTTTATCAGTAGAACTTACAAGTGACTGAATTTGAGATGATTGGACTGCCAAGCCATAGTTCAATGTGAGAGCATAGAGAATATACTCCTGGTCAGCCTTGTCAGAGTTGATAAACAACGTATTGTGGCCTGCTCATGCAGCTTCTAAAGACCTGTGATCACTGCTCTAGGTGCTATTTTGAAATTCCCAATTAGATCGTTTTAACCTATCAGTTGGTTTGATGAAATCCTTGTATCATGGAGCATAGCTATCAGAAGCTCTCCTATGATTGCCAGTGTTCTCACATCCACATTTATCCCCTCACAATGGTTTCAGTAGAGTGACAGGCCCTCTACCTGAATCAAGTCTGTGGACTGCTCTAAAGGGATTGGAGGGCCTCACTCTTTCTGCTGTTTGTGCTGCTTTAATGCTATGATTTGATAAAACAAAATGACAGAGCACGCGATTGCCCTAGAGCGTCTTTGCGCTGGCGTAATCCTGAGTGCATTAAAAATCAAGGAAAGCAGAAAGGGTTATAAAAAAAGCTGAAAACAGCTAGGTTTTCAATTGTTTACGAAAGTGAAGAAAATTGGCCTGACTTTTCAGATACAGGGGCAATTTATTCCAGAGCTTACAGGTGAAATGAATTAAGCTCAAGCCTCTCCAGGATGATCTCTTAATTTTGATGCTAAAAGAGGTGCATCAAATTCTAAATCTAAATGTAGATCATTAAATGCACGGAATAGAGAATAAATGTTTGCTGCGAATCAAGGACCAGCACTGTCTATCCGGTTCACATCAAATTGAGATCACAAGTGTGTCTTAATCATGTTTTAACTCTTACATCTGTGTTGCTGATTTGACTAAATCGCTCTATTGCTTAGGAAGGGAATCCATTTACTCGGCCTGCTCTTAGAAAATGAGCCTTGGTTACCATACAAAACTGCTGTTGTCACACTGTGCTGGTGGTGTGTATAGCATTGTAGAATCCTTCTCCCTCCAATTCAGGCTTGTGCATTTTCTCTCTTTTAGGGCAAACATCATCTTCAGCAGCATACACCAGGGCTGTTTAGTGAAATTGAGTTACTGACCAGCAGTTTTTTTGCACCCTAACTGAAGTATTGTTGCTATGAAAGTTTATCTTTAAACAGAGAATGCGGTGTAAGTGGCCCCTCACATTTCCATCTCTCTGACACCATTGTTCCTTCCTCTTTAGTAAATTGTCCTTTCAAACAGGAGGACAATAAACAAGAGAACATTTGAATGTATTTGTGCCCTTGATTTACGAAAATAATGCTCATTTATGCGTTGCCATTTTGTTGTGAACATCAAAGAGATGAATATTCAGCACAATCGGTATCTAATTATTTTCATTTTTGTAAAATGATTGAAAATGCACAATTCGTCCGTTTGCTGCTTTATTACTGTCAAATAAGGAAGGTTCGCAATTTATATTGATTGATGTACAGTCATTCCCCATGCTGTCCTATTTAGTGGTGTAAATAGGGGCTCGCTAGTTTTTGCAAACAACATTATTACTTTGGGAACAGGATGTCATTAGAAGTTTTCATTGATAGACTTAAAAAACATGTTTCCTAGCTTCTTACGTTTTATTGTGCCCATTATCTGAGCACTGTAGTGTATGGTGTTACCCGCGCTTCTGCTATTTAAGTAATTTCAAGAACTGTCTGGTTCGGGAATGGGCTGGCTACATGCTCTAATGTTTGTCTTACCTGGATACTTAATGTGTCGAGCATATTCTCACCAAAATCTCAAATTCTGAACTCCTTCTTCATAACAATTCACTCTATTGTGTCAGCATCCTATGAATGAAGGACATGTTCTGGCTGCAGGGTGGACAAAAAAGCAGTAATGTTGCCCTGCATGGTAAAGCCAGACAGTGAAAGATTGAACTATTCTTTCTCCCTTTCTTGTGGAACAACGGCACTAAGGCTCATACACATCTAAGATGCCTCAGAATGAGCATATGAGGTATCTCTTCCCTACCTACCAAATCCACTAAGGTAGGTATTGTAACTAGTGATAACATTTAGTCAACCAACAAAAATAAGTAAAAAAGAGGACCACTGAGCTATGGTCATCAGATGCACAATGCAGGGTTTTGCTTGAGGAGTTGATATTCGGTATTCATGATAGCTAGCTTGACAGATCAGATCATGGTAAATTTGGATAATGTCGTAAATATATATTTTTTGATCTATTCATCAGTTTTTCATACAACCTGCATGCAGATCTAAAAAATGCTCCCAGCAGATAAATATGCACACATCCAGTAACAGTTTACTAGCTCATGGAAAATGCAAGTATAATTCCACCTCTGATTTTATTTATACTTGTTTTAATTTTATTCATTGTATAAATCAGATAATTGGAGATTGCATTACTCATCGTTTTCTTCTGAGGAAGATCTCATTGTGGCCAGCTTCATATAGCAGCTTTAATAAAAATGGTAATCTTGTCTTTCATTACTGCTGCTTCTTTCAAGGGGGCGGGGGCGTGAGCTCTTGAATGTGAGATGAGTATTTTCATTAACCACAGTCTCCTCGGTGATAGCTTAGACGTTGTGTGACTGTAGGCACATTTTACTCATAATAATGTTTCTAATCCGAATACTCATTTGGTATATGGTACTATGCATGGACAGGTTTAAATGACCCCCTCACATAGCACTACCTCCTGTATGGTGTAACCAAGTACACTTGATGCATTTAGAAAAATGTCCACAAATACACTTATAATGTTTTGCTGTCTTTTTTCATTTTATTGTATGTCTAGTTCTCTTGAGGAAGGACACGTGCGACACATTCATACGCAATGAAGTGTACAGTAAAATTATTCATTCCAATGATTAGTCACAAACCTTTCTACACAAATGCAAAGTATGGTATGGAGGGAAATACTCAGAGAATGTTTCGTTTTGACTCTCTCTTACAGGTTTTCTGAAACAGTTTATAGATATTTTTCAAAGAATTAAAAGGGGGCACCAAGTCTAGGGATCCGATTCTAAATATCGCATACTTTGGAAGGAGCTCTGGTCTTAAAGATCCATCTCTCAAATGCAACTTTTTGTACGGGATGTCTGGGGCTCTATTTGGGGTAACTGAATAGCACCCTTTTGTGGGACAGGAAACCACATGTTTGCATGAACATTCCCCTGTGTCTAGCTGTACCTATACAACAAATAAGTTATGTCATGTAAATTTGTATAGCGTGCTAATCACCCTTCAGCGTAGCGATGCACTTTGCAGGTGGATCGACAGCTGCCTGCTTGATGTGATTATTTAAAAAGCCAGGCCTTCAGCTTCTTGCAGAACTTGAGAAGAGGAGGCCCTAATGAGGTGTAGGAGGTCGATCCGTGCCTTGAGGAAGGTGTAGGTGAAGGTGCAGCCTGCGGCAGTCTCTTGTGGATTCGGGTTACATGTGTGAGTGAGAATCCACTGATCGGAGGTGCTTGGGAGGTAGGTGGAAATTTACGGGGGTCCTTAGTTGGGAGGGCCAGTGTTGTGTAGTGCTTTGTGTGCGTTTACTTTGAACTGGGTGTATTTGTGTATGGGGAGCCAGTAAAGTTTTCTGAGATGTGGTGTTATAAGGGTGCTGTGAGGTAGGTTGACGATATGGCCTGCTGCAGTGTTTTGGATGATTTGGAGCCTGTTCAGGAGCTTCTTAGTTATTCCTCCGTGGAGTGCGTTGTCATAGTCAAGTCTGTTGGTAATCGGGACCTGTGTAACCGTTTTCTTAGTGTTGACCGGCAGCTATATGAAGATATTTTGCAGCATGCTCAGGATGTGGAGGCAAGTGGCGGTCACTGCATTTACTTGGGCTTTCATGTCAAGCTTGTGTTTGGTATACAAGGGTACCAAGTAGGGTGTAAGTTGCTGAGTGTTGTAGCTTGAAATCTATATGCTCCATGTAGGGGGTTGAGATCTCTGTGTTTGTAGTGCAGTTGAAGCATTCTTGGAATACTATCGCAATTCCTCCTGGTTTTTGTTAGCGGTCCTGAGTATCCTGTTGGTAAAGCTGTGGTGATGTCTGGTGCCCACTCGGTGGTCAACCATGTTTCCATAAGGAAGAGGATGTCCCAGAATTCTGTGGCATGTTTGCTGAGTGAGCAGGTGTTAAGGAGCATGCATGATAGTATGTCATGGGGTGCGTGCCTGTAGATGGGTGTGGGAGGAGTGCGGTGCGTGGATTGTGTGGATGTGGGTAGTGTAGGCATGGTGGGTGCAGCGTGGTATGCCAGGCAGTAGCAAAAACTCACTCTGGTGTGTTGTGCAGTGCTGCAGCATTGGATGTTTGGGCGTTCCAGGTTCAGTAACCACAGAAGCTCTGCGGAGTAGAGCCGGGATGGAAGGACCAGTGTTCATGGTACTGGGTGCGGTCCAGGCCCAGACAGGCTTGCTTTTGGTGCTCCTTTACCGCACTTGCAGTTTGTGTCCGCACTGCAGCCACATTTAAGTAGGCCCTGGGAGGGAGAAGGAGTGTAAGGGGCAGTTGGCAGGATTTACCAGGAGTGCAGGAAAGGAGAGGCTGTGCAGGGAGAAGCAGGAGTTGGCGCAGGAGGTGATAGGTGGAAAATGGGCAACAAGAAATGGTGATAAATAGTGTACATTGTGAGGGGGCACTTGCCCACAATCTGATAACCTTGCTCTTCTTTACCAATTCACATTAGCTGTCCATCAAAGGATAGTTTGGGGTTTAACCTATTTTTGGCAATATTATCCACTGTCAAAAAGGTAATCCCCATGAACCATATTTCCATTGGAAAGCAGAAGTACTTATGCACATCTTTTATTTCTGCAGCTTCTTCACCTCAATGTTGAGTGTTTGTCTTTGCTCTAACTATTACCAAAACCTTTTCATATCCACCTGCAGCAAGACAATTTTTATTTATTTGCCATGCATGCTGGTTTAGAGAGTGAAATTCCAACTCAAGTCCCATCTTGTTTGAAGAGTTTAAAACATGAACCAAAGGAAAAACATTTTAAAACAAATCCAAAGTCCATAGCACGATAACATCGGTCCTGTTAGGTTGGAAACTAGATTTGACTTGAGGCTATTGGCTTCCATGCAGGTGCTTGAGATTTGTTTTTTGGAGCAATCGTGTTTCCAGAGAGAGTGCTCATTAGGTCTGGCATACAGAGAACTTCAACTGGCTTGCAACGTCATTTGGAATGATACAAATATATACTTATATTCATACATAAACATATGATGGTACCTGGTGTGGTTGGCATACTTTTGGTTCATCAACAATGCTGCAGCAAGACTGCTCATCTAAGCTCCATCACAGAGGGTTAGTGGGAGCTCCATTGGTTACCAGTTGGTAAACAGATTATTTTCAAAGTTTTGTGTAAAGGGCCTATTATCAAACGTCCCAAATCACTCTTCCATCTTTTTGTTCTCTACCAGCCACCGCGAATATTGAGATCTGCCTGTAATAATCATCTAGCTATTCTGAAATTCAGGTTACAAACTGCCCTTGGGGAGATCTATATCTGTTCTCGTGGCAAAGGCCTGGAACAAACTTCAACTCGCTCTAAAGCAAGCTACAAACCTTTCAACTTTCATTAAGCTGCTGAAAACATGGCTCTTCACTCAATCTTAAGAGTTTATTTTCTGGAGGAACAGATTTCTTTCTTTTGTTTCGGTGTTAGTGTCGGAGGTGGTTGTTGATCTTTACAAAGGCCAAGTTCATTTATTAAATTCTTACTTCTGAGGTTGCTTGATGGCCAGCCATGCACATCATTTGAGTACATTTTAACTAAGGCTTTCAACTCCTCCTTCTTTTCCCTGGTCTGTGCTGTTGTCTATCATCCACCCAAGAAATGCCTCCCAATCTTTCAATCTGATCTATTAAATTTTGTGCAACATGCTCTAATGCTGTCTGGGTTGTTATTATAGGTCACATTAGTGAACATATTGGTAGACTATCCATCAAAGGCTTATTGTCAGAATCTAATCAAGGATATGGACCGCCTTAGCTCTTCACAGATGGCCAAAGAACCAACACCTAATGGTGTCCACAGCCTTGACCTCCTGATATTTACAGTACAAGAACTCCAGTTCCTCAAAATCCAATAGCTGCTTGGTCAGACCACTTCCTAATAAAATACTCTATACTCCATGTCTTTACAAAGTGTGTCAATCAATGGACTCAAGTCCCTTGGTAACTATGGTCCACTTATCTCCTGACATAACCTGAACAAATTACAACTGGAAACCTTCGCTCAGTCAAATAATATCCCCCACCCTTGCTCCTTTGTTCCCTCTGCTGTCCAGTATTGTTGTCCTTCTAAGTCTACTTTGCATATTTAACACCTACGCCAGATGAAAAGGCAAGGAAGAACTATAGAAAGATGATGGTTTCAAACCAATGACTTCCTTTTTGTGTAGCCTGCTGTGTCCACATGAGAAGTTGCATATCTACCACAGTCACATTCCTAATTCTTCCAACTCTACTAAGGAACAACGTTTTGGTATCTTCGCAGAGCTGGTATCAGTCAGTGTCCCCAGCAACTTGCCCACTCCCTCTCCAGACCACTGTGATACCCTCAAGTCATTCTTTGCCATCACAATTTACTCTCTATAGAGTGCCCTAATTTCTGATTACATTGTACAATCCTCTGTACATGGTGCTTTGTCTCTCGTCCACTCTATTGAATGCACTTTGAGCGTTTTTGTGCCAGGTCCTGAATCTGAAGTAAGTAAAATATTGGCCTTCTTTAAGAAGTGCTCTCAGTCCTGGAACCTCCTTAATGCAAGATTCTTCAGTTCTGATCTCTCAGCATGCTTATGAGTCTTGTAAACAGTTCCTTGGCTAGTCAGGCAATCCTTCAGTCCCTTATGCATGCAGTTGTTGCCCCATCGCGTAAAAACCCACAACATATCCTCTTATCCTAACCAACTACTGACCCATCTCAGCCCCCTCCCCTTTCCCCCATACCCCTATGTGGCTATGGTGCTGAAAACAGTCATCACCTGCCAAGTTTCCTCCCATTTTGGATCCAGAAACCTTCGCTGTGACTTCAAATCTGTAGTCCTACCACAAAGGAACACCAAAAAAAGCACACCGTTAAATTTAAGTGAAGAGCTCCTCTCTGCTGATGATCATTATTCCCCCTATTTACTGATACTACTATCACTCTGCCACATTACACCATTAACCACCACTGTTTTGGTGTGGCTGTCCTCCTTCTATCACAACTGCACTTTTCAAGTGCATGTGGGCCCTTTCCTCTCTAGAATGGCCAGCAGCCTCTGTAGTGTTCCTCAAGGGCCTGCTATCTCCCATTTTACTTAGTGCCTACAAGGCCCACAATCATTCTTGATTCCTATAAGATTGCAAACCAAATGTATGCTTTCATTGGCTTTGGAAGCCCATTCCCTTCTCTTGGCCTGATGATCTGGGACCCCCTCCTCCCCAATACCCTAGGTAAATTAAGCATGCCATCTAGAGGTGATATTCGAAAGTTCTCGCCTTAGATAAATGCAGTCTGCCAAACTACATTTTTCTACTTGTGATAACTGTAAGGGATCATGCCATTGTTACAACGGTTACAGATAGAAAATAGGCTTAATCCTCGCTGTGATAATGGCTTGTCTGGATTAGTGCAGTGGGTTCAATACAGGCCTCCCGTCGCCAAGCTCCAGTGAATACAACATCATGCTGCTCACCTTCTATTTAGACAAAAAACACCATGAACCTATTACCCCTACAGTAAGATCTTCCCTCAACCTCCACATGAGTGAAAGATTGTCAACTTAAACATTGCCTTGTCTATAGGGCACTACGTGATCAGCTTCCAAACTATATCACCAGCCTCTTAGTTCCATATTAAGCGACCTGCAGTCGCGTTTCAACTAGTAGAGGCCCACTGTTTTCCTAACAATTCCGATATGAAAGATATGGTGGCAGCTCCTTTCTTTAACAGGACTCCTTTCTGGAACTCTGTATCCATCCATCTGGGACTTGAGAAGGGTTATCTCTAATAAAGAAATCCTTGAATACACACATCTTCACCCTGGTATGTGGAGAATCCCATGGCCTCAGCAGCAGCAGATTGCAGCCCCATTCCAGTTCCACTGGTCAGACGAATAATATTTGCCTACCCTTTGCACCTGGGCTCTGGACTTCTCCATCACCATGGCCCTAAATCAGTCTGAACTCTTCAATGGGACTTTTCTGACATCGTAATGTAAGGAATATTTGGGATACATTACTAAATCCTCTGTCTCCTGTTCACCCATTTGCTATATTACTTCAGCGCTCTGACACCACTGATTGGGTGGTTAGTAACACTTAACACAAATCCTAAATAAATAAATAAAAACTCATACAAGAGCTTTCGGTCAGCCCTCTTTATCAATTTTTATGACCAAGCATTATTCCCCTTTTGGTTGCCACAGCGTGCACCATGGAGCACAGCATCATCCCACTTTGCCTGTCTCCGCATTGTGTAATTGCATGTTGCTTGTGAACATGTGCACGCCCCCTTAAAAAGCACTCCGCTTAAGTGGTGTTGGGTTTGACCACCACCCTTGGTTTCATGTTGGTCAAATCATATAATCCAGTAAGTTAAGACCTCTGTCAAAACAACAAAAATGGCTGCATTAGTTTTCTAAGGTCTCCTGCCCTCAGACTTGGCTTGGGCACAGGGTATCCAGGTGGCCTCAGATGGTTTCAGGCCTCTGGGTGTCCACACAACACGAGACCCCCTGAAAACTTGGATGATGAATATTCAGCCCCAAATTGATTGACTCTCCCCTGATTTTGGTTTGCACTCTCATTACCCTTCCTAGGTTGCTCTGCAATTGTCAAAATGGCAGTCCTACACCTTCCCATTCCCGATCCCACAGACTTTTTTTGTGTACAATTAATTCCATTCTCTGTTACCTCTGGCAGTATGGAGTGGTTAGGATTGCGATGGGGACATCCACGGTGGAGATATAGCCACTTCTGACATTGCCTCCTACTAGAAAGCTGTTTAATTAGTGATCTTGAATGAGTCATGTTAGGACTGCGATGGGGATCCAGCCTTTGCATCCGGGAAGTGGGCAATGTAAATGGTACAATTACTCCATTATCTCTACAGGGGTACATTTCACATCCCTCTCCCATCCGCTACTGAGATTGATTTCAAGATCTGGCATGAGATTAATTAATCCTTTAGGTAGAGGGATAGATTAAAAAAAGAGACAACATTGTGGCCGTGCTACGCCTCACACAAGTGTCTCATCTGGTGGGATTCAGTCAGTGGGACATCATTGAGATATATAGACTCAGAGATGTAATTACAGGGACTACTATGAAATACTTCACAGAACTGCTGATGGCGTTCGATCTTCATCGCAGCCAGTTTTTCAAACACCTGCAGTTGCTTCGTGCATTTCTCCTTGCATTAGTAACCATGAAGAGCTCCCGGATGTTAGCCCTTTGGGGGCCAGAATATTGCTGGAAGAGCTCAAATCACATGTGATTTCCGAGATCTATGGGCCACTGGTGATTGATACACCAGACTCCTTCAAATGTCTCAATGCAGCATTGGGAGGGAGACTTGGGCTCATTAACTAATGATGGCTGGAGGGAGGCACCTGGCTCCCAGAGAGAGGTTGCGGTCCCCACCGAATTCCGACTTAGTCAATTAAATTAGCAACACTGCTCCTAATTTACATGCCATTGTTTATGGTCCAAAGGATGAGTTGAGTCCTCAGCGTGCTTACGCTGCTTAGTACATGATAGTGACTTGTTACACACAGTATGGAGCTGTGAAGTACTGGCCCTTTATGGAAAGGGATTCACTTCACAATTGAGAGGGTGCTGGGTTGGCGACTTCCCCCGAATCCCAAGATGGTCCTCCTACACATTAATGTAGATCTGGATAGCAAAAGTTATAAAATGGCATTCCTGTGGAATGCGTTATTGGTCGCTAAAAGGGACATAGTGCGGGATTTGAAAAATCGGGAGCCCCCTCAATGGAAAGCTGGAAAAAGGGCGTAGAACATGATATGTAGCTGGAAATGGTGGTGTGTGAGGAGAGGGGTTGCCGACTGAAACACTTGAAGATTTGGACGACTTGGATGATCATAAACATATTGTACTTGACCTGGCGACACGTAGACTTGGGTTATTAGATGAAGAAATGTGTGCCTTCTCTGTTAGCTAATGTTGTGTCTAGGATGTCATCGGAAATGGGGTAAGGGGGACTTGTGTGCTGAAGAAATGTTGACTCCAAGATTGTTTTGCCAGAGGCAAAAACTGAATACTGTGTTCTCGCAAAAACAATAAAGTGAGTTATAAAAATAATAGGTGCAATAGCATCAAGAAATATCCAAAAACTCACTTCGAAAAGATTAAATGGAGTTTTGAGTTGCACTTCTAATAATATAAAATGAACTGCTCGAAAGTGTTGGAAAGGTATTTACTCAGATGAAGCAGGTATGGTGAGAGAAATGTGGCTTCCAAGCAAGCTTTCAGTGCATTTATTTATGAAGTCCCAGCTGGAGATACAGGCGAGATTTTACATTTGTTTGCAGTGTATAAATATAGAATACAGATTTCTATCGACTAAAAGAACAAGTAACTAATTTTACTCGAGCCTACACAATTTGCTGGCACTTTTGTCAATTAGTTTTAATGGTTAAAAGATTAATTTTAAGGTATTTGCATTTACTTTAACAATAGTGATAATACTAAGATGTGTGTGCTATTGACTGAATCTCTGCTTTTTGCAGTGGGTTAAATCTGGCACCCGTGGCACGACTGAGAGGCACCTGGGAGAAATTGCCAAGCAAATACGAAAAGCTGCTCCGGGATCTGCAGGATCTTTTTGATCCATCGAGGAACATGGCCAAGTACCGCAACATTCTTAGCAGTCAGAGCATGCAGCCTCCCATCATCCCACTCTTCCCCGTTGTCAAAAAGGATATTACATTTCTTCATGAAGGTATCCCAGACATGGAAAAATACAGCACTGCGCGTGAGGCAATGAGTGGCGTCCAATCATTTGTCTTGCTTTCACACTGCGGAGAAGCAGGGATGAGCGATGTATGGGTTGCACGCTTAATGAGAACATGGTGCACTCTTTTTTTCGATAAATTTGTTGCGCAGAATAGATTTGAAATGTCCCTGGGCCTCAACAATCATGCAAATTCGGCAAAAATATTGAATTGATTTGAAAGAATTGCACTCCAGCTCTATCCATCTGTAGGCTTTCACCTAAATGACATCCGACATGCCAGTCGGTCCTGTGAGCACATATTTCAATCCGGAACCGAGGCAGCGCTGTCCACTGCGACAGTCACTCAGTCTATATCAATTCTAATCCTTCTCTCATGCCAATATCCATAGCAAAATGGGCATTTATTAATTGCTGTAAAGTTCTCTTTAATTTAGTAAGCCAAAAGATGGACTTTCTTCAGTTTATCAATTTATCCATTTCCTGGCAGCAGCAAATGCACACATTAAGAAATGGTTTAGTTTTTCTATCTTCTCATACCATAGCTACATTCTAGGTCAGTTGTTGAAATGTGACGACTATATGAGATACAAGTGTTGTGGTTGGTGTTACATCAGAATTCCAATGTGTAGGTTCGAGTGCGATTTTGATTTTGTGTAGTAGAAGGATCTTTTTGTATTCATCGTAAGGTGAAAAAACGAAATTATCAATTTGCTTCAGTAAAAATTCAAATGCTTTGTCTTGGTTTGCTGTGACTGCCCATACTGTTTTATGAAGTGTCAGTATTTAATTTATTTTTAATTATCCAGGAAATGATTCAAAGGTAGACGGCCTGATAAACTTTGAGAAATTGAGAATGATCGCCAAAGAAATTCGGCAGGTCATTCGAATGACATCGGCCAACATGGATCCAGCTGTGATGTTCAGACAAAGGTATGCGGTTTACTACAGGCTCCACATTTGGCGCAAACTTGCACATTAGCCAACAGGGCGGGGTGTTCATATGGCATGTTGTTGTTCTTTTAATGGAAACTGGCATGTTGCGTGAAACCAAAAAAGTTGTATACATTTCTTTGATCAACCGAATACCTTTATGTGCTCCATCCTGTCAAGATTTTCACCTTGAAACCTCAGTGAAACGTGTGGTAAGCATATTCCATTGTATCTTGATTTATTCCGTAAAATATATACACATGGGCTACTCGTAAGGTGTGCTGTTATTAGTAGACTAATTCCACTACTGAATGGCTGGATCTTGCCCCTTAAACAGCCAGTTAGTAGACATTTTTAGTTACAATGTCTCGCTGCTATATTAGCAGCCTCTAGTATGTGTTTGTCCATCAGATTATTGAGGCAAAAAAGCTCATGTATATCTACCTTGACAAACACACACACACACACACACGTGTGTGTGTGTGTGTGTGTGTATGTATATATATATATATATATATATATATATATACACACACACACATATATATACATACATATATTTATGTATATACATACATTTTTCTACATGTGTGTGTGTGTGTATATATATATATCTATATATATATATATATATATTCTTCAACTCGTTCACAACTTCTGCTGCAACCAGAAAAGACAAGCATGGTCCCAGGTATCGTGCAATTTTTTATTTCATAGCTAGCTCTGCCATAACGCGTTTCGTGCGATCCCGCCCTTGATCACATGATACATATATATTTATATGTGTGCTAACTGGATGAAGAAGTTATAGGGACATTATAGTTAAATGAAAATGTCAGAACAGAACGTTTAAACTAACAAACCACTGCAATGCACTAGTGACCGGTTTGAATCTCCCTTTCACCGGTCGCGGTCTAGTGCTTTGGGTCTAAGTATCCATAAATACCTCATCACTGGTGTCCGTTAGCTTCCACATCCGGACAGCATTACAGCACCAGTATTCGTCTTTGCTCCTCCTCACCGTTAGGAATCCCCACGGCTTAGGCGTATCCGCCTTTTCCCACGCTGAACATTGGACCGCTCTCCATAGCTTGGAAACGGCGGCACACCTCCTTGGTTTGGACGGCCTAGATGTTTGCGCCCGCAATTTTAGGCCTGGGCACCCTTGAACTTTGGACTACTCCACTCACCATACATTCTACGTGACTACCCAGCCGGGTTGGAATTATCACCGGCTTGCTGTCACACTCCGCCTACATTGCAGCTTTCTCAGCCCTGAAGAAGTCACGGGATCACTCCCTCATGTGACGAAACACGTGTCGGCTGTTTGCTTTTGCACTATCTGATTCATTAAACACACGTGAAACTATTCATCTGGTGTGGACCACAGATTCTGTTTGAATACAAAACCTTGCAGAACCGCATATTGATACCAATTACTTGTGCCCGGGACTTTGTTTTTCATTTGAATTTGTGGATTTCTGGACTCGCATATCTACGGGGGTTTCAAGGTGTTTCTCCCTCGACCTGGTGGCACCGTACATACACATAGCTTAACTAACAGACGCATAATTAGCTCGAGCACCATTCTTCCTGTCAGAAACTAAAAACCTTACACCGACTCAATGCACTAGTTCTAGTTAACCCAAGTAACTATAACTCATGCCTTTGCCATGCAGCGTTATTAATTTCATTTCAGATGTCATTTAGGATGTTATCAATGCAGTTCTTAAACATTTCATGAGTGATGTAATATGTGACGGTGTAAGCAGTGCATGGTGAGGGCGTGAGTTGTAGTTAATTTAGGGCACTAGTTATAGTTCATTTAAGGCACTAGTAATAGATATTTTCAACCACTATAACTGGTGAATTGCAGTGGTTTTGAAAAACTTATGTTTTTACCGACTTGTTCACCTAACTAGAACATCCCTCTAACCTTCGGTATTTTCAATGAATTTTTTTTTTTTTTAAAGCAAGATGTCATTAGAATTCCAAACTATAACGTCACTTAACCTCTGGATTTTCAGTGAATTTTCATGATTTTTGTATGTACTTTGTAGCACCCTGGATCCAGAGATCCACCAGCCTGCCGCACTGGGTTTCATGATGTATCTGCGGATTCCCAAAAACCCCTGCAATAACATATACTTTTTTTATTTATTTGGCCCCAGGGTCTGTCACTCATGGACGTCCTCCCGCCAATATGGCCCAGGGGGTCAGTATAACCCGACCCACCCCCTTTTGTCTTTTTTATCCTATTGCGTGGGACTCTGGGAACCAAGTCCTAAAATGGTGGCTGGAACTTTTCCCTCCGGGTTTGGCCAGCCAATCACAATGCGTGTTTGAGCTCACGTATCCACCACAGTTCGTCCGCAGCGTCAAATATACATACATCTTGAGGCTTCATTTCTCAAAAACTACTGAACAATTCACATCAAATCACAAAAAGCACTCGTTCCTAATCTAAATCTAGCCTTCTGCTAAATTTGAAGTGATCAATTTAGACGTTTTTGTAGTATAGTTGTTCAGTTTTCCTATGGAAAAGCTGCATGGGAAAATGCGTTTTAGGACACCCCCCCTTCCAGTCCAGGCTCCGGAAGGATGTCCAGTGGCAAAACCTCTCTGATTACATCTTATGCAGAGGGAAGGAACCCCCTTGGAGCAGCACATGATGGCCAGGGCCCTAATGTAGTGTAATATGCTCTAGCAGTTTCCTATAAGTGGTTAAATTCCCGTTGACCACAGTAGTCTACAGTTGACACAAGGATTCATAAATAACAGTACTGAAAATACATTTGTAATTATTGTCTCGCATTGTTTAAGATTGAACAATGGCTTCTATTTTTAGAAATGCAGTAATGCTCCTTTATTTTCTTGTTCCAACTGAGTTTGTTGTGTGATTAATGGTCAACAAGTGTTTTGCCTCCTAATGGTGTGCAGGCCTTGCGCTTTTTGAAGGCTTGTTAATGTACACTAGAATTTCTGGAGGCAGATGAGTTTACTTAATTGTCTGTTTTGCATTGCTCTACTTCTTGAGGGTTAGAAAGAAAAGTGTTGCCAAATCTCTAAAATGGTGGGATCGTTTTGCGTATGGAGATGGAAAGCATTGAAAAGATTGATGTCTTGTTAGTCAAAAGTCAATTAAAGTCTCTGCGGTCAAGAGAGGCACTAAGTTCCAAGCATGGATGTTTGTATTCAGAAAAGTCTTATTGCTTGTGTTCTGTGAACCAGTCGCAGTCCTGTCACCTAGCTGTGGTAGCTAAAGGAAGGCAATTTCTTTCTACACTTTTTACTGCAACTATAAGACAGGCATCAAAGTCAGAAGAGCCTTGCCATGGTTCTTTATCTATGTGCATCCTGACTCAAAAGAGCTTTAACCAATAATCAGTAGTCTACTGGAATTGATGTAGTTTACTACTTCAGGCTGCAGCTGAATGGGGCCTCAACATTTCCATTTAAAAGTTTTGTTTTCCTAGCCCATTTCTTCATTTTATACTTTTCATTGTAAACAAAAGAGCTTCTGGATGCAATTTGGGTAGGTGATTAGGTAGGCTGCTAAAACTGCTTATAAGTTCTCAAGTAGCATCTTGGGGTCTCTAAGTTTTCCCTACTTGTAGCTCTCTTCTTCTGAGTTAAATTATTTCTTGTAGAATTACATAGTGTTCAACCTCATGAGTGAATATTTGTGCTGGTTTGTAAAGATCAGTATGAGGCAGCGTGCTGCCAGAGCTCCTAATCGCACTCAAGGCCAAGTGACTCTACATGCAGCTATGTTGCAGAAAATGACAAACTAATGATAGTTTGTGCATCTTTAGTTACCTGCCGATTGAGCTCCTAGAACCATTTTGTCATTAAAAATGGCAGGGAATTAAATGCCGCCTCATTACCATAGAGACAGTGCAGCTCTACCAGCAGCCCAGCGGCAATGCCAAAACCACAGTGGAAGGTAATGATTAGCAGACATCCTGATAAACACTGCAGCAGATAGTGATATACAGCTTGGCATCCGTGGCAGTAATCATAGCCGGTGAGGGCACAGAGGGCTGAAATACTGTTGTTGGGACAATGGAAATTGCTGAAGAGTAGTTACATTGCAGGCTTTTGAAACTTTGAATATGCTTGTTCGCTTCTGGGAGAATGCTGGAAGCGAATGCGATGGACAATGAGCTAGGAGATGCCATGGGTGATAAAGACAGCACTTGTTCGCTAATGCTACCAGGGCAACAAGCAACTGGAGGATTGCAGCAGTGAAACACCAGCATAATCTCTAGACAGTGCGTAAGCCAGAAAAAAGAATAGCAGCAGGTTGAAGACTCAATGATGGGTAAGCCATTCCTGAAAACTAATGATAAAAAGATTGTCAAAAAGTAACAACTAGCAACAGAAATGAGTATTAGTATTGGTCCAAAAAGAGAGTTGAAGCGCTTGAACTGCCTTAATAATAAAACTGCAGGGTAGAAATTGGGCTTCTATCACCCAAGAGCCTAATCAGGCAACAATACATGTTCAAAATATAACATGGCAAGCATAAGGAGCACAAGAGGATCTAATAAACCAATAGAGGCAATGAGGAAACTATCCTTTGAGAGAGGCAGGGTCATCTTTCTCTCACTGAACCTTCCACCATAAGGAGTTGGGGGGGATATACAGTATTAAGAAATGGCTTTCCTCTCAGACACAGCCACGACTTTCACCAAGGTCTCAGCCCCAGCAGCAACCACAATCTAATTAATCCAAAAATTTAGATAAAGTGACTGAGACAATATGAGGAGTGTGTTACTATCGCCCTCTGTCAGTGCTTAAAGATTTATCATAGAAGACCAAGGAGCAGTCATTGTGGGGGGGGGTGGTCATATTGGAAAGGAGCAAATAGAACTGTCAACATCTACCACACCTGACATTTCTGCTAAGATTGGGAGTGTTTTGTCAGTCAAGAAAAATGACAACACTATCAAACCACTGTATAAACCTATGAGTAAGCGTTAAGCACTATCACTTAATATAGGTGGGAATCCGGAGGTTACCATACCTATTTATCTAAACAGATATGCACCACTGGAGCTTTGTGAGCAATTCGAACAGCTTGGAAATTATAGAAAAAAAACATTATCCTTCCTTACCTAATTTGGGAGATGAACTCACTAAAAGGGCTGATGTGACTGAAGAAGCTTCTGAGGCGAGCAATGAGTTAGCTTGTCAGAGAGTAAGTATGGGCTGGAGAGATCCGGAGAAGAATGTGACAGAAGTGCTGGAACTGCTAACAGTGGGCAGTCCCTACCACAGAATAAGAATGCTATATGTTTTATTAATTTTGTGAACAACACAAGATATGAGACAAGGCCAGATGGACTTGGGCAAGGAGAGCCAGTATATTCAGAATACAGTGGAGGAAATGGATGTAACGATGGCCCTGTTTTCTTGTCGCCTTGAAGGTCTGAACGGGTGGTTACGGAGAGCAAGATTACTTGTAATACTCAACATGATGAAATGTTGTTGGCTATTAATAGAATTGCACGAAAGTACAACAATCACAAGAATGGATCTTGTCGCTGCAATTTGAGGGTTGTGGGAATTCCGGGTGGGACTGAGACTGCATCACATGAATGGAAATACTGAATGAATTGCTAAACAATATCCATTTTTTAAATCAGACCAGGCAAGAGCTGGCGATAATCCAAGTCCATTGAGTGCCTTTCCAACTAAATCCCAGGAGTGCTAGGCGCGCACTGTTCTCACCTGTTTTGCTCAATATTTGATGCAAGAGAGGGCGATATGTGTAGCAAGGAGTATGCATACTTTAACCCCTTCCAGGCTGATGACGAGCTCAGCTCGTCATGAGCGTAACCTGCCGTGCGCTCATGATGAGCTGAGCTCGTCATGAACCGCGGGGTTTTTAAAATCGCCGCGCACAGCGGGAAAAGCCGCCGCAGCGATGCGGTTAAAAGCCAAGACTGGTTTTTCATTTAATATTTGCCCTGATATGGTCTTTGAGATTGCCGAGCGGGGTCACAGATGGAAGCTTTGATTCCAGATATCAAGGCAGTCGGAGCACAAGCTCAGATAGTGCATCAGTCTAACTTAAGAGTATTATGGTAGGGAGAATTTACTTTGGTTAAAATTATGAAGATTTTAAACTATATTGTCTGCTGGATATGAGCTGTTTTGGCTGAGGGAGTGATCTGAGATTCCTCCACTTAATCAGGAGTTGGATGCATTTCAACGCATCCGGAGGTATGGTCGGTGATGACTACTTCCCTGCCCACAGAGACAAATCCTTGAACATTATGGTTTTTGGAGGGGGTTGAGGTCTAGACTGTCTGCATGTATAGATCTGTGTTTTGTTGCTACAGTTGTTGCTAAACTTATAACTGCTAGGCAATTGCGAGATGTGACCCCCTGCAATACATACACTAGTGGAATGCACCATATTTGAAATTGAATTTGCAATCTAAAGCTAAAGACCGAGTTGGGAGGAAGGTTGGGCTGGAGGTAGAGGGGCAAGTTTCATTGATGAGTGTTTTGTGATAATTTGACAGTTTCTCTGCCCTTAGTTATAATTCTAAAAATATATATAAATTTACAACTAAGGAATATGGAATGGAGCAGTAAAATTAACTTGCCAGAATTGTATTTTTTTAGATTGTTTTATAGACATTTCTCGATCTGTCTCAATAAAAACAGTAATTGCACATGTTCAAATACACATATATGACTATATAAGTTGTTATAGTGGAATTACTATTTTCGTAAGCAAAAAACGTTCTTAGGTGTACATGAACTGTTAGTGGTGTATGAAATTGTATATATTTTTCAAAACTGCGCCTATGGCTCAGTCTGTCAGAGTGAAAAATGTCTCTGGTTAAGACATTTTTCTGCTCGAACTAGCCTCCAGCATGCAAAAATGATACGAATATTTACTGTAGAGTGTTATTTTTCCAGGACCTTTGTCTTGATTCAAACTGTATTCGTGATTACTGTTAGTGATACTGAACCTATTTAGAATATGATTAAAACGTAATGCTTCACAAATTAGCAATGTTCTTAACTCCTGGCCCAATCAGTTGACTTACTATCTGGATGCATTTAATTTGTTAATCCTGAATTTGGTGTGGTTACAAAGAGAGAGAGAGAGAAATCTCAAATGAAAAAGTGCAGCTGCTGACTGTTTTGACTCAAGAATCGACTGATACGTACTGGGTGCTCAGCTTTCAGGACATGCCTGTTTGTATGAATGAATTGAAAAATGAATAATTATTTTTCAGCAGTGGTTTCATATCTCCCACCAGGGTGTCCTCCTATACCATGTTGTTTACCGTAGTTTCACGAGTACACCTGGCCTTAAGCTTTTTTGTGCTTATTTAGTTGATTAAGGGCCCTATTCCACATAAACGTTTGTTCGGAACACCATGAAAAACATAAACGTTTACTTTAAATTTAGAGAGTGTATAATGTAAGAAATTAAATTGCGACACATGGGGCGAGAGAAGTCTGATTATGTCTCTGTTAAGATTCAGATTTTAACAAGCATTAACAAAGCCACTAGGGCTTGGTTTAATGGTTATCTATTTAGCACTGGCTCATAAGGACAAGAAACACAAGAGCAAGCCTGCAGATTGAAATCCTGTATTTATGTAGTTGTATGTATTCTCTGTTTGTGTGATACTTTGAAGGCAAGGGAAGACAGATTTATTTCATTGCGATCCTTGGTATTTTTTTCTAGCCCAAGATGTTGTGGTGGTGCTAGTACTTTGGACAGTCTTTTTTTTATTTACTATAGATTTTCTAATTATCGGGGTTCCAATGGATTGATCTTCCTGAGAATCCTCACCTTAAAAATATCTCTTTAAGCATCAGACATTTCATAAAATTATTCCCCATCAATAGCTCTGCAGTTACACCTTTAGCTTCACATGGCTACAGCCACGACCGCGCTTGCCTTTCCTAACATCCTTGCATATATTAGACTACAGCAGACATGTTGGTGTCCATTCCTTTCCTGCCACTGATGCCAGTCCGAGCTCTCTGTGATTCACAGACGACAATACTTCATCTTTTGACAGAAACTAGGACAAATGTCGCCTCTGAAAATTTCAGGTTTCAAACATTGTTGTTGGTGACACAAGAATATGTCTGTGTCCAAACCACTTGATGTCTGCCTATGGTGCATGTTCTCTGACCACAACTCTGCATCTACAAAGTCTATCATCTACTATGCACCCACAGGCCATTAGAGAGCGAGAGACCAATTCATTTTTAGCCAAGGCTCTCAGAGACTCACCAAAGCATCCCCGGTCTACTCCAGGTTATCCTCCTGACAGGGAATAATCTCCCAAGCGATCTTCTCACAAAAAGCACAAAAACCATGAGAACGAGAATTCTTTTTCTTTGAGCTAACGATCTCACTCTTGGAACTGTTTGGAATTGTGACTCTGCTTTTCCGTGTTTCAAAGGAGCCTAATCCGACAATATAAAAAGATTATTCTCCCTCTGCTAATCCAGTGCAGTGTAACACCTTCTCTCTGGCCATGTTAGATTAGCTCAGAATGTCTCTGGTGTCCTATGGGTTGCTCCCCAAGGTTTGGTGACTCTAGCAGCTCTGATGCCTCCCTACCCTGCTCCCTTCTCCTCAGGCTCTGGCCTTGCTACCTAAAAATAAATCTTAGCCCAATGCACTTCTCCCCTTTCCTCTAGCACCGTCCACATTGCTGCCCACAGAGCCACTCTTTGTGCCAGTAGAAATAACCCGGGTGGTAGAAGAGAAAGTCTGAGCCTTTGGCATAGCCTCTTTCCAGGACCTAGTGGTTCACCAGATTGGGGGAATTCTTCGGCTCAGGCACCTCGGCAATGCCTGATGAGAATTTTAGTTATAAAAATTATGATAATTTAGAGGTAGATATCAGATTTCCTCGTTATAATTCTGATGATGGACTATTACTTGACTTAACAAAATGCAAGTGGCTTGGATTTCCCACCAGAAGAGGACTACCCTTATCTCTCTGACCCCTCTTCGGAAGAAGTCTGTGTTCACACAGCAGAGCAAAAAACTGCAGAAGCTATGCAGTAGAATTGGAGGACACAAAATCTAACATTTTATCTGTAATCTGCTTTCACAGCTACTGAGCCTTGGTTCCCCTTCAACAAGCCGTTAGTCAAGCTAGTGTTGGGTGCCTAGGAAAATCCCTACTCTCAACTAGTTTTTATAGGCAAAAAGCCTGAGGAAATAGACCTGCTGTGTGTGACCCAAAGTTGTTGTCAGCACAGTGGTCACCAGAGAGACCTTTGGTCCTATCTTTGTTCCTGAAACTGCACACCGATGTCTTTTTATGGCCCCCTCCAGATAGTGAGTCAAAGTCTGGAAGGAAACTCAAAATCTTTACTTTAGGCTCACTTCATATGACAAATGCCAAATGTGCCTTTTGGGTTGATATGCCCACTCTGTGAGAAGTGTCAAAACTACCAGAATGCATTAAGAAGCCATTTTCCAACCTGGTCAGTGACAGCTTGGTTGCTTCAAAATGGATTTTTAAGTGTGTCCTGGATTCTGGTGACACGGTGGGCAGCTCCTTGGGCAGGGTCATTACATTAAGTCGCCATGCCTACTGCGTTTTATTGGCTTCTTAGGAGATGTTCCATCAGCCCTGATGCTCTTACCCTTTAATGTTGGTTGACTGTTCAGAGAAACGGCCAACCCCTCCATGAAATATTTCAAGAAAAATAGTGATATAGCAATCACGCTGGACCTTGCCAACAAGATACAACTGTTTTACCAACATTTCATGAAATTTCGAGGCCATTGCAGAACAATGCAGTCTTGGCAGAGTCAATCCTCCGAGCCAGTGCTGACGCCCATTGATCTCAACAGTGACGTAACATAAGTCTTACATTTTGGTCAGGAGCCCCATCTGGTGGCCTATTGATCTCGTCCATGCCTCCACACCAGTGGAATCTTCCCCCAAAAATTTGACTTAACCAATGATACTAAATTTAAATTCACTTCTCAACCGCCATATGGAAATTCCTTTTATTTTGGCACTATACCACCTTGTGGTATAGAACGCCACAGCAAGATTTATTTTTGTGAATGCACCTAGGATTTTCCAACCAAGAATGCACTTCACCAGCTTTGCTTGCTCCTTATCAAGAAGCAAGTGCCATTCAAATCACTCTGTTTGGTCCATGCCACCATTACCAACACTGTCCTTCTCTACCTCAGAAAGAAACTTCAGAATTCTACACCTCTGTGCGTATTGCATTCAATACTGGCTAATCATGTTGTAGGGCCTCGCATCTGGGAAACCAGTTTGGGTGCCAAATTCTGGAATTTGTTAACTCAAACCCTTAGAATTCATAATTGTCCCATGCTCTTCCGAAAACATCAGAAAGCTGGCTTTTCTACCAGCAACTTGATGCTTGCAGTATTTTCCTTTCTCTTGGTACCAGGATGCACTTCCGAGTATTGCATGCTGTATAAATGGTACCATATTATTAACTTTGCTTTTAGTTGCAAGGTGCGATCTAGAGGAAGGTGGCAGCTGCAGCAGATCCAGTCCCCACCATCCTCTGCTACCTCGAAACCTCTCTAACTCCCCACCCTTTCATCATCGTTTTACAATGGCGAGATGTTCTCCCACTTATCCTCTATTTGGGTAATGGTCATGTCCAATCGCTGGGTTCTCCAGCTAATACGCTAAGGCACAGTCCCACCCTTCCTGCCCCTCCCTCCCGGGAACCTCAATATCTGGTAGACAGTTATAACAGTAGATTACATTTTTAGGCTATTCCAGTACAGTGCAGTCCTGGCAGAAACAACCCTCTGAACCAATGCTAACCCCCCTTCAAGCTCAACAATGACAGAATCAAAGTTTTTTTGGTCAACAGACGCTGATATGGAGCCCCATGTAGTGGCCTATTGTGGTCTGTGGAACGAGTTGAAAACATAGGCTTCACTATTGATAAGCTTAACTTCTCCAAGCACATCAATCAAATCAAAGCCTGTTTTTCTCTTTCCTTAGAATGCTAAGAAAAGTCATCCTTTTATTTTCCTATTTCAGTCCACCTGGATGAGCTGGAGGTCAGACGCATCTCGTCTCCTTTGGCAGAGAGGCCCCACATCTGCTTTCTGGAACTGTGTGCGATATGGTTGCCCCTCAGGGACTTTTTTCTTTTTTTAAAGGACAGCCCTATGCAAGTGTTGACAGACAATATGCCTGCGATATGGTACTTGTACAAGCAGCACAGTGTGGGCGATGTGCCAGATGCACAGAAACTGTGGTGTTGGTTGGACTTTTAGGGTATCTTGCTGACTATCAACCATCTGGCAGGTTGTCTGAACCCCAGGGTGGAAAAGCTCAGCAGATGCCATTTAGCTGACCAAGAGTGGCTTCTGTACCCGGACGTAGTTCAAGTTGCCTTCACCCAGGGTGCATGCCACTGGTAGATCTCCTTGGTAATGCAGAGAATACTCGTGGTTGAGAATTTTGCTCTCTAAAGTGTTCACCTCAAGGCTTCCTGTCAGAAGCATTCCGGCTTTGGTGGGACTCTGTCTCCTCTGCCACTTCTTCTCCAAGACCTGAAGAAGGCCAAGATGGACGGGGCCCAGATTATTCTAATCGTCCCAGACTTGGCTTGAAGACTGTGGTCCTCCAGTCTGCTGAGCCGAAGCATTTGCTCTTCACTTCGGCTATCTCTGTAGGAGGACTTCCTGTTCCACCAACAGATCATGTTCCTTTATCTGAATCTACATGACCTACAATTCCATGCATGGAGATTGCGCAGAACCAATTGATTTGCCAAAAAAGTGGTAGGGATCCTCTTGGTGACAGGACTCCATCCACAAAG
The DNA here is from genome assembly GCF_964261635.1 of Lissotriton helveticus. Lineage (NCBI taxonomy): Eukaryota > Metazoa > Chordata > Amphibia > Caudata > Salamandridae > Lissotriton > Lissotriton helveticus. The sequence continues at coordinate 767,034,839 of NC_136068.1, forward strand.
TCAATTTACTTTCGTTTGTGGTCTAGTGCGTGGACTGTCTGAGTATGCCATTGCAGGCCAAACCTTTTTATATACTGATATTTGTCTTGTCTTTGGCCCTACAAGCATTGCTGTGGGCAACAATAAATATTATTATTCAGCTCTTTTGTTATTTAAATATTTGCCTCTGTAATGCCTCACTATTTAAGTAGCCAGTAGTGGTACTCTTCCTGGAAGGACTTTCACGGTGATCGAACTAAGGGACATCAACTGTTTATGTGGTTTGGTTTTCTGGTGCGAAGAAGGGAAAGGCCGTCCAGAAATGGACATTAACCCAATATTGGGTCTCTGCATAAAAATGGGCCATGCCTTGGCTAAGAACAGTCTCATAAAAAAGAGAGTTTCCCAGGGACCAGAAAGGACTGGGTTGCAAATGATTATCAAAGAAAAATTCCTAAAAAATTATAAGTTGTGGATTGACATGGATAGGCCTCATGGTCACCTACTGAAATAATCACACAGAAAGGAATTTTTCTTTGATAATCATTGGCTAAGAAGAGGCCTCTTTATGTCCTTCGAGTTCGTTGTACTAGAGCGAAGGCCAGCACTACGGCATAGGGGGGGGGGGGGTATGTTGTTTCAACTCTGGGCATCTCCGGGCTGCTACATGGGCACCTGTCCACACGCACAGCAGGCATTACTGCCTCGATTCACTGGTTCACAAATAGGATTATTTCCCCCCTAGGTCCTGTCCTGGTGTCACGCCTACTCTTCAGACCCTCCGCCTTTTGGTAGGTACTGCTTTGGTGAGAAATCAGTAGATTCTGCACACAATCATAGTTCACAGTCTGTTACTGATGCTCTGCGTCTGAGGCATAGAATGCTTGGAGATAGACGGATATCAGTAAGCTGGAGTGGCACCTTGTTTCTTTCACCGCCGGAGGTGGGGCGAGATCGCTGTAGAGTCCAATGGTGCCACCTATCGGCGAACTCACACATTTGCTGGAAACGTTTCCAGTTCAAGTCTAGCACCGGAGGGAATTCAAAAGGTAAAGAATATGCGGTTAAATAGAGTGTACCCAAAAAAGTCACTAAGTAAGGAGTTTGTTCTTTCAAACCAGTCGGATGCCTGGAAGGGATATTCTTAATTTGAGAGATCTGTGGTAACATTATGAAATTCACCAGAAATATCACCAGAGGCAAATAACTTTTACGTTTGCAATATTAGCAGCTAAAAGCCTGCTATGTAACTGAGAACACGGCTAGCGGTGAGAATGGCGTATCAAGCCATCTACTGCAGGTGTGGAACAGACATTTTTTATTTTTAAAATAAAGTGTTTATGCTTCAGATCATAGTCTTCAGAATCTTGGTATCTAGATCTGTGTATTATGTGCAGTGAAAGCTTTCATTTGTTGAACTATAGGAGAAAGGTGAGGATTGCAGTTCGCTGTATGCCCAGTGTACTTAACTCCATGCAAGCTGTGTTTATTTTGAGAATAGAGAGCATTATTTAAACTGTATGCCATGCTTGTTGTGAGTCAGGGAAAGTCAGACAAGGGCAGTCTGAGCAGAAAACATTGTTATTGTGTTGGCAACCTTGAGTGTGCTGTGCTACGTACCTTGTTGGACTTGGTAGAGTAATTCCTAGCAAGAGGTGGTACATTGAAGTTTCTTTGAATAAAAGAAGACCTTTTAGTTGGTGTAGGTGAATAAACAGTGGAAGCCACAAAACGGATTGGAGGATACGGATAGTGCATTGTTCTGATTTAGGGTAGTGATTATTTTTATTATATTATTACATTTGAACCTATTGTTTTTATGTAATTTCTTTGAACAATACCTTAATCAAATGACTTAACATACCTATCCTTCAAGCTGTACACGACACCGAGTCCTTCCTTCCCTTCCCACATTCATACTTGGTTATCCATTGGCTTCTTGTTGCAGCATAAAGCCTATGCTTGGAAAGATCACCGGGATCTTGTAGCTGGAACCAAGCACCAAGCTGATCATTTGTCTGTCTGTGTTCACGGAGTTACCTTTGACATCTGCTTCTCATTAACTTTGTCTTTGTTTGTGGTGGGTGAATTTTCATGTAGTAGACATTTTTATGTTCCTTTTCTGTCATCATCTTTCCTTCCTGACTCTTGACTCTGCTCTTTTTCCTGTGCTTCCCTATTGAAAAACACGTGCTTCAATGTATGTGGCTCTTGCTTACAGGAAGAAGAGGTGGAGGAGTCTGGGGTAAGTAGTGAGATGAATGCAACAGACCTACGGTTTGTTAACTTTTAACACATTGCATCCTTCTCATTAGTGCATGCACCTGAAATGCAGCATGCATTTTATTAACCATTTTCCTTGTTCTTGTAACCTGTAGCTACTAGTGTTTTATAAACAATGAGATGACACCGCTAAACTTGTTTACAGGTATCTTGTTAGGTAGGGGTCCTGACATTTGCTGATCATTGGGTTGATTGCCTGCTTGAAATGTGAAAACCTCTTTCAAAATCAAGGGATTTTCTATCTTTGACTGCCACGATAGGGAATAGTTTGCCCTATAGCATTCAACCAAAGCCCGTCCAGCAATATGGATCTAGTCTGTCCTCATCATTAATTCACCACAGGTTATGACCAATGCTTCGCGGCAAGATAACCTCCCCATGTAATATAGCACAAGACTTATTGTTTCATAAAGCGGAGCAGACCACGTACACGCTGCTAGAGTAATGTTCACTGTGGAAAAGCATTTTTGTGGAACTTGAGCTATTCTACCTAGAATGGGGCCTACATTCTTGAATTTCTCCTTTATAGAGAAAAGACATTCTGATTAACATTATAAAGGCAGCATTATTCCATGCTCAGATACACATAGTTCCTGTCTTACTATTGGGCTACTGCTACTACACAGTTTATTTTTCTACTAGCACAGAAGCTCCACCACACGTGTCTCCTTCCCTTCTTGGGAGCCACTCAATTTTGGAATAAGTTTTGAATCCATTACCAGTATTGAAGATTTTTTTCTAAGTTCCAACGGCTACTTTAATTTTAGTTGTTTATTAAGAAAGGTAATTTGGGATCCCAGAGTCTTTAAGCTGCATCAATAAGAGTAGAGGAACATCTCCCCGGCCCCTAATTGTCTCACCTTTCTGTGGAACTGAACAAATAAAACACAGATGTTCGGAATGAGTAAGGTCACACCTAAAATTACTGTCAAACACCCACTGCATGAAAGTCCAACACACTCTTGAGACTACTCAGACCTGGGGTCCTAGAGCGGTTCCATTCGCCCCTACCCCCAATTAAGAACAGAATCTCTTTGGTGTGACTCTTAGCTTTACCCATAACTACTCGATGACACTGTTGAAGACACCAGCAAGACTGTCTGAGGACTTGAAAGTGCTAAAAGGCGAATCTTTGACTAGCCCATGAGAGCACCGTGTTTTTGTTTGTGCTACCCGACATCTGTCGATCATGTGCAATAGTTAATTGCACAGAAAGAGCTCTCAAAAAGAACAATTACTAAAAATCACCAAATGTTCTAGGATTGGAACAAGCTGTAGGAGTTTTTTAGATGGAGGAAACTTTGAGAATCTGATAGGCTGGATTGCTGGGATTGGCACATATCTAGCATCAGGATCACATGAACCGTTGGCCCGATGAAGCTGACTAGTAATACATCCCGACATGCCTACTAATGCCTCAAATGTGCAGGAATGAGCTCTTGGTTGTGTTTTCTTCTCTGAAGCAATAAAATTAGGGAGTAGATTGTGCGGGTATTATTACTCCAGCCAATGTTGTAGCCGTAGGGTAGTATTTTCTTATGACTTCTTTTGAGCTCTGAAATAAATAGAGGTGACATTAATTCAAGATTCACAATAATTCCTTTGTGCTGTAATCTTTTTTTAAACAGTTTTTTACAAGGTCATATTGGGATAATACAAACGGATATATTTTCTAATAATCTGTTGTGGACCCAGTTTCGTGTTATGTTTTCAGAATTTTGAGTTACCTGGCAACCTCCCCGTAAGTGCTTTTAGAATTCAACATTCATAATTAAAAATCTGTCAAAATGTTTAGTTTAAGTTTCCGCTGTGTGGGTGGTTTGTTTAATTGCACCGTCTGAAGTTTCATAATGTTGAGTATTGGCAACTTCTTGTGACCATTTCTCTGTGCCGTCTTAAAAAATGACAGGCTTGCTATGTGCGGTGATTGTATGCACTGCAATCAGCCACACGCATTGGCTTTGTAAGTGTTTTTCTCATAGTGCTGAAATTCTGTCGTTTAAAGACGATGCAGTATTCATATATCATAAAGTATATAGAGAATCCAGTTTACTGGGAGAAATAAATCTTAATTGCAAGTTGCCCGTTTTGATTAGAGATGGTGTTTTGTATTGAGGAGTTATATACATTCTCGGACTCTTACTGATTTTTATGCTTAGCTCCTAATAACACATGAAACAAATTAATGGAAATGACCCCTAGCCCAGGCAGCCTTGTTGTTCAAAGGCCATATATGGCCCTCTTTAATCCTGTGCTGCAAAGAGAAAATTGGATTTCCCTTGAATAGAAAAGGCTGATGCATATATGACCACGGTGATACTTTTCTGATGATAAACTAAATACAAGCACTCTTCCAGTCTTAGACCTCAGATATGGCTCTGCAGTTATTGCCTTCTTGGTGAGATTATTTTCAGGAGTCCACCCTTTCTTTCCCAGGCCTCTGAATAGAGCTTCCTTATTCTTCTCAACCGGTGTCTTACTAGCTAGAACATTCCAGCTGAGCTATGCCTAGCTTAAGACTTACATGCTTTTAGTTTTTATGTCGCAACTTCCGATAGGTCTTGGAGGCATCCCAGGTCATTTTCTATGCATCTGCTACCCTGCACGGCTGGGCCAGTCCAGTCTCAGACACCTGCTCTCGGTACTCTTGATCCTGTCCACGTCCACTTGCTGTATGTATAATGGGTCTTGACCTTTATCGTAGCTATGAAGCAGTAATTCATGCTGAAGCCAAGGAGACTTCCTACTCCTTCCAAGTATTCAATCCCAGTACTGCGTTCGTCCATGATGTGTTCTCTGTAATCAATACTTGTATTGCTCACTTCTTTCAAGATACCACCATCCAGATGAACACTCGTGTTGTTTTCTTTTGTAAATCCGTCCTCACACACATTTGTCTTTATTTCTAAGTAGTCTGTTCCCCACTCCATTTATTGCATGTCTTCAAAAGAGAGGATACTTTTGTTTGGTCTACTGAAATCCACCACCCCCTGCCTACCCCCTCCACAGTGCAGTGATGAGATGTGGGGGTCTTCTTTTTATTTTCACCATCGTCTTTTATCTCTTTACAGTTTGTTTGTGTTTCTCAAAAAACAGTTTGTGGCAGAATTTAAACACCCCAGACCTTCTGCCTGTAGTCATTGTGGCTGGCATGGTCTTAGGGGGGCCTCGTTTACACTATGTCCCCTCATTGACTTTACTCCTTGATGATCTATTCCTCTCCTTTCCTCGCTGCCCCACAAAAGTGCATCGATCTTACTTTGTTATTCCAACTTTTACCTTCTTTGTTTTTCCAACCACTTTCTACTGCAGGTTTGCTCTGTCCCTACGTGGTTGCTGCGCCTTCACTTTTTCACGTTGTGCACACCACAGTTGTCTCCTGGTTCCACAGCTCTCTCGGCTTTAGTACAGCCCTACCCGACCACTGTTCAAATCTGTGTACTCCCGCTGCAGTAGGTTGATACATATTTTACCGCCCTCTTCAGTACACAACTAGAGATGTCCTGCTCCTGGATTGCTTCTAGCTACTTGCACTTGTTCCTTCTTTTGGCCACCTCATTTACAGCTGTTTAGTTCCCTTGTTATTCTGTCTGTAGGGACTTACCCACCAATAGCGGCACAAGTGCAGTAACACCGGGGGCTTGCCGCTGTGAGAGGCCTGCCCACTGCACCTCAGTAAAGACTGTTTTTTACTAGCCAGTCAGCCCTTGTGATGGTTGTTTTCCTTTTCTGACCTTGCCATCCTTGCTACGCCATTTTATATTTGTGGGACCGGTCGACAATAATGTATTTGCCTTGGTTATTTAAAACAGAGCAGCGCTTTCTGTGAACTCTGTTCTTGTACGGCATCCGGTTATGTGTGTTGTGAGCTGTGTTTGTGGTAATTGTAGTGACCTGGCTTGGTGTGGGAGATCAGAGGCAGTGCAGACGCGTCCGGTCACACCGCCTCCCTCACCTTAGCTCCAAACCCAGAGGAGATCCTTCAGAGACAATCAGGAGAGGCAAATGAACACTACGCAGCTTCACTCCACACTGACCAGGTCAACAGAGATATGAAAGTGGTCTACTTTCTCAAGCTCTCGGAAGAGGCAACATATTTCATAGTGAAATGAAGATAGAGCGTAAAAGAACAGGAGTAACAGAAATGTAGCGTCTGCAAAATATGAGGCATCCTATCTTCCCTGCTTATATCTTCTCTGAGAACAATGTTTTAGCCCATCAGGCCTATAATCAATATTTTTTTTATGTTTTAGATAAATTTCATTTTGTTGTGAGTTTTTATTTTATTTTACTAGTGCTGGGCTTCCAGGTAGGTGAAAGTGAATTGTCTGTGTTTGTGGATTGCCCTCAAATGACGACAGTGTAAATTCATGTAATCTGCAGCATCAGCAGCGGGTACAGACGGCCTACTGTCGCCGTACCAATGGATGTCTGGATTGTCTTTGATGGACCTTGAATCTTTTTCGAGCAGGTTGCACATTGTATTGTTGCTTACTTTAGAACTAATCACTGCCCTTTCCTGGTTGCAAAGCATAACAGCCCGGCAGAAGCATATAAACCATCCCCATTTTTCAAACATTAATATCAGATCCACTTGTAAGGAAAGCATCTCCAGCTGCTGTTTGCCTCCATACTAATTCTGTTCTGCTTGCAATAGAATTAACTGCATAAATAAGGGCAGAAATGAACCTAAGCTTTTGGTACTTCATTTCGTCTTTCCTGTGGGTTCTCTAATGTTTCTCGAACCTTTTTTGACTCTTGCAGGTCCCTGAGCCAGGGCAGCACCAATTCCAACATGCTGGACGTGCAAGGAGGCGCCCACAAGAAACGCGCCCGGCGCAGCTCCCTTCTCAACGCCAAGAAGTTGTACGAGGACGCCCAGATGGCCCGGAAAGTGAAGCAGTATCTTTCCAACCTGAATGTGGAGACCGACGAAGAGAAGTTCCAGATCATGTCCCTGCAGTGCGAAGCCTCCTACAGCACTTGTGAGTGATGTTTTCATTAGGTTGAGAAAAGCCAGGTTGAGCTCACGACCAGTTCAAAGGGGCACTTGTCCCCCAAATGTGTTTGGTACATTCTTTGTACAAATGAAATTAAAATCAATAGCATTTTTTCAGAATCCTCTGCAAACTCACTCTTTGCAGTGTGATTTTCAGTTGCTTTATGTTTGCCTCGTTTGTGTAGTTCGTCTGAAATTGTTTACTCGGTGAGATGAATGTGAAAAAGCTTTTAGGAGTGACTCATCCCTCACCTAATGAGACATATGCAAATGTTACTTTCAGATGAAACTACAAGGAAAGTGCTCGATTGAAACTGACACTCATTCTTCCAGGTGTCCACAACAAAAAACCCCGAGCCCGCCTAGCAGCTCCTTGGGTTTATTATTGACTACATTGTAGGCTGAGCAGAGACTGTCAAGGGAATTAGCTTGTATTTGTTGTCTTTATGCTTTAGACCTAAAACATGTTCCAAAGTAGGTACCTCCCATCTATTCGTTTGAGAAAAATTGGATACCTGCATGCCTGACGTAAGATGAATTAGGGGCCTTGAAGTACATTTATACTGGTTGTTTCTTTGTGGGATGCAGCTAGGAATACATGATTTGAGATCCCTGCCAAATCCCAGTAATGTTTTTTTCCAAGTTTGAGGTTTTGAAGCGTGTTTCCCTGCCCACATTTGCCTGCACCTGATTTGTTGGCCCAGACTGGGGTAGGACATCGCCCCCTAGCTTCCCTTGCTCACTGGAGATCCTTGACTCAGTCAATCGCACTTTAAGAACGCAGACGGTTTCCCGCAGTGCGGGATGCGCCCCGAGCGAGGGTGGGCCTGTCTGCGCCCGGCTGGGCTGGGCCACCCCTCTTATAACGGTTGTTTGGGCTGAGTTATATCCTCTGTGATTAACCTGCCTGCGGCTTGTCTGCAAGGTGATCTTGATAGTCAGCAGTCTTCTCTTCTCTGACAGTCATCTATGTGGGCAAAAGAAAGGGGAATGTGGTGAACATGGTGGATAAAAGGCACAGAACTCAGTACTCTATCCTGACTTTCCATAATATTGCTGTTAGGGTTATATCGAATAAATAATGCAGAAGGTGAATGGAGAGGAGTTGGCCGTCACAGCTTGGGTGGTCGACCTCGAATCTGGGGAATCGGGTTTGAGTCTCGGCAATGATGCTGAAAATCCCGTGATTCTGGCAAATCACTTCATCTCCTAACAAAAATGAATTTGTCCTCATGTAACGCAACTGGTGCTAGGTAAAGCGCTCTGATATCCGATACTGGGTCAAGTTTGTGCTATAAAAAAAATCTGTTGAAAAAAAAAGAAAGAAAACGGCTCTCCTTCCTCATGAACATTAATAGCGTGGCTACTTGTGCTGAGGTTCAGCCCCCGAGTTTAACTGCTAAGGCTATTTCAAATGTTCTTCTTGTAAGAAAGCCCATGGAAGAGGCACCTTCACTAGAATTAAAGTTTAAGTCTCATACTATAAACGGTCCCATTCAGGCTGTTGTCCTAGAAGTGATTGTGAAACGAAAGAATAAGACTCCTGTATCAATGATCCAGACACCCGTCGGGGGAAAAAAGGTGGGAGGAAAAGCAAGAAGCCAATTGATTTGGACTCAGCCCCTGTGGACTCAGGCAGTACCCAAACTGTCTTGCATAATAGAGCCTTAAATAATTGTTGGACTTTTGAGTCCCTTTGTGCACGTATATTCAGCTTGGAGGAGAGGTTGGGGAAATTGGAATTGGGCCTGGGCAATAAAGTCAACCTATTGGAGAACCTGGAGCATAGAATTTGCCATTTGATACCACCTCCTAGCCTTCCACCACAAGTTTCTAATCCACTGCACACCAGGCCACATCATGGTCCAGCCCAAAGAGCCCTTTTAGCTCCTGTTGATCGGAATAGTTGTTGTGATGCCCCCTTGCAGAGCACCCAGGAGGGCGCCAATTGTTTTAACATCCTGCCTAACACAGGGAGCAAATTGTCTATTGCTATTAATATTCCCAATGGAGTCCCTGTAGTTCCTAATGCTTCTGTACCTAATAGAGGAGGTTCCTCCCATAATTCTAACAGCCATCCTGCACAGGCCCACGTGTCTAGTACTCGCGCCTTAGATCCTTCAAAGTTTGTCCTGCAATTACACCCTTCCTCAACACCCCATGTTCTTATTTTAGTGAATGTGCCACCCCTCAAAGAGGGGGTGGAAGAAAACTAAAGTATGATTAAAAATAAGGTGACCCACTGGATCTCGAATCAGATGAGTCTGTTACCTTCAGTCCTATTCAAAGAGATCATTGTGGCACGCAAGGTGGGATGGAATAGGGATTCTTCTAAATCCGGTTCAGGTGATTGCATTGTGGGCAATTTTAGAAATTCCATGATGGTGGAGCAGATCGTATTTAACAGCCGGCCTAGCTTTTCAATCAGAACTGACATTCTACTCCATCTCTTGAGTTTCTTTTACCCACCTCCGCGCATTAGGTCTCCCCTAGAGGTGACATCTAACCAGTCTTTGCAGGATTGTTGCTCAATTTTACGTCCCTGTTATCACACAACACTTAAATGCGGCAGCTCGCAGTCAAATTCCTTCATCCTGGCAAAAGTCGGTGATTGTTCCGATTTATCAAAAGGGGCGTAGAGTCGATCCAGCCTGCTGTAAGCCCATTTCTCCGTTTGGATCTGGAAGTAAAAATCGTTGGTCGTGTCCTGCTGAATCGGCAGACAGTGTGGGCAGAGGAGCGTAACAGACTGTCAGCTATACAATACTGCTTCGTGTTGGGGGACGATTGAACAGAATCTGAACCTCTATTAATTATTAAGTATACCACTGTTAAGAAAGGTTCCATCCATCTGGCCTTCATGCACCGGAGTACAGCCTTTGACACGGTTAACAAATCGAAGCTCTGGGCTGTGCTGGAGTCCATGTGGGTGGACAATGCACTTGTCACTTTACTGCACAATTTGCACAGGGGGCTTGAGGCCTCCGTAAGGTTTGGTCCTAATGGGGCGTGAGGCCCGCACTTAAAGCTGGCCAGGGGAGTATGACAGGGTTCCATATTAGCACCTTGGCTTTTTATTCTATATATTAACCAATTAGACCCGTTTTTATTGGAACAGTGTAAGGATGTCCCCAAGGCTGGTGACAGATTAGTCCCAGCCTTCTTATATGAGGATGACACAGTTCTTTAAGCACGTAAGGCCATCAGCCTTTAGCATCTGTTAGACCGTTTTACCGGATAGTTTGGGCCTGAAAAATAATTTCTCCAAATCATATGCTATGGTCTTTGCCCGGATGAAACCCAAGGCGAAAAGATACTCGATAAAGGACCGCTAAATAGGCAGAACTGATCAATTCGGTTTCCTAGGCATGCTGTTAGATACTAAATTGATCTGGCACACTCTGACTAAAGCCCATGTACAGTCTTAACGGAGTAGCCTGTAGTATTGACAAGTTTTCTAGACAGCTTGGCCATACTCGCAATATGGCAAACATTGACCTTTATAAAGCTAAATGCATCTTGACAGTGAGTTTTGGCTTAGAGATTTGGGGATATAAGGTTGGCTATTTTATCCAGGTGGTTGAAAATACATTTCTGAGAAGGGTTTTGAGGCTTCCCCAATGTTTACTTTCAGAGATTGTTCATGAGGAATTGGGTGTAGGTTATGCTTCAGACTGCATTCAAATCCGTCCTTTATTAGGTTTCGCCTGGCGTTTACTGCGCAAGCAGTATCGCGCAGGCGAAAACTTTTGTAAACAAGTATGGAGCTTTCTCCCGCCTCTGTCTTCCATAAATGGAGGCTAGCCATTGGAAGACAGATCTGCCTGTCATTGCCGGAGCAGATTTGTGGGCGTTCCCGCGATTTTTACTCATCCCACCCCTTTCCCTACGTCATGCGGCGGTGGGCGGTTGTTTTTTTTTTTTTTCTCGGCTATGCAGGCGACATTTTTTCGTGGAGCTGGGGCGGGCGGGTCGATCTCTCCTGGCGGCACACGCACTGGCGCTCGTTGCTGCACTGAGAGGGTTAATGGCAGCCGTAGGATGAAGTTAAACCTCTGTCTCTCGGAGAATGGAAATCTCTGCCTCTTCATTAGGATGCAGCAGTTGGGCCTCAGGCAGAGGCAGACATGGATTGCAGCGGAGATGATTGACAGCTCGGGCTCGCTGAGGTCAGAGGTCTCCTTGCCTGAGTCAGGGGTGACCCGGTCCCAGCGCTGAGGCCTGCACGGGACCTGGTGGTGACACCGCGCTGCCTCCGGAGCAGGGGCGGCCACCAGGGGGGCTCTTACCTCCTCCCGCTGCAGGCGAGGTTTACCTCTGTGCACCTGGAGGGGGTGTAATCCTTCACCGGACCACTGCGGGCGGGGTTGCCGCAGGAAGGCAGATTATCCCTCTCAGCAGGGTCAGGCATCACAGGGGAGTAGGCACGCATGACAGACAGGCACTGTTTACAGTGCCAGAGATTTGGGGAAGATCTAGCAGGGTGAATGGAAGCCTAGGCGTTCCGGGCGTGTGTATTGTCTTGCTGTGTTTGGCGTGTTTGTGGTTCACGCTCTCCATGTACACCATGATATTGCACTTTGTTCGTCTTTTTTTTGTTTCTATCTTTGGTAAACGTTATTATTTCCGTCTGTCTCTCGTCCCCATTTTAATAAAATCCCTTCAGAACATTACCACATTCAATTGCCACTGGATGACAGTTGGATTTAGGAATTTGAGCAAAAAATGAGGCAGAGAATGCTGAATGATACTTGCTGCATATTTGTACTCATTTGTTCCCCGTTAAAACCTTAAAAAAATGGCGGTGATGGAACGAGAGGTAAGCGTTTGTACTTCGGTATTACCTCAAACGGCTGATGCAGTACTCTAAAAGAGACCCTCTGAACCTTCTTGATCTATCTTGAGATTTGCTTTTGGGTCCAGGTTTGGGCCTCTCGCTCTACACCCGTTTTTTCTTGCTCCTAATCTATACCTGTCTTCTATCGTCTCTACCTGTCTATCATTTAAGGCTAATCATTGTTCTCGGGCTCAAAAAATACTCGTGCATAGTCGCCTTGAGGCTGGGGCTATCAAGTCTTCATGCTGAGTCGTATGCAAAGTGGAAACGTGGCCCAAACAGTGTTTTACACAAGCTTTTTTATGTTGGGCTTCATTATGAGTAGCTTCTTACCTTGATTTGGGCAGAAACAGGAGTTTCCGCTCAAAATATTAATGCGAGGCATGTGGTAATTTCATATATGGCATTACTGCTGGCAAAATTAGCCCGTGTAATGCTGGTGGTAAATTCATCAGGTTAAACCTAGGGTTTTTTTCCCCCACAGAGGCCCTGACATTAGGAATTATATGCATAAATTGGTATGCAAATACGGATTTCCAATGCTATTCCACATTTAATAGGGGTTTGCTAGAGGATTAGTTTCAGTCCCTTGGTAATACCGAGACTAGACAAACTTTTAACACTGCATTTAGCACATGTACCTGTACAGTGGGCTATAATCATTGAAAAACAGTTATTACGCATAAAAAAAGACATGTGTGGTACACCGATGCAGCAGAGCGAGGCTCGCAGACCTACACATGCAGAAATAGACCCACACTGGACAAGGAAATGCAGAATCATTTACACATGCAGAGGAGCACACGTATTGTTTGTGCAGAGTGACTATGGAGTGCTAGGGACTGCAGAGTGACTGCAGAGATTAAGCTAATGGCAATGTAAATGACAATGCCATTTATTTATCTGTTTTTAAAACCAACACATAAATACAAATTTTGTCATTTACAATGCCAATAGCTCTAACTTTTCCAAAGGCGAAAGCATTGCATTGTAAATGCTTGTTACTGTGGTTATAGGTCTGGCTTAAAGGGGAACTCGTTTTTAATAGTAGATTTTAAGAGATTGCCTGGATCTGGATTACAGGCAGCATGTTCCATGGCTGAACTATATCAAATGTATTCTGAATGACCTTGGCAGATCCGATCTCTTTTCTGACCCAGCAGACCCACTAAATCCGATATATTGTGGGTCAAACAAGCTTTTTATTGTAAGTTTCAGGAAAAAAGGGCGAATAGTGCATCATCTAAAAGTTCCCTTGTGTGTTATTTTTTGGTAAAATCCTCAAGCAAAATTGATTTTTATCTGAAAGTTGATATGCCCGACCACTGTAGACGACTTTTGAATTATTTACGTCTGAGATGAAGTCACAGAATAGCCAATGTAATCTTTTTCAGTATTCTTCTTTATATGGTTGAAATAGAACAGCCAACGAGTTGCGTTTCTGTTATGGAAACTTCATCAGGGCGAATAAAGTATTGAAAGGACCAAAATGCAGTTTGGTGTGTCCAGGTGAAATTGAGTCAAATCTGACGAAACCAAGTAACATCCAATTTCTAAAATGCGCCTGTGCAAAGTTACTCCTGGTTATTCAACTCAATATTCCAATATAGATATGAGCAGAGTTCATCCCACATGAAAACATCCAACGTGGTTCCACTTGTGCGTAAAGTGTGACTGAATAAAAACCGAACTGCAGGGCCAGCAGTTCAAATAGTAGAAACACTGAATGTCCAAAATTCGAACAAAAACAGGGTGAGTATCCAGAGACAATTGTACTTCAAATTGCAACCTACACCGGAAATAGCGCCTGTATCCACTTCCTTATTGTGGATAAGGGCGCTGTTTCCGGTGTAGGTTGACTCAACTTGAACATTTGTGGCTTATCATAGCCTTCTTTACATTGGTAGATGGCCCGCTTATACTGATAATCAATATTATTGATTCTTCCATCGACAAGTTTAGACTCGTATGAATATCTGCAATTTGAAGTACATTTGTCTCTGGATGCTCACCCTGTTGTTCGAATTTTGGACATATAGGGTTCCTACTATTTGAACCGACTTGCCCTGTATAATCTGGTCCATCGTTTCATTGAAGTTCGATTTTTATTCTGTCACACTTTACGCACAAGTGGAACCACTTGGGATGGACTCTGCTCATATCTATATAGGAATATCGAGTTGAATAACCTGGAGTAACTTTGCACAGGCGCATTTTAGAAAGTGGATGTTACTTGGTTTTGTCAGGTTTGACTCGATTTCACCTGCACACACCAAATTGAATTTTGGTCCTATCAATACTTTAATACTTTGCATTGCTAAGTTAAAAAAAAAATACATCCAAACCGATTACAGAGTCGTGTTTCACGTTTAATTGTAAAACAGAAATATATTTAAAATGCCATGTTTTTCTCATACATAGTTTATTGCATTGATGCTTAGGTTATTCATTTTTGAGAGCTGTAGCTCGTCAATTGTAAATTCAACCAGAGGGGAAGTGCACCACCTAGCGACAGTTTAGAGATGTACAGGATACAGGTTTTCATCTGGAGACGTTGTTTTCTTAAATGATAATTATGTGGTCATTTTATATTATTGCGTTAAAAAATGCTCTTTCTACAGAGTTAAGAAATAATAGACAATGGCAACATCAAAGAAAACGTTAGTAAAATGTGACTGTCTTGCTTGCTATATTTATATTCACGAATTATATAGGTGTACGTATTATTTGTCGGATGTTCACGTCCAAACGCCATTCTTTTCAGGTTCTTGTGTAAATCAGTGCTCCGTACGGACGTTTCAAGCTTGCAGCGGTCCTGCTCGGATCCCCATCGTCAACTAGACCCCCAAAGACCTCAAACTCTACCATTTTCTCTCTTCTGGCGATGATATATGTTGCGCAAGCTCCGCGTCCCCTTATTGTGCTTGAGACTTCCTTGGTGATGTTTTTGAACGAGTTTCCAGAACCTGGCAATTGTAAATATGCTTTACAGTACTGTACATGGTCGCTATCCTTCCCTTGCACTTCTGTGTCATAGGTAAACGTGTTTTAAGTCGGTCGTTTAAAGGGTGCCTGGTTGGCAGCTGATAACTGGGCGTCTGCGCACTGGAGGTTTCTTGGTTTTGTTGGATGGAGGGCTCTGCCTGCCACGGGACATTTGTGGTGACAGGTGATTGCTTCGTCCCGAGTGAAGTAAACTGCGCAAGATCGTACGTACAAAGGGGCTACCTTTAAGGTGCCTATACCTAAAACCGGGGGTTCTCACGAGTTGATAATGGACGTGCTTGAGCAGGGACGCCCCCTCGTGCTGAAATATCTCATTGTCATTGGTACTGGCCAGTGGCCTCCATTAGCATAATTCAACCAGCTGAGCCGTGCTCGTAGCCGCCTCTAAAGTATGGAGCGAAGCAAGGTTAGTGTCCGTGACCCCAGTCATGAAAGATCACTTTTAGGAATAATTCAGTAGAATTGTACCGACTAAAGAACTAGACATAACCCGCAGCTTTCTTCCAGACAGAGCAAAGAGCCACTGACTGAGCACATAAAAGCATGTAACATGCGAATGGACAGAATACAAAAACTAGCTTTGCCTGGTGCCGGCAACATGCCCTCTCTTGTTTGGGGCTCTTATGTGCATTCTCCCAGAGCACGTGGCGCATCGCAATCCCTAAAGGGGAGACGGTGAGGAAAGGGGCTCTAAAATGTCCCCCCTTCTTCGCAGCAGGTCATCATTCCCTACGGAAAATTGCTTCAGAAAATACCCTCACTGTGTGTAATTTCTGATTCTCACGGGAAAAGGGAATTTGCGACCCGAGGGCCTGAGTGTATGGAAAGGTTATTTAATTACTTAATTTACCTGAAGTATTCCTGAGGCTACTGTTTCCTTGATGACGTGGATGTTCCTAACCTTGTTGTCAGCAGTATGTAGAGAGAGTTCACCAAGTTATTAAGCCTGCAAAGTGTCTTGTTGAGTTTCAAGTAGTTTCTGGGAATCCAGTTATTGACTGCTAGTGGGGCATCAGCCAAACACACACTTGTCAATGTCCATATTTTCTACCAGCCTCTGCATGTTCAGGGTGTGTTTAGCGTGCATTCACAGGAGAGGGCGGAAGTGTATATGATGTGCAGGAGGGGCTAACATAAACAATGCAAATTAGAACACAACAGTTGGTCTCTGAGAGTCTTCTTTGTTGATCGGTGATGATAGAGTTGGGAGGATGGTTAGTTGAAACTTTTCTGCGAAGAAGAGGGGTTTATTCCACTGCTCCTTCCCTTGATTCCAAGTTCCTTTAGTCTGTACCTCCTTCCCTAACCCTATAGTCACAATAATTACAACTTGTGCACGCAAGAAGCAATATTCTGTCCCTCTCTTTGAATGCTGCCCTTGTATGTAGGACCTGCAGAGGCTGACAAGGTTCCAATGTATGTGGTATTAAATGGCTACTCTTATTTCTTGTTTCCCATTTTTTTTTTATACAGTAACAAAGAGTTCAAGTGATCGCAGAGGAGCCAAATCCTTCGAAATGTCTCCGGCGCCGATGAGGTCTATCGGCCAGGCCGCCAAAACACATCTGCATCAGCCAAACCGAATTAGCCAAGTGCTGCAAGTGCCAGCGGTCAATTTATACCCCAAGAAGAAAGGCCAAGCCAAGGACCACAGTGCATGTAGTGAGTCTGCTTTGTGTACACCTTGTACTCTTACATATTTCACATTGTCTAACTACCGTAGAAGAGCAGACTCCGGGGTTGAGATGGATTGAGAAGAGGGACTATGTGTCTGCTGAATCTCCCTATAGCCAGTAGAGCTCAGGCCTGTGGCTGGCTCGTCTTTGGTAACCGCATTATCTTATTCATGCTGGAAGCTATGCCTACAAATGTAGCCCAATTCTGACCTCCTTTTAGATTAAAACACCTTATGGGTAATGTCTGCGTTTCTGCTTTTGCACCCACTTTAATCAATTATGATTAACCAGTGTGATGGGACACATTAATAGTTCACAATACATGGGTGCATAGATGGGCTCGCTATGCAGTTCAGGTATGAGCTTTACAAATAGGATATTTCGGAGAAGAGACGACGTGTCTGGAAAAGCTCATTAGAAAACCCCACTTGTAAGTTGCAGGTTCGTCTTAAAAATACAAATTTTTGCTTTTGTGTGTTGCTTGCACATGTTTTTTCCTGGAGAAAAAAAACGTACTTGCAAGGTGTGTATGGTTACTGTCCAAAACCTAAAAACACTTAAATCCCACACTTAATGGCTAGCTGTGCACTGCCCATGCTCTTAATCAATGCACCATTGACAGACCGAGGAGGATAAACACCACAGCCCGCAAAGAAAAAAGTCCTCAAGCAGGTTACATGGAAAGGAAAGTCGGCCACAGTGCTTCGCGCTTATGGTCCTCACCCGAGAAGAAATGCGGCTGTGTTTACATACACTAGTGATACAGTGATTTATAAACCGTTGATACAGAGGGCGACCTGCCACGGCCAGCAGCCAGATATCCTTGCAGAGAAGATACAGACAAGAAATGTCTGTAAGTTATTCAAACCTTAAGTACCACTGCCCGCATTTGTATATCATTGTAGCGAGTATACAGAGATGAAATATATATATATATATATATATAAAGAATGCTCACAAGCTATTGATATTCGAAAGCACATTAAATGCAATGTCAAAATCAAGATGCCACTGTTCGATTGCACACAGAACAGGCCCATTTTTCCTGTGTCCGCTTGCATATTAAAATAAAAGTGTCATTATTTGTGGCTCCTGGGTTGTAATAGATGATGTATGTCCTTGGTAAAGTCGCACCTGACATCCCAGTTATGCCATGAAGTGTATAATTGTAAATCCCAATAAGCTGATACTACATAGCAGCGATAAAAGGGCGCTAATGGCTCTTGTTAGAGGAACACACTTGAAATACTATAGCACGTAGGGTTTCATAGGGCTAAACTTTAAAAAATCATTAGTGGAAAAAGAGGCTTATGTACTATAAAAACAGTTGACCCTCGTTTGAATGGCTTCTGGCATTGTTTCCACCTCAGGTACAGGTTCGCCGCAGAAATCATCACTTTTGGCAGAGGACAGTAGCGGGAAAAGACAGTCGGAGGACACCATATCCATGGTGTCATCCCTGCACTCCAGCCCTCCTGGATCACCCCAGAACTCCCCACATAAAGGTACGGGAAAGGATTCAAATGTCGTCTTCAGTTTCCTGGTACAAGGTGTAAATACATTTTTTTTTAAAGTTGTCTTAAATGAGCCAATTTTCTACAGTGAATTCTGAGGAAATCCCTGCATGGTTGGCGTGGTGTCTGATGACACCGGAGATTGCTTCTTGGCGAGTGGATATTTCAGCCCGATAAGATGATAGGTCCACCCATCATGGTTTACTAATGTGTAGTTAAGGTGTACAGTGTGTGCCTCTCTCCCACTTCATGTCTCCTGAAGCTTGTGAACTGCTTCAGACTTCGGGTCCAACACTCGTCTCTGAGTTTTTGTTTGGAGGAAGTATGAGATTTCGTTAGCAAAGTATGAGCGTGTCTCAAAATTGTGAATTTTGTTTCCTAGTACTTGTATATTCTTATATACTGATTACACTATAGCCATGCCTTTGGTTTTTCGATGCAATGCTGCACTCCTTTTTAACCTTAAACATGTCTCATTTTTTTGGATTCTCCTTGAGACACAAAACTTTAATCTCCTACGCCTAACCACTAGCTGGTGAGCCCTCAAGTGGATTCACTAACCAGCAGTGGCCACAGGGGTGATGTCTCTTCCTCGGTAAAGGTTTCTCTAGCAGTCTGTCGTGTACTAGCAACCCCCTAAGCTCCATTTACTGTGCTGCAGTTTCAGTGTCTGGCTCTGTTCCTCAAATGCATTAAGACATATTTAATGAGCCCTGTAGTATGTCCAGTGATGCATGTAGCAAGTTATAACATGGTGGTATTGTGGATGTTTTGTAGAATGCATTGTTGACAGTGTTCCTTTCTACCTAATGTAAAGCACTCCGCCTTAGTACACCGCCTTCGACCCCTTCTAAATCTAAACCTTAATATTTGTTTTTTCAGCGGGTCTCCCACTCCTGTCTGATGCATTGGGATCCTCGTCGCTGCTTACGTGCGACTCAGGCCACAAGAGCAGCGGCCCCCGTAGCTACGGAATAGGTGGGGGATACTTGCAGAAGAGAATCCAACAGATCACAGGCAGAGCAGCGCAGGACGCAGACTGCAGGCAGCAGAGAGAGGCGGAGGAAGAGCAGCGTAGACCACAGGCAGGACAGGAGAGCAAGCTCAGGAAAAGGATGAGGTCCCCCTTTGGACGTCTTAGGGAAAGGAGCAGCTCGAGGGACAGGCTGGTTTTACCCAGAAAGGCAAAGCTACAAGACTCAGAGGAGGCACTTGTGTGTGAGCAGCTACAAAGCACAGCTGCTTCTGGCAGCCGCCAAAAAGACCCTGACGCAACCAGCATTTGTAGTGTCCAAGGCAGCAGCCATTCCTGTGTATGGCTCTGTCCGCAGATAAGGTCTAAGAGAAGGAAGACGCTTTGATTTGTTACTTGCCCAATAAGGCCACTGAACAATTGATGCCTAATGTTGTGCTGTA
Organism: Lissotriton helveticus; assembly: GCF_964261635.1. Lineage (NCBI taxonomy): Eukaryota > Metazoa > Chordata > Amphibia > Caudata > Salamandridae > Lissotriton > Lissotriton helveticus. Next base: position 767,054,549 of record NC_136068.1, read on the forward strand.
AAAGAAAGCTAGCTCATCAAGTAGGGAAAATTGGCATAAAAACGATGTCCATCATCTGCCATATTGTCACATAACCTCAGTTGCTCGCAGTTTACAATTTTTGGAGGGTTTAGATTTTGTTTTCTTTCCCTGTTATCTACCAAAACTTATTTAGACAATAGAAACAGAAAATGGCAGCAAGCCCTGGTGGAGGCGCCGACAAATGTTAACCTGTTCTGTATACCCAGTGATTCTTTGCACCGCTTGACATTTTCAGCCAGTCTTCCAGTCCAGTTCAGTTCAGTATTTTTTTAAGTGACTGTTCCCTTTTGTACAAATGCATTGTGTATCAGCATAGCATTGATAAGGAAAGATTAACTAGAACTATTGCAGAAGGAATGTATCACCGTTTATTGCAGAAAGCCAGCATTCTAGCGCAGCAGGCAGGTATCCTTTGTTACAGCAGTGCTATCCACACCGAGTCACTGTGACACGCCCTATTGAGAGTGGACCCCATCGTTAGCCTGCTCGCCATTTGTTTCTGGATTCTCTGCCTCTGCTGGGTAGATATTCTTTGACAAGGTTTTCCTGTTAACATGGAAGGCAGTTGGCTTTCGGAAAACCTAGTTCACAACAGCATGCCTCTTTTGACATGTAAAGATGTACGCAAGTGAGAAGAGGATATTGTAAAATACTTGGGGTACGCCAAGAGTGATAGGGACAGCCACTTACCCCGACAGTTCATAGCAGAGCCAAGGAATTTTAAAGTTTATGCTGATACCAAGGAAAATGCTGTTAAAGTTTAGAATGTTTTGTGCAATACACGTTACAGGCAGTAGACAGCCATTTATTGATCAACAGTACATCTCGAAATTCTGATGCATGATATTTGGTATTTTGGAAATGTGAGTAGCACTTATATTCACCTGGCCAGCCAAGTTAAGCATTTTTTCCCTCTTTTTGTGCTCTTGAAATCATTTTTTTTTACCATTAGCTTTAATTAACAAATTCCATGATTTTTTTTATAGGCTATACCAGTTCTCGAAACATGGAAAGAGACAGTATGTTCCAAGCACGAAGTTAATAGAACTCATTAATTTCAATATTACGTATGAAAATCATAATTCTAATCTTATATCATTGCTAACAAAGAGTTCTAGTAAAGACCTTTGCAAATACAACACAACTCTTTGTAATATCATCTAAGTGATCCTCGTCCAAGTAGTAGTTTTGACATAAATAGTGTAAGATATAATGCACTTTTCCATAATTTAAATCCATATCTAACAAGTGCAGTGTCTTTGCTACCTTAGCTGTATTCTCTGCCGAAGAAACCCGTAGGAAACAGCCAAGTCACGCCTGCTAACTGTTGAGCTAGTGCTTGGAGAAGACCGTGGCGACCCATGTAAAGGTTGATGGTGTGAATTAATTTGCCACCTCAGAATAATTGGGTATCATCTCATCAAAATACGCTTGCACTGAGGCTGAGCACCACTTTGGATCAATGAAATTATCTGTCCTGAACAAAAATTTGAAAGGCATTGCCAAACTGTCCTTCTGGCATATTTTTAAACCTTTTACCCAAACATTTTATGGAAATGTGCACTGTATAACAATTCTTTATTAATACATTTTGCAATGCCATTTAATTTGCATTTGCTCAGAGAAATGATAAAGGAATTGGGTTTCCTCAATGAAACTTCCATGTATTTAGAATCTGAAATTTTAAAATTGAGCTCCCGATCTTGGTTTTCCGATGTATGTTTTCAGCTTCAATGTAAGAAATTTTGTGGGACGTTAGTATTGTGACAATATTTTATAATTCAAAGTTTTAAATTAATTTGGCATACAGATTAGTTTTTGTTTATAATAAAACAAAGTAGGCAATTAAAATATAATGTAGCATTGCGCTAATTCAATTACCTCATAGAATATAAATAGTTGTTCAAATGAGCATACAAAGAATTCATGATAATTGTAGCTAGGAATCCATTGCACGACTATAAACAATGCTTTTGGATACATGTTGTAGACTTATGCTCCTCATGCAGAAATCCCCATTCACAAAGATAATAGTGGAGTGTCCTCCTTAAAAACTATGTTTGTGATCCAAGATAAAGATGCTTATTAGTTAAATCCTTTCTTTTGGTATGAAATGTTTTGCATTTCTTCATTTCACTTTTTGTGATTTAAGATTTTTTCTGTAGGCATCGAGCACATTGTATCTAATAAGAGAGAGCGAGTTACGTCAGGTGTCATGGAGTTTAGGTGAAAGAAGACCAGGAAGTGTATTTGAGCTGGGGAGGCAAAAGGCATGTGAACGAGCGGGGAGTATAAAGTAAGAGTTAAAGTAGTTTTAGAAGTTGGCAGGCAGTAGTTACTAAGATTTCTAATCTAAATACTAGTAGACGTCTAGTAATTGTTTCGTTTGTAGGAAATTCCAAATGCGTTGAATATTACCAAGTAAGTGTGGAGTGAAGTCTTGCTTTTGCAGGGGGCAGATGCTCCTTGGAAGTATGTTTTCTTGCTTCTACCTGGCATGTAGTGCTTGACAGTAAATTGGTTCATGACAACAGTTTGTCGTAGTGAAGATGACTCGGACTTTCTTGAGTGGAGTCAGATTTTGTGTCATTGTGGTGTTAGGGATTGAAGCATCAGTTGTCATAGAGCGTACAGTATAGTTTACAGTGAAAGCAGGATGGTTTTAGTAGGCCATTTGACAGGGAAAGTGCATGCTTTCAAAGCTCTTCTGAAATCAGGAGGTAGGATGAGTGATTTGTTGTGTAGTTGGTAGACTGAAGGTTTAACAGTATTTATAGTGGATACCAAATATAATATTGATTGAGTGTGACGTCAATGGATTTTGTGTATGTTTTTAAAGTGAGGTGACGCGATTCGATAAGGGAATGAAGAGTAAGGTTGATAAGAGAGGTTGTAGTAATTTTGGAGTAGCTGTGAAAATTATGTCCTGGGTGATGTTTTATGTAGTACCTGTATAGTTAGCCCAAAATGGTGATTATGCAGAACACTAATGTCCGATATTGAAGAAGGAAAATAGTTTTGGGTTCAGCCGAGTGCACATAAGTTCAACTGGTGTTGTACATGCTCCAGGGACGTTTTAGAGGTCAAATAACTGGTCATCACAAACATAAACGCAATAGCATATAGAAGAGGAAGGATGGCCGCACAGTTCTTCTGTTTTGTCTTTCTAAATTGGTATGTGTTGTTACGGTACAGCTTTTGTTTGTTTGGATCCTCTCCACTTCATGCCCTTCACATCAAGAGAAACACAATTTCTGTCAAACCTTTATTAAGTGTTCTGTTTCCTTATTTTAGTACATTGACTTTTATTACTTTTTATTTTTATTAATGCGTACTATTCGAATTCAATATGAATGTTTCTCTAGGTACTAAAACCAAAGGTCTTGCAAACACTCTACCCCTCCTCCCAGATCTTGCCCACTCACATTTACCTAGATTTGAGGAGAGGGGATTTACATTTCAGTGTCATTGTGGTATACTGAGCACTAAATAGGAGACTGCTTATCAGGAATTGGCTGTAAACCACCAATTTTATGTTGAACTCTACATTATTACTGGTACTTGTGGAAAACCTTGTAAAGCTTGTGACATCTTCAGGTGGGATTATGTAACCTGCAATTGGTACAAGACACTTGTCATCTGAGCCTTGCAGTTGGCAACGGTGTTGCCTCTATATAAATGGTACAGTAGGTTCAATAATCAATGTTTTCCTTTAGTTGTTTTCAAACAGGATTTTCTGCCCTAATCTGCATTGCGAGTTATTTTTTACACGACATCGGGTAATACCGTGGTTGATTCTGGTAATAAATCCACAATGTCAGACCTGGTGGAATGTGTCCCAAAGGTTCGGCCAGGAGTTCAGGGATATCAGTGCGACTGTTAATCTTATTTCAATAATTAGAGAATAGGGAATCGCTTGTATTGCTAAAGTAATAACACAGTTTGGAATGACAAACACCATACTTTATAAAATGTGAGCAGAAACTTCAGTTGCCTTAGTTTTAGGTATTTCTTTTGACAAATATTTCTGTTTTCAATTACCTTGTTTTCTCTAAAATTAGAACATTTTGCTTTGTTTAGGCTATTCCCTCGTACCATCCACTAAATCTGATAACTTCTCAGACTCCAGCCACAGCGAGATCTCTTCGAGGTCCAGCATTGTCAGTAACTGCTCCGTTGACTCAATGTCTGCAGCCCTCCAAGATGAGAGATTGCTACCTCACACTCATATTGTAATGGATTCGCCAGGACCATCTGAAAGAAGAGAACACCATCACGCAGTGGCCAGCCACAGCCAACCTTACACCAGGTAAGATCAGGGGTGCCTTTGTTATTAAATAAAGACAGACAAGTGAAATAAATATCTCTCATGAATTATCTTCAGATTGCCCCAATCAATTTCCCATTCTAAAATACACTTTATAACACTTAAAGCTGGATTCTGACTGCCTGTTGTCCTGTTGTCCGCAACAATAGCACATATCCTGATTAACTCAGAGCACAGCTACACCTGCCCCTGGAGACATAAAGCGTTGCCTACTCCGGGTGCTAAGCCACCTAAGATGTAAGATGATGCTAACATGGGAAACTTGGCCAAAGGGAGGCTATGTTCCCCATCAGTATCATCTGTACACATCTCTTCCCAAGACTTAAGGGGCTAAAAGAAAAGACCCTTGACTGCAGGACTGCGACTTCCTTTCAGTACTGTTATTTTCATTTTTTAAATTCTGTAATATTGATGCTGAACCTTGAATCGGAACCTCTCCAGCACGTACTTGCTGATAACTTCCTCCCTCTCCAAGTACCTAGTTTCGTGCCTGCTAAGTATACTTTGACTCACTTTGTTGGAGGACCTTGGAGTTGTCATTTGACGTGTGCAGTATTCGAAATCTGTAGCAGCCTGCTGTCATCTTGATAAGACGTTCTCTTAATGTAATAAAAAATCCGTCAGTAATAGGTGTGTTCAGATTGGTATAACTTTTTATGCTAGAGTTCTAAAATAAATGAATGGTAGAGTTGAATCCCTGGAGAAAGGCTTTCATTCTGCCCTTTCCAACGCCTTAATTCTGCCCTTTCTGATGCCCTCACTCTCCTGTTTCTTAGGTCCTTTGTTTTTGAGTTGTTAGGACTCTGCACACACCACTCTGTACCATAAGGGTCTAGCGCACCCAGTGCCTCATTTGATCACAGTAGAGTCATAGATCCACCTTGCATGCTTTGAGGAGGAAGCCTGTGAGATAGCTATTCTGCACCCTGCCCCTCTCACTTAACCAGAACTCCTCTCAGCTTTCCTCTCTGTCTTGGCTACCTGTCTTTCAGGAAATCGGATTGATACATTTAGAGGCCTGACTTAAACCCCTACCATACTTCAATACATGCTATTAAGATATGTATCTGATAGAGGCTACTAGCCGCAGATTCCTTAACGTAGAATTACCCCCGGGCGTGAGACTGGACCCAGAAACACTTTTTTGTCACAGCATCTCTGCGCCCCGGGGGGACGGCATCACGCGATTCCGCCCTGGCGTCGTCCGCATACGTGACATCAGCGAGGTCACATAAGTCCCGCCCCGGCGTGCCTACGTCAGTTTTTTCCTTTTCCACATGCAGCGCGGATCCGGTCTATGCTCCGGGCCTGTTTGGGCCCTTTTGTCTTTCACTTTTGTGGTTTCTGTATGGCAACAGTGTGCGAATGCCTTCGAGCTTTAAGTCTTGCACGTCGTGTGGATGCCTTATGTTGGCGGCGGACCCTCACCTCATTTGCATGTGGTGTCTTGGGGAAGATCACAGCTCCACTGATTGTGAGGCATGCCAACAGTTGAAGCCGCGGAGGGAGCGCCGGATGAAACTTCCTCTCGGCGCGTCTCTCCAGGTCGGCTTCTTCCCCTCGCTCAGCTTTGGCGGAAGGTTTTCGAAGCGGCCATCGTGGTCCTCATCCTTTTCCTGTGCCACACAAGCGTCGCTTCCCGGTGGGTAAGTGTCGCAGTTTGTCCCCGGGGACTGGCTTCCAGCCTGTTGGGGGCGTGGGCTTTCCGCGGGTGATGCTGCCCTGCGTCTCGTCCTCCTATCCACCGTTTCCCGGTGAGGGGGCGTCGAGAGCCCAGATGGAGACATATGCAGCGGCTATGCAGGCCTCGCTGACTTCTCCTCCTCCTCCTTCCCCACTTGGGACGTCGGCGGATCCCTTGCACTGTACGGGGACCTCCACAGCGGCTCCGGCGCAGACTGGTTCGGCTCCAGGCTTGGAGGATGTGATGCCGTTGGGGTGCGGCCATTCGGGGGTCCCTCCTCCGGACCACGGCGCCTCTGCTTGGCTGCTAACTCCTGCAGGAGTCCCTGTGGTGTCACGGGAGGTCGCCGGGTCTCGGGTCGCATCCCCGAGCCCCTCTCGGCCCTCTGGACAGGCTTGTCTACAGCTGAGGTGACGCCGCTTCGGCGCCGGCAGCTGCTGTTCCGAGAGGCGCCACAGGGGTCGACGGACCCCCCTCGTCCTGCTATGGGTCAAGGCTGGAAAGGGACCCCTCGTCCCCCTCCGGGCCCCTTCGTCCCTCCGCGCAGGCGGCTGCCTCGAGGAGGTCGAGTCGGAGGTTGAATCAACCTTGGCGGCGCCACATGAGTCGGCGGACCCCCTATGTCCTATTCTGGGTCGAGGCTGGCGGAGGGCTCCTTGTCACTCCCCAGGTCTCCCTCGTCCCTTCACGCAGGCGGCTGCCTCGTTGGAGGTCGAGTCGGCACCCTTGGCCACTCCTGCTCAGCTCCGGTCCCCGGCGCTGTGTGACGTGGGGGAGGCCTGTCCGGCGGCTCATTTGATGGCGGACGGCGATGACGTCCTGCCTCGGACTCTATAGCGCCGGATGGACGTCCAGTTGCGGACTCCTCTTCGGACGCTCCCTTTTCTCCGGAGGGTGGGTGCCTGCTGGTGTCGTCCTCAACGGAGACGGACCGTCGCCTGGTGGCTTTTTCCCCGGTGTCCCTCCTTCTACTTTTCAGGTCTGGCCTTTGCCGGCCCTGCTTGGCCTCAGTGATGGCCGCCTTAGTTTGCATCCGTCGCCCACAGAGGAGCTGCTTTCCCCACCGCGGGGCTCTACGGAGGCGGGTGCAGCTTTCACCCGTGTGGTGTCCACGGCTGTGGGCATTTTGTGCATGGGTGATCCGGTTGCTCATTTCCCTGCAGATCACCTTCTGGAGGTTCTCCACCAGGGCTCTGGAGGGAGGGAGTTGTTGCTTCCCTTTGAGGGTTTGCTCCTTTCTTCCCTTATGGGGACTTGGGGGCGTCCCGCCACTGGGGACCCGGTGCCCCAACACCTCCTGCACGGGCACCTTCCAGCACCACGTGACCCGGCGTGTCTTTCCCTCCACCCCTCTGCTTCCAGTCCACTTTTGCGGACTGCCTTTCCCTCTCTGCCGCCACTGTTGGCTCCACCGTCTCAGGAGGCCCGCTGGCTGAACTCTTGGGGACATGTTCGCCTCGACCAGTGCTGCTCTGCAGGCCCTGAACACCTTATGTGTGTTGGCTAGGGCCACCTCTTGTTTGTGGGACTCGGCCGAGTCCATGGGGTCCGCTGCTTCACAAGAGACTGATCAGGTTGACTTGCGGCACCATGCGCTGGATAGCCAGGAGCTAGCGGCGTTTATTCTCCGCTCCGGACATATCGGAGGTGCTGGGTCATGCCATGTTATGTTAAGTTGTTTTGTATAGCGCATGGCTACCCCAGCAACGGGGCGTCCCAGCGCTCACGGACGGGCCCGCAGAATGACATAGCGGACACACAAGAGGAATGTGATGAATTTGTGGTGTGCGCAGCTGGGGCCAGCTAAACATAGGAGTACAACCAGGTTTTGATAAGTTTGCGGAAGACCTGATGGTTGCCCTTCGCCGCCATGCTTGGCTTCGGGACAGTGTAGTCCCGGAAAATGTTGGGGAACGGCTGGTTGATCTTGCCTTCGACGGCGCTCTGTTATTCCATGCCCCGGCAGACTCGGCCATCCAGAGGTGCTTGGCGGGGCTTCATCCTCCTCCTCATTCTCCTCCTACTACCCCTCCTCCTCCTCCTCCCCCTCCTCCTCCCCCTCCTCTTCCTCCTCCTCCTCTTCCTCCTCTTCCTCTTCCTCTTCCTCTTCCTCTTCCTCTTCCTCTTCCTCTTCCTCTTCCTCCTCCTCTTCCTCCTCCTCTTCCTCTTCCTCCTCCTCCTCCTCCTCCTCCTCCTCCTCTTCCTCCTTCTCCTCCTCCTCCTCCTCCGTGACTGGTGGGTTGATCTGGTTCTTGGACCTCCTTTTGGGCTAGTTGCCCTTGTTGTTCTGTGTGCTTTATGGCCACTCGAGTACTCCTTGCTGAGACTGTGGCTTTGTTGGCTGCAGGACGGGGCTTGTTGACTGCTTGCTTTTTGCTTGAGTTATTTGCACAGATTGGCACTGAGAATAGGCCTTATGTTCTCTTGGGCTGCTTGACAAGCCTTCTGGGGGGTTGTTTTTCCCCGTGGCTCTTTTTGGTTGGCCTCTGCTGCGGAAGTTTCTTCGAAAGAGGGTTCCCATGTCTTGGGATTTAACGTACCCTATGTGGGGTAGTGGTAGCTGTTATATAGCTTGCGCTGTGCTAGGGAGTTGTGGTCGCCTTCGGGCCTCTGCTCTCCATGGGGTTTATGTATGTTGCTGATGCAATTTCCTTGCTGATTTGGCAGTTGTGTTGTGTCTGGGCATTCCCACGCCTTCATGCTCCTGTCCTGGAGGCTGTGACCGCTTTTTTCTTTCCTTCTTCAGGAGTAACCTGCCCGGCCTTCCGGGCTGTTCTTCCTGCATCCGGCTGCTTATTGCTGCTGGCACCGCTCTGTCTGGTCTGTTGACTTCCGACTGTGGTGGACTCCTCTTCTGTTCCCACGTCTCCTTGGGCCCTCTAGGTTTTTCTTCTTCCTTCTTCTTGCCTTGGCGTTGGCTGGCGGTTCTGTTGCCTTGAAGGGGCGTTTGGTGCTTTGGCCTCCCCTGGCCTTGCCCTTGTTTCCCCTGTTTAGGGTGAATGGGTCTTTTCTTCTCTTTTCTTCTTCCCCCGCCCCTCTGGGGGTGGGTGGTGTTCGGCTTGTGGGGTTTCCCCTTGCTTGGGGGACGGGGCTCCTCGCCCTGTCCATTGGACTGGTCCCTTGTGGGACTCTCTGTTACGTCCAGGCTGGTGGGGTCCTTTCGCAGAACCTCCTTCCCCGTGGGTATGGCTATGGTATCTACTCTACGTTAAGGAATCTGCGGCTAGTAATCTCTATCAGATGTACGAGTTACTTACCTTCAGTAACGATGTATCAGGTAGAGACGATTCTAGCCGCAGATTTCTTCACGGCCCGCCCTTCCTCCCCGTTCTGCAAGGACCTTTGGCTTCTGCACTCGCCTCCCGGTGGGTGGCTAGGTCTTCTGTGAATGCATTCTTTCGTTCTATTGACAGGGTCATTTGTCATGTTCTTGTTCCTTCCCTCCTCTTTGGCACTTTGGAGGTTGGGTCTATGGGTACTCCTGTGCCCCTCTGCTCTGGTTGCTCCGGGGTTGAGGCTTGCCTTTACTATCGTCCCTTCCCTCCCTCTTGTTACTTGGGGTCTTGGCCCCTCGGCTGACCTCTGGGTTGGGGTCATCTGACCGTGCCTTGCCCTTCTTCCTTGGGGGGCTGTCACACTCTGTGCTGGGGTTGTCTTGGAGGTTTGGCGTTCCTGCTTGGTTTGGAACTGGTCCCCCTTTGTTGTTCTTGGTTGGGGTTATGCTTCTGCTACATGCTTTCATAAAATTTTGTATGTGGTCCTTGCCTTGGGGGGGGGGGGGGGGTGGGGGGGGATGCAGGGGAACAGTCTCCATGCTGGCTGGGTGGTTGCTGACGGCTGTGCTCTGTTCTTTCTTCTTTCCCTGCCTTTGGGTGCTGCATTGTTGGCACTGCTCCTTTTGGTGTTTAGTCACCATCCCTTTTTCTGCTCTTTCGCACACTGTTCCCATGCTCTCACAGTTTGGCTGATTGCTCCGCTTTGTGGCGCGGAAAAGTTCTCCAAAGCAAACTGACGTAGGCGCGCCGGGGTGGGACTTGTGTCCTCGCTGACGTCAAGTACGCGGACGACGCCTAGGCCGAGTCGCATGATGCCGACCCGCAGGTGGGCAGGGATGCTGTGGCAAAAAAGAGTTTTTCCGGATACAGTCTCACGCCTGGGGGTAATACTACGTTAAGGAATCTGCGGCTAGAATCGTCTCTACCAGATACATCATCACCGAAGGTAAGTAACTTGTACGTTGTAGTTTGAAAACTATTCACACTCTCTTTAAAGCTCTGTAAACCTCTTCAACCATAGTCGCAAATTTCCAAACAAGGCAGCCAGAGAGCCACATCTTGGCTCACTAAATGTCCTGTTTTCTGGTTTGCTTCTTCTGCTTGTAGATGTATTCTGAAATAACAGGTCACATGTGACGATAATACCAGAAGAAGAGATAGTTCATTATCCTCTGCAGACGCTCAGATTTGGCAAGCATCCATGTTTTTAATATATTTTTGGAGAAGAATGTGAAAGAAACAGTTTGTATCTTTACATTCCCGACTGCCTTTTGAGGAAATGGTGATGTTGTCCTAGAAAAGTGCAGTATTTGGTTTAGAATAATAGAGAGAAGGGATCTCATGGGAAAAACACATGCATCCTCGTGATTTGAGTTGACTCCTGGTTCTTGAGGTTGTCTTATGAATTCTGTTGTCCAAATTATTGATGATGGCAGCCATTTTCAATGTTTGCATAATGCACTGGACCCCTAAATAAATAAGAACCAATTGGAGTGAGGACCAACTTACTGCCCTTCAGATTCCTGAGAATATCGCTTTATTACAAATAATATACCCATTTAGTTTTTCATTTGATAAAATCACAGTTGTTTGTATGTTTATCGTGACACAAAACAAAATCCTCTGGTAAGCATGTTATTCATGTGTATATTTTGTCATTAAATATAGCTGGTCACCAGCAAGGCATGCGGCAATCAGGGCATCCTACGTGACATCTTCCATGAGCAATGAAGAGATCTCTCATGATCACATTCTGCTGGATGCGGTTGACAGCGGTCGAGGAAGTTGGACGTCCTGTTCCAGTAACTCTCACGATAACTTCCAGCCTTTTCAGAACCAGAAGAGCTGGGACCTCATGAACTCGTACCGCCATACGCATTTAGAGGGACCTATTGCAGAGGTAGATTCGACAAACTGCTACACAGAAGATTCTGGTTTAAATCCTGACAGCTGTTCTAAACATAGCAGTCAGTCAAAAGACAGTGTGGAACTCGATCAGTCTCGTCAAAGCTGGACCTCATCCAGTTCTCAGTCTGATACCTACGAGACCAACTATGGGACAATCAAGAGGCGAGTACTAGATAACAGTGCAGCAGAGCAAGATGAAGTATTGGACTCTAAGCCAAGCACTGACACATCCATTAAAACTGTCACGTCAAGTACTTCGAAAGGCCTTATAGGTAAGCCAAGATATAAACTGTGTGTTTGCATCTGTTTTGCTTTTTAATGTGGAGCTGTCAAGAAATGGCATCAGCAGATCTGGTTTTCGATTGCTAATCTAGCTTTACATGTGTTTATCATACGCAACACTCCAGTAACGTGTTTCATCTCAACTCCATAAGTCATCTCAACTCCATGTGCACGAAGCCCCATTTTATATCATGAGTACTAAATTTGTGCTCTTTAACGTATCACTACATGGTTGTATAAAACGAGCATTCTTGAAAACATTTTCGAATAATTTGATACTGTGTGGCACTTTGCTTCATACTTATTCATCATTCCCTTTACCATACCACACACTTCCATATGAATATAATACAAAGCTCAGAACATGTAGAACCAAAAATTATTTCACAGATTTGGCCAGGGTATTCTAATGTAAGAGGGATTGTGAACATGTACCTGTATTAAGTGGCTAAAAGACCTTCAAGTAAAACCATTTCCACTCTTCCAGTGACAGTGACACACATTTTCTCCCAATTTGTTTTCAGATAACCCATATTTACTCTTAAGGAATAATCTATTTTTTTACTTTGATATTCATGATTTCATGAATTTACATACACTAAAAGGGTACCTCTGGGGGATAAAATTGATACCTAGGCTTCAGGTTACTACAAGACACATATGTACAATGCATTTAAGTCCAATATATTATACTTTTATGAATCATATTCTAGAACTTGGGTTGGTTTATTTGTAACATGCCAAACCCTTATCTTTTAGAATTCATTTGACACTTAAATAAAAGCCTAGACTGTGAACATAGTGTTCATGACCTAATGAAGTGTTCTGGGAATCTGACATAATCAGGTCTTAGACCCTCTATTATTTCCGAAAACAAACACAAAAGTGCTACATGTTAATCAGATTGTCTTTTTTGCAGATATTGTATGAGAGGGTGCTCATCCAGGTGTCCAGTAATGCTGATACAACTTGTGCACTATGTCTCTTTTGTATGTCAGCTCGTCCGAATCTTTTCAGTGCGCAGGTTTCCAGAGTTGGCGTGCAATTAGTGGCCCATCTTGCATTAGTATGGGTGAGGTTACAAAATGAAGATCGTGGATCAGTGGGTCTGTTGAAGCTATGATGTAATCTTTTTGTAGCTTATGTCAGATGAAGAATGATCGTTTAAAAACCTGACACAAGGCTTCACCATTTCATTTCAAAGTTGCCCCTCAATTTTTATGAACGTAAAGACTGCTTAGGGGATTTATTGCAATTCAGTGATTTTCATTGTGCTTATATGTGCCAAGTGTTTCTTCTTTCGTACATTTAATATAATTGATGTCTCACTAGCTTAATTGCTGATCCTCATCCATTACCTTGTTAAACCTCTTGTGCTGCTTTGAAGGTCTGCAGGCACCACCCTGTAATCTTTCCCTTACATTCAGGCTAATGTCCACTTCAGCAAAACTAAATGAAGGAAATGAACCATCAACTTAATGTACCTGACTTGAAAAATTCCACAGAAATCTGGCAAATGGACCTTCTGACTTGCCCTACAGATGGCTGCAATTGTTGCCACTGTTCCTTTTTTGATTCTCCAAGAATTGCCATCGGTTAAAGCAAGTTAAATTACTGGTGCCATAAGCAAGATGACGTTTTAGTTCCTCCAAGTTTTTTGGGTGTGTGACAAAACTTGTTATTCCTGTGATGTTTGCTTTGCAAAGTTACACTCACAAGTCCTCTGACTTTCAATAGCAGCCCCTTAGAGCTGTTAAAAAATACATGAGAAACATAGAGCACCTTTTATTTACAGTATTGGTGTTAGAAAGAACCTGTTGTAGTTGATGACTAGTAGAGCTGGAGTTAATTTTGTAGGGCTAGGATGTGTGAGAATATATGTGCCTTTTAACTAATGTACATCCAATAGGTAGAAGTCAAGATATGGATTTTTAAAGATTAAATAAAAAATAGTGCTTAGAAGTCACTAGCGCTCAATAGGTTACTTGAGGTGGCGAAGGACCAGTGCAAATCCAATGTTCAGGCCGACCGCGATCGACAGCAGGTCAGCTACAGGACACAGACTGGTCCAGCTGAAGAATACCTTGGATGGAGCTTTTACCGACGTTGAGAGTCTACTGCGTCATGGTCGAGCTGCGTAAATGGGGTCCCACGTCAGCATTGAGCTCGGTTGAAGTGAATGCAATGCGTCATCATCAAGCCGCGCAGGCCGTGGAACCGCTGTCATCGAGCAGCTTCAGCTTCGGTGTCGAATGGCGAAGCGGTGAAATTTCTCACCCAGTCAATGCAATGCATCTGTTTTTGTTGAAAACAGCTGCAGAACCCACTTCTGGGGCCCAGAGCATAGAGGGGGCAAGGGTAGGACTCACAGAAGGCAGAGTCCGGCAGCACCAGCACAATTGTAAGAAGTCTTGTGTGTGCCCGAGACTTCAGAAAACAGGAGACAAGCTAGCAAACCCTTGGAGATCACTCGGAGGGAAGGCAGAGTCCTTCCAACAGAGTCCGGGGAGCCACAAGGCAATAAGCAGGAAAGCAGTCCTTCCAGAAAAGCAGTCCAGTTGAGTCCTTTAAGCAGCACAGTTGTCCTACTGACGGTGATTCAGTTGACGATCCAAAAGTGTCAGATTTTAGGGGGTCAGAGACCCAATACTCAAAAGTGTTTTTGATGTAGGGGGTGACTTCAAAGGAACTCTCTGAAGTGCACAAGAATCCCTTTCAACCCAGTCCTGTCTGCCAGGCTAACACTGGGATGTAAATCAGTGCTTTGTGTGTGGACAGTACACTACCTATTGATGTGTGTCAGCTCTCCCATTCCTTCCTGCACAGGAAGACCCATCAGATTGCAGATGAGTGCTCAGAATGCAGATGAGCCTGACTTTCCTGTGTTTGGGGCTGTCTAGTCGGAATGCACAAAGTGTAGCTATCACCCAACCCAGGCGTGTATTGAAGGCAGGCTGTCAGGCAAAAAGAGCCTGACAGCCTACCTGTACACAAAGAGTACAGAGAAAGGTCCACTTTCTAAAAGTGACATTTCTAAAACAGTAATGTTAAATTCATCTTCACCAGCAAGGATGATTTATCATTACCATCCATTCCAGACATAGCAAACATGAAAAAGCTACAACTCTCTGATCAGGAATTACAGCTTAAAGGTGTATTAAGGCTTTACTAATGCTGGCCTTTGAGAGGGATAGGCCTCACAGTAGTGAAAAAATGAAACAGGCTGTTTGTCACTACCAGGCAGTGCAAAACATACAGGTACATGTCCTACCGTTTACTTACATGGTACCCTACCCCGAGGGTTACTTAGGGCCTAACTTAGGGGTGTCTTATATGTAATAAAAGGGGAGTTTAAGGCTTGACAGGTAGGTTTAAATGCCTTGTCAAAGTGGCAGTAAACTGCACACAAGGCACTGTAGTGGCAGGCCTGAGGCAGGTTGGGCAGGCTACTTCTGTGAGTGGCACAATCAGAGCTGCAGCCCACTAGTAGCATTTGAAGTACAGGCCCTGGTAATGTGGTTCATCACTTTACACAGGACTTACCAGCACAACAAGCCAATCCGGTATAACAATGTTATCATGTTTATGGGAGAAGTGCATGCACTTTAGCACTGGTTAGTAGTGGTAAAGTGCTCGAAGTTCCCAGGTCAACAAAAAGAATCAGCTAAAATCAGAGGCAAAAAGTTGGATCAAAACACCGTAAGGATGACGGGTTTAACAACGGGTAAGAATTGTTATTATCTACGCAAACACCCAATTGACTTCGCTACCATTTCACAATGCCCGGGCTTTCTGATAGAAGAGCTTAGCCGCACCCAATTTACAGTGTGCGACAGTGTTACTAGACAATCTATAGAAAAAAAGAGAGAGAAAGAAATAAGCTCCCTGGGATGTAGCAGTTAAGAAATATAGACCAATCCCCTGTCAGATCACATTCCTTGACATTATTTAACCATTGTCATGTTGCAAAGTACAACATGGCGCATACACCCCATAACCAGACACATACTGTACAAGCTGAACGAATGCATTTAAAGGAAGTAAATGACCGAGACCGTACCAATTTGGAGAAAAACGTTGTTTAAGGTTTAGTAGACAAGGTAAGGAATTACCATATGGCGATTCAAGATCAGCCAGCGATGACCAGATCTATGCTGCCTATTCGTATGATTAGCCAAGTAAAATCAAGACGTCACTGCATCTGTTGCTACAACTTCTGTGTGGTCATCTGCATGACCCAATAGTCCAGGAATGAGAATTCTTGCACAGGACAGAGTTTTGCCTGGTAAGCCCCCAGTTACTCAGGCTTCCATCTGCCAGGTGGGCGAACAGGCTCCATTACTATCATCATGGGGTCCGGCTGTAGAGATTTCGGGGCAATAGCATGAAACATTCACTTTTGTCATCTACCTGTGGGTGCTTTTTGCACTCCAATCATCTGGATCACCATATAACTCTGTCAAGTACCGGGAGCGGCGGCCATCTGCTCTGTGCTTCTCCCCATTACCTTTTTCACTTGTTTTTTCTCTTTGACTTAGAATCAGCTGACTCAAGAGCCTCCTATAGATATAACAGAAATATATCAGTGCCGACATCTGATAGGTAGACACCATCTTCTGCCTTATAGCTCTGATCGGGCACATTGAGTAGGCTGGGCCTTATGAAATCAAAAACACCCTTTTGGTTGTGAAGTAATACATTGCACTGTTCACCTTTTTATGAGAAATCCAACTAGCAACCTCTGACCTAGCCACCCCCTTGCCAAAATCTGGATGGAATTATCTCTGGCCAGGTTTTTTCACTTGGACCTATGCATCTACTGACGTCAATAGTTGCTTCCTTAATGGCATGGACAAGTGGACTCCAACCAATGGCGATTAAGTAATTGCATTCTAGGTGTATAACTAGAAAATTGACTTGCTTCTTATCAAGCCAAGCAGTGTAGTCTGTTAATGGGGTTTGCCTAGTTCATGCTCGTGAATTATGAAACTGGAGTTCCAGGGGGAGAAACTGGAGCTCCAGGGGAAAAAAGGGGGTTCCAGCCCTTGCCCCTTAAGCTGTCATTGTGACCAAAAGAGTGGTCAATGGCCCAGACTGAGGCACCCTGCAAGAAATGTAGAACCGAAGCTGGATTGGCAAACTTGTTTAATAAAGTCAGAAACGTTGTTTAACCACTGTATGTAACAAATGTCCATTCACAGCATGCAGTACTACTAAATCATTCTATACAAAGCGTTCCAGACCCTTGTTCACAGTTAATACCCTCTTTAAAGAAGAGATTCCTTCGCACAGCGAACCAGTATGCACTGACAGTGACAGCTTTGTTACGAACACTGTCGTCTTGCTTTGCCTTCGGCCACCATGCCTTTCCGTGTAACCATGGCGTTTAACTATTAAAGCCAGATATTCGGCACACTGAAGACTGACTATTATTGCACAAATTAATTTGGCTTACATTTCCAGTGGATTTTTTGGGAATATGATACAAGCATCAATTTGAGATCATCTTGCGATCATCCACATGATCACTATCATCTGACTAGGTCTGTTTACGCCATTTTGTACTAGTGAATTACAACATAATTATCAATACTTCAATTTGAGCCCTGAAGAAGTCTCGACAGAGACAAAACGCGTTGGCTAAATTTCTGATGATTTGGATTTTATAAAGAAATTTGTGAAGTACATAAATAAAGATCAATTTTGCTATTACAAGTGGATTTGAGACCTGCTCTCTTAAATTTATGTCTGGACATTTTATCCTATAAATGAAGAATCTCTGAAATTTTATAATTTTGGATGGGTGCTAATTCCAATTTGTTGACAGTGACAGCTTGTTTAAAACATCAGCCCACATTGATAGTCAGTTCAAAGCAGAGTTTATCTACTGAAACAAGCTAATACTGTGTAGTCACAGTTTTAAAGAGAGCTGGTTTACAGCGCCTGTCAAAGGTTTTACAATATCCAGTAGACCCCGCCAGCATGTCTCCTGGTGGAGAGCTCATACCATCTTGAGTTTCACAAACCCATCTTTAATTTTCTCTAGTGCGAGACCTGCTTTGATGGCTGAGATTGCTGCTCCATGACTGATTGAGCCTCTGGAGTATAATTACTCAGTGCGCCTGGGAGCCTCAGGTGCGCCTCCATTATCTGTGTAAACTGGTTTTCGATCAAGCCAAGTCGTCATTGTACAGGGCTTGCCTAGTGTTGTACCTTTGGAATTGGCAGCTAATTCCCACACCCAGATGCCCCAAAGAAAGGTAATATAAAGGCCACTGAAAACTGGTATTTCTTTAGTTGAATGAGAGGCTCTTTACACACCTTAGCATGTTCTTCTAAACATGGAATTTAATGGTGTCTCAGCCATCCGGATCGTTATGTTCCGCCCTTGCCCAGCCCTTCAGTGCTACTCTGAGTGGAAAGGCGCAGTTGGTGTCTAGGTGACCTAGCTTAGTACTGCTGCTAAGTATCATGTTCCCAAAGATATTAAGGTAGCACAGCACTTTGTCACATAAGAGGCCTAACCCCTACTCAGACATGCTGCATGACAGATGTGTCCAGACACTTTCTGTGGCTGGAAGAAGGGACGTAAAATGGCGTGTATACCCTGTTATGTATTCCACAGTAGCCTCCAGTTCCTGTATTAAATGTGCCCTTTTCTGGTATATTATTGGGTGGCGCTGGCTTCTCTTCTTTTACCTTCCAGTGGGACGTTGCCTAAACATAAACTATCCCAACGCATATGAGTGCTAATGTTGGTAGCCTAATTTAAAGGATGGAGAATTAATTTTCCTTTGAAACCTGAATCTCCCCTCAAAGAGAAGGCAATGGGAAAAACCTTGCATTACCATTTCTAGCCCAATCATTATTTGTGGTGCGTCTAGGAATTTACCTTCTAGCTCTCTCATGATGAAACCTTCACCAGCATGACATGATGTTCATAAGGTAGAATTTCCAGTAGCGCTTTGATGTAATACGCTTGCATATCTGAAAATCCCCATGATCTTGCTATTGTTTATTAACACAAACATGAGCGTTTTTGTGCCTATGTGTCTGACAAAATCCTGGGGAGAAGGCCACGCCCCGTTTGGTGTGCTTTAGGCTTCTAAGCGTTGATCTGGCCGAAGTACAGTAAGCTACCACAGCTAGAACGAATGTGTAATCACAAAGAATGCAATTTTTACATCATCAGTTGTGTAATTTGAGTTTGTTTCAATGTCATAATCATGCATTTCAGTATGTAAATCTGTACCATTAGGCCATACTTGCCATCTTTGTGACCCCTAGAGTTGAATGATAGTGAACGTGAGCAGCATGCTTCAGCTAGAAGTAACTTAAAAAGTGCAGTAACATTAAAAAAGACTAAACATCCAAATCTGCTGCTGTCATTTTAACCAGCTTTCCCTCCATTTGCTTTTTTGTTTAAGCGATTTGTGTTTTGCCTTTGTAACATTCCATTGTTTTGAATTTTAATTTTCTCATTTCTGTTTTCCCCATTAACATTTCATCGCTTGTCTTTTGTGCCAGTGTACTGTGTCACCTCACCAAAGAAGGACGATAGGTATAGGGATCCACCGCCCACCCCTCCGGGATACATGGGAATTACTTTAGCGGACATAAAAGAAGGACCACCCCACCACCCACGCTTAAAACCTCCAGCCTATAGTGTGGCAGTGCAGAGGTCAAAGATGGTACACAGCGAACTCTCTAGACTTTCATCAGCATCTCTGGGTAGAGAACCTGTGACCTGTGTACAGCCGAAGATCCTAACACGGCCTCAGTGGCATACCCGGCAACTGCCCCATCCTAAGCTAACCGATATGGCCGTTGCAGATAGTGAAGAGGATGGTATGTGAAGTTACTAACTTGTTAGATGTTTAGTAAAGTAGTTACTCTATAAAATGTTTGTTTTACAGCTTTGGTTTCATTTTATTTCAAGTTTTATGTTTCTTATATAGCTGGATAGAAAATATTGGCACATACGATAAAGTTAGATTTGGGGGTAATTAACTGGCATGACATATAGAGGGACTGAATAGGTGTGCTGTTGGAAACAGTGAGGGTCCTGTAAAAGTGTATCGTGGGTATATGCTGACATGGTTTGGTCGGCACCGGTGAACCTAGCAGGGAGGTCTGTGGGTGGTCTATCTTCATGGGGCATGAAGCACTAAGATAGCATTTTGTGTTGCAATCTTAATAATACACTTTATACAATGGCTTCACCCTGATCCTTCCCAGGCACTGCATCTGTTTTTAACGTTTACAGAGGCTTTCATGTAATGAAACAATGTGAGAGTGGTTTTGTTAATCCTTTGTTTATGGCCAGAAGGATGCGCGAGTAGTCCATTTTTTAACCCATCGAGAGACACCAGGTGTTTCTCACTTGAAAAAAGACCAAGGGATAGGTTTGCCCAATACCACGAAAGTGAAGCCACTCTCTGTTGTATCAGAGAACCTGAATGAGTTTAAGGTTTCAAGAGTAGAATTTTAATGTGGAAAAATAGAGTTTGCTCCCACTTATAGCCAGGCAGGCATCCACATTACGAATCATCTGATTGTGACTGATCAGAAAGCAGTGCTTCTTATTTACAAAGCATTACAGAAGTGCAGTAAAATATTTACGAATGCGATTATTTAGAAAAATGTGTGAGAAACCCAAATATGTTGCTTAGAACTCAGAAGTTGGATTCAGAAAATAGATTCTGTCCAGCTCAGACCAGCTCCAAAAGTTAATAGAAGGATATGATGGACGGAGTGCTGAAACTTTTCAGGCACTCACCCCCAGTCACAGATCTGGATTAACTCCATCTTCGTTCTTTAGCTCACTCTACCACCCCAGTTCAGACACAGCTATATGCAAATCATTCTTGACCCTGTGCCTCATGCGAACAGTCCAGCCCGAACTGCCAAACCATGTTTTCCCTGGACCGGAAAAATGCATACTGGGACCGGTTTCAAAAAGTTGGGCAGTGCTATGGTTAAAGAAGATGGAGCAAAAATATCTGTTGTGGGTGATGGGAAAGCTTTATGACGAGTGTTCGGGACAGAGAGCATTGATGGGACGATAATGCTCCGTCCCCTCACTAATATGAGCTGTCAGAAGCCAGTTTGTAGCTGTGAAATAAGAGTGATCGTGTTTGCCAATGTTTTCTTAACCATGCTGTATTTATTTCGTTTATTAAGTTTGAGTCCAGTTCACAATTGCTAAGCATCGTGTATACACATTTTATATAATCGTTTACAAGAAAAAAAGAAGAAAAAAAAGCTGCAAAAGTTGATGCACAGAATCTATTCTTCAACCATATACTTTTATTTAGCGCTTGCTTTGCTCTCAGGCTTCCAGGCATTTAACGTAACTGACACAATTATGCAATTCTTGAAGGAAAATCGTATTCCGTATTTGTGCATGTGCTGCTGTATATTATAGCTTGGTGTTTGCTAACCTGATCTGTTCTAATTGCTGTCTGCTTCGTTCACATTTAATTTCTAACTCCTCTAACAGAAAATCAACTAACTTATTTGCTTTGGAGTTTTTGATTATCAAATAATTGCTTTGGAAGTACTAACTTGATTTCACTTAATTTGTTGTCAGTTACCACCACCTTTGAATCAGAACTTAATGTCCAGTTCCTGCTCTTCACTGATCTCAGTCTAACTTCTCATGACTCATTTGTACCTATATTCCAAAGCCACTTCTATTTTGATCTCCCTCGATCCATCGAGAGACACATTGTGATGTAAATTCTTATTGCAAATTGTATTATTGTTGTAGTGCCTACCAATTGTTGCATAGTAAGTCTGGACCAATCGATGGGGTTGCCATAATCTTTAGGGTGCTGTTCCAATGTACAATTGAAAAACTACCTCTCTCAGATTGTGGGGCCATTTTCCCCCCTGGCCTAACAAAAATGTCAGCTTTTCTGGTGCTCTGATATATTGTTTCCCGGATCCATCCGGTAGCTCGGGCTCTTTTTGTTTTCAGAAGCCCTTTCCTCACTCAATCTTAAATACTCTAAGTTCACCGTTTTAGGTGATTTTGACATCCATTTTGATGATATAAGCTATAGGCCTGCCTCCTTGTTGGTGGATGACTTTAAGGCTCTGAATGTCCATCTACTTAACTATTCCCCCACTCATGCAGCATGTCATCTACTTGATCCTTCTAATCTCAGGGGAATGTCGGTAGACTGCCCGATCCCATTGGTGTGGCCCTATCATTATGCAATACCTTTCTCCATTGCTTTGCCCTCTTCCTCTAAGGCCCAGTTACTTGGGCATGTTACCAGGTTACGGCATTGGTCCAAATTATAATTCCACCATTGTTAGCTCTCTGTTCCTGGCCTCGGTACCTGAGCTAGGACGTTCGGTGGACAACAACTCACTCACCATTGATAATTGGATCAGGTCGTCTCTTGATTGTGCACTCCCTCTAAAATCCAGGACCAGTTTTAGATACCTCCCTCCTGCCTCTCCCGGTTAATGAGACTCTATATGAGCTCAAAAAGAATTGTAAGCGCCTAGAGAGGATCTGGCTTAAAACCTATTGTGAGGATAACAAACTGAAATATAAGTAACTGCCATAAGGTATGTTGCTCTATCAGGGCCGGAACTGCAATAAAACACTATATCAAATCCCTGACGGATGTTGCTGTTCTCTCACTTTCTGTCATACTTTCGCAGAAGCATTGTGATGATTTGGCCGACTTTTTTTCTGTGCAAAAAAGTGGCCGATAGCTAGGCCTCTCTGTCGCCAAGTATCTGGCCTTCTTCTTGTCCATTGTAGGCAAGTAATTGGTCCGTTTCGCCATGCTACTTCATCCGGCTTGCTGAACTTGTTTTTCCCATAGACCTCCCTAGTTTTGTTTCTTTACTAAGTTCCATCACATCCAGCTCTCCTTGGGATCCTGTTCCTCCTACCCACTCCAGTAAGTTGTGCCTCCAATTCTTTCACATTATAATTCATCTTCTGAATTCTTCATTATCGGAAGGAATTTTTCCCTAAATCTGGAAATACGCAATGATAACTTCTCTTTTGAAGAAACCCAGTCTTGTTCATTTAACTGCGGCAGTTATTGTCCGATCTCGCTTCTGCCTCTATTTGCTTAAACTTTGGAAAAGCTTGTAAATCAGCAACTTTCTGCTTTTGTGACTCCAATGGTCTCTGCCACTCATTTCAATCTGTGTCACTGAACATCTCAGGCTCTAACTTGATTGGGCTGGCAATGCGGCTCTGATCTTATTAGACCCGAGCACAGCATTTGATAAGGTTGCACACCAGTTACTTCTTCAAAGACTAGAGGACATCGGTATTCAAGATCTGACCCTGGCTTGTTTAAGATCATTGGTACACGATCGCTCTTTCCAAGTCTTCACAAAAATGCATACCTCTAACTCCTTCCCACTGTCCTCTGGGATACCACAAGGAATGGCGTTGAATCCGACCCTGTTTAACATTTATGTGCATCCCTTGGCTGATTTAGTGGAAATCTTTAGTCTTACTTGGTTTTCCTACTCAGGCAATACCCAGATCATTGTCTCCTTTTCCCCCACAGATGACTGCTAATCAAATGCCGTTAATTCTCGCCTCATGAAAGAGGGAACCTGGACGAACAATAATTCTTTCAAGCTAAATAGAAACAAATCTGAAATTCTGTTGGAGGGTAATCAACCTCACCTCTGGGGTCCCCAGTACTGACTGGATGCTTTAAGAGCTGCTCCCTATCCTGTCCCAGTGGTTAAGAACTTAGGTTTCTGGTTAGATGACAAACCCCTGATGAATCATCAATCACCAAGGTTGCCTTCACTTGCGTTGGTGTTCTTAAGTGGCTAAAACAATACTTTGAATGCTCAGAGTCTGGTAAACGACCTTTAAATCGCGGTCATTACACCGCAATGCTATTACAACGCGGTTGTTACAACGACGGCGTTGTTACCCGAAGGGCTATTACTACGCAAGTCATTACATCGACTTTCAGTAGATGGCGCGCTAACATAAGGAATAGTATAGTTTACTATTCCAACACCTTCCCTACTGTTGCGTAGGCTGGAGTTAGAGTAGTAAATTATACATTTCTAATGTTAGCGCACCATCTACTGCAAGTTGATGTAATGACTTGCGTAGTAATGGCATTGCGTGGTAACAACGCGGTCGTTGTAACAACTGCGTTGAGAACGAGTCACGAGCCATATTCCCGAGTCTCTGCTCAAAGGGCGGTATTTTAGGCCTTAGTCATTTCTAGACTGGACAATGGCAATATTCTCTATTTAGGATCCTCTAAGGCTTTTCAAGTAGTTCAGAATGCAGTGGCCCGACTGTCTTTCATCTCCCGAAGCGCACTCTGGTCTCTAATCTCCTGCATGACCTCCACTGGCTACCCATTGAGAAGCGTGTCCATTTTAAAGCCAGTGTCCAATTTAGAGCCAATTTAAAGGTCCTTTCGAATGAGGGCCATTTCTATCTCAGATCCCTGGTGCCTCCTTACTGTCCCAGATGACCCCTTCATTCTAGCCATCTGGATTGTTCTACCGTTTCCAGATTCAGAAATGTCAGACAAGGTTGGAAGTCCTTCTCCTACCTGAGTACCAAACTATAGAATTCTCTACCTGACTCTCTAAGAGCGTGCAAATCTTTCTGTGGCTTGCGCAAACTTTTCAAAACTTAGCTCTTACATTTTGGTTCTTGCCCTGTTGTTGCCTAGCTGAGAAACCCCGCTGAGGTGGTACGCGCTCTACAAAACAAATAATAATGAGTATTCCTATCACTGGTGCTGAGGATCTGTGTTTGGCAAGACATTCTGGGGATTTGTACATTGTATTTCTTTGTTGAACGTTCATTTACATTTCAGAAAATATTATTCTATGCCTTTGATTTTTTCATGTTCTTCAGTGGTTGTTCGTGCCTCTGGTTGATTATGGGTTTATATCTTTATCCACTGGTCATCTTTTAATTCGGTTTTCTGGCAAAACCTGATGATCTTTAGTCTTAATGGTAATTTAGCTAAACACTCTCCACTGGGATTCTTCCACATCTGAATCCATGACTAGTTCTCCGGATGCTAATTTCACCTAGAAAACCACCTTACATACTTAACTCCTATCCTGGCGGGGAGCTTCAGTTGCAGCTCATCTGTTGCTGATTTAATGCGAGTCTTCTGGGTTCGTGTTTTCAGACATCTTACCCAACAATTGCTTTGCTATGTTACTTTCTAGGTATGGGATTCTCTTTGTAACAAAAGTCCAAGATCCTCCTTACACCTGTGTTAATCCTAGGTTTACTGTAACTTTCACCATCAAGCGCCTTTCTCTTATCCTGTATACTCAATGCTACTCGTGATGCCTAATTATGGTAACTTAATGTAGTGCTACGCCTATGTGCATATCGCGATTCAGAATCATTGTACGTGTAGAGCATCAGTGTTAAAACGATGTGGCAATTGCTCTTGGCCAAGAAGCAGGCATTTTGTGCAGTGCATACTGAACAAATATAGTTAGACTATTGACGCTGTTTGATTATGTCTCTACCCCTCCTAATGCAGGATAGAAACTGTGGGCGTTCCCTTTACCTCTGTCGCATGTCTTCTCTGTTGGTCGTTTTGTCTGACAGTCAGTCTTTTTTTAAATTTTTTTATTTCTTTTTATTGAAAGAATAACAAAACATGGACATTGCATTAGCGAATTATAGAGCTTTTCTCACATAAGAGATACAAAATATTGAAAGTGGGCCTATACGAACAAGACAGAGCTATGGTTCGGACTCAAGGGGACAGTGTCTCATCTTCTGCATTCCATTTGCCCCAGATTGAGGACCACTTCTTTGGACATCCCCGTGCAATATATACTGTTTTCTCTCTAAACATGCACCAGTCTAGGTTCTTTTTCCATGTTAACAATGTAGGTGCGACATCCGACCCCCCATTTTTGTGCAATATCCCGTTTTGCGGCAGTGAGGCCCAGTGTCACCCAGGTTTTCTCCATGGTGTTGAGATCTGTGGGCTCCCATATGTTAAGGAGAACCTGTTTAGCCTCGGGAAGTATGTCTTCATTTAAGACTTCCCTGAAATTTCTATGTATCCCTTGCCAGAACCGTTGGATGCGGTCACATTCCCATATGATGTGCATGTGCGTGCCCACTTGTCCACATCTTCGACGACATTCACCCTCGTCCCCCATCCACATGCATACCAATTGAGGCCCTGTGACATAAATCCTATGAAGGATCTTGAGTTGGACAAGTCTCAATCTGGCGGAGATACTCACTTCTAGGGGGGAGGCCACTGCCTCCCACCACTCGTCCTCATCAATCTCAAGGCCGTCTCTTACCCAACAATCTTTAATGCTCCCTAGGGGGTCAGGAGTGTTCTCTCTTACTTATAAGTAAGAGAGAACGCTTTTTGCAACAAGTAACCATCGAGGAGCCTATCCTCTAGTGAGGAGGATTCTGGGAGCAACGTGTCCTTCGGTATAGCGTTATGTAGGGCATGGCGGATCTGTAAATAGCGAAAGGCTTCTGAATCTGCTAACTCTTATTGCTGTTGTAGTTTCTAAAACTCCACCACCTCCCCTGTGGCCCAAAGGTCTCCTATACGAGATATGCCAATGAGATCCCATCTGTCAAAACCTTTGGAGGCCCTCAAGTGGCCCAGGCGTTCCGAGTCCCATAATGGAGTGGCCAGGGTCAACTTGCCACTCCACCCATACACTTGTGGGCAGCACGCCAGATCTGTACTGTGTGTCTAGTTGGGCCAGTTAGGAGAATTTTCTTGTGGGATGTGTATAATGCTTTATTATAGTTTCCACCCGGGAGAAGCCACCTGTCCATAGCATATCCTGGGTCATGTGGGCCTCGGTATGTGGCCTGGTTGACAGCAATGAGGTGGGTAGCCCATCAATACTTTTTAATATCCGGGAGGCTTATACCGCCATCAAACCAGTTGAGGACCAGTTAAGTGCTATTCAGGGTCGTCCGTTCCAGAGCAGCTCCCTTTGTAGCCCTTCAATCTCCCTGAAATAACTAGCCAGTACTGGGTTGGGGGCGTTCTGTAGTGCGTGCAAAAAACAGGGTAGCCAAATCATCGTAAAGAGAGCTGCCCTTCCGAGGAGAGAGAGGCAGTGTCTTCCAAGTGGCAATATCACGCCGCAGCCTTTGCAGAGGTGGGCGCAAGTTTCTTTCGAAATGTAGTTTGGGGTCAATAGTGATAAATATTCCCAAATAACGAAAACCACCATCGGGGGTCTGGATGGGACAATCATCGGGCAAACTGGGGGGAGTTCCCTTGCACACATACATCATGAATTTATCCCAGTTAATCTCCCAAAAGCCGTGAAGATATCAAGGATACACCTAAGCGACCTACGGGGAGGCTAAAAAAAGAAGTATGTCAGCCGCATAAAGCGAGATGCGATCCTTCCAGTCCGCCTACCATTTCAGCCCGCAAACAACGGGGTCTTGTTGGATCCAGGCCGCTAGGGGCTCCAGGGATAGGGCAAACAATAAGGGTGATAGTGGGCACCCCTGACGGGTACGGCAGCTTAATTCAAAGGTCCTAGAGCGTTTATTGTTAACCACTACTTGCGCCTGAGATGCGACATACAGCAGCCGTATCCAGGACTTGAAAAAAAGCTTGAATCCTAGCTTCTCAAGCACCACCATTAGATAAGGCCACTCAAGGGTGTCAAAGGCCATTGAGGCATCTAGGGAAAGTATAATTGCGTCCTCCTGGATCGTGTCCACCCTTCCCAATATTCCATGCACTCGTCGCAGGTTAAGGACTGTGTTTCGGTGAGGCATGAAACCCGATTGGTCCGTGTGTACCCAATTACCGATGACCTTAATGAGCCTAGTAGCAAGTAATTTGACAAGTATTTTGGGCTCCGCATTGAGCAGAGAGATGGGCCTGTATGTGGAGCATTTGTCTTTAGGCTTTATTGTCTTTGTGAATTACCACCCTGACTGACAGTCTAAGGGTTGTGTCTTGGTGTGAACGGCCAGATTAATGAAACTTCACCAGTGAGAGTTCCTCCACTGAATAGACTAGAGAAGCTGCGGATCACTTCTATTTTTCCGAGCAAATTCACAAATGTTGTTTAGTATCCATGTTTGAACAAGCTTGTTCTCTTCCACCTTAACTCCACTGCAGGGCAGTGCATCGCATTCATCTCCCATCTGACACAATTTTGTTCCAAATACCTAAATATTTGCGCTATAAAAATGATTGAAGAAAAAAGATCGAGCGAGTACACATGTAAAAAATCTAGTGCTGATGCATATGATGAGAAAAATGCTGTCTTTAACAGTTTCTTCTCAGCGAAAGGCCAGCATTACTAGCATTTTCTCCAAATATAATGAGAATTGTGTATGAGTTTTTCTTATAGGTTCTGAAAACCTAAAACTCGCCATTCGTAGCCTGTTTAACACCGATTTCAAACCAGAAGCCTGCAAATTACACCTCTAGAAGGGGCCTGTTCAGGAGTATACCTATTGTTACGGTGAACATTACTTTCTGAAGACAGAAACTGAAATTAGTGGATAGCCGCATTTTTCTCGCTTTAGAAATGTGAAGAACAGATAACCTGCTAATGTGATAAAGCCCACTTAAACATATAGAAAATTATGAAATTGTGCCTCTTTTTCTGTTAATAAAATATACCCAACTGGTTGAGCTTCCTTTTCTAATACCAGCCTTTCATATTAGGTAAAATTATGACCCTCCTTTAAATAAATTCTTCAGTGCAAGATTAGTGCACTGGAACTAGCGCAAAACCTGCTTTGCTTTCAAATGTGAAATCTCTCAGTTTGCAGTTCTTAGATGGTCCTGAGATTATTTAGCAAACTGAGTTGAGCCCTTTCTGAAATGTCTTGGACTGGTTCTCCGTCTGCCTTAACTCATTTGCTTGTAGGCGGTAGCCCTTTAGTCGTATTTTTGAGAAACTGATGTCTAAAGGAGCACCCAAATGCACTATTTCATCATCCCACTTGTAAAATGTGCATGAGAAACCGAGTAATGTGGTTGCCACAAGAAGTAGCATTGCCCTCTATATACTGTCTTGCTTTAACATGACTAGATCATGCATTTCTGTTTCCTGGATTGTTTCATTTTTTAGAATCTGAAATATATTGACCAGCCTGACAGTGGCCATTGGAGTTAAGTATTGTGTGTTAGATAATACCTACCATGTGATCATTCATAACTTATCAACCTCCACCCGCTCTATCATGAATTCTTACATCTTCACTTCACACCGCTTCCGACATTTCAAGGATTTTTTCTTTTTGGCAAAGCCCACAAACTGAAATGCGATTCTGTTTGTCCCACTATATTAGTCTGTTTCAAATGAGAAACACTGGTCTTGAGCATGTTTTTCCCTAATCTTTCTGGAATATTTGTAAAAGTGTTCCAATAATAAGCACTGTTTTTTCAGTTCTGATAATATTTTGCACTTCTCTTTAAAGCAAAAATTAACATAACTGTCCAGAAAAATATGTATGCCTGCTATACACAGGATACAGTTTGCAAGTCCAGGTGCACTTTTTCTATTGATGCCTCGTTACAAATAGACAGTTTTCTTCTTGGGGAACTTTCTGAAGTGTCATTTTCAATTAATCAAGATGTTTAAGTGGTGGCGGGTTGTTTGGTCTCTCTAATTTGAAAGTAATTCTTTTAATAATCTGATATTGCAAGTGTCTCTTTTCCTAGAGTTTGCCCATTAGTGCACGAAGGGAATGAGGGGCATTGACTTGAATTGATGTTGCAGAGCATTTTTTGTGTTTGACCCGCTCATTTGTCTCTATTCTTATGCTTTACAGACGATGAACAAGTTTCAGCAGTTTAACTGTTGGCAAAGTATTACGCTTTAAACACCATTCAAGATCACGTGGACCTGAGAAGGAAGACCAATGTTGTTTAACTGTTGGCTAGCGCTGACAGCCTGCTGCTACTAATCTCCAAAAAGAAGTGTTCTTACCAGTCTTGCGAACATTAGGATGGGCTGGGAAAGTTCCATTTTTAATTTTAACTGGCATAAAATTGCAAAGCTTGTCATTGCCAACAAAAGGATCTACTCGTAACGATGATGTACAGAACCTTGTATCCAAGGACCACTAGAACATTTGTATCGAAGCAAGTGTCATCAAAGGGACCAGTCTTGGTGTCTTGGAACCACAAACCGCCAGTTGTCAAGAACCACTTGAAGCTTGGGAGCTTTTTAATGTCCAGACCTATATACAGCCCCTTTAGTAGATGTTCCCCTACATGTATTTTCTAAACTATTTCTAAAATGTAAGTTTATTTTATGTACAAATATGAAAAATCGGGTTTCTGCACAAACCACAATCCTGATGTAGTAATTTATTAAGGAGCTGTTAATGTAGATTTTGTTTCCAGTACATACTCTGGTTGGCTAATGCTTATATAAGTATAAAGAGATTTTTTTTGCAGGCATAGCATGTAGTGGTGATGTCATTTTGGAATATGTCATGTTTATGATCCCATGATGAAAATTAGCACTTAAAAATAGACCAGGAGCTATGAAAAAATTCATCCCAAATATTAGAAACATAGAAAATGTAACCTTAACGGTCAACGTTCCAATTTTAGTATTTAATTGCATAATCCCAAGTAAGCTACATTTGAGTCAGCCCCCACAAACACATATTAATGAATTGGACTTTTTGAGCGCTACGCAAAGCTGAAGATGATGATATGAGTAAGTCATTTTGTATCAGGACTGGTAACCAATGTTTGTTTTATGGGTCGTGATGAACCATGAAGTACAATGGTGTATTGTGGATATAAAGAAAATGAAGTGCTTGAAATGATGGGAGATGCAGCCTACATTAAATAGTTCATTCTCGTGTCTTGATGCAAATCTAGGTCTTCAGTGCACATTGCATGTTCAAAGATATGTACAAAGTACAGTATCTTTTAATTGTAGGACAAATGTCGATGGTGTATAGCTTCCTTGCTTTAAATTTGCTTGGCCAACCAGAGTAAACACTCTAATTGATATGTGGATTGAACTGGAAATACTTACTGTATTTGTCTTTCTGTCCGAGCACAACAATGGCAAGGCTTTTTTTTGGACTGCTACAGTTGGACTTGAAAGTTGAGGCAACATTTGTAACATTATTTCATTTAAAATGAAAGTTTACAAGTAACGCTCGAAGGAAAGGCGTTTTTTATACACAATCTTAATCCAAAATGTCCCATTTTCTGCATTGTTTGCATTTCTCGTCTCAGATTCCATTATTTTCGCTCTATTGTACCTTTCTAGGTGTGAAATTGCTCTAACAGAAACAAATTCAAATCTGTTAATGTGCACAAACTGGAATGGTCGATTTCTGGGTGATTAATATGGAATCATGTTAAATCCAGTGGATGCATTGTTTATATTTATAATATTTGTGAGCTTGTATAATTTAAACAGATTACTACATATTTATTTTCTGGTAAAAACGAGTCTTGTGATATTATTTTGTGTTGTCTGCATTATTTTGTGTGCCATATCATGTCTAAATCATTTTCCAGCCATAAGCTTCTTGAGTGCAATCAGACTTAAAGTTGCCTTGTTTGTTAAATTTGTAGAATTATTTCTTTCAGTGTAAAACACTGTAAGAATTGCTGCTTGGCAAATGTATTTTTGTTTTGTTAGTCGTAAGTCAGTCAAAACTTTCTTTGGTGATTTTGTTAGATTTCCCAGAGGAAATTTTGATGCACCATTCACCAAAATACTAACTTGATAAAAGTATAGTAGATAAAATATTAGTATTTGACTTGAAGTTTGGTTTTATTGGCTTGCCTGTCCTTTTCAGCTAGATTTCCTTTATCCCAGACATTCAATTAGATGAATGTATTTTTCATCATATTAGTAGGAAATAGACATTTACAAAAACGAAATATGAAAGGGACATTTGTATTTTTTCCCCAGTATGTTATAGTAATGTTTTGCAAAGAACAAAAGAATACATGCTCTTTTTTACCTGGAGCATTCTCATTTCAGTGTTTTTTTATTCCCCAGTCATTACATAATGTTACAAAGCAAACACAGTTATCCAACAAACCATGATCCAGCCGAATTAGCATTACGCCCCTCAATTTTAGAATATGCATCTAAAGAGAAGTCATGGGGGAGGGGAGAATATCTTCCTTAAAGAAAGGCCCTTGAACACCAGAATCTGTAGTTTCCATTTAGTTTATTATCACATGAAATGCACTATATGAAATGTAAATTAATGCAGCTAGCAGTGAATGAGTTAGTTTGTTATTGTGCATCATATACACATCATTGATGGAGTGTCAAGGGTTATTTTAGTATAGTGTGAACAACAAGGACCCCCTGATCAGAAATAGTAATTCCTAGGACAGGGAAATAGACTGTGTGTAATACTTTAGCATTCATAGCAAACAGAAGGGAAGGATGTTGCAAGAAGGAACCTACAAATTTATTTCTGTAAAAAAACTATTCTTTTTAATAAATGTTCATGTTAAAATCATAAATCATACATATCAAGATTACATAAACAATAACAAGAAACAATTTACACAATACTAATAAAAATTAATCGTTCAATATTAAAAAGGGGGGGGTGGCGATCAATACTTTCGACGCGCGTTTCGGCGTTTAGAAAAACGCCTTCTTCAGGAGCCACTAATTGTTTTATTAAAGTTTCGTAACACTGGCTAGAACCAACTTCTATTTCTTTATCAGTCCTTAATTCAGTGGTGTAAGGGATGCGGTAGTTAATGACAAAAAGATTATGCTGTTGGTTATAATCAAGGCTAGACGGTTCCAATCGTCGCACATAAGGACCAAGAAACCACACTTCTAATCCAGGATACGGTATCGTTTTATAGACTTTCACTTGATATCTAGGTGTGATATAGAAGCAATCTCTCTACTGCAAATGTGGGAAAGCTTGATGCCGGCGTCCTGCGTGAGCATGTGTTATCCGACTATATATTACGGTTATCCTGCAAACAGAAAGAGGGATTTCGTTTCAATGTGGCATTCAATTAAAACCAAAGCGCTCTCCTATTCCACTTGCCTCACGTCTGATATATGTGAGTGTAGGTGTTACAATCAGGCCAAACAACCGCACGAAAAATATTCGTGTCAGGGAGGACTGAAATCTTCAAACCCAGGAAATCGTTCTCCCGTGTCTATCTCTCGCTCAGCATATTTCGATAAAAGCTGATTATGAAGATTTCACGGCGCTGCAGAAGATGACTGCCGGCGTTCCGCGGCTGTTAGGGCAAGGGTTATTTTAGTGACACAGTAAATCTATTTAAGAAGAATTTAGTTTTTATGCACATATGTAAAGAAACATTTTAGTATTACTACAACTTTTTAAATGTTCTCTATTATGGGTATAACTTGGCTTAGAACTTGTGGTAATAGAATTCATCTCTTAAGTGTCATCACACAAGGCATGAAACTGGAACATACTCCATCAGAATATCTTCAGAAATATTTTTCATCCTGCATTTCTTTTTCTGAGCAAATTTGCAGATACTGTTCTGAATAATTCTTGTCCATTGGTTTAAGTGCTCGAATGCGAGTCCGCAAACATTTCAAATACCTGTGTGCTTTTTACAGCACATTTTAGATGCTAAAGGGTGTTTTTCTTATTGGAACTTGTATAAATTCACAATCTACTTCTAGCATATTTGTGAGTGCTGCTGCTTCATTATTTGTTGATAACCTCAAACATCAAGACATTCATCCTCACAAATAAATGGCATGGTCAGACATAGAGTGAGAACTTCAAAAGAAAGATTAATTAAAAGAATATTTTAAAGTGAAACTGCTACAGTTGCATATGTGTCAGCCTTCTAAAGCAGGGCCCTGGTTGATCTGAGGCTTGCCATATTTTCACCATATCTACGTATGAGAAATTCACATACCATTATTTAATCTGAATGGTACTCATTTACTTAGTTGGTATGCTGAAAGTCTGGTATTAATCTCTGGGGCATAAATTAGACCCCACTGCCTTAAATCCAAATTCATGTTTACATTCTGAACATGCTTAAATTATAAAGTACAGTTTGATACTTTTTCTTGCATGTTCCTATGCATGAATGGGCAGTTCGTAAAATGATCACATTACATTAAACTGTACAAATGAGGAGAAAAGATGTTCAAATGGTGAGCACTTATTCACTGTGCAGAAGTGATGGTTGTGTTTTTAATGATAGTGGCCATGATATGGAGATATTGTGGATAACAATTCTGACTGCAAGCAGACTATTGGAAAAGGAAATTCGATGGGCCATGCAGGGGTATGGGTAAATTTGATAGGCTACTCAGTGAAGCCACTTTATTGTTTGGCAAAGGAGAGAACACTTGCTGTCCTTAAAACCTGCATATAAACAATGGTGCAGGTAGCACTTGGTTGTGAGGGGCGGGGGAGTAAGTTACCACAATCATACACCTCTTATTCCCACTTAAATACAAGATGATCATATTGTATTTAATGTATCCCCCTACTCAATTCTGAAATTGTATGTAGGATGCATTAGCATCATCCTTATAGGGTAATCTGGCTATATATATAGGACATTAGGTTTGGAAAAGTAGCTGCTTTTGGTATTTCCTTAACTTGCACTAGACATGTGTTCCTGTTGGACACTTAATTTAAAATAATTTTTACTTGTCTTGTAAAGCTGTCTTGGCATCTTAACATCTGCAGGCTTTTGAATACAAATGCAGCTACAAGTCTCAAAAATGGACTCTAAATTATACTATTCCTGTACGGATCAGTCTTCTCTTTGAGATAGCATTTGAATGGCACTGACTGTAGCCATCTAATTTTCATGCTTGTTGTATTTCCCCCATATGTTCGGTCAACATTATTAGCTGTGCTTTCTGGCTACCTTGTTGGGGTTGAAGTTTAGTACACATTGGAGAAAAATAGGTGTTAAAGACATGACATGCGGATTTTAGTTTGATTGATCATCAAGATGTTCAGGAGTGTTAGGAGTCGTTTCAGATGGATAATTTAATATGACTTAGCCAGTGTGTTTTCAAATAATTGGATCAATGGCAATAGCTGGGTCGTGCATTGCCATGTTTTTGTTATCCCTGGGATACTCTGGAATATGACTGATATGCTGGTTGACTACTTAACTGGAATTAACGTGAACCCCACATGAAGAGAATTATTCAAGACTATTTGCATGGTTCAGCCATGGAGGACTATGTTCCCTAATCAACAATAATTATTTAGTATTTTAAACCAGTTTCTTTCAATAGTAAATGATTGGTAAAGCAAAGCTGGACGTTCCTGCTGCTTTTTGCTGGGCAATAACCACTCCAGGTACAACTGGTAAACCTCTTTGACCGAGGAAAATAATATTCTTTCTGATGGTTAAAACTGTTCATAGCTACACCATGAAAACTACTTTCAAAGCCTTTTCAGAAGTTCAAAATGTTTTATTGAAATACCACGAGTAAAGGTTTTAATCGAATTGCATTCTGGTTAATTTAATAGCAGAGGAAAGTCTCACACTGGTTTAGACTGCAGTGGCTATGCAAGTATAAGGGAACACACTTAAGGTGATACCATTCAACCATTTACATCTTCTTTTATGCTTGTGAATGAACTAGTAGTGGTTGCTGATTTTCTGCTACATCAAAGCATACAGATTTAATCCTATATTGCTCAAGGTACTCTCTTAGTAAAATTCTTGACTTCTTTTGAAACAACACTGTCTCGTCTGCATAGGCAGGGGTTTGCAATTCGTTTTTCGAAGTTCTCTCTGATGCCTGCAAGAGCAATTCAGCCAAACCAGTGAGTAATCAATGTTTCTGGGGTGCTATTGCCACATGCAAAGAGTCTGTTAAATTAAGTGTACAATGTTTCTTTTATGCCTGGAAACTCTACTTCAGCCAACTATTGTTTTGAGACTTTTAGGACTTCCAGCTTTGTACACTTTACTTGTTCCACTTCCTATGCTGTGGACGTGGCCAACTTAAATGACCATTGAGTGCTCGGTTGTCTTAACTTAAAAAAAAAAACAATACTCCGTTGTTAGGTGCAAATAGTTTGTTTCTGAGTAGTGAGCCGACTAACAAAGAACTTTGAGAATACTTTGATCAGACACAAAGTTGGCTTCTCACAGAAATCTGTTTCAGTTCAAAGTTTTTGCATTTTGGATGTTTTTCTGCCTGATAAAAACTAGCACATCTTAGTGCTGACAATACAAATGCTGTACATTTTGTCAACATGTGTATTAATGTTGGTCTGCTCAACTTATGCTTGGAGGAGGAGGCTCTTTTGTGAGACAATTCTTTAAGATAGCATAGTTTTATCTGCCTATCAAGGAATTAAGAATACAAATAAAAGAAGTTGCAGGTGATATTGCATTAAAGGAGTTTTGTCAAACACCACAAAATAAAATCATCTTCAGATTTTCCTAATGCAGTGCCCCTGTCCTTGGGGGATGCACTGTTATTTAGCTAGTTAATCAGCTTGGTTTGGCATTCTACTAATTACATTTACACATGTAATTGATATGAGGATTAAGAAGTACAAAATTCTCAAGTCTGGAAGACCTCATCCGTACCCATTCTCTGTTAGGGGCTTTTGTGAAAACGTCAAATTCTTCCTTTATTCCTGATCATGTAATGAGGGGACCAGGTATTGGATCCAGAATAGAGATGTCTTCAGCAATAGGCCTCTTAAAAGGCTGAGAATTAAAGGTCATGATTTTTCCGGTAGAATTCTGGATTTAATAGTGGGGGTTGCATATCAGAAGGCCAGATGATGGTTGTATTGTGGATGATTAAAGTTACCTCAGTGGTGTAAGTTGAAATGTTTTGGTCTTTTCTTATGCTCAATGTCCAGTATGCTTTTTCATTGGCTAAAGTCAGGTTCAGGCTTCAACTATTAAGTCATATGGCTGCTCTTTACACTTTTAAGTGTTCTCCAGATTAAGATTTATATTTTGAGATGCCCTTTCTTTGTTAGTTACTGAAAATGTTGCTCAGTGTATGCCCCCGGTTCCTTTTTCTCCACGTCAGTTGGACCATACTCTAATGCTGCTTTTTGATTTGCTGTTGAGTTTTTTCTTGAGCATCTATCGAGGAGTTTAAGATGTTGCCTAATAATTCTGCCAGAAGGAGCGACTGAGTTTAAAGTGTTATCAGGATTCTGGCTTTAAGTTTCTTTACACAGGATACGGTAGTGCTTCAGGTATAGCCTTTTTGCTTACTGTTGGAGATTTCTGAATTTCTTAAAAAACAAACGATACAGCGCCTTATATTGAATTTGTTACCTCCCAAGTTCTTCACAACATGAATGCAAAGCCTTGACTCTAAGAGATTTCTGAGTAAATGCATATAATACCAGATGAATATTATCTGAAGATGTAATTCTTTTTAGGACTCTGATATTCCTACAAGGGACCAGCAGTTTCCAAACATACTTTGCTTTTTCAAGAGATACCCAAATTGCAGATGGCACACTCTGCAAACAAGGCATTTCCAAATGGCAAAATTGCTCATTTTACTAAGTAGAAGAGGGCACAATGATATACATTAGTTTTGTCCTCATTTATAAGATGAAAAGAAGCCACTTGGTTATTTCTGCTTACTTTCTAAAATATAATATGGATTTGTACATATCTGAGGAATTTTTAATACCGAACCCCCAAGTATTTCCTCACTTAGTAGACTCTCAAGGTTCTACTTGTAATACCTATTACGTCCACCCTTGGTGGCGTGGAGCAGATCTATTTATCATGAGGTCCATAGTTGAATCTAATCTGCGCTCTGTGTGAGGTGTCCCAGCAATCCTGTCCAGTGGCTATGAATATTTCTGAAGATGAAATTGTTTGAGAAAGTACAGTGTTCATTTCACCTAACAACTTATTGAAGTGGATAATGGATTGTGTTCTTAGGCAGCACAGAGTTCATAATTAATCTTCCCAGAGACGTCAGGGGGGGGTAAAAGTCTTTGCTCCCTGCAACCAGTCGCAGAATCCATTGGATTTTACCTTAACATGTTCTTTGCAATCCAGTGGACCTCACAACTGCATGCACCTCATCGAGGTGCAATATGACTGTTAAACCCATAATTTCAGTAGGGGCCATCTGTATTACAGGTAAGGCATAGATGGGCACACTGCCACTTCCCTATTCCTTTGTTAAGAAAGTAGACAACTTGTGAAGTTACAGAAATGTTGAAGTTAACAGGAGGATACTGGATGTAAGTAAATGAGCTTGTAAAGAGCAACACTCAAATATTATGTTCTGTTGTGGGCACAAAGTTATCCATTCCTAATTCGCACATCCGCAATATCAGTTGTAAATTGGTGTATGTTATATATTGAATTTCAACAAACCCTGATTATTCCCAGCAGAATAACAATGGCCAGAATATGGCAAAAGTGTTAGGTTGCAATAATGTGCTAGGGTCAAATGTACTTAAATTGGTAGGGAACATCATAAGGACCCATTGGTCTCAAAATGTTAGGAAGCACGGGCATACAGAAGGTTTAGTAATAGGCTTTAGAAAAGAAACATTTGTGGCAGCTTTATACATGTAATAACAAAATATTGGGAAACCTCGGCCCCGTTACACCAACATTTGAGTTCTGTGTATACAACACATTTGTTTGATTGCGGAGAGTCAGCTTAGTTTAGCATTGGCCTATGATCAGCACAAATCATTATAGCTTTTACCAAAATGACTTAAAAGGCCTGGTTCACCAATGTTTTCTTAAACATAAATTAATTGTTAAAATCCTGTTGAATACTGTGCCCTTACATTTCTCTCTTCCCTTTCTGTGGTTTCTTTTTTTTAGATCTACTGGTAACATTAATCGGGGGTAATAACCAGTGCAGTTTGTGCTGTCGTAACTTGGAAGGGATGAACTCCTTTTTAGACAACATTTAGTTACCTTTAGGAGCATTAAGATCATTAGTAAATTTCATTACTGCCATATGAGTTGGAAGTAGTATTCATAGTAAATAAAAGAAAATTAGCCTTGTATTTTGTTGCTTATCCCTTCATAAATATCCTTCTAAGGCACAATGTGAAACTTTCCAGAAGGATCTCTGTCATGGGTGCAGGGCCACCCCATAGGAATTGCTTTTAAAGTTTACAAAACAGGATTTCCTGTCAAGCAATATTTGTGTATTAGACTGAAGAACATTTTCTTATAAAATGTTAGTTGAGCTTTGAGTTATGCATGATCTGCTGTCACAAAATCTAGGAACGTAAAAGCAAACAACGATCGCCCCTGATTTGGACCTGGTCGCCTGCAGTTTGACTGCAGAGCCTAGTCCATGAGCTGAAATTACTTATTTTTTTTACTGATTCCTCTTGTATGTCTCTGTGTGGTGTTGCAGGACGACTCCTTGCTAATCTACGCACCTCAAATACCCTGAACATTAATTTATTATTGGATTTCACTCCATTTGCAAGACAGTTTAATTAAAATTTCATTGGAAACACCCATGTTATATCCTCAGTGTTACACGCAAACATAATAATAATAATAATATATTCTGCATTGAATGTCCCATTCGACATGGCCTTGACCAGAACAGAGTGTCGGAGGCATGTTTCGCTCTGTCACTGTGAAGCTCTTCAAATTTAAAGTATATTCTATCAATTTTGGAGGAACTTGCTTAAAGCAGCCCAGTTAACGTTACAGATGAACAATATCTAGTTGGAGGTCCTAAGTCAACATTTTTTTTTAAACTAAACAAATCAGATACTTCTTAACCAGCCTTTTTACGCATGGCACTCTCGGCCTAGAATGCCTCCCCTTTCTACCCCATCTCTTTTCATATTCAGGAAAACCTAAAAATATTCCTTCTGGTACTAATTTAGTGCTTGCCAATATTCCCTTTACACCATTGATGCAATCGACTTTATTTACTGCCCTTAATGGTTACAGGTTAGAGGGCACTATAACAAAATCCTTAAATAATGAAAAGAACTTCAGTCAGAAAATTCATACCACAACGGCTTAACACAGAGTTTGTATTAAGTCGTTCACTCTAGGATCAAAATGAGCTCACAGTGTAAAATGTGTCAACAGGTATCAGGGGTACTTTACTGGTTACTTTCTCAGGAAATGTATTTTCCACTGTACATTGAAGAGGTTGTTTACATTTTATTTATTCACAAAGACATTGAGTCCTTTATGCCATTGCATGGTTTTTAAAATATGTTCCTTGGCCTTTTTGATAAATTGCTTTCTTTCTCATGGTTATTCTCGCTTCATACCATGCCAATAAAAGTTATTGGATCCTCAGTTAAGTTGCACTCACACATTCCGCACACATTTTTAGAGCTATCATTACTGCTAGGGATGTTGATTTTTTGTGTGTGTTTAGATTTCCAAGAATTTAATAGGTTTGTAAATGTTTAAGATGATCAACTGCATCAAAGATTCTGTGTCCTGTATAAGAATTGTTTGTTACTGCTCCTACGTACTACTGTACTATCTAGA
Source organism: Lissotriton helveticus (assembly GCF_964261635.1). Lineage (NCBI taxonomy): Eukaryota > Metazoa > Chordata > Amphibia > Caudata > Salamandridae > Lissotriton > Lissotriton helveticus. The sequence continues at coordinate 767,094,509 of NC_136068.1, forward strand.
ACTCCAACAATTAGGCTGTATTATGCTTTGAACTGCAGACACCCAGCCTATATTTCAACATTCTGAACTTCTTCCACAGTACATTTTCCCTTTTCACTGTTGTTGACCTGTCAATGCCAATGTCCTACTGAAGTCTTAGTTTTTCTCCTATTCCATCAGGGTATTTTCCAATTCTTAAATGATCATTCAGTGTCTATAAACAGATTGCAAACTCAGAGCAAAGTAAAGGAGACATTCTTGATCTAGATGAGCAGATCAAAACAGCCAGTTTCTTCGACTGACCAAAATGACAACCCAAGAAAGATTTCTCAAATAGCTGCTACACACAATTCATCTCACTGAGAGTGTTGCAGCACAGAAGTGTTCTGCTTTATTTAGTGTTTTGATTTAACGTACAAGGATAACAACAAACTGATATTATCAGTTTCTTCCCTGTAAACATTTGACATTACAGACATATAGTTATGAAGCCCAAAGCCTTCAAAGCATTCCCAAAGAATTTTGCACAACAAAAGTAATTTTTTATCTCCATTTATAATTTCATTAGCAAAACATACCTCTATTATTTTACACTTTTCATCATAACTTCAAGAAAGGAAGGAGGATTTGACACTGCTCTTACTGTGCCAAACTGCTGCTGCTTTTTTTTTTGCTTTTGCAACTTTTTTCTTTTTCAGATGCATCTATAAAAGTACATAATGTCCACAATGATAATTACAGTCAAAACGCTAATAAGTGTAACTGTTCTTGAAGTGCCAGTAGTAATGTGTGATTCTGCATATTTGCATGAGCGAGCAGATTGTCTGCTTTGTCTTTATTTAAAATTGTAGATATTCTATACAACAATGTGGTCAACTCTATATTTGGGGCATTTTTATCTCACTGCACATATTGCTAACATTTTGGAATTATAATTTGAAGTTGTTTAAATGTTTTAACATAGATGGCGATTTGCCTGTGATACTTTATAGAAAAATATCCTTCATCAGGGTGTATGACTGCAAAACTGAAAATTTGCTTTGTTTCCATCCGTCACATCTACGATTTGCAAGGAGAAGGTGCACACACAGTGAAGCTAATATTTTAATCTTTGCTAAGTGTTTTGTTTATATGTAAATATGTAAATATGACTGTTGAAAAACCACAGTTAGCCAAAAAGGGACACATTCTCTTATGAAAGGCTTAAATACTTGAACTAAAAGTTCATGATTGGCTTTGGTAGTGCATCATATTGTTTCTCTCTCTAATTGTCATAACGTTGGAATGCAGTTTAGCTTGTTCTTATGGAATTCTAAATATGTGAGCTAATTGGCAAACCTGCACAGTTGTGATGATATTCAACTAGCAATTGTACTGCACAAGTGAGTGATTGTAAAGTATTATGTTAACAAGCAACATGTCTCCTATTTTTCGATACACATATGTCTTTTAGAAAGACAACGCCTCTGTCTGCTTTTTGTATTTTTATCAAGTGATTGTAAATATTTGTTATATTTTTGGTTAAGAGAATGTTTAAGAGTCATGTTTATTCTCCAATCTAAAATGTTGTTGGGACAAATAAACAATCTACATAACTATTAAGCATCAAATATTGTATTTGCAATGGTTTTCTGTGGTAGAATAATAACAATCATACGCCCATGTTTGTCTGTTTTCAAGATGTCTTCCATTTATTTGTCCAGATTTGTTTTGTAATTGGGTTTACGTTTGATTCAAACTAGCTCTACTAGTGAAGCTCCCTAAATGAGAGTTGGCTGTTTCTTTTATTTTTAAATATTAAAATGCCTAATTGTCTCCTGCAGATTTTAGAAATATTCGGTCCACAAATTTGGTTGTCATTGCTCTGGTTTGAAATGTTTAGTTCTTTTTTTACTTTTAATCTATATGCTCTCCCACCTGCTGCCCGGTAAAGGGTCTGCGATTTTGTCTTGGAATATAGTGCTAAACAACAAGCAAGTTGTTGCAAAATGTCTGTAAACTTCAGATGCACTCACGATTTTGTAGATTGCTACTCCTACCCTTCATCAGCTTTTTAGGTACCCAGCATCTAACTGAGTGACCAGAAACGTATCCAGTTGGTAAAACAGAGCTTGGTAGCATACAAGGGCACACTGGGTGTATGAGCACACTTGGAGTTAACCTTTTGCCCTTTTATGTGTGGACTTGAACAAGATTCGCTTGTGCTCAGTGGCCTCTTACACTGGGCCTTAGCACCATTATTTCTCACAGATGTGTGGTTTTTACATTTCTCCAGCTCAGACAGCTTGTGAGGCCATGCTGTAGCTGGAAGCCATGTAAATAGTTTAATTTATGATTTGTATTATTCTAATCTGAATGTAGTCTGTCTCCTGTCTGGAGAACAATCCCCATGTGCATGCCTATGCCCTATTCACCACTATTTTTGTGGGATTTCTTAAGAATTACCTGGCCTACATACAGAGTGAGGATTGCCCTTCCCAGAGAGGACATTGGAGTTTATCCTTATGAAGAGGAAACAAGAGATAGATAAAAGATCTTGGTTACTGGGTGTGGCTCCAAGCATTTATGTCAGTAAGGCACCATACTCTGTGACTCTCCATGTGCAGATCACTCACTTGCATTTCATAAAGTGGTGTGAGAAACTCTGGAAGGTGAAGTGCACTGGTTGCATGCCCACTCTTAATACCTCATAGCCGGTTCTAGCCGGATGTAATTGTCGTAGGAGGGGTACCAAGTAACCAGAGCTGAGGGACCCGCTCGAACCAGACCCTAATGCTCCAGAGGTTGTGTTGCAATGGTGAGGCAAGCCCTCTCCACCCCCTAGCTGGGTGCAAGATGGACCAAGTGTCCGTTTCTGTAACTCAAGGAGGTTGTACTAGGGAGTACAGTCAGTCTCCCCCCTCTGTTACAGTATAAGCCTGACAGAATCAGTCTTTCTTTACTACTTTCCTACTTCCTGCGGTTGAATGTTACTTATGCTTGGTGCAACGTGTCATTGAGAAGGGTATGGTTGTAGAGTCTTTGTGGGACAAGCCCCCTAGTTAAAAAACAAAATGAGAACTGCTTCCACCAATATTTGGGCCCCTTTTCAGTCTACCCCAAAGCATAGGAGCACAGGATGCAAAGGAGGTGCCTGTTCCTGCTGATTCCATCCTCGGCAAAAGACACACAGATGATGGACGTAATGCAGAGCAAACCAAACATTCTCCCCCAGTCAATAGATCTGGGTTAAATCCATCGTTCCTTTGCTCACCATGCCACCCCATGACTGGGTCTAAACTGGGGTGGCATAGTGAGCAAAAGAACGATGGATTTAACCCAGATTTCTTGACTGGGGTGAATGTTTGATTTGCTCTGGATTCTGTCCATCATCTGTGTGACTTTTGCTTTCTCGCCCTAAGTGCCCTGGGTATGCCCAGACGTGGTCCCAGGCTCACTGTGCCACTGGATTCAAGCTAGCCTGGCTGATAAGGATTGATGCCCCGAAACCAGTCCCAGGATGCTTGCTTCTGTTACAGGGAGGACCTGGCTTGGCAGTTATGGCATGACTTTTCCCATGAGGCACAGAGTCAAGACAGATTTGCATATGGCTGGGGCTAAACTGGGGTGGCATGGTGAGCAAAAGAACGATGGATTTAACCCAGATCTTTCGACTGAGGGTGAATGTTTGATTTACTCTGCATTCGGTCCATCATCCCTGTGTCTTTTGCTGACTCTATCCTGGGGTCAGCCATAAGCAGCAGTCTTGTTGTGAGATTGCTATGCCAATGTAAGTACACTGTGTCAGTGATGACCTGATATTGCAATTTTCCCTGCCACTCTACAACCTTGGAATGGCATGACCTCGCAGTGGAATCCCCACTCAAGCATCTTTAGGGTCATGAATGGTGTCCGCATTCCATCTTTATAGAACTACTTTGCTTTAGTATACAACCCCGGCTAGAATACTCTTAGAAAACATGGATGGGACACATCGATCATTAAAAAGAAAATCGAAGAGGTCAATATTGAGCTGGATTCTTTTAGCAAATATTCAATCAAGAAGAAAACTTGTTAAGGAAAGGTATTGGGTTTTTCACACAGGAACACGTTTATCCATTCCTTGTGGAGAATTATTACTCCACAGAAAGAGGGGGGGGGTACATGCACAGGACCGTCAGACAAGAGAGTCCTTAACTTTTCTGATACTACCAATTCATAGCAGCAAAAGAGGCCTCATTTTCAGTTTCATAGCTGTTTCACACCTCTACACCTTTTCTGAACAATATCTGTTCAGCTAGGTAACAGCATCTGCTATTTTCTTCTGCATCGGCAAGCAGGCAAATGAACCCCCCAAGCTAAGGAAGGTTATTACAGCTCTTTAAGGCTTTTGTCTCAAATCTCTGCTATGGAGTTCCTCTCTAACTTATTATTTCTCACCCTTTTCTCAGAATATTTATTGTATCTGAACACTGTTGAACATTTTTTGAATAAACAATTAGCCTTAGGACACTGCCATCCTTTCACTTACTTACATTCTGTGAAACCTTACCTATTGTTTGAAAACAATCGATGAGAAGTGAAACTATCAGTTTCTGGAAAAGGGAATTTGACCCATACAGAAAAACGAATGTACTGAAGCAGACTTAATTATCGTACAGCAGTGAATAATGAGAAGAATAACTATGCATTCATATCTGACACTACCTAAAAAATATATTTGTGTATAGTTTTTTCACCTTAAAAAACAAAGATTAAAAGTAACGTTTTAAACAAGAAAAAAACACAATTAACCAATTATAGTTATCTCCTGTAACTATAACTTACGCCCCCATCATGCATAGTGTTGTCATCAGTGATGTCATTTCTGATGTTGCAGTCATGCTATCAATGATGTCATAGTTCATGTCATGAGAGATGTAACATATTAGGTAATTAGTAGTGCATAGCAAGGATGTGAATCGTAGTTAATTTAGGGCAACCCCTCGCATGTAAGCAACCCCACTCTTTGGTCTCAGGCAGACTAACCGACTTTGTCAGACTTACAAAAGCAAAATATGAACAGTTGGCCTATTGGTTTTATCAACAACTGGAGTTATATATCCTACATGCGGTCGCCAATAGCTAATTATAGTCTGGACCTACTTTCCATAGGAAAAGCTTTTTTTGTTTTACAATAACTTTGGCACCATTTGATGAATCTTCACATATTTTTCAAAACCTATTTTACAGTCTCTTCTGATGCAGTCTTGAAAGTTTTGTGGTGATTCATTGGGGTTTACAAGCATGTTTTTTTCAATTGTGCTGCAAAATTGCAGGTAAATCCGCAAATTTGTTTCAAAATTGGAAGAAAAAAAAAGTGAGGTCTCCTGTGCTTGTTTTGAATATAGCCCCGGTGGGCCATGTCCTGGGAGCATTTTTTTTTAAGAAAAGGAAGGGGGCACAGATCCCCTATTCTATGGCTCTTAGAGCCCTGGACCCCACCACATCCCTGGTGCTAAATCACTTAAACCTGGGAAGGGGCGACGCACGCCCCCGGGGGCTGTAGTAAGGCTTACAGGTCCATTGTCAACGATTGCTAAATAAGCATGAGCTTCACTACCATGAACCTGCTTTTGCGCACGACACTGCAAGCATCTATTTCACAATACTTATTTGTGCCCCTTTTACACATAAGAACTGTCTGCTTTGCAGGTTCTTCGCTGTGCTCTCAGGTGTAGTCTGCACATGATGTTCAAGGTTAAACAACAATGCCCCTTGTTATTCGGTTCTGATCTGTCCCTCGTGTGTAGACCTAACAGGCTTCACGCAGCTGCACCTCTGGAAATCGTGTACTTTAATATTGCAAACACAAGCTGTTTACACACACACACGTAGAGACACTTTTCCAGAGAGACCACCCGTGTTCGTCCTGCGATGTGAACATTGCATCTAGGCCATGAGATATGGGTTCTGCTGACAAAGCCCAGAGGTCCTCTGTTTTATAAAAAACTATCTCTTGTCACGGGGAGGGTGGTTAGGTCGTTCCGTACTTTTCCATTGTTTTTTATAACATGACATCCCCGTTTGTATTCTATGGAATTGTAACAATGCTGACAATATTTTGTTTATGCATTCTGCTGCTAGTATTGGCTCGTGTACTGCACCATAGAGCCCGTTAGTTGAAATAAACATTTTAAACTATACTGCGTCTCTGATTACTCACATTGAGGACAAGTATGAGTGGCTAAGTGAAAGAGTTTCTAGCTCCCGTGATTTCCAAAATAGAGTTACGTGTTCTGGGTTGTCTAATCATTGGTAGCTTCACTGTAGACAGAGAACGAATGAGACACTATAGCTAGTCGGTAAGGGATTTTGGGCACGGATGTGGTAGGTTGGTACACCACCTATTCACTGAGGTCTTGTTTTCCTGTGCATAGTTCTGTGTATGTGCAGCAGAATCCCCGCAACATGGCACCACCAACATTTGGTTCTTCTCTGCATGACGCTTGAGTAGTGCTTGTGCTTCTCCACACATCCGCCTCCTGAGGCGGCTGTGACGGGAATACCTCCTATATTGAAGTTTTTATAGGTTTGTTCAAGCTTGCAGTTAAAAAAGGTTACTCTGTCTTATTAGCCCGTGCTGTGCTGCCTACGTGTTAAGTTGTACATCCTACTTTGTGATGGGGCATGAGATTGCCGCACACAGTCATACCCCCCTCAGGGACTACTTAAGGAATTTTGGAATCCCTGATACGGGGGTCGATCTAATTTTTGTAGTTGAAACGGAGCCTATGTATCCTTTTGAAGTCTTTTATTCGTGGGTCACCTTTTCGGCATTTGAAGCGGATGATAATTTGTTTCATGAGTATTCTGCCACTGCAATGCCGGGCGCGTATCGTCCATATCAGACCCTAGAGGTTCTGCCATCAGCTTGGCAACACCAAATTTGGTTTAATGGCACCCTTCCTCACTCATTTACACCTGTCTGGTTAGGTCCTTTATCAATTGAAGGAGCCTCATGGCCGGTGTTGGCTGGGTATGCACCGTACCCACGTGGATTAACACACGCTAATCTCAATGAATTACAGGCTTTGCATGCTTCCTTAATTCGTGTTCATAGAGCTGTTATACAGTTCATGTCCCGTGCTTTTCAGGCAGCTCCACCAGGGGTTGTCGCGCACCTGGCGGGGACTGGTGGTTTGACTATCAGTCCCGTTATGGTTAATTCGGTAATCGGCAAGCGTCCGACAAATAAGGATGATCTACCTCATTGGTTTGCCGAAAAATTTGGACAGCTTGAAGCTGTTTTTCCTAATACCTCTCCTGTACAGAAGCACCAAATTTTAACAATTAATTTGCCTCAAGAATTCCTTCCCGAGTTAGCTGATTGTAACACCTGGGGAAAGGTATTTGCAGCTGTATACTCAAAGTGTTTCGGCACACCATCAATGACTGTCCTATCCTCAGTGATAAAATGTGTTCAGGATGAACACGCCGCTGAAGCCGCTGTGGAATTGGGGATGCGTCTGGTGGGAGTGTTTGACGTGGTGGCTGATATGATCCTTGCCAATGTCAAAGGTGGTGCTGTGAGCTTTCAAGTCGCTAACGCCTTAGCAGCAGTCCCTGAGCTGGACAAACCACACGAATTACCAAAAATTATTGCAAAGGCTTATAAAACCATTAGCCGCAATAGTTATGGGAACAAACCATTTACCCAATCGCAAACACAGTCTAAGTCACAGGCTAAGGTCCCATCTGACATAGATGGGCGCCCAGTCTTTTCTAAAAAGAACTGGATAATTAAGAGAAAGGGGCAGGACCAACACCAGAAACAAGGTTCCTGTGCTACTTCCCCGACACATGAATGTTCTGAGCGTATTTATGACTTGCGCGACTGCGTGAAAATTAAGACTCCAGATAGGTTTCAAGTCCCTGATCAGTGTTCTCGTTCTTCACAGGACACATCCGTCTCACTAGCTGGTGGTGGGGATCGCTAGGATTGTGGCAGGACCCTGCAAATTCCATGGGGACTTGGTCAGACTCTTCATTTTGACGGCAAGGGGAAGCCGGAAGAGCAACCACGTTTCCGACCCCCTTTTCAAAAGAAAAAGTTGCCACATTAACAGCGAGATACGCCTCAGACAGTGAGAACACGACTACTGGATTGGACTTGGGCGGTAACCCTGCTAGACAGCGCAGCGGAAGTTACAATAGTGCGAGAGGCAATACGTCCTTGTCTGGAGGCGACAACAACTGAAACATTAATTACTGTAGAGACAGCCGACACGTGTAGCCCCCCTAGATCGGCTGTACGAAATAGTATCTGAAACAAACACCTAGTGATAGATTCATTACCTTCGAATTACCTCAGGCGTCAGACTGGATCCAAAAAGTTTTTGATCAGCAGTACAGCTGCACGTCTGTAGGCTTCGTTGTGCGGCTTCGCGTGCGTCGTTGGCATAGTTGGTGCTGTGATGCTGTCGTCGGAGCTACTTAGACGCGCCCAGGCGCGCTGAAGTCTGTTCTTTCTATTCCCGCGCCAGCAAGCGCAGATCCGGGAAGAGCAAGTACCTCCAGTCATTTTTTGACTGACTTTTTTGAGGTCTTTTACCTCATCTTTTCGAGTTGATCGACTCCTGCTGTCGTAGGGATGCCTGATTTCAAGAACTGTGGGGACTGTCATCGCATGATGTCGGTGATGGACCCCCACCGCGTGTGCTCCACTGCATGGGGCCCGACCACGACCCCAAATCGTGCCCCGACTGCCGGGCCATGGCATCGAAGACTTTGCGGGAGCGGTCCCGAAAGTTGCTTGAAGCCTTGCAGTTGGCTCCGCGCCGCTCAAGGTCCTGGTCCCGTGGGAGGTCGAGGGACCGGTCGCGGAGTCGTCATCACCATTCTTCGGGATCTAAGTCTTCTCACTCGGGGTCAGGTCAGTCGAAGCATTCCAAGAAGTCGAAGAAGCATCATCGCTCTTTGACTTCCCTTGCCAGTCCCGGCTGAGGGTGCGGGCGGTGCCACCCCGCGGAGCCTGTGACGTCGTCTCCAGTCTACCCCTCCTTCCCAGGTGCAGAGGGTTTGGGGGAGGCCAGTGGTCTTGACACCTCACCTGACTCTGGCATGCTGTCTCCTCCTACCGTGGCTACGGAGGAGGGAGCCAGTTACGCAGTGGTGTTGCGTAGGGCGGCCGAGGCTCTCCACCTCGAACTCCCTACGGTGGACGTCAGGACTAACTTCCTGACAGAAGTGCTCCAACCGGCGGCTACCTCTTCGGAGCCCTTGCTGCCTTTTAATGAAGCACTGACAGACGTGCTTTTGTGCACCTGGTCCAGGCCCAACACAGGGGCTCCTTGTGGATAGGAACGTGGCCCAACGCCATCGCCCGGCTCCGGGAGACCCCCTTTTCCTTACCCAACACCCCACCCCTGAGAGCTTGGTTGTCCAAGCCTCTGCTTCCCAAAGCGCATTCCTACCGCACTTCCGGATAGGGAATCCAAGAAGCTGTATCAGCTTGGCAAGAAACTGTTTTCTTCTGCCAGTTTAGGGCTGCGGTCGGTGAACACTGCATGCCTCTTCGGGCCTTCATACCCACTCTCTGTGGGACACGGTTGCGCAGGTGCTGCCCAACTGTTCGGAGGAGGCCCAGACAGTTCTCTCCCAAGCGATTGTGGCTGGGAGAGATGCAGCAAAGTTCACCACACGTTGTGGGCTGGATACCGCCGACTCTCTGGGCAAGTCAATTTCCACGACAGTGGCGCTTCAGCGTCCCGCCTGGTTGAGGACAACTGGCTTCACAGGGGATGTCCAGAACACCTTGATGGACATGCCCTTTGATGGCATTCGCCTTTTTGGCAACAAGGCAGACAGTGCGTTGGAGCGCTTCAAGGACTCCCGGGCTACGGCCAAGTCCTTAGGCCTGTCAGCCACTCAGCCTCCTCCACCTTCTGTCTTTCGCTCCTTTCGTGGCCACGGAAGGGGCGCCCCACAACGTTCGCAGAGCCACAGGCCACAACAGCCTCAGCGTAGCCGTGGACGTGGGAACCGTCGAAGCGGTTCAGGGGGCCAGCGGGCGGGTTAGTCCACCACCACCCCCGCAGCATCCTCTTCCAAGCCTTCCTAGTCCAATCTTTCAGGCCCATCAGATGCCAGTGGGTGGACGTATGCGTCATCATTTCCACCACTGACGTAATATCACTTCGGACAAGTGGGTGCTGCAAATTGTCCGAAGAGGTTTCTCCCTCCCCTCGAAACAACGTCTCCAGCCATGCCACCTCAGTGCCACGGCATGTCGGGGGATCACTTGGCGCTTCTCCAGCAGGAAGTTGCGGCCCTTTTGGCCAAGGGGGCCATCGAGCACGTTCCGATGCCGGAAGTAGGTCGTGGTTGTTATTCCCACTACTTTCTGGTTCCAAAGAAGGACAAGGGCCTGCGTCCTATCTTAGACCTTCGGAACGGAAGGGGAGAGGGGTTGGCCTAACTGCTAAGGCGCTCGACCTCGGACCTGGGGAACTTGGTTCGAGTCTCGGTAACGACGCCAAAAACCCCCTGTGATTGTGGGCAAATCACTTAATCTCCCCGTGCCTAAAATGAAAGTGTGTCCTCATGTAACGTAACTGGTGCTATGTAAAGCGCTCTGATAACTGATTCGGTTCGGTTCTAGTTCGCGCTATATAAAACTCTGCAAAAAAAAAAAACGTAAATCGCTTCCTCTGGAGAAGGAAGTTCAAGATGCTCACTCTTGCTCAGGTCTTGCCTGCCCTAGACCCGCAAAACTGGATGGGGGCGTTGGTCTTGCAGGATGCCTATTTCCATATTCCCGTCCTGCCTGCCCACAGACATTACCTGCCATTCACAATAGGCCGTGAGCATTTTCAGTTCACCCTACTCCCCTTTGGCCTTACCAGCGCCCCTCGGGTGTTCACAAAAGTGATGGCGGTGGACGCAGCTCATCTGCACAGATGTTGGGTTTTAGTCTTCCCCTATCTCGACGACTGGCTGTTGAAGGCGGGCTCGCCCCAGGCAGTTGTCTCCCACCTCCAGACCTCGGCCGACGGTTCTCCATCAATGTGCCAAAGTCGCACCTGATTCCCTCGCAGAAGCTCCTATTCATCGGAGCGGTTCTGGACTCGGAGCGGTTTCGGGTTTATCCTCCTTAACAGCGAGTCCGGGACATTCAGGCTATGATTCCGATCTTTCAGCCTCTGTCCCGGGTTCCGGTCAGGATGACCTTTCGACTAATGGGTCTGATGGCCTCCTGCATCCTGCTGGTGGATCATGCCAGATGGCATATGCGGGCTCTGCAGTGGGAACTGTAGTTCCAGTGGGCACAGCATCAGGGCAACCTGTCCGATCACGTCCAGATCTCGGAGGGCACTGCACAGCAATTGCAGTGGCGGCTCACAAATCGCAATTCGGTCAATGGCAGATCCCAATCCCTTCCCCAACCGGAACATACAGTTGTGACGGACGCGTCCCTTCTGGGATGGGGCAGCCACATGGGAGAGGCGGAGATCAGAGGCTTGTGGTCTCCAGTGGAGTCCAGGCTCCACATCAACATGCTGGAGCTTCAGGCGATCAGACTTGCACTGAAGGCATTTCTTTCCTCTGTCATGGGGAGAGTAGTGCCGGTGTTCACAGACAACACCACCGCCATGTGGTACTGCAACAAACAGGGGGGGTGGGGTCATAGACCCTATGCCAAGAGGCTCTGCGCCTCTGGGCTTGGCTGGAACATCAGGGCATGTCCCTGATGCTTCAACACCTGGCAGGTTCTCTGAACGCCAGGACGGACGAACTCAGCCGCAGGTGCATGATGGATCACGAATGGTGTCTGAACTCGGAAGTGGTGCTAGGTCTCTTTCAGCAGTGGGGAGAGCCTTGGTTGGATCTATTCACCACTTAAGAGAACGCGCAATGTCATCAGTTCTGCGCGTTGGAATTTCCAAGGCGGCACTCGCTCGGCGACGCTTTTCGTTGCGAGTGTATTTGCGGTCTGTTGTACGCCTTTCCGCCTATACCACTTCTGCCCAGAGTGCTGAAGAAGATCAGGTGCAACCGGGCCCAAGGTATTCTTGTGGCTCCGGTCTGGGCTCAAAGAGTATGGTATCCCGAGACACTCAATTTGAGCATCGATCCCCCGATCCGTCTGCCACTTGGGGAGGATCTTCTGTCGCAGCAGCAGGGGACTGTCCTCCACCCGAACCGGTCAAGCCTCCTCCTCCTTGCGTGGAGATTGTGCGGCTGCAGTTGAAGTCTTTCGACCTGCCCCCCGAAGTCTGTAATGTTGTTTTGGCAGCCAGGCGTCCCTCCACTAAGTCGGTATACACCTACAGTTGGAATAGGTTTGTGGCATGGTGCACAGCAAAGGCTGTAGACCCCGTCTCTGGCCATTTATCGGAGGTCCTTCTTTTCCTTCTTTCTTTGGCCCAGCAGGGCTCTGCTCTGGGCACTATCAAAGGCTATCTCACTGCCATTTCTGCCTTCTTAATGCTTCCAGACTTCCCTTTTTCAAGTCCCCTATTGTAAATAGATTTTTGAAAGGCATCACACACGTTTCCTCCTGTCCCTTTCGTGATGCCTCAGTGGGACTTGAATGTTGTTCTTACTTACCTGATGTGTGCTCCCTTTGAGCCACTTCACCATTGTCCTCTTCGTCTTCTTACTCTAAAGACTGCTTTCCTGGTTGCCATCACCTCTGCCAGAAGAGTGAGTGAGCTCCAGGCTCTTTCTTCTAAGCCTCCTTTTCTCTCTGTCCATCCGGACACAGTTGTTCTAAGGACTCGTCCTTCTTTTCTGCCAAAGGTTGTCACCCAATTTCACATCAGGCAGACCATCACTATATCCACCTTCTTTCCATCTCCGCATCCCTCTAAAGAGGAAGAGAGGCTCCACCGTCTGGACCCAAAACGTGTGCTCTCTTTCTATCTGAGTCGCACACGCCGGTTCCGGGTGGATGACCAGCTCTTTGTTGGCTACGTGGGCGCCAAGAAAGGTCGGGCTGTGCACAAACGGACTATCTCTCGGTGGGTCGTTCTGTGCATAAAGGTTTGTTACTCCTTGGCTAAAAAGGAGCCTCCGGTGGGGCTATGTGCCCATTCTACCAGGGCGACTGCAGCCACTACTACTCTGGGACGAGGAGTTCACTTGCAGGACATCTGTCAGGCAGCTATGTGGGCTATGCTGCACACGTTTACCAACCACTACTGCCTGGACAGTCGAGTCCGGAGAGACTGCTTCTTTGGCCGTTCTGTTCTCCAGGACTTTCTGGTCTGATCTTGGTCCGCAGACCCACCACCGGGGTTGGTATTGCTGGGGTATCTATTCTAAGGTAAGGAATCTATCACTACGTGTTTCTTTCAGATGCACAAGGTACTTACCTTCTGTAACAATATGTCTGTAAGAGACATTAGTTTGTGATGGATTCCTTACCGCCCCACCCATCCTCCCCGTTCTACGAACTGATTTTAGGGTTAAGGTAATCCCTTTCAGGGCCCTAGTATCATGACACCAGTGGTCAGTATCTTGCATGGCTCTGCATTCCTGGCGCGGAAGGTCTTGTACAGAACTGACTTCAGCGCGTGTAGGCGCGTCTAAGTAGCTCCGACGACTTCATCTGTTGCCAACGACGCAAGCAGAGCCGCACAACAACGCCTAGAGACGCGCAGGGGTACTGCTGATGAAAAACTTTCCGGATCCAGTCTGACGCCTGGGGGTAATTCTAAGGTAAGGAATCTATCACTACTAATGTTTCTTACAGATATATTGTTACCAAAGGTAAGTAACTTGTGCTTTTTGTATAGAGGGTGGCATTGAGCGTGTTATTACTGAGATTTTTTGGGAGAATCTGACCGCTTCCTACAACATTTTGTTAGAGGAGGCGCACTAGCCCCCACCTTTTGTTCTGGCTGCGGCTCGAGGAGCAGACGTGATACTTCCTAGTTTTTTATGTTACGTTCCCAAAGAGCATGCAGAAGCCTTTGCAGCTTAGTGGGCTTTAGCCCTTGCTCCGGCTGTGTACCATAATCAGTTTGGCTGGGATAAAGATTCCCCGCCACATGACATTCCTTTATGGTCTATGCCTCAACTGCAACCCCAATATCCTATTAAACGGGAAGTTAAAGGTCCTGTCGCCTACATTCTCACTCAACGGGTGAAGTCCAGAAAAAATACCGGGGTTTGCCTATGGGCTACAAAAACAGCCCCGGAGTATTCGCTGCACGTTTTTCTCTGTTAGACACCATAGACCCAGATGCATATTTGTATGTTGATGATATCTATCTAACTGACGACGAATTATGGCCGCATCTGTGTCGAGTTGACCGCATAATTCTGCATTTTGCACATTACGGTTACACGTTTAATTTTGCCATGTCTCACATCGCATGTTATGTGGTGCTCTTCTTGGGATATGAGTTCAACAATGAAGGTCGAGGCCTGGCTCCCCACTTTCTAGAGAAATGCACACGGTTGCAATCTCCTACCATACTGAAAAAAAATTGTCTTTGCTGGGATTTTTAAAATTTGAGCATACTTATATTCCCATTATGCCCAGCGTATCAAGCCACTTTATGCCTTGATACAACATACCTTTTCAAAAGCCAGCTGATTACCGGAACATTCTGCTATATTACTTTCTTTGCAATCTGATTTGCTTCAATCTAAATACTTCTTAACGCGTGATAACCACACAAACCTGGTAATGCAAATCGTACTAGGCGCAGTGGGTTTCACTTACCTAACGTACAATGAAGGAGACACAGTGCCAATTGCATACAAATCACATTTGTACACTTGGGCCGAAATTAGATTTTCGACTGTCGAGAAGGTTTTGACAGCTGTCCAAATGGCGGTTCTAAAGGAACGCGCCTTGGTACAGGGAAAACACATTTTGGTGGTTACACCATACTTTGCTCTAGAGGCAATAATGAAGGCAAGTGTGCCAAACTCAAAAGCTTTACATCCCCGTTGGATACAATGGGCTACTTTGACGTCCCCGGATATCACTTTTATCTTTGACGCTTCTCTTCAGACACAGGAGTTCTTGCAGTATGAACATGTTCATCCACCTCCTTTGTCCTTCTTTTGGTAGACAATGCGTGTATTCTTTACACCGATGGTTCGGCTCAACTGGCCACGGCTTGTAAACATGCTTACTCAGCAGCGTGTGCTATAGTTGCAGGTACAATGGTGAATTGAGAATTCAAATCTTCCCTAGTGCACACTCAGGCACTTGGAAACTGTACTGTACTGTACATTTAGCTGAGCTGCGTGCTTTAGTTCTTGCTCTCGAATCTGCTGATCCAAAAGATTTTATTCTTATTTTCTGTGATTCTTATTATTGTGTTCAGTCTTTCAATGACAATTTATTCTTCTGGTCTCAAAATGATTATCGAGATTCTAAAGGCAGCACAATTAAGCATAAAACGTTTTGGGCTCGAGTGGCAGATCTTAAACAAAGTTTGCCACTCACACGTTATATATATTCTTGGCCATCAGCGTGTCGGGGCACATGCTGTTGGGAAGTTTGGCTGATGAAGCAGCCAAATCTGCAGTAGCCACGTGTTCCGAAGCAGCCGTTACTAGTTCCATGACGAAGATGGATAATGACATTTTGGTAGCGATAGCTACAACAAAGGAGGGCCTTAATTACCCATAGGGTTTCCCTTCAAAATATTCTTATCAGTTAACTCCCGAACAAGTTCCCTTTGCTAGAAAACCAGACGTTGGAGATCTGTTGATTCCCAACGCGGACCGCAGACACACTTTGATTAAAACCGCACACTAAGACATGTCCTCTGCACATGCTGGAGTGTCTGCTACTGTTTCTATTTTGCAGCAGCAATACTGGTGGCGTGGTTTATATAAAGAGACCCGCAATTATGTGCTTTTTTGTGACATTTGTCAGCAGATAAAGCCATCTGTGGATACACGTCCTCCACAAAGGCCGCTTAGCATTGCTAATCGGCCTTTTGCTTGTGTGTACCTTGATCACTGCAGTTCTTTCTCTTCAGATACTGCATATAAGTATATTTTAGTTGCAGTGGATTCATGCCCTAGATTTCTTTGGGTTTGGCCACAAAGCAGTGCTGACGCTCAAACTGTCATCAGGGATTTGCGTGTCTTTGTAGGAATATTTGCTTGTGGCACCTTTCATTCTGACCAAGGTCCTGCGTTCACCTCTAAGGCATACAAGGATGCTATGCGGTCTTTGGGGGTACTGGTGCAATTTTCGTCTCCGTATAGGCCTCGGGCCAACTCATTTGTGGAGCGAATGAACCGTGATTTAAAGCAATCCTTGACAGCTAGAGTCTTGGGTACTGGCAGGAACTGGTTAGCCCATTTGTATGGAGTCCAACGTGCACTTAATCTCCCTAGAAGACCTCTTGGTGGGCGGACCCCATACGAAATGCTCTTTGGCATTAAAATGATCGTGCCAGACCTTGATGGTCTAGACTTTGTGGCAACTGTCGCAATCTTTGACGTAGATAATCATTCTGCTACGTTACAGAATCTACAAGAGACCCGTGCCAGCCTTGCAACTGAACATTTGTCTTCAGCCACTGACGCAGCGCTACAGAATCCAGTGGTCGGCTGGCTTCCTAAAGTTGGAGATCTAGTCCAAGAAAGTGGAGAACAAAAAAGAATGTGGTCCCTCTTATTGTGCACCGGTTCCAGTGCTTGGCCTGAAGGGTACTCGAACACTGATTTTACCTCCTCTACCAGGTCGCTAAGACAGCAGATATATCTCAGTGGACAATGTCAAGTTACAACATCTGGCCGTTTCTGAATAGTGACACCTGCTATTTCCTGTCTCACAATTTGAAGAACTCAAGAAACTATAACATCTCCTTATGACACTGTCATCAAGATGATCACTGCTGTTGAGCCCCCTACCGTCCCTCCTGTATCAACAGATACGACAGATGCTGACCACACATAATCCCACAAGTGGCTCTGTGCATGATTTACTGGATACACCTTTGCATCGTGGCAGATATTCGTTTGATGCATCTTCCACATCCTCAGGTGAACCGACAAAATTGTAATTTTTTTTATCTTCGTTTAAAAAGACTTATTTGGGTCCTCCCTGGACATACATTTGGTTGACTCTATTATAGATTTTTCTTTTTATGTCCATTGCGTTTCTAACAGTAATTTGTCAACTTATCAATGGTCACTACTTGCCTGAACACTTTGCTGCGAACTTTGTTGATGGAATTTTGGCTCCACATTCATCTTCACACATCATGAAGTGTGACCAAACTCTTCAACATTTCAGCATTCCCTGTTTTGGATGGTAGCGTTTGGGATAAAGTGGGTTTCCACATTCATGGTCCTACAGAGCGGATTAACGTACCGTACAACTTTAAAGTCTCTATGGGTGATGTGGTTACACAAGACATTCATTCTGACTATTGGGATGTGCATGCAATTCAAGCTTTGTTTCAGATTTAAAATATTATGCTGCTTTTAATGCTTAAGACTCGTATATAAATTCTGCTAATTATGCTGACCTCTTCTGTTATCAACATTATGGCCATCATTTCATACACAACACTAGTCCATTACGTCCAGTCGTAAATTACACTCAGTGGGAGCATTGCCCCACGCCAGTAAAGGGCAGCTCAAAAACATTAAAGAAAAAGTTTACCTACTTTACAGAATTTAGCCCATCCAATCTTGAATCATTCTATTTCAAAATAAATAGCCCCTCCTCTTGGAAACTCATGTTGACACATAGTAAATTAATATATTCTTCTTCCTTTCGCCATAATCTGGCCATAGAGGGTTATGACCATTGGAAGGAAACCATTGATCTAAAATCAATTTGGGGCTCTAAAGAATGACAGGTGCGAGGCTCCGAGGCCCTGCAACGTGCGTGCCTCATACCCACTCAAATGCTAATTTTGAATAATACTATTTACCAAACCACATGTTTCGGTTTGGTGACTACTAAACAAATGAATGCCCCAGCCATTCCGACTTCGGCTGAATATGATAATCGGTGCTCCCAGGCAAATTATACCATTGAAGATTTATAGAGTTTGTTGAGAAATAATTCATTTAATGCTTTTGCCATGGATCCCCTGGGTTGGTTAGTCTGCCCTAATAGTTCAAATGCTTGCCAACTCCGTTTTCTTAACTCTAGTTTAGGTTATAAACATGACAGGCCAGACCCTAGGTTTCCTGAGTCACATACTGTCACGACGTACTCTGTTGGTAAACTGGTCAACAATGGTTACAGCACTCAACACTGTTGTCTCTTGAACAACATTTATCCTTGCTGTCCAATAATATTAATTTGGCCGACTTTGTCTTAGGACCGAGAACTCCTAGAACAAAGAGATGGATATATGCTGCTTACAATGAAATTTGAAAAATATCACAAATGGAAACATCACGTTTACGGGAAATAGACCAGACAAACTTGGATAAAGTCTTAGCTGTAGTCGACAACAGCATTAATACACTATCTTCCTGCATTTATACATTAGAAAATATTGTTTCCTCTGTTATCGACATTGTACAAGATGTTTCTCTGTTATATCATGATCAAAATCAATTACAATCAGTAATGCAATGTGCATGGACTTTGCAAACTTTGAAAATGGGGAAAGTGCCTTGGGATTTTATGAACGCTAGCGCTCTATTTTCCCCGATTAATTCGACAGACAAAGAGCAATTCATGTCCATGAAAGATGCAACTTATACACTTTTGCACATTGAAAAAAATAGACCCTTTACCGTTTTCTGTAGTGGAATCAGATTCTGCAGTTTGGTTAATCCATGGGGTTATAAATTTCCCATTCTCATTGTTTTAATTTACATCCTGTATGAAACATTACCCTGTGGGCCGTTCTGAACTGTGGTCTCTGCCTTTCACTTATCGATGTTTAAGGGACAACACTGAAGTTTACCTAACAGGGGAGGTTTGTGATTCCACTGTGGGACATTCCCTTGTCTGTAAAAATATACAGTTGCACAGAACCTGTAACCTTTCAACTCCCAATCTTGTATGTGTTTTAAAAGGTAAACCAACTCCTGCCATAATTCCCACGTTCACACTGTGTACTAACGGTAGCTATCTTAATTTAACTGCGGAGGCGGAGCCAGCTCGCAACCAAGATGGCTGCTTGAGCCCGAGCTCCCTCGTCTTGCCAACGATCCTTAATTTATCCTGCGTGATAACCCTTCTCTGGGGCTTCCACACAGTGACCTGGTGCAGCTTACCTCCTGCGGACACTGTCGAGAGTGAGTTTAGCCGCACGGGCCCCCCTGCGGGCGTGTCAGGAGCTTTTGGGCCTGGAGGCGGCCTTTGCGAACACGAGCACCGGACTTTCCCAGAGGGGCGGGCTGTCTCTGACGGACAGGCTCCGGCTGACGCATGCTGCTGCTGTGACCCGGGCGCTCGTGGAGGCTGGTGAGGCCCACGCCCGGGGTCTGCTGGAGGAAACGCCCCCTGCCCTGACCTGGACGAAGCGCCCCCCGGTGCCGGCAGCCGGGTTTGTGAGGTGCCGGAGCGCTCGGTGGAACGCGGCGCTGTGGTGTGCAGCGATGCCGCGTAAGAGAGTAGACCGACGGCCTCGTGGGATTCGGGTGGCTTGCAGGCAACGTAGCCCCGGACGGCGGCTGGAGCGGGCGTCCGCTTGTGCCCCGGGGATTTTAACAGGCCTGAGGCTACAGTGTGGGGTAAGGAACAACTCTGAGCTGGGCAGTGAGACACACTGCTTTGGACTAGACGACCCCCTCTCCCTGCAGTTCCCCTGGCCCTGAGTCCCACGGTGTGGTTGTGGGACACGGGTGATTGCGGCGCGGGGGCGAGACCACGCACAACGCTCGGTGCCGCCTGGTGGATTGAGCAAGCCTGTCTGGAAGCCCGGAGGTGAGAAGGGGCATTAAGAAAGCGGCCATACCTGGAAGGGGCGGTGAGCTCTCCCCGTGGAACACGCTGGTCGCTGCAGTAACTCGTTGGGAACCTGCCCTCTGCGTCTAGTACCTTTGGAGGTGAGTGTGTCCCCCGGCCTAACGCTGAGGCCTCAGCCCACCACCTTCAGACAAGATCGGGTGGCCTGGGGGACCCAATTACGCGATGCACGTGGCCCTGGTGCTGCAGCCCGGTGCCCCGGTACAAGAGAGCCCCCTGAGAGGGTCGGACTGCCTCGGTGCCTGGCGGAGGAGAGGAGGTGTCCAGGATCTGAACGCGAGGCTTAGCTGCTGGCCCTGGGGCAGTTTGGCGCAATCCTATACCGTACTGAACGAGAGTGCCAGTGCTAGGTGTAGGGCGAGTACTGGGCCTGGTAGGGATCGGGCGCACCGACAGGACTCATTCGAAACTGTCCTTTGATCCCAAGGGCACCAAGACGGGCAACGCCACGGCAGGGAGAGCGTGAACCTACTGATGATCCTCCCCCACAAGATATCCGCAGTCTGCTACTGGCAATGGAAAAGGGCCTTCAGGGGGGTATTGCTTCTTTGGGCACCAAGATGGACGCGCTCACCTACCGCATAGATTGCATGGTGGAGAGGCTCGATAAACACGCGGAGCGCCTGGACATGTCCGAGCGCAGGCTCACGGAGGTGGAGGAAGCCCAGCCCTCTCTGGACTCTTAGGGTAAACAACTGGCCAGAGTGATGCAGGCGCTTCAGGACAAGACGGAGGATTTGGAGCCTTGTTCCCGGAGATGTAACCTTCGCATTACAGGCTTACCGGAGTCCACGCAGACTGGGAACATGGAAATATTTATTGAAAATCTCCTTAAATCTCTTCTAGGTGACTCAGCTTTTTCCGCCATGTTTGTGATTGAACGTGCACACCGCTCGTTCGGCCCGCAGCCGAAGCCGGGTGCTCCTCGGCCCATTATAGCGAAACTGCTTAACTATAGGGACCGCGACGTGGCACTACGTCTCGCAAGTGAGAAACAACCACTTCAATATAAGGTCTCGACGCTTTCACTGTTCCCAGATTTCACTACAAGAGTACAGGAGGCCCGACGCCAGTTCCAACCGATGAAAAGACAGCTCCGGGAGATGGGCGCAGATTACGCGATGCTGTACCCGGCGAAGCTGAGGATCAACAGGTAGGGGAAATCTGATATTCACGCACCCTAAGGCATTGCAGAAAGCCCTGAAAGACTGGCGCAAAGAGGGCCGATCCTCACAGGACGCATCGAATGAAGCAGCGGGAGTCTCCGCGGATGACCTGGAATAACAGAGACACTCGCAGATAAGGAAATTTTTTGGGCTCAGCATTTTATTTGGTCGGGGGGTGAAGAGATGAGCATAATTGCGGGGAAGTGGAGACATCGGGACACACTGGAGGGGTGCAGTTTAATGGACGATGGTTTGCTTGGGAGGCAAGAACTGTTGGGTGTTTGATATGATGCCCTGATATATTCCTGAACTGACGGAGAAGCTAGGCACCCATGCTCCACTAATCTCCTACCTTATTTTACTCAGTCTTGGGATTGTACCACAGGCTTTGTAATGAGTATTGTATTTTTTCATGCTGGGTCTACACCTTCGCTGCACCTTTTGATTACACGCAAATTGCATGATGTGTTTTGCACAGAGATGAGGGAGAGGCGTGCAGCTTTAAATTTACTTTTTGATCTAACATAGAGTTAGCATTCTGTTAGCTGCCTCTGCCTCTGTGTGTTTACCACTGTATCTGGAAAAAGTTTTGTCTGGGGGGGGGAGGGGTGGGGTCTGTTTGGAGGGTTCTGGGAGAGGAGGGTAGTTAAGATGGGGAGGAGGGTTGCTCGCGGCCTAGTTGGGGATGGGCAGGCGTGGGTGGGAGCGGGTGGAGGGACTGGGGGGCGTTATGTGTTATTTTCATGCTCCGCAATGTATTTGTTGCTAATGGGCAATCTAGATAGGTCACCTCGTAAGCTTAGGGCACTACACAGTGTTGGGATTCATATACAGGCACATATTTTGGAACAGGCACTCAGACCGCCGTAGACAGGACGGACACCCCTGGGGATAACTCTGATACACTGACATTGCTAACCTGGAACGTCCGGGGTCTTAACGACCACAGAAAGGTCCGTAAGGTATTGCAATGTCTTGCACGGCGTGGAGTTGATATCGCACTATTACAGGAGACGCACCTACACCCTGACAGTCATATCCTCCGTTACAGAGGCCTGGTGGAGAACACGCATGAGGCTGGGTTCACATCACATGCCAGGGGAGTGCTCACGTGGGTCAACCCGAAGACACGCATCAAGATGACGCCTTTAGTGACTGACTGCGACGGACGATATACCATCACGCGGTGTTGCGGTAAGTGCATGGATGTTTGTGTGGTGAATACCTACGGCCCCAATTATGACAACCCTGACTTCTACACGGACTTGGGGGCAAAGGTTGAGAAGTACGCAAACGGGGACGTGTTCTGGGGGGGCGACTTTAACATGACTAGACAACCACACTTAGACCGATCGGACGGCCCAGACCGCCACCCCTCAGCCTCGGCTAGAGCACTGGAATCCCAAATGGTTTGCTTAGATATGAGTGACTTATGGAGACACCTGCACCCCACGCAAGGAGGATACACGCACTATTCGACCCCACACAACCTACATACCAGGATAGATTGGTGGTTGACTACGACACACATTACTCGAATGGTACGCGCTTGCTCTATTTTACCATGTACATATTCAAACCACTCCCCTATACTGTTGACGATAGCGGTTCCAGCGAAGCGCATCAATCCATTTGCATGGCGCTTTCCTCCGTACTCACTGCTGGATGTCTCCTTTAAGGAGGAGCTGGCGGTGGCCATTAAGACATTTTTTGAAACTAACGTGGGCTCCGTAGACTCGTTCCAGACTGTATGGGAGGCTTTCAAGGTGTACGTTAAAGGGGTCACTATTTCAAAACATGCGGGAGTTCTCAGATCGATCAGGGGCAGGCTATGTACCTTGGAATCCAAACTTGGGGAACTGGAACGAAAACAAGTTCACGATAACAATGAGGCACTGAAACAAGAGATAGCCCACACTCTACGTGAATACAATGAGGAGGCTGATTCCGAGATTAAGCATCTGGGAAAATACGCAACTGCTAGGGTGTATGGGGAAGGAGACCGTCCTGGCGCGGTTCTCGCGCAGCTGGCTAAGCGCCGACGGGACAGCAGGGCGACCCCCATGATGAGGTCTTCCACAATTGAGGAGCCGCTCTCCGATGAACAGGTGGCGGAACGCTTTCTGGATTACTATACGAGACTGTACGCTTCGAGAGGCCCTGCGCCCGAGGAGGGCATACTGGATTATCTCACCCACATTGAGCTTCCTTGGCTGTCTAACGTGGAACAGGAGTTCCTGGCACGACCGATAGAGCGGGAAGAAATTGTTTGGGCATTGTCGGCAATGAGAGTGGGCGGTGCTCCAGGCTGTGATGGCCTATCTGCGTTCTTTTACAAGGCCTATTCAGATTTATTGATACCACATCTCCTCTCCCTCTGTGAGGACATGGTGGACACTGGCACGATGCCACCTACTCTACGCGAAGCTATATTGGTTGTAATTCCCAAACCGGATAAGGACCCGGGAGACTGCGCCTCCTATCGTCCTCTGTGACTGCTAAACGTTGATGCGAAGATATTTGTGAAATTAATTGCCAACCACCTTGCCCCCATGGTGACCGCACTGGTAGCTCCGGAACAGGCCGGCTTTGTGCCGACCCGTAATCTTACGTATAATCTCCGGACGGCCTTTGCGGCGTTCCAACACACGCGCCCTGAGGTACGCGCTGTGGAGGTCTCCCTCAACATGGAGAAGGCCTTCGACTCCGTCGAGTGGCCGTTCCTTCACCACGTTCTGAGTCGCATGGGAGTGGGTGAGCTGTTTCTGCGACTGCTGGCTACGCTGTACACTTGACAGTCTGCCCACATACGCATAGGTTCTCTCACCACTGACCCTATTCAGATTAGCAGAGGCACGAGGCAGGGATGCCCTCTCCCCCCCATATTATACGCATTGGTCGCCGAGCCTTTAGCATGCGCCCTACGTGAATATCATAGCCACAGGGGGATTCGATTCCCCACCTATAATTTGATCGTCTCTATGTATGCTGACGACACCCTTCTCTATGTCAGAGATCCGGAGGTGTACCTGCCGGCAATGCTTCGAGGGGTGGTCTTGTTTAGCTCACTATCGGGGATCCACGTTAACTGGAAGAAGTCCCTTATGCTTCCGCTCACACCAGCCACGCAGCCCTTTGAACCGGACTACCCTATTCAGTGGTCCACGGACGCAGTTCGGTACTTGGGGATTCGTCTCCACACGGACTCAGAAGTGGTCCTACGCGAGAATTATGGGGTGGCAGTCTCGAAGCTCGAGGAGGATGTGGAAAGATGAATAGCTCTCCCACTATTGCTGTTGGGGCGAATCTCCCTAATGAAAATGGTAGTTCTCCCGTGCTTTTTGTTTTTATTCTGCAACATCCCTATGGTTTTATCGCGACATTTTTTCCAGCAGTTACAATCGTCAATGGTACGCCTGGCCTGGGCCGGGAAGCAGCCCTGTGTAGCATGGAAAATATTGGTGCGTCCATAAGATGCTGCAGGAGTTCGTCCTAGCATTTTAGACATTTTAGATGTTTAATCATGCATTAACAAACGGATTATTTGTATCACGGACAGCGATGTTAATGACAATTTAAAATACCATGATGCAATATGGGAGTTGTAGTATCAGATGTGGTCCGGGCTGATTGTGGTCTAACAGGTGTTCCATCCATTGTGGTAATGAGGGTGGAGTTGGGAGGAGGGGTGAAGAAGGCGTTAAATGGGAGGGGACACGCTAGACAGTCGAAATCTTTCTCGCGGGTAGACGCAAAAGATGAATGTTATTTAGCAGGTATGTAACGGGGGGGATGTGAAATGATAAATGGTTATAGGATATTATAATCAGGGATCCCCAGACGTTTGGTGCATTATGTTGCGTTGCACTTTGATAGAGAGACAGCACACTTCAGAAGGAGGTCGTGCTGTGAAGTAAAGTTCGATTGTTTAATTAGTACGCGTGATGTTCGCAATGAGTTGTAGGCAACCGGGGTGAGTAGCATATTTCTGCTAGATACGGGGGGTGATTAATCACATAGGTGTCTGCCTTTGTACGCTAGTTCTTTACGGGAGTAAAAGAGTAGTTTGAATACCAGTAATTATTTTTACGTGAAGGGATGTGCGGGGTCACATGGAGGTTAATATATGAATGTAGAGGGGTTTGGTTACCACACATATTGTCAACGAACAACTGTTTATGAATCAATGTTTGCAATTTAATATACTTACAGGGAATATTTTTACAGCTTTCCAGTCTAATCGCAGCGATTTCATATAAAGCATGACAGTCTCTTGAAAATGAACTTTATCTGACAAAATCAAGACTTTATTTTATGCAGTGTTGAAGTGTAAACTAATGTTTGTTTAATTAATTTCACAGTTACCCCTGACGAAGGGCCCCCAGAGGCCCGAAATGCAGTGGGTTTTTAATAAACTGCTTATGATGAAGCATGCGCTTATACGTATTCTTGATTGAAGAGGCTCGGATGGCCCATCTTGGATATGAGAAACAGTAGAAAGTTGGCATTCCCCTGCTCGTGGAGTGAAAAAATGGTTGAGATAATGATCGAAAAGATGAATACATTGAATATACTTGATGAAAATGGATGTAAATGAGTTAAGATGTTGGCAAGAAGCTGCAGCGACAGTGCCATGGTTTGGGGCACTTACATGGTGTCCCCTTGTAGTGACTTAATGAATCACGTGTCACAGGAGCTGGGCACGCTACCATTGAGCACGCTTGACTATAAACAGGATATAAATGGATGAATTGTGTTAAAAGGAAAAACAAGGTGTGCAACCCATCCCCATTTGAATGCTCCGCTCACACCAGCCACGCAGCCTTTTGAACCGGACTACCCTATTCAGTGGTCCATGGACGCAGTTCGGTACTTGGGGATTCGTCTCCACACGGACTCAGAAGTGGTCCTACGCGAGAATTATGCGGTGGCAGTCTCGAAGCTCGAGGAGGACGTGGAAAGATGAATAGCTCTCCCACTATCGCTGTTGGGGCGAATCTCCCTAATGAAAATGGTAGTTCTCCCGCGCTTTTTGTTTTTATTCTGCAACATCCCTATGGTTTTATCGCGACATTTTTTCCAGCAGTTACAATCGTCAATGGTACGCCTGGCCTGGGCCGGGAAGCAGCCCTGTGTAGCATGGAAAATATTGGTGCGTCCATAAGAGGCGGGAGGGCTGGGAGCCCCGGATTTGGAACTCTACTACCGTGCGGCGCAATGCGCACACGCTTATCATTGGATTCATGGTCCAGTGAACATCCCACATATACTTATAGAGTCAATTGTGGCAGACCCGACGCCCTTGCCGGCACTGTTATCCAGACTGCCGGATCGCAGAACAGGTCTCCTGGATTCTTTAAATGTTGTCATGCATGCCTGGAACCACATGTTGGATATTCAGGCATGTAGTCTCCTATACGCCCCTAACGCACCTGTGGAATGGTGCGCGTGGTTGCCACCATGTAGGGATAAAGGAGTGGTGGAGGCTCCGAAGGAACTGAAGGTCAATACTATGGGAGACCTCTTTTCCGGGGGGCGTGCTCGGAGTTGGAGTGAGATCGAGATGGAGGACGGGTCGCACTCCCTTTTATCACGCTTCCAGTTCCACAGAGTACGGCTCGCTCTTAGGAGCCTACTGGGGGGCGATATGGAGGAGCCTGCGATAGTGTTGGCCTTTGACTACATGGTCAATGCTAAAGCCCCTTCTAAACTAATTACCAATCTATATCGAATTGCCCTCTCTGAGAGGACGGCGGAATATGCCAAACCGAGATTGGCGTGGAAAGCTGACTTGGGAATTGAACTGGGGAGGAGACGTCGCAGTATTGCTGCACGAGCACAAGAAGAATATCTCTGAACGGTCGCCACTGTCACATTTCACCCTAGGTTTGCCCTGCTTTCACACACACATAGCGTATGAAGTATGAATGGGGGACTACATGTCCCAGAATGGCGAGTGATCATGTGTTTCCTCTCCTCTGTCTATGCTCCGCCTACTTATACACGTTTCTGTGCTCCACCCGGTGCTTGTCACCTGAGTCTGGATTTGTAATTCCTGTGAAGAGGGTTTGTTACTTACGCTTTGGCTTGCTATCAGAACGATAGAGGAACTATCTGGAGCATGGCGTGCTATCGCTGATGCGTGACCGCATTTCTTCGGACTACCCGGGCATTAAGCCGTTCTTTGGAAAAGGAAATGCTCGCGCAAGGGCGCATTCGCATTTCTGTTTGAAGTCTTGGATTGTATTGGCACGCTAGCGCGGGAGAGCTCTCGCGTGTCTTCTGATTATCCGGAGATAGACTTTGATTCTGAGAAAGGAAACGCTCACACAGGAGCGAATTAGAACTGTTAATAACGCTTGTCTTTTTGGCTTTGGTGTTTATTCAGCTCTGGACATTGCGGTGAGCGGAGTAAAGGGAATCGACAGGTCCTTATGGATTTTGGGATCCTTTCTCCCTTGTGAACTTAGTAGTTTTTTATGCTGATACTATGCTGACTATTGGAGAAGCATTCTTTTTTCAACACTCAACTTTATTGAGATGGATGCTGCAACAACAGATCTAACAGTCAGCTAAGTACTTATCTTCAGTCGATTTTTACTTGACTTTACTGAGAGAGCAGACACTGATTCAAGTGACATCTCAAGTAATGGAGGATTGAAAGACATTGTGAATATATATTTTGTTTTTTGTTTACTTTTATCTTTTGGGCCTTTTTTCTTGGAGTGCTTGTGGCAGCATACACTTGTAAGTACATATCTACATATCTATAGTGACAGAATACACTTGGTTATGAGGAGGGAGGGACAGGGTTCCACTCATACCTGTTTTCCTTCTATCTTGCAGATAAGAATCCAGGGGCGCGTTATAGGAGTAAGGACTACACTTCAGACGTACGCCAGTGAGGGTTCTCTCTGCCACAACGTTTTTTGTTTATTTGTCCCTTTTTACCCCTTCCCCGGTTGTGGTAGAATCTGGGAAGTACTATGGAGATACTCTCAGGTCCTGCCATAGTAAGGGAGGAGGTATTCAAGCATCGCTCCTGCTGTATCTGGCTTTAAGGTTAGTGAACCTTCATTCTGTATCAGTTTGACAGCCACAGACTGCAACACTTTAAATATCTCAACAGGGTATACTACACCCCCGACAGACTACATAGATATGGACTACGGGACAGCACTAAGTGTGAGAGATGTGGGGATTTACTTGCCGATTTTATTCATGTCGCATGTTCTTGCCCGACATCCTCGTCTTTTGGCACTCAGTGTACCATGAAGTTAACGAGATCACATACCTCACATTGACTCCCGACCCGCTGTTGGCCATATTGGGATACTCCAAGCCCCTCCGACCCATGTATAGAAGACTGGTTGACATGGCTTTCCTGATTGCTAAACGGTGTATCGCACGTACCTGGATGCGGGGCCTGGTCCCCACATTAGCACAGTGGACTAGGGAAATGACTTTTTGCTGCACGCAGACGGAACTGTATAGTGACCTGCTGCCACCACGTAATAGGCCGAAAAACTACTGGGCCATGTTCACTGACAGACGCCACACATGTGATGATGAGACGAATGAGGGCAACTCCCCCCGATGACTGGCCCTGTCCTGACTGCAATAGCAGAAAACGCTACGTAAATCGTTCAATACTGACTGCCCACAGGTGGTGAGGGGGGGGTATGCCCTTTGTCGAGGTGTTCTACGGGTGCCTCCTCTGAGCGCTGGGGTGAATGGTGATCTATACACAGAACCTGATTCTTCGGATACCTGATGTCCCAACCTGCAATATGTTGTAATACAAATGTGTCATTCCATTATCTGTGTAATTTTGATATTGTTTACTATATGCTCATGCCCTGTTTTTCTCTTTTTTGCCATTTGCGAGGACTGTCAAGGACCGTGCTGATTGCTCAAGCTCTCTTTTTCCTTTGTTCTGTTTGTAATTTTCTGTTATAAATGCCAATAAAACAAATTTAAAGATAAAAAAAAGCTATCTTAATTTAAATAACCAAAAATGCTGTGGCTTGCAGGCTGGCATTCCTTACATTGTAACGGTTTCCCAACGCGTAATTTGTTGCAAAAATGTCATTTTTCCACCCCTGCATCAGCCGCTGGATAGTCCAGTGTGGCCTCCAATTCCAACTTTGAAGGCAGATTTCAACAAGCGGAGCAGATTAAAGGCGCTACTAATGCAACAAGAAGTTGCATTGACTTCCGCACACTCCAGGTGGCTAGTGCGTCTTCTGAGATTTAAACACAAACCTCCCACAACATTTTGGGGAGTTGATTCATCGCATTTTTAATGCATCGCATACACAAGGCCTGGCTAATTTTTTTTTAAACGTGTGTTCTGGCCTCGTTACTTCTTTCGGACTATATTTGGTGTGATACCTGCATTCATACATTCTATTTCTTCCAGTGTCTTTGGCCGTTTACTCTTACTATTGGCATTGGCAGCTGGTGTCCTGCTTCTGTTGTGCCTGCTACGCAATGGCTGCTCCGCTTGTGGTATTGCGCAGGCCAGGCTGGCTGCAACTGCTTCGTGACCGGACATAAACTCCGCTCTCAGCAAGCGCGAGCTGTGAACTTAGAGCAGAGACTTCAGAAACACTAAAGAATTGCTCTCACAGACAGGAAGCTGCATGTTTAGCAGCTGCCTGTCTGTGCTAGGAATGCTAGCTTCTACAGGCGACGAGGAGCCAGCAGGGATCGCGGGGGTCTTGAGGTGCCCCCGCGGTCCTGGTAAAAGAAAGCAGAAAGAGGCAAAATAAAGGTGAGAAACAAGCAGACATGCAACAAAATGATCTGCAACGAGCAGAAAGAGGCAAGATAAAGGTGAGAAAAGAACAATAAGAGGCAAAATAAAGATCAGCAACAAGCAGAAAGGCAAAATAAAGGTGAGAAACGAGCAGAAAGAGGCAGAATATAGGTCAGAAATGAGCAGGCAAAAATAAAGGTGAGAAACGAGCAGAGAAAGGCAGAATAGATGTCAGAAACGAGCAGAAAGAAACAGAAGTAATGTAATAAATGAGCAGAAAGAAGGTCAGAAAAGCAAAATGGAGATCAGCAAGTGGCAGAATAAAGGTCGGAAACTAGCAGAAAGAGGCAGATAAAAGGTAAGAAAGGAGAAGAAAGGCCAAATAAATGTGAGCAGTGAGCAGAAAGAGGCAAAATAAAGGTGAGAAACCAACAGAAAGAGGCAAAATTAAGGTGAGCAACGAGCAGTAAGAGGCAGAATAAAGATCAGAATTTGAAAAAGACTATTAGTTATAGATTCCTCACCTTAGAATTATCCCCAGGTGTCAGACTAGATCCAGAGCAATATTTTTGTAGCAGTACCCCTGTGCGTCGATAGCTGGCGTAAGGTCGACTCCACGTTTGTCGTTTGCGTCGTGATCGCGTGACGACGTTGCGATATCTTAGACGCCGACTTCGCACGCTGACGTCAGTTCTTTCTTTTCCGTGCCAGCCAGCGCAGATCCGGAGAGAGCGGTACCTCTAGTCACTATTTTTTTTACTGTTGTTGACTTCTTTTCGAGTCGTGTTGACTCCTGGTGCTTGCAGGGATGTCACGTCGGACCGGCTTAAAGGCTTGTGTCTCCTGTCACAAATTGATGTCAGTTACAGACCTGCACTTCGCTTGCCTCTGGTGTCTGGAGCGCGACCCCTACCTGAAATCGTGCTCAGACTGCCAGGCATGTCCTAATAGTGAATTACAGCCATTTTCGTGTTTCACTATTGCAAGGCTACCTGTTCTCCGTAGGCTAGAATGGGCAGTTAGATTATTACGTTCTTATAATCCTAACTGACTCAGGGAACATGGTAGAAATTCGAATTTACTACGCCTGAACTCAGAATAATAACATACATCTTTTAGTAAAGTTGGTTTTAATATTCTGTGTTTTTAAATACCACTTTGAGAAAGTAGGTATTTTATTGCCTCTGCTAGGTTGTGTATTCCTTGTCTGGGTTTGTGAGTGACAGGGCTGAGGGATTCCAGGAGACAGGCTGGGGCAGCCCGGTGGTGAATAGAGAGAATTCTGCATCTAGAGGGGAGGGAGGAGTTGCACCTGGGACCTGAATAGGGCTGGGCCTTCCCTCTACAATGCTGGCTCCACTTCCTGTGGCTTGTCTGATGTCTCTGCCCTGCACTGTGAAAGGAGAGAAGGAATTTGTCAACAAAGTGCTCCAGAGCTGTATCTTCCCTCCCCTGTGCTGGCTCCACCTCCTGTGGGGCGGCTGATGTCTCTTCCCTGCACAGTGAAAGGAAGAAGAAAGTCATGTAAACAGAGTGCTCAGGAACTGGTTTGGACTAGGCAGAGGCCTCTCTGACTTCAGAGAACAAAGGATTTTGGGGTATAAATATTGGGACCCTGATCCCAAGAAATTAGATCACTTCTGGAACAAGAAACCTTTTGTCAAGGAGAAGAACCAAGGAAGCTGCAGGAGTTTTACTGCCCCTCTGCCAGTGTGCTGTTTGCTGGGTTGGCCTGCAGTGGTTGCCTCATTGCCAAGGAAAGGAGAAGGAACTTTTAAGGACTTTCATCATTTACAGAATATTCTCCAAGGGCTTGAACTGTGCTTGCCTCCTACTGAAGTCCCAGGGACAAAAGGCTTCATCTCCAGCTCCCCTCTGAATTTCCTTGCTGGGAATTTTCAACTCCAGACATTTGCGTGTCGCTGGGAGCTGGAAGCGCGACTCATCGAGAGGAAGCGTGCGACTCATCGAGAGGAAGCGTGTCGCTGCTGCAGCTGAAATCGTCGCATCGCCAGAGAAGCGAGCCTTCGCCGCATCTCCCCTGGAAGCGTGTGTTCATCGAAGCTGCCTACTGTCTCATCCCCGGAGAAGCCTGACACCATCGAGAGAGTCGCCATCGCATCACCGGAGAAACGTGTCGCAGGACCTGTTGTGGCTCCAAAGTACAGAGTCGTCACAAGGCTGCCAGGGCGTCTGCGCATCGTCATCGCATCGCCACATCAAGGTGCCATCTTGCGCACCGCAACGGGCCCGCAGGCCGAGAATCTACGCATCAGCTCCACACCAGTAAGGATCACGATGCATCCCCTACTCTGCACAAGCATTGAGGCCTGACGCATCATCTCCCCCGGATCACAGAACCAACACATCTCCCCTTTTGCGAGCCTTTAGTTTACTATGCGTTATGCATCCAGGTACTTTTTTGAGAACTTTGTCGCATTTATCATCAACTTGAACTAAGCAACTTTAATAATCTTTTAAGCAATCTTAAGGGTAGTATTGTGGATTTTTGTCGTTTGTGGTCTTGTGTTAAGTCTATATAAAGAATACTTATTTTTATAAAACCTGTGTTGAGTCCATCTGTAGTGTTTTCACTGTATTACTGTGTATATTCACAAATGCTTAACACACTGCCTCTGAGATAAGCCTGTCTGCTCGCGCCAAGCTACCAAGGGGGTGAGCAGGGGTTATTAAAGAGTGTAATGCCCTTATCCTGACTTAGAATTAAGGGTCCCTATTTGGACAAAGGGTAATACCATTGCCAACTAGAGACCTCCAGATCTAACATTGGTGGTCAGAAGGTGAGGATTTGGACTTTGCATTTGTGTTTCATAAACAGTGATTGGTGTACACTACTAGTGAGTGCAGACCAAACGCGACCATATACTTTTTTTTAGAATCTTTTTCCTTGGACTGGTAGTTTTTCCTGAAAACTCCCAATTCTTACTACCATGAGTAAACCAGCATCTGTTGCATCTATGGAACTTGAATTTGAGGAAGAAAGGTTGGATACCTACACTGTGAAACAGCTCAAACATCTGTGCAGGAAATTGAAAGTTGCTACACGAGGCATTTCTGGTTGACTTCCAAAAGGCGCTGAGGACCTGGGTAGAAGCAAGAAATGACCCTGATCTTGTGGTGGAGCCAGTTGGGGATGCAGATGGGCCCATTAAGAGGCCAGTGTTTTCAGCTAGGGGAGGGGGACTCTCTCCACCTGGCAGCAGTATCTCTTCCAAAGACCTGTCCCCCAGAGAGTTGGAAAACAGGGAGAGAAATAGGGCACTCAAGCTGGAATGGGCTAAGCTAAAGATGGAGAGACAGAGGGAAACCGAGAATAACAGGTTGTCTTTGGAAAGAGAGAGAATGAGAATGGAACATGAGGATGTTGAGTGAGTTAGAAATCAAGGCCAAGGGCTTAGAAATCAATCCCTCTGGTGGCAGCGCACCATCTGTGCCTTCAGAAGGGAGGGTACATATTCTCAAGGATGTCATCAAAGATTTCCACAAAGTGAAGATATTGGGCAGTGGTTTGCAGTCTATGAGATATCAATGTTGGCCCACCGGGTCCCTGAGAAAAATTGGGGGGCGTGGGTTGTGGGGCCGCTTTTTAACTGAAGGTAGGGATACTTTGTTAGACTTGCCCAGTGATCATAGGATGTCATGCCCACATGAAAGAAGCACTGATGACAAGGTTTGGTTTAACTCCAGAACTCTATAGACAGAGGTTCAGGGATTGTAAGAAGTTGGAAGGAACCACTTGGGTAGAATATGTGTCTTTTGTTTGCAGAGTATGGATGGCTGGGTGAGGGGTAGCCATGTGGATAATTTTCAAGCGCTCGATGATTTGATTGCTAGGGAGTACTTGTTTGCTAATTGTTTTCCAGAGCTATGCCAGTACCTTATTGATAGCAAGTTGCCTCACCCTAGAAAGCTTGCTGAAGAGGCGGACCGCTGGGTCAGTACCAGGGTCCACAAGGGTCTAGTGGGAGACTCTGCCAAAGGTGGGCAGGGTCCCCAGCAGAAGAGTGGGGGGGACAAGGGTAAACAGACGGAGTTCCAGAAAGGTCCCCAAAGTAATTCCCAAGGGAACCAAGGTAGGGGTTCCCAGTCACCCCCTGAAAGAAGTCAGGATCCCCGACAGATAAACTTGCTCATAGGGGGCCTGTTACCTGCTTTCAGTGTAAGCAGGTGGGACACAGTTGGTATGATCCCCAGTGTCCCCAGAAGGGTCAGTATGTGCCACCCCGTCAGATGGCCAGTATAGCCCTGGGTGGAGAGGAGATGGGTGCCCAAGGTGGGTGGGGTCCAGGAGAAATGTCCCTTGTCTCATTAGGAGACTTTGAGATGGTCCCTAGAACTCAGCTGCCTGATAACACTAAGAAATACAAGCAGTGGGTGAACATTAATGGCCATAGAGTGGAGGCTCTGAGAGACACCGGAGCAAGTGTGATAGCTGTCAAGTGTCACTTGGTGTCTGAAGAGCAGGTGGTCCCCAATGCATTCTTCCCAGTTGTTGCCGCTGACAACAGAGAAAGCCATTGCAAGGTGGCTCAAGTTCCCTTTGAGTGGGGGAGGGGGTCTCTGGTACTCTTCAAGTAACTGTGAGGCCATCCATGCCTGTTGATTGTCTGTTAGGCAATGATTTAGAAAGCTCCCCCTGGGCTAAGGTGGAGAGGAAGGTGCATTTAGAGATGTTGGGTCTGCCTGGAGCCTGAAAGTATGGCCGAGGGACCTGCCTTAAAGAGAAGAGGTAGGGGGCGCGGGAAACCAGCCCCCATTGTTCCCACGGTCCAGGAGGAGGCAGACCTTGAGGGGGATGCCCTGGAACCTACAGGGGAGAACGTTTCTGAACTGGGGAACCTACCTGAGCTGACCCATTGGCAGCAAGGAGGAGGTCCCTCCAGGGAGGAATTTCCTGAAGAGCAGCAGAAGTGACCTTCTCTTGTGGGTTTGAGGCAACAGGCCACAAACCAGGCAGCAGGTGATCAGTCTGGATCACATTGGATCTACTGGGAGAACGATCTCCTGTATAGCGAGCCTAAGGTTGCTGAGCCTGGGTCAGCCCGTGTGCTGGTGGTACCCCATCGCTTCAAAGCCTTCCTACTGGGTTTGGCTCATGATGTTCCTTTAGCTGGTCATCTGAGGCAGAACAAGATCTTTGAAAGGCTTGTCTCCCACTTTTATTGGCCCCAGATACGGAAGAGTTCAGATACTCATTGTAGGACCTGTCAAACTTGCCAGGCAAGTGGGAAAAGTGGAAGGAGGCACTTGGCCCCTCTCCAACCTTTCCCTGTTTTCAGTACCCCCTTTGAACGGGTGGGCATTGACATTGTGGGGCCACTGGACCCCAAGACAGCCATGGGCAACCGGTTTATCCTGGTCTTGGTGGACCATGCTTCCCGGTACCCAGAAGCCATTCCGCTCAGGACAGTGACGGCCCCCGTGGTGGGACGTGCACTGATGGGGAACTTCTCCCGTGTGGGGTTCCCCAGAGAAGTGGTGTCTGACCGAGGTACAAACTTAATTTCTAATTATATGAAGTCTCTGAGGAAGGAGTGTGGTGTTACCTACAAGTTCACCACTCCTTACCACCCACAAGGTAATGGGCTGGTTGAAAGATTCAACCGGACCCTTAAAGGCATGATCATGTGTCTTGAGGAACCAATGAGGCGTAAGTCTTGCCATGCCTTCTGTTTGCCTACCGAGAGGTGCCACAAAAGTCCCTAGGGTTCAGCCCCTTTGAGCTTTTGTATGGACACCCGATAAGAGGACCCTTGAGTTTGGTCAAGGAAGGCTGGGAGCAATCCCCCATGAAACCTCCCCAGGATGTATATAGTTACATGCTGGCCTTCAGGAACCAGACTCAGCGCTTCATTGATCTCGCTCAGGCGAATCTGGAAGCCAGCCAGGAGGAAATGAATCAGTGGTACGATCAGAATGCCACTCTGATTGAGTTTCAGCCTGGACAGAAAGTTTGGGTCATGGCCCCTGTGGAGCCTTGTGCGCTCCAGGACAGGTGGACCGGTCCATATGAGGTGGTGGAGCGCAAGAGGGATTTCACTTATCTGGTGAAATTGCAGTCTCCCAGGAACCCCTTGCGGGTCCTGCATGTTAACCGCTTGAAGCCCCACTTAGAAATGTCCGAAGTGGGCTTGCTCCCAGCGACAGATGATGGAATGGAGGAGGAGACAGAGCCTCTTCCTGACCTTCTGTCTGCAACAGAGCAAGATGGGTCAGTGGATGGTGTCAGCCTCTCTGCCACACTGACCCCTGATCAGCAGCAAGATTGTCGCCAACTGATGGGGCAATTCTCTGATCTATTTTCCTTGGTTCCTGGTGTCAGAGTGGTGCGTCCATGATGTGGACACTGGAGACAGTCCTCCTGTGAAGCACAAGGCTTACAGAGTGACTGGCGAGGTTAGGGCTTACATTAAGGAGGAAATCTCCAAGATGTTTGCTTTAGGGGTAATTGAGTCCTCAAACAGTCCTTGGGCCAGCCCAGTGGTCTTGGTCCCAAAGACTGCCTCGCCGGGTGCCACACCTGAACTCTGGTACTGTGTGGACTACAGAGGGCTCAATTCAGTCACCAGGACTCATGCACACCCCATCCCCAGAGCTGATGAGCTCATTGATCGGTTAGGGGCTGCACGGTACCTCAGTATGTTTGATTTGATGTCTGGGTACTGGCAAATCACCTTGTCTGATGGGGCTAAGGAGAGGTCGGCATTCTCCACACCAGATGGGCACTACCAATTCTGGGTTATGCCCTTTGGGATGAAGAATGCCCCTGCCACCTTTCAGAGGTTGGTCAACCAGGTGTTGGCTGGGCTGGAGGATTTCAGTGCTGCCTACCTGGATGACATTGCAGTGTTCAGCGCCAGTTGGGAGGAACATCTACACCACCTCTGGGAAGTATTGATGGCACTGCATAAGGCAGGCCTCACGATCAAGGTGAGTAAGTGCCAGATCGGGCAGGGTTCCATGGTGTACTTGGGTCACCAGGTAGGAAGCAGCCATGTGGCGCCTCTACAACCCAAGTTTGATATCATCCAGGCATGGGAACCCCCAAAGACTCAGACACAGGTGAGAGCCTTTTTAGGACTCACAGGGTACTACAGGAGGTTTGTCAAGGAGTATGGCAACACTGTTGCACCCTTGACTGAGCTGACTTCCAGGAAGCAGCCCAAGAAAGTGGACTGGACGGACACCTGTCAGAAAGCTTTTGACGCCTTGAAGACTGCCATGTGCACAGCACCTGTGCTTCAGGCGCCCAACTTCTCCAAAGAATTAATTGTACAGACAGACGCTTCAGAGCATGGTGTGGGGACTGTTCTATCACAGATTAATGAAGAGGGCCTAGACCAACCTGTAGCCTTCATCAGTAGGAGGTTATTTCCACGGGAACAGAGGTGGAGTGCAATTGAGCATGAGGCATTTGCTGTGGTCTGGGCACTGAAGAAGTTGAGACCATACTTGTTTGGGACTCACTTCCTGGTTCAGACCACCCACAGGCCCCTCAGATGGGGGGGGAGAACCCAAAGTTGTTGAGGTGGTCCATTTCCCTACAGGGTATTGACTTTACGGTGGAACACCGCCCTGGTACAGAACATGCCAAAGCTGATGGTCTGTCCAGATTTTCCTGCCTTAGTGAAGAGAACTCCCAAGGGGAAGGGTAGTTCTCCCCACATTTCAGCTGGAGGGGACACATGTTAGACCTGGCATCATTGGCGTGAGTCTCCCTTCCATTTTGAAGGTTTGTTTCCTCTGTTATGATATGTTTGTGCTGGTTATATGCTTTGGGCACTGTGCCACTGCTATTCAGTGCCACAGTGCAAGTGCTCCCTATGTTAAATTGATGTACTAATTGGTGACTCCATGATTGGATTATTTGATTTACCTGTCAGCCCCATGTCCAGTGCACCATGTGTGCCCAGGGCTTGTAAATCAAATGCTGCTGGTGGGCTTGCAGCACTGGTTGTGCCACCCAAAGAAGCAGCTTGTAAAGTGTGTCTCAGGCCTGCCATTGCAAGGCCTGTCTGCAGTCTAGTATTGCCATGTCGACCACTTGCCAGTCCATAAACCTTCCCTTTGCTTTATATTAGACACCCCTATGGTAGGCCCACGGGCAGGGTGCATTGTAAGCATAAGGTAGGACATGCTCTGGTGTGTGTAGCGTGTCCTAATAGTGAATTACAGCCATTTTCGTTTTTCACTATTTCAAGGCTACCTGTTCTCCATAGGCTAGAATGGGCAGTTAGATTATTACATTCTTATAATCCTAACTGACTCAGGGAACATGGTAGAAATTCGAATTTAGTATGCCTGAACTCAGAATAATAACATACATCTTTTAGTAAAGTTGGTTTTAATATTCTGTGTTTGAAAATACCACTTTTAGAAAGTAGGTATTTTCTTGTCTAACTGTCCAGGCCTGCCTCTGCTAGGTTGTGTATTCCTTGTCTGGGTTTGTGAGTGACAGGGCTGGGGGATTCCAGAAGACAGGCTGGGGCAGCCCGGTGGTGAATAGAGAGATCTTCATCTAGATGGGAGGGAGGAGTTGCACCTGGGACCTGAATAGGATTGGGCCTTCCCTCTACAATGCTGGCTCCACCTCCTGTGGCTTGTCTGATGTCTCTGCCCTGCACTGTGAAAGGAGAGAAGGAATCATGTCAACAAAGTGCTCCAGAGCTGTATCTTCCCTCCCCTGTGCTGGCTCCACCACCTGTGGGGCGGCTGATGTTTCTGCCCTGCACAGTGAAAGGAAGAAGAGAGTCATGTAAACAAAGTGCTCAGGGACTGGTTTGGACTAGGCAGAGGGTATAAATATTGGGACCCTGATCCCAAGAAATTAAATCACTTCTGGAACAAGAAACCTTTTGCCAAGGAAAAGAACCAAGGAAGCTGCAGGAGCTTTACTGCCCCTCTGCCAGTGTGCTGTTTGCTGGGTTGGCCTGTAGTGGTTGCTTCATTGCCAAGGAAAGGAGAAGGAACTTTTAAGGACTTTCATCATTTACAGAATATTCTCTAAGGGCTTGAACTGTGCTTGCCTCCTGCTGAAGTCTCGGGGACAAAAAACTTTATCTCCAGCTCCCCTCTGAATTTCCTTGATGGGAATTCTCAACTCCAGATATTTGCGTGTTGCTGGGAGCTGGAAGCGTAACGCATCGAGAGGAAGCGTGTCGCTGCTGTAATCCTCGCATCATCGGTGAAGCGAGCCTTCGCCGCATCTCCCTGGAAGCGTGTGTTCATCGAAGCTGCCTGCTGTCTCATCACCGGAGAAGTGTGACGCCATCGAGAGAGTTGCCATCGCATCACTGGAGAAGCGTGTCGCAGGGCCTGTCTCGGCTCCAAAGTACAGAGTCATCGCAAGGCTGCCAGGGCGTCTACGGATCGTCATCGCATCGCCGCATCAAGGGCGCCATCTTCTCGCATCGCAACGGAATCATCGCGTCAAGGCGCCATCTTGCGCACCGCAACGGGCCCGCAGGCCGAGAATCTACGCATCACCTCCACACCGGTAAGGATCACAACGCATCCCCTACTCTGCGCAAGCATTAAGGCCCGACGCATCATCTCCCCCAGATCACGAAACCAACGCATCTCCCCTTTTGCGAGTCTTTTGTTTACTTTGCGTACCGCATCCAGGTACTTTGTTGAGAACTTTGTCGCATTTATCATAAACTTGAACTAAGCAACTTTAATCTTCTTTTAAGCAATCCTAAGAGTAGTATTGTGGATTTTTGTCGTTTGTGGTCTTGTGTTAAGTCTATATAAAGAATACTTATTTTTTATAAAACTTGTGTTGTGTCCATCTGTAGTGTTGTCACTGGATTACTGTGTATATTCACAAATGCTTAACACACTGCCTCTGAGATAAGCCTGTCTGCTCGTGCCAAGCTAACAAGGGGGTGAGCAGGGGTTATTAATGAGTGTAATCCCCTTGTCCTAACTTAGAAGTAAGGGTCCCTATTTGGATAAAAGTGAATACCATTGCCAACTAGAGACCCCAGATCTAACAGACCCTATGTCAAGAGGGTCTCCACGTTTGGACAAGGCTGGAACATCAGGGCATATCTTTGGTGGTTCAACACTTGGCAGGTTCACTGAATGAGAGGGTGGACAAACTCAGCCACAGGTGCATGATGAATCATGAATTGCATCTTCACTTGGAGATGGTGCAAGGTCTCTTTCAGCAGTAGGGAGAGCCTTGGTTAGATCTATTTACCACCGAAGAGAACGTGTAATGTCAGCAGTTCTGTGCGTTGGAAAGTCATCACTCGCTCGGCAACGCTTTTCATTACGAGTGGAGTTGCAGTCTTCTATACGCCTTTCCATTTCTGCCCAGAGTGCTGAAGAAGATCAAGCTCAACCGGGCCCAAATCATTCTTGTGGTTCAGGATTGGTCACAAAGAGTCTGGTATCCCAAGCTCTTAGAAATTGGATTCTATCCTCTGATCAGACTGCCTCTTCGGGAGGATCTTCTGTCGCAGCAGCAGGGGACGGCCCTCAACCCGAAAGCCTCCACCTCCTTGCTTGGAGATTTAGCGGCGACGGTTGACAGCTTTCGACCTTCCTCCCGAAGTCTGTATTATCTTGGCAGCTAGGCATCCCCCCACTAAAACGGTATACACCTGTATATGAAGCACATTTGTGGCATGGTGCACAGCAAAGGATGTGGATCCCTTTTCTGCCCCTCTTTCTGAGGTTCTTTTGTTCCTTCTTTCCTTGGCCCAGCAGGGCTCTGCTCTGGGCACCCTTAAGGGCTATCTATCAGCCATTTCAGCCTTTCTTCTGCTTCCTGATCAGCCTTCTCTTTTCAAGTCCTCTCTGGTAAATAGATTTCTTAAGGGCATTACTCACCTCTTTCCTCCAATTCCTTTCATAATGCCCCAGTGGGGCTTGAACTTGGTCTCGACGTACCTTATGTGCGCTCCTTTCAAGCTGCTACATAATTATCCTCTCAGACTCTTGACTTTAAAATCTGGTTTTCTGGTTGCCATCACCTCTGCTGGCAGGGTGAGTGAGCTTGAGACTCTGTATTTTAAGCCTCCTTTTTTTGCTGTTCATCCGGACAAGGTTGCCCTTAGAACTAGATCTTCTTTACTCCCCAAAGTGGTTACTGCTTTCCACATTGGACAGACCATCACTTCCCGCCCCCATCCTTCAAAGGAGGAAGAGAGGCTCCACTGTCTGGATCCAAAACTTGCTCCATCTATCTGGATCGCACAAGACAATTGCGGGTGGATGACCAACTCTTTGTTGGCTATGTGGGCGCCAAGAAAGGTCGGGCCATGAAAAAACTTACCATCTCTCGGTGTGTCGTTCTTTGCATGAAAATTTGTTATTCCTTGGCAAAGAAGGAACCTCCAGTAGGACTGCGCGCCCATTCCACCATGGCGACAGCAGCCACTACTGCCTTGGGACGTGGAGTCCCCCCTCAGTGACATCTAACAGGCAGCCACGTGGCCATCCCGGCACACGTTCACAAAACACTACTGCCGGGACAGCCAAGTCCAGAGAGATGGCTTCTTTGGCCATTCAGTTCTCCGGAGAGATGGTTTCTTTGGCTGTTCAGTTCTCCAGGAATTTCTGGTGTGAACTTAGTTCGCAGAACCACCTGGGGATTAGTATTGCTGGGGTATCTATTCTATTATAACTAAAAGTCTCTTTCAGATGAAAAATGTACTTACCTTCGGTAACAATGTATCTGTAAGAGAC
Source organism: Lissotriton helveticus (assembly GCF_964261635.1). Taxonomy (NCBI): domain Eukaryota; kingdom Metazoa; phylum Chordata; class Amphibia; order Caudata; family Salamandridae; genus Lissotriton; species Lissotriton helveticus. The sequence goes on from NC_136068.1 coordinate 767,136,018, forward strand.
ATATATTAGTTATAGATTCCTTACCGCCCCACCGAGCCCCCCTGTTCTGCAAACTGACTTCTAGAGTAAGGGACTTTCAGGCCCTAGTTTTGGGCACCAGTGGTCAGTGTCTTGCATGGCTTTACGCTTCTGGCGTGGAATGTTGTGTAAAGAACACACGGCAGCAAGCGAGGGTGGCGTCTAAGTAGACACCTCAACGTCATCTCGGCAATCATGACGCCAACGATGAATGCGGAGTCAACCAACGCCACCTATCGACCCGCAGGGGTCCTGCTATAAATACATTTCTCCGGATCCAGTCTGACGCCTGGGGGTAAGTCTAAGGTAAGGAGTCAATAACTAATATGTCTCTCTTACAGGTATATCATTACCAAAGGAAAGTAACTTGTTCAACGAACAGAAAGGTATGATAAAGGTGAGAAATGAGCCAAAAAAGGCACAATAAAGGTCAGAAACAAGCAGAAAGATGTAAAATAAAGGCCTGAAGCCAGAAGCAAAATGGAAATCAGAAAGAGGCAAAGAGCGGGTCCGAAACAAAGAGGAAGAGGCAAAATAAAGGTCAGAAATGAGCAGAAAGAGCAAAATAAAGATCAGAACCTGGTAGAAAGAGGCAAAATAAAGGTCAGAAACTAGCAGAAAGAGGCAATATAGTGATCAGAAACGAGGAGAAAGAGGCATAATAAAGGTAAAAAACTAGTAGAAAGGCAAAATAGAGATCAAAAACCAGTAGAAAGAAGCAAAATAAAGTTCTGAAAGAAGCAGAGACAAGCAGAAAGAGCTAAATTAAGGTTTAAATCTAACAGAAAAGGTAAAATTGAGATCACAAACAAACAGAAAGGCAAATAATGATCAGAAATAGGTAAGATAAAGGTCATAAATGAGCAGAAAGAGGCAAAATAAATATCAGAAACTAGCAGAAAGGCAAAATACAGGTCAGAAATGAGTAGAAAGGCAAAATGAAGGTCAGAAATGAGCAGAAAGAGGCAAAATAGAGATAAAAAATGAGCAAAATAAAGGTTATAAACTAGCAGAAAGAGGCAGAGACCAGAAATTAGCAGAAAGATAAAATAAAGACCGGAAACAAGCAGAAATAGGCTACAAAAAGGTCAGAAACTAGCAGAAAGAGGTAAAATAGAGAGCAGAAATTACTAGAAAGGCAAAATAAAGGCCAGAAACCTGCAGAAATAAGCAAAATAAAGGTCAGAAGTGAGCAGAAAATGAACAGAACCCACTCAGGTACTCATGCACCCATGAGCAGAACAACTAAGACTCACAGCCACGCACAGACCCATTCACTCATGCACCCACATACAGACTAATTTAGATACATATATCCACTCATAGACATTCATGCACCCACTTACAGAATCACTCATACTCACACCGACTTACAGACCCACTCAGACACAGAGTCACTCACAGACCTACTCAAACACTCATATATGCACTTATAGCCCCACTCATACACTGACTGAGCCACTCATGCACTCACTCACTCACACACTCTGTGTCAAAGGTTAGTGGCTACAGTTAGGAATTAAAAGTAAAAAGATTACCAATTCAATGAAAAAACAAAGGTTACATGGACACTATAGTTAGGCTGAGATTTCATTTGTACAAAACCAGTACAATTCTGCAGTTTTAGTTACCTGAGCTAACTATAACTTACGCCCAAGCAATGCACTGCTTATGACCTCATAGCCTACATCACTCAGTGACATCACTGATTACCAATGATGACATCATCAGGTGAGTGTGTTTTCAAGAGTTTATGGATGTTAAACATCTACTAACCTACAAAAGTAAAATTAGTATAATAGGTGCACTACTACTGAGTGATACTACTTCTAACATATGTGAGCGGCTGTGTGACTGCATCCTTGTGTGTACGGGAGTGTAAGTGGCAGTATGGATGTATAAATGAGTGTGTGAGTAGCTGTGTGGGTGGGTGACGTATGAGTGGCGGTATTGGTGAGTAAGTTGTGGTGTGAGTGTCTGCGTGAGTGAATGGTGGTGTAAGTGGCTCTATGGGTGGGTAAATGGGTGTGTAGTGACTATATGGGTGAGTGTATGGGTGTCTGAATGGCTGTATGATGAGTGGTGACTTGACGTGTAAGTGGCTCTGTGGGTGAGTGAGTGGCTGGTTGAATGGGTGTCTGGTTAAGTAAGTTGGTGAGAGTTGGCTGCACTGGGGAGTGAGTGTGAATGTCTTTATGGATGAGTGAACAGATGTGTGAGTGCTTGTGTGGATTTTTGAATGGGTATGTAAGTGGTTGTGCGGGTGGGTGAGTGAGGGGCTGTGTTGAGAGGCTATATGAGTGAGTGAGTGGGTGTGTGAGTAACTAGGTAAATAAGTGGGTATGCCAGTAGCTGTAGGGGGGAGTGTGGCTATGTGAGTGGCTGTACAGGTGAGTTACTGGATATATAAGTAGCTGTATGAGTGAGTGGCTCTACAAGTGAGTGGGTGTGTGACTGCCTCTATAGAGGAGTGAGTGGGTATATTAGTGCTGGTATGGGTCTGTAAATGGGCATGTGAGTGGTTCTGTGGCTGATGTAATCAGTAATGTCATTTGAGATGTTATTAGTGCAATCCTAAGTGATGTCACTGACCATTGTCTTGAGTGATGTAATATGTGAGGTCATAAGCAGCGCATTGCCAGGGCATATTTTATAGTTAGCTCAGGTAACTATAACTGCTGAATTTGAATGGTTTTGTATGAGTGAGATATCAGCCGAGCTATAACGTCCCTGTAACCTTTGTTTTTTTCAGTGGATTTCTAAGGTTTTCAAATTCTATTTCCTAACTATACTGTCCCTGTAACCTTTGATTTTTTTAAGTGAATTTCTGTGGTGGTTTAACTAGTAGTAGTGTTTGCAGAGTGATGGAGAAAAGGGGCGGTACCTCCAACCAGCTTTCAGGAATCCCGCTGTAAGGGACTTACTGGAGGTAACAGGAGTGCTTCTTGTACCCCAAGGCCCATCAGCAGCCAAGGGGACTTTACCCCATCCCCCGAGACCAGGCCTTTTTTCAATGAGTAGGGGACACACAGCCCCCTTCACTGGGCCAATTCTGGCCCTGGAGAACACATCCTCGGGCCGGGCTTTCCTTAATTTTTAGTTTTTTTATAATTTAATGGGAGGGTGCCAATTTCGTGTCCAGGAACCCCATCCCCCGGTCTCCGTCCTTTTAAAAAAAAATATATATATATATCATGGGAATGGGGCTGTGCAACCCCCCTCCTGTGCCAATTTTGGCCCTGGGACCCTGTCCCCCAGGGCCTAGCCTGTGCTGTAGGTGCCATGAACTCACCCAGGGCACACAGTTTTTAGTGTTGAGGACCGCAGGAGGAGCCTTAAGACCCCCGCGGTCCCTGCCAGCTCCCCGCCTCCTGCTGGAGACAGCATTGCTTTTACACATAGGGAGTTGTTAACATGCAGCTCCCTGTGTGTAAAAGCAATTGTGCTCTGCTTTGAGCAAGCAAGAGTAACATTTTTGCTAAGGGTTGGTGAGATCGGTAAAGCTCCTGCCAAGCCATAGCAAACAGCTATGTCCCAGGGGGTGGCATCCCGGAACATAGCAGGAGCTGGCCCTTGGTGTGGCAGTCCCCTGGTCCATGTATGGCTCCAGGAGTGATGTGGCCCACCTGCTTCCTTGATTAAGACCCTGCCCCCGGGAGGTGGCTGTCCCCAAGGCTTAGAACGGCCCAGGAGGTGGGCCATATGTCCCCCTCCCATTTCTTAAAACTCACTTTGGCCCCAAGGAGGTGGTGCCTGGCGGAGTCTGTGAGGGCCCCATTACATTAACCACAGGGAGGTATCGGTCCCCGTGGTTGCAGGAGAGGTCATACGGGCCTCCCCCGCCTGAATTTAGAAAATAGCCCCAGGGAGGTGGTGGTGGTCCCCTGGGCTGTGGGGGCCGTGTGGGCCCCTGCATGTTAAGGTTTGCCCAGGGATGTGGCAAAGCTGCATGGGCACACGCCTGCATATTTTTAAAAACATGCCCTCAGGATGTGGCCCACCCAGGGCCTTCTTCTAAAAAACCCGTGCATCTTGTTTTTTTTATTTTGATGCAGGTCCACCCGCGAATGCCCAGCAACATTTTTAAAAAAAATAAGACTTTTACCCCCGTTGTCCCTGTGGGATCCCACCACCATATCTGGGGGGTCAGGGTATTCCTAGTGTGCTCCCTTTCTTAATGATTTACTTTTCCGTGGGATTCTGCTTTAGACCAAGTCCACAGATGGCTGCCAACACTTCTGATTGAAGTGTTGGCATCCAATCAAACTTCAGTAGGATCTGGCGCATCCCCTGATAGCTAGATTTTTTAAACTTAAAAATCTCTGAAACTACTGGATGGATTTACACCAAATCATAAAAAACATGCTTAGTGGGCCAACATCTAGCTTTCTGCCAAATTTCGTCCAATTCCATTCAGAAGTTTGGGCTGTAGTAGAGTACAAAAAATGAAAAATCCCCATAGACATAACATGGGGAAACGCCTCACTTTTTTCTCGGCCCCCACTTGATGGATCACCCCGAACCTTTCAACACAACAGCTGAACCAAAAAGGGGACTTTTTAGAACATTTCATGAAGATTCATCAAGTGGCACCAAAGCTATTGGCAAAACAAAAAACGCATTTTGAAAAGAAACCTTGGTCCTAACTGTTACTACCTACCTACTATCAGTGGCGGCTGATGACATTTGAAAGTGGTGAGGCGTAACATTGTCGTACTGCACTGCAGCAAGCGAGCAAGCTCGTACAACCTATGGGGGATTTGGGGGGGGGGTTTCACCCCAAGAAATTTTTTTTTAAAAGTGGACAAACGGTGCATTGTTAAGCAAATTTGAGGCAGCCGGTAGGTTAATAAAGCAATTAGTGCTGGGCCTAAACTGCTCTCACATGCTTATCTACAAGTTCCTCATCTCAGCACATCTTAGACACCGATAGGCTGGCCACCCAACCTTACTTGTAGATCTCACCTTGTTTGATGGTAAAGACAAAGAGTAGATCTCCTATCTCACCGATTGATCTTTCTTGGCCTTCTGCTGCTCCTCCACTTGCTGCCCTCCTACCTGTTAGTGAGCCCCAGGGTTCTGTCCTGGACCTGTCATTTTATTTCATTTTTTTACACTTTACATGATGGTGATCCAAATGATGCTCTTCTTTCTTTCCCCTCTGCCTGGAACTTAAGGACCCTATTTAATCCTAGTTTGTGACTACAGTTCTTCAAAGCATTCACAGCTACCATGAGTTGATTACAGCTACTTAACAGAAGAAATAACCCCAAGAGCATTACCCGTCCACATTGCTGATGTTCTGATTAACACACTGCTTGTAAACTAGATTGCAACAATCTAATACTGGGACCACGCCTTGCATCGCAAAATGCGATGCAGTGCGCGCTACGAAATTCGTTTTATTAATTAAATAGTTTACTTACCTGCAATTATCCATATGCGGGTTTTTTAGCACCCTCAACCCTGCCCCTCCCCGCCTCCCTGCCCCACCATAACTCCCTCCACGGGCCGTGCTTCACCTGGCACGATTTAATAAGCAAAACAAGCTATTCTAATCGTAAACTCTTGCACGATCGATCATTATACCAACCACTCTGAGGACGTAAAAAGTAGGAGCAAGTACAAAATGTTTAAGGCAACGAACGGGTCGAAAGCAGGAGATGTTGGGGGAAAAACAGATGGAAAATATGAAAGATGACGGACTGCCCCATTCCACAATGCATAATCCACCACAGTAAACATAATAACCGTACCCCCACATCCCTGCTCCTGCTGCTGCAGAACTGGTCTGGACCATTAGGGATGCCTGGGGCAGACTTTGAAATTGTTTACATTTCTTGCTGGTATTTGTGACCGGAATGCTGTGCCATCAACTCTGTTTTCACGAGTCTTGTCACTAAAGGACAACTAACTCGCTGAAAAAGTATTACAAAATCAGCAGAATTTTTTATTTACATTCCTGTGGCGTAAAAAGGGAAACATTTTTATGTGGAGGAACTGAATAAAGTGGAACTGCACATTCTAACTTGTCAAGTAAATGCCAAAAAACGGCGAATATTTTACTTCCGTTGTTTTCAAACGTGACTAAGGTAGGAATGTAACATGTCCAGAGACATGTCTCTCCTCCACACCCTTAGTGCGATCTCATATGATGTCTCTTTCTCCACCTTCTCGCGCTCCTCTGTTCAGCTCCCCTCATTTACTGATGCCTGCATTCGCTCTCTCCCTTTAACTCTCGCTTTACTTGTACACTTACTCGTACACACACTCTCTCTCTCTTTGCTCTCACTCTCTCTGCCTCTTTCTTTCTCTCTCTTGCTCCTGCCACTCACACGCTCTCACCTTGGCACCCCTTTCTATGTGCCTTTCAGACTCAGAGCCCACGTGCCGCTGCCAAATTCAAGGGTTTCTTGGAAGGCAGTGCTGGGCGTTCAGCTGCTCTGTGGTGCAGGAGGGAGGTCTCGCTGCCTGTCTCAGTGACAGGCGTAGGGTCAGACTGCCCTGTATAGACAGCAGGCACCCCGTGCTTTCACCGACACCACTCCACACCTCATGCACGCGCCTCTTCGGATACTCCTGCAACCACGACACCCCACGCGACCACCTTCCTTGCTGCACTAGTTGCAGGGATTAACTCTTACATCCCGGGCTCCCTCTCACCCATCACAGAACTCTCTTTTCATGGAGGGCGCCCTCCATTCTAGCACGCCCAGCCTCCCATAGGTCTTTGCGCGCTCCACTACTCTGATACCAGCTGTGCTAAGATCATAACGTACAAAAATCAATTGAGGGGAATGGATCACTTGGAACTACGTAGCCAGGGTTTTTGTGCTTGATGACTCTCATAAAAAACCCTCATATACGCACGTAGATGGTCAGGTGGTATATCTTGGTTCTCCGCCAATATACGTTGCGTTAGTGCATCATCATGGGGTCTTTTTTGTCATATGCTCACCTCCGACCGGAGGTAACATAGTAGTAACCAGAGAATATATGGAGTGTCCAAAAAAGGAAAGGTGAAAAGCAAATTCTTTGATTGATCTCAAAAAAGTATTTATTTAGAGCGGATCATTCAAGAATGTTAAAGTGGTTGTGTAGATGAGGATCTAGTTACTGGATCCACTATACTGATCGGTCAACGTGTTTCAGCCCCACTGTGCCCAGCCGGGTCTATGGGGCTTTCTTCAGGACCAAGGTAAGAAGATAAAAATGTACTTAAACAACTTGTGCAGCACTTGGAGGTGGTATATTGCTCCACTCTCCCAGACTTAAGGCCAATAGTACCTGTTGATGACAAAATATAGACACACAGAAACATATATAGATATTCAATGTGTAATGACCCTTCATGACAATATCACATCTATAATGTCTTACTCCTCTTCAGAGTTTATAATTTGTGCTTTACAAATACACATCCTAATATGATGGAGATCACTGTGATGGTTACACTAAGATAGTACTGTGTATGCTGAGCACCCTTCTCACTTATAAATATGAAGTTATTTTATTGTATCGGTCTATTTTCATTCATGCTCTAATTTTCATATGCAAGCATTTGTGGAAATACATATGTCTTATATAGTGCGCTGTGTCTTCAAGCGTGCGCTATTATTTATAAGTATTCCAATTATGCTCAGTTGTTTTATTTACTCACATGGATGTTGAATACTCGGAGTATTGTCTATTCGTTCTTCAACGATGCGGATAAGTGTAGGAAGGTACCAATAGTCACGCATTATTCTATGTCTCTATGTGCGTTCGATAATGTACTGCACTATATGTACGTTAGATCACATATCGCACATTTATGGGTGTGTCTCGCTGTGCGCTAAACTATTAATTTCGTGCCGCTTAGTTGGCTAATAATTAGTAGTGGTTAGCCGTCATTCAAGTGTCCGTCTCCATTTTTTGCCGATAGTTCATACACTAGAAAGGGACCGGACTTTCTTTGGAACCTAACAAGATTCAAATAATAGAGTCGGTCACTACTTTTAGTTCACGTTTCACTACGCGCTCATTATTGACTAAACTGCTATCGAACTGACTTTTTCCCGTGAATGTTGTCCGTCGCTCAAATAAGCGTCCTCTTATTTCAGATTGTTCACACACTCAAATTGGCTTCTACCATTCTAAATGTTGTTTTGGGTTCCGTCTAAATTTATGAGACATAGTGCTAAATAATCTCACACTTTCCCGACCCTTCAATTGTTATAAAGTAAAAAGAAACTACTCAAGTTGAGTGATATTACCATACGCTCTGTGATTACGCTACTTCCTCGGGGAACCAGAAAGAGTCTCTCCGTATCCTATAAGGAGAAAATAGCGGGCCAGGTTAATTACATATCTTTGTTTTCTCTGTGTATATCGCCGCCATCCGTCCTCTCTTACCGGTAGCTAGGAACTCCCTTGCTTGTGCTTACTCTGCCCCCGGAAGTTAGGGGAGAGTAAGCATCTATCCCTTTTCTATCCCTTTTCTATCTTCAGTTTGAATTGACTTTAAGGAAAGACTACATCTTATATAATGGAACATGATTTCTCTGAAGCGTAATAATTGGAAGTTTTTAATTTAAGAACATGAATGGAGTGTATTTTTAAAAAATAGAATTTAAGTCCCTTACTTCAAGGATAATTATGGTACACCTGTAGATTGTGATTTAAAGGTGTATGTTGAAATGTAATAAAGGTCTTATATATCGATCATCTATTCCTTTTCTATATTTAGTTAGAATTAACACTAAAGAAAGACTTCACCTTGTGTAATACATATAAGGATCGTGATTTCTCTAAAACATATCGTGATTTATCCACTTACTTAAAACAATTGTGGTGCACTTAGGAACTGTGATTTAAGGGTCCATTCATGAAATTTGTAATAAAGGTCTTGTGTATCAATCATGCTATCTCTGTGAATAATGAATTTGTACTATTGGTATTAAAGAGGCAATGATTTTTGTGCAAAGTTGAGATGATAATACAACTATTTAACCAGTGAATTTGTATTCTTAAAATTATGGCGGTACTGACTAACGTAGATAAACAAGGATGGACTTTAAAACGCCGGCATCTTCGTTTTGTTAGAGGACTATATTTCCATATCTTGGGTTCTACTTCATTCACGTGTATTGAATAGAGCTCAGTGCAGTTTTTCTTCCTATTTTTGGATTCAATTCTATTGACATTTGTATATGGGGCCATTACATCAGTCAGTTTGTTATCATTTGCGGTTAGATTATTGGTTTGAGTTTCTGTAGATATCTTTGAAGATCTTATCGCGATATCATTTTCTGTTTTTAGAAAGTCTGTCTTTGTAAGGATGTGTTTGTTCAATATAATTGATGCCAGGGTACATCATCGTTTAATCCTTCACTGTTGGTTTTCAGACGGTCTACCCATCTTTGTTCTCTTTCAAACAGGATCTTTTCAGCTGTGTGATTCTTTAGGGTTAACATTTCTATGATTATCCACTTCATATCGTCTGCTGTGGGATTGTGGTCTAAAAAATGTTCACTCATCTTTGTGGTCACTTTCTTCATCCTTATATTGCTCCTGTGTTCTCCAATTCTCACTTTAACTTTACAGCAGGTCATTCCAATGTATCTGAACCCGCATGGGCACGTAATCATATAAATTACGTGAGTAGAATTACAATTGGTATGTTGACGTTGTGTCCATACTAAATTTTCAGACGGTGAGAGAGTTTTTGTGGCCAATTGTGCAAGATCCACAAGGGTAGAGTCCAACAACTGGATTCATGTTCCAGATCTTTCTAATTCCTTCAGACTCTGTTCTTAATGGCGGTCGTGTATGAACTAATAGATCTTTGAGGTTCTTGGTTCTTTGATTCGCGAATCTTGGTTTTGGCCAGTTCAACTTTCCTGATGTTACAATTTTCCAATTTTTATTGATCATCTTTTTTACTATATTGGTGGCTCCATTATAGGTGGTGACACGTGATAGAATTTTCTGTTGATTCTTTAGGGATAGTTTCCAAAAGGCTCTCTCAGGGTTGGTGTCTAGCTCTTTTTTGACATTTACAAATGGTTCTCATTGGATAGTCTCTCTTTCTCAATTTCTCTGTTAGATAACTGGCTTGTATCTTATAATCTTTCAATTTACTACAGTTTCTTTTTAGCCTTAAAAATTGGGTATAGGGTGAACTGTCCCTTTAAAATCGCCGATCTCGCCAGCACCCACGCACTCGCCTCCACCGACTACATCCTCCTCGGGGACCTGATCTTCCACCTCGAGAACAACGACGATGCCAACTCCGCCACGCTGATCGACAAACCTTGCCAACCTCGGCCTCAGACAACTCGTCACCGCACCCACCCACACCGCGGGCCACACGCTGGACCCCATCTTCTCCACAAACACCCACCTCGCCTTCGACCACACAACCGAACTCCACTGGACCGACCACCGCTGCATCCATTTCACCTTCAAGAAACCAACCACGCACCACTGCACCCAACAGCTGCCTCGCCGCTGCTGGAGCAAAGTCACCGAAGACCAGCTGATCACCATCCTTGCCCAGAACCTACCCACCGACCTCACCAACCCAGACGCCGCAGCCCGCAACCTCAGACAGTGGATCGACAACTGCGCCAACACCCTCGCCCCACTCAAGAAACCCTCCAACAGCCACGCCAGCAAGAGAGCCACCTGGTTCACCAACGAGCTCCAGACCTCCAAACGTGCATGCCGGAAACTGGAGAATAAATGGCTCCACGAACGCACACCGGACAACCACGCAGCCCACAAGGACGCCACCTGCAGACATCACCACCTCATCAGATCAGCCAAGAGATCCTCCTTCAAAGACCGCCTGGATAACAACGCACACGACAGCAAAGAGCTCTTCAGCATCGTAAAAGAACTCTCCAACCCCAGAGCCAATGCCAACGCCATCCCGCCCTCACAAGAACTGTGCGACTGACTGGCCATCTTCTTCCACCACAAGATCGCTGACATCCACAACAGCTTCAACACCACGACCGCCCTGACTACGCCAGACTCCACCTCCCCTGCGAACACCACCAGCGCCAACCGCCTGACCTCCTGGTCCAACGTCAACGAGACATGCAAGGTCATGAACTCCATCCACTCAGGATCTCCGTCAGACCCGTGCCCACACCACGTATTCAACAAAGCAGACGCAGCCATCGCACCCCAACTACGGAAGGTCATCAACATCTCCTTCCAAACAGCGACATTCCCGGAAAGCTGGAAGCACGCCTAAATCAACGCCCTCCTCAAGAAGCCCAAGGCGGACCCCAAGGACCTCAAGAACTTCCGGCCCATCTCCCTGCTCCCGTTCCTGGCGAAGGTCAACATGCAATTGGCCCGCCACCTCGAAGACAACAACATCTTCGACTCGTCCCAGTCTGGATTCAGACAAAACCACAGCACCGAGACAGACCTCATCGCTCCCACAGAAGACATCAGGCGCCAACTAGACAATGGCGAAACATCAGCCCTCATCCTCCTGTCAGCCGCCTTCGACACGGTCTGCCATCGCACTCTAAAGACACGCCTCCAAGAAGCCGGAATCCAAGAGAAGGCCCTTGACTGGACCACATCCTTCCTCGCCGGCAGAACCCAGAGCGTTCTCCTCCCACCCTTCCGATCCGAAGCCACCGACATCATCTGCAGCGTTCCCCAGGGCTCATCCCTCAGCCCGACGCTGTTCAACGTCTACATGGCCCCCCTCGCACAAGTGGCCCACCATCACGACCTCAACATCATCTCCTACGCCGACGACACCCAGCTTATCCTCTCCCTTACCAAGGACCCACACACCGCCAAAACAAACCTCCACGAGGGAATGAAGGCCGTCGCCGACTGGATGAGGAGCAGCCGTCTGAAACTGAACTCGGACAAGACGGAGGTCCTCATCCTTGGACCCACCCCCTCAGCCTGGGACGACTCCTGGTGGCCGACCACACTGGGAACAGCACCAACACCCACCGACCATGCACGCAACCTAGGATTAATCCTCGACTCTTCCCAGCCAAACACCTACGACGACTAAAACGCATCCAAAACGCCTCCGCCCGACTGATCGTCAACGTCCCCCGCCGCAGCCACATCACCCCCCACCTGGGAGACCTACTCTGGCTCCCTGTTGACAAGAGGATCACCTTCAAGCTCCTCACCCACGCACACAAAGCACTCCACAACGCCGGACCAGCCTACCTGAACAGCAGACTCCGCTTCTACACCCCCACCCGCTAGCTCCGCTCCGCCAGCCTCACCCTCGCCGCTGTCCCCCGCATCTAACGAACGACCTCCGGCGGCAGATCCTTCTCCTACCTCGCCGCCAAGACCTGGAACACCCACCCTACCCACCTATGGCAGACCCAAGACCTACTCGCCTTCAGAAGACTCTGCAGTAGCGCCCCCCCCCCCCTCAGCGCCTTGAGACCCTCACGGGTAAGTAGCGCGCTTTACAAGTACTCTGATTGATTAATTGAAGGTCTTGGGTGGAAGCTTTTTTATGATAATAAGCTATTCTTAGCCATTGGCTTGTAATAGGTTTTTGTTTGGCTCTTCTCGTCCTCTACATATTGAGTGATGTCTAGAAAAAAGTCCAATTTCTTGTTGTCAACTGTGAATATAAACTTGAGACACTCATCCTCTAGTATTTAGCCAATCGATGAATTCTTGTAGGTTGTTATTGCTTTTCTTCCAGAGGACGATGATGTCATCTATAAAACGTTTCCAGAATAAAATTTGAGAAAAGAAAGGATTGTTGTTGTTCAAGACATGTTTTATTTCAAAATCACTGACATACAGGCCAGCTACTGACGGCGCAAAAGCGCTTCCCATGGAAGTGCCATGGCTTTGCACAAACAAAGTCCCATTATATTCGAAAAAGTTCTCAGTCAACGCTAGTCGGCAGCACTCGAAGACGAAGTGCCTAGGTATTTTATAATGCCATTCATCTGTGAAAAATATGTTTTCTAAGGTTTCCAAAGTTTTTTTTATTGCGGCAGGCTAGTGAAGAGGCTTTCTACATCTGAGCCGACTAGGAGCATCTCTTCTTCATTGTAGGTTATGTCCTTGAGTTGGTTCAAAAGGTCTCTCGTATCTTTCAGATATGTTATTGTTTTTTGTACCAGTGGTTTTAAAAACTGGTCAGCAAATTGAGACAGCGGTTCGAGAATTGAACCTACTGCTGAGACGATTGGACGCCCAGGAGGTGGGGATCTGTTTTTATGGGTTTTCGGTAAAGAATAAAAATAAGGTGTTCTTGTTTTCTGTGCAATTAGAACTTCCGCTTCATGTCTTGTGATCCATGAGTTCATTTCTGCCTCATTCATCATTATTTCAATGGTATGTTGTAGCCGTGGAGTCTGATCAGCCGTGATTTTCTTATAGAACTTGTTATCCAAAAGGAGCTGTAAGTATTGTTGGTCATATCCTTCTCTGTTTAGGAGAACAATTCCTCCCACGCGGGTTTTATGATGATGTTGTCATCCTTTCTTAATTCATCCAACGCCTTTTGTTCTTCTCTCGTTATGTTGAAGAAGGGTTTCTTGATCTTATATTCAATCTCGTCTGCCTCTTTCATGATCGCCTGTTCAAATGTTTGTATTTCAATAGGTACCATGCTAGTAGGTGGATTAAATGTCGATTTCCTCCGTAAGTTTTTACAGAACTCTGATAATTCACATTTCAGTTTGAACAACTCATTGATAGAGAATCTAACAGATATAACACTTACAGATAATCAAATACAGGCCCTGAACAAAGGATTGGGATTTATCCCAACGCCCACTATTGACACTTTCAGACTGAAATGTGAATTGGATCGAGGATACCTCAAAAAACTTTTAAAACATGCCCTTCGCCGAGCGTGGTGGGTACCACGGGAGACACTCCTAGAAAAGAAAATCAAACCGGCTATGCAAAGAATGGTGTGTGTGTCCTCGAGAAAGCCTGGCTCCTCGACCAGACCACAGACAACATGACCGCCCTCAAAGACGCCACCCGCAGGCACCACCAGCTCATCCGCACAACCAAGAAGAAATCACTGAAAGAACGACTGGACAACGACGCCCACGACAGCAAGGAGCTCTTCAGCATCGTCAAGGAGTTCTCCAACCCCAGCACCGGCAACAACGACATCACTCCTTCACAGGATCTCTGCGACTCTCTCGCCTCGTTCTTCCACCGCAAGATCGCCGACATCCACAACAGCTCTGACGCCCCACCCACTCACCCAACCGTCGAACCAACGCCCCCCACCACCACCTGGACCACGGTGACCACCGAAGACACAGCCCGCACGATGAACACCATCCACTCCGGATCTCCAACCAACCCCTGCCCCCACCACATCTTCAACAAGGCCGACTCCATCATCGCACCCCAACTCCGGGACGTCATCAACACCTCCTTCAACACCGCCACCTTCCCGGAGAGCTGGAAGCATGCCGAGCTCAACGCCCTATTGAAGAAACCAACAGCGGACCCCACCGACCTCAAGAACTTCCGCCCCATCTCGCTCCTCCCTTTTCCTGCCAAAGTCATCGAGAAGACCGTCAACAGACAGCTTGCAGCCTTCCTTGAGACGAACGGATCCCTCGACCCCTCGCAGTCCGGTTTCCGAGCCAACCACAGCACCGAGACCGCCCTCATCGCAGCCACCGACGACATCAGAACCCTGCTCGACAATGGGGAAACAGCGGCCCTCATCCTCCTGGACCTCTCTGCAGCGTTCGACACCGTCTGCCACCGCACTCTAGTCCAACGCCTCAACAACATCGGGATCCAAGAGAAGGCACTGGAGTGAATCATCTCGTTCCTCGCCGGAAGAACACAGAGAGTCCGCCTCCCCCGTTCCGATCCGAGGCCACCGAAGTCATCTGCGGCATACCACAAGGATCATCACTCAGCCCCACCCTATTCAACGTCTACATGAGACCACTTGCATCCATCGCACGCCAGCACAACCTCAACATCATCTCCTACGCCGACGACACCCAACTGATCCTCTCCCTCACCAGAGACCCCGCCACCGCCAGAACGATCCTGCACGAAGGGATGAAAAACGTCGCCGAATGGATGAAGAACAGCCGCCTGAAACTGAACTCAGACAAGACGGAAGTCCTCATCCTGGGACCATCGCCCTCCGCCTGGGACGACTCCTGGTGGCCCCCCGCCCTGGGCACCGCTCCCAAGCCAACCGACCACGCACGCAACCTGGGCTTCATCCTGGACTCTTCCCTCTCGATGACCAGACAAGTCAACGCCGTCTCCTCATCGTGTTTCAACACCCTGCGTATGCTCCGAAAGATCTTCCGATGGATCCCGACCGAAACCAGGAAGACGGTCACCCAGGCCCTCGTCACCAGCTGACTAGACTACGGGAACACCCTCTACGCGGGAACCACAGCCAAACTACAGAAAAGACTACAGCGCATACAGAACGCCTCCGCCCGACTCATCCTGGACATCCCCTGACGCAGCCACATCTCCGGCCACCTGAGGGACCTGCACTGGCTCCCCGTCAGCAAAAGGATCACGTTCAGGCTCCTTACCCACGCACACAAGTCTCTCCACGACCTGGGCCCCAAGTACCTCAACGACCGCCTGACCTTCTACACGCCCACCCGTCAGCTACGTTCTACAAGCCTCGCCGCCGTACCACGCATCCGAAGAGCCACCGCCGGAGGAAGATCCTTCTCCTACCTGGCAGCCAAGACATGGAACTCCCTCCCCATCCACCTCCGGCTGACACAGGACCATCTCGCCTTCAGGAAACAACTCAAGACCTGGCTGTTCGAGCAGTAGCGGACCCCTCCCGAAAGCGCCTTGAGACCCTTCCGGGTGAGTAGCGCGCTATACAAATGGTATGATTGATTGATTGACTACATTCTGCCCTAATGCAAATCAACTGAAAAAGATCATAAATCAGAATTGGCATATGGTGAACATTTGGACGAAGGGTTACGGCAACCACTGCTTTTTGCTTTCAAAAAAGAAAAAAGCATTGCCAACTATGTGGTACGAGCAGCCATGCCAAAACAGGAAGGATCAACAATACAGAGCATGATGGGGCTCCAACCAGTCAAGGGCCACCACGAATGTGGAACCTGTGTTTGTTGTGAACAAACCATTGAAGGGGATGTTTTCATGCATGAAAGCATTTTGTGGAAACACAATACATTTTCAAATTGTAAATCCAAAAATGTGAGTTATGGGATACTTTGCCCATGCCCAAAACTCTCTATAGGCGAAACCAGCCAGGAGATACGGCAAGGTATTGCCCAGCACAAATCAAGATTGAGAAGGACAGTTTTGAATGCACCTCTAGTTAATCATTGGCAAACCAACAAACATGATGAAAAAGACTTAAGATGGACAGTGTTGTCTAAAGTGGAAATTGACAGTAGAGGTGGCGACATGGAGGCCAGGTTAAGCCAACGTGAGGCACTACTTATTATGAAATTCAATACAGCCATGCATGGTCTCAACGAAGTGTCGGAAATTTTCCGTACATAACACAGTAATTCATCAAGATCATTGGAGCATGTGGCCCGCGTATATAAGAAAGCAGCGCCCTTCCTCCTCTGTAATTTCGACGTGGGTCCTCCCCAAGGGAATTATGATGCCTCCAGTCCTGTCATACAGTTCTACGACCTACACATCAATAAAGTTTTATTGAATACATTGTATTCCATCAGCTTTATGCCAGAAGTAAACACAAGTGTCCTGGCCAGAGCCGTTTCCTCTCTGACCCCCGCAGGAGATTCGGATTGCCTCTTCGTCATCTAATGCATGTTACTAAATAGCTTCCATTTTTCAACGATGGTGCTTGTAATTTTTTGACACCCGATCATGTGGTTCCCTTTTGCGGACCATGATTGGGCCTGGGAATAAAACCACGTTTCCCAGAAGCCCGGGCACTCCTGCATTGCATTCGGGAACAAACTCTACGCACCAGAGTAGTCGGTTGTGTAGAGAAGCTTTGTACAAGCTCGGATTAAATCCAGGTATGTCGCTGGTCCCTCGCCCCCCCGCCCCTCTTCCCCACCCCCCTCCCATTTTTTTTATTTTTTTTTTAGTAATACCGCCCGTTTACCACCATTAATATGGGTGCCCCTCTCTGTTCTCCAGGCTCAGCCAACGCCGGAGCAAGTGAGGTGTGGCCATTCAAGTGACGACTTGTCCCCACTTATCTCCCGGACTTCGTCCTCGTATGCACATGGTTTATTTACCGGACTGACACAATGTTAGGGTGTATTGAAGCTGCATTGTTTTGTTTTGTCTCTTCTCTAGATGTGCACAAATACTTCTTGGACAGTGCCTTTCAAGTTGGGGCAGTGATAGCAAGGTAGGCGGCTAACCCCGGTAGGGTTGTTTTTATGGCAGTTTTACTAAGAAGTTGTATATTCATGAAGGTTATCTCTTCATTTATCAGAACTTTCGTGGTCCTGATGAGAACCGGACAAAGGGTCTGGTTCGAAACGCGTCGACCCTGTTTTGTCTTTCCCTGTCAAAAAGAATTTGTGGTTATTGATTAATTTATTATTGAAATATTTATGATGCTGTTATAGGAAAATTAGTCAAGCAGAGTTTTTCCTTACAGCTTGTCTTGAGTTAGTTGGATTCATTTTTTGATGTGGGATTTACGGTTTATGGTGTGTGTTGACTAGTGGTGGTGACACTGGTTTGTTGTATGAATGTGGTATGGGTATGCAAGAGTGTGGTAATGTTTGGGTAAATTAATGATTAGACCGATTGGGGGTGTCATAGTGAAGCTAAGTGTGGTATGTGCAAGGATTGTTCATTCTTAGTTTTGTGTGATTTTGCTCTTTTGTACACACATATATAAAGGTTTTGCTCATAAATATGGTATAAATGAACTTGAAAACAAAAAATATATATTAATGGATTAATTTCATTATGCATCTATATGTTTTATTCATATAGGCTTGGCAAGTAGCTTTTTCTGATAATTGGTTCTCAGTACTGGCAATTGTTTAGTTGTTAAGACCACCTATAATGGAGCCACCAATATAGTAAAAAAAGATGATCAATAAAAATTGGAAAATTGGAACATCAGGAAAGTTGAACTGGCCAAAACCAAGATTCGTGAATGGAAGAACCAAGCACCTCAAAGATCTATTAGTTCATACACAACCGCAAATAAGAACAGAGTCTGAAGGAATTAGAAAGATCTGGAACATGAATCCAGTTGTTGGACACTACCCTTGTGGATCCTGCACAATTTGCCCACTAACATCGGCCACAAAAACTCTCTCACTGTCTGAAAATTTAGTATGGACACAACGTCAACATACAAATTGTAATTCTACTCACGTAATTTATATGATTACGTGCCCATGCGGGTTCAGATACATTGGAATGACCTGCCGTAAAGTTAAAGTGAGAATTGGAGAACACAGGAGCAATATAAGGACGAAGAAAGTGACAACAAAGATGATTAAACATTTTTTAGACCACAATCACACAGCAGACGATATGAAGTGGACGATCATAGAAATGTTAACCCTAAAGAATCACACAGCTGAAAAGATCCTGTTTGAAAGAGAACAAAGATGGGTAGGCCGTCTGAGAACCAACAGTGAAGGATTAAATGATGATGTACCCTGGCATCAATTATATTGAACAACACATCCTTACAAAGACAGACTTTCTTAAAATAGAAAATGGATATAGCGATAAGATCTTCAAAGATATCTACAGAAACTCAAACCAATAATCTAACCGCAAATGATAAGAAACTGACTGATGTAATGGCCCCATATACAAATGTCAATAGAATCGAATCCAAAAATAGGAAGAAAAACTGCACTGGGCTCTATTCAATACACGTGAATGAAGTGTAGAACCCAAGATATGGAAATATAGTCCTCTAACAAAACGAAAATGCCAGCGTTTTAAAGTCCATCCTTGTTTATCTACGTTAGTCAGTACACCCATAATTTTAAGAATACAAATTCACTGGTTAAATAGTTGTATTATCAGCTCAACTTCGCACACAAATCATTGCCTCTTTAATACCAATAGTTCAAATTCATTATTCACAGAGATAGCATGATTGATACACAAGACCTTTATTACAAATTTCATGAATGCACCCTTAAATCACAGTAGCTAGGTGCACCACAATTGTTTTTGAAGTAAGTGGCTAATTTCACGTCTATTTCTAGATAAATCACAATATTTTTTAGAGAAATCACGATCCTTATATGTATTACACAAGGTGAAGTCTTTCTTTAGTGTTAATT
The DNA here is from genome assembly GCF_964261635.1 of Lissotriton helveticus. Taxonomy (NCBI): domain Eukaryota; kingdom Metazoa; phylum Chordata; class Amphibia; order Caudata; family Salamandridae; genus Lissotriton; species Lissotriton helveticus. Next base: position 767,155,304 of record NC_136068.1, read on the forward strand.
CTAACTAAAGATAGAAAAGGAATAGATGATCAATTCGTGAGATCTTTATTACATTTCAACATACACCTTTAAATCACAATCTACAGGTGTACCATAATCATCCTTGAAGTAAGGGACTTAAATTCAATTTTTCAAAAATACACCCCATTCATGTTCTTAAATTAAAAACTTCCAATTATTACGCTTCAGAGAAATCACGTTCCATTATATAAGATGTAGTCTTTCCTTAATGTCAATTCAAACTGAAGATAGAAAAGGGATAGATGCTTACTCTCCCCTGACTTCCGGGGGCAGAGTAAGCACAAGCAAGGGAGTTCCTAGCTACTGGTAAGAGAGGACGGATGGCGGCGATATACACATCAAGAAAACAAAGATAAGTAATTAACCTGTCCCGCTGTTTTCTCTTTATAGGATACCGAGAGACTCTCTCTGATTCCCCGAGGAAGTAGCGTAATCACAGACCGTATGGTAATATCACTCAACTTGAGTTGTTTCTTTTTACTTTATAACAATTGAAGGGTCGGAGTAGTGTGAGATTATTTAGCACTATGTCTCATAAATTTAGACGGAACCCAAAAACATTTAGAATGGGTAGAAGCCAATTTGAGTGTGTGAACAATCTGAAATAAGAGGACGCTTATTTGAGCGACGAACAACATTCACGGGAAAAAGTCAGTTCGATACCAGTTTAGTCAATAATGAGCCTGTAGTGAACCGTGAACTAAAAGTAGTGACCGACTTTATTATTTGAATCTTGTTAGGTTCCAAAGTTCTAGTGTATGAAAAACCGGCAAAACATGGAGATGGACACTTGAATGACGGCTAACCGCTACTAATTATTAGCCAACTAAGCGGCATGAAATGAATAGTTAAGCGCACAGCGAGACACACCCATAAATGTGCGATATGTTGTCTAATGTACATATAGTGCAATACATTATCGAACGCACATAGAGGCATAGAATAATGCGTGACTATTCCTACACTTATCCGCATCGTTGAAGAACGCATAGGCTATACGCAGCCTATTCAACATCCATGTGAGTAAATAAAACAACTGAGCATAATTGGAATACTTATAAATAATAGAGCACGCTTGAAGACACAGCGCGCTATATAAGACATATGTATTTCCACAAATGCTTGCATGAGAAAATTAGAGCATGAATGATGAACAAATGTGGGTAAAAATTATACATCATTTACGTCCTCATGGAAAATAGACAGACACAATAAAATAACTTCATATTTATAAGTAGAAGGGTGCTCAGCATACACAGTACTCTCTTAATGTAACCATCACAGTGATCTCCTTCATAGTAGGATGTGTATTTGTAAAGCACAAATTATAAACTCTGAAGAGGAGTAAGGTATTATAGACGTGATATTATCATGAAGGGTCATTACACATTGAATATCTATATATGTTTCTGTGTGTCTATATTTTTTCATCAACAGGTACTATTGGCCTTAAGTCTGGGAGAGTGGAACAATATACCACCTCCAAGTGCTGCACAAGTTGTGCAAGTACATTTTTATCTTCTTATCTTGGTGCTGAAGAAAGCCCCATAGACCCGGCTGGGCACAGTGGGGCTGAAACATGTGACCGATCCGTATAGTGGATCCTGTAACTAGATCCTCATCTACACAACCACTTTTTTTAACTTTCTTGAATGATCCGCTCTAAATAAATCCTTTTTTTTTAGATCAATCAAATAATTTTAATTTACCTTTCCTTTTTTGAACACTCCATATTCTCTGGTCACTACTACATTACCATTGGTCACCTCCGGGCGGAGGTGAGCATATGACAAAAAAGACCCCATGATGATGCACTAACGCAACGTATATTGGCGGAGAACCAAGATATACTGCCTGACCATCTACGTGCATATATGAGGGTTTTTTATGAGAGTCATCAAGCACAAAAACCCTGGCTACGTAGTTCCAAGTGATCCAATCCCCTCAATTGATATTTCTATATTAAGCTTGGAAGCTGAATGGATCTCAACTTCTACCTCCCTCTCTTTTGATGAATAGGATCATAATGTACTCTTCTCACACTGCACTCATGAGAACCCTCACACCAGCGCCATAAATTATAATGGGACTACAACCTCCACATTAGAGACCCTCCACCAAAAATACTCCTTTATCCACTCGTGCAAGCTGTGGTATGAACAGCTTCAGAACACGGTGTAAGCGCTAGGTGTCTCGTCGTTGTGACCTGAGCACTAGACAAATACCAAATGACATTAACATCACAATTGAGAGCCGTTGCCCCTGAGCTATGTAGCGCCCGTTATTCGTCCCTCATTTCTGGCGCATTTTATAGACCTTTCCCTGCCTGGAACTGGCGGCAATAAAACAAACTCCGGTATTTCTGAAATCTCTAACACATTTCCGAAATCTGGGAGTGAGTCCACACATCTGCGCACACATTAGGAAATACGTGTTTTCCTCTGATAAACTGGTGACCGTGCAGTACAAGGCCCTGGCTGGATGTAAGCTTCTTGTTGCTATGTCTGGTGTCTCGAGGCCCCGCAGATTTTGACGCATATCTGTGCTGCCTGACTTTTGGTAAATCTTGGCCTTAGTACATCGAGTAACACGCCTTCTCTGGTGAAGACGTGGAATATATGTGCGTGAGGACCGGTACATGGGGGAACGGGGGTGGGGGTGATGCAGGCACGAGACCTTTCGAGTACTGGGTCATATCACCTCACTGAACCCTCTAATCAGAACCCTCTAATCAGACGGTGCAGAGCAGGCTTCCAATGGAGGGACTATATGTTTACCAATATCTACTACAGAAACTTCGATTTGTCATAGGAAAAACAAAACTAAAAGTACCAGATTGCAAAGTGACGCCTAGCTGGGTGACCTAGGTTGTCGGGGTGGAGGGGGGGGGGGGGTGTAAGGGAGGCATTTATTTTATTGATTAAATAAAAACAAATAAATAAAAAAACTTATCAGGCATCTCCCGCTCCGGTCCCGCGTATCATCACCCACAAGACGTCCGTGGAACCAACTTCTCCCCGCTTTATTGTTTGAAGTTGACTGGCAAATCATAAGACTGGGGGTGGCTACTCTGCAGGGAGACTCTACGTCACCGCCAGAGCAGGATCCTATCCTCGGACTCCTGCACTACACTAGGCATGCACAGCATACCTAATGTAATGTAATGTCAATGGAGTAGGGAGCTGAAAAACAAAAGTGCCCTTCTCGCAGATGCGCAGTTGGAGTCCACTTCTGGACTCCTGCTGCTCTCGCCTGCATGCGCTGTGCGTCTGTTGACTCATGCGCACTTACATCTATGAAGCAGCTGCCAGCACAGGCATTATTGCTTTGCTGCCCGATTCAGTGAGCAGTTTCTCTTCGTGATTGCTTAGTGGGGCAACCCGCTGCCCCAATGGACCAGCCGCCACTGCCTACTATATATATATATATATATATATATATATATATATATTCAGCTCAGCCTCGGAAATGTAAGATCCAAAGAACCGCACTCGTGGAAACCAAAGGGTTGCAGTGCTCACACCAAAAGTTTAATCACACTTGTTGACAGACGCGTTTCAGCAATACGCCTTCCTCAGTGTCAGTTACACTGTGAGGACCTGCCTGGGATATAGCATCAACATAATCATCAACATGGTAGATGGACTACCTCAGTCTAACGGGCGCGCCATCTTGGAACATGTTAATACAGTTCACATTAAGGTGCATATTACCCAAGGGAAACAAATAAAATCAAGCCGTGGATCGGCATGGAACCCCGTATATCCACATCCGGGGTGATGCGGGGTGCTCTAAGATAAGGCCCCTGGTGAATGTTTCCAAAGTCCATCCTGCCATGTATTGGCAAGTACTCCAGTGTCTAATATGTACAGTGTCCCCATACGTCCTTAACCCATCAATGAACTTAGTAAGCTAAACTATAATAAACAATTAATGAACAGTTCATAAACTATATCGCTGTTGATTTCACCAAGTCTCTGTACATCAGTTCATGAAGAAGTGTCGGGAAAATCTCTTATTATTTATCTCCCCAAATGAACCGCCAATTCCTCCCCATGATTTAGCCCACCTGGACTTTTAGTCATGAGGTCGATTATGTACCTTGATTCTAGGCGTCTCAAAGTTTTTAGCCTATCTCCTCCTCTAGGGTTTTCAGGTACAAAATCTATGCCAAAATACCGAAGTTTAGTTCTGTCCCTTTGATGAACCAAATCAAAATGTCTCGCGACTGGATAAGCCGGATCCGCCTTGTCTATTGCCCTTTGGTGTTCAAGTACCCTGATTTTAAGTTGGTGGATCGTACTCCCAATGTATCTCAGTCCACACGGGCAAATTAGGCAATAGACCGCGTAGTTAGTACTGCAGGTTAAGAATTTCTTGATGGGTTTCGTGAGATCTGCTCCCGGGATTTCATAGTTTCGCACTCTCTTGCATCCCGAGCAGGCCTTACATTTTCCGCACGGGAAAAACCCACCCATCTCTGCAATTTTACCTGTTCTTGGGGTCACACTCTTGAAATGGCTTCTCACTAGGGAGTCTCTCAATGATCTTGCTTTCCGGTATGTGATCAGGGGTTTCGTAGGGATTTCATCTTTCAGGATCGAATCTGTCTCTAGAATATGCCAGTTCTTTTGCATAATTCTTCTCAATCCCATGGAATCACTGGTGTATGGTGTGATTAAGCGAAATTTCCCCTCATCCTTGGTTTGTTCGTTTGGTGCTTTTGGCTTTAAGAGATCTTCCCTTTTTATTTTTCTCACTTTCTTCAGGGTTTTATCCAAAGAATCTGGGTCATATCCCCTCCTTGTGAACCTTTCTATGCAACCTACCGCCGCTGTTTCAAAGTCCTTCTCTCTGCTGCTATTTCTTTTCATCCTGAGAAGTTCCCCATACGGGATGCTTTGTATCAGCCTCTTCGGATGGTTGCTATCGGCTCGCAGGATGGAGTTGCCTGCCGTCGCTTTGCGATACAGTGATGTATGTAGCTGATTATTATCTATTTCCACCCTCAGGTCCAAGTACTCAGCTGTTGTTATGCTGATAGATCCTGAGAAGTGTAGATTACAGTTGTTATCATTCAGCATTCTTATATACTGCTGTGCCCCCTCCATCGTCCCTTGCCACACGATGAAGAGGTCATCGATGTACCTGAACCACTGTATTACTCTCTCTGTTCCTTGTCCCTCCGTCTGAAGGACCATGGGCACCCGCTCCTCCCACCAGCCGACGAACAAGTTCGCGTAGCTGGGAGCAAAGCAGGTGCCCATCGCGGTCCCAGAGACCTGTGTATATAACTGGTCATTGAACAGGAAGATGTTGCTTGTTAAACAGAATTCAATGAATTCCAGCAACATGCGATTATGCAATGCGAATCTGGCAGGTCTCTTGTTCAGAAAATGTTCCACTGCCGCCAAGCCTAAGTCATGTCTAATGTTGGTGTACAGGCTGGTTATGTCCAGCCTGTACACCAACATTAGACATGACTTAGGCTTGGCGGCAGTGGAACATTTTCTGAACAAGAGACCTGCCAGATTCGCATTGCATAATCGCATGTTGCTGGAATTCATTGAATTCTGTTTAACAAGCAACATCTTCCTGTTCAATGACCAGTTATATACACAGGTCTCTGGGACCGCGATGGGCACCTGCTTTGCTCCCAGCTACGCGAACTTGTTCGTCGGCTGGTGGGAGGAGCGGGTGCCCATGGTCCTTCAGACGGAGGGACAAGGAACAGAGAGAGTAATACAGTGGTTCAGGTACATCGATGACCTCTTCATCGTGTGGCAAGGGACGATGGAGGGGGCACAGCAGTATATAAGAATGCTGAATGATAACAACTGTAATCTACACTTCTCAGGATCTATCAGCATAACAACAGCTGAGTACTTGGACCTGAGGGTGGAAATAGATAATAATCAGCTACATACATCACTGTATCGCAAAGCGACGGCAGGCAACTCCATCCTGCGAGCCGATAGCAACCATCCGAAGAGGCTGATACAAAGCATCCCGTATGGGGAACTTCTCAGGATGAAAAGAAATAGCAGCAGAGAGAAGGACTTTGAAACAGCGGCGGTAGGTTGCATAGAAAGGTTCACAAGGAGGGGATATGACCCAGATTCTTTGGATAAAACCCTGAAGAAAGTGAGAAAAATAAAAAGGGAAGATCTCTTAAAGCCAAAAGCACCAAACGAACAAACCAAGGATGAGGGGAAATTTCGCTTAATCACACCATACACCAGTGATTCCATGGGATTGAGAAGAATTATGCAAAAGAACTGGCATATTCTAGAGACAGATTCGATCCTGAAAGATGAAATCCCTACGAAACCCCTGATCACATACCGGAAAGCAAGATCATTGAGAGACTCCCTAGTGAGAAGCCATTTCAAGAGTGTGACCCCAAGAACAGGTAAAATTGCAGAGATGGGTGGGTTTTTCCCGTGCGGAAAATGTAAGGCCTGCTCGGGATGCAAGAGAGTGCGAAACTATGAAATCCCGGGAGCAGATCTCACGAAACCCATCAAGAAATTCTTAACCTGCAGTACTAACTACGCGGTCTATTGCCTAATTTGCCCGTGTGGACTGAGATACATTGGGAGTACGATCCACCAACTTAAAATCAGGGTACTTGAACACCAAAGGGCAATAGACAAGGCGGATCCGGCTTATCCAGTCGCGAGACATTTTGATTTGGTTCATCAAAGGGACAGAACTAAACTTCGGTATTTTGGCATAGATTTTGTACCTGAAAACCCTAGAGGAGGAGATAGGCTAAAAACTTTGAGACGCCTAGAATCAAGGTACATAATCGACCTCATGACTAAAAGTCCAGGTGGGCTAAATCATGGGGAGGAATTGGCGGTTCATTTGGGGAGATAAATAATAAGAGATTTTCCCGACACTTCTTCATGAACTGATGTACAGAGACTTGGTGAAATCAACAGCGATATAGTTTATGAACTGTTCATTAATTGTTTATTATAGTTTAGCTTACTAAGTTCATTGATGGGTTAAGGACGTATGGGGACACTGTACATATTAGACACTGGAGTACTTGCCAATACATGGCAGGATGGACTTTGGAAACATTCACCAGGGGCCTTATCTTGGAGCACCCCGCATCACCCCGGATGTGGATATACGGGGTTCCATGCCGATCCACGGCTTGATTTTATTTGTTTCCCTTGGGTAATATGCACCTTAATGTGAACTGTATTAACATGTTCCAAGATGGCGCGCCCGTTAGACTGAGGTAGTCCATCTACCATGTTGATGATTATGTTGATGCTATATCCCAGGCAGGTCCTCACAGTGTAACTGACACTGAGGAAGGCGTATTGCTGAAACGCGTCTGTCAACAAGTGTGATTAAACTTTTGGTGTGAGCACTGCAACCCTTTGGTTTCCACGAGTGCGGTTCTTTGGATCTTACATTTCCGAGGCTGAGCTGAATACTATTGCGGGTACCCATTACCGCAAACTGCACCCGCTCGCGAGTGCCCCGACTCTTCAGTGGGACAGGGAGCACCATATATATATATATATATATATATATATTCACTGAAAAAACCATAGGTTATAGACCATAAATAGTTAGGAAATAGCATTTACAAAACCTTGAAAATTCACTGAAAAAACCATAGGTTATAGACCATATATAGTTAGGAATTAGCATTTACAAAACCTTGAAAATTCACTGAAAAAAACATAGGTTATAGACCATATATAGTTAGGATTTAGCATTTAAAAAACCTTTTTTTACTCACACAAAACCATTGAAATTCCATATATAGTTAGTAGTACTAACTATATATCGCGCACCCGCAATCCACTGCTGATCATGTCACATATTACATCGTTCATGACAAGGTCAGTGACATCACTGATGACATCACTGATGACATCTCAAATGACATCACTGATGACATCACTGATGACATCTCAAATGACATCACTGATGACATCACTGATGACATCACTGATGACATCTCAAATGACATCACTGATGACATCACTGATGACAACATCCAGTGACTGTGTATTTCTGTAAAGTTAAAATATGTCTTACATATTGAAGAATGAGTGGATGTAGAAGTGTCTGGATGAAGGATTTAGTAGGTGCATGACTGACTGTATGAGTGAGTGGTTAAATGTGTCTCACTGAGTGCATGGGTTAGTGACTGAACTGTGTTAATTTGTGCATCATTATGTTTGTTGTTCTGTAAACTGCTGCATGTGTTGATCAGTAGCTATATGAGTAAGTATATGGGTTATTGATTGGTTGCTCAAGTATTTGTATGGGAGACTGAGTGTGTGTGTGGGTGGCTGGGAGGTGTATGACTCTGTGCATAGATGTGTGAGCAGTTGATTCACTAGATGTATGGGTTCAAAAGTGCATGTGGAAACAGCTGTATGGGTGGTTGACTGTGTGCATCAGTGCATTGGTGAGTGAATGGATATCTCAGTGCTACATGTCAAAGTAAGTACATATGTAAAACATAGTACATGTGAGAGTTGGCATATATAAATAACTGTGCATAAGAGCCAGTGAATGTGTGAGTGACTGTATGGATGATTGTGAACTTGTATCAGGGATTGTAAAAGAGAGTAAATATGTGTTAATATATGTTTGAATAAGTAAGGTGTGTATAACTGTATAGTTGAGGAAATGGAGGTGTAATTGATTCTTTGTATGACTGACTAGGTGTGTAAGTAACTCCATGGATGAGTGACAGTCTGTGAGTGTCTGTTTACACTGAGTGTATCTAAGGTTATATTAGAGTCTGAAGAGGTTCATCGTATTATCACATGAATGATGTCATCAGTGATGTGATCAGTAAAGTCAAATGAGATGTCATCAGTGATCAACAACAAATATAATTAAGGGGGACCCAAGGGCAATTTAACGACCAGCTCTGAATACACGCCCCAGTTACATATATCACAAAAGTATCAGAGGGTCAGAATCTCAAGGGTGATTACCATGAACAGGGGTGGTTACCAAAAAGCCAAACAGTGAAAACTATAACAACCAGGTCAGGTTTGTGTCCGATCTCTGGCACCCATCAGTCACCACTCGGAACCGCCCTTCATCATTTGGGGCTCCGAGGACAAACACCACACCTGTTAATTGCTCCGACAGAGAAGGACTAGCCCTCCTGTGGGGCAAGAATGGTTGATGCGAGTTAGAAAAATATATACTCACAACGTGGCTGGTGGGGTAAAAAAGAGTGCAGTGCTAGGGATAAGTAATACCAAGAGTGATAAGGAAAGTGAGTAAAATTGGTTTGAGGAGCAAAAAATATATTTTATTAAAGTATAGCTCCCAACACCAAGGTTAAAAAATAGCCAAGACAGGGGAATTAATAAACTGTCTAGCGGTGGAACGTGGTCGACATGTTTCAGCAATTATTGGCCCTTTGGCCTTGCTTTCTTCAGGACCTAAATTTAACGCTACTGCAAACAAAAAACCCCCTATAGTGAGAAAATTTGTGTTCTATAAATAAGAAGAAGAATACTGGAACGATTTTGTTATTAATTTAAATGTCACCTGAACCTTCTAGGTGTACTCGTTCCGATACTTCTTACGAATTCAGTATTTAACTGAAAAAGAAATGCATGGCATAAATAAAGCACCCACCACCTGTCCAACACAGTAAACTACCTTATACACCATCGATCATTCTTAACGTAGGTGAGATCTATATCCAGGACATTCAATCAATACACACTGTATTGTACTAGTGTCATCCCATTTAGTTAGAAAATGAAAAAGTTATTTACAAATTTCACGGACTCCTTCTTACCTGATTTGTAAGAAGTAAGGACCTCACCCCACCTGGCTGCGGCTCAGGACATAGGTGAAGCACCGCTCTGAAAAAGGTGAATAAATCCAACAGCTGAATCTCTCACCACAGTGTCAACAAAAGATTCAATAGTACGTCGCCAAGACCTACTGTCATAGTGTCAGGCTGGGGCACATAAGAGTATGGTAATGTGCTAGTGTGACCCCACTGAACGGTATAATTGTTGTCATGCCCGTTCTCAGCCTGTCCAGCCAAGTGTCCATAAAGATGTCCACTCGTGAACATGGGATAATACCATCGTTTGCAGCCAGCTCTCAGCAAACTTTGTATTATTAGGGTAAATAATCCTACTGCCAAACGTATGTCCTAAGGCAGTGATACCACATGCATGTGTACATGCAGTAGCAGTAATCCCTTAGTTGGTTTTAAGAATGCCAGTATTTTAGCGATGCAGCATAAAATGGAATGGAACCACTGTGCCAGAGAACTAGCTCTGTGTCAGTAGTTAAACAGAAATGCTGCACCCTTTAGTCATGCGAAAGCCAGTGATAAGCCGAGAAAAAGTGCTCAATGCGCTCGCCCTAAAGCGGAGCATCAAGCCCTTAAAACTTTGTCAGCTGACGCATCTATAATTGTCAAACCAGCTGACAAAGGCGGGGCTATTGTTGTCCTGGATACTGAGACATATCGAGCTGAATGTCTCCGTCAGCTTAGTGACGTCAGATCCTACCGCCTCCTGGATCAGGATCCAACAGTGGATCTACAAAGAACGATCCGGAACATGACAGAGGAAGCACTTGTTGAAGGTTGGGTGACTGATTCCGAGGCCAAATTCCTCAATACAGAACCTCCAGTCACTCCGTACTTCTACATCTTACCAAAGGTGCACAAGGAGCAACGCCCGCCGCCAGGGAGACCAATCATTTCAGGCATTGGGTCCGTATTGGAACCCTTGTCGACGTTTGTTGACCATTTTCTACGCCCAATGGTCCAAACTATGCCCACATACCTGAAGGATACCGCGGACGTCTTACGTCTCCTACCGGGTTTGGATTTTGATGTTACCACTGATCTGCTGGTGTCGTTCGATGTAGAGGCTCTATACACCTCCATACCTCAGGACGAAACCCTTGAAGTGATCCAGTCTTTACTTGAATCGAAGGAGTTAGACACCATCACTCCGGTGCACTTCATTATGGCCTGTGCTACCCTGGCGATGAAGAAAAACTTTTTCAAGTTCGAAGAGAATATATACTTGCAAGTGTCCGGGACCAGTATGGGGAGCGTTTATGCCCCCAGCCTGGCGAACCTTTACGTACACTACTTCGAACAACGACATATCCTGACTGAGTCCAATCCATACTTTGACCACATAAAAACATGGAAACGATATATCGACGATATATTGGTGGTCTGGCGGGGCACAAAGGACAGCTGTCAGGCCTTTCTAGGCTGGTTAAACAGCAGGAATTCTTTCCTACGTTTCACCATAGAGATTGGTGGTCGTAATCTGGCCTTTCTTGACCTCATGATTAATGCCACTCCTACTGGTCTACAATCAGAACTGTACAAGAAACCCATGTCCAGGAACTCCCTCTTGGCTTATGACAGTCATCACCCTAAGTCATTACGGGATAATTTGCCATTTGGGCAATTCCTGCGAGTTCAGAGAAATTGCTCCACTGGCACGGCCTTCAAGATGCACTCTACGGCACTCAAGACTCAACTCATCAACAGGAAATACCCTCCTCGCCTGGTACATCGAGCCATGAAAAGGGCTAGTAACAACAGCCGAGCTGCAATACTGGAACCTACTCCCCCGAAACCCCCACTGGAAAGACTTACTTTTGTACACACTTTTGGCACATTATCAAACAATATCAAGAAAGCAGTGAAGAAACGTTGGTCGATCTTGAATTCAGGACCCCACTCGATCCCACAGCCGTTATTCTCCTTCAAGAGAGGTCCTAATTTGAGAGACCGAATGGTCCACACTAGACCACGTGACGAGACCCCTAGAGCAGTGGGTACTCTATGGGACCTCCCTCCAGTATCCGGCCATCATCCATGTGGCACATGTCAATCTTGTGCCCAAACGTCAAAGACTACAGAAATTGACATTGGTACATCTAGACCCTGGAGGCAATTGAGATTTACCAATTGCAACAGCGATAAATTAATCTACTTGATCACCTGCCCCTGCAGCCTTAGGTACGTAGGGATGACTACTCGTAAGATCAAGGTGAGGTTGTCTGAACACAGAAGTACCATCAACTGCAAGAGGCAGGCAACAAGACTTACCAATCATTTCATCACCTTGAATCATCCACCTACGTCATTTAAATGGACGGTCCTAGAGAAACCGTTCATCCCGTCCCATGTCATTAATGTGAGTAATTTCCTGCTCAAGAAAGAGCAAAAATGGGTTTTGACTCTTGGCACTGACCGCACAGGGTTGAACGATGACATACCCTGGTCTTCGTTCTGACATTACTACCTATATTCTGCGGTGTGACCAAGATTCAAACGATTATCAAAATGTGCTGAATAACAAATAAAAATTTTCTCGCCTTAGGAATTTTTCTTACAACATAATTTGATCATCAGTGGGGAATCTTAGATCACAGGGCATAATGTTACTGCTCTGGTGACCTTCTGATCTCTGGGGGACACCTACTATCATTGAAAGTCGCAGAGGGGCGATGGCTGGCTCTCATTAACAGTATACAGACTTTCACCCAGGCAAACACTGCAGTTCGGCGGTTGTGTATCTTTAACTTCCATGTCAACGCGGCACCTACTTGCCACTGGGTAGATTCTTGCAGCGTTGACTTAAACTCTGAACGTTAGTAGGTATGTTCCAGCACGAACATCGCATAGACCTGCCTCAGGCAAACACTATAGTTCGGTGTTTGTTTACCTATTATTCCCATAACAACGCGGGGGCTGTCCTAGATTGGTCGTTTTCCTACAGCGTCGACCCTATCCCTGCACGCTATAGGTTAATCCCTTCAGCGTTTACCCAATCACAGCGCGTCTGTCACCACCGACGCATGACGTGGCCTTTTCCCGCATCACGTGGTCATATTCGGCCAATCAGCCACAAGTACACAAATAGAGCGTGTAAATACACTGCCGGCACCTCCCCAGACGGCACAGATGCCGCGTTGGAGTACCGACGGAGAGGTAAGGTTTCCGCAAGCGCATTGAGCACTTTTTCTCGGCTTGTCACTGGCTTTCGCATGACTAAAGGGTGCAGCATTTCTGTTTAACTACTGACACAGAGCTAGTTCTCTGGCACAGTGGTTCCATTCCATTTTATGCTGCATCGCTAAAATACTGGCATTCTTAAAACCAACTAAGGGATTACTGCTACTGCATGTACACATGCATGTGGTATCACTGCCTTAGGACACACGTTTGGCAGTAGGATTATTTACCCTAATAATACAAAGTTTGCTGAGAGCTGGCTGCAAACGATGGTATTATCCCATGTTCACGAGTGGACATCTTTATGGACACTTGGCTGGACAGGCTGAGAACGGGCATGACAACAATTATACCGTTCAGTGGGGTCACACTAGCACATTACCATACTCTTGTGTGCCCCAGCCTGACACTATGACAGTAGGTCTTGGCGACGTACTATTGAATCTTTTGTTGACACTGTGGTGAGTGATTCAGCTGTTGGATTTATTCACCTTTTTCAGAGCGGTGCTTCACCTATGTCCTGAGCCGCAGCCAGGTGGGGTGAGGTCCTTACTTCTTACAAATCAGGTAAGAAGGAGTCCGTGAAATTTGTAAATAACTTTTTCATTTTCTAACTAAATGGGATGACACTAGTACAATACAGTGTGTATTGATTGAATGTCCTGGATATAGATCTCACCTACGTTAAGAATGATCGATGGTGTATAAGGTAGTTTACTGTGTTGGACAGGTGGTGGGTGCTTTATTTATGCCATGCATTTCTTTTTCAGTTAAATACTGAATTCGTAAGAAGTATCGGAACGAGTACACCTAGAAGGTTCAGGTGACATTTAAATTAATAACAAAATCGTTCCAGTATTCTTCTTCTTATTTATAGAACACAAATTTTCTCACTATAGGGGGTTTTTTGTTTGCAGTAGCGTTAAATTTAGGTCCTGAAGAAAGCAAGGCCAAAGGGCCAATAATTGCTGAAACATGTCGACCACGTTCCACCGCTAGACAGTTTATTAATTCCCCTGTCTTGGCTATTTTTTAACCTTGGTGTTGGGAGCTATACTTTAATAAAATATATTTTTTGCTCCTCAAACCAATTTTACTCACTTTCCTTATCACTCTTGGTATTACTTATCCCTAGCACTGCACTCTTTTTTACCCCACCAGCCACGTTGTGAGTATTTATTTTTCTAACTCGCATCAACCATCCTTGCCCCACAGGAGGGCTAGTCCTTCTCTGTCGGAGCAATTAACAGGTGTGGTGTTTGTCCTCGGAGCCCCAAATGATGAAGGGCGGTTCCGAGTGGTGACTGATGGGTGCCAGAGATCGGACACAAACCTGACCTGGTTGTTATAATTTTCACTGTTTGGCTTTTTGGTAACCACCCCTGTTCATGGTAATCACCCTTGAGATTCTGACCCTCTGATACTTTTGTGATATATGTCATCAGTGATGTCATTTGAGATGTCATCAGTGATGTCATCAGTGATGTCATTTGAGATGTCATCAGTGATGTCATCAGTGATGTCATTTGAGATGTCATCAGTGATGTCATCAGTGATGTCACTGACCATGTCATGAATGATGTAATATGTGACATGATCAGCAGTGGATTGCGGGTGCACGATATATAGTTAGTACTACTAACTATATATGGAATTTCAATGGTTTTGTGTGAGTAAAAAAAGGTTTTTTAAATGCTAATTCCTAACTATATATGGTCTATAACCTATGGTTTTTTCAGTGAATTTTCAAGGTTTTGTAAATGCTAATTCCTAACTATATATGGTCTATAACCTATGGTTTTTTCAGTGAATTTCAATGGTTTATTAATAGCAAATATCATAAGCTGTCGAATGTCAAGTACGTGGTAAGAAAAAACATTTTCGTGTTTATGCACACTGATCTGCTTTGAATGCTGCCCCCCCCCTCATTTCTATTAGGAGTACTCTCTCTTTGCAGATAGTGACGGGTAGTTAACGCAGGCCTTTGCCCCCGTTGTAATCCGTCGTGCCTGCTTCTCTCTCCATTTGATTGATTGTTATCCAAGCATTTACTGTTTTAGAATTGGTTCTCTTTGGTTCATTCTCTATTTACAAACAAACACAGAGTCGCAATACTCTGTTTAGTCTTTGCAGATAACGAAAAATCGTGTAAAAAAACAAAAGGAATCGAGCAAAATCAGTAGGCCACTAATGGGATCTCTTTTTGACCTCGCTAAAATAGAAACATTAGGAACAACCCCTCATGACAAATACGAAACTAGTGAGATGAACTGAACTCCACACCATGATGGCTGCAATACAGC
The DNA here is from genome assembly GCF_964261635.1 of Lissotriton helveticus. Taxonomy (NCBI): domain Eukaryota; kingdom Metazoa; phylum Chordata; class Amphibia; order Caudata; family Salamandridae; genus Lissotriton; species Lissotriton helveticus. The sequence continues at coordinate 767,170,646 of NC_136068.1, forward strand.
TCGGCTCCGCCACCCACCCCGCCCAAAATAACGATAAACTCTATACAAATATTACAAATATATACTACACACCAGCAAAGTAACCGGGTAAAACATTTTATTAAACAACTATTTACATAACTATTTTATACTTTTTGTTGCCCGATCCGGCTAGCTCAATCGATCGAGCATGAAACTCATGTACTCTGATGGTTCAAAGTTTTGAGGAGTGCTTGTAACACTGTCTGAAGCCTATTTGCGCTTGCTTCAGCTTCACTATTCTCAAAGTAAAGTGGGGGCTGTTTGAGGACGTGACTGCATTTGTGAACAATGTGATGCGGTGCCACCCTGAACCGCTTGACGGAGGCCCCCGAGGGACGGTGTGATGGCGCGGACTCGGAGGGGGCGCTTGGCTCCGGCCCCCTCCCCAAGTCGTGTTCTCCTGGTGTGGCCTGAGATCGCCCCCGACATAGGTGGCCGGCTCCCGGGATCAAGCGGAACTTTTTGCCTTTTGGTAACTCTTCCATTCTTGACCTTGTCCCACAATCCGTTTCACCTAAAGACACGCTGTAGTGGGGCGCCCCTTTACCGTTTCAGTTGCCATTCCGCCCGCTTTTGCTACACTGTGCCTCTTCCGCTATTCAGCTGTTTACCGCCCGCTCTTTCGACTACAGCGTCTCGCTCACCATGTAGTTGAGTTACTCCCGCTCTTGCGGTGCAGCGATAGGCGGCTGCCACAGGACTCTCAAAATGGCGGCCGGCTCTTCAGATTTGGGCGTGGTCCACTAAAATTGCCCTGCGACACCTTGAAACTCGGACGCTTGTCTGCTAGAGATTGGGCTCCATTCTCGAAAGCGTCCCCTCAGCCTTGAGGATTCTACAAAAGTCTTGGGGGCCCCCGACTCCCGCAGGCTTCTGGTGGGGTGCGGCTAGCATTATTGCTCGAGGAATGGCCACGACGGAGCTACGAAATGGTGGTGCTCTCATGCTAACGCCAGCTTCAGTCTGAAACATCCAGAAACACTGTAGACTACCAATTCGATCAGTTCCGGTAGCGCCCCAACGTGACCCGGTAGAGAAGAACTAGCCCTCCCCTCTTTGACTGATGGTTCTTGTTGCCTGTCCCTTCTGTTGTCATTTAACAGAACTATTTAGCCTGCTGAAAGGGGTTGTGTTCCGACCGCTGGTTGGTGGAGACATTTTGACTATATTCTGGACCTGCGTTGTCGCGTAATGCGTCATATGACGCGCCGCGTTAGCGCATCCGGAAGAGATCCGGGGCGCGACGCGCAGCGCGTAACGTAAGCATAACAGGTCATGTGACTTGTTAATAAAACTTTTCATTGGTTCATTTTACTTTTCTTATTCTAATGATGAAAGGCGCGGTCATATGACCTAAAAATTACGCTTTTTATTACTTCCGAACATTATTTTTTCTTAAATATATGTTATAATGTTCCAGGCTAATGTACTTTCCCGGAAAATTTACAACTGTCCTGCAAGTAAAATATATTCTTTTTTCGAGAAAAAGGGCGTTTCTTCGTCCCATGACGGAGCCGTTGAGCAAAAGAGGGTCGACCTGCTGTCTTAGTCGCCGATACGCCTGAATATGAGATTCTTATCGATCATTTTATGTTGCAGGAGTAGAAAACACAACAGCCCTTGACCATTTATCTTTACTGCGTTCCTGCGTATTATACCTTTTACCCTTCATGTAATTGGTCTGCTTTATTTCACTTCCCTTTTACTGATTCTAAAACAGTGACTATTATTAAAAACTTTACCAATGTATATACTACTACCATGTTTTCTTTTACAAACCTTTATTGTGAAAATGTCATTATACAAATACGAGCCTATAACCACGTGGGCCGGCCACGGAGCAGACTGTAATCGTATATGATGAGTAGACATTTACACTGTAGAGGAACGTAACGGGCGGGCCATTAGGTTGCAAGAACTAAGGTGTCTAACAGTTGCGGAATCGGTGGACGTACATTTTATAATTAAAATACGACAGGGCCAGTTACAATAAAATTATCTAGATATACATTTGCAGGCAAGTACCATGGGTGACGTTAATTCGAACTTTCAATAGTACAGTAATCAATAACACATCAGAACTTAATATCAATAGGGATGTCGAAATATTCAATCTATTCTCGTCCCCGCCCGCCATGTGCTTCAAAACTGCATACGTATCTCGTGATATCAAGGTTGTGCAACCAGTACACAACAAGGAGTTACGAGTCCCATTTATTCCGGCGCCATTTTGGGCGAGGACGGGCAGGTCCAGGATATAGTCAAAATGTCTCTACCAACCATCGACTATGATGATGTTCATATGCTGTATTTATTAGAGTAACACTCATCTGTCCACATGAAATTAATTTGCCACAATCTAAACATGTCATTTTAATCTTTCCAAAGTTTTTCTAAATATTTGGGACCGTTTCCCTTGCCTCTGATGCTGTCAGTGCCACTTCTTTGATGAATGTACTGGCAGGTCGGGGGTTCTCCTCCAAATCTCTCTTTTATGCAGCACTATAATTAATCGGTGCCACCTCTCCATATGACGATGCATGGTATAGTTACCATAACTGTATTTTTTTTCGGTTCCTCTGGAGAGTACATCGTGGCAGATGAAGCGTGTAACGTACCGGGCATTTACCTTTTTTTGCATGTAGAGGAAAGGAAAAAAAATTCGAGCGTCCGAGTTCTAAGGTGTCCCAGGGCCATTTTAGTGGACCAGGCCCAAATCCAAAGAACAGGCCACCATTTTGAGAGTCCTGTTGCAGCCGCCTGTCGCTGTAGCATCAAGAGCGGCCGAAACTCAGCTAAATGGCAACTGAAACGGTAAAGGGGCGCCCCACTACAGCAGACGAGCCTCCACCTAGGAAGGCCCGTTCACGCCGCCTCCCCCCCCCCTTCGGGCACCCCCGCCGTTATTCGGAGCAGTATTGTAGGATGGCCACACCAGTGCGGCAACTTGCTAGACACCACCTCGGTGCTAACCGAATCTCAGCGCCTTGTGGTGTCTTCTATTCAGAAAATATTGTTGCGCTGCCTTTGGCCCCATTCGCACATCGGTCCGCTACTGACGCCATCTCACAGGCCAACGGGGCGCCCCATGCCGACTTTCAGCATTGTAGGATGGCCACACCAGTGCGGCAACTTGCTGGACACCACCTCGGTGCCATCCGGATCTTGGCATCTCAGCGCCTTGTGGTGTCTTCTATTCAGAAAATATTGTTGCGCTGCCTTTGGCCCCATTCGCACATCGGTCCGCTACTGACGCCATCTCACAGGCCAACGGGGCGCCCCACGCCGACTTTCAGCATTGTAGGATGGCCACACCAGTGCGGCAACTTGCTAGACACCACCTCGGTGCCATCCGGATCTTGGCATCTCAGCGCCTTGTGGTGTCTTCTATTCAGAAAATATTGTTGCGCTGCCTTTGGCCCCATTCGCACATCGGTCCGCTACTGCCGCCATCTTACAGGCCAACGGGGCGCCCCACGCCGACTTTCACCATTGTAGGATGGCCACACCAGTGCGGCAACTTGCTAGACACCACCTCGGTGCTAACCGAATCTCAGCGCCTTGTGGTGTCTTCTATTCAGAAAATATTGTTGCGCTGCCTTTGGCCCCATTCGCACATCGGTCCGCTACTGACGCCATCTCACAGGCCAACGGGGCGCCCCACGCCGACTTTCAGCATTGTAGGATGGCCACACCAGTGCGGCAACTTGCTAGACACCACCTCGGTGCCATCCGTATCTTGGAATCTCAGCGCCTTGTGGTGTCTTCTAATCAGAAAATATTGTTGCGCTGCCTTTGGCCCCATTCGCACATCGGTCCGCTACTGCCGCCATCTCACAGGCCAACGGGGCGCCCCACGCCGACTTTCAGCATTGTAGGATGGCCACACCAGTGCGGCAACTTGCTGGACAGCACCTCGGTGCCATCCGGATCTTGGCGCGTTGTGTTGCCTTCGTCCTATTCGCACATCGGTCCGCTACTGACGCCGCCTCACGTGCCAACGTACTTTCTCCGCATTTTATACCCTATGCCGCATAACAGGTCATGTGACTTGTTTATAAAACTTTTCATTGGTTCATTTTACTTTTGATTTCCTAATGATGGAAGGCTTGATCATATGACCTAAAAATAACACTTTTCATTGGATGAAAACTTTTTTTTTTCCCCAAACGATGAAAGCCCCACCTTGTTTCTGGATGTTTCAGACTGAAGCTGGCGTCAGCATGAAAGCACCACCATCTTGTGGCTCCGTCGTGGTCATTCCGCGAGCAATCATGGCAGCCGCTCCCCACCAGAAGCCTGCAGGAGTCGGGGGCCCCCAAGACTTTTGTAGAATCCTCAAGGCGGAGGGGACGCTTTCGAGAATGGGGTCCAAGACCTAGCAGACAAGCGTCCGATTTCCAAGGTGTCCCAGGGCCATTTCAGTGGACCAGGCCCAAAAAGGAAAGAGCCTGCCGCCATTTTGAGAGTCCTGTGACAGCCGCCTATCGCTGCACCGCAAGAGTGGGCGCAACTCAGCTGAATTGCGGCTTTTGACACAGTGGACCAAAAGCGGACGGAATGGCAACTGAAACGGTAAAGGAGCGCCCCACTACAGCAGACGAGACTCCACCTGGAGAGGCCCGTTCACGCCGCCTCCCCCCCCCCCCCCCGGGGCGCCCCACGCCATTATTCGGAGGGCGGCAACTTACTGGACATCACCTTGGTGCCATCCACATTTCAGCACGTTCTGCTGCCTTGGAACTATTCGCACAACAGACCGCTACTGACGACCCACCCCCCGGGACGCCCCACGCCGGATACCCAAATCAGTGCGCCACCCAGGCAACATCACCTGGGTGCCGTCCAGAAATCTGGACGTTGTGCTGCCTTGGGACTATTCGCACAACCGACCGCTACTGACCATTGTTCCTTCTTTTTCCCTAAAAATGTTTAAATGTTTTTACTGTTTTTGTTTTGTTGTATATATTTATAAGTTATTAAAGTTTTATAATCCTACTACTTTGTTGGAGTGCTATATATTTTTAATGTGACACATAATTGTAAAAACTTTGATGTACAAAGAGTCATCCCTGGAATCTTCCGCTTCAGGCTCGGTCCCCTCCCCAATCACAATACAGGATGGTTTTCAGATAGTAGGAACGCGTGTGCTGTGACGGATCTCATCGGGTGTGGGCCTTGATCTACTATAACTCCTTTGAAGAGGGGTGATTCTTTACAGCTGAGGCCATAAACTACATCTGCAGGGCTAGCTGATAGCCTAGGACCGGCCTGGACAATCGGACACAGAGGAAGAGGAGTGTCAGAGGGTGCGGTAGTGAATAGGGCGAAAGGGAGGTGTCGGGCGGGCACAGGGTGTGATTCTCAGGGAAGAGCAGCGCAGATGGGGGGAGGTTTATTGCCCATGCATAAGACAGAGAGCGGGGGTGACCAGTGCCTGGGGGAGATGCTTGCGAGGGTGGGGAGCCATGCTAAGGATCGACCGCGTGCAGAGAGTGGGTCTGGTCAAGGCATCTAAAATGGCTGCCGTGCACGACAAAAGTGTGGCATTTGAAAAAAGGCAAGATGGCGCAGACAATGTTTTTCAACACTTCCTGATTTCCTTCGAATCGAACGTTAACAGACGTTGGGGCATATTACCAAAGTTAAGCGATATTTATCCCTAACGATGCTTAGCAACGAATTTTTTACCGCTAAGCATCGTCAGAAATTATCGCAGATAAACCTTGCTATTATCAAGGTTTATCGCAAATGCGATAAAAAACGGCCGCAATGCATTAATATCGCTGAAAAGTCAGCGATATTCATGCATTACCGAGCTAATGCTCTTAGCCATGTTATCCACCTCCCATTGGATAACATGGCTAAGAACTGCTCAGGGCAGGTGTTACTTTTTGGAGATATTCGCGCTTAGCGCGAATATCTCCAAAAGTTGGTAATAGGAGATAGCGATGTTAGCGACTGTTTCCAGTCGCTAACATCTTGGCATGCCCACTTTGCATGTCATTAGTGATAAATATCACTGACATGCAAAGTGGAGCGCAAGATGGTCGCTATCTCCTACTAGCGGTCGCTAACTGGTGTTAGCGACAGCTACGTAATACGGAGATAATTTTATCTCCGCTTTCTTGGCTTTTAAAGCCAAAAAAGCGGAGATAAACCCCCTTGATAATATGCCCCGTTATCTCTCCCACACTACCGGTCCCCCTGGGCTTAAACGCCGAGATGGTAGGGACTGCATCCCGTGGAGATAGGCCGAGACGTCACTCAGCAGAAAAACAAGTCTATAAACATACAATAAGTTAAAAGTCAATCATTCTTCTTTCCTTGTAGTACGCTCCCCAGTCCACTTCCTGTTACGCTAACCGGGCGCACCCCACCAAAAAACCGTTATTTTTTTTTTTTTTGCCCCTCCAAAAAGAACCAATTTTTGCACTCTATACTATAAGTCTTTTTTTATACTACAATCACTTCGCTACAACCTCATAAATTAAAAATAAAAATGAATAATGTCTCAAACAATTTTTGATTTCTAAATATAAATTTATTCTTCTGAATTTTCATAATTTGAAAGAACTAGTAACATGTCCTCATCAGGAATTTCCTCTACAATCATCTCATCAGGAATCTCCTCATGAAAAGTCTGCAATGATGATTCTTGTAACTCTATGGTCTCCAAACATTCGATAAATTCGCCGTCAAGAGATTGATCAAAAAAATCATTCAAGTCATCTCCTCCTTGTGAGAATATTTCATTATTGGTGCTGTCAATTTCAATAAATGTAGTGGATAATTCAAAAGAAATTGCCACGGTCTCTTCATTGTGATCCATTTTATTTTGAAATTGCTTGCTGTAAATTGCAGAAAAAAATAATCACTTTCATTTATCGTTTTTAGTAATACATAATATAAAACTAACTTTATCAAGTATTTAGTATAACAGAAGGACTGTAAATAAATAACAGAAAACATTTTTCAAATTATCTTAAAGTGTACAACATAGTTCCCCTTACAAATTAACAACTCACCTTTTTGAAAGTAGGAGAAGTGTTAGTACTGTGTAAATCAAACACCAGAAATTGAGCACCAAAAATTCCTCACAAATATACCTCAGACAGTAGTATCACAAAATGGCTGTGGTTTCCTCTCATTTTAGATATATACATAACCAATTAACTTTCATCACACACAAATACAAAACCAAAGTAACATTTTAATTGGTTCTAAATTTCAACACTTTCAAATGTGTTTTCCCCATGCAATTTTCCATAGGACATTTAGATACGTCTACAGCCTGAATGGCTGAACGGAATTACACCAAACTTGGCAAAATGGTACATCAAACCTAAGAGGTCAGGGAGGATCTACTATGCCCCCTTATGGTCATTTGCCCCTTCGCTTTGGCCTCCTCTTGTCTCTCGATCCTACTGAGAGACAAGATGGCGGCCGCTACGGACTGTTTGGAATGTTTACAGACGCCGGAGAACCAATCAGCTTTGCAAAGCTACGTAACGCGAAAAGTACGCGAAGCGGAGCGCTGTTACAGATATATATCTTTTTTTGAACGTTAATTTCTCAAAATCCACTGGAGCACATATATTGAGACCTAGCAAAGGCACATCGGGCTACCAGTCCCTACAATTTTGCCAAGTTTCGTGCAAATCCATTCAGCCGTTCGATTATTATTATTTTTTTTTTGCCCCGCGGGGCCCTTTTAAAACCTCCACATCAAACCTAGGGGTCACGGAGGATCTACTATGCCCCCTTATGGTCATTTGCCCCTTCGCTTTGGCCTCCTCTTGTCTCTCGATCCTACCGAGAGACAAGATGGCGGCCGTTACGGACTGTTTGGAATGTTTACAGATGCCGGAGAACCAATCAGCTTCGCTTCACAAAGCTCCGTAACGTCAAAAGTACGCGAACTGGAGCGCTGCCCGGTCCGCTGTTACAGATAAATATCTTTTTTTGAACGTTAATTTCTCAAAATCCACTGGAGCACATATATTGAGACCTAGCAAAGGCACATCGGGCTACCAGTCCCTACAATTTTGCCAAGTTTCGTGCAAATCCATTCAGCCGTTGGGGCTAAAAGTGAGGCCAACCGCCCTATGGAAAACTCAATGTTAAAAACACGTTTTGGGACCCCCCTTTTTTCTCGGCCCCCCCTTGACGAAACCCCCCCAAATTTTCAGGGGCTGCTCAGAAACAAAATGTTCCATTTTCCAGAAAATTTCAGCCAATTCCGTCCACAAACACCAAAGTTATTAGACATAGAATTTTCAAAAATCCCATAGAGAAAAAATCCTAACTATATATACCTACTGGCGACCGCCAGTAGGTAATATATATATATATATATATATATCTCAATCACAAGTGCCACAAGAAAACTGTTGAACTTTTAAAGACTGGTGCCTCACGAACAAATTAAAATCAGGTTCCATTGGAACAACCTGGAGCGGACAATTTATTTGACATCCAGCAAATTCGATTCGGAAATTATTTTTTCTCAGTGCTGGTACAAACATAGAGAATGTCATTTTCAAGTCGTTAAATACATCTTGAGCAGCCCTAATTAAATAATGATTTTTGGCAAGTAAAAGAGGACTACCAATCTTGGTAAAATACTTGTTATTCAATTGCCCATATATGCATGCAATGTCTAATATTTGTAATACCAGTGGAAATGTCTCATATTATGCTATGGCCACATTTCTATAATTTCCGAAACGCGTTCCCTCCCTGGGGCAGACCCTTAAAAAACACAAGGGAGGGGGCAGCGAGGCCCCCTCCTGGATCCATATGTGGGACTGTGGACCCCCCCCCCCCCCCCCCCCCCCCCAGAGGCTCCTTCTGTATCCTGGTGTGCCATCCCACAGGACATAGCTATTTGCTTTTGCTTGGCTGAAGCTTTACCAGCTCCCACAAGCATAAAAAAACACTTGGGATCCAGCAACATCTGCCTAGGAGGTGGGGAGGGGGGCATGTGCGCCCCCCTCTTTTAAAAATATATGGAGGCTCTTCCTTCTTACATCAGAGATATCGGCAATTTTTTAACTAAATTAAAAGAGGCCCATTGGAATCCTGATTATCATTTCTTTGTGATGAACGTTTGTTCTCTCTATACTTCTTTTAGCTGGTTTTTCTGGTTTTTCTGGTTTTATTGGTTTTAATTTGATGGAGATGAGGTATAGGAATCGGGTGGTTGTTGATTGAGCATAAGGCTGGCTTAATTTTCTGCTGTCGATTGTTGAGTACCTGCTAGATTTAACAGGTTTCTTTATTCATTTATTTATTTATTTATTTGTTAAGTCGTTTATATGTGATTTGCAATGGTTTGCACATATAAAATACACTTGGCACTTTATGTACCTTTCCTCTAGCTGCTAACTGATAGATTATTTCTGGTTTTCACTTTATGCACTTTTAGCACTTTGCACTTTAGTTTAATTTTGTGTCTGCCGCTCCCTACATATGTGTTCCATATGTATTAATGTTTTTGTTCGATCATGTTTTTTTAAATGCAGTTCATGCAGAGCCTGTAAGTTTGGGGTCAATACTTCAGAATATCATGAAGCCTTCACCCAAGATGCATGCAAGATTAGGAGTTTGTTCACCTGTAAAACAGATTATGCTGTCTATGTATAGCAATGCACTTGCAATTTGCAATACATTGGGAGCACCAATCTCCAGGTGTTCAATCATATTCTGCAGCATCTGCGGGCGATTTGTTAATTCTGACTCCAACTATCCTGTGGCGCGTCATTTTAAACTAGTTCATCAAAATAATCTCAAGGATTTGAGTTATTTTTTTATTGACGCAGTACCTTTCTCCAAAAGGGGTGGGGACAGAGAGAGGAAATTGAGACAATTGGAGAGCCACTATATTTTACTTCTGAACACATAGATTCCAAATGGTCTTAACACTGGGGAAGATGTATACAACGTTTTTATAACTGTTTATATTTATTTATAGGGTTATGCCAGTTTTTGTAAATCTGTGAATGTGACAGGCTTGTCCTTTTACTCTTATATTGTACTGTGTACTATCTGAGCCATGCACTTTTTGATCTGTTTCTCTTTTGCTGCTATTTACATATTATATGAATTTTAAGCCTCCTTTAACTGAATGAATTTTATCTGTATTCTTTTATGCCTTGTTTTTTATCGGATTTTTAGCTGGTTTTACTGGTTTTTCTGGTTTTACTGGTTTTAATTTGATGGAGATGAGGTATAGGAATCGGGTGGTTGTTGATTGAGCATAAGGCTGGCTTAATTTTCTACTGTCGATTGTTGAGTACCTGCTAGATTAAACAGGTTTCTTTATTTATTTATTTATTTATTTATTTGATAAATCGTTTATATGTGATTTGCAATGGTTTGCACATATAAAATTCACTTGGCACTTTATGTACCTTTCCTCTAGCTGCTAACTGATAGATTATTTCTGGTTTTCACTTTATGCACTTTTAGCACTTTGCACTTTAGTTTAATTTTGTGTCTGCCGCTCCCTACATACGTGTTCCATATATATTAATGTTTTTAACCAATCTAATATGAAATTAATATGGATTGTAGTTTGGACTTTTGCACAGATCAATACTGTTTTTTGTGTTTCCATTGCTCTTAACCACCAGCATTTGTAGATATTTTACTTGACAGTGTAGTTACATTTCAGTTATGCATTTGTTATTGTATGGGCACTTGCCCATTATTAGTCTATTACCACCATTCTCTATATTCAAGCTATTTATACATTATAGCTATTCACATAATTGGCAACAATAATGATTTACAGTTGTGTAATTTACCATGTGATTATTTTATTGGTGGTTTTAGATTTTCTCAATTGCATTTTTAACTAAGTGTTATTCTTTCGCATTTATGCCGATCCTACCTGCAGTATGTCTTCTATATCTATGGTATAGTAGGTGGAGCACTACATGAGAACACAACAGCATTTTTAAACTTGTGGGTTTTTGGCCATGTCATGTGATCAAGACCGGGTTTACCCAGTCGAAACGCGTCATGCTGCTGTTTTCTGAGGAATAAAGCACAATATTGCACTTCATTCATCGTGTGGTCCATACCTGACTTATGCACGATTTGCACGGCTTCACGACTGTGGTGTTTTATTTATATATATATATATATATATATATATATATATATATATATATATATATATATATATAACAATCCAGCTTTTCACCAATGTGCTTGCCGCACGGAAAGGCACGCAGACAGCCAAATCAGCACTCCAAGGCAAGGTGGTATAAAGTTGCTGTATTTTATTTCATGACAACAAGTGGGTAAAAAAATGCCATCAGACGCGTTTCGGGCACGTCCGTGCCCTTGCTCACTGATACTCGACAAACGCTGCACATTCATTTTAATTAGCATTCTGGCGCCAAGATCCACTAGTGGTGAACAGAGAGGAAGGACTCTCCGAAGTATATGGGCTCCTATGGACATCACATTGTGGGCGCCATTTTGTAACAGTAATTGTTCACGGATAAACCAACGTTCTCTCACGTGTGGCAGGAATTCCATGTGACCTTTGCCATACCAAACACAATTTCAACGATATAAAATGTGCGATTTACAAAAACATGTGTGTACATACCATGTACAATCGTTTTTAAAGGCTCAAATGCCTAAATTGCGTATGTGCTTAGTGTCTAAGGTAAGCCAAAAGCGAATACTGCCCTCTAATACACTAATAAACAAATGCGCCCAAAGTGTCCAAGAAAGGATGCACATGTTTATAAGTCTACGTCCCTGTTTTCACTATGAGCATTAATTATCTACACACATTACTAGCCATAATCACTGCCTAAAAAAACACACATGTGACTGTACAAATTCATTTACAATGATAAGCGACGAACATTCATAATCATCTGCATCATAAAGCTATCATTACATGTAGATATATTTCTTTGCATCCTGCTATCAAGTACTCCTGTGGGTAATAGAACATAATCATTTCTCTCTCCCCTCAATCCATTTCAAATTCATTTTTAAGGATATACTCTACATGTATGCCAATGCATTGAATGCGTCCCGCTCATTAGGGTACAAATCACATTAAGTCACTTACAGGCAAAAGGCCTTAAAATAGTGTTGTGGTGCCCCGTAGTTGATTAATCAGAAACAGACTATAATTCATTTTGCCTTCCCTCCATCCTCCTCTCTTAACCCAACTCGGAACTTGGCTACAAAGAATATGCGTCGCCTAATTGGGTGCTCTAAAGGTGAATTTGATGCTAATGAGGGAAAAGAAAAAAAGGGGGAATAAATACAGTGCAAATGTGATAAAGTGCTTATATATATTGAAACTATCAATATCGATAGTGGGGACTTCTTGGGCCGTCTCATTCATCATATGCTATGCACTTAGGGATGCTCGTGTCAAACTCCGGAGTCAAATAAACTTAAGATGTCTGCCTGCTTGGTGTTCTCATTGTAATATACCAGATCCTTATACTATAATACGCCCTGGAGTCGCAAACACAAAAAATTGTGAAGGTCTTCACCCATATTGAGACCTCCTGGGCTCTTACTGTTGAGTAACACTATATAGCGTGACTCTAATTGCCGCAATTTTTTCTCATAGTCACCTCCTCTTTTGTTGGGGATCACTGCGTCTATGACAAAGTAAGTTAGATGAGCCAAATTTTTGTTATGTGCAGATTGAAAATGCCGGGCTACCGGGTAGCTCTGATCGGCATGCATGATGGCGCGCAAGTGCTGTAGTATGCGCTGGTGCACAGGTAGCTTTGTGCTGCCAACATATTGTAAATTGCAGCTACATGTGAGTACATAGACGGCTAGTTCTGTGCGGCAAGTGTAGTGATCTCGTAGGGATATAGGATTGTCCTCAAACGGGGTTTTATAAGTTCCAGTATTAACTCCGAACTTACAGGCTCTGCATGAGCTACAGCGAAAGAACCCTTTTCGGGGGCAGAGCCAGTCTTTGGTCTTACTGGTTTCAGGATTACTGCTAACCAAGTCATTCTTCATTGCATAGGCTCTTCTAAATGTGACGGTCGGCATTCTGGGCATAATGTCTCTGAGAACTTGATCTGTCAGAATGATGGGCCATTGTTGCTTGACAATTCTAGTGACTTGTCTTGCTTGGCGACTATAACTAGTGATGAGCCTGATAGTATTACCTTCCTCTAGATGCTTTTTTTTTTTTTATCCCTTTCTGGGTTCAACAGATCTTGCCTGCTTAGTGAATTTGCTTTTCTCATGGCTGACTCTAACAGTGTGGATTTGTAACCGCGACTGATCAATCTGTTTTTAGCTTCCTGCTGACATTTATCCCTCAACTCAGGGCTGCTACATGACCTGTGAATTCTCAGGAACTCCCCATAGGGGATGCTTCTGATAGTGTGCTGCGGATGAAAGCTTGTCGCGTGCAAAATAGAGTTGCCTGACGTTTCCTTCCTAAACAGGCTCGTGAAAATGTTGCTGTCTTTGATCTCAATCATAACATCTAGGAAGCTAGCTTTGGAATTGCTGATATTAGCTGTGAACTGGAGATTCAATTGGTTGACATTAATCGCCTGTACAAACTTATTTGCAGATTCTTCTGTCCCTTTCCAGATGATACACACGTCATCTATGTAACGCAAATACTCCATCACATTATTATGCCAAAATTCCTCGTGCTCGACCCTGAGGACGTGTTCCTCCCACCAGCCAACGTGGTGCCCTGCGTAGCTGGGGGAGAAACACGACCCCATGGCGACGCCTCTCTCTTGTCTGTACACCTCGTTATTAAACAGGAAAGTATTGTTAGTTAAACATTTCTCTGTCATATCTAATAACATTTTACTGTGCGTATACAATTCAAAAGGGCGTTTGTCAAAATAAAATTTCATTGCACGTAGACCATCATTGTGAGCTATGCTTGTGTACAATGTTGCTATGTCCATCGTAATTAGCAATACATCATCAGACCATGTACATTGGCTCAATTGATACAAAAAATCCGTGGTGTCTTTAATATAGGCCGGCAATGCGACCACATATTCTTGCAAAAAGAAATCGATGTATTTCGATGTGTTCTCGAACATGCTGTTGATAGCGGACACAATGGGCCTGCCTGGCACTGGTGTTTGTTGTTTGTGCACTTTAGGTATTAAGTACATATTGGGCATCACAGGGAAGTCTTTTTGCAAAAATGTAAACTCATCCTTGCTTAGGAGGCCTTCACGTTTCTATTTGTATAAATCTGAGCGATAGGAATCATTAATCCTTTTAGCGGTAGCCATATCAATTTTAGAGTAACAGGAAGTATCACCCAATTGTCTGTTAGCCTCTTCGATATACTCTTGTTTGCCCCATAAAACTACATTCCCCCCCTTGTCTGATTTGTTGATCACAATTCTTTTTTCGTCTTTCAGTTTTTTCATAAGCAAGGTGTAGGGTCGTGTTTTTGCATTGGGTTTAATACGAGACTTCATGGTCTTACTTTGAAGATTTTTGATTTCTTCTATCACTCGATCTGAAAAAACGTCAATTGCACCTCGAGGCATGCTAGGATTAAAGGTTGATGTTGGTTTGAAAGGGCTTTCTGCTGGTTGATTGATGTTGATCCCCTCCTCTGTAGCTACCTCCTGGGTACTGCTGTTACTGTTGTCATCATCTCTTAGATTTTGTAAATCTCGTAAAAGACCTACATCTCTTGTCTGTACTCCAGTCCTCTCTGGCAATAGTGTATTACCTGATTTTTTTCTTAGCCTCCAGACCTGTTTTTACTGCATAGTACTTTTTCAATTTAATTTTTCGAATGAATTTGAAAATGTCAATCCGGGTATTTACATAGTTAAAATTACTCTCCGGACAATATGACAAGCCAAGAGCGAGTAGTTGTTCTTCCGCTTTAATGAGATCCACATCGGTGAGATTGACAATTGTGTTTTTGTCTATGTTTTTTTTGTTCTTGTTGCGCCAAAACCTCTTCTGTTGCTTTCCTTTTGGAGGCTGCGCACCGGCGTCGTTGTTTCCATCGCTGGTTCCGCCTTTGCCTTGTTTTGCATTTGGAATCCTTGGACGGAGTGTCGACTTGCGTTGCAATCTCACATACTCCATTTCTTCTCCAAGGGTTAGTTGCCCTAGATCCCCTTGTTTTGCACCTGAGGTGCCTTCATCCGAATCCTCTTTGCTTGGGACTAGGCTCGGATCTGAAATAGACGCTTCGGGGTCACTGACGCCTGCCTCTGCCTGCTGAGCTGTGGCCATTGGTTTGGGTGTGGTAGTGTTGCGCTGACTCATTAAGTGGTCATACTTGCGCGCGAAAGTGTAGATGCGCCCCTGTTGGTAATCTTGCTGATCACGGGCAAATTTGAATGCTTTGCGCGTTTTTATTACGCCTTCCTGCTTCCTTAGGCGTTCTTTCATTTCACTTTTTGTTTTGTCTATGTAAACTCTGTCTTTATTATACATTTCTTTAGAAAGTTCTGTGGTAATCCGTGCTACTTCATCCAAATTAACTTGCCGGTCAATTTTAGCGTACTCTACCAGTAGACACAACAATCGCATTGAGGCTTCCAAATTGTATTCAGCCCAGTATTTCAATAGAAGGGGGTTGGGATTTTCGAAACAAGGTACCAACATGATGCGAAGTCCGCGCGGGACCCGCCCAACTTCTTTGTATTTTTCTAAAGATCGTATCTCCCACCATTTTGTGAGTTCTCCTCTGCTGTTCTTTTCTAACGCTTTAAGCAGCGTTTTGACATCCGGATTTTCATTTGCATCTGTTTTCTTGTACTGAGATTTGCCTTCTGCCCCCACTACCGGCAAATTCTGAAAAAGCTCCTCAAAAGCTTCCTCGCGCTCCCGCTCTTCTGACATATTACCCACACTAATCTGTTGTTTGTTTTATTACAAAGTGACAGGGATTTAGTTCATCAAACCCCTATTCTTTGCCTCTGTGCACCTCCACAACTTGGTCTAATTCCTTCAAAAGTCACAGCGTCTCTCACCGTAGCAGCCGCTTCCCGGGGAACGTCCTCCGACACTCGACTCGGTACTTCCGCTTCGGTAATGGAGTGCTTCTTTTAGTAGATGACCAAGGGGCTGACCAACATTGCTCCTACACGGAACAGGAACTCCCAAACGGTCCGATTCAATAGTCAGCCTACTGAATGTGAAGGGGTCCGCGTTGATACAGGAACCGACCACGTCCTGTTGAATATAACAATCCAGCTTTTCACCAATGTGCTTGCCGCATGGAAAGGCACGCAGACAGCCAAATCAGCACTCCAAGGCAAGGTGGTATAAAGTTGCTGTATTTTATTTCATGACAACAAGTGGGTAAAAAAATGTCATCAGATGCGTTTCGGGCACGTCCGTGTCCTTGCTCACTGATACTCGACAAACGCTGCACATTCATTTTAATTCGCATTCTGGCGCCAATATATATACACCAGCAATCTTCACCACCTCCGAACAAACGGCAAAATGAAGATACGGACCCCAGGCTGTCGGCAAGGTAGATTTATTTGCAACCTCTCAACGGGCGACGCGTTTCGAGCAACAAGTGCCACAAGAAAACGGTTGAACTTTTAA
Source organism: Lissotriton helveticus (assembly GCF_964261635.1). NCBI lineage: Eukaryota > Metazoa > Chordata > Amphibia > Caudata > Salamandridae > Lissotriton > Lissotriton helveticus. Next base: position 767,187,251 of record NC_136068.1, read on the forward strand.
AGACGGGTGCATCTACTGAGAGTGTGGCCTCATGAACAAATTAAAATCAGGTTCCATTGGAACAAACTGGAGCTGGCAATTTATTCGACATCCAGCAAATTCGATTTGGAAATTATTTTTTCTCAGTGCTGGTACAAACATAGAGGATGTCATTTTCAAGTCGTTAAATACATCTTGAACAGCCATAATTAAATAATGATTCCAGGCAAGTAAAAGAGGACTACCAATCTTAGTAAAATACTTGTTATTCAATTGCCCATATATGCATGTAATGTCTAGTGTTTGTAATACCAGTGGAAATTTCTCATATTTTGCTATGGCCACATTTCTATAATTTCCGAAACGCATCCCTCCCCGGCCGGGGCAGGCCCTTAAAAAAACAAGGGAGGGGCAGCGAGGCCCCCCTCCTGGATCCATACATGGCACTGTGGCCCCCCCCACCCCCCCGAGAGGCTCCTTCTGTATCCTGGTGTGCCATCCCACGGGACATAGCTATTTGCTTTTGCTTGGCTGAAGCTTTACCAGCTCCCACAAGCTTAAAAAACACTTGGGATCAAGCCAAATCTGCCTAGGAGGTGGGGAGGGGGGCTCTAGCGCCCCCCTCTTTTAATAATAAATGCCCCCTGGGAGCTGGTCCAACTGGGGTAACCTGGGGCAAAAAAAGCACATGTAAGTAACCACGCTGCTTTTACATAAAAAAAATCCTGCAGATCCTCTGCAAATTTACAGAAAAATCATTTTTCAAAAATAACGTTTTTGGCCCCCAGCTTGGTCCCTCTGGGACCCCACAATCAGGCCTAGGGGATCAGAGTGTTCCTTCCCTGCCCCCATCTCGGCCCCCACTTGATGAATCACACCAAAACTTCCAAGACAGCAGCTGAAGTGCGTGGAACACTAGTTTTGAAGATGTCGGAAGATTCATCAAACAGCGCCCAAGTTATATGCAAAGCAAAAAAGCTTTTCCTATGGTGAGTAGTTCCTAACTATAATTACCTATTGGCTATCGGTAGTAGGTCAATTTTATCTATCTTTGTCCAACAATCACCAGTTCTTTTTTTTTATAGCAAATTTATCTTTTTTAGTAATTGACACTGCAATGTTTAATAACATTGATTATTATAAAAATGCTTAAATAAGTTTTACAAAAAAAAATGGCTGTTTTATGATTGCATTTTGTGGGCTGAAAAATGTTACAGTCTGACATGTAAGAAAATAAATAAACTCAACATGTCAAAGTCTTTTCACATTTTTCAGACCACAAAATACAATCATAAAAGCAACCACAAGAGACCAGGATTGGTTTGAATAAATGTGGTTAGCTCTCCTCGGGTTATGTATTTAATGACCCACAAGACTTACTGTTCTTTTATGTTGCTGGAGGGGAGGGGGCTGCTGTACTCACTGGCGTCCCCTACAACATTAAAGAATAAGCATCTGCAAAGCAATTGGTTTCGCATTTACGCAAATTTGAGCTATTGGCATTGTAAATGACAATGCCTTTTATTTATGTTTTGGTTTTAAAACATAAATAAAAGGCATTGTCATATACAATGCCAATAGCTTAAACTCTCGCAAACGCAAGACCTATTGCATTTCAAATGCTTGTTTAAAAGTGTGTGTGCTGGGGGGGAGCAAACAGAAGGAAAACAGACTGGGAGGGTGTGGGGAAGCAAAAATTATGGCACGGTTGGGGAAGGGGCAAGGAGGGCATACAGGAGCAAAGGATAGAGCAATGTGGCGGGCAGGGGGAGAAAAGCAAATGAGCAAGAGCAATGTTAAGCTGGGGGTGAAAGCACACCCTTTACAGGTAATCTGAGCCGACGAGCAAAGCACAGTAAGCTACCACTTTGGAGCTGGAGTACTGCTCAGTAAAGCACTCCAATACCTTCCGGTCGCGTTTGCGCTTGCGGGAGAGTGTGTCCAAAGAAACATTTGCAGCCAAATAATTTTTCTTTTTTGGATCCATTTAACAGAGGAAAAAATTGAGAAAAGAGGGTAATAGCCCTTTGTTGAAGTCATGGTTTTTATCAAGTGATCGAAGGACCGAACCTAAAGCATATTTATGTTTAACACAGATGTTGGTTCCGAAAATAAACATACCAGATCTAGTAGAACTTACATAATGCACCTTTGACCTTCCTTAAGGCATCGCTGAGTTGACCTTCTGTCTCCCATGGCCCCTAAAGAGCGCCCCATTTGCTACAAGTTAAACAATCCGGTGGCCACAACTGTGCATGAGACCCTCTTGCCCTCCTGCAGTAAGAGATACTCATTAAAGAAAATAGTGCTTACAGACTAAAGAAGACGGACCATGTAATAACAGAAGTAAAAGGGCCAGTACTCATGGGAGGTTACAAATGAAGACAAGGCGGTACTAAGGAGGGACTAACAAGCCTAATAACGAATCAGAAGCCAGCTTTTAGGAACGACAATGACACAAGCCAATGACAAAGATGGGCGAAGAGTGGGCAGGGCTTCAAACACATACTCCAGTACAGCATGGCTCGCAGAGCAGCGCATGCGCTGCCCAGGCTCGACCTAAAAATGCTTGGGGGTGCTCCTCTCTAATCTAGGGGCACCACCAAGCTACAAAAAATATAAACAAAAAAAGCTCTTACAGAGCATTATGAAGCACTCCTTCAAGAACAGCGCGTTTATTAGTCATTTTTGTGTCCTGGTGCCCACCAGGGACACCCTTTTTTTCCCGTTTATAATAATTATTGGGGAGGAGTGGTGGGCCCCTGCTTGAGCCTTGGGGTGGGGTCACGGCCATAACCTCCCAGAACCTATACAGCTCCGAAGACCCCATCCCCAGAGCCTTATGTGACAGTCAAAGTGCCTACCCAGGGCATCTACAAGACACTACGTTGTGGGCCATGGGCCCCTGTGAGCCTGCATTGATCCCGCTAGCTGGGAGCAGATGTTATTGCATGTTAACACTAGGCAGTAGCAATCTGAGTTTCTCTGCCTGCAAGAGCACAGACAGGGAAACAAATGCCTTGCTTCAACCAGGGTATATCCTCAGGACAGTTAGTGAGTCAGCCTCAGAGCTTTTCAAGGCTCAGGAAAGGGGGCCTTGCGCCCCCTCCACTGTAATAAAATGGCAACCCGGAGGATGGGGTCCCAGGGTCTCAGATAGGATCATGAAGGTTGATCGCACGTCCCCTTTAAAAAGAATATTTGCCCTGGAGGATGGGGTCCCCGGGGCTCCAAGATGCTCAGGGAGGAGAGTGCCACACCCTCTGCCCTTTAAATTTGTGTGGATGTCTGGGCATGGGGGCTTTGGGGCTATAGTTGGCTCGGAGAGGCAGCCACCAAATTATGTAATGTCTGAACCCCAGCCCATGGGCCACTCTGGGGTCATATATATATATATATATATATATATATATATATATACACACTTAAGTTTCCCCTGGCGTTGCAGCACGCATGCGCTGCTCACCCTGCGAGGGCTTCTTGGAATCAATATACTTTAAGAAGTTGAGTTTCGGCTCCGCTCGTAATTTCCATTGATGTTCGTCATTTTGCATCATTGATTATGCCAAACGGTGAGTTATGATTGTACCGGAGGCTTTTTAGTCCCTCCTGGTTACCACCCTGTCCTCTCCTGGCCCCACCCGGGCCGCCGTCAAGCAAGAGCCCGAGTGGAGCGACGGCGACCTCTCCTCTTTCTCTCTCTCCCTTTAAAGGCTGTGTCCTGCTGGCAGAGGCGGTGCTCTGTGGCTCATTGTTTTCTCTCCATTGGGCTCCTCTTCCTGTGTCTCCCCCTCTCCGGCTTCTCCTTGCCAGCTAGTTTCCCACCCTGACTCAGTGTCTCCTAGGACTCTCCATCTTCAGTGCGCTGTGACACGGACAGCAAGATGGCTGAGATGGGTGGAAAGGGAGTGAGTGTGGGCAAGATTGTCAGCAACGTGCAGAAGTTCACTCGAGCCCAGGAGAAGGTGAGCGGCAGGGAGTATGGCCGTGGCCTGGAGCAGTTGGTGGCAGAGAGGCTGCGGAGAGTGCAGGGGACAGCTGGCAATGACAGCTCAGGTCATGCGGCGCTCAGGGGTGAGCTCAGCTGCTGCTTGAGGGCGTAGCTCACCTCACCCAGACAGCTGCGCTTGATGTGAATTAAAGGGCTGCTTGTGCTTGAGGGTTGGTGCTAAATGGTACTACAACCCTGATCTATGTTGTATCTACTAAAAGTTGAATCCTCTAATCCGTGTTTGTAAAATACCTACTTCTATTTTTAGTGAGGAGTGGTAGGTGGTGGTGTGAAATTGTTTTAACGTATTAAATAACATATAAAATGAAATAGCTTTGTTTTTTTTTTAGCCAAGTAGTCATTGTTATACCCACATCTGAGGGAATGACAGTCTTCCATTCAGTGCTTCGAGGCGCCTGCTGTTTGTGGTTCTTCAGAGTGCTCTGTTGATATGTAATTAATGGTACAGTGCTTGGGGATGTTCGTTGAAGTGCAGCTGCTTGTGAGTTGGGAGGTAGGAGAGCTTGAGTGCAGTGCCCCTGTGTGGGAGGAAGCCCTAGATAAAGTGTGTAGGATACAATGCACTCTTTTTTGTTGTGTTATGCAGTGAAACATTTTAATGCCGGTTTAATGGGAAGTAAATCCCCTGCTGCTGGGTGTGGAGGTAGGATTCTGTGTAGCTTTTTTTTTAAGGGGCCACATTGCTATAATGGTGTGTTTGTAAATCCCTTCATAACAGCGCAGCTCCGGGCCATAGGTTCTCTGTTAATTCTCAGTCATCTAAATGTCCAGATTTAGGAATGGATTGAAATGTGCCAACCTTGTTGGCGCTTTGCGGGTAATAAGTTGTATCCAGGCTCAGAGGTAACAACAGAACCGGATCGCACTGGCAGCGAGCTGTCGAGGCTGACCCAAGCACCGACTGAGATCGTCAGATTGACCGGGACGTATGCACCCACCCCCTCCCAATGTGTTCAAGCCAAGTCCCTACTATTGGCATAACAGAGCTGTGACTTTGAGGTCAGAAGGGTAGGGAGAGACGCACTGAAATGCCATAAAGTGAAATATTGCTCCCACGTAATCACTTTACTATGTTTGGTGGTAAGACCGATCAGCCCATCATGGATGGATTTGACAGCTGTAGAGGGGAGCCCTGTTACAGCCATCGACTGGACACTTTGCTTGCCGCCACTGTGGGGCCCCCAGCAGCACACGCGGTGCGCACGCCGCCAACGCGTCTTTCAAGCGCCAGGAGGCGTTTTTAAGGAGAACAGAGCTCCCGCATCGCGGGCGGCACCGGGCGAAGCACGGGCCCGTCCTAGCCCGTCCTCACCCGTATGAGACCAGGCCGGACCACCCCTATAACTTTATGAACGGAAGTTTGTGACCTATATGTAAGTCTGATAATTACAAACCTGGGTAGCCATTATTCATGCTCCTGTTGGTGCTCTTTTAGGGGCTATTTACTTACTTTTTATTTTGTCAGCTCTATTTGTTTGTAACATCATGGCAAGGAGGAAGACCGCTAAGCCGTTCATTGATAAATCCTGTACCACGATTGACTCCTATTTGGTTAAAGCTGTTAATGTTCTCTCAGAAGAAATAGACCGTACTGAGAGGTGACTGTCTATGGGTTCTAATTATATGGGGGGATAACAGGGGATTGAGGTTAGGGCCCCTACCAGTCTTTCTAGCGAGACCAGATTTGATAAATCGATCAATCACTCATTGTTAGTTGAGGAGACAGGCACTGACGCCAATAATTTTGGAGGTATTAATGGAGACTGCACTCGAATATCTTTGACCCCTACTTTGACTATCCCTGAAAGCCCCCTGCCTTTGAAAAAGACCAGGGGATTTAGAAAGAATATCTTAGAACGGGGGAATTCTAATCCTAAACCTAAGACAAAAAAAGATAAAAAGAATATTCATATTGGGAAACCAGGTCTGCCTGCTGATAATCTGAGTAGACCAGACTCCCACAGCATGGCCTAACATTAGCGGCCATTTCTGATAACGTGGTAGAGCTTTTAAGGCCGCTCTATGACAAACTTGACAATCTAGCCAGAGAAATCCATAAGATTAGTGGATCGCTGGCTAAAGTCAATGGTAAACTCCAAAACGAGTCGATTAGGATTCAACAGAAAGATGTTATTTTAGGCCCCATTAATTTGATTACTGCCCCGGATAGTGAACCCCGTAATATTTCCAAGGAAGGGAACCCTATCGTAGAGGCGGTAAATGGGGAAAGAGATGCAAATATAGTAACAGGAAAGTCAACTAATAATTATAGACCTGTCCTACCTCGGAAGGAAACAGTAGAGATTAAGTCAGGTAAATTTACTACATCTGATCCTGTAAAGCCTGATGGTTTAAGAACTTTAGCTTGTAGAGATAGAAGATCAGCCACGTCTGTAAACTTGCCCCCTGAGTGTAGCGCCTACTTTGCAATTTTGGTTAATGTACCTAAACTTCAACTTGGCCAGGTAGAAGCCCATGGTTCACTTATGAACAATGTAGTGTTTTGGTTGACCAATAATTGTGGTTACCCAATGGAAGGGGCAAGTCAGATTCTGACAACACGTAGAGTGGGCTGGATTGGGCCTCTTAAAAAATGCTTTGATGGGGATTGTATCATTATTAATTTCCGGTCTCCAAGGTGGGCAAACAATACTCTTAATAACGCACCACCACCTTCTTCCCGGGAATTCAATACTACCCTTCTCCCTCTAGGGTATTTCTATAGACATCTAATGGTGACGCATGGAAATGGTAGTCGGCCTAGAAATTGACCTTTTCTAACCCCCCCCCCCCCACCCCACCCCACCTTTCTACTTTATCTAATTTTGCTATTCCATTAGCCAATAGATATCAGGCCTTGAGTAATCTTGATACTAATGATTGACGTGATGGATCTATACAGTCTAGTCAGGCAGAACGGGCAAGATATGTACCCAAAAGCTTTATAACGGGTACTAAGAACGATGACATTATATTTAGAAAGGCTGTGCTATGTGTGATAGAGCAGGGTGGAATGCTACCTACAATTGTAACATGGATCCCAACCACCCCTAGTGAATCAGAATGTATTTTAGCAGAATCAATTTCCACTAGCGAAGTGGCGGGTCATGAAGTACCCCTTCGGGAAGCTTATGAGGTTAATACGGGTAATGGGTATCAAGTCACCACCTGGAACATCTCTGGTTTCAAAAGCAAAATAGGTACACCATCATGGTCTGACTTTATTTTGGCCTAACATGACATCATATGTCTACAGGAGACGTGGAGCACTGAACCAATCTATGTAGTGGGTTTTACCTCCCACTGTCTCCCAGCTCAGGCTTTCCCTTCGGGTAGAGCAAAGGGCGGTCTCTTGATCTTGATCCCCACCAATTTGAATAAATGTAAGATTAAATGTTGTACTATTGTTGGTACCCATTCCCAGATTATGTGGTTGGCATCCCCCATGGGTAAAGATGTTATTTTGATCAATTTTTATGATAGTGTTCAACTCTTCCCGCGGGTCAGTTCTCTATGCCCTGGAAAGGGAACTTCATAAGCTGATTAGTACCATTAGAAAATCTATTATTATTCTCTGGGTTGGTGATTTTAATGTTCAAGCATGTCCACTATCCCTGACTAAAGTTTGCTAGTACAGGAGGGGTGAAACTGACGATGACTGTTATGTGCACTTCCCCCATTGTGAATACGGTACGGCTTTAAATAGTGTTATTGCTAAGCTGGATTTAGAATTATTGCACTGTGCCTTTGATAAACATAATGTGAAACAGGTAGAAATGCAATGTCCAATATTGATCACATCATAACTTTGTGTAATAGTGTACATTTATTCTCATTACCTTGGATAACGGATCAACCAATGAGTGATCATAATAGCATTTCTCTTTATTTTTTATTATGTTGGGGTCTTTAAAATTCAACTGGTGTCTCTTATAGCCCGTGCATTGCCCCCATTAGATCGAATGGTGTCTGGATAAAATGGGCTGGCTTGGACCCATCCTAAATCCAGTACGATGTCATTATGCAATGCCAGAATGAAATCCAAGCTTGTTTAGGTGATGAGGTCGATCCACAATTGATGCTTGCCAATTTTACTAAGATTAATAATTTCGTTGAGAGCCTATTGACGAAATCAGTCCGTGGAAATAAAAAACCTAAGGTGGGCTGGTTTGACGGTAATTGTAAGCGGCTCTACATCGTCTTAAACAAGCCCTGGGGTGTAATCCAAGATACCCGGATACAATTAAGGTCTTACGTAAGTATGGGTGAAATTTGCAAATTCGCGTTCCGCGAAATCGTGCGATAGCGAATTCCTGATACCACGCCGGACTGACCGAAAACCTAACTAAGGTGGCCACCTACTGGTACCTCACACCGGCACGCCTGCATCAAGCTGACCCACACATTAGCGACCACTGCTGGAGGGGGTGCGGAGAACTGGGCACGTTGGAACACCTGCTCTGGAGCTGTAATCGCATACAAGGGTACAGGGAGGCGATATTAGATGAAATTGACTCCCATCTGGATACGCAACTTCCCCGATTTCCTGCTTACATTCTACTGGGGTTGCCCAACGCCCTGATGTATCCCCTGAAGTCCCGGAGGGGTCGCCTCATAGCGATTGCACTGGGAGCTGCCACAAAAAACATCCTAGCACATTGGCGGACCCCGCAGGCCCCCCCACACACAGGCTGGCTACACAGGTTATGGATGGTGCTTGGCATGGAGAAGCTGTCTCTAGTACAGGCCGGCCGGGGAGACGAGTTCCCGGAACTGTGGCGTCCCTTCTTAACTCTGCTCACAGGGGAGTTCCGCGAGCTGAGCTGCCCCAGATATTTACGCCTCCTCAGGCTAGCCGACACTCCAATCCCGGCGCCGAGGACAACCAAGGGCGTGCGACACCACAAACACTGATGCTCCTATCGTACTTCCAATTTTCTGACTACGATGGACTTTCTTTCTTTAGATAGGTGGACGGGGGGAGGGTGGCGGGGAGGGGGATGGGTTCTACTGTTTTGAGTTTATAGACATAGATGGCCTGTATCGCTACCCATCCAGGCGAGCACTGAATGTACCTATCGCCTTAACATTGGCACTTGCCTTGCTCAACTTGTTTAATGGACTATGGCCCTATTGTCTTGTTTTTTGCGAAAACTCAATAAAAGATTTAAACCATAAATAGCTTCTGTGATTGCAGGTGCTCGCCTGCTCAGTGGCGTTGCTACTATGCTTACTTGTTTGCAACTTTGTGCTCATTTGGCCTGAATATGTATGAGTGTAGTACTTTACAGAACTGCGTAATGCTAGAGAGACTAGAGACTCAAGTCTAGTCCTTTCTTTGTACTCCTGCTGCCACTAAGAAGAAGAGATAGTGATGGATTGATAGGTTCAGGTTGAGTATATTATGACTTGTTATTAGTAGTAGTAGTAGGACATTTTTTAGTGCTCTGCAATCATGATGACGGACTGTGTCTGTCACGTCGCGTGCTGCTGAGTGCTGGCAGTCGTAATAGAACCTTTTTGTTGTTGGTTTAGTTAGTGATTTACATAACTTTCCAAGTAGACGGTCTGCAAATCCAGCAATACTGTACTAGTATCCTCCTTGTTGACCAGATCAGATAGGTCAATACATGTAGTGCAATTCTTGCTAATTTGTTTCCCCGAGATAATTTAGGATTGTGGTCAAAGAAATCAAATATTTCCAAAAAACAATCATCCATGTTTGTGTTTATTTCATGATCATCAGCACCTCCCAGGGGCAAGAGGACAGCACCACCACAGACTCCGGCGGAACAGAGTGGGCAGGAGGAACAGTCCACTGTAGGCTCTTCTGCTGGCCCCAGTAAGTAGTTCTGTTGTTCATATAATTATACTTCCCTAACTCTATGATTACAAAATAGTCTTTGATCTCCTTGTACACTGTTTCTACATTCTTATCCTGCCTCTCTACCATCACTCTCTGTGCTACTACTATTTACTATTATTTATGAGTCGGTCTGTGTAGGTAGCTAAGCTTGCCCAGTCGGCAAACGGTGTTAAACAAAACTCTGATCCAGCAATAGCTCTAGGGGCACTCAGTGCAGTCCTCTGGGTTTCCCTTGCTGTCTATTCCAGTCTTCTTAATGTTAGTGCTTTGACAATTTCCAACAACAAAATGTCAATGTCCACCAAGAATAAGCTAGTAGTTGTCTTTTTGATTTCATAGTAGCACATACCATAGCGCTAGTGTTTCAGGTCTATTCTGCGCATACAGAAGTATGGACAAGAGAAAAAGGACATTGTTGATGATAGGTGCAGTTCGACTTTCCACATACCTGAGTGTAACGGGCCGGGACTGTCCCTAAACCAGGGGAAAATACAAAGAGAGAATAAACAGAACGCTGATACCATTGCTCATCAATTATACTCCCCACAGAACATCGACGACGAGCTGGAGCAACCAGATGAGGAGACGGGTCAATGGCCCTTTAACTTTGACTGGAGTGGAGAGTGGGAGGAGTCACGTCAGGACGCGGAGGCGTCATATACAGAGAGAGACGAATCGACGGGGTGTTTATTCACCCGGAGGGAGCGAGGAGAAAGCGGAAGCAGAGACGAAGGAGACGACAACGCGGAGACGAGTTCGGAGGAGTGGAGCAAGACGGAGAAGCGACGACAAGAAGAAGACGAGATACGGGAGACGCCAGGAGGCCAACGACCCCGCGACTCGCCCAGCCATACACCCGCGGGAGTTGTATGGCTAGCACAGGTACGAGACAAGATCAGGGGCTGGGTCCGTTATAAGGGGAAGCCCGCTGAATAACCTGAGCACTCCCACATCCTTAGCACTGAGTTACCCCTCCCTGAGCACTTCACTCTCACGGCGTCGGTCTTTACTAAGATGTGTGGCACGGGTTATTAGATCCTCACTCCCTTCCCTTTAAAAGCATCGTAGACACAGTGAACCTTCAACTGATACGGTGTATTCTCCTTTTTGTTTGCCTTGAGCTACAAGACGGATCCGGACAAGTCCCTGTATCGACAGACACCCGAAAGAGGCCGTCGAGTAGAACACCCAGAGTCCCACCATAGAAGAGCAGCAAGGAGCCGTTCACCGTGTGGGACTATACCTAAGGGAAAGAAAAGCTGAGACTTGTTGTGCTTTAAAATAAAAGATAAGAAAACAAAAATACATTTGTTACCCCTTCATCCCGCACCTGTAACAGTGGTGGAGAATGCAGGCATAGATACCATCTCTGAAGAAAAGATGGAAACTGTAGTACAACAACTCGTAAAAGGACAGGAAAGACTTGAATGGGTACTAGAACAACATTTGGTGTCCGCCCAGGCAGATAGGGAAGTACTAAAAAAAGCCATTGAGAAAAAACGGAACTGCCATGGAGTGACCCAGTGGTTAGGGGAGCAACAGCAGAAAGACCCGTGGCCCATGGAACCCCAGCCGTGTCACTACAAAAATATAGGTCAGGAGAAGACCCGGATGCCTTCTTATTAAATTTTGAAAGGGCAGCTAGAGCATGTGGATGGCCGGTAACGAAATGGCCTTTCTTCTTAGCCCCACTACTAGGGGGGCAGGCTCAGGCCGCCTATCAAGTGGCCAACCCCAACGGAGATACTACCTATGTAGAAATAAAAAGAATCATACTAGACCATCTAGGGCTAGATCCGGAGGCTTACCGGCTGCGGTTTCGTAAGGAGAGAGGTACTGTGGGAGAAAACCCCAAAACCTTGTTTGTACGCTTAAAAATGGCCGCGGATAAGTGGCTTACCCCTGCCACTAGCAGCAAAGAAGAAATACTTGACAGAATATACCTGGAGCAGTTTCTGGAGGCACTCCCCTATGCTACCCAAAAGTGGCTTAGACAACACCATAGCCTAACCACCGCCCAAGCCGTAGAGATGGCATCATCCTTTTCCAGAGCCCAGCCAAGAAACGTCCCGTTTGACCTGGAGAGAGAAAAAAAAATGTTTACAAGACCCGAAAGAAATGTCCCTAAGGGAAAAGAACCAGTAAGAACTCGTACCTGGCGGACAGAGACCCCAGGAACATTCGGACCACAATGTTTCGATTGTGGACAGTGGGGCCATATCGCCCGCTTGTGTCCAAAAAAAAGACTGGATGAGGAACCTATGGAAGTTGGGTATCTCCCCAGAACTGTTCTCTACTCAGCGGAGCTTGGCAGTTCATTCCGAGTAAGTGTGAAAGTTAATGGGAATTCACTATTAGCCTTGTTAGACTCCGGCTGCCGTCAGTCGGTTATACAATCCCAATATGTGACCTCAAAGCAATACATTCCTCAGGGTACTGTTAATATTAAGTGTGTTCACGGGGATATCAAGTTATATCCTATAGCTAACATTGACATAGTACCTACAGTGGGGACTCCCCAGACAGTGAGGGTGGGGGTGATGTCCAACTTGCCTGAAGACATAATCATTGGGACAGATAATCCCCGCTTCTTGAACATGTTTAGAAAAAAATTGGAAGATACTCCCAAGAAAGTGATAAACGACTTCATCCATACCAGGGAGAGTAACAAAGAACATGGGGTAGAACCACGGGTGGCCTGTCTTAACTTTGTAAAGTTATCGGAAAACGCAACATCCCCCACCAAGGGTTCGGCCAAAGCGGCCGGATATGATTTGTATAGTGCATATGAATACGAAATACCGGCCAAAGAAAAAGCCTTAGTTAAGACCGACCTGCAAATTGCAGTCCCGCCCGGCTGCTATGGCAGAATCGCTCCTCGTTCTGGTATAGCCACTAAATACTTCATAGACGTGGGGGCGGGCGTGATTGATGAAGATTACAGGGGTAATGTAATTATTCTCCTCTTCAACTTTGGGACGGAGACATTTTGTGTACGAAAAGGGGACAGAGTGGCACAAATTATATGTGAACAGATAGCATCCCCTATAATACAGGAAGTGGAGAAACTAGACGACACAGGTCGCGGAGAGAAGGGGTTTGGATCCTCTGGACAACATAGCGAACCGATACATGCGGTTCTGGCACAGGACCCATGGGTTCTCGATAAAAGCTTTAAGTTTGCACAAATAAGTGACACCACTCTTTTCAATGCATGGGAACAGGCACATCTGAGGCCCAAGGAGGCGAATTCATATCCCGGGTTTGTTATTCAAGACGGGCTATTGTATAGGATAGGTAAACGGGGTGACTCACCTCAACTCCTGGTGCCGGTCTCATTTAGGGAGCAAGTCCTGTTTTTCGGTCATAGCCATCTGATCGCCGGTCACACTGGCGCCGAAAAAACGACCCAAAATATACTCAGAAATTTGTTTTGGCCAGGAATTTATAAAGATACCGATTCCTATTGTAAGAAGTGCGAGATCTGCCAACGGTTCAATATGACCAAACCCCCGGCTGTTCCCCTCCAACCGTTGCCGATAATTGGGAAGCCATTTGAACGTGTTGGAATGGACCTTATTGGCCCTTTACCTAGGACAAAAAAAGGCTTCCAACACATTTTGGTCGTAGTCGACTATGCGACTCGATTTCCGGAGGCTTTTCCCTTATCAGTGGCGAACTCTAAACAAGTTGGGGATAAGATGATAGAGTTGTTTAGTAGAGTTGGTTTTCCCAAAGAAATTTTAACGGACCAGGGTACTCCCTTCATTTCACAACTAATGAAGGAGATTTGCAAGACGTTGGACATCCACCAGATCCGTACCTCTGTGTACCATCCCCAGACCGACGGATTGGCGGAACGTTACAACCGCACCCTGAAGGCCACGCTCCGCAAAATGATGGTGGTCAGCGGAGCGGATTGGGATAAGATGTTGCCCCTAGCGCTTTACGCCATAAGAGCTCAAAAGCAGTCCAGCATGAGGACGTCGCCATTTGAGTTGCTTTATGGGCGACAACCACGCTCACTTTTAGAAATGACTAGAGATGCATGGGTGAATGAAGCTCCGGAGGAAACTGCAGCGGCTCTAGACTATGCTAGGGATCTAATATCTAAATTGGGCAAATTAAGGGATCTTGCCTTTACCAATTTGGAAGATAGCCAGCGCCGACAAAAAGTTGCTTATGACAAGGGAAAAAAATGGAGACAACTCCAGGTCGATGACTGGGCCTTAGTTCTGTTGCCTTCCTCTTCCCACAAGTTTAAGGCAGAGTGGATGGGTCCCTACAGGGTGGTGGAAGTGATTGGCTATAAGTTACAGGTTACCCGTGACAAACGACAGTCGTACCATATCAACCTTTTAAAAAAGTGGCTAGGCCCTCCCCCATCTCAGGTGAACCTGGCGGATGCCTCCCGTCCTGGTGAATCTACTGTGGAATTGCTTACGCATAATGAGGAGTTGACGGATGTGCAACGGAGTGAACTCATGGGTACGCTGAAACATTATGAGAGTGTCTTCTCCAGTCGACCGGGACGTACGTCCCTGGCTGAACACTGCATTGTGACCCCTCCAGGCAAGAAAATTAGAATTAGACCATATCGAGTCCCTGAAGCAAGCAGAGAGGCCATTAAAAATGAGGTGGAGGAAATGCTTCGTCTAGGGGTCATTCGTCCTTCTAAAAGTGACTGGTCTAGCCCCATTGTCATGGTGCCCAAACCTGACGGTAGCAGGAGATTTTGTATGGACTTTCGAGCTTTGAATTAAATCTCGCTCTTTGATGCCTACCCTATCCCCAGGGTGGACGAGTTGATTGAAAAACTTGGCAGCTCGAAATACATCACTACCCTGGATTTGACTAAGGGATATTGGCAAGTTCCATTACATCCGGATGATGCCAAGAAAACAGCCTTTTCCACGCATGAGGGACATTTTGAATTCACGGTGCTCCCCTTCGGTCTGCATGGGGCGCCTGCAACGTTCCAACGTTTAATGAACACTGTCCTGGATGGCTTGTCTGAGTTCACGTCGGCATATCTAGACGACATCGTGATATTCAGTCCGGATTGGCATACGCATATGGGCCATCTGCATACAGTGTTCAGTGCCCTCCGGAAAGCGGGGCTCACTGTCAACGCAAAAAAATGTAAGATGGCCTTTCAAAAGGTTAAATATCTTGGCTATGTTCTGGGCCACGGACTAATTGAACCACAGATTGAAAAGGTTCGGGCAATTGCCGACACCCCTTTCCCATCAACCCGAAAGGAAGTCAGATCCTTTCTAGGGCTCGTCGGGTACTACCTACGATTTATTCCACAATTTGCGGAAATTGCCGCCCCCCTCACGGACGCACTGAGGGAAGCTGGGAAATCGTCCACACCGGTACGACCTTCCGATAAAATGCTGGAAGCCTTTAGAGTATTGAAGTCCATTATAACATCTACTCCGGTCCTATCTTCCCCAGACTTTTCTCGGCCATTTTCCTTGCATACGGATGCTTCTGATTATGGTATTGGTGCAGTGCTCTCCCAAATGGGTACGGACGGTCACGACCACCCGATACTTTATGTCAGCAGGAAGCTGTTCCCGCGTGAATTGAAATATGCTACAATTGAGAAGGAGTGCCTCGCGATTAAATGGGCTATTGACAAACTGGCCTATTATCTCGAGGGAAGGAGGTTTGACCTCTTTACGGATCATGCTCCGCTACTGTGGATGGCTCGCAACAAGGCCAATAATGCTAGAGTTTTACGCTGGTTCCTGTCCCTGCAGCCTTACGTATTTTCCATACATCACAGGAAAGGCACTGAGAACGTAGGCGCTGACTTCTTGTCCCGTCATCCACTCACCGATCGTGAGTGTCCTGAGGGGGAGGTATGTAACGGGCCGGGACTGTCCCTAAACAAGGGGAAAATACAAAGAGAGAATAAACAGAACGCTGATACCATTGCTCATCAATTATACTCCCCACAGAACATCGACGACGAGCTGGAGCAACCAGATGAGGAGACGGGTCAATGGCCCTTTAACTTTGACTGGAGTGGAGAGTGGGAGGAGTCACGTCAGGACGCGGAGGCGTCATATACAGAGAGAGACGAATCGACGGGGTGTTTATTCACCCGGAGGGAGCGAGGAGAAAGCGGAAGCAGAGACGAAGGAGACGACAACGCGGAGACGAGTTCGGAGGAGTGGAGCAAGACGGAGAAGCGACGACAAGAAGAAGACGAGATACGGGAGACGCCAGGAGGCCAACGACCCCGCGACTCGCCCAGCCATACACCCGTGGGAGGTGTATGGCTAGCACAGGTACGAGACAAGATCAGGGGCTGGGTCCGTTATAAGGGGAAGCCCGCTGAATAACCTGAGCACTCCCACATCCTTAGCACTGAGTTACCCCTCCCTGAGCACTTCACTCTCACGGCGTCGGTCTTTACTAAGATGTGTGGCACGGGTTATTAGATCCTCACTCCCTTCCCTTTAAAAGCATCGTAGACACAGTGAACCTTCAACTGATACGGTGTATTCTCCTTTTTGTTTGCCTTGAGCTACAAGACGGATCCGGACAAGTCCCTGTATCGACGGACACCCGAAAGAGGCCGTCGAGTAGAACACCCAGAGTCCCACCATAGAAGAGCAGCAAGGAGCCGTTCACCGTGTGGGACTATACCTAAGGGAAAGAAAAGCTCAGACTTGTTGTTCTTTAAAATAAAAGATAAGAAAACAAGAATACATTTGTTACCCCTTCATCCCGCACCTGTAACACTGAGTCAGAAGTAACTGTGCGGGACTCGGGAGCCCTCACCTTGTTGGAACTTCAAGTCCTCCTGGTGGTGATGAGGAGTAGTTGGTTCTGTCTGTAATTATAAAAATGTTGCACGTTAAAGAGCAAGCATTCATCAGTTGTGCCAAAAAGAGTTGCATGTTATGGCTAAGTATATAAGTTAACACCCTCCCCAAAACCGTGACTTCTTTTCCCTCCCAATAATTAAATATTGTTTAACATTAACGTTTCTAGGGGTCACAACATCTGATGCAGCACTTGCCACCACCTGTGCCGGGACCAGCAGCGCGGAGGGGTCCACTCAAGCGGCGGCTCCACCAGGAGGAGCTGAGGGGGATGGCTCAGCAACGGCGGACGGTGGTAAGTTATTATTATACTCCTTACTTATTGACATTTTAGAGTAGGCTCGCAAAGGAGTGTATGATGTACTGTACAGTAGAAAGTACACTACTACAATTACACTGTACTGTTAAGAACAGTTACTGATTTAGAACTACATTTTTTTTTAGCCAATCACGGAGAAGACAGTCACCCTTGACTTAGCAATAGCATTAGCGGCGGTAGTTCTCGAGTAAGTGATGGCCCCCTCTATTTGACTTCAAATCAGCTGGGAAACTTTTATCGTGAAGCCAAGTCATATCAGATGAACTTGAGGGATGTGATGAACGAAAAGGGAAAGAACTTAGGGCCAATGGAAGGACGAGCGAGTCGTAACATTTATGACTAAAGAATGATACGTGTTTTTGAATGCAGGCAGAGGTGGCTGATAGGAAGGAATCAGATGCATGGCTGCTTGAAGCAAGGATGGTTGGAGGAGAAAGAAAAAATGACTGCCTGTGTGAGTCAATCAGAAAATTCATGTGTGGTGTGCATTGCAATATATCATTTGGGTGAAACTGAAATGCAAGTCAAGACGGTGGTTTACCAAATAAAATGAAAAGGGTGTTATTTGGTTGTTGAGAAAAAGTAAAATTGTTACAGTTGAGACATTAAGAAGAATGATAGACGTTTACTTTGGAAGCCTGGATGGTATCTTCTTCCTCATACATAGCAGAGGTGTATGTAGAGCAGACGCTCCGTGCATGAAGAGTGTTACTTTGTTCGAACAGCATATCCGTGCCAGAGTAGCAAAGCAGAGGAAATCCAAATACTACAAGTTGTGATTGTTCTGAAACTCTCCCTTGCCTAAAGTAACAGTACAGTAGTTTACTTTGCAAGCACAGCATATATTGTGTATGTATTGTATACTTGACAATTATATCAAGTCAAGTCCTTTCCTCCGGCAATTATGGTTACCACACTCACTCCCTATGTTCATAATTTTCTTTCTGCTGTGTTAATCATGGGTGGACTATCGCTGTTGTTCACTCAATCTATCAGAATAAAGCACCTAAAGTCATGCATCACATAAGCAAAGAGATCATGTGATTGGCTGGAGACATGATCAGAAATGAATAATCTTCATTTTCCTTTTGTAGTACTGAAGGCCCGGGGGGGGGGCAGTGCGAAATATAAATTACATTGAGCAGTAGCCCTTGATGTAACCGAGTATGGCCAGTGCCACACCTATACAAAAGTAAGAGCTTCCCTATCCCCACCTGCATATACTGCTTAAAGCAATGCATGCAAGTCTGCGTCATCATGGCTTGTGTCTCTTTTTCTTGGGTGCAAGCTGACTGAGCTGGCATTATGCCGGCTACCACAAGTTCACGTACAAGTAATTTCTTTTGCAAAAGTAGAGAAAAAAAGACGAATACTGGTGTACTCTCTGGCTATGTATTGAGTCCATAGTGCTGCCTGGTAGTAGAATTCCTGAAACTCCCACTGTTACAGGCCTACAAAGACGGCGGAAAGATACATGCCAAAATGTTATACTGTGCTTGCAAATTGCTAGTGTTACTGTGAGACAACTTTCTGTTGAATTATTTTGTGTTATTGTTAAAGAGTATTGGTTACATTATTTTTCTTTCTTTCTTCATATAGATGCTCCCAAAAAGCTCACCAGAGGGGAGATGGCTGTCCCGGCCAGGGCCTGAAGATGGAGGCCATCCGAGTTGAATATTGCCGGCTGTTTGCTCGGGAAAACGAGGAGGGAACATTAGCAACCTCCTACAGCACTGCCACCGTGTCCACCAGCCAGCAGCCTCCATCCCAGCACCGTGCTCGGACAGCCCCCCGCTGCCGCTCAGCTGCAAGACCATCAGCAGCTGGCCCCCTCAGAGCCTGGAAGGCACGCATGCGCCGCCTAAGTCTAAGAGTGGACTACCTGGAGCGCAAGGTGGACGACCTTGAAAAACAGCTCCGGGACCTCCGCAAGGACTGCCTGCCCAAACACCGCTGGAAGTGACTGTGTCCCTTGCCCCTTTTCTAAAGACTGTTGGGGGGGGGGGGGAATCGGGAGTTGGGGATTATTTATTTTTGGACTACTTGAAATGGACAATTGTTTGGGTTAGGGAGGGTGGGACTAGTTTATTTTTGTTAGGGGAAATACATCATTATTCATTTTACATACTTCAACATAGTGTACGCTTTGATCTTATTTTGTGGGGTGGTGGGCGGGAGTTATGGCACGTTTGGTTTTCCTCAAACTTACCAGCATGAATTATCTAAAACGTCCAAAAATGTTCAAAAGTGCCACTAACAGAGTTAGTGACTTCATTTGGCCTACTAGTACTTTACTTGTACTACCATCAGTCTCTCCTCCGCATCCTAGCCCATCTTTCTACCTCCCCAAAATGCTTATCTTACCTGTGATTTGTGTTTGAGAATAGAGCTAGGCACAGCACTGGCTGCATGGCAAATGGCGATTACACCATCCCGGACCGAAATTCCGTTGTTGTGGTGTTAGTAGTAGGAGTGGTACCACACTAGCAGTAGCAGCATATGAAAACAAAGTAAAAAAATGAGACATTGAGTGGCCTGAGAGGAGTATTAGAAGGAACAGTAGCCTAAGCAATGCTGAAGATAAGTATGGGGAAAAAAGAATTGCATGGATGATTATGGCAACAAGAACAGTGAAAAACCAAAGGAACAGTGACACAGCAGCGTAACACAACAAGTCT
The DNA here is from genome assembly GCF_964261635.1 of Lissotriton helveticus. Lineage (NCBI taxonomy): Eukaryota > Metazoa > Chordata > Amphibia > Caudata > Salamandridae > Lissotriton > Lissotriton helveticus. Next base: position 767,206,947 of record NC_136068.1, read on the forward strand.
TCTTGACATTTAGGAGGATGATGTTGACGATGGATCCAATCGATGGTGGGCATGAAATTCAGAATTTATTTTAAAATACTCAATGTTGTTATTTTACCCAGAATTACAATATCCTAGGATTCATCTAGCTGCCTTAAAATTGAGTTGAGGAGGTTGCTTGCACCTTATCCTCCCCAGCAAGTGTGTGGAATTATTGTTGTAATTTACTCACACCTCAATGAAAACCACACAGCCCGGGGGAAGAGGGTTAGGGTTTGAAACTTGGATGGGAATAGGGTTTGTGGGTAAAGTTTTGTGGAGAGAGGAAAAAGAAAACACAGCATGGACAAACAACAAATGAAGATAAACAAATCTTTGGATACGAAGCTATTCATAAATCTTTTACGGGACATAAATGAAAAGCATGCACTACTGCATGCATGAAGTTGTTTGCTAAATAGATAGGTTTTTGTAAAGTAAGTAGTACTTTCTACAATGTACTATGAAGAAACAACAATGTGACAGTACAGGAGTGCAGTAATTACGCAATTTCACTTGCCTATCTGCCCTCAGAGAGAAGAACCACTTCGTACATTAAATTAGTTTAAAAAATAGCAAAGAAAAAAGTATACAATGGCTGGAGGGATGAATTGAAGCAGAGAGCAAACAAATGCAGTGTCACACTCACAGTAGTTCACAGCAATAACATTACTTAAAAGATAAGTCGAAATGAAGATGGATACTGTAACTGTATGTTGTTGTAGTTGTCCTGTTGAATTTGGGAAGTTGCATGCATCCAGCCATTCCTCTTTCGCGGTACTCCTCCATTCCATCTGACGCTCCGCCGATCAATGTTGGGGACCAGAAGACACCTTGTCCACTGCCTGCCTGGCGGATGCAGGGTAAAAGCCGGCCTGTAATTGTTGATGGGAAAACAGGAAGTGATATTAAAACACCACGGAGAAAAAAATATAAGGTACGCTATGTAGTGCAAAAATACCACTTTCAGTTTCAGTCGACAGTATTACAAAACATACAAGCATCATTTCGAAGTTGCGTACTCTGAGTCTCCTTTTCAAGGATAAATAAGTGTGGGCGAAATTTGCAGATCTTTCCCCTCAAGCTATGTGTAAAGTGTAAACAGCGATTTCAGAACCCTAACCCTAACTCTAACCCTAGGCCCTAACCCCCCTTTTTCACCATGGATTTTGTCCAAACCACTTGATTCTGATATTAGACCTTCCCAGCAATGCCCCAAGAGCTGCCAACCCACCCGCAAAAAAGCACAACCCCCCCAAACAGGCAAAAAGCAAAAATGGAAAATCTCATACTTAGAATATTTTCGGCCTTCTTTCAATTCTGTCCAAATGCGCTCTGCAGCTAGGCCATAACTTTCCTTTTCCACCATGGATTTCCTTAAAAACAAATGCAATCAAAATTAGTATGTGCCAGCAGTGCTCCCAGACCCCAAAACCCACCCCCAAACACCAGGAACCCCCCAAACAGCCCCCCAAAAACAGGCAAGTGAGCAAAAACGGAAACAAATTTTCACCATGGATTTAGTCCAAACCACTTGATTCCGATATTAGACCTTCCCAGCAATGCCCCAAGACCCGCCAACCCACCCGCAAAAAAGTAGAAGACCCCCAAACGGGCAAAAAGCAAAAATACAAAAACGGGGACTTGGAAAAATTTAGGACTAGTTCCCAAATCACTCTATGCGCGCTCTGCAGCTAGGCCCTAACTCCCCTTTCCAACCATGGATTTTCTTCAAACCCCTTGCAACCAAAACGAGGCATGCCCAGCATTGCTCAAAGACCCCCCAATCCCCCCCAAACACAAGGAACCCCCCAAACAGCCCCCCAAAAACAGGCAAGTGAGCAAAAACGGAAAAAAGATTTCACCATGGATTTTGTCCAAACCACTTGATTCCGATATTAGACCTTCCCAGCAATGCCCCAAGACCCGCCAACACACCCGCAAAAAAGTAGAAGACCCCCAAACAGGCAAAAAGTAAAAATACAAAAACGGGGACTTAGAAATATTTAGGCCTAGTTCCAAAATCACTCCATGCGCTCTCTGCAGCTAGGCCCTAACTCCCCTTTCCAACCATGTATTTTTTTCCAAACCACTTGCAACTAAAATTAGGCATGCCCAGCATTGCTCAAAGACCCCCCGACCCAGCACCGCAAATCTAGAACACCACCAAAGAAACCCCCAAAAACCTGCAATACTGGTATATTCAAAACATGGCAAATTGCGCTGTTCACAAAAAACACAAAAAACAAACAGCAATTGGTTTCAACAGAGACAGACAGCCATTGCTGTCCACTGCATGCCATCTTCTCATTATTCATTACCTGTTCTACTTTTTGTCCGCATCTTCTTCGGAAAGTGAGGGCCCACAGGGCAGCCTCTCCTGTCAATTTCAGAAGTAAGTCTGTCAACAATCAGCAAGCATGTAGTCCGTCAGTAATTTCAGTCCCACTTGAGGGGACTCGTCTACGAACACAAAGTTTATTTATTCTCCATAATCTATCCATCTGCCTTGAGGGAAATGGATAGGGGGAGTCTGGAGGAGGAGGATAGAGGAGCATGATTGAGTTGTGAACTTGTGAACATCAGGAATGCAGACTGCGGCACCTTCAAATCAATAAGGAAAATAAGATGAAGACAGTGCTGATGATGGACTTGTGATTAGGTGATTAGAGTTTTGTTGTGGTAAAAGTTGCAAAACAAAGAAAGACACACAGCAAAAAAAAGAGAATAAGGACGAAAAAAAAGGAAGTAATTTTCAGGCCTCGGTGTCAGGGAAGTGGAGCTTGTCCTCAAAGTCTATGAATTGAGACAGGAGTAGGTCAGGTGACTGAGAAGAACTTCCGTTGGCGTCACCTAAGTCGGTGTACTCTTCTTCCTGCGTGCATTCACGTATTTTGTAATCGGGTGGTATGAAGTGCTGATTCAGCTTGATTATTGTTAACCTCTCCACATTTTTGGGCAAGAGGCGGGTCCTTTTTGAAGTTAAAATGGCACCAGCAGCACTGAAAACACGTTCAGAAGACACGCTTGCGAGTGGGCAAGACAAATAATTTAGAGCCAGGTTGGTGATCAGTCGCCATACAGAGCTTTTCCTATACCAATACACCAATGGGTTCTCATTTTCATTTCATAAGGCTTTATTCGGAACAAAAGGCAAGTCCATAAAAGCACAGCATAAAAAGACAACAATATAAAACAACAGTCAAAAGCAGGTGAAACAGCAATTAAAAAGGTTAAAAAAGCATACTTTTCCTTGCGTTAATTGATTTAAGGAGAAAGGTAGCCATATAAAAACAAACGTCAGGATGATGTAAGTTAAAAAGCAGGCTCATGCAGTCTCGTATTGTCCTGACTCCAAACTTCACAAACAGGGATTTCAAATAAGCAATCCGCAGGTATTTGTACAACTGACAGAGCAAAAGAAAGTGCACAGTGCTTTGAGGGGTGGTATTGTCACACGGACAAGGGCCAGCAGGATGTGAATGCTGAGAGGGGAAAGCAACAAGGTTGTGGACTACTCCGATTCTCAGTCTAGTCAACACAAACCGATGTGCCTTCCAGGTCACTTGTGACAAATACGGTTGGAAACCCACAAATTCATTTAAATCATGATAAAGAACACAGGTTGAGAGTTCAGAGCTTTTTTGATGTCTCCTGGTGGAAAGCTGTTGTAAAAAACAGTGCTTAAGTTCGTTTTTAGACAGCTTAGTAGTCCCACATCGACCCTCAATGATGTTAATGTTAAAGATCTCACGGAAATGATCCACAATGTACTTTAACCATGGGATCTTTAAATGATGGTCCAAAGAAAGGCAATCAGAAATAATGGCTCTGCACAATGAGGTCTCTTCTTTTATCCAAATGAAACGCCATAGCATCAGTGGCCTAAGGAGGATCAAGTCGGCAAGATGGTAAATACCCAGTTCATTGTGCACTAAAGCATTAGAAACAGAGCTTGGCAGGCACAAAAGTCTCTTCAGGAAAGCATTCTCCTCAACCTGAAGAGACCCTGCCGGGGCGTAGCCCCAAATGCCCGCTCCGTACAAGGCAATCGAGACACAACGGGACTGAAAAATTTTAAGCATGTCATGAACCCGCCTGTCTCCCAGTTTCGTAGCCATTGTAAATATTCCATGAGCACTCCTCGCCATCTTAGCCCGGACATTCTTGTGTTCATTGGCCCAAATGTTATTATTTGAGAAAGTGACCCCCAAGTACGAAAAAATGTCAACAGCCTGGACCTTCTGTCCCTCTATAAAAGAGGAAAACTGTTTCTTTCTGTTCCTTCGCCCGCATTCCATAACATAAGTTTTAGATTTATTTAACACTAACTTTCTGCTTTTAATAAATTGCGAAAAGCCGTCCATCAGCCGTTGAAGGCCGATGGGGGTGCGTGAGATTAGGACCGCGTCATCCGCGTACAGTAACACAGGGACGTTGTCCTCATTGATTTTGGGAGCATCCACTGCCAGAGATTTGAGAAAAGAATCAATCTCATTGATGAAAAGGGTAAAAAGCACTGGTGCCAACACACATCCCTGTCTAATTCCACGCCCAATTTTACACTTAGCAGTACATTCCCCGTTAGAACCATAACGGACACAAGCACGTAGTTTGGCATAAAGACGTGCTAGGAAGAACACAATGCCCTCGGGTGCCCCTATTTCGATTAGCTTTGCCCAGAGAATGCCATGGTCCACCAGGTCGAAGGCACTACTCAAATCCGCAAAGCAGAGATAAATAGTGCCGGTCTTTGCCAGGGTATATTTACCGATGAGCAGGTCTAAATTTAGACACTGCTCAATCGTACCACGACCCTTCCTGAACCCAAACTGGCTCTCTGCTAGAATGCCATTAGCCTCCACCTATTCTTCCAACCTTACTAGAAGCCCTCTACTCATTACTTTTACGGAAGAATCCAGCAAGGAAATTGGACGATAAGTCTTAACGTCCCCTCGGTTTCCTTTCTTAAATATTGGGATTAGGATAGATTCTTCCCAGGTAGGGGGCACCTCATTACGGACTGCTGCGTTGAAGATATTAGTTAACAGAGGCCCCCATACTTCCGGGACCAATTTATAAACATCGATTGGTACCCCGTCTGGACCCTGTGCTTTTCCTCCTTTACTGACCCTTATGCTATCTAAAACCTCTTGGACGGTGATATTGAGTGGCGTATGCGGCCACCTATCCCCTAAATCCCTGGATGCACTGTCCGAATCAAAGATTTTAGAAAAATGGGAAACCCACTCCTCCTTCATAACGTTGGAAGTTAATGCAGGGTTCTTATCATCTTTGAGGAATGGGGAATTATCTGTTTTCCAAAACAGGGTACAATTATTCAATTCAGCAGCCAGGGTCAAGTTGTCCCATGCCTCCTGTTGGAGTTCCAATTTCCTCCGTTTTAGGGTTTCTTTGTATTTGGCTCTAAGATCTACAACCAAACCCTTATCTCTAGGTGTATCTGATAAAGCTGACTTTAGTTCCTTTAGGGCCAGGGTACAAGCTGGATTGAACCACCCCCACAAGCGTTCCTCCTTGTGCTTGAGAGTACTAGTAAGCTTGGAGTCGATGACCGCATTAATACCAATAAAATACTCAATAGAGCCGGTGGTACCCTGATTGTCTTCTAAAATCCCTGTAATTCCTGCCAGGCAACTAGTAATGATTGAATCGGACATGATTTCAGCCTTATCCCCCTTCCACCTGAGTCTAGTGCCATTAGGTCGCACGGCCTCAATATTGTTAATACACCCCGGGATGGGGGTCCCTTTATTTTCCCATAGCATGGCCTCTACTATCAGGCAATTGTGGTCGCTAAGCTGGATGTCTATAACTTTAGGTGCCATAATCCAGGCCTCAAGACTCAAGGAGATACAAATAAAATCAATAACAGAATTCGCTCCCCGGCCTGTGAAAGTGGGGCAAATCTCCTCCTGTACATTTTTCTCGTTAACCATAATATACATATTATGGGAGTCAAGGAGACTGTTTAAAGCATCTCCATAATAGTTGTGTTGAAAATGGGGGACTCCATCTCAATGACAGTCCACCGCCCCACATACCTTGGCATCTGAGAGTGGGCAGGTAGTGGCGTTAAAGTCCCCTGCCATAAACAAATCAAAAACTACATTGGAATCCTTGAGGATGTCATCCAATGCACTTGATAGTTCTCTAACCACCTGATCCCTAGTATCCTCAAAAACGTTGTTATAAAAATGTATTAATAAAATATTCCTGCCTCCTGTATTGTGCAGCCATAAAATCTGGGAGTGTACCCCAACTTGTACATATTTTTTGACCAGCAGAGGAGTTTGGACAGAAATCAAAATCAAAAGGCCCCCCTTAGCTCTACCTGATAGGGAGCCGGTAGCAGGTAACTGGTAAGAGACAAAACCATTATATCCTTTAAAGTCCCTACACCAGGTTTCCTGTAAACAGATAATATCAAAGAGAGCTAAAAATTCAGTCCAACCCAGACAATCTGATTTGGACCTGATACCCGCAATATTCCAACTGGCAATGTAACAGCTGGAAAGACCGGAGACACCAGGCCCCAAAAGAGAACAGTTACTGCCCTGCTGGAGAATAGCGATGTTAGTAGTATCCAGTACTACTGGATCACCCTCCTTGCCCATTGGCGTACAATCTACAATTGTCCCAGAAATATTAACAAAGGCCCTGATATACAAACACTTTGTCCCATACCAGACGAGACCTGTCTTTCAAAAATTTCTGGGGGTACCGTACACTGCTCCAGTCAATCGTTTTGATCCAGCCCACTAAAGCATTGGAAACGATTAACAGTGTTCACCTGGAAACTATTTGAGAAGCTATGCGAAGCTTCTCCCCTCGTTCTCTCCCCCCGTGGTTACTAGGATGATGGCTGGTGTGTTGTCTATAGCAAAAACCCAAGGGACGGAGTGAAATTCCCTGCTCATTACAGGGGCGGGAGGTGGCTCGGATCAGAGCTGTTGTGGCAAGGTGTGGGTTACTAAAATTAATAATAACGCAGTCCCCAGAGATGTTCTTCGGGGACGTGCCAATCCAGTTGGTTCTGGTAGTGGTCAAAATTTGGTCCGCCAGGGCCACTGGAAAGCCACACTCCCGATTGAGCCAAGCCACAGTTTTGTATTTAAGGGAATCATGTGATTCCATAGAGCGGTGGGGCCCATCCTCCCCGATTGGTGTAACGTTAGTCAGGACTGCCACATATGGTGCGCTGTCCGGTGGGAGGTTCGGTTGAGAGAGGCCACAATTGTTAGACTTCCCCCTTTCGGTAATCTTCAACTGATTCCCCGGGGCACGGGTAGTGGGGGGGTTCAAAGGGACATCGTTAGAGCATAAAGATGTTACTGCAGTAACATTAATAGTGTCCCCTGTAGACGGTGGTTTTGGTTTGCCAGTAGCGCCCTGCCGCTCGATAACTGTTAAAGGACTACTATTTGACTGTGCAGGAATACTAGAACCTGCACGGGCCACTCCAACACTGGATGGGTCTTTGCTGGATTGTACGGGCTTACTAGTCCTGCTCCCGGCCACAGCAGCTGGTTGCGGACTGTTATTTTGCTTTAAGCCGGATTGCACCAACACACCCAATCTAATCACTTCCCTAGAAACAGCCTCGAGTTTATCCATAAGTGGAAGAACAATTTTGTCTAACTTGGCATCAATCATACCAATGAGCAGCTCGAGCTGATCCGGAGCTAGTTTCAGGTGGGTGGAGTTAGCATCATTATAAAGACAGTTTAGCTCAATGGGCCCCCTGTTTCATACAGAGAGGGTGTTCTTTTTACTTTTACGACCCCCCCTTTTTGGACAGTACAGGTCTATTTAGATGTCTCCCTGACCTCAACACTCTATGAGTTTTGGGGGCCATGGAACCAGGGGCGTCAGAGTCATTATGGGACTCGTTTGCATCGGATTCCTTAGCGTCGGATTCCTTGTGAGAATCCTCAACGTCATGGATATCCTGTGATGGCTCTATTTCGTTGCTACCCTCCCTAGTTGGACAATCCGGAGAGCCCATTACACAACTGTCATCAATGGTGGGGATCAACAAGGGGGTAGGCAGAGGGATAGGGATCTCAGCAGAGACCAGTGGGATTGTGGCGTCTGGGACACTTCCTAGACCCAGAGACAGTTTTCGTTCCTTATTAATCTTGTCTACTACTTTAACTAAGTAGTTGTCAAGTGTAGAGATAATGGGGCGGGAATTCCCGCCGACTGATTTGGGCATACTGCATAGGAGGAGGGTTCAGCACAGATATTACCAGATGGAAATAAAATAGGTGATGAATCCGAATAGCACTTAATATGAAATGACTTAAAAACACAATTATAAAATAAACGGTGAAACCAATATCAGACCCCTAGATTAAGAACTAGGTTTAAAAATACTATTGTTACCGGGAGTAGACCAATAATCAGGCAAACGGCAGAGTCTGAGATGCTGGGTGCGAAGAAACAGGGGTTGGGGCCCAGCCCAGCCTCGTCCAGTCGTGGACTGTCGTAGACTGTCCCGCCCTTGTCCTGGGCTTCTCCCGCGCACGCGACTCGCGGGGCGAGAGGGGCGTGAGCCTCTTGAAGCGCCTCCGGGCGCGCTGCTCGCGTGTGGGATGTGCGCCGGCCCCGGGTGGTGCTGGGAAGTGTAGTCCCCCGATGGAGACTACAGCCGTTGCCCTCACGGCGTTCGCGGTTTACCAGCCGTTCCCCTCACGGCGTGTGGCTGAAGAGTGCCCCCGCTGACTGCAGAGCAGCAAGGGTTGGTCCGCTGTTAATGTCTCCCCTGGGACTCGTGGAGCGCGAGCCTCTTGAAGCGCCTCCGGGTGCGCTGCTCGCGTGTGGGATGTGCGCCGGCCCAGGGTGGTGCTGGGAAGTGTAGTCCCCCGATGGAGACTACAGCCGATGCCCTCACGGCGTTCGCGGTTTACCAGCCGTTCCCCTCACGGCGTGTGGCTGAAGAGTGCCCCCGCTGACTGCAGAGCAGCAAGGGTTGGTCCGCTGTTAATGTCTCCAATGGGTTCTCATTAAGACAGACCTCTGTTGGGTCATCCAGATAGGCCTGCACAACCGACTCAAGGTTCTCCAGGATTGCTCCACTTTGTGTACCATCTGTGACCTTTGCAGCAGTGGACCGAGCAAACCCTTGCTGAGTTAGCCAATCCGCTTCCGATAATATTTTGTTTGGGCCTGGTGCAGGTGAGGATGATGATACGGTTGCTGGTGTCGTTAACGGCTGTGAGGGAAAGTGACTTCCTTCGGCCACGGATTCAGAAGTGGAACTTGACGCCGGATGGCCTGCTGATTCAGTTGTACTTGTGCTGCCTCCTTGAAGGTTCTGCTGCTCTTTTTCGAACCGAGTGGCTGACACAGCTAGCCAATGTTTGTACTTTGAAACATCTGCTTCATCAAAAGGAATGAATGCTTTGCTAGCCACTGCCTTTTTGTACCGTGGATCCAGAATAGTGGCACAAATGTAATGTTGTTGTGTATGTATGTTTTTAAGCCTTTCATTGTGAAGTAGGCGCCTTAATAACTTCTCCGCCAAATCATATGCTTCTCACCATCATCTCTGAACGTTGAAGACACATCCTTCAGTTGGTGCTCTAGCATGCCCAACAATGGGATAGCTTTGTCCAAAGAACAGTCCTCCCTGCTGACTTCACGCGTGAAGATCTCAAAAGGACGAAGCATGTCTGTCAGGCTTGCAATTAACTTCCATTCCTCCAACTCTAGCCTCATCTCTTTCTGAGTAGAACCCAGTTTATATACCTACTCATTTATTACCTCTCACTGCTCAGACAGACGCTCAAGCATGTAAAAGGTTGAGTTCCAACGTGTTGCCACCTCCTGTATTAGTCCTTTGACTGGCAGTTTACGTTCATGTTGAATGCTCCTCAGCTGCTTCCGGGCCTTAAAAGAATGGCTGAAATGTGTGCAGATTCTTCGGCAGCTGGTCAGTAATTTGATGACTGGGTCTTCTTTTTTCAAGAATTCTTGCACCACGATGTTAATACTGTGCGCCAAACACGGCACTCTGAAATATTCACCATCAGTCATTCACGATCTGTTCTGGCCAGCTGAATTGGGGCCATGTCCAGAACCAGCGGTAGCAGTAAAAAGCCTGGGAATCAAAATTGATGCCCTGTTGTCCATGACACAGCAGGTGTCGGCAGTGGTAGGCACCTGTGTCGGTCTACTACGCCAGCTTCAGAAATTTTCCTTACTGCTGTCCGTCTCTACTCTTAGGCTGGCTGTTTCCGCTCTAATTTTGGCGCGGCTGGACTACGGTAGCTCCTTATATCTGGGTCTACCTAACAATCTTCTAGCCAGACTCCAGGTAGTAATGAATGATGTGGCCAGGCTTATTTTTAATAAGCCTCGGCGCACTAGGGCAACGCCCTTACTTCAGGACCTACACTGGCTGCCAATTGCTCAGAGAGTTAAATTCAAGAGCCTATGTATTGCTCATAAAGCGGTCCATGGCTCAGCCCCTATCTATATTAAGGATCGGCTGACTAAATATGCACCAAACAGGACCCTTCGGTCTGCTGAGGCATGTAATCTGATGTGCCCTAGGTTCAACCTAGTATCCAAGGGCGGCAGAGCTTTTTCAAGCATGGCTCCCCGAGTATGGAATTCGCTTCCAGTTAAACTGGGAAAGAAACTAATCTTCTTACCTTCAGAAAGAATCTGAAGACGGTGCTCTTCTTGGAAGCATGGGGGCCACTGTAGTGGGAGGCTTGGTGTTCTTATTGGTGTTGTGTGTCCACTGTTAGCGCTTAGATACCTCGGGGTGATAAGGCGCTTTATAAAAATATAATAACATAACATAACAGTCATGGCCCTAACTATATTACTGTCATTATCCGTGGAAACATAACCAACTATGCGATTTCTTGGATGCAGCCATTCTTTGACCTTCCTGTTAAACTCCTCCAAAAGATTAGCTGCAGTGTTAGATTTCTCCATGGCAAAACATGCCTACTGTTGCATGTTTGCGAGTAGCTTCAAAAACGTTCTCCGTGTCAACACCTGCTTGTTTTAACTGTTGTGTGACCCCTGCAAAAGAGACCCAGTGTGCAGTGATGCACATGTCATCAAGCGCTTGGCAACTGGTCCACATGTCTGTTGTCATGTGGATAGTGTGAACAGCACTCTTCAGAATAGCTGCACCAATCACTCCCAGCACATCTTGATGTAGTGCTGGAACAGCAACCCTGGCAAAATAGGACCGGCTAGAAACCTTCAATTTAGGGCAGACTGTTGCCACAAATTCTAGAAACCCCACCCCTTCCACGAAAGAAAAAGGGAGAAGGTCCAGCGCTAGCATTTTAGCCAGCTTTGCGTTATACAGACATATGCAGACGTACCGTTGGGTGATTGCGTTCAAATGGCGCCTCCGACCAGAACATTCCGCTAATGGTGGGCTGGACCATTTTACGTGATGATGATGATGACTTCTTCAAACCAGTTAGGCCCAGTGATGTAGTTTTTCGCATTGGTGTCTCTCCCAGACTCTTGGTGTGCCTCATACATGTTGCAGGGGTAGAGGGTGTGGGCGATACCACTGCAGTGCTGCTGCCAGGGGTACTGGGTGTACCAGAAAAAATGTCTGTCGCTTCTTCACTTCCCCCCTGCAGGATCAGCCTCTCGTCATCATCAGATGCAATATCAAGGGATACATTTGGATTTGTTTTTATTTTGGCTTCCTCGATCTTACTTAGGTGTGCCTCCCACTAGATAGTGTTGTGTTTTTTGAGATGACCTCTCTGGCCTCCGGTACCATAGTTGGTACCAAGCTTACCCCGATTAACTAATGTTTTACAAATCGAACAAACGTCCATGTTTTCCGCACTTTGGCTAACAGTAAAGAAGTCCCGGACTGGAAATGTCTGCTGGTGGTGGAGGTGCTACTTTGACTTTCAATGCCAGATGCAGTGGAGGATGGGCGTGGCTGAATTTGTTTCTGTTGTTCACTTACAGCACCACTACTTGAGGTCGAGCTGGATGGAGGTCCCTGCCATCCCTTCTGACTAAAAAATATGGAAGCTGTAGGTCGTGTTGGTGTTGTAGTTAACTGCGTTGGTGGTGGTACCAGTGCCACGCCGCCCACATCCCGCTCAGCAGCCATTCGGGATAGGATTAAATTGTCTGTCTGCTGCATGCCCGTTGGGGCTGGAGTGAAGACTGTGATGACTGGGTCGTCGTCAGAATGTTCATCAGCAGCAGAAGACACTACTTCTTGTTCATCGTCATCACCCATAAGTCGAAGCCTTGCGGGAACCTTCCTTTTAGGCTTAGCTACCTTTGTCGGCTCATGGCGTGCCTCACTCTCAGACTTCATTTGTGGGTTCCAATCAGGATCAAGGTCATCAGAATGAAGGGGGCTTGAAGAAGAACTTGTAGTAGTAGTAGCCCTCCTTGACCTTTTTCTTGCTGTGGATCTGGAAGACAATGGATCATCCTCAGGAGGAGTGGCTTCCTCGGATGATACCTCCGCTTGAATATCAATTTCCTGATGTGCCCCTACTTCTGGAGGAACAAGCGTTGTAGGCGGTTGTGCCGCTCCATGAACCTCTAGTTGCACCTCTCCATGCGCCTCTCCTTGCGCCTCTACTTGAGCCTCTACTTGCGCCTCTCCTTGCAGCTCTACTTGCGCCTCTCCTTGCCCATGTACTTGCGCTTGTACTAGTTGCACCTGTGGTTGTCGTTGCGGCTGTGGTTGTTGAACACTCGTCAGCTGAGTTACACCCGGCGTTGATTGGATGGTACATTCTTGTGATGAGCCAACATCACTGGTCGATGGTGATTGAACAACCAAAGTGGCTGCCGCAGAAGCACTCACTCATGGTCTTGGACCTAACTTGGCGTGGTGGCACGGAGCCCAATGAAGCGGAGGTGCTGCTTCCAGCTTGGTCTCCGGCGGACACCGCTGCTGCTGCAGGCGTAGTTTTTTTCCCCAAAAAAGGTGCCGGTGGGCACACCAGTCTCCTTGGTAGGTGGTGCCACTTGCAACCTTTTTCGCTGAGGCGCTACTGTGGAAATTTAGTTCGTGTACTAAACATTATCTACGCCATCTTGCAGACTCACGTATGAGAATACACGACAGCCATTTTAGGTACCATGGTCTCCCTGTTCACGATCGCCCGTCAGCACATTTCCCTGACCATGCAAGCCTTCCCCGCGCACCCTGGCTGCCCCCGCGCTCACATGCACAAGCCATGAAACCCCCCATGACTCTGTCTCAGGGAATCACACCCCGCGCCTGACCAACACCTCCTTCCCGTCCATGAATACCCCTCTGTGGGTAAACCCTTCCACCACGCTCTATTGTCCACACCAGTCCTTTCCGTCCATGAATACCCCTCCTTTGATGACCCTTCCTCTGAGCCTAACGTCAGCACTGACCACTGGTCATCCTTTAGCCCGAGGATACAGTTTATTGCCCACTACTGTATGCACTCGCCTCTCCTGAAAGAGACTACTATTGATCATGGCATCCCCACCCCCGGAGATTCGATCAGGCGCACACATTCCAAAGAGATCGGCAGAACACTCAGCTGCGTGATAGCCCCTCCCAATCATATGAGGGGAAAGGGTCTCTACTGTTGTCATGTGTTGGAATGGGCCGGAACTGGGGGGTGACAGGGATATCGTTCTGATGTCATTCTCATGCTCTACAATGTCCCTGTTGTAATAAAGGACGTTCACATGTCTTAAACCAGTGTATAAAAGACCAGGTCTCAGAGAGGTTGAGAGAGCACCTCGAGACGATACCTTGTTGTCCGATCTGATGTGTTCCACTCCGTCGGAATAAAAACTTGTTTCCTGCCTTCCAGTCTCCAGCGCCTGCCTCTTTATTGAATAACTTCGCATGGTATTAGAGGCGTTTTACGCCGGGCAAATTTAACTTAGGAAACAACTACTGAAATCGCCTGACCATTTGAAATTGATCTTTATCAATTGGCGTCCCAAACGCGGGGCCCATCAGCGACACGTGGATCCAGTGGGAGAGGTCCTGACAACAGAGTGAACGACTGCAACGCTCGGAAGAGCTCCTGTCCGATAGACCCTCGTCTGACAGCCGATCATCTGAACTTCACTGATTCCGAGCAGACCTCTCCCGAGTGATCTACGGTCCTGACTGGGAACCACCAGGAGTGCCGCGATAGCAACAGAGAGTAGAGGACGATCGGGCGCTGGAAGCGGAAGACGAGAAACTGTCCATGCGGTCCGGGTAAGGTCGTGACACACGACAAATTGCGAAATTGATTGATTGATTGTTTGATAATACTAGTATTACTTATTTGTCTCTGAGAAATTCTCTATTTTGCAAACAAACACAGAATCGCCATACTCTGTTTAGTCTTTGCAGATAGGGGAGAGTAGGCAACGCAAAACTTTAACACGTCGTGCCTATTCTGTTTTTCTCCCCATTGATTGATTGATTGAATCGAGCATTGAATTGTTCGAAGTTGGTTCTCTTAGGAATCTTCTCTGCCTACAAACGGGGAAGAATAGGAATATTCTCTCTCCCTTTGCAGAAAGTGAAGGGTAGGTAACGCAAACCTTTAACACGTCGTACCTATTACGTTCCTCATTGATTGATTGTTTGACCAAACATTGACTGTTTGGAATTGGGTCTTTCGGGAGGTATTCTCTGTTTGCAAATAGTGTAGAATAGAATATTCTGTCCAGCCTTTGCAAATAGTGAAAAGATAGGTAGTGCAGGCTCTTGCCCCCTATGGTAATTCGTCATGCCTATCTTCTCCCCATTGGTTCATAGTTGGGTCAACCCGGACCGCTTATTAGAGATGAACCATCCAGCTCCACTGGAGGGCACCCCTAATAAGGACATGTTTACTAAGCAAGGACTAGTCGCTATAGCTTATAGTAAGTTATGGCATAAATATACAAAAAAGGATCCTGAAAGCCAGTGGCCACTGATAGGTTCTTTTGATGAAAATAAAATAAAAACACTAGAAACAGCTGTAAAAATAAATAAGGCAACGCCCGCTATGCTTATTAGTATCGGCATGTGGCGCAAAGAAGCAGAGCATCGCAGGAAAAGAGAGGAAGCAAAAACAGTGAAAGAATTACGGAAAGCAGCCCATCTGGCCGCAAAAGAATTAGATGAAGAAATAAGAAGAAGAGAGAAAGTTAAACAAACGCAAGAATCAGGACTGACAGGTCAATGCCCTGTCAGGACCACCCCTACGCTCTACCCGGAGGTTCCCGACAAACAGCGGGCAAATGACGAGTTACTGCTCGGTCCTCCAATGATCTACATGCCTCCTCCTTATGCTCCTTGCCAACCTCTAGCACAACACTCACCAGTCCAGAGTGCAGTCGAGGGTAACCCTAGCGCTAGTGCCCCGACTCTTGCAGTCTTCGCACCAGCCGCATCGGTAACAACACCAGATAAACTTGAGACTGGCAAACAATTAACAGCCAGACCAAATAGATTGAGCAAAGATGAGCGGGATGGAATCGACCAAATAGCAAAAACTCTGGTAGAACGGAGGGAGAGTGAAGAATATACGATGAATATGCACAACTCGCATGCCGGTAGTCACAGACGGCATTTTATTTTGCGGTTCAGCTACCACACTCTGAACGCATATGAGGATAGGTACCAGACTAAGGGTCCTGCTAAATTGACGGCTCTATATAGAAAGGTTGATGTCGGAGATGGGGCTGAGAGCGATATGACGGATCTCTTCATGCAAATGCTTGAGGTCTTCCGCCACCTCGCGGAGCAGAAACCAGAGGTCAAGCTCACAGTCCCGGAGACGATTGAACCCTCACTAGGAGCAGCCAACACTATGATGCCTATCAGAGAAGCCGCTCCCTATTGGGTTCCCCCGAGAGGTCAGGGAACAAACGATGATATCAACCATGCAGATGCCAAAGGGAGGGTTGTGTACAACTGGGTTTACCAACCATGGGATCGGCAAGATATTTTAACTTTTAGACAAACCCTGCCCGATTTAAGGAAAAATCCTACAGCATTCTATACCGAATTAGGCACAGCCTTAGGCTCAACTATAATGACTCTAGCGGACATGGATTTATTTTTCGGGTTGTGTCTGCCGGCTGATGTGTGGAAGCAAATCCGGAGAACTGACCACACAGAGCTGTTCGGACACACCTGGACAAAACTCGATGAACTTGATAGGCAGCGAGAGCCCGGAAAGAAACCTTTAAAAGACATACTGGAACTCCCCGACAAAATAGTGCAGAAGCTAAAAACGTTGGTCCCAGAAAAGAAGGTAGACTGGTCGTTAGTCACGGCCTGCCGCCAGAAACCTCAGGAGGACGTATCAGAATACTTCTCACGATTTGAAACAGTGTTCTCCGACTACAGTGGCCAAGACATGACCACCGCAACCGGACAACACCTATTCGTGCAGAACTACGTAAAGGGGCTATTGCAAGAGGTCTCCCAAAAGTTACAGACTAGCGAAAGTAGTTGGGGAGCCTCCAAACCTGCAGCTATCCTTCAGATGGCTCAGTATTACGAACACCAAAAGAATGAGAACGAAAGGGCAACTGAGAAAAAGAAAAAGGACCTAAAGGAACGAGTAATGATTGCACAACTACAGGGAGTGACCACAGGGAGGGAACGGTATAGGGGGAACTACCAGTCGAATGCCCCTAGGAATTCGGCCCCTAGAGACCGCAACCCCACCCCTGGCGCTCCACGAACCGACCTTGATGAAAACCAGTGTGCATTTTGTAAAGAATTTGGACATTGGAAGTCTCAATGTCTAGCCCTTCGGGAACTGATTAAAAATAAAGAGACAAAGAACATGACAAATGGCCCCAAACCTTGAGGGCAGGGACAAGGACAGACCCACGACACCACCAATGACCGATCTGGTAGATCTAACACATTTGACCGCCCCCGACAGAATCAGTGCCAACAGTCCGATGGCTGCAATAATCACGACTCTGCATAGGACTGCCAGGGGCAAGGGAGGGATCCAGTCGAGCTCTGTGTTGACCAGCAAGGTCCTTATGTCACCGCTAAGGTCCTGGGTACAAAGACTCCATTTTTGGTAGACACCGGAGCGACACGTAGTGTATTATCAAAACGACTGATTCCAAGGGCACCCTTGTCTGGCTCACACATTACCTTGATAGGTTTCGATGGGACGCCCTCCACTAACCCCCTGTCTGTACCTATCTCCTTTGACCTAGAAAACAATCCCACTGACACAACGTTTCTGCTCTCCTCCAACTCCCCTGACGCTATTATGGGTATTGACTTACTGAAACATTTCCGAGCTACTATTAGGTGTTCCCCGGAAGGAGTCCGAGTCATCCTGTACGACAATCCAAACATGTCCGGACCCTACCCCGCACGACACATGTACATTTTGACAGATGCTGACCTATCCTTGCTCGATTCGCTACCCCCGCACCTATGGGCCAGAAACGACTCAGATGTGGGACAAATGATGATCGATCCTGTACACATAACTGTTCGACCAGATGCAATGCTCCCGAAACTCCCACAGTACCGGATATCGCCCGAAGGCGAGAAGGCATTGGTGGCAATTATTCAGTCCTTGGTAGATGCAGGAGTGGTAGAGGAAGTGGTTAGTAATGTCTGCAATAGTCCTATCCTACCCATTGTTAAGAAGCAAAGTGAGGGGGATGAGAAAGCGTACCGCTTTATCATCGACCTACGAGAAGTCAACAAAGTGGTGGTGTCACAGTACCCTGTAGTCTCAGACATTGCCACCATCCTGACTCTCATCCCGTCCACTGCCACCACCTTCACCGTCATTGATCTCAAGAATGCATTTTTCTCTATCCCCATCCATCCAGACAGCCGGTATCTCTTCGGCTTCACTTTAAAAAACCGTTCGTACCGATTTTGCAGAGCCCCCCAGGGCTACACTGAAAGTCCCAGCATTTACAGCCAGGCCCTCAAAAGGCAGCTGGACGCCATCCAGCTACCAGATGGAGTGGTGTTGATCCAATATGTCGATGATATCCTTTTGGCGGCCGACACCACTCCACTTGCAATCACAGCCACTATCCAACTCTTGCACTTTCTCGCGGAGAATGGCCACAAAGTCTCCAAAAAGAAACTGCAGTTCTGTCAGTCCCAAGTAACATACCTAGGTCATCTCCTGTCCAAAGAAGGGAGAAAACTTACACCCGACCGAATCCAAACCATCCTAGACACCCCTATTCCAAAAACACAGAAGCAAGTCCGGTCATTAGTAGGCCTTACTTCTTTCTGCCGACAATGGCTACCAAATTTCAGTCTCATTATAAAACCCCTACTTTCCCTGTTGGCCAAAGATGTTCCGTTCCCACTCCCATGGACCCCCGAATGCCAAACATCCTTTAAGGAGTTGCGAGATGCCCTTTGCTCGGCACCCGTTCTAGGAACACCAGATTACCCCAAGCCCTTCTCCCTCTACACTCACGAAAGGGAGGGATGCGCATTGTCCGTTCTGACTCAGTCCATCGGCGCCAAGCAGCGCCCTTGTGCCTACTTCTCTGCCACTCTTGATCCAGTCGCCAGAGCTCTACCAGCCTGTCTTCGAGCAGTAGCCGCTGCTGCTGTCTCTATCCGACAGAGTGAGGGAATTGTACTTTCGAACCCTCTCACAGTATTAGTACCCACTGCAGTTGACACACTCTTGAACCAGACAAAGACTCAACATCTGACTAGTGCACGACTGACAGGATACGAATTGACTTTGCTTGCGCCCCACATCACTCTGAAGAGATGCACGACATTGAATCCTGCTACACTTGCCCGAAAATGACCCCGATGTGCCCCCTATACACGACTGTGTGACCCTCACGGACGAACAGACTAGGAGTAGAATTGACCTCCGAGACGTTGCCCTCACAGACCCTGACGGAGAACTATGGGTAGATGGCTCTTGCATCAAACTCCCAGACGGCACCACTTCTGCTGCCTATGCGGTAACGACTGCTCGAACAGTAGTTGAAACAGCTTGCATCATACAACGATCAGCACAGGCAGCAGAACTCATTGCCCTCACACGAGCATGTATCATAGCAGAAGGAACCACGGCGAACATTTACACGGACAGCCAGTACGCCTTCGGAGTGGTTCATCATTTTGGGATCCTGTGGAGGGAAAGGGGATTCCTGAGTCCCATGGTACACCCATCCTTCACGGAGATCTAGTCTCCGCCCTGATTGAAGCAGTTCTCCTCCCCAAACGATTAGCAGTAATTAAATGCCAGGCACACAAAAAGGTGACAGATATAGTGGGACAGGGCAACGCACTAGCCGACATCACTGCCCGAACCACAGCTGAGAATAGGGCCACGACACGCATGTATGTGACCAGGTCACAGGCAGAAAAATGGACCGACGCTAGGGAAACGATCAGGGATATCCAATCGACCAGCACACCACACGAACTGACTGAGGTGGCACGGGTGGGTCTAAGGGACGATGAAGGCTGCTGGCGGACAAAGGACACAAACAAATGGTTGCTGCCTGATGCATACTTGATCCCCATACTGACAATGGCACACTCCCCTGCACACATAGGTTCTGCCCCCATGATCGAACTCATTTCCAAAGTCTGGCACAACGGCAAGATCCCCGACTCAGCCAAACGCCTAGTCCAACAGTGCCTTATCTGCTTACAACACAACCCCGGGAAAGGAACTGTGGTACCCCGGGGAGGGTTTGGGATCCCCGACCACCCCTTTGAGGTCCTCCAGATGGATTACATCCAGCTAGAGAGGTGCCAAGGCTTGAAGTACGTATTAGTCATTGTATGTGCCTTCAGCAAATGGGTGGAAGCCTATCCGACCCGTGATAACACTGCCATGACTACTGCCAAAGTACTACTGAAGGAGTTTTTCCCTCGCTACGGCCTTTGTCGAATTTTATGGAGCGACAATGGCCCCCACTTCATAGCTGAAGTTATCCAACTTATCCTGAAGGGGTTGGGGGTCAAACAAAGGTTCCATGCGGTCTTCCACCCCCAATCCGCTGGCCTGGTTGAGCGACACAACGCTACACTGAAACTGAAACTGTCAAAAATAGTGGCCACCACAGGACTTAAGTGGCCAGATGCCCTTCCACTGGCATTATTATCGATGCGCTCCACCCCCACTAAGCATCACTTGACCCCCTACGAAGTTGTGTTTGGGCGGCCTATGAACCTCTGGACTGCCCCCAAACCAACCTCCATTCATGACGTCCCCGACGTCCTGCTGTCAGATTATTTGTACAAGTTAACTAAGACATTGTCTGTCATTCATCAACAGGTGCAGCAGGCCATCCCCGATACTTCCAGGGGTCCCGGTCACGATATCCAACCGGGTGACTATATCTTGATACGGAACTTCCAACGAGCGAAGAGTCTGGAACCCCGGTGGACGGGCCCCTGGCAAGTACTGATCACCACTCGGACGGCTCTTCGAGTGGAGGGGAAGAAGCACTGGCTGCACGCCCATCACTGCAAAAAGATTTCCTCGACCCTGGCCACGACAGACAACGTCAGCACCCAAGAAGAGCTCCTGAACAAAGACCGACCATCACTGAACTGTTATCCTGATACCGAGGCACTTGAACTTTCAAAACACTCTGACCCCACTGTGCCATCTCGAGAAGGGTATTTCCTACGTCGAAAGGAGGGAGCTTCGGCTAAGTAGGCCACTGACTAAGTTAAAAGTCTCAGAACGGTGACCCAAAGCAACCAAGGGTTACCTGGAGAGAAGCTAAACGAAGTCTGTGGTTCTGCCCACTACCGAGCACCTTGAAGATGAAGATGATGGAAGCGCCAGATAAGAAGATGATGGAAGCGCCAGATAAGAAGACGTCGAAAGCAATAGGAAATACCCACTACAGGAATCCAAAGACTGACAATTTGCACAAATCAAAGACAATCGCTTTCTTCATTGTCTGCCTGTTCTGCCTCCTCCTCATGACTTCCTTCTGGATTCTGGAGGAAAGCACGCCCGCTCACCAAATGTTGCCGACCACTGTCCAGCCAACCACTGTGAAAGAGCACCACCTGATTACCCTTTCACCTCAGCTTCGAGAAAGGCGTAGGGAATTCTGGAACAATTCCTTTGTACAACTGTTGCACCAGCACAACCTTGCTGCAAATGCCACAAACTGCTGGATCTGTGGGTTGCTCCCACATGCTACCGGACACTCCATCCCCTTTATTCCTTCACCTTTCTCAGTTCACGGCTCTTGCCTCGCCTGGTTGATCCTCATGCAAGAAAGCCACAAGGACAACGCCGCTTCTGGTCAGACAGTGTCGCACTTCTACTATGGGTTCTGGCCGAACAACACCGGAAAACCCTTTTGTCCCGCAATTTCAGGTTCAACCTTCCTTACGAACATCCCTGCCAAGGAAAGGGTCGAAATGCAAGTGCTCCACAATCCAGCCAGATCCACCTTCTCTCACCTGCGGAGACAGACGGCTGCCACCCTGACTGCGGCCCTGTTCGTCATCAATGTCACAGGGCTCGTATGCCTCAAAGGACAAGGAACACAGCTGGTGGGTCACAGTTCTTGCCGCATCACCAAACCATTGGCCTCAGCTGACCCCCCTTCCTTTGTTGCTTCCCCGAATATGTACTTTGTTTGTGGCACCAAAGCATACACGTGGCTTCCAAAAGGCTGGAAGGGTACGTGCTACATCGCCTTCGTACTTCCTCCCACGTATGTGGCCCCAGCCAACCACCACCGGCAAAAGCGCGCTGGAGATGTTGAACAAGCCGACTCCACCGGAGCACAGTTCCTGGATGCAGCAAAGGGACTTGTTCCACTGTGGGGACCAATGGCCAATAGCCGCGCAATCCGACATCTAACTCAGGCATTAGAAACAACCATCAACATCACCGCTGGCGTCCTCGCCAACAACACGGCTGAGCTTCAGGCAGTCCGCCTGGTGGCTCTTCAAAACCGTCTTGTTTTAGATGTGATTCTGGCCGACCGTGGAGGTGCATGCCGTGTCATCGGCTCCAGCTGTTGCACCTACGTGCCAGATAACTCACCTTCAGTCTATAAAGCAATCGAACACCTCCACAGACTGTCCTCGGAGGTTCACCAGGAACAGGAAGGATGGTCGCTTGGAGGCTGGTTCTGGGACACTTTAAAGAACTGGGGATGGAGAGTGTTAACGTTTTTATTGATACCAATCATGATACTATGTGGGTGTTGTTTAGGTATTCAATGTTTACCACCTTTATGTGCACTTATTTCCAACTGTATGTGCCCGAAGACTTTGAACTTTAAACCTGAGCACATGAGTCCCCTATACGAAATAGAAGTGCGTGGTCTCATGGGGATTGATCCAAACTGACAAGCTGGCGAGACATGTTAAAGGGAGGACTGTGGAAATTTAGTTCGTGTACTAAACATTATCTACGCCATCTTGCAGACTCACGTACGAGAATACACGACAGCCATTTTAGGTACCATGGTCTCCCTGTTCACGATCGCCCGTCAGCACATTTCCCTGACCATGCAAGCCTTCCCCGCGCACCCTGGCTGCCCCCGCGCTCACATGCACAAGCCATGAAACCCCCCATGACTCTGTCTCAGGGAATCACACCCCGCGCCTGACCAACACCTCCTTCCCGTCCATGAATACCCCTCTGTGGGTAAACCCTTCCACCACGCTCTATTGTCCACACCAGTCCTTTCCGTCCATGAATACCCCTCCTTTGATGACCCTTCCTCTGAGCCTAACGTCAGCACTGACCACTGGTCATCCTTTAGCCCGAGGATACAGTTTATTGCCCACTACTGTATGCACTCGCCTCTCCTGAAAGAGACTACTATTGATCATGGCTACCCCACCCCCGGAGATTCGATCAGGCGCACACATTCCAAAGAGATCGGCAGAACACTCAGCTGCGTGATAGCCCCTCCCAATCATATGAGGGGAAAGGGTCTCTACTGTTGTCATGTGTTGGAATGGGCCGGAACTGGGGGGTGACAGGGATATCGTTCTGATGTCATTCTCATGCTCTACAATGTCCCTGTTGTAATAAAGGACGCTCACATGTCTTAAACCAGTGTATAAAAGACCAGGTCTCAGAGAGGTTGAGAGAGCACCTCGAGACGATACCTTGTTGTCCGATCTGATGTGTTCCACTCCGTCGGAATAAAAACTTGTTTCCTGCCTTCCAGTCTCCAGCGCCTGCCTCTTTATTGAATAACTTCGCATGGTATTAGAGGCGTTTTACGCCGGGCAAATTTAACTTAGGAAACAACTAGTGAAATCGCCTGACCATTTGAAATTGATCTTTATCACTACGGCCACCTTTCTTTGGGGCCATCTTCTTCAGATGTCAGAACAGCAGGCCGCACTTGCACGAATTGCAGAATTGTCTTGTCTGTGGCCACACGTGACGTCACGTGACGTTGTGCGGCACACACCGCTGCAGGACTTCTTCCTGGCACTGGTGGTTCTCTTGTGCACCTAAAAGCAATGGAAGCCAGAGGAACATCAGTTAAACACCCCAAAAAGCCGAAAAGCACACAAAAATCACCACAATCCATTGCCATCCATGCACTCAATGATGTTTAAATTGAAGACACCCCACAGATAGACTAGGTCCATGCACCACTGAGTACCCCTGGGCATAATGGTTGAAAGCAAGGCAAACTGGGTGCAGGCCTGAGCACACTGCCTGGCTTCAAAATGGCCCCTTGACCCCCACCACATGGCCAGGCCCTGCCTGTCCCAGGCCTCAAAATGGCCCCCACCCACATGGCCAGGCCCCAACAACACCCCAAAAAGGCGAAAAACACACACAAATCACCACAATCCAATGCCATCCATGCCCCCAAGGATGTTTAAATTCAAGACACCCCACAGAAAGACTAGGTCCATGCACCACTGAGTACCCCTGGGCATAATGGTTGAAAGCAAGGCAAACTGGGTGCAGGCCTGAGCACACTGCCTGGCTTCAAAATGGCCCCTTGACCCCCACCACATGGCCAGGCCCTGTCTGGACCAGGCCTCAAAATGGCCCCCACCCACATGGCCAGGCCCCAACAACACCCCAAAAAGTCGAAAAACACACAAAAATCACCACAATTCAATGCCATCCATGCCCTCAAGGATGTTTAAATTCAAGACACCCCACAGAAAGACTAGGCCCATGCACCACTCACTACACCTAGGCATAATGGTTGAAAGCAAGGCAAACTGGGTGCAGGCCTGAGCACACTGCCTGGCTTCAAAATGGCCCCTTGACCCCCACCACATGACCAGGCCTCAAAATGGCCCCCACCCACATGGCCAGGCCCCAACAACACCCCATAAAAGTCATAAAACACACAAAAATCACCACAATCCAATGCCATCCATGCCCTCAATGATGTTTAAATTCAAGACACCCCACAGAAAGACCAGGTCCATGCACCACTCACTACACCTGGGCTAACTGCCTAGTGAGGCTTTACAGGCACTCCAAAATAAAAAATACAAATCAACATATAACAGCTAAAATTCCATGACATAAATGAGAATTAAGTTTAAAAAAATCACAGAAACAGTTGTATCATGCACCCATGACTAACCCTGGGCCTCCTGGATACTGTGGCTACCCACAATATATATATTTTTTAAGTTGTGAAAAAAGTTTTAAAACTGTAGTTGCCTCAACTGCATTGCCCCAAACAAACAACACCAACTTACTTGTAAAATCTCAAGTCCAAAAGTGATCCAAACTCCAAAGTCCAAAAAGTCCTCAAATACAAATATCCAGCAGCAGCCACTAACAGTAATCCTTCCAGCTCCAGATCCAAATCAAAAGTGACCAGGACATGGACAAAGCACTGGACAGCAACAGGAAGTTGGAGACTCTGGGGAACTTCCTTCCTCCCACCCCCCCAATAAAATGGACCCCTTGAACCAAAAAGTGCAGCCAAATGTCAATCTGAGGAGTTATTCTGATCAAAATTATCATTTTCACAAGGTTTATGCTTCCTGAGGTGAATTTCTTGTGCAGAATTGCAATTCTTGCAATTTCGGGAACGCGAGCTGTTCAAATCTCCCGCCGGAAGTCAGCTGCGCGCCACATCTACGTGTTCGGCATTGTTTACTCCCGCAATCCAAGATTGCGGGCCTTTATGATGTACTCACGTTGTCAAACTCTCGCCATGCAAGATGGCAAGCCGTGATGACGTAATTGCGTTCGAAAAACTCTCGCGCGATCACGCAGCAAGATCGAAAATGGCGCAGCACACGCAAACCGGGAGAAAAACAACTCGGCGGACTCAGAATCACGGTAAGTCAACGCCACGCGCGCCATATTTATTTTTCATGCGCGACCAACCAAAATAATTCGCAGAGAAAGGCTGGAAGGGTACGTGCTACATCGCCTTCGTACTTCCTCCCACGTATGTGGCCCCAGCCAACCACCACCGGCAAAAGCGCGCTGGAGATGTTGAACAAGCCGACTCCACCGGAGCACAGTTCCTGGATGCAGCAAAGGGACTTGTTCCACTGTGGGGACCAATGGCCAATAGCCGCGCAATCCGACATCTAACTCAGGCATTAGAAACAACCATCAACATCACCGCTGGCGTCCTCGCCAACAACACGGCTGAGCTTCAGGCAGTCCGCCTGGTGGCTCTTCAAAACCGTCTTGTTTTAGATGTGATTCTGGCCGACCGTGGAGGTGCATGCCGTGTCATCGGCTCCAGCTGTTGCACCTACGTGCCAGATAACTCACCTTCAGTCTATAAAGCAATCGAACACCTCCACAGACTGTCCTCGGAGGTTCACCAGGAACAGGAAGGATGGTCGCTTGGAGGCTGGTTCTGGGACACTTTAAAGAACTGGGGATGGAGAGTGTTAACGTTTTTATTGATACCAATCATGATACTATGTGGGTGTTGTTTAGGTATTCAATGTTTACCACCTTTATGTGCACTTATTTCCAACTGTATGTGCCCGAAGACTTTGAACTTTAAACCTGAGCACATGAGTCCCCTATACGAAATAGAAGTGCGTGGTCTCATGGGGATTGATCCAAACTGACAAGCTGGCGAGACATGTTAAAGGGAGGACTGTGGAAATTTAGTTCGTGTACTAAACATTATCTACGCCATCTTGCAGACTCACGTACGAGAATACACGACAGCCATTTTAGGTACCATGGTCTCCCTGTTCACGATCGCCCGTCAGCACATTTCCCTGACCATGCAAGCCTTCCCCGCGCACCCTGGCTGCCCCCGCGCTCACATGCACAAGCCATGAAACCCCCCATGACTCTGTCTCAGGGAATCACACCCCACGCCTGACCAACACCTCCTTCCCGTCCATGAATACCCCTCTGTGGGTAAACCCTTCCACCACGCTCTATTGTCCACACCAGTCCTTTCCGTCCATGAATACCCCTCCTTTGATGACCCTTCCTCTGAGCCTAACGTCAGCACTGACCACTGGTCATCCTTTAGCCCGAGGATACAGTTTATTGCCCACTACTGTATGCACTCGCCTCTCCTGAAAGAGACTACTATTGATCATGGCTACCCCACCCCCGGAGATTCGATCAGGCGCACACATTCCAAAGAGATCGGCAGAACACTCAGCTGCGTGATAGCCCCTCCCAATCATATGAGGGGAAAGGGTCTCTACTGTTGTCATGTGTTGGAATGGGCCGGAACTGGGGGGTGACGGGGATATCGTTCTGATGTCATTCTCATGCTCTACAATGTCCCTGTTGTAATAAAGGACGCTCACATGTCTTAAACCAGTGTATAAAAGACCAGGTCTCAGAGAGGTTGAGAGAGCACCTCGAGACGATACCTTGTTGTCCGATCTGATGTGTTCCACTCCGTCGGAATAAAAACTTGTTTCCTGCCTTCCAGTCTCCAGCGCCTGCCTCTTTATTGAATAACTTCGCATGGTATTAGAGGCGTTTTACGCCGGGCAAATTTAACTTAGGAAACAACTAGTGAAATCGCCTGACCATTTGAAATTGATCTTTATCACTACGGCCACCTTTCTTTGGGGCCATCTTCTTCAGATGTCAGAACAGCAGGCCGCACTTGCACGAATTGCAGAATTGTCTTGTCTGTGGCCACACGTGACGTCACGTGACGTTGTGCGGCACACACCGCTGCAGGACTTCTTCCTGGCACTGGTGGTTCTCTTGTGCACCTAAAAGCAATGGAAGCCAGAGGAACATCAGTTAAACACCCCAAAAAGCCGAAAAGCACACAAAAATCACCACAATCCATTGCCATCCATGCACTCAATGATGTTTAAATTGAAGACACCCCACAGATAGACTAGGTCCATGCACCACTGAGTACCCCTGGGCATAATGGTTGAAAGCAAGGCAAACTGGGTGCAGGCCTGAGCACACTGCCTGGCTTCAAAATGGCCCCTTGACCCCCACCACATGGCCAGGCCCTGCCTGTCCCAGGCCTCAAAATGGCCCCCACCCACATGGCCAGGCCCCAACAACACCCCAAAAAGGTGAAAAACACACACAAATCACCACAATCCAATGCCATCCATGCCCCCAAGGATGTTTAAATTCAAGACACCCCACAGAAAGACTAGGTCCATGCACCACTGAGTACCCCTGGGCATAATGGTTGAAAGCAAGGCAAACTGGGTGCAGGCCTGAGCACACTGCCTGGCTTCAAAATGGCCCCTTGACCCCCACCACATGGCCAGGCCCTGTCTGGACCAGGCCTCAAAATGGCCCCCACCCACATGGCCAGGCCCCAACAACACCCCAAAAAGTCGAAAAACACACAAAAATCACCACAATTCAATGCCATCCATGCCCTCAAGGATGTTTAAATTCAAGACACCCCACAGAAAGACTAGGTTCATGCACCACTGAGTACCCCTGGGCATAATGGTTGAAAGCAAGGCAAACTGGGTGCAGGCCTGAGCACACTGCCTGGCTTCAAAATGCCCCCTTGACCCCCACCACATGGCCAGGCCCTGCCTGTACCAGGTCTCAAAATGGCCCCCACCCACATGGCCAGGCCCCAACAACACCCCAAAAAGTCGAAAACAACAAATATCACCACAATCCAATGCCATCCATGCCCTCAAGGATGTTTAAATTCAAGACACCCCACAGAAAGACTAGGTCCATGCGCCACTAAGTACCCCTGGGCATAATGGTTGAAAGCAAGGCAAACTGGGTGCAGGCCTGAGCACACTGCCTGGCTTCAAAATGGCCCCTTGACCCCCACCACATGGCCAGGCCCTGCCTGGACCAGGCCTCAAAATGGCCCCCACCCACATGGCCAGGCCCCAACAACACCCCAAAAAGTCGAAAAGCACACAAAAATCACCACAATCCAATGCCATCCATGCCCTCAATGATGTTTAAATTCAAGACACCCCACAGAAAGACTAGGTCCATGCACCACTGAGTACCCCTGGGCATAATGGTTGAAAGCAAGGCAAACTGGGTGCAGGCCTGAGCACACTGCCTGGCTTCAAAATGGCCCCTTGACCCCCACCACATGACCAGGCCTCAAAATGGCCCCCACCCACATGGCCAGGCCCCAACAACACCCCATAAAAGTCATAAAACACACAAAAATCACCACAATCCAATGCCATCCATGCCCTCAATGATGTTTAAATTCAAGACACCCCACAGAAAGACCAGGTCCATGCACCACTCACTACACCTGGGCTAACTGCCTAGTGAGGCTTTACAGGAACTCCAAAATAAAAAATACAAATCAACATATAACAGCTAAAATTCCATGACATAAATGAGAATTAAGTTTAAAAAAATCACAGAAACAGTTGTATCATGCACCCATGACTAACCCTGGGCCTCCTGGATACTGTGGCTACCCACAATATATATATTTTTTAAGTTGTGAAAAAAGTTTTAAAACTGTAGTTGCCTCAACTGCATTGCCCCAAACAAACAACACCAACTTACTTGTAAAATCTCAAGTCCAAAAGTGATCCAAACTCCAAAGTCCAAAAAGTCCTCAAATACAAATATCCAGCAGCAGCCACTAACAGTAATCCTTCCAGCTCCAGATCCAAATCAAAAGTGACCAGGACATGGACAAAGCACTGGACAGCAACAGGAAGTTGGAGACTCTGGGGAACTTCCTTCCTCCCACCCCCCCAATAAAATGGACCCCTTGAACCAAAAAGTGCAGCCAAATGTCAATCTGAGGAGTTATTCTGATCAAAATTATCATTTTCACAAGGTTTATGCTTCCTGAGGTGAATTTCTTGTGCAGAATTGCAATTCTTGCAATTTCGGGAACGCGAGCTGTTCAAATCTCCCGCCGGAAGTCAGCTGCGCGCCACATCTACGTGTTCGGCATTGTTTACTCCCGCAATCCAAGATTGCGGGCCTTTATGATGTACTCACGTTGTCAAACTCTCGCCATGCAAGATGGCAAGCCGTGATGACGTAATTGCGTTCGAAAAACTCTCGCGCGATCACGCAGCAAGATCGAAAATGGCGCAGCACACGCAAACCGGGAGAAAAACAACTCGGCGGACTCAGAATCACGGTAAGTCAACGCCACGCGCGCCATATTTATTTTTCATGCGCGACCAACCAAAATAATTCGCAGATTGCGGGCAAATTCGCGCGATTTGCGGATCGCGAAATTGCCAAAAATCCGCAAATTCGCCCCCGCGGAACGGATTTTATGCCCATGCTTAGTCTTACGTGCAGAATATGCTTCAGCCCTAAAAGCCAGAAAAGTAGAGCTTCAAGAAATAGCTTGGGAAGATTTAAGTCAGGCAGCTGACACTAAAAATAGTAAATTGTTCTGGGATACGGTTAATAGTACCTTCTTGAAGGATGACCATATACCAGAACTCAAGTCCCATATTAACTGCAATTCCTGGGTAGAACATTTTTCTATATTTTGTGATCCAATTGATAGAGACGCACCATCCTTTTAGCCTACCCAATTTTCCACTCACTGGCCAATAATACCCCTTTCAATTAGTACAGAGGAGGTCACTGAGGCCATAATTAGTAGTAAAGGGGGTAAGGCACCGGGACCTGACAAGGTCCCGATAGACCTTTATAAAAGTGAAATGGTCCCCGCTTTTAACAAGAGTTTTTAATGCCGCTGTTGAGACCCAATTTCCATCATCATGGGGCCATTCAATAATAATACCAATCCATAAGAAAGGAGTTAAAACTGACGTCCGTAACTACCGTCCAATTTCCTTACTGGATTCTTCTATAAAGATCATGAGTAAGGTCATGTTATCCAGATTAGAAGATTGGGTTACAGAGAAGTCAATCCTCACACAAGTGCAATATGAATTTAGAAAAGGAGTTGGCACACTAGAGCAGTGTGTCAACTTGGATCTCTTGATCGGCAAGTATACCCTAGCAAAGGAGGGCAATTTATATCTATGCTTTGCTGACCTCAGCAGTGCTTTTGATTTGGTAGACCACTCTATTTTATGGCCCTTATTGCTAGAAATGGGTGCTCCCAAAGAGATTGTTTATTTTCTGGCAAGATTATATGGGGAGCTGTCAAGAAAGGTGCGGTACGGTTACTCAGGTGAATATACCCCCCTTTTTAAAGTTAAAAGAGGCATCCGACAGGGCTGCGTGCTAGCTCCACTACTTTTTTCATTGTTTATCAATGATGTTAATGCAGCCCTGAAATCTATTGAGTGGGATGCACTGAGGGTGGATGGGAATCCCATCCCAATCCTTTTGTACGCGGATGACGCAGTTTTACTTTCTCGCACCCCTATTGGGTTACAGCGTCTTATTGATAATTTTACTGTTTTTATCGCTAAAAGAAAGCTTTTAATTAATAAAACTAAAACTTTTGTTATGGCTTGCGGCAAGAACCCAATAACATCTAGATCTTATTATATTGAAGGTTCTAAGGCCCAGACAGTTAAAACATTTTGTTATTTGGGTATTACATTTGCAGGGAACAGGTCATGGGCACAGGAACAGGAAAATGCCTGTTCTAAGATGTTGAGAAATACAAATGGTATTTTTAGATTTGCTGCTAAACTGGGCCACCGACGTATCAAAGATATGATGACAATGTATGAGATAAGATGTGTTACTGCTGCACTTTATGGAGCAGGTGTTTGGGGACATTGCCAAAGTAATCTATTACAACAAACTGAAAATTCATTTTTAAAACGCTTGTTGTGTGTCCCACCATCGGCCGCGACGGAACTCATTCATCGTGAAGTGGGCATTAAATATATTTCAGATTTGGCTTCATTACGCCTTCTCCTACTATGGAAATCTATATGGTCGAAAGAGGAGACAATGTTTACCCAAACATAGGGGTCGATTAGGTCCGTCCGCCATCCTGTTGTGGCAAGGGACCGTCCGCCATAATGGCAGAGGTCCTGTGCGTCGTATTAGGATGTACACAATGGCGGGTGCATCCCGCATTTTTAACATTGCGGCAGGCGGTGGTGAAAGCACCGCCCGCCGCAATGCTAAAAATGCATGTTGTGCGTTTCAAAGCTCAACCAAATAGGCACCCTGCCATGTTGTACTTGGAAACGCAGGGGGGTACCATAGGTACCCCCCATGTGCACCCCCCACCCCCCCTTCACCCTGGGGGCCCGCAACGGGCCCCCAAAGCAAAGACGGTATTCCTTTCCGTGGCGGTATTGCCGCCACGGAAAGGCATTCCCCAAAGTCCATCCTAATATGGCTGGCGGTGTCTGATAGACACCGCCACCATATTAGACCTTTTCCGCCACGGTCGCAAGGCGACCGCGGCGGAAAAGCGCCGGACGGTCTTCCCGTCCGCCGCGGACCCCCAAGCCATCCTAATGTGGCGGGGGGTCATTTCACTGAGGATGGTGGACGGATTGCCCCCGCCGGGCCGGCGGTGGCTACCACCAGCCCGGCGGGGGCAATCCGTCCGTCATCCTAATCGGCCCCTAAATACGGGACTGCCTCAAAATAGAGAACTGTCTAAGAATACCTTGGCTTAATTATATTTCTTACTGGTTTAAATCCTTATTTAATTGTGATATGCGGCTGGATCCTGGGTGTGCAGATTTTGTTGCCAGAACGGAGATAAAATCAATCCTAGCCCATAAAATAAAGGCTTGCTCCCATGTAATCAAGAACCAATCAACTTTTATTGTCTATCTGCAACTGAATCTTAAACAGGGTTTCCTAACTTACCTGTCAGTCGTGACAAGAGCATCGCATCGATTTGTGTTGACACGCCCAAGATTGGGTACCATACATCATCTTGTTAATTTCCCAGTTATGAAACAGTGTTCTGTCTAACCATGCCCATGTGAGGGAGTTTCCCGACAAAGCTGCTGCCACATGTTATTAATTTGCAAATTTTATTTGCATTTTAGAAAATGTTATTTAAAACCATTATTTTTATACTATACTATAATACAAGATCTACTAACGTTGCCATGAAACTGCTCTTTAGATCAGAGGACCCATGATTGTGCTTTTATCTAGCTACATTTCTTTTCCAATCTATTAGTATTAGGAAATCGATGATCATTGACACCTGACTGTAAGATTTTTAGGGCATCACATGTAATTATCTGCACTTGCACTTTTTGTATCAGGACTCATACATGCTTATGTAGATCGCTAGGGTCCATACACGAATTATGTACTTGCACTTTCTGTATCAGGATTATTATATGTTGATGAATTTCTATGTATATACATTTTATTAGCCCTGTAGTTTTATATTTTATAACTATGATTGCAGATTGATTCATGATTGTATTGCTTATATGGTTGATTTATTTAACCGAATAAAAGCTTTCAAATGGCAAATGACAGCTGTAGAGTTTGTCAGTGAAGCCTAGATGGCAACTGTGAACCACCCACCCGGCCCGCTCTCCAATCCGCGAGGAGAGCAGTGGCCCTCCAAGCACTCACTGCACTCCACTTCATTCCTCAAGGTCAATATCTGAAAGTTTTAAATAAGAAATAGTGGCGCTGAATAACATCGAGGGATCTTTTTTGTTTTCACAAATGCTGTATGTAGAAATGGCGTTTTCATGGATCCCAATATCCATTTTAACAAAGTTGCGTAAACGGACAAAGTCAACTCTAGCTTTTCCTTTTGCAAACCCTCCCTCAGTCTGAAGCTTGATGAGCGATAACTTTTTGAAGTTTGTGCTCAGCACGTTACTTTATTGCACAGAAATTCTGGGCAGGGATCTGATTTTACATATGACCACCCCTTCCCCCGCCCCAGCATTACAAAAATATGGAGCTGTCGTAGAAATTCATGTTAATCTACAGTTTATACCACCTTCACATTTTATTCTACGTTTGTGTATTGTTCTGCTAGTAATGTACAGACAAACGTAAATAGTAATTGTATTTCTTCCAGACTAATGACAGATCACAATGCCTCCCACTCACCCAGTATTGTCAAGTTTCAGCGAAGGTCATATGTTGTTTAAATGACTGAGGGCAGAAAGAGCAAGCCAGTCTGCACTGTCAGTTGTAAGTGCTATATAATGACATTTACAGTTGACTCTGACCATAAGTAAGAAATTAACCCTTGTGGAGACCAAACTCCTTCATGAGTTCAGGGAAGAACAGGTGTTGGCCATCCCGAAATAAGTCACCAGAGTTAACATGCCTGTTTGCTCCCAGAAGTGTAGCTCACATCCCTCCAGATATCCCACGGCCTTGAAAAGGCCTGGGAGAGGCATTGCTAGGGCGGAACAGTGACATATCAAGAACACAAATATTGTGATACATAAATATCGTGTCAAAAATATTGATCCCAAAAATGTAGTTTTCCTATACATATAAAGGTAAATACAAGAATATCAACACATTTTTTTCACACTTATTCAATTAGAAAAAACAAAAATGTATCGATTGTTTATAGAAATATATAGGTCAATATGGTAAATATTACATATTTTAACTTATAACATCAATATAATGTAAAATACATAAATGTAAGTAACCGTTTATACTATATATAAATATATACTTAAACATAAACAGACAAATATATTTTTGTATGTTTATATATACATACATAACGAAGCCGTTATTTCCAAAAACTTTCTTTCTTCGCTGAAAAAGAAACAACGCTGAGTAAGCCCATATATACATACATATATAACAACACTATTATTAAAAATATAATTTCACATTGTTTTTTAATTTGCTAATATAAAACACACACACATATATATATATATATATATATATATATATATATATATATATATATATACACACACACACATATAAAACATACAATAATTAACAAATTAAAAGAAAAATACATTTCCCAAAAATAATTAAAAAAATATTCAAAACAGATATGTATATATGAATATTATAAAATTAAACAAATAAATAATATTACATATATTTATACAATATTAAAAAAGTAGTTACATGTGAAAAATAAATATACTATTTCTACTGCAATGTATACAACGGTAGGGAAAGTGTTAGACTAGGAGGGGTCAAATTTACTATTCCGACTCCAATCTGTAAAATAGCAGGGAAAGTGTTGTACACCGGAGGGTTAACATTTACTATTCCCACACCAACCTGTGCAACAGTAGGGAAACTGTTGGACTCCGAAAGGGTAAAATGAATTATTCCACCTACAGTATGTACAAAAGTAGGGACTACATTGGGCAACAGAGGGAAAAAATGTACTATTCCTACTCCAGTCTGTGCAACAGTAGTAAAAGGGTTGGGCACCGGAGGGGTACAATTTACTATTCCCACTACAGCCTCTGCAACAGTAAGAAAAGCGTTGGACACCGCAGGAGTAAAAATGACTATCCCCACTCCAGTCCATGTGACCGTAGGGAAAGCGTTGGACACCGGAAGAGTAAAATGTACTATTCCCACTCATATCTGTGCAACAGTAGGGAAAGTGTTGGACTCCGAAGGGGTATACTTTACAATTCCCACTCCACTCTGTGCAGCAGTAGAGAGAAAGTAGTTTGATTCAAACAAATAACATATTTTAACAACTTAAATAATTAACCAAAAATATAAAATTCTTAATTTATTAATATATACACTAAAAAAACAAATTACATAATTATTAAAATTTCTATTAATTATCAATTAAACACCTATTATACAGTTAATTAAAATGCCACACTATATTCCCACAAACATAATGACCAACAATTAAAATATAATTGAAATTTAAAAAGTATAACACTTAACATATTAAGTAATAAATAAAACAATTATTGATGAATATTTGGTATGTTATTACCTAAATAAGTTCAGCCCTATTCTCCTACAAATATAACAAAACACACCCAATATATAATTAAACGTTTAAATAATTTACATTATCAATAAACTATATATTTCAATAAAAATCAAATGGTAATTAATTGCTAAATTAACTCCAACCACTATTCCCCACAAACCAAACAATCGACACCTAAAATCTTACTTGAAGAATATGATGAATACAGTTTACATAATACTCAATTAAATAATAAATGAATAATTATCAAATTATTTCTTATTTAACTTTCCACCCTATATCCCTACAAACACAACCCACACCTAAAATATAACGTAAAACTATGATAATTACACAATTTACACTATCAATTAAAATTTCGAAAACATTAATAATCAGTTTTTAATTAAGTCTACTTAATTAACTTCCCACCTTATACCTCTACAAACCCAGCAACCCCCACCTAAAATATAACATTAAAAATATTATAATTACACAGTCTAAATAAATATAATTTAAACCATTCATAAATTCATCATTATTTAATAATTAAGCCTAATTAACTTCCCACCCATTACCCCTACAAACCACACCAAAATATGACTTGAAAAATATTTTCCCATAATTTTCAAATATGCAATTAATGATAAATACATAAATATCACTTAATTATACCTATTTACCTTCCTACCCTTTACTCCTACAAACTAAACAACTGGCATCTAAAATATAACTTAAAAATATATTAATCACACAGTTTAAATAAGTATCAATTAAATAATACAACATTATTAATTATAAATAACTTTCCACCCTGTACCCCTACAAACCTTACAACCCGCTACAACACTGTAAATTGCATTTAACAATTACAAAAATTATGAGCTATATTTAAACCCATTAACAACAATTATACAAAAATGTATAACATATACAATTAAAATATGAGCTAAAATACATAAACATAATTGAAAAATTATATTTTTTACACCTAAATTATTGTAAAAGATATTTACTACACAGATATTTTTGTAATCGATATTAACAAAACAGATATTTTTGACAACAATATTCTTTACCTTAAAAAAATGATATTTTTGTAATCGATATTTTTGCGTCCTGATATTTATGTATTATGACATTAAAAACTTGATATTTTTGTAGCTCGATGTTTTGAACTACATATTTTGTCCAATTACGGCTAGAGATTTAGGGGCAACGCATTTGGTGATTAATAAACCTGTAGCTCGGCATTGTAACGCCACAGAGAGAAGACTGGGAAGATCCGCATGAAAAGTCACTCCTAGAGCCGAAAGCACCAATGCGTTTGGAAGGGTAAAGGATTGTTGAGTATACTGAACATCCTAGGCAGCACAAGTGTTCCACAAGGGTTTTCTCACACAAGGGATCTCAGCCGGATCATGGATTCACAAAGCATCGGGTAATCCTCTACATGTCTCTCCTTGGCTATGTACTCCCTTTCAACACTTTCTAAGTCTAGATTTGTTTCCCCCTA
Source organism: Lissotriton helveticus (assembly GCF_964261635.1). Classification (NCBI taxonomy): domain Eukaryota; kingdom Metazoa; phylum Chordata; class Amphibia; order Caudata; family Salamandridae; genus Lissotriton; species Lissotriton helveticus. The sequence continues at coordinate 767,243,686 of NC_136068.1, forward strand.
CAGAGGTTTCACTACAAACCCCTGGAATCACAACCTTGATTTCCTCCAATTCCACAGTTAGGGAAGAGGCTGTCACTGTGTTTTGTTAAAAAAACTCAGTGATATAGTATGGCAGGATACCGCTGAACGCTGGATCCTCGACGGCTACAGGTTGCAATCACCAGGTAGGACTAGAGGAGGCAATTTTGCCCCAAGTGAGGTCAAACAATAGCGGATTATGATTTAATAGCTCCCTGTTTAAGTAGTCGGGGGGATATGATTGTGAATATCAAAGCTGTACAAACTATTCTTTAAAAGCTGACATATAGGTTCTGAACAGGGGGATAGAATGAGTATGGTATGACCGCAGTGTTGAGGTGGCACCAAACATCCCGCAGGCACCATTTTTGGAGCCACAAACAGAACTTAAACGTATTAGATACAGTTGGTGCCCTAGGGAGTGGAATGTGGGGCGCAGTTAAAGTCACCCCTTATCAGCCAGGAGATGTGTGCCCATTTAGCTAAATGGGTTGCAAGACGATCTGAAAATTTGGGCTGGTTGGAATTCGGGGCATAGATATTATTTACTATTATGTGGGAGATGCCAAATCTGGCTTCTAGTGAGACAAAAAGGCCCTCTGGGTCGATATTCATAGAAAGAATCGTTAGGGGTATTCCTGCCCTAAACCAAATTAAAAACCAAAGGAACAATTGATGGATGAAATGCTGAACAATGCAAACATTCACCCCCAGTCACAAAGATCTAGTTTTAATCCTTTGTTCTTTTGCTCACCACGCCACCCCAGTTTGGACTCAGCCATATGCAAATCAGTCTTGATTCTGCTGCTCATGGGCACAGTCCAGCCCAAACTGCCAAACCAGGTCCTCCCTAGACCAGAAACAGGTATCTTGGGACCGGTTTCAGGGCATCACCCCATATCAGCCAGGCTAGCTTGAATCTAGTGGCGCAGTGCGCACAAGACCCCCATTTAGGCATTCCCGTCCCACTTAGGACGACAAACTTCCCTTCCATCCCTGTTACTCACACAGGTTAATTTTATGGTTTTTGTTTCTTAGTTACTTTTCTTCATGAGCTGGAGAATCAAGCTGGTTGCAGATCTTACATTGAGGATCCTAAATACTGTTCTGGGATGTGGGAACTTGCCCTCACATGTGGTTCTTTGGGGGCTTTTCGTTTATCACTAGGACACAAGCTCAGAAATATCACATAATCTCTTGGAACGTCAAAGAGATGCATATCCCAACCAAACTGTTAATAATCCACTCATATCTAAAACACAAAGGGGTCCACTTAGTGTTCCATAGGAATCCCACATTACTCAAACGGAGAGGAAGAGGTTGCAGAAAAGATGGAGAGTTCTGGTTTATTCTAATCAAAGGAGAAAGGATCACTTGTCCTGCTCAACCTTAGGTATGCAGGATGGACGGGGGATGTCCCAATAAAAAGACCCTCAGGCACGTGATGGGTATGGTGGTGTCTGAAGCGGTATATCTTGGTTCTCCGCTTATGATTCACGTGTGTGCATAATCATTAGGTCTATTAGGTTATGCAGCCTCCACCAGGAGGTTCTTACCCAAGGTTGGTGCAGTAGTGAGCCAGAGATAGAGAATTTTTTTTAAAAACCAAAAACCAGGAAATCAAAAATTTATTATGTCTGGTTTCGGGTCTGGTAAACTCTATAATAGTGCATCTTATTAACTGAGTAATGAGTAGTAGTTGCACTCAGAGTATCAAAAATTAAGAGTAGTAGGAGAAGGTTAAAAATTGGTCGACATTTTTCTGCCTCAGTAGCCTGTGTTCTAGGACTTACGGGCATTCATCAGGACCGTTAGTGAAATAACGTGAAAAGGTATATTAAATAAAGTGTTCAAAAGTGAAAGAAAAAGGTTATTGACCTGTTCCTATGTCTTGGAGGTCTTATGGTACCTCGCGCATTAGTTATGCACACTCCCTTCGGATGGTAGAGCTTTTGGAGCGGGCTGTTGCGCCCAATCCTCAGCTTTCTTGTGAGTGCGCTGCTCTGCTCTTACCGAACACTTTATTTAATATACCTTTTCACGTTATTTCACTAACGGTCCTGATGAATGCCCGTAAGTCCTAGAACACCAGCTACTGAGGCAGAAACATGTCGACCAATTTTTAACCTTCTCCTACTACTCTTAATTTTTGATACTCTGAGTGCAACTACTACTCATTACTCAGTTAATAAGATGCACTATTATAGAGTTTACCAGACCCGAAACCAGACATAATACATTTTTGATTTCCTGGTTTTTGTTTTTTTTTTAAAAATCTCTATCTCTGGCTCACTACTGCACCAACCTTGGGTAAGAACCTCCTGGTGGAGGCTGCATAACCTAATAGACCTAATGATTATGCACACACGTGAATCATAAGCGGAGAACCAAGATATACCGCTTCAGACACCACCATACCCATCACGTGCCTGAGGGTCTTTTTATTGGGACATCCCCCGTCCATCCTGCATACCTAAGGTTGAGCAGGACAAGTGATCCTTTCTCCTTTGATTAGAATATACCTATTTAGAAAGTGAATGGATCAATATTCCATCTCCCCTACTTTTGATTAGAAGAGTTCTGGTTTATTTCACTAATTACTCAGCCTTTGCTAGAGGTTACTTAATTTGGTCTAGCAAAAGGAACAAATGATGGATGGAATACGGAACAAATCAAACATTCACCCCCATTCAAGAGATCTGGTTTAAATCCATCATATTTTTGCACACCATGCCACCCCAGTTTAGACCCAGCCATATGCAAATCACTCTTAAACCTGCTCCTCATGGGAACGCCCCTCATGGGAAAGACCCTCATCAGCCAGGCGGGCTTGAACCTAGTGGCAGAGTGAGCCCGGGCATACCAGCGGCGTAGCTAGGGGGTGTGGGGTGTGGGGTGGGGGGGCGGTCCGCCCCAAGAGGCAATATTTTGAGGGCGCAACTGGCTCGTTGCGGCAGCCTTTATAAATTAGTCAGTCAGTGTACCCAAATTATAAAGGCCGCCGCAACGGGCCAGTGCCAAGCAGCCGTCGTTTCGAGTGCAAGCGATGCCTGCGCAGTGCGCACCTGCTTGCCAAAACTTTAAAAGCAAAACAATTCTGTCTCTTACTGCCTTGTTGTGATTGAGAGTAGCTTGAGTTAATCTGAAGACATGTTTGATTAACAAGCCAGATCATGGACTTCATTGATGGATTCTAAGATTTCCTCGCCACCTCTTCCATCTGACATGCTTAATCCTCCCTCTTGGGTAACTTCAACCTCCCAGATAACTCAAGATAAGCAAAGAAAAATTAAAGAGACTCTTCAATCAAATCTATACACTTAACTCTGTACAGTATTTTTCACAACCAATACACTCCAAAGGCCACAACCTCAACCATGTCTTCTGAACCTAACCATCAATCAATGTACACACCACCCTTACCCATGGTCTGGACCAACCACTTTGCCATCCTAATCTCCCTGCTCGGGATCCTACCAGCAAACCAAGCTCAACACAAAAGAGAAGATCAAACCTTCAGATCCTTGAAAAGGCTTCTCTGTAGGCAACCAATACTTCAACTCAGCTCTCACCCTATGAAATCCACATCAGACGCTAGCACCACTTTAAAAAAAATTGGGTAAGCTATGTGAATATGCATGCCCCAATTGCAACACCCAAGTGCAGGCCAAAACCTTCAGCTCCTTAGTACTCTAAACATCTTGCTTGAAAATAAAGGAGACAACAGCTACTACACAAACAGCCGAATAAAACGATGTCAGGCTTATAAGGCGTCTCCCACTCCTCCTCACTTTGGACAGACTAACAAAGCAGCTGAGCTGCTATTTGATGGATAGTGAAGACTAAAGTAGACCTGAGTGTACCCACTTTGCTTAGCACTTGTGTTTTAGGAAGGCATCAGTGCTTTAAATGGGCAGGTACTGAGTACCGGAGGTTTTTTATTTTGAGACTCGAGAGTACATGCACTTCTCAAGAGTGAGGTAATACGTTTAATTGGAGAGTACCGGCACTTCTCAAGAGTGACGTACTACGTTTAATTACAGAGTACCGGCACTTCTCAGAAACAAGCAGGTACTCTGGTACAGGGAACCTCCTCTTCAATTTTTCCATTTCTAGCTTTGGAAGGCATAGGTAGGTAACATGCCTTAAGCTACTGTACATTTTTTAAGGACGAACCCAGGAAGTGATTCGTTTTTGCTTGTTTCCTCCTAAGTAAGTTCTTTCACACCCAATACTAGAGCTCAGCTTAGCAGTGGGCTGCCTGTGGAGGAGAAGTTGTGAGCTTCACCTGACTATTAGCGGCAATACTATGTGTCTCTCGGACCTCTTTCATGTGCTCGCTGTCCTTTTACTCCAGCACCCCCTCAGGGGGCGGCAATCTGAAGGATAGCCCCGGGCACCACAAGTTCTAGCTACGCCTCTGGGGCATACCGCACTTAGGGAGAGAACGCAAAAAACACACAAATGATGCACAGAATGCAAATCAAATAAAACACTCACCCACAGTCAAGAGATCTGAGTTAAATCCATTGTTCTTTTGCTCACCATGCCACCCCAGTTTAGAACCGGTTCCAGGATGCTGGTTTTTGGTCCAGGGAGGACCTGTCTTGGCAGTTCAGGCTTGACTGTTCCCATGGGGAGCAGGAGCAAGACTGATTTGCATATGACTGGGTCCAAACTGGGGTGACGTGGCAAGCAAAATGAGATTGGATTATACCCAGATCTGTGACTAGGGGTCAAGTACTAACCAGAATCCTTGTCAGGGTGAACCTACAAAATACACCAAATTAATCTGTGCTTAACCCTTTGTATTGCGTGGCACAAAAGCAATTGGGTTTAACTTAGAGGCACTGTGTTAAGAATTAATGCAGCCCACACACAGTAATGAAGTGAAAACACAACACAATAGAAATCCCAAATGAATTTAGAAAAATAGAGTGCATTTTAATAAACAAAATGAGATGAAAACAACAAAAATCCAATCAGTCGAACTGAAGAGATGCAATTTCAAAGTGTTAGATAGGTATAGCACTCAAAAGCATAAAGGCCCACTCGCGGTCATCTGGCCGTGCTAGACCAGAGGAAGGCCATAAGTTCAGGCTGACAATGATGGAGCGTGAGTTGGATACAGGGACCATGCTGGTGCCGCTGAAAAAATACCTTAACAAAGTTCTGTGTGAACTATCCAATTCACGTTGGAGGAGGCTGCAAATAGCAGGGAGAGCTTCATGGACAGTTGTCACTCGCATCAAGAGCAGACTGGGTGGTGCTGTCATTACTGTTGCGCGAAGAGACATCAAATGGCGTGGGCGGTTGTTGCTGGAGCTTTGTGTTGGTGGTAATCCGCAGGCTGTAATGGAAAGAGCAGATATAGCTTTGCTGGTCATTGATGGCAGTCACTTCAGGTTGAACAGTTGGGTTCACTAGAGCTTCATATTGGCAGTCACCAGGGGTGGTAGAGTCTCAGAGTGGACGGGCCCATTCATGGTCACAAAGAGACCATAACTACAGGATTTCCCCCTTCTTTATACAAGGAACACAACTAATAAACCTGGGGCGATACCTCTTGGGGATCAGGAGCTCACTCCAGCAGAGTCTGGAAGTGCTCAGGTAGGTGCAGTTGCAGCAGGTCAGTTGGGTAGCTCCAGGAAGGGCTCTGGAGCTTCTTATGTTCCTGTAGCTCAGAATAGGAGATCTGCCTTGGATTCACTGAGGCAGTCTGGAATGAAGGGAGCCTGTCCAGTCTTCCTTAGCAGAGATCAGGGCAGACATCATGCAGCAGGACAGTCCTCTGGGGAAAAAGGCAAGCCACAAACAGTAGGATAGTCCTCTGAAAAATGAGGCAAGACTCATGCTGCAGGGTAGTCATTTTGGGAACAAGACAAACTTCAAGCAGGATGGCAGTCTTTCCTCTGTAATATTTTCAGATCCAGGAGTGTACTGAAGAGGTGATCTGAGAGTCCAATATTTATAAAACACATTGGGCTACCTCTACATTTGGTTCTGGAAAGTACTTCCTCTCCCCAGGCTCCAATAAGTATGGGTTGACAAAATGCTAGCATAATGTTCCCCTGTGTGTTTTCTGGAAGCAGCCCTTTGAAGTGCAAGTTGGGCAGGAAACAGCTCTGACCCCAGCCACCCTGGTAGGATGGCCCATCTTGCCAACACCTAGTCCGCTTTTTTTTCACTGCCTGAGAAAGTCCAACAGCTAGGGCCAATTCACAGTTATGTGACCCAGAACACTGGTAGCAGACACAAAATGGTTATGACAAGAAAATACCAACTTTCTAAAAGTGTATATTCAGGGATGTGACTTCAAATTTGACGTTGTATACTTAGCTTCCACACTCTGGCCTACACAGAAATAATATAATAATATTGCAAGAGACTAGAGGGGTTTTGTCAAATGTACATTGTCTTGTTTGGAGCATTCATGTTGTGGTACTAGAAGGGTCTGTTTTGGCTCCCACCTCAAACTCAAACAGCAGGATTTGCAGAACTCTAGCAAGAATTTGCAAATCTCCGTAGCTATCTTTTGGTGCATATTTAAACAGTGTCCAAGTGGAATCAAGTGCTTTACCTCCTAGAGCTAGAAACCTGAAGGCACTTACCTCAAGTATCCAGGAATTCTTTGCCTGACAATTTTCCTCTTGTGGAGGTCGTCCTCCAAGTCTCTTCTCATGGAGTTAATCTGCTGCAACTTCCCAGCTACTCCTGTAAGTCAAAGAAAGAAGGAATATATTAAATAAAAGGTACACTGTTGATGTGCCACACACATAGCTATGCATCAAGTTAACATGTTCAAAGGTAAAGGAAAAGACAAGTTATGAAAGACTTTGGCTAACGTAATCTGGTTTAAAGATGAACAATTACTTATATGGTTCTTGAATATTAAGAAGAAGAATTACTTATAGGCCAGTGCTAAACAAAGAGAGAACAATAATTGTTGCTAACTGTTGATGAACCAAGAAATTAAAGAAATCAGCAATTATGTTGGTGGTGTATTTATACAACACCTCCCAAGATAACTGCATAGACTGAAAAGAGACACTTGGTTTGTTTAATGTATGTTGGTGTGAGAATGTGTGTAGGAACCAAACGAGAATCTAAGCATGTCCTTGTAAGTCTTAATGAATTCTCTGTGTTGCAGGTAATCCCAAAATGCATAATAAAAGAATGGCAGTATAGACCATCTGGCATCTTCAAAACATTCACATCTACCAGCACCTGTTTCACAAAACACAGTTGATTGTAGATTGATATAGTGAAGGATTAAATAACCGCTGTACTGACAGGAACTCTGGTATCTTAACAGAGATTGTTTTTACAGAACATAACACTACTTAAACCCGTTCATAAACGTAAACCTTACACTTTTGAGTAAGTTTACTTATTTTTAGTATTCACAAAAGTAAACTTAGACCAAAATGATATCTTTACTACTTTTCGGTATTCACAAAGGTAAAATTAGACCAAAGTCTAACTTTATTAGTAGTAACTTACCTTTGTGAATACTGAAAAGTGGTAAAGTAAAAAAAAAAAAAAATCTTTTTATTATACTACCAGCTCCATAACATTGCACATCAGTTAGCAACGGAAGTTCATTTACACGTACGATAAAATCAGTCGCAAATTCAACAAAACAAATTAAACCTCCCGCCACTACAGACCCCTCCCACACACGTATACACATCCTCAATGGACCCCCAACTCCGGGCCCCCCCAAAGCAGACAGAATATATTCATCATCCCCACCCTACTCCCTGCCACCTCCCCTCTAGGACCACCTTGCGGCCCTCCCCACCCCATCCGCCCCCCAGGGAATCTAGTGCAGAACGCGCATCACAAACCTCGACATTAAATGCACAGCCATGGAATATAACTTTTCACATCAATCTCTCCTCAGGTCAGCTCCAATCCGTCTGTGAGTCCATCCACTCTCCCCGGTACCTCCTCCATGCCGCCCATACCTTCACCCATTTCTTAGGGCAACCCCGACTCTTATAGATAACTTTTTCAGCCCGTTGGCACCAGTCCAGATCTCGCTCCCACTCCTCCACCGTGGGGACAAAATCACTGCCCCATAACCTCGTGATATTTCTCTTGGCCACCATACTCGCTAGAGACAACCACACTTTGTTATGTTATGTTATGTTAATAAAATTTATTAGGCGCAACAGCTGCCCCAGCAAAGGGGCGTCCTGGCGCCAGATCATGTACACAACACAACAGATCCGAGCTGAAAAGAGGAGAATTTCAGATCACAGGGAGAACAAGTGAGTTTTAATGGCCCGTCTAAAAAGAGTCAGACTATTAAGGGCGCGAATGTGCACAGGAAGGGAGTTCCACAGATCAGCCGCCAGAACACGGAAGGAACGACCTCCCATCCTGCTCAGCCTGAACCTAGGCTTACTCACCAAATGGAGTGATTCAGATCTGAGGGACCGCGAGGGGACATACGCCGAGATGAGGCCCACCAAGGCGGGGGGAGAGGAAAGCTTCAGAATCTTAAATGTCAGACAGAGAGCCTTGAATTTGATTCTCTGTCTGACCGGAAGCCAATGAAGAGAGGTCAGAACGGTCGAAACCGAGCAGCGTCTTGGGAGGCCAACAATAGCCCGTGCAGCCGCATTCTGCACCCTCTGAAGCCTAGTGGCTTCCGCCTGGTTGACTCCTAGAAGCAAAGCGCTCCCGTAGTCAATCCGGGAAAGGATGGAGGCCTGCACCACCAGTTGCCGAGTGGGAGGGTCGAAGAATTTGAGGACTGGTCTCAGTCCTCGCAGAATACCATAACAGGTAGCTGCTGTCTTCTTCGTGTGGCTGGTAAAAGATAGATTAGACTCCAGCCAGACCCCCAGATTTTTCACTTCGGCCGCTGGGAGGGGGATCACCCCTAGTTCGGGAGGCCACCACTGATCTCCCCATTTCGGCCAGGTGATGTCACTAGTGACCCCCAAGACATGCCATCTGGCCTCCAGCGGCACGCCCGCTCCCACCACTTCTGACATGATGCCTGCTAGTCTGGACCAGTATGCCCTAATTCTAGTGCAATCCCACAATATGTGGAAGAAGGTCCCTTCTTCACCACACCCCCGCAAGCAAAAGCGTGAGTCCACATAGCCTATTATGTATTGCGTCGTTCGTGGGGTGTATGACCTATGCAGGATGCGTAGTTGGACGAGTCTGAACCTGGCACGTATTGCCACTTCTCGGGGACACTGCAGGGCCTCCCCCAGTCATCCTCCTCCAGCATCCCCAGATCTGACTCCCATTTTTTCCGCAGGGGGCCCAATGTGTCTGCGATGTTATTGATAAGCTTCTTGTATGTGAGGGAGATAGCCTTATCAATCATAGGGTCTAGTAGTAATCTGTCCTCCAGTGGAGCATACTCAGGTAGCTCCACCCCTTGTGTCAAACGACAGTGCAGGGCGTGTTTGAGCTGTTGGTAGTGTAGGAACTCCCCATTCCCCATCTGGAACTCAGCCTGCAAGTCCGCAAAACCCACCATTTCTCCCCGTTTCCAAACATCACTCAGCACATCAATACCAATCAGGCTCCACTGACGCAAACCTTGTAATTTCTTCACTGCCGGAAGGAATGTGCCGGCCCACAGAGGAGTCTGTTCCGTAAGTTTTGCCTCCCATCCTAGCAATCTTGTTGCCCGTTTCCACACCGCAATCACCGCTGCCGTTTGGGGGAGGTAGAGGTCGACCGCGCCTACCCTTATCATAGAGGGCCGCTAAATAGGTATAGTCAAGTCAAGTTAGAATTTATATAGCGCACTACATACCCAGAGGGTCTCAGGCGCTTGAGGGAGGGGGGGAAGTTTACTTATCGAATATCCAGGTTTTAAGCTGTTTTCTGAAGGCTAGGTGGTTTTGCGTGAGGCGGAGGTGGGTGGGACGGGAATTCCAGGTTTTGGCCGCTAAGTAGGAGAAGGATCTACCCCCCATGGTAGCTTTGTGGATGCGCGGGACGGCGGCGAGAGCTTGGCTGGACGAGCGCAGCTGGCGGGTGGGGGGTGTAAAAGGAAAGGCGCGTGTTGAGGCAATCCCGTCCAAGTTCGTAAAGGGCTTTGTGTGCGTGGGTGAGGAGACGGAACGTTATCCTTTTGTTGACGGGGAGCCAGTGCAGGTCTTTCAGATGGCCGAAAATGTGGTCTTTGCGAGGGATGTCTAGAATGAGTCTGGCTGAAGCATTTTGGATGCGTTGGAGTTTTTTCTGCAGTTTTGCGGTGGTACCGGCGTAAAGGGTGTTTCCGTAGTCCAGACGGCTTGTAATCAGTGCATGAGTGACCGTTTTTCTAGTTTCGGTGGGGATCCAGCGAAATGTTTTTTTGAGCATGCGTAGGATGTTGAAGCATGATGATGAGACGGCGTTGACTTGTCTGGTCATCGAGAGTGAGGAGTCCAGGATGATGCCCAGATTCCGTGCGTGGTCCGTCGGTATGGGGGCTTTTCCTAGGGCCGTTGGCCACCACGAATCGTCCCAGGCAGAAGGGAGATGCTCCTAAGACGAGGACTTCCGTTTTGTCCGAGTTTAGTTTCAGACGGCTGAGCTTCATCCACTCGGCTACTTCTTTCATCCCTTCATGTAGGTTGGTTTTGGCGGTGGTTGGGTCTTTGGTGAGTGAGAGGATCAGCTGAGTGTCATCAGCGTAGGAGATGATGTTGAGGTTGTGTTGACGTGCGATGGTTGCGAGGGGGCTCATGTAGACGTTGAAGAGGGTGGGGCTGAGTGATGATCCCTGTGGGACGCCGCAGATGACTTTGGAAGCCTCTGATTTAAAAGGGGGGAGGCGGACTCTCTGAGTTCTTTCAGCGAGGAACGAAATGATCCAATCCAATGCTTTTCCTTGAATTCCGATGTTTCTGAGGCGTTGTATCAGGGTGCTATGGCAGACTGTATCGAAGGCTGCGGAGAGGTCAAGGAGGATGAGGGCGACTGTGTCTCCGTTGTCCAGTAGTGTTCGAATGTCGTCTGTTGCTGCGATGAGGGCGGTCTCGGTGCTGTGTTTGGCTCGGAAGCCAGACTGTGAGGAGTCGAGTGATTTGTTGGTTTCGAGGAAGGCGGCAAGCTGATTGTTGATGGCTTTCTCAATGACTTTGGCAGGGAATGGGAGGAGCGAGATGGGGCGGTAGTTCTTAAGTTCAGTGGGGTCAGCTGTGGGTTTCTTCAGAAGGGCGCTGAGTTCGGCGTGTTTCCAGCTTTCTGGGAATGTGGCGGAGTTGAGGGAGTAGTTGATGACGTCTCGGAGATGGGGTGCTATATTGGAGTTTGCTTTGTTGAAGATGTGATGGGGGCATGGGTCAGTAGGGGATCCAGAGTGGATGGAGTTCATCAGGTGAATGGTGTCTTCTGTGGTGATTGGGTTCCAGTTGAGAAGGTTATTCGGAGGAGGTACAGGTTCGGAGGGTGGTGGGGTGGACTGGTTTACGGGTTGGTTGTCAAAGCTGTTATGAATGTCGGCGATTTTGTCATGGAAGAAAGAGGCGAGGGAGTCGCAGAGGACTTGAGAGGGGGTGATGTCGTTTGAGCTGGCGGTGGGGTTGGTGAATTCTTTGATGATGTTGAAAAGTTCCTTGCTGTTGTGGGCGTTGTTGTCTAGTCAGTCTTTGAGTGCTGATTTCTTGGCTGTCCGGATTAGTTGGTGGTGTTTGCGGGTGGCGTTTTTGAATGCGGCTTGGGTGATAGTGTTTGGTTTTTTTTTCCAATTTTTCTTAAGGGAGCGACAGAGCTTCTTGGATTTCTTAAGGTCATTGTTGAACCAGAGGGCGTTCTTGCTTCCTTGCTTGACTTGCTGTTTTTTCAAGGGTGCTAATTTGTTGGCGTTTGGGTTATCCATTGTGTGAGGTTGATGGCGGCTTTGTTAGGGTTCGTTGAACGGGCAGGGGGTTTTTGAAGAAGCGATGTGGAGATCTGGTCGATTGTGATTTTGTTCCAATTTCTTCGCAGAGTTGGTTGAGGGTGGTTGTGGGACGTGGTCTTGTTGTAAATGAAGTGGATGCAGCTGTGGTCCGTCCAGTGGAGGGGTGTGGTGTGAGTGAAGGAGATATGCTTGCTGGAAGTGAAGATAGGGTCGAGTGTGTGTCCTGCATAGTGTGTGGGGGTGTTGACAAGTTGTTTGAGTCCGAGATTGGCGAGGTTGTCCAGAAGGGTGGTGGTGTATTTGTCGTTGCTCTTTTCCAGATGGAAGTTCAGGTCTCCCAAAAGAATGTATTCTTCCGAGGGGAGGGCGTGTGGGGTGATGAAGTCAGTGATGTCCTTGCTGAATTTGGTACGGGGTCCTGGTGGCCTGTAGAGGAGGGTGCCTCTGAGAGTGGTCTTGGGGTCGGTGTGGATCTGGAAGTGGAGGTGTTCGGCGATAGCTAGGTTGTCTTCTGAGTTGGTTGAGACGCGGATGGTGTTCTTGTGGACGATGGCGATGCCTCCTCCTGTTTGGATGGTGCGGTCCTTACGGATGATCTTGTAGCCGTCTGGGATGGCTATGGTGATGTCTGGGGCTGAAGAGGCATTCATCCAGGTTTCTGTTAGGAAGGCGATGTCAGGGGAAGTGGTGTCGAGTAGATTCCAAAGGTCGATGGCGTGTTTGTGAACCGAGCGGGTGTTGAGGAGGATGCATTTAAGGTGGTTGGTGTTGGATTTCAGTTTGGTGTTTGTGGGTTTGGTGTGAGTCTTGATGCAGGTGAATTTGCAGGAGTGGCAGGCGAATGGTCCGTGGGTGGTTCCTGGGGTAGCTACGCAGCATTGTGGGGTGCGTCCGGGGTTCAGGGCAAGGAGAGTGGCGGCATCATACATTAAGCGAGTGGATCGAGTGGATTGGGTAGTGCGAGAACCAGGGGGTCTGGCGCTGGGCGTGGTCCAGGCGCGGACGGGCGTAGACGGGCTTACCTTTGGCGCACCTTCGGCGTGGCTGTAGCGCGTGGACGCTGCGCGTGCAGCCATCTGACCTAAATGGAGAGTAGGGGGGGCGGAGCGTGGGAGGGCAGCTGGGAGGCGGGAGCGAGGTGGAGGGAGGGCTCGGGTCAACAAACAAGATGGCAGCAACAACAACAAACGCTGCAAGGCAGGGCGAGATTGGGGCACAGGCAGTGGAAGCAATGGGGCGCTGTGAGGGCGAGAACAACTTAAAGATACAGTCGCAGTCAAAGCGGAATTGAAGCGCGGAGTCCAAGCGCTATGCTAATAGTTAATACAATGTAAAGTAATGCACAGCCAGTTAAACACAGTCAAAAGCGCTATGAAAAGTTATACTAAAAAATGCACAGCCAGAGATTATGCCCAGAGGTGCGCGCTAGCGGATCGAATTGCAAAGCAGAGATAATTGCTAAGATACCGGGAGTATCAGGTGAAGAGGATGCGAGGGGAGCGACCTCTCGAGTGTAGGTCAAGATGGTCACTACCAAAGGCTAGCCTATCTACCCTGTAGGCCGGTTCTTCCAACGGGGCAAACACCCACCCATTGACATTAATCAACTGTGTCGCCCAATAATATAGGCGGACATCCGGCACAGCTAATCCTCCCTCATAGGGCCCTCTCTGCAGTTTCTTAAGAGCTATTCTTGGACACCCACCACTCCAAAGTAGGGAACGCTGCACCGATTCAATCGTCCTAAAGATCTGCTCAGGGATCAGGAAGGGCGTATTCTGTAGGGCATAGAGCAGGTGTGGGAGCGCCATAATTTTAAATAAAACGGCACGCCCCATCAAGGAGAGCGGAAGGGACCTCCAGTGCTCCACGTCTCCATGGAGACGATCCACTTGTGCCGATACATTCAGGTGCAGAAACTCTGCGCGTCTGTGTAATCCAGATTCCCAAGTATTTAAATGCTTCTTTCCAGGCCAAGCCACCGCAGTACAATGACAGCTGCGGCAGCGGCCCCGCTAGGACATGTCCCAAGGACTTGTCCCAGTTTATGCAGTACCCTGAGTAGGCACCAAACTCGCGCAGGATGTCCATAAATCTCTGAATGGAAGCAGCCGGCCTCTGAACATATAGGAGAATATCGTCGGCATACAACGAGATGCGCTCCTCCCATCCCACACCCAAGTCTATACCCCATACCATGGGGTCTGTCCGGACCCAGTGCGCCAGCGGCTCCAGTGCTAACGCGAACAGGGCGGGGGAAAGGGGGCAACCCTGACGCGTGCCCCGACTCAGGTGAAACTCCCTTGACAACACGCCATTGACCCGGACTCTTGCCAGTGGGTCAGTGTATAGCAGCCGTACCCATGCTCGAAAATGATCTCCGAAGCCCAGCTTCTCCAGAACTGCGTACAAATACTGCCATTCCATACTATCGAATGCCATCTGGGCATCGAGAGATAACAAGGCTGCCGGCACTTCGGGTCTCGCAGATACCTTCTGTAGAACCCCGAATAGGCGCCTTAGGTTTAAGCGCGTGGACCTGTGGGGCATAAAGCCCGATTGGTCCGGGTGGATCAATGACTGGATAACTGCCCCTAGTCTTGTGGCCAAAATCTTACCAAGCACCTTCGTCTCGAAATTAAGTAAGGATATTGGTCTGTAGGAACTGCACAGATCCTGCGGTTTACCAGCTTTATGGATTACTACGATCGTCGCCGACCGCAGATCCTTGGGGAGTTTCCCTACCTGTTTGGCTTCGTTAAACATAATTAGCACATGGGGTGCTAATCGACTCGAGACGCACCTGAACGCTTCAGCCGGAAACCCTTTGGGCCCCGGCGCCTTTCCCGCCTGCATGTCTCCTATGGCGTCTTCCACTTCCTTAACCGTTATCGCAGAATCTAGGATGTTGGCCTGTTTCAAAATCGACAGCTGCAAGGGGGCCAAAAAATCCCGGCACTCCTGTTCTCGCCGGGGAGTATGCAACCTATAAACTGTCTCATAGTACCATGCCAATTCATACAGTAGGCGTAGCAGTAGGCGTGGTTCGTAGCAGTCGCGAAAGATAAGGGCAAAATGATGTAACAAGGAGGCGTGTACAGGGCGTATACATAGACATGTGATGTAAACGTAACAGAATATGTCATAAAAGGGGCGGAAACATGGAGGGGGCTACCTGAGCAGCTGGGACCTCTAACCTAGTGGTGCGCGCAAACTGGCAATGACGTGTTACCAGGGAGAACTGGGGGCTATGACTTCTGCGCTAGAAGAGGAGACTAAAGTCTGGAGTGTCAGAGCGACATGTACCCAGGCATATCTAGTATCTAGTGTTTAGAGTACATGTTGATAGAATCCAAAAGTTATCAGGGCAAAGGCTAACAGACTCTAAGACTGGTGCATGCATAATTCTATATGTAGTGCGTGTGCGAGGAATATTCTATGAATATTAATACAGTATTTCTCTTACATGGAGACATAAAGGCTAGACCATGACGGAAACTATTGATGCGATTCAGTAGCTTAGGAATGCAGAGAAGGAGGGTTGGACTGATAACTAGAAACATAACATATTCTTGGCAGACTGGGAGGCAGAGCCAGGCCGGGCCGGGCACTGCGAGGCATGAAGTAAGCTAAGGGTCAGGGATGCAGGTGGGGGCTGTATCGCTCCTCGGAGAGGGTTCAGGAGACAGGAGCTGAATCTGAGTCCGGGCCCTTTTGAGGCCTAGAAACGGGGACAATTCAATGAATTAACGTGCACACTGTGGAACGTGGCAACGTAGATTTACATAGGCTTGATATTCGTTGCTTTCACGAAGACTGGAAACTGGCATACTAGAGATGGACACAACTATAATTGCGTCTTTAACTGATCAGGAAGGGAATACATGCATATCGATCATGCACATATAACATAAGATGGGGAACACGTAGGCACATATAACATGGCAAAATTTACTTTTCCACATTCCCTCCTTGTGCCCTACGTTTCCATCAGGAAACATCAATATTCATGATACCATTTATCATTTCATATATCATCATTTGCTCGTCTCGAATTGTCTTGGAACGGGATTTAGGACTAGGAATACAAAAGGTAGCACAAATGCCGCAAATCGCAGGGCTACATTGTATACAGAGGCAGCAACTGAATATGATCATTACTGCAATACCTAGAAATGACAATACTTTGCATCCCCAGGCAGATATAATACTCCAGAGCCAACCGGACCATGTCCAGGTGCCTGGATTCTGGTGTAACTGATGGGCAATTTTATGAAGTCTGGTTATAGCTGAATAAACAGACGGCGCGTTATTAGGAATAAAAATGCAGCAACTAGATCCGATGACTCTACATGCTCCTCCTCTATCGGCCAGTATGACGTCAAGAACGAGACGATTTTGGAGCACGACAAATCTCATGGCAGATTGCTCTTCGGTTAAGTTACCTAGAGCAGAAGTAGTCTCATTCACTACTGCTTCAAGAGTTCTGGTTAACCTACGGATTAACTTACTATTCTGGACAGGTCCTATAAAGAAGAAGAAACCTTTATTAAAGTCTTGATACTGTTCTAGAGTAGTTTCAGTTTGATCGACAATTGGGGACTCGATCTCCCTTCTATGTCTGATGTGTACTAGATGTGTGTTTCTGTGATAATCAGATGGGGCTAAAAAAAACTGGTGGCAGTAGGAAGGCAATGTAACATGTTCCATCCCAATCTAGGGGCAGACGAACGTATGCGGTCTGACTACAAACAAAATAAGAATGACGTGAGGCTTTGAAAATAGATTTCCCACTGTCACTATACTCGACAGTAGTAGTACAATCACTATGTCCTACATGTGCGGAACCATTCTTTCTGACACATAATTCGCCTTTGACTGGTAGTACTGAAATAGCAGGTAAATCTGAAGTAGTATCAGACTGAACATTCAGGATCATAAGATTCGAAGAATAATTACCTAAATCATATACTTCGTTTTCTAGATCTAACCCTGTTCTATGGGAGAGACCTTGCTTGTCTGGGAAACATGTTCTGTTCAGAAGGGACATATCATTGGAGGATGACGTTAACGTGGACCATGCTCCACACGAACCATTATGTGAAAACGGATAAGGAAAGAGTGGCAGAACTCCCTTCGGTGTCTGGAAAGGGGGGAGTCGACCACACACCCAACAATTAGTGGCATTGCTGGTCTGGTGTGAATAGTGTAACATTCTGATGAATGTATTATTTCTCATAGCAAGACGATAGGATAGCTCGTGAGGAGGCAGATCACTAAATGTGTGTTCTACTGTAGCATTAGAAAACTTATTTACATGTGAACTTGGAAAACATAAATGTAATGCATAACTTGTGCAGGTAACCATTAGACTTACATATAATAAAAAACTTAGAGTGATGATACATCGTATAGAGTTTTGACTAACTCTCTCACTATGGGGGTCTATCTCATACATGTCAGAAACCTGTCTAACCGTTTCACCCGAGAGGGACTTAGACAATTAAACTGGCTGACTTATTTTACTAGACTGGAGTTTTAATTTATACTCCTGTTGCGGAGTTTTCTCTAACTGAGGAACTTTAAGTTCGGAATCAAGTTCAGAGTCTGTTTTTAGGCAGTCTTTAGTAATGGAACAGTCCTTTGCAAAAGATTTTTCACGAAGTCCATGGAATTTTTTGACGTGGGACAGGTGGACCCATCCCTTCCTGCCCTCCAACTTCACGGCGGTCCTTGTAGTTAATAAGACCAGGCGAGGCTCCTTCCAGCGGGGTTCCAGCGGACTTGAACGATCAAAGTTCCGGACCAACACGAGGCTTCCTGGAATGACTTCATGCGGTTTCACTTCAGTATTGTCTGGAAATGCAGCGGCAACCTGTGAACGACAAGAGTGTAGGGCAGACATCAAGGAAGCTAGGTAATCTGTCAGCATATTACTGGAAACATCTGTAATACTGCGGGGTCTAGGTGTACCCCACATATTTGGGGGGCGGCCGAATACGACCTCATACGGGGACAGACCTGATCTGGAATGTGCAACCATCCGCATATAAAATAGAGCAACTGGCAGGGCAACTAGCCAGTCTACACCTTTCTCTTTACATATCTTGGCAATACGGATTTTCAGGGTCTGATTATGTCTCTCTACGAGACCGGCTGCTTCAGGATGGCGCACACAATGGAACTTCCACTGGTACCCTAACAGAAGGGAAACATGTTTCATGAGTTCAGATGAGAATGGCTGGCCGTTATCAGAATACACGACCCTAGGGAGTCCATAGCGGGGAAAGAATTCACAAACCAACTGCTTGGCAGTGGTCGCGGCTGTGTAATCTGGAACTGGATATGCTTCTGTCCACCTGGACAAAGCGCATACAACTACGAGGACATACTTGAAACCTCGACATCGCTCCATCTGAATATAATCCATCTGGAGGACTTCAAAAGGGTGGTCAGGAGGTTGGAATCCACCTTGTTCCACCGGGACACTTTTACCTGGATTGAACTGGCAACATATCATACAGGTACGGACTTTCTGCTTGGCTGCAGCTCGTAAGTATTTGTTGAACCAAAGGTTCTGAATACTGTCTAACATAGCTTTTTCTCCTAGATGTGCTGGACTATGTGTGGTATTAATAATGACTTGAACCATAGAGTCGGGGAGAAACCATGTGGCTTTTCCCTTCGTCAACCATCCTTGATCTGTCTGGACCCCTCCTTGTTCGGACCATTTCTTGATTTCTTCGGGAGTGGCATGTAACTGTATGTCTATGACATCTTGTGTAGGGTCCTTAACTGTCATACAAGTAGTCTGTTCTGGAGTGAATGTCTGTGTTGTGTTAACTGGAATGTCTGGAGTCTGAGCTGTAAGCTTGGCTGTTCGATCTGCTAGATCGTTACCTTGGGAAATGATGTCAGTAACTTTCGTATGTGCCTTGCACTTCATAATAGCAATAGCTGTCGGTAAATGTATTGCATCTAACAGAGCTTGAATGAGGAGACCATGCTGAATCTTGGTTCCATGAGAAGTCATAAAACCTCTCTCCTGCCAGAGCACTCCGAAGTCGTGTACGACTCCGAATGCGTAACGTGAATCTGTGTATATGTTTACTTTCAGGTTCTTGGCACGTATGCAGGCTTGGGTCAGAGCAACTAGCTCTGCTGCTTGAGCAGACAGGGTGTCAATACGGTGTGTTTCTATAACTTCGGTTTCAGTAGTCACTGCATACGCGGCTACTAGTTTTCCTGTACTAGTTCTCATACATGAACCATCCACATAAAGTGTCAGGTCGGGATTAGGTAATGCGACGTCTGTCAGGTCTTGTCTTGGCTTAGTCATAGTGTTAATAACTTCCACACAGTCATGTGTGGCAGGATTTGAAGTAACTGACGGTAACAGTGTAGCAGGATTTAGAATGTTGCAGCGTCTGATTTCTATGTGTGGCTGGAACAGTGTCAGTTCATAACCTGTTAAACGTGCAATTGTCAAGTGCTGAGTCTGTGTTCGGTTTAAAAGAACTTCCACGGAGTGTGGAACTTGTACTGTCAGGGAGTGTCCTAACACTATGTAATCACTTTGTCTGATAGCTAGAGCTGTGGCTGCAACTGACTTGAGGCACGCAGGCAGAGCCTGGGCTACTGGATCTAATGTGCTCGAAAAATAAGCACAGGGCTTATACTGTCCTGCTTGATCTTGTGTGAGAACAGATAATGCAGTACCATCACGTTCTGTGACAAAAAGTGTAAAAGGCTTACTGTAGTTCGGTGTAGCTAGAACAGGTGCTTGGCATAAGGCTTTCTTTAATTCATTGAAAACAAGTGTATGTTCCTGGGTCCAAGGGAGTACAGTCGATACGGCTGCCTCCTGTGTCGTTAACTGTATCAGTGGCTTGGCTAGAAATGCATACTGAGGAATCCATTGTCTGCAATAAGAAGTGAGGCCAATAAAAGCTCGTACCTCCTTCTGTGTCTTGGGCTGTGGAAGACTCGCTATCAACTGGATACGGTCTGGTGTCAACTGCCTACCCCACTTGGACAGTAAGTGGCCTAAGTAGATCACTTGCTGGACACAGAATTGTAATTTGGAAGGGGACACCTTGTGCCCCTGCTCGGCCAGGAAATACAGAACCGTAAGTGACGCACGCTCGCAGTCACGTTCAGAACGGGCTGTGATCAGTAGATCATCGACATACTGGAGCAGGGCAGTGTCAGTTGGCATGTGAATATTGTCTAGTTGTCTTTTAAGTGCTTGACTGTAAATACTAGGACTTTCTGTGAAACTTTGAGGAGCTCGCGTAAATTTATAGCTCCTTCCATTTAAACAAAAACCAAAAAGGTACTGGCTGTCTGGATGAATGGGGACACTGAAAAATGCATTCTTGAGGTCGATAACAGTGAAAAATGTAGCTTCAGAATCAATGGCTGTCAATAGGGATGAAATATCTGGGACTACTGGATACTGGGGTATGATACATTTATTAAGCTCTCGAAGGTCAATCACTAATCGATATACTGGAGGTGCATTTGGATCAGTACGTTTCAGGACTGGAATGATAGGAGAATTACATACATTGGAGTCAGTTTCTACAACCACTCCTTGAGCAATAAGCTCGTCAATAATTTTGGATAAGGCTGCTACAGCCTCAGGTGGCAGTCTGTACTGTCTGATTCGTGGCAAAACTATACCTTGTTTGAGAGTCACACGATGGGGTGTGATGTGCATACATCCTACATCAGTTGGACCTTGCGCCCATAAATGCTGTGGAACATTCAGTAATCTTGGATCAAAATCACGTAATACATAGTGACCTTTAAAGTCACGCAAAAACAATCGGACTCCTTCTGGGGAGCAGCAAATTACTGCACCTAATTCTTTCAGTGTTTTAATGCCTAACAAATTTTCTGGACATGACTTCGTAAGTAACAAATCAGTAGTTCGGGACAATGGACCAACTTCTAGGGAAACTGGTTTCGAAATTTCATTAACAATAGGCTTTCCTGAAAATCCAAGGGAAACATTTTCAGAGCCTGAGAGCGGAGCCCCTGGAACCTCGTCATGACTGATAGTAGTCCTACTTGCCCCTGTATCAATCAAAAACTTTCTGTCTTTCCCTAATACTTGACTGTGTACATAGGGACCCTCTTGATCTACAGGTATCTCGATGAGAGGCAAGCCTACCTCCCTCTCTAGGCTGTTTCATGAATACTGTTGATACTCTGGATACTCGGACTGAGCGTACTGGTACATCTGCTGTGTAACATGCTGTGTTGCAGCGATAGGCTGCGGTGCTGGAACTGTCTGTTGTGCATTCTGTGATGACTGAGAAGTCTGTGAAACTTGTTCTTGTCTAGGCGGACGTGGTCTTTCTTTAGTCTTACCAGTTGCTATGTTGTGTTTCAGAACTGCACACTCGTTTATAAAATGACCTGGCTGTTTACAGTAATTGCAAGTCCCTTTAACGGGAGCTGCAGGATGACTGGCTTGATTCGGACCCCTCTTCTGACTGTCTTGTGGAACAGATTGTGCAACTAATACTTTCATTTTCGTGTCTTTCATACGTCTCCTTTCGTGTTCTTGCTCTTCCCTGATTCGATTCTGGTGATACTGGAGCATCTGGAGCATTTGTGACGGGGTATTAGCTTGCCAACTACTTTCGACTTTCAAAACTCGATTTTTAACTTGTGGACTTGAATTCTCGACTAGTTTAGTAACAAAAAGATGAGGGTACGATTCGCTACTTGTCTTCAAACCACTGTTGATAATAAAACATTTTTCAAATCTAGAATAAAAATCACTAGTGTCTTCATCCTGTTTCTGTTTACATGCTGAGATTGCATCCCAATCTTCCTTTTTCGTGGCTAGTAACCTTGGCAAAACCTGAATCAATAATCAATAACTCGGGCAATTCTTTACATTTGTCCCCAAGACCGGTACCTGGTACTCGTATATTATCTTCAGCTTCTAGAGCTGTCCAATCAATCTTTTTCTCTCCCACCTCCCATTCTTTTTCCTTGAGTTTTTCATATACCCCTGCGGGCAACAGGACCTTTAGCATTTTAATGATATCAGGATATGTGTATTCTCCCATACGGAGCATGTCCTTTAATTCTCGATGGAACCCTGCTGGATCTTTGTCGTGACAGGGAATTAATTTCTTCATCTCTAAGAGTTCCATCTTTGTGATAGGGGTGTAAACAAATACTCGTTGCATTTCACCACCCGCTGTCCTAACTGGGTGTACTTCTCGTAACGGATGCTGTCTATCTATGTAAAATGATTTACTTTCTGGAGGTGAGACATGAACAAAATGCGGATTCAGAAACGTTCGGTATTTGTGGCGCTGTTCTAGAATGACACTAATTAAATCGGTACCTAAACCTCTCCATCTGTACTGGAGTAACTCGTTCAGAACATCATGTAACGGACCTGGATCAGAATGTTGTCCCTCATACAGTGTAATGAGATGCTGGATCATATACATACCCACCAGTCGCTGCTCGGCTGGGGGCAGTTTCAGAAACATTTGTGCCACTATTTCGTCTGGAAAAGTGGTAGAATCAGTAGCCCATCGGACTGCTGAGCGGGCTAGTTCTTGTTCATGCATGGTACTAAGTTCACTATAACCGATTCGTGATTTCAGAATGTAATTGGTGGCTTGAAATACTTGCTCAGGAGAACCTTGTTCTGGTGCTGGAGAAGGAAAAACTTTCTTGTGTTCTAGACGTGAATGTCGGTCGGGAAGTCTAGTTCTACCTACATACGCTATTCTGGTGGGATTCTCGTCGTCTACCTCTTCGGTAGGAGAGTCGTCTTCTTTCTCGGACACTTGTGCTACTTTGCGTTTCTCGTGTAACCTTATTATTTCCTTACGAATTTTCTTGTACATACTCTCTATACTACCTAGTGTCTTGTGTCTTCCCTCGGCTATATGGTCACTCCACCTTGTCAGGACTTTCATTTCGGTCGGATCTTTATCTGGATAATCTTGTTCCCTTATTAAACAATTAATTAGAAACTTTAATAGCATGAGCTGAGTCTCAGCTTTCCTTTGAGACATGGCTTCGCCAATACTTCCTGGATCGTCTCCTGTACGGATGAAACGATATATTCTGTCTAGATCTTCTTTCATATTCGGTAGGGTGTCCAAATACTCGGTCACTCGCCTTACACGCAATGAATATATGACCATATCATCATCACCTGGGACTGGATCATAACGGCATTCGGTAAGAGCTCGCTTGATATCTGCAACGGACTGGGGTCTGGGCGTACGCTGTAACGCACGTTCATGTAACTCGAGAAATGACGGACGTTTGTGTTGCGGCGGGGTACAAGGAGGACTTCCCCCTCCCGCGGCTCCTAAACTGGAATCGTCGACGGGTATCGTACGGGCTGGCAGAGTGACTGATGTAGCGGGTACTTGTACTGTGGGCTGGACCGGGGGTACCGTAACAGGTGCTGTAACGGGTGCCCCGGTGGCTGGAGGAACAGGAATTACATTATTTACAGGAGCTGGCGGAACAGTATTTGCATATTCTGGGACTGTGTCGTCCAAATAGGACGAGAGAAAAATATCAGCTGCGGTCGGTTTGTGACGTAGCTTAATCGGAACTAATGGTGGCGGAAAATTACATGGTGCTTCCGGGGTTGCTTTCGGCAAGCCCTCGGCAAGAAGAGGATACATACCCTTAATAAGGGCAGTTCTCTGTCTGTCTGACTGTTCGGCTTTAACTCGTTCACCTATTTCGATTAATTCCCTTTCTTGGGCTCTTTCTAAGGATTCCCTACTTAATTCTGTCTTTCTGATTTCTTTTTCGGTTCTTTTATGAGATTCTTTGCGCCATAACTCGATGGCATCTTTCTAGGACTGTCTGGATTTCTTTTTCCATAATGCTTCTTCTACTCGCATGATGCACTCGGCATCCCACGTACCTGATACGGGCCATCTATATTTCTCTTCTAATTCCTTGGTGTACTCCACCCATAAGTCTAGATATAATATGCCATGCTTATGATACATAAAATGACCAGGACTGTCCCTAGGCGGGACAGGAACTGCTTCCTCTAGCAGACCTTTTCTAGTTCTTAACTGACGTAATTTCGAGAACAGAGGCATAATTTTGGGCTGGAGTCTGGACACAATACAATACACGATAAACACAATAATAACTAAGAACACAAATCACTCATACCACGACATTGAAAACACATGAAATAACATTTATAATAACAGTTCGGACAGAATACTACCTGAAATACTGAAAACAGAACACATGAATTTCTCGAGAACAGAACTTACTGGAACAGAAACTTACTAGAATGACTAGATGCACTGCTAAAACAGTACGAAACTTACCGGTCCCATAAAGAGACACGTCAGGACCCGCGTCCACCTAGGTGAACACTTCGTGTTGGATCTGTGTACCCAAACCCACGGACCAGAGACAAATTAATTGACCCTGTCTAGATACTACCCCAGCAACGGTACTCACCGGGCAGCAAGAACGGAAGGCCTCGGACTGGACTGGACTGCTACGACGACGGACGGACGAACTTCGGACTTCAGTTACAGGTGGGCCTCTGGATACCTCGGACCTTGGACTCTCGGCTTGGGCTCTGGTCGGGACTCGCCGCGTTCCTCCACCGCCTCGTCTGGACGCTGGACCGCAACCTCCGTCTCCTCCGTGGGCCTGAGGGATACTTGAAGCAGAAATATCTGCACGTGCACGGTATGGTTCCGTCACGGCTGCAGAGGATCAGGGGGCCTGCGTGGCTTCTCCGGCGCGTGGGGAAAGGGCAGGTCCCTATTCGGGCGCCATTATGTGGTAAATAAATAATTTATTACCGGTTCTATTTTTCAGGATACTCATATAAACAGATAGCTCAATAAATAAGAGTCAAGATTCGAGGTAGCTGGAGTTTACAGGCTTTAATCAGGCATAAAGGACAGGAACAGGACAGCCTGTACGGGAATAGGATGGCAGCTGCCGGGGGCAGGATCTGGGAATAATGCGCTAACTTTTAATAACAGTGCACAATATATATAGTTAAACAAAATACATTACATTCAATACAGTAGGCGTAGCAGTAGGCGTGGTTCGTAGCAGTCGCGAAAGATAAGGGCAAAATGATGTAACAAGGAGGCGTGTACAGGGCGTATACATAGACATGTGATGTAAACGTAACAGAATATGTCATAAAAGGGGCGGAAACATGGAGGGGGCTACCTGAGCAGCTGGGACCTCTAACCTAGTGGTGCGCGCAAACTGGCAATGACGTGTTACCAGGGAGAACTGGGGGCTATGACTTCTGCGCTAGAAGAGGAGACTAAAGTCTGGAGTGTCAGAGCGACATGTACCCAGGCATATCTAGTATCTAGTGTTTAGAGTACATGTTGATAGAATCCAAAAGTTATCAGGGCAAAGGCTAACAGACTCTAAGACTGGTGCATGCATAATTCTATATGTAGTGCGTGTGCGAGGAATATTCTTTGAATATTAATACAGTATTTCTCTTACATGGAGACATAAAGGCTAGACCATGACGGAAACTATTGATGCGATTCAGTAGCTTAGGAATGCAGAGAAGGAGGGTTGGACTGATAACTAGAAACATAACATATTCTTGGCAGACTGGGAGGCAGAGCCAGGCCGGGCCGGGCACTGCGAGGCATGAAGTAAGCTAAGGGTCAGGGATGCAGGTGGGGGCTGTATCGCTCCTCGGAGAGGGTTCAGGAGACAGGAGCTGAATCTGAGTCCGGGCCCTTTTGAGGCCTAGAAACGGGGACAATTCAATGAATTAACGTGCACACTGTGGAACGTGGCAACGTAGATTTACATAGGCTTGATATTCGTTGCTTTCACGAAGACTGGAAACTGGCATACTAGAGATGGACACAACTATAATTGCGTCTTTAACTGATCAGGAAGGGAATACATGCATATCGATCATGCACATATAACATAAGATGGGGAACACGTAGGCACATATAACATGGCAAAATTTACTTTTCCACAGGTGCTATAATGGAGTTTGCTTTGTTGAAGATGTGATGGGGGCATGGGTCAGTAGGGGATCCAGAGTGGATGGAGTTCATCAGGTGAATGGTGTCTTCTGTGGTGATTGGGTTCCAGTTGAGAAGGTTATTCGGAGGAGGTACAGGTTCGGAGGGTGGTGGGGTGGACTGGTTTACGGGTTGGTTGTCAAAGCTGTTATGAATGTCGGCGATTTTGTCATGGAAGAAAGAGGCGAGGGAGTCGCAGAGGACTTGAGAGGGGGTGATGTCGTTTGAGCTGGCGGTGGGGTTGGTGAATTCTTTGATGATGTTGAAAAGTTCCTTGCTGTTGTGGGCGTTGTTGTCTAGTCAGTCTTTGAGTGCTGATTTCTTGGCTGTCCGGATTAGTTGGTGGTGTTTGCGGGTGGCGTTTTTGAATGCGGCTTGGGTGATAGTGTTTGTTTTTTTTTTCCAATTTTTCTTAAGGGAGCGACAGAGCTTCTTGGATTTCTTAAGGTCATCGTTGAACCAGGGGGTGTTCTTGCTTCCTTGCTTGACTTGCTGTTTTTTCAAGGGTGCTAATTTGTTGGCGTTTGGGTTATCCATTGTGTGAGGTTGATGGCGGCTTGGTTAGGGTTCGTTGAACGGGCAGGGGGTTTTTGAAGAAGCGATCTGGAGATCTGGTCGATTGTGATTTTGTTCCAATTTCTTCGCAGAGTTGGTTGAGGGTGGTTGTGGGACGTGGTCTTGTTGTAAATGAAGTGGATGCAGCTGTGGTCCGTCCAGTGGAGGGGTGTGGTGTGAGTGAAGGAGATATGCTTGCTGGAAGTGAAGATAGGGTCGAGTGTGTGTCCTGCATAGTGTGTGGGGGTGTTGACAAGTTGTTTGAGTCCGAGATTGGCTAGGTTGTCCAGAAGGGTGGTGGTGTATTTGTCGTTGCTCTTTTCCAGATGGAAGTTCAGGTCTCCCAAAAGAATGTATTCTTCCGAGGGGAGGGCGTGTGGGGTGATGAAGTCAGTGATGTCCTTGCTGAATTTGGTACGGGGTCCTGGTGGCCTGTAGAGGAGGGTGCCTCTGAGAGTGGTCTTGGGGTCGGTGTGGATCTGGAAGTGGAGGTGTTCGGCGATAGCTAGGTTGTCTTCTGAGTTGGTTGAGACGCGGATGGTGTTCTTGTGGACGATGGCGATGCCTCCTCCTGTTTGGATGGTGCGGTCCTTACGGATGATCTTGTAGCCGTCTGGGATGGCTATGGTGATGTCTGGGGCTGAAGAGGCATTCATCCAGGTTTCTGTTAGGAAGGCGATGTCAGGGGAAGTGGTGTCGAGTAGATTCCAAAGGTCGATGGCGTGTTTGTGAACCGAGCGGGTGTTGAGGAGGATGCATTTAAGGTGGTTGGTGTTGGATTTCAGTTTGGTGTTTGTGGGTTTGGTGTGAGTCTTGATTCAGGTGAATTTGCAGGAGTGGCAGGCGAATGGTCCGTGGGTGGTTCCTGGGGTAGCTACGCAGCATTGTGGGGTGCGTCCGGGGTTCAGGGCAAGGAGAGTGGCGGCATCATACATTAAGCGAGTGGATCGAGTGGATTGGGTAGTGCGAGAACCAGGGGGTCTGGCGCTGGGCGTGGTCCAGGCGCGGACGGGCGTAGACGGGCTTACCTTTGGCGCACCTTCGGCGTGGCTGTAGCGCGTGGACGCTGCGCGTGCAGCCATCTGACCTAAATGGAGAGTAGGGGGGGCGGAGCGTGGGAGGGGCAGCTGGGAGGCGGGAGCGAGGTGGAGGGAGGGCTTGGGTCAACAAACAAGATGGCAGCAACAACAACAAACGCTGCAAGGCAGGGCGAGATTGGGGCACAGGCAGTGGAAGCAATGGGGCGCTATGAGGGCGAGAACAACTTAAAGATACAGTCGCAGTCAAAGCGGAATTGAAGCGCGGAGTCCAAGCTCTATGCTAATAGTTAATACAATGTAAAGTAATGCACAGCCAGTTAAACACAGTCAAAAGCGCTATGAAAAGTTATACTAAAAAATGCACAGCCAGAGATTATGCCCAGAGGTGCGCACTAGCGGATCGAATTGCAAAGCAGAGATAATTGCTACGATAACGGGAGTATCAGGTGAAGAGGATGCGAGGGGAGCGACCTCTCGAGTGAAGGTCAAGATGGTCACTACCAAAGGCTAGCCTATCTACCCTGTAGGCCGGTTCTTCCAACGGGGCAAACACCCACCCATTGACATTAATCAACTGTGTCGCCCAATAATATAGGCGGACATCCGGCACAGCTAATCCTCCCTCATAGGGCCCTCTCTGCAGTTTCTTAAGAGCTATTCTTGGACACCCACCACTCCAAAGTAGGGAACGCTGCACCGATTCAATCGTCCTAAAGATCTGCTCAGGGATCAGGAAGGGCGTATTCTGTAGGGCATAGAGCAGGTGTGGGAGCGCCATAATTTTAAATAAAACGGCACGCCCCATCAAGGAGAGCGGAAGGGACCTCCAGTGCTCCACGTCTCCATGGAGACGATCCACTTGTGCCGATACATTCAGGCGCAGAAAGTCTGAGTCAGACTGTGTAATCCAGATTCCCAAGTATTTAAATGCTTCTTTCCAGGCCAAGCCACCGCAGTCCAATGACAGCTGCGGCAGCGGCCCCGCTAGGACATGTCCCAAGGACTTGTCCCAGTTTATGCAGTACCCTGAGTAGGCACCAAACTCGCGCAGGATGTCCATAAATCTCTGAATGGAAGCAGCCGGCCTCTGAACATATAGGAGAATATCGTCGGCATACAACGAGATGCGCTCCTCCCATCCCACACCCAAGTCTATACCCCATACCATGGGGTCTGTCCGGACCCAGTGCGCCAGCGGCTCCAGTGCTAACGCGAACAGGGCGGGGGAAAGGGGGCAACCCTGACGCGTGCCCCGACTCAGGTGAAACTCCCTTGACAACACGCCATTGACCCGGACTCTTGCCAGTGGGTCAGTGTATAGCAGCCGTACCCATGCTCGAAAATGATCTCCGAAGCCCAGCTTCTCCAGAACTGCGTACAAATACTGCCATTCCATACTATCGAATGCCATCTGGGCATCGAGAGATAACAAGGCTGCCGGCACTTCGGGTCTCGCAGATACCTTCTGTAGAACCCCGAATAGGCGCCTTAGGTTTAAGCGCGTGGACCTGTGGGGCATAAAGCCCGATTGGTCCGGGTGGATCAATGACTGGATAACTGCCCCTAGTCTTGTGGCCAAAATCTTACCAAGCACCTTCGTCTCGAAATTAAGTAAGGATATTGGTCTGTAGGAACTGCACAGATCCTGCGGTTTACCAGCTTTATGGATTACTACGATCGTCGCCGACCGCAGATCCTTGGGGAGTTTCCCTACCTGTTTGGCTTCGTTAAACATAATTAGCACATGGGGTGCTAATCGACTCGAGACGCACCTGAACGCTTCAGCCGGAAACCCTTTGGGCACCGGCGCCTTTCCCGCCTGCATGTCTCATATGGCGTCTTCCACTTCCTTAACCGTTATCGCAGAATCTAGGATGTTGGCCTGTTTCAAAATCGACAGCTGCAAGGGGGCCAAAAAATCCCGGCACTCCTGTTCTCGCCGGGGAGTATGCAACCTATAAACTGTCTCATAGTACCATGCCAATTCTTTGGCTATTTCCTTGCTCATGGCCTGCAACAACCCGTCGGACCGAGTAATCCCCGGTACCCAGTTACGTTCCCGATCCCGTTTCTCCAGCCACGCGATCATTTTGTTGGCTTTGTCCCCTAAGTCGTACACCCGTCTCTGGACGGCCAAGGCGCGGGAACACGCCTGGTCCGTAAGTAAATCTCGTACCTCTTTTTCCAGGAGCTGCCTCCTATGCTGCCTGTCCTGATCCCGGCCCGGAGACCCTTCCCCCCACTACTTCTAGGGCCTGTAGTTCCTGTTCTAGCGTATCAATGAGTGCAAATTTGTCCTTGCGACGTTTGCCAACCTCCGCCTGCACAAAATCCCTGGCCACGGTTTTATACGCCTCCCACACTTTGCCATGTGAGCTGACAGATCCTACATTATCAGTGAAGTATTGATCTACACGCTCCCTGAACCCCTCCTGGAACTCCTGATCGTTAAATAAAAACGTATCCAGTCGGGGGGGTTAGTCCAGTCTCGATCCGTACCTCACAGCTGTACTCCGAATGGGGCATGATCAGATATCCCTCTGGCCCTATGACACCCCCCCGGAACAGGCCCATGCTCCCCACCTGTGTGAATAAATAATCAATCCTGGACCCTGAGCCATGAGCCGCCGATATGTGTGTGTATTGCCGAACCAGGGGATTGTGTGCCCTCCAAAGATCCACCAGGCCTATAGCATGCACAAAGTCCCGGAGTTGACCCCCCCCCCGGCATGTTGAGTCTGCGATCTATCTAAATCCCGCCCCATCACTGCGTACATGTCTCCCCCAAGGATCAGGATCCCTGATGACAACTCCAGCAGTAATTTCCCTTTGTCAGGGAGAGTGGTGCTGTGTAGCTTAGGAGGAATGTACAGCGAACATAGATTAATCGTCTTGCCCTCCCACTGAGCCGTCAGCGCCGCGAATCTCCCCAAGGGGTCCAACCATTGTCTCCCAAGTATCAGCGGCAGGGAGTTTTTAATGAGTATCCCCACCCCCCTGGAGCCTGTGGTAAAACCAGCATGAGCCCGCAACGTATAACCAAATCTATTAAGGGCCCTACAATGATTCCCAAGGAGATGCGTCTCCTGGAGTAAGACAATGTCCGGTGCGTGTCTGTGAAGGTTTTGGAGCACCGTGGTGCGCTTTATCTTGTTCTGCAGCCCGTTGACGTTCCATGACAAAATACTAATATGTCGTGCGTGTGGTGTATGCATTGTCGATGATTAACACGAACCTCCAGGGAGACGAGTGCCTCCTCCCTCCCCCCTCCACTTCCCGCTTGCCTACCAATAGTGCCTTTGGAGCCAACACTAACTCATCACAGAAGAAGAAAAAAGAAGAGAAAAACACATATACAACCTTCTCCCCCCAACCCCTGGAACTATCCCCCCTCCCTGCCACCCTGCTACGCTATATATTTAACAACAAGGGGTGGTGATGGACAACATGACCAGCCATCCCCCAACACGCAGAGCGCCTGTAGCCCTTCAAACGAAAACCTAGGGGGTGAGCCTTGCTACCTAGTCCCGCTATTTGAGGTCCTCCGTCGACCCCCCAATGCAACATATTAGCAGCCACAACTTGTCCTAATACACCTTAATAATGCAGTCACTAAAGAATTGTGTCCCCCGACTTTGCCATCCCCAATATCTTGAACATCCTCCCCTCCTCCCACACAGAGGACCAGTTGGGCCTCCATTTTTTACCCCCCGTCTCAATGGCCCTCTCTCCCACGGGCCAGCCTCCTGGCCAATATCCATTGCCACCCCTGGCACACAGTCAATGTCTATATACGAAAGTCAAAATACATCACGTGTCCTTCAGCTGTTTCCTGCGCTCCAAGCCCCTCCTGGCCATCTCACCCCATGTCCGGCGAGGCCGAGAGACTCCGGGACCGATTCCTACCGGAGGGCTGAATGTCACTGCATTTCCGGCGATCTTTCCCCACTGAGCCAACCGAGGAAGTCGGCGATTGCGGCGCCGTGTTCCTCCAGCCGCCCCCCGTTCCGGGCCCCCCGATGCACCTGTACGTTCCTCCAGCCATGATTGCACATCCTCCGGAGAGGTAAAGAAGAAGGACTTCCCCTCTGCCAACGGGCTGGAAAAAAACATCATATATTTGATGCCTCGATCTCGCAGCAGTTTTTTAACTCCATCAAAGGATCGGCGCTCCTGTTGCACCTTCAGTGCGAAATCCAGAAAGCCTGATGGTGGCGTTGTCCAGTCGCAGATCTCCATGTTGTCGGGCAGCTTGCAGGATGGCATCCCGATCTCGATAATTGAGAATCCTTGCTATAATTGTCCTCGGCGGGGCCCCCGGGCGCGGCGGAGGGACCGGCGCCCTATGAGCACGTTCAATAGCAAAGAACTTCGAGAGGCGTTTGGGCTGTAGATGTTTGAGGATGAGATCCTCCATAAACAAGTCCACAAGGCCCATCCATTTTCTCCGGCACCCCCACCACGGGTATATTATTTCTGCGGGACCTTCCTTCCTGATCCTCCAGGCGGGCTGTGACTGCCTTCTGTTGATGGGACAGGCGCTGTACCTGCTGTTGCAACTGCTTGGTGGTACTTCGAAGTTCTGCAACGTCTTCCGCATTCCGAGTGACTTTCTCCGATGTTTTATTCAAATACGCTCTTAGTAGCGCCATTTCAATAGATACCTTATCTATCTTAGATTCCAGCGTGGTTCCCAGCGTCTGTATGGCCTGCATGATCGACGTTAAAGATGGCTCCTGTGCTGCTGCCTGAGCCCCGGCCTGGGCATCGCCACCACCGCCCGTTGAGGCCGTGTAGTTATCCATGGTGTTGGTCTGCGTCGTCGAGGATTTCTTAGGCTTCATGACGAAAAGTGGTAAAGTTAGACTTTTCGTCTAACTTTACCTCTGTGAATACCAAAAAGAAGTAAAGTTAGACTTTTGGTCCAACTTTACCTTTGTGAATCAGCTCCTTGTATTAAGGTCAACAATGACTCACATCAGAAAAAAACACACAGAGCCTTGGAACAACAAGACCCTCTTCCTTAGTCCCACCCATCTTCCTTGTCATATGTGTACACTGCCAAGCAAGACAAGTAGGTAATAGGGAGTTGGGCCCATATTGTCCCTGCAAAGTTGCAGTTAAATTCTATTAGGTAGGAATCGCAGTGCAGACACTGACACCCAAGAAGGAGGATCTCCAGAAGGCCCTCAAGGCATATGAGGAGGCTAACCAAGTGCTGGGTGCATCAGAGGATAAGGAGAAGGCTATGGGGGAGCAGGAGGAGATAGGACTGGGAGCAAACTCTGAGCTGCAACTGCCTGAGGATGAGGAGGACAACAGATCCACCAGTAAACAGCACCCTTCCAAGCCAGGGATCAGGGTGTCTTCCAAAGGTCTGTCCTCTGAGGAGTTGGCAGACTTGAAGGCTGAGAGGGAGCTCAGGCTGCAACTGGCTGAACTCAAGTTGGAGGAGGCAGCAGTCCCGAGAGCCCTGGATGAGAGAAGGACTGAGGCAGAGAGGGATTTGGCAAGGGAGAACGCTGAGGCTGAAAAGGTCTTTCCTGAAAAGAAATGACTACTGGCTCATGAGGTGAACATAAAGGAGCTTGACCTCAAAGCAAGGCAAGCCTCACAGTCCAGCAACAATGGTGACAGTAATACCACTGTGCCCACTGGAGATAAGAGAGTCCACATTCCGAAGTATCTAGTGCCTTACTTTGTTGAAATGCTTTCTTGAAATACTGAAACTCCTTCAGAGGGAAAAAGTAATGTGTTTTCGAACTGAGAGTACAATTGCTGATTTCCCTGTCTGAACCTGGAAGAGGAAATTGAACCAAAGGCCATAAAAGAATGGTTATGACTACTACTAATGTGCACAATGCAATATCTATAAGGACAGACTGAATATTATATGGTCACAGTGAGCTTAATTACAAAGATGAGGGCCTACCTGGTGAATCTTTCGGTCTGTGAAAGGTATCAACCATCTTGAGCTACAGGTTGCTTGAATGGCAGCTGCACTGACCCTCTACCAAGCACCATTGTTTGCACCATTAATGCAATGATATACCATACAAGAGGGGAATATCTGACGCCAAGCAGGTGTGTGGGTGGAAAATCCACTATGGTAATGAACCAGAGTTGGTGGGCGGTAGTGCTTTGTCGCAGGAATACAAGACCATATAAATGGGGAGTATGACACTCGTATTGCTTAAACTGAAGCAAAACATCAAAGCTATTGATCAGCTATTGATCAGAAAATAGACATTGTGACCATGGCTTTAGATTAAATGAAGGAATCCCTGGACATAAAAGTGCACTGGAATAGATAAATCTTAATAATGTGTTTCCAAAAATTGAAGATGGTGTGAAAACTACGAGTGATTCACTCACCTGAATCGAAAAAGCAGTGGCCACAACATGCAAAAAACGTGAAGACCATGAGGCGCACTGGATGTGCAATATTTACATTATTGGTGCAGCTAAATCAACAGACTTGGCTAAACCGGAACTCTACGGTGAAACACTCCTCCCTACCATCTTTGGTAAAAACAACTTTTTGCATTGAGGGCACAATCTTCATTTGCCTCTTGAATTTCAAGGACCATGACATAGTTCTGGTAATGGCATGGGAAAAGTGAAATAATGAGTTCCAAGGATCTAAGATCTCCTTTTTCCCACATTTTATGCTTGCTGTGCAGTGAGCAAGAAGGGTCTCCATGGAGGCCAAGAAGGCACCATGTGCAGCAAACCTTAGTTAATCAATGCTATAGCTTGACTGCGCCTACTTTTCACTAAGCTTGAAGAGATGCTTAATGTCAATAAAAAATAATTTGCCAGGAAAACATCTCATCAGAGGTGGGTGATCTTAAGCAAAGAGATGTTGAATAGGTAATGTGGATGGATGATGTTAGGATATACAGGATTTGAAATAATACCTTGTTTGACATGTTGACAAATAGGTCCTTTTGGGTATATTAAGAAAAAGGGGGCTGTTTACTAACAATCAGCACAAGATTTGTACATTTGTTTTTCTTACATTTCACCTGGATGGACATGTACTTTTAAGTTTTACATGCCCTGGTAGTGAAAAACTCACAAATTTGTTTTTCACTGCTGTAAGGCCTACCGCACACATAGGATAACATTGAGCTACCATATTACATTTAATACTCAATCACTGTTTGATTGGGATCAGGTAGGAAAGTCATGTTCTATGTCTGAGGAATTGTAGTTTAAAATCCTCTTTAATTGGAAAGTCAGTATTTTAAGTCTTGATTCTGAAAAAACGACTTTTAGAAAGTTGGCATTTTCCTGTCCTATCCATAAGGTGCCTGTTCCTGGGACACATAACTGTGTGTAGTTGGCAGTTGGCTTTTGTATATTTCTACTAGTCGGCCGCCCAATAGAGGGGCTAGATGTGCCTGGATGGGCAGTCTCATGAACAGCTACACTTGTACTTCAACAGACTGTGCCCTGCTCTCACACAAAGAACTTAACACTAGTATTTTGTGTCTGCAGACAAATTGGGACTAGGGCAGGGAGGCAGGAATTTTCAAATACTTCTGAAAGGTGATACCTTCAGAAACGTCTCCTACTTCAAAGGAGGCACCAGGTATACAAATAGAATCCTAAAATCCATTCTTTAGTTCAATTTCTGAACTTGCAGATGGGGTTCTAAGAGGACTGCCTGCTGCTGTGGCCTACCACATACTTCAGAAGACAGATTCGCTGCATCAAGGACTGCTCTGCTACCTGAAGCCTGCTCTGAACCCTCAGTGGTCCTCTCTGTTGCTTTATTGGAACCCAGGACTTTCAGAGTGACTACAAGGGCTAGTTGGTTGGCCTTCTGATCAGAGCCTCAGGGACAGAAAAGGTACCAATCATTTTGAACCCCATCTGGATCCAGCCAGAGTGAGTCCTAACCATCTAAATGGTGCTCTTGCAGTCCTGCATCCTTGGAAGTGGTGCTAAATGTGCTCAGATAGCTCCAATCCAAGGTGCATCACAAGTCAGCTTGACTTTCTGCTACATTCTACTCTGCATCAGCAAATCCCGTTCAGCTACACTTTGGCTGGAGTATCCGGCCTTGTGGAACCCTTGTTGGCTATAGCCTGTAGCTTCACCCCACTGGAAATTTTTGATTTCGAAAAAAGAGACTAAGGGGCCCATTAGGATGGTGGGCGGATTGCCCCCGCCAGGCTGGCGGTAGCCACCACCGGCCTGGCGGGGACAATCCGCCCGCCATCCTAACCAGAATGACCCCCCATATTAGCATGGCTGGGGGGTCCGCGGTGGACGGAAAGACCGTCCGCCGCTTTTCCTCCCCGGTCGCCGGCCGACCGGGGCGGAAAAGGTTCAATATGGTGGCGGTGTCTATCAGACACCGCCAGCCATATTAGTATGGGCTGCAACAGATGCCTTTCCGTGGCGGCGATGCTGCAACGGAAAGGCAGGCGGTCTTCACTTCGGGGGCCCCCTGTTGGCCCCCGGAGTGAAGGCGAGGTGGGGGTGCACATGGGGGGTACCTGTGGTACCCCCCAGCATTTGCATACACAAAGCGGCAGGCACCGAGTGGTGCCTGCCGCTTTGTGTATGCAAATGCATACATGCATTTTTAGCATTGTGGTGGGCGGTGCTGAGAGCACCGCCTGCCACAATGTTAAAAATGCAGGATGCGCCCGCTACTGTGGCGGGCGCATCTTAATACCCCCCACGGGACCCACGCCCTTATGACGGGCAGTCCCAAGTACCGTGAGAATGGCGGGCGGGCAAAGTCCTCCCGCCAGCCATCCTAATGGCCCCCTAAGTCTGAAAAAAGAAAGCTTCACAGCAACTTCGTTCAGCGGCTCCCTGACTACAACGCCTCCTCCACCAACACCTCCGTCTGCCTTTCCCCACTGTACTTTACTTTCTGAGACATTTTCTTCTGAAATTTCTTCTGAGTTCGAAGGTAAGCGAAGACAAGGCCCAATCTACTTTGTGTATCCGCTCAGTGCTCAATCGCAGTCGGTCATAAATTTAGACTTTGCCCGAGTCGCAAGCGACTAGATATCCTCAGTTGGCGCTTTGATCTTTTCGGTAATATTTTCTACTTACAGCTTTAAAAAAGTCATAACTCCCATTCTACTGATTATATTTTTGTCATTTTGGTGTCATATGATTCATTAAAATGTACTCAACTTATTTTATTTAGTTTGGAATTTTTCTCCTACTGTGTTTTCACTTGATTACTGTTTGCATGCTGTATACATACTTTACACTGTGCCTCTAAATTAAGCCTGACAGCTTTTGTGCCAAGCTACCAGATGTTTAAGCACAGGTTAATTTAGTGACTCTTTGTGGCTCACCCTGGCAAGGATTGTGGTTGCTGCTGCCCCCAACCAGCACTCCAATTCCTCACTTCATGTCAAAGTGCTAAAATAGATGCGAGATACATATGGCTTGTCTGACATTTGGAGGACTAGGAGGGGGTGAGAGAAACAGTTTTCCTGTAACTCAACTGTGCATAATAGCCAATCAAGATCAGACTGCTGGTTTCTTGACTTGGAGCCTATCCACTGGGCAATGCATGCAATGCATAGAAATGTACGGTGGGATTGTAGATCGCTGCTTGTCACCCATGAGGGGGTGCAGGTGCTGAGCAGGTGAGCATTGGCGTGTGGTGGATAATAAATACCTCCCATGAACAGTCTTAGACCACTCCTTGGTGATGCTGGAGCTTGATAGTCCAGTTTCTCTACTGTCCTGGATGGGCTGGAAGTTCCCCCCAGGGCTTTACACAGTAGAGTGAACTGTGAAGAATTGATCTCAGAACTAATCTCAGAATCTTTTTAAACAATTTAGGTGCTGTGGCACCATACGCTACCTTATGACCATTAGGTTTTATATATGTGGATTGGTCAAAGCTAGGGGTTTTGAAAGACTTATATGGCACCAGTTGCAAAGACATGAGAATGCAGTGTTGGACGGGGAACTCAGGGAACAACCTCACACTGGTATATTTTGCAGACATAATAAACTCCACATGGACTACAGAGAATGGATGAATAGATAGGTGAAATACCTTGGTAAATGCACATTGATCAGTCTCTTTGGTGAGGAGGAAAAGCCAGGTAAACCCCTAGCACAAATTCTCAAAAATACAGAAAACTGGGCCCCTACTGTGAGGGTTCTTCACACTGAAGATATCCAGAGGGTCACATTGAGGGAAAAGATTTTGTAGAAGTTTGTGTCTTATTATACTGACCTATACACAGCCAGGAATACTCTTGACCTAAAGAGGTTGCAGGCTGGATCTCGGAGGAACTGAGAAAACCCGTGCTTGAACAAACAAAAATATTATAAAAGCAATTGACAGCATTCCAAGGGATGGAGACTCCAGACTTGGATGGGCTAACTGATAATTTATATAAAACTTGAAAGGATATTCTAGCGCCACTCCTTTTGAATTAATACAATGAAGCTATTGGGCTGAGACAATTGCACTCCACTCTTCACCAAGGTATAATGAGTCTCCTCCAAAAACCTTGCAAGTATGTGACCAAATGTCAGCCATATCATCCCCTTTCTCTTCTCAGTATGGATACCAACATACTTGCTAAAATTGTTGCAACTTGAGTTGCCCATATATGGTGAAAGTGGTCCTCCCAGAACAGACTAGCTTTGTCCCTGGCAAAGCCATGTTTCACAACGTGCACACGCTATTCGCAATGGTACAGCAAGTTCATTCAGAAGTCAGGTCAGTTGCAGCATTTGTAGATGCAGAGAAGGTTTTGACTCTCTAGAGTGGCCTTTTCTGAATGTAGTGCTGGATCACGTGGAAAAGGCAGTCACATCATTGGGCTGTTGTGCTTGCTGCATTCTAAAGCAGATAAGAAAGGTCATGTGAATAACACCTTGTCTGAATGCTTAGCTTAGCATTCAAAAGGGTCTCTTGGCATGAATTCCCACTCTTTCCTTTCTAATTTGCACAGGTAATTGATCTTCTTGCCTGTAGGCTAAGGCAGATACATTCCCATTGTGGAACGTGTTCTCATCCAAACAGATACTACTCTCTCTATGCTGATGATATACTTCTATCTGTCAAAATCCACATGACAACCTGCCCTTTCTAATGGAGCCCTTGCTAATGGAGGAGGTTGTTCAGTTTGGATGTTGTTAGACGTCTCATCCTTAGGGTGGTCTTCCCCAAAACATTTTGCTTTCACCTCGATTTTTGTTGAATCTTTTTGTTGCCTTAGGACTCGAAGCACTCTACCACAAATATGACACGTTATTTTGCATGCCATTACTACGCGGTTATTACTTCGCAATAACCATTACTACGCAAGTTTTTTGTTCGCATACCATTACATTGAAAGTGTTAATGTATATGAAGTAAAAACTTGCCTATAATAAAAATGGTATGCAGAATAACTTGTTATATTAAAAAATACATTGAACCCCTTTTTTACACTACACTATTATTATTATTAATATTAGGCAATTTATGGAGCGCACAAATACCCTTAGGTGTCTCGGCGCTGAGGAACAGCTTGGGATGAGGAAGAGAAGGGGAAGGAAGGATTGATGACTGAATAATCAAGTTTTTAATTGTTTACGGAAGAATAACAAAGTGGGTGTAGATTTCATATGTAGAGGGAGTGTGTTCCAAAGTTTGGTGGTGGCGAAAGTGAAACTTCTGTCACCCCAGGTGGCCTTTTTGGTTCTGGGCACCGTCAGTATATGAGCTGCAGAGGAGCGTAGGGATCTAGTCGGTTTATAGGAGCATAGAGTGTTTTCGAAAAATTCAGATCCTATGTTGTGGATTGCCTTATATGCAATACAGAGGGCCTTGAACTTTGTTCTGCTTTTGATGGGCAGCCAGTGTAGCTGTCGGAGTACCTTGGAGATGGGTTTGGATTTGGGGGTGCCTGAGAGAATTCTTGCTGCTGCGTTTTGCACCATCTGCAATTTATGAAGGACTCTTTCTTGGGCATTAATGAGTAGGTCGTTACAATAGGCTATCTTAGACATGACGAGTGTACTGATTAGAGTCTTGCCTGCATTAGGAGGAAGGTAGGGCAAAGTTTTTTTTATCATCCTGATAGTAAAAAAGGATGATGAGACGACAGAGTTAACGCGATGAATGAAAGAAAGTTTGTTATCAAACATGACTCCCAGAATTCTGACCTTAGTGACAGGGGAGGTGGGCCCTGCTCTACCGGCCACCAGGAAGGAGACCAGCTGGGGGAGATATTTCCGAAGATCATCACCTCTGTTTTTTCCGAGTTCAGCTTAAGACAATTGTTTGCCATCCAAGAACTGATGGCAGACATTCCCTCTCTGAAGTTAGCCGAGACTGAATTGCCATTGTCGTAGATCTCCAACACAATCTGAGTATCGTCGGCATAGGACGTAAGACGCAGATTGTGGGACTTAATGATCCTGGCAAGGTCCGATACATATATATTAAACAGGGTCGGACTGAGCGAGGGTCCCTGAGGGACCCCGCATGGTAGTGAGAAGGAAGGGGAGTTGAAGTTGCCGAACTTTACACGTTGGGTACGGTTAAACAAGTAAGATGTCAGAAGGGCTTTTGCTTTGTCTTTAATACCTATGGCTGAGACACGGTCGATTAAGGTAGAATGTTCGACCGTGTCAAATTCTGCTGAAAGATCACCAGCACCAGGACCGCAGCACCTCCTTTATCAAGAGTCATCCTGATTTCCTTTGATGTCTTGATGAGTGCAGATTCTGTGCCGTGGTCTTTCCTAAAACCAAATTGGGTGTCGTCTAAGAAGTTGTTGTTCTCAATATAGCTGGCTAGTTGGGTGTTCATCACTTTTTCGATGATCTTTGCAGGGAGGGGGAGGCCTGCAATTGGTCTATAATTCTTGGTCTCTGTAGGGTTAAGGTTCTGTTTTTTGAGTAGAGGTTTGATAATGTTTTCTTTCCAAATGGAAGGGTATATTCCGGTGGTGAACATTGAGTTGTAGGTGTTGGCCAGTTCGTGACCTATGATCTCCGGTATAAGTTTTAATGTAGTAGGGGGGCATGGATCATTGGGGGAACCAGATTTAGTGGTGGATATACCCAGCACTACTGAAACCCTACTACACTACCCTAAACCCTAAATCACTACCCCCTGCACAAACATACGCATTCCCCCACTCCGGTCCCTACACTCATTCACTACCTTTCGCAACCCCGACACTACACTAACTACTAAAACAGTAACCTACACTACACTAACATCACAACACTGTCCCTACTCCCAAACACTACCCTGCAGAACACCCGACACTACCCTAAACCCTACAGCAGTACCCTACACTACACAAACACTACAACACTACCCTAAACCCTAACACACTACCCCCAGCACGACCCTACCCCTACTCCCAGTCTGTCCCCTTCACCTAAACACTACCCTGCACGACCCCTGACACTAACCTAAACCCTAAAACACTACCCTACACTACTACAATACCCTTAATCCTAAAACACTACCCCAGCACGACCATTCCCCTACCCCCAGTCCA
Organism: Lissotriton helveticus; assembly: GCF_964261635.1. Lineage (NCBI taxonomy): Eukaryota > Metazoa > Chordata > Amphibia > Caudata > Salamandridae > Lissotriton > Lissotriton helveticus. Next base: position 767,284,739 of record NC_136068.1, read on the forward strand.
TCCCCTACACTGAAACACTACCCTGCATAACCCCCCGGCACTACGATAAACCCTAAAACACTACACTACACAAACACTACAACACTACTCTAAGCCCTAAAACACTACCCTAAGCACAACCCTGCCCTTATTCCCAGTCCAGCCCCTACACGCAAACACTTCCCTAAACGACCCCCTGACACTACCCTAAACCCTAAAACACTACCCTACACTACACACACTCTACTACACTACTCTAAACCCTAAAACAAAACCCCAAGCAAGACCCTGCCCCTATCCCCAATCCTCTCCCTACACTTAAACATTACCCTGCACGACCCCTGACACTACCCTACACTACACAAACACAACACTACACTAATCCCTAAAATACTAACCCCTGCATGACCCTCCCCATCCCCCACTCCTGTACCTACACACATACACTACCCTACACAATCCAGAACACTACCCTTAAACTAAAAACACTACTCCTCAAACACAAACCCTACAAAACTAAACAGTTCCTCTTACCTCTCTATCCTCGGTGGGTGCCCAGAGCCCCTCCTTCGATGCTGTTGTCACCTGTTTTCCTTCCACCATGCCGTCTTTCTGGCCTCTTCCTCACTGCAATTTGTCATTGCTGCCTCCTCGACTCCCATCATCCATACACACATTACTACGCATGCATTGTAACAGCGCTTGCAAAGTAATAACATGCATAGTAAAGGCTACGCGTTATTACAGCGCATGCGTTGTAACGCATGCGTAGTTATGGTACGCATTGTAATGACCGCGTACAAAAGGATGTTTACCCTCTACCACTGCTGACCAGTGCTAAAGTGCATGTGCCCCTCCCCTAAAGTTGGTAACATTAGTGTATACTCGATCGACATATTTACTTACTTGTAAGTCCCTTGTAAAGTGGTATACTATATACCCAGTGCCTGTAAATAAAATGCTACTAGTGGGGCTGCAGCACTGATTGTGCCACCCACACAAGTAGCTTTTCAAACCTGTCTCAGGCTTGCCACTGCAGAGCCTATGTGTGCAGTTTCACTGCCACTTCGACTTGCCTTTTAAACCCTTTGCCAAGCCTTAAGCCCCCCTTTTATTACACATCGGTCATCCCTAAGGTAGGCGCTATGTAGTCCATAGGGCAGGGTGCTGTGTAAGTGAATAGTAGGACATTTACTTTTAAGTTCTACATGCCCCGGTAGTGAAAAACCCCAAAACTCATTTTTCCCTACCGTTATGCCGACTCATTTCATAAGTTAACATTGGGAATTCCTTAAACACCTTTTAAGCTGTAATTCCTGATTAGAAAGGAGTAGCTTTATAATGTTTTACATTTTTGGAATATGTACGATAAACTCTCTTTCCTGGTAAAGTTGAATTTAACATTACTATATTAGAAATGCCACTTTTAGAAAGTGGACATTTCTCTGCTGTTACACATTTGTGTGCCTACAACAATGTCTCCAATACATTTCTGGGCTGGATAACAGCTACACTTTGTGCATAACCTCTAGAAAGCCACAAACACAGGATGGCTAGGTGTGCCTCAGTGTAGAAAAGTGACTCTTTTAAACACGGTCATCCCCACTTTTTGCCTGGTCCTTATGCTTTTCGGCAGAAAATGCACTAAGTTCATGCTAACCAGGCCCCAGTGCTCCTTCCTGTAAACAAGGTAAAGGTCTAATTGTAACTTAATTGGCAAGGACTTAATCGCCCCTGTAAGTCTCTAGTAAATAGTACCCCTGGTAACTAGGGCATGGGTACTAAAGAGGGTCCCTAAGGGCTGCAGCATGCATTATTCCACCCTAAAGGACCCACAGACAAATAGCATGCAGACTGTCATTGCAGCCTGTGTGACATGGTGAAAACCATTATGAAAACATGGATGGCACACACCATATGTGCCATGCCCATGTACATTGCATGTATTGTATGGAAGTCACCCCTACAGCAGTCCTTAGAACCCTAAGGTATGAATCAATATATTATATGTGAAGGCACATATGCATGAGCAGATATGCCCCTGTGATGTCTAGTTCAATTACTAGATATTGTAAGTGATTAGGAAGCCATCTTAAGCACATGTACTGGGCCCTAGTCATTACAAGTTACCCAGCTACATGATGACTTCACTGAAACTAATGGTGTTTGTCTTATTAAATCCAAACTGATACCAGTATTGGGTGTATTATGACATGCACCCAGAGGGCACCTACCAGTATCGTTTTGGATACCAGAGTGGTGTGGCTTGTGTGAGTCTACCCTACCAGCCCAGACTCCTATTGGCCGCCTTCCATGTGGTAACTACGTGCCCAGTTAGGAAAGGCCGCAAAGATCGTGCATATAACGCACCTCTGAAGCTACCCCCCCGGGAGGAGCCACCTGTCGATTTGAAAGGCCGGGTAATCCTGAGATCTATAGGTGCATTGGTTAATGGCTGCGAGTTGCGTAGCCCAATAATACTTCTTGACATCTAATACTACCCCCATCAAACCAACCCAGTGTAAGTTTATGGGTGGCGATATGTGGTGGCTTGCCCTCCCACATGAGATCTTGAACAACGCCGTTAAGGTCCCTGAAGTATGTTATGGAAATCGGAAGCGGGGAGTTCTGCAGAGCATATAAAAGTCTTGGAAGGGACATCATCTTGAACAGGGCTGCACACCTCAAGAGAGTAAACAGGAGCAATTTCCAGTGTTGGACGTCGAATTTAAGACACACCATAGGTGGCAGAATATTAGTTTCGTAGAATCTGGAAAGGTCTTTAGAGACCCAAATTCCCAAGTATCTGAAGCCGTCAGCCGCCTCCTCTAGTCGACAGCTCCGGGGAAGTGAGGTCCACTTGCCAAAAAGGACGTAGAGCACCGACTTAGACCAGTTGATCGAATATCCAGCAAACCTGCCAAACACGCAGAATATGCCCAGGACCACATTGAGGGATGCCACCGGGGAGGCCAAATAAAGCAGGATGTAATCTGCATACAATGAAATGCGGTCTTCCCAGCCGTGCGTCCATCGAAGGGCCCTGATAGCGAGGTCCTGTCGGACGCACGCCGCCAAGGGTTCCAGAGCCAGAGCAAAAGCAGTGACAGAGGACAGCCTTGTCGGGTGCCTCTTCCGAGAACAAAAAACGGGGATTTCCTGTTATTAACAACCACTTGCGTGAGCGGTCGGCAGTATAGAAGCTGCACCCAGTCGATAAATTCAGACCCAACCCCCAATTTGCAGAGTATGGCAGACAAGTAGGGCCACTCGATGGTATCAAAAGCTGATGCAGCAACCAGGGACACCACAACTGCGTCTTCCCTGATCGTATTCACCCGGCCCAGAACTCCATGAATCCTGCGCAGGTTGAGAGAGGTATTTCTCGCAGACATGAATCCCGATTGGTCCGGATGGACCAGGCGTGTGAGGACCCAAAGCAAACGAGTGGAAAGAATGTTTGCCAGGATTTTCGCTTCACAGTTGAGCAGTGAATTGGGCCTATAGGATGAGCATTTGTCGGCAGGCTTGCCCGCTTTAGGAATGATGACAATGTTTGCAAGTCTCTTATCCTTGGGTAGGATACCTCTTTCCTTACTTTCGCAGTACATGGCGGCAAGAAAGGGCGCATTCTTGCTCACCATGATTTTAAACAATTCTATAGGGATACCATTAGGACCCGACGCTTTCCCTCCCCGCAGGTCATGAATGGCTTTTTTTCGACTTCAACCACTGTAATATCAAGATCTAGATCGGAGCGTTCCTCCTCGGTATGGAGTGGCATTGAGATGTCATGGAGGAGAGAAGTGGCGTCCTCCTCAGTATGTGTCATGCCGGAGGTGTAAAGCGATCGGTAATAGTGGCCAAATGCGTATGCTATGTCTTGTGGTACGGTAAGATGGGAAGGTGAGTCAGTCACAACCTCTACTACAACGCACTGGGCCTTATCCCAGCGATCCAACCAGGCCAGTAGTTTGCCCATCTTGTCTCCCACATTATAGATCTTACTGATCGTGGCCCGGTGGTGGGTCTAAGCATCCCCTGTAGCTAAGTTGGAGAATTCCTTAACTTTAATATGGAGTTTCTAGCGCACTTCCACCGAGTCCTGTATTTGAACTGCGTTCTCCAAATCAAGGATCTCCACCTCTAAACGAACCATGTCTGCCCCCCTTTCCTTCCGATGTCAGGCGATCTGTGCCAAGACCACCCCACGTATAACCACATTATAGGCCTCCCAGAGTACTGTTGATGAGTCAACTGAACCCTCGTTTTCCTAAAAATAGAGATCCGTCTCGCTCAGGACCTTGTCTCTGGTGGAGGGATCCGTGAGATACCAGGAGTTGATTAGCACCACTCGGCCAACCGTGGGCTCTCCCACCTCCAAATGACACAGAATGGACGAGTGGTCAGAGATCCCCCTGGCCAGATGTTGTATGTCTCTGACAATGTGGAATTGGTGAGCTAGCGTCAGCACGTAGTCTATCCGGACATACTACGATGAGGCCCGACTCACCGCCCCCCAGTCACACCGGCCGCCTGATCTCCTGGAACCACGTCAACGACGAAGACACCATCAAGACCATGCACACCTTCCAATCAGGCTCGTTCAGACCCCAGCCCCCACCACATCTTCAACAAAGCAAGGTCCATCATCGCACCCCCAACTCCGCAAGATATTCAACAACTCATTCGAGACCACCATCTTCCTGGAGAGCTGGAAACATGCAGAGATCAACACCCTCCTCAAGAAACCCAAGGCCGACCCAAACGACCTCAAGAACTTCCGGCCCATCTCCCTGCTACTGTTCCCTGCAAAAGTCATCGTAAAGATTATCAACAGACAACTGACCCAATTCCATGAAGAAAACAATGCCCTGGACTCGTCCCAATCCGGATTCCGTGCCAATCACAGCACTGAAACCGCCCTCATCGCTGCCACCGACATCAGGGCCATGCTGGACAGTGGCGAAACCACAGCCCTCATCCTCCTGGACCTCTCGGCCTCCTTTAACACCGTCTGCCACCACACCCTTCGCACACGCCTCCACAAGGCAGGGATCCACGACAAAAGTCCGGAACTGGATCACCTCCTACCTCATTGGCAGAACCCAGAAGAACGCCTCCCTCCATTCCGATCCATAGCCACCAAGATCACCTGCAGCATACCCAAAGGATCATTCCTCATCCCGACCCTCTTCAATGTCTATATGACACCACTCGCCAACATCGTCCGATCACACAACCTCAACAGTCTCATATGCCGACGACACCCAGCTGATCCTCTCCCTCACCAAAGACACCGGCACTGCTAAAACCAACTTCCAAGCCGGAATGAAGGCCATTGCCGAATGGATGAAGATCAGCCGACTGAAACTGAGCGCGGAAAAGATGCAGGTCCTCATCCTCGGCTCCACCCCCTCCGCCTGGGACGACTCCTGGTGGCTAGCCTCACTGGGAGATGCACCGACACCCACCAACTACGCACGCAACCTGGGGTTCATCCTGGACTCCTCGCTGTCAATGACCCAACAAGTCAACGTCGTCTCCTCCTCCTGCTTCAACAGCGTGTGTCTAGACCCCTGAGGCGTGAGCCGGGGGCTGCCCTTTTTAATTCTGTGCATTCTGAATATTGTTTTACCTTCGTTATATTATTTTCGTTTTTAGCCTCACCAGATCAGGGACTTCTCCTGCACTCCATCCCGCCCCCAGCGCAGCAGAGTCAGCGCTGACGCTGTGCGAGGCAGGGCTCTAGGAGGCCATATTGGGGGGAATCAGGGTTGGCGCTCGAGCTGTTGGACGCCTCCCCTCCCGCCCAGGTATAAAATCGTGCAAAGGCGCGAGCGCGCTGATTGCTAGCGTGTGTCTAGACCCCTGAGGCGTGAGCCGGGGGCTGCCCTTTTTAATTCTGTGCATTCTGAATATTGTTTTACCTTCGTTATATTATTTACGTTTCTAGCCTCACCAGATCAGGGACTTCTCCTGCACTCCATCCCGCCCCCAGCGCAGCAGAGTCAGCGCTGACGCTGTGCGAGGCAGGGCTCTAGGAGGCCATATTGGGGAGAATCAGGGTTGGCGCTCGAGCTGTTGGACGCCTCCCGCCCGCCCAGGTATAAAATCGTGTCAAAGGCGCGAGCGCGCTGATTGCTAGCGTGTGTCTAGACCCCTGAGGCGTGAGCCGGGGGCTGCCCTTTTTAATTGTGTGCATTCTGAATATTGTTTTACTTTCGTTATATTATTTACGTTTTTAGCCTCACCAGATCAGGGACTTCTCCTGCACTCCATCCCGCCCCCAGCGCAGCAGAGTCAGCGCTGACGCTGTGCGAGGCAGGGCTCTAGGAGGCCATATTGGGGGGAATCAGGGTTGGCGCTCGAGCTGTTGGACGCCTCCCACCCGCCTCTAACCTGAATAAAGGGATGTGCTCACTCCGTCCGCGCAGCGGGCGGGTGGGCGCAGCGGGCGCGCCGGCGGCGCGCCGAAAGCGCGCCAAAGGCAAGCCCGTCTGCGCCCGTCCGCGACCGGACGGGGCCAGGGGCCGCGACCGGACGGGGCCAGGGGCCACGACCCCTGTACATTTCCACGGCCCTTATAGAAGATACAACTTCAGTGAGCTGCTCAGCCTGAGACCTCCGGTAAAAGAAAAGTGTGACCATCTGTATTGCCCTTTGAATCTGCCCTCCCACTGTCAACACTGCCATTCTTATCTCAAAGGCACTATGATTATTGAACCCCGGCACTCTTTTAGGATGCTCCTCGTAAACTGTGGGTCTTTACCCAAGCACCAAACAGAAGTATCTCTACTGTTGGATGAACATAATCCGGATGCAGTTTTTTTTACTGAGACATGGCTAACCCCGTCTTCTGAGCCTGATCTTGTTCAAGCACTGCCACAGGGCTATCAAATAGCTAGGGCAGATCGTACATCTGGGAAAGGCGGAGGTTTAGCAATAGTGTTCAAAGATAGCTATACCTGCCGATGCGCCCCCACCTCTGTTCTGGACTGTTAAAGCATGTCGTTCAGTCTGGAGCTGTCACCAAATGTAAATTTTTCCGGAGTATTGGTCTATCGTCCACCTGGCTCGGTCAGACAGTTTATAGATTCTGTGGCAGATCTTGCCGCTACCTCTGCTAATTTTACGCTGCTGGGCGATTTGAATATGCATTTTGAGGACACAGGCGACCATGCTGCCCAAGAACTAATCGCTGGTTTGTCCGCATTACAGCTAACGCAACTTGTCCTCTCACCTACACACGTGAAGGGGCATTTGCTGGACCCTGTGTTTAGCAACTGCCAGAATCTGGTGACAGAGCCCCCTATGATGCTCCCGTGGACTGACCATCGTCTAGTCCCGTTAACCTGGCACATCCACAAACCCCCTGCCCTTATGACAGGATTACGGGACGCACGAAATTGGTCTAAACTGTCAATAGATAAGTGGGCTAATGAACTTCAAGCTACTATACATCCCATTACTACAGATCCCACGGTAGCCAATGATACTTTTAACAACTGGATTATACGATCGTTGGACACCGTTCTCCCAGTGAAGACAATTCGGGCCAAAAGATCTAGGATCTCGGCTCCTTGGTACACTGAAGAGCTTAGGGAAACCAAACGTAAGAGTAAAAGGTTGGAGAGGAAATGGCGTCTGGGCTATACAGACCCAGATAAAGCGTTATATAGGAGTTCCACCAGGGACTATAAGCTGGAGATTAAGAAAGCTCAATCTTGGTATTACACGCAAAAGATCACTGAAGCCAAATCCAATTCCAAGGAAATTTACCGGATTGTGAAAAGTCTCACTGTCCTCCCCCAGCCCCCTATAAAAAGTGATAACCTACAAGTTTGTTGTAATGAGAGGGCGGACCTTTTTTATAATAAAGTAGATCTTATCTACTCTTCCTTTCCAACCACTCATTTGGATACCCTAGTAGCGCCTCCTGTATATTCCAAACACGACACGACAGATAATGTGTCACCAGTGCTGGAGAACTTTCCATTGCTGCACCAGGACTTACTAGCCACCTTAATGGCCCAGGTCGAATCGGGCTCTCCCAGCGATCCCGTCCCTCCGAGCTCCTTAAAGACTGTTAGCTACATCATCCTTCCAGTCATATTGAAGGTACTTAATGCCTCAATTTCCACCAACACAGTTCCATCCGCGTGGAAAGAGGCTAGGGTAAGAGCACTTGTTAAGAAGCCCAATATGGATATCAACAACTTCAGTAACTATCGTCCAATTTCCCTGCTTCCCTGGGCCAGTAAGTTACTGGAAAAATATATTAACAGCCTCTTGACCAATTTTCTAGAGAAGAACAGTCTACTTGATCCCTCGCAAACCGGCTTCCGCCCCAAGCATGGGACGGAGTACGCTTTATTGGCGGTCCTGGAGGAAACTAGAGGCATCTTGGATCGGGGAGGATCAGTGGCAGTCATCCTCCTCGATCTAAGTGCCGCTTTTGACACTGTAAACCATAAAATCTTATTGCAGCGTCTCCGGGACATTGGGATTCAAGGAGAAGCGTTGGAGTGGATCCATTTGTTCTTAAACGATAGAAATTTTCAGGTTTTTGAGGGAACCACCATCTCTACCAGCAGGCCTTTGGATTGTGGAGTTCCGCAGGGTTCTTCACTCAGCCCAACATTGTTTAATGTATACATGAGGCCGCTGGCTGGGATCGTCCGTCCATATGGCATTAAGATCATGACCTATGCGGACGACACCCAGCTGGTGGTCTCTTTGACGCGGGCCGAAGACCCTGCGGGCACGGTGGATCTGGTGGGCTGCCTGGGTGAAGTCAGCAGCTGGATGACCCTGTCTTGTCTCAAACTTAATGGGGACAAGACAGAGGTCATGCTGCTGGGTCATTCAGCTCCATCTGCGGTCGACCAGATCTGGCCAGCCTGCCTGGGCCCGCCTCCAGTCCCTATGGATGCTATTAAGAGCTTGGGTCTCTGGTTGGTCAAGTCCCTGACGTTTGACCATCAAGCTGTTGTGTTATCTGCCACCTGTTTTGGCCTCATTAGAATGTTGAGGAAGATTTTTCCCTTGCTACCATTTGAGGCCAAACAAATTGTTGTTCAGGGACTGATTCTTTCCAGATTGGATTTTGGAAATGCACTTTATCTTGGTGCTCCAGACTTCACACTGAAGAAGCTACAGGTGATCCAAAACTGTGCGGCCCGGACCATGCTTCAAATACCCCGCAGGATCTCTGTTAAATCTGGATGAACAAAACTGCACTGGCTCCCTGTTAAGGATAGGATTAGTTTCAAAGCTCTCTGTGTTGCCCATCAGTCATTTTGGGAAACTGGCCCAGCGATCAGTCGTCCCCTAATTACCCCTTACCTCCCTAGCAGACAGCTACGGTCTTCCAACTCCTTACGTGCTGTCGTGCCTAAGGTTAAACGGTCCAGATCAGGAGGTCGTTCCTTTTCTCTAAATGCGGCTAGGCTTTGGAACAGTCTACCCTTACATCTAAGATCCAACTCTGATCTTACCTCGTTTAGGAAGCACCTGAAAACTTTTTTGTTCAATAAATAGATCTGTTTTGTTTCCTGGCTACTAGCTCAGCTGTCTATACACTGTTAGTTTTAGCGCTTGGACGCCCCCGGGCAGCTATTTGCGCTTTATAAAACACATTTTCATTTAATTTCATTTCATCCTCTGTATGCTTCGTAAGATCTACAGATGGATCCCCAACAAAACCAGAAGGACGGTCACCCAGGCCCTCGTCACCAGCAGGCTGGACTACGGCAATGCCCTCTACGCGGGAACCACGGCCAAACTTCAGAAGAGACTCAAACGCATACAGAACGCCTCTGCACGCCTCATCCTCGACATCCCCCGTCACATCACTGCCCCCCTGAAGGACCTACATTGGCTTCCTGCCAACAAGAGGGTCACCTTCAAGCTCCTCACCCACACTCACAAGGCACTCCATGACACTGGACCAGCATACCTCAACAAGAGACTCACCTTCTACACCCCCAACCGCCAGCTCTGCTCCGCTGACCTCGCCACCGTCCCACGGATCCACCAAATAACCACCGGTGGCAGATTCTTCTCCCACCTCACCGCCAGGACTTGGAACACCCTCCCCACCCACCTGCGTCGGACCCAGGACCTGCTGACCTTCTGGAGACTCCTCAAGACCTGGCTGTTTGATCAGTAGCTGCTTGACCTCACGGGTGAGTAGCACGCTCTACAAATGTATGATTGATTGATTGAGTATATTGGAGATCGGTCGGGTGCAAGCCCCTCCAGATATCAACAAGACCCATTGCGCCGAGAAAGCGATGGATCCGCTTGCGGGAGGGTGGCAATTCCCTCTGGGGCCAACGATCAAGCGAGCCAGAGACAATGGAATTAAAGTTGCCCCCAATCAACAATCTGCCGTCTGGTAAGACGAGGAGGAGATTGCTGAGATCGATAAAGGCTTGGGTGTGCAAGCCGGTGGTTTATAGACCAAGACAAGATTGAGTGTACTCCCCTGACAAGTCTTAGAGATGGCTACAAATCTGCCCAGTGCATCAGTGTGAACCAAGGCTACCCAGTATGCCCACACCCCAGGAGCCAGAGCCGAAAGCCGAATGGGCTGCTAAATCAAAACCCCAGCGGGACAGGTCCTTGCATGCCTAGAATGGTTCCCAGAAAGGTTCCCGTCCCGAGCACGATGGACCACTCACCAACGGATACTATAGAAAAGAGGAACCTACACCTGCCTTCATGTGAGACCTGTCAAATGTGTGATGCCCGTGCCACAAAAATAATACAATACACAGAAAAACAATCCCCCCAACCCAAAGAACAACCCCTGAAACCCCCCTCCCTGCCTCCCTGCTTGGCGGTGTCAGAACCTCCCACCCACCCAAACTAGCAGAGTGCCTATCGCCCACCCCTACCAAACCTGTGGGTACATGTAACCAGCTGAGCACCCTTCATGGAAATTAGCAGCTGGTAACCACGTTTTACAAACTGAGATAGTCCGGAAGCAGCTATGAATACCCCACAAACCGTTGTGGGACCAATACAGAAGGGTCTGGGACCTATGGAAAGTCACTTTAAGTCTATTGTGAAAAAGTCCCCAATAAAACCGTATCACAGTTCGATATCAAGGTCCGCAGTACTGGGGGGGTGGGGGGGGGGGGCAATGCCCCGATCTGCCCCCAGGTGGAGTAGAAGCTTACCACACTCAAGGAATTAAACATACAGACCAGTCATTCCGACCTTCCTGTTGCTGCCTCCTGCTCTTCAGGCAGGGTGTTTCTGCCGGATATGCCAGTGCCCTCCTCCATTCTCGCTCTCCGGACGCGATTGTTTCTTGGGCCTGCCGTACGACATCTGTCCAGCCAGTCCCAGGCCTCCTCGGGGGTGGTAAAAAAACTGGCCTTCCCCTCCTATTCCACCCTGAGCTTGGCGGGGAAAAGCATGGCATATTTCAACTCCTGCTGGCAAAGCACCTTTTTCACATCCAGGAAGCTGTGTGGCTGACGTTGCACCTTGAGGGTGAAGTCCGGGAAGAAGGTGAAGCAACTGTTCTGGTATTCCACCAGTGCCGCTGGCCAGGCACACTGCAGGATGACATCCCTGTCCCGGAAGTTGAAGATCCTAGCCAGCAAGGGCCGCGGGGGCTCCGGATCTCGGTCGGCCGCCCGGCACCCGGTGCGCCCTTTCGACAGAAAAGAAGTTGGAGAGACCCGTCGGCTTCAGATAGGTGGTGATCAAGCCCTCCACAAAGAGGTCTGCTGATGGCCCCTCTGCTCCGGCACCCCCAAAAAATGTGCGTTATTGCTCAGGAGCGCCCCTCATAGTCGTACAGCTGCGTGTCCAGTTTCGCAGTGAGGGTCTGCATGGCCTCCATCTTGCGCTGCAAGTCAGAGGTATCCTGAACCAGTGAACTCGTTTTGATCTCGACGTCCTTCAGACACGAGTTCATCGATTGCACGTCTGCCCGGATATGGGACACCTCCGAGGACACAGCGTCGATGCGTGATTCCAGAGACGTGTGCACGGTTGTGATGGCTTCCATGATGTCCAGTAGCGTTGGTACTTTCTTCTTCCCACCCGATTGTAGCTTCTCTTGCGCGGTGGGTCCCTCCTTCGGGCTTGCGCCTGGGCCACCATCCCACGCATATTTGTTCAATTTAGCCTGCTCTGCTGCTTCAGAGCTGCGACCCCCAGCCATGATGCAACTGGCTACGCCGGCGTAGACCTAAAAGAAAGGAGTACAAGGCTGTCCCTTGCACTTGGGGGGGGCTGCCTGAGTCATTACCCGAACTGCTGCAGACAGGGCCAGACTTAGGAGATCGAACTAAGGGGCACAGATAACCCGGCTCAAGCCGCAGAACAGGCCGCACTCTATATGGGTGTCGGGAACAACGTCCCCCGCAAGAACACACATCCGTCCGGGCCAATCACCAGCTAGGCCAGGCAGTCACACGAGCCCCTGAAGACAATGGGGCCCAGCACCCCTCCCGCAGCATCCACCAGCAGTCGACACTGGGCCTAAGATGGCTGCCATATGGTTAGCTTCCCTCACTGGCCCCACGAGGAGAGTTAGACCAGTCCCAGCTCCCCATGTATGTCTGTGGGCTATACAAAACCTATGCGCAGTTACTGGTTATAGCTGGAGCCAGCTAGGGGGAATCTTGCGGAGCTCAGGGGACAGGGGGCCCAGAGGGGGAATCACGGCACACCGGCCGGGTCTCTTCGTCGGTGGTGAATCGTGACCAGTCTTGGTTAGTTTTGCACCGCTTCTGGATACAGCGGACGGCGTACGGGCACTACCCCCAGCAAGTCGGGGTACCCAGCAGCCCTCACTCACCAGCACCGATGGATGGGGCGATCAGGTCCCCCAGCAGCCGGTGGCAAGCAGACAGTTAGAATGTCACTGGGCTCACGCCGTCCTGGTGCCTCGCAACACACCGCTTCACCGGTGGGTGCCGACTCCTTAACGGTCGCAGTAGGCGTTTTTACCCAGCACCAGCCCGCTGGAGTGCCGCGGAGATGCCTGAGGGTCGCAGGTCAGCCAGAACGGGATCACAGGCCGCAGTGCAGCGGAGTCTGTGCCGCAAGAGAGGAGGCCTCTCTCCACGCCAAGTGCATTAGCAGCTCAATCTCTGGAATCGTCAAGCGGAATTTTATCGGGATAGGCTCATTCAATCCCCAGTGCTTTCTGCTGCATTCCGGTGAATAAGTACACCAGCTGCCAGATCATGAATGATGGATAGTTGCACAAACGGGTGAGCTCAGACGGAGCCACCTCGAGAAGTGGCCATTTCTCCTGGATGTTGGCCACGCCCCACCTACCAGTATCTTAGGACCGGATTTAGAAGTTGGTGGGACCGCAACAGAATGGCCTTTTTTGGCTGTCTTCCCATCAGCCAACCTGGCAGTCCACCCACCCTATTTAGATGTTGCCTGACAATGGGAGAGACAAACCACTACAGTCTTGTCGCGGAGTAAATACTCACATTTTCCGGGGGTATGGGATGTGGTTTCCTCCTCTTTCCTGTGGTCATGGTCCCCCCTGTCCTGCTGCACCTTAACAGATTGCCACTCCTTTTTTATGCAATCTACGGAAGGTATTAGAGGTGTGTGTGGGTATACATTGCATAGTGTGTGTACGTTGGTTGTGTGCATGCAGTATGTACATGTTCACATCACTACACATATCCTACACACACACATATGTACACATACACGACATATATATATTTTACATCAACAAATAAATGTGACTTACCCGTCTCCCCACCACAGCAGTCGACCCTGTCCGGATTCCGCTAACAGGACACCGGCAGGCCAACTGGAACATCTAAATCTGCTTGGCGGGATCCCACTGTCACAACGGCATTGGACAGCAAAACACACAAGATGATGGACGGAATGTTGCACAATGGTAAACATTCACCCCCAGTCACAGATCTGTGTTTAATCCATCGTTATTTTGCTCACCAAGCCATCCCAGTTCAGACATGGCCAGATGCAAATCAGTCTTGTCCCTGTTCCTCATGGGAACAGTCCAGCCTGAACTGCCAAGCCATGTCTTAGCTGGACCGGAATCAAGCATCCTAGGACCGGTTTCTGGCTATCAGCCGTCTTCAGGCAGGATAGCTTGACTCCAGTTGCTTAGTGAGCACGGGACCCACGTCTGGGCATACCCTTCCCACATAGGGTGAACAGCAAAATACACAAGATGATGGATAGAATGTTGCACAATGGCAAACATTCACCCCCACTCTGATAGCCAGAAACCGGTCCTAGGATGCTTGATTCCGGTCCAGGGAAGACATGGCTTGGCAGTTCGGTCTGGACTGTTCCCATGAGGCACAGGGTCAAGACTGATTTGCATATGGCCATGTCTGAAAGAAGTTCCGGGTGCACCAACCTTTGTGTTATAATGTATAGAAATTGCACTCACCCGGAACTTCTTTGCCTACAAAGACCAACTGTACCTACAGACATCCGGGACCTCGATAGGGGCAACATTTTCCCCAAGCCTGGCATGTATTTATGTTGGGCAGTTCGAGATGAACTACATCTATCATGCATCTCTTCCAGAGGAACATTGTCCGCTGGAAGAGATATATAGATGACATCTTGTGCATCTGGAGGGGTCCAGCAGAAGTGTTGGAGCAATTCTTGACATGGCTTTACAGTCCTGACCAATGTTTAAGATTCACATGGACTTTGGACCGCTACAAGGCTACGTATCTTGATTTGGATATACAAGCCGTAGACAAAAAAATGGTTACCACAGTCCATCAAAAACCAACGGATAAGAACTCCTTGTTGCACTACAAGTCATTCCACCCCAGGGCCCTCCGGGATAACCTCCCGGTAGGACAGTTCATGAGATACCGTAGGAACTGTACAGCAACTACCAGTTATCTCGAACAAACAGAGGAATTAGCAGTCAAACTCACATCCCGTTCATACCCCCAGAAGGTAGTGAGACAAGCACGCAAGCGGGCGCTGAACACCCCAAGAGAAGCCCTGCTGACTAAACAAACGAAAGAACATAAGGAATGTATCCCAGTGGTCACTACATTTGGCCCCCATTCAACTAAGATCCGACAAATAATCAGGAAACATTGGCATTTGCTAAACACTAACTCTATGCAGATGCCGCAAGCGCGCTTTGCTTTTAAACGGTCATCTAGTCTGAAGGACCGGCTGGTCCATTCTCGCTCAGCACTAGTGGCCAAAGAATCTAATATCCCGCCGGGACACTATCCATGTGGGAGCTGTACAGTTTGTGCACTAACTAATAAATCTAAAACAATTACTAGAGCCAATGGGAAGATCTGGCACTTAAACACCTTTAGTAATTGTAATACTGCTAATGTGATCTACAGACGTTCATGCCCGTGTGAATTGCACTATATTGGGCTCACTTCGAGAAAGATAAAAGTCAGGATCCAGGAACATCTTAGCACGTTAAAAGCCGGAAAACTCACAACCAAACTGGTACAACACTTTATGGATCAGAAATACCAACCCAGGGACCTGCGGTGGACAGTGATTGAAAGGGTGAGAGGGGACCTGCATAATATGGAAAATACACTCCACAAAAAAGAGGCACGCTGGATCTATGAAGAGGCCACTGACCAACATGGTCTTAATGACACTATTGAGTGGAACAGATTGCTAGCCAGCTAATTGTGATGTTTGACCATACACTAATAATAAGAGACATACAGATTTTATGCATACCCCACCCAATAGACATGAACCTTCTTGAGGGGTATTGAGTGGTAACGCCATGAGTACATATTAATTTACACCACGATATGGGAGGCTAAATACGTCACTACTTCCAAGCTTATTCCTGTCCTAAATTCAGGAGAGTGGCGGGGCAACAATTTAGTGGTCATTCCACCAACTCCGGTCTTAAACATCTAAGGAGGAATAATAGTACATATAACATCCGAGTTGATCAGGAACACAGCCGAGGTACACTTAAATTTAATTACCTTGAGTGCCTTCTAGCGTGAGGGATATGCTCCAACGAAGGTTTTTTCCCCACTCTAAGATGGCCGCCATTCACGACATAGACAACAGTGACGTGCTGCATCAGAACCGCACACACGTGACTGGGGCGGGCCGAGGTACGTTTCTTTGAAATAGATAGGCGTACAGGCACTCCGAAGCGGCAGGGTGAGCGGAGGCCACATTTGCACGATCACACGGTAAGGATTGTCGCCGTGATTTCACTCGAAGGCTAAGACCTGATCGGTAAAAAGTCTGGAAAATGGCACCCGATTGGCTCAGAAGGGGTGGACAAGGGGCCGAGGTGTTAAACTACCTTGAGACCGGACCGGTAATACGGGCTCTGTAGTACTGAATGTGTGGGCACTGGCTAGGTTCTGAGATGAGCTTTATCTTGTACGAATGACGAACTACGCTCGTAGCAACTGTAATGAAATCATTTGAGGGAACACTAAGCAATATGCATATACCTGGGACAGGCATCCTTCTGGGGCTACTAACATAAATACAGAGCGAGTTATAGTCCTAGCATCTGGCTATAAACGAGGGGCGTTTCTGTAGCTCTATTTTGGAGTTCAATGTCTGGTGTCTTAACGTGCATTCATTCCTCTAGATACCGACCGAAGGGCGGTGCATGGAACACAGTAAAGGTCAAAGGGTACCGCACTTCAATTCTTCCACGGGAGCCTGGTAGGCTATACCACTCAAGGCTACCTAGTAATGTATAGTTGGTAAAAACATGACCAAGAGCTTTGCGGACATTTATTTTACTCGAGACACAGTGAATATATGTAAGTGTGTGTGTTTTTATATTGCATGTGTTTCTACAGGTACAATAAAGGGAGAAGCAAGACGTGCAGGAATCACGCTGACCCAATATAACCCTGATGAAATCGCCGGTAAAGTAATCTTGGCGATGAAACATGTTGGTTGTTTTTAATTAGAACGGGCATACAGCATAGAATAAAGTTTGGAGTTTGCTAGTAGAGCTTAGTTCTTTTTACCGGTGGGGACCAGACCTCATATACAGGAGGTAGGTTCCACCGCTACCGGGTCACTTACACTAACACAGAGAGTTTTTTCTTTTTTGCACAGCCTTTATCCCCTTTATTTTGCAGGTTTGCAGTTGCTGATGATGAGAAAGTGAGGATCCAGGCGAGTACCAGTCTGCCATATCCTCCCCCGGGTGTTGCTCCCGTGAGGCACTGCCAACCTTCCCTCCCCTTTTTTCACTACAGAAGGGTAGAGGTATGAGTTAGATTACCACATGGGGGTTTGCACACACACACTTTGTTTTTAAATCATTATTAATGCTTTGAAATAGTGACTGCTAATAGCACTACTAAACAGAAGGTTGTAGTGTACCCACTGTTTAAATTATACGGTTTAAAGAAATAATCAGGGCTTTACCCCTAGATTTTATAGGGACAGGCACGTGATAGTTCTTACAGGTAGGTACACCTTCCTGCACAAAAACTATCATTAATGTTGTTTTTCTCCTTCTATGTGGGCTGCAGAAGGCATCACACATAGAAAGGGCACTCTAACGCCTCCTATTCAGAGGTGTTAGTTCTGGTGCTGCCTCAGATTTACAGATCCTTGTAAATCTGGGGCAGCATCAAAAAACAATTGGTGTTGCGATGCAATGCCCACAGCAACACCCATTTCACACCCCTTTCACACAGATACCTGCGTGAAAGGGGACGATATTTACAAAGCGGCGTTAAGCTGCGCAAAATGGCTTAGTGCCAACTTGTAAATATGGAGCAGGGCATTGCGCCACCAGAGCGTCAGGAAAAGTGGTGCTTCAGCGGCACAATGCCCTTGTAAATATGCCCCTGGGTTTTTTGCCGTTCTCTAGTGAAGGTAATATCACTGAACTATAATAAAAGCTCCTACATTTTAAAGTTTGCAACCGTTCCTATTAAACTCTGAGGTTATGAGCAAATGTGAGACAAAAAGGGAAGGCTGTCGGATATGCACCGCTAACCTGGTGCATTTTTCCATCTGGCTCGACAGTGCCCGACTGTACTGGTATGCTGGCAGGAAGTGGGCAAGCTGCTGGTAAACATTCTTGAAAAAAAGACAGTGCCTGGTCTCGGATTAAGGTGCTGTTATTTAATTTTCAGCAGCGGAGCTTATACTTGAATTATAAAGCTCATGTTTGTATTACATATTTAAATAAACATCATTGACATTTTTTCAATTTGTTAGAAAACGAGGTTTCAACATCACCTTTACACAAGTGAACTTAATGTTCTAACATACAAGACACATTGTCTAAACCATAAAACATGTGTTGCCTGCTGCAACTCAATATATGCACGTTACATTGCATTCATATGTACTGACACAAAGAAAAATGAATTCATTGGTACACCAGAAAGTATAAACAATAATCCTATATGTCTATTTCTTTTGGATATTCAGGATTATAAACCATCCAAGGCATTGTTCCAAGAGTTAATGAGTTATTAAATCTGCCTTTGGTGGAGTGAGATAAAGGAATGACTCCTTTGGAAAAGCCGACGCGTTTCCAAACCCGGTGTGTGTTTACACGGGTTTTTCTTCAGGGCAACCTGGGTACCTGGTGTTTAAGAAAAACAAAAAATAGGCTTCTTTTAGTTCCTATCCTTCCTCTATGTATTATTATGCAGCTTCTCGCCATGAGGAACATGCAATTACCTTTATGTTCCTGCGTGGTGCAGTCAAATTCGGTTGGTTAAAATGTTAATTTGAACCTGTTGTCGAGAAAGAGAACATTGTTGTATTTTATTTCGGAAAAGGGCATGTTGTCTGTACCCGATTTTGGGCTAAGACTTACTTGTGGCATGTATTTTCTAGCGTTTGAGGCTTAGCTTGGCTCCATTGCGGTGTTTTTTCATTGTATTACCCCAACTGTTGAAAAGAGAACTGGATTTAAATATGTTGTAGTTCGAAAATTATGGAAGGTTGAAAATAGTGATTAGGAAGCTGGCTTACTTGTAAGAGAATTATCAGCGAGTGCGGTGCTTCTCTTCTATTTACTCGCTACCGCGGGGCTCCGCTCTGCTACAAAAGAATTGGAGCTCGGTGCATCTCTCCTTATTTAATTGCTAGCGCGGGGCTCCGCTCTGCTCTGTTACAAAGGATTGAAAGACAGAAACTAAGTATCATTATGTTTACACTGTCTTCAAAAGAAACCAGCACAGCTTGTTCTTTGCTCACCTGAATTAAGCTACAACTCCGCTTCCTGATTCTGGCTCTTGTTCAGTGGACTGCTCGGAACAATCTGCAATGAGTCACTGGGGAACCGGCCAAAGTCACATGTTTTGTATGGGACTGGGATTTCTGGGATTTGTAGTCCTAATGGGAGCCAAGCTATTTTTTCAAGGTTATGATTTATTGGTATGACTGTGCCTGTGGGCTGTGGTGTGAACCATGCCCATCAGGGGGCAAAAGTGAAGGTGGTGTTGACGGGATTCAGCTTATGTTTCTATGTAGTTCAGTCAGTTCGTTCATCCCATCCACCACACAATTGTACTTCAGTATTAGATATGCTTCCCTTTGAATGAGCAATGTTTCAACATCCCCACCACGATTTGGAATTTTAATTGCTGATAGCACTGTCCATTTGAAATCTTTTTCAGTATGGCCGCTCTGCTGGAAGTGGTGTACCATCGGAGCTGTGACAATATTTTGTTTGATGCGCGATCGATGTTGGGCTATTCTTTGGTTTATTTGTTGTGATGTTTTTCCTATATAGAGTTTGGGGCAGGGGCAGATGATAGCGTAAACTAAATTACGACTTTTGCAGTTCGTAAATTCTTTGTGTGTCCACTTTATGTTGTTGTGATGAAATTCAGTGCCTTCCATTGTGCTTGGACATGACACACAAGTACCGCACTTATGGTGCCCTTCTATGGGTTTGAGTCTCCAAAGGGTCCGTAAGTCAGATTTAACTTGGCTTGTACCCAAGTCTGCCCGGACCAACTGTTGCCCTATGCTCCTGTTTTTCTTTAGTGCAAAAAGGGGTTTCTCAAATGGAATGTCCAATTCTGACAATAGATGCCAGTTTTTGAGAATAATGTTTTTGAACTTATTAGTATGGGGTCCAAATGTTGTTACGCATACCAATTTTTCCAAGGGTGTATGCTGTTTTTTGACTAATAGTTCTTCCCTCGGGGTGTTCCATGCCCTTTTTGTGGATTGTGTCAAGAGTTTCCTAGGATAGCCTCTTTCGGTCAATTGTTTTGTCAAAATTTCTGCATGGGCTTCAAAGTCCTCTTTTCTGGAGCAGTTTCTCCTTATCCTCAGCATTTGGCTGTAGGGGAGATTAGCTTTAAAATTTTGAGGATGATGGCTCCTATAATGGAGGATCGTGTTCTTGTCCGTCTCTTTGCGGTGCAGCGTGGTGGTGAGGGTTTGATTTAAAGGTTTAACTTCCACATCCAAAAATGTGAGAAGCACATTGCTCGAGGAGATGGTAAATTTGATATCCGGATGCCTCATGTTCAGCCAATTATGGAATTGATTCAACGTGTCAATGGTGCCATTCCATTGGCACCAAATATCGTCAATATAACGATACCACGTAAGTATGTGGGTTCGGTACGGGTTGTTGTGGTACACAAACCGCTCTTCATACAGGGCCATGAACAGGACCGCCATTTCTGGGGCATAAGGACACCCCATGGCGGTCCCCTTCACCTGCATGTAGAATTTGTCTTGGAATCGGAAATAGTTTTTTTTTCAAAGCAATACTTGCCAAGGCCAGTATGAATTTTGTTGGGACTCTTTGTGGTTTGGGTCGTGTTTCCCAAAAAAATTCTAGGGCCTCTAGACCCTCTTCTTGGGGGATCTGGGTGTACAGGGAAATCACATCGAAGGACACCATTAAATGTTGGGAATCATCAAATGTGGAGCCTTCAATTTTGTTGATGAAATCCATCGTGTCCCTCAAATACGATTGGACTTGTCCCATGAAAGGTTTCAAAAAAACATCTACGTACTTGGCCAAAGGTTCTAATATCGAATCACATCCGGAGACAATTGGCCTACCGGGTGGTTCTGTGAGGCTTTTGTGTAATTTTGGCAGGAAGTAGATTACCGGAATGCGGGGTTTCTTCTTCAGTAAAAATTCAAATTCCTTTGGACCCAAGATACCCAAGTCGAATCCTTCAGTCAGTTTGGCACCAATCTCATTTTGAATTTCTGAGGTGGGATCCTCAGTTAATTGTCTATACCAATCCGTTTGGTTGATATGTTTGTGTGCTTCAGTAATATATTTGTCTTTGGCCCATACAACTAGTACACCGCCCTTATCGGCGGGTTTAACCACTATTTGCCTTTAATCTGAGGCATTCTTTCACAATAAAGAAGATACACGAATGGTGGAGCCATCAGGTCTCGCCAACAAGTCAACGTTCATCCCTCCACCACAGACTATACCTAAAGAAATTCTAGCATATGAGCAAGTTGTTCTCTCATCCATCACACAATTGGGAAAGCAAAAAGTATTTCATAGGCGGAATATTTCCAAACAACATCAATCAGCCATTATGGACTTACAAAATGATGACTCAATAGTGGTTAAACCCACCGATAAGGGCGGTGCACTAGTTGTATGGGCCAAAGACAAATATATTACTGAAGCACACAAACATATCAACCAAACGGATTGGTATAGACAATTAACTGAGGATCCCACCTCAGAAATTCAAAATGAGATTGGTGCCAAACTGACTGAAGGATTCGACTTGGGTATCTTGGGTCCAAAGGAATTTGAATTTTTACTGAAGAAGAAACCCCGCATTCCGGTAATCTACTTCCTGCCAAAATTACACAAAAGCCTCACAGAACCACCCGGTAGGCCAATTGTCTCCGGATGTGATTCGATATTAGAACCTTTGGCCAAGTACGTAGATGTTTTTTTGAAACCTTTCATGGGACAAGTCCAATCGTATTTGAGGGACACGATGGATTTCATCAACAAAATTGAAGGCTCCACATTTGATGATTCCCAACATTTAATGGTGTCCTTCGATGTGATTTCCCTGTACACCCAGATCCCCCAAGAAGAGGGTCTAGAGGCCCTAGAATTTTTTTTGGAAACACGACCCAAACCACAAAGAGTCCCAACAAAATTCATACTGGCCTTGGCAAGTATTGCTTTGAAAAAAAACTATTTCCGATTCCAAGACAAATTCTACATGCAGGTGAAGGGGACCGCCATGGGGTGTCCTTATGCCCCAGAAATGGCGGTCCTGTTCATGGCCCTGTATGAAGAGCGGTTTGTGTACCACAACAACCCGTACCGAACCCACATACTTAAGTGGTATCGTTATATTGACGATATTTGGTGCCAATGGAATGGCACCATTGACACGTTGAATCAATTCCATAATTGGCTGAACATGAGGCATCCGGATATCAAATTTACCATCTCCTCGAGCAATGTGCTTCTCACATTTTTGGATGTGGAAGTTAAACCTTTAAATCAAACCCTCACCACCACGCTGCACCGCAAAGAGACGGACAAGAACACGATCCTCCATTATAGGAGCCATCATCCTCAAAATTTTAAAGCTAATCTCCCCTACAGCCAAATGCTGAGGATAAGGAGAAACTGCTCCAGAAAAGAGGACTTTGAAGCCCATGCAGAAATTTTGACAAAACAATTGACCGAAAGAGGCTATCCTAGGAAACTCTTGACACAATCCACAAAAAGGGCATGGAACACCCCGAGGGAAGAACTATTAGTCAAAAAACAGCATACACCCTTGGAAAAATTGGTATGCGTAACAACATTTGGACCACATACTAATAAGTTCAAAAACATTATTCTCAAAAACTGGCATCTATTGTCAGAATTGGACATTCCATTTGAGAAACCCCTTTTTGCACTAAAGAAAAACAGGAGCATAGGGCAACAGTTGGTCCGGGCAGACTTGGGTACAAGCCAAGTTAAATCTGACTTACGGACCCTTTGGAGACTCAAACCCATAGAAGGGCACCATAAGTGCGGTACTTGTGTGTCATGTCCAAGCACAATGGAAGGCACTGAATTTCATCACAACAACATAAAGTGGACACACAAAGAATTTACGAACTGCAAAAGTCGTAATTTAGTTTACGCTATCATCTGCCCCTGCCCCAAACTCTATATAGGAAAAACATCACAACAAATAAACCAAAGAATAGCCCAACATCGATCGCGCATCAAACAAAATATTGTCACAGCTCCGATGGTACACCACTTCCAGCAGAGCGGCCATACTGAAAAAGATTTCAAATGGACAGTGCTATCAGCAATTAAAATTCCAAATCGTGGTGGGGATGTTGAAACATTGCTCATTCAAAGGGAAGCATATCTAATACTGAAGTACAATTGTGTGGTGGATGGGATGAACGAACTGACTGAACTACATAGAAACATAAGCTGAATCCCGTCAACACCACCTTCACTTTTGCCCCCTGATGGGCATGGTTCACACCACAGCCCACAGGCACAGTCATACCAATAAATCATAACCTTGAAAAAATAGCTTGGCTCCCATTAGGACTACAAATCCCAGAAATCCCAGTCCCATACAAAACATGTGACTTTGGCCGGTTCCCCAGTGACTCATTGCAGATTGTTCCGAGCAGTCCACTGAACAAGAGCCAGAATCAGGAAGCGGAGTTGTAGCTTAATTCAGGTGAGCAAAGAACAAGCTGTGCTGGTTTCTTTTGAAGACAGTGTAAACATAATGATACTTAGTTTCCGTCTTTCAATCCTTTGTAACAGAGCAGAGCGGAGCCCCGCGCTAGCAATTAAATAAGGAGAGATGCACCGAGCTCCAATTCTTTTGTAGCAGAGCGGAGCCCCGCGGTAGCGAGTAAATAGAAGAGAAGCACCGCACTCGCTGATAATTCTCTTACAAGTAAGCCAGCTTCCTAATCACTATTTTCAACCTTCCATAATTTTCGAACTACAACATATTTAAATCCAGTTCTCTTTTCAACAGTTGGGGTAATACAATGAAAAAACACCGCAATGGAGCCAAGCTAAGCCTCAAACGCTAGAAAATACATGCCACAAGTAAGTCTTAGCCCAAAATCGGGTACAGACAACATGCCCTTTTCCGAAATAAAATACAACAATGTTCTCTTTCTCGACAACAGGTTCAAATTAACATTTTAACCAACCGAATTTGACTGCACCACGCAGGAACATAAAGGTAATTGCATGTTCCTCATGGCGAGAAGCTGCATAATAATACATAGAGGAAGGATAGGAACTAAAAGAAGCCTATTTTTTGTTTTTCTTAAACACCAGGTACCCAGGTTGCCCTGAAGAAAAACCTGTGTAAACACACACCGGGTTTGGAAACGCGTCGGCTTTTCCAAAGGAGTCATTCCTTTATCTCACTCCACCAAAGGCAGATTTAATAACTCATTAACTCTTGGAACAATGCCTTGGATGGTTTATAATCCTGAATATCCAAAAGAAATAGACATATAGGATTATTGTTTATACTTTCTGGTGTACCAATGAATTCATTTTTCTTTGTGTCAGTACATATGAATGCAATGTAACGTGCATATATTGAGTTGCAGCAGGCAACAAATGTTTTATGGTTTAGACAATGTGTCTTGTATGTTAGAACATTAAGTTCACTTGTGTAAAGGTGATGTTGAAACCTCGTTTTCTAACAAATTGAAAAAATTTCAATGATGTTTATTTAAATATGTAATACAAACATGAGCTTTATAATTCAAGTATAAGCTCCGCTGCTGAAAATTAAATAACAGCACCTTAATCCGAGACCAGGCACTGTCTTTTTTTCATGAATTGAGTGTCCAGCCTGGCCACGTAGGACAAAACCCTTCTGCTTACACGGTAAACATTCTTGGCCACCAGTCATAACCAACTCCTTTGGTGTCATTGCTGGGCTATGGGCTATGATAAGGCGTTTTGCTGCTCCTTGCAAAACAAAGAGTTGCCATGACCTACCTGAAGTGAGCCTTACCTAATGTCCAGGATTGGATACGAGATGCACCATTTTGTAAGGAGCCAGAGGACTGCTACACAATGTTCCGGCCAATACAGTTCAAGCCCAGGGATATCTTGGAGTCTCTTTCTGACTATTCAGTGAAGAAGGTCTCGGCTGAGGGAAGTCTTGGGCTGGGAGTTTGAAGGATGCAAAGCAGCTCTTTAACGTTTCATTATAGATGCAAATTATTGAGTGGATGATGAGATAATAGTGCAAGGATTTCATCTGTTGAATTGATGTAATGATATGATAATTAAACTTAGATGTCAGGTGCGCGTGGTGTCCCCATTAGTCAATAAACAAAATAGTGTTCACCGACTTATAGCGCAGACCATGTGATAAGCCATGTAAAAGGTCCAGTCATTATGGGAGGTAACAAATGCAGACAATGCGGTACCAAGGAGGAACCAACAAGCCTTTTTACAAATCAGAAGCCAGCATTTATGAAGGACAATGACACAAGCCAATCAAAAATATGGGCGGAGAGTGGGCGGGTTTCAAAGCCATACCCAACTCCTGCATGCCTCATAGCAGCGCATGCGCTGCCCAGGCTCGACCTAAAAAGCAAACTTTCCTACCTTTTGCATTTGAAAGTTATAATTCTACTAAGGATAACACAATGATATTCCCTCCTGCTTTATGTTGTCTAATGCTTGAGATTCCGGTGATATATATGTGTACTGATGATATTTTCTTTATGCCCATCCCATAATAGGATGATTAGGAAGCTTATGTCTTCGAAGGTAAGGTGTTGAACAATGTTTTTTCATTTTACAGGGAATGATGTGAGGCATAATCCAGTGAGAATAGTCACGTCTTACATCTTCCCCTCTCACAACAAAAATACACGATGCAGTGCTATGGACTGACTTACTGTTTATCGGATGGTCTCTGTCACATTATTTATTGAACTTCTTCACCCAGTAGCTCGGGAGCTACTGGTAGCTCTTCAGTTAAATGGAAGTAGCTCTTCTGTGTGCAGCCAGGCTATAAAATTAGATGCTTTTGTTTGGTTGAATTATATATATGTATCCTAAAAAATGTAAACATGAATTTGTGATGAAAATGTCTATATTTTCAGAACTCATAAGCTGATGTTTGGTGAAAAATGGATATCCAAAATATATTTAAACACTGATATTTGCGTGATAAATCATGCAATATTATTAACATTATGAGTTTGGTGGCAGGGAGATTGCAGCTATGGCTGTCATGTATTATCCATGTAGAGGCATTCCTAATTATTGCTGGCAGCCCTGCCTGATGCTCTGAGGTGGCCACTGCTGATAATGTTGCATGGGGTGTGCACTAGTAGAATCTTTTATGATGGAGTCACTGTTCCCACAATAATATTAGTAGCTCGGGGGAGGGGGGTATCGTCTACAACAGGATTGAATCTTTGCCCGCACAGTTGAGACCTCTGCTCTAAAGTATGAATGGTAGCATCCCATGGTTTGTAAATTGGTTAGAGGGATTTATTTATTTTAGTCCCCCAAAACCTGGATACCCCTCCCTTGGATTGCCTAACAGGTGATATATCGATTGCTTTCCTGTCAAGAGAATGAATCTTCATCCAGAAAGGCGCTATCTGCGATGCTTCCAATTCTGTAGTTAGTTTCTTGCAGAAAAGTGTCTAAAATCAGAGCCTTGGATATTTTAAGCAGGATGCTTAATCCAGATGGGGTTACATTTACTATCGCCAGAAGGCCTAAAACGAGTATTAGATCAATTTCATATCAATCTTTTATGGAATAGCCTGAGTTATGCGCGGTCAGATGTATCATGGGTAATGCCGAGACAACTGCAGAACTGACAGCAACGCTTTTGATTGTGTTCAAGGCAATGCCATCCCCGTCCATCACCGGGTCGGTCAAATTGATTATGCAGGAAACTGGCATTAATGTGTCGAGTTTAGTTGCTCATTCAGCTGCAGGTGCTATGGCTTACAAGGCGTTTATGCTGTTGGGACACATGGAAGATTTTATGACCGCAGCAGACGGGTCTTCAGAGTCCACCACTCGGAATTTTTACTTTAAGCTAATTCGTGAGGTGGCATCATTTGTGGTGAAGAGGCTTAAGACATGCATAATCCTCACATCTGGTACTGACATAGAATGTATCATTTTCTATTTATCCATAAAGTAACTTTTGATTTCATTTAGAATAAGGGGGTGAGGATTCTCCCCCCCCCCCCCCCCCCACACACACACATCCATCATCACTCTCGCAGATCATTCCAACCCGGTTTATTCTTCATTTCTGACAGGAATTAAGCGATATTTAGTCTTTTATATTCATGGATATTTGACTGTTCTGAGAATCTGTATACATTGGAGGACTATATTATATGGTGATGAAAAAAGAATAAGTAATCGTCTCCACCTTACCTCCTCATAAGTAGAGAACAAAATAATTAAAAGTGACGTATAATTCAACCTATTTAGGGGCGTTAATTACTCCTTGTCTTTAATCCATTCCCTCCTTCCCGCTGTGTGCGCGGTAGAGCTCCTAGGTGCTGTTATTTTCAACAATGTTCAATGACAGTTTATCATTTCAGTTGTTGGCTCGTCTTTGTTCAGTAAACATCATACCTGGCTTTCGCGCCTCCTAACTACATAATTTACTTGCCATTGTCGGCAAGTAAATCCGCCGAAGCGATTGTTGAGTGAGAGACCTGGCTGTCTTTCCGTGCCGGAAGGTAGGTCTTCACTCTGTACGACGCGCCAAGTGCTTTTCATATTTCTGTCTGCCTTTACACCTCTTCCATCTTTCCATCTTTCCATACGCTTGGACTATGGAATTCCTTCACTCCGCCTTTCACGCCTGATTTCTGGGACAGTTCTCCCACATGCTACACCCGACTTTTCAAGACCCGGCTGCCTCTCAATAAATGATATGTTTGAAGCAATTCCCCAGAAAGCCACTAGATGGCACCAATTAACTATCCTAAACGAAGTAAGCATCCACTCACACGACTTATTACTGGCTACTTACCTCCAGGCTAAGCAAAGAACATTGTTGGATTTTTAAATAACAACTTGCTACGATTGGTATATTTTCTTTAATTCAACGCAAACAAATCTCTACCTGAATTATTGTGGGCTCCTTCAAAAAATCACTATCCTTGGATGATACTGCTTTGTTCGATTCACTAAAATAAAAATAAAAACATCATGGCAGGTGTGATGAATGCAGTCTACATGCCCTTTTCTACACCTACCTGGAGCAGACAGTGCCTTATCTACAAGGCCCTTGCGCCAATTTTGCGTCATTTTTAACATGGGGAAAGTAACGCAAAAGTGGTGCAAGGGGCTTGTAAATCTGCCCCAGAGTTTCTATTGTTGGTTAAAAAGTTGTGAAAACTTCTTGAGGCCACATATAGAACTAGAGGCGGGAGACTTCATCCCTTGCAGAGTTTGCAGAGTTTTTCCCACTCCACGCTTCACGTAGCGCCCGGAGTTCTGAAAAACTCAGCTCTGCAGAGCAGAGTTTTAGCCTCGCTTGTGCTCGCCAACATTAAGTTGGCGAGCAAAGAAAATCTTACTCCAGACCACCTCCCTGCGAGATTTCTCAACACAGATGGCCACTACCACGCGTGTTGGGAAACCTTCCGTTTTGTTGAGGAAGCTGCCACCTGAGTAGAACAGCTCTGCGAGCGGCAAAAAAACATGCACCATCTTGTGCTGCGCATGGTGCTGTTCTCACTAAAAAACACAGACATTAAAAATCAGCCTGAACCGCGTGACATAACACAGTCTGCCGCTTGCAGAACTCCGCGTAACACAGCTGAGTTTTTTGGTCACTTTGCAGAGTTCTGCGAACCTCGCCCAGACCTGCACACCTGCAAGTAAACAAGCTTTACTTTGCAATTGACTGGGCATGAAAGGAACAGGACAGCCCCCCAGCCTATGTTCATACCTCCAAAGAAAAGCCAGGATCTTTTAAGAGATTCTCCTTTTTTAGCGTAAACTGCCACTCAATACCCAAACATCAGGCAGACATGTTTGACCTACAACCGGATGCCATATTCCTAACGGAGACATGGCTTACCAGCTGTTCTGGGCCTGACTTGGCCAGAGTCCTGCCCCCTAACTATGCCATTGTGAGGAAGGACAGAGAAGTCAGGGTGGGAGGCGGGATCGCTATTATCTTTAAAAACAAATTTTGCTGTAAATTCGATGCACTCCCGTCTCCAGATTGTGAAGCTGCTGTTTTCAAACTTACGCTGACTCCGCACATCACCTTTTCTGGTATACTAATGTACCGTCCCCCAGGGCCGGCGGGCTCATGGGTAACAAAGTTTCCTGATTTTGTTTCCCCTCTGCTGCTTCAAGCAGCTAATTTCACTATCCTAGGTGACCTCAACCTTCATCTTGAGGACACCAGCTGTAATAATGCCAGCACTTTGGTCTCCGATTTGGCAGCTATGAATATTCTTCTTTTAAATAGTGGGCCCACACATAACGCAGGCCATCTTCTTGATCCCATTTTTTCCAACTTTTCTTCTTACAATGTAGTACGTCCGTCCCTCTTTGTTGGACGGATCACTTCCTGGTAGGTTTCACTTTGGAAATCCCCCGTCTTGCACTTACAAACTGCAACATTTCTGTTACACCTTCCAGGAATTGGACGAAGCTTGACATGACTAAGTTTAACTCACTGTTATCCTTAAACCCTACCACTTTCCATAACAATGTCGTCTCTGATCTAGTTGCATATCAAGGATGGATTCTATCGGCCCTTGACATCTGTCTCCCCACCTCTGTTAGAAAGTTTAACAACCACCGCCCCGGCCCCTTGGTTCTCCGATGAGCTGAAGAAAGAGAAAACGAAATGTAAAAATTTGGAGCGTCGGTGGCGCAAGAACTATACAGCGGAAGCAAAACTGGTCTACAATACTAGAAAATGGGCCTATTATTCCCTTTGCCGGGCGGCACGAGCTAACTATGTTTCTGCATCTATTCTACAGGAAAAAAACTGCCCTAAAACCTTGTTCAATATGGTCAAGGACTTATCCGGCTCAACCACCATACAACCATCTCCCAAACTTAATTCTACACAATGCGAAGATCTCGCGCAATTCTTTGTAAACAAAGTGGAGACTATTTATTCTTCACTGGCCAGCTCTACCCCTACTCCTTTGCTTCCTCCCCAGTATCTGCTGACCGCCCTGATACATTTTCTGAAAATTGCACCGATCTGACAAATGTGCCCACCCTGGATTCTTGGCCCCTCTTGGATATTAATACACTCACACACCATCTTGGTCATATTAAATCGGGATCCCCCTGTGACACACTGCCCATTTCAGTTTTGCGATAAATTGACCCACCTTATCTCTCTCATGTTCTTCAATTGCGTAACACTTCTTTAACGACCTCCGCCGTTCCTTTAAGTTGGAAGCACGCAATGGTGGTCCCATTGTTAAAAAAAACTAACGCTGATCCTGCCCTTCTTTCCAATTTTCGCCCTATTTCTCTTTTACCTGTTCTCTCTAAGATTCTTGAGAGACACATTACTGGACACTTATCCAAATTTATTGAGACTAATGCGCGGCTCCACCCTACCCAATCCGGCTTCAGGACCGGTTATTCAACCGAGTCTACTCTGCTAGGAGTTACAGATGCACTCCGTCATAACATCGACGATGGAGTCCCCCAGGGCTCAATTCTCAGCCCTCTGCTGTTCAATATTTATATCAGACCACTGGGAGCTCTAGTGGAGGAATTAGGGTTGTCGCTTTTTTCATACGCTGATGACACCCAGATCCTCTTCTCTCTGTCAGCCGACAAACAATCTGAGCCCTCTGCACTTAGATCCGGCCTCAGTAAAGTTATGGTTTGGATGAACGCCAACTTTTCGAAACTCAATGGTGACAAAACGGAGGTTTGATCCTTGGCAAGGATTGCGGTCTCTGGGGCCCCCAACACTTACCTCCAGAAATGGGTACACTACCTCAGCCTGCCACTCAGGTGCTCAATCTTGGCTTTATTATAGATGACTCTCTTTCCATGTGGCAGCAAGCCACCAAGGTTGCTGCTACCTGTTTTACCATTTTGAAATGGTTAAGGAAGATTGTGTGGATGCTTCCATTTCATACCCAGCATATCGTGGTTGAGGCCCTGGTGACTTCCAGGCTGGACTACGGGAATATCCTTTATCTGGGTGTCACCAAAGAAATAACACGTAAACTGCAGCAAGTACAAAACTCTGCCGCGAGATTACTTTGCCGAGTTCCCAAAACTGTTTCAACATCCAGGTTATTGTTCGATCTCCACTGGCTTTCAGTGGAGAATCGAATCAAGTACAAGGCCCTCACGTACATGTTTCGCATTAAGCATGCTAAGGCCCCTGACTATGTACAACAGCTGGCCGTTCGCCATGTCCCCTCCCGCACTCTCAGATCCTCTACTCAAGAGAAATTCCAAGTCCCAAGAGTCAGACTGTCTCGTATGGGAGGGCGTTCTTTCTCTCACCTTGGCCCCACCTTGTGGAATGCGCTTCCACTGCCCCTCCGCCTACACTCTGAACTTCTGTCTTTCCGCAGATCCCTTAAAACGTGGCTTTTCGGCCAATAGCCCCATCCTCCCTCTGTTGTTCTCTGTCGGCGCCAGGAAACCCTTTGGGGTAGCTGCGCGCTGTTATATAAATTTAAATAAATAAATAAAGGAAGGAAGTGTCTCCAGTGAAAAAAGCAGAAGTCGTAATTCAGTGGGATGTGTTGATTGAGGCTAAACTCAGAATGCAATCTCACTTTGACACAACCACGAGCACCATCATGGAAATATACAACTTCTATTGTCGCTATCACACACCTGGTTAAACAATTAAAGCCTATATTGCTGCCCTAAGAATGCTCGCTAGGTTGTGCGCATTTAGAGACATGGACGAAAAAATTCACAACCAAGTTATTACAATAGTGCAAAAGCACAAGAACATTTTTTGTGCCATAAAACCTCCAGTCTAGAGAAAGTATGGTCAACTTTCAAAAGTGTGGAAAGATTCACTTAGAGCGTGAAACCTCTGTGCAACCAGATTTACAACGTGCTGAAATGTCAATATAATATAGTACATAACGAAGATGATTTCAGGGAATACAATTCCAAAGGAAATAAAGAAAAGGAATAGTACATGCTAGATTTGCATGCTGTAGATGTGGTTCAACATACCATTTGGCATTAAATAAAACCTGTCCTGCTGTGAGCAAGACATGCAAGGAATACTGAGAATAAGGTAACCTAATAAAGGGTTGCAGATAAACATTAGGTACAGAGGAGTACTCTGTGAAGGAGGAGGACACTTTGCAAAATGAGTAAGAGATATTGAAGAAGTGTTAGATATTGAGGGCCATATGTAGGTAAATCCCAAATACCGAATTTTAAATACCGAATTTTACCGAATCGGTAATAAGAATTCGGTATTTGGGATGTA
This sequence comes from Lissotriton helveticus, assembly GCF_964261635.1. Classification (NCBI taxonomy): domain Eukaryota; kingdom Metazoa; phylum Chordata; class Amphibia; order Caudata; family Salamandridae; genus Lissotriton; species Lissotriton helveticus. The sequence continues at coordinate 767,317,162 of NC_136068.1, forward strand.
GGAAAAAATTCGGTAATATTTACCGAATCGGTAATATTCGCTATTACCGATTCGGTATTTACCGATTCGGTAATTCCCATTCATTCCTATGGGCCTGAAGGCCCATAGGAATGAATGGGAAACCATTCACTTTTACCGATTCGGTAAATACCGAATCGGTATTAGGGGGAACATATTCAAGGGTGGCAGGGTGTCACATTGACACCCTGTTGCACCCCTGAATCGTGCATGTGTGCACATGTGGCACACATACATATGTCTGCCACATGGCACTTTTAAAAAAGCACAAAATTGCTTTTTTAAAGGTTTTCGATATTTACCACCAACTTGTAGTTGGTGGTAAATAACGAATCCTTAAATCAAAAATGCACTCACTTGAGTGCTCCCTCCATAGGATTTAAGGATTCGGTAATTTACCGATTCGGTATATTAAGGATTCGGTAATTTACCGATTCCTTAAATTACTGAATAGGTAAATTACCGAATCCTTAAATCCAGCCACCTACATTAGAAAAAGCTGCATGGTTACTCCAGACGGAGTGTCCCCGTGCTAAGACATCCCAGTCTATAAAGAAAGGCCCTATCCAAAAAACAGCAGAGATTAGGACCGATCCCTTGCAGGTGACTGAAAGAACCATGATTTCAGTTTTCTACGGAACAGCACTTCTGAGGGCTGCATCCTCAGCTACAACAGCAGTTGATTCCAGGCTTTAGCTGCCAAAAAGCTAAAGGATCTGCCTCCTAAATGTGCCTTTTGAATTTTTGGCACCGTCAACTTATCAGTGCCCGCAGACCTAAGATTCTGGGTGGTTTTGCAAGGGGTGAGTAAGGGCCGAAAATAGCTAGGCCCTTTCTCATTGAGAATCCTATGGCAGAAACACAGAGCTTTGGAAAAAAAAACTGTACTGCACAGGTAGCCAATGTATTTCCCTCAGGGCTCCTCCCACCGGGGTTGCCGTTGGGCACTGGCATAACAAAAAGTGAGGGGGCCTCCCTGCACGATATTTAGGGGGGCCCCCTCCGGGCTCAATCAGGAGCTCTTCCGGACAGAGTTCAGTGCCGAGGGAGCCCCTTGGAGCTAGGGCCCCCCCGCACCGCGTGGGCTGCGGGGGCGTGTGTTCCACCCCTGCCCTTGGGATGTTCAATATTATCCGGGCAGCAGTATTCTGGGCTCTCTGCAGCATTCTCATATTACTTTTAGTGACCCCTAGGTAGAGAATGTTGCAATAATCCAATTGAGATGTAATCAGGGCCTGCATAGTGATCTTTTTAGGGTTAGAGGTAGAATATCTAAATCATTTCGTAGCATTCTTAAAAGGCCAAGGCAAGTGCAGGCCAAAATTAATATCTGTTCTGTAAAAGATAGGGTATTATCAAACCATACTCCCAAATTTGTAATCTTCGGTTTGAGAATCGGGGTCGGCCCTAGTTTTTGCGGCCACCAGCTATGAGACTAGATGGAAGGGTGTTTACCATGATATCAGTGTTGTGGGATACTCTTAAAGATCTAGAACTGGATCATTCACTGATAACGTTTTTAAAGGAATTATACAGGGGGCAGGAGCAAGGGTACGGTATGGGAAACAGGGTGAGTGCTCAGATAGATTTCCCATTAATAGAGGGGTGAGGCAGGGGTGCATTCTTGCCCCCTGCTTTTCTCACTCTATATCAACAGCCTAGGTCAGTTTTTGGCTGAGAAACAGCATGACTATCCAATGATTAGGGATTCCCCGGTCCCTATTTTATTGTACGCAGACGATGCGGTTATAATGTCGCGGACCCAGTTGGGTCTGCAAAAATCTGTGGCAAATTTTGCTACTTACATGTCAGAGCGGGGCTTAAAGGTGAACATCACTAAGACCTTTACTATGAGCTGTGCGGACACATTTTCCTACCTAGGTATAGCCTTTGATAGGAAGGGATCGTGGAAAGCGGCCATGAATAGCAGAAGCCTTATCTTCTCGAGAGCCAGAGGTGCTGTAATTAATTTCTCGAAAAAATTAGGCGGGAGACCTGTTCCGGAGTTAATGGCAATTTATAAAGCAAAATGCATCTCCACAGGGACATATGGGGCAGGCATATGGGGCATAGAACCCACGGACCAAATTCAACGTCACGAAAACAGCTTTTTGCGCTACCTACTGGCAGTCCCCTGTTCGACTTCAACTTACTGTTGCCATAAGGAACCTGGTCTAGCTTACATGTCTGACATTATAAAGACCACTCCCTTGCTTTTATGGCATAAGATATGGGTGTCGTTAGAGACCGGATTTAACAGGGATGTAATTAAGGATTGCCTTAAATTGGAAGGGGTGTCCAACCTGCCTTGGATTAACTATATAAAAAATCTGTCAAGTGAGATTGGTCACCCAGAATACTTTTATCATCCTGGTAGCCTGGAAAGTGTCCCTAGAAAATCCCTCAAGACACATTGTATGAACTACTTGGAAAGTAGGCGGTGGCTCACCGAGAAAGAGAAAACATCGGTCCTGGCAAACCAGCTGATGTCCACTTGTTCAGGTTTACAGCCCTAATTAATATGTGTAGAGAGTGGCTTCACTCGCATGCTTTTGTCCCATTTTCGCTATGGCTCCTTCTACAGGATGGTTACATTTCCTGATAATAATGACTGGACAATACTTCACCCATGATGCCCATGCGATGAAACTTCTAGATTAACCACGATGCACTGCACTTTATTCTGTAAATATGTTGTTCCCAGGAAAAAGTTTTTGCTGCCCATACTAAAAAGCTGGAATTTGAAACAATGTAAAATAGCTTTTTTAAAACTGCAAATGCTGGAAAATAAATATACGATCCTGGCTGTGTCGGCTTTTTTAAAGCTCGTTATAAGGTTTTGTAACACCATGTGATACTATTATAAAGTTTTGGTGTTCGCGTATTTTTATTTTTATTAATGGATAATCTTTTAAAATAATGTATTACTGCTTGTTTATATGAATTGCTTCTATTGCTTTTTACACTACCTTTGAAGCGGGAAAAATGTATTCTTTTTAGATTGTTTTTATTATTGTGCTTTTATGACTTAAAATCGAATAAAGCTGATTTTGATTTGATTTGATGATATCAGTCTTGCCTCATTTAATTGCAGATGAAATTAATCCAATTAGCCAAATGCAATTAAGCAGGCTTTGAATTTAGGCGCAGCCTCTCCCTCCTTCTGCTCCAATGTGATCATCAGCTGAGTGTCATCAGCATATGAAACCAGCTCCAACCCATGTTTCAGTACTATGTCTGCTAGTAGGCACATATACATGTTAAATAACTTTGGACTAAGGGCAGAACCCTGTGGCACCCCTTGTAACAGAGGACAGATCTCCGATTTAAAGGGGCTTTGCAGAACTTCAAAGGATCTGTCTTGTAGGAAGTGTTTGATCCATTCCCATGTGCTGCCTCTAATACTGGCCTCCGCCAGCCGCTCCAAAAGAAGGCAGTGGGATACTCTATCAAAAGCTGCACTCAAATCCAACAGAATCAGTGCTGCCGTCCTACCTTCATCAGCTGCTACTTTTTGCGTCTCACAGGCCAGGAGTAAAGCAGTTTCAGTGCTGCATAAAGCCCTAAAACCATATTGAGTTTCATGAAGTACCTTCCATATACATAGTCAGTTGGGAGTTGAGAAATTTCTCTGCAATTTTAGCAAAGGAAGGTAGAAGTGATACTGGTCTCAGATTTTCTGGAAGAGTAGGATCTAAGGACTGTTTCTTCAATAGCAGAACCACCATTGCATGTTTCCAATTGTTTGGAACCTGCCTCGAGCTGAAAGATGAATTCAGCAAGTTTGTGAGCACCGGTGCAATAGCTTCCTTCCCTCATAATAACATATATATTTTTTTAAGTTTCAAAAACCTTTATTATAATAAGAAGAAAGGTACGGTACATCAGTGTAATAAGTACGTCCAAGATATAAATCCGCAATCACAAAGGTGAAAAGGCACCTTCCTGTACTAGCATATGGTCAATTAACAAAGAAACAAAACCAGATTCAGGTCGCATTTGGAGGGATAATATCCATGGGAGAACTCAAGTTTACCAGTGACATAAGCTTAAGTACATCTCTTTCGACTGGTAGTCGGAAAGTAAAGCTTCCCTCATACGATGTTTCACTCTTTGGTGGAGAAAAAGTAAATTTCCTACTAGTTTCTGGGAAGGTATCATGTATCTTCTCTATTTTTTCCAAAAAGAAGCTAGCTACTTTATTACAGTACTCCGTAGATGCCAGCAACACTGCTGTAACTCGCTCCAAGGAAGTAAGGGGCATATTATCAAGGGCCATATCGCCGCTTTAGCTGGACTTTTTCCAGATAAAGCGGCAATATTTTTATCGCCCTATTAGGAAGGTGTCGCTAACAGCAGTTAGCGACAGCTTTTAGGCGAAAGCTACAGGTTTGAGGCCCGCCTTGCATGTTAGAGATATATATGCAAAGTGGGCGTACCCAAACTGTTAGCGACTGAAAACAGTCGCTAACACAGCTATCGCCTATTAGCAAGGCAGGCAAAGCGATAAAACAAATCGCGATAAGCGCGATTATCGCTAAAACCTAACGCCTGCTCAGACCACTTCTTAACCTGTATATCCAATTGGAGGTGGATATTCAGGTTAAGTCCCCATTAGCGATGATGCCTGAATATCGCTGGATTCCCAGCGATATTCACGCATTTCGCCGCTATCGCCGGATACTTTATCGCATTAGAGATAAACGTTGCTCATAGCACGTTATCTCTGCGATAAAATCCGGTGATGCGCGGTGATAAAAAAAAATATCGCTAAGCTCATTTAGCGATAAATATCGCTAGTTGTTGATAATATGCCCCTAAGTTCTTTAACAATACTAAATATATTTTTAGGGGCGTTCTTGACAGATTCAATTTTATGAGTTTAGAAATCCCTCTGTGTTCTCCTAATTTGTTTGTGTTAGTGGTTCCATAGCAGGGGCACAGCAGGGGCTGTATTATAGAAGTGCCCCGGGGGCTCAACGAGCATTGGCGCCTGCCATTACAGAAGGGGCTGCAGACCTTTGTATGACCCCTTCAGTAATACTGATAGTGCTGTTGCACATACAGTACAGGCGTGTCCTCAAAAGGGCGTTCCCTCATTTGCTTGGGGGCGTGGCCCCATGCAAATGAGGGAATCCCTTTGCTCTGGGCCCGCGCCATAATATAGACGTGCGCACACAGGCAAAGAAGCTCTCAGGAGGCACAATGTTAGTGCGCCCGCTGATTGCAGCCCTCTGGCGGGGGAACGGGGTCCCATGGACCCCCAGACATCCGCTTACAGGTGGGTGCAGCCATTGACTGCACCCGTCTGCAAGGGGATCTCTAATCCCCTTTAAAAGTGCAGGCGGGTGCCACCTGCACTGCGAAAACAGAGAGCGGCTTTAAAGCAGCCGCTCCATTTTCCACATGAATGCATCGCCCTGGAGGCAGCGCAATGGCCCCAGGTTTTAAAAATAGAGCTTAATTTTATAAATAAAACAAGACCAAACAGTAGAACCCGATTTATTAATTTTTAAAGAATAAACAGTAAAATAGCGCTAAAAAGCTCAAAGCGCCAACCGGGGATATCTGGTTGAGATGAACTGGCTCAACTCCCAAAGTTCAGGCTAACCATGATGGAACCCAAGTCGGAAATAGTCCCAGATTAGTACCACTGAAGTTTTTCAGTCTCACGTTTTGTGGCAAGGGGAGCATCGCAGACGATGGTCGGTGGGATACGAAGAGCAGGCCAGATGTTGCAGGCAGACGGGCTGGGGCCTCGCGGTGGCGATCCACTCCGGCAGACTATGCTTGATGTGCGAAGAGACAAACTTGTGGCGGCTAATGCTGATTCTTTGTGCGAGTGATTGGGCCCGTTTGCGTTCGTGAAGAGCCCAAAAGCTTAACTTTAAGGGTTTCAGATTCACACCAAGGGCCCATGGGCCTGAAAGGCACTTCTTGCAGGTCATGAACCCAAAGAAGATTGATCCAGGGCCTGTGGGGAGCCTGTTATATCCCTGAGGCTCAGATCACGAGGCCAGCAGACTAGCCCTTTGAGTCACTCTGTGGTCCTGGGTTAAAGGTGGGTTCCGAGCCCAGTTCTTCCTCTCCAGGTAAGACAGCAGCTGCTCCTTCAGAGTGGCAGTCCAGCAGACTGACAGTCCTTACAGCAACACAGCAGCCATTCTTCCTGGCAGAGTATCCACAGGTCCAGAAGTGTACTGAAGTGGTGGTGTCTGAGATCAAATACCTATGCCTAGTTGTGCCTTTGAAGTTGGGTAGACTTGAAACACATGCCTTTGAAGGGCACAGATTCCCTGCCTTTCCTGCCATTGCTTCAGATTCACTACAGGGGGTTATGGAGGCCTTTGTGTGTGGCCAGGACAAAAACTATTCAGGTGAAAGTGAAAACTGTGCCCAGCTTCTCCCATCCTGCCAGGATGGCCGATCAGGTCACACCTCAATCAATCAATCAATCATAGCATTTATATAGCGCACTACTCACCCGGATGGTCTCAAGGCGCTGGGGGGAGGGGGTCCGCTACTGGTCGAACAGCCAGGTCTTGAGCTGCTTCCTGAAGGCGAGGTGGTCTTGGGTCAGGCGGAGGTGGGTAGGAAGGGAGTTCCAAGTCTTGGCAGCCAGGTAGGAGAAGGACCTTCCTCCTGTGGTGGCTCTTCGGATGCGGGGGACGGCGGCGAGGGCGTGGCTGGTCGATCGGAGCTGGCGTGTGGGAGCGTAGAAGTTGAGGCGGCTGTTGAGGTATCCTGGGCCTTGGTTGTGTAGGGCTTTGTGAGCGTGGGTGAGGAGACGGAAGGTGATTCTCTTGTTGACCGGGAGCCAGTGCAGGTCTCTCAGGTGTCCGTAGATGTGGCTGCGGCGGGGGATGTCCAGGATGAGTCGTGCTGAGGTGTTCTGGATCCGCTGGAGTCTCTTCTGGAGTTTGGCGGTGGTTCCGGCGTAGAGGGAGTTGCCGTAGTCCAGACGGCTGGTGACGAGGGCCTGGGTGACCGTCTTTCTGGTCTCGGTGGGGATCCATCGGAAGATCTTACGTAGCATGTGCAGGATGTTGAAGCATGACGAGGAGACGGCGTTGACTTGTCTGGTCATGGAGAGGGATGAGTCCAGGATGAAGCCCAGGTTGCGTGCGTGGTCTGTGGGTTTGGGTGCGCTGCCCAGGGCGGGGGGCCACCAGGAGTCGTCCCAGGCGGAGGGTGCAGATCCCAGGATGAGGACTTCCGTCTTGTCCGAGTTCAGTTTCAGGCGGCTGTCCTTCATCCACTTGGCAACTTCTGTCATCCCTTTGTGTAGGTTGGCTCTGACGGTGGCGGGGTCTTTGGTGAGGGAGAGGATCAGCTGGGTGTCGTCGGCGTAGGAGATGATGTTGAGGTTGTGCTGGCGTGCGATGGCTGCGAGGGGGCTCATGTAGACGTTGAAGAGTGTTGGGCTGAGCGAGGAGCCTTGAGGAACGCCGCAGATTACTTCGGTGGCCTCTGATCTGAACGGGGGGAGGCGGACTCTCTGTGTCCTGACCTAAGTTCCCATTGTGCTTGGCTGTCTGGGTGAAATAAACAAAGGTCAACTGTCACCCACCCCAGACATGTGATCAGAGACAGGCCCAAATGGCTAAAATATAAAAATTCCTAACTTTCTGAAAGTAGCATTTTCAGAACTGTAATTTAAAACCGGACTTCACCATGAATTATGATTTTAAATTAAGATTCCAGAAACACCAGACTTGTTTTTTTTTTTATCTCTTCCCAGTTGGAAATTGCACTTAGAAAATGTACTATGGTAATCCCAATGTTATCCTATGGAAGACTTCTCCAAAGATCATCACTTTTAATTTCAAATGCGCTGTCACAAGATCTTTTCCCACCCTTCCCCTCCCCTCCTCTCTGACTATAATATACACAACTTAACACTCAATTATGATTCATACAGCAATGTGTCAGCATTGCAAGTTCATTACACTACCACTTAATAACCTCAGCCAAATCAATTTGCCCAGGGCTATGCTGAATACCTGCTCAAACCTATGAGATATTTAAAATAAATGTCCACTATTCCTTATTAACGTAACCAACTGTCAACTGACAGATGGACGAATTTACCTCTGCTCCTGTTACCATGGCATTTGTTCAAGGGTGAGGGGGTCTCACTGCATGGGATACTTTGCTAAGGTGGAATGATGGTGGTGGCAGTGCCAGGTTTTTTATTGGCAGGGACGGAGGTGCCCTTAATCTATGTACCATGCTGATTTCAGGGGTGGATTGGGATTACAAATCGGCGCGGGCACGCTAAAAAAAAGTGGCCCACATGTGCATATTGCCTTTCAGCAAAACACTGCTTCGGCGAAATTTTTTAAAAAGAAAGGGGGGGTCTCAGACAGAGGCATGTTTTCTTAACTTTACTTAGATAAAAAAAGAAATGCATGGATTAGTTCACACTGGTGAACCACACCTGAAAACAAGTGAGGCCGCTTCTGCTCAGGCCCCCTTCCAAAGCTCAATTTCCATACATTAATGGGCCGGCCCAGCGAGAGAAAGGGAGTGACACCTCTGCCCGTTGATAAAAGGGAGGTAATGGAGACCCATCTGCCTCCAGAAAGGCCACTCAGGCGCCCACTGGTCTGCTGGCGGCATCCGAACAACACAGACACCTCCTAAAAGGGCCCCCCAGGCTGCCCAAAAAAGCATCCCACAGCTGGAACTCAGATACCGGCCCCTCTGCCATTATCCGAGTGCCCACCTTACCAATCCGACCCTGGCTGATTGGTATTTTTAGATTCATGCTTTTCTTTCACTGAAGGTAAAGTGCCTAAGTGTGGGACAGTGTCTACCTGCGCAAAGATGTGCAGAATAGTAGCATGCTTAACTGAATGAACTATGCATTGAACAGCAGAGGTACGCGGATATCTCCAGTGCATTATCGGATATAGTCAGACAAGCATATCCACGTGCTATTCAACAACACAGGTCATTGTGCAGAATCAGGTCACCAGGCGTTAGATCAATTTTGTAATTTACAGCTTTGTTGTTTTAATAGAGCACCCAAATAACGGCCAGTTAATTGGTACTAGATGTGTAGAAAAAAAGCAGATCTTTCTGTGCTGCCAAGTAAATAGATATTCTAATACGAAATGAGCAGGCTCTCGCTCTAAACAAACTCCCTCTGGGGAACTTTCAGCATGAAGCATCAAAGATCGCCCTCTCACCTCAGTTAAAAGATAGAACGCAAACACCTTTTAGGCTGCTAATGTGTAAAGAAAGTCTGAGGATGTAGGGTTTCAATTTATCCTTCCTTAATTGTGTAAACAAAAAAAGATGGACTAGAATGCAGATTTCAACCATCTGGTGCATATTTCTTAAACATTTGTGGGACCTAAAATACAAGGCATTTCTATACTCATTGTCAATATTTGGCCCGACATTAGGGCCTTAAAGAGTTACAAAACGCAGTTCAGTTTTTGTTTGTCTCACATAACACTGGCACGTCTTACATGATTAAAACATTTTTTAGTAGGATATTGGATTATGCATTGGTGATTATTACTTCTTGATTTAGAAAAAACATTTTAATGCTTTTAGATTATTTCAAGTCATTTGTATTTCAAATTCCTCTTTTAATAGAAAGAAGAAGAGAAATGTGTAGTTCTGATGAAGCAATACCATGAGTAGAGAAGTCTGTATTGACCCGATTTATAAAAACAATATATATATCTGAAATATTTAAAACATTAAAATATTCTATATGAGTTGGAATTACTTTATATTTAAACCCTTAGGTATGTTTTGCTGGGGCACCTCGATATATTCACCCAGCTTGAAGTGTGACCCCCTAGTACACTCATCTATGGCATGCAGTGTGCCCATGTGGGGAAAATTACTTCTGTAATTTGCCCATGTGGGGAAAATTACTTCTGTAATTTATGCAGAACGAAGGGGCATAGCAAGGGGGTGGGGGCAGTCCGCACTGAGCGGCACAAGTTTTGGGGGCGGCGGCCTCCCCTCCACTCTTACCTGTGGCCATCGAAGGGCAGCCTCCGGGGTAATCGCCAACATTCCCGCCTCCCCCCGCTCTTACACAGGGCAGCGGGGTGACAAATGAAGGGACCGCCATGGGTGGCCATAGGTATAGCTACGCCACTGGCAGAATGTGTGGGTGATGTATCTGTCCGTAAAGATAAAGGGCAAGTCTTAATTTCCTTGCACCATCACCATTTGAAACCAAGGGAACACTGCCTTTAGAATGCACAGATGCTTGACCATTGTGCACATATTCTGAAAACTTTTCTGAAATAGTAATCTGCAGCTTCTTATTGTAAAAACAACACTGAAGGTCATTTGTGCTTGGGGCCAAGTATTTTAACTATAGCAACGTTTTCCAAAATAAATGAGATTGAGGCTTCCTCAGCGCTAGTTAAATTTACATTTTTCAAAAGAGTAATAAGTAGATTTGGAACAAAATTATTATTTCCCCTTTAATGGAAATGAAAGAAATAACTTCATTTGGGCAAAAATGAATTGCCTGATGTGAGACATTGGGTTATGGGTTGACTGAGGTGTGAACCGTGACAAGCATCAGCCTCAATCCTTGTCAGTGTGAGGCACAAGCCAACCCCAAATTTACCATTGCTCAACCCTCTGGTAACTTGACACAGAGCAGTCAGGCTTAACTTAGAGGCAAAGTGTAAAGTTATTGTGCAACACTTCAAATATTAAGTAATAAAGTGAAAATACCACACACAAAGGATCCCACACCAAGTTTGAAAAATGTAATATGTTTTTCCAGAGATATGCAATTTTAAACATTCAGGGGAAAATAGTGCCAAAAAGCACAAAGGGTCAACTGTGGTTGTGTCGGATCAGGCCTACCACAAGTTCAGGCTGACCACAAAAGAGCGTGGGCCAGCTACAGGGACCCACTTGGTCCTCTGAATACAGTGCCTTAATCCTAGTGTGTGATCTGCAAGGCGTTGCTTTGCGAGACTTCCTTTCGGCCAGTGTCAGTTCCGATGAAGCTGTGTGAGGCTTTGCACCACTTTGCGTCAGTTATGGGAAGGTGTGTGGCATTACTTGGATGACCTTTGCGTTGTTTCTGTTGAGCTGGCAGCTGGGTGACAAGGCTTTGTGGGGCTTTATGTCAGTTTTGATGAGGACCTCAGTTGGACTTGACAGAAGCTCATTCAGGCCAACTTCCAAGGGCCCAGGATTGATATAGCACCACTTGGGAGGGGAGGGCTCACAGAATGCAGAGTCCAGGTGCTGGGTTAAAATTTTTTGGAAGCCTGTTATGTCCCTGAGGCTTTTGATCAGGAGGCCAGCCAACTAGCCTTTGGGGTTACTCTGAGATCCTGGATTCAGAGTTGTAGGCCCAGTCCTTCCAATCCCGGTAAGAGGGCAGAAGGTCAGCACAGCAGGGCAGCAGTCCATCAGAGCAGGAGTCCAACAGAGTGGCAGTATTTTGAGCGCAACAGTCCTTCTTCCTGGCAGAGTATCCACAGGTCAAGAAGTCTACAGAAGAGTAGGTGTCTGAAGTAGGGAGAAGCTTATTGAGGTGGCATTTGAAGTGCACAGGCCTTCTGGCCTTGGCTCCAGACTAACTACAGGGGGTATGAAGACCTTTCTGTGGAGGCGGGACAAAGCCTATTCAAGTGTATTTGGGGCATTGCCCCCTCCTCCCTCCCATCCTCCCAGTGATGCCACATCCAGGCATAAATAAGCTCCCTATTGTGTGTGGCTGTCTAGGAGGAATACTTAAAGCCCAACTGTCAACCACATCATCATGTGACCCAGAAACAGGCTGCAGGCACCAAATGGCTACAGCAGGAAAACAGCAACTTTCTAAAAGTGGCAATTTCAAAATTGTAATTTACAATCCAACTTCACCATTAGAGGAAAGTGGGTTATTAGTGTGGGGTGGTATTCACTCCCAGCTAATAATACCCCAATCAATAATAGGTCCAGTCAATTAAATTAATCCTTGCTCAACCCTTGGTAGCTTAGCAAACGCGCATTCAGGCTTAAATTAGGTGACAGGTATATGTTAAGAATGTAATACCATCAAAACAGTAAATGACACAACACAATAAATATGGGACACCAATTTATAAAAATAGAGAATATTTCAATAAATATCTTCAAAACATCAAAACAACAAAAATCGAATGTAGGGGAACCAGAGATATGAATTTTGTATTCTAGTGCCAAAAACTGAAAGTGCCACTAGTGGCTATCTGGTTGCGCTAGACTGGGACAAAGTCAAAGTTTTCAACCAACAGTGATAGAGTGCGGGTCTGATAAGCAGAGGGCTAGGTCTCAGTCAAAAGTTTACCTTTGAACTTAGGGCTTGATTCACAAATGTAAACTTACACTTTTGTGTAAGTTTACAATTATTTTCTATTCACAAAAGGATTTACCAGTAGTATCTTTACGAGTGGGATTCTCCATAGATAGAAAGATAGGTCTTTTTATGTGCAGAAACTTCGCAACTGTAAAGATACTACTGGTAAATCCCTTTGTCAATAGCAAAGAATTGTAAATGTACTCAAACGTGTAAGTGTACTTTTGTGAATCAAGCTCTTCGTCTTTTTCCTGGAGCTTTTCTCTCGTCTATGGGTGTTTGGGTTTCTTGGATCCGGAGTTTGATTTGATGAGGGTGGGCTGCTGCAGTGGGATGCCGCGTTGAGCCTCTGACAGTCTTTCTCCTAGATGTCGAGGAGCTCTAGAGCTTTTAAAGAGACGAACCAGCGTGGTCAGGCCGATTTGTGAGTCGACTGCTTGACTTGACTCTCAACGTCAAGCCGGACTCCTCCTGGAGCTTTCCTGCAAAACTTTGCAGAACGTGTCCACACTTTGAGATCTTGTTAGTTCTGTTGGGGAAAATAAGTGTCCACTAGCTCAGACCAACATTTCAGAGACTCTGGATTGCCTCTTGGGGGAATATGACTTAATTTCCACAATGCACCTGCACAGTCCAGGAAAATTCCAGTTGCCACTGGTCAGCTGGATTGTCACTCTCTTTTGTTTTGCAGGTGACTTATTCTAGTTCTGTTGTACTTATTGCTGATCAGGGAGTCCACTGCGTTTCCGTTAAGCCAGGCAAAGTCCTTTCTTTGTGGAGCCTTGTGAGTGGAGCAGGTGCAGCCTTTCTGAGTGAAAGCTTTCTGTGGTACAGTTCAAGGGTCCAGCATGGTGTGGTTCTTCTGTTGTGCCAGGCAGTGTACTGAGGACCACCTGCAGCTCTTCTATATTTATCCCCCATTCTGGGCTGGCAGGAGGGGGGGGGGGACTACCTAACCAATAGGTAGGGGTAAAGTTACATCTGTCTGCTATGACTACTTCCTGCTAAGCATGGCATATTTGTGACCTACAATTAACTGTTCTCCCAAAAATCAAAATGTTGAAATTCTCTCCTTGGTGTGTGTGTCTGTGTAACCTGTATAACAACCACAAGTGTCTAAGGATCAAAAAAGAGGAACTCAACTATGTGAAACGTCCGAGACACAACTAATAAATGACCAAATGGTAGTGTTGAAACAAGGTGTGTCAATAAGTGCTAAAGGCATAACACAAAATCTCTAGAGTGTGGAAAAATTCCCATCAGTTCCCGCTCGGTACCGCCCTTAATCATCATAAGGGTTCTCCTTATACCCAGTAGATAATGCTGTCTGCCACCAGATGTTCTTGTGACTGACGCTCAACCATTGGTAGAAATGTGTGAAGGTGGAAAATACCGAAATTAGTGCGTAAATGGGTAACTGATTTGCAGTGCAGAAGTGAAAAAGTGAAAAAAAGTGAGGTATATAAAATTGGATGGTATATACTCAATCCCCTAGTTCCAGACTTCGAAACAAAATAAAAATCGTAAAGACCGCTTTTTCTTGTTATATTTATTCAAAAGCGGGTTATAATTTGTCCACCGCGCTCTAATAATGTATGTAGCAATTTCATTAGTACCATATAAATTGATGGGCTTTTAGGATGGTCTTGTATAAGAAACCTTTTAGTTCTATTGTTAATGACTCCGTTTTCATGAGCTTTATTGATAAGAGATTTCAATGAGGTGTCGAAAGTCTCAGTCGGGTTTGATATAGGTGAATTCATCTGAACTTCCGATCTTTGCTTATAACAGGAGCAGTAACATGGGAGAAATGTTAAAAACATGCAATCAAAGATGACAAGGGAACTATTGCATGTCACAATTGCAATAATTGTCACAACATAATACCGGGAGCTACTATTACATGTCCCAGAAAAGGAAACTACATCAAATTGTGAGTAACCGGTACATGCGACACAATGAACGCAATTTATTTACTCAAATGTCCATGAGAACAAGTATATGTTGGAAAATCGGAATGTAAGATAAAAGTCAGGATTAATGACATGAATCCAACATCTGGACGAAGAACATTAAAGCAGTCGTGGCTAATCATTTTAATGAACACCATCATAACATTAGCCAATTAAAATTTCTCATCTTAGAAACTGTCATCAAAATGTAATGTATGTGTCTTGTAAAGCGCACTTCTGCCCTGAGGCGTCATTGCGCTGTAGACAGCTGGGGAACCCGTCCTGGCTATCCCTGTGAGATGGTCCTTACTGGGTATCTCCAAGGTGAAACCAGGCATCCCCAGCGAATGTGGGGGGCCGTTGTAGAGATGAGGCAAGCTAATGCCCAGAGTTGCCGAGTGTGATCCCTGGTTAGAGTAGGCACCGAGGCGAGAATTATTGAGTCCGCTGATCCTGGTCCACGACCCTGCCGCGTCGAGAATTGAACCCTGGTCCAGGGCCGTTCTCTGCTTCCGTGTCTGCCGCCTCTAACCAGTGAGCCACACCACTCCACATCAAACAAAAGAGAGGGTTGTGACAACAGAAAACATCTTCTACAGAGGGAGAATTACTGGATAAAAACATTGGACTGTTTAAAACCATACGGGATGAATGATGGCATGGAATACTTTTGTTATCTAATAAATTGACCCACATGACAACACCCATGTCTGGACACACAGGAATTGATTGGAACATTTACACAGCTCTTTGATAAATGAAATGAGTCCTTCAATTGTTTTTCTTTTTCAACTTGTTTTTTGTTTTTTTATCTTTTTTACCTTTGTTGTTCATTCTTTGTTTCATGGATATTTACATTAGCCACACATCTTACTGACAACACTGACATTACACCATAGGGCAGGGCCAGACTATCATAGATTTCCTTCTCCAATTTCAGTCACCATATTTGATCAGTGTATCTACCCCTGTACGGTATGTACTTTTGCAACTTCCCACACGGGACATACATAACCTGAGGAGTCTGTTTTCAGGACACAAGTAGTGCCAAGGGAGACACATTTCTTTACAGGATGTGCTGACACCAGATATAATTGACAATGGCATTCATAGATTTACTGAATCTGACTGCAAGTTCCAGTGTAAGCATACATTGAAATTCATCATCGTAAAACAATTATGCGTTTTTTGTCTTTCACCCACCCAAAACCAATCCATGCTCCCACCCTACCCCGGGGAGTTGGCACAAAAAAACTCAAACTTTGTTACCATACATTTGACACAGTCTTATATGTTGACTCCGTTACGAATTGCCAGTACAGATTTAACCGAATTTAACAATGAGAGCCAGATAATCCTACAATTCATGCATTTCCAACATCTTCCTTTGCGTATAAACCACTAAAGTCTAATATGCCATGACATCACCATGTTTGCTTCCTCTTTATAAATTACCCATTTCCTCTATCCATCTAATCAAGGGCGCCCACATTTTTAAGCCTTTCATTCGTGCACGTTTTCTTCTCCTTGCATGGATAGCCTTTTCTAAGTTATAATTTGCCAGCAGGCGGGAAAGCCACTGCTGAAATCCACGGGGGATTGGAGTCCAACCACGCCGATGCTATACATAGACAGAGTATAGCCATACCTATAAACACCAGTTCCTCTCCGGATTTCCCCCGTGTGTCTTGAGCCACCCCCAGCACTATCAGAGATGGAGAGAGGGAACATTCCACGCCTAAAGCTCCTTAAGGAATTTAGTAATCTCTTGTTTTAGTGTGCTAAACATGTTGCAGGAGGCGAGGATATGAACCAAATCTGCCTGAAATAATGCACACCGGGGGAAGAATGTCCTTTTCTGACTCCCCCATTTGGCTATCTTTTTGGGAGTTTAATATAGTGAAAAGCAAGTTTTGTAATACTGTGCCTGTAACCAGGACGGGATTAAAATGTGCTAATTTAAATGAGTGAAAGAATAAATCTTCTAATACCCCAATTTCCTCCTTCCATTTTAGCGACCATTAATCAATGTCATCTTTCATCAGTGAGGTAAATAGATTGTAAATAACCCCACCAGACAAGTCTCTATTCTCTACCAGTTTCTCAATTATCTTATTTCTGGAGAATCCTTTTAGTCTGCCGCCTTTCTTGTTTAAAAAATCTCTTACTTAGAGATATTTATAGAAATCTCTTCGGTCTATCTCAAACCACTCTCTGTGGTTTTCGAAAGAGACAAGACCGATTGGAGAGAAAAAGAATCATAGTTTTGTCAGTCCCACCTCACCCCATTTTTTAATCGTGGGATCTTTAAAAATTTCTAGCAGGTTTGAATTATTTGTAAGTGGTGCATATAAATTGAGCCGACCGACTCCTATTAGTCTTCAAACAGACTTCCAGACTTTAAACCTCCCTTGTAGTGTTTTAAAAGAGGCTTTTTTGTAGTGATTGTTATTTAGTTAACGCCAAACCCATCCCCAAGCTTCTTCTCCCATTATAAGTTCGAGGGGAGTTGGAACCTCTTCACTATCTCTGCCTTTCAGTTTCTCTTTTATTAGTACTAGATTATGTAGTAGTGTAGTAGCTCAGTAGTAAAGTCTTATGTTCGGTAGGGCCCATCCCCCTCTTTCCCTAGGTAATGCAAGGAATGTGTAAGCCCTTCTTGGTTTGGCCTGTGCCCAGATGAATCAGGAGAATTTCTCCAGGCAATCAACTGAGAATTCAAGTGGGATTGCTTGCAGAAAATACAAAACTTAAGAAAAAATAACATTTTGATAATAGTGCATCTGCCAGTGATAGATAGATTAAGGTTGTGTAGTCTTGACAGGTCCTGTTTGATTTTCACTACTAGGGGATCAATATTATCTTTAATGATGTTTTCCATGTTTGCTGAGATGTTAATCCCTAAGTAGGTTGCATTTTTGACCACTCTGGTGTCATTTATCATCGAATTCTCGTTGCCCACGATTAAGTGCATATCCTGAGAGTGTCCCATACCTTTCTGCTTCTTTTTCAATTTCTTGTAAAGCAGTATCAGGGTTGGCAGTCACGATGGCTATATCGTCGGCATATGCCAACACTTGTTTCCCAGCCGTGTGTTACAATAGATCTAATAACCTTTTTATTTTCTAACTGACGAAGAAAAAGGTCGATATAAATAACAAATAGCAAAGGTGAGCTTGGACAGCCTTGTCTGGTGCCTCTTGTTATAATAAATGGATTTGAGAGTGCTCCATTAACGAATAACCTAGCCGTGGGATGGAAAGAAAACATTTGAAAAGCCTGCAGTAGCCCTTCTCCAACTCTGACCCTTGACAGGGCCTCACATAGAAAAGACCAGGAGACCCGGTCATAGGCCTTTTCTGCATCCAGCAAGATTAACGCCATTGGGTCCTTGGATATACTAGTGGCATCTAAAAGAGAGATAACCCTCCTTGTGTGGTCAGTTGTCCCCTGCCTTTGAATGAACACATGCTGATGGATAGAGATTACCTTATGGATAATCAATGCCATACGGGAGGCCAAGACTTTGGAGTGGATCTTACTATCGCTGTTGATCAGTGATATAGGGCGATATGAGCTGGGCTCATATGCTGTTTTGGTGATTTATTTAAGGAATATCACAATTTTTGCACACGACCAGGAGGTTGGAGGTCTACCCCCCTTAAATACATGTATAAACAGCTGGGTCATACAATCTTTGAATTGCGGCGACTATTATAAAATTCCAAAGGAATGGTATCCCAACTTGTAGCCTTACCGTTAGGGAGAGTATTGATGCATAGTAGTATCTCGATCCATTGTGGGTGCTCGTCTACCAGTAGCTGTTCTTTGTGAGAGAATTGCTCCACTGGAATTAAATTCAGGTATGCCTTAATTTCTCGAAGATCCCCAGGTGAATCCTCTTGATATAGTTTTTAATAGTATGCTAGGAAACCATTTCTAATTCCATCAGGATCTGTAACCACTCCCGGTACGGGATATTTGATCTCTTGTATTATATTTCGTGACACTTTTTGTCTAGCTCTTATTGCCAAATAATGCCCTACCTGATCACTGCACTCGTATGCTTTCTCTCCATCCTGTAATCTCTATCTGTGGCGTCTATCGCAATTATTTCCATAATGGATGATTTAGCTGCTGCCACCTTGGCCTGCGCTTCATCGACATCCCTACCCAATTGGAGCACTTTGACTCAATCCTCTTTCGCCACTGCCAGTTTAGTTTGTGTATGATATAAAAGCTGTAGTTTTTCTATAATTCAAAGACAAAGAAAATCTAAGGGTTGCCTCCCATATTCCTACTTTTAAAGTGTCCCATACAATATCAATTCCTGGGCTCCCTAGATTCTCCTTCAGAAACTGAGGAATCCACTTCCTCATGTGACTACAGTATTCCTCCTTCACAAGAAAGGCACGCTCAAAACTCCAGATTTTTTCCCCATTTTTGGGCGTCTTTCCCTTGATCTCAACCACTAGGGAGTTTTGATCAAAAAGAATACGTGGGGCCACAAATATTGATGGTCTGCAAACAGATATGTCGGGACTATCAGGTCTGTTTGCAGAGACCAGAGTCTTACAGTCACCATCTTACCATTCTTAGATATAGAGGAGCACAGTACCTATAGGACATCTCCCCCTCAAGCCAACCCCCTCTCCCAACCCACGCACCCACCACCTTTAGCGAGGTGACCTGGCTTGGCCTGAGCCAGGCTGATGTAATCTGAATAATCATGACCTCGTTGCTCCTCAAGTTTCCCCCCCGCTGACCACCCTTGAAAGCTGTGAATCATATCTTAACTCTTTTATAAATCAGTCACTGTTTAACAGCATCGCTGCTAGGGAGATTCTCCTGCTGTGCTGGACAGCAATAAAAACGGGTGTGGTCATGACGAGCTCAGCTCGTCATGAGCACAGGAGCACTGTGCTGCATGACGAGCTGAGCTCGTCATGAGCATGGAAGGGGTTAAGAAATCAGGTAAGTAAGCTTCAACAGACTGTGAAAACTACAATAGCTAGGAACACCAGAAAGAAAAGAAGAACAAGAAAATGAGAAGCCAAAGAGGGACCCGGCGGCGTGGGTAGGTCGATAGGAAGGACACACGGCTGTAAAACTCCATACTTTATGAAAGTCTCAACCTGTTGTGCAGACCGCCGGGTACTGTTGATGCCTGGAAACTAGACATAATAGGTAGATCCAGCTCAACACAGCTACATTGGTACATAAAGCACGCTTTCTTTTTGTGACATTTAGACTAGCTCACTGGATACTTATGCAGATCATTTAGTGTAGACAGTTTCCATAATGAAAAAATTATTTTTCCAAGGTCCTAAAGAATCGCAAGTTATTGAACAGAAATGCGAGAAACATGTCGACCATCACAATCACACACTAACTGAGACTCAAGTAGGAAACATTGAATTCCATTGAGTACCGGTTAGCTTCCAAATTTTAAATAGAGCAGGAGACCCCCAGAAGAAAACTTGATACTGGTACTCCATACTTTATTTTAAACTCACTATCACATCTACACAGTTTTGGCCCCTTACCCGCACTTCACAAAATGGCTGTTGGATAAAAGATCTCCGGTAAAGTGCCCCTCTTTGAGGTGAGCACGTTGGGTATTGCACCGCCGACCCAACGAGGAGCAGCCCAGATGATGAAGCATGACACCTGAAAGGGTGTGTGAGGGCATTACATCCAACAAAATGGATGCCCAACTGTAGGTCTCGTTGAGACCAACAGTATCCAGACATTAGTGTGACGCGGACATCCTCCCTCTGAGGAACAGCTCAGCATTCTTTGTATTTATGGCAAAGCCTAAGTGCCTTGAAATTTAATTCTATCTTCCATTAGACCCCATTCTCAAATCTTCCAGAAATCTCTTTTAAGTATGTTTGGGCTTGGATTTCGGAAATAAAACTGTGGGTTCTGGGTTCTGTAGGTAGACTTCCGCCCCGAGCTGCAGGGGCAAAAAGCTGTCTTAGCCACCACCTCCGTTCCACGGTGGCTTGAGCGAACTCCGGTCTTTTGTAGAACTCACTCCGTCGAATTCATTTTTGGCAATTGACCTGGTCAAGTCATACAGAGATTGCCGGAGTAACAAGTTTTCAAAGTATAGGAGCATGGCCCGTATCCATTCAGGAGTGGGTGAGGGTCATTTTGGAGATGTTAGGGGAAATCTGTGGGCTCTCTGGATCTCTTTATCCCAGTCCCAGTTACACAGTTCTGGTAAAGCCCCTCTTAGCAAAGAGATCATGTATTTCCTGGGGTCATTCCCTTCAACTCCCTCTGGGATGCCAAGAAAACAAAGATTATTTCGGCATTGCCTGTTTTCTTGATCCTCCATTTTCCACATTAGATCTTTTACTATCTGCTCATGTGCGTCACCCTGTGCCTTCAGCGTGATACATTTTCAGCCCAAACTTCCACGGAGGCCATTCTGTCTGCGATTTCCACACATGTTCTGCCCACTTTCCTGACAGCCCCTTGCAATTTTATGGTGGCCAAATGTGCTCTCCGATTGTTCATTTTTACCTCCTTCTGAAAGCTCTTGATTGTTTGCAGCACAACTGACAAGGCAGGAATCTTCTGGTTCACAAATCCCTGAAGTCTCAGGATTGCCTGTCATTGGGAGATTTCCCCCTGATCGAATTGTTTGGTCTGAGAGAGTGGTCAGTTGTGAAGCTGAATAGTCCCATTTCAAATCCCCAGTACTTTCACATTCGGAGGTCTTGCACCTCATTTTCCTCCCCCATTTCTTTGTTAGGGATTTCTTCTGTCCTTAGGATTTTGAGGGAAGTTCCGACCCAATGATACTGTTCCAGTTCCTCCCCTCTTCTTCACTGGAGGCGGTTATACTCGGGTCTGATATCTTGGATTCATCGGTTAAGGAATACAATTTATCTAGGGCATCAGGAGATCTGGCCTGGAGTAAAGGGTATTTCCAGCTTCATTTCCAGCATCCTTACCAGCTGAGGAGCTCTTATTCTCAGCTAGTTCCAAACTGTTTTAATGCATTTGCTTATCATGTTGGGGGGGTTGGGTGGGGCTTGAGAGGATAGTATCTTCAGCATCTATGGCCAAATTTGGGGTAGAATTGGCTGGTGATTAGGTCCAGGTTCCAGCACAGGAGTGGATGCAGCTTGCTCCTCCGCCCCTTTCCCCTTCTCCGAAACCCTTTGCCCGCCTACCTCTGTTGGGCTGAAAATATTGGTAATTAACGGCTGACTGGAGACCAGGTCTCTGGGTTATTTTTGTGGAGCTTTTTTAGTTGTCTCGATTTTATCCGCTTTTTCCTTTCCCCTTGCCCCCACGAACATCAATCTTTTTGCCCTGATTTTCTACAGGCAGCATGGAAGGCTGGCCAACTGCTGCAGTTATTGCCTGAGTAAGTTGAGTGCTCCTGGTCTCAGCGTTTTTTTCGCCATGTCCTAACATATCTGTTTACAGAGAGCAGAGTCTTACAGAATCTAAGATTCTGTAACAAAGTATCTTCTGGGAGCGGCGATGGTGCCACAGAGAGGGAAAGTCTCTTCCGTGCCGGCCTCTCGCAGACAGTGAGAAATTTCTCTGCGGAGCGCTCGGGAGTGCAGAGAGCGCTCTGATCAGCTGTTCTGTAGCAGCCCGCCGCAGGCCAGAGGACACCGCCAATGTCAGAGCAAGCTGCACCGAGATTGGCCTCACAGTGAACACATCAGTCATCCTGCAGGCTCCGTGTTGGTAGCATCAGTGCACCACGGCGATCTCTATCAGCAGGTATTCCATTTGTGGTGTCCTAGTACGGCATCAGGTAAATTTCGATGTGTGGCACAGTGGAGAAAGAGACAGTAAGACAGGGAGAGGTTACTAGAGTGATTTCTTATAAGGTTCAGTACTATAGGACAGCGTCCTAGAACAACAGAAAGATAGTGGCCGTCTTCACTCTCTTTCTTCAGAGAGCACAGATCATCTGGCTCCAGGCTCCCGAGGATCAGAGGGGGAATCCCACCATGCAGCAATGCCAGGGTCCGGGAACCGAAAATAAAGAGAAAAAAACAGGAAGACTCGGTCAGGGGAGCGTTCCCGTGATTTCAAACCAATCAGGGAGAGGGAGTGAGGGACTGTGCACCTGACTAACACCGTGATGCGCGCTGCCTCTTTTCCCAAGACTTTATGCACTATGAGGCTTTAGTGGTTCTCTGCATTTTCAGAATACTCTGGTGCCCTGGTTTGTCTGCCCCTTTCCCCCGGTCTTCCCATATGCCACACAGCCCCCGGCTGGCCTCGTACCTTGTGGAGCCACGACACAGGGTCGTGGCAGCTATCAGCATGGTGCCGGGAAGGGTCCGGCTCCCTCTTTTGGTCCTCCTTGCTTGGCGTCCACCCAGCAGACTGGAGCTCTTCCTTCTCGTTGGGGCAAGTCAGCGGTTCCTTGAGTCCTGGTTCGATGATGAAGGTCTAGACGTCCCACTCTCCTGTGAACTCTTCGGCTGCTCCTTTCCGATGTCTTCTGAGCAAGCTCTCCATTCCTCCCATCGCTTCCTCTTTAAAGCGGACGAGATCACGTGACCGCGTCACATGGTCGGCTGAGGGAGTTGTTGGTGGAGAAGTCTTAAAGGGGTAGTGTTTGATAGGACCAATAGCCGAGGCCAGAAAACAGAAGAGTGGACATGGAGACAGGTAAGGGGGCAATTGTTTGTGCGACATGTCCGAGGGGGCAGGGTCATTATTCAACACATCATCACACGATCATACTGGGGGTCCGACTGGAGGAGCGTCTTGAGTGTGATGTTACTCAGACGCCATCTTCCCTCCCAAAATGTTTTTACATTCTCAGCACCAAGACACCCTCTGGTATTCCCACACTTTAGAAATTAATTAATTAATTGATGTATTCATTCTTCACATCTACTCAGGGAGCAGCTTGGCTCAGGCTGTAAAAGGCTGGCCAGTCAGAAGAGGCTGCTACAGGGCTGATTTAGGTGACTTCAGAACAGTAAGTTCTAAAATGACTTTCCTGCAATAGTAACATTAAATCCAACTTTGGCAAGTTGTTGGATTTAATGTAACTATTAATTAGCAATTATTGATCCTTTAAATAGTATTGCGAGCTAGTTCCAATGCATAGAAAGACGTTATTAAATGTAATATTGCCTCCCCAATATTGGCCATGCTACGATAGGGCAAAACGACACCAGGGCATATAACACTTCTTTTATATTGTCCTTGCTTTTTATAACAATGCAACCTACCCTTGAGGCACCTAGGGCAGATCTTATGGGTGACTTATAAGTCATAAAATATGTAGTTCTGGGCTTTGGAAGTACTTTGTATTCCAAAGTCGTATTTGGACATAGTTTTATTTTAAAACCAGCCTGCAACACAGGCCTGGCTTTAAAATGACACCAGACACCACAGCAGTACACACTTAATTGCACTAAGTCCACTGGGATCTCTAAACCTGCATGTCCCACCATATATTAGGGGATAACTTGTAGGTTGTCATGGCCAAATAGAATTATACCAATTACCATTTACATTTAAAGGACAGAGCACTGGCCCTGGGCATGGTTGGCAGAGCTCAATGCATTTTCAGAGTCAGTAGCCACCACCTTCAATGTTAACATATGAGAGAGGTAAGCCTTACAGTAGTAAAAAACGAATGGAAGAGTTTTTCACTACTAGGACATGTAGAAACTTAAGAACTTAAAAGTACATGTCCTACCTTTTAAACACATTGTACCCTGTCATCTGGTCTGTCCTGTCTGGGGTCTACCCTATTCATGAAGGAAGATTTGGGCCTGGCAAAAGGTTCATTTTGCCAAGTTGAAGTGGCAGTTGAAAACTGTACAAACACAGGCTTCAATGGCAGGCCTGATACATGTTGAAAGTGCTACTTAAGTGGGTGGCACAATCAGTGCAGCAGACCCACTAGTAGCATTTAATTTACAGGCCATGGGCACATGTAGTGCCAGTTTACTAGGGACTTACAAATAAATTAAATATGCCAATTGGTATAAGCCAATCTTACTATGCTTTAAGAGACCACAAGCACTTCAGCACTGGTCGGCAGTGGTAAGGTGCGTATAGTCCGAATGCCAGCAAAAATGAAGATAGCAAAACCTGAGGTATGAAGGCAAAAAGTTAGGGGGGAAATCACACCAAGGATGCTAGGACTAAAACTTGGTAAAGTCAGTCAGTCAGCCAAGTAGGCTTAATTCGATTTCTCTTTAAAAACCATAAAAAGAAAGTACAATACATAAAATCATTGTACATAATTCTGTTTCCTCAGCGGGGGTAATTTTAAGGGCCTCCTCTGGACACTATAAAATTTACAGAAGCATTCAATGTGCAAGGTACTTGGGTTTGACACTTTATCACAGGGAAAATTGTTTAGAGTTGCAGACCTACCCTTTATATGAGGAGAGCTAGTCAGATTATGAAACATATCCATTCTAAAATGAGTTTGAACAAACCTGTCGGGCATTATGTACTAATTTAAGATAGCATGTCATACGTAATCATATAATTTGGTTTTTAAGTACATTAGTCTTCAGCAGTTCAATGGACAGCCTTAGGCCCTCAAGCAGCGACAAACATTCCATTTTAGTACCATTATGCTAATACCTTCCAAAGATTCCGGAAAATCGAAATATTCTCGTAAAGAAAACTAGCTGAGATTTTAGTTTAAAAATTATGCATGTAAATCTATTTAGTACTGAAACAAATATGTATTCATAAAATAATGACTTGATTTGGATAAAAAGAGAAGTGATTTGCAGTTCAAAAATACACTCACAAATAACTCAAACTATAATGTAGCGTGGGCAAAAATAGAAAAACAATTATTGAACGTTGGTATACGCCTGTCATTCTATGAAACCTTTAGAATCCAGACACTTCCATAAACACATTTCTTGAAAGTACATTTACTTCTTCGCTCAAAGTATTGTATTGTTTGTGCCAGGAAGTGACTTCAGGTGCAGGGTGAACTATGCCTATACAAATAACGAATTCCATCTTTGTTATTTTGAGAATCTATTTCGTTTAATGGTTTCTGCTAATGAAATCTGCAAAATTTGAAAGTCAATTAACTTAACACCCGCCTGATTCAGACAGCCCTCTCATCTTGGAAAGAAAATGACCAAGTTAGAACAGTGACGAAAATACTTGTGTTTAACTTATTAATTGTATTCTGATTGACCCCATAAGGGACCTGAGTATTTCATTACTAAGCTGTGAACATTCTTTCCTTAACACCTGCTCAAATTGATATGTCTTTAGACAAGCAATAAAAAGTTGGCTAATTACATTTTCCTTGCTATTTACATCTAAAACTTTTCTAATTATATTTCCTTCCTCGTGCACAATAGTGTTGTCGAATTTGGTTCACGAGGGGCAGAATTTCGGGGCAATCAATAACTATATTAATGATTTCCTGTTTTGCGTGGTTATCCTGAAAACCTGGTATAGACTTTGTTGTTGTGGAAGAATCTTAAATAACACTGATATACATGGTAAAAGCCTCTAATGTTCACACCTATTTTCAAGAAATAAGATTTTAATGATACGTATTTTTTAAACAAATGACAGCCAGTATACTAAGAAATGTATTTCTAATGTGTTGACAACATATTTGTTCATTTTGCATTAATGATATCTAAATAAAGTCATTAATATCAGATCTCTTTCGGTCCAGTTCTGCTAAAGAAGTGTTGGCAGAGGAAATCATGCCCTGAAGAAGAATGAGACAACGGTATTGATTGGCTGTGACTCTATACGTTCTGCTCTGTTCGAAGACCAAACCAGGATAACACCGCAAACACATTTTGGCAAGGGAAATTACATCCTAGAAAATGTCAGCTCTAATGTTCCGATTTTGTTTTACTGCTCATTCTCTGAGTGTAAGTTCCATTCTGAAAGCATGTGAACAAGTGCAAACAATTAACAATTCTAGTCACAAATATATCACTCAGAAAACCATTACGTTTCAGCACCGGGCATCAAAGGGTTGATTTTAAAAATATGAAATGGAGGAAAACACCCTAAGGTGCTATCCTCAGTTAGGAACATCCTGCAGACTTCTCTTAGCATAGAAACAATCCAGTGTCACAACATCTGTAATCATTAGATTTTCATTCGCTGCACTGTTTAAATATTCCTGCAATGAAACCCGGTTGCAATGTCCAGCAAAGAAGCCATTTGCATTTCTGGCTGACTTCCAGCTCGCCGCACCTCATTTCATATTTTAATGCCTAATCTTCTCTTCAGCTGAAGATGCCAGGTACTGTCTTCAGATCTAAAGCCCTAGAGAGTATTGAGAAAGTGAGTGTTGCTTCCCCCGCCTCCCTGGTCACGTTTCCTTTTATATGGCATTCACAACACCAAGATTCTCCCGAGAAGGGAGATCCACCTCAAAACAGAGGAACTCCACACAACATACAACATGGGAGTAAGAACAGATAGAATCAACTTGGGTGGTGAAGACTTTTTTACCCATTTCCATGGGATTGCTTTTGCTAGAAAGCCTTTCCCATAGAAGGAAGTGGGAACATAAAATCATGTCTGGAGGGAGCATAGGTATTTCATTTTTATTCATTTATGAGTCTTAGCCAATCACAGACTGGTTTAACTTTTCAAACTGCATTGATTGATGTACTCTCAGCAGACGCCGATTTGAGCCCAAGGCCACCATTCTCAGTACCCTTTGATTCTGATGGGGGATAGTAACAGGGCATATCAGCCCCATTGGAATTACAAGTTCAATGTTAACTCCACAGTCAATGGCAAAAAGAGGAATGATCAGGCATATCAGTACTGGAATCACTTCTTCCCATGGTAATTTCTTATTCCCAAAATAATTACCAGGGAGGGTCTCATTATAATCAGTTAGCAACTCTATCCTTCCCCCCATTCCTCGAGTTACAAGTATTCCTGCTATTGTTTAGGCTGTGGAGTTACCAGGCAATTTTCTGTGATTCACATAGAAGTAAAGAAGTCTTTTATGCCTGTTGCTTGAATGCTCACTAGCAGCCTGACAGAGAAGTCTGGAGAGACTGTGTGTCCAGCTCTGCTTCAGAGCTCTTTGACCGAAGGCTTCTCTGATAGCCCGCAAAAGTGTCCTCCTGCTGACGCAATGGACAGAGAGGTCCAGGATCCTCCACTGTACCCTTCAAGGCCTGTAGAACCTTTCGACTGAGTCTGGAGAGTGCAGCAGCCCCAGAGAAAGTGTCAGCATTTTCTGCCTGGAAGAAAATAAACTTGTAGATAAGATGAACTGGACATATATACTGCCTGTGCTTATGAAACCCTTACAGTATATCTGTAGATTGAAGAAACACGATGGATAAGTGGTTTGGTGATACTGCAGACAATCATAGGAACTAAGTTGTAACTTAATCTTTTTAGGTTCCGAACAGCATTAGAAATTGGGTTATTGGTTGACTGGGGTGTGAACCATTGTCAAACAGCAAACGCAATCTTCATCAGGGTAAAGTCCCGGCAAAACGCGAAATTATCCTTTGCTCACCCTCAGGTAGCCTGGCACAGAGCAGTCAGATTTAACCTCGAGGCAGTGTGTAAAGTATTTGTGCAATACTTGAAAGAGTAAAACAGTGAAAACACCACACAAAAAGATAACACACCAGGTTAGAAAAATATAACTTAAGTTAACAAATAAAATGAGACCAAAACGACACAAATTCAATGAGTAGAACTTGGGATATGAATTTTTTAAGAATTAATTGTAAATGAGTGCTTAGAAGCAATAAGTGCTTCCTTGGGATATCTGGTCTTGCTGGACAGGGACAGAGTAAACATTTCAGGTTGTCCGCAATGGAGTGCGGGCCGGATACAGGAACCCAGTGAGGCCCGCTGAACAAATGTACCTTAATCTTGGTTGCATCAACAAAGCCATACGTTAGTGTCGATCCCGCAGCAGAGGGGATGTGTTGATTTTTTCCACACAGCAGAGATGATGTGGCGATTTTCTCCACGCATCAGAGGTGATGCGTTTGTTCTGAAATGTGGCGGTTTCTAAGGCAATGTGCCAGGTCTGTGCTAGCACCTGCAGCAATGCGTCAATTCTGCTCCCACAGCAGAAGATGCGTTGGTTCCTTAGGTGAGGTGCTAGTTCTGAGATGTGGTGGTTCCAATGCGATGCTTCTGTTCAGAAGGTGATGTGCCGGTTCTGTTCCCACTACAGCGGCGATATGTCAATTCTGCTTCTGCAGCAGAGGATCCGTTGGTTCCGCTGGAACAAACACCTAGGCTCTCTTCTAAGGGTCCAGAACTGGGGTGGCACCTTTTGGCAGGGCAGAATCACAGGTTGCAGGGTCCAGGTGCAGTAGCAGGATGGTTGGAAGTTTTTTATGTCCCTGAAACTTACGATCTGGAGGCCAGCCAGCTACCCCTTGGAGTCCTTCTGGGTTTTAGAAATAAAGGTCCAGTCATTTGAACCCAGGCAACATAGAGCAGCAGACAGCAGGACCATACAGCAAGGCAGTCCTTTAGAGGCACAGCAGTTCTTCTTTCTGGCAGAGTGGTCACAGATCCAGAAGTGGCAAAAACACATGAGCGGTAGTGATGTATAATGGATCGCACCTCAGATGGTAATATATAATCAGACTGGGTAGTCAAAATGATATTCTCAATTTCCTTATTCACAAAGGACAATAAAGCAATTAGTTGTAGTGCCACTCAGGATAAACACCTTACTACCTTAAGTGCATAAATACACAGATCCGGCAAACAGTCACTGTGAGGAACAATATGATATACAACTATCCCGGCACTCAAAAGTGAAAACCCTATTTGTACTTATATGTGACCATTACAAACAAACCACATTGAATAGTGTCAATATATCACTGGCGACAAACAAAATTGGATTCATACAAAAAATGTTCCTTTTAATTTAGAAAAACATTGTATATGACATCACAGTTTTCAAACAAGACCATAAAGACCCATTGTCCCTAAACAAGCATAGCATTGAAGAGACTGTTCATAAAGGGTATTTGTAGCTTTGTGGTCTTGATCCAAATGCGCAACAGCCGACACGTTGTTGTGTGGCGTTTAGAGCTCCGAGTGAATTTTCCCGATTCATGCCCTTATATCGGTACAATTCACATTGCCCTTATATAGGCATAGAAATCAATCCCTTATTTAGGCATAGACCATGCGACCCAAATACAGGCATGGCTACTTCCACCCGTACCAAACGTCACAACGATTTCTTGGAAAATCGGCTTAAGCAGTTAGGGAACTTCCCCTTTCTTGAATATTGATTTGTCCAAGAACTCATGTACTTTGCAAAGAACAGCTATTCCCTAGGGATTCTTTCCTGACGTTCATATGCCCGACTTCACGTCAAACTGTGGCATTCCTAAACACCTTCAAGGTATAAATATACCTTCACTTGCTATGGCAAACTACGGTGGTTCGGAGCAGTTCGACTATCTACTTGCCTGACGCAGCTCGCTACAGCAAGTGCCGAAAGAAGCGACTCTCCAGCTGACGCACTGATCAAGAGGCTGCCCTTCTCTCGCTGAGAATCCAGCTCCAGTGTTTTCAAGCTCCCCTTGTGGGGTGTTGGGAAATCGCGTCCCGAGACTGAGATACCAGACCTCCTTCATTCGGACTAAGGTATGGAGCTGATTAGAACCTAAAGAAATCTTGGGTAGATTTTTGCCAAAACAACTAAACCCATGCTACACAATACTTACTTCTTCCCGCATGCTAGACTCAGGTTAGGTACTTTGGGGTAGGCGTATTTAGAAGCACCAGTTGAGTATTTTTAGTCAATGTTATTTATGTACGTATTTTTATATGGCTTAGAAACCATACAATGCTTTTACAGTATTATTTTATAATACTATTCTCGCTGTACGCATTATACTTTGCAGTCTGCTTAACAATCATAGCAGTTCACTTCTCTTGTATGAGAACTGTTCAATAAACCTTTTTATTGAAAACGCCTGTCTCTCTATTTCTCTACAACTCTGTTGAAACAAAGCATGCACGATTGATTGAGTGAAACACTTATCTATTGTTTCTACGACTCTGAGAGATATATTTCTTATTCTTGGGAAACAAAGTTGTCATGCTTATGCAGTTGTCAGAAACGAATCCCTTCTTGTGAATTCGAGAAAGTTTCTAGTGACCTCTGAGCTAGCTGGCACTCACTATTAAGTTTAGTATATTCGATAGAGACCTAGTCAACCTCAGTCCTACCTCTAATCTATAGGATATATTATTCCAATGTGCAGAGCCTATTGGGAATATAGGAACTACACTAAATGGGGCCCAATGTTTGGTAAGGCATTAATTTAACGCTAGATATTAAATTAACTCAGTTGTGCTTTTCTCAGAGACCCCTTTTTCCATAAAAATACTCCAATAGACGTCTGGAGTGGGTAGAGGGATAAAATATCAGCCATAACTGAGTAGGACGAAAAATCCTATGTATTAGTTTTTGGTTTTTCAACATTGAAGGATACAGTGTTCTAAAATATTGAGCGCCTTATCTTTGTTTCCTTGAAACTTGCTCTGCAAACTTTCATTAAACAAAAATGCAGGATAGCGACACCAATGTTATGTTATGTGTTATGACATATCTATAGAGCGCGCACTTACTCAAAAGAGTGTCCCGGCGCTAGCAGATCCTGCACATATGAAACAGATAGGGCAGTTCTAGACGTACTGAAGGATTATTGCAGAAACAGCCATGTTTTGAGATGTTTCATAAAGAGCCAGATGTCAGATAGTTCCCTTAAAGTGGTCGGAAGTTTATTCCATAATAGGGCAACTTGAACTTGAAAGGTCCGGCCACCTTTGCGAGAGCGCGCAAATTTGGGTCTATTCATCAAGTGAAGATTGGATGATCTAAGGACTCTGCCAGGTGTGTAAAAGCTCACTCTTCTCTTGATATAATGAGCGCCAGAGCCATGTAGAGCTTTAAAGGCCAGGGTCAGGGCCTTAAACAGAATCCTGCGGCGAATGGGAAGCCAGTGCAAATTCCTCAGATGGGTAGAGATGTGAGCCTAGCGACCCAACCTGAGGATGGCTCTGGCTGCCGCATTCTGCACCACATGGAGTCAATTCAATAGATACTCCGGGAGGCCCAAATAGAGGACATTAGTGTAGTCCAGTCGAGATGTAATAAGGGCCTGGACTACTGCCCTTCTGTGGTCAAGAGACAGTAGGGGTAGAAATTTACGGATGGTCTTCAAGGTTCCGTAGCATGTCCCTACCACTGATTGAACCTGCTTCTTCATGTCCAGGGAGTCATCGATTTGTACCCCAAGGTTTCCGCGTCGGTCTCTTGGAGACCTGTACAGTTTAAAGCTTGTACGGCATTGCCGCCTGTAGCTTCACCTGATCTTAATCAATGGAGGCAGTGGTGGCCATCTGATATGTCCCCTCCCCAGTCCTCGGTAGGAGTAGCCAGATATAAGCATTCCAGAAACTTTGAGGAAAGCCATCACAATGAAACTTATAAGAAATGGCCTATCAGCAAGCGGTGGTAGGGTAGTTTTTGTGATTGAGGCACACGAATATCATCAGACAGAGGTGTTCTATTCATGGATAATCTTCCCTGAAGCAAATCCAAGAACAAAAGTGTTTCACTTCTACAAAGAAGATGAAGCACCAGAGGAATACATTCCTTTTGAGGATATTGAAATTCCACTAACATACCAAGAGCATGTGCTCTGGTATAAAGGCACCCTAAAACATACACATCACATTACAAGGCTCGGTCCACTAGGTAGACCAGGAGCAACATGGCCGGTATTAGCCAGCTACACACCACATCCTGCCATTAAAAATATGACAGATGCGGAACTATTAGTTCAAATAAAAGAGCTAATTAAAATCCACAGACAATTAGTTCAATATGTCATGCGGACCTTTACTGTCCAAACAGCAATAAGGATTCCAGGGTAACACAAGTAAAATTACACCACAGACTATACAATCAGTCATTGGCAAATTACCCGCAAAAAGGGAACAAATTCTTTTCTGGATAGCTCAAAACATTACTCAAATCGAGGCAGTATTTCCTGATACTACCCCTCATGAGAAACATAGGATTCTAACAATCTCTTTACCAATGGGGATCGCACCACACCTGGAGGACTGTGACACCTGGGGTACAGTCTTTGCTGCAATCTACACCAAAACACATGGTGTTCCGCCTATGGCGGTAATACCAGACGTCCTGAAACAGATTCAAAATGAATACGGGGAAGAGCCTGCTTTAAATCTTGCTATGAAACTACTGAAAGATTTCAAACAGGTCTCAACAATAATATTAGCTAATATTAAAGGTGAAGCAGCATCCGTGGCGATCCGCCAAAAGTTAAGAGAATTTGATGTAACTGAGCAACCATATGAACTGGCCAGAATAATTGAAAAATCCTATGAAGAACTAGGTAGAGACAGTTTGGGTGGTAAACCAGTGAAACCCCAACTGACTGAAAGTCCTGAAAAGGTCTTTATTAAAAATACTCATACTCCTCCCAAAAATAAGTGGGAGAACACTAAACAAACTTCTAAAGAGAAGCGTTCTCAATCCCGAGGTAGGTCTCCTCAAAAGGAGCCCTCTGAAAGGAGGTATAACCTCAGGAATAGGGATAATTTGAGAAAACCTGATAGATATCAAGATACTGATACACCTTCCTCTCGTACCTTTCAGAATTCTTCACAGAAATACGAAAGAAGAGGACGATCAGAACAAAAGGAAGAACGCGTGAAGCCCAAAGACGATCAACACGTTCCAAAAAATAAGAAAACTCAATTCACCAAAAAGAAGGTAGCCGGTCTAAAAATCAGACATGCGGAGGATCTTGAGGACACAACTTAAGAACGGGGAATGGGCTCAGACAATGTTGGACAGCACAGCAGAGGTCACCATAGCTCGCAAGAACTTGAAGGATCATCTGGAGACAGTGGACTTGAATGAGTAAATCCAAGGTGAAACTGCAGATACCAGGGTTAGTGTCTCACATAAGTTATATGAAGTAACACTCTGGATGGAGGCGGACATAACTAGAAAAATAAGAGCACTCTTTTGGGAGAAGCTCTCTCAGGGTTATGACATTCTTCTAGCTGAACAAGACTGGCCACCTGAATTTGTCAGGGAGTGCCCACATGGCGAAGTAAAGTGACTCTACCAATGACCCTAAACAAACTAGAGGCACGGATGATTGTAAAATACCGAAACTGCTAGGGCGGGTTTGAACGATCGTGATGAAATATGGGCACTTATAAGATCGTAATTAGTGTGCCATTTGATTTTTGTTATCTGAAACTGTTTCTTACAAATGTACGACTTTGTCTTTTCAGCTGGACTTACTCTGTCTTTCCCTTGCAATATTGTTGTATGTTTTTATGAATATATTATTGTATTTCTGACTTCGTAATGTTTTCGGTATATACCTTTGTATATTTTTGTATAATTTTGTATATACTTGTTATTCGACCTTGGTCCTCTCAAACTCTCCCTGAGGACTGAGGCTTATGTACACTGCCTTCTCAGTTTTTAGATTGTAAGTATACCTCTGTGCTCCTCTGGTCCTCCGGATCCATTTTTGCCACCAGTACTAAGTATATGTGTTTCTTGTTCATCTGGTAGTGATACAAATTGTGACAGACAGAGGTGTTCTATTCATGGATAATCTTCCCTGAAGCAAATCCAAGAACAAAAGTGTTTCACTTCTACAAAGAAGATGAAGCACCAGAGGAATACATTCCTTTTGAGGATATTGAAATTCCACTAACATACCAAGAGCATGTGCTCTGGTATAAAGGCACCCTAAAACATACACATCACATTACAAGGCTCGGTCCACTAGGTAGACCAGGAGCAACATGGCCGGTATTAGCCAGCTACACACCACATCCTGCCATTAAAAATATGACAGATGCGGAACTATTAGTTCAAATAAAAGAGCTAATTAAAATCCACAGACAATTAGTTCAATATGTCATGCGGACCTTTACTGTCCAAACAGCAATAAGGATTCCAGGGTAACACAAGTAAAATTACACCACAGACTATACAATCAGTCATTGGCAAATTACCCGCAAAAAGGGAACAAATTCCTTTCTGGATAGCTCAAAACATTACTCAAATCGAGGCAGTATTTCCTGATACTACCCCTCATGAGAAACATAGGATTCTAACAATCTCTTTACCAATGGGGATCGCACCACACCTGGAGGACTGTGACACCTGGGGTACAGTCTTTGCTGCAATCTACACCAAAACACATGGTGTTCCGCCTATGGCGGTAATACCAGACGTCCTGAAACAGATTCAAAATGAATACGGGGAAGAGCCTGCTTTAAATCTTGCTATGAAACTACTGAAAGATTTCAAACAGGTCTCAACAATAATATTAGCTAATATTAAAGGTGAAGCAGCATCCGTGGCGATCCGCCAAAAGTTAAGAGAATTTGATGTAACTGAGCAACCATATGAACTGGCCAGAATAATTGAAAAATCCTATGAAGAACTAGGTAGAGACAGTTTGGGTGGTAAACCAGTGAAACCCCAACTGACTGAAAGTCCTGAAAAGGTCTTTATTAAAAATACTCATACTCCTCCCAAAAATAAGTGGGAGAACACTAAACAAACTTCTAAAGAGAAGCGTTCTCAATCCCGAGGTAGGTCTCCTCAAAAGGAGCCCTCTGAAAGGAGGTATAACCTCAGGAATAGGGATAATTTGAGAAAACCTGATAGATATCAAGATACTGATACACCTTCCTCTCGTACCTTTCAGAATTCTTCACAGAAATACGAAAGAAGAGGACGATCAGAACAAAAGGAAGAACGCGTGAAGCCCAAAGACGATCAACACGTTCCAAAAAATAAGAAAACTCAATTCACCAAAAAGAAGGTAGCCGGTCTAAAAATCAGACATGCGGAGGATCTTGAGGACACAACTTAAGAACGGGGAATGGGCTCAGACAATGTTGGACAGCACAGCAGAGGTCACCATAGCTCGCAAGAACTTGAAGGATCATCTGGAGACAGTGGACTTGAATGAGTAAATCCAAGGTGAAACTGCAGATACCAGGGTTAGTGTCTCACATAAGTTATATGAAGTAACACTCTGGATGGAGGCGGACATAACTAGAAAAATAAGAGCACTCTTTTGGGAGAAGCTCTCTCAGGGTTATGACATTCTTCTAGCTGAACAAGACTGGCCACCTGAATTTGTCAGGGAGTGCCCACATGGCGAAGTAAAGTGACTCTACCAATGACCCTAAACAAACTAGAGGCACGGATGATTGTAAAATACCGAAACTGCTAGGGCGGGTTTGAACGATCGTGATGAAATATGGGCACTTATAAGATCGTAATTAGTGTGCCATTTGATTTTTGTTATCTGAAACTGTTTCTTACAAATGTACGACTTTGTCTTTTCAGCTGGACTTACTCTGTCTTTCCCTTGCAATATTGTTGTATGTTTTTATGAATATATTATTGTATTTCTGACTTCGTAATGTTTTCGGTATATACCTTTGTATATTTTTGTATAATTTTGTATATACTTGTTATTCGACCTTGGTCCTCTCAAACTCTCCCTGAGGACTGAGGCTTATGTACACTGCCTTCTCAGTTTTTAGATTGTAAGTATACCTCTGTGCTCCTCTGGTCCTCCGGATCCATTTTTGCCACCAGTACTAAGTATATGTGTTTCTTGTTCATCTGGTAGTGATACAAATTGTTTGTTTTAGGGTGATACATCTGAGGACCTCAGGTTATTTTTCCTGTAGTTACCCGGACCTCTTACATTTCTTCTTCTTTTTAGTTTTTGTGGCTAGGGGTCGTGTTTATGTTTATTATCCCTTAGTCTTTTCTGCCCCCTCTTTGTTATTTTATGTGCACCCTCGTATTATTTATGGCTGGTTATAAAATGGGGAATGTGTTTTTGTAGTGAGTTACCGATACCCCTTTTTGGTAACAAGACTGTGGATAATACGAAGCGATCCATTATATTCTTGTGACGCTTCTTTGAATTTATGGCTGGTTATAAAATAGGGAATGGTTTTTGTAGTAAGTTACCGATACCCCTTTTTGGTAACAAGACTGTGGATAATATGAAGCGATCCATTATAATCCTGTGACGCTTCATTGAATATGGAAAACCGATTTGCCCGTTTTTTTTGTGGTTCGCTTTCTATGGTTAGAGCTTGATGCTTGCACGTCCACGTCACGTGGGACGCGCTTTGCTGATTCTTAGAGAGGAGGCTTTCAGCGTTCATGCGCTGGTGAAACGCTGTGTTGATCAGAGGCCCCGCGGAGTGACTGGGCGACCCGTGGCATATTTCTGTGAAGGTGAGGAGGTGATTTAGAGGTGTTTTTCCCTCTGGGTCCTTGTGAAGGGGGAGTTGATTAGACCCGTCGGTGTTCTTAGGTCGGAGCTGACGCCTGCATTTCTTTGTTGTTTCTCTTACAGTTTTGATCCTGGGATAATTGTTACCCAGACTAAGCGACCTGTGAGAGTGCTCCATACAGGTGTTAGTTCGCCTTTTAGAAGGTAGGATACAACCGAGAGGTGGTTTTTCTCTGGTTTGTAATCAGTTTGTCTTATACATCACAGGTGTCTATAGCCCGCCTTTACATTTTCTCCACTGTAGAATTGCTCCATCCTGTGAGATCTCACGAAGGGTTCTGCCTGATTAGATCATCATTAGTAAGTTGCCTTTTGTGAGTCCGCCTTATTCACACTGCATGCTAGTTAGCTCCTTTGAGGCTGGTTGTTAGTCCTTTTTCATTTTATTTTATTTTGCATTTTGGTGATCACTGGACGCCCTGGTTTCAGTGCGTGATTTTGGTTATTTAAGTGCACCCCGGTTATAGTTGTAGTACATCGTAGTATCCACACCCTTTTCCACTTTAGGTCAGAAACCGTGGTGAGGTTGAGGGTCTGTGACTTTTTCATCATTTTGTTTCCTACTTTTTGTCCTTTGGCCACTTGAGCTTCTCTCTTACTTATTTCTTTCTTTGCTGGTGACGGAGGTGTAATCTGGGTGATGGGGGCACAGAGAGTATGACAGATTGTTGTAAGAAGGTATACATTTTGTTATATGTATTTTTATAGGTTCTATTATCACCCCGTCCTGAGGAGGCCAAGATTTGTTGGAAGGCCGAAACGCGACCGCGTCGACACTTTCCATAAAGAGGAGTCTGATCTAATCTTGAAATCAAAGTGGAATTGTATCCATTGACACATTCTCTATATCTCCCTTTTTGAACCGACTGTGTCTGACTACCTCGGAGTGTACTTCCTAGAACATATAGGAGGACACTTAGCTTTTGCTTTAATAATTTTTTCTGCGTGAAGAAGGAATTTTTTCTGATTATGTGCTTCTTATATAAATTTGGTGTATTTTGTCATTCTTTGTTGTATATATCTCTGTACATATGTATGTATATTTGTGTATAATGTAAATTTGAAATCTACAGAAATTACTGGATAATGATTCCGTGTGATTACGATAAATAAAATATGTACTCACGTCTTCAAATAGTCGTGATGGTATCTTTATCTACAAAATAGCGGATGAGTGGACAAGTGTCCCTAATATAGGAGAATTCACAGTCCCCTATTATTTAAGTATTTAGATATCTATTCCTCCTTTTCCGTTTTTCCAGTTTGCTTGTACATTGCAAAGACATCATTAAGCCAGCTTTCTTCACTCATATTCCAATTCATAAAAAATATACCTATGCCAGAAAATGGGCAGTAGCCCAGGCTCCTGCATTATATAAAAATCATGTAGGATGGGATGAGCATTCTCCTCAACAAACATCCAGTTAAAAAATCAACCAACTGCACAAAGGCAGTACAAAGTTAAGCAAGAAGCTAAAAAATAGGCCAGGGAGATATTAGATCAACTTGAATACAAAGAAGTGATTGAAACATGCACCTCGTCCATGAATAATCCTTTGTTTCCTGTCTCCAAACCAGACAATACATATTGTCTAGTTTTGGATTACAGACATTTAAACTCTTGTTGCATAACTTTTGCCAAACAAAATGCACACAGTGCAGCACTAATGAATAACATTGTGCGTAAAAAATATAAAACCACATTAGATATTCCTATCGGTTTTGTCTGTCAAAACATTGCACCAGAAAGTAGGTATTTGACCGCTTTCTCAATTATGGGGACACAGCGTCAATTCTGTTGTCTCCTACATGGATTCAATAATGGTCCAGGATTATTTTCAGCCAGAGTAACAGAGTTCTACAAACCTATGATGATGAGGCATTATCATATGTCGGTGATATCTATCTAACAGACGATGACTTGGATAGGCACTTGAACATGGTGAACACCTTAATATTGGACTTCGCCTCTGAAGGGTACAAATTCAATTTTAAGAAATCACGAATTGCCCATTTAAACATCCTTTTCCTAGGATATGAACTTTCAAGTGAAGGCAAAAGCCTGGCAGCAAACTTTCTAGAGAAATGTGCACTGCTCCAACCTCCAAAAACGCTGAAAAACTTACAGTCAATTCTAGGTTTCCTAAATTTCGGAAGAACATACATTCTAAACTAAGCAGAAAGGGTTAAACCTCTCTACGAATTAATCAAACCTGATTTTAAAACAGTTAATTGGACTCCAAAACACACAGAAATTATGCGTTCAGTCCAAACAGACATGTTAGCAACAAAACATTTGCAAACACAAGTAAACATACGCAACTTAGTGATCCGAATCATTCCGTGAAGATGCGGATTCACATACTTAACCTTTAATGAGGGAGAAAAAGTACCAATAGCTTACAAATCACACTTGTACACACAAGCAGAAATGAAATTCACATCAACAGAGAAAATTCTGACAGCGGTTCAGACTGCAGTAGAAAAAGAGAGAGCCCTCGCACAGGGTAAGGGCATAATGGTCGCTACTCCTGTACCTGCCTTAGAGGCAGTGACAAAGACTAGCATTCCAAATGCTAAGGCTTTACATCCAAGATGGATAGAATGGGTTAATTCTCTTGCTGCAACAGATGTTGAATACGTTTTGACCCATATTTGAAAACACAAGAATTTCTACAATATGAACAAGAATGTCCTCTGCCTACTGAGATTCTGCCTCTAGATCAATATATCATTTATACTGATGGATCAGCACAGTCCGCTATTGGGGGGTAAACAAGCTTATAGTGCTGCATGCGCGATTGTTAAAGGTCACTGGCGATGGTAAATTCCGACCTATGGTCACTAAAACGCAATCTCAAGGAGATTGTACAGCTCAGCGAGCTGAACTACTAGCATTCAAGATGGCGCTTGAAAATACTAATCGCGAATTCCCCACACTCATAGTGTGCGATTCATATTATTGTGTTCAATCTTACAATGAATAATTGCAGTACTGGATTGAAAACGGTTTCAAAGATGCAAAAGGTGGCACAATCAAGCATAAGTTGCTTTGGGAACAAGTAGTTCAGTTACGACAAGAACTACAAAAGGCTCACGTGATACATACACTGAGTCATGAACCTGATGGCGATCACTTTGCAGGGAATTCATTGGCTGATGAAGATGCGAAGGCAGCTGTGCAAACGGCTTCCATAGCTGCCATCACGCGTTCAAAAACGAAAATAGACGGGGAAATAATGCTAGCAGTCAATGCGACAAGCAAAGACAGTGGTAAAACATTACGAAAAGGCTTTCCACTCAAATACTCATACATAACTGATGCAAATAATGTTCGGTTTGCTCAAATCCCTGGAGTGGGAGATAGAGTAATTCCAAACAAAGAACATAGATTAGGACTAATCTTAGCAGCACATGAAGGGCTCGCCTCTGCACACGCAGGTGTTTTCGCT
Source organism: Lissotriton helveticus (assembly GCF_964261635.1). NCBI lineage: Eukaryota > Metazoa > Chordata > Amphibia > Caudata > Salamandridae > Lissotriton > Lissotriton helveticus. The sequence continues at coordinate 767,357,291 of NC_136068.1, forward strand.
ACAGTGTCGTTATTAAAACAGAGATACTGGTGGCCGCGCATGAGGAAGCAAACAAAAAACTATGTTTTGGAATGTGAGATCTGTCAAAAGATGAAAGTCTCTACAGTGAATCGTCCTGCGCAGACGCCCCTATTGATTTTAGACAAACCATTAGCTTGCGTTTACCTGGATCACTGCGGTCCCTTACATAGGGATGGTAACTATAAATATATCATGGTAGCAGTGGATTCGTGCTCAAGATTTATTTGGATGTGGCCTCAGCGCTCGACTGACGCTCGAACTGTTATAAAAGAATTGCGAGTCTTTATCTGTACCCTACATTCTGTCCAGGGTTCTGCGTTTAGCTCTCGAGCTTACAAGGAGGCCATGGCCAATATGGGCGTTGCATTGCGGTATTCTAGTCCATTCCATCCTGAGGGAAATTCAGTAGTGGAGAGAAAAAACCGGGACATAAAGCAATCTATAACAGCTAGGGTATTAGGCTTGGGTGATGGGTGGGTCAAACATCTAATAAGTGTCCAACGTAGTCTTAACAATCTGCCAAGAAGTTATCTAGGGGGTATCACTCCATATGAAATCCTTTTTGGTACTAGAATGATTGTGCCGGACCTCGATTGTCACACTTCAGTGGTAGAATAAAAACCCTTTGATATCAAAGAACGTTTGGCTGTTTTGCAGGACTTAAATGAAACAAGATCCAGACAAAGTAACGTACTCCTGAAGCCAATAACCACTGAAGAAAAACCATCCATCCCAGCAAGACCTGTCTGGATTCCAAAGATTGGGGATCTAGTCAGCAAAAAGATCGCGGACAAGAAGCAACTTGGGCCTTCTTACAGACAACCAGTACCTGTCCTTGCCATTCACGGATCAAGAACAGTATTACTGCCGCCCCTTGCTGGAAAAAAGGAGAACAGGTTTGTGTTTATCGACCTGGTCAAACCATATCATGTGGCCAATCATTAGTAGTAGGCCAAGTGGACTCCAAAGATGTAGCAGACGCCCGAATCTGGCTACTATCCAAGAGGTTCAAAATGAGAGTCTCATCACCTTTGAACAATCTACAGTACGAAAAGAAGGACTATACAACAAAGCCATGGATCTTGTACCTCTTGAGACCCAAATAACAGTTCGTCAAGAAACGCCTGTCTACAATGAAATAGCATCTGACTATACAAATGTAACAAGTGATCAAGTGGTTCCAGCGATTACAACGAATCCTGAAGTAATCCCAACAATTGACAGAACTGCCTCTGACTATTTCATTAACTTTAATACGTTTTCCGAGGATCCCAGCGAACCTGAAACGACGCCAGCTAAAAGAACTTTTAAAGAATAAGCAACAGAACTTTTTCATCAACTGGAGAAGACATATCTAGTTTCACCATGGTTTGAACTTTGGATTGTGTTGGGTGTACTATTTCTTCTACTTTGGTTGACTCTTGTATTTTCTTTGGGAATGCTGATAAATGGAAGATATGTTAAAAAGGACACAGCAAGTAAGAACATCAACTTACTCCTCAAGCCCCACAAATCATCTCATCGTGAACAAAGAGACTTGTCATCAGTAAACATCAAAGCCGTTCCTATACCTGGTGGTATAGCTTGGGACAGAACTAAATATGACATTCTTGGTCCGGCGGAGCTGTTGAAGATTCCACACCAATTCAAGATTTCCTTGAGTGACTTCGTTTCATCTAGTACCCTTTCTGATGATTGGGACTTCGAGACTATTAATAATATGATGTCAGACTTAGAAATGTCTGCAAAATTTACAAATCATGAATACTTAGAAGGTTCATCAGATTATGAACAAATGTATATTTATAATCTCTATGGTCATCATTTCTTGCATAAATCTGCAAATCCTAGAAATGTATTTACTTATAACCAATGGGAACATTGTCCTACGCCACCAAAGGGTAGCTCAAAAACTTTTGTTGACAAATATCCATACTTTTCAGGGTATAATGTTTCAAATCCAGGATCATTTTACTTTAAAAATGTTAATAGGACAGGAACGAAAAGTATGTTGACAAATACAAAGCAAATTTATTCTGCGGCCTTTTATGCGCAGCTGTCTACATTAGGATTTGACATTTGGAAAGACACCATTGAGATAAAAACGGTCTGGGGCACAAAGGCCTGGGAGGTGCAGGGATTGGAAGCTTTATTTAGAGCCTGCATCATTCCAGAACAAATAATGTTTTTGAATGACACTGTTCAGCAGACATCTTGTCTTGGGTTAGCCAAGATAAAAGATGTAAACAATCCGTCAATACCTACACCTTCGACTGATAAAAGTAACACTTCAGAGGGGGAGGTCGACGTACATACTATTTTGCTTCACAACAGAACAGATCCTGATTGGAAAAAATGGTTAATCTGGCTCACAGACACAAACAACTGTCAAGATAGATTCCTGAATAAGACACAAGGGTTCACATTCACTAGGCCAGATCCAAGATATGTTCAGAGACAGCATCCAGGGATAGTAACATCATACAGTGTAGGGAAACTGTGCCTTGAATGGCTACACAAGTCCCCAGTGAAGGAAGTAAAACAACACCTATCTTTACTTAAAGATGGCCCTGACCTGAGGGACTTTTTACAAGGACCTACTAAACCGCGTCATAAACGTTTTATATACGCCGGTATCTATGCCATGTATAATGAAGCATGGAAGATTACGCAAGCAGAGACTGCAGAACGAATACGAGAAATTGATCATATTAATTTAGAGAAATCTCTCTCTGTAGTTGACAATGGGTTAACAAACCTGTCATCCAAGATATAATCTTTGGACAGCATAGTATTCTCTGCCATAGACATAACGGAACAGGACTTGGTCATGTTGCAACATGGTCAGTCGCAATTACGTTCTGTAATGCTATTAGGCTATGTGCCTTGGCGTTTAATCAACACAACGTCATTATTTTCTGAATTTAATCTCACAGATAACCAAATCAAATTGGCACAGAGGGGAGCAGACTATATGGTGCTGAGCTTTGAAAAACTGGAAAGATTGCCATTTACAGTCGCTGAAAAACCATCAATTGAATGGATAATACACGGTACAATCACTCTGCCTGTTACAATTTTCCATTTTCAGAATTGCTTAAAACATATACCAGCAGGCCTATATGAAAGGCTGGGTAAAGAATGCATCAAAACATCATGGAAATTACCTTATACACACAGATGTTGGAGTGGGGCAAAGAAGTGTTTCTTAGTGGCAATAATTGTGAAAACGCACTAAGCGTTTCTCTCCTATGTCAGGGTATAAACTTACACAGGGCCTGCAATGGTTCCTCTAACAAATTATCCTGCCACCTGCAAGGTTCACCAGCTGCAGTGATTGATCCAATTTTTAGGCAGCTTTCTAATGGAAGTTACATTATGTTGAATGATCACAGCTGCTGTGGCGTGTTGCCAGGTTTACCCTATCTCGTAACTGTGTCAGCCAGGGTCACTTGCTGTATGCAAGTATAGTTTCCAAAAATCAAGACAGACCGGGAGTCGCGGTTATGGCCTTCACTGAACATCTCTTTATACGTATTGATACTTTGAGCAGAATGAAAGCCATTCTTTTACAGAAAACTATGCCACTGAACTCGGCCAAAGAGACCTATGATCTGCAAGTCGCAAGGACTTCTGCAGAGATACACACCCTATTAACTATAAACTGCCTTGTACATTTCTCAGAAATCTTAGGTCATATCTTAAACATGTCTGATACGAGTGGTATTGTACATGTATTTAGAACGATTTTTTCAGGACTGTTAGCACCTTTTGAAGCAGTCCTAGGGATATTTCCAAACTTCGTACACTCTGTGTTTGGCGGACTGCCTCTCGTTTTGGGACTCGCAGCAGGGATACTATTTTTGCTCCATCTGCTCTGATATGGCAGGCCAATCCACAGCGGACACCCAGATCACCGTGGAAAGTACTCTACTGGCGATGAAGTGTCGTGAGTGCATAGTCCAAATTCTGGGATTAACTTGTTTAAGAAAATTAAATAGCACATGGTTTATGTCATTCAGACCAATCTGGCAAGATTGCATCTTACCTGGTCTACGATGCCTGCTATGTGGAGAAAAATGCGTGCTAGACATCTGTATGACACTCCCATCAGTCATGCCAACGGATGTTGATGCTTTGCTGGACCCGGTAAAGGCCCATGCGCAGTGTTGTCCCCAACGGCTACTGATTCTGATGACGGTATTCATTGAGATCTCACAGACGCAAAATGCTGATGGTGAGGTATGAGAGGTAAGCGGCACACAGATATCAAATTTGAACATTGCTAACGTGACCAACGCTGACGGCGATGCTTTGCATCATTGTGCAATTAATCTTCTTAATGAGGTAATCCAACTTTCACCTACAATGGTAGACACATTTCTTTTTAGACTTAGAAGACTTGATGTTTTCTCCAAACAATAACACTGACTTTTGATTTGGCACACAGTGTTCTGAGAGACTCTGAATTCGACCTTCAAATTTTTTCAAAACAAAGTTTCTAACTTTGGAACTCTATTTTTTCTATGATCAAAATTTTGTTTTTCCAAATTTGTATTTTTATTTTTTTGGCACAAGGTAATCTGCTTATAGTAGAACTATTCATAGATAACTAGAACTCTTTGAAATAACTTCCGAGAGACACTATTTGACCTTGTCCACATTCAAACAGTTTTATAATCTGCCATGGAATGGTCTCAAACTTTTTCTTCTGTAATTAAGAGCCATTTCATAAATGTATTTTCGTGATTCATTCGGATAGCATTTTCAAAATGTCAAACTGTATGCTTTGAATGAAAGATTGCTTTAAATTCGTACAGCACATATGCTTTTCGTGTACAACAGTAACCAATGCATTTTTTATGTATTTTGGGTGGGTTTGTTACACATCATGTTAAGATATGTTTTAATGTGTTTAGAACTTAGTAATGTCGTACACAAGAAAGTGGAGTGGGTGTTGTGTGGCGTTTAGAGCTTCGAGTGAATTTTCCCGATTCGTGCCCTTATATAGGTACAATTCACATTGCCCTTATATAGGCATAGAAATCAATCCCTTATTTAGGCATAGACCATGCGACCCAAATACAGGCATGGCTACTTCCACCCGTGCCAAACGTCACAATGATTTCTTGGAAAATCAGCTTAAGCCGTTAGGGAACTTTCCCTTGCTTGAATATTGATTTGTCCAAGAACTCATGTACTTTGCAAAGAACAACTATTCCCTAGGGGTTCTTTCCCGATGTTCATATGCCTAACTTTACGACAAACTGTGGCATTCCTAAACACCTTCAAGGTATAAATTTACCTTCACTTGCTATGGCAAACTACAGTGGTTCGGAGCAGTTTGACTATCTACTTGCCCGACGCAGCTCGCTACAGCAAGTGCTGAAGGAAGCTGACTCTCCAGCTGATACACCGATGAAGAGGCGGCCCTTCTCTCGCTGAGAACCCAGCTCCAGTGTTTCCAAGCTCCCCTTGCGGGGTAGTGGGAAATCGAGTCCAGAGACTGAGATACCAGACCTCCTTCATTCTGACTAAGGTATGGAGCTGATTAGAACCTAGAGAAATCTTGGGTAGATTCTTGGCAAGAACAACTAAACCTATGCTACACAATACTTACTTCTTCCCGTGTGCTAGACTCAGTTTAGGTACATTGGGCTAGGCGTATTTAGAAGCACTAGTTGAGTATTTTTAGTCAATGTTATTAATGTATGTACTTTTAAATGTCTTAGAAACCATACAATGCTTTTACAGTATTATTTTATAATACTATTCTCCCTGTACGCATTATACTTTGCAGTCTGCTTAACGATTGTAGCAGTTTACTTCTCTTGTATGAGAAAGAAGACTGTTCAATAAACCTTTTTATTGAAAACGCCCGTCTCTCTATTTCTCTACAACTCTGTTGAAGTGAAGCATGCACGATTGACCGAGTGAAATACTTATCTATTGTTTCTAGGACTCTGAGAGATATATTTCTTATCCTTGGGAAACAAAGTTGTCATGTTTATGCGGTTGTCGGAAACTAATCCCTTCTTGTGAATTCGAGAAAGTTTCTAGTGACCTCTGAGCTAGCTGGCACTCACTATTAAGTTTAGCATATTCGATAGAGACCTAGTCGACCTCAGTCCTACGTCTAATCTATAAAATATATTATTTCAATGCGCAGAGCCTATTAGGAATATAGGAACTACTCTACAATGTGTTTCGTCACATCAAGTGACTTCCTCAAGGCTGCAAAAACAATAACATAGTCTCATATACACTATTTACATTATGTAAAACATAACCCTATTTATAGGGGATCACTTTCACCATAAGGTTTAAGAAGAGTCTATTCCTATAAAAGTGTAAAAATTAAGAACAAGAAGGTGCTCCAGGATGAGAGAAAATTAAATATTTTTCCTAGAAATACAAAGAAGTGATTGCCACTTCAAAGAATGGAAAAGTAATTTGAGAGGAAAAGATGCAGACCCACTACGACACCGTGCATCAAATTCATAGTGACCAATATGTCGTAACCATTATATGTTGCATTCCCTCGAACGTGGAATGTCGAGTCACTAACCTTGAGAAATGATATGGTTTCTGTGGCTATACGTGTTCGTTACTCCAAAATGATTTGTCAGACAAAGTCCGATTGTGACCGAGATTCTGTGAAAAAAAATACAGTCACAGTATCCAAAGTTTAAAATAGAGATCAGATGTGTCCGTATTTTAAACATAGAATTATTTTTCTTGATTGACTGTAGGTACTCACTTCCTAATTTCTGGACAACGTCCACCTATTTAATGGGTTAGATTGCCGGAGATCTACCTAACAGGTAGTTCCGAGAATATATACCAAGATTCTCTAGTGGACTAAAGAAATGGGGAGAGTGCAAATTAAATCACCCGTCACATCACTAAACATATCATAACGATCTTTCCCCACAGATTTACTATACTTGTATTGTATGTCAGAATATATATATATGTTATGCATTTATTAGGCCCAAAAGACAAGATCCCCGTTGGAATCTCTTCATTCCATAGTTCAAATTTTCAAAAATATGAGTAATCCTGCAACATTTAAAACACTTTTTAGTTCAAGCAAACTTTCAAAGGGGCATGTCTATTATGGCAATATCTATAATCCTCCCTGATTTCAAATTTCACTTACTTTAAGGTCTCTCGTGTGTGACAGCCATGTATTTAATTCCCCGCAGGCTATTATAGGCCCCTGTAGACAGAGATGTAAAGAAGATGTTTATTTTATAATATATAGTACGGCTAGCTTCCTGAACATTGTAAAATAAGAGGTTATAGGAAACATGTACATCGTTACCAACAAATCATCTCCTGTATCACTATACAATATTGTCCCTGTTTCTCCCTTATATCAAATCTGGGAAGATCACTTGGTGTTAAAGTGCTCCATCAGGCAACCAATGAGAATCACCTCCAGTCAGTTGGTAACCATTGCAAAAGGGGATTAAGAGTACATATGACCCTGAAAACAGAACACCTAATCTGGACTTATGTTGTGCCATAACCATTTTATCCTTGTCTAGCATTTAAAAGGGTGTTTCATGTCACAAACTTCCGTCGGGCAGAAAGCATGAATACCGCTCGCCTATCTTTAATGTAGTCAATTCATCCGGCTCGGATCTAGTCTATAAACAATTTATTTTTATCCGTAAGAAATTACAAGCCCCCGTTGGGCAGAGAACAAAAGTGCAAATAACCTCTTGTTAATATAATCGCTTAGTCAGGCTCAAAAATAGTCTATAGACAAGTTGTTATTAGCAGTCGAAGGGAAGCGATTGAAGTTAGCGATATTAGATATTTATATTTGCAAAAAAGGCACTGCTAGTGTAATCATGTCACTCGTCGCGTGCTCAATATAGAAATCCTACGGCGTGGGCTTGACAGTACGTGTCCGGTAAGAGACCATAAGTGAGTTGTCGGTCTCTATTTAAGCTGGACGATAGGTAGAAGGACCTGAAGTAAACTAGGTCGGAGAAAGTTAGTCATCTTTTCCATTTCGCTCTACCCATGCATTGTATGTATGTTTAGCATACGTTGTATACGGCGGCCATATTTGAAAGGTGTTTGTTTTAACTTGGAATGTACTTGGAATTCAAAGGGCAATTGTCCAATGCAATCGTTTTAATGTCTTATAATCTTCATGTACTTGTGAATTGAGTCACCTACATATCCAATTTATAAAAGAAAGAATACAAATTGTTATTAATGCCACACAGAGCATAGCTAATGATATTGAACTTGTGACTTGTTTTAGGAGTTTATGCTTATTTCATTTACAAGGATGGTGTCATCAGTGATGTCACTGACCATGTCATATGAGTGATGTAATATGTGACGTCATCAGCAGTGCACTGCGGGCGTAAGTGAGTATTTGTATGGGATAGTGAATGTGTGTGTAGTTGAGTGGGAGGTGTGTGACTGTCCAAAGATGTGTAAATAGTTGATTTACTAGGTATATGAGGTTAAGACTGTATGTGGAAACAGTTGTTTGGGTGAGTGAAACTCTTTATGGGTATGGTGATAAGTAAATATATTTCTCAATGATACATGTCAGTTGTATATAAATAAGTATACATAAGACTCAGTGATTGTATGAGTGACTATCGAAAACTGTATACTTGTAATAGTATGAGTATGAGTTACTATCTATACGAATAAATAAAGTGGTGTTTGTATAAGTGTGTAGCTTAGTAAATGTAAGTATGATCAATTGTTTGCATAAGTGAGTAGAATGACTGCATACGTGAATAGGATGTATGCTGGTGTGTAATGTTGATGTAGGTGTATAAGTATATTTAATAGTGTTCTATTGATCATTGACAGCATGTATGAGTGAATCTATAGGTAAGTGTTTAGATGTGGGTGTAGATGTAGGAATCACTTAGCGGGTTTTTAGAAACTGGTATTGGTGTATCAATGGTTTCAAATATGGTACTCTGTATTTTACAGTGAGTGATGAAAGGTGTTATCCTCGTACTCCTCGGGATCAGCGTGTTGGTAAAACAAGGCCACCTCCTGATCTAACCACACCCAGAATGCTGTAAAAGCCGTGGGTGAAGGAAGGATCAAGCGAGGGCAAAAGGGAAAAAAGGCGGGGAAGGAAGGGAACACCGGGGAGGGAGATCTGAAAGACAAACCACAAGAACGTTGGTACCAGTTTCTACACACTCTGTATAGCCAACCACAACCACCACAAAAAACACACTAGCACCCTCTACCTGGAAAGAAACTAAGGTCATGGATCTGTACTGTTAATGCCCTTCTTATCATCCGCTCTCGGGAAGGAAATGCAACGAAGCTATGTCTCCCTGTAACACATAAAACATGGCAACCCTTACACTCTATACTGTGAGACCTTGATTATATTTACATTAATAAAGGAAGGCATGTGTGATAGTACGTACCCTCCCCAGTGTGAGAATACTGTAACGAATAAAGGGGAAGATCTTGCACAGCTTCTTAAGCTTCTTAAGTACTCCGAAAATGTAACAGTACCTGTTCCACGAAGATAGTGGTATCTATTCCCCGTGCGAGTCGCAAGACGCTGACTCAAAGACGGTACAAAACAATCCTACCAAGCCTGGCAGGATATATGAAGAATCGTGAAGAGATAACGTCCTCCGCACGAACCTCGGAAAATGAGGCTCACCAACGGAGGGCAAAAGGTGCAACAAGAAAGGCTGAGAACACAGTTGTCCTCCGCATGAGCCGGTGAAAGAAGGCTCGCCAACGGAGGACAAACACTACAATAATTACTGGAAAAGCAGAGTCCTCCGCAAGAAGGCTCGCCAACGGAGGAACTCCCACACGGCACCCACCAGCTGGCGGAATGCCAAAAATGAAACTCCGTCGAACCTCACGGAGCTCCGACGACAACGGTCCAACAATAGTCTGGAAACAGCCCCGCAGATTCCGGGTCAGATAGGGCAAGGCTCGGTCAAAGATCAAGAATATCCGACAAGGAGAACAGGAAGTGTAGCCTTATATAGCGCCGCCCCTCCTCAGCGCTAGGCCTTCTGGGACATGTAGTCAAACGCCTCACCGCCGTTGCAGACTGATGGTTCCCATTCAATCGAGGCGCTATGGGATCGTGACAAAAGGTTATACTTGTGTATGATGAGGTGTATCAGATTGTCACGTGGATGATGTCATCGGTGATGTCATCTGAGATGTCATCAGTGATGCCACTGACCATGTCATGAATTATGCAATATGTGACATCATCAGCAGTGCATTGCAGGCACACAAGTTATAGTTAGCAGAACTAACTATAACAGAGGAATTTCTATGGTTTTGTACAAGTGAAATGGCCAACTAACTATAACACCCGAGAAACCTATGTTTTTTTCTGTGACTTTCTAAGGTTTTTTAAATGCTAATTTCTAACTATAACGTCTCTGAAACCTATGTTTTTTCAGTGAATTTCAAAGGTTTTTTAAATGCTAATTTTTAAGTGTGATATTAGTTATACCTATTTTTTTGTACTGATTGTCTGCAGTTTTTTAGCTCTTTATTTATAAATATTTTATTCATTAAACATTATATATTTTTCTGAAAATTGCAAAAAAATATTTAAAAAAAATTCAAACTGAAATATTGATTCGTTTTTTGTTTTCATTTTTTATTTTAATATATTCACATTATTTTCTTTAAAAAAAAAAAAAATTCCCACATTTTTTTCGGAGTCGCGCACTCAAAGCGTACACATCATGGTGGCTGCGTGGATTCTAGACGCCATTTTAGAAAAGTCGCGAAAGATCCGCGTACAGTGTGCGAAGGCTGTGTGTTTTTCAGTTACATCATATACATTTAATATTACGTGATGTGCGCGATTGGTATGCGACCAGCCGCGACTCCTGCTCCCGTGCATTCGCGGCACATGCGCATTACGGTACGAGACGCTTGCACGGTGGCGGGTCCCGCGTGACATCATATACGTGCTGGGGCACGCTGGGTGCGCAACTCCCGCAAATTTTTTTATATGTATGTGTCTTTAACATACATATTGGAGATTATCTAAGATATTCATAAAAATAATATATTTGTACTTAAAATAAAATATTATTTTTTTATATATTTTCGAGAAGTCGGGTGCGTGCATCGTGAGCGCAGAGAACCTGGTCAGCAGAGCTGCTGTAGAGCCTGAGAAACCAGGTCAGCAGAGCCTCTGTAGAGCCAGAGAACCAGGTCAGCAGAGCTGCTCTAGAGCCTAAGAAGCAACGCAGCAGAGCTGCTCTAGACTCAGAGACCCAGGTCAGCAGAGCTGCTCTAGAGCCAGAGACCCAGGTCAGCAGAGCTGCTCTGGAGGCCGAGAACCAGGTCAGCAGAGCTGCTGTAGAGCCAGAGAAACCAGGTCAGCAGAGCTGCTTAAGAGGGAGAGAACCAGGTCAGCAGAACTGCTCTAGAGTCAGAGAACCAGGTCAGCAGAGCTGCTCTAGAGCCATAGAACTAGGTCAGCAGAGCTGCTTATGAGCCAGAGAACCAGGTCAGCAGCGCTGCTCTAGAGCCTAAGAACCAGGTCAGCAGAGCTGCTCTAGAGCCAGAGAACCAGGTCAGCAGAGCTGCTGTAGAGCCAGAGAAACCAGGTCAGTAGAGCTGCTTTAGAGCGAGAGAACCAGGTCAGCAGAGCTGCTTTAGAGGGAGAGAACCAGGTCAGCAGAGCTGCTTTAGAGCCAAGGGACCAAGTCAACAGAGCTGCTCTAGAGCCAGAGAACAAGTTGAGCAGAACTGCTTTAGAGCCAGAGAACCAGGTCAGCAGAGCTGCTTTAGAGCTAGAGAACCAGGTCAGCAGAGCTGCTCTAGAGACTAAGAACTAGATCAGCAGAGCTGCTCTAGAGCCAGAGAACCAGGTCAGCAGAGCTTCTGTAGAGCTAGAGAAACCAGGTCAGCAGAGCTGATTTAGAAGGAGAGAACCAGGTTAGCAGAGCTGCTTTAGAGCCAGAGAACCTGGCCAGCAAAGCTGCTTTAGAGCCAGAGGACCAGGTCAGCATAGCTGCTCTAGAGCGAGAGAACCAAGTCAGCAGAGCTGCTTTAGAGCCAGAGAACCAGGTCAGCAGAGCTGCTTTAGAGCCAGAGAACCAGGCCAGCAGAGCTGATTTAGAGCCAGAGAACCAGGTCAGCAGAGCTGCTTTAGAGCCAGAGAACTAGGTCAGTAGAGCTGCTTTAGAGCGAGAGAACCAGGTCAGCAGAGCTGCTCTAGAGCATAAGAACCAGGTCAGTAGAGCTGCTCTAGAGCCAGAGAACCAGGTCAGCAGAGCTGCTTTATAGCCAGAGAACCAGGTCAGCAGAGCTGCTCTAGAGACTAAGACCTAGGCCAGCAGCGCTGCTCTGGAGCCAGAGAACCAGGTCAGCAGAGCTGCTTTAGAGCCAGAGAACCAGGTCAGCAGAGCTGCTCTAGAGGCAGAGAACCAGGTCAACAGAGCTGCTTTAGGGGGAGAGAACCAGCTCAGTAGAGCTGCTCTAGAGCCAGAGAACCAGGTCAGCAGAGCTGCTCTAGAGCCAGAGAAACCAGGTCAGTAGAGCTGCTTTAGAGGGAGAGAACCCGGTCAGCAGAGCTGCTTTAGAGCCAGAAAACCAGGTCAGCAGAGCTGCTCTAGAGCCAGAGAACCAGGTCAGCAGAACTGCTTTAGAGCCATAGACCAAGGTCAGCAGAGCTGCTCTAGAGGCAGAGAACCAGTTCAGCAGAGCTGATTTAGAGGGAGAGAACCAGGTCAGCAGAGCTGATCTAGAGCCAGAGAATCAGGTCAGCAGAGCTGCTCTAGAGCCATAGAACCAGGTCAGCAGAGCTGCTTTTGAGCCAGAGAACCAGGTCAGCAGAGCTGCTCTAGAGCCTAAGAACCAGGTCAGCAGAGCTGCTCTAGAGCCAGAGAACAAGGTCAGCAGAGCTGCTGTAGAGCCAGAGATACCAGGTCAGTAGAGCTGCTTTAGAGCGAGAGAACCAGGTCAGCAGAGCTGCTTTAGAGGGAGAGAACCAGGTCAGCAGAGCTGCTTTAGAGCCAAGGGACCAAGTCAGCAGAGCTGCTCTAGAGCCAGAGAACCAGGTCAGCAGAGCAGCTTTAGAGCCAGAGAACCAGGTCAGCAGAGCTGCTCTAGAGACTAAGAACTAGGTCAGCAGAGTTGCTCTAGAGCCAGAGAACCAGGTCAGCAGAGCTGCTGTAGAGCCAGAGAAACCAGGTCAGCAGAGCTGATTTAGAAGGAGAGAACCAGGTCAGCAGAGCTGCTTTAGAGCCAGAGAACCTGGCCAGCAAAGCTGCTTTAGAGCCAGAGAACCATGTAAGGTAAGCAGAGCTGCTTTAGAGCCAGAGAACCAGGTCAGCAGAGCTGCTCTAGAGCCAGAGAACCAAGTCAGCAGAGCTGCTTTAGAGCCAGAGAACCAGTTCAGCAGAGCTGCTTTAGAGCCAGAGAATCAGGTCAGCAGAGCTGCTCTAGAGCCTAGGAGCCAGGCCAGCAGAGCTGCTCTAGAGCCAGAAAACCAGGTCAGCAGAGCTGCTGTAGAGCCAGAGAAACCAGGTCAGTAGAGCTGCTTTAGAGGGAGAGAACCAGGTCAGCAGAGCTGCTCTAGAGGGAGAGAACCAAGTCAGCAGAGCTGCTCTAGAGCCAGAAAAACAGGTAGCAGAGCTGCTCTAGAGCCAGAGGACCAGGTCAGCAGAGCTGCTTTAGAGCCATAGACCAAGGTCAGCAGAGCTGCTCTAGAGGCAGAGAACCAGGTCAGCAGAGCTGCTCTAGAGGCAGAGAACCAGGTCAGCAGAGCTGATTTAGGGGGAGAGAACCAGGTCAGCAGAGCTGCTCTAGAGCCAGAGAATCAGGTCAGCAGAGCTGCTCTAGAGCCATAGAACCAGGTGAGCAGAGCTGCTTTTGAGCCAGAGAACCAGGTCAGCAGAGCTGCTCTAGAACCTAAGAACCAGGTCAGCAGAGCTGCTCTAGAGCCAGAGAACAAGGTCAGCAGCTGCTGTAGAGCCAGAAATACCAGGTCAGTAGAGCTGCTTTATAGCGAGAGAACCAGGTCACCAGAGCTGCTTTAGAGGGAGAGAACCAGGTCAGCAGAGCTGCTTTAGAGCCAAGGGACCAAGTCAGCAGAGCTGCTCTAGAGCCAGAGAACAAGTTCAGCAGAACTGTTTTAGAGCCAGAGAACCAGGTCAGCAGAGCTGCTTTAGAGCCAGAGAACCAGGTCAGCAGAGCTGCTCTAGAGACTAAGAACTAGGTCAGCAGAGCTGCTCTAGAGCCAGAGAAACCAGGCCAGCAGAGCTGATTTAGAGGCAGAGAACCAGGTCACCAGAGCTTCTTTAGAGGGAGAGAACCAGGTCAGCAGAGCTGCTTTAGAGCCAAGGGACCAAGTCAGCAGAGCTGCTTTAGAGCCAGAGAACCAGGTCAGCAGAGCTGCTCTAGAGCCTAGGAACCAAGCCAGCAGAGCTGCTCTAGAGCCAGAGAACCAGGTCAGCAGAGCTGCTGTAGAGCCAGAGAAACCAGGTCAGTAGAGCTGCTTTAGAGGGAGAGAACCAGGTCAGCAAAGCTGCTCTAGAGGGAGAGAACCAGGTCAGCAGAGCTGCTCTAGAGCCAGAGAACCATGTCAGCAGAACTGCTTTAGAGCCATAGAACTGGGTCAGCAGATCTGCTTTAAAGCCAGAGCACCAGATCAGCAGAGCTGCTCTGTAGCCTAAGAACTGGGTCTGCTGAGCTGCTCTAGAGCCAGAGAACCAGGTCAGCAGACCTGCTGTAGAGCCAGAGAAACCAGGTCAGCAGAGCTGCTTTAGAGCCAGAGAACCAGGTCAGCAGAGCTGCTTTAGAGCCCGAGAACCAGGTCAGCAGAGCTGCTCTAGCTGACACTGACTGACTGATTGACACTGACTGACACTGATTGACTGACACTGACACTGACACCGACTGACACTGACTGACTGACACTGACTGACTGACACTGATTGACTGACACTGACTGAATGACCCTGACTGAATGACACTGACTGACACTGATTGACTGACACTGACTGACATTGACTGACTGACACTGACTGACACTGATTGACCGACACTGACTGACTGACTGACTGACACTGACACTGACTGACTGACACTGACTGACTACTCTCTACTACTCTACTACTCACTCTCTACTACTCTCTACTACTCTCTCTCTACTACTCACTCTCTACTACTCACTCTCTACTACTCTACTAATCTCTATTACTCACTCTCTACTACTCTCTTTACTACTTTCTACTACTCACTCTCTACTACTCACTCTCTATTACTCTCTACTATTCACTCTCTACTACTCACTCTCTACTACTCTCTAGTACTCTCTCTCTACTACTCACTCTCTACTACTCTCTCTACTACTCACTCTACTACTCTCTACTACTCACTCTCTACTACTCTTTCTCTACTACTCCCTCTCTACTACTCACTCTCTACTACTCTCTACTACTCGCTCTCTTCTACTCTCTACTACTCACTCTCTACTACTCTCTCTCTACTACTCTCTCTACTTCTCACTCTCTACTACTCACTCTACTACTCTCTCTCTACTACTCTCTACTACTCACTCTCTACTACACACTCTACTACTTCCTCTGTACTACTCTCTACTACTCACTCTACTACTCACTCTCTACTACTCCCTACTACTCACTCTACTACTCACTCTATAATACTCACTCTCTACTACTCCACTACTCTCTACTACTCATTCTCTAATACTCTACTACTCTCTACTACTCTTTCTACTACTCACTCTCTACTACTCACTCTCTACTACTCACTCTCTACTACTCACTCTCTACTAATCTCTACTACTCACTCTACTACTCACTCTACTACTCATTCTACTACTCACTCTCTACTACTCACTCTCTACTACTATCTTCTACTACTCTCTACTACTCACTCTAATACTCACTCTCTACTATTCTACTACTCACTCTCTGCTACTCTCTCTACTACTCTCTACTACTCACTCTCTACTCTCTAATACTCACTCTCTACTCTCTACCTCTCTCTCTACTACTCTCTACCTCTACCTCTCTACCTCTACACCTTTACCTCTACACCTCTACCTCTCTACCTCTACCTCTCTACCTCTCTCTACCTCTCTCTACACGCACACATATGCACATATATATATGCATATGCATTTATATATATGTATGTGTGTATATATATATACATACATATATAAACACATATATAAAATGCATATCTATATAAATACAAATATAAATGCATGCATACATATACATATATGCATACAATTGCATGTTATGTACATGAAAGTTTGAAAAACACTAATACAAGCAAACCTAAAAAGTCACCTAATTTCAAACAGAATTGCTTTAACTTAAACGAGGGTGAAACCTATTGCATTTTCAATGCTTGCTTACTTTGGTACCATCAAGAAGGCACTCAGATGTGTCACACAATTGCCATAAATTCGGAATGTTAGCACTCTAGTTGCTCATTAGATCACTGTAGTAAAGATACTGCTCACCAGGGAAGACTGCTGCTGGTATTGAAAGTGCATGTTTCAGTCTGCATGTCAGAATTTCTCAATGAAATAGAAGAGGATTTGGGAAGTCACTCAAAATGTGCCCTAATTTTTCTTACTTGAGGAAAAGAAGAGGACCCGGTCACAAGTTTTTGTTCTGCTATCTTTTTTATTTAGAGCAGAGGCATATACTGAGGTATTTAATCCTTAGATATGCGTTTTTATTTTAAATAGATGAAGAAGAAAAATTGTATCAATTTATACATAATTCTGACAGTCCGAAGAATTACTCACTGTCCTGCACACAGACACATATATTTACAGATGACTACAAACATACATTACTATACATAACAGAAAAAATGAAACATTCGTAACGATTTCAACCAAAGAATTCAACAAATAAATTCCTTTTTTATGTGGAAGTACCCTGTCCACAATTTCTATATCAGGCCACTAAGATACTTATTTTTCAATATTTTGGCCTGATGGCGCAAAGGCTAGTATTACAATACGCATTCAATTTATGTTTGATTGTATACAAGCAAAGCCATATGCGCAACCAAAATTTTTCTTACTGCAGCACTAATCATACTTTCTATGACAAAATGAACCCCCTCATGTTGTTCCTTTTTAAATTAAATGTTTTAAGAGTTACCACTTTATTCCAATCAAGATGGCTTCAGGTGTGCCATACGTTTCTCATACGTAGGACTGTTAGCGCTCTAGTTGTTCTTTAGAACACTCTGGGAAGCTGCAGTAGAAAACAAAGGAATCAACTGACAGTCTCTGCTCTTGTTGGATGTACATGTTTTACTGAGAATGTCAGACTTCATTCTCACATGACTGAGAAAGATATTGTGAATTTACAGAAAATATGCTCTCAGTTTAGCTTATAGATCACCTTCCAAACCTCTGTGGGAAAAGCATGAGAAAATAGTTTTCTCTAAAACATGATTCATGATATCCCAGCAGAAGGCTTTTTCACGTGGTAAAATCACCTTAGAACACACCACAATTCCTAAAATTAGTTTGGTACTATCAACAAATGATTTATAATGTAACTAAAGTCTTAAAACCGTCTATTAACTGCAATGCTTTTTAATGAGGTGCTATTATGTATATTGGTCCCAAGATGGCTGCCAACAATTTCTGGTTTGGAGTGTTGACAGACAGTTGGCAGCCAATCAGCATGCAGCTCGTGCTCGGAATGCTAGATATATATATTTTTTTTCTTTTGATTTTCTCAGGAACTACTGGAGGGATTTACACCATTTAAGCAAAAGCGTGATCTGCGAATCAGACTTTACCATTTTGCCAAATTTCTTGTAATTCCGTTCAGCAGTTCGGGCTGTAGCCGTGTCTAATCGTCCTATGGAAAATAACATGTGGAAAACACGTTTTGGGACCCCCCTTTTTTCTCAGCCCCCACTTGACAAATCCCCCCACAACTTTCAGGGAAGGAGCGGGCCATCTTCTTTGAGAAATTCGCAAAGATTCATCCACCGGCACCAAAGTTATTCCAGATAGAATGTTGTGGATTTCCTATGGAAACTAGGCCCTAACTATAACTACCTACTGGCGACTGCCAGTAGGTAATATATATATATATATATTCTGACATACAATACAGGTATAGTAAGTCTGTGGGGAAAGATCGTTTATGTTATGTTTAGTTGAGTCTACATTTTCTTTTTTTTGTTATTTCACAGAATTTTATTAGAAGATAATTATATATACAGTACAGTACCAATTCAATGAGGGCAATACTGATGGACTATCAGCGCCGTTGGGGTTACAATAGGCGTATGATCAGACATGGGTGGTAGGTTATGCATGCGGTCCTGATCGGTATCTTGGCTTAGCTGGCTGTGGTGAACTCTGGTATTACCCTCGGAGAAAGAAAGGTGAAAATAGGAAATAACAGAGAATGAAAGGAGAGGGAGGGACAGGGTAGGTAGTGTGTTCTTTGTTCGCCCTGCATCCAGGCGTTGTGGAGCTTTGTGTGGGACAGCCTAGGGAGGTTTGAATGAACCCAGGTGTTTGTCAAGGGCGGACCACATCTCTGCCCTTGCTGTGTGGCTGGGTGAGTAGCTTGCTGTTATGTTATCCACCCCCCTTAGGAAGGTACCCCAGTTAAACCAGCTTTTGAAAGTAGCCTTCCCAGTGTCCTTCCAGTTCGTAAGAATTGTTTTCACCGCCGCTGTGAGCAGGAGGTCATTCAGGTCTCTATCCTCTTTGGCTTGGATATCAGGGGCCATGAAAGCGGTAACTATCTCCACGAAATCTGGCTGTATGGAGTGTCCCATTATATTGTTTATGAAGTCTGACTTTGTTCAACATCTACTTGGCACCACTTTGGTCCAGAATGTCTTGACCTTGGGGCAGTAAAGGATAAGGTTTGCTAAGTCGCCTTTTTCTTTGTGGCAGTTCCAGCACTCGTCACTCTCCCGGATCCCAGCCGCCTTTAGGCGGGCCGGAGTCCAGAACGCTTTGTGAAGTAGCCAGTATTTGGTTTGTGCCAGTTGTGGAGTGACTTTGTTCTTGACTGCTGAGGTCCACAGGGCTATTCCTTCTTTCTCGCTGAAGCGTCTGTTGTGTAGAGTTTCCCAAGACCTTAGCGTTTTGGCATTTAGTCTCGACTTTTCTGGGCTCAGTAGTTTGTAGAGGTGGGATGTCTGGTGGCCAATCTTGTTTAGATTCGCCATATATTTCAGGATGGATGGAACCTCCTTACCAAGGATTGCTCTCGTGAGTGCTGCCCTGATTTTTAGGAAAGCATAGAATTCAATGTCTGGTAGATTGTGTAATTGTTTGATAGTTTCGAATGTGAGTGGTGTGCCAAGCTTTTCTCGAACAAACACCCCGAGACCAACAACATTATTCTTAAGAACACTAGGACCGCCCTCCTCAAGGTCGACAAAAGAATGG
The DNA here is from genome assembly GCF_964261635.1 of Lissotriton helveticus. Classification (NCBI taxonomy): domain Eukaryota; kingdom Metazoa; phylum Chordata; class Amphibia; order Caudata; family Salamandridae; genus Lissotriton; species Lissotriton helveticus. The sequence continues at coordinate 767,376,753 of NC_136068.1, forward strand.
AACAAAGAATTAAAAAGACAAGATGGGAATCAATCTGGTTCAACACTAGTCTACATTTATTTTCTAAGTGGAAATATCTGGAGAGTCCATCTGCATTGGCATGGTTACTCCCAGGTCTATGTTCCACTGTATAGTCCATCCCTTGTAGGGAAATGGACCACCTCAAAAGTTGGGGTTTTCATACTTCATCTGTTTTAGCCGTAGGAGGGGCTTATGGTCTGTCTGAACAATGATGTGAGTGCCAACCAGGTATGGCCTCAGTTTCTTCAGGGCAAAGACCCTAGCAAAGGCTTCCCTTTCTATAGCTGACCAACGTTTCTCTCTGGGGGTCAACCTTCTGCTGATAAAAGCTACTGGTTGATCCTGACCCTCTGCATTAAGTTGTGACAACACAGCCCCTACCCCCAACTCAGATGCATCTGTTTGGACAATACATTGTTTGGAGTAGTCTGGACTCTGCAGAATGGGAGCAGTGCACATGGCCTGCTTGAGATCATCAAATGCTTTCTGACGGCTCATTTTCCCTGAACCTTCTTGGGTATTCTCTTTGATGAGAGATCATTCAAGGGAGTCGCTATAGACCCATATCTATTAACAAGTCTCCTGTAATACCCAGTCAGGCCCAAGAAAGCTCTGACTTGAGTCTGGGAAGTGGGAGCAACCTGATCCATTATGGTCTGGATTTTGCTCTTTAATGGCTAAATCTGGCCTCCTCTCACAAGGTAGCCCAGGTATACAACCTTGCCCTGCCCTATCTGGCACTTAGTAGCCTTGATAGTGAGGCCTGCTCTTAGCCGAGCCTCCAAAACATTCTTTAGGTGGACCAGGTGAACCTCTCAGGTGGAGAAAAAGACAGCCACATCATCAAGATATGCTGCACTATAGACTTCTAGACCTGTAAGGACTTTATTCACCAGCCTTTGGAATGTGGCAGGTGCATTCTTCAAACCCAAAAGGCATTACAATAAACTGATAATGCCCACTAGGGGTTGAAAATGCTGTTTTTAGTTTGGCATCCTCAGCTAGGCTGATTTGCCAATAGCCAGCAGTGAGGTCAAATGTGCTCAAGCACTTGGCTGAGGCCGAAGTGTCAATAAGCTCATCTGCCCTCGAAATAGGATGAGCAGCAGTCCTAGTCACTGCATTGAGTTCCCTGTAGTCAATACAAAACCTCATCTCTCTTACCACCCTGGCTGGGGATACTCACAGCCCAGTGCACTTGTTTCGGGAATGCCAACAAGCATATGCACTTGCAAAGTACGCAGAACACAGGGGTACAGGCATTGCAGCCCCCACGAGGGATTCTGCCCTCAAACTTGGTGAGATGGCAGCTCAGACCTCGAGGGATGTGGAATCCACCTCCTGTATTGCTGGAGCCCTCAAAGTGTGCAAAAGCTCAGGATCAGCAAACCGGTCAGTTGCATTACAGTGGCTGCGGTTGCAGGAGAGTGACTCCTTCACTCCAAGGGAGATACCTTTGGTTATCCTTGATGCTCGACAGGTCCTGCACGGAGCCTGAATGGTGCAAGGGCACAGACAATGCTTTGGACAGAGAGGGAGACAAAGTTGGGCCCAAATGAAGTCCAGCAAAGTCCAGAGTGTCGAGACGGTCGAAGTTCAGTGGTTTCTGGTTCAGAATCTTGTCCACGTCGAATCTAGTGTCCTAAAGCCAGGTAAGCCCTTTTGTACCCATGGGAGAGGGTTGGACAGATTCAGGGGACCCTCCAAGAGTAGGGTCTGGACATTGGGGAGGTTACTCCCATGTTCCTTGTCTAGTTTTGCACCAGAGCAAGAGCCAATGGCTCCTAGGACTGGTTTGAATTGGACTATCCACAGGGACACCAAATTTGCCCCTCATGCAGACGTTCGTTCTCTGGCAAGTGCACCCACACAGGCCTAATACACTCAATCCTGTCTGGGAGACGGTCACACCTCCCTGTGACAGGATGCCTATTGTTCTGTCTTCCCCTGCTCGAGCTTGGCTCAGCAGCAGGAGGGAAGAAATATATCTCTTGTCTGCAGCAACCCTTTTGGGCAGCCCGGGACTAGAAGGCTGGTACCGGGAACACCGGGACCTCACAAAGCTAATTTCTGAGGGGTGGAATCATACCTCCCACACCAGTTGTGTGGCGGTATGATTCCACAATGTTTAATACCAAACACGATAGGGTACTTTCAGCCGTTTCAGAGTTGGTCATTATGCGGTCAGATAATGCCACTCTATATGTCGTAAATGGCTGCAGCACTAACAACCGGGGAGAATGGACTCCGTAGGCTGCAGTGGCACCCTCTGACTCAGAATCAAGCACCCTGCCTTCAGGATCGTTGAGGCCTGCTATAGGGATGACTTATAGGTTTTAAGTATAGTGACCCTTAGATATACTAAACCTATATCTTAAGTAAGTGGTGCATGCACCAACTTACACGGGCTGCAGTGGCAGTCCTGTACATCCATTTTGCATGGCCTCTCATGGGTGGCATAATACATGCTTCAGCCCATGGGAGGCCTCTGGGGTACCTATGCCCTGGGTACATGTGGACCATATACTAGGGACTGACAAGGGTACCCCAGTATCCAATCTGGAGTGTACCCAAGTACATGACATAACATGTTAGGGAGAAAGCAGATAGACATCCACGATAGCTTCAACACCCTGACCACCCGACAATCACCGAGTCCTCCGACCTCACGACTACTATCCTCACTGACCCCCTTGCTCACCTGGACCAACATAAACGACGACAACACCATTGAAATCATGAACACATCCACTCCGGCTCTCCGTCAGACCCATGCCCACACAACATCTTCAACAAAGCCAGCTCCACCATCGCAGCCCATCTCAGCAAAGCCATCAACATCTCCTTCAAGACTGCGACTTTCCTGGAAAGCTGGAAGCACGCCGAAATCAACGCCCTACTCAAAAAACCCATGGCGGACCCCAAAGACCTCAAGAACTTCCGACCCATCTCCCTGCTCCCATACCCAGCGAAGGTCGTCAAGAAGATCGTCAACAGACAACTGACCCGCTACCTCGAGGAGTATACAGCATCCTGGACCTATCTCAGTCCGTTTTCCTTAGCAACCACAGCACCGAAACTGCCCTCATTGCTGCCACATATGACATCATCTTCCCCTCATCCTCCTGGACCTGTCAGCTGCCTTCGACCCTGTCTGCCGCTGCACCCTACGCAAAAGCCTTCACAACGCTGGAATCCGAGACAAAGCACTGGACTGGACCACCTCCTTCCTCTCCTGCAGAACCCAGAGCGTCCGCCTCCCCCCTTTCGATACGAAGCCACCGAGATCATCTGCAGCGTACCCCAAGGCTCTTCCATCAGCCCGACATTGTTCAACATCTACTTGGCACCACTCGCTCACATCGCTCGACAGTACAACCTCAACATCATCTCCTACGCCGATGACACCCAGCTGATCCTGTCCCTCACCATGGACCCCCTCACCGCCAAATTCAACCACCACGAAGGAATGAGAGCAGTCGCAGAGTGGATGAAGATCAGCTGCCTGAAGCTGGACTCAGACAAGACAGAAGTCCTCATCCTCGGCTCCACATCCTCGGAGTGGGACGACTCCTGGTGGCCGACCACACGGGGAGCAGCACCTACACCCACCGACCACGCACGCAACCTAGGCTTCATCCTCGACTCAACATTCTCCATGAACAAGCAGGTCAACGCCGTCTCGTCCTCCTGCTTAAACACCCTCCGCAAGATCTACAGGCGGATCCCCACCGAAACAAGAAGATCGGTCACCCAGGCCCTCGTCAGCAGCAGGCTAGACTACGGCAACGCCCTCTACGCGGGAGCCTTGGCAAAACTCCTGAAACTATTACAATGCATACAGATCGCCTCCGCATGTTTGATCCTCGACATCCCTCACTGCAGCCACATCACACCCCACCTAAAAGACCTGCACTGGGTTCCCGTCAACAAGTGGATAACCTTCAAGCTCCTCACCCACGCACACAAAGCCCTCCACAACACCAGACCGATATATCTCAACAGCCGACTCACCTTCTACACCCCGAACCACCAGCTCTGCCCTGCCGCCCTCGCCACCGTACCTCGCATCCAAAGAGCGAACTTCGGCAGCAGATCGCTCTCCCACCTCGCCGCCAAAACCTGGAACACCCTCCCCATCCTCCTACGGCATACCCAGGACCTTCTCACCTTCAGGAGGCTACTCAAGACCTGGCTTTTCGAGCAGTAACAGCACCCTAACTCTCAGCGCCTTGAGACCCTCGCGGGTGAGTAGTACTCTTTACAAATGTTATGATTGATTGATCGATTGATAAATAGACTTGGGTCCTGATTAGCAGGATCCCAGTGAGACTAGTTGAAAACAGTGTAACATGAAGCAAAAAGTGCAGGTATCCATATGAAGCAGATCGTACTTTCCTACAACTGATGACACTAGGTCTGCAATGGCAGGCCTGAGACATAGTTAGAGGGCTACTTATGTGGGTGGCACAAGCAATGCTGCAGGCCCACTAGTATTTATTTCAATCAAGAGGGAGAGAGAAGCAGAGATTCATTCACCTTCCAACAATATGTAATTTTAAGATCACAGGAGAATGAATCACTTTTGTCAGTAAACCCAAGTCTCAAAGGGATTGCATTGGCGACCATCAATCTCCATAACCACTTTGTGCGGTATATCTTGATTCTCCGCCAATGTGGTTAGGTGACTAGCATCATCATAGAGCCTATCACTTGAGTGCTCCGTTCTTCAAGTGATAGGGAGACCTACAGGGAGACTGGTTGGGTAGCGACAGTCGTGAACAGAGGTTCAAAATATCTATTTTCCTGTGTATGGTGATTTATTGAACAGAAAAATAATAAAGTTAAAAAAGATGGTGGTGTTGAAGTGGGTGAGTTACTGATCCACAATACCTAGTGAGTGGTCGACATGTTTCGTCCCTGTGTTGCCCCTACGGGTCGTGTGGCCTTCATCAGGACCAATGAGGACGAGGTCTGAAGTTTCAGAGCTCTCCAAGCATTAGTGAGGGAAGTTATCTCACTTACCATTCTTCGTTATGTAGGCGCAGACTCTGCTCTTAACTAGAAAGGAAAAGAGAAGGCATAACAGTAATATTACCAAAGGTTTGTTAAACAAAAATACCCATGTATGTTGTTTTTTTAATCTAGCCCATCATGATACTTAGAAAAGCACTATGTTATTCTACACGGCTCTGTGTGTAAAAGAAGTGTAAGGATATAAGAAAACTTCCTTGAACTGATATGGCTTAATTAGGCCATAAAGACGTGCTGAAGGGTATGAGTATCTAAAAGAAAGAGACAGATAAAAAATACCTTTGTACATGTTTCTAGAGCTAGAATCAAAAACATGGATGATGGTAAAGTTGTATATTTATACTAGCAGGTGGGCATCTCATATTAAAGCGATCCAGATCTTCCTAATCACAACAGACAAGGGGTGTCCGTCCGAAAATACCAAACTGAAAATATCTACATTATGGTGTAGACAATGGTGAGGTAGAACTAGGTAGAAGGCTATGTATTGGGCCACACTTTTGAAAACTATAGTCATAACAACGCGGTTGCCCTTAAGCGGTGATCGTTGTTATCAACTATTTTTAAAGGGAGAAGTGCAGGCACAGCTTCTGAGATTCGTATGATGAAAACAACAATCTGTGTAGCATATGCGTAAATGACAAAGTGTTAGAGTCTAGATATCATATTCATCTGGCAACTGTGCATTTCTTGCCGCTAGCTGGCGGCGCTCATAGAAACCCTCATCTGAAGGTGTCATATCTTAAAAACCCCAAAATGGAGGTTCAGCAGGCCAAATTATTGCAAAAGATATCAATATGTAAGTGAACAAATGTAAATTTTCTAGAGACTAAGGGGCATATTTACAGGTAAAAGTGGCGAAGTGTGTTGTTAAGCCTAGAAGCCTAACTAACCTCTCCTTCACTTTAGAAAAGCACGGCTGCACCATATTTAAAAGCATATGGTGCAGCCCTACGTTTCCCCCTGCGCTGGCACTAAATTTAGCTGCCTAGTGCCAACGAAGGCACCCTTGCACCATAGTGCAAGAGTGCCTGCGTTAAGGCGAAGATTGTTTATGTGCAGGAAGGTGTCCTTTCCTGCACATAAGCAACCTTGAAATGGAGTTTTGTAACTTCTATGTGTGCTGCTTAATGCAGCACACATAGAAGTTGCAAAACGTTATTTTTCTAAATGATTGTTTATGTGCAGGAAGGAACACCTTCCTGCACATAAACAATCATTGGTGTTTTGCTGTTTCCATGTGTGCTGCACAACAAAACACACATGGAAACAGCAAAAACGAGGATAAATAAAGCATTTCTCCTCATTTCGCTTGTTTAAGACCAGGTTTTCCCTGGTTTGATTTTGGCACTGCCTCCTATTTACGCTGCCCTTGTAAATAGGGGGCAGTGTCAAAATCAATGGGCGTTGCGGTGGAATGCCCACAACAACACCCACTGCCCTCTACTTTCACGCTAAGTGGAGCATGAAAGGGGTCCTATTTACAAGGCAGCATTAAGCGTGACTTAAGGCTGCCTTGTACATAAGGCGAGGCCCCTATTGCCACCACAACGTCTGAAAAAGTGACGCTGTGGTGGCTATAGGAGCTTGTAAATATGCTCCTAAATACATTATTTTCCTAGAGACTATTAATATATTGTCGCCAGCTGACAACGCTCGTAGGAGCAGTTGATTATGGGTCTTATCTTACGAAAAATACTCTTGCATTCAGAGGATACAGTTCTTGCAATTAAAGAGTCAACAGCAATATGTATAGAGTGCGTAGGGGATAAGTAGTTATAGTCTCAGTATATTTATTTATTTATTTAGAAGTTTTCTATAGCGCTAACAAGACCCGAAGGTATCAGAGCGCTTCACAGTAGTGGGCATGAAAAAGAGAACAACATGAAACAAACCCAATAAAAGCAATCGGCGACAGACAATTTGGAAAGAAGAAAAGTTCGGACAGCAGGGCTTCTCAGTACTGGATTCAACAATACCGCATGGATTCTGAGACGTTTGCAGCTCCAAGTTATCCATAACCAAGGGAGCGGATCAGGCACAAGGATTTAAGTTGGCTCCTGAATTCTGCATAGGACGGTAGAGTTCTGATGTGCGGGGGGATGGCGTTCCATATTTTGGGGGCATTTCCTGAGAAAGAGCAGTCCGCAGTTCTCTTCCTTCTGGTTTTTGGTAGGATGAGCAGTAGGGAATTAGAGCTTCTCAAATTTCTGGCTTGGCCTGCTTTTTTGAGCTTGTTAGCCAGGTATTCCGGTTTGCCGGTGTGGAGGGCCTTGTGGGTTAGGCAGGCCGTTCTGAAGGTACTTCGCATTTCCACAGGGAGCCATTCGAGTTCTTTAAGAGCCGGGGAGATGTGATCATATTTTTTGCAGCCTGTGATCATTCTTGCTGCCGCGTGAAGTGTTGTTTTTAGTGGAGCCAGGTGGGATTTGGGGATGCCTGTTAGGATTGAGTTCCCATAGTCCAGTCTTGATAGAACTAGAGATTGCGTGGCCAGTTTGAGGTCCTTGTTGGGAATGTAAGGTTTAATTTTGTTCAAAAGTCTGAGGTTGAAGAATGCGCTTTTCGCCGAGTTCTTAATGTGATTTGTCAGGGTTAGTTCAGGGTCTAAGGTGAAGCCCAGGGATTTAACGGAGTCGGCTAGCGTGAGGTTACCCTTGAGAGCATCGATCGACTTTAGCCACTCGGTGATTTGAGGGTTATCTTCTTTGTTTGAGATGAGGAGTGTTTCTGTCTTATCGGGGTTGAGTTTCAGGTGATTCTTTGTCAGCCAGTCTTGAACTTCATTTAGGATATCGTTGAGTCTCTGGATGTCTTTAAGAGAGGAGATTTCCAGGTAAATCTGCGTGTCGTCCGCGTAGAGGTGGAAGTTGATGTTGGCGTTCCTGAGTAACTTAGCGAGTGGCTCCATGTAGATGTTAAAGAGCTGGGGGGAGAGCACCGATCCTTGAGGGACACCCTTGTTGACTTGCTGGGTATCGGAGGTGAAGTTCTTGATTTTTATTAGTTGCGAACGGTTGTGTAAAAAGGAGGAAAACCACTTGAGAACTACCTCGCCAAGGCCGGCTCTTTCTTGGAGAGTCGTGATGAGGAGCTTGTGGTCCACCGTGTCGAACGCTGCTGAGAGATCAAGGAGTATGAGGAGGCAGCACTTGTCAGCGTCAAGAGATCCATGGATGTCATCTATGATGTTCAACATCGCGGTTTCAGTGCTGCGGCCTTGTCTGAAGCCAGATTGGAGGGGGTCCAGGAGATTGATGTTGTCCAGGTGTTGCGTCAGTTGCAGGAGTACACAGCGTTCAAGTGTTTTCGAGAGTAAAGGGAGGTTAGATATTGGTCTGAAATTGTTCAGGTCAGTTGAGTCGAGACCGGGTTTTTTCAGGAGGGGAGTGACTTGTCCCATTTTTAGACAATCGGGGACCACACCGCTTTGTAAGGAGCTGTTTATGATTCTTCCCCAGATAGGCGCTAAGGTAAGCTTCATTTGTTTGATTAAAGATGGGGGATGGGGTCTGAGATGTGTGCTGAAGGTTTGGAGGTCGAGATCAGCGCGATTATCTCAGTTTCCTGGACGGGGCGAAAGCTTAGCCAGGGGGAGGGAAAGGAGTCGGATGGGAGTGCCACTGGGGAGGTCGAGTAGCTCTTCTGGAGGTGTGGGTTGTTGATGTCTAGAGATAGTCTAGTATATCATATGCCTCGTGACTATGTAACAGTGCTCATTGAAGCATTCAAGATTTGTTTTTTTTAAGAAGAACCACAGTACATTTTACCTTAAAGTAAAGGAAAATATCCTTTGTGAGGCGCAGGAAGAAAAGAAGTTCCTGAAAAGATTGTAGAGTTGGAAATAATTTATAAGAAATACCCATTTGAGAATAATAGGAGCTGTTCATATTTAAAAAGATAGTCCTATTCAGAACAGAAATTGCGGAGCAAGCTTTACCTTTATGTAGAGTGACTCTGTCTGGCCTGCTACAGTCCTCCTACCTTGAAAGCTGACATGAATACATGGTGGAGAGGCTTAAATGCTCCTGAACTGACCTTAATTGGAAACAATTATGTGTAATTTGAAGCACTTGTGGCAGCCGTCACGTTCCTGTCTGGTACGTTCTTAAAGGTGAAGCTGAAAGAAATACTTCCCTTAAGTCAAACTAATGTAGTGTGAAAAGGGAGGGGAGAGCTACATCCTTTCACTCGTTTTCATATTTTACAAGCCCTGCATTTATGCATCTGGACGTATTTAACAAGATTATCAAAGCTGTATAATTCCGTGTAACTTTAAATCAAAGTGACTGCAGTTATGTTCCTGGCTATGTGTTTATGTCCTGAAAGGTGGGGCTGGAAGACAGACTTCCCTTTTTAGGTTTCACCTGTCGAAAGCTGCGCATCGCGCAGTTTTTCGTCGCAGGCGAAATCTTATGTGTACAGTATGTGTGTGTTGTACCGCCCCTCTGTTCCATTGGCTAGCTCCATAAATGGAGGCTAGCCATTGGAACAGAGATCTGTCCGTCAATGCCGGAGCAGATTCGTGGGCGTTCCCGCGATTTTTACTCATCCCGCCCCTTTGCGATCGTCATGCGGTGGTGGGAGGGTGTTTTTTTTTTTTTAACCGTGTTGTTTTCGTCTTTTTCGAAATGCCTTTAGCCGGATTGGTGGTGTTTTTATTTGCGATCAGGTAAGCAGCATTTTGTTTATATTTTAAACTGTTTGTTTTACGTCTTTGTGTGTCTCGTTGCTGCCTCGTGTTGTGAATGTTTCGCTTTGCACGGTATGCTTGTAACTTGTGCCCGTTCCCGCCCCCCCTCCCACTGTCCGTGTGCCTGTTAACCCGCCGCCCCTCCCGCTGTCCGTGTGCCCGTTATCCCGCCCCCCCTCCCGCTGTCCGTGTGCCCGTTAACCCCCCTCCCGCTGTCCGTGTGCCGTTAACCCGCCCCCCCCTCCCGCTGTCCGTGCGTAATGCTTGTTGTTTTGGTGTCCGAGAGCTGAAGACCATAATAACGAGACTCATACCAAGAAAACCATAGCCTTTGGCTTGCTCCTGGGCCGCAACGCAGGACAGGCTGCTGTGCTCGTACGGTGAGATAACAGTGCATGCAGGGGAGCTAAGCCTGCCTGCAGAGTGCTCGTACGGTGAGATAACAGTGCTTGGAGGGGAGCTAAGCCTGCCTTAAGGGTGCTCGTACGGTGAGATAACAGGGCATGCAAGGGAGCGAACAGAACACCGATGTGGGAATAACAGGACATATGTGGGGATCTAAGAGTACCTTTACGTGGTGCCCAGACAACATATACAGCGAGCTCGGAGGACATGGGGCTAAGTGTCTGAGCAGGGAACCAACTAAGTTAACGTGCACTGGAACTCACTCAGTATGCCTTCACGGGAGCTCAGTGTGCCTGTAAGGCGAGATTGAGATCTCCCCAGCACCCGGGTCCGCTGCCCCACACTCCTGACACTCACCGCCGCGAGCAGGGAGCAATGGTTCTCCAATCATCCACCCCACCTACGCTGCTCCTTTGGAATTAGTCGGGGGTCCCACACACGGGGTTTCCGCCCGGTGAGATCTCTGAATGAACGGCCTCAGTTCCGAGCCGGACCGGGACAAGCAGCGCCAGGCAGGAGCTGTCATCAATGGGCGAAGAGTTCCAGGGCGGCGGGGGCCCGGTGCCTGCCGACCCCTACAACTGGCAGGGGCAGCACAGCCGGGCCCGGCACAGCCCACAGGTACACACGCGGAGCCCCCGGTCAGCTCGGCCAGGAAGCTGCAGCAACGCTGCAGATGTGCACTGCCGTAAAAAAGTTCAGCACTGACTTCCTGAGCAGGACATCACCACGAGCCCTCTACCCCGTTAAAAAGACACACGTGCACTCCAGTGGAGATCGCTACTTACTGCTGGTAGTCCTCTTGTGCCTGCACTTCGTGCGCTGCCGTCGCCGCGGGTGGGAGTCCAGGCATGCACAGTCCTCTTCCCGGGTGCAAGGTGCTCGTCCCACTGGATGCCGATTTTGCAGAAAAGCTTCACCAGGGACCCGATTCCAAAAGGGGAAAAAAACAACAGGAAAAAAAACGTGCGTGTGCGCCAGAGAGTGAGGAAGCAGTTCTGCCTGTCGATGCTGCTGGCTGTGATCAGTGACTGAGCTGCTGCACTCGTCTCAGGAGACTCCTGGCAGCTCACACGGACAGGCACACTCCACACTGCATCTATTAACGAGCAGCTCGGCAGCTCGGGAAATGGAGTCCAGGCCTAGGGGCGCTCGCAGCTGCGGCTGAAATCAAGTGCCTAGCACTCCAGCCGCCTGCTTACACACACACGGGCTTCTTAGTCTAAGAAGAAACATCCATCCCTCCCATCCCCTCCCCCACCGTCAGACTCGAGGCTTCAAGCTCTAACTTGTGCATTTGAAACAGTGACCACAGCGCCATGAAACCGCCCAACTCTGGAAGGACAGATCTGAATATGGAACCAGAGGCAGTTCATGTTATGTGTATGTCTCTGGGTGGGTGTGTGTGGCTCTGGGTGGGTGTGTGTGGCTCTGGGTGGGTGTGTGTGGGGCTCTGGGTGTGTGTGTGTGGGGCACCGGATGTGTGTGTGTGTGGGGCACCGGATGTGTGTGTGTGTGTCTCTGGGTGTGTGTGTGTGTGGCTCTGGGTGTGTGTGTGGCTCTGGGTGTGTGTGTGGCTCTGGGTGTGTGTGGGGCTCTGTGTGTGAGTGTGTGGCTCTGGGTGTGTGTGTGTGTGTGGCTCTGGGTGTGTGTGTGTGTGTGTGTAGCTCTAGGAGTGTGTGTGTGTGGCTCTGGGTGTGTGTGTGTGTGGCTCTGGGTGTGTGTGTGGCTCTGGGTGTGTGTGTGGCTCTGGGTGTGTGTGTGTGTCTGTGGCTCTGGGTGTGTGTGTCTGTGGCTCTGGGAGTGTGTGTGTGTGGCTCTGGGTGTGTGTGTGTGTGTGGCACTCTGGGTGTGTGTGTGTGTGTGTGTGGCTCTGGGTGTGTGTGTGTGTGTGTGTGGCTCTGGGTGTGTGTGTGTGGTAGTAATTGCTGTCTGCTGAGCTCGTCCATAGGGTACAATAGGTCTCACATTTGCGAAAGATTAAGCTAATGACAATGTAATTGCAAATGACATTTATTTATCTGTATTCAAAACCAAATCATAAATACAAATTTTAACATTTACAATGCCAATAGCTCTAACTTTTCCAAAGGCGAAACCATTGCATTGTAAATGCTTGTTTTTGTAAAGCCTACTAGTATGCCCAGGCATTCTCACCATGCCACTGGAGTCAACCTAGACTGGCCGAAACTGGTCCAGCGATGCTTGTTTCTGGTCCAGGGTGGACATAGCCTGGCTGTTCGGTCTGGACTGTTTCCATGGGTGAACAAAGCAAACACAAGGAGATGATGGAAGGAGAGCTGAAACTTTTCAGACACTCACCCCCAGTCACAGATCTGGGTTGAATCCATCATCGTTCTTTAGCTGTCTTCGCCACTCCAGTTCCACGGGGGGCAGGGTCAAGACTGATTTGCATATGGCTGGGTCCAAATTAGAATAGCATGGTAAGCAAAAAAACGATGGATTTGGGCTCAGATCTCTGTACTGGGGGTGAATGTTTGACATTGTTTAGCATTCCAGCCATCAATTGTTCTTTTTGCAGGCCCACTCATTAGTAGCATATAATTTGCAGGTACTTGGCACATGCGGTGCCACTTACTAGGGACTTATACGTAAATTGAATATGCCAATTGGGTACTAGCCAATATTACCATGTGTAGAGGAAGAACACATGTACTTTAGCATTGGTTAGTGGTGGTAAAGTGTTCAGAGTCCTAAAGCCAACAAAAAGGAGTTCAGAAAAAGTAGAGGAGGAAGGCAGTTTGTGGTGACCCTGCAGAGAGGACAATTTCCCAACAAACAGGAGTTTCGGAAAGACATCCTGCCACTTGAGGATTCAAATGAATATTTTCCGTCTGTGAACATTTGAACATCCACATCCCTTTTGCAACAAAACCTTTGTAAAAATTTGAGAAAATTATTTCTTGAGGACTGTCACAAGGTCCCAAGCTTACAAGAAAGAAATAACCTTTGAGGATTGTTCAATTTGGAGCATGTGGCCATGAAATGCTAGCTCCTGTAGGGCTACAAAAAAAGAAGTACTATGGATTACAGATTCTTTCTCAGCTACCATGTCCAGCCTTATCAAGCATAAGATTTTCAGTTTTCAGAAAGTTTGAAAAAATGAAGGTACACTGAAAAGAATGAACAAATAGTTATTACCCACCTGAAACTCAGTCTGGAACACCTAGGTTCCAGTCTCTTGCACCCCATAAAATGACATTGAATTTGGTTTTCCCACTGTTTGAGATGGATGTTTGTTTTGTCAATAACCATAACCATAGAGAGGGAGTAGTACATTTTTCTGTGGGTACACTCGGTTTCCTTACTACTGAACCACTTCAAAAGAGAGAGACCTCACCATAGCCTTTTCTTGTTGCTTCTTACTGCCTACAACAGGCAGACCCTCTTGTTTTTTAAATGACTCTCACCCACTAGGGTTACCAGTAGCATGCTTCCTCATTAAGTCCTCACCCAGATATGATCTTGCATCAGGTGGGTCAACCTTGATAGTCAAGGAAGTTCTTTCTGTAGTATTATGGAGGAACATACGTTTAAAGTTGTCTAAGGGTATGCTAAAGACTTTATGATTTATTCTTAGGATGCTTCTGCAAAGTTAAAAGAAGGAGGGTGATGTGATGGGGTATAAAATGTACTCACACATCACTCAGTCTATATGTTTCAGCTATTTAACTTTGCCTTTCTGGTCAAATGGCTTTCTTCAGGTTTGTGTTGCATGAAGACCCCTAAAATAAATGCCAGCATTTGCAAAGCACACAGCTTCCTCCAACTGTGGTGTCCCAGCGCTGGGGGCCGTCGGTAAGATTAAGCAAGGTATTGCCCAGAGTCACATGGTGCTGGGCTAACCTGCCGCTAGAGCCGGGGAGCGAACTGTGAACCCTGTGGTCCGGAGTCACGCACCCTGACTGCTGCACCACACCTCTCCCTCTTTTAGGAACACTATATTCTTTCCCCATGATTGATTGAAACTAGGTGCCTGATTTAAAGTTTGGTGGATGGGTTACTCCCTCTCAAACGGGGCAGATATCCCGTCATCCTTATTACAAGTGCAGTATAGTCTTTGCTACTAATAATAAGGAGAACTGGATATCCACCAAGTGTATGACAGAATAACCCATCCACCAAACTCTAAATCAGGCTCTAGGTGTTTTTCTGGTACAGGATGCACTAAAGAAATAAAGGGGCATATTCTCAAGAACGTGCGATAACCATTGCAAAAGTAACTTAACGCAACTCTCAATATAACAGTCCATCGCGGGAAAATTATGCCGTGTTAACCAAGTATTCACAACACGGCGGTACCACGCGATAGACTCCAGATAACACATCAAATTACCGCATTAAATTCAATGCCACGGAGCTAAAATGCAAAACACTAACACCAAAAAAGCTGCAATGATGCCAATCGCGACACAAAAAGCAGCAAAAACCACCGGCAGGCCTGCAAAGCCCACGTATCTGGTGGGAAAATGCACTATAAAAGCTACAAAAACAACACACCAGAAACAATCCAAAGTGCGTAGCAACATGGATGCACCCTGACCGAGCGCAGAGGCCGACACGAATCCCAAAATCCCCACAGACCACCAGCAAGCAACAACGGGGTCGGGGAAGGCCAGGGAAAAGAGGGAGAGGAAGACAAGGTGCAGTCTACAGTAAAACCAGATCATAGTCACAGAGTTGCAGAACACTACCATTAACTGACCCACAATTAGACTACCGAGAATGCAGTTGGAGTATCGAGGAGGCCAGTGGAGGAGGCCAAGAGGCGCTGGCATGATGTGAAAATCTAAGCCAGGCACAAAGCCGCTGCCAACAGGAAGGCAGCAATGGCGACATGAGGTGGGAGTCCTGCGCCACAGGATTAGCTGGAGGAAACGGAGGCCACAGTCAACAGTGTGGAGATGGTGCAAGGAGTTGAGAGTGGGGACACAGCTTGGGAGGACCTGACACAACATGAACAGGGTGAGTCACGACCAAGGACTGAGGGTACGGGGACACACATGCACAACGATGTGTAGCACACTGCACACCCAAAATTACCCTTGATCATGTCCCTGATCCCCGTGGTACACTTCAGCACACACACATAGCAAGAACAACACACCCACATTGATGTCAATGTGGTACAATGCGCAAACATGACTCTGCATAACAGAGGACACAACCGGATCCGCACACGCTCAGAAACAGGCCTACTACATCTTACAGAGCTGGAAACTGTGAAATGGAAATGTACGCAGACGAAAGACAAGAAGCTCCTTGGTTGTGGAGTCCCTCAGGGGTCGGCCCTCAGCCCTCTCTTTTTTAATGTTTATATGTCACCATTGGCAAGGGTTATAGAGGCCTGTGGAGTCAGAGTGGTCTCTTACGCTGATGATACTCAGCTGATTTTCTCGTTTAGAGACCACTCTGACAAAGGACTCGCTAATTTCAAATCCTGCCTCACTAACATTGTCCAATGGATGACAGCTAATACGTTAAAATTGAACACCTATAAAACCGAGGTGCTATTTTTCAATCTGAAATCCCCTCTGCTGTCTCCTATATGGTGATGCAAACAAAGTGGTCCCAGATACTAAAGCAATTGAACCAAGGTTAAATAATATCTAAACTAGATTCAAAGAAGGTATCACAACATTGTTTTTAATCACAACGTGCACAGAAATATTCAATAAAAACACTATTCATAAAATACATCAATATTTAGTCATCAATGATGCCCCTAACAGGATGGAAAGGGAAGGGTAGTGATTAGAAAGTTAGGGAACTGTACAACTAACAAAACAGTGGTCACTATGACCTCAATGAAAAATTACTAATAATTAATTAACACAGGCTAATGATCAAAATTCATAAATCAATCTAACAAACTCATGCCTATCAAAACAGAATCACAAATGATAAATGGGGAAGAAGGCTGGAAGTGGAAAAAGTGTCGACGTTTCGATCCAAATTTGTGCAGGCGTAGAATAGGGCCTTGCTAGAGGGTCTTCATCAGGACAAGGATACAGGAGGGGCAGTGAATCTGCGCAAAAAATTAATGAATTAATATTAATTATGGTCACATTGATCCATATTAGTCATAAAAATACATTTGTAGATGGTCAGAAAGGGAATATTACCAAGGGGGCACACAAGTTGAAACCAAGGTAATATGAGGAATATTTAAGTGGTGAAAATCACCCAGGTTAGGAAACTGCAGGTTAAACAAGGAACATCCAGTGAGGGCGGTGTCATTGCCAAGTTGTAGAAAACCAACGGCAAAAATACTACAGTGGTTATTTGCATTAATACGTCTAGTGTGAAACAGAATGTGAACAGATCCTAATAGGATGCTCACAATTTTGTTACAGAGATGAAGCAAAATCCAATAGCCTCATGTTAAGAAGAATGGACTCACTCAAAATGGAATTTCGCAGATTGAACAGGAGCCAGATATGTTGGAGGTACACCGTTCAGTATATCTGTCAAATAAACAACTAGGTTGGTAATCACAGAATCTAGTGTCGAGTAATGACAAGGAGCACATCAAATTAGTTACCTCATCAGTTAAGCATGGTCGCATGCTAGGTAAAGAATCTACTGCATGGGTCGGGATCCTGCAAAGGGTGAATTATCGACAGGTCACCAACCATAGAGAGAGAGCTCGGTAGTAGCAGGAGGTTGAATTAAAGGGGCCTACCTGGAGTGAATAGTTGAGCCGCTAGCCCGGGGGGGGATGCAGAGTCACTATCTCCAGTAACAAGACCGCCGTATAGGCTGAAAATATTAAAATTATAGACTCGTCAATATTCACATAAATACAGCCAATTGTATAGATTGATACACTGGCAAAAGTCACAGTGCGCATACCTGAGGAAGAGAATTCCAGGGCTTTCAGGCGACTTGCTTGTGAATACTCGCATAAATACAGCCCGATATTTGGATACGGTGGCAAGATTACAATGCGCATACCTGAGAAAGGGAATTCCGGAATTTACACGGGGGTCTGGTGAGCGTCCTTCAAGTTCGTGGAGGTCGATATCTATGAAACGGCCGCATAAATCGGTCCAATTTCTGAAATTGTTAAAGCGATAGGTTTAGAGATAATCGCTTAATATGCAGCCAATGAATTAATGCTTATGGCAACGTTACAATGCGCATACCTGAAAAGGTAATTCCAAGGCTAGCGTGGGGGTCTGGTATACGAAATCCAAGTTTGTAACAACGGAGTCACGAGTGAGGCTGAGATTATAAACTTCCTGGATCGGAGTTCCGATCACGTGACCCGTATACTTCTAAAGAAAGTGAAAACAGACTGCCAACAGAACAATGCGCCAACATACATGTCAACACAATGTCAACATGCATGTCCCCTTCACATTGCAGAGGGACACACAACAGTGATGCCGGAGAGGACCACCACACCTTCGACACTGACGCACTACAACAGCCCATGGACATCCCACGCAACCCACCACCAGGACCAGAGCAGCCAAGCTACTCAGAGGAAAACACAGACACTGCTGCAACAGACCACACAGCAGGAAGCACCTGCAAGCACGGCTGGCTCCCAACACTTCACCGACCCACACATGGCACCCTAATGCCAGGTGTCAGAACGCCAAAAGGAGGTGGCCGAATAGGTGCAGGTGGGGTCCGAACCCATGGAAGGCGAACTAGATCACATACGTGGGTGTCCATTATCCTTCAGGGACCACCTACACCCCACAAAGGAGACCCACACTTCCATAGACACATGCAGATGCACATTCCCAGTACAGAACCACGCCCAGGGGCATGCAAACATCAGTCACACACCCATGTTGGCTCTGCGTACGACGGCCCAGTCCACTCCCCTTAAGAATTGAGTGGGTGAAGACAAAGCTACATCTCCAAGCTCTGACCCGCTGCCTGCGGTGACATGTCTGCATCCGCTGTACACAGCCAATGAAATATGGCAGGCCCCAGGGCCTTTATGCATACAACAAGACCGCAGGGGCACACGCAGATATTATGTTGAACTGACTATGGGCACATGTGCCCGGCCCCTTTATTGGCAGGGCCACATGTATAGTGACGCCTGTGCTGGATGTGTGTGGAGTGAGTGTAAGCCAGCCCGCCTGGAGTGCTTTGTGCTGGCAACAACCTGAACAGTGGACACCAGTGCAAAGGAAACAGAAAACACCTGCATAACAGAGTCAACTGCTGAGCAACATGGAGGGAGCCGGAGCAAGTACAGAGGTCACCCAACATATAAACATAAGTGTCGTTGAGTTGCAGTGCACTGAGGTTGGGGAATTAGAGCTTAGCGCGCTCATGTGATGAAAATGACTAGGATTGTGTCCCTTCGGGATATTCCTGATGCAGAAGCAGTGGGGTGTGTTAGACCTGCATCATCTTCCATATCAACGTCCCAGGTCTCCCACACTGCCTGAGGTGACATTGCTACGCAACCTATCCACAGTACAAAACTCAATTAGTAATGGTCCATGGGTTACGGTGCACTGAGTTAGTGGCACCTGGACTGCTGAGCAGGGTAATAGGCAGATAATGGCATCCACGACAGGTTTGAGCAACTCCGTTAGTCTGCCAGTACCACTGTTTCGACTCTGGCAGATGGATGTTGGAGGTGGTCCTGGCGATGGTGGCATGTGCCACCTGCATGGATGCCACGTCTAGACCGGTCAAGACTCGATTGGATGTGTGAGCCCTGGTGGACCGCAGTTGAGGCAATTGAGGCCGGAGGCAGCGGACAGCGCAGAGCCACAGACACATAGTGTTGATGACCCCAAGGCCATCGTCTCAGAAGCCATCAAATATTGAATCAAACAGGCACCCTGACTTGAGCTGCACAGAGTTAGTGGCCCCGGATGCACAGCGGCTGATATAGGCACACTGCCACGGGATGGTGACTTGTGGTCCACTGAGGTAGGGCCACACAGACTGAGCGGAGTTAGTGACACCAGGGCAGTCATTGGTAGTGTTTGTCACCTCCGTACCGATGATCCTTTTTTCCTCCCAAATGCAATGCGTCATCCTCTTACGCCTCTCCTTGCGTGCAATGATTTGAAATATCGATGTTCAGTTCCAAATCTGTGACCTACTCAAGCGCAGCGTAGGCCAAGAGCATCAGTCCGCGTGGGCCCACAGAATCTTGTGGCTGTGATGACATCTAACGTCCCATGAACATATGAACTCACCCATCAGGATATCAAGACTCAGTTCCAAATGTGTGATCTACCCGTGCGCAGCATAGGTCGAGGGCAGTAGTCCACGTGGGCCCACTGGCACGTGTGGTTGTGATGTTATGCACAGACTTGGTGTCACCACATTGAAGGGAGTATAGTGACATAAACTCATCCATTATTAATATGATCTGCCATGGTGTAATCAAGACTCAGTTCCAAATGTGTGACCTACTTGTCCACTGTGCCTGCCGGCGGAGTACGTCGAGTAAAGAGTACTGTGGGCCTGTGAAGCAGAGGCCGTGATGGTCTGAGGAGACTGCCAAGGTTGCGGCCCTCGGGCTTCGAGATTGCACCGGCATGAGGTGGGCCCTCTTTGACACACGCCGGTGTCGGCAGGTGTGCATTAAGGCCTAGGTGCGCAGGGGCTGGCAGGATTGGTTCAGGGACCAGTGCCCCTGGGTGCAGCAGGCACACAGGATCGCAGTCAACTCCGCTCACGGTGATGTGTCTGCCTTGTGGCAGGGTAAGAGGTGCTGCCCTGGCAGAGACATGGGACATTCCGGAAAAGGACCACACCCGGAGGTACATGCCTTTGATTCACATCCCTAAGCTGGCCTGGTGTACGCTGGGCCAGCCAACTCTGCTCACGCTTCCGGGGGGGACGTAATAAGCTACATTTCCGTGATCTTCCCCAATGGCTGGGGTGACATGTTTGCGTCCACTGTCCACTACACTCCATACACCAGCGGGGTATGTCGCCATGGATATGTGTGTGGTCTGCATACTGCAGTCTGTCCAGCACAACCACACCACGCTTGGCATTCTATACATCTCTTGCCACATCCTGCTATTGTGTGGCTGAGGTGCATTGCTGTTGATGGCTAATGTACATGGCTGCCCCAGGTTCCCGCAGAAAGTTGTGCTGTTGTGTCTGGTGGGTGTGCATGTTGTATGTGAGCTTGTGATGTGCGCATATCCTGTGTTGTGAGTTGCATGATTGTGGAGTTGGGGTGTGTGGTGTGCTCATGTGGTATTGGCCAACGAGCAGTGCATTTCCGTGGGTGCCATCCTGGTAGCGCAGGTTGATGGTGGACTGTCGGAAGGTGTAGGAATCATGCACACTGCCTGGGGGTTTGGTGACGACGTTGGCGGAGATTCCCCGGTGGTCCAATATTGCCTGGATATTGGTGGGATACATGTGCTTTTTGTTGGGCTTATTGTGTGCAGTGTTGGCAGGGGCCACTAGTTGGACATGTGTGCAGTCAATTGCACCCTGATACGTGCGGGAAGCCAGCTGTGGCATAGACACCTTGCTTGCTCTCTGGCAGTTCCTGCGCAGTGTGTGGAAGGTATGGATGGTGGTGTACCAAGCTGATGGTGTCATACATGACCGTTGTGAGGGGCTTGGATTGACCTGGCTGTGTCACTCCTCCGTCTCAGGAGGTTGTTGGTTGAAAGGTACCAGAGGCCAAGAGATGCAGCACAGCCAGCAGCTTTGTCTGCAGAGGGATGTTAGTTGTCTGCTGTGTTGGTACCGTCAGCCTGTGGACAATGGTGGTCGGGATGCGTAGGAGGGTTGTCCCTTTGAGCATGCAGTGGGCAATGACATTCTCTGGTGTTGGGTCTGTGAGGTTGGTGCATTTCCTGGCGGTTGCTGTCTTTGTCTGCGCTGCCTCAGGGTTGGGACGGGGGCGTTTATGGTCCGGGGCTTGGGGGGGTCCTGGGGGCGGTGGTGGTGGGTGTTGTGGCCCTCTTGGGTGTCCGGCCTGCATGTTCAGTGGCTCCATGGCATCTGTTGTTCTTCAGGTGTGGCTCTGGACTGGCCTCTCTTTTGTGGTGCAGGCTGTCGTCCGACTTTGAACCAGGTCAGAGCAAGTGTTAGTTTCCTGCTGCTAACACACCTTATCGCATGTTTCGTGGTCTTTTCATCAATCTGGCTGTTTGTTGAGAATGTTGCTGAGTGGTGTCGTTGCTGCTTTTGGCATGGGAACGCCTACTCTGCATCTTATTAGCTATAGTTGCCGGGGTCGTCTGTGGCAATGTTTTTTTGCGGCTGCTATCACTGGTAAACTGGTGATATCGGCTGTTAGCACCAGCTGGTGAATGGGGCGATAAATTTATCGCCACTTTGGCTGCGATAAAGTGCCGTCAACTCAGCGATTACTCCTTGAGAATATGCCCCAAAGTGTAATGTCTAAAAATTAATGTCCTTTACACTGATAGGGAGCTTCGACAGGCGATATGGACAGTATTTCCAAAATACTTGGGTCACTTTATGAATTTATCAATCTGACTTGCCCAACATTAATTTTGCACTGGATTGGCTATATGATGCAAATTTGGAAGAGGTGTGGCGCAGCGGCCAGGGTGCCTGACTCCGGACCACAGGGTTCACGGTTTGATCCCTGGCCCCGGTGGCAGGTCAGCCCCGCACCATGTGACTCTGGGCAATAGCTCGCTGAATCTTCCCGAGGGCCCCCAGCGCCGGGGAACCACTTAGGAGGTAGCTTTGTGCTTTACAAATTCAAGGTTAATATTAATATCACTTTCCTATTAGACGTTACTGACTAAAAGTTCTAATCCACATTATGGGCATCACCATCTGAAAATATCTGTTGTTAACTTGGGCCCAGCAAGGGTGAGAAAACAACTGTCACAAGGAGTATGGTATTGCAACTTGTATGAAGCATAGTGCCTTTGTTCATGTCACTTTGTGCCTCTTTCGGCAGTATGAGGATCCAAACTATGCCACATTACCAAGGTGGGTCAAGTAATTTTATCACAGATTTTACCAAATGTCTGAATTTGTGTAAAGGCAACTGCTTAAGCTGGGAGTGCAACAAAGTTAAGTTCAAGAGGTTTGGGGCACAAATATTATAATCTAATACCATCTCCTTGTGACTCTCAGTTTCTTTTCTGGACCCTTATGTCACGTGATCAGAGCCAGGCAGGTAGTTAAGACTATGGCTGCTAAGTGCTAGATCAGCAAATGCTCCCTGTTATGACTTCTGTAATTTTTTGATGAGAGAAATGTGAGGTTTTAGCTGTTTCTGAGATCATGTGTACAGAACTCTGTGTAATTAATACCAACTCACTTCTGCAAATCGTATTCTATCATTAATATGAATGATTATCGAGAATTAAATTGAGCAGAAGGGTGGCCGAGTTGCTTTAATTGTTAACAGCGTATCCACCCTTCAGCTCCCAGTGACCAAATCCAGCTAATTTGAGGAAGAAGTGGCAAAAACTGTCTGTCTCCTAACTTCATATGGACCAAGTCCTGAATCTACTGTCCACCAGACATATTCTACACACCGTGATGATATCTGAGAATTTGGGACAAGTTAATATGAAGAGACTGTTCCTTCTCTGATGCATCAAACAGTTATTGTTTTGATGTTCAGATTAGGTGGCTGAAGCAGGTAAGGAAGTATGAGAACATCCACAAGAGAGAATGGGGAAAGCTAACTATCCTGGCATTTAAACCATTGTTCGTTGAACCAATTGGCAGCAGTCACTGACTCTAGTTGAAGGCTGTAGTTGATTTTATGGTAATGGTAGCCTTACAGGAATATTTGATCCAGCGTTAGCCAATCTTGCCTGATTACTCTAAGTCTAAACTAGACATGCCACCACAAAATAGCACAAACCTATGTCTGTGGAAAATTAAGAAACGTAAATGTCTTATACAAGATTTATTTGCTTCTAGCGCCTGTGAGCGCTTCTATTTAAAATGTTACCAAGAGGAGAGTGCGTGGGCTCTGCAGCACAGAGCTGCCACATATCTCGAAGGAACCCCTGACGTGGGGAGTCCCCCTTCTCAGCGCCTTAGCGGGAGCCCACCCCGCTTTGAGGTGATGAGCGGGAGCCTACCCCGCTCTATGAGAATTTAGAGAGAGATCGGGTGCCCACCCTGCTACCTGCATACTTAAAGAAAGTGGGTGCCCACCCCGCACTGGGAATTTAATTATTGGCGGGGGCCCACCTCGCTGCCAGAGGATATCACCGCCGCCGACCCGATTCGCGGGAAGGAAAGTGCCGGGCCGCTTCAGTCACGACCCGGAAGCCAGGTGGCCCTGCCTGGTTGGGGGCGGACCGCATGACGCAAGACAGAAGTGTGAGGGGCATTGAAAAACCCGGGCAGGAGCCTACCCTGCGCTGGGAAGTGCTGGAGAGGACGGGAGCCTACCCTGCCTCCATGCACCCCATTGAGAAGTCCCGGGTCCCAGGAGGGGGCCCAGGTGAAGGGGAGAGGTGGCCGGAGCAGTGAGGCCGTGAGGCGATCAAGAGATTTTTCAACCGGGACCCCCGTAGGGACGAGGGAGTCCCGCAGGCAGTCACAGCGCAACCATAAGAGGCGGCAAACGCGACGTGTCCGCCCCAGCACCGCACCGCGAGAGAAGTGCTGCCAGCAGAGGAGAGGGTGGAGACGTCGCAGCAGAGAGCCCGGTGAGTGGGGCTCAGTCTTTGGTGGTTAAGAGGGTGTGTCGGGGCACCTTGCCGGTGCCTGCCCCCTGTGCGAGGGCTTATTTGTGCCTCCCAGCTGCCCCATCTGACAGCGGTCATCTGCAACATGAAGTGTTTCCAGCCCTCACAGTTGCGCCGCCGTTGCGGGCAACTGCATCCTCGTGAGTCCCTTGCTCATTTTGCCACTGGATTCAGGCTAGCCTGGCTGATGACGGCTGAAATGCCAAAAACCGGTCCCAGGATGCTTGTTTCTGGTCCAGGGAAGACATGGCATTGGCAGTTCGGGCTGGACTGTTCCCATGAGGCACAGGGTCAGACTGATTTGCATATGGCCATGTCTGAACTGGGGTGGCAGAGTGAGCTAAAGAATGGTGATGGATTAAACCCAGATCAGTTGACTGGGAGTGAGTGTTTGATTTGCTCAAATGCACCGTCCATCATCCCCTTTTGTATCGCTTTGTTCGCCCTAAGTTGGCAGGGTATGCTCAGACGTGAGTCCCTTGCTCACTTTGCCACTGGATTCAACCTAGCCTGGCTGATGACGGCTGAAATGCCAGAAACCGGTCCCAGGATGCTTGTTTCCGGTCCAGGGAAGACATGGCATTGTCAGTTCGGGCTGGACTGTTCCCATGAGGCACAGGGTCGACTGATTTGCATATGGCCATGTCTGAACTGGGGTGGCAGAGTGAGCTAAAGAATGGTGATGGATTAAATCCAGTTCAGTTGACTGGGGTGAGTGTTTGATTTGCTCAAACGCTCCGTCCATCATCCCCTTTTGTATCGCTTTGTTCGCCCTAAGTTGGCAGGGTATGCTCAGACGTGAGTCCCTTGCTCACTTTGCCACTGGATTCAAGCTAGCCTGGCTGATGACGGCTGAAATGTCAGAAACCGGTCCCAGGATGCTTGTTTCCGGTCCAGGGAAGACATGGCGTTGGCAGTTAGGGCTGGACTGTTCCCATGAGGCACAGGGTCAGACTGATTTGCATATGGCCATGTCTGAACTGGGGTGGTAGAGTGAGCTAAAGAATGGTAATGGATTAAACCCAGATCAGTTGACTGGGGGTGAGTGTTTGATTTGCTCAAACGCTTCGTCCATCATCCCCTTTTGTATCGCTTTGTTCGCCCTAAGTTGGCAGTGTATGCTCAGAAGTGAGTCCCTTGCTCACTTTACCACTGGATTCAAGCTAGCCTGGCTGATGACAGCTGAAATGCCAGAAACCGGTCCCAGGATGCTTGTTTCCGGTCCAGGGAAGACATGGCTTTGGCAGTTCGGGCTGGACTGTTCCCATGAGGCAGAGGTTAGACTGATTTGCATATGGCCATGTCTGAACTGGGGTGGCAGAGTAAGCTAAAGAATGGTGATGGATTAAACCCAGATCAGTTGACTGGGGATGAGTGTTTGATTTGATCAAACGCTCCGTCCATCATCTCCTTTTGTATCTCAAAGGAGGAGAGCACAGGACCCTAGAAGAAGAAGTAGGGGGAGGAGAGCCTCACCCGTTACTTCTGGTCAGCCTTAGGGTGCGGACTGTAGGCTGGAGGATCAGTGGCAGTCTAGAACTGCCCTGATGTCAAGCAATCCACGTCGTCCCTTACCTTGCCTTGATAGAAGCCCTCTAGGATGACGCAGATGATTTCGCAGAGACGCAAGGGACCAACTTCCCTGATCACTAACTAAAACTTACTGGTTCAAAAGTTACAGCAAGGATTTAACTAGAAATTAGGGAGGAGGGCCAGTACTGGACGTTGAAGTGTTGAGTTTTGGGTCTTGCTGTCGACCTGCGAAGCAACAAGCACAAAAGACTTTACTATTCAAATCCAAAAGATGTCTCCTAGCTATTCTGAGTCTCTTTAGCTATTCTAGTCTAGGCACCTAAATTCTGTCTGGATGTTTTGATGTTCCCCTACCTGCGATCAGTAAGATGTTGGCCTTCGTCCAGTATTTCTTTCTAGGTAGTGGTGATGAAGTCGTCAGACGTCCTCTAGGATAAGTGGTCAGCTTGTAGGTGGTCAGCTTGTATGATCATGTTGCACTATGCTGAAAATAAATGGTTGGATTACTTTACATTCTTTAAAAGACTTTTTGCAAACCTTTCCTAACTATTCTATAACTTACTTGCAATTAACTTCTTGCTTTATAGACTTGGGGCTCTTGTATGTTTCCTCTAGTTTTAGGAAAGATAAGCTTAGACCAAAAGGCACACAAGATCCTATCACCTTACAACAGGTACAAAACTAAATTCGCAATCAAAAATATAGCACAGAAAATTACACTCGCGAAATCAGAAACAAAAGTTCTTCCCTCGAAAACTGAGATACAAAAATCAGAAATGTCCAAAGTCTCTTCCTTGCATTTTCTTCTGCTAGTTTAGAGTTCCAAAAATTATTGTTGACCTTTCTTGCGAAGGGCGCCTTTAACAAAAAATGAAAGTACTTAGCTTTCTATTACTTTGTCTTTCAGGGTCTTCATTCCGGTTGCAAAAGAAGAAGCGCCTTGAAGAGGAGCTGAGTAGAAGTCCTGCCGGTATAGAAAAGGCTTCAGGTAGGTTCCAACTCCAGACGCGACCTTCTCCGGTGGAAGTCAGAAGGCAAAGCGCCTTCCAGAAGACTGGGTGCGGTTTAAGTACTGGACCGCACCCAGCCCCTCCCGGTTACGCACTTAGAACGTGCGCGAAGACGAGGCCTTCAGATCCCTTCCGGACGCGCACCAAAAGGCGCGTGTGAGGGATGCGGGGAGAGAACAACAAAACCTTCTTAGAGCTAAGGCTCGGTTTTCAACAGCGCCACGTCCCAATTCCTGAAATATAACAGATTAGACCACAGAAACCTGCGCAAGGCACAGTGAAAGCATGAATGTTGATAATACAATAAGTTATAAGGCAAGAATAACAAGTTTGAAACGCACCCAAACACACTGACTTTGAAGCGTGCAGGGCGCACGGGACAGGGGCGGGTTTCAAAAAGGGAAATGCTACACGTGCCTAAAGGGTATGTGTACTTATATGAAGGGGGTCGTGGAATCATGACAGTACTCCCTCCTCAAGATCCCCCCAAGAACAGTGGAAATGGGTTTTGGCTTATCTGGGTATCTTAAATGAAAGATTCGGACCAATCTAGGAGCACTCTTAAGATGTTCTAGGGGTTCCCATGACCTTTCCTCTGGACCATAGCCTTTCCAGTCTATGAGGTAAAACAGCCTTCCCCTAACTCTTTTAGAATCCAAAATTGACTTTACTTCAAACTCCGGGTTGCCTTCAACAATGATAGAAGGCGGAGATTTAGAAATACGAGTTTGGGGATGGAAAGGTTTAATTAGAGAGACATGGAAAACAGGATGTATTAAGTACTTGTGAGGAAGAGTCAATTTCACACAAACCGGGTTTATTACTTTTTCAATGGAAAAGGGGCCAATAAAACTTGGATTAAATTTCCTGTTCCCTTTTAATTTCAATTTTTTTGTACTCAACCATACTTTATCCCCTACTCCATACTGAGGTTGTTCAGATCGATGTTTATCCTTGGCTTCTTTTTGGGATTCCTTTGCTTTGGCCAAGTTGAATTTAGCTTCCTCTTGAATGGTGAACACTTTGGACACATAGTCAGAAACTGCAGGTACGGAATCATTGATGTTGTTAAAATTTTCGGGAATGCTTTTTGGATGAAAACCAAAATTACAGAAGAATGGGGACATTTTGATGGAAGAATGTTCGGAGTTGTTGTAGGCGAACTCCAAAGGACTTAAAAGATCGGACCATTCTTCGGAAACATTAGGCAACATACAACGAAGATATTGTTCTATAGTTTGATTAGTTCTTTCAGTTAAACCATCAGTTTGGGGATGATAACTAGAGGATAAACGAACTTCCATATGTAACAAAGAACTCAGCTTTTGCCAAACCTTAGAAACAAATTGGGACCCCCTGTCCGAAATTACAACCGAAGGAATTCCGTGTAGTCTTATCACATGAGTCATGATTAAGTGAGCAAGCTCCAACGCAGTAGGAAGCTTTTTTAAAGGAATAAAATGGGCCATTCGGGTGAACTGGTCTACAACTGTCAAAATTGTATTGAATCCCTTCTTGGTTTCAGGTAGTTCGACTATAAAATCCAATGATATAGTATGCCAGGGTTGAGGAGGAATTGGTAAAGGCATTAACAAACCACTAGGAGCCTGATGAGAAGATTTGTGTTGAATACAAATGCTACAAGTTTCTACAAATTTCTGAATGTCTTTAGACATAGAAGGCCACCAAAACTTCCTTTTAATAAGTTCCATAGTTTTCAAGATACTTGGGTGGGCTGACAAAACGGTATCATGATGAAGATGAACAACTGATTTTCGAATCTTTTCATTTGGAACGAAAATCAAATCATGGACCATCATCAAATTGTCTTTCTCATATAGAAAAGGATGATCTCTTTTCCAATGCTCTAATTCCTTTTCTTTCAGAGCTTCTTTGATGTCATTAATGATGTCACTAACAGATAAACTTCCCTGAAAACAAGAAGTTGGGATTACAGGATGAACAATTTCAGGTTGATCTGGAACCTTATCTCCAAGTCTAGATAGAGCATCCGCTTTTAAGTTCTCTTTTCCCGGACGATATGTGATTACAAAATTGTAGGCATTGAAGAACATAGACCAACGTAATTGCCTAGCAGATAGAGCCCTTGCAGATCTTAAAGCTTGGAGATTTCTGTGGTCTGTATAAATCGTTACAGGATGACGAGCTCCTAATAAGTAGTGACGCCATTCTTCAAACACTGCCTTTATAGCTAATAACTCCTTATCAGCAATCGCATAATTTTGTTCAGCTTCTGATAATTTTCTTGAAAAGTAAGCTATAGGGTGCATTTGGCCGGTATCAGAATTTCGTTGTGAAAGAATTCCGCCCAATGCTAATTGAGAGGCATCAGCTTCCACAATAAAGGGTTGACTGGGGTCTGGATGACATAAAATTGGAGCCATAGTAAACCTCTTCTTTAGGTTCTGGAAGGCTTCTTCAGCGACTGGGGACCATAAAAATTTGACTCCTTTTCTCAACAACTTGGTAATGGGTGTTATAATTTGAGAAAAGTTTTGAATAAATCTGCGGTAAAAATTTGCAAACCCTAGAAAACTTTGGATTTGTTTCACAGAAGTGGGACTCGGCCAAGTTGTTACTGCTTCTACTTTTTTAGGGTCCATTTCTATTCCCTCTGGGCTAATAATATAGCCCAGAAAGTCCACTTTGGAAACATGAAACAGACTCTTTTCCAATTTTACAAAGAGTGAGTTCGAAAGTAGTTTTTGAAGAATGGCGCGGACCTGTTGAACATGTTCTTCCTCGGAATCAGAATAAATGAGAATATCATCTATGTAGACTACACAACAGATGTCAATGAACTCATGTAAAACCTCATTTATAAAAAACTGGAAGGCGGCAGGAGCGTTACATAGACCAAACGGCATCACTTGGTATTCGAAGAGACCGAATTTTGTACGGAATGCTGTCTTCCATTCGTCTCCTTTCCTTACCCTAACTAAATGGTAAGCTCCTCGTAAGTCCAGTTTCGTATAAATCTTAGCCTTCTTTATTTGGTCTAAAAGTGTAGGAATCAAAGGTAAGGGGTACCTGTTCTTAATGGTCACATTGTTTAAAGCTCTATAATCAATACACGTGCGCAACTCCCCTCCCTTCTTTGGAATGAAAAAAAGAGCTGATGAAACTGGAGACTTAGAGTGCCTAATGAAGCCGTTAGCAAGATACTCATCTAGATATTCTCTCAGATGAACATTTTCTGCCTCCGTAAGAGCATAAATTCGACTGCAAGGCAAGGTTGCTCCAGGCATTAAATCAATCCTACAGTCGAAATCTCTATGTGGTGGAAGGGTGTTGGCTTTTTTTTTGTCAAATACGTCAGATAGGTCATTATATACCGATGGGACCCCTTCCAAGAATAGTATATTGGGTGATTCCATTCCAAAGTCAAAACCTTGAATCACAACCTTAGATCTCCTAATAAGGAAGCAATGATCTGTGCAAGTTGCAGATTGAAAAGTAATTGACTTGGTTACCCAATCTATGATCGGGTTATGTTTTACCAACCAAGGTACTCCTAAAATCATTTTAAATTGAGGGGCATCAATAATGTCGAATTGTATCCTTTCTCTATGTATAGGAGAACAATCCATTTCCAAAATTTCGGTCTGTCTATTTACTGGACCCGAAGTCAATTCTTTGCCATCCACAGCTCTGACGGTTTCTGGATGGTCCTTTAACAAAGACTTAAAACCTAACTGAAGGAAGAAATGAGAGTCTATAAAATTTCCGGTAGCTCCAGAATCTATAATGACTTCTACCTGTCTAGAGTAAGATTCTGGAAGCAGACCTCGAAGTTCTACTAGAATTGAGAAGTGTCTACAACCGATGGGAGGAAGAGTTGAGGCCAAACTAGAGAAAAAACCCGATAAACTGGCCTCTCCCTTTACCGAGCTTTCTAGTTTTCCGACTTTTCTTGTGTGATAGCTAAGTCAGATGATTTGGTTTTAAACTTATTTGGTCGTGTGGGACATTCCTTCACAAAGTGTCCTGTCTTTCCGCAATACAGGCATTGATTTAATCGTCGTCTCTTTTCTTTCTCCTCCTTTGATAAGGGACCACGGATAGAACCTATTTGCATAGGTTCTACAGTATCAGATTTAGAACTAGTTTCTCGGTTAGTTGTAGATCTTTCCTTAAAGAAAACTAACTTATGTTCAGACTTCCCTCGTTCTCCCTTTCTTTCAGAAATACGATGATTCAATTTAACCACTAAGTCGATGAAAGCACTTATATCTTCAGGAGGATCTAAAATCTGGGTGATCATATCCTTTAATTCGTCCCTCAATCCTCTGTAGAAGATAGAGACTCTTTTGTCGTGAGGCCAATCTGCTTCTAAAACCAAACGGTTAAAGGTAGATATGTAATGTAATAAATCAGATGATCCTTGCTTTAAACCTAAAAGCTCATTATCTGCTGACTGAACAAAGAGATGTTTAGCAAACATCTTCTTTAAAGCCCTCTCAAAGTCCTTAAAGTTATACAAAATCCGATCATCATTTTCCACTAAGGGGACTGACCAAAGGGCTGCGTCTCCACCCATGTAAGATAACATGAATGCAACTCTGGAGGAATCATCAGGAAAGGCTGTAGTCTTTGCTATAAAGGGCAAATGACATTGTTGTAAGAACACTGAGAATTTGTTACAATCCCCATAAAATCTCTCTGGAGGGGCTAAAGGGGTTGGTACCGGTGTCACAACTTGGATTTGTGTCTGAGAACCTGAATTGGAGGAACCCTGGAAAGTGGCTGGTTTCAGTTGCACTGAGTCTTGGAGAGAGGACAAATCCCTTCGTAAAGCAGCGTTATCCTGTCTAATTGCGTCTAACACTGTGGCCAAATCCTGCAGGGTGATATGATCCATTGCGTCTGGGCGAAATTATCAACGTGGGCTTTGCCTTCTGTCAAGCTATCCACGTCGTCCCTTACCTTGCCTTGATAGAAGCCCTCTAGGATGACGCAGATGATTTCGCAGAGACGCAAGGGACCAACTTCCCTGATCACTAACTAAAACTTACTGGTTCAAAAGTTACAGCAAGGATTTAACTAGAAATTAGGGAGGAGGGCCGGTACTGGACGTTGAAGTGTTGAGTTTTGGGTCTTGCTGTCGACCTGCGAAGCAACAAGCACAAAAGACTTTACTATTCAAATCCAAAAGATTTCTCCTAGCTATTCTGAGTCTCTTTAGCTATTCTAGTCTAGGCACCTAAATTCTGTCTGGATGTTTTGATGTTCCCCTACCTGCGATCAGTAAGATGTTGGCCTTCGTCCAGTATTTCTTTCTAGGTAGTGGTGATGAAGTCGTCAGACGTCCTCTAGGATAAGTGGTCAGCTTGTAGGTGGTCAGCTTGTATGATCATGTTGCACTATGCTGAAAATAAATGGTTGGAGTACTTTACATTCTTTAAAAGACTTTTCGCAAACCTTTCCTAACTATTCTATAACTTACTTGCAACTAACTTCTTGCTTCATAGACTTGGGGCTCTTGTATGTTTCCTCTAGTTTTAGGAAAGATAAGCTTAGACCAAAAGGCACACAAGATCCTATCACCTTACAACAGGTACAAAACTAAATTTGCAATCAAAAATATAGCACAGAAAATTACACTCGCGAAATCAGAAACAAAACTTCTTCCCTCGAAAACTGAGATACAAAAATCAGAAATGTCCAAAGTCTCTTCCTTGCATTTTCTTCTGCTAGTTTAGAGTTCCAAAAATTATTGTTGACCTTTCTTGCGAAGGGCGCCTTTAACAAAAAATGAAAGTACTTAGCTTTCTATTACTTTGTCTTTCAGGGTCTTCATTCCGGTTGCAAAAGAAGAAGCGCCTTGAAGAGGAGCTGAGTAGAAGTCCTGCCGGTATAGAAAAGGCTTCAGGTAGGTTCCAACTCCAGACGCGACCTTCTCCGGTGGAAGTCAGAAGGCAAAGCGCCTTCCAGAAGACTGGGTGCGGTTTAAGTACTGGACCGCACCCAGCCCCTCCCGGTTACGCACTTAGAACGTGCGCGAAGACGAGGCCTTCAGATCCCTTCCGGACGCGCACCAAAAGGCGCGTGTGAGGGATGCGGGGAGAGAACAACAAAACCTTCTTAGAGCTAAGGCTCGGTTTTCAACAGCGCCACGTCCCAATTCCTGAAATGTAACAGATTAGACCACAGAAACCTGCGCAAGGCACAGTGAAAGCATGAATGTTGAAAATACAATAAGTTATAAGGCAAGAATAACAAGTTTGAAACGCACCCAAACACACTGACTTTGAAGCGTGCGGGGCGCACGGGACAGGGGCGGGTTTCAAAAAGGGAAATGCTACACGTGCCTAAAGGGTATGTGTACTTATATGAAGGGGGTCGTGGAATCATGACACCTGATGAGGGGAAGAGCGGAAAATGGCTACTATGTGCCAGGGGTTATTACCCCCCACTCTGTGGATGGGCAAGGACCAGTGACATCTGAGTGGCCTAGGGCCTGGTACTGGCCATGGCCAGCTAGGGAGTACAAGTGGGGTAGCCCAGTTGCTCCGGACAGCTTTTACAGTTGGAACCACATGGGTTCACCGTGGCCTTGAACAGGAGGGTGTCCCTGCAGTTGCAGGCCCGCGTCCGTGTTCTATCGCTCCAAGCAGGGAAGTCCATCACTGTGGTGATTGGTCTGCCCTGCGTTTTGGCTGGAAGGGGGTTGTGTTGGACTTGTCCCTTTTCGCAGGTTCACCCCTAAAACTTGTTGCCTTTTCTGTGACCTGATTTTACTAGTTTTTGGCCTCTGCGCACCTTGGCCCAGTGTAAAGTGCGTGCGCGCTCTGAGCGCGTGTGGTGAGTTTGGCCTGCACTCCGATAGGAATGCATGTCAGATATGTGTGTCCCTGGTAATTCCTGGTATGAGAGGAGTGCAGGGGTGAGTTTAGTATGTATGAACTCGTGAGAATAAATGCTGTGCAATGGTGTGTGCAGATGTATGGTGACTGGTGGAGAAATGCCACTTTTAGAAGTGGGCCTTTCTGTGTGCGGTGTGTCTGCCTGCCTGATGGGAATTGCATGTCTGGCTTGTGATTGACAGGTGCTGGATGGTGTGGGTGGCTCCAGGATGAGTCTGCCCAGTGGTGAATAGGGAGATCTGCATGTAGATGGGAGGGAGGAGTTGCACCTGGGACCTGAATAGGGCTGTGCCTTCCCTCCATAATGCTGGCTCCGCCCCCTATGGTGCGTCTGATCCTTGAGCCCCCACCTAACAAAGGAGAGAGGAGCTGAGCAAAACTAAGTGCTCCAAAGCTCCCCTATACCAGTTCTAACTGGTATCCCTAAACCCTGTGCTGTGACACAAAGGAAAATGAAGTATAAAAGAAGGGGCTGTTACCCCATGAAAATGTTCTGTTGTGCTTGTGCTGACATTAGCGGGGCATGCTGCCAGGAGGAACCGCCGTGGGACCCAGCTGCTGCTTCCTGAGCGTCCCTGCGAGCTGGCCTGCCGAGCTGCGCTTTGCTGGGGTCTCCCCAGCACCAAGGACTCTTCCTGTTTGCATTTTTAAGGACTTTTTTTGGCTTCTAGCGCCTGTGAGCACTTCTTTTTAAAATTTTACCAAGAGGAGAGCGCGTGGGCTCTGCAGCACGGAGCTGCCACATATCTCGAAGAAACCCCTGACGTGGGGAGTCCCCCTCCTCAGCGCCTTAGCGGGAGCACACCCCACATTGAGGTGATGAGCGATGCCTACCCCGCTCTATGGGAATTTAGAGAGAGAGCGGGTGCCCACCCCGCTCCCTGCATACTTAAAGAAAGTGGGTGCCCACCCCGCATTGGGAATTTTATTATTGGCGGGTGCCCACACCGCTGCCAGAGGAGATCACCGCCACCGACCCGATTCGCGGGAAGGAAAGTGCCGGGCCGCTGCAGTCGCGACCCGTGCACCAGGCAGCACTGCCTGGTTGGGGGTGGGGCCGCGTGACCCAAGACGGAAGTGTGAGGGGCACTGAGAAACCTGGGGGGAGCCTACCCCTTCCCGGGAAGTGCTGGAGAGGACAGGAGCCTATCCCGCCTCCACGCGCCCCATTGAGAAGTCCCAGGTTCTAGGAGGGGGGCCGGGTGAAGGGGAGAGGCGGCCGGAGCAGTGAGTCCGCAACGCTACTGAGAGATCTTTCAGGCGGGACCCTCGTAGGGAAGAGGGAGTCCCGCAGGCAACTACAGCGCAACCGTGAGAGCTGGCAGACGCGCTTTGTCCACCCCAGTGCTGCCAGCAGAGGAGAGGGTGGAGACATTGCAGCAGAGAGCCCGGTGAGTGGGGCTCAGTCTTCGGTGGTTAGGGGGTGTATCGGGGCACCTTGCCGGTGCCCACCCCCTGTGTGAGGGCCTATTTGTGCCTCCCAGCTGCCCTATCTGACAGCGGGCAGCTGCATCGTGAAGTGTTTCCAGCCCTCACAATTGCACAATTGCACAATTGTGGGCAACTGCATCTTGGGGGGCATTTGGGTCGCATTCCCTGCAATCCTGGGAGAAGTCCCCGCAGGTGCCCCAGGTTGACTAGGCACGTGGAGTGCCACTGTTGGTTTGGTGTCCTCAGCTGCACCGCCATAGCGGGCAGCTGCAACGAGGTGGCAACTTTGGTGTCTACGGCCCCAGGGTGGGGCTCCCCCCTGGCACAGTGGTGCTAGCACTTTTGGTGGCAAGTTCAAATTGAAGTGGCACTGCGGGCGAGCCCAGGACAGGGCTCCCGCTCGGGGAATACTGACATTGGGACAGTAACCCTGTGGGAGGTGTGCCATTAGTTTCTGCCGCTCATGGTGCTTGGGCACATTGTGATGTGCTAAGTGTAATGCCCTATTACCGGTCATTACTGGTTGTTCTCAGCAGCTGTGAGGGTTGTGCATAAGAGGGCCCTAATGTGATTTAGGTGATGTTTTATACCTAATGTGATGCCTATAATGATTTATGCATAATATGGTTATGCTTGCTAGGCCTATTGCCCCATGATTCTTACATAATGTGCTTTTACGAATGAGGTTTGGGCCTACTGTAGTTTTATGCCTAAGGTGAGTCATGCGCAAGGTGATTCATGCATCCTCTGTTTTACGTTGCAGGATCTCATGCTAAGTTCCTATCTTTACCTGTAGTTGCCGGTTGTGCCCTACATTTACTATTTGTGCTACATTTACAATTGGTGTTTTGTGATGGTTTTGACAGTGTCCCCATTGGCCCTGTTGTGTGTATATAATCCCCTGTAAATTCTGCCCAGTGCCAGTTGGCACAGTGTTTATTGTGTGATTACCATCTAATGTGTTTTATGATAATACAAAGGCTATTTTTGATATAACCTTGTGTGGAGTTCCTTTTGTGGTGTGCCTAGTGTGTTGCTGGTGTGTGTGGATGTTGCGCAAACGCTTTACACATTGCCTCTGGGATAAGCCTGACTGCTCGTGCAAAGCTAATACAATTGAAAGGCAACAACCTAGGCAACTAAATTCTCAAAAACATAGATAGTAAATTAAATGAACAATTGGCTGAGACTGACTGTGAAACTTGAATATTTTTATTTAACAATTACACAATTAATAAATCAGTATTAAAACGCAATCATAACAGTTAAAATTTCATACAAAATTTCTAAAAGGCAAATGAAAACATAAGTAATTTTTTAATAATAAATCAGTGGCGAGAAATGAGTCTCTACGCGCGTTTCGGCGTCCAGCGCCTTCTTCATGGAGTAGCCACACAAATTAAAATAGAGATCACTTATTTGACACTGGTGTAGACGGTTCTCTACTTGTTAGGTGAATCGTTTTGGATCCAATGTTACAGGAGCTTGTTGACCGCAACCCAAGTGGTAAATTCCCGCTGGCCGGAGCCCTTTAAGTGATGAAACGCCGGATTAGATTCCCTAGGTTGGAATCACCCCAGTGACGTCTAGTATCTAAGATTTCTGTAAGTCTTGCTTTCTTTTTCGAGAGCCCACTTGTTGATCTTTGGTGTGATCGAGGGCTACTTTTAGGTTAAAACGTGATGTTCAGTGATTATAGGGTCTTCTATTTTAGAACACGTGAGTGGTATTGTCAAGAAGTTCCAAAAAATGGTAGCTGGATGGGGAAGGTGATGTTAAAAGATCTCCCTGCCTCACGATGATCAGCAGGGCTCGCTATGTCCGGCGGCAGCGGGATAGTCCGTCTAGCGATGTGGTGGATCGAGACTCGATCCACCACATCGCTAGACGGACTATCCCGCTGCCGCCGGACATAGCGAGCCCTGCTGATCATCGTGAGGCAGGGAGATCTTTTAACATCACCTTCCCCATCCAGCTACCATTTTTTGGAACATCTTGACAATACCACTCACGTGTTCTAAAATAGAAGACCCTATAATCACTGAACATCACGTTTTAACCTAAAAGTAGCCCTCGATCACACCAAAGATCAACAAGTGGGCTCTCGAAAAAGAAAGCAAGACTTACAGAAATCTTAGATACTAGACGTCACTGGGGTGATTCCAACCTAGGGAATCTAATCCGGCGTTTCATCACTTAAAGGGCTCCGGCCAGCGGGAATTTACCACTTGGGTTGCGGTCAACAAGCTCCTGTAACATTGGATCCAAAACGATTCACCTAACAAGTAGAGAACCGTCTACACCAGTGTCAAATAAGTGATCTCTATTTTAATTTGTGTGGCTACTCCATGAAGAAGGCGCTGGACGCCGAAACGCGCGTAGAGACTCATTTCTCGCCACTGATTTATTATTAAAAAATTACTTATGTTTTCATTTGCCTTTTAGAAATTTTGTATGAAATTTTAACTGTTATGATTGCGTTTTAATACTGATTTATTAATTGTGTAATTGTTAAATAAAAATATTCAAGTTTCACAGTCAGTCTCAGCCAATTGTTCATTTAATTTACTATCTATGTTTTTGAGAATTTAGTTGCCTAGGTTGTTGCCTTTCAATTGTATTACTTTCCCTGACCTAGGAACTATAAAACTGATATGATCAGGGGGTCCTTGTTAAATACACGTCTGCTCGTGCAAAGCTACCAAGGGGGTGAGCAGGGGTTATCATGGCGTGTAACTCCCTTGCCCTGACTAGAGTGGTGGTCTCTGCCTGGCTTTGGCGCAAGCCTTAGCCAACCAGAGATCCCATTTCTAGCAGTGTGCCATTTTATTTTTTGAATTGTGTCATTTTTTAATGTTTTTTTCATGTTTCAGGCATTGAAAAAGTGACGCTAAGGAGGTTTGGCTTGCATTACATGACACAAATCTTCCTTACGTCACTTCTGCTCGAAACATCTGTTTTTGCTGCGCCATCACGGCAGTGTGATGTTTTTTTTTTACATAGCCTGGCCCATACTCTATAGTGCACCATACCGTAAATATGGCGCATCACTGGCATTTTAAAATGACATAGTGGATCGTAACTCATTTTGATGCAGGGCTGACGTAGAGCAGCAATGCGTCAGTTCTTGTAAATGAGGCCTCTTGACTTAATCTGGCTTGCCCAAGTGCAGTTTTTCTGTGACTCATTATGTCTATACTGTTTCACCAACAAGACTTTTTACTCTTGGGGTTGTTTTAGGAAAAGGGGGCACTGTCCTTGTTTGTACCGTGGCGCACTTTTAAAAAAGTGCTCCGAGCACAAACAGGGACAGTTTATTCTATCTTTTTTGTTTAAATCGGTTTATTGCTTTTCTTTTTATGATTACAGTTACAAAGAGAAGAATGATTCCAGGATCACAGTGTACAATGATAACATCAGTTCACAATTGTATATCATTACCTTGCAATAGCAGTAGCAACATGAGTTACATTGTTAGCAATATTTGCTCGAATCTAAATAGACATTGTCATTCTGAATATCTGCGTTAATATTCGAAGATAGGCGGTAGGAGTTTTATGTGCTGACCATAAGATGCGGCACAGCAATTGGTTACATTGTACATCGATGGAACATTTCCTATTCGCTGCAAGCAATAATACACAATGACAGAGATAAACAGTTGAGCTCTCAATCAAACAACAATGAGAACGCATTTGAAAAAAGTAAGAACCTTAGTAACAGCTGTCATGCCAGCTCCAGCCCCCCCTCCCATCCTCGAACCCCACCCTCATCTAATTGCTAAGCGAAATACCCATACCTGTCAACAGGTATCCCACCAATGGGGCCATTATCCATCAAGAGGCACATGTCATCCATTTCGGTTTTGCCAAGGTAACCAACTGCGGGGGCAGTAACACATTTGCATCTCCTCCCGATTCGGTGCTGGGCATCCGACGACAGGGGAGCATCCGGTGCGTCTGCATGGAGGTCAGCCAGGAGCACGTCCCAGCTACTGGCCAATGGATGTTTGAGGATTCCTATGGCATCCTCTGTGTAGTGCAATCATCTCTGCTTGGGCCCAGTTAGTAAGCGACAGCATCCAGGCTGCAATGTACAGAGGATCAGGTGACTTCTATCTGCATGTGATAAGTCGCTTAGCTATGATGAGACCCAGATTTATGAAGTGAGATGCTATTTTGTGTTTTTTACTTCACTGGTATAGGCTGAATATGCTCACCTCCAAGGTATATGGGAGTTCCCTCTCAGTGCAATACGCCAAACAGACATGGACCTCATGCCAATTGTGCTGCAGATGTGTGTCAGCCCAGAGCATATGTGTGATATCTGCATTTACCAGTCCAGGATGGGGGCAGGTGGCATTTGCACACTTGAAGTATTTGTTAATGTTGGCCGGAGTAAGGTGGGCCCTGTGCACGAAACAGGTGTTGCAAGGCATGTGAGTAGGGCCTTGCAATACAGTGGACCATTCGTTATCCCGGCGGGGACAGGAAAGGTCAGCCTCCCATCGTGCCCGCAGAGATGTCAGTGGTGGAACCATATGTGAGCACAAAGAGGCTGCGATTCAATGCACCATGGGGCTTATTTACAAGTCTCTTGCGTCGCCAGTAATTCACTTTTTCCCATACTAAAAGTGGCCCACCGGCGGCGCAAGTGGTTTGTAAATAAGCCCCCAAGTGACATGCATATATTGTATAGTTAGACCCATAGCCGGTTCCCATTTCTCAAATGTGTGATAGGGTCATCTAATTCCACTCTTTGTTCAGGTCTGATGTGGGGCCGGGACACAATGGTCAAAAATAAGGCAAGCCCGTCTTGGAGAGCTTTGGCGGCTGGTTGATAAAGGGAAGTGTAGTGGATCACTAATTCACAATCCATGAATATCTTGCTGAGTATAGTGCACTTGGCCAGCGGCAGAGTGCAGTGCCACTATAAGGCAGCAAAGGTTGATCTTAGCAGATCACCCATGCAAGAAGCGATCCAGTCCTGTTAGATGCTGCATGCGCTTTGGCCGAGTGTGCAGTATAATTATGTCACCTTAAACACTCCGAAAGAGCTGCACATTCACGCTGTGCGTCCGCCAGTCTACTACCATCAGTTGGGTTCGTTACTGCCACATTTTCTAGGCAGAGTAGCCGGCGCGCTATATATATATATATATATATATATATATATATATATATATATATATATATATATATATATATATATACCGCTAATCCAATGAATCCAACGATTTCAAAAGTCTAGAATCACGCTCTCAGAGTTCCGAAAAACACCACAAAAGTCAGCAGGGTCCAAGGGTGTTTATTAACACCTACTACATGTTTCGGCTTCCACGAAGCCTTGATCATGTAAGTGCCGTGCAAGCATGCAAAACTCATATACATTTCAAAAGTGCTGTGAAAATAAACAATGGACAGCGGTCTCTAGTGAAATCATGGCAGCCATATTGGAACGGTCAAAATGTCAAAATAAACAGCAAAGTATAACCAGTTCGATATGCAGTAAACAACAGAAATAACTTGTTTGATATGCAATTGACCAAAAATCATCAGAAAACCCCACAATGAAATTACATGTCAAATACATGAATATACTTCGGGGCTCGGAACTGGCAGCGCCGAAATGCAGCGCGCTTCAGTCAAAAAAGGGGGGGTTTGGTAGTCATGGTGATGGACAGAACGCCATTTCTCGCGACCCAGCCCAAGGGAAAGAGGCTGGCGAATGAAAGGATACGTGTCGGCCAATGCAGACACTAACTTAAAAGTGAATGAGGGAGTCTGTATCTGCCCGTATAAACCCAAAGGGGTGACATGTAAGTGTCCTGCATGAATATGGGTCTATCGTGCTGGGTGACAAATGAATGACCTGGGTGTCTGGTGGGTCTAGTTACCAGGTATAATACCTCGGTGCTAACCTGTAGGCAGACAATTGGAAGTGACTGTACCGGGAACTCGGTGCCATTGCAAAGTCTGAAAGTTCGTGCCAATGCAAATTCAAAGTGATGCCCGAAGTGGGCGTGCTCTTAAGGTACTAGCAGGAACATGATGCACGTGGGGCCTGGCAAAAGTGCAGAATGGGGCCTCAGTTCCTGCAGTGCTCCTGTAGAATCAAAAAATCTAAACTTTAAAATCAGACATGACAACATTGTATAAATGCTAATAAAATGAATAAACAAATTCACTACACATGACAGAAGAATTCATGAATAAGGAGACAGAAATGAACTAGCAGAAACATGAATGATAGAACACCAATAAAAATCATCTTTCAAATGAACTGCCAATTCTTCATCGTGGTTTAAACCTCCGGGGGCCTTAGTTTGAAAATTGATAATGTATCTGGACTCAGTTTGTCTCATCTTGAGCACTCTATTGCCACCCCTGGGATAACTCTTTATCTGTTCTAGGATAAAGAATCTCATGAGTGCTGGGTTGGAAAAGTGATGATCACTAAAGTGTCTGGCCACCGGATATTTTGCATCCTTGTGGATGATGGCACGATAGTGTTCCAGAATACGCTTTTTAGCATAGGCCGTGGTACTGCCAATGTACCATAGTCCACAGGAGCAGACTATTACATAGACCACGAACATGGTGCTGCAGGTGAGAAATTGGGTTATCTCTTTGGTGACACCATTGTATTCCACCTTTTTGACCAGGGTACTGTTCTTGCAGGCCTTACAGTGGCCGCACGGAAAATATCCCTTCAGTCCCAAATCATGGCTGTTGGGATACTCCGTGATGTCACTGTGTACACAAAGGTCTCTTATATTCCTGCCCTTCCTATAGGTGATACTAGGTCTGTCAGGAATGAGGTTGCCTATGATCCCGTCACTCTTCAGGATGTTCCAGTTTCTGGTTACTATTTTGCGGATCTGTTTCGACTCCTTGTTGTATGTTAAAATGAGTCGCGTGGTGTTATATTCCTGAGTGTTGTCATCCGAGCCACTCTCAGAAAGAGTGTCTTTGCGGCTGACAGCATCCGCCTTGGCTTTAGCCTTTTTCAACACCCATGCCGGATAATCGCGGTCTTTAAACCGATCCAGCATTTCTCTCGCGATCTGCTGGTAACAGGCATCAGTATTGCAATTTCTCCTTGCCCTCAGCAGTTCACCGTAAGGAATGATCCACTTGAGCGGTTCCGGATGACTGCTGAGGGCATGGAGTATGGTGTTGCCAGCAGTCTCCTTCCTGAAGAGCGTTGTGTGTATCTTGTTATCTATTATGTCAATCCTGACATCCAGATACTCAGCCTTGGTCTTACTTATGGTACTGGTCAATTTGATGTTTTTCTCATTGATGTTGAAAAGATCGATGAAACGGGAGGCTTCTTCCTCCGATCCCCTCCACACAACAAAGAGATCATCAATATATCTCCACCACGTGGAGATATGACTCACCTGGTCAGCCAGCGATGGGTCCGCGAATATCGTTTGCTCCCAGTGCCCCATAAAGAGGTTCGCAAAACGTGGGGCAAAGCACGAACCCATCGCTGTACCAGTCTCCTGTTTATAGATGATACCATCGAAGAGGAAAAAGTTATTAGGGAGACAAAACTCCATCATCTCAAGGAGCATTTTGTTATGTTCCTTGAAGCGTAAGGGTCGGTTGTTCAGGAAATACTGGCAGGATTCCAGGCCCTGTCGATGATTTATGATGGTATACAGGACCTGGACATCCATAGTGATGAGAAGAAAGCCTTCCTCCCATTCAAGGTTCTGAAGCTTGGCCAGGAAATCTTTGGTGTCTTTAATGTAGCTTGCTAAACCATGGACCCAGTCACGTAGATAGTGGTCCACGTACTTGGATACATGTTCAGCAACACTGCCTCTCGAGGAGACAATGGGTCTACCTGGGGGATTCTCTTTGCTTTTGTGTATTTTGGGTAAAAGGTACAGGACTGGGAGGGTAGGGTGGTTGTTCTTCAAATACATGTACTCCTCCCATTCCAGTATACCTTTCTCCCTCCAAACCTCCAATTTATCCCAGAGATTTACTACACTGTTGTTGTAAACGTCTGAAGTACTGACAGTATAGAATTTGATGTCGGACAATTGTCTCAAAGCTTCAGTGACATATTGTTCTCTGTCTAGAATAACAATGTTGCCCCCCTTGTCGGCGGGGCGTATGACAATGGTATTGTCATCGGTGAGGGATTTTAGGGCCTTTCTCTGGGTAATGGAGAGATTATCCCGCCCAAACCTGCGTTTACTGGTTTTGGTCCTGTAGGTGCTGAGTTGTTTACTCACACACTCGTGGAAGGTGTCAATAGCGTCATGAGCCATGGTCGGGATAAAAGTAGATTTTGGCTTAAAGCCCGAGGCTGTGCTACTGTCAGTGGTAAAGCCTGCATTGCATAGTAGTTGTGTGTTGCTGATACCTGCTTCTGTAGTTTCAGCCAGAGCAGATTCATTCACAGGGCAATCTATATCTTGTTCCAGTTGGACAATGTCAATGAGTGCATCAATGTCATTGATCATAAAAGTGTCTGTATTGTTGGCCTCAGGCACAGTGTTCTTGATCTGCGTGTGACCTCTTAATGTGTGCCCTTTTTTCAGCTTTAGCTTGCGAACATATTTAAAGAGAATAGACCTATTTAAAGAGGTCTATTCTCGATTCTACTTTTATCCCGACCATGGCTCATGACGCTATTGACACCTTCCACAAGTGTGTGAGTAAACAACTCAGCACCTACAGGACCAAAACCAGTAAACTTAGGTTTGGGCGGGATAATCTCTCCATTACCCAGAGAAAGGCCCTAAAATCCCTCACCGATGACAATACCATCGTCATACGCCCCGCCGACAAGGGGGGCAACATTGCTATTCTAGACAGAGAACAATATGTCACTGAAGCTTTGAGACAATTGTCCGACATCAAATTCTATACTGTCAGTACTTCAGACGTTTACAACAACAGTGTATTAAATCTCTGGGATAAATTGGAGGTTTGGAGGGAGAAAGGTATACTGGAATGGGAGGAGTACATGTATTTGAAGAACAACCACCCTACCCTCCCAGTCCTGTACCTTCTACCCAAAATACACAAAAGCAAAGAGAATCCCCCAGGTAGACCCATTGTCTCCTCGAGAGGCAGTGTTGCTGAACATGTATCCAAGTACGTGGACCACTATCTACGTGACTGGGTCCATGGTTTAGCAAGCTACATTAAAGACACCAAAGATTTCCTGGCCAAGCTTCAGAACCTTGAATGGGAGGAAGGCTTACTTCTCATCACTATGGATGTCCAGGCCCTGTGTACCATCATAAATCATCGACAGGGCCTGGAATCCTGCCAGTATTTCCTGAACAACCGACCCTTACGCTTCAAGGAACATAACAAAATGCTCCTTGAGATGATGGAGTTTTGTCTCCTTAATAACTTTTTCCTCTTCGATGGTATCATCTATAAACAGGAGACTGGTACAGCGATGGGTTCGTGCTTTGCCCCAAGTTTTGCAAACCTCTTTATGGGGCACTGGGAGCAAACGATATTCTCGGACCCATCGCTGGCTGACCAGGTGAGTCATATCTCCACGTGGTGGAGATATATTGATGATCTCTTTGTTGTGTGGAGGGGATCGGAGGAAGAAGCCTCCCGTTTCATCGATCTTCTCAACATCAATGAGAAAAACATCAAATTGACCAGTACCATAAGTAAGACCAAGGCTGAGTATCTAGATGTCAGGATTGACATAATAGATAACAAGATACACACAACGCTCTTCAGGAAGGAGACTGCTGGCAACACCATACTCCATGCCCTCAGCAGTCACCCGGAACCGCTCAAGTGGAGCATTCCTTACGGTGAACTGCTGAGGGCAAGGAGAAACTGCAATACTGATGCCTGTTACCAGCAGATCGTGAGAGAAATGTTGGATCGGTTTAAAGACCGTGATTATCCGGCATGGGTGTTGAAAAAGGCTAAAGCCAAGGCGGATGCTGTCAGCCGCAAAGACACTATTACTGAGAGTGGCTCGGATCACAACACTCAGGAATATAACAC
Organism: Lissotriton helveticus; assembly: GCF_964261635.1. Taxonomy (NCBI): domain Eukaryota; kingdom Metazoa; phylum Chordata; class Amphibia; order Caudata; family Salamandridae; genus Lissotriton; species Lissotriton helveticus. The sequence continues at coordinate 767,421,459 of NC_136068.1, forward strand.
CACGCGACTCATTTTAACATACAACAAGGAGTCGAAACAGATCCGCAAAATAGTAGCCAGAAACTGGAACATCCTGAAGAGTGACGGGATCATAGGCAACCTCATTCCTGACAGACCTAGTATCACCTATAGGAAGGGCAGGAATATAAGAGACCTTTGTGTACACAGTGACATCATCACGGAGTATCCCAACAGCCATGATTTGGGACTGAAGGGATATTTTCCGTGCGGCCACTGTAAGGCCTGCAAGAACAGTACCCTGGTCAAAAAGGTGGAATACAATGGTGTCACCAAATATATAACCCAATTTCTCACCTGCAGCACCATGTTCGTGGTCTATGTAATACTCTGCCCCTGTGGACTATGGTACATTGGCAGTACCACGGCCTATGCTAAAAAGCGTATTCTGGAACACTATCGTGCCATCATCCACAAGGATGCAAAATATCCGGTGGCCAGACACTTTAGTGATCATCACTTTTCCAACCCAGCACTTATGAGATTCTTTAGCCCTAAAACAGATAAAGAGTAATCCCAGGGGTGGCAATAGAGTGCTCAAGATGAGACAAACTGAGTCCAGATACATTATCAATTTTCAAACGAAGGCCCCCGGAGGTTTAAACCACGATGAAGAATTGGCAGTTCATTTGAAAGATGATTTTTATTGATGTTCTATCATTCATGTTTCTGCTAGTTCATTTCTGTCTCCTTATTCATGAATTCTTCTGTCATGTGTAGTGAATTTGTTTATTCATTTTATTAGCATTTATACGATGTTGTCATGTCTAATTTAAAAGTTTTGATTTTTTGATTCTACAGAAGCACTGCAGGAACCGAGGCCCCATTCTGCACTTTTGCCAGGTCCCACATGCATCACGTTCCTGCTAGTACCTTAAGAGCACGCCCACTTCGGGCATCACTTTGAATTTGCATTGGCACGAACTTTCAGACTTTGCAATGGCACTGAGTTCCCGGTACAGTCACTTCCAATTGTCTGCCTACAGGTTAGCACCGAGGTATTATACCTGGTAACTAGACCCACCAGACACCCCGGTCATTCATTTGTCACCCAGCACGATAGACCCATGTTCATGCAGGACACTTACATGTCCCCCCTTTGGGTTTATACGGGCAGATACAGACTCCCTCATTCACTTTTAAGTTAGTGTCTGCATTGGCCGACACGTATCCTTTAATTCGCCAGCCTCTTTCCCTTGGTCTGGGTCGCGAGAAATGGCGTTCTGCCCATCACCATGACTACCAAACCCCCCCTTTTTTGACTGACGCGCGCTGCATTTCGGCGCTGCCAGTTCCGAGCCCCGAAGTATATTCATGTATATGACATGTCATTTCATTGTGGGGTTTTCTGATGATTTTTGGTCAATTGCATGTCAAAGAAGTTATTTCTGTTGTTTACTGCCTATCGAACTGGTTATACTTTGTTGTTTATTTTGACATTTTGACCGTTCCAATATGGCTGCCATGATTTCACTGGAGACCGCTGTCCATTGTTTATTTTCACAGCACTTTTGAAATGTATTTGAGTTTTGCATGCTTGCACGGCACTTACGTGATCAAGGCTTCGTGGAAGCCGAAACATGTAGTAGGTGTTAATAAACACCCTTGGACCCTGCTGACTTTTGTGGTGTTTTTCGGAACTCTGAGAGCGTGATTCTAGACTTTTGAAATCGTTGGATTCATATATATATATATATATTGAATGAATAACATGATGGTATGAAATGTTATGAAAATGATCAATGTAAAATTGTATTCAACCCATTATAAGATGGCCGCCACGAGTACTGATGAAATTACCAGCTATGTGCCGTTTTTTATGTTTATTTTTTACAACATGTGACAGGATGTCACCATGGTTTTATTTAAATCACTAATCAAACTAATGCCAGTTTACACTGACGAAGGCGGTAACGCCGAAACGCGTTTGTAAGCTTGACTTAACTGCGGAAAGTTTCTATCATTAAAATACTTGGCGAAACCACGCTGTATTGGCTCTGAGTGCTCTCTATTGGAAAAAAATCCAGAGGATTGTGGGGTTTGGCGTTGTGAATATATATATCTATATATATATAGATATATATATTCATGCTCCAAGGTTGTCCACCATGTGAGTAGCACGCGAGCAGCAGCTTTATTCATGTGTAGGTGAGGACGGGGATCCGCCTGTAGACGCCGCTCCGTAATGGATCTGCCCGACGCGTTTCGAAGCTCCATCTGCTTCTCTTCAGGGGCTTTAACGGAAGCGGTGTGCACACCCGCTACACTTCTCCAATTATAAAACTCACCCGTCGATGGGAGGCTCCAGTGAGACTTCTGGGAAGTGTAGTACGGAAAGCACACAATCAAGTCCTGTATGGACTCCACAAGTGGGCCCGTCCTCGATTCCATGTACGGCTGCTACTTCACTGACGTGACCCCCACCTTAACGGGGTGGTGCATACTCTGCGGCTGGACTGCCGCATATAGATTCACGCTCCAAGGTTGTCCACCATGTGAGTAGCACGCGAGCAGCAGCTTTATTTATGTGTAGGTGAGGACGGGGATCCGCCTGTAGACGCCGCTCCGTAATGGATCTGCCCGACGCGTTTCGAAGCTCCATCTGCTTCTCTTCAGGGGCTTTAACGGAAGCGGTGTGCGCACCCGCTACACTTCTCCAATTATATAACTCACCCGTCGATGGGAGGCTCCAGTGAGACTTCTGGGAAGTGTAGTACGGAAAGCACACAATCAAGTCCTGTATGGACTCCACAAGTGGGCCCGTCCTCGATTCCATGTACGGCTGCTACTTCACTGACGTGACCCCCACCTTAACGGGGTGGTGCATACTCTGCGGCTTGAGTTATAAAATTGGAGAAGTGTAACGGGTGCGCACACCGCTACTCAAAGGTGGACAACCTTGGAGCGTGAATATATATATATATATATATATGCTTATCGAGCAAGCAAATAAATGTGGAGGTAGGCGTAGGAGACTGCATTGATCTTGCTTTTCATGGTGATGCCAAGGTTGTGGGTGTGGTCGGGTGGTGCGGGTCCGAGTTCAGAGGGCCCCCAGGAGTAGTTCCACAGGGATGAGTTGTTCCCAAAAATCAACCCTTCTGTCTTGTCTGTGTTGAGTTTTAAAGTGCTTGTGCTCTTTCCCTAAAACATAGTATATTTGGCTTACACCTGATCTCGCCATTTAATTTACTTGTAAGTCTCTAGTAAATAGTACTACATGTACCCAAGGATTGTAAATTAAATGCTACTATTGTGCCACCCACTAAAGTGGGTACATGTACTACTTTAAACATTTCTCACACCTGCCATAGAAGTCTGTAGTACAGTTTTATATTGCCAATTCGACTTGGCAAAATAAACATGTTGCCAGGCCTAAACCTACAGTTTAAATACATATAAGTCACCACCTAAGGTAGGCTTTACAGGGCCAAAGGGCAGGGTGCATTGTAGTTAAAAAGTAGGACATGTGGGTTTTTGTTTTAAATGTCCCAGTAGCGAAAACACCCTAAATCTCCTTCACACTACTGTAAGGAATTTCTCTTACATTGGGTAAAATTAGGTTACCTTAATATATTTAATTGGTGCAGGTTGACATATTATGTTTGGACTCAAATGATTATAATTAGGGCTCCCGGTTTTATGGTATTTATTTTTTGGGCATTTCCGTCTGTATTTATCCATATTTATTTTTGGGGTATTTTTTCTGTATTTATCCACATTTATTTTTGCCACAAGCAAAAGACGACGCTACAGCTAGAATTTTTCCACATTTATTTAAATTGACAATGCACACATACGCTCACTTAAACTAGCGATTTGTTGTGGCTTTAGCAGTGCTTTAAATGGTCTGGTGCTGAGTAATTTGAAAAGGAGAGTACCTGTGTTTCTCAGTTCTGCTATAAAAAGACTTAAGTACCACGCAATTCATTGCCATCCCACAATTCTTGTGTTTTGGTGCCTCGGGCCCTGCTGCTCCATTCAGAGACTCGTCATTCTCAAAGAAAGTGGTTTGAAAAGCAGGGCTTTCGTTAATCGAGGGTGTAAGCGAACATATTTTAACAAGAATGCCGCTGCACGAGCTATTTTTACAAATAAAAATATAAGGGGCAGATGTATCAAGCCTTTTGCGACTCGCAAAGGCCGAAATTCACAGAATTTCGGCCTTTGCGAATCGCAAAAGGTGTATTTGCATGTTTTGGCATGCATCAAAAATTCGCAAAATAAGGAATAGCAAAAATGTGCGTTTCCTTATTTTGCCATAGCATTTAAGGAATCGCAATTTTGCGAATCCTTAAATTCTATGTATGTAGCATTTTTTAATTGCGATTTTTGATTAAGAATTCGCAAATTACCACCAGCTTGTAGTTGATGGTAATTTGCGAAGTCTTTAAAAAATGCACAATTTGGCATTTTTTATGGTGGCATGTGATGCACACACATGCCCATAGGGCATGTATGTGCGCCATATGCACACACATGTACATTTCAGGGGTGCAGCAGGGTGTCTTTGAGACACCCCTGCACCCTTGAAATAATTCTCAAATTGCGATTAGCAAATTGCGAATTCGTAATTTGAGAATTACTTCACAATCATTCCTCTGGGCCTCCTGGCCCATAGGAATGCATGGGAAATGATTCCTTATTTGCGAATTCGCACAATGTGAATTCGCAAATAAGGAAGATTAAGGAATCGCAAAATAATAGCAATTTTTTTCATACACTCCATTTTGAGATTTCTAAATAGCGATTCCTTAAGAATCGCTATTTAGGATTCGCAAAATGGAATCTTGATACATCTGCCCCTAAGTTTCTACTCAGTCCACCTCTAAACACTGAGGGGCAGATCTACAAGAAAGTGCCGCAGCGCGGCACCGCAAGCCCTTTGGCTGCGCCACGCTGAAGGCACTTTCAGAGCACAGGAATGCGCTGGCGCAGAAACAGCTGCCATGCGCCGGCGCAGGCACCCTTGCACCAGGGTGCAAGGATGCCTGCACGATGGGGAGATTGCTTTTGTGTAGGAAGGGGCCCCTTCCTGCACAAAAGCAATCACTGCAGGCATTTTCCTCTTTCAATGAGTGCTGTAGAATGCAGCACGCATTGAAAGAGGAAAAAACGAGGAGAAATGAAAACATTTCTTCTCGTTTCTCTTGGCTACGCAACACCCCTATGGTGGCGCAGCAAACTGACGCATTTCCAGGGTTACGATTTCCCGTAAATCTGGAAATACATCAGTGGACATGGGTGTTGCGTGGGAACACCCACAGCACCACCCATGTCCCACCCCTAACACGCAAAGTGTTGCGTGAACAGGGGCAATATTTACAAGCACAGGTTAAGTCACGCAGGGTGACTTTACCTGTGCTTGTAAATATCCCTTAGCAGTCTGCGCCACCGGTGTGTCACGCAACGTGATGCACCGGTGGCGCATGGGGTTAGTTAATCTGCCCCATAAGGCGCACCGTTTGCTTTCAATAAAAAGTACATTCGGTATTTCTCCTGGAGTGAAACAGCAGCAAAACCGAGGGAGGGAGTTTTCTCACTTTCACGCAGCTGAAGGGAGGTTAAACAAACCATCTAAAGCTTTCACTTGGTGGACGTAGAAGCTGTGTCTTTGCTTCTACACTTAGGAGGACATTGCATTTGCCTTTAAAAGTATACTGTATTTATACAGAATGATGACGAAGCAGTTTATATCCTAGTGTTAGTTGGCTGATGACGTAAACGATGAAGAAGTAGTAAAGAAAAAAACTAATGAATAAAAACAAGTTAAAAAAATAGTCACAAGTAAGCACGCACACAACTAGGGGATGCGGCAAGGGTTGTGTGTTTAAAAATAAAACAGACAATACAGTGGCCAGATGATGAGAATTTCGAAACCGGGCTAGTTTGTAATGATCTGAGATAAAACGTGCAGGCATCTGTCTGGGGTGTGGGTGGGCTAAAGGCAACAGTGGACAGAGCTGATGAACTGTATGGGGCCTGTGACCGGAGGAGTCAGGGGCGTTGGGGGAGGCTACGGTCGAGGAGAAAGAACAATAAAGCCTCGTTAACAAGTAAATGGTCTTTCAAAAGACCTGTGAAGTACTCGGGTGTGGCTGTGTGTGTGCCCGGTAAGAATTTCCAGCAGAAGGAAGGGGGCATGGGTAAATAACTCTGGATTCGAGCAGGGCAGAGCAGCAACATTTTCTAGTATTTTGCCGTTTTTACATAAGAATACAGACAACAGAAAATTTGTTTTCCGTCTGTATTTATATGTAGAAATCAGTTTAAACGGAAAACCGGGAGCCCTAATTATAATTTAAAATCCTCTCTAATGGTAAGGTTGGATTTTAAGTCACAATTCTGAAATGTGCACTTTTAAAAACTTGGTATTTTCCTGCCTTAACCATTTGGTGGCTGCAGCCAGTGTTCTGGGTCACACGACTGTGAATGGCTCTGCTGTTGTGGTTTATGTATTTCTCCAGACAGTGAGAGAAAGGGGACGGGGTGAAGGCAGGATGGGCTATCCTGCCAGCATGGTTGGGGGCGAAGCTGTTTCCTGCCCTAGTTACACTTCAAAGAGCTTGTTTCTAGCACACAAAAGGGAAGCTGATGCTAGCTTTTTTCCACCCTAGACTTCTTGGAGCCTTGGCAGGAGAAGGGAAAATGTTTCAGAACCAGATGTGGAGGTAGCCCAGAATGTCCCCTCACTTAAAAGATTGGCACCAGGTATAAATATCGGACCTTCGGAACACCACTTCAGTACAGTCCTGGACCTGTGAACACTATAGAGGAAGAACTGCCTTGTTCTACAGAGGACTGCCCTGCTGCTTGAGGCTATTATTTTACCCTAGAGAATCGCCCTGCTTCTTGAGGCCTATCTTGCTCCACAGAGGATTGCCCTGCTGCTTGTGGCCTGCCTTGTTCCCCAGAGGACTGCCCTGCTGCGTGAGGCCTACCCTGCTCTGTGAGAAGGACGAATGGACCTGAGCCTTTCATTCACGGATACCTGGGTCACTCCAGGGGTCAGTAGGTTGACCTACTGTTTGAGCTGCAAGGCCACAAACATCTCTTGAGGCCTTCCTGCAACTGCCCAGCTGACGTGCTGTAAATGGTCCTGCCTGTACCTACAGCTGAAGCTGCCGGAACCCTCCTATCCTCTGCTAGAGTGAGTCCCTGATCCCCAAGAGGTGCCTCCCCAGGGCCTAGACCTCTGGCTGGTATTAGAGGGCACTCCTCTACAAGAACCTTATACATCAATTGGAGGAATGGACAGGTATTCTGGATATCGCTCTACATTGAAAGGGTAAGACAGTTTCATTTGGTCCCTTTCAGATCGTCTACATCAGCCTTTAAGTGTATGCAACCATATGGATCATCACTTGCAATGTTTCATATTTACCATCTAGGTGCACTCACTTCTGGATATCAATAGGGTTTGCAATCTGCATTTTGAATCCTTATGCTATGATATACTTGGTGAGGGATGCAATGGAATGCTACAAAACAAGATTTTTTTTGCAGTACCTGAAGTAAAAGTTTATAAAGCCTCACCCCATGAGCCCACAAGTGCAGTCGGTTTGTGAAAAAAATGCTCTCTGCAGTAGGCAGCTTAGGGCACCTTTAAGTCATTATCTTGGTCTGTTTTGCTTATGCCAGCAACCTGTATCTGGGAATTGCTAAAAAATAAAGCACAAATCTTTTTTCAGTCCAGATGCTGGGATTCATCTAGCTTCTTTTTTTTTTTTTTTTTCAAAAACCTTTATTGTACCAACACATTTTCACACTGCATAATGCCAACAACCCTACGGGCCGGCTGCGTTTAGTATATTGCATCCTGAAAATCATTATTGTACACAGCTCCATTACAGACATTCCGGAGGCTCGGCAGCGTTAAATAGAAATTTTAGCATATATCGTATCCAGTGTAGTGTATAGCACAACTTGAGCAAAGGTCCCCAATTTTTAAAGTGTCCCACGTATAACCCTAAAATGAACAGCACTAGAGGAGGGGGGAGCGTCTTCTGTGTCATAATGAAATATAGTATAAGTCTGTAGTTGCAGTGGTATCCAGCATTCATTCATCAACAGTGGCACATACGGTGGGTATCAGCATAAAGTCACATCATTTCTCAGAGCCGATACTCGGTAGTTTAATCCTATTGTTTCAAGGCAATGCGATAGGGGAAAGACGTATAATATAGCGCCCAAGCGTCGCTAGTGATCATTAATGCCATAATCAAGTATCATATCTAGGCACAGGTAACCATACTCATTCATTCTCCCCGGAGCCTCCCCCACCATACCCCAGGGCAACGTAGAGGTCAGTCCCAGCAATATGCAGCTATCCTTCTTACTCAACCACGTCTACGTTAACCTCTGCCTGGCTTCCATCATGTGATGTAGCTGCGGTGACCAGCAAGTATTCTCGAAGCGGGCCCCAGAAGTCTTTAGTCCTACTATGCACAGGCTGAGTATCTGCATATACTGTATATTGATCCTGACAATAAATCAAATCCTCCAACCACTCCTTAAATTTCGGGGCTCGTCCTCTCCCCCATCTGCATGCTACTCTACGTTTCGCTAATAATAACGCTACATCCACAAATTTCCGAACCGATCTAGGCGTCTGCATAGTGTATCCCAATAGCATTGTGAGCGGGTCTTTATCAATCGTCTCTGTCACCATCGTCTGGGGTGCCTCATGCACCTTCGTCCAGTAGTCAAATATAACTGGACATTCCCACGCCAAATGTAGGAAGCCTGCCGCTTCCGAACTGCAACGTTCACATCTAGCATCGTCCGATAATCGAAACCTCATCTTTTTCTCTGGCGTATAATACATCCTCTGTAAGAACTTATAATGTATAATCTTTAGTCTGGAACTAGGCGAGATACTAGCGGTGAGGCCGCAGCAATACAGCCACTGCGCAGGGATTCCTCTAGCTTCTTGCTTTATGCACAGGGATCATGAGTCAGAAGCCTGAATAAGGTTGTTCTGGCTCCCAGTAAAAGCTAATATTAAATTTGAAGTCCTACATCTTATTTTTGCAGGATTAGAAGGCTTTACCTTAGAGGTGAGCAGAAATGAAGTTCACCTGGTAAGTAAATTCACCTTGTAATTATGTTCACCTCGTATGGATCCTATAAGGGTTTCAGTCGCCTCTTAGTGAATTTTCGACTTGATAATACATTATCGGTCAGCAGTGTTGGATTGGGATGAAAAATCGGCCCGAGCACACAAAAAAAAGTGGCTCGCATTTGCGTATTGCCTTTCCGCAAAACCCTGCTTAGATAACGTTTTATGAAAAGAAGGGAGGCAGGGCCTCTGACAGAGACATGTTTTCTTAACTACACTCAGATTTTAAAAAGCACGGATTAGTTCACACTGGTGAACCACACCTGAATACAAAGGAGGCCACTTCTGCTCAGGCCCCCTACCCCGCTCAATCTGCCTACATGAATGGGCCGGCCCAGCGATAGAAAGGGAGTGACACCTCTGCCCCGTTGGTAAAAGGGAGGTAATGGAGACCCATCTGCCTCCAGAAAGGCCACTCAGGCGACCACTGGGCCGCTGGCTGTATCCGAACAACACAGACACCGCCCAGATCGGACCCCATGCTGCTCAAAAAAGCAGCCCACAGCTGGAACTCGAATACCGGCCCCTTGGCCATTGCCCGAGTGCCTGCCTTACCAAACCGACCCTGTCGGTCAGCATTCTTCCTAATCCTATGTTATTAAGTTAGTTGTTGGAGTTCATTAGCGCAAAGGGGTCTCTGTACCATCACTAAGTAGGTGTTCACAAAAGTTGACAAAGTCACTCTTTCCTTGATCACAATGCCCCTTGTGCCTTCTGACGTGGACATACACATATATCTTCCAAGCAAGCCTGGCTCCCCAAATTAGAAATTAGTTTTCGTGTTTAAAAAGGCAAAAATCCTCATTCTGTCAATCAGGTTCTTCTCTGTGCGCAGACAAAGCCAACTTTTGTGTTAGTCTAAGTGACCTCAGTGTGCATTTGTTGGCAATAGTGCAAGCTATCCTGTAAGGTTGGGATCCTGAACATTCACGCTAGTGATCTGTTGACAAACTGTAGACACGCTCTTCCCTTTGATTCTGCCCTTTGTTGGCATTGCTTTTAGGCTTTTGAAGTCACTCCCTCGTGCTGGATCTGAGAGCAGGTTTCTGTTTCATTCCCTGCCTACTGTGATCTAATCAGTGCTCGCTCTCCAGCAGGTGCTGTTCAGCTTACTTACTGTTAGAGTCCAGGTGCTGGGAACTTAAATTGGGTAAAGCAAATCAATCAGATATCGGCTGGCTCTGCCCGGGTGGCTGCAGTCAATCCTATTTACCATTCTCTGCTCATGGTTTGCAGCAATAACTCCATACGTATTGCTCTTGTCAAAGTCTGCAAGAGCCCCTTCCTTTTTTCTCGTGTGTTTTGTTTCTCGTGTTGCTTTCACATATGTATTACTCCATTATCTTTGCCATTTCTTCTTTATGTATTTGTTTTAATCAGTGAAATGTATTTCACACATATTGTTTCAGTTTTAAACATTCATAATATTAGTGGGGTTGCAGGCAGATGTGTAGAATATATAATGATTTCATTCTGAGTGCATCACACTGAAGCACATTAATATTCTCCTACCATTGCGCACACTAGTCCTTTCACTGGCTTCCGGTTAATGTAAATGTCATGAAAATCTTTTGTCGCATATTCAGAGCAATATGTAAATATTTTAATTTCCAAAAAGCTACAGAAGTGTTTCCTTTGGGAGAGGCCCGTTTCGCTTCACAGTGAAGCGATTACATTTTAATCTGCTTGTTATCAATGCATAGTGTCAAGAAATGATTTGTAGTATGTTTTTAATATTGGAAATTCGCTTTGGGAATTGGACACCTACATTCAGTGCTTCGGACTCTCATTTAGTTCACAAGGGGGAAAACCCGAAAACACTTTACCTGCATTTCTTTAACAGCATTTCATAACCTCAATTGAAAAACAAAGTAGCAAAGTATCAAAATAGGAAACCCATTAAGTCTCTTCAAAGCATCTACCCATCTTGTGTGTGCGTTTTTGTGCATAGGTTCCTGTCTCTGTGATGCTTTTTTGCCTGCATGTGTGTTGCCTGTATGCATGGATGTCCGTATGTAAGTTGCTTTGTGTGTAAGAGTGACAGTAGCTGTCTTGCTCTGCAAGCATGGATGTTGGTCTGCTTCTACATGGATGCCTGTAACAGTGCTTCTTTTTTGTCTGTATGTACATGGATGCCTCTAACAGTGTTTCCTTGTTGGAAAGTGTAGTGGACTGGCATACAGTGGAGTAGAGTGGAGTGGCATATAGAACAGTGTGGTAGAGTGTAGAGTTGAGTGGCGTAGAGTGGAGTAGTATACACAGGAGTGTATAGTATAGTGGAGTACAGTGGAGTGGCGTAGGCTGTAGTATCAGTAAGTGGAGTAAGTGGAGTATCATACAGTGAAAATGCATAGAGTAGAGTGGAATACATTGGAATAGCATAGAGTTGAGTGGCATATGGCGGAGTGGTGTAAAGTAGAAAAGTGTAGAGTGGAGTAGGTTGGAGTGCAATGGCATACGGTTGAGTGTGTAGACTGGAGTGTCGTACAGTGGAGTATGGTAGAGTATAACAGCATACACTGGAGTGGTGTTGAGTGGAGCTGTGTACATTGGAATAGTTTACAGTGAAATAGCATTGAGTGGAGTGGTGTAGAGCAGAGTGACATACAGTGGAGTGGCGTAGAGAGGACTAGTGGAATAGTGGAATAGCAAGGATTGGACTGGTGTAGAGTGGAATAACAGAGTGGAGTGACATACAGTGGAGTGGTGTAGAATGAAATAGCATAGAGTGGAGTAGCATAGAGCGATGGCGTACAATGAAGCGGCATAGACTGGAATGTCGTACAGTGGAGTGGGGTAGACTGGAGTTGCTTATAGTGGAGTAAAGTAGGGTGGAGTGGCATACATGGGAGTGGCGTGTAGTGGCAGAGAGTAGAATGGATTAGCGCAGAGTGGAGTGGCAGGCACCCCCAAATTTAGAGATCTACAAATAACCACTGCTCTTAAACTCCACATCTTGTGCCCATTTCAGAAATGTATAGGTTCCTAACATGCTAATTTTTCACTCTACATATTTCACCATATGAGTTGGTGCATACTCATACAATGAAAAGCTGTTGTACGGTGCAGCTCAGTAGTTGGTTCTGGGTACCTTGGGTTCTTGGAGAATCTACAAATCCTATATATCCCTACAATCAGAATGGTCTAGCAAATACAATGGTATATTGCGTTTGTAAATTGGCCATTGTGACAAAAGGTTAGAGGGGAAAACGTTGTCACAAGTGGCCATTCTTTCCTCCTCATTTTCAATATTTCTTTAATTCAATGGTTTGTGTCTTTGGAAAACCTTGAGGGATCTACACATATGACCCGTTGCTGAATTTGGAATATTGTCTAATTTTCAGAAATCTTTCCTGGATCTCCCATGGGTTTCACACTGGAAGTATGTTGAGAGCACAAAAAATAGGGAAAATGGGTTATCTCTGAAAAATAACAAAAGTGATGTAACAAATTATGTTTTTGTATCCAGTTCTCCATGTTCCTGGAAGCTGGAAAAGCACTGTTTTCTTATTTTTCCACAAAGAATTCAAAATGTTGCTATAACTTCCTATTTTCTCGGTCCCTTTCCATGGAAAGCCCAAACCATGGGTACCTTTAGAATCCCCATGATGTAGGACAAAATGTACGCAAATTTAGAATAGATACCGAAAGTGGAAAAAAGGTTATGGAGGCCTAAACGCAAACTACCCCAAATAGCCACATAAATGCTCAGCAGTGTTGGGGGGAGGAGGAGTAAAAAATTACAGATTTCAATTCAGATCACACCCTGCTATTTATAGGAACTTGTATTCACTGGTAAGTTCAAGTACACTTAGCTTATTTTGGCTGTTTATTCTTTAGTGGGTGTGAGCTTTGTCTTTGACTTGAAAGCAGGGTTTTCTGCATACTGACAGTGTTCGTATAACTCTCTGTTGGGGTGATGCAGTTCAACAAGTAGTTGCTAGAGGGCACTCTCAAGTCAGATGAAGTGGTTTAAATATAAGTCACAAACCTGTGGGGGTATTGCTTCAACCTAAAAATCAGCATATACACTATAGTTACTCTAATGACTTGTACTCATTTTCAAATGAGCAATATAAAGGACCCACAGAGGATTTGGTTGTACAAATAAATAATACTTTAGAAGGATTCAATATGTCAAAATAATTACATACATACATTACTTCAAAACGAATTAAAACATTCAAATTATGAAGGTAATATTACTCTTCAAACTAAATCAATTTGATGGCAGGTGTTACTATTCAATATTTGATATTCAAAAAGTATTCATTCATATACAAAATGTATACAACAGGGTTCAATTTGGATCAGTATAAGAAAAACACACATTCACCATGGGTATTGATTTTGGACTTTATTGTTTACCCAAGCTCTCAAGGGAATATTGGGTTGCCCTTTCTCTTTTACATATTTGTACTCCTTTTCAGCAGTACAAATACATATATCAAAGCTGGTTTATTGTGTGGAATGAACATTGTAATTTACAATAATTGGCTTGAGATTTATGAAAATAGTTGATGTAATCTTACTGTACATAGGGACTATCAGTCATTGGGAAGTGCAAGTGCCGAGCAATTTATAATTTTGAGGAAATATTTTTTAGGTGTAAGTGTCCATGTGCTAGGAGTGAAATATAGTCACCCAAAAGTGACAGCATACAGTGGCTGGGGTGGGCTGGCTGTTGATCTATACCTTCTGCTGGGATGGGAGGGAGTATAATTTGAGTGACGTGTCAACAGACCAATGGTGAGAGTGTTGATTGGATGCCCCTATAAATATGTTTTCTATTTTTTGGAAAACATGAGGCGGGCAAAACAGCAAGATCTTTCTTCAGGCCACACCTAATAAATTAGGATGGACTATGTAAATGTAAATGTATTGCGACTTATATAGCGCACATATCACCCGAAGGCATCAAGGCGCTTGCCTTGGGAACCCGTCCTGGCTTTTCCCTGTGAGATAACCCCTACTGGGTATCCTCAGGGTGAAAGCCAGGCATCCCGCAGCGGGTGGGCCGCCGTAGTGGAGATTAAGCAACTATTGCCCAGAGTTGCAGCGTGGGACCCCATGATTAGAATAGGCACCGAGGCGAGAATTATCGAGTCCGTGGACATTTTGGGCTCAGGACCCTGCCGCGTCGGGAATTGAACCCTGGTCCCGGGCCAGACCTCTGCATCAGTGAGCCACACTCCTCCACTATGTATCAGTATGCAATACAAAAGGGTGGTTAGCCTGCCCTCGGTCTCCCACCCCATTAGGTGAACATACATCTACCTGTTCGGTCCGCATAGAAAGAGAATGCTCATTATGTCTGAGAGCACTGAATGGAATGACCCTTCACAGTCATGGGGCACATATATCAGAGAGACAAAAGTTGAAGATGTTGTGATGATCTTAGGCAGTGACTCATGTTCTATACTCATTACTGATTAAACACACGCGCGTGGTAGCTGCAGCATTACAGACAGCAGTAATGGAGAGGACATGGCTATACGGAGACAATGAAGCTGTCATAGTCCTTGTTTGCCTGAGTATTCACAGCAGACAATAAGCTGGGTAACGTGAAGAGGGCACTGATAGCATTGGTGACCAGGTAACAGGAAGTACAAGAGTTCCTTCCTGCCCTTTCACAGACGTCAGGCCCCGAGGTAGAGCACAGTATCTGATGGATGGAGTCTGGAGTGCAGTTCACTCCCATAAGCAGCAAACTGTATTTAGACACAATATGATAGAGCCTGTTATTGCAAATATGTCCTTAAGCAGAGGACAGGTGTTGAAGGCCAGGCTGGCAGACTTTTAGGGTAGTGAGTCACACATTCAAAACACAGTCCCCAGGCCGCCAAAGTTTTCCAATTGGGCCTTTTCATCTGTACAATCTTTCCTGAGGTGTGTAAGTGCTTGTGCATGATTTGTCTCTGTCTAGAATTACATAGTGGATGAAGATGTTGGGTTGGGATGTTGCCCTGTGATCAGCACCATCACTTTGCTCTTTGTTGCTGCAGACGCTCTAGGAACAACATGTATGCACAGCAGCGGTGGATGCTACCAGTTAGCAGCAGTGGGCAAGGTGGGGGAAAGTGGCGGGGGCAGGGAAATAAGTCAAAAAAATCGCTTACCTCCCAGCTGGCTGCCACCTCTCCTCCATCCTCTTCCGGTTTTCTTGGGAGACAGGGAGCACCAGGGCTCCCAGGATCCCTGCAGCCAATCACAATGCTGCAATGTAGCGTAGTGATTGATCTGAATGCCGTGTGCACCGTGACACGGCGCTCAGCCAGAGGCTGGAGGTGTGGGCATGTTCTCCACGCAGGATGTAATGCAGCCTACATGGAGAACATGGTATGTGCGCATGACGGTCTTGGGCGGCCAGAGAGGGCCGGATAAGCACTCATGCTCACATAGGGAGTGCAAACCACTCCTCCCTCTGCTCTGAGAGCAGCCCCGCCCCACAAAGGCGCTGCAACTGGGAAAACGAAAATCGTAATAACCTTGGATTATTCTCATTTTATTTTTCCTTTTTTTACACTGCAAAAAGCAGGGGGGCAACACTCCTCCGCCTTAGCGAAGGAGCTGCCACTGATGCACAGACACAAACTTTACTGTAAAATACTTCTCATGCTGTACCTCACTGATGAGGTCCAACAAAGGGGAAACAAGTTTGGTTCTTCTGTTTGGAAGGGACTTGACCTGCAGTTTTTTTCTTGACTTTCTATTGGAGCAAGTCCAAGACTGTTCTGCATATGGCCCTTCTCTGTGCGAAATGGGCTGGTATACAGGTCTGAGCGATAGCCAGTGGCTAATGTTAAACCAAGCATTCCTTGCATCACTTTGTTGCTCTACAGCAGAATTATTGTGCACTGACGTCCATTTTTAGGGCCGTGCTGAGGAAGATCCTCTCTGCCTGGAGGAAGTCCTTTCACTTCCAGTCCTGCTCGGGCCTTGGCCTCCCTACTCGTGTTGCTAGCCGAGGGGCCGATTAGCAGCCATTGGGATGGTGATTTCAGCGACCGAGACACCTGCCAGCGGGAAATGGATTGAATCAAACAGCTCATTGCATCCAGGCCACTGAGCAGCGACCAGATGGCCATATCTTTCCTTTGCTAATGGCTCCAGTTGAGTTCTGGCATTCTAGATGAGGGCTGTTCTGTGTTGTGGCGCCAAACCACTGACCCAGTCAGTCTCCTAATAGGAATATCTATTTTAATTAAAACCTCATCCCGTGGACAAATAAAGCCTTCTCTCTGCGGTCCTGTCAGCCTCCTATCTACACTTATCCAAATGTTCAGGAAGGGTTTAATATCTTCGTTGCGTATGCGAATTGCTAATGGGGTCTCGGCAAACCATCCGGCTCATTTTCGCATATTCCTCTGAGGAGACGCGCAATAACCTCGATTGGAACACAACTCTGGAAGCCAGTCTTGGCGTTGTATTTACGACGGAAAACGCTTGTAATTGCCTTTCAAAATGAAGATCTCGTCGCATTTAACATTTATGAGCGGCCATAAAAACAGGGGCTGTAATTGTGTATGTAGTTTCAGACTACACAACAAAATGTTACGCCTTCGAACATCTGTTTTGGAATCACAGTCGAAAGTGTGAGATAATTGACATTTTTTTGTCAGACCCATCAGTTAAGCGCCATCGAATTTATTATAAATTCAGGCTAATTTGTGAGCAAACGCCATTTTGGGCGTAGGAGAGAGCAGAAGGGCATCCGGGGACGTGTTGTGTTATTGAAGCCGGGGCTGACTCTGCGCCACGATGTCTCCTATTGATGTTTGGCGCCATTAAGGATTCTCTCTGATGCGGCTTTGAGGGGTCGCCAGCACTGTACAGACGGCCCAGGGGAGGACGGCAGCCTCTGACCATCACAGCAACACGCACACCCCGCGCGACCGGGCTCGGAGGCAGCCATGACTGACAATGACTACGGGAAATGTGTGTCGATTCCTTTTCAGCACCATAACCATTCATGCATACACAAGTAAATGGAAACAGTATTTTCTTTTCAGTTGACTTGAACAAAAGGGTAATGATTCAGTAAGAGCTGGTTACCTTACCGTCAAGTGAGATAATACCTGGCTTATTTGGAAAGTAGTATATTGTTTTGTGGTTGTATTTATATAATGCTTAATACCACTGGCGCTGCTGTGGGAGGAACCCAAGGTTAATTCTGTGTTTTTTGATAGTGTTAGTGATTGAGAATGACACTGTGTTCTCAAGAACAGCATTGCACCCATTTGCTCCAGATTCTTTGAGGTATATTACATGAAAGGAGTTAGGTGTGTCATTTATATTGCTACCCCAAACAAGGCGCTGAAGCTGATTAAGGAGGCCATCATGCTGCTTCGAAATCCCAAGGTTAGTGTCCGATCTGGTGGTTATTTGTTATTGTTTGTTATTGGAACTAGTATTGTCCAGTGAGGGACACCATTGCATGCATGTACTCCAGTTCATGCAGATGGTTGGGGGCATTATTGGAAACGGTAGAGGAGGTCAAGGGCCCGATATATACATTGGCAGTTTGTATCCTCCAATGAAACAGCGACGTAGTATACTTGCCGCCAATATGAAGGTCCGGTCACCCAATTTAAATGCGAGACTACTTTGAGTTTGGACACGGCAGAGACCACTCTTTCTCCCCGGTGTCAAACTTCTTCAACCGCCCTGGGGAGTAAGGACTGTCCAAGAAAGGGGTACATGTCCGCCCACCCAAAAAGTGGTTTATTTTTACTGTTTCTTGCCGCCACATAAAAACTCATGGAAAGGAACAGTACAATTTTTATAATGCTCCTCCCTCTATGGGAGAACCAGAGCATTTTTTTTTTCAAAAAAAAAATCTTGTCTCTGATTTTCGTTTTGAAAAGAAAAAAGGATTACTCTGTGCTACAGGACTGTGTCCTTCTGCCGCAGCCTCATGACATAGAGTAATATGTATTGCCAGGAGCCTCCATCATGGTGTTCCATTTTGATGCTTTTATAAAGGGACGCCTGATTGGCTATCATTTATACCTTAGGTAGGTGGCCACTCTACAGTGGGAAGGGAGTAATTTACTTCGTCCCCATGGCGGAATGGTGGGCCGCCCGCCCAGAACCAAATCTGGGCCTATCAATTGTAAGGTTACTAGGGTATGACTTTCAAAGAAGGAGGGGGTTGCGATCTTTGAAATGATAGGACATTTGTAGAAAGGCAACAATACATATTAAGGCACACTTGGATGTGAGTTAATGTAGAATATACTCTGAGACAGAAGACATAAAGAGGATCAAATGTAAGTAGCAAGTTATTTGAAAGAGAAAAGAGATAGGCCACACTGGGAAGTTTTAGGTTGAGGTCACATTTTTATGCATGGTTTTAGGAGTATTGAGGTGGTAAATATGAGTGGATTATCTTGTTTCTTGCCAGTGAACCTCCGTACTCAACAGATCCAACTGGAAGTTGTGGGTAATACACAAAGAAGGTTGGAGCACTCATCAAGGTAAGTTTTGAAAGTAGTTACAAAAATAGTCAAAAATTTGCCTCTGGTTTGTAGTTAAGTTCATTAACTGCATTGATTGTATTTCAGAGGCTGTAACAATTGTACAGTTTTTGATACGATGACATAAATGTTAAAGCTGAACAGCCAAGAAGGGAGAGCAGCTGACACGTATTTCGTCCTAACCGGACTTTTATCAGGACAGTAACGCCACTAGATATAAAAATACATCAAAATCTGAATATTGATTAGTATTTTCAGAAGTGTCCTTAGAAACTCAAGATTGTATGTGGTAAGTCACAGAGTCGTGTTGAGCCCTACAGACCATATAAATAATAATATAAGAACAATAGGGAAAGATACAAGGTGCTAAGAATAATAAAGCATGGAACAAGGATGTACCCCAAGAGTGAATGTAAACAGAAATGTGTGGACAAATTGGAAAAGTTAAGAAGTTAAGAAGGTTTGTTAATAGTCCAGTGTCTTAATAACAGAGAGAATCAGGCGCACAAGCATCCCAAAATCAGGTTTACTTTCTGGGATTTGATTTTGACACGCATCTGGGATGTGATTTTGACACGCATTAAGGATTGTTCACAAAATATGTGTTTTAAGAAATTAGGTTGTTGGCTGAGAGGGGAGTAGCCCCCTACTTAGTCATTAATCACAATCCTTGCCAGGGTGAACCACAAAAGTCACTAAATTAACCTGTGCTTATCCCTATGGTAGCTTGGCAGGCTTAACTTTAAGTCAATGTGTAAACTATATATGTCGCACACCAAAAGTAATTACGTGAAAACAAAACACAAGAACAATCTGAAAACAATTTAGAAAAGTAGAGTACATCTTAGTAAACAAACTAAGACCAGAACAACAATATTTCAATCAGTAGAACTAGAGATGAGCAGTCTTAACATTTTTGAGACAATGCCTAAAAGCACAAAGTGCCACTCGCATTAATCTGGTCACACTATACTGGGAGAAAGTGACACCTTCAGGCCGACTGTAATAGGCCGCAGGCCAAATAAAGATTCCAGGTTAAAACTGAAAAAGTTACTGTTGGACTTGGCCTTGTCTACAGGGTCACCCCCAAACCATCTGCCTTCACCCATCCTGTTTTCTAAATGTTGTTTTGGTTGGCATTAGTACTTTGCGGACATTAACACAGCTAACTTGTGCTAAAGTGATTGTGTTCTCTCCTTTAAACATGGTAAAACTGGTTTACAATTGGGAGTGCCCTTCTTTATTTGGTCATGACTATTGAGAAACTTTATCTCTGCATGTAATTTTATTTTATTCTATTTTCCTCTTATTCCATATCTTTTTTTCAATATTTCGATTCTTTTGCAGCCCTATGTATTATCTTGGGACTTGTGTGCCCATCACTTGTACATTTTCTGGATACCATTCTTTCAAAAGGGAATACTTCTATTTAGTGCTTGAGGGCATTATTTTGTCCTCTTCCCATTTGAAACTATTTTCTTTACGGGTAAGCCCCCAAATATATTCAAACCTTAATGATGCGTACAACGTGTCAGATTTTTTGTAATTATTGGCTTTATTGTAATTTCTCTCTTCTGTTGTTATCCCTGTATCTTCTTCCGACGCTATTTAGAGGCCGATAATGATGTCGGTTGAAAAGCCTCCGACCAACATCTCTGGTTTTAATTTTCGAGCGCCTCATAACAATGTAGGCGGTCAGATTCTGATGGGTTTAAGAGCCAGTTGGGCCAGTCGGAGTCCCCAACCTAATCCCTGAGGGCAGCGTTTCCACCGTCTGGATTACGTTGTCTGTTTGCTACAGGCTCTCCATTTCGGGCCGCCATTGTAATCGCGGGGTCGGGACCGCTGACCAGAGGTCGGACGGTCGATCCGAGACTGCAGCGATCCACTCAACATTGTAATCAGGCTCTTAATTACTTGACATTTATTGGGGACACAGCGGCGTACCCCATATAACTGATCTGCTGAGTTTGGTTTGTTGGCCCCTTCAGAGGCTATCTCTCCATGTGGTAAACATTATTAGTTCCTACTATATCCTTGGTCTATCCTCACACTTTATCTTAGCATGACTAGCCTAAGGTATCTATAATGTTTGACTATTACATTTGAAAGCCCAGAATTGAATACTCATTTCCCTTTCAATTCCCTTCAGTCTTTATCAGTATGGGATTCTATGGATGTACTTCGCTGTAACCTTGCACTTATCTTTTGGGTGCATTTTAGGCATTTGCTTTTGTCTCGTTAACAGAATGCACATATGTGTCTATGACAGTTAGCCATATTCCTTATATACAGACAATTGTATTTGTGTTTCTAATTTGAGCCTTATCTTGATTCCGAGCCTGCCACAAGACTGCCACCCAGTGCATCCTTGTTTTTACCTTGGCAACTGTCCCTTGTCGCCCTGAGAAAAGTGTCACCTTATCCCTGGTGTTTCACCGAAACGCATGTCAGCGCTACCTTTTGTTTTTTACAGTGTATCACAGAAAAATAAATATTGTTATATGATCATAATGATGTATTGCAGTCCATCACCGTTTCTATTTTTGAGAAACTACCTACTCTAACCTTCTAGAATTATTGTGTTATTGGACAACCAAGTAGGATCAAATCTGAAAGAAAAAAACATTTTCTTTGTTCAATTTAATTTTTAGTGTGCTAAGTATGAGAGAGCATGAGGAATGACTGACTTGTATGTGTTTTTAATCTGAATGATGGTTGGGTGTTTGTTTTTTCGTATTAAAGTATATTGACATATATTATGCCATGTCATTGAATTCTGGATTAATCTAACTATAAGATTAGTCTTATGTTTTGTGCTTCAAGTGATTGTTCTTTCTATGTGTAATAATGTCCAAATTAGCAATATCAAAACAAAAATAAAATAAATACTTTTTTTGTTATTACACAGGTTTGTGGCTTCCCTTAATCTTACTTATCTTTATACATTTCGGGAGTTATATCCTTTTATATTGATTAGGGAGATCTGGGTTTTGTCTTTTGTACCTGTGATGGCTTACACCCAATTGGCACATTTAATTTACTTATAAAGCTCTAGTAAAGTGGTACTACCTGCACCCAGGGACTGTAAATGAAATGCTTGTAGTGGGCCTGAAGCACTTATTGTGCCACCCGCGTAAGCAGCTTTTAAAAATATGTCTCAGGTCTAACATAGCAGACTGTGTGCAGTTTTAAAATGCCAATTCGATCTGGCAAAATAAACCCTTTGCTAGGCTAAAACCTCCCTTTTAAATACTTCTAAGTTAACCAACAAATTACTCATTTTGTTTAGAGAATCAGCACTTTCTTAACCCTTGACAATATGGATGTTGTAAGAAAGTTAGTAATGAAACTGTTCTTGCTAAGGCTGGAGAGGATATTCACATGACTCTGGAAGCTGGTGGAACGGCAGCTCGGATTCTGTTGTATCCATCCTGACACTGTTTTTCACACCATCCTATTAAGAAAGTTGGTGGAGATCTGTGTCATGGCAAGGTCTATAAATGGGTTTCCTTTTTCCTGATGGCCACACACAGGCTGTCTCTTTGGGTCATTTTCAGTCCTCTTTTAAGACGCCTTACAAAGGAGTATCTCAGGGCGCCTCTAATAGCCACATCCTCATCAATATGGTGCACTCCACTGTATGCTCTTCGATCTAGTTTCCTTCATTATGTGGTGATACCTACGTTCATAAAGAAAAGACTGGGCAGATGTTTATGTTTATGTTTTAGAGATTTGTATTGCGCTCAAATACCCTGAGGTGTCTCGGCGCATGTGATTCTACAGGGACAGTGCACGCTAGGAAATCATTGATTGAATAACCAAGTCTTGAGCAATTTGCGGAAGCTGATCAGGGTGGAGCTGGATCTAATGGTCATAGGAAGTGAGTTCCATAGTTTGGGAGTAGCTACTAGAAAGCGTCTGTCTCCCCAGGTGGAAGTTCTGGTGCATGGGACAGAAAGGAAAAGGGAGACGGATGAAAGTAAGAGGTTCTATTGGGAGCATGGATGTGGAAAGCGTTCCTAAGGAACCGCGGTCCTACGTTGTGGATTGCCCTGTAGTTGATACAGAGCACTTTGAATTTGATGCGGCTTCTGACCCGTAGCCAATGCATTTGCCGTATGGCTGCCGTGGTGGAGTGGCCTTTAGGGATGCCATGAAGAACTCTGGCTGCCGCATTCTGGATTGATTGAAGTTTGTTGAGGACCTGTTCTTGTGCATTGAGGAAAAGGGCATTACCCTAGTCCATCTTAGAGAAGATGAGAGTGGTGATCAGAGTTTTTCCTGCAGATGCAGGGAGATAAGGGAGTAGCTTCTTGATTTTCCTTAACATGTGGAAGGATGCTGAAACTACAGTGTTCACATGGTATTTAAATGACAATCTATCATCGAACATGACCCCGAGGTTTCTGACCTTAGTCACTGGGAATGGAGGGGGACCGATTTCACTTGGCCACCAGATGGGGGACCATCTCGGAGACAGATTACCAAAGGTCATGACCTCGGTTTTGTTGGAATTAAGTTTTAAGCAATTGCTCGAAATCCAGGAGCCGATGGCTAACATCCCCTCCTGAAACCTTGATGCAACAGCTAAACCATCCTTATGCACTGCTACCACCAATTGGGTGTCGTCTGCATAGGTGGTTAGGCTGAGCCCATGTTCCTTAATGACCCTCGGCAAGTCCGACACATATATATTAAATAGGGTCGGACTCAGCGAGGATCCCTGGGGCACCCCACACCGCAGAGCGAAGGTGGGTGAGTAGTATGTGCCCAACTTCACTGATTGCGTGCGGTTAGCCAGGAACGAGGTGAGCAAGGTTGATTCCCAAGGTTGTGACACGGTCAATCAGAATGGAGTGATCGACCGTGTCAAAGGCAGGGGATAGATCCAACAAAATGAGGACCGCCGCCCCCCCTTGGTCTAAGATTGCCCTGATCTCATCCGAGGCTTTTATTAGGGCAGAGTCAGTCCCGTGGCCCTTCCTAAACCCGAATTGGGTGTCATCTAAAAGCTGATGTTGATTGATGAACTCCGAGAGCTGCTGGTTCATCAGAGTTTCAAATATTTTGGAAGTAAAGGGGAGACAAGCTATGGGTCTGTAGTTCGAAGAATCGGAGGGGTCAAGGTAGTTTTTTTTTTAATAGTGGTTTAATGACTGCCTTCTTCCAAATGTCCGGATATGAACCGGTTGAAAAGATGGAGTTACAGATATCCGTGAGGGGAGGCGTGATAACCTCAGGTATAAGCTTAAGTATGGAGGGAGGGCACAGATCTAAAGGAGAACCTGACCTAATGGAGGTGATAAGTTTACTGATCTGTTCCGCCGAAACTGTAAGAAAGTTAGAGAAGGAGGGTCGGGGAGTTTCAGGCGAAGGGTAGAAGTTGAAACCCTGCAGGTGGTTCTGGCCAGCGAAGGCTGAGTAAATATTCGTGACCTTGGTGGCGAAGAATGTGGCTACCGAGTTACATAGATCTTGGGAAGCCTCAATAGTAGGACAGGTCGGCGGGTTAGCAAGAGTGTTGACAACTTGAAACAGCTTTTTTGCGGAGTTCTGTGCCGACTCAATTTTGGATTGAAAATAGGAGCTTTTATGCAAAACGATAGAGCGCTTATACAAAGCTAAAGCGTCTTTGTAGGTTTGTCTATCCTGTGGGTTATACTGTTTGCGCCAGTGTCGCTCGAGATTCCTACAGTACTGCCTCTGGAGTCTGAGGTCCTCCGAGAACCATTGCGCAGATGGAGTGATGCCGTTGGGAAAAATGGTTTTGATCGGAGCTACCATATTGACAGCATCCAGGATCCAATCCTGGTACATGTCAGATGCTATGCTGGGATTGGCGGAGGTTTCATAAAGAGAGGTAGTGAGGGTCTGGGAAAGACATGAGGTATCTAAGTTTTTCCATGTTCGGATGCTCTTAGAGGAGTGGGCTCTAAATTGGGGTGGATTAGGGTTGCGGGCTTTCATAGTGAAAATGACTGCAGCATGGTCTGACCATACCACAGGAATAACCGTAAGCAGCTTGATATCTGGATTATTTGTGAACAGCCCATCTAGAGTATGGCCTGCTATATGAGTGGGACCTGAGACTAGCTGATGTAAGCCCACTGCTTGTAAATCAGTGGTAAGCTGGATGGTTCTGGATGGATCTGCTCTATCGATGGTTACAGCTTAAGCTTGGAATATTCTTGCCTTCAGTATGCGGGCTGAGAAAAACCTAGTACAATTTTGTAAACATCTGAAAACACTACTCTTTCTAAACAGGTTGTAGATCTATTTAGGTTTGGGGTATTTCTTCCAGGACCCTCCCCACCCCCCCTTCTGGGGTAACTGTGCAGTACATACATTCTCAAAAGAATATAAGTTCAAGGAGGAAATCTGTCTAAAAACAATAGTTTTGGAGCAGAAATATTGTTTTTAACGACCCTTGAATGAGAAACTGTTGTGGGAGACTGTAGACTCTTGTCTAAATATAAAGCGGTGTTATGGTAGAAAGCAGTAACAGATTACATGTTAAGTAGTGCGTTATAGCATACAAATCAGATCTGCCCAAGTCAAACTTTACTAACCCAGATAGTCAAGCATTGTTTAAGTACATGTGAATAGCTGTACCTCATTGTTTTAGTAGGAACTGAGATTGAAATTCATCAAACAACAACTCCTCTAGCGTTGTGTGATTCTGTTGACATGTTTCAATCTGAGCTTATTTTTCTGAAAAGCCCTAATTTTCTTATAAGCCTAAAAGTTCTTTCTTGATCTGAATACACCAGACATTTATTCTTTGGATTATAAACAACATTTATATAACTACTCTGCTTGTTTTTGCTCGGCAGCAAAGGCTCACTTTCCCTCCTTGCAGGGACTAGTACAGCTGTTCTAGTCTAGTGAGCTGGGATCAATGATCTTGGGTTTTGGATTGAAGCATGCCTGTGGTTCTTCAGAGAGCGTAATATCTGCATTTTACTGGGCCTGTTCCTAGCCATATGTTGTCCATAACCTGTTTGTGATCTGGAGAGGTGCACAAAATGTACCCTCATAATGGCAGTGGCACTACAGTCTATGCTCCAGAAGAATCGTGTAAAGCGGAAAACCTTATTAGCAAGAGCAGCCCTTTCGTCTGTGAACCAGGCTGATGGCAACCTGGTTACAGGGATTTCACTCTTCTAGAAACATCTGCTTGGAACCAGCCCCACTGTTATGCAATGGTTCTGAATCCTTAACCAGTGAATCCATAGATCCTGTCCGCAAAATGTGATTAGAAATTAAACCCTGGACTTGCAGTTTGCACTTCAGAAAGCTAAAGCTGAGAAAGATAAGATAAGAAGTCGGGGGAGTTTGGGAGGAAGGAGATGAGATTAGCTTGTTCGAAACAAGAGAACAGGGACCAGGAGAGATTGAAAAAATAGACAGGAGAAGAAATAGGAGAGAGGGTCAGGAAAAGTGAAAATGAAAGTCAGGAAAAAGGATAGAAAAGAAAAAGAAAGGAAAACACAGAAAAAAAGAAATGGAGAAGGAGGGGATAGCCCTGGAGAAAAATAAACTACGGATACCAGCAGGTATAGTGTTTGGACAAAATATAGAATAAAAAATATTGGGATACAAATATATTGTGCCAAGAATATTGCAATGTCAAAAATATTGTAAACAAGATTATCGAAGGTAAAAACATTGTTTTAAGTGTTGTTTTTAACATCATTGTAAAAAAATACTGATGTAAAAAATAATGTATGTAATATTTGTTAGTATTATTTTATATGTAGTTTATTGTAGTGTGTTTGATTCTATATCTTTATATATTTTTTTAATTTGTTTTGAGTAAGATCATGTATTAATTATTAAATTGTTGAAATTTGTGTTTTTAGTTGTATTGTCTAAAAATAAAGGATTTGTAAAATATCTTATAGCAGATGGTTGCTGGATTTTAGGGATAAGAGTTGGAAGATTTTTAAAAAGTCGATATTTTCATGTAAGCTTAATATTAGTGAGTTTAATATTAATTATTTTAATGAAATGCAAATTAATATTGTACTTTAAAAACATTTTTTACATTGACAAGGTCTATCAATAATACTTTAAAATAAATATTGTTTGAATAACATTTATTTAAGAAATTGGTTTGATATATTTTACTAATTTTACGAATGTTCATTTTGGATTATGAGGTTATTTTCTATTTTATGGTACAACGTTTAGGAACAGTAGTAAATATTAAAAAATAATAATAATATTGACAGAAGAATATTTTATATGTTAATGTTCAATTAAGAATATATAGGTTTGTAGTTTTGGTTAGTTTGTCTTTTAAGTACATTTTTGTTTATTTTATAGATCAAATGTATGTGTGAACATAAAGTATTGATTGGGTATATAAAATTATCACTGTGTCGCACTTTGCATAGAATGTTTTAGTTTGCAGTAGATATAGTTGCAGTCACCCCTTTAGTGCCCAACACCTTCCTCAAATTGGCTTATATTGGAGTTGGAATAGTAAATGTCACCCTTTTAAAACCCACACTTTCCCCAAATTGGCTAAGATTGAAGTGACAATAGTAAATGTCGCCCTTTACATGTCCAACACATTCCCCAAATTGGCATAGATTGTAATTGCAATTGTAAATATCACCCCTTTAGTGTCTAACACCTTCCCAAAATTGGTTTAGATTGGAATATGAATAGTTACCATTTACTATTTCCAATCTTTATTTCAGTCATTATAGACCATAAAAGCAAAGAATAAAACACATACATCACTGGATTTGGGCAATAAAAACATAAGTAAATATTACAAAATATTACCAGAATGCAAATGAGTTACTCAGGTTTCATAACAGTTAAAAAGATGTTACAAAAAGGACATTTAACATATCGGGGGGAATAAAAAAACTTACGGCGCCTATGCCACATAGAATTGAGGAAACGGGACACAGCAAAAACAATCGGAGGATGGGTGTCAGTTTTAACAACTTTAAAGGCCTCCAGACACTGCCTATACCCCAAATTCATGCCTAGTTGTAAGAGCCAACACCTCCTGGCTGCATTATAGTCAGGACAAAAGAAGAACACATGATGGCTGACTCTTCTTGGCTATTACAAGTAGGACATCCAATGGGAGAAGCTTTTGACCATTTGCTTGTAAATGCATGAACCAGCAGAGAACCCAATCTGACCTGTATATATAGTTTCCTGCCATGGATGGATGAACAGCATCAAGGAAAGACTCAAATAGATACTGGTCTTTAAAATTGAGGAAGCCGGAAGTTAGGCAGCCTAGTTTTATGCTCCCCTGAATTTCAGCCAATCTAAGCAGTCTGTAAGCTTTAACTAGTTCTAGGCGAGATGTTGCCGGGGACACTTTCTCAGGGTGGGTCCATAGGTTTGGCCGACCTAATCTGGAGCACAGGTCTTTTATGTGTACAAACCAGGATAGTTTTCCCACTCCTGAGAGTCCCAGAATCGCCTTGAGTTCAGACTGGTAGGCTGTTGATTCAGGGGTCGCTCATAGTCTACGCCAGAAAGTCAAGGGTTGCAGTCCAATCTCCTCTTCTATGGGTCTAATCCCAAGATCCATGCGTAGGGAGATGAGAGGGGTATTTAGCGGTAGACCCAAGAGATGCCTCGTAAACTTGTTCTCAGATTTAGCAAGTACACCAATAGAAATAGTAAATGTCACTCTTTTAGTGTACAACACCTTCCCTAAACTCTTTTAGATTAGAGTTAGAGTAGTAAATGTCACTCTTTTATTGTCCAACACCTTCCCCAAATTGATATAGATTGAAGTGAGAATAGTAAATGTTATCGCTTTAGTATCCAATACTTTCTTCAAAATAATTTACTTTGGAGTGGGAATAGCAAATGCCACCCCTTTTGTGTCCAGCAAGTTCTGTAAATTTGTTTATATTGGAGTGGGAATGGTAAATGTCACCCCTTTAGTGTCCAACACCTTTTCCAAATTGGTTTAGACTGTAGTGGGAATAGTAAATGTCACCACTTTACTGTTCAACACCTATCACAAATTGGATTATGTTGGAGTGCGAATAGTAAATGTCACCCTTTTAGTGACCCACACTTTCTTAAGGATGGTTTACATCGGTGGGTGATTATTTCATTTTATAATTTGAGTGTGAACTCCTTAGTTTAATTTGTACTTATATGTAGTAAAATAGTTTGGTGTTTAATTGGTATTGTTGGTGTTTAGAAATATAGTAAAACAATAGTTGTATGTTTGTAATAAATAATCTTAGTAATTGCATATTTCTATAGAACCAACTACACGTAACATATTTTTCTAATTTAATTTATTTTAAAATTGTATTTAATGTATATTTTTGCATTTTTAAATATATAGATTTTAACTTTAAAATAAACTTTTATATATAGATAAAACATTTTAAATACATTTTTATTACTGCATACAAAATGCAAATTATATTTAAATAGTATAGTATGTTGTACATTTTCCTCTTTTTTCCATTATTTTAGTCAGATATCTACTGTAGAGAATATTAGGATTTGCTTATCATTGTTTAGGTTGTCATATAACAGGAAAGATTCTTCATTAGTTGTTGTTGTTAACTGTACTGGTATTTCCATGTCTTGGTATATTTTAGGAACAAGAGGAGTATCCCAGTGGCATGTTTAATTTGTGCATTTGACAGTTTTAAAGTGGGCGTATGTATTAATTGGCTGTGGTGTGTTCTTTAGGGAATATATCGTTTAGGAATTTGCTTGTGGGTTCCTGGAAGCCAGTGCTTGCCACTCATATATCCTGCAATACCGCCCTTACTTCTATTTCTGTCACATTTGAAGAGGGGAGTGTTCTCTTACATTAATTATGAGATCATCTTTTGTAGTGGCCCTCCAATAGAATACATTATCATAATATTTGATACATTTCCAATTCACATTTTCTGTCGCTGCACTTACTTGGCTGTAGGTGTAGCCCATATGACCTAGTAGCTGCTTTCCTTTCTCGGATATTATATGTTTAGTTATCTCTGTCATTGTATCTAAAAACAGTGTAATAGTATAAATAAATAATTTTTTTAAAAAGCATATACATTTGTTTTTTACATAGAAATTTATGCAACTAGTTTTATTTTTGTTACTCAGATGTATGATCTTTTTAAATGTTTCACATGTTTTATAGCCTTTCTGTTGAGGGTGTTGTAATGTGGAGTAGATGCTTTTTTTGTTGAATGAAAAAAAGCATCAGTTTTATTTTAAATGTTTATTTGTTGATAGTTTGTAGAGGTTTAGGTTGTTGGGTTTATTTTTATTAACTTTTGGGGTGAGTTCATATTTTTTAATAACGTATGTATACTTTCTTTGTTATATCTTTTTTACTGGTTTGTGATAGGTGTTTTTCCTAACAGGTTAACACTTTTCAAAGTCGTAGTGTTTTCCTTTAGGAAGTACATGTAAAGAGTTAGAAGTTGCGTTATGTTTTGTTATTTGCTACTTGACATTTTGTATTTTATTTACAAGTAAGTTTTAGATTAAATATAACTTTTACTTACTTGGTTAGGCAGTTGTCGCAATGTGTATATTTCTTCAATTAAGGGCCTGGTAAGAGAATTTGGCAACGTTTTCTAATCTTGCAGCATTCCATTTTGAAGTATTTAGTTCATAAAATTAGTTTGCATCTATATTGTTGATTTTAATTGTCAGTCTGATTTTATTGATTATGATTGTTTATGGTTTGATTTTAATGGTTAGTTTAGTTTTAGTTTCTTTGAACAATGATGTCCTTCTATGATAAATGCAAATGTAGGTTTTATTTATAATGTTTGATATATAGTTTGATAGTTTTGAATATAATCATAAATGTATGTATATACATACATGTATAGATATATACACACACACACACACACATAATATATATATATATAATTATCTCAACACCAGATCAGACCAAAGGAATGAGGCGGCACACTATCCAAGTGTTACGAGTGTTTAATCGCTCAAAAACGACATGTTTCAGCCGTGAAAGCCTTTTTCAAGTTAGCAGAATGCAAACAGGTAAACATTTAAATAATAATACGTCATCATAGACAAAGTGAAGTTACCCAAACACAAATCATCAGTAACTGTAATGCCTGGATTCAATACTTTTTGAACCAAAATGTTTTAAATAACTTTACAATCAAAGTGTTAAAACACAATCAATGACAACAATAAATAAATGTCCAGCATGAGCACGTTTGTTGCATTTCATGACTGTTACACATCCTATCATTAGCTTAGATGTAGAAGAAATATTATTGTGTTTTTCAATTCAACATAAAATCAGGTATTGAAGAGATACTTCTGTGTTGTGCAGTTCATCATATACTTAAATACATAGGGGCTCATTAGGATGACGGGCGGACTTTGTCGGCCCGCCATCCTGTCGGAATTCGGGACCGCCCGCCATAAGGGCGGGGGTCCCGTGGGGAGTATTAGGATGTGCCCGCCACAGTGGCGGGCACATCCTGCATTTTTAACATTGTGGCGGGCGGTGCTCTCTGCACCGCCCGCCACAATGCTAAAAATGCATTGATGTATTTGCATAAACAAAGCAGCAGGCACCGCGCGGTGCCTGCCGCTTTGTTTATGCAAATGAAGGGGGGTACCAGAGGTACCCCCCGTGTGCACCCCCACCTTTCTTTCACTCTGGGGGCCCGCAGGGGGCCCCCAGAGTGAAGACCGCATTCCGTGGCGCATCGCCGCCACGGAAAGGCACCTACAGACACCCATCATAATACGGCTGGCTGTGTCTGATACACACCGCCACCATATTATTCCTTTTCCGCCCCGGCCGCAAGGCGACCAGGGCGGAAAAGCGGCGGACGGTCTTTCCGTCCGCCGAGGTCCCCCCCGCCATACTAATATGGCGGGGGGAAAACGAGTGTGGATGTTGGGCGGATTGCCCCCGCCAGGCTGGCGGTGGCAATCCGCCCGACATCATAATGGGCCCCATAGACTTTATCTTAATGTGTTATTTTCAAAAATACTATTACAATAATCACTGGGCATGGGTACTAATTGCTGCACATAAAAAAATGAAAGAAAATAATTAATTGAAAAATTAGAAATACACATTTTAAAACATAGGTAATTCATCAACATAAAATGGTGCGTCATGGGGTACCAGGCATAAAGAAAAGACGAGGGGTAACATTCGCCACATGTACCATATATTCCAGTTCAGCCTGATTAGTGCATTCTGGATATAAAAGAAAAACAGATGGGGAACGCAGGAAAATGTCCATGTTCACCTTGGGGTAGTCCATCACCAACACATGTCAGTGTCAAGCAGCGAAGGTTGTCCACGCCTCGGACATAATTTAACGCCAATGCAGCTATGTCCACTGTTGTTTTGGGACATGTGACCAGATGTACAATGTGCAGTGATGCGGCGGGACACGTGCAATGTGGCACATCGAGTCGTGGTTGCAGGTACCTTGTCACTCATCCATGAACGCGAGTGCAGCTGCGTAAAGCCCTATCTCTAATGAGTGATGGTTGGCCAAAATATTTGACATGTTGTCGACGTAATCCATCAGCTGATGGGGACAGATGTGCTGACTCTAACCACTGTACCCATTGTGCACCAAAGCAGAATCGGGAAATGGGTCAATTTGCTCACTGCATACTTCGACACGTGCAATCTCCCAGGCCCACTTCCCAACATGCATGCCAAACATCCATGCAGGCCATAACATACCCGTCGTAATCCATGTCAGCTACCCACTCGTTGGAGAGGCACACTTCCATGCACCACTCTGATAGGCACGTGCGACATTGGAATACAGGTTGAACGCAGGTGACGTCCGCAATGCAGAAGCACAGCCGGTAAGTGATCCGCAGTACTGCCAAAGGCTGTGCACCCAGGACATGCAGCAGACGTGCAAGGTATAGGTGGACGTGAATGGAGTTGACCATGAGTTCGGGATGCCCTGCCATTGAGTCAGTGGCTCTGCTTGTAGCTGCACTGGCTTGTCTTTTGCCAGTCTTGTGGATGAAATGGCACAGCTTGGTGCAATGAGCCGGTGTTTGTGCAATGGGTGCACGGCAGGGGTGTGGTGGGAGTACGTGTGAAGGCCATTTTACGCATGCTAACTATGACGAAGGACTTTTGAGTGTGGGATGTGTACTCATTGTTCTCAAATCGGGCAGTGTGTAGTGTGGGAGACGGATGCAAATATTATTATATGTGTCGGGGGGCTAGCCACTTGCAAGTTCCTTCTCGGAGCAGCAGATGTGCTAGCGCACGGTAGCTCAGACAAAGAACCTTTCATCCCTGCAGTAAATTTTCCAGCTGCATACATACAGGATGTGTACAAAGGCCGGTCGTGGGATGTCTGCGACCCTGGTCATCATGGCTGAGATGCCCAGCACGTGGCACATGGGTGGGTTGACTGTGTGTTACGTTAGCTGCTCCTCCCTCCCACGAGCCCCCACACTTCTGTACGGTGCACTGTTGTATCCCGTGCACTCCTATGACACACCATTGTAATGCCTATTCGCGCATGTCCCGCGGCATTCCAACCACACCATGACAGTGCCGTTTGGAGGTGGTGCATGCCACTTTACAACATCGACTGCTGCGGCCCTTGTGGCAGGTCACACCAGAACACAGAGACACACTTACCGCACTTCCTACTCTTGGACATGTTCGAGACACCCTGTTCCCCTTTCCGGATAGGCACATCCCTGCGCTGACCTGTGTACGCCAGACCAGTACACTCCGCTTGTGCATGCAGGCGGATGCGTGCGTAGATATATGT
Organism: Lissotriton helveticus; assembly: GCF_964261635.1. NCBI lineage: Eukaryota > Metazoa > Chordata > Amphibia > Caudata > Salamandridae > Lissotriton > Lissotriton helveticus. The sequence goes on from NC_136068.1 coordinate 767,454,851, forward strand.
CCAGGGTCACTGCCAATGCTGAGGTGACATGGTAACCTCCACTGAAGACAGCACATTGTGATGTTGTAGGGCCCGTGCCCATCATGCTAAGACAATGACCACATGGACACACTTGCTCAGATGTGGGCTCGGGGGGCGTTGGCGGTCCTGGGGTTGTTGCAATGAGTGTTGTGGCCCTCATGGGTATACCTGTATCATGCTGATTGACTCTATGGCACCTGTGGGTGTTCTGGTGTGGCTCTTGGCTGTGTTCCCTTTCATGCTGCAGGTAGTCATCTTGCTTAACACCAGCAGAAAGCAGGTGTAAAATCCCTGGTGCTAACCCGGCTTATCGCCAGAATTTGTTTTGCATCGCAGTAGTTGTCATGTGATTTTTTTCGTGTACAGAAAAATAAACAAACTGGGCAGTGTATCCCGTCAAGATCCAGCATCTGACCCACTATTCCCAATCAATATAAATACAATGAGATTTCTTCATTGATTTTGTGTGTACACTGTAAGTGCACCCTCTACCACAGTGCAATTCAATACTGGATTTTAGTATTTAGACTAAATCACAAAGGTGCACCATGTGTCTTTTTGCACGGGAACGGCTACTCTGCATTTCATTATCAGCACTTTAATGCAACTAAAGCAGAGATAAATCTAACACACTATTCAGAAGCTGGTTCAAACAGCAGACATCACCAGTATTCCTGCGATAACTGCCCCAAAAGGTAATACCGTGGTGGACACCTCCAAATAACAGTAATAAGAACGAGAAAGAGTCACACAGCACTTAAGAAAACAACCCAAAACGTTATTGATTTTTATTTTTTCAAACTTAATTTGTTCATAATCATATATATAAAGGATAAACTAATAAACTAAATTTAACAAAAAGAACACAAAACAACAAGGCGGAACACTCCTGTGGGGACCATGAATGTCGTTGACTGAGCCTGGAAAATAAAGCACAAAATAAGGACGTGTGTAATGTGCACATCAACGGAGGGAGACACAGAGAAACAGAGAAGGGAAAAAAAGCCAGAGACAAAAAAGAGAGGGAAGGAAAGAAAGGGAGTGATAAAGGGAGAAGGGAGAGACTGTGCGAGAGATAGAAGGAAAGGAGGAAGAGAGTGAGAGAGAGAGTGAAGTGAGAGAGAGAGAGAGACAGAGAGAGACCATCCATGACCAAATAATTATCTGCTGCCACCGGAGTGACCATCAAAGCTCCGCGACCCAGCAGATCTCACAGATGTCGCTGAGTCCTGAGTCCTGAATGGCGGAGACCACATCAGTTTCTCCGCAGTCCGGCAGATCTCACAGATGTCTCTGAGTCCTGAGTCCTGAATGGTGGAGACCACATCAGCTTCTCTGCGGCCCGGCAGATCTCACACATGTCGCTGATTCCTGAGTCACAAATGGCAGAGAGGAACAGGGGTGGGAGAACACCACTTCACCTCCCAGCAAGGTTCGCCCCTGGAATTATGGTAAATGCAGTTTCAGTTACTTGCTTGCTTCAAGAGTGTTAGAGTGTTTCACCACAGTTGGCGCAGATAGTGCTGATCTCTAGAAGGGTGCTCTGGTTCTTTAACCGTCATTAGTAGAGATTACAGTCTTTCAAATTTGGGGTTTGCTGAGTAGGCTGCCAACATATTTCTCAGGTCATGTACCTCTCAACGGCATGCGGTTGCTTCATCCACAAGCTCGTCAGCTCAATGACTCACAGGAGTACTATTAAACAGGAACAAGGGTGGGAGCACACCGCTTCACCTCCCAGCAAGGTTCGCCCCTGGCATTATGGTGAATGCAGTTTTCGTTACTTGCTTGCTTCAAGAGTGTTCGAGTGTTTCGCCACTGTTGGCGCAGATAGTGCTAATCTCTAGACACGTGTTTCTGGTTCTTTAACCGTCATCAGTAGAGATTACAGTCTTTCAAATTTGGGGTTTGCTGAGAAGGCTTCCAACATCTTTATCAGGTCAGGTACCTCTAACAGGCATGCGGGTGCTTCATCCATGAGCTTGGCAGCTCAGTGACTCACAGGAGTACTATTAAACAGGAACAGGGGTGGGAGCATGCCGCTTCACCTCCCAGCAAGGTTCGCCCCTGGCATTATGGTAAATGCAGTTTCAGTTACTTGCTTGCTTCAAGAGTGTTCGAGTGTTTTGCCACAGTTGGTGCAGATAGTACTAATCTCTAGACACGTGTTTCTGGTTCTTTTACCGTCATCAGTAGAGATTACAGTCTTTCAAATTTGGGGTTTGCGGAGTAGGCTGCCAACATCTTTCTCAGGTTAGGTACCTCTCACAGGCATGCGGGTGCTTCATCCACGTCCTCATCAGCTCAATGACTCACAGGAGTACTATTAAACAGGAACAAGGGTGGGAGCACACCGCTTCACCTCCCAGCAAGGTTCGCCCCTGGCATTATGGTGAATGCAGTTTTCGTTACTTGCTTGGTTCAAGAGTGTTCGAGTGTTTCGCCACAGTTGGCACGGATAGTGCTGATCTCTAGACACGTGTTTCTGGTTCTTTAATCGTCATCAGTAGAGATTACAGTCTTTCAAATTTTTTGGTTTGCTGAGAAGGCTGCCAACCTCTTTCTCAGGTCAGGTACCTCTAACAGGCATGCAGGTGCTTCATTCATGAGCTCATCAGCTCAATGACTCACAGGAGTACTATTAAACAGAAACGGGGGTGGGAGCACACTGCTTCACCTCCCAGCAAGGTTCGCCCCTAGCATTATGGTAAATGCAGTTTTTGTTACTTGCTTGCTTCAAGAGTGTTCGAGTGTTTCGCCACAGTTGGCGCAGATAGTGCTGATCTCTAGACACGTGTTTCTGGTTCTTTAATCGTCATCAGTAGAGATTACAGTCTTTCAAATTTGGAGTTTGCGGAGTAGGCTGCCAACATTTTTCTCAGGTCAGGTACCTCTCACAGGCATGCGGGTGCTTCATCCACGAGCTCGTCAGCTCATTGACTCACGGGAATACTATTAAACAGAAACAGGGGTGGGAGCACACCTCTTCACCTCCCAGCAAGGTTTCCCCTTGGCATTATGGTAAATGCAGTTTCAGTTACTTGCTTGCTTCCAGAGTGTTCACGTGTTTTGCCACAGTTGGTGCAGATAGTGCTGATCTCCAGACACATGTTTCTGGTTCTTTAACCGTCATCAGTAGGCATTACAGTCTTTCAAATTTGGGGTTTGCTGAGTAGGCTGCCAACATATTTCTCAGGTTAGTTACCTCTCACAGGCATGCAGGTGCTTCATCCACGAGCGCGTCAGCTCAATGACTCACGGGAGTACTATTAAACAGGAACAAGGGTGGGAGCACACCGCTTCACCTCCCAGCAAGGTTCACCCCTGGCATTATGGTAAATGCAGTTTCAGTTACTTGCTTGCTTCAAGTGCGTTCGAGTGTTTTCCCACAGTTGGCGCAGATATTGCTGATCTCTAGACACGTGTTTCTGGTTCTTTAAACGTCATCAGTAGCGATTACAGTCTTTCAAATTTGGGGTTTGATGAGTAGGCTGCCAACATCTTTCTCAGGTCAGGTACCTCTCACAGGCATGCATGTGCTTCATCCAAGAGCTTATCAGCTCAATGACTCACAGGAGTAGTATTAAACAGGAACAGGGCAGTAGCGGTCGGCAGTAGGTGTTTCTGTAGGGCGGTGACGTGGGCAGGGGGAGGGGCAGGGTGGGGGTAGTAATGTATGGATTACGGAGTTTTACAGGTAAGTAAACATTTAAATAAATAAAACACATTTTGTTGCACGCACTGCATCACATTTTGTGAAGCAGTGCACGCAACGAAATTTGTTTTATTTATTTAAATGTTTACTTACCTGTAAAACTCTGTAATTCATACATTACTACCCCCTACCCTGCCCCTCCCCCTGCCCACGACACCGCCCTACGGAAACACCTACTGCCGACCGCTACTGGAACAGGGGTGGGAGCACAGCGCTTTACCTCCCAGCAATGTTTGCCCCTGGCATTATGGTTAATGCAGTTTCAGTTACTTGCTTGCTTCAAGATTGTTTGAGTGTTTCGCCACAGTTGGCGCAGATAGTGCTGATCTCTAGACATGTGTTTCTGGTTCTTTAACCGTTATCAGTATATATTACAGTCTTTCAAATTTGGGGTTTGCTGAGTAGGCTGCCAACATCTTTCTCAGGTCAGGTACCTCGCACAGGTATGCGGGTGCTTCATTTACGAGCTCGTCAGCTCAATGACTCACAGGAGTACTATTAAAGAGGAACAGGGGTGGAAGCACACCGCTTCACCTCTCAGCAAGGTTCGCCCCAGGCATTATGTAAAATGCAGTTTCAAATACTTAGTTGCTTCAAGAGTGTTCGAGTGTTTCGCCACAGTTGGCGCCGGTAGTGCTGATCTCTAGACAGGTGTTTTCTGGTTCTTTAACCGTCATCAGTAGAGATTACAGTCTTTCAAATTTGGGGTTTGCTGAGTAGGCTGCCAACATCTTTCTCAGGTCATGTTCCTCTCACAGGCATGCGGGTGCTTCATCCATGAGCTCGTCAGCTCAATGACTCACGGGAGTACTATTTTACTGGAACTGGGGTGAGAGCACACCGCTTCACTTCCCAGCAAGGTTCGCCCCTGGCATTATGGTAAATGCAGTTTCAGTTGCTTGCTTGCTTCAAAAGTGTTCGAGTGTTTTGCCACAGTTGGCGCAGATAGTGCTAATCTCTAGACACATGTTTCTGGTTCTTTAATCGTCATCACTAGAGGTTACAGTCTTTCAAATTTGGGGTTTGCTGAGTAGGCTGCCAACATCTTTCTCAGGTTAGGTACCTCTCACAGGCATGCAAGTGCTTCATCCACGAGCTCGTCAGCTCAATGACTCACGGTAGTACTATTAAACAGAAACAATGGTGGGAGCACACCTCTTCACCTCCCAGCAAGGTTTCCCCTTGGCATTATGGTAAATACAGTTTCAGTTACTTGCTTGCTTCCAGAGTGTTCACGTGTTTTGCTACAGTTGGCGCAGATAGTGCTGATCTCCAGACACATGTTTCTGGTTCTTTAACCGTCATCAGTAGGCATTACAGTCTTTCAAATTTGGGGTTTGCTGAGTAGGCTGCCAACATATTTCTCAGGTTAGTTACCTCTCACAGGCATGCAGGTGCTTCATCCACGAGCTTGTCAGCTCAATGACTCATCGGGAGTACTAGTAAACAGGATCAAGGGTGGGAGCACACCGCTTCACCTCCCAGCAAGGTTCGCCCCTGGCATAATGGTAAATGCAGTTTCAGCTACTTGCTTGCTTCAAGAGTGTTCGAATGTTTCGCCAGAGTTGGCGCAGATAGTGCTGATCTATAGCCGTGTGTTTCTGGTTCTTTAACCGTCATCAGTAGAGATTACAGTCTTTAAAATTTGGGGTTTGCTGAGTAGGCTGCCAACATCTTTCTCAGGTAAGGTACCTCTCACAGGCATGCGGGTGCTTCATCCATGAGCTCGTCAGCTCAATGACTCACGGGAGTACTATTAAACACAAGAGTGGGAGCACACCGCTTCACCTCCCAGCAAGGTTTACCCCTGGCATTATGGTAAATGCAGTTTCAGTTACTTGCTTGCTTCAAGAGTGTTTGAGTGTTTCGCCACAGTTGGCGCAGATAGTGCTGATCTCTAGACACGTGTTTCTGGTTCTTTAACCGTCCTCAGTAGAGATTACAGTCTTTCAAATTTGGGGTTTGCTGAGTAGGCTGCCAACATCTTTCTCAGGTCAGGTACCTCTCACAGGCATGCGGGTGCTTCATCCACGAGCTCGTCAGCTCAATGACTCACGGGAGTACTATTAAACAGGAACAGGGGTGGGAGCACACCGTGTCGGAGACCACATCAGCTTTTGGTGCCGCTAACCCTGTGCAATGCAAATCAGCGCCACATGGTGGTAGGCCGCTGACGGCCATAGAACTTAGGGTGCGACTAACCCTGTGCAACTCAGGTCTTTGCCTCTTGTCGGTAGGCAACTGAATGCCACATGAGCTTCGGGTGGCACTAAGCCTCGGCATCTCAAGTCTGCACCATGTGGTGGTAGGCCCCTGACGGCCACATCAGCTTCGGGTGGCACTAACCCTGTGCAACTCAAGTCAGTGCCACATGGTAGTAGGCCCCTGACGGCCATACAGCTCAGGGTGAGACACACCCTCTGCGCAACTCTTAATGACTTTTTATGATTGAGACCCGTGGAGCGTCCTCCATCCAGTCACCACCGGCAATAAAGGATGCGACGTTGTCGATCCATTATATTTGCGTGGTTACGTGGCCTGTGACCCATGTGTCGGAGGGGTGTGGTGTGTGTGCAAGCCTGCCCTTAGGTAGTGGCCGTCACGTGTTGACAACTAGACCACTGACCTGCACACCAATAGCGAGTATACCTGCAACAGGTATCTATGTGGGGGGGGTCTGAAAACGTGTTTTCTCAATGGATTTTCCATACGAAACTTTAGACAAGGCTACAGGTCAAAATGCTGAATGGAATTACTCCAAATTTGGCAGGGAGAAAGGTCTTGGTCCAGAAAACGCGCTTTCTTGCATCGAGTGAAAATATAAAAGAAAGGTCCCGTGAGCAATTTAATATACCGGAGCTCTGTCTGTGCGAGAAAACCCTTCCACGCTCCCTCTGCCCAACATCACCACTTCGCAGCTATGCCGTTAGAAGCCAGTCCGTCAGCTCGCAGCTCTCTACCTTTGCGAGCTAGTACGCTAGTGTGCCTGTATCTCTGCGACCTACTACGTTGCTGTTCCTTTGGGAGCGGACGGCTCATAGTTTTCCCTCTGCAAGTCGAGCCCAGGGGTCGCAGCTGTCCCTCTGTGAGCCTGGAGTCGAACTGTTCGTAACTCACACTACATAAGTATTTGAAAAACCATTTTGTGATTCAGTCAGTAAGCTGGCATCTGTCCGAGGCATTTCTGAAAACACACCAGAGTTCTTTCTGTGGGATATACCAATTTCAGGCTGCCTCTCCCCACATCAAGCAGGTAACGCAACCTCTTCCCACATTACCAACATAACCCCAACAACCTTCTTGGGCCCGGAAGTGTCCCTGTGCATTTGGACAAACAAGAATCTTAGTCATGTATAGATTTACATATAAAACATTTTATTTAAAGAAAACAACAACAAATAAAACTGAAGGGAGTCTGGGGGTGTGGTCGCTGCCACGAAGTTGGGGTCACTGCCATTCAGGACTCAGGACACAGTTACACATGTGGGATCGGCTTGTGTTAACAGGGTTAGTGGCACCACGTGCCCAACATTCGAATTGCGAGCTCTGCTGCCCACGCAGTGTAGACTGCTAATAAGTGTTCGTTTGCACTTGAAACTAAATTTGGTGATTGTACTAAAGCTATAACTGATATAAAAATTGTTCTAGAAGAAAGGATACTAAAAGGATGTCATGTAGATTTTAGGCCCGTGATAGTTACTTCCCTAGTGGACTCTATAGTTAATGATTCAAGAAATAATTTTAATTGTGAGCCCTACTGAGCGCAGTGTAGGCGTATCATGAAAAGATGAGATAAGTATAGAATACACTGTCGAAGTGTCGTATTTTCTGAGTACAGAAATTAGCATTTAAAATTCGAATTGCAATGTCTGCTGCCTTTGGTGTAGACTGCTATTAAATGTTCGTTTGCACTTGAAGATGAATGTGGTCATTGTAGTAAAGCTATAACTGATATAAAAAAGTTCATGAAGCAAGGATACTAAAAGGATATTATGTAGGGTTTAGGACTGTGATAAGTTATTTGCCTACTGGACTCTGTAGTTAATGAATCAAGAAATAATTTTAATTGTGAGCCCTGATGACCGCAGTATAGGGCAGAGGTAGCAGTGAGCAAGGGCCCATAGCCATGTGGCGTTGAGTTAAGGTGCACAGTTAGTGGCACCAGAAGCATTGAGACTGTATGATTCTGTGATGATGCTTTGTGCGGATGGGCCACACTGGGAGCAATGTGTCTTGCCTACTGGACTGTCTCATGTGCAATCGGGACTCTATCTGAATTGTGAGGCCTGCTGACTGTAGAGTAGACCAGAGGTAGCGGTGAGCAAGGGCCCACAGCCATGTGCATACGTTGGTGGCCCCACCGGCCTGCGTAGTGCAGGTTCAGTGGCACCACGTGTTCCCGGCCTTCTATATGCAAATACTCCTCACTAATCAAAGGGAGTCTGGTGCTGTGGTGCTGCCACGAAGTTGGGGTCACTGCCATTCAGGACTCAGGACACAGTTACACATGAGGGATCGGCTTGTGTTGAACAGGGTTAGGGGCACTACGTGTCGCCGGCCTTTCATATGGAAATATGCCTCACTGATCGAAGGGAGTCTGGTGATGTGATCGCTGCCACAGACTTAATATGCCTCACTGATCGAAGGGAGTCTGGTGCTGTGGTCGCTGCCACAGACTTTGGGGCCACTGCCATTCAGGGCTCAGGACACAGTTCCATATGTGGGATCGGCTTGTGTTGAACAGGGTTAGTGGCACCATGTGTCGCCGGCATCCATATGGAAATATGCCTCACTGATCAAAGGGAGTCTGCTGCTGTAGTTTTCTCACAGAGTTGGGGTCACTGCCATTCTGGACTCAGGACACAGTTCCGCATTTGGGATTGGCGTGTGTTGAACAGGGTTAGTGGCACCATGTGTCGCCGGTCTTCCACAGTGCAAGCCAGAGGTAGCGGTGAGCAAGGGCCCACAGCCACGTGCATACGTTGGTGGCCCCACCGGCCTGATAGTGCATGTTCAGTGGCACCACGTGTTGCCGGTCTTCCAAAGTGTAGGCCAGAGGCAGCGGTCAGCAAAGGCCCACAGCCACGTGACATTGACTTGAGCTGCACAGATTGGGAGCATTCGGTCTTTATAATCTCTTACACAGTTTGCACCGCTACTGTTCTTGAATTGTGTACCGTGCTAACCTCAGTGTAGGCCAGAGGCAGTGGTCAGGATGGGCGCACAGCCACGACTCGTTGAGTTGAGCTGCACAGTTAGTGGCACCTGGAGCTCTCAGCATGTGCGTACCCTGCGATGATACGTGGTCCTGGCGGGCCGCACTGGGAGCAATGAATTTTGTCTAATGAATTCTGCCTTGATAATACCACGTGACATTGACTTGTGGTGCACTGAATTAGTGGTACCTTTGGCGCTCAGCGTGTGCGCAGCCTGCCATCATGCGTAGTCCATGTGGGCCGCACTGTGAGCAACGATTCTTGCCTACTGGAGTGCGTCATCTGCAATTGCAACTGCATCTGAATTGTGAGCCCTGCTGTCCGCAGTGTAGATCGAAGGCAGTAGCCCGTACAGATATAAGTCTGTGGTGCTGTGCCGCTGGGTTCGCAGGGGGCCTGTGTCGAAGGGTGAGGGCCGCCGCTCTGGCAGACACTATGGCCTTCCCTCAAATGAACCACGCCCAGTTCCCCAGCCTATTTATTCATACTCCTACGCTCGAGAGCCGTATGTTGGACCAGCCCACTCCGCTTCCAGGGGGGGACAACACAGCTACATGACTGAGATCTTCCCCACTGCCTGGGGTAACATGGTTGCGTCTACTATGCTCAACGCTACAAGTATCAGTAGTATGTGTCCATACGGAGAAGTTTGTGCTTTGCTTAGTGAGGTCTGTCCAGCACATCACGCTACACTTGGTATTGTGTGCTTTATTATTGATGGGTGACTTGCCTCCTTCACATATACTTGGTTGCCACATCTCCCAACATTCAACTATTGTGCGGCAGAGGGGCCATTGCATTTTGGGAAGGTCTGTTGTCCTGTTTTGCGCTGCGTCGGTGGTAGTAGAGGGGGTGGTCAATCAATCAATCAATCAATCAGTACATTTATAGAGCGCACTACTCACCCGTAGGGTCTCAAGGCGCTAGGGGGGGGGGGGTGCCGCTACTGCTCGAACAGCCAGGTCTTGAGCTTCTTCCTGAAGGAGAGGTGGTCTTGGGTCAGGCGCAGGTCGGTCGGGAGGGAGTTCCAGGTCTTGGCGGCCAGGTAGGAGAAGGACCTTCCTCCTGTTGTCGCTCTTCGGATGCGTGGGACGGCGGCGAGGGCGTGGCTGGTTGATCTGAGGTGGCGCTTGGGAGCGTAGAAGTTGATTCGGTTGTTGAGGTAGCTCGGGCCTTGGTCGTGTAGGGCTTTGTGTGCGTGGGTGAGGAGACGGAAGGTGATTCTTTTGTTGACGGGGAGCCAGTGCAGGTCTCTCAGATGTCCGGAGATGTGGCTGTTTCGTGGGATGTCGAGGATGAGTCTGGCTGAGGCGTTCTGGATCCGCTGGAGTCTCTTCTGGAGCTTGGCGGTGGTTCCAGCGTAGAGGGCGTTGCCGTAGTCCAGTCGGCTGGTGACGAGGGCCTGGGTGACAGTCTTCCTGGTCTCGGTGGGGATCCACCAGAAGATCTTCCGTAGCATGCGTAGGATGTTGAAGCATGACGAGGAGACGGCGTTGAATTGTCTGGTCATGGATAGGGAGGAGTCCAGGATAAAGCCCAGGTTGCGTGCGTGGTCCGTCGGTTTGGGTGCGGTGCCCAGGGCGGGGGGCCACCAGGAGTCGTCCCAGGCGGAGGGCGAGGAGCCCAGGATGAGGACCTCCGTCTTGTCTGAGTTCAGTTTCAGGCGGCTGGTCGTCATCCACTCGGCTACATCTCTCATCCCTTCGTGCAGGCTGGCTCTGGCGGCGGCGGGGTCGTTGGTCAGGGAGAGGATCAGCTGGGTGTCGTCGGCGTAGGAGATTATGTTGAGGTTGTGTTGGCGTGCGATGGCCGCGAGGGGGCTCATGTAGTTGTTGAAGAGGGTGGGACTCAACGAGGATCCTTGAGGTACGCCGCAGATGACTTCGGTGGCCTCTGATTTGTACGGTGGTAGGCGGACTCTCTGTGTTCTTCCGTCGAGGAAGAAGGTGATCCATTCCAGTGCCTTCTCCTGGATTCCGATGTTGCCGAGGCGCTGCACTAGGGTGCGGTGGCAGACAGTGTCGAATGCCGCGGAGAGGTCCAGGAGGATGAGGGCCGCTGTTTCTCCGTTGTCCATCAGGGTTCGGATATCATCGGTGGCAGCGATGAGGGGGGTCTCGGTGCTGTGGTTGGCTCGGAAGCCAGACTGTGAGGGGTCGAGGGATCCATTCGTCTCGAGGAAGGCGGCCAGCTGTTTGTTGACGGTCTTTTCGATGACTTTGGCCGGGAACGGGAGGAGCGAGATGGGACGGTAATTTTTGAGTTCGGTGGGGTCCGCTGTAGGTTTCTTGAGTAGAGCGCTGAGTTCTGCGTGCTTCCAGCTCTCCGGGAAGGTGGCGGTGTCGAAGGAGGTGTTGATAATGTCCCGCAGGTGGGGTGCGATGACAGCGTCGGCCTTGTTGAAGACGTGGTGAGGGCAGGGGTCGGTCGGAGATCCGGAGTGGACGGAGTTCATAGTGCGGATGGTTTCTTCGGTGCTGATCGGAGTCCAGGCGCGGAGGGTGGTGGTGGGTGGTGTTGCTGTGGTTGTGGCGTGCGTCGGTTGGATGCTGAAGCTGTTGTGTATGTCCGCGATCTTGTTGTGGAAGTAGGAGGCGAGGGAGTTGCAGAGGTCTTGCGACGGGGTGATGTCGTTGTTTCCGGCGTTGGGGTTGGAGAGCTCTTTCACGATGTTGAAGAGTTCCTTGCAGTTGTGTGCGTTGTTGTCCAGCCGGTCCTTGAATGCATTTTTCTTGGTGGCGCGGATCAGTTGGTGGTGTTTCCGGGTGGCGAGCTTGAGGGTGGCCATGTTGTCCATTGTAGGTTCCCTTCTCCATACTTTCTCGAGGGCTCAGCAGTTCTTCTTGGAGCTCTTGAGTTCGTCGGTGAACCATGGGGTTTTCCTGCTGCCGGGTCTGCTGGGCGGGGCCCTCAGAGGGGCGAGTTCATCCGCGCAGTTGCTGATCCACTTCGTGAGGTTGTCGGCGGCCTGGCTGGGGTTCGCTGAGCCGGCAGGAGGGTGTTGGCTCAGGGAGGCGGTGAGCTGGTCGGCTGTGATCTTGTTCCAGCTTCTTCGGGCAACCTGTTGCTGGTGGTGGTGGATCGTCGTTCTTTTGAAGGTGAAGTGGACGCAGCTGTGGTCCGTCCAGTGGAGTCCTGTTGCGTGGCTGAAGGCGATGTCTTTGCTGGATGAGAAGACGGCGTCGAGTGTGTGTCCGGCGAGGTGGGTGGGGGTGGACACCAGCTGCTTGAGTCCGAGGTTGGCGAGGTTGTCGAGCAGGGTGATGGTGTTGTGGTCGCTGTTGTTCTCCAGGTGGAAGTTGAGGTCCCCCAGGAGGATGTAGTCGGCGGAGGGGAGGGCATGCGGGCTGATGAAGTCGGCGATGTCCTCGCTGAATCGTGTGCGTGGTCCCGGGGGTCGGTAGATCAGGGTGCCTCTGAGGGTGGTCTTCGGGTCGGTGTGGATCTGGAAGTGCAGGTGTTCGGCGGTTGTTAGGGTGTCGTCGGTGTTGGTCGTGATGCGGATGGTGTCTCTGTGGATGATGGCAATGCCTCCTCCCTTCTGGTTGGCGGTGCGGTCCCTCCGGGTGATCTTGTAGCCCTCTGGGATGGCGATGGCGATGTCGGGCGCTGAGGAGGCGTTCATCCAGGTCTCCGTGAGGAAGGCGATGTCAGGGGCTGTGGTGTCGAGGAGGTTCCAGAGTTCGATGGCGTGTCTGTGGACGGAGCGGGTGTTGAGCAGGATGCACTTGAGGTGGTTGCTGCTGGTGTTCGGCTTGGCGGGTGCTGGTGCAGGGTAGGTCCGGGTGCAGGTGAACTTGCAGGCGTGGCAGCTGAAGGGTCCGTGGGTGTGCTTCGGAGTGGCTCGGTGACATCCCGGGATGCCGCCGGCGTTGAGTGCGATGAGATCGGCGGCGTTGTAGGTTCGTCGGGTCGGCTTCCGTCGGTGGGGGCCAGGAGTCCTGGCACTGGGCGCGGTCCAGGCGCGGACGGGCGCAGACGGGCTTAACTTTGGCGCGCCTTCGGCGCACAATCGGCACGCCCGCTGCGCGTCAACGCTGCGCGTTCGCACGGTCGCCATATATGTCGAAGTGCGCGGGGGGGCGGAGCAGCTGGGAGGCGGGAGCGGGGAGGGTACAGAAGGCAAAAGGGGCGGGGTTAGCGGCGGAGGCGGGAAGCGGGGAGGGAGGACGCGGGGCAGCTAAGCAACGGCAATACAAACAGGAAAATACCCTAGACAGAAGAAACAGGCAATATAGAATGACAAAATAAGTTAAAAAAACGGCAAAGACAACAGGGGCCGGTCAGGCGAGCACGGACCACGCCGCTCGAAGGCAGGGGGCATGGTCACGCGGCGGTAGCGAGGCAGGCAGGCAGGGTGGGCACACGCACCAGTTGGTGGCCGTGCGGCGCGGGGGTGTCCTAGAACTAGGTCACACTCACCTGCGTCGCACGGTCGCCATATATGGCCAAGTGCGCGGGGGGGCGGAGCAGCTGGGAGGCGGGAGCGGGGAGGGTACAGAAGGCAAAAGGGGCGGGGTTAGCGGCGGAGGCGGGAAGCGGGGAGGGAGGACGCGGGGCAGCTAAGCAACGGCAATACAAACAGGAAAATACACTAGACAGAAGAAACAGGCAATATAGAATGACAAAATAAGTTAAAAAAACGGCAAAGACAACAGGGGCCGGTCAGGCGAGCACGGACCACGCCGCTCGAAGGCAGGGGGCGTGGTCACGCGGCGGTAGCGAGGCAGGCAGGCAGGGTGGGCACATGCACCAGCTGGTGGCCGTGCGGCGCGGGGGTGTCCTAGAACTAGGTCACACTCACCTGCGTCGCACGGTCGCCATATATGGCCAAGTGCGCGGGGGGCGGAGCAGCTGGGAGGCGGGAGCGGGGAGGGTACAGAAGGCAAAAGGGGCGGGGTTAGCGGCGGAGGCGGGAAGCGGGGAGGGAGGACGCGGGGCAGCTAAGCAACGGCAATACAAACAGGAAAATACACTAGACAGAAGAAACAGGCAATATAGAATGACAAAATAAGTTAAAAAAACGGCAAAGACAACAGGGGCCGGTCAGGCGAGCACGGACCACGCCGCTCGAAGGCAGGGGGCGTGGTCACGCGGCGGTAGCGAGGCAGGCAGGCAGGGTGGGCACACGCACCAGCTGGTGGCCGTGCGGCGCGGGGGTGTCCTAGAACTAGGTCCGGGGGGAAGGTTCTGGTGGTGGTGGCGTTGGGTGTTGTGGCCTTGTTGTTTGTCGTAACTGCATGATCAGTAGCTGTATCACGTGTTGGTCTTTGATGTGGCTGTGAATGGGTCCAATTCATGCTGTAGATAGTCGACCTCCTTACACCAGTTAAAGGTTTATGTTAATTTCTTACTGCTAACTCGAGTTATCGCCTGCTTTTTGGATCGCATTGCAGATTTGGCTGGTCGTTGAAAATATGGTGAAGTGGTGTTTTAGTGTTTTTTTCCCACGGGAACGCCTACTTTGCATATCATTAGCTTTAGGTGTGGCTCACAATTGTGGAGATTTTTTTGGCGTAAGGTATCGATGGAAAAATTGTGAGATTTGCCGTTTTGACCAGGTTGAGAATGGGATGATAATTAAAAAACACAGAAAAAAGATAGGTTTAATGAACATTATAATTAGAAAATAGCATTTGAAAATCTTTTAAATTCACTGAAAACCCCATAGGTTTCAGGCAAGTTATAGTTAGAAATTAGCATTTACAAAACCTTTGAAGTTCACTGAAAGAAACATAGGTTTCAGGAGCGTTATAGTTAGTTGGACATTTCACTACAAAACCATAGAAATGTCCCCGCTACAGTTAGTTGAGCTAACTATAACTCGCGCACCCGCAATCCACTCCTGATGACGTCACATATTACATCATTCATGACATGGTCAGTGACATCACTGATAAAATGATACACAAACTCCGTCAAGATTCATAGGCAATTTTACTATATGTGCACACGGGGACAGCAGGCCTGGCAACCTAGTGTCCAAATTGCAGAAGTGCAGTGCTGCCTTTTATTTCTGTAAGCTGCAAATGGTGCTATAATGAAAATACAATTACAAGGATATTTCTTCATTATCATGAGCAAATGCATCCTGTGCTGTTGGTCAGTCAGGACAAGTTACAAAATACTAAGCATATAACTTATAAGCAAAAGGCAGTGGGATGGGCCACAGTCGTGAATCATTGTGGTGGACTGCATAATGCTCACATGACAGGCGATTGGGTCAGTGGAGATTTTCCAACGCTCTCGACAGTAACATATTGTGCTGCATGCTCCAACCAATCAAGGGCAAGCACTTAGCTCTATAATGCATGGTAGGCAAATCCTGGCTGTTGCTGGGCTAGGTTGGCAATGTGTG
Source organism: Lissotriton helveticus (assembly GCF_964261635.1). Lineage (NCBI taxonomy): Eukaryota > Metazoa > Chordata > Amphibia > Caudata > Salamandridae > Lissotriton > Lissotriton helveticus. Next base: position 767,470,161 of record NC_136068.1, read on the forward strand.
TCACAAGTGATGATTTTGTTTAAGTAGGCCTTTCATTACAAGTTGTTTACTTCTAGGAGTACCAGAGTTCACCAAAGGCATCTTGGCCTCAACATGGGTTCTGCAGGCCCTCACAACATTGAGTATCAAAAACCAGGCTAACACAAATAGGATTAGGGTTCCACATCTTCCCAAATTCTCAATATGCGTGGTTGTATTAGTTAAGTATTGGAAGGCGATATTTTTATTAACAGTATTTATTTTCCAATATTTTTTTGTTTCGATATTGTTTGCATTGATATTATGTCAGTGATCCACAGGAACAAATAGGAAAGAATATTTTGCTCAACTCTTCTGGAGTACCTGCCAAGGGTTTAAAGAACTTGTGCACATATATGTTGAAGGCCAGGATTTTTTGCAATGGTTTGTGAGTATTGGGATCGCTTGTAGAGCACAAGCTTTGAATAGTGTGTCTGAAGCTGTCACTTTATTGAATCACCTAGTCATTGAAGTAATTGCACTCTTTGGGAGAATACCTGTAGTAGAACAGATGAACTATGAATGAATGAAGGAAGTTCTGATCAAATAAGGCTAAACCAGCTCAATAGCTTTAGAGATTCAAAGAGAGTGGATGATGTTGCATTTGAAACTTGGATTCATGGAGTGTTGCATGATTAAAATAAGTGAGTGAGAGAGATGAAGACCAAGGATATCCATGCTCTTAACTTGTTGATGGTTAGAGTGAGTCAAGGAAGAGTACTATACCCCAATTAGGCAATTCTTATCTGACTTGACAGAAAGGGATTCAGAGAAGCTTTCAGTATTGACTGACAAATGGTGAGCTAACACGATTAACAAAGGGCTGGAGCAGCATGGTTTCAAGCCAGAGAGTGAGACACTCTCAATAGACTGGTAAAGCTGATGATCAAAGCCAGGGCAGTTCCCAAGGGTCCGAGGGAGGACAAAGGCAAAAACAGATTTGGAGTGCAAGTCAGAATACCAGAAAAGTGTGGACAGGCACATTCTTTCAAGCCTGAAGTTGTTTCTTGTTATAGGTGTCACATGGAGAAACAATACTAAAGGGACTGAAAGGTGAATGATCGTGTACTTTCTGTACTCATTATAGCATGTGTGTTGACAATGGATTAGGGACCCGAGAGGTTCCAATGGCATTCAGCCTAATTGCAATAACATTTGGAAAAGTAGCCCAGATGCTCTTAAGCACACCGGTCCAAATACCATGGGATTTGTGTTGGAAGCAAGTATCAATGGGAAAAAGGTTCCTGCCCTGAGACACATAACTCTGGGAGAATGTTTCTCTAAGCTGAGCGGATTCCCCTTGGTACCAATGGCACAATATTGGTAGCCAGTGGGGATAACATGGATTTCACAATTACCTTAATTGAATTAGAAATCAATGGTAAGTTGGCAGATGTAGAGTACTGAGAGGTGCAAAGTGGTGGATATCATTGGGGCAATAAGTTGATTGGCCCCAATTTAGTACCAGGACCTAAGGCCAGGCTCCGGAAGAGACCGGGACCATCCCAGATTTTCAAGGGCCAGAGAAAGATTGTGAATGGACCAGAAAAGACTCTAAGAAAACACATGCCATGTTGTTCATCACACCTGCTGCAGAGGGAGAGGAGGATGGGACACCCAGAGTGGACCAGGGGTTTGCATCTTGGTAATTGCCTGAGCTACAGGGTTTAACTGCTGAAGGACCTCCCTGTTATATATCTCACCAGGCACAAGTTGAATGTCTACAGTGCAGGTCAGCAAGGTATGAAATAGGGCTGCATTTAGAAATCCAACTGAGGGCTTGTTAGTGATAGGCTGCTAATGAGTTCTTTTTGAACACTGCTAATTGGTCAGTGGTAGAGTTGAGGGGTGGGACTGCACTTTCTGTTGTTCAGGTGAGGGGTTTTCCCGGCAGGGCCAGTCTTTTTGTTGCTTCCTGATTACTGCTTTAGGAAGGCTGATGACTGTCGTGTGCCAAGATCTCATACTTCATTGTGCCGCTGTTTTCGGTACTCCTACTTGGAGCAAACCCATTTGGTACCTGCTGTGAGTGCCATCATCATGCACACAGCCTGATATTTCAAAGAGAACCATCCAGAACCGGCTATGAAACCTTACAAAGTGGATTCACATCCCCTTGCATGAAATACTGCGGTAAAATGTTGGATCCAAACCTCTTCACTGTGATTCGATTCCAAGTTCTACTTGGCTAAGGAAAGGACTGCTCCACAGAGTGTTTAAAGAGCTGTTGTGTGACAAGGGCTTGTGCCTGATGGACAGCCAATCTCTCAGAGATGAGAGGATATCACCTGAAGACTTCACAACTTGCTGGAGAAGCTTAAAGTCTGCCTAATTCCTAGAAGCCTGCTGCCTCATCGGAGAGGAAAAGGAGGGTGTCTGTCCCTACAAGAGGACAAACTGCCATGGAAGAGATGCCAGCTGTGTTCCCAGCAGGTGTAAAATCCAGAAGTTACTGTCTGCCCTTGAGAGTGAAAATAAAGGTGACAGGTGTCCTGAGGGGTCTCCCATTACAGCCCTCAAACAGAAATAAGCCTGAGAATTAAGCATGTGCTTTCCAGCACCCCTGCAATGACTAAAGGCCTGGTGGTGCTGCTGCCTGACGTCAAGCAAATCCAAAGAATATGCTCCAGTCACCACCGAAGACAAAGTCTGATTGTGGCCCAAAGGCCCCCTTGCAAGACCAGCAGTCCTTGTGATCCTGGCCCAAAGGCAGAAACTGCAATCATCAAGCATCCATCAAATCCTGGCCTAAAGGCTGCATCTGTCAAGACAGGTACCCACTGAGAAGGCCTGTCTTGCTGCTCAACCACCTTGGTCTGAGTGAAGCCGCTGAGGCAGTCCAGTGTCAGTGGAGTTGCAGATGAAAGCACTGGCCAGCAGAACACCCGTCATTATTGCACAACCACAGCAATGTTAGCGGGCCATGGGCCCTCACATGTAAAAGACTGAGTTTCTGCATTGGGAGCATTGACAGTTACTTATACAATACCAAATTGGGTACACATTGTTGACCTGAACTATAAATACTCCTCATGAGTATCGACCTAGCAAACTGCACCTGTGTCTAATCTATGCCTACACCAACACCTCGGTAGATCCCATTCACACTACAGAAGCTCCTGGAATGGAGAGATGGTGCCAGTGAGGGTGTAAACTCTTACTAGTGAATCGTAGTTGGAATCACAACCTAGTAGCTGAGCCTCATTGAATTGTGTAGCATTATATTTTGCTGTGTTATTACAGTGCTTTCATTTGACTAAACAAAGCACTGTGCTGGAATTTGCCTTATTGTGTGTGTTGACTTCTGGAGTTCTGAACGCTTGTTTCCCCACCCCCTCAACACACTCTACCTCCTTGAGTAACATTTGACTGCTTGCCCTTGTTACCCTGATAGCTGTGTCCTCAACCACCACAGTCTGGGCCCAGTACCCCCTTGTAACCTGTGGTACCTTGAATGGTGTATGCCACAGGGCTTAGGAAGTTATAATTGCAATTCATGGTCAATCAGATTGTCACTACACGGTACCTAAAACGTCTCGAGACTAATACTCCTTGACCACAGCTGTGGCAGAGGCTCTTTTGCATTTGCACTTGCAGACCGGTAGATGAGGGTAAAATGTTAAATGTTAGAAGCAGTGCAGGACACAGATCATGGCCACCACCCCTGCTCTCCCCCCCCCCCCCCCCGGCGGGGCAAATGTTTGCAGCATAGCCATGATCTGATGAGCAAGACAGGTTCGGTATTGTACAGGTGCTTGTGTCCTACATGAATCTAAGCAGTGATTCAGAAAGAAGATTGAAATGGATCAACATGCTGCCTCGATAAATTGACATCTATGCCAGCAAGCAAATTACCAGCTCTAAGTATAAAGAATGCCCAAAATATTAGAATAAGACTCTGGACCATAAGGTCAGGCGGTGCATTCTGATGTTAAGGCTGAGGATACTCCCGTTAAAAGATGTAACAAAAAATTAGGGTGGCAACTTTAATAAAACAGGCAAATGTGATTTCTGTAATGGAGGAATACAAGACTTGGCACATGATTTATTTTTCTGTCCAAATAGTAGTCTGGTTGAGGCGCGTTCACGATTTTTAAAACCTATCTGTACAAAACATAATATTCTTAGAAATACGGATTTGATTGAGATCATAAGAAACCCTCCTCATGAATTTGTATGCTATAACGTTTTTAATTTTTTTAAGTGTTATTGCCACTATTTTAGAGATGTACAAGCTAAGAACAACAATCAAGTTTGCTTATAAAGTTTTCTATGATACAATGTAATATAATGAGATAGGTAATTAGTACATGTTATTTTACCATAATGTGGATTTCAGATGAGGTCTAAAACAATAAAAATTTCATTTCATTTCATTTCACCAGCTCTAAAAAATTCATTTGCAAAGTATGTGCACCAAAACACATAAAAAGCCTCATTAAAACTTTAAACGCATGTGCAGAGTGTACAGAAGTGCCTTAAGAGCAGGGCCACTAGAATTTTTCGGCAGGAAAGGACCAAATTATGCTGCAGAGTTCAGTAAATTATGTGGCAAGAAATGGCAAATCATACGGTACAATACAGCACATTTTGTAGTAGAACTACTTCAATATGTTATCTTTTCAAACGTGGCAACACTGTCTGGGCATTGTTTGCACCTCATTAGTACCAGTTTAATACCCTAATTTAGCAATAAGCAACAGAAAGGTGACCAGTCCAGCTGCGCAAAGGGCCTTACACTACGCTGAAATACATTTCACTGCTTTTTTAGTAACGTTTGAGCTAGAAACTATTTTTTTGTTAAAATCTGCAGATTATGCGACCGTTGAAGGATTATGTGGCAAAGGTGACATCTATAATTATGCAAAAATCGCCGCAAAATTGCATAATTCCAGTGGCCCTGCTTATGGGCAAGTTGCTTGTGGATATGAGAACGAAACTTGCCAACTCTCGCTTGACCCTTAGAAATCTACTTACGGGTGTGTTTTGGCTATGAGCAATCTTTGTCACACATGACAGAAACCTGTATCACTTTTGCTTGGCTGAACTGAAAATGGTTGATATTGACTAGTGGCGATGCATCAATATCTATGGAATATTGGCTAGTGATAGAATGATGTATAAGGTAGAATGTAGCTGAGTAGCATTGATGCAAATTATGTTGGGCCTGATTCACAGAACTTTCTTCCATCAGTGACTGTGACTTACTCCTATAAATTCAAGAGTAAGTCAGGCTAAGCCATCTCTATCTGAAATTTCTTTGTGGATAATGCCGATTTTCAATACTGATATATTTATTTTAACTTTAAATTATTTGTTTCCACATTCTCAAATTATGTTTTGGACTGTGACATTCGAAAATTTTGAAGACGGTAACTAGGAATAATTGAATTAAAAGAAACAAGCGTTGACAAAGACAATATATCGTGCCTTGACATGCTGGATCATTGATTATACATTTTTTACTAGCAAGCATATGCACAAAAATATGAAGGAAAAAGTAAATGTTTGCAATACAAAATTTTGATTAAAACAATTATCTTATTGAATTCTAATAGAACAATGCAGGTTCTTCCTCTTAGGTAGGTGCACTCACAGCTGTACAGAGACCCGTTTTAGTTGTAATGCTCATCACAGGAAAATATGATTCCTATTGGCACAAAAAGCATTATTGGCTTTGATTTACTCTATGCTGAAGGCTTTAAAACTAATTTAAACACACAAGGGTGACTACAATTATAAAAAGGATAAAAATGGAATGGAAAAAAAAAACATTGACAAAGTTAAGTATTAGTCCACCTGCTCGGCCACAGAACTACTCTTCTTTTTAAATGGATCTGCACTGCAATCAGGCGTAATTCCGTATGTATTGATGTCTTTTGTCTTGAACTATGACATACCATGGAAATACAATGAAAGCATTCCAGCCTCTCGTATACCTCCACCTCCACTCATTGCCAGATATGTAGTATCATACAACGACAGCTGGTGTCAGCACCTCCCTCGTGGCAAGAGTGGATACTATTCAAAGAGTAGAAAGCAGAGATCGTCTTTTAAATAGGCAAATGTGCGTTATTTTTAGTAGCACATTGGGGCATATTATCAAGGACCGGTATTAAAATTATCGCTGTTTTATCGGCAGGAAACTGCCGATAAAACGGCGATAATGGGCTTGATAATACGCCCTTGTTAATTCTCATAGAAGCCCATGTTAACACAAGAACATGGGCTTCTATGGGAATTAACAAGGGCGTATTATCAAGCCCATTATCGCCGTTTTATCGGCAGTTTCCAGCCGATAAAACGGAGATAATCTTAACACAAGTCCTTGATAATATGCCCCATTGTGTTCATTTAGTTGTGGAGAAAGGTGGAATTTAGTATTGCTGAGAAGGTGCATTAAGGCTGCTTGGAACTGTTTCAAATAGGGTATGGGGCACATTTATATGGCTGTGGTTGCTCAAAGTGGAATGTAGTGTGCTTAATTACTTCGTGGATGATTTAGTGTTCTGCTGGACACATACACATACATAGCTGCCAAGGTTTCAGATTGCCATGTGTGACATTTTCATGATTTCAATGTAATTATGATTGACATTTTTAGGACCATGAGGGACACTTTCTCACAAGCAACATTTTTGCAGTCATCCTGTGCCGTGTTCTCCCCCAAATTGTTTTCTGACTGGCACTGATGGTAACTGACTGTCCCTGGGCTCTCCCCAGGGCCAGTGCAATGCAGAAAATACACTTAGAATGTAGTGAAAACACCAACATACACAAGGGTACATTATGGGTTAGGGTACCCCTATGATTGGCATGACCTCCCCTTTTAAGGCCCTAGTACATAATAGGTCAGGGGGATTGAAACTACCTTTGAGTCCCTAGTATAGAATAGGACAGGGCCGTTTAGAGGCCAGCAGCCTTTCTGCACTTGAATGTGTGCACTGCTGAAGCCTGGAGTCTGTTTAAAAGCAGCCCTGTGTTGCATGACTGCTTTTAAAATGCAAACTGTGCCCAAACTCGACTTCAGTGTTTGGGGCAGCTAGAAATTAATAAACTACAATGTTTGGGCATATTAGGCACCCCCAGAATCTCCCCTATGTGTCCCATGGGTGGGGAGTCAGATACTTATAAGGAGGATCCTTATAAAAGTATTTTTATATGCCCTGGGGTTTGTGAAATTGCACGTTTCACTCCCCACCTTGTCGTAAAGTGCTTCCTAAAATCGACCTTTGTGCTAGGAGCACTGTGAAGGGAGGATCTGCAATCTTTGTGCATATTCAGAACCCCTAAAGTCTATGCTAGGTGTTCCAGGGATGGGGGTCCTGTAGATATAGGCAGGGTCTTTAAGATGTTTTATTGGCCCTGGTGTTGGAGAAATTGCCCAGTTCATTTTTCCCATTGCAGATACCAAGCCACATAGGTTAACATGGCAAGAAGTTATTAAATAATACCTAACTTCAAGGAGGTGATAAAAATATAATTCAAGGACTTCCTAGAATGGTATTGATAAATCCAACAATATGGTATTGTGGAATTGACCCTAAAATGTACAGAAGAGAAGTTATAAGACGTTATTGTCTGTAAACCAAAAATTCAGCCTTCTAGTGCTCTGATCTGATTGGCCAGAGTTAAGTGGATTAGCCCAGCTGCTTTGATAAGGTGAAAAGTAGCCCAGGAGGCCATGAAGCCATTGTGGGCACTGCTGCATAGGGATACTATTACAAAAAACACAGATGATGGACAGAATGTAGAACAATGTCATACATTCACCCCAGTACAAGGATCTGGGCCTAAATCCATCGTTTTTTTCACTCCACACCACCCTGGGTTAGACACTGGCTATATGCAAATCAGCTCTGACCCTTTGCCTCATGGGAAAAGTCCAGTCCGAACTGCCAAGCCCTGTCTTTCCCAGACCGGAATCAAGCATCCAAGGACCGGTTTCTGGCTATCAGCCTTCATTCAGCCTGGATAGCTTGACTCCAGTGGTGTGGAGAGCCTGGGACTCACGTCTGAGCATACCCAGCCCACTCGGGGTGAAAATTACAAAAAACACAGATGATGGACAGAATGTAGAACAATGTCATACATTCACCCCAGTACAAGGATCTGGGCCTAAATCCATCGTTTTTTTCACTCCACACCACCCTGGGTTAGACACTGGCTATATGCAAATCAGCTCTGACCCTTTGCCTCATGGGAAAAGTCCAGTCCGAACTGCCAAGCCCTGTCTTTCCCAGACCGGAATCAAGCATCCAAGGGCCGGTTTCTGGCTATCAGCCTTCATTCAGCCTGGATAGCTTGACTCCAGTGGTGTGGAGAGCCTGGGACTCACGTCTGAGCATACCCAGCCCACTCGGGTGAAAATTTACAAAAAACACAGATGATGGACAGAATGTAGAACAATGTCATACATTCACCCCAGTACAAGGATCTGGTCCTAAATCCATCGTTTTTTTCACTCCACACCACCCTGGGTTAGACACTGGCTATATGCAAATCAGCTCTGACCCTTTGCCTCATGGGAAAAGTCCAGTCCGAACTGCCAAGCCCTGTCTTTCCCAGACCGGAATCAAGCATCCAAGGACCGGTTTCTGGCTATCAGCCTTCATTCAGCCTGGATAGCTTGACTCCAGTGGTGTGGAGAGCCTGGGACTCACGTCTGAGCATACCCAGCCAACTCGGGGTGAAAATTACAAAAGACACAGATGATGGACAGAATGTAGAACAATGTCATACATTCACCCCAGTACAAGGATCTGGGCCTAAATCCATCGTTTTTTTCACTCCACACCACCCTGGGTTAGACACTGGCTATATGCAAATCAGCTCTGACCCTTTGCCTCATGGGAAAAGTCCAGTCCGAACTGCCAAGCCCTGTCTTTCCCAGACCGGAATCAAGCATCCAAGGACCGGTTTCTGGCTATCAGCCTTCATTCAGCCTGGATAGCTTGACTCCAGTGGTGTGGAGAGCCTGGGACTCACGTCTGAGCATACCCAGCCCACTCGGGGTGAAAATTACATTGTAGTTCGGACTGGACTGTTCCCATGGGGCACAGGGTCAGCGCTGATTTGCATATCGCCATTGTCTAACCCAGGGTGGTGTGGAGTGGAAAAACGATGGATTTGGGCCCAGATCTTTTGACTGGGGTGAATGTGTGACATTGATCCACATTCTGTCCATCACTGTTGTGTTTGCAATTACCGCTCTAAGTGTACTGGGGATGCTCAGACGTGAGTCCCAGGCACTCCACACCACTGGAGTCAAGCTAGCCGGGCTGATGAGAGGTGTTACCTAGAAACCGGGCCGGTCCTCGGATGCTTGTTTCCGTTCTGGGAAGGACATGGCTTTTGTAGTTCGGATTGGACTGTTCCCATGGGGCACAGGGTCAGCGCTGATTTGCATATCGCCATTGTCTAACCCAGGGTGGTGTGGAGTGGAAAAACAATGGATTTGGGCCCAGATCTTTTGACTGGGGTGAATGTGTGACATTGATCCACATTCTGTCCATCACTGTTGTGTTTGCAATTACCGCTCTAAGTGTACTGAAGATGCTCAGACGTGAGTCCCAGGCACTCCACACCACTGGAGTCAAGCTAGCCGGGCTGATGAGAGGTGTTACCTCGAAACCGGGCCAGTCCTCGGATGCTTGTTTCCGTTCTGGGAAGGACATGGCTTTTGTAGTTCGGACTGGACTGTTCCCATGGGGCACAGGGTCAGCGCTGATTTGCATATGGCCATTGTCTAACCCAGGGTGGTGTGGAGTGGAAAAACGATGGATTTGGGCCCAGATCTTTTGACTGGGGTGAATGTGTGACATTGATCCACATTCTGTCCATCACTGTTGTGTTTGCAATTACCGCTCTAAGTGTACTGGGGATGCTCAGACGTGAGTCCCAGGCACTCCACACCACTGGAGTCAAGCTAGCCGGGCTGATGAGAGGTGTTACCTCGAAACCGGGCCGGTCCTCGGATGCTTGTTTCCGTTCTGGGAAGGACATGGCTTTTGTAGTTCGGACTGGACTGTTCCCATGGGGCACAGGGTCAGCGCTGATTTGCATATCGCCATTGTCTAACCCAGGGTGGTGTGGAGTGGAAAAACGATGGATTTGGGCCCAGATCTTTTGACTGGGGTGAATGTGTGACATTGATCCACATTCTGTCCATCACTGTTGTGTTTGCAATTACCGCTCTAAGTGTACTGGGGATGCTCAGACGTGAGTCCCAGGCACTCCACACCACTGGAGTCAAGCTAGCCGGGCTGATGAGAGGTGTTACCTCGAAACCGGGCCGGTCCTCGGATGCTTGTTTCCGTTCTGGGAAGGACATGGCTTTTGTAGTTCGGACTGGACTGTTCCCATGGGGCACAGGGTCAGCGCTGATTTGCATATCGCCATTGTCTAACCCAGGGTGGTGTGGAGTGGAAAAACGATGGATTTGGGCCCAGATCTTTTGACTGGGTTGAATGTGTGACATTGATCCACATTCTGTCCATCACTGTTGTGTTTGCAATTACCGCTCTAAGTGTACTGGGGATGCTCAGACGTGAGTCCCAGGCACTCCACACCACTGGAGTCAAGCTAGCCGGGCTGATGAGAGGTGTTGCCTCGAAACCGGGCCGGTCCTCGGATGCTTGTTTCCGTTCTGGGAAGGACATGGCTTTTGTAGTTCGGACTGGACTGTTCCCATGGGGCACAGGGTCAGCGCTGATTTGCATATCGCCATTGTCTAACCCAGGGTGGTGTGGAGTGGAAAAACGATGGATTTGGACCCAGATCTTTTGACTGGGGTGAATGTGTGACATTGATCCACATTCTGTCCATCACTGTTGTGTTTGCAATTACCGCTCTAGGGATACTATGGCAGAGGGAGGGGTCGTAAAACATCTTCTAAAAAGAGAGGAGGGGACAGACAGTGTAAGTTAGGCCCAGTTATAGCCCTACCCTCTGAACTCAGCCAGATGATAGGCTTAAGGCAGGAATTTCCAGATGCAAAGGGGAGAAAGCATATGTAGATGAGCCAACCTGTATGTTGGTTTAGTTAGCTTTTCTCTCTCTGCTGAAAATTCTGACATATTGAATTTTGGAGAAATAGTGCTTTCTGGGAGACCAATGTGCCACACTTTGGAGAAAGTGGTCATGCTCTGGAGTGTTACAACGATATTGGTAACCAGGTCTAGACTTGGGCGCACTACTGCGTGTCTGGGCAAGTCGTTCAATAACTAAAGTAGGACAGTGCTTCAAAGGGTGGAGGGATCTGTTACCAAACAACCCCACAAGTACCAACTAAGTGGGCACAATCTAGACTAAACAACAATTCCTCCCTGAGCACTATAATGTTAAAATAAATAGTACATGTAAGTAAACTGATTCTTCAGTAAATCCAAATATCTTAGTTATAGGTGCAGACAAGTCGTCATCAAATTATGATTACTCAAATATCCAAATGCAAATGCAGTCATATTTAATTGACAGTCCAAAAGAAAGTCCTTATTCAAAATCCGTTCATCACATATCCAAAGATTCTCCAATTCCAACAGAAATCTTCTTTGTATGAATTAATATATAGTTCCAAGGTATGGCTTTAAACTCCAAACGCACAGCCAATACATGGTTCGTCATGCAATTCTTAGAGCATCATGACTTCATCAGGGCTGCAACCCAAAATAAATAACATAAGAATATTGTACCTCTGATGTTTCATCTATATCTGAATATCTTAACATGTGGACCATAGCCCAAAATCAAGTATAAAAAGGAGAAGAAAAGCGAAATAAAGAAGTCCCAAATCACCCATCGTGATATCTTAAAAAGGTACAAAGAAAACTAGTAAGAAAGTTCAATGTTTAATTAAACACCCTGGTGCACCTAGGACCCAAGAGATAAATACAAGTACTAAAATCAAGATCGCCTTTGACATCATTGTAAGCAATCCTATGAGATTCAATCCGACTAGTAAAATACACCAACAATCTAATGTAATTTGATAAGCTGGAATATTTTTTTCTGTAATTGATTGCCCGTTTTTCTACATGTGATGGCTGCATGCATATCGTTAATGGATACCGGAAGGTGTCCGAATGAACTGATTTAGATAGTACAATTGTAGCTCTGCTTGATGAGATATAACTGTGTGTAGTGTTGGTTATATCTTTGCCCTCTGATCTCATGGTTACGAGTTCGAGACGACCTGATGAGCGGTCTGTGTCGCTTTGCTTTTTAATTGATATCTCGTATATTTTATTTTTCTTGAGTTTAAACTAGCGACTTTATTACAATAACAAAGTTAATGTTTAGTGACTTAAATACCACGAATGGAGACACGTAAAAAAGAAACAATCTGCCATAAGCCGATGTCTTTGCCACTATCTTCATACATCAAAAAACATTATAATTGAATAATCCCTAAACTGACTATGAATATCGCACATTCCTCATCTCCAACTGTAATACTTGCACATGGTGTCTCTGTGTAATCAAGTAATTGATTGCCCGTTTTTCTACACGTGATGGCTGCATGCATATCGTTAATGGATACCGGAAGGTGTCCGAATGAACTGATTTAGATAGTACAATTGTAGCTCTGCTTGATGAGATATAACTGTGTGTAGTGTTGGTTATATCTTTGCCCTCTGATCTCATGGTTACGAGTTCGAGACGACCTGATGAGTGGTCGGTGTCGCTTTCGCTTTTTAATTGATATCTCGTATATTTTATTTTTCTTGAGTTTAAACTAGCGACTTTATTACAATAACAAAGTTAATGTTTAGTGACTCAAATACTACGAATGGAGACACGTAAAAAAGAAACAATCTGCCATAAGCCGATGTCTTTGCCACTATCTTCATACATCAAAAAACATTATAATTGAATTATCCCTAAACTGACTATGAATATCGCACATTCCTCATCTCCAACTGTAATACTTGCACATGGTGTCTCTGTGTAACCAACTCAGTCTCAGTCCCCTACGGATACAATCAAATTCGACGCCCTTCACTAGTAATACAATAATGTCCAACATGTAAAAATTAACCCAATTAGTCACAGTTCAACAGAAATCTACAACTTGTATCATAAAGCATTACCTAAATACATTTTCTCATAGTTCTTGCTCCAACGGCGATATAATCCCTGAAGGCTCCCTGGGTATGTTGACAGATATCAAGTATAATAGCAATCTCTTATCTCAAAAAAGTTTATCCCCTCTATGTACATTTTCATCCATTATGTCACTGTTCTCATCTCAAAAAAGGATTCCCACAACACTTCCTGTAATATTCAAATCGCCTCTCAAAGCTCCTTTGGTATATTGGTAATCGTAAATTGTAATTGCGTTCCTATAATCAAAGCGACATTAACCCCTATGGTGAGTAACACACCGGCGAGTATTCAATATGTCCACAATACCCATTCATGCCTTTTATCTCACCTTAATACAGTGTTCTTGAGAAGTTAAATTCTGTTAAATTCTCCGGTATCCACGAGTACATGATCTGCAGGAGAATGCTAAATTATCTTTTTCATTAAATCCCATACACCTCGTAAGACAAGTAAAAAGGGATATTATTGCAAATCTAGGCAACCCAAACTAGAGCTCACCAACTCCCGACGTATCAGTCTCCACGGCAAGTCTCCGTTACACCTCGCGTACAACTTAAGCGTCATTTCTTCATTGGGGCTTGCTTTCTCTGCTGCGGCCTCGAATCCACCACTGGTGCGCCCATCGTGGAGTTGGGGGTGACGCTACCCCTGACAGTTCGCCCCTGAGACCTTCCTTGGCAGCAGTGCCTGTTGCTGCCTATTTGCTGTGGGCTTACCGGGTCCCGGGACTGACATCCTGGGTGCTGGGCCTCCTGTGATCAGCGGGGATGTTGTCTAGGAGTATATATTTGCCCCCACTTGGACGGCCATTGGTGCCCCCACTCTACATCCCCAGCGCTGACCCGGGGTCCCAGGCGCTGTGGTGCGCCCTCCTGAGACGGCTGGCCTTGGGTGATTGGCCTCATTAGACTGGCTCATCTCTTACCTACCTGCGCGGACACTCCGCGAGGCCGGGGCTGGTGCTTTGTGGCTTTGCTCGTCTCCCGGATCCTCCTGCCACTGGTTTGCTCCTTCTGCGCCTCATCTCCCACCCTGGGCCTGGTCGCCCCTTCTGTGTCTGCTGGTCCCACGGCGATTTGCTCCGATATGGGAAGTCGGATCCCAAACAGCCCAAGATCGCCTTTGACCTTCGCAGGTCATGCCACCAGGATGGCGTGGGCCTGAGGTGGCGGACTCTGCCGGGGCTCCAGATGCTCTCCCTGGCCGTGATGACGATCTCAAGGCGATTATGCTGGAGGTGAAGTCAGCCGTTACCGGCATTGCCTCTCAACTGGAAAATCTCTCAGTTCGCTCGACTCGGTTAAGGCCCGGGTGGACTCTCACAACAACCGGCTCCTACACGTCGAAACTAGGGTTTCGGAAGCAGAGGACGCTGCCACCCAGGATAGACAGAAATTGCACCAGATGGACAAAATCCTAGCTGTCATCTGCAAGAAGAACGAGGACTTGGAGGCGGGCTCTCGTCGGAGCAACCTCTGCCTTACGGGCCTTCCTGAATCCACAAATATCTCTAAGATGGAAAACTACATGGAGAACCTCCTCAGAGAGCTGTTTGGAGACGTTCTTTTGTCCTTCTTTGTGGTGGAGCGGGCGCATCGCTCCCTAGGGCCGCGTCCTCGTCCTGGTATGCCTCCACGCCCCATCGGGGCCAGAATCTTGAATTTTCGCGACCGTGATACCATCCTCCGGGCTGCCAGGGACAGTGGCACCATCACCCACCATGGCAACACCCTTTCATTTTATCCCGACTACACCATGTCAGATCAGGCCGCGAGGAGAGAATTTCTACCAGCTAGGAGAATCCTCCAGAAACACGAGGTGTCTTACTCTTCGGCCTATCTGGCAAAGCTGAGGGTCCACCAGGACGCCAACACGCTGATCTTCCCAGACCCAAGAGAGGCTCTCGCTTTCTCTAAACGCCTGGACAAGGAATCTAGACACTCCCCCTCTGAATCTTCACGTGAGGCCACCAACCAGCTGAGTGACAATGACTGATGGGTCCTATGTGCCTTATTATGTTTTCTATGTACTCTGATGCCGTTTATTCACCCTATACTAGCCGGGGGTATGTTTTTTTCTTTTTTTCTTTTCCCTTCCTCGTACATTTCTGCCGTCTTTGGGGGCCTCCATTTTCTGTGTAGTGTATAATGCATTCTCAGATTGTATGCCGATACCGGGCATTGCCCTTTTGTTCTTTTTTTGCTCTCCCCACAGGTAGACTTTACACTTGCCTATTATCAGGGCTGATGGGTAGTGTGGACACACTGTTCGTATTTTCCCTTCATCTCACCGGAAGGCTGCTGTTCCTTTTGATCTTGGCCAGCCTGCCTCACCGCGGGGGTGTTCGCCGAGTCCTGCCATGCCCCACCAGGAATGATTTCCAATCCTATGGTTTGGCTGTCCTGTCCAAGTTCTGGGTTCCCTGGGTGGGATGGGGGGATTCTCAACCTGATTGGGGGGTTGGAGTAGGTGGGGGGAAACGGGGGGGCTATCCGCTTGCTCTGTTCCGTGCGGACCTTGGTCTGCGCACTGTGGGGGGTGAGTGGGTGGTCTTGTTCTTCAAACAAAGGTGCGCTTCTGTTGCGTTGTTTTCTTACAGATGCTCTGTACCACTGCACGTTCTGACGCTCCTGCTGTGCCATGTTTGAGATTATTTTTCCTTTCGCTCTGCGATACATGGGTTGCTACAAGAGGGGGTTGGGGGGGAGGTTGCTTTCCCAGTGTGATGGTTGCCTTGGTTTTCTGCCTCTATGTTGCCTCTGTATAGCTATGTATGCTCCTTTATTGATGCTATGCTATATTTGATGCTCTGTTTTTATGCGTTTGGCACAAGGTGCTCCCCTTTATGTCCTGGCGTCTACTTACTGCAGAGGCTGCATGACCCTCTTCATCTGTCAGCAGCATCGCGATGGCGCGTCTGTCATATCCTTATTTCTTTGCTCCCTAGGTGCCGACTCCGATTCCCCTGGACTGGATTATGCTCCCTTGGGCTGCTGCTTGTCATACTTCCCCCATCGGGTCACCGGATTGCCCTGTGGTGACCGGATGTGGGACATGGCTAGTCCTCCTGCAGCGTCGCCTGCGCGGTGCCTCCCTCTTTGATTCGTCTGATGGCTAATCTAACGTGTTGGACATGGAATGTCCGTGGACTGAATGATCATAGCAAGGCCCGTCTAGCCCATGCTCATTTGCAGCGCCACTGCGTGGATATCTGTTTATTGCAGGAAACCCATCTACTTCCCGGCTCAGTCTCCAGGCGCGCTATTGGGGGGAAACCCACTCCTCTACCTATTCCTCCTATGCCAGGGGAGTATCCATTTTGCTGCACCGTGGCCTCCCTTGGCAGACCTCCAATGCCCGCGTAGACCCGGAGGGTAGATACGTGATCTTGCATGGCCTCATGCTAGCACAACCGCTCACCATTGCCGCGGTGTATGGCCCGAACTCCGACAACCCCGACTTTTTCCACCACGTCTGGCATCTGATTTCCTCCTGTGGTCGTGCTGCCGTTATCTGGGGTGGTGATTTTAATGTTACCTTCTCCATAGCGCTGGACCGGTCGGGTCCTGCCCGGTCTAGCCCGCGGGCCGCCACTGCTTTGTCTTCTATTCTCGCCGACAATTCGCTCTTTGATGTTTAGCGCCATCTCCGCCCGGACGCCCGGGAGGGTACTTGTGTCACTGGAGCGCGTGGCTGCTGGTCGAGAATAGACCTCTGGGTCGCCTCGCCAGACGTCCTGTCCTGGACTGTCGATGCCACTCATATGGCCCGCACCATTTCCGATCATGCGCCGGTCCAGCTCATCCTTCGGCCCCCTGGCTCCGACGGGCTTTTTCCTGGCGTCTTTCCCCTAATGCCCTCAGGTATTTGGTATTTTGTGACGAAATTCAATCCGCCATTACTAATTATTTTGAGCTTAATGTGGAATCTGTTGACTCTGCCTCTACCCTCTGGGAGAGCTTTAAGGTATTTATTCGGGGTGAGTGCATCTCTGAGCAATCGGGCGTTCTCCGGTCTATTCTTTCTGAGCTTGCTCGAGATTTGTGACCTGGACTCCGCTCTGTTGCTCAATCCCAGCCCTGAGGCGTTGGTGCTTCTGCACCAAAAGCACACCAAATTTTCAGACGAAGCAGGTCGTGAGCTGTCCTTTCTGGGCAGGGAAGGCCGTGCCCGCCGTTTCGGGGAAGGGGATCGTCCCGGGCGCACCCTCGCCAACCTACTGCGAGCCCCGCGGGCTGCCTCTTACATCACCGCCCTTAGTGATGGGGGCCCGGATCGCACCACGTCCTCGGAGGAGATCAGGGCCCGGTTCGTTTCATTCTACTCCAATCTCTATTCCACGGGTTCTCCTTCTCCCTTAGCGGAGTTTGAACAATATTTCGAGTCCATCGCCTTAGTCTGGCTTGCGGATTATTATCGTAAATTTCTCGATGAGCCCTTCTAGAAGGAAGAGATCCTGGCGGCAATTAGCAGACTCCCGAGTGACAAGGCTCCGGGTCTAGATGGCCTGCCCGCCGCCTTTTATAAAGCGTTTGCCGCTCTCCTGGTCCCGCATCTTGCCGCCATGTTCAACGAATCCTTCGATACGGGCACGCTTCTGCCATCTCTCCGCGAGGCCTCGCTGACCCTCCTTCTTAAGCCTGACAAACCTGCTTATCGTTGCGACTCCTACCGCCCCCTCTCCCTTATTAACTTAGATAATAAGATTTTCGCTAAGCTGATTGCCTCTCGCCTTTTATTATTAATGCCCACTATTGCTCTTCCCGATCAATCTGGCTTCATCCCAGGCAGGGCCACCTCTTCTGTACTACACCAAATCAACCCTGAGCTTCCAGCCGTGGGGGCAATGCTTGACGCCACGAAAGCGTTTGACACCCTGGAATGGCCCTTTCTATTTTATGTCCTGCCCCGAATGGGTTTTAGTGCTCAATGTTTGCAGAACATTTGTCTACTCTATACTGATCCCACGGCTCGACTTCGCATAAACGGGCTGGTGTCAGATCCCAACGCCATCTCGCGTGGAACCAGGCAGGGGTGTCCGTTATCACCCATGCTTTTCGCCATCGCTATGGAACCCCTGGCTGCTCTGCTGCGGCAGCATCATACCCACAGGGGTATCGTTTTTTCATCTCGCTCCCTCCTGGTCTCCATGTATGCTGACTCTTTATGTTCGACATCCCCAAGAAAACCTAAGTCCCCTTCTACGGGAGGTGATCCGGTTCGGCGGGCTCTCGGGCGTCCAGATCAATTGGAATAAGTCGGTGCTCTTTCCCCTGACTGACGCTACTCATTCATTTGCGCCAGATTTTCCTTTTGAGTGGGCATCTGGCCCCACGTGCTACCTGGGGATTTGGCTGAGCAGAGACCCAGACGAGCTCTGGCGCTCCAACTTTGGCCGCGCGGTAGATTGGCTCGAGTCTAAAGTCCCCCAGTGGAGCCGGTTGCCACTATCCCCGGCAGGTCGTGTTGCCATAGCTAAGATGGTGGTACTCCCCAAATTCCTTTACCTCTTTTCTAACATACCTATCCCTTTTGCCTCCTATTTTTTCCGCCGACTTCGGTCGCTGGTAGTATTGCTGATCTGGGCCGGGCGACAACCCAGGATTGCTTACGACATCCTAACCTTGCCTATGTCGGCGCTGGGTGCCCTGGATTTTAAACTGTACGCGCTCTGTGCACAAGCTAGTTTCCTTCATTTTTGGCTGCATCCCACCCCCTTACCAGCCCCACGTCGCGGTGGAGCTGGATGTTGCCTCTCCCTGGCCCCTGTCCACAGCACTCTTTGCTCCTGCGGTGCACCCCCGGGCAGTAGTAAACACTGTAGAAACTCTGCGCTGGGCATGGTTATATCTTTGCCGTCTCTCAGGTCTTTCTCATTTTTCCGCTAACGCCGTACCCATCGTTGACCACCCGGATTTTCCGCCCCTGCAGTCCTCCTGCATGTCTCGCCACGCGGCGTCTCGGGCCTTAAGACTGTTGCGGATCTGTACCCGGAGGACTCCTTCTACTCCCTCCCTGAATCTCCCTCCTTGATGAACACTCTCCTCTTTTATCAGCTGCGTGCCACCTGTAGGAAATTGCACCCGACCTTTCCGCATCCGCCGCCTACTTTCCCGGCACTGGATTTTGTGTACACCTCAGAGTCCCCACACAAGCTTGTCACAAGATTGTATGCCTTTGCGTTGGTGGCCTCCCCCATCTCCTTGCCTCGGGCGCGTGATGCGTGGAGTGCAGATCTCGGAGTGGACATTTCAGACGCCGATTGGTTTTACTGCTGCAACCAAGCTACCAAACTCTCCCCGAACTATCGGCTCCGCCTGATTCATTTCAAGTTTTTGCACAGGTTCTATCGCACTCCGGTGCATCTATCGCACTCCGGTGCATCTTCATTGCTTGGGACTGAGTCCGGAGGACTCCTGCAGGCGATGCTCGGCACCAGCCGCGGACTTCGCTCATCTGTCCTGGCTTTGCCCGAGGGTGCGGGTGTTTTGGATGGAGGTCTGCTCTACTGTATCTGAAATCACCGGCGCCACCGTGCACCCGGACCCCCTCCTTTGTCTTCTTGGATTTGTCAAACCGTGTCCAGACGCTTCCCGTCGGTTAATCGCTATGCTCCTGGTGCTGGTGAGACGCAGGATTGCGAGGTGCTGGGGCCGCTGTCTCGACCCCGTAGTTGCAAACTGGCTTGCAAATGCCTTCCGTTGTCAAAGGCTCCTCTCTGAATTCTGGGACCTGATGCCTGCTAGATCACGGCCTGTTGACATTTGGGGCCCCCTGGTCGCCTATCTTCTTTCCCGTTCCCCCTCGAGTGGTGCTGTCTCTCCTGCACTCCCCTCCGGCCCTAGGTCCGCGGCACCCGCGGATGTGGCCGATACCTGATTTCCCCTTCTGCTCCTGCCCTATACATGTGCTGCCTGTGCCTCTCCCCCACTGCTATCTCCCCCGCGCTCCCCGCCGGCCCTTGGCCGGCTGCGGCCGCTGGTGCTGGTCTCTGCTTGATTTCCAACTGTCCCCTGTCCGGCCGCCGCTGCATCTTTGGTTCTGGAGTTTCCTCCAGGCATGCTGTCCAGCCCAGTGGACTAGATCACCTGGGAGCACAGCGCTGCTACATTAATGTTTGTGAGAACTGTCTGCTGCCTTTTTGCCACCCATTGTTTTGAACATGGCTCTCTTTGGAAGTGATCTGCCACCCTGCGCGGTGTCTTATTATGGAGCTCATATCTTGTCATGTATTATTGTACTTCACCTTCTTTCAGAAAATGACAAATAAAGTAAAAAAAATAAAAAAGAAGTAGCATCCAGAGCCAACTCAATGGGGAGAAAAGGGATGGTAGTGTTGGCAGCTAGATCAGATAATAGTGAAAACCGATTGCTACAACAAACAATATCAACTGGGTTAGGTGGGCAAGATGGAACGGGTGCAACTGGGCTAGGACACTCACTCTGGATAGCAGGTGCGATTGCGGATTGTCTAACTACCCTCCCAAACATGCTAGGTATTCAGGGTTGTAAAGTGGTGGGACCTGAAGGAGAAGTAGAGTCCAGAATGGGTAAGGCAACCCACGTCACAGATGCATCAGAGTATAACAAGTCTTCGCATTCAACAACGGGATTGTCTATACGGTCAATTACACAATTCCCACTGGCAGATTTACCTATTCTTTTTGATTTTATAGTTTTAGAGTGCCATTAGACCCCTCAATTGGCTTCCTTTTTCACATGGTTATAAAGGAGTACAGATTACTATTATACAACTCTAACAAAACAATGAAACACAATTTTTTTAAGGTCTTGTTGTTTTAGGAAAAGGGGCCTCCTACAGCCATGAAAGAATTGAAAGCAATATTATCCTCCAATGGAGCCCCACTAACTGGGTTCACCAATTTAGATTTAAGCATAGCATCCAGCAGCAAAATAAAGCCAAAATACTACTGTCATGCCTCTCGAGAGTCAATTGTTGGGGATGGCCCAGCCTAGCCTCCTCCGGGCTCCGACAGGTGTGGATGGGTCCGCCCGTGGCTGGGGCTTCGCCCTGGTGTGGCCTTTGCACTTCCTGCACCGCGGGACCTCAAATATGCTGATAAGCGCCTCCTGGTGCAAAAGTGGTGATGGAGGAGAGCGGGGAGCCTAGGAGTTGAGGTCTTTCCCCGACTGAGTCAAATGTGGCCGTTGCAGCTGACTCCTTGGTTTCCCCAGACCGCAAAATGCTGATAAGCACCTCTGGGTGTGAAAGTGAGGATGCAGGAGACCGGGGAGCCTGGGAGTTGAAGTCATCCCCCGGCCAGGTCTCCCTGTCAAGTGCGGCGGTTGTGGCTTCCTCCTCCTACTAATCATGTATTAGTGTGTCACATAAATACCCACACTCCCAAGTATTAGATTGCTGTCTTAAATCAGCAACATACAACAACCTTTTCAGTTTTTTCCTTTCAAAGAACAAAGAAAAAATGTCCTCCATGGAATACATTTACTTTGTCTCCAAAACGTTCCTCCAATTTCCTATATGTAAGTTGAAAACCATCTTTCTAGTTTCTCCCTCCACCCTTTTCAGTAGGTTTGAGCAGGCTTACATACACTGCATACCCTTCTATGTATAGACTGTGAAGTCATGTCTGGTGTTTCCTTAAGGAAATGCATGTAAAGAAAAATGAAAACAAATAATAATAAGATTGATAACATATACTCTATTGTTTCCCATGAAGAAAGGATTCACCACTATCAATTAAGAAGAGAGCGCTGTGTCATGTGAGCCGCTGCCATGTACATAATCAAATATTAACTTATTCATTTCTATTCCCATTCCAAGCAAACAGTGCATAGGTGTTGAGGAATATTTGCATACATGTATTTACCTTAATTTTACTGTCATTTGATTTCTACTATTTTTTCCAACATTTTTTCTCTCTTATTTATCAATAATATTTGCTGCTGATACTCAGGCTCTTCTATTAATTGCATTGAGACCATATTGGAGTGCTCACATTCCACTGGGATTAGGGAGCGCCTATGTTATTGTAGGAGGACACAGGTAGATCCGTATTCAGAAATGGTCTCTGATATTAGTTCAGCGCTGGGATCAGCCGGGTTGATAATCGGGGAAGCAACACACCTCTCTGCCCTTATGGTAAATGTGTCTCCATCAGGGAATGTAGTTGAAATACCAAGGGAGACTGGTGTGCCCACTGTCAGGGTGTAATTTGCTAAGACTGGACCATTAAAGAAATTAGACTTGAAGTCGGCCATGGTGGCTGTAATTGATCCAGAGTCATCATCTGATGGTCACAAGAAGACAATAAAGATGGGGATGGTGGAGCCACATAGGGGGGGAAGGTCGCCAAACGGAAAACTCCAGGACAACGACGGCAAGGAGGACGTCATCCAGGAACAAAGAATAAAACAAAAACCAAGGGACCAAACTTCATATCATATTTCCAGCTTGATAACCGACAGCGTGCTTGTTAGGCAGTCTCTCAGCAAAAGAGTGGCACAAGTACACTAGCTGTCCAAGGAGCTGTGATGAATTAGAGCCAGGGCATCACCATCACAACCACACAAGTGGCCAGCTGAGACCCCAAAGGAGAACAAGAGAGGAGCGATTGAGACGTCTAGCCCCAACTAGGCCTAGGTGGTTCAGAAAAAGAACAAATATGCCTGCTGTGCAGTCAGAGAACCGCCAGAGGGCACAAGGACACTATATGGCCACATGTCGTGGATGCTGTGCCATTGATTACCCTTAGCACTAAACATCCTTGACTGGAAGAAACTGCCTGTTGCCCATGAGGCTAGGATTGGAGGAACCAAGCAACACAAGGGAGAACAGCGCTCTGTCACTGTATCTGCCTGATGAAGGAGGGGGATACTTCACAGAAGACACTGAGATCATGTGGTGCAACTCAGACTGCCACCCCGGCAAAAGTCCTGCACCTACCCACAGCCAGGAATCCCAGAGATGCAACACTGTTCAACCAAGCCTGCCATGTGCACATGACCCCAGGCAGGACGAGGCCCAGAGAAAGGGAGGCCAGACTGAAAGGAGGATGAAAGCACAATGCAGCAGAGACTCTGGTCCAGACAGCAGGACCTCATTGATGGGCACCCTCAAGGGATTCTGTGCCACACCCGCAATAACCAGGACTAACGTCTCCACAGCCTCATGGCTCAAGTACTGCACCATCAAGAGAAGGTAAAGCAGAAGCAAGGTTCCCAATGTCCAGGGAACTGGAGCTCCAAGAAGGTCCCTGAGGGGGAAATTGTAGGGTGTGACATGACACCACACTGACCAAGAGAGAAAGAGTGTCAGGCTGTGGGAAGATCCTCAAGGTAGAGAGCCAACCTCACATTTCTACCAACAGAAATGGAGCTCCAAGAAGATCCCTGATGAGGGAACACGCAGCATGTGGCCAGACACCATACAGGACTAAAGAAGAAGATGAGAAATAGATCAGCAACAACCTCCTAACCAGTGACTGAGGCCGGTGGCTGGACTACAGAGACAATCAACCACTGAGAGGTTCTCTTGGCCAGTTCTGAAGTAGGTGCACATCACTGCACCTAGAAGAAAGAGAAGAATTGAGCAATGAGGAGTCTCAGTGGCATAATTGGGAAAAGGTGCATACCGATGCACCAAGGAGAAAGAAGAGCAGAAAGTGGGACCCAACGGTTCACATTTGAAAACCTGAAGACCAACCAAGCTCAGAAAGAGGGAAGATCAAGAGCAGCCAAGCCCGAAAAGCACACTTGAGAAGGCTTGAGCCGCTGATGGAGTGCATCTAGACACACAAGCAAGCCACCAAGGTGAAATGAGGACAACCTAGCGACAGCCCAGAGGTAGAGCCAAAAGTAAGCTGCATACACTAGTAAGCTGAGTCTCTGCCCGACGCTTCCCAGTGAAGCTGTCCAATCACAGTCACCTGTGGTTCAGTAACCCACAGTATCCAGTCTAAAGGATGCAGAGGCCTCCACAAAGATAGGATATAAGCACCAAGCCACCATCACTCCAAGTTGTTGACGACCCAAGAAAGAAGGCCTGCGACCATCAAGGCAAGTCATTGCCACCTGTCGTACATGTGCACCACACGACTGGTAACCCCATCATGCCAGGCCCTGTCTAGTGCATCACCACTACTTCTCATGAAGCATTGCACAACCAGATAGGAGTCCAACAATGTTGTTATACCTATATAGTCTAGTCAAATTAGTTAAAAAAATGGGCTAACCTAGAACTAATTGCAATACAATTTCTGTGAGTGGATTCTTATTGAAAATTTTCCATAGAAAACGATGGTGAAAAGTCTACCACTCTATCATGACACGTTAATCCAATATGGCGGATTTTTCAAGATGGCTGCCCATTATTTGAGATATACGGTATAACTGTTTATATGCCCATGTGTGGTATCATTTTATATGTTTTTAGGGACGGGAAAGTCAAAAATAACATCAAAAATTGTTTCTGATGACCATAATATCAAATAATCGCAGAATATGTCAGATAGATAAAGTTTGTATAATTTTTTCGTTGACTTATATGACAAAGTGTGAAGGAACGTAAATATTACAATTAACTTTTGGAATAAAAAGTTTGCTATTGTTTGTGTTTTGTTTTTTAACTTTGTTGTTATTGTTTATTTTTATGTTAAGCAAAAATGTTATGCAGGTTCCATCAGGTTCTCCAATGCTTGACCCCACTTTTGTTGTTTTTATCTTGTAGATACTAGGTGCTCACACACCTTGTTCTGATGACGATCTCAATTTTATGAGATTGAAACGCCGTCAACCACAGGTGAACTGGACTCCCTTTTTATTATAGAAGCAGATGCATAAAGGATTCTAGATTCTTGTGTTTTTAATTGCTGCATGTTTTAAATATTCTCACTGCACATTTCCTTCACTTATTTGTCAGCACTAGATCATGATTGTTAGAACTGGGGGTCTCTAGTTGGCTGAGGTAGGTACCTTGGGCCAAATCGGGACCCTTGCTACTCAGGCAGGGAAAGGAAGGACACCTTCTCAGATATCCCCTGCTCACCCCCTTGGTAGCTTGGCACGAGCAGCCAGGCTTATCTCCAAGGCAAATGTGTAAAGTATTCGCAACCCCGCTCTCAGTAACCCAATGATGACACCACAAATGGACTCAACAAGAGTTTCATAAAAAAACAAGTATATGTTTATATAGAAAGCTATACGATGAGGCCACACAATAAAAATCCAACATATGCGTACTTCTAATATTTCACCTGGCCGGTTATTAGGCAAGCGAGGCCTTGTAGGTTCTCGCAGTATTAATGAGCAATTCTAGATGATCCAATGGAGTCCTAATGCAATGCTATGCAGTTTGTAATGCAAGAATCAGGCATTTCGCAATGTAAAAATAATGCAGTTCATTATGCAACAATCAGGCAGGTTGTTATGCAAAATAATGCAATGCATAATGCAACAATCAGGTAGTTCGTTATGCAGCAATAATGCAATGCGTAATGCAACAATTAGGCAGTTTGTCATACCAAAATGATGTAATAAGTAATGCAACAATCAGGCAGTTTGTCATACCAAAATAATATACTCCGGCACCGGTCAAGGTGCTACGGCAGTCTTTATGCTACTCCCGAGGACTCGCGGTCAGCTGCTGCCAAAATATGTCCCCCAACACGGGTATGGTGTAAAACAAATTGTAGCTCCCCACTCCAGCCCCGGTGCTGCCACTCCTCGGCAAGTACGGGCCGCAATACAGACTTCACCAGAGGCTTGGGCTGGTAAGGCCAAGGGCGGTTCTCTCATAGCCCGCACCCCACCCCAGGCGTAACACATGCACACTCGCTGAGCGTTACCTGAGGGGTGTGATCTCACGCTCCTCTCTTTGCCTCACGACTTGGGTCTCCGATGTGACTTTGTTGATCTTGGGCAGTGGAACCCGCCCCCCATCCCGACGGGGTTGGTTCGAGGTCCCTCCTTGGCAAAGACGGGCTTGGACCGGCGACACAGCTCCTCTGCGGATGCCGGTCGGGGGCGATGGCAAGACACAGGTCTCAGGCTGCAACAGGGCACACGCACACAGCATCGCTGAGACTCACTTAAGCTCTGGGTGCCCACGATAACAAGGCAATCCTCACGTAGGTCTCAGACTGCACAAAGCACATTCACATAGCGTCGCTGAGACTCACTTGAGCTTCGGGTGTACACGATCACAGGGCAATCCTCACGAAGGTCTCAGGCTGCTCATAGCAGACGCACACAGCGTCGCTGAGATTCACTTGGACTCTGGGTGTACACGATCACAGGACAATCCTCAAGAAGATCTCAGGCTGCACGAAGCACACGCACACAGCGTCGCTGAGACTCACTTGGACTCCAGGTGCACACGACCACAGGGCAATCCTCACAAAGGTCTCAGGCTGCACGAAGCACACACACAGCGTCGCTGAGATTCACTTGGATTCCGGGTGCACACGATCATGGGGTAGTTCTTACAAAGGTCTCAGGCTGCAAAAAGCACACACACACACAGCTTTGCTGAGACACCTCTGGAAACTTTTATGTTCCTGAGTTTCCATAACAGGTAGACCACTCTCCTCGGGCCCTTGGGGACAAGTTACTTCAGGACATAGTACACAGCAAAGTCCTTTCAAGCAGGGGGACACATCACACACCAAAGTCCCTTAGCCTCTCCTTGGATAAAGCATCAAACTGCAGGCCAGCCCCAGAACAAACAGCAAGGGTCAGTCCTTTCCTTCAGTCTCTTCAGCTGTTTCTTCCTTGGCAGAGGTCCTCTTGACCACAAAGTAGTTTCAATCCTTTTCAGTCTTGATCAATCCAATGTTCAGGGGCTTCAGCTCTCTTAGTTATACCCCTAAGTCTTTGTGTTCAGAGGGGCACTGACACCTGTCCTTCTTCCTTTGATTAGTGGGGGTTTGGATACTCATTCACTAAGCAGGAGATGGGACAATTGTTATATAGCAGCAACCCGGGCCTCTTCACCTCTAGGGGCTTCTCCTTCCCCTACACTCCAGATGCAGGTCAGCCTGTTGCTGTCTCACCTCCTCCCCTGGGTCAAGACATTCCCCAGATCCTATCACAGTTAAATCCAGACAGTCAATCCACAACCAGGAAGAAACTCACAGAAATGTTATAACACAAAAAAAACAGCCACTTCTAAAAGTGTGGTTTCTAAACACACCATGCAAAAACCAACTTCACAAAAAGATGTGTTATTAAATTGTGAGTTCAGGCATACTAAACTTCACCTCTCCATCTTAAGCCTATGGGAAGATATGTTGGAAACATTTTAATCAGCCTCCCCATTCTGTCCTATGGGCAAGATGGCCTTTCAACAGTGAAAAACGAAATGGAGAGTATTTCACTATCAGGACATGGTACACACCTCAGTACATGTCCTACTTTTCACATACACTGCACCCTGCCCAGGGGGGTACGCTGGACCTACCATAGGGGCGTCTGATGTGCATAAAAAGGGTAGGGTAAAGCCTGGTAAGTGGGTGCACTTGTCAGGACAACATGACAGTTTAACAAACTAAGCGCAGGCACTGCAGTGGCATGCCTGAGTTCTCTCTTTAAGGATACTGGTGTGGGTGGCACAATTAGTGGTGCAGGCCCACTAGTAGCCTTTGCATTACCAGCCCTGGCACACATAGTGCACTTTACTTTGGACTTTACTAGTAAGGCAAACATACCAATCATGGACAACCAATTACCATTACACTTTACACCGAAAGCACTTGCCCTTTGACACTGATCAGCAGTGGCACAGTGCCCAAAGCATCTAAGTTAGTAAAACGAAATCCATCACAGCATCAAAAATAGAGGAGGATGAGGCAAAAAGTCAGGGGTAATAACGGCAAGAAATGCCAGGTCTAACAACGATACACACAGAAAAGTGTCTCAATAATATGCAATAAATAAATCAATTGCATTACAGCGTTAAGTATTGCCCTGCTTTTATACTTGCCTCTTCTGTATTACGTATTGTTTGGTCTTCCGAAAATTCTTTAAGACCCTAGGTGTTCTTGTTGGTTTGGGGATGGAAGGTGTGGAGAACTAATAAGTTACCCACACTCATCCCAAATGGACTTTATGCATGCTTAAATGAACTTAGTGCCTCTTTCAGAAACTACCTCTATGGGGAATCCCACATGGGTAGAAATCCCCATCAGGGCCTTGGGCACCATAGGTGTAGTCACCCACCTCAGAGGGATAACCTCTGGGGAGCGAGTGGCGTGGTCACCAGGACCAGGATGAACCTGTTGCCTAAAGCTATCTTGGGGTTCAAGGGTCCAACAATGTCGATGCCTACTGTAGCGTCCTACTCAGCCTAGGCACTCGCAAATGACTAAGCCTCACACGGATAGATGTTCTATATGTCCTTGCTTTGCAGGAGCAAAAAACTAATTTGAGAGAGTTTCGCTACCAGGACATGTAATACATAAAAGTATATGCCCTACGTTTTAAATGCATTGCACCCTGCCCTTTGGAATATCGAGGGCCTACCCTGGGGGCGACATATTTGTATTTAAAAGTAAGTTCTGAGCCTGGCAAAAGGTTTATTTCGCCAGGTCAAAATGTCAGTTTAAAGCTGCAAACACAGGCCCTGTAATGGCAGGCCTGAGACATGTTCAAAGGGCTACTTAAATGGATGGCACAATCAGTGCTGGAGGCTAGTCACATTTAATTTACAGGCCCTGAGTATATGTAGTACCTCTTTGCTAGGGACTTATAAGTAACTCAAATATGCAAATTAGGGTTAAGCCAATATTACCTTGTTTAGAGGGAAGAGCACAAGCACTTTAGCACTAGTCCTAAGGCAAGCAAAAACGCGGTCAGAAAAAAATAGAATAGGAAGGCAAAAAGTTGATGGGATGATCACCCTAAGGCTGACAGGTCTAATACCCACCTAACCCTGCAGTTACCTTATTGACTAGGCAGTCTGCAATGACCAAGACATGGCACACATGTAGCTCCAACACAGTCCATAAGCAGTGCAGTGGAAACCTATCCAAGGGGCCTTCACAAGTGTGAGAGCGCTGGACTTGATATTGCCCCACTGACAGATTCCAGAAGGTAGTAGGACTTGACACTTCTTTACCGACGGATTCCAGAAGGTAGTAGAGTGGAGACTTTAACAGGTTACAGATTGTCTGCCCAGGAATAAGATTGTCCTCAGTGAGTCAAGTAACACCACCACTCAAGCTATGCAATGGATTCCAACAATGCTCCTGTTGCTCCCATTTTAAACTGTTCACACAAACCACAAATCATCTGGATCACCCACTGAAAGGACCAACTCTGTTATGGAAAGAATTCCATCGGGATGCTGCAAGAAGGTCCCGGACTTTTCTAAGCCAATGTTGATTTCCTAAAGCCTACAGGTTATATTATGAATGTGAGAGGAGATGTCCAAGTGCCAACTGCGGCATCCGCCCATGAGTCTTCTGCTGTCCTACTGATTAACTCTAGAGAAGGATGAACTAGATGGCATCCAGTTTTTTTTTTTGGTCCTTTGGTTTGGATTTTGGAAGGAATGTAGTGTCCTGCTGGATAATGCAGTTCCCCTGCACTGAGGCTGCACCTGCACCCACACCCACCTCACACCCATCCATCACAGACGTCTCCAGTTAGGTGACCCTGCCAATAAAAGCGGCCGGGTGCATGTGCCCTGGGCCAGTTAGGCTCTAGATATCTAAGTGTCTGTTTAATCCTTTATCTTAGTATGCGGGCCCACAACATTACTGTTTCCTTCAGAATACAGTTAATATGTTTTTGTAAGGTAGCAGTGTGTATGGATAAAGGGAGATGTAGCCATTACAAAATTAAACACTTGAGTGGTAAATACAAACATTTCTATAAAATGGTTACTTAGAATGGACAATTTAAGTTCCTGGTGGCAGTATATAATCTGCACAGCATATAATCGCTATGGTCAGTGGCAATTGGAGACATTTGAAAGTGGCAGGGCAAGTAAAGCCAATATTTTGACCTAGAGCCAGCTTTAGTTCTGGTGATGGCCTGTGTGACAATCTTTGTTAGCGCCTCCACTGGACCTGCTTCGCCATGGTTCCCCTCGCATATATTCTCCAGTAGTACCCCTCATCTCTCCCTAGCACCTCTTTCACATGTAATTAATTTCTTTTATAGTGCTACCCAAACAAATGAAGGGTGCAGAGCACTTTACATCACACACATTATATAGAGACAATTAATATATTAGTTTATTAGAACTAATATTTATATTAGTGTTAGACCTGAAATGCTTGGTGTGGTTTTCCCTTAACCTTTTTACTCAACACTCCTGTTTTTGCTGACTTTGTTTTTGGTGACTTTAGGACTCTGCACCAGTGCTAAAGTGCTTGTGCCCTCTCTTCAAAACATGGTAGAATATGCTTACCCCCAATCGGCCTATTTAATTTACTTGTAAGTCCCTAGTAAAGTGGTGGCCACGGCCTGTAATTTGAATGCTACTAGTAGGACTGCAGCACTGATTGTGCCTCCCTCTCATGTAGCTCTTTAAACATGCCTCAGGTCTGCCATTGCAGCCTGTGTGTGTAGTTTTACATTGTCATTTCGAATTTGGTAAATACACTTCTTGCCAGGTCCAAACCTTCTTTTTTAATAAATATATGTCACCCCTGGAGTAGACAGTGAACACAGGTAGCTAGGTTGAGTTTGGTGTCTAAAGAATTTGTAGTTAAATGACCTCTTTAATGGTAAAGTCCGATTTTTTTAATCACAATTCTGAAAATGACAAATTTCGAAAGTTGCCATTTTCTTGTCCTAGCCATTTGACACCTACAGCCTGATCCTCAGTCACATGACTAGGTGAATATGGCAGTTGGTCTTTGTGTATTGCTCCTAGACAGTTAGACAAAAGGAAGACAGTTGTTGGCAGAATGGGCCACTCTTGAGCTAATGAGGGAGAGGAGTTGTCACCTACCACACTTACACATCACAAAATCTCTACCTGAGCACTTCCCCAAAGTGCTTGACAGTGGTCTATGGTGACCCCAGACAATCTGGTGCCAGGACAGTGAGGTAGGGGATGCCAGACGACTCAGGGAGTTTGAAACCTCTAGAAGATTCTGCCACTTCGAAGTGGACACCAGGGGCCTTATTTATGAAGGTCTTGCGCGGCCGGTGCGCCACTTTTAAAATGGGAAAAAGTGACGCACCGGCGGTGCACGGCCTTCATAAATAAGGCCCCAGGTATAAGTATTGGACCTCAGACCAACCTGTGGACTCTGCTAAAAAGAAGGACTGTTGTGCCATGAAAGGACTGCCACTCTGCTGGATTGCTTCTGTGAAGGACTGCTGCCCTGCTGTACTGACCTTCTACCCCACTGCCCTCATGCTTGAATGAGAAGGACTGGACCTGCATATCTAGCTCCAGCACACCAGAGTGACTCCAAGGGCTAGGTGGCTGGCCTTCTAATCAGAAGCCATAAGGACATAACAGGCTTCCAACAACCTTGAACCCAACACATTGACTCTTCCCTCTGTGAGTCCTACCCTGCCTAGTGGTGCCAGCCCAGTCCTGGACCCTTGGAAGTGAGTCTGAAGGTGCTTTGTCAACTGACTCTTCTTCTCTGCTGTGCGGCACAGCTCTGAGCAGAACCAACACATCGCCTCTGCTGCTAGGACTTTCCCGGTGCAAGGACTTTGCATAGCCCCCACAGCCTCCTTGGAACCACTTACTGTGTGAAGGATCGTCAACATAGGCCCTCACATCGCAATACCCAGCTGGTGCGCGACACATACTCAACACACGACTTCGCATAACAAGTCCCCTCATCGATGGCCTCCTGGATTACGACACCAGACCTTGCATTTCAGCGTTGCAGCTCCTCGGAACTGACACAGCGCAAAGCACCTGGACCTCACCACTTCAGCTGGGCGACGCATTCTTGAAACGGGACTCTGCAAATGTTCACATCCACGATTTAAAGTAGTCGTGTTTATCAGGCCAAACTGGGTCCCTATAGCCAGCCCACGCTCATCCATGGTCAGCCTGAACATGTGACTTTCTCCCAGTCTAGAGCAACCTGATATCCAGAGTTGGTGTTTTGTGCTTTTTGACGCTATTTTCACTAAAATATTTCAACATGCCTATCTATGGTCCTACTGATTGGATTTTTCTCATTTTGCTTTTGATTTACTAAAATGTACTCTATTTTCCTATATTGGTGTGGGATTTTTTTTGTGTTGTGTTTTGACATTATTACTGTTTGAAGTGCTGCAAATATACTTTACACATTGCCTCTGAATTACGCTTGACAGCTCTGTCCCAAGCTACCGCAGGGTTGAGCACAGGTTAATGTGGGGTTTGCTGCTACCTCACTCAGGCACAGATTGTGGTTCCTGCTTCAGAAGGGGTTCACCCCCCTCGACCAGTAACCATATTTTAAGAGTGCTTGTTCTGGAGAAGTACAGACTCCAGATTTAAAATGTAACACAGAGGTTGGCATTGGCTTTACTAATTAGAATGTATTTCTACCCAAACTAATACTTTTTAGCAATCTTAGGATACCGAAAGACGGGGGAAAACATAAGGTTCTAAACCTATGCTGTGCATTTTTCATGCATCGCTTTGATGCCAGTTTATAGCTTTCTGTGCTATAGTAGAAGTTTTGTAACTTATGAACTGCATGTAACAAAAGTATCTATGTAGCAAAACAGTAACCAACTGAAATAGCTGCATAAAATACAATTGTTTATTCTGCATGTTACACTTACTTTGCAGCAGGCACATTAACTCTCTTCAGCACTTTATGATGAGTCACAACTGCTATTCGATGAAACTAGTATCTCTCTGGCGAGAACATTTATCATCAGAGTTATCTTGACTTGTTTATTATATCCTGAAAATTGATGGACATACAAAGAACTGTGAAGCAGGGGCTTTTAAAGCCATAAGATATTTCAGAATGCACAACCCCCTGAGCCGGGAGCCAGGTGCAACAGCACCAGTTGCACCCCCTACAGCTGGTCCTATTTTGACCCACTGAAAGGCATTGTGAGAAAATAGCAATGCTGTTAGGCTCAAAGCCTAAAATAGACCCCAACTGAGAGCTATGGAGTTGAGGCTGATGGTAGCACGAGTTTCTCACATTGCCTGTCAATGAGTCAAAAAGGTGTTAAAACATTAAGCCAAATCAGTTCAAATTATGCACTGTACAAGGGTAATAAGCTACATGAAAAAAAAGAAAAACAATGTGCTGGAAATAGCTAACACTCTTAAGGGGATGCAAAATTAAATAAATCACATGAAATGTGAACAGTAAATAAATCAGTGACATGCATTATGTTAACCTTTTAACGTTAAAAATGAAAGGTTTGCTTACCCACTTGCTACGTGTCCTCGGTGTTCTTCTTCAGTCCTTGGTCCTCCGTGCATGGTGTCCCTGAGCCAACTCCCTAACCAATCAAGATGCTGCTCTTGTGCTGTTAATAATATTAACCAGCATGAGAGAAGTGACAGGATTCACTGCCGCGGGCTGGCCCAGGGCTTCTTGAGACACTGGAAGCATCCCTACCAAGCTGTCTAACACCACTAGGGTTGGCTAGGTTTAAAGTATGTATGTCAAGCTGGCTTTCGCAAGACAGCTGGCCAAACCAACATCCGAACCGCAGACTGGAATGGCCACCACTCCTCTTTGCTGCCAATCAGCAGCAAAGGCCCCACCCTGCCTTCACAATTGGCTTGGGCTGTCAGCAGTAAAAAATAAAATGGTAACAAAATCGTTGTAGTTCTACTTTATGTTTCACGTTTGCTGCTCTTGCAGCAGGCAGGCAACACTCCTCTGCTCTAATGGAGGAGCCACTGCTGCCTACATTGGAGGGCCTCCATTCAACATCTCTGTACTGATTGGAAGCGGCCATTGGATATTCTTCCCATATCACTATGGGCTGGCTTTTGGTCACAACTGCTCTGGGTTAAGTTGGATCTGGAACCATGGAGACAAGGGTGCCATTAGAAATTCAATTAGGACCTTGTTAGGGAGGGAATGTTGAGCACTTATTCTTCCTGAGCACTGCATATTTGGTAGTTGGTAAGTGTGAGGGGATGGGACTGCAGTTTCTATTGCTCAAGTGAGGAAGTTTCTAGGCTGGGACTTTCCTTTTCTGTATTTTATTACTGCCTAAGGAAGATGAATGATAGACATATGACTTTCACTGTGCTTATGATTTGGATTTTTTAGACTGGAGAACGCTCTAAGGCTGCCTGACCTGAAAAGCTTAACTTAACACAAATCTGCTAAAATAGACTGTGCCCTGCTTCATCCCACCCTGATCATCAGAAGGAAAGGAGAAAAGCATCTCTAGCACCAACATTTAAAATGCAACACTCCTATTTTTGTGCGTTCCTTCCATCAGATTTTATAGGAATATTAAAGCATATTTATTTAACTGTATTTATCCCGTGGGTGATGGTGGTGTGTGCGCATTGTGGTTCTCATGGCGTGCTTACCATGTAGGCAAACCCTTGAGCACCCCACACAGGCATAGTGAGCACTATATGAGCACTATATAAATGTGCATTACAACACAATACAATCCCTTGGAATAAAATAGAGCCAAGGTTTGGATAGGGCTGACTTATTGTGCCATGCTATGTGCTGTACTTGACAGAAGCGCATGTAAATGCCAGTTGAACAGACCAGTGGACAATCAGGGCTATTCCTAAGCCCCTCTAATTATTAATTTATGTATTTGAATCTATAATTTATTTTTAGCATCCAGAGGCTAGCGAAATGTTTCCTTGAAGACTTTTTTCAAAACACCTAAAGAAGGCTAAACATTTTACTCACTTTAATAACATTTTATAGCAATAGAGCAGAAACACATTTTAAATAAAGAGCAATGGTCATCTAGAACATGTAAGGGGTTCATTTATTAATGAGGGGCTCCATCTACCATGGAGGAATGCCATCAGCCAGACAGTAAATGCTGCTGTGTCAGTTTCAGCTTTTACATGCTCACCTAAAAATCTCCATCATGGCTCAGAGACACCGTGATCAATTAGTGTAGGTTTCAGAGTTGAGCCCCTGTTTCATCACACAATTAAATGTAAAATAATCAACTGGCAGATGAGAGCACAGTTCTATTTATTAGGATATTTAACGATTTGAATGCAATCAATTAAAAGCGCCATCTGCTTTTACTGCAGGAGGCATGCGAAATGTGAGGAAATTATAGCCTCCTGGTGTCAGATGGGAAGGAGGAAGAGCCTTTCATTAATATATGTTTTAAAAGTATAATTAGAGTTAATTGGAAGAGGCTTCACGACTTTGAAGCCTTCTGCTAGGGTAAGGATACAATTTACCATTGATGATGTGACACATATAGATCCTGAAGAGAGATAGGGTGGGTATACAAGCCCTGTATGAGGGGAGAAGGGCTTCACTATCTTGGATCTGGGCGGAGAGGGTGTGTGAAATTGGGTTATTGGTTGAGAGGGTGTGACCCCTTCTCCAGCAACAGCCACAAATGATCCTTGTCATGGTGAACCACAAAAGCAATTAAATGAACCTGCACTTCACCCTTTGGTAACTTAGTACAAAAACAGTCAGGCTTAACTTAGAGGCAATGTGTAAAATATTTATGCAGCACTTAAACAAAAACAAAGTGAAAATAAAACACAAGGAAAATCCCACAACAATTTAGAAAAATAGATGAAAATTTAAGAAATTATTTGAGAGCAAACAACAAAATTCCATTCAGTAGAACTGCAGATATGCAATTTCAAAGAATTAAGGTAAGTATGGTGCCTAAAAGCACAACGTGCCCCTCATGGTTATCTGGTTGTGCGAAACCAGGTGAAAGCCACACAATCAGGCTGACCATGATGGAGCACTTGCCAGATACAGGGTTAGTCCAGCTGAAAAAGTTCCCTTCTAAAGTCGAGCACAAAGAATTCAGTTCACAGTGGAGAAGGCAGCGAGGAGCAGGGAGAGCATCACAGATGGTTGTCATTGTAGCAGACAGTCAATGCTGGAGCTTCACACTTGTGGTCACTGAGGGCTATCAATGCTGTAGTGCAAAGTGCAGATCTTGCATTGCCAGTTGTCGCTGGAAGTCACTGGATCAAAACAAATCATGCCTCCTTATCCTCCTTGATCTACATTCGATACGGTTAAGCATGACTACCTTCTTGATCTTTTGGAACATAGGATGGGTCTCTCAGGGACCGTCCTAAACTAGTTCCCCTCATTTCTCGAAAACAGACCGCAAAAAGTCAAGGTCAATCAGTCTCTGTTTAAGATTGCCCCAGTCTCCTTAGTGGTCCCACGGGCTCCTCCATCTCACCAACTCTTTTTAACCTGTTCATGTAGCCACTAATCGCAATTCTGAGTTTAACCAACATCCACTATTACATGTATGCAGGTGACACCCAATTTGTACCTGAAAGTCTCCTCCCTTGAAGACTACAGATCCCTCAACTCAACCTTACAAAACCCCCAAAATTGTCTGACATGCAAAATCCTCAAACTAAACACTCTTAAAACGGAATTCTCCCCACCCAAAAAGTCACACGTCATTAACAAATGTATGAAGCAACTAACACCCTTTAAGTGCCTGCCTCAAGTTTCCAGTGAGATCACTTGGAATAACTCTTGACAAGAGCCTTAGCATACAGGAGCACATTAGTGCTCCCACCAAAGGAGCGACCCACCAACTGAACATCTTAAGAAAACTTAAACCCTTCCTCCTGCCCCAGCGACCTCAACACAGCCACCAAAGCGATTCTCAAGTTGGAATATGGAAGGGCGACCTAGGTTGCTTGCCCAAATGTACAACGGCTCCCTTAAGTGCCTTCCTTAACTCTGCGACAAAGCTCATTACTGGACCAAAAATCAACAACCACATCACTCCTGACCTGAAATCCCTCAATGGGCTCCCCTAGGAAGCAAGAATTCAGCTGAAAATTGCATACATGACCAACAAAGCCATACATTTCCATTTCCCTAGTTACCTTGCTCAGAAGCATGAACTGCCCGGAGGCTCCAGATCCTCTAGAAGCTCCAGCACCTTACGCCTGAATCCACAGATATTCTCTAAAAAGAAAACTTGCAAGAGAGCCTTTTTGGGCATCGCCCAGAGAATTTGGAACTCCCTCCCCCTGAAACTAGACTGAATCTCTCTACAGCATCCTTTAAGAATGAAGTGAAACTGCTACTTATCAACAAATTTCTGCCTTAGATCCTAGGACCTCTTCCCTCTGAGGATTCAAGGTCTTTGCAATTTCACTCTTGACTACTGTTCACTTGTTATACTATTGTTTTTCATCGACAAAAGGGGAGCAATGGAGGGAAAAATAACCAGGTCGCCCTCCACTCACTGAACTATACAACAAATGACCTGACATGTTTCATTGCCACTTATTATCAGCAATTTCATCAGGGCTTGGCGACCGGTCTCTGCCTCACTGATCGTCAACCGCACAAGTGGTCATCTCCTGGATGAGTCTACGGCAGAGACGACCATTTGTGTGGTTGACGATCGGCGACTGCTATTTGCTTCTTTCTGCAGGGGATGCGTGGCTAAAATTTGTGTGTGCTCCCATAACGGTGTGTTGCTGGTATTAGCTCTGTTAGTAACCACTGGATTGTGCTTGAAGTATCTGTG
This sequence comes from Lissotriton helveticus, assembly GCF_964261635.1. Taxonomy (NCBI): domain Eukaryota; kingdom Metazoa; phylum Chordata; class Amphibia; order Caudata; family Salamandridae; genus Lissotriton; species Lissotriton helveticus. The sequence continues at coordinate 767,507,913 of NC_136068.1, forward strand.
AGGTGGAGGCTGGTCCCCAAGCCCTGATGAAATTGCCAAAAATAAGTGGCAATGAAACATATCGGCCTTTCTAACTGAAATGGTCCAACCCATGCTGTTCTTTTATTCTGAGTGTGATCACTTTGATCAATAAAGTATGTATTAATGCAAGTAATTCACAACTCATTTTAGCTTGGAGAAGCAATTTTCTTCTTTCACACCACGGGGTCTGGTTGGTTAAAAATGACATAAGCATCAACACTGCGTTCTGTTTCCACTCCCTAGTTCTCTCTGTTTTCCTTTTCTTCACCTCTTAAAAACTAGGGCACCATATTTTTTCTTTCTTTCCGGTCATGAAAGTTACCAATGATGATAGCTTGAGCAAACTGGGGAGTACCAACCAGCAGCTCCTTTGGTGATGCTTATGTGAGGTACTTTCTGACCTCTCACACCTTTTTTCTGTTTTGCTCATGAGATGAGATGATATTTGGTGTATTGACAAACATTTTAATTTGAATTCTGGGAACTGGGCATGACTGGCATTCTGATGAAGCCAGCTGTCTGGCAGGGATAGTTTCAGACTGCCTCCAGTACTTGAAAAAAGTTTAGTGTTCTCCCATAATCAGGTCATTTGTTGTATGATACTATTGTTTTTACCTATCTGTTTTAACATATCCTCTACGGTTTCTCGACTATTATAAGATTGGTTTTATGTCTCTGCTCTTCAAACATTCACAAAGTGCTCTGATACCAGCAAGGGTCATGTTGGCTCTATAAAAAACTCTTTAAATAAATAAAATAAATAAACAGTTAGGATGACCAGACCTTCATGTTGGGGTTCAGCATGGGTGGCAAGATCTTGGCACCGTTGCAAAGAGTCCAAAACCTCAGGACTTCTCTTCTTCAAGGAGGAGCTCAACTGATGCCACACCAAGGATCAAGGACCTCAGAAGTTCCTCTAGGGTGTTAGGAACTCACTCTAGTGGGGGTCAGAAGAGCTCAGGCAAGTCCAGTTGCAGGTCCAGTCAGGTCCAATGCAGCAGGTCTGCTGGACAATTGCAAGGAGACCTCTGGACCTTATGTGTCCCTGTAGTTCAGAACAGGAGGTCAGTCAGCTGACCCTTGGAGTCTCTTCAGCCTGGGTTGAGTCTTCCTTCTCAGACAACAGGGCAGTCCTCTGGCAGCAGGACAGTCCTCTGATAGCAGGACAGTCCATCTTCTGTAGTATCCCCAGATCCAGGAGTGTACTGAAGAGTTGGTCTGATGGTCCCCTTTCTTATACCTGATGCCCACTTTGAAATAGAAGAACCTCTTTAGTTTTCCCTCTACAGAAGTGTTTGGAATATCCTGCCTCCCTGCCCTGGTCCCAGTATACATGCAGGCACAAAATGGCCTTTGTATGTGAGCTGAGGCAGGATCTTTGAAGTGCACGTATGACAGGAGACAGCTCCACCACTTTCATCAAATGAGGAGGGTCCATTCTCACAACACCCGGACCCTTTATGGTGTGGCTGTCTGGGAGAAATAGACAAAGGCCAACTGCCAACCACACCTAGTCATGTGAACCAGGAAACAGGCTGCAGGAACCAACTGGCTAGTATAGGAAAATGGCACGTTTCTAACAGTGTCATTTCCAGAATTGTGACTTAAAATCTTATTTTGCCATTAAAGAGAGTTTTAAATGACAAATCCTCAGACACCAAATATAACATGTCTACCTGCTCCCAAACAAAGGTTATCACTTATTAAATGTAATAAAGTAAAACAATTGTTATCCTATGGGAGAGGTAGACCTCACAAGAGTGAAAAACAAATTTATATATATATATATATATGAGCAGCAGTTGTGACCCACTTTCGGTGCCGGCGCTCTGTATCTTGCGTGGTGCGTGTTTTCTACGACTGGGTCAGTCGTTTAAATATACTCCAGGTTCCCCGAGGGGAGAGATGAAACGCACTCACTTGTCTTGGTTACTTATTACAGCGGCTTTATTTCCAAACTTAACCCAACGCGTTTCGCCTCTCATGAAGCTTGCTCACGGGATGTTGAGCTAATTACTAAGTCCTTCTTTTAACACTGTGACACAGGTAACTTCCTGTGTTACCTCCAGATGCATGCTGGTTAATGTAGTGTCCACTACATTATCCTCACCAGGGTGCTCGAGGTGTGTGTTCTTTAAAAACAAAAGAAAGGAGAGTGCACTCTATTGGATTGCAGATTATTTTACAGTGTCTGCTCTTTGGTGAGTTTATGTTTGATGAATCTCTCTAGTGAGATTTTTTAATTTGTTCCTTGCGTTGTCTGGCGCTGTCCGCAAAATCTCTGTGGTGTATTCATCCCCCTCTGGTGGGCGAATGACCGCAGAGCTTCGGGGTCCTAGTTCATTGTTGTCATGACATCATTTATATTCTTAGAGATGTACATAAAGTTATTCCGTGAGATTCAGCCCTCTTGGTTCGAGGGTCCTGAAGTTGATGATATGTTTCGACTCTTTTCTCCTCAGGCTTTTGAGATGATCTCCTCCCCTTTCTGTGAGAGGTACCTGTTCTATGGCGCAGTATCTAAGTGATTCCCAGTTGCTGTCATGAAATTGTTCCATGTGTTTTGCCACAGCATTAGAGTGGTCTTTGTTGGTTGTTGCTCTTGTGTGCTCTAGAATTCTTTTTTTGGCTTCAAAGGTGGTGCTGCCTATATATTTTTTGTGGCACGGACACTCTATTAAATACACCACATATGTGCTTTTGCAGGTTAAGTGCTGGTGTATTTTCCACTTTGTGCCTGTTCTGATTTAAATTTCTTTTGTTGTTGCAGCATTCTTGCACACTTTGCAATGTCTACACGAAAAAAAACCTTCTCGTTGTAGCCAGTTATTTTTCGGTGTTTCCTTGTAGTGGCTATTTACCAGTTGGTCCCCTTGGTTCCTTGCTCTCCTGTATGTGATGTTAGGGTGATCACCTATGATTTGCGATAGCGTTGGATCTCCTTTTAGAATTGGCCAGTGCTTTTGTATGATTTTAGATAGTTTGTTGTTTTCAGCTCTGTGGGTCGTTATCAATCTGATTGCATCTGTGTTTGCTTGGTCTTCTTTTTCTTTGTAAAGGATTTCCTTTCGATCTTGTAGCAGCACTCCATTCAAACTTTGTTCCACCACCTTTTTTGGGTAGCCCCTTGCCAGGAACCTCTTGTTTGCGTTTCTGCTGTGTAGTTGAAATTCAGCATTGGCCGAGCAGTTGCGCCTTAACCGTAGAAATTCCCCATTTGGGATGCTCCATTTGAGATTTTTGTTGTGGAAGCTTTCACCATGTAGGATGGCATTTGTAGCCGGTTTTTTTAATGTAAGGTAGTTTGCAGGGTTCCGTTTACAATATAGATCTCTGTGTCCAGAAAGGTCCCCCTCTCAAAGCTTATTTCCCATGTGAATTTTAGATTCGTAGTGGTGTTGTTTAGTTTCTCAAAGTACAGGGAGAATTCCTCAGTGGTGCCATCCCAAATTAGTAGCAGGTCATCTATGAACCGCAGCCATAGAACAACTTTCTCACGCCATTGGTAATTGCTGGTATGCCACGCCACATGTTGCTCGAACCAGCCCATGGTCAAATTTGCATAGTTCGGCAAAAATGAGAAGCCCATGGCACAGCCTTTTATTTGTTTGTAGACTTTTTTATCAAACAAAAAGATGTTTTGGTTCAGGCATAAGGCAATCATGTGATTTAACATCTCGTTATGGTCTCTGTATTTCATGTTGCGTTTGGCAAGGTAGTATTTGCAAGCTTGTGTACCCACTTGATGTTCTATGTTTGTGTACAATGACACAACGTCCATCGTGATCAGTTTGTAGTTTGACGACCACGTAACAGTTTCTAGTTTTTTCAAGAGATCTGTCGTGTCCTTCAGATAGGATGGTAGCTCTTTTACCAGTGGGGATCAATGTAATTTGACAAAGGCTCGATTAATGAGTTTTTCGCAGAAACTATGGGCCTGCCGGGTGGTTTTTGTTTGTTCTTGTGCACCTTCGGCAGGTGGTAAAAAGTTGGCAGCATTGGATTTTTGTTGTCTAGACATTTCAGTTCCTGGTCATCTATTAGTCCTTGCGCATGCCAGTTCTGGAGCTTATTCTGGACTATTAATTGTAGTGCGGGTAGTATGCAGCTAGGAGGTTTTTTAGATACCAGAGTAGTTAGGCGCACAACCTGAGTGTCTGCAAAGTGAATTGAAATGTAAAGTAGATGGTATAGGCAAAAGGGCGAGCGGTAATCCCTCTCAACCGCTCAGGGTTGGACCAAGATGATCCATACAAATAGCAAAACAACAAAACCCCTGCGCTATACAACGTTAGAACATTCTTAGTAATGCTAGTGTCACATCAACAATTTTTTCAGAGTAACTTGATTAGAGTCCCAATCCTCCAAATAGATATATCAAAGTTCAAAAAAGACGTTCAGTTCTTGGTGTGAGACCGTCTTTGGCAAACGGCGCCGGGAACCTCAAGAGGGAGCATCACACAAACAAGGTGTATCCGCCTTGTGAAAGCAGAGCACTACTCTGTTATCGACTCCTCCCGGTTATAGCTCCTACTACTATCGATCCAGACTCAATTTTCACGCGGACAGCGTTCCCCAAGATCGGTAATTACCCAAAAACAAGCAAGATTAAAGCACCGCCTTGCACGGGTCTAACCAACACGAATTTGCCCGTGCCCACATGAGGCCCTGAAGATTCGCAGTGTGTTCCCTGCGATGAAACACGTGTTGGCCTAATTAAAGGAACAATATACTGATACTTCACACCAAGAACTGAACGTCTTTTTTGAACTTTGATATATCTATTTGGAGGATTGGGACTCTAATCAAGTTACTCTGAAAAAATTGTTGATGTGACACTAGCATTACTAAGAATGTTCTAACGTTGTATAGCGCAGGGGTTTTGTTGTTTTGCTATTAATTGTAGTGCCTTCGTGGGGTCTGTCTCCAGTTCGATGTAGCATTCTTTGTCCATTAATAGGCGTTTGGCCTCGGCGACATAATCCGATTTGTCCATAATGACGATGTTTCCGCCTTTATCGGCAGATTTGATTTCTATCGTCTTGTCCTCCTCTAGTTTCTTAAGTGTTTCTGCTTGATGTTTCGTCAAATTTAGTTTGCTCTTGTTCGGTGTCATTTTGTATAAGTCTTCCACTACCTGTTCTTGAAAGAGATCAATTTTATTTCCAGGAGGGAGTTGTGGGTTGAATCTGGATTTGAGTCTCAGGCCACTCTCACTGGCTCCCTGGTTCAGTGGTGTCTCTTCCAGTACTGCTAGTGCTTCTGCCTCTTGTGACAGGCTCGTGGCTCCCATTGTCACTAGGGTACTCAATCCACTCAAGTCTTCCACCTGGAGTTGGTCAGAGATGTTAGTGTAAAATAATCTGCAATCCAATAGAGTGCACTCTCCTTTCTTTTGTTTTTAAAGGACACACACCTCGAACACCCTGGTGAGGATAATGTAGTGGACACTACATTAACCACATGCATCTGGAGGTAACACAGGAAGTCACCTGTGTCACAGTGTTAAAAGAAGGACTTAGTAATTAGCTCAACATCCCGTGAGCAAGCTTCGTGAGAGGCGAAACGCGTTGGGTTAAGTTTGGAAATAAAGCCGCTGTAACAAGTAACCAAGACGAGTGAGTGCGTTTCATCTCTCCCCTCGGGGAACCTGGAGTATATATATATATATATCTCTCTCTCTCTCTCTATATATATATATATATATATATATATATATATATATATATATATATATATATATATATATATATATATATATATATATATGTATATATATATATGTATATATATATATGTATATATAAAAAAAGGAAGGTTTAAATCTGGCAAAAGGTTTATTTTCTCAGGTCTAAATGGCAGTTTGAAACTACACAACCAGCCTGCGATGGCAGGTTCAGAGACATGTTTTAAAGGGCTATTTAAGAGGGTGATACGATAAGTGCAGTAGGCCTACTAGTAGTATTTAAATTACAGGCCCTGGGTACCCGTAGTAACACTGTACTAGGGATTTATAAATAAATGTACCAATTGGGTGTAGCAACTTTTATGCCGGTTTAATGGAGTGAGCAAAAGCATTTTAGCGTTGGTTAACAGTGCTAATGTGCACAGAGTTCTAAAATCCACCAAAACCAGGTAGAGGAAACAGGAGTGGTGAAGGCAAAAAGTTTGGACATGAGCCTGCAAAACGGGCCAGGTCCAACAGAGAGGAAAAGTGGGTTTGTTTGCAGAAGGACACAAACAAACTGCTGTAAAAGTGGTTAGGTTACCCATGGGAACTTTTTCCCTGTTGGTTAGAAAGGTGCCAAGAGTCCCTCCCATCAACAAGCTAGTGCCAGACATAAATGTGACACCCCTTGGTGGCTTCTACAGTCAGTTACCCTTGAGGCGGAAGCCGGGGGTGTCGTTCCTCTATCTTTTAAAATAGCGTATTTTGCACATTGTGGATTTTAAAAGCAAACTGTGTATTATTTTGTTGCTCACTTTACTGTTTCTGGGTTCCTGATGACACTTGCCTGCGCAGCGGAGCCAGCCCTGCTGTAGGAAGGGCCAAAACTTCGCCGCCATCACCACCCACGAGACACTGGGCCACGCCCCTTACAACTAGCCACGCCCCCTCCCTGATGCTTATAACGCCGCGCTGAGATACAAGCCGGTGTTGACAGTCAGTTACCCTTGAGGCGGAAGCCGGGGGTGTCGTTCCTCTATCTTTTAAAATAGCCTATTTTGCACATTGTGGATTTTAAAAGCAAACTGTGTATTGTTTTGTTGCTCACTTTACTGTTTCTGGGTTCCTGATGACACTTGCCTGCGCAGCGGAGCCAGCGCTGCTGTAGGAAGGGCCAAAACTTCGCCGCCATCACCACCCACGAGACACTGGGCAACGCCCCTTACAACTAGCCATGCCCCCTTTTCATCCTCATAACCATGCACACTCCTCGGAAGCGCAGTGGGAGCGCCCTCAGTACGCCGAAGACACGCCAAAGACTAGCCCGTCTGTGCCCGTCCGGGCCAGGACGGGGCACGGGGCAGAAGACTATGCTCCCCCCTCTCACAAAAGGTTGGTAAGATCCCCTACGCAATTAAGAGCGCTACGCCCTATCACCAACATGAGGTGCACAACACTTGATCTCCATAAAATAGGAGTCACCTCCTGCCTAAACTGCAAACTCACCACTACCATCCGCCAACCCTATCCTGACGCTACGAGGAGGCACAGGAAACGCAAACAGTCTCGCAACGTGGAAGCACAAGAATACGTACTCTACAGCACTAACTGCCGCTCACTACCGAAACATAAATTGGACATCTTCAACCTCCTATTGGAGGATAACCCTAGCGTCCTCTTCCTGACAGAAACTTGGCTACACGAGAGTGCTGGCCCGTATGTTGCTACTGCCCTGCCTGCTAACTATGCAATTACTAGGATAGATAGAAATAAACAGCTAGGTGGTGGAATTGCAATCATCTTTAACAGAGATTTGAAATGCACGTTAGAACCAGTAGCCATCCCTGATTACGAAGCCGGCTTTTTCAAAATTTCTCTAAACCCGAACTTCACGATGTCAGGCTTATTGATATACCGGCCCCCCGGCAATTCATCCCAATGGGCTTCAAATCTAGCCAACTACATCACTCCATTCTACATTGCTTCAAAAAACTTCTCACTCATTGGTGATCTAAACTTACATCTTGATGACCTTTCCATCCCTTTTTGCTCCAATTTGTTAGATGATCTGACGGCCCTAAATTTGACCTTAGTCAATTCTGGACCCACACATAAAGCGGGCCATCTGCTCGATCCTATTATCTCCAATATCAACGAGCTAAAATGGCATAACACCACTCCCATTTGTTGGTCTGACCACCATCTAATAAAATTCTGCATTAATCTCCCACCTTCCTCCACTATGCAATCTGACCTTCTAGCTACGTCCAGGAAAAACTGGAAGCTACTGGACATGGCAAAACTTAATTCAGCACTCCATGAAAACCCTCCTAGAAACGGTCAAAACATGGACAGCCTAGCACTAGCTACTCACAAATGGCTCAGTGACGCAGCTGATCACTGTTTACCCACCCCTCACATCAAGGGAAATAGACACCGCCACCCTGCCCCTTGGTTTAATGACTTTTTAAAAATAGAAAAATCAAAATGCAAGGCACTTGAGCGCCAATGGCGTAAAGACTACGCCCCTGATACAAAAAAGACCTACCATGAAGCCAGAAATTTATACCACACTGCCTGTGCAAAAGCGCGAGCCTTATTTGTCTCTAATACTATCATGGAAGCAACAAATAAGCCGAAAACTTTGTTCAATAAAGTCAAAGAACTAGCTGGCGCACAAACCACAGCTTCGGCTCCCCCCTTGAATACTCAACAATGCCAAGACCTAGCATGCTTCTTTTCTGAAAAAATCGAGACAATAATCAGGGACATTATTTCCAATAACAATGAACCACCCCCTTTTGCTGACTCGGAACAGGCTCCCTCCTGCGAAAATACCCTGGAATCCTGGCCTCTCATCTCGGTAGACACATTGAAAACCATTTTTAAGACCATTAAGTCCGGCTCCCCCAGGGATCCGATCCCGATTGAAGTAATTAACCAACTGGACGATCGCTCCCTGGAAATCATCGTAGATACTCTAAATTCCTCGTTAGAGCTCTCCACAGTTCCGGCCCTCTGGAAACACGCCATGATAACGCCATTGCTAAAAAAGCCCACAGCAAATCCGGAAATTCCAACTAACTATAGACCCATATCCCTGCTCCCTGCCTTTTCCAAATGGTTAGAGAGACATGTCCATTCGGTCTTATCCACCTTTGCTGAAGAAAACTCGCTTCTGCACCCCTCGCAATCGGGTTTTCGGGCTGGTTTCTCGACAGAAACCACCCTTCTAGGAGTTACGGAACACATCCGGAGTCTCCTCGATAACGGTCAGACGGTCGCGCTCGTGCTTTTAGATCTGAGCGCGACCTTTGACACCATATCCCACAAAACACTCATCAAGTCGTTATACAGAAATGGTGTCCGTGGAAAAGCGCTTGAATGGATTCGATCCTTCCTGGCGGAACGGACTTTTCAAATAACATCTTCCTTGGCCTGTTCCGACACCTTCAACGCCCCCCACGAAGTGCCACAGGGATCTATACTAAGCCCCCTGTTTTTTAACCTTAACCTCAGACCCCTGGCTGACCTAGCAGAAAAATCTGGACTTTCCCTCATGAGCTTCGCCGACGATTCCCAAATTATATTCTCCCGATCTGAATCTTGTCCGGTGTCTCCATCTCCCCTCAAATTAGGGCTTCAAAACATCCTAAATTGGATGACAAGGAACCAATTAAAGCTCAATGGAGACAAGACAGAGATTCTTCTTTTGGGAAAACATCGAGATCTTTGGAATCCCTCACACTGGCCTAACCAGATGGGTAATTTTCCTACCCCAGTGACTCAAGTACGTAATCTGGGAGTCATCATGGCTAGCTCCCTCTCCATGAGCCAACAGGCCAGCAAAGTCGTCGGCCTTTGCCTCACCATCATCAAATGGCTGAGGAAAATCCTTTGGATGCTGCCCTCCTCCACTCAAAAGACCGTAGTCAATCCCCTCATAACATCACGGCTTGACTACGGCAACATTCTGTACCTTGGCTCCAACAAAGCGGTAGTCAGTCGACTACAACTTGTTCAGAACGCTGCAGTCCGACTACTGTGCAGAATTCCTAAAAATTCCGGAGTTTCGAGTTACCGACGGGAACTCCACTGGCTCAGGGTAGAAAGCAGAATCCGTTTTAAAGCCCTGAACTATATGTTCAGAATCAAAGCAGGTACTGCACCCAAGTAACTTCTATCTCTGGCTCACCCCTATACTCCTAAGCGAAATCTTCGCTCGCAATCAGCTGCCAACTTCTGTGTCCCAAGATTTCAATTGGCAAAAATGGGAGGCAGATCTTTCGCCCACCTTGGGCTATCCCTCTGAAACGCACTCCCTCCCTTCATTCGAAAGGAGGAAAATCAAGTCAGGTTCAGGAGGCACGTTAAGACCTGGCTATTCGAACAATAATCAAGAATAGCCTTTAATCTCTCCTGACTTATGCTGGGTCTCGGCGCCGGGAAACCCTTTTTGGGTAGCTGTAGCGCCTTACAAATTAAAAAATAAAATAAAAAAAAATAAATACAGAACACTCTGGAGCTGTGGAAGATTAGAAGAAAAACTGAACCTACTGTTTGAGGCCTATGAGGTGACCTGAAGGGCTGGGTCTGCTCCAACTTTTACCCAGGACAAAGAAGTGGACTCAAATGGTTATTTGGATTACCCCCTGTTAAGCTATAGGTCCACAACAAGCTGCAAGAAGCTTTTTCCTGAAGAGCCCAGCTGACTAGTTGCAAATGGACCTGCCCTGGACCTACCTGGTTGGTTCTGCTCTAGTGAGTCTTGACCCCCCAAGAGCTCTTCCTGCGGATCTGGGACCATTGGTTGTGTCAAAGTGTACTCCTACTAACATCCTGAAAAAGCCAGGACTTAGAATTGTTTTGGCTCTAAAGCCCTCTGGAGAACCAGGACAAATCTGTCAAGTCAATCTGACAAAGGTTTATTGTGCTGGGCCTAAGATTCAGGTTGCTTCTGCTCTGAGCTGTTTCACAGCAGCAAGCCTTTTCAGCTGGACCTTGCAGAGAAGGTATCCAAGCTTGTGGATCCCTCTTCAGCTACAGCCTGCAGCCTTGTACTTCTGGAGGAATCCAAGCTCTAAAAAATCAACTAAGCTAAACGTAGAAAACTTGAACTGGTGAAGGTGTCAAAAGTATCGGCCGGTTAGAGTAATTCCCAGCAAGTGTATTTGAATCTTCCCTCTCAGAGCTTTTCCCACCTAAACCAATGGCTTGACCTTGTCCAATGCCTATCTGAAGTCGTAGAGCCCTCTTTGGATACAACCTGCTGCTTTGACTCACCGAAGAACTTTTATTTCTAATTTCAAGACTAAGCCCGCTGGAAAAATCCCCAACCAGATTGGACCTGGTTAGTGTATCCGACCCATGCTCCATCATGGTCAGCCTCAAATTGCATCTAGCTCCTCATCTATCATTATCAGTTAACCCACATTCACGCTTAATGCCTTTGGCACAATTTTTACGTAAAACTTTACAAATTCATGTTTCTGGTTACCCTTATTGGATTTTTGCTAACTTGTAGTCCTTTTGAGCATTAAATTATTCTTTATTTGTATAAACTAGAATTAGATTTTTATTGGGTTGTTGTTAGGAATTTTGTCTCTAGTTGGCTGACACATGCAGCCTGTCCACCCAGGGACCACAGTCCAGGTCAGGGCATGCTAGATACACACTTTAAATTAACCTTTGCTCACCCTCCGGTAGCAGGCAGGCTTAACTTAATAGGCAACGTGTAAAGTATTGGTGCAACACACACACAGTAGCACAAAATGCCACAAAAAGACTCCACACATGTTTAGAAAAATAGAGTATATTTATCTGAGTAAAACAAGACCAAAACAACAAATATCCAATCAGTAAAACTCGAGATATTCATTTTTATAGAATAAGAATAAAGGCAAAAACAGTGCTTAGAAGTCAATAGTGCTAAAAGGTTACTTGAGGCCACGCAGGACCGGGGCAAATGCAAAGTTCAGGCCGACCATGATGGAGGGCAGGCCAGCTACGAGACTCATCTCGGTCCCGCTGAAAAAATACCTTTGATGGAGCCATACATTGACACTGAGGGCACAATGCTGCATCATTGTCGAGCTCCATTGAGATACAGACAATGCGTTGTCGTCGAGCTGTGCAGAGCATTGTCACTGGGCCGTGCAGGCTGTAGAACCGCTGTGGTCAAACTGCCTCGGCGTCGGTGTCGAAGGGCAATGCATCGGTTCCTTTTGGAACAAAAGTGACGATGCGTCGGTTTTGTAGAAAAACAGCTGCAGAACCCACTTCCTAGGCCTAGGACTGGAGGGACACCTCAGCAAGGGTATGACTCACAGATGGCAGAGTCCAGCAGCACCAGCAGAATTGCAGGAAGTATTTTGTGTCCTGAGACTTCAGAAAGCAGGAGGCAAGCCAGCAAGCCCTTGGAGTCACTCTGGGTTCAAGTGAGGTGGGTCCAGTCCTTATCCTCAGCAGGGCAGAAATCTGCAGGCAGCCGGGCAGCTCAGCAAAGCATAGAAGCAGTTAATCAGAACAGTCATTCAAGGCAGAGTGGTAATCCTTACAGCAGAGCAGTCTTTGCTCCATCAGAGTTCTTCCCAGGTCTAGTAGTGTACTGATTTGGTGGGGTCAGAGCCCCAGTACTTATCCCGAAATGTGCCTATTAAGTGGGGGTGACTTCAAAGCAGCTTCTTGAAGTGCATAGCCCAGAATGCCAAACTATCTGTGATGGGTAATCAGTCCTTTGTGTGGATACAGGACACAGCCTATTCATATGTAAGTGTGAGATTCAGCTCCCCTTCCTGCCCAGGAAGGTTGTCAGAATACAGATGAGCCATCTGTCACATCCACCCTACCTGTGTCTGTGGCTGTCTAGAGGGAATGTGCAAAGTGTAGCTGTCACCCAGCCCAAACATGTATTGGAGACATGCTGCAGGTACACAGAGCAAAGTTCAGAGCAGAGAAATGTCCACTTTCTAAAAGTGGCATTTCTAAAATAGTAATTCAAATCCAATTTTACCACTAAAGAGAATTTATCATTACCATTCCTAAGATATGAAACCTGATTTAGCTACTCCTTTCTAATCAGAAATTACAGCTTACATGTGTTTTAATGAATTCCCAATGCTAGCCTTTGAGAAGAGTAGGTCTTACAATTGTGAAAAATTAATTTAGCTGTTTGTCACTATCAGGGCATGTAAAACCTAAACATACATGTCCTTCTTTTTACTTACACAGCACCCTGCCCTTGAGGGTCCTATGGACTACTTTAGGGGCAACCTATGTGTAATAAAAAGGTAGTTTGGGGCTTGGCAAGTGGTTTTAAATGCCATGTCGAAGTGGCAGTAAACTGGCCACACAGGCCTTGCAATGGCAGGCCTGAGACAGACTTGAAAGGCTACTTGTGTGGGTGGCACAGTCAGCGCTGCTCTAGGTATATGGTATACCACTTTACCAGGGACTTACTGGTAAAAAAAAATATGCCAATCAGGTATACACCAATGTCACCATGTTATAAGGGAGAAGCACATGCACTTTAGCACTAGTTAGCAGTGCTAAAGTGCTCAGAGTCCTAAGGCCAACAAAAAGATACAGCAAAAAATGGAGGTAAAAAGTTGGAGGAAGACCACCCCAAGGATGACAGGTCTAAATGCTTTACACGTTTTCTCAGGTTAAGCCTGTCTGCTACTCAGGTTTAAGTAACTGAAACATTTACTGGACCTAAAAAGATAGTGACATTATTACTTGTGGCAGACTCCCATCCACCTCAAATATTAACCCACTTTCTCATAAACCGTATATGTGTACTAACATATTGAACAACTTTTAAATAGGTGTAGAAGTTGTACTGAGTCTAGCCTTTGTTTGGCATGTACACATCTTTAGCCTTACTACAATTGCATGTATTTCTTAAACACCTTCCTGATGTTAACTACATAACTTTTATGGCTACTTTTGGTCTTCTGCCGTCCCCTAATCTAGACATCAACGATTTGCTATGTTGCTTTTGATCTAAAATGTTTGGACATAGCACATCATGCACCGTTCACTCTGTACACGCCATGAATATATACATACCTCTTGCAAACATTTTGCAAACCTTCCTGTTACCTAAACGAACTGTTTAACATAGGGTGACCAGACGTCCCCGTTTTCCCAGGACGGTCCCCGTTTTTGGAGCAGTGTCCCCCTGTCCCGACACTTTTCTCCAAGTGACTCAAATGTCCCCGTTTTCAAACAGTGTCCCAGGTAAACACAGAAATGTCCCTCTTTTTCATTGTTCTGGTTGAGCATGCGCGCGCATGCTCTCTTTGCACTGGCATTTGCTAGCCTGTGATGTTTTATTGATTTTTGGCAAATATATGCTATAGTCCTTAAAAGTGTAAATGTTATAAGAAGTACTAATGCTACTTTGTAAAGGAGAGGGGTGCCAATAAAATACCTCAAATTTGTTGTCTGTAATGCTTCATCTCGGTCTGTGGAGGGAGCTGTCATTGTAGTCCTTTTTCTATGTCTATGACAGCTGTCAAATAATCCTACTTTTATGTCCATGGTCACTGCAAACCGTAGTCCTACTACTATGTCTATGACCTGTCCCCGTTTTTTAGGGCGAGCTAGAGTTGCGCATGCGTAGCATGCGGTCTAGCTCGCCAACTATTGTATTCAGTTTCCTGGGAATCTGAGACAGGGCTCGGACACGCGCCGATTGCACCTCGTGGGCGCGCACGGCCGGCACATATCCTATCTCAGATTCCCAGGAAGTCAGCCATGCCGCCATGCCTCTCTCAGTCGCGCGCGCACACATACACACAGCCACACTCACACACACATACACACACGCAGGCAGGCACACACACACACGCACGCGCACACACACACACTGCATACACACACACACGCTCACATGCGCACCCCCCCTTACCTCATCTCTGTACTCCAGCTCCTTTGGCAGCACGACGCGGGGCTCTCCCCTTAGGCATGGGAGCCCCGCTGTGCTATCCGCTGCTCTTCACCCGGGCCCCCTCCTGGGACCCGGGACTTCGGCTCCAGCACTTCGCTTTGGGTCCGGGCTCGCTCCTCATAACAAAAGTTATGAATGGAGCATGTTGCGCATGCGCGGGTAGCCCCCGCCCTCCCACGTGCCCGTCTCTGCCTGTCACTCAGCCACCCCCTGCCTCCTCAGACACCTTAGCACGGGGAGACAGATAGAGGAGAGATTTCACTTTCCCTGGCTAATGATTTCAAATTCAAATGCCATTTCTCAATTGCTGTTTTCAGGACGTGTTCACTGCATGATCTTTCATTTAAAGAATATCGGCTATTTTACACCCTACTTACCTGCCTAAAGATATGAACTGCTGCGTCTTACTGATTAAATGCATGTTAATTTGCCAACATAATTGCCGTAAGCATTTTATCTCTGTTTGGATTGTGTGGCGACAGCTTGTTTATTTAATTATTTTGCCGTGCGAGTCTGCTGCCGCGCTTGCCGTTTATTTAATTATGTTGCCGCACGAGTTTCACTTCTGCGGCCGCCCTTTTTATTTCCATTGCAGGGCTTGTTTATACTTTGTCCACAGCTTTCTGAAGACTATTCCAAAACGTACTTGTCTAATGGGTCCTGAAATCGGACTGATGCCAGGACACTAATACAGCAAGCAAAAACGTTATTATCGAAGAGGCTCCCGTTTCAGCCAGAGACGAAAATACAAAGCTTGAGATAACAGAGTGTTGGTGTTTATGAGACAACGGTAGAAAAAGCAGTTCAGGCGAGAGGAATGGCTCACCATTGTTCCACACCGGCACAGTTTTCTCAGATCCATGACAGGGTGCATAGGAGGACACTGACAGAAGCTTTTTCTGTTAAAGGTGGCCTCATCTAATATTTCCAATTGTTTGCATATGGGTGGTGGGTCCAAACTATGAACAAGGTATGTCCTGTTTCCATACCAAGTTGAGACCATATGAAAATATTTGCATACAAAACCGATGCTACATTAAGGACTTTGCAGGTAATTGACTTAGGGTGCAAAAAGACGTTACATTGAACTCAAACGAACTCAAACTCAAACGAACTCAAGGAATCCAAGAAGAACTGCCGCACCCTCGAGAAAGCCTGGCGGCTCGACCAGACCACAGACAACAGGACCGCCCTCAAGCACGCCACCCGCAAACACCACCAGCTGATCCGCGCCACCAAGAAGTCGGCACTCAAAGAACGACTGGACAACAACGCCCACAACAGCAAGGAACTCTTCAGCATCGTCAAAGAGTTCTCCAACCCCAGCGCCGGAAACAACAACATCACCCCCTCGCAAGACCTCTGCGACTCATTCGCCTCATTCTTCTACCGCAAGATCGCAGACACACACAACAGCTTCGACGCACAGACCACACACCCTACCACTGAACCAACGCCTGCCACCACCACCCTCTGCAACTGGACCCCGATCAACACCGAAGACACCACCCGCACGATGAACTCCATCCACTCCGGATCACCGACCGACCCCTGCCCACACCACATCTTCAACAAAGCCGACGCCATCATCGCACCCCATCTCCGGGACATCATCAACTCCTCCTGCCACACCGCCACCTTCCCGGAGAGCTGGAAGCACGCCGAGCTTACCGCCCTCCTGAAGAAACCTACGGCGGACCCCACCGACCTCAAGAACTACCGTCCCATCTCGCTCCTTCCCTTTCCGGCCAAAGTCATCGAAAAGACCGTCAACAGACAGCTGGCCGCCTTCCTCGAGACGAATGGATCCCTCGACCCCTCGCAGTCCGGGTTTTGGGCCAACCACAGCACCGAGACCGCCCTAATCGCAGCCACCGACGACATCAGAACCCTGATCGACAACGGGGAAACAGCGGCCCTCATCCTCTTGGACCTCTCTGCGGCGTTCGACACAGTCTGCCACCGCCCCCTAGTGAAGCGCCTCAGCAACATCGGAATCCGAGAGAAAGCACTGGAGTGGATCATCTCGTTCCTCGCCGGAAGAACCCAGAGAGTCCTCCTCCCCCCGTTCAGATCCGAGGCCACCGAAGTCATCTGCGGCGTACCACAAGGATCTTCACTCAGTCCAACCCTCTTCAACGTCTACATGAGCCCCCTCGCAGCCATCGCACGCCAACACGACCTCAACATCATCTCCTACGCCGACGACACCCAGCTGATCCTCTCCCTCACCAACGACCCCACCACCGCCAGAGCCAACCTACACGAAGGGATGAAAGACGTCGCCGACTGGATGAGGAGCAGCCGCCTTAAACTGAACTCAGACAAGACGGAAGTCCCCATCCTGGGATCATCACCCTCCGCCTGGGATGACTCCTGGTGGCCCCCGGCCCTGGGCACCGCTCCCAAACCAACGGACCACGCACGCAACCTGGGCTTCATCCTCGACTACTCCCTGTCGATGACCAGATAAGTCAACGCGTCTCATCCTCGTGCTACAACACCCTGCGCATGCTCCGCAAGATCTTCAGATGGATCCCCACCGAAACCAGGAAGACCGTCACCCAAGCACTCGTCAACAGCCGACTGGACTACGGGAACACCCTCTATGCCGGAACCACAGCCAAACTTCAAAAAAGACTCCAACGCATCCAGAACGCCTCCGCACGACTCATCCTGGACATCCCCAGACACAGCCACATCACCGGACACCTGGGAGACCTGCACTGGCTCCCAGTCAGCAAGAGAATCACGTTCAGACACCTGACCCACACACACAAGGCTCTCCACGACCTGGGCCCCAAGTACCTCAACGACCGCATGACCTTCTACACGCCCACCCGCCAGCTACGATCAACCAGCCACGCCCTCGCCACCGTACCACGCATCAGCAGAGCCACCGCCGGAGGAAGATCCTTCTCCTACCTGGCAGCCGAGACCTGGAACTCTCTCCCCACCCACCTTCGGCGAACCCAGGACCATCTCTCCTTCAGGAAACAGCTCAAGACCTGGCTGTTCGAGCAGTAACTCACCCCTCCCAGCGCCTTGAGACCCTCCCGGGTGAGTAGCGTGCTTTATAAATGTCGTGATTGATTGATTGATTGATTGAAACAAACTGCGAGAAGTAAAGTATGACCATGGTGTCATACGCAGATGATACTCAGCTAGCGGTCACGATCAGCGGGGACTCCGGGGTGGAGGCCCCAAGATTCCGGGACGGACTTCGGGCGGTGGCCGGTTGGATGACGTCCAACTGTCTCCAACTGAATGCCAAAAAAACAGAGATTATGGTCTTTGGTAAATAGACGGAACTCTGGGGCGATACTTGGTGGCCCTCTGAGTTGGGCCCCACCCCCACTCCGGTCTCGGAGATTAAAAATCTGGGGGTGTGGTTGGACCCTACCCTCAGTTTTGTTGGCCACACCAAAAGGACGGCGGCCTGCTGCTTTGGCATTCTGCGTAATTTGAGACCTGCTCTCAAATTTTTCGATGCCGCAACCCGTCAACTTGTGGTTCAGGCGACGGTATTGTCTCGGCTAGATTACGCCAGCTCCCTTTTTATAGGGTTAAACCAGGCCGAGCTTACTCGTCTCCAGCGAGTGCAAAACGCAGCAGCCAGAGCAGTTGTAGGCCTTCCTAGGTTTTGCTCTGTCTCTCACACCCTGCGTGCTCTCCACTGGCTGCCTGTTAGGCAGCGGATTCACTTCAAGGTGCTTTGTATGTCCTTTAAGATCTTAAAAGGCCCCTCTGCTCAGATATTGCATAACCTTCTGTGCCCCTATATCTCTGGCCGCTCTCTTCGTTCCTCGGACCGTGAATTAGCAGCAGCTCCACGTTTCAAACGGAGCCGAGCTGGGGGACGTTCTTTTCGGGTGCGGGCAGCCGCCTTGTGGAATGCACTTCCTTTTGAAATCCGGACCCTTGTTGACCTGCTCTCCTTTCGCAGGGCTGTTAAGACTCTTCTGTTTCCATAGCCCTTTAACTAAAATTTTAAAATAAAATCCATTCTTCAGTTATGTTGTGTGGCTGCCTTGTCAGGCGCCGGGACGCTCCTTCGCTGGAGCAGCTGTGCGCACAATAAATGCCAATAACATAACATAACATAACATAACATAAAGGAATTACCTGCGGGAAAGAGAGAGTCCGACTGGCAAAATGCCATTTTGCTTGGACCTCACTGCACGAGGCTGCAGGGGGGTCTTTACCCCCCTTTAATCGCGGGCTGAGGTGCTGCCTTCAGAGTGGAAGGCAGTCTGTGGTCTTCAAACAGCCAGTCTGCCTTTCACTAATGCGCTGCCGTGTGTTCGCGGCTGCGCTGGGGGCCGCGCATTCATTGTGGTGGAGTGCACTAACCCAGTGTTCACCCTGTGCGCTCAGTTCAAGGAGACCCGTGGCGCGGGCCACGTCAGTGTGCCCTGTATATGATATGGCCTCGGGAATTCTAGACAGCACTTGATACCATGGACCTCATTTAGGAGACGCAGCTGCAACCCCTGGCTTGCACTTTGCTACCCCTAGCACTGCTTGCGACCCCTGGCCTCAGAGGTGGCAAATGTACGCCCAGGAACACAGGGGCAGCTGGGGCGCCACTCTCTTTATTTTCTGTACATTTTATATTACACTAACAGTGAATAAATAAAATATACTGTTAACTAATAGTGTAATAAAAACAATAAGCTGCAATATGCCATTCCATTGCAGGCAAGGTAAGTAAAATATGCTTTTTTAAATGTATGCTGTGTGCGTGCTTGCGGGTGAGAGTTTATATGTGTGGATTTGTGTGCATTTGTAAGTATGTGTGAAAGTGGAGGCCAAAGGGCGTGTGATGTAACTTCTGCTGCCCCTGGCATTTCGGCGAATTGACATCCATGCTTGCTACTATGAAATCTTGAGCTTCTACTTGCCATATTGTGCAGTTTTATTTTCCTTCCTTTACAGCAGGTACCTCCAGGGCTATCCTGAGGGAATGAAACCCCTCCCCTTAGACTTGTGGTGGCAGGAGTGTTTCTGATTTGCCCCACTTTTGCCCATTAATGTTCACATGATGCCCCTGGCAGATTTGGACTGACAGGAAGCATATTTCTGTCCTCTGATTTGCAGACTGAGCGTCCCAAAATATCTTTATTTGGTTTCATGTTTAATAAAACCATTAAAATCACAATATAAAATAAAAAAAATAAAAATGTGATATAGTGCAAAATGTACAGCAAAATATACAATCACAGGAGTAGACCAGATGCAAACAAGTTAGCAATTAATCTTATGTACATATTGCAACTAGAGTCCCGGACACCTAAAACAAACATATAACATCCACTAAAAATAATGGGTTAAAACACTTTAAGTGGTGCATTAAAACCATTAAATGAATCAGCAAACTATTAGCTGATCGGGCGGGCGACCGATTTGGGGGAGATTAGTAGACCGTGGACACGACATTGACTCATTTAAATAAAAAGGCGAGAAAAAGCAGATTTCACAGGATTTATGGAAGGAGGGAAGGTGTGTTGGATGAAACTAGTTCTAAAGAAAGTGACACTGTCGAGTAAGGAGGGGGTGCACATCCTCAAGTGGATATTGGCGGAGGGATGCTCTTAAAACAGTGTCCACTGCTGGAAATGTATGGAGTGAATCTACCTGCAGACAAAGTGCTGCTTGAAGAGGGACTCAGTTACGCCCTGAGTGAGGTTAGTCTTGTGGAAGTGGGGGAATGTCACCTGGCCTGAAGACTCGAAGTATGACAGGTAAGATCACCATTAGTAGTTTATGTATCAATATTATCAGGAAATTTGACTTGCTGCAAATTAAAACCAACACAAAGCATGATGGGACTCATAGGGGACAACTCAGTGGGTTTTAGCATGATTGCATGTCCAGGACAAAGATGGTGGAGCCTACAGGTGCTTCTTCTCTGGGGCAGGATGTGACGTGATAATTGGGTCTCCCACCTTGGACCTATAAATCAATGGGCTAGGATGTGATTTATGAGAAAATGAAATAAGGGAGCGTGCTTTGGAGAAGCTTTCACCACAAATCTGTATTTTTTTCAAATTAATGGTATTCCCAGGGCTTCGTATCGATACTAGTGAGTGGCCTTTATGTCGGAAAAATACACCCTTTCCTACTTCTCTATGTTTCTCCTGCCCTTTTTTTTCTCCTAGCAAATATTTTGTGCCATTTTCTGGTCCCATTTTTTTGGTGTTCCTTTGTTACATTTTGAACAAGCATGTGCAATGCAATAGGTCTCACATTTGCAAGACTTTGAGCTATTGGCATTGTAAATGACAATGCCTTTTATTTATGCATTTGAAAACCTCCAAGCTGTGCGTAAACAAGCATTTTGTACTTATAGCCCTTGCTTATGAGAAGCAAAGCTGGCAGTCTCTTTTACTGACAGCCTTGCTTCTCATAAGCAAGGACTATACGTAAACAGTCCATGTTTATGTGGGTGTACTTGTAAAGCGCACTGCGACTCCATGGAGTATCCTGGCGCTGAAGACCGCTGGGGAACCCGTCCTGGTTTTCCCTGTGAGATGGTCCCTTTCTGGGTATCTCCAAGGTGAAACCAGGCATCCCCTGCATCTGTGGTGGGCCGTTGTAGAGATGAGGCAAGCTTAATGCCTAGAGTTGCCGAGTGTGTTCCCTGGTTAGAGTAGGCACCGAGGCGAGAATTATCGAGTCCGTTTTGCCCCTGGTCCACGACCCTGCCACGTCGGGAATTGAACCCTGGTCCCGGGCCGTTCTCTGCGTACGGGTCTGCGGGTCTGCCGCCTCTAACCAGTGAGCCACACCACTCCACTTGCAGGTTTTCAAAACAAATTAATAAAAGGCATTGCCATTTACAATGCCAATGGCCCAACTCTCGCAAATGCGAGACCTATTGCATTGCAAATGCTTGTTGTTTTGAGAATCTGGTCACCCTAGTTAACAGCTCTCTACTGCCCTCTGGTGCCGCCCCGCAAGCGATGTATAATAACTAACTAATCTTATACAGCTAGTAAAGAAGGTACAGTTCATCGTGCCTTTAAGGCGAACCCAGCTTCCTAGTTAAGGATTCACCCCACTCCCTTTGAAAACCTGCCACCCTGGCTGTGATTTGAATAGCTATGCAATCAGGAGTGCATTGTTTATTCGGCTAACATCTCTAATAGGCCGTGAGTGCTTCAGCCAGGGTCTGCTCGGCCCTTGCAGAAGGCAGGGCGCTTGCGGTGAATGCCAATGGATCGAGGACGGTCCACAATGCGGCGGATTTCTTTTTCCAATGGGTAAATGATGTGCGGTCAAGTGGAACTCTTCGGATCAATAATTCAACGCCTGGCTGCTGCAAGGAATGAGAAATATTGCGAAATCAGGCGGGGTGCTTCCTGCAGGAGGAGGTTTCAAAGGCTGAAACGCAGAGTATTATTACAGGGCTGATATCATTTCTGAACACATGCCACTTAGCTTAAATTACTACCGTCACGTAATTAGGTGTTATGCTATTGTGCTTCATTTTTTTTAGTGGATAATAGGCATTTAAAGCTAATTACTTTGCTTAGC
The DNA here is from genome assembly GCF_964261635.1 of Lissotriton helveticus. Classification (NCBI taxonomy): domain Eukaryota; kingdom Metazoa; phylum Chordata; class Amphibia; order Caudata; family Salamandridae; genus Lissotriton; species Lissotriton helveticus. Next base: position 767,530,094 of record NC_136068.1, read on the forward strand.
TTTTAGCATGGGAGTAGGAAGTGTGGGGGACGCGGGGGACATATCCCCCCCAGATTTTCTAGTGGGGGGACACGGGGGACAGGGGTGGGGGGGGACGAGGGGACGAAAGAACTTCCCCTCTCCCTTCTATTAGTTGCAGGGCCTTTGACACGTACAATCACTAGTGCTTTGACGTGCCAATGGCCCTGTACTTGACCTGTGACTTTCCCTTTTGTGTGCTGCAAAGCTTCAGGAATAATTTCACACCTCGTTCCGCCACGCTGGCTGCCTTCAGTCTGCACTTCAGGACAAAGGGAGAGAAGTAGTTTGTTTATTGCTGTCTGCATCCTGCCCTTTCCAAATCCCGACCTGACCGTACCTGTGCAATTCAGTCACTCAAAGGCTACTGTTTTGCTTAAATGTTTATTTTAAGCAGTTGAAACTCACTCTGGAACATGAGAACAAATTAGCATTAGTCGTACTCTAAGCACACATCTTGGGTTACGCTGTGATAGATGTTAGTCTGTCCTAATACTTACACAAATAATTGAAATACTACTATATTGTCTTATTTATTTTATAGCGCTACTCAACCCCATCCTGGGTGTCGGAGCGCTTTACATCACTCATACACATTACACTTTGACAATAAAACGTGTGTGTAAGTCATTTTACAGGATGTGTTACATATAATAGTGAGGGTTACAAGGTGTAGGAGTCACGTGTGCTTTACTTCATAGGTTACAGTGCTATATTCGAAAGATTACAATGTATGAAACGCAAGCACTTAAAGGATCTCTTTGTTAAATGCAGTAACCCACTTACCCAGCTACATAAAAAAAAAATCTGTCAACTGTGTCTCACATGATGTGCTTTGTGGGAGACATATTAACCCTTTATGCTACTCTGATTCAAAACTGGGACTAGACAAAATCAATGTCTCTCCAGCAAGTGCATTAACCTCCAGAATTATTTTACCACTATTTCCTCTGATTTACTGGATACATAAAAATCTCTGCAGCAGGTCGCTTAGCCCCATAAAATATTTTAAAATGCAGTTTTTGCAACCAATTAAGCATAACATATTTACATCCACATTTATCCTTGTTGTCGATTTCTTTCTGGCAGAGTATGAATAAATAAATGTCTAAGTGGTGGCCTAGATCTTGCGCCAGTGTTGCATCACTTTTTTTACTCCGCTCCGACGCAAATTCTTATTTTTTAATACTGTAATGCGCTCACATGTACTCATGATAGACCTGCTTAACATATGTGAGGTCATAGAATCTGGTGTAATTTTGTGTGGTATCACTTCCTGCGGTGTCACGTGCGATGTCACACACTGTGATGTCACTTACAATGACACACAAGAATCCTTCAAAATAATCAGGTAAGTAGCACAAATATACACTGGTCTCCATGGGGAGACCAAACCATGAACTAAGAAAGTGAAATGCAAACTACAAGGGGTAACAGAACTTGGATCAGAATTCTCAGAGTTGCTAGGGACACAAGGAACCACCCACGGTAAGTGCCCAGGAACCCCCGGTGGCAGTGCAAAGTTGAAACACAGCTGCGTGCCCAATGGAAGTCAACTGAGAAGTTGCAGTTGCAATTTTGAAGTAGAAGGACCCTTCCCAGAGGACCCCGGAGAGACCATTTGTAAGACTGGAGGTTGGAGATGCCCCGGGAACCAGGTTACTTGCACCAGGGAAGCATAGTGGGTGATGTGACGTTGGAACCTGCCTTAGACAAAAATGGAAGACTCCGAAGATGATACCTTTGGGGAGGCCTGTGAAGGAGTCCAGTGGAATCCAAGAGTTGATTTTTTGAAGAAGACAACCTGCAATTAGAGGCAACAGAGTCTATGCCACTCAGAAGTGACCAGGAGGCACGGAAGCACAAGGCCCACTGACGACAGGAGGTTGAAGAGTGAAGACGGTGACATTGTTGCTGCAGCTGTGAGGACCAGGCAGCGCTGAGGAAGGCCAGGAGCCAAGCATCAGCTGTCCCATATCATGTTTCAGGTTTTGGTGTTCAGGTGAATGTATGTCGATACAACGCGAACCAAAACAAAGTATACTTTAATAACGTTGTTTTTAGTTTGCATGTACAGTTACTACGCAATTTATAATTGCGGGTACCATTAGTTTGCATTTCTTTTCAAATGCATTAAAAGTGCCATTACATCGGATTGAAATACACCGCATTTTTTCTTTTTATGAACACCCAAACACTTAGAAACTTAATAAAATGTTTAAATGAAAATAAAAATAAACACCCCAACACTAGGCTAAATACTTAATGCAAATACACTACCCTACACAACACAAACTTCACAACACTACTCTAATCCCTCAAACACTACCCCCAGCACGACCCTACCGTGTGCCCCAGTCCTGCCCCTACACGCAAACACTTCCCTGCACTACCCACTTGACACTACCCTAATCCCTAAGGGACTACCCTACATTACTCAAACACCACTACACAGACCCTCCAGCATTTCGCGATTTCGCGATTCACGAAAAAATCACGAAATCAGCGGACTAGCGCGATGGCCGCTAAATTAACAATTTTGGCCGCGATATTTGAAGAAAAGTGTCTACCGGCGGGTAACTTGCAGTAAGAGTTACCAAACAATGCACGCAGCGACGGTCTGATGTCACTTATGACTTGGGAAAAGGTCTGTTCCAACAACTTGTGTGATAGTTTGTGCACGGGCTTACATTACTGTGACTTTGCATAAATGAAAATTATGCATATCGAAGACCGATTCCGCTACCGCCTTTTTCCTCGGGTACAGAAAAACTCCGAAACTGCTAATAGGGTTCATGATCATCTTTTACTTCCGTTGCATGGCACACTGGCATTTCTGGAGATGAAGCATGGGGCCCTATGTTGCTTAGCAACCTCGTCTTCGCTTCATTGCTTAGAGTTAGTTACGTCAAGAAGTTGTAGCAGTTCTTATGATGCACCATCCTCGTAGACTGACATTTTAATTTCATGCCCACACGAGATTTCATTTGCACAACCTTTAACCCCCCAAACTCTACTTTTTACTCCCGATTTAGAGCCTTTGGTAAAATTAAATATTAACTTTTCCTTCCTTTTAAGGCGATAGTAAAGATTTATGCTAAAGATTTATAGAGAGTTGGAAACAGAGGTTCACTGAAACTGACTGCTTATTCAGTTTCATGTGTTGGATTGATTTGCTTTTAATGTTTTTATCTAACATAAATGAACCGAGAATGTTATTAAGGGACATTATTTATGATAGTTGTTTTTTGTTCATATGCTTTATTATACTGTTTTTATCTTGCACTTTTATGATCTTTTTAAGATCGAATATAGATTATTGAACTGAACATGACTGCTTATCCATGATGTATGTAGTCACCCTTGTCAGTTAGAGTTTTCTAATAGGCAAATGCAGCATGTTTCTGAAAAGTATTTATTTTGAAACAAATGCACAGAGCCACATAAGTTTATTGGTGTTCTGGAGTAGCCAATGAAAGAGGTGGTGTATTGCCAGAGCCGCTGGGGCTATCTTGATTTCAAGAACACCCTGATTGTGCCTCTGTGACAATTTTTCCTGGCATAGAGAACCCCGTAGTTGGTGGTTGGGGGCGATCCATTCGCTATTTTGGAGCAAGGACACATCATAGTTGGAGTAAGGATAGACCTCTTGTGAAAAGTGTAGTTGATGGCAAGATGGATGTGCCACATGAGCAGGCCCAACAAACCACGTGAGACAGATCCTTATCAATGAAGAGACTGCTAAGAGATGTGCAGAGCACCTCAGTAAAATACCAGAGGCCATGGAGAATGCAGTGCACAGCTCCACAACATGGGTAAACCGAACCTGATCAAACCACAGGGGCTGTCCAAAGACACCTGTTCACTTCCCCCAGTCAAATGTGGGCCAAGCTGACATGAAGATGGAAATTAGCTCTGAGAAAATAAAGCATGGCCAATAATACCCTTGACACAATACTTGTGGCCATCACTACACAAGGGAGGCCCTGCTTTCCTTGATGGACTCAGTTGCAGTGGATGTACATTTGATGTTGGATGGCTAAAGGATACTCATGTACAGAGAGAAATAAACAGAAACTTAGCTGAGTCATATCAAACTGACTGCAGCCCAAACTCAGAAAGAAAAGTACATGGCTGAGGACTTGGATTGAAGATCTTGGCACAATCATGAGCATGTGGTGGGGCTGCCAGAGAAAATGGAGAGGAATTATATGACAGCTTACTTAGAAGCTTCAGTGAGGCACACAGTTGGATTGTAAGGCCTGTTCTTCTATACTGTTGAGAGAGCACATAGAGTGCCCGTAAGACCTCCTGCTTAGCACCACTGGGACTGGTGGTGGCTTCACTCATGAATTACAGGGACAGAGATGTGATTTTGTAAAGAGTGAGAAGGGTTGGGCATTACCTGTTGGACATCATGGTCAGGATATCCCATGACTATACAGCAGCAGCTCAACACAAACTATTTTCCTTGAAGTAAAGCAGAAAATCTAACATTTGTGGATTAAATACCTGCTGCTATTACCAGAAAGCCTCAGCTCCTTTTCCATGACCAGTAGGTCTTCTTTTAACTCCCAAAGGAGAAATGTGTCTGGTCCGAGTCACAGGCAAGTAGTGTGCTGGACTACTTTAAGTGTGGAAACAGTATCCTTAAAGGAGGCATGGACTGTCTGAGGAAACCACACACTGCTCAAACTGGATGACCAACCCCAACACAGGAAAAAAAGAGAGGAAGGGTACAGTGGTATCCTCTGTAGAGCAACTCGTCATATGTTTTCCCCAGAGGAACAGGTATTCAGAAACAAATTCTACAGACTCTGGCTCAGAAAAGGTCAGCTTGTTCATAGGTAAGAAAGACCTTCCTACATTTACAATGGGTGCAACAGATGAATTCATCTCAAAGTAGATGATGATTAAAGCTCTGGATTCCAGAGAGGTGATTGCCTTGAAACAAACAATCTATAGGGCTAGCAGTTCAACAGTGACACAAAACCCAACTTTAGACACAACATGGACTGGTGGCGACCAACAGTGGAGTTCAAATGTCCTAAAACCCCTTACTTCTTTGTTGTGAAGAGAGATATGTAGACGTAATAGTTAATTTGTCTATGCTGAGGGTCGGTCCTTGGTGTCTTAGTTAGGCTGGGCATTGTGGAGGAGCCGACCATTTGTTCATTCTCTGCCATTATTGGTGTATGCTTAAGTTGACCTTTGACAACTGGACCAGGTAAACAGGAGGTGACCTCCCTATACAGTCTGTCTCACTTAATTGGATCAGCCACTACGATCCTGCACCCTAGGGTGCCTGAGGAAGAGGTATCCTGCCTCACAGATCCGGGAGGCAGCGGTGCCACGGCACGGGTGCATACATGGGCACTAGAACATCCCAGGGAGAAATAAAGCTCACTCCCACAAGGTTAGGACTGGAGCAGTGCTTCTGTAGAGCTGCAGACACATTAAAAATTCCTATTGCAAAGTGGAATACTGAGTTAAAACAGTTTCCATTGATTTCAGGCTGAAAATGAATGATTATGAGTAAAATAAAGTGCCGCAAAAATGCAGCTAAATGTCCATATTTGTGCCGCTAAATGTTTATATTTGTGCCACTAAATTTGCCAATTTATGCCGCAATATCCGGGGGGGTCTGACTACACTACCCTTAACCCTAAAACACTACCCCCTGCACAACCCTCCCCAACCCCCAGTCCTGTCCCTCCACCCAAACACTCCCTTGCACGACCCCCAACACTACCCTAAACCCTAAAACACTACACAAACACCACACCACTACCCTAAACCCTAAAAAACTGTCCCCTGCACGACCCTCACCCTTCCCTCAGTCCGCTCCCTACACTACAACACTACCCTGCATGACACCCCAACACTACTTTAAACCCTAAGACACTACCCTACACAAACACCACAACACTACACTAAACCCTAAAACACTACCCATCTCCAAAACACTACTCTACCCTAAACACTACCCTAAACCCTAAAACACTACTCCTCAAACACAACACTACTATTATTCCTAAAAGACTACCCTCTGCATGACCTTCACCTACTCTAAACCCTTTAAAACAGCCCCTCTTACCTCTCTCTCCTTGTGTCCTCTGTTCTCCATCCTGTGTCATCAAAGGGGTGGTGATCGCTGCACGTTGTTAAGAAGAAACGTCTGTTTCCTCACAACGATGTGGTTTGCATTATAACGCTTGCATTGTTACAGCGTTGTTACAGCGCATGCGAAGTAATAACATGCATAGAAATGGCTACGCGTTGTTACAGTGCATGCGTTGTAATATTTGCGTAGTAATGGTATGCGGTGTAATGACTGCGTACAAATGGATGTTTACCATTCAGGTGGTCGATGTCCAATGGGAGCAGGAAGAAGCCTTGGTAGCCGCAACTAACGCTGGTGAGCGAAAAGATGCAAACATTGGGACCAGCAAGGTCCAAGGGACTCAACAAATGTAGGAGAGTCTGAGCAGGTCCGTGCAAGTAGGGGAGCCCACTGAAGTAAAGGAAGATCCTCAAGAGGACCGACAGGCCAAAGGCACAGGAGTCGCAAGAGGACCTCAGGCAGCTCACCAAAGAAGGACACCCACAGTGCAGAGGATGCAGTGAGGATGCTGATTTTTGAGGGATGAGGTGCTAGAAGCTGGTGCCTCTTATAACCTGAAGATTTCTGGAGTGCAGAGCCAACAAGCCTTGGCAATGGAAAGTCAACATGGTGCACAGGGGTCTGGTCCCAGCAGCTTTAACAAGGGATACTGTCCTCACAATTTCAGAGAAGACAGGTCAGGCCTCTAGGGAGCTGCAGAACCACCACCTGTGTTTCTGGGCCTTGGGTAGCCCATAGTACCACCGGTCTGCTTCATTGCGGTGCCTGCAGATGTAGGAAAGTGACGTCTTCAATCCAAGGGAGATCACTTTGGAGTCTTTGATGCCCACAGGCCTTCTGGAGAACCTGAATGAAGCACAGACACAGAAGACGCAGAAGACTTGAAGAACAGGGAGACAAGGAGCAGCAAGTGTCTTCCTTGATGCACAAGTCCAAGTGTCCAGACGTTGAAGAGTGTTTTGGTTTCAGAGGTGAGTCTTGATCCATGATGAATTTGAGGACCCACCACAGGGGAGCCCCTAGGGAAAGAGTTGGTACAACTTTGTGGTCCCTCCCAGAAGGGGGGCTGGACAGAGGGGCAGATAGTCCCCTGTCCTTCGTACAGTTTCGCACCAGTGCGGGAACCAAAGGTTCCTGAACTGGCTCAAGCCGGAGTATGCAACAAAGGCACCAAATCTGCCCTTCAAAGCAGTCTGGTGGCGCTGGAGAGCACCCCCATCCCAGCCCAATACAATAAGGGGCATATTAGCAAGAACCTTGTTAAAATTATCGCGATACTGCAGCTAAAACGACGATAATGGGCTTGCTAATATGTGTTATAGAATTCCAATAGAAGCCCAGGTTAGATGTGCAGGACATCTAACCTGAGCTTCTATTGGAATTCTATAACGCATATTAGCAAGCCAATTATTGCCATTTTAGCGGCAGTTTCCTGCAGCTAAAACTGCGATAATTTTAACGAGGTTCTTGCTAATATGCCCCTAAGTTCTTTCTAGGAGGTGGTCACGCCGCTCTGTGACAGGAAACCTATTGTTCTACCTTCACCTGCTCAAGCTCAGCTCAGCAGCAGGCGGGCAGAATCAGGTCTGTGGTCGACAGCAGCACGAGCTTGCTGGCAGACCCTGAAAGGCTATTATCAGGAGTCTGTCCCCTTCGGAGTCCCCCAATACATGGGATCATACTTCCAGCAGTAGATTCGGTGTTGGGGTATGATTTCAAGATGTTTAATACCAAATATGACCAGGTTCAGTGCAGCAGTATATAGTTAGATACCTTGTAATAACTGAAGTCCACTATATACCTTAAAATGGCTGACTACACTTACAAAGCCTTGAAAATCATCTCTGGGATTTGTATTGGTGTCCTGCTCATCCTCATCCTCACACTTTTAACCAAGCACCCTGCCTACCATAGGTGTGACTTAAGTGCAGTGACCTCAGATATAGAGAAACGTATATCTGCCATGAGAGGTGCAGGCAACATCTCAGACAGACTGCAATGGCAGGCATTTAGCTGGAGTTTAAGTGGCCTCTCATAGGTGGCACATGCTGCAGCCCACAGGAGATCCCTGGTGAACCCATGCCCTGGGTACCTTGGTACCATACACTAGCAACCTACAGGGTACACCAGTAGTAAATTGTCAATTTACTAAAGTACTTACCAGAGCCAATGAAGGGGAGAGAGCACTGTTGCTGGGGTCCTGCAGGATCCCAGCAGACTACAGTCAAAACACGCGTACACCAGGCAAAAATTGGGGTTACCCATGAAAGCAGATCATACTTACCTACACAAGCCCCCACCAAACGTAAGGACATGAGATAACCTTGCCGAGTTGAGTCTTCTTTTTTTAAGTAGAAATATCTGGAAAGTCCATCTGCATTGGCATGGTTACTCCCAGGTCTATGTTCCACTGAAAAGTCAATCCCCTGTAGAGAAATAGATCACCGCAAAAGTTTAGGGTTTTCACCCTTCATCTTTTTAAGCCATAAGAGGGGCTTATGGTTTGTCTGAACAATGAAGTGAGTGCCAAAGAGGTATGGACTCAACTTCTTCAAGGTCAAGACCACAGCAAAGGCCTCCTGCTCAACAGCTGACCAACGCTTCTCCCGGGAAGTCAACCTTCTGGTTATAAACGTTACTGGTTGATCATGGCCCTCTGCATTGAGCTATGACAATACTGCACCTACCTCTATCTCTGAAGCATCTGTCTGGACAATGAATGGTTTGGAGTGGGACCCACTAACATTCCCTGCTTCCTCAGCAGCAGCTTGCTGTCTGAGTTGTTCAAAAAAGGGGTAGGCCTTCTGCTCCAGACTCAAGGCTTCCCTGGAAGGACCCTTGCCCCAGTAGCTCTGCCTTGTCAGGGCTAAGCTCCTCTGTGACAAGGTTCTGAGATCCATCCCCCTCATGAGGCTAATTCTCACTGCGAGTCTTAAAGGAGGATAAATAATTACCCTTCCTGCTCCTTCTCTTGGGAGCAGGCTGGTCCATTATTTTCAAGATCTTGGTCTCCCCTAGTGCCTAATGTCTTTGCCTGAGCTCAAGTGACAGCAAATACACAGACTGAAACTCTCATAAATTCTGCATGAGTCAATTACTCCCCGTCAGACCAGGCTAACGTTTCCCAATCTTTTCCCAGTAGGCAATCCACAGGTAGGTCTGAGGATACCACAACTCTCTTTGGGCCAGTTACCTATCCCCAGATGAGATCAACAACTGCCATGGAATGATCTGTCCTTTCCATTGATGAGAGGCTGTTGTCTGTATTTGCCCAAGTTAGTGGGACATACAATAAGAATGGCGAGCTCAGTGCCACCATCACAGCCTAAAACAGCCGGAGTGGGTGTTCTGACTAGGCCAGAACCCACTTCAGTACCCAAGGTTAACTCAGCTAAACTTCTGGGGGCACTTCTACTACCACCAGTGTTATTACTAGGGGCACTAAAAGTTTAGGAGCAGTAGTAGCCATATTGGTGCTAGACTTAGAGCAATTGGCATCCTTTGCCCTATGGCCTTAGAAGCACCTTGCCTCTTCTGATCACGACCACCATGAGACTATTGTTTCTCCCTGGTGCGGATCCACATGTCTGCCATCTTTCCCATTTCTTGGGTAGAGGCCAGACCCGAGTCCACCAGGTACTGGTGCAGGTGCTGATTTTAAAAGACACACAGATGATGGACGGAATGCAGAGCAAATCAAACATTCACCCCCAGTCAATAGATTTGGGTTAAATCCATCATTCCTTTGCTCACCATGCCACCCCACTTTAGACCCAGCCATATGATAATCAGCCTTGTCTCTGTGCCTCATTGGACCGTCCCAGCCCAAACTGCTGAGCTAGTCCTCCCTGGACTGGAAACAAGCATCCTGGGACCGGTTTCAGGGCATTACCCCTCATCAGCCAGGCTAGCTTGAATCCAGTAACACAGTGAGCAGTTTTTGATTTTGACAGTTATTACGGATAAGATCACTGACAAGTAAATTGTACAGTCCCTCATAATCATGCACATTACTTCCCTGAAGCAGCCTTACAGAGCCTTAATAGCACTATCTACAAAATCTACCCAGTCTTGAGTGAGTACCTTCTGTGTGTCCCTAAACGTAACCCTGTATTGCTCAGTGGTTAATCCAAACCCATCTATGATGGCAGTCTTCAAGACTTTGTAATTGTCTGCATATTCTTCCTTTACAGTCAAGAGTTTGTCCCTACCTTTGTAAGCAAAGGAGAACAATAGTATAGCTGCCCACTGCCCTTGAGGAACCTTCTGAACTTTACAGGCCTTCTCTAAAGCAGTAATCCACTTATGGATGTCATCACCCTCCTGGTAAGGAGGGACTATCCTGCTCAAGTTCCCAGTGTCAAAGGACTGTCCCCTAACTCTAGGTTCACTAGTGCTGCCACCATGTGATTCTAATCCCACATTTTTCCTAGCTCTTTGTACTCCTAGGATTTCCTTATCTTGGGTGAACAGTTCCTTCTTGATTCTGAGCAGGTAGTATTCCCTTTCTAAAGAATCTTCCCTCTTGCTATAGATGGAGATCCATTTTGAAGTGGCAGGGGAAGGAGAATTAAGTTAGGAGGACCTGGACCTCCCCTGACCCCCTCGTACCCTCCCAGGAGGAATAAAGGGGTCCTACCACTAAGGCATCCCTCTATCTCAATATAACTATTCCCTGAGGGACTAGGGTTCTCCAGTAAGGGGTCTTCAGACTCCTCCAGGACATGCTCAGAAGCAGAGTCATGCGTGTTGGACACCCTTGGCTCATCTTCTGGAGCATCACCACTTATATCCCATTATCCAAGTTATCCTGCCATCTGTTAATACGCAACTCTCCAAATGTCATTTGTAAATAAATCATCATATTCTTGAGCAAGATCTCCACACCTTCAATCATTGTTTCAATTAAATGCTTATTTCTTTGGCTCGAATAAACCTAGAATGAGGTATAATTGCTAGTTTTGAGCATTTTTATAGTTTTTGTGAGCCTCCCATATATCAAAGTTTTTGTGCTTTGATGCATCCCACGCACTACTCATTTGTAACCTTCCACCCACTGTATTCATTTGTAAGCTTCACACACAAACACTATGTTTCTGGTGATCATTACTAAACTAACAAATCATATCTGAGCTATGCCACACACCTCATCCTGCATATCTCACTATACCTATCTTCTGTGAGCATCACATATGTGTCTCGTCTCACACTGCACGTTTTTTTTTTAGATTGGTAAGCATCTCCCACACACTACATCTCATTTTTTTTAGCATCCCACACAAGGCTAATTCTTATTGCAAATGTATCTCATGGGGCTTCTTCTACTTTTGTGCAAGATAATGTGGTTTCAGTGCGCTCTACATTCATATCATACATCTGCAATAAAGCTTCTCATAGATTAGACAACTAAAGTTTTGGTATTGTGTTGTATATTTTGCAATGCATTATGTTTTTCTCCAGCCTCAGGAATGCAGGCGATAAACTTCCACTGTTTGAGAAACCATTTTCGCTCTCCTTCTTGTGCCCTGCTAAACCAGAGTTTTCCAAAAGGGATCCGACTGAATTCAATACTCAAACAAACACACAGAATCCTATACAATACTATTGGACCTGCCAGCCTTAGGGTGGTCTTCCCCCAAACATTTTGCCTGCTTACCTCCTTTTTATGCTGATTATTTTTGTTGGCCTTAGGACTCTGAGTAATTTATCACTGCTGACCAATGCTATATTGCATGTTCTTCTCCCCCAAACATGGTAACATTGGTGTATACACAACTGGCAAATTGTATTTACTTGTACAGTGGTATACCATAAACCCAGTGCCTGTAAATTAAATGTTACTAATGGGCCTGGAGCACTGATTGTGCCACACAGACAAGTAGCTCTTTAAACATGTCTCAGGTCTCCCATTGAAGAGCCTGTGTGTGCAGTTTTACTGCCACGTCGACTTGGTATTAAAAATTCCTTGCCAAGCCTTAAACTTCTCTTTTATTACACATACATCACACCTAAAGTTGGCCCTTGGTAGCCCTTAGGGCAGTGTGCTATGTTACTAAAAGGTAGGACATGTACTGTTAGGTTTTGCATGCCTGTGTAGTGAAAAACAGCTACATTCATTTTTCACTACTGTGAAGCATACTCCTCTCATAGATTAACACTGGCAATTCCTAAATACTTTCTTTTAAGCTGTAATTCCTGGTTAGAAAGGAGTAGCTGTGCCATTTTTACTTCTTTGGAATCGCAATGATAAATCCTCTTAATTGATGAGGTTGGATTTCATATTACTATTTTACTTTCACAAAGTGGACATTTCTCTGCTCTTTCAGCTGTGTGTGCGTGTACATTGTCTCCAATACACTTCAATATTAATCCAATTGCATTTTGAGGTTTAGGAATGTCGCAAAGAGCATTCAGTTTATTATTCTTTTTTTTCGTCCCATCTTTGTTTGCTTGGTGCATGAAAATGTAAGATTCAAAAACATGTTTTTCACATTTTGTCTAATTACTTTGTAAATGTAAATAACAATTAAAGCATACTTGCAAACTGTGACTACATGCCTTCCTTTATCAATGTTTCACTAAAAAACTATACGATTGTATTAGTTTAACGGACCGTATGGCTCTCAGACAATGAGTGATTTGTATAGGGTCACTGGAAAGTCCAAAACGTTTGCCCTTGTCCCCCCCAGAAATTTATTGTCTCCTACGCCCCTGGCTTTTAGGGTGTGCTTTGTATTTTGATCACTTCGCCCACCCAGTATGCACCCCCCTTGTTTCTCTACCCTGCTGAAATTTGCATATAGTTAACCACGGCGCTTCGGTACAAGACACGGACAATAAATGCAGCTGAAACAGTGAACTTGAAAGGGACACAGGAACATGTGATGCACGTGGCAATGACTGTGGGAAAAATGTGCTGCTTCTTGCTTCTCAATTCGAGGTCCAACTTGGCACCCTGTAGCTGTAACCCCGGGCGGAGACGTCCGCTCCGCCCGCGGAGCGTGCAGAGATTTGCCTCCTCCATGTTCCACGGAGAACACGGAGCAGGCAAATCTCTGCACATTCCGCAGCGGAGCGGAGTTGGCCAGCCCCCGCCTCCACTCCCTTATTAAGAAGTAAGTTAACAGTAATTAAAAATAAACTTAAAACCACTTACGTCTGTACTGCGGCATCTCCAGGCTGCCCTCCTCCTCTTCCTCGCTGTACCGGTAATGCTTGAAAAAACTGCACATGTGTGTGCGCCAGTGCATTTCTCGCAAGAAATGCGCATGCATGGACACGCTCATGCACAGTTTTCTCATGCATTACCGGTACGGCGAGGAAGAGGAGGAGGGCAGCCCGGGGACGCCGCAGTACAGAGGTAAGTGGTTTTAAGTTTATTTTTAAATAATGTTAACGTACTTCTTAACAGGGGGTTGGAGGCGGGCGTCGTAGCGGAGTTCCACTGAGTTTGTTTGCAACTCCGCGGACCTTCGCGTAGCCCCTCTACGCCCACTACGCCCGGGGTTATATAATAATGGTGCAGTGGGTTGGAGGCCCCTAGTGGAGCATCGCTGCAGGTTGTCCACTATTTGCTTACTGTATGGTCAAATCTCATTGCGGGGCACAGAAGACCGTCCATGGAAAGGGGAAAACATAAGTCAGGTCAGGATGTCGGACAGGAGTGTTTGGTACAGATCTCCCAAGCAAGGCTTTAAGCTCAGCCACTGAAGCACCCAAGGGCCAAACTATTAGGAACAATAACATCATGCGATTTAATCTATTCCAAGAAGCATACACAGGGAAAATCCAGCTCCTGTCTGCTATAATGACAGAGTAATTGCCTCAGTTGGTTTTCTTTGCTATTGATGATAATTTTGGGGTTGATTTTTAAAGTTTTAAAGTTATTGGAGGGTTGTTGCTTTTTAACCGTCGACAAATATTGAAACTGAAATTCAAGATTTTAAACTTGTGAGGGGAAACTACTCCACGGATTGCAGACTGCTGAACGGATTGCACTTTATCAGGATTATAAGGGGGATACTTTTGAACAGATCAGTGCTCTGTTTTATTACTTGGGAGAGGAGTGCCATGTTTTCCTCACCCTATGTGCCTACGCAGAGACACAGCTAGTTAGCACTCTAACAGCTGGGACAACGGACGCCCCTCCTCTTTGCTCTCACTTGCATTCTACTTAAGGCAGCCTATGCTGTGGATGCGCCAAAGTCAAGCCTGTCTGCGCCCATTTGCATCCGGGGGCGCGCAGTATTCGCTATACTGCCTGTTTATCTATCTGCTCCCCTCAGATCAGATCATACCCTGAGAGGCACTTTTGTCTTATACATTTGGTATCTGACACCTTCTGAGGCCTGTCAGTCCTGTACACACTATTCCTAATTGCTGTATTTGTGTCTCTTGTGGCTTGGTGTTGAATCATTCAATAGGGGAATTTTTAGGAGGACCAGACACCCACTGTACTCTGAATGAGTTGCCTGCCTCATCTCCTACTGACGAGAGGCCTTTATATAAGGCATGTCTCCTCAACTGCAAATCGCACCCTACATATTCTTTTGATGCATTTTTTTTACAATCTCACAATTTCTGGGATTTTAGGTTTTTAACTAAAACCTAGCTGAAAGATACATCAGCACCTGATTTAGCTCTAACCATTTCACCAGGATATGGTATTTTATCCGCTAATCGAGAAGGAAGTAAAATGGGAGGTGGCGTTTCATGTTGTTTTTAGGGACTTCATTTCCATTGAGGCAGATAGGTAATGTGGAGGGAGTTATTTTTAGCTTTAAATTGCAACCCACTTTTTCCTGATCGGGACTGCTGATATATAAACCCCCCAATTGCCCGAATAGTTGTTTCTCTCAACTGTTTGATAAGATCGCCCAACTTTCCTTGAAATATTCTAATTTCACAATTCTTGAGGATTTTTACATACATGTTAATGATCCCAACTGTCAAGATTACGTTCCACAGGATCCGGTCGTTGATAATGGGGGTCCACCTCCTAACGTTACCAACTCCCTGATCTTAGAACACAGGGAATTGGAACCATTAAGCGAGGGAAGTCAGGAACGGGGAGGGGACTGCTGGGACTGCTGGGACAAAGGCTCTGAAATGATATAAGAACAGACAACACAGTTAAACGCAACATAGCAACATCATAGCTACTCTCTTCAATTCTCGCTAAGAAAGGAACACCAGTTGAACATACATACACACCTCAACCACAGAGTCTATTTATACCCAGCAGAGTAAACAGGGAAAACAAAGGAAGGCGTCTTAGCTCTCTCCACCTGCATATAACCACTGAAAATCAGCAGCTACTTATAAGCACAGCCCAGGCAAAGTACACCAAAGTTCTTCAACACCTGGAATATTGTAACACCATATACAGCTTGCTGTAAAAGGAAATGTGCCAGAGGTTGAATTCCCACCAACACAAACGAACTGTAGATAGTGGCAGACACCACGATAATTCTCTATATATGGGAATCCATTAAATCCAATGAATCACGGCAGCAAGTGGTTGGCCAACACACCTTGCTCCGCTACAAACGAAGAAATGATTAATCATTTAACGGTAGCGCGTGGCCAGCCGACACACAGCGCTCCGCTCTTAGTGGAAAGGAAATGGAGAACACGGTAACATGTGGCAGCCACCACTATGTTCCGCGATCTATCGATATCAGGGAGGAGCGATGCAGACATGCGTGGCCAGCCGGCACTACGCGTTCTGGAACAGTATTAGCGCAGCCGCGCTGATGCTCTCGGAGCCCCGAGAACATGTGAAGAAGGAAGAACAACGGTAACGTGTGGTCGGCCGACACACAACGTTCCGTTGACTAACGAGGGGGCCGTAAGACGATCACTCACCCACAGCTACCAAGAGGAGATCAGGAACGCCTCCAAACAGCGAGGCAGGAACAGCCAAGCGACGCCACAAGCCCCGAACCTGCGGACCTCAACAGGACCCGGAACAATCAGAATTACGTGCATGATCCGATGCGCATGCAGTCACTAAGTAGCTTCCTGGTACCAAGGCTTATGGGAGTTGTAGTTCAGCATGGGAGTTGTAGTTCATAGGCTAGGTAGGCGCGAAGGGAGCCCGAACCCTGACACCCACTGTTCTTAAGCCTCCCCGCTTAATCTCACCTTGGCAGGTCTGAATGTTCCACAACTGGTCTGGTCCACTATACATAAAGCGGACACACTGTTGATCGGATCTTTTCTAATATCGCCAATTTGCAAGTCTGTCTGGCAGTGCACCTAATCTAGTCGGATCATTTTGTTGTTCCTTTCACCCTTTATGGGGTGCTGCATCAAAAGAAGCCAGACAAACCACTGGCGCTGACTACTGATTGGCATAAAATCTTGGAGGAGCCTTTCTTACAGATAGAACTATCTACCTCCCTTCTTTAACAGGCATTCTTGACATGGATGTGGCCTTTTTTAATCAGTGGATCACCAATGTCCTCATTTGTATGGCACCACTGAAAGCGCACTTGGCAAAAAGGACTAAGACCCCGGCTTCCTGGCCTTCCCCTCTGTTAAGTGAAGAGAAGAGCTGCTGTAAAAAAAATGGAATGCAACTGGAAAAAGCCTTACCGTCCTGAGGTTAAGATTATAAACAAAGGGGCACTCATCAAATTTCCGAAATTATCTCTCAGAATGACGAGAGAGTACTTTTCCTCGCGTAAAGTGGAAGCCTCTAATACCTCTGGTGAAGTTTCAAAAATTGTTCAGTTGCTCCTTTACCCTGATGCTTACCACAAAGCAGTTTTAGTCTTCCTCAGGAATTTTACAATGATTTATCCTCCTTTTTCCACAAAAAAATTCAGAAATTGTATGCAACTTTCCCTCTACCCACTGCACTTGCCACGCAGGTATACCCTCCAGAACCTCAAAATTCTCTCCTTGCCAACTTTCTCACACTCTGAGGAACTTCCCTTGAAAGAACTGGACAAATGCAAATCAGGCTTCTGCGCGCTTTCTTGTCCGCCCCGAATACTTAAGAAGATCTTCCATATTATTACCCTGTGCTTAATAAAATCTGGAACACCTGATTGGAAGTAGGCTTATATCCCTCTGATTGGAAACAAGCTTTCCATCTGGCCCTTCTCAAGAAATCTAATGCAGTCCCCCCCATCCAGAATAATTTTAGATCTATCTCCCTTCTACCAGTACTCGCTAAAATCCTAGAGAAACTGATACATTGCCAGTTATCTTCTTTTGTGGAGCCAAATGGACTACTTCATGAATCACAATCTGGCTTTCGGTCAGGTTTTCGCACAGAATCTGCACTATTGGAGAGCACAGCTTATAATAAAGAGAATTTGAGTGGTGGACGCACAGCTATAGGGGTTCTGCTGGACCTATCTGCAACATTCAATGTGGTCTAGCATGCCATAGACAGACTAAAACGAGTGAACATTTTCCTTGGAAGGCAGATTTCAACGGATGCATCTCCATCCTTTTTCATCTCTCCCTAAACCCCTTTTATATGGCGTTCCTGAGCCTGACTCTTTTTAATTTATTCCTAGCTCCTTTGGCTGGTTCGATTGAATCCTGGGATGTGCAGGTAGTATCATATGGAAGATGACACCCAGCTCCTATTATTCTTTCAGGAACATTAAGGAGTCCCTTAAGGGAGTTGCAAGATGAATGGATGCTAACTTTTTTCAAACCAAACTCCGGTGAAACAGAAGTTCTTTTTTGAACCTAGTTGTCCACCCCACCCCTCTTGCCTTTGGCTGCCTGAGGAACTAAATGCCCCTCCGGCTCCCTCCTACTCTGCTAGAAATGCAGGTATAGTCTTTGACTCTGCCCTCTCTTTTCCACTCAAATTAAGCAGGTATCTTCTATGTGCTTCGTCAAACTTAAATCTCTAAGGGAGCGGCTGCATCTAGTTCCTGAGAACACACTCAAAACCTTGGTTCACATCATCCAAAATGCAGCAGCAAAACGTATCCGTATTATGGTAGAGCTCCTCTCACACAGTCTATTCCACCCCCATCTGAAGCTGCTACATTGCCCGCCGGTTTCTAAGCACAATAAACTCAAAGCTTTACCCCTGACATTTACAGGCTTTCCAGGAGAAGGCCCGTCTTATCTGAGAAACAGAATCCACCCCTATAAGAGACATAGATCATTTGATGCAAGTTCCTACAATTTCTAAGGGTAGATGGGGCTGCAGTTCCATAACGCTTCTGATGGCCACACTTAAGAATTCTCGCCCACTCAATCTCCGTAAGGCTCCTTTGGATTCTATCTTTGAAAAAAAGTGTAAAACCTTTCTTTTTGACAATGATTAGCACTCAAGGATAGATTTCGCTTGTCAGTCTACATAAGCCATGAGCGCCTGTACACTTCTGTTTGAAGCAGCAGTGTCCTGTACAAATGTCTTTGAGTGAGTGATTGATTGACTGATTGACTGTTTATTGGACTAGCTCCCCAGATAATGTGGAGGACACTTCTGTAAGTGTACTTCGAGGAGATAGAGGGTACCATAATGGAATATAGAGAAGAAAGGTCCCTCAATGGCGTTATTACGAGTCACTATGGATAGGAGGATTAGGTACAGTACCCATGTTTATGTTTTTCCTTCATGAATTGCCCATTTCTGCATATCTAGGGAGCTTTTAGTGATATTATCCCTGCTGCAATAGATGCTTGTAAATGAACTTGCCTCACTGTTAGAAATGGGCGTCTCTAATTGGTAGAGGCATGCACCTTTGTACAAGTAGGGAACCTGCCTTCTAGTCAGGATAAGAGAGTTACACACTTTAGATAACCCCTGCTCACCCTCTTGGTAGCTTGGCAGAGCAGACAGGCTTATTTCAAAGGCAATGTGTTAAGTGTTTGTACCCAAACACAAAGTAACACAGTGAAATCAGCACAAATGGACACCACACCAGTTTAGAAAAATAAAGAATCTTTTTCCTAAACCAAACAAGACCAAAACGACAAAAATCCAACAGACGTGTGCCACGTTATCACTTTAAAAATAGTTACTTTCAAAAATAGAACTGTAGAAACAAAATAGCTCCACCTGGGGGTATTACGAATTTGTGACAGGCAAAAATCCAAAGTACAGCACCGACCGCGAGGTGCACAGAGTCGGGCAAGGAGTTACCCCCAAACAACAGTACCTTGAAAATGAAGTCAATGGATGATGCATGGTGTCATGGAGGTGAATCGTCGGTGCTGAGGCGTAGCTGGTTCTTTTCTGCCATGCGGAAGGTGAGGCGTCAAGTCCAGGACAGGGGAAGTTAGGTGGCGTTGGTAATGAGACGTCAGTTACAGTGAGGTGACGCAATGTTGAAAAGTTCGTGAAGTCACCCTCATTTGTTATCGGCTCCACGATAACTTGATGCTGGCGCTGGTGGTGACGGTGTGAGCGCAGGCATCGAGAAGGCTGATAACTGCTGGTGTCGGAGCTACGATGCAGGTGGGGCAGTGCGTTGTGCACTTCATGAGCGTTGTCCCAGTCCTATGTGCAGGTTGTGGCATCCTGGCTGCATTGCTGACGGCACTGAAGTTGTTTTTCTTGCTCTGCAGCACCAGCCACACACTTCTCAAGGCCCAGAAACTGAAATTATTGCCCTTTTAAATACAGTAGTCCACAGTGGAGTCCAGGTGCTGGTCAGTAAGTGCAGGTGAAGTCTTTGTGGCCCTGAGACTTCAGAACAGAGGCCAGAATGCACAAGCCCTTGGAGAATCTTCTTTAAGGCGCTTCACAGCAAAGTTCCAGTCTTTGTCTTGTATTTGGCAGTAGCAACAAATGCGGGCCAATTCAGTAAAGCAACACAGCAAAGGGGCAGTACTCCTCCTTACGACTCTCAAGCTCTTCTCCTTGGAAGAGGGCTCCTGTTGACTCCAGAATCGATCTAATTCTCTGGGTTTTAAGGTCTAATAGTTTACATGTAGCTACTTTTTGAAATTTTGATAGTAAGCTATACTGAGAGTTGAACATTTCTATATAACAATCACTGACAACCTTACAAAATACTCGTACATGATGTGTTAGATTTATTTTGTAATGCTTCAATTTAATTACGAGTATATTGTACTAAGTAAGAAATGATAACTTTAAAATCTATTGAGTTGTCATTTCTTCTTAGGCTGCATGATTTTATAGCCTTATGCAATGGACTTTTGATATGTTTTCACAAATGTTCCTTCATTGGTTCAGATTCATGCAACATTCTTTAAGCGAAAAGCGACATACAGCATTTCTTGGTGTATGAGTTATGGGAACCTGACCTTTCGACTATATCCGTGGAAAGCACCAAAATAAATAAGCTCTTTATCAACTAACCCGGGAGGATGGAATGGACAGTCGATTCTCATGATGAGCATGGGAAAACGTGTAAGAAAACCTCTTTGAAACCAACTCTTCGGACTCAGACCCTGATGGGGCAGGTCTAGGTGATGATCCTAGTTACAATTACCGAGATAGAAATCAGCGAGGGCATTTCTCAGAACAATATCCAAGAAGGCAAACACAGTCTCCTTTTTTATCACGGGGCAGAGGCAGAGCCAGAACACGCGATCCCAGGATGGACAGGAATTTTTATCAGCCGATGGACCCTCCACATCCGCAACCATATATGCGGACAAGAAACCAACAATACTGGAGGTCCTGAAAGCAGCTACGGACACACAAATTCCCATTTTTAACCTGTCTAGTCATCTACTAACCACACATGAAGTTAGCCTTTTGAGTAGAGGGTTGTCTTTTGTCCCAAACACACAGATCAATAAATGTAAGTTAAATCCAGACTTATTTTCTTTTTTTCGAAAAGTCAGACTCAGGAAATATTTCCAAGACTTTGAACAGAGTGAAGAGGAATTGAACCTTTCAGGGTGCAAACCACCGTTGACTTTTACACCTACTTTGGATATGGTGGGCCCGGAAGTATGTATTTTTGAAAAAAATGTCATCAAGGAAATTGACAGGATACTAAAATTCGTCCCCAAATCTCAACCCAATTTGAACAACATGGAAAGAGATGCCTTGAAAACACTGCAAAATAACTCTATGATCACAATTAAACCCTGCGACAAAGCAGGTGGTATAGTTGTGATGGACACAGTACAATATACTGGAAAAATTGATACAATGTTAACAAAAACCTGAACATTACAGAAAAGCAAAATTGAGAGACTTAGTGAAACTAAAAACCACAATAGAAATGACGGTACAAAAAGCATTTGAAGATGGCTTTGTCTGTCAAAAAGAAATGGACTTTCTTGTCAGATCCCATCCAGTGACACCAGCACTTTATGGTGTGCCCAAGACACACAAAAGTGCCACGGAGCCTTCTCTAAGACCCATTGTGTCATCAATTAATTCCTGTACAGAGCCAATGTCAAAATATATTGACACATTCTTATGCCCCCTGACTACACAATATGCGTCCTATATCAAGGATACAGGGCATATGATAGCCACCCTTGCCCATACACCTTTCAATCAAGAGACACAGATCCTAGTTACCCTTGATATTGAATCGCTTTATACTAATATCCCCCAGGACCTAGCCATTGAGGCGGTGGCAGCGCTCTTGGCTAGGACACCGGGGGATAGGCCAGACATATTCATTTTAGAATGTCTAACAATAGTATTGCAAAACAACTTCTTTGAATTCAATCAAGAGTTATACCAGCAGATCAAGGGGACTAGTATGGGGGCCTCTTGTGCCCCCAGTATAGCGAACATCTTAATGGGGGAATTTGAGCGCAAACACGTCTTTAACGATGTAGCCCCCTTTTTTGAAAACATAGGGAAGTGGCACAGGTTTATAGACGATATATTTTTTATCTGGACCGGCTCAGAATTTTATCTTCAGGAATTTATGACTTGGTTAAACTTAGCAGATACCAACCTGAAGTTCACCTGCAATTTTTCTACCACTCAGGTGGAATTCCTGGATATTTGGATCAAAGGTATGGATGGAGAGCTGGAGGTAAGCCTCTTCAGGAAACCTACGGCTAAGAACACCATACTGGAACACAGTAGTTTCCACCCCACATGCCAGAAGGACTCGATTCCTTTTGGAGAATTCCTACGTATCCGTAGAAATTGTACCCGTATGAAGGATTTTTTAGTCTATGCAGATCAGTTACAGAGACGTCTACTCTTAAGAGGCTATCCCAAAAGACTCATTAGACAATCGCTCAAACGAGCAAAATATTATAACAGGGAAGTCCTCTTTTACAATACCCCAAAACTATCTGAAGATAAACTAGTCTGTGTAGTAGACCACTCAAGTATAAACTGCAAGATAAGACAAATTCTTTACAAAAATTGGAAGATTCTTAACACGCATGCAGTAGAACACCCCCTTCAGAAACCAATGGTAGCCTTCAGAAGAAATGCCAACTTACAAGATAAGTTGGTGCACAGCAGACCTAAGGTCATAGCATCAGGGAGACAAACAACCATAGATGGTTTGCCACCACCAAAGGGTAATTACAAATGTGGCAATTGCCATGCGTGCGAATCTGCCATTGTGACACAAACATGGGTATGTGGAGATAAGTCAGGAGAAATTAAACATATATCCAATTGTAAAAGTTCCAATGTCATTTATTTGATACTCTGCCCTTGTGGTCCAGGCAACGTAGGGGAAACGGCGAGAGAATTTTGAACCAGATTTTCGGAACACAAATCAGCCATAAGAACCTTGAAACTCCAAGCACCTATGGTTACCCATTACCAGGAGTTACAACATACTGAAAAAGATATGAGATAGATCATTTTGGAACGTGTAAGGGATGTACCAGGCAAAGATCCAATAAAACTCAGAAAACAAAGAGAAACTTATTGGATCTATTCCTTAGATACTGTACGTAAGGGTCTCAATGAGGAAATCATATGGGTAGTGACCACTTAGACATCTGCCTATGTCAGTTTGATACTGACGTTTATTTGTTTAGGGTTAGACTATCACCATATCACTATATTCTGGAGCCCAATGATGAGAGAAAGAGCGGGTTTGTTTCAGCCTAGCCTTTTAAAAATCTGTAAGACCAACTTGTGAATTATATCACTCGGTAATACGTACAGGAATTCCCTCATACCTCACATCTTTACTAGCCATCTCCTCATTTTGTGTTTAATAATCACATGTTCGAAAAACATGAGTCTATAACCCCAGTATGGCCCCAAACCATTGTTATATACAGATACAGACAAACATCAGAGAGGGCTACTAGCCATCTCCTCATATTGTGTTCAACAATCACATGGTCGAAAGACATGAGTCTATAACCCCAATATGGTCCTAAACCATCATCATATACAGATACAGACAAACATCAGAGAGGGCTTCTATGATGACCTTTGTTTTTCTAAAACAGTATATTGAAACGCACTACCTCTGCAGGTTCCGCTTAGACGAATACATTTTGTATTTTCGGAGCATACGCAATGAATCACAAGTCCGAACGCCGTTATTTTATTTTTAATTACTGTGATCGGGCTAGTATGGTGGACACACTCGGACAGTTTGTGTAATTTTCCTCCTACGATATTTTCCCGCGATACATACCTGTAGAGCCCTTTGGTAGTTGCACTTCGTTGCAAAAGCATTATACCTATTCCAATATGGCGCTTGTTTTGCCCGGAGTAACACTTGCGGATACATCTTTACTGTCGCGAGGTATTACTTAGGAACTCCCGCGCAACCTCACCACATTAAAAGCGACCAAGGCAGTGTCCCTGGTTATCGCGATACTTCGGATACAGACGGATGCGAATCTCGGCATTTCCTGACTTTGAGACTCGGTAAGATGCAGACTAGGACGCGCTCTGTTCAGACCCTGGTTAGCTTAGTCCTTTAAGTCTCTTTAGCTTCCCAGTGTAATATTTTAGTAGACAGCGGGCTTGACTCGGGCCAGTGTACTTCCTCTATGTCTGGGATGATAGTAGATCTTTTTTCAGATACTTTGCCACAGCCTGTCTGGCAGACATTAATAACATAGAGTCCAGGCGAGCTGTACTTAATTCCATGCAAACTCGTATTCGTGTGCTGGGTCGACCACTTTGGGAGGTCAGGTCCCACGGCACATCGCTATAAACCATGTTTACTGGGGTCTCTGCCCATCTAGGTACTGGCGCACATAGAGCAGCTTAAGAATGCGTAAGCTAGAGGATTTTCCTCTATACACTACATACTATAGATATACTCGCATACCATATGGGACACATGGGTATGCATGTATGGCCTATATTGAAGCAACCAAGGATATTAGCTTGCTGTATTTGATGGACAATATTAGTAGTAAGTTATTGCCTTATACATTTTTCTAGATAGTTGGCACACTACGACTTAGAAAAACGAGCTGACACAGACTTGGAGAAAACTAACAGAATAACTGCACTACTTGAGTCCCTAATACATATAAAAATGGTAAGCGTTGAGCACTGTATTACTTTATATTATCTGGTTTCAGAACCTTCTGTATTATTAAGCATATGTAATCCGAGCCTATTATCCCTCCGTAGGACATTTGACAACATACTCTTCCTCCTCGCTGAAAAGCTATGGGAAACTTAGACGCTTGATTGTCCCTAACAAGATTTTATAGACACAGCCTTCAGCCCTCTATTGTAAGTAAGGGTGGTTGCCAAAATAATATGCACCTTAACACTGTGTAGAATATATGCATGTTTTACAGACAGCTGTGCTCCTTAACAGATACTTTTCTAGAAGAACGCCCCTGCTATTGTTTGAACTGGGACATCTCATGATCCCGTACTAAGATTTATTTCTTGATTCTTCCACCAGGAACCCACAATGTAGGCTCCTATACAAATATGTTTGTAGTTATGGTGATGGTTGATTTTTTCTTTACACATACCTTACTCTTTTTATTCAATTTTTCTTATTTTTTTGAAAACGTAGGAATGGTACTTATAACTACTTTCACTTCTATTCACAGTGGCTATTCCTTTTCATATCTTTTTCAGTCTTTTCAAAGAAGGAAAGGTCCTAGGTTGTTAACTGTCAATTAGCTAGCACAGAAATATTTTCTAAGTGTGATATAAATTAGTGTAAATTCCAGTGTACAGCACAGCAAAAACTGAATATTTTGTATCTATGTTGTTTCAAATATTTAGACTCCCCACTTTTTTCTGTGGATATTGTTTCTTGTTCTTCGGCCCTGATGAAGGTGATATAAATATCAAGTCACCGAAACGTACGTAGGCCACTTCTGCACATCTGAGAAACACATTCCAAGGGAATCAACCAAAAGAAAGCCCCAGACAAGCAAGAGGATGAAACAATGTCCCTTATATGACAATGGCTATTCAGTTCAGACCAGATCAGATATGCCTTTCTTTAGTTTTTTTCCTTTCCTTTGAAAATGTGTTACGTGTGAGTTAGGGAGCGTGAGTAGTGTGATTGATAAGGTAGTGTACATGAGAGTATGATTTGTGATTACAATTTTACTGTGTTCTGTTTTGTTTGTGGGGATCTCTAACTTTTGATATTTATAGAAAATTATTGTGATACTTGTAAACAATGATGTTTACTGAAAAATGAAAAATGAACTGTTCTTTCTTTTTTATGTATCAAAAAAAGTAAAAAAAAGTTTTTTACACTAAAAAGCTGAAAAAATACTTTTGTATAAAATAAATTCAAATCATTTGAAAGATATAATCTATGTTCTCATTTGCTTTTGTGCTGTACACATAATGGACTAATACAGAGCTATTGCCTGATGTAAATTTGTTAGGTCTGACAAGAGGGTTTTCTTACAGTTGTCCATGTTCTTTCCCCCTCCTCTTGAACCCTAAAGTAACTAGGGGGTGCCTTAGCTTCACAGCAGGAGCATGGGAAAACGTACTTGGAGAACGCAAGAATGGTCAAATGATGACTATTTTAGGGTGACTGTTTATGTAACAACAAACAATTTTGAAGTATAATAAGTGATTTTCCAAGCAGGAGGGAGCTTTTTGCGATTGGAAGGCTACCCCCTTTCACAAGCACTTTCATGCCCCTTGCCTTTTTGCCCTTGCTGATGAGCTTGCCTGCTGGATGATTTGGAGCTGTCTGGTGAGAGACCAGACTTTAACTTTCCTGATTTATGCTCCTCTCCCCTTGCCCATGGAATTTTCCCTAGTGGGCTTATAAATTGATCCCTTTGCCCATGCTAAGAGAACCCTTGAAAACCATTCTCCTGCCTTTGTTGGTGGTAGGAATCTCTAATGATTTGAACCATCCTCTTATGGATGTCTGTATTTAGCAATAGATTTACTTTGGCTTGATGTGAGATTTTATATTTCGAGCTTTAAGACTCATGAGTGAGAAGCTGTGTGGTGCCTGCCACTTGGTGCATGGAAATGAGGGAGGTCCCATGGGTACTCCCTAGTGTAGAGACACCCCTCCCCCCATAAGGGGGACCCGCAACAGGTGCTCAAACCCAATCCCTGCCAGCCTTTCCATGGCGACATCGCCACCATGGAAAGGCCTTCCCAAACCCACATCCTAAACTGGTGGATGGTGCCTGCTAGGCACCACCACCATTTCAAGGGCCCTGCACCATCCGCCAGGCAATCGGTGTGATTGCCTTTTGGTGGAAAAGCGACAGACGCACTTTGTGTCCACCACAATACCGACTGCCATCCTAATTTGGCAGTGGGTAATGAGCTTGGTGATGGCCCATCCGCCATCATAATGACCCCCTAGGTTTCTTAAAATGTTACTTATATGCATTGATTTTGGATCCTTAATACAATAACCAAATTGTCTAAATTTGTTTGAGTCTTTTAATGTATAATAATATTCTTTGTACATAAACTGTGCTTACAATGATCTGATTTCTGAATGCATGATAGAGAGAGTCATAAATTATTTTCAGAACATCAGGTTCTTTTGCTCTTGTTCTCTGTAGCCACAGCAGAGCTAATCATTGATATGATTCTTGTCAGGCTAAACTTATTTAGGAGGTTAGGTCTTCTAATTTCAATTCTCTAGTTTTACAGCATGGTTCTAAGAGTAATATATTTGAACCTGATCACGAGTTTGTGAGTTGGACACCAATTATTGGTCCTCATTGGGTGGCCGCAAGTGGGACATCCGGATTTATCACCCCTCACTAAAACAAAGAAGGTTCCATCTGAGGACTAGTGCGTCTGTGGGTTAAGCATAGAATCTGGGTGAAATAAGTTACTTGTATGGGCCCAGGTATATAAGAGATACATGTGCAACAGAGGAAGCTCCAGACAAGAAGTACTGTGTAGGGGAGTCATCTGCCAGTTCCATGAGTGGGCCAACTGCTATCTACAATCGCAAAAACTTCTAAGCTATCATTGGAACAATTACATGTTGTTGAATAATGGAGTCCTTGTTAAATGTGCTTTCATGAAAAACATTCACGATACTCACTCAGTTGCTTATTGTTGAGGCCTTTGCTGGGGCAGTTATTTGCTATAGCTGCAATTGGGTGCTCCTCCACCAAAGTGTTTAAACTACTCTTGAAGTGCTGATAATAGAGTTCTGTTAAGTGTTTTGAACTGTCTGATTTCTTGGTTCGTGTAGATGTTTGCAATTTTGAAATAATTGTACTTTGATTGCATACACATATGGAACATAGCGTACAGGCATAAATGGAGGCAGGATTGTGTTAAATGCAAGTTAATCAAATCCCTCCTTTACTGCACCAGGGCATAGTGTTTGCTAATAAGGGCTTCCCTGATTACCCCATTCAAAATCAGCCGGCAGGAGGAAATTGTGACAAGCTGAAATGTGATTTATTGATATTTACAATGGCTAAGAGGTTTGAGAACTCAATTCCATTTTCTGAATTGAGGCCTTCATAGAAATGATAATATAAACCAAGGACAAACCCTTATATGTAACTAGAGCAAGTAATTGGAGCAAAGTGTAGTGGTTCATTGTGACTCTATACAAAAACAGGTATATTGCACGCATCCAACTGTCTGACCTAATCTCACAATTTAATGGTACACAACAGAGGACCACTCATTAGAAACATCATAGAATTGTACTATTGCATCATCATAATACTATAGTCATTGGACATCAGCGCAGATGGTGCAGCGCATGAAAGCAACACATGAATACAGTTATATACATAGATACTCATCTACACACAGGGTTGTCATAACAACTGTTTAGCATCAAAGTCCAACTTCAAATCTTGGGTCTTTTGTCAGTGGATTTATCAAAAACAACCCTGTGGTATTGTTGACGTTTCGACCCTTTATAGTCAATATGCGGCTCTGATCAGGACTAACAATGAAATCAAAGGAAAAAAGGCCCTTAAATCTATCTCAACTGGTTACACATCTGTAAGTAGGTTGTGACATTTCATACTTTTTAAATAGGTCCTGCAATCTATTCACAGCAAATGTTGTCATCTGTCTTAGACATGTATGCTACATCTTCAGTAATTAATAACAGGAGTAAATATAAACAGTGTGTGTGTGTACTTTGCCAGTGATCAATTTAATTTCATTGATCACAAGATGGTGTCTGGTTCGAATCCTGTAGCCATTAACTTCTCCAGAGACTCCTGAAATGTTTAGTGGCATCGCCATGTTGGTGACATGAATTGTGCCATGAAGCGTTTTTTTCTCCATAGACATTTAATATGCTAGGGTGATCACCCCAGCTAACCAGTCATTTCCCCTTGTTTATACATGATGTACCCTGAATATCCTGATGCCTCCAAGGATACAATTAAAGACCACGTATAGTCACTGCAGACTCACAGACTGTGTGCACGGAATGTAAATGATATGGTACAGAGTATCCGCTTGTTTCGAATGCTGCTCTTGCTATTATCTATACTATAAAATAGAATGCATCTCTTTGCTATAGACCACTGACTGACCATCTATTCTCAAAGTAGCCCTGTTGGTATAAGTGAAGCACTCAGTCATGCCCAGTATGGACAGTGTATACCTATCCGAGTCCTCCATTATTCTTAACCCTCTAGTTTAATAAACTTAGACTAATTCTGCTTTAGGGGCAGAGTAAAAAGCAATAATTCCTACAAGCTTGCACATGAGCATATGCCACAAAAACAAGTCTAGTTTCCTCACCACACCAACCAGTCTTAGATTACAAATAACCTGAAAAGGGTTTGATATCTATGATATCAACAATGTCACATCTAATACATGCCCACTCCCTTGTCGTCCTGCATGTATGTATCTGTAGTACAGAGGACAGTTCAATCGTGTTCCAGTAGATATTGATCATTCTTTAAACATGACACTCATGTGGCATACCAACGTTCAAGGTGTGCAATATAGTTAAAAAATCGAGTCCCTTGCACATATATTGTGTTGTACCTAGATTGCATCATGTTATATATTCAAAGAAGTCATGCTGCAGAGTTTTCATTCGTCATTCACACCTGTGGACACTTCATCCATCTACATTCACTCCTTGAGAACATTAAAGAGATGTTTGCCTTGCTTTGCATCTAGTGTGATCACTTCCACCATTTGGCATTTAATGTAATCTTCCATGGGTGCACACCTGTGAAATGTTTCACAAAGGGTGTCTTCTTGACCTTGAAGTAGGGTTGGCTTCGCTATTCACAAATCCTTTGTTTAATCCTCTTCTTCATCTAGCCCACATACATTTTGTCACCTGGACACGTAATGACGTAGATCATATTTCTACTGTTACATTTGGAACATGACAACAGTTGATATTTTGCTGACCATTTCCCGTATTTGCAATGGCCTTTTACCAGTGGTAAGCCTCTGCACAAAGTGATACTCTATGCTTTTGGTGAGTATCTGTATGCCTGAACTACAAAGTCTTTCATGCTCTTGTTATTTCTGAAGACAAACAAGAGAGAGTTTTTGTTTACTCTTTCTACTAAATTCCATTGTTTGTTAATCTTTTGCATAGAATTGCTCAAGAAATTGAATGACAATACCATAATCATTCTCTTTGCTTCATTTTTCCTTTCCTTAGTTGACACCAGGAATTACACAGAATAGTACCAGGCTCATTTTACAATTTTTTCCTATGCACAATTTTCTTGGGATATTCTTGCTCCAAAAAAGCTCCTGACGAGACCTCGGTTTTGTGAAAGTAATCTACCGTACTACTACAGCCTTGTTCTAGGCATAGAAATTGGCCATAGGGCAGATTGTCCCTTAGTGCTATTGAGTGATGAGTACTATAAGGCAATAGTAAGTTTTATCTATTGGTTATCAGTATAGTGCATTATAGAAAGTCCCCTTCCCATGTTTAACCACATTTTCTAGATAGTTAATCTCTAGTGTGCTGGGATTGCATGTACATACCTCAAATTCTCACTTTGTTTATTGAGCCAGGTGGTGAATTCCTGTAACTCGTGCATGCCACCCTGCCAGATCAAGGAGATATAATTTATGTGTTTGTCCTATCAATTTTATTTTTTTGTTGTAGCAAAACCAAAGGGGATAATGGACCGAGTGCTGAACATTGCAAGCACTCACCTCAGTCAACTGATCTGGGTTTAATCCATCATCATTCTTTAGCTCACTCCGCCACCCCAGTCAGACATGGCCATATGCAAATCAGTCTGACCCTGTGCCTCATGGGAACAGTCCAGCCCAAACTGCCAAACCATGTCTTCCCTGGACTGGAAACAAGCATCCTGGGACCGGCTTCGGGTTCATAACCCTCATCAGTCAGGCTATCTTGAATCCAGCGGTAAAGTGAGCAAGGGACCCATGTCTGGGCATACCCTGCCAACTTAGGGAAAACTTAGCAAAACCAAAGGGGATGATGGACATAGTGTTGAACATTGCATTGGTGTATAGATTAGCTGCATGTGGAATAGAGTTGGCCTCAAACTCTTCCACGTACACATTCGCTATGTTTGGTGCAATGCATGAGCATATACACAATAAGGAGCAAAAAACAGAACCCCAGTCGCCCTAAGCATGCATCCCAAGTATTGGGATGCATGCTTAGCAGCCAACCTCGCTTTTTAACCTGATAGGTTGCACGAAGTTAAAGAATAAAAGTGATAGTAACGTGCATACCTATGCTTTTTAATTACACATTTTGAGAATTTGTTTGTTTTTCACTTTTTTCACTGCACCTATTTTTTGTTGGACACGTTTATTTTGGGCTTGATGACCGCCAATGATGAGAACAGGGCTTATCTGGTGAGTACCTATCAGGTATCCCGATGGTGGTTCGCCCGTGAGGGGTCATCTCGCCTTTACACACTTTTTTCACAGTAGTTACACACTATTGTTTGGTACATTCATTCAGACTGTCTCAGTTGGGATGGAGGCTTTTTAAGTTGGCAAATAAGCGGTGTACTCTCTACCTCAACTGTATATAAGAAAGGGGAGATAATTGTAAAATTGCAATACGATGTACACGTTTGAACATATATAAAGTTGCCTAAGAGGACCCGGTCATTGTTGTTTGGATGGCAATGCATGAGCACACAACAATCCCTTTCATTTGGACAAAGAATTCCTTCTTAAATACGAAGTAGTTTTTAGTGAGTGCTAACTTGGACAGTTGAAGGTTGAGGTCTGCAGGGATCCCATCATCAGGCTTAGTGGATTCTTATGTCTTCTGAGATATTTGTTTATAGCACTCATGTTACTGTAACCCGAATGCTGCTGGCCTAATTTAATACACCTCCCTCTATGCACTTAATAAAGGCTTGGCTGTCCCTGACATTTGATGGAATTCTGGGGATCTTTTGTGTGAGAAAAACATTAACACATGTTTAAAGCGGATCGAGGACCAAGCGACATCCTGACATAATAAATCTCCCTAGTGAATCATGACTCTTTCTGTGTATCTCAGGAAAGGTGAATATTGCAGACATTTTTGGATATGTTCAACTCAGATATTCATATTCTTTCTTACATATGTATCCCAGGCTTAACGCTACGCCCGTTGTACTCTGAGTCTCATCCTCTATTTCATATAGGTTTCTTTTCCCATTTTTGCCGAATGTGTGCGTCATTCCTCAGCTGTCACCGGATATCATTGTTATACTTTTATGTGTCCTGTATCACTATTGCACCCTTTTTGTCTGCCGGTATATGTAATGTTTCAAAGAGTCAATAATATAATTTTCCCAGATTTTGGAATATTATAAGCTGTGTTTTCTGTTTCTCTAACGTGTTTACCTGCTGAAGAAATATATGCCTGATTACGAGTTTAATAACACAATAACAAAATTGTCCCCGTAGGAATTACTTGCATAATTTTCATCAATACTTTTTGTCACCTCAGTGATCTATCATTCGTGTCAAAGCAAGGAGAATACAGTATAATGCTGTTATTTATTTTGTTTTTATCAAAAAATGCGTGGCAACATAAATACTACACAATATACATAATTCGTTTTCTTGTAGTATTAGACACCTTGTATTCAAAACATGGAGAATTAAACTACCATGTGAAGAGGATTATATGTTGACATATTCTATACATTGTAACAAAATACAAACAATTATATAATTCAACGGTGTCATGCGTCGACGTTTCGGTCCCTCGTCGGTTAAAGAAAATCCATAGGACCATCATTAGGACCAGTTGCACAACTACATCAAAACCTCCAGCCGGAGGTAATGAAGCCCAAATGGACAATACTATCCAATCAATAGACAGTTGCTTGTGACCTCATTCAAATATGTCGTCTCATGTATGGTAATTTATCCAGAAAAGCGTATCAGCGACTAAATCACTAGGAAACGACGAGTGTAGCGTTCGTAATCCTCTCAACTCAATTGGGATGATGGGCAGATGGGATACTTTGTCAGAAGTTCCATTGGATATAATGGAATTGTAATTTGCCGGACTGGATATCCACCATGTTTGCGACGGAGTAACCCTGTCCGCCAAACTCATAAACAGGCCCTATGTTCTCAAATCCCACACTTTCAGCTGGAAAGAGGTGGGATATGATCTGTATATTTGGAAAAGGTATGGCAAAGGCAGCGTGCCTGAATTATTTATTGTGAAAAGTAAGCATATGTTCAATCCAGTAGGCCTTTATGGAACTGTTTGCCAAAAAATATACGACGTTGCTTTATATTGTAAACAATGGAATGAGAAATGATTCATATTCAAAACTCCTTTGCAACTCATCGTAGACAGGGGCTACACATTTAGAATCCTCTGACAAATTCACTGTACTGGGAACCCAAATACATATCTGTTTTGCTTTCCATGGGCTCCTACCATTATAGGTGATCTTCAAAGTTATATCCTGGTGTGAAGTCACATGTTCTTGGAGGTCAAAACGTCAGCGATTCGATGACACTCGGACTTGGTCACTATATGATCATCGACAATCACAGCAGAACATTTTGAAATTATTGCACCCAGCTCCTTCAAACACACCACATTTGCGCTTCTTCTTGTAGATATACATGAGTACTGATGATGCTTTTTTTACTCTTGTGTGTTCACTGAGGACACTATGCACTCTCTGAAGCAGTGTTTCCTATTTTTTTAACTTATTATTTAATAATAAAATATTTTTTTTACATGTACAGAGGCAAGAGGGTTGCTTTAATAAAAAATAAAACATTCACTGTTTGTAGTATTTCGTCTTCAATCCAATTTAATTTTAATTTTTGAATGAGCCCTAAGTAAACCAATGCTTTCTTTTTTAATCGTGGGAGTGTAGAATGAGAGGTGTGCCTGTTAGAATGCTGGAGGAAGTAGTCTATAACTATAAATATAGGTATTGCCAATGTTTGTTGCAGTATTTGACCAAAACTTGATATCCCACATATATGAACTAACTTTGCTGTGTATTTATGGCAGAACCAAAAATATGAATTTTAATAGATATCGTATTTAGTCATAAACACGCCCCCTTCTTAGCATCTTCATTTAAAGAGTAATCTGTTCCACATATGTTTAGTCTGCAACACACACACCTATTTGAGTCATGCTCTATGTCTGCTGCCATAATAAAACATCAGGAGAAAGGAGCATTGTCTGCTTTTCTCATAGTCTGCACTTTGAGTTTTCCAATTAAGAAATGTTCCATTGGAATGAGAAAAAACAAGTCAAACGCCTTGGAACTGTTCGGCTCCCTTTTTTTCTTGTAAAATATCATTTTCGCTGCAGTGTACAGTTTCACGCTCGAACAACCTGCATTAAGATGCCTGGATGCCCTCCGGATCCATCGACCAAAAAAATGCACAGCCATCGGGAATGCAGAGTATGGCCAGGAAACAGACACTGGTATCCGGTTATGAATTACCAACACAGAGGCGAGCTGAAAGGGCGTCATTCAAAGTAGCCTGTAGGTCACTAACTGTCTATAACGAACCGGGTGGCGGGGATGTGAGATAGGAAAGCATTTTTGTTTTTGCAAAATTGGTAAATGTCTTCTCTATGGCACACTACATGAATTTTATTTCTGCTCTCCTTGGTGACTTTATGTGTGAGAAAATCGGAAATAGAAAAGAGAATTTTTTTTATCAAATGTTGGTATAGCTCTCTTAGCAGCAGGAAAAGGAATTATTCAACACCATTGATTTTTTTAAATCTAAACGTTGATTTTAGTACAAGCTGTCACAGCCTAAACAATGAACAAACAAATGAGTGTTTCCTGACAGAATGATAACGAAAAGTCTTCGTCCCGGGGGATTTTGGCAAGGGTGAAGACCTATAGGGGTGGCTATTTGTTAAGTCTCGTGAATATTCCTCTGAAGGGCACCTATTTATAATTTTTCCACTCAGTACAACGCAGCAAGCCACCTCGCTGCACTGCGCTGCGTGAAAGGGTCCATACGCGCAGGGGCAGATTTACAATAACTGGCGCATCCCTGCATATCAGCAGGGATGTGCCAGTTATTGTGCGTCACGGCTCCGCCACCAGCGGCGCACCATGGGGCAAAAATGGACAGATGCGGGACGCATCTGTGCCGTAAAGGTGGCGCATTTCTGGAGTTGCGTCGCAAGCGCGACTCAGCTCCAGCAAGGCTCTGGGGTGCCCTATCTTTACTATGCTGCGTCAATCCTTACGCCTGCTTCAAGCAGGCGCAGGGTTTTGATGCAGCATGGGCTCAAAAGTGACCGAGTGAAATCTTGTAGATTTCACTCAGAACTTTTAGGAGGCGTTCCTGCGCCGGAACACCCCCCCCCCACGCAGGAACCCCTACATCTGGCGCAGGGCTTTACAATGTGACGCATCTCCTAGATGCGTCACATTGTAAATACCCCACAGCATGGCGGTGGCATAAAAGAGGCGCAAGGGGCTTGTAAATCTGCCCCCTAGTGTTTAACATTATATGGCTCATTCCTGTCCTTTCCTTGTGCTGGGGCACGTTTGGCAACCTAGTGCCAACCCAGACACCCTTGCATCATGGTGCAAGAGTGCCGGCATTGTAGTCAGGATTGTTTTTGTGCAGGGAGGGACACCTTCCTGCACCAAAACAATCCTGAGAGGCATTTTCCTCTTTCTAAGTGTGCTACACAATGCAGCTAACGTAGGAAGAGGAAAAAACAAAGAGAAATAAAGATATTTCTCCTCGTTACTCCTCACCTGGGGAGGCAAAGCATTTTGACGCATTCCCAGGTCTACCACTGATGGGAAATCTGGGAATGTGCCAAAATCCATGGGTAGATGTGTGAGGATACCCATGCTCCACCCATGGAACACCTCTCTGGGGCATTTTCCTCTTTCTATGTGTGCTGTGGAATTCAGCGAAAGTAGAAAGAAGAAAAAATGCAGAGAAATAAAGATATTCCACCTTGTTACGCCTCACCAGGGGAGGCATAGAAATTTGATGCGTTCCCAGGTCTACCAGTAATGGGAAATCTGGGAATATGTTCCACCCATGGAACACCTCTCCGGGGCAGAGTAACAATGCAATGATTTGTGCTGCCTTGCGTTACTCTAGATTTATCAAGCTATGCAATGCAAGAGCGACGCAAAACTGTGAGAAATGAGGCCCCAGGTCTTTACATTGTAGATTTTTGCACCACTAGATGTGGAGTTCAGATAAGGGGGGCTGAGATGGTGCTGTGCTTGTTTTGAGACCAATATATCTCATTTGAAGATTGGGCTCTTCATATATGGCATTTTGCTTTTTTTGGTCATTCTGTGGTTCATACAGGATGTGACATTATGCCTGGGCTGCTGACTTTGGAACTGAGAAACCCAGTTTGAGCCCTAGCATCGGATCCACATCCTTATGTTCTGGATAAACCAGTTACTCTTCCCATGTCGAAAATATTAATCTAACTGGTGCTCATGTACAGCACACCAATGCTCTTGAGCAAAGAACATGCCATATCATTCTGCAAAAAAAAAACCAGTCATTAAAAATAGATGAGGAGTGAAAATATCTTTGGGACGGAGGGAGATGGTTGTTCACAACAGCAGGACCTGCATGATTACTGTAACACAGCTGATGTGGTTGGCCATGATGTTCTTTATTGCATCACTGCAGCTCCCCTGTTACAACACCGCTGCCTGACGCAGTATATTCAGCAGCTAGATTTTTTTTGCAACAGTCATGACTTGCTGCAACTAAACACCAGCTCCCAGCATCTTTAACAAAAGACACAGGGCATTTTGTGAATTCAAGCACTGTAGCTAACAGATGTAGGGTAAAGAACTGTGGCATAACTAGGTTGCCTTGGGCCTCAGCGCAAGCAAAGTAAGTGGGTCTCCTCACAAATGTGACCTCTCATTCTGTCAGCTGCCTCCAACACTCCTCATCTTCCTTTGCATCAGCTATATCGTAACTCACTACTGTACACATTCACACAGTATTGTATTTCCTCTCCCTGCACTGCATGTCTGCAAACACAATCCATAACTCTAAAAAGCATTACCAAAGCCAAAAGGTCTGGCCCTTGTAAAGTGGATGCACACAAATACATACCATGCATGCACCTCACATCCCCTAGGCTGCACTCACACTGACATAAGCCTTACTCTGCACTCACACAGGTATATGCTTTACCCTGCACTTACACAGGCACAACTTTCACCCTGTAGACCACTTATCCTACATGCACAAAAGACAGTGCTAATCATGGATTCACACAGGCACATCCCTCAAAATGCACTCGCAAAACATGATGGCTATCCTGCACTCACACAAGTATACTACTCACACAATACACCACTCACTAGGAAGGAGAGTTTGGACAAATGGTTGCAGAGGAGACACAGGTTGAGTACATGGTGCATCAATCCACTAGTGTAATTCAAAATCTTAAAGTAAGCTACACTGAAGCCTGAATATACGCTGAGAATAGCAACTCTCCCATAAGCCACACTTGGACCAGCACTGCAGACTGAGTCTGAATTTTGAGCTCTTGGGCAAGTAAGAGCCTTGGCATCCCCAAAAAATCCCACTTGCCTTCTAAAGAACAAGGTGGCATTTTTCTTTGTAGTGCTCGCATATGCTTAAAGAAATAAATAAATAAAGCAAAACAAAATAAAAAAATATGCCAACTAGAAATAGAGGGCATATGCTTCAGCGAAAAAAAATTAAAAGTAAACTTTGCACTGGTCTACCATCTTGAAACAGTAAAACATTATAGAGTATGCCTAATATTGTTTTGAAATGGTGGCAACAGTGATGCTGGCATTTTACATAAGAAAGTTATGGTTCAGTAGGAATGACAGCGGAGCTGCTGCTACTTTCTTTTTTTCTGTTTGAAAGCTTTATTAAAGTAAATAATCAGTACAGTAAGGTGACAACAGCATAAATAAATGGGGAGGAGGAAATATGAGGTAAATAGTCATAATAGAGCCGATGGCACAAATGAGGAACAAAGCATTTTGAATTTTAAGAGAGGGGGGGGAGGGGGGATGAAAAAACAAAAACCTATTAATAAAGCAGAAATGGAAAAGTTGCAATAATCATAAACAGCAACCATAATAAAGTACAGTAAATGCACAAATAACAGCAAATATATGGCCTAAGGGCATTAGAGAAAATATGCACGAGGTTAATAAAAACAGTAAATGTGAAAGAGTAAGGAATGTACTTATAAGCAGGAGTACAAATATTCAAGGGGGTTTAAAATTGGCAGAGGAGAACGTAGAGGGTTTCTTTTTGGCGGATTGATCCAAATGGAGAGTAAGGGGTAACCAGTACAAATCAACATTACGAGAAGGTTTGCAAGAGGCTGCAAAGGCAACGTCGAGCCTATGGGACTGACAAAGTAAGTTCCACCAACATATTATAGAGAGTTTGTGTAGAGACTTCCAATTAGAAGAAATGTGTTGGAGTGCGAGGGCTAACATGAGGTCTAGGAGGCCGCGTGAGTGTGGAGGGAGGGCAAGAGATTCTGAAAGACTCCCCAGAAATACCAAAGAGGCTGAGAAAGGGATAGAGAGGTGAAAGACATGAGAAATACGAGTCCACACCTGTGTCCAAAAAAGACGAACAGAAGGGCAGAGAAAGAAAAGGTGAAAGGAATCCGCATTGGGAGCATTGCAGGTCCAGCAAGTAGCACTAGAAGAGGAGAGAAAGCGAGACAGGGAGAGGGGAGAAAGGTAGGGTCTATGAAAGAAGAAAAAGAGGGATTGAGTAAGAGAGGCATTACGGGAAGTTTTCAGAGATTTAGCCCAGATTTTATCCCAAAGACAAATCGGCCATGTGGAGTCTAGATCTTGTTCCCAAGAGAGTTCCAGTTTTGATTTGGGGCGATCAGGGTCAGGAGCAGAGAAATATCTGTAGATAAGAGAGGCCTTAGGAACGTTGGATAGAAGTGTAAGTAGGGAAGAGGGTGATGAGGGTGAGATGTCCGAATCAAGAGAGTAGTACCGGTCAAGAACAGTTTCCATAAGAATGAAGTATTTCTTTGCGAAGGAGGAAGGACAATGGAAGAAGGCTTGAAATTGAGGAAAGGAACGGGGAGATAAGCCATCGAAAAGATGATGGATCCAGACAATACCTCTAGACCTCCATGTAGGCCAGGCAATGGGTCTGTTTCGTAGAATCAGTGGATTATACCAGATGGGTAATAATAGAAAGGACTCACGAGAAGTAGGGGCAGTTGATACTAAGGGTCGTAGAAGAGAGGAAGTGTGTCTAAATAAAGGGGGGATAAGACATGGAGCTTTAGCGTTAAAATGAAGAACTTCCTGAAATGAATAAGGGAGGAGCAGGTCACGTTCAACAGAAAGCCAAAGAGGTGAAAAAAGGGAAATGTCCTGTGACAACCAACGAGATGCTTGAAGGAGGGAAAAGGATTTGTGATAAAGCCGGAAATCCGGGAAATTAGTTCCACCATTAATTTTGGGTTTACGAAGAGATGAAAGTGATATTCGTGCTTTTTTCTGTTTCCAGAGGAACTTGGACAAGACAGAATCAATACGACGAAAGTAAAGAGCCGGGATATGAATAGGGAGCATGGAAAATAAATAAATTAAGATTGGGGCAACCATCATTTTGATGGAGTCCAGACGACCCCACCAGGAAAGGAAAAGGGGATTCCAGGAGGAAAGTAGAGCGTCTATCCTAGAAATAACTGCGTTCATGTTAAGCTGAACAGAAGATGAAATAGAGTTGGAAAAAAGGACACCAAGATATTTTATTTTCTTACTATTCCAAGCGAAACCAGTGGAAGAAAAGAAGTGTGGAAGGCAAAATTTAGTTAAGGGAAGAATCTCTGTCTTATCCGAATTTATTTTATAACCGGAAACCAAAGAAAAGTTCTCAAATTCAACTAATAAGGAAGGGACCGAGGTAGCAGGATCAGAAATAAATAAAAGTATGTCATTAGCATATGCAGATAATTTAAGTTGGTGGGGTCCGTACGGAAAGCCAGAAATGGAAGGATTATTGCGAATAGAGGTTAGAAAGGGTTCAAGAGCTAGGATAAACAAAAGGGGAGAAAGAGGACAACCTTGGCGGACACCGCGTTTGAGTGTAAAGGGTGAAGTAAGTTTACCATTGACTAAAACAGATGCTTTGGGCATAGAATAGATTAAGGAAATATAGGAAATGAATTTCGGACCAAAACCATGCCACTTCAGTGAAGCTATCAAAAAGGACCAATCAACTCGGTCAAATGCCTTTTCAGCATCAACTGAGATGGCAGCAAGAGGAATAGATAAGGAGGAGGCTTTACCAAGGACATTAAGAAGTAGTCTGGAGTTGTCCGAGGTGAGGCGACCTTTAACAAAGCCACATTGTTCCTTCCCTATGAGGTGTGGCATAAGGGGATCAAGGCGAAGAGCAAGAAGTTTAGCAAACAGTTTATAATCTACGTTGACTAAAGATATTGGCCGATAATTTTTACAAAATTTAGGATCTCGTCCTTCTTTAGGGATGAGGCATATAGTAGCGTCTTGGAAGGAGCCTTGAGCCAGGCCGTCGGAACAAAAAGACTGAAAAAGAAGGAGAAGACGAGGCAAAAGAATGTCGGAAAAATGGAGATAAAATTCAACCGGGAAGCCATCGGGGCCGGGGGTCTTGCCTTTGGTGAGAGACGTCAATGCAATGGACAATTCAGAAAGACTAAGATCAGAGTCTAGAGTAGAAAAGTTGAGCTGGGAGGTATCAGGCGCAGGTAGACGATCAAAGTATGATTGAAGAAGATCTGGAGTAGGAGGATTTTCAGGGGAATATAAAGATTCATAGAAAGATTGAAATTGTTCCAAAATGTCTTTGTCCGTGTGTAAAAGAGTGTTAGAAGGGGAGTAAATAGAATCAATAATAGTTCGTTCTTTTCGCGACTTTAGATAGTTAGCAAGCAGTTTACCTGATTTGTTACGACCGCCATAATAACGAGCACTACTTCGGAGGAGATAGGAAGAGGCTGAATCTGTAGTGAGTTTGTTAAAGGCAATTTTAGACCTAAGAAGTTCAGGAGACATTTGATTTGGAGAGGAGGTATAAAATTGGTGTTCTAGTGACTTAATATGTGAAAGGGCGACCTTGCGTTTTTGAAGGAATGCTTTCTTTTTTTTTGAGACAAAGTCGATAATGAAGCCGCGGGCCGTGGCTTTAAAGGAATCCCAAAGAATATGCAGAGGGGTATCAGGAGTAGAATTGATTTGGAAAAATTCTGAGGTGAAAGAGTGAAAGGAGGAAGAGAAAAGAGGATCAGTGAGAAGAGAGGAATTAAAACACCAACGAGAGGACTTAGGAGCAGGAGGAAGAAGGTCAAAGATAGTAATAATAGGAGCATGATCAGAAATGACAATAGGTTCAATGGAAGAGGAGAGAAGGTTTTGAGATAAGGAGGAAGAGAGGAAGATGTAATCCAAGCGGGAAAAGGAAGCATGTGGGGGAGAGGAAAAGGAGAAATCTAAGGTTTCTGGGTGTGTGATCCTCCATGAGTCAACAAGATGGACCTGAGAGATAGTATCAAGGAACTGCTTGTGGGGCTTGTGAGGGGTGAAACGAACAGAAGATTTACGGTCTAAAAAGGGGTCAACAATCTGGTTACAGTCTCCGCCTAGTAAAAAGGAATCATCTTTGTATTGGATACATTTTGCTGTGATCGAGGGCCAAAAGGAAGGATCAGAGCATGTGGGACCATAAACGTTCAATAAAGTAATCGGGATAGCATTGATAAGTAATTTAACTAAAACCCAACGACCCTCTTCATCCCTCTCCTCAAGGAGTACCTTACATTGGAGACGTTTATGGACTAGGATAGCAACACCATTCTTTTTATGAGAGGCAGGGGAAAAGAAAACATTGCCCACCCAAAGTCTTTTTAGTTTCAAAGATTCAGCATCAGAAAGATGGGTTTCTTGAATGAGGACAATATCAGGGTTGTAAGAGGAGAGGTGGGAAAGTACTCTCTGCCTCTTAATAGGATGATTAAATCCTTTCACATTCCATGAAATAACTTTAAATATGAAACGCATAAAACTGTTCAAAAACAACAGGTGGAGAAATATACTGTATATGCAACAAGTCAAAATAGAGAGGGTAAGAACTATTACAACTATTAGAGAAGTAGAATGATCAAAATTAAAAAATGCAAAAAGATACTGAACAAGTAGTAATGCAAACTTTAGGAAGGTAAAAAATATGAAAATCATTAAAAGGGTAGAAGGAAGGATAGGAGGAGGAAGAGAAAGAGAATGGGGAAGGAAAAAGAAGAGGGAAAAGGAGAGAGGGTCAGCAGAGGAAGAAGAAGAAAGAAAAGAGAGAAGGCATAGAAGACAGTACAAATCCAAAAGGATGACTGTAATGAACATACCTGAAAGGGGAAATACACAAAGGGAAGGTGGGGAGGTGGTGATGCGTTACAAGACGGGTGGGCCAGGAACAGGAGCAGAACCACACCGAGACCTCACAAAAAGGGAACAAAGGATGGAACAACATGGTGAAGGGAGCATCCAATATATATCTGCAAGGGGAAAAACGAGACAATTGTTAACATACGGAACATTTGACATACCGTATATAGCCAGAAATTAGAAAAAAGATTTATGAAGAACATACGCAAATAGAGATAGGAAAAAGAAGATAAACAAGATAAGAAGAATGAGAAGGCTACGAAGAGGAGTAGAAAAGAGTACAGGAAGTCAGAAAAACACTACGAGAGAGCAATACATGGAGACAACAAAAACATTTCAGCCACTAGTCGAAGGAGCGGAGGAAGAGTCCATCCCCTCCTCAGTCTGCAAAAAGATGAAGTTGCGTAGTTCACCAGGATCTTGAAATGACCAAGTCTTATTCCGATAAGTGACTCTGAAGGTACAAGGGTGAAACAAGCCATATCTTGCTCCCAGGGATCGCAAAGAAGGGCGCATTGCTAAAAATTCCTTACGTCTGGAGGCAGTGGCATTAGAGACATCTTGAGATAGGTAAATTCGTTGACCTTGCCAAGTTAATAGTTTTTTGCTCCTTGCTGCTGAAAGAATCGAGAGCAGGTCTGTGAATTTCAAAAATAGGATAATGACTCCACGAGGCTTAGGAGATGAATCTGTTCTAGCGCCAAGTCTATGAGCTCTTTGAATACTGATGGACGTAGAGGGAGGCATGTCCAAAAGTTTCGGTAAAAAGGTGGTAAAGAAAGTCACTGGATTGTCACCCTCAAGATTTTCTGGTAAATTGTAAATACGAAGGTTGTTTCTTCTATTGCGATTTTCCAAATCCTCCGTATGCTTTTGTAAAGAGAGGACAGTCTTTTCTAATGCAACAATGCGTTGCGTGTTGGATTGAACCTCAGGAATCTGTTGCTCAACAGAAGAAAGGCGAGCATCCATGGACTCCCATTTGTCCTTCAAAAGCTGCATATCCTTGCTTGTCTCTTCGACAAAAGGACGCATTGCACGAAGCTCTTCCAAAATTTGGTCAAGAGGAGATGAGGAAGAGTTATCTTCCGGTGTGGGAGAGTTCTGTTTAGGACGCTTGCCAGACGGAGCAGGTGGAGAGGTTCTACAGGAGACTGGGTGAGCTGAAGGGGTTTTCTGAGAAGAAGAATTCGACATTTTCGCGGAGTGAGTCGATTTAGATGCACCAATTAATGAACGCACCGAAGTATTCACAGAGGAAGCAAAGACAAATTGAGGTTTGCGTAATCTCACCAGAGAAATTTGTATTGCAGCCAATAACTTATCGCAATGTCCTGAGAAGTATAGAAAGTGCGTTGGCAATTTCTCAGAAGGTCATTGTAGTAGAAAGTAAGCCAGGCGCACAAATAATACAAGCTGCTTCAAAAATACAGCACTGCGAGTAATGCCAAGGAGAGAGAAGTAGTAGCGTGGAAGAAATTAGTTGAACATAGCAGGGTATAGCAAAACACCGTTATCTGGTCCCAAGCTTATACTTGAAAAAATAGTATATAGAGAACATAGGACAAAAAGGTAGCATACCATGAAGAGGAGAGAAGGAAGTTAACTCTCTGAGGAAGCGCTTGTAAATTGCACAAGAAAGCGCTAGTGAGTTGAATAAAGCATATGCTGGCAGTTCAAAAAGAGGGCGCTGAGAATGGCAGTTAAGGAAAGTGCGTC
Organism: Lissotriton helveticus; assembly: GCF_964261635.1. Classification (NCBI taxonomy): domain Eukaryota; kingdom Metazoa; phylum Chordata; class Amphibia; order Caudata; family Salamandridae; genus Lissotriton; species Lissotriton helveticus. Next base: position 767,574,159 of record NC_136068.1, read on the forward strand.
ATGAGGCAGCTGAGGTGTAATAGACTGCACATAAAGTCAAAAAGTCAGCAGAAAGCCATGAGGAATAGCAATGGCGCACTTGTAATGAATAGCGCTGAGGTGACAAGGCGTCCGAAGAAAGCGGGTCTCAGAGCTGAAACACCATGACGAAATGTCTGAGTGAAGATTCCTCAGAGAGATAGCAAGATAAACGTAGCCAAAATCACCTTAATTGCTCACCCCAAGGTCGTTGCTATCGAGTAACACATGTCAGTCGAGGTCGTTCTGGCGTGTTGAGGAGGCGGAGGTCCGGTATTCCGAGGGACGCCTAAAATGGCGTCTGCGTGAGGAGCAGCAGAAACATCGTTGAAAGAGATGAAGAACGGCAGTTCAAAAGCCGCAAAGCCGCTCCGCTAGTTCTCCCTAGGTTCCGACGGGAGAATTCAGTAAGGAGGTGCGAAGGCAGTCCCCTTCACATCGGGAAAACTGCAAGGAGGCTGCTCGGTGCGGCGGAGCTCCGCAACTAGCCGGCCATCTTGCGCGGCAGTCAAGCCACGCCCCCCTGCTACTTTCAATACTAAATTGCAAGTTAGATGCTGGGGGATGAACTAAAGGAAATATCTCCTGAGATCGGACTTCTCTGGGTCCAGAGTTGCAGAGAGTAAGCAGGCAAATACTGTTACTCAGACTACTTGACATCCTAAAGACCAGCGGTTGTCTACTAGGTGCAGCCAAACATTGGCAACAAAACCAATGGCTGAAGAGGGCTGATTCACTGCCCATTGTATCTATGTGGTTCTGAAAGGCTGAACTAATATGTGAATTACACTGTGTCTGATGAATAACTGAAGTGGGCTTACCTAAAGCCCATTTTTGATAAGCAAGAATATGTATTATTTTTGAGAAAACATGATACTGGTGAAGCAGCCAAATCAGTCTTTTGGTCAGACCCAAAACACATAAAAATAGATGAAACTCAGGAAGCAGGGGTGCAGTGGTTCCTTGGTTCACATGCATAAGACATACAGCATTGATCAAGAGCATCACAATCTTCCCTGAAAAACATGGAACAAACGTGGTACTGCAGGACCACAGTGCAAGCTTCCTTTAAAAACATGGAACAAGTGTGGCACAGCAGTGCCAGTCAGTGGAAGCTTCCTTTAGAAACAAGGAACAAGTATGCTACTATAGGCACAGTTAGTGCACAATTCCTTCAAAGACATGGAACAAATGTGGTAATAAAGCTTTCTCATTTTAGCCTATGGTGCTTTCAGCACTATGGTAAAACGAAGTATGGAAGCTCAGACATGTCTAGTAGATGATAATACTAGATTTATTCTTGTGTTAATCTTACAGGTTCTCAGATACAGGAAGATGTTCAGATCTTTGGTAATGCCCCACCAGGAGCAGGGTCCTCTCAGCTCAGCCCATCACACCAACTGAAACTCTCTTCATACAAAGCAACCCCAACATTCCATGTGACATCACCACACGCTGAGCAGACAGGCAGAGAACCAAAGTGGGGAGACTGCATTGGCAATAAGCACATTACAACACATCTCCCCCCTTAATAATTAAAACATTCAAAAGAATTGCAAGACAATAAAATGCACAAATCAGAAAGAAGAATGCATTAATAACAATATATAGAACACATCCTTCCCCATTGATAACAATCATAAACACAAAAATGCATAGAGATGGTAAACACATTTTTGACAGGAAGAAGAAGAGAACGCACCACCAAAACATAGTAATACATCCTTACATCCATCCCCTTTGATAACGATCATAAACACAAAAATGCATCAAGATGGTAAACACCCTTTTGACAGGGAAAAGAATAGGACGCATCACCAAAACAAATGTAATACATGCTTACATCCTTCTCCTTGAAAATGATCAAAAACAAAAATTGCAAGATACCAAAACCGCACCAATTTCCTACCTTCTTAAACTACAAATCCAAAACCGCACACATTTCCTAGTGTGCTGCACAAATCCCAAAAACTAAGGGTAATAGCAAAACTGATAGGGGAAGTTACACTACACCAGAAGTAACCACCCCACGTGTGTACCCGTCACACACAATCTAAGTAATGTGTATATAACACAAGGCAAAACCTGAAAATCTAGGGTATCCCTTAACCTAAAACAAAACTAGGGTATCCTTGAAACCCAAAACACTCTTGAATCATACTTATGAGTACCAATAGACTCCAGAAATCTCAAAAACTAAGGGTATAAACAAAACTGATAAGAAAAGTTACACTACACTAGAGGTAACCTGTCACGTGTGTACCCGTCACACACAGTCTATGTAATCTGTTAAAAATAACACATGGCAAACCTAAGTAAAACTCTGGTATCCCTTAACCCAAAACACTCCTAAACACTCTATGGGTATGTCTAAACCCAAAACAACAAATTCTGAAATGGTATGGAGATGCAAAACCAAAAATTGTAACAGCCATCACCCTCAAAATGACAATTTTAAGCTGTAAGATGATAAAAGACTACATGATAAACATGTTAAGCAATAAAAACATGTAAATCACAGTATAAATCAATTAAAGGTGAGAGAAGGTGTGCGTGTCACCGTAGACAAGCAGAAAAGATGGCCCACTCTGTTAGATTCACGAACTGCGCTGCAAGGAAATGCATCTTTGAAAAACTGTCACTCAACAGTACCTCTACGAAAGTCCCAAGTACCTGCGCCAAGCTGAGATATCAATGTGCCATAAAACCACAAGATATTTAACAACAAGGGGTGGTGATGGACAGAGTTTCTGAATTAAGCAGAATACTCTCACCCAGTCAAGAGATCAGGGCTAGATCCAACACCGTTTTTTAGCTCACTGCACCATCCCAGTTCAGAACCTGGCTATATGCAAATTAGTCTGTTCCTGTCCCAGTGCATGATGGGAACAGGGCAAACCAAACTACCAAGCCAATTCTTACACTGGTAAGGAAACAAGCTTCCGGGGACCGGTTTCTGGCATTTCAGCCTTCGTCGGCCCGGCTTGCTTGAATCCTGATGGTGCAATGAGCAAGGGACTCACATCTGAGTATACCCTTCCACGCTTAGGGTGGACAAAATATTTAACAACAAGGGGTGGTGATGGACAGAGTTTCTGAATTAAGCAGAATACTCTCACCCAGTCAAGAGATCAGGGCTAGATCCAACACCGTTTTTTAGCTCACTGCACCATCCCAGTTCAGAACCTGGCTATATGCAAATTAGTCTGTTCCTGTCCCAGTGCATGATGGGAACAGGGCAAACCAAACTACCAAGCCAATTCTTACACTGGGAAGGAAACAAGCTTCCGGGGACCGGTTTCTGGCATTTCAGCCTTCGTCGGCCCGGCTTGCTTGAATCCTGATGGTGCAATGAGCAAGGGACTCACATCTGAGTATACCCTTCCACGCTTAGGGTGGACAAAATATTTAACAACAAGGGGTGGTGATGGACAGAGTTTCTGAATTAAGCAGAATACTCTCACCCAGTCAAGAGATAAGGGCTAGATCCAACACCGTTTTTTAGCTCACTGCACCATCCCAGTTCAGAACCTGCCTATATGCAAATTAGTCTGTTCCTGTCCCAGTGCATGATAGGAACAGGGCAAACCAAACTACCAAGCAAATTCTTACACTGGGAAGGAAACAAGCTTCCGGGGACCGGTTTCTGGCATTTCAGCCTTCGTCGGCCCGGCTTGCTTGAATCCTGATGGTGCAATGAGCAAGGGACTCACACCTGAGTATACCCTTCCACGCTTAGGGTGGACAAAATATTTAACAACAAGGGGTGGTGATGGACAGAGTTTCTGAATTAAGCAGAATACTCTCACCCAGTCAAGAGATCAGGGCTAGATCCAACACCGTTTTTTAGCTCACTGCACCATCCCAGTTCAGAACCTGGCTATATGCAAATTAGTCTGTTCCTGTCCCAGTGCATGATGGGAACAGGGCAAACAAAACTACCAAGCCAATTCTTACACTGGGAAGGAAACAAGCTTCCGGGGACCGGTTTCTGGCATTTCAGCCTTCGTCGGCCCGGCTTGCTTGAATCCTGATGGTGCAATGAGCAAGGGACTAACATCTGAGTATACCCTTCCACGCTTAGGGTGGACAAAATATTTAACAACAAGGGGTGGTGATGGACAGAGTTTCTGAATTAAGCAGAATACTCTCACCCAGTCAAGAGATCAGGGCTGGATCCAACACCGTTTTTTAGCTCACTGCACCATCCCAGTTCAGAACCTGGCTATATGCAAATTAGTCTGTTCCTGTCCCAGTGCATGATGGGAACAGGGCAAACCAAACTACCAAGCCAATTCTTACACTGGGAAGGAAACAAGCTTCCGGGGACCGGTTTCTGGCATTTCAGCCTTCGTCGGCCCGGCTTGCTTGAATCCTGATGGTGCAATGAGCAAGGGACTCACATCTGAGTATACCCTTCCACGCTTAGGGTGGACAAAATATTTAACAACAAGGGGTGGTGATGGACAGAGTTTCTGAATTAAGCAGAATACTCTCACCCAGTCAAGAGATCAGGGCTGGATCCAACACCGTTTTTTAGCTCACTGCACCATCCCAGTTCAGAACCTGGCTATATGCAAATTAGTCTGTTCCTGTCCCAGTGCATGATGGGAACAGGGCAAACCAAACTACCAAGCCAATTCTTACACTGGGAAGGAAACAAGCTTCCGGGGACCGGTTTCTGGCATTTCAGCCTTCGTCGGCCCCGGCTTGCTTGAATCCTGATGGTGCAATGAGCAAGGGACTCTCATCTGAGTATACCCTTCCACGCTTAGGGTGGACAAAATATTTAACAACAAGGGGTGGTGATGGACAGAGTTTCTGAATTAAGCAGAATACTCTCACCCAGTCAAGAGATCAGGGCTAGATCCAACACCGTTTTTTAGCTCACTGCACCATCCCAGTTCAGAACCTGGCTATATGCAAATTAGTCTGTTCCTGTCCCAGTGCATGATGGGAACAGGGCAAACCAAACTACCAAGCCAATTCTTACACTGGGAAGGAAACAAGCTTCCGGGGACCGGTTTCTGGCATTTCAGCCTTCGTCGGCCCGGCTTGCTTGAATCCTGATGGTGCAATGAGCAAGGGACTCACATCTGAGTATACCCTTCCACGCTTAGGGTGGACAAAATATTTAACAACAAGGGGTGGTGATGGACAGAGTTTCTGAATTAAGCAGAATACTCTCACCCAGTCAAGAGATCAGGGCTGGATCCAACACCGTTTTTTAGCTCACTGCACCATCCCAGTTCAGAACCTGGCTATATGCAAATTAGTCTGTTCCTGTCCCAGTGCATGATGGGAACAGGGCAAACCAAACTACCAAGCCAATTCTTACACTGGGAAGGAAACAAGCTTCCGGGGACCGGTTTCTGGCATTTCAGCCTTCGTTGGCCCGGCTTGCTTGAATCCTGATGGTGCAATGAGCAAGGGACTCACATCTGAGTATACCCTTCCACGCTTAGGGTGGACAAAATATTTAACAACAAGGGGTGGTGATGGACAGAGTTTCTGAATTAAGCAGAATACTCTCACCCAGTCAAGAGATAAGGGCTAGATCCAACACCGTTTTTTAGCTCACTGCACCATCCCAGTTCAGAACCTGGCTATATGCAAATTAGTCTGTTCCTGTCCCAGTGCATGATGGGAACAGGGCAAACCAAACTACCAAGCCAATTCTTACACTGGGAAGGAAACAAGCTTCCGGGGACCGGTTTCTGGCATTTCAGCCTTCGTCGGCCCGACTTGCTTGAATCCTGATGGTGCAATGAGCAAGGGACTCACATCTGAGTATACCCTTCCACGCTTAGGGTGGACAAAATATTTAACAACAAGGGGTGGTGATGGACAGAGTTTCTGAATTAAGCAGAATACTCTCACCCAGTCTGAATCATTTTGTCCACCATAAGCGTGGAAGGGTATACTCAGACATGAGTCCCTTGCTCACTGCTCCATCAGGATTCAAGCAAGCCGGGCCGACGACGCCTGAAATGGCAGAAACCGGTCCCCGGAAGCTTGTCTCCTTTCTGGTGAAGAATTGGCTTGGTAGTTTGGTCTGCCCTGTTCCCATGATGCACTGGGCCAGGGACAGACTAATTTGCATATAGCCAGGTTCTGAGCTGGGATGGGGCAGTGAGCTAAATAACGGTGATGGATCAAGCCCTGATCTTTGGACTGGCTAAGATTGGTCTGCTTAATTCAGACACTCTGTTCATCACCACCCCCTTTTCTGAATCATTTTGTCCACCATAAGCGTGGAAGGGTATACTCAGACATGAGTCCCTTGCTCACTGCTCCATCAGGATTCAAGCAAGCCGGGCCGACGACGCCTGAAATGGCAGAAACCGGTCCCCGGAAGCTTGTCTCCTTTCTGGTGAAGAATTGGCTTGGTAGTTTGGTCTGCCCTGTTCCCATGATGCACTGGGCCAGGGACAGACTAATTTGCATATAGCCAGGTTCTGAGCTGGGATGGGGCAGTGAGCTAAATAACGGTGATGGATCAAGCCCTGATCTTTGGACTGGGTAAGAGTGGTCTGCTTAATTCAGACACTCTGTTCATCACCACCCCCTTTTCTGAATCATAAAACCACAAGATGGCACTGTCGAACCGTTTCGAAAATATCCAAAGTTGCTCCAAAGAAAGTCCGAATGGGTTCAGCTATATCGCTGCTGTTGAAAAGATGCCTTAAGCAAACTAAGATGTACCGGAGAGTATTTTAGCCACAGCGCATCCCCACAGCAATCCAAACAAAAATGGTGGCACGCTGATTGACGTGGCGCTGGGTGGCTTCCATCTCTCTGAAGCAGTCACAAATGTCGAAGAAACATCCAGAATTCCGAACGTGAAAACGTGTGACACACAATGACGCACATGGAATGGAAAAGCTCAGCTCGTGAAACCCACGCTCACGAAGCCTCGCGCCAACTACAGAATGCCGGTAGGTGTTTGAATAAAAACACGTCCTGAAACTGGCATTGAACTACTATTGCTCACAGTTACGTCCCATAATGAGAATTCAGCCACAAAACAGTAGCTTAATGTCCCCCAAAAATAAAAAGAGACATCCATCAATGCTCAGTGTAATTCCGACTGCACTTCTCCTTAAAGTGTGATGAAATCTAGCAAGCTTCAAAATAAAATAGTCCTTTAATCATGCTTCGCTGCGTGTTGCCTGCTGTCAAAACACACAAACACGGAGTGAATCGCCCACGCTGTGTTCCATTCTCTCTCCACACAGCAGGGACCAATGTCCTCACAGAAAAAAAGCTGTTCACTTCACAAGCAGCAGAGCACGAGTTGGTTAAAGTGTGTAACTACTGAAAGAAATGTCTTTATGCACAACAAAACACTCGTTTCACCAAGGATGCCGATTTTTCCAGAAGCTGCTTAAAATCATTCTTGTGTGCTAGGTGCTCAAAGCTACAGTCTTTAATTCACGAACTGTACATCAATCTGCTTTTGGCAAAGGCACTGTTTGTTTTGTAGACGCTCTTAAGCAAACATATGATGCACAGCAAATCAACACTCGACTGGTTTTATCTTCTTCCAAATTTGAACAGAGTGACACATAGTCGATAATACTATTTCACAATACAAAGACTTGCTGTTGTTATTTTGACTTCTCTAGATTTGTACAGTGAGTCAAACACCAGATTTAATCTGTATTTCTCCAAACAACAGCTTGTAGTAGATTACAGCAGACCAATGTTTTTAAATAAAGTCATGGAAACAGAAAGTGGCACTTACAGGAAAGGGCGACCGGTGAAAGGGTCACTGGTGGGGCATTAGGGGTGCCTAGTTTCATCCAATCCATGAGTTCCAATACACTTACTTGAGTCTTTTAAATCCTATAATTTTCCAATAAGTAGGAAATTCTGTAAATCGTTGCTTCTTCTAAATGGGCTTCTTCTACTTCAGTTTCTTAAGTCAAGTCCATCCAAGGTAGCTCACGTGGGTTCTTTTTAAATCGTCGCCAGTGTTAAAACGAAGTATGGAAGCTCAGACATGTCTAGTAGATGATGATACTAGATTTATTCTTGTGGTAATCTTACAGGTTCTCAGATACAGGAAGATGTTCAGATCCTTGGTAATGCCCCACCAGGAGCAGGGTTCTCTCAGCTCAGCCCATCACACCAACTGAAACTCTCTTCATACAAAACAACCCCAACATTCCATGTGACATCACCACACGCTGAGCAGACAGGCAGAGAACCAAAGTGGGGAGACTGCATTGGCAATAAGCACATTACAACACACTACAATGGGGAAAACGACTGTGGGTGTTTCTCCCTCACCAGGGCATATAATAAAACATAGTTTGTATTTTCTCTGCTTTTAATAACATGGCACCTAGGACAGACCTTAGGGGTGACTTATATGTAATAAAAAGGTTGCTTAGGAATATGAAAGTACTCTTAATTGCAAAGTCAAATTTGGACACAGTTTTATTTTAAAAACAGCTTGCAAGGTAGGGCTGGGTTTAGAATGACACCAGACTCCACAGCCGTGCATATTTTAGTGCATTGAGTCCACTGGGTTCCCTAAACCTACTTGCCCTACCATATACCAGGAACTTACAGGTACGTTGTCTTGGCTAATTATAATTACCACAATTACCATATACCTTGTAAAGAAAGAGCACTGGGATGGTTGGTGGAGCTCAGGGCACTTTCAGAGCCAGGAACCACCAGTATCACTCAAAACAAATTTGGTGATCATGGCAAAAATGAAGACTTTCCTAAAATGGGCATAACTTCTTCTTTGATCTCTGCTGGTGTCAGTCAGCCCGGGCTGAATGGCCCACACTACCTTTACATAAGTGAGCAGGCACACTGCTCGACTATACTGTATGTGCACACTGAGGCCTTCACAATTCCCCAAAGGTGCTGCAGTAGATTCTGCTGCTCAGTGCCGGACTCCTGCAGCTGAGGGAATCCGGCCTGTTGAGCGAACAACAGGCTACCAGTGCTGTGAGAGCTCCTGTGGCCTTAGTAGGCATTGGTGCTGAACAATCTTCAGACTGGTGGTGCTGCCATCATTGTTACATCACTGAACTCATAAGGATTCTGGAAAAAAAGCATCACACACAGAATAAGTGTCACAAATGAGCCATGCCCAGTCAGCAGGAGAGTGGTAAAGGTGTAGAACATAGCTGGTGTTGCCTTTAGGAGCACACTGTCACACATATATTACTAAAGCATGGTGTGTTGGCATTTACAGACGGGGCATTTCCTATTGAAATTATTAGTACATTTGTGCATATAAATAAAAAATTTTTTTTTACTGATAAACCTCTATATCGCACAAATTAGAATGTGTGAAAATTGGGTTTAAGCAAATATCTGTAATTTGCTTATCACCAAGTAATTTGTCTTGATTTGTTTTTACGCTTAAGAAATCTTCGTTTCACTCACACTTTAGAATTAGAAGAAAGCGCTTTATTTTTGCTTTCTTGTTAATTTATTTTGAAATATTTGTACAGTTCATTTATAAGTATTTAAACATTGTTGTGTGTTAGAATAAAATTACTTCGGACAGCCTTTCCATTATCACCAGCAAGATTTTCACATAGTTCACTTTACAAAATCCTCACACTTTGCAGTAAGGGAAAGAAAAGTAAACTCTTGTCTCCATATTAAAAGAATAGGCAGCAATTTGCCAGAAGGCCAGACTGGCATTGGATCTCTGTCTTTGAACGCACTGCAAATGTGACAAGATCAAAAGAAAATTAAAATCACCTTTAATGCTTGTTTACCTTTGGAACTCCAGCAGGGTCAATTAGGTGCCCTCTTGGAACTCAAGGGGCTGTCATAAATGGGTCTCCTCCTATCTCTGGGCCCTGGTCATTGCACTGGCTGCACCACCGGTAGCTAAGCCCCTTATAAAGAAAGCAATGAACCACATGTGCAACCACCACCTGCACCGTGTACTCTATTTAAATTTGATGAGAATGCCTCAGGCACCTTACTTAACTGAGTGTCATCTTGTCATGTCCTCGATGAGCAGTAACTCTATCAGTGAGCAGCAGTATTCCAGTCCAAGTTGACCTACTACTCACACCCTGTGTGACGGGGTCAGCTTCGGTGTCTTTCCAATATCTTAACAGACAATTTGGTCATGTTTCCCAAATACAATAGTGACAGTAGTTGTCACCTTTAGAAGCAGAACCATGGTTTTTCCTCTCTTAGATGAAAGGTGGTTTCATTTTACCCTCAAAAAAGGAGCAATGGCATGTTGTACAAACATCACTAGGTGCTCCGTAATTTGGCCAATCTGCATCTTTTTAAAAGGCCCCTTAAATTTGTGAAACATAATAGGTGTGCATGTGGCTGCCCATCTGGTAGTCCCCTAGAGCAGGAAAGCAGAAACCTGTCATCAACTAACAAAATTGGTCTTTTGACTAATTTGCTGATGTATTAGTTTGGGCCAGGGTTTAAGATGTAAATCAATTGGCGCTGATGGCCAAATGTTTGCTCAGAAACCCGCAGCCTGTGCTACTGTATGTTGGCTGGACGAACACCAAGGCTGCGTAGTCTTGATTCCACCACTTGCCTCTTTAATCCATCAGTAGTCACTGCCTGCTCCTTTATCCCACTTCTTCAGTTCCTGTTCCATCTCAGCTATCTCCATTTGTCAAAGGTTTTCTTTCTTTCTTTTCCTCGTTTACCCCCCTTGTTTTTAACACTCTCTTTGTCTTGGTCAAAGTCTGAATGGAAAAAATACATTTTGGTCCCCTAAAATGGGCGTCAGTGGCCTCCACCTGCAACCACGACTCAAATTAAACACTGCTTAGAGCCTTCTTTTGATGGCCAGGGGCTTCTTCCCAACTGCAACCGTTCAACAAGGTGAACGTGTAGTGGTGTTTTCATAGTTATTGTACCTCCTCTGTGTCTTATGTACTTTGCATTTATGGGTCACAATTACGTTTTCCCAATTGCCTTCTATATTCGGAAAAGGCCACCATTTGATAGGTGGGTTGCAGGCTAATGATTTTGATATTTCCAGTGGCAATGATAGCTTGTTGCACTCCAGTGCAGTAAATATTATTTGCTGAACTTGCCGGCTACATCTATGAATTGCTACTGTTGCTATAAGTGCAAAGCATTTGTGTTTTTGCAGAATTATTTGCAATTTACTGTAGTTTGTTCACATGGTCCATAAAATACCCACTGGCTTTACTGTTGACTGACATCAGGTGTTATTCTGTCTGTTGTTCCTCTATAATACTGGAGGCCGCTGGCCTTCTGAGCTGCCCAGAACAGAGCGTAGATTTTCTGATTTCACCACAAGATTTATGAGTAGGTATGGTCTCGATGTTTGGGAAGTAAGAGGCTGTCAGATGGCGTAAGGTAGTATGGAGAGTGAAATGGGGGGATGCCCCAGTTGATGTTCAGCCCATTGCCAAGCACATACCTCTGTTTGCAGGTCTTGGGAAAACTCACACACTTACCAATCTCCCCCCCCATGTTTTTAAGTTGTATATAAATTGAGTGAATGAAAAAACAGGTTTATCACTTAAAAATCTATGGTTGACACATAGATGACAACTGTTAAGCTTTGCTGATGGTTGTTTCTCCTTTAAATGAGAACAAAGTGTTACTTTTGTATTGTAATCAATTCTTTGAGTAATATTTTAAGAATGGCAGATAAAAAATGGAAATGAGAACAGTAAAACCGAGTAAAGTGAGATCATATTACATTATTAGTAAAGTGTCATGAGGTAAGGGATCAATTGTTTTGCTATTAGAAGACTTTGAGCAATATGCTATAGTTCATTGACTTTTGAATCTGTGGGCGCTTTATGCTCATGGTCGTATTTTTCGGGACACGCATTTCGCTTCTCAGAATAGCTTGTGGATTTGGCTACAGTGAAAACATGATGCTCAAACTGCACAAGGACAAGGCAGATGACCAACTCCCGATAACAAACAGCCTGCCAGCCAATTTGAGGATGAGGAGCTTTCCCAACTCCTCCCAAGGTGTCATTACAAAGGGATACAAGGGAAAGTGTTAACAAGTAGGAGTGCCCTCTTATTTCCAGTTAGTTCCTTGTGAGGGCCAGAACCCCTGCACCTCACACACCTCTTCACACCAGACCACAACCCTCTGCCACACAGGAATCTGCCTTAACCCATGCACCAATATACAATGAATCAGCAACCCAAACAATGCTGTCAACATTCCGCAGACAGCAAACACATTGAGCAAACCATTCATCTACTGCTTAGTCCAACATGCAGATGTTGTTGATCTTATCCTTATCAGTAATCTTGAATCCCACTTTAGTAAAGAAAGCTGGACTACTACTGATGGCCCGGTCCCTCCATGCTATAGTACCCAGCATATTGATGGGTCAAATCGGCCAGAATATGTAATAACAATCATCCACAAGACATTGTGACCTTGTACACCACAGCAGCAACTGATATTCAGAATCTTTAAACTCCCCCCTGCCACTTGTATATACACACTACACAAATTATCACATTTCAACTCATCTACCTTCTGCCTGGCCTCAGCCAAACTTGCAACAGCTAGATTTTCAAGTTCATCACAGCAGTCTCCAAAAGTAATGTTCACATGGTCTTTCTAGGGAACTCCAATCTGACATGTGAGGCATCCAGAGAGTCTAAATGAGATGTCGACCAGCACATACATCACACAGCTCATTGAAATATCTGCCCGCAACAGCAGAAACATTTTGGACCGCACCTCCAAATTTGTGACCAACATGACTTGCCACCCCTGGTGCATCACGATGGACGACATAAATCCGCCATCACATTTGACCTAACCCTTTGCCAAAGCAACAGGACCAGTTGAGGCAGGTATAGACAATAAGCAGATTTGTCAGGAACTTCACACAAGATCCTCTCCTGCTAGACTGACAGTTCAGCTTCAAGCCACATTCCAGCATAAAGACTGTAGCTATCCAAGTGGTTGGCAATTGTTTTCAGATCACAGAAGACATCCGCCACATGTTTGCCCATTATGATCTTCCTGGAACCTTTTGCACGGTTGATATTCAAGCCTTACAACACTTCCTTGCACTCTAAATGAACTTCAAGGGCGCAGTTTAGTGGTATTTGAGTCATACTTAAGGGAATGGGTTAAGCTGTTCCAGATATGGACCACAAGGTGTGCGTCTATTCTCATAACACATATTATACCTATAGCCTCCATCCGCTCACCAGTGCTTTTCTGCCTTAAAAAAGCTTAAATTGGCTTCTGCAAGTCCTACTTTCTGATTTGATAACATAATCAGAATTCACCATTATCTACCCGTGTGCCACTGGATGCCTATTTAAGTTTGTATGCTATCTCCAGGGCCGGACTGGCTGTAGCGGGCACCAGGCATTTCCCCAGTGGGCTTGAAGAGTGTGGCCAGGTTTGTGCCCATGGGGATCGGTTTGGTCACTGGGGGCCAGTTTAACAGCAGTGCTGCAATATCGGGCCTCCTTAACAAAAGCAGGAGTGGTGCTTCTTACTAGCAACCCTCCCTCTCATCCCACTCCCACGGCTGGTTGAGCAGCAATGTGCCAGGGCTGGTAGCTAGTCCCTGTCCGGCCCTGGCTATCTCTCACATAATATACATGATAGAAATGTAATGGCCATTTGTGGGGTCGGGGACAGTGTAGTCCTCAAGACTTTTCAAAATAGTCAATAAGTAAGGACTGACTCAATAACGATCAAGATCAGCAAATTAGAAAAACCATGAAGGTTTATTAAAATAGGAAAGTGAAATAATGAGGCAAAAATATAGATAATCTTAATAAAGTTAATTATTCATCGGGATCAGAATTAATTGCCATGAAAGCCCTAGCATTTGAAATAGATGCAGCAATGAGCAAAATCTGAAAAATAGACCTAGTCTGGAGTGTATGGCAAATCAATAGAGAAACGGACTGCACCCTTGAGGCCCAGAAAAATGCCACACAAAGTCCCTAAATTATGGCTGTTTGTAGAAAATGTTACCATAGAAAGCAATGGAAATTGCACCGTAAGTACTGGGGTAGCAAAAGTGTCAATACAACAGCAAATCATAGTTTAACATTATTAATTGTCGCATAGTACCACCATCCTAGCACTGGGAATGTTAATGACATAATGTCATCAGAGGTGTCAGAACAAATCTGGGTACATAAACAATGAAGAGCTTCATAGAAGAATAGCATACAGTGAGCAAACAGAAAGGGGCATGAAAAGTAACTGAAAGTCTTTCTCCAGAGCTCTTCCACAACATCATGACAACACAAGTTTCAGTGCACATTTTGCTGCATGTGGTGTTGATTAAAAATACATAAACCCACAATAAATACTATTAGCAGCCAGATAAATACAAAATGGAATCGAGGCGTAGTTAGCATAGGTAAAAAAAACACAGTTCTGTACATAGAAGAACTATTGTTTTACTTGCAAATTAGTTAATGTTAATTTGAAAATCAGAAAATAGCTTTATCACAAGTATAATTGAGGCTCCAATCAACAAGAAGTCCCTGGAGTAGATATTGGAATCTGATTACATTGGTTACAATCAACTTCTGGCCTTCTCTCATTCATTATATTATAGTCTATGTATACACTTAGTATAAAGTATGTTACAAAGTTCTTAACATGTGATACTTAGACTTAATTTTAAGAAGGACATTACAAGCATCAACGGTAGCAAGTTTGTTAAGAGCAGATTTCGCCTTAATTCATTCATGAAGAAAAGAGGGGGATCTAGAGGTAAAATAATTGTGTTCCAGCAGTTTGAGTTGTTGTAATAAAGTTGTATACTTGGCCTTTGTGATTTTCTTCTTTTTTGTTGACTATGAAATAGTAAAGGCACGGAAGGAGGCCTCAAAGGCATCCCAATTATTAGGAATAGTGGCGTCTAAAGGATTGGTAATAGTAACTCATTGATGAAGGCAGTAGCTTCAGTTAAAAAAACAGTGTCTGATAACACAAAATTATTACGTTTCCAAAGACCAAATTTTGGAGAACTCAGGGAAAGGTCAAGAACAGAAATGACAAGTGCATGATCAGAAATAAAAATAGATCCAATCCAAGGATGGAATAGATGGGAGTAAGGGTTTACTAACTAAAATATAATCAATTATCGAACGGGTATGGTGCAATTAGAAAAAAGAAAAATTCAAGGGAATCAGGGGTACAGGTCTTCCAAACATCATATAATGAACGAGAGGCAGTGGCAGATTGAAATGAATTATGGGATTTGTCAGGATTAAATTTACCCTTGAATTATCTATCAGAGAAAGGGTCGAACCATTGGTTAAAATCCCCAGCAACAATAATATTTGGGCTATCAAGGGCGGAAAGTAAATTCTTAATACCTTTCCAAAAGTCAGGATCTGGCTTAACAGGGCCATATATATATTCAATAAAACAGGTTATTTATTTTTTATAAAAACCTTAGCCATTTCCCAGCGTCCATCAGGATCACATTGCGTTGATAGAATTTGTACATGTAACGATTTATAAAACAGTATAGCAACATCACCCTTCCGATTAGATGCAGAAGAATAAACAATTTGACCTACCCATTGTCTCTTTAATTTAAGCGATTCTACTTCATTGCAGTTCGTATCTTGCATGAACAAAACATGAGAATTCCGTTTAGACAAATGAGAGAGTACCTTTTGTCTTTTGAAGGGGTGTCCAAGACGACGAACATTCCACGTAACAACTTACACATTTTGGAGGGATGGGACGGTGATACATGGATGGAGATGATACACTTCAGGGGAACCGCTGGAAGCATAAAAACACCACTTATGAGATGAGTACAAAGAACAAACTGTATAACACAAAAAAGTAAATATATGACAACAAATAACAACAATAGGCACATGCATCATGCAAAATATTGTCCAAAAGAAAGGACTAACAGAAAAGAATAGATAAAGGGAAAAAAATAATAAGAAAAAAGGTAGATCAAGGAAAGAGATCCAGATCTAAGAAAAAGGGAATACAATGTGAGCATGGAGCGTAACAGCAACGAGAACAGATTAAGAAGTAGGAAAATTAACAGCTATACTGAATCTATTCAAAAGATGAAAAGGAAAGGAGTTAGAGACTTTGAATAGAACTAGCCACAGGATTCGACGAGAGACTGTGCAAGAAAGACCTCAATTTAACAGGATCATCAAATGAGCGAGAGGAGCCATTATGAGTAATTTTACACAAGCAGGGGTGCAAAATGCCGTATCGAATATTTAGCTGTCTCATCTGAGGACGAAGGGCCAGAAATTCCTTCCTTTTGGCATTAGTAGTGTTGGAGATATCCTGAGAGAGATAGATTGTGTGGCCCGACCATACAAGACAACGTTTCACTTTCGCTGCTTGGAGCACATTCATAAGATCTGTAAACTCCAGAAATAACGTTATAATTCCTCTAGGTCTAGCAGAGTTCGGTTGAATACGTCCAAGGCGATGAGCATGCTGTATGTTCATTGATGGCTCAAGTGGAAGATCAAGAAGCTCAGGCAGGAACCTCTTAAGAAAAAGGAGAAGGTCTGGACCCTTCAAATTTTCTGGCAAGCCATACAGACGAAGATTGTTACGCCTATGACAATTTTCACGGTCTTCAGTGTGAAGCTTATGACTCTGAATTTCCTGTTTCAGAATAGGAATTTTAGTAGAAACATCATGTAAATCACTAATGCGTTGTTCCATGTCAAATACCTACGCTTCCATAGTGATCCACCTATCTTCAATTTGTTGAAGCTTCTCCTTAGTAGTGGACATAAAAGAACTCAGCCCCCTCACCTCATTAAGAATAGTATCAAAGACAGGATTATGCGATGGTAAAATGGGTGAGGGGGTAATTTATAACTCTTTTGGGTTTTCTACCAGAGGAAGACGCCCTGAGATGAGGAAATTGTCACTAGCAATCTTGGAACGTCGAGAAGGACGACATATAACTTTTAATGGAGAACTCAAACTGCTCATAAGCTATAAATACACACCTTCCTTCTCGGCTGGAGATTTGAAGATGCCAGCAACAGATTCAAAATAGCAATTAGACGCTTTTATATGGGCAATGCTGAACCTTAAGTAGAGAACACAGTAGTGCCAAATGATAATAAAAATTCAAGGAGGTCACAACCTGCCCATATGTTAATTAAGCACACTGCAATAACATGTAGGAATGCAGATACAATACTAGTCAGCCAAAGAAAGGTATTGTCTCACAATCTCTTGAAAAGTTACTCAGCAAGTATATGGATATGGGAAAAAAGAAGAGAAAAAAAACCCTTCCTTTCCCTTTCTCTTCAATGCAGATAGGTAAAAATAAAATATGAGGCACTCACATGTAGGAGACAGTAGAAATGAGTTCAGTAATTCCAGTTCATCCCAAAAAAGTAACCACAGCTGACTACACACATTCTCATATTGATGAGGTAGCCCTTGTCAGCAAAGAAAAAAGAATTAGAAAGATAAGCTTTGCCGTGCGTTAGACATCGGCTTTACCTCAGCAGGAGGTCTAATAAAGCGAATGGCAGCACAAAATGGCAGCCACTCGCGTTAGGATGAGGAGAAAGTTACTGCTGCTGCTGTTGGGTCACACAATACCATTCACGAGGTCAAAACAGCTCAAAATGCCGCTCTAACAGTGCAGGAACATCAGGCAGGCATCTTCTCCTTTCCAACAATGGTTACACAGGCCGAAAACACACAGAGAGCTCCGCGTCCAAGCAGAGCTCAGCTCGAAGCCGCCATCTCATTGTGGCACGTCACAGCGCCCCTTCTGGAGTTAGATTTAACAACATGTTTTCTAGTCTTCCAAAGATCTTTGGCAGGCAGGCTAACAAGTGAAAACTGCCTACAATTGAAAAAGAGAGATGTATGCATTATTCTAGTGCCACTGTGGCCTGTGAATTGAAATTCTGCATATCCTAGCTGGCTGAGTTGAGAACCCTCTCTCTCCATGATGGATGACTGATGCAGCTCCAAGTGAGCAAGAACTAGAACAGTAATAAATGGCTTGTGTAGTCATCAGATGACAAGGAAAGCTTGCAAAGCCACATGACTGAAGTTCGTAGAATAGGTTATTAAGTGCATAATGATTTGAAAAAGTTAACGATTGGTATATATTAACATTTTCAAAACACAATAAATGGATAGCCCCCAATGCGCATAGGCTGGGCCATCTTTGTGTACAAATCTGTGAATGCAGAGAGAACTGCTGTCGTCAAAGATAGAATTTTCAATTATTTCAATATCCTTCATGTTGTTAGGTCGTGGCTTCACACTGCAGCTGTCTGACAAAGCTTTTGACACTAATGCTCTAAAAATTATGCATACAGGGGTCTTCAGGGGAGAAAACATTTCTCACCTGAGGCACTTGGTTGTTTGGTGTATCACTCCGCTTCCTATCAAATGTTTCCATTTACATGCATCAAGGACTATTTTACATATTAAAACTACAATAAATCATAAATTTTTTTTTTACATTTATTCGTTTATGACACACATGGATTCCAAACACTAACAATCTTTATTTGCACTGCAGTACAAGAAATGAAGGCATTTTGTAGGTGTTTTAAAGACTCTTTCAAATATTAATCTATGACCGTGTAAGATCCTACTAAAAGGCAGTAAATAGAATTCCTTGCATTTTCAGTGTCAGTTGTATAAAAGAAACCGGTTTGGCATGTAATACACATAAACAACACAGAGAGAGAAAGGGTCAAAGGGGTATTTAGAGACCTGCCCAGGTTTACATCCCCTAACACTCAATTGCAATAACCAAAGAAAACTGGGGGTCTAAAACGCCACTAATGTAGCTGGCTGGCTTCGACTCCTCACTGAGTGAGTCAGGACACAAGTTCCCTGAAAGCTCACATAGACAGAAAAAGCAAGAAAAGGTGCGAAAGACAAATGATTACCAGTGAGATCCAAAAACACCTAAATGGATTCCCATCAATATATCGTAATGATCAAGCTTCTCATTTGGTCATCCATCTACCGGGATGGTATGTCTCCTGATAATAGAGACTTATTGCCATACCCACGATGTTAGGCTGAATTGGATCAGATCCACAATCACTTTAGACCATAAGTAATAGATCATAAGGGAATTTTAAGTGCAGTGCAATAACACAAAAGAGTGGTGAATAAAATAGGGTGAAGAGGCGAGAATAGGACACTTTTTATTAGAATATCGACTCAACCCCTAGTAAAAAACAGAACAGTGCAATGCAGTTTCAACAAATAACTGCAAAAGAGCCAACATGTTTCAGCCAGTAGGGAAACAAATCCCACGGCTTTCTTCAGGGCCTCTGCTCTCAAGCTTGCTACTGCAAAAATAGGGTGTGTGAAAAAGTGAAAACTTATGTTTAAACAAGACTTTGGTGAAAAGTACAGAGAGACATTAAGAGGTTGGAACAATTGCAACCTACTTGTGCTAATCCTCCACTTCAAGGGATGTGAAAAGCAACCAGCTTGACCGGGGACTGGACCTCACCTCACCTGGACCAAGCTCAGGGAATAGAGACCCCGCTCTGTCCGTCGTTGCCTCAGACGGAACCTGAAGGCATTTTGTAGGTGTTTTAAAGACTCTCTCAAATATAAATCTATGACCATGTAAGATCCTACTAAAAGGCAGTAAATAGAATTCCTTGCATTTTCACTGTCATTTGTATAAAAGAAACCGGTTTGGCATGTAATACACATAACAAGAATTGATAAATCATAGACATATGCTAACAACTGGAAACACCAGCACATTACAGCCAGATCTTTTGGCTTGGCCCATGCTTGTTTCTTAATTGGGATCTGAATGTCTGTTTGTAGTATTTTATGGAAATGAAAAAACAGTGTATAATTTCAAATATTACATATATAAAAAAATTACAAACGATAAGTTACTGAATGCTGAATCAGTGATGGTGCACCCATAACATAAATGGCATGGCAAAATACTTGTAGTAACAGTGCTAAAGCTCAGAGCACCTTGTTCGTCCCTTATTGGCATTCATGCCTCTGCTGGAAACTGTAATTGACTGACTGCAAATGATCCAGTTGTGATTTGTGAGCTTTTGGTTACTGGATTTCATATGCCAAGTTTAAAAGGAAAAGAGAAATTAAGGTTGATAGGTAACTGTAACATAGATTCATCCTGAAATTATTTGCTATGTTATCTATTGCAGCTCATGTGCCACCACACATGCTCGATCTATTAAAACCATTAATAATTGGTCATCTGGAGTTTCTACCACAGCCATCAGTATTAACTTATGCTGTCATCTTAGATTGTGATAAGTGGCTGTGAGAAAGTGAAACGAAAATAGGGGTGGATGGTAGTCCACCTCAAGTACTGAAGTCAATAACTTGTTAGGTCCAGTCAAAGGTTTCAGTAATTTAAACCTGAGCTCAACCCCTGGTAGCTATGACACAGAGCAGACAGGCTTATAGAAAATGTTTAATAGCATTTAGAAGTTCGAAAGACAGTTACAAAGTAAAAAATACAACACAATAAAAACATGTTCCAATTTATAAAAACAGAGGGGTATGTAATAAGTAAAATGACACCAAAATTGCTAAAATCCAAGTGCCGAAAGAGAGATATGAATCTTTAAAGATGTAGGTAAAAATAGTGTCAAAAAGAGTGAAGTGACAATGGTAGTCCATGATCACAGTAGACCAGGACCTATGCATGATTTTGAGCGCAGATTGGATACCCCAAGTATATTGGCCCCGCCAGAGTCTGAAAGTAGGGGAGTTCAAAAAAGTTTCTAAATCTCTATCTTAAAAGGACTTTATTGTTTTTCTGTGGAAAAACTCTTCTCCACACAGAGCAAACCTGAAGTTTTAACAAATGCTGTCTGGTACTTTTTGTGGTCGATCCCACTGAAGATCTGGAGCTCTAGAACAAAAGTTGTGAAGAAATTCCCAACTTCCTTTGGTGCCAAAACAACCACAAGAGTAGACTTCTTTGGCCCGCAGGACCTCAAGGGGAGTACTTAGAGACTCTCAGTGTGTTTGGCAGTGGGCAACAGCAAAGTTTATTTCAGGTCCAGTTTCCACTAATCAGCTGGGATTCGTTGTCCTCTTCAACTTGTTCATGTTCCTGGAGCCAACTAGGGATTAGCCATATGATCCTTCTGCCCTTGGATTTCAAATGAAGGGGTATCCTACCATATCAGGTCTTTTTCAGAGGTCACAGATGCCAAGTGCAGTGGGTTCAGTTCTCCTGGTATTATTTTGCAGGCCCAACAGTGCTCTGAAATTCTGCCTTTTGGTGCCACATTTATATCTGGCTGTAGCTAGTGGGTATGCATGACTCCTGGGCACCCCCTAATCAATGGAGTAAATGTTCCCGGACAATCTACCTCACATTTTCAATAGTTTGCCTTACTGCAAGCAGGTCAAAAATGGCACGTGTCAGGGCATTTTGAAGATCGTGGAAGTTTTCAGCTACATTATACGTGGGCTCTGCTGGCTTGGAGTGTGTGTGGAAGTGTGGTAGGGAAATTACCAGTTTCATCACACATCTAACAATAAACACCAGTTTGAAGCAGGACCTGCATCCAGAACAAACCCTGAGAAAGTCTGGTAAGACAAATGCAGGATCCTCCAGCAACCTGACATGGGATATACAAGACTTGTCTTGGCATCCTGTTCTCTCCCTTTCAGGTGCAACCCAAATATTACATGTGGCTCAACAGACCTGTCAAGCAGGATTTTATAGTGTGATGTCAACATGATGCTCCCGGCTCCCACTCTAAATCTTTTGTGGAGTTTAAAAGAGTCAACCTGCCCATTCAGGAAAGCTATTGTTTGCTCTTGGGAGACATTTCACAACTTTTTTTGACACCTACTTCTGGGCCTGAGCAAGAGTCTTGCAACTGGAAGATGCTTCTGCTAATTAACCTTCTGGCAGTTCAGGAAGGTGAAGGATAACTTTCCAACAGCTACATTTCCTTAATAATTATTACAAATATGATTTCACTGTTGAATTGTATTTTTTATAACTATTAAGTAGTGGATGAATTAGTTTTCCAGCTTGCCCCATTCCCAAGTTTGCAGTATCAGTAATTTAATCTGTACTCTGGTTTTCTACAATGGGCAGATAGCTCTGTCACAGTGAAAATAGCGTTTAGGGCCCTGTCGCTCTAGGGACATGATAACAATAATTTTCTACATGCTCCACTTTTAAATACCATGCAGCCTACCTTGTGTACTACAATGCCTACATGGGGTCACTTACTAACATTTAAATGGGAGATTTTTATTTGCTAAAAGTGTTATTTTAATAGGGTGCACTGCAGATTTTACACGGCAGCAGTCAGCCTACAATGGTAGGCCTGAATCCATGTTTCCTTTGTCACACTAGCGGGCGGTACAATGTGTGCTGCAGTCCAGATATGACATTTAACTTTTCATGCCATTTATTGGTACAGAACTCACCATATGCTATGGCCTGATAGAAAAGTTAAAGTTGCCAATTAGGAGTTGGCCAGTTTGGTCATATTTTAGATGTCAGAGCACATTCACTGGTCATTAGACAGCAGTGCCATAATGTGCAGACACTAAAAATCAGCAATATAATTCAGCAAAAAAAATGCAAGTGACCACACAAACAGACATATTTTCTCACAGTGGCCCATATGTTGCAGAACACCAAGCAAATCTTGGTCACTGTACTATTTAGTGAGTGATCAAAGTATAAATGAACAGGTATTGGCAAAGCCAAAGTGTCTGGCCGTGGCAAGCTGTTTTAAGAATTAATGTTCAATTTGCTTCCGATGTTTATTGCAAACATATACCAACAAATGGAAAGAGTAAAACATGGTGCAAAATGTGAATGGCAATTTTAAAGCTCAATACGTGAAGCCCGCTTACCAAAAGCCCTTCTATGTATAAACATTCTATATGTTTGAAAATAAGATTGTCTGAAGAAGCAATGACATCTATCTCCAAGGCCAGGCTTAAAAATTAAAGGGGCACATATCGTAAAGTGGTTCCTCGGTTTGGCTGACAGTCTGTAGTCCACTCGTTTTTTTCAAGGTGAAGTCTAATAAAAGGTGATGTCACTGCAACCAAGGGTTTATATAGAATGATTCAGAAACACTTTGTAACCAGCTGCATGATAAGAGTATCATCAGGGGAATTGCATGGAATATGAAGAATTTCAGGTTCATCCTGTAGCCTTTTATTCAAGGTTTATTTTGTGTCATGCAGTAAGCCCTTGGATAATAGAATCACCCACAGCTCCAGCATCTATCTTTGTGAGTATTAAACCAGTCGGGCCTCAGCAGTTGCATGCCAATGCTTTACCAGTGCCAGGCTCCAGTTCTATCAGCCAGTTAGCAAACGCAGCCCCTGCACAGTACCAGCAATTATAGAAGGCAGCCAGTTAATAACACCACTAGATAAGTTTTCCATACCCAGTAGCTCATATATTGCTCTAATGCTCAATTAGCCTCACTGCTGACATTCATCGCACCGTAAATAAGCGCTATTGAGCATAGCAGGGTTCCAACACCTTCCTCGCCCACTGACCAGGCCACACTAATGGATCATAGCAAAATAGGCGTTCTCATCACCTGGACACCATTTAACAGTAAAGGCCAGCATCTTGAATAGAACACTAGTAAATAATCATAAATTGCTTGTTGCTGGAATTAGCCCACCAATATTTAACAATTCTCTAGTCTCCCATCTCACCTATCAGCAGGCAAGCAGGGAGGCTCACTGGTCTCTGTCACATCCATGGCTTCTCTAGTAAGAAGCATTGACTTCAGGTCCTGTCCTCTCACCTCTGGGAAACTAACAATGGGCAATACTGGCCCTGGATCACATCAGCTTTTTGTATACTCTGCGGAGTACCTCCATCCTTGGTCAATAAAGCAGCTTGGAACTGAAACAAAGTCAGAAAGTTTGGGTTTGGGTCTTTCCTGTCAGATAGAGTACAACATGGGTACATGTGGTACTGGGACCCTTTTCTTCTACCCAATTTAGATAGCCATGTGGGGTACCACAGGACTCATCGTTCAGCCCCACCCTCTTCAACTTATACGTAACCCCATTGGCTACGCTTAGCAAATCTTGTGGTTTTTCCACCATAGCTTACGCTGACAACACTTTTATGCACAATTTCCTGACAGGGTATGTGGATCCACTGTCTACAGTTCAGGAAATGGTTTGCGGTGCTTGTTTTCATAACAATTTTTTTGTGTAAGGTGATGGCTGTCACAGCAGGTAGCGATGATGCTGGCTCCAAGCAGGATGGCCCATAACACAAACACAATGGAGTTTTCCACCTTACTGTCATCAGCCTTACTGGGTGAGCCATTCAATGAAAGTCAAAGGGCCCAGGCTCTGCCTAGAAACTTCCCTTCCTCTAG
The DNA here is from genome assembly GCF_964261635.1 of Lissotriton helveticus. Lineage (NCBI taxonomy): Eukaryota > Metazoa > Chordata > Amphibia > Caudata > Salamandridae > Lissotriton > Lissotriton helveticus. The sequence goes on from NC_136068.1 coordinate 767,598,534, forward strand.
CAACTTAATCTGCTGGCTCAACCCAGTTTCTCAACCATAAACCAAATGGTAGTGCTCAGAAAGAAGTAATAAGCAATTCGCTGCACACAGGTCACATAGAATGTCCAAAGTCAGCCCTGCCCCCTTCCCTTCTCACTACAGTGTGAAGAACTGTGACATCCAGCTCACTAATGGAGATAATACACTTTTACTGTCTGGGGAGGATGTATCACAAACTCCATCTTGTGTCATACCTACCACGATCAGCAGGGGCGGACCACACTTAATAAATAAGGGCACAGGCAAACAGAAAGCTGCTTGGCGTTCTAGTTATTTCCCATCTTCAGCTTCCTGCAGGCCATTCCACTTACCTTGCCTCCGGGTTCTTTCACATTGTTTCGGCGTCCTCGGCTGCTTCTCTCCAGGTCTCCCTTGTGCTGTAAATCCTCTCATCCGCTACGTCGGATTCATTTCATGGCTGCTCTCGGTCCTGCATAACAGGATTTCCTGTAATGCAAAGGTAGAAAAAACACCATTAAAGATTCGACGCTAGGCAATACCCAGCTAGGGTTAGTGCGGTCTGTGTGATCACGTATCAAGTGATATTTGAAACTTCAGGTCTGCCCGTTTCCAGCCCAGATAAGTGACTCAGAGCTCTTCCCCACTGAATAGCTGCACATTGTTTTTGCTACCAAAGGGGTTGGGATTGGGAATAGGGGTTGTTTCGCAGGCGAGGCAGCTGCCGGTTAGTTTTCGCAGCACGTGTAGAGCTCTGCCAGGTCTGGGGGCAGCTTGTGCATACAGGAGGGCCCCCCAACCTTGGCCATCAACCCTTCTTACACAGCCCTGCAGTCCAGTAGTAAGTGACATACTTTTAAGCCACAGTTAACCTATCCTCAGTGGTGTATAAGAAGAAAGCAAGAAATAAGGCTCCTGCTGCTGTTGTTATGGGGGGGGAGGGCACGTGTTTTAAGGCCCAGCAGGGAAGCAAACATCGGTTAGAAGAACTGCATGCTTGTGCCCCTCTTCTTTAGCTGCAGTCTGAAGAGGTGTGTTGATGCAGTCCGTTGGCAAAAGGAATTTGGTAACTAACCGCCACACAGGTGACCCCAGAAAGCCCCGAATCTATAAGGAAAGCAAAAGAGATACTCCCACTAAGAGGTGCATCATCTTTTCCTGAACAATAAGATGCCCTCCATGTGCTTACGCTCTGGTCGCTTAATCACATTCTCAGGGTCCCTCACAGAATCGCAAGTATCTCTTCCTGGCTCATCAGGAGTTACCTCTAACCACTCCAGTTCTCCAACACTGATAAAGACTATCAGGCGGAAGAAGCCCAGAGCTTGCCTGTCCCACCTGAAATCTCATCCGCCGGTGTTGTCCATGTTCATGAAGGGTTTGAGGAATTCAGCGCTAATGAATAAGGAATCAGGAATGGCTCCAGGTGTTGTTGATGCGAACATAGTAAGCATATGTACTGCTCGTCCTGAGTCGACAGTCTTGCATCACCTCAGTTCTCCAAATTGAACTCTCCTGTACCAATCCCTCTAAGTCAGGCCACTGATGATCGTATTTTAACATCAGAAGCTGGAACAACTGGAGCTGAAATAAAAATGGATGAATGTGTTTTATTTACAGAAGTTGGAAAGACCAAAATTGAAATGGATATGGACTTGGACAATGACAAGGTTAAGCATGAGGCAACTGTGGTTACAAAGGAGCATATGATCTTGGCTGCTACAACAAGCTCCTTGAAAGTCATAGAGCCACCACCAAGTCCCTTATCAGTTAAAGTGAGCCGCCGAGTGATAACTCCAATTTAGATGATGAGGATCTGGAGGACTATACACTCCCAGACATTGCTATACCTATGGAAAAAATCAAGAAATAGAGGCTAAACTAAAAATGCAATGCATGCCATGTGCTCCAGAATTAGCTCTAAGACAGTCACCAGACTATCTTGTGATCTGTCCTCGCATGCCAGCCGTGTATTGTAGCACTCCTTTGAGCGCTTCACTGGTGCGATCTTTGGGATTATTGAATTTGGAAGCAACCTCAAATGAAAGGGCACAAGATGTCTGGCACACACTGAATGAGGGTGTTAATGAAAATATGGAAGGGGGTACATTTGTATGTATTTTATGCTTTAGAGAGGATTCTCTCATCAATTGCAACCTTGCTTGAGAAATCCACTGCCCATTCTGATCATGTGCTGGGTGTTCTACCTCTGATTTTAAAGGGGGTGCAGCAGCTTAATTCTGCTAGTTCTTGTCTAGGAAAAGCAGGAAAATGTAACAATGTGAAATCTCAGGCGAGTAAGACCAGTACAAAGTGGATTGACATGGGGACCCAGGTGGGGAATTGAGAAGGTCTGGGGGCTATTTCCTCAGTACAGCCCAGAGATAGCCCTATGCTTGTTAATTTGTCTTGTAGAAACCCAGAAGATCATGAATCGGGGATCATCTGCACGTCATCATAGAGGAAAATATAAATGCATTAGTACCTAAGAATCGCCCGCCGGTGTACTCGATTTTTAAAAAGGGGAACACAAGAATGTCGTTTGATACAGTTTTAATAACTGATGTTTCAGTCGTTAAACAACTCATGGTTGAGTTAGAGGTTGTTCCCTCCAGGGAGGGTGTCCCTCAGGCAGAAGCTAATGGCCCAAAAACACGGAGGGAGAAGAAGAAGAAGAGGACCCGGCGTATAATAAAACGTAAGCCAAAAAAACTAAGGTTGCCTACTCAATTGGAGGAGCCTGTTGATTCCCCCTTGCCTCAGATAGGTAGTGAGTCCAAGCCTGTCGGTCCCCGGTTGGTCAGAATCCTGGGTACACAGAGGTAAATCCTCTCCTTTTAGCTATTATTATGAAAGATGAACTTGTAGGGAGGGGTTTAGGACCAGAAGAAGGGCATGAGGTGTTGGGGATAATGGGACATAATGGGGAGGATAGTGCTCTAAGTGGGAAAATGATAAAATATTGACAAATCAGGATTCTGAGCTTCATAAAATAAGGATAAACCCAGACTCACAGAATAAAGTAGTAAAAACAAACGATGCTCTGTCAGAGGTAGGGCAGGTAGATGATAGCTTCCACTCAAACCCCAGTGGTAGGATACTCTCCCTGTACGGTTAGACCCCAAACATGGGAGGTTTTATGTGGGAGGATCTACCTTTTCTTCTACTATAGGACAAATGCCAGAGCCTGTGTCTGAATCAAAACTGAGTGATAGGGTACGTGTTGTACAAGGGCCAGGACAAGTAGTGGACACCTTGGTCTTTGCATCAATATTTGACAGAGAACTGGGCCCCCTTAATAGAGGTTTCCTTTTGCAGCTATTATGTGAAATTAAAGATTTGAGATTGGTAATAAGTAAAGATATTGAGCGGGTATTGTTAGAACCAAGAAGGGAACTCCCACTTGCCAGAGTAACTATCAGCTTCAGAATAATCACAATGTTAGTATTCGCTAATGTAGATCTTTTTAGAAAAAATGGGATTGGTGTTTTTCCATTTAAGGAGCTAGAATTTGTCCCATGTGAGTCCTATTGGAAGGATTTCCAGGATATTGGTGCAGCATTTTCAAAAACGAAGGGGCACTGTAAATCTGAAAGATATTAAAATCTCAGTTGGTAGTACTTCAGGGAAAAGAGTGATTAACATGGTGGGACCTGTGGTTTAAAGTACCACGGACCATAGAGGAGGGGAGGAGACGGACCAGTGGAGTTGGGTAGCTGGCTTGTAGAACTCTTCTAAAGAAGGGGGAAAATCCCTATGCTGTGCAGGTAGCCCTCCGAAAAAAGTTTTGTCCTGGAACATGGCTGGGCTAGGAAACCCTAACTTTAAGCTAGACGCTCTAATGCAACATGATCCAATGATAATCTATCTACAGGAAACATGGTGCTGCACAGATTTGAATTTTGAGAATTTATTTTTTATTCGACTGTGCCGCAAAACACTCAGTAAAGGGTCATGCAAGCAGTGGTTTTTAGCTATTTTACTTAGTTGCAGGAAAAATTGGAACCCCTGTTTTTCTACCATCCTTCTAATCTTTGCATGGCCATGAAAGTTAAGCTGGGTAGTGGGAGGCTTGGTCAGCACCTGTCCCTGTTACTGGTAAAAGTATATATTCCCCCGTGAAGGTGTCTGATTTTTCTGGTTGAATCCATTTCTCTATTATCCAGGAAATTAGTATCTCAGAAGAATGCTCAATGATATTGGTGGTGGGAGATTTTAATTAAAAAATCTCTAACTGTTCCTCCCTGGTTTATCGTAACCAGGAACTGGAGGATGTATGAACATGACAATATTAGGTCAGATAAGAGAGGATTGAATTTTTTGCACTGTTTGAAATGAATGATCTTGTTATTTTAAATGGGAGATTCCCGGAGGATTCCCCAGCCTCCCTTACTTTTCATGCCTCTCTGGGCTAATTACTTATTGATTATATGGTAGTATTTTACCCGTTTTTTGGTGCCTGGTCCCAATTTAAGGTATTGGGGACAAGCTTTAGTGGACCACAGTATTTTATCAGTGGAAGTCAGCTTGGAGCTCAAGTCTTTGGAGCCCTGGAATTCTAGAGACAATAGAATTACGTATAATGAAACACATGGGCGCACTTTGTGATCCAATAAAAGCATGTTATGCCTAGGGAGGCTAGTTAAAAACGTGAACTGTGGTCCTATAGATAAAAATTCAATTTCCCGGTTTGTAAAAAACCCTCTCTTATTTAGATCCTGCGGAAGGAATAAACGGGCCAGAGGAACTAAGCAACCTGCGGTTGGTTCGGAGGCGGTAAAAAAGTTAAATCAGGAGATAAAGGCCCTAGTAAGGGAACAATTTAAGCAATCTTCTTTGAGTAGGCAAAGGGAAATTAGTAGATTAAAGCAGATAAGAAAGAGAATGCAGGTGTCCGAACATAGAAAGGTGGAGGACTCAAACTGAATTAAACTAAAAGAAGTCGCTCGATCTGGTGACTTGCGCAAATACTGGTCCCAAATAGCCAAATATTGTGACAGTAGAGTTAAGGCAAAAGCCATTTTAATACCTGATGCAGAATGGACCCAATACATCTCACAGTTATATGCTCCAAATATAATGGCCAAGTCCAAGTTAGAGGTTTTTAAGGAGATTTACGTGGGGAGTGATTACAGCTCCCTTTCTTGTAAATAAATAGATAGCTTCATGAAAGGGGCAAGGTATTCAGGTGCGATGGGCCCTGATGATTTTTCGATAGCTGTAATCAAACAAGATAGCTCCACATGGGCTCAATTCCTGTGTCCGATATTCTCTTATTGCTATACATATGGGGTTATTACAGCTTCTTGGACAGGGAGTATTGTGGCTCCATTATATAAAAATGGTCCCAGAATGTCCCCTGCCAGCTTTGGACAAATCGCACTGTAAGATGCGACTGGAAAATTGTTCGCTAAAAGCATCCTTCTCCATCTTTAGGATTGGGCTTTTGGAAATAATTTTGTACCTGCAGAGCAAGCAGGGTTTCAGCATAGCGGCACATTAGATAATATTACTGCCTTCCGAACCCTGAATGAAAAATACCTAATGGGTAAGTAAACGGCCCTGTATACTGCCTTTATCGATTTTCCACGGCTTTCGACTGGGTAGACTTGGGGATGCTGTGGAGTATATTGGATGCAATGGGGGATCCCTATGCATTTGCTGAGACTGATTATAGCATTGCACTCCTCAACTTGGACTCAGGTTTTGATGGGGGTAATCAGGGCCTGTTGAATAAAGTAGAAACTCATAGTGGGTTGAAGCAAGGGTGCCTGCTAGTCCCTCTCCTCTTCTCTCTTTATATCAATGACTTGCCAAGTAGGGCAGGGCTGTTTAAAGGGGACCCCCAAAATTAGGAACAATAAAACTGAGTTGTCTGCTTTATGCGGATGATGCTATCCTGATGGATCTAACCCTGATAGGACTTCAAAGGCGCCTTAATAAGTTGGCATGCTATGCTGATGATAATTTTTTTAAAATAAATATAGCAAAAAGTTAAATTATGTTTTTTAGATATCTGGGGTTTAGAGTCAGAAAAAATATGCACTGGCTTCTGGGGAAAGGCAAAATTGATGTTGTGAAATTGTACCCGCACCTGGGAAGAATCTTTAAAAGCAGATGTTCGAGCAGGGATCATAATGACCAATACCGAAGTAAGGTAATATTTCAGGCATGCGCATTTGGTAGATTCTAAAAATGATGCGGACTAAAAATGTTGCGGACAAAGACAGTTTGTCCATGTTTTATCAGTATACAAAGTTAAAATCCCTCCAGTATTAAGTTACGCTTGTGAACAAGTGGACGAACAGCAGTGGGTTTATTTTGAGAAGGTTGAGGGGGGTATTTGGTGCCAGATCTGTAATCAGTCGTAAAAGAGATACAGCCTTATGCTCAAGTCATTCCTGCAATGATATACTAGATGGGAGTAGTGTTTATAAAAAACCTCAACCGTATGTTGTATGGAATCTCCCTCACAGAGTGTGCAGAGCTATCCTGCTGTTAAGTAGGAATCTGCTGCCCCTACAAATTATAACAGGAGCATGGGAGTGATTAGCCAGGCAGGACAGACTTTGTCATCTATGTGGAAGCTGGGTACAGGATTTACATCGTCTTATTTGTCTGACCCCTATTACAACCATTATGACCTTGTTTGCTGAGGCCATTGTATTTAAAATATAACATCTCCACAGCCAAGGAGGCCAGAAGTTGCCCCCCCCCCCGAAGAAGTGTTTTAGATTTTATATCTTTTTTAAACAATTTTTGAATATATTTGAGATAAGAACTAATGAGAAGAAGTAGGCTTTGGTATGCTGAAGAGGGTCCTTGGTGGGCAATATTCAATACATATTATAATAAAGGCTCCCTGTTTTCTGTTTTTACTGATGATTTTTACAGATAAATACATACAGAAAACCATTCATTTTCTTGTCTGTATTTATTTTTAAATGTGGATAAAAACGGAAATTGGGTGCTTTTTGAGTGATTCTAATTACACTTTCCATGACTGCCAGCCCAATAACTGTGGATTGCTGGGAAAGGGGATTAAAAAAGAAAGGGATTTTAGTAAAGAGGCTTAAACTGCAGTAGCTATGCACAAGGCTGATACTGAAATGTGCATATTTACATATAAGTGCATTGATTTATCTTCTGTGGGTTTTCACAGCATTGAAACCTGGCAGGCATTCAAGCATGACTGCATATTTATTGGTTGAATAAATGTGGTAATATAACAGTTTGAGCTATATTTTTCCACAAAACCCATAATAAATATGGATAAATACAAATAAAGTTGACAAAAAATAAATATGGATAAATACAGACGGAAATGACAAAAAGATGAATACCATAAAACCGGGAGCCTAATTATAATTAGAATTGCAGGGTCCTCGTATTATATATTTGAAGATGTCATGGTATAATCTGAAATATCTTGTGCACACATGTATTTAGTATGTACAATGAAAACAGTAACCGTAAGATCTCTGTATACACCTTGTACTTATATTATATATAGAATTTTAAGATGCTGTATAATGAATTTCAGGTTTTAAGAGTATTTAAGGGTACAGCTTGACCCAAACTGTCTTATCAGTACTCCATCACAATGGTGAAATTAGTTTAAATATCTGAGTACTTGCACATTTAGTTGTAGCAAGCTGCTTGTATCTCGCATTGCTCAACAAAATTGATTAATTTATGTTTTTATATGCATTTTAATTTGCTACTGTTATTATAGCTCTGGATGATTTGTTAAATCAGAGCATTTTTATTTGTATATTTTTTATGGGGAACTCTTAGGAGCGCCAAATCATAATAACATTGAATTGATTGATTGATTGATTCCATGTTATGAACTCTAGTTTCTGATGACTAAACCCTATAGACAAAAGTAATATTAATGGATATGCTTGTTTCTAAGGATAGAAATAAGTTTCACATTGTTTTCTTATCTGTGCCTATTTTTAAGCCTCTATATTTTTTGATGTTTTTGACTAGAAAATAAATACATGAAGGAATGTATGCACTCTCTTTTTTTTCATTTCTTTCTTTTATCTAAATTTCTAGTCAGTAGTGTGAGCCTACTTACAATCAGAACAGTAATATCTGAGGTATGCTTTACTGTAGGAAATACATTTTCCAATCACACCTGTTGCTCTATATGTATATATATATTTATGTTGCTGTAATTAATAAATAGAACTTGCATTTCAAGCTGCCCGGAGTACGGTTTTCCTTGTGTACGTCAAGTGCAATTGGGATATGAGCATAATATATTTATATATATATATATATATTCTGAGCAGAATCTTCAAATGGTTTTTTAGCACTAAAGAAGGTATGAACCGAAATCCATCTGAGAAATAAAACCATTTTTTAATCCCTTGAGTGCTCTGCGTGCTGGAGTTGTTGTGTAACAAGACGGACTCACCGACCGTCTACGGAGGTACCCGCTGCTGTGTTCGGCTGCCTGCTGGAGTTGTGTTTTGTGATTATGCTGGCGTGCCTGAACCAGCGGTGCCAGCGCCTGTCGTCTGGAAAAGGCGTCGACTATGGAGTCTGGGGTGCCTCGACCATATGAGGGACACCCATAGGTGACTGTGCCATTGTTAACAGTGGTAGGCGAGGGGATGAGCACAGTTTGCACAGAAAATGCAGTGGCTGCCCATTCGGGACAACACAAAATTGGCAAAAAGACTAACTGCTGATTGATTAAGGACATGAATAACACATTTGCAATTATGATTAATGGTGCATTATAGGACATTGAGGCCCCACTCACCTGTTGCTCATGCCGACGTGGGAAGCGCAGTTCCTGACTGGTTTTAGCCCCACCAATGGAGTGCTTATTAGTGCACAAAGGACTAAAAACTGAGAAGAATCTTCAAATGTTTTTTTAGCACTGAAAAAGGTATGAACCAAAATGCATCTGCGAAATAAAACAATTTTTTATCCCCGTAAGTGCTCCGCATGCTGGAGTTGTTGTGTAACAAAACGGACTCACCTACCATCTACGGAGGCACTAGGTGCTGTGTTCGGCTGTCCGGTGGAGTTGTGTTTTGTGATTATGCTGGCGTGCTTGAACCACCGCTGCCAGCGCCTGTCATCTGGAAAAGGCGTCGACTGCGGAGTCTGGGGTGCCTCAACCATATGAGGGACACTGACAGGTGACTGTGCGATTGTTAATAGCGGTAGGCGACGGGATGACCACAGTTCGCACAGAAAATGAAGTGGCTACCCATTCGGGATGCCACAAAATTGGCAAAAAGACTAACTGCCGAATTTATTAAGGACATGAATAATGCATTTACAATTATGATTAATGGTGCATTATGGGACATTGAGGCCCCACACACTTGTTACTCATGCCAACATCAGAAGTGCCCTTCCTGATTGGTTTTAGCCCCACCAATGGAGTGCTTATTAGTGCACAAAGGACTAAAAACTGAGCAGAATCTTTAAATGTTTTTTTAGCACTGAAGAAGGTATGAACCGAAATACATCTGCAAAATAAAACCATTTTTTAATCCCCATGAGTGCTCTGCGTGTTGGAGTTGTTGTGTAACAAGATGGACTCACCTACAATCCACAAATCCACGGAGGCTGCCCGGTGGAGCTGTGTTTTGTGAGATATATATATACTAGCAGCCTGTCCCGACCTTGTCTGGGAGCAATCAGGCTTCAGGGCCCCCACCCGCCCCAGCCCCCGCCCGCCCCGACATTGTCCGTGGGTCCCCCGGAGTAGCAGCCCGTCCCGACCTTGGCTTCAGGGCTCCCGCCCGCCCTGACATTGTCCGTGGGTCCCCTGGAGCCTTACCTCACCCGCCGCACCTCACCGCGCTCCTGAGTTCACCGGTCTGCCGCTAGCAATCAGGCTTCAGGGCCCCCGCCCACTCCGGCCCCCGCCCGCCCCGACATTGTCCGTGGGTCTCCCTGAGTAGCAGCCCGTCCCGACCTTGGCTACAGGGCTCCCGCCTGCCCCGACATTGTCCGTGGGACCCCGGAGCCTTACCTCATCCGCCGCACCTCCCCGCGCTCCTGAGTTAACCGGTCCGCCGCTCCTTGCTGCTCCTCCCCGCCTGTCCGCCACTCCTCCCAGCCTGTCCGCAGCTCCTCACCGCTCCTCCCCGCCTGTCCGCTGCTCCTCCCCGCGCTCATGTCCGCCGCTCCTCCTCGCGCTCCTGGACGCCGCTCCTCCCCGCGCTCCTGATGTCAGCACGCACATCGCGGCCGGCGCTACTTCCATGGGACTACTTTTATTTTTCTCGTAAATTTTTTAAATAACTTATATTTTTTAAATTTATATAGCCTATGTCCATCTGCATACCCTGACAATTACAACGATGTATCGGGTGTGTGGATTGGCGCTGTGGTTCCCGAGTTTACCTGCCTCAAAGGTTCAAAGTTCTTCCTTTATAATAGTAGTATAGATATATATATATATATATAGGTGTGTGTGTGTGTGTGTTTGTATATATATAAATATGTATACGTCTCCAGCTTGTTGTCCTAATTAGGACGGCTTGGTGCTCATCATATCAGCGATGCAAAATCCTCCGGCCAGACCACACCGGTAATCAAACAAATGGGACGGCACTCACAGCAATTTCCTCTTGCTTTTGCTTCTATTTATTGAATACACAAACCCAATGCCTGCCAAACAAATTGGACCGCATTCACTGCAATTTCCTCTTGCTTTTATTTATTGAATACACAAACCTAACGTCTGTGTGCGTATATATATATATATGGCCACACAATCCAACCAATAAAGGTCAAAAAACGGCAAGCACTCCGATGTAGTGATGTTTCAAAATGTATTCCCTTCCAAACCCCCCTTCACCCCTGACAGACGCGTTTCGCCAGTTAGCTTTGTCAGTGTAGGTTTGTGCAAAAATACCAAAGCCATTTTAAACCCACCGCTAGGTTTCATTTCATAAACATAGATGATGGTATTCGACATGGAAACGGCGGCCATCTTGTAGTGTAGTATTTACAAGTATTGCATTTGGTTTAAAAATGGCATTAAATAAAGTGCTCAAGTGCAAGATTAAAACGGTTGACTTTGACAAACTATACATTAATCTTGTGCATACTGTTCTCCTGTATCATATTTTCAATTCATATGTACATTTGAAGAACCGGGGATCATTTACTCATTTACAAAGTTGGTTATGTGGGGGTGTATCCCCTATTCATGCATCAAAATTTTTATATTTTTTCACCTCATTTCTTTCAATTTCTTAATGTTTTTTGAGGCCCTATATGGGCTTTGATCACAAGTTCCTATATGATACAGATATTTACAAACTGGTAAGGCTCTCATCTGGGGTTGCGCCAGCATAGACCAATATATATATATATTTACATGACATTCATTTTATATCCGCTGATACTAGGAGAGGATCTTATCTTATATATACAGTAAACACCAAAAGTATAGCCTCATTCCATTCTACAGGTGAACCCACATTTCTGCATCATTGTTCAGGCCCCACGGTGCCATCGTTTTGAGGTCCAAGATGTATTTTGACTCTGTGATACGCAGTGTTTTTTCCCTATCTCCACCACGTTCTGATTTTGTAATTTGGTCAATGCAGTAAAACCTAAGTAAATCCCTATTGCTTTTGTGGAATTCAGCAAAATGCCGGGCTACCGGATAGGTCTAATCATTGTTCGCGATAGCCCTCATATGCTCCAGGATTCTTAGTTTAGTAGGTTTGATAGTACTACCTATATAACGTTTATTGCAAGGGCATTCGAGGCAGTATATTGTAAAGTCAGAATTACAATTGAGATGTTTCATGAATTTTTTATTGGGTTTACTCTCTCCTGTTCTGCCAGGATAATCTTTTACTTTTTGGCTATGCTTGCAGGCTTTACATCGTAAACACGGGAAAAAGCCAGTGATCTTGTTAGTGGCTACAGATGTTTTTGGGGGGGCATAATGGCTGTGGACCAGGTGATCTGAGAGTGTCTGGCATTTCCGATATGAAATCATAGGTCTCTCGGAGATATGTCTTTTCAGGGTGTTATCTGTTTTTAATATATGCCAGTTCCTTTTGAAGGACTGTACCAGATCTCCTGATTTCACATTAAAGGTGGTTATCATTCTGACCTGATCGTTTTCATCCTGCGTCTCTTTCACCAACAGAAGATCCCCTCTGTTGATGGTATCTGCTTTAGCTGCTGCCTGATTTAATACACTTTTTGCGTAGCCTCTAGCCTGAAATCTACTGCTAGCATCATTTTGGGCATCTCTAAAGTCTGTTTCCGCTGAGCAGTTCCTTTTTAGGCGCAGATATTCACCGTAGGGTACGTTTCTGACTAGACTTTTCGGATGGTGGCTGGCCGCGTGTAGTATGGCGTTGCCAGCCGTCGGCTTCCTATATAGTCTAGTGTGGAGATGGTTATTATCCACAAATACTTCTAGATCCAGATAACATACGCTACTTTCACTTATTGTACTCGTGAATTTCAGGTTCAGATTGTTATTGTTAAGCGCGGAGATGTACTTCTCAGCCGAGATCTTGTCACCGCGCCACACAATATATATATTCCACCACACTTGTTCACCTTTTGTAAAGAACGACGTCCAGGCCAGCAATTCGGTTCAAAACTGGTGTTTAATTCACAGCCCACTCAACGCGTTTCGGGAACCACTTCCCTTGCTCACGAGTAAATGTGTCTGTTTACAATCCAGTATTTAAAGGTGTGTCATGTGATCGTGGTTTACAGCAAACATAATAAACAGAAAATAAAGAGAAACTGGAGCCTCGAACTCTCAAGTGGGCTCAAATGCATGAAATAAGTCTAGAACTGTACATGCTTAATTAAGCACTGTAACAAACATGCCGGTATGAGACTGAATAGCGGCACAATAAGGAATGAAGCAAGCACAGAGACTATGGCGTAAAAGCATAGTTTTATTGCAAGGATGAGAGTTCGAGGCTCCAGTTTCTCTTTTGCTTAAATGAACTTAATTTTGTTTAAAAAGACCGTACTAAGGCAAAATGATTTATCAAGGTATTTAAAATAAATGTTGATAAACGAATATCAAAGGAATAGACACGCTGTAATTTTGCCACATATTGCTGACAAGAACTTTGAATCTGTCTTCACAGCTCCAGATGAGCAATGAATCGGTAGTCTGTTCATTATGATTGCTGTAAACCACGATCACATGACACACCTTTAAATACTGGATTGTAAACAGACACATTTACTCGTTAGCAAGGGAAGTGGTTCCCGAAACGCATTGAGCGATCCTGTCCTGGCCCGCCGCTGTAAGCGGCCATTGATGCTTCGCGCCGACTTCTCTGTTGGATATATATATATATATATATATATATATATATATATATATATATATATATATATATATATATATATATATATACATGAGCTCTGTATACTGTAACAATCGGAAGAGGGGAATGTCCAGGTATACAGCTACACGTAGAGAGCCATATGTACATTGACACTCACTTACAATAGAATTGTCACTGAGTTCCTCTTTCTCCTCTATTTTGTCATTTAGGGGGAGTCTTGAATAGCCAGGGTACACATTTGCACCACAGCACAGTCTCCATGGAACAATTGCCATTTCTCGTCCCTTTCCTCTTCCCTGTTGATCTGGGTTGGCTTTGACTATTGCTGGGCTAACTTGATTCAGGGTGAAGTTGGGAGCTAGCATTGTGGCTTCCTATCGCTCCTGCTGAAAATAAGGTGAGATTCTGACATCTTGTTTACTGTCTAAATCATGGGCAAAACAGTATGGATGGATCCCACTGCCTACAACATTCAAACATTCAGAAACAACATAGAGGCTTGCTCTAATTTACTATACACACAACACACACTTAACATGCATATGGTGTTGTCAGTGAAGGGTATTCACATAACTCTCAAGTGAAACCTTGCATGAGTGGGACTGTAGCCGTCTCGCTTTGACTTGCAAAAAGCAAACAGGCCTGTCCAAACACTGGATTCAAAAGCAGTACGCTGCTCTCTGTACCTACCCTAGAGACACAGACGGGGAGGGAGGGGGCTTGTATTAACTACAGAATATTCATCAGAGCCAGATTCTGGGCCTCATGGTCAATTTTGGGTGTAAGCCTCAGAGCACATGCAGATTTCATTTGTACAGTGCCAATAAGAAATTCGAGTTACCATATTACCTGCATGCTGGTGACTCACGAGAGGGGGGCACGTCCATTAACCATGCATGGAACTTTCCCATCCCTACAATATACATTAGTGTTTATGTTAAGAAGATAAATATACACATACTAGCATCCCGTCCCGACGTTGTCCGGGTATGAAATAGAATGTGTGTAATGTATGTATTTGGCAAGGGCAATTTATTTTAAAATCTCGCGGTAGACAACATTTTTTGTTTGATTAGAATAGGAACGGAGAAGGCCCAGCTGCAGCCCTGGTTGATGTTAGCAGGCACGTGTAATTGGTGTAGTGATCCGCCGCCTGAGCCCGGCTACAGCCCTGGTTGATGTTAGCAGGCGCGTGTAATGTCATTGAATGAGAGAGTTATCAGCGACGGGTAAATCCGTTTAATGAGAGAGTTGAGTGACAGCGAGTAGGAGAGGCTGCAGTAATTGTCCCCGCAGATACGCTCATTTGCGTGTTCCCCCGCTTGAGGCCCAGATGCAGGCCTGTTTGATGTTAGCAGGCGCGTGTTCCCCTGCTTGAGGCCGAGCTGCAGCCCTAGTTGATGGTATCAGGCGCATGTAATTAGTGTACTGATCCGCCGCCGGAGCCCGGCTAGAGCCCTGGTTGATGGTAATAGGCGCGTCTAATTTCGTTGAATAAGCGAGTTCAGTAACAGCCCAGGTGAATGCGTTTGTCACACCCCCAGCACACGGCCACAGCAGATATTGATATTGATATTGATATTGATATGTATTTATTAAGCGCTCGTACGCCCGGGGGCTTCATGGCGCTATAGACAGGAACACAACGCGTCAGTTAAGAGTAGCAAAGAGCGGCTCAGCAGAACGCTTGGGAAAAAAGCCATGTTTTGAGGGAGTGTCTGAAACTAAAAATATTATCGCATGTTTTGAGATAAAGGGGAAGAGAGTTCCAAAAGGTGGCTGCAAGGTGGTCAAAGCAGCAACCTCCGAGAGGTTTCCTCTTGTAAGAAGGGACAGTCAGAAGGGATTTATGCATGGAACGGAGATTGCGGGAAGGATTGTATCTATTGAACAGATCTCTAATAAATAGAGGGCCAGAGTCATGTAGAGACTTAAATAAAATACACCCGGTTTTAAAAGCTACCCGTTGCTCAACAGGCAGCCAGTGTAGCTGTTTTAGCCCTAATCTAACAGACTGCCTTTTAGGTAGATTGAGAATAAGTCTGGCTGCCTGGTTCTGAATCAGCTGGAGGCGCTTTAGCTCTCCAGCCTGGAGCCCGAGATAGAGGCTGTTGGAAAAGTCCAGTCTGGACAGAACCAGGGAAATGACAATCTGTGTGAGGGCCTCCAAGGAGAAAAAGCAGGCAATTTTCTTGATTTTCTTCAGCTGAAAAAAGCTAGAAGACACCACTGCGCCAACCTGCCTTTTCAGGGAGAGATCCTCACTAAGAAAAATTCCTAAGCTCTTAACTGAGGATGACTTAGATGGTGGGGCTCCCATGCTGGCTGGCCAGAAGCTAGGATTCCAACTAAGTACACTCTGCCCAGGCAGGACCAATTCAGTCTTGCCTGGGTTGAGTTTCAGATGACTGCAGCTCATCCAACTCAGGATGTGAGACATGGTGTTTTGAAACTCTGCCACTGAGTCCTTGGTGTTTAAAGGGAAGATGAGCTGCAAGTCATCTGCATAGTTGAAGATGGTTACTCTGGCTTTTCTGAGAGAGTACAAAAGGGGGCGTAAATATAAATTGAAAAGCAGAGGTGATAGGGATGAGCCCTGAGGGACTCCGCAGATGGTAGGAATGGTGGGGGCTGTAAAAGAACCCAGTCTGACAGATTGAGTGCGGCCAGTAATAAATGAGCGAATCCAACTCAGCGCAAGGCCCCTGAGACCTGCCTGCTCGACACGGTTGACCAAGATGGTATAGTCAACCGTGTCGAACGCAGCCGAAAGGTCCAGTAGCACCAGAGCCTGGTGGATCCCCTCATCGGCATTCCGCCTCAAAGTATTCTGCACCGAAACAGTAACTGCTTCAGTTGAATGACAAGGGCGGAAGCCAGCCTGATTAGGCGCAAGATACTGTGATTCTTCCAAGAATTGGGAGATACTGTCACAGACATGGGCCTCCAATAGTTTGGCGCAATAAGGCAACAAGGATATGGGCCTATAGTTAAGTGGGTCCAATGGGTTAGCCCCAGCTTTTTTTAACAGAGGAATATGGAGGGCTTTTTTAAAGTTGTCAGGGACTTGACCCTGTAAAAGAGATCCATTCATCATGGAGAGCATGCCCTCGGGGATGGTGGTTCCCACTTCTCTCAAAATGTATGGGGGACAGATATCATCAGGGGAGCCAGATTTGACCTTGACAAGAAGTTTAGATAAGCAGGCAACATCAATAGGGGGGAAAGATTCCAAAGTTGAAGGATTGTAGTAGGTATCGACCAGAAGGGAGGGAGACGGAATGGTAGGGATACTTTGCTTTATGGTGCAAATTTTATTAAAGAAAAAAGTGTTTAATGTATTGCAGAGATCCTGGGTGGGAGCCACAGCTAGAGAGGTTCTGTCACTGCCACTAAGACTCTCCACAATGTTAAACAATTCTCTAGATTTGTTGCGTGAGTGAAGGATTTTTTCTGAAAAGTGGTCAATTTTGTGTTTCTGAATGAGTTTCTGGTACTCCTTTCGCGCCCTGCAATAATTGGCTTTGTCCAGTTCTGAGTACGCTGTTCGCCACTTCCGCTCCTTTTGACGAACTTGAAGCTTTAAAGCTTTCAGATGAGGTGTAAACCACCTGTGAGCGTCATGGGTGCGGGAACGGGGAAAGTTAGAGCAGGGGGCGTGTGCATCGGCTGCCTGAAGTAGCCAGCTGGAAAAGGCTTCTTCAGTCCCTTCGATATCCTGATCTAAAAGGGGAAGGGATGAGGTTAAGGTGTCAAGAAAGGCAGGGATGTCAACATTCTTCCAAATTCTGACTTTCCCTCCTTTCTGAAACGGCTGTTTCCTGCTCTTAGTTATAGTAATAGAAAAATCAATCAGAAAGTGGTCCGACCAAATGCAGGGGGTGATGGAATTAATAGCAAGGGGAACATTCTGTGACCAAATTTGGTCAAGGCTGTGCCCTTTTTCATGGGTAGGGAGGTGTATCTGTTGGATGAGATTCATATCTAAAAGAGTTTCCTTCAGTGCAGCTGCCTGCCCAACCAACTCAGTAGAGTTCAGCCAAAGATTAAAATCGCCCAGCAGCACGATTTTCTTATGACTAATTATTAGAGGGGCAAGATGTTCTGCTAAAGATACAGCGAATGTGGGCATACTTTGAGGAGGACGGTAAATGAGGACCATAAGTAGAGATCCGCTGTTAGTGTCCATTCTAAAGATCATACTATCAGATCCTGTGAGATCGAAAGACGGTAGAAGAGAAAATGTATGAGTTTTAAGAATGATCGCAGCAACTCCCCCGTCCCTTTTATCAGCGGGTCTGTTCACGTGCAGAATATAATAATTGGAAGGAACCGCTGCCAAAATATCGGGCAAGGAGTCTGCGTTAAGCCAGGTCTCTGTAAGGAGTAAAATATCCGGTTGCTCAGCCTGAAGTAAGAGGAATATGATGGTGATCTTCTGATTAATGTACGACCCAAATGGCATGAAGGGCGTAGTACAAGCCCCAGTGTTTCTCACGCCCCCAGCGTGCCCCTGGATGCGGCGCAATTGCGTTCACATGGCATGAAGGCCGGACACACGCCCCCAGCGTGTCACGCCCCCAGCGTGCCCCTTGACGCTGTGCAGCAACGTAATTGGCGCTTGTATGTACAACTCACATGGCATGAAGGGCGGACACACGCCCCCAGAATTTGTCACGCCCCCAGCGTTTGTCACGCCCCCAGCATTTGTCACACCCCCAGCACACGCCCACAGCCTACGATGTGATGGCCGTACCACACGCCCTGAGCCCACGCCCACAGCACAGCGCAGACACGCCCACAAGGGACTACTTTGCTGGCACGGTTCTTTTACCTTTTAAAGGTATAACGACGCCAAACATCCTCTGATTCTGGGCAAATTACTTAATCTCCCCGTGCCTAACAAAAATGAATGTGTGTCCTCATGTAACGTAACTGGTGCTATGTAAAGCGCCCTGATACCTGATTCAGTTCGGTTCAAGTTCGCGCTATATAAAACTCTGCAAAAAAATAAATATATGGTGGCCGTCTGCATAGCCGTCTGCATATGTCCTTCTGCTGCAACTGCCCTTTCCAACGCTGTATTGGGTGTTGTGATTGGTGCTGTGGTTACTGAGATTACCCGCCTCAAAGGTTTGGGCTCTCTCTTTATAACATTAGTATGGATAGTATATAGTATAGTATGGATTTTTTGCAATTTTTAAAATAATTTTTTTTTATCCGTCTGCATAGCCTATGTCCTTCTGCTGCAACTGCCCTTTCCAACGCTGTATTGGGTGTTGTGATTGGTGCTGTGGTTACTGCGATTACCCTCCTCAAAGGTTTGGGCTCTCTCTTTATAATATTAGTATGGATTAAAAACCTACCACCACTTAAGTATTATGTAATGACTCCTAATGTAAATGTAGTAAACCTTACCTGCACAGATTGAGACACCTGATGTACTTTCTGCAATGTAGTGGCTTCCACTACAATCTCCCCAATGTAGTGGGGCTTTACCCTCTAGAGCAGTGGTATATGGCAACATTTGAGGAGGGGCTCTAAAATGCTGCTTATGCTGGCTGCCTCACATATATGCCAACACAGGTTGGCCACCGCAGAGGCTGCAGGAACTTACGTCAGACCCATACCCTAAACGACTGTGGCTTGAGCATGGGGCGTCTTAGCTCATGCTGGGAGACAGATGTTCAATCTAATCTTGGATTCTCTTTTTCAATCTTACTCTGGCTTGTTCTTCAACCAACCAAGGCGTGGCACCAGACTCTGACATCAAATGCAGTGGCAAACAGACAAAATGGAGACCCCTGCAGAATGTGATTAAAGGCCTGAGTCTCCCATATCTCACAGACATTAATTGACTTTGGGCTGAATGAAGTCCCTGGAACGATTGGGGCCTCCTGAAGGGTTGGGCGACCCTACGTTACGCCCCTGATCTGATGGGGTTCATTTTGTCAAAATGTTCTCACATCATTTCCTGCCCTCATAGCTGCAGATTCATTAGACATGATAATAGTTCAGCTGGAATGGATAAGGCACTGACGTACTTCCTTCAAGACAAAAGCTGGGAAGGTGCCTAGAGGGCAACAGCACCAGACAAGCAAATAATACACAGCTATTTTGGAGTGTTAGGACGTGTGATGATTGCAAATCGTCATCAACCTGTGTCACCACCTAGCAGCACGCACGCAAAGTTGGAAAAGCACGGAGAAATCAAAGCATTTCACCTGTTGGCGCCTCCTTTAAAGGGGCGTTAACTTTTAATGCAAACCCCTACATGCAAATCTTTGTAAATATGGTTTTGGGTCAAAAGGCATGGGTGGTAGCACGGGAAAGCCCATGTTCCACCCATGTAAGCCCCCTCAGCGCTAAGTAAAAGCAGTGCTTCACGCTGCTTTACGCTACCTTGCGCGGAAAGTAAATAGCAAATAAAACATTTTGCGCTTGTTTGTGACGCTAACCCATCGCAAACTGTTTGTTAATCTCTCGCTTGGACTTGCAACCGTAAATATGGCAACGATACAACAAAGTGTACATTTGTGTGGCGTCACACACCGCAATGCAGATTTCAGGTTTGCAAGGGCTGAGTGGCTAGTTCAGCCGTTGGGTAAATACCCCCTAGTTCCATGAGAGTTGTGTAGCTTTCAGTACCAAAACCATGCAAATCAAAGTAGATAAGTAAATGGATATTCACTGCTACAGAAAGACACACTTCTTTTTCCATGGGTAACACTCTCTACTTGTGTCTAGCCCAACCACAAGTCGTCCCTCATCATCTTTGTGTGGAGAGTTGAGTCATGTGACCATCAGCCCCACGTGGGTCCCCACTGTCAGTCAAAGTATCCCAGTGCACCACTTGAAATTGTATGTTACCGGCAAGTATTTGCATTGTTTTTAAAACTTGTTATACCTCATTTATTCAAAAATAATATACCTATAAAAAATACAGGCGATCATAGTAAATAATCTTGTGTATAAGCAGTTCAGTGTATGTAGGGTCTAACCAGTTCCTTGAGACCTTTATGTGAGACCACTGTTCAGTACAAACACCACCATGGCTGTGGACTGAGCTCTTGGAAAGAGGGGTGCAAATGAGATTCTGCACCTTCAATGCAAGGCAAAAGCTGAGAGTAGGTGTGAGCAGATGCCTCCCAACCCTATTTATAAAGAGGTGGGTGCTCCCATCCACATTAGTCTATGTCCAAAGGTAGGAAGAAAATGATTCACTTAACCATGAGAAGAGTGGAGAGTCAAACTGTTCCCCTCCATCGTTGCTGTGGACTGTGTGTCCTTGTGCTCGCATTGTATTGAAGAATAAATCTCTTGATCAATTGCTTTATATTATTCTATTGTTTGTTATCTTAAGCCGAATAAATATTCTTTTTGAAACTTTAGAAATAATTCATATAGCGCTTCACTGGTGATGGCAAAGCAGATTGTCAGATGGGTTGCATGTGACACCATGAGGGAGTGACTGTTGGGCAGAGTTTTCTAGTTGCTGTGATCCTATGTGGGAAGCGTTTTGGTGTCGCATATGAGTGTGATCAGAGGTGCTCTTGTTTTGCGGCTCTGCGGCTACAGTGTGATGGAGAAGGTGGTATGAGAAAGAGACATGCAAAGGAGCAAGGCGGGAAAGATACAGGTAAAAGAGACAAGGCTCTACCTGAAAAGCCTAAATTATAGGAAGTGTGACTAGAACACGGGTACTCATAGTACGGCCCGCGGGCCGCCAGCGGCCCGGCAAGCCTTCCTTTGCGGCCCGCGGACCGTGCAGACATCGTACCTGTGTTTAAAATTTTTTTTTTAATTGTGTCAGCAAACGGTGCTTTTTGCAGCAGCCCGGATTCTCAGCGACTCTGACAATCACTGGAATCCCCCGACCCCCACAGAGCAGCGTGGAGATGCAGGGGCGCTAAGAGGTGACATACAACAAATCTTAATTAACATATAAATGGTCTTTTAAAAACCTGTGAAGCACCCGGGCGGCTGTGTGTGTGCCCAGTGGAAGTTGTCTTAGCCTGGGCTGAGTTTGACACACACACACACAGGGCGAGATGATAGAGGGAGAACTTCAGTGACTTTCTTGATCTTCATTGGCTACTGATTCGAAAGAGTCGGTGTGTTTAAGTATCTTAGTATTTGCCATAAGTCCTTATTTAGCAAAGTACATAGCTAGATGTGAACTCCATTATTTTCTATACTCATCCACAAACTCTCTGCTCAAGCCTGGCCAATCTTCTTTCAGAACCCCGGTTTCACAAATGCGTAGATATACATTTTCTATCACTACAGTTAAGGACTGGAATTGTTTCCCCTTTGCACTGCAAACTGTTTGTTACAACTTAGGAAACTCTTAAAAACCCATCTACTTAGTAAAGATGCCTCCTTCTAGCTTGGCCTCAGCATCAGGACTCTTTCTTGGTAACTATGCATTGCAAATAAATATAAGTGTGGCAGAGGGACGGAGAGGGAGACAGACGGGGGGGAGACAGAGGTTGACAGAGGGAGGGAGACAGAGAGAGGCAGTCAGGGGGAGACAGAGGGAGGGAGGGAGAGGGAGAGTGACAGAGGGAGGGAGACAGAGGGTGACAGAGGGAGGGAGGGAGACAGAGGGTGACAGAGGACTGCAAAAGTCTCCCCTTTGTGATCGAGTTCTCTGCTAATTCCAGCTTCTCTGGCACTCTCATTTATCCCTCCGGGACCCATTGGACAATTTGACACCTCTCTTCTGTCGATGGTCTCTCAATCGGTTATTTACCCCTCAAATTTTACTCTACTTGGAGATTTTAATGTCCACTTTGACTGCTTATCAGAACCCACGGCACGAGAGATGTTGTCAAGTTTAGCCGCCATCCAATTAGAACAACTAGTCCCCTCTCCTACGCATGAAAAAGGTCACCTCCTAGATCCCATCTTTAGTAATTGCAACCAACTTAAAGTGGGCACCATTAGCAGCTTACCATGGTCAGATCACTTCCTGATAGCTTTCACCTGGACCACAAGCAAACCCCCTCCATCTCTCTTCACATCTCGAAAAACTCGCAATGGGTCCAAAATCTCCGTAGATGACTGGACCAAGGCTCTAAGTACCACTAGACCTTCACTCTCCCAGGACCCAATGGTAAACAATAAGAAATATAACGACTGGATCGCGGCTTCCCTTGATCTAGTCCTTCCCTCCTACCCATCTGGGTCAAAGAGACAAAGCAAATCTGCACCGTGATACACAGAAGACCTTAGGGAAAAAAAACGCTCCTGCAAGAGACTAGAAAGGAAATGGCGCATGACCTACAACCCTACTGACAAAACCACCTACAGGGACGCGATCAGGAATTACAAATTGGCAATAAAAACCTCACAAGCAGCCTACTACAATGACAAAATCACAATGGCTAAATCCAAACCGAAAGAAATATACCAGATAGTGAGCTCCCTGATAAAACCACCCCCGCCCGCCGCAGAGAACAGCAGCTCCCCCTCTAAATGCAATGAGTTGGTTGACTTCTTTTTTAACAAAGTTAATAAAATCTACCTCTCCTTCCCTGATTCAGCCACTGAATCACCCACCCGACACTCCGACTCAGCCTTGGATATGGTAACTCCCTCTCATAATAAGCTAGAGTCTTTTCCACTGTTGAACCTGGAAACACTGGAATCTTTAGCACAGCAAATTAAATCTGGCTCACTGTGTGACCCTGCCCCCCCGGGCTCGCTGAGGCTGGCTAGCAAAACCATCTCTCCTACTTTGATGGAGTTGTTGAACTCCTCCATCCTCAGTGGGACGGTACCAATGACATGGAAGCATGCAATGGTACGGGCCTTGCTAAAAAAACCTGCCCTTGACCCAGCCAACCCCAGCAATTACCGCCCGATTTCTCTGCTCCCATGGGCGTCAAAAATCCTGGAGAAACACATTAACACCATCCTAACGAAGTTTCTTGAGGAAAACCACCTCCTCGATGTTTCCCAGACGGGTTTTCGCCCAAAACACGGGACGGAGACTGCTCTATTGGCCGTGACCGAGGAGGCGAGACGGATCTTGGATCGAGGGGGGTCAGTGGCAGTGATCCTCCTCGATCTGAGTGCCGCTTTTGATACGGTACATCATACAATTCTGATGAACCGTCTTGCCGACCTAGGAGTGTCCGGAGAAGCCCTGGCTTGGTTCAAGTCTTTTCTATCTGATAGAACCTTCCAGGTCTTTGACGGCACTTCCGTCTCATCGAGCAGGTCTCTGGGATGTGGAGTCCCTCAGGGTTCTTCATTGAGCCCCACGCTCTTCAATGCGTACATGAGGCCGCTGGCTGGGATTGTTTGTCCGCATGGCATTGACATCATTTCCTATGCGGACGACACCCAGCTGGTGGTCTCCCTTGTGCAGAAGAGCGGCCTCCAATCACCGCCCAATCTATCGGCGTGCCTGGAGGAAGTGAGAAGCTGGATGATGAGCTCATGCTTGAAGCTCAACGACGACAAAACCGAGCTCATGCTCCTAGGCCCGGCAGCCCCCTCCACTCTAGAGCTGCTATGGCCAGCGAGCATGGGGGAGGCCCCTGCCCCCAGCGATAACATCAAAAGTCTGGGGGTATGGTTAGATAAGTCGTTGAGCTTCAATACCCAGGCCACGAAGGTGGCGGCCACCTGTTTTGGCCTCCTCAGGGTAATCAAAAAAATCCTCCCCCTCCTCCCGTTTGAGGCCAGGCAGATAATTATACAGGGCCTCGTCCAATCCCGCTTGGATTTTAATAACGCCCTGTATCTTGGAGCACCGGACTACACCCTACAAAAACTTCAGCGCGCCCAAAACTGTGCTGCTCGTGCGCTACTTGGAGTCCCACGTAGGACCTCAATAACTGCTGGCCTAAGAGCGCTGCACTGGCTGCCTGTTAGGAACAGAGTTAAGTTTAAAGCCTTGTGCATTGCTCACCAGGCTTTCTGGAAAATGGGCCCAGAAATTAACTCTTCCCTCATCTCCCCCTACCTGCCCAACAAGGCGCTTCGATCCTCCTCTGCTTTTCTGGCCAAAGTCCCTAGAATCTCTAGAGCTAGAGCAGGGGGACGTTCCTTCTCCTTCAATGTGTCAAAACTGTGGAACTCCCTCCCCCTTCACATGAGAGGCAATCCAAACCTAACTTGGTTCCGAAAACAACTCAAAACCTTTTTCTTTCAGTAACCTAAAGCTTCCTGTTCTTTGAGGGCATCTCTGAGAGTCATAGCTCCTGGACGCCTGAGGGCAGCTGTAGCGCTTTACAAATTTTATTTTCATTTTCATTTCATTTCATTTCATTTCAGAGGGAGGGAGAGGAAGGGAGACAGAGAGAGGGAGGCAAAGAGGGAAGGAGACAGAGGGAGGGAGAGGGAGACAGGGAGGGAGACAGAGGGAGGGAGACGGAGGGAGAAAGAAGGAAGGAGACAGAGGGAGGGAGACAGAGGGTGACAGGGAGGGAGACAGAGGGGGGAGGGAGACAGAGGGAGGGAGACAGAGGGGGGAGACAGGGGGAGGGAGGGAGACAGAGGGTGACAGGGAGGGAGACAGAGGGAGGGAGACAGAGGGAGAGAGGGAGGGAGACAGGGAGGGAGAGGGAGACAGAGGGAGAGGAAGGAAGGGAGACAGAGGGAGGGAGGGAGGGAGACAGAGGGTGACAGGAAGGGAGACAGAGGGAGGGAGACAGGGAGGGAGATAGAGAGGGAGGCAGACAGAGAGGGAGAGAGACAGAGGGAGGGAGACAGAGGGAGACAGACAGAGGGAGGAGGGCGACAGAGGGAGGAGGGCGACAGAGAAGGGAGGGAGACAGTGGTGAGAAGCAATGGAGAGAGACAGAGGGACAGAGACAGAGGGACGGAGACAGAGGGAGTCAGAGAGAGGGAGACAGAGAAGGAGACAGAGAGAGAGAGGGGGACGGAGGGAGACAGAGGGAGGAGGGCGACAGAGGGAGGGTGACAGAGGGAGGGTGACGGAGGGAGGGCGACGGAGCGAGGGCGATGGAGGGATGGCAACGGCGGGAGGCAGACAGAGGGAGGAAGACGGAGGGAGAGCGAGGGAGAGAGAGGGAGGGAGAGAGCGAGGGGAGGGAGCGAGAGAGAGAGAGAGAGAGAGATGTGTGTATGCCGAGTCTGGTGGCTCAGTGGACGAAGGCGTCTGCTGCAGGGAACTGTGTTCAACCTTATGGTCACAATTTCTTTGGTGTTTTAGCCCCGCCCCTCCCCTCTGACCCCACCCCCACCGGTGCGGCCCTCAGCCACAAACCACACTGTAAATTTGGCCCCCGATAGAAAGTTTGTGAGTACCCATGGACTAGAACATGAAGGCAGCAACACAGCATCAATCTAGTGATAGGGGCCGCACGGTGTTGTGTGCGTGCACACCACGGGATGAACCAGAGAAGGCCTAGTGATCTCTTCCAGTTAAAGAAGTCCAGCTGCTCAATTCACTTTGTTTCTGAAACGGGTCCAAGAGAGGGACACCTTTTGAGAGCTACTCTATCTGCAATAGGAAATGCACACTCCACACTATATGCTCAGTAGCACTCCATTCAGACCTCAGAAGGATGAGTGTGGGATGCACGTGGACTTATATTCTTCGAACCCTGCAGGAAACACACAGATTACACTTTAACGCCAGACAGAAGGAATCATTCTTTTTGTAGCCCTTTGGTTCTTAAATTTTTTCATAAAATGTAATGTACACAATTACTATTTATGAATCAAACCATTTCATTGACCCTGCAAGGATGAAAGAATGAGCTGACAATGCCAGATCAGGGTTTGGAAAGGAGGCTTGTCAGCAATATATGATGAATGATGCTAGATTAGGGCTCTCCACCCTTTTGTGTAAAAAGAGGTACTTATGGTCAATCAGAATTATCGCGAGCTACTAATATTAGTAGTGCTGAAATTCTTACCACATTGGACAATTGTAGTAGAGGCCACCATATGCAAGATTACAGGCAGCAATCACCTCAGTGCATCAGGCTGGCTAGCCAGCAGTAATGTAAAACAGGCTTTCTTCATTTGGAATGCTTCTACAAAGGTAATACATGCCAGCCGCAGCTGCAGTGCCCCCGGTACGCATGTAAGAATATTAGTAATAAGTCACACCACATAATTTATCTCTCAAAAATCAGCTTTTAATATTAATTGGAAATGTAGCCATTTTTCTCCAAATATCAACTTATGAGTTCTGAAACTACACATATTTTCGTGTTAAATACACAATTTTGGCGCACATATATATTAGTTCAACAATGCAAAGTGTTCCAATTTAGTAGGCTGGGATGCACACAGCAGAGCTACCAGTAGCTCATGAGCTACTTGTTGGAGAAGCCTGGTCTACAATTCACACCCAGTATGTACCAAAGCCACATGAGCTAGTGATTATTTCCAAGGGCAATTTTGAAGACCAGTGAAATTCAGCGCTCCATAAGGCAGGTGCCTATTAATGTTGCACACACAATTATACAATGTAATATTCTAACTAGTAACATGTCACCTGCTATGTAAATTTAACAAGATCTGTGATTTGAACTTCTAGGCTTGTGGTTGCATAAGTTCACAGAAGACAGGTGCATGTGGTTCAGTATTTAGTTAGAAGTTAATCAACGTAAACTGTGTACATGTAATGCCACAGACTTTACACAAAGGCACATGAAGCTCTCCAATAAAGCATATTTGGTTTTTCACATCAATCAACCAGGTAAAAAGTTTCTTAAAACTAGATAGGCCCAAGTAGCAGAGCTATCCTTCTATTCAGACATGTTTAATCAGTGATGTGTATATTTCTGTATAAGGCAAGCAAAGCACAACCTGAAAGACACACAACAAGGAACTGTAATGGTGTAACAAACACAAAAGTGAGCAATAAGGCATATCGTCATGAGATCTGATAATTGCCATTAGAAAGTGCTTGAAAATAAAGTCACAAATACAAGAAGCTTAATGTTGGAGTATTCTTTTAGCAGGTTACCCCAGATGTTTGCCTTTTTTTTGCTGAATCCATTTTTGTTGGTCATTACTCCTGTGCACTTTACTCCTACTAACCAGTGGTAAAGTTCGTGTTCTCCCTTTTTAACATTGTAAATATATATGTATACACCTAATTGGCACAGGTAATTTACTTATAAATTCCTAGTATTTGGTACTAAATGTACTCAGGGATGATAAATTAAATGCTACAAGTGCGCTGCAGCACTCATTGTGCCATCCACTAAAATACCAATGTTAAACGTGTCTTCCAATTGGCCAATGAGGCCTATGTGTGCATTTTTAAACTGCATTTTGACCTAGCAAAACAAAGCACTTGCCATGCCTAAACTTTCCATTTTTAATACTATAAGTCTCCCCTAAGGTAGGCTTTTTTATTGCTTCGCCCTCCCAAATAATAGCCCTCCCACATGGAGGCTCAAATACGATGAAGCAATAAAAACAAAACAGCACCAGGACAGGGATTTCACTCTTATAACTTGAAACACATCAAAAGACTGTTCTCAGAATTAGGCATGGTGTTTTATTTGTGCAACACTTTTGAACAAAAAGGCTTTCCCAGATGTCAAATGAACAACATTCAAATGTATATGGATATATAAAAATATAAATTAAAAAAATATATATCTACATATATATATGTATACACATGTGCAAGCAATAATATCACACTTATAAGTAGGCAAATGCAACTGTTAAATGCATGGATAATAATATGAAATTCAATGCAAGTAGATAAAAATATGAAATGAAACACAAGCAGATAATACTGGACGTCTGCTGCAAGAAGTCAGTAAAATATATATCCACTAAATACATCAGTTGATTACAACCACTGAAGACTTGGATGTGCACACAAGTCTCTAAACAAAACTCTAGAGTGGATTCTACAAAAAGAATTCCTAGGGGAAAAGAGAATAGAGACAGAGATCAGCAGCTAGTACCACAGGATATCACCTTTTCTTTTTCTAAAGTGAAGAAGTACCCTACATGATAAGTCAAGTTCAATTTACTAAAATACTCTTCTGATGTGCACTAATTCATTCTATATTCTCAACCTTCTTGACTATCTATCCTGTGGAAGTAAAAATGTAACTGTAAGTGAAGAATACAAGTTTGCTTAATGCTAATGCTGGAGTGTATTTAATGTAAACAAATAAGCAAAGCAATACTTCAAATAATGAATACTGGCAGATTAAGCATGAAGTGTCAATAGGTACTTTTTGTACTTGTGGCCCCTAAATCTCTTAGGAAGTACTACTTAGCCAAAAAGATCCACGAAATATGAGAATCACAAACAAGCTACCAATTTGAATTCAGACGCCACTTTCCATGAGAGATGAGAAGGGCGACCGCAGTTGAGAAGCACAGCTGCCTGTTTCAACTACCCTAACCAATTTGACCTACCTTACTATGGGTCTGCACATGCGAATCCTTCTTCTTTCAAAATGTCTGCATCTTACAAGACCTGCAAGTCCACCCTTTCTATTCTAATTTAATCTTTTGTTTTCTGAAAAGTTGCTGAGAGGTCCATTTTACCCCTGTCTTCATTAATTTGATTCTTTACGGATGTCTGCGTTTCCTTGTTAAGGTAATAAACAGTTTTCCCTTAATTCCTGACATTATTACTCCA
This sequence comes from Lissotriton helveticus, assembly GCF_964261635.1. NCBI lineage: Eukaryota > Metazoa > Chordata > Amphibia > Caudata > Salamandridae > Lissotriton > Lissotriton helveticus. The sequence continues at coordinate 767,627,469 of NC_136068.1, forward strand.
AGAATTGATATGCAGAAAGACTAATGATTTGTATATTTTCCCTTCCTTTGCCTAATTTAGGTTGATAAAAATAGCTTCAGTTTGAAAAGAGACTAATGGGGCATCAAAAAGCATTTGTTGATTTACGGTCCATTATCAACATTTTGTACAACCATATTGATTGCTAATTTCAGAACAAAGTTTCCTGTTTTGACCAAAACATTAAGGTCTCTGCTACAGGTAGTGGAATCTATTTGGTATGCTGTGGCTTAATAAATTTGAGTTGGCATGATTGCTTTCATTGAATACATTTATGGAGCCCTCTGAACATGCTAGGGAAAGAAGCAAACAACGTTCCCACACCTGGACCTCAAAATTATTAGTTTGTAGTATCCAACAGTCAATAGGTCCCCCAACTCTGGTACCCATAAGCAAAGATAAGGTCGAATTGGGGTATGATATTACATTTAATAAGGTTATCTCCACCTAAGAATCAGCTGCAAAATTTACTTTTGGACTTTTCACAAATATTTACTACTACCTAATTCACCGGTGAAGTTGGATTTCTAACAAATATTTTAGAAAAGGGACTTTTAAAAAGCCAGCTATTCCCTGCTTAAAGCCTCTAGAAGCTCATTTGCATTAGATTCCAACCGTCACCCAGAAGCGGAATGGGCCACATAATGAGGTGCAATTTTGCTGCCAAAGATGAGACAAACGCTTTGGATGTGGGGAAGTGTTCTGTTCCTCTGGCAGGATGGCAACATAGGGTCTGCTTAGGAACCTGATTAACTTCAAAATGGCCTACCCTGTCACAAGTGGATGTAACTAACACCCAGGTCTGTCCCACCTTGGTCCCTCGAGTCAGCCAGGCACTCAGTCCAGTGGGTAAGAGCAGCCCGTAGAACCAGTTTTTAGTGACCACAGTAGAACGGTTGCTCATTTCCCTGATTTTTAGGTGAGCACAGGGGCTATGCACAAAGGAAAGAAGGTTTTGCCATGTTGGATTTAGGTAGAGAAGCACACTGTTGGATTGTTTACACTAGAGCACACAGAACTGCTTAAAAAGTGGGCAGGGTTACCTCTAGTAAAATTTTTCCGTATTGGTTAGGGAGGGGTCAGGTGTCACTCCCCACTCGCAGGCCTAAATGTGGAACCTCAGTGTTATACCTGCTGCTCAGCCAGTGTGACTGGGGTGTGGAATGTTGATGTGTGGTGATGTTGTGGAATGTTGGATGATTGAGAGAGTCAGTTGGAGAATGGGCTGAGCAGCAGGAACGCTGCTCCTTGTGGGCCTCTTCATGATAACTACTTAATAAACTTCCTTTCCTAATATACCCTGGACTACTGAAGTTCTGTTCAATCTACAACATTTTGGCGATGATTTTAAAGAGGTACCTATGTATATGAACTGAGAGAATGAAGACATTTTGGAAATGGAATCTACAAGAAGCAAACCTGATGAAATTAGAGAAAGACGAACTTGAAAGGATACTTAATAATAATAATAGTACAGAAAAAGACAGTATGCCCTCCAGCCCCACCAGTGTCTTGCTTCACCGGACAGCCTACCAGCCAGAGCATGCTTATGTTAAATATTTTGTATGCAGTTCACATCCATCAGATGTCATGAGAAACATTTCGTATATGTTAGATCTGGGGGTCTCTAGTTGGCAGAGGTAGGTATCAATGTCCAAATAGGGGCCCTTGCTTCTAGTCAGGGTAAGGAGGATAAATTCTTTAGATAACCCCTGCTCACCCCCTTGGTAGCTCGGCACGAGCAGACAGGCTTATCACAGGCAATGCGTAAAGTATTTGTACCAACACTCACAGTAACACAGTGAAAACACCACAAATGGACTCCACACCAGTTTAGAAAAATAAAGTATCTGTATCTAAACTACACAAGAACAAAACAACAAAAATCCAACATACACAGTTCAAGATAAGCCTTTAAAAATAGTTCAAGGGTTTGCGTCAAAATAATCTACAGTTGTGTCACTCTAAGCCCAAAGTACCTGTAGATGGGACAAAAGTTCCAAGGGGAAGCTGCAGCGTTGGAAAACAAGTGATGTGTCAATCCTGAGAACCTGGGGCGGCGATGCGACAACCCCGCTGCACGCAGCGGGCGGGTTGCGTCGAATCCGATCTGTATGGGGAGTGATGCAATACCTTGTATGGATTCCGGTGCACAGGTTCGATAGGAAGCATCTCGCACAGGTACGATGTGACGATCTTCGGGACAGGGACTATCTTCGGTGAGGCAACGATGCGCGGCACAGCGTTGATCTTCTCCTCTCGCAGCCCCTCGATGCGTTGGCTCTGCAACGATGTTCGCACCGGGGCGATGCGCTCTGCAAGCGAACGATGCGTCGGTTGTTGCAGCGGCAACAGACGCTGTGACGATCTTCGCGGCAACGGGAATTTTCTCGCACTGTCGACGATGCGCTCTGCAAGCGAGCGATGCATGCAAAATTGTAGATCTTCTGTTCTTTTTCTTTTCCAGCTCCCCAAACAGCAGGCACCAACTTCCAGAGGCCCCACAAATGGCTCAATCACTCTAGGAAAAGCAGAACTCACTCAGCAGAGTTCAGGGGGGAAGCTGGGGGGAAGTCCTTTTGTTACTGGGACTTCTTAACAGGAGGCCAGCTCTTCTCAGGCCCTTGGAGATCTCTTCAAGCAAGGGGACACAACAACAGCAAAGTCCTTCCCCTCTCCTTGGTAGAAAAGGAACTGCATGTCAGCCCACAAACACACAGCAGGACAGCCCTTCCTCTTCAGTCTTCCAGCTTTCTCCTTGGCAGAGGTTCCTTCTTGATTCCAGGATGATCTAATTTTCTTAGGTCTGGGCATCCCTTTTTATGCCAAAATGCTCTTTGTTCTCTGAGAGCAGAGAGGACTTGGCCTATTCCAAACCAGTTCTGGTCAGTCCTGGAGCACTTTGTTTTCCTGACTTCTTCTTTCCTTTGAGAGAGAGCGGCAGGGTCGTCAGCCGCCCAGCAGGAGGTGGAGCCAGCATGATGGAAGGTAGGCACAGCCCTATTCAGGCCCAGGTGCTATCCCCTCCCACCACTCAAGATGCAGATGCAGCTATTCAGCCTAGGGCTGACTCACTCAGCTCCTTGTAGCCAACCCAGCCCCTGTCACTCACAAACCAGACAGTCAATTCACAAACAGGCCAAGGCACATAGAAAGGTCAGAAAAGAAAAGAGCCACTTTCTAAAAGTGCTGTTTTGAAATACAGGATTTAAAAACCATCTTTCCTAAAAGATGTGTTATTAAATTCCGAGTTCAGGGATACCAGACTTTAATTTTACATCTTGCTCCTATGAGAAGATATGCCGGTAAACATTATACACAGCATTCCCCATTATAGCCTATGGGCAAGATAGCCTTTCAATAGTGAAAAATGAAATTGTCAGTATTTCACTATCAGAGCATGTCACCTACATTAGTACCTGCTCTATCTTTCACACACACTGCACCCTGCCCAGTGGGGTACCTTGAGCCTTCCATAGGGGTGTCCAATGTGCACAGAAAGGGAAGGGTTAGGCCTGGCCAGTGGGGACACTGGTCAGGTCAGCATGGCAGTTAGCAACTACACAGAGGCACTGTGGTGGCATGCCTGAGACACCATTTTAAGGCTACTTATGTGGGTGGCACAATTGGTGCTGCAGGCCCACTAGTTGCATTTGAATCACCAACCCTGGCACACTTAGTGCACTCTACTAGAGACTTACTGGTCAAACAAATATGCCAATCATGGATAACCAATCACAAAAATAATTTACTCAGGTAGCACTTGCACTTAGACACTGATCAGCAGTGGCAAAGTGTTGAAAGCATCTAAATCAGCAATAATGAAATCCAGCATAGCATAAAAAATTACAGGAGGTAGAGGCAAAAAGTCAGGGGAAACCACACCAAAGATGCCAGGTCTAACAATATAATACTAAGGGACTCAATGTGTTACATCAGTAAAAATGAAGAAAATTGGCACCGCTGGTGAGCTACGTGTTGCGAGTGTATTGCCATATTACATCGGTACAAAGGTAGAGAATCTACACTGCTGGTGAGCTACGTTTTGTGACTGCATCTAAGGATGTTGTAAATAGGCCCTTGCTGGCACGGTTGTATGGCATTGGAGTGGGCCAAGTTACGCTGGCTGTTACTGGCATGCCGCATTTGAGCGGGACACGAGGCATACCGCTCATGTTCCTACCTTAATTGTGGGTCATGCGGTGGTACTGTGGGATGACATGCAGCGCTTCTCCGATGCCATCCAGGGACGTGGGCTGCTCTCAGATGTTTGGCACAAGCATGCGCCTAGAACCATCCGGCCTGCACCTTCAGTATGAGACGCCATCTTTGTTTTGTTCAGCGTTTCCCTTCTTTGATGGTCACTACGGAAACAACAACATTTCTCTCTGCACCGAGATTGTGAAGTGGCAATGCAAACTGTTACGCTGGTGCTCAGTGATTGGTCACTGCAACGTGGAAGTAGTGGGTTAAAGTTTTTACTGTAGGCTCTGGAATGTCTTCCGTGGGCTGTCGGAGAACACAGATTTTAGCCTGATATGTTCACTATTTTAAGTGGGGTCAGTTTGTTCAACGAGCACAACCTATTCTGTGACGCTGGGGCATATATGACATTTTGCAACATTACTACTCCTTTATGGCGGTTGAGTAGTGGGACTTTGCTTCGGGTGAGAGGTCACTCACCATAGTTTTCTTTTCTTTTATGTATTGGTGCAGTATCTGGTCTTTATGGGTTGCTTCCAAATGTTTTTGCTACATTGAACATTTTGTGCTTATTAATTTATAGGCCTTATTGTTGCCTAATGGCATGCTTACTTTATGCTGTATTGTCCAGGGTGACTATGCCTGTCTATGCCTTTGTCTTTTGCCAGGCCTTTTCATTTTATTGCTGAGCGCTCTGTTATGTATGTTGTATGGATGGTTTGAGCGTTACAGTTGTTTGAGATCTAGATGTAATCTTGAGCATTACTAGGGACTAGTGTCCTATACATTGACTCGTTATGTCTGTGGGTTATTACTGATATGCTGCATTGGTGTTTTTGTTAATTACGGGTGTGTTGAGTACCCCATACTGTATTTCTGCCACAGTGTTGTTGCCAGGGTGAGACATGTACATATTTGAGCCAAGGTGTGAGGGTTCTGATATGAGGGTCCTAGGGTCCTGAGATGAGACCAGGTTCTGGTCCTGACGTATGATTGAATTGTTCCCACCCTCCCTAAGGGGTAAGGGTGAAGGGCAGTGGGTAAGCCAAGGATTTCCACCCTTCCTATGAGGTTATAGGTGAAGGTCAGTGATTAAGCCAATGATTTCCACCCTTCCTAAGGGGTAAGGGTGAATAGCAGTGTTTAAGCCAACTGACGTATGATTGAAGTTTTTGTTCCACCCTTACTATGGGTTAGGGGTGAAGGACAGTGTTCAGCCAAGGTGTTCCACCATTCCCGATGTTTTTATTCGCCATGGGCGGTTCTCTACTGTGCCTCCAGTGGTTGGCTCCCTGCGTGCTGTCTTTTATGTCAGCCTGGCCTGCTGGCATATTTGTGGCATTAAGGGTTTGGTAGAGAGGTTATAGTGTGGTAGAGTGTATGTTTTGTTGATTGAAAGGGAGAAGATGTTTTATCGCTTTCTTTGCCCTGATTGGCATGCATATATATGGTAGAGTGCATGTTCATAGTGTCTGGTTTACCTTTAGTTAAAATGGTAATATGTTTGCACTCAACAGGTTACTTGCATGTATTCCATTTTACATGTACATCTTTATTTCTAGTATCTTCAGTGGTCAGCATGCATGGTCTTTTATATTTATTATGTTGCATGCATGCTTTTACATCTGATTTTGAGCAGTGTACCATCCCTATATGTAATTTGGTGATATGTTGCTTACTCAGTTAAGCAGCATGTGTGTGATGCTTTCCACCTGATATTTCCATGCACCTTTAGTGTCTCACTTGCTATTGCGTAAACATGCATGCAAGAGTCGATAATGTTATCCTAGCTTTTGTATGCTCTTTTCTTTACTCTCGTTTGGATATTTGGTAGACGTGCATGGAGAAGTTGCTAAGGTTATTCTGGCTTTTGTAAAAAAGGGAGATATGTTATACCTCCTGCTCAGCCAGTGAGACTGGGGTGTGGAATGTTGGTGTGTGGGGATGCTGTGGAATGTTGGATGATTGAGAGAGTCAGTTGGAGAATCGGCTGAGCAACAGGAAGAATGCTCCTGGTGGGGCTCTTCATGATAACATCCTTCCTAATCCAATTAACATCCTTCCTAATCTACCCTGGACTACTGAAGTTCTGATCAACAACAACACCCGGCCACCCTCTTCAAAACACTATTGGACTTGTGGAATAAGAAGAAGGTGGACAGCACCTTCTATTGAGACCTGTGAGAAGATCTGAAAGGCTGGACATGCTCTCACTTGCGCCCAGGACAAAGAATTAGACTCAAAGGGTAGTTGAATGACATCCTTTTAAGAAAAAGGGAACAAGAAGCTGCTAGAAGCCCTGAGCCAAAAGAGCCCAGATGACCAGTTTCAACTGGGCATCGCCTGGACCCTGCTTATGGCTTCTGGTAGAGTGAGTCTTGACCCTCAAGTGCTGTTCCTGGCATCCTGGAACACTTGGCTGTGTCAAAGTACTCCTGATAACATCCTGAAAAAAAACAGGGACACAGAAACATTTTTGCTCCTAAGACCTCCAGAGAACCGAGACATACCTGGCAAGTCAATTTGACCAAGGTGCATTACAGTTGGGACAAAGATTCAAGTTGCTCCCACTGTGAGCTTTTCCACAGCAGCAAATCCATTTCAACAGGACGCCACAGACAAGGTATTCACCCTCGCGGATGATTATTCGGCCACAGCTTACATCCTTGCCTAGCTGGATGAATCCTAGCTCCAAAAAATGACTATGTGCGGACCTTATAATATTCACTGGGAGAAGGCACCAAAAGTATCTGAACTTGTGAAGACTTTCTCAGTCACAGCCTGCTGTCTTGCCCTGCTAAGGATTTTGGCTTCCATTTCAGAGTCTAAATCAGTAGGTAAAACTTGACTGGGTCGAACCTGGTTTCTGCTTCTGGTGCTAAATCATGGTCGCCCTTAAATCGCACCTACGTACCGGTCAAGAGCATCTAGATGACCTTGGCTAGTACTTAACACTTTTTGATGCTATCTTCATTTTCAGGTTTAAAAATTCATATCTCTGTTTGTCCTTTTTGGAATTTTGTCATTTTGGTGTCATTTTCTTCTCTAAATTATATTATATTTTTATAAATTGGAGTGGGATTCTTATTGTGTGCTTTAAACTTTTTACCTGTTTTGGTGCTTATAAATGCTTTACTAATTTTCTTACGTTCAGCCTGTTTGATGTGTGCCATAGCAACCAGAGTTTGAGCTCAGGTTTAAACTACTGAAATCTTTACCTGACTTATGAAGATAGTGACATTATTACTTGTGGTGGACTCCCATCCACCCCAACTAATAATCCACTTTCTCACAACATCGTTCTAGTTGTTGAGATGTCCTTCCTGGATTTAATGTCACCTGACAGTAGTCTTCTGGTGTGGATTAATGTCAGTGGTGTAACGATCTGCGATAAAATAATCTACATATCTAAGCAACTGACAGTGAAATAGACATGCTGGCTAATTCCCAGGGTAGGGGGTAATTGCTGTAATAGTAGGCATGCAAATGCTTCAACCAAACTGTAGTTTGAATTGTATTAATTGGTCTCAGAATATTAGTAACCAGAACAGATACGATTGTCCAGTGTCCACCTGTATCCTAATTTGTTGAAAGAAAGCTCTATATAAAGGCAGGATCTTATAGTGAATTGCTGGGCAGAGTTTTCACACCAAGATCATAGAAACTCTTTGAAAAATATATATAAAGTATAACGTAGTTCCCTGGGGTATCATTTGAATTGCTTTCATACATGTTCTTTGACCCAAAAGTAAGATCAAAAACAGAACAGGCATAGATCACTTTGAGCAACATGGTTGGGATCGCAGCTGTGTGCCAAGACCGCGCTTATGGTTGTCTTTTTAATTGTGTTTGTCGTTTTTAATGTGCCTGTTAAAACTGTTTGTGAAGAACTATGCAGACTTTTAAGAGAGAAACAAATTTTCCCCAACAGGCTTGAACATGAAAGAAGCTCATGCAGTAAGAATAGATGATAAATTATCCAGGTGCTGGGAGATCTTCTAATGGAAAGCATAGAAAAGGTGTACCATGTACTACTTTTCTCTATACAAGGAAATGAGAAGAAAAATTCTGTGGAGGAGTATGGCGCACACTCACACTTGAAACAGTGAGGAAATTACGTGGTATCTCCTGGATAATGAAGTGAAGAAGATGACCAAGTGGCATGTTTGCAAGAATCGATGCGTCAGATTTCTTGCGTCTGCCGCAAATGCCCTAACGACGCCATGAATGCGCTGTATTTGCAATGCATTGCTCCATGGTGCACGGATTCACGGATGCGTCAGAAACTGTGACGCATCTTTTGGTTCTAAAGTGACACATTGTTAAAGTTGGTGTTAAGAATGACGCAACTCCAGCAAGCCTCTCCCTACCTGCTAAATGCATTTGTGAGGAGTGCTCTCTGGGTCACCCACGGATGGTGGTTTTAAGTGCTGTGTGTTTCTCATAAAATGCTGTAGAAATCGTACTGCCAAATTTTTCGATCACATGTATCTTGTACGGAATATTTATTGAAATAATCCTTCTTGTGGTGTGGCAGTGCATGAACAGAAGGTGTCTGAGGCCTTTTGTTTATCCCACCATCGTGAAATATCTGTGCTGCCCGCATGGCAGAGTAGAGTGGACATTAGCCAGGTTCCATAATTCATGTGGGAGCCGCTCAGCACAGTGAGGTTAAAGGGGGGCTCTTATTGAGCTGTGTAGTAGTCATATTATAGGCATTTTAATGCATAACTTCCATTATCAAAATTAAAAGAGTACAGTAACAGCACTCTGCTATTAATGCCTCAAATACGGGCGGACATCTGTATCATAAACGTGATGTAGTGTTTGCAGTGTCACGGTCAAATCACCCTTTGTAATCAGCAACAGCAACAAAACGCTACAGCCTGCATCGCCGCACCCCCTCCTCGCTGCCAATTTGATGCGATAAAAACGCGAGACTCGGAAACTCGAGCTAATTATGCGGCTCGCCGACTTGACTGGCTCCCAGATGCACAGGGACGTCTGCGTTCTGTGCTGAATAGTGGTGAGGCTGAAAGAGATCAGCGTTTACTGGTCCTCATTTCGGGTGATTTGTGTTGCTCGAAAGCCATCTTGTTAGTGAGTAAATAGGCTGAAGCTTCTGACAATGTTTCCTTAGGAAAAGAGCAGGGATCCGAGGTTCATTGCGGTGCCAGTCAGGAGAGGTGTCTTTGAAGGGAGAGCCCCGGGCGTTGTGCAGCCAGCTGTGTGTGTTGCTGCAGAGGGAGAAGGAAGCTCGTGCACACGCACTGCTTGGGTTAGTTACAGCTTTTTGGAGTCAAGCAGACGGCAGTTTTCTTCTTCTTCGAAAAAAAATTAAACAAAATTGTTACAGTACATTAGCTTCCAAAATCATTCCGATTCCTTAATTTGGTATTCACGTGAGAGCAGCAAAGGTAGCCATTTCAGATCCCTGGAGATGACGAGCTAAGAGGGGCACAGAAGGTGTTGGGTGGCTTAATAGAGTGCAAGATACAGACAGCTTTATTTTCAAAGTGGTTTACAAGTTACTTTCGTGCTGTTGGCAGGAAGATCACTGTTTTCCAAGGTCAGTTGTCTGTCTTCTGAAATGTGTTTGTCTTACAAAACATATTATCAAAAGTCATTCATAAAAGGCCTGCAGAATAATGGCAGAAACCAAAGGCTTTCCAATGAAAAAAATCTCATGATCATGCCATATGAGAACAGCAAACAAGCATCTGCAATGCAATAGGTCCTGCATTTACGCAAGTTTGAGCTATTGGCATTGTAAATGACAATGCCTTTTATTTATGTTTTAGTTTTTAAAACATACATTAAAGGCATTGTAATTTACAATGCCAATAGATTAAACTCTCACAAATGCGAGACCTATTTCATTCCAAATGTTTGAAGGCATTGCTGAGTTGCCCCCTTCTGTCTCCCACGGCCCCGGAAGAGCTACCTGTTTGCTGCAAGTTAAATAAATAAGCTGATAGTCACAACTGCGTATGAGAGACCCTCCTGCAATAAGAGAAATTTATTAAAGAAAATAGTGCTTACAGACTAAAGAAGATGTACTGTGTAACAACTGAAGTAAAAGGGCCAGTCCTCATGGGAGGTTACAAATGAAGACAAGACAGTACTAAGGAGGGACTAACAAGACTAAGAGCAAATTAGACGCCAGCATTTACGAAAGACAATGACACAAGCCAATGACAAATAAGGGCAAAGAGTGGGCAGGGCTTCAAGTACATACTCCAATACATCATGGCTCGCAGTGCAGCGCATGCGCTGCCTAGGCTCGACCTAAAAAGCATGGGTGGAATGCTTCCGTTAACCTCAGCCTCAGGACGCATTACAGTATATTGTTTTTGCCCACCATGCCCTATCAGACTGGAACCAGCCAGATTGGTATGCCACTTTTACAACATGATGTTCCTTTAACAAAAATTGTTTACAATGCATAAACTTTTACATCTCATGCTTTTCAACATATGCCTTTACAATGTAGAAGGTAAGTATCTAGTGGAAAGGTACGTTTTTAATGGGTTCAAGTATGCACGGAGGTAAAACGAAGTAAGGTTTTTTCAGGATTCAGGGGTGAGTAGAGGTAAAGAGGGGAAAGTTTTTTTTGAGGTTTCAGGGGTAGGTAGAGGTAAAGTGAGGTAAGGCTCTTTGTTAGGGTTAAGGGTTGGGAAGAGCTAAAGAGGGTGAGGGTTTTTTATGGTTAAGGGGCGGCTGCAGGTAAAGGGAGGTAAGGTTTTTTTTTCGGATCAGGGGTGGGACAGGTAAAGGTCTGTAAGGTTTTTTTTTCTGAACCAGAACACAAGGAACCTCAGGACTGTTTTGGCCTGTGTGGGCCTTTTCAGTAGGATGCAGCTTGGGTACTGTGGCAGAGTGAGCATTGGACCCACGACTGGGAATACCTTTTGCTCTTCGGGTGTCACATTGAAGAAAGCAAATATTGATAGGTGAAGTGCTTGAATTAATCTCTGCCACTGGTAATTACTCAGACTGCTTCCCATTTTATATTTCTTTTATCCACTATACCACCTCTCACAGGTACCACCCATATGTAAATCAGTCATAGTCCTGCTCCAGAGGGAATAGTTTAACCCAAACTACCAGATACCCACTGAATGGGATGACCAGCAACCCCATACTGATGTCAGCCTCTCTGGGCCTCTTCAGTAGGGTGTACCTTTCATCTAATGATAGAGTGAGCACTGGATCAATGCCTGGGCAACGCAAACATGACCCGGTTTAGATCCTGTGTTCACATTAAAAAAATGAAATAAAATCCAGTATTTGTAAAGCGTGAAAAATTACCCGAAGGCGTCAAGGCGCTAGGGGCCGTCAGGAAGATTAAGCGAGCTATTACCCAGAGTCACATAGGCATTCTGTTGTGACTTAATTAGACTAACATTTTATGCCATTGGTAATTATTTAGGGCCCGATGTAGGTAAATGGCATTTACCGATTCGTAAATACCGAATTTTGCCGATTCGGTATTTACAAATCGGTAAATGCAAAGTAGGTATATTTACCGAATTTTTTACCGAATCTGTAACATTCGGTAAATACCGATTCGGTAAAATTACTGAATTTACAAGGGGGACAGGGTGTCACTTTGACACCCTGTTGCACCCCTGATTCAGGCTTGTGTGCCATGTGACCTGTGACCTGTGTTACCTTGCTTGGACCTACAGGTAGTTTCTGGATGAGAGGGGTGCCCACAGGAGGAACATGCATGTCTAAACTTACACGCGGCCCTTGTGCAGGTGCGCCTATTAAAATCCCAGCACACCCCTTTTTTCTCTGGCCCACCTGCCCTAAACTTCCCAGGTACCTCACTCGTTTGGGGGGGCCGAAAGGGCTGATGCGGTCTAGTGAACACCTTGACCGCACCGAACTGAGGGGGAGGTGCAGTATCAGAGAACTGTTTGTGCCAAGCCATGGAATCTACCGTGTCCCATGGCAATGATCTATTGAATTCCAAAGCCTTCCTGAAATTGACATCATAACCCTTCCATGCTTCCCCAGAATACTGTTGACTCCACCCCACAATCCTGCTCGAGTAGCATGCCAATGCTGCCTGTAAATCTGGAGGACGCTCAGCTTTAATTGCAGTGAATACAGCCCATGCTTGCATCCAGTTGTTGAGAGTTTCCTCAACCCTAAATCTAGTACACTGCGCCCTCCATTCGCTTGGGAGCATCCACTCTTTTAGTGCCTTTGCCTGCTCCATTTCCCTATTGTCTAACAACAAAGAATAAATGTACACGTATTTATCCGCCCAAATCATCTCTTTCACAGCTAATGACACATGCTGAGCCAGATTTTCGCTCCTGGAAGGTAAAACACCGTCCCCCAAGAGCGGCAATGCCACTTCCTTACCAAGTGCGGGCACCGGGGGCGGCTGCCCTTTAACTCCGTCCGGCTGGGGAACACTTGGACCTGCAAGGGGAGAAGATATTGGCAATGCAACACTGTCGGCGACCGGTGCCGATCTGATTTTCTCCACAAACCTCGCCGCCTCTGCCGCATGGTCTGCAGAATTCGGGAAGGCTCCCCCTTTTTGGAGCCATGGCATCATGGCCGTTAACTGAGATAACAATTCGGGTGGCATTGAATCTACATTACCCCCCGGGACAACAGGTACCACTGGGGTTATGCCCAGTGGTCCTGGCACAGCTGGCAGGGCGGGCGCCGGGTGTGGCCAGCCTGTACCCGGGATTGTGGGCACCGGTGCGGGAGCAGACCCAGCGTCTACTGGTTGACCTGCCGGCACCGGCACCACGGGGGCAATGGGTGTAGGCACATGCGGGGGTGGGACGACCGCCGGCGGCGCGGCAGGTAACGGATCTACTGGACCTGGGGTGGGGGCCGCATCCCTGGGTCTTTTGGACCTAGATTTCCCTTGCGGGGTGAAAAATTCCCCCCTTGGCACTGGTGCCACCCTCTTGCGGATCGGCCTCCCGGATGGGCCCGGGGCATCACCATCTCTCTCATTAAACCGTGCTTCCAGCTCCTTAACTTTCCCTAGCTGTTGCTTAATGTCACTCATCTCCCGCATCATGGCCCGCATCATAGCCTCCATGTTGGACCCCCTTTTTCCACCCCGTGGACCTGGCATGATGCTACCCCAAAAACACCCGCTGCCTACTCTCTTAATTTCCCAACAGGCCAACTGTGTGTACCTTTCAGATGGAGGGTCACCAGGGGGCTTTCAGCACCATGCAACGGCGACCGCAACACTAGCGGCTTGTCCGCTTATGTAAGGGGTGAGTAAACCTAATGTAGACCCACCCGGCGGCCACCAGGAGCGATGAGTGCTAGCCCCCCGTACCCCTCTTACCGATCAGTCCCGTGTCCTCGCCGGCGATAATGGTCTGCGTTCACGCCCCACACCACGTTGCGTGCTGAATGCCACCACGTCCTGTCTGCGAGTGACTTGTACCGATAATGTTGTAAAATAGCCTGGAATTGAGAAATGTATTAACACCGTGTACAGAAAGTAGGAGCAGATTAGGAGAAAACCTGGTTTTAATACAGAGGAATATTTGACCCTCCCTGTTAAACCTCACTGCAGCTGTGCGCCACTAAAAACACACTATATGAGCAATATTCACACAGAATTACACGATTAATTAATCTTACTCTTAATTACAGATTAGGCAGTTACAAGGTTAAATCAGGCAATGCAATACACCTACAACACAGTTACTGAATGTTACTTCTCCCCTTTCTTCCACAATATTCATAAAAAACGGTATATGAATCCTAGTTTTCTTCTTGTAATTGGACGCTATTTTAGGGGTCTCCCATACAGGTGCTGCCCTGGTCGACCCTGCTTCGCTTCCCTGCACGAGTTATTGTATCCTGCTCCCCCCGGCCCGATCGCCGATTCAGGAAGTGCGCTCTAAACTGTTTTTAAAAATACGCCCAGTGAATCCCTGCCCCACACACAGCTCGCACCACCCGGCGGCGTTATTCCATGCAAATTAGCCTCGTGCAACACAGTAAGGTAAACGTTGACTCCGTTGGTCTTACCCTCCCGCCGGCTTTCTCCCACAACCGGCTGTTCCCAAAACACACCGGCCGGCCGATGTGCCGACGCTGTAACCCCCCCCGCCCACGCCCAATACCTCGCCGAGCCTGGGGCGGCCCGCACCACTCTCTCCCGCCGCTCTTGCCTGCCCTTCACCGGAGCCACGAGCTCTCTTCTCGCTATCCCGGTGGTGCTCCGAGCTCAGTCGGTGCTCCGACGTCGCTCCTTCTGATCCTCGTTGCCGACCACGCTGGCTCCACGCGGCCCGTCCGCTCACCGTGCCGGCAATAATCCTGGAATAAAAAGGAGAGAGAGTACACAAAACAAAAAAGAAGGTGCTCTCCTGATCCTCATTGCCGACCACGCTGGCTCCACGCGGCCCGTCCGCTCACCGCGCCGGCAATAATCCTGCAATAAAAAAGGAGAGAGATTAAAAACAAAGAAGCCCCGCACGCGGGGCACAACGTTCAGCGAGGGAGCGTCCAGGGACAAGGGGGTCTCCTGGGCGCTCCCCACCTCTTATTCCCGAGGGGCCGGTCGGCCCCTCCCAACGCCCGCCCCCCCTGACCCGGACTGACTAAATTGGATCCTATGAAAAGGGGGGGCCGAGGGCCCCCCCTTTTCATAGGCTGAAGCTTCTGACAATGTTTCCTTAAGAAAAGACCAGGGATCCGAGGTTCATTGCGAGTCCAGTCAGGAGAGATGTCTTTGAAGGGAGAGCCCCGGGCGTTGTGCAGCCAGCTGTGTGTGTTGCTGCAGAGGGAGAAGGAAGCTCATGCACACGCACTGCTTGGGTTAGTTACAGCTTTTTGGAGTCAAGCAGACGGCAGTTTTCTTCTTCTTCGAAAAAAAATTAAACAAAATTGTTACAGTACATTAGCTTCCAAAATCATTCCGATTCCTTAATTTGGTATTCACGTGAGAGCAGCAAAGGTAGCCATTTCAGATCCCTGGAGATGACGAGCTAAGAGGGGCACAGAAGGTGTTGGGTGGCTTAATAGAGTGCAAGATACAGACAGCTTTATTTTCAAAGTGGTTTACAAGTTACTTTCGTGCTGTTGGCAGGAAGATCACTGTTTTCCAAGGTCAGTTGTCTGTCTTCTGAAATGTGTTTGTCTTACAAAACATATTATCAAAAGTCATTCATAAAAGGCCTGCAGAATATTGGCAGAAACCAAAGGCTTTCCAATGAAAAAAATCTCATGATCATGCCATATGAGAACAGCAAACAAGCATCTGCAATGCAATAGGTCCTGCATTTACGCAAGTTTGAGCTATTGGCATTGTAAATGACAATGCCTTTTATTTATGTTTTAGTTTTTAAAACATACATTAAAGGCATTGTAATTTACAATGCCAATAGATTAAACTCTCACAAATGCGAGACCTATTTCATTCCAAATGTTTGAAGGCATTGCTGAGTTGCCCCCTTCTGTCTCCCACGGCCCCGGAAGAGCTACCTGTTTGCTGCAAGTTAAATAAATAAGCTGATAGTCACAACTGCGTATGAGAGACCCTCCTGCAATAAGAGAAATTTATTAAAGAAAATAGTGCTTACAGACTAAAGAAGATGTACTGTGTAACAACTGAAGTAAAAGGGCCAGTCCTCATGGGAGGTTACAAATGAAGACAAGACAGTACTAAGGAGGGACTAACAAGACTAAGAGCAAATTAGACGCCAGCATTTACGAAAGACAATGACACAAGCCAATGACAAATAAGGGCAAAGAGTGGGCAGGGCTTCAAGTACATACTCCAATACATCATGGCTCGCAGTGCAGCGCATGCGCTGCCTAGGCTCGACCTAAAAAGCATGGGTGGAATGCTTCCGTTAACCTCAGCCTCAGGACGCATTACAGTATATTGTTTTTGCCCACCATGCCCTATCAGACTGGAACCAGCCAGATTGGTATGCCACTTTTACAACATGATGTTCCTTTAACAAAAATTGTTTACAATGCATAAACTTTTACATCTCATGCTTTTCAACATATGCCTTTACAATGTAGAAGGTAAGTATCTAGTGGAAAGGTACGTTTTTAATGGGTTCAAGTATGCACGGAGGTAAAACGAAGTAAGGTTTTTTTCAGGATTCAGGGGTGAGTAGAGGTAAAGAGGGGAAAGTTTTTTTTGAGGTTTCAGGGGTAGGTAGAGGTAAAGTGAGGTAAGGCTCTTTGTTAGGGTTAAGGGTTGGGAAGAGCTAAAGAGGGTGAGGGTTTTTTATGGTTAAGGGGCGGCTGCAGGTAAAGGGAGGTAAGGTTTTTTTTTGGGATCAGGGGTGGGACAGGTAAAGGTCTGTAAGGTTTTTTTTTCTGAACCAGAACACAAGGAACCTCAGGACTGTTTTGGCCTGTGTGGGCCTTTTCAGTAGGATGCAGCTTGGGTACTGTGGCAGAGTGAGCATTGGACCCACGACTGGGAATACCTTTTGCTCTTCGGGTGTCACATTGAAGAAAGCAAATATTGATAGGTGAAGTGCTTGAATTAATCTCTGCCACTGGTAATTACTCAGACTGCTTCCCATTTTATATTTCTTTTATCCACTATGCCACCTCTCACAGGTACCACCCATATGTAAATCAGTCATAGTCCTGCTCCAGAGGGAATAGTTTAACCCAAACTACCAGATACCCACTGAATGGGATGACCAGCAACCCCATACTGATGTCAGCCTCTCTGGGCCTCTTCAGTAGGGTGTACCTTTCATCTAATGATAGAGTGAGCACTGGATCAATGCCTGGGCAACGCAAACATGACCCGGTTTAGATCCTGTGTTCACATTAAAAAAATGAAATAAAATCCAGTATTTGTAAAGCGTGAAAAATTACCCGAAGGCGTCAAGGCGCTAGGGGCCGTCAGGAAGATTAAGCGAGCTATTACCCAGAGTCACATAGGCATTCTGTTGTGACTTAATTAGACTAACATTTTATGCCATTGGTAATTATTTAGGGCCCGATGTAGGTAAATGGCATTTACCGATTCGTAAATACCGAATTTTACCGATTCGGTATTTACAAATCGGTAAATGCAAAGTAGGTATATTTACCGAATTTTTTACCGAATCTGTAACATTCGGTAAATACCGATTCGGTAAAATTACTGAATTTACAAGGGGGACAGGGTGTCACTTTGACACCCTGTTGCACCCCTGATTCAGGCTTGTGTGCCATGTGACACACATACAGGGCATGTATGTGTGCCACATGGCACAGGTGTACATGCACAGATGTGCATGTACACAGAAATTCGTTTTTTACCATGCAATAGTATTACATGGTAAATAACGAATTCTAAGGGGCCTGTGGGACTGTTTCCAGTGCCACCTACATATAGATTTACCCATTCGGTAAATATACCGATTCGGTATTCTGAAAAATATAGGCACCCTACATCTCAATCACCAAATACCGGTCAGTAACGGCCGAAATCGGCCGTTACGGACCGGTATTTGGTGACCTACATCTGGCCCTTAGTCTGATACTCTGGTTTCTCTTCAAACCGAAAAAATCTTTCGCCTAATTATTTAGTCCCATCAATAATTGCAACAGTGCTTTATCCATTTAGTCTAGCACATTTGCAAAAGGACTTATCTTCTTTCCTGACTGAACTTTTTTGTAGCATAATTGATCTCAGTATTTAAATGGAGCCGGTGGGACCCACCAGCACTCATTTTTTGGGACAGCCACTTATTTTTCCTGATCAGGTAACTACTGGGAGCAAGAGAAGGCAACCCCCCAAACCAGAAAGTAGGGGAAGAGAAAGGCAGAAAATCCGGCACAAAGGGAAAAAAGGGCAGCAGTGTCTGTTAGTGCATTGGAGGTGCCTAAGGTGAATTCATGACTACGCAACGTTGGTATTGAGTGCGCCGATTTTTAATAGCTCCGCTTGAGTAGAGCTTTGTCAATGGCATTCATTCTTTTACCAATGAAGCTCTGCACGCAACATACAGATCTTACAATCGCAATCGTAACATAATGTGAGAAGGAAGCTCTACACCCTATACCAAAATAGCTCCAAACTACTGACTGGGATGTTCTTTTAAAAAAATCAATTCATTTGTGCAGGAGCACCCCCCTCCCACAGAGGGAACAGGCATAGGTGTGCTTGAGAAGGGATCACTGTCCTCATCCTTTTGTTCTTGGATCCATTATGAGGCCCTGATGCTTTACGCAGCAGAGGGAAAAGGCAGATTAGACAACGCTTTAAGATTCACATCTTGCAATAAGCATTGTGCAGAAAGCACTGCAGCTACTTAAATGAACACTTTGTAAAACCTGGGAACAAAATGCTAAGTGGGTTTCAGCTCTCATTTTGGTGCATCCATCTTCATATCTGTCTTCATTTGTGGGCTTCCGCGCCTTTCTTAAATGCCTTTGGGAATTAAGGAAAAGCGTGTTCATTAGAGAGAAAAGCTCTAACAACAATCAAACATACTTCCTTCATGTCTGAGAGCGACATATCCGGCTCAGCATGTGTGCCTTGATGGGGCCAGTCTCAGTAAACATGCATGAGTCTGACCCAACAAGGGGCGTTCGAGATTGCGCCACAATGGATCAAATTACTTGGGGTCAAATGCTGGTCAGGGGAACACTAGGATTTATTAGGCACACCACAGTTACAGTTCAGAAACAAAGACAGAGGTGGTGGTCAGTTTATGTGCCCACAATCACACAGTTTATCAAGAGGCTTAGAGCCTGATTTTGAGTTTGGTGGATGGAGTAGTATCTTTGGGGATGGTGGAGGGATTTACCTTCTCCATCTAGAGGGTACTCCGTCCTCCAAATTTGGAGATGACGCGGAGGCCCTGTGGTGATCTGAGTGCATTGAAAAGACCCATTGTCATGACAGTTCTTTTCAATGTAATAAAAGTTTAGTGTAGGACTGCAGTTAATTTGACGGCCATACACCTAACCTTTAACATTCTGTTTTTCAGAAACACGCTCCAAATGAGAATTTGTATTTGAAAAACAAATAGATCAGTGACCCCCATACCCTGGGAGATTTCTCCCAGGGTTTAGGGCTCATTATTGTTTTTTCTTATCAGACTCGACAAAAAAAGACATTGCACCATCCACTCTAAATAGCGCAGATAGTGTATTGTCCTTCTTTAAAAGGCTGCCGGAGGAAGTATGTCATCAACCTAGCAAGGGAGACTCTATCAATGGAACACTAAAGGTAAGCCCATCTCTAAATGAGGCTGGCAGGCCAATGGTTTTGGAAGGACTGCTCTGCCCACCAAACTCTAAATCAGACCCGTAGATGTGGCTCACAAACCCAATCTGACCTCTAGAGGCAGTCCCAATCTGTGGAAACATATGTGAAAACCACAGAAATATTTTCAAGCTTTGTCTGAAAAGCATATAAATTCTTCAGGAAAGATGGTGAAAAAAACTAAGGGGTCTATTATAATGGCGGGCGGATCGCCACGGCCCATATGATGGTAGCGATCTGCCTGATTATGTTGGCGGGGGTACTGCGGCGGACGGAAGACCGTCTGCCGCTTTTCCACCTGGTCGATGAGTCAACCGGGCAGAAAAGGTTTGAATATGGTTGCGGTGTCTGTGCATGTCTCTGCATGCCTTTCCATGGCGGTTCCACCGCCGCGGAAAGGCTGGCCACATCATAATCATACCGTCGGTGTTTGGCCCTGATCCACAACAATTGTAGCGGTCCAGCTCCGCCCACCAGGCAAGCAGGCGGACTGCAACCGGCGGTAAAGTGGCAGGCGGAAAATCACGACCGCGATGCTAATCGGACCAGCGGTTTTTTGGGTTTTGATCGCGGGCGGATGGCCGCCGTTGGAACGGTAGTTGCCACCGCCGGACCCGCGGCGCCTATCCACCCGCCATCCTAATAGACCCCTAAATGTTTGCTTCATTCATAATAGGAATCTAGCCCATATATAGGGTACACATGACCTCTGACTTGCCTCTTAGTTCACGAATAGCATTGCCATCAGGGCACGAATGTTTCTCATTTCATCTTTAAAAATTCATGTTTAATAAATATATTGCTAAAGCTTGAGGTGGAAGTGCACTGTCATTTACAGGCAGCACATTTTCCATTGAAATGGCCAAAAGCACTCCCACTAACATGCAGTTTTACTTTTAAAACTATATAGTGTATAAACAATATGTGGACATTGGTTTTCAGTAACCATATTTATAATTTGCACATCACCAAGTAGAGTGTTCTGATTTGTTTTCATCCTATTCAAATATTTTTTTCATTACACCAAATTTCTCAACAAGGACCTTTCATAACTACTGACATTTATTTTGAAATGTTTGTACAGTTCATTGTTTAGCTATTTAAATGTGTGTTGGAAAAAAACATGACATCCTACAACCTTTTATTTTACACTTTTTGTACAGCACATTTGTCAGTTCACTTTACAAAATCCTCAAATTTTGCAGTCAGAGAAAGAAAAGTAGTACTAGATGTAACTGAATTTTGGGTTCACTGACACAACATCGATGTAAAAAATATTGATGTAAAAAATATAGAGTAAAAATTATAGACAACAAAAATATCGACTCCTATACTTAAACAGGTAAGTACAAAAATAGCGACAGAAAATATCGGTGTAGAAAATATAGATGTACAAAGTATCGACTTTTATATAAATATTAAATAAAATGATATATATTAAATACAAATGTATTGTACATTTTAATAAAATATATAAAATAAACGTATTAAAAAACACACAAACATAATTATTTATACATATATATTTACTTTGAAGCAATTTATAAACTATTATTTTTAATGTATGTTAAAAGTTAAAAATAGTGTAAAAAATAACAATGTATATTGATGATTTACAATATAAAAAACCAAAAATCTATAATAATTTAAAACCTTAAACTATTAGAAAATATTTAAACTTACATTTCACAATACAATCAGTGCAACAATAGGGAAAGTGTTGGATAGCGGAGGGGTAAAAATTACTATTCCTACTCGAGTAAGAGCAACAGTAGGGGGAGTGTTGGATAGCAGATGGGAAGGAATTACTATTCCCACTCCAAAGAGTGCAAAAGTAGGGTAAGTGTTGAATAGCGGAGGGGTAAAAATGACTATTCCCACTCCACAGAGTGCAATAGTAGGGAAAGTGTTGGATAGCGGAGGGGTAAAAATTACTATACCCACTCCAGTGATTCTAACACTAGGGAAAGTGCTGGATAGTGAAGGCGTAAAAATAACTATTTCAACCCTAGTGAGTGCAACAATAGGGAAAGTGTTGGAAAGCAAAGGGATACAATTTACTATTCCCACTCCAGTGAGAGCAACAGTAGAGAAAGTGTTGGATAGCGGAGGGGTAAAAATTGATATTCCCATTCCGCTGAGTGCAACCATAGGATAAGGGTTTGATAGCGGAGCGGTAAAAAATTTCTATTCCCACTCCGGTGAGTGCAACAGTAGAGAAAGTGTTGGATAGCGGAGGGGTAAAAATTACTATACCAACTCCAGTGAGTACAACATTAGGGAAAGTGTTGGATAGTGGAGAGACAAAAATTACTATTCACACTCAAACAGTTAAAACAAAAATACAAAATATTACAAATTAAAAAAATCATTAAAAAATAATATTTAAAAAATGAAAAAGGCAATATATTAAATATACAATTTAATATAAATATATTAAATACATATCATGATATTAATTACATATAACAAAAACCTACAAATAATATTTAAAATAAAATATTAAATAAATTAATAAAAATAATTCTTTTAAACTAGAAAATATTTACAAATAAATGAATTAATACATAAATATATTTATTTTATTTCCTACCCCATAACACCACACCAATAACAAAACACTTCAACATTTTTTATTACATTTTCTTCCATAATTAACATAATTAATAATCAATTGAAACATATTATTAATAAGAAAATCTAATAAACATTAATTGACTAAACACACTTCAACACTACACTATAATATGCACAACACACACCTAAATTAAACTATAAAATAATAAAACACAACAAAAATGTATTTTTAAATTAAAAACTATTACTATTAACAACTAATAATAAAGTCATTACAATGTATTCAATACCCACCCTGTATCCCTTTAAAAGTAAAAGCAACACATAAAAAAGTAAACAATTACCCCAAATAAATATACAATAATTAACATTAACAACTATATAATATTTAATTACCCCCAGGTCCCTTATGTCCTCGTCCCATTCATAAATAAGTGGAGATAACTATCTCCCGACAGAAAAAAAAAAGAGCAGAGGCATGCTGGGACCCTAATACTGCCCCTCCCACCGGGAGTACATAAGCAGTACTTACCCAGCATCCCATCTGTTCTTTTTTCTGTCTGTCGACAGTTTGATTGTAGAGGTGCTGCTCCTGCTGGGCTTGAGTGGCTTCTGTTCCTGGTCTACCCCCTCCGGCTGCCTGGCTGTGCGGGCGGGGTAGCTGGTTCCTTGCCTCCCGGTCTGCTGGGCTTACTGGGAGGCTTGGTTTCTCGGCCGGCTCTTTGCTTCCTGTGTTTGGAGTTTTCTGCCGGCCCTTTGCGGCTGGTGAGCCGGCCTCCCGGGTCCTTCCGGGTTGCTGTTGTCCCGTCTTCCTGGAGCTTGGCCGGGTGGAAGATGTGCCGGTCTCCTGGTTCTCCTGCCTTCCTGCCCTGCCTTTGATGTCTGGCGGCTGCTTGCTGGAGTCCGGCGGGGGGGGGGCTTGTTGCTGTTTGCACCCTCCTCCGGGGTGAGTCCCGCATAGCGGTGTGCCAATTTTCTCCCTTTTATTTGGCGGTTCTTCCACATTGGGGGGCTGCGGGCGGGGCTCCGTTGTTTGTCTGATGCGGGGGCCCACCCGGCAGTGGGGATGATGGTGATGAGCATGTGTGGCGGGGGCTGGCTTAGCGGCGGCGGTCCGGCAGCCTGACTCTGGCCTCGGGGCTCTTCTTGCTTCCCGCTGGCCTCTCTGGCTCTCTGCGGTGTTCAGCGGGCTGCATTGGCTACCTTGGGAGGGCGTTGTTAATGCAGTCTTCTTGGCGCCGTTGGCTGCGCGAGTCTGTCTCACGCTCCCGGCATCTGGTTTGTTTTTGCTTCAGACCCATGGGCTGAGCTGTGGCTGATGTCTGCGTGCCTGTTTGTGTTGATACTTGCACCTTGGCTCCTAGGGGCCCCACAACACGCTTGCTGGAGGGTTGACACTTGTGGGGCTGCGGGATGCCGCTGTTGGTGCTTGGGGGCTGGGTTTGTGCCGGTGGTTCCTCTGCCTTCTGGGGGCCGGTCTCCTGGTGATCTGGACGTGGGGGGGGCTTTGTTTCTGGAGTTCGCCCCCTCCTTCGTGTGTGTCCCGATTGCCTATCCATGGGGGCCTGCTCTGTGTGTGTGTGTGTTGTGTGCTCTTCTGCGGGTCAGTGTGCTCCTAGACTTGGTCGTCTGCGGCTGTGTTTGTGCGTGCTGCGTATACTGCTGTGCGTAGTGCGGGCAGGTGTGTCGGTCCTGTGCACGCCCTGAGCCGTCTGGTTGACCGTGTGGTCTGCGGCGCCTGCCTCGGGTGAGCTTGCTCTTCGGTTTAGCTGTGCCTTCTGGTCTCCTTGTTTTGGCTCTGTTTTGGCTCTGTTTTGGCGCGTTGATTTATTCCTCATAGGGGCTAGCTTTGTGGCTCTCTTTCTCCTGCCCCTCCCCGCATGCCTGGTCTTGGCGGTGTGTTAGCTGGGCCTTCTGAGTTTGCCGTGCTTTGTTGCGGTGGCTCCTGGTGCTGCCGGGGGTTTGGCTCTTTGGCCTCGTTCTTGCATGGCTTTCGCTCTGCCTTTCTTCCTTCCTCCTGCCTTTTGCCCTGGCTGGTGGGCGGGTCGCTGTTGCTCTCCGTGCTGTGGTGGTGCCCTGTTGCCCGAGGGTTGGTCTTCCTCGCGGCTTGCTTGTTCCATGTGGTGCTCCTCGCTGGTGGCCTGCTGCGCCTGTGGGTCCTCCTGGTCTCCTTCCCCGCTGTGCTTCTTGCCTCTTCTCTGGCTCCTCTTTTCTGTGTGTCGGGGGGGGGAGGGGGTTTGCTCTGCTGCTGCCCGCCCCTGCTCCTTACTTCTCACGGCTGCCTTCTGGTTCAGGGTGCTGGCCTGTTTTCAGGTTCGGTACTCTTTTGCCTGCTGCCCCTCTGTGCCTTTTTGTTTGGGCGCTGGCTTTCTTAGCCTGGGTTTGGTTCCCTTTTGGGGTGCCTCCCTTGGGTGTTCCTCGCCCTTGGTCTGCGTGGTGGTGGTTTCTGCCACCGTGCTTCTCCGCTTGGTTCGCTGCCTTCTGGTGGTGTCCCTGCCCCTGGCAGCTCGTGCTCTGTGTTTTGCTTGCTCCTGGGGTTCCCTGTGTTGTGGGGTTTCTCCTGCCTGCTTGCTTTCGCCTTGCCCTCTGCACTTGGGTCGGGCTCGCCTTTTGCTTCCTCGGAGGCAGTCTGTTGGGTTTCGCTTATGTTTCCCCTTCTTCTGGTTCCTCTGCGGCTCCCTTCCCCCTGTTGGTGGTGGATTGGTGTTCCAGTTCCTTGTGGGGCTGCGTAGGGGTGCTTTCTGTTGGCTCCCCTGGATTCCTGTCTACACTTTCTGTCCCTCTGCGGTCCTCCTTCTTGGGGGTCGCGGGTGTGGGTGTGTTGGCCTGGCCTTGGTGGGGCTGTGTCGTCCTTTTTTCGGGTGGCCTTGCCTCTGCTTCGGGCCGGCTGTTGGGTTCTGCCTGTGCTCTCTGGCCTGCTGGTCCGGCGCCTCCACTTCCTGGCTTCGGCGTGGTTGGTCGGGGTGCGGGCGCCGGGGCCCCTCGTTTTCTTTTTCGCGTCCCATGGGGGGGGGGGGGGAGCGTGGCTTTCCTGGTGCTCTCTGGGGCGCTCTGTCTGCACCTCGGTGGTTCATGCTGCCTTGGCTGTAGCTGTTCTGTTCTGCTTTGCTCCGGCCTGGGGCTTCGGGTGTGGTCCCGGGGCCTTCTTTGTGCTTGGTTACTTCTGTGGTCTGGCTGCTTCTGTTTCTTCCTTGCCGACCCTGGCTGTCCCTGTGCTTGCCTTGGGCTTGCTTCGAGTGTTTCCTGCTTGCCCCTCCTGGTGCTGCCTGTGTTCCTGACTGGTTTTGTTCCCGGTTGGGCTTCTGTGGCTGCGGTTGTTGTCCGCCTGTTCTTCTTTGCTGTGGCGCTTCCTTCCCCCTCCCCTGGTTGTGTTTCCGGTGGTGGTTCGCCTTTTGGGCCCTGGGTTTCATGCTGCTGCTGTTTTGGCCTGGCTGTCTTGTTGCTGCCTTGTCCTTGGCGGTTCGCCTGTTTTTCCCCTCTTCTGGTCTGCCGTTCTCCCGGTTGGTGGCCTGTGGTGGTGCTCGGATTCTGCTCTGCTTTGGTGTCTGCTGGGGCTTTCTGCTCCCGCTTGTCGGGGCTCTGCGTCCTTGCCTGGGCTCTCTTTTGTGTCCTGGCGGGGTGCTCTGCTGTTCTGGCCGCTTCCTGTTGGTCCTTCGGGCCTTTTTTTCTGTGTGGCTGCAGTGGTCTGCCGGCTTCTGGCTGGTTCTGGTTGTCCTCGGCCTGTGCCTCCTGGGCTCTCTGGCTGTTTTTGCCTGCTCGGTGGGGTGTATTCGTGGGCGTTTCCTAGTATTGGTGTCCTGATTCGCTCTGCCTCCCTTGTGTTTCCGGGCTTGGTTCCGGGGTGGGTCTGTTTGGGTGCCCCTCCCCCTCCCTCTCTCGGGTTGGGGTGCGGTTCCGAGTTGCTTTGCCTCGGTGGGGTCCTTCCTCCAGGCGGCGGATTGTCTGTCTCCTGCTGCCTGGCCCTCTCTTTTCTCTCTTCCTCCGGCTTCCGCTTTGGCGGTTTTCTCTGTTTCTTTACGGTTCTCTGTGTGGTCCGGCGGGGGTCTGCTGGGGGTTCCCTGTTCCTCCGTGCCCCTTTGCTGTGGCCTGTCCGTGCGTGGCTCCCTCCAGGGTTTTTCTTTTGCCTGCATCTCTCCTACGTGGTTCGGTTGCTTGGCTGTGGTCCTGGCTTCCTAGTTCCTTTGGCTCTGTTTCTGGGTTCCTCTCCGGCTTTGCTGGGGTCGGGCCTTGTGGTCTTTTGGTCTGGGTGCTGTGCGCCCTGTGGCTGTTTGTTTTACGGCTGCTCCTGTCCTTGCTGCTTGCTTGGCCTGGGTGTGGGGTGCCTGTGCGGTTCCCTGCCGTGTTTACTCCTGTTTTTTCCTGACCTCGGAGCCTGGTGTGGGGGCTGCTGGGTGTTCCCCGCTTGCTCTGGCCTCTGGTCCTGATCTGTTTCCCTTCCTTTTGGGGTTGGGGGTTTTCTGTGGGCTGTGGCCGGTGGCTCTGTCCCCGCCCTTGTTGGGCTTGTACAGTTCCGGTCTTGTTGGCTTCTCCTTTGTTGGTCGGCTTTTGGCTGGTGCTTCTGGGGGCGTCTCTGGCCTGTGGTCTTTGGGTTGGCCTTCCCTTCCCCTGCTGTTCCAGGTTCGGGGGTCTTCCTGGTTTTTTTTGGGGGGCCTCCTGCCCTTTTGGTTTTTTGCCCTTCGGGGTTCTTAGGGTGTTTTCCCCTTCCCTGCCTTTCTGTGTAGTTGGGGTTTCGCTCCTGCTCGGCTCTTGTTCTGGCCTGCTGGTTGGCGTGTCCTGTGGGTCTTCCCGTTGGTTCTGGGCTGGGCGGCCATGTCTGGTGGGTTGCTTGGCCGTGTCTTTTGGGTTTTGGGTCCGGTTGCTCTGTCTCCGGGTTTCTCTGGTTGGCGGCCTCCTTGTTGGGGATCCTGGCCTTCTGTTTTTGGGGTGTCTCCGGTCCTTGTTTTGCTCCTGCTGTCCTGTTCTGGGGTGCGGTCCGGTTGTTTCCTGCGGTTTCCTTCGTTCTCCTTCTCGGTGCTCCCTTGGGTTGCTGCTTTTGTTGTGGTTTCCTGGGTGTGCTTTTGGGGGCAGAAGGCCGGTTTTCTGCTTTGGTATTCTCCACTTATTTATGAATGGGACGAGGACATAAGGGACCTGGGGGTAATGTTCAATTACTTACCGGTAATCTTCATTACCCCAGGTCCCGTTGTCCTCGTCCCATTCATACGCCCCTCCCTCCCGGGCGGCCGGCCTTCCTGTCTGGGCTTGGTTGTACAGACGGGATGCTGGGTAAGTACTGCTTATGTACTCCCGGTGGGAGGGGCAGTATTAGGGTCCCAGCATGCCTCTGCTCTTTTTTTTCTGTCGGGAGATTGTTATCTCCACTTATTTATGAATGGGAAGAGGACAATGGGACCTGGGGTAATGAAGATTACCGGTAAGTAATTGAACATTAAATACAAATTACTTCCCACCCTTTACTCCTATGAACAGCACAACACACCTACAATTAGTTCCACAATTACCAAAATTAATTACCAAATAATTAATTGCAATTAATTAACATCCAATTATTAATGCATCAATTAAAAATAAATTACTTCCCACCCTTTACACCTATAAACACCACAGCACACACCTAAAATTAATTACAGAATTACCATAATTAATTACCAATTGATTAATTAAAATTAATTAACAACCCATTATTAATTAATTATTAATAAATTACACATTTAACACAATAACATCTAAATTAAATAAGTAAATAAAAAAAAAAATATATATATATATAATGATCAAAAAAGGTAGTATAATTAAATTGCTTCGCATCTTATTCCCCTGTAAACCCGCAACCTGCTACGGAACTAAAAATGCAAAATTCAAATAAAAAGAAATTAATAACTACAAAAAATGTAAGACGTATATTAAAAATACGAACAATCCTTATACAAAAAACATACATTATACATATAAAATATTTACTTAAATACATACTATTTATAAAAAACCGATATTTTTAACAACTATATTTTTGCAAACAATAATATACAATATAAAATTGCTATTACTTACTTCAAGTCGATATTCTTGACCACAATATTCTTGGGGGTCGATTCCGATCCGGTAAAAAGCGCTCCGAATCGTCGTACGGAGCGTTTTTTCCCCGTACGAATCGTACCTGTAAACGTCCCGTATGTACGACGAAGTACGATTCGTACCAGAAGCCGTACTCCGTACGAGTCGTACAAGACACTGTACGACTCTAATCTCCGTACGATTCTCCCTCGGAACCCGCTGTACGCGACATCTGTACGGTTCGCGGCTGGTTTTTACGACCCAGCAAGTACGATACGTGTCGGGTACGCACCGTACGACCTTTTTCTACGGGAGCTGAAAACAGCCGTAAAAGCAGAGTTCGCGCCCAAACAGGTACGGAACGGCCCCCCCCGGGTATGGTGCGTACCCCCCATGATTGCAGGGGTACGCACCGTACCCCTGCGATCATGGGGTGTACGAGCCGTACCCCCATTGTACGATCGGTGTACGAACCGTACCCCCATCGTACAATGGGGTATGGCTCGTACACCGATCGTACATGGGGTACGACTCGTAAACCAATCGTACAATGGGGGTACGGCTCGTACACTGATCATACATGGGGTACGGCTCCTACACCGATCGTACATGGGGTACGGCTCGTAAACCAATCGTACAATGGGGGTACGGCTCGTACACTGATCATACATGGGGTACGGCTCCTACACCGATCGTACAATGGGGTACGGCTCGTACACCGATCGTACAATGGGGGTACCGCTTGTACACCAATCGTACAATGGGGGTACGGCTCGTACACCGATCGTACAATGGGGGTACGGCTCGTACACCGATCGTACATGGGGTACGGCTCGTACACCCATGATCGCAGGGGTACGGTGCGTACCCCTACGATTATGGGGGTACGGACCGTACGGTGTGTATGTGTTTGTGTGCTTTTCCGGACGACTCGCCCTTACCTGACGTTGACCGTACGAATCGCGTCCTCATACCCCGGTCCGGATCGTACTCGTCGGGTCATACGGCATTTGTGTACGAGTCGTACGGTATGTGTACGAGTCGTACGGTTCACGGTTTCAGCCTTGCAATACGTATGGATAGCGACGATTCGGACGGATTCACGGAATACGGATCGTACTTCGCGACTCGGACGGACGGGTACGATTCGTACGGAGAGGGCTCCGGATACAAATCGTACGGACGTTTTTTTTCCTGAATCGGAATCGACCCCTTGGTGTTGATATTTCTGAAGCAAGATATTAATGACTAGATTTTTGTGCAACTCAATATTTTGTTCTCGGTATTCTGTCTCTGCACCGACTTCTGACCTCTGTCTCTGAACTCAGACTACATGTGACAAGATAAAAACAAGATTTAAAGGTATTTTTAATGTGCATTCACTTTGTGAATGAAGAGAACACTTGTTGTTTATCAGTTCGCAGAGGGGGCGGGCAGGCCGTAAATAAAGCTCGCCCTGTTAAAATCTGACTCGCCATAGAGAGTGGGCGAGTAGATTTGTCAAGGCCTGCTCTCTGTTAGTACGGTCCACATGCTCAAAACTGAAGAATTTGTTTGACTTTCATTTTCTGTCTCAGGAAACAGAGATGGCTATGAGGAAAGGATTCGAAAGTATTTTGACAGATTACTAAAGTGAGGTTGGGATTCAGATGGTATCACCCTAAACTATGCGCAATAATTTTTACCACCCGAATCTTATGTGTTTTTAACTATTCCTAACAAACTGAGAGGGAGGTGATGCCCGTAGACAGGCAACAATGCTTTCTTCTCTTTATAAAAATAATTTCCGTATATTTTTTTATTTTTTAAACACGTATCCCTCCAATACCTATAAAGACCTTCGTCTGAGAAAGCCAGCTTTTCAGATTCTGTTGAGTAGACTGAGCCACACAGTAAAGGATTTGACTCCCTTCAGTGAAAAAAGGAATTTATAGAGGACATTTTACTGAATCTGTTTCAGAAGTCAGGAAGTGGTGTGTTGATGTTGTTATCTGTTTCTGAAGAAGCTAAGCTCAGCCATGAGCAGTGCTTAATTAGTAAAATACATACATACATACATACACTGATATAAATATTAACAGTAGTTAGTAATGATAATAATGAACTAAAAGTGCAACTACCCAAAGTATTTCTTTCTTTGGAGTCCGCTGCTGGAACACCAAGGATGCGAAGTCTTGATTCCACCTGACACTTTTTTATTCCACCACCCTCCTCTTCCTCTGTTTTTGTGTCACGCTTGCAGATTTTATGTCATCTCTACCTACTCCGTTTGCCACTGTTCTCCAATTGTTGCCCTTGGTTTTCCCTCTTCTGCTGTTCTGTCTCTTGTTGAAACTGAAAGTCTGATAATGCAAAATAAGTATCCCTCCTCAAAAATGAGTTGTGATGCCCACCCCCTAAACCACACCACAAATTAAGCAGTAGTCTTCTGGTATAGTTATGTTGTCTTGATTGACTCTGATGAACAAATGTTTGTGATAATTCTATTGCTTCATGTCTACTTGTATGCTTGCAGGAGTACAAATGGGATGGTATATTTCAGTGGCATAAATAAAGATGTTGACATGTATTTATAAAGGGCCTGTTTGGGAGAGCTAGGTGTGCTGTTGCTGTGTCGTTGTTTGAATCATGCTGAAAGTGTATTTGAAGATGGCTAGTTACACATGGTCCTAAAAGCCGGAAGGTGTTCAGCAGCTCTGATTGGTTTTCAGAATAAGCTCCAGAGGTGATGGGCAGTGGTTCACACAGGATGTGCCATGAGAGCAGGTGTTCTTGTGCTGGTGATACTCTCAGCATGCGTGCAGCTTCCCTCTTCGTTTGATTTCTGCAGATGGGTGTGTATGTTTCAATGTGCAATGGGGGTTCCAAGTACAATGGTGTGAGGACAATACACAGGAATTTACATTGAGTACAGTTTAGTTGGAAGCCGGCACGCTCAGTGCCATGTTGGCATCATTCAAAGCTCCGATGCTGCTATTGAGGCTTCCCCCATGTTGGCAGCGGCATGAAGGCTGGCCACATTGATATAATGAATGCAGTTGACAGTAGTTAAGATGGGAAAGTGAATGCGCCTCCATGGCTGTCAGGAAATGCTTGCAGAGTAAGAACGCGTTTTAGTTTGTTTTTCAAAGCAACATGTTATTGATAAATGCCAAAGACTCTAGAATACGGGTAAAGGTAATAGTTTCATCATTAGTGACTCCATCAACTGTGAAGCAATATTTTATATATCTGATTCCCTGTAAATGTGAAAAACGGTGTGTGGGATCAACAAAGATAATCTTAAAAGAAAGCTTAAACGAACACTCGAGTGCTCTAAATACACATGGCACCATGTGTCCTATGAAAGCCCATTCTAGGATCCAAAATACTGATGACGACATAATAGGTGTGACATTTCTAGGAATACAACACGTTAAGACATTCAGAAAAGGAGGTAATAGAGAACATGTTTTGAGAATAATGGAAACTAGGTGGATGGATAAACTTGGAACTCGGATTTACAGTTGTCAAGCATAATGCAATATATGTGCCATTGTATTAAACATGGATTTGCAATCACAAAACTATCTGTCACCAGTTACCATTGTAAAGGAATAACTCTCGAGTATGCAATTCTTTTCTTTTTCTTTCTTCTTCTCTTGTCATCCTTTTGTTGCTTGTTTCTGTCCCCCTCTGCCACCCTATGACCCCCTCTACTACGACCACCCAACAAACCCCCACCATAACCACCACCACCACCACATTACCCTAACCACTACCACCCTTCCTTATCCTAACCACCACTACCCTACCCTAATCACCAACACCATAATCACCACACCACCATTACTCTACCACCACCCCTGTCCTAACTACTGCACCCCTTACCACCACCACCCTCACCACTATCCTAACCACGACCCTCACTATACTCAACACCACCACTGTGCCACCCTTCTAACCTTCCTACCCTCACCACCATCACTGTTTCAAAATGGCTCTCAATTCCTGTAGAAGCTCCTTATTTTTTGACAACCCTTTTCAACTCATTACATGATTGTTTTCATAGAAAGTTGTGGCTTACACTCAGGCGTCCGCAGGGGGGGGCAAGGGGGGGCACTTGCCCCCCCCTGGATCTGGTGAGTCAGTGTGGCATTTATTTACAATAAATAAAATGGAAGAACCGAACTTCGGAAGTTTTTATTTTGTCAGCAGGCCTCTTCATTGTAGAATTTTAGGCCAGCAGCAGCACCAAAATCCCTATGACATCATGACGCCGGAGAGTGCTGCGCCACCTATCTTACGCTGCAAAGTACCGCGCAGGGCGCGCCCGCGCGTTAGGTCACACACAGCCGGGCCCCACCACACACACACAGTGGTGTTTGTTTCCAGGGCCAGCCCGGTGACACAACATTAGGAGCAGCCCGGCGCCGAGCAGGAATTCGGGAAAACGGCTGCTGCCTTGCCTGTTCCGAGTAGCATTTAGCGAAGGTCTGCAAGTAAGAGAAATCTGTTTCTCATAAAAAAATAATGGTTTGTCATGTGTATAATATTATCTGAAGGCGGTAGTGGGTTCACGACGAATCACGACCTTTCCCTCGCATATCATCACAGCCCCCCCTTACGTCTGCTTGAGCCGCCGCCCAGGACCCATTAACTACAGAAAGCCTCACAGGTATTATTCATGCGCATAATTTAGTCAGCCCTGCCGCATAATTTGGCCCTCCCCTCCTCCCTTGATGCCTAATTCCAGTGGCCCCGGCCCGATCTATGGCTATCTACATCCCCAAAACGTTGTAAAGCGAGGTGACGCCAGCGCATAAGTAAAGGTTTTAGAATTGCCTTTTCTTGAATGAATGGAGAGGAATCCAGCTGTAAAAGTTTATTTTACATGGAACACCGGACATCTTTTCAGCATCTATGCACGGCTACAAAATGGTCATGTAGACTATGTTGCGGAATGTTGAAATTCTGCTGCCTTTTCATGTGTCTTTTCTACGCTGACAGAGGCTGGATCCAGCGAGTAAACCTTTTTATTGCTCGGTAAGCCAGGTACCCCCCGGGTACCCCCGCTTCCAAAAAGGCCTGTTTCAAGACACCTTTCTGTCTGCAACAACCTAGTTAAAATCAAATTAGTAGCAGGCATTTGAGTGGTTCTCGTGAGGAGGCGGAGGGGGAGTGGTGTCGGCGCTATAAAATCTCCAAAATGAGCCCCGGCCTCGGGATGGAAGGCCTGGCAGTCTGCGTTTAATTTTCGCAAATTACACGTTTTGATCTGCCTACGCAGAGTTAAGAACGACCTGAATGTACTAGTGCTCCTATATTGTCATAGAACTCCGTTCTCAAACACAATACCATTAAACTAGCTTTAATACATGCTATATTCTGCATTTTGTTACTAGTAACAACGTGGGCACAGAGTATGCTTGCATGCTCCTAAATACCAGATCGGCGTGCTGTCACGCGCAAGACATCTTTGAGCTCCTCGAGACAGAGAAGCCTCTCTGTTTATTGCTGACCGAGACATGGTGGGGAGAGTTCTCGAACCCCGATGTGGCGATGGCAATTCCGCCGGAGTATAACATCTTCAGGAAGGACAGGGTTAAGGGCAGGGGCGGAGGTGTCGCACTGGTGGTAAAGAAGGGCACGGTTTGCACCGTCTTGCAGACGGAGGATATCCGTGGCTCGGAGTCGCTTGCTTTTGCTATCATGCTAGCGCCGCACCATTCAGTGAAAGGACTCCTGGTCTATCGACCACCAGGCCCGCCCGGTACGTTCTTTGCTGATCTCGATTCGGTGCTGCTGGGACTGGCCCTGAGAGCAGAGCACTGCATAGTAGCGGGGGATTTTAACATCCGGATGGATGATCCGTCTGACCCCGCTGCTATAAAGCTTTCTGACACCGTGACTCCGCTGGGTTTTATCCCCTACTTGAAGGGGCCGACTCATGCTAAGGGGCACACGCTGGATCAGGTCTTTTCCACTTCACCTTTGGTGGTGAAAGAGATTCTCCCGGTCTTGTGGTCGGATCACTGCCTCGCCAAATTTTCTATCAGTGGCATTGTCAGGTCGTCCATCCCTGTCCCTCAGCAACGGGTAGGTGCTGCCAGAGCTTTTAATAGAGTGACCCCTGAGATGTTAGCTCAGGCCGCTGTGGATCACCCCTGTCCTCTTGTCGGGGACCTGGAGAGAGACTTGGAGTCCCTGCAGGAGTGGCTTGTGGATAGGCTTGATGATCTGGCCCCGGTGCTGCCTCCCCGCTTAACATCAAGGCGAGTCTCGGCCCCTTGGTTTACTGCTGCACTGCGGGCTACGCGGCAGCAGTGCAAGGTAGCCGAAAGGGCCTGGCGGGCACATTATGACAGTGAGGACAGGTCTGCCTATAAACTCGTGGTGAATGCCTACCATCGGGATATCCGCCTCGCAAAGAAAATCTATCTTGCGGGTAGAATTGACGCAGCCTCGAACTCTAGTAAGGAGATCTTTACTATTGTGAGAGAATTTATTTCTCCTCGGACCGTCACGTCGGATGAGGTGCCCCTAGAGTCCTGGGCGGCGGATCTTGCCTGTTTTTTTACGGCCAAGATAAAGCTTATACAGGACTCTTTTCCAGCGGGAGCGCCTGAGGAAACATCGACTACTCCCGCGGCTGGCCTTTCCCCTCCCGTTTGGCAGGGCGCCGTCTTGGCCGAGTTTCCATCTTTGCCGACCTCTGCCTCCTTAGCACTTATGGGCAATTTAAAATCGGGGTCGCCACTTGACCCATGCCCAGCTAAGCTCCTGGGTAAGTTGGCGGAGGTGGTTAACCCACTGGCGAACCCTCTTCTCAATCTTTCGTTGAGTCTGGGAGTGGTGCCGCCAGGATGGAAGCAGGCAATGGTCATCCCGCTGCTAAAAAAACCGGGGCTCGACCCGAAGGTCCCAGCCAATCATAGACCGATTTCGCTGTTGCCGGCCCTCGTTAAAATCCTGGAGAAGCACGTCCAGTCGGTGCTCTCCAATTTCTTGGAGTCTCATGAGATCTTGCATGACTCCCAGTCTGGCTTCCGTACAAATCGTAGCACCGAAACCGCGCTCCTTGAGGTTTCTGAAACCATCAAGGGAGTGTTGGATACCGGGGGTAAAGTCATGCTGGTGTTGTTGGACCTGTCGGCGGCTTTTGACACCGTCCCCCATGATGGCCTTCTCGCAAGACTCTATGAGATTGGCCTGCGGGGGACGGTGCTCAAATGGTTTTCATCCTTTCTTGCCGACCGCCGGCAAACGATCTGGACGCCGCCTGACACCGCTGTGATGCCGCCTTTGGGAGTCGGGGTCCCCCAGGGCTCTATTTTGAGCCCGACCCTCTTTAACATCTTTCTGACCCCCTTGGCGGCGGTCGTGGAGTCTTTCGGTGTCCGGATCGTGTCATATGCCGACGACACCCAGCTCCTCTTCTCTTGCGAGAGAGGGGCCGACTTTGACGGGGAGAGTATCCGGAATTGCCTTGGGGCGGTGTTTGCATGGTTCCAACTGCACAGCCTCAAGTGCAATTCCGATAAGTCCGAGGTACTCTTTTTCGGGTGCGATACGGAGCCTAGCTGGCAGGCCTGGTGGCCCATTGACATGTTCCCTCCGTCCGGTTCTTCCCCTATGGTTAAGAACTTGGGGGTTAAGATGGATGGGGGACTGTCAATGAAAGCCCAGATTTTTGGGGTGACGGGCACCTGCTTCGGTCTTTTAAAAATGCTGCGGAGGTTCCTGCCTCTTTTGTCGGAGGAGCATAGGAGGCTGACAGTGCAGGCCCTGATAGGCTCCAGGTTGGATTACGCCAACATTCTTTACCTGGGCCTACCTGAGTACCTGCTGCAGCGGCTTCAGGTTGCGCAGAACGCGGCGGCCAGGGCCATTTTTGGTCTAAACAGACGCGCCAGCGCCTCCGGGCTTATGAGGACTTTGCACTGGCTACCGATCCGTAAACGGATCGCTTTTAAAGCCATGATATTGGCCTATAAGGCACTCCACGCAGTAGGAGCAAAACATCTTCAAAAGAGAGTGGTCTTTTACCAGCCGGGCCGCTCTCTGCGGTCTGAATCGTTGCTTATGGCGGCCGTCCCTCGTATTAAGAGAGCTCGCTTGGGCGGCCGCTCTTTCAGTCTGCTGGCCCCACAGATGTGGAATTCGCTTCCACTCTTACTTCGGGGAGCGACCAGTCTTTTGGATTTTAGGAGAGGTCTTAAAACCTGGTTGTTTACCCAGTAGGCCTCCCTAGTCGCTCTTCCTTGTTCTCTGTGTGTGTGGTGTTTTCTTTTTAATTGTGTTATGTTATTCTGAACCTGTTCCCCTTACTCAAAGCGCCGGGACACTCTTTTTGAGTATCCGTTGCGCTATATAAAAAACATAAATAACAATAACATAACATAACATATTCGTGTGGGAAACTTTTAGTGTGTTGGTGGTTTTTGACAATTTTGCTGTCTTCAAAAGTGCAGAACAAAACACGTGAAATAAAGAAAACAGCTGCCAAAATGTAACTCGTGGTGGACTGAGTATTTCCACTCACAAAGATCCATTAGCACAGTGGGTTATTGCGTTTGTCACAGAGATCCTTTGGTCTCTTACAGTTCATAAGTTAAAGTCCTAGTGTAGCACAGTGAACTATTAACTGGCAACAAAGAGCTGCAGGCAGACTATAAGACATGGATTAGAAATGTATGTTTTTCCTCTGTCTTTCCTTATCTCAAGGTTTATATAAATGTGTTTGGATGGAAATAAATTATTATTGTAAAACCAATCCCAACCACTGTTGCATTTTAAATCTTGAGTTTGTACTTCTTCTGATGAAGCACTCTTAAAATATACTGCCTACCAGAATAGATGACATGTGACTCCTACACCGTGCAGTTCTTGTTTTTTGCAATATTTCTTATATGTTGATTTACACACACATGATTCATTGTCTGCATAATATGTATCTGATGGTAAATTGTTCTGACACCCTATATTGGTATGACTACTGCTATAAAAGAAATTAAATACATGTTAGAGAAGGGCTATGGTGAGCTGAGGGTACCTTTGGAGGGTGATAGCGGGGAAATAGAAGGAGATCATTGGCGTCACCGACAAAGATTGTTGCACTGGGCACAACCAGACCTAAAGCTGGCCCTGGTCTCACTACCCAACCTCCCACCACGCAATTCTGATCAGGTGGCAACTAGGATTGCCACCTGACCATGGGCGTCCGCAGGGGGGGGGCAAGGGGGGCTAACATTCCTCTGATCATCAGCCTTTAGCTCCTACCTAGTGCCGTGGTTCTGAGCCCGCCCGTGTTTCTAAATTCCTAACATCATAAATTATGGCCACAAGCAGGAGCTCCATTGGGGTGGGCATCCATGTTTGAAAAGAAAGCAAACACAAAGGCACTTGCCTTTGAGGCATTTCTCTTGGAGACTGTCTATTAGCATTTAAAGCCTCGGGCTCCCACAATACTTTTAGATACCTGAAATTTTGCATAGTGTCTCCTCATAGTGCCTGGGAGAGTGCATGAGCATCACAAGTCATTGAAAGGTATTTTGGGGAACTGGTCTGCAGCAGCTTCCCACCAAAGCACAGTCTACTGTTTGCTACATGCAGCTGAATTGTGACCTGCGGCCCTTTTTCCTTTTCAAGCACTCATGGAGCTTGGGTGTATATTTATACGTGTTTATATTATGCTGGTGTTGTTTTTTTGTTTTATTGTAGCTGTGAGTATGTTGGTAGGTGGCTATAATAGTTATTTAGCTATTATTTCCAGGTAGACTACTCCGTTGTTATTTTACAAAGAGTTTGACTTTGAATTGTAGCATTTCGTAAAACTTCATTTAGTAAGGTTCCACAGTGGGTGAATGCGTGTGCTGCTAAGGTCAGTGTGTATTCTGTATATCACAATTCAATTCCTAATAGGATAACTCAGTAGGTTAATATGCTTGCTTTGTGCAACTGCAGATGTAGACTGTGGCATGGGGACCTATGTGGAATAACATGGGGTTTGCATACAGGACTGAAGTGCACAGAGATCTATCGATGCTACTAGTGCTGGCACTTCATGGTATCGACTGAGATGCAATGGCAGTACTTTGTGCATGTTCCAGCATTGGAATTTCTGGTAGTTCAACTGCGGTGTTATTGCAGAGCGGTGCGTAGGAAACAGGATTATCGTGTAACAAAGTGACAGCAATTACTTGGTACGAGGTCTGAGATGCACTAGCAGGGCTGTGAGTTCCAGTAATGTGCAGGTTTGTGGTGCAATGGGAACTGTGTTTGGCATCAATTAGCAATTTTGAAGTTGCATCCAGGAAGAATCGAAGTGCCTGCCTACCTGTGTAAAGTACAACTTATGCCATAATAGGGTGCTCTGCTACAGTCTGTCAGTTATGAAGCACAGCGAGGCCAATAGCAGTGGTGGTATAGGGCATAATTAAGGTGCAGAGTAGGGTATGTGTTCTAGTATTTGAATACTAGTAGTACGACACGATTGTGAGCCAGGTAAGAGAAGGGAGCTAATTTGGGCTACAGTGTTGACATTGCTCTACACTGTTGCAGCCTCCCCACTTTTTCAGTCTTGTGCAATCTTCCCTGGCAGTCTGACCCCACATGTTGTGTTTCCTTACCTTGTGTGCACTGTGGTCAAAGGGAGAGCAACCAATGCTGCTGTGTGCGCTTATCCAATGTTTAACACTATTACCTTGAGTGTAGGTACAAGGGTTGCTGTTGAATTTGTGTAACATTGACTGAGCCTTTTCTACCTTTTAAAATCAGCACTTAATTTAAATGACTGCTATGTACTGTTGTTTTTTTTATTTTGTAACTATCTTTCTATGCAATTCTACTTTAGTCCAAAATTAAAATTAAATAGAACGTGGCAAATGCACCCAACACAGCTCAGACATACTGCAGTGGGCCTCACAAGGACTCCTCATTAATACAACCTCCCACAGCACACAGTAGACAGGATTCTTCACTAGCAAGCACAGCATATATTTGAGGTTTAACCTACTACCTACAAAACTACTAATAATGACACACAAGTACTACCAAGCCCAACACACTAGACTGAACAATTCAAAATAAATTGATTTTATTGTATGGTTAATAAACACAGTACAAATTAAATAAATATGAACAACTCGTAAACATTCAAAAGTACTCAGCCTCAGAACTTAAATGAATACCAATGTGCCCAAAGCAGAGTTCCTACATACCATCAAAGCACATCATCAAACAGTGCATATCACCCATCCAACACAGTACTAATATACTAGCAGATGGACATCAGGTTTCTGCAATAACACTCTATACTCAGAGTTAATTGACACTCATACAAACCTGGCGAGCTGGTAATGAGGTCAACCTTTTGCCCCCCCCTGGAAAAAATTCTGCGGACGCCCATGCTTACTCTTGAGTACCTTGTTCTTGCCTGAAACTATGCTTCTAGGTAGTTAGTAAAGCTAAGACATATCAAAGATTAAGGAAAATGTACATGTCATCTATAGCTATATTTCGGCCTGTCAACTTATCTATGGAAATCAATATGTGACTTTTGAGAAAGAATTCTATGTGGTAAGATGCTGCTGTGAGCACCAAGGTGAGTGCTCACTGGGCAGATTCACATTTGCATAAATGTCCTATTTAATTGCCTTATAAATTTTAATTGCTGTGCAGCGAGAATCAGAAAAGGTAGTGTTCATCGCATTATGATATCAGGTGTGGTTTTGAGAATTATCATGACATCATTCACCCGATAGCCCATTTAACCAACACCACTTAATATTAACTTTGTAGGGATTCAAGGATGAGTCAACACAAAAGGAATCAAACCTGCTAGAGAAGTAGCTGCATTAAGCAACTGAGCTAACTTAGTGGGAGTAAAATATCTCTTCATCCCATAAACCTTCCACCCCTTTTTCAGTTTTTTGGGGAACTTCAAAAGTACTATGAATGAATTTGTGTGGGACCCTCTTTAGCTGGCATTTCTGATAAAAAAACACAAGATATCACGTTGGACAAATAGGAAGAGTACACAAAGGGAGCATGGTTTGATGAGTTGTGAAGAAAAGTTCTAACCCCCAGATTCATCAATGTCCCGATGTGGGAGTCCTTAATAGCGATTATTAAGGAATCGCTATTAAGGACTCGCAAATCGGGATTCATGTAGAAATCGCACAATTAATTAATTAATTGCGATTTCTACAGCTTCCTTATTTGCGATTAGCTAATTGCTAATCGCAAATAAGGAATGACTCCCCATTAGAGTCCCATTAATAAGGCCCATAGGAATGAATGGGGAGTCATTCCTTATTTGCGATTAGCAATTGGCTAATCGCAAATAAGGAAGCGATTTCAAGGGTGCCAGGGTGTCCAAAGGACACCCTGTAGCACCCCCGAAATGCAAATGTACAGAGGTGTTGCGCACACACAAGTCCAAAGGACATGTGTGTGTGTAACATGCAACTTAGAAAAATGCACTAAAGTGCATTTGTCTAAGTTTTCGCTATTTACCACGAAGTTACACTTCGCGGTAAATAGCGGCCCCATATTGCGATTTCGCAATTTTAAAAAGGTTCATGAATAGCATTTAAGGAATCTCTAATTGAGATTCCTTAAATGCGATTCTTCGCAATTTTTCGCATTCTGCAATTGCGATTTTTGCAATTGGGATGATGAATCCCAAATGCAAAAATAGCGCTCGCAAAGGGCCAGATTCTGAGAATCTGGCCCTTTGCGAGCCGATTGTGCAATGATGAATCTGGCCGTTAAAGAGAAAGAAATACGTCATCGGGCGCCCCACCAATTCACCCGCACCCCTCAGTCTCACTCAACGCACTTTCCATCTGTCTGGCGCCGGCATTGCCCCCCGATTAGCCTCGGTATTCTCCCCTCCATCCTCCTCCTCGGAGTCTGCAGACGGGGTCTGCAGTGCGGTCACCAGTGCCTCCCATGCTCTCGCTGTCTCTAACGCCTTCTCATTATTTGAGCGTCTAGCCAATTGCAGGCGAAGGGTGCCCTCGCTGCTCGCCCAGGTCAAGAAGCTCGCCCGCCA
Organism: Lissotriton helveticus; assembly: GCF_964261635.1. Classification (NCBI taxonomy): domain Eukaryota; kingdom Metazoa; phylum Chordata; class Amphibia; order Caudata; family Salamandridae; genus Lissotriton; species Lissotriton helveticus. Next base: position 767,668,604 of record NC_136068.1, read on the forward strand.
TCTCTGATAGCGTGGGCCCGTCCTAGACTTCCAATGCATGGTGAGTTCCCGTTTTGCCATGATCAGCCCACAGTCGTAAAATTTGCTAGTAACTTTGGTACGGGAGGTATGTGGAAACCAAAGCAGCAAACAAGTAGCCATCTCAGCCTCCAGTGCCCGCCGCGTTGCACGATTCAGGCACGTCACCACCTCCTCCCAATAGGACCCCAATCCTGCACAGGTCCAGAACATATGTCGGAAGTCGGCACCGTCTGCAGCGCATCTCGGGCACGTTGAGTGGGATTCCCCAAAGTACCTCAGAATCTTGGCCTGAGTCAGGTACGCCCTATGAAGCGTGAAAAACTGTACCAACTGGAACCGGACATTGCGCGTACCCTTCCAGGCATGCCGCAATAGGTGGGGCCACGTCGCCTTCGGCATGGGTCTGCCGATATCCGTCTCCCATTTACCTTTTAAGGTATATAGTGGTGACAGAGTCAGAGTCAGAGTCAATTGCACTTTATTCGATTATTTTAAAATCATAAAAGTATGCTATACATTCATTTTTGATCAAACACAATTTTTTTTTTTTTAAATTAATAAAAAGTTATTAAAAGCAGGGATTCAATATATACACGTCTTCAGCGGTGATCAAGGTAACTATACAACGAAATTATTTACAATTCCATAATTTTTAGAACCACTGCGAATTGTGCAAATCTATCAAAATTTTACAAACTTTTATACATTGAAATTGCTACAGATCTATTTACAGTACTATTTACAATCATTCTATATCCATTTTACATCCAGGGGAAGTGTGCAAACCTTGCGAGATTCATAAAGTAGTTTTTGCTAAAGGTCAGGTATTGAAAAACTAGTTGCCTAGAAATATTTCGATCAATCGTCAATTTCCATATTATAGGGCACAAGTTGGCCGAACTCTCTTTTGCCTGGACCGAATTGACATTATCAGGAAATTGGCTACCCCATACATTACTAGTGGTGACTCCATTAGCTGCAGGAACAATAAAGCCGGTTTAACTTGGATAAACTCTTGATCTTTCAGTATTGGCTTGATAAACTTCTCCCTGCCACTCTTAAAGAAGGGACAAAAGAACACAAAATGCAATAAGTCCTGGTCAGAAAAATCATCACATTTGCAGGGAGCATTCTCGTGAGGCTTACACCACTTATCATATTCACCCAGCAGAAAGTGAGCTTGATTAAAGCAAAATTTTGTAAGGAGCCACCGATGGTATGGCTTATTAACTATCGTCAAGTATGGTTGAATAGATAACGATGTAATCATCATATAGTGAGACCTTACAGTTGGCTTCATTATTTTGCTTAACTCTCTTTCTGCTTCCCTTTTCTTTATAAAGTGGATCTTGACCCATTTGATGTCTTCTCTTAATAGGCCTTCAGGTTTTGTATATAGATCAGGGCGGCCCAAATATCCTGCAGTTGTTTTGATATATGTTAGCCACGCGATCGCAGCTACATTGTCCCGCCCCATACAATCCCTAATGATTTTATGATTTAAAGTTAAGTCGGGATTAAGCCATGTTTTAATCCATGACAAGAGTGGGGCCATGGACAGCGTATCTTCAATATACCCCATCCCCAATTCCATATGGATTGTGAAGGCTGGAGTAGATTGGGGAAGGCCCATAAGGGATCGCAAGAATATATTCTCCTCTTTTTGTATATGAGCCATGTTTTTAAAACCCCATATCGAGGCCCCGTACCTGGCAATGGCCAGGGTTTTGGCTCTAAAGATGGACAATATAGCCTCGGCCGGTTTGCCACCCAGTCGTTTTGCGAAACCCAGGATAGCGGCCGCCGATATCTTTACTGCCACTGCTTTGCTCGAGATTTGTGGTGCCCACGTCCCTTTCTCATCAAACACCACTCCTAGGTAGGTGAAAACTTTGACTTTGGAAAGCACAGAGCCATTACAGGAGAGGGGTTTAATACTATTCTTGCGTTTGCCCACTGCCATTACATGTGATTTCTCTATATTTACTAATAGATCCAGGTCTTGCATAAAAGCCCCAAAGGTATTTAATAGATGTTGTAAGCCATTTGGGGTTCTCGACAACAATACCTTATCATCGGCATATAATAGGACCGGCATCAAGGAGCCACCCATACACGGTACATCAGTAGAGGCCGCTTCCAGGGACTTTCCTAATTAATTAATATAAAGGGAAAAAAGCATGGGGGCCAAGATGCACCCTTGGCGCACCCCCCTTCCTGATTTAAAAAATGCTGTACAATTACCCTCTTGAGACATGCGAATAGTCGCCCTCAGAGCACTATGGAGTTGCGCCAAAAAATTCACAAGTGCTCGATCCAGTCCCCTTTAAGGAGTATTGTCCACAGCTTTGACCTATTAACTAGGTCAAAGGCTGTGGACAAGTCCATGAATGCCAGGTACATCATCCCCTTTGATGCTACTGTATATTTGCTCAGAGTAAGATGTAAATTTAGGCATTGATCTCTGCCTCTGCCAGATCGAAAGCCATACTGAGCCTCACACAGAATATCTTTATTAGTGGCCCAGGCTGAGATTCTTTCTAGTATAACCTTACCTAGGATTTTAAAAGAAGAATCTAACAGAGATATGGGCCTATAGCATCTTGGGTCCCCCCTTTCACCCTTCTTAAAAATGGGGATTATAATGGATTGTGACCAGGTTGTTGGGGCTCTTGTCTTATCAATACTAACTACATTAAAGACGTTAGCGAGGACCACTGACCACATACCCGAGTTTGCTTTAAACATGTCGGCTGGTACTCCGTCTGGGCCAGGGGCCTTCTGGCCCGCCGTGTCCTCAACTGCCTTCTGAACCTCCTTTATAGAAAATCCAGGTAGAATGTCATGCGTGTTAATCACAATTGGGTCTATGGGGCCTAGCTCGAGGTTACTGCCATAAATCTTTTGGAAATTATCCAACCAGTCATGTTCGGGGATATTTACCTCTAGTGGCGCATTTTCTTTCCCATTAAATAAGGGAGTGTTAACAATAGTCCAGAATTTAGCGCTATCCCTCAGAGTAGCCTTCTTGTACAAGTCATCCCATGCCTGTCTTTTTATTTCATTTTTTCTCCTTAAAATATTCAAATTATACTTTTTCCTAAGCCTGACCACCTCTAGTCTATCTCGGAGTATCTTTTTCAATGCTTTATGTAATTCTCTATGGGTTTTGGTGCATTCGTTATCAAACCACCCCTTTACCTTTTTCTCCCTACTTTTCGATTTGCATTTTAAATCATCCGCTACTTGGCGGCAGATGGTTTCGAATGACAAAATTATATTCCCCTCAAATTTAAGTGGTTCCCTACATATGTTAATTTCTTTACCCACTTTTAGATTTAAGGAATAAAAAAAATCCTCTGGGATGATTTTGCTCCATTTAACCCGTCTCCCCTGGTCCCTAGCAATTAAGTCTGTAGGTATTTCTGCTTTGGTTATTTTATTAAATAAAAACAGGTTGTTGTTTTCTACTTCTAACACAACAGGATTATGATCACTGAATGTAGTATGAATAGCATTATAAAAGATAACATTATGTAACATGCCCGGAGAGATGAATATATAATCAATAATAGTGTTGCTGTCCCTAGCACTGTAAGTTGGGACCCTTTCATTGTTATCGAAGAACTCTGGTTCAAATAAATCATTCTCAAGAAGAAGTTCTTCTAGGGCAGACCCCTTTGCAGAATGTTCAAAGTGTGAAAGTGGCATCATATCTATATTTGCAATATCTCTTAACTGGCAGTTCTGTTGACATAAATGTATGTTAAAATCCCCCATCAGGGTGAAATATACAAAAGTGGTTTGACCCTCTTTATAATTACACAAAAACTCTGTCCGGGAGTTGATGTTTTCATTTACAGCTATGCTTTGTATGGCATTATAAAAGTTAATATAACACATTTAGAATTGTTAGACATTGTAACTTCCAAAACTAGATAGTTTTGGGATGGTGTGTTTAATACTTTTACAGTGCCCCTCACATTGACTGATATTAGAAACAGCAACCCTCCTTTATTTCGACCTGAGCTCGATGTCTGGGCAGCTAAAAAATAAGATGTATATCCATCTAACCAGAAATCACAATCCCTATCCCACGTTTCCTGTAGGGCCACCACATCATATTCTTTTAACAAATCCAACCATCTTGTATCACCCCTTTTAGAGCGTAGGCCTGCGATGTTCCAGCTCATCATTTTCAGAATATTACCCTTTTCATCTCCAGTAGGCAAAGTGGGTCGTAACTGGTTTAGGGTACTACCACTGGCAGTCAGTCAATCGTTTTCCTCTAGATTTGATAGGGCAGAAAACCTGTTAGTTAACACCAGACTACTCCTTTGTTCTCTTCCATGCCTATCACAGGTTTTTGGTAACAAGCTTGTAGTGGCGACAAGTGTTCAGTCGACAGGCGTCTGTAGAGGCAAGTGACGGCCTTAATGTGCCCGCCGCCAGCGTAAGCCACTGAAGCTGTGCCGCTAGGTAGTACCATTGAAAATCAGGCACCGCCAGTCCCCCATCAGCCCGTGGACGCATCAGGGTGGTGAGCGTGACACGCCGCCTACCCGTACCCCAGATGAAACCCGTAGTCATAGCCCGAAGTGTCCGGAAGACCGAGGTCGGAATCCACACAGGCAATGCACGCGGAAAAAGTAGAGCAAGCGCGGCAGCTCCGCCATCTTTAATTTAAGAGTGCCACTCGGCCCGCAACCGACAGAGGGAGAGAACTCCAAAAGGCCATACTGCCTTTCAGGCTCCTTATCGCCTTGTGCACGTTACCGTCCAAGAGATCAGACTGTGTATGGTAAATACGGATGCCCAGATAAGATAGGCAGCAGGGTTCCCACCTCAAGTCCTCCCCTGCCGGGGGCTGCTGCCCAATCGGGGTCCAAGGGAATAGGCAGGTTGTGTTCCAATTCACATGCAGGCCCGACAGTCGGCCAAACCGCTGGAGCAGCGCTCTGGCACCCCGTATTGCCTCATCTTCACCGGACAAGAACATCAGTAGATCGTCGGCGTGTAAGGAAATGTAATGGGCCTCTCCACGCAACGTCAGGCCCTCATATGACCTCCCCAATCTAGCATGCGCAGCTAACGGCTCGATCGCGAGTGCAAATAATAGCTGGGATAGCGAGCAACCCTGCCGGGTGCCCTCCCCACCTGACAACCCGCTGATATGGTCGGCCCGGTTTTGACCCTGGCGGAGGCTGAGTTGTACAGTAACGCTGCCCAGCGTACAAACTGATCTCCCAAGCCGAACTCTCTCAAGACCTGAAACATGTAGGGCCACTCCACGCTATCAAAGGCCTTTTCAATATCTACTGATAGCACAGCGGCATTTGGAACATCCTGGCAACCCCCCTCCATAACTCGGAGCAATCGACGTATACACGTTGCCGTGTTCCTGGTAGGGATAAAGCCTGCCTGATCTGGGTGCACCAAGGTCATCATGTGCTCCAAAAGCCGGGTAGCAAGGATTTTACTGAGTATTTTATAGTCCACCATAAGCATAGACAGCAGGCGATATGCTGAGCGCAAGCTGGCATCTCCGCCCTTCTTCAGCAGCGGTATAATAATCGCCTCTCTGGCAGATGCAGGTAGTCTTCCCAGATCCCAAGCTTCCCTATATACCAAGAGCAGTCTTGGCGCTTGGAGATCTACATATTTAGGGTAAAACTCCACCGGGAGACCATCGCCCCCCGGCGTCTTCCGCCGCGCCATGTGCTTGATCGCAGTTCAAATTTCACCCAGGGAAATGGCTTCCCCCAACTTGTCCCCCTGTATTGGATCTAAACGTGGGAGCTGGCCCGCTAAAAGGAAGCCCTGGGTCTCCTCCGGCAGGTCCGGCATCGTGCTGCGGTAGAGCGCAGTTTAGTAGCTAAAGAACTGATCATTAATCTCAGACTGCGAATACACAAGGTCCACAGTCGCCGTGCCCAAGGACAGGATCGGAGTGCCCCGGGCCGCCGGATTCGCTAGCCATGCTAATAGAGAACCCAGTTTGTCCCTTTCTGCATGGGCCCTCACCAGGTACTCCTTGTAGTCAAGACAATGCAGGCGCTCCACCTGAGTGGCCGCCGCCTCACGCGCCTCCAACACTGCCGTCCGGCCCGCTGCATCAGTGTGGCTTGCCCTTTCAGCGCGACGCAGCCGATCTTCCTCCCGTGTGATATCTCGCAGCAACGTCTTGCGTGCTCCTGCCGTGGCCGAAATGCACACCCCTCTCATCACCACCTTAAACGCGTCCCACTCATGGGCTCTACTAGACGCCGTACCTGCATTTTCAGTGAAATAATGTTCTATGCTATTGTTAACCTCAGCACTAAAAACAGGGTCTTCTAAGGCCGTGGGATTCAATCGCCACGTGGGAATCGCCTGATGCCGCCACGTCCACTGCACCGCAATTAAGCAAGGGTTGTGATCCGATAGCGTCCAGATACTCACTGTGATAGACCATGCCCTGGGCTTCCGGTGAGCACAGGATACCATATATTCGCACATGCAAATCATGCGGTATTGATTAGAACGAGTAGTCCCTATCTGTTGGGTGATGGGCCCGCCACGCGTTCACCAGGCCCCATGTGTTCTGCCATTCCTGCCGCGCCTTCGCTATCCTATGGACCGGCGACTGGGTCATTGGAGGATGGGAGCGATCCAAGCCCACATCAGCGACCGAATTGAAATCGCCGCCCAAAAACACCGTACCAGTCAGAAGGGTCGCTAGCTTTCCAGACAGGCGTGAGAAAAAGGCCAGCTGTTCCACATTCGGAGCATACACACTGCACAGTGCCACATCTCTTCCATCCATACGCCCCTGCACCGCTACAAACCTCCCCTCTGGGTCAATCACCGTGGCCAAAGGCTGGAAAGGCACACCCGCACGCACCCAGATCAACGCCCCTCGTGCATACGCAGAATAAGTAGTATAAAACAATTGGCCCGCCATCTACGCTGCAGTGCCCGGCCTTCAGATTGAACAATATGGGTCTCCTGCAGAAAAGCTACCTGGATCCCCCTGCGCACTAGATACGCATGCACCTTATAACGTTTCCTCATGGAGTTCAGCCCCCGCACGTTCCAGGAAATGCATTTCAATTCAAGGCAGGTCCCCATAGTGGAGTACATCAAGGCACAACTTATCCCTCTCCTGAGATGGCACACTGGCAACACCCCAATACCTCAAACATCCCCAACCAACCCCCCTCCCTCCCTTCCCCTGAACAGGCTCTAAACTGCAGTTACCCATCCAAACTTGGACCCAAAAGTGGGAACTCTCTGGCAACTACCAGAGTCTCACACCTAGCGTGAGTATGGGGGGTGTCTCTACACCTGAGCGAGCTAGGCGGTAATAACACCCTATGCTATCAGCGCTCAGCCTCCAATATAGATCCCCTGGGTCCTCAGCGCCCCACCCCGGAGGGACCCCCCAGCAGATTCCGACAGCGGTCATCCCCTCTTAGCACAAATAAAACAACAGGAATATGCACCCATCCCGGTGACAGTCCCCCCGGCTCTCATCCCAACAGGGCAACCCAAAGCCAGGCCAACACCCCCTTACTGTACACAAGCCGGACAAATAAGAGTCACTCGTCCATGAGGCCATCAGCAGTTCCTGGCGTGACATGCTGCAGGGCCCGACTGTCCCCATCAGAGCCCTCAGTTGCTAGGTCCTCCGACCCCTGCCGGGAGCCGATTCCACCACAGGATCTACGTCTACTGCCCTCGAAATGGCGGAGACCGCCTGGAGGGCCACCCGGCGGTCAAGTTCCGTCTGTGAATGTGATGGCGTTCGGATGGATGCCATGCGACCCCTAGGCCGCCGCCTCCTACGTGGCTTCGGGCTGGTTTCCGCCGTCCTCTCCCTCGCCTTCTCCGTCACCTCGTCGCCATCCCTATATGTTTCCAGCCAGCACCAAGCATCCTCAGGTGAGTCAAAAAAGTACGATTTACCATCCACCAACACTTTCAGTCGTGCCGGGAAAAGGAAAGAGTACTGTATGCCCTCCTCGCGAAGGGTCTTCTTGACCACCAGGAAAGTGGAGCGACTGCGCTGGACTTCATATGAATAGTCAGGATAGATGGACACTGATGCTTTATCCACCCGGTAGGCGCCCAGTGCTTGCACCTTCTGCAGTATAACATCCCGGTCCTTAAAATGCAACAGCCGTGCCACCACAGGCCGGGGAGGGTGGCCGACAGCTAGCGGGCGGGCAGGCACACGGTGGGCTCGCTCCAGAGTGTAAAACTGCGACAGACCCTCAAGGGCCACCACCTCGCAAAGCCAGGTCTCCAGGTAGGCATCCATGTTGTTCCTCTCGATTTTTTCAGACAGGCCCACTACCCGGACGTTGTTCCGCCTGTTGCGGCCTTCAGCATCCTCCGCCCTCTTCTCCAGTTGCTGCACCCTGCGCAGTAGGTCCCCCACCGCTGCATCAGTCGCCTTGTGTGATGGCTCCAGCACCTCCAAGGTCAGTTCCGTGGCCTTAACTCTGTCAGCCAGTTTGCCATGATCCGCCCTCAGCAGGCCCAAGCTCGCGGACACCTGCGTGATGTCGTGATGCAGCACCTCTGTTGTGGCCGTGATGGCTTATAGGATCTGCTCCAGTTGTTGCTGTTGTAGCCCCGGTGCCTGCGCTCCAGCAGAATCCTGATCTTGGCCCACCGACATCTCCTCTACAGGATCGGGAGATGGGCCCCCTTTTAGTGCCTTCGGCTTCCCCATGGTCCCGCAGGGCCCTTGCACTCCTCAAGGCCGTTCGAGCGGTGGTCGCACAGTGCACACTTATCTTTGGCAGCAAGAGAAGCACGAAGCCAGATCTCCACTCCACACCAGGCCAGAGTCGCAAGCCTGTGCCAGCCACCACACCACCAGGCCGCCCTGGGGATAGTTGGGTGTTACAGGAGCAAGGCGTGGTCCCCCGGTATCCGTCTCCCCCAACGGTGCCTCCGGCCCCGAGTTGTTAAATTACCGCTACTGTGGGGCAGCTGCCGGAGATCCACGTGGTCCCGAGGGGGTGTCACCAGCTCCTCAGGCGACCATGATCCGGGGCCGCGCCGCTACTCCAGGCCTCTCCTGCGTGGCCTCAGCCGGGTCGCCCTCCACGCCCTCGCCGCTCAGCACCAGGCAGCACCCCCACCGGGGGTGTCCCTCACAGAACCCAGCCTGGGATCCCCGCTCGCAGATGAAGGAGGGCCCGGGCACACTCGCAATGAATCGCCGCCGCCGCTCGCCACCCGGTCATCGAGCGGGCCGTCAGGCAGCCAGGGCCCAGTCTCAAAGCCCCAACGGCGGGCGAGTCCGTAGTTGGTGAGGAGCCTCTTGGTCAGGCTCTACCCACGAACCCCATTTAGGGGCCCAGCTCAGTATCGGGCACAGGGATCCACCAATGAGGCTCGTGATCCTATCCCCAAGGTCCAGCCAGAGCAAACACTGAAAAGCGCTCTCTCCCCGACGTTATGGGGCCACGGTGGGGGGCCCCACAGCCATCCAAGTCCGCTACCAATGAGGGCGATCCCCGCAGCGGCAGACAGCAGCCCCGCTGTCTCTCCGCCGCCGCCGCCGGCCGCGGCAGAAAAAGTCCGATCCGACCGCAATATGGCCGCTCCACCTCCGTGCTGGTCTCCTGGGTACACGAGGCTGGGGATGAGGTGCTGAAATCAGGCCTCACCAATATGGCCGAACGGCCGAGAGAAGGCCCACAAAGTCTTCACTCCGGCGGCGGTGGGCTTCGCCGGCACACTTCGATCAGCGCAGCGGCAACCCTGCAGCTTAGGGAGCCCCTCCAGGACCCAGGCGCCATCCCCCAGGTATATTAACAGGATAAACCCGGCAAGGCAGGCGCGGAGCTCCAAGCTCAAGCAGCCATGCCCGTCGGTGGTCAAGCCACGCCCCCCCACCTAGTCTGTCCTATAATTAGACAGACACTAAAAATCAATCCTGCTACTTGCACATATTAGCCCTAGAGCCCAAGCGCTCTGCACCAATTCGGTGCATCTGTGACTTGGGAAAGGCATGTGTAGTGTAAGGCTTCCATTGTTGACTGAGTCTGCTTGGAGCATAAGCTCCTCCTCAGTACTGGGCAGTCATGGCCTGACTGGCCTGCAATGGCTGCTTTACACCATCTTTTCTGTCACTTGCCATCCAAGCCACAGAGACTGAGCCTATATCTACCAGTGTGGCATCCTATATTCTTTGACCCCCAAATCCGTCAATCCCAGGGAGGAAGTTGGACGCCTTCATCTCACCAAGCCTGATGATGCCTGCGGTGCCACCTGTTGACCCAAACTTCTAAGGTACTGAGCATACAAGCGGATCTCCACCTCTGGCAACAACTTTTCACCTCACCTTCTATGGCCCAAGCAATTCAAAGGCCAGAAAAGCCAAATCACATTCATCATTAGCCTGACCAAAACAGAGGCCTATGCCTGCCACAAGACTCAAATAAGAAACAAGTACAGCAGCCGTTGTCACCCTTGCTCACATAGATCAAGATAGGGTGCCTTTGGGGTAATTAACCCTTTATGGCGCCTGTTTAGGGATGCACGGAGGCTGCAGAATGGGATAAGAGAGACAAGTCAGCAGTGTAGAATTACCAATTCTAACTAAACCTCCTGTACAAAGAGCTGACATTTGGTCTTCGTGTGCTGAGATGCAGTTTATCAGCCCCTTTGTGTAGTGAACGAGTAATACTATTTTCGTACATAGGCAGCCAACTGATAACAACATGGTATATTGGCAAGTTAAAGATATGTTATCTCAAAAGCTGCCATTTTCAAGCGTGCAGGATAAAGCTGCCCTTGTTCTCCCGTTGTGTTATCATTAATTTCCTTGACAATACATGCACTTTCAAGATGTTTGTGATGGGCCTTCACAGTTAGGAAGGTCCTTTATGTTGATCAGTTAAAACACTGATATCCAAGTGAAGCAGCAAGCTGAGATGAAAGTAAATCAATTATATATTGTTCAGTGTTGAGCAAGGGAGTAGTTGAAGCCACGGTAGGTTTTTATTCGGGCATCCATTTACTTTGTGGGGGATTACAGTAAAAGCTCTTTTTATTTTGTTCTTTTGTTGGGAGAGGAAAACATACCTGCTGAATGATGTAAGGCTGGAAATGTGTATTATGTGCATTAAAGCTAAATGACAGGGAGTGGATTATTACTCTGAGCGACAGAGGTTTTCCAGATCACAGGTGAATATCCATTTAAAAAGAGGTGCACTTCGGTTCCAGGGCTAGTGTGTCAATACTTAATGTTGCTATTGCCTTTTTCTTCATTCATCATACTTTTATTTCTTTGGTCACCCTTTTGTGTTCAAACACTGGAGCATATTATCAAGGAGCTATCGCCGAGTTAACGGCACTTCAGCGCAGCCAAAGTCACAATAAATGTATCGCTCCATTCACAAGCTGGTGCTAACAGCCTATATCACCAGTTTACCTGCGATAGCAGCCGCAAAAAACATCACCACAGATGACCTCCGCAACTATCGCTAATGATATGCAGAGTATGCTTTCCTGTGCAAAAAGCTGCAACAATACCAGTCCGGAACATTCTCAATGACCAGCCAGATCAGCGATAAGATCTCAAAACATGCGATAAGGCACATTAGCAGCAGGAAATTAACACCTGCTCTGACCTGGTGTAAAGTCAGACGACAGCCTGCACCAGAAAAGGGAGCCCAGCCCAGAGCCATATCTGAAGGGCAACAGATGCCATGGAGCCCCTGATCATGCAGTCCGGACCCCCAAGAGGACCATAACACCCACCGCCACCACCTCCAGGAGCCCCCCCGACCAACACTAAGGCAGCACAGACAAAGACAGTGACCTTCAGAAAACGTACCAACCTCACAGACCCAACACCAGAGAATGTCATTGCCCACTACAGGCTCAAAGGGACACTCTTCCTCTGCATCCTGACCACCATTGCCCATAGGCTGACAGTACCAACACAGCGGACAACCAACATCCCACCTCAGACAAAGCTGCTGGCCGTGCTGCACGTGTTGACCTCTGGTACCTTCCAACCAACAACTGCCAGAGTCGGAGGAGTCTCGGAGCCAGTCCAATCCAAGTTCCTCACAACAGTCATGGATGACATAATAAGCTTGGTACCCCACTATCTATACTTCCCCCACACTGCGCAGGGACAGCTGGAGACCAAGCAAGGTGTCTAAGCCATAGCTGACTTCCCGCACGTGTTGGGCCAATTGACTGCACACATGTCCTACTTGCGCCCCCTGGCAACACGGCACACAATAACCACAACAGAAAGCACATGTATTCCATCAATGTGCAAGCAACACTGGGAATGCACATGTTGCAAACTAACATACAACATGCCAAACAACATGCTCACCCGCCAGATACGACAGCACAACTTACAGTGGGAACCTGAGCCAGGCATGCACATAAGCCATCAAAGGCATGGCACCTCAGCCACACGATAGCAGATTGTGGGAAGAGGTGGGGACCAGACCAGGCATGTACGAAGGAGGCAAGTGACCGATGAATGAGAATGTGTACAATGCCAAGTGTGGAGTGGATGAGATGGCCAGACTGCAGTATGCAGACCACACACATATCCATATTGACATACACCCCTGGTGTTTGGAGTGTAGTGGACAGTGGACGCAGCCATGTCACCTCAGCCAGTGGGGATGCTAGCGGAAAGGTAGCTTGTTACGTCCCCCCTTGCAGAAAGGTAGCTTGTTACGTATGCCAGGCCAGCGTAGGGGTGTGAATAAAAAGGACGTAGCTCTGGGCGTGGTTCTCTTCCAGAATGCCCAACGTCTCTGCCAGGGCAGGGCCCCTCACCCCACCACGAGGCCGACGCCGTCGCTGTGAGCGGTGTTGCCTGTGATCCTGTGCGCTTGCTGCACCCCAGGACGCTGCTCCCCGAACCAGTCTTGCCCGCCCCTGCGCACCCAGGCCTCAATGCTCACCTGCCGACACCGGCATGTGTCAAAGAGGGCCCACCACGTGCCAGTGCAAGCTCAAATACCCAAGTGCCATGACCCTGGCAGCCTCCTCAGACCATTGCGGCCGCCGGCATACAGGCCCGCAGTACTCCTTTCTCGTTGATGTACTCCACCGGCTGACCCAGCGGACCAGTAGGTCACACATTTGAACTGAGTCTTGATTACACTATGGCAGAGAATATTGTTAAATGGCTGATTCTATGTCACTATACTCCCTTCGACGTGGTGCCACCAAGTCTGTGTATAGCATTCCAACCATACGTGTCTGTGGGCCCACGCGGACTACTTCCTTCGGGCCACACTGCGCTCGAGTAGGTCACACATTTGGAACTGAGTCTTGATTATTCAATGGCAGAGTACATATCATTACACACAAGGAGAGGTGTAAGAAGATGACGCGTATCAGTCAGGAGGAAAAAAGGATCATCGTTACGGAGGTGATCGAATACTACCGACAACTGCCCTGGTGGCACGAGGCAGTGGGCCACTACTGACCGCTGCCTCCGGCCTCCACTGTGGTCGAGTAGGTCACACATTTGGGACTGAGTCTTGATTTAGCAATGGCCGAGTTCATATCATTGTACCGGCAACATCGCAGACTGCATCCCCTTTCAGCCCTGGTGCCATTAAGTCTGTTGCCTGACATTCATGGACACTCTCTGGTTGAACTTTGTTCGGGCGGTGGATGAGGACTTAATAGGTCGTTTGGAGGGCAGTCGCCGGGTTGCAAATGGCCCTGGCGTGAAGGGTTCCCCCCTCCACCAGCCCAAGGAGTATCGTCCGTAAGACTTTATAGTATCCCAGCCCTCACACTTTGGAGGGTATGCACGAAGAAGTCCCTGTGCTTGGTTTACTTACAAGGTTGTAACTTTTCATCCTTTTTCGCCCTAGTTGGGTTTGACGCCTTAGAGTGCGTTGCCCAAAAAGGCGATTTTTTCCTTTTTTTTTTCTCTCTTGGTCCTGATGAATGCTAAGCCGATCTGTGGCTCTGTTGTAGCAGAAACATGTTGACCCTCAGTTTTGTATAGGACTTCCCTGGTTCAAATTCACACAACCTGGTTTACGTCCGCTTTGCACTATGCTTTTAATGAAGTCAGAGCTACCTCTGTATTAAATAATGTTTTCCACTGGGGAGTTGCCAGTACTTCTTTTAAATCACTTTTTCACTAGTACTGGATATAAATTTTCCTTTTTCTCAACAAGAGCCTAATGATGATAACTGGCAACCAATTTTTTGGTGCCTGAAGGCTCTTTTCTAGCACTGCTTTTGCATCTGTCTATCATTCTAACTTTGGTGGTAGTAACCTATCCCCTTATTTGTTTCGCCCTTTAATTTGTTACTCTTCTGTTGATTTATATTGAACTTTGTTGGCATCTGAGTTTATGGACAGGGGGTTGTCTTCATCTTCATGTAGCTGATACCGATGTGCTGGTATTAAAAGGCTGTAGCATTCCACTCCTCAATTTGCCGCTTCCGGATGGCTTCTGCCCTCTGCATCATGCCCTGCAAGACACCTTACACTGTCCCCCGCAACCCACCACCAGATTCACCCCAGACATCGATGAGGACCCGCTCAGTCCACGTGGCCATACCTCAGTGCACCGCAAGTCACCGTCCCGTGGCGGTGTGCCGGTGCCGGCCGCTGTGCATCCTGGGCCACTAACTCCGTGCAGCTCAAGTCAGGGACCCAGTCTTCTGAGATATTGGATGGCATCTGAGACGATGGCCTTGGGGGCATTGATGCCATGTGTATGTGGCCCTGTGCTGTCCACTGCCTCCTGCCTCAACTGCGGTCCACCAGGGCTCACACATCAAATCGAATCCTGACCGGCCCGGATGTCGCATCACCACATGAGGCACACGCCACCACCTCCAGGACCACTTCAAGCCGCCAACTGCCAGAGTCGAAACAGTCGTACTGGCAGACTAACGGAGTTGCTCACACCTCTCGTGGATGCCAGCATCTACCTGATACCCTGCTCAGCACTCCAGGTGCCACTAACTCAGTGCACTGCAACTCATGGACCGTTACTGATTGAGTTTTGTGCTGTGGAGAGGTTAATGTTCTGATAAAGTCCTCAGGATCGGTTTGTTGATTGGTATGCCCACCTGTAGATCGAATCAACGCCTGAATTGCCGTAATGCCACAGAGAAAAATGAACAGATCAGGGAAGGAAAGGAAGGGGACAGCAGGGAGGGAGATCTGAAAGACATAAACAGAGCACACGCATAAGACTATGTTTGTACGACTTAGAACCAACAAGACATGTGAAACTTCCGTAAAAGAGTTATACCTGTAAAGGAAAATTTAAACCTTGTAGATGTGTAGAGGAATCTGGCAGCGTAGGGGTTGATGCGGTGTAACTACAGTAACACAAAAGGCATGTAATTGTGATATAATAATTGTCCATACTATACAGTGTAATATATCTATATCCTGATTCACATGTATAGGAACCTACCTAAGTATCCCTCTACTAAGCATCACAGGGGAAGAGTGTAAACCTTACACCTCCAGAACCCCTGTTAAATAGAAGAGGTACATACAACAGTTAACACCTTTGTATATTGCAATACACGCTGCCACTTCTAGATGATAAATCCAGTTCAAATGAAATCAAGCAAAAGAATACCCCTGGAACTCTTGGCAATTCCTAGCACCCAAACAATGCCTCTTAGATGGGTATGGGGGCGGTATCCCAAGTTACGGAAAGAACAACCTCAATAGTTTTTGAGCGTCCTAAACGCTGCTAGTACATAGCAGTGTATACACCGTTGGCCGAAAATGCCAACCGAGCCAAATCCTGATATTTACAGGTCCCAAAACCAGTACCACGGTAACAGCCATTACCGCGGATCCCAAAGTACTTTGGCACCCTGAAAACCGCGATCCCGCTGTGAAGCGCTGTGGTGCAAGAACCCTTACCGCACCAGGTTAGCCGAGTCTTCAATACCGACAACAAGTTCTCTGAAAGGAAATCCTGACACCAATCCCCAGCCGCCGTCCTCCTTGAATGTTTTCTCGTGAGAACGCGCCGCACCGCGAAGGATCACGGGAATTGTAGTTCCGGCCCAGGGCATGCCGGGAAACGTAGTTTGTTTACGTCGCGATCGTGACAGTACATCCCTCTCTCAACAGAGGGGATCATGGACCAGGCTTCGTGGGGAATCTCCGATGGAAGGCAGACACCAAAACCGGGGCATGAATCCCCAGAGCAGGCTCCCATGAATTTTCCTCGGGCCCATACCCCTTCCATGACACCAGATACCACAACTTACTCCTCCGGTACTTGGAATCCAGTATTCGTCTGACCACATACTCCAACTCTCCCTGTACCAACAAGGGAGGAGGATGATGCTGGCCCTTGGATAATGAAGGTTTCAACAATGAGACATGAAACACCGGATGGATGCGTAGATGAGAAGGGAGCTTCAGTTTCACCGCCACCGGGTTCACGCGTTTCAACACTGTATAGGGTCCAATGTACCTAGGGTTGAAAACACTGTGTTTTCTGAAACGCAGATTCCTTGTGGACAACCACACCTCATCACCTTTGCAGTACAACGGACCTTGTCTCCGGTGTTTATCAGCAGCAGCCTTGTACTTGAGTTTCACGGCCTGCAGCTTTTCCTGCGCTTTGAACAGCGTCTCTTTGATATGAGCCACTCTGTGTGCCACCTCCGGAAGGAGCGAGTCTGTTTTCGGGTGCACAAAGGGAAGAAACCGGGGGTGTCTGCCATACAAACAAGAGAAAGGAGTGTTCTTGGTGGAACTGTGCGTGGCGTTATTATAAGCCACCTCCGCCAACCACAAGTAGTCCATCCAGTTCTCTTTACTATTATCCACGTAGCATCTCAAATACTGCTTAAGAGTCTGGTTTAACCGTTCAGTCTGGCCATCGGTTTGCGGGTGGAAACGTGTGGAAAGGGCTGAGTCAATATGCAACGAAGAACACCATTTCTTCCAGAACTGGGCAGTAAACTGTGAACCTCGGTCGGAGACAATAATACTTGGCAATCCATGTAACCTAACCACGTTGACCATGAGCAGTACAGCCAGCTGACCCGCCGAAGGCACTTGTTTACAGGCCACAAAATGCCCTTCTTAGACAGGTAATCAACCACCACCATTATTGCCGTACATCCACGGTCAGCGGGAAGACCCACGATGAAATCCACCGAAATCCGATCCCAAGGGATCGATGGAGTAGGGAGAGGCTGCAACAACCTCTGTGGACGAGAGTGGTCGGACTTCATCCTTGCACATTGAGCACAGGCGGACACCCATCGCCCAACATCAGGTCTCACAGAAGGCCACCAGAACTGCCGCAGTACACACTCCAGGGTCTTGGCAAGTCCAAGGTGACCCGCACTTGGCGACTCATGGCACCAGACGTAGACCCGCTTCCTCAAGGCCAACGTAGGCACCAATAACCTGTTACGAAACATCGGTAGGCCCCCATGCAACCTGCATTCCTGGTGACAACCAAGCCAGATCTTCCAAACGAATGAGTCCACCCCCTTCTTGACATCCCTCAGGAATGTATCAGGCTGCATAGCACACACCACTCTGTCCGGAGCAACAATGCTAGCCTCGACCCTCTCCTCATATGGAGTAACCGTCGACTGGCGAGTGAGTGCATCCG
Source organism: Lissotriton helveticus (assembly GCF_964261635.1). NCBI lineage: Eukaryota > Metazoa > Chordata > Amphibia > Caudata > Salamandridae > Lissotriton > Lissotriton helveticus. The sequence goes on from NC_136068.1 coordinate 767,686,249, forward strand.
CCTTCCGATTGGCAGTACCTGGACGGAACGTGATGACGAAATTGAAACCAGAGAAAAACATCATCCACCTGAGCTGTCTAGGCGTGAGATGACGCGCGGCAGACATGAACTGTAAATTCCTGTGGTCGGAATAGACAGTGACCACGTGACGGGCTCCCATTAGGAAATGCCGCCATTCCTGAAAAGAGTCCCGAATGGCCAACAACTCTTTTTCTGCGATGTGGTAGCTCTTTTCGGCCGGATTCAGCTTACATGACATATCATTTTGTCCACCATAAGCGTGGAAGGGTATACTCAGACATGAGTCCCTTGCTCACTGCTCCATCAGGATTCAAGCAAGCCGGGCCGACGACGCCTGAAATGGCAGAAACGGGTCCCCGGAAGCTTGTCTCCTTTCTGGTGAAGAATTGGCTTGGTAGTTTGGTCTGCCCTGTTCCCATGATGCACTGGGCCAGGGACAGACTAATTTGCATATAGCCAGGTTCTGAGCTGGGATGGGGCAGTGAGCTAAATAACGGTGATAGATCAAGCCCTGATCTTTGGACTGGGTAAGAGTGGTCTGCTTAATTCAGACACTCTGTTCATCACCACCCCCTTTTCTGAATCATTTTGTCCACCATAAGCGTGGAAGGGTATACTCAGACATGAGTCCCTTGCTCACTGCTCCATCAGGATTCAAGCAAGCCGGGCCGACGACGCCTGAAATGGCAGAAACCGGTCCCCGGAAGCTTGTCTCCTTTCTGGTGAAGAATTGGCTTGGTAGTTTGGTCTGCCCTGTTCCCATGATGCACTGGGCCAGGGACAGACTAATTTGCATATAGCCAGGCTCTGAGCTGGGATGGGGCAGTGAGCTAAATAACGGTGATGGATCAAGCCCTGATCTTTGGACTGGGTAAGAGTGGTCTGCTTAATTCAGACACTCTGTTCATCACCACCCCCTTTTCTGAATCATTTTGTCCACCATAAGCGTGGAAGGGTATACTCAGACATGAGTCCCTTGCTCACTGCTCCATCAGGATTCAAGCAAGCCGGGCCGACGACGCCTGAAATGGCAGAAACCGGTCCCCGGAAGCTTGTCTCCTTTCTGGTGAAGAATTGGCTTGGTAGTTTGGTCTGCCCTGTTCCCATGATGCACTGGGCCAGGGACAGACTAATTTGCATATAGCCAGGTTCTGAGCTGGGATGGGGCAGTGAGCTAAATAACGGTGATGGATCAAGCCCTGATCTTTGGACTGGGTAAGAGTGGTCTGCTTAATTCAGACACTCTGTTCATCACCACCCCCTTTTCTGAATCATTACATGACATATACGCCACCGAGTGTAACTGACCCATATCCGCATGGCGCTGAGATAGGATAGCCCCGATTGGCACATCCGAGGCATCCGCCTCCACAACATAGGGTTTGCCTGGATCAAGGTGGGTCAACACTGGAGCTGACACAAAAGCATCTTTGAGAGCCGTGAAAGCAGCTTGAGCTTCCTCAGACCAGACAAACCCTCTCGCTTTCCTCAGCAGCTGAGTGACAGGCGCCACCAACCGAGAGAACTGATTGATGAAACGCCTGTAAAAATTGGCAAAGCCGATGAAACACTGTACATCACGAACATTACATGGAACAGGCCAATTTTTGACAGCCGCTACCTTCCGTTCTGCCATCTCCTGGCCTTCAGGACTCAGCATTACCCCCAAAAACTCCACAGTACGAACATGAAAGTCACATTTACTGAGTTTGCAGTAAAGATTGTTTGCCTGCAAAATGGTAAGCACGTGTGCCACATGCTGACAGTGCAAATCCTCCGAGTCTGAGTAAACCAGAATATCGTCTATGTAGACGATCACATACCGGTCCAAGATGTCACGAAACACATCTTTTAAAAAGAATTGAAAGGCCGCAGGGGCGTTACAGAGACCGAAGGGCATCACTCTGTACTCGAAGAGTTCGTATCTAGTCTTGAATGCGGTCTTCCATTCATCCCCGCTACGCATGCGGACCAGATGATATGCCCCCTTCAAATCAAGTTTTGTGAACACAGTAGCCTTTTTCACCTGCTCCAACAAAACACTGATCAAGGGTAGAGGATACCTGTTCTTTCCAGTTATTGCATTTAGCGCCCTAAAGTCTACACACGCGCGCAGCTCGCCATTTGCTTTTGGTATGAAAAAAAGAGGCGAGGCGGATGGGGATTTAGATGGACGTATAAAACCCAGACCTAACAGTTTGTCCAAATACTCGCATAGGTGTAGGTTCTCTGGCTCTGTTAGAGCATAAATCTGCCCACACGGTATCGCAGCTCCCGTGACCAGACCGATCTGGCAGTCATACTGCCTATGAGGAGGAAGCTCCTCAGCCTGTACCTCGTTAAACACCTTGTCAAAGGACTGATACTCTGCAGGGAGATGAACACATTTTTCTGCTGCCGTGGCAATACATGACCCACCAGACAAGGCTTGGGCAGGTAGAAGAACCCCCTGGTGACATTGTTTCCTGCAAAACTCGGATCCCATGTGAACCTATCTGGTGCCACAATTTATACTAGGGTTGTGTTTCTCCAACCAGGGTAAACCAAAGATTATACCATATTGAGGAGCCCTGATAACGCTGAACGTAAGAAACTCAGAATGTGTGTCCCCTAGTAACACCTCAATTTCCTCCGTGTCATAGCCTATAGGACCCATGCTGGGCATCCTCCCATCCACAGCATACACTTCTTCAGGCCTCTCTTTCTGCACTAGAGTAAGACCCATACGTTGGGCTTCCTGCATGTCAATAAACATACCCGTTGCCCCTGAATCAATCATAGCTGACGTGACCACCGATTCGCCGGCAAGCACTAACACTATGGAGACAAACAAATGATTTGTTACCCTGTTCAGTCCACTGTAAAGAGAAGGGACATACATAGGACTCCAAGAAACCCCTTCCTGTTTCCCAGAGTCAATCAGTTTTCTGCCACCTTTTCTGTATCTGCGGAAGCCACTCGATTACCCCGAAAACGGTTTGTTTTCGGCTTTACTGGGCATTCTCTTACATAGTGGCCCTTTTTTCCACAATATAAACAAAGCCCTTGTTTACGCCGTGATTCTCTCTCGGCAGGTGTCAAAGCCGTTCTCACAGCCCCTATCTCCATAGGTTCAGAAGAGGAAGCCTGATGCCCTTCCTTAGTGACATGCGTCTCCACCACTGGTTTCATACGATTCTCACTTTTTCTTTCACCCAGTCGATGATCTAACCGCAGGGCCAAATTAATCAAATCCTCACATGACACTGGTTGAGGGCATTCTGTGCAATAACATCTTTAAGTTCGTCATTCAACCCTTGATGGAACAAAGAAGCCTGTTTATTTTCTGGCCAGGTGGTTTCTGCCACTAAAGGCCTGAAGGCATTCAGATATACAACCAAATCTTTCTTGCCCTGTCGTAATTCCAACAATTCCCTATCGGCAGTATATGAGTCCGCCCTTCTATCAAACACTCTAAGAAATTCTGTTTTAAAGGCTTCCCAATCATGCAATAACGGATCGTTACGATTAACCAAAGGGACCGCCCATTGTGCAGCGTTGCCTGCTAAATATGAAACCAAAAAGGCCACCTTGGCCTGATTTGTAGGGAACGATTTAGGTTTACAGGAATAATGTAAAGCTACCTGAGTGAGGAACACCTGAACCTTGTCTGAATCCTCATGAAAACGCTCAGGTGACGCTAACGAAATAGACACAGGCATCTCCACTACCACCGGGGGTGGCGGAGGGGCGGCCCCTACATCAAAAGGATTGCGCTGTACACCATCCAAACGAGACCTTAGGTCAGCAGTCTCTAACCTAGACGCGGCTACTTCCAACTGCAGGTTAGCCAGAACCTCTATCACATCTTCCAATGTGGCCATACTAGCACAACCCGACCGGGAGGACTAAGATACGTGGGTCGGGAATTCTGTTCTGATAAAGTCCTCAGGATCGGTTTGATGATTGGTATGCCCACCTCTAGATCGAATCAACGCCTGAATTGCCGTAATGGCACAGAGCATTGATAAGATCAAGCGAGGGGAAAAATGAACAGATCAGGGAAGGAAAGGAAGGGGACAGCAGGGAGGGAGATCTGAAAGACATAAACAGAGCACACGCATAAGGCTATGTTTGTACGACTTAGAACCAACAAGACATGTGAAACTACCGTAAAAGAGTTATACCTGTAAAGGAAAATTTAAACCTTGTAGATGTGTAGAGGAATCTGGCAGCGTAGGGGTTGATGCGGTGTAACTACAGTAACACAAAAGGCATGTAATCGTGATATAATAATTGTCCATACTATACAGTGTAATATATCTATATCCTGATTCACATGTATAGGAACCTACCTAAGTATCCCTCTACTAAGCATCACAGGGGAAGAGTGTAAACCTTACACTCCAGAACCCCTGTTAAATAGAAGAGGTACATACAACAGTTAACACCTTTGTATATTGCAATACACGCTGCCACTTCTAGATGATAAATCCAGTTCAAATGAAATCAAGCAAAAGAATACCCCTGGAACTCTTGGCAATTCCTAGCACCCAAACAATGCCTCTTAGATGGGTATGGGGGCGGTATCCCAAGTTACGGAAAGAACAAACTCAATAGTTTTTGAGCGTCCTAAACGCTGCTAGTACATAGCAGTGTATACACCGTTGGCCGAAAATGCCAACTGAGCCAAATCCTGATATTTACAGGTCCCAAAACCAGTACCACGGTAACAGCCGTTACCGCGGATCACAAAGTACTTTGACACCCTGAAAACAGCCATGCCGCTGTGAAGCGATGTGGTGCAAGCACCCTTACCGCACCAGGTTAGCCGAGTCTTCAATACCGACAACTAGTTCTCTGAATGGAATTCCCGACACGGATCCTCAGCCGCCGTCCTCCTTAAATGTTTTCTCGTGAGAACGCGCCGCGCCGCGAAGGATCACGGGAATTGTAGTTCCGGCCCAGGGCATGCCGGGAAACGTAGTTTGTTTACGTCGCTATCGTGACAGTTACGCAGCAATATCACTTCAGGCAGTGTGGGAGACCAGGGACGATGATGAGGAAGATGATGCAGGTGTGACACACCCCAGTGCAGCTGCATCAGGTATATTCAGAAGAGACACAATCCTAGACAATTTCTTCACATGAGTGTGCTTAGCTTTAGTGCCCAAAACTCAGTGCAATGCAACTCACCGATTCTTCAGTTTGCATATTGGGTGACCTCTGCACTTGCACCGGCTACCTCCATGATGCTCTGCAGTTGTCTCTGTTATGCTGGTTTTTTCAGTTTCCGTTTTAATGGTGTTCACTGTTCAAGTTGTTGCCAGCACCCAACCGCTCCATGAGGGCTGGCTTACACTCACCCCACACACATTCAGCACAGGCGTCACTGTACATGTTACCTTGCAAATAAAGAGGCCGGTCTCACGTGCTCGTAGCTAGTTCCACAAACTATCTGCGTCTCTGTCACAGTGTGGGTCTCCTTTGTGGGGTGTAGGTGGTCCCTGAAGGAAATTAGACTCCCAAGTATGTGATCCAGTTTGTCTTCCATGGGTTTGGACCCCATCCGCACCTGTTCGGCCACCTCCTTTTGGCATTCTGACACCTGGCATTGGAATGCCATGTGTGGTTCGGTGAAGTGTTGGGAGCCAGCCGTGCTGGCGGCTGCCTCCTGCTGTGTGGTCTGTGCAGGGGCTGGTTTCTCCTCTATGTAGCTTGGCTGCTCTGGTCCTGGTGGTGGTTTGCCTGGGATTTCCATGAGCTGTTGTAGGGCATCGGTGTCGAAGGTGTGGTAGTCCTCTCCAGCATCACTGATGAGTTGTCTGCTCTGACCTGCTGGAGGTATTGTTTGTCCCTCTGCAATGTGAAGGGGAGATGTATGTTGACATTGTGTTGACATGTATGTTGGCGCATTGTTCTTCTTTACATGCAGACTGTATGACAATGTACATTGTGACTGCTTGGGAGGTGCTGGATTTTGATGCGGGACAGTGGACATTTGGACTACATGACGGATGTGAGGTTGTATGCGTACATTTCCATCTCACAGTTTCCTGCTCTGCTAGATGTGGTTGGCCTGTTTCTGCACATGTGCGGAGCCAGTAGTGACCTCTGTTCTGCAGTGTCGGGGTAGCACATTGTCGTCAATGTGGATGTCCTGTTATTGCTATGTGTGTGTGCTGGAGTGTGCCATGGGGATCAGGGACATGATCCAGGGTCATTGTGGGTGTACAGTGTGCCATACATCGTTATGCATGTGTGCCATTGTGCCCATCTTCCCCTGGCCCCCCAGTCCCTGGTCGTTACTCACCCTGTTGATGTTGAGTCAGGTCCTCTCGAGCTGTGTCGGACTCCCAACTCCTTGCACCGTTTCCACACTGATGACCGTGGCCTCCGTTTCCTCCAACTCCTCCTGTAGCGCTGGACTCCTACCTCCTGTCGCCTTTGCTGCCTTCCTGTTGGCAGCGGGTTTGTGCTTGGTTTTGCTTTTCCCTTCATGCCATCGCCTCTTGGCCTCCTCCATTGACCTCCTCGACACTCCGACTGCATTCACGTTAGTCTAATTGGGGGTCAGTTGATAGTAGTGTTCTGTCACCTCCGTGACGCTGATCTGGTTTTCCTGCGGACTACACCCTGTCTTCCTCTCCCTCTTCTCCTTGGCCTTCCCCTACCCCGTTGTTCCTTGCTGGTCTGTGGGGCTTGTGGGGTTCGCGTTGACCTTTGTACTCGGTCCGGGTGCATCTGCTACGTACTTTGAATTGTTTTTGGTTTGTTGTTTATGTTGCTTTTATAGTGCATTTTCCCGCATGACACAGGGTATGTGCAGGCCTGTCGCTGGTTATCGGTTCTTTTTGTATTGCAATTGGCCTCCTCGCACTGTTTTTGCGTTCGTGTTTTGCATTTTTGCAGCATCGCGTTGACTTTATCGTGGACATTTGACGCATTGTCGTGGGCCTATCACATGGTACCTCCGTGTTGTGAATACTTACTTAACTCAGCTTTATTTTCCCACGATAGACTGCAATATGAAGAGTTGCGTGAAGCTAATTTTGTGGTAATTATCACACGTCCTTGAGAATATCCCCCTATGTCTTCAGATTATAGTAATTCAAGGCCAGCAGTACCTTTTCTTTGCACCAGTACCAATCACATTAGCCTGTGGTGTGCATTAAACTAAAAAAGTTTTCAATGACTGCCCTAGGTATACATTCCTGCGATGAAGCACCAGCACAGTTGTATTAAAGTTATATGCAATTTCAATTTTATACATTATTTATCAGAAAGCTATGAGCCTGATTTTGAGTATGGTGGACGGGTTTCTCTGTCACAACCATGACGGATATCCCATTCGCTATATTACGAGTGCATTATATCCAATTGCACTTGTAATACGGAGTACAGGATATACACCACGTTTATGATGGAGTAACCTATCAGCCAGACAATAAATCAGGCCCCATGTCCTCCACATTTAAATGACAATATGTTTTCTTTCTTTAATTTTTATAGTCTGATGCTGGCAAAACAAAAATAAACAAGCATTTACAATGCAATGGTTTCGCCTTTTGAAAAGTTTGAGCTATTGGCATTGTAAATGACAAATTGTTTATTTATGTGTTTGTTTTGAAAATAAATAAATAAATGGCATTGTCATTTACAATGCCAATAGCTTCAGAAAGCTTAAAAAAAAAAGGCAAGAGTGAACGTCGTGCAGGGCCAAAACACAATTATGCTCAACATAAACTCCGAAATAATTTGTTGCATGCAAATAATAATAGGAAAACTAAAACCGAATCATGCTGCACACTTACTCCAAAAAAAAAATCTATATTGGCATTATTAAAACACTAGTTCGATTTCTGAACTCTAAACATTATACATAACGCAATAACATCAATGCATCAATGCACCAAAACCTATAAATAAGGCACATAAATCATGCCATGTCTTCTACTATAAAGGCCTATGTTTGGGGTAAGAAACTCAAAGTATACATTATACCAAGGGATAAATATTCATCTACGGCCCTTACCACAAATTTTAGGTAAAATCAAGGGGCATATTGAGCAATGTGGCGTAATTGCATAACTTCGGAAATTTCATAACAGGTGCAACATGAGATTATCAGAAGTATGTCAGATTATGCCAGCAGAACAAAAATGTTATCTCGGCCTTCTACAAAGCGGCCAGTGACTGTGTGAAGGTGAAACAAAAGAGCTAGATGTACATCGGCTCAAAATCAACTTCAAATTTAAAAAGTGCAACACATGTAAAATCAAAAGAGTTGATGCATCATACACATTCTTGATGAATTATGTACACGTTTAATACATTCTATTATAATATGAGTGAAAAGTCTTCCGCTTTAAAAGCAATCTTCTTTGAAACTTTTGCAACTAAAAAGGTCATACGAACCATGGTTCTTTTGAGGAAATTTAAAACAGTTTATGTGTCACACTTAAACAATAATGTGGGAATATATGTTTGAAAGGGGAAAACAATGACATTGTTACACATCTAGCCTTTGATGCATCATTTATGACCGCTTTCTTCTGAAATGGGAAACATACCAAGACTCACAGATCGCTGATGCTAATTAAAACATTGATGAAAGCATGGGGTGTACCGAAGATCAGACCAGAGACTGCTTGGTGCCTGCAGGAGAGGGGGGTGGGGGGGGGCAGAGGATCGGGTGCAAGCGAGCTCCGCACTGCTTGGTGCCTGTAGGAGAGCGGGGTGGGGGGGGGCAGAGGATCGGGTGCAAGCGAGCTCCGCACTGCTTGGTGCCGGTAGGAGAGGGGGGTGGGGGGGCAGAGGATCGGGTACAAGCGAGCTCCGCACTGCTTGGTGCCTGTAGGAGAGGGGGGTGGGGGGGCAGAGGATCGGGTGCAAGCGAGCTCCGCACTGCTTGGTGCCGGTAGGAGAGGGGGGTGGGGGGGGCAGAGGATCGGGTGCAAGCGAGCTCCGCACTGCTTGGTGCAACAAACATGGAGAGGACATGAGACGGAGTTAAACAGCACCGATACACGCAAAGACTTAAACGTAAACACATGCCGCCGGATGCATTCCATTAACGGAAAACAGACAACAGCAACAAGACACAGAAAGACGTAAAACAAACATGGAGAGGACATGAGACGGAGGTAAAAGAAAATTTGCTTACCTGATCGCAAATACACAGTACTTCCTGGCAACTTAAATCTCGCAGCCCACTCCAACAGAAGACACTTCGAAAAAGACAAAAACATGACCGAAAAAAATAAATAAAATGATCGCATGACGGTCGCAAGGGGGCGGGATGAGTAAAAATCACGGGAACGCCCACGAATCTGCTCCGGCAATGACGGACAGATCGCTCTTCCAATGGCTAGCCTCCTTTTATGGAGCTAGCCAATGGAAGAGAAGGCGGGACAAAGTGCACATACTGTGAAACATAAGATTTCGCCTGCGCGAACGTTGCTGCGCAGCGGACGCCAGGCGAAACCTAAAAAGCACCAGTTTAACAGGGCACAAACTATTGGTTTTGTCAATCTTTGTTATGAATGCAGTAGAGGAATTTCTCTCAGCTTTTCTCCTGCCTTCTCTCCCTCCCACCTGTTTCCTCTCCACATAATAAAATTCCACTTACCTCTTTCCCTGGCCGCATCTCTCCTCCGCTGCTACGGGAGTCCCGGAAATAGGAAGCACCCAGGCACCCGATAGCCAATCACAATGCTGCAATGCAGAGTTGTGACTGGTCTGAGCGCCGTGGATTGGCACTATAATTGGGGACTGGGGGCATGCTCCCCACCAGGCTGTGTAATGCAGCTTGGTGGGGAACATGCAAAGTGTGCATGATTGTTTGGCCAGGCCAAGACAGCCGGCCAAGCAGTTATGCGCACTTGTAGTGTGCAAACCACTCCTCCCCCTTTGCCTCCAGCCTTGCCCCGCCCTAACTCAACCCCGAACCAGCGAAAAATAACATGATAATATTTACGTTATTATCGTTTTATTTTTCCTGCTCAAAGAGAATTGGGGAGACGCTCCTCCGTCTTAGCCGAGGATCCGACCCTGGTCATTGGGGAGCCAAGAGCTGATCGAACACTACTAAGCCACCTTCAACCCCGTAAAATCATTCATTTATTTCAAACAGCGATCTTCTCTGTCTTTAGGTATGTCCATTTGATCAGAGCCAAACTAAGACCCTTATCCACCACTGCCCTCCTCAACACTCTTCACCGCCATATGGGCAAACACATGCACCAAATAGCAGAAACCCCACTGCTGCTCAGGCTAATTTCTACCACTCAATTGGGCGTACACATCAACTCCCACTCTCAGTCCTTTTGCTAACTTCCACTGATCTCACCGTCTATCCCTCATGCTCACAGTTACTTAAACACACAATGAGTACATCATTCTTCCTGTCACAAACAACCACTGATTCATTCCCCACACACACACACTTTGTTACCCTGGAGTCTCTACCGATTCTACTGAAGGGCTCTGCATGTCTCTGAGAGGCAGTCTAAAGATCATAAGGGCTTGTTTCCCCCATGCTGAGGCCTGAGAGGAGACCATCCTCCTGCCTCAAAAAACAGGAGCCTCCTTTTTCCTTATTCTCCTGGCTCTACAGCATGGCCACTACCATTGTACCTAATATCATCAAATCTACATCACCTTTTTCCTCCTTTACTCCTGTAGTGAGCACCATATGTCTGAGCAAGGCACAAAATGCTAGGTGACCTCACCAGCCACTGCAATCGTTCCCAAAAAACAATCCTAAAACCTGCCATACAATTCCTTCCCACACCAAGCAATTTTCTACCCGGTTTATTCAAGAGATCAATGAAGGTCAGCGTAGGGCTCATGGGGGACAAGACTGGGCTGGCAAGAAACTTGACACAAGGTGGTTGGGCTCTTAAACCATTATCACCTTGTTTTCCCTCTATGTCTTAGTCTCCTTGTTAACCCAAAACGATGTTGATTTTATGAAGATAGGCTTTCCAACTTGATCAGATAAAAGCATTTTAGGGGGTTAACTTTTTACATCAGAGTACTCATACTTTGGGCAGGTCTCTGGCTTTTTCGTTTTTTTTTCTTCAGTATTTTGATGGCTGCCCCACCTATTTATTTATTTATTTTAAAGTTTTATATAGTGCGAACATGAACGTAGTGGGTATCAGAGCGCTTTACATAAGAGTTGAGAGACACAAAAGGCAATTATATAAAGCAATAACAACCAATATAATGATAAAGGGCAAAGATAAAAACCATAACAGCGCTTCATGTAGCCCAGGTGAGCTGGTATTTAAGGCGAGCTCTCCCACTGTCCTCCCTTGGGAAAGGTGCCTGCATGCGCTATACTAGTCGCATTTAAGCGTGCTGCGCTTATTATTGATTTTAAACCTCGTTTTCTGACATTTGCACTATTTTGTTTGGAGCCTCGTTTTAATTGTATAACTGTTTCTGGCCTCATACCTGCATTTTAATTTGTGCCCCCACCGCGTTTTTTCGCGGAATTTCACCGGTTTTGTAATTTCTTCGTGGCGCTTGGCCGCCATCTTGGGGTGGTCTCTGCCTCCTGTGCCACTTGCTGCAGCGCTCTAGCGCTTCATGTAGCCCAGGTGAGCTGGTATTTAAGGCGAGCTCTCCCACTGTCCTCCCTTGGGAAAGGTGCCTGCATGCGCTATACTAGTCGCACTTAAGCGTGCTGCGCTTATTATTGATTTTAAACCTCGTTTTCTGACATTTGCACTATTTTGTTTGGAGCCTCGTTTTAATTGTATAACTGTTTCTGGCCTCATACCTGCATTTTAATTTGTGCCCCCACCGCGTTTTTTCGCGGAATTTCACCGGTTTTGTAATTTCTTCGTGGCGCTTGGCCGCCATCTTGGGGTGGTCTCTGCCTCCTGTGCCACTTGCTGCAGCGCTCTAGCGCTTCATGTAGCCCAGGTGAGCTGGTATTTAAGGCGAGCTCTCCCACTGTCCTCCCTTGGGAAAGGTGCCTGCATGCGCTATACTAGTCGCATTTAAGCGTGCTGCGCTTATTATTGATTTTAAACCTCGTTTTCTGACATTTGCACTATTTTGTTTGGAGCCTCGTTTTAATTGTATAACTGTTTCTGGCCTCATACCTGCATTTTAATTTGTGCCCCCACCGCGTTTTTTCGCGGAATTTCACCGGTTTTGTAATTTCTTCGTGGCGCTTGGCCGCCATCTTGGGGTGGTCTCTGCCTCCTGTGCCACTTGCTGCAGCGCTCTAGCGCTTCATGTAGCCCAGGTGAGCTGGTATTTAAGGCGAGCTCTCCCACTGTCCTCCCTTGGGAAAGGTGCCTGCATGCGCTATACTAGTCGCACTTAAGCGTGCTGCGCTTATTATTGATTTTAAACCTCGTTTTCTGACATTTGCACTATTTTGTTTGGAGCCTCGTTTTAATTGTATAACTGTTTCTGGCCTCATACCTGCATTTTAATTTGTGCCCCCACCGCGTTTTTTCGCGGAATTTCACCGGTTTTGTAATTTCTTCGTGGCGCTTGGCCGCCATCTTGGGGTGGTCTCTGCCTCCTGTGCCACTTGCTGCAGCGCTCTAGCGCTTCATGTAGCCCAGGTGAGCTGGTATTTAAAGCTCACTCTGCTAGCGCAGCGGTGACGCGCAGCGGTAGCGCCTGACTCGCGCCGGAGTCGAGCCAGAGTCTGCCCGTCTGCGCCCGTCCGCGCTAAGTACGCGCGGTACGCCAGGGAGTTTATCTTTTATTTTTACCTAGTGTATATTTGTGTGTCCGTAGCTGTCGCCCTGTCAGGATGATTATGTATTCCGGTGCCTCGCTTCTTGCCATCAGAGATACTCTACCACGCTGCTCTACCACACCCCACCATCCGCTGTGTGGCCCGTTTCAGTGTGCTTGCAACAGATGGTCATTGGACCAGCCTGTAGGTATTCGCGAGCTCGCCACTTCTCCCGCCCCACGAGCTCCTCCTGGTCTCTCTCCGTTGCCTGGTAGCTTGGGATCTGGTCTACGTTTTTTAAATCTGAACACCAGATCTCTAGTGAAACACCATCTGTCTGTGGCTGACCTCATTCTGGATAAGACACCAGATCTGTTGGCTGTAACTGAAACCTGGCTACAAGATACTGATGACGCCATAGTCAATCTTGCCTGTCCTCCGGGCTATTCATGCTTCAGATCCAACCGCCACTCTAGAGGTGGAGGGATCGCCTTATTTATCAGATCCGCCTATACATGTACCTGGACGGTCTTGCAGATTGCTGGATGTGAGAGTGCGCTGTTTAAGGTTTCCATCAGCCCACAGTTCTCGCTGTCAGGGATGGTTGTTTATCGCCCTCCAGGCAGCGATGTAGCTTTTAGAGGTGCCTTTCCGGAGGCTGTGAGCCTCTTGGCTAGTGGATGTGCAAACTTTTCTATCTTGGGCGACCTAAATCTCCACTTTGATAGGTTAGAGTCTCTGGCCATCAGTGGTTTTTTGGCCGATTTAGAGGCTTTGCAGTTGACCCAGCTTATTTCTCAGCCTACACACGTGGCCGGCCACACCCTTGATCCGTTTTTTACCACTCTCTCTGATGTTCGGATTGTGGCGGTTGATCCTGTGATATGGTCTGACCACTATCTGGTGTCTGCTTGGCTTCCCCTCCCTGCTAATCCTACTATACCGCCTCCTTTGCGGATACCCCGGCGTCACTGGAACAAACTAAGGTTAGAGGACCTGCACCGCATTTTGGGTGCTGAGCCATTAGGTCCCCTGCTGAATGCCACCTCGGGCTATGACCGGTTCTGTAACTGGATTACCAGGGCGCTGGACGCCCTGGTACCCATCATCTCCAGCAAATCCAGTCCTCGGCAGGCTAGCCCTTGGTATGACAGCGCGCTGCGTGCAATGAAGTCCTCTTGCAGACGGGCGGAAAGGGTGTGGCGTAAGTCGTACGATGCCGACAAGAAATCCATCTACCTGGCCTTAGTTAAGCTTTACCATCGAGCTATATGCAGGGCCCGGGCGGCGTTTTACGCAGCCGAATTTCGAAATAGCCTTAACCCGACTAAAACCATCTTTAAGACCATAAAAGACTTAATGGCAAAGAGAGTTCCCCCACAGTTGGACAGTTCCACTGCCCACTGTGAAGCCCTAGCCACCTTCTTTTTGGATAAAGTCAGGAAGATCTATCTGGCGTTTCCAAGCACATTGTCTCCTGTGATTCCCTGGAGCGGCTCTAGCAGCTGTCCATCGCTGCACTCCCTTCCTACCATCTCCAATGAGGAGTTCGCAAAGTGGGCCCTGCGAGTCAAGTCTGGATCGCCTGCAGACCCGGTAAGATCTGCTCTCTTCAGGGACGTTGCTTTTCAGGGCCGCACAGCAGTGTGCTCCCTGATTAACCTCTCCCTAACCTCTGGCCTGGTCCCTGCCAAATGGAAGCAAGCGGTGGTTTCCCCGATCCTAAAAAAACCATCTTTGGATCCATCGAGACCTGAAAACTACCGCCCTATATCTTTGCTCCCTTGGCCGGCCAAGGTTATGGAGGCCCATGTAAATCGGGCCCTCACGGAGCATATGACCCTTGTGAATGTCCTGGATCCCACGCAGAATGGGTTTCGTGCTGGCCACAGCACCGAGACGGCCCTTCTGGCAATGGTTGAGCATTTGCGAAGTGTGCTCGATGCAGGTCAAACGGCAGCGCTTATTTTACTAGACCTGAGCGCTGCCTTTGACACTGTCTCCCATCGCATCTTGCTACACCGCCTGCAGGACATTGGCATTTGTGGTTCAGCTCTGCAGTGGTTCCGCTCCTTCCTCAGTGATCGCTCCTTCTGCGTTGCCACCCCTCCTTTTCAGTCCAAGTACCATCCTTTGGACCTGGGGGTCCCTCAGGGCTCCTCGCTGAGTCCCACGCTTTTTAATCTGTACGTGCAGCCGCTGGCTGAGGTCGTCAGGCAATGGGGCCTTACCATGGTCTCCTATGCTGACGACACTCAGTTGGCGGTTACGATCAGCGGGGATGCCAAGCAGGATGCCCTCAGGTTCCGAAGTGGACTGAGAGAGGTGGCCAGCTGGATGAATAACAACTGTCTCCAGCTGAACGCGTCAAAAACAGAGGTGATGATCGTTGGAAGGGAAGCGGACCACTGGGGGGACGAATGGTGGCCTCCAGAGCTGGGATCAGCGCCGGCCCCTGTCCTGGAACTCAGGAATCTCGGAGTATGGCTTGACCACACGCTAAGCTTTGTGACTCATACAAAGAGAGTGGCGGCCTGCTGTTTTGGAGTACTACGCGGGCTAAGACCCCTGCTGCGATTCTTCGATGCTCCTACAAGACAGCTGGTCATTCAAGCAATGATCATCTCGCGGTTGGATTACGCCAGTTCTCTCCTTTTAGGAGCGAACCAAGCCGAGATTCTCCGTTTACAACGAGTCCAGAACGCGGCGGCTAGGGCGGTGGTTGGTCTGCCTCGAACCTGCCCCACCTCTAACACCCTGCGGTCCTTGCACTGGCTCCCGATATGCAAGCGTATCCAATTCAAGGCTCTCTGCCTGGTTTTTAAAATTCTGAGAGAGTTGGCACCCGGAATACTGAATACATTGATCTCTCCCTATGTTCCTACCCGCTCACTACGATCCCTTGGACAGTCCTTGGTGGTCGTCCCCCGCTTCAGACTTAGTCGGATGGGGGGTCGCTCCTTCCGCGTGAAAGCCGCAACCCTCTGGAATGCGCTCCCCTTGGAAATCCGCCTTTCGAATGACCTAATGTCTTTCCGTAGGGCCCTGAAAACCTTCCTGTTTTAATTGTTTCTAGCTTTTACTGTTTGCTTTTTGTTACCGGACCTAGTGTTGTGTTGTGTTTACCTTTCCCTGCGCCAGGACGCTCCTTCGCTGGAGCAGCTGTGCGCATTAAAATGCAACTAACATAACATAACATAACAAAAATGGCAACAAAAAGACATAAAAGAGCAGGCAATGGGGTAATACAATTGCCAAGTAGGCAATAATCAGCGTTACATGATAACAGACAAAAGGGCTAGAGTTTCTAGCTCAGCGCGGTGTTCATCAGTAAAGTTTTTACTTTCTTTCTGAAGGAGAGCATAGAAGGAATTAATCTAGTTTCCGGAGGAAGGGAGTTCCAGATTCACGGGGCAATACCTGAGAAAGTACGATTGTAGATTTTCATTTTTTTATATTTCTTCAGCTTGAGAAGCAAGGTGCTGGAGCTCCTTGGGGAATGGGCACCACCCGACAGTTCAAGCTTATTTGCCAGGTACAAAGTGGTATTGAAATGCAGTGCTTTATGAGTCATACATGAATCCGTGTGAAACCGGGAGCCAGTTGAGAGATTTCAGGTCAGGAGAAATGTGATTGGATTTCTTGGAGCCAGTGATAAGCCTAGCCGTCGCATTCAGAGATGCTCTGAGGGAGGCTTATCTGTATCTTGGTAGCCCGCAGAGTGTGGCACTACCGTATTCCAACCGTGATTTAACTAACGATTGCACCGCAGATTTGAAGCCATCATGGGGAGGAAGGGTTTAAGTTTCCTGAGGATACTCAGTTGGAAATTCGCTCCTTTGAAAGAAGTGCTGATGTGATCCTGCATGTTTAAGTTCTTATCCAGCACTATTCCTAGCGATTTTGTAA
Source organism: Lissotriton helveticus (assembly GCF_964261635.1). Lineage (NCBI taxonomy): Eukaryota > Metazoa > Chordata > Amphibia > Caudata > Salamandridae > Lissotriton > Lissotriton helveticus. Next base: position 767,702,870 of record NC_136068.1, read on the forward strand.
AGTCAATGATGCAGGGTGTGCATTTGAGAGCGGAGAGATTTTTCATATATTTCTCTACAATGGCGGATTGCTTGGATGGTGATATAAGTAAGAATTCTGTTTTGAGGGTGTGAAGTTTGAGGTGGTTGGAGGTTAACCACTTTTGGGTTTTGAGTAGCGTTCCGTTGAGTATCTTAATATCATCAGAGGAAGAGATTTTCATGTACAATTGGGTGTCATCCGCATACATGCGATCCACTGATTGGTATATTGCTCGACTCAGATGGGAATCATGAAGTAGTGGCTGCATGTAGTTAGGTTGAAATGACTGTAGTGAGTGCCTTTGAAAACATGGTAAGGGTATTTTGTCATCTCAAGGCACACCCATGTTTTGAATCTTTAGGGCATGGGCTGCTTGTTTTTCCGTGCTGGATTTGGAAGCACTTACTGTGTTCACTTGATTTGTGGTACACTTGGGCATATATGAGAAGTGATTATTTTAACTCTAACTCTGCCTCTCATTTTATGCATTACTTAGTGCTCAGGTCAACAAAGTGCATTTTTGTACATCTTGATACCCTTCCCCTGTGCTGGTTCTGTCTTTGGTATTATTTATCTTGAATATGGTCCATATATCTATATTTGGTTCTTTGCTGCATAAGCTCAGTCTAGTGTCATTTTCTCATGATCAGTGCTTCTCTAATTTAGAGCTGGTAATGTGTGAAAGCATATAGGTACATATTGGCAGGATATTTGAATTCATGCAAATCAATGGTGACATCTGGACAGGTCCATGTTCTGCTTTGACTTACCATTTTCACAATCCTACACAAATTTGCTTTGGTTGATACTTGACTTGCTTTTGGAGAGTGCTTGTCCCCGCCCTTTGGGAGAGACCGGTTTTCCCAATGATGTCTGATACTGACGTGAGCCTCTGAAAGGCCTTTCCTTGTGGGAAAACTTGGTAACTTCATGACTAGTTGTTTATTGATGTGCATCCGTTTTGAGGTATTGCCTGAATATGCAGCGTATGAGCAATCCTTGCTAAACCTCTTTTAAACAAAAAAAGCTTAAAAGAGTCCTAGAGCCTCCCCCTTCTTTACCCCTACTTACCATTGGTGTCCATGCATGTCGCATTCATTTCCTTACTTGTCATTGGTCAGCGGCTTTCTGGGCTTCCTTCTTCTTCCTGGCCTACAAGTTTCTCTCCCTGCAATGAGGCATCGACCAACTACAATTTCCTGTCAACGGCCAGTGTCCTTCCACTGGCTGCATGCTTTCTGAGCGACTTCTTTTTTACTTTGAGACATGCACTAGGAGTGCATGTGTCTGCAGTCTGTCTACCCTCCCACACTGTCTGTGCTTTTCTTGTCTCCCTCCCGTTGTCTGTGGTCTTGCCCAGACCTCTCTCTCCCACCACCATTGTGTTGCTTGCCCCCTCCCGCTGTCTGCTTTGTATGTGACCTCATGCATCCATATCTCACCTTCCACCAACTCCATCCCCCCTTCTGTTGCTTGCCTGTCCCACCCTATTCTCCCCTCCCGCTGTCCACCAACCCCATACCCTCCATGGCCCTCCTGTCCACCACAAAAAACATTAACAAAGCCAAATAACTCTTGCAGAGCTATTTGGCTTTGTAAATGTTTTCATACATGTTATACAGCAGCACGGTCTGCTGTGCAACGTACCTTAAAGTAAACAAAAAGATTGGTATGACCCTGAAAGGGCCAGACATGCCACAACACTGTATTTTTATTTTCTTTAAGTCATGTTGCACATAAACCTGTGTTGCTGTGCAACATGTCCAAAAACATTGACAAAGCCAATAGGTCTTGCATAAGAGAAACCTATTGACTTTGTCAATGTTTGTTCATTAAAGTAGATTTGCTGTGCCTGCTTTTCAGCTACTTAGACTGCTCATTTCAATGCCAAATTGGATGGTGTCTTTTTGGTTGTCGTGTTACAGAAGGTTTGCTTTTTCTTCAGTATGACACCACCTATTTAAGAGCACAAAATAATAAAAGCACACAAAGAGCAAGAGATTACCTTAGGGACAACATGCATTACAAAAGAAACCCCAAAAGATATACAATTGGCTGTGATATCATCAGATTTTTTACTATTTTATCAAGGAAGAACTAAACTATCAATGTGAGTAGGAAACAACTGAAAGAAATACATCTAAGTGCTTCCATCACCCTGGCTGCTTCTAATGAAAGTGTAGCTGGGTTCAAGATGACCACTCTACAGAAAAGTGCACCCACTTTTGAGCCCCCAGGGCACTTTGGTATTACAGATGGTACCATAAAAACGTGTGCAGCCCTTCAGATGAATCTGGTGCAAATACATCAGCAGTGCAATCTCAAGGGTACATTCAAACATTTCCATCGGGGCATGACCCCAGGCAAATGACAAAACACTTTGCCTCTGTACCCACACTGTATTATAGATGTGGAGTAAAGGCAATAGGACATCTGCATCAGGTATGGTGCATAATCAGTACGCTTCCTGAGGGCACCACTTTATAGGTTGGGAAGGAATCACAGGGACCCTCCAGGCGTTCCTCTGTTGGCAGCTGCAGTCAATTCTTTCACTTGCCTACAGGGGATCTCTACCCTTCCTTCAAATGCAGGCCGAGTGACTGTCTGCACAGTGAAAGGTAAACTGGGGTCTTCAAGTAGCTGTCCTGCTTTTCAAAAAGGCACTAATTCATATCTGTGCAATCAATAGAGCATTCAGTATGTTCGGTTTATAGGCTTTTTGCACCTTTGAAAAATGTCGTCCAGTTTTTACAACCCCTAAACCCTCTGGCTAAAGCCAATTTACAAACTTTTTTTAGTTAAAAAAGAATTTTATTTAAGCATAGAGGTGTGTCATTGTACAATAAATGCGGTTAAGCAACAAACAGTGAGTAACAAATATTGCAATACAATTGTATTTCAGCATACATATTTGAATAAAAACAAGGAGCAGTGATATCCATGTTAGGTAAATAAGAAAAATATAAGAAATGAGCTACAAAAGAAAGAGGAGGAAGTTAGAGAAACTATGGAGGTTTGAGTACTTCTTGTTGAGAGGGTTTCAGTAAGGAGTGTTTTTTGGCGCAAGTGTCGAAGAATGTTGTAACTGGTAACCATAACTGAAGTCTTTTGAGAGCAATGGGTGAAGGTAAATTGGAGAATGTATTCAGTCTGTGATTGTGGCACACAGCATACCACCAGGCCTTGTATGAAATGTTCGTAAAGTTCTTCCAATTTCTTGTTATTTGTTGGAAGGCGACAGCTATTAATAGATCAATTATTTTAAAATTAGTTGTATTATTATCCCAAACTGAAGAAAGGCTGCCTAAGAAGATGTGTGTCATAGAGAACAGGATACGTGTGCCAAAAATTAAGTTAATTTGAAACCAGACCTGTTTTCAAAAATTAGATTCTCATGTACTGGAGTACATGAGAACAACAGATGGAATAGATCTGCATTTGGAGAGGAACATGTCCAGCATGTATCCGGAGGATTAGGAAATCTTTTATGTAAAAGTTGTGGAGATAACAAAAGTCTATTATACACATAAAACAGTGTTCGTGTTAAACTAGCTGATCTGGAGGATTTACGTATTTTAGTCCATAAACTATTCCACAAAATAAGAGACCAATCTGTATTGAAATCTTTTTCCCACGCCAATTCAGAACTTGTTTTCTGTCTCAGTGTGCTGGTTAATTGCAAGAAAGAGTATAATTTAGATGCCTTGGGCTGAGTGTGTAATAGGTCGGAGAGGTCTTTATGTATATGAGTGGTGGGATTGGCAATAGTGTTATTGGATAGCGGTGTGTATACATCAAGCACAGCTTTACGAAGAAGCTGAAATTTGGAAACGAAGGAGGTAGAACAACTGATGGATCCAGATTATACCACATTGTCTCCAGGATTTCCAGTAAAAAGGTCTGCTACATATTAATAATGTTTTATTATGCCATATGGGTGAATTCATAAAGGATTCGGGAGTGTCATAAAGTAGAGGAAATATAAGGTTCAATAATTTTGAGGTAAACTTGATTAATGGAGTAGAAAGTGTTTGGGGTTTGCGGGAGATAGAGAGGTATTCTTGAAATGAAAAAGGAGAAAGGAACCAGAGCTCTACGGACGTCCAAAGAGGATAATCCTCTGCAGACTCAAGCAACCAGTATTAAGCCTGTCGTAGAAGAAAAGCTTTATGATAAGCAATAAAGTTTGGAAAATTAACTCCACCTTCAGCTTTAGGACGTGATAACTTTGAGATAGACATACGTGGTCTTTTCTTGTTCGATAAAAATGTATATGTAAATGTATCTTGATTTATATAGCGCACTAATCACCCAGGGGTCTCTAGGCGCTTGCTTAGGGAACCCGTCCTGGTATTCCCCTGTGAGATACCCCGGCAGGGTATTCACAAGGTGAAAGCCAGGCATCCCGCTGTGAGGGGCCGTAGTGGAGATTAAGCAAGCTATTGCCCAGAGTGTGACCCCGTGAGTCGAGTAGGCACCGGAGCGAGAATTGTCGAGTCCGTGGAATTTTTGAGCCCAAGACCCGCCGAGGCAGGGAATCGAACCCTGGTCCACGGCTGATCTCAGCTTCTGGGTCTGCTGCCTCTAACCACTGAGCCACGCTTCTCCACTAAAAAGGAGGATAACACTGAATTAATGGATTTAAATAATTTTGTAGATATGGATACTGGGATGTTAGAAATGGTATATAAAACTATGGGGGAAAGCATCATCTTAATAGTATCCAGGTGACACCACCAGGATAAATAAAGAGGATGCTATTTATTAGTGAGCTCTGTGAGTTTTTGGATGCAATTATTCAAGCAGAGCGTGACTGTCTCTTTTATTGTCGGCGTAAAATTTAAGCCTAAATATTTAATACAGGACGATTTCCACATAAAATTGGTTGAGATAAAATCAGTTTTAAAGGTATACTTAGTCAAGGGCAATATTTCACGTTTATCACTATTCAATTTATAATCTGATATTAATGAAAATGAATTAACTTCGTCTAAAAAGGCTGGGATCGACTCAGTGGGATTTGAAATAAAAAGCAAAATATCATCAGCATATGCTGCAAGTTTGACACTAGTTGTAGGGGCCTGAAAACCTTGTATGCACATTTTGACGAATTCTTGAAAGGAAGGGTTCGAGGGCCAAATTAAAAAGAAAGGGGCTAAAGGACATCCCTGACGCACCCCTCTACCAAGGTCAAGAAAGAGGACATTAGCCCATTAGCACAGACAGCAGCATGTGGATTTGAATATAATAGGAAAATTAAGGAAATGAAATTAGGACCAAATCCATTTAAGGGTGTAAAATAAATAACGCCATTCTACTCTAACAAACGCTTTTTCAGCATCTAGTGCTATAGCTGCAAACGATTGTTTCAAATGCGTAGCCTTGGATAAAATATTGAAAAAAGTCTGGTGTTGTCTTGTATAACAAAACCTTTCACGAAGCCCGACTGTTCCTTGCCTAATATCTTGGGGAGATAGGAGTCTAAACGAAGGGCTAGTGATGATTTGGAAAAAATCTTATTATCAATATTAACAAGTGAAATGGGTCTAAAATTCTTACAGTACTTCAGATCTTTCCCTTCTTTAGGAAATAAACATATGTGGGTATCTGAAAAGGTACCGCCAGACTTTCCTAAGGATTGAAAAGACTCAATTAAAAGGTGTACTTTGGGCATTAATAAAGTGGAGAAATGAAGAACAAACTCAACAGTAAATCATCTGGTCCAGGAGCCTTTTATTTTTTCAAATGTTAGAGTGCAGTTAAGAGTTCTAGTTGCGTTATCGGAGTTTCCAGTAGTGATAGATCAGCAGAAGACTGTTGGGGTTGTTGTATGAGTGAAAAGAACTGTGAAAGAGAATTGTCTGTGGAATTTCTTTTGGATGAATATAGTCTTTTGTAAAATAAAGCAAACTCATCTAAAATGTCCAAGTCCTTAGACTTTAAGATAGAATCATCATCAAAACTAGCATCAATATTCACTTTGTTCTGTTTTGCTTTTAAATAATTCGCTAGGAGTTTCCCTGCCTTATTTCTACCACCATAAAATTTCACGCTGGATTTTAATAAATATAATGAAGCGTTATCTGTTGATTCCTTATTAAACTGTAACTTTGATTCGATGAGAGTATCAAGAACATCTCTAGAATTGGAAGTGTAAAAAGAATGCTCCAGTCTCTTAATGTCTTGAAACAAAGAATGGGTACGATTGCGAGCAATAGTATGCTTCTTTGACACATAGGATATAATAAAATCCCTAGTGGAGACTTTAAAAGCATCCCAAATAGTTGAAAAAGGTAGGGAATCAGTATGATTTAGGAGAAAATATTCGTTAAAAAAGGTTTTAAATGAAGAAGAAAATTCTGGGTCCAAAAGCAAGGTATTGTTAAAGCGCCATCTTCTGGGAGCATTGCGTTTGGGTAAAATATCCACATCAATCAGAACAGGAGGGTGGTCAGATAATAAAATAGGGCCTATTTCAGCATGTGTAAGTGCTTGTGAGATATTATGCAATACAAAAAAAAATTATCAAGTCGTGATTGGGAACGATGCACCGGGGAATAAAAGGTGTATTCCCTCGTAGTAGGATTACATAATCTCCGTGCATCCAAAAGCTTATGTAACCGGGTGAATAAAGGAATTATGGTTTTTGTGAGGGATAAATTACACTTTAGAGTTTATTTATTTTATTTTGAAAGTTTTATATAGCGCGAACAAGATCTTTTCAGATATCAGAGCGCTTTACAAGCAGGGAATACCAAACAAGGGAATGACTACGTGAGGGAGCATAATAGTACAGGTAAATCAACAAATGCAAGTAAATAGTCAGGTAAGTGAAACAATAAAGCAGGTAAAACACATATTCGTAGGGATCTAGCAAAGTAATACAGGAAAAACATAGTAATCGGGATCGCGCTGGGTAATATAGATCGGTGCAGATACTTTACATCTCCAAGTTAAAAGTTCAAGTGTATTTGGCCATGAGAAGAGCTTTTACTTCTTTCTTAAAAAGTGTGACTGAGGAGATGTGCCTTGTTTCAGGAGGGAGTGAGTTCCAGATCCTGGGTGCCATTCCTGAGAAAGAGCGCTTATACGTTTTTTCCTTCCTGAATCTTCGAGGTTTTAGCAGCAGATTGTTTGTGCCTCTAGTGCAGCTAGAGCCGCCAGAGATTGACAGCTTCTGAGTGAGGTATCCGGGAGAGCTCAAGTGTATAGCCTTATGTGTCATGCAGGCGATTTTCAGATGTATTCTGGCTTCAAAAGGCAGCCAGTTCAGGGATTTCAAGTCAGGGGAGATGTGCGAGTGTTTTTTTGACCCAGTGATGAGTCTCGCTGCAGCGTTTAGAGAGGCTCTTAGGGGTGCAGTAGTGGTTAACGGGAGACCGCAGAGGGCGGTGCTGCCGTATTCAATTCGCGGGATTACTAGTGCTTGTACTGCAGTTTGGAAGTCTGTGGCTGGTAGGAAGGGTTTAAGTTTTCTCAGGGTATTGATTTGGAAGTTCGCACCCTTAGTAGCCTTGCTGATATGGTGCTGCATGTTGAGATTGGAGTCGAGAGTTATGCCTAGAGATTTTGCTGAGTCCACGATGGTGGGTAGGACATTGAGTGCAGTTAGCTGTTTAAGCCACGTTTGAGTGGTAGAGATCTTCGCGGGAGGTGAGATCAAAAGGAACTCTGTTTTCAGAGCATTGAGTTTGAGATGATTATTGGCAAGCCAGGCTTGGGTGCTTCTGATCGTTGAGTTCAGGAGTAAAATGTCATTGGGAGATTGTAGTTTAAGATATAATTGGGTGTCATCTGCGTACATGTGGAAAAGTACATTGGATGCTTGTAACAAGGTGGTGAGGGGTTCCATAACTAGGTTGAACAAAGTTGGTGAAAGGGAGGATCCTTGGGGGACACCTAGCGAAACAGGTATTGGCGAGGACATCAGGTTGTTCATCTTGAATTTCTGCGACCTGTTGTGTAAGAAGGACGTGAACAACTTGAGAACAGTCCCAGATAGACCCATTCTTGTGTTCAAAAGTTCGAGTAAGTTCTCATGTTTAACAGTGTCAAATGCTGATGAGAGATCAAGAAGGATGAGGAGGCAGGTATCATTTTGATCTAGCATTTGCAGAGCATCATCAATTATGTGGGTCATAGCAGTTTCAGTACTGTGTCCTGCTCGGAAGCCTGATTGATGAGCGTTGAGGAGATCAAACTGATCAATGTGTTTAGTCAGCTGTAGTTGTGCGCATTTCTCCAATAGTTTGGCGAGAGTGGGAATATTGGTAATGGGACGGTAGTTATTTAGGTCGGATGGGTCGGCAGTAGGTTTCTTTAGTAAAGGTGTGACTTGTCCAACTTTGAGGGAGTCAGGGATGAATCCTTGTTGGAGCGAGCTGTTGATAATTTTAGTCCACAGTGGAAGGAACCATGGGGTGAAGTCTTTGACAGCGTTGGCAGGGAGGGGATCCGTGAGGTGATTGGACGGTTTCAAGGTGCTGAGTAGTTTGCCTATTTCTTCTTCGGAGTAGGTGTCAAAGGATGACCATGTAGCATTGTTTTTTAGTTCGGTGGGTGTTATGCAGTTGGATGTGGTGTAGAGGCTTGCGTCAGTGCTGAGATCACTCTTTATGTTGTCAGTTTTTTGGGTAAAGAAAGCGGCGAAGTCTTCACAGGAGGGTGCTTTGTCCACGGAGCTGATAGGTTGGGGTTGTTCCTTGGCTTGTGTTCTGATTAGCTCAAACAGTTTTCTTGGTCGATTTTTTGCTTGGTCAAGCTGGAGGCTGAAGAAGTTTGCTTTTGAGCGCTTTATTTTCCTGAAGTAGGCGTTTCTCTTTTTCTTCAGGGTTTTCAGGTGCAGTGCAGAGGGAGCCGATCTCCAGGTACGCTCTGCCATTCGCATGGCTCGTCTGTCTTCATTGAGACTCCCGTCGTACCACGGATTGGATATTTTAGCGGGGACTCTTTTTAGCTGCATGGGGGCAGCCTCATTAATTATTGAGGTCATGGCGTTGAGATAGTGATCAGTCAAGGATTGGACATCTGTAGCGCCCGTAGGAGGGAGCAGTAGGTCGCGGCTGTTCGGGGGTAGGGAGTCTGGGTTGAGTTTTTTCAGGTCTCTTTTCCATATTTTAGGTCTGGAGGATTGAGTCGTGTTGAGTTTGATTTTTTCATTGATAAAGAATGTGACGATGTGATGGTCTGACCAGTCACAGGGTTGGATAGATTCAAGTTGAATAGCGTCCTCTTTGGCTATGATGAGGTCGAGGATAGACCCTTTCTCATGGGTCGGGCTGTTGCATAATTGTGTGAGTTCCAGGGCTTTGAGGAAATTTTTGAGACTATTTACCACCACATCATTGTGATCGTTCCAATGGAGGTTGAAGTCACCAAGGTATATTTGGGTGAGCTGTCGTCCGGAGTTAGTTGAAATCATGTCCATGATCTGCTGGGCGGAGGTGAGGTTGTCTCTGGGTGGGTGGTAAATGCCGTGAAGAGAACATATCGGTTTGCCGTCACTGCTAATATCGAGGCAAATGTTTTCGCAGGAAGTTGAGGAGGGAAGGGAAGGTGCGGAGACTTTCAGAACACAGAGGTTGTTCCTGTATATGCATGCAATTCCACCACCTATCTTGCCGGACCTGTCAAGCAAGCCTAATGATGTGATAGTTGGGGGGAACCAGAATGTCCATTATAGGTGTAGAAGATTCAGTTAGCCAGGTTTCAGTCGGGATGATTAGGTCAAGGTCCAATGATAGGATGAGATCGGCGATGGCGGAGGAGTGTCTAGAAGCCGATCTGCAGTTGAGGAGAGTGCATTTGAGACGGGGTGTGTCAGGGGAGGTAGAGGGAACTAGGGAGAGGGGGACTTTTCTAAGGTTATTCGGGATGGAGATTCTGTTGTTTAGTGTGGGTGGTCTACGGGAATTTGAGTGTAACGTGGGAATGGGGAGGTGCGAGGCGGTGGTGTCGTTTAGGGGAGCTGGGTCGTAGGAGCGGAGGAGGTTAAGAGTGTCGACATCCGAAAGAGCGTTGCATGTGCGACGGGGGCGGTTGTTGCGATTGTGTGCAGGGATCACCGTCCAATGTGGGCGGTGGGTGCGGTTGTTGCGATTGTGGTCATGTATCACGGTCCTGTGTGAGGAGTGTAGCTTGGGCGCGCCATCAGGACGGGTGGGGAGACGGTTGAGAGGGGGGGTGGTAGTGGGTGGGGCGTGTCTGGGGGCTTTGATGAGTAGCTCTTTGATGGTGTGAATGTCTTCTTTGATTGTGTGAATGTCTTCCTTGAGCTGGAGGAGGGAGGACATAATCTTGTCCAGCGTGGGATAAGTGTTAGTGTTGGGGATGGAAGTCATGGGAGGGTGGCTGACCTGGGAATTAGCGTGCGTGTGGGGGGGTGTGTTGGTGTTCATGCAGGGTTCCGTGGTGTCGACGTACGAGATGGTGTTAGGGTGGAGAGAGGGTAAGGGGGTGATGGGAGTGGATGACGTACGGAGGGTGTTGGTGGCGTAGAGGAGGGCAATGGTGGCAGGCGGGGAGGGTGGTGTGCTGGTGGGGTGTGTATTGGTGGTGATGGGGGAGCCAGAGGGGCAGTGCGGGCTGAGAGTGGGGAGGGAAATGGTGTTGGAGATGGTCCTGTCGTGGGGGGGAGTTATGGTAATAGATGTGGTGTGCTCTGTGTAGTTAATTAGCGGGAGGTAGTGGGTACTGAGATTGGGGGAGGACAAAGGGTGGGAATTGTCGTTATGCGTGTCGTTCTGGTGCTGATCTAGGTTAGCGGTATTGTGGGTGGGGGCTGTGGTGTCAGGTGGGAGAGGAATGGGGGTGGTATGTGTGTGGGTCCAAGTGTTGGTCTTTGGGGGGCGGCTAGTGTGTGAGGGGGAGAGATTTGTGACTGTGATTGAGGATAGAGGGGTGGTAACAGCAGGTGGGTGATTGACTAAGGTGCTGGGGGTAGAGGTGAGGTGCGTGTCGATCTGATGCTGCGCTAGGTTAGAAGGGTTGCGGGTGGGGGCTGTGATGTCAGGAGTGAGAGTGATGGAGGAGATATGGGTGGAGGTCCGAGTCTTGGGAAGGTGCTCTTTGAACTTGGGGAGTAGGTTGTCTAGTAGTTCCAGGTTCTTGTCTGTAGATTGAATTAGGACAATCCCATTATTGTAGATAGTAATGGTGGTTCTGCCAGGGAAGAGTTGGGATGGTGTGACGGAGAGAGTTAGGCCATGAGCCGTTTTCCTGGTGGTGGAGACGGTGAGCAGGGTGAGAAACGCTTTTCTCCATTGAGCTCTACGCGAGGTGTGGAAGATGATATCAGTGTTCAGGGATCCATTGACCGGTGAGAAGTAGGTGTCAGCAAAGGGTGTTTCAGGGTGAGACCTCAGGAAGTTGTGTTTAAAGCGTTTAGCGGCTTTTTTGGTAAGTGAGGTTGGGTAGTTGATTCTATATGTGTGCTTGCCGATGAGATCCATGTTGGGGTGGCTGTAGAGGTAGGTGTGGGAGGGAGAACGATAATAATACACAAGTGCAAAAACAATAACTGTCAACCGCAAATTACAGAGCACAAACGTGAATATAATATAATAATATTACATAGCGCAATAGTGAATGGCCAAAAGTGAACACAATATAAGAGGTAGCAATCGGTGCAGTCCAGAAATAAGGGTGAGTGGGTGCAGCTTTACAGAATGTACAAGGTGTGTGAGGTAGCAATCAATTAACTGGAGCCATAGTGTCACTAGTGAATAGCCAAAATAGCCAGGATGTAGGAGGTAGCATCGGTATAATCCAGTAATAGGAAGTGAATGTGTGCGGCTTACAAGAATGAGCAAAATATGAGGTGGCAATCAGTGCATAATAAGGATATAAGTGAAATGGGTGCAGTTTACACACTATACAGAATACAAATGGGAATAAAATACTAAAGATATATTAGAACCAATATAGGTGCAGACAGAGGCTACAGTATGCAAATATGCAAATATGGCACCGGTGCGAGTTCCGATCTATAAAAGGATCGTAAACCTGATTACAATCTCCCGCCAAAATAAAATTGTCTTCCATGTGAAGAGTGATCTGCTTGGCTACTGAGCGCCAAAAGGAGGCGTCACCGCCTGTTGGGGCATAAACAATTAAAAAAGAGACTGAACATCCTTAAGCATCAATTTAACATTAAGCCAACGGTCATCTGTATCAGAGTCTTGTGAGATGAACTTAAAGTTAAGGGATCTACGACACAGCATCATAACTCCATTACGTTTACCATCTCCACTGGAATAAAATAATTCTCCCACCCAACCCTTTTTTAATTTTAATGACTCATCTTCTGTAAGATGAGTCTCTTGCAGGAATGCTATGTCAGCATTTAACTTAGCCAGATGAGTTCGTACTCTCAGCCTTTTAATAGGAGAATTGAGGCCTCTAACATTTCATGAAACTAACTTTAACGACACGAAAGGTTATGAGAAGTAAGAGATATAAAAAACATACCAAAAGCTGCCAGAAAAGGTAGAATACGAGAAGAAGCATAAGAAAAGTAAAGTATGATGAACAATAAGAGTTGGAAAAGGACAATATCAATTATAAATGGAAAAGAAACAAATAGAAAAAGAATATCACTGACACCTAAATAGTAAAGAAGAAGGGTAAGTACAAGAAAAAAGAAAGGAAAAATAAACAGGAGGGAAAGGAACATACCTACAAGAGGAGAAAACATGTAGACAAGGAGGAGGGGTGGAACCACATGGGACGGATGGCACATCCAAGATCAGCTAAACGGGGAACCAAGAAGACATCATAAGACAAGGATAGGGAACCTGTGGAGGTAAAAAGGGAGGGTACAAGATTAAGGTATCAAATTGGAACGCAAAATAACAACAGTAACAGTGCATAAAAGTGAACATCAACCAATAATAGAGGCGTAAAAGCAAAAATTTTAAAGAGGAAAATCCCGAATGTGAAGAAAGTTAACAAAGAATGAACATTCTAACAATCAAAAAGTATAATTCGTAGATCAACATTACAGAGGAAAACATCATGAAAGTTCACCCAGTGAATGAGGAGGACGGTCCAGATGAATCCATAACAGAAGTTTTGCAAGAATTGATGAAACTTTGCAAGCGTATCGGATCTTCATACGTAGTTGTTTTATTTTTATATGTAACTTTAAATAAGCAGGGGTGAAAAAGACCATATCTGGCACCCATTGAACGAAGATCAGCTCGAATATCTAGAAAGGCTTTACGTCGTGTGGCTGTAGCTTTAGCATAGTCTTGAGCAAAGAACAGGGAGGAGCCAGACCAGGTCATTTTTGGGGAGCATTTAACTGCTGCCAGAACTTTCAATAAATCTGTGTATTATAAAAAAATACAAGATGACTCTTCTTGGCTTTTGTGAAGAAGATACAAGAGATGGTGGACAACCTAATTGGTTCGCTTGTTGGATATTTAAGACTGTGTCTGCTGGCATATGAAGCAGTTTGGGTAGAAATGATTTGAAAAAAACAAGCGGGTCAGAGCCTTCGATTCCTTCATTTAAACCGTAAATACGTAAGTTATTCCGTCTATTACGATTTTCTAAGTCCTCAACCTGCTTCTGGAGTGTAGAAACTTGAGAATGCAGATGGGAAATGTGAACACTAGTTTCCTTCAAAGAGGTCACTGATTACTCAACTGAAGAAACTCTTGTTTCAAGCTGCGACCAGTTGTCTGTCAAGACCTGGAGTTTAGCATTAGTCTCTTCCATGAAAAGGACAAAGGGCTCTAATTTCCTCTAGCAATAACTCCATGGAGACAAGCGCAGTTTGTTTAGGAAGTGAAGGAGGGTCTTTTTTCAGTTGTTTAATATTTGATTTCCCAGGAGCAGTTTGAGAGGAATCCATCGTAGTCTCTGAATTGTATGAGGAAGACGCCAAGGAATCTTCTAGCTTGGAAAATTCAGAGAAAATCTTTGAATTCTTTACAATGATACACTTCAGTTTAGAAAATGGAGATTGTAATGATTTTAATCTGCCCATAAAATCTTATGCCACATTGGAATTCGTAGTACTCATTTAAGAAGAGTGGTCTACCATGTGTTGAGACGACGTCTACAGGAGAAAGGTATTATGGACAAAAGACATAGCGTAGCTATTGAGAAATAATTTTGTGAGTCCAAAACCTATCGGTCGCATTTACTAAAGAAAACAGTCAAAAATATATGCAAAATTCCTTGAAATCGTGCCATAGAGGTTATAAAAGTGCATAATGAATATCATTGTAGATAGGACTGGCACTAAAATTCCCACTTCGCAGCTTGTCTCACCAGCACTGACGCAGAAAGCAAACAAATATAAGCAGTAATAAAGTGCCAGATTTCAGTGTGAAGAGTGACAATATAAAAACATCGCAATCCTTGGTAAAGAACAGATGAAGCATGCGACGTGTGGCATTATTGGACTGTGGTATGAGGAAAAGTTCCATGAAGAGGCAATTCTCCTAAAATGGCTGCCATGCAAAACGTTGTGGAAATGTGAGAATCATTAAAAGTAAGCATATGTCAGATTCCAAATATCTCCTTAGTTGCTGCAAAACATTGGCAATCCTGGGCAATTAAAGCAATGGAGAGCATTTCATTTGGGAGGGACTTCAGTGAGAGAAGCTTGAGGAAGTGCCGTAATCGCGCAAGCAGATCAAAATGGCAGCCATTTATAGAGATGGGATCGTGGCAAACTTACAGCCTCAAAATAAAGGTCCACTGTACATCACAGGGATTTTCAGGCAGCTCGAAGTGTTCCTGACAAATTCCGATGTCTGCTCACATCGTCGGTGTGAGCGCGGACCGCTCGTAATGCCGTGTCTTCAGGTCCCGCCACGGATCCTCACTCAGCCGCCGCCATGACCCTCGGGCGCCAAGCCATGCCCCCGCCAATTTACGAACTTGAGACAGAGAATCTGGTGGACTGTAACACGTGGACCACCTACAAATTCCATGAGCATGGTGTGTAATGGGCAACAATCAGTCTTGTGAGAATGCATGATTATTTACTCTGTTAATGTGTTCAAAATCGTTTCAGCAAGGAAAGCCACACTATACTTTTAAAGACTTTATTAAAATTGATGGCCTAATCAAGTGCAGATAACATGTGCAGCTGTAGCAATAAAGACAAATGCAATAGCAGCAATAAAAGCTATCCATAAGCAAAGTATTAAAAAAGAATTGTAACATTGTGATGTGCTTCAGCACTTCAATGCATTGAATGATGGAACCAGTCGCTGGTAATTAACCCTCCCTTCTAGCCCTAATCAACCCTCCCTTCTAGCCCCTCGCTAAACTGTCTTAGCACCAAAAAGCACCCGTGTGAGTTTCATTAGGTGACCTCCAGCCTTCTTACAATAGCTGAACAACATGCTTGTTCAAGTGTATTTATTTATGCTCAGCTAATCAAAGCCATTGCAAATATAATAAAACGTATAAATAAAAGCAGCGAGGTTTAGTGCCAGACACCTTCATTGCATGCAAATCAATACGTTTTTAAAATTGCTATTACAAATAAATAACACATATACGCAAATGGTGTAATGGCCATAGCAACAGATTGTAAAGTCATCTAAAATGTCAATGCATTATTATTAAAAAGGAATCCATTCTACACGATATCAAGATAGTGTGATAATATTATGTGATGCTGATGGCTAGTTTCAGACATAGAATCTAATATGTGGTTAGTAAATTTTTTTATTTAATTAAACTCTCCTTCACTGCTGTGGCACCCGTTTTGGTGTGACTTAAAGTATCAGTGTATCGTTAGGAATAAATGCGTTCCACGATGACAACATTTTGTCCAGGTCCTCCTTGAGATGTTAATATATAATACTGGTGTTTAGCTCCTAACATTAAGATGGTAGTGTGAGCTTTAGACAGCGCGTGTGTTTCATTACCAGTGAATCAGTGCTTCATTCATTTATTCTTCATCAAAGGTGCAAATGAGAGAAGATGGTTTGACCAGACCACAGATAGCTTGAGGATGAGAATCGCTCAGCAGGAAGTCTACGGCTGCTTGAATTGTTCATGCTTCTTGTTTAGATAGCTCTGTACTCACCGAAGGTCACTCTTTGTCTCAGTTGTGGCATTCCCAAACTGACCAGGACCTCCTGGCTCCGAGGAGCTGGTGGCCGTCTCTAGTGATGTTTGCAGTTGCGCTCTTAAAAACCAGTCTCCTAGGAGGTTGAAGATTTCCCTCTGCCTAATATTTGTCTATACCAGACCTACTTACACTCTTCTGGGTATTTTGAAAAGGCATATATCTCGTGATGATGTAAAATGAAAGAATTAGCAAATTAATTCTGTTGCAGCTTCGCTAAATTCTATTACGCTTTAAATATGGCATTAATCTATAAATATATATGAATACTTGATGCGCTTTCTGACTACAATAAAGCGAATATTATAGGTTGTACATGTGCAATCAATAATAAATGCAGTGCTTGTTTATAAATGAAGAAAATGCACTCAGATACATAAATATTAAATTATATGAAATGTAATAGAGGCACAAAACGGAAAGATCGCATGAAGGACACATTGACCTGCTCTGCGCACAACATACTTGGCTAAAGGTGCACCACGGCACAGACCAGGGCAGTGTGCCTCATCTGTAGTATGGGCTTTTGTGGCTCATAATAAGCGCTTCAGTACCCTGCACAGGGGTAGTAAGTGATGTACAGGTGCTACTATACACACATTCTGCATATGCTGTAAACAAGCATAACATGATGTGTGTCTGGTTTTCCCATGCAATGAAGATTTTCCAAAATATAGTGAACAAAAGCCTTGTTTTCATTGAAGGCTCAGAGGCAAACGCTATTCCTCTGCTATAGACACTAGATTATTTTGCGTGCCGTGTGTGTCATTTCTTATCTTACAGTGCCAGTTTATCGATGAAAACGTCTGCCTTTCCTTCCACCTACGAAGCTGGGAGCAATGTTTTATTATATTCTCTGTGATTGCTGTTGTGATTGCTATATTACAGAACTTTCTGTTTGTCACTTCAACATGAGCAGATAAGAGAACTTGCTACCTGCAAAGGGGGAAGGAGACTGTTATGGGTTGTGCTGAATGCTGATTGGTTGCGGAAACAGGGTTCAATTTTGTTGAACTTCTTTAGTAGTTTTTTCTTGCTCCTGTTTATTAAAGTAAGAAAAGGGAAAACCTAATTTGTTCACTCCACGTTGTATCCGCGTTTTGAATAATTTCTATCAATATTTATGAAAAAATGCATTAAAACCGAGGGGGCAGATTTACAACTTCTGGCGCATCTCTGCTAATCAGCAGGGATGCACCAGAAAAGTTGGGAAACGCCAAACCACTTATGCACCTCCACTAATGCGCCACATTTACAATGCAATGCTCCGTGGCGCATGGATGGGCAGATGCGTGTCGCATCTGCCGGCATAAATGCGGCGCATTGCTGGAGTCACGTCGCGTCGTGGCTCCAGCAAGGCTCGGGGTGCCCTATGCCTGACATGCTGCATCAATCCTTACGCCTGCTTCAAGCAGACGCAGGGTTTTGACGCAGCATGGCCATAAAAGTGACTCCGTGAAATCTTGTATATTTCACTGCCTCACTTTTACGAGGCGTTCCTGCGAGGGAATGCCCACCCTGCGCTGGAACGCCCACATGAAACCTGATGCAGGTTTCATGTGGCGCAGGGGTTTACAACGTGATGCATCTCCCTAGATGCGTCACATTGTAAATACGGCGCAACATGGCGCATGGTTTACGGCGCAGCTGCGTCACAAAATTGCCGCAACAGTGGCGTAAAACTGTCGCAAGGGGCTTGCAAATCTGCCCCGAGGTCTCTACATTCCACTCATTCGGCCAACATTTTCCTCGGAAGATGTTTTGAGATCAGAAGCAGAGCGGGTCAGAACAGCAGTACACAAATTAAAATAACTTGCTGAGGGGTTAGCCCCCAGATTCATCAAGAACACATTTTGCTATTCCTTAATAGCGAAAAATACTGAATCGCTATTAAGGAATAGCAAAATGCTATTCATCAAGAAATCACTTACAAAATATAGTTTTCTAATAATTCCTTAATTGCGACTCACAAATTGCGAGTTGCAATTAAGGAATATCTCCCCATTCATTCCTATGGGCCTAGAGGCCCATAGGAATGAATGGGAAGACAATCTCAATTTGCTAATCGTAATTAGCGATTCGCAAATTGAGATTGAGATTTCAATGGTGCAGGGGTGTCCCTGTTGCACCCCTGAAATTGTTGTGTGCACATATGTTGCGCACACACATGCCCTTAGGGCAAAGTTTTTGCTATTTACCACGTAGTTAGACTTCGCGGTAAATAGCGGCTCCAGATTGCGAATTTGCAATTTTAAAATGGTTCATAAATTGCATTTAAATTAAATGCAATCAATCGCAATTTAGCGATTTCTAGAATTGCGATTTTTGCATTTGGGATGATGAATCCCAAATGCAAAAATTGCTTTGCGAGCCGATTTTAGTTTGATGAATCTGGCTGTTAGTCCTTTTCTGTCACAGAGGCTTTTGCCTACAATTGCCATGCCTCTTGCTAGAGCTGTGGTTCTGAAAATCTGGACCCTATTGTTATCCCAATATCGAGGTCCAATACCCGTGTCACAAAATATCAACGTACCATGACGAATTTAGTGTCCGTGAACCGATAATGATTAGGACATCATTCCTATGTATTTGCGTGACAATCGAGGGTTGCCAACACCCCTAAATCGTAGTTTCCGTCCCAATCCCTTAGACTCCATTTTGTGAACGGCATCCATCTTACGTCTTGCCCTCATGTTAAGTCAATTAAAGGTCGAGCTTGATCCAAAAGGACACGTCCACCTTCCCTGACTTACCCCTGACCTGTCCAAACTGACTCCATTGCCTTAAGCCAAACCTGTTTGGGCGGCTCCCCGCCCAGTGGCCGAATACAATACTATCGACACATAACATTCCACAAACCATTCACCCCATACAGAACATGCTTTCTACAAACATGCACCTGTCCATACTTCTTCTTTATGGCCAGTTTTATGACTGGGTGGTACCTGCCTTTATTGGTGTTTCATCGATATCTGATGGGAGTCCCGGATCTTGCTGGGTAATCTGTCACGAACTGGACATCTAAAATGTGGGTTTGCTTACGTGACGCCGCACTTTGTATTATTGCAGAAATATGTTTACAGCCATATCATAAACTCAAGAATTCTTGCTTGAAGCCATTATTTCTGTATAAAAGGAGAAGACTGGTTCTGTAAAAACGAACACGTACAGTCTCCTGAGAATACATGACCCGTGTTTGTCGTGCTTCTAGGACACGTGTTACTTGGTAGCTACCAATAAAAACTTGATCTCTGACTGCGACTAGAAGACTCATTGTTTCTGTGGTCCGGAACAAGGGAGAACTCAGAGGTCTTCGGGTGTTGTCCCCTGGCACCACCGGGTTCCTAAAAACCCGGCACCTCAGAGCCAAATTAAATCACTGCAGTGCAGCTCTGCTTGCAGATGATGGCACGTCATTCAGAACTTGGGAGCACGCAAGACTAGAGCGTCCTCTAGATCACATCCTTCCCGATCTTGACTCATTTTCACTACTTTTTAGGTCTCGCGTAGGTGTGACAGCGAAGCTGCCCGCCCTGCGAGAGATCTTGTAAACAACAAGGGAGCTCTACGCCTCGCCCCTTCTTTCCATTGGATAGCATCAGCGTTTATGGTAAACTCTGGCTTCCCATTAGAAAGGAGGGTTTTTCGTTGCCGCCCTGTCCGGTTTTCAGGCGGCTCCGCCGGACTCGGTCGCCTGCATTAAGGCTGTCATGATGAAGTTTCAGAAGCTCCGTCAACCTGCCTTGCATGCGCCAGTCGGGCTCTGTGATTGGGCGCACTGAGAACGCTCTTCATGTGTTAACGGGCTAATTTTAGTAGGACTCCTGCATTTTTGGGCATCTTTCCAACGTGTGCATCACTTTATCTGCGTGGCGTCCCTTGTAGGGAAGCCACGGAGAGCGGAGGCGCAGGGGGGCACAGGGAGTGCAGCTTTCCCCGCACCAACCACCCCAACCAGGCTCTCCCTCCCAGCGTCTGCCTGCAGCCACTGTAGCAGGGGAGAGTATCTCCTCGCCCTTCCACCTTCAGCCTCTTCCTGGTCGGAGCGCGGCGCCTGCTTCATGGACACCGCGCTCTGCAGCAGCACAGTGAGTGAAGACAAGGGAATACTCGAGGGGGGGGAAAGTTGTAGATGTTAGGACTGGGCACTGTGGGGGTGGGTATAGTTTTCATAGGGCCAAGAGATCGCAGCGCCCGTCAACCAAATCATTTGATTTCTTTTGTCTTCGGCAAAAAAAGTGGAACTGGACTTTTAAGGGCGATTTGTAAGGCTGAAAACTAAAGTATAATTATTCGCATCACTTCTCAACTACCTCGCAAAGGGTATATCTGGTATAAAGTGAGAAAATAAAAGCGTTTCCAAGAAAACATTTGGCTTGTGTACTCTAGCTGCAAAGTCCAAATGGTAAATAAAGGATTGCTCGCTTTAAAAAAACAAACAGCTAAACGTAATACATCACTTGTGATTTGTTACAGCATGTCTGTTGGAGGTAAAGAAAGGAAATTGTGCGCTGATTGCCAACAGATCATCAATTAAAGCGTATTTACATCACGCCATCAAAAATCACGGCATGCTTAAAAATCAAAGCAGGGCCCATGTGCAGGCCATTACATTACTCCTGTGCTAGATTGAAAAATCCCTAAACTCCTTTAGCTTCACAGACCTCTTGCCAGCGCTCCAAATGTTTTTTTTTAATTGTTGTTTTCAAGTTATGAACTGGTAAGCTCTGGTAACAAAAGCCATTTGAACTGGTTGCCCGGCAAGCATAGCCCCAGGGCCGGTGTCAGTTTAATCAACCAGTGTCCTGCGGTGTTTAGGGAAGTGCCTGTGGTTAAACAGAGGAAATGCCAAGGAATTTTAATAGCCCAAATAGGCCCCATGCTTCCTACAGGGGCTGCCCCCGAGCAGAAAGTGTGTCACAGAGGTTAGCAGTCACCTCACAACGCGGCAGCCGTGTGACAGCCGACACAAAGCTCGACAAACGCCACACAATGGTCGCCCTCTGGAACTGGCCAGGCAGGTCCGTTCGCGGATATCTGGGACGGCTTTGGTGGTAGAAGGATGTGCCACAGATCGTTAACTCGGCACCTGGAGAATACAGCCGAGACCCAAACAAAAAGCTTGCCCGGCTATTGTGCCAACCCCAAGAAGGGTAGAGTTTCAGCAGACGAGGTCTCCGCTTTCAAAGGGCTCTCTGTGCGCTACAGAGCACAATAGGGCCAGGCCCTTTGAAAACAGGACCCTGGGGGCAGAGGTATTCGCTGTACACGGCAACTGTACTTTGCACAAAGAAGAGTGCAAAATACGAAGGCAGCTCTGTCCCTCTGACTGCTCCAGGTCAGGGAGAATAGAAGGGCGGTAAACATTGTGAGAGAGGGTTGGCATATACTTGGTACTGCACACTGCGTAAACCCACCCATCCCCCGACAGGGCGTCTTAAACTTCAAACAATGATAGGGCTACATGTAAAACACCCTGTGAGGGGCAGCTAACAGGTTACTTCAGTGAACCACCCCACATACCGTCTTCAGTCGAGTGGGGTCTGCACGAAGGCGGCCTCCCACGTCTTCAGACCTACAGGACTTCCCGAATGTAAATGGTGAGCAGTCTTTACTACTCGACTTGGAGCGAAGAAGTGAGAGTTTAGCAGGGATACTCAAGAGATATGATCACATCTGGCTGGTAAAAGATGGAGGTCTTGGCCAATACAATTGTTAAATGAGAGACGCTGAACAAGGGCTCTGCAAATTAGGGGGGGGGCTAGATTAGGCCTTGGGTGCCATGCCTTATCTGGGTGACGCACCTGGCAATTATCACAGGATTTATTCTCAGAGTAAAAGGGCCATGGGTGCGACCTGCTGTACATTGGTTGGGTCACAGGGCTTTCTGGCCCTGCCCTCACTACTGGGCTGACCATCCCAATCAGGCAGTAGTTTGGGGAGTGGGGGTTGCACTCCAGGCCAGGTGCCAGTTTGGGTGATGCCCTTGGATAGCCTCCCATGGGTGTGAATGGTTTCGTCCACATAAAAGACTTTTGGAATGGAAATGAGTAGGTTGGCTCTGATGTCCTCCTCTTCAATGTATAAATTCTGTAAACAGTGCTTGAAATGGAACAACCATTTGCAATGCAATAGGTCTCGCAGTTGTGAGAGTTTGAGATATTGGCATTGTAAATGGCAATGCCTTTTATTTATGTGTTGGTTTAAAACATAAATGAAAGGCATTGTTATTTACAATGGCAATAGCTGTTGTTGTTGTATGACTTTATTCGATACAAGTATCATAAAAGTGTACACAATTCATTCATCAATTTAAAAAGACATAAATGTTATCAAAAAGAGAGTATCGTATAACCATACATACAGTACAATGGAATGGGGGATGTAAAAAGCCCGTTAAAAATTGGTAGAAAATTAAGAACAATTTATGTACAATAAAAACCACAACATTAAAGGGGACATTGCTGGAGTTCCGTAATCTACAAATTATTCGCCCGGGGGAGCTTAGATATAATTAACCAGGCACATCCCAGGTATTTTGCTGTCCCACAAATTACACTGGGGACGGAGGTGTCCGTTGTAAGAATACGCAATTCCTCCCTATAGTTCGTTGACCCCAAATTGGAGCACATAGGTTTCAGCCATCTTCTTCTCGCCTGTCTGTACACTGGACTGGCAAAGTGAAAATGGGGGATGGATTCCGTGGGAGAAGCACAGCCAGGGCACCCAATTGCCCTCTCTCTCACATTTTCCATCCCACTGTAAAGTCGTTCAGAGGGAGTGTGCCAGACCTCAGCTTCAGAGACAGTACCCTATCTCTCGGGGATTCAATAAAATCTAGGAAGGGTTCCAGTTTGGGGGTAGTCTAGAAACTTCATCGTCAAAGGGACATGTTTCATATTTCGTGTGACTTCATTAGACATCCACTCCCAATAGGCCTTCTTGACTACAAGCTTTTCATCAAGTTGTTGACCCGTTCACCCAAATAGTCGAAAGCTTCGACTAATTCTAAAGGGGAGTCATCCAACTTGATAGTATTTCTAAAACGCTTATATGGGGCCAGAGCCATTAACTTGGTTTTAGTTGTGTTTATACACAAGCCTCTGGACTAAACCGATCCAACAGTTTTTGGAGGCCCATTGGGCTTTTAGAGATCAGAAGGGTATCGTCTGCGAAAAGCAGCGTGGGCGATTTTTCCCCTGCCAGGGTTGGCGCATCGGCAGGGTCCTCCCTCAGGTGCTCCACCACCCCGTTGACAAAGAGGGGGAACAAAGTTGGGGCCAGCACACAACCCTGGCGTACCCCTCTCTCTACCGCTACTCTGTCGGTCAGGTGTCCCTGTCGGCCCCACCTCACTCTGGCATAGTTCCCCTCGTGGAGGCGAACAATCAGATCCAAGATCGGGGGGGGGATGCCCAAGTCAGACAGAACCTGCCATAGCTTGGCACGAGGGATCAGGTCGAAGGCTGTTCTTAAGTCAATAAATGCCAAATACAGGCTGCCTTTCTCGAGTGTTACAGATTTCCAATAAATCATGAAAAATCTGAAGACCTGGTCCATCGTGCCCACCCCAGCCTGAATCCTGCCTGGAAATGAGACAGAACCTCATCCTCGTCTATCCAGGACCTCAATCTTGTGAGGAGGACCCTGCCAACCACTTTCTGCACTACGTCGATTAAACTAATTGGCCTGTAATTGGCAGGATCCTCCCTATCCCCCTTCTTGTAAATCGTCACCACCTCGGCGCCCTTCCTGGAATCCGGAACAGGATAGCCGCCCGCGATGCGATTCAGAACCCGGAGGATGAACAGGGCCCAGAGCTCTCCATCATGGCGTATTAGGTCGCCAGGAAGGCCATCTGGGCCCGCCGCCTTACCCAACGCAATGCTTGCAATAACAGATTGTATCTCCTCGAGCCCAAACACGTCCCCCGAATCGGGAATCCCAGAGGTGGCCAGCCGTGGCCCCTGTTCTGGTGGTGAATTCCCCCCCTCCCGAGTACAAGCCATGGAAGTGCTCAAACCATCGGCGACCTGTGATATGGTTTGGGATTGGGGCATCTCCCTTTCTTGTGCTGATGTTAGTAAGCTCCCAGAATGAGGTAGAGTCCTTCAACTGGGCAGCAGATTTGAGCTCCTGCCAGTGCAATTCTTCCCACGCCCGCTTAGCTTCGTCAATGGTCCTATAATAGATCTTTCTAGCTAAGGTTATTTTTATCTGGTCTTTTGCTCTAAGAGCTAGCGATAGGTCCTGTCTCTTTTCCCGACATAGGGCAGTGTACCACGAATTTGTTGCTTGTGTGGAATGTGGTTTAGGACCACCATTGTCCTTTATACGGAAAAACTCCCCTATCTTTCCCGTAGTCTCCTGGTATATCTCAATAAATTTGGAATCCAGTGAGGCCATCGGAGTAGGGCTAGATAGTGAATCTAGCTCGAGAGTCTTCAACTCCAGTAAATCCCTTATGCTTTCCAGAGTCTGGTCCTGCTTAACAACCATATGCCACCTCAGGCTCCGATTACAATTAGATGGTTGTACCTCCTTAGTCGACAGCAGCGGAGTTGTGCCCGTGGCTGTGAGTGTGGTGTCTATTGCTCGGGTCAGTTGCATGGACAGAGGATTATGGTCACTGTCTAGACTCGGAATGACCTCATATCGATAAGGTCGGCCCATAAACCCACATCTAGCAAAATGTAATCGATACAGGAAGGGGAGCTAATCCTGTTGAAGGTGTGAGCCCCGTTAGGGTCAGAACGAGTCCTGCCATTGGCTGCTCTTAAATTATGCTCTAGGGCCAGGGCATTAATTTGTATAGCTCTTTGGGACCATTTCTTTATTGGGGCTAGATTGAGTGTTGGAATAGCCCATTTAGAATCCTCATCCCTGGTGCCCAAGATAGCTTCTTCGCTCAGCGGTTCGAAGGTGCAGTTAAGGTCTCCTGCAACAATGACCCCTGCCTTTTTATAGGGTACTCAGACAAAATATCGAAAATAAAATATCATAAAGACAAAATATCGAAGTTAAAATATCGAAGGTAAAAAATATTGGGAAGCAAAAATATCGGATACAAAAATATCGTAATAGGTAAGTAAGTATAAATATCGATAATAATAATATCGTATGACAAAATATCGACAATACAAAATATCGTGTAGTAATGGAAAAAATAAATAGTATAGGAAAAAATATAATAATTGTACATAAAAAATTGATAAAAAGGTCTATATTAAAAAATTAAAATATATTTAATAAAAAAATATTTTAAAAAAACATATCTAGTTTTAGGAGCGGGTAATTGGGTTTATAGGGGATAAGGGTGGGGAGTGTATTAAAATGTATGTAAAAATACATAAAATATGAAAAAATATGAAAAAAAAGATACATTTTTAAATAATATTTAAATTAATAATATTAATAAATAATAATAGATATCAAGTTTTAGGAGCGGGTTATTGGGTTTATAGGGGATAAGGGTGGGAAGTAATTTAAAAATAATTAATAAATTAATATATGTTTGTAATTTTTTTTATTAATAATTAATTGGTAAATAATTAATATTAATTAGTTAATTAATTAATATAATTTTGTACATTATTTTATATAATAATTAATTGGTAATTAATGAATATTAATTATTTAATTACTAATTATAATTTTGGACATAATTTTAAATAATAAATAATTGGTAATTAAATAATAATAATTAATTGGTAATTAATTAATATTAATTAGTTAATTAATTAATATAAATTTGTACATAATTTTAAATAATAATTAATTGGTAATTATTTATTAATAATTAGTTAATTAATAAATATAAATTTTTACATAATTTTAAATAATAATTAATTGGTAATTAATTAATATTAATTAGTTAATTATATTAATTAGCTTCATTTAGTTAAATATATATTTTTTACTTATTGTAAATTAATTTGGAAAAAATAATATTAATAATTAAATTTATTTATGTACAGCTAATGTGCTAATATATTTACTTTATTGTTATTGTTAATTAATAATTAATTTGTAATTACATAATAATAATAATTTTTGGGTAAAGGAGTATTGTTAGAGTTCAGGTCAGTTTTCAGTTTTTGGGTAAAGGGGTATTTTTTGGGTTCAGGGTCAGTTTTCAGTTTTTGGGTAAAGGGGTATTTTTAGGGTTCAGGGTCAGTTTTGGGTTTTTGGGTAAAGGGGTATTTTTAGGGTTCAGGGTCAGTTTTCAGTTTTTGGGTAAAGGGGTATTTTTTGGGTTCAGGGTCAGTTTTCAGTTTTTGGGTAAAGGGGTATTTTTAGGGTTCAGGGTCAGTTTTGGGTTTTTGGGTAAAGGGGTATTTTTTGGGTTCAGGGTCAGTTTTCAGTTTTTGGGTAAAGGGGTATTTTTAGGGTTCAGGGTCAGTTTTGGGTTTTTGGGTAAATGGGGTATTTTTAGGGTTCAGGGTCAGTTTTCAGTTTTTGGGTAAAGGGGTATTTTTTGGGTTCTGGGTCAGTTTTCAGTTTTTGGGTAAAGGGGTATTTTTAGGGTTCAGGGTCAGTTTTGGGTTTTTGGGTAAAGGGGTATTTTTAGGGTTCAGGGTCAGTTTTCAGTTTTTGGGTAAAGGGGTATTTTTTGGGTTCAGGGTCAGTTTTCAGTTTTTGGGTAAAGGGGTATTTTTAGGGTTCAGGGTCAGTTTTGGGTTTTTGGGTAAAGGCGTATTTTTAGGGTTCTGGGTCAGTTTTCAGTTTTTGGGTAAAGGGGTATTTTTTGGGTTCAGGGTCAGTTTTCAGTTTATGGGTAAAGGGGTATTTTTAGGGTTCAGGGTCAGTTTTGGGTTTTTGGGTAAAGGGGTATTTTTTGGGTTCAGGGTCAGTTTTCAGTTTTTGGGTAAAGGGGTATTTTTAGGGTTCAGGGTCAGTTTGGGGTTTTTGGGTAAAGGGGTATTTTTAGGGTTCAGGGTCAGTTTTCAGTTTTTGGGTAAAGGGGTATTTTTTTGATTCAGGGTCAGTTTTCAGTTTTTGGGTAAAGGGGTATTTTTAGGATTCAGGGTCAGTTTTGGGTTTTTGGGTAAAGGGGTATTTTTAGGGTTCAGGGTCAGTTTTCAGTTTTTGGGTAAAGGGGTATTATAGTAGTATAGAATATTTTTATATGTGTAGGTGATATAATTATACCAATAGGATATTTTTGACAAATTAATAGTGTGTCTATAGTATTAATTTAAGTATTGTGTGTTTATTTAGACGTGAAAACATATAAAACGTTAATTAATTATGCAAACAGATGCATATAAAAAGTCGATATAGCTGATAATCCGATATTGAAGTGCACGATATTTTTGATGTCGATATTATAGTTAATGTCATTATTTTTTGTAGATAGCGATATTTTTGTTTTCCGATGTTAATGTAGTCGATATAAAAGTAACTGATGTTTTTGTATATCGATATTAAAAAATCGATATTTGTGTATATATCTAGTTAAGTATAGGAAGCCGATATATTTGATTTCGATATTTTTGCTCCGATATTTTTGTACGTCGATATTGTGAATGTCGATATTTTGTCAGACATTCTTTTTATAGATAGCTGACAGTTTTGAATCGAGGACCGATAAGGTGGATATTGCTTCGACACCTGGAGATCCTCTAACATAAATATTGAAGATATCCAGGTGGGCAGCGTCTTTAGCCCCTCCAATGGACAAGTGCAGAATGTCCTGGGAAGGAGTATTGCGATTGGATATCGACCAATGGCAATAGCTTAAACTCTCGCAAATGCGAGACCTATTGCATTGCAAATGCTTGTTCAAATTTCTCGCAAAATCTTGTCTGGCATGCTTTTATTCTGTCCGTGCGTCCGCCCGTGCGTTCTTAATGTCTAATTTGAAGATTTAAGTGCATGCCGCTTCACTTCCTGTGGATGTGTTCTAAAGAGCTAAAGCTGGGGAGCCGGAAACCATAGTGCCTTTCCCAAATAACTTTGGTCTGTCCTTTTTTAGGGATGTAAAATCTACTTGGACTTGTTCTTACGCTTGGATGCCTATTGATCTTTAGCGCTTTATAAGTGGCGTTGGACTGGACTGGATGATTTAAAGTACAATGAGGGGAATATTAGCAAGGGTTATGCATTGCCCTTGAACCATGCATGGGGGTGCATGGTGATGCAAAGCCTATAATGTGATTTACTGGCCTTGCATGGCCCTTTATGGCTTGGTAAATCTGGAGTAATGCAAGGCAGCGCAAGTCACTGTCTTGCGTTACTATTCCCCAGGGAGGCATTCCATGGATGGACCATGGTGTTCCCATGCATCCACCTGGAGACGCATACATTTGATACCACCTTGAGATAGGTAGGAGTGCATCAAATCTATGAGTAGTCAGTGCTCAAATGTATTTTGTGTGATTAATGTAGTAATAGGTAAAGATGGAGTAAGTGCTACACGTATAATAGATGCAGCTTATAAATATGTGTTTAAATTGTGACTAATGGAGAAATTCAATGTACTGATATTAATAATTAGGGGAAGATCATATGTATGTGATGAATTGTCATGAAACTGATTAAATGAAATGTACACAGTAATGCTTAGGTGATTCATGTACAGCACGATATGTTCACTTGAAAATATTTTGATAAATAATTCTTAATAGGTTTTTACATTATTCATGTGTGAAGAGATTTCATTTGCATTCCATTCACATTTGTGTACATATTGGTGTCCTACTGCACTTGCTAAAGTTAGCTATTAATTTGAGGCATAACGTGCATTTTAGTTTAACTTCATGTTACATTTCATTCTAGCCTTTCGTTATGTTTCAGTGCAAGCTCATTGCGGTCTCACGTTCTGATGATGTTTAACCTTGTTCGGAATGGTGGTCTCTTATTTTATTTTAAAAGGTTTATATAGCGCTGGCTAGACCCGGAGGTATCATAGCGCTTTACATGAGCATCAGATCATAGTTACAGGTTACATCGTTACAAAGGTTACACAGTTCTTAGAGCATGGCAACATAGTTACTTGTAAGGTCGAGATAAACAATAAGCACAAATACGTAAGGGGAATAGCAGGCAAGGTGAGAGATTCAGGGGAGGGGGGTTGGAGCAGGGGAAGTAGACAGATAATGAAGGCGGGAAAGAGGAGGGGAGGGTGAGAGACACAGCATGGGGAGAGGAGGGGGAGGGTGACGGGGACACAAACCGGTAGACGAGTCAAGGCAACGTCCAAAGTCCAGTAAGCTGTGATCCCAGGGGAAGTGGTATCCCTTTCCTATCTCTATTGCGAGAGGCTCCCTTTACGCAGTGGACTCTCTCAGAGGGGTCTCTGAAACTCCAAGGCCTACATACTGGATCCTTCCCCAAAAAGGGGAGAGGGAGTGCTTTGGCAAGGGGTGCCATACCATACCTCAAGTGTGAGTGGCTCCCTTGGCGCAGTGGACTCACTCAGCGGGTTCGCTGAGACTCCAGAGTATAAATATTGGATCTTTCCCCAACAAGGGGAGAAGGAGTGCTTAGTCAAAGGGTACAAAGGACAGGGGGGTAGGCAGAGTAGCAGGCAAGGGGAGAGATTCAGGGGAGAGAGGATAGGAGCTAGGGAAGAGACAATAAGGAGAGACGAAAAGAAGTCTGCCTAAATACCGACTGGGTAGGTGACGACCAAGGAGGGAATCCACGGCCTATCTCCCCTATAGCTAAACCAAGTAGCTCCATCGGGCATCAGACAAAATAGTTCAGTCTCAAAACATTGAGAGAGGAGGGAGGGAGAGACATAAATAGAGGGAGGATGCGGTAGGAGACGACAGGAGAGACGAAAGGAAGTGCAACAATGTGGTTCAA
Organism: Lissotriton helveticus; assembly: GCF_964261635.1. Classification (NCBI taxonomy): domain Eukaryota; kingdom Metazoa; phylum Chordata; class Amphibia; order Caudata; family Salamandridae; genus Lissotriton; species Lissotriton helveticus. The sequence goes on from NC_136068.1 coordinate 767,732,802, forward strand.
CAATATACCAGAAAAAGATCAACAAGTAAACATTAAATCAAACAATCAGCAATACAATTTGGGGAGGAGAGAAAGGAGCGAGAAAGTAGTGGGGGATAGGGGAGGAGGGAAAGTGAGGATAAGGAAAGAGGCAACCTTAGAGACAAAAGGAAGTCTGTCTAAAGACCGACTGGGTAGCGGACGACCAAGGAGGGAATCCACGGCCCATCTCCCCTATAGCTGAAGCAGGTAGCTCCTTCGGGCATCAGACAAAATAGTTCGGTCTCAATACATTGAGAGAGGAGGGAAGGAGAGACATAAATAGAGGGAGGATGCGGGAGGAGACGACAGGAAGTGCAACAATGTGGTTCAACAATATTCCAGAAAAAGAAAAACAAGTAAACATTAAATCAAACGGTCAGCAATACATTAGGGGAGGAGAGAAAGGAGAGAGAAAGTAGTGGGGGGTAGGGGAGAAGAGAGAGTGAGGATAAGGGAAGAGACAACCGTAGAGACAAAAGGAAGTCTGTCTAAAGACCGACTGGGTAGGTGACGACCAAGGAGGGAATCCACGGCCCATCTCCCCTATAGCTAAACCAGGTAGCTCCATCTGGCATCAGACAAAATAGATCAGTGTCAAGTGGCGAGGGAGGAGGTTCACAGAAAAACAGAGTGGGGACAAAGGGCAAGGGCATGTGAGGGCAGAGGACAGAAGCTGGAAACAGTAGAAGCGGAGTGGGGGGGAGGGTTGGGGGAAGGGGAGGGGGAATGTAAGTTCAGGAGAGACGCGGGCACGTTAGCCCGAACTCCGGCTGGGTAGGTGATAGTCAAAGGAGGGAGCCCAAAGTCAATCTCCCCCCATAACTAGCGAGGTAGCTCCACCGGGCATCATACAAAAAGTATGCAGTTGGCCCCTCAATTCGTATGCCCCAAGTCCAGCAGTAGAGCTCCAGTCTGCACTCATACACCACTCACGGTCAGCGCAATACCAGGGCATCAATATTGCATAGAGGGAAGGGCGCGAGTCACGCAGTACTGCAGGGCTGCACTTTGTCCTAGTAGGGACACTTCCTTCTAGTTAGGGTAGGGGGTATTACATACTTTGATAACTGTGCTGACCCCCTTAGTAGCTTGGCATGAGCAGACAAGCTTATCTCAGAGGTAATGTGCAAAGCATTTATACCCCTAACACATTAACAACACCTCAAAATGGAGACCACATCAGTTTTGAAAAATAAAGGGTCTTTATCTAAAACAGACAAGACCAACACAACTGCTGCTGGTTTCAACTGTTCAGGGCCCCTAAGGTATGGGGAAACCCGGGGGAGGGGACCCACACACTGAAGCCACAAGCGGGGAGACTTACGCAGCTGCCCACTACGCGGTCTCCTGACCGTTTAAAGCAGCTCCTCAAATTTGAGGGCGGCTTCTCTTTGGCGGTACCACGTGGGCCATGGGGCTTCCTTCTTCCCATCTGCTCCCTGGCTGATCGGTCTCGCTGGCACAGTGCCCTGAGATCGGACGATGTGGGCAGCGGCATGTCTCTGGCCTCTTGCTCTCAGACATCGACCAGACTTGCTATGGCACCAGGATCTTTGTTTGGGGCCACTTGGTCCGTCACACTGCTGTCATCCTTCTCGGTGGCTGGGGTCGACAATGGTGTCTCGCTACACCTCCGAGCTGCCCCAGACTCTCTGCGGCTTATGGAAAGGCAAAGCAAACGAGCTGGGCTGACTCCTCACCCGGCAATGTTTGAAGTGTGCACACTCAGTTTCCGTGATTACCAGGCAACATGGGGGACTCAATCAGCAATCTTCAGTGGGCTGGGCCGCGCTGGTGAGCAGGAACTTTTTCGCCGTCCCTCAGCTTCTGACGCAACACAAGTTTGCATAATGCCCCAAATTCTTGTGGTGGGTAAGGGAAGGCAGGCCCAGCAGAGTGCTCAGTAGATTTTCAAGATGAGAGCACAGGGAAGACTTTGTTGTCCCTGAGCCTTCCTCAGCAGGAGGCAAGCACACACAAGCCCTTGAAGATAGGTTTAGTAGTAGGTTGCCACAGCAGGACACACATTGTTAATTCTTTTCCTCTGCCCACAGACAGAAGTAGCAACTGCAGGCCAACCCAACAAAGCAACACCACAGCGAAGGGGCAGTACTCCTCCTAATGGCTCTTCTGCTCTTCTTCTTGGCAGGTTCCTCTTGGTTTCCAGAAGTGATCTAAAGTTCTAAGGCCAGAGCCCCAATATTTATACCATGTTTCTTTTTGAAGGCAGCACAAAGGTAAGCCTCTGCTGCACACATAAACCTGTTCTGCCTTCCTCAGGCCAGGCTTAGAACAGGAGGTGGAGACAGCTTTGTGAAAGGCAGTCACAGCCCATTCAGGTGCAAGTGAAAACTCCTCCCACCAGTCTAAATGCATACAGGGCTATTCGGCCTGGATATGAGTCACCCAGGAAAGGCAGGACACAACTCATCCCCCGCTTATGACTGTTCAGAGGGAACGCACATCCCCGTCTCCTGTCACACCAAAACCAGACAGTGAATGCACAAACAGGCAGCGGCACATGGAATGGTAAAGCAAGAAAATGCTCACTTTCTAAAAGTGGCATATTCAAACACACAATTTAAAAACCACCTTCACTAAAAGGCATGTTATTAAATTCTGAGTTTGGAGAGCCTAAACACAATTACTCTATCTTGTCCAAGTGGAAAGTTACACTTGTAAGATGTTACAAGGCAGCTCCTATGTTAACCTATGGGCAGACAGCCCTTCAATAGTGAAAAATAAAATGCACAGTATTTCACTATCAGGACATGTAACACACCACTACATGCCCTACCTTTCACATACTCTGCACCCTGCCTTTGGGGTACCTTGGACCTACCTTAGAGGTGGCTTACATGTAAGAAAAGCGAAGGTTAGGGCCTGGCAAGTGGGTTCCCTTGCCAGGTGGACATGGCAGTTAAGAACTGTGTGTGCAGACACTGCAGTGGCAGGTATGAGACACATTTGCAAGGCTACTGGTGTGGGTGGCACAATCATTATTGAAGGCCCACTAGTAGCATTTGATTTACAGGCCCTGGGTACACACAGTGCACTTTACTAGGGACTTACCAGTAAATCAAATATGCCAATCATGGATAACCAATTACAATCAAAACGTACACAGAAAGCATATGCACTGTAGAACTGATCAGCAGTGGTAAGTGCCTTGAGTTCTATAGACACCAAAAATAGGATCAGAAAAATAGGAGGCAAAAGGCAAAAAGTTTGAATATAAACCTGCAAAAAGGGCCAGCTTTAACAAACCTTCACTGTGCAATGTTTAGTGGCATTTTGTTTCCACTGCAGGTGTGGGCAAAACCACTTTAGTTAGTATAAAGGAGATTTGTTTTAATAGATAGTAAGATATGAGAATATGGGGTTGGCAGAGATAATCGCGGTAACAAGTGAAAAGAGAAGTTTCCATGGAGGAGGAGAATAATTGCCAAGGATGAACGAAGCTATAACTTACTGATGCGGGAAAGGAGGTGATGGTCTCCAGCTTGTGCCTGATGAGTGGGAAATGTCCTGGGCAGGAATCCAATGGGAGTGTCTATCTCAAATGCAATTGATATTATGCTATGCTTAGTGATGAGGGAGAGCATCCATTCTGCCATTTTCCCCTCTTAGGAAAAACATCTTAAGACTTCGTAGGATGCAGACCTATTCTCTGCATATGTGGCTTCATGCTACTTGACCCAATGCTTGGAGTATTTCTACTGAAGACTCCAGCAACTGACATCTTTCTTCTTTTATTCCTGTTTGGAAATCAAATGCTTATTAGAATAGCTGGTCAGGCCCCTGTTAGAATGGTATATGGAAAGACAGGACTAATGCTTTCTTTTGAAAACCAATTGGTGAAATTTGACTCACAACTCTTTTTACTCATTTTCTGTTTATTGATTATTGATTTTGTAGTATTTTTCCTTTTGTACAGGGTAAATCTCTGTTTTGTTTGTTTTGTACTTTTATACTCTTATGCTGAGATTTGCCTATGTCAACTTATTTCTAAATTTATGAGTAAAATCTCATTTTAAGTTGTGGGCTGGAATATTGTGGCACCCAATTTGGTTGCACTGTTTGGAAAATTTGGGACGTCTGATAGTGTTCTCCCTTTATCTCTCATGCTGCCAATAAAAGATCATCGCATCTGGGTAAGAGAGTAAATGGGCTAGAGTTCTCATAACTAGTAACAAAACTCCAACAGTAGATAGTCATGGGTTAGCCCTGGCACACTCATGGATTCTGAAGCAATCCCGAATGTTACATCTTACGATGGGGAAACGATCTTCCTTTTTCCACATTTTTTCCTCTTTCTGGGATGAATTCCGCCTCATACATAGAGGAAAAAGCTTTAAAGGATTATTTTTGCGCATGACGGTATTACTTCCTGCACACAACAAATCCTGCCTCTATCGCTCATGTTGCAAGAGTGACTATGGTGCAAGGGTGACTTTATTGGTGCTAGGCAGCAGTTTGTGTGCCAGCGCAGGCATAGAGAAGGAATGTGCCATATCTTGATAGATATGATGCATTTCTGTCCGCTCCCTTTCACGCAGCACAGTGATGAGTGATGGTGATGAGTTTTCATCCGGACATTTCTATTTACGGTTTCTTTAATCTGCAGAGGGGCGTAGCTACCATTGATGCAGCAGGTGCAGTGGCACCAGGGCCCAGGGCCCTGAGGGGTACATTGAACCATCATAAGTGCTGTTTTAACCACCCCAACAGCAGTCACTGGGTTTGCTTGCACTAGGGCACATGGCATCCTTGCTACACTTCTGCGCCTTCAAATACCAAACCTGGCGAGGGAATTTACCTGTTTATACTATTAAAAATGTACTCATTTACTTATAGTAAATGTCATCATGAAATTATTATAATTGGTCGTTGCCTAAGTAAGGTAGTCTGTTTTGACAGTAAACCGCTAAGATATGTTATTTTCTCAATCGAATGTTAAAAGCATCAGTTAGTCCAACAGATGGCGCTGTGTACTTAGTTTCTGACGTACTGAACCTCATTTAAACTTCTTTTCGATTATCTTTTTTCATTGCCTTTCTTTTTTATTCTTTTTTTTTTTACATCTTCGAATGAGTTAGAAGCTCATAATTTTGAGGCCATACTGGCCATAGAAACTACTCAAACAAAGGTAAGCACACAGCATGCGCAAACGACGTGCCTTTTCACCCATTTTCTGTCTAAAAGACACAGCCGAAGAACATGTAGAAAGAATGAGAAATTACGTCACGTTTAGGCTCAACAATCATTGCATCCATAAATGCTTGCACGGTTTCTGATGCTACTCAATGGGGACCGGTGTATTCTCTTTAATGTTTGAGCATGTTGTGATTGTATACTATTATTAGTAATATCGCTAGTGTATTATTACTATGTATCACGGCAGGCAAGGGTGAACCTTTTCAACTGTGCCTTTTTGGAAAGTTTTATAGCAGGTTCACATACGTGAAATACATGTACGAGACTTGAGTTTCCACACTCTTGTGCAAGCACCTGCTTATATGCAGGGGGTCAGTCTCCTCTCTTGGACTGATCTTCACCCTTCAAATCAGCAAAATGTCGATAGACTTCAGTGGCACTACTTTTTTTTTCATCTCCATTTACTCTAAAGGGGTCATCTTCTTAAACCACTCCATCTCACCGTTCTTGTAGACTTAAGGTTGAGACACTGTACTGCTGATTGCAAATGAAAAAAATCGAGACCATTTTTCCAGTCTTTCCTTCACAGGGCAAGTGGGTATTACAGGGGCGGCTCCTCCACTATGGTGAAGGAGCATCGCCCCACAGCTGAAATACAGCAGACAGAAGAAAAATAAAATGACAATAAAACTATTTTATTGTCATTTTTTTTTTACTTCCAGTCCGCCGGCTCTAGGGTAGGGCGGGGCCATGCCTCAGCGTCACACAGCAAAGGCAGGAGGAGTGTAGGGCACTGAAAGTGCATTGGTGTGGCCCCGCCGTCTTTGGATGACCAAACCGACATGCGCACTTGGATATCTCTAGGCTGTTCCTTGGAAATATCGAGGTGCTCAGGGGCACACACTCCTAGTACCTGCTTTGCCCAATCCCAGCACCTCTTTCGTGTGGGGAGTAATATCATGAGAGAACCGCTGGGGTTGCGTGGGGTCTGGGAGATTGTGCTCATGGGAATTGCAGTGCTGGGATGGGAGCAGAGGAGTAGCACGGCGTGGGAACAAAAGATCATGGCGGCAGGCAGGAAAGGTACGTTTATATTTTTATTATTACCCCCTCCCCCTCTCCCACCAAAAATCGGATTGGCAGTAGCCACCGCTGCTTACAGAAAACTTCCATCTGAGGCACAAATTCTCAATCTGTCTCTCATTCATTACCTTCCCCTCCCTCTCGCTAGGTTGCTTTCAAGTGTGAGGCCTCCTGCGCCTCCCCTGACAACACCTCAATCTAAAAAAGAGACTTCTGTCTCCCCACCTCCTGTCCGTCTTTGGGGCACACCAGTAGGTGAGGGGGGGGGGAAGCACTGACACAGACAACCAGGTTGTGTGACAAAGGCCTCTTTATTGGAATCAGGTGCACCTACAATACAATCCCCTTTGGCCTGTGCCGAACAAAACTACTGCTCACTAATTAATAACTGCCTGACAGCCCCCCACCCCCACCCCTAAAGTTAAACCCCAACATTGCAACTGCAATACAACACATCCGCTCAGCCACCTACCCCTCTATGAATTCCACAGTGACGTCCATGACCTCACCCCCGTCTACCATGCAGTCCCAGGCCTCCAGCAAACCACACTCTCTCCTTAGGAAAGCGCCCCCAGCAACCGCACCTGTTCCAGCGACAACACAAATTGTCCCTAATCAGTGCACCATCAACCAACAAAACCCCTCAAGACCAGGACCAACCCCCCACCACCCCAGAAACCAAGGAAAGGACTTACAAAGGGAGGGAGGGCGGGACCAAAAATTCCTAAGCCCCCTGGCTGCTGTGTCACTGCCACGAAAACGTGTGCATTGACGTAAAATGGCCGGTTAAGTACAGCAGCCAGCCCAAAACTAGCGCAACCAGCCCAATCAGCCCAAAACGCCGCCTACGGATAGCCCCGAGGGACAAGCTTCTTCCTTTCCCCCCCCCTCCCCTGGTGCCCCAAACTTCCCCGGGGGGGAGAGCCTCCCGCTGGTCGGCCACCCCCCCAAATCCCCATTGGGGCACACCAGTAGGTGAGGGGGGGGAAGCACTGACACAGACAACCAGGTTGTGTGACAAAGGCCGCTTTATTGGAATCAGGTGCACCTACAATACAATCCCCCTTGGCCTGTGCTGAACAAAACTACTGCTCACTAATTAATAACTGCCTGACAGCCCCCCACCCCCACCCCTAAAGTTAAACCCCAACACTGCAACTGCAATACAACACATCCGCTCAGCCACCTACCCCTCTATGAATTCCACAGTGACCTCCATGACCTCACCCCCGTCTACCATGCAGTCCCAGGCCTCCAGCAAACCACCCTCTCTCCTTAGGAAAGCGCCACTCGAAAGATGCTTACGCCTTTCGACCCCCCCCCCTAGGACTCCTGCCTCCTAGGATACCTGAGCACCCCCAACGCCCCATCCAACGCCTCCCTCAGCTGGACTAAATACAACTCCATGCCATACCTGGACAGGTGAACCCCATCCTCCCGAAAAAATATACTGCGCCATAGCGCAACTCCGGGTGCTCCATCCGTCCCACCCCCTCCTTGGCACAGAATTCTCGCATCTCCCGATTAATTTTCCTCCGTGCCCTGTCTATGGCCCCTGGGCGCTCCGCCTCCCTCCACACCCGCCTGGGAATAAACTCAGACCAGATAATGTGGCATCCCGCCCATTGCTTCTTAATTTCCCGCAGGTCCCTCTTCATTTGCTTAAGCAGCGCCAACCCCTTGCACTGCACCAAATCGTTCTCACCCAGATGAATCACCACTACATCCGGGCACACCCCCCCTCTCACCACTGTGTTCAACAAAGGCAATAACTCATGCCACCGCCTACCCCCTTTTCCCCGCCAATGACAACGATACAACCCCGCATCCAATCCCAAATTGAGTGTCCGATGCCTGTCCCACTCCGCCTGTTCTGCCCTCTTGACGAATGAGTGTCCCACAATATATAAATTCAGAACAGCCACCTCTGGCCCCGCCACAGCACCTGTAAAGACACACATATCAATATCGGGAATCACCATTACAACAACCCCTCCACCTCCCTCAACCGCACGTACGTCCTGTAGCAATCGGACTTCCACCGTCCCAGCCTCTGTATCTCCTCCTTACCCCAACCCTTCCGTGCCGCCTCCGTCGCTGCCCCGATCCGAAATGAATGCGTCCCGAAAGCCAGGGGGTCCTCTCCCATGTACCGCAGGGCGCGCCGCAGAACCCCCAAAGCCTGAGATGCTGTCACTCCGTCCCCCCCTTCCCGGCCAAACACCTCCCCTTCTTTCTCGCCACCGCCTGCCATCAACCGCCTACCCCACGGCGCCGGGCACACCCCCTCCCGACCGCCCGGCCCCAGTACCACCCAGGTCCCAACCCCACGCTGATCCGTCTTTGAACGCCGCAGATGCACTGCCACCTCTCGCGCTCGCACCTCCACCTCCCCCCACAACACCCCCGCCTCCCCTTCGCACCCAGCAGCTCCGACACTCGAAACGCTCCGAAGAAAAGCCAAGACATCAAGGTAGAAAAACGCACCACCTCGCCCTCGTCCCTGCACACCGCCGGGAGCGCGTCAATTACTCCTTCCAGCAAAACCACCGTGATGGGACGGCGCAGCCGCACCTCCGCCCCCCTTTCTCTTGCCCACCCCTCCAGCAGCCGGGTCCCCAACTCACCCGCCGACGGGGGGTAACCCCACCACAACTTGCCCATGAAGGCCACCGCCGACAACTTGCCCGCAATCGACACCCGCGTCAGCCCTCTATCCATGAGCGCCAGCATGAACCTTACCACCTGTTCCTCGCGCCGCCACCGATCCCCTTGCCACACCGCACCTGACTGCAGGAACTCCTCCCACGCTAGCTCGTATGCCTTCCACGTAGACACTGCCACCGACGTCTTCACCAACTGAAAGACCCGGCCTCGCCCACTGACCACAGTTCCTCCGGCACCGGCGTCCTGACTTCCTCCGCCTCCGTGGCTAGCCCATGGAACCTCTCCCACTGTGAACGAGACAAGGCATCGGCGATGTCATTGTCTACTCCTGGGACGTGGCGCGCCTGAAACAGTATGTCATTCTCCAAGCAGCGCAAAACAAACACCCTCATCAGCTTCAAAACCTGCGGGTCCCTAGCCGACTGCCTGTTCACCACCTGCACCACCGCCATGTTGTCCACACGGAAAAGCATGCGCGTGTGAGCCAAAGCCCCTGCCCACACCGTGACCGTCCACCACCAAAGGGAACAACTCCAAGAACGCAATGCTCCTCCCTCCCACCTGCCAATGCTCCGGCCACTGCTCCGCACACCATCGTCCCTCCCAGTACAGACCGAAGCCGCCAACACCCGCCGCATCCGAGTACATGGTGACGTCCCAATCCCAGTCCTCCGCCGGCGCCATGGGCACCCCATTGAACCGTTCCAAGAACGCCCGCCACATGCGCAGGTCCTCCTTCATCCCCGCCGAGAGGCGCACGTGATGATGCGGCAAAGTCAAACCGGACAACGCCAAACCCAAACGCCGGCAAAACGTTCGGCCCGCCCGCACCACTCGGCAAGCAAAATTCAAATGTCCCAACAACACCTGTACCTCGCGCACCATCACCTTTCTTTTTGACAACATACCATCCACCAGAACCATCATCGCCGACCTCTTGTCTTCCGGCAGGCGTGCTTCCATGGTGACTGAGTCGAGCTCGATACCGAGAAAGGACAACACCGTACTGGGACCGCACGTTTTCTCTGGTGCCAGGGGAACCCCAAAGTCCCCCATTAACCCGGCCAAACCATCTAGCAGCCGCTGACAGTCCACCGCACCGGGCCGCCCCACAAGGAAAAAATCATCCAGATAGTGCGTCACTGACTCCGAACCTGTGCGCCTGGAAAAAACCCACTGTAGGAAAGAACTGAAGCGTTCAAACAGCGCGCAGGAAATGGAACACCCCATCGGCAGCGCCTTGTCCACAAAGATGAGACCTTCAAACTGGATCCCCAGCAACTGGTGATCCGCCGGGTGCACCGGAAGCAGTCGGAACGCCAACTTGACATCGCATTTAGCCATCAACGCCCCCCGTCCCGTCGCCGCGACGAGCCTTCGCGCGACGTCCACCGACGAGTAAGTCACCGACGCCAACTCCGCCGAAATGTAGGCATTGACCGATTCCCCCTCCGGCCAAGACAAATGTTGTATCAGTCGGAATTGCCCCTCCTCCCTCTTGGGCACCACCCCGATGGGGGAAATGATCAAGCCCGGCAATGGACGCGCCGTGAAAGGGCCTGCCATCCGGCCTTCTCTGACCTCTTTGAACAGTTTCTCTCGCACAATGCCCTTATGTGCGTTCACCGACTTCAGATTGTCCGCCCAGCGAGCAATCCGAGGGCCTCGTACCCCAGCCTGAACCCCTCACGAAAACCCCGACGCAACACTGCAGCGTCCTCCGCCCGCGGATACGCCGCCAACCAGGGCTCCATCCGCTCAATCCTAACCGGCATATGAGCCTTTTCCCAGCGCCCCCGCTCCTCCCCCTCTGCCCCCACCCCTCCCCCCCACTCGGCCCCCCTCTGGCTGGGGCCCCTCCCAGCCCAGGTTGCTGCCCCGGCGGGCCTCCGAGCCCCCAACAGCGCAGCACCGGGTGCCTTCGACCGCATGACGAGCACTCGTGCCGGAAACGGCATGCCGCCCGCCCGCAGGCTCCTCTATTAAAATCCCAACAGGCCCCAACCGAGGCCTGGCTGCCAGAGTCTCCCTGTCCCACCCCCCCACGGGTGGGGCGGGCCGCAAAGGGGGGCGGCACCAGCGGCAAACCGCTCGCCGTGTAAATGGTGCGGCCAAACTTGGCCCCTCCCATCGTTTGCTGGTACAGATCCGAATCCAGCTCCCCCCATTGCGCATCCGGATCCGCTGCCATGCGCGCCCGGAACTCCTCGTCGTAATGTGACCACGCATAACCGCCGTAAGTCACCTGAGCCCTCCGCACCACATCCATGTATTTAAACAGCGCGACGCACCGGTCCGGGAACTTCTCGCAGTACACGCTCGCGTATATGAGGAAAGCCGCCGACCAATTGTCTAACGTCAGGGGCACCTTTGGGCGCCTAGCCAACTCCTGCTCCTCTTCCTTCGACCCTTCTTTGGACGTCAACTCCCGGTGGAGAAGCTTCAAGAGGTCAATATACTCCCCTTTCCAGATCTTCTCCTTCGTTGCAGCAGAAAGATGGGCCCCCAGCGGCTTGGTCAGCCCCATGTACGGTAGCTTACGCACCGGCACCACACAACTCTCCTTCCCTCCCCCCACGTCGCTGACTCACCCGCCGCCGCTGCCCCGCCGCCCGCGCTCGACCCGTCACTGCCCGTAGCCGGGCCGTCCGTGCCAACCCCCGCATCCTGTACATATTGGCCCCGCACCAACCGCCACCCATCCCCCGTCTCCCCCCGTCCCCACCGAAACCTCCACACGACGCCGCTTGCCACTCCCCGCACCGTCATCCGGCTTACCTGGCGTCAAGGTCGGCGTCCTTGCTGGATCCCGCCGCCTAACCAGTGGAACTGAGGGGGCCGTCACTCTGGGCTCAACCTGCCTTGCTGGCACCTGCAATACACTGTCAACAACATTACAAGCCCCCCCGTCCTCCCTAATCTCACCCTCTTCCTCCGATTCTCCATCAGCCAGCTCCACACCACCCCGGCCCCCCACTTGGGGTTCCAGCCGGCTTAAACCCGCTCTCTCACGACACACCCGCATCAACTCTCCCAAATCCACACTCGCCCCCTCCTCGACCACTCTCGCAGGCAACGCAGAATTGTTCGCAACCATCCTCACTCCCCCACCCCCGGCGGCCGTAAAGACCCTTTGGGGAGGGGCTGTCGGGGACGCATCCCGCCTCCAATCGCTGCGGGCACGAGTTAGGTCCCACGTTGGAGCGCGGCCGCCCGCACCAGACAGAGCCGGCCCATCCCCTCGGTGGTTGGGAGCCACATGCTGCTCCCCTGAGCGCCTCGCAAACAGCTCCTGCCAAGGAAAAAAGGTGGAGTCCAGCAAGCCAGGGTGATAAAACCCCCCGTCTCCCCCCCACGTGCCGCTCCCCCCCAACTCCCCCATCCCATAGCCGCTCCCCTCCCCCATCCCGCCGAATGACCTCCGCGCCGCAACGGAATTCCCCCACCCCCCAGTTCCCACCCCCCTTCCCCGGCCCAGCCCCCCGGCCCTCCCCACACCCCGGAACCCCAACCCGGCACCGCCCCCCCCACGCCCAGCACCCCAGCCCCCCCACATGCCGCTCCCCTCCCCCTCACCGCCACCCCCCCCAGAGCCCACCACTGCCCTCCGCCCCCGTTCCCCAGCCTTCTCCCCACCGACCCTCCCCCCGTCCCCGACTCACCTCTCCCGCCCGCCTCCCCGACGCCTCCGCGCTCACCTCCCCTGACCTCAGGTCTGACACGCCCGTCCGCCCGACCCCTCCCCCCACCCCTCCCCCGCAGCCCCGGCGGCGCCAACCCCCCAGTGCCCCCCACGCCCCCTCCCTCCTCCGATGACGATGAACCACAGTCTAGCTCCATGTCCTCCCCCCACGCCCTCCTCTACCTCCGTTTCTTCAATCAAAAGCGGGGAAACCGCCCCTTCTGACCCCCCCTCCCCCTGCCCCCCTCGTCCTGCGTCCCTCGGACCCCTCCTCCCCCAGCAGCACTCCCCTCCCCCACCACGGCCCCCTCACCAATCTCGGCCCCCTGCCCCTCCTCCCCCTGCTGCACTGCCTGCGGCCCCTCGCCCTCCCCCACCCCCCTTGCCCTCCCAGCGCAACCCTTGCTTCACGAACCATCCCCGCTCCCCCCCTCCCCCCACTGCCTCCACGAACTCTAAGGGCCGCTTCCTCCCCTTCTGCCCAGCCTTCTTAGCGCCCTGCGCCTTCCCCCGCGGCCCTGCCACCACGCGCCGACCTCCGCTCTGCGCACTGCCGCCCCCCCTCCCCCCCGCTGAGCCGGCCGTGACCGGGGTGGCACACATGCCGCCACAGCCGCAGCGACGCCGCTGGCAGCGCGCCGCTGCGGCCTTACCTTGAGGTCAGGCCGCACGATGTCCATGCGGCCCGCCTCACTCAGGAGCCGCAATGCTTCCGCTGCCCGCGGGTCATCACCCTCCGCCATCTCGCCTACCACGGGATCCAGCAAGGACACACAAGAGGCCAACCGCGCCGCAGACCGGGCCACAACCGAGTTATTTATTCCTCCGCCGTCACCGACGCCGCTCTCCTCAATCGAGCAAATAACTCTTAAAAGCAGGCACCGGGCACCAGACACACCGAATTACACCAAATATTCCTAAGCCCCCTGGCTGCTGTGTCACTGCCACGAAAACGTGTGCATTGACGTAAAATGGCCGGTTAAGTACAGCAGCCAGCCCAAAACTAGCACAACCAGCCCAACCAGCCCAAAACGCCGCCTACGGATAGCCCAGAGGGACAAGCTTCTTCCTTCCCACCCCCCCCCTCCCCTGGTGCCCCAAACTTCCCGGGGGGGAGAGCCTCCCGCTGGTCGGCCACCCCCCCCAAATCCCCATTGTCGTCTCCCGAAGGGCCGGTGCAAAGCGCCTGCTCCAGCATACACAAAGTCGGATTCCCCTGCCTGTTGAGACGCAATGTGGGTGGGTGTTGGGGGAACTTTTGAGCTTTCTGGCAGGAACAGAGGTTTCCTGAGTGTTTTACTGTGGCGCCTGTGCTTTGGAGACACTTCCGGGTTCAGCGGGGTTGTCCCAATGAAGCGCTGGACAGCTTCGAGGCTTCCTGTTTTGGAACAAGCGATGCCTTTCTAGGGGAACGGATTATGTGATATGGCTAGGGGTAGCATTGCTCACCCAGGAGACCAAAGCAGGTTGGCAGGTAAGGGGGCACCCCTATAAAGCTGGAGAGATGGTGTGGCACTTGGGGATTGGCTTAATGGTCCCTTCTGTTGCCTTATTGGGGGGGTCTGTGTGTGTCTTCCCTATTGGGCTAGGTTTAAAGGCTAGTCTTATTTAAAGCCTGTTTTTTCCCAAAGGATGGTGTTGCTATGGAAGGGAAACTGTTTAGGAAGAGGAAGCATTCCTCTTGTCCCTCATCGGAGAGTGAGGAGGGAGAGGGGTGTGGGCAACATTCCTGTCACTGTCCTGAAGCTGAGGACAGACTGACGGTTGGACAAGTCCGTGCCATGACTGATGAAGTGGTTGGAAAGGCCTTAGCCGCCAAACCTTCTTACACAAAGAAAAAGAGGACTTTCGATGTTTCTTCAGATTTGAACAGTGATTCTTTGCCAGAAAAAACTAGCTCCTCTTCGGAGAAGTGTATTTACAAAGAAGAAATAGGAGCCATTCTTTTGCACAATCCGGACAATTTGGGGTTTGATCCTCTCCATGTTGATGATTTTATTTTTATTTATTTATTGCTTATTGAGCGCAGCTGTCACCCAAAGGGTATCCTGGCGCTGAGACCTAACCATACATCTATTAAAAAGCTACATTACTCTGGGGAACAAGTAGGTTTTAAGGCTCTTTTTAAAAGTGAGCAGATCAGGGCAACTCCTTAATGTCAAGGGGAGAGTATTCCACAACGTGGCAGCCGCGAAACTAAAAGCGCGACCACCCATTCTCGTTCTATTGATTTTGGGGACTCTTGCCAGAAACGCCGATGATGATCTTAAAGGTCTGGCTGCCTGATACCAGAGGAAGAGAGTCTGGAGAGGTATTGGTCCCAGTCCATGCAGGGCCCTAAAAACAAGGCAGAGAGCCTTAAACGCAATTCTCTGCTGGACTGGGAGCTAGTGCAAATCGGCCAAAGCTGCCGATGAAGAGGCGGACCGTGGTCGAGACAGGGCCAGTTTAGCGGCCATATTCTGTATCCTTTGGAGCTTTAAGACCAGAGTCTTCGGGGCGCCCAGAAGTAGTGCGTTGCAGTAGTCAATCCTACTGAGAATGGAACTACGCACTACCTCAGCTCTGGAGCCCCGTGGGAGAAGTGGCAAGATTTTCCGTAGAACACGGAGCAAGCCCATACATGTTGCTGCCGTTTTGTTTACGGAGGCATCAAGCTGCAAATTGGGTTCGAATAGAACTCCCAGGTTGCGAGCAGACTCTGCCGCCTCCACCGAGCCCGGGATGAACATGGTGATGGTCTCTTGCCTCAATTTGCCAAGGTGCCTCCAATGGCTCTTACTTTCCATGCCAAAATTAAGGAAGACATTTTTGAGGGTTGGAAGGAGCCCGATCAAATTCAGATTCCACCATTTCTACAGCTATCCGTTCAATTGGAGGAGGCAGAGTCTGTACTGCCCAAGATCATTAAAGTGGACTCGATTTTAGTTCCTTTGCTGGGCAGGACTTCTTTGAATCCTCGTGAACATTCACCCTCAGACTATACTGATAAGAAGCTGGACACCAGCCTGAAACGTTGTTTTGAGGCTGCTGACCTGGCACTAAGAGTAGGCACTTATGCTGCGTTCAGGGCTTTAAGTGGGATGAAAAAACTGGGGGGTCTCTCAAAGGGGCGTGGCCAGTGTAATTAAGGGCGTGGCTTAAAATCACGTTAGCTAAAAGTTTGTGCTAAGCATAGTGTGCCGCCCGACTGGTATTTTGATGTTTCTGTCATTGCATCCAGATATATGACCACCAAGTAACGTCATACCTACAACAAGTCAGGACTATTGTCTTTGTCAACGGTTGTTAGTTGCATAAGATAAATAAGAAGCAAATGTGGCTTGTATATAATGTTGAAAAAGCTTCCACATAAAGCCCTGGTGACACCATGACAATGTTGCTGCTCCTTAGTTCCAAAAAGAGAAGAGAAATCCAGAGAGAAAATGACTCTCTTAAAAGGATTTCCCTTTCCCTATAACGCTTGAAAAAAACAGACCTCCTGTGCCACTGCCACGGCACAAAACAGAGCCCGATAGAGACCCGTTTCGAGGTCTCCTTAAAAAAACTGCCGGTGCTCAGACCCGGACAGACCCGGCCCACTTAAAGCACTGGCTGCGTTAACCTCTAAGTTATTGGTAAAGGATCTGATTCTCTGGCAGAAATGATGCAATAAGAAGTGGATGCCTCACATATTGTGGTTCACATGTAGCAAGCGTCAGAATTTTTAACTGATGTATCATCCGATTTCATTAAATCAACCTCTGTTGCTCCTAACTCAGTGGTGATGGCCAGCAATCATGTTTGGCTCCTGGTTTGAAAGGCTGACTTTTCAGAGGAAACATACCTGATGGAGCTTCCATTTGAGGGCAAGAAGCTCTTTGGCGACTAGCTGGATGACATGATGAAAAAATACTTCAAGGACAAGAAACATTCCTGGTCTTATAAATCCTCTTATGGAAGGTTGTTTAAGCCCATGTCTAGGGATTCTAAGGATTTCTGTAAGGTAGCCTCTAAATCCTACTCAAAAACGTCTCACAAACCAGCCCTGTGAGCCAGGGAAGTCAAAGGATGGGTCAAGCAAGGCAGGTCCCTCTACGCAGTGGTTCCAACTATTTTGATCCTTCAGACCTGGAGGAGGTAGGCGGAAGGCTCAAGGATTTCTATCCTCAGTGGAAAGCATCTGCCGTGGATCATTGGGTGATGAGAATCATTCAGATCGATACTTTATATAATTCAGCTCCTTTCCTCCAGACTCAGGGTGCAACCCTACTCCTGTTCCTAGAACCCACTTCGAAGAATGGCGTTGAGGGACGGGATTTCAGTTCTGCTACAAAAGAGGGCGATCATCCGGGTCCCCAGGTAAGAGCGGGGACAGGGGGTGTATTTCATTCTGGTTTTAGTTAAAAAAGTCTCCAGATATTTTCATACTCTCCTCGACTTAAAGAGACTCAACTGTTGGATAAAGAAAGACTGCGTTTTCGTATGGTAACTTTGGAAATCATGATTCCTGTGATTTCCATGCAAGATTTTCTGGAAACCATCGATTTGCAGTATGTTTACCTGCACATTGACTATGTAAAATAACAGGAGCCCCCTGGTGCAAATAGCAATCCTGGGTCAGGGTAGAGAATATATGTAAGCAAAAATTCCCAGGCATGCACAAACGTGACTAGCAGGTACACATGTAGATAAAAATAGCTACAACAACATTAGACAAAACTGCTTTTTCCAATACAATTGGTTTTAATTATTCAAATATTCATAAAAAGTTCATATGATAAAAATGCATTACAATGTTCAGAGTCAATGCAAACTTCATTGTAATTATACATGATCTATTAGTGATAAAATTTCAATAAACATTACAAAAAAATGTTATAAAAAAAAAAAAAAATGATGGTTTCCTGTCGACGCGTTTCGACACGTAAGTTGTGTCTTCCTCAGGACTGTACCATCGATGTTCTGTAAAAATAATAATTATAAACATATTTTTACTATACAATTTTCTTCCCTTGTAAAGCAGTTTACTCTGAACATTGTAATGCATTTTTATCATATGAACTTTTTATGAATATTTGAATAATTAAAACCAATTGTATTGGAAAAAGCAGTTTTGTCTAATGTTGTTGTAGCTATTTTTATCTACATGTGTACCTGCTAGTCACGTTTGTGCATGCCTGGGAATTTTTGCTTACATATATACCTGCACATTGACCTCATACATCAGAGGTATCTCAATTTTGAGGTGGGGTGCTCATATCCAGTTCTGTGTGCTTCTTTTCAGGTTAAAGTCTGCCCCATGGGGTTTCATGAAGGTTCTGGCTCTTTTGATGTATCTTCTTCATTGGCAGGGGATTTGTGTCCAGTCATATCTTGACGATTGGCTGATTTCAACAAATTCAGTTGGTCAAGCCGTGGATCAAGTCACTCAGGTAGCCGAGCTGGTGGACTCTCATGGGTTTCTGATCAACTCCCAGAAATCACAGTCTTTTCTGGCGCAGAAGCCCGGTTTTGCACAGACATTGGTGTGGTTACACTTCCAGACAGCAGGGTGCAGAAGATCCAGTCCAATGTTCTAGTCCTGCTGAGCTATTCATTTCCAAGCATTTTTGACTAGCTGAGAGCTCAGGGGATCAAGCGCGCACTGTCTTTTTGGTTCCTTGTGTTTGATTCCATCTGAGCATCCTTGCTCGCTACCTGCTTCAGGCCTAGTATCCCGCCTCACAGGATATGTCTCTCCATATTCCTGTGTTGCTGGTTATTCATGAGGAACTGGCTTGGTGGTTGAGTCCATTGAATCTGCTGAACCTGCCTTAATGTCCTCCCCCTCCAGTGATAAATACCACAGATGTGAGCATGAAGGGATGGGAAGCCTGAATGGGGCTTCACATCAAGTAGAGAGTCTCTGGACATCAAATCCTACATCACCTGGTGGGGGTACAAAGACCTGGTGGTCCCTTTCACTTATTTCAGATTACATTTTTTCCTGGAATCAGTCTCATCTCCTGTCTCTGTCTGTGATTTATGTTCCGGATCTTCTGAATTCCGGGGCGGATGTGTTGAGCAGGGTGATTCCCTCCTTTCATGCATTTTGCCTCTGTCCCATTTGTTCAGCCAGACTTGGCAGAGGTGGGGGTGCCCAGTAGTCGATCTCTTTGCGGATGCTCACAAAGCTCTACTTCCTCATTTCATTTTTGTTCCAAGATGAGGGAGCCTGAGGAATAGATGTGCTGTCATCTGCATAGCATCAGAGACTTCTGTTTGCTTTCCCTCCTTTCCCTTTGATCCAGAGGTTTCTGCTCAGAGTGAGGAGCACAGGTAGTACTGGTTGCTCCAGCACTGGGCTGCCTTTCTTGGTTTTCTCTTCTGGTGAGAATGAGGAGAGACAGGGTGGGTTCACTGACACAACATCAATGTAAAAAATATCGATGGTAAAAATATTGAGTAAAAATGTATAGACAACAAAAATATCCACTCCTATACTTTAACAGGTAAGTTAAAAAATATCGACTAAAAATATTGATGTAAAAAATATAGATGTATAAAATATTGACTTTTATATAAATATAAAATAAAATAATATATATTAAATAGTAAATATACTTTTAACAAAATAAAATAAATTTAATATACATTTTAATAAAATATAACACACACAAAAACACAAGCATAATTTATACATATATATATATTTACTTTAAAACAATTAATAAATGACTATTTTTAATTTATGTTAAAAGTTTAAAATAATATATAAAAATAAAAATATATAATAATGATTTAAAATATATAAAAAATAAAATCTATAATAAATTAAATCATTAAACAATTAAAAAATATGTAAACTTAAACTTCACAATTCAATCAGTGCAACAGTAGGGAATTAAATTTACTATTCTAACTCCAGTGAGTGTTACAGTAGGGAGCATGTTGGATAGCGGAGGGGTAACAATTACTATTCCCACTCCTAAGAGTGCAACAGTAGAGAAAGTGTTGGATAGCGGAAGGGTAAAAATTACTAATCCCAATCCACTGATTGCAACATAAATAGTAGGATAAGTGTTGAATAGCGGAGGGGTAAAAACTTTTATTCACACTCCGGTGAGTGCAACAGTAGGGAAAATGCTGGATAGCGGAGAGGTAAAAATTACTATTCCCACTCCAGTAAATACAACATTAAGGAAAGTGTTGGATAGCAGAGAGACATAAATTACTATTCACACTCAAATAGTAAAAAAATATATATATATTAAAAAAATCATAAAAATAAATAAACAATATTTAAAAAAATGAAAAATCGGGGTGTGGTCTCGCGCCACGAGAAGATGGCGACTCCTCCGTGAGCTCCGTGATCCCACGGAGTTTCTCTGATTTTCAGCCACTTCTTGCTACACATGGGAGCTGTATTTGCCGGACAGTCGCTCGGACTATACGGGGAGAATATTGGCTCGTTTGTTACAGCTCCGGCAGCTGAGGGAGACGCGGCGCATTTACCGGAGACTTTCCTCTCACAAGCGTTTGTTGTGGCCACTATTTTCATATCGGCCGCGCAGAGCGCTCACTTGTGAGGTAACCAGCGCTCTTCTAGTTTGTGTGCAACGTCTTATTTAACCTCTCAGAAAGGAGAAATAATGTTTTGAACCAATCCTTTTTTTTTCTTTTGAAAGAGGCAATAACTCGAACGATGTTCTGTAGTGTGTTTCCAGCCTTGAAATTAATCTGGCTTCCTCTGTGTCCTCGTAACCTGTGGCTCATTTTAGACAGTGGGCTCATTGAGGTTGAATTATGGCAGTGCTTTTGAACCATTTTCTATGCTGATAGGGCAGAATGTGAAGTTCCAAGTCTTGCCATGTTTTGAAGATTTACGAGACAGAATAATTACTGGTTTGTGCCTGCCTGTCATTTAGTCTTGTTGGATATGTTGGGAACCACGCGCATTTTGTTACCAGCTGTGCCACACGCTTCATTCTGAGGTAACCAACTTTTATTTTTACAGCGCGCGGCACCGTGCACTTTTCAGTTCTACATCAATATCTTTACTTTCACTGACAAATGCTATTACTGTTGACCTTAAAGTGACTTAGCTAGTACTTTAAGCCACAATGTTTTTTCTCTTTTCATGCAATTCCTGGTATGGAGTTTGAGTTTTTCTTTACCTGCTTCTTAATTTTAACTCATTCTCCAATCTTATGAATAGTGGAACCTATTTGAATACCTTTTCGCTTATGGAGCATATGGCGATATCATTCAGACTTAAACTAGTCTAAATTACCTTTTTTCTGTGCTGCATTTGGTCACGCCGCTTGACACATTGGCTTGTGATTTACTACTTGCCATATCGCTTCTGATATATAATTTATATGGCGATTACTCGAGTGCTGACAGGAGGGTGACTCTCTCACTTTTTAAAAACATGTTTTAATATATATTTCTTTTTGCTGGTGCCTTATCCATCTTTGTAGTATTTTTCTTCTGAGCATATAGGCAGATTGAGAACTTTGTCAAGAATTACCTCTCGCCCACTTCACCATATCAAGATGGCAAGTGAAACAGCAATTTCTGTCAGAGCCTCTTCAACTGGTACCAAGCCTAAAAGAGCCAAGAATGATCCTCCTTCACCTATTCTATCCTCTCAAAATCCTGTCCTTGATATTATCCTTGATGAAGTTAGAGGTTTTAAATCATTTATGTCCACGACTAATGAGAAGCTTCAACAAATAGAGGACAGATGGATTAATATGGACGCTAAGGTGTTGGACATGGAGCAACGTATCAGCGATTTACACGATGTTTCTACTAAAATTCCAGTTCTGGACCGATAGATCCAACGTCAAAACTCTGTACAGAGGACCTTGAAAATTGAAACAGACGGACTAACCTACGTCTTTATGGTCTGCCATAAAATATTGAAGGTCCTGATATGCTGTAATGCCTGAAGAAATTCTTGTCAGAACTTTTGGAACTTCCTTCTGAGACTGCATTAAATATTCAACATGCCCATTGACTTGGTCGTCTACAACCTCATGCCTCCAAACCTAGAGGAATCATTATGTTATTTTTGGAGTTTACAGATTTAATGCATGTCCTCTCTAAAGCCAAAGCAAAATATCCTCTTAAGTGATCTGGTCACAACATCTTCATATCTCAGGATTTATCTAATGCTACTAATGCCAGAAGGAAGGAATTTTTGGCTTTGCGTCCCCAGATGAGACAATTGAATATTCGATATGGTATCCTGCATCCTTGCCTGTGTAAAATTACTTCCAATGGTTCCACACGCTCATTTGAGGATCCTCTCAAATTGAAATCTTTTCTCCAAAGTATTTCCACTAATTTTGCAGCTGGTTCTTCTTGTAATTTATAATGTTCCTGTTAATGGTTCTTATAATCTATAATGTTCCTGTTGATGTTTCTCTCTTTTTTCCCTATTATGTTTGGAAGGGCTGTTTTGCACTCTAGTACTTATTTCTCTTTCTTCGTCGCTTTATCTCTTGTCATTGCTGATGCGTCTTCGTTCTACTGCTGGTTCTTCCTATAATCCTCTGTACTTTTGTTGCCTTGTTGGTATGTTTTACCCATTATTGCTGTTTGTTCTTCTATCACTTTTATTTCTCTTCACGTTGCTCCATCTCTTGTTTACGCAGCTACGCCCCATGCATCTGTCTTTATCGCTTTATCATAGATCTGGACTTTGTTCCTTGATCTATCTCCTCTTCTTTCTGTGCCTGTTCCCTTTTTCTTTCTTGTTCTCCCCCTTTTTTATGTTTTTATGTTTTTCTATTTCTATTTCTTTTTCTTTCAGTTATTTAATATGGTGCATGTGCTTTTCAGTTATGTTTGCTTCTATGCAATTTATTTCCTTTTTGGTTCTCATATTAGGTGTCATTTCCTTTGTAGACATATCCCTGATGTGTATCAACTTATATGTATAACCCTCCCATCCCTCCTTCATGTGTAAGTTTGTAACCTGGAACGTACGTGGCCTTGGACATCCCATCAAGAGACAAAAGGTACTCTCTCACTTATCCAAACTTAGGGGTCGATTAGGATGGTGGACGGACAAAGTCTGTCCACCATCCTGTTGTAGGAAGGGACCATCCGCCACAGGGGCGGAGGTCCCGTGTGTCGAATTAAGATGCACCCGCCACAGTGGCGGGTGCATCCCGCATTTTTTAACATTGCAATGCTGAAAATGCATGTTGTGCATTTCAAAGCACAACATGACAGGCACCGCGCGGTGCCTGCCATGTGGTACTTTGAAACGCATACCCCCCATGTGCACCCCCCACACCCCTTCACCCTGGGGGCCCGCAACGGACCCCCAAAGCAAAGACCGTATGCCTTTCCACGGCAATGCCGCCATGGAAAGGCATATGCCCGCCGGCATCGTAATATGGTTGGCGGTGTCTCGCAGACACCGTCACCATATGTAAGCACTTTTTCCACCGGTCGCGAAGGTGACCGGCGGAAAAGCGGCAGACGGTCTTGCCATCCGCCGCGGACCCCCCAGCCATCTTAATGTGGCGGGGGGTCTTTTCTGTGAGGATGGTGGACGGATTGCCCCCGCCGGCCCGGCGGGGGCCATCCGTCCGCCATCCTAATCGACCCCCTAATTCTCAGATATCCTTTCTTCAAGAGACACATTGTACTGATGCGGAATAGCTCAAATTAAAAAGGCAATGGGTGGGCCAAGTTGTTAATTCACCTGCTTCTTGTAAAAGAGGGGGTTTTGTTATATTATTTCATAAGTCGCTTTCTGTTCAAATTTTGTCTACACAAAATGATGCTGATGGACGTTGGGAATGGCCAAAACTCTGGTTTTGCTGAATATTTATGGCCCAGTAAAATCAGATCCTACATTTTAGAATGATTTTAAAGTTTTACTATCCTTCATCGATTGCCCTAACATTATTATTGCCGGTGATTTCAATCAATGGATTGACCCCTTCTCTGACAGACAATCTAAATGTAAATTCAACCCTGATAAATCCCACAAAGCATTCCAGTCGGCCATTACCTCTCGATCATCATATGATGTGTGGAAGACCTGTAACCCTGATTCTCTTGAGTATACTTTTCTTTCTGATGTTCATCATTCTCGGTTCAGGATTGATTATATTTTGGTTAGCAAATCCTTACTTCCATCTGTTCCTTCATCAGAAATTGGGTCTATTTTCATTTCTGACCATGCACCGGTTCATCCTGTTTTAGACTTATCCATTAACTCCCCAGAATTCAGCCGTTAGAAACGGAATAACTTTTTGTTATCTGACACTATTTTCATTAATGTGCCACCACTTTTATTAATGAATATTTCACGCGCAATAACCCATTAGACACTTCCTTTCCCAATAATTGGGATGCATTTAAGCCTTCTTTTCGTGCCTTTACTATTTCATATGTCTCTAGGAAAAAGCAAACTATTCGGAAAAAGAATGCAGATCAATTGCAACAACTTATTGGAACATACTTATTTTACGTCTAAGTCCCCCAATACCCTACATGACTTGATTAAAGCCAAATCCGAACTCAATAAACTTGTAACAGTTGAAGCATGTAATATTCTTCTTAAAGTCAAATCTAAGGGCCCCATTAGGATGGCGGGCGGATTGCCCCCGCCGGGCCGGCAGTGGTCACCGCCGGCCCGGCGGGGGCAATCCGCCCGCCATCTGTGCACAAATGACCCCCCGCCATATTACAATGGCTGGGGGGCCTGCGGCGGACGGAAAGACCGTCCGCCACATTTCCGCCCCGGTCAACTTGCGAACTGGGTGGAAAAGGCTGCAATATGGTGGCGGTGTCTTTCAGACACCGCCAGCCATATTAAAATATGCGTTTAGAAATGCCTTTCCGTGGTGGCAACTCCACCACGGAAAAGCATGTGGAGTATGTTGCGAACCCCCAAAGACTCCGGTGGGGTGAGGGATGCACATGGGGGGTACCGTAAGTTCCATGCACAACATGCCTCCCTAACATTGCACTCAGCACTGCCCGCCACAATGTTAGGGATGTGCCCGCCACTGTGGCGGGCGCATCCTAATGACAGACACGGGACCCCCCTTCGGGCGGTCCCTCTGTACGATGGTCCGCCCGCCATCCTAATGTGCCCCTAAGTACCATGGAGGCCAGAACAAGGCGGGTAAAATGTTAGCCAATTATTTGAAAATCAAATCTGAACGTAAAAATATTGGATCCATCTTGAATGACTCTACTAAAACGTTGGTGACCTCTGCTGATGATATTGCTGATGTCTTTCCTGACTATTATAAACTTCTTTATACTGATGACACGCATGCCTCTAATCAAAATCTGGATACTTTTTTCATGGGTCTCCCTTCTCCCCTGTCCTTACCCAATGAATTCCGTTTATTGGAGGGTAAAGTTATGTCCCAGGAGATTACTAATGCCATTAACTCTCTGAAAAAATCAAAAGCGCCAGGACCTGATGGTCTTTCCGTTGAATTTTACTCTACCTTTGCCTCTATCTTTGTCCCCAAACTTTTACAACTTTTTAATTCTTTTATTGAGGATGCTAGAGCCTCTGGATCGTTTATGGATGCTTTAATAATCCTCATCCCAAAACCTGATAAAGATAATTCCCTCTGTAAAAATTACAGACCTATATCATTGATTAACTATGATTGCAAAATATTTGCTAAGATTCTGGCATCTCGTCTCGAGCATTTTATTCTATTGTTAACCCTTTGGCTGCGGGGGTTATTCCCCCACTCTGCTGGGGGCGGGGGGGGCGCGCACAGCGCCCCGGTGCTGATAACGAGCTCAGATCATCATGCAGCACAGTGCTCGTGTGCTGATGACGAGCTGAGCTCGTCACAGCCACACCCGTTTCCTTAGAATGCTCAGCACAGCAGGGGAATTATCCCCGCGTGTGAGCGTTCTAACGGCCATGACGAGCTCAGCTTGTCATCAGCACACGAGCACCGTGGCTGATGACGAGCTGAGCTCGTTATCAGCATGGGAGGGGTTAATAAAGACTGATCAAGTTGGATTTGTAAAGGGCAGGTTAGCATCAGACAATGCTAGAATATTAGCAAATATCATCTCCTATGGCAAGAAATTAAAATCCCCCCTTGCAGCGTTATCTTTGGATGCTGAAAAGGCTTTTGAAGGTATTAATTGGCAATTTATGTTCAGAACTCTCCAATGGTTTGGCTCTGGACCTACATTCATTTCCTATGTCAAACTATTATACTCCTGCCCTCGAGCTAGTATTTTTGTAAATAACCTCTTCTCTAAATGATTTTCCTTATCTAGAGGTACGAGACAGGGTTGTCCCCTCTCTCCCTTGCTATTTGTTTTATGTCTTGAACCCTTTCTTGAACGCATACGAGTCAATACTCATATTTCTGGCTTCTCCTATAATTCTATTGAAACAAAAATATTGGCTTATGCTGAAGATATATTGGCCTATATGTCTAATCCCCTTACTTCCTTGCCCACTTTCATGGATGAGGTTTGGTTGTATTCCAGCATTTCTGGATATAAGTTAAACCTCTCTAAGACAGAAGTTTTACCTCTAAATCCTCTATGTTACCAGTATATGTTTTGGGATACAAATTTTCCTTGGTGCCCCACTAAAATCAAATACCTTGGTATTTGGTTTTCTGCTTCCCTGGCCAACACAATCAAGTATAACTTTAATGTATTAATCACTAAAATCCAATCACTCCTCCTTACTTGGTCTCCATTATTTCCTTCATGGTGGGGTAGGTTAGAACACCATCAAAATGACGATTGTACCACATGTACTATATACAGATTCTATTTTGCCTATTCGCATGCCCTTATCTTATTTTGCTAAAATTAACTCTATTTGTTCACAATTTTTGTGGAATAAGCAACACCCTTGTATTGCCCTTGCTAAACTTATGCGTCCTAAATCTGAAGGTGGTGTATGTTTTCCTAATTTTAAAGCTCATCATTCTACCTTTTTAATTAAACAATCATTTGCTTTAGCTTATGATTTTACTAATAGTCCTATCTCTAGATAGATTGCTTTTGAGCCTTCCTTGCTAAAAGATTTTTCTTTTCAGAATGTAGTATATATGCCAAATTGTACTTTTACATCTAATAACCCTATTTAAAATATTCCCAGAATCTATTATACAACACTCTCACCAATGGTCTAACTCCTTATCAATGTTTTTTATCCTCTACCATCTGGTATAACATATTTCTCAAATATAAAGGTACATCGTTCTATTATAAATATTGGAAGGAGAAGGAAATTGCATATGTGCACCCATTGATCCACCAAAACTCTGTTTTCCCTTTTGTTGAATTGCAGTCCCAGTTTCATTTACCTAGTTCATGTCTTAATGACTATACTGTAATTTAAGATGCTTTGCAATTACAGCTTGCCTCTTATGACCTTCCTGATGATACACCCTCTCTCACTCCACCTACTCCGTTATATAGTTTATTTCAGATACAAATACCTAAAACAGCTATTGTATGCAAACTATTGTCGTTACATGTTACTGAAAGACCTAAGTCCCCTATAGAACTTGCGTGGGAAACAGACTTATCCGTTTCTCTTTCTATATCGAATTGGGACAAATTCTGGTCTAAATCATTTAAAGTTTCTGCTGCTGCACGTATAACTCAATCCTTCTATTTTATTTACAATAGAGCTGTTATTACACCTGTTTATATTTCCAAGTTTTCCCTTTCCTCTTCGCCAATATGTTGGTCATGTTCTAATGCTACTGACACTTTGGTGTCGATTCCGATCCGGTAAAATGCGCTCCGAATGGTCGTACGGAGAGTTTTTTCCCCGTACGAATCGTATCCGTAGACGTCCCGTACGTACGATGAAGTACGATCCGTACTAGGTGCCGAACTCCGTACGAGTCGTACAGGACTCCGTACGACTCAAATCTCCATACGAATCTCACTCGGAACCCGCTGTACGCGACATCGCGGCACGTTTTTACGACCCAGCAAGTACGATTCGTGTCGGGTATGCGCCGTACGACCCTTTTCCTACGGGAGCCGAAAACAGTCGTAAACGCAGAGTTCGCGCCGAAACAGGTACGGAACGCCCCCCCCCGGGTACGGCACGTACCCCTCATGATCGCAGGGGTACGCGGCGTACCCCTCTGGTCATGCGGGGTACGTGCCGTACACCCAGCGTACATGGGGTACGCACCGTACCCCATGTACAGTGGGTGTACGGCACGTACCCCATGTACGCTGGGTGTACGGCACGTACCCCGCATGACCACAGGGGTACGCCGCGTACCCCTGCGATCATGGGGGGTACGTGCCGTACGGTGTGTAGGTGATCGTGCGCTTTTCCATACGAATCGACGTGTACCGTACGAATCGCGTACGGGTCGGCCGATCGGGATCGGAATCGTCCGGTCGTACGGCGTCTGTACGAGTCGTACGGAAACGGCTCCGGATACGATTCGTACGCCGGATTATTTTACCGGATCGGAATCGACCCCTTTGTGTCATCAACTATATGCATGTTCAAATGTATTGACATTTTGGGAATCTGTTTGGACCATTGGTATGAACATTTTTAATTGTGATTTTACATTATCCTTGCAAAATATTTTTCTAGGTTCTTCCTCACCTGATTGTATGCAAACTATTGTCGTTACATGTTACTGAAAGACCTAAGTCCCCTATAGAACTTGCGTGGGAAACAGACTTATCCGTTTCTCTTTCTATATCGAATTGGGACAAATTCTGGTCTAAATCATTTAAAGTTTCTGCTGCTGCACGTATAACTCAATCCTTCTATTTTATTTACAATAGAGCTGTTATTACACCTGTTTATATTTCCAAGTTTTCCCCTTCCTCTTCGCCAATATGTTGGTCATGTTCTAATGCTACTGACACTTTGTGTCATCAACTATATGCATGTTCAAATGTATTGACATTTTGGGAATCTGTTTGGACCATTGGTATGAACATTTTTAATTGTGATTTTACATTATCCTTACAAAATATTTTTCTAGGTTCTTCCTCACCTGATGTCGATGACTGCTCCTCTATCTCCTTATTATTTGACCTCTTTATCGCATTAGCATTCAAAGTTATTTTATCATCTTGGAAAGATAACTCCAAAATGTCTTCATTGACTTGGTGGAACTTTATTTGTGATAAACATAGAATTGCTACTCTTTCTTCTCTCACTCATTTGCAAAAAAATAAATCTGATCTCCTCTGGTTACCATTCACAACTTATCTTTCTTCCCATGCACCTATGCATTAACTCTCTCTTTTTTTCTATATTCTTCAACTCTTTGAATAATATATTTCTTATTTCTATCCTTTCTTTTCCCCTTTTTATGTTTCTTGTCTTCCTTTTCCCTCTGTTCTTCTCTTTCTATTGTTATCTTTGCATTTCGTATATATTATTCATTCATTTACCTTTTGTAATATGGTTTACTAATTTGTGATTATCTTTGCTTTTTTCTTTGCTGTTTGTATATTTCTCCTGAAAATTAATAAAAACTTCTTTAAAAAAAAGAAAAATCGAATATATTACATATTTAATAAGAAAACATATTATAATATTAATTACATATAACAAAAAACTACAAATATATAAAATAAAAATAAAAATAAATAAAAAATAAATGTTAAACTAGAAAATATTTACAAACAAGAAATTAATTAATACATAAATGTATTTCTTTTATTTCCTACCCTATAACACCACACCAAAACGGAACACTTCAACATTTTAAATTAAATCAACACCCATAAGTAACATAATTAATAATCAATTAAAACATTTTTTAATACAAAAACTAATAAACATTTATTGACTAAACACACTTTAACACTATATCCACAACACACCTAGATTAAATGATAAAATAATAAAACACAATTAAAACTTATTTTTAAATTAAAAATGATTACTTTCAACAACTAGTAATAAAGGAATTAAAATGTATTTAATCCCCACCCTTTAAAAGTAAAAACAATACACAAAAAAGAAACAATTACCCCAAATAATTATCAAATAGTTAACATTAATAAACAACTATATATTAGTTAATTAAAAACAAATTACTTCCCACCTTGTACTCCTATAAACACCACAATACACACCTACATTTAATTACACAATTACCATAACATTTTCATTAATTAATTTAATATAAATTAACACAAAATATACAAAAAAAAAATAAATAAACTACTTAACACCCTTTATCCCTACAAACCCCAAAACACACACCTTAAATTAATTACACAAATACCATAGTTAATTACCAATTAATTACAATTAATTAACAACCAATTATTAATTCATCAATTAAAAATAAATTACTTCCCACCCTTTACACCACAACACACACCTAAAACTAATTACACAATGACCATATTTAATTACCAATTAATTAATTAAAATGAATTCTCAACCAATTCATAATTAATTATTCATAAATTACTTTACACATTTAAAACGATAAAATCCTAATTAAACAAATATTAATAAATAAAATACAATCAATTAATGTAATGTAATTAAATTACTTCCCACCATATTCCCCTATAAACCCACAAACCGCTACGAAGCTAAAAATGCAAAATTCAAATAAAAAATAATAATACCTACTAAAAATGTAACACATATATTAAAAATACAAACAATTCTCATACAAAAAAAACTATATACTAAAATACATAACATTAATTTCTAAAAAACGATAGTTTTAACAACTATATTTTTGGAAATGAGATTAAATACTTAGATATTTTTAAATCGATGTTACTTACCTTAAGTTGATATTGTTGACCAAGATATTCTTGCTGTCGATTTTCTGAACCACAATATTTATTACTCGATATTTGTGCAACTCAATATTTTTTACTCAATATTCTGTCAACACACAGACAGGGAGAGGGTGCGGCCTCCAAGTCCATCTACTTTAATCTACATGATCCTTCAGGAGTAATCCCTGGTTCGTCTAAAGTTGACAGTTTGGAGACTTGGAGGTCAGGGTTTATGGCTCTGGGCAGTTCTGCTGCTGTTTCTTCTTCTATTGAAGCTGCCAGTAGACCTTCCACTAGGGCCATCGATGCTGGGCACTGTATTTCCTTTGGGAAATGGTGTGGGAAGCAGCAGCTTGGGCCTATGACTGCTTCTCTCCTAGGATCCTTCAGTTTCTACAGGATAGGTTGTCTTTGAGACTTTCTCTTTCCGCTCTTAAGCTGCATTGGGCGATCATCAAGGCTTTTCGGCCTTCCTGGGGTAAACTAGTGGATTCTCAGTGTCTGGTCCAGAAATTGTTTGAGGGTTTTTCCAACATTTGTCCTAGACGTTAGCCTGTGTGTCCTTCTTGGATTTGCCTAGGTGCTGCAGGCTTTACGTTACCCACCTTTTGAACCCTTTCTTTCCATTGATCTCAAGTCTGTTACTCGGAAAGGTTTTTTTTCTGGTGGCCATTACTTCAGGCAAGAGACTGAGTGAACTGGGGTCCCTTCCATGTGGAGCCCCCATTTCTGTAGATCTTGATCAGTTGTTTTTAAGACCAGGTCCTGGTTTTGGTCCCAAGGTTAATTCTGCCCAGCAGGATGTCATTCTGCCTATCTTTTGTCTTGACCTTCAGTCTCCTGTGGAGATTAGTCAAAATTCCCTGGATGTCCGGAGAGCTGTTTTGATTTGTCTGGAGAGGGTTTACTCATTGTTTGTGAATTCTGTGCCTACCGGAAAAGGTTACAAAAGTAGCACGCAGATTTGAGCAGATTGGTTTGTTCTCCGACTCCTTTGGCTTATTCCCAGTTTGGTGCACCATCTCCAATAGAGGTTCAGGGCAGGTCGACTAGGGGGTTAGCAGCTTCTCTGACTGAGTGCTAAGGGCATCCCTGGATGTGATTTGTCGGGCAGCCATGTGGGCGATCACTTTCTACATTTGTTAAAGGCTACAGAGTCACTCAGGGTCCTTCAGGAGGGGATCTCTTTGGATCTAAGGTGTTGCCTGCAGTTATGTAACCATGGCTTTCCTTTCTGTAATAGACGTTGTTTCTGCATTACTTCAGTTGTCCGGGCTTTTTGGTAGATTGGCTACCAAGTGAGTGGGAGGAGGAGGTAATGCTTCAATAATTTACAAATAATTGCATTACTCTGAGTCCTTCTCTTGCTTGGCTTCCTTACAACCTCCCTCCCACCCTGTTGTTCCAGGCCAACTGGTTTCAATGGAGCTTTTTGCGATACAGGAGGTAGGGAGGGGCTTTTATTAGATTAAGTGGTTGTAAGGGGACCTGGCGTAGGCTTCACGTGGTAAGAAAGTCAAGTGAGAGGAGGACTCGGAATAACGCAATTACCGGTTAGCCATTTAAGCATTCACTTCCTCTTTCACTTCCTGACAATTTCATATATACACTCATTCACTTATACTTGTCCGGTAACACACAATGGCGACCAGGAAGACGGCACCAGCCTGCAGTGCACAAGTCTTTGATGCAATGCTCTCTGTGTGAATACTGTTTTGTTTTTTCTTTTCTTTATACCTCTAACATTGTAGAGGGCTATGAAGCGGCCTCATAAGGGGCATGTTGGCAGTACTGTATAAAATACCTAAACAATTAGATTTTGCAAATTGACTCCTTCAATCATATATTTGCTCACAGTATCACTGACACACCTAATCTTTTTGCAGACTTGGCTTGCTATCAGTAGATCGTCACAAGTTTGGGGGTTAGAGGGGTGGGGGAGCTAGAGGGCAATATGACCCAAGACTCGCACTTTTCACTGCCTGGCACTCCTGCAACAGAAAACGGTGTCAAACTCCATGCCCGATTCCCCCCTGAGGACATGTGCCTTTTAAAAAAAAAAAAAAAAACGTGCTAATGTTTATTCATAACTCACGTAACTAAATTAGTGAATCCTTTTTGTGTTCCCACATTTATATTGATGTACGGTTACATTTAGCAAATGTTCATGGCTCGTGATGCTGCTTTTTATTTAAAAGTACAGCTCTTAAAATCTTTATGATCTGGGCTGCAACCATTTTGTTCACTGAAGCTGAATATAGGGGCGCAAAAGTCTGAACGGTGGTCTCGGATTTCATGATGCGAATTCACGGAATCAATCTGTTTAACGTGTATGCCTTCAGGTTGAATTTAGTACTGCAACAAATTGCTGGCAGACAGTCTTTTTGTAAATTTGTGTTTGAGCTTATGGGAAATTTTGTGAATCCCTAAAGGTTAGAAATCTAATCAGATCGTAAGTAGAAAACAGTAACATACAGTGTGAAATGTGAATCTCCACCTGAATAAATGTAGGAAATATTTTGAAAATACGCCACAACAGAAATCAAATAAGAGGAAGGGCTAACGTTTCAAGTTATTTCACATGACATTAATTCACGTTAGTATTCTGTTCGTCTTGCTGAGGCTGGTTAAGTCATTATGAAGTATTACACTGCTTGATTTTAATATTCTTCTAGCATATGTGCAGCTAGATACAGGAATGGAGCACAAACAATGGTAAGGTAGAGTAATAACCATCTAGATAAAAAGACAAGTGGAAAGAGAGGAAAGACACCTATTAAACCATGCACACAAAGAAAAGCCACTCAATGCCAGGGAAGTTAAGGACGGTATGAGTAGAGTAAGAAGAAACACTGGAGCACAACATTACTAAACCATTAAATACAATAGTTAAAGAAAATACTGGTTACACTTATAATTCTAAAACGTATTCCACATGTTATCACATTTATGAAAACTTTAATTTATAGTAAACATTACGGGAGATATTTCTCAAAGGTTTTGCATCGCCCTTGTGCCATGCAAGGGGACTCAGGGCAATGCCCTGTGGTTTACCAAACCACGCAGAGCCACCTTGCGTGGCCCTGCGTGGCTTGGCAAATCTCTGCCTTGAGTTACTGTGCCCGAGGGAGGTATTCCGTGGGTGGTGCGTGGGTGTTCCATGAGTGGAAGATCTGGGAATGCATCAACATGCTAAGCCATCCCAGGAGAGACGTAACAAGGAGAAATATCTTTATTTCTCCTCTTTTTTCTCTTTCTACATGTGCTGCATTCTGCAGCACACATAGAAAGCGGAAAAAGGATCAAAGTATTGTTTTTGCTCAGGAAGGTGTGCCTTCCTGCAAAAAATCAATCCTGGCTGTAACGCAGGCACCCTTGCACCATGGTGCAAGGCTGCCGGCGTTAGAGATATGCAGCATATAGTGCACCAGAGCAAGGAGAGGACAGGAATGAGCCATATAATGTTAAATATGGTGCATTTCTGCCCTTTTCATTTCACGCCGTGCAGCAAGGTGTCGTGCTGCGTTGTGTTGCTTGAAAACATGCTAGTATGGGCCTACTTTTCTAACAATGCAAACAATCCCAACCCTGAAGTCATGTATGAATATGAGAGCCATGTTTAAGTGTCAATATTCTCACTTTGTGATCTCGAATAAAGCTTATTTTGATGAAGTTGTCAATATTCTGCTTATAATGTCCTTAATCAGTTGGGTGAAAGTCTGAATCAGAGACATGGCTTTCTATGTTCTGATGATCCTTGTCGCCATCTTTGTGAGGGAAGGTTACGGCCACATGCATCATTGTTGCCGTTTGCGATTTCTTAATTGCGAAAATTAAGGAATCGCATTTAAGAAATCGCAAATGGCTATGCATTAAGAAATCGCAATTTTGTTTTGCGATTTCTTAAATTTCCTTAATTGCGATTCACAATTTGCGAATCACAATTAAGGAATCCCTTCCCATTGATTCCTATGGGTCTAGAGGACCATAGGAATGAATGGGAAGTCAGTTTCAATTTGCGATTAGCAATTTGCGAATCGCAAATTGAAAATGCAATTTCAAGGGTGCGGGGGGGTGTCCAAAGGACCCCCCCTGCACCCCTGTAATATAACTTTAAGTGCATTTTCACATACACATGCCCCAAGGGCATGTGTGTGTGTAAAATGAAACTTTCAAAAATGCACTTTTGTGCATTTTTTAAAGTTTTCACAAATTACCATGAAGGTCAACTTCATGGTAACTTACCTCTCCCTATTTGCTAATTCGCAAATTAAAAATGTTCATACATTGCATTTAAGAAATCTAAAATTGCGATTTCCTAAATGCAATCGCAATTTTAGAAATCGCAACATGATTGCGATTCCTAAAATTGCGAAAAACATGATGCATCCAAAATTTGTCAATTGCATTCGCAAACGGCCGAAAATTGCGATTCGCACCGTTTGCGAATGCAATTCACAATGATGCATGTGGGCATGAGTGTTTTGCAGCGTCCAATCTAGTATAAAAATGTTTAAAGAGAGGAAAAGTTTGGGTGAGAGAATCTACAGCATATGCTAATGCTGATGACAGCAACTGTACTTGCTAGTTTATTCACACGTTCTTTCTTTTCACTCAGTTGAACACTGATGGAGTCAAGATTCGTGCTTCCTGCCACGCACAAAGCTGTTGTTGCTGATTTGTATGCCCAGCAAGAGAAAATAAGCAGAGATATGTGTTGCATATTGTAAAATGACTCAAACTTAAAAAGATGTTCCTGCTTTTCAATTCTGTAATTATGAGTTGTACGTTCCTTACAATAATATTTTAAAAGCTGGTAAAACGCAGCTGTTTTTTCAGCTGCCAATCTCTTGGAACAAGCTGTTACAGCTTGCAATGGGTAATTGTAACATCAACATAATCAAAACAGCAACCATTATTTTCTTTAGGTAAACACCTCGCCCTCTAAATGAGAGTAATTTTCTTTTATTTATGTATTCATTTAGCAGATTTATGTAGCGCATTACTCCCATCTGGTGCATCAGTGAGCACTATGTAAAGCATAATGAAACATTGCAAACAATTGATAGATGAGCAAAGCGAAACATTAGCAAAACTGTGGCTGCAATGGAAACCCCTTTACCAAGGGGTCTCTGTTCTTCAGCTGTTTCCTAGAGTTTATGAAGTAAGGGAGACCCCCTCTTGAATACCACACTGTCTGCCCAGATAGCAAGACAGGTTACAATTGGATTCCTTCTGGAACTTGTAGTGGATGAGCCTCACCGACTATAGTAAGCTTTGCCCGTCTGTGCCAAGGTTAGGCTCAGAATGCTGTTGGCACTTTTTGCCTTTAAAAAGCCGATTAGCCAGATTGGGGCTGTATGTGAGTCCCAAAGGAAGAGGGCACTAGACATTAAATTACAAAATTTCAAGGAAACCAGTGGAACCCACATAGGAAAATCCACCCTGGGAAACCCACGTGGCACAAGGTACAATTACAAACCATAAAGGTTTTTTTAACTTTAGGAATCTTTACAGAAGTCAGAAATCCACATGGTTAGTCAATTCATGCAAAATGCTCAAAATGCAACAAATGTGAATAAGTAAGTATTGGCAATAGAAGCTGAGTCAGTACCTACTGCGGTCTAACACAAGACAAATATGAGTTAAAGGGCAAATTGTAATAGGGACAGCTCAGTTTTAAAGACAAGAGAGAATCATGAAAAACCTCTTATGTACTGGATCAATAAACAGACTAACGTGAAGTCTGCTATCTAACACAAGCCACGAAGGACCAGAAATCATTTCAAAACAATATCTTAACCAGCTTTTTGACAACAGAGAATCAAGCCCTGTGTGTGGTGTGAAGTGGCACCATGGGTCACAACAATAAAGATACATGTCTATAGAGCAGTCATCATTTAGAAGTTACATGGACTAAAACAAGCTCTGTCTACAAACCCTCCCAAAATTATTAGTCAAGTAGGACTTTTAAACTACATTCAAGTGGAAGTGGCATTGCGTTACTAAGCAAGAGGTGCCTGGCAATATGAATAAAGTACAGTTCAACCAGCAAGCGACATCAACCTTGGGCATTGAAACATTGTGGGGCAGATTTACAAGAAACTGATGCATCTGTAGAGATGCGTCAGTTTCCCTGCGCCTGAGTGAAAAACCCTTGCGCCACCATGGATGCGCCGTATTTACAATACGGCGCACTTTGGCGCAAGGATTGACAGATTTGTCAGAAATTCTGACGCATCTGTTGGTGGAAAAGTCACGCATAGCTGGAGTTGTATGTCGCAAGCAGTACGCAACTTCAGCAATGCGTGTTGGGCCCTATTTCCAATACAATGCGTCACTCCTTATGCCTGCTTCAAGCAGGCGTAAGGTTTTGACGCAGCGGCGTCATAAAAGTCACGCAGTGAAATCTTGTAGATTTCACTGCGTCACTTTTACGAGGCTTTCCTGCATGGGAACGCAACCCTGCATACATTATACCTGACGCAGGTGTAATGTCACGCAGGGCTTTACAACGTGACACATCTCCCTAGATGTGTCACGTAGTAAATTTGCCGCATTTTTTACGCCAGCAGCGTCAAAGTGACACAAGGGGCTTGTAAATCTGCCCCTATGTGTGTGTGTGTGTGTTTCTGCGACAGACACTCAGGCTTCCTCTGGAGTAGGTACATTATTTCAGCACAAAATAAACAGTAACATTAAATAGAGCAAAATTCCAAGCATTTTATGAAGGAAGGAAAACCACAGAGTGAACGAAAACATGCCCACAATGCAATTTTTAATACCCAAATTCCTTAAAACTGTCTGTGCAACCAGGATAACGCCCAACAAATTAATTTTCAGCCTACTTATACTTGTATGAACATACAGTTTCTATGAATTCTAAAATTACTCTCTTAGTCCATATGACCAACTAACGATGGATCATATGCCTAGCTGACACAAGAATAAGATGTAAATGAGAGTGATATAAAACATTTAGCCATATAATTTGTATTTGCCAGCACAGGATTTCATTTTACCTTGAATCCTTAAACTTTGTAGCAGTTTTTTTCATCTCTGAGCTTTTTGGTTTTTCTGAAGCATCAATCTGTTTTTTGTTTTTTTGAAGGTTTTATAGAGTAGTTGATGAAGTAGAATATTGTTCGTGACAACAACAGGATACACTGAGCATGGCAGTGCACAATTGTAGTCATAAGACTCCAAGTTATATACAATAAAATATATGCAGCCCATTGGTAATGTAGTACAGTGGTATAGTTGAACATACAAAGACATTGCTACAAGGGAATAAACATATTGCATGATCTCTCACAAATATGCGGTTGATTCTTGTGTCATTAAATAAGAACAGAATGGACCTCAGAAGTCTTTAGGTTGCGATTTGGGTTGGAGTCCCTTTACTCAGTTTCTGCAGGATAACATATCTTAAATCCAGTACATAGTTTTTGTGCCAGTCTGTTCATCCATAACCTCACCATCCACATTTTGATGACCAGCAGAGCCATACTGACAAATCGTCTCACTTTTCTTTATTATTTATTTTGAAGGCTTTATATAGCACGGACAAGACCCTTGAGTGAATCAGAGTGCTTTACCAGCAGATATAGCAAATACAACTCAGAGTATGGTAGAAACATCCACTGTGTCTCCTAGCAATACCAATTGTGGGTCCGGTAAAAGAGGAGTGTCTACCATAGTTTGGGGTGTTGCAAGTACTTGGAACCAATAGGCATGTAGTTTATGGCAAGACCATGCCATATGCTAAAAGCCCACATTCATCAGGCCACATTTTCTATAAGCAATACAGGGGCTGTATTATACTAATGGCGCATTTTCATTGTTTGCACCCAGTGCAAACAATGAAAATGCACCATACTACCATGAATGTGCCACCCCCAGGGCAGCCGTGAACTCGCATTCCTGTGAAAAATTGAGCGGCTGCTCTGTAGCCTCTCTATGTTTTCACAATGCAGGCGGCAACCCTCCTGCACTCTGAAGGGGGATTAGAGATCCCCCTGCTGGCGGGTGCAGTCAGGGACTATTCCCGCCTGCAAGGGGGGACCCCATTTCCCCTTAAAGAGGGCTGCTCTCAGGGGGCGCACCTGAGACCTTCTTTGCCTCTGCGCTCGTGTCTGTAATTTGTCACAGGGTAGAGGCAAAGGGATTCCCTAATTTGCGTGGGCCACGCACCCATGCACATGAGGGAACGCTCTCTGAAGGTAGCGCTGGTGCTTTAAGTGCACCAGCGCTATCAGTATTACAGAAGGGGGCGCACAAGTGTCTGCGGCCCCTTCTGTAATACCAAAGTGCCCCGGGGGAGCACAACGCAGCTGCAAATGCCCATTGTGCCCCCGGGTCACTTTCATAATACAACCCCTGGTCCTCGGGGTAATTGTAGCTACGTGCTCTGAGGTATAGTAATAGCAGTGAAAAAAACAATAATGTATTGATTTATATCTGTGACTGAATGATGTATGTTTAACTTGAGTTCAGCGATATTCCCATACCTTGTCTGAAACCTGAATTCTAAGCTCCCTTTCCCACTGTAGTTGGACAGATCGAGGGTTGTAAGGTCTAGCTGCCATAATCTCTGAGCATAAAAAGGTGATAGATTTACCAGTGTCCGCCCAGTGGATATACTTAGTGAGGTGTGTGAAATCTTTTGGGCGTTGAGGAAAACTCGAAAATGCAGTCTTTGCCATTGAGCGTAACCGATTGTTATACAGGATAGCTAAGGGGGTACTGTTTGCCCTTCCCTGTATTCTTGAAAAACATGAAGGAACCCTTGAGGAACAAGCCTCCCAACACTCCTGAAGCTGTCAAAAACTTCTCCACAGTAGGTTCCAACATCAGCAGTATTGGATTGTGGATAGGAGGTAGCAATAAAATAGTGTGCTATTTCCTACCAATCCCTGCTTGCTATGCTTACCCTGTTGATGCCATCTCTGAGGGATAGGGACCTGCAAGATATGGTAGAAAACAAGGAAGCAGGGCGCAGTAGAGTGTATTCTATGTGTGCCTGCATGAGTGTTGGTTGCAGCTTTAGGTAGTGGGCCCGTGCCACCAAATCATAAAGGTTGATTAGTGACCACTAGACCCTCGCCTTTCATAGATCGAGAAAGTGCAGACTGTTTTATATGTGGTTGCCCTCCTCCCCAGGTCTAAATTATAAGCAATTGTCACAGCTGGCAGAATAATTTCATCAAAATACCTCTGGGAATATTTGCAAAAAGATATGCAAGTTTTGGTAGAATCACCATTTTTATTAGGGGGATACATCAGTGATGTAACAATAGCCCCTGCTCCAACATTCTATGCCTATCATAGAGTGTTTCAATGTTGTCGCGAAATTGCTACTTAGCAATTCTGGAATATCTTTGATCATATCAATAGCTAAATATTTGATTGCACCTTCACTCCATTTCATGGGATATTCTATCACAGAATCACAGTGGCATCAGTGAGTGGGAACATTTGACTTAACCCAGTTGATTTGATGTGCGGAAAACCCATCACATTTTAGTGGAGAAGTGTGGCTCACTGGTTAGAGGCGGCAAACCCTGAAGCATCAAGGATCGATGTCCGCGGACTCGATAATTCTCGCTTCGGCACCTTCTCTAATCATGGGCCCCACGCTGCAACTCTGGGCAATAGCTTGCTTAATCTCCACAACGGCCCTACCAGCGCTGGGATGCCTGGCTCCGCTCTCACAGGGAGAGCCAGGAAGGGTTCCACAGCCTAAGCGCCTAGATACCCTCATGGGTGATTATATAAATCAATAACTATAACTATAACTATGACCTCCCTAATGATTGGGAACAGATATGTTTCTGAATGTACAGAATAATATTATCTGCATATAGTGACAATATCAACAATCAGCTGCCAATCCACTGCCCTCAGTGTGAGTGGAATTCCTGAAAGAAACAGGCCAAGGGTTCTACTGCCAGCGCAAAGATCAGGTGTGACAATGGGGAGGCCTGCCTCATGCCCCTCCCAACTGATATCAGCTCGAGTATTGTCTGTTAACTTTGACTGTAGCCATGGGATTATTGTTCAACAGATCAATCATTTTCAAGAATTGAGCGCCTAGTTCTAGGCAACAAAAGACCTCATGCATAAAGGGGATCGCTGACATAATATCAACAGTCAGAATATCATTGAGGTACCAGAATATCGTGGTCAAAATATCGATGGACAAAATATCGACTTCATACATGTAAGTACCAAAATATTGATACCAAAATTTCGTTGTTAAAAATATAGGTGCATAAAAATATCTATTTTTTTTAATGTCTTATAATTAATATAAAATGTATTAAATTATTAATATAATTAAAGAAAACATAGTTAGAATTATTTAAAAAAATATATAATTAATACATAATAAATGTAAGGTAAAAAAATATTAAACATGCATAATTACATTTATATATTAACTTAATAACATTAATAAATAATTATTACATGTAATTATACAATGTTAAAAACATAATTAAAAATGTATGTCTAAATAAACTTGTAAAATAAATATCAAAATTAATTTTATATGTAAAAAATTAAATAATTAAAATAATATTTTAAACAAAATAATATTTCACACTACATTCATTATAACAGTAGGGAAAACATTGCATATCGTAGGGGACAAATGTACTACTCCCACTCCACCGAGTGCAATAGTAGGGAAAGTGTTAAATAGCGGGTGGGTAAAAATTACTATTCCCACTCCAGCGAGTGCAACAGTAGGGAAAGTATTGAATAGCGGGTGGGTAAAAATTACTATTCCCACTCCAGCGAGTGCAACAGTAGAGAAAGTTGGATAGCGGGTGGAAAATATTTACTATTCCCACACCACAAAGTATAACAGTAGGGAAAGTGTTGGATAGCGTAGGGGATTCATTTAGAATTCCCACTCCTGCAATATAATTAACAATTAATTAACTGAAAAAAAATTTACTCCCACCATATTTCCCTATAAACGTCACCACCAATATTGTAAAATATTAATAAATTAAAATAATTAATGATCAATTGAATAATTAACTAATAGCGATTGACAATAAAATTAATAACCATCGAATATAAATTAATTCACACAATTAACACTATAAAATAACTTTAAATAAATATTATATGAAAAAATATTAACATTTTTAATAAAAATTAAATTACGTCCCACCCTACTCCCCTATCAACCCTCAACCCACTCCTAAAAAAAGTACACAATTAACATATTAACAAATTAATAATTAACTTCAAATTAATAACTCATTAATACTTTTTTAACACAATTAACATAATTACTAATAAAGTATTCATTATTAATAATCAATTTATAATTAATTAACAATTAATTAACACAAGTAACACTATACATTATTAAATACAAAAATATTAATTAATTTATGTATTAATTAAGTAATTTAAATTAAATTACTTCCCACCCTATTCCCCTATTGTCACGTCACACTGCAAGGGTACCGGGAGAACACTGAGAAGACACACTGGGGCGCGTGTTCTGTAGCGGTTGGAACTACAGCCCCCATGAGCCTCTGCGGTCCTGACGTCTATGACGTCACCACGCACACAGAGGCGTTTTGCAAGAAAAGGCTTCCGGGGCATCGGCTCGGTGCAGCTTAGTTTCACTGAGGAGCATAGAGTGACGGAGGAGGTCCGGTAAGGTTTCTTTGTGCACCAACATTTTCCAAATCCTTGGTCGCTGTTTGCATGAATGCTCCTTCCTATTGTGGCAATTCTGGATACACGCTGTGTTGGCGTTTGCTCCTTTGGTTGACCCAACTCAGTCGGTTCACTTCAGAGCAAACTTTGTTGCTGCTTACTTTTTGGAGAGCAGGGAGGGACTGCTCCTTCCCTGGTTTACGGGGTTCTTCCCTTCAGGAATATGAAGCCCTTTGAGTGAACAGAGTCAGACCTTGAAACAAGGAACTACTGTGGGGTTCATTCTCTCGCATTGGAGAGCTGACATCAGCTCATGCGGAGAGAACGCCCAGCGGACCTTCTACCGGTCATTGCTTTTGAAACCAGGGTACGCAACAGCAGGGAACATTGCGTTACCCCCTCCCCTGGTGATCGTTGTTTTTCAATTGTATCTCTTTATTAACTTTGTATAGAAGGTACACTTCCTGAGCAACCTACATAGGTGAAATACTACCCTCAGCAGAGGGAGACAATTACTGGAACTAATGGCAGGGACCTCTGAGTTCCTCTGCATTTATTTTGGGAAAGCCGACCAGAGTACGGCCACCAACCAAGAAGCATTGTGATAGTGTGCTGAGATTACTTCTTATTTTGTCTGCTTTTACGTTTTGTGGTCATTTGTGTTCTCTCCCTATGTATTAACAGCAGGGGTACTGAGAGAGAGCAAGAGGACAGCTCTTCCACTCCCCTGTCTCCGAAAACACAGTTGACCCGTTTGGTAGGTCAGGTTGCAAACGTTAGAGCACTCTGGTTGATGATAATCTCTTGTTATGTTACTGATCACCATGCTTTTCCTGTAGATTTGAGCAGAGCACCTCGACCTGCGCTATTGGCTAGCAGTCTAGAAGACTTGTTTGTTTTTTCTTTTACAGGTACAGTTCCCAATCAGTTAGTAACAAAGTGGGGTTATGGTAGTGTACGAAACGTTGCCAACTGTTGTTTATTCATACCAGTCTTGTTGTCATTACAGGTCTCCCTCCCTGCTGTTCCCTTCCTTCCCTTCCCTCACTTGATCACTCCATTGAGTCTGTGTATATCAATCAGACCGGGGGGGTATTGAGAGGTGGACATAACGAGCAGTGTACGATCCTGAGGATTCCAGACCATGACACCTATAAACCCACAACCCACTACGGAATAAAATCACACAAAAATTAATTAACATATAATTAATTATTTAAAAAAAAATCTTAATTAATATGTTATAATTAAATTACTTCCCACCCTATTCCCCTATAAAACCCACAACCTGCTACAGAACTAAAATACCCAAAAATAATTTAACATAAAATTCATTACTTGAAAAAAATGTCAACATACATTACAAAAATAATATATACTTTTAACACATGTGCTAACACTTACAACACAAACAAAATCGATATTTTTAAGAAGCATATTATGACTGTCGATATTACTAACTTCGATATTATAAAAAATGATGTTTCTTACCTGCATTTCGATATTCTGCACCACTATATTTTTGAAAGTCAATATTATGTCCTCTCGATATTAAAAATTCGATATTTTGCCATCTCGATATTTAAAATTCAATATTTTGACTGTTTACCGCATAAAGGGCCAGTCTGATGTGCTTTTTTCGGCATCTAGAAGCACCGCCGTGGCCAAGAGGTGTGGGTCCCTCCCGATACAGGATAGTCTTCAAGGTGTGCAGATTGGAAGCATGAGATCTCTGAGGGATATCCCGGCCTGATCTGGTAATATCTAGCATTGCATGAGTGGCTGTAGGTGCTGAATGAGTAAGATTTTGCTATCTGTTTTTAGTAGGGATAACGGCCTATACGAGGCACATATTGTTGGGTCCCCGCAAGGTTAATGAAGTATGACAATCACAGCCTCATACATAGTGGGAGGTAGGCGGTCTTTATTAATAGTGGCATTGTATACATTTAGCAGTCTAGGAGCTATATTGTC
The DNA here is from genome assembly GCF_964261635.1 of Lissotriton helveticus. NCBI lineage: Eukaryota > Metazoa > Chordata > Amphibia > Caudata > Salamandridae > Lissotriton > Lissotriton helveticus. The sequence continues at coordinate 767,776,819 of NC_136068.1, forward strand.
AGCAAATTCCTTTTAAAATTCAACAATGAGACCGTCCCCTCAGGGGGGTCTTATTCCTAAAGAGATCCTTGACAGCTACCTTTAAATCCTCTACCATTAATGGGCATTTAGGAAGTACTCGCACCTAACCTTCAACCAGCCGCGGTCTGTGCAGGTTACAGTGGTGCAGCGAGGGGGCGGAGTAAAGGGGGATTTTGAGGGACGCTGCAGAGGAAAATGTAATTATTTATTTAATTTCCCCTCTGCATAATCCCTCGAAAACCCCCCTTACTCGGCCAGACCGCTGTTACCTGCACAGACCACGGCTGCCTTCTACCAAGGACAGGGCCATGGTGTCCAAGTATGCCACAATCTCATTTGGCGACAGTGCGATTGGATGCATAGAGCTCCATATACTACTGGGCAAAGGCGTTTAGAATGGCTGACGGGGCAGACACAATGATGTCATTGTCTGCTTTTATGAAGGAGATTTGAGCATTATCTGTGTCTGACTTGATTACCCAAAATGGTGGTTTTGACCTCGGTACAAAACACCCGGTCCTGTAGCTTGGATCCCTTACTCCACCAACTTATGAAACAAAGAGGTGGACGAGCATCCTCCAAAGTGAGTATAATTGGCTAGTGGTCTGACAATGGTCTAGGCAGAAGGCTGACATCACAAATCTTAGCTCGAAGAGTTTGGGATGACAACCACTTATCAATTCTTTCCCCCGTAGTTTTATAATAATAATAATAATAAAGGGGTTTGTAAAGCGCCTGGTGACGCCATCCCGGCGTGTCCCCGCGCTGTGGAGAGAGTAGCAGAAAACAGGAGCAGCCGACCTAAAGGGTAAACAAATGTGTTTTTAAGAGTTTCCTGAAGATTGTTTCAGACCTGGCTAACCTAATTTCAATTGGGAGGGTGTTCCATTGGTTGGCTGCCAACACACGAAAGGAGCGACCTCCCATTCTGGCCTTTTTTATACGAGGAACTTTAAGAAGCCCCATACCCATAGAGCGAAGTGCTCTGTGGGGCTGATAAGGGATGGCTAGATCCTTCAAATATTCAGGGGCTTTCATAGATGTTATCCTATAGCAAGTTAAAAGTGCCTTAAATAGGATCCTTTTTTTATAGGAAGCCAGTGGAGGGCAGCCAAAGTGGGCTTGCATGCCGTTCTTTTGGGGAGTCTAAGAACTAACCGTGCTGCCGTGTTTTGAAGCACCTGGAGCCTTCTTATGTTCTTCTCAGTTGTCCCTAGTAGCAACACGTTAGCGTAGTCAATGCGGGATGTAACTAACGCTTGGGTCATGATGCGTCTAGCCTCTAGAGGCAGAAGGTCCAGAGTGCGGTTTAGGGTCTTCATTACCCCAAAGCATTTCCCTACTAGTTTGTCAACGTGACTCTCAAAAGAGAGTTTGGGATCAACCCAGACCCCCAGGTTCTTAGCCTCCTTGCAAGGGATAGGCAGAGGGCCTAGACAAGGGGGCCACCATTCCCGAGTCCAACTCGCACCATTACCCCCTATCACTAGAACCTCAGTTTTAGAGCCATTGAGCTTCAGGCAATGTTGGTTCATCCAGCCTGCAAGCTCCTGCATGCAGGTTTTAAAGTTGGCCGCTGCTAACGTGGGTGTCTGTGACAGGGAGATGAGCAGCTGCGTGTCATCAGCATAAGATACTAATTCTATGCCGTAAGACTGGACCACATCTGCCAACGGAGCCATATAAAGGTTGAACAGGGTGGGACTCAGGGCAGAGCCCTGAGGCACCCCCTGTTCTAAGGCTATGCTGTTTGAGAGAAACATGCCTCTCTGAACCTGAAAACTACGGTCAGAGAGGAAGGCTTTGAGCCATCCCAGTGCCGCCTTGGTGACCCCAGCACTGCTCAGACACTGTAGCACGATGGAATGTGCCACAGTGTCAAACGCAGCGCTGAGGTCCAGCATAATAAGTGCCATTATATAGTGCTAACTTGACCCAAAGGTATCAGAGTGCTTTACTTGAGCACCAGTTGTGTTACACAAGGAGACCTTCATTTTTTGTAGGCACAGGGAGATTAAGTGATTTGCCCAGAATCAGAGGATGTTGAGTGTCATTGCCGAGACTCAAACCCGGTTCCCCAGATTAGAGATCGCCCGTCCTAGCCGTTAGGCTACATCCTCTCCCCATTGATTAAAGGATGACAAGTCGTGAACAGAATAATAATATGTATATTTCATCTCAGACAGATGGAGAGCTATTCACACATCAACTAGCTTATGCAGCTCCATGTCATGTTACAAAGCCACCCCCCAGTTGCGAGATGCCTGCTGGATCCAAACATCCTATCTAAGCATGGATGTAATGCCACATTGAAGTCACCACCCCAAAGAACCTGCCAATCTTTATTCTTTATACATTTAATCATGACTTGTTAGACCTGACATTATTAGGGTGGTCTTCCCCCAACTTGTTTCCTGCTTACCTCAACTTTCTGCTGAATTTTTGTGTTGACCTTAAGACTCTGAGCACTTTACCACTGCTAACCAGTTCAATTGTGCATGTGATTCTCTCCTTAACATAGGGACATTGGTGTATACCTGATTGGCATATTTAGTTTGCTTATAAGTCTCTTGTAAAGTGGTATGCCATCTATCCAGGGCCTGTAATCTGAATGGTACTAGTGGGCCTGCAGCACTGGTTGTGCCACCCACACTAGTATCCTTTCAAACCTGTCTCAGGGCTGCCATTGCAGGGCCTGTGTGTGCAGTTTACTACAACTTCGACTTGGCATTTAAAACCACTTGCCAAGCCTTACACTCGACCTTCTATTACACATAGGTCATCTCTAAAGTAGACCCTAGGTAGCCCTAAGGGCAGGGTGCTGTGTAACTAAAAGGTAGGACATGTTCTTTTAATTTTTGCATGTCCTGGTAGTGACAAACAGCCACATTCTTTTTGCACTACTGTGAGGCCTCCTCCTCCCATAGGCTAGCATTGGGAATTCTTTAAAACACTTTAAAGCTGTAATTCCTGATTAGAAAGAGTAACTACATCGTGTTTCATTTCTTTGGAATGATCATGATAAATCCTCTTTAATGGTGCATTTGGATTTACTATTTTAGAAATGCCAATTTTAGAAGTGAACATTTCTCTGCTCTTAACTGTATGCCTGCAATCTGTCTCCAATACAAATCTGGGCTGGTGACAAATACACTTTGTGCATTCCCTCTAGACAACTTCAAACATAGTAAGGGTGGGTGTGACAGAGACCTCATCTATATTCATCTTCATTCTGATAGCCTACCTGTGCAGGTTACATCTAAATAGGCGGTGCCCTGTCCACACACAAAAGACTGATTTCCTCCCACAGATAGCCAGGCAGACAGGGCTTGGATGAAAGGGGACCTGTGTACCTGTATACTTCGAGGAGCTGCCTTGAAGTCACCCCCACTTCAAAGGCACATTTGGGTATCAGTACTGGGCTCTGACCCTACCAAGACTACTGGACCTGTGAAGAACTCTGCTCTGCTACAAAGATTGGCACTCTTCAAAGGAAAGGCTTTACTGCTGTACTGAGCTGCCCCCATTACCGGCTGATCGCTGCCCTGCTGAGGACAAGGACAAGATTTATCTCACTTGAACCCAGAATGACTTCAATAGCTTGCTGGCTTGCCTCCTGTATTCTGAAGTCTCTGGGACACAAAAGACTTCCTGAAATTCTGCTGGACTCTGCCATCTTTGATTCCTACCTTTGCCTGAGGTGCCCACTCCAGCCCTGGGCCACAGAAGTGAGTTCTGCAGCTGATTTGCTACAAAATCGACACATCATCACTACTGCACTAATCAGATCCAATGCAGTGCCATTTGCCACCGACGCAGGACCCAACTGTGAGGTTTGGCAACAATGCAGCTCTGATCCGAGACCCTGACTGCGAGGTTCGACGATGACACAGCGCCAATCTGAGGTCTCGACTGTGAGACTCAACTTTGACACATCAACCTGACTGCGTGAATCAGAACCGACGCATCGTACAATTAACGACGATGCTGTGCTCCATCCATGGTCTCTGTAGCCAGCTTGCCCTCCATCGTGGTCGGTCTGAACTTTGGATCTACCCCAGGCCAGCGTGATTTCAAGTAACCTTTTAGCACTTTTGAATTCTAAGCACTGTTTTTGGATTTAATCTTTAAAAATTCATATCTCGACTTCTAATTATTGAATGTTTGTCATTTTGGTCTCGTTTCACTCAGAAATATTCTCTATTATTGTAAACCTGTGTGGAGTCTTTTTGTGGTGTTTTAATTGTGTTACTGTGTGTGTGTGTGTTGCCTCTTCAGATAAGCCTAACTGCTCTGTGCCAAGCTACCAGCGGGTGATCACAGATTATATTTTAGTGTGTATCTAGCTTATCCTGACTAGAACTGTGGTTCCTACTTGGGCAGGGTGCAAACCTCTGCCAACTCGGGATTCAATTCCTAACATGGCTTCATCAAAAAACTTGGGTGTATTGAGATTCAGGTAGTCAGCCATAGCTTCCGTGCACCAAGTAGACCCACCACCACGACCAACCTGCCACTCGTGTCAGTGATATGTTCCTTGAATTTGAACCCCTGAGACTTTTTAACAAGTGTAACTACCCGACAGGAATATGTTGAACATGAAGAGACATAAAGATGACAAACCCATGAGTTGAGGAGGATGCAAATGTAGGACTGGTTGATGACGATAAATGGGTCTCCAGGAGTAGAGCAATGCTGACTATGGGGTCGATTATGATGGCGGTGAATCCGCATCCTCCGGGCCGGTGGAAGCCACCGCCGGCCCGGAGAAGGCGGATTCACCGCCGCGGTCCTTGAAAACACCCACCGCCAGATTATGATGGCGGTAGGATCAGCGGCGGACGGCAGGTCTGTCCGCCCCTGATCTGCGGGGTGTGGACCACAATATGGTGGCAGTGTCTGCAAGACACCGCCAGCCATATTATGATGTGTGCGGAGACATGCTTTTCCGCGGCGGATATTCCGCCGTGGAAAAGCATGTGGACCTCTGCTTCTGGGGGCCCCTTGCGGGCCCCCAGGGTGTTGGGGGGGGTGGGTGTGCACATGGGGGGTACCTATGGTACCCCCCTCATGTGCATGCACAAAGCAGCAGGCACCGCACGGTGCCTGCCGCTTTGTGCATGCACATGCAAAGCATGCATTTTTAACTTTGCGGCGGGTGCTGCTTTAAGCAGCAACCGCCGCAATGTTGAATATACAGGATGTGACCACCAGGGTGGCGGTCACATCCTAATTCCTATGGAGAGAACGCCGCTGCCCCCACGGACGTCCCGCCAACTCGGGGGTGGCGGACTGACGCAGGTCCGTCCGCCATCCTAATCGACACCCATGTGTCTGCCCAGGTAGTTCATTATCTTATAAGCATTGCAAGGGTTATTCAACCATCAAATATTCCAACTAAGGCATTGAAGCATTAAATCTGTTAGGGTTGAGTATCATTACAATGGTAATATATGTCATTGTGCTCAATAAACAAGCACTCTAAGGTAGTTATTAAATAGTCTCTTGTTATGCAAGGATTGAATGAAAGAACAAAACATTTCCATAATACATATTCCCCCTTTCTCCATCCATGCCAATGCCAGCGAATATCCAAATACAAACAAAAGAAAAAAACAATCTGCAGTATCAATCATCGATGTTGTTTGTGCTATTGGAGCGTGGTGGTGGTGGTGGGGGGTGCCGTGGAGCGCAGACCTTCCCTGTGTAAAACCCATACTGGTTCTACATAAGTGCAGTGTCCATAGCCCAACAGCAAGTGACTATGAGGATAAAACTGAAAACAATGAAACTTCAGACAAGAAACACCAGATTTTTTCATAAGAAATGAGAAATCAACAGTAAACAGCGATAACTGTCAATGGCAGCATGGAAAAAAGGTACCAAAATGATGCAAGATAGTTGACTCAGATAAAACAATACATTCAGTCATTACTGCTAAAATTTGAATCTCCTTGTACACGACCTTCCCTGGAAGAAGTTGCACTGCCAGATGTTGATCTTGCAGTGTCTCTTTGCTGAAAATGTAAATTAATGAACTGCAAAGCAGGGTCAGGTTGCACAAAAAATTTGTTTTACCATTATGCCCCACTCTCATGCAGACTGGGAACAGCATAGAGTATTTAATGGCCCTTACGTTCAAAAGCCTTTTGACTTCCTGAAACAATTGCCTAGCCGCTTGGGCCATGGGGTTGAGGTCCGGGTAGAAAGCTACTGGATATACAGCATAATGGAGATCCAGGTAGCTCTATTAAGGCAGAGGACCTGATCCCTGTAGTTTAAAAGTCTCTGTATGATGTGTCTGGGACTCTGCCCTAGGTGGGGCTTAGGGGCCAAAGAGTGATGTAAATCCTCCACAATGAAGACAGCAGAGAAGGACTCATGTTCAAAAAGCGATTCAGGGAGTGGTTCCAAAAAGAGTTCCATATTGACAATGTTAGTGGATTCTGTCACTCCCATAATGTGGATATTGCTGTTGTGGGACTGTGCCTTCAGGTCCGCATTCTTTGCCTTCAACATCTGAAGCGGTACAAAAGGAGGTGGTGATGGACGGAGCATCTGAATCAATCAAACACTCACACCCAGTCAAAAGATCTGGGTTTAATCCATCACCGTTCTTTAGCCCACTCTGCCACCCCAGTTCAGACATGGCTATATGCAAATCAGTCTGACCCTGTGCCTCATGGGAACAGTCCAGCCCGAACTGCCAAGCCATGCCTTCCCTGGACCGGAAACAAGCTTCCGAGGACCGGTTTCTGGCATTACAGCCGTCTTCAGCCCGGCTTGCTTGAATCCAGTGGCAAAGTGAGCAAGGGATTCACGTCTGAGCATACCCTGCCACATTTATGGCGGCCAAAGCGGTACAAAAGGGGGTGGTGATGGATGGAGCATCTGAACCAATCAAACACTCACACCCAGTCAAAAGATCTGGGTTTGATCCATAACCGTTCTTTAGCCCACTCTGCCACCCCAGTTCGGACATGGCTATATGCAAATCAGTCTGACCCTGTGCCTCATGGGAACAGTCCACCCTGAATTGCCAAGCCATGCCTTCCCTGGACCGGAAACAAGCTTCCGAGGACCGGTTTCCGGCATTACAGCCGTCTTCAGCCCGGCTTGCTTGAATCCAGTGGCAAAGTGAGCGAGGGACTCACGTCTGAGCATACCCTGCCACACTTATGGCGGCCAAAGCGGTACAAAAGGGGGTGGTGATGGACGGAGCATCTGAATCAATCAAACACTCACACCCAGTCAAACGATCTGGGTTTAATCCATCACCGTTCTTTAGCCCACTCTGCCACCCCAGTTCAGACATGGCTATATGCAAATCAGTCTGACCCTGTGCCTCATGGGAACAGTCCAGCCCGAACTGCCAAGCCATGTCTTCCCTGGACCGGAACCAAGCTTCCGAGGACCGGTTTCTGGCATTCCAGCCGTCTTCAGCCCGGCTTGCTTGAATCCAGTGGCAAAGTGAGCAAGGGACTCACGTCTGAGCATATCCTGCCACACTTATGGTTGCCAAAAGCGGTACAAAAGGGGGTGGTGATGGACGGAGCATCTGAATCAATCAAACACTCACACCCAGTCAAAAGTTCTGGGTTTAATCCATCACCGTTCTTATGCCCACTCTGCCACCCCAGTTCAGACATGGCTATATGCAAATCAGTCTGACCCTGTGCCTCATGGGAACAGTCCAGCCCGAACTGCCAAGCCATGTCTTCCCTGGACCGGAAACAAGCTTCCGAGGACCGGTTTCTGGCATTCCAGCCGTCTTCAGCCCGGCTTGCTTGAATCCAGTGGCAAAGTGAGCAAGGGACTCACGTCTGAGCATACCCTGCCACACTTATGGTGGCCAAAAGCGGTACAAAAGGGGGTGGTGATGGACGGAGCATCTGAATCAATCAAACACTCACACCCAGTCAAAAGATCTGGGTTTAATCCATCACCGTTCTTTAGCCCACTCTGCCACCCAAGTTCAGACATGGCTATATGCAAATCAGTCTGACCCTGTGCCTCATGGGAACAGTCCAGCCCGAACTGCCAAGCCATGCCTTCCCTGGACCGGAAACAAGCTTCCGAGGACCGGTTTCTGGCATTACAGCCGTCTTCAGCCCGGCTTGCTTGAATCCAGTGGCAAAGTGAGCAAGGGACTCACGTCTGAGCATACCCTGCCACACTTATGGCGGCCAAAGCGGTACAAAAGGGGGTGGTGATGGATGGAGCATCTGAACCAATCAAACACTCACACCCAGTCAAAAGATCTGGTGAGTGATTGAGTGGTGTAAAGTCTATTAGAGTGAAAGTTGTCACACCCCACAAATCCGAAGATACATCAGGTAGCGCATCATGGAGCAGGTGATAAGATTAATCTCACGCAGCAACGGGGCAGTGCACAATACACCAGTCCTGCCCAGCCCTCAAGGTACAACCCGGGGCAGCAGATCCAGTCAAGATAATGCAGCGCAAGGAGAGTGCACAATGAGATAGTCCTGTCCAGCCTACATGGCACCACCCAGGAATAGCCGATCTAAGTGAGACAAGACACATGCTGCACCACTGTGATCCCACAGCTAAAGAGAACAAGGGTATCCTCTCCAGGACAACAACCATCTGCCCGACAGCAGTAGCAGACCATGATCTGCTATGACAGCATTGCTTTGCCCTTAATTGGAAATCTAAACCTTAGTGACCGGGTGTTGGACTTGGCCCTTTCTGCAGGGTCATCCCCAAACCATTATACCTTTTTTTTCAACTTTTTGGGTGAATTCGCTTTTCTTTGGCTTTAGGACTCACTAGTGATAAAGTGCATGTGCGCTCTCCTTAAAAAAATTGAATTTGGCTTATAACCAATTGGCATATTCAATTTACTTTTAAGTCCCTAGTAAAGAGCACTACATGTGCCCAGGGCCTGTAAATTAAATGCTACTAGTGGGCCTGCAGCACTGATTGTGCCATCTACTTAAGTAGGTCTCATGTCTACCACTGCATTGTTTGACCTGGAAAGTAAACCTTTCTCCAGGCCCAAACCTTCCTTTTTAATGCATGTAAGTTACCCCTAGAGTAAGCACTGGTCAGCCCATGGGACAAGGTGCAATTTATTTAAAAGGTAGGACGTGCACCTTTATGTTGTGCGTGCCCTGGTTGTGAAAAACTCTTAAATACATTTTTAACTACTGCAAGGCCTACCATAGGATAACATTAGAGTTATCTTATTCCATTTCCTAAGAATAATTTCCTAATGGGAATAGCTACCCAGTTCATGTTTGGTGTCTCTGGAATCACAATTTAAAATCCTATCTGTGGTGAAGTCATATTTTAAATTCCAATTCTAAAAATGCCACTTTTAGAAAGTTTACCTTTCTTGCCTTACCTATTGGTGCCTGTAGCCTGTCTCTGGCTCACATGACTGGGTGTAGCTGACAGTTGGGCTTTGTGTATTCCTCCTAGACAGAAACACGCAACGGGGAGTTTAGGTGGGACTGGATGGGCCATCACTGTCAGGAAGGGAGGAAACAGCTGGGCTCAGCCCCACTTACACTTAAATAGACTGTGTACTGTCGCTACACAAAGGGGTGCATACACCCTGTAGTTAGACTGGAGCCATGGCCAGGAATGTAGGGTATTGCTGTACTTTAACAGCATGCTTGTAGAAGCTTATCCTCACTTGATAGGCACACTTGTGTGAAAATACTGTACCTAAGACATCAGGTATTCAGTACACATTTAGGCCTGTGGATACTCTGCCAGGAAGAAAGGACTACTGTGCTGCTAGAAGGACTGCCGCTCTGCTGGACTGCTGCTCTAAAGGAACTGCTGCCCTGCTGACCTGCGGCCTGCTGCCCTCTTGCTTGGGGAAGAAGAACTGGACCTGCAGCTTCATCTTGAACCCAGGACCACAGAGTGACTCCAAGGGCTAGAATGTGGGCCACCTGATCTGAGCATCAGGGATATAAAGGGCTCCCCAACTGGCTCTTCGACGCAGCCGCAGCAAGTTCCTGACCCCCAAGTGGTACCCCTCAGGTCCTTGACCTTTGGTGTGGCTCAGCGAGCTTAAATCAAACTTTTTGGCTCTTCACAACAGTTGGACTTGGCTCATCCTGCAGGGTAATTCCCAGACTTTTTGTATTCACTACTCCATTTTTAGCTGAATTTGTTTTTTCTCACAGTAGGACACTGTGCAGTGTACTGCTGCTACTCATTGCCAAAGAGCGTGTGCCGTTTATTTATTTTATTTATTTGAAAAGTTTTATAGAGCGCGAACAAGACCCCAAAGGGGTATCAGAGAGCTGTACAACGTTGTCATCAGCAATTATATAGAACATAAAGGTGAGCAAGATTACAACCTGCGGGATAACCTGTGCCCTCTCCTTAAAACTTGGTAACATTGGCTTATACCCAATTGCCATATTTTATTTACTGATAAGTCCCTCATAAAGTGGAATTACATGTTCCCGGGGCCTGTAAATTAAATGCTACTAGTGGATCTGCAGCACTAGGTTTTGTCACCCACTTTAGTAGCACTTTAAACATGCCCAGGCCTACCATTGCCGAGCCTGTGGTTGCAGTTTTAAACTACCATTTTGACCTGGCAAAATTAACCTTTTGCCAGGCCCAAATCTTCCTATTTACTACATGTACGGCATCCCTAGTGAAGGCCCTGGACAGCCCAATGGGCAGGTGCAATGTATTTAAAGAGTAGGACATGTACCTTTAGGTTTCACATGTCCTGGTAGTGAAATTGATGCTCTAATGGAACTTCTGCCCTGCTGTGCTGACCTGCTGCTTGCTGCCCTCTTGACTGGGGAAGATGAACTGGGCCTACAATTTCCTTTTGAACCGAGGACCCCAGAGTGACTCCAATGGCTAGTCTGCAGGCCTCATGATCTGAGCCTCTCTGGGATATAAAGAGCGCCCCAACCAGTAAGATTAGGGTTGCCTTATTACATTTTATAAGTGTAATTTCCAACTGGGAAGAGAAAACAAGTTTATGTTTGATGTCTCTGGAATCACAATTTAAAAAACCTGACTTTTGGTGAAGTTGGGCTTTAAACTGCAATTCTGAAAATGCCACTTTTAGAGAGTTGGTATTGTCTTGCCTTAGTCATTTAGTGCCTGCAGCCTGTCTCTGGTCATTTTTCCCGGGTGTAGCTGACAGTTGGTCTTTGTACATTCCTCCAAAACAATGGGGAGCTTGGTATGCCTGATGGGCCATCACTGGCAGGATGGGTGTAGGAGCTGGGCCCACCCCCACTTAATCTGAATTGACTGTGTCCCTCCTCCACACAAAGGGATGCATGTCCCCTGCAGTTAGTCTGTAGCCAGCGAAAGGACAGCAGGGCATCCATGCACTTCAGAGGCATGCCTCTAGAAGCTTTCCCCACTTCAAAGGCATAACTGTGTATAAAAGAAGGATCTACGACACTAACTCTTCAGTACACCTCTACCTGTGGATACTCTGCCAGGAACAAAGGTCTGCTGTGCTGCTACAAGGACTGCCACTCTGAAGGAATGGTTACCCTGCTGTGCTGACTTGCTGTCCTTTTGCCTGGTGTGCAACTTCATCTTGAGCCCAGGACTACAGAGTGACTTATAGGGCTTGTTGACCGGTCTTCTCAGGTACACAAAAGGCTCCCCAACCATCTACTGGCCCCAGCTGCAGTGAGTTCCTGACCCCAAGCTAGGCCCCTCAGGTCCTGGACTCTTGGTGTGGCTCAGTGCTCTTAAAATCAAGGTTTTTGGCTCTTCACGAACAGGCCAGTTTGCACTGAGACCATGCCACACTAAAAGTCAGCACAAGCCGCTACCTGTCCGTCTCTTCACACAGTAGGCACCAAGCGCTCGTGAAGGACCCCCAACACGAAGCACCAGCCCGCCTGTCCACGACGCCCAGCCTACTCTTGACCACCACCTGTGATGCTTTCCTTGCTCCCCGCGACCATCTCCAATGTGAACAGGACACTTGGTACCAAACCTAGGAAAGTAAACTGTCAGCCGGACTAATCTGGGATTGTATTTGACCCAAGGTCCATGGCAATTGGCCTGACCTTTTGACCTGGTACACGACGACCAGAAAGCCACGGGCGGTGCTTTATGCTTTAAGGCACTATTTTCCTCTTTTTTCTTTAAAAATTCAGAACTCCGGTTTTACTGATTGGAGTTTTGTCATTTAGGTCTTGCTTTATTTATTAAATTAAGATATATATTTCTAACCTGGTACGGGGTCTTTTTGTGCGCTGTTTTCAGTGTTTTACTGTTTTAAGTGTTGCACAAATACTTAACACATTGCCTCCAACTTAAGCCTGACTGCTCAGTGGCAAGCTATCAGGGGGGTTGAGCACAGGTTAATTTGGGGTTTGCTTGTGCCTTGCTCTGCCTAGGACTGTAGTTGTTGTTTGACCTGGGCTCACTCTCCAGTCAAGCAGTAACCCAATTTCTAACAGCGACTGAAAACTGTCCCATTTGCACGGAGACCAACTGCTCACACAGAAAACCCGTGCAAGCCGCCGCCAGCCTGTCTCTTCACACAGCAGCATCGGCCACTTGAAGGAGACTACCAACCAAAATCCCAGCCCACCAATCCGCAAAACCCAGCCTGCTTATTGCGCAAAGCTGATTGCTTCCTGTGACTCTATTCTTGTTCCTCGCCACCCTCTTCTATGCTAATGGCACTCTTAACACAAACTTGAGGAGTTAAACCTACAGTGGGAATAACCTGGGACTTTATCTGCGCTCATCACAGTTGGGGTAGACTTTTGAAACTGACCTGGTCCAGTGCGACCAGATACCCACAGTTGGCACTTTGTGCTTTTATGCTCTATTTTTTACTTTCAATCCAGTCAGGCCCCTGGGGAGGCGACTGTGCTCCGTAAGCTGCCAACCATGGGGCTGACTGTTAACATGCTTCTGGCAAAAGCCGGGAGTGCATCCAACCAGCAACCACAGCTGAAAGCCAATGAATCACAGGGCCAACTCAGATTCTTGAGTGCTAATCACCTGCAGACCCCATGAGGCCGCACAGGCCTTGTCGGTGCAATCCACTTGGAATACACTTATCAGCTATGCATCAGGATTAAAAACGATGCCACCGCATGTCGCAGTTACAGCAGTTAGGGAAATCCGAATGTTGGCAGTCATAGCGCAAGAAGAGCAACTTGACGAAGTCGGGCTGGTGGAGCTCACTTCTCAAGCTGCCATCTTGGACCCCGGCTGTCTGGTGCCCCCTCCGGAGCCTCCATCTAGTTAGTAAAAGTATTGTGTCAAGTGTACTTGTTAAGCCTTTTTTTTTAATGTCCACTAAAGATCTAGGCACCCTTTTGAAATGATTGATTTATAGACAAATCTAACTTTGATTTTCTAACTATCAAAGAGAGAATATATACCTTTACTTTGCATGCTCTACATTGCATGCCTTTCAAAAGCGGTTGTTACAACGACCTCGTTGTTACACTCAAACTATTACATCGCAAGTAATTTCAACGACTTGCTGTAGGGGGCGCGCTGGACTTAGGAATAGTATAATTTACTATTCCTACTCCAGTTTGTGCATCAGCAGGGAAGGAGTTGGATTGTAAATCCAACACCAGTGCACCCCGTACAGCAAGGCGTTGAAATGACTTGCGATGTGATGGTTTGCGTTGTAACAACACGTTTGTTGTAACAACCGCGTTGTAAAGGCATGCGATGTAAGGCATGCGTTGTTATGGCTGTTTCCCATCACAGAGAGTTCATTGAAAGAGGTTTGAGGTCTGCTAGCTTTTGAATTCTAAACTGTTGGGTTGCAGTTTTTCACAGTGGGTAAACCCTCTATTCCTACTAATAATCCTAATTTTGTGGACCATAAGGAAGAAATCTTGCTGGTGAATCTACACATCCAATGCTGAATACTTTGGATTTTATTAATTGACCTTCTAAACAGATTATTTCACCAGTGACATCTCCAATTGTTTGTTGTGGCCACTAGCCTTTGATACAATACTGTTAAACACAAATAATGCCAAGCACCAGGTGGTTGATCCAATATCTCCTCCCAGAATTTTGGCTGGACCTGGTCTGAGAGCAATGTCCACATCTCTTAAAGCATGATGTGCCATCCTAGATGAGAACGTTTTTCCCCTGCCCTTTCAATCTCATACTCATCTCAGAGTTTACATTAAAAGCAGGCAATATCACTGCAGGCTTGCTGAATTGTTTTCTTTCCAGTTGACTTCCTTTACCTTGCTAGTGAAAGCGTCTAAGTGTAATTTACATATGATCAAGATCAAGTTCAACTAAATTCCTATAAATAAAAGATTCAACTTGCTGGAAACAACTTCTATTGTTATACCATTTTTAATGCTTTTAAAAAGCAAATAACAACTCTTTTTTTAAGAACCTGCTGTTCCAAAACTGGGGGATTTTACACATAAATATATATGCAAATTCCATCTGAGGATCTGAATTATTATGAAACTAAGGAACATGTCTGCACTGTAGAAAACTCTTTGTCTGAAGTTGTTTATATTTTGGTGCCCATCTCTCTTTTTGTGAGTTTAGGTTAGGATAACATGAACAGACAACTAACCTAATGGTTGGCATAAAATATAGCTCTTAGTTTGACTAATAGGCTGATCCATATTTTTCAGGCTTTTTCCTTTTTTATTGCTCCTTCCCTCTTGAATATTTAGAATCAACTTCGAATGACAAAGTGACAAAGTAGATTTTTGAACCTTATAATCCACTTGATCAGTCCCTTGCTTAAGAAGCCGTTGCAAGATTGCAATGATCCTCCAAAATGTTACGCTTATTTCCCTTCACTGAAGTTATAGTTTCTAGTCAGCTATGTGGTTTTCTGGATTCAAACAATTTTCTCAACACCTAATCAGGTGGGTTTGAGGAGTGATGATGACGTGTGCTTGATGGTTGATAATGGTGCTATGCCTGTCTTATGAAATCTGTCGGAAGCATGTGACACTATCAATCTTTCCACTTTTCTTAAAGATAATTTTTCCGTTGGCTTGGGTATCTTGGATTTCTAGAAAGTTCATGAGCCTTATTAACCTCCCATTTGTAGCTTATTTGCCATATTCATCATTGAAACCGAAACCCCTGACAACTTTACTCTTGTCCAGCCATTATAAAATATATGCTGAGCCTTTAGCTTCTGTCATGTCGTCTATGATTTTCCTTTCTACATGTACGATGAACAGACTCAAGTCCACCTCAGACTTGTGGGGTGCAGTGGCCATGATCAACTGTTTTGTGCAATACATAAGAGATGTATGGAGTTGGTGGGTTATCATTTATCAAATTAAATTCAGATAGCACTGACACAGTCAGGTCAGGATTTATATGGCTGATGACATCACTAAAACCTGGACCACATGGTTCATCTTTTGTCACAGTTCTGCAATTGTCTTGAAATGTATCATTTGTCATCAACTGTTCTGAACCTAGTGCCTCCAAGCTTGTTGGCAATGGTAGCGCCTCTCTCTGGATTGATAAATAACATTTGAAATCATGTTTATTTGTTAAGTCATGTTCATTAACTACCTAACCACTCATTTGAAGGAGTTGATTTATTAATTCATCTTAACCATTATTTTCTAGTGGTTAAAGAGTTGACTGAAAGAGCATCATATGCATAAACCAGTATGCACTCAATAAAGTCTGCCTCTTCCTGCCAGATCTATGTGATTTCTCTCTTCATTCTACTGTCATTCTAACCAAATGAAAACAGACCTTGTTAGTACCTCTATCAATTAAACCTGCAGCAATATTCCTCTGGACTAAGCAATTTTCAGCTTATCTCTCTTCTTCCTTTCTCTGTCAAGGTTGAAAAAATTGATCAATCATCATCTGGCTTCCTATATTAAACTAATGACATTCTTGATGCTGTTGAATCCAGTTTGCGCTAGCTACCTAGAACAGCGTCTGCTTTTTTGATGTCCTAAATTACCTGAAATCGACTATGGACTACAGATATCTGGTTGTCATAACCCTCATAGATCTCTCTGCGGCATTTGACACCATTTCCTATCTCTTTCTGTTATTCGGAGTCCAGATTTAGGGGACTGGTGTTAAAGCTGCACCATGGATCAGTTAAAGTGTTCATGAATTGCTCCTAGACAGACCACTTACCACATTTTCATTCTCCTTTCAAACATCTGACTTATGGAGTTCCCCAAGGATCATCTCTTAATTCTAATGTTTTTAATTTATAGATAGCCCCATGCACAAGTGTGGCCTTTGTTAATGAAACTCAACTCGTTATCAAACTGGACAACAATCAGGACCCAGGTACAGTGGGATTTATGGAAATGTTTACATGGCATTACGATTTGAATGAACTAAAACTCGCTGAAGCTAAACTCAGATATGAAAGAGGTCTTGATAATGGGTGCCAGCATCACCATTAGGACTTTGTGTCTTCTAACTAGTGGTCTTGTGATGTAGGCACCCTCCTGCGCTTTTTAACTATGTCATATTATGAATGCTTATTTACTCAGTCTTTTCCACTCGCTCACCAAGGTAACAAAATTACAGGTAACGTCTTTTTGTACATCATCAGTCTCAAATGTTTCCATCTCTTCAATGAACATGCTGCAAACTCGTAGTCTAGTCTACTAGCCTTTCTTACATGGAACATCGTAACTCGCTTTAGAGGGTCCTTCCTCACTATCTGTCGGCCAAGCTTTAAATTGTGTGGAATATGACTGTCCCTCTGTTCATAGACTCTCTGCGCTGTACATATCTCCTAGTCTATGTGGTCAAGAAGGATTTGTTGCCCGTGGCAATGCTTCAAAGGAAAGCATCTCAGAATTAGAGCAAGCAACGGCAAGGGACCTATCAACCTTTGTGTTGTAATCTTCCTTTCCTTCTCTCCCTCCCCGTTCCCCCCTCTCCTCCCTGACCTCTTGGTATGAACCGCGCTCCATCCTGGAGTGTGGGTTAGAATGTTGTGATAGAAGCTGTTGCTGCCAAGCTGGAAGCACCTGTTGTATTCATGACAATAAACCTAACGTTTGAACTTATCAATTGGTAGTGACTTATTACTACATTTATGGCGACGAGGGTGGGATGCTGAGCCAGGGTCAGGGTGGTGTTTTCCCCCTGGAAATATTTGATGCTTGAGCGGAGCAAAGCAACAAGGAAGTCTCACCCAATTTATGAAAAAAAATAATAATTCGGTCTACCTCGAGGCCGGTTGAGAGCGGAGACTAGGAGTAAACCGTCGACGTTGAGGTGAAGTGTATGACTCAAGGCAGCGGTGCTCTGATCCAGGCTGTGAAGAGACGTTCATCGGCACCAGGCTCAGTCCCCTCCGTGGTTTGTGAGGACTGTTATGCTGTGGGCGAGAAGCAGGGAACTCTCGTGAGGAGAAGACGGAGCAGGTCTTGTTCCGATCTCGCGCAGAGTCGTCGACGGGAAGTTCCAGCCCTGAAAAGGGGCAGTAGAAGGAGGACTTCGTCTGCCTAACCCTTCATGTGTGAAGTCAGGAGGGAATAAAGGAAAAGGAAAGTACTTCATGTGGCCGGAGCGAGCCGCACATTTCAGCGAGCTGAGCACGTTAAGTGCGTGAGAAAGGGAGCGGAGGTACGAAGTCATTCTCCGGAATACGTTTAAGAAACAGTTCAGAGGTGAGCGCAAATTAAGCGAGGCACTAGTGAGAGACAGCGTTGGGGAGCTACTAACCCCTCTACTTCCAGTAATAAGGGAGGTGTGTAACCAAAGCCTCAGAGCAGTCTTAAAGTATTTGCTCAGGAATTTGGAGGAAGTTTAGCCGTGGGGGACCAAGCTGCATTTCACAATTAATTCAAGCCATCGGAAAGCTGGGAGGAGCATGTAATGAGAAAATACTTAGTTGAATGCTTATGAAACTGTGTAAAACAGTACCAGAGACAGCAAGGGTCGCATAGTTGTGGTGAGTTCATTTATATACTTGTCAAAGAAGAAAGAAATGAAGATAAATGCAGGAGGCAAATGAGGCGAAGAGAGAGAGAAAGTGTCTACTCATTAATTGGGAGAGTTGAGAACTAAACGCCTTTAGAGGAATATTGGAACGCAGGATCCATGTAATAATTCTCGTTGTAAAGTCATACGGAAATCTGACAGGGAAAATAGAAATTGATTTCGGGTGTCGTGTCGGGCACCTCGCTTCTGACCTGCCTTTAAGTGTTGGAAGAGATTTGAGATTCGACCATAAGGAGTGGTGTTTCTGACCAGATCAGGTGTCTACTGGGCACAGGACGCGCGAGGTGAAGAGCGCGAAAGTGAGGACGACTGTTGACCAGATCAGGAGTCTACTGGGCACAGGAGGCGCGAGGTGAAGAGCGCGAAAGTGAGGACGACTGCGGGGAGGCGATCGTTTGTGTGTCTGACTGGGCACAGGTGGCGCAGAAGTGAAGAGCGCGAAGGTGAGGACGACGGTTAGGTGGTGGTCGTTCGAGTGTCTGACCGGGCACAGGTGGCGCACAGGTGAAGAGCGCGAAGGTGAGGACGACGGTGGGGAGGCTACTGTTCGAGTGTATGACTGGCACTGGTGGCGCATAGGAGAAGAGCGCGAAGGCGTGGATTATGGGTGGAAAGCAAGCGCCTTAAGGACAGACAGCTGAGTTGGTGCGACACCAGAGCGCAGGCTGCGCACCGCTTGTCTTCCGCACTCAGCTAATGAACTGGGAGTTTGCAGCAGTTGAGAGTGAGATCACTCACACAATTTGCGAGTATTTCAGCGCGAGGCAGTGTGAAATTTCAGTAAAGTCTCTACACATTTAACCAGCCCCTGTTGATACGCACTCAAGTAATTTGTTCATCGAAGGGGCACGTCATAGCATCTTTCACCCTCTTGTACTTAATTGCCAACAACTAGATCGCCCCTCACCTAGTAATCCATACCGGGACTGCTTTTGTTCATGTCATCCTATGAAGGGATATTCTTAGCAGTTTCCTAGAAGCCTTGTAGGAGTGGTAGTGTCCGGCATACGCCATTGTTTACCATCCTCAATTGCTCAAGTCATTCTCCGGAATACGTTTAAGAGGTGATGATCTAGCAGCAGTGCTCCGCAGCACCAATTTTGCACACGGCGTAACTGTATCCCAGGCTAGTGATATCTTCAGGTGTAGGGTTGGTGAATTGCTGAAGATTTAACATGGAGGGGAGCCGTATATATAATCTCCCTCCACCTGTGCCGTTCAGGGAGGAGGTTGATAATAATATTGCAGAGTGGGGGGAATGGAAAGTATATCTTGAAAACTATCTGTCCTTGTTGGAGAAAGAGGTAGCATCTCTTTCACCGGAAGTAAAGGCGGAAATCCTACTTCGCAGTTTAGGTACGGGAGGAAGGAAAATTTATCACAACATGGAGAAGGAATTCATGAAAGGAACTGATAGAAACATCTACGAAAATATTTTGTACGTGTGGGATGAGTATTATACACAAGCTACAAGTGGAAAGGTGCAAAGGGATGTAGGGTTCAAGAATGAAAGGATTGGCAAAGAGGATGTAAAGACCAGAAGGATACCTCAGAGATGTACCTTTATCATAGGTGAAATTGAGACAGAAATGATTGTGGACTCTGGTTCAAGATATAGTCTAGTGAGTAAGAGCGATTGGGACAGAAAATTTGCAAAGAAACACGGTGATGAATTGAAAGAGGCTAACACAGCTCTGAAGACGTATACGGGGAAGGGTATACAGGTTATTGGCTACATAGTCATGGACATAGTTTACAAAGAAAACATTACGGAGAGTACTATACACATAATGGAAGGTAGTATCAACATGCTAGGCTGGAGAGATCAACAGAAGTTGAGGATCTCATTGGATGGGAAAATAAAGGAACTCAGTAAGGAGCAGACACGTAGTCTGAGCAAACAAGAGAACAGAGGTGGAACGGTTAATGTTCTCATGCAGCCATCCAAGAGTAATACGGCACTTGAAATAGATACTAGGAAAAAGGAGTGGGAGAAAAGAACTATTAGGGACGAACACAACCAGGAAAATGATGAGCAGGCATGGAGTCTAAGCAAACAAGAGAACAGAGGTGAAACTGTTAAAGTTCTCATGCAGCCATCTAAGAGTAATACGGCTTCTGAAAGAGATACTAGGAAAAAGGAGTGGAAGGAAAGAACTATTAGGGATGAACTCTACAAGAAAAATAACACATATCAAAGTCAGGTGGAAGAAAGAGAAATACGTAAGAAACTGGAGTGGAAGGACAGTAGGAATCATAAAATGGAGACAGATGGCATAGTGGAAAGGACCACTACTAAAGAACGTGGAGGGCAGATGAATAAAAGTAACCAGTCCAAGTACAAGGAGATGCAGCAGATAAGCAAGTGGGACGGGTTCGGAATCAGGATGTCAGAGGAGTATGAGGACAATTTTGATTGGAAAAAGAAAAGTGGGGCAAGTTATATTGAGCCTAAAGGAGAAAACAAAGATGAACACCTACAAGGGGTGGATCACAGTCTGATGACGAGGGAGAGTACTAAAATCCCGAGAATCCTTAAAGGATCCCTGTTAAAAGTCATGGAAGGGGAGAGGTGTCCAGTCTATTATAATTGGAGGAAGCCGAAGTTTAATTGTCCAGGAAACACAGATATGATCTTGCATGACATGTCCAAGAGTGAACAACAAGACATACCTAGAGCTGAGGAGGCGTATGCAAATGATCAACGACGGTGGAAAATAAAAGGCAATAATGATGGTAATATTGGTCAGGGCCTAGGCAATAGGAGCAGAAGAAGGCTTAGTCCAGGCAGAGACAAGGACATGGAAGTAGAAGCTTATTTCATAGGAGGTAGTATTCGGGGGGTGTCCTGGCCCAAGCCACTGCCTAGAGAAAAGAATAGTACAGCCGTTCTCATTCTTCAGGAAGGGAGTAGTAATTACAACATGAGGAGAGCGGAATCCGACAGAAATATAGATGGTGAGGCAAGATCAGACAATGATGAGCCAAAGGTGGAAAGGGGGTGTCTTACATTCTGCAATCCGCCAATGCCAGGATGCAGTAATTCCACTTCGTTCATCCACTGAACTGCATTGACTACATCATGTTGGTGCACATTCCTGGTGTACCAGACAGTCACAGTTGTTTAGGAGGGGTTGATGCAACATGACAATCTTCCTATTTCACCCTGGGCCTGCAGAGCTTCACCCTGCGTTGAGGGGTGATACATTTATCCAGCATACCACCTATGCCAGGATGCCTCAGCACCTCTTTGTGCATCCACCTAATTGCTTTGTTCACACTTTGAGGGTACTCACCCTTGTTGCTTAAGACAGTTACAGTAGTATGATAATAGGTTGTAGTAACATGACAATTTTGTACTGGGCACGCCATGAGTTTGTAAGTGCTCCATCTTTCTCCCCGCTAGACCAACATGGGTTTAAAGATATAGTCTAGACATATTCATTACACCCTTATAACTGTTGGTGGGAGGGAGAATCTATCAAGCCCTCCCCCAGTCACCCCTAGTGGGCACCATAGCCAGTTCTCAGACAGTGTACTCACTTTCTGTGTAGTCTTCATTGTCCTTTCATTTAGAACCTTGCATGGGGTCCCCTCTTTTGACCCTCTTATGCGCTTCAGTACTTCTCCACCCCCTCCTGGTTTCCCTCTTCCTTTTTCCCCCATCCCAGCCTTCCCTGCGCATCGCCACCCCGCACGTTCTCTCTCCATCTTTTCATAAGGAGGGAGGTGTGTTGTAATCTTCCTTTCCTTCTCTCCCTCCCCGTTCCCCCCTCTCCTCCCTGACCTCTTGGTATGAACCGCGCTCCATCCTGGAGTGTGGGTTAGAATGTTGTGATAGAAGCTGTTGCCGCCAAGCTGGAAGCACCTGTTGTATTCATGACAATAAACCTAACGTTTGAACTTATCAATTGGTAGTGACTTATTACTACACTTTGTAAAGAATCAACCTCTGCACTCCATCTTGCACTTAGTAGTAGCTTTCTACTGTCCATAGCCTGGAATACTTGTGTAAATAGACAATCTTTCTCCAAGCCCACATAAGAATTGGGGACTCCCTTTCTGTGTTACTTTGTGTACAACCAGATAATTTAATTGCATTCTCATGCTTTTTTTTTTGCATGATCACCCCCATTTCTTTTGGACTGATGCTGCTGCTTTTTTTTACTCTGCTCGCCAAACTCCAGGGCATATGCTCTGATCCTTAAAAAAAGTCACAATTCGCTATACTCCTAATTAGCATATTATTTAACTTACCTGCAAGTCCTTAGTATATGGTACACAGTGTCTGTAAATTAAATGTTAATAATGGACTGCAGCACTGATTGTGCCACCCACCACAGTGACAGTGCACGCCAGACTACAGGAGGTGCTCCACTGTAGCCTGTTTGTGCAGTTTTAAAACTGCCAATTCAGCATGTCAAAATATCCCCTTTGACAGGCCTAAACCCTCCTTTTAAATAATAATGCCACTCCTAGTAAGGACTTAAGCCTATAAAAAGTAAGACTAAACGTAGGACATGTTTAAGTTTAGTGTTAAACATGTCATTACAGTGAAAAAGGATCAAAAGCTAGTTTCACTATAGCTGTTCTATAGGAAAGCACTAGGATAACATTTTTTTTTTTTTCATTTCAAGAAGATTTTATTAAGAGAAATAGTGAGTCAAATAATAGCAAACAAAATACAAAGAGGCGATACATTCCAATATGAGAGGAACGCGAAACCATGGGCATCAATTGATCATTAACAAAGCTCAATGTAAGTAAAAGTGGAAAACAGGCAAACAATATGAAGGTAATGAAATGAGCCAATAATGGAGTACAATGTACAGAACTTAGAACGTATCAATCCCTAATATGGGGATAGGGGGAGGGGAAGAGAATAAGAACCATAGGAAGAAGGAAGGAGAGAAAGGAAAAAAACACCATAAAGAAAGAACGGGATGAGAGGACAGGAAAGAGGAAGAAAGAAAGAAAGAAAGAAGGAATCCCACAGGAATAACCCAATGTACCGCAACTACCAAACAAAAATTAGGTAGACGTAACAACAGGAAATTGAGGGACTACACCTTTCGCAGAGAGTTCCATATATTCATCCAAAGTAGCCCAAACACCCTTAGAGATGGACGGCGACAGGTGTGCTAGATCTACTGAGGTGTGAGCACTGCGTAAGAAGGAAACCCATGCCCACCAAGTATGATATGAGACAGACGAGAAAGATTTCCATTCCATAAGGATAACTTTGACCGCTACAGATAGAAGAAGGTCTAGGAGTTGTAATTGTAATGGATCAAGGGGAAGAGGCGTAGGAGCCGCCCAGGGGCCTAATAGAACTAAAGGAAAAGAGAGCTGGAGCTCAATGTCAAAGATAAGAGACAAATGTTGCTGAATAAGGACCCAGAAAGGTTTAAGTAAGGAACAGTCATAGAACATATGTGGAAAATCACCCGCCTCAACGCCACAACTCCAACAGAGGTCATCCTCTTTAAGGTTGAGGGAGTGAAGACGTACCGGAGTCCAGTGGAGTAGATTGAGCGAGAAAAACTTGGACTGTATTAAGGAAGGAGCTATTTTATTACGTAACGCTAATTTGCCAATGGATTGCCAAGCTTCGGTAGAAATATGGTCCGTAATATTGTGATCAAAGTGACGCAACCATTTTTGTTGTGCAACCGTCTGATCAGGAAGCAAAGTAGAGGATAGAAACCTATATATGTGAGAAGCAACATGACCCGCTTTGAGCCAAACAGAGAACAGCGAGACGGTGGACGAGGAGGGATGAAGACGAGTTTTCGAGATCGCAACCTTGATTTTAAGAAAAGTGTAGAAGTCTAGATTTGTTAGAGAATGTTTGAGCGCTAAAGTAGAGAAAGGTAAGGGCTCACCAGAATCATCATACAGATGTTGTACAAGAGAAATACCTTTCATCGCCCAGTATGACATAAGTGTGGGAGTGATATTGAGTTTAATTTTGGAATTACGCCAAATGGAAGACCATCTAGTTTTGTGCAGAGGAAATGCCATCTTTCTATCCACTTTCTTAAGTGCGACAATTGTATCAATAATGATAGATCGGGAGAACATAATATGTAGAGTGGAAGTAGTACAAAAAGAGGCAATTGGTAGAGGCGCAGCTAAATCCTGTTCTATGAGTAGCCATAGAGGAATATGACGGGTTGGTGGAGAAAACCAAAGGGCACCTTGGGAGGCCAAAAAAGCAGTCTGGTATTTTTCCCAGTCCGGGAAATTACAACCCCCCATATCACAAGGTCTACGTAAATATTTATATGCTAATCGAGCACGTTTGCCGCTCCATAAAAATTTGGAGGTGATACCATCAAGTTCCCGAAAAAAAGAGTCAGATAATTTAATCGGAATCATGGAAGAGACAAAATTGATAATCGGAGTTATCATCATTTTAAGGGTTTGTAGGCGACCCCACCAAGAAATATATTTTGGAGACCATGTGTCCAGAAGACGACGAACTTTAGCAAGTGTTTGAGATTCATTATAAGTAACCGTGGTCTGTAGCGTAGAACAAAAATAAATGCCTAGATATTTGAGATGGGTAGCTTGCCATTTAAAGCCAGCCGAACCCATATGAGCAGGAAAGCAGTAGGCATTTAAGGGGAACAGTTCTGTCTTATCTGTATTTAGGGTATATCCCGAGACCTTAGAAAACAAAGAAATGGTGTCAGAGATAGCAGGAATGGCTAACACGATGTCATCCGAGAAAATGAGAACATCGTCAGCGTAGGCTGCAGTTTTAAGACAATGAGGGCCAAAAGAAAACCCTTTGATATCAGGATGTAAATCAATCAGCCGAAGGAGAGGATCAATAGATAATAAAAACAAAAGAGGGGATAAGGGACATCCCTGTCTCGTGCCCTGGCAAAGATTAAAATAAGAGGATGTAGAACCATTAACTCTAATATTAGCTTTAGGTTGGGAGTACAAAGACATTACCATGTTAATAAAAGAGTCCCCAAGGTTATGTGCATGTAAGACAGCTCGAAGAAAAGGCCAAGAAACCTTATCGAAGGCCTTCTCCGCATCGAGGGCCAAGGCCGCAGCAGGTAGTTGGGATCGCTTAGCCGCCCCAATAATATGGCAAAAAGTGCGAATATTGTCTCTTGCCATCCTACCTTTAACAAAACCAGTTTGGGAGGGATGGACTAGGTTGGGAATAAAAGATTCTAGACGTTTAGCCAGGATCTTAGCAAAGATCTTCGCTTCCATATTGAGAAGCGAAATAGGGCGGAAATTCTTAGGGTCCGAATGGTCCTTCCCCTCCTTTGGGAGCACTACTATGGTGGCTTCAGCAGCCGTACCAGAAACAGAACCATTACGAACAAACGCGTCAAAGACAGCCTGCAACTTAGGAACAAGCACCGGGAGAAAGGTTTTATAAAATAATATCGGGTATCCATCTGGGCCAGGTGCTTTCCCCGAACGGGTGGCCTTGATGGCAGAAACTATTTCCTCAGGTGAGATAGGTTCATTCAGAGTGGAGCGATCTTCTTCTGAGACTGATTGAATCGGAATCGATTTTAGAAAATCTTGGCAGGTGTCAAAAGAGGCTTGGTTAGAGGGGGTATACAACTTATTATAGAAATCACGAAAAACTTCAAGAATGTCCTCAGTTTGGAATTTGTTAGCGCCAGTATGATCTGTAATAGAAGAGATCTGAGAAGATTTATAGGAGGAATCTTGGAATTTTAATGTAGCAGCCAAAAGTTTACCAGCCCGATTCTTTAAGAGTAATTTTTTGGACTTTTGCGCTTGGAAACCAATATGAGCTCTTTTAGTGACAATTGTATTATATTTGTATTTTAGAAGCTTAATTTGTTGCAGGATAGTCGGGACTTTAGTATGTCTAAAGGAAGCCTCCAGATTCTTAATCTCAGACGATAAATCAGTAAGTTCTTTTTTAATCGCTAAATTGCGTTTGGCCATGCATGCAATAACTTGGCCCCGGAAAGTACATTTAAAAGAGTCCCATAAAACTATTGGAGAAGATACAGAATCCTTATTCTCACGGAAAAAAGTGTTTATATCCGTTGAAAATTCTTCCACTTGGGCAGAGTCATGTAACACTTCCGTATTAAGTCTCCAAGAACGACCACGTGGTTTCGGAGCAAAGGACGAGAGCGTAAAAGTGACCGCAGCATGGTCCGAGATAACAATGGGATGTATGAGCGGGGAAGAAGAAGCCGAGACAAGAGAAGAGTGAACTAGGAGATAATCAATACGAGAGAATGAGGAATGAGGAGAGGAAAAGAAAGAAAAGTCACTAGCAGTGGGATTATGGAGACGCCAAATATCATGCAAGTTAGCAATGGAACACATGTTAAGCATCTGTTTGTGTGCTTTAGGTGGACGAAACTGAAACGCAGAATTCCTGTCCAATAAAGGATCCATAGGTAAGTTAAAATCTCCACCAACAATAAGATTTCCAGCATGTGGGGTATCATGCAATTTTTTAGAAATGGATTTCCAAAAAGCAGGGTTATCAACATTCGGAGCATAGATATTCATAACAAACAAATCATGTTGGCCATCCGATAATTTAGATAAGAGCCAGCGACCCTCAGAATCATGCTCAGAGGAGAGAATCGATAAACCTGAATTCCTCGAAATTAATGTAACCACACCATTGCGTTTACCAAGAGCATCCGAACGAGACACATCCGACACCCAATCTTTCTTTAAGAATAACGCTTCTCTACTAGCCATCTTAGATTCCTGAAAGAGGACCAAGTCCGCCGAGAGAGATTTACAATAATCTAAGATTTTAGAGCGTTTCACCGGGTGATTCAAACCCTTAACATTAAGGGATAATACATTTAAACCTGGCATATAACGGAAGGGGATACAAACGAAGACAACATTGATAACAGAGAGGGGGTGGAGGTCAAAAATACAGAAGACCAACCATTAAGCAAAATAGACGGTACGGGAGCATCCATGTGGGAGAACCAGGAAAAAAGAAAAGCCAGAAGAGGAGAAGAAAGACTAGAGAAGAGAAAGAAACGAGGCAGAGAGGGAGGTCTAAAAGAGACCCATATCATGCAAGGGGGGAACGTGGAAAGGGCGAGTAGGAGACCCGTACTAGGAGCAAAAGTTGGTAAAGACGAATAGCCCAGTATTAAAAGACAACTGTCAATGAGCTAAAAAGCAATAGATAAACCATACTCATATAAGTACATTTGATAACGAAGTACTAAATTGCTATTAGAAGACTAAAACCACTCAGAGTAGATTAACAATACCACAACAAGAGTAAGTTCGTGAAGTAAATAACAATAATATAAAATGTAAGCAAAGCATAATTATGTACGAAACATCTTGAAAAAACATATATCAATTTGTGAATACAAGAATAAATATGTATTGAAGCCGCATAGGAATAATACAAAAACACTTAATTATAACTATACTATAAAGTGGAATGATATGAGAAAGAAAGAAAAAGGTGCATGAAAGCAGTATATAGAAACGAGGAAGAAACAGAGAGGGAAGATGCAGAAGAGCAGAAAGAAGAAGGAGAAGTCCACACCACCATATTACAATGAACCATAGTGTAATGCAAATGTAATACAAAAAGTTATTGAAAAAAGCAACAGCACTTAATTCATAGATAATAAATCTGCCACCAATATCTATAAAAATGCAGGTAGCCTGAAAATTGAAACAACAACAATATAAGTGAAACACACCGTAAGAAAGATAAGAAGGAGCAAGAAAAAGGGAGCAGAAAAGGAGGTACAAAAACTAAAGAGATCAGAGAAGACGGGTAAAAGAAAAAGAGGAAAAAATTGAAAGGATCTAAAAAAATAATATAATATTCTCGAAAGAAAAAGAAGAGAAAAAGAAAAAGAAGGAGAGGTAGGATACGAGAAAGAAGGAGCACTTAGAGAATAGTATGTAAAGGAGAAAAGAAATAGGACGTACGATAGCAGAGGATTAGATTAACATGGAAACATGGCTGGAGAAAAAAGAGGAGGTAACCATCCAGAAAAAAAGATACAACCAGAAGTAGAGAAAAAACAAATCAGGTCCCTGAGGCACCATGAGCCTGTGAAGTTGATCTTTGAATTTCCATCTCTATCTCCTCCTGGTTATCCAAGAACGTCGCCAAGTCCGCCGGTTCGTCGAAGATTCTGGAACGCCCTTTATATGTGATGCGAAACTTGGACGGACCAGAAAAGGAAAAAGGGATGCCCAAGTCAGTGAGACGTTTTCGAAGATTCAAGAAGCCTTTCCGTCGAATGACCGTGTCTCTGGCAAAGTCTTGGGAAATAGATATGCGATGGCCCTCCCAAATGAGTTGCTTAATCTTGCGCATGTGAGACAAAATCAGCTCAGTGTGTTGATGCCGTAAGGGCTTAAAAATGATTGCTCTTGGCTGGGTGGCTGCCTTAGAACGGAACGTTGGAACACGGTGTGCTCTTTCAATCTCAAAATCTCTGAGGAAAGATAAGTGAAGCGTATCCGGAATCCACTTAGATAAGAACTCAATCATGGAGGAGGATGTTTTTTCTGAGTCCTCCGGTAGACCAAAAATACGCAGATTCGATCTTCTATTACGGTCCTCCTGCTCCGTGAGGTCTCTGCGCAGCGCCGCCATAGAGCGCTCCATTTGAGAAAGGGACCTAGATTGCTTTTGGATACCATCCTCAGCGGAGCTTATCCGCGTTTCTGTCGCTGATACACGTAGAGAAAGGGCTTTAAAATCATTCCTGATAGCAGACACTTCCACTTGAAGTAAGTCAGTGTTAGTTTTGGTTGACTGCGCAATGTCGTGAACCTCATTGAGGCGCGCCAAAATGGTGTCCAATGTGGAAGTATTGTCCGCCTGAGGAGATTCAGGAGACGGAGAGACTGACTTAAGTCGTTTCAAAGATGCGCCCTGATCCTTAGAGTCTTTGGCGTTCAAGGACCGATTCATATTGACAGAGTTGTAGCACAAGGCTAACAAAGGACCCCTGGAGTAGAGTATAGCACCAAAGTTATTCAAAAAAGTCAGGTACAGTGGAGAAAAAAAAGAGGCAGTTCACGCTCAAAACACGCTACGCAAATCTAGCGGATCAGATATGAGCAGAGATAGGCAGGAACTCAATTCACAGAAGCGACATAAACACCTCAATGAGCCAGTGAAGAAAAAATAAAAAAACTGTGAGCAGCTTTAAACCCAGCCAAGCAGCAATAGAGTAACAGCAGAAAAAAGAAAACGTATAAATGTTACCATTGTAGACAGCGTGTGAAGAAACCCTCAAACAGACACTGAAGACTGCTAAATTGTATCCTCGGCGGCGCCTCAGAAGCCAGAAGCCCGGAACATCAGACACGGTAAAATGGCGGCCGCACCTCAGGAATGCGAGCGCCTGTGAGGAGTGAAGGCAAACGCATATTTCAATGTCACAAACCGCGGAAAAACAGCATCGCGGAGGTCAGCACACGTTCCGCTGTTGGTGTGTGGTTTTTCCAGGCAGGAGGGCAAGAAGAGACGGAGATAAACGCTCGACGGGACCAACTCTCCCCGGAGCTCAAGCGCGACACGCCATTCCACAGCGGCGCGCAAGCCACGCCCCCCACTAGGATAACATTTTAAATGTAATATTGTTATCTCAGTCCTGAAGAACTTTGGACTTAGAAACATTTTGACTCAAAAGACCCCTGGAGGACTGTGTTTGTGGTAAAGTTTATTTCGGAAAATTGATTACATAAAACTGGCAGACAATAAAATAATCAATAAAATACAGAATTTCTAAATTGTTATGGTCAAATACAATCACTTTAAGACGATCATAAAACGATTTAAAAAATATTAAAACATTTTCCAAACACAGCTAAAAGTAAAAACACATACATGTGCAAAGAAGCAACCAGTGCATGCAACTAATTTCTCCTGGTCTAGAATTTAAGACCATTAGCGTTCCTCATAAGCCATGCCATGAATAGAAATTTACAGCACAAACAGTGTAATGAATGTGTCCCCCTTCAAGATTCACAATGCCTCCGAATATCTCCGAAATCCATAATTATTGCACAGTGAACGTATCCATTTCCCTCTAGGCTTTACATATGCTGGACAGAAAAATAGCACGTTTCATTTGCAGACAGTGAACACATGCTACATACAGATAAATGGACAGCACTCCTGTTAGAGCTCCATGGTGCTGTGTATGACCCCAGTTCCGGTATATCATAGTGAAATTTATGATATAAAGTTTGTGCCAATTGTTGGAGCTCGAGGTCAAGGAAAGTTTCATAAGAGGGACTATCTTATCAAGAAATAATTGGTGTGTCAGCCTACCAAGGGAGGAACTACAAAAAAAACTGGTTTGAATATACACCCAATAACTGACTTTTAGCTGCAGTTTAGAATTAGCCACCAACAAGGCAGGTTCTGACCAGAAGGATCCAAGGTTTAATCTTGCAAACCTTGATTGAACCACAGGAAGGTGAGGCCTTTGTCAAGGGCTAACAGTTCCTCGACTGCCATCCGATACGGCCTTAACTCTTCCATGGTCCAAAGCCTCACCCAATATAGGAGGGGCCCTGTTCTTGCTACTTCTCCCGCTCTTTTTAAGTCGACATCACAAAACATCAGTATTATAGGAGTGCTCATAGGGAGATGGAGTAATGTGCGAACAAACTTGTTTTCACATGTGGTAAGAAAATCTAGGTTGGCGTACCCTCAAATTTCAGCACTGTACATCTCTGCAGATTGGTCCTTTATTTTGTATAATTCAAGTGTCAGCAGTAAGGCTCTCACAGGTGTTCCCTGGAACCTCCTATATATCACTGAGGCTTGATGTTGGGTCATAATCCTTCTCTTTTCAATGTGTGGAGACCATGATAATCTGCTATCAAGCATTATGTCCAGATACTCAAATCTGGAGACACAACGTTTTTTATGTGCCAGGGACAAGGCGTGCTTAAATGTTTTGTGTGGTCTGATGGTCATAAATTTAGTTTTCAAGACATTAATCTCAAGGCCCTTAGATGGACAAAAATTTGACAACAAAAACAAAACGAGCTACAGTTTCTTTTTCATGGCCACAGGTTACAAATTCATTGCAGCAGAGTCTATTATCCTAGCCCATCTTGAGGTATATGTGCAAAACTAGCAAAGTTCCATATCTAAAGTGCATGTACAGTTTCCTGGCCAGAGTTGGCTCAATATCATCTAAGAAGTCATCAGTACTATATGTGTCCTTTGTCATTATAAAGGTATCTGTTAATTTGCGAATGTCGAAAAGGTTAATAGTTTATGTAATCTGTGTGATTTAAGTCGGAACTTTATTTCTCTGGCTGAAATAGCACAATAGCTGGTCCCTGGATCATCCCACAATTTAGGTACGCCCAATTCATTAATAGAAGCCCTAATATAGTTTAACCACAGAAAGTCCGCTGCAACTGAGTGTTTGAGAATTTCCGCAAGACACTTGCAGTAGAATATTAATTCTGGGGTAGCCCATACTCTTCTCCGGAATACCAGGGGTCTGACTGCTGCTTTTTCAGCAATTGATCTAAGGCAGGTATCCAGTCTTAAAGGGATCAAGGGAGTACTTGCCAGTAAATTTCACACCTGCCTCAAAAACCTGTTTTTCACAAGCTCTAGGATTTTAAGGTTTTTATGTCCCTATAGCTCTGCCCCATAAAGGGCCACCCGCAAAGCCTGACTAACATAGAGCTGGGCAACTGGAGAAAATGGTTTAAATTGTGTCCCAGATATATCTTTTGCAACCCTCCTATTTTTGCCCTAGTTTGATCCTTTGTTTACTGATATGGTGGAGCCAATCTATCGATCCACTAAGAATGACACCCAAATATTCAAACAATTGGGCTTGCTCAATGGGAACCCCAGTTTACTGCTGGGTTTGGTCAAGTCAAGTGACATTGGTTGAAGACCATATACTCAGTCTCAGATTCATTGATTTCCAACCCCATGTGTAGACAGAACCAGCTGAACTGGTCCAATAATTTCTGAATCCCCATCAGCGACTAGGGCAAAAGAAGAGTGCCATCTGCAATTGTGAGGGCTGAAACGCTCATGCTTGCTAATTTGGGTGCATTGTTATTACATTTGTTTAAATAGCCAACCAGACCATTAATATAGAACATAAATAGGGTCATGGCCAACACACACCCTTGCTGTATACCTTTGTTTACGGGGAACAGTTCAGTCTGTTTGCCTAATCTATCACATCAGACCTGGGCAACATTAGACTCATGGAGTCTCTCTATGATTCTACATATATGATCTGGTACGCCCATCTCAGCTAAAACCTTCCATAGGGTGTCCTTTTGCACCAGATCAAAATCTGCTCTGGGATCCACAAATTCAGCATGAAGTCTTGTTTCCTTCATTGATTATTACTGCCTTCCAATAAATGAACTGAAGCCTAAACATTTGATCTATGGTTGATGTACTAGTTCAAAAGCCTGCCTGAAAAGGGCATAAGACTTCTTTTTGGTCATATAACCATGCTGGACCTGGAATAAAATGACCCTGCTAAAACATTTTTGGATAGTATCTATTAGGCTAATTGGCCTTTAATTTGCAGGATCTATGGGACAACTCTTTTTATAAACTGGAAACATTTCTGCTCCAGCCCAGGAATATGGTACATGTAGGCCTTTTAGAACAGCATTAAATATCAACTTCAGATAAGGCCCCCATATTTTCATTTCCGACAAGAATAGACCCACCCGGATTTTTCCTGGCCCTGGAGCTATATGATGAACTACCTTCCTAATGGCACTTTCAACTTCTTTGCACGTAATGGTTGGAAAATTAT
Source organism: Lissotriton helveticus (assembly GCF_964261635.1). Classification (NCBI taxonomy): domain Eukaryota; kingdom Metazoa; phylum Chordata; class Amphibia; order Caudata; family Salamandridae; genus Lissotriton; species Lissotriton helveticus. The sequence continues at coordinate 767,809,599 of NC_136068.1, forward strand.
CAGGACTGTTCAAGTCAGTTATATTATTTCCTATAGAGTCCCATAGATTTGCATTATTAAATTCACTACATTGTGGGATTGAATATATACTTGAAAAATGGGAAATCGAGGCCTCTGCCGCTATGTTAGTATCAATTTTGATGATTCCTTCTGCATCTCCCTTAGAGCCAGATTCCAGAAGTTTATATGTTTTTTTCCTCTTGTTGCACTCAAAAGCAACTCTCACTTGCCATGATCCCAATCTTTTTTTACGTTCTTTAGTATTTTGTTATAGTTGGGACTACATTTTAGAATCCCCCATTTGTCCTTAATTTGTCTGCAATTTATCAGAGCTTCTTTAGCCAATCTACACAGGTGGGAACTTTCCTTTTATTTTTACCCTGTTTTCCCACTTCTCTACAAAAGACATCTTTGGGTAAAAGATTAGAGTGGATCTTCCATTTTGCTTTCCGAGAATTTACTTGATTTAGGTCAAAGTCTTGGTTGTAAAAGGCCCCTGGACCCTTTCAACTAGGCTATATATATGCCTCATAGTTTTCCCCTGGCACCTCACTGACTGCCATTGGATTCTTTGCTTGGTATTTTATAGCTGGCATCTATTATCTCGGGGATGAAAAGTTGTAACTACATCTTCTCTCGTAGTTAAACGCAATGAAAAATCTAAAGCGTTATGGACACTGTCTGCCCTATTGATCACTATCATATCCAGTACACAGGGCCATAGTCTAACCTCCACCAAAATATAGTCTATTAGACTTGGACTAGATGCTCTATTAATGGTAAAATTCCCAGTCTCATCTGAATTTGTCCTGTCATTGCATGCTCGAATTCTCTGGTTAAGAGTTATCGCATTTATTTTGATTGCTTGGGCTGACCATTTTTTATTGGGCCGGATATTTTGATTGGGTATTGCCCAGAGTCTGTCTTCTTCTGAGATGCTAGTACAACTAGAGATATCTAGTGGCTCAAACTGACAATTAAAGTCACCACCTATTAGTTTTACAGTCACTGGTGATAGTTTCACCATATGAGATGCAAGATGACTTAGTTGGGAGGATTCCTGTTTGCTTACTGAGGGTCTCAGATATTTATATACTATATACTAAGAGTAAGGCCATTGGAAAATGTAATGGTACACATAAGATGTCTTTTGATAACTCCTCTACACTCAGCACAGTGAATCCAATATGCATTTCCACCCTGGTCAACAAGCCCCCATAGGGTCTACCACGGGCCCGTGTTACTGCTACTATACTGTATGTAACATACCCCAGCCAGCCAATAGGAGAAGAATGCCAGGTTTTGTGAAAGAGACATATATCGTACTGTTCTACAAAAGAGTCCCAAATCGGGTTTCCATGTTTGGAACTAATTCCTGCAATATTCCAAGCGACTACCTTCAGGATAGTTTATCTCCCAATGACCTCATTTGTAGTGGTCTCACCAATCCTTACGACTGTAATTTCAGATGGTCTACTGGGTTGAGAGTTTCCTCTATTTTTATTTTCATTCCTGTTATGCCCAGGACTGTTGGGGGTCTGAAGGTATTGTATGAGTGGAAGAGACCTGACCTTCCAGTTCTAGATCTTTTACTTTACTAGGAGGTTATTGGTTCCCCTTTGACCCAGTATAGCAGCTGTTTCTTCTAATAGGAAGTTTACTTCCCCTTGTCAGATAGGCACTCCTGGTTGTGTGGGGTGGGTGTTGGGATTCTCCCTCCACCATCGGTCAATCAATTTGGTTGAGGGGCCCAAACCTGTTAAAAATGGCAAAGATTTGTATTTCATTGGTCTGGTGCCACCCGGGATCTAGCAACAGGGTATTGATCTTGGTGACTCCTATGGAAGGTTTGTAAAACCCCCCCCGAGGAAGAACTTTAATTCTAGAAGACCCCAAGCCCCTGGATATCTATTTATCGTATTCTGTAGTAGGGTCCTCACGACCCCTGGGTCTCTAAAGTTAATGATAATAGATCTCCTTCTTGGTCCTTTACCCCTTATCCTATTCCTATTGAATAACTACCGACCAATTTCCAACATCCCAACTCTGGCGAAACTCCTTGAAAAATGTGTTCTCAGCCAGTTAGACAACCACATCACCAACTTCCACCTGCTCAATAAATTTCAATCTGGCTTCCGGGCAGGGCATAGTATGGAGTCGGCCATGGCCAACATAGTAGATGAAGCACTAAAAATCCTAGATCAGAACGAAACCTGCCTACTTATCCTACTTGACTTATCTTCGGCATTTGACACCGTCAAACATGATAATCTACTAGACCTCTTGCAACACAGAATGGGCCTATCAGGGTCAGTTCTAAATTGGTTTACCTCTTTCTTCCAAAATAGATCCCAAAGGTTCAAGGTCAACCAATACCTGTCCAGGACCGTCCCAGTCACATTAGGAGTCCTACAGGGCTCCTCCCTCTCACCTACACTGTTCAACTTATTCATGGAGCCACTCACTGAGATCCTCAACTCATCAAATATCCACTTTCAGATGTACGCTGATGACACGCAACTACATTTAAAGATAAACTCTCTGGATGACATCAAAGCTCTCAATCTAACTCCGCAAAAAACTCAGTCTTGGTTGACTGAAAACCAGCTCAAACTAAACTCCCTCAAAACCGAATTCCTCCTAATCCCCCCTAACTAAACCAACATCATTCAAGAATGTCTTAAACAACTTAAAGCGCTCAACTGCCAACCTCTTATAATCGACTCAGCAAAATCACTGGGAGTAACTCTGGACAGTATCCTAAACATGCAAAAACATATCAGTGCTGCAGCTAAAAGAGCAAACTTTCAGATGCACAACCTGAGAAAATTAAAACCCTTCCTACCAGCAAATGACTTCAAACTGGCAGTCCAAGCACTAGTACTTCTCAGACTAGAATATGATAGTGCAACTTTCTGTGGACTCCCTAGATCGACAACTGCCCCGCTAAGAGCATCACTCAACTCAGCAGCCAGGCTCATCACAGGTTTCAAAAGACATTGCCACATTTCCGCCGACTTCAAAGCGCTCAACTGGCTACCCTTCAAAGCAAGAATTCAACTAAAAATCGCTTGCATGACGCACAAAGCCCTACATCATAAAGTCCCGTGGTACCTGCACCAGAAACTGGAGCTCTCATGTGGAAACAGATCCTCCAGGAGCACCAACAACCTTCCTTTGAAGCCTCAAAGATTTGCAAAGAAGAAAACATATAATTGCGCCTTCTCTGGAATTGCTCCAAGGATTTGGAATGCACTAGCCCCAGAACCCAGACTCAACCCATCATCTGCCTCCTTAAAAAAAGTAGTTAAATCTCTTCTCATGACGAAATTCACTTGAATATTATTTCGGACTCTTAGAACAACCAGCTGTAACGTTAGTCTTCATCTTGAAATACTATGTTTCTTTTGTACATTTTTTTTGTTTAACTACCCTACTTGTAAAGTGCTCTGATACCCGCAAGGGTCATGTTTGCGCTATATAAAACCCTCAAAATAAAATAAATAAAATAAAAAATATTCAACTCACTCTTCGGGTGAAAAGAATATTATCAACCAGTGCATTGGCGAAGTTCCTATGCAGTCTCAGCCAATTGATACACTTGTTTTGAGCTTAGAAAATGTTTTTGTCTGGTCCATCCTGAGACCTGGAACTCCAGCCATCCCAACCACATAGGGAGTGGCTTCAGGAGGCAGGCCAATCACAGGTGGATTCCTAGTATCAATAGATGCTAAGTCCTTTTTCCTGTTGACTTGGCGAGTCAACCTCATTTCGCTTGGATTCCGTTCCCCCTCAATATGGTCTGGAGATGGTACTGTAGGGCTAGCTAGATCAATCCTGTCTAGTGGAGTATCAAAGAAGCCATCCTTTACGCTGCTTTGTGGTTTTGTTTTGTTATGGACTCTGTCCGGGTTGCCTTGTTGAGGGAAGCTCTTTGATATGATATTTTATTAATTGTTCAACTTCAGATAATCATGCCAATAATGTAAAAAGTTCCTTCTTTATCACGGCTTTGATTTTCTCAAGCAAATTCCCCACTCATCTTTGTTTGTCAATTGTATAGGTCCCATCCTCCTCGCCACTGCCAGTGGACTGATTAATACAGTCTGAGGAAAGGGAAGTGCATGCTGGTGAACCGACATGGGCATTTCTTTTACTTTTCGCAACACTTTTAGCTTTCTTCACAGGCTGGCATGTTTTTGTACAGATAGCCCCTTTAGATTGTCTAGTGCTACATGTTGATTTAGGTCTCCTTTTTAGGTTTTCCTGTGGCATAATCTGCTCTGTTGGCTCATCAGGAGGTTGGTTTAATACCATCTGACCCTGTTTTACTTCAGTAGCCTTCGGCATATGGCAATGTAGAGCATTGTAGAGCATTGGGGGCATATTATCAAGGGCATTATCGCCGCTTCAGCAGGACTTTTTCCCGGTAAAGCGGCGATAATTTTATCGCCCTATTAGCAAGCTGTCGCTAACAGTAGTTAGCGACAGCTTGTAGGCGATAGCGACCTGTTTGGGGCACGCTTTGCATGTCAAGCTGGAGAACAGGTAAAAATGAGCGACAGGAAGAGAGAGAGGGAGAGTGACTAGACAGAACAAGAGAACTAAAACAAAGTTTTGTTTTATACATATTTTACAGACAAACACATGAGACAGAGCCCTGAGGAGAACCCGAAAATTGGTGTCATTGGGTTCGAAACGCGTCGGCATATTTAGGAGAATCGACATTAATTGTCTAGTACACCAACAAATTTTGTTGTGGTGTATTGAGCTTTTTTTCGTATGAATTTGTTGTTGATTGAACCTTTAGAAAAACGTGACTTTGTCCAATCGTGGTGTTATCAAAAAAACACCCTATGAGAATCAGTTGTTTGTTGGTAAAAATTGGATGTGAATTGTATATAGATGTACTGCAGAATTGTATTGTTTTTATGTGTAAAGTGTCAGAATTGTATTGCATTTATGTGTAAAGTACAAATTGTTTAGTGTTTTTTCTCGCACATGAATATATCTGAACGATGAAATAACAAAATAAAGAGGTATAAATAAAGGATACCTAACAAACTAAAAGCAATATTAGTTTGCTTTTCATCAATTTAGAGGACAAAAAGAGGCGTGTAGTTGGTAATCTTGTTTATTTCTACAATTATATGGTCCAACCAACTACATTTCCCAGGACCTAACTCCGTGACTTAACAAACATAGAATTTAGGGATGGCATGCCCCGTATCTCATTTTCTTCTTCAAGGATTATATCGCAGCCATAGATAGGTTCATAATTTATGCTGAGGTCTTCCCCTATAACAATCATTAAGGTTTGTTAAGCGAACAGACTGTTGCACTATGGCTATTGTTGGTGATTCTGCACTACTGCTTCTAGGTCTGTAATACAAGTTGTACAAATACATACAAACACATACAACTCCCCTCGGGAAAACAGATTTTTAAACCCAGAACATCTGGTGAGGCAATGTCTAGAGTCGTAATATGTAAGTTTAAAAGTTTTTTTTATCCAAATCAATAGACCCCCTGAAGCGTTTCCATGAACGGAGATTAAGGCATTGACATATTAGGTGGTCTAACCCAGTTTGTGGAAGGGTTCAATGGCCCACGTTTCTTGAAAAATGCAAATGTCGAAGCATTCTATATATTCCATCCAATCTGGTGCTATCAGGTTAGATTTGATACCCGCAGTGTTCCACGAGATAATATTAATTAGGATTGGGACATGCCTGCCAAATCAATCCAACAAAGGTGCACTGCTGCTGAGTCTAAGATTTAGGCTGATCTGCTCTTTATTCATTAAATTACTCTCTATTTTTATCAATTGAAATAGGAGTTTTATTGTGTTGCGTTTCGAATTTTTAATTGGTATGGTGCTTCCAAATGATTTGCACGATTTCTTAAGTTCAGCCTATCTGCTCTGTCCCATGCCTTAGCTTCCAGGGATGGCGCTTAGGTTTAAATGACTGAAACCTCTATGGACCTAACAAAAACGGTGGCATTATTGCCTGTGATGGACTACCATCTACTCCAACTAATAATCCGCTTTCTCACTGGGGGGTAATTGTGCCCTCTATAAATTCATCATCATCATACGAGTCTGGTTATTTCTGATATCAAACCTGTTAGGGGACAGCTTTCCCTCTTTTTTTGCTGGTGGTATAGATTTGATTTGCAAGGTATGTCCCATGAATGCATCTGTGTCGTGCTATTGGATGGGAACTTGTACTTTTAAGTAGTTCTACTTCTCATAGACTATTCTGCCAGCATCTAAACAAGTTCTAAAGTACTTTTTGCATCGATCTTATATCATTCTGAATTAGCTCTTGTGTTTAGTCAATTACATTTAGTAGACAATTTAAATATGTAGACTGACAATCCTTCAGTTGTAAGTACCAAGGATGTTCTGTATCATGTGGGTGAGGTCTTGGCCACACATAAGTGGGACAGAGGCTTCTGATATCTGGCTGTGGCGGGCTCCTTTTCAGGGTACTGGACCTCATTTCTGTTTTTCAGAGCACGAGTCAAAATACTGCAAAGTGAAAAAGCACGACCCATTATGTTCTGTCTCTGCAATCGGCAAGGCCATTTGTTTAAGGTAACAACATTCTTTAAGTAACAGAAAATGAACCATTATTTTCCTGTCCCTTTCACAACTTTGTGGAAATTCTTGCTTCTGAATGAATGCATGACTGATTGAGGGTAGTATACATATTTAAAACATCTGAATACTTGTTTCCTCCCTTTTTTAGGCAATAAACCTTTGCAATCTGCTTAGCTATCTTCGAGTTTCCATTACAACCAGGGGCCAGATTTACTAACATTTGACTCAACGCAGAAAGACAAATTGCTGCACTGTGGCTGCGTCACATAGCGGGAGCAGGAATACGCAATGTTTACTGAGATATGGTGCATTCCTGCTCTTTTCGGCACATTGAGTGTTGCCTGGCAGCAAAACAGGCACCCTTGCACCATAAATCAAGGGTGCCTGTGCTACAGGCAGGATTGGTTTTGTGTAGGAGGGGGCACCCTCCTGAACAAAACCCATCCTCAGAGGTATTTTCTTCTTCCTATGTGTGCTGCAGATTGAGGAAATAACAATGAGAAAAAAACATAATTTCTCATTGTTAAGCCTCTTTTGGGGTGGTGTAACATTTTGATGCAATCCCAAATTTACTACCCATAGTAAATCTGGGATTGCACCAAACTCCAGTGGTGGATACGTGGGAACACCTGCACTTCACCCATGGAATGGCTTCCCACAGTAGAGTAACGCAAGGCAGCTGTAACACTAACTTTTACTAGTCCTGGAACAGTGCTGCAAATGTGAATCCCGTTTTCTCTACAGTAGCCCCTTATTATGAGTGGTCCATGGAGGATGTTATAATTATTGCACTTTTTAAAATTCGATATCACGTGAATTGGAATTTAACAGGTCTGATAATTAATTCCCATTACAAGATTTGGCCGTGAAAGTGGGGCATAGTTTCTGGATTTTGTTGTTTTGTGCAGCAAAAAATGGATGTGTCGGTAAATTGCATCAGATTTCACCTGGTGAAATTTATCTGGGGACAATTGAGAATGATGTGATAACTACTACAACACTTGTAATTTAGATTTCTTTGTAGAGAGGAGATTATGCAGAGAACAGAAAGAACAGGTCACTGGTGTTAAATGCAGACCTGCAATGTCTGGTGTAGTATTTAATGAAATAGAAAATATATGGCGGCAGTGTTAGACCTGGCATCTTTTGGTGTGATTTCCCCTGTCTTTTTGCTTCTGACCTCCTGTTTTTCACTGTGTGTTGCATTTAATTTTTGCTGGTTTTAGGACACTGGACACTTTACCACTGCTGACCAGTGCTAAAGTGCTAAAGTGCAAGTGCTTCCTGTGTACATTGTATTGGTGATTGGTTTATCCATGATTGGCATATTTGAATTACTGGTAAGTCCCCAGTAAAGTGCACCAGGTGTGGTCAGGGCCTGTAGATCAAATGCTAGTAGTGGGCCTGCAGCACTAATTGTGCCACCCATATGAGTAGCCCTGCAAACCTGACTCAGACCTGCCACTGCAGTGTCTGTGTGTGCAGTTTTAAACTGCCATTTCTACCTGCCAAGTGCACCACCTTACCAGGCCCAAACCTTCCCTTTTACTACATGTAAATCACCCCTAACGTAGCCCCAAGACAGGTCCATGGGCAGGGAGCAGTGTATTTAGAAAATAGGACTTGTACTCTTAAGTTTACATGTCCCGATATTGAAATAATGTTAATTTCATATTTCACTATTGCAAGGACTATCTCTCCCATAGGGTAACAGGGGGATTGCCTAAATATCTTTTAAACATAATTACCCACTGGGTGCTGATAGAGATTTGGAGTTTGGGGTCTCTGAATTCACAATTTCAAAATACATATTTTGGTGAAGTTGGTTTTTAAATTGTTTGTTTGAAAATGCCACTTTTAGAAAGTGGCCATTTTCTTTCTTTACCATTCTGTGCTTCTGCCTGTCTGTAGAATCCACGACTGGGTTAGGATGACAGCTTGGCTCTTGTGCATTCACTGTGCATGGTCCTTTCTGCGCTAGAGTGCTGGGAGGAGTTATCGCTGACACCTAAATAGGACTGTTCCTGTCCTCACGCAAACCTGTCTCCACCCCCTCTGTAGACTATCTGGAGCCAGGTCGGGAAATACAGTCTCTTGTGCACAACAAAGACATTCCTTTGAAGTTTGCCTACTTAAAAGGCAGAAAGGGGTATAAGTGTTGGACCTCTGACATTCTCAAATTGTAACACTTCTGGACTGAGGAGAGTCTGCGAGGAAGAAGAGCTGGATGCTGTAGGGGGACTGCCACTCTTCCTGTTGCTTTGTTGTGCTGGCCTGCTGCTTGCTTCTTCTGTCCTGGGAGTGAAAGGATTGGACTTTGCTTTCTGTATCCTGTTTTCCAAGGTTCTCCATGGGCCTGTGTGTGTTTGCTTCCTGTTAAGAAGTCTTAGAAACATTAAAGACTTCACCTCCGAGAGCCTGGGCTGTTCTGCTGAGAGTTCTGACTTGCAAAGTGGTTCCAAATTCTTGGCCCTTGGAAGTGGAATCTATTGAACTGAAGGAGAAAATTCACACATCGACTCCCTTCTCTGCAAGACCCAGCTTTCCATCACAGCGCTGCACAAAAACCGCTGAAGTGTGAGTTTATCACTGCATCATTGAAGTCCATCACGCATAGCTCCAACTCAGACGCAGTACCTGCTTCATCGCTGCGGAATGAACGCAGTACATCTTGATTTTCCCCACATCGACCCTGGGCTCCAATTTCCTCATCAGCACTGCCCATCAGTAAGGAACCAAGGCTGTGTGTCTGGAGATCGACACCTCACCTCCCCTTTCAGTAAAGAACCAATGCATCACCTCTCCTGACAGTAAGGAACCGACGCATCACCTCCCCTGGCAGTAAGGAACTGTTAGACCTGGCATCATTGGCATGAGTCTCTCCTCTATTTTTTTTTGTTTGCCTCCTCTGTTTACGATGTTTTTGCTGGTATATTGCTTTGGGCACTGTGCCACTGCTGATCAGTGCCACAGTGCAAGTGCTCCCTATGTGAAATTGATGTATTGATTGGATTCCATGTTTGGCTTATTTGGTTTACTGTCAGTCCCTAGTAGAGTGCACCAGGAGTGCCAGGGCTTGTAAATACAAATGCTGCTCGTGGGCTTGCAGCACGTGTTGTGCCACCCACAAGAGCGGCCTAGTAAAAGTATGTCTGAAGGTCTACCATTGCTAGACCTACGTGCAGTCTGACTGCCACGCGGGCTGCGCAAGTACACCTACTTGCCAGTCAATAAACCTTCCCTTAACCTCATGTTAGCCACCCCTATGGTAGGCCCACGGGCAGGGTGCATTGTAAGCATAAGGTAGGACAAGCCTGACAAGGTTGGCATGTCCTAATAGTGAATTACAGCCATATTCGTTTTTCACTATTATAAGGTAACCTGCTCTCCATAAGTTAGAATGGGCTGCCATAATCCTAGCGGGCTCGGGGAGCATTGTGCAATGCCGAGTTTGGTATCCCTGTACTCAGGGTTTAATAACGCATCCGTTTGGGTGGATGGTTTTTGGACTCTGTGTCTGAAAATAGCACTTTTAGAAAGTGGCTATTTTCTTGTCTGACTGTCTACTGGTCTCTGCTGGTTTGGTGTGCGTGTGACAGGAGCTGGGTGGCTCCAGAGGTCTGAATGAGTCAGTGTGGGGTGAGTGGGGCATTTGCATTGAGAGTAGGGGAAGAGTAGCTCCTGATAGCCTGCCCTGCCTGACACAATGCTGGCTCCACCTTCTGCCAGGCGACTGATGGCTCTGTGCCTGCCAGGGACGATCCTGGCCCCACCTCCTACCGGGCGACTGATGGCCCTGCCCCTGCCAGTGACAATGCTGGCTCCACTTCCTGCTGGGCGGCTGAAGACTCTGCCCTGCACAGTGAATAGGCCAGGTGCCTTGGCCTGGCAACACCCACAACAAACCCAGGATGGGGGGAAATTCCCCTGCATGGACAAAGGGATCAAAGCCAAAAAGGGGTATAAGAGAAGGACCCCTGAACTGAGAATTTAGATCACTTCTGACAAGGAAACCTGAACCAAGGACAAGAAGCCTGCTGATCCAAGGACTTGCCTACCCCTTCTGCCAGTGTGCTGTTTGTTGGGGGAATCCTGCAGTTGCTTCTTTATTTTTGCCAAGGGACCAGGAGAGAGGAACTGAGTGTGTACTCTCAAGCTTTGCCAAGGAAAATCTTCAAGGGCTGGAAGAGTGCCAGCCTCCTGTTGAAGTCACAAGGTTAAAGGACTTCATCATTTGCTGAAAGTGCTTGTTGCTGGAACCTGAAAATCCAGCACCTCTGAAGAATCCAGCAATCTCAACGCCGACGGACGCCGCCGAATCGAGCTTGACATCGTGAGTGCAGCTCCTGTGTCCCGCACCTTCGACGCCGGCCGCCGGGCCCGATCGACGCTAGTAGCGACGCCGCTACCGACGCTTCGACACCGAGCCCTCTCGACGCCGTGAGCGCTGCTCACTCTTGCAACATCATCATCGACATCGACGACGACGCCGTATCCTGCTTCGCCTCGTGAGCGCTGCTCCTGCCTGACATCTGTCGACGCCGCTGCAGATCGCCCCAACTCCGAGGCCCGATCGACGCCGAAGACGCGACGCCGGACATCTCGACGCCGCTGATCATCGTGTGCTTCACTTTTCCAAAGGTACTGTGTTGTGGGGGTCTGTGCAACTCCGGGCTCGACGTAGCGCTCCTCGCGGTCGACGCCGAACCTTTGGATTAACTTTGCCTCGACGTCGTGTGACTCCTGTGGGGGGTTACATTGTTGCCAAGAACTTTGATTTAAAGAAGAAGAGTTGCTTTTATTACTAAAGACTTTGTGCTAAGAAGAAACCGTACTTGAACTATTATTTTTCCTTCCAAGAGTATTTATAAAGATTGTGGTATATTTTTGTCGTTATTTGGTCTTATTTTTATAATACTACTGTGTCGTGTCCATTTGTAGTGTATTCACTTTTTTACTGTATGTGGTCATAAATGCTTAACGCACTGCCTCTGAGATAAGCCTGTCTGCTTTGCCAAGCTACCAAGGGGGTGAGCAGGGGTTATCTAAGTGTGTGATCCCCTTGCCCTGACTAGAAAAGGTGTGTCCCTATTTGTCAGAAGTGTATACCTCTGCCAACTAGAGACAGCCGCTTCTAACAGGAACCAACGCATCACCTCACCAGGGAGGAAGGAACCGAGGTATTGCTTTGCTTTTCCCATGCCTCACCTCCCCTGTACCTGTTTTGTCTTTGAATTTTGAAGCATCTAAGGTATTTTGTGCTAGGAATGACACATGCATAGATTTCTATGAACTGAACTGATTTCTGAAAAGTGATATCTTTACTTGGGTATGATATATTTTTGTTGTTTTGGTCTTTTTTTTATGAATATAGACTATTTTCTGAACTGATATGGACTCATTTTGTAGTGTTTTCACTGTGTTACTGTGTGTGTATATGTATAAATGCTTTACACATTGCCTCTGCCTGACTACTCATGCCAACCTACCAATGGGGTGAGCAACAATTCTTAGCTGTGTGACTCCCTTACCCTGACTAGAGTCAGGGTCCCTACTTGGACAGGGTTCCAACCACTGCCAACTAGAGACTGAATTTCTAACAAGCTCATTTATCAAAAACAATGACGCAGCGCTGCAAAGCAAACCACCTTGCTGTGCTGCATAATAAGGAAAGGGCAGGAATGCGCTGAATTTAACATTAAACTGTGCATTCCTGTCTTTCCCTGCATTGGCGCACACTGTGCTGCCTAATGTCAACATAGCACCCTTGCGTCCTGGTGCAAGGGTGCCTGCATAGGAAGGATTATTTTTGTTCAGGAAGTGACACCATCAGGCACAAGAACAATCCCCTGAGGCATTTCCCTCTTTCTGTGTGTGCAGAATGTAGCACACATAGAAAGAGGAAATAAAGATATTTCTCTTTGATATGCCTCACCTGGGAAGGCGTAGCATTTTGATGCATTTCCAGGTGTACAACTAATGGTTATTCTGGGAATGCACTAAAATCCATGGGTGGATACATGGGAAAACCCCAATCTCTACCCATGAAACTCCTCCCTGGGGCAGAGTAACGCAACACAGCAATTTGCGATGTGTTGCATTACTACAGATTTATCAAACCACTCAGGGCCATGGAAACTTAAGCGTTGCGTAAATCTTGCACATCATTGTGTGGTGCAAGGATGACGCAACGCTTGGATAAAGTTAGCCCATAGTGTTTGGAAATGCATGGGAAAGGAAATTGTGAAGACAAAAAGAGACTTCTATAAGGGATATAATGGAAGGCAGTTGTTCCCATTTTTGCTTCTGAATTAAATCACTCTCCGCCCCGTCAGGTACAAATAGACCACAAGCAGAGATGTACTTTACATTTGTTAATAGAGCTAATTCTTTATACTGAATCAAGGATTGTAATGAATTCAAGAGAGCATGGCCATCGTCTGTCACTATGACAGCTTGTCTCCTGGGATAATCAGAATTAAATCAGTCAGTTTATATTGAAGTCTTTTTTCCTAACCTTCTATTAGGGATTTTTTTTAGTAGGATAGTTTGCAGTGAGGACAAAGGCAAGACATTGATGGATCAGTATATGCTAACCTTGCAGCTGTCCTACCTTAGTCCACAATTTTACCCAGCAGTTAAATGATTTAATGTAAAGCTGCCCTGTTTGAGTTGACACTTTTAACACTATATTTCTTTTTAAATATATTTAGGACATTGATGGGTTAAGGAGCAAGCATCAAGGAAATGAAGAGCTATATATGAGGACGGAGGAGAATTTTACAGCATACCAACAGTAAACATTAGCCTCACAAGCACACAATGTTGCATATGAATCAGTGCCGAAAATTATTGCGATACTTTGGTAGGTTGGGGCAAGCCACTATTGCTGCTTGGCTTTAGGGCTGTCCATGTGGGTGTGGGATTTGTGTTCCAGAGGCTTGAAGTATCAATAATCTGTAGCTGAAGTAGCGTGGTTGAGATATATATTGATCTTCAGACTGTCACCGAAAATTTGAGGGTGTTGGAAGCTTCAGTGGCTGCCAATGGAAAGATGTTGTTGATGTAGCAAGGTTTCACACGTAAAGTGACTTGCTCATATTCAAACCCTCTCGATAATAATATTAATTTACTAACTAACATGTTTTGTCTTATTAATATTGCATTACACGACATATTAGATATCTAAGTGAAGTTTGCCAATGTGCTTTTACTAACTATAATCCGCTTGCACTAAAATGGCTGCTGCTACATGGGATTTTCTACTGCGCATGCGTCTGCCATGCCCACGTGACATGCTTGCTGGGAAAACTTTTGCTTCTGCGCAATAGAACTAAGATGGCTGTTATGTGTCCTAATGTGCAATAAGCTTGCAACGCTGCTTTGCTAAGCTGTTTGTTTTTGCTTAATATCTAACGCAATAGTTAAAATAAAATATTGGGAATAGAGTAGAAAGAAATGGTATACAGTGCATTCATTTATTCTGTGTTTCTAAAACTGTTTCTTTTCTATTTGTTTCATGTTACCAAAATTACAGGCCTTAATGCTTTGCTGAACTCCATCTTTGGAGAAACTGCGCCTGTGCCACAAATGTCCTGAAGCCACAGAAGCTGTAGCCTTGAATCATGGCCAAGATGGACATGGAAGGCAGAGAATAGTGAACTACTTGCCTTGCCAGAGGAAACTGAATTGATTAAATTGTTTAAAAGATCATTGATACATTTCGCTAGCAGGAGGAATAAATACCATGGGTAGATAAAAGTTATGGGAGGGAACGACTTGAATACATGATTGACAAGTTGCTTCTAGAAAATAATGGTGTGATGGCTACTCCTTGTTCTTTGTCCAATAAAATTGTGGGATTCACACATTTGCAACATTTGGGGGTGGTACACTGACCTGAAAAATAGTATAACTAGGGTAAGCTTAGTTAGTTAGTTTGTCCGACTTGTCCGAATAGCTGACCTGTCACTGACCCAACGCACTCAATAGGTGATCAGGAGCAGAGTTGCTGGCAGAGCACTCTGTCAGAAGATTCGATAACCCATTCGGGGTTCTGGGGAGGAGATCGATGACCCAATCGGGGTTTGACTGATAGCTGCAGAGAGGATTTACAATGCTGGCATTTTGAACTTCAACTGTGGTGCTGGTCTTAGCCTGTGGTGGTCCTATCCTGATCCAATTTGGTCCGTAACCTGTCCTCATTCTGGCTTGCACCTGTTCTTTTCTGCTGGCACCTGTACTTTGGGATTCTATTTCTTTGACTCAGCATATGACCAGGGTTGGTCATCACACCGAAATAGGTAACTATTAAGTGTGGGTTTGTCATTGTACTGTTTTCCCTTTTTTCTTACCCACCCACTGTTCAAATGCTTAACGACAATTTCTCTCCAAGTTATTGCAAATGTTATTTTTTTAAATCTGCATTATTATAAACAGAATAAGAAATTAATTTGAGTTTCATGTTTTATAAGTCTTTCAAAGATTTACTTAGATAAAGATTTTAAAACCTTTCCCGAGTTTTGGGTTTATTTATGAAATGCTAAATGTTATAATTGCTACCTATTTTCTCTCTAAATCCTTTGATCCTTTAAGACTTTAGGTATCGGTGACTTGGATTGGTAAGATAAATGGAATAAAATTCCAAATGGTAAAAACCCCAATTGATTTGAGTGTAGGTTTACCTGTTTAATGTATATATAATCATATGGGCCAAGGCGAGTATGTTGAGCAGGTGAGCCTGCGCTCTAATGTTGGTAGCAGAGGATGGTTAGGGATTCGTGTAGATAGGTAGTTAGTAAATATTGATTATTGATTGATTATTAGTTATTGATTTTATGCATTAACCAAAACTGTTCGTACCCGTTTTATGTTTTGTCTGGAAACCCCGGGGGCAGAATAACAGGTGGTAAATGGAAGCCATTCTGTAGTGAGGTCACTTGTTCGAGGGATTTTTCTGTATAAATGTGTGAATAATTGATAGCAATAGTTCGCTAGTAAAACTTTGGTGTGATATCACCTAGTAAGGGTCACACTGGAGGAGTAGCAGGTTCTTCTGATCTTGATTGACAGCAAAGGGGTTCGTTGTTGAAACTTTGGCCTTGCATAACCTAGAAAGGGTAGGCCCGAGGGAGTAACAGGTTCTCCGATGCTTGCGTGAAAGGTAGACGGAAGAGATCTACTTGTAGTGTATGAAGAGTAAACGGAAGGGAGTTACTCGCAGTGAATATAAATCATTCTTTTCTTTCGAAATAGTTACTCGGACACAGTGGCGAATGTTTTTACGTTGTTAATGAATGAAAATGAGCATTTAAAATAAATCTCTCATATTACCTTGCAAAGGAGGGAGTCAGTTTCGGAGCTGCGCTGACGTCACTCAGAGCCGCGCTGGTATTGGTTAATACAGCGGTTGTGTAGCTGAGGAAATTTTGTGAAGGAGGGGTGAGTACAGGAGCGCGAGAACATCGTCTCTCGGGAAAAAAACGCGCAACCATTGGTTGAATATATTTTGGATTCTAATTGTTGATTGGTCATTGAAAATAAGAAAGGTTTTGGTATTGGAGGTTTCTCGTAAACAAACTGAGTGTCATTACGAAGTAAAGCGGCATAAAATATATGTGGCATTTAGATCCAGAATTCATGGGAAATAGAACAGATAGAAAATATCTAGGTTTTGCTAAAGAGCAGATTATAAGAGGGAGACCTTATATCATGTACGGAGACAAAAGAAAAATGTAATTTGTCAAGAAAGTTAAAAAAATTTTTTAAAAGGATTAACCTATTAAAACCAGAGAAGGGATTATTGTTCCACCATCGAATACGCCTGACATCCTATATGATGGTTGAAAGGGGCTACCATACTTGCATATGGTTAGAAAACTGGATAGAATACACAAAAGATGATGGAATTTTGGCATTTCCAGAAAATGGTACCTTTAATGGTAGAGTTTTGTACAATTTAAGAGCACGCATGAATGAATTAGATCCAAGACCTAGGTTAACCCAATATGAGGCATTGGAGGAATGGGAAACAGAAGCTTTTGAGCGAGACAGATCCAGAAGTGATAAAAGTATTAGTAGATTTTATCCTAAATTTCCTAAAGAAACAAGCGATAAGCAGATGAAACAATGGAGACAGTCTATGCTAGTGGAAGGATTATATCCTGCCCGAGCATTAGAAGAACAAACAGGGAGTAAAAGTACTGAGAAAAATAAAAATGTAATGACAAGTGCTGATCCAGAAGATGATTACTTATAGGATTGATTTATTAATGAAAAATCTGCCTCCTTATAATGAGGAGCAGGCAGAATCAGACAAATGCTAGTGCTCCGTTTTTAAAGCCACCTTTAGTTCCACAAGTGTTACATGAGGTATCATTAGAAAAAGTGCTGCAGGAAAAGGAACGAGAAGCAATAATTAAGCAAAGGAATGCGTTAATTCAGAAAATTACACAGTTAAATATCAGTCCTGAAGCCTTGACAATTCCAGTGACTATAGGTCCAGTTGTTCCTTTATATGGAGAAAAACAGACTAGTCCCAGACCTCCCTTTTTAACTACACCTGTAGTGCAGCCAAGGAAAGAAACATTAATAGTGGATGACCAAGCAAGTGAATGTGGGTCAGAAATTTCTTTGATGGATTTACCTATAAAAGAACCAGTAAGTAGCTCAGCTTGGAAAACCACACCTGTAAATACTAGAGAAGTGCAAATAGAAACCTCTTCAGGTACGAGAAGTGCAACTGTAGTTACTCCAGAAGAAATTGAAAGATGGTCCAGAGAAATAGAAAAACCAAAATCACAGTCAAAGACATTAGATATTTTTAAATTAAGAGTTGAATTAGAAGAAATGATTGCTGGGAATGTGGGATTAGATCGATTGAATGCATTAAATGAAGAAGAATTGTTCTTTATATGTCGAAGTATTACTCGAAATACAAAAACATTTCATGAAAACTAACGAGTTTAGCAAGTGAAATGGGGATTGACATTGGTAAATCAAAAGTGTTACAGAAATTATATCGAGCTCTATTTTCTGACAAAGAATTAGAAAATATGAATGATTCAGGTCGTAAATTACAAATAAAAGAACTGTTATCATTGTTGCAAAAATGGGGTGACATAGATAGATGGAAAGCTAGATAGTTAAAGAAAAAGGAAGAAGCACAAGGGAAAAGCACGGTATCACAATATATGTTGAAAGAAACAGAAAAAGTGTAAAGGTTGTGTCCAATGAGAGAAGTACCAGGTGGAGGTTATGTACCTGTTCCATGGCCCCGACAAAATATATTGTCATTTACAAATGAATTTCCAAAACTCAGACAGAAACCTGTAGATTGGTACAGGCAGGTCGAGAGATTTGTAAAGGTTTCAAACGTGTTATTAAAATATCTAGATGGGTTATTTGACATTGTTGTTCCTGTCGATTTATGGACAGAATGTAAAATTGCAGTAAGCTGGCCAAATGATGAGACTCCTAGAACCCGAAAACAGGAGCACCATCAGATGAGGTGATGAGGAAGTATAATCAGGTTATACTGTATTTGAAAGGGAAAGTACCTCCAAAAGAAACAGACTGGACTAGAATAGATAGAAACTACTCAGAATAAAGCTGAATCTGTGCATGCATATTATGAACGTCTTTTGCAAGTTTTTAAACAGTATAGTGGTTTAGAAAATATTGACACCAAAGATATGATGCATTTTATCTATCGGTTTGTGTCTGGATTAAGACCAGAGATTTCACAATGGATTAAGGATAATAAAATCTGTTGGCAGGCCAAACCTGTAGATGAAATACTGAAATATGCAAAATATTGTGAAGACGAATTGGATAATAAACAAAAGAATTTGGAAGAAAAAGTAATGTGGGCAAAGGTAAAATTAGCAGAGCAACAAGAACTTCAATTGAAAAACATTCAGACCCAAGGAGATGGGAATGGTAATAAACCTAGAGCTAAATGTAATCGAGAAGAAGCTAAGAAAAAATTTCCTTTTCATGGGTGCGGCAAGTTGGGGCATTGGAAGAACGAGTTTAAGGCTGTGCTAAATAATAATAATAATTTGAATCCACAGATGCAGAATGAGGTATCGAAAAAGCAGCAAAAACAGGTAATACAAAATCAGTTACCATTGGCGCCTATGCCAAACCCTGGGAGTCAACCAGCATACAGTATAGATACCACAAGTTGGGAAGGAAGTAGTAAAAGGGACACAGTGACACCTCAATTTATTTTGAGAGACTCATACTTTGATGAAGATAGTTTCTGACGGTGCCTGAGGGGGAGGACGAGGAGTGCATACTTGGCACATCCTTGCAGGTAGATCAGTCAGGTCTATACATTGAGGGAAAGGTTGAAGGAAATGATGTTACCTTTTTGTTGGATACGGGCGCTACCCGTTCTACTGTGAGAACAGCAGACGTTCCAAACCTACCCCTCTCGGGAGAAGCGATCCAAGTAGTGGGCGTTTCTGATAAACAAAATAGTACCCCAGTTACAGAATCAATGGAAGTCAAAATAGGCAATTTTAAAGAAATGCACAAATTTGTTGTATGTGACTCCAGTCACATGTTGTGCATTTGTTGTGCAAAATGATTTTCACTATCTTTTGTACACCAAATGGTGTTGAAATTTAAACTCCAGATGAAGATGGAATTCATAAAATTATGCTAGCAAAACAAGAAACTGAAAAACAAAAGTTTACCATAGAAGATTTGCCAAAAGAATTACAACGTACAGTAGATCCTAAAGTGTGGGATTTCACAGGAAAAGATGTAGGATTAATGGCAAATGTTGACCCAATAAAAGTGACAGTAAAACAAAGTGCAGTTTATTCAAATATTCGACAGTACAAAATAAGCCCAGAAATAAAAGCAGGAGTCGCACTAGAAATAAAACGTCTAGTGGAAGCAGGAATTTTGCAGGAAATAATGAGCAGTCCATGTAATTCACCCATAATTGGCATCAAGAAACCACGCGGAAAATACAGGGTCGTACAGGACCTCCGCAAAATTAATACAATTGTTGGCCCATGTTGTCCAGTTGTGCCAAACCCTGCTGTGATTCTGTATCAAATACCATGGGCAGCAGACTGGTTCACCATAATTGACCTTTGCCATGTATTTTTCTCAATACCACTGCACCCGCATAGTAAGTATCTTTTCTCGTTCAAATTCGATGACCATATCTATGTTTGGAATCGCGTCCCTCAGGGGTACACAGAAAGTCCATCGATCTTTAATCAGATCTTGAAAAAATGTCTGGAATTTTTTATATTGCCCGGACAATCAGTCCTGGTGTAGTATATAGATGACCTACTGGTGGCATCTAAGAATCAAAAAGACTGTGTCTCTGATACAATTGCTTTGTTGAATCATTTAGGAAAAGGTGTACACAAAGTATCACCTGAAAAGTTACAGTATTGTACTACATCAGTGAAATATCTGGGGCACCAGATAGAGAGAGGTGTCAGAAGGGTTACCTCTGAAAGACTCAGAATAATTAAAAACTTGAATCTACCTCAAACACAGAAAGAAATCAGAATGTTTCTTGGAGTGTGTAGGTTACTGCATGCCATGGATTGTGGGATTTGCAGTCCTAGCAAAACCATTAATACAAATGACAAGGAAAAGAGCAAAGGACCCAGTAGAAAGGGATGATGAAAGCATGTCATCCATACTAATATTATAAAGAGAGAGCCCAAACCTTTGAGGCGGGTAATCTCAGTAACCACAGCACCAATCACAACACCCAATGCAGCGTTGGAAAGGGCAGTTGCAGCAGAAGGACATAGGCTATGCAGACGGCCACCATATACATTTAAAAGGTAAAAGAACCGTGCCAGCAAAGTAGTCCCTTGTGGGCGTGTCTGCGTTCTGCTGTGGGCGTGTGCTGGGGGCGTGACAAACGCTGGGGGCGTGTGGTACATTCCGCCCTTCATGCCATGTCCGTCGTAATTGCTCCGCATCAAGGGGCATGCTGTGGGCGTGACACGCTGGGGCCATGACAAACGCTGTGGGCATGTGTCTGTGCTGTGGGCGTGTGTACGCCCTTCATGCCATGTGAAGCGCCAATTACGCAATTGCACCGCATCAAGGGGCACGCTGGGGGCGTGTGTTACGTTCCACACTTCATGCCATCTGGGTCATACATTAAGCAGATCGTCTGCTGTGGCCGTGTGCTGGGGGCGTCACAAAGGCGTTCACCTCGAAGCATGGTAAGTAACCATTCGCAAGACTCCCTTGGGGAACTGCCCGTTGTCTCACACATACTGGGCGTGCCGAATGCAGCGTGTGCCTTGGCCTGGGTGCGTCTGAAAGGGCCGAACGCAGTGTGTGGCTTGGCCTGGGTGCGTCTAAAAAGCACTCGGGCCGAAGACCGTTGGTGTGTGTCATAAAAAAATAAGAACAGCGGGAAACAATCATTCAAGACTCACACAATTCTAATTGTTAGACGGTCGCCGCTGGCCCTCAAGCAGATGCACACGCGACTGAGCGTGTCTGCGGGGACAATTACTGCAGCTTCTCATGCACACTGTTACTGAACTATCACATTAAACCAAATTACACGCGCCTGCTAACATCAGCCAGGGCTGTAGCCAGGCTCAGGCGGCGGATCACTTCACTAATTACATGCGCCTGCTAACATGAACCAGGGCTGCAGCTGGGCCTCAAGCGGGGGGAGACGCGCCTGCTAACATCAACCAGGGCTGCAGCTGGGTCTGAAGCGGGGGAACACACGAATGACCGTATCTGAATACACACATTACACACATTCTATTTCATACCCGGACAACGTTGGGATGGGCTGCTAGTCTTTTCTAAAATTACAAGATTGTCTGTGTTCAGCTCCAGCATAAGGGATGCCCGACTATACAAAAGATTTTGCATTGTTTTGTGACACACAAGAAAATTGTGTGCTTTCATTTCTGACTCAGACTCATGGTTTGATGAGACGACCTGTTGCATAGTTTTCCTCTACTCTGGATCCAGTGGCATCTGCATTGCCAGGATGTCTGAAAGCAGTAGCAGCAACTTGTGCGAGTCTTGAGCAAAGTGAGTCCATTATCATGGGACATCCAGTAACAGTGTATGTTCCACATGCAGTTGTGATTTTATTGACCAGAACTAAAACTCAGTATTTAACACCTAGTCGGCTGACTAAGTATGAACGAATTCTTGTAGGTGCAGAGAATGTGACAATTGCTAGATATAATATTCTGAATCCCGCAACATTGTTGCCTGAATCACAATTTGCAGAAGTCAAAAATAAAATTAAACATAAATGTATTGATCTTACAGAATATTGTTCTAAACCATGCTCAGACATAAGAGAAGAGCCACTAATAAAATCGGAACATGAGCTATTTGTAGATGGTTCATGTATGCGACATTAGGAAGGAGGTTTGAGTGCCGCTTAGCAGTTTGCACTCTATGGGGTCCAGTTGAAGCATCATATTTACCTGGAGTAAAATCTGCACAGATAGCAGAATTAATTGCGTTGACAAAAGCTTGTAAATTTGGGAAAAATCCGAAAGTGACTATTTTTACTGATAGCCAATATGGCTATGGAGTTGTGCATGATTTTGGCCAACTCTGGATGCAAAGAGAGTTTCTGACTTCATCAGGTACTCCGATTAAAAATGGAAATTTTGTGAAAGATTTACTAAAAGCAATTCAATTACCAGAAACAGTAGCTGTGGTCAAGTGTGCTGCTCACCAATCTGGCAATGACAAAGTGACAGCAGGTTACCGATATGCTGACCAACTAGCTCAATATTGTGCCAAAAATAAGATGGCAATAAATACGAAAATTGAACCAAAAAGAAACAGCTGCCAACGTATGTTGCTTGAGAAACTGAAAATGTAGGAAGAAGGGAAAGATTTGCAAAATGATGCAGAACAGGAAGAGAAGGAAGAGTGGAAAGAAATAGGATGTCAGAGAAGGGTTGAAGATGGTCTCATTGTTTACCTTGATGGGAGGCCTGTGTTGCCAAACTGTATGCTTGCTCCTATGGCTGGGATGTATCATGGTGATTCTCATCTAGGGTGAGATGCTATGGTAAGACTATTCAGACAAACTTGGTTCAATGCAAAGTTCAGGAACGTTGCAGAGAGTCTTTGCCATAGGTGTTTGGTATGTCAACAAATGAATCCTGGGAAAAGAATTGTGGTTTTGTCAGGAAAGATTGGAAAGGCAGAAGGTCCTTTTATTCGACTTCAGATTGATTTCATTCAGTTACCCCCTTGCAGAGGAATGAAGTATGTCCTTGTCATTGTCTGCCTATTTTCAAAATGGGTGGAAGCTTACCCTACACGTACAAATGATAGCATCACAGTAGCCAAACTATTACTTAGAGAGCTTATAGCATGTTTCGCTTTTCCAGTAACGATTTAATCAGACCGAAGAAGACATTTCAATAATGAAATAATTGGTCTAAGCTGTGAGACGTTTAAAATTGAGCAAAAGCTGCACTGTGCATACTGCCCAGTGGCTTCTGGAGTGGTAGAACAACTGAATGGCACACTCATATCAAGATTGGGAAAGATTTATGAATCAACTCGATTAAAATGGCCAGATGCTTTACCTCTTCTTCTGATGGGACTCGGAAGCATTACAGATAGAAAAACAGGTTTGAGTCCTCATGAAATACTCATGGGAAGAGCAATGAGGCAGGCATGGGTGCCAGGACATAAGTTGATAAATATATCTGATGACTTAGTACTAGAGTACTGCAAAGAACTGGCTGACCAAGTGCGTTCTATCTCTCACCAGGTTGGAGAAGACGCTGTCACCAGGCAAACAACTCCAGCACACGATCTGATTCCAGGTGACTGGGATGTAATAAAAGAACATACACGAGAATCTTGTCTAGCTCCAAGGTGGGGAAAACCAACACAAGCGATATTGGTTACCACTACAGCAGTAAAGTGTAAAGGAGTTCCGAATTGGATCCATGCGAGCCATACAAAAAGATTGGCTGAATCTGATGAAACTGAAGCTGAAGGTTGTGCAGCTGAGGGGTCTCGAGAAAGTGATTCCGAAGTAGTTGATGATGAACAACCGAGCACCAGTCAGGATGAATGGATTCCAGTGATAGACATTCCTGCAAATGTTGTGAGAACCAAAAGCCAGACCTATTTAGATAGACAAAGTGATAGTGAGGATGAGATCGGAATAGAAGAACGTACTCAGGTTACACAAATCAAAGTCAAAAGTAATTCTGAGGAGGAACAGATAAGAAAAGATCAATATACTCAGACATTCCAAATACCTGTCACAGTTCCAGAGTCTGAGAAGGGACAGATAGGTAAAAGGGCAAGGGTCAGGAAGAAGAAGAGCAAGAGATCGAGATACCTGAGCAGGATCAGATAGATGTAGATAAATGTGTTCAGGAAGAAGAAAACAAACCAAATCAAGTCAATTGCAGCACATACCTGAACAAGGCCAGATTAGTATCCAGGCAGAAGAAGAAACAGAAGAAAGACGTG
Organism: Lissotriton helveticus; assembly: GCF_964261635.1. NCBI lineage: Eukaryota > Metazoa > Chordata > Amphibia > Caudata > Salamandridae > Lissotriton > Lissotriton helveticus. The sequence continues at coordinate 767,833,696 of NC_136068.1, forward strand.
GACCAAGTCAGATAGAGAGGGATGCAGATAACGAAGATACACAAATTGTGCCACAACTGAATGAAAACAAAGAAATAATTGAAGAAAACAAAGCATAGTGCCAGCTAAAAGACTTTGAAAAGGAGATAATTGGCTTGGTTTTGTTAAGAAACTAAAATTTCATCTTAAATCAATAAATGAAGAACCACAGCAAGTGCATGAAATATCAAGTCAAACTGAGCATTCCACAGAACAACCAAAAAGAAAAAGTCAGAGATTGAAAAGACTGAATAATAAGTTCAAAGGGCCGGAATGGACTTATGTCATTCTTGAAGATCATGAAAAATTAGAACTGAGTGATGCTGATGATGAATTAATTGATGAACCAACAGACGAAGAAGTAAGACCAACTTGAAAATTTCACAGGTTGAAATTCTGTGAAAAAATCTCAAAGAGGGGTTAAGTCTCCCTAATCGAAAAATGGCTGATCATACTGTTAATGGTAAACCGAAAAGAAATTGCTTAAAAAACATGTTGTAGAATATGCACATGTAGTGTAGTAATAATACTCATAGTATGGTTAGGATTGGCAGTAGCTATTCCTTATCTAATGAGTAAAAAATCTTGCAGCAGCGCGGACTCTGTTTGTGGCAAAGACCGAGGAAACGGACTGGGGTTAAAACGCTACTCGACCTGAGGAGTTCTGCACTTTGTGACTGTGCCTTTACTTCTCGCGTTTCCCGCTTCGCGGGAAACGCTCGCAGGAGTAAACATCAGGGCCAGAATGTGTGGAAAGGACTACGGGTCCCAGGAGGCTCAGCGGAGCAGGGACAACCACCCGCCATGCCCACCATTGATCACCAGGTGATTTAAATCACCACTAGACCCGCGCATCGCGGGAAATCTTGCAGCAGCGCGGACTCTGTTTGTGGCAAAGACCAAGGAAACGGACTGGGGTTAAAACGCTACTCGACCTGAGGAGTTCTGCACTTTGTGACTGTGCATTTACTTCTCGCGTTTCCCGCTTCGCGGGAAACGCTCGCAGGAGCAAACATCAGGGCCAGAACGTGTGGAAAGGACTACGGGTCCCAGGAGGCTCAGCGGAGCAGGGACAACCACCCGCCATGCCCACCATTGATCACCAGGTGATTTAAATCACCACTGGACCCGCGCATCGCGGGAAATCTTGCAGCAGCGCGGACTCTGTTTGTGGCAAAGACCGAGGAAACGGACTGGGGTTAAAACGCTACTCGACCTGAGGAGTTCTGCACTTTGTGACTGTGCCTTTACTTCTCGCATTTCCCGCTTCGCGGGAAACGCTCGCAGGAGCAAACATCAGGGCCAGAACGTGTGGAAAGGACTACGGGTCCCAGGAGGCTCAGCGGAGCAGGGACAACCACCCGCCACGCCCACCATTGATCACCAGGTGATTTAAATCACCACTGTACCCTCGCATCGCGGGAAATCTTGCAGCAGCGCGGACTCTGTTTGTGGCAAAGACCGAGGAAATGGACTGGGGTTAAAACGCTACTCGACCTGAGGAGTTCTGCACTTTGTGACTGTGCCTTTACTTCTCGCGTTTCCCGCTTCGCGGGAAACGCTCGCAGGAGCAAACATCAGGGCCAGAACGTGTGGAAAGGACTACGGGTCCCAGGAGGCTCAGCGGAGCAGGGACAAACACCCGCCATGCCCACCATTGATCACCAGGTGATTTAAATCACCACTGGACCTGCGCATCGCAGGAAATCTTGCAGCAGCGCGGACTCTGTTTGTGGCAAAGACCGAGGAAACGGACTGGGGTTAAAACGCTACTCGACCTGAGGAGTTCTGCACTTTGTGACTGTGCCTTTACTTCTCGCGTTTCCCGCTTTGCGGGAAACGCTCGCAGGAGCAAACATCAGGGCCAGAACGTGTGGAAAGGACTACGGGTCCCAGGAGGCTCAGCGGAGCAGGGACAACCACCCGCCACGCCCACCATTGATCACGAGGTGATTTAAATCACCACTGGACCCGCGCATCGCGGGAAATCTTGCAGCAGCGCGGACTCTGTTTGTGGCAAAGACCGAGGAAACGGACTGGGGTTAAAACGCTACTCGACCTGAGGAGTTCTGCACTTTGTGACTGTGCCTTTACTTCTCGCGTTTCCCGCTTCGCGGGAAACGCTCGCAGGAGCAAACATCAGGGCCAGAACGTGTGGAAAGGACTACGGGTCCCAGGAGGCTCAGCGGAGCAGGGACAATCACCCGCCACGCCCACCATTGATCACCAGGTGATTTAAATCACCATTGGACCCGCGCATTGCGGGACCCGCGCATTGCGGGACGCGCGCGGGCGGCCGCCGGGCTAAGCCCGGGCAAAGGGTGGGCCCTCTGTGGCCCTCAGAGGCCTGAGGAGCCTGGCCTGGGCCACACATCCTACTCGTCCAATACTAACTCACAGACTATCGGACACCGGATCTGTAAGCATAGGTGCAGTATATAGCAGTAAGCCTGCAATCTGTTATATTAATAGGGGTGTCTACATCTATGTCTTGATTGTTTCTGTCACTTTGGTTTATTCATTCATGACCAGGGATTGCAAATATTGTGTTATTTTAATTAACGGCTTAATTAGTTATTAGGAGCAAACATTGCCATGGATTGTCGAGAGACTAGAAGTATGGCTGCAGGGGGAGTAAAAAAGTTGACTGGTACTCTTGATGACTTTATTGTTCGTACTAATGCCTTAATTGATGAAGGGATTGTTTTAATGGACAGAAGGGTGTCTCAAGATTTGGCCACGGCTAGAAGATGTTCCTTAGGCCTTATCGCCCAGGCACGTACGCCTAATATTATGACCATGACTTGTTCTAATACCTCTGTCAGGTCAGATAATGACGGGGATCACCATGCATTAAGTTCCCAACAGTGCCTTGAGGCCCCCCCTAATCCTATTTTGTCATCAGACGGCGGCCTAGATAGTGATTTGGTCACCATAAGGGCGAATAATCGATCGATGGCCACTGATATAAATCAAAGAGGGCTGAAAGAGGGGGCTATTCCCAAACATAAGGCCAATAAAACGACCATCCATAAAGCCAGGAAAGTTAAAACCACCCAAAAACAGGATACAACCATCTTAGATCCTGTGGCTGTGAGCAGGGACCTGGCAGTAGGTGTTGAAGACAAAGGGGGGGCACATTCGGTAACTGCAGGTTTACCATTAGGCCTCCCTGATGATACGATGGTAGACAGTAGCCTGGAGGAAATTCTGGAAGTAAGTGGTGAAGAGAATAATTTGGCTGAAATTCATCAGGATGGAAGGGGGATAAGCTTGACGAATAACAGTATTTTCGAAATTTTAAAGACCCTTCTTGAACCCATAGAGGTAAGGCTACGCTGTCTAGAAACAGTGTTGAAAAACATTCATAAGGACATAAGTGCCCCTAGTTTCAGTCTAAATAATATGGCTTCCCATGTGGCGACTACAGTAAATAAGCAACCGTTGACCGATAAAAATGTCGCCCTGGGTAAAAACATTGTGCCAAATATTGTGCCAAATAATTCGACTAAAACCCCAAATTCAGGAGGTGTAAAAGCAAAGACTCCTGACTTTAAACAAATATCCAATCCAGCTAAGCCTAAGACAACTCCTCAAGTCAAATTTAAAGATCCTATACCCGTGACCCCAAATTTAGATTCGGCCCCAAGAGATAAGGTGGAGGCTCGAAGAAATATCCACCTCCCCCCAGATGCCTGCCCTTATGTAGTGATTTTGACTGGGGTAACGGAAATATCACCATCCCATGTGGAATCCTTTCAGGCATTGAAAAATAAAGTGTGCCACTGGTTATCAAATAATTATCCCCTACCACCGAACATCCCCAGTAACATCTTAATGGTGGAGAGAACCCCTTGGGTGGGTGGGAATAGAAAAAATTTACAAGGGGACTGTATTGTGGTAACCTTTGAGAATCCACAGGTGGTAGAGCATATCTGTAGAGGAACTTCTCGCTACCAAGCCAATACTGTCACTGCTAGGCCACTCTCTTATTTCTACTTGCCTGTGAATCAAGTAGATAAAAGATGGAGTTGGCTGAGGGGTCCAAATGACCAAAAAGGTAGGCGGAGGTTTAATTCCCCATGGGAGGTGCAATCATATGGATGGGATGAGGGGGGAGACAACAGCTGGAATTTGGTCAAGAGAAGAAGAGGTAGACCTATTCATGGCGGGTTTGGCACAGGGTTACAGAATGGCCAGTCTTACAACTATCCTCAGACTGTGAACGGGTATGAAAACGATTTTAACATCCCAATGGTCAATCGCTATGAATGTTTGTCACATTTGGACTGGGTTGATTGACAAAAACAGGGCACACTGTTCAGCTTGATGCAAAATATCCCCCCAACTCCATTACAAATTGAAAACAGTATCCAGGTTGTGTCAAACATTGATTTACTCCCAATTATTAATTGGGGTATTGAAGGAGGGGACGCACCGCACAAAAAAAAGGAAAAAATATTAGGGAGGGGGGAGATGATTGTGGCAACTTGGAACATTGCTGGTCTCAGGAGTAAAGTCGATGACCCCATATGGAGGGACTTTATAGGCACCATGGATATAATAGCCATACAGAAGACTTGGGATATACAAAATATGCTTACAGTTGATGGTTATACTACTTTTTTTCTCCCAGCTGTTACTTCTACTCGGGGGCGAGCACGAGGGGGCTTGGCTACTTTGGTATCCGCTAAAATCTCGGGTACCTATAAGAAATAGTTACTGGCTGTCCCTACTGTCTCGCGGTTCAAATTACCCGTAAGGGTCTTCATAATGTCCTAGTAGTGAATTTTTATAATTCTTTTGATAGGGCTCATCCGATTAGCAATCTGATGATGCTAAACTCTTTTCTTCTCAAATTTAAAGAGTCATCAGAGTCTGAATGTACTATCATGTTAATGGGGGATTTTAATGTCCATGGTTGTCAGGACAAATGTCCTTCTAACATTTTATTTGGCCCTCCGGATGAGGAGAATATTCATTTCGAGCACTCAGACCAGGGCTTTTTCTTGGAAACTCTGCTGGCCGAAAATGGGTTAATGCTACCTAATGGGTCTGATGAGGAAATTCCTACATTTACAGGACATGGTAGCGGGTCTGTGATTGATTATATTTTTTTAAGTAGTAGTTGTGGAAGCCATATTACTAGTTATTCAGTTGTGCGGTCTCATTTTAGCGACCATAACCCAGTTGTATTAAGGGTTAAAAATTTAATTGTAATTAGGGAAAGCAGGTCGAATTTGGTGGACAAACGCGACATGCGGTTGACTGACCAAGCCCGTAGAATTAAGTGGTGCAAGATAGTTCCAGAGGAGTTTTTCTGTAATCTTTGTAGTAGTAGCCGGGAGGAACTAAAGCTTTGTATGGATGACCAGGCAGGGGACAATGAAGTAGTGGAGGCGTATCAAAAGGTCTGCCTTGACATTGTCTCCAACCTGACACGTCAGGGAAAAGGCAAAGCGCAAGGGAAGGAAGGCTGGTTTGATAAGAATTGCTCAGTGGCCAATCATAAACTCAAAGTGGCCCTTAAATCCAAACCAGTGGACAGATTGCTCGTGGCTACTCTCAGGAAAGAATATAAGACAGTCGTTGAAAGAAGGCGCCGTGAGATTAGAGAGGACGCTTGGGCTGAGTTGACATCAATTGATGTGTTGAAAAGTAGCGCTAAGTTCTGGGCTGTGGTCAACCAACCCTACTTTGCTGACTCTAGTAACAATGAACTGGATTGTGGAATACAAGAAGATAAATGGCACTTGCACTTTATGTCAGTTTATGAACAGGAGATTTTGGGGGCAGAGGCCTCGACCACATTTTCCAGATTACCTTACATCTTAACAGTAGAGGAGGGTGAGGTGGCCGTAGCTATCGGTAAAATGACTAGTAACAAGGCTCCCAGGCCGGATGGTGTTCCCTCTGACCTTTTTAAAGTTAATATTTCATTTTGGTCCAAAGTTTTAGCAAATGTTTTTAACAGAATCTCAAAAACAGGCATTCCAGAGACATGGTCCCAGTCGGTGATCGTCCCTATCTATAAAAAAGGGGATAGGGGTGACCCTGGCAATTACCGCCCCATATCTCTTATTGATTCCGCGGTAAAGGTCCTAGGGAAAGTGGTCCTATGTAAACTGACTGACTGGTTAGAGGATACCAATACCCTCTCTCCCCTACAGTATGGTTTTAGAAAGGGGCGTAGTACCATAGACCAAAGCTTGAATCTGCAATTGCTTATTGGGAAATACACAATAGCGAAGCCAGGATCCCTGTATATTGCCTTCATGGATTTGTCCTCGGCATTTGATCGAGTAAACAGATCCAAGTTATGGGGCCAGCTTCTCAAAATTGGAATAGACTCTAACATTGTGTATTTCTTAGCGGACCTCCATAGGGACCTTACAGCTACGGTACGCTATGATAGAAAAGGTAACTGCACGGGCAAAATTAGCATCACCAATGGTGTAAGGCAGGGATGCATTTTAGCTCCCCTGCTTTTTACACTATACATAAATGATCTGGGTGGTGTTTTGGGAGCAGCGTGCAAGGACATCCCGAGGGCAGGGAAGTACCTATTGCCCGCATTATTATATGCGGACGACGCTGCTCTCCTAGCTAGAACTGCAGTGGGTCTTCAATGCCTGTTAAATTCATTTTATGATTTTATGATAAATCTTGATTTAAGTGTTAATTATGGTAAATCCCATGTCATGGTGGTGGCCCAGAAAGGGAAGGCCAAGAAAAATGTAATGACACTGCAATGTAATGGGCATAAGTTGACAAGAGTCTCTAGATTTCCCTATTTGGGGGTTGCATTTGATGATTGTTCGACGTGGCACCCCCAATTGTTGGAGGAAAAAAATGCCCTGGCACGTTCTATTGCTGCAGTGCTGGGCTTTTCACGTAAATTAGGGGTGAAACCTCTGGAGGCAGTTTTAAAGGTATATGCTGCTAAGTGTATTGCTATCGCCATGTATGGTGCAGACCTGTGGGGTTTTAGGCCAGTTAAAATGCTTCAAGTAACGGAAGATAACTTCCTTAAAACGATTCTCTCCCTGCCAAGATCCACTGCCAGCTTCATAGTACATCAGGAATGCGGCGTGGATTATCTGGAAGATCGAATCGCCATGGCCCCCCTACTAAAATGGATCTCAGTCTGGCTTAACCTGGAACTGGAAGTGAACCATGAAATTTTTAAGGACTGCCTAACGCTAGATCATTGGGACAAGATCCCCTGGCTGAAATATGTACAACAACTTTGTGTAAAGTTAGGCCGGCCTGAACTGTTCAATAATCCATCTAACTTGGTGAAAGGTGACTTGAAGTGGGTTAAAAACACCTTTTTGTTGAACCGAGGGATGGACAGAGAAGGACTGGAGCTGTTAAAGCCATCTGTTAGGACTCATCAACTGATTGCATCCTCTGGACATGATCTGGAACTTTACCTAAAGGTTGTTAACAATTCAAATCATAGATACCTTTTAACCAAGTTCCGATTAGACAAAATTCACCTGCTAATTTCCGGCCGTCCTGGTTGGACCAAGCCATTTGATCTAGATTTGTGTACATGTGATGGCTGTTCGATTATGGATACTGTTCACTTTCTGTTTTTCTGTGATCATTTTAAGGATATTAGGAAAAAGTTTATTATAACCCTGTTAAAAGGGAAAGGGTTTAGGCAAGTCAAGCCAGCTTTATTATATCTTCAATTACTATCAGATATATGGGAAATTTACAATGTAGCTAGATTTTTAACCATAGCGGTGAGACTCAGTAAAAAGATCACCTGGCCCTGGATGAATTATTGTAAACATTAATTCCTGTAACTTGAATCAAGTTTTAAATCAAACTTTTTTAGGTTCCTTTTTTATCTATAAAATGATGTATATATTGCTGTTTTTAAATTTTGACATCATGTGTTAGCATTTTTTAAAATGGGTACTCCCTCCCTTTTTATATTGCATTTTTATGTTACTATGCTGCCTGTTGTCTTGTGGACCACTTTGTGAGTTTTTGTACTTTTGTGGTTTTTGAAATTGAACCGAATAAAGTATTTCTTGACTTGAGTAAAAATGAAAAGAATAATACTAACAATCATGAGAAATTAGATGCACCTGAAAAATTAGCTACACATGGAAATATAGATATGTTAGACAGCAAAGAATAGAAGTGGAAGCATCAGATGAGGAAGGATTGCATTACGATTAAGTTAGAAATAGAACACATTTGAATGTATTTGCAAATCTATTAGTACACTATGTGGAGGCAATGGAAATAAGTGATTGCTACGTATGTATGGAGCTACCATTGTCTGTAGCAGAAGGCGTCACTTATCATCATTTGCCCCTGACTTATGGTATTTCATGTCGTATTTTAGCTAGCTTATTTTACAAGAGAGGACCCTTACAATATAATTATTCTAATTTAGATGTAATTCTCTCTGAACTTCCTATCCATAGTAATCTGAATTCCGTACATAGTAAAGGTAACATAGCTCGTTATATGGGAGAATATTTTCTGACAATAGGTACAATAGATATAGCTGAAGCACACAAGAATAATTTAACATGCATTTTACATGAAGAAGAAAACATATTTTTGAATGCAGTTGAGAAAAGGAGAGAGGATTTCCAAAGAAAAGCTACAGAACAGAAACAAAAGATTCCTAAATGGGCAGAAAATAAAGAGTACAACTTGAATGGCAAAACTCATGCTGCTATGTTGCTGGACTTTGAAAAGAAAGGAAAACTGTCTTCACAGGGGGAGAACAAGTTATTATAACAATATAATTATTGGTTCCAGTGAATGTGAACACAATTATAAAATAATTGGGGGTTGGGGTTTCAAAGATGGAACTGCACCGGTGTTTCCTGGAATTTATTATATCTGTGGGAACAAAGCGTATTACAAATTGCCTGATCATTTTTATGGGAGTTGCTATTTTGGAATAGTATTCCCAAAAGTATACCATATAAATAGAATCACTGGAAGGCTAATGGACTAATACGTAGTAAAAGAGCTAGTATAGCAGAAATTGTAGGTGATAAATTTAGTGCATTCAGCCGCGGGCTGTGGAGGGAGTTACGGTGGGGCAGGGAGGCGGGGAGGGGGAGGGGCAGGGTGGAGGGTGCTAAAAACAGGCATATGGATCATTGCAGGTAAGTACACAATTTATTCAATAAAACGAAATTCGTATCGCGCACAGCATTGCTTTTTGCCATGCAGTGCGCGCTACGAATTTTGTTTTATTAATTAAATCAAACGAGGTATGTTCCGAGAATAGAGGCAACAGGACGCAAACAGAGCAATCTTGCAGAGCTGACATTAGACCTAGAGAGACTGATTCCCCGAAGCACCCCAATAATTCAGATAGACCAACGGAGACTGGTAAAATACCCCACCCACAAATAGGGGTGAAAAACTCTCAAAGTAAAACTGAGTTAGGAGAAGCATAAATAGGACTAACACCCCACCCCACTATTCACAGGCTAACCAACCACTGCCACCCCATGATATATTCCACTCACAGCAAAAATATCCAATAGATGAACATCTTGATTTGCCACTCGATGCAACTCCCTATGTAGTTATCCTGGTAAATGTGCCTAAAAATGCCCCTCTAGAAAAAGAATCATGCGATATGCTAAGGAATAAAACATTACACTGGTTGGGAACCAGGACTGGGTTAACACAACAGCTTTTTGCTGACTTTAAAACGGCTAGAAGGGTACAATGGGTGGGAACACGTAGGAAAACACTTCCAGGAGACTGTATAGTCCTGACATTCAAATCTCCGGTATTTGTTAGGAACTTGCTCTGGGAAGGAAGTTACAGACCATTTTCAGAAAGTGGGATCAATGTTCTACCACTTGGCTTTTTTTATCCACCCCGTAATAGGGCAGTGAACAACTCTAATATTAACAAAGTAGATCTTTGTCAGGGCCATTGGAACACCTTCAAGACCTACAATAGATTTGACGTGTTGTCGGGAGTGGAAGAAATAGATTGACTGGCCAAATTTAAATCTCCACATTATGAGCGGCATAACTTACCGAAAAGTACATGCCCCCACACTAGGGAATTTCATCCTAGCGTTGAGATTTGTCCCCACATCCCGATAACTGATGTTGAATTTGTACCATCGCCTAATCATGATTATTCTTTAAGGATGTGTAATGTCCCTTCATCTAACAATAAGGTTGCTACACAAAATAAAACCCTGGGTGATGTAACCAAATATGAGGATAAAGGGAGACCCGTGAAAAAGGCCCACCCCAGATAGAAACCGTCGGGGGCTCCAGGGTAGACATTGTCTTTTGGAACGTAGCGGGGCTCGCTCCAAACTAGTTAACGATGAATGGCTCAGATTTACTGGAAGGTTTAACGTCCTCTGCTTACAGGAGACCTGGTCCGTTACCGCCATACACCTGCAGGGCTATAAGACATATTTTTCGCCTACAATCCCATCGACATCAGGGAGAGCCAAGGGGGGCTTGACCACATTTATTTCAAACCTTATGGAGTTTAAAGATATAGTCCCCCTTAAGTTGGAACCGAATTACCAAGTAATCACCTTCGGCATGAATAAGTTTGAGACTTACGTACTGGTTAATTTTTATAATAACATCCAAGGAGCCCAGTTGATTACCATCCTAAAAGAGATCCGCTCCATTTTAATGGACCTCAGCCATAAGAACTCTAAAAAGGTGTCCATAATTTGGGGCGGAGATTTTAATCTAACACCTTGTGGGAATAATGAGAATCTCACTTGTGGTCTAATAGATGAGGCTGGGAACATTATAACTCACTTCCCACATACAGTAAGCGGAAGTTGTTTAAATAATGCACTACTTGTTCTGGAACTTGCCTTTGCAAATGAACTAGTGGCCCCACCAGTACCACTGAACCAGACTTTTATTGGCAGAGGAGCAAGTACCATCATTGATTTTATATTCATATCAAGGAATGTTGGATCTCGTATTTTAAATTTTAAAACCCATATTAATGTCATGAGCGACCACTACCCAAATAGTGGAGAATTACTATTCCCTAACGAACTTAGCAGGCCCACGAGGGCTAGGACACTAGGACAAAAAGACCTTACATTAGATAGGTTGAATGGATACACGTTAAAATGGGAAAGAGTTAATCCCCTCCAGATTACTACAGAAGTGATAAAAAAATCCTTTAAATCAATAGAGGAATGTTTAGATGCTTCCTCCTCGGACCAGGAAATCCTAGCCATCTTTGAGGCCATTACACGAGAAGTAAAAGGCGCTGCAGAGAAAGAAAGGAAAACCTAAAGGATGGTTTAATAGGGCATGCACTAAAGCCTATTCTGATTTAAAATCATCTTTGAAAAAAACAGTTAGGGATCAAAAAAAGTAGCACTTCTCAGAAAATAATATAATAAGGCCATAAAATTAAGGAAAGTCGAATTAAAAAATGAGGCATGGGAAGAATTACATAAAAGTTGCAAAGAGAAAGATAGTGCATCTTTTTGGAAAACCGTAAGAACTCCTTTTTTAGCTGAGAGTAGCGATTCCCCAAAGGTAGAAATAGCTATAGATGAACACCTATGGGTAGAACATTTCTCGTGGATATTTGGGACGAATGACAAGGAGGCAAGCTCCCTAACTCTACGGGATGGAGTAAGCCCACGTGCAAACACCCCAATCTTCCCCATTGCTCTGAACATCTTACCGCTCGAGGTCGAGCGCACCTTAAAAGCTAGGCAAGGCACCAGGCCTCGACGGAGTTCCAGTAAATTTGTTTAAATTTAACATGGAACCTTGGATCCAGATACTAACAAGGGTGCTGGAAGCTTCGTGTGCAGTAGGCCTTATTGATTCATGGTCTGAATCAATCCTGGTTCCGATATTTAAAAAAGGAGACCACCAAAGTCCGTCCTGCTACCGTCCTATCTCTCTGTTAGATTCCTTAGGAAAGATAGTGGGACGCATCATTCTCGAACGGTTACACCAATAGTCAGAGGACAATAACATCTTGTCTGATCTCCAATTCGGGTTCAGGGAGGGCCTGGTCACTACTGATCAAGCTCAGAACTTGATTTTATTGATGGGGAAGTATAAGTATGCGAAGGGGGGAAACTTTTACATAGACTACGTAGACTTAACAGCAGCCTTTGACTGCGTGGACCAGGCAAAATTGTGGGCTATTCTAAGTGAGTTGGGAATTGACCTTCCAGTGCAAAACTTTCTGCGAGAAATGTACACAAACCCTATGGCTAGAGTCCGTTTTGGCATAAATGGAGAACTTACGACATCCTTTAGAGTGAAGAGAGGGGTTAGACAGGGCTGTGTCCTGGCTCCCTTCCTCGTTTCACTTTACACCAACGGTCTGGAACAAGCCATGTGAAAGGGAGCCAGGACTTGCCCTGTGTGAAAAATCACCTGGTCCATGCTCTATTATATGCGGATGATGCCGTGATTATAGCACGCACCCCCCTAGAACTTCAGCGTGCTTTAATCAGGTATCATAGCTATATGGCAAATCTAGACCTAAGGATTAACATCAAAAAAACTTTTGTTATGTCATTCGAGACAACACATAAGAAAATGAGGAGTGTCTTCGTAGAACAGCGTAAGCTAGAAAACACTGCCACCTACCCATACCTTGGAATTTTAATTGATAATAAATGTTTGTGGAGGCAGAAAGTAGAAGCCAGAAAACTACTGTTCATAAGGGCTACCACTGCGATAGTTAACTTTGCACATAGGCTTGGCAAAAGGCCGCCCACAGAGATGATACAAATATATCAAGCTAAATGTGTAAGCACAGTGATGTATGGTGCAGGGGTGTGGGGCTATGAAAATGTTGACCCCCTTCAAAAGGTGGAGAACAGTTTTCTTAGGTTCCTTTTAGCAGTCCCAAGAGGCAAATCTACTTTTGGTTGTCATATGGAACTGGGTCTTCCATTCATTACCGGCCTGGTAAAAATTCAACCGATCCTCTTGTGGCACCGAATATGGGCTTCACCAAACTTGGCTTTTAATAGAGACCTCCTGAGCGATTGCCTTTCACTTGAAAATGTGGATAAGATAGGCTGGATCGCATATGTTAAAACAAAATTGTATGATATGGGCTTGGCAAGATATTACATCAAGCCACTTTTGATCCAGGAGATCTCAAGGAAAAAGCTAAAGAAACTTTGTAAGTCAAACATGGAGGAGTTGCGTCTGTCAATAGAGGCAACAAAAAGTTCAGTCCAACAGATACTCCAAGTACAAACCTCCCTGACCATTCAGCCATACCTCACATTTAGTCTGAGTAGCTATGATAGATTGGTGCTCACTCGATTGAGAATCAATACATTTCACCGTTTGTTAACCTTTCCTAAAATCAACGATTGGTCCCACCTGTTACCACTGTGTCCTTGTGATGAAATGTCTAGTCAGTCCACGATGCATGTGGTTCTGTTCTGCCAATTCTACCACGAACCAAGGAAGCAGTGCGTAAAACCAATAATGAAAATCTTGGGTTTGCGGCATTGCCGCCTGGCATTCCTCGTGATCCAATACCTAGAGGTGGAGTGTATTGCAAAGAACATTGCTAATTTGTTTTTATTTTGTACTAAGCACAGGTCAAATTTGGAATAGTACTTGTGAACTGAACACAATGAAATTAATTTTCGTCCACAAACTGCTTAAAATTGTTTTGTACGTAATGATCCAACTTCGTATTATATAACTATGTAAGCCCGCCCAACAATTTTATAGATACGATACTAATTGTTTTTACTTCAACAGTTATTTCTTTTAAGGAGTGTAAATATCATCATGCTGTTTTAAACTGTATCTTTTAAAAATGAACTTTTATGGTTTTGTATTTTAAAAACCGAATAAAGTATCTTTGACTTGACTACTGTAATGGTCTTTATATTAGCCTATCTGAAAAACTACTTAACAGGTTGCAGATGTTCCAAAATGCAGCAGCGCGTCTTTTGTTGGGTATCCCAAAACATTTGTCAGTCAGAAATCAGCTGTATACACTGCACTGGCTCCCAGTTAGGAACTGCATTATCTTCAAAGCCCTGTGCATTACTTACAGAGCACTCCAGAATACAGGCCCCATCTATTTGAGGCGCCTGCTCTACTGATATGCTCTGAAAAGGCATTTACGCTCCGAAGGAGCTAAACTGCTGGCAACTCCGAGAGTCCTCAAGGCCAGATGAGGTGGCAGTAGCTTTAAGGCAGCTGTCCCCAAACTCTGGAATAAACTCCTTGTTGCCATCAGATCCCTTCTAACCTTATTTGCATTTAGGAAGGCCTTGAAAGCAAGGCTATTTGATAAATAGTCATTTTATCTTCACAGAAACTGGCACAGTCCACTGGTCAGTGCCAAGACACCCCCGGGTATTTGTGCGCTTAACAAATGTGTTAACATAGCATAACATAACATAACAGAGTCACAGATGGGCTGGAAAAGCACCTTCATGCCCACTTCCAAGGGCCCAAGACTGTTATGACACCACTTGACAGGGTAAGACTCATAGTTGCAGAGTCTTGGTGATGGTTACAAGAGACAACCCATTGGAGTCACTCTGGTGGTTCTAGGTACTGGCACTCTGATGGTGCTAAGTCCAGTCCTTCTCACCCAGGCAAGAGGCAGAAGGCAGCAAGTCAGCACAGCAGATAGCAATCAAGCAAGGCAGCAGTTCAGCAGAGTGGCAGTCCTTTCAGTAGCACAGCAGTCCTTCTTCCTGGCAGATTATCCACAGGTCTAGAAGTATACTGAAGAGTTGGTGTTGGAGATCCAATATTTATTTCACGTGCCTCCTTTGAGGGGGGAGACGCTTCTAGAGGTTTCCCTTTGAAGTGCAAAGGTTTCCTGCCTCCCTTATCCTGGCTCCAGACTCACTACAGGGGGTATGCAACTCTTTCTTTGGAGGCAGGATACAGCCTATTCAAGTGAAAGTAGAGCTGTGCCCAGCTCCCTTCTCCCATTGATGGCCCCTCCAGGCACACCTAAGCTCTCTATTGTGTGCGGCTGTCTAGGAGGAATACATAAAGCTCAACTGCCAACTACCCCCAGTCATGTGACCAGGTGACAGACTGCAGGCACGAGGGGCCAGATGGGCAACCGTTTTTTGCAGTCTCAAACGGGAAATCGGCCCGTTTGTGACAGCAAAATAGGTCTGTCCTATGTACAAACCCTATTTTGCGAGTCGGTAACCTATTACCAACTCACAAAATAGGGTTTACGACTCCCTATTAGGAAGGCCCGTGCCAAGGGCGTCCCTTCCTAATAGCTACTCACATTTCAACATAAGATTGTTTTGTGGCCGCAAAACACTCACAGTTTACCACCCATTTCAAATGGGTAGTAAGCCACTCACAAACGGGAAGGGGTCCCCAAGGGACTCCTTCCCATTTGTGACTGGCAGTGAAAATATTTTATAAGAGCAGGCAGTGGTCCCATGGACCACTGCCTGCTCTTAAAAAATGAAACAGTAACGTTTCATTTTTCTTTTTTAAATGTATCCCATTTTCCTTTAAGGAAAATGGATTGCATTTTTAAAACAAACTGCTTTATTGTATAAGCAGTCGCAGACATATGGTGGTCTCCCAATGGGTTAGCAAATTGCACCTGCCTCATTATTATTAATGAGGTAGGCAATTTGTGACCCCATTAGAAATAGCAAACAGTGTCTGAGACACTGTTTTTAATTCCAATTTGCGAGTCGTAAATTGCAAGTCACAAAACAACGCAATTGCGACTCGCAAATTGGAAGAGTTGTACATCTGGCCCTAGATGGGTAAGGCAAGAAATGCCAACTTTCTAAAGGTAATACCATAAACAACAGGGGTAACCCATAAGCCCAGAGCGACAGGGTAATATTGATATCTCACAACAATTTCCCGTGGGGCATCATTTAGAATAAAGAATTTCTGTAATTCATACAATACTATAGAAAAATGTATTGCATATACAAATTAATCACCGAAAAGATATGGCCAGCAATAATCTATAAAGATATTTAATGATTTTTTTATTAATATATCTGTATCAGGAGAACTACTCATGGTATAAGGAATGGGACAGGAAGTGGACAAGGAGGTAATTATGGGATTTATCCTGAATCACAGGACGTTAAGCTGACGTTGAGACTCAAACCTGGTTTCTCAATTCCATAGTCAGCAGTGCTGGCTGGAACGCGTCCTGGTCTCCAAAAGATTTAAAGGAACACCTCAATTCAATATGTATACTATAAAAAATAGAAGTTGTTTCCAACCCCCAATTAAATATCCCACAATTTCTCTGTGGCATTTTGGTCCAAAATCATATGCATTGATGACTTGAGTGAATGCCGCTTTCTAATGTAGTACAGATTTCATGGCCTGTCAATCCATGACCTTACTGCTCTTTTAACTATGTGGACAGCTGCCAGGTGGGATTACACTGAGGCACAGGTGGTATGCTTGGATGTTCATGCCTTAAGTACTGAGGGTCTCATTTATGAGGCCCTACTGGCGCTATTGCGCCACTGGAACGTCCCGTTTTTGGTCGTTCCAGGGGTGCAATGTGCCACTGGCATATTTATAAGACCACGTAAAGCCATGTTACATGGCTTTTCATGGCTTTACCAGTATGTTCCCCTTTCACACAGAAAACTGTGGGAAAGGGCCATTCCATGGGTGTTGCTGGGGGTGTTCTCAGCAACATCCATGACTTTTTGTCACTGCCCCAGATTTACGAGAAATCGTAAGTCTGAGGCAGCGTCAAAAATGTATGTATCCCTCCGCAGGGGAGGTGTAAGAGAGGCACGAGGAGAAATTTCTTTATTTCTCCTCATTTTTCGTCTTTCTATGTGTGCTGCACTTTGCAGCACACATAGAAGGAGGAAACAGCCTCTTGTGATTCCTTCCTGCACAATAATAATTATCCTCGCAAAGCAGGCGCCCTTGCACCATGGTGGAATGGTGCCTGCGTTGGCGCACGGCAGCCCATTGTGCGCTGGCGCAGGGCAAAAGGACAGAAATGCGCGGTATCTAATAGATACACCAGGCCTTGCTGCTGCGCTGGCCTACGGCAAAAGAAAAGGGCAGGAATGCGCCGTATCTATTAGATACGTCGCATTCCTGTCTTTTTCCCCTATGCCAGCGCACAATGGGCTGCTGTGCGCTAACACGGGCACCGTTGCACCATTGTGCAAATGTGCCTGCGTTGCGGGGATGATCTTTCTTGTGCAGGAAGGGAAATCTTAGTGCACAAAAACAATCACAAGAGGCTTCTTCCTCTTTCTATGTGTGCTATATGCAGCACACAAAAATTCTGCAGCACACATAGAAAGAGGAAAACTAGGAGAAATAAAGATATTTTGCCTCGTTGTGCATCCCTTACGACCTCCCCTGGGGGAAATGTCAGTTATTGGTGTTGCCTCAGACTTACGATTTCTCGTAAATCTGGAGCAGTGTCAAAAAGCCATGGATGTTGCTGAGAACGCCCCCCGCATCACTCATTGAACGCTCCTTTCACGCAATTTTCTGCGTGAAAGGGGCACATATTAATAAGGCCATGAAAAGCTACGTGACATGGCTTATGAATATGCCAGTGGCACATTGTGCCACCGGACTGTCAAAAAGTGACTTTACGACGGCACAATAGTGCTGCGTGTGGGTCGTCCTGGGTGGAACTTAAAACTCTTGTCCTTCATGCTGAATGCAGTGAGGCTGGTGAGTGACGGTAGAAAAACAGGCTTCTCATGCAAAATATGTAATCTTTCTAAATGCAAACACGATCAGGTGAGGGGCTAGACAGCCATGTCAGCGCGTTCTGCGCTGCTCGCCAGCAAGACGCTGTGTCACGAACTGCCTTCACAATGGCTGGTCTGCTCTTGCTGCGCTGTTATGTATTCTTTCTCGTGAGATCTCTACAGGATAACCCGGCGGCGCTCATTCCCTGTCTGTGTAATGTTCACAGAGCTACCTTTGGCAGGCTCAGCAAATGTGCTTTTAAAGCTACAGGGAACCCGGGAACAGGTTTTTCAATTCGAGGCTGTGCCTGCCCCCTGCGCGAGCTCACGCAGGCCGGTGGCCTAAATTGTCGTAATGATGCAGAATTACTTGGCATGCCAAAAACGGTGTCCTGGCCACATAGCAGGCTAAAATGCTTAGAAGTAGTCAAAGCTGTGCAAAACTAGCAGCGAAGAGCACAGCATATGGTGGAATCTCAAGACCAAAGAAATCCAGCAGTGGGTGGAAGAGAAAAGAAAGGCTGGTGGTTGGTTATTGGCCAACAGTGCTCGTTGACTGGGCAACGGAAGTAGGTTAAGTAATAGAAACTGTACTTAAGGGCAGATGTCAGGCCGACATTTCACTTGCGGGCAAGCCAGTACGGACATGCTGGCCCTCGCATTACAATCAACAGTTTGCTGTAGTCTGTAAATAAACGGTACCAATTACACAGAGAGAGCAGCTCTGCCTTAGACGGCAAACACACGCGGAGCTCTTAATGCCATGTTTTGGAACAAATCAAATCTTTCAGTATTGCTACATATTTTCTATCGGAACCCTTTATTTATTGCTTTTTTTCCCATAATAGAACATCTTACCATCAGTTTCTCAAAAAAAGTGTATGTCCGAAATGAGGCAAAATATGCAAATGTGTTTATCAAAGTTTTTTCAAGCATGATCCAGGCAGAGGAAGGCGTCAGCACACTAGACATGCCATGGAGACCTACAACTACTTAAGTATTGTCAATCAACCAATGTAATCTTTACTGACCATGTGTTGCCATGAAAGACAAGAACAATGCAGAACAGTTAAATGATCATAAGACAAATTTAAAAATACTCCATCGACCACAACATAATTACTTGACATTAAAAACAGATAACCCAGTGACCATAGAACCTGACAGAAAACGCTCGGCGAAGTAAAAACGACAGCACATCAGTCCATTGAAACAGTTTGCATATAAAGAGCATAGTGCAGCTATTAAATGTATACTGATCAGGGATAATAAATATCTGAAACTAGAGTGATGATCCTTGGAGGCAGGCGTTATCGGTCATCCATAGATTTCCTGTCTCGAATAGCAGCTTTAAGAAAAGAACTGACCCTGGCACAAATAATTGGGATGCCTAGTGACTGCAGGTTGTGCAAAGCCTTTTTTTCACAATTTCGATGACCCAAAAAATGTAAAAGGGGTTTGAGAAAGAGTCTTTGAGCTTAGCTAAAATAATTTTACAAAAATGTAATTGTGTGGAAATTCAGTCACAGGGACAGACCCGAGAAGTGCCTCCCATTCTATCAGTTGGCATGCCTAAACTCATAAATCGCAATACTGAGTCTCATCTAAATCAAACAAGCATTGGCATAGCCAATAGGTCTCGCCTTTGGGACCTTATAAGTGCTTAGCCATGCAACAGTTGATGTTGTTGCTCAAAGGATGTTTTAGCTGCATAACTAAATACTTATAAGCTCCCAATAGCGAGACCTATTGGCTATGCCAATTCTTTTTTTTTTTTTTGCTGGCTAACTTATTTAAATTTTTTTATACAATGTATCTTATTAGTCAAAACATCTGTTTTAAAGAGCTCTCCCTGCCTAAGTGCATTATTTACCTGGTGTCTTCAAGCAAAATAGTACCAAATGAAAGATTGAACAAGCACTTACAAAAGCATTTCCTTTTGTGCTGGGATCAGGATTCATTTTTTTTTACTTGGAACAATGGTGACATAGTGGATGTTTAGTGGATTAGGGCATAATAAAATATGGCGTACGTACTTAATGTTTAATTGCTGGACGTTGGTAATCCCAAATAAAAACACACACACACACCCAGCTCCCCACACCATTATTGCTGTAACAGTGAAAATCCGAGCATTGCTCTAAATATTTTTACTATTCCATTCGGGAAAATTAGATTTTCTCCTTAAGCTTAGCTTCTTTTCTTTATTTCCGTCTCTTCCTTTTCTCTATGTACACTGCTCTGGCTAGAGAGTGACCTCCAGTTCGAAAGAATTGAAAAATGGGAGGGGTGTGTAACAGGAGAACAGAGGTAAACAGCATGGGGTAACAAGAGAAGTAGAGGGAGACCGAGAGAAAGGGAAATAGAAACTGGTGAGATAGACAGAAAACAAGATAAAAGGAGGTACAACGACGAAGCGGTTGGAAAAGATGGAGTGGCAGGTAGAGTTTTAGAGTGGGGTATAGAGCTAGGAAGAACTAGAGATAAGGAGAAGGGAAGTAGAGACAGTGTGATGATGTGGGGGGTACACCCCCGGGTGAGGGCAGATGGGGGAAAGGTAGAAAGAGCCGTGGGTTAGAGTTTGGTAGAGACAGAGGTAGACAGATATGGCAATAGAGAGATACACGGAATAGAGACAACTGTAAGGTTCTAAAAGGGGTGAAACGAGAAAAGGTATAAAAAACAGGTCAGATAAAGAGAAGAGAGAGGGGCATGGAGAATAGAATGACAAAGGTGACAGAAAAGCTGAAGTGGGTATACACAGGTTAGGCATATGAAGATGTTGAGCTAGAGAGAGCGTTGTAACAGGGAGGTGAGATAGAGAGGCTTAGTTGAAAGAGAGGAGGTTTTCCAGGGTGTGATGAGAAAGAAGGTGAGGAGATAATGATAAAGAAAATGATAAAGAAGTAAAATAGTTGTAGAGGGAACTCTTGTAGAAAGAGAGGTGAGGTTGGGATGAGGTGGTGAGTGAATGGCTGGATTAATTGAGAGGTTAGTTAGGGAGAGGTGGAGTGAGAGAGATGAGGTAATGATAGAGGTGAATTACTGACAGAACTGTTAATAGGGATGTAGGTAGATGGTATGGAGAGATGACGAGAGGTAGAAAGTCGAGGTAGCTAGATGAGGTTGAGAATCGGGTGGAGTAGATGGAGGGATGGCAAGAGCCATGCGGTGCAGAGAGGGTGTGCGGTGAGTGGGAGGTTAGAGATAGGCTCAGAGGCTGGTACAGAGGTATAGTTATAAGCGAGAAGTAAAGGAGTGGCTATAGGCAGAAGTACTGACAGGTGAGAGACATTTGGGCTGCATAGCGCATAGGGACATAGAAATAGGTAGAGTGCGAGAGAGTTGGAGAGAGATAGGGTGGAGATTCAATAGATGGTACGAATTAAGTAGAGGGATATAATACTAAAATGTATTTCTGTCATGCACGCACCTTATTGTCTCAGGAGTGTCGCGGAATCTCGATGCTAAACACCCTGCTTCACCCCTATCACCCCCGGGAGTCAGGATATAACACCAACACCCATGAGGTAACCAGGGGGAAAACAGGGGAACAAAAACAAGAGTAGAAGGGAAAGTAAACAGCACTCTGCAATCTTCACCAGGGGTGGATTCAGGCCAGGCTTTTCTAGTCTGGAACTGTATGAAAACAAAGTAGAAATTAGTATAAAACCCCTCCCCACGCTATTCGCAAATGACTTGTCTATGACCCAATGGTGTACCTTCAGATTGGAGGGTGTAATCAGGTTTCTGGGAGTTATATGTGCTGGAAGGATATGCCTGGTTCCTGTAAGTAGGAAGAAACTATAAGAAAACAGCAAGCCTTCTATGTGAATGAACGACAAACTATATGTCAAGTGCTCACCTATAACTACCAGGCTTGTAGACATAAAATAACGGAGGCCATACCAGAACTTGCCGATGCAAATACCTTGTTAAATAGCCACAAGGTCGGAATATCGAAACACACGAAAATAGCAATGTGTAAACACTTCCACGAGAGGACCAAAGAGAAAAGCGGTGTGCACACCATGCAAGTGATAGAATTCTCGCTTGCGACTAATGAGAAACAACGGAAAGTTAAGAAAACATATATAAGAAGCAAACAGCTTCTTTCCTCATGAAGCGGACGTTTTTGGAAACGCTGGAAACAACGAGAACGGAGGTCTCACCACTAGCTCCTCGGACGAACCCCACACCGTGACCCGGAACGAATGCTCGAACGCTAGCTAATCGCGAAGCGTTTCCGGGAGCGTGAGGTGGGTCTAAATGTTCTGATTCGTTTTACTGCGCATGCGCGGAGAGCCGCGCATGCGTCCTAAGGTTGTTCTCCTGAGTTTGCCAACCCCCGTATTTTGGATCGGCTGCTGTTTACAATACAACGGATCGGCGAAGGAGCATAGGCAGGCATGACAGAACATCCCCCCCACAACACCCCGACTGGTTTGGGCTTGTGAGGGTATCTTCTGTGGAATGCTCTTATCAGACGAGGAGCATGTACCTGGCTTGCAGGCTCCCAAGAACGTTCTTCAATGCCATAACCTTTCCAATGTATGAGATATTGGAGTCGACGTCTTACACGTCTGGAATCAATGATAGCCCGACCTCGTATTCTTCACTATTATCAATCAGTGTAGGAACGGGGACTGTTTGAAGGCGAGTACCGGGTGCAACAAGTTTTAAAAGGGAGACATGAAATACAGGGTGAATTTTCATGGATGGAGGTAAGTCCAGTTTCATAGCCACAGGATTAATTACTTGTCCAATAAGAAAGGGACCAACATACTTGGGCTTGAACTTGCAAGTTCCTTTCAAGGCCAAATACTTGGTGGAAAGCCATACCTTGTCATCTTTCTGATAAGTAGGTTCTAGGTGTCTATGTGCGTCTGCCTTTTTTTATAGTCAGATTTAGCTCTGTCAAGTTTGTCATGGATGTTAGAATGCACTGTCTGGAGGTGGCAAACTAGGTCTTGCACAGCAGGAGTGTCACAGGGTTGTAATGAAGAGTAAGGCAGTACTCTAGGATGGAAACCATATGAACCATAAAAGGGAGTGAACAAGGTGGAAAAATGATGGCTGTTGTTGTAGGATAGTTCTGCTAGCCAAACCAACTCATCCCATTCTTTCTGGTCTTGTAAGAATTGGCATCGAAGGAACTGTTCAAAACTCTGGTTCACCCTTTCGGTTTGCCCATCTGTTTGAGGGTGATGACTGGACGAGAGACGAACCTCAATATGTAATGTGTTACATAACTGTCTCCAGAATCGTGATACAAATTGTGTACCTCTATCAGTGATCACAACTTATGGTAGTCCATGTAGTCTGACTATGTGGAGTAAAGAGACCTTTGCCAATACGGTAGATGTAGGAAGGCTCTTTAAGGGAATGAAATGGGCGGTTTTAGTAAATAAATCCACTACGACCAGGGGTGTAGTATTCCCCCCTTTCGTACATGGCAGCTCCACGATAAAGTCCATGGACACTGTATGCCATGATGCAGGAGCAGTGGGAATATGATGTAATAAACCCACCAACCCTTCATGTGACGGTTTTCCTTGAGCACAAATATGACATGTCTTAACATATTGTTGCACATCCCCGGCTAAATGAGGCCACCAACAATACCTCTTCACTAATTCCAATGTCCTCTTATATCCAGGATGTCCCGCCACAGCATGGGAATGGCACCATTCCAAAACCTGTTTCTGAAGGGGTAAAGTAGGGACAAACAAACCGCCTTGTACATAATGTAGACCAGCCTTGACAAGGGACGGTTGGTTCCCCAACAATGTTTGTAATGAAGGGTCTTGCTGGGCGTTCTTCACCTGCAGTAAAAAGCTTTCCTCTGTAGTGAGTACCCCTATAATTTTTTGGGGACCTATGATACAAGGAGGTTTGTCGTCAAGAGGGAAAGGTTCAAAGCCTAGACGAAACAGAGCGTCCGCCTTCCCGTTCTGTTTCCCTGCACGAAAATGTATAACGAAGTCATATTCGCTAAAGAACTGTGTCCATCTCAATTGCCTCATAGATAATGCTCTGGCAGTTTTTAGGTACTGTAGATTACGATGGTCAGCCAGAACAGTTACCGTATGGTGTGTGCCCAGCAAATACTGCCGCCATTCTTCCAAGACCTTTTTGATCGCTAGTAGTTCCTTTTTCCCCACTGCGTAATTGACTTCAGCAGGTGTGAGTTTATGTGAGTAATAAGCAACGGGATGTAGCTCCCCTGTAACCAAATCAGCTTGAGAAAGGATGCCCCCCACTGCCACTTGTGAGGTATCTACCTCCACAACAAAAGGACTCCTAGGATCAGGATGTTTCAGAATGGGGGCTTGAGTGAATGCCGTTTTCAGGATGTTGAACGCTTTATCCGCTTCCTCAGACCACAAAAAGGGGATACCCTTGCGTAACAAACGGGTAATAGGAGCGACTACATCTGAAAACTGGTGGATGAAACGTCTATAGAAATTAGAAAACCCTATAAACTGTTGAACTTCTTTCACGCTTTTAGGGGGTGGCCATTGTAACACAGCATTGATCTTTTGGGGATCCATTCGCAAACCCTGGGCAGACACGATATACCCCAGGAAGGCAACTTGATGTCGATGGAAAAAACATTTATCTAATTTACAAAATAAATGGTTCTCCTGTAGTTTGTGTAACACTGCTTGTACATGTAGAATGTGGTCTTTTAAGGTCTTGGAGTAAATAAGTAGATCATCAATATTAGCTATTACGCTTTTGTCAAGGTACTCCTTCAGCACCTCATTGATGAAATGTTGAAATGCTAAAGGAGCATTACAAAGCCTGAAGGGCATCACTAAATATTCATAAAATCCGAACTTGGTACAGAATGCCGTTTTCCACTCATCTCCATCTTTGACTCTAACAAGGTGGTAGGCTCCACGTAGGTCTAATTTTGTGAACCATTCGGCGTCTTTGATTTGGTCTAACAAAGAGGAGATGAGTGGCAAAGGGTATCTATTCTTGATTGTAATGGTATTCAGGGCTCTATAGTCTATGCAACAACGCAAACCTCCCTCCCTTTTAGGGATAAAGAAAAGGGCTGAGGGTGCAGGGGATCTGGAGGGTCTGATGTATCCTAACTCCAGCATAGTGTCAAGGTATTCTCTTAAATAAAGGTTTTTCTTTTCTGTTAAAGAGTACACTCTGCTTGTGGGTATACGTGCTCCTGGCTGCAGGTCTATACGACAGTCGTATACCCTATGGGGAGGTAAGGTGGGGGCTTGTTCTTTATCAAACACCGAACAGAACTCTTGATATTCAGAGGGTAACGCGGTGTCAGGTTGTTCTACAGTGTATTTCTCTTCTGGAGTTAGGGAGACTAGGGTCATTGCTCTCTGCCTAGGAGACTTAGAAGTAGAACCAGAGTTGACTTGGATGTCTGTATTTGTCTCCTTCTTGTGGGTATGACATTCGTCTCTGAACTCAATATGGGTCTGTTGCCAATCGATCAGGGGATTATGTAGTCGCAACCACGGTAGTCCTAACACCACAGGGAACTGAGGAGAATCTATTAAATCAAACGCGAGTGTTTCCCAGTGTGCGATGGCGACATACAGCTCCAAAAAGATGGTAGAATGTGTAATCGGTCCCGATTTCAGAAGACTACCATCGATAGTATATTCGTCCTCAGGGACTCTTTTTTGTACTTCAGGAATAGAATGGGCAGCAGCCCATCGTCTGTCCATAAAATTTCCGGAAGCTCCTGAATCTATCATGATAGGTTGATCTAAGGTGCTGTCAAGCCAAGTCAATATTGAAGGAACAAAAAAGTGTCAGTTTTCAGCCACCAAAGAGGAGACCATATGACTTGTGGGACCCGACGGTGCGGTCTCTTTTAACCTCGGGTCGACTAGTTTTCCGACTTGCGGAACTGTCTTGGTTTCACCGGACATTCTCTTAGAAAATGTCCTGCTTTCCCACAATATAGACATAACCGATTGTCACGTCTCCTTTGTTTCTCTGCTTCGCTTAAGGGACCCTTTATGCTGCCTATCTGCATAGGTTCGGGTTCGTCAACTTTAATATCAGCTTTGGGTTTTCTTTCTCTTGTCCCGATTTTAGGATATTCATATCGTCCCCTGTCTCTTCGCCTTTCTCCTAACCTATGATCAAACTTTACGACCAGGTCTATTAATTCAGAGCATGTGGCTGGGGGATCTACTACGTGAGCCAAAGCGTCTTTTAGTTCATCACGCAGGCCTTTGTAGAAAAGGGCACTGCGTTTTTCTGTAGGCCAATCGGCTTCCACCACTAGTCTATTGAATGCAGAAATGTATGTAATAAGGTCTTTAGACCCTTGCTTAAGATTCAATAACTCCGTGTCTGCCGCATGAGTGAACGTGTGCTTATCAAACATTTTCGTAATTCACGCCTGAAAGCGTTATAATCCAGCAAAAGAGGATCGTCTTTATCGATCAAAGGGATGGTCCAATTGGCAGCGGAACCCCCCAAATAGGAAAGGACAAAAGCTACTTTAGCTTGGTCATTCGGAAAACAAGAGGCCTGACACAGGAAATGCATATGACATTGTGTCAGAAAGGTGGCACATTTAGTGGGATCACCATAAAAACGCTCAGGGAGAGCTAAGGGAATGGTATGTGGTGTCACTAGCTGCACTACTTGTGCATTGGTACTAGAGCTAGCCCCCTCTTCTCTTTGGATGCGCAAGGCCTCCACTCTATCTGAGAGAGCTTGGGTTTCTCTCTGGAGGTTCCCCACCATATTAGCCACATCCTGTAAAGAGAGATCCATGGCACTCGGGAGACAAATCTATTAGGCTTCGCGATCTGTCATGCACGCACCTTATTGTCTCAGGAGTGTCGCGGAATCTCGATGCTAAACACCCTGCTTCACCCCTATCACCCCCGGGAGTCAGGATATAACACCAACACCCATGAGGTAACCAGGGGGAAAACAGGGGAACAAAAACAAGGGTAGAAGGGAAAGTAAACAGCACTCTGCAATCTTCACCAGGAGTGGATTCAGGTCAGGCTTTTCTAGTCTGGAACTGTATGAAAACAAAGTAGAAATTAGTATAAAACCCCTCTCCACGCTATTCGCAAATGACTTGTCTATGACCCAATGGTGTACCTTCAGATTGGAGAGTGTAATCAGGTTTCTGGGAGGTATATGTGCTGGAAGGATATGCCTGGTTCCTGTAAGTAGGAAGAAACTATAAGAAAACAGCAAGCCTTCTATGTGAATGAACGACAAACTATATGTCAAGTGCTCACCTATAACTACCAGGCTTGTAGACATAAAATAACGGAGGCCATACCAGAACTTGCCGATGCAAATACCTTGTTAAATAGCCACAAGGTCGGGATATTGAAACACACGAAAATAGCAATGTGTAAACACTTCCATGAGAGGACCAAAGAGAAAAGCGGTGTGCACACCATGCAAGCAATAGAATTCTCACTTGCTACTAATGAGAAACAACGGAAAGTTTAGAAAACATATATAAGAATCAAACGGCTTCTTTACTCACGAAGCAGACGTTTTTGGCAACGCTGAAAACAACGAGAACGGAGGTCTCACCACTAGCTCCTTCCGGGAGCGTGAGGTGGGTCTAAATGTCCTGATTCGTTTTACTGCGCATGCGCGGAGAGCCGCGCATGCGTCCTAAGGTTGTTCTCCTGAGTTTGCCAACCGTTAGGGTTTGCCAACCCCATATTTTGGATCGGCTGCTGTTTACCATACAACGGATCGGCGGAGGAGCATAGGCAGGCATGACAATTTCTAACTTAATTGCTACTGACTAACTGTAAGTGCAAGAGTTGTGGCTGGGCAGGTTGTTTGGGCAGGCTGGACATGCAATAACTTTCTGTGCAGTGCCCATGCCAGGCTGCCCATGTAAAAAGAAATGTGCTTTGGACGCCTTCTTTGCTGTGATTTAAGACGTCTCTCGGCGGAGGGATTACCCTAAAACCCAAAAGTAATTAAAACAGATAATTCACCATTGAAAACAGTGGAAAGCTTTATTTTAAGGTTGAGTTGAGATAGAACCACCAGACTGGTTCCTTTGCTCTAAAGTAAGCATCTTTTCACAATTTTATCTCGAACGTCACGTTGGTCACAGCTTTCTATTACAACTTTATGTATACCTGCAGTACTGCATGACGTGTTCTATCTTCCCTTGATGGTATGAAGGATGCTGGAGTATGAAAAGTATCTCGGGACTAAGTTATAATAACTTGCAGTAAATCTTCAAGACGGTGATGAAAGTGGATTTCAATAATCTTATTTTCTTAACTTAAAGACAACAGCTCTGTTTTAACTTGATTTCAACAGCCTGATATAAATCATTACTTTTTTATATTAAATCAGTCAAATGAAGGCCCTGTCTGTAAAACATTCCTTCCATCATAGCTTTATTTTTAGTTCAGTCAGTTGTTTGAAAGTGGGTCCCATATTGCGTGCCAGACCCTAAAAAGCATGTCTGCAACTTTGTGTTTTGTCGGGAGAAGCGTGAAAAGCATCCGACGAGCTTTGGTGGGAAAAAGAAGGAACACACAAAGGAGAAATCAACGAAAAGCATGCACTATTAGGAAGGGCTAAAAGTAAAAGAAACAATCAAGGCCCTCCCAGATTATGACTTCTGGAGCCTCGCCTGGGCACTGGATAAGTAGTGGACTGGATAAGGAGATTGGTACTCTAGGAGGTGAGGAAAGAGGTAGGACTGAAATGGGGTTCAGTGAGAAGGTGCCAAGGGATGAGGCGATACATGAATCTGATACTGGAAATGTGCTGCGAAGGTGGAGACCGCCACAGGGACCGATTCTAGACCAGTGTGAGGCCTTTCCCGGCTACCAGGCCAACTGGTGATCATTAAGCCGAATTCAGAGTGGCTGCAGCCATTTACAAGGTGTGTGCCAGGGTCGTAGATACAAATGCACAACACTGATTTCCACACTACTCAATTTGCACAATTCACTAACGCAGAGAACCAGTTAAAATGTCTCAAAAGCACCTATCCCCACCAGTTTTTTGTGTTCATGGAGAAGCCATGGCTATTCACGTATGTCGCTCAGGAACCGGCCACACAAGAATGAGTGACGCCACACGAGTCAGAAGAAGGGGACAAACGTCCTATACTACTGCTGAGCGCAGCTTTGCTGTTCAGGTCACTTGACACAGCGGAAGAAGTCCAAAGAGCGTGTCCGCTGGTCCGTTTCATCAATATTCAGGAAGGTGGGTGACCAAATAAAATGAAGGTTCTTGGAGGTCACACAGAAGAGGTCTACTGGCCTGGGAGTACAACAGTAGCAGAAGGGAGAAACGTGTTCTTGCTCCTGTTACACTTCTTAGCCTCGTTTTAAAGCACATAAAAAGCAAGTGCGGAGCACCAGCCATTGTGTAGGCATCAGAGCCAAACACGATTCCCTACATGACCTGGCTAAATTAAGGACCTCATCAGGAACTTCAGTATAAAGTGTCGAGTCTTAAATACATGCAGATGAGCAACGTTGCTGCTTTGCAGATTATATTCAAGGCGCATGAAACAAAGGCCGCCGGCGTTGCCTTGTTTGCATGTCTACAAAGGAGGAACTCCCCATATTGGTGCAGCAATTCAGACACAGAAGAGGCTCCTTGCATGGAGGACTCAAGTAACTCATGCACAGGGAGTGCCTGAACGCTCTGCTACGATCCATGCAGAATCGAGAGCCCTATGCAGCTTCAGAAAACAGAAGATCTTTCCAGCACCTGAATACCTTTTCAAAATTAGTGTTGGTAGAATGTGCTCACTGAAGTCAAGTTGAACCAGAACCTTAGACTAAAGGGATAACCCGCCAGGACTGCCGAGAGGTGATGGCCCGAGACCAGGCTTCAGATGTGGAAATGGCTCAGAGGAAGATGCAAGGTCTGTAGCTGAAGGCTATCTGTGCACCCATACACTACACTGAACAGAGAAGTACGTTTCAGACGAGGCACAGGTACCACTGCGATCCTTGCTGGAGGGAACAATTTTACATGGGCTAGTGCAAAATAGGCTTGAGTAAGAAAATATAACAAATAAATACCATCTGGAATATTAATCCTAAAAAACACCCACTAGGATAGAACCCCGTGGCACCGCCGCAAACAAACAGAGTTTATGGGAAAGCATGATTCAGTCGAAGGACTGCATTCGTAAGAGCCCCAAGAGGTAAGCCTGCCTTGTCTTCCAAAACACTGACTGGATGTAGAACAAGCATTGGCCGCGCGGCCGTAAAAGTAAAGCCGCGGGGCCGTGAAATGAAATAATTAAAAAAAAGGCGGGTGGTGACGCAAGTGCTACCTTGCTGGCCACGAGCTTGTTGTTACACATATGCACACGCGCTCTTGTGCGCGTGATAGTAAGCTGGTCGCCAGGAAAGTAGCACTTTTCAAAGCAGCTACTAAATGTCTCGGCCACCCAGCGCAAACGCTGGATCAGGCCGAGACCTAAAAAGGAGAGACCTTTCCCATTGCGTTAGTTCAAGGGATAAGATAAAACACAGGCAGGCTCTGGGCTAGCAATGATACGATAATAAGCCATAACAGTACTCTTTACCAACTCCTTCTGCAATCTTTCCTTGGCACAGTGTTCCAAAAAGAGGGTTTTTAAGAGGCTATTTACCCGTGATTTGTCTCCTTCTGTAGACTAGTAGTAGACAAAAACAGCGAAGACAATCCCAGCCCTTGAAGGGCTATAAAAATGTATTTCAACCTCGGAATACAGCCCCAGTTATCAAAAAGGAGACAATCTGAAAATGATGTCTCTACAGAGTGCAGTTTGGGGATTTGTCCAGATACTGACCCAAAGAAGCAAGGGTGCCATTTGGATAACATTGTCAATAAAATGCTGCTTAAGCTCTGTGTGTAAGATAAAACTAGAAGTTGAAGTGGGAAGCTGTAAAAACCTTCTACATATGCGATCTTCCTCACACTGACAAGGGAATCTCTTATGGAAACCCCATATCCCTGCCACATACTTGGCAGCTGGGACAGATTGGGCATTATGGATTTTTAAAAGAGGTAGAATTGTCCCCTGTTTCCTTTGGCTAGAGAAATTGAAGATAGTTCCCATTGACCTGCTAAGTATGAGATTATAGCTGGCCAATTGAGAATGCCAGGAACCTGTTGAGTTAAAAATAGATAGGTACAATCCTTCACACAATACAGGGACTGCCCCTGTATGAGCTATCTGCGGGTTTCATGTTGTGTTCTTATGTTGTTTATGTTTGATTATAAGTCTGTACAATGTTCCTTTAAACGTGTGTGATGTTTGGGCCATGGAGTGTAAGGTGATGTACCATTCTAGATCTTGTGGTCAGTTATCAATGTGCCTCAAGACTGTATGCTACAATATTTAGATGGTGTTTTTTTTAAAATTGTATTGGAAACCGGAACCGTGTATTTCCTTTGGGAGGAAAAATGAAGTGAAAAAGTAAGAGCTTCGAGGGAACATCGGTGTGTGGAATTCACATCTACATGGACTTTGAGGAATTGTGTGCAGCTATTGTGGTAAGAATTACCTTGTTTTCATGTGCTTGAGAAGTGGCCATTGAATTGACCGCCTCCGGCTGCATTTTTCGAGCAGAGGGGGCATTCGGAGCTGGCTGAGCGCGAAGCTGGTGACGCTGCTGGTGTTCTTCTCTATTCGTCACCGGGTATGCGCAGGAAGTAGCGGATCGACATCGGAAAAGCGAATTGACGTCGGCACGCAAGGTCACGCAACGTGACCTTTCGAAGCGGCCATTTTGGGACAATATTAAATCGTTCACCACAGAGTGCTCACCGAAGGTGAAATTAGAGCACAAGATCGATTGAAGTTAACGCTGCGAACTGATTCCAAAATTTTTATTCTGAGAATCTGCACAACCGTTATAACTACAGGTGAGAAAGTCGGGGAAAAGTTATTTTTTTTTTGTTTGGGAAAGATCTTATCCAAGCATATTTGGCTACAAAGTTATACTGTTTATGGATGAAGGTGATAGTACTGTAAGTGGAAATAAAGTCATGGCACAACAGAATTTTTAAATAAGTGCTCCTGAACCATTCTGGGCTACTGGTACACAACCTAATATCAAATGGATTGAATGGAAGGAGTATTTTATTAATTATATTGAGGCAATTGATGAGGCTAAAAAGATGAAAGCTGAACAGTGAAAAATAATTTTGTTGCATTCATTAGGACCTATGGGATTGAAAACACATTCACGCATGAGTAAATGTGCTGATCCAGATTTAGATGTATTTGAAAATACCCTTAAAGATATGGACAAGTATTTTGCGCCAAAAGTGTGTATTGGAGTTATAAGGCATAAATTCTTTCAAAGAAAACAAACAAAAGAAGAGACAGTTGACAAATGGATTGTTGATTTAAAGAAACTAGCTATTGACTGCAAATTTGGAGGATTACATGATGATCTAATACGGGATCAGTTAGTCATGCACAATAATAATTCTACACTACAGGACCGTCTGTGGGTTAATGGAGATGCGCCACTAGATGACGTAGTAGCTATAATGAGAAAATCGGAAATGTCAGGTAGATGTGCAACGGTAGTTAAGGAAGCAGACAAAGATTCAATCAAAACACCTGGAACTATATGTAAAATTCAAGGTCCAGTCAAGAATTATCATCAGCAGTCACAAGGGAAATGAATAAATCAACCAGCAAAGTATCAGAGTAAAGATAGGAAGATAGAAGAAAGAAGATGCTATCAATGTGATAGTAGAGAACATTTAGCTTTTAGTAAAATGTGTCCTGCGTTAAGGAAGAAGTGTGGTATTTGTGGACTTATGGGTCATTTTGGTAAGATGTGTCGTAGACGCACTAATGTGAAATATATTTGGGATGAGAAAGGAGGTGATGTGGAAGATGATGTGATAGATGAGGGGTGAGTTAAAATGTGAGAGGAAATTATGTTATAAATATTACGGAAAATTCTTTGGAAGGTAAACCTGTATGCGAAATATAGTTGGGGGGAGTTATAGTGAATGTTTATGCGGATTCTGGATCCCCGTACACCATAGTAAATGAAAAAATGTGGAAAAAATAAATCGTAAGTAAGATTGGAAACCATTTAAATGTACCGGATATTAGCCCGATTAGCTACACTGGTGAAAAGATCGACATCTTGGGTTTCAGATGGCTTACATTTTTATTCAAAGGAAGATCCACTAGAGGGAAGCTATATGTGGCAAAGGTTGGACCATCCGTCCTTGGGTGGTTTGATCAAAATAACCTAAACATTATATTAGACCCCAATAGCAAAGAAAAGGTTTTGATCATGGATGAGTGCAGTAAGTTGGGTGATGTGCTGTGTAAAAGTGTTCCGAAAGTTTTTAGTGAAGAATTGGGAGCACTAAAGGGCTTTGAGCACAAAATTGTGCTAAAAGCTAATGCTGAACCAAAAGTACATAAAGCAAGACCTATTCCCATGCTAATCAGGGAGGAAGTTAAGAAAGAGATACAAGGTTTACTGTCCAAAAGAGTAATTGAGGAGATTGAAACATCTGAATGGATTTCTCCGGTTGTGGTTGCCCGGAAACCCAACGGAAAAATGTGTTTGTGCATTGATTTGCGCCACCTGAATAACAATATAGTAATCGAAAAGTTTCCTCTACCAAAACTTAACAAAATGGTGTCTTCATTAAGAGGTTTGCAAAAAACACAGTTGATGGACAGAATGTAGAAAATTGTCATACATTCACCCCAGTACAAGGATCTGGGCCTAAATCCATCGTTTCTTTGCACTCCACACCACCCTGGGTTAGACACTGGCTATATGCAAATCAGCTCTGACCCTGTGCCTCATGGGAACAGTCCAGTCCGAACTACCAAGCCATGTCTTTCCCAGACCGGAATCAAGCATCCAAGGACCGGTTTCTGGCTGTCAGCCTTCATCAGCCTGGATAGCTTGACTCCAGTGGTGTGGAGAGCCTGGGACTCACGTCTGAGCATACCCAGCCCACTCGGGGTGAAATTTGCAAAAAACACAGTTGATGGACAGAATGTAGAACAATGTCATACATTCACCCCAGTACAAGGATCTGGGCCTAAATCCATCGTTTTTTTGCACTCCACACCACCCTGGGTTAGACACTGGCTATATGCAAATCAGCTCTGACCCTGTGCCTCATGGGAACAGTCCAGTCCGAAATACCAAGCCATGTCTTTCCCAGACCGGAATCAAGCATCCAAGGACCGGTTTCTGGCTATCAGCCTTCATCAGCCTGGATAGCTTGACTCCAGTGGTGTGGAGAGCCTGGGACTCACGTCTGAGCATACCCAGCCCACTCGGGGTGAAATTTGCAAAAAACACAGTTGATGGACAGAATGTAGAACAATGTCATACATTCACCCCAGTACAAGGCTCTGGGCCTAAATCCATCGTTTTTTTTGCACTCCACACCACCCTGGGTTAGACACTGGCTATATGCAAATCAGCTCTGACCCTGTGCCTCATGGGAACAGTCCTGTCCGAACTACCAAGCCATGTCTTTCCCAGACCGGAATCAAGCATCCAAGGACCGGTTTCTGGTTATCAGCCTTCATCAGCCTGGATAGCTTGACTCCAGTGGTGTGGAGAGCCTGGGACTCACGTCTGAGCATACCCAGCCCACTCGGGGTGAAATTTGCAAAAAACACAGTTGATGGACAGAATGTAGAACAATGTCATACATTCACCCCAGTACAAGGATCTGGGCATAAATCCATCGTTTTTTTGCACTCCACACCACCCTGGGTTAGACACTGGCTATATGCAAATCAGCTCTGACCCTGTGCCTCATGGGAACAGTCCAGTCCGAACTACCAAGCCATGTCTTTCCCAGACCGGAATCAAGCATCCCAGACCGGAATCAAGCATCCAAGGACTGGTTTCTGGTTATCAGCCTTCATCAGCCTGGATAGCTTGACTCCAGTGGTTTGGAGAGCCTGGGACTCACGTCTGAGCATATCACGTCTGAACTGTTCCCATGAGGCTCAGGGTCAGAGCTGATTTGCATATAGCCAGTGTGGTGTGGAGTGCAAAAAAACGATGGATTTAGGCCCAGATGCTCAGACGTGAGTCCCAGGCTCTCCACACCACTGGAGTCAAGCTATCCAGGCTGATGAAGGCTGATAGCCAGAAACCGGTCCTTGGATGCTTGATTCCGGTCTGGGAAAGACATGGCTTGGTAGTTCGGACTGGACTGTTCCCATGAGGCACAGGGTCAGAGCTGATTTGCATATAGCCAGTGTCTAACCCAGGGTGGTGTGGAGTGCAAAAAAACGATGGATTTAGGCCCAGATCCTTGTACTGGGGTGAATGTATGACATTGTTCTACATTCTGTCCATCAACTGTGTTTATTGCAATTTTCACCCCGAGTCTGCTGGGGATGCTCAGACGTGAGTCCCAGGCTCTCCACACCACTGGAGTCAAGCTATCCAGGCTGATGAAGGCTGATAGCCAGAAACCGGTCCTTGGATGCTTGATTCCGGTCTGGGAAAGACATGGCTTGGTAGTTCGGACTGGACTGTTCCCATGAGGCACAGGGTCCGAGCTGATTTGCATATAGCCAGTGTCTAACCCAGGGTGGTGTGGAGTGCAAAAAAACAATGGATTTAGGCCCAGATCCTTGTACTGGGGTGAATGTATGACATTGTTCTACATTCTGTCCATCAACTGTGTTTTTTGCAATTTTCACCCCGAGTGTGCTGGGGATGCTCAGACGTGAGTCCCAGGCTCTCCACACCACTGGAGTCAAGCTATCCAGGCTGATGAAGGCTGATAGCCAGAAACCGGTCCTTGGATGCTTGATTCCGGTCTGGGAAAGACATGGCTTGGTAGTTCGGACTGGACTGTTCCCATGAGGCACAGGGTCAGAGCTGATTTGCATACAGCCAGTGTCTAACCCAGGGTGGTGTGGAGTGCAAAAAAAACGATGGATTTAGGCCCAGATCCTTGTACTGGGGTGAATGTATGACATTGTTCTACATTCTGTCCATCAACTGTGTTTTTTGCAATTTTCACCCCGAGTGTGCTGGGGATGCTCAGACGTGAGTCCCAGGCTCTCCACACCACTGGAGTCAAGCTATCCAGGCTGATGAAGGCTGATAGCCAGAAACCGGTCCTTGGATGCTTGATTCCGGTCTGGGAAAGACATGGCTTGGTAGTTCGGACTGGACTGTTCCCATGAGGCACAGGGTCAGAGCTGATTTGCATATAGCCAGTGTCTAACCCAGGGTGGTGTGGAGTGCAAAAAAACGATGGATTTAGGCCAAGATCCTTGTACTGGGGTGAATGTATGACATTGTTCTACATTCTGTCCATCAACTGTGTTTTTTGCAATTTTCATTAAGAGGTGCCACATGGTTTTCCATAATTGACCTCTCCGCCGCTTATCATCAGGTGGAGTTGGAACCTGAGTCGAGGAAACTCACGGCTTTTATCACGCCTTTTGGTTGCTACCAATTCAGGCGCATGCAATTTGGGCTGGCATCAGCCGCGGCTGTCTTCCAGCGCCTCATGCATAGATTGTTTGGTGAAATGGATATGGTTTCTTTCTTCCAGGATGACATTTTGGTTGCGGCGGCAAACAAAATTGATCATGATTTGAAGTTAGAACAGGTTTTAAAGACATTCCAGTCAGCTGGGGTGACGGTAGAATTGTCTAAGTGTAAGTTTGGTCAAAGAAGTGTGTCATATTTGGGCCATATTATTAGTGAAGAGGGGGTAAGACCTAAACCTACATTGGTGGAAAATATTGTAAAGCCATCGGCACCTACTACTAAAGAAGAAGTGAGAGTGTTTCTTGGCATGGCTAAGTATTGTGCAAAGTTTATAAATGATTTTGCATCAAAAGTATATAACATTCGTACCTTACTCAAGAAAAATGCAAAGTTTGAGTGGACTAAAGCATGTGAAGATGAGTTCACACAGATCAAAGTCGATTTACAAAATGTGAATGCCTTTGCTAGCTTTGATCCGAATGTGGATTGTTTATTGACTACAGATGCGAGTGATAAGGGTCTGGGAGCGGTATTGTCACAAAAGGGGTTGGATGGCAAGGAAAGAATAATTTTGTTTGCTTCTAGAGCACTATCTCCTGCAGAGGGAGGATATCCTATTATAGAAAGGGAGTCTTTGGTTTGTGCATGGGCCTTAGAGCATTTTCAGGCCTTTGTCTGGGGCAAACCTCTTGTTATTCGTACCGACCATCGACCTTTAATTCGTATTTTGTCATGTGAAGGTATTTCAGGAGCTTCTGCAAGACTGGCTAGATTGTCCATGCGAATGAAAGAGTACATTTATAAAATGGTTTTGTCAGACTACAAAGAACTTCGGCTTTACTACACAGGAACAGAGATGCTAGCTCCCAAATCCCTTCAAGCAGCAACCCGGAGCTTGAACCAACAAGTCTCCCAGTATGCTACTTTAGGGGGAAGGGGAAAAATGGATAAAATAACAAAAGAGAGAAGAGAGAGTTCTGGTGGGTTCCGCTTGTAGTCCGTCCCGCAGACTTCCGTTGAAGAATTTCCTGAAAGAATGCAATTATTTAATGACTCTCCTTTATTCTTCCTAAACTACTTATCACTTAAGTCTATCTCTTTTCTTACCATTGTTTTTTCCAGAACTCTGCTTCTCTTCTGATTTTTTCTTTCCTCACTAGATGGTTATATGTTTACTGGTTCCAACTAGTTATTCTTTCTGCAAAACACAAACGCTCTTAGTATTGTATATCTTCTCTAACCCTGATCTCTCCCTATTTAGTTAACTCTACTTACTCTACTATTTCTTCTGTATGTCCTTAATCTCTGTGATATCTGCTGTGTTCTTTCCTTTTCCTGTTGCGTGTTTCCTTTTGACCTAAAATTAGACAGTCCTATGGTTAGTCCTACCTTTCCTTCGACTGACTCTTGAATTTAAATATAAATCTCTTCTTAACTCACTTAATAGGGTGCCTGCTGGTCCGTGTATCTTTTTCTATAGTTGATATTGCCTTGCTGTCTCCTACTCTTTTCCTTCTTTTTATTTTTCAGATGACGAGGTACTTGGGCGAAGTCTCTCCTGTATTCTATGCACTAGCACTATGCATAAGGTGAGTTCGTTATCTGTTTTTATTTAGTTCCGTTTTTAACATCGTACTCCAGATTTGTAATACAGTAATTGCACTTAGCTCTTTTGACGTGTTCTTTCTCTGCTTGGTTCGTGTGGTGAACCGGTTCACTCGGTCTCTGGAAACTCTGACTGTTAGGTTCACTCGGTCTCTGGAAACTCTGACTGTTAACTGCCTCGAGGCGTCTTGTTCGACCGCCACTAGAGGTCACAAGAACGCCGTCTGACTGGAACGGCGAGAATTGTTACTAAACTCGGGGATAAGCTGTCATACTAAAACTCGGGGAAAGACGGGGGAGAGGGAGAAAGGGAAAACTTCCTATTCTACTTCAAGGGAAGAAACTAAAAGGAAATTAAGCGTGGAATGACTAAAATCTCGGGCCTAAATTACTCCGGTGACAAGAACGCTCTTCCTTCGGTTATGGCTCAGGTGAAGTGCGCAGTTCTCCGTGCTCGCGCGCTTCACCAGCATTCTATGATTACTGTAGCTATAAACTAGACCGCTGAGCCCGCAGAGAGTCGACTGCCATTTTTAGGTTCCATTGGCGTACTAGCTTAGTCCATAGGTTTCCCTGGGTATGGTTTTGGCTGCGTTTTCAACCAGACCGCGTTAACACACCAATCTGAAGTCTAGGGGTTCTGACAGTACCCTCCAACAAGGTAGATTCTCTCTTCCCTGGTTTGGTGGGTGTTAGATCTGGGGGTCTCTAGTTGGCAGAGGTAGGTACCACTGTCCAAATAGGGACCCTTGCTTCTAGTCAGGGCAAGGAGATAACCCTCTGAGATAACCCCTGCTCACCCTCTAGGTAGCTTGGCATGAGCAGTCTAGGCTAACCAGAGGCAATGCGTAAAGTATTTGTACCAACACTCACAGTAACACAGTGAAAACACCACAAACTGACTCCACAACAGTTTAGAAAAATAAAGGTATTTTTAATCTAAACTACACAAGACCAAAACGACAAAAATCCAACATACACAGTTCAAGAATATGGTTTCAAAAGAGTTCTTAAGGTTGCGTTAAAATTCTTTAGGTTGCGATAGAATTCTCTACGTTGCGATAGAATTCTCTACAGATGCGTGAAAAGTTCACAGTTGCGTCACGTTTACTCACAGTACCTTTTAGTTGCAACAAAGTTCCAAAAGCGGAACCTGGTGCGGTGGAAAACAAGCGATGCGTTGCTCCTGAGACCCTGGGGTGGCGTTTGCGACAGCCCCGCTGCAGCAGCGGGCGTGTTGCGACGAATACGGTCTGTATGGGGAGGAAGGCCGCTTGTATGGATTCCGGTGTGTAGGTTCCGTAGGAAGTTTGTTCTCGCAAAGGCACGATGCGACGATCTCGTAGGGGCTGCGACGATCTCCGGGGCGACGATGCGCGGTCCAGCGGTGATCCTCTCTCTCGCAGCTCCTCGATGCGATGGTTCTGCGACGATGCTCGCAGCGACGTGATGGGGTCCGCAAGCAAGCGGTGCGGCATTCTCACCCAGCGACAACAGGCTCTGCGACGATACTCACAGCGATGTTCGATTCTCCCGCACCGTTCTGGTGCGTCCCGCAAACGAAGGATGCGACGTCTCTGGCAGCGGCGTCAGGCGCTGCGACGATCTCGACCTCCGTAGCGGCGGGAAACTTCTCGCACTGTCAGGGATGCGCTGCGCAAGCGAGCGATGCGACAATTTCAGTTTCAAAAGTCTCTCAAGCTTAGTTTCAAGCTTCCCAGCACAGGTACAACTTCCAGAGGCCCCACAACTGGATCAAGCACTCTAGGAAGGACAAACCTCTCTCAACAGAGTTCAGGGAAGCTGGGGGTGAAGTCCTTTTGTTCCTGGGACTTCAAAACAGGGAGCCAGCTCTACTCAGGCCCTTGGAGATTCCTTCAAGACAGGGGACACAGCTCAGCAGCAAAGTCCTTCCCCTCTCCTTGGCAGCAAAGCAACAGGTCAGTCCAGCAGAGCAACAGCAGGACAGTCTTCCTTCTTCAGTTTCAGCTTTCTCCTTGGCAGAGGTTCCTTCTTGATTCCAGGATGACCTAATTTTCTGTTGTCAGGGGTCCTGTACTTATACCCCTAAAGTCTTTGTTCTCTTGGTGCATGTGGGCCCTGAGCCCGGTCTGAACCAGTTCTGGGTGGATCCTGAGCACTTTGTTTTGCTGGCTGCATCTTTCCTTTCAGAGTGAGGGGCAGGGTCCTCAGCCGCCCAGCAGGAGGTGGAGCCAGCATTGTGGAAGGCAGGCACAGCCCTATTCAGGCCCAGGTGCTAACTCCTCCCACCACTCCAGTGGCAATTGCAGTCATTCAGCCTAGTGCTGACTCATCCAGCCTCCTGGGGAATCCCCCAGCCCCTGTCACTCTCAAACCAGACAATACACAAACAGACCCAGGCACACAGAAGGGTCAGACAAGAGAACAGCAACTTTCTAAAAGTGCTGTTCTCAAACACAGGATTTAAAAACAACCTTTCCTAAAAGATGTGTTATTAAATTCTGAGTTCAGGGATACTTGATACTTATGTCCTATCTTGTTCCTATGGGAAGAAATGCTATTAACCACTGTAGCCAGCATCCCCCATGTTAACCTATGGAGCAAGATAGCCTTACAGTAGTGAAAAACGAAAATGGCTGCCATTCACTACCAGAGCATGTCACCTGCACTAGTACATGCTCTACCTTTTACATACACTGCACCCTGCCCAGGGGGTACCTTGGGCCTTCCATAGGGGTGACTGATGTGCACAAAAAGGGACGGGTTAGGCCTGGTCAGTGGGGACACTGACCAGGAGGACATGGCAGTTCTAAACTGCACACAGGCACTTCAGTGTCAGGCCTGAGACATCATTTTAAGGCTACTCCTGTGGGTGGCACAATCAGTGCTGCAGGCCCACTAGTAGCATTTGTCATCACCAGCCCTGGCACACCCAGTGCACTTTACTAGGGACTTCATGGTGATACAAATATGCCAAACATGTATATCCAATCAGAATAACAATTTACACAGAGAGCATAAGCACTTTAGCACTGATCAGCAGTGGTAAAGTGTGCAGAGTCCTATTGCCAACAGCCACGGGTCAGGAAAAATAAGGGAGGAAAAGCAAAATATTTGGGGATGACCCTGCAAGAAGGGCCAGATCCAACAGTGGGGAAACGTTGGTAAAAACCTTAACCAATCTTGGGGTGTGAACATCTTCCTCACGCTCCCACGATCTTTCCTCTGGTCCATAACCTTTCCAATCCACTAGATAGTATAATAGACTCTTTTGCTCTTTTGAGTCTAATATCTCTTTGACCTCAAATTCGGTTCCTGTCTCTAGTTGAAGTGGTTTGGGGGGTAGTTTCACTCGTAATTTTTGGGGCCTTCTTCAACAAGGAGATATGAAAGACTGGATGGACCTTCAGTTTGGGTGGCAGAGCAATTCGATAAGTTACTGGGTTGATTTTTTCTTCCACTGGATACGGACCTATGAACCTTGGTTGAAACTTCCGATTGCCTTTTAATCTCAAGTTCTTTGTGCTTAACCAGACGTGGTATCCTATCTCCAAAAGGGGGCCTGCTCTTCTTTTTTTGTCTGCATACTTCTTGTACTTTTCCTTAGTTTATTCTAAGTTTTCTATTGCGCTTTGGTGTACCTGATCTAAATGGGAAACTATCTCCTCAACAGCTGGGACGGAAAGATCAGTTTGTCTAATGGTCGAGTTTGGATGTCTACCATAGTTCATGTAAAAGGGAGAAAACCCTGTGGAGACATTCTTGGCGTTATTGTGTGCAAACTCTGCTGCCCATAAGTAATCTGACTAATTCCCTTCCTGTTTGAGAAGAAACAATCTCAAATATTGTTCTAGCTCTTGGTTCACCCTCTCGGTTTGACCATCAGTTTCCGGGTGGTAGCTAGTGGAAAACCGAGCTTCGCTCCCCAACCCTTCCATAAAGGACTTCAAGAAATGAGAAATGAACTGTGGATCCCTATCAGATATTACTATTTTAGGGATTCCGTGCAACTTCACTATTTGACTGCTAAAATGAGCGGCCAACTGCTTTGCCGTCGGCACCCCCTTCAGCGCCAAAAAGTGTGCCATTTTACTAAGGGAGTCAACCATCACCAGTATGGTGTTGTAACCCTGACTTAGTGGCAGGTCAGTGATAAGATCTAATGTAACTGTGTGCCATGGGTAAGGTGGAGTCGGTAAGGGCATGAGTAATCCTTTTGGTGCCTGACGTTCTGATTTTCCTTGAGCGCAAATCTCACAGGTTTTCACTTACCCCTCAATGTCCGTAGACATATTTGGCCACCAATAGT
This sequence comes from Lissotriton helveticus, assembly GCF_964261635.1. Classification (NCBI taxonomy): domain Eukaryota; kingdom Metazoa; phylum Chordata; class Amphibia; order Caudata; family Salamandridae; genus Lissotriton; species Lissotriton helveticus. The sequence goes on from NC_136068.1 coordinate 767,875,811, forward strand.
GTTGTTTGATCAGCTCTTTGGTCTTTACCTCTCCTTTATGACCTGCTAACTTTGCATCATGGCATTCTCTAATAACCTGTTGCTGCAATTCCTTGGTGGGAATGTATAGTTTTTCTTGAAAATAGGGCAACTGATGACGAATCTTTATGCCTTCTCCCTCTAGTGCCCAATTTTGCATAGCCTCAGAATTCATTGCATCCAAAATGCCTTGTTCAAGGTGGATGGAAGTGATCGATCCAATTATTCTCTCAGTCGGAATAATTAATTGATTTTCCAAGGGAGTCTTCTGATTTTCTGTGTCTAACCTGGATAAGGCATCCGCTTTTCCGTTTGTGTTCCAGGTCGATAAGTAATGACGAAGTCGTATTCAGCAAAATACAATGACCAACGTAATTGCCTAGGGGTGAGTGTTCTGGCCGTTTTCAAGAACTTCAGGTTACGATGGTCGGTTAAGACTGTTAATTGATGTTGCGCTCCCATCAGGTGATGTCGCCACTCCTTAAAAGCGTCTTTTATAGCCAATAGTTCTTTCTCGGTGATTGTGTATTTGACCTCAGCCGAGGTTAGTTTTCTTGATCTATAGGCTACCGGGTGCAACTGGCCAGTTAACTTATTTCCCTGAGACAAAACTCCTCCAACAGCCTTATCCGAGGCATCTGTTTGAACATAGAAGGGCTCAGCTAGATCTGCGTGTTGTAGGATCGGGGCTGTTGTAAAACTTTTCTTTAGTTACTGGAAGGCAAATTCCGCATCTTCAGTCCACTCGAACTTGAATCCTTTTTTCAACAATCGGGTAAGAAGCAGAATCTTATGCGAGAATTCACTGATGAACCTCCGATGAAAATTGGCGAATCCAATAAAACTTTGGACCTCTTTTACACTCTCTGGAGACTTCCAATCCATTACCGCTTCAATTTTCTTCTTGTCCATGTGAATTCCTGTTGGTGAGATGATGAAACCCAGGAACTCTACCTGGGAGACGTTGAAGGCACATTTCTCTAGTTTTACAAACAATCTGTTTTCTCTCAACTTTTGTAAAACTCCTCGGACTTGGTCTTGGTCTTGATGTTTTCCTTCATCCTCTGAGTAAATAAGTATGTCGTCTATGTACACGATTGCACACTGATCAATAAACTCTTTCAGAACATCATTAATGAAATACTGGAAGGCCGATATTCGAACAATCTGAACTTAGTTTGAAACGCCGTCTTCCACTCGTCGCCCTCCTTCATTCTCACTAGATGGTACGCCCCTCTCAGATCTAATTTCGTGTAGATCTTGGCCCCTTTTAATTGATCTAGTAGTTCCGATATAAGTGGCAACGGATAACAGTTCTTTTTGGTTATCTTGTTAATGACTCTGTAGTCAATACAACTTCTCAAATCCCCCTCCTTCTTTGGCACGAAGAACAAAGGCGAAGATACCGGGGATTGAGAGGGTCGGATAAACCCATTGGCTAAGTACTTGTCGAGATATTCCCGAAGATGGTGATGTTCCTTCTCAGTAAGGGCGTAAACTGGACTGCAGGGCAAATTCGAGCCTGGTTCAAACTCGATCTTACAGTCATAGACTCGATGTGGTGGGAGTTGCTCCACCTTTACTTCATTGAACACCTCCTTATAGTCCTGATACTCTTCTGGAATTTGCTGGACGTGAATCACACATATCGATCCTCCGGCTTGACACAATGAGTGTGCAGGATTAGTTTCTTGATCCTTCTCCTGTACTCCAAAACAATTTTCCCGGCAATAACTGGACTCCATTCTAATTGTTCTTGCACTCCAGTTAATCGTTGGGTTATGCTCCGTGAGCCAGGGAAGCCCAAGTATCAGCTGAAATTGGGGAGCATCGATTAAATTAAACTGGATCCACTCCTAATGCCCATCATTGGAGATTAAATGGATCCATTCCGTGTGACTCACTATGGGACCTGATGACAAATTAGTTCCATCTACGGCTCTGACTGGTTCACTTTTGGATTTTTTGATTGATATGATTCCCATTTTACTTGCGAACCTTAAATCACAAAAGTTTCCGGTTGCCCCAGAGTCTATCATCACCGAAACTCCAGCTAATGCGATGTCTCGAAATCTCACCTCCATAGATAGGATCAAATGGGGGGCTGCAGACTGCAAGGTATTAGCCACTCTATGTTCTTCGGGAGTTTTCTTTTGTGTAGCATCCACCCGTTCAACTCCGACAACGGGTGGTGCATCTAGTTTTCCTTCGGCTTGAAGGTTGTCTTGGGCTTCTTGGGGCAGTTTCTAACGAAATGGCCGCCCGATCCACAATACATACACAGGTTGCTGGTTCTTCTCTTCTCCTTCTCTACTTTGTGAGAGGACCACGTATGGTTCCTATTTGCATAGGTTCGGTACCCTGTTGGCCTTCATAGCTTCTGCCTCCTTCTGATCTGACCCTATCAAATCGAGGGACCGCCGGTCTAAAATCCTTCCTTTTTTCACCTTTTCTCTCACCTTGCCGAAAATCTATCTCCAAGACCAAATCCACTAATGCAGAGATTTCGGTGGGTCTCTCAGGTATTCCAGCCAACACATCCTTTAGCTCATCCTTCAATCCACGATAGAAAACCGCCGCTCTCTTGCTCTCCGGCCAGTTGGTTTCTACCACTAGCTTGTTGAACTGGGCCAGATATGAGACCACATCTCGATTTCCAAGTTCCAGGTCAAGTAATTCATTGTCCACAGCTTGAGATATTCGGCGTCTGTCAAAGATTCGGAGGAACTCCTCCTTAAAGTTTTCATAATTTCTTAATATCGGGTCATCTTTGGTGATTAACGGCAAAGACCAAGACGCTGCATCCCCACTCAGATACGACAGTACAAAGGCGACCCTAGACTGCGCATCTGGAAAAATCGAAGGGCGGCACATAAAGTGTAGTGAGCATTGGGTGATAAATATTTGCGCCTTCTGTGGGTCTCCACTGAAACACTCTGGCGCAGCTAAAGGAATAACTGGCGATAAAGAGTGAATTACTTGGGTGGTCATTCTATTTGCGCTTTCTGAAACTGAGGTTTGCCCATCTTGCCCAGAACTAAATGGTTGCCTTAGTCGGTGGGCTAACTCCGCAGTCTCTTTTCTCGAGTTTACAACTTCTAATCTAAGGTTTTGATTCTCCTTCCTGACTGCACTCAACTCCTTCTGTATTGTGTCTAATATGGTTCCTAGGCTTTGTACATCTATTCCCTCGGCCATCTCTGTTCGGGTGTAAAATGCAACTTGGGCACTTCACTCTGTCAGACTACCAAGAACTTCGGCTTTACTACACAGGAACAGAGATGCTAGCTCCCAAATCCCTCCAAGCAGCAACCCGGAGCTTGAACCAACAAGTCTCCCAGGATGCTACTATAGGGGGAAGGGGGAAAATGGATAAAATAACAAAAGAGAGAAGAGAGAGTTCTGGTGGGTTCCTCTCGTAGTCCGTCCCGCAGACTTCCGTTGAAGAATTTCTTGAAAGAATGCAATTATTTAATGACTCTCCTTTATTCTTCCTAAACTACTTATCACTTAAGTCTATCTCTTTTCCTACCATTGTTTTTTCCAGAACTCTGCTTCTCTTCTGATTTTTTTTTTCACTAGATGGTTATATGTTTACTGGTTCCAACTAGTTATTCTTTCTGCAAAACACAAACGCTCTTAGTATTGTATATCTTCTCTAACCCTGATCTCTCCCTATTTAGTTAACTCTACTTACTCTACTATTTCTTCTGTATGTCCTTAATCTCTGTGATGTCTGCTGTGTTCTTTCCTTTTCCTGTTGCGTGTTTCCTTTTGACCTAAAATTAGACAGTCCTATGGTTAGTCCTACCTTTCCTTCGACTGACTCTTGAATTTAAATATGAATCTCTTCTTAACTCACTTAATAGGGTGTCTGCTGGGTCGTGTATCTTTTCCCATAGTTGATATTGCCTTGCTGTCTCCTACTCTTTTCCTTCTTTTTATTTTTCAGATGACGAGGTACTTGGGCGAAGTCTCTCCTGTATTCTATGCACTAGCACTATGCATAAGGTGAGTTCGTTATCTGTTTTTATTTAGTTCCATTTTTAACATCGTACCCCAGATTTGTAATACAGTAATTGCACTTAGCTCTTTTGACGTGTTCTTTCTCTGCTTGGCTCGTGTGGTGAACCGGTTCACTCTGTCTCTGGAAACTCTGACTGTTAGGTTCACTCGGTCTCTGGAAACTCTGACTGTTAACTGCCTCGAGACGTCTTCTCCGACCGCCACTAGAGGTCACAAGAATGCCGTGTGACTGGAATGGCGAGAATTGTTACTAAACTCGGGGATAAGCTGTCATACTAAAACTCGGGGAAAGACGGGGGAGAGGGAGAAAGGGAAGACTTCCTATTCTACTTCAAGGGAAGAAACTAAAAGGAAATTAAGCGTGGAATGACTAAAAACTCGGGCCTAAATTACTTCGGTGACAAGAACGCTCTTCCTTCGGTTATGGCTCAGGTGAAGTGCGCAGTTCTCTGTGCTCGCGCGCTTCACCAGCATTCTATGATTACTGTAGCAATAAACTAGACCGCTGACCCCGCAGAGAGTCAACGGCCATTTTTAGGTTCCATTGGCGTACTAGCTTAGTCCATAGGTTTCCCTGGGTATGGTTTTGGCTGCGTTTTCTACCAGACCGCGTTAACACACCAATCTGAAGTCTAGGGGTTCTCACAGTTTTACTTATCTGGAAGAGAAAATCTTATTGCGGATTGTTTATCCAGATTACCATCTCCACTTGAAGAGTGTATTGATGATCCTTAGGGTAACTTCAGCGTGGCGTTGGTACATGATTCAGGTGTGCCTGCCATCAGCAAAGATCAGTGAATGGAGGAGCAAAGGAAGGATACTGTTTTGAGGGATGTGATGGTGTACATTTGCAAGGGATGGCCTAGGAAAAACATTATCAAAGGGTGTTTAAATGCTTTTTAGGAAGAGAGATATACTGTTGAGGGGTGATAGGATTATTCCCCCTGTTTCATTGAGAAAAAAGGTACTGCAGTTATGCCACAAAGGGCATTTTGGGACTGTGAGGACTAAATTGATAGTAAAAGGTATGTTTTGGTGGCCAGGAATTGATAAAGATATTGAGAAATTTGTAAGAGAGTGTGTTGTTTGTAATTCTGCAGATAACACAATCAGAACTTTGAATCCTACAATTAGTGAAGGCTTAATTCCAGATCTTACATGGGATACTGTTGCAGTGGATATTATTGGACCTATTGGTGAATTGAAAGAATTTGGATTGGTGGCTATTGACCTTTTCACAAAGTGGCCCATTGTCAAGTTTGCTGACAAAATAGACACACACACTGTTCTCAAGTTTTTAGATAAAATCTTCATTAGGGAAGGCTTACCTGTTTGTATTTTAACGGATAATGGAGTACAATTTATGTCTAAGATGGCGAAGGATTATTTTGATAGGTGTGGTGTTAAACATAAAACTACAAAAGGTTAGTGATGGAGGGTGCACTGCAGAAAATTGTTGTAGGTTGATAGTCAAAGTAGGTAGATTTTAAACAGATTGGGTGCTCTCGCAGGTGGCGTTTCCGTCCTGGTAACGCCTTTCGAATACTAATAAAGTTGTGCACACAATAGAATGTGTGTGCATCCCTGTAGATTGAGGCACTCCGTGGGGTTCAATGAAGACTCCAAGGTTGGTTGAAAGTTATTTTTATTTTATTTTAATTTCTCATTAGGTGCTTGTTAATTCGTGATATTGATGGCATATCAGCGCGTTAGAATCATGGTATTTACATTTATGGAACTCCGATGAATTTCGGGCTAATCCAGCCCTTTTTCGAGGAGTTACTAGAAAACGAAGATGATATAACGAAACAGTTAGGGAGCTAGAATTACAAACGATAAGAAGGGTGTTGTTAAAGAGAGCATGCAATGTGCTCGTGATTTAATAAAATAAAAACTGTGCATGGCGTGGATTAGTTTGGCGGTGATTAGGAAGTGGTTGGAATTCGATATGGACATGGTGAGGGATGGTGATGTACGGCGTGAGTCCAGGACTTACGAAGGTCGAAACAGTGTAGCTAGCGGTCGGGCTAAAAGGAAACAATAATATCGAACGCTTAGTATGAAATTAGTCAGAAAGTGGATACCTGCAGTAAACGCGAGGTGGGTCTAAAAGACTTACTTCGTGCTGTTAACGTTGAGGCATCAACGTTAACAGCACGAAGTAAGTCTTTTAGACCCACCTCGCGTTTAGCCTGACCGCTAGCTACACTGTTTCGAGCTTCGTAAGTACTGGACTCACGCCGTACATCACCATCCCTCACCATGTCCATATCGAATTCCAATCACTTCCTAATCACCGCCAAACTAATCCACGCCATGCACAGTTTTTATTTTATTAAATCACGAGCACATTGCATGTTCTCTTTAACAACACCCTTCTTATCGTTTGAAATTCTAGCTCCCTAACTGTTTCGTTATATCTTCTTCGTTTTCTAGTAACTCCTCGAAAAAGGGCTGGATTAGCCCGAAATGCATCGGAGTTCCATAAATGTAAATACCATGATTCTAACGCGCTGATATGCCATCAATATCACGAATTAACAAGCACCTAATGAGAAATTAAAATAAAATAAAAATAACTTTCAACCAACCTTGGAGTCTTCATTGAACCCCACGGAGTGCCTCAATCTACAGGGATGCACACACATTCCATTGTGTGCACAACTTTATTAGTAAACATAAAACTACAGCATTATATAATCCTAGCGGCAACGGTACAGTGGAAAGGTTTAACAGGGTGATTAAAGGTATCATACAAGCGTCTGTTAACCAAAAATTAGAGTGGAAGGTACAATTGCAAAAGGCGGTATGGTCTTATAGAATTACATGTCAGACAAGTACTCGATTATCTCCATTCATTATAATGAGAGGTAGGTCACCTAGGGTGAAAATTCAACCCTAGGTGTAAATTCAACCCTGGTTGGCTTTTGGATGGAAAGGTAGCACAATGGTCTCCTGTAAAGGTTAAGAAGGAATTGAATTTTGTTCATGCCAAAAACAAGGAGTTCTATGATAAACATCATGGTACCAAAGATGTTCAAGTTAAGGCAGGTGACTGGGTTTGGGTTAAAAAACCTTTTAAGGTACCTAAAGGAGAAAGCCGTTTTGAACCTGCAAGGCAAGTTGCAGAAATATTGAGGAACTCGGTGAGACTCAGTGATGGGAGAGTGTGGAATCTTAAAAACATTGCCATTAATCCTGAACAAAATAGGATTATAGATTCTCAAGAACAGAATAGTCAAAGTGACTTTGGATGGATTGAAGATCACTTTGAGAATAGTTATTTGCAATCCCAACTAGCTCATGATATGTATAATGTACCTGCATCTGAACAGACAGACTACCTTCCTTCGGAGGTCTGTATCCTCTTCGTGCGAGGGGGGAAAGGGTTGGGAATTGCAATACAAAGGTTGTTGATACTATACCTGGAAAAAGAACAATAGTTTTGCCAAGCTTGCTTAAAGGGTATGTTATGTGATTTTTATCCAGGCTACCTTTTTTTTATGTGTTTACAAAATTGGGTATCATCAAATTGTTATTATTATTATCATTTTTCTTCTTTGTTATAAGGGGGGATGTGGTATGTTGTGTTCTTATGTTGTTTATGTTTGATTATAAGTCTGTACAATGTTCCTTTAAATGCTCGTGATGTTTGGGCCATGGAATGTAAGGTGATGTACCATTCTAGATCTTGTGGTCAGTTATCTATGTGCCTCAAAACTGTATGCTACTTTCCCTGGCACTCACCTGTTCTATCTATTTAACTTACTTTATTATAGCAATAAAGGTATTTAAATCTATCTGACTCTGTCATTACACTGGTCCGCAGGCCACAATATGGGATTTGCCATGGTCGGTGACTAGGTCTAGACAATCCATACACTGGGCGAAGGGGTCCACCAGCACGCGCAGAGCATTAGGGATCTCAGCAAACAGGACCACATTGTCCACATATAAAAGTGCGGGCACCTGAGTGTCTTCTACTCTAGGGATGTCTAGTGTGCACGTCGTGTGACTGATTCTGTTCCCTCAATGGGCCTTAAGAGGCTAGCCAGAACATGAGTAACTATTGCCCAGTCGTACCATCTTTTAAGATGTGTGTTCAACATGTGACTGACGGTGCCCTACCCCCTAGTAGGATTCTAAAGGTTCTTGCCTCTTGGGCAAGAACCTCTCTGTGTTTTTTTTATGGCAAACTACCTGCACTCCTCACTTTGATATGTAAACAAGCATCAAGTTTTGATAAAAGGTCCATGGCAGGCTTCACTGAATGATGGGGGTGCCAAATGCCAAGGCTGAGTAGTCTTGGTTCCGTCTTGTGTTCTTTCATCCCTCTCCAGACATTCCCAGTCCCCTTTATCGCTCTCTTGAATTTTGTTTTTCATCCCTGATTTCTCCCTTTGTGACTCCTGTTCCATCTCTCGCTTCCTTCTCCCTTTTTGCTGTCTCTTACTTTATTTTTTATTTTACGGAGTTTTATATAGCTGGAACTTGATCCTAATCGGGTATCAGAGCGCTCTACATAGCACCAGTTGAGTTACATGAGGACGCATTCATTTTTTTTTGCTTTTGTTAGGCACGGGGAGATTACGTGATTTGCCCAGAATCACAGGATGTTCAGCATCGTTGCCGAGACTCGAACCCAGTTTCCCAGATCGTTAGGCCGACTCCTCTCTCCAATTGCTCTGGATTAAAGATTGAAGAGGAACACTAAGTCACTGCCATAAGAAATGAGAAGCAGTAGGGCCCACCCTCAACTACCGACTCAAATTAAGCGCCATGTGCAAGCAATCATAGTTTGCCCAATGTACATCTGTATAAGAATGTACATATGTGGTATTTGTGTAGCTCAAACCTAGCCATAAGCTGAGTACCAGTAAGGACCAAAGGCAAAGATACAGTACAGTGATTGGAGGGGAAGCTGGGATCTGAGGGCATCAGTAGACTGTCTGGTGTAGTGTTTTTCAATGATGTGTCTTGAGCTTCCAAAACTGGAAAATGGAAATATCAATACTGGATTGAGATGAAATGAAATACAACACATTACTGGTTAACAATGGCGGCTGGTTACTCATTTGTTGCATTCACTTATACTACCGGCGTAAACAAATGCTGACAATGAGCAATGATCAAGCCACCTCCCCCTACCTGGGTCTGAGGTTAGGTTATGTTAGCTTGTGCCTGTCTCAGCTCCACGCTGCCACTAGTTGACCAACTCAGTCACGTGTTCCTCCTTTGCTAGATGAATTGACAATCTCTTAAACACCATTTTATTTTGTTCTACTGTGTTTCTCTCACACTGTGGGGCCTGGAATAAAACACAAAATACAGCACAGTTTGACTTTGGTATAATAGGAAAAAATAAGCCAACCAGGCCATTTGAGAGGATTTTTTTTGTATTTTTCCTATTTACATTTAAGTAAAAAACAGATAGGAGTTTCTATCACCAGAGGCACATAAAAGCATTGTGTAAATTGGTTGGGTCAAATGATCCTGCACTTTGCTTATGAGATGACACTCTCTGAAATCGCATCCTGAGTTACTGCTGTACATTGGCTGCATTAGAGAGCGGCTTCTCCCAGTAATGGAAAGGCGCACGCTGTTGGCTCGCAGCTCAGGAAGACAACCCCACCCGACAGAGAGACAAAGGAGAGAGATTATAGATACTGCTGCATATAAATGACTTATTTATTTTGATAGGATTTGATTGAAATCCAGAAGAAACGTGGGGAACGCTCGGGTGGAACAGCCAGCTGCAGGAGTAATGCTTACACTTGGCACTTTATGTACGGAAAGCCTTTTCTATCATATACGTTTTATATTTATGGCTACATGTCGCTGTCTGATAGCGTGATAGCGTTCTGCTCTCACGTCATGCACTGAAACAGAAGCGTGCCACAAGAGAGCATCTTTGAGTCACTGCTTATTTTTGGCCCATTCCAATGACCATCATCAAGTGATATTTTCTGTAATGGGCCCTCATATTCAAAGCCAATTCTACCTACATTTTCTATTTTAGACCCTCCATTTTATTATGCTGCGGTCGCGGCAAATCCTGCATTTCGATGATTACTTGCTAAATGGAAAAACATTATTTTCCTATTGTTTTTGTCTTTAGGGTCAAAAGCCGCCCTACTGGCGAACCAAGGTTGCCATGGGCTTTAAGGTGCCCTCCTTCCTCATGGTTGCTTAGTTAAAGACAGCTATAAATGGGATTTGTTGAGGCTCACACAGTCCCGTGCCGAATGCCACTGCACCTGCTGCACTATTTCTAGCCCCACTTCTGGGCAGTACACTAAGTCACCACGTGAGCGACATCAACTAACCAGCGGGCTTTTAATGTACTAGGCACTGTCACTAGCCTCAACTACTACTTTGTACGCACCTACAAAAAAACTCCTGTGCCGCTCTGTAGACAGATAGGGGCTTATGTATGAGCCCCTGCTTCACTTTTATGCCGCCGGTACGTCACTTTTTGTGACCCACCAGTGGCGTAAAAAAATGCGCTATGTTGCGCCATATTTTCGAAGTGACGCATCTTCATAAACCCCTGCGCTACATTATACCTGCGCCAGGTATAATGTATGCAGGGTGGGCATACCCCCGCAAGAAAGGGTTGTAGGAGTGGCGCGGTGAAATCTATGAGATTTTGCTGCACCACTTCTAAGACGCCAATGCGTCAAAACCTCATGGCAGGCGTAAGGGTGACACAGGCCCTTTCACATGGGGCTTGCCCCATGGGAAAGGAACATGGCTAGAGTTGCGTCAGGCTTCTGACACAACTTCAGCAATGCGCCACTTTTTGCACTGGCAGTTACGTCAGTTATACTGACTTATCTGTCTTCCTTGCGACATGATGCGTCATATTATAAATATGATGCATCATTGGTGTCACAAGGAGGGCGCACTGAGAAGTGGCGCATCGCTGCTTTCACGCAGCGATGCGCCACTTCTCGGAAATGAGGCCCATAGTGCCTTGCCTCCTATTTCCTGCCAAGCTTCGCCCCACAAACTCCCAACAGCAATAGACAGACATACTGGGGTCTGGTTTGCTCTATCTACTAATGCAAAAACTCATGGTGCATAAAGCATATATTCACTAGCTTGTTCTCTTGCACCACACGGAACTGGCCGAATTTGGGAAATATATGGCTAAGCTGCGAGCCCGGTTGTCCGAACAAGAAGAGCGGGATGACATGACTGTGGCTAGCACTAACAAACACTAAGCACCACGAGTAAGTAGAGAGGCACTTAGGCAGCTATAACACTTACTTTAATAACAAACAATAAAAAGCACACCTGCACTTCAAGGCTTGGATTTCTAGACAAGTCGGCATATTGAATGGCAGCTGTCAGTTTGTTCCTACTGTTTGTTTTATGACTAGGAACTGTACTTAATTTTTTAATTGTTGGTTGTTAAGAGATGTTTTTAAGGGAGACAACATTTTACGTTCTCTTTTGGAAGATCAGGCAATGTGTATATTTTTAAGTGTGAAATTTGCATGATGGCACTGTCCCTGGAAATTTGCAAATGATTTTAAGTAATCAAGCAATAACATTTTCATTCATTCACTAGCATCATATGATACACATTCTTATTTTTGCTTTTTACATCAACTTATGCTAGTTTGTACCCGAAGCAAAGAACCCTGGGGCATATTATCAACAAATAGTGATAATTATCGCTAAATGAGCTTAGCACATTTTTTTATTGCCGAGCAACGCCGGATAGTATCGCTGAGATAACGTGCTATTAGCAACGTTTATCTCTAAAGCGATAAAATATCTGGCGATAGCGGCTCAATGCGTGAATATCGCTGGAAATCCAGCGATATTCAGGCATTATCGCTAATGGGGACTTAACCTGACTATCCACCTCCCATTGGATATACAGGTTAAGTCCTGGTCTGAGCAGGCGTTAGTCTCTGGCAATATTCGCGCTTAGCGCAAATTTTTTAATAGCTTCGCCTGCGTTGATAATAGGCGATAGCTGTGTTAGCGACTGCTTTCAGTCGCTAACAGGTTGGGTACGCCCACTTTGCATGTCATTAGCGATAAATATCGCTGACATGCAAAGCGGGCCCCAAACCTGTAGCTATCGCCTATTAGCTGTCGCTAACTGCTGTTAGCGACAGCTTGCTAGGAGGGCGATAAAAATATCGCCGCTTTAGCGGGAAAAAGTCCCGCTAAAGCGGCGATATGGCCCTTGATAATATGCGCCCCTGTACCAAAACAAAAAATTGTTTATGCCAAAAGACAGATCGGAAGGGGCGGCGGGGCGAGCCTCTGAAACGTCAAGCCACGCTCGAGCGAGATACCTGGTTCTGGCTCTGCTCAGGTCCACTTGTAACCTCGAGTTGAGCCCAAAATGAGCTGCGCTTTCATGGGAGGTGATGTGGCCTCACAGCTATAGCTGCCAGCCATGTGTTTCGGAAACTGGGCTCAACATCCTGTGAATCCCGGCCTCTTTTTCACTAATGGTATTGTTCATGTGGTGGGGGCACAAGTGTTTCACAGCACATCTTTAAAATTTTTCACTTTTAATAAATTCACGTGATCCCTTGTACTGAAGTGAAAAGGAGCCATGTGTTAAAGAAGTACACTTTATTGAATCTTGAAGTCACTTTATCTTGTTCTAAGATGATGTTTGTATGCACGCTATTGTCAGGGTTCGGCTCGTGCATGGGGTCTTAAAGCCGTCAGACTCTTCACTCGGCGCTCACTGTTAATTTGTTCTCTCGACAACCTACACAGGTGGGGAGTTCAGATGAGGCATAACACTGACCTCCGGCTGCTGACTGTCTGCCTGACCTGCCTTTGTATTACGCAGAGGTCTTCAAACTTTTTGATGCCAAGACCCCCCTGTCAAAATATTTTAGGCGTAAGGACCCCCTCCTGGCAAAAGTTTACAGCACTTGGTACTCCTCATCATTGACAACTACAGACAACCATAAACGCCCCCACTTCCCATAGCAAACAATTTTTACAGTGGGTACATAATATTAAACAGTTTTTATCAACCCTAAGGTCAGTAACCGCGGGTGTACTCAAAGGTGTGGCTAAAAACAAAGGGCCTAATTTATGAAGAATTAGTGTAGGGCGGTGCTGCAAGTCTTCTTACTGCGCTGTCCTACGCCAATGTGAAAGGGAATGAGTGCACCTTATTTATGATATATGGTGTATTCCTTTCCAACTGCGTTGGAGCACAAATTGCTGCCTAGCGCCAATTTAGGCAGGGTTGTTATTGTGCAGGAAGAGGTACCTTCCTGCACAAAAACAATCCCTTTGAGGGATTTCCTCTTTCTATGTGAGCTGCAGAATGCAGCACACATGGAAAGAGGAAACAACATTTATCCTCATTACGCCTGCTGCGGGGAGGCGTGAGGTTTTGGCGTTGCCCCAGGTTTAAATGGTTTTATAAATCTGGGGCAGTATCAAAAGCCATGGGTGTTTCATGGGAACACCCACTGCAATGCCCATGGAATGCCTACTTACTTATTGTCTGGTATTAACAAATTCTACATATGGAAGCTCCATTTTATCCTAAAACTATTTGCACAGTTTGTAGCAATCTATCTTTGCGGGTAGGATTGCTAAGGCTAATAGTAACAGCAGGGACATTTTTTCCATTGTCAACAGTTTTCTTTCCCCTTGCGCCGAGCAACCAATAGTGCCATCTTCCGCACTTTGGTGGGAGGGTTTGTCATCATTTTTTTAATCAAATATAGCAGGGATCCAGGCCAGCCTATGGATTACCTGTCTTAGTCAGAGCTTTCTGGCTCCTGTGCCCTCTGCTCCTCCCTCTTCAGGGGCTTATACCTTTGAGGAGTTTTTTCCACCTTTGGGAGATGATACATTAGCAGTCTTAAAATCCCTGAAATCAGGCTCATTTATCGACCCCTGTCCAGCGCGTGTTCTTGGAGGGGTGGCTGAGGTGGTGTGTCAGGAGATTACTGAAATTATTAGCCTCTCCTTTAGATCGGCAACTGTCCCGGATGACTGGAAGCAGGCCAAACTCCTGCCACTGCTGAGAAAGGTTGGCCTTGACCCAGTGGTACCAGCAAATTACCAGCCAATCTCTCTTCTACCAGTGATGGCCAAGGTCTGGGAAAAAATGGCCTTCCGTCAATTAAACACATTTGTGGAAACATCACATGCTCTCCACCCTGCCCAGTCCGGATTCCGTGCAGCTCACAACACGGAATCGGGTTTGGTTGAAATCTCGGAGGCCATCAGGGACTGTTTGCACATTGGCGGCAGAGAGGCTCTAATCTTGTTGGACCTCTCTGCCGCGTTCGACACGGTACCCCATCAGCTTCTTCTCTCTCGTTTGTCAGCCATTGGCGTTACTGGTTTGGTTCTTGAGTGGCTGACTTCCTTCCTTTCCTTTCGGTCTCAGCAGGTCTGGCTACCTCCTTTTTCATCATCAGCCAAGCCTCTTTCAACTGGGGTGCCCCAGGGTTCAACTCTGAGTCCGCTGCTATTTAATATATATTTGATCCCCCTGATTATTTTAGCCGAACAACTGGGCGCTAAAATAATAGCCTATGCAGACGATACACAGCTGTTGTTCACCTGGCCTGGTGCAGACTTGGACACTGCTATGATCCAGACTTGTCTTTCTTCTGTTTTTAATTGGATGGCTTCCGCCCAGTTGAAATGTAATGAAGACAAGACTGAAATTCTTCTCTATGGGCAGTTTTCATCACACTTTAGAGAATCGCTATGGCCTGCTGGCTTCCCACACCCTAGCTCTGTTAACATCCCAGTTAAAAATCTGGGGGTGTGGTTTGGGGAAGACTTAAAATTTGAGGCCCACATTAAGAAACTCACTTGTGGTTGTTTCGGCACTCTTAAGGCTCTCGAAAAACTTTTCCTCTTCTTCCCAAAACAGCGAGAGAAACGGTGGCTAGAGCGCTTATTCTCTCGCGTCTTGACTATGCTAATGCTCTGCTGAGCGGCTCTCCGGCCTATTTGATCAATCGTCTCCAGATAATTAAAAATGTGACTGCCAGGCTCCTGTTTAACATCTCCAGGCAAACTAGTGTCCGGCACCATTTGTGCAGCCTGCACTGGCTTCCAGTTGCGCAACGAATTATCTTCAAGACACTTACCTTTGCCCACAGAGCCATCTATGAGCAGGGCCCTTAATATCTGAGGAAACGTTTCTCCTTCTATCTTCCCTTGCGCTCCGCCACCCAACATCGGCTGGCGGTTCCACACTTTCAGCGCTCCCGTTTAGGAGGCCAGTCCATTGCTGTCAAGGCTGCCACTGCATGGAACTCTCTTCCTTTGGCCCTCCGTTCCAAACCGAATTACGTACTTTTCAAGAAAGCACTTAAGACCCATCTGTTTAAACTGGCGTTTTAAGCTCTGCTCTTCTTCTCTAAATTCTGGCCTCTAGTATTTCTCACTCCGCGCCAGGATACTCTAGCAGTAATTGAGCGTGCTATAAAACTCCATATAACATAACATAACATTATAATGTGTGTAATGCAAATATAAAATAATGACTTACACATTCACAGTGCTTTCTGTCACAGCCTTTGACCTTGTTGCACTAAAAATACACAAGTCACTATTCTCCACTACACCAACCAAATGTAATTCTGTGGCTTTCTGGTTACACACAGACCTCTGCTGTGCATTAACTAATAGAGGTTTCTAATATACTACAGGGCATTTCTCAATGAGTTTACATTTATTTTTCATTTAAGCTACCCATTATTCTATATATAGCTATCTGATGGTGAAGGACCTAAAAAACTAACACAATTGTTTTGATTTCTGAGAGGCTTACACCGTCAGAGTACCACTTTTTTGGAACGTCTGGCGGCACAAGCATCTCAATCATATCTATGAGGCGACGCAAAGTCACCCTGCGTGGCTGTGCATGGCCTCATAGATATGGCGTAAGACAAACGAGACGCCGACATGCAGCTATGCCCCGGGACGCTATTCAATCAGATTTCAAGTGAAGCCCACAACAACAAAGTTACACATTTTGAGTGTGAAATAACCCTGGACTATTGGTCATCAACTAAGTGAATAACAGCTTGAACAAGAAACTAAAGCCGACAGGAATATTACAAATCCAGTTGCTGTATGGCACTTTTTGCGCAGTGAGGACATACTCGCTTTTTTACATCATAGATTCGAAAATGATGTTACTATTCACACGTACCCTGGGCAAATATGACTTACTTTCCAATGCGCTGCAACTACAGGCGTTTTTTGGCCATTGTGAAGTCGGACTCTGTGTTATTAATGCACAGTTATCAGTGATACAGAGAATATATACAGAATTCCTGAGGAAAGCTTTGCCGAATGCGTTGAAGGAAATCTTTCTGTATATAATTGTGAACAAAAATATTGTATCTAATGAATTGTGGATTTTGAAATGTATTTAAGATTTGATAATTTGCACAGACGAAACAATAATATATAAGATACAAGAAAAAAGCAAAAAAGCAAAAAATATTTTAAATAAAATAAAATTTAATCAGAAAGAATTAGTGTCAGTTGAATTACATTGTATACATACAGACGTCTACAGGATGTGCTAACATATGCACAAAACCCGGTGCTAACTTTCCTCTTTTTCAAAAAACAGTAAGACAAAGCAGCACAGGTCACTGTGTTGTCTTACTCTATTCATGCAATTGTTTTTGCATAACTGTCCCTTCAACACCTCCTCAGGGTGCTAAGCGCTGTGGAAATGCAATTACGATTAAAAGCATGCACTTCACAGCCCAGATGTTAACTCTTCGTACTATCACAAAAAAACAAAAAACGTTACCATCACAATGCTTGGAGTGATTGGTTTAATTAAAGCCAGAACTCCTCTCAAGCACCCTTTACATTTGCAGATTATCTCGCACATTTGCATTTCATTCAGGCAAGCAGGTACCCTGGCACCAAGGATTGTTTTACCTGTCTGCCCGGCCTTTTCCTTTCACAGCACTAGAGACTCAATTATCTTTGGCTGAAACATTGAAGCATCCTGGGTGGTTGTCTTTTTCCTTTTTACATGTTTTAGATTCCAGACATAAGTGAGGCCTGGAAATGCGCACCCCTTTCCCAGGACTCCAAGAGCCCCCTGGGGGTTGCGCCCCTCAGATTGAAGATCTCTGGTATAACGACACATGCCTTGCCTGAACTACAGATGCAGTATGTGCCCATATAATTGTATGCTTCCACTGATGATTCTCTGACTATGATCGTGCATTTTGTCCATCAGTGGTGTTCGAGCAATTTTCAGAGTGAGGGTGCTGCCATCTACGTTGCATCACTAAAGTCATAGGGATTGTGAGAAATCCAAGCATTACATAAATAACAAGTATAGCAGATGAATCAAGCCCATTCAGTAGGGATGTGGCAAGGGCGTGCTATGTAGTTGGTGGTGCATTTTGGAGCATACTGTCAGGAATATAAAGCATAGTGTGGTAGTCATTTACAGAACACATATTTTCCATTGACATGGTCACAAAATGTGCACTCACATGTAGTTTTACTCATAAAATGATATAGTGCAAAAACGATAATGTGCAAAAAATGTGTCTCACGAATATTTATCATTTGCACTCCCCCAAGTAATCATTGATTTGTTTTGACCCTAATAAAATATCTGTTTCCTTCAAACTCCAGAATTACAAAACATATGCTTTATTTGTTCTTTCCTAACTGCTGATATATTTTGAAATATTTGTATGATTCAATTACAGGTATTTAAATGTTGTTCTACGTTAGAAAAAAACCTGACATGCTACAGTCTTTTTCACACTCCTAGTACCCCAGGAAGATTGTCAGATAGTTAACTTTCAAAATCCTCTAACATTGTGGTCAGAGAAAAAATGGCAAACACCAATCTCCATTTTAAAAGCATGAGCAGCAATTTGTCAGAAGACATAGCCCAATTAATCTTCTAAGCTCCAACATGGTTTGTTTTACGGTTGCTGCCGCATCCCCACACCCTTACTTCCAGTGCCTATGACTTTGCTGTCTCACTTCATGTCTGTCCATGCAGCTGTCACTCGCATGTCCTTGCCTGTCATTCCTACCACCTTCATTATAAGCTACTCCACAGCCCGTATGATATTCTGATCCATTTAATCTATCAGAGGGTGCAATCCCATGGCATCCTCATGTATCTATCAGTTCTCACTTTGTGCGTACTTTCAATGACAGTTCAGTCACTTTGGTCGGACTGAATAAAGTTACAGCTTCACAGGTGGGTTTTGCATTCACTGTTGAAACTCTTGAGGCTCAAAACCAGATTAGTGCTTGGCCTGTTCCCTGTACCCTTGCTCTTGTCCAACCTACTCCCAACCATTATCATTGTTTTAATTATGAAGACATAGGCAACTTGCTTCTCAACCTGGCTTTTCTACATAAAATTCACCGATGGGAGCTACCTATGATAGCCCATGGTCTATTATTCCATGCCCACTAGAAACAGTCTGCTAAGGCATCCTATTGAAGCCAGGACTCTGCCCCCAAATCAAGGGAGAAGCCAGAAATGTAAACACCCCCCACTTTTGAACAAACGACTAAAGACAAGTGAATGAAACAGAAATGTCTGACTCCTTGAATGGTTTGCTTTCCATTAATCATTTCTTCCTCCTGTATGTCTTCAGCCTTCCATTCTTCTATAGTTTCATCTATCCATCCTTTCATCCCAAAATCCATTTACTTACCATTCCGGTTGCCCACTGACTAGTCAATGATTATATCTGGACCCAGATTCAGCCATCCACCTTTCATCCTTCCATCTGTCCAATTTATTTTCAGCATTACGTTCACCCAATGAGCATTCTGTTCACACTGATCCATTCACCCATACATCCTTTCACTCTTTCATCCTTTCAACCTTCCATCCACACTTTGTTTCCTTCACTGACTGTGATTTAGCATTCCCTGACCTCCGCCCCTAAAAAGTGGCATACCAAGGGTGAGGCAAGGGTCACTGTCTGTAGGGCGCATGAGTTTTGGGGTGGCGGCCACCTCCCAGCTCTTACCTACCATCTCGGGTGGCAATCAACCTCCCTCTTTAGTGCGCCTGTCGCAGGGCTGCAACAAGCCAGGAATCCACCAGCACCCCCTCCTGCTCCTCAATGTGGCTGCTTCAGGGCAGCAAATGCAGGGGCCACCCCAGGGTGGTCTAAGGCCTAGCTACCCCACTGCCCCTTACATCTACCCTTGTATTCCCTGGAAATATCTTAATGATCTGTTTGGTTGGCTTAAAGAAAATGCCAGTATAATCCTTGTAAGTTCCAGGGGCAACTCCCACAATAGCTGCTAAAGTGGGAGGTTCACAAAACCACTACCCATATAACAATTCTTGTACCCGACTGGAAACTCATCCATACTTTCTTCATACTTGTCTTCTTTCCACATTGCCAGGATGTTCAACTCAGAAACATAGTTTGCCAAAGGTCTTTGGGAGCAGTCTTTTGTCTGTTGCCATCCTTCGAAAAATGTACTACTTTGAACCAGAGCAGGACTCTACAATTTCATCTTTGCAATTTTATACACACCTTGTGGAGGAATGGCCATTGAATTGCAGACATTGCAAAAAATTTGCACTCTCACAATGTGCGAAAAACCTTTCCATTTTTGTTTTGTAAGCACTTAGTGGCTCATTATAAGTTACCCCCTAATTCCAAATAGGACGGGTAACACAGCTATCAGATCTACTGGGAATTCAAAACACTGCAGACTTGTCACACTTTACCTGGAGATTTCAACTGCTTGAAGGACCTTAAATCTCAAGTGGATAGACTGTGTGAGACTAAAGAATTACAAGGTGAATCGTGCCTAGGATCTCATGTTTTTAGGATACCTCCTTTTTTACTACTAAATTCTCAGGGTTTAGTCCATAATTCTTGGTAATGCTGAAACCTTGAAGTTAATGGCTCCCGTTAGAAATTGGCATACTGGCTGACTGGGATGTGAGCCCTGGTCAAGCAGCAACCACAATTCTCGTCGGGGTCAGTCACAAGCAAATACCAAATTAACCTGTGCTCACCCTCTGATAGCTTGGCACAGAAAAGTTAGGCTTAACATACAGGCAAAACAAAGAAACTGTAAAACGGTCACTACACAAAAAAAATCCTACACCAGGTTAGAGAAATAGATCTTAAGGTAATAAATATAAGATCAAAATGACAAAAATCAAATTAGTAGAATGGAGAAATTGATTTTAGAGTTTTTAAGCAATACTTGGCCTGCTCTCACCTGCCCCCGAGTAGCTCATCTGGATAAACTTGCAGAGCGGCTTTGCCAGGTCCACCTCCGCCGAGATCTTACTCTCCTTCAGCAGCACAGAGATGATGGTGGCCATAGTAGCAGCTGAAGTCTGCTGGGTGCCGCAGTGATCACAGGTTCACCGTGACTGGAAGCAGAGGCTGCAGGGTAACCAAGCCCAAATTTGCACTTCTTCGTAGGGCAAGCGCTTGAGATGCATGCATGTCATTTCTTTTTGGTCCAGGACATCTACAGCTTAGTTCAGTTCCCATACCAACATGGGTGCTGCCTAGGGTTGGGCGGTTAATTCTGCTCGGCCGGTGGAGTTCGCAATGTTTTGCCACTCCGTGCTCCCTTTGGAGAGTGGAGTTCGACAAAAAACTCCACTAGGCATCAGCAGAGCAGAGATTCCCAGCACGCTGAGCAGCAGCCATGTTGGTATGGGGAACTGAACTAAACTGCTTGTAGTGACACTGTAGACCAAATAGGAGGTCCATCTAATGACCCTTGGAGTCCACTTCTTTGTCTTGGCAACAAGAGGGAGATTAGATACTGCATTCAAGGCTCCTCTCAAGTCACAGACTGCAAGTCAGGCCTATTCGGTTCTTCCACAGGTCTAGAAGTAATCTGGGTGGGTCCTGTGGGTGCCATATTTATGCCTAGTGCCTTCCTGTGGGTAAGGGGAACTCCTTAACTCATTAACCAATAGGATAAAAGTTCCAAGGGGTGACCCTACCCATTTTTGTAACACTTTACTGTAAACTATTCCACAGAGCCCTTCTCTGCCTAAAACAAACATGGCAGAATCTTGCTTCCTATGTTCAGAGATCCCTGTTCCCACCCAGAGGTGTGAAAATGACAATGGGCAAACCCTTCCTTGTGTCCTCTCCAAACCTGTTCTAGGGGCAGCTTCTATTGCCACTGGGGCTTGTGCCTGACTGGCTAGCAGCGCAATAGAGCAGGCCGGCCCAGGTGAGAGTTATATCTGCCTGTGACTAGGTAAGCATCCTTTAGAGTTAATTAAGTTCCCGTACAGCCCTGATAGCCATTCTGTCAAGAAAAGCTCAAAACGTCTTCATTTGTCTGAGCTCTTTGAGACACTTCACACCAAAACAATAAGCCATTCAGTTCCTGGTTGTGAGTGAACACTGTCAGACTGGTACATTTGGCTAATGCAGGAAAATGACAACTTTCTAAGTGACCTTTTCAAAATAGTAATATAAAACTTAACCTTTAAGTTGGATTTTAAATGACTATGAAAATGAGTCATGGAACCATATTTCTAGCTGGTCCCAAATGAAAGTAGTTCTAATGTGACTTAATGTTTTCCTGTGGGTGCGCCCGCCTTGTCACAGTGAAAAACGACTTTGGAGGTTTTTCACTGCCAGGACATGTAAAACATTTAATATACCCTAGTACTCCTACTATCCTACTTTCTCGCTACCATGCACCCTGCCCTATGGACATTTAGGGTCTACTTTAGAGGTGGCATGTAAGTATTAAAAAGGAAGGCTGAAGCCTGGCAAGAGATTTAATTGGCCAGGCAGCCCGGGGGACATGTTTTATAGTGCTAGTTTAGTGTGTGGCAAAATGAGTGCTGCAGTCTACTTGCAGCATTTAATTTACAGACTCTATGTACAGTTAGTCAATATACTAGGGATTTATAAGTAAACTAAATGTACCAATTACGTATATGGTAATTTTACCATTCTTACAAGGGGAAGCACAAGCACTTCAGCACTGGTTAGTAGGAGCAAAGTGTGCAGACTCCCAGGGCCTGCAAAAATGTGTTCAGCATAAGAAGGTAAAATCTGGGGGAATACTTTGCAAAAGAATGTCCTCTCCAACAGTGTTCTTACTAGATAACATAATGAACAATGTTGATGTTTTATTTAAAATTGATTTATTTAAATATACAGTGACTGTTATTTACATTTTGATACATGAGTCCATAGTAAATACGCTATTTTACATTAGGCCACTATTAATCTTTAAATGTTTCTTGCAAATTAGTCCAAGCACAAGTCATGTGAAAGGTCTCAAAAGTTTCATTTTAGCATAAATTCTTAGAGGGGTGTAGATGGCACAATTGATCAAATGGTGTGTAACTAAATTGTCAATTTAGTTTGGCTACTCGAAAAATAACTCCACAGACCACCGAATTTCAATCTGAGATGGCCATTTGATAGGCGGGCTGGAAAATAAGTTTTTGCTCTGAACAAAACCAAGGGCCACGGACCCCATTTTGAAAAACAAATGTTGATGCACGTTAATGATGTAAGCTTCCCCTTTAGGGAGGATCAGAAAATGGCACTTCAAAAACACATATTTTATCCATGGAGTCCAACCACTGCTGTGAGCAGTTCAACACCTTTGCAAGCACCGGTACAACCAATAAATAGATAAATAAATAAATAAAAGAATAATAAATGAGCAGCAAGAGCCACTCATTTATTATTCACTGCTCCTGTATGGAGCACCCCATAATGCATTTCTTTTTTTGGGGGATCCTGGGGTACTGTCAAACATTTTATGTTACGGAGGGCAGCAGAAAGTACAGCAGCCCCCGACAACATTAAAAAAAACAGCAAGTCTCCTGGGTCATTAAATCCTTGACCTCAAGCGAGATTTCAATTTTTAAAGCATTGTGAGCTGAACTTTACGTAACGCCACTGTCCACCATTCAGCTGTACCCCACTGCACTATATAGCACTTTAGATTACTCTACTCCAGTGTACGCTATTTCAATTTACACCACTTCACTGTACCACACTCTACTGTACACCCCTCCACTGTATGCTATTTCAGTACATGATATTCCAATATATGCCCCTCCAGTGTACAACCCTCCAGTGTATAGCACTCCACTGTACGTCTCCACAGTATACACAAACACACACTACAATATTTACAGGACATAAATCTATTTTACCACACTCCACTGTTTGCTATCACACAGTATAACAATGCACTGTACACCATCACAATCTATTCCATTCCATTATACGCCACTCTATTGAATCAGAGATCACTGTACACCACTCCACTATATGCCATCCCACTCCGCTGTGTGCCAATCCACTATACGCTATTCCACTATACCCCATTCCACTTTACTCTAGTCCACTATACCACAATATAATGTAGCAGAGTACACTTTACAACACTATCCACCACTATATTGTACAACACTCCACTTAATAACACTCCACTCTACTAAAGTAAACTGGATGAATATTAAACATTATTACTTACATTATTCAAACCATTGGAATTCACACAAAACAAGGGTTAACCATAAGTTATAGTTAGGAAAACTCTTTATTTATGTTTGGCATACAAACCCAATTTAAACTCCACAAACATTAGAAAATCTAGAGTTATAGTTATCCCATACTTTATGATTTCTGCAGCACTTATGAACTTATTATTATCTTATTTGTGCCAAAACACACTTATTATCAAATATCAATTGATTATATTAGCCTTTGAGAATGAATTTGGAAAATAATTCTTTAATAAAGAAGACAAACTAAACAAGATTGAATACAACTCTTAACTCACACTAAATCTCTGTATTGACTAAATTAGAAGACATCATAATTGATGACATTTCATATTGATCACAGCTTCCTACTGCTTTGTGGACCTCAAAGATCCATCGACTTGGACGCAGGGGTTTTGACTGATGAGTATTGTGAGGAAGATAGAAACTCTGCAGTCCAACACCTTCTTTGCCCACAACTCAGGCACACTGGTCTAAATCTGTTTACATCTAATATTAAGGGATAGTGACATGTTTTTTCAATATATAATACAGCAGTAGCTCACTAATTGTATTGCAAACAATCTTTGTGACGCCTTCCCATTGTCATATGTGAGGTACTTTTTTGATCTAAAATAAGCTTTTTTAGGGATGCTGCATGGTTATCATTTGTCTGCAAAATGTCAGTAAACGACTACCATATATCACTCACACAAAAAATAAATTAAAGGAAAATGGTATTTAAATCAATCTCTTTAAGAATAATTCAAGGTCATCAGGACATGACTATCATCAGGACCGCTCTGGCCCCCTGAATGGCTGGTGCCCCGTGCCAGGGCACACTTTGCCACTACCCCAAAATGTCTCTGTTCACACCTAGTGATCGTCCTGATTTCAGAATTCCATTCTCTGGTCCTTGGGAGATTTTTATACTTCCATTTAGTAGCTATCACTTTCCCAGGAACAAAAATGCCAAGAAACACTACATAATATTTTCCAGGCCACATTGCTTTGAATGATGCTGGTAGTCAAGTAAGGGCATTCTTGGCTATCAACCTGAGTGTGGTGCTGACAAGCTGATTCAAGAGAGTTTACTTGCACCCACGGATCATGAAGTGATGGACATGAACAAATCATATGTTCCTACAATCCTGTTTGATTCTCACAAGGCTGTCAGATAAGGCTCACCCTGGAAACAACAACTAGATTGTAGTTGATGTATAATACAAACTGGAAAAGGCAAAGTAAAGTGATTGTTGAACTTTGGAACCCGTGAAAAGTTTATATTTTACAGATCTGATTTTTCCATATGTAGCCCCTTCTAGTTTGCTTTTCCAGAGATAGATTCACTTAATCTACTCGTAGAAGAAAAGCCACACAAGCAGAGGTGACCTTGTCCCTCTTTACTGTTTCAACAATCCTTTTTTTTATGCAGAATGGCTTCTCATTTATCATGCCAGGCAAACAGCCAGTTCCACTGCTGCAAAGATTCAATGTAGGCTCCTCTAACTGGTAGGCGGAGCCCTGAGTATAATTCATCCACGGATTATCATTATCTCCACTTACCAGGTATCCAGTGATTGCAACTGACCTACTGTTCCTCCTTCCACTAACTCAGCAGGGATTGCTGGATTACCCCAGAGCTGGGTCAATTGACAGAGTTCCAGGTTTTAAAGATTTTGAAAACTATCCACCATATTTTCAGCAAATTCACCATATTTTCAGTAACTTCACAAGGGCCCTAGACCTCACTTTGCATTGTTTTTATGTGGTACAATTTAATTGCTGTGCTGCAGCAGCGTTTACATGAATCTCAAAGTGCCCCTTATCAGGCATGAATAGCTGATCTAATTCTCTTCCTTGTTCTGGGAACTTGGAATCGTGTAAACGTAATGGAAAAAAGTAAAATTTACAAGTGATATAATGCAGAGTAAAACCAAGTCTGGATAACAAACGCACACTTAACGAGCTCTGCAATAACAGTTTAGTGAGGGAAGTTTATGTTGCAGCTGCCTAGAGACCAGATGTTATGTGTGATGTTCACAGCCTGTACATACTATCTCGCAAAGCTCACTTTGTATATTGGCAGCTTCAAAAACAAGCATTTAATGGGCTCTGAAATCTACGAGACAAAGAATGCTGAGTATGGTTGTTAAAAATGCCAGGAGTCGCTGAAGGTGTCAAGAGTAATGTGCAAAAAGACATTTAGCAATTTGTGGCATGGTAATAGCACTGATGTTCAATCACTGCACGAGATTGTTTTATTTTTCTTTTACTTTTCTGACTGAGACACCAGTCACCTTCAGGTGTGTGCCCTTCAAGCTCCCGATTTTAATTTGTTGTACTTTTCTGCAATTTTTTACACTCAGGATAGCTGTCAAATGCCCCCCATGTAAAGCAGATTTATGCCACTTGCTTACAAATCTGACGTAGCTGTAAAGAGAAATAGTGGATTGCTTCAAAGGATTCTGGGAATCTCATCCAAGCACTTGTAATTTAACTGATTGATGCTCATTATTGCGTTGAGGTCATGGACATCAGAGCGGCCATGTTTGCATGATTCAAGTTGGTTCGAATTATTAACATAATGATTAGCATAGGTTCATATTTCTTGTGCCACTATTGTCCACAGAGCCCGACTGGGTAACTAGGGGCAGTCCTGGTAAAAATGTTCAACCAGCATCACTCCCTTCCTCTCCGCGAACTTTCTCTCTCTTTCCATCTGTTCATTCTCTCTCTTGTACTCCACCTCCATTAACTCTCACTGGCTCCCCCTCTCCATCCCCCCATCTCTTTTGAACCTTCCCCGTGCCTGCTGCAGTTAACCTTTGTGAGTGGGGATGGGAAGTGACGATAGCGACAGACGCAGCAGGCTTTCACCACCGGCCCCCAAATTGTCCAACTCACCGGGGAAATGACCAATGGAATAACAGGCTAGTCCGGGCCCGATTGTGGGGCAGTGTTTACTTTATAAAATACATAGAACAACACCAGGGATATATCTGTTGATGGTTTTAAGCTATGACCTCAAATGGGCACACATCTTAGGCAGCTTAATTCACCCACTAATTTTTTTGTGTGCCATAACTGAAAAAGTTTAGAGGGAGTGACCTCTGTTCTTCTTCCACATGTCTAGACTTCAGTGCTCATTATTTGGGAAGTGAGCTAAAAGAGATAGGGCCAGAGGTACTAAAGGTTTGTGCAGTCACAAAGCCTATGGTGCACTAGACACCAGGCTTTTGGAGTGCAGAATTCCAATTGCAAAGAAGTAAATGGTCTTGGCTTTGTTACTCTAAAGGTGAATATTGCATCTGCTTGTGAATCCTTAAGAAAGGGGATGGAAAAGTGGGGTTCTCCCCTTTCTAACAACTTAGAAGGATATATAGAAATGGTTTGTAACTGCTTCTGAAGTGTAAAACTATTGATACAGTGCTGACACCTGAGATAGGATGCTATCCATTAGTAAAGTAAAAGCGGCCAGTGAGGGACAGCTCCTACTATGTGAATGTCTGCTGCAGGCAGCTGGGAGCAAACTATTGTCTATACCACCAATGTATGCTCTCTGTTATGTCCCTTTCCACAGTGCCACATCTGTAGTCCATTGTAGCCCCTCTCCCTTTAAGGCCCAGTGGCTACTGGTTACTTACACTTGATTACCTTCACCTCTGATTTTGTATGGATTGCTCACCACCAGCCAAGCTTCTCAGTCTGTTATAGAAGGCTCTCCACGTTGCTTTAGAGTGCTCGATACTCCATACACATTAATGTCCAATCGGCCTTATGTGCAGTGGTCCGTTCTGTTGCTCTGAATAATGCTGAACACTCATTCAATTGAGGGCAGGTACAGAGCCCTTGTTATGCACTTTCCTTTCTCCAGGCTTCCAATTCTCCCCCATTGATGCTCCAAGGCAGAATTTGAAAGCGTGTTCTACTGAACACCACCCCCACCCCCATTCGTACCATTAACCCATTTTCATGGAGATCACACAGTTAGGTGATTTTTGTTAAAGCTAATGGGGCAATCCATTCTTTATAAGTTGCTTTCTAAGAGCGTTGTGAATACATGAAGCATAAATATTATTTTAGCCTGCATAGCTGGTTACAGACACATTTTGTAGTTTAAGCTGGACAAAGGCTGCTTTATTTTCCTCTGCTTCATGTGTGTGGAGTGGGACCTGAAGTTGTACCTCTAGACTGACTGCAGTGAAGTGCTGAACAGTGGGCAAGAGCATTACAGGAAAGAAGAGGAAAGAGAAATTGGGCCGCAATTACCTGTGTATTGTGATGCCCTAATCAAGAATTCCAGTGCTCCAGCTTAATGCAACAAAGGCACTAAAAAGGCAAATGCAGCTCTTTGGCCTAATGATGTATATCTAGCGGAGTGACCATAATGGAAGATGAGCACCATTTTTGGTCCTTGAATAGAGTGGTGCATTCAAGCTAACTTTGGGCTTGTCTTTGCAATGGCTGCCGCACAGACTGCTTCCTTAAAAGACAGACTGTGGGGGGTCTAGACACCAACGAAGATGGCCGCATCCCACTGAAGCTCCGTGGCATCCTCAGGCTTGCAGTGAGAAATATATAGCAAATACCTTCATAACGGACTTTTATAGGAGAAAATACAAACCGTTTTGCTAGCGACTGGCCTTGCTATGTTTGTTTTCTAGGAAACAACTTATTTAAGGAGTTCCTTAGTTCCAGGATGCTCCGCCCACCATTTTGATTTCTCACACTATGAGAGGCTCATATTACACTTCTCTCCTTCAGTGTCAGTGGAATACCAGCAATTTAGTCTGCCTCTCAGAAATCAATAATTACATCTTTTGGAGATAAATTAAGCCACTCTCAGAGGACTAAATACTAAGATTATGGGCTGGAGGTGTTACGGGCGACAATTTGTTTTGGTGTGAGGTGCTACATGTTTTCTCCTCATCGTGTAAAGATATCGTGCAATGTTGACTGAGAAGTTGTCTGTCTAGTCAATATTTTGCTGTTCTTTATGACTGGAGTTTGGATCCACTACAAATGTACTCATTGTAGTAAGATTGAATATTGTGCTTTTCCTCACCTTGGCATAGTTGACATGTTTCTTTACTTTGGGAGTCCTAAATTGATTTATATATAATACTGTTTTATCTCCAAGGTCCTATATTTTCAATCTTTCTTCAAGTCTAAACCTGTCATGATGAAGGGAAAGGAATACTCTTATATGTACAATCAGGCGCTTGTGACTCCTTCTCAAGGTCCTAGTGCCATTGCCAAAAAGGTAAAAGCTTCATGCTTGGTTAAAAGGACAAAAAAAGATGTAGGTTCTCCTCCAAAATCTCCACGGCTCTAACACTAGATGATTTGATGGATGAGCTAAAGAACTTACAACCTTTTGTTATTGAAACTACAGCAACTCTGGAAAGACTGGAAGAACAATGGTCTGGGTTAGATAATAGAATCTCCACCATGAGGCAATGCTTCGGTGATTTGGAAGATTCAGTGTCAAATGTCTCACAAATTGAGGAAGATATAGATATGTTTAAAAAAGCCACTGAATACTCGGAGAACAGAAATAGGAGAAACAACCTCAGATGTAATGGCATGCAGGTGGGAGCAGAAGGCACATACATGATTGCTTTTCTTCAGTTAATGTGCCACAGATTGTTTGTTGCACTTTCCAAAACCCTTTGAGCATACAGACAGCTCATCGTCTTTGTCAAAAACATACATCAACCTCTAGAGCTCACCCTCGACGTCAATTATGTTATTTCTCCACTGCACTGATCTGAAGGAGAGTGTTAAAGCCGCAAATTCCAATATTCTCTTCAATGGTCAGGAAATACTGTTCTTTTTGTCGTGGGATATTACAGCTACTAGGCGGAAACAATTTCTGGATTTAAGACACAACTTCGAGCTATGAATGCCAGATATGGACTGGTACATCTGTTTATCTGCAAGGTTACTGACAAAGAAAAAAACATCATATATACCAACCCTGCTGAATTAAAAACCTCCAAATGATGACACCAGGTGGCACGTATGGATGTTGGTGCTCACACAATTGGTTAACTGTTCTTGGTTGCTGTTGAATGTGTTAACATTGGTTTTCATCCTCTTATAATTTCTCTTTTTATTATTCAATATTAATCCCTTATATTTCTTCTCATGCAGATTGTTCTCACAATCTCCTTGATTGTAGTTGATATATTTTGTCAAGAAACCCTGTTCAATTGATATTAGTTGTTTATTGTTGTTAGTTTCAAATTCCAGATATCTGTCCTTTGTGTAAGTAAGTGATTACATGTATAATTTCTTTGATATTGTTTATTTTACTAGCCTCTTTGGATTTTTCTTTATTGTTTATTATTATGTCATTCTTGTTTTATGCGATCTGGGTCTACATGTCTTCTTGTGGGTGTTTCCATTCTCCTGCACCTGATATGGTGTTTGTCTTACTAGTAGAAATGTTTCAATGTGTGACTTTCTTGATAGTCATCTTCTCTTTTTGTACTTCAAATCCGGGATGTTTTCTCCCATCACATTTTGAGTTTCAGGCGGTGCCTGCCATGTTGTGCATGGAACTGCTGGGGGATACCATAGGTACCCCCCAGCAGGATTACCAACCGGCGGAAAACCTGCACACGATCTTCCCGTCCTCAGGGGTCCCCCCATGTTAATGTGGTGGGGGAAATCAGTAGTGGGCGGAGGTTTTTGGCGGGTGGGCGGATGTGCCCGTTATTCTAATGTGCCCCTAACTGTTTCTACTGTATTCTTCCCGTAATTCCTATCAAAATGTTAATGGTACTCAATCATCTTATTTTTATTTGAAACGAGGTACTAGACAGGGGTGCCCGTAATCGGCTCTTTTTTTTTTTTTTGGCCTTGTGTCCTTTTTTATGTCAACTTAAGTTGTCTTCTTCTTATTGTCTTCTTCACATTAAAAATCAACATATTAAATGTACTGCTTATGTGGATGACATTTTAATGTTTATGTCATCTCCCGAATCATCCCACCTGGCTTTTTCACAGAACTGCAACTCCATTCTTTAGCCTCTGAATACAAACTCAACATCAGAAGTTTTACCCCTCTATAAACATTGTGTAAAAGGTCAATTTGATCATACGGGATTTGTACGGAACTCTTCAAGTTTATAGTCCTAGGTATTTGATATTATAATTTATTGCGTGACAGTTTCAAAGCCAATATAAATGAATTACTAGACAAACTCACTGCGCAAACACAAACATGGTCTCCTTTGTATCACTTATGGTAGGGCCGATTAGGCACAATTAATAACGATCCTTCTACCTCTTAGAAATCTATTTCCTATGATGTTCCCGATTAATATGCCACAAACAGTTTTTTTACGGATACACACCATACTTTAAAAAATTCTATAGAATGGGAAAAAAGCACAGATTTTTCTTGCTCAACTGAAGCTCCCCAAGATGCATGGGGGAGTTATTTCTCCTTATCGTAAAGCATTTGGTATTAAACAAATCCAAAGATTTTCATTATCTCCAACCTCTACCCCTGATACGTTATGGTCTGATTTGGAACTTACACTTATTTATCCATTCACATATGTACATATATTATGCATGTCTTCTCCTTCTAAATCTTCAATGCTTTCTGTTACACTCCACACTTGTAACCTGTGAGACCTTATATGGTAGATAGCACTCTGCCATTTGGTCAATTAATTTTTAGTCTCATATGGTGCCATAAAAATCATAAACATAAGCGCCATTTCCTACAATGATTGTATGGATAAGGGAATAATGACGGCTTCACAGTTTATGCATAAAGATAGCCTCCTTTAATTCTCTGACATGTCTTCAAAATCTTACTTACCAAACTCACAGTTCCAAAAGTTTCAATTATTACACAATAAAATCAATCCATTTCCGGTAGATTTATCTCCCTTGCAACGCTAGGGATAATGTAATAGGCCATTTAATTCACATTAAAGCAACTATCATATACAAACTGCTTGGTTCCTCACATTTTATTAGAACTTAGCCTTCAAATGGTCAGTAGATGTGTAGGATAGGGATAAAACTCTATTCTACTGCACGTTCAGCCTCTCTAATGCAAATTTAAATTTTCTTTTATAAAAGACTATACTACACACCTGAAAAATGTGTCTAAACTTATATTCGCAGGCCAACAGAAATGTTGGAGATGCAATAGTTTGGATGGTTCATTTATGCACATTTTTATTTCATTGTTCCAAAGTATTATAATTTTGGAAATCCGTTTTTTAAAATCAATGATATTACAAAAGCTTCTTCAACTTTTAAATGAGAAAATGTCTTTTTAGAAGAGTTGCACGATATTTGGACTCATGATTGCCTTCATGGTAAATAGGTAGACTTGCTGTTTGCTATTGCCATACAAGTCAATGCATCTAATTTCAAAACGAACCAATTCAACAATGGTGGAATATAATGTGTTACAATAATAGGTTAAATACATTTCACATTCATGCAACCTCAGTAATAATCAAACGTGGCAGACTGAGGTCTCCTGTTACTAATTACCTGTTATAGGTTTCTCATGGTATCACTTTAATTGTCTAGCATGTCTATTTTGCTTATAGAAATGTTGTTGCGTTCATATGGTTCATAACGTATACGATATAATTGCTACAATTTTTGGATGTTATCTTTGTTAATAAACTATCACTGTCATAGGATTTCGATATTTTTCTTCTTTCCTTCACTCTTTTTTCTACTTTGTGTCTTTTCTTGCTTTTATTTTATAAAACCTCTCTTCTCTTAACAAAGTTATTGAAATGGTGCTCATATATCTTCATTTTTATTGCATTATTTGATTATTGATGTGTACTGTACCTTGTTCTGTGTTATAAAATAATAAACATATTCAACAACAAAAAAGAAAAATTGTGGATTGTAGAACTCTTGTATTAATTTTGCATGTTATGTTTACCATGCTATTTTTCCTTACCAGGGGACTCGAATCTTGAACCCAAGTGAATTTGTTTCTGTGATGACTTCTCTGGTGGCACTGAATAACTGATACCACCTGATACCACTACCAGGTGTCATACGCTCTGGGTGAACACTTAGGGGGTGGGTAATGTCCCCGCATTTAAGCATGGGAAAGAAAGTGGAGGCAAGATAGGAGAAAAGGTGGTGTCACAAGTAGAACGATTTATAGAAAGAGGGTAAATATTAAAGAGACAT
Organism: Lissotriton helveticus; assembly: GCF_964261635.1. Taxonomy (NCBI): domain Eukaryota; kingdom Metazoa; phylum Chordata; class Amphibia; order Caudata; family Salamandridae; genus Lissotriton; species Lissotriton helveticus. Next base: position 767,908,563 of record NC_136068.1, read on the forward strand.
TATAACAGAGTCAAGTTGAAGGAGCAAGGGAAGGAACAAGGAACAAAGGTGCAGGAGTGATAAGAAAATGAGAAAGGAACAAACTGAAAGAGGTGGGACTAATACGAAAGAGAGATGTGGACAGAGAGAAAAGAAGAAGGGCTGTAAAATATTGAAAGATATTAGAACTGAAAAAAGAACTGTTACTGCCGCTGTTTGGGCTGGCGATTCTAGATTCTAGCCTGCCTTGCGCGGGCTAGGCTATAGCCATTTCCCGCATTCCCACCTGCAGCGCTATAAAGCGCTTGGACTCGCCCTGTGGCACAGGACACTATTCCTGCCACTGTTTGGGTTAGAGAAGGGACTTCAGATCCCAGCCTGCTTTGCACCAAGGAGGGGCAGGGCTGCCGCCAGTTCCTGCATCCCCACCTCTAGCAAATTTTCTTTCATCACTCTCCAACACTAGGCAAGCGCTTTTGAATGTTCTTTTCTTCATCAAAGTGATATGGGTAAACTAAAGGCTATTGGGAATGCGGTGCTCTCTATAAACCGACGAGTATTGATATGATGTTGGAGAGAGAACTATAGGGGTGGTCTCTACTGAAATATCTTTAGCTGAGTGCAGACTATCTCTGGGGCACGGAAGTGGTTTAGTTGAAATGAGTCAGAAATTTGACCTGCCGACAGCCTTAACTTGTAGTTTATCAGTGAACGCTAATGGGAAGGATAACAGGGATGCCCCTTCGGACTTTCATCTAGCTACTATGTCTGAGGCTACAGCTGCAAAAGATGGCTCACGTACTCAGTTAGCCCCTGCAATCACTGTCAGCTTCTGTCCTATTTAGTCTCCAAAATTAGTTTTAAAACAGAAGAGAATGACCAACCAGGCTCCCAGTGTGATAACTAAATCTAAACAATTGCTTACTGGGAATGGCCTTGGTTTTATAAATGATGGAGATATAACTGTGGAGGAACTATGTGCCTAATTATTGACATCTTGGAAAAGCACTTAAGACCGGTATCAGATCGTCTGAATGTAATTGAATGCCAATAAGCAACTTTGGCAGTATCTCATAATTCGACAAATTGTGTAATAATCAGGAACTCTGAGGTCCTCGCAGAGCTTGTAACCTTTCATTGTAATGCAGTGTGTTTACCAGGGCAACCCACTCGGGAGCAATGAATATCCTGTAATCCACATCCATTACCAACTGCAAAAGATACCTTTAAGTTAAAAAAAGAGTTTATTGAGGAAACATAGAGTGAAAATATACAATAATTCAATAATTACAATATAATCACATAAGAGAGCAGTTAAATATTAGCTGAAACCCTGTTTAATTGAAAATATAAAATACACATGACTGGAATGGAATGCCTGAATGAACAGAGAAAAATAATCACGCCTTTCATAAAATATTGTAGCCTTGTTTAAAAATATACAAAAATGGCATGCAAAAATGTATACTAATGTTATAATACATTAAGGAATGTTACTGAGGTTGAGCAACTTCTTGCTGGATGGGAGACTTAGAAAAAGATTGACTAGCACTCGCTTCAATATATCTTGTGACTGGTGCCCACAAATTTAAGCGCTTTGTAGCTAGATGAATAAGATGGCCTTAACCAATCGGTGAATATAACACACAGCGTGCTGCCAAGCTTGAAAGGACAGTTTGGTTAGATCCTTCCTATTTTTGGTAATTTGCTGGAAGGCAACTGCTATTAATACATCTACAATCTTGAAATTAAGAATATGATTGTCCCAAACAGGTGAGATACTTCCTAAAAATAGATGAACAATAGAAAAAGGTATTCTAGTACCAAAAAGCAAGTTAATTTGAGACCAGACGTTTCTCCAGAGGGTTGCACATGTGAGCATGAAAAGAGCAAGTGTTTCAAATTAGCAGATGGGATGAACAAGTCCAACAGGTATTAGGGACATTAGAGTGTCTCTTATGCAAAATGACCGGATGTAATAAGAGTCTATTGTAAATAAAAAATAATGTCTGTGTGGTATTTACTGCACTGGATGACTTCCAAATTTTAGACCATATTTTGTTCCATAAGGAAGTTGGCCATTCTATTCCCAAATCCTCCTCCCAAGATAGTTCTATTTTGTTTTTCTCTCTATCAATGTGTATAGTACGAAGGTAGGTATAACTATAGATGCTTTAGGACACGTGTGTAAAAAAGTATGTCATCTATTGACTGAGTGAGACGTGGGGTGATTAAGAGACAAAACTTGAGTATAAGCAAACAGTAGGGCTTGTTTTAGGAGTATGTACTTAGATTGATAAGAAGCTGGGAAATCAAAAGGCGGCTAGCCTGCGAAAAAGACATGTATGTGTGTATGTATGTATCGCGTATTTATATAGCGCTAAACTGTCACCCAAAGGGTATCCTGGCACTTTAACTCCTTGAAACCATACGCGATGGAACACTGCCACAATGTCTACACTATCCTGGGAAAAAGGAACGTTTTTAACCCTTTCTTAAAGGAGGAGAATTCCCTGACGCTTCTTAGGGACAGAGGAAGAGAATTCCATAGTTTGGCTGCCGAAAATCCGAAGGAGCGTTCACCCATCCGGGTCCTCAAGATCTTGGAACCTACCACCAGGCATGCTGATGAAGATCGCAGGGGTCTGGCTAGCGTATACCACGAAAACAGCTCCTGCAGCGGAACAGGCCCCTGACCATGAAGGGCCCTAAAAATTAGGCATACTGCCTTGAAACAAATGCGCTGATGGATTGGCAGCCAATGAAGGTCCGCAAACGCCAGAGAGCAGGAGTCAAAACGCTGCCGAGAGAGTGCCAGCTTAGCAGCCATGTTCTGTATTCGCTGCAACTTGCCAATCAGGGTGTCGGGCGCGCCCAGAAGTAGTGCGTTGCAGTAATCCAACCTGCTTAAGATGATACTACGCACCACCTCTGGTCAAGCATGGGCCAGGAGAATGGGAAGGATCTTGCGTAACGTGCGAAGCAGCAGCATACAAGTAGCCACTGTTTTATTCGCGAACGCATCCAGCTGTAAATTTGATCCAAACATCACACCCAAATTCTGGACAGAGTCTGCCGCCACGATATTACCCTGGGAGGAAATAGGCCAAAAGTCCGTCGGCAAGGGCCGTGGGATACGATCCAAGGAACAATGCAGCACCTCAGTTTTTGAACTATTAAACTGCGAGGAGTTTTGGCCCAGCCCTTCCGCAGTAGCTGTCATACAGCGGTGAAAGGTCTCCTGAGACACAGCATCACTACCTTCAAACGAGAAGATAAGCTGCGTGTCATCAGCATATTTGATGGCTCCAATACCAAAGGACTTAATCAGCCTAACCAGAGGACGGAGATACAGGTTAAATAGAATAGGGCTAATAGCCGACCCTTGGGGTACACCCTGCCGTACTTTTTTGATGTCAGATCTGTAGGGCGGCAGGGCTACCACCTGGTGTCTGTCACCAAGATAGGAGACCAGCCAGTCCCGAGCCAGGCCAGCCACCCAGATTTCCTCCAGTCTACTGACCAGGATGGCGTGGCATACCGTGTCGAACGTGGCCGACATGTCGAGCAGCACTAAAAAGCTGCCCGGCCAGAGTCGACTCGCGAACGTAGATCGTCCAGACCCACCACCAATGCGGACTCAGTGCCATGAGCTGGCCTGAAACCAAACTGAGCCACATCCAGGCAGCTATTAGACTCCATGAAGCTGGATAGATGTTTGGTAACCAGCTTCTCCAAAATCTTAATAGGAAAAAGGAGCAGCGCAATAGGTCTATATTTCGCCGGGCAGGTGGGATCCAGTGTAGCCTTTTTCAAAAGAGGAGAGACCACAGCCATTTCCCAGCATTCCGGCACCCTGGCGGTACTAAGAGACTGACAACAGATGGCATGAAGAGGGGAAAAAAGCTCTTCTTGAAACGTTTTCCAGAGTTTGTGAGGAAGGGGGTCCAGGGGAGAGCCAGACGATATACCATTTGCCAAAGAGCAGAAATATTCGAAGGAGGGGAGGGGAAAACTATACAGCTGTGCCTGCCTTTTAACTTCCCCAACAATCCCGGAGGTGGATACAAGAGCTGTGTCAGGCAGATGCTGGGGACCAGGAGTGGTTGGTCCACCAAGGTTTCTCAGAATAGTGGCGATCTTATCCTCGAATGCCTTTGCCAAAGAGTCGCATAAAGATTGGGAAGCCGGGATGTCATTAGTGGCACAGGCAGGTCGAGAGAGATCCTTGCCGATTTTAAACAGGGTCTGAGATGTATTCCCTGCTCGCAGCAGCGTTTCCTCGAGAAACCTGGCTTTGGCACACTTAATCTGCGCTTTATAGTCCGCCAAGGTCTGTTTAAAGACAGACTTGTCAGATTCAAGATACTGTTTTCTCCAGGCTCGTTCCGCCCGCTTACACCGGAGTTTCAGCTGGAGAAGATCTTGTGAGTACCAAGGCATGGCAAGTTTAAACTTGTCCCTACTTTTCCGCAGAGGGGCCATAAGATCCAAGGAGTCTGTGATTTTCCGACTAAGGATCTCGTAGCTCTCCTCCGCACTTCCTCCTAAGGTGAATCCCTCTGGAAGCAGAGTTGGTAGACTCGAGTGTTTTAAGAGCTTGGACCATTGCCTACTAAATTTGGTGGCGACTCCTGAGCTGCTACTCTTCAAGGTATGAGCAGGGAGAAAAAGTGAGAAGTGAACAAGAGCGTGATCCGTCCAGCATTGAGGGATAATGTCCCGGATCACAGCCTGACTAGCATCCGCAAAGATCAGATCTAAGGCATGGCCCTTTAAGTGGGTCTGAGAAAGCACCAACTGCTGCAGGTGAATATTGCAGCAGGCCTGGACCAGATCTTTATAGGCTGAGTCTGCAGAACCCTTCGGCCATAGGTTAAAATCTCCCAGCACCATAAATCTGGTGTGGGTATTAGAAAGATCATAAATAAGATCTACCAGCTCAGATATGGCTGACAGAGCATTGGCCGGGGGTCTATAGCACAACAACCCAGAGTGCAGGACGCCTCCCTGTGCTTTTAAAGAAAAGGCCATTAGTTCACAGCCCGGGACTTCCCTAATCTCCAGCTGAGAAAGATCCAGTTCTTCCCTAAAGATGAGACCTATACCACCCCCTCTATTTCCTACACGAGGATTGTGCCTAATTTTATAGCCTGGAGGACAGGCTAAGCCCAGTTCCACCACGCTATCAGCTCTAGTCCAAGTCTCTGTCACGAAGAGCACGTCCAACTCATAAGACTCCACAAGAAATGCAACTTCCACATGATGCTTGCTAAGAGATCTGACGTTAAGCAAGCCACAGGATAACGTCTCCAAATGTCTGGCCGTGGTAAGTGACCGACAGCTAACGTTGGGCCGGGAGTCAAGACTTATGAGCACGTCTCGTGAGTATACTAGGTGGATAGGGGACGGGGCAGTATTACCGGCGCCCGGCGTGACCTGTGCGCGAACAGGCGCAAACGGGCTTACCTCTGGCGCACCTCCGGCGCGCGTCCGCTGCGCGCCGTCGCTGCGCGCCTGATGATTGTACATCTTAAATAACCGTAAGCCCGGGAGATCTGCGATGGAACGACTAGTCCCACATCAAAGATGGCGCCCGTGAGTCGGCAGCACCTGATTCCCCCACCCAAGATGGCGGCCTGAATCGCCGCGATGCGGTAAATATCGGGACCTAAATCGCCCTAATTCCCACCAAATGCGGGGTGACCAACAATTACAGTGCAAGGTAGGAGCTAGTGCTAAATATCACCCCCAAGTCAACAGAAAGTAAAAAAGCAAGCGCATGTATGCAGCGCGATCGTACAAACGAATAAAAGATTTTTAAAAGCTCTATCAGCAGAGTGCGCGCTGCGGTAAGTGAGTCTACCTGCCAGCGAGAAGGGTTCGGGTTTATAAAGGCTCCTCCAAATGCGGGAGTCCTGCGAGGGAACGACTAGTCCCACAACAAAGATGGCGCCCGTGAGTCGGCAGCACCTGATTCCCCCACCCAAGATGGCGGCCTGAATCGCCGCGATGCGGTAAATATCGGGACCTAAATCGCCCTAATTCCCGCCAAATGCGGGGTGACCAACGATTACAGTGCAAGGTAGGAGCTTGTGCTAAATATCACCCCCAAGTCAACAGAAAGTAAAAAAGCAAGCGCATGTATGCAGCGCGATCGTACAAATGAATAAAAGATTTTTAAAAGCTCTATCAGCAGAGTTCGCGCTGCGGTAAGTAAGTCATAACTTAACTTCATTTTGAAAAAAAAGTTGTTGTACCCAAATCAAGCCTTTCTATTTCCATGTTTTCCAATAAAAAGGTTTGACCTGAACCAGCGAAAAATTATCATACCAAAGAGTGGAATTAAGAAAGGACTGTAAGTCTGTGGGAGGTGATTTCGGGTTAGGTTCTAGACGCTTACAGGAATATTTGAGAATAAAAGTGGAGGCAGATTGTGGTTTGCGAGTGAAGGAAAGATATTCTTTAAAAGAAAAAAGGAGAGAGATATGAACTTTCAAGTTCCACCCACAAGGGACAATCCAATTGAGGATCAGAAAGCCATCTTGAGGATTGGCGAAGTAGAAAGATTTATGATAATTGGGGAAGTCAGGAAAATTAGCCCCACCTTCTGACTTTGGTTGTATGAGTTTTAGTAGTGACATATGAGGTTTTTTAGCGTTCCATAAAAAAAGATGACAGTATGGAGTTATTCTTCTTAAAATATTTTGAGGGGATCGGTACTGGAATATTAGAAATTGTATACTACACTATAGGGAAGAGCATAATTTTAATGGTGTCAAGACGCCCCCACAATGACAAATAGAGAGGATGCCATTAGGAATTTAATGTGGAAATTCTCTGTATGCAACTCTCTAAGCATAAAGAGAGTGTTGTTGGAATGGAAGAAGCCAAAAGTAATCCCAGGTATTTCATATGTTTAGAATTCCAAGTAGAATTTGATACAGCAAAATCTTCATTAAATGTATATTTAGTCATATGTAATATTTCACATTTATCTCTATTTAGTTTATAACCAGAGACAGAAGTAAAAAGCTCCACCTCATTTAAGAAGGCAGGAATAGAGGACTGCGGGTTGGATATAAATACCAATATATCATCAGCGTAAGCTGCTAATTTAATTTGTTTATCATTAACATTAAAACCTTGGATATCTTTATTTTGATGTATTTTGGATAAGAAGGGTTCTAAAGCTGAGTTAAAGAGGAGTGGAGACAATGGGCAACCTTGACGCACGCCTCTTCCCAGATCAAAATAGGAAGACTCATTACCATTAACAAAGACTGCAGCTCGAGAATTAGAGAATAAGAGCAAAATCAGAGACATGATCTTTGGGCCAAAGCTGGACCACTTGAGCACTTGAAAAGATATGGCCAGATGACACAGTCAAATGCCTTTTCTGCATCCATGGCCACAGTTGCCAGGGAATTAGGTATAGGAGAGGACTTAGATAAAATGCCAAAAAATAGGTGAGTGTTATCTGAGATGAGGCGTCCCTTTATAAAACCAGACTGCTCTGCACTTAACAATTGAGGAAGATGGGATTCCAGATGCATTGCTAAGGTTTTGGAGAAAATGTTGTAGTCAATGTTGACCAAAGAAATAGGTCTATATGTTTTACAGTGTTTCAAATCCTTTCCATCTTTCGGAATTAAACAAATTAATGCTTCTGAAAAAGAGACAGAGGATTTGCCTAACTGCAGAATAGAATTGAAGAGGGTTCATAACTTGGGCAGGAGCAATGGAGCGAAGTGTATAAAAAGTTCTACTGTGAACCCTTCAGGTCCTGGAGCTTTGTCATTCTTGAGTGTCTGTAATGCACTGAGGAGCTCTTGTTGTGAGATGTCAAATTCTAAAAGAGTATAATCTATTTGGGAATCAAAGGAATTATGAATGCCTGAGAGGAACTGAGTAATATCGAAATTTGAGGCTGTAGATTCTGGTGTGTATAGTTATTTGTAAAAGAGGAGGAACTCATCCAATATTTCAGAGTCTTTAAATCTTATTGCGCCCTGTTTATCAAAAATTGATTCAATGTCAAGCTTGTTATGTTTAACCTTTAAATATTTTGGCAAGAGTTTAACAGCCTTATTTTGGCCACCATAAAATTTTGCACTCGACTAGATAGAGTGAAGCATTGTCAGTTGAATCTTTATTGAATTGGAGTTTGGCCTCAATTAGCTGAGATAAACATTCTTTGGATTTCGATGAATAATATGAATGCTACAGTTTCTTTATTTTTGGGAAGAGATTTTTAGTGATTTCACGTGAAATTCTACGTCTTTTTAGACACAAAACCCATAATAAAATCTCTGGCAGCTACTTTAATCTATTCCAAATAACAGAAAAGGGTAAAGTATCAGTCTGATTTAAAGAGAAATATTAATTAAAAAAAGAAATGAAAGAGGAATTAAAAGTGTGATCTAGAAGGAGAGAGTTATTAAAACGCCATCTCCTGGGTATGGTAGATTTTGAAAAAATATCCAATTTGATGGAAATAGGGGCATGATCTGATATTGAACTGTCCCAATATCTGCATCTCTCAAGAATTTATTATGAGATACAAAAAAGTGGTCTATTTGAGATTGTGATTGGTGAGAAGGAGAATAAAAAGTATATTCTCTTGTAACAGGGTTACAAATCCTCCAAGCGTCAATAAGCTTATATTGTTATATGACATCAAGAAAATGTTTATGGGACCTGTGTGATTTAAAAGAGACTACTGATTTACGATCTAGGAAAGGGTCAACAATTTGATTACAATCTCCTGCGAGGATAACATTATCGTCAATACAAGACGATATTTGTTGGGATAGATAGGGCCAAAAAGAAGGGTCACCATTAGTGGGAGCATATACATTAAGCAAAGAAACCAGAGCATTCCCACTTTGCAATCTAGTAATAACCCATCTCCCATCATCATCAGATGATTGGGAGATTAGTTTAACAGAAATCGATTTATGGTAAAGTGTCACTACACCATTATGTTTACCATCTCCTGGGGAAAAGAAAACTAAGTATGGGCGGATCTAGCGGATCTCGCGTACGCGAATTTGCGAATTTACGGATTCGCAATCCGCAAAAATACGCGAACTCTCGCGGATTTGCGGATTTTTACGTTTTTTGTGTTGGCGAGCGTTCGCAAGGATTTGAGGACCATTTCGCAATTGCGAACTTACTTTTCGGCTCGCAACGGCCGCGACTATGTTGTTTCTACGTCTGGTTTATGATCACAGGTTCACAGCACCCTCTGTTTCACCACTGCCACCCTCTGGTACACCCATGCCACCCTCTGGTACATCCTCACTGCCACCCATTAGGTTTGTTTATCACTGTAGATTATGGGGGTGAAAAACAGCAAGCACACCTGCCCTGCTTCAACTGCCATGAATTAATTTGGGGTTAATTAATGTGTCAGTGATTTTGAAAATTCCAGTCTGGCTGGCACCTGCTTCCTTCCTTATCTGTAATTTGCTTTCTGTTGCAGTGAAAGCAAGCACACCTGCCCTTCTTCAACTGCCATGAATTCATTTGGGGGTGATTAATGTGTCAGTAATTTTGAAACTTCCAGTCTGGCTGGCACCTGCTTCCTTCCTTATCTGTAATTTGCTTTCTGTTGCAGTGCAATTTTTTTGTCACAGGACCTTTATGGTCTACTTGTAGCTATTCTATGAGCCTGCTGTTTGGGTCATAGCAGGGTCATGGAATAGTTGCAAATAGGCAACTGAACTCTGGAGGGGCCCCTCAGGAAGCACTAGAGTGAATGGTTACTAATGTTAAGTTTGAACTTTTGCACCTGCTGATTGCTTTCAGTTTAGCAAAAATCGTTTTTCTGCAATTTCGCGCGATTTGCGGGGCGCGAATCCGTGCGAATACAATTTTTTTTTTGCGGCGTGTATGTTCGCGTGATTTTTTGCATGTTCGCAAGGCGCTTGTAGCTATACGTTTGCGAAGTTACCCTAGCGGTCGAACACGGGCGCGGCCATCTTGTTTGCGTGACGTAATTCCGTTTCCGGCCGCTATGTGTAATCTCGCAAAGTGTGCTGCTCGCTAGTACAATTTCGCTCGTGATCGCGAGGAAAATCTCGCGCGAACTTACCCACGCGGTCGTGAATGGGCGCGGCCATCTTGTTTCTCATTCATTGCTATGGTTCTGGGCATGCTTTCTGTATCCTCTCTGAATCTCTGCCATCCTTTGCTTTTTTGAAGTTTATTTGATCTATTTTACTTATTATCTATCCCTCTATTTTTCTAGCTCTATATTTTTGTGTTTTCTGCTACTTTTTGTTAATTTTAAACTACTTTTTTAAACTCTTTTCTTTTCTTCTTCCCTATTCTATTTCTTCTTTATTATTTCACTCATTTCTGCCCAGACCATGGTAAAGGGAGCCGGGAAGCACCCTGAGAAGGGGAAGGGTCCCGCACCCCGTGCCCGGCTCCCGTGCGGGCGTTTGAGGGGGGAGCAAGTGACGCCACGGGAGATCTTTAGCGCGGAGGAGGTGGCCGCACTCATCTTCCACGTCCAGCGCCGCCTCCCCAAGACGATCCTGGGAGGCGGCAAGATCGCAACCGGCTATGGCATCCGGGAGCGCCGGAAGCGGTGGGAGAAGGTGTGCCGGGCCATGTTTAAGCTCTCTGGGGTCCGGCGCACCTATAACCAGGCCACCCACCGCTGGACGGATGTCATGGACCGGGAACGGGACTTGCTGGACGCGCTCGGCGTAGAGGTCCCCGGGCTTGGTGAGTAGTAGTAGCCTACCCATTTCTAGCTATTTCATCACTAATCTGTTTTATCCGGCTCTGGTATTTGCAAATCTTTGTTCTTTACCAAGAGCAATAATGCTGCCGATTACATTAGGTAAATTATATTTCAAAATCTTCTATGCATTTCAGGTGCACTGCTCTCCTTCTCAGTAGCCTTGCTTGCTACTATGCCTATTTGTTTTGTATTTTGTGTTCATTTCATTGGCCTGAGAAATTATGTATGAGTGTAGTGTAAAGAACTGCGTAATGCTAGACATTAAGGGTCATATTTTCAATTACCGGCGCATCCCTGCAAAGTAGCAGGGATGCGGCAGTAATTGTGCGCCATGCCACCACCACCCATTGGCCCAAAACGTCACAGAAGCCTTACGCATCTGTGGCGTAAAGGCGGCGCATTGCTGGAGTTGCGTGCCAACGATGGCGCGGCTCCAGCAATGCTCTGGGGTGCCCTATCTCCCCAATGCTGCATCACGCCGTACGTCGGCTTCAAGCAGGCGCAGGGTTTGAGTCACGCATCATTGTCCTAAAATTGACTGATTGACATCTTGTAGATTTCCCTCAGCCACTTTTAGGATTCGTTCCTGCGCAGGAACGCCCTCCCTTGCGCCGGAACGCCCCCTGATGGTGCTGGGCTTTACAACGTGATGCATGTCCCATATGCGTTTTTTTTAAAATATATACGTCGCACCATGGCGACTCTTTTGTTCTGCCGCTGCATCACAAAAGTCACGCCACAATGGAGGTAAATGAGCCGCAAGGGACTTCGAAATCAGCCCCAACAGACTGAAGTCCAGTCCTTCCTTTAGACACATGGCTATAAGAAGAAAGAGCTATAAGAAGAAATAGTGGTGGTGGTCGGTGGATTGATAGTTTGAGTTTGCAAGCAGGATGGACTTTGTCTGTCACTTTGCGTGCTGCGGACTTCTGCCTGCCAGGCCTAGGCAAACCTTTTTAGTAGTCTGTTTATTGAGTTACATAGGAACTTTGAAAGTCAATGGTCCGCAAATCAGGCAATACGAATAACGTAGTATACCACATGAGATAGAAAACTATTCCACGGGATATATTGACCTATCTATTTGCTATTTCTCCAAAATATTTTGTTATAGTTCTTTTGAAATGTTTGATTTGGTTGACAAATCTCACCCATGTTTTCTGGTCTTTCTTTCTTTCATGTTGTACATCAGCTCCCCCCAATGGCAAGAGGACACAGGAGGAGGGTGCTGTTCAGGAGGATGCAGGCCAGGATCGGGCAGGCGAGGGCTCCTTTGCTGGCCCCAGTAAGTTTTAATTTTAATAAAGAGTACCTATTTTTTCCTAGCGTTCCTCATTCGATTTTTTCTAAATCGTCTTTGATCTTCTTGTAGACTGGATCTAAATTCTTATCCTGCCTCGACTATGACTCCCTGTGGTATTACTAGATTATTCTTATTAGTCTGTCTGTGTAGCTAACTAAGATTGCACATTTGGCAATTCCATTGGACTCCCATTCTAGTCAGCAATAGCTCTATGCACTGAGTGCAGTCCTCTGGGATTGTCCATAATGTCTTTTCAAGTCTTCTAAATGTTTATGCTTTGACAATTGCCAACAATAAAAAGGTGAATGACCACCAAGAAAGAATAAGATACTACTTTACTTTTGTTTTGGATAGAAGGACAATCCATTCTACCACTGTTGCAGGGACAAATCTACACAAACCGAACTATGAACACTAAATAGTGCATTGTTTATCAATTATAATAGGCACAGGTAGACTTTCTTTCCAGTGATATCAGACTTTGAAGAACCCCCAATCTCCTTACTGACTAGATAGTGTGGCAGAGTCATTTAGCTCCCTAAGTCACCGATGATTGATCCCCAATGATCATTAGATTATCCTACGCAGGGCAAGAGTACGGAGTCACAGTCAAGAAGTGTCAGAGGCACTCATGCTTGCAAAAATTCCAAAACCTTTAGCTCATCCACTCTAGTCTGGAGGACCAAAAACCACAGAGTCTATTTAAGTTTAAAAGCTTTATTAAAACTAAACACATTTATTAAAATCAACTTTGTCATAAAAGTAAACGTTTAACTGAAAATGGAAAAGTGCTTAGTGCTAACGATTAATTGGACACATTTCTTGTGGTCGAGCTGAGCTCTCACCTGGTTTGAACTTGAGCTTGACCCTGATCGTGTTCTTAGAAGTCAAGCTTCTGTTAGGAGAAAAAGTGTTGTGTGTTAAAAATAAAAAGCAAGCATTCATCAGTTGTGACAAAAAGTGCAGCAAGACAACAGCCTTCCCTGAAAAAAGGGACATTTTTACTGTAGAGTATACAGTTACAAATTATTACATTGTATTTCGTTTTTTTTAACTTTCTTTATTCCTCCTCGACCAAATATAATACAGTAGTGAGTGGTGTATTCTAACATTCTAAAAATTTACTTTGTAGGTGGAACATCTGGTGGCGGGGCCAGCGCGGAGGTGGTGGATGAGGAGGACAACTCTTCTGGGAGGAGGCGGTGCGCGTGCTGGACAACACCAATGTGCCTGTGAGGGTTGACACGGTGGTGGTGGGCACAGGTAAGCTATATATTCGAAAAGCGAAAGAAGGGTGTAAGTAAGTGTGGAAGGACGAGAAATTTTATGATGGCTGGCAAAGAAGAATGATATGTGTTTGCTTGGCCCCCGAGGTGGCTGGGAAGGAAAGAATATGGTATGGTGCATGGCTGGGTCAATGATGAAGCAAGGATGGGTGGAAGGACAACAGCCTGGGTGGGTGAAACATAAACTGTATGTGTGCATATACTTTGAATGGATGGATGCCTGGAGCATGGTATTATCTGACTCTTAGATAGCACATGTGTATCTAGAGAGAGTAGATGGTCACTGGATGAACTAAGTGTTACCTTGAAGAGCATGTAACACCGCACCCGCACGTCCGTTCCAGTGTAGGGAAGGCAAGGAAAAGAAATTGTAAATTTGTCCAATACTACCATGAATAGTAGCAATAGTTTGTATTGCAACTGCAAGCACAGCATATATCCGGTTATTACGGTGGACACTCCGTACCTCTCTTAATAACTTTAGTTTAGTAGTAGTACGTCATTCATGTGTGGGTGTATCACTGTTCACTCAATAATAAGCAAAGCACCTAAAGTCATCCCATATGTCATCAAATACATCCCATGTGAAGTGATAGATAATCTAATTATTTAGCTTCTTCATTTTCCTTTTCTAGTACTTATTTGCACTGTAGGGTGAAAGGTAAATTAATTAAGCAGTAGCCCTTGTAACAGAGTATTCTCAGTGCCACCCGTAATAGAAAAGTAATAGCTTCACCACCTGCATGTACTGGACCGGTACAGTAACGCAAGTCTGTCTCACTCATCATGGTGTGCGTCTGTTTTTCTCGGGTGCAAGTTCACTGCGCTGGCATTCTGCCGGCTTGCATAAGATAACGTACCAATTTTCCGAAACAAGAGAGAAGAAGAAGAATAAGACTGGTGTACTGTCATAGTCGACTGTAATGGAAGTCCATAGTGGTCGTAGAATTTGTTCATTAAACTACCACTAATGTTAGAGCAAGGATGCAGAAGTGGGAGGTTAGATAGATACTGTCCTCAATAGTTATGTACTGTGCTTTCAATTTGCTACTTGTACTGTGACACAACTTTCGGCTCAATCACTTTGTGTTATTAATGTTAAGGAGCAATGGTTACAGACTATGTCTTTCTTTCTTCATATAGTTGCTCCTTCCAAATCGACATCACGGAGGGAGCAGGCTCGAATGGCCCGGCAACGGAGGCTGGATGCCACTGTCGCGGAATATCGGCGGCTGGTGGCCCTGGAGGAGTCGGAGGACACGCAGTCGACCGGTGCAACCACAACATCCTCGACTGGGACAGCTGCATCCTCCTCCGTGAACCCACGGGCTGCCAGCCAGCGCAGTGCTCCAGCGGTACGGAGCCGGGCTAACAAAGCCAACCGCCACCGCCAAGCAGCAAAAAGACCAGCTGCCCCCCACAGGAGCTGCAAGGCACGCCAGCACCGCCTAGGAGTGAGAATGTCCTACCTGGAGCAGGAGGTTCATAGGTACAAGAACTTGGTGGAGGGCCTCCGCTTCGAGCATGCCACCCTCCGCAAGGAGTATGATGCCCTGGCCGCAAAATTCACCAGCACCCTCCAGTAGTGGAGTGTCCCTTGCCCTTTTTTTAGAGACTTTTGGGGGGTGGGATTTGGGAGTTGGGTGCTTTTTGGGACTTTTCAAAGACAATCGTTGGGGTTAGGGAGGGTCTTGAGGGAGATTATTTTGTTAGGGCTACATAAATATACTTTTTTAAACTTTATCTGACCATACCTGTTTTTTACTGCTTTTCAGTCTGGTGGGTGGGGGTGTAACAGTAAGTTTGTTTTCCTGAAGAGTCCTAGGACTTTAGTAGTACTACCGTCAATCTCTCGTCTAGTCCTAATACTCCATTATACTACCTCCCACCAAACGCTTATCTTACCTGTAATTTGTGTTAGAAATTAGGGCTAGGCCCAGGGCTGGCTCCACGTGAAATGGGGATTAAGGTTGGCAATCCTGGGCGGATGAAATTTCCTCATTTCGGTGGTACTAGTGGTGTGACACAGTGGCAGTTGCATGCCTATGGAAAAAAATAAAACGAAACCTGGTTTGTCCTTACTCTAGCATTACAACGGTTACGGCACGATCGAGAATATAGCAGGTGACAGTACACTAGAACAGTGCCACAATGTAGCCTAACAAATGGTAAAGTATTGCAAGTATAACTAGTACTTGCGTTGAATTTATTTGACATTGGCTCCTACTACTACAAGAAATAGTACTGAAGCTGAGTAAGGCTAGAATATATCCTCGTATTCCTTCACCAGCCTGTTGCTATGACCTTATCCTCCCCAGCAAGTGTGTGGAATTATTGATGTCATTTAGTCAGTCATCAAGCAAAACCACACAGAGGGTTAGGGTTTGGAAAATGGATGGGAATGGGGGTTTCTTTTTGGGTAGGTTTTGTTGAGAGAAGAAAAAAAAAGCACAGCATGGACAAACAATAATTGAAGATAAAGAAATCTTTGGGTACAAACTAAAGCTAACCACATGCAGTCACACTCATAGAAGAAAACAATGGATACTGTATCTGTATTCTGTATGTTGTTGGAGTTGTCCTGTTGAATTTGGTAAGTAAGTTGCATGCAGCAAACAATTCCTCTTATTAGCGGCACTCCTCCATTCCAGCTGATGCTTCGTCCATCAATGTTGGTGACCACTGACAGAAGACACCCTGTCCACTGCCTGCCTGGCGGATGTTGACTGAAACCCGGCCTGTAATTATTGAACGTAAAACAGGAAGTGCTATTACAATACCACTGATAAATAAATATAAGGTATGTACGCTGTGTGGTGCAAAAAGTCACACTTTGATTTCCCTAAGACAGTACAATATTGTTGAAATTGCGTACTCTGTCTGAGTCACCTTTTTAAGGATAAATAAGTATGGCCAAAATAATAGTTAGCTAACCCTAACGAACCCTAAGTTACAAAAAGTGCCAAAAGGTTTTTCCTTATGGATTTTGTCCTAAACACTTCTATCCGTTATTAGACCTTCACAGGAATGCCCCAAGAGACCCGCCAACCCACCCGCCAAAAAGCACACGACAACACCCCCAAACAGCCAAAAAGCAAAATCTCATACTTACAATATCTCTCGGCCTTCGGTCCAAACGCGCTGTGCAGCTAGGTCATCATCATAACTCCTGTTTTCCACCACGGATTTCCTGAAAAGCAAATGCAATCAAGATTAGACTGTCGCAGCAGTGCTCCCAGACCCCAAAACTCACCCACAAACACCCGGAACCCCGCCAAAGAGCACCTCAAAGGCAAGCAAGTCAGCAAAAACGGCAAGAAATTTCCGCGTCATATTTGGTCCAAAACACTTTTATCCGTTATTAGAGCTTCACAGCAATGGGCCCAGAGCCGTCAACTCACCCGCAAAGAAGTAGAACACCTCCAAAAGTGCTGAGTCTTTCTTCATTGGGCATAATCCAGCCCTCTGCTTTGAGGGAAATAGGAGTCTGGAGGAGGAGGATAGAGGAGCATGTTCTTCAGAACTTGTGAACCTGAGGAATGTAGACTGCGGCACCTTCAAATCAATAAGCAAACAAGTGAAGACAGTTCTGCTGATGGGCTTGTTTTTGGGATTAGGTGATTAAAGTTTGAATTAAATTAACTGTGCAAAACAAAGAAAGACAGACACACAGGAATAAAAGTGAATAAGGACGAAAAAGAAAGTTATTGATTCATTGTCTCATTTTCAGGGCTCGGTGTCAGGGAATAAGAAGAAGATTTTGTCATCATACTCTGCAAATTCAGGAAGGATGAGGTCAGTGTGACCAAACAGAGAACAAATCCCCTCATCTACGTTGCCGTCCTCCTGGTCTTCATGTGGCGTGCTTTCTCGTATTTTGTAATCTGGTGGTATGAGGTGCTGATTCATCTTGATCATTGTCAGCCGCTCCACATTTTTGGGCGAGAGGCGGCTCCGTTTGGGAGTTACAATGCCACCAGCAGCACTGAAAACCCGTTCAGAAGACACACTTGCGAGTGGGCAAGACAAATAGTTTATAGCCAGGTTGGAGAGCTGTGGCCACAATTGTTTTTTCCCATGCCAATACTGCAATGGCTCATCATTAAGAAAGACCTCTGTTGAGTCATTCAGATAGTCCTGCACCATCGACTCAAGGTCCTCAGCGGTTCCTCCACTTTGCTTACTTTTTGCTGTGCCTGTGACATTTTTTCGAGAACCATACCCAAGCAAAGTTAGCCAATCCTCTACAGCAGCCACTGTTACTGTTGTGTCTGGTGCAGATGATCCGGTTGCCGGTGTCTTTAACGGCTGAGAGGTCACTTGTGTCACAGCCACAGGTGCAGAAGTGGATTTTTTTGACTGGGGATGGCCTGCTGATGCTGATGCTGATGTACTGCCTTCTTCTCCTTCAATATCCTGCCGTTCTTTTTCAAACCTCTTGGCTGACCAGGCTAGCCAACGTTTGTACTTTTTAACATCTTCATCAGCAAAAGGAAAGAATGCTTGGCCTGCCAGCGCCTTTTTGTAGCATGGATCCAGAATAGTAGCACAAATGTAATGCTGTTCTGAGTTGATCTTTTTAAGACGTTCATCACCACGTAGGCGCTCTAATAATTTCTCCGACAAAATAAAAGGGTCTTTTTTTTTGGCATCTTTTTCAAACTCAGAAGACACCGCCTTCAGTTGGTGCTCCAGCATGCACAACAATGGGATAGCTTTTCCCAAATTACAGTCCTCCTGGCTGACTGCACATATGAAGAACTCAAAAGGACGAAGCATGTCTGTCAGGCTTTTAACTATGTCCCATTGCGCCGCACCCATCCACAGGTCCATCTGAGCTGTACCCTCTGTTAAGAAATAGTGATCGAGTACCGTATACTGCTCATACAGACGCTCAAGCATGTAGAAGGTTGAGTTCCAACGTGTTGCCACCTCCTGGATGAGTGCTTTCACTGGCATTCGACGTTCAAGTAGCAGCCTCCTCAGATGCTTCCGGGCCTTAAAAGAATGGCTGAAATGGTTGCACATTTTGCGGCAGGTGGCCATTACCTCGAACGCTGTACTCTATCACTCAAGAATTTTTGAACTACCAGGTTGATACAGTGCGCCAAACACGGCACTCTGAAATAGTCACCCAGCGCCATGGCCTTAACTACATTGGCGCCATTATCCGTGGAAACATAACCAATCTGGCGTTTTTTTGGGGACAGCCAGTGAAAGACCTTTTTGTTAAACTCGTCCAAAATGTTTTGTGCTGTGTGACTTTTCTCCAAGCCAAACATGGCTAGTGTTGCATGTTTCCGAGCAGCTTTAAAAACTTGGTCCGGGTCAACACCTGCATTTAGCTTTGCTTTAACACCTGAAAAAGAGACCCAGTGTGCAGTGATGCACATGTAATCAGCGCCTGCGCCACTGGTCCACATGTCTGTTGTCAGATGTATAGTGTGAACAGCACTCTTCTGCAAAGCTGCCCCAATCGCCTCCAGCACATCTTCATGTAGTGCTGGAACCGCAACTCTGGCAAAATAGAACCGGCTAGGAACCTTCCATTTAGGGCAGAGCGTTGCCACTAATTCTAGAAAACCTACCGCTTCTACAAAAGAAAAAGGGAGAAGGTCCACAGCTAGTATTTTAGCCAGCTTAGTGTTATACAGACGCGTCAGTGGGTGGTTGCGTTCATATGGCGCGTCTGAAGAAAACATGGTTCTAATGTTGCCCTGGACCAAGCATTTACGGGATGATAATGACTTCGTTGACCCAATTATGCTCGCTGGTGAACTTTTGCGCTTTGGTGTCTCACTCGCTCCAACACTCTTAGTGTGCCTCACACGGGGTGTGCTGCTGACAGGGGTACTGGGTGTAAGTGAAGTGTTTGACACGTCTTTTTCCTCCTCGTCATCATCAGATGCAACATCAACGTTTTCTTGACTTCC
Organism: Lissotriton helveticus; assembly: GCF_964261635.1. NCBI lineage: Eukaryota > Metazoa > Chordata > Amphibia > Caudata > Salamandridae > Lissotriton > Lissotriton helveticus. The sequence goes on from NC_136068.1 coordinate 767,927,823, forward strand.
AATTCGGGCTTCCTTGATCGCATCTAGGTGCGCAAACCATTGGACAGTGTGCTGTCTCTCAAGATGACCTCTCTGGCCTCCGGTACCATAGTTGGTACCTGACTTACCACGACTAACTGCAAGCTTACAAAGGGTACAAATGGCGAACTTTTCCCTTTTTGGGCAAACAGTAAAGAAGTCCCAAACTGGGGACTTGAAGTGTCTGTGGGGCCTGGAGGAGGCGGCGATACTGGTGGTGGTGGTCATGCTGCTAATGCCAGATGAAGTAGAGGATCTGGATTGCCCAACTTTTGTACGTTGTGCACTTTCACCGCCACTAATTAAGGTCGAGGTGGATGGAGGTCCCTTCTTGTGAGAAAGAAATATGGAAGCGGTACGAGTTGGTGTACTTAACTCCAACGATTGTGGTGTTTCCACTGCCTCCTCGTCGACAACATCATCATCATCACGCTCAGCAGCTTTTCGGGCTAGGGTCAAAATGTCTGTTTGCTGCATGCCCGCTGGGGCTGCAGTGACCTTTATGATGACTGGGTCGTCGTTGTCAGAGTCTTCATCAGCAGCAGTATCCGCCACTTCTTGTTGAGCCTCATCATCACACTCCATAACTCTGAGACTTTGGACGAGCTTCCTTTTACGCTTAACTACCTTTGTCAGATCATGTGCCTCACTCTCAGACGGCAGTGGTGCTGGTTCCCAATTTTGATCCGTATCATCAGAAGGAGGTGTGCTTGAAGAAGATGTAGACACCACCCTTGATCTCTTCCTTGCTAGGGGTGTGGAAGACAATGAATGATCATCAGGAGGAGTGTCTTCCTCAAATGATACCTCGCCTTGATTGTCGATTTCCTGATGTGCCCCTACTTCGGGAGGAACAACTATCGTGGGCACTTGTGACCCTCCATGCACCTCTGCTTGCGCATCTCCTTGCGCTGCCTCTCCTTCCACATGTACTTGGGCTTTCTACTTGCACATGTGGTTTTTGTTGCGGCTGTGGTTGTTCAACACTCGTCAGATGAGTTACAACAACCTGTGTTGATTGAGGGACATTGCTGCTACTTTCTTGCGATGAGCCAACATCACTGGTCGATGGTGATTGAACAACTAGACTAAGTGCCTCTGCAGCACTGAAGGGCTTGGACTTAAGTTGGCGTGGTGGTGGTGGTGACACTGAGCCCAATGGAGCGGGGGTGCTGCTCCCAGCTTGGTCCCCAGCAGATCCCGCTGCTGCTGCAGGCATACTTTTTTTTTTACTCCCAAAAAAAGGGGCGGCCGGCACACCAGTCTCCTTGGTAACTTGCTTCTTCTGCTCCTTACTGGCAACTTTCTTGCTAGAGGAGCTACGGGTAACTTTTTTTGGGGCCATCTTCTTCAGAACAGCAGGCAGCAGTTGCACGAGTTGCAGAGTTGTCTGTGTCCAGACGTGACGTCGCGGGACGTTATGCTGCACACACACACTGCTGCAGGACTTCTTCCTGGCACTGGTGGTTCTCTAGAGTCTTGTGCACCTAAAAGCAATGGAAGACAGAGGAACATCAGTTCAGTTATACACCCCAAAAAATGGAAAAACACAGAAAAATAAGCACAATCCCATGCCATCCATGATGTTTACATTCAAGACACCACACAGAAAGACTAGGCCCATGCAACACTGAGTCACTACCCCTGGGGATAATGGATGAAAAGTAGGCTAAATAAGTGCAGGCCTCAGACACTGCCTCTCTTCAAAATGGCCCCTTGCACCCCAAGCACATGTTGCCTGTACCAGCCAGCACTCAAGATGGCCACCACCACCACCCACATGGCCAGTCCACATCAACAGTACACCCCAAAAAAACAGAAAAACACCCAAAAATCACCACAATCCAATGCCATCCAGGATGTTTACATTAAAGAGAGTGAGACCCCACAGGTACACTCAGTCCATGCACCACTATCCCTGGGCAAAAGGCCACACCAGCAGCCCCAAAAAAACGACAAAACCCACAAAAAAACAGCACAATCCCAGCCCATCCATGGCCTCAATGGTGTTTAAATTCAAGAAGACACCCCACAGAAAGACTAGGCCCATGCAACACTCACTACCCCTGGGCATAATGGATGAAAAGTAGGCAAAATAAGTGCAGGCCTCAGACACTGCCTCTCTTCAAAATGGCCCCCCCTTACACCCCAAGCCAGTCCACATCAACAGTACACCCCAAAAAAACAGAAAAACACCCACAAATCACCACAATCCAATGCCATCCAGGATGTTTACATTATAGAGAGTGAGACCACACTACAGGCACACTCAGTCCATGCACCACTACCCCTGGGCAAAAGGCCACACCAGCAGCCCCAAAAAAACGACAAAAACCACAAAAAACAGCACAATCCCAGCCCATCCATGGCCTCAATGGTGTTTAAATTCAAGAAGACACCCCACAGAAAGACTAGGCCCATGCAACACTCACTACCCCTGGGCATAATGGATGAAAAGTAGGCAAAATAAGTGCAGGCCTCAGACACTGCCTCTCTTCAAAATGGCCCCCCTTACACCCCAAGCCAGTCCACATCAACAGTACACCCCAAAAAACTGAAAAACACCCACAAATCACCACAATCCAATGCCATCCAGGATGTTTACATTAAAGAGAGTGAGACCACACTACAGGCACACTCAGTCCATGCACCACTACCCCTGGGCAAAAGGCCACACCAGCAGCCCCCAAAAAAAGACAAAAACCACAAAAAACAGCACAATCCCAGCCCATCCATGGCCTCAATGGTGTTTAAATTCAAGAGGACACCCCACAGAAAGACTAGGCCCATGCAACACTCACCACCCCTGGGCAAAGGGCCCCACCAGCAGCCCCATAAAAATGACAAAAAAACAATAAAATCAGCACAATCACAGCCCATCCATGGCCTCAATGGTGTTTAAATTCAAGAAGACACCCCACAGAAAGACTAGGCCCATGCAACACTCACTACCCCTGGGCATAATGGATGAAAAGTAGGCGAAATAAGTGCAGGCCTCAGACACTGCCTCTCTTCAAAATGGCCCCCCCCTTACACCCCAAGCCAGTCCACATCAACAGTACACCCCAAAAAAACAGAAAAACACCCACAAATCACCACAATCCAATGCCATCCAGGATGTTTACAGTATAGAGAGTGAGACCACACTACAGGCACACTCAGTCCATGCACCACTACCCCTGGGGAAAAGGCCACACCAGCAGCCCCAAAAAAACGACAAAAACCACAAAAAACAGCACAATCCCAGCCCATCCATGGCCTCAATGGTGTTTAAATTCAAGAGGACACCCCACAGAAAGACTAGGCCCATGCAACACTCACCACCCCTGGGCAAAGGGCCCCACCAGCAGCCCCAAAAAAACGACAAAAAACAATAAAATCAGCACAATCCCAGCCCATCCATGGCCTCAATGGTGTTTAAATTCAAGAACACACCCCTCAGAAAGACTAGGCCCATGCAACACTCACTCCCCTCAGAAAGACTAGGCCCATGCAACACTCACTACCCCTGGGCATAATGGATGAAAAGTAGGCAAAATAAGTGCAGGCCTCAGACACTGCCCCTCTTCAAAATGGCCCCTTGCACCCCAAGCACATGTTGCCTGTACCAGCCAGCACTCAAGATGGCCACCACCACCACCCACATGGCCAGTCCACATCAACAGTACACCCCCAAAAAACAGAAAAACAGCCAAAAATCACCACAATCCAATGCCATCCATGATGTTTACATTAAAGAGAGTGAGACCACACCACAGGCACACTCAGTCCATGCACCACCACCCCTGGGCAAAAGGCCCCACCAGCAGCCCCAAAAAAACGACAAAAACAACAAAAATAAGCACAATCCCAGCCCATCCATGGCCTCAATGGTGTTTAAATTCAACAAAACAGTTGTATCATGCACCCATAACCAACCCTGGTCCTACTGGATACTGTGGCTACCCACAATATAATGTATTTAATGTTCTGAAAAAGTTCCAAAATTGTAGTTGCAGCAACTGTAATGCCCCAAACAAACTTACTTGTGAAAGTTGATTTCTAATCCAAAAGTGATCCAAAGAAAGTCAAAAAGGCCTCAAATTCAAATATCCAGCAGCACCCACAAAAAGTAATCCTTCCAGCTCCAGATCCAAATGAAAGTGACCAGGAGATGGACAAAGCACTGGGAGGAGCCTGCTGGACAGGAACAGGAAGTTGGAGACTGTGGGGCACTTCCTTCCCTCCCCCCCCCAAAAATGGACTCCTTGCAAAAAAAAGGCCATGCAAATGTCAACCTGAGGAGTGATTCTGTTAAAAATCATCATTTTCTGAAGGTTTATCCTGTTTGCTGGTGGATTTCTTGTGCAGAATTGCAAAATCTCTATTTCGCGAGTGCGAGATTGTTCCTTTCCGCCGCAACTACGTGTTCGCAATTGCGAACTCTCGCGAGGTGTGCTGTGCAAGGTGGCAAGCCGCGATTACGTATTCGTGGGCGCCAAACTCCCGCGGGATCACGCAGCAAGATCCAAAATGGCGCAGCACTCGCAAAATATGATCGAGAAAAACAACGCGGCAAACGCTTAATGACGGAAAGTGAACGCCGTGCACCAAGCCGCGCGCCGCAACCAAGCAAAAAATCCGCCGCGAGCGGATTCACGGATTTTCGACAAATTCGCGAGAGTTCGCGGATTGCGAATTTGCCGAAAATCAAAAAAATCCGCGAGCGCAGCGGATTTTACGCCCATGCTTAAAGAAAACCTCTCCTACCCAATTTCTTTTTAATTTTGAAGACTCAGCTGACGTTAAATGAGACTCTTGTATAAGAGCAATGTCAGCTTCTAATTTGGATAAATGTGTTAAAACACGTTGGGGCATATTATCAAGAAAGGCGATACAATTATCACCGCCTTATCTGCAGGAAGCTGCTGCTAAACGGCGATAATGGCCTTGATAATATGCCCTTGTGAATTCCCATCGCAGCCCAGGTTAACACCAGAACCTGGGCTGCTATGGGAATTCACAAGGACATATTATCAAGGCCATTATCGCCACTTTAGCGGCAGTTTCCTGCCGATAAAGTGGCAATGATTTTATCGCCTTTCTTGATAATATGCCCTGTTGTCGTTTAATGGAGGAGTTCAAACCTCTAACATTCCATGACAAAATTTTCAGAGACATAAAGACAATAATATGAATATGTGAAGAAGATAGTGATCTAGGCAAACCACCCAACAATTTAGAACAATTGCAACATAGACCAAGTCATGTGTCATTTTGATATAAATATGTGCAAATCCTAAAAGAGAATATTTCTAATACAAATGCAAAACATAATAGAACAAAGAAAGACAATATATTTAAGAATATCCTAGGAAGAAACAAGACTGAAAAGGGGAGAAAGGGTAGAACAAACAATACAGTATCATTGGCTTCTGTGCTCTACGCTAGCCCATAAAGGCGTAAATTATTTCACCTATTTCTATTTTCAAGGTCTTCCACCTGTTTCTGGAGTAAAGTGACTTGAGATTGAAGAGAATTGACCCTGTCTTCAGTGAGTCTGAGTGAGGACACATTGCGTTCTACCACAATTAGTCTTTCATCCATCGTTGACCAATTTTCTGTGAGAATTAGCAGTTTTGCATTTATTTTTCTCCATAAATGGTCGCAATGAGCGAATTTCCTCCAATAACATGTCCAATGACATAGGAGAGGATGGTTTCTGTGGAGATGATGGGCCTTTTTTAGACGCTTCGTGGAAGACTTCCCTGCAGTGACAGGAGCAGGTATCGAAGAGCAGGAGCACTTCGATACAGATGTCAGAGAGTCCTCCATTTTAGAATATTAAAAAAAAAAAAGAATTTTTGATGAACACCTGCATGGGACGAGCCTAGAAAGAGCTCACTCTCCTTAATCTTCCCATAAAAAAAGGGGAAAAGTAGTCATTGCAGAGGCTCTAAGGCAGATGCACTACTGAGCAAGTAAACCAGCTCACCAACTTTAGAATAGATTAAAGGCGCAGACAATGGTCATAATGTGGCTATATGTCAAACAGGCATCAGTGACAGATTATGTAGATAGGTATATTGTTGAGACACCGTGTCACAAATCTAATGCAGAAAAACAAAGAAATGCAGCTTAATTCAAAGGAGAAGCCAATATGTTGACATGCAAAGTCAAATTATAGAAGTAGCCAACCTTACATCCCTGTTATAACTCTGCAATGGTATGAGGAGAAAGTGCATCCAAAATGGCGGTCACATTGTCGTTATGCTGAAGCAGGAAAGACCGATTCCAAAGGAAGTAAGAGTGCATTATAAAGGTGCTCAGAAAACTCACCCCTTCCACCAGGATCAGTAGGAACAGAAAAAAATAAGAGAAGAGGCCCAGAAAACAAAAGGCCATTGCGTTTTGCTCGCATACTTTTTACCTCAGGAATGCATTCTCATTTAAGATGGCAGCCGAGGCCACAGCCAATCCAAGGCAGAAGTAAAGGAATGCCAAGTCCCGGGTTTGCAGCGGTACCCGCCAAAGGCGTCCTCACGTTCAGGGCAACATCCGCCACTGCAGGGAGTCCTCCACTTGAAGGTAAAGCAATTTCGCCGTTAGGAACGCCCACGCCGCCCCGAGGAGCCCTACTCGGGTGCCGCCATCTTCACCGATGGTCAAGCCACGCCCCTGCAAAAGATACCTTAAATGGGGCAAAGGGCGTTGCTACTATTATTTGTGATTTAAATTCCAAAGTATTAGGTAGCAGACATAATGAGTTAAATACTCACCATACGAATGCCATAACTAGATCTAATTGGTTGGTTTTAACATGAGAAACAAGTGGCGCTACAGATAATAAGATCAGTACTATTTCCAGTACTACAATTTTTACATTGCTGCCTAAAGTCTGCTCTTATGTTTTAGTACTGGCAGGAATGCCACCTATGAAAGAAATTAAACAGAGACATGGGTCCTTGCTGGTATCATGGTCTCTGTGAGCATAAAAGTTTTAATATTGCAATTGGAAAATAACTTTTAATGATACGTCGAGTAAGTTGAGTTGGCCTCTCAAAAAAAGACATAGAAGGAGACTGTATTGTTGTATATTGTAAAAACCCCAGGACTGTGGAGAAACTCCTTGGCACACATGTTAATACGATATGGAAGAGATCTATTATACCCACTTTACAGTTGGGGTACTTTTGCAAGCCGCCTAAATGGGGGATAAGACGTCCACCAGTGCATAAATTTCAACCTCAGACATTCCAAAGCCTACTTTGTCACAATTGATATGCAATACTCTCTAATTTGAATGCAAATGATTGACTTAATGTGCAGGGCATGCCCAACACTGACAGCAAACTGTATGGTGGAGGTCCTCAAGTTGTAATCAAAATGTGTCACAGAAGTACATTCATTATTCAGGCACAGACTGCCATTACACCTGAAAGTTTAGTGACAACTGTAAACCAGCCCCAATTGGAAAGTCCTTGACAGCTGGTCTGACCAAAGATACTTGTTGCCCCCTTAGAACATTGAGCTGGATGTTGCTGGCAGACACACAAAGATGGCTTTCCCGGATTAGCATTTGTTTATTAAGCCATACCATATACCGCTTTTGCAGGAAACTTGAAACATGAACCCCATACTGTTTGAATGTTCCATGTGTTTTAGTGTTCCAGCTGTTCCTTCTTGCTCACGGCAAGCGTCTGGTGGTTTAACTATATGGGTTAACCTTTTACTTGGTTGTCATATGGAGGCCATAACAATACAGCAAAATAATTTTAAGGTGGTCCTTCTTAAGGGGGCTCTGTCATTATATTTGATTCGTTTTTACAATAATGATTTTTCCAATGTGCCCAATCACAGTTTTTTGGTCTTGTTTGATTGGATTTCTGCAATTGTGGAGAAAAGAGCACTAAAGGGACAAAAACATATTTATGTCTTGCTGGTGATTTTCATGCCAAACTGTCTCAATCCATAGGGGAGATGGTCTAGTAAGTTATGTAGGAATGTATGTTAGAGGCAAAGAGATGGAAGGTTTTCTTAACTCTTCTGATTTGTTTAATGTATTAAATGTTGCCAGTACTAAAGACCTGGGACTGCCCACCTATAAGGGGAGAAATTGTTCTTTGTTATAGATTACATATTTGTCTCTGATAATTTATCTAATTATCTGCAATATGGTACCATCATTAGTACAGATTTTGGGTATCACAGCCCAATAGAAATAGCCTATGATGTTTCACTTGGGGCGGTCTCTCAAACCTGTATGCAGTTTAGTCATCTATCTCCATCCACTGTTAACCTTAGCCTAAGCTTAATTTCTGAGAACACTGATCTAGTATTGGGGTGTCTGGAAGAGGAGGCTGATGGTCAAAGAGTCGTGATCGATGCATTTGTAGTTTAATGTTACAAAATTCGCCAGTCGCTTTCAAAACCTCATAGTCCAGTTCAGCAATCCCCGCGCTGATTTGACCATGGGTGTTCTCTTGTGTAAGGCTTTAAATGAAGCACAGAGAGACCACATACCATAGTTGCCTTGCGGAAACGTTATAAAATAGCGACAACGAAGAGGCGGAATTAAGTTATCTCTCAACAGTGGGATATATTGATACATCAAGCGTCAAATGATAGTATATATTTATGAAGAGCAATCTCTAGTATTCGCTTCCTGAATCAAGCAGCAACATCTATTAGCTGTTATGTAAATAGGACGGCTTGGGAGGCTAATTTCATTTCATTTCCGTATAGCAGAGCAAAGGGAGGAAAGCACCAGGGCCTGATGGTGTCCCAATTGATTTAATTAAATGCAATGTTGAACTATGGACACCCCTGTTGACAAATGTTTTTATTAAATTAAGCCAAGAGACCTTTCCAACTTCATGGGGGAGCTCGGTGATTGTCCCAATCTTTGAAAAATGCGATAGTTCCAAGCCGTATTGTACCGTCCCACTACATTGAGAGATATACCAGCCAAAATTCTTGGCAGAGTCCTGCACAACAGGATACTGGAGTGGGTCCAAGAGAACAACGTCTTAAATGTATGTCATTATGGGTTTTGCACTGGCATTGGTACTGTGGAACAATGCTTAAATTTGAGCCTTATTATTGGGAAATACACGGTAGCTAGCAGACACCTATTTACCTCGCTTTCATGGACCTGTCAGTGCCCTTTTACTGTGTTAACAGGTCGAAGCTGTGGCAATTACTTTCTGTGATGGGTGTGTATGCTAATTTAGTACATTTATTGGTATCGCTACACACTAACACCAAGGCTAGGGTCAGACTTGAGCACAATGGCGAGGTATCAAATGTAATTAATATTGGTCGTGAGGCTGTTAACAGTGCGCCGTTGCCCCTTTGTTATTCATTCTTTACATTAATAAACTCACCTCTGAATTAATTTTAAGTACTCCCTATGTCCCTAGAACAAACGTCGCTCTGCTACCTGCTTTGTTGTATGCAGATGATGCCATACTTATTGCTCGTACACTCCCAAAGCATTTTATTGCTGATCTTGTATTAATTGAATTAACAAACAATTATGCCAAAGCTTTTATTATAAGCTGTGGCCTTAAGTGCACTAAACTCATGAGCATCCAAGGAGGTACTCATTGCTTAATAAGTACTGGAATCTTTTTTTTAATCTTGGGGTGTCCTTTAGTTCTTCAGGCTGCTGGGCCCCTAATGTATCATTATGAAGGAGCAAAATTGGCTAGAGCTGTGGGATTCCTTCTTAGTCTTCCCTGCCCATAATGTGGCAGAGTACGTTCAAGAAATGGTTGTGGTAGTTCTTCAAAGTTAAACATATAGAGACAAACGATTCACAACACACAATTCTGATTATATTAAACAGATTGAAAAGGAAATTTAATTTCCAAGAGTGATAAATTCATTAGATGCAATTATGACTCAAAGCATTGTTGTTACCGCGTGTATATTTGCTCTATTATATAAATAGTGCCTGTAGTATTTACAGTGCTCACAATGTGATAGAAGAAAGGGGTATTTAGGTAATGGGGTTTGATTGGTGAGTGAGGGACAGGGTAAAGGTATGGTGACACAGGTACAATCACTGTCATATACAATAAAACCTTTCCAGCCTTATATAGGTCTATCGTTCCCATATATACATAGCTCATAGGTACATATTTATTGTTCGTTTGGTTTCTGTGAGTTTGTAGGTAAACAGTAGATGGTCTATGTTTCGACCCCTGTTGGAAAGAGGGTGGTTTGCTCCTCACTGTGGGGTCTTCCTCAGGACAGGGTTGTGTAGAGAGCACTTGAAGGAGGAAAGACCATCAATGACCAATCCTGGTGGGGCACTCAATAGCTCCTTAATATTCAGCGGAGAAACTGTCATCCGGGGTAATAAATCTCCTGATGTAGGTTGGAATCAGTCAACAGGACAGGGTCTCTCTCTTTGCTTAGCACAGACTGTCAGTGAGAATCAGTCAAGAGGACAGGGTCTCTCTCTTTGCTTAGCACGGAATGTCAGTGAGAACACTACATGCACTATGTATATACTAGAGCCGATACATGTGGTAACATTAATTCTTTGAGTCATAATTGCATCTAATGAATGTATCACTCTTGGAAATTAAATTTCCTCTTCTATCTGTTGAATATAATCAGAATCATGTGTGGTGAATCGTTTGTCTCTATATGTTTAACTTTGAAGAACTACCATGACCATTTCTTGAACATACTGTACTATTGACCCAGTCCGGGTAGTTTTATGGGTTTTACCCCGTTAAAACTTAAAACATAATGTGGCTGGGCAGTTGCCCATTGTTACAGATTTATACTGCCCAATGCATTCCAATAGTAACATATGTGGCAGAAATTTGGGGCATACAACATTATGTGACTCTGCAGAGAGAACAAAATTGGGTGCAAATGATTTGAATGATTATATTTGCACTAAACCCACCATTGACTTTCTGTTTGTAAGAAAGAAGAGGCATCATTAACTAGGGACATAATAACTGATTGTTTGGCATGCAACAAGGCTCTTTTAATCCCATGGCTGGCGTTGGTCAAGAATTCATTTGAGGAGATTAGATGAATTGAGATATTTCCAGATAGGGCTTCATGTGTTTTGAGAGTGACAGAAAGCAAGTACAAGCATTATTACTGGCTTAGTTACAAGTGGGCAGGGAAAATATTGGATGCCTGAAAACATCTATTTCTAGCTATTTGCATCTAAGTCCTGAATTTTCTCCTACCAGCTATTTATGGAATATTAGCGGACATGGGTGTGTTCATTACTGTTTTGCTTCAGAGCTGATATGAGTAAATATTCTATATAAGAATAAAATTGCTTCATGTATTAGAAATAAGGTAATAACACTAGAATGTATAACGTGAGCACTGACATTGAGAAGAGAAGGAGGCTTTACCCAAGTTCATTTTATTATTTGCACTTCGTAGAAAGTTTATTTCACAGTGTGCTTTTAAATCTTGTATGATGTAAATGTAAATGTATTTGAGCTTGTAAAGCGCACTGCTACCCGTCCGTAGTTTTCCTGGCGCTGTATAACTCTGGCTTTCCCTGTGGGATGGTCCCTGCTGGGAGTCCACAAGGTGGAGCCAGGAATCCCCGGAGTTGATGGGGCCATTGTGGAGATTAGGCAAGTTAATGCCCAGAGTTGCCGAGTGGAACCCCTGATTAGAGTAAGCACCGAAGCAAGAATTATCAAGTCCGCTGACCCAAGTCCACAACCCTGCCGCGTCGGGAATTGAACCCTGGTCCCGAGCCAATTTCTGCTCCCGGGTCTGCCGCCTCTAACCAGTGAGCCACACTACTCCACTATTAACATACAATGTGCAAAAGAGATTTACAAAATTATATGTGAAATGATAGTGAGTGTTAAGATTTTATGACTACCTCATACTTACATGAATTAATTTCCATTTATAATGAAGTGATGCTTAATTGAAGAATTAATGCACTGTTCTCCGGAATGTGAGATTCATATTTTAGCACAATTTCATCGTGCATGAGCTGTGTTTCATGAAGGCCTCAAGCTTTCCTTCCCTTTCTGGTATGCACTTATTAACTGTCTGAAGCCTAAGGGGACTTTTCATGAAGTTTTCACTTGTGTTCTAACACTCAATCATTTCCTTTCAACCGTTTGTAGCTTACTTGACTAGACTTGATGATACTTCCTAGAGCAATGCTTGAGAATGGACTGACAAGTGATGAGAGCATGGACTTAACTACTTTCTAAATGCAACAAACAATCATATTACAATACTACAGTGGTCCTAAGGAAATTGCTTGTAATGGATTACTTATTCATTCTAGATTTGTACTACATCATCTCATCCTTTCGAGAGTGACCAATGGGACAAATTGGCCCAACAAATTTGGTGATGTCAAGGGGTGTAAACTTGGAATCGATGGAATATAAATTGCCTACATTTTGATCTAAGGGGTGTCACCACCTTACCCATCTTGCGGTACCGGACTGACGTTTGGGACTTCTAGTAACAATGCAAACTTTGACTGATGCCAGCTGGTATGCTATCATAGTGGAACCCTTTCGGCTGAAAGGGTTTATAATTTAGCAGCTGTGGCATTGATGGCACAGTGCAGACAGAGCCAGATGACTCTGTCTATGAACAGGAGTTGGTCATTCAATATTTGCCGAACCTTCCCAGAGGGTTGGTTTAAGATTCAACTGATTTCCTGCTAATTCACTATTCTAGAGGCAATATATTCTCAATCGGCTGAGGTGGATAGCTCTTTAATTGATAAATCTCGCAGAATTTGCAAATGCTCATTAAACCGGATCAAATTCGAAATTAAGACTGTATGCTAATCCTTTGATTCTTAAACAGAAATATATTATGATGAACATATCTGCTGATTCTGTTTCTTTATTTGGTTGTGGCTAAATTCAAAGATGATTTGATGATCAACTAATTAAGAGTGGGTTTTGCCTGGGAGATTGCTCATATTTTTTAATATTGGCAATTATCGATTCCAGGTCCTCATATGATAATCGCTCATCCCCAAAATATTCCAGTCCCTTTCAGCACAGAACAAGATCCATCAGAGGACCTAGATGGTTTGATATTGTAAATGAAGTTATTCAGTAACTAGAGGAAACTAAATTAAATACATTAATTCAGAAGACCTAATATGCTGACGCTAATACAGGTTTTTAGTTCCTTTTTAAAATTTAGGAATTTAAGGTATTGTGTTCGGGCCTACTATTATCTGCAGCAGCTTTGCTTCCCGTTTGGATATCAGTAAAAACGAGAAAGCAAAGTTTGCCCATGCAATAATGTTTCTAGCCAATCAATGCTTTATTTTCTTTTTTCTGCGATTTTTATAAGATTTACACCAAGAGGCTTTTAGTTCCTTTTTTACAACATAAGAATGTAAGACATTGTGGTCAGGCCTAGTATTTTCTTCAGCAACTTTCAGATGAAGAGATCTGTTTATGTGTAAGCCTATTTCTTCACGCCTCTATGCAATCACGAGGCACCATGCACTTTGAGTAACCTTGTAATCTATGATGCTTTTTATATTTTCAGGATCTGGTTTTAATACTGTGTGGGTACAACATGTTTTGTGTAATTTATTGTGAAGTTTTAAGTGTTTTTGGTAGTACTGTACGAAATGATCTTTTGTATTTTATGATTGTGCACTGCAGGTTTTTTATGTATTTTTAAGATTGCACATGCTTTTATGGTTGATTTATGAACCGAGTAAAGTTTATATTGATTGAATTAAATACTGGAGGATAAAATGGAAAGTGATGAGGAAAATCGAAGGACAGAGGTGAAGATTAGATAGAAACAAAAGCCAGAAAACAAGGCGCAGATGAAGCTGAAACAAGGGACATTGGGAGAGACCAAAGGCACTAGCCACATATAAAAGCAATTCAACAGACAAAAGGGTAAGATCAAAGGGCTAGTTAAGGTGTAACTATTGTACCAGATCAATGGATGAGGGGAAGACATCACAGGTCAGAATCAAAGGGGAACAAATAAAAAGCATGGGTCAATGTAAGATTCAGTGATAAGGATGAGTAGTAAATTATATGTGCCTAAACTGGGTGTAAGCCAATTCTGCCAATTTTAAGGAGAGAGCACAAGGACTGTAGCACTGGTAAAAAGCAAAAACGAAGTCAACAAAACAGGAGGTTTGAAGGCAAAAAGTTAGGGGTGAACCACGCCCAGGATGGCAGGTCTAACAGTAGACAATAATAGACAAATGGACAGAGGGCATGAAGATTAAGGACACAGGAGAAAAAGCAAATGAATCAACGATTATAGTCAAAGTGGAACAGAAGAATGGGTAGGATGAATCATGGAAAGTAAAGCAAAGTGAGTGTAAGAAGCTAATTGGCATGACGGCGTAAGCATAGGTAAATGTAAGGAAACAAAGAAGCAGAGACAAAGGCTATTAAGATTATGAAAAGGAACAGCTACAAGCGGCTGGGGGAACACTAACAAATGAACAAAGTAGACGAAGCAAAGTGAGAACCGAGAAGTGAAAAATACATAAACTGACAGAGGAAAAAATAAAATAAAGGCTGAAGAAGAGGAGCAAAGACCAGAGGTGAATAGGCATAACAAATGAACAAAGGGGCGAGTGGCAAGAAGTTGAGGTGACGAAATAAAGGGGCAGTGGTGAACAATAACGAATAAAGGGGAGGAAGGAATTGACAGTTAAGACTAGGCAAAAGGATACAGTGGACGAATTATAAAGACACTTTGGGCACACACAAAAGCAAGCAACCACAGAAGGGAAGAAGTGGAGGGAGCACGGTAAAAGGATCAGCAAACAGATGCAGGGAAGCACGGAGGCAGAGGCTAAAATAAAAAACAACGGCATCTTTAAAAACACAGAAGAAAAGCTCCGCGCATAAAACAGAAACGAGAAAGAGATGGGTAGCGAAACTAAATAACTATAAGCTGAAAGCCTTGGAAGCAGAGGGACAATGGCAATCTTATTATTACAAGGTGTACCAAATCGTTGTTTGATTTGCATTGTAATTGCTATTTACATTTGTGTGGGAACAAAGCAATGTAAACATTTTATATTTCCTGATGATGCACAAAGCAATAAGGTTTTTTTAATCTATCCTGGGGTTTTTATTTCTAGTTTCAAGCTAACTATATTGTTTGTGAGCGTTTTTATAAGCCCTGAATGGAAAGACTGCCAAAGGCTTTGATGTGGAAGAAACCCATTAAATGTAATCACAATTTGTCATACCATCACAAATCAAGACATGGGGGAAATAAAACGTTGGGAGCCTGTGGGGTTCTCCCATCAAATTATTTCTTGTTAGGCTGCATCAGAAGCGCACGTGGCCGTGCACACCTAGGTGATGTGAGACGTGTACCTGGAAAAGGATCATTGGCGGGATTCTGGGGGTCTTAGATGGTCGGGTGTCTATAGGTTGGGGCCTGTTTTTGCATATATGCAAGGGCTTGAATTAGTATTATTACTAGTTTTCGTGCACTCTGTAGCCTAAAAAGCCTGTTGCAAAATAAGCACTCCCTTATTCAGTGTGGTGGTAGGTGTAAACAATTGGCAAATATACAGAGAATGAACATTGTTATTCGAATAGTGCTATGCCATTCTAGGGTTATTAGCGCTTGGGTATGTTTGCGCCAAAGCCTGTGGGGCTCTGTTGCTACATATAGTGCTAAGCAAAACGCTGTTCTTAACTTATAAAAAAGTTGCTGGGTCCATAGAAGTCCATTGCAATAGCGGCCGAAAATTAAAGATAGTTTTGATTTCACCTCATGCCACTTTCTGCCACCACCCTACACTTCATGTCTTTTTATATGACTTTTCTAGGCTATTTTTCAATCATGCATTCTCCCTTTGTCTTGTTTTCTGCACCTTTCTCTTCCCCGTATTTCTTTTCTGCCTTTCTCTATTTTGCTTTGGGTTATAGTGGTATGCTGAAAAACAAGTCTCAGTCCCCAAAAATGAATGCCGCTGTTCAGCCCCCTGCAACCACCAGCATTAATTAAGCACTACACAACCAAGATGCAACTTCCAACGTTTGTTGCTGGCATGGCTTGAAAATGCTTCCATGTAACATGTGCTGCAACTGTTTGTCTTTCTGCAGAAAAGGTTATAATAGGAGTCAACTAAAAAATGTGTAATCAAGAATTATTAACAAGGAGGCTATAAATGGGTTCCACCACAACTTTTGTCTGATTCCTCAGAGGTGGACCAGGAGCCAACCAATGAGAGACTGGGGAGGAGAAGGTAAAATAATCTTCAGATGCATGATGATGCATCTTGAACCTAGTGAGCAGCTGCTTTTACGCTACGTAGATTTGATCTGCAAATTGTCATGGAAGCAATCTTGGACATACATGATGATCTTGATAAGGGATATATAAATAGGTATTTCTGCAGTGTATGCACTCAACAGTCTAGACACCTGGCACTAGGGCTTAAGCCTAAATCATATGAAATTGCATCTTTACACCGCAGATGAACTCTCAAGGGCATCATGGTGCTGGAGCTGACTATGAAGTGTAAAGAATAAATAACAAAGAGACTCAACAGAACCAGGGGTGTACTAAGGGCCTTTGTGAACGCACCATGGTTCGCTATCTGACACAAAGGGAGAGTACAGAGCAAAGGCACAACAGCAAAAATGGAGTGTTCTCCACAACTAGACCATAAATACTGTGGTGCATTCAGTACTTAGGGGCACATTACAATCGCGGTTTTCCCGCATCCTATGGTACCCCCCTACATTTGCGTGCACGAAGCGGCAGGCATCGCGCGGTGCCTGCCGCTTTGTGCATGCAAATGCTAAGCATGCATATTTAACCTTGCGGCGGGTGCTGCTTCAAGCAGCACCCGCCGCAATGTTAAATATTGAGGATGTGACCGCCAGGCTGGCGGTCACATCCTAATTGCACTGGAGGGACCGCCGCTGCCCCTGCGGACGGTCCCTCCTCCTCTAGGGTGGCGGATGGACGCAGGTCCGTCCGCCATCCCAATGAGCCCCTTAATTCGAGCCAGTTGTCAGCGGGGCTCACCAGCCCTCATTTTTGGAGACCGGCACTCATCATCGGACATTTCACTAGAACAAGAGAAAGAAAACGCACAAAGGGGAAATACAGAGAAAGGGAAAGACAGGCGGACCTCCGCAAGTGGAGAAAGCAAGAACATGCAAGAGTGAAATAAAGATACTGGAACAGTCTGGTGGTCCATTAAAGAGGCATGAGATGGATTCCAGACTATGCAGCCAAAGTATTCAGCACACTGGTGCCGGCCAAGGGCTTCTTAGCAGAGCTTTCGACACCCACAATTATTTTTCTAGAAATTCAGCACTGGGTACAGCCATAAAAACGAATAAGTCTGAATGAAGAGTTTGACAACAGATGCAGAAACAGGGTGGGTTCTATCCTGTAAAGGGGCCTCTGGGCAAAATAAAGCACCTTGTGATGAATCCTTCAAGAGACCAGAAAACAGTGTAACTTACACCAAGTCTGTCTGACGCTGTCAAATTGCCTGAAGTTTGAGACATGCTGAACTGACATATTGTGGACTCCTTACAGTTTACAAATGGGAATATTAAGGAAGACCAATTTAGCAGGCTTTAGCATAATCCGTACAAGAAATTATATTGAGATTAACAACACAGACTTTCAGGTGGAGAAAAATAAACAGAATATTTGTCCATCACGAGTTTCATCTGAAAGTAACAGGAAGAAACCACTGACCTGATCTAGGTGGCTATATCAAGATCTTTATCCAGCCAGAAGCAAGTTTTTCCACCTTGTCTTTTGAGGGAGGCCGGTTACCCATACATCGGGACAGAAGTAGGGGTACCAAAAGAATGGGGGCCATGAAGACTAATTTTCCAACAGCAAAACATCCGTTTGGAGACATTGCGCCTGAGGAAGTTGCCATTCATCCAAAAAGGGATGGCAGGCAGATATCCTTGCATCCTATCTAGAATATTGGAAGAAGGGTTTTTAAGTCTTAGAAACAGTTTCATGTCATCAGCGTAAGAGATTACCTTGAGCTCAAAAGCTCCCTGATTAAGCTGGCAGGGGGAAACAGCTAGATGTTCAAAAGAATAGGGAACAATGAGAAACTCCACAAGTAACCAAGTGGGATTTCAAGTGTAAAGAAGGAAGTGCCAAAGATTTTTCCCA
This sequence comes from Lissotriton helveticus, assembly GCF_964261635.1. Classification (NCBI taxonomy): domain Eukaryota; kingdom Metazoa; phylum Chordata; class Amphibia; order Caudata; family Salamandridae; genus Lissotriton; species Lissotriton helveticus. The sequence continues at coordinate 767,945,973 of NC_136068.1, forward strand.
AAGGAGGGAGGCAAAGAAGAGCCTGACTGGTCTGCCTCCTCCGTAAGCAGGACTAAAAAGGAGAAGTCAAGTATTTCAAAAGTGGAAGAAAAGCTTTGCAGGGTGAGACAGGTGGGAGCACAATCAATGAGATATCAATTGAGCTTATTCCACACCGACAAATATGCAGTCTCAATCCCCAAACTTGCCTAAAGCCCACTTGGTGAATATCTAACAGATGAAAGTGTTCGAGGTAATTCGAAAGCCAGTGCACAGGAAACTTCTCACCAATTTTAATACCCGCTGAAGGGAGAGATGTATGGCAGTAATGTGATTCCCATATAGGATGAAGGTTTTGATTCTTCAAGAGAAGCTTAACAACCGCCTCTTTCCACTTGTTAGTGACAATGCCAGATGAAAAAGATGCATTGAGGATGGTTGTAGTGATCACTGATGTATAAAGTGTGTAGAAGTTCATAAGGATTAGTGTAATTGGTAATGAGGTAGTTTCTCGTATAGAAATTAGAAACCTAATTCTTCAAAGGCAACACACTGGGGCCCAGAATTATTTTGTCCTAGAGAGGGGTAACAAATGAGCGGCATGCGGACCTGGACTTGGGTGTATTGACATTGTAGTGCTTTGTACATACTGCTCTCTGGCCAAGAGGAATGCAGCTTTGAAGCGCCTCGTGATGAGGACTCATTCCTTAATTGCGATTCACAATTTGCTAATCGCAATTAAGGAATGTTAGAGATTCGCAAAAAAACTGCGCATTTTTACCTACATTCCATTTTGCTATTCTCAAATGGCGATTCCTTAAAAATCGCTATTTGGGAATCGCAAAATGGAAATTACCTACATATGCCCCAAAGTATGTAACATGCTAACTAACATGAAGCAAACTTGCTGCCGTGAGATGCTCGCTGTTTCACCATAGTGTCCTGGGCCTGAACCCCCTTGCATTGACCCTAACCTGACATTTCCATTGGGCATCCCCAATATAATGTTGCTTCTTTTTCTTAGATTACTTTCTTTTTCCATTTTTATTATGATTGATGATGTCTACTAGCTACGCGCTTTTGGAGGAGTTAGGCTGTCTCATCACTTATGTAAATAGGTGCATAACCAGGTTGCTGAAGGTGGGGTGTGGGAGATTACCCCTCTAAGAACCATAAAGGAGCCTATTCACAGAGGCTGTAACAACTGTCTCTTTGACCTACACAGTGGTATAGGATGTTTGTTAGTGAACCTTTGTTTCTGATCGGTGTCTCAAGTTGTGGAGCACTAACAAGTGCTGTAGGACATTAAATCAAGATCATTGTCATGACAATCAAATTTGACTCTGACAAGATAAAGGGACTGTGCCACTGATAATTTGAATGTTTACCAAAGTGCATCAGTTATATGAGTAAATCATTTGGTTTTATTTCTTACAGAATATTAGCATTCATGCCAAATCCACGTAATGGAAAAAACTGTGTGCAATTTAACTTGCTATAAGTGCAGAGAGTAACAGTAATCTTGTGTTCTGTTTACTAGAGACTGCAGAAAAGGAGAAAGAAATGCTGTCTGATGAGGTGTGTTACTACAAACCCATGATGTCCTTTGTGTGCCTTCTCACATATCTCTTTCCCCTTCCTCAACCTTTTGCCATCACAACTGAGCTCAATCTTGGATATTTTCAGTGTGGTTGACAAGATAAGGAAGGAGACTGGTTGGTTCCAGGTTGTTCCTTCAGCAATATTCAGATCTACTGGTTAGTGATGACTTAATTGTGACAGAACGATTGTTGCGGGTAACATTCTTTAACAGGTAAGCCAAAGTTAGAATGATTTAATATTTTTTCTTTTTTCCACCTACAGACTTAGTGTGCCCATGCTATGGTAACATAGTCAAATTTAGTGTCTCTTATTTTCCAAAACTGATTTTAAGTTTACTTCATAAATTTGTTAACTGCTAAACGTTCTAATTTTTTCTTAAACTTTTTATTTTGTTTCGTTCAATTAATCTTGGTGCTATGCTGTGACAGAATTTGTTTTCCCTTTAAAAAACGAATTTTGTTTCATTGTTTGTACCACAATCAATGTCATATGTTGTTTCTTTAACTTATCTGTACATATAGATTTCATGGCACATAAACAACCCACCAAATATGAGCTCTGTTCACTCGACAAAAGTAACTGTGAGTACAATAAACTTTACAATCAAAGCTGAATGGAGGTTAGAAAAATTAGGAATTCTGGAAAACATTTGAGAGACATCACATAACAACCAGAAGTTATAACCAGGGAAGGGGGAGAGAATTTTGTTGGAATACAGGATACTAGCTCCTTAAGTTCACCTAATTCACACTTGTTATCCTGGATCCTTACTATAAGGCACCATCGAACAGTTGAATGGTTCCTAATAAGAAAAGCCATAAAAAACACTTCTAGGTTGGTTTTTTAGACCCTCACCCAGTGTATTAGTGGCTGTTTTATCATCGGGTCCCACCCTGGTCCTTACACACCAGTATGGGTCCACCATATTTCAGAGAGTACTTTGGCTTTTTTCTGATAGAGGTCTTGATACATAAAAATACCTTTGGATCAACTAGGTATCCCTTTATTGCTGAGTACCTGAAGTAGAATAAAACCAACAAGCATTGGCAAAAAACAAAAGTCTTGTCGATGAGCGAGCCTTTGGCTTTGATATTCGACTGGGGGTTGTGAACCGGGGGTGGCATGTGGAGAGCAGGACATGCGTTATCACACTTTTTTTCCTTCTGTATTTTAGAGGTGGGGGAAGAAACAGGGCTAAAGATCGGGAGGGGGAATGAAAAAAAAACAAAGAAGGTGAAACAGGGATAGGGCAGGGCAGATGGATAAGGAACATGGAAAGGGTAAGAAGCAACAAAGACTCCAGTGCTGAAGGGCCTTCTGCTGCGGGCGCAGTGGCTGAGGGTGGGGATGAAGAAATAAAAAAATAAAAAGTACTACCTCAAACACAGCATCAGCAGAGGAAGCACCCTAATCCATATGAATCAATTAGTGCTTGGTCTGTGCCCCACCGAAAGAAAGGGAAGTGGCTCCTGGCATTTATTTATTTATTGTTTATAGTACTTATAGAGTGCGCTGTGACCAGACTGGTATCCTGGCGTTGTTACAACAATTGTCTACAGGGGAGAAGAAGGCTAAGAATAGTACGTTATAACGGACTCCATTATTTCAAGAACAATAAGGTTTTCAAAGCTTTCCAAATTTTCAGCAGATATTTCAGGGCTCTCAAATCGGACAGTAAGCTATTCCAAAGCTGGGTAGCCTTTACTGAGAAGGCACGTCTCCCTTTCGAGCCTTCTTAAACCTATGTTCCTGAATAAGATTAGCAGTTGCTGACAAAATGGCCCTCGTGGGGGCATATCTCTTTAGTCTGAGATGTGGTAGTACAGGTCCCTTATTCTGAAGGGCCTTAAAAGGATACACATTGCTTTAAAGAGGATCCTCTGCTTCACAGGGAATCAGTGAAGCTCTCTGAGAGCCTTGGATGCTGAGGATCTCCGTGGTCTATTTAGTGTCAATTTTGCTGCAGCCACCTGGACTCTGTGCAATCTATTGATCAGGTAATCAGGGGCACCCAGAAGAAGAGCATTACAGTAGTCCAGCTTACTGAGTATAACACTCTGTGAGATTAAGGCTTTAGCCTGAGCAGGTTGAACGGGAACAACTTTCTTAGTCCAGGAAGCACGGCAAAGCATACACTAGCCACTTTGTTTACATGCTTCTCTAATGAAAGATGATCATCAAACGTGAGTTTGAGATTGCATACTGCCTCTGAGGAGTACAACTCAATGGCCAGAAATGTTAGGGTACGGGCATTGGGATCTTGTTTGCTGAGTAGCATAAAAATCCTGACATCCCTCTTGAGTTTAAGGGAATTTGCGCTCATCCATTGTACAGGTCTGAATGGCTTTTACAGCTTCTGGATAACTATTGTTAAGAGACAGAATCAGCCGTGTGCCATCCGCATAGTAACTCATGAAAAAGTGGTGTTTTTTTATCAAGGAAATTATTGGCTGCATGTAAATATTTGCTTGCACTGCCCAATAAGAAGGCAGCAATTGAGAGTGACAATGAAGCCCACGAATAGTAAAGAATGGGCGGGTTCCAAGCTCATTTCTCAACACAAAAACTCAGCAAGCGAAAGCGCATGTGCTCGCTCATGCTCACTCAGGCAAGACCCAAAAAGGGAGTGTCAACAGGACATAGTGTCCCTACACCCTGTAGGAAATGGACTGGACCTTCAGTGTGGCTCAGTTTGGAAGTCAGACTTGGCCTTAAACTTTCTGTTTGGCTGTGATACTGCCCCTGGCTCCATTTCTTGGGTGTACCACTGTATAAAATCCACAACCTGTTCAAATCTCTCTGCTTGCCTTCAAAGACATCTAAAAATCAGGCATTAGCATACCTTCAGACTCCAGATGAGTTTATTCAAGCTTTCACCCATGGTCCTACAGTGCTATACTGTTTAGGTGCTAGGACTCATCAGCTCCAGAGTTCTAGTTTCAGTTATTTCTTCAGTACTTGCTGGAAGATCAAGATGCAAGTAATATTAGTTAGTCAGTTAGGGAGTCAGTTTATCGGCTTTGCAAACATTTCAAAATTGTGCACCTGAAGACCGCGTTTGAGACTGAAGTCCTAACTGCAATCTTTTGTCTAGTGTCATAGTGCAATGATCAATGCATTTGTATCCAGTTCGATCTGCAATCCAGTAACATTCTTAAAAATAAATGTTTGTTGTAATTGTTTGACGCAACACTTTGTGTCACTTTGCGCCATGCGACACCCCCCACGCAAAACTTCCGAAAAAACCCCATGGAGTTTTAGAGAGGATTATGGTAGATTAAGCGAAAAAGTAGGTTTATGTTTTTTGTATTGATGTTTGAACAGAGATAACAGTTCCACAAGCACCATAAATGTGATGGTTGAGAAAAATGAGAAGGAATTCATAGTGATGTCAGCCTGACGCGATAGTGACGATTTCAGAACCTTAAGAGGCCTTTTAGTAAATTAGGTCATGAAGTTCAAACTGGGATCATCAAACAAAGGAACATTCTCCTATCGTTTGCGGTTGTGGGAGATGCAGGGCTGGTAAAAGAGAAAAGTGTTTTTTCTCAACATTTGATGGCTCCTTTCAAAAGAAAGCGTTTCCTAGAGCACTAATATGTTAAGGTTTTAAATGATGGAATAATGTATCCCATGAAGTACTTCCAAATGATATTGCCGGGGTAGGTGATCGATAGCCCGTACTTTTCCAATCCTCTAAGTGCATCTCTGCCATGCTGGGGATGGACGGCACCTTGCACGTTCCATGCATTTATAGTGCTGCTCTCTGCTAGCCTCAAAGGACCGGCAATTATAAGGCTCTTTGTGACCTGTAATTTCCAGGTCTTGTCTCTCAACCCACTGGTGCGAAAGCATGAAAATCGATGGGGCGAGCCGGTGTAATTAAAGTGGAAGCCATCAAGATAAGGCTGGCTGGTTCCTTTTGTGCGGATTGACATCCAGACCTCATGCTGAATGCGCGGGTCTTTAGCAGTCCTCGGATGGTCCGCGGCACAATGGCGGAGCTATCATGTCCTCTTTGAAGGGGCCGCTCTATTCATTTGCGTTGGTGTAATCATCATTATGCAGCGCTTGGAATCACCTTGCCGCTGTTATCGTGTCTTTGGGCCTGTGTAGCCTTTATAGTTCCGTTGTGTAGGCAGATAACAGCGTGCACAAACCGTGCCACGTCTCTCGGAAACGCACGTTCCCCCCTCAGGCTATGCCATGAAGGGAGACTTCCGCAGATTATCAGATGTTATACGCAGACTATGAAGTGCCTGTGCACGCTTTCAACATACGTATATACTAAAAGGTTTTCATTGCCTGTGTTTGCTTCAATGTGTTATGTAAGCGGGCCAATATACATTAAATGGAATGGGGTGCTGCCAGGCTAATTGCCAGTAGTTCAAAATGCCACACCGTTACTTGGTGAGTATCAATAACTAGGAGAGATTTGCCAAAATGTGGGTCTCAAGCTCACTGCGTCATAGGGACTCCGGCAGCACCTCAATGGCGAGGCCTATCAAGTCTGAGGCCTGCCAGGGACCAGGGTTTTAAGTGGGGAGAAAAAATTGGGTGTCTCATAAAGGGGCGTGGCCAATGTAATTAAGGGCGAAGCTTAAAACACGCAAGCTAAAAATCTGTGCTTAGCATAGTGTGCTGCCCAATTTGTATTTTGCTTTCTCTGTCATTGCATCCAGATATATGATACAACAAGTAACATCATACCTACAACAAGCCGGGGCTATTGGCTTTGTGAATGGTGGTTAGTTGCATAAGGTAATTAAGCAGCAACCATGGCTTGTTGCCCTAATATTGAAAAAGCTTCCACCACGAGATGTTGCTGCTCCTGCTTTTCAAAAAGAAAAGGGTAATCCAGAGAGAAAATGACTCTCTTTAAAGGGTTTTCCTTTCCCTACAACGCTAATCTGGCATGACGTCATGCGGTAACATCCACTAGTGAGAAATGAGCAGTGTGAGCACACGCACATCCATGTGCCTGCTGTCACTGAAGTCCGTAAAAACATGGACCGCCTGTGCCAGGACACCAAACAGAGCCCACTTAGAGCCCTGTCAGGGACTGTCTTACTCCTCTTCAGGTGTGCAAAGTAAGGGTGTAACACAAAACCCTGCGACTTGGGGGACGGGGCCAATACTCTAGGGCAGTGGTTCCCAAACTTTTGACTCCTGAGGACCCCCATTGAGTCACCACTGGAAGTCGGGGACCCCCAAGCAATTTGTAGGATTTAAATTTCAAACATTAAAACAGTAATTCGAAAAAAATGAACACACGTTTGCACACAAAACAAATACTCGAATTACTAATGATTTTAGGAAAATATTTACAAGCCCCTATAACCATGGAAAATCACTTTTTGCGGAGTTCCCGTGGCGATAGTGGCTTCGCCTTATTTACAAGGCAGCGTTAAGCCACTTAACGTGGCTTAACACTGCCTTGTAAATAAGACCCCCTTTCATCCAATGCTTAGCGTTAAAGGGTGGGCAGTGGGTGTTGTGTGGGCGTTTTCCCTGCAACACCCATTGATTTTGACGCTGCCCCCTATTTACAAGGGCAGCGTAAATGGGAGGCAGCGCCAAAATTGAGACCAGGGACAACCGGGTCTTAACAGGAGAAATGCTTCACTTCTACTCGTTTTTGCAAAACGCCTTGGATTGTTTATCTTCAGGAAGGTGACCATTCCTGCACCTCAACAATCTTTAAAAAAAAATGCCATTTTATAACTTTCATGTGTGCTGCATTAAGCAGCACAAATAGAAGTGACAAAACGACACTTCGAGATTGTTTATGTGCAGGAAGGGGGACCTTCCTGTACATAAACAATCTTCGCCTGTTAAGTGTAGAGCCAGCGCAGGGAAAACGCACGGCTGCACCATATTCTTGTAAATATGGTGCAGCCCTGCGTTTCTGAAGTGGCGGAGTGTGTTGTTAAGCCAAGGAGGCTAACGACACTCTTCGCCACTTCTGTTGTATTTTATATTGAAAGAATTTGCAAGAAAACAAAAAAAGTTATTGGGAAGGTTGGTGCTGCGTCTCTGTGACTAACTTTTCAATGGTTGGCTTTATTTCGCAGTACGAGGCTCCTGCTCCTTCCAGGGCCAGACTGGAAACCCAAAGCAGCCCTTGGCAAATGATTTCAGACCAGTCCCCATACTGAGTGCAGTGAGTGAGCCTGACCACTACAAAGGAGACTTTGGGTGGCTCTCCCCCAAGCAATTTAGGAAACAATGGTGCAGTCTACAACACATATCATTATATATTGAATTGTAGTAGCTTTTAAGGAATAGTAAATGAAGACCTGACTATGCACCAGAATATGACAATCTTTCTGGGGGTTCTTCAATGATTCCCCCACTATCACCCTCCAACAGTGCTTCTCATCTCTCCATTGCCCCTCCGTCACGTGTATTTCCTTTTTTATAGCATCTATACCGTTGTAGTGATGTTAGAGCACTTTACATCACACACATATAGAGACAGTGAATCATATATGTAAATCAGTGTATAGAAAATGTTACATAAGGCAAAGGGGACTACGAGGTGTAGAAGTCACATGTCATTCATACTGGTAGGCATTTTTAAAGAGTGCTTATTCTGGAGAAGCACAAACCCAGGATTCAGAAAATAACACAGTGGTTAGCAATGACTTTAACAATAAAAATGTATTTCCACCCAAATAAACCTTTTTAGCAGCATCAGGATAATGAAAGACTGGGAAAAAAACATAAGTTACTAACTTGTACCTTACAGTTTGCAAGCAGCTCTTTAATGGCAGTTTATAGGTCTATTTGCTAGATTACAACTGTCACTTATGAACTGCAGAGTAACAAAAGAATACCTGTGACAAAAGCAGTAACCCACTGACCTATGCATATAAAATACTGTTCCTTAAAATTCATGGTACACCTCCTTGCAGTAGGCATATTAACCCTCTGTGCTACATTGGATAAGTCAAAGCTGCCACCAGAAAAAACTCTCCTCTCTCCAGCAGGGACATTAATCACTGGCGTTATCTGGACACTTTTATTGTTCTTTTAAAACTGCTAATTAAACAAGATACTTTGCAGTGCTTTTAAAACTGCTGTCTGCGGACCCCCTGGGAATGTGTCAGGGACCCCTGGGGGTCTGCGGACCACAGTTTGGGAAACACTGCTCTAGGGGGCTCCCAGTTTTTCAGGGGCCCCCATTCAGTCCAATGCTAATTCATTTCTGTCAGATATGGGCGACTCAAGGGCTCCTCAACACATTCTGCAGGGGGGCTGTCATTTTGCTTTACTCCATTGGTACATAGAATAGTACCTCTCAGCGCTTGACCAACGATGACTTTTGTCCGGTTAGCCCGTCTGTGATCCGTAATGGCACAGGTGAACTTCAAAAGATGGAATGAATGTCCACAAAGGGATTACGAGTGCTTCAGAATGAGTAAAGCATTTCCAACCATCACCGTTTCCAGCTACCTAAGTAAACCATGCTCAACCTGCAATCAAAACAATTCACAAAGGCATGGCGCTCAGAGCGAACATTTAGTAAAATCAAATTAGCTTGATGAATGGACTACAGTAATGAACTCGGTAGTAGTGGTGCCAGATCTGAGCTATTTGGTCTTGCAGGACTCGAGAAAGTATAGGTTATAATACATAGAGTGCAACCATATCCATAGAGATGGATTCTGTTTCGAACACACATTGGCTTGACCACCGATACATTTATGTTTTAGATAGAGCCGTGCATTATGGCACACTCAAATAGGAAGCCCATTAACAGCTTGAAGATCTGCTGTGGCACTTACAGATATTATAGATTGGCTAACCAATGGCAAGGTAAACCAACCGGCGAGCAAGCGGCTGAGGGCAGGTATCATTTCTGTTTCCGTTGAGGTCAATGTAACCTTACAAGCAGCTTTCACCACTGTTGAGGCTTCCCTGAACAAAGTTTGGGGTTGGACACATACAAAGGTGGTTGATATCGAATGGGTGCAGAGCTGCCCTGACCCCATACAATAATCTGGTTAATATTACAGGGTGTTTTGAGTGTCGCTGTCTTGAACCCCTGTGTTACAAATCCCTTTTTTTTACAAAACGCGCACGGTCCGTACAAAACGCCATTGGATCCTCTAGGGACCACACAGGCATGAAACATGTTGACCTGATTAGACCATTCACACTACTTATCAACCTTTTTTAACATTACTATTTATCACTGAGAATCGCAGAAGGGTAAAACTCTCTGAATTGACAACTAGGTCACGATTACCCTTCTCTGCTTTATTTTAACCATTTCGACGGACCCAAGAATAAAATCCTCTGAGGGTACCAATACAATATTTTTAACTCACTTGCACCATTCGCCACACACCCACACTCACCTCTGTGGCGTTCCTCTAAAAAGATCTCCGTCAAAGAGCCCTCTTACAGGACCTGGGGGGGACAGCAGCGCCACCCTCACGAGGAGCATACGCCCAATGATGAAGCATGTCAGCCTTACGGGTGTGTGAGGGCACTTCTCCAATTAGGAGGAATCCACCCCCTTTTTTTCATTATATCCAACCTTTAACTAATCAAAAAGTTAGGTATTCCTGCACCTACACTTCAGGTAGCCGAATGGGCAAGCAACCTTGTAAGGAACAGTTACCCTCCAGTGATAGATACATTTGACCTTGGGAGCACGGGTATTAGACCTCATATTCCGTCAGCTCCCGGTCCCCCCCTCTCTTGTTTATTTGAAACCTACTAAAATCCCAGCACTGAAAACATATTCAACATCTTGCTTCAACCAAAGAAGCATTGAGAACTACAGCCTGATCTCTGTTTAAAACAAACCGCGACTATGACCCATCACTTTCACTTGGCATTTGATGGACCTCACCACTGTGTCAACTTGTGAGTTCAATCTGAAAGCGACCACCATTCAGCAGAAGGCACATTTTAACTATCTTCTTTGTCAGATGAATGACTCCAATCAATGTATGCAACCACTAAAATTGACATTTTGTTAGAAGATATACTGGGTGTTAGACTCCACTTTTAACAGGCACTAGCTTCGTTGAAGCCAGACCTGCTCATCCACAGTTTGGAAGCAGACACACTCTTTTTGACTGCAGTGAAATACTCCTGAGCTCTGGAGGCAAGCAGACTAACCCGTCTGTGATTGGCTTAGAAATGGGAGCTGATTTGGAAATCTCTGAGTAAATAATTCGTTGATTTATTCTCAAATTCTGAAAGGGAAATTTGATTTGCCTTATTTTGTAGTAATAATCCCATTCCTTAAATTTCTGTCAGATTTCTGCCATTTTCTTTAAGACTTCACTTCTTAAACTAAATACATAAGACATCCCCAGCCCATAATATTTCATATTTATTCCCTGTCATCTCAAGTAAATGGGTAAGCGAATATTTACATTTTTTATACATTATTTTTTAATCAAGGATAAAACAGTTGCATTAAAATCTTTTTGTTCTGATACTTCATTGAAACAATGTACGGAAAGATGTTCTGGGCTTAGGTAACATGCAACAAATTATTTCTGAAAGTAGTGCTGGGCGCAGAAGCATTTCAGATTTTTGTTTGAACATTCAGACTGATGTGTCAATCTGCGTTTCAGGAAGAATAAATTTCCAGATCTTGGAAGCCCTTCTTGGGAAGGATTATTAATGCATTCTATATTTTTGAAGACTTGTCATTCCATAAGAAGGGACCAGAGTATGTTTATATAACATACATTTCCAAAATAGTCTTTTTTTATGAGCAAGGGATGTCGAGGCTCCATACTATAGAGTTTAAGAGCATTCAAGCCATTGGGTGTGTGTATGTGTGCTTGTATTTATATATATATTCTCTTGTGTCCCTCGAGCATTCTTTTGCCACTCCTGAACGAGAGTTGCGTAGTTGCTCGGACTCCTTGAGAGTGAGTCCTATAAATCATTAGCAAAAAAGACGACGCCCTGTGCGGTTTAACATTTTATTCACAGCCGTCACCAAACGCGCTTCGACTGTAAAACAGTCTCGGTCACTGGTGATCAAGACTGTTTTACAGTTGAAACGCATTTGGTGGCGGCTGTGAATCAAATGTAAAAAACCGCACACCGCATCCTCTTTTTTGCAAAGGATATATATATATATATATATATATATATATATATATATATATATATATATATATATATATATATATATATATAAAACCTACTGGCGATAGCCAGTAGGTATATATAGTTAGGATTATTTTCCATAGGGAAATCGCAACATTCTATTGGGAATAACTTTGGCGCCGGTTGAGGAATCTTCCTGAAATGTTCCTTAACTTTGCCTCGCGGCGCTCCGCTCCTTCCCTGAAAGTTTGGGGGGGATTCGTCAAGCGGGGGCCGAGATAAAAGGGGGGGTCCCAAAACATGTTTTCCCCATGTTAATTTCCATAGGGCGGTTGGACTGACTTTTAGCCCGAACGGCTGAATGGTTTTCCACCAAACTTGGCAAAATTGTAGGGACTGGTAGCCCGATGTGCCTTTGATATGTCTCAAGATATGTGCTCCAGTGGTTTTTACGAAAATTAACTTTGAAAAAATATATATTGGGCTACATTGGGCTATATATATGTTAGAGCCCAAATGTAGCCCAATGTAGCCCAATGTAGCCCATTGTAGCCCAATGTAGCCCAAAGATGGCCCCCTGAGACAAAAAACCAGATGTAGCCCAACTATAGCCCAATGACCATGATACCTAGCGAACGGACACGCCCACCAGGGGGCTCCACCGGAGGCTGATCGCAGGTTAAAGATACCTAATTCGTTGAACTTTGCTGGAACTCAGACAGCGCCCGTGAACAAGGAGCAAGTATGCTTTGAAACGCGTAGGGATTTTTTGGAAATAACACAGGACGATGGATGCTGATCGCCATAATAAAGGACTCTGTGAAAAATAAAGCTGAATCCTGCCGTTTCCTTTGTGCGCGTTCTCAAGCAGGGGCAACTCACTTTTTGGAAATATATATATATATATATATATATATATATATATATATATATATATATATATATATATATATATATATATACATATCATCGAACACCAGTCCAACTTTAACTACACAAAGAAGGCGCTGGATCCGTGTATACTTCAAAGTAGAAATGGTTTTATTCACCAATTAGATGCTCAGACGCGTTTCGGTGGACACAGCCACCTTGCTCACTACATCCGATCTCATTGCTGTTTATTATTTATACAAGATAAACTTTGACATGTTAGAACTGGTTTGGTTGCCGTGGCAACCCGGTGACACCATTCATGAAACAACATAGAAGAGTTTATGCCTCGTCACTCTCATGTGTTATCAACATGCGCTGTAACGTTACTTTTTAGTTAATCCTCACCCTGGATTAAATAACGTTCTATTCCTCATTATTATATACAATTGACCAATAGACATGGGGAGTCAAAATCAAATGGAACCAATAATAATGGTGATACACATGATTAAACGGCATTAATGTGACATGTAGTTGCAATGGTGAAAATACTTTACAGAGGGTAAAACACAGTGCAGCTCGATTAAAAATATGAACCAAACTGTGCGCACATGACAGAGTATTATTTCGAGTCTCGGTCTCTGTTAGACCTGGCATCTTTGGCGTGGTTTCCCCTATCTTTTTGCCTCTACCTCCTGTATTTTTGATGCTGTGCTGGATTTCGTTTTTGCTGGTTTAGATGCTTTGGACACTCTGCCACTGCTGATCAGTGCCAGAGTGTAAGTGCTCCCTGTGTAAATTATTATTCTGATTGAATATACATGTTTGGCATATTTGTATCACTATGAAGTCCCTAGTAAAGTGCACTGGGTGTGCCAGGGCTGGTGATGACAAATGCTACTAGTGGGCCTGCAGCACTGATTGTGCCACCCACAGGAGTAGCTCTAAAATGGTGTCTCAGGCCTGCCACTGCAGTGCCTATGGGCAGTTTAGAACTGCCATGTCCTCCTGGTCAGTGTCCCCACTGACCAGGCCTAACCCTTCCCTTTTTGTGCACATCAGTAACCCCTATGGAAGGCCCAAGGTACCCCCCTGGGCAGGGTGCAGTGTATGTAAAAGGTAGAGCATGTACTAGTGCAGGTGACATGCTCTGGTAGTGAATGGCAGCCATTTTCGTTTTTCACTACTGTAAGGCTATCTTGCTCCATAGGTTAACATGGGGGATGCTGGCTACAGTGGTTAACAGCATTTCTTCCCATAGGAACAAGATAGGACATAAGTATCTAGTATCCCTGAACTCAGAATTTAATAACACATCTTTTAGGAAAGGTTGTTTTTAAATCCTGTGTTTGAGAACAGCACTTTTAGAAAGCTGCTGTTCTCTTGTCTGACCCTTCTCTGTGCCTGGGCCTGTTTGTGTATTGACTGTCTGGTTTGAGAGTGACAGGGGCTGGGGGATTCCCCAGGAGGCTGGATGAGTCAGCACTAGGCTGAATGACTGCATTTGCAACTGGAGTGGTGGGAGGAGTTAGCACCTGGGCTGAATAGGGCTGTGCCTGCCTTCCACAATGCTGGCTCCACCCCCCTGCTGGGCGGCTGAGGACCCTGCCCCTCACTCTGAAAGGAAAGATGCAGCCAGCAAAACAAAGTGCTCAGGATCCACCCAGAACTGGTTCAGACCGGGCTCAGGGCCCACATGCACCAAGAGAACAAAGACTTTAGGGGTATAAGTACAGGACCCCTGACAACAGAAAATTAGATCATCCTGGAAATCATGAAGGAACCTCTGCCAAGGAGAAAGCTGAAACTGAAGAAGGAGGATTGTCCTGCTGTTGCTCTGCTGGACTGACCTGTTGCTTTGCTGCCAAGGAGAGGGGAAGGACTTTGCTGCTGAGCTGTGTCCCCTGTCTTGAAGGAATCTCCAAGGGCCTGAGAAGAGCTGGCTCCCAGTTTTGAAGTCCCAGGAACAAAAGGACTTCACCCCCAGCTTCCCTGAACTCTGCTGAGAGAGTTCTGTCCTTCCTAGAGTGCTTGATCCAGTTGTGGGGCCTCTGGAAGTTGTACCTCAGCTGGGAAGCTTGAAACTAAGCTTGAGTGACTTTTGAACTTGAAAAGTGTCGCATCGCTCGCTTGCGGAGTGCATCCCCGACAGTGCGAGAAGTTTCCCGCTGCTACGGAGGTCGAGATCGTCGCAGCGCCTGACGCCGCTGCCAGAGACAACGCATCCTTCGTTTGCGGGATGCACCAGACCGGTGCGGGAAAATCGAACATCGCTGCGAGTATCGTCGCAGAGCCTGTCGTCGCTGGGTGAGATCGCCGCACCGCTTGCTTGCGGACCGCATCACATCGCTGCGAGCTTCGTCGCAGAATCAACGCATCGAGGAGCTGCGAGAGAGAGGATCCCCGCTGGACCGCGCATCGTCGCCCCGGAGATCGTCGCAGCCCCTACGAGATCGTCGCATCGTGCCTTTGCGAGAACAGACTTCCTACGGAACCTACGCATCGGAATCCATACAAGTGGCCTTCCTACCCATACAGACCGGATTCGTCGCAACACGCCCGCTGCTGCAGCGGGGCTGTCGCATCGCCTCCCCAGGGTCTCAGGAGCAACGCATCGCTTGTTTTCCACCGCACCAGCTTCTGCTTTTGGAACTTTGTTGCAACTAAAAGGTACTGTGAGTAAACGTGACGCAACTGTGAACTTTTCACGTATCTGTAGAGAATTCTATCGCAACGTAGAGAATTCTATCGCAACTTAAAGAATTTTAATGCAACCTTAGGAACTCTTTTGAAACCATATTCTTGAACTGTGTATGTTGGATTTTTGTCGTTTTGGTCTTGTGTAGTTTAGATTAAAATACCTTTATTTTTCCAAACTGTTGTGGAGTCAGTTTGTGGTGTTTTCACTGTGTTACTGTGAGTGTTGGTACAAATACTTTACGCATTGCCTCTGGTTAGCCTAGACTGCTCGTGCCAAGCTACCTAGAGGGTGAGCAGGGGTTATCTCAGAGGGTTATCTCCTTTCCCTGACGAGAAGCAAGGGTCCCTATTTGGACAGTGGTACCTACCTCTGCCAACTAGAGACCCCCAGATCTAACTGGGTGGTCAGGCGGTGGGATTTGAACTTGTATTTGTACTTGACCCACAGTAATTGGTGTACATCACTAGTGAGTGCAGACCACTACGCCACCGCATACTACTGGTTTTTGGTTTTGATTTTTCTATTTTTGAGTAACTCTTCAATACAGCATGTCTTTGCATGGGAAGGCACCCAGTAAGGAGGCAGAAGTAGAGATGGAGTTTGCCATTGGAGATTTGTATTCATACAAAGTTGAGCAACTTAGGAAATTCTGCCTTGAGTTTGAGTGCCCCATAAAGAGCGCCTACAGAAAGGAGGAGCTGCAGAAAATCTTGAAGGCCCATTGGGAGGCACAAGAGGGAGAGGATGATGTGGATGTAGAAAACGGTTTTCAAGTCACAGATTTGCCAGTGGGCAAAGTAGGTGCAGGAGCTGGCAGCAACCATTCCAGCAGGGGCCTCTCCACAGAAGAGTTACAAGAAAATCAGAGAGTAAGAGAGTATGAGTTGGAAGTCATGAAAATGAAAATGAAGCAATTGGAAGTAGAAAAGGCGGCGGAGGAGTGCAAAAATGCCCGTGCCTTGGAAGAGAAGAAATTGCTTTTGGCTCATGAGTTGAGCATGAGAGAACTGGATCTTAAAGCCAAGGAGGTGGATGCCAGTTCTAATGGTGGCAGCGCGCAGCCAGTGCATGGGGGTAAAGTATATATTCCCAAGGACCTGGTACAGAATTACCATAGGGGTGAGGATATTTATACCTTGTTCACTTCGTATGAAATTGCATTGAAGATGAATGGTGTGCCTGATCAGCATTGGGGGGCGGGCCTGTGGAAACATTTTGAGGCTTCTGGGAGGAGTGCTCTAGAGCCCTTAGAATTAGCAGGTGCCATGACCTACCCCAATATGAAGGAGGCCTTATGTCTCAGGTAATGCCTTACCCCAGAGCAGTACAGACTGCAGTTTAGGAACTCCAAGAAGAGAGAGTCTGAGACTTGGATGGAGTGTGTGAATTCGTACTCGCGTGCACTGGAAGGTTGGATGAAGGGCAGTAAAGTAACTGATTTTAATGGGTTGTTGCATTTAATCAGTTGGGAGCACTTGAGTAGTCTTTGTGTTCCAGAGCTGCGCCAGCATCTTTTAGACAGCAAGCTGACAGACCCCATTGAGCTTGCTAAGGAGGCGGACCACTGGACCAGTACCAGGGTCCACAGAGGAATTGTGGGTACCACAGCCAAAGGTGGGCAGGGTCCCCAGCAGAAGAGTGGGGGGGGACAAGGGTAACCAAAAGGAGTTCTCAGAAGGGCCCCAAAATAGTTCCCAGGGAAAGGAATCCCAACCCCAAAAACCTAAACAGCCATGGCCCTCTAAGGGCAGGCGGGACAATAAAGACAACAGGGGTCCACCTACCTGCTATCACTGCCATGAGGTGGGCCACATTGCTCCAAAATGTCCCAAGAAGAAGCAAGCACCCACTGGTGCCCCCGCCCCAGCGTTAGCTAGTGTAGCTTTGGGAGGGGATTTGGTTTCTAGTGATTGGGGGGAGCTAGCAGTTATGACCCTTGTCTCTCTAGGAGACCAAGAGGTGGTCCAAGAAACCTTACTGCCCTCTAACACTAAGAAATATGGGCAGAAGGTGACCATAAATGGGAGGGAGATTGAGGCTCTGAGAGACACAGGAGCCAGCGTGACATCCGTGAGGTGTCAGTGGGTGTCT
This sequence comes from Lissotriton helveticus, assembly GCF_964261635.1. Taxonomy (NCBI): domain Eukaryota; kingdom Metazoa; phylum Chordata; class Amphibia; order Caudata; family Salamandridae; genus Lissotriton; species Lissotriton helveticus. The sequence goes on from NC_136068.1 coordinate 767,963,308, forward strand.
GAAGAGCAAATCATCCCTGGTGTACTCCGCCCTGTAGTGGCAGCTGACACATCAGTGCGCTTCAGCAAGCTGGTGCGTGTTCCCTTTGAATGGGGGGGAGTCTCTGGTCTTTTGGAGGTAGTTGTCAGTGATGCCTTGCCTGTAGACTGTCTGTTAGGTAACGACCTGGAGAGTTCTCCATGGAAGGATGTAGAACACAGAACTCACTTGGAGATGTTGGGTTTACCTGCGTGGATCTGTGTGTCCACACGTGCTATGACAGCCAGTAGGGGGGAGTCAGCAGAACTGGAGCCTGAAACAGTGGTCCAGAGACCTGCCAGGAGAGGAAGAGGCAGAGGGCGCGGGAAACCAGCCCCAGCCGTTCCCACGGTCCAGGAGGAAGCAGAACCTGAGGGGGATGCCCTGGAACCTACAGGGGAACAGGTAGCCGAACTGGGAGACTTACCTGAGCTGACCCATTGGCAGCAGGAAGGTGGTCCCTCCAGGGAGGAATTCTGCAAGGCGCAGAAGGAGTGCCCTTCCCTTATTGGTCTGCGGCAACAGGCTGTAGATCAAGCAGCAGGTGGAGCAGCCCGAGATCACTTCATCTACTGGGAAGATGACTTGTTATATAGTGAGCCTAAGTTTGCTGAGCCCGGTGCAGCCCGTGTGCTGGTGGTACCCGAGCGCTTCAGAAACTTCCTAATGGGTCTGGCTCATGACGTGCCTCTTGCAGGACATCTGGGGCAAGACAAGACCCTAAACAGGCTTGTCACCCACTTCCACTGGCCCCAGATGAGAAAGCACGTTGGTTCCTTTTGCAGATCTTGCCAAACCTGTCAAGCCAGTGGCAAGACTGGAACAAAGTTGAAGGCACCCCTTCAACCCTTCCCAGTAGTGAGCACCCCTTTCGAGCGGGTGGGCATAGACATTGTAGGGCCCCTGGACCCCAAGACAGCCTTAGGCAACAGGTTCATCCTGGTCTTGGTGGACCATGCCACCCGGTACCCGGAAGCAGTCCCTCTCAGGACAATCACAGCACCCGTGGTGGGCCGTGCATTGATGGGGATCTTTTCCCGTGTGGGGTTCCCCAGAGAGGTGGTCTCCGACCGGGGTACCAACTTCATCTCTAAGTACATGAAGTCTCTGTGGGAGGAGTGTGGGGTAACTTATAAGTTCACCACTCCTTACCACCCTCAAGGAAATGGGTTGGTTGAAAGGTTCAACCGGACCCTGAAAGGTATGATTATGGGCCTAGCGGAGCCCATGAGACGCAAGTGGGACGTCTTGTTGCCATGCCTGTTGTTTGCCTACAGGGAGGTGCCTCAGAAGTCCTTAGGGTTCAGTCCCTTTGAACTCCTGTATGGCCACCTTGTTAGAGGACCTCTCTCACTGGTGAAGGAGGGTTGGGAAAAGTCCCATGGGAAAACCCCCCAGGATGTGTGCAGCTATGTGCTGGCCATCCGCAACCAGACACAACGCTTCAGGAAGCTCGCTCAGGCGAACCTGGAAGCAAGCCAGGAAGAAATGAAAAGATGGTATGACCAGAATACCGCTTTGGTCGAATTTCAACCTGGGCAGAAAGTGTGGGTGATGGTGCCAGTGGAGCCTTGTGCGCTCCAAGACAAGTGGACTGGGCCATATGAGGTGGTGGAAAGGAAGAGTGAGGTAACCTACCTGGTTAACCTGAGGACTCACAGGCAGCCCCTGAGAGTCTTGCATGTGAACCGCCTCAAACCACACTTTGAGAGGTCTGAAGTGACTATGCTCATGGCTACAGATGCAGGAATGGAAGAGGATAGTGATCCTCTCCCTGACCTCCTGGCAGTTAAGGAGCAAGATGGGTCAGTGGATGGTGTGGTCCTCTCGCCCACCCTGACCCCAGAGCAGCAGAGTGACTGTCGCCAAGTGTTGGGTCAGTTCTCTTCCCTGTTCTCCCTGACCCCAGGAGTCACCAACTGGTGCGTCCATGATGTGGACACTGGAGACAGTCCGCCTGTGAAACTAAAATTTTACAGGGTGGCTGACAAGGTCAGGGCCAGCATCAAGGAAGAGGTTTCCAAGATGTTGGCGCTAGGGGTGATTGAGCCCTCCAGCAGCCCCTGGGCTAGCCCAGTGGTCTTGGTGCCCAAGAAAGCTGCTACGCCCGGTGGCCCTCCAGAACTCCGGTTTTGCGTGGACTACCGTGGGCTCAATGCGGTCACGAAGACTGACGCACACCCCATCCCCAGAGCTGATGAGCTCGTGGATCGGTTGGGAGCTGCCCAGTACCTCAGTACATTTGATTTGACTTCAGGGTACTGGCAAATTGCCCTAACTGATGGGGCCAAAGAGAGGTCAGCATTTTCAACGCCAGAGGGGCACTTCCAGTTCCGAGTCATGCCCTTTGGGTTGAAAAATGCCCCTGCCACATTCCAGAGACTGGTTAACCAGGTACTGACCGGGCTGGAGGAATTCAGCGCCGCATACCTGGATGACATTGCTGTGTTCAGCTCCACGTGGGAGGAACATTTGCAACACCTCTGCGAAGTGTTGAAGGCTCTGCAAAGGGCAGGCCTCACTATCAAGGCCAGCAAGTGCCAGATAGGGCAGGGATCTGTGGTGTATTTGGGACACCAAGTGGGGAGCGGCCAGGTGGCGCCCCTACAGGCAAAGATTGATACCATTCTGGCTTGGGAGCCCCCCAAGACCCAGACAGAGGTGAGGGCCTTTTTAGGACTCACCGGGTATTACCGACGGTTTGTCAAGGGATATGGCACCATTGTCGCCCCCTTGACAGAACTCACTTCCAAGAAGTTGCCCAAAAGAGTTGACTGGACTGACGCCTGCCAAACTGCTTTTGAAACCCTGAAAACTGCTATGTGCACAGCGCCGGTGCTCAAGGCACCTGACTTTTCCAGTGAGTTCATAGTTCAGACAGACGCTTAAGAGCATGGTGTGGGAGCAGTACTCTCACAAATCACTGAGGAGGGAGGAGACCAGCCGGTAGCCTTCATTTGCAGGAGACTACTCCCCAGGGAACAGAGGTGGAGTGCGATTGAGAGAGAGGCATTCGCTGTGGTCTGGGCTCTGAAAAAGTTGAGGCCCTACCTGTTTGGGACTCACTTCCGTGTGCAGACCGACCACAGGCCCCTCAGATGGTTAATGCAAATGAGGGGTGAGAACCCAAAACTGTTGAGGTGGTCCATCTCCCTACAGGGAATGGACTTCACGGTGGAACACCGCCCTGGCACAGAACACGCCAATGCTGATGGTCTGTCCAGGTTTTTCCGCCTTAGTGAAGAGAACTCCCAAGAGGGTGGGCAGTTCCCCCAACTTTCAGCTGGAGGGGACACGTGTTAGACCTGGCATCTTTGGCGAGGTTTTCCCTATCTTTTTGCCTCTACCTCCTGTATTTTTGATGCTGTGCTGGATTTCGTTTTTGCTGGTTTAGATGCTTTGGACACTCTGCCACTGCAGATCAGTGCCAGAGTGTAAGTGCTCCCTGTGTAAATTATTATTCTGATTGAATATACATGTTTGGCATATTTGTATCACTATGAAGTCCCTAGTAAAGTGCACTGGGTGTGCCAGGGCTGGTGATGACAAATGCTACTAGCGGGCCTGCAGCACTGATTGTGCCACCCACAGGAGTAGCTCTAAAATGGTGTCTCAGGCCTGCCACTGCAGTGCCTATGGGCAGTTTAGAACTGCCATGTCCTCCTGGTCAGTGTCCCCACTGACCAGGCCTAACCCTTCCCTTTTTGTGCACATCAGTCACCCCTATGGAAGGCCCAAGGTACCCCCCTGGGCAGGGTGCAGTGTATGTAAAAGGTAGAGCATGTACTAGTGCAGGTGACATGCTCTGGTAGTGAATGGCAGCCATTTTCGTTTTTCACTACTGTAAGGCTATCTTGCTCCATAGGTTAACATGGGGGATGCTGGCTACAGTGGTTAACAGCATTTCTTCCCATAGGAACAAGATATGACATAAGTATCTAGTATCCCTGAACTCAGAATTTAATAACACATCTTTTAGGAAAGGTTGTTTTTAAATCCTGTGTTTGAGAACAGCACTTTTAGAAAGCTGCTGTTCTCTTGTCTGACCCTTCTGTGTGCCTGGGCCTGTTTGTGTATTGACTGTCTGGTTTGAGAGTGACAGGGGCTGGGGGATTCCCCAGGAGGCTGGATGAGTCAGCACTAGGCTGAATGACTGCATTTGCAACTGGAGTGGTGGGAGGAGCTAGCACCTGGGCTGAATAGGGCTGTGCCTGCCTTCCACAATGCTGGCTCCACCCCCCTGCTGGGCGGCTGAGGACCCTGCCCCTCACTCTGAAAGGAAAGATGCAGCCAGCAAAACAAAGTGCTCAGGATCCACCCAGAACTGGTTCAGACTGGGCTCAGGGCCCACATGCACCAAGAGAACAAAGACTTTAGGGGTATAAGTACAGGACCCCTGACAACAGAAAATTAGATCATCCTGGAAATCAAGAAGGAACCTCTGCCAAGGAGAAAGCTGAAACTGAAGAAGGAAGATTGTCCTGCTGTTGCTCTGCTGGACTGACCTGTTGCAAAAGTCAAAAGTCAAAAAGATTTTTATTGATTAGGTACTCAACTGAGGACCACAATTTATAAAACAGAAATTTTCGATACAATTCAATATAATAAGAAAAGAGGTTTTAAAAATGTGTAGAGATTGTAGCAAACAAATTCATTAGGGGGGTGTTTGCATGCAGTTACAAAATCTTTTGCAGTAATTATTTTACAGTTGCGATATATAGGGTCTAAATATCTTGATCTTGCAGTTACTACATTTGCAGAAGGGCATATGAATAAAAGATGCTCTATGGTCTGGTTTCCCCCATGACAGAGAGGACATAACGGGGATCTATCCACAAACCATCTGCAAGTAAAAGTTAACACTGGCAGAATACCCAGGCGCATCATTGCAATTGTTCTCCTGGCGCCATGGGTGAGAGAATACCCTAAATATGGATGTTCTTGCTTGTATTCCAATAGTTCAGTGAATGGTTTATACAGAGATAGTTTACTGCAGTGGGAAAAATCTAGATCAAAGCTCAGTTTAGGGGTAAAACATTTTAAGAAAAGTTTAAGTTGTGATGGTGTCCAAGACAACAGAAGATCAGAAGTAATATTGGCTAGTTGGAATGCCACTGTCATGTTGCTTCGGAATATTGAATATGAAGCTTTTTCGTCGAAAGACTCAATCTTTAGTAGGAATCGTAGTGTATCTTCTTTAACATGAAGGATGTTATAGGCCCACCTAATTATGCTAGCTACCGCTGTTGCATATGCGCTGGTGATCGAAAATTCAAGTCTTAGCGCTTGCACCGGTGTTGCTGTTGAGACTTTCAATATTTTCTTTAATATTTTTCCTTCTTTTAGATCCATATAGGACCACTGTTTGATGGCAATGTGTTCAGTGGCGTACGATAAGACCGGGGGTATTTTTGCTCTGTACACCTTTAATAGTGTGGAAAAATGTCTATTCCCTGCATTGGAATACAGTCTCAATAGAGCACCGGCGTGAAGGTCTGATTTGATTTTTAGGTGATTAATTTGTTTGAGGTTTTTCAGGTTCTTTGAAAAGATCCTACCTAAGTATGTATATTCCTCAACCTCTTCTATGTATTCTTCTCCCAGCTTCCATCGGTACTTTACTTTCTTTTTCTTAGTGGTGAATGCGACCACTTTTGTTTTGTTTAGATTGGGTAGTAAAAAGTTGTCTTTCGAATATTTGTGTAAGCTATCAAGAAGGCATTGTAATCCAAAGGGCGTTAAATCCAACATGACTATGTCATCGGCATATAGTAAAGCATGTATGCTTTGTGTGGCGATCTTAGGGGGCAAGCTAGAGCTTTGTTGCAAATAAAGTGGAAGATCATTAAGATACAGAGAAAATAAAATCGGTGCTAAGAGACATCCTTGTTTGAGGCCATTGAACGTGCTAATTGTATTGGTCAAACCTTTTTCTCTCCCCATCTGGACTTGGCACCATGTGTTGTTGTGGAGATTGACAACAACCCTTAGTAGTTGTTCGGGGATACCCAGCCTCCTCAATTTATTCCACAGTGTTGGTCTATCCACCCGGTCAAAAGCTGTTGAGTAATCAATGAAGGCTGCATATATTGGTTGAGACCTACCTACTGTGTATTTGTCTAATATAGACTGACCTGTTGCTTTGCTGCCAAGGAGAGGGGAAGGACTTTGCTGCTGAGCTGTGTCCCCTGTCTTGAAGGAATCTCCAAGGGCCTGAGAAGAGCTGGCTCCCTGTTTTGAAGTCCCAGGAACAAAAGGACTTCACCCCAGCTTCCCTGAACTCTGCTGAGAGAGTTCTGTCCTTCCTAGAGTGCTTGATCCAGTTGTGGGGCCTCTGGAAGTTGTACCTGAGCTGGGAAGCTTGAAACTAAGCTTGAGTGACTTTTGAACTTGAAAAGTGTTGCATCGCTCGCTTGCGGAGCGCATCCCCGACAGTGCGAGAAGTTTCCCGCCGCTACGGAGGTCGAGATCGTCGCAGCGACGACGCATCCTTCGTTTGAGGGACGCACCAGACCGGTGCGGGAAAATCGAACATCGCTGCGAGTATCGTCGCAGAGCCTGACGTCGCTGGGTGAGATCGCCGCACCGCTTGCTTGCGGACCGCATCACGTCGCTGCGAGCATCGTCGCAGAATCAACGCATCAAGGAGCTGCGAGAGAGAGGATCCCCGCTGGACCGCGCATCGTCGCCCCGGAGATCGTCGCAGCCCCTACGAGATTGTCGCATCGTGCCTTTGCGAGAACAGACTTCCTACGGAACCTACACATCGGAATCCATACAAGTGGCCTTCCTCCCCATACAGACCGGATTCGTCGCAACACGCCCGCTGCTGCAGCGGGGCTGTCGCATCGCCTCCCCAGGGTCTCAGGAGCAACGCATCGCTTGTTTTCCACCGCACCAGCTTCTGCTTTTGGAACTTTGTTGCAACTAAAAGGTACTGTGAGTAAACGTGACGCAACTGTGAACTTTTCACGCATCTGTAGAGAATTCTATCGCAACGTAGAGAATTCTTTCGCAACTTAAAGAATTTTAACGCAACCTTAAGAACTCTTTTGAAACCATATTCTTGAACTGTGTATGTTGGATTTTTGTCGTTTTGGTCTTGTGTAGTTTAGATTAAAATACCTTTATTTTTCCAAACTGTTGTGGAGTCAGTTTGTGGTGTTTTCACTGTGTTACTGTGAGTGTTGGTACAAATACTTTACGCATTGCCTCTGGTTAGCCTAGACTGCTCGTGCCAAGCTACCTAGAGGGTGAGCAGGGGTTATCTCAGAGGGTTATCTCCTTGCCCTGACGAGAAGCAAGGGTCCCTATTTGGACAGTGGTACCTACCTCTGCCAACTAGAGACCCCCAGATCTAACAGTCTCTCTTTATGTGGTTCTGAAAGTGAGACGGCTGGTCAACCCCCTAATTTGAGTCTGTGTGACCGTATTACTAGCCAGTGCATTGTTATCTATATCCTTATTCTTAGGAACATACTAGATCACTCTATAAAGCTCTATATATGCCTATGGCGCTCCTATCCTCCATCCTCAAACCCTAGTCGCTTAAAAAGTGACCCATAGTGGGTGGGGGTGCGTCATTAGGCTGCTATGTACTGGGGGATTCAACCTCTCATAAAAATAATCTGAGTTATGGGGTTTCCACTTGGCGTCGACTACCCCTGTCACATGTGCATTCATGGTGCCAAAAATTGTGTCGTTCGTACGGAAAAAGAAAACTTACGTGTGCCTAGTGTCAAAATTAGACTATTTACAAGAATTATCAGAAGTAAGATTCAGATGTTCAAGTCAAGTCAAGTCAAAACCACTTTAATCGATTAATTAAAATCATAAAATTACACATTCAAGTCAAACACATCATAGAATACATTTAGAGTAATACAAATATTAGTGATTACTAATAAAATACAAATTCAGAGATTCAGATGTTATTCAGGGGGGTTGGGTTAAGCAGGATAAGCGGCAACGGACTCAGAGGTGCACATTAAGAGCCTCATCCGCATTAATTCCATTGGGGATTTTTGAGTCGAGAAGAATGATGTATCTCGACTCCAGTCTTCTAAGTGCCAAAAGTCGATTCCCGCCCGGATGTTTTTCGGGATGCTGTCTATCACAAAGAAAGTGAGTTCTTTGGCATTGCCTGCATGATGTGAATTTATATGCCTCGCCACAGGGTATGTTTGGTCATTGTTGGTAATGGCTCTAAAGTGCTGCAAAATCCTGACATGTGCTTGGTGTATCGTGCTATGCACATACCTGCTCCCAACCGTGCATTTCAGTACACACACAGCATACTCCATTTTACAGGAGTAACTGCCTCTGATTTTGTATGGCGTGTGCCTGAACGGAAGTGTGACTGACTGTGTGTTGATGCCATGTCTGCACGCTTTGCACTTAAAACATTTGTGGAAACCTTTCTTGGTCTGTAACCAGGTGGTGTTTCTTGTGGTCGTTGGGGCATTACATACTAATTCGTTTCACATAGATTTAGCCTTCCTAAATGTAAGTGCAGGCCTTTTATCACAGAATGGAACAACAATGGGGTTATTTCGGACTAGGGGCCAGTGTCTGTTAAGGATCTATCGTTGCTCTCCGTGGCCAAACCTCGAGACAGCATGGAGTTCGTTTAAGATCTTTCAGTCCTTTCAATGGGCGTCTTTCCCTCATGCTGTCTCGAGGTTTGGCCATGGAGAGCAACGATCGACTGCAGGCACGCCTATGATTAAGGGGTGGGAGACCCCGAAACCGGTCAGGCACGGAACCAGCAGGCCTGTAACACGCTGGTTCTCCACAATAAATGGTTTTATGACTCGCGGCTGTGGTGTGCGTTCCTAAGACGTTGGGCAACCTTGATGTAAAATATATATATATATATATATATATGTATATATAGAACACCAAATCCTGTCCATCTTAAAGTACTCGGCAAGACGATAAGGCAGGAACGGACCACCACTCAGGTATAAAGTGCTATTAAAGTGCTTTATTGCTCCTCTCTCCCAACATGGCGCGTTTCGACCAGGTCACCCCGGTCTTGATCACATAACATGCCAGGAATCCCGCGTGATTTAAATACTCCCCATATTCCACCAAGTTCCCTCCCAAACATTTCATAGAGAGTGAACAAAGACTTAAAGAGATACAAGTTGGCTCAAAAACATTGTACAGCCTTACATAAATACATGTGAATGTCAAATGCACGAGTTTGATAAGTGCAATTACAAAGGAATTCATATATTTGAAAACACTGAGTAATCACATCCAATATAACAAGAAGAATTAATTTCTTTAAAGCTAAATATCAGAAAAAACCTCTTTCAACCTGTATGAACGATGAACATGAAGAGAAAATTCATTCATGATTATCTAAAAAGATTTGGATATATTGGGCAAGTGCCCACTTATTCATCATCAAAGTCAGTCACACAATCAAAAATTACATGATGAACAGAGGAAAAATGGGGTGATTAACCAACAGTGGAAACGTGAAACGTTATGACTAGGAAAGAAAACCTAGCCAATACGCTATGATTAAAAACGTTGTAACTAACCGATGCATTAATTTATCTCAACAAGAAGACTCATTAAGAAATTCAAAAAGTATTGTTTAAAGGCAGACAACTGAGAAAAAGTTTCAGAAATGGCAAACATCTGGTATAAAGTGCAAAATACGTGCATAATAGCAGAGTTAAATACATTTAAATAGTGTGCAAGTAAAAAGTCATTACAAACATTAAAACCACACCACCATCAGACCAAAACCAGTAAAACCAGGTACCCAGTAAAACCAAAAAAGATCACAATAAAAGTGAGATTGAAATGTACAAACGACCCAACTATACACACTACTTAACCCCTTGCATGCTGATGACGGCCCCCAGCCGTCATGCACTACAGTGCTCATGTGCTGATGACGGCTGGGGGCCGTCATGACCGCACCCGCGCTGAAATCTGCAGCACAGGAGTAGAATCGGCCCAGCATGGAAGGGGTTAAATATATAAATAGATCCATAAATACTTGTTTAAATACTTCACCAGACTACATAAAATCCCTATAGAAAAATCAATCAAATAATAAATTAATAAGGTATCCATAAATTCATTGAAGTTCATAGCAGTAATAATAAAAAGGATGGATGATACATTGGGGCTTAAACGATGCAATATAATGGCTTCAACAATTTTGTTTTTAGATGAGTGATAAGAAACACAGATATACTAGGTAGTGGTTAAGGCTTAGAGCTTAATTTCAGAAAAAGTTTATAAAAAGTTATAGAGATCCTCCCCTGTATTGAGCCCATTTGGCATCTTGGTATCTAACCGTACAATATATTTGCTTTCTAATTGGCGCAGCTTCTTCTCTCTATTCCCTCCTCTAATAGATTTAGGAACAGCGTCAATTACAAAGTAGCAAAAATCATGTAGATTTTTCTGATGCACCAATTTAAAATGACGGGCTACTGGATACGCAGGATCAGAATTCACAATAGCCCGTAGGTGCTGTGGATACGGTTAAAAACAGGGAGTTTGGTGCTACCAACATAATTCAGTTGACATGTACATTCTAGTCCATAAACTGCGAAGTCTGTTTTACAAGAATAAAGACCTTGTATTTTGTTAGGCTCAGAGGAAAAAGCATCCTCAAACTCTTGTTTGTTCACTCCAAACTTGCAGGATCTACACGAACTACATTTAAAAAATCCTTTTCTGTTGGTCAGCCAATTGCCCTTGTTGCTTACTTCTGGGCTGGTTCTTACCAGAGCATCCGTCATCGAGGGCGCTCTCCTAAAAGTTATAACTAGTTGTGTTTCTAGCTCTGGGGCCAATGTAATATCAGTTTTAAGAATCGGCCAATGTTTGTTAACTATATTTCTCACTTGTTTTTGTTGGCTACTAAATGTGGTGATTAATCTCACCACTGATTTTGTGATTGTATCCTGCTTAGAGGAGTTGGCAATTGCAGTGCTGGTACTTGGTTGAACAACATGTTCTTGTATTCTCGCCAATGCAGATTGCAAATCCTTTAAATCGTAGCCACGAGCTCTGAATCTATTCAAGGATTCAAACAAACATTTATCCAGATCCTCTTTCTTGCTACAAATCTGTTTTATACATAAAAATTCCCCAGAGGGGATACTTTTAATCAGGTGCCTGGGATGGGCACTGCTGGCATGTAAGACAGAATTGCCCGCAGTGGCCTTTCTATGCAATCTGGTTTGGATGTTGTTATTCTCCACATAAATTTCTATATCTAAAAATTCCACTTTTAAGTTGCTGGCATTAGCTGTGAATTTGAGATTAAGGGTATTTTCATTAATATCCGCCACAAATTGCAGTGCGGAATTCACATGAACCATTCCAAATCACACATACGTCGTCAATAAATCTCAACCATTTGATGACCTGCTTAGAAAAAGTTTCAACATGGGTGCTCATGAGGACATGCTTCTCCCACCAACCCACGTGCAAGCATGCGTAGCTGGGGGAGAAGCATGCCCCCATCGCCACACCTCTCAGTTGTTGAAACAACTCTTTATTGAAAAGGAAAAAGTTATTAGTGAGACAAAGCTCAATCATACTAAGCAGCATTTTGTTATGATGATAATAACAAACATCCCTCTCTGACAAAAAGTGGCTGATAGCAAGTAAACCATCTTTATGGTTGATACTGGTATAGAGGGAACGTATGTCCATTACTAGAAAGCAATAGCCATCTTCCCACTCAGTCTCCTTTAGTTTTTCTAAAAAATGACCAGTATCCCTTATGAAGGAGGGCAAACTTTCAACAAAATCGTGGAGAAAAAAGTCCACATACTTGGACATATTTTCCAATAAACTTCCCTGAGCAGAAATAATGGGACGTCCGGGCACTGGAATGATTTCTTTGTGGACTTTTGGAAGTAAATAAAAGGTTGGTGTTATTGGAAAATCATTTTTTAAGAAATTGTGTTCTTCTTTACTAATTAGGCCACGTTTCCACTGAGCCAAATCTTTAAAGATCTTGTTTTTGACCACTAAAAGTATAGGGAAGGCTACTTTCTTATAGCAGCATTCCTCATTAAGCTGCTTCATGGCTTCCTCCATATACTTTGAACGTGGCCAAAGAACAATATTCCCGCCCTTATCTGCTTCATTAACGATGATGTTATTGTCATCGCCAATCTTTTTCATCAGACGTGAATATTGCTGTTCTTTATACTGCCGTTGTTTATTTTTTTGAAGGCATGTTCTATTAAGAACTTTAAGATCTTCAATAACGCAATCCCCAAAGATGTCAATGGCATCCCTGGCCATTACGGGGATGAAAGTAGACTGTGGGCGGAAATGTGTAAGTCCTGCCTTAGTAGTACACTCAATACCCACACTCATTAATTCTTCTTGTGTATTGACCGGTGCAGAATCATTTACATCAGCTAACTCATTCACAGCTCTCAATATAGGAACATCAAAAACTTGGAAATGTACACTTGGTTGATTATCAGAATCAATTGACATTGGTCTAGTGTTTGCATTTTTAAGCTTGTGAAATTTTAATAACTTTAGCTTTCGAATTAACTTGAAAATATCAACACGTGATTGAAAATATTTGAATTCAGACTTGGGGCAGAATGAAGGCCCCAATGACAATAGTTGTAATTCTGCAGCAGTCAATTCCAAGTTCGTCATGTTAATAACAGTGTTCGCAGCCGCTATACTGTCTACTCCACACTCTGATTCCCCCTTCCTCTTTGCTTTATGTTGTAGCCTCCGCGCTTTGCGCCTCTGTTTGCGCTGTTGGTTCCTCCTGCTATATTTGGAGCTCGGGGTATTCTCGGCCCTAAGGTTTGCCGACGGTCCTCTATCATAAACCCCAACTCCTCTGAGGGGCTATAATTGAGTGGCACGTGTTGTTGTTGGTTCATTTCGCTGTTGTCTGATGCAACACTGCTGACAATAGAGCTGGCATCCGAATCAGTGGACACAATTATACTTGGATCGGGATTTAGCAGTACTTGCACCTGTTGGATTTTGTTATTCATCGCTTGCTTCTTTACTCCATCAAAGCGCTTCGCGAAAGTAAAAATTCGACCTGTTCCATAGTCGCGTTTATCGCGAGTGAATTTTGTAACTTTGCGGTTCATAATCACATTCTCGTGTTTATCTAAGCGTTTTTTAATGTCCTCTCTTCCCTTATTCACAAGATCTTTTAATCCTAGAGCATCCAATTCAAGGTTGAGTAAATCAATCCGGGTCACAATGTCATGTCAATCTATTTCGGCATATTTAATCAAAATACAAACCATGTTCATCGAAGCTTCTAGATTGTTGGTAGCCCATTCTTGTAGCATTAAGGGGTTAGGGTTTTCAAATGATGGTGCTATAAGTATTCGTATATATATGTATGTATATATATATATATATATATATATATATATATATATATATATATATATATATATATATATATATATATATATATATATATATATATGTATAAAAAGGAAACCTCTCTCACCGAGAAGGGAGTGGACCGCACACACCACGATGAAAGTCATCGTGGTGACAAGCATACCAGAAGGGGTCCGTGTTCGGGCAATGATGACGCTCATTCTCTTGGTGGTGCGTCGCTCGCGGCAGGACCACGCCGTGTAGACATCAAAGGAAACCTCTCTCATCGAGAAGGGAGTGAGCCGCACACACCACGATGAAAGAAGCTGATTTAATTGCATGGTAAACAGCGCTGGCGTTTTGTGTCCCTCATGCATTTCGGTCACTTTGACCTTTCTCAAAGGGGGAGCCAGATCCATTAACGAGGCTGAAAAGCCGACAGGCCCAATTGTTGGTGTTTATATATTTGCCCCCTGGTGGGCGCCTGCGGTAAGCTGGTTCAATGGGGCATTCTGGTTCTCGTAGTTCGCTTTCAGTCCCGCAATGTATATCATTGCACAGTCACATTGAATTGCACAGACCACAAATTTGGTAGAACAAGTGATCCGTTTTTCAATTTGTGGTCTACGCAATTCAATGTGACTGTGTAATGCTACACATAGGCAGTACCACCTGCATGCTAAAGAAGAGAATTCTTGAACACATTAGGGCAGTCAAGAATAGAGACCTGACATATGCAACGGCGAAACATCTTCTGACATGCCAAGGTGGCAATTGGCTTAACATGAGTTACTTCGCAATAGACACAGTCGAGACAAACGAGAGATTGGGAGACCAAAAGAAAAAATTACGACAACTAGAGTAAAAATATATCATCAGAATGCGGATCAAACAACCAAGAGGCATTGACTTTGACGAGGAACTTTATGTTCATCTTGAATGAACATCTCCAGAATCTTTGAACTTTTAAGGACAATCTAAATATATATACCACACAAACTATTGCTTTTTTGTGTAAATTCTAATTCTCAATTGTTCAATTTACCCTCAACTTCCTTTTATTTTTAGCCCTTTTTTAAAAACTGGGTACTATACCCTTAATTTATGAAATGCACAAATAGTATCAAAAAATGCCTCAGAAAAGAAGTTCCTTTGCAGATAAAATGTCATAACGATATGAACACTGTCAAAAACTTGATTACAAAATGATATGTTGTCCACACAATTGAACGTTACACGTATAACATAGAGTGTGATATGATGCATTTTGGTCTTACACAGACATATACGATATTATAAAAAACATATTTATTTATTTTTATATTCTTTGTTGGGGGCATAGAAACAACAAGTGATTTTACGTTTATGAAACAAAGGTATTACCACCCTTCTACTTGTTCAATTTACAAACGATGTCTGCATTGTCCTGATCTGTTCATAATTAATGTAAACTACATGTCCCAGAATTCATGGGTACGATGTAAAAAGGAAATGACATAAAAACAGTTGCACATGTAGTACCACCTACCGTGACCAAGGCCGCAAGGCTGAAATGCATCGGTGTGCAGACTAGGCTCTGTTAAATAAATCTTAAAAACATAAAGCTCCAGAGTGCGGCGTTTCCTTGTGCAAAAATTGATGTCCTTGGCTACTGGCTGAGCTGAACGCCTGCACCCGCTACTGTGCTGCTCCGGCAATTCAGCCACATTGTTGAATATATATATAGAGACGCCGCATCTGGTCTGCGCTGTTTTGTTGTGTTAGCCCAGAGGATGTGGCAGAGAGTATGGGACAGATAACAGCAACAAGTTGTGTTTCAAAGTGAAGCCTCACCTAACCTACGTTTGCATTGCCAGCACGTTGGATTCTGGGACTAGTAGTCCCTAACACTGAGACGAGCAAGAGCAATTCAGCGCAGGGGAGCCCCGCCGCCACTAGGAGGGAGGAGCCGGAATAATAAAGAGAGGGAGGTGTTTTCGCAGTAATAAGGACTGCAGCACTTGACGAAGGCACAAGCCGAAACCGGTCTTCTGAAGTAATCCTGATTAAAGTACCTGTTTTTGAAGCCCCGCAGTGTCCCGAGTGATCTTCTACAAAAAAGAAGAACAAGTGATTTTATATTCAGCGCGGGTCCAGTAACGCGCACGAAGGACCCTCTCTTTCAGTGGCCGTGGGTATATTGGAAAGAACTGATGTTGCCGAGGGGTCAAAAAAATACCACGGCCCGCCACAGTATCCTCCGAGGCACTTCGAACAACTGGGACCATCAAGCACAGAAGGAGCGGAGAGACGCCACATCTGGTCTGCGCTGTTTTGTTGTGTTAGCCCAGAGGATGTGGCAGAGAGTATGGGACAGATAACAGCAACAAGTTGTGTTTGAAAGCGAAGCCTCACCTAACCTACGTTTGCGTTGCCAGCACATTGGATTCTGGGACTAGTAGTCCCTAACACTGAGATGAGCAAGAGCAATTCAGCGCAGGTGAGCCCCGCCGCCACTAGGAGGGAGGATCTGAAATAATAAAAAGAGGGAGGTGTTTTCACAGTAATAAGGACTACAGCATTTGACGAAGGCACAAGCCGAAACCGGTCTGCTGAAGTAATCCTGATTAAAGTACCTGTATTTGAAGCCCCGCAGTGTCCCGAGTGATCTTCTACAAAAAAGAAGAACAAGTGATTTTATATTCAGCGTGGGTCCAGTAACGCGCACGAAGGACCCTCTCTTTCAGTGGCCGTGGGTATATTGGAAAGAACTGATGTTGCCGAGGGGTCGGAAAAATACCACGGCCCGCCACAGTATCCTCCGAGGCACTTCGAACAACTGGGACCATCAAGCACAGAAGGAGCGGAGAGACGCCACATCTGGTCTGCACTGTTTTGTTGTGTTAGCCCAGAGGATGTTGTAGTGTAGTTCCTATAGTCCCAATAGGCTCTGCGCATTGGAATAATATATTCAGCAGTGTAGACGTAGGACTGAAGTCGACTAGGTCTCTACTGACTATATTAGACTTAAGTTTTGCCAGCTAGCTCAGAGGTCACTAGAAACTTTCTCGAATAAACAAAGGAGGAGTTTAACTTCCCTGGATAGACAAGAAGGGATTAGCTTCTGACAACCATATAACATGACAACTTTGCTCTTTCAGAACAAGAGTGTATCTCTAGAGTCGTGTGAAAACAATAGACAGCTATTTCGCTCAGTCAAGTGTGCATACTTAGTTTCACCAGAGTGCAGAGAAAAGAAAGACGGGCGTTTTCAATAAAAGGTTGTTATTTATTGAGCAGTCTTCTTTCTCATACAAGAGAAATGAATTGCCACAATTGCAATACTCATAGTAAAGTAAAGTGCGTACAGTAAAAGGAGGATTAAGAAATAATACCGTAAAAGCATTGATATGGTTTCTTAGCCATAAGATACTTTAAAATAGATAAAATATATACATACTTATATACATTGACTAACGTGCTCAACTGGTGCTTCTAAATACGCCTACCCCGGTGTACCTGACCTAAGCCTAATACGTGGGAAGGAGTAAGTAAGTAGCAGTTTAAGTTAAGTTGGTTTTGCCAAGAATCTGACTCAAGAATTCTCTCTAAGGTTTTAGTCAGTTCCGTACCTGGGTATTAGAAAGCAGGAGGTTTTGTATCTCTCTCTCAGGACTCGATATCCCAGTAACCCGCGAAGGTATCCGCAAACACCAGAGCTGGATTTCTCGGCAGGAGAAAAGACAGCGTCTCTCTCAGTGCGTCAAAAGGGAGGGGCAGCGTCCGTGGGCTCTCGCATCAGCTGGGTTCTCGGACAAGTAGATAGCTGCTCTGCTCCAAAACCACCACCGTGTATTTGCTTAAGGCAACGTTGGTATATTTATACCTGAAAGGTGCCTGGTTTGACGTAAGGTTGGACATAAGACGTCAATAAAAATGTCACTAAGAACTGGCCGTTCTTACAGTGCTTTACAGGAGTTCTAGGACGAAATCAAAACAAAAGCAAAGGGGATTTCCCAGGTTGCTGGAGGTTTGGTTTGTTTAGAGAACTCGTTGTGCTTTCTAGGAGTCTCGGGAAGTAGCCTTGCTTAATGTGACAGCATGTGCTATGACTGAATATGGATATGATTACTATGCCGTTATAGGGATATTATTGATTATAACCGAACAAGGGCATAATATAGTAATATCGATTTAGGCTCCTGGATAAAAACACAATACCCACTCCACGATCTAATGTCCATCATTACTAAAACTAAGCAATAGTAAACATTTAAAAGGTGCATGTGTATTCAAACCCACCCCAAAATACATTTTTTTTGCATTTGAAATGGTGTATGCGAAATACACGAAAATGATATTAGTACTGTACGCTTTTCAAGCAGTATAATCATTCAGTTAAAACGATGCATATATATGATTAGCTGAACGATCTGCGAAATTTACACATGAAATGGCTCTTAATACAAAAAAGAAGGTTGAGACCATTCCATCACATATAAATACATTCGCTGTAAATGTGCTAGAGGTTGAGGTAATATATTGTCTCTAGAGTTCTTAAAAATAGAAGCTCTGTTCTCTAAGAATAGTTCTACTTTAAGCAGAGTACATGTGCCACAAAAAAGGTAAATATTGTGGAAGAGGAAAAAAAATAATTTCGCTTCAGGGGAAAAAATAGTTCCAAATATTTTCAGTAGCTTTTGTTTATCAAAGCTGAAGGCCGAATTCAGAGTTCTCGTGTGTGCTCGTTGCTTAAAAAGTTATTCTTTCTGTTCAGGGGAGAACATAATTTCAGACAGACTCGCAAAAAAGTTGTCTACGGCTTCAGGTGAAAGTTCGATTAAGTTCGAAAATGCCGCACCTGAGCAGTCTCGAGCATGATTGCTATCGTCGATGTCAGGATCAGCAATGCTCACAGAAGGTCGTACCTGGGTGATGTTGCTCTCCTCTCTTACTTCACTACCACCTAATCGTAGTGGCGAAGTCTCAACGAATGCCGTCATCCGAATGGGTAGCCGCTGGGGACAACACGATGCATGAGCCGTTATCGGACTTAGCAAAGTATCTATATCCATTGGTACTGCTGATGGTAGTGTAAGACAGACGTCCAACACGCATTCTTCTTCGCATAGCATACATCGAAACACAGGTAAGATGCAATTCTGCCAGATGGGTCTGAATGAAAGAAACCAGGTCATATTCAGATCTCTTAGCCGGGCTAATCCAAGGACTTTAGTTATGCGGTCCCGATAGCGTATAGCTAGGATCGTTTCTTCCATCGTTGCTGGAGTCTTGTCTGCGACTTGGTTTGCCATATCGAAGCAGAAGTAGCAAAAATAAAATGCCTGCTATGAGTCCCAACAGAAGTGGTAGGCCGCCAAAGACCGAATGGACAAAATTAGGAAAAATGCCCAGAACTGTTTCGAAGGGTGTTAACTGTCCCGAAAAAATTGTCTTAAATATATGTGGGATACCACTGGTATCAGACATATTTAGGATTTGGCTTAGCATTTCTACGAAATGCACGGGGCAATTTGTTGATAAAAGGGTATGTATCTCTGCTGTTGTCCTTGCAACTTGCAGATCATACGTTTCTTTTGATGACCTCAAGGGCACCGTTGTCTGTAAAAGGACAGACTTTATTCTGCTTAAAGTATCAATTCGAATAGAAGAGATATTCAAAGAAGGCCAAATTGTTGTCTCCGTATCTGGAGTGCTGTTTGGATACAATACTTGCATACAGCAAGTGACCATGGAACTCACGCTCACGAGATAGGCTTTTCCTGGCACCATGCCACAACAGCTGTGGTCCACTATTAGAATGTAACTCCCGTTAGAAAGTCGTCTAAAGAATGGCTCTATTCGTGTTGCAGGTGTGCCATGCTGGTGACATGAAAGGTTATTTGAAGTCCCCTCACAGGCCCCATGCAGGTCAATACCTTGACACAGAAGTATACCGCTTAGTGATTGTTTACAATTTTTTCCACTAAGAAATACATTCTGTTTCTTTTCACTATAACATGTGTGTGTAAGGCAATTTCCATGATGACTTAATGTAACCTTTACCCAACCTTTCATACTGGCCCGCTGGTATATACTCTTGACAGTATTTAAATTGGAAAGTTGTTATCGGAATTGTGATTATTCCATGTATTATCCATTCAATGACAGGTCTTTCTGACATTGTCAATGGTAATCTCTCAAGTTTTTCAATGCTCAGTATCGTATAGGCTGCTCCTTTTTGTGCCAAACTGATTTGTGTATCAGTAAGGTTAAAGATAGAGAATAATGACGTTGTGTTGATTAAACGCCAGGGCACGTAGCCTGAACACAGATTTTGCAACGTCCAGCCAAGCTGTACAATAGAACGTAATTGGGACTGACCGTGTTGTAACATTAGTAAGTCCAGAGTCATTAACCCATTGTCCACAACAGAAAATGATTTTTCCAAATTAATACGATCAATTTCTCGTATTATTTCTGCTGTTTTAATTTGCATCACTTTCCAAGCTTCGTTGTAAGTAGCGTATATACCGGCCGCTATGAAATGTTTTTGACGCTGTTTGCGTGGCCCCATTATGAAATCACGCAAGTCAGCACCGTCTTTAAGTAAAGTCAAGTGTTGCTTAATTTCTGCCAGTGTGGATGTCTGTAACCATTCGAGGCAGAGTTTTCCTACACTGTATGTTGTAACTATCCCTGGATGTTGTCTCTGGGAGTATCTAGGGTCTGGCCTGCTCATTTTTAACCCCTGTGTTTTGTTCAGGAATCTATCTTGACATTTATTTGTGTCTGTGGGCCAGATCAACCATTTTTTCCAATCAGGATGTGTTCTGTTTTGGTTAAAAATATGGGATACGTCTATTTCAACATCTGTAGTGCTATTACTGTCAGGTGTTGGCTTTGGAATAGACGGTTTGTTTAAGTCTTTCATTTTGGCTAGGCCAAGACAGGTTGTCTGTTGAATGGTGTCATTCAAGAAAATAATTTGTTCTGGGATCATGCAGGCTTCTAAACCTTGCACCTGCCATTCTTTTGTACCCCAGATGGTTTTTGTTTCAATGTTATGTTTCCAAAAATCGAAACCAAATGTAGTCAATTTTTCAAAAATTTTTTCTGAATAGATCAATTTAGTGTTAGTCAGCATTGTTTTCATCCCTGTCTTATTTAACAGTTTGAAATAAAATGTTTCGCAATCACTTGTGTTAAATCCAGAAAAATATGGGAATTTCCCGTAAAATGTTTTTGAACTACCTTTTGGTGGCGTTGCACAATGTTCCCATTGATTATAATTAAAAACATTTCTAGGTTGAGCAGATTTATGCAAATAGTGATGTGCAAAGTGGTTGTAACAATATATTTCTTCATAATTAAATGAACCTTGTAAGTAATCATGTTCTGTAAATTTTGCTGACATAACTAAATCTGACATCATATCATTAATAGTTTCAAAGCCCGAATCATCAGAGAATGTACTCGGTTTTACAAAGTCACTTAATGAAATCTTTAACTGATGTGGATATTTCAAGAGCTCGACCGGGCCATAGATTTCGTAATCCGTTTTGTCCCAAGCTACCCCACCGGGTATTGGATTGGCTGTGACATTCACTGATGATAGTTCTCTTTTCTCGATGTGAGATGACTTGTGTGGCTTTAGGACCAAGTTGATGTTCTGACTTGCTGTGTCCATTGTACAGTATTTTCCCTCAATGAATTTTCCCAAACAAAGAACCATGATGAGCCAAAGCAGGAGGAAAAGTACACCTAACACAATCCAAAATTCAATCCATGGAGAAATCAGATAGGTTTCTTTGAGTTGATGAAAGAGTTCTGTTACTTTGTCTTTAAATGTTTTTGTTGTTGGCTGTTCTTCAGGTTCGCTTGGATCTTCAGAAAAGTTATCGAAATTGATGAAGTAGCCAGATGCAGTTCTGTCAATTATTGGAATCGCTTCCGGGTTTTCATTTGCTTTTGCATCTTTTGTTTCATTAGCATAGTCTGAGGCTACATCGTTGTAGACTGGTGTTTCTTGACGAACTGTTACAATTTGGGTTTCAAGAGGCACAAATTCCATGGCATTGTTGCATAGTCCTTTTTTATTCACTGCAGGTTTATCAAGTGTGATTAGTCTCTCAGTTTGAACCTCTTGTATTGTAGCAAGTTTTGGTGTTCTGCTACATCGTGGGAGTCCACTGGGCCTACTACTTATTATTGGCCACATGATTGTGGTTTTACCAGGTCGATGGATACAACTCGGTTCTCCTTTTTACCAGCAAGGGGCAGTAGTACAACTGATCTCGTTCCGCTGACAGCTAAGACAGGTACTGCTTTTCTGTAAGAAGGCACAAATTCCTTCTTCAACGCGATCTTCTCTCTGACCAGATCCCCAATCTTTGGAATCCAGACAAGCCTTGCTGGGACAGGTGGTTTATCTTCAGTGGCTGTTGGCTGCTGTTTTAACTTTACATTGCTCAGGCCTTTTCTTGTTTCATTTAAGTCCTGTAAAATAGCCAAACGATCTTTGATATCAAAGCATTTTTCTTCTACCACTGAAGTCTGACTATCTAAGTCCTGAATATGCATTCTAGTCCCGAACAATAGTTCGTCCGGACTGAAACCTTTTAGAGATTTTCTTGGCAGATTATTAAGACTACTTTGGACACTTGTTAAATGTTGGACCCACCCATCACCCGAACCTAATACCCTCGCCGTTATAGATTGCTTTATGTCTCTGTTTTTTCTTTCCACAATCCCATTTCCCTCAAGATGGAAGGGACAAGAGTACCGCAACGCAATGCCCATGCTGGTCATGGCCTCCTTATAAGCTCGAGAGCTAAAAGCAGGACATTGGTCAGAATGTAGCATGCCAATTGCGTATGTGCCGATATAGACTCGCAAATCTTTTATAACAGTTCTGGCGTCAGCCGAGCGCTGGGGTCTACATTTTAAGTGAATCTAGTCTTAAACATAAATGGGACGCATTTTTCCTGCTGGATTTTGCGTATAGATTGCCTTATGCTATCTATACGAAGAGCCATGGCAATACTCCGGCTGGTTCGCCACTGCGATCTCTGTTGCAGTTTTGACAGTTTATTGCAAATTTGTGTTGTTGCAGGCTCATTCCCGGCCACCAGTATTCTTATTGTAATTCTTTCAGAGATTCATTAATCTTTTGGTGCCTTAGACCCAATCCCATATGTGCTTCTTGTATCAAGAAGATTCTCCTGTTCGTGTTTGGAATCACTCTATCCCCCACTCCAGGGATTCGAGCAAAAGGAACGGAGTTTGCATCAATTATGTATGTATAATTGAGTGGATAGTTCACGGGTAGTGCTGCACAGTCGCTTTGTAAAGACGTTTTTACTGCCAGCATAGTTTCTCCGTCTATGTATTTTCCTGAACGCTTTTTTGTGGCTACGGAAGCCGGATTAGTTGCTTCCGCTGTGGCTGTGTCAGCCAATGAATTCCCTGCAACGTGAACGCCATCACGCTGATGACTCAGTGTATGTATCACGTGAGTCTTTTGTAGTTCCTTCTGCAAAAGAACTACCTGTTCCCAAAGCTTTTTATGTTTTATTGTGGCACCTGTGTCATCTTTGTAATCGTTTTGAACCCAGTTCTGCAAGTCATTATTGTAAGATTTGACGCAGTAATGCGAATCGCACACTATTAGTGTCGGGAATTCGCGATCAGCATTTTCAAGCGCCATCTTTAAAGATATTATTTCAGCTCGCTGAGTTGAACAGTTTCTGAGTGATTCAGTTTTGGTAATTAACGGTCTGAATTTACACAAGCGCCAGCGACCTTTAACAATCGCGCACGCTGCGTTGTAGGATTTTTTCTCTACATCATAGTGTTGTGCAAATCTGTCCATGTAGATTACACATTTGTATTTTTCGAGGGGCAGAATGTCGATTGGCAGAGGATATTCTTCTTCATATTCTAGATTTTCTAGTTTTTTCATGTTCGGATCAAAATAGTATTTCACTTTTTCTGTAGCAAGAGAATTTTCCCATTGTATCCATTTTGGATCTAATGCCACGGTAGTTAAATTGCATGGGCTTGTTAGTGCCTCAAAGGCTGATTCTGCTGTTAAAACAGTTATCCTTTTGCCTTGTGCTTGGGCTCTTTCTTTTGCTACAGCAGTTTGAACCGCGTTTACAATGTTTTCTGTAATACTGAATGTTTTTTCAGCTTGTGTGTACAAGTGTGATTTGTAAGCTATTGGTACCTTTTCTCCCTCATCAGAGGTCAGGTACGTGAATCCGCATCTTCCTGGGATGACTCGGATTACAAGGTTGCGTGTGTTATCGCGAGTTTGCAATTTTGTTTTAGTTAACATGTCTGCTTGCAATGATCTCAAAATGTTGGTGTGTTTTTGAGTCCAATTGATTGGTTTGAAATCAGGTTTTATTAGTTCATAGAGAGGTTTAACCCTCTCTGCATAATTTAGAATGTAAGTTCTTCCGAAATTCAGGAAACATAGTATTGGTTGTAAGCTCTTCAGCGTTTTAGGTGCTTGGAGTACAGTGCATTTCTCTAAGAAATTGTCCGCTAGGCTTTTGCCTTCACTTGATAATTCATATCCTAAAAACAGGACAGTTAGATGGGCAATTCGTGACTTTTTAAAGTTGAATTTGTAACCCTCAGCAGCAAACCCAAGTATTGTGGTGTTTACTCTTTTCAAGTGAGTATCCAAGTCATCATCTGTGAGATAGATGTCATCGACATTAGAAATGCCTCATCATCATAAATTTGTAGTAACTCTGTTACTCTTGCTGAGAATAATCCTGGGCTATTCTTGAATCCCTGTGGGAGTCGATAACATTTTTTTCTGTGACCCCATTATTGAGAAAGTGGTCAAATACCTGCTTTCAGGTGCTATGTTTTGACAAAAGAATCCATTAGAGATGTCTAATGTTGTTTTGTATTTTTTGCGCATGATGTTATTCATTAGTGCTGCACTGTGTGAGTTTTGTACTGCAAAAGTTTTGCAACATGAGTTAAGGTGTCTGTAGTCCAAAACTAGACGATATGAATCATCTGGCTTGGAGACAGGAAACAAAGGATTGTTCATTTGAGAGGTGCATGTTTCAATCACCCCCTGGTATTCTAGTTGATCTAAGATCTCCCTGACTTGCTTTTTAGCTTCTTGCTTAATTGGGTACTGCCTCTGTGCAGTGGGTTGACATTTTAACTGGATTTTGTGAGGAGGAGAGTCCTCATCCCATCCTACATGATTTTTATATAATGCAGGAGCTTGGGCTACTGCCCATTTTCTTGCATATGTATATTTTTTATGAATTGAAATATGATTTGAGAAGGCAGGCATAATCATTTCTTCGCCATGAGGGCACTCCCTGACAAACTCTGGTGGCCAGTCTTTCTCAGCTAAAAGGATGTCATAGCCTTTTGAAAGATTATCCCAAAAGAGACCCCTTACTTTCCTAGTCTTATCTCCCTCTATACGTAATGTTATTTCGTATATTTTATGAGGTTTGCTAACTTTGGTATCCGCAGTTTCCACCTGAATGTATTCATTCGTGTCCACTGTCTCCAGGAGATTCATCAGGATCTTGCGAGCTATGGTCACTTCTGCTGCGCTGTCTAGCATTGTCTGGGCCCACTCTCCATTTTTCAGTTGTGTCCTCAGGATCCTCGGCATGTTTGATTATTTTAATACTGGCTACCTTCTTTCTTGAAAATTTTAATTTTTTACTTTGATGAGCAGGTTCTTTGTCTTTGGATTTGACGTGCTCTTCTCTGTGTTCTGACCGTCCTCTTCTTTCCGATTTCTGCGAGGAAGTCTGAAAAGATCGAGAGGGACGTGTATCAATATCTTGATATCTATCAGGTTTTTTCAGATTATCCCTATTTCTAAGGTTGTATCTTTTCTCAGAGGGCTCCCTCTGGGGACACTTGTGTCCTTGGTCCGGAGATCTTTCTCTCCGCCGAGGAGACCTTCCTCTAAACTGGAATCTTTTTTCTTTGGGAGTGGATTGTTTATTTTCATCCCAGCTCTTTTTTGAAGTGTTTAGATTATTTTTAATAAATATCTTTTCAGGATTTTCAGTTAGTTGGCGTTTTACTGGTTTCCCACCGAAACTATCTCTTCCTAGTTCTTCATAGGATTTTTCTATGATTCTGGCAAGTTCAAATGGCTGTTCTGCTATATCTGTTTCTTTCAATCTCTGGCGGATTGCCACATATGCTGCTTCTCCTTTTATGTTGGCTAATAATATAGCCAAGACCTGCTTGAAGTCTTTCACTAATTTCATACCCAGAGTTAAAGCAGGTTCTGGACCGTATTCATTTTGAATCTGTCTTAGCACATCTGTTATAACCGCAATGGACGGAACACCATGTATTTTTGTGTAAATAGAAGCAAAGACTGTGCCCCAAGTGTCACAGTCCTCCACATGTGGTGCAATCCCCATTGGAAGACAGATAGTCAGAATTCTGTGTTTCTCAGTAGGGGTAGTATCCGGAAATACTGCCTCTATTTGAGTGAATGTTTGGGCTAACCAGAATGGAATTTGTTCCCGTTTTGCGGGTACTTTACCAAGACATGATTGTATGTTCTGTGGTGTAATTTTGTTTGTGTTCCCCTGATGAGGGGTCAGCTGTGGAATGTTAATAGCTGGTTGGACTGTTGAAGTCCGCATTACATATTGGACTAATTGTCTATGTATTTTAATCAGTTGTTTTAGCTGGGCTAAAAGTTCTGGTACTGACATTTTTTCGATGTCTGGATGTGGTGTGTAGCTGGCTAGAACCGGCCACGTTGCTCCTGGTCTACCTAGTGGACCGAGCCTGGTGATGTGATTATTATGTTTTAGGGCGCCTTTAAACCAGAGCAGGTGCTCTTGGTATTTTAATGGGATTTCCACCTCCTCGAAAGGGGTGTATTCATCCGGAGGTTCCTCTATTTTGTAATAGTGGAAGTCGTGTGTGACAGCGTTTGCTTCTGGAAAGTTTATCCATGAATTGAAGACCTCTGTCTGCCGATATTCATGGGCCTCTATTAAGAATACGACTATTCCACCTCTCGGTGTTAGTCCGTTTTCTATAAGTTTAAGAGTTATAGTTTTCCTTATGTTGACCGGAATGAGTATAACACTCGGGTCATTTTCTTGGAGACTTGTGTCATCCGCTAGGAGTCGAGCTGATATTCTAGCTGCCTCCCTCTCTTCTTCACTTTCTGACATTTTTACTGACAGAAAGGTTTTTGTTGCAGATCAAGTTTCAAGGAAACAAAGATTAGGTGCACAATATTTTGGTACACTGTATCCTTCAACGTTGACTAAACCAAAAACTATACATAGAAATCTCTTCCTGCTAAGTTCTGGCAGATTTGAACCTTTTACCCACTGCAGACGTCTTTTGGAGTATTTACGGGAAAAGGGGTCTGTGTGAAAAAGCACGACTGAGTTACTCTAACGTCTTGCGTTAGATTTATCACCTTACCAAACGTTGGGCGCCATGTAGTGTAGTTCCTATAGTCCCAATAGGCTCTGCGCATTGGAATAATATATTCAGCAGTGTAGACGTAGGACTAAAATCGACTAGGTCTCTACTGACTATATTAGACTTAAGTTTTGCCAGCTAGCTCAGAGGTCACTAGAAACTTTCTCGAATAAACAAGGAGGAGTTTAACTTCCCTGGATAGACAAGAAGGGATTAGCTTCTGACAACCATATAACATGACAACTTTGCTCTCTCAGAATAAGAGTGTATCTCTAGAGTCGTGTGAAAACAATAGACAGCTATTTCGCTCAGTCAAGTGTGCATACTTAGTTTCACCAGAGTGCAGAGAAAAGAAAGACGGGCGTTTTCAATAAAAGGTTGTTATTTATTGAGCAGTCTTCTTTCTCATACAAGAGAAATGAATTGCCACAATTGCAATACTCATAGTAAAGTAAAGTGCGTACAGTAAAAGGAGGATTAAGAAATAATACTGTAAAAGCATTGATATGGTTTCTTCGCCATAAGATACTTTAAAATAGATAAAAATATATACTAACTTATATACATTGACTAATGTGCTCAACTGGTGCTTCTAAATACGCCTACCCCGGTGTACCTGACCTAAGCCTAATACGTGGGAAGGAGTAAGTAAGTGGCAGTTTAAGTTAAGTTGGTTTTGCCAAGAATCTGACTCAAGAATTCTCTCTAAGGTTTTAGTCAGTTCCGTACCTGGGTATTAGAAAGCAGGAGGTCTTGTATCTCTCTCTCAGGACTCGATATCTCAGTAACCCACAAAGGTATCTGAAAACACCGGAGCTGGATTTCTCGGCAGGAGAAAAGACAGCGTCTCTCTCAGTGCATCAAAAGGGAGGGGCAGCGTCCGTGGGCTCTCGCATCAGCTGGGCTCTCGGGCAAGTAGATAGCTGCTCTGCTCCAAAACCACCACTGTGTATTTGCTTAAGGCAACGTTGGTATATTTATACCTGAAAGGTGCCTGGTTTGACGTAAGGTTGGACATAAGACGTCAATAAAAATGTCACTAAGAACTGGCCGTTCTTACAGTGCTTTACAGGAGTTCTAGGACGAAATCAAAACAAAAGCAAAGGGGATTTCCCAGGTTGCTGGAGGTTTGGTTTGTTTAGAGAACTCGTTGTGCTTTCTAGGAGTCTGGGGAAGTAGCCTTGCTTAATGTGACAGCATGTGCTATGACTGAATATGGATATGATTACTATGCCGTTATACGGATATCATTGATTATAACCGAACAAGGGCATAATATAGTAATATCGATTTAGGCTCCTGGATAAAAACACAATACCCACTCCACGATCTAATGTCCATCATTACTAAAACTAAGCAATAGTAATATATATCGGACCTCCTTGTCTTTAGGAGGAAACAAAATACCTGACTATTCCAACAGTAGTACAAGTCAATTGCTTTGAGCACACTCTGCCTGTTTAGCTGTCTTTTAGCGCCGGGACACTTTGTGGAGTAGCCGCGCGCTTTACAAATACCCAGTTACATTACAATAAATTTTGGTAATACCTCTGGCTTCAATATTCACACCAGTGGGACTGGAAGAGGGGCTACATGATCACATCTTTTACTACCTGACACCATCCAAATGACAGCATATAGCATCGCCTACAAAAATTCAGAGTGTGTCACAGGAAATAGGACTTGCCATAGTCTAGCCTCAATAAAACTTAGGATCACACTCCAGTTTTAATGTCGTATTTAGGAATGTAGGAGTAATTTGGTCAGCAGTTATGCATATAGCAAATAAACATAATTATGTTCTTAGCTGCTGGTTAAATAGCAGAGATGATATACTTTTACGCCAGTAGCCTGGCAAATAGCAAAATAAAATATATTTACCTGGCTGTTGGCTATCTAGTAGAACTGATGCACTATTTGGCCAGTGACCTTGCAAAAGAAACTTCCTTAGTCACCTATTGGCTCACTAACTGCCAGATTCATGAAAACCATAATCTGCGAATTTTAAATTGCGAATAATACCGAATCGCAAATTAGAATTCGCAAAATGGGATTCATGTACATGTGCGAGATAATATAGCGATTCGCATTCGGCCGCAAAAGCCGATAGCGATTATTTAGAAATCGCAGAAAAATCGCAAAATCGGTCAAATACCGTGTTGAAATTGCGATCTCGCTATTAGAGATCGCAAAAACGTGAAGTTGCTTTTCGAGCACTGTGATGACATCACAACCAGGAAGCAGGCAGTTCCCTCCCTCATTCTGAATACTGAGGCAGAATTGGAAGCAGCACTGCTCAGAGCTCCACTCCAACCACCTCCAGTTATTGTATTTGGATACTGCAGACTGCAGCAATGTCACAGGAAGTAGCAGGGCCCAGTGACACAGGGAGAAAGCGCAAAATTAAATTCTCCGAACAGGAGCTGGAACATCTCATTGAAGGAGTCTGTAAAGACCATGATAGACTGTTTGGTAAGGACTCCAGGAGGAGGGTGACAGAGGCCGAGAAACGGCGACTGTGGTTGCGCATCTGTGCAAAAGTGAACTCTGTCTCAAGACAGCCAAGGTAAGTGCCATGCGACTGCGACCTTGTCCCCTAACAATGGCCATGACCCTATAGCTACCCATAAGAAACCCCAGTCATGCAGCCCATGCACACCAGAATATCCCTATAGCATTGTGGGACATGTAGTCTGACCACAATATACAAAAAGTCCCATACAGCCAGACATGTCCTAACTTAGTCAATGCAACAGCCAGTCAGGGAATGGTAGCCAGCATGCATGTAGCAACCTTCCATGTGAAAGATACATGTAATTAATCAACGTCTACTTTCCATCGCAGGTGGCGCTGATAACACCAGTAGCGACAGTGAGGGGCTGCAAATTGATGAAACACATGAGGATCCTGAGGGTGAGGAAGATACATCCACACAACCAGCTCCATCTGGCCAAGCACCAGTGCCAGCAGGCGTACCACCACCTGCAACGCCAGCTACAACAGGCGCACCACCATCGTCTGCTGTGAGACCCATGCCAGTGGCATCGTCAATACCAGCAGCTGCAAGACCACCGACACAACGCACACCTACTCTGCCCACCCAGCCCAGCAGGCAGGTCAGGGAGCGGCACCAAAGTACACCATGCACCGGCAGGAGGGGGATGACTGTGCGTGTTCCGGGGCTCTCAATAGAGCGCCACATGCTGCGCGTACACCAATTACAGGCACAAAACCTTGCAGCTATACACCTGCAGCTGCACAACACAGGCCGGAATGTAGCCCATCTGTCCGACCGGATGGACAGAATGACCACAGCTATAGAGGCAAACACTGCCGCCATGGTTAGCCAGCAAAACCTCACCCGCCGCCGCCACCGCCAGCTCCTCACACGCCTCTCGGCGTACACGCGCTCCAATTATGTGATTGGCAACGCAACGTCCCAGCTGTCCCGAAGATCATTGGCCATGCAACTCCAGATGGTCCAATGCTGTCAGGACGTGGCACGGGCACTCGAGCAGGTAATCACTGCTTTTCAGGCTCTGCAGCCAACTGGCCATGGCCATGCAGGAGGAGATGACACAAGTGAGGGGACATCTAGTCACAGCAGCCTGTCTTCGTCACAGGTTAGTGTTCCACGCCGCAGCAGCAAGCCCACTGTGGCATCACGTGCTCAGCCGGAGGAAGTGCTCGAGAGGCGACTGGGAGCTTTGCGCCGGAGGCGCCAATGACATTAATGCTCATAGAGCAGGGACATGCTGCTGACATAAGCATGCCCACTACAAAATCTTGAGTAGTATGACGCAATAATCCTCATATGTTACTGTTTGAAATAATGCCATATTATTGTGCACCCAACAATAATATTTATTCAATAATAGTACATCAGACTCATGTCATTATTTACATTGTCATGCATGAGTGAAGTGTTGGGTGAGGGGAGTGGGTGCACTAGAAACAGTTCATTGTGATTTGGTTGCGCCGTCTGTGTCCTTCGGCGGGATTTTCCCCGTGTGCATGATGCGCATGTGCAGGTGGGCGGTGGTCCCCTTCCGACTCACTGCCAGATATCTCTACAGGTATCCGGCGCTTGGTAGCAATGTTGTGTAGTATAGCACCCACGGCCACAATGCGGCAGCAGACATCAGGCTCGTATTTGATGGCCCCACCAGTCTTGTGAAGTATGCGGAATCTGCTCTTCAGAAGCCCAAATGTCCTTTCAATGCAATTTCTTGTGCATATGTGTGCTGCATTGTAACGCCGTTGCTGTGGTGTTGCAGGGTTGAGGTATGGGGTGAGGAGGTACTCACGGAGAGCGTAGCCACTGTCACCTGAATGAGAGGAGCAGAGGGTGAGTGCCTGTGCTGCGCAGCTACATCATCACAGTGTAACATTGTGGGGCATGTGTACTTACCTAGTAGGTGTCCTTCGCCAAAGTCTCCCCTGGCCAGTCGTGTGTGGATGCCGTTGTGCCGGAATATGAAGGAGTCATGTGTGCTCCCCGGGTACTGTGCCACTATGTCTGTGATGTATGTCTTAGCATTGCACACCATCTGGATGTTGAGGGAGTGGTAGGACTTGCGGTTGCGGTACATGTATTCGGTTTGTGCTGGTGGGCAGATGTGGATGTGGGTACAGTTAATGCATCCTATCACATGGGTGGTGGGGAATGTGATGTAGTGGTGTAGCCGGGTCAGCATTGCATCCAGGAAACTCCTTAGGCAGCGGGACATGGTGGGCTGGGATATCCCCCCTGCAACTGCGACTATCCCCTGGAAGCTTCCGGAGGCCAGAAGGTGCAGGCTGCACAATACCTGGACATGTGTGGGCACGGCATTGGTCCTCCATGTTGGGTGCTGCATCAGGGGTCGAGGTCCTGGATTAGTTTGGTGAACATTGGCCCATTCAGGTGGTACTTAGCGTATATTTGCTCCCTGGTTTGGCCTAGAAGGGTGACCCGCTGGCGGAATATCCGCTCCTGGATTAAGCATGGGCGATCCGCAAAATTCGCGAATTTGTGCGAATTTTTATATTTTTGCGTGTTCGCGGGGCGCTTTGCATGTTCGCGGGGCGCTTTGCGTGTTCGCGTTTTTGTTTTTTGGGCGAGACCGTGATGCGCCCTCTGGTTCATCACTTCCACCCTCTCGTTTTTTATGCCCTTCTGCCCTCTGTACCACTTGTTTTTGTGCCTTTCTGCCCTCTGCCCAACTCGCTTTTGGGGTCTTCTGCCCTCTGCCCCACTCGTTTCTGCCCTCTGTCCCACTCGTTTTTGTGCTTTTCTGCCCTCTGCCCAACTCGTTTTTGTGGTCTTCTGCCCTCTGCCCCACTCGTTTCTGCCCTCTGTCCCACTCGTTTTTGTGCTCTTTTACCCTCTGCCCAACCCGTTTTTGTGGTCTTCTGCCCTCTGCCCCACTTTTGTTTGTGCCCTCTGTCCCACTCGTTTTTGTGCTCTTTTGCCCTCTGCCCAACTCGTTTTTGTGGTCTTCTGCCCTCTGCCCCACTCTTGTTTGTGCCCTCTGTCCCACTCGTTTTTGTGCTCTCCAAAGGGTGATTAATGATTGTGTAACTTAATTTGACCTTCAATTCGAGCACCTGCTTTACTTTATCTATCAGTGCTTCCTGTTGAAGCTGACTTTGTAGCTATTTTAGAATGGCTTTGGCAGCTTGCTGGCAGCCTGCCGGCGCCATTCTAAAATAGTTACAAAAGTCAGCTTCAACTTTTGACCCAATCCGTTCCGCTCGCGGATTTTGCGGGGAATTCGCGAATCTCGCGGATTGCGAATTTGCCGAAAATCCGCCAAATCCGCGAGCGGAACGGATTTTCCGCCCATGCTTATTCTGGATCCTACCTCTGTTCCGTGCTGCTCGCTGTAGCCTTCACGGCCTGACCACCATGTAGAGTCCTGGCATTGTGAGAGTCCTGATGCTGCAGCTGCATCTCCTTAAGTGTGTTTGGTCAGGCCTGCACCTGTTGCTACTTAGAAAACGTTTTTTTCCGGATTTTTTTTTTCCTTACTGGTTACCACCTGGTTTGGGTTCTCCTTAACTTGCACCTCGCAAACTGCGATTTTCGGGGTTTTCGCAATCTGCGATTTTACATGAATAGCGATTGCGATTTATTAGCGATTTCGCAATTTAATACGCAGAATCCACGGTTTCTCGCAAATTCAGAATCGCTAATGGGCTTCTTCCAGGATTCTGCAAATATTTTTTTGCGAATTCGCTATTCTTGGTTTTACACTGTCTTGAATTCCTTTTCATCAAATTGCGATCGCAATTGCATTTTCGCAACTATTGCGATCGCAATTTAGCTTCATGAATCTAGCTGTAAATAGCAGACAGTTTGAACAACAATGCCAAGTAGCTATGCAAATAGAAATGGAACGTCACCATTTACCAGGCGGCTGTCTAAACGGCTTTCATTTTGTGTTATTATATCTTATGAGGATTTCAACAGGCACTTGCAACCAGGCAGACTGCAAACAAGGAGCGAATATAATTGGCATCCCTCTCCTTATGTTTCCTGATGTTTTATTATTTCGTTTGCAAAATGTGGTCTCAAATTGAGCTCTTACTTTTTGCAAAAGGAATAGAATTTTGCAAGTCGCCCTTCGTACTATTTGGTTAATTCACAATTTACTGAATCACAGGGTGTTGTAGTGACATGCCTAATTAATATTCATTATGCATGTGCCAATTTGCGACTCTATCTGGTTGGCTGTAGTCACAGGGAAGAGGCTTGCAAGTGACTGCTCGCAACCATTCCTATTACTGAATTCCAAAAGGGAGAACATTTTTTTAAAGCAGCCTGCCTTCCTTAAAGGAAGTAGTGCTGTTTGTAAAAAGCATTTTTCTATTTTGGTAAACTTCTCCCCATAAGGCTGCCAACATGATGCATAAAGCAAGAAGGCTAACCCTTCCCCAAATTAGCTACCATTCTAACTCGGGGGAGGGTGGGGTGGTCATTAGCTCATCAGTGGTTTGTGACAGCACTTGCAGTCGGAAACTATCAATAAATTCCTTTCCAAATTGAAAAGGGAAGGGGGAAAACCCTTTCATGACCCCTCACAAACCCAGTGATTTTGTGATATGAGGCCTTCAGTGCTAAAGCTGGCTTGGATACAAGCACTGTATTATAGGTACGCCTGCGTGAAATTTCAATTACACCGGAGGAGTTTTGGTATTTCCACATTACGCTTCAGATACAAAATCACTGAAAATTACACAATTGCACAATTGAGAGAAATTTGGGTAAAAAATCCTTCGGCATGAGCCTATTAATAATGAACTTAGCTAGAGCAATTGGATGCTGCTGTTTTTGTTCTGGTATATTTATCCCTATTTTCTTAGCTCAAATTTAATCCTCGGGCCATTTGGAATGTGAGGGTGTTTTTTGCGCTAAGAAAATGGCACAAATACTGGGTTATGCTCCATGCATAATTCCACTTAATCTTTCCGTAACTACACTATAGAAAATTACACAAGTTATGCCCATCCCTACTTTTAGATCTAAAGGTCTCAATTGTTTGAATGTTTACATATTATTTTGACATATGAGGCACAGAATGCCATTCCATTACAGCATGGGCCTAGAAACAGCTACTCGGGGGGGCTCCTTATGGAGTTGTCTAATGTTCCACAAATGCTCCTGCTCCTGCTCCTTTACATTTACTTGCAGAGGTGGCTAATGATAAGGATGATTAAACCCCTTACAAGACTAGTTGAAGCTGTTTACTCTTCTACTGCTATGTACTCGATCTTACCTACAAATTCATGGGAATGTACCAAGGACAGATATGGGATTAGCAAATGTCTCCATGTTATCAGAACACCTCTTTTATAGCAGGGAAATCAGTGAATTCTGGAATTATTAATTCTTGTTCAAGTTATTTAAAAAAATCAGACTAAGCTTCCAGTTTTTTTTTTTTTTTTAAAACACTGCTAAAGTAGGAGTTTGTTTTTTAAAGCAAAAAACGAATGGCACCCACATGCTGCAAGTTTTCTTCCACGGTGTCGGTGTCAATATTGTTTCTGTCCCTTACATTCAGGTTTTTCCCTAAATAGAGTGGATGCTGTAAAGTCTGTCCTCCAATGACCCGCTACTTTGTTAGGTCACCAGAGGAAGCATTTCATCGAGGAGCCACAAGGAAAGAAATGGGACTATAATTGAACTGAATGTCACCGGAATGCTTACCAAAGACTGCTCTGCATACGGAAATAAGGATCGAGGCACAAGAGGTTTCGGGAGGCAGGAGACCACTACCGGCCAAACGCCCTCAGCAAACCGCCACCACCAGCCGCGCCGCCGCTCCGGGACTTCATTTCCCGGCAGCCTTTGCGGCGGCGCGTTCCCTGGTGCGTTACACGTGACAGGAGGGGCTTCAAAGGAAGCGAGCCCTCAGCGTCGCGGGACGCGAGCGGGACGCCCCGGGGCTAAGCCCGGGCAAAGGGCGGGCCCTCTACGGCCCTCATCGGCAGGAGGAGGCAGGGACAGGGCCAGAAACGCTGCAGGAAATATTTGTGCGTCCCTTACCCCAAGTAAGACTTATCGTTTTAAGATTCTGCTACCTGACATTATAATTGTACAAAAGTGAGCTTGTGTGCATATCGTAAACATGTCTACAAAACATAAGGAAGCCCCGCTAAACACTCTTGACAATTACCTTGTCCAAACTGTTAAAAAATTAATACGCAGAGGAGGAATTCTCTGGGGTTGAGCCAATCCCCAGACTTACGATGTTTGTCCCCCTCCGCATCTATTCTGATTGACGATACCATACTGCAGGAAGCTGATCACGAGGTTATAACTAGCTGCCCTATTTCTCAAGGAACAAGTGGCACATCTGTTAACGTAGCTCTGGCCTCTGAGGTACCTAATGTAGAGGCTGAGAGCGACATTGACATTGACTCCGACCAGGAGAAACAGACTCGTGTCTCATCTGACGAGCAGTCGCCCAAAGGACGTGCCACCAGGCCAAGACGATTATGTACCAAAAACCCACCAAAGCAGGGTGGACCACGATCGGGGATCAGAAGGAAGAGGGCCATTACCCCAAAGTCAAAGCAAGTGAATACTGTGGAGGACAAATCAAATCATACATCTGAGGATGCATTTTTTGAAAGAATTGCTGATTTTCTCGAGTTAAAAATCAACGCTATTATTAAACCCCTAATATCAAAAATTGACAAATTGCAAGCGGAGATTAAAAAGTTGGGTGGTCTTCATACTAAGGTTGCAGGTGGGGTAGAAAATATAACTATGTTAGTTACAAATTTGAGCAATAACACAGGGGGAAATGTAGTTAGAGAGGTTGTAAGTGATGGCGCAGGTAACCAGTTGCCAGAAGAGAACTCACCACCTCATCCCTCAACATTGACTGTTAACAGCGAGGGTTCTCTATTAGTTAACATTCCAACAGATAGAACCCCTTCCGTCACCATCCCCCTAGTACAAGCTCACTCAATGGACCCCCTACAATTTATAGTTGAAGCCACACCGGTGGTTTTAGTTTTAGCAAATGTCCCTCCTCTGGAAGGGGGAACAGCGGAAAGCTCCACTTCTCTCACAAGTAAGGCCTTACACTGGTTAACCAGTAACATGCGGTTAGCACCAGGGGGAAAGCATCATCTGGCAAGTGTAATTAAGTCAGCAACTAGGGTCCCCTGGTTGGGAAACCGACCGAAAAAGTTTAAAGGGGACTGCGTGGCAGTGAGCTTTTCAAATCAAGACGTCCTCCCCAACATTCTTGCTAACTTATTCCCTCCCCAACGCAGACAGGGTACTGTTGTTCCCTTAACCCTAAAGTTCTTTTATGGAGAACAGCAGAATGTTACCTACCCAAGGACTCCCGCGCCAGGGTGGGACAGAAATTGGGATTCAAACTTCAGATGGGGGCACAACGTAGCAGCCCATCATTCCCATTTAGTACAGCACAATCCTTTTGCAGAACCCCTTCAACTGTTTAATCGCTATGCCCCGTTATCCTTCATGGACCAAAACGATTGACTCTCCCCTGGACAAGACATTAATGGTGAGGGTCTTCAGCCTGCTTCCAGTTCACTAGTTCGGAACTCTGCAGGCATTAGGGTCTGTAGAATCATGAGCTGGAATATCGCTGGTCTCAGAGCCAAATACAACGACAAGAATTGGCTGGAGATAATTAGATCCAACGATGTTCTTGCCTTTCAAGAAACCTTAGAAACGTCAGACAGACTGGCTCTGGACGGCTTTTCCCACTTCACTGTACCGGCAGATCCTAGTAAAGCTGGAAGGGCAAAGGGGGGCCTGGCTATATACATCTCATTAGATATTCAAGGAAAGCCAAGACAGATTAAAACAAATTCAATAAATGTCTTAGCGGTTGAACTTACTACACCAAATTCTCAGCCCAGATTATTTGTTAATTTTTATAATTCTCCTGTCAGTCAAACCCCAAATGAGCATTTGGTAAATTTAGAGGAATTCCTGTCTACCCACAGTGAGAATAGTGCCCATGGGTATGAGGTGATCCTTATGGGCGACTTTAACATCCATCCATGCCATGTGGATTGCCATGTGGAACGCGAGGAATTTTCCCCCTATTCCTCTACACCTCATTTCGAACACTCATCACGTGGCTCTGGAATCGTTCCTAGCAACTTTTAATCTCTATGAATCTCATAGCTGCCCCACAGGCCCGAGGTTACCAACATACGTGGGCAACAACACAGGTACAATTGTAGATTATATCTTTTTATCTTCTAGTATTCTGCCTGAAGTTATTAATTATAAGGTAGAAACTACAGTTTTTAGCGATCGTAACCCTGTAATTTTAGAGATCGTATCACAGGGAGTTTTGGGAAAAAGGGAGATTGATGCTCTATGTGTGACAGAATTAGTCCTGAGAGATCAGAATCGCAGACTGAAATGGGACCAAGTAACCCCAATCACCTTTCTACAGGATACTCTGGCTAAAGTTGAGGGGGAGGTTGCCATTTGCTTGGATAATAATAACTCTGGTTCTACCATGATAGAGGCCTTTAATGTTATCTGCCGTCAGGTCAATCTAGACCTGACCGTAAAGAAAAAGCCTAATATGCTCAGGGGCCCCAAATGGTTTGACTCAAATTGTTCCAAGGCTCACTCAATCCTCCTAAATGCTCTAAAAAATAAACCCAGAGATAAAGAGCAGATAGCATCACTGAGGAAGCAATACAGTTATGCTATCAGGACGAGGAAATCTGAGATTAAAAAGGAGGCCTGGAATGACTTACTGTCGCCTGATATACTGAAAGATAGCGCTAGATTTTGGGCAATAATAAACCATCCATACTTCGTGGGACTAGAGAATCAGAGAGCAGACTGCATCATACCTGACGAACAGTGGGTCACACATTTCAGTAACATCTATAGCTGTTCCGATATTACTCCAGGCTGTGAGATGCAATTCACACAAGCAGTAACTACCATCTCTCCTTTTAGTTTAGAGGAGGTGAAAAAAGCAATTAATGACACACTCTATAAAAAGGCACCGGGGCCCGATGGGATTTCTTTAAGAGCGCCCCTGAACTAAGTGCCAAAATTCTTACAAACATTTTAATGCTACAAGGGATTTCATCTTTCCTTCTAGTTGGGCCAAGTCCACGATAATTCCGATTTTTAAAAAAGGTCAGAGAACAGACCCGGCCTGTTATAGGCCAATCTCTCTCATTGATTCCAGCGTTAAAATCTTGGGAAGAGTCCTTTTAGGAAGACTGACTCAGCTTTTAGAAGGGAAGGGTGTCCTATCAAACGCACAATATGGTTTTAGAGCCAAAAGAGGAACTTTAGATCAGTGCCTAAACCTAGAACTGATCATAAATAAATACGCTATCGCCAAGGGGGGTTCTCTGTACATGGCCTTTATGGACCTCTCCTCAGCCTTTGACCTGGTCAACAGGGCTAAGCTGTGGAGGGTCCTTTTGACCATGGGCATTGACCCCCCTTTGGTCGGTTACCTGGCCGAGTTACATAGGGACCTTATGACCTCGGTCAGAGTGACCAGGGAAGGAAGATGCACTTGCCACTTTAAGTCAGAGAGGGGGGTTAGGCAAGGGTGTATCCTTGCCCCCCTCCTCTTTACTCTTTATATAAACGATCTTGAGCCAGTCTTGGCAGCATCCCACACCGACATCCCGCGTGCAGGCGAGACAAAGATACCTGTCCTCCTGTACGCGGACGATGCAGTCCTCTTGGCACGCTCCGGAGTGGCACTAAATAAACTCCTTTCATCCTTTGGGGATTTCATGTCCTTGTTGGACATGAAAACCAACACAGATAAATCTCATGTAATGATTGTAGGAGCTGCAGGCAGGAAAAGAAAGTCGAAAACATTTTTTTGTGCTGGGAAAGAGGTCAGGAGAGTTCCATCATTTCCATATTTATGGGTGACCTTTGATGAAAAGGGCACGTGTGGCCCCCAGCATTCCGTCAAATGCAATGCTGTGGCAAGAGCGGCAGCCGGGTTGCTTGGCTTTGCTAAAAAACTTGGAGCCCGCCCCATGGAATGCATTATAAAGGTCTATAAAGCAAAATGCTTGTCTGTTGCCCAATACGGTTCTGTTATTTGGGGGTACACTAATCATGACAAAATCCAGAAAGTAGAAAATAAATTTCTGAGAACTCTGCTTTCTGTCCCCCAATCGACTTCCACCTATGCAATACATACAGAGCTTGGACTGGGCTATATAACCGACATTTTAAAACTAGCCCCAGTTATTGGATGGATGAAAATTTGGCTTAAACAGGAGCTTACATTAAATCATATCATCTTAAAAGATTGTTTAGCCCTGGATAGAGCCCAAAACATTCCGTGGGTAAAATATGTTCATATGCAGCTAATTTTAGCCGGTCGACCTGAGCTTTTCTCATCTCCACATCTGATAAAGCTGGAAGATTTAAAAATAGTAAAAAATACCCTGACAAATTTATATGTTATGG
The DNA here is from genome assembly GCF_964261635.1 of Lissotriton helveticus. Lineage (NCBI taxonomy): Eukaryota > Metazoa > Chordata > Amphibia > Caudata > Salamandridae > Lissotriton > Lissotriton helveticus. The sequence goes on from NC_136068.1 coordinate 768,003,098, forward strand.
AGAGGGAAGCCACAGAGCTAAATAAACCCATGGTTAGGAAAAATTGTATGTTGACATCTGTCCCAGGAATGGAACCATATCTTTTCCTGGTAACTAAACCATACCACCGTTTCCTTTTAACGAGATTTCGTTTTGATTTGATTCACTTCATTCTGGGCAATTTTAAAATATGGAATAGACCCGATAATGCTGAACCATGTGATTGTGATCACTTTTCCACCTAGGACACGATTCACTTTACCATGTTCTGCGGCCATTATACTGAGATTAGAAAAAGATATTTGCGTCCAATTTTGTGCAATTTGGGTTTTACTCAGGTAAAACCAGCTTTGATGTTCCTGCAACTACTTCCTAATGTAAGAGTAGCTTTTCATGTTGCTAGTTTTCTAGTTGCAGGAGCACGTATAAATAAGCATCGCACAAGAACTAGGCACCTTATTCCTGAATATTGATTACCCTTTGTTTTTATCTCACTGATTTTAAAATTCTTAACATTTTTGCATAACCCATTTTATACATTGTGATTTTAGAGTTTTTAAATATTGACTGTATTAATTCTGTGTTCTGATGAAATGTTGCTATGTACTAATGCTCGTTCTTTTATGGTTTTTAATAATCGAATAAAGATAATTGACTGACTGACTGACAATTGAATATTCCTAGTAAATCAGAGAAAGACATATCAGCATCAAAGACACAGAAACAAAATAAGATACTGAATAGACAGATATTTTATTTCCTCAATTCTTGTGATATGTGGATCATTCATTTGACAGTTTCACTTTTATACTCATTTTCCAGACAGGTAATGTGAATCCACAATTGAGGTTTTAGAACTGATTTGTGGGGATTTGCTTTCAAATGTCATCTACTGGCTATAGCTCCGACACAATCTTTATGGTAGGTGATAGCTCTCATACAGCAGTAGCAATAGTGCTTACTCCCAGCAGACATATCTAAAATAAGGACACAATAAAGCATGAGATCTCTGCATCACACTGTCATCCCCCTTACTGATCAGTCATGAAGCACAGACAAAGGGCAGCCTTTCTTAGAAACTTTGCCCCCTTCTGCAAGAGAATCCTCTGACCTACCTCTCACTCCCAACATCTAGCCCAACTTGTCAATCAGGAAGAACTAATCAGCAGCCCTTTGCTGATAAGGGCAGAATTCATGTGGGAAGCCTTTTATCCATCCTGCCTCACTTTAATGTTCAGGTCTCCACCCTGCAGCCACTGCAGTCAATACATTTCCACTGTCTAGGAAGCTGTATCTACTATCCATCACGTGACACAAAATGCATCCCACTGGTCCAGGCACTCAGACTTTTATCAAACACAGAGTCTTAGTATTTCACACTTGCTACCTATCCACTATACATACATGCACATGGAATGCTAGCTCAACATTCTGGGAATCACACAGACTAGTCTGAGGCTTTTGATACTTATTCCCTCTTTTCAGGCCTTCCAAACACCCTCATCCAGCCCCTACAGTTTCACAGACCACTCATCTAGTGATGAAGCTTTCACTGCTGGCCTTGGTTCCCAACACTGTCACAAATGGCAATCAGAGCCCTTTGTTACTCCAGATCCTTCTTTGGGGCATCTGAGACAATCTATCTGGAGCATTGATGACTCCCTCTTCTGCTCATCTGAGCCTTCTTAAGATCCTGAGCTCCGCTTTGCAAATTTCCATAGCCCTTTAACCCCCTTTCTTAGTCATGAACCAAGTTTGCTGACTTTAGCCATCGGAGTTTCACATATCCTTTCTGTAATTCTTCACAGACCACACTCCTTTTCACTCATCCACCTTTATACCCCCTCTAGTGTTGGGTAATTTCTTGGACTTGTCCCAAGTCCTCCTTTTCTGGGTGTTTTGTCCTCCTGATCCCTATACTGGTCCTAGTCCAACTAGTTCTGGTCACCCTGGTACTGGTTTTCTGAATCTGGTGCACCTGTTTCTAGTTCTTCCAGACCCTTCCTGGCCCTGCTCCTTGCCTGTCTCTATTAGCTCTTTCTGGGGTTCCTAATCCTGGTACTGTTGATCCTCACTATGCTAGTCTGCTGGGCCCTTCTCCACCTAACCCTGTTGTCCTGTTTTTCCAACATCTGCCACTCCTAGTCTTCCTGGATTGAGTAATATTGATTCTTCTTGCCCTGGTCCCAGTCTTTATTGTCCACCTGGTACTGCATCTACGGGTCCTGGACCTCCTTATTAGGTCCTCTTGGCCTGGGCCTGGTTACTGTGGTGCTGATCTGGTCCTATTAGTCCTTGTGGCACTGGTTGTCTTGGTCCTCACCAGCCTAGTCCTGATAACCCAGTTCCTAGTCCTACTGCTCCACTTGCACTTCAGGGCCTGGCTCTCTTAGTTGTGACCCATCTCCGGTCCTCCTAGCCCTGTTCTTAGTCATGCTTATTTGGATTCCTTCTAGTCGCCCTATCCCTTCCCATCTGGTCTCTGGTCTTAATAGCCTTAGCCCACCTGTTGCTGCTCTAAATAGTTTTCCTTGTCTTCCTCCAACTTGTCTTGATACTCTTGGCCCTGGTGCTCCTGCTTCTGGCCATTCTGTTTCTGCATCAACTTGTCAACTTAGTCCTGATCCTTCTTGTTCAAGTCATCCTATTCTTAGCCACCAAGCTGGGTCATCAAGGCTCCTGTTAGCCTGACCTTCCTTTTCCTGAATTCCCTTTCCCTCCTCATCCTGATCTTCCTTGTCCTTGTATGCCAAGCCCTGATACTCCTCGGCCTTTGTGATTTGAGCTTCCTTTTCTCTTTGATTCTGGCCCTTCTTGCCATGGTCCTCTTAGCTCTTTTCCTGCTGGATTGGGTTTCTTGGCTGTCCCTTCTGATTCTCCAGTTCCTGTTCTCTTAGTCTTCCTCACTCTATCTGGTTTACCTATCAGTGGTCATCCTAATCCTGGTCCGCACAATCTGTGTTCGATTCCTGGTCATGTGTCCAATAGACGTGATCTTTTTGTTTCTGGTCATTCTCGTTTGGGTCTTTGTATTCTTAATCGTTTTTGTTATGGTTCTCCTGGCTATCCTGGTCATTCCATGGCCCCTTCTCCTAGCCCTTACTTTTCCTTTGTGATCCTCTTTACTCTTGTCCCTTTGACGTGGCCATTCTGATTGTTTTCACTGCTCATCCTATTACTAGTACATCAGTTCCTAGTCCTGCTGATCCCCTCAGGCCACCTGCCCTCTTGTGTTCTGTTCCTCTTAGGCTTTGGCCTCTTAGCCTGGTCTTCCTGGTTTGGATAATCCCGGTCCTCCAAGCCCTGTGTCTGGTGCCTTTTCCTTCTTCTGGCACTGTGCCTAGTGGTCTGGGCCCCCTTGCCTCTGGTTCTCTGTACCTGGTTCTTTCTGATCCTCGTCATTTTGGTCCTTGTCCTCTAGTGCATCCAGGTACAGTCCGCTTAGTCTTCCTGGCTGTTGCTGTTATGGCTCAATGGATCTTCCTCACCCTTGTCCTGGTCTTTCTGCTTCACATGGTACTCTGGGACCTGGTCCCTATAGTCATGGCCCCCTGGCACATCTAGGCTTCCCCCTGTTCCTGTTGGTGCTGCATCCTTCTAATCATCTTTGCTCTGGTCCTTCTGGCTCTGCCCCTCCTGGTACCATTGGTACTGACCCCCTCATCTTCCTTGCTTAGTCTGGTCCCCTGGCCCTATTGCCCATAATTCTCATGCTTCTAATCTTCATAGTCTTCCAGGATCTGGTCTTGATCATCATGCTTCTTATCCTTGTGCTTCTACACCAACATATCATTATCCTCCTTGCTCTAGGTTGTCCTGGGCCAGGCCGTCTTGTTCCTCATCTTTCTGACCTTCTCGTTCCTAGACTTGTGGCGTGGACTACCAGGGTGTGCCTGTCACTGTCCTGATGCCCTGGGTCCTGATCCTCCATTTTCTCCTCACATGGTCCAGGTTCTCCTCACCCAGTACCATCAAGCCCTGGTAATGCAGGTCCTGGTCTATCTGGCCACTCATGTCCTGGCCTTCTTAGTCTTTTTCCTCTTCCTTTGGGTGAACCAGTTCCTGGATCTGTTCCTTGTCCTCTTAGTCTTACTGGTACTGCAGCCATTACTCTTGGCCCTCTTGATCTCGTTTCTACTTGTTTGGGTCCTCCTGAGCCTGGCCATTTTGGTTCTAGTCCTCCTGGCCCCCACTGCCCAGTATCCTTGGTCTTCCAGATTCTAGTTGGCTTCTTACATCTGATCTTCCTCACCCTGGTCCCGCTGCCTGTAATGATTGTTCTGACCCACTTGATCATTCAAGCCCTGGTCCCTTAGGTCCTAATCTTCTTGGCCCACTTAGCTCTGTTTCTGGTCCTCCTGGCTCTGAGCCTTTTTACATTCATCCAGTCCTCTTTGCTGTAGTCTTCTGTTTGCTTCTGCTACAGAGTTCCCTCGTCTTTATAGACCCTGTCCGGCTTATCATGATTTCCAGGTACTACTGGCCATTGCCCTCCAGGTCCTAATCTTCATAGACCTTGTCAATCAAGTCCTATCCCTCCTGCCAGAGTCCTCCTGCTTCTCCTGCTTTTCGTGGTTCTGCAATAACTTGTCCTGGCCCACCACACATCATCCTAGTCTTTGCTAGTTCTGACGTTCTTTTACCTCTGGTTCAAGCTGGCCTCAGAAGCTCAGGGCCCTGTACTTCCTGGTGTGTCTGGCCATCATTTCCATGTACTCCTGCACCTGGTCCTTTGGATCCTGCCTCTCTTTTTTCACAAAACATACATCTAATAATTACTTACAATATTCAAAGAAAAAGAATTATAAATATAAAGAAAGAGACATTCAAATATAAAGTACTCATGCATAAGAAAATACGATTTGTAGAAAATGCATTAACAAAAGGTAAATAACTAGATCCAAAAACATATAATAACATTGGCGCTCAATATGGTACACAAACAACACGATATACAATAGTGTGTAATTAAGAAAGTGGCGGAGGAAAAAATGATAAAAAATGGGAAGTTCAGGATAAGACAAAAACAACACAAAGGAAAAAATGCATCCTCTTCAGTTTGGGCCACTTATATGCGTCATCGGCGTTTTGACCATCATATAATTAAATGGTCATCATCAGGACAAGACAATTATTATAAGAGCATCCAAAAAACTTCAATGAAACATCTATTCACATATTAGATCCCACCGAAAGTATGACAATCGTATGGAGTCCACAGTTTGGTTGACTCAGAAGTATGTTAATCCAGGGCAGAATGTGATGTATCCAAGAGACATAGGGCCAGATGTAGGTAGGATTGATTTACCGATTCTTAATTACCGAATTTTACCGATTCGATAATTAAGAATCGGTAAATCTGAGGGGTGCGTATGTAGGTATTCCAGATGTGCTGGAATACCGAATCGGATAAAAATCGGTATTTACCGATTCGGTAAATACCGATCGGTAATGCCCATTCATTCCTATGGGCTTTGAAGCCCATAGGAATGAATGGGCATTACCGATTCGGTATTTACCGAATCGGTAAATACCGAATGTCACAAGGGTGCAGGGGGTGTCACTTTGACACCCTCTGGCCCCCCCAAAACAGGCTCGGGTGCCATGTGGCAGGCATACATGCCCCAAGGGCAGGTCTGCCTGTCATATGGCAGAGGTGTGCATGCACACCGGAATCGGTATTTTACCATCACATTGGATTTGATGGTAAAATACCGATTCGGTAAGGCTTGTGGGACTCAGAAGAGTCCCACCTACATCTCAAAGTTACCGAATCGGTAAAAAATACCGATTCGGTATTTTACAGAATCGGTAAATTTACCGATCGGTAAATTTACCGATTCTGTAAAAATAAGCCCCTACATACCAATTCTTCAATACCGGTCGGTAACGGCCGAAAATACCGATTTTCGGCCGTTATCGACTGACCTACATCTGGCCCCTAGTATGCAAAAGTTGGAAAGCTCCTTCAGTAGTGATTCAGAATGTTAGCACTCTTTGAGTGACAGAGAGCCCTTTGGGTGGGACCTGGCCATTGTGCACAGCCCTTACAAGTTCTCACTGGACTCATAATTTGCAATACAAAGTTTTGGACTTAAGATATTACTGATTTTAATTATGTAACCTTCTGTACGGATACAGAAAACTACCAGATCCTTTGGGACTGGATTGTGTGTGTGTGTATACATCTACATACAAGCTCTCTGCCATTAATTTGGCTCTGCCCCTAATTTTTGAAGGAGCAGGCTGGTCACCTACATCATCTCTTGAGCTTTCCAACTTTTGCATACTATGTCTCTTGGATACATCACATTCTGCCCTGGATTGACATACTTCTGTGTCAACCAATCCTTGGACTCCATACGATTGTCATACTTTCGGTTGGATCTACTCTGAGAATATATGTTCCATTGAATTATTTTGGACGCTCCTATAATCATTGTCTTGTCCTGATGATGGCCATTTAATTATATTATGGTTGAAACGCAGTTGAGGCATATATGTGGCCCAAACTGAAGAGAATGCACTTTTTTCCTTTGTGTTGTTTTTGTATATTTGTTTCCTCCACCACTTTCTTGATTACACACTGTATTGTTTATCCTGTTGTTTGTGCACTGTGTTGAGCACCAATGTTATTATATGTTTTTGGATCTAATTATTTATCTTGTGTTAATACATTTTCTACAAATAGTATCTTCCTATGCATGGGTACTTTATATTTGACTGTATCTTTCTTTATATTTATGATTCTTTTTTTCGAATAGTGAAAATATTTTTTTAATGAATATTTTGTGTATTTAAGTGTCAAACTTGAACCTTTGTTAAGATTCCAGTATTGATGGCCCTTGGTTCGGGTTTCAGGGCTGCCCCTGTTGTTGATAATTATGTTCTCCTTTTTCATAGGCTCCAGGTCATGGAACTTTTTATCCACCACACTTAAGTCTGCTTCAAGATCCTTGATATCTACATTTCAAGGTCTGACTGTGAATGTGCAGAACAAACATGTAGTCTGAGTTGACGTCTTTTCATCATGCATGTTCAGTCTAGAATTAATGGAAGGTCCCCCGATATAGGCTAAACGTCAGTTGGCAACACTATCTATAACACATGAATTGACCCTTGAAGGAGAGATGTCTTGATTATTATTAATATTATTATTATTATTAAATGAAATTTATAGGAAGCGCAACTAAACCCGTAGGCATCAAGGCGCCGAAGATGGTAAACGGTAAGCTCAGAAATCACCTAAGAAGGAAGTTATGGATAGGCTTCTTGGAAAAGCCAGAATAATTACAAAAAGGGGGTGGTGATGGACAGAGTATCTGAGTTAATCAGAACACTTCTACCCAGTCAACAGATCAGGGCCTGATCCATCACCGTTTTTTAGCTCACTGCACCATCCCAGTTCAGAACCTGGCTATATGCAAATTAGTCTGTCCCTGGCCCAGTGCATCATGGGAACAGGGCAGACCAAACTACCAAGCCAATTCTTCACTGGAAAGGAAACAAGCTTCCGGGGACTGGTTTCTGGCATTACAGACGTCTTCAGCCCGGCTTGCTTGAATCCTGATGGTGCAATGAGCAAGGGACTCATGCCTGAGCATACCCTTCCACACTCATGGTGGCCAAAATAATTACAAAAAGGGGGTGGTGATGGACAGAGTATCTGAGTTAATCAGAACACTCCTACCCAGTCAACAGATCAGGGCCTGATCCATCACCGTTTTTTAGCTCACTGCACCATCCCAGTTCAGAACCTGGCTATATGCAAATTAGTCTGTCCCTGGCCCAGTGCATCATGGGAACAGGGCAGACCAAACTACCAAGCCAATTCTTCACTGGAAAGGAAACAAGCTTCCGGGGACAAGCTGTGAGTCCCTTGCTCATTGCACCATCAGGATTCAAGCAAGCCGGGCCGAAGACGGCTGAAATGCCAGAAACCGGTCCCCGGAAGCTTGTTTCCTTCCCAGTGTAAGAATTGGCTTTTGTAGTCTGGTCTGCCCTGTTCCCATGATGCACTGGGCCAGGGACAGACTAATTTGCATACAGCCAGGTTCTGAAACTGGGATGGTGCAATGAGCTAAAAAACGGTGTTGGATCTATCCCTGATCTCTTGACTGGGTGAGAGTACTCTGCTTAATTCAGAGACTCTGTCCATCACCACCCCTTGTTGTAAATAATTTTGTCCACCCTAAGCGTGGAAGGGTATACTCAGATGTGAGTCCCTTGCTCATTGCACCATCAGGATTCAAGCAAGCCGGGCTGAATACGGCTGAAATGCCAGAAGCCGGTCCCCGGAAGCTTGTTTCCTTCCCAGTGTAAGAATTGGCTTTTGTAGTCTGGTCTGCCCTGTTCCCATGATGCACTGGGCCAGGGACAGACTAATTTGCATACAGCCAGGTTCTGAAACTGGGATGGTGCAATGAGCTAAAAAACGGTGTTGGATCTATCCCTGATCTCTTGACTGGGTGAGAGTACTCTGCTTAATTCAGAGACTCTGTCCATCACCACCCCTTGTTGTAAATAATTTTGTCCACCCTAAGCGTGGAAGGGTATACTCAGATGTGAGTCCCTTGCTCATTGCACCATCAGGATTCAAGCAAGCCGGGCCGAAGACGGCTGAAATGCCAGAAACCGGTCCCCGGAAGCTTGTTTCCTTCCCAGTGTAAGAATTGGCTTTTGTAGTCTGGTCTGCCCTGTTCCCATGATGCACTGGGCCAGGGATAGACTAATTTGCATACAGCCAGGTTCTGAAACTGGGATGGTGCAATGAGCTAAAAAACGGTGTTGGATCTATCCCTGATCTCTTGACTGGGTGAGAGTACTCTGCTTAATTCAGAGACTCTGTCCATCACCACCCCTTGTTGTAAATAATTTTGTCCACCCTAAGCGTGGAAGGGTATACTCAGATGTGAGTCCCTTGCTCATTGCACCATCAGGATTCAAGCAAGCCGGGCCGAATACGGCTGAAATGCCAGAAGCCGGTCCCCGGAAGCTTGTTTCCTTCCCAGTGTAAGAATTGGCTTTTGTAGTCTGGTCTGCCCTGTTCCCATGATGCACTGGGCCAGGGACAGACTAATTTGCATACAGCCAGGTTCTGAAACTGGGATGGTGGAATGAGCTAAAAAACGGTGTTGGATCTATCCCTGATCTCTTGACTGGGTGAGAGTACTCTGCTTAATTCAGAGACTCTGTCCATCACCACCCCTTGTTGTAAATAATCTTGGAAAAGCCAGGTCTTGAGGGCTTTGCGGAACAAGGTGTGTGAAGAGATCACCTTGAGGTCGCTGGGGAGTGTATTCCAAAGTCTAGGTGCAAGGAAGCGGAAAGACCTACCGCCCCATCTGGCCTTGACTATACGGGGAACAACTAGCAAGCTTTTGTTGGAGGAGCGGAGTGCTCTACCAGGGGTATAGTAGGACACCAGAGCGCGGATAGCCTCCGGACCAGATTCATTTAGGGCACGATGGGTAAGACATAAGGCCTTAAAATTAATCCTCGCCTGCATGGGGAGCCAATGCAGACTTTTTCTAATGGCCGTGCCCGAGGAGCGTTTAGGGGCATCCACAACAAACCAGGCAGCCGCGTTCTGCATGGTCTGAAGGCGGTGGACCAGACCATTGCTAATGCCAAGATAAAGTGCATTGCAATAGTCCAGTCTGGAGGCAATGAGCGCCATTACCACCTGTTTGCGTGACTGCGGGGAGAGATAATGAATAATTTTTCTCAAAATCCTCAGCGCATTGCAACAGGTGGACACGGTCCTGCTGACCTGCTTATCTAGCGAAAGAGTGGTGTCAAGAATGACCCCAAGATTTCGGGCAGATAGAGACGGCAAGGGGCAAGTGCCAAGTACAGAAGGCCACCAGTCCATGGACCAGATCTCAGTTTTTCCCCCAAAAATGAGGACCTCCGTTTTCTCCCCATTAAGCTTGAGGAAGTTCTCAACCATCCAGCCGGCGACCGCCTCCATGCATTTTTTAAAATTAAGAGCAGTAATGCTCGCCGATTGAGAAATGGAGGCCATGATCTGCGTATCGTCGGCGTAGGAAAAAACTTCTAGACCAAAGGATCTTATAAGCCTGGTGAGTGGGGCAACATAGACGTTAAAATGCGCCGGGCTTAGTGAGGAGCCCTGAGGGACCCCACACTTCACCGCCTTAATAGATGACATATACTCGCCTAGCTTGACCCTTTGCTTCCGTTGGTCAAGGAAGGATGTTAGGAGGCTAAGAGCAGAACCCTTGACTCCAAGCTTACTGAGTCGGCTGGTCAGAATAGTAGGGGACAGGTTGTCGAAAGCAGCCGTAAGGTCAAGTAACACCAGCAAGGTGGTCTGACCGGTGTCGACCTTAGAACGGATGCTGTCGACAACCACTGTGAGCGCTGACTCAGTGCTGTGGGTCCTCTGAAAGCCTCCGAAAGCCTTTGCCCCAGATTATCACAGAGGTCCTGCCATACTGCTGCAGCATGCCTTCCTATGCAGACTCGATGCATAGAGGAGAAGAGCTCAGCTTACCTGATGCATGTTTTTATTCCGAGGGAACACTCTGTTCCGGCAAAAGTCTGATAATCACAGCTTCTCCACTGTGAAAAGGCATGCAATATGCTCAATCCCAAGAAAATCTAGAGGCAATTTAGCTACTCCTTGCTCTCATAGTTTAGCACATAGAAGTAGTATTTAGGGAGTTAGGCTGCTAGGAACATTCCAATCGTGTTAGAAATATTCATATTATTCATGCTGCTAGTAACATGCATGAGTGCTGCTTTAATTTTATTCTGTGTGGTTGTTAGACTTTGCATCCTTGGCGTAGGTTGCCCCTCACATTTTGCTTTCAGAACTCCTGTTTTTGCTGACCGCTTTTGTAGACGTTAAGACTCTGCACACTTTAACACTGCTAACCAGTGCTAAAGTGCTTGTACTCGTTCCCTAAATCATGGTAACATTGGCTTATACTAAATTGGCATTTTTAGCTTATTTATAAGTCCCTAGAATAGGGTGCAATGTATTTAAAAAGAAGGACATGTACGTTTAGGCTTTACTTGTCTTGGTAGTGAAAAACTCTTAAATCATTTTTCACGACTGCAAGGCCTATTCTCTTCAATAGGATAACATTGGAGTTGTTTTATTACGGTTTATACGTGTAATTTCCAAATTGGAAGAGATAATTGGTTCCTGCATGGTTTCTCTGGAATCCTAATTTATAATCCTAATTATGGTGAGGTCGGAATTTGAATTAAAATTCTGAAAATGCCATTATTAGAACGTTGGCATTTCTTGCCTTAGCCATTTGATGCCTGCAGCCTGTCTCTGGTCAGGTGACTGGGTGTAGTTAGCAGCTGGGCTTTGTGTATTCCTCCTAGACAGACATACATAATGGGAGCTTAGGTGTGACTTGATAGCCTTCACTGGCAGAACGGGAGGGAGAAGCTGGGCTGAGCCTCACTACACCTCAATAGGCTATGTGCTGTCTCCACAGAAAGGGCTGCATACATCCTGTAGTTAGTCTGGTGCCAGAGCAGGAAAGGCAGGGCATCTGTGCACTTCAAACGCATGCCTCTTGAAGTATTTCTCCATTTGAAAGGGACAACTGTGTATAAAAGAAGAATCTCAATTACCACCACTTCAGTACATTTCTGGACCTGTTTATACTGTGCCAGGAAGAAGGACTGCCTTGCTGCTGAAGGGCTGCCACTCTGCTGTACTTCAATTTGTTGGACTCCTGCTTTACTGTGTAGACTTGCTACCTGCTACCCAAAAGTTGGTCGCGGAAATTGTAGAGCAAAGGAACTCTGGCGTTTGTGATGGAACTTATCATGGCTCCGGTTAAACATTAAAGGAAGTTGACTGCTACTCTTGTTGATGTCTTGGAAAGATAAAAATATACGTTGGGTGGAGAGCACTTTAAGGAATTTGAATCTTACGAGCGTTTGTAGATACAGTGCTGATTATATCGGAAATCTGCCTTGAGGAAGCCCGCAGGGGGCAAAACGCGCATCGGCTGTGAAGCACTTTGTTTTAAAAGAAATAAAATCTTAAATTTGTCCACACTACGTGGCTCCATTGGACTGAAAAGGAGTGTCTGTGCAAGAACCTAAACTGAAGAAGGGTGCTAAATGCACAGGGATTATAGTGACTGGATATAATGTGCGCGGGTGTTTTTGTTTCTTACTAATTGGATTTTGTCGTTTTGGTCTTGTTTCACTTATTAATTCAAGCTCTACTTTTTTCTAAAATGTTGTGGATTCTTTTTGTGTGATGTTTTCACTGTTTTACTGTTTGAAGCGCTGCACAGTTGTTACAAATTGCCTCTAATTTAAGCCTGGCTGCTCTGTACCAAGCTACCAGGAGGTTGAGCACAGGTTAATTTGGGGTTTCCTTGTGCATTACTCTTACTAGGATTGTAGTTGCTCCTTGACCAGGGCTCACAACCCAGTCAACCATTAGCCCATTTTCTAACAGTGGTTATTACTCATGTGCTATGTAAATAAACACTTTTACATTTATATAGTGTCTTATTTCAGTAGTTTTTTGCGCTATTCTAAAGAATGAACAAAGTTTTGAATTACCACTGCCTCACTTTCCACTTTATATGACTGTTAGTAACACAAAAAGCATAAACACAACACTGACAGGTATGTCAAGTTGGGTTGTTTGGGGCTACAATAACCTGGACTTTCATGTTCACGTGCTGGTGCATTGAACTAAGTCCAGATGCCTGTGGTCCTCCTGCCCCATCCTAGTCCCACTAGTCCTCCTAGTTTGCTACTTCCATCTTGTTCTTATGTATCTAACCATGATCATGAGCAAGATGAGACCTGGGAGGACCAATACTAGGAGGACCAGGATAGATCCTCCTAGTATTGGTCCTCCTAGTTCTAGTCTTGCTCTTTCTTCTGGCACTGGTTCTCCTACTACCCATGTTGTGTATCACCTTGGTTTGTGTAGTCCTTGTCACCCTGGTTTACGATCCCACTGTGTCTGACCCTCATGAACCCTCTAATCTTGGTCACACTGGGCCTGAAGTTCCTGGTCCTTTATATCCCTGCTAGTCATTATAACCTAGGGTCTCTTGGTCCTGCTAGCTCTGGTCCTTTCAGGTCATAGTTTTACTTGTACTGGTTCATTCGCTTCTGGCCCCTTGGTCCTCCTTGATCTGATCCCGGTTGTCCCAGCCATACTTTGGCCCTTCTTTTTATTTGGCTCCTGGTACTGGTTCTTTTTGATCTGTCTACTTTGGTATGTTTCTCCTAGCCCCAGGCATCCTCATCCCTCCGGTCCTGTTGTAGGGATTCTGCAAAATCACAGAACTATGCTTGGGACCATAGAACCTTAGTAGGCAGGGACTGAGTTATCCTACCACCTTAGTACCTATGAGCCCGAGATCGACTAGCCATAGTTTCTCACTTGCTCTCCTACTCACTCACAGTGGAACAAGTAATTAGACATCCCTGAAAACAACACTCCTAACCCTCTCAGAAATCGCAGTGACAGATCACACCGTTTTGCTCTCACACTCATACTAGTCCACAATAAGATCTGACAGAGCCACGAAATAATTTTGAACTATTTATTCTAACTATCGTGTTCTAGTATGCAGTATACGTGCCACAATAAGTAAAAGGATTCCTAACAAAAATACGGTCAGCATAGTAAGTAATCCATAAATAATAAAAGGGGCTGTCATTGTTTAGGACAGGGTGAACTAACCCCCCTCCCCTTCTATTGAGGCAAAATAATTATATATAAAAAGATCTCTGAGTGTTTGTAGCAGACCCCCTACCTTAGCATCCACAGATTAAATGTTCTACATCTCAGGTGTAGTGACGATCTAGTCTGTGTATTTGCATGCCTGTGCATATCTAGATGACAAAGAGTATGCGTTCCCAAACCACAGCTGCATTTGTGTGTTGTGTCTATATGCTAGAGCCTGACAAAAACAGAATAACAAGGGGCATTGTTATTTGAGCTGTCTACAGCTTTCAGACTAAATCCCAGGAAAGAACAAAATGACAAAAAAACAGTAGGTTCTGTGTGAAAGTACAGTGTGCCACAAAGAAAAATAAGTGTGCATAGTAATGTGTGCAAAGCAAAGGAAAGACAGCAGCATTCTCATGCGAACATAGGAAAAATGGCAATGGACCTGCACAGGACATATGACAGTACTTGTTGGTGCCCTTAGGCCCTCCTAGCTAACTTTGACATTATAGTTCAGGGCTGATTATTTTGTTTGTTGCATACTGGGACCCATTTCGGAGTATCGTCCCTCATCAGCCAGGGTAGCTTCGATCCAGCGGCATAGCGAGCAGGGGACCCATGTCTGGGCATACCCTTCCCACTTAGGGCGACTATAGCAGCACAAAAAGATGACGGACTGTATGTCAAACATTCACCCTCAGTCACAGATTTGAGTTAAATCCATCCTTTCTTTGCTCACCATGCCAGCATATGCAAATCAGTCCTGACCCAGTTGCCCATGGGTACAGTCCAGCCTGAACTGCCAGGTCAGGTCCTCACTGTACCAGAAAACCAGCATCGTGGGACCGGTTTTGGGGTATCACCTCTCATCAGCCAGGGTAGCTTGAACCCAGTGGCATTGCGAGCACAGGGCCTTTAAAGCCCTACTCAGTGTTCTTTGCAGACAGCCAAATACTACTAGACTGCAGCACAAAATATATTTGTTTTCATATCCTGTAGCTCCGGAAAAATAAGTTTGATTTGTACATGTCTCATTTGAATATTAAAATGACATAAATGTTTTTATTGAAAATTGATTTTACATTTTGTTATCTGTAAACAGTTGAGCTTTAATTCATGTACATTTGCACAAGCTGTTTTACATTTGTATATGCACATAATTTCAAATGCTTCACATAAACAGCATCCCCATTAGAAGATGACCACCATCAAACAATTGCCTGGATTGCCTTTGTTATTTATGGCCAGTTAAATAAAGGCCTCCTTCACACTGCTTCTCTGGCCACCAGTCAAATTGTACCTCATCACTACTAATAAGTCTGTGGCCAGGTAAGCAGCAGAGATTATGTACTGTTTTGCAGACTGCTGGGTAAGTAGCAGAGATAAGTTGGTTGACAGACGGATAAATAGCAACTTCATTTTTGTTTATGTTCCAGTGTTCATTACAAATTGTGTGCATGTTTTTCAATCATTGGCTACTAGAAAACTTATTTTGTTAATTCCTCATTACAGTCCTTTCGCTTGCTGCTACCCGTAAGTGATGGGATCACTGCACACAGGTGCATATATACACCTGAAGCGTTATATTCTGGATAGCATGTTGTATTTTTATACCTGACACAGATAGAACACCTTTTTCTGACTCCTGTTGACTGGTAAATAATTTCAACGATTGTGATTTTTAATTTATTGTCATAGGTTAGCATTAGGCATTACTCTGTTAATGCCCCGCCCCAGCTGCAACACCTTAAGGACACCATAGAGTGTCATATGGCTTGTACCTCCCTCAGTAAAATTGTGCATTTATCGGACAACATAAACATCACGATTGTACCAGACTGATTCTGTGCACACCCTCAGATATGTTGTCCTATGTCCCTGCTAGCCACAGTGCACCATCTGTACCCCTAACTTTGCAAGGCAACACATGTTTGTGCAAACATAGAACATGATAACTCTGATCCCCTAGGAAATCGTGCAGCAGATCTTGAAGCTTCTTGTTTGGACTCTCATGCATACCCAAACAAGTACACAGGAAATGCAGAGCAAGGCTTTTCAATATTTATTGAAGCATTGTGATTCTTGCATAAAATACATGCACTGCGAAACTTAGTAGCATGAAACAGATTAGCGTAATTATCATCATAAGCACAGTGAAAAGGATGAACATTTTCACCATTGTGCTAAGACAGTGAATATATGCAGGCATATAAGTAATGTGTGTAGCTGTACTCCTAACTAGCGTTCCCTAAGCAAGTTTTGCCCAGGGTAGGTGATCTGCCACATCCCTACAGGGTGGAATAACTGTTACCTGTGGGCAAGTGCCATCAGACTGCCTGTTTTGGTGTAGAGCAGGACATTCCTTGTGTTAGTACGCAGGGATCAGCAGAGCTGGAATTCCGATATGTGGTAACACCGCAGTGTCAGCTGAGTGCTCCCCTGCCCAAACAGGGAAGTGGTTGTGTACGTATTCTCCTGTCAGGCATCAATTGTTTATTCTAGTTGAATAGCGTTGTCACCTTATGGACATTAACAAGAATGACATTTTGCGCATGGAACTTTATCCCTTGTACTGAATGTTCAAGGTGTCATGATAATATACCCACTAAGTAAAAATATAAGCAATGCAGATTCAAAGAATGTTATCCTGCAAATGTATGTCAAATGTCATTGTGTGTAAAAGAGAAGGCAATTTAGGAAACATGAACATGTAAATGGTGGTGTTTCTTATTAGTCCTATTCTGAGCACATGACATGAATCTTTCTGAATCCCATTGACTGGTGAATAATTTCATCAATTGTGATTGTAATTTAATTCCATAGGTTAGCATTATTCATTACTCTTTAAATGCCATTCCCCAGCAGCAGCAGCATGTAAAGGATACCAGAGAGAAAGAAGTAACACCTAGAAAGTGTTTGCAGAGACCATGGATACCAACCACATTCCACATTTCTTTTCTTTTGAATTTTGCTCCTCAGACAATTCAGCAGGGTTTTCCGTTCTCTAAACATTTAAAGCAACTTGTGTGTGTATGTTGTTAGAGAACAATAGGGAGGCTGCTCCACATTCATAAGTAAGACAAATTATTTTTGTAAAATAAAATTAGAAAGTATAAAATAATGTTTAGAAAGGTTTTGTTTTAGGCTATATTGGGGGTAGTTGATAATCATTAACATGTGAGCCTCTTGATAGTCTCTCTTTCGGGTGCGCTGGAGTTGCCTTAAGGTTATTGTACCATGCACAGTTAAAGGCGTCTTGAGCAGGATGGAGTGGCCTGTAGGGCAATTAGGCAGTGCCCGACAGGCAGGTCTGACAGGCCAGTGTGTGTGCGTTTTTTTGCTGTTTGTGGGCCGGTTTTATGGTCTCTGGGACAGATTTTAATGTAAATTTCCCTGACATTAAAACATTGCCCGCAGCAAGCTCAAGTTTGTGCAGTTGAGAAAGGTTAATTAATTAAATGCAATTTTCAATAACTGATAGCTATGTGCAATGCTAAACATTCAATAGTAAAGGAAAATTACACACATTTTAAAGGTGCAAGTTGTACTAGGAAACCATAGTTATTAGTAAAGGCGGCAGAAATGCCTAACTACAAGTTTTCTTTCAGCCAGAAGTTAACTTGATATTGCTGAAATATGCACAATGCATTTTAAAAGCTTGACCTTAATGTGACATGATAAGAAATGATTGTCATAACTGCAGAATGTCCTGATTATAATATATGTATTCTACGAAGCAACATATTAAGTGCTTTCAATCAATCAATCAATCAATCATATCATTTGTAAAGCGCACTACTCACCCGTGAGGGCCTCAAAGCGCTGGGGTGGGGAATGCTGCTACTGCTCGAAAAGCCAGCTCTTGAGGAGTTTTCTGAAGGTCAGCAGGTCTTGGGTCTGCCGTAGGTGGATGGGGAGGGTGTTCAAGGTCTTGGCGGCGAGGTAGGAGAACGATCTGCCCCCTGAGGTCGTTCTTCAGAAGCGGGGGACTGTAGCGAGGGCGAGGTCGGCGGAGCTGGCGGGTGGGGGTGTAGAAGCTGAGTCGTCTGTTGAGGTACGTTGGTCCGGTGTTGTGGAGTGCCTTGTGTACGTGAGTGAGAAGCTTGAAGGTTATCCTCTTGTTGACCGGGAGCCAGGGCAAGTCTCTCAGGTTGGGTGTGATGTGGCTGCAGCGAGGGATGTCGAGGATCAGGCGTACAGAGGTGTTCTGGATGCGTTGGAGCCATCTTAGGAGTTTGGCCGAGGCTCCTGCATAGAGGGCGTTTCCATAGTCCAACCTGCTTCTGACAAGGGCCTGGGTGACTGTTCTTCTCGTTTCAGTGGGGATCCACTTTAGATCCTACGGAGCATACGGAGGGTGTTGCATTGATTAAGCTTCCCAATCTCACCATATTTCACATAATATTTGAACAGAATAGTTGCGCATTTTAAAACAGTATTTCTTGTTCGTATTAATGAAATACATCGCTAAATAAAATTTTACAAATTGATGTTTCTTTTCTTTTAGCACACCATGAGACATTAAAATTTGAAGGTTGAACTTTATTCACTAACTATGGGAATGAAGATTTATCAAAAAACATGCATGTCAGATATCTGTAACGAACTTTGTGATAAAACTTTGCAAGCTGCATGTTATTTCATGGGAAAGGAAGAGCTGAACTCGCTCTCAGATGAATGCTGTTCCTGATTGGATCTGAGGAGGAGATTCCTGCTGCACATTTTGTAACATTATTTTTGCCTTTTATATTAGTGCATGTTCCTAGTTAAATGCAATGCCATTATTTTATGGACTTTCTCTTCCCTGATCTGACGACTGGGGCTACTACTGCTTCTGTTCATCCCTTACTTTACTTTAAGGCTTGATTTCTGACTGTGCTACTGTAACTGTATGATTGATTGCTTGAATTACGGGACTCGGCTGAGTTTTCATGTACTACTTTTCATGAGCAGTTCAGATGCTCTAATTTGGTGTTTGAGCTTTATGCTCCCTTTATCTCGCTCTTTTCCTCTAAACTTGAACTGTTCATGAGTTCTACTAACTTCAAATTCTGATGCTGTTCTTTAGAATAGGGATTTTGGGCCTTTATGGAATGCGCTTTATGCATTATTGGATTATTTGTTCTAATCATTCTTTTTGATGAGATTTCTGTAAACTTACTCAATTGATTGACTAATTTGAATAAAACGAATAAAAAGATACTAATCTCTCAAAGATGTTGAAATAGACCTTTATTGAAAACGCGGTGGCAAAGAAACATCACCTGACGTGAGTGGTACTTAGAAGCAAGTGCAATAACAGGCCTTAACCCTGAAACTGATGGTAAGAAAAGATTGAACCATATTAATTAAATATTTAAAATTTGCCCCATCGCCGTCTTCCATTCTTTGAAAAACAACTATACAGCGTGTCGATACAAATTCAAAACTGCCCTCAATTTGCAAAGATAGGCCACTTTTTTTAGCTATTTAACTGACAAATTAGGGTCACTTTTATTTTGGTGCCCGGGCCTATTTTCAGTTCCAAAAGACACACAATTGAAGGATGGAATGCAGAACAAATCAAAACATTCATCCCCACTCAAGAGATCAGGGTTAAATCCATCATTCTTTTACTCACCATGCCACCCCAGTTTAGACCTGGCCATATGCAAATCGGTCGACCAGTCCAGCCCGAACTGCCAAGCCAGGTCCTCCCTGGACCAGTTACAAGCATCCTAGGACTGGTTTCGGGGTTTCACCCCTCATCAGTCAGGATCGCTTGAATCCAGTGTCACAGTGAGCCCGAAACCCACGTCTCGGCATACCCAGCACACTTAGGGCGAGAAAGCAAAAGACACACAATTGATGGGCTGAATGCAGAACAAATCAAAACATTCATCCCCACTCAAGAGATCAGGGTTAAATCCATCATTCTTTTACTCACCATGCCACCCCAGTTTAGACCTGGCCATATGCAAATCGGTCGACCAGTCCAGCCCGAACTGCCAAGCCAGGTCCTCCCTGGACCAGTTACAAGCATCCTAGGACTGGTTTCGGGGTTTCACCCCTCATCAGTCAGGATCGCTTGAATCCAGTGTCACAGTGAGCCCGAAACCCACGTCTCGGCATACCCAGCACACTTAGGGCGAGAAAGCAAAAGACACACAATTGATGGGCTGAATGCAGAACAAACCACAACATTCACCCCCAATCAAGAGATCTGGGTTAAATCAATAATTCTTTTGCTCACCATGCTACCCTAGTTTAGACCTGGCCATATGCAAATAAGTCTTGACCCTGTGCCTCATGGGTACAGTCCAGCCCGAACTGCAAAGCCAGATCCTCATTGGGCCGGAAGCAAACATCCTAGGACCGTTTTCGGGTTTCACCCCTCATCAGTCAGGATAGCTTGAATGTAGTGGCACAGTGAGCCTGGAACTGATGTCTGGGTATACCCGATGCACTTAGGGCGAGAAAGCAAAAGACAAACAATTGATGGAAGGAATGCAGAAGGAATCAAAACATTCACCCCCAGTCAAGAGATCTTGGTTAAATCCATCATTCTTTTGCTCACCATGCCACCCCAGTTTAGACCTGCTCATATGCAAATCAGTCTTGACCCTGTGCCTCATGGGAACAGTTCAGCCCGAACTGCCAAGCCAGGTCCTTCCTGGACTGGAAACAAACAGACTAGGACCGGTGTCAGGGTTTCACCCTTCATTAGCCAGGTTAGCTTTAATCCAGTGGCACAGTGAGCCCGGAACCCATGTCTAGGCATAACGGGCGCACTTAGGGTGAGAAAGCAAAAGACACACAATTGATGGATGGAATGCAGAACAAATCAAAACATTCATCCCCAGTCAAGACATCTGGGTTAAATCCATCATTCGTTTGCTCACCATGCCACCCCAGTTTAGACCTGGCCATATGCAAATCAGTCTTTTTTTTTTTTTTTTTTGGTTAAAAACTTTTATTGAGCAACAAAATCATGTGTACAGAGATGGGCCCACAACCGCACGGGCCGGCCGCTAAGATCGAAGCATATTGCGGTACAAAACAATGTTCGCCACTCCGGCAGTCAGGCACAACTGGACACAAAATGTCGCCCACAGTATGGAACAGGAGAAGAACATTTTCATATTTTAAAACACACCAAAACGACAAACATAAAAAACAAGGCGAAGGAGTAATACACAGAGAGTCAGCCCTGGAGGGGAGGGAAACCCACTAATCAGGAATACCAAGTCATAATCAGTAGGACAAGTTAAGGCGGGGGGACAGCGGGGAGGTCAATCAAGCCAAAGGACAGTACATAAAATTTCAGGAACATCAACCTAGGGTGATAAGGGAACATCAGGGGCCTCCACCAGGGGGGGAGTACAAATATCTCCGCGATAGGCGTTCCACTGACACCAAATCTTCGTCCAAGCCCTAGGTCTGCCCCTAGCTGTGTAGACGGTCTTTTCGCGGAACATAGACCAGTCCATGTTTTCTTCCCACACAGAGACAGCGGGGGGCCTGAGCGAGCCCCAAAGCTGCGCTATGTCCCGCTTCGCCACCATATACCCCAGGGTCGCCCATCTGGTCTGGGCCACCGAATAGTCGGTGGGTTCCCACACATTCAACAAGCATCTCCGGGCCTCCGGCACCAGGGCAATTCCAGTCACATCAGCCATCACCGCAAGTACCTCAGTCCAGTAGGCAGCCACCCTCGGACACTCCCAAATAATGTGAAGAAACGTAGCACTCATCCCACACCCACGCTTGCATAGGCCATCCGGGGAAAAACCCATCGCAACCAAACGAGGACCAGTAACATACACCCGGTGGAGGATCTTGAGCTGAACTAGACGGAGACGGGCAGGAATGGCGACCTCTTTCGGAGAAGATAGCGCCGACTGCCAATCCTCGTCATCCAATTCCAGCCCGTCGCCGACCCATGCCTCTCTAAGGCGAACGAGCAAGTCGGCGCGATTGTGAATCAGCTTCTTATAAATCAAGGAGATAGTGCTATCAGGGAGATGACCATCCAGGATACGATCTTCGAGGGGGGAGGACTCGGGGAAGGCGGCACCGGAAGTCAGAACAGTAGCGAGGGCATGACGGACCTGTAAATATCTAAAAAATTCCCTATCACTCAGGTCATAATCATTTCGAAGGGCCTCGAAGGACTTCACCGCTCCATTCGCACACACGTCACCCACTCTACAGATTCCAATCATGTCCCAACGGTCAAACCCTTTCGTTGTCCAAAGACATCCCAGACGCTCAGATGCAAACAGCGGAGTTGCCAGCGTCACTCGTTCGTCCCACCCCAAGCTCACATTCGCAGCGCGCCACACACTAACCGCAATCCTAGTCGGTCCCGTAAGGTGGAGCCCAGCCGACCTAGAGTAAAGCGCTCTATTAAAGTTACCCCCCGGCAGCTGGAGTCTGTCCATTTCAAAGGCCGGATCCGGACCCGGGGAGTACATCGAGTGGTTAATAGCAGACAGTTGAGTAGCCCAATAATATCTCTTGATATCAGGAAGTGCTATGCCCCCGTCATACCAAGGGATGGTGAGCTTCGCAAGTGCGATACGTGGGCGCCCGTCCCAAATCAGTTGCCTTTGTAGACTCTCGACCTCTCGGAAATAAGTAGCGGGGATATCATCATAGGAATTCTGAAGTGCGTAAAGGAATCGCCGTAAGGACATCATCTTGAAAAGGGCAGCCCTGCCCAGCGGCGACAAGGGTAATTTACGCCAGCGAGCCACGTCCAGCCGCAATCTATGAAGCGGGGGAAGGAGATTACGTTCAAACCGGAGCGACAAATCCAATGTAATAAAAACCCCCAAATATTTGAAACCGGACTGAACAACCTGGATGGGAATCTATTCGGCAATGGGGGCAGGTCACCCGAAATAACATAGACACAGGATTTAGCCCAGTTTATAATCAAACCAGAATTCTTACCAAACGAGGCGAGAACGTCAAATAAGACATTCAAAGATTTACGCGGGGAAGTAAGATAAAGAAGAATGTCGTCCGCATAAAGCGAAACACGGTCCTCAAAATCTGGGGACCAACGTATACCCTTGAGGGAAGGCTCCCAGCGAATCCACGCAGCTAGCGGCTCTAATGCGAGAGCAAAAAGTAGCGGAGACAAGGGGCACCCCTGTCTGGTCCCCCTACCAAGGGGAAAGGGAGCCGACACTCGACCATTAACCACGACCTGTGCCAGGGGGTCGGTATACAGTAGCTTCACCCATCCAATGAACCCCGGGCCAAAACCAAACTTCTCAAGAGCCGCCCAAAGTAGGGCCACTCTATCGTGTCGAAGGCCATCGAGGCATCCAACGAGGCCAAAATGGCCGGCTCCGTCAGAAGCCCCGCCCTCGCGATGGCACCATGAAGGCGACGTAGATTAAGGGCTGTGTTACGGTGCGGGATAAATCCGGACTGGTCCGGATGAATCAAGTCACTAACGACCGTGAGGAGGCGAGTAGCCAGGAGTTTGGCAAGAACCTTAGGCTCGACATTTAACAAGGAGATGGGTCTATAAGACGAACAAAGATCCCGGGGCTTACCATCTTTAGGAATTACCACAATCGTAGCCAAGCGCTGGTCATAAGGGAGCACACCCCGCTCCCGGGACTCCGAAAACATTGTTCGAAGATAGGGCGCAATCTTATCAGGACGCAGTTTGTATAACTCGATCGGCAAACCGTTCGGGCCCAAAGCCTTGCCCGAACGGAGAGAGCGAATTGCAGTCGCGATTTCGTCCGTGGAGAACGGGGCCTCCATAGAGGCCCGCTCCAAATCGGAGAGGCATGGCAAAGCTATGTCGCGCAGCAAGAGGCGAGAGTCGTCTTCATCCCTTTCCGACACTGGGGAGTAAACCGCACGAAAATAGTCCGCAAAACATTCCACTATTTCAACCGGGTCTGTCACTCTCACACCATTCAAAGTCTGAATCACAGGCACTGTAGTGTAGTTCCTATTATCCCAATAGGCTCTGCGCATTGGAATAATACCTTCAATAGTATAGGCCTAGACCAGACGTTAACTAGGTCTACTACTGTCGATATTAGACTTAAAGTTTTGGGTTTGCCAGCTAGCTCAGAGTTCACTAGAAACTTTCTCGAATAGGCAAGGAGGAGTTGAACCTCCCTGGATAGACAAGAAGGGATTTAGTTTCTGACAACCATAGAACATGACAACTTTGCTCTCCCCTAATCAAGAGTGTTTCTCTAGAGTCGTGTGAAAACAAAAGACGACTTATTTTACTCAGTCAGTACGTGCATTCTTAGTCTCACCAGATTGTAGAGAAAAGGAAGAGACGGGCGTGTTCAATAAAAGATGTTATTTATTGATCAGTCTCTTTTCTCATACAAGAGAAATGGATCGATATTATTGCAATACTTATGGTTAAGTAAAGTGCATACAATAAAAGCAGAAGTATAAAATAATACTGTAAAAACATTGATATGGTTTCTAAGCCATATGATGGTTTAAAATGGATAAAATAGATACATACACATATACATTTGACTAATCGTACTCAACTGGTGTTTCTAACTACGCCTACCCCGGTGTACCTGACCTAAGCCTAATACGTGGGCGGGAATAGAAAGTAGCAGTTTAAGTTAAGTTTGTTTTGCCAAGTGACTGACTCAAGAATTCTCTGCGAGGGGTTATTCAGTTCTGTACCTGGAATTTAGGATGAATGAGGGATGGTATCTCTCGTCTCTGGTCTCGATATTCCAGGCTGCCTGCGAGGGCTACCCGGAAGCGCCGGAGCTGGATTTCTCGGCAGGAGAAAGCAGCGTCTCGTTCTCAGCGCATCAGGAAGGCGGGGCTGCGCCAGCGGGGTCTGCTCTGCTCTGGGCTTCGGCAAGTCTGGCTGCTCCGATCTCGTCACCACCACGTGTGTTTGCATAGGGCAATATCGGTAATATTTATACCTTTAAGGTGCCGAGATTGACGTAAGGATGGACATAGATACGTCAATAAGGATGTCATACGACCTGGTCGTTAGCACATTCTTTTGCTGAAGTTCTCTGTGAAATCAAAACAATGGCCGCAGGGTTTTTCCCAGGTTGTCATAGGTTTGATTTGTTTTGAGAACTCCGTATGCCTTATCAGGGGCTGGAGGAATATCGTTTGTCTAATTAGATGGCAAGCGTTATGACCTAATCAGATAACACGTTCCTGTGCCGTAGTGTGGCTTAATCAGATAACGGTTTCTGCATCATGGGGGTTTTCTGCATCATGGGATGGCTGCTAGTTAACTTGTTAACCAGAATAGGGTCAGGAATAGGGGGATCGATACAGAACCTATAGGAATACATCACACCCACTCCACGCTAACTATGGACATATTTACGAATCTAGGCATAGTAAAACATACTGTAGAGTATTGTGTATACCTTACCACCCCAAAATACATAAAATGCATTTTGAAATTATCAAATATACGGAAAAAACAGTCACATGTATTATATGCACTCAAGCTGTAGAATAATGCTAAAGTAATCACGCATATCTATACATTATCACTAATTTGTATATGAGAATTTACACATGAAATGGCTCTTAATACAGAAAAAAGGTTCGAGACCATTCCATCACAGAATAAAATAATTATGAACATACCAGCGGGCAGCTAATGTCTATAAACTATCTAAAATTAGAAATTTTAGTTCTCTAAGAATAGTTCTTACTTTAAGCAGAAGATAAGTGTCCCGAAAAATTCGTAAAAATATTTTGGGGCTGCTGAAAAAAAAATTGCTGTCCGTGAACTGGAGGGAAAATTGTTCATGGTATTTTATTATTCTAGTTGAAGGCCAAATTCAGGGAACGCCGTGTGCGGGCTTGCTCAAAAGTCTCTATTTCTGCTCTGGTGAGAACATCATATCATTTAGACTGTCGAAAAAGCTGTCAACAGCTTCCTGGGAGAGTTCCACTAACTCGGAAAAAGATGTAACCATGCATTCGTGCGCATGATTGTCTCCATTGACGTTTTGATTAGTTTTGCTGACAGAAGGTCGTACCTGATCAATGCTGCTTTCATCTTGAACTTCACTACCCCTTAATCGTAGTGGTGAAGCTTCCACGAATGCCGTCATCAGGATTGATAGCCGTTGAGGGCAGCACAAAGCATGAGCCTTTATTGGACTCAACAATGTTTCTGCATCCATTGGCGCATCCGATTGTAGCGTCAGACAGGTGTCTAACACGCATTCTTCTCCGCATAGCAAGCACCTTAATACAGGTAAAACACATCGATGCCACATTGGTCGAAATGATAGAAACCAAGTCATGTTCAGGTCTCTAAGCCGGGATAGTCCCAGTATTTTTGATATCCGGTCCCGGTATCCAATGGCTCGGATTGTTTCTTCCCTTGTCGCAGGTGTTTTGTCTGTGACATGGTTTGCCATAACGAAATATTAGGACCAAGAATAGGATTCCTGCAATTAGTCCCAAAATGAGGGGAAGTCCGCCAAAAATCGAATGGACGAAATCTGGAAAAATACCCAGTATGGCTTTGAATGGTGTTAATGCCATCGAAAATACTGTCTTAAATACTTTTGAGACTCCACTGGTATCAGAAATATTTAAGATTTCATTCAGGATTTCTGCGAAAGGTATGGGGGAATTAGTTGATAACAATGAGTGAATCTCTGCAGTCGTCCTTGCGACTAGGAGATCATACGTTTCTTTTGATGACGTGAGCCTTGTCGGCGTCTGAAGAAGCACTGTTTTCATTCTGCTTAAAGTATCTATTCGAATAGAAGTAATTTTCAAGTTGTGCCATGCCCTTGCCTCCCTGTCTGGAAAGGAGCTGGGGGACAATAAGCGTCCACAGCACTTGACCTTCGCAGTCGTAGTTACGAGATAAGGAGTCCCGGGCATAGGACTACAACATCTGCGATCCACAATTATTATTATTTTTTTTTTTATATTCTCTTCTCGTATTATTTTTTTATTTTTTTTAATTTTTTTTTAAAGTGCTTATTCTATCTTTATTCGATTTTTTGGATTTTTCCCCCCCCCCCCACATTTTTTCTGTTACAACCAGTATATTTTCACCGTTACAAAAAGTTTTTTAACCATGTACAGATTTGTTTTTTAGAAAATTATACAAATACAAATAAAAAAGTAAAATGAATAAAATGCATCGTACATTACATAATTGTAGCCTGTACAGATTTCACAAATAATAACAAAAAAAGCGACAAAACATACTTTTAACTTTTTCCACTCCTCCATTGATCAATGGGAAACCATATCCTACCCCCCAAGGCTCTTGCCTTTCTGCCTTTTCTGTCGTATATAGCCCTCTCTAAATTATATGTAGAAAGTAATCTTGCCAACCAGATCTGAAACGACGGTGCTGAATTCTCTTTCCAAACTTTTGCAACAATTATCCTAAGTACTGCTGTAACCATAAATAGAAATTCTGGATGCGTGATATTTTCTTCTATACTTAAACCCAATATTATCAATTGATCAGTTAGTTTAGCTTTTATTCCCAACGATTTTTCCAGAAACTCCTCTATTGCCAGTTTCAAGGTGTATAATTGCGGGCATTGTGCAAACATGTGTGTGATATTAGCACCTGTTGAATTGCAGCGTGGGCAGGTTATTCCAGTGGTTCCCCCCCATTGGGCAATTCTAGCAGGTGTGTGATATAGTGAATAGACTGTTTTATAATGTTGGGTTTGTAATGTGGCTGAGCACAAGATGGATCGACCAAGGTCTAATGAGGTTTGCAGATCTTCAAGGCGGGCTCTCACTTGTTCGCCCCATTTGTTACTATATCTCTCTCTGTCGTCTGTTTTGTAAACCTGTAGCTCTGCATACAGCTGCCTAATTGAGCACAATAAGCTGCTTCCCAGATAATCCATTATCCTACAACTTGTCATTCCTCCTGTTCCCCCCAGTTTTGTATGAAAGTAACTCCTCACTTGTAAGTATTTAAAGAAGCTATTCCCTGTTATTTTATACCTATGCTGTATATCTTGGAACTTTAAAAACCCTCCTCCTGTATCCATTAAGTCTCCCAATTTCTTAATCCCTTTTTCATCCCACTCTTTCATGACTGTATCCCTAAAAATTTCTAATGGAAGATCCTTATTCATATAAAGCCTCAGATATCTGTTGTATCTTCCCAGCCCCAATTTTTTCTTTATTGCCCTCCAAACTTTGTATATTGCGCTCAGGGTCTTGAATCTTGTGTGTTTGAAGTATGCATAGTCCACAGTTGTTACTAAGGCATTCTCTGCCGCCTTTCCCAAAAGTGCTTCATAAACATTAGCTGGGCATGCTCTCTCGTCCTGTTGAGCACTTCCACCTAATATCCCTTTAGAATATTGTAGAGCTGTCGCCCAATAGTAATATTTAAAATCAGGTGCCCCCCAGCCTCCCCTCTCTCGTGGTAATGTCAAAAAGCGGTATGCCCTGCGTGTCTTCCCCTGTGCCCAAATTAATTTATTTACTGTTGATTCTATTCTGTTGAACCATATGCCTTCAAAATATAGTGGGATTGCTCTGAACAGATATAAGAATTTTGGGAAGGTAACCATTTTAATAAAATTAATTCGGCCCATAAGAGTCAAGTGTAAGTTATTAACCCTCTCCATGTTACTTTTAACCTTTCCAAGCAAGGGTTCCATATTTATCTCCACTAATTTCTCTAGCTCTGCAGTCACCCTAACTCCCAAATACCTTGCATCCGGAACTACTCTTGTGTCTACAAATGTGGTGTATCTGTTCTGTACTACTTGTGTCTTACCCCTGTTTATTAGGTACCCGGACACCTCGCCGAATTTCCTTGCCTCCCGTTCTATTTCAAACAATGATTCCTCTGGTGTCGGTGTTATAACAGCCACATCGTCTGCATAGGCAAATAATTTATATTCTTTCTCGTGCAGTGTAACTGGAGTAATCCCCATATTTTGTGTAAGTCTTCTTAAAAAGGGATCCAAATATATCGCAAACAGTAGGGGTGAAGCTGGGCATCCCTGCCTAGTCCCCCGTCTAATCTGTACCGCATTGGAATAGGATCTATTAATACGTATCCTAGCACTAGGATGTTTGTAAAGTGCCTGGATTGCTGTTATGTATCCTCTGCCTATACCAGCCCACTCCATAGCTTTCCATAAGTATGCCCAGGATACCCTGTCAAAAGCCTTTTCGGCGTCCAAGAAGATAGCCGCGACAGGATCTCCTGAGGCCTCTGCAGCGTCTAGAATAGTGATCAGCTGTCTAGTATGTTGGGTTGTTCCTTTGCCAGGTATGAAGCCATGTTGTGTAGGAGAAACCACTCTTTCTATTACCTTACTCAATCTATTAGCCAGTGCTTTTGAGAATATTTTTGCATCAGCATTAAGCAGTGTGATCGGCCTATAGGAGCCTGGTTCGGTAGGGGGCTTGTCTTTTTTCAGGATCACTATTATATCCGCACCCGCCCAAGACTGAGGAACTATTCTGCCCCCCTGTGCCAAACAACAAATTGCCCAAATATCCTTAGCTAGCACATCCCAAAATATTTTATAAAATTCTACAGGGATCTGGTCTTGTCCAGTTGCTTTCCCGGACAGTAAGCTAAATATCGCATCTTTTATCTCCTGGACTGTTAGTTGTGCATCTAGATTGTCCCTTTCTTCTATACTCAACCCCTCCTGTGGACCTTGCATGAGATATTCCAGGCTTTCTGTCTCTATGTTTTCATTGTTAATGTCTTGTTCATATAACACCTCATAGAACCTTCTGAATACCTCCTGTATCTCCTCCACTTTGTTGACAATTGCCCCGGTACAGTCCTTGATTTCTTTTATCTCGCCTGCTGCTAGCGTTTGCCTAGTTCTAACTGCGAGCAAGTGGCCGACCCTCTCATTGAATTCATAGCATTTCTCTTTTTTTGCTAAATAATTCCTTGCTGTTTTCTGTGCCAGGGTAACTCCTGTTTCTGCCTTCTGTACTTCCATAGCCACCAGAATCTGTTCAATGGGGTCTTGCCTGCCTATTGCCTCTACTAGCATTCTTTCCAGACCCATCAGAGTATTGATCTCCTCTTCCACCTTCTCTTTTTCCTGTTTGCGTCTTACCAGAGTATAACTTAATGTCTCTCCCCTCACTCCTGCTTTAAAGCTATCCCACACCATGTCTGCTGGAGCTGAATACCTATTCATGTCCCAAAATTGCGTTATCCATTCTTGCATTCTTATAATATACTCCTCCTCCTTCAGCAGCCCTCTCTCAAACGTCCATGTTGAGTTTATCTTTTCTGTCTTTTGGAGGACTTCTAAGCTTAAGACCAGCGGATTGTGGTCTGACATTATTCTAGGGAGACATTCTATTTTAGCTCTGCTAACAAGTGAACTAGAGATAAGAAAATAATCCAATCTGGCTATTGATTGATGTGGAGCTGAGTAAAAAGTGCTACCTGTACCTAAAGGGTTAAATTCCGCCCACATATCCACCAACGCATTATGGTAAGCAAGGTTTTGTACCGCTTTGAGCACCTTCTTTTTTCTCCCTTGATATCTGCCCCCCTTCATATCTATTAGGCCATTCAAGCCATTAATATTAAAATCCCCGCAGCAAATCACAGGCTCTGGCCACACTGCTAATTCGTTGTCAATGAATTCGAATAATTCAGGCTCGTCCTCATTTGATCCATACAGTGAGGATAGTGTACATCTTCCTGCGGCAGTTTCTATGTCTAACATTAACCATCTCCCTTCATGATCCTCCTTTTTCTTTTTGATTTTTGCGACACCTTTTCTTGCCAGGACTGCTACCCCCCTGTTTCTCCCCTCCTGACCCGTATAAGCAAGAACCTCAAACCCCATTTGGTCCAAAATAAATTTGTCTTTAACCGCTACATGTGTTTCCTGTAAGCAAATTATATCAATTCTCCAATAACGCAACAATGCCGAGAGCTTCTGTCTTTTCTCCTTATTATTTAAACCACAGATATTGATCGTCATTATCCTAACTGCCATACATTTAGTTTTGCATTTAACAACACCTCAGCTACTACTTTGACTTTAAGTGTATATTTTCTTTCTACCTCTTTGCATACCTTACAAATCTGTACTGTGTTACACCACCAACCTTCACCAATGTATTCGTCCCTTCCACTTCCCCCCCCACTTATCCCCCCCACCCCAACTGCTGCCCCACCCCCCCTGTGACAGGCAAATAGGTCACTCCTGACCTATGCGTGTCCACTGAACGTTGTAGCGTCGCTCCCCCTCTCCTCCCCTCTTGTCAGGCTCAGTAGGTTATCCAGTAATTATACTTTCATTATATATGTTCTATGTGCCTACTCCCCCCTTTTCCTGTCTATTTCCTTCTGGCTCCCCCATGCTCTTTTAACTCTGCCAGAAACTCCCCTGCTTTTATCTCAGAAAAAAACATTCTCGTACGACCTGCAGAGATAACCTTTAGCTTCGCTGGGAACATTAGATAAGCCTCTGCCCCTTGGGTCTGAAATGCCGTAATCAATTGCCTCAGCCTCCAACGCCTTTCCACTGTTACATGGCAAAAGTCAGGCCTGGCAAAGAATGTTATTCCTTCGACCGTTTTTTTAGAATCAGGCCTGGCTTTTTCCATTAGTTCTTGCCTTGCCAGGAAGTTGCCAAAGAATACTAACATGGCCCTTGGGAGAGCCCCTGAGCCCTCTTTATGTGTTTTCCTTACAAAGAGCGGGAATCTATGGGCTCTCTGCACTTCTTGTTCCCAGTTCCATGGCACCTCCGGGAAGGCCCCCTTTAGTAGCTTGATGACAAAGCCTCTGGGGTCTTGCCCCTCCATCCCTTCCTCTATTCCAAGAAGCCTGGCATTATTGCGCCTCTGGCGATTCTCCAAGTCCTCCACCTTCCATTGTAAGTCCTCCACGATTTTAGTCTGTTCCTCTCTGGTTGTTTGCCAGTCAGTTACCTCATCCTCTAACCTTCCAGTTCGTTCTTCGACTCCGACAACTCGCTCCTCCACTTCCTCAAACTTTTTGTTTATTTTCCTTATTGACGCTTGGATTTATTTAGTGTCATGCCTGGCCCTCCGGCTTTCAGCCCTAGCCTCCATTTGCATCTGCTTTAATGTGGCAAACATTATATCCAGTTTCCCTCCATCATTTTGAGTCTCTTGCCCATCTTCTTTATAGATATTGGAGGTAGCAGAATAATCCCATACAAGCTTCTTATGTGTACCCTTATATGAGCTCAGGGGGGAGCCTGTCTTTCTGGATGTCATTTTGCGCCTTTTTTGTGTATCTCTCTCCCTGAAGCTACCACTATCACCAGAGCTCGAGCATGAGTCTGAGGAGCCCCTCTCTTCTTCACTGCTTGCCAGCGTTGATTCAGAATCTTCCGGAACAGAGAAGAACCTGTCCCCCTCAGCCCCTTCTGCGAGATCCACCTCTGCCATGTTGTTATGCGGTCTGTGACATGCAGTGTCTTCCCCTAGTGCAGCGTTATCTTTTTTCTGAGCTTGAGCCTGCTCCTCACGTATTTCTGCCTCCACCTCTATGAGGGCCTCTAACATTTGTCCTGTATTTGACACCCCTGCCCCGCCATCAGCCTCTCTCACCTCTTTTACAATGTCCCGGTCGTCCTGCCTCCCCTGCATCAGTTTGTGTTCAGCGCCGTCTGCCTGAGTCGCTGCGCGGCGTTCCGCGGGAAGCGTGATCTCCGTGGTGGCTGGTTGCTTGGCAACGCCTCCGCTTGCATCCTCGAGGACGCTTTGACCTGCTCCGACGGGCAGTATGGTTGCCGTGTTTAGCGAGGTTACCGTGGCAGCTCCTGACGCCTCTGGATGAACTTTAGCGCTGAAGACCTCTGAGACCGACGGCTGCCGATAAACGGTATCATTTTTCCTCTTCTCCATTGTGTCCCGCGCCGCTGGGGTGATATTGACGCCTCGTGTGTCTTTGTTTTGGCCGGGCCCCTTCTCTTTCTCGCCGGCTTTCTCCAGCTTGCGCATTTGTGTTTTAGTTAACGTGGAGACTGTGGGGGTTGTTCTTCTGCTGGTGGATGGCACTTTTATTTTCGGAATAGTACCCGTTCTTCCCGCTTCTTTCTGGAGTGTCTCTTTGTTTACTCCGCCAGGTATAGGTAATTGTTGCTGCTGTTTATCTTTGCCGTGAGTCGCCATCTCTGCCATCTCTGCCATCAATGCCTTGAGGAACTTAAAATATATTGATTTCGCCTTCCCAAGAATGCGTGTGAGTCCAACAATTCCGCCGTGGAATGATCTCAAATAAGTATTTCCTGCTCGATTCCAGGATACGGATTGCATATTACTCTCATAGCTCCATTTGAGCCTGGGTTTATGCGTGGATCAGAGAGGGGTCTGAGTGCGACTTACTCCTACAGCGCTTCAGCGGCCATCTTGCCCCTGCGATCCACAATTATAATGTAACTCCCATTATAGAGTCTTTGAAAGAATGGTTCTATCTCTGTTGCAGGTGCGCCTAGCTGGTGACATGAAACGTTATTTGAGTTCCCTTCACAGGCTCCATGCAAACTAATTCCATTACACAGAAGTGTACCGCTCAGTGACATTGCACAATTATTGCCACTAAGAAACACTTTCTGTCCTTTATTACTGACACATGCATGTGAATAGGGCAAGTTCCATGTTGTTTTAATGTACCCTTTTCCCAATTTTTCGTACATGCCAGCCTGTATATATTTTTGGCAGTATTGAAACCTGAAGGTTGATATTGGAATATTAATTATCCCATGTATTATCCATTCACTGACAGGTCGTTCTGACATTGTCACTGGTAATCTCTCGAGTTTCTCAATGCTCAGGATTGTATAATCAGCACCCTTCTGTGCCATACTGATTTGTTTATCAGTAAGGTTAAAGATATTGAATAGTGACGTTGTGTTGATTAAACGCCAAGGCACATAGCCTGAACGCAGATTTTGTAACGTCCAGCCAAGCTGTACAATATAACGCAATTGAGACTGACCGTGTTGTAACAACAGTAAGTCTTGCGATAATATGTCGATTGCTGAAGACACAATGCTGTCCAAAGAAAAAATTCTGGAGGACAGAGTCATTAACCCATTGTCCACTACAGAAAGTGATTTTTCCAAATTAATACGGTCAATTTCCCGTATACTTTCTGCTGTCTCAATTTGAGTAACCTTCCAGGCCTCGTTGTATGCTGCATATACAGAGGCTGCTATGAAACGTTTTTGACGCTGTTTGCGCGGTCCCATAATGAAATCACGCAAGTCAGCACCATCAGTAAGTAAAGTTAGGTGTTGCTTAATTTCTGCCAGTGTGGAAGTTTGTAGCCATTGAAGGCATAATTTGCCCACACTGTAGGTGGTTATTATCCCTGGGTGTTGTCTTTGGGAATATCTAGGGTCTGGCCTGGTCAATTTGAACCCCTGTGTTTTGTTCAGGAATCTGTCTTGACAGTTATTAGTATCTGTGGGCCAGATCAACCACTGTTTCCAATCTGGATGTGTTCTGTTTTGGTTTAATACATAATTTACGTCTATCTCTTCATCTGTAGAGCTATTGCTGTTCATTGTTCGTTTTGGAATAGACGGTTTATTTAAGTCTTTGATTTTGGCTAGGCCAAGACAGGTAGTTTGTTGAACAGTGTCATTTAAAAATATAATTTGTTCTGGGATCATGCAGGCTCTAAACAATCATTCTATACCTTGTACTTGCCATTCTTTCGTACCCCAAACACTTTTTACTTCAACATGTTTGTCCCAATAATCAAAACCAAAAGTATTCATTTGTTCAAAGAATGAGTCTGAATATATCAATTTCGTGTTTGTTATCATGGTCTTTGTCCCTGTCTTATTTGACAATTTGAAATAAAATGTTTCAGCATTACTTGAGTTGAAACCTGAAAAGTATGAATATTTGGCATAAACGGTTCTTGAGCTACCTTTTGGAGGGGTTGCACAATGTTCCCATTGATTATAATTTAAAACATTTCTAGGTTGTGCAGATCTATGTAGAAAATGGTTACCATAGTCGTTATAACAGTACATACTATCATAATTTGTCGAACCCTGCAAATAATCATGTTTGGTAAATTTAGCAGACATCACTAAGTCAGACATCATATTATTTATACTTTCAAAGTCCCAATCATCAGCAAATGAACTTGGTTTTACAAAGTCACTCAACGAGATCTTAATTTGGTGTGGATATTTCAGGATTTCAACCGGATCATAAATTTCGTAGTCAGTGTTGTCCAATGCTACCCCACCCGGTATAGGATTGGCTGTGAAGTTGACTGAAGAAAGTTCTCTTTTCTCGACGTGTGAAGATGTGTGTGGTTTGAGGATCAAGTTGATTTTCTGACTTGCTGTGTCCATTTTAGCATATTTTCCCTCAATGAAGCGTCCCAAAGTTAGTACCATGATGAGCCAAAGTATGAGGATAAATGCACCAAAACCCACCCAAAATTCAATCCATGGAGAAATCAGATATGTTTCTTTCAGTTGTTTCAAAAGTTCTTTAACTTTATCTTTAAAGGTTTTTGTTGATGGCTGTGTTTTTGATTCACTGAAGCCTTCAGAGGAATCATCGAAGTTTATGAAGTAGCCGGATGCAGTTCTGTCAATTGTTCCAATTGCTTCAGCATTACTGTTTCTTGCATATTCGTTTGTTACTTCACTGTAGGTTGGTGTGTCTCTGCTAAATGTTTTTATTTGGGTTTTCAGAGGTTTAAGTTCCATTGCATTGTTGCATAGTCCTCGTTGTTGTTCTGTAGGCGTTTCGAATGTGATTAGCCTCTTAGATTGAACCTCTGTATTTGTAGCAAACCTTGGTGTTCTACTACTTATCGGGAGTCCACTTGGCCTACTATTTGTTATCGGCCACATGATTGTGGTTTTACCAGGTCGATGGATACAACTCGGTTCTCCTTTTTACCAGCAAGCGGCGGTAGTACAACTGATCTTGTCCCGTTGACAGACAAGACAGGAACTGCTTTTCTGTAAGAAGGCCCAAATTCCTTCTTTACCGCAATCTTTTCTCTGACTAGATCCCCGACTTTTGGAATCCAGACAGGTCTTGCTGGGACAGGTGGTGGTTCTTCAGTGGTTGTTGGCTGCTGTTTCAACTTTATGTTGCTCAGGTCTTTTCTTGTTTCGTTTAAGTCCTGCAAAATAGCCAAACGATCTTTGATATCAAAGCTTTTTCCTTCACCACTGAAGTCTGACTGTCGAGATCTAAGACTAACATCCTAGTTCCAAACAATAATTCGTACGGACTGAATCCCCTCAGAGAATTTCTTGGCAGGTTATTTAGACTACGTTGGACACTTATTAGATGTTTGACCCACCCAGCTCCCGAACCTAATATCCTTTCCGTTATAGATAGCTTTATGCCTTGGTTTTTTCTTTACACCATCCCGTATCCCTCAGGAAGGAAGTGAAAAGAGTCCCGCTATGCTATGCTCATTTGGCCATGTTTCCCCTCAGGTTTAAGGCTAAAGTGAAAACAATGGTCAAACGTAGCATGCTCCTAGCGTATATGCCATTTAGACTCGCAAATCTCTGTATAACAGTCCAGACGTCAGCCGAGTGCTGAGGATCTACATTATAAGTGGAAACTAGCCTGTATATGTTAATCAGACGCTTTGCTTTTTGCTGTTGATCTTTTCTGGATTGAAATGCCACGGTAGTATACCGTTTCTCTTGCCCCTGCGATCCCTGTTGCAGTTTGGGCATTTTTCTACAAAAATGTGATGCTGCAGGCTCATGCCTGGCCACCAGTACCTTGATTGTAATTCTTCCAGAGAATCTTTTAGTTTGAGGTGTCCGAGACCCTCACCCATATGTGCGTCTGCAATTAATAAGGTTCTCCCGTCCATGTTTGGAATTACTCTATCCCCCACTCCAAGGATTCGAGCAAAAGGGACGGAGTTTGCATCGATTATGTATGTGTAATTGAGTGGATAGTTGATCGGTAGCGCTGAGCAGTCGCCTTTTGATGACGTTTTCACCGCCAGCACTGTTTCACCGTCAATGTATTTCACTGTACGCTTTTTTCTAGCTACGGAAGCCGATTTAGTTGCTACCGCTGTGGCTGTCTCAGCCAATGAATTCCATGCAACGTGAACGCCATCACGTTGATGACTCAGTGTATGTATCACGTGAGTCTTTGGTAGTTCTTTTTGTAACAGAACTATTTGTTCCCAAAGCAGTTTTTGCTTTATTGTTGCACCTGTCTCATCTTTGTAACCGTTTTGAATCCATGTCTGCAAATCGTTGTTATATGATTTGACGCAGTAATATGAATCGGACACTATAAGTGTCGGGAATTCGCGATCTGCATTATCTAGCGCCATTTTCAATGCTATTATTTCAGTCTGTTGTTCTGAATTAGTTTCTACTGAGTGTGTTTTTGTTAATAGAGGTTTTAGTTTACCTCCGCGCCACACTTCTTTTGTAATCTCACATGTGGGGTTGTATGCTTGTTCTCCCCAAACGGAGGGTTGAGCATGTCCGTCTGTATAGATTACACAGGCGTATTGTTGTAAGGGCAGAATGTCGATTGGCAGAGGGAATGTTCTTTCATATTCTAGATTTTTTAGTTCCTCTAGTTCTGGATCAAAGTAGTAGTATACTTTGTCCGTTGTGATTGAATTCACCCATTGTATCCATTCCGGATTCAATGCTGTTGTTGGTAAATTACACGGTGTTGTTAATGCCTCAAAGGCTGATTCTGCTGTTCTGACTGTGATACGTCTACCGTCAGCTTTAT
Organism: Lissotriton helveticus; assembly: GCF_964261635.1. Lineage (NCBI taxonomy): Eukaryota > Metazoa > Chordata > Amphibia > Caudata > Salamandridae > Lissotriton > Lissotriton helveticus. The sequence goes on from NC_136068.1 coordinate 768,040,503, forward strand.
CTTTTTCTTTAGCTATTGCGGTTTGAACTGCATGAACAATGTTTTCTTTAATGCTGAACTTCTTTTCAGCTTCTGTGTACAAGTGTGATTTGAAAGCAATTGGTACCTTTTCTCCCTCATTAGAGGTCAGGTATGTGAATCCGCATCTTCCTGGGATGACTCGAATCACAAGATTGCGTGTGTTATCACGTGTTTCTAATTTTGTTTTAATTAACATGTCTGTTTGTAAGGATCTCAGAATTTCTGTGTGTATTTGAGTCCAATTGGTTCTTTTAAAATCTGGTTTTATTAGATCATAAAGGGGTTTGACCCTTTCTGCGTAATTTGCAATGTATGTTCTTCCGAAATTTAGGAAGCCTAGAATTGACTGTAGGTTTTTTAGTGTTCTAGGTGCTTGGAGTACGGCACATTTCTCTAGGAAATTGTCAGCCAGGCTTTTGCCTTCACTTGATAATTCATATCCTAAGAACAGGACTGTTAGATGGGCAATTCTAGATTTTTTAAAGTTGAATTTGTAACCCTCTGCTGCGAACCCAAGTATTATGGTGTTCACTCTCTTCAAGTGAGTATCCAAGTCATCATCTGTTAGGTATATGTCGTCGACATACGATAATGCTTCGTCATCATATGTTTGTAGTAATTCTGTTACTCTCGCTGAGAATACCCCTGGGCTATTCTTGTACCCCTGGGCTAACCGACAGAATTGTTTTTGAGTGCCATTTATTGAGAACGCAGACAAATATCTGCTCTCTGGTGCTATGTTTTGACAAAAGAATCCATTAGAGATGTCTAATGTTGTTTTGTATTTTTTGCGCACTATGTTATTCATTAGTGCAGCACTATGCGAGTTTTGCACTGCAAAAGTTTTGCAACATGAGTTAAGGTGTCGGTAATCCAAAACTAGACGATATGAATTGTCTGGTTTGGAGACCGGAAACAAAGGGTTGTTCATTTGTGAGGTGCAAGTTTCAATCACCCCCTGGTATTCTAGTTGATCTAGGATTTCTTTTACCTGTTTTTTAGCTTCTTGCTTAATTGGGTACTGTCTTTGTGCAGTAGGTTGTGATTTTAACTGGATTTTGTGAGGAGGAGAGTCCTCATCCCATCCTACATGATTTTTATATAAAGCAGGAGCTTGAGCTACTGCCCACTTTCTGGCAAGTGTATATTTTTTATGAATTGGGATATGATTTGAGAAGGCAGGCATAATTATTTCTTCGCCATGAGGGCAGTCCCTGACAAACTCTGGTGGCCAGTCTTTTTCAGCTAGAAGGATGTCATAGCCCTTGGAGAGATTATCCCAAAATAGTCCCCTTATTTTTCTAGTCTTATCCCCCTCTATACGTAATGTTATTTCATATATTTTGTGAGGTTTGCTAACTCTGGTGTCTGCAGTTTCCACTTGAAGATATTCATTCGTGTCCACTGTCTCCAGAGGATTCATAAGGACTTTGCGAGCTATGCTCACTTCTGCTGCGCTGTCTAGCATTGTCTGAGCCCATTCTCCGTTTTTCAGTTGTGTCCTCAGTATTCTCGGCATTGTTAACTACTTTAATACTGGCTACCTTCTTTTTTGGAAATTGTAATTTCTTTTTTAGATGAGCAGGTTCCTTGTCTTTGGACTTGGCGTGCTCTTCTCTTTGTTCTGATCGTCCTCTTCTTTCCGATTTCTGCGAGGAAGTCTGAAAGGATTGAGAGGGACGTGTATCAATGTCTTGATATCTATCAGGCTTCTTTATATTATCCCTATTTCTAAGATTATATCTTTTCCCAGAGGGGTCACTTTGGGGTGACCTGTGTCTTTGGTTCGGAGATTTTTCTCTCCGCCGAGGAGACCTTCCTCTGGACTTGAATTTCTTTTCTTTAGGATTGGATTGTTTGTTTCCATCCCAGCTCTTTTTTTGTGATGTTGAATTATTATTAAAAAATATTTTTTCAGGACTTTCAATCAGTTGTGGTTTTACTGGTATTCCACCTAAACTATCTCTACCTAGTTCTTCATAGGACTTTTCTATAATTCTGGCAATTTCAGCTGGTTGGTCTGCTATATCTGTCTCTTTTAACCTCTGGCGGATCGCCACGTTTGCTGCTTCTCCCTTTATGTTGGCTAATAATATAGCCGAGACCTGCTTGAAGTCTTTTAGTAATTTCATACCAAGAGTTAAAGCGGGTTCTGGACCGTATTCGTCTTGAATTTGTTTTAGCACATCTGGTATTACCGAAATGGATGGAACACCGTGCGTTTTTGTGTAAATGGAAGCAAAGACTGTACCCCAAGTGTCACAGTCCTCCACGTGTGGTGCGATTCCCATTGGAAGACAGATAGTCAGAATCCTGTGTTTTTCTAACGGGGTGGTGTCTGGAAACACCGCCTCTATTTGGGTGATTTTTTGTGCTAACCAGAATGGTATTTGTTCCCGTTTAGCTGGTACTTTACCTAGGCAGGATTGTATGTTCTGTGGTGTAATTTTATTTGTGTTCCCCTGATGAGGGGTCAGCTGGGGAATTTTAATTGCTGGTTGGATTGTTGAAGTCCGCATCACATATTGGACTAATTGTCTATGTAATTTTATTAATTGTTTTAGCTGTGTTAAAAGCTCTGGTGCAGGCATTCTTTCAATGTCTGGATGTGGTGTGTATCCGGCTAGGACCGGCCACATTGCTCCTGGTCTACCTAAGGGACCGAGCCTGGTGATGTGATTATTATGTTTTAGGGCGCTATTAAATAAGAGCAGGTGCTCTTGAAATTTAAGTGGTACTTCCACCTCCTCGAAAGGAGTGTACTCATTAGGAGGTTCCTCTGTTTTGTAATAGTGGAAGTACTTTGTTACAGCATTAGCTGCTGGAAAGTTTATCCATGTGTAGAATACCTCTGTCTGCCGATATTCGTGTGCCTCAATTACGAATATGACTGTGCCACCTCTAGGTGTCAGTCCATTTTCTATAAGTTTTAAAGTTATAGATTTTCTTGTGTTGACTGGGATGATTATTATACCCGGGTCTGCTTCTTGCATAGCAGTATCAGCTGCTGCGAGTTCAGTTGCTATTCTAACTGCCTCTCTTTCTCCTTCACTGTCTAACATTGTACTGCCCAGAAGGTTATTTTGTTTGTTTGCAGATCAGGTTCTTATGGAAACAAAGATTAGATGCACAATATTTTGGAACAGTGTATCCTTCAACGTTGACTAAACCAAGAACCATACATAGGAGTTTCCTCCTGCGAGGTCTGGCGGATATTACCTTTCACCCACTCCAGACGTCTTTGGAGTATTATGGGAAAAAAGGGGTCTGAGTGAAAAAGCACGACTGAGTTACTCTAAATGTCTTACGTTAGTTTTATTGCCTATCCAAACGCGTTGGGCGCCATGTAGTGTAGTTCCTATTATCCCAATAGGCTCTGCGCATTGGAATAATACCTTCAATAGTATAGGCCTAGACCAGACGTTAACTAGGTCTACTACTGTCGATATTAGACTTAAAGTTTTGGGTTTGCCAGCTAGCTCAGAGTTCACTAGAAACTTTCTCGAATAGGCAAGGAGGAGTTGAACCTCCCTGGATAGACAAGAAGGGATTTAGTTTCTGACAACCATAGAACATGACAACTTTGCTCTCCCCTAATCAAGAGTGTATCTCTAGAGTCGTGTGAAAACAAAAGACGACTTATTTTACTCAGTCAGTACGTGCATTCTTAGTCTCACCAGATTGTAGAGAAAAGGAAGAGACGGGCGTGTTCAATAAAAGATGTTATTTATTGATCAGTCTCTTTTCTCATACAAGAGAAATGGATCGATATTATTGCAATACTTATGGTTAAGTAAAGTGCATACAATAAAAGCAGAAGTATAAAATAATACTGTAAAAACATTGATATGGTTTCTAAGCCATATGATGGTTTAAAATGGATAAAATAGATACATACACATATACATTTGACTAATCGTACTCAACTGGTGTTTCTAACTACGCCTACCCCGGTGTACCTGACCTAAGCCTAATACGTGGGCGGGAATAGAAAGTAGCAGTTTAAGTTAAGTTTGTTTTGCCAAGTGACTGACTCAAGAATTCTCTGCGAGGGGTTATTCAGTTCTGTACCTGGAATTTAGGATGAATGAGGGATGGTATCTCTCGTCTCTGGTCTCGATATTCCAGGCTGCCTGCGAGGGCTACCCGGAAGCGCCGGAGCTGGATTTCTCTGCAGGAGAAAGCAGCGTCTCGTTCTCAGCGTGTCAGGAAGGCGGGGCTGCGCCAGCGGGGTCTGCTCTGCTCTGGGCTTCGGCAAGTCTGGCTGCTCCGATCTCGTCACCACCGCGTGTGTTTGCATAGGGCAATATCGGTAATATTTATACCTTTAAGGTGCCGAGTTTGACGTAAGGATGGACATAGATACGTCAATAAGGATGTCATACGACCTGGTCGTTAGCACATTCTTTTGCTGAAGTTCTCTGTGAAATCAAAACAATGGCCGCAGGGTTTTTCCCAGGTTGTCATAGGTTTGATTTGTTTTGAGAACTCCGTATGCCTTATCAGGGGCTGGAGGAATATCGTTTGTCTAATTAGATGGCAAGCGTTATGACCTAATCAGATAACACGTTCCTGTGCCGTAGTGTGGCTTAATCAGATAACGGTTTCTGCATCATGGGGGTTTTCTGCATCATGGTATGGCTGCTAGTTAACTTGTTAACCAGAATAGGGTCAGGAATAGGGGGATCGATACAGAACCTATAGGAATACATCACAGCATCACTCGATCCGCCCTCTCCCTCTTGTCCAACCAGGCAAGCAATTTCCCCGCTTTGTCTCCAACATCATACAGACGACCCTGTTGCTCTCTAAACATCATTTTGGCTGCATCTGTGACCAGAGACTTATAGGCCAATTGCTTCAGACCCAGGGCATGGAGTTTGTCACGAGTGACACTAGATTCCAGGTCAGCCTTCATCGCAAGTATTTCCATCTCAAGCTCCACCACCTCCCGATTCCTCGCCTTTTTGGTTTCAGCAATAAGAGACAGGGCCTGCCCACGAATCACAGTCTTAAAAGCCTCCCATAGGGACACCACAGAAGAGACAGACCCCTCGTTCTCCAGAAAGTAGTTGTCCAAGGACGTAACCAATTGACCACGGGTCTCAGGGGAGGTCAGGTACCAAGGGTTGATAGGAGCCACCCGGCCCGCCGCCTCCACCCCCACATCAAACCAGAGCCAGAGCGGAGAATGGTCAGAGATGCCCCGGGGGAGGTGCCTAATCTCGCGGACAGCGGACGACTGTTCAGCTGACATGAGAAAGTAATCTAGCCTAGACAGACTCCCATGGGCCCCAGAGTGGAAAGTATATTGAAGTTGAGTGGGGTGCATAAGTCTCCAGCAGTCCACCAAACCAAAAGTATCCAAAAAGCCACCCAGCCATAATTGGGTCGAAGGAGTATCCCTAGGGGGGTAACGATCACTCAGACCAGAGAGAACAGAATTAAAGTCACAAGCCATAAAGAGAGCACCGTCAGGGAGGCCCAACAGAACTCGGCCCAAATCAGAGAAGGTAAAGGTCTGCAAGCCGGGGGGCACATAGACGGTAAACAGGGAAAGGGTTTTGCCCTCATATCGTCCCACGAGGACGGCATAGCGCCCCCGATCGTCAAGGATCACATCATCTATTGCAAAGGGAAGGGAAGCCCGGACCAGGATGCCCACCCCCCCTGGAACCCGTTGTAAACCCTGAGTGCGCAACAAGACGATAGCCCCACCTATTCATCGCGTGACAAGTATTGCCCACTAGGTGCGTCTCCTGCAGAAAGACAATATCGGGAGACAAACGTCGCAGGCATTGCAACACCACCCCCCGCTTTATACGATCCCCTAGACCATTGACATTCCATGAAATAAACCTCAACCCGCTACCCCCCATTCCACGAAGTAATGCAGGAACCCTCCCCCAATGAGCACGACACTGAAAGTACAATTATCAAAATAGAATCGCCTTGAAAGAACAAAACACAAACTACAAACTCCCCAACAACCCACCCCCCAACACCCAAGGAAACACCCCCCACCCTGCACCCCTGCAGTAGACAAAGAAGCCACCCCAACATGCAGTGTGCCTGTCGCCCAAGAAACCCCATTCTACAAAAAGACCCCGGAGGAGGAAAAGGCTCTGTCCCACCCGCCACCCCGACAGAAAGAAAGGGAGAAGAGAATACATAGAAAAAGGATGCGCTCAAGTACAGAACCCAGGAAGAGATAACATGATACGGAAACAGGGGCCCAGATAACGAGTTCAGCTCTCCACGCCACCCTCGGCACCACCCGGGTGCTCGGTGGGATCAGTCAAAGTAGGCCGGTCCGGCAGAGAGTCCGGCCAGTCATTCACCGAATCAGGTCGATCAAAGAAAAGGGTCCGTTCATTGTACTCCACTCGTAGCCTGGTAGGAAAAAGCATGGCGTATCTCAGACCCAGGTCCCGAAGACGCTTCTTAACTCCACGGAAGCCCATTCGCTGTCTCTGTACAAGCTGTGAGAAGTCCGGGTAAAAGTTCACCGTGGCATTTTAGAAGGCCACCGGGCCCTTAACTCTCGAGGCCAGCAGGATAGCGTCTCGGTCCCTATAATGAAAAAGTTTAGCGACAATGGGCCTCGGCGGGGCGCCCGGCTTGCCCTGGCCACCCGGAACACGATGGGCACGTTCCACCGCAAATAATTTGCTCAATCCAGACGGAGAAAGGTAGTTTTGTATCAAGTCCTCAACCAGGAGATCAACAGAATGCGGATCAGGATTTTCCGGAACACCGATCACACGCACGTTACAACGCCGTGCCCTGTTTTCAAAATCCTCCAGGCGCTGAGTCATGAAATCGTTCACCTTTCTGAGGTTGCCGATCTCCGTCTGCATCTCCGAGACGTCGGCCGTGAGGCTAGATGACTTGAGGTCCAATGACTTCACCTTCTCATTGGTTTTAGATAAGTCGGCCCGAATCAGGTTCACATCGATAGCCACAGTATCGATTTTGTGGGCCAGAGCTTCATAATGTTGGCCGATGGTTTCTCTCATGCCAGAGATGGCTCCCATGACGTCCTGCAGGGACGGTTCCGCCGAAGCCTCCAAAGGGTGCCCCACTGCACTCGGGCAAGGCAAAGTGGCACCGGGGGACACCTTCGATTGTGTGTACCGGTCCATGATGTTAGACTGGACCGGGCCCCCGCGAAGGGGCGTCTTGGTCTTTCGCCTCTCTTGGTCCCCTCTGCCAGTCATAGTGGGGACCGTGTCCCCAAAGGACCCACACGACCTGGTGAAAATGGCCGCAAGAAGACAGGGCGCCGGAGCCAAAAAAAGTCAGCAGCGAGGGCAAGTCGAGGTGTGAACCGGCCCAGAAGGATACGAAGCAGGCAAAAGGTGCGACTGTAGCCTCGCGCCGCTGGACTCAGCACCGGCCAGACACCTCCGTTGGAAGACGTAGTCCGAGGCAGAATCGAAACCGAAAGTTAAGAGGGGGGCCCATGGGTCGAGTCCCCCTGCCGTTGTTGTTCAACTCAGACACGGCAACAGAGCCTCACCAAGACCCGGGCGCGCCACCAAGGCGGGTCTCGAAAGTTTGAGTCGACGTAGCTTCGGTGCCCCTGGTCCAATTCGAAATCCAAAAGCAATATTATGATCAGCCCAGGTTCCTCTTCATTAACCCTTGTAAGAAATCAGGATATGTTCAGGATATCATGCCGGGAGTGGCGGGGGTCCGGAGAGCGCTGTGCTCACGCGGCCATCACGGATGCCCGCCAAGCTCCTCCATGCAAATCAGTCTTGACCCTGTGCCTCATGGGAACAGTCCAGCCCGAACTGCCAAGCCAGGTTCTCCCTGGACTGGAAACAAGCATCCTGAGACCGGTTTTGGGGCATCACCCCATATCAGCCAGGCTAGCTTGAATCCTGTGGCACAGTGAGTCCAGAATCCACGTCTGGGCATACCTGTTCCACTCGGGGGGACAAATGCAAAAATAACACTTGATCTACAGACTGCAGAACGATGTCATACATTCATCCCAGTACAGAGATCTGAGCCTGAATCTATCATTTATTTGCACCCCATGCCATTCTAGTTTAAACCCAGCCATGTGCAAATCAGTGTTGACCCTGCCCCCAATGGGAACAGTCCAGCCCTAACTGCCAGGCCAGGTCCTCCCTGGACTGGAAACAAGCATCCTAGGACCAGTTTCGGGGTTTCACCCCTTTCCAGCCAGGATAGCTTGACTCCATTGGCATGGAAAGCACGAGACCCACGTCTGGGCATACCCGTCCCACTAGGTGTGACAAATGCAAAAACAACAATTGATGGACAGAATGCAGAACAATGTCATACATTTACCCCAGTACAGCGATCTGCGACTAAATCCATCATTTTGTTGCTCCCCATGCCATTACAATTTGAACCCAGCCATATGCAAATCAGTCTTGACCCTGCACCCAATGGGAACAGTCCAGACCGAACTGCCAGGCCTGGAAACAAGCATCCTAGGACCGGTTTCAGGGTTTCACCCCTAATCAGGCAGGATAGCTTGACTCCAGTGGCATGGAGAGCATGGGACCCACGTCTGGGCATACCAGTCCCACTCGGGGTGACAAATGCAAAAACAATTGATGGACAGAATGCAGACCAATGTCATACATTCTCCCCATTACAGAGATCTGGGCCTAAATCCATTGTTTTTTTGCTCCCCATGCATTTCCAGTTTGAACCTAACCATATGCAAATCAGTCTTGTCCCTGCACCCAATGGGAACAGTTCAGCCTGAGATGCTAGGCCAGGTCCTCCCTGGACTGGCAACAAGCAACCTAGGACCGGTTTCAGGGTTTCACCCCTCATCAGCCAGGATAGCTAATTTGCATAAGGCTGGGTTCAAACTGTTATGTTATGTTATGTTATGTTATGTTACTTTATTTCTTTTATAGCGCACGGCAACTCCGAGGAGCATCCCGGCGCTTTGGCAAAGAAAGACAGCATAGAAAGCAACCACACAACAGAAAACAAGAAAGAAAAACTATTTCTTAAAAAGCCATGTCTTCAGATCCTTTCTAAAGGTCAGAAGACAGGGAGCCGATCTCAGGGACACTGGTAATTCGTTCCATGCCTTGGGTGTCAGATAGCGAAAAGAACGACCTCCCAATCGTGCACGACGAATTACAGGAACTTTAAGCAAAGACAGACCCGATGATCTGAGATTCCTGCTTGGCACATACCGGAAAACGCGTTTCCCAATATATTTGGGGCCAATACCATTAAGGGCCTTGAAGGCCACAGTCAGGCATTTAAAAAGGACCCGCTTGGAGATGGGTAGCCAATGAAGAGTGTTCAATAAGGCAGTGGCGCCAGCTCGCCTTGGGAGTCCAAAAATAGCACGGGCTGCCGAATTCTGGACCACTTGCAAACGGGTCATAAGATATTTTGGTAGACCCAGAAAGAGAGCGTTTGCGTAGTCCAGACGCGACCCGATTAATGCCTGTACGACTGTTTTCCTGTGATTGAGTGACAGTAGAGGGAAAAATTTCCTCAACATCCGTAAGATGCCGAAGCACTTCCCTACAATGGACAAGATGTGGGGTCCAAAGGATAACTCACAGTCCACTATCACTCCCAAGTTCTTCGCCTTCGCAGCAACCTTGTCAGGAGGAAACATATCCTGAGGCCACCAGGATTTCCAGTCATGTTCCGGTGCGCAACCGAAAAAAAGCAACTCTGACTTGTCAGAGTTGCATTTTAAGCCATGACCTCTGAACCACTCAAACACCGCACCAAGGCAATCCCTGATCTTTATGCCATCAAATGACCCCTCCCTGTCACATGTGAACAGGAGTTGGGTGTCATCAGCGTAAGACACGATCCGGGCGCCAAAAGATTCCGCGACTTCCGCCAGAGGGGCCATAAAGATGTTAAACAGCATAGGGCTGAGAATGGAGCCCTGCGGGACTCCCACCTCTAGCGGAGCCATATCAGCGGAAAAAGGAGGCGCCCAGATCGTTTGCCGGCGGTCGGCCAGAAATGATTTTAGCCAGTTCCACACCGTTCCTCGAAGGCCACACTCCCAGAGTCTTACAAGGAGGGCATCATGAGGAACGGTGTCGAAAGCCGCCGACAAGTCAAGCATGACTAACACGGCCTTTCCCCCCGAGTCGAGAACTTCCCTGATAGCATCAGTGACCTCCAGCAGAGCCAGCTCCGTGCTAAAATTAGCTCGGAAGCCGGACTGCGAAGAGTGCAATAGGTCGTTTCCTTCGATGAAACTGGAAATTGTCCTATGCACATACCGCTCGGCCACTTTTGCCAGAGCAGGGAGAAGGGAGATTGGCCTGTAGTTGGCATGTATCAAGGGATCCAAGGTGGGTTTTTTGAGCAGTGGTAAAATCATGGCTCGCTTCCAGGCCAGAGGCACCTCCCCTGTCGACAGAGATGTATTCAACAGGGGGTTCACCAAGATGTTAATGGCGGGAGCCACTTTTCCCAAGCATTTAGCCGGACATGGATCTAAAGGAGAGCCGGATTTCAGGCCGGACAACAACTCCAAAGATGTACTAAGATCCATAGGGGGAAATGCAAAAAGGAAAGGGCCATGGTCATCCACCGAACGAAGTGGCGGTGGGTGGCTCACAACCGGTTGCGCACTAGAGAGAGAAGCCTGGATGGCTGTAATCTTACTGACAAAGAAGGTGGCAAGTTGTTGTATCCACGCGTCCGTATGAGTATGGTTAGGGGTGCAGACAGCAGGAGAGATAAAGTCCTGGACCACTTTGAAAATTTCTTTGCAGACATTATCAGCCTCATCAATACGATGTTCAAAATAGACCTTTTTAGCATCCCAAATAGAATGATGATAGGCTTTAATGGCTGCCCGAAATTTCAATTTCTCCGTTGGGTCGTAAGTCCGCCTCCAGGCCCTCTCAGCCCTCTTACACTCCTGACGTTGGGTCCTCAACTGAGGAGAGAACCAAGGGGCAGACGCCCTACGCTCTCCTAGTTTAGATCTTTTAATGGGGATTAGAGTCTCAAATCTTGCCAACAGCCATTTATGCAAGAGAGCAAGATTTTCCTCCAAATTTCCAACCAGGGGGCAAGGTGAGGAAATAAGAGCCTCAGACAGCATGTCCCCAGAGAGCAGATGAAACGGGCGTGAAGTTCTCGCAGCCACAATTTCTCTCTCCCGAACCGAGGCAGTAACCAGCAAACCAGCAAACTGGATTGGCATGGGGTGAAAAAACACGATGGATTTAGTCCCAGATCTCTGTACTGGGGTGAATGTATGACATTGTTCTGCATTCTGTCCATCAATTGTTGTTTTTGCATTTGTCACCCCACTGGGGTGGGTATGCCCAGACGTGGGTCGTGTGCTCTCCATGCCACTGGAGTCAAGCAAATCTGACTGATGAGGGGTGAAACCCCGAAACCGGTCCTACATGCTTCTTTCCTGTCCAGGGAGGACCTGGCCTGCAGTTCGAGTTTGACTGTTCCCATTGGGCGGAGTGTTAAGACTGATTTGCATATGGCTGGGTTCAAACTGGAATGGCATGGGGAGCACAAACACTATGGATTTAGGCCCAGATCTCTGTACAGGGGTGAATGTATGACATTGGGCTGCATTCTGTCCATCAATTGTTGTTTTAGTATTTTCTGTCCCAGTCCCGACCCTGGTCCTGGGACAAGCTCCGTGCTGTCTGCCACATTCAGGGTTAAGAGGAACTCATAATTATAAGAAATAATGAACAATATGGCTCGAGACCTTCATGGTCATAATACTTTGAGATTTTTTTTTTTTTTTTAGGTTGATGTTTTTAATATCATGAAACTGCCCCAAGACTTTGGAGCAATTTTCAATAGCATCAGACTAAATTACTCTTTTCTTTTTTATGTAGGGGGAGGTTAAGTGATTTGCCCAGAATCACAGGATGTTGAGCCGAGGTAGGAATTCAAACTGAGCCCATGCGGAGTTCGTGGAGTTTCACTCCACAGAATTCTGCTGAGCTACTGAAAAACTCTGCCGACTTCCACGGAGTTCCGCAACGGGCGGAGTATTGTTCGGCCACCCCTAATGCTGACATTTCAACAGCACAGAAAACAATACACTTTACATTGCAGCATTTAAACAGAATTTCGGTGTCACTACATCGCCTCAATAAGCCTATCATTAAGCTAAGATGACTATTGAATGTAATATTTTGCAGACAAGCAATTACACTTTCTTCTGGCCGCCCACTGAAGGAGAAAATGAATGAGCTAATAAGGGAGGCCACGTGACTGCACTCAGCTCTGGTACCTGGCTGGCTTCTGTCATGGCGGAACAGCTGGGATGTGCCATGTTTACACAATACAACAGAGTGGAGCAGTGACATATACGCGGCCTAGGGCAGATATTATTCTAATATATCGAAATACTGAAATATTTCTGTAATCCCCTTTACAAACATTCCATGCATCGGCTGCATGTAGCGAGTTACTGCTGCTTACCTCTAATGTCACGAGGCATCACGGACCTCGAGCAGATTTTCACTGGGAACAATTGCAATCGCCACATGAACATTTAAGAAAGTCACATTTCTTTTTCGCTGATTCTTTCACATGAAGTTCTCTCCACAGTTCACAATGATGATAGGGGATGAGTCGTCTCCGATTATCTGGTGCACTGCCACTGGAATGGAATACTATCATGATGAGCTGCACTGGATCTGCGTAGCAGGAAGCCTGTGCTTTTCTCCTTATAGAACTTTGGGAAATGGTTTCTGAATGCACAGAAGCAATACTAATATACCAGGGGACCTCTCCTTAACAAATAACCGTATTCCTTATTGCGGTGCATATTAATACAATACTGACTGAGCACCGCCACACTTTGTACAAGCAAACAGTAGCTCCATCAGGCTCCCCCCACCTTACCCCAGTACGACAAAGTAAGCAGGGAGTAACATCCCATACAGGAGTACCCATTGCCCCGTTGTAACAAAATGCAGCTAAGGTACAGCAAGGGTCAGCTGTTGCGCGGAGATAAAATCCCTATTCTCGGACCCTGTTCCGTGAAGCGGTGCGCAACACCAGTAGCCAGCGCTCCAGGTCAAACCCATGCCCCTTACAGGGCCAATAGCCAAGTTCATTTGAGTTGCTGCTGATCCCAGGAAGTACATACGATGCCAGCTGCGTCTTCTGCAACCCAGGTGCTTACTAAGTGGGTATAGCAGAAACCACTGGGAAACACAACATGTAGGGGAAAAAGACCTTTCATTTACTCAGTGTAAACTAAATCTCCTGTCTCAAAAACAGATGCGCCCTGATGAGCCTGATGCTAACAGCAGCGCACGAGACAAAATCACCGTGAGGGCATTGCCAGGACAGCAACCAATGATAAGAGGCTAGGAAAGCAAGGGACTTACCTGATGCGGTAGGGTGTAGGCAGGCAGAACTGACTTCGCGGCCCACAGCAAGATCAAGAAAGCCTTTGGCAGGGAGAGGTGCCCGGCCTGTGGCCCCATGCTTGTCCTGGCAAAAAGGGTCACTAAGGGTAAAAGATCTTCAGATGCAAATCACAGCTCCTGGGTCTTCTTCAGCTTTCTGCGCTGACTGCGCACTCCACTGGCTTCATTCCCAAACCTGCCACAGGCAAACAATCCTCACGCTCAGACAGATGCCCACGCTTCCGGCAGCTGTCACTGACTCCTCAGGCGCACTGTCTCCCCTGTGGTGCTCCTTGAGACAGGTCTTTCGGTAGGGTGCAAAAAATAACTCCACAGCTCCTCCCTAGGTGGTTGAGACTCCTCAGGCGGTTTAGTTACGTAAGCAAGCAGTTTTTTTTATCAGGGGTCAGGAATACAAGCACTATAGCTCTGCTGCGGTTGGTGTAGTTTTGCCGAACTCCTCGCTCCAAATGGAGCAAGAATTTCAAAACTCTGTGAAACTTGCCAGCGGAGCGGAGTTTGCCGCCCACCCCTATAATTCAAACCTGGCTATTATAGTCTAGGATTGGAGGCTCTGTCCACTAGGCTACATCTCTTCCCCATTTAACAATGTTTTGCAAAAAAGTACGAAACAAATGTGTTCTGGCCACCATAATACTTAATGGCCCACATGGATATTTATTCTCACATTTTAAAAAGTTTTTTTTGCTATCATCTAGTAGTAGTTGTAGGAAACTATATTTATTTCATGAGGGTAAAGAAGCTTGCAATGGATTGATTTTGAAGAGTGAGAATTTTGATATTTTTGTCCTGCAGGGAACAGTTGTGTCAAAGAGAGAATAAAAGAGACTAATTAAGAAGGAGAATATGACAGCTGTGAATGAGGCAGGTGTGGAGCTGTGTTGTGTGTAAAAGGTATTTAAAAAACTCAAATCTAGCCAAAAGTCAGTAGAGCACTGTTCAGGATCCAAGAGGCTTCTGGTAGTCCTTTTTCTATCTGCTGGTGTAGCCATGCATGATGTGGAAATCTTGATGGAAATGTGTTTCATGGCTTTTTGCTTGTTTTGCTTATGAGAAGTAGATCTACTTAGAATTCGGCCACAATAACAATTCCCTGCTCTAGGATGTTCAAGACACTTTTCAAGAGAAAATTGCCATGTGACTATTTCCTGCACCGCTTTTTAGTCTACCCCATACTACTGCATCCAGCACTTTGACCAGGTAGGCCAACAGTAACAGGACATCATTTGCAAATGAGCCGGGGAGGGAGAGGGAAGGGTAGAACTTAGCACGGGGAAATGTCTGCTTTCAAGGTGAGGCGTGGGGCTGTGACAGGCAGCACAACTTTGTTTTTTGGGGGGAGGTGGGATGGTAGCTTTGCTTTAGAGTCGGGAGTGGGGGCAGGCATTTGTCTTTGTCTTGGGATTGGGGGAAATGCCATGTGGATGGGGACAGCCTTTTCATATAGTGGGAACAGATCCCTGCTGTGGAATCCAGTTGTTGAAGCAGTCACCCTTTCGTTATTTGAACTTTTTTAAAGTTTGTGGAATACTCAGCATTTTTTTTATTAATATCACAAATGTATGAAGGCCCTACCTTCGCAACTTTGCACTCCAACCCATCATGAGTTTTATGTATTACCGATGATGAATGGGAAGCTAATGAGTAATAAGATGATAACCTGGGATTTATGGTCAGGCATAACTGTCTGAAAGAATGAGAATTGAAGGGTCCTCCAGAGAATGATATATTCATAACACTAAGAGCTCTGACTGGTGGCCTTAGGATCATGTGAGTGAATCTGGTGGGCTCTAGAAAAGGAGGGAAGACATATTATCATAGCAGAGTGTTAAAGGTCAACTATTGAGGATAAAGCATGCTGTACCCCAGATATGGATCCTGAATTCAACAGTTGTATATTTAGATGTTGCATGCAATGGATACTTTGCGCATATGTGGAACAGTTCAGGACGGTTTGCATTTGTTAAGGGTAAGAATTCAGCATTCAATATGTTTTCTAAGAGATGCAAATTTCGCTTTGTTAGCTAAAACCATAAAAGCAAGTTTGATTGAGAGATAGCTAAAGTCAAGAGATATTGACATAAATGAGCTGATAGAGGCCGAAGGCCTTTTGTTCGGAGAAGATTTAGTTAACAAAATAGGAGAGTATGTTTGAACATTTACAACAATGAGTAAGGTGCAATAATTAAGGTGCAAGTGTTTGGGAGTCGTGGTATTGGGGTGGATTACAAGAAGGAAATGTTTTTCCAGCATCAGATTTCAAAGGTCCCTCTACATAGGCCAAAGTTCAGAGGCAGTGGCTTTTTCTACTTTGCTACCAGACCTATATGAATTGACAACTTAGGATCCCTTTGTAATAATATTGGTTGTTCATGAACCCTGATCATTAAAAAGGGCCAAATGGCTCCTGAAACAAGGAAGGTTTACTGTTCAACCTGGTGTGCCTGGATCCATTGGTGACTGATAAGAATGTCACTCCACTGGAGCTTACAGCAATGAGTGGAGGCATGGTTTTTATAAGTTCTGTTTGGTTTGGACTATGCTTAATGGACCATTGATTGTTGCAGAAGGTGTTATCCTCCGTTAGGGAAAGCTTCTTTGAAAATATCTCTTGGTTTATAGAAATTTGATGGGTGTGCACCTCCATCGGACTTCAATGCCTCTTTACAGCTGACATGGACATGGTACTAGCTCTTTTTTGGGCTGTCCATAGAATGCCATTTAACCCCGAAGCAACGTTTTGCAAAGTTTGTATTTCTTAACAGTTAGGCTACTTTGGAACCTAAAGTTAGAGGTAAAAAGGTAATAGATTAGTAAAGGTTTTTTTGTTTTCTTGTGGATGAGTTCTGGCAATTGTGTTAAATATGTGATCTCATGCAGTTACTGTATTGCTTTGAAAGGGATAGGTTGATTAAAGTGAATTAGTAAAGGAAATGTGTTATTGGAATTCGGGCGGCTGTTAGTTGAATAAATTGGATGAAGGAGGGAAGAGTTTGGACAAGATGTTTGGGAGTCCATACTAATCAGAAAGGTTTGGGATAGGTCAGAGAGGGAAGGTATAGGTAGCGGATGAAAGCGAAAATGTACATATTATTTCTTTCCCCTTTAATTAGAAATTCATATATACATGTTTAGAGACACACAAAGACATCTAAGTATATAGCAATATGTATATATACATACACACATAAACACATTAAACTTATTAACATTTAGGTACAATGCAACACCCCATATACACACCAATATCCACATACATGTAATAATATTTACATGGTCAGGCACTTACATGTGTGTAATGCATAGATATATAAATAGGTTGTATATTCTTAATTTTTTCTCAATATTTATGTAACTCCTTATGTAATAATCACAAGTGTGTAGAGAGAAGTTATGTTCTATGTTATGTTATAGGGGTATTTGTAAAGCGCACGGCTACTCCTGCGAGTGTCCCGGTGCTGACTTAGCCCTATGGACAGAGCAGTTGGAAGCGACTACAGGAGTTCTACTCTCACTGAAACAACCAGGTTTTTAATTTCCTTCTAAAGCTGAGGAGAACTTGTTCCTGTTTGCAAGGAGGCGGCAGGCTGTTCCACAGCCTAGTGGCGGTCACCTGGAACGAGCGTCCCCTCAAACCGAGAGTGTGCGAATTTTGGAATGAAGGACAGCTTCTGAGTGGAGGATCTCAACGTTCTAGCAGGGGCATATGGCTGAATTCTGCTCCTGATGTAAGGAGCTCCGACATTATGAAAGGCTTTTAATTCTAACACCAAAGCCTTGAATATCACCCTTTTCTGCACCGGAAGCCAGTGCAGAGACATCAAGAGGGGTGTCATGTGAGTTCTGGAGTAAACCAGCAGGACGGCCCTTGCTGCCGCATTCTGTACCACCTGCAAACGGCCTAGTAGGTAGTCAGGGAGGCCAAGATACAGAGCGTTGGCATAGTCCAGCCTAGATGTTATCAGAGCTTGGACCACAGTTTTCTATGAGAGACTGAGAGGAGAGAGAGAAAGTACCTCATCATTTTCAGTAGTCCGAATCATGTGGCGGCTACAGATTGAACTTGTGCCTTCATGGACATGTCCACGTCCATTTTTAGCCCAAGATTTGTTACGGTGGTAACTGGGCAAGCTGGAGGGGACATGTCCTGAAGCCACCAATTTTGCCATTCCTGAATGTTTTTAATTTTATTATAAAAATATTACGCCATACGGTTGGTCCCTTCCTCTGTGGGAGTTCAAGGGGGCTTAGTTACTTTTGGAGAGGAGAAGGCCTTCACAATTTTGAACAACTCCAGGTTTCTGTTTCCAGCTTGTTTTATTTTTGAGGCCAGGAAGCTTTTTTCCCCTCACGCACTTTGGCGTAATGCGTCTTCAAGGCCAATTAGTAAGTAGTTTTCTTTATGGGTCAAAATTCTTCCTCCATAATCTCTCCAGGCATTTGCATGCACTCTTTTCCTTAGTTCTTCCGTGAACCATGGGGCGGGGGCATGACCTGTTTTGGCTACCAACATTCTCTGTGGTGCTAATTGCATGGCCCACTTCAGGATCCAGCCTTCTAGTGATATGATATGAGAAAAACATTTATACAGCGCATGTTCACCAGCTGCTTCTTGGCGCTTTAGGACAGGCAGAGAGCAGACTGCAGAGGGAGACAATTTATTCATAAGCTTGCGAAAACAGCCACGTCTTCAGGGCTCTCCTTAATGAGTGGTAGGAGGGAATGAGACGGAGATCAGGTGGAAGAGAGTTCCAAAGATGCGGGGCCTGGAAGGCAAATCTTAATCTCCCAAGCCTTTTCCGCCTGAAAGGACATGAGGATAGCAAGTTAAGGCCCGCCGAGCGGAGAACTCGAGAAGGAGTGTATCGGGGGAGAAGAGAAGAAATGAAAGATGGGCCTTGGTTGGCGAGGGCCAGGTAAGTGATGCAGCCCACCTTAAAGAGACTGCGCTGGACTACAGGAAGCCAGTGCAAGCTCCTCAAAAGGGGTTTAACAGAACTGGTCTTTGGTTGCCGAAAGACCAGTCTAGCTGCTTGATTTTGAACCAGTTGAAGTTGATGGGACTGATAAAGAGGGATACCTACATATAGTGAATTCGCATAATCAATACGGGAGACCCCTAGACCCAGTATTGCATGAACCAAGGCATCATGAGTAAGAAATCGACTGATCTTTCTGATGCGGCGTAGATGGTAAAAACAGACCGACATCACAGATTTAATTTGAAGTTTCATGGACAGATCCTTGCTAATGGTAACTCCCAGGCTCTTGACCGAGCTCACTGGACAGGGGGCACAGCCCAGAGTGTGCGGCCAAAAGCTGGAGTTCCAGGGGTTGGCCGTGGGTCCAGTGAGCACCAGCTCGGTCTTATCTGGATTCAGCTTAAGCTGGTTGGCATTCATCCAGCAGCTGATGGTCGTCATTGTCGACTGAAAGTTTTCGATGGAGGCGGGGGAGGAGTCGATATTAAAAATAAGCTGAAGGTCAACCGCGTAATTGAAGATGACCACTGGTTTCTCCCTTAGCATAGAAATCAAAGGAAGGATGTAAAGATTAAACAATAAGGGAGAGAGGGCGGAACCTTGTGGGACCCCACAGTGAGGTCTTTCTCTTCAGACATAAAGGGGCCAAGCCGAACCGCTTGCTTTCGGTCTTGCAGAAATGATGCAAGCCACCTGAGCGGGGTGCCCCTGATGCCGGCTTCTCGACCCACTGAATAAGAATGGAATGATCAACGGTGTCGAACGCCGCCGACAAATCAAGGAGCACCAGGGCCTGGGAGATGTTTTGGTCCGCCCCCTTTCTGAGTTCGTCATGGACTGCCACCATGACGGACTCAGTGGAGTGCTGGGGTCTGAATCCCGCCTGGTGCTGGTCCAGGAACCGAGAGCTTTCAATGAAGGGGCCAAGGCAGCTGGAGACATGGGCCTCTAGTAATTTACCAAGAAAGGGGAGCAAGGAAATTGGTCGAAAATTGCTCAGGGTTGCCGGGTCTGCCCCAGGTTTCTTAAGGATGGGTGCTACAATGGCCGACTTAAATGAGCTGGGGACCACACCCAATCCGAGGGAGTTATTAAGCAAGGAAAGGGGCACACCAGGAAGACTAAGAAAGATCTCGTGAGCAATGTGGGCAGGGCCACTGTCTAAGGGAGAACCTGAGCGAACTCTACAAAGGAGTGAGGGGAACGTCTCTTTTGTGATCAGGGGGAAATTCAGAAATGAGAAGGGGTTTATAGGAGGGCGCCCAGTGTCAACTCCCAGATCAGATTTGGGAATACTTGCTTTGATTAAAGCTATCTTCTCAACAAAGTAATTGTTGAGAGAATCACAAAGAGGCTGAGAGGAAGGGGAAATCATCGTAACCCTATCAGGTTTGACAAGTTCATCAACTATAGTAAAAATCTCCCTCGATTTGTTGGAGGAGTTGAGGATTTTTTGCGAAAAATGCTTAGTTTTGGCCGCGAGAATTGCTAATTTATATTCTCTCAGGGCAGTCAAGAAGACTGTCTTCTTAAGAGGACAGTAATCAACCCTCCACTTGCGCTCAGCTTGCCGAAGGGCAAGCTTCATATCAGATAAATCCTTAGAAAACCAGCGCTGGGCGTCATGGGGGCGCTTAATCCTAATTCTCTTTAATGGGCCAAAGGAGTCACGAGCTTCAGCCAGCCAGGTATGAATATTGTCAGCCTGAGCATGGACAGACAAAGGAAGGCCTGCCACCCCAAAAGGGGAGGGGGACGTCGTGGTTAACGAAAGACAAAGCGCAAACATCCTCCTATTAACCTCTAAAAGGAATGGAATGTTGCCATAATAAAGTGGCTACTGCCTCGGGCGTTAACTCTGCATAGGATCTAAAACTACTAGACCTAGCTTTGCACTGGAAAGATGGATTCCCTGTTTCCCTGCGTATATGGAAGGTGAGCAGGAAATGATCAGACCAGATGATAGGAAGGGGTTAGTCTATTTTAATCTTAGCTGACGAAAAGATCTGGTCCAATATATGGCCTTTTTCATGGGTAGGTACTGAAATATAAGGTGTTAGGTTCAAAATACTAAGAGATTCACATAACTTCATGGACTGCCATATGATCCATGTGTATGTTGAAATTGCCTAGTACCACACAATGATTATATTTGGCTGCGATAGGGGACAGGTCGGGTCCAAGAGATTCTAGGAAATCTACCTGCTGGTCCCGGTGGTCGGTAAATTACTGCACCAGCCATCGATTGCTGAGCAGACACCGTTAGACAAAAACCGAGGCTCTCCGCCCCCTCAATCTCTGCCATAGGTAGGGGCAGGCAAGCAAGAGAGTTTTTATAAATAATGGCCATGCCCCCCCCCAGCCCTATCCTTCCTAATTATCAGATAGTCTGAGGGAATCACATTCGCAATATACGGGTTGGATTCCTCATTAAGCCATGTCTCAGTAATAAACATGATATCAGGCTTTATGTCAGTGAGGAGATCAAACAGTTCTAACTCATGTTTTTTTATGGATCTTGCATTAAGAAGGACTGCCTTCAAATTGCCTTCTTTCATCACAAACCATGGTTGTTGAGTACAGGCCATGCCTCCAACTACTCTTGAAGGGAGGCGGTCATTGTTATATGGCTGTGCATCCCACTTACATTTTCCACATGAGAGATGGCTAGTATCTCCAGATAGAGCAGAGTGGATGTTACAGCTCCCCTGTTTATACAGGGCTAAAATACTTTTTCTACTGTATGTCAGTTTTACCTTAAGTGCGGTAATTCTGCCTGACGTGCAACAGGCAGCTTCTCCGGCACTGGTCGCCTCTATGGCGCTGATGGGTGCAAACTGGCTTGCCTTTGCGTCCCTTTTTGACGCCTCCAGCTCCCAGAAAAACTAGACCGCACCCTGAGAGAAGGGAACCAGGAAGTGCAGAGACTATCTATCGGTTTCTGCCACCCCGGGTATCAGATTCCGACTCAAAGTACGAATTCAAGTTCCCCCCAAGTATTCATTCATTGCCCATACAATTTTAAAAACATTTAAACATGTGTAAAAAATGGCAATAGAAAACTCAGTGCAAAGCCAGCAATATTTAAAACAGAAATCGGGTCAGTTTCAAGAGACACGAACGGAGAGCAGCTGACTACTCCGTCTATGGGTCGAGCGTGCTCGCGCAGCGTCCCTTTTTGACGCCTCAAGCTCCCAAAAGAACTAGACCGCACCCTGAAAGAAGGGAACCAGGAAGTGCAGAGACTACCTATCGGTTACCGCCACCCCGGGTATCAGATTCCCACTCAAAGTACAAATTCAAATTCCCCCCAAGTATTAATTCATTGGCCATACAATTTTAAAAACATTTTAACATGTTTAAAAAATGGCAATAGAAAACTTTGTGCAAAGCCAGCAATATTTAACACAGAAATTGTGTCAGTTTCAAGAGTCACGAACGGAAAGCAGCTGACTACTCCGTATAAGTACAACATCATCTACATACATATGTTGTCATGTTTGTGTACCAGAGTTCCCTGCTTTCTAGTTTGCCCAATGTATGCAGAATTCTAAATCTGATAGGGTATTGTCTTGGCTTATACTGGGTGCTACCTTGTGTCTGGACAAAGCTATAAACCTCTCTGATGAGCTCTAACTAGAGCAAAACATGTGCTATTGGTTTCTATTATTAATTCCTGATTGTCTTGGATGGGATTTTACCAATGTTAAGCTGTAAAACTGTGCCTGGAGTGGTAAAAGGCTTTTGTCATTTTCAACTCAGCAAGGATGTCACTAGATAAAATGCATGAAGACTTTGCTGTAAAAATGGCAACATACTTTGTCATTTTCTAGTGTAGATGGTGCAGTGCTAAATTTATGCCTAAAACTTTGCTGAAATATCAGACAGTTGAGGTGAGCAGATTAAGAGTGTCGCTGGTGTTGTAGGGTGCTCTATATAGGAGCTATTCTCCATCTATACTTGGGAACAACCAAGGGTTCCCTGCTTCCTTTTTTGCATAATTTATGTGGCACACTAATCCTGAAAGCTCATTGTCTTGACTTATGCTGGGTCCTTCCTTGTGTTTGGACAATGCTGCACCTCTCTGATGAGCTCAAACTAGAGCGAAACACGTGTCAAGGTTTGCATTCATACATTTCAGGTCGGTTTGAATAGTATTTTATCAATCCAAAGCTGTAATACTATGCCTAAAGTGGTAGAAGGCTTGTGGCATTTTTCAGCTTGGCGTGGATGATATTTGCTAATCCCAGCTTCCTTTTTTAATGTAAGTTAGACACTTACACATACCCTCCAATCATATTTATATACTGTTATATATATGTATTATAACAGAAAGAAGAAACCCATATGCACACAGTCATCTACTTGAATGCTATCTATATACTATGACATGCATAAATATATTAAGCATAAACATACATTTATTTATTTTTTATTTATCTATTTTATATTTCTGAATGAAGAACAATGTATTCATGTATATAGACAACCCCATATATCTAAGTATATACATCTAAGTATAAATATACACACATGTATGCATTACACTTGACAACATTTTTGTGCAGTGAATTGAATCATATATATCTATGTTCATATGTACAAACATTCAGCATGATTTACATGATAAAATATGCATGTGTATATTGTTCATAATCATGCGTAGGTTTTTATAATATATATTAGTGTATGCATTCAAGATTGACAGCTGCATGGCAATGTAGTATGAGTTGTGCACTCTTATTTGCTGAGTCACTTCTTTCATACTGAACGCTAGTAACAGTGGTAGTTCCAGCGTAACATCCGTAAAAAAGGTTTCAGAACAGTTCATGCACCAGAAATAATGTCCCAATTGGGTATCTGAGAACTTGCATAATTATTGCATTCAATAATTTTCCTCCAAAGTAAAATGTCATATAGTCAAGAGTTTGGTCAAAAGCAGACTACATAGCAACTACACTGATTTTAATTAAAAAACAACAGTATTTCGTGCATGTTAATGAGGAAATTCATTTTCTTTTGATTTTTTTCTTTTGATTTTTCCTGAAACTTTCTCTTAGCTTTTCCTTAATGTTGGTATATATATTTTTTAAGCCGGACTGCCGAAAGGCCCATGCCACAGGGGCACACGTCAGTTAATGCCCTTTTCACTTTTCTAACATTACTATGGGTAAGTGCTCGTTGAAGTCCATCAATACAGCGTGCTTTTGTCATATGACTGGATGAAGGAGGCCCTCAGGCATGGGGCCATCAGCAGCAATGTGTCCTTGGACTAATTACTGCTCCTGTTCCCTCCAGCAAGTCCCACACAGTGGGATTGCTTAAAAATCTTCAAAGGCCATGCCCCCTTTCTCCACAACTCTGCAAACCCGACTCGTGGTGCACTACTGGTTGGGTTACGAAGTCCATTTTACTACTTAGGGACCTTGGGGGCCAAGAAGCCCTTCTGGTATTTCCTGTAAGTCCTATTCAGCAGGATTCCTGGTAGCTGGTCGGAGGCCCAGCCCTCTTTCTTCACCACTCTGCAAACATGACTACTAGTTAAAAAACATAGAAATTCATTGAAAAAAACAAAGGTTACTGGAACGTTATAGTTAGAAATTAGCTTTTAAAAAACCTTAGTAATTCAATGGAAAAACAAGGGTTACAGGGATGTTATAGTTGGGTTCAGATTTCACTAGTACAAAAGCAATGAATTTCTGCAGTTATTTACCTGAGCTTACTATAACCTACGCCGGCAATGCACTGCTTTTGACCTCACATATTGAACCACTCATGACATTGTCAGTGACATCACTGATGACATCTCAAATGACATCACTGATGACATCATCCACAGAACCACTCACAAACACACCCATTCACAGACATATACCAGAACTCACACACCCACTCACTCCTCCATAGAGCCAGTCACACACCCACTCACTCACTCATACACCCACTCACATAACCACATACTAACCCATACAGCTACTCACATACCCACTCACTCACCCAATATGCCTCTCAACACAGCCACTCACTCACCCATCCAGCCCTCATACACTCACTCAGACAACCACTTATATACCCATTCACACATCCATACAAGCACTCACACATTCCTGTACTCACCCATAGAGCCATCAATACAGACACTCACTGTCCAATAAAGTCACTCACACACAAAGTCATTTAATGAAACAATACTCAAACAGCCACTTACTCACCCATACAGCCAGTTACACATGCAGTCACTTACTCATACGGCAATTCAGATACCAACTCACTCACCCATACAGTCACTACACACCCACGTATCCACTGATAGAGCCACTTACACCGTCACTCATCCACCCATACAGCCACTGAAAAAAATAAAGGTTAAAGTTAGGTGAAATCTCAGTGACAAAGTAAAGTAAAAACAAATTCTCGTGAAGTTAGTAGGCACTATGCACGAACACTTCTAATTTGCATGTTAACATTTAAAGTTGACATATTTTTAAACTGTGACTTTTTCCACACATTTGCATGTGTGCCCGTATGAGATAGAGAACTCAGAAAAGGTTTGCTTACAAATAAATATTTTCAAAGGCACATTATCATACCTTAGAACATTCTGTCCAAGGACTGGGTACACTGCACATATTGGGCTTGTTTGTTGTTGTCTGTTTGGCGACAACAGTGACAACTGGACCAGAGATCAAGCACAGAACGAATTGTTCCATTTTAATAAATATATAACTTCACCAAGCCTCCATTCGGCAGAGGATAATTTCGATGGATTGTACCGGTCTTCCTCTGCATGGATTCTAGTCAGCTGAATCCCATCATTATTCTGAGAGGGATGGCGGCCTATGCTAAACCTAGACTAGCTACAAGATGACACAGGTAAATGGGAAGTTAGGCCAGCCTAAGTTATCTGGCAGAATCGCATCCAGCTATGCTCCCTACGATAGGCAGTGCTAGGTAGGAGTACAATTATATGTATTTATATAATCAATGCAACAGTTATAATGGTTGAATTATTCATCTTCTTCACCATTCTGGTAATGATGATTACTATGCTTTGTTTTCTTCTACTTATAATCACATCACACATATTTTACATAAGAATCCAATTGCTTTAATAAATGTTTGAAATGCCAATCTGTGTATTACTTGTGTTTCTTCTTTGGGCATGCTGACTTCACAATAAAGGGTAGATCTGTTTCCATGATTTCCTTTAGGGGAATTACGATTATCATGTTCTGATGTTGCATACACCATCAGGTACTCTGTAAGGTTTAAGGGTCCAGATAGCACACTATGAGCTAGCCAGGAAGTAGATCAACATATTCTGATTGTATGAGAGGACTCAATCGCCATAGTTTTGATGCGTATGTTGCCCAGACGCACAGTCTTACTTAATTAGTAGGAACCGTACAACAGTTATACATTGTAAAAAAACACTGAAATTCACCAGCTACTGTTCGCTCTAGTACTTATAACTCCTGCCTTAAGGTAACTATAACTCACACCCCCTGGTAACTATAAGTTGCGGCTCCTCCAAGCACAGTTTTGTAATCAAAGATGTAATTTCAGATATTGCAGTCATGTTATCAATGAAATCATAGATCATTTAATAAATTATGTAATAAGTAGGATAATTAGCTGTGCATGGCGAAGGCAGAAGTTATAATTACCTTAAGGCATGAGTTATAGTTACTAGAGATAAATATAACTAATGAATTTCAGTATTTTCTTTTGATTAAAACACTACATTGTCACTGAAATTTTCACCTAACTATAACATCACTTTAACCTTTAGTTTTTTCACAGTGAATTTCTAGTATTTCGTTAACATAAAGTAATATTTCCTTAGCTTACATAACACCACCCTTGCTGCACATGGACTTAAGCATTGTGCGGCAGGGCATTGGCAAGAGGATCTGCGTCTAACCAAGATGAGCAGTCAACACCATCCCTAGATTCCTCCCCAAGCCACTAAGGACGCCGGCGGCCCCATCCCCGGGTCTTTCAGGGGAGGGGGATGTTTGTCTCCTCCCCATAAATTGTCCAAGGACTCCAGTGAGATCCGGACTTTCAAAAAATATATATATTATGGCCCAGATGGGATCCTTCTAGGACACCACCACATGGTGTAAGGGGACAGGGTTTCCTAACCCTGCCCCCTTATATTACTTTTTTGCTGCTACACCAGTAGAGGGCACTAAGTCCCCAGGTCCTGTAACGACTGCCGCAACATTTTCTAGGATGCTGTAAAGCATTGTACTGATTGTACTCAAATTCCTCAAGGTTGGTTAGATGCTCAATAGGTCCACCTCTTGATAGCCTTAATTGTAATTGCTGTGATAGTACAGAAGTTTAGGGTGATCAAGTGAGGGAACGAGAGGGAGGGAACAGGGGGGAAGAAGACCTGTAACAACAAGAAATAGAATCTATATTACCTTGAGCACACCACCATGCTAATAATGCAATTTCTGTCAAATCTATGGTACCTGTAAATAAAATAATCCATATTTCTAAGTAGGAGGTATAGTATATATTTATTTATAGATATTGATTTCTCATCTTAAATTCGTGAAGATTTCTATGCTCTTCCTGAAAAATTGTAGTTGTAATAAATAAAAGCAGGACATTTATATCCATATATACTCCTACTGACTGAATCCTCTTTTGCCTTTTATCTAAAGAGAGGCATATCATACATACCAAAACAAATAGTGTGCCTTGTATCATAGGGTGTGACCAATTTCCTTTGGACTCACGCGAGCCCTGTTAAAAAAGGCAAGAAATAATACAACCAACTTAATCATAGGCATCTTTTGAGTACATCAGCTTAACACTCCTCCTCCTGATGTAAAGATTTGAATCTCAATACTTAGGGATAGTATTACTCCACACTGCCAAAAGAGGATGTTTTCAGAATTTGTTTTACTTGGAAGAATTGGGAACTAAATATAACTTCTATTGAAATGTCAGCAATTTTATCACCATTGTCTCGTATCAGGGAAATGTGACTAAAAAGTAATTGCCCCAACCTTTTGATTACCTTGGAACCCAATTTGCAATGAACAAATCCGGATAAGTGCAATTTTAGACATACGAGTAGTTATATAGCAGATTGTGTTCACCGGCTTTCAAGGCGTGAGTTATCTTCCCCAAATAGGCAATTAAATTCCAAACTTTCCATAAAGTTAGCGAACACTCGCTAAACCACCTTTAATGTGGTTGGTCACGCTAATCACACACAGTACATAAAATAAAAAATAGTGCAAGCAAAAGGCTTATGTAAGTCCCTTACTTCACCAGAAACTTTGACAAGGATTACTGTGGCAGACCTTAAAAAACAGCAACCAGAATAATCTGCACTGTGATGACAGTGGAAGCAGTATTTATGTTCTTCCGGGTTGAAAACTGGACTGCAAATCAACCCCTCTTCCTGAATACTAAGTGATGAGTAGAATAATGGGAAATGTAGTTCATAGTTGCCCCTTCTTCTGAGCCTCATCTATGCTCTACCATTCATGAAGATCCTGAAACAGCTTAACCACTGTCTTTAGCTCCTGTGATGGTAAAACCGTTTTTATCTACTTAGGATTCTCCTTGTTCCCAAGAACATTTACTTCATTATTTCCTGTACCCCTCTTAATGTGTGTAACAGATGTTGTGGACAGCCAATACGAGTACTGCTCCCATGGGAGCATTGCTCCAGCAGTTACAAGATGACCCAAGGGTAATAAAGCCGCACCCGGACCAATCAGAAGGCTTTATTTTTTAATTGGTTTCGAGGGACTGTCAAGAGAGTCCCTCGAACCCAGCCTTCCAGATATACAAATATTATTGTATTTTAGAAACTACTTGACAGATTTACATCTAATCTGTAAAAAGCACATTTTCCAAGCCATGTTCTAGCTTCCTGCCAAATATAGTGTAACTCTTTGCAATTTCACTTTTCAAAAAATCTATGGAGCATGCATTTGGATTTTTTTAAGTTTTGGGACCCCCTTTTTTCTTGATCTCCGCTTGATCACCCTGAAACTTTCCAGGACAGAGCTGAGGAGGATGAACATTTTTTGTTGAAAGTTTTGTGAAGAAGAAACCATATAACGCTCTTCCTATGGAAATGATCAAACAACAGTGAGCAACCCAAAATATACCCTTGAGGGTTTGGGTGATTAAATGTAAAAGGTAAAAGTGCCGTCAAATTCCAACAAAGGAGTAAAGGGCTCTATTATCTCCAAAGTTGTCGGTCACAAGTAGCGAGTAGAATACAGCAAGCTGTATTCTACTCGCTACTTGTGACCAACAACTTTGGAGATAATAGAGCCCTTTACTCCTTTGTTGGAATTCTGCACGACCTCAACTAACTCTGTGGTTGTAGCCAGATCATTTCGTATAGAATTTTCATACTCCGGCGATAGCCGACACTAACCGCTATGGACATCCATATGAGAGTTTTTTACCGCAAGACGTTAGATTACTTTGGTCTTTTTATACAGTATACAATTGACAATTGTCCTGAAGATGGTCTCACAAAGTCATATGTAGGAGACCGAAACGTCGACCTTCACCTCATCCATCTTCTGTTTCATTCAGACTTATATTGATTCTGGATAGGTGCATTTAGGTTCTGTTGTGTCAACTGTCAATGTATTTTATGTTTGACCTACAGCCCTAATTGTTTCTGAATTAATTTTATCTGTATACAATTCTTGACCCTTCAATTCTCTGATAAATCTCTTTTTTGATACACCTTGGTGTTTGTTATTTATGTTTTGTGTTCTTTATATTTTATTCATGATCACATATCAGTTATTCGATTGGTAATGAATTAAATTCACAAAGGGATTATTCATTCATCCTATTAAGTGTATCCAAATTTCTAATTGTCATTTAAACAAATTCCCTTGACGGCACTTTTACCTTTTACTTCCTATGGAAAAGCAGACCCAACTGTATCTTCTCAGTGGCGACTGCCACTAGGTAAAATGTATATATTATCAAGGCCCTTTTGCCGGCTGAAACGCGTCATGGCGGTGGTACATGGTGTTTGGAATCAATAAAAGAATTTGCACCTATTTCTGGGTCAGTGTTCGTCTTCCGCATCTAGGTTTGGAGTTACAGATGGAGTCTTCTGCATATATATATGTGATCTGGTAGCCCGTTGTTGCAGGCTGTGATGTGAATAAAACAAACTTCGCCTGAAGAGCTGTGGTGGTCTGAGTTCCTTCTTCGCCGCAAGTCGGAGGTGGTTGGAATTTTGTGCTGCATATATATATATATATGTATATATATATATATATATATATATATATATATATATATATATATATATATATATATATATATATTTAAATAAAAAAAATTTATTGCATCATTTTCTTTTACAACGTATGTAGGTATGAAGTTAAGACTAGTAAAACGACTCACTTATATAAAGTTACATTCACGATATTGTGGTAGTCGAACTTCAGTATACCATATTTTGGAAGGACCAATATTTAAAAATCGATATTGTGGTAGAACACTGAAGCAGATGTTTGGAAATATTTTGGATGTTATTTCTGTACCAACATTTCATTTCCTTTACTTTCCAAAATCACTATCGAGCCTCTTACTGGGCATAAATTGAAAAATATCACTTTCTTTGATGATGAGTAAAGAATAAAAGGAAGACTCTGCCTGGCAGCCAGCCAAGCAATTATAGTAATTCTGGCGATTTAGTCCTTAAAATGAATTATGAAGGGTCCATTTCGCACTGCCAGTTGGAAGCCCTTGTAAAACACATATAGACACTTGGGGCTTCCGAGCCCTGGGGCAGTGAGATCTCTGGCTGCCATTGAAAACCTCATATTAATATATGTTATTTTATTTCAGGGGAAGAAAAGAGATTAATTGCTGAACAGTTTTCCTCTGCAAGTGGTTCAAGGTGCATTGTGACAACTCTCAGAATATCTCGTCTCCACTTCTGCGTGCTGTTTAATGTCAGCTCCAAGCCTGTCTAGTATTCCTGAGGGCGATAATCAAAAAGAGAAGCAATTTCTTCAGGTTGACAGGTTATCCAATTGAAGGCAGATTTATCTCAGCAGTTAGTCTGCAGGTGTGAGGTAGAAAGAGGTGGTCAAGTGAAGCCCTGCCACGCTGTCGTGGGCTGTGTGAGATAGGTGAGGGAGCAGAGGAGAGTGCAGCTGGTATTGTGTACTGAGAAGGGACTTGAGGTCTGGTGGAAAACGAGATAACAATAAATAAAACCTGGCGCAGGGCTCCATGGCTGAGCGGAGTGCTGTCGCTCAGGAATCTGGAGTTCTTGTTTCTACACTTCATCATGGAGGAGAGTTTCATGGATCCTGACCACAAGCAGGGTACATGCTGTCAGCAGATGAACTGGACGAAAGGTCCTCACGGCGTTCAACCTTTGCAGCCATTGCTAGTATGAGGGTACCAGCTGCCAGGACCTTGCATATGTAGTAAAAGGGTGTGACATAAGTAAGTGCAGAAACACAGGGGTAGAAAGTTTTGCAAGTGCGCTTGTGGCAAAAATAGCTTTTATTTAGTGTACAATAATGACCACAAGCACAGTTCGAAATTGTGTGGTGTCACACATGATATTGCACAAACATTTAAAAATATACCCTTAACAGGACAAACTCAGTTATTGGACCTCGTTCCAGTCCCACCCAGGCACGAATTACTTCATTGTTGAACACCCGCAGGTCCGTGATGGGAGTAGAAACAAGAGATTAGAATAGACGGTAGCCACGGTAAAACATTTAATTAATATGACAAAAGAGCCACCAGTCTTACAAAAAAAATTGAAATAATATTGAAGTGCAAAAATTATTCAGCACAGTTGACGAAGTATATTTTGTTCATGTTTTGTTTTGCATTTCTTTAAAAAAAAGTCCTATTCAAATAGAGGAGGCAACGAGGTAAATAGTTCTGCACCAGTGAGGTTACACCCAATAAATTGCAAGGCAGGTACATTATAGGGAGGGTCGGGTCCTTTGAAGCCCTTGGGTATACAGGCAAGCATCCTTGTATGGAGCTGCGGAGAAGAGGCAATTCCCAAGTATCGGTTTACCACACCAATCTTTCAGTACAGAATATACACCCATTGGCATACTCGCTGTACCACTCAGCTGTGCAGCAGCTCGTTGATACTGCACGTGCAGATGATGAGCAGATGCAAATGTGAGATGAGAGACAGATAACACTAACATTATATTTCAAAAGTAAATTCGCCAGACCTCTCTCTCAAACACCTTCAAACATTTTCAAGACTCACGGACAATATTTAACTCATTTGGCAGCGTATTAACGTGATTTGATTCGTATGTATTGATTTTGAAGGAGTGCCTAATGATAACCATGCTCAAAAAGTATAAAATGCTTCTATTACTATGAAAACCTGCACATTCTCCAAAGACAATCCATATTGCCTCTGTAGGGCTATTCAAAGAAATCTAGAGGAAATTACTTTGTGATACACATCTCCTACCAACATGGCCACATTTTCTGCAAACAGTTGATGCTCCTTACTCTATGCTGCCTGACTGGATACATAAAAAACAAAAGCACTACGCAAGCCAATAATTTTTATGTTGGGGGAAGTTCATAGTTAATTGGGAGAGTTTGTGTTTTGCTCCCAGCTTCCATGGAATCAAGATCCCATCACGAAGCAGCATGTTGAGCTAAAAGAATATGGCAGTTGGGAGTAAGGTTTTATGCTGAACAAACTGTATTTGGGTAAGCTGTACTTCTAAAGAAGAGTGCAATAGAAAAAACATAGAAGATGAAATGGTCATTGTAAGTGGTGATCCCGAAAGGCATATACAGTAACGTATTGCACAATAAATTAGTTTGAAAAAGGACCAGAATTGTGGTTGCATCATTAAGACAATGCCTATGCCGAAAAGCATTACGTCTGTGTCTTTATAAAATTTAAATTTGTGCCAAAAGGTTACCTTGGAGTGTGTGGGTTTATAACACAGCGCTGCACCCTCAACTGGCACCAGCGTGAAGGCTGGATGTAACAGGATTCTGCAGCAGGGAGCTTCGAGTACAAAGCGGGTTTGGGGGGCAGCCAACCACAGGAAGGGTGCAGTCCAGGGCACTGCCATTTTAGATATTATATTTGGGTTGCACCAGCACAGCCCAATATAGCCTAGAGTGTCCAGCAGGGCACGCCTGACATCTGCAGGGATCCCTTTGCGGCCAGAGCACGTAGGCCCAGAACGTCCTCCTTGACCCCAGTATCAGATGGGGTTGGAATGGCCTCCAGAGTAATCTAGCAGAAGGTCGGTATTTAGCAGTGGCAGAACGGCACAGATGCGTTTAGTCAACCTCCCTGTACACCCGACGTCAGGTTAAGAGCTTGCCGAGCAAGGGGGCAGGGCCTCATGGCCTGGAAGTGTTAGATTATGATTAGGACAGCCTGGAAGAAGGCATATTGAGGGAGGAGGAACCTAGGGCGATTAGGGAAAGCCCTAATGCTGTGTCAAGTGTGTTTCAAGGGTTTTTGGAGAGACCGGCAACTGCATCAGGTTATGCGGAGAGGCCAGCCAGAGCGCCTGGAGGAGACAAGGCCTCTGGGGAGGTGGACATCATCTGTACGGCCGCCGACCTTGGAGGCAGGTACGACTACAAGCATGGCAGGAAAGCCTGCAATAGTTTCCATTAATGTGGACACAGTATAGCTGCGGGGGTGGGCAAGCGTTTGCGGAAAGCGAAATATGTGACGGATGTGGCGGTAGGCACTAATGAGTTGGATGGTCCTGGGGTAAGTAAAGTGGAGAGTAGTACCTTCACGGGGAAGGAGACAGGGTAGGAGGCTGAGAAAGGGAAAAAGAAGGATGTCCCAGAGAGTAAAGATATGGGTGTGACCAAGCCTTTGGGGGTGCATCTTATGCTGGTCACAAAAGAGCACATCTGGAAAGGGGAGTACGTTGAGATGCTCAAACTGTTACACAGGGCGGTGAGGTCAAAAGCGGGTTAAAAAAAGGAAGAATACTAGCTCTCCAAGTGGCCAAAGGTTACCCTTATAACCAACACTGGATGGTAGCTTCCCTAATTTATGCCAGTGTTTAGTTCAAAAAGTACCTGCAGCGTTGTGAGGGGGCCGCACACTTGATCAGCTGTTTTGGAGTAGGGAGTGGCAATTACAGCCAGGGAGGAAGCCACAGGCAGCAGCCCAGAAGTAGTTCAGGGGGGCAGCAGAAGTAGTTCACAGGTACCCGAGGCGGTAGTGGAGCTCATGAGGCCGAGCCAAAAGGCTCCTACTCTGGTTAAGGTGGACAGGTTGGAGTACTGGCTGAGGTGCTACGAGCAGCGGTAAGAAGTGGGGATTTTGTTGAAAGGGTTTCAGGAGGGGTTTGAGTTGGGGTACATGGGGCCTCGGGTCAGAAGATGGGTGGATAATCTGAGCTCAGCCAAAGAGCACAAACAGGCTGGGCAGGACAAATTGAATAAGGAGGTGCTGAAGGGTAGGATGGAGGGCCCCATTTTGGACTGGCTCATGGTGAATTTGATTGTGACTCCAATTGGAGTGGTCCCCTAAAAGGAGGAAGGGCAATTTAGGCTAATAAAGTACTTGTCCTGGTGTGAAGCAAGGCCAGTGAACAATTTTATTGCAGAAGAAGTGACCGGTGTGTCATACTCCTCGGTTGATGTGGCCATGTCACTAGTACTGACGGCTGGCCAAAGTGCACTGATGGCAAAGTGCGACATGAACCCAGCTTTCTGGTTGCTTCCAGGCCAACCAGAGCATCCACTTCCAGGGACAGTGGTATGTGGACAAGTCCCTGCCAATGGGTTTCTCTATATCTTGTGGATTGTTTGAATGCTTCTGCTCCTTTTTGCAGTGGCTATTTACATAGTGTACTGGGCATTTTTGTGGTTACTCTCTACCTAGATTACTTCTTTTTTGTAAGTTCATCCGGCTACGTGGACTGCCGGGTCTGCATTGTCAAGTATTTGGGCGCGACATGAAATCATGAAGTTAGGCCGTTGATCTTCACAGAGTTAGAGGGTCTGGGGAACGTTATGCATGTAGTAGAGATTGCTGTGTAAAAATGTACTGCTTGTTTCTTTCAGGTTCGGTGGTCGGCCCAGCAGCTGAGGAGGTGGCCATATGGGTGGTGGGTGACTCGTGTGTCACGGGAGGAGTTTCAGGCGCATCAAAGAAATTGTGGCCATCATTTGGGTTTGAACGAACACCTTTTTAAAATCACTTGGAAGGGAAAAGTTGGTATGTCTGGGAAAGATGTGCTTTAGTGTCTGAATGGCATAATGGTGGGCGGCAGGTGCCCAGACATACTGATACTGCATTTGGGAGAGAATGATATGGTTAAGGAAAAGGGGGTTGTCTTGATGCGCAGTAGGAAATGGGACTTAGCGATCATAAAATAGAGGTGGGTAGGGTGTCTTTTCTTTTGGACGAGTTGGAGCCTAGTAGGGCTTGTAGAGGAGCTTTGAAAACTAGAACAATAGATAGAGCTTGGAGGACAGTGAACAGAGAGATGGCTCGTTTTTGCAGGGGGTTTGGTTTAGGAAGAATTTGAACCAGATTAGTGGGTGGAGGGCTGAAAAAGGTTGTGTTGTCACTCCCTTTTTATGGGTGGCTAGGCATGCAAAGTTTGCCAGGAGTTGGCAAAAGTTTGTTTGGCATTGATAGTTAGTGAACCATGTGCAAGGAAAGGGTAGGCAAGTAGTTCAAGGTGCAGTTTAGGACATTTGGGGGCATATTAGCAAGCGGCAGCGAAAATTATCGCTGACCTCTGTTAGTGTTAAAACATATATCGCTGGCGATAATCGCCATGGTAGCACACTATTATTATCTACACTGAACGCCATGGCGATAAAAAAAAAACCAGGGATAGCAGGAAGATCGCCGTTTTACATTGAATAACACTGCATTTCCAGCGATATTCAATGAAAAACTGCGATAACCTTGGTGATAGTGACTGTGGTTGCAGTCACATAATCCACCTCCCATTACAGGTATGCCTAAGTCTGAAAATGAGCAGACTTTAAAAAGCAGCGTTAACCGTGGTTAACGCTGCTTTTTTTTTATCTCTAAGCGGGTTAGCGTGAAGCTTGATAATAGGAGAAAATTCGCTTAGCGACATTTCTCCTAATATTTTGCTCTGGAATGCCCCCTTTGCATCTCATTAGAGATGCAGAGGGAAGCGTAGAGAAAAAGGTTGTTAACATGCGATTTTGCATGCTAGCACCCTGTTGTTAATAGGGAGATAATTTTATCTCCGCTTTTTTGGCTTTTAAAGCCAAAAAAGCAGAGATAAATCCCTTGTTAATATGCCCCTTGGTTATTTAGAGTTTCATACATGCTGTCATAAGATGTAGGGTTAATAGAAAGTTGGAAATGTCAAAATGTAAAACATTTTAATGTCTGTAATATGTTAATTGTGGGGTGGGCATGCTGGGGCAGCCGCAGGGAGGTCTGCTCCCCGCCCCCAGGCAGATTGGGAGGGTGGTGCAGTCGAGGGTACTGTCATTTTAGATTTTATATTTGAGCTGCATTGGCACAGCTCAATATAGCCCAAGTACTACATAGAAAGGTGTGTTTGGGCTCCCGGCCACCATTTTAGGTTTGGTGACCTGGTGGCTGGTGACAGGGAGAGGTTCGCAAATTTTGTTTCCTTCTACCCCGTCCCTTTATTTGAGCTTTTGAGGGCATATGTTTTATGAAGGTTTCTAATCTAGGGGCGTTTTGGTTGAGACAGGTGTGCAGGGTTAATTTACAAGCTGTCGCTTGGAACTGGTGTGTAGAAGGAGCATGCAAAGTTTGCCAGGAGTTGTTAGATGTTTGGTTGCGGTTGACAGTTAGTAACCATGTGTAAGGAAAGGGTAGGAAGGTAGTTCAAGGTTCAGTTTAGGACATTTGGTTATTTACAGTTTCAAACATGCAGTTATAGGATGTAGGGTTAATAAAAAGTTGGAAATGTAAAAATGCAGTACATTGTAATTAATTGCGGGGTGGGCATGTTGGGGGAGATCATAGGGGTGGGGACAAATGGTAGTTTAATGGATGTATAGCAAGATTTTAGTTTTGTAAAGCAGTTGCTGGGATATCTTGTTGTGATATGCACCTGTTTCAATAAAGTGGCCTTTTTTACACAAAGTGAGTGGTCAGTGTCTTGGCTGCACCCCTCACTCTCAAGTTTTTAGCCCCTGCCAACTCACAGAATGATTAACCACATGTGAGGCACTGTGAGCAAGTTATGTGTGTGGGGTTGTGGGGTGGAGGTGCTACCCCACCGGGCCTACCCCGCTACGCGAACGCCTTGAACCCCGCTACATGAACGCCTTGATAGCCTGGCCATAAGTAATGCAATGGCTTGTTCTGCAACCCTCAAACAGTATGCAGGGATGTGAAGCGGCAGGGAGGCTTTAGTATTCGAAATTTGCAATCAGCAAGCAGATCGCAGACAGTGCCCGCCAGGGCCAGACTGGGAAGCCAAAGCAGCCCTGGCAAGTTTCTCGGATCGGCCCATGGGGAAGCACTGCCTGGTACTGGGAGGCTGGACATGTTTGCTTGCTGATTTTGTTACTGAGGGACAATATTGCATCACTGCTGGAAAATCAGCCATCTGTGAGAAAACCAGCCCCTACTGCCAAAAAATCCGGTTCCCTCCCTTCCAGCCACCCAGGAAAATGCCTGATGCCCGCTACGGCCAGTCTACCCACCCAGCATTAAGTGCATTGAATATGGTGGAGAAATGGAAAAAAAAAGAGGGAAGGTGAGGCAGTGATGTTATTTAATGAGTCAGATACAGTGCACTATGAATTCCATGAGTGTGAATGGAAGTATAGGGCAATCAGCATGACATAAACTATAGCAACTTGAAAAGATGTTACAAAAGGAAATCAATAGGTTTTAGAAAATGACATCTTTTGAAAATTATATTGAAGTGGGCAGGGTACCAAGATGTCTGTGTGTTTTATAAATCCTACTCATGAAAGCCCAAATCCCAAACTTGTGGAAGAATGTTTCAATTTGGTGGGGACTACATCCAAAAACATGATAGAGCATAGGATAAAATATACAAAAATGGAGTTGGATGATATATGTACAGCAATCCAACAGATTCAATGTAAGTTAAACAATGAAAGGGGGCAGAAATACATACTGTGCTAGACCAATATGAGGAGGAAATTAAACTCACAAAGCAAAGAAAGTTTCTACGTGATAAAAAAAGAGTATAGTGATGGAAAGGTATTTACCTTTGCTAGAAAATTTGACAGCATCAGGAATTCCTTTAGAACATAGGCACCAGGAATCTGCTTACATCTGAATCATTTTCCGAGGCATCTCTGATGTAGATGACTCCACCACTGCCCTTCACAGTAGGTGTGACTTTGTTGAAGGAATATAATTTGATTAAACAGAGCAAAATGTGGTCACATTTGAAGGCTATCCCAAAAGGAATAGGAAGAGGAGCTCCCAAAGTAGGTGCAAAACAAGGAATAGTGGAGAAAAATATGACACAATACCCCATTTGATGAAAACAAGGCAGTGTTACAAGAAATGATGGGTAAGAACAATTTGTTAACTGTTGGACATTTATTGACTCATGTTTTAGAAATTAGATGTTTTAGATGTTTAGCTGACTCTGATTTAGATGCTAACGCTGCTCTAGCGCTGCGCGCATAACGCTCCCTCTTGCCTGTAAATTTAAAGATTTAAATATCCCTTGCTTGTTTATTTAGTTTGTGCCGAGCGCTTCGCGCTTTTAATTGTATTAGCACCGCTTAGGGGGAAATAAGGGAGCTCTTACCTGCACTATAATCGCCACATACCCACACTTGTGGGATAGAAGGGACTCGGGGGCACTGCAGTATCATCGCGCCGGTTTCGAGCGCCATTTTGGAGTGGGGAGAAGTCCTTACACTTTGAGCGCCATCTTAGGTGAGTGAGAGTCACTCGCCCTGCCAGGACCCACGCATTGGAGGAGGAGGTAATATCAGTAGGACCTCCTACCTCGCTCAGCCTGACTCTGATTTAGATGCTAACGCTGCTCTAGCGCTGCGCGCATAACGCTCCCTCTTGCCTGTAATTTTAAAGATTTAAATATCCCTTGCTTGTTTATTTAGTTTGCGCCGAGCGCTTCGCGCTTTTAATTGTATTAGCACCGCTTAGGGGGAAATAAGGGAGCTCTTACCTGCACTATAATCGTCACATACCCACACTTGTGGGATAGAAGGGACTCGGGGGCACTGCAGTATCATCGCGCCGGTTTCGAGCGCCATTTTGGAGTGGGGAGAAGTCCTTACACTTTGAGCGCCATCTTAGGTGAGTGAGAGTCACTCGCCCTGCCAGGACCCACGCGACGCCCTGTAGGCCATTTAAGATGGCCACTAGACAGGTGCGCAGCGACGGTGCGCAGCGGGGGCGTCGTAGGGGCGCCGGAGGTGCGCCAGAGGTAAGCCCGTTTGCGCCCGTTCGCGCAACGGGCGCGCTTAGGGCTGCTACCTCTGGCTCCCCTCGCACAGCTTATACCCGCGCTGAGCTACTGAGACTCAGACCTGGCCAGGACTCGGTCAAGCCCCCAACTTCTAGACCTATCTCCTGTGGGCTGCTTAATGTCAGATCTCTCTGCAAGCACCACACGGAAATAGCCTTCCTCATTGATTCTGAACAACTCGATGTCCTATTTCTTACAGAAACGTGGACACGGGAGGACTGTGAGGTCGAGCTGGGCCTTGCCTGCCCCTCAGGATTCAAAATCAGCC
This sequence comes from Lissotriton helveticus, assembly GCF_964261635.1. Classification (NCBI taxonomy): domain Eukaryota; kingdom Metazoa; phylum Chordata; class Amphibia; order Caudata; family Salamandridae; genus Lissotriton; species Lissotriton helveticus. Next base: position 768,079,657 of record NC_136068.1, read on the forward strand.
ATTCTCCGCGCCCATCTAATCGAGGAGGGGGAATTGGATACATTTATAGAGACTCGCTTACCATCTCCCAGTTAAAGATACGAGAAGTACCGGGATTCGAACTGATGGGTTTTACAGTCAAGCAGCAGGAGCTGATCCGCTGCTCGGGTGTCCTATGTTATTGTCCCCCAGGACCGGCGCCTTCCATATCTCTTCTTATAGATTTGATTTACGAACTTGATAGCTCGCACTCCAAGCTATTGGTTCTTGGAGATTTTAATCTGTGGGAAGGCAGCGCGCTGGATAATGCTTTTTTTCCCTCAGCCAAGCTTGCATAGATATCAACTTAGAACAACTGGTGAACGCCTCCACGCACCGGAAGGGCCATATTCTGGACATGGTGTTTGCGGACCCTCAGTGGGTATCACTAGTTGACATCAAGTGCCAATATTGGACGGACCACTTTTTGATTAGGTTCTCCCTCTGTTCGGAGGACCTTACGTTGCGGAAGGCTGGACTACCGCTAGCTAAGCTAGAGAGACCTTGGTCCCGAATCCTCAAAACCTCTCCTTTGCCGAACATTCTAGGCGAGGACTTCAAGCTCGGCAACACAGCCGAAGAAAGCTATACTCTCTTCTGCCAGTCTATTTCGAGTTCGCTGGACAAGCTGGCTCCCCTTCGGAAGTCACGAGGGAGGGTGAATCGAGCTAGTCCGTGGTACACGAGCGAACTACGCCAGCTTAAACTTGACTGTAAACGGGCAGAAAGGGCTTGGAGGAAACGGTACCTAGACCAGGAGAAAATTGCATTTAGGTCTGCCATGCAAAAATACAAAGCTCGAATCAAGATAGCGAAAGCGACCTACCTTGAGTTCACCTTGAATCAGGCCCCTAACAAGGCACAGGCCCTCTTTAAAATCGTTAAGGACCTTGCCCACCCTACGTGCGTGGCTAGTGCGGTCCCTTCATCGCAAGTTCTTTGCGATTCACTTGCGGACGCCTTTGAGGAAAAAATTCGTAAAATTCTAACAGGTCTACAGGACCCAGGGAGCCCTAATAGGGAGGGAGCTCCGGAGGAGGTGGCCTGTCGACCCCTGCAGAAGGTCACGCACCTCCGTCAGGAAGCTCCGGCCATGCCCTCTAGTCGACCCCGACTTGACGAGCAGCCCCCCAGTCTGGGAGCTCCGGCGACGGAAGCCAGTCGACCCCAGCTGAGTAGCTCCCCTTTTCCCTCTTTGGATCAGGCTCTCAGTGTGGGAGCTCCGGCGAGTGTGGCCAGTCGACCCCAGCTGAGTAGCTCTTCCTCCTCCTCGTTGGATCAGGCTCTCAGTTTGGGAGCTCCGGTGAGCGTGGCCAGTCGACCCCAGCTGAGCAGCTCTTCCTTTCCTTCTCTGGATCAGGCTCTCAGTTTGGGAGCTCCGGCGAGTGTGGCCAGTCGACCCCAGCTGAGTAGCTCTTTCTCCCCCTCTCTGGACCAGGCTCTCAGCCTGGGAGCTCCGGCAAGTGAGGCCAGTCGACCCCAGCTGAGTAGCTCTTCCTTTCCTTCTCTGGATCAGGCTCTCAGTTTGGGAGCTCCGGTGAGCGTGGCCAGTCGACCCCAGCTGTGTAGCTCTCTCTCCCCCTCTCTGGATCAGGTTCTCAGTTTGGGAGCTCCGGCAAGTGAGGCCAGTCGACCCCAGCTGAGTAGCTCTTCCTTTCCTTCTCTGGATCAGGCTCTCAGTTTGGGAGCTCCGGTGAGCGTGGCCAGTCGACCCCAGCTGTGTAGCTCTCTCTCCCCCTCTCTGGATCAGGTTCTCAGTTTGGGAGCTCCGGCAAGTGAGGCCAGTCGACCCCAGCTGAGTAGCTCTTCCTTTCTCTCTCTGGATCAGGCTCTCAGTCTGGGAGCTCCGGCGAGTGAGGCCAGTCGATCCCAGATGAGTAGCTTTTCCTCCCCCTCGCTGGATCAGGCTCTCAGTTTGGGAGCTCCGGTGAGCGAGGCCAGTCGACCCCAGCTGAGCAGCTCTTCCTCCCCCTCTCTGGTTCAGGTTCTCAATCTGGGAGCTCCGGCGATTGAGGCCAGTCGACCCCAGCTGAGTAACTTCCCCCTTCCTTCTCTAAAGGAATTTGGTGATTTAGCCCTCACGATTTCATCTGGCTCGCCTCTGGATCCTCTTCCTCCTAAACTATGGAAGGTGTTTCATGAGGATCTCTTCCAGCCTTTGCACGCCATCTGCTGCCAGTCGTTTGAGACAGGTATTGTACCGAGCTGTTGGAAGAAGGCTGTGGTATCTCCGCTGCTAAAAAAACCTACGCTTGACCCGGCGTCCCTTTCCAACTACCGGCCAATTTCCCTGCTTCCTTTTCCGGTTAAAATCATGGAAAAGCTGGTCACCCGCACTCTGTCCGGCTTCTTGGAAGGGAACATCTGGTTGGATGAGATGCAATTTGGCTTTCGCCCAGCCCATGGGACGGAATCTGCGTTGGTGACCGTATTAGACAATCTGCGGACGCGAGTCGACAGTGGTCGGGCAGCATTTTTGGTGCTGCTCGACATGTCGGCCGCGTTCGACACGGTCAGTCACCCCACCTTGATCTCTAGGCTGGAAGAATGCGGGGTCAAAGACAAGGCCAGGGACTGGTTAATCTCCTACTTAGACTGCCGTCAGCAACGGGTTTCGCTACCCCCCTTCAGCTCAGAGGAGCGGAGAGTGGGACAAGGAGACGCTCAGGGCTCAGCCATCAGCCCTATACTCTTTAATGTCTACCTCCGCCCTCTAGTCCAGCTTATTAAGTCATTTGGTATCTCCGTATTTAATTATGCGGATGATACCCAGCTGGTTTTTTCCCTGGAGGGTCAGGATGCAGTCACATTGGAGACCTTTCACCGGTGCATGCAGGCCACTGCGGAATGGCTCCGTGTGAACTCGTTACAGTTCAACGGAACCAAGACAGAGGTCCTGCATTGCTCCACTGATCGAGTTCCTAGAGCTCTCCCAGCTGATTTCTGGCCTCAGTCTTTTCCAGAGACAGTGTCAGCCGCACAATCGGCACGCAACTTGGGCGTTATTTTTGGGCCCAACCTGCAGCTAGACCTTCATGTAAACAAGACCACCTCTACATGTATGATGTTAATTCGTATGCTGCGTAAGGTTCTTCCCCTTCTCCCTGAGCAAGCCAGACCAGAAGTAGTGCGTTGTACCATCCTAAGTCGACTTGACTATTGTAACGCACTGCTTCTGGAGGCCCCGGTAACTCTTCTGGGTAAGTTGCAAAGGGTACAAAACATCGCTGCCAAACTCGCCCTCTCTCGCCCCTACCATAGCTCTTCTACGGCAGCGTTGCGAGAACTCCACTGGCTGCCGGTCCATTTGCGGGTGCGCTACAAAGCAGCGTGTATAGTGTTTAAGGCTATCCATGGCCTGGGCCCTATTCCTCTGCGGCGAATGTTCGCCTGGTATTGTCCATCCCGTGCCTTACGCTCCTCGTCATCTAGGCTATTGGTAGTTCCGCGCTTCCAGAGAGTGAGGATGGGCGGCCGCTCGTTTAGAGTAGCGGCGGCCAAACTCTGGAACTCTCTGCCAATAGCCTTGAGAAGCTTTGAAGATCTCTTAGCTTTTAGAAAGGCATTGAAAACCTACCTCTTTCCCAGGACATGATGAGCTACTGTTTTCATTTGGATTATGGGTCAAAAGCGCCAGGATGCCCTTGGTGGTGACAGGTCGCGCTATACAAGTATACCACAATACAATACAATTTTAACACCATCAGAAAAATGTGTACTGGAATTAGGTTTGTCTTTCTGTAGCAATTTATGATTATTGTGACATGTGTGTGGGCCTTTTTTGCTTATAAGAAAGCTTAGACTGAGGAACTATTTAAAACTTAAAAGCAGTGAGAGTGTAAATTAATATACTAGTATAAACACAACTGAACCCAGTCAAGGTTTACGTATTGGAGATATTGGTACTCTAATATATCTGTGGAATTTGGCAGACACTATTCATGAAGGGTTGGAACAAGGCTCTTGAAGAATTGGTGTTACAAACGGATAAGATCCAGATCAGTCCATTGAGGCCCAAGTCCACATTTTTACACAGTGTGGGCCACAAAAGTATTGATGTTTTTCAAGATATGGTTATGAAAGATTTAAAAGAATTACGTTGAGTAAGGTGATAATTTTACAAGAGATCAAAGACAGGCCTCAACAACTCTAAGAAATTACCTCATTATAGTTATCAAACCCTTAGATAAAGGGGGTAATGTGGTACTCTGGGATATAAAGAAGTAAGGAGCTGATGCAATTTAACATTTACCTTTATCTGGATGTTATGAGAAAGTTTCTTAAAGTCATTATAGGGAAATAAAGATGACATTTCATGCTATGTTATTTGAGTGCATGGAATTAGGTCTATTGAGTTTGGTTGAGTATACTTTTCTCAAGGTTGATAACCCAGTCATTCCGTGCTTATACCTTTTACCTAAAATTCTTAAGGATTCATTCAATCACCCTTGGCATCCTAATGTTTCCTCCGATTCTAGTCTTCTAGAGAACACTGCCAAATATACAGATCACTTCTTATGTCCCATAGTAAAAGACCTGCCTTCGTATTTTAAATATAAAACAAATTTCCTATAGAAGATCCATGATATTCATTTGGAGGATACTTATTATACAATTGCAATTGGTATGAAGCCTCTGTATACCTGTAATGAGCACAAATTGGGTTTAGAAGCATGTAGATATTTTCTTTTTAAATCAAGACCTTTGCATTTTTTAGATCATACTGAAATGCTGTTAAATACAACTGAGTTTGCCTACCCAATAATTTATTCCAATTTGAAGGACAGCTATATCAACAGCTATCTGGGACAGCAATGGGCACCTGCGTTGTGTACACCTTTATGGTCTGGTGGGACGAGCAGGTGGTTATCAAGACTTTGGTAAATCGAATCCAAAGAATTCCACTATGGTTTCCTACATAGATGATCTGTTTATTTTATGGGATGGTAGTAGGGCAGAGGAAGTAACAATACACGTGGGACCAAGACTCAAATAGGAGGTTAGTATAACTTTGCCAATTTTTCTCTGATTGGTGGAATTGATTCTTCTGAGTACTGGGAGTAGGAAAGGGATCCCTTATGCTTTCCTCCATGCTTGTTCTGGAGGGCCAGTCGGCTGACAAGATGCTCCTAAGCAGTGTACCAACTTGTCATCAGTAAGTACCCCATGACCAATCTGAAGCTAATTCCCACAATATCCACACCCACTTTTAAAACAGTGTGATTCATTTCCTGCAGTTAAAATGTGATTTGGCAAGGTATCATTTCCCAGATTACCAGGTTGCCTGTATATTGCAACATTTTAGAGAGCATCTCCAGTTAACAGGAGGTTAATTCCTGCTCCACAAATCTACACACTACAACACAGTGCAACCAACTTCACTCCATTCTGGCAATCTCCGGCCTCTTTCTCAACAACATATCAGCCAGAGGAAAGAATCAGCAGCTCTGAGTGGGACCACCATTTAAATCTAATTTCCAATTGTCAAATTAGGCAGCAAAGGTCTGTCCGCTCCCTGTCAAGTCCATTGCAAATGTGCATAATCTCTTTAAAGCCTTATTACTAGCAAATGTCAGCAAGTGCAATTTGCATGTGGTATTTCCCTCAGTCATGGAGGTGTGATTATTTCATCAATAATCCTGGATTGAAAATTTACTTAACATGTTATTTCTCATCAACTGGAAAGTTTAGGAAAAGGCTTTTTTTGTGTGGTCACTCCAATTTTCTTGTAGACTGATGCTGCTGTTTTTGATTTTTACTCTGCACACTTTGGCACTGCTAGAAAAGGCCCCACTGTATGTGCTTTGACCGCTGAAACATGTAGAAATTGCTGCACTCTTGATTTGCATATTTAACTTACCTGTAAGACCCTAGTATATAGTACAAAAGTGTACCCTGGGCCTGTAAGGTAAATGTCACTAGTGGACTGCAACACATATTGCACCACCCCTAAAGTGACCATGCAAATCATGTCTCTATGCCTGCCTTGCAGCCTGGGTAGGCCAGTTTTAAACTGCTAATTTGACTAGGCAAAATAAACCTTTTTCCAGGCCTAAATCTTCCTTATTAATACTTATAAGTGACCCATAAAGTAGGCCCTTCATGCCCATAGAGTACGATGCATGGTATTTAAAGAGTCGGACATGTATACTGTGGTAAGGCTGCTCTCCCATAGGTAAACACTGGGTTACATTATAGCCCCCTATAAAAGCTTAACTTCAGTTTGGGAATAGCCTGGGACATGGACTCCATGGATCGGTTGGCTGACCTCCTGTTAAGCGACATGGCCACAAAAGCTGCAAGAAACCCACTTTCCTGAAGAACCGAGCTGACCAGTCCCAACAGGACCTGCCCTAGACCCTCCTGCTGGCTTCTCCTGGAGTGATTCCAGACCTCTAAGGGATGCCCCTAAGGTTCTGGGACCCTTAGATTAGTATCAGACTTTATTCTTCCTGATTAACCTTAGAAACTGGGACTTAGAAACTTCTCCAAAGATTTGGCCTGGGGGACCAACAGAAGAGGGGGACCTACCTTGAAGCTGATCAGCCGAGGGTGCATTACCAGTGAGCCTGACTTTGCCGTATTATCTGCTGCATTCTTCTCTGAGGCAGAAAATCCAATTCAGTGGGCCGATTACCGCCCGGCATCCAAAGACGTCAAATCCTCTCCAGCTACAACCTGCAGTCTTGCCTCACTGAAGGAATCCAGCTTCCAGAAAAAAACAATATGGGCCTGATTACGTAGATTACAATATCGGTCGGAAAGCCTCCGACTGCTGGTTGGAAGCTTTCCGACTGACATGGTAGGTTTAAAGTCCGACCACCGTATTATGATGATTGTGGTCAGAATTTAAACCATCGGCCAGTTGAAAAACCCTCATAATCCGGCATTTCTGCCGTCGGGATTATGATGTCGGTTTCCGACAGCCAATCCATTCGCCTTTTTTTTACTTGGATTGGTTGTCAGAAATTGACTTTGGGGGCACCGAGCAGTGTCCCCTTCACCCCCCCGGCCCTTCGCATTTGACCCCCCACATAAGCTCCTAATGAAAAATGGAAATTTGCAACTGCACCATGTGTGGTCGCATCCTATTTCCGTGGTCTGAACTGCCGGCCTATGGTCGGGCAGTTCCTTCCAGGATACGGTGTTGGCCGCAGGCAACTCATATCAACATCGTAATGATGGCCTCAGTCTAAGTCTAAAAGTAGATATCTTCACCGGACCTGATTCCAAACAGCACCCAATTGACGTCAACAGCATCCTGGGGGAGAGCCCCAGACTCTTGTTGTTCAAGGCTTTTTCTGCCTTCCTTGACAGCCTTAGGGAGATCTTGTTCTTTGCCACCTGTTTTCTATGGCCTTGCTGAGGAATCTACCTTCCCTGAAAAATTCTAAGTTGGAAAGTAAATTTCAGATAGTGTCCTTCCTGGCAGTGTAGCCAACCCGCACTGAAATGTGTTGGCCTTAAAGCTTACCTTTGTCCTGGTCTTGCTCAACCATTTGGCCTCAGTTGACACTTTGATCTTGTTGGTGCTAAGATTTAATTCAAACTTAAAAAAATTAATACCTTCAGTTCCCCTTATTTGATTTTTGTTGCTTTGGTCTCACTTTGTTCATGAAAATATTCTCTATCTCTTTAAAGTGGATTTGGATTTTTATTGAGTTGTGATTTCAAATGATTTACTTCGTTTTTTGTACTTCTAAATGTTTTACATATTTTCTTAAGTACAACCTGTTTGTTCTATGCCATTGCTATGGGGGTTTAGCTCAGGTTTACATTACTGACACCTTTACTGGACCTAATATAAAAAGTGACATTATTAATAGTTCTGCACTACCATCCACCCCAACTAATAATCTACTTTCTCTCAGAAAGTAAACAAGATACTCAAAATCTGTCATCTCCTTTGAGCATTTCAGTCAAAAATATGTAGGTTAATAAGGTTTGGTTCAATATCTACCACAGGTCAAGATTACCAAGTACTTTTTGCTGATAGCCAGCTTGTTGACATGTTGTGGCCACATGAGAAGCCAGTAGGTTTTGGGAAACATTATCGTACTACACACCCAACAACCTATACCCATGCAACTGGTCTGGGGAGGGGCGAACTGATACAGTTAATTTACAGTTTGTTAATTAATTATTTTGTATGCCTCCAGTGTCAGGCCAGCCTGGAATACTTATATTACTTCAGACCAGTTCCACAATCATAAGATCTGCCAATAGATAGCAATCATTTTAGTACCACACAAAAGGTGTAGTCCTAAAAGGTAAGTCTCCCCTGTGGCAGTGATAAAACATCAGTAGGTTCAAAACTGAAAAATTGGTGGGACAAGCTAGGCAGATGTAACACCACATACAAGGAATAAAAATATCAGTTTTTTACAGCATGGTTTACATTTGGATTTAGTTAAAATCGACAGCTACCCAAGCATACGCCACTGTCTAACCCTCTATTGGCAGAGGAAGCCAGAGAGTGTCAGTAATGCTGCAGTTCCCCATGGCAGACCACTTCAATATTAGAACCTGAAAGTACCAATGGTTACATGCATGTCCAGCGGAATTGCTGTAATCCAATGTGTTTCTTAGGATCTCAAATCTTAGGTACCCCAGGAATTCACCTTACAGTGGTGCATATAATGCCTTGAGACTCCTGGACTTCCACATTATGGAGAGTGGATGCATACAATTCTAAAAAAAATCCATAAGACTCTTGTAAAAAAATGGATTATTGGTTGACGGGGTGGAAGCCCCCACTCAGGCAGAAACCACAATCCTTGCCAGGCAGAAACACATAGGCCACTAAATTAATTGGTGCTTAGTCCACTGGTAGCTTAGTACAAAGCAGTCAGGCTTAACTTAGAGGCAAAGTGTAAAGTATTTATGCAGCGCAAAGGCAGTAGTAAAGTGAACATACAACACAAGAAAAATCCCAAACCAATTTAGATAAATAGAGTAAATTCTAATAAATAGAATTTGTCAGAACAACTCCAATCAGTAGAAACGGATGAATGCAATTCCCAAATGTTAATTATATATTGCTCATAAAAACACAAACTCTCAGTCATCTAGTCATGCTGATGGAGCACTGTCTGGATACAGGGAGCAGGTTAGCCTCACTGAAAAAGTTACCTTCACAAAATCCAGGCACAAAGAGTTCCATTTGCAGTGGAGGAGACTGTGAGGAGCAGGGCAAGCACTTTGGATGGTTGTAGCATGAAGAAAATTCCTGGCGGCGTGGCTTGTTGTTGTAGAATGAAGAACTGCTCAGGTCTCATGAACAGTTATTCCTGGAGCTTCTCGTTATCTGTTGTTGTTGTAGCGCAAAGTGCTGTTCTCGCGTTACCGGTTGTCACTGGTTGGTGGTAGACAGCAGAGTCTCTTTCCCAACGAGCCTGTTTATAGTCATGAAGAGCCCAAAACATCAGGATTTCACCTCATTTCACAAGAGGAGCTCAGCTGATGCCAGCGAAGGGTTTAGTGGTGCACAGGGGACCCAAACTCCAGGAGTCTCCCTGTGCATGGGCAGGCCTGAAAGCTCCCGACTGGGTCTGGAACATGAGGGGCCCAATCATGTACTTTGCAGGGGGGGCCTCAAGTTTAATTGTTCCACTGGATCTAGGATCTGGTGAGGCCCCTCTTGGGGATCAGGAACTCACTCCAGAAGAGCCCAGCCAGGCTCAGGCAGGTGCAGCTGATGTTCCAGGCATGTCCTTTGCAGCAAGGTAGCTGGGCAGTTGCAGGGAGGCCTGTGAAATCTATTGTGTTACTGTAGCTTAGACAGGAGGTCAGTCAGTTGACCCTTGGAATCACTCAAGACGACTGGGATGAAAGCAGCAGGTCCAGGCTTCTTTCTTAGACAGCAGGGCAGTCCTCAAGCAGCAGGGCAGCCTACCTGGCGTTAAAGGGAGTCCACAAGCAGAAGGGCAATCCTCTGGTTAAAATGGCAGTCCTCCTTCAGGAATGTACACATGTCCAGGAGTGTACTGAAGAGTGGTTCTAAAGGATCAATAATTGTACCTGCTGGCAGCCTTTGAAGTGGGGGAATTCCCAATACTACCCCCACATCTGGTTCTGGAAAGAATGTTCTTCTTTTCGCTCTGTCAAGGCTTCAAGAAGTCTGGGGTGACAAAACTCTAGTGTCAGGTTCCTTTGTGTGTGCTGAAAGCAAGCGCTTTACAGTGTAAGTAGGGCAGGGAACAACTCTGCACACAGCCATCCTTGCAGGATGACCCATCCTGCCCACATCTGCTTCCCTTTTGTGTCACTGTCTAGAAGGAATACACAAACCCCAACAGCAGAGCCATTCACAGTCAAGTGGCCCAGGATACAGGCACAAATGGTTAGGACAAGAAAATGCCAGCTTTGGATTGTCATACTTGTGACTTAAAATCCGTATTTGCCATTACAAAGAATTTTAAATTACAATTCATTTCAGTGTAAATATCATACTTTTTAACTGTTTGAATGTAATAAGATAACACAATGTTAGTCAATGGGAGAGATAGTTCTTACGGTAGTGAAAAACACCTTTAGGTGTTTTTCACTGCTAGGACGTGAAACACTTAAACCCTCATGTCCTACATTTTATATACAGAGCACCCTGTAATATGAGCCATCAGTGCCTACAATAGGGGTGACTTATATGTATAAAAAAGCAAGGTTAACACCTGGCAAAGGGCTTATTTTACCAGGTTGAAATGGCAGTTTAAACCTTTACTACAGGCTGCAGTGGTAGACCTGAAACATGCTTTAAAGTGCTACTTCAGTGTTTGGCACAATGAGAGCTGCAGGTTTACTAGTGGCATTTATTTTACAGGCCATGGGTACATGAGGCAACCCCTTACAAGGACTTACAAGTAAATTAAATGTGCCAATCAACTGTAAGCCAATTATACCATGTTTTAGGAAGAGAGCACAAGAACGTTGACACTGATTAGCAGTGGTAAAGTGTGCAGAGCCTAATGGCCACAAAAAAGTTTTTCAGCAACAGAAGGTAACATTCTGGGGGAGACCCTGAAAATCTCCATATCATGGCTGCCTCTAATCTGACTGTGAACAAAGTTGCCAGAGGGTGGACATTTCGCACTTTTGCACCCAGATTATGCCACCTCTTACAGTTCAGATGTCAAAAGAGCTAGTTCTTCCACTGAGAGTTGTATGGGATGGACTAATGCAATACAGTAGATTATTAGGGGAAGAGAGATTTTTTTTATCAGACATTGCTCTTCACACATGTTCAAGCTTCCTGTTTGCAGGCAGGTGGCTGGTAGTCTAAATAAGCTGCAGTGAAGGAGTTTAGTTTGAAACTCACATCCATTAAGGGCATGTTGTACACTTGGGTGGGAATGAAAAAATTTCCAGATTCCGGAGGACGTGCTAAATCAAAGGATCTAAATCAGAGGAGAATCCACTGGCTCATTTATCTATGCAATTCTAGCATCCCTATGGTGGAGGCAATTCCACCAGTTGATTTTCATGCAGATTTTCCACTTAGAAATTGGTAGATTTTCCATCACCACATAACTCAAAATGAGGCCCTGCAGCTGAAATGTACTATTCGTCATTGAGCAGAGAGCTGTGTGAAAAATAGCGGTGCTTCATTGCACGAAAGATAGAAAACTGCACCGTGCGTGATTGACAGAGAGATATCTACTCATGATATCATAGGTATAGAGTGCACTGAAAAAAAGGTTGTGTAGTGTGACGACAGCCTTGCTCCATGGTGCAAAGGTGATCCAGCAGTCTTACATCTAGATTTTCTACCAGAGAGACTCACTCTGGTACAATTTCCTACAAAGAACAGCTTCAGAAAGTTGAGTCATATTATAGCTGTGCTTTTTCATTAAGCACAGATCTTGAGCAAGAAATGTTGCGTATAGATTTTGCGGGCATGCAAAATAATAGCTTAACATATGAAAATACAAAGAACAAAGAATATAATCAATAATAAACAGAAAGTCAAATATTTTCTATTCAATACAGCAAAAATAGTTGTATTTCTTATACAATGCTAGAAAACGTACTAAAGAATAAATGTCATGGAAAAATGTGTTAGACAGCTGTTTAGAAGTTGTCCTTAACATTCATGGATATTTATTTATTTATATATTTAGATAGCGCACTACTACCCGGGGGTGTCTAAGAGCTTGTGGAGGTTGCTCACAGAGCATCTGCGCGAAGTAGAAACCAGTGCTTACCAAGTTACAGAGTGTAAAGCCAGGTCTTCAGTCCCTTTCTGAAGGACAGAAGATCGTTGGAATTTATTTTTTAATGAAGAGGTAGCTTTTTCCACCATCTAGTGGTGATGTTAAAAAACTTTTGCCACCCCATCTCTGGAGGTGGAAGGATGGTACCTTCACCAGTATCAAACAGCCCGAACGAAGTGCACGAGCCGATGTATGCCATTGGAAGCGTTTGATTAGGTAAGTAGGACCCGAGTTCTGAAGGGCCTTAAATGCAATACACAGTGCCTTAAACCTAATTCGCTTCTCGATCGACAGTCAGTGCAGGGTGTTTAAGGCCTGTTTGGCAAATGAATACTTGGATAGACCAAAGAGCAATCTGGCGGTGGAGTGCTGAAGAACCTGCAGTTTTGTTATTTCCGCTTTATTTGCTCCAACCAGCAATCCATTGCAATAGTTTAGTTTGGACAGCACGAAGGCTGCCACCACAGTTTTCTGCAATTCTGCCAGGATAAATGGCAGAATTTTCTTCAAAATTTGTAGAGTGTAATAAATGGATATAGTAAGTTTGTTTACATGGTAACCAAATGAGAGGGTGGTGTCTATAGTGACTCCGAGATTTTTTGCCTTAGTGGCTGGTGTTGGAAGAGTCCCCACCTCTATTGGCCACCATTCTGGGGACCAGAAGGTTGTGTCTTTCCCAAAGAGCAGGACCTCAGTTTTATCTGAGTTTAATTTGAGATGATTCTCGACCATCCAGTCACTGACACAACTCATACACTCCTTAAAATTTTGAGCTATTTTAGGATTATTACTTGAAATTGATACATAGTTAGATATCAAAAAAGCATATGAAAAAGCAATTTAGTGTAGATGCAAAAGAGAAAACATCATCTCCTTTACACATTAATGATTGTTATATATTACTAAGGACAAAAAATCATAAATAATCGTTTTATAACAGATAAGATCATAAATTGTATGGTGGAAGGCTACTTGCGTTTTGGCAGGAATGTCTTCATCAGGATGCCGTCACATCAATATCAATGAAAGGGCACACAAGCAAATTGTCTACATCTATAATATGCCCACAACATGATAATGCTTCAAATTCATAATTTAATGGAAATCAGGAAAACTAAAAAAACAGTAGATGTGTTGCCCCGAAGATAACCACCACAGTCACTGTGCTCTATATTCATAAAGAAATATTCACAAGTGTTCATGAATAGAAAGCAGTAATTGATTAAGAGTATTCAGCCCCAGTGTGTAGATCAATAAATCTGTCTATGGAGAGCTTGAAAGTAGCCCGTTAGATAAGTTCCCAATAGACCTCAAGAATGCTTTCACTTCAGTGAAGAAACCGATAGAGTACCTAAAGCAGCAAAAACAATACCTTTCCATGAATGTAAAGAAAGATCACTTAGGCCAAAGAGTTTGGAAGAGCAGACTTGAATTATGAGGGTGGACAGTGGGGGTGGTCTGACGTTACAGCTTTTCATCAAGCATACATGTAACAAATTGGTGTCATACACAAACTGTTTGCCCCCATGTTTGTTATTGGTTTCACTTGGCAATCAGGGGCATAGCAAGGATTGGTGTAGTAGGTGAAGTGGCACTGTTGAACTCTGATAATTGCTGTATTTAATACCCCAAGAGCAGTCAAATGGTTCCTTTTCCTTGTTTCCACCAGGGTCTATGACATCTTTGCTACACTACTGTTGGCATTAGCTTTTGATCGAAAATCAGGTCAAGCCATTAAAGTTGACCTGGTTTTGTTTCAAAAGCTTTTAGGGACCTCCATCTTTGCATAAATTATTAGCCAATCAGCCCATCAAGCCTCAAACCTATTTGGAACAGGGATCGGGCAACGTTCTGCGCTTTGCAAAAACTGTAGCACTTGAAAACTGTCCAGGGCTGATGTTTGCACTGCTTTGTGTCACACTGCCAAGTGGGGACCCAAGCAAACACTATATTTGGGCATCAGTCTCCGAGGGATTATGTCCCATCTAAGCACCTTGCAACTTGGTATACCGATCTATCAAACTATTTGCCTCTTTGGCACAGACGGTGGCAATAACTGAGATAACATTAAGTGCCATTGTTATGTTATGTTATGTTATGTTATGATGGTTTTTATAGAGCGCACGGCTACTCAAAAAGAGTGTCCCGGCGCTTTTATTTAAGGTAGGCTGCAGTAGACTAACATAACACATTAAGAGAAAAAGTGTCACAGACAGAAAGAAAACAACAAACAAAAAAAAAAAGACCTACTGGGTAAACAACCAGGTTTTAAGGTCCTTTCTAAAAGCTAGTAGGCTAGTGGCTCCCCGAAGTATAAGAAGCAGAGAGTTCCACAATTGTGGCGCCAGTAGTCCAAAGGAGCGACCTCCCAAGCGCGCTCTCTTCACTCGCGGGACAGTCGCCAAAAATAGAGATTCTGACCTCAGAGAGCGAGCCGGTCGGTAGAAGGCAAGTCTCCTTTGGAGGTACTTTGCTCCCGTCGCGTGGAGGGCCTTGTATGTCAGGGTCAAAGCCTTAAAGGCGATCCGCTTGCGGATTGGGAGCCAGTGCAAGGTCTGGAGCAAGCCCGCAGCACTGGCGCGTCTGTTCAATCCATAAATCGCTCTCGCCGCAGCATTCTGCACAACTTGGAGCCGCTGTAACAGGTACCCTGGCAGGCCCAGGTATAGAACGTTGGAATAATCCAACCTAGAGCCTATCAGGGCCTGCACAGTCAGCTTCCTGTGCTCCTCCGATAATAGGGGAAGAAACCTCCTAAGCATCCGGAGGTGATTTGGATGGACAGTGACTTGTTATGTGAAAAAAACATATACAAATAGAGGGTACCTTTTGTAAATGGGCTGAGGTTTGTTTGCTCTCGATCACACTTTTATTGACCTTTACTGTTAGTGAGTGTCACAAGCTGAGTCCCACTCACAGTAATTGCATGGTAATGGGACTGCGTGTGTTTACGGCTACTGTCTGGTTTTTAAGATAAGGCCACTGCGGTGCAGCTAGGGTAAGGAACACTTGGCTGGTTACACATGAACCAGTGTGTACACGTGTGTGTGCACATTTGCGGGCTGCACATTAGAGACTTCCGTTGTGTGTGGCCAAATAGCTGCACACTTGTAACACACAGGTGCTCACAGGTAACATGCATATGGCAGTCTTAAAGTTCAAATTTGACTTGTCAAAATGATCCCTTTTGACTGGCCTAACTTTTCCTTTCAAATATTAATATCATCTTTAAGTAGTCCTTATTGCCCATAAACACAGGTTCGATTGTATTTGAATTTAGGACATGTAAAAGTTAATGCTGAACATGTCCTTACAGTTAAATAGCTCCCAAAGCTTTCCACGTTTGCAAGGCTGGCTACTTCCATAGGGAAACATGGGGTGATATTGCTGCATGTAATAAATTCTAAATTTGGATTGCTAGCAGCTTGATAAATAATTCTAGGATTGCGTTTCTTTATAGTTATCTAAAATCCAAATATAATGGTGACATTGAATATTATCGAACTATTAGTTAATAGGTACTTTTAGAAAAGTTCCTATTTTTCTGCCTGGAGCATTTAAGCATTTAACTGTCACCTGGCAGCTAGTTGGCTCAACTGTAGTGTGATGTCTATTGCTCCCAGACAGAGGACAAAGGGCTTTGTTTTGGTTTGGCTTTGGCCTTCCCTTGACAGGATGGCCAGGGACTTGTGCCCAAGGATTAGTTATGCTTCAAAGGAGCCTACCCTGTCACAGGTAGATGAACCAGACACCAGGCCTGCATCCTCCCTTTGCCCCTCTAGCCAACTTGGATCCAAAACCAGTGGGAGGAGGAGCTGCCCAGTACTGGTTTGGAATGACCACAAGGAATGGTTTATCCATTATCATAGTCACACGTGTAGGTGGGCACAGGAGCTTTGACCAGAGGAAGAAGGGTTCTACCATATTGGATTGTCCAATAATGCTGTGCAGGGTTGGTACAGGGGTGAAGGAATGATGTGGCATCCTAGGATTGGCCAGGGCTGCATGGCATCTAGAACTTTCCACCCAAACTTATCAAACCCTCACAAGGAAGAGATAGTGAACAAGACTCCGGATGTGGACGGTGATGATGCCGGAATCCTAGACAGCTGGAAGGGGAAGACACCTGAAGCCCTTGATGGCCTAAGTGCTTTTCCTACAGCTGACACCCTAAGACTAGATGGGTCTCTCCAGGGTCAGTGGCGCTGACCCTCTTATGCCCCATGCAGATCTGTTAGGGGATGTCTTGAACTTCACTGCCACTGAGGTGCCCTGAAAGATGGCCAGGAAGCCAATGGGCCTGTGGAAGGGAAACCAGAGAAAAAGGCTAAAGCAGGGAGTGAAAAAAACCAGCTCCCCACAAAGTACACCCCTTTAGAGGCCAGGATATTTGCTTAAAAATGCTCCATTTGTGCTTATGACTGAGAAGGGGGCGTGCCTGGAGCGCTCTGCGCCTGCTTATTATACAGACCCATGGATTCTATTCCCCTGGGTCCAGTACAACCATCAACAACTGCCAGTGGTGTACGCTTCTGTGATCCATTCAGCTTTCGGGGAGCCTCGGGAGCAAAGTGGGCTGCCTCCTCCACCCCTATCTGTGTCTCAAGACAGCAAGGGGGAGTCAGGTGGGCTGTCTCCACTACCCCCCCACCCATGTCTCAAGGTAAAAAAGAGGCCCACTGATACTGCACTCACCTTTTCCCACTAGTTAAGCAGAGAGAATGTCGATCTACCTTCCTGCAGGAGAATCCTCCTGAAAGATTAACAGTGTACAGCGGAAGGGCCTATTATCAAGCCCATTATCGCCGTTTTATCGGCAGTTTCCTGCTGATAAAACTGAGATGATTTTAACACAGGTCCTGGATAATATGCCCCTACATGTCTTCTCCCTCTAGAAGGGTGGAATGCTACCCCCGCCGCCAGGACTGGCCGGGGGGGGGGGGGGGGGGGGTAGTATTCCAAAGTGTTTGACACCTTACACAACATATTTTGATAAAGCCAAACCAAAGTTAGCATTAACCGCGAGGATTATAATGCACTTAAGAGTATATGGTATGGCTATATCATAGAAGAGCTATAAGGAGATGGTTCCAAAAGCTGCAGAGGGGCTCAGCTCATGCTAGGGCACCCTCTCACATAAAACCAAGCACTCCGCCTCCAGGATTGTTAAAGCCTGCCATAGGAGTGACTTATAGGTGTATATGTGTCTATATGTATATATAGATATAGGTATACTATATCTAAGTAAGGGGTGATTATACCACCATACCCAGGCTGTTTGAACACACCTGTGGTGTCAGTTTGGAAGGCAACCCAGTGGTGGCACAGTACATGCTGCAGTCCGTGGTAGGCCTAGGGTGCACCTATGCCCTGGGTACCTATGGTACACTATACAGGGGCTCACAAGGGTGACCCAGTAACCAATCTGGTATGTACCTAAAGTACATGGTATCAATTTAGAGATAGAACAGCTGTGCTGTGGGCCTGATTAGCAGGTCCACAGCCACACTAAAGTTAAAAAACCAGAGAATCACAGCAAAAGGTGGGGATTACCATAGGAAGCAGACCCTACTCTCCTACACAACCCCCCCCCCCCCCAACGCAGGGACATTAAACTAACCTTGACCAGTTGAGTCTTCATGTTCTAAGTGGAAATATCTGGAGAGTCCATCTGCATTTGCATGGTTACTCCCAGGTCTATATTCCACTGTAAAGTCCTTACCCTGTAGGGAAATGGACCACCTGAGCAATTTGGGATTTTCACCCTTCATCTGTTTTAGCCACAAGAGGGGCTTATGGTCTGTCTGAACTTTGAAGTGAGTAGCAAACAAGTATGGCCTCAGCTTCTTCAGTGCCCAAACCACAGCAGAGGCCTCCCTCTCAATAGCTGACCAACGTTTCTCTCTAGGGGTCAGCTTTCTGTTAATAAAAGCTACTGGCTGGTCTTGACCATCTTTATTCAAATGTGATAGCACAGCCCTTACCCCCAACTCAGAAGCATCTGTTTGAACAATGAATTATTTGGAGTAGTCTGGACTTTGCAGACTTGGTGCAGTGCTCATGGCTTGCTTCAGGTCATCAAATGACTTTTGACAGCTGACTGTCCACTGAACTTTCTTAGGCATTTTCTTGGAAGTTAAGTCATTAAGGGCTGTCACTATGGAACCATACCCCTTGACAAATTTCCTGTAATACCCAGTCTGGCCCAAGAAAGCTCTGACCTGAGTCTGGGTGATTGGATCAGTCCAGTCCATTATGGTCTGGATCTTGCTCTGCAATGGTTGAACCTGGCCTCCACCTACAAGGTGGCCCAGGTATACAACCTGACTCTGCCCTATCTGGCACTTGGTAGCCTTGATAGTTAGGCCTGTCTTCTGCAGGGCCTCCCAAACATTTTCAGGTGGATAAGGTGATCTTTCCAGGTGGAGCTAAAGACATCAATATCATCTAGATAAGCTGCACAGTAGTCATCCAGGCCTGAGAGGACTTGGTTCACCAACCTTTGAAATGTGGCAGGTGCATTTTTTAGACCAAAGGGCATTACCACAAATTGATAATGTCCACCAGGGGTTGAAAATGCTGTCTTTGGCTTTGCAACATCGGCTAGTCTGATCTGCCAGTAGCCAGCTGTCAGGTCAAATGTGCTCACAAACTTGGCAGATGCCAATCTGTCTTTGAGCTCATCTGCCCTGGGTATTGGATGGGCTTCTGTCCTAGTGACAGCATTGAGACCTCTGTAATCCACGCACAACCTCATCTCTCTCTTATCATCTTGGGTGTGAGGTTTAGGCACAAGGACTACTGGACTCGCTCAAGGGCTCTCTGAGGGCTCAATGACTCCCAATTCCAACATCTTTTGGACCTCTGTCTCTCTGACCTCTGACCTCTGTCTGATCTCAAGGGATCTCTGAGGGCTCAATGACTCCCAATTCCAACATCTTTTGGACCTCTTTCTGTCCTGATACAGTCCCTAACATGACCGGGTTGCCTGTAAATCTTACTTTTAACAGGCAGACTGTCCCCAGTGTCCACTTCATGAGTGCACCAGGTAGTCTGACTTGGACTCAGAGAAAACATATGTCTGTAGGCCTGCAGAACTTGTCTACAGTCCTGCTGCTGTTGGTCAGTGAGGCTGCCTGCCAAGGCTACACCATCAACTTGTAGTGTAGCTCCTATCATCCCAATAGGCTCTGCGCATTGGAATAATACCTACAATAGTAAAGGCCTAGACCAGACGTTAACTAGGTCTACTACTGTCGATATTAGACTTAAAGTTTTGGGTTTGCCAGCTTAGCTCAGAGTTCACTAGAAACTTTCTCGAATGTTCAGGAAAGAATAAACTTCCCTGATTAGACAAGAAGGGATTTAGTTTCTGACAACCATAGAACATGACAACTTTGCTCTCCCCTAATCAAGAGTAAATCTCGAGAGTCGTGTGAACAAAAGGCAATTTATTTTACTCAGTCAGTACGTGCATTCTTAGTCTCATCAGATTGTAGAGAAAAGGAAGAGACGGGCGTGTTCAATAAAAAGGTGTTATTTATTGATCAGTCTCTTTTCTCATACAAGAGAAATGGATCGATATTATTGCAATACTTATAGTTAATTAAAGTGCATACATTAAAAGCAGCAGTATAAAATAATACTGTAAAAACATTGATATGGTTTCTAAGCCATAAGATGTTTAAAATGAATAAAATATATTACATACACATATACATTTGACTAAACGTACTCAACTGGTGTTTCTAGATACGCCTACCCCGTGTACCTGACCTAAGTCTAATACGAGGGCGGGAATAGAAAGTTACAGTTTAAGTTAAGTTTGTTTTTGCCAAGTGAAATAACTTAAGAATTCTCTGTGAGGGGTTATTCAGTTCTGTACCTGGAAGTTAGGATGAATGAGGAATGGTATCTCTTTCTCTGGTCTCGATATTCCAGGCTGCCTGCGAGGGCTACCCGGAAGCGCCGGTGCTGGATCTCTCGGCAGGAGAAAGCAGCTTCTCGTTCTCAGCGCGTCAGAAAGGCGGGGCTGCTGCCAGCGGGGTCTGCTCTGCTCTGGGCTTCGGCAAGTATGGCTGCTCCGTCTCGTCACCACGCGTGTGTTTGCATAGGGCAAGATCGGTAATATTTATACCTTTAAGGTGCCGAGATTGACGTAAGGATGGACATAGATACGTCAATAAGGATGTCATACGACTTGCTCGTTAGCCCATTCTTTTGCTGAAGTTCTCGGTGAAATCAAAACAATGGCCGCAGGGTTTTGCCCAGGTTGTCATAGGTTTGATTTGTTATGAGAACTCCGTATGCCTTATCAGGGGCTGGAGGAATATCGCTTGTCTAATTAGATCGCAAGCGTTATGACCTAATCAGATAACACGTTCCTGTGCCGTAGTGTGACTGCGTCAGATAACGGTATCTGCATCATGGGGTTTTTCTGCCTCATGGGCTGATTACTTAGTTAACTTGTTAGTTTGCTAACCAGAATAGGGTCAGGAATAGGGGGATCGATTCAGAACCTATAGGAATACATCACACCCACTCCACGCTAACTATGGTCATATTTACTAATCCATGCATAGTATAACATAGTACAACATACTATAGAGTATAGTGTATACCTTACCACCCCAAAATACATAAATGCATTTTGAAATTTTCAAATATACAGAAAAATTGCAGTCATATGTATTGCATGCACTCAAGCTATGGAATAATGCTAAAGTAATCACGTATTTGTATACATTATTGCTTATTTGGTATATGAGAAATTACACATGAAATGGCTCTTAATACAGAAAAAAAGTTCGAGACCATTCCATCACAGAATAAAATATTTATGAACATACCAGCGGGCAGCTAATGTCTATATGCTATCTAAAATTTAGAATTCTTAGTTCTCTAAGAATAGTTTTTACTTTAAGCAGAAGATAGTGTCCCGAAAAATATGCAAAAATATTCTGGGGCTGCTGAAAAATTTGCTGTCCGTGAACTGGAGGGAAAATTGTTCATGTGACTTTATTTTTAAAGTTGAAGGCCGAATTCAGGGAACGCCGTGTGCGAGCTTGCTCAAAAGTCTCTATTTCTGCTCTGGTGAGAACATCATATCATTTAGGCTTTCGAAAAAGCTGTCAACAGCTTCCTGGGAAAGTTCCACTAACTCGGAAATAGGTGTAATCATGCATTCGTGCGCATGATTGTCTCCATTGACATTCTGATTTGCATTGCTGACAGAAGGTCGTACCTGTTTGATGCTGCTTTCATCTTGAACTTCACTACCCATCAATCGTAGTGGTGAAGCTTCCACGAATGCCGTCATCAGGATTGGTAGCCTTTGAGGGCAGCACAAAGCATGAACCTTGATCGGGCTCAACAATGTTTCTGCATCCATTGGCGCATCCGATTGTAGCGTCAGACAGGTGTCTAACACGCATTCTTCTCCGCATAGCAGACACCTTAATACAGGTAAAACACATCTTTGCCACATTGGTCGAAATGATAGAAACCAAGTCATGTTCAGGTCTCTAAGCCGGGAGAGTCCCAGGATTTTTGATATCCGGTCCCGGTATCCAATGGCTAGGATTGTTTCTTCCCTTGTCGCAAGAGTTTTGTCTGTGACATGGGTTGCCATAACGAAAAATAAGGACCAAGAATAGTATTCCTGCAATTAGTCCCAAGATCAGGGGAAGTCCGCCAAAAATCGAATGGACGAAATCTGGAAAAATACCCAGTATGGCTTTGAATGGTGTTAATGCCATCGAAAATACTGTCTTAAATACCTTTGAGACCCCATTGGTATCAGAAATATTTAAGATTTCATTCAGGATTTCTGCGAAATGTATGGGGGAATTAGTTGATAACAATGAATGTATCTCTGCAGTCGTCCTTGCGACTTGTAGATCATACGTTTCTTTTGATGACGTGAGCCTGGTAGGCGTCTGAAGAAGCACTGTTTTCATTCTGCTTAAAGTATCTATTCGAATAGAAGTAATTTTCAAATTGGGCCATGCCCTTGCCTCCCTGTCTGGAAAGGAGCTGGGGAACAATGAGCGTCCACAGCACTTGACCTTCGCAGTCGTAGTTACGAGATAAGGAGTCCCGGGCATAAGACTACAACATCTGCGATCTACAATTAGAATGTAACTCCCATTATAGAGTCTTTGAAAGAATGGTTCTATTTATGTTGCAGGTGCGCCTTGCTGGTGACATGAAAGGTTGTATGAATTCCCTTCACAGGCTCCATGTAAACTAATTCCGTTACACAGAAGTGTGCCACTTAGTGACATCGCACAATTGTTGCCACTAAGAAACACTTTCTGTCCTTTATTACTGACACATGCATGTGAATAGGGCAGGTTCCATGTTGTTTTAATGTACCCCTTTCCCAATTTCTCGTACATGCCAGCCTGTATATATTTTTGGCAGTATTGAAACCTGAAGGTTGAGATTGGAATATTTATTATCCCATGTATTATCCATTCACTGACAGGTCGTTCTGACATTGTCACTGGTAATCTTTCTAGTTTTTCAATGCTCAAGATTGTATAATCAGCACCCCTTTGCGCCATACTGATTTGTCTATCAGTAAGGTTAAAGATTTGGAATAGTGACGTTGTGTTGATTAAACGCCAAGGCACATAGCCTGAACGCAGGTTTTGTAACGTCCAGCCAAGCTGTACAATAGAACGCAATTGGGACTGACCGTGTTGTAGCAACAGTAAGTCCTGCGATAATATGTCGATTGCTGAAGACACAATGCTGTCCAAAGAAAAAATTCTGGAGGACAGAGTCATTAACCCATTGTCCACTACAGAAAGTGATTTTTCCAAATTAATACGGTCAATTTCCCGTATTCTCTCTGCTGTCTCAATTTGAGTAACCTTCCAGGCCTCATTGTATGCTGCATATACAGAGGCTGCTATGAAACGTTTTTGACGCTGTTTGCGTGGTCCCATTATGAAATCACGCAAGTCAGCACCATCAGTAAGTAAAGTTAGGTGTTGCTTAATTTCTGCCAGTGTGGAAGTTTGTAGCCATTGAAGGCATAATTTGCCCACACTGTAGGTTGTTATTATCCCTGGGTGATGTCTTTGGGGATATCTAGGGTCTGGCCTGGTCATTTTGAACCCCTGTGTTTTGTTCAGGAATCTGTCTTGACAGTTATTAGTATCTGTGGGCCAGATCAACCATTGTTTCCAATCAGGATGTGTTCTGTTTTGATTTAATACATAATTTACGTCTATCTCTTCATCTATAGAGCTATTGCTGTACATTGTTGGCTTTGGAATAGACGGTTTATTTAAATCTTTGATTTTGGCTAGGCCAAGACAGGTGGTTTGTTGAACAGTGTCATTTAAAAATATCATTTGTTCTGGGATCATGCAGGCTCTAAACAAAGATTCTATACCCTGTACTTGCCATTCTTTTGTACCCCAAACACTCTTCAATTCAACATTTTTGTCCCAATAATCAAAACCAAAAGTATTCATTTGTTCAAAGAATGAGTCCGAATATATCAATTTTGTGTTTGTTATCATGGTTTTTGTCCCTGTCTTGTTTGATAATTTAAAATAAAATGTTTCAGCATTACTTATGTTAAAACCTGAAAAGTATGAATATTTGTCATAGAAGGTTCTTGAGCTTCCTTTTGGAGGTGTTGCACAATGTTCCCATTGATTATAATCTAAAACATTTCTAGGTTGTGCAGATCTATGTAGAAAATGGTTACCATAGTGGTTATAACAGTACATACTATCATAATTGGTAGAACCCTGCAAATAATCATGTTTGGTAAATTTAGCAGACATTACTAAGTCAGACATCATATTATTAATGCTTTCAAAGTCCCAATCATCGGCAAATGAGTTTGGTTTTACAAAGTCACTCAATGAGATCTTAATTTGGTGTGGATATTTCAGGATTTCGACCGGACCATAAATTTCATAGTCAGTGTTGTCCCAGGCTACCCCACCAGGTATCGGATTGGCTGTGAAGTTGACTGAAGAAAGTTCTCTTTTCTCGATGTGTGAAGATGTGTGTGGTTTGAGGATCAAGTTGATTTTCTGACTTGCTGTGTCCATTTTTGCATATTTTCCCTCAATGAAGCGTCCCAAAGTTAGTACCATGATGAGCCAAAGTATGAGGATAAATGCACCAACTCCCACCCAAAATTCAATCCATGGGGAAATCAGATATGTTTCTTTCAGTTGTTTCAAAAGTTCTTTAGCTTTATCTTTAAAGGTTTTTGATGATGTCTGTGTCTTTGATTCGCTGAAGCCTTCAGAGGAATCATCGAAGTTTATGAAGTAGCCGGATGCAGTTCTGTCAATTGTTCCAATTGCTTCAGGATTTCTGTTTCTTGCATGTTCACTTGGTACTTCACTATAAATTGGTGTGTCTCTGCTAAATGTTTTTATTTGGGTTTTCAGAGGTCTGAGTTCTATTGCATTGTTGCATAGTCCTTGTTGTTCTTCTGTAGGCGTTTCAAATGTGATGAGCCTCTTCGTTAGGACCTCTGTACTGGTAGCAAACCTTGGTGTTCTGCTACTTATTGGGAGTCCACTTGGCCTACTGTTTGTTATTGGCCACATGATTGTGGTTTTACCAGGTCGATGGATACAACTCGGTTCTCCTTTTTTCCAGCAAGTGGCGGTAGTACAACTGATCTTGTCCCGTTGACAGACAAGACAGGAACTGCTTTTCTGTAAGAAGGCCCAAATTCCTTCTTTACCGCGATCTTCTCCCTGACTAGATCCCCGACTTTTGGAATCCAGACAGGTCTTGCTGGGACAGGTGGTGGTTCTTCAGTGGTTGTTGGCTGTTGTTTCAACTTTATGTTGCTCAGGTCTTTTCTTGTTTTGTTTAAGTCCTGCAAAATAGCCAAACGGTCTTTGATATCAAAGCTTTTTTCTTTCACCACTGAAGTCTGACTGTCAAGGTCAGAGATCAACATCCTAGTTCCGAATAATAATTCGTACGGACTGAATCCCTTCAGAGAATTTCTTGGCAAGTTATTTAGACTACGTTGGACACTTATTAGATGTTTGACCCACCCAGCTCCCGAACCTAATACCTTTGCCGTTATAGATTGCTTTATGTCACGGTTTTTTCTTTCAACAATTCCGTTCCCCTCAGGGTGAAATGGACAAGAGTACCGCAAATTCACGCCCATGCCGACCATGGCCTCCTTATAAGCTCTAGAGCTAAAAGCAGGACCATTGTCCGAATGCAGCATGCCAATTGCGTATGTGCCGATAAAGACTCGCAAATCTTTTATAACAGTTCTGGCGTCAGCCGTTCGCTGGGGCCACATCCATATGAATCTCGTGCATGAATCCACTGCGACCAAGATATATTTATAGTTACCATCCCTTTGTAAGGGACCGCAGTGGTCTAGATAAACACAGGCTAATGGTTTATCCGAGATTAGAAGGGGCGTCTGAGCTGGACGTCTCACCGTTGAAACTTTCATTCTTTGACATATTTCACATTCTAAAACATAGTTCCTAGTTTGTCTTCTCATTTGTGGCCACCAGTATCTCTGTTTTAATAATGATACTGTGGCTGAGACGCCAGCATGTATAGAAGCAAGCCCTTCATGTGCCGCCATTATTAGTCCTAACCTATGTTCCATGTTTGGAATTGCCCTATCCCCCACTCCAGGGATTCGAGCAAAAGGAACATTGTTTGCATCAGTTATGTATGAGTATTTTACTGGAAAGCCTTTCGGGAGTGGTTCTATCGAATCCTTTTCTGAAGCGTTGACAGCTTGTAATATTTCGCTGTCTATTTTTGTTTTTGACCGGGTGATGGCAGCTACGGAAGCCGTTTGTACAGCTGCCTTCGCGGCCTCATCAGCCAATGAATTCCCTGCAACGTGAACGCCATCACGTTGATGACTCAGTGTGTGTATCACGTGAGTCTTTGGTAGTTCTTTTTGTAAAAGAACTACTTGTTCCCAGAGCATTTTATGCTTGATTGTGCCTCCTTTTGCATCCTTAAAACCATTTTGAAGCCAGATCTGCAAGTATTCATTATAAGACTGAACGCAATAATACGAATCGCACACTATAAGTGTGGGGAATTCTCGATCGGTATTTTCAAGCGCCATCTTGAATGCCAGTAGTTCAGCTCGCTGAGCTGTACAATCTCCTAGAGATTGTGTTTTAGTGAGGGTTGGTTTAAATTTTCCTTCGTGCCAGCGACCTTTGACAATCGCGCACGCAGCACTGTAAGCTTGTTTACCCCCTACTGCGGGTTGTGCTGATCCGTCTGTATATATTATACAGCCGTAGTGTTCTAGAGGCAGAATTTCGGTCGGCAGAGGACATTCAAATTCATATTGGAGAAATTCTTGTGTTTTTAAGTTGGGATCAAATTCGTATGCTACGTCTGTTGCAGCAAGAGAGTTAGCCCATTGTATCCATCTTGGATGGAGCGCTTTAGCATTCGGAATGCTTGCTTTTGTTACAGCCTCTAATGCTGGTATCGGTGTCACGATTATTATTCGTTTACCTTGTGCCAGGGCTCGTTCTTTTGCTATAGCTGTTTGTGTTGCAGTTAGAATTTTTTCCGTAGGGCTAAATTTCATTTCAGCCTTAGTGTACAAGTGTGATTTGAATGCAATTGGTACCTTTTCTCCCTCATTAGAGGTCAGGTATGTGAATCCGCATCTTCCTGGGATGACTCGAATCACAAGATTGCGTGTGTTATCACGTGTTTCTAATTTTGTTTTAATTAGCATGTCTGTTTGTAGGGATCTCAAAATTTCTGTGTGTATTTGAGTCCAATTGGATCTTTTAAAATCTGGTTTTATCAGATCATAAAGGGGTTTGACCCTTTCTGCGTA
The DNA here is from genome assembly GCF_964261635.1 of Lissotriton helveticus. NCBI lineage: Eukaryota > Metazoa > Chordata > Amphibia > Caudata > Salamandridae > Lissotriton > Lissotriton helveticus. Next base: position 768,106,732 of record NC_136068.1, read on the forward strand.
ATTTGCAATGTATGTTCTTCCGAAATTTAGGAAGCCTAGAATCGACTGTAGGTTTTTTAGTGTTCTAGGTGCTTGGATTACGGCGCATTTCTCTAGGAAATTGTCAGCCAGGCTTTTGCCCTCACTTGATAACTCATATCCTAAAAATAGGACTGTCAGATGGGCAATTCTGGATTTTTTAAAGTTGAATTTGTAACCCTCTGCTGCGAACCCAAGTATTATGGTGTTCACTCTCTTCAAGTGAGTCTCCAAGTCATCGTCTGTTAAGTAAATGTCATCGACATAAGATAATGCTTCATCATCATATAGTTGTAGTAATTCTGTTACTCTCGCTGAGAATACTCCCGGGCTGTTCTTGTACCCCTGGGCTAACCGACAGAATTGTTTTTGAGTGCCATTTATTGAGAACGCAGTTAAATATCTGCTCTCTGGTGCTATGTTTTGACAAAAGAATCCATTGGAGATGTCTAAGGTTGTTTTGTATTTTTTGCGCACTATGTTATTCATTAGTGCAGCACTGTGTGAATTTTGCACTGCAAAAGTTTTGCAACATGTGTTAAGGTGTCGGTAATCCAAAACTAGACGATATGAATTGTCTGGTTTGGAGACCGGAAACAAAGGGTTGTTCATTTGTGAGGTGCAAGTTTCAATCACCCCCTGGTATTCTAGCTGATCTAGTATTTTATTTACCTGTTTTTTAGCTTCTTGCTTAATTGGGTACTGCCTTTGTGCAGTTGGTTGTGATTTTAACTGGATTTTGTGAGGAGGAGAGTCCTCATCCCATCCCACGTGATTTTTATATAAAGCAGGAGCTAGAGCTACTGCCCACTTTCTAGCAAGTGTGGATTTTTTATGAATTGGGATATGATTTGAGAAGGCAGGCATAATTACTTCTTCGCCATGAGGGCAATCCCTGACAAACTCTGGTGGCCAGTCTTTTTCAGCTAGAAGGATATCATAGCCCTTGGAGAGATTATCCCAAAATAGTCCCCTTATTTTTCTAGTCTTATCCCCCTCTATACGCAATGTTATTTCGTATATTTTGTGAGGTTTGCTAACTCTGGTGTCTGCAGTTTCCACTTGAAGATATTCATTCGTGTCCACTGTCTCCAGATGATTCATAAGGACTTTGCGAGCTATGCTCACTTCTGCTGCGCTGTCTAGCATTGTCTGAGCCCATTCCCCGTTTTTCAGTTGTGTCCTCAGAATTCTCGGCATTGTTAACTATTTTAATGCTGGCTACCTTCTTTTTTGGAAATTGTAATTTCTTTTTTAGCTGAGCAGGTTCCTTGTCTTTGGACTTGGCGTGCTCTTCTCTTTGTTCTGATCGTCCTCTTCTTTCCGATTTCTGCGAGGAAGTCTGAAAAGATTGAGAGGGACGTGTATCAATGTCTTGATATCTATCAGGCTTTTTTATATTATCCCTATTTCTAAGGTTATATCTTTTCCCAGAGGGGTCACTCTGCGGTGACCTCTGTCTTTGGTTCGGAGATTTCTCTCTTCGCCTAGGAGACCTTCCTCTGGCCTGGAATTTCTTTTCTTTGGGATTGGATTGTTTGTTTCCATCCCAGCTCTTTTTCTGTGATGTTGAATTATTATTAAAAAATATTTTTTCAGGACTTTCAATCAGTTGTGGTTTTACTGGTATTCCACCTAAACTATCTCTACCTAGTTCCTCATAGGATTTTTCTATGATTCTGGCAATTTCAGCTGGTTGGTCTGCTATATCTGTCTCTTTTAACCTCTGGCGGATCGCCACGTTTGCTGCTTCTCCCTTTATGTTGGCTAATAATATAGCCGAGACCTGCTTGAAGTCTTTTAGTAATTTCATACCAAGAGTTAAAGCGGGTTCTGGACCGTATTCGTCTTGAATTTGTTTTAGCACATCTGGTATTACCGAAATGGATGGAACACCGTGCGTTTTTGTGTAGATGGAAGCAAAGACTGTACCCCAAGTGTCACAGTCCTCTATGTGTGGTGCGATTCCCATTGGGAGACAGATAGTCAGAATCCTGTGCTTTTCTAGCGGGGTGGTGTCTGGAAACACCGCCTCTATTTGGGTGATTTTCTGCGCCAACCAGAATGGTATTTGTTCCCGTTTAGTCGGTACTTTACCTAGGCAGGATTGGATGTTCTGTGGTGTAATTTTATTTGTGTTCCCCTGGTGAGGGGTCAGCTGTGGAAGTTTAATCACTGGCTGAATTGTTGAAGTCCGCATCACATACTGGACTAATTGTCTATGTATTTTTATTAATTGTTTTAGCTGTGTTAACAGCTCTGCTGCAGACATCCCATTGATGTCTGGATGTGGTGTGTATCCGGCTAGGACCGGCCACGTTGCTCCTGGTCTTCCTAAAGGACCGAGCCTGGTGATGTGATTGTTATGTTTTAGGGCGCCATCAAATAAGAGCAAATGCTCTTGAAATTTGAGTGGTACTTCCACCTCCTCGAAAGGAGTGTACTCATTAGGAGGTTCCTCTATTTTGTAATAGTGGAAGTACTTTGTTACAGCATTTGCTGCTGGAAAATGTATCCATGAATAGTATACCTCTGTCTGCCGATATTCGTGTGCCTCAATTACGAATATGACTGTACCACCTCTAGGTGTCAGTCCATTTTCTATAAGTTTTATGGTTATAGATTTCCTTTTGATGACCGGGATGAGTATTATATCCGGGTCTGCGTCTTGCATGGTATCATCAGCTGCTGCGAGTTCAGTTGCTAATCTAACTGCCTCTCTTTCATCCTCATTGTCTGACATTTTACTGTCCAAAAGGTTATTTTGTTTGTTTGCAGATCAGGTTTCTTATGGAAACAAAGATTAGATGCACAATATTTTGGAACTGTTTTTATCCTTCAACGTTGACTAAACCAAGTACCATACATAGGAGTTTCCTCCTGCGAGGTTTGGCGGATATTACCTTTCACCCACTCCAGACGTCTTTGGAGTATTGTGGGAAAAGGGGTCTGAGTGAGAAAGCACGACTGAGTTACTCTAAATGTCTTACGTTAGTTTTATCGCCCTTTCCAAACGCGTTGGGCGCCATGTAGTGTAGCTCCTATCATCCCAATAGGCTCTGCGCATTGGAATAATACCTACAATAGTAAAGGCCTAGACCAGACGTTAACTAGGTCTACTACGGTCGATATTAGACTTAAAGTTTTGGGTTTGCCAGCTTAGCTCAGAGTTCACTAGAAACTTTCTCGAATGTTCAGGAAAGAATAAACTTCCCTGATTAGACAAGAAGGGATTTAGTTTCTGACAACCATAGAACATGACAACTTTGCTCTCCCCTAATCAAGAGTAAATCTCGAGAGTCGTGTGAACAAAAGGCAATTTATTTTACTCAGTCAGTACGTGCATTCTTAGTCTCATCAGATTGTAGAGAAAAGGAAGAGATGGCCGTGTTCAATAAAAAGGTGTTATTTATTGATCAGTCTCTTTTCTCATACAAGAGAAATGGATCGATATTATTGCAATACTTATAGTTAAGTAAAGTGCATACATTAAAAGCAGCAGTATAAAATAATACTGTAAAAACATTGATATGGTTTCTAAGCCATAAGATGTTTAAAATGAATAAAATATATTACATACACATATACATTTGACTAAACGTACTCAACTGGTGTTTCTAGATACGCCTACCCCGTGTACCTGACCTAAGTCTAATACGAGGGCGGGAATAGAAAGTTACAGTTTAAGTTAAGTTTGTTTTTGCCAAGTAAAATAACTTAAGAATTCTCTGTGAGGGGTTATTCAGTTCTGTACCTGGAAGTTAGGATGAATGAGGAATGGTATCTCTTTCTCTGGTCTCGATATTCCAGGCTGCCTGCGAGGGCTACCCGGAAGCGCCGGTGCTGGATCTCTCGGCAGGAGAAAGCAGCTTCTCGTTCTCAGCGCGTCAGAAAGGCGGGGCTGCTGCCAGCGGGGTCTGCTCTGCTCTGGGCTTCGGCAAGTATGGCTGCTCCGTCTCGTCACCACGTGCGTGTTTGCATAGGGCAAGATCGGTAATATTTATACCTTTAAGGTGCCGAGATTGACGTAAGGATGGACATAGATACGTCAATAAGGATGTCATACGACTTGCTCGTTAGCACATTCTTTTGCTGAAGTTCTCGGTGAAATCAAAACAATGGCCGCAGGGTTTTGCCCAGGTTGTCATAGGTTTGATTTGTTATGAGAACTCCGTATGCCTTATCAGGGGCTGGAGGAATATCGCTTGTCTAATTAGATCGCAAGCGTTATGACCTAATCAGATAACACGTTCCTGTGCCGTAGTGTGACTGCGTCAGATAACGGTATCTGCATCATGGGGTTTTTCTGCCTCATGGGCTGATTACTTAGTTAACTTGTTAGTTTGCTAACCAGAATAGGGTCAGGAATAGGGGGATCGATTCAGAACCTATAGGAATACATCACCAACTGCTCTCTCAGAACCATCATCAGGGTTCTGAGAGAGCAGTTCTGGGAGAGGGTCACTCTCTTCCTCCTGTCCTTCATCAGTAGCCATGAGCAAGCCCATATCTGCCCTGTCAACATATGGTTTCAGTCTGTCGACATGAAGCACCCTGTGGGGGCTCCTGGGAGTTCCAAGGTCAACCAAATAGGGGACTTCTCCCTTTTGCTCAACTATAGTGTGGGGCCCACTCCACTTGTCTTGGAGAGCTGCTGGGGCCACAGGCTCCAACACCCACACTTTCTGTCCTGGCTGGTAAACAGTCAGCACAGCCTTTGGTCATGCCAGGCCTTTTGCAATTCCTGACTTTCCTTAAGGTTTTTGGATGCCTTTTTCATGTACTCTGCCATCCGGGAGTGGAGACCAAGTACATAGTCCAAAATGTCTTGCTAGGGAAGTTTGAGAGGTAACTCCCATCCTTGCTTCACCAGACAAAGGGGTCCTCTTACAGGATGTCCAAACAAAAGTTCAAAAGGGCTGTAGCCAACCCCCTTCTGTGGGACTTCTCTATAAGCAAACAAAAGGCAGGGCAGCAGGATGTCCCATCTCCGCCTGACATTTCAGGGAGACCCTTAATCAAGCCCTTTAAGGTCTTGTTGAATCTCTCAACTAGACCATTGCATTGTGGGTGATAGGGTGTGGTGAACTTGTAGTTCACTCCACACTCCTTCCACATTGCAGTCAGGTATCCAGACATGAAGTTTGCACCTCTGCCTGAGACAACCTCCTTAGGGAAACCCACTCGTGAGAAAACTCCCAGGAGGGCTCTTGCCACAACAGGTGCTGTTGTGGTCCTAAGGGGAATAGCTTCTGGGTAATTTGGCATGATCCGCTACCACCAGAATAAATTTGTGCCCGGAGGCTGTTTGGGGATCCATTGGTCCAACAATGTCAATCCCTACACGTTCAAAGGGAACCCCCACCACAGGTAGTCGTATTAGGGAGGCCTTTGTGGTGCCACCTGATTTGCCACTGGCTTGGCAGGTGACACAGGAGCGACAAAACTCCTTGGTGTCTTCTGACATGTGAGGCCAGTGAAAGTGAGGGACAAGCCTGTCCCAAATCTTGTTCTGGCCAAGATGTCCTGCAAGGGGAATATCATGGGCTAGTGTTAAAAGGATGCCCCTGAATGCCAAAGGTATGACCAACCTCCTGGAAGCACCAGGCTTGGGGTCTCTAGCCTCTGAATACAGGAGCCCTTCATCCCAATAAGTTTTATGGGTCCCACTAGCATTCCCTGTAGCCTCAGGAGCAGCTTGCTGTCTGAGGGGTTTCAAGAGAAGGGCAGACCAACTGCACCTGCCTCAGATCTGCCCTGGAAGGTCCCCCTGTCCCAAGAAACTCAACCTGATCAGGCTCAAGTTCTTCTAGGGCAGTTCTTTCCTGGGTCTCACAATCAGCTTCCTCAGAAGGCTGATCCTCTTCCTGAGGCAGGGGGAAGGCACTGCCTTAACCCTACTGCTTCTCCTCGTGGTAGGCAACTGGTCCATTATTCCAGAATCCAGTGCCTGTTCAGTGTTGCAATTTCTGACCTGTGACCTAGTCACAGCAAGGACATGTGCTGAGATTTCTAACATTTCTGCATGGGTCCTATACTCCACTTCACACCAGGCTGAAGTCTCTAGGTCATTGCCAAGCAAACATTCTACAGGGAGGTCTGAGCTAACCACAACCTTCTTGAGGTCAGTTACCCCTCCCCAGGAGAAATTAACAACTGCCATACTGTGAGTGGTAGTGACATTGCTAGCATTGGTCACTAGGTAATTTTCACCTAGTATTATCTGTCCAGGGTTCACAAAGCTGGGTGTCACCATTGTGACACTAGCACATGTGACCCTGTAGGCCTGAGCTACTTTATCATTAATTAAAGGAGTTTGTCTGTACTTGCCCAAGTTTTTGAGACTCACAGTAGAGGACATAATTATGTCCCCATCACAGATCAAAACAGCTTCAGTTGGTATCCTGACTAGGCCAGAATCCATCTTAGTTCCCAGGGTTAACCCTACTACACCCTTCTGGTGAGAACCATCACTTGCAGCTGAACTAGGGTGAACAGTTGCCTTAGGGGCAATGGTGGTTGGAGCTGTCTTCTTCTTGGTACAATCACTGGTCCAATGAGTATTACTCTTACATACTTTGCACCTTGCTTTCTCCACACCCTTTTGGTCTTGCTTCTTCTGATCACCACCTTGGTTCTGTACCTTCTGCTTCACCCTGGTTCTGACCCATTTGTCTGCCTTCTTACCCAATTCTTGGGGAGAGGTCAAATCAGAGTCAACCAGGTGTTGATGCAATAGCTGGTTCTGACAGTTATTAAGAATCTGTTCTCTCATAATACGTTTATACAATCCTGTATAGTCACTTACTTTACTGCCCTGTAACTAACCTTCCAGAGACTTAGCAGCACAATCTACATAATCAGTCCAGTCCTGAGCCTGTGTCTTTTGGGTATCTCTGAACAGAAACCTGTACTACTCAGTGGTTAGGCCAAACCCATCTATCAGAGCACTCTTCAGGACATTGTAGTTGCCAGCATCCTCTTCTCTAACAGTGAGGAGCTTGTCTCTTCATTTGTCTGCAAAGGAGAGCCACAAGATTGCTGCCCACTGACTTTGGGGTACTTGCTGTACTTTGGAAGCCCTCTCCAATGCAGGTATCCACTTGTGGATGTCATCGCCAATCTGATAGGGAGGGACAATCTTGTTCAGGTTTCTATGGTCATGAGATCTTTCCCTACCACTAGGGTTGTTGCTACCACCAGTGGGCTCTAGCCCACACAATTTCTTCTCTCTTTCAAGAGCCAGTTTCTCTTTGGCAAGGGCAATATCTTGCCTCTTGATCCTAAGCTTGACTTCTCTCATCCTAGCTTTATGCTCTCTTCTCTGAGGAGAAGTCATCCTCATTTGAGCAGACGCATTGGACCCTACTGATGAGTCAGAATGCTCAGATCCACTGGAAAGGGATCTGCGTCTTCTGTTCACACCATTGGGCCTACTTGGAAGGTTAGAGGGAGGCCTTCCTAGGCCTTCTCCACCTCCAGGTAGTCCTGTGTTTCCCAGGTTAGGTTCATCAACCTCATCCTGATCTACATCCTCATCATCTTCAGAGACCAGTGGGGTATCCCCATGGTGACTCTCTTCTGATGAATGATGGCCCCCTCCCTGCTACCATGTGCTTCTGGGTCTGATGTTTTTTCTAAGTCATCTTCCACTAACAGCTCTATCAGGTGCTGGCTGGTTGGACACTGTCCTTGTCTTAATTTTCTGACTACACACAAGCTTCTCAGCTCCTGAAAAGTGAATGTGTCATGCTAAGTTGTCTGCAAGTTGCTGACATCTGACAGAGAGGCAGTACCTCCTGCTCTCAAAGACATGACTAGTGTGGTGTGGTGTGTGCACTTACCTACACTACTTGTTTTCCTACTAGAACCTCTCTAGAAGTTGTAGTCAGGGTGTGCTAAGCCCTTACCACCTACAACTGCTAAGTTCACTAGAACTTATGTATATAAGACTTGGTTCATATGTACCTACAGGTACCTTGATATGATCTTTCAAATGATATTCTCAAGATTATTTGGTAAAACAATGCAAGCTCTTATCCCATCCGCTGCACACCAATGTGAGATGTTAGCCTGGCATATGATGTCCACTAGTTCTAGTGGGCACCTTGCACCAGTCTAATCAACCCTTATTGATAGTGGTTGTAAAGTCAACCTTATAGAAAGCTATCCTAGTGGTAGCACGGACCAGCAGTCATCAGGCTAAGACTTTAGAGAGCGTATTAAGCACGTTGTTTTATCAATTATAATACCTTGAGTACCAAACGAAAGGACACCACACAAGGTATATATCAAATATATATGTATTTATTCTAAACACAACCCCTCTGCACTCTTTATGAGGTCAGAGGAAAAAATACAATACAAGTCACTTAGTTAATATACGATAAGTTGCACAGTACACGTTATGCCCTAGGGGCCTCACAAACCATATACTAAAATAATGGTATAAGAACCACAAAGGAATTAGAAAGCAGGCCTGGGGCCTGTGGAATCGCTCGGGCTACTCTAAACAACCAAAGGTTAGGAAGTAGGAGGCCCACGGGAGACGCATACAGTGTCTAAACACAGCCGCGGGTTACCATTGACTTTCTATGGAAAAGTAGAAGTTATAAATATTCAATTTAAGGACACTTCCGGATGGACTACGATGGAACCTTTTTAAACTAGGACACTTTGAGAGTCAAGACCCACGAGAGCACCAGAGTACTTGTGTTACCTCACCCAGGGAAGCCGGGTGCATAGGTGTCTTTTCATGTCGGGTTTCGTCGTTGTTTTCAATGGAGAGCTGCAAAGAAGTCCTACAGGCGACCAGATGAAAAGTGTCCGGGTGGATCCAAGGGTAGATCGGAGATCTGTAGAACCTGAAAGCAGAAGCGACAGAGTCTGGGTCACTTGCCAGTGACCAGGGCGGCGATAGAAAGATGCCACCAGATGTTGGGTGATTTAAGGTGAAGATGTGAAGTTTGTCTCTTCAGCCACAAGGACCAGGAGGCGTCGACGACAACCAGGAGCTGGATTCGAGCTGTCCCACGTAGGATCTAGTTGACTGCAGTATCGGTATCCGGACTGGACCCAACAAGCCTTTGCAAATGCAACCCACGCAGGATATCAAGATTGACTTCAGGTGCAAACCAGCAAGGTCTGAAGAATTTCTCCTTTGTAGGGAAGTTGGAGCAAGCTTGGAGCAACCAGGAAAGCAAGTTAGATGTAAAGGAAAGTCTTCGGGGGCTCACTAGCCAATGGACTAGGAACAGCGAACACGCATCAAGCTGAAATGCAAAAGAAGGGCCCATGGGTCACTCATGGAGTGGGGGCCTCTGAGCTTCGGTGCAAGTAATGCTCGGTACTGGGGCTTCAAGAACCCTAATGCACGCCTTCGAGTTACCTCAGGAAGTGAGTGCAGCTTGCAAAATGCAGGATGTCCAGGAGTTCCGGTCCCACGTCTCTCGTGTCCACCATGGATCTCAGCTTTGCTGTGAGCAAAGGTCGGGTCAGAGATGTCTGGAAGTCCATGTCCTGTGTTGCAGATTCTTCAGGATCCGGTGGGAGCCTTGAAAATGCAGACCGGCAAAGTTGCTGTTGGTGCCTGTTTGAACAGGGTGGTCACTCCTTGACCACAAGGGAGATGTCTTCCATCTTCCAGTCGAAATGGAATGTCGAAGGTCCAGGATTTATGTTTCTAAGTTTCGTCCAGGGTAATTTAAAGTCCTAGTGACTGGGCTCCTATACTTATACTGAGTTTAGGCGCTGGACTACCCTTAAAGTCCCTCCTATGGGTGGACCTGGGAAGGGGGTAGTTACACATCTTTCCCTTTGTCCAGTTTCACGTCAGAGCTGGGGCAGAGTGCCCCAGCAACTGTTTTGAACTGGGAAATGCATGGAGCACCTTGTGTGCCCCAGGCAGTGTCTGGAAAGCATTCACTGAATGCAGCTCTCCCTGCCTCAATACACAAAAGTATAGGGTACAAACAGTGAACAGTGAGCAACCCAGTATACCCTTGGGGGCTTGGGTAAAAGTAAACAAGGGGTAAAGAGTGCCTCCAAGGGAGTTTGTTTAAAAAAAAATTCAATATTTAAGCTAAGTTTTTGATGAGGACAGTTCAATAGTCCTAGTGCAGATTAGTTTGGACAATCATATATATTTTTTGATAATCAATGAATGTTTGATACAAAAAAACATTTAACAATAAACAATAGACAAAGACAACAATAACACTAGGTGCATATGCAAATATTGAATTTTATCAAATTGTAAATCAAAGGCATTAAAAATACAAATATACAAGCAGGAATACAGGAAGAACAATACGCTCTCAGTTTTCTACACTGTAAAACCTGGACACACCTATCCTATTAAAAAATATTGTTAATTATCATAGGATAAGGGTGAGAGTCGACGTTTCGGTCTCCTATGGATGTTTCTCTGAGACCATCTTCAGGACTGATCAATAAATATTTGTAAAGCCCTATTATAAAATGAAACAAAAAATTGTATACAATGATAAATGAATCAAATCTTTGGAATTTATCATTCAACATAATACACCTAATACAAACAAAACATGCACAAAATACATTAGACTTTACAATACATTCAAGTATTCAATTCATGGATAATTTCATGTTGTCTAATTCAACATCAATGTACATTTTGATGAATTATCCAGTTCATAAAGACTTCAGTGTTGTCTTATATGACCCAAAATGTACTTTTTGACAGAGCCGATTAATCTACATTTTGTAGTGAGGGTCAGAAATATCTCATTCTTTTTATGTTGCATTTCTATATATGATGTAACCCAAGTATGTACAAAAAGGCTTACATCACTATATACACTGTTTTTTAATGTTTTTTAATGTTATCAAAGGAATGTTCTCCAGACAGTGATCAAGCATAACAATATAAATTGAGAGTACCTTTATATATTTACCACCAAAGTGGCAAGAATTATCACTGGTTCAGAAGGGTTATTTGTCCAATATGAATTTCTAGGTGAAAAAGGTAAATGTCTGTTTTAATTTTCAAATTTAGTACGGTTGTATGATAACAGGGAGACATAATGTCTATGTCATACCTTTAGCAACAGTCCTCTGTTTGACCAACGTAGAGTTAGATGACCACGGGCAGATCACGGCACAAATTCTGTAGTAATATATACAAGGACTTTAGATATTGCAACAAGAGTCTAAATAGTAAGCTCATAAATATTGGTTAACTGACCTTGTTTGAAGCCAGATCGGCATATAATATAAAACTCAGACGCTTCTTGTAAATTAACAGCAATTGCGTTATTTGGAATGTCATGTCGAGCAATCTGTAATGATATAAAATCATATCGGACAACTCGATGTAATAACTATGATTTAAGAGGCGATCGGTAAACCTATTCAACTAAGAGTTGAAGGTTGCCATTTAAATTGCAAATTGAGCTAATGTATTGAGTGCTCTTTATTAAGCAGTTTTTTTAATTTCTCGATCGTACTGCCTTACTGCATAGTCCACCACACCTTTCCAAGATGGCGCCCAAAAATCTCTATAGGTCCTCTTTCGATCTCCAAACGAGCTACATAAATACACCTTAATGTGCGGCTGCCGGTTCCCTAACTTCCTACAGAGGTGCGGTACGCACACAGCAGTTGCTCAGGTAACTACCATTCTAGCTCTGCCCGTCTTTTAATAAAGAGCACTCAAAACATTGGCTCAATTTGCAATTTAAATGGCAACCCTGCGATTATTCCCTTTCAGATCGAGGCAAGACGATTTCTTCATTTATTGTGATTTTCGTCTGCTATACCAAAATAAGGTAATTCAGTTTTCTCTTAGTTGAATAGGTTTACCGATCGCCTCTTAAATCATAGTTATTACATCGAGTTGTCCGATATGATTTCATATCATTACAGATTGCTCGACATAAAATTCCAAATAACGCGGGTGCTGTTAATTTACAAGAAGCGTCTGAGTTTTATATTATATGCCGATCTGGCTTCAAACAAGGTCAGTTAACCAATATTTATGAGCTTACTATTTAGACTCTTGTTGCAATATCTAAAGTCCTTGTATATATTACTACAGAATTTGTGCCGTGATCTGCCCGTGGTCATCTAACTCTACGTTGGTCAAACAGAGGACTGTTGCTAAAGGTATGACATAGACATTATGTCTCCCTGTTATCATACAACCGTACTAAATTTGAAAATTAAAACTAACCCTGGGCGTCCGATTCGGCTACGCCCACGGAGTAGGCGTAGTGTTGCCTTCTACGCATTTTGCGTAGACAGCGTAGCCGGCAACACTACGCCCACTCCGTGAGCGTAGCCGAGTCGGCCGCCACCCGCCTCCCTCCCGCCCTCCACTAGATACTTTATTTAAGCAATTACACTGATTAAAACAATTTTAAAGCACTTACCTTGTCCGGGGCTCGTCCGGGGCTCCCTATTTGAATAGCGTCCTTTTCCTGGAAACAAATGCGCATGCGCGGCCGCCCGCGCATGCGCGTTTTTGTCGGGAGAAATGCGCATGCGCGGCCGCCCGCGCATGCGCATTGGTATCCAGGAAAGGACGCTATTCAATGAGGGAGCCCAGGACGAGCCCCGGACAAGGTAAGTGCTTTAAAATTGTTTTAATCAAGGTAATTGCTTAATAATGTATGTAGGGGAGAGCGGGAGGGAGGTGCGTAGTGGGGCTACGCGGAGTGCGGGAGTGGGCGTAGCTTCTCGCCCTCTCCGCGTAGCTCCGCGGAGCCCCACTACGCCCACTACGCCCAGGGTTAATTAAAACAGACATTTACCTTTTCCACCTAGAAATTCACATTGGACAAATAACTCTTCTGAACCAGTGATAATTCTTGCCACTTTGGTGGTAAATATATAAAGGTACTCTCAATTTATATCGTTATGCTTGATCACTGTCTGGAGAACATTCCTTTGATAACATTAAAAAACATTAAAAAACAGTGTATATAGTGATGTACGCCTTTTTGTACATACTTGGGTTACATCATATATAGAAATGCAACGTAAAAAGAATGAGATATTTCTGACCCTCACTACAAAATGTAGATTAATCGGCTCTGTCAAAAAGAACATTTTGGGTTATATAAGACAACACTGAAGTCTTTATGAACTGGATAATTCATCAAAATGTGTATTGATGTTGAATTAGACAACATGAAATTATCCATGAATTGAATAATTGAATGTATTGTAAAGTCTAATGTATTTTGTGCATGTTTTGTTAATATTAGGTGTATTAGGTGTATTATGTTGAATGATAAATTACAAAGATTTGATTAATTTATAATTGTATACAATTTTTTGTTTAATTTTATAATAGGGCTTTACAAATATGTATTGATCAGTCCTGAAGATGGTCTCAGAGAAACATCCATAGGAGACCGAAACGTCGACTCTCACCCTTATCCTATGATAATTAACAATATTTGTTAATAGGATAGGTGTGTCCAGGTTTTACAGTGTAGAAAACTGAGAGCGTATTGTTCTTCCTGTATTCCTGCTTGTATATTTGTATTTTTAATGCCTTTGATTTACATTTTGATAAAATTCAATATTTGCATATGCACCTAGTGTTATTGTTGTCTTTGTCTATTGTTTATTGTTAAATGCTTTTTTGTATCAAACATTTATTGATTTTCAAAATATATATATGATTGTCCAAACTAATCTGCACTAGGACTATTGAACTGTCCTCATCAAAAACTTAGCTTAAATATTGAAACAATTTTTGAAACAAACTCACTTGGAGGCACTCTTTACCCCTTGTGTCCAATACACAAAAGCCTGTCTGGGGAGGTGCCAGCACCTCCTTGGACAGGAAACCTATTGTCCAGGCCTCCCCTGCTGGATTTTCGTCCAGCAACAGGAGGTCAGACTCGTGTCTGTAGCAGCAACATCCATTTTGTGATGATGAGGCTCTGTTTAACTTTAACTGGATAAACCAGTAACTACATGTCTTCTCCCTCTAGTAAGGGTGGAATGCTACCCCCGCTGCCAGGACTGGCGGGAGGGTAGTATTCCAAAGTGTTTGAAACCTTACACAACGTGTTTTGATAAAGCCAAACCAAAGTTAGCATTAACCGCGGAGGATTATAATGCACGTAAGAGTATATGGTATGGCTATATCATAGAACAGCTATAAGGAGATGGTTCCGAAAGCTGCAGAGGAGCTCAGCTCATGCTAGGGCACCCTCTCACATAAAACCAAGCACTCTGCCTCCAGGATTGTTAAGGCCTGCCATAGAAGTGACTTATAGGTGTATATGTGTCTATATGTATATATAGATATAGGTATACTATATCTAAGTAAGGTGTGATTACACCACCTTACCCAGGCTGTGTGAACATACCTGTGGTGTCAGTCTGGAAGGCAAACCAGGAGTGACACAATACATGCTGCAGCCCCTGGTAGGCCTAGGGTGCGCCTATGCCCTGGGTACCTATGGTACACCATACAGGGGCTCACAAGGGTGACCCAGTAACCACTCTGGTATGTACCTAAAGTACATGGTATCAATTTAGAGAGAGAACAGCTGGGCTGTGGGCCTGATTAGCAGGTCCACAGCCACACTAAAGTCAAAAAACCAGAGAATCACAGCAAAAAATGGGGGTAACCATGGGAAGCAGACTCTACTCTCCTACAATTGTCCCTTTACATCTGCTACACAAGGGGGGTATTGTGATTGCGGGGTACATGACTCACTATGAGTGAAATCAAAGCTGTCAGGCAAGTTGCTGGAGGCCCGCCCCTTTCACCATCACTTTGCAAAAGTGCCTCCTGGTGCTCTACTAGTTTGGGGCTGAAGTACCCATGGCTGCTGAGGGTCATTGGTGGCCAACAAACCCTCCTGTTACCTCCAGTAAGTCCCACAGAGCGGGATTGCTGAGAGGCCTTTCTCCACCTCTCTGCATAAGTCAATGTCATTTGAGGTGCCATCAATGATGTCAGCAGTGATGTCACTGATCATGTCATGAGTGATGTAATTTGTGAGGTCATAAGCAATGCATTACGGGGCATAAGCTATAGTTAACTCAGGTTACTATTACTGCAGAATTTCTATAGTTTTGGATGTGTAAATTGTGAGCCTAACTATAAAAGCCCTGTAATCTTTGTTTTTTTCAGCGAATTTCTACGTTTTTTTTCTATTTCCTAACTATAACGTCCATGTAACCTTTGCTTTTTTCAGAGACTGTATATATGAGAAACTTTTTTTAAAGAAAGGGTTTAGGGTGGGCATTTTTAGGAAATTAGGGTGTATATGGGTTTTGCTGGTATTAAGGATAATTTTAGGGTTTAGGGTGGGTGTGGGTTTTTGGGTGGCAAGGGTAATTTTAGGGTTTAGGGAGGGTATGGGTTTTGGGGTGGCAAGGGTAATTTTAGGGTTTAGGGTGGGTGTGGGTTTTTGGGTGGCAAGGGTAATTTTAGGGTTTAAGATTGGTATGGGTTGAGGGGTTGTAGGGTTTTAAGGATATATATATATGTGTATTTACTATATATAATTATACATGCACATTCGTATGCATTTATGCATGTGTAAATATATAAATATATACATGTATACATATACAAATCGTTTTTGTACCTACCTTACATTCTTTTTAGCAAGAATGTGCTTTTACCATGCATGCTCTTATCACGCAAATATAAGTATTTTACAGGAAAATATAAACCCACATATATATATATATATATATATATATATATATATAATTCACTGAAAAAACCATAGGTTTCACACCAGTTATAGTTAGCTGGAAATTTTACTCGCATAAAACCATTGAAATTCCCATGTTATAGTTAATTGGACTCACTATAACTTGCGCGTGCAATGCACTGCTGATGACGTCACATATTACATCACTCATGACATGGTCAGTGACATCACTGATGATATCACTGATGACATCTCAAATGACATCACTGATGACATTATCCATGTGAATGTGTGTTCCTGTAAATTAAAAATGTGTTTAACATATTGTAGAATGAGCGTATGTATGAGTGTTTGGATAATGGATTTAGTAGGTGCGTGACTGACTGTATGAGTGGGAGATTAAATGTGTCTTACTGAATGCATGGGTTAGTGACTAAACTGTTAGAATGTGTGCATCATTATGTCTGTTGTTGTGTAAGGTACTGCATGTATTGATTAGTAGGTATATGACTGGCTATATGGGTTAATGATTGGTAACCCAAGTATGTGTATGTGAGGGTGAGTGTGAGTGGAGGTGGCTGGGAAGTGTGTGACTCTGTACATAGATGTGTGAGCAGTTGATTCACTTGGTGTATGGGTTCAAGAGTGCATGAGGAAACAGCTGTATAGGTGGTTTACTGTGTGCATGGGTGTGTTGGTGACTGAATGGATATCTCAGTGCTACATGTCCAAGTAAGTACATATGTAAAACACAGTGCATGTGAGAGTTGTCAAATATAAATGACTATATATAACAGCCTGTGATTGCATAAGTGACTGTATCTATCAATATGTACTTGTATCAGTGATTGTAAAAGACAGTAAGTATGTGTTAGTCTATGTTTAAATAAGTAAGGTTTTGTGTCTATAACTGTATAGTTGTGGAAATGGGAGTGTGATTGATTCTTTACATGACTGACTAGGTGTGTGAGTAACTCCATGGATGAGTGGTAGTGTGTGAGTCTCTGTATAGGTGTATGAGTGCATATGTTAGTCTTGTATTGATGAGTGACTGTATGTATGAAAGATTGTATGGGTAAATGAGTGGATTTGTGTGTAGACCTAGAAATCAGTGAGTGCGTATGTGGTAAGTGGTATTACTGTGTCAATGGTTTCAGGAATGGTAGTTTGTATTTAACACTGGGTGTATCATAGGTTAGATTAGAGTGTGAGGAGGTGTATTGTATTATCACATGGATGATGTTATCAGTGATGTCATCAGTGATGTCATTTGAGATGTCATCAGTGATGTCATTTGAGATGTCATCAGTGATGTCATCAGTGATGTCACCGACCGTGTCAGGAGTGATGTAATATGTGACGTCATCAGCAGTGCATTGCACGCGCAAGTTATAGTGAGTCCAACTAACTATAACGTGGGAATTTCAATGGTTTTATGCGAGTAAAATTTGCAGCTAACTCTAACTGGTGTGAAACCTATGGTTTTTTCAGTGAATTTAATAGGTTTTTTAAATGCTAATTCCTCACTATAACTGGTGTGAAACCTATGGTTTTTTCAGTGAATTTCATAGGTTTTTTAAATGCTAATTCCTAACTATAACTGGTGTGAAACCTATGGTTTTTTCAGTGAATTTCATAGGTTTTGTAAATGCTAATTCCTAACTATATATAGGGCCTCAAACCTATGTTTTTTTCAGTGAATTTCAAAAGTTTTTTAATAGCAAATCTCTATAGGTATGAAATATAATATTTTTTATAATGAATTTTATATTGTATATTTATGTAATACTATTTTTTGTATGTATATTTTTCACTTTAAAAAAAAAAAATGTCCTTGGTGCGCTCCCGGTGCGAGTACCGGTGAGCGCATCGGTAAGCGCAGTGTTACGGCGCGCCCCGGTGCGCGTACCGGTGAGCGTCCCGTTAGCGCTATTGCCGTGAACGAAAACATCATCGTGACGTGTCACGTGATGCGTCTTATGACGCACGGCGTAAGCACACCCGGAAGCGCCCGAGCGCATACGATCGCGCAACGTAATCGCCCCCGGGCGCGTAGCGTAAGCGCGTCGGGTCATGTGACCTGAAAATAACACTTTTCATTGGTTCAGAACACTTTTGGTTTCCAAATGATGAAAGCCTGGGTCATGTGACCTGAAAATAACACTTTTCATTGGTTCAGAACAGTTTTGTTTTCCAAATGATGAAAGCCCCCACCTTTTTTCTTCATTCTCACTTTGTTCTTTGGGTGAGGAAGACCTGTTTCCATTCATTGAAAAATGGCTACAGTAGCAGCAGCAGCTGGAGCATCAGCACCACCACCACCACCACCACCACCACCACCACAAGGACCACCACAACACCACATTGGTGGTGAAGAAGAAGAGGAGGAAGAGGAGGAGGAGAGAAGGCACTTCCTACCTGAAGATAATCCCCCTTATAAACCAAGAGAGCACATTGTGTGGGAGTTTTTTAAATTCCCAAGAGGCCAGAAGAAAGTCAATGCGGCAAAAGTGACTTGTCTGATCTGTGGCACTGAACTTTCCAGGGGGAACCCTACAAAAAAATATTCATTTGGTAATTACACCATGATTCGCCACATGCAACGCAGGCATCCTAACAACTATTCTGCGGCAGAGGTGAGAGAACTGTCCAGAAACCTTCCCCAATCTTCCAGAACCTCAACAAGCAAAGAACCCACTCCATCGGGTCCAGAGACAAGGGAGATGGTCCCTAACATCCAAACCAAGTTTGGTGGATACAAAATCGTTTGTATATTTTGTGGAAAAACAATTACCTATGGTGAGCAAAGTATTACACTCATCAACCATGCTGGTGATAACCACAAGTGCCCAAAGAAACCTTAATTTTTTCCTGATTTTTTTTGCTCCAGTTGAGCCGTTTACAATTCCCTGTTTTTTGTTTCTCCCCATAAAAAATACAAAAAAAATATAAAATTGTTCATAAAAGCCAAAAAAAGTAAAAAATGCTCAAAAAAACAATAAAAAAATATAAAACAACAAAAAGAATTAAAAAACTGTTATTTTTAGAACTACCTCCAATTTATAAAAAAAATGCTAAATTTTTAAAAAACTCTGCCCTTCTTTTTTTTCCAGGGTACGCTCCCCGGTACGCTCCCCGGTGCGCGTACCGGGCGCTCCCCCCGCATCCAACCTAGGGGGTCAGGAGGGGTCTACCCTGCCCCCTTTTGGTAATTTCCCCCTTTGTTTTTGCCACCTCTTGTGTCTCGATCCTACCGAGACACAAGATGGCGGCCGCTCCGGACTGTTTGGAATGTTGACAGACACCCGAGAGCCAATCAGCTTTCCGCTCGCAAACTCGCATTGCGCGCTGGTACGCGCCCCGGTGCGCGTACCGGGGCGCGCTTATAGATATATATATATTTTTTTTAACCTAAATTACTCAAAATCCACTAGTGCACATATCTTAAAACATAGCAAAGGCACATCGGACTACCAGTCCCTACAATTTTGCCAAGTTTGGTGGGAATCCATTCAGCCGTTCGGGCTAAAAGTGAGTCCAACCCCCCATGGAAATTAAAATGGGAAAACACGTTTTAGGACCCCCCTTTTATCTTGGCCCTCGCTTGACGAATCCACCCCAAACTTTCAGGGAAGGAGCAGAGCGGAGCGGGCCGTCTTCTTTGAGAAATTTGCGAAAATTCGTCCACCGGCGCCAAAGTTATTCCCAATAGAATGTTGCGGATTTCCTATGGAAACTAGGTCCTAACTATAACTACCTACTGGCGACCGCCAGTAGGTAATATATATATATATATATATATATATATATATATATATATTACCTACTGGCGATAGCCAGTAGGTATATATAGTTAGGATTGTTTTCCATAGGGAAATCGCAACATTCTATTGGGAATAACTTTGGCGCCGGTTGAGGAATCTTCCTGAAATTTTCCTTAACTTTGCCTCGCGGCGCTCCGCTCCTTCCCTGAAAGTTTTGGGGGGATTCGTCAAGCGGGGGAAGAGATAAAAGGGGGTCCCAAAACGTGTTTTCCCCACGTTAATTTCCATAGGGCGGTTGGACTCACTTTTAGCCCGAACGGCTGAATGGTTTTCCACCAAACTTGGCAAAATTGTAGGGACTGATAGCCCGATGCGCCTTTGCAATGTCTCAAGATATGTGCTCTAGTGGTTTCTAGGAAAATTAACTTTGAAAAAATATATATTGGGCTACAATGGGCTATATATATGTTAGAGCCCAAATGTAGCCCAATGTAGCCTAATGTAGCCCAAAGATGGCCACCAGAGACAAAAAAAAACAAATGTAGCCCAAATATCAGCCAGATGTAGCCCAACTATAGCCCAATGACAGAATGTCCCAGAGTGTTCTAAAGAACAACTAGAACGCTAACAGTCTTACTTATGACAAAAGTATGGCACACCTGAAGTCATCTTGATTGGAATAAAGTGGTAACACTTAATACATTTAATTTGAAAAGGAACAAAATGAGGGGTTTCATTTTGCCATAGAAATTTTATATATATATATATTCACTGAAAAACCATAGGTTACACACCAGTTATAGTTAGGAATTAGCATTTAAAAAACCTTTGAAATTCACTGAAAAAACCATAGGTTTCACACCAGTTATAGTTAGCTGGAAATTTTACTCGCATAAAACCATTGAAATTCCCACGTTATAGTTAGTTGGACTCACTATAACTTGCACGTCTGCAATGCACTGCTGATGACGTCACATATTACATCACTCATGCATATATTTAAATATTTAAACATTACTCGCTAATATATGTATTCACTAAGATACATTAAATAAGCCAGTTAACCAATCAATTTTTTTTTTAAAAACACTGAAAAAAACATAGATTTCAGGAGTTATATAGTTAGGAATTAGTTTTTAAAAAACCTATGAAATTCACTCAAAAAACTATAGGTTTTAGTGGTGTTATAGTTAGCTGGACATTTTACTCATACAAAACCAATGAAATTGCTCCTATATAGTTAGTTGTACTAACTATATTTCGCGCACCCGCAATCCACTGCTGATGATGTCACATATTAGATCATTCATGACATGGTCAGTGACATCACTGATGACATTTCAAATGACATCACTGATGACATCACTGATGACATCATCCAGTGAATGTGGTTTGCTTCGTTATTTAAATATGCATTATATATATAGCAATTTACATTGAAGAATGAGTGGTTATATATAAATAAATATTTGGATGGAGGATTTAGTAGCAGTGTAATTGACTGTTTACTTGACCAATTTATAAAGTCTCACTAAATATAGTGGATAGTGACTAAACTGTGTGAATATCTGTATCACTTTGTCAGTTGTTGTGTAAACTGATTCTACAGTTGGTTACTAGCTATGTGAAAGTCTATATTAGTTATTGATTAGTTAACTGAGTATTTGTATGGGAGTGTGAAAGTGTGTGTGGTTCGGTGGGGGGTGTGTGACTGTCCAAAGATGTGTGAATAGTTGATTCAGTAGATATATGAAGTTAAAACTACATGTTCTAACAGTTTGGGTGAGGGAATCTCTTTATGGGTGTGGTGATGAGCAAATATATTTCTCAAAGGTACAGGTCCAACAAACTAGAAAAATAAAAGGCAGTGTATGTGTCAGTTGTTGTATATAAATAAGTATACATAAGACACAATGATTGTGTGAGTGACTGTATGGATAACTGTATACTTGTAATAATGATTTTATAATTCACTAAATATGACTTACTATCTAAATGAATAGAAGAAGTGGTGTTTGTATAAGTGTTTTGCTAAGTAAATATGTAAGTATGATCCATTGTTTGCATAAGTGAGTAGGATGACTTCATATGTGAATAGGATGCGTGCTGTTGTTTAATGTCGATATAGATGTATAAGTATTTTTGATAGTGTTCTATTGTTCATTGACAGCATGTATGAGTGAATCCATAGGTAAGTGATTAGATGTGTGTATACATCTATGAATGACTGAGTGGATTTTTAGATATTTGTATTGCTGTGACAATGGATTTAAATTTGATACTCTGTATTTTACAAACAGTGCTGAAAAATTGTAATAGTGTATGAAAAGGTGTATGTGATTGTCACATGGATGATGTCATCAGTGATGTCATTTGAGATGTCATTAGTGATGTCACTGACCATGTCATGAATGATCTAATATGTGACATCATCAGCAGTGGATTGCGGGTGCGCGAAATATAGTTAGTACAACTAACTATATAGGAGCAATTTCATTGGTTTTGTATGAGTAAAATGTCCAGCTAACTATAACACCACTAAAACTTATAGTTTTTTGAGTGAATTACAAAGGTTTTTTAAAAACGAATTCCTAACTATATAACTCCTGAAACCTATGGTTTTTTCAGTGAATATATATATATATATATATATATATATATATATATATATATATATATATATATATATATATATATATAAGTTGTACTGAGCAAGCAAATCGGTTTGCTGACGATGTAAGAGGCACACACGGAGTCAGATTTATAAAGCTAAAATGCTTTAATCGGTGCTTTTAGTATCCTCTCCCCTCCAGTTCGACAGACGCGTTTCGCCTTCGCGGCTTTTTCAATGTCGAATAACCCACAGTGTTACAATGATTATAAACCCAACCTTCAATTCCATGGCCATGGAAACAAATGACGGACACGAATTCAACCAACTATACAATCGTAGAGCGGCGGCCATCTTATAATGGGTAAAAGTTGTGATAATTACAAAACAATCTATAAGTGCAAGTGCTTAAACAATATTTGTGCAGTATTGCGTTAAAAAGAGTCAAAATCCACTCCTAATATTAATTCATGAAGAACAGGTCTATTGATTGTAGTTATACAACTTTATACTTTACTCTCTTCGTGACCTGTATTATTTTTCAAAATCTCAGCAGGTGTCACAACTGATAAAGGGAAAAGTTCCAAAATTCATAAGAACATTATAACCCCATATTATCGTGTATAACTACCTACTGAGTTAACAAAATTGAGCCCTGTATGGGCAAGAAGCTCCCAACATAATACTTGTAAATATGTCCAGATACAAATACTTGCTTGAATAACAGTAAATTGTTGTAAGGTGACCCCTATATCCAGGGCCTTTTGGAGGAAAAAGGGGAAAGAAAAGTAGGTATACATGTTACTTAATAATAGACCTGATTTCTATGTGTATCATTCTGACTGTATAAACCTACATATCTTGGTTCACATTTTCATGCTAGATGGATACTTATACAACACATTTTTAAGAAAGTACATTAATCCAGATGTGCCCAGAGCTCTTCATCGTTATTGAGTCCAACCGGGCTCATGCTTTGGAGTTCTATGATGTAGCGGGACTCTTTGGCTCTAAGTTTTTTCAGTCTGTCTCCCCCTCTCTCATGTTTATCTACCCCATCGATACAATAAAATTGCAATAGATCCCTATTGCTTTGATGATGTAGCTCAAAATGTCTAGCGACGGGGTAGGTAGGGTCCTTGTTAGAGATCGCCCGCATATGTTCCAGTATGCGTTTCTTTGTGGGATTTTTGGTGCTACCAATG
This sequence comes from Lissotriton helveticus, assembly GCF_964261635.1. Taxonomy (NCBI): domain Eukaryota; kingdom Metazoa; phylum Chordata; class Amphibia; order Caudata; family Salamandridae; genus Lissotriton; species Lissotriton helveticus. The sequence continues at coordinate 768,130,001 of NC_136068.1, forward strand.
TATCTCTTTTTGCAGGGACAGATGAGACAATAAACCGTATATTCGGAATTACAATTGTAAAACTTATTAATCGTTTTCATTGGCCTGCTAGTTCCCGGAGCACCCTCAAACTGTGTAACTTTCTTACTGAATTTACAGGCCTTGCATTTCTTACAAGGAAAAAAGCCATTAATTCCCAGTTTGTTTTTGGTGGCTGTAGGTTTGGTAAAATGACTGTGTATAAGATGGTCGCCAATTGATAAACATCTTTTATATGTAATCGCGGGACGGTCTGGGATATGCTTCTTCAAAACAGAATCAGTCTGAAGAATGTGCCAATTCTTTTTAAAGATTTGGACAATTTGGGCAGATTTCTCATTGTATGTGGTAATCATACGTACAGTGTTATCCTCAGGTTTGGTTCTGTTTTTGCTTGCAGAGGATAATAGAGTTCTTCTATCAATTTGCTGTACTTTGAGTTCTGCATTTTGCAAATGTCCTTTCTTATAGCCCCTGCTCTTGAAACGCTGCAGGGCCTGTTTTTTGGCCGTGTCATAGCTCTTATCGGTAGAGCAATTGCGCTTAAGGCGCAAAAGCTCGCCATACGGTATGCTCTTAATGAGGCTACTCGGATGGTGGCTATCGGCATGTAGTACTGCGTTCCCTGCCGTGGGTTTTCTGAAAAGGCAAGTGGCTAGGACATTGTCTTCAATATATACCTGGAGGTCCAGATAATTGACAGTGGTATCGCTGATGTTCCCTGTGAACCTTAGATTGAGTTCATTATTATTCAGAGTGGCAACGTACTCCTCAGCTGAGGACCGATCACCTCTCCAGATAATAAAAAGATCGTCAATATATCTTGTCCAAAGTACAATGTTTTCTAGCCAATGATCGTTGTCGTCTCCCCAGGCCACGTGCTTCTCCCACCAGCCTACGAAGAGGTTCGCATAGCTGGGGGCGAAGCACGTGCCCATCGCTGTACCCCGTTTTTGTAGGTACAGTTGTCCATCAAAGACAAAGATGTTGTTATTAAGGCAATATGTTACCATCTGAAGCATGTTGTTGTGTTGTGCGAATTTGGGATGCTTCTGACCCAAAAACCATCTGATAGCTTTCAGACCATCCGCGTGGCAAATGCAGGTGTATAGACTTGTGATGTCTAGTGTTATCAATAACAGGTTATCTTCCCAACAAATTCCCTCTACATGTTTTAGGAAATCCTGTGTATCCTGTATATAGGATGGTAAGTTCTTAACAAAGGGAGATAAGAAAGAGTCCACATAAATTGCAGTGTTCTCCAAGAGACTGTTATTTGAAGCAACTATAGGTCTTCCAGGTGGATTACTATAGTGTTTATGAACTTTGGGCAAATGGTAGAAGGTAGGCAATGTTGGTTCTTCACAAAGTAGGAAGAGGTATTCATCGTGATTTAACATGCCCTCTTCTTTCCATTGTCCTAATAGTTGATGGTATTTCAGGATGCTTGCCACATAAACATTACGTTGGATTTTGGTGTAACATTCCATATCTTCCAGTTCTCTCATTGCTTCTTTCTGATAATGTTCTTTACTAAAAATCACCATGTTGCCACCTTTATCTGAAGGTTTTATTTCAATGGTTTTGTCATTTTTAGGGTTTGCAGAGCTTCCCAATATTTCCTCGGAATGTTAAAGTTATCAATCTTTTTCTGGTTTCTGTCGGCCAGACTTTTCAGATCATTAATGACAGCTTCATTAAAGACATCGATCGCATCAAAAGGAGTCTGGGGAATTGTTCTAGATTTTCTTTTGAAGTTGCTTTTGCCTCCTACTTGGCTTATTCCAGCTTGTTCTAGATATTCCTGAGTGTTGGGGGCCGTTGTTTCTCCAGCACTGAGACACTCTAATGCTTGTAAAGTAGACATAGCCTGGAATGTATTAACCGTTGGTGAGGCCTCTTCCATGTTATCATCCTCCAGAGTAGAGAGAGGTATAGATAATGTCTCCTGGGGATTGATTAGAAAAAAAAATTGAAATTTTAATTTTCTAATAAATTTGAACAAATCGATGCGGGTGTTAGCATAATCAAATCCTGATGTCGGACAGAAAGTGGGGCCCAGTTCCAAAACCATAAGTTCCTCATGTGTTAATGTTCTTTCTGAGAGGTTAACCACAATATGTGCAGATTAGTCCTTTAATTTTTGTTCTTCTTTTGCCGCTGACTCCTGGTTTCTCTCTGGGTTGGTGGTTCTGCCACCTTGTTTCCTGCCCCGCCTTGTTTTCCTTTTGGATTTTTCGATTTTTGCTGAACAGGGACATGGGTTTGTTGCGTTTTCCTTTGACGGCTCTCTGTGATGATTTTGTATTCCCGAAAAAAAGGAGGGTCATTTCCATTGTCGACTTCCACTGTTCCTCCATCCCTCTTTGTAGTTGTAGATTCCTCATCCGAGACTTCTACTTCCGACTCAGAAGTTTCCCGACCGTCAGTGGCTGTTGTTCCTGCTTTGTTTAACCTTGTTCTCACTTTGTCGTATTTTTTTGCAAAGGTTAATACTCGCCCTGTAACATAGTCCTGCTCGTCGCGATCAAATTTGCTCTGTTTTCTCCTTCTGATCGTCGACTCGTAACTCTTTAATCTCTTGAGCATGTTGTCCTTTAGATCTAGTGCGGCCGTGGTGTCTTGCTCTTTACTTATTAAGTCCTCCAGTCTGGCTATTTCATCTAGGGCTTTCTTTCTGTCGCTCCATGCATAGTGGACCAGCATTTTTACCAGACCCTTGTCTGACTCAGCTGTATATACAGCCCAATCTTTTAACAATTGAGGATCCGGATTTTCATAGGCTGGCACAGTATAGGTTCTGAGGCCTCTTGGAATACGGTCACAGTCCACATATCCCTGTAGTGAGGTGGCCTCCCAGCATTTCCTCAATTCTCTTTCATGGGCTTTCTCTAGATTTTGAAATAGAATTGTTAGGTTGCTGGCAGGACTCGCCGCGGCTGCTGTGTTCACAAAAAAAAAAAAAAAAATATATATATATATATATATATATATATATAATCTAGAACTGCTCATTCGAATCACCATTCTGGAATACGAAGCAGGCACGGACCATGTTTTTCTGTGGAAGTTATTTTGTTTATTTCGATGGGTCGGCCATGACACGTTTCGGTCCTGCCTGGACCTTGATCACATGACAGCGCACTCTGGCTTCACCCACCATTTTATGCATCTTAAAGTGACAGTGCATTGTGCAAAAAACAGCGTCCTCCACAAGCAATTCATAGACAGTGAAAACATACTATATGGCAATAAAAACAGATCGTGTTTTTCTATTGAACGTTTTCCTATTAATATTTGGTTCTATTTAAATAAATAGAAAACTATAAATATACATGAACAAGGTCTAATAATTGTATAAATACAATAAATACATAAATTGAGTCAATAAATAAGTGCTGAAGCTTATAAATAGACCAATTAAGTTATAGGTTCTGCTAAAATATAATATAAAAATTTTAATATCAATATATGATAAAAATACCCTTTCTTTCTTTGTTTGTAATAATTGCCTCAATGCAACATCATGTTTGTTGAAGCTGTATGTTAGTCTTGATATATTATCACACCTGTCTTTAATAATAATCTTTAACTTGTGTGGGTGCTGTTTTTTTCTCCCTTTACAAAGTGTAGATATGGTGCTCTAAAGCTATGTTTTGCCCCTTCCATGGGATTGGACCTATTCAGTAACCAAAAATTGTGCAAAAATCGCAAAAAGCTATTTCCACCCCTGTGTATAACAAGTGATAAAATATATATATGTATAGGTTTATACTTACCTCTGAAATACTTATAGTTACTGGTAAACCCTTTACTGCACGCTTTCCTTTACCGTTCATGGTTTTACAACGATATTTGTTGTAAAGTTATTATTGGTAAAAATATATACGTTATATAAAAAATGTGTGGTAAAGGTGATGCGTGGTAATAGCATTTGTGTTGTAAGAGCCGCTTTGTAACGCCATACATTACATTGGAATGCGTAGTTACGTCATACATCCCCTGAGTAGGCCTTGGATTGCTCTGCTTCGTTACCCTGCGAGAGTGGAGTGCTACAATGATGTACTTGGTTCCCAGTAAGGAGACAATTGTGGACTTATTACTTGCACAGGATTCACAGCCTGCACAAATAATTACTCAATTTCTTACACTACCCCAACAGGTTCAGAAAATTATAAACATCCAAACGAGAGATCGCTAGATTAGACTGGCACGGCAAAATAGAACACAGTAAGTGGGAAAGGGCTCAAAAGAGAGGATATAAAATACTTTTATTTAAGACAAGCTGTGAAAATTCAGAGATCCCGCAGATAAATGACAGGAACATCTGAAACTACTACAAGCATGTGAAAAAATTAAAAGCTGACTCTACAAAATCACGCTGCAATTTGTTGTTATGGGTTATGCTGTTTATGTAATGTGCACATCATTATGCAGACATTAGGTACAAAGAAGACATAAAACCCCCTGAGAACGTGCATGTGTTTTCTTCCATATGGTACGAATTATAATTGAAAACATCTGGATAATACAGAATTACACGTCTAGATTATTTTTAAAGAATCAATTGCATAGACATATTGAATGAGGGTCCAGCACCTGTCCACACTGTAAATGTTCTGTGAGTGGATATGCAAAGGGTCATGGCTGCAGGCTGTTTAATTTGAATGGAAAGTAGATATCAGGAATGTGATAAGGCCTTTGCTGCTACTTTGGAAAACAATTCTATGAAATAATTATATTTATGCTGCTGGTATTCTTCTTCTTCTTAATTATAAAGCAAGTTATGTTCACTCACGCATGGAAAGCTGACTACCAATTGAAATTAAATGTTCAATAATATGAAAATAATGTAAAAAGACGGGAACAGTTGTTGGTGTAACCTTGCTGCAAAATGGAAAGTGGCAATTCAATATGTATGAGTCTGAATTTAGCAGTACACCTATTGGAATTAACCCAACGAGCCAGACAAGTTTGAAGACATGGGTAAATCAGGCAATAACCCAGGGCCTCATCTTCCAGGGTCATGGGAAAGGGATATTCCTCTCTCTATCTCACCTCTGTTTCTCTAGCTCAACCTCTCTAACTTGCTCTGGCTCCTTCGACCTGTCACTCTCCCCAATGTAATTTTAAGATTATATTTGGCCCTATGCAAGGTAGTGCTTCATTTGTAAAAAAATAAAATTAAAAAAAGCTCCAGGTCCCAAGGTATTCCACTGCAGCTGGCACCTCCCAATGTTGCTGCCACAGCTGCCGGATGACAGTGCCAGCATTGCCTGACAGCCATCACTTTTAAACATTTATGGTATTTTTACAGGTCACCTCAAGCTGAGCATTGCCTACTAGCCATCCCATTTAAACATTTATGGTATTTTGCAGGTCCCCTCAAGTTAAGCATTGCCTACTAGCCATCACATTTAACCATTTATGGTATTTTTGCAGGTCACCTCAAGCTGAGCGCTCCACCAAGTGTGTACTCTCATAGAAAAGTGCTTCTATTTCAAAATAAGTGCTGGTGCTGAGCCCCAGAATACACTTGCACAAACTAAGCACTGATGAGGTATATTTCAACTGTTTATGAATAACTTTATAGGTTTTCTCAGAGTTTATTGTATCATTCAGTATTGGATTAGTAGAAAATGGGTAATAAAGTGCAAAAGTGTCCCTAACAGGGATCCTAAAATGTTTTGCCTGGTGTTAGAAATGGGGTTTCTGGTTGGCAAGTATATGCACCTAAGCCAGGCAGAATCAACCACTCTAGTCAGGGCAAGGGAGTTACACACCTAAGATAACCCCTTGGTAGCTTGGCACAAGCAGTTAGGCATTTCCCAGAGGCAAAAAGTGTAAAGCATTTTCGCAACCTGCTCACACAAATGACATTATAAATACACCACGAAAGAGACTCCACACAGAGATATACAAAATATATATAGTCTATTGTACATATCACATAGACATAACTATTAGAATTAAGCACCTACTGAGATAGTACTTGTTATATTGACCAAACAAGAGTCAGAATGACATACATAGTAACATCAGGGCATGAAATGCGCAAGTAGGGTTATAGGAGAAAACATTTGAATCACCATGTATAATGAGTACTGGGCATACCATGCAGGTTCTGAAATGGTACTCGTTATCCTGAATAAACAAGAGTCCAAACAATAAACTTTAGACATCAGGACTCGAAATGCAGCGGTTTAGTTAGTGCAAAAGATATAAAATACTGAAGTATCACCATATAATATAAATCGCCATAATATCACCAGAAACATCGACCACGGTGACTCCCTATTAGCAAGGTTGCAGTAGGTTCCTATGGACCACTTGGCCACCCTAAGGTTCAATTACAACGCATGGGGCACCGGAACACCTGCGTGCCTTTTCCACAATATGCAGAAATGGGAATTCTAGGTCGGGCCATGACACCGGTAAATATGAGTGCCCCCCCAGGTATGGCTCAGCAAGAGTGGGATGCGTGCTCACAGCTGAAGCAGCAGAGAGGTTTCACTGCGTCCCCCGCATTTGAGATACTTTAAATGTAGCTTCGCGTGATGATACGCGGGGCCGGCAGTGCAGACTGTATGGGCCCTGTAATCATGGCACCTGTCTGCCGATAGATACTGGGAAATTGATGGGCCTCGTCCCCGTGGCTACAGCAGGAGTTGTGCTCTGGAGCGGATCCAAGGACAGAGGCGGGGCTGGGATAAGTCAGCGGCGTTGTAAGTGATAGTCGGACACTCCGCTGGCTGATTAACACAAACTCAAGGAGGCGTGAACACCCACGGCAAGCTCCGTGTTTTCAGTGGTGCTTGAATTTGGGAGCGCTTCAACATGCGCTTGGAGATTAAAGATAGCAGTGCACTGCGCACACTGAAAGTTGAAAGCGCGAAACACATGCTTCGGCTACAAAATGTGCTCTGCAAGTGCAAGGGTCTGCCAAGTAGGTAATCATCAGGATTCAAGCAAGCCGGGCCGAAGACGCCTGAAATGGCAGAAACCGGTCCCCGGAAGCTTGTTTCCTTCCCAGTGTAAGAATTGGCTTTTGTAGTCTGGTCTGCCCTGTTCCCATGATGCACTGGGCCAGGGACAGACTAATTTGCATACAGCCAGGTTCTGAAACTGGGATGGTGCAATGAGCTAAAAAACGGTGTTGGATCTAGCCCTGATCTCTTGACTGGGTGAGAGCACTCTGCTTAATTCAGAGACTCTGTCCATCACCACCCCTTGTTGTAAATAATTTTGTCCACCCTAAGCGTGGAAGGGTATACTCAGATGTGAGTCCCTTGCTCATTGCACCATCAGGATTCAAGCAAGCCGGGCCGAAGACGCCTGAAATGGCAGAAACCGGTCCCCGGAAGCTTGTTTCCTTCCCAGTGTAAGAATTGGCTTTTGTAGTCTGGTCTGCCCTGTTCCCATGATGCACTGGGCCAGGGACAGACTAATTTGCATACAGCCAGGTTCTGAAACTGGGATGGTGCAATGAGCTAAAAAACGGTGTTGGATCTAGCCCTGATCTCTTGACTGGGTGAGAGCACTCTGCTTAATTCAGAGACTCTGTCCATCACCACCCCTTGTTGTAAATAATTTTGTCCACCCTAAGCGTGGAAGGGTATACTCAGATGTGAGTCCCTTGCTCATTGCACCATCAGGATTCAAGCAAGCCGGGCCGAAGACGCCTGAAATGGCAGAAACCGGTCCCCGGAAGCTTGTTTCCTTCCCAGTGTAAGAATTGGCTTTTGTAGTCTGGTCTGCCCTGTTCCCATGATGCACTGGGCCAGGGACAGACTAATTTGCATACAGCCAGGTTCTGAAACTGGGATGGTGCAATGAGCTAAAAAACGGTGTTGGATCTAGCCCTGATCTCTTGACTGGGTGAGAGCACTCTGCTTAATTCAGAGACTCTGTCCATCACCACCCCTTGTTGTAAATAATTTTGTCCACCCTAAGCGTGGAAGGGTATACTCAGATGTGAGTCCCTTGCTCATTGCACCATCAGGATTCAAGCAAGCCGGGCCGAAGACGCCTGAAATGGCAGAAACCGGTCCCCGGAAGCTTGTTTCCTTCCCAGTGTAAGAATTGGCTTTTGTAGTCTGGTCTGCCCTGTTCCCATGATGCACTGGGCCAGGGACAGACTAATTTGCATACAGCCAGGTTCTGAAACTGGGATGGTGCAATGAGCTAAAAAACGGTGTTGGATCTAGCCCTGATCTCTTGACTGGGTGAGAGCACTCTGCTTAATTCAGAGACTCTGTCCATCACCACCCCTTGTTGTAAATAAGTAGGTAATCAGGCGCTCACCACCAGGCTTAGGGAAGGTAACAGAAAAGGAGCCTAAAAGAGCGTTACCAGGAGAGCCCTTGTGCACAAGAGGTGGGGTAGACAGGCAGGCTAGACTGTTAGTGTCTTGGTTAACAAAGTGTCAGTTCTCGTCTCAGCCCAGCAGGCCGCAGGTCAGCACAACTAAGCAAGCAACTCTGATGGCGGTTCCTCCTGGTAGCACCACAGTACCATGGCAAGATACAGTCAGGGAACAGCTGGCAGCACGGCAACAAAACAGAAAAGCAATCCAGTGAGTCCTTTATGCCACCCAGTAGGTAGCAGGCAGCACACCAACAAAAGAAGAGCAGTCCAGATGAGTCTTTTCTGCAGCATTCCCTCTGACAGAGATTCAGTCCTGTTTCCAAAGTGCTCTAAAAATGGGGGGTGAGAGCCTCTGTACTTATAATCAAACTGTCTTAGATGTAGAGGTGACTTCAATAGAAAACTTAGAAGTGAACATCAACTCCTTTCCACCCCACCCCTGGCACCAGACACCAGTAGGGGGTAAACAAGCCTTTTGTTTGAGGGCAGGATACAGGCTATACAAATGTTAGTGTGCCTGCCTCCCTCTCTCCCAGCACAGGAAGACCATTCAGAATGCAGATGCACCCAGCCCTCGTGTGTGATGGCTTTCTGGAAAGTATGCACAAAGTGTAGCTGTCACTCTGCCCTAGATGTGAATTGGAGTCAGGCTGAAAAACACCAGGGGTATAAGCACATAGAAATGCCCACTTTCTAAATGAGAGAGTCACCAGAGGGTGATTTAAAGATCACATTCCACATTCTGAGGTATGCCTAATTAACGTATGTGCAATTTCACGTTTGCTAAGATTTAGGAGAGAGTTACATCATGTCCTCACTTATCTTTAGGTCCAAAGAACCCCAGTTGAATATAAATAGAGTACCTGCGGACCGGCAGCTGCTGGAACAAAGGTAAAAACAGTGACAATAGAGCATCTTGCAGGGAAGCAGACGGAACATAGATTAAATAAGTAAAAACACTTTGTTTTATACATTTCTAGAAAAATCCAAGAGACCGAGCCCTGAAGAGAACTCGACAATTGGATACATCGAGTTTGAAACGCGTCGGCACACAAAAAGACTAGCTATCAGTTGCTTAATAGACCACAGAATCAATTTATGGTTTATTTATTGTCTGAAAAACATTGGTTTCATTAATTTGCAGTCGATTTAACTTGTGACTCGAAAGCTTGACTCTTGTCTTTTTTGAGGAAACAATAGTTTGTGTATATATCCAAAAAAGCTTGTGTATATGTAAGTGTTGTGTTGTAAAAATGTATTGTATATTTGTATATATGAAGCAAATTGGTAATTGTAAGAGAACGTGAAGTGTCCTTTTCATACATGAGACGTTTACATTTCAAAATAATAAATCAAAAGGGTACGAATGAAATATACCCAATTAACCTAGGAGTATCACTTGTTTTTTTTCCCTATAATAGTGGATTGAAAAATATTTGTAGTTGGTAAATTGCTTTTTTTTTTCTCAATTATTTCATGGTCCAACTGACTACAAGTCCCAGGACCTAACTCCCCCTGCTTCCTACACTTTCTAAAAGTGGCATTTCTAAAATAGTAATAAAAAAATCCACCTACACCTGTATGCATGATTGCTCACTACTGTTCTAAACATACCAACCATGGCAGCACTACTCCTTTCAGATCAGGAATTGCCTCTTAAACACCTGCAAGAGGATTCCCAATGGCATCTTATGGAAGTAGCAGGCCTCACAGTAGTGAGAAACTAAATAGGCTGTTTGTCACTACCAGGACATGCCACACAATAAAGACACATGTCCCACCTTTTACTTACACAGCACCGAGCCCATAGGGCTACATTAGGAGTACCTTAGGGGTGACCTGTATGTAGTAAAAGGGGAGTTTAAGGCTTGGCTAGTAGTTTTAAATGCCAAGTCAAGGTAGCAGTAAACTGTGCACACAGGCCCTGCAGTGACAGGCCTGAGACAGGTTTGAAAGGGTACTTCTGTACGTGGCACAAGCAGCGCAGCAGGCCCAATAGTAGCATTTACATTTCAGGCCCTTGGTATATGGGATAACACTGTACAAGGAACTTACATGTAAATTAAATATGCCAAACAGGTTCAAGCCAATCATACCATGTTTTAAGGAGACAGTACATGCACTTTAGCACTGAGTAGTGGTAAAGTGCAGATTCCTAAAGCCAACAAAAAAAAGGTCAGAAATATAGGAAGAAGAAGTCAGAAAGTCTGGGAATAACCTGCAAAAAGCTAGGTCCAGCAGACTGGGTCCCGAAATTTCTTAAGATGTCACTGCAAAGAACAATGTAAGGGTTCCTGCAAGTATAAAATGAAGAATGAGGCTTTTATTTGCTGAAAATGTAGTTATGTATAAAAGGAGGGAGGCTAAAAGGATAACTCAGGTTGTCATGTACATGCACTATCTTGAAAGAGCTTTGTTTTGTGGAAGGAGAATAAACATACATTTCTAGGAGTGGCATAGCAATTAGGTATACCTTAGGAACAACAGAAGGCGGGAGCTCCAAACTGCCTTAATTGGCCTGCATGTTGTTTGCATTTGGCTATATTAGCAAGATGTATGCTGAAACATTGTCTCACTGTTTGGACCAGAAAGATTGGTAAGTATAAACTTTAGAAGTTTGCATTTTCCTGTGGAAACAGTACCAAACAGCGCAAACAATGAAGCCTTTAGAATAATCAGTGTGTAGGTGATAATGTGGTATTTGTGAATGCTATCATGTTGAATGTATGGCGTTACAATGCATACATTTACAACGCATGCCTTTACAATGCAGTTTTTACATCGCAACATCCTTTACAACCCATTCTTTTACATAGCATGCCATTACATCTAATTTTCAGAAACTACCTTTACATCACATTCCATTACATCACATTATACCTTTACAACGCATACCATTACAATGCATACCATTACATTGCATTTAAGGTAAGTGTTGGATAGTATAGGGCTAATCATTACTATTCTAACTCCAGTGAATGCAACAGTAGGGTAAGTGTTGGATAGTGTAGGGGTAAAAAATACTATTCTAACTCCAGTGAGTATAACAGTAGGGTAAATGTTGGATAGCGTAGGGGTAAAAAATACTATTCTAACTCCAGTGAGTGAAAAAGGCGGGTAAGTGTTGGACAGTGTAAGGGTACTATGCATTGTAATGGTATGCGTTGTAATGACTTGCGATGTAATGCCTGTGTTGTAGTGACATGCATTGTAATGACATGTGTTGTAGTGACATGCAATGCAATTGCTGCGTTGTAACGAAATGCGATGGTAAGGCTGTTGCGATGTAATGACTGCTATGCAAAGGGAGTGCGATGTAATGACTGCGTTGTAAAGGTTGTTTCCCATCATGTTGAGTACCAACAATTCAGCCATTGTGGATTGTGTTTTAGTTATGATAGAGTGTGTGTGTGTTGTAATTGAGAGTATTTATGTGGCACCGCAGGGACGCGAAGGTTCATCCTCAAAACAAGTATAGCACTAACATCTTATAACTATAACACAGTTACTTGCAATATTATCATATGTTGCTAATTACTAAACTTTTTTTTAGAACTATTACAATCAGATCGCACTACATTTCTGCTCAGCAGAGTTTTCACAACTGTCCCACAGTCAACTTCACTGGCATATCATTGTCCCTTAGTAAAGAATACATTTTGATTGAACCTGCTTCAACCTCTGAAGAAGAACCTCATGACCTTCTCCTGTAAAGGACACTTGAAAAGAAAGTGCTCCAATTTTCATTTGTAAGGACAATATATTTCACTCTTCTCTATTTATCTAATTTTTCCACTTCTGTGGCAAGAAACAGGCAACCTCCAGTGTAGCTTTTAAAAATGTGCACCTTCCTACTGGCGAGGGTCCTTTGGAACCCACACTTTCACCCAGTGAGTAATATATTTTAGAGTATGTGCTACAACCCATTTGTACTAATCTCCCTAGAAGAGATGGGACAGTTTCCTATTCATCAAGAACTTGAAAACATGTTTACGAATGTCTGGAACACATTTTTTTCCAATTTCTAACTGTAATTGAACAATCAAATTCAAGTAAGACAAAAAGGCTAACTTAGATAATGTTACATCACGTCTCAGGTTTAACACCATTTTAAATCTTAAAGATCTGTTCAGTGCTAAAATGCTCAGTAGTCCACACTTAACATAAAGCTTCATGCCAAATAATACTTTTTGAGGTGTCTACAATAGGCATCTAAAAAGTAGGTAAATAAGAAGCAAACTGCAAGTGTAAAAAAATAAGGGCCAGATGTAGGAGCCTAAATACCGGTCGGTAACGGCCGATTTCGGCCGGTTCCGACCGGTATTTAAGAATTGGCATGTAGGGGCATTTATTTTACAGATTTGGTAAATTTACCGAATCAGTAAATTTACTGATTCTGTAAAATACCGAATCGGCAATTTTACTGATTCGGTAAATCCAAATGTAGGTGGGACTCTTCTGAGTCCCAAAGGCCATACAGATTCGGTATTGTACCACCCAATTCAGTTGGGTGGTAATTACCGAATCCAGGTGTGCATGCACATGTGTGCATGCACACCTATGCCATGTGACAGACAGACATGCCCTTAGGGCATGTCTGTGTGCCACATGTCACACATGCCTGTATTTGGGGTGCTAGAGGGTGTCAAAGTGACACCCCCTGCACCCTGGCAGGAATCGGTATTTACCGATTCGGTAATTACCGAATCGGTAAATACAGAATATTAAAGATTCGGTATTTCAATTTCTAGAAACACCTACATCTCCCCCCTTCATATTTACCGATTCATAAATACCGAATCGGTAAAATTCGGTATTTATGAATCGGTAAATGCGAATTACCTACATCTAGCCCTAAGTTCTTTAATATAAGAGCTCACCCACAGGAACTTGGCATCAAATTCAAACATTGAATTGCAACTTAGAAACAGAATGCTATGACAAAGGCATAGGAACAAACTGCACCTAAACATTCTACCACTAAGACATCACTCTTCTTCCCTTTTTAAAGGAATAACATATAACAACAGAATTCAAATAACCAACAGTTACTATGATAGCATATACAAATAAACGATTTAAAACAAGAAAAAAAATCATCATAAAATCTAAACATGATATACGAGGAAGCCTTATTCCAAAAACAACTATTATGAATAATTGTTCAAATAACTCGGTCTCTTGGTCCCGCTTCCACTTCTACTGTTGGATACAAAACTCAGATCAATATCATTGTCAATGTTATTATCCTGAACACCTTTATCACACTTATCTGGATATTTAACAATTCTATTACAATTCCAAAACATATTGTCATCTGTTCTTATAGCATTCTTAAACATGTTCACTATTTACTTCAGCGTAGGAAACTTTGATCCACATAGCATGTCCAAGAGAAACTTTAACTTTGACCCAATCCCCCCCTCTTAGTTTCAACTGCTTAGATGCAAGTTTCTCATCATGAAGGTTTTCCCTCTTCTTTTGGTGCAATCTCTCCCTCTCTCTCCATCCACTAACACCCTTTACAAAACATTTTTACCATCTAGCCAAGAGACAAACATTTAGAGGCTAAATCAAGAGTGAAATAAAATTTAGCCCCACCCACCAATGAAAGTAATTCCAGCATATTGGGAATGGGATGACGTTCAACAATAACAGATCTATTTAGAGCTCTCAGATGAACAAAAAGAAAAACTTCCCCACTAGCCTTTGTGGCTACCACAATTGGCATTAACCATTCACTTGTCTCAATATATGTGATGGCACCTTGTTCCATCAGTTTATGCAACTCCCCTTTACCTGTTCTTGAACACCTAGTGGTAACCTTCTAACCTTGGAAACACATGGTATTGCTTCCTTCTTCAATTGTATTTTGTGTTAGTATCCTTTTAAACAGCCTATCTCTAGTTGGAAAACCTTTGGAAACAAACCCAATGCATTAATGCAACCCATTTCTAGTGCATGAATTTGTACTTGTGGAATGCCATTCAGATCCAAATATACTACCAGATCTCTTTGCATCATCCATCCAAGAATATTGTCGCCCTTTTCATAGACATACATTTCTCATTTTGCTTTATTACCCTTTAATTCCACACAACCATGAAAATACTCACACATGGGAATTTCCAAACTACCATAGCAACCAGGTCTTACATCCATTTCCTCCAAATTCCAAAACACATTTTCAACTTTGCAATGCATTTTATACAATATTATATCTAACCATGAAAATGAATCAAAAAACAGAGGGCGGCCGAGGGGAAGACATGGCGGTCGCATGGTAGTGAGGTCATCGCGTCCGTCCCATCTGCCTCCACCTCGCATTGCTTCGTGCCGGCAATTGTAGCGGAAATGCTGACGGAGGAAGTCTGAGTTCCCCGGGTGAACCGCTGTGGACCGTTGTGGTATCAAGTCCGGTTTTGTGGTCTGCTCTTCGTGTGCCCGATACCGGCGGCTGTGAGGGCGCTGACAAGCCGATATGCTGGGATCCGGACACGGTCCCGAAACCCCGCCCCGCCTTTCTCCCTAGGTGGAAACTAGCAGCCGTGGGGCTGCGGCGAGGCCGCAGGGAGGTTGCTTGTGGGCTTCTTGGAAGACGGACGATCAAAGAAAGAGCAGGGGGCGAAAAGGCCCTGGAAACACGTCCATCATTCAATGGTGGGAAAGCTGTGGATATAACTTGCGAAAGGGAAGGAGCCCTGGCGGTTTGTCCTACTACAGCCGTGGAAGGTGATAGTGAAGACAGGGAAAGGGAAAAGGTTGAGGTACATCTGGATGTCCAGGACAGGAGTGTGACCCCCAAGCTGAGCTCAAACGTTTCTAGAAGGGTGGCATCCAAGGGTAAAGGTAAGGGTAAAGGCAAAGGGCAGGGAAAGGGCACGAGAGGGAGCGCCCAAACCAGGAGCCCTAGCGGGGAGCGATAGAAAAGCGAGTCAGCTCAGGCATTAACGTCAGAGGGGGACACTGAAGCTGAGGCTGAGGCAGGTTCACCGGTGGAAAATATAGCGGGTGAAGCCTGGTGCAAAGTGCCTAATAAAAAGAAAAGGGGCAAAAGCAAGCTTCTACAAGTCAGTGCTGCTCGTATCACCCCTTCTCTTCGTTCTTACTTCAAAGTGCTGCCCCAGGTATTGGAAATAACCTCGGCACATCTAGGAAGCTCGGTGGATTGTTCTGCCTCTGACGTAAACATGGCCAACACAGCCCTCACAGCTCATACATCTCATGCAGACCCTCCCTTGCCTCTCTCGGTGTCCTCACCTTCCCCCCCACCTATAAGTTTGCTTAACTCTGCGCAGGACAAGGAGGCAACCAACCTCTTGACTAAAGTTGACAACGGCGGGCCACTGGGGGATACGGGGTGGTCCGCAATTCGCAAGGGAGAATCAGGGGAGCCTGGGGAGAGAGAGAGAGGGGCCATTGGCTCACTTGAAGCCCTTTTGACAGCCACGAGGGAGGAGATAAGGAATGACTTTGCAGTTTCTAAGGCAAACCAGAACGACATTAGATCGGTTTGTGAAACTCTCGAGAAGAAGGTGGATGGTTTGTTTGAGAGAACGGAGGTGTTGGAGGGATCAGTGGGATCGTTAAAAGCAAACTTGGAAGTAGCGGAGACCAAGATCCAAACCTTACATAGGGAAGGGGAGGCTATGAGAGAGAGGGTCGAGTCCCTGTAGAACTATTCAAGGAGGAACAATCTTTGGCTTTTGAAGATTCCGGAGGGGAGAGAGGGGAGTGACATGAAAACCTTTGCGGCTACACTACTGAAGGACTCTCTAAACCTGGACGAGGCAACCGAAGTGTTGGCCAACGATATCCAGAGGATACACAGAGACCCCTTCCGCCTCAACCCAGGGAGAACCAAACCCAGGAAGATACTCGTGAATTTCCTCACGTACACTTTGAAACAAAAAATCTGAATTTGGCACTGAAGCCCAAAACACTCAAGGCTACAGATTTTTCTTTTGAAGTTAGATCAGATCTCTCCAAATCCACCTTAGATCGACAGTGGGAGTTGGGCCAGAGAATGGAGAAGTTTAGAGCGACCGGGGCCACGGTCCAGATGAGGTTCCCTGCTTTTCTGAGGGTTATGTTCAATTATAAAATGTACAATATACGGTCTCCCCTCGAGGCAGACGAATTTCTTGGGAAAATGGAAGAGGAGTTGCGAGGGGGGAACTGAAGAAAATAAAAATTACTTGGCAGCTTACCAATAACAAAGGTTAATTCTTAGTTTGTTTTAGCCGAATTATGGTCCGGTTCCTGACTTAGTCTAGCTCTTTGATAAGATAACAAATTAGTATCACCTTTTTCTGGGTTTAAAACTCAATAAACAAATAAATCATATTAAAGAGTGCGAAGGAGAAAGATACTTAAGTAAGCTTAAAAAAAAAGATAAAAATAAAAAGGAAAAAATAAAAAACTAAAATAATAAAAATTGCTCCACAGTCTTCATGTTGGGCATAATATGTGTTTATCACCATTAGTAAGGGGGCGAGGGCTGTCGATGTGCTTTTCCTACAGGCGATTTTCTGTTGTTGATTGAGGTGGTTAGTTGGCACTTATGGTAGTACAAAACAAAGCGGGTGGGAGGGAGGGGGCAGTGGGAGGACGTAAAGATGGCCATACATCGGGCCATTGTAAGTAGGGAAGGGTTTTCCAGGGGTGGGGGGGCACAGGGGGGAGGTGGTAAAAATGATAAAATTCCTCAGTAGTCTGTCCTCATAAATGGTAATCCAGTGAAGTGTCGTTCTAGCCCTGATGGGGCGCTAGAGGGCGCACTGCGGGATGGCTGACACCTGAGTCGGCTCCGCCAGACGGGAGACCACTGAGCCCACTAGCGCTCTATCAATGGCCTGAAAACGGGCGGGAGGCACTGCATATGACACCGGAATACATGAGAGGTCCCTGGCGGGTGGATTAAACGTGCAGATATCCCCAACAGCAAAGAAAACGGAGGTGTTTGATACGAGCGTCCAGCTGCCTTGGCAAGATGGCGGCGACCCTGACCAGCGAAAGGACCGGGAGGACGGCATCTAATTGATTTGGGACCCCTCTGGATATCAGCGGAGCAGCGCACCATGACCGGCAACGGCGCAGAGCAATAGAGCTGGGGCAGACCCAACACACGACGGCGTGTAAGTAGCTTGCGGTATGCGTTCCACCACACGCAAGATGGCGGCCAGCGTGAAACGCACAGGAAAGCGGTGGTTTATTATCCGACACAGTTCCTAAATGCACACTGACACTGCCGAAGGGTCTAATAAGAGGGCCGCTGCCCTTCCTGAGAAGTCTGTGGCTAACAGGGGTGAGCTGGCATCGGCGGCACGGCGGAGAACACTGTAAACTTGGTCACGCGATAGGGTGAAGGGAGGAACCTGGCTGCTGCAATACCGGGGACGCGGATTGACGGCCATTGAGGGGGTGTTGGGCCATCCACACGTTACAAATCACGAGAAATGCATGGGGAAGACTGGAAGTGAAGATGTAAGCCATGTCTCACTATGAGTGTTGACAAAACATGAACAAATAACGTATGCAAATTATGAAATTCGTGATGGGAATGACACCCCGCTGACTTGCCGCCGCCACCACCACACGAGGAGATCCCACATACACGGATCTGGAGGTGCCACTGTAGTGCGATCTGCCAGTGCGAAACAACTGTCAGAGGAAAAGCGTCTCAAAAGAAGCTGCGAAGGTGGAAATCACCGCGGTGACGGTGCGAACGTACTGAATATCGCTCTGGGAAGCGAACTACGCAGGGCACTGTAAATGGAATCAGACACTGAGGTAGACGCGACTGCTTGTTGCGTGCCTGCAGGCCCCACTGTCGGCGAATGTCAACGGGGACCAGGAAGACTCACGCTGCCCAAACGCTGCAGCGTATCAACCGCGGATCACCGGGGACGGCCGGCGGTATGGGCAAACCCGAGAAACCGGAAAAACAGCAAACAAAACTACAATTCGAAGCCAAGAAGCAGACCAGAGGGGCGACTGGAGGATCCGAAGCGGACGCTGACTCTGAGGCGACTGAGAGCACTGGAATGGAGGGAATTCTGAGGGCGATACAGTGCAGCCTGCAGGAAATGAATGGCAAACTTGACACTCTCACACAAAGGGTCGACCACATGGCCGCAAAAATGGACAAGCATGGGGGGAGGCTGGTGGAGGCCGAAACGAGGATTTTGGCGGTCGAAGACGTCTCTAACTCGACGGCAAAAACCTGTACTGCTATGGAAAAAGCGTTGGACACGCTGCGCAATAAGACTGAGGATTTAGAAGCGCGGTCCCGCCGCAACAACATTCGCATAGCGGGACTGCCGGAGACGACCAACACTGGAAAAATGGAGCTTTATGTGGAGAAACTACTTAAAGAACTCTTCGGGGAGGAGGCCTTTTCTGCGGTGTTCCTGGTGGAACGAGCCCACCGTTCACTGGCACCCCCCACGAAGCCGGGAGCGCCCCCACGCATCATAATAGCGCATCTC
Organism: Lissotriton helveticus; assembly: GCF_964261635.1. NCBI lineage: Eukaryota > Metazoa > Chordata > Amphibia > Caudata > Salamandridae > Lissotriton > Lissotriton helveticus. The sequence goes on from NC_136068.1 coordinate 768,148,876, forward strand.
CTCAACTACAGAGATAGAGACATGGTACTGCGAAGGGCGCGAGAAAAAGGAACCATTACACACCAAGGAAACAAACTCGATTTTTACCCGGATCACACCATGGCCGTGCAGCTGGCACGCAAAGAGTTCCAATCGGCAAAAAAGAAGCTAAGAGACCTGGGTGTGGAATATTCCATGCTGTATCCAGCGAAGCTCAAAATTAATCACGAGGGCAGAACAACGGTTTTGGTAACGCCGCAGGCGGATAATGAATTTCTTAAAAAGCTGATAAAGAGGAGGAAAATGCCGGAGCGGGGAGAGCAACAGGAAGACGAAAGCTGAGAGACACTGTATGTGCAGCAGTGGTATAATCAATTGCTTCTCTCTTCCTCTATCCATCACCTACGCAGAGGAGCTTGTGACGGGGAATCTTCATTTCCTGGACTCTAAGGAGCAAGAGGTACTGTTTGTATGGCATGAGTGAACTGTAATGGGCGATTAGGATCTATCGACACAGGCGGAACTTTTCTGTCCTCTGATGAGCCGTGTAACTAAATATGATAGCTCGAGCGTGAATGATCTGGCAAATACTGAGTAGTCAGTGAGACTAATCACAAACGTCAGCGAACTACTTAGCAGAGCTGGCTCAATTTTGCTTGGAACACGAAAGGGTGAGGGACATGAGCTGGACTAGAGTGGTATAATCGGAGCACGACTGGATGCTTGAGAGATATTATCACGTTATAGCCGTGCCACACTGCGGCGAACTATATGAGTACACCCTGAGCATGATGGAGAGGGAAACGATGTGTGGTGGTGGCGCATGACATACTATGCTGCAAGCTGTTAGAATGGTTTGTGGACAAATTGATAGTAAAACATGTTGCATGATGTAATGCGGTGGTCTACCCGTCCACATCCACATATGTGGATGCAGATGTGTGAACCTGGCGGACCCCCAACTTGGGTGTCCCCCAATGAATGTTGGTTTCAAAAGTTATTCGAGTTGTGGTTTTGGCTTTGGCAGAATTGGGTTGCTGAAGTGGGTGGGGGGAATACGAAAACGGTTGGGGAAGTTGTATACAATCCGCTGTATCTGAGAAACATTGCGAACTCCGAAATGCATTATAAAACGCAGATGGTAACTATGCACAGCACAGGCATAAGGCCGACCTACATACCACACAAGAGACAATGCACAGAGACATTGAGAGGTGGTAGAGGCACACATTGATGTTGGGAACGACGCTAACCTGAATCTTCTCACCTGGAATGTAAGGGGAATGAATCACCCCAAGAAAATACGATTAATCTTTGCGTACCTCACCAGACATAAAATAGATATTGCTTTCCTCCAGGAAACGCATATTGCAGCACACACCACAACAAACATAGGGAGTAGATGGGCAGAATCCATACATAGCGCTAATTATTCGTCATATGCAAGGGGAGTTAGCATATTCGTTCGAAAGGGGCTGAACTTCCAAGTATCAAAAGTGGTCAGGGATCCAGAAGGCAGGTATGTGGTAGCGATTGGATTACTGAGACGTCAAGCTATAGCACTCGTCAACATATATGGGCCGAACACAGATGACCCCAATTTTTATACTAAGCTGTGGCACATTCTCTCCGACCTACAGATTCCACATGTCATATGGGGTGGCGATTTCAACGTAGCATTACAGGATGGGGTAGACAGATCGCCGAATACTATAGAAACACACAGACAGGCACGCGCTGAATTACTAGACGCTATTGAAGAGCTACACCTAAGGGATATTTGGAGAACTCGTCATCCAGGAGATACAATAGCTACCCACATATCGGCAGTACATAATAGCTGGTCTAGAATTGACTTCTGGTTAGGTTCAAGAGACGTGTCTTTGTGGGCGACGGACGTCAAGCACTTGCCACGCACACTTTCAGACCATAATCCTGTATTACTGTCACTACAGATACGGCACTACACGCCCCCGCCCTTCGCTTGGCGGTTTAACGCGACAGCACTACCCGACACTGTCTACACTGAGACATAGAAGAATACTTTGTTCTCAATTCTCCCACAATGGATGACAAAGGGATTCTGTGGGAAGCATTTAAAGCTACGATACGGGGGAAATGTATTAGTACCACAGCGGGAATACTGAAGGACATCAGGCAACAAATAAACCTTAGGGAGTCCAAATTAAAAGATCTGGAACTACAATATGACCGTACGCAAGATTCCACTATACTAGGCGATATCAAACAGACTTTAATGGAACATCAGGAATACGCCACCGCGGAACTAAAATACATATCCAAACGTGGTATTGCCAGAGCGTATGGCGAGGGAGGGAGGCCTGGGAGGCCATTAGCTCAAAAAATATGTACAGGTCGCGCTCCACAACACATTCCCACGGTTCGAGATGAGAAGGGGTTAAATAGATATGACATATGAGGGATATTGGAGGAGTTTCGGAAAACGTACAGAAGATTATATGAGGCACAACCCTATATGCCACCAGATGCTATCCTGGAATATATGGCAGATGTCGAGATGGCATGGCTGTCTGATGGCCATAGAGCATACTTGTCCAGTCCGATCACAGTGGAAGATGTTACCGAGGTAATTAAAGCACTCCCAAACGGAAAAGCGCTGGGGCCAGATGGTTTCACTGGGGAATTTTACAAGGCCTTTGCGGATCAGCTAGCCCCACATCTAGTGGAAATGTATGGAGATGCACATGAGAAACAAATCCTCCCTGAATCGCTACGAGAGGCGATGCTTATAACGTCACTTAAACCTGGGAAGGACCCTGACACCTGTGATTCATACAGGCCGCTTTCCCTTATCAATGTAGACGTTAAGATTCTTGCCAGCCTGCTGGCTGCGAGGCTTAAACCCCTGATGCCTGCATTGATAAGACCCGATCAATCAGGGTTTATACCTGAAAGGTCAACAACGCATAATACGAGAACACTATTTGCACTTTCGCAATATTTAACACCTGAAACCAAAGCTGCGGCAATCCTACTGGACGCCGCAAAAGCTTTCGACACGATTGGGTGGGAATATTTACAAGCAGTGTTGAGATGCATGGGGTTTCCTATAATGTTTACACAGTGGATATCACTACTTTACACAGGTCTATCAGCTAGAATAAGGGTAAACGGATTTTTGTCGGACCCCATTGAAATCAGTAGAGGGACCAGACAGGGATGCCCCCTGTCCATTCTGCTATTTGCGCTGGTGCTAGAGCCACTAGCCTGCAAAATCAGGCAGCATCATCATTACTCAGCCCTACAGTTTCCGACACGGCCATTACACATATCGTTGTACGCGGATGATATGGTACTTTACGTGAGAAACCCCGCCCAAAACCTTAACCCCCTACTGAGAGAGTACATTAAGTTCGGTCAGCATTCTGGCCTACAAATTAATCAGGATTCAAGCAAGCCGGGCCGAAGACGGCTGTAATGCCAGAAACCGGTCCCCGGAAGCTTGTTTCCTTTCCAGTGAAGAATTGGCTTGGTAGTTTGGTCTGCCCTGTTCCCATGATGCACTGGGCCAGGGACAGACTAATTTGCATATAGCCAGGTTCTGAACTGGGATGGTGCAGTGAGCTAAAAAACGGTGATGGATCAAGCCCTGATCTGTTGACTGGGTAGGAGTGTTCTGATTAACTCAGATACTCTGTCCATCACCACCCCCTTTTGAAATATTTTGGCCACCACAAGTGTGGAAGGGTATGCTCAGACATGAGTCCCTTGCTCACTGCACCATCAGGATTCAAGCAAGCCGGGCCGAAGACGGCTGTAATGCCAGAAACCGGTCCCCGGAAGCTTGTTTCCTTTCCAGTGAAGAATTGGCTTGGTAGTTTGGTCTGCCCTGTTCCCATGATGCACTGGGCCAGGGACAGACTAATTTGCAAATAGCCAGGTTCTGAACTGGGATGGTGCAGTGAGCTAAAAAACGGTGATGGATCAAGCCCTGATCTGTTGACTGGGTAGGAGTGTTCTGATTAACTCAGATACTCTGTCCATCACCACCCCCTTTTGAAATATTTTGGCCACCACAAGTGTGGAAGGGTATGCTCAGACATGAGTCCCTTGCTCACTGCACCATCAGGATTCAAGCAAGCCGGGCCGAAGACGGCTGTAATGCCAGAAACCGGACCCCGGAAGCTTGTTTCCTTTCCAGTGAAGAATTGGCTTGGTAGTTTGGTCTGCCCTGTTCCCATGATGCACTGGGCCAGGGACAGACTAATTTGCATATAGCCAGGTTCTGAACTGGGATGGTGCAGTGAGCTCAAAAACGGTGATGGATCATGCCCTGATCTGTTGACTGGGTAGGAGTGTTCTGATTAACTCAGATACTCTGTCTATCACCACCCCCTTTTGAAATATTTTGGCCGCCACAAGTGTGGAAGGGTATGCTCAGACATGAGTCCCTTGCTCACTGCACCATCAGGATTCAAGCAAGCCGGGCCGAAGACGGCTGTAATGCCAGAAACCGGTCCCCGGAAGCTTGTTTCCTTTCCAGTGAAGAATTGGCTTGGTAGTTTGGTCTGCCCTGTTCCCATGATGCACTGGGCCAGGGACAGACTAATTTGCATATAGCCAGGTTCTGAACTGGGATGGTGCAGTGAGCTAAAAAACGGTGATGGATCAAGCCCTGATCTGTTGACTGGGTAGGAGTGTTCTGATTAACTCAGATACTCTGTCCATCACCACCCCCTTTTGAAATATTTTGGCCACCACAAGTGTGGAAGGGTATGCTCAGACATGAGTCCCTTGCTCACTGCACCATCAGGATTCAAGCAAGCCGGGCCGAAGACGGCTGTAATGCCAGAAACCGGTCCCCGGAAGCTTGCTTCCTTTCCAGTGAAGAATTGGCTTGGTAGTTTGGTCTGCCCTGTTCCCATGATGCACTGGGCCAGGGACAGACTAATTTGCATATAGCCAGCTTCTGAACTGGGATGGTGCAGTGAGCTAAAAAACGGTGATGGATCAAGCCCTGATCTGTTGACTGGGTAGGAGTGTTCTGATTAACTCAGATACTCTGTCCATCACCACCCCCTTTTGAAATATTTTGGCCACCACAAGTGTGGAAGGGTATGCTCAGACATGAGTCCCTTGCTCACTGCACCATCAGGATTCAAGCAAGCCGGGCCGAAGACGGCTGTAATGCCAGAAACCGGTCCCCGGAAGCTTGTTTCCTTTCCAGTGAAGAATTGGCTTGGTAGTTTGGTCTGCCCTGTTCCCATGATGCACTGGGCCAGGGACAGACTAATTTGCATATAGCCAGCTTCTGAACTGGGATGGTGCAGTGAGCTAAAAAACGGTGATGGATCAAGCCCTGATCTGTTGACTGGGTAGGTGTATTCTGATTAACTCAGATACTCTGTCCATCACCACCCCCTTTTGAAATATTTTGGCCACCACAAGTGTGGAAGGGTATGCTCAGACATGAGTCCCTTGCTCACTGCACCATCAGGATTCAAGCAAGCCGGGCCGAAGACGGCTGTAATGCCAGAAACCGGTCCCCGGAAGCTTGTTTCCTTTCCAGTGAAGAATTGGCTTGGTAGTTTGGTCTGCCCTGTTCCCATGATGCACTGGGCCAGGGACAGACTAATTTGCATATAGCCAGGTTCTGAACTGGGATGGTGCAGTGAGCTAAAAAACGGTGATGGATCAAGCCCTGATCTGTTGACTGGGTCGGAGTGTTCTGATTAACTCAGATACTCTGTCCATCACCACCCCCTTTTGAAATATTTTGGCCACCACAAGTGTGGAAGGGTATGCTCAGACATGAGTCCCTTGCTCACTGCACCATCAGGATTCAAGCAAGCCGGGCCGAAGACGGCTGTAATGCCAGAAACCGGTCCCCGGAAGCTTGTTTCCTTTCCAGTGAAGAATTGGCTTGGTAGTTTGGTCTGCCCTGTTCCCATGATGCACTGGGCCAGGGACAGACTAATTTGCATATAGCCAGGTTCTGAACTGGGATGGTGCAGTGAGCTAAAAAACGGTGATGGATCATGCCCTGATCTGTTGACTGGGTAGGAGTGTTCTGATTAACTCAGATACTCTGTCCATCACCACCCCCTTTTGAAATATTTTGGCCACCACAAGTGTGGAAGGGTATGCTCAGACATGAGTCCCTTGCTCACTGCACCATCAGGATTCAAGCAAGCCGGGCCGAAGACGGCTGTAATGCCAGAAACCGGTCCCCGGAAGCTTGTTTCCTTTCCAGTGAAGAATTGGCTTGGTAGTTTGGTCTGCCCTGCTCCCATGATGCACTGGGCCAGGGAGAGACTAATTTGCATATAGCCACGTTCTGAACTGGGATGGTGCAGTGAGCTAAAAAACGGTGATGGATCAAGCCCTGATCTGTTGACTGGGTAGGAGTGTTCTGATTAACTCAGATACTCTGTCTATCACCACCCCCTTTTGAAATATTTTGGCCACCACAAGTGTGGAAGGGTATGCTCAGACATGAGTCCCTTGCTCACTGCACCATCAGGATTCAAGCAAGCCGGGCCGAAGACGGCTGTAATGCCAGAAACCGGTCCCCGGAAGCTTGTTTCCTTTCCAGTGAAGAATTGGCTTGGTAGTTTGGTCTGCCCTGTTCCCATGATGCACTGGGCCAGGGACAGACTAATTTGCATATAGCCAGGTTCTGAACTGGGATGGTGCAGTGAGCTAAAAAACGGTGATGGATCAAGCCCTGATCTGTTGACTGGGTAGGAGTGTTCTGATTAACTCAGATACTCTGTCCATCACCACCCCCTTTTGAAATATTTTGGCCACCACAAGTGTGGAAGGGTATGCTCAGACATGAGTCCCTTGCTCACTGCACCATCAGGATTCAAGCAAGCCGGGCCGAAGACGGCTGTAATGCCAGAAACCGGTCCCCGGAAGCTTGCTTCCTTTCCAGTGAAGAATTGGCTTGGTAGTTTGGTCTGCCCTGTTCCCATGATGCACTGGGCCAGGGACAGACTAATTTGCATATAGCCAGCTTCTGAACTGGGATGGTGCAGTGAGCTAAAAAACGGTGATGGATCAAGCCCTGATCTGTTGACTGGGTAGGAGTGTTCTGATTAACTCAGATACTCTGTCCATCACCACCCCCTTTTGAAATATTTTGGCCACCACAAGTGTGGAAGGGTATGCTCAGACATGAGTCCCTTGCTCACTGCACCATCAGGATTCAAGCAAGCCGGGCCGAAGACGGCTGTAATGCCAGAAACCGGTCCCCGGAAGCTTGTTTCCTTTCCAGTGAAGAATTGGCTTGGTAGTTTGGTCTGCCCTGTTCCCATGATGCACTGGGCCAGGGACAGACTAATTTGCATATAGCCAGGTTCTGAACTGGGATGGTGCAGTGAGCTAAAAAACGGTGATGGATCAAGCCCTGATCTGTTGACTGGGTAGGAGTGTTCTGATTAACTCAGATACTCTGTCCATCACCACCCCCTTTTGAAATATTTTGGCCACCACAAGTGTGGAAGGGTATGCTCAGACATGAGTCCCTTGCTCACTGCACCATCAGGATTCAAGCAAGCCGGGCCGAAGACGGCTGTAATGCCAGAAACCGGTCCCCGGAAGCTTGTTTCCTTTCCAGTGAAGAATTGGCTTGGTAGTTTGGTCTGCCCTGTTCCCATGATGCACTGGGCCAGGGACAGACTAATTTGCATATAGCCAGCTTCTGAACTGGGATGGTGCAGTGAGCTAAAAAATGGTGATGGATCAAGCCCTGATCTGTTGACTGGGTAGGAGTGTTCTGATTAACTCAGATACTCTGTCCATCACCACCCCCTTTTGAAATATTTTGGCCACCACAAGTGTGGAAGGGTATGCTCAGACATCAGTCCCTTGCTCACTGCACCATCAGGATTCAAGCAAGCCGGGCCGAAGACGGCTGTAATGCCAGAAATCGGTCCCCGGAAGCTTGTTTCCTTTCCAGTGAAGAATTGGCTTGGTAGTTTGGTCTGCCCTGTTCCCATGATGCACTGGGCCAGGGACAGACTAATTTGCATATAGCCAGCTTCTGAACTGGGATGGTGCAGTGAGCTTAAAAATCGGTGATGGATCAAGCCCTGATCTGTTGACTGGGTAGGAGTGTTCTGATTAACTCAGATACTCTGTCCATCACCACCCCCTTTTGAAATATTTTGGCCACCACAAGTGTGGAAGGGTATGCTCAGACATGAGTCCTTTGCTCACTGCACCATCAGGATTCAAGCAAGCCGGGCCGAAGACGGCTGTAATGCCAGAAACCGGTCCGCGGAAGCTTGTTTCCTTTCCAGTGAAGAATTGGCTTGGTAGTTTGGTCTGCCCTGTTCCCATGATGCACTGGGCCAGGGACAGACTAATTTGCATATAGCCAGGTTCTGAACTGGGATGGTGCAGTGAGCTAAAAAACGGTGATGGATCATGCCCTGATCTGTTGACTGGGTAGGAGTGTTCTGATTAACTCAGATACTCTGTCCATCACCACCCCCTTTTGAAATATTTTGGCCACCACAAGTGTGGAAGGGTATGCTCAGACATGAGTCCCTTGCTCACTGCACCATCAGGATTCAAGCAAGCCGGGCCGAAGACGGCTGTAATGCCAGAAACCGGTCCCCGGAAGCTTGTTTCCTTTCCAGTGAAGAATTGGCTTGGTAGTTTGGTCTGCCCTGTTCCCATGATGCACTGGGCCAGGGAGAGACTAATTTGCATATAGCCACGTTCTGAACTGGGATGGTGCACTGAGCTAAAAAACGGTGATGGATCAAGCCCTGATCAGTTGACTGGGTAGGAGTGTTCTGATTAACTCAGATACTCTGTCTATCACCACCCCCTTTTGAAATATTTTGGCCACCACAAGTGTGGAAGGGTATGCTCAGACATGAGTCCCTTGCTCACTGCACCATCAGGATTCAAGCAAGCCGGGCCGAAGACGGCTGTAATGCCAGAAACCGGTCCCCGGAAGCTTGTTTCCTTTCCAGTGAAGAATTGGCTTGGTAGTTTGGTCAGCCCTGTTCCCATGATGCACTGGGCCAGGGACAGACTAATTTGCATATAGCCAGGTTCTGAACTGGGATGGTGCAGTGAGCTAAAAAACGGTGATGGATCAAGCCCTGATCTGTTGACTGGGTAGGAGTGTTCTGATTAACTCAGATACTCTGTCCATCACCACCCCCTTTTGAAATATTTTGGCCACCACAAGTGTGGAAGGGTATGCTCAGACATGAGTCCCTTGCTCACTGCACCATCAGGATTCAAGCAAGCCGGGCCGAAGACAGCTGTAATGCCAGAAACCGGTCCCCGGAAGCTTGCTTCCTTTCCAGTGAAGAATTGGCTTGGTAGTTTGGTCTGCCCTGTTCCCATGATGCACTGGGCCAGGGACAGACTAATTTGCATATAGCCAGCTTCTGAACTGGGATGGTGCAGTGAGCTAAAAAACGGTGATGGATCAAGCCCTGATCTGTTGACTGGGTAGGAGCGTTCTGATTAACTCAGATACTCTGTCCATCACCACCCCCTTTTGAAATATTTTGGCCACCACAAGTGTGGAAGCGTATGCTCAGACATGAGTCCCTTGCTCACTGCACCATCAGGATTCAAGCAAGCCGGGCCGAAGACGGCTGTAATGCCAGAAACCGGTCCCCGGAAGCTTGTTTCCTTTCCAGTGAAGAATTGGCTTGGTAGTTTGGTCTGCCCTGTTCCCATGATGCACTGGGCCAGGGACAGACTAATTTGCATATAGCCAGGTTCTGAACTGGGATGGTGCAGTGAGCTAAAAACGGTGATGGATCAAGCCCTGATCTGTTGACTGGGTAGGAGTGTTCTGATTAACTCAGATACTCTGTCCATCACCACCTCCTTTTGAAATATTTTGGCCACCACAAGTGTGGAAGGGTATGCTCAGACATGAGTCCCTTGCTCACTGCACCATCAGGATTCAAGCAAGCCGGGCCGAAGACGGCTGTAATGCCAGAAACCGGTCCCCGGAAGCTTGTTTCCTTTCCAGTGAAGAATTGGCTTGGTAGTTTGGTCTGCCCTGTTCCCATGATGCACTGGGCCAGGGACAGACTAATTTGCATATAGCCAGGTTCTGAACTGGGATGGTGCAGTGAGCTAAAAAACGGTGATGGATCAAGCCCTGATCTGTTGACTGGGTAGGAGTGTTCTGATTAACTCAGATACTCTGTCCATCACCACCCCCTTTTGAAATATTTTGGCCACCACAAGTGTGGAAGGGTATGCTCAGACATGAGTCCCTTGCTCACTGCACCATCAGGATTCAAGCAAGCCGGGCCGAAGACGGCTGTAATGCCAGAAACCGGTCCCCGGAAGCTTGTTTCCTTTCCAGTGAAGAATTGGCTTGGTAGTTTGGTCTGCCCTGTTCCCATGATGCACTGGGCCAGGGACAGACTAATTTGCATATAGCCAGGTTCTGAACTGGGATGGTGCAGTGAGCTAAAAAACGGTGATGGATCAAGCCCTGATCTGTTGACTGGGTAGGAGTGTTCTGATTAACTCAGATACTCTGTCCATCACCACCCCCTTTTGAAATATTTTGGCCACCACAAGTGTGGAAGGGTATGCTCAGACATGAGTCCCTTGCTCACTGCACCATCAGGATTCAAGCAAGCCGGGCCGAAGACGGCTGTAATGCCAGAAACCGGTCCCCGGAAGCTTGTTTCCTTTCCAGTGAAGAATTGGCTTGGTAGTTTGATCTGCCCTGTTCCCATGATGCACTGGGCCAGGGACAGACTAATTTGCATATAGCCAGCTTCTGAACTGGGATGGTGCAGTGAGCTTAAAAATCGGTGATGGATCAAGCCCTGATCTGTTGACTGGGTAGGAGTGTTCTGATTAACTCAGATACTCTGTCCATCACCACCCCCTTTTGAAATATTTTGGCCACCAGAAGTGTGGAAGGGTATGCTCAGACATGAATCCTTTGCTCACTGCACCATCAGGATTCAAGCAAGCCGGGCCGAAGACGGCTGTAATGCCAGAAACCGGTCCCCGGAAGCTTGTTTCCTTTCCAGTGAAGAATTGGCTTGGTAGTTTGGTCTGCCCTGTTCCCATGATGCACTGGGCCAGGGACAGACTAAATTGCATATAGCCAGGTTCTGAACTGGGATGGTGCAGTGAGCTAAAAAACGGTGATGGATCAAGCCCTGATCTGTTGACTGGGTAGGAGTGTTCTGATTAACTCAGATACTCTGTCCATCACCACCCCCTTTTGAAATATTTTGGCCACCACAAGTGTGGAAGGGTATGCTCAGACATGAGTCCCTTGCTCACTGCACCATCAGGATTCAAGCAAGCCGGGCCGAAGACGGCTGTAATGCCAGAAACCGGTCCCCGGAAGCTTGTTTCCTTTCCAGTGAAGAATTGGCTTGGTAGTTTGGTCTGCCCTGTTCCCATGATGCACTGGGCCAGGGACAGACTAATTTGCATATAGCCAGGTTCTGAACTGGGATGGTGCAGTGAGCTAAAAAACGGTGATGGATCATGCCCTGATCTGTTGACTGGGTAGGAGTGTTCTGATTAACTCAGATACTCTGTCCATCACCACCCCCTTTTGAAATATTTTGGCCACCACAAGTGTGGAAGGGTATGCTCAGACATGAGTCCCTTGCTCACTGCACCATCAGGATTCAAGCAAGCCGGGCCGAAGACGGCTGTAATGCCAGAAACCGGTCCCCGGAAGCTTGTTTCCTTTCCAGTGAAGAATTGGCTTGGTAGTTTGGTCTGCCCTGTTCCCATGATGCACTGGGCCAGGGAGAGACTAATTTGCATATAGCCACGTTCTGAACTGGGATGGTGCAGTGAGCCAAAAAACGGTGATGGATCAAGCCCTGATCTGTTGACTGGGTAGGAGTGTTCTGATTAACTCAGATACTCTGTCTATCACCACCCCCTTTTGAAATATTTTGGCCACCACAAGTGTGGAAGGGTATGCTCAGACATGAGTCCCTTGCTCACTGCACCATCAGGATTCAAGCAAGCCGGGCCGAAGACGGCTGTAATGCCAGAAACCGGTCCCCGGAAGCTTGTTTCCTTTCCAGTGAAGAATTGGCTTGGTAGTTTGGTCTGCCCTGTTCCCATGATGCACTGGGCCAGGGACAGACTAATTTGCATATAGCCAGGTTCTGAACTGGGATGGTGCAGTGAGCTAAAAAACGGTGATGGATCAAGCCCTGATCTGTTGACTGGGTAGGAGTGTTCTGATTAACTCAGATACTCTGTCCATCACCACCCCCTTTTGAAATATTTTGGCCACCACAAGTGTGGAAGGGTATGCTCAGACATGAGTCCCTTGCTCACTGCACCATCAGGATTCAAGCAAGCCGGGCCGAAGACGGCTGTAATGCCAGAAACCGGTCCCCGGAAGCTTGCTTCCTTTCCAGTGAAGAATTGGCTTGGTAGTTTGGTCTGCCCTGTTCCCATGATGCACTGGGCCAGGGACAGACTAATTTGCATATAGCCAGCTTTTGAACTGGGATGGTGCAGTGAGCTAAAAAACGGTGATGGATCAAGCCCTGATCTGTTGACTGGGTAGGAGTGTTCTGATTAACTCAGATACTCTGTCCATCACCACCCCCTTTTGAAATATTTTGGCCACCACAAGTGTGGAAGGGTATGCTCAGACATGAGTCCCTTGCTCACTGCACCATCAGGATTCAAGCAAGCCGGGCCGAAGACGGCTGTAATGCCAGAGACCGGTCCCCGGAAGCTTGTTTCCTTTCCAGTGAAGAATTGGCTTGGTAGTTTGGTCTGCCCTGTTCCCATGATGCACTGGGCCAGGGACAGACTAATTTGCATATAGCCAGGTTCTGAACTGGGATGGTGCAGTGAGCTAAAAAACGGTGATGGATCAAGCCCTGATCTGTTGACTGGGTCGGAGTGTTCTGATTAACTCAGATACTCTGTCCATCACCACCCCCTTTTGAAATATTTTGGCCACCACAAGTGTGGAAGGGTATGCTCAGACATGAGTCCCTTGCTCACTGCACCATCAGGATTCAAGCAAGCCGGGCCGAAGACGGCTGTAATGCCAGAAACCGGTCCCCGGAAGCTTGTTTCCTTTCCAGTGAAGAATTGGCTTGGTAGTTTGGTCTGCCCTGTTCCCATGATGCACTGGGCCAGGGACAGACTAATTTGCATATAGCCAGGTTCTGAACTGGGATGGTGCAGTGAGCTAAAAAACGGTGATGGATCATGCCCTGATCTGTTGACTGGGTAGGAGTGTTCTGATTAACTCAGATACTCTGTCCATCACCACCCCCTTTTGAAATATTTTGGCCACCACAAGTGTGGAAGGGTATGCTCAGACATGAGTCCCTTGCTCACTGCACCATCAGGATTCAAGCAAGCCGGGCCGAAGACGGCTGTAATGCCAGAAACCGGTCCCCGGAAGCTTGTTTCCTTTCCAGTGAAGAATTGGCTTGGTAGTTTGGTCTGCCCTGCTCCCATGATGCACTGGGCCAGGGAGAGACTAATTTGCATATAGCCACGTTCTGAACTGGGATGGTGCAGTGAGCTAAAAAACGGTGATGGATCAAGCCCTGATCTGTTGACTGGGTAGGAGTGTTCTGATTAACTCAGATACTCTGTCTATCACCACCCCCTTTTGAAATATTTTGGCCACCACAAGTGTGGAAGGGTATGCTCAGACATGAGTCCCTTGCTCACTGCACCATCAGGATTCAAGCAAGCCGGGCCGAAGACGGCTGTAATGCCAGAAACCGGTCCCCGGAAGCTTGTTTCCTTTCCAGTGAAGAATTGGCTTGGTAGTTTGGTCTGCCCTGTTCCCATGATGCACTGGGCCAGGGACAGACTAATTTGCATATAGCCAGGTTCTGAACTGGGATGGTGCAGTGAGCTAAAAAACGGTGATGGATCAAGCCCTGATCTGTTGACTGGGTAGGAGTGTTCTGATTAACTCAGATACTCTGTCCATCACCACCCCCTTTTGAAATATTTTGGCCACCACAAGTGTGGAAGGGTATGCTCAGACATGAGTCCCTTGCTCACTGCACCATCAGGATTCAAGCAAGCCGGGCCGAAGACGGCTGTAATGCCAGAAACCGGTCCCCGGAAGCTTGCTTCCTTTCCAGTGAAGAATTGGCTTGGTAGTTTGGTCTGCCCTGTTCCCATGATGCACTGGGCCAGGGACAGACTAATTTGCATATAGCCAGCTTCTGAACTGGGATGGTGCAGTGAGCTAAAAAACGGTGATGGATCAAGCCCTGATCTGTTGACTGGGTAGGAGTGTTCTGATTAACTCAGATACTCTGTCCATCACCACCCCCTTTTGAAATATTTTGGCCACCACAAGTGTGGAAGGGTATGCTCAGACATGAGTCCCTTGCTCACTGCACCATCAGGATTCAAGCAAGCCGGGCCGAAGACGGCTGTAATGCCAGAAACCGGTCCCCGGAAGCTTGTTTCCTTTCCAGTGAAGAATTGGCTTGGTAGTTTGGTCTGCCCTGTTCCCATGATGCACTGGGCCAGGGACAGACTAATTTGCATATAGCCAGGTTCTGAACTGGGATGGTGCAGTGAGCTAAAAAACGGTGATGGATCAAGCCCTGATCTGTTGACTGGGTAGGAGTGTTCTGATTAACTCAGATACTCTGTCCATCACCACCCCCTTTTGAAATATTTTGGCCACCACAAGTGTGGAAGGGTATGCTCAGACATGAGTCCCTTGCTCACTGCACCATCAGGATTCAAGCAAGCCGGGCCGAAGACGGCTGTAATGCCAGAAATCGGTCCCCGGAAGCTTGTTTCCTTTCCAGTGAAGAATTGGCTTGGTAGTTTGGTCTGCCCTGTTCCCATGATGCACTGGGCCAGGGACAGACTAATTTGCATATAGCCAGCTTCTGAACTGGGATGGTGCAGTGAGCTTAAAAATCGGTGATGGATCAAGCCCTGATCTGTTGACTGGGTAGGAGTGTTCTGATTAACTCAGATACTCTGTCCATCACCACCCCCTTTTGAAATATTTTGGCCACCACAAGTGTGGAAGGGTATGCTCAGACATGAGTCCTTTGCTCACTGCACCATCAGGATTCAAGCAAGCCGGGCCGAAGACGGCTGTAATGCCAGAAACCGGTCCGCGGAAGCTTGTTTCCTTTCCAGTGAAGAATTGGCTTGGTAGTTTGGTCTGCCCTGTTCCCATGATGCACTGGGCCAGGGACAGACTAATTTGCATATAGCCAGGTTCTGAACTGGGATGGTGCAGTAAGCTAAAAAACGGTGATGGATCATGCCCTGATCTGTTGACTGGGTAGGAGTGTTCTGATTAACTCAGATACTCTGTCCATCACCACCCCCTTTTGAAATATTTTGGCCACCACAAGTGTGGAAGGGTATGCTCAGACATGAGTCCCTTGCTCACTGCACCATCAGGATTCAAGCAAGCCGGGCCGAAGACGGCTGTAATGCCAGAAACCGGTCCCCGGAAGCTTGTTTCCTTTCCAGTGAAGAATTGGCTTGGTAGTTTGGTCTGCCCTGTTCCCATGATGCACTGGGCCAGGGAGAGACTAATTTGCATATAGCCACGTTCTGAACTGGGATGGTGCACTGAGCTAAAAAACGGTGATGGATCAAGCCCTGATCAGTTGACTGGGTAGGAGTGTTCTGATTAACTCAGATACTCTGTCTATCACCACCCCCTTTTGAAATATTTTGGCCACCACAAGTGTGGAAGGGTATGCTCAGACATGAGTCCCTTGCTCACTGCACCATCAGGATTCAAGCAAGCCGGGCCGAAGACGGCTGTAATGCCAGAAACCGGTCCCCGGAAGCTTGTTTCCTTTCCAGTGAAGAATTGGCTTGGTAGTTTGGTCTGCCCTGTTCCCATGATGCACTGGGCCAGGGACAGACTAATTTGCATATAGCCAGGTTCTGAACTGGGATGGTGCAGTGAGCTAAAAAACGGTGATGGATCAAGCCCTGATCTGTTGACTGGGTAGGAGTGTTCTGATTAACTCAGATACTCTGTCCATCACCACCCCCTTTTGAAATATTTTGGCCACCACAAGTGTGGAAGGGTATGCTCAGACATGAGTCCCTTGCTCACTGCACCATCAGGATTCAAGCAAGCCGGGCCGAAGACAGCTGTAATGCCAGAAACCGGTCCCCGGAAGCTTGCTTCCTTTCCAGTGAAGAATTGGCTTGGTAGTTTGGTCTGCCCTGTTCCCATGATGCACTGGGCCAGGGACAGACTAATTTGCATATAGCCAGCTTCTGAACTGGGATGGTGCAGTGAGCTAAAAAACGGTGATGGATCAAGCCCTGATCTGTTGACTGGGTAGGAGCGTTCTGATTAACTCAGATACTCTGTCCATCACCACCCCCTTTTGAAATATTTTGGCCACCACAAGTGTGGAAGCGTATGCTCAGACATGAGTCCCTTGCTCACTGCACCATCAGGATTCAAGCAAGCCGGGCCGAAGACGGCTGTAATGCCAGAAACCGGTCCCCGGAAGCTTGTTTCCTTTCCAGTGAAGAATTGGCTTGGTAGTTTGGTCTGCCCTGTTCCCATGATGCACTGGGCCAGGGACAGACTAATTTGCATATAGCCAGGTTCTGAACTGGGATGGTGCAGTGAGCTAAAAAACGGTGATGGATCAAGCCCTGATCTGTTGACTGGGTAGGAGTGTTCTGATTAACTCAGATACTCTGTCCATCACCACCCCCTTTTGAAATATTTTGGCCACCACAAGTGTGGAAGGGTATGCTCAGACATGAGTCCCTTGCTCACTGCACCATCAGGATTCAAGCAAGCCGGGCCGAAGACGGCTGTAATGCCAGAAACCGGTCCCCGGAAGCTTGTTTCCTTTCCAGTGAAGAATTGGCTTGGTAGTTTGGTCTGCCCTGTTCCCATGATGCACTGGGCCAGGGACAGACTAATTTGCATATAGCCAGGTTCTGAACTGGGATGGTGCAGTGAGCTAAAAAACGGTGATGGATCAAGCCCTGATCTGTTGACTGGGTAGGAGTGTTCTGATTAACTCAGATACTCTGTCCATCACCACCCCCTTTTGAAATATTTTGGCCACCACAAGTGTGGAAGGGTATGCTCAGACATGAGTCCCTTGCTCACTGCACCATCAGGATTCAAGCAAGCCGGGCCGAAGACGGCTGTAATGCCAGAAACCGGTCCCCGGAAGCTTGTTTCCTTTCCAGTGAAGAATTGGCTTGGTAGTTTGGTCTGCCCTGTTCCCATGATGCACTGGGCCAGGGACAGACTAATTTGCATATAGCCAGGTTCTGAACTGGGATGGTGCAGTGAGCTAAAAAACGGTGATGGATCAAGCCCTGATCTGTTGACTGGGTAGGAGTGTTCTGATTAACTCAGATACTCTGTCCATCACCACCCCCTTTTGAAATATTTTGGCCACCACAAGTGTGGAAGGGTATGCTCAGACATGAGTCCCTTGCTCACTGCACCATCAGGATTCAAGCAAGCCGGGCCGAAGACGGCTGTAATGCCAGAAACCGGTCCCCGGAAGCTTGTTTCCTTTCCAGTGAAGAATTGGCTTGGTAGTTTGGTCTGCCCTGTTCCCATGATGCACTGGGCCAGGGACAGACTAATTTGCATATAGCCAGCTTCTGAACTGGGATGGTGCAGTGAGCTTAAAAATCGGTGATGGATCAAGCCCTGATCTGTTGACTGGGTAGGAGTGTTCTGATTAACTCAGATACTCTGTCCATCACCACCCCCTTTTGAAATATTTTGGCCACCAGAAGTGTGGAAGGGTATGCTCAGACATGAGTCCTTTGCTCACTGCACCATCAGGATTCAAGCAAGCCGGGCCGAAGACGGCTGTAATGCCAGAAACCGGTCCCCGGAAGCTTGTTTCCTTTCCAGTGAAGAATTGGCTTGGTAGTTTGGTCTGCCCTGTTCCCATGATGCACTGGGCCAGGGACAGACTAATTTGCATATAGCAAGGTTCTGAACTGGGATGGTGCAGTGAGCTTAAAAAACGGTGATGGATCAAGCCCTGATCTGTTGACTGGGTAGGAGTGTTCTGATTAACTCAGATACTCTGTCCATCACCACCCCCTTTTGAAATATTTTGGCCACCACAAGTGTGGAAGGGTATGCTCAGACATGAGTCCCTTGCTCACTGCACCATCAGGATTCAAGCAAGCCGGGCCGAAGACGGCTGTAATGCCAGAAACCGGTCCCCGAAAGCTTGTTTCCTTTCCAGTGAAGAATTGGCTTGGTAGTTTGGTCTGCCCTGTTCCCATGATGCACTGGGCCAGGGACAGACTAATTTGCATATAGCCAGGTTCTGAACTGGGATGGTGCAGTGAGCTTAAAAAACGGTGATGGATCAAGCCCTAATCTGTTGACTGGGTAGGAGTGTTCTGATTAACTCAGATACTCTGTCCATCACCACCCCCTTTTGAAATATTTTGGCCACCACAAGTGTGGAAGGGTATGCTCAGACATGAGTCCTTTGCTCACTGCACCATCAGGATTCAAGCAAGCCGGGACGAAGACGGCTGTAATGCCAGAAACCGGTCCCCGGAAGCTTGTTTCCTTTCCAGTGAAGAATTGGCTTGGTAGTTTGGTCTGCCCTGTTCCCTTGATGCACTGGGCCAGGGAGAGACTAATTTGCATATAGCCACGTTCTGAACTGGGATGGTGCAGTGAGCTAAGAAACGGTGATGGATCAAGCCCTGATCTGTTGACTGGGTAGGAGTGTTCTGATTAACTCAGATACTCTGTCTATCACCACCCCCTTTTGAAATATTTTGGCCACCACAAGTGTGGAAGGGTATGCTCAGACATGAGTCCCTTGCTCACTGCACCATCAGGATTCAAGCAAGCCGGGCCGAAGACGGCTGTAATGCCAGAAACCGGTCCCTGGAAGCTTGTTTCCTTTCCAGTGAAGAATTGGCTTGGTAGTTTGGTCTGCCCTGTTCCCATGATGCACTGGGCCAGGGACAGACTAATTTGCATATAGCCAGGTTCTGAACTGGGATGGTGCAGTGAGCTAAAAAACGGTGATGGATCAAGCCCTGATCTGTTGACTGGGTAGGAGTGTTCTGATTAACTCAGATACTCTGTCCATCACCACCCCCGTTTTGAAATATTTTGGCCACCACAAGTGTGGAAGGGTATGCTCAGACATGAGTCCCTTGCTCACTGCACCATCAGGATTCAAGCAAGCCGGGCCGAAGACGGCTGTAATGCCAGAAACCGGTCCCCGGAAGCTTGTTTCCTTTCCAGTGAAGAATTGGCTTGGTAGTTTGGTCTGCCCTGTTCCCATGATGCACTGGGCCAGGGACAGACTAATTTGCATATAGCCAGGTTCTGAACTGGGATGGTGCAGTGAGCTAAAAAACGGTGATGGATCAAGCCCTGATCTGTTGACTGGGTAGGAGTGTTCTGATTAACTCAGATACTCTGTCCATCACCACCCCCTTTTGAAATATTTTGGCCACCACAAGTGTGGAAGGGTATGCTCAGACATGAGTCCCTTGCTCACTGCACCATCAGGATTCAAGCAAGCCGGGCCGAAGACGGCTGTAATGCCAGAAACCGGTCCCCGGAAGCTTGTTTCCTTTCCAGTGAAGAATTGGCTTGGTAGTTTGGTCTGCCCTGTTCCCATGATGCACTGGGCCAGGGACAGACTAATTTGCATATAGCCAGGTTCTGAACTGGGATGGTGCAGTGAGCTAAAAAACGGTGATGGATCAAGCCCTGATCTGTTAACTGGGTAGGAGTGTTCTGATTAACTCAGATACTCTGTCCATCACCACCCCCTTTTGAAATATTTTGGCCACCACAAGTGTGGAAGGGTATGCTCAGACATGAGTCCCTTGCTCACTGCACCATCAGGATTCAAGCAAGCCGGGCCGAAGACGGCTGTAATGCCAGAAACCGGTCCCCGGAAGCTTGTTTCCTTTCCAGTGAAGAATTGGCTTGGTAGTTTGGTCTGCCCTGTTCCCATGATGCACTGGGCCAGGGACAGACTAATTTGCATATAGCCAGGTTCTGAACTGGGATGGTGCAGTGAGCTAAAAAACGGTGATGGATCAAGCCCTGATCTGTTGACTGGGTAGGAGTGTTCTGATTAACTCAGATACTCTGTCCATCACCACCGCCTTTTGAAATATTTTGGCCACCACAAGTGTGGAAGGGTATGCTCAGACATGAGTCCCTTGCTCACTGCACCATCAGGATTCAAGCAAGCCGGGCCGAAGACGGCTGTAATGCCAGAAACCGGTCCCCGGAAGCTTGTTTCCTTTCCAGTGAAGAATTGGCTTGGTAGTTTGGTCTGCCCTGTTCCCATGATGCACTGGGCCAGGGACAGACTAATTTGCATATAGCCAGGTTCTGAACTGGGATGGTGCAGTGAGCTAAAAAACGGTGATGGATCATGCCCTGATCTGTTGACTGGGTAGGAGTGTTCTGATTAACTCAGATACTCTGTCCATCACCACCCCCTTTTGAAATATTTTGGCCACCACAAGTGTGGAAGGGTATGCTCAGACATGAGTCCCTTGCTCACTGCACCATCAGGATTCAAGCAAGCCGGGCCGAAGACGGCTGTAATGCCAGAAACCGGTCCCCGGAAGCTTGTTTCCTTTCCAGTGAAGAATTGGCTTGGTAGTTTGGTCTGCCCTGTTCCCATGATGCACTGGGCCAGGGAGAGACTAATTTGCATATAGCCACGTTCTGAACTGGGATGGTGCAGTGAGCTAAAAAACGGTGATGGATCAAGCCCTGATCTGTTGACTGGGTAGGAGTGTTCTGATTAACTCAGATACTCTGTCCATCACCACCCCCTTTTGAAATATTTTGGCCACCACAAGTGTGGAAGGGTATGCTCAGACATGAGTCCCTTGCTCACTGCACCATCAGGATTCAAGCAAGCCGGGCCGAAGACGGCTGTAATGCCAGAAACCGGTCCCCGAAAGCTTGTTTCCTTTCCAGTGAAGAATTGGCTTGGTAGTTTGGTCTGCCCTGTTCCCATGATGCACTGGGCCAGGGACAGACTAATTTGCATATAGCCAGCTTCTGAACTGGGATGGTGCAGTGAGCTAAAAAACGGTGATGGATCAAGCCCTGATCTGTTGACTGGGTAGGAGTGTTCTGATTAACTCAGATACTCTGTCCATCGCCACCCCCTTTTGAAATATTTTGGCCACCACAAGTGTGGAAGGGTATGCTCAGACATGAGTCCCTTGCTCACTGCACCATCAGGATTCAAGCAAGCCGGGCCGAAGACGGCTGTAATGCCAGAAACCGGTCCCCGGAAGCTTGTTTCCTTTCCAGTGAAGAATTGGCTTGGTAGTTTGGTCTGCCCTGTTCCCATGATGCACTGGGCCAGGGACAGACTAATTTGCATATAGCCAGGTTCTGAACTGGGATGGTGCAGTGAGCTAAAAAACGGTGATGGATCAATCCCTGATCTGTTGACTGGGTAGGAGTGTTCTGATTTACTCAGATACTCTGTCCATCACCACCCCCTTTTGAAATATTTTGGCCACCACAAGTGTGGAAGGGTATGCTCAGACATGAGTCCCTTGCTCACTGCACCATCAGGATTCAAGCAAGCCGGGCAGAAGACGGCTGTAATGCCAGAAACCGGTCCCCGGAAGCTTGTTTCCTTTCCAGTGAAGAATTGGCTTGGTAGTTTGGTCTGCCCTGTTCCCATGATGCACTGGGCCAGGGACAGACTAATTTGCATATAGCCAGGTTCTGAACTGGGATGGTGCAGTGAGCTAAAAAACGGTGATGGATCAAGCCCTGATCTGTTGACTGGGTAGGAGTGTTCTGATTAACTCAGATACTCTGTCCATCACCACCCCCTTTTGAAATATTTTGGCCACCACAAGTGTGGAAGGGAATGCTCAGACATGAGTCCCTTGCTCACTGCACCATCAGGATTCAAGCAAGCCGGGCCGAAGACGGCTGTAATGCCAGAAACCGGTCCCCGGAAGCTTGTTTCCTTTCCAGTGAAGAATTGGCTTGGTAGTTTGGTCTGCCCTGTTCCCATGATGCACTGGGCCAGGGACAGACTAATTTGCATATAGCCAGGTTCTGAACTGGGATGGTGCAGTGAGCTAAAAAACGGTGATGGATCAAGCCCTGATCTGTTGACTGGGTAGGAGTGTTCTGATTAACTCAGATACTCTGTCCATCACCACCCCCTTTTGAAATATTTTGGCCACCACAAGTGTGGAAGGGTATGCTCAGACATGAGTCCCTTGCTCACTGCACCATCAGGATTCAAGCAAGCCGGGCCGAAGACGGCTGTAATGCCAGAAACCGGTCCCCGGAAGCTTGTTTCCTTTCCAGTGAAGAATTGGCTTGGTAGTTTGGTCTGCCCTGTTCCCATGATGCACTGGGCCAGGGACAGACTAATTTGCATATAGCCAGGTTCTGAACTGGGATGGTGCAGTGAGCTTAAAAAACGGTGATGGATCAAGCCCTGATCTGTTGACTGGGTAGGAGTGTTCTGATTAACTTAGATACTCTGTCCATCACCACCCCCTTTTGAAATATTTTGGCCACCACAAGTGTGGAAGGGTATGCTCAGACATGAGTCCTTTGCTCACTGCACCATCAGGATTCAAGCAAGCCGGGCCGAAGACGGCTGTAATGCCAGAAACCGGTCCCCGGAAGCTTGTTTCCTTTCCAGTGAAGAATTGGCTTGGTAGTTTGGTCTGCCCTGTTCCCATGATGCACTGGGCCAGGGACAGACTAATTTGCATATAGCCAGGTTCTGAACTGGGATGGTGCAGTGAGCTAAAAAACGGTGATGGATCAAACCCTGATCTGTTGACTGGCTAGGAGTGTTCTGATTAACTCAGATACTCTGTCCATCACCACCCCCTTTTGAAATATTTTGGCCACCACAAGTGTGGAAGGGTATGCTCAGACATGAGTCCCTTGCTCACTGCACCATCAGGATTCAAGCAAGCCGGGCCGAAGACGGCTGTAATGCCAGAAACCGGTCCCCGGAAGCTTGTTTCCTTTCCAGTGAAGAATTGGCTTGGTAGTTTGGTCTGCCCTGTTCCCATGATGCACTGGGCCAGGGACAGACTAATTTGCATATAGCCAGGTTCTGAACTGGGATGGTGCAGTGAGCTAAAAAACGGTGATGGATCAAGCCCTGATCTGTTGACTGGGTAGGAGTGTTCTGATTAACTCAGATACTCTGTCCATCACCACCCCCTTTTGAAATATTTTGGCCACCACAAGTGTGGAAGGGTATGCTCAGACATGAGTCCCTTGCTCACTGCACCATCAGGATTCAAGCAAGCCGGGCCGAAGACGGCTGTAATGCCAGAAACCGGTCCCCGGAAGCTTGTTTCCTTTCCAGTGAAGAATTGGCTTGGTAGTTTGGTCTGCCCTGTTCCCATGATGCACTGGGCCAGGGACAGACTAATTTGCATATAGCCAGGTTCTGAACTGGGATGGTGCAGTGAGCTAAAAAACGGTGATGGATCAAGCCCTGATCTGTTGACTGGGTAGGAGTGTTCTGATTAACTCAGATACTCTATCCATCACCACCCCCTTTTGAAATATTTTGGCCACCACAAGTGTGGAAGGGTATGCTCAGACATGAGTCCCTTGCTCATTGCACCATCAGGATTCAAGCAAGCCGGGCCGAAGACGGCTGTAATGCCAGAAATCGGTCCCCGGAACCTTGTTTCCTTTCCAGTGAAGAATTGGCTTGGTCGTTTGGTCTGCCCTGTTCCCATGATGCACTGGGCCAGGGACAGACTAATTTGCATATAGCCAGGTTCTGAACTGGGATGGTGCAGTGAGCTAAAAAACGGTGATGGATCAAGCCCTGATCTGTTGACTGGGTAGGAGTGTTCTGATTAACTCAGATACTCTGTCCATCACCACCCCCTTTTGAAATATTTTGGCCACCACAAGTGTGGAAGGGTATGCTCAGACATGAGTCCCTTGCTCACTGCACCATCAGGATTCAAGCAAGCCGGGCCGAAGACGGCTGTAATGCCAGAAACCGGTCCCCGGAAGCTTGTTTCCTTTCCAGTGAAGAATTGGCTTGGTAGTTTGGTCTGCCCTGTTCCCATGATGCACTGGGCCAGGGACAGACTAATTTGCATATAGCCAGGTTCTGAACTGGGATGGTGCAGTGAGCTAAAAAACGGTGATGGATCAAGCCCTGATCTGTTGACTGGGTAGGAGTGTTCTGATTAACTCAGATACTCTGTCCATCACCACCCCCTTTTGAAATACAAATTAATTGGGCCAAATCTCAGGTGCTAGCATTGAGTGATAGTACGATCCCCTTTCCGTTAGAATACCCATTAGAGTGGCAAGATGAACCCACAAGATATCTGGGAATATGGTATCATCGTGACCCTGAACTGGTCATTCGTACAAATTATGGTAGGGTGATCTCGGACTTGGAGGAGAAGATAAACAGATGGAACAAATTGCCACTATCACTAGCGGATAGGACGGCAATAGTTAAAATGGTGATACTGCCCAAATTTCTTTATTTATTTAACAATATCCCGATCAAGCCGCCAACTGCAGTTTTTCGAAATATAAATAAATTGGTACTGAATCTTATCTGGGCAGGGAAGCAGGCAAGGATACGGCTTCAAACACTTACACTACCATATGCGCAGGGCGGGTTCAAGGTCCCTGACCTATATCTGTATTATCTATGTGCACAGGCACAGTTTGCGTTCTTCTGGTACCATGAAATACCGTTCATGTCACACTTGGCCATAGAAACAGGTGACGCACACCCCATCCCATTACCCTCCATACTGCTGCACAAACGCCCTCCTCTAAACGACAATGATATAAATACCATTGATACTACTAATGCGGCATGGTACTTGATGGGTAAAAAAGCGGGTAAACTCCCACTGTATGCACCTGAGTTACCCCTGGCACACCACCCCGAACTCTCAGTGACGCAAGAAACAGTAGGCATGAAGCTCTTGCAGCAAGCTGGAATAGACAAACTGGGAGATCTTTATGAGGATGGGCATTTC
This sequence comes from Lissotriton helveticus, assembly GCF_964261635.1. Lineage (NCBI taxonomy): Eukaryota > Metazoa > Chordata > Amphibia > Caudata > Salamandridae > Lissotriton > Lissotriton helveticus. Next base: position 768,173,860 of record NC_136068.1, read on the forward strand.
AAAACACTAGACTCTCTGTCCTATATTAGCAATCAGACGGCTCTTTTCACATTCACATATTATAGATTGCAGAGAGCGGTGAAGGAACTGTACAAGGGATACCCTGACGAACCTAGTCCTCTTACCTCACTACAGTATCTCCTGACGACACCCACAGCGGCCCATATAGTCTCTTGACTGTACGCCAGACTACAGGATGACATAGCCTGCGACACTGACCACGTTAGAATTAAATGGAATACAGTACTGGATGACCCAATCTCTGCGGAGGATTGGACTAGGACGTGCATGATTACTGACATGTTAACCCCGAATGGGAACTTACGGATAATACATTATAAATATCTGCACCAAACCTACCATACACCGTGCAGATTACACAAATATGGGCTGAGGGAAGATTCAAGATGTAAGAGATGTGGAATGGGGGAAGCTGATTTTTTGCATCTAGCATGGAACTGCCCCAAGGTAGCTGACTATTGGAAGGAGGTGACGGGGGCGCTGGAAGTCATGATGGGCATGCCCATAGAATGTTCAGCGAGGGTATGTTTGCTGAGTCTGGTTCCGACTGTGCGCGCGACCAAGCGTAAATACTGTGTGATAGCATTGTTGATGGCAAAACGCAGAGTATCGCTACATTGGGACAGCAGCAGATGTCCCAGGCTGAAAGACTGGTTAAAAGATCTAACGTATTGCAAGGATACACTGAACACTTATGAGGAGGAACTACCTACCGGCTCAAGGCCCCGGGACTACTGGATGTACCTGGTTGAATACTTAAAGGGGAGAGAGCAACCAGCAGCAGAGGCAGAGTTGGAGTGCTAGTTAGGCTGGCTGATGCGGAGAGATGCCAAGTTATGAGCTACATACCGCAATACACATTACACAAGAGGAGTAAGAATGTTGTGATGCAGTGATAGTTTTTTTTTTTTTTAAAGTTGTAGGTCATCCTACTTAAGTTATGTATGAAATGTTGAAAAATGCTCTACTGTACTATAAAATCAGATTTGTCATATTTACGGTACATGACCCATCAACCTGTCATAAACCAAACGCCACTGGACCTCCGTTGTCGGTTTCGAGGCTGTGTCATACTATCGATTAACACGTTTTGATTCTGATGGATTTGCTGCCGGCCTCAGGGTTGTAGGCGTAATAGCGGTGTACTGTACTTCACTTGCAATAAATCAGTGTTGAACTTTAAAAAAAATAAATAAAAAAAAACATTAAAAAAAAAAGTGTCGTTCTAGCCCTTATTTTTTTATTTATTTAAAAAAAATATTTTTATTGTTTTTAAACATATATATATTCCCCCCCTCCTCCCCCGGACAGGTAAACATTTTACACATTAACATCATGTGCTTTACATTGTTCTTGTCATACATACATGGTCATTATAGACAGTTTTCAAAATATATTCCCAGTATCACGGAAAACAACAAAAGCTATAACATACATAGATAACAACAATAATGATTAGTTTGTTTTGTACATCTCGTCATTGTGTAAGAGGAGTCCCTTTGCATCGCGATCTGCCTTTCAACTTATATATAGCTATCTCGGTATTATACATAACAGCATTGGTGATAATAATAATAATTAGTTTTGTGCGTCTCGCCATTGTGTAAGAGGGCTCCAGATTTTCTTACCCCTTTTATGTCGCGATCTGCCTTTCCGCTTATATATAGCTATCTCAATATTATGCACAGCTAAAAGTCTGGCTAGCCACTGTTGAAAAGAGGGTGGTAGCGGGTCAAGCCAGGCCGAGGCTAGGCATAGCCGCAAAACTGCCATAGCTACAAATATAAAATCATGTCCACTCTCGAGGTTATCTGGGTCTTCCGCCCCAAGTACCATTGCTTTATGTGACAGGGTGACATTTCTGCGAAGAACTGAGGTTAAAAACCTCTCTATATCTTGTGTCAAAGGTAGTAGCACTGGACAAGAGGCAAAAATATGAACAGAATCTGCTTTAAATAGATTGCATCTCGGGCAGCAAGTCCCCTTGCCGGTTCCCCATTTTGCAATCTTATCAGGTGTATAGTAGAGAAAAAAGCAGGTTTTGTAAAATTGTGCCTGTAGTTTGGTGGAAATAAGTATGGTTTGGGCTAGCTGATAGGAATATAAAAATCCATTGTTTGAAATTTCGAGTTTACTTTGCCACTTCATTGCCGTTTTATCTAAATTGTCCGGTAACATGTCCAGCAATGAACCATAAACTCCACCTATTGAGTGTTTCTTAGAGTGTATTATTGTCTCTACTACCGTACATCCTTCCCCAAGTATCCTTGCCCCAAGTTTATGTGTTAAGAAGTCCCTTATTTGGAGGTACTTAAAGAAGTCCCGCCAATCTAAGTCAAATTCTTCTTTCAGGGCATTAAAAGATTTAATCCCCTGCGTAGTGTAAAAATCCCCTAATTGTGTTATTCCTAAATTATACCATTTGTTTACGCAGTTATCTTTAAAAATTATTTGAGGACGAATCGGATTATTCAATACCGGAGTATAAAATGAAATTGGTCCTATTCCTAATGTTTTCTTGACAACCTTCCATACCTTAAAACAGCTATGTAGAGTCTTAAATTTGACCTTTTTGTGGTAGCTATCGTGTATATGCCTCCAAAAATAGCCATAGCTGGAGTTCCCCACCAATAGCAGAAAGATTGAAGCGGTCTGTTCCTCTGCGTTTCCCCCCCCTTGCAGTAGTTCCTTGCTGTATAGTAATACACATGACCAATAATATCTCCTTAAGTTGGGAAGAGCTAGCCCACCTCTATTCTTGGGAAGGGTAAGATATTTATATGCCCGGCGGGGTTGTGCATATGACCATATAAATCTAGAAAAGATACGTTCTATTGATGTAAACCACTGGCTCGAAAATTCTAGACAAATTGCCCTAAATAAATATAGTATTTTGGGAAAATACACCATTTTAATTGCATTTGCCCTCCCAATAATGGATAAGTGGAGATTATCTAAACGTCGTAGATCCCTTTGTATTATATTCAACATTGGCTTAAGATTTATGTCCACAACTTCCTCCAGCTTTGAGGAAATTGTGACACCCAGGTATGTCGCTTCCTTCACCACCCTTGGATCATCCATCACAATTTTTGGGTTTAGAATGATTTGTGTCTTCCCTTGGTTTAGCGCGTAGCCAGAAACCAACCCAAATTTCCTGGCCTCGGCCTCGATGGCCAGCATTGCAGCTATGGGGTCTGCGGTGACTATGGCAATATCATCAGCATATGCTAATGTTTTGGTAGCGAACCCCTGTGATATAACGGGTGCTATGTTATTGTTTTTATCCAAATAACGAACAAAGGAATCTATGTATATTGCGAAGAGCAATGGCGAGCATGGGCATCCCTGGCGAGTTCCCCTGGAAATGATAATTTCCTTGGTTAGACTTCCGTTCACAGATACGACAGCTCTAGGATTAATATACATTTTTTGTATTGCCTGAATAAACTTGATTCTAAATCCCATTATCGCCATTGCTTTCCAGAGAAACTGCCAGGAGACCCTATCAAAGGCCTTCTCTGCGTCCAACAGAATTAGGGCCATAGGGTCTCCTGTAATTTCTGTTCCGTCAAATAGCGTGATCACCCTCTGAATATGATTCATAGTTGACCTTCTGGGAACGAAACCATGCTGACTTTTGGTAATTACCTTGTGTATTATAGGTGCAATTCGGTTTGCCAAGATTTTAGAATATATTTTGGAATCGGCATTTATAAGGGTTATGGGGCGATATGACCCTAGATGTTCTGGGGGTTTCCCTTTTTTAGCGAAAATTACAATTTTAGCCCTAGACCAGGAGCTGGGCGGTTCCCCCCGCAAAAAATAGGGATAATTAAATCTTTTAAGATATCTTTAATTTCATCTATGAATATAGCATAGAACTCAGAGGGGATGCTATTCAGACCTGTTGCCTTCCCTTTAGGAAGGCTCTTGACTGCGGTCAACACTTCTTTCATGTTGGGAGCTTCCTCTAATGTCTGCTGCGTATTTACCTCAAGGCTTACACCTTCACAATTCTCTAGGTACCTTTCAATTTCAATCATGTCCCCATCACTATTCTCCGTATATAGTTCTTTATAAAAACCTCCAAAATGCTTGCCGAATCAATTCTGGGTCTTTTAATTGCCCTGCCACTGGATCTATAATCTCCCTGATCAAGTTTGCATTAACCTGTTGTCGTAAACGTACCACCAGTTGATGGCCCACTTGTTCATTAACTTCATAAATTAATTCTTTTCGTGCCGTGGCTTTCTGGATTGCCTTATCTGTAAATAAGTTAGTGATCGCTGCCTTGGCAATAGCTACTTTAGCTAAGGTGCTGGAGATATCCCCAGTAGTGTCCCTATTACCGTGGCATTTACAAGTCCTACTTCTGCAACCATTAGCTCATCCTGTAATCTCTGTATCTCCTCTTTCTCCCGTCTGTTTGATCTAAGCGAATATGATATCGTCTCGCCCCGAATCCCGGCTTTCAGGGTATCCCAAACAGTCTCTATTGACGTGCTACCAATGTTTTCAACTAGGAACTTGGGAATCCAATCTTTCATATGGAGACAATATTGAGGGTCATTCAGTAATGCTTTTTCGAATGTCCAGTGAATAGGCTCTGATTTTGTTTGTCTAATAGACAGTGTACAGAAAAGGGGATTGTGGTCGGATAACACCCTGGGCAATTTGACTGTATGGCAATTCTTACTTAGTGAATTTGAGAGTAATATATAATCAATTCTGGCATGAGTGCGGTGTGGATTTGAATAATAGGTGTAGCCAGGGTCACCAATATTAGTATTAGAAGTCTGCCAGCTATCCACCAGACCGTGTACGAGACACAGATCTTTGAGAGAGCGAAATACTTTGGGTTTACGTCCTTTATACACCCAGTCATCGTTCAAGGACCAGTTTGACGGGAGGTTTATATTGAAGTCCCCAGCGATCATCACTGGAAGAGGCCAGTGTGACAATTCGTTAGAGACCTCGTTGAAAACCCCAGGGTTGTCTGTATTGCTCCCGTAAATAACACAAATTGTCAGTTTCTGCCCTGTTTGGTAACTGCATTCGGTGATAGCCCAACGGTCAAACTTATCAGTTTTGAATTTATTAAACACCAGTCCACTCCCTTTAGCCAAAATAGCAACCCCCCGAATTTTTGCACCTTGTGAGGTAGCACACACCAATTTATACCCTAATGTGTTTAATAGCTGACTCTGGGACCCTTCAATATGCGTCTCCTGCATACATATAATATTAGCTCCCCAGTTTTGTAGGCCAATTGCAACTGATTGTCTTTTTTTAAGATCGTTCAGACCACAAATATTCAGAGATAATATTTTTATCCCAGCCATGCTACTAATTGAAGAGAGCCATAATTTTTATCCCAGGCTTTCTGGTTTCCCGTGATACCTATATGTATTTCCTTATAAGATTTGCTACCCTGTGTGTCTAACTTGTCCTGCCTTCCCCCCTCCCCTTCCCCACCTCCCACCCACCACCACCTTTGAAGGTTACCTGGGCCTGTCTGGACCAGGGGTGTGACCTCCGCGCGAGCGGGCCCTGTGGGCTGGGCTAAATTGTTAATAAAGTAGTTTACTTATCTACTACCAGTTGAGCTTAAAAGCTGAATACTCTGATAATATCTCAGGCTTAATTTCCATAGGCTGCTCAACCATTCCGCTTATTTTATGGTCCACATTTCCCAGTGTAAATAGAAATAGTTAGTTCAACCTATCCGTTCCTTCTACAACATTTCATTAATATGATTAAGATTGTTTCCCTGGGTTCCGAGAGCCGGACTCCGAAAATTCACGTAGATAGTCCTCCGCCTGTATTTCGCTATTAAAGCTTCTTGTTGTGCCTTTGAATATTATTTTCAAGCGTGCCGGATTTTGCAAAAATACTTTTGCTCCAACTTTTTCATAAGGACCAAATAGCTGACGCATTTTCCATCTTCGCTCCACGGTAGCGTGAGCGAAGTCCGGTCTGGCAAAGAATTTGAACCCCTTGTAGTCTCTTTGGGCAGTGGGTCTTGCTAGATCATAAATTTTTTCCCGAAGAAGAAAATTACCAAAGCAGACCAGCATTGCCCTGGGATATTGATTTTGCTTGTTGGAATGCTTTGATATCATTAAGGGAAAGCGATGGACCCGCAGTACTTCCCTTTCCATATGCCAGGCTTCCAGCTCCGGAAATGACGTTTTAAGAATGTCAATCATTACCCCTCTAGCGTCGCTTCCCTCAAAATTCTCCGGAATTCCAAGAAACCTTAAATTGTTCCTTCTGGATCTGTTTTCCTGATCTTCCATTTTGAGCATGAGATCCCTTATTGCTCCATCTTGTTCTTTTCCTTTTTTTCTGGAGCTTCACAACATCGGTTTCAAGGTTCTCGGTACGAGTTTCCACCATGACCATTCTATCAGAAATCTCAGAGCAAATACTGCCCACTTTTTTTCACTGCGACTTGTAGTTTTTCAATAGCCAAGCGATTCTTTTGGCTATCTTTCTTTACATCCGCGTGAAAGTTTTTAATTGAGCTAAGCACCTGGCTCAGTGAGGGCTCTGTTGTTTTTTAGTATCTGTCTTTGCTCTCTTGTGAGTTTGAAGTTTGACATGGTGTTTCTCCGGGTGATTTAAGCCTTGGGCTCCTTCGGGGAAAATTGGGTCTACTTTTGACATAGTCCGTATTATTACCAGGATCAGTAGTTTCCTCATTCAGCAAATTTTGTTTTCTTTTGTATTTTGACCTCCCCCCCCACTCCTTTTTTCCCCCTGGCATTGATTTAGCTGAGTAGTCTTGAGTCGTTGGAGTCAGAGATCTCCAGTGGTGCTGTGCCAATTTGTGCGCTTGGGTTAGATTCTCTTGAGTTGCTCACTTTGCTAGAACTACTTGAATCACTTGAGTCGCTTGAGATAGACATCCCTGTCTCATATAGATCGGATTTGGAATCTTGATCTGAAAGAGAGTGATTTGCTGAGTGCGACCTGATTTGGAGAAGGGTTTAGGTCCCCCCATTCCTCCGGTGTATTTTTTTGATCATATTGTTCAGTTTGCTCTTTCTGGTTGGGTAGCATTGCGTCTATTTCTTTGGATGCCTTTGCCTCTTTACTACTAATTTTTGGTTCAGCATTTGGGTCAGCATACCAAGTTCCTCCACTGGGACCTGTAGTTTGGCTTTCCTCCAAGTTGGTTGCGGGCATGCATTGAGCATCTTTACTGCTTCCACTCCCCTCTTTAGAGGTCTTGTCCTGGATTGCAGTCGATATTTTTCCATTTGTTATTGCATCATTCTGGCAATCCTTATGTAGAGGGCTAAATATGTTAGAAATTCTTGGTTGGGATGACACAGGTATGCCAGTATTCTTTGCTGATGCTTTTAGGTTTTTTATAGTCTGTAATCTCTGTGCCTTTTTGGCCATTAGCTCCAGTTTGGCATTTTCTTCTGTCTCACCCAAACTCTCCTCTCTGTGTTTAACTGCTTTCTCCTTTTCCTTCTCCTTCTCTTTCTCTCTCTCTCTCTCTCTCTCTCTCCTTCTCTTTTTTTTCTCCTTTCGCTTAGTTTTTTCTCTTTCCTTTTCCAGTTTTTTTTCAATATTTTTGTCTTTAATTGTTCCCCCTTTTTCTTTTTCTTTCTCTTTTTCTTGAAGCTCAATTCGTGCCGGGTCTTTCACCATGTCTTTCTCCTTTGCTCTGGCTCCTCTAGTTTCTGGGCCTTTAAGTCTGTTGGTTATGTGTTGACAGGTGTCTTCTCAGTTTCTGCATTCTCAAGATACGGTAGGGTCGATATCAGTGTCTCTTCCTGTGAGACATCGCCTGTTTCACCCCCCTTTTCATAGTTTACTGCACCTGCTTGAGTTTTCTGCCCTTTCTGTTCCTTCTGTGAGGTAGCCTCTTCCCCTTCATCCTCTCTAGTGTTCCTTTCCATGTCTGTACCTTGGGAGGGCGTCACAATACAAATCAGATAATTTACTGGCATCTGTAGGCACCGCTGAGTTCCACTTTGAGACTTACTCTCATACCTGTAGTAAAACGTTTTCAGAACAGCATTTCGTCTCCTCTGGGCTCTCGTGTCTTTTCCTTTCTTTAAGTGGGTAATTTTCCTTGCACAAGTAATTAATTTGCCCTGTGAGAGGCCAATAGTGAGAGGGTGAGAATAGCGTTTAGCTAGTTTAGTTACTTGAAGGTTTGCTTGAGGTTTTGCTGGTATATCAGATATATATACAATTGGAGAAATAACAATCCCTAATCCGGCTAAAGCAGATAGAGCAGATATAGCAGACAAAGCAGGCAGATCAGATAAACCAGCCCCAGTTCCTTTTAAAGTTTCACTTCCAAAAAGCAAATGACAAGAGAGCCCCTTTATCCCTGGTTTAGATCTGTATCTGAGCACCATTCGCTCTTCCAGTTTTCCTCTCTCCCTCTCTCCTATTCCGACATCTCCCTGGCAAAGGGACACGTGGTGCGCGCTGAAACACGCTATGCGCGTGAGGCTAAAGACACGTATTCCCCTGTCTGCAGATGACGTCAAGGAGCCCAGTAATCAGTCGAGGGAGCGGGATGCCGAGCATGTAGGGGAGAAAGGAGCAATCTGCAGCACGGCAGGAAAAGTTTGCCGCTTACGCAGCCCTTATTTTGTGAAGGTATTTAGGCAGCAGTTGTCTTTTGAAATTCGGGGTTTCCAAGGCAGGAGAGTGGGGGGGGGGTTGAGATTGTGATACCAAGATGACCTCTTTAGCATTTTTATCCTGGAATGTCAATGGCCTGCGAGTGAGGAGTAGGAGGAATAGGATACTACAATATCTGAGAGATTCCCCAGCGCAGGTCATTGTCATTCAGGAGACACACTTACTTAAAGCAGAAGTACCTAATATGTTGAAGAATCTGAGGTGAGTGGACAAGGTTATTTGTACAGACCAAAATGCAAATATAAGAGGGATCTTAATAATTTTCAAAAAACAGGCCAATGCTCAAATTATTGACTACAAAGAGGACCATAGTGGGAGATGGCTCATTGCAAAAATTTTAATAAAGGACGTGACATATATCAAAGTGGGTTATTATGGCCCCAATCAGGATGACCCCTCTTATCTATAAGCAATTCACAATCACTTGATTGATTTACAGAACCCTATCATATGGGTTGGGGACTTTAATATAGTCCTTAATCCAAAACTGGATAAGTCGCCTGGATCAAGAGCCCATACGTTATCTAAATCTAGGCAATCTTTGGTGGCCATAATGGATTTGCTAGGGCTTGTTGATGTCTGGAGGGAAAGGTCGGGAAATAGATTGGGGGTCTCATATCAAAATTTTAAGTATAAGCATAAGTCAAGGATCAATTATGCTTTTTTTAGTTATTCCTTGAAGGACGCATTGATGGAGCTGGACTATCTCCCCTCACACCTGTCCGATCATTCAGCTATTATGTTCAGCTTAAAAAATGATAAACAGACGGTAACTCCCTCCTGGTGTTTTGACCGTACGATCTTATTAGAGGAAGAAGAGAAGGGGTTCTTGTTGGATCAGACAAGGTCCTTTTTGGAAGTAAATATGGGTTCCGCATCCATAGCAATGGTATGGGATACTCTGAAAGCTTATTTGAGGGGCTTTATAACAAATAGAGCTACGGAGGGTATAGCAGCAGTTAATCAAGAATCTTGAGCAAGAGCTCCTTCTCTTAGAGCAAAAACCTGGTCCTGTTATGGCCTCAGCAGAAAACCTAGAAAAGCGGGCTGAGCTGAGAAATCAGCTGGAGGAAATACTACAGGAAAGGGTGGCCAAGAGATGGCAAGCAAGCAAGATTTTTAACTTCGAATTTGGGGAAGCCGCCGCGAAGATCTTGGCCTGGAAAGTAAAATCCGATCAGGCAAAAAAAATATTAGGGAAATCAAATTAGAAGGAGACATGGCCCCCAGGACCTCTATTAGGGAGATAGGGAATGCTTTTCACAAATTTTTCCAAACAATCTATAAGGAGGAGATCAGTAACGACCCAGAGGCCAGGGAGGAGTGGCTAGATAAGGTTTCCTTACCAACTCTATTAGTAGTACAGAGAGGTCATCTGGAGAAAGAAATATCAGAGGAGGAGGTGGGGGTAGCCATTGGCCATGTAAAGCAAGGTAAAGCGGCGGGCCCTGATGGTCTACCCGGAGAACTGTAGCGGGTGCTGAGTTCAGTCATAGTTCCATCAATGACGGCCCTCTTCAATAGCATTTTACTGAGAGGTGAGTTGCCCCCTGAGTCATGGAGGGATGCAACGATCGTGCTGATCCAGAAACCAGGTAAAGATCCCAGGGATTGTGGTTCTTATCAACCGATTTCGCTCCTAAATAACGATTATAAGATCTTTACGTCTATCATAGCATCTAGACTGGGTGGCAAAATCGGTTCGATAATTCACCAGGACCAGAAAGGGTTCATAAAAGGACGCCAGTTGGCAGACCACACCCATGACTTAGTGGGAGCAATCAATATCGCTACTACCTTTGCGCTTCCACTGGCCACTCTCACTCTAGACGCTACCAAAGCCTTCGATAGGGTCAATTGGCCCTATCTTGCTGCGGTAATGAAGAAATTCAGGTTGGGAGAGGTTTTTTGTCGGGTTATTGAACTTCTGTATATGAACCCACGGGCCAGACTGTTGGTCAACGGGGCCTTAACAGACCCTTTTAAAATTACTAGAGGTACTAGGCAGGGCTGCCCGCTCTCCCCCCTCTTATTTAATTTTTATGTTGAGGTGTTTGCTCAAATCCTCAGAGAAGATCAAGATATTCCCTCATTTGTTTTTAGGGGATGGGAGAAACGGGTGGCTCTTTTTGCAGACAATATTCTTATTAATACGCCTGACCCGGATAGATCATTCCCAATAGTAATTAAAATGGCGGAAGAGTTCAGGTTGATCTCTGGCTATGAAATTAACGCCAGCAAAACGGAAATCATGATGTGGAACATCCCCAACTCACAGTTAACCACAGCCTCATCTATGAGATATCTGGGAATACGGATCACCCAAGACATCGGTAATATTGTTCAGACCAATTTAGATCGAGTCTCCAATGAGTGTCGGAAGCTTTTAAGATCCTGGGCCTTCCTTCCACTGTCTTTAGTTGGGAGAACAAATTTGGTTAAGATGTCTATTTTGCCAAACTTCACGTTTATTCTTAGTACCATCCCCTTGGCGTTTGAACCCAAAAAGATGGATAAATTCCAGCGCGGGATTAACTCCTTTCTATGGAACTACAAGGCATCTAGGCTGGCCTGGAAGAAGTTGAAAAAAAAGAGGAGGGAGAAGGGAGGGCTTGCGCTACCAGACTTGTTGTATTATTCATGGGCATTTCAGCTGACATACTCCAGGATGCTCTTGAAAACTCCCTCGGGTTTATCTATGGAGTAATGTATAAGGCCATGTTAGTAGAGGAAGAACTCCCTTCTGATGAATTCCTATTCAAGTATGGGGACCAGAAATTTTTTAAGAAAGTTAGATTAAAGACTCTACAGTCGGCTGCAATTTTTTGGATGCAGATAAGAAAGAAAATAGGGCTTTCCTACTTTTCTAACTTTTCCCCTCTGTGGGATTCTCTGGGGCAGCCACCATGTTTGCAGGATAGTCTTGCAACTCCCTTAAAGGCGGCAGGGATTACTAAATGGGGGAGTTATTGACTGAAGGGAGGATAGTGGAATGGGAGGTGCTACGGGATAGGGTTGGCCCGGCCCTATCCAGATTTAAATTTATTCAGCTTGGCAGTTGGGGTCGAGCCACTGGCAGGAGGGGTGTCCAGCTGGGGAAGGCCAGTAACCTAGAACAACATTTAGAAGAAAGGATAGAGGGTGGCAAAGAGGTGGCGACTTGGTATTGGAATATAGTCGAGGAGATAGATGGCGAATTTTCTCTGCCAGACGAGCTTTGGGGAGATGAAATAGGAGCACAATGCGAGGATTTATGGACAAGATCTTTCACTCTTCTGTATAAGTCAGGTAAACCAGCTTGGCTGCGACAAAATCACCTGTTCACAGTCCACCGTGCCTACCTCTCCCCCCTTAGGCTTGCAAAATTTCAGCCAGGAAAGAAGTGTAACAAATGTAACCTTTTGGAAGCATCGGACATACACATGTTTAAGGACTGCCCCGCTTTTACGCTTTTTTGGGAGGAAGTAAAAGTCTCGCTGGAATCTATTCTGAACATAACATTGATCATCTCCCTTCCATTAATAATTTTTGGGTTAGAGCGAGGGGTAACTGGCCAAGCAAAAACTTTCCTCTTTTATGCAGTTCTGTTGGCAAGACGACAAATATGCACATTTTGGGTAGAGGCCACTGCCCCAACACATGCAGGTTGGCTACCGTCATTATATGAATCTTCGAAGGTTGACCTGGCCAGATCTTGCAGCAAACAAAATCTTTCTTTCTGGGACCTGTTGGTGAAATGGAGATAGGAGTTCCGCTTTTTTTTTTTCCTCCGGGTCCTCTGATTATGCCTGCTACACTCCATGGACCTTGGGTCGGTGGTTCCCTTGGATACGAAAATGGGTCCCTCAGGTTGGAATACCTTGATGGAGTAATAATGGGTTCACTCCCTCTTCTCCCGCTTCCATCTTTACAAGGTTGTCTTCCGCTGCTAAGATAATCGTGTCTGGGTAAGTGAGGGCATAAAAATACTGCTTGCCTCACAAGGTAGGACACGCATGGTGGTTGGCATCTTTTTTTCTGTTGGAAGGAGGATATGGCAAATGAGGACAAAAAAAAAAGAATCAAAAAACAGTTTCACATCCATACCTTCCAACATCAATACATCACTGGGATTCTACTTTGCTTCACTATTCATATGTAAAACAATTTCTCCACAACTGTCAGAAACGCCATTTGTCTTTCTTGTCTGCCATTTTGTACCGCAACATTTCATGAAATGACCCTTCTTTCAACACTTATTATAAATCACTTTGAATGCAGGACATTCCTTGATATTGGCCATGTGTCCAAAACGTCCACATCTAAAGCATGAACCTTTAAAACTACTAATACCCTCTAACATATGTTTTTCTTTTTTCCTTTTATTCCCATTACATTGTGCTTTATTTTTTACATCATTTTGTAACTCTGAAACAAACTCTAGCATATGTTCCACCCTTTTTGCAATCAACAATACCTCAACTAAAAGAGGATCATCTTTCAACCTAAGCTCCTCCCTTAATTTGTTAATCTTAAAGTTAAGTTAAAACTGGTCTCGTATCAGTTCATCACAAAGCATACGGAATTTACAGGGGGCTGCCAATTTGCAAAGATTTGTGACATACTCTTCCACACATTCATGATCTCCTTGCCTCATCTTCCCAAAATGATATCTTTCAAGAATTGTGCTAATTCTGTGAAGATAATACGTCCAACTTCTTTACACAAATTTCTAGTTCATTCAAACCTCTTTCTTCTTATGCGTCTGAAGCAGGAAAACTCTCATAAAACTCCAACCCTTCTGCATACATACAATGCATCAACATGGTAACCTTTTATTCCATCGTCACATTATTTGGACAAACCTTTATGAAATTCAAGAAAACTCTTTTTCATTTTCCCTACATCACTTTAGGCTCACCTGGTAGAGTAAAGAAAAATTATGGTGCTGTAACACCCTGTATCTTACAAATTGTAAAACAGGTGCTTCAAATAATATTAATAATATTAATGAATGGTATATCTAAAATATCGACTAACACAAATATCGAGTCCAAAATATAGAATGGACAAAATATCGAATGGACAGAATATAGACATCAAAAATATCGGTTTTAAGGTAAGTAATGTAATATCGATTTAAAAAATATAGAAAGTCAAAATATCGAAGTACATAATATAGGTCATTAAAAATATCGAATTTTTAATAATATCGAATTTTTTTAAGTGTTTTGTATGTTAGTATATTTTCATATAATCAGCTTTCCAACCTGCAATAACTGGTCGAGGGAATTGCACACTTGCCCTCGTGATGACTTATCTCCCCAATTGAACTTACACTGTATTTTATTCTGTAAATTTTACAATGATCCACGGAGGATTATCCTGAAACCTATCCTCAAAGCGTGGGGCCAACGCTCATGCAGAATAGCCTATGTTAGACTGCAACATTTAGAAAACGACACTGTGGCACACGCTATATCTAGCTTTTTAAAATTACGGGGTAAGTTTAGAAACTCTATGTAAAGAATTCTATTTTTGTACATATCAGTATTTTAGATTTTTTAACAACCTGATTTATTAATTTGGAATTGCTCTGATTGTAATAACAATGATTTTAACGTCTTGTACTTACTTGGCACTTTCTGATTGTATGTTCTTTTTTAACTTGTATGCTTTTATGAATTTACTTTGAATATCGAATAAAGCTTTTTGAATTTGAATTTGAATTTGTTAGTATATGTGTGAAAAGTGTATATTTTCTTGTAATTTATTGTAAGTAATTAATTTTATGTTATTTAATTTTTGCGTAATTTAATTCTGTAGCGGGTTGTGGGTTTATAGGGGAATAGGGTGGGAAGTAATTGAAATATATTAATATGTTAATTAATTTATTGGTATTTTTTAATACATTGTTAATTAATTTTTAATTGGTAATTAATTAATTCTTAATTGATAATTCATTTTTATTAATTGATAATTATGTGAATAATATTAATTTATTTTCTGTAGGGGTTGTGGGTTTATAGGGGAATAGGGTGGGAAGTAATTTAATTATAATTAATTAAATATGTTAATTAATTCATTGGTATTTATTTTGAATAAATTGTTAATTAATTTTAAATTGGTAATTAATTAATTCTTAATTTATAATTCATTTTTATTAATTGTTTGATTGATATTTATGTGAATATTATTAATTTATTTTCTGTAGCGGGTTGTGGGTTTATAGGGGAATTGGGTGGGAAGTAATTTAATTATAATTAATTAAATATGTAAATGTATTTATTGGTATTTATTTTGAATAAACTGTTAATTAATTTTTAATTGGTAATAAATGAATTCTTAATTGTTTATTAATTTTTATTAATTGATTAATTGATAATTATGTGAATTATATTAATTTATTTTCACTATAGTGGGAATAGTAAAATGTACCCCTATGCTATCCAACGCTTTCCCTACTGTTGCACTCACTGGAGTGGGAATAGTAATTTTTACCCCTACGCTATCTAACGCTTTCCCTACTGTTGCACTCTCTGGAGTGGGAATAGTAATTTTTACCCCTACGCTATCCAACGCCTTCTCTACTGTTGCACTCTCTGGAGTGGGAATAGTAATTTTTACTCCTACGCTATCCAACGTTTTCCCTACTATTGCACTCTCTGGAGTGGGAATAGTAATTTTTACCCCTATGATATCCAACGCTTTCCCTACTGTTGCACTCTCTGGAGTGGGAATAGTATTTTTTACCCCTACGCTATCCAACGCTTTCCCTACTGTTGCACTCTCATGGAGTGGGAATAGTCATTTTTATCGCTACGCTATCCAACGCTTTCCCTACAGTTGCACTCTCTGGAGTGGGAATAGTAATTTTTACCCCTACGCTATCCAACGCTTTCCCTACTGTTGCACTCTCTGGAGTAGGAATAGTAATATTTTTACCCCTACGCTATCCAACGCTTTCCCTACTGTTGCACTCTCTGGAGTGGGAATAGTAATTTTTACCACTACGGTATCCAACGCTTTCCCTACTGTTGCACTCTTTGGAGTGGGAATAGTAATTTTTACCCCTACGCTATCCAACGCTTTCCCTACTGTTGCACTTCCAGGAGCGGGAATAGTTATTTTTACACTCCCGATATCCTACGGTAATAATATTGTGTATTTTTTATTAATATTATGTTAATATATATATATATGTTTTAACATATATGATTGCATTTTTTTTATAAGTTAAATTAATTATGTAATCATTTAAAGGTAATTTAAGTATTTTTAGCTATATTTTAGCTATTTATTTTTAATATTTTTTTAATTTTACATTATTTTTAAGAAATTCGATATTTTTACAAAGTATATATTTTTAAACGATATTTTGGATTCGATATTTTGGTACTTACCTGTTTGTAGATAGGAATTCGGTATTTTGTCTATCGATATTTTGGCATCGATATTATGGGTAGTCTATATTTTGTCTCTCGATATTTAGTCAGTGATCCTTAATGAATACCCAAAGAAAATAAAAAAAACAATAAAATATAGAAACCTGTAAATATGGCAGTCTACACAATAACAAAATGTGTCATATTCCAAAACCTACACAAACATTTGTTAGCAAAAAGAGTTTAGCTATCACTGTTTGACAAACTAAAGGTGTGTCTACCACTGATTGACAGGCAAAAGGTGTGCCTATCACCGAATACAAATTCCTTCTGACTGACTGCTGGTTTCCTTCTTTCATCCCAACAATATGTTCCTGGATCTTCACAGGCTGAAGGTGTACCTACCACAGATCGACTGGCAACAGGTGTGCCTATCACCGAATCAATGGTGTCTGGCATCTACTGTGTGGGGAGGGCGGGCAAATGGGTGGGTGTGAACAAGCAAATAAAATAAAAAATTACATTAAAACAAAAACACTTACTGGATCCAGATGCCATGATGTCCTCCTTGCTCTGGACCTCTTCTGCTGGAACTGTAGTACAGGCCCCAGAACACTCCCTCGACCAATCCTGGCCTGTTCACAAGCTGTTAACCAATATTAGAGCAGTGCCCTGATTGGTGGGAGCGGCCTCTCTCTGCACTCCCCAGCACACTGGAGACCTTCACTTGCTCTCAGCTCAGCTTTCTTAAGACAACTGGGTTAATAGGTTAAAATTGTGCATGTCTGGCTGGCCGTAGCAAGACGGCAGGCCAAAGAGACAAGCACACTTTAAACAGTGCACAGGCAGTCCTCTGCCCACCAATCCTCCCTGCTGCCACTCAGCAGACTCTGCCCTGACACTCTGTTCAAGATGGGTTAATGAAAAATAAAATGGTAATAAATTACCATTTTATTTTTCATTACTCAGGCTTTGGGTGGCATTTAAGCGGGGCGACGCTCCTCCTCTCAAATGGGGGAGCTGCCCCTGCACCAAATGCAAATGACTTCCAACTGACTATTACTGCATCTTCTTCAAGAATGTGTTCATACATCTAAGATGGCCATCAGTTTCTATTTAGTTTCTACATCGAAGAAGCTTGTTTTCTCCAAAACGGCCAGCAATACTGCTTCCTCACTGCAAGCGTAACAACCTTTCAAATCACTCTGCATCAAAAAAGTCTATCCACCTCATCAAGATGACTGCCGGCTTCAGTTTCTTTTCTATAGGTGGTTCAGCTATTTCAAAACTGACTGCATACTGCATTTCACAGGATATTTTCATGATGTAAAGACTCCCAAGATGGCTGCCAGTTTCAGACTTCTTTCTAAGGCAATGCTGCTCTTCCAAGACACGCTGCCAACTTCATTTCAAGGGTGGTTTCCAATTCACAAAATAATCCATGCCACTGGAGTCAAGCTATCCTGGCTTTCCTGGCCTATCAAAGTTGGGGGAGGTGTTGCAGTCATCTTTAGAAACTCCCTTCAACTTAAGGCTTCTCCCATCAGCGCCTTCCACACTTTTGAATGTCTATCTCTTGAGCTTCAACTACACCACTGCTCACCCCTCAGATTCCATGTCATTTACCGCCCACCTGGCAGCGGCCTTTCGTTTATGGAGGAACTCACTGACTTCATCAGCGACCAATACTCGCAAAGTGACAATCAGACCTTTGTGGGTGACTTCAATCTCCACTGGGGCTCTCTGCAAGACTCTTCCGCGAACTTTCTTGCCACCTTCGTCCCGACAAATGATCTTATCCAACACTGCACAGAATCAACACACTCTAAGGGCTCAATCCTAGACCTTGTTATTTCTAAAGCAGGCATGGTTTCTATCGCTACCCCTGTTCACGTAGACTGGTTTGACCACCTCCTCATCCCATTCTCTCTTCACCTAGCACACTCTATAACTCTTGGCCAACCTAAGAGGGCTACCTCCTGGTTTCGTGACACTAAAAATATTGACACCGTCTCCCTCTGTGAATCAGCTTTGCTGTCACTTCCAAGGCTAGACCCAATCCTAGATGTTGACGTTCTCACCTCCCAATGCCTCTCAGTCCTTGCAGTCGAAATTAATAACGTCGCTCCGCTCCAAAGCAAAAAGAAAAGGCCCATTCCCTCAGCACCTTGGTTCAACAAATCCCTCTATGAAAAAAGGAAGCACCTAAGGCTCCTGGAGAAACAATGGAGGCAAGCGCCCTCCACCGATAATTTGGCCACGCTTCGCTCAGCAAGATCGAAGTACCAAAAGCACATCTTCCTTGGGAAAGCATCGCACTTCAGAACCCTCCTTGACCCAAAAAACTTTTTGATCTCATCAAGAATACTAACTGCTCTCCCCCAACCTCCAAGTTGGAGGATTCTTCAAATAAAGCAGCGGATTTCGCTGTATTCTTTGACGAAAAAGTGAAATCACTTGTGGATCAGGTCGCTCATCCTGCCCCTCCAGAGGAGCGCAAATCACTAACCATTTGGTAGAACTTCCACCCCATTTCTGAAGATGTCCTCCTCAAGTGCATCCTCGAAACAAAGCCCTCCAACCATTCTCTTGACCCCATCCCCAGTGCCATTGCCATTGACGTCTATACCCATTCCCTTCCCTGTTGAACCACTCTGGTCAACCTCTCCCTCTGTCAAGGCTCCTTTCCTGTTCCCTTCAAAACTGGGCAGGTCACCCCTCTGCTTGAAAAACCCACTGCTGATGTGAATGACCTCAACAACTTTCGCCCCATCACTAACCTACCCTTTCTTGCGAAGATCACAGAAGGATGTGTTGCGAAACAGCTCTCTCGTCACATCAAGGACAATGATCTTCTTGACAATTTTCAGTCCAGCTTCATCCAAAACTGCAGCACTGAAACAGCCCTGCTGCAAGTGATTGATGACGCGCTGCGGATACTCGATTTGGGGGGGGGGTCTTGTCTTCTAATTCTCCTTGACCTTTTTGCA
This sequence comes from Lissotriton helveticus, assembly GCF_964261635.1. Taxonomy (NCBI): domain Eukaryota; kingdom Metazoa; phylum Chordata; class Amphibia; order Caudata; family Salamandridae; genus Lissotriton; species Lissotriton helveticus. The sequence goes on from NC_136068.1 coordinate 768,192,914, forward strand.
GCCTTTGACACTGTCAATCACAACACCCTCCTCAACACTTTTCAACAGAGAATGGGCATGGAGAGCACTGTGCTTAAATGGTTTGCTTCCTTCCTCTCTGATAGATCCCAAATGATCAAAATAGTGGACAGTCTTTCATCTCCTTTGGCGGTGGGTCAAGGTGTTCCTCAAGGCTCTATACTTGCACCCACATTGTTCAATCTCTATTTGGAGCCACTGGGAAATCTCCTAAGTAAATCCGGGGTCCACAATCATCTCTACGCAGACGACACTCATATCCACCTCAAAGTTGCCTCCATTCACGATCTCTCCGTTCTAAGCTCTACTCTGGACTCCATTCAAAACTGGATGTCAACACATCAACTGATTCTGAATCCCTCCAAAACGGAATTCCTCCTCCTCTCCTCCTCACTTTCTCCTCCCCCGGTTCAATCATGGATGGACCAGATCTACTGAACAATAAATCCATCATTGTCGACAGCGCAAAATCCCTTGGTGTCATACTCGACACAAAACTTAATCTAATTTTGCACATTAATTCAATTGCAAAGTCCGCTCGATACCAACTGCGCCTTCTTTGGGGGATTCGTCACTTCTTCCCAGAGCATGACCTTAAAACTCTGGTCCAATCGCTGGTCCTCTCCAGACTGGACTACTGCAATTCTCTTCTTACTGGCCTCCCCAAATCCCACCTGTTCCCCCTTAAGTCTGTTCTCCATTCAGCAACTCGTTGCATTTATGGGGCCAAAAGAAGCTACCACATTACACCCATGTTATCCACCCTCCGCTGGCTTCCCATTGAGGCAAGATCTATCTACAAGACTGCCTGCATCACCCACAAAGCCTTGCACTCCCCCTCTCCTCGCTATCTGGCTAATAAACTGAAACTCTCTGGAGGCTCTAGACCATCATGAAATGCGGAAAATCTACTGCTTGAACCTCCCACTTTCAAGAAGGAAAGATCGATGGCCCAATCCTTTTCAGGCAACGCAGTGAGAATCTGGAACTCACTTCCGCCTCAGTTCCGGACCACCACCTCCTCTCAGGCCTTCAAAAATGACCTCAAAGTTCTCCTCCTTCAAAGACACTTCCAAAGTTAATTTATGCCCTCTCTATTATCTGAAGGAAGACCATTTAGTGTAGAAAATCTCTATTCTCCATGACTATGGAAGTGCCTTCCCAGTGTGTTCTTGTGGTTTGAGAGACTGCCATTTATTGCAGTACTACCCTTTTACCTGTGTTTGGTACTCTTTTGTAACATGCACATGTCACTTTTCTCTTGTAACACACTGTTTGCTACCTCTTACTTTTTGTTTGCTTTCCATACTTGCACAAGTGCCACCATTGCCTACCTAACGTTTGCTCTTGTGTTTGATTGTCCTTCATTTATTGCAGTATTATACCTCTACTTGTACTTTGTACGCTTTTTGTAACCTGCACACATGTCACTTTTTCCTCCTGTAATGCACCATTTGCTACCTCTTTTCACGATTGTCACTTTTGCCTCATGTAATGTAACGTTTGCTTTTGTAATTTGTTCACTTGTAATGTTCTCTTGTATCAGTTCTGTTCCTATTGTGAAACGCTCTGACACCTTCGGGTAAAGTCTGCGCTATATAAAAACGCACAAATAAATAAATAAATAAATAAATACACAAATAAATGTATGACATTGTTCTGCATTCTGTCTATCAAATGTTTTTGCATTTGTCACCCCGAGTGGGACGGGCATGCCCAGGTGTCGGTGCCATGCTCTCCATGCCACTGGAGTCAAGCTGTCCTGGCTGATGAGGGCTGAAAGCCCGAAACTGGTCCTAGGATGCTTGTTTCCAGTCCAAGGAGGACCTGGCCTGGAAGTTCGGGCTGGACTGTTCCCATTCAGTGCAGGGTCAAGACTGATTTGCATATGGCTGGGTCAAACTGGAATGGCATGGTGAGCAAAAAAACGATGGGTTTAGGCCCAGATCTCTGTATTAGGGTGAATGTATAACATTGTTCTGCATTCTGTCCATCAATTGTTTTTGCATTAACTAGCCTGAGAGCAGCGCCCTGATTGGTGGTAGCAGCCTCTCTCTGCGCTCCCCAGCACACTGGAGGCCTTCACTTGCTCTCAGCCCAGCTTTCTTAAGACAGCTGGGTTAATAGGTTGAAATTGTGCATGTCGGCTGGCCGTGGCAAGACGGCAGGCCAAAGAGACATGCACACTTTAAACAGTTTCCAATTCACAAACTAATCCACCTCCCTATGATCGTTTTCAACATCTGCATGCTCTTGCTGCTACTCGCAAATAAAAGGTAGTGTCACCTTTCCTCAAAAGATGCCTTTGCAACTGAATCATTAATTGAACACAATGTGGCTTCTCACCAACAAGGTAATCCAGAATATCAGCTAAGTGTTGATGTTCTACACCTCCTTGATCCTGATTGTCAGTGAAAAGTCAGTAAATAAGAAGCAAGCTATCGATGTAAAAAAAAGTCTCTTTAATGTTAGAGTCACCCATAGGAGCTTAGTATCAACTTCAAAAATGAAATTACAACTTAGAAACAGAATGCTATGACACAGGCATATGAACAAACTGCATCTAAACATTCTACCAAAAGGACATTGCAGCATTGTTTTAGGATCACTTATTTTTCGCTGTCATAATGTAATTACGGAGGTGTCTCCAGGGAATATGTTTTCATCATAGGTGAGATGCAGCAGGATTTAAATAATCACAAAACACGACGCATTTACTAATTGAAGACATGAAGAGCTGAAAGTACACTTTGCACATGTTAGACACAGTGACACATGAAAATTAGACAAATGTAGTAGAAGCACTGTAAAACACTGCTTCAAAATAAGATGAAGAAAACATTTTCATTTGTATTAATTTATTTGAAAAGTTATATATATTGCTTGCTACACCCAGAGGTATCAGAGCACTTTACATGAGTAGGTAGAATTGCTTCAAAACATAGTTACATAATAACAACAGTTTCAGGTACGTAATTACTGGGGATACATGAGTAACAAAGGTATGGATCAGGTGTGGGGAAGAAAAAGCAGGCAGGGGAGAGAGATTTGGGGGAGGGAGGGAAGGAATAGAAGAGAAAGAATAAAGAGTGAGAGAGGGGAAAGGGGACACAACAGGGCAACGAGAAAAGAAACAGTATCTGACAATCAGGAGGGTAGGTGCCGGCCAAGGGGGGAACCAAACTCCTCAATAGTTGCGTAGGGCAACTCCACCGGTTATCGGCCAAAGGATGCTCGGTTGCCGAGGTACATAAGAGGGTTAAAATATCAGCCTCGGAGGTCATTAAAAATGTTTCGAAAAGAGGGCCTATCACGTTGTGCGGTGCTTAGTTACCAGCGATAATAGGAACAATCCCAAACCCCGCTACGTGTTAAACCCTTAACACTGTGGACTCTCTCAGAGGGGTATCTGAGACTCAAGGGCATAAATGCAGGATCCCTCCCCAACAAGGGGAGAAGGAGTGCCTCGACAAGGGGCACCTCAGAGGAGGCTAATTAAGGCCATTTTCCGCTACGTGTGAATCCCTTAACACTGTGGACTCTCTCAGAAGGGAATCTGAGACTCCGGGGCAAAAATGCTAGATTGCTCCCCAACAAGGGGAGAGGGAGTGCTTTGACAAGGGGAATGTTCATGGAGGACATTTAGGGACAATTGCACAGTAGGGGAGGACCTACACTGTAGAATGGGGGAGAAGAGAATAGGAAAAAGCCAAGAAAATAATATGAATAGTCTATCAAAAAAAACATAACTTAATCAAAATCAGATACCCTCATGGTCTTAAAAGGGAGGGCTAGCAGTAAACAGCGAGTTAAAGGGTGGAGAGAGCGTAGGCTGAATGTGGAGAACGCAAAGGTGAAGCTAAACACAGAAACAGTCCTATGGATCATAGAGGGAGCTGGGGGAATAAAAGGGTGTAGCATGCTGATCGGGCCAGGCAGACCGGCCAGGGGGAAAGAACATCAGGGGAACATCGCAATAGTACAGAACTGCATCAGTAACCAGAATACAAAAAACACAGCTTTGTAACACGTGACCAAAAACGACTAAACACCATAGACACACATACTCAACAAAGCAACAAAGAACCAGACAGATCAAGGACAGGGACATTTGTGCCCTGCCAAGCGGTGTCATCGGTGGCGTTAGTGCTCAGGTGCCAAAATACACCGTGCCCCCCAATGGGCTGCACCCTAATCCATTGAGGAACCTCAGTCTGTCAGTCTGTCATCTTCAAAACATGAAGACAAGCTAATACTAATACGTATAGAAACGAGTTGTACTGATAAGGGTTCTTATTGTTTATTAATGTTTATGGATGCAATTAAAACGGCTTAGTGTTTTTTATGCTTTCTTTTGAGAATGTGAAAATTAGAAAAGTCGATGCAAAGACGTGCAGAAACATGATACGATCTTGAAATCTTGCATAGTAATACTAGAGATTCTATAGTTTATGAAACGAACAAAACTAATTTTGTCATGTGAATTAAAATCATTATGAATATTGAGAACATTTGTGGTACTAGGGTATGTCTAACAATAGCTATTTTCATGTAATAATGATTTGTGAAAGTTCTATATATACTCTATTTGAATTGATTTAATTACATTATATTTGACTGTGGTTTAGAGCTTATTTAATATAAATGTGTGATGCTAACTTAAAGGTTTTTTTCGAAAATGCTTTTCTCTGATGCTGACCTTTCCCCTGACTTCATATAATGGTTCATTTTCCACTAGTGAAATGTTGCTTTATTTGTCCTGTACATTTGTACACCCGACATTCCTGAGTGTTTCTTCAATGTGCCCAGTGAAATATTCCTGTGGGTACAGAATGTTAGCTATTGCTTTAAGATGATTACTTTGTATTTCTTTTTAGCGATAATAGGCCTATGTGGATTCACAATCTTTCGTTTCTTATGACCAGCAAGGCAAAGCATCTGACTGTTTCAGGTGTCCTAGGTGCCATTAGGCAAAGCTAGACATATGATGGTCTTCTGATGGTGTTGTGATGGATGTATGACTTAACAACGCATACTTTTACAACGCATACCTTTACAACGCATTTTTTACAACGCAACATCCATTACAACGCATTCCATTACAACGCATACTACCTTCACAACGCACACCATTACAACGCATAACATTACATGTATGGTAAGTATTGGATAGTGTAGGGCTAAAAATTACTATTCTAACTCCAGGGGGGTGCAACAGTAGGGTAAGTGTTGGATAGTGTAGGGGTAAAAAATGCTATTCTAACTCCAGGGGGGTGCAACAGTAGGGTAAGTGTTGGAAAGTGTAGGGGTAAAACTTACTATTCTAACTCCAGGGGGTGCAACAGTAGGGTAAGTGTTGGATAGTGTAAGGGTGCACTGCTTTGTAATGGTATGCGTTGTAATGGTATGCGTTGTAATGACATGCGTTGTAGTGGTATGCGTTGTAGTGTCATGCATTGTAATGGTTGCGTTGTGATGGCATGCGATGTAATGGATGTTACGTTGTAAAAGTTTTGTTGTAATGATAGTGCGTTGTAAAAGTTGCATTGTAAAGGTTGTTTCCCGTTGTGATGCCATGTCCCAGAAAATAGTTAGAGACTTTATAAAAGAAGAAACCCCAAAGGAAGGCCCACTCCATTCCGATTTTTCCTACTCTGAGACCCAGATGCTATGCTTTTTGAGACTTTAACTTACTTTTGGACTGCCTTGCTGATGCTGTATCCGGTAGCTGATGGACTAAACCTTCTTTGCAAACCATTTCCATTTTTTTCTTGTTTATGCTATTGGACTCGTCCTAAATGGACTTTACATTTGAACCCCCCGGGACGAGGTGTGGCACAGTGGTCATTGTGACTGACGCCGTAACACGGGGGCTCTTGGTTCGATCACCGGCGGCAGGTCAGCCCAGCGCCATGTGACTCTGGGCAATAGCTTGCTTAATCTTCCTGATGGCCCCCAGCGCCGTGATGCCTTCGTGTAATTGTTTGCGCTTTACAAATACTGGATTTACATTTACATATTTGTAGTACTTGAGATGTTTACAAATACGCAAGGGATGCTAAAGGTCTAAATGTGGCTTGGAAAATTAGTCTCAAAGAGTTGTTGCCTGCTAGTTCAAAGTGTAATGCATGAATAGTGCTGAAAGGTGAGACAGAGAGTGGTATCTTACAGAAGAAAGAAAATACCCATCAGCCCACCCAATGGCGGAGACTCATCATCTGGGATTTGTTGAGAAACTGGTATCTACCAGATTACTCACTTGGGATGTCGTGAGAAATCCTAGTGTGTGATCCACCAGTGATGGAAGCCAAATAGATGTAGTACAGGTGCTGCAAATGGGAGAAAGTTGCAGTGCTCAAAAAGGTGTGTAAAGACCAAAAAGAAATTGTGAAGATTAAAATTGCCTCATGTGGTGCCAAGGATTTACTTTAAAGAAGAGGCCACCACACTGGCAAGGTTAAGAAACAGAGTGTTGATAGTGTCAACAAATACTACTATCTAAAGGTGGTCGACATGTTTAGGCCAAAACAATGGCTTTCTTCAGGACCTATTGATGTTAAAACACTACCACAACATGTGAGGACAGCGTAGGAGTTATATGTCCGTTAAACAAAGAAACATTTTGTACCATGTAAAACTAAATAGCCTACCGTACTTTAAGCACGGGAGGTTAAGAACATGGTCAATGAAAATTCTCACCTGTGGAAAAACAACACAATCATATGCAGATACACTTTTCTGGGAATATATTGTATATATCTAAACATGTACTGGCCTTAAGTCCAATCTAGAAGCCACGTTATACCATATTTATTAATGACTCACCCAAATATTTGATGGGGAAAAGCCTCACCTCGCCTGGCACTCGCTCAGGTTGAGAGGTCCGCTCTAGAGAGATTGGAGAAAACAACAAAAGAAAAGACATCCATTCCTTATTTTACATTCAATGGATAGATACATTCTTTAATTCAACCATCTCTTATATAAAACACCTGCAGCTTATATGTTAGGCCAATATGGTTATCATACTTGTCTTTGGATTGAGAATTGGATGGATTATACCAAGAATGATGGTGTTTTAGCATGGCCAGAAGATGGATCATTAATATTAAGGTTTTGAAAAACCTAAGAGAAAAAATGATGACTCTTGAACCAAAGCCTAGACCTACACAATTTGAAGCTTTAGCTGAATGGGAGGATGAAATGTTTGAATTGGAACGAGAGAATAGAGGTATAACAAGAGGTACTAGATTAGACATTAATAGGGAAACTCATGAGGATAGAATGCGTCGATGGAGACATAACATGTGTGATGGTCTCTATCCAGTGAAATTTGGTGAGGCAACTGATTAAAAGGATGCTCAAAAGAATAATAATAATGGTGAAGAAAGTGAACTAGAAGATGCAGTTTTAGAAGAAATGTATGTTACAAAACCGAAACCGCCACCTTATCAACCAGTTTATTCATGGTCTTCCCCAAGAGTTCCTCCAGGAACTTCCCCGAGTGCTCCTCCAAGAGAAATTATTGATGAGGCATCACCTAGATTAAATCAGAATAGTGGAAAAACTCCTGAAAGAGTAGAAACAAGATCTAATTCTAGTATTTCAGGGGAAAACAGAAATTATGCTGAAACCCCAATTCAAAGAAATGAAACCCCAAGAAATGTATTGAGAACAGAAAGATGTGAGGAATTACCAAACACTTCCGAATATTTTCGATCAAAAGATGGATTAATACAGCAGTTAACAAAAAGCATGGAAGCAGTAACAGTATCAGTAATGATTGGACCTGTTCTTCCAGTATTTGATCAAAGAGAAATTAGACATTCAGCCTTGACTGTTCCATTAAATGCAGAAATTCAGAAAGTGGCTTAAAAATTGTATTCAGATTTATCAGAAATTCACCGAGAGAAAACAATGATGCCTGACTTAACTTTTAATAAAAGTTTGTCAAATAAAACTCCATCTGGTGCAGATTCTGATTCAGGAACTCCGGAAAAGAGCATTAATGAAATAGATTTAACAAATATCCCACAAAGCCCAGAATTTAAATTACTTGATGTTGCTAAATTAAAGGCGGATTTGGAAGAATTGATTATTGGTACAATTGGGACTGACAATTTGAAGCTGTATCAGGATGATGAATTATTGTTTATTTGCAAAAGCATACAATGGAAAACGAAAACCAAGTATGATCAATTAGAGGAAATGGCTGCTGAATTAGAAATAGATTTAAGCAGGCAGAAAAATTTGCAGAAACATTATAGAGTGGATTTCTCTGAAAAATATATTGAAAACATGAATACCACAGGAAGAATTATTCATATAAAAGATTTAATTGTGTTTCTAAAAAGATTGGGTGAATTAAGTAAGTGGAGAGTAAAATGGACAAAGAAAAGAGAGGAAGAAAAAAGATCAAGAGGAGAAGTAGCTAATGAGTTTCCAATGAGAGAAATACCAGGAGGAGGGTATGTGCATGTTCCTTGGGCAAGGCAGGACATTTTACTGTTTACAAATGATTTTCCTCGGCTGACAGAAAAACCTGTGGAATGGTATCGACAGGTAGACAGATTTGTTAAGGTTTCAAAGGTTCTGTGGATTGATCTTGATGGATTCTTTGACATAGTTGTTCCATCGGGTCTTTGGACAGAATGTAAAATTTCTATAGATTGGCCTAAAGAAGAACCTGCTTGAGATAAGGTAACAGGTGCTCCTTCATCAGATGCTATGAATCTATAGGATAAGGTAATTGATTGGTTGAAAAACAAGATTCCCCCGAAAGAAGTAGATTGGGTTAAAATAGATAGAACAAATCAAGAGCCAAAAGAATCAGTACACTCATTTTATGAAAGATTACTGCTAGTATTTAAACAATACAGTGGTTATGAAAAATTGAGTGAGAAAGATACGAGCCATTTTATATACAGATTTGTTTATGGCTTAAGACCTGAAATTGGTGAAATGATAAGGTCTGGAATAGTTGGCTGGTAATCGCTTTCAGTAGATGACATTTTGAGAAAAGCAAAATACTGTAGTGATGAAATAGATGCTAAACAAAAGAAGCTAAAAGAAAAAGCAATGTGGGCACAGGTGAAAGTAGCTGAACAGCAAATAGCAACTTTAGAAAACAAAAATGCTAATCAGAATCAAGGGAAATTTAAAGGTAATTTTAACAAGCCAAGATTGATGGGAAATGTTGAAGAATTAAAGCAAAAACTCCCATGTTTTAATTGCGGCGAAATTGGACACTGGAAGCGCGAATGTAAGAATCCGCCCAGAAAAATGCATCATTAAATCCACAGATGCAGAATGAGATGAATCTGAAGCAACAGCTACAGCGACAGGTAGTGAATCAGCAGAGTCAGATTCCACAACCGCCACTTCCAAATTGTGTAAATGTGCAGAGGTACAATTCAGAAACGGGATTCTGCGGAGGTGAACAGGTAAACAGATCGCCAAGAGTGAATGTGTCAAATGTTTCTCAACAGTATTTGTTAAAAGAAAATGGAGGGAGTGATTCTGAGGATTATTTCTGACGGTGCCCGAGAGAGGAGGAAGAGTGTGTGCTTGGAGCCACTCTTGAGGTAGATCAGGCTGGTCCATTTGTAAATGGTAAAGTGAATGATGTAGAAATCACTTTTCTAGTGGATACTGGTGCTACCCGTTCTACTGTTAGATCAGTGGAAATAGAAAACCTGCCTCTCTCCGGGGACAAGATCCAAGTAGTTGGAGTAGCTAATCAACAAATTAAAACAGATTTAACAGAACCAGTTGAAATTGGTAAATTTAAGGACAAGCATAGATTTGTAGTTTGTAATAGCAGTCCTGTAAACCTGTTAGGAAGAGACATACTTTGTAAGATGAATTATAAAATATATTGCTCACCGGATGGTATTGAGCTCCAAACTCAGGAAGAAGATGGGCTTTATAAGTTAACAATGTTAATGGTTGAAGCAGAGGAAAATAAATTGTTTCCTGTGTTTGATAAAAATAATCTACCTGAAGAATTAAAAGAGACAGTCAATGATGAAATTTGGGATTTCACTGGAAATGAAATGGGTTTAATGAAAAATGTAGACCCAGTAAAAATATCAGTAAAACAAGGAGTAGATTATCCAACCATTCCTCAGTATAAAATGAAAGCAGAAGTTAGTGAAGGTGTTATACCTGTAATTGATAAATTCATAAAACAAGGTGTTCTAAAAGAAATTGAGAGTAGTCCATGTAATTCACCGATTATGTGAATCAAAAAGCCAAATGGAACTTTCAGGATTGTTCAAGACCTGAGAATGGTTAACAAAATAGTTGTTCCATGTTGCCCTGTTGTGCCAAACCCAGCGGTAATTCTTTATCAGATTCCGCATGATGCAGAATGGTACACTGTTATAGATCTATGTAATGCGTTCTTTACTGTTCCATTGCATCCAGAAAGCCAACAAATGTTTGCGTTCAGGTTCCAAGACCGTATTCTAGCATGGTGTCGCATCCCTCAAGGGTATACAGAAAGTCCATCTATTTTTAATCAGTTGCTAAAGAAATCCTTGGAAAATTTAGATTTACCTGGAAAATCAACGTTAGTGCAGTATATTGATGATCTCCTTGTGGCTGCAAAAACACGAGATAACTGTGTAACAGATACCATTACTCTTTTAAATCATTTAGCAGATGAGGGACATAAAGTGTCTCCTGCAAAATTACAGTTTTGCAAACAAGAGGTAAAATACCTTGGTCACAGGATTGCAAAGGGAATCAGGCAAGTGACAACTGAGAGAATTAAAATGATTCAGGCAATGCAACCTCCAAAAACACAGAGACAGGTCAGAATGTTTCTAGGAATGGTAGGTTATTGTCATCAATGGATTAGTGGATTTTCAGTAATTGCAAAGCCACTGCAGAGACTGACAAAAGCAGATATAAAAGATCCGATTACCCTAACAGAAACTGAGTTAGAAGCTTTTGAGCAGTTAAAGAAAAGTTTGTGTGAAGCACCAGCATTGGGTATGCCAGACTACGAGAAGGACTTTGAGCTGTATTGCAGTGAAAGAGAAGGATGTGCTTTATCAGTTCTGATTCAAAGACATAGAAGACTGAGAAAGCCAATAGCATATTTCTCAGCTGTTCTTGACCCTGTTGCAAAAGCATTACCAGGCTGCTTAAAAGCAGTAGCTGCAACAAGTGTAAGCTTAGAACAGAGTGAGGGGATAATAATGGGATTCCCTGTAAAAGTATATGTACCACATTCAGTTGAAATTCTCCTCACTAGAAGCAAAACACAGCATTTGACAAGTAACAGGTTAACAAAATATGAAAAAGTTATCCTTGGATCAGATAACGTGTCAATTGCAAGATGTGTGAATTTAAATCCTTCCACATTATTACCTGATGGTACTTAACAGAAATCAGAAATGAAAATGATATTGATCATGAATGCTTGGCTGTATTAGAATATTGCACTAAACCCAGACAAAATATAAAAGATGTCCCGTTAACTGAATCAGATTATGTTTATTTTGTTGATGGTTCATGCTTAAGAACAGATTAAGGTGTTCTGAGTGCAGCATATACTGTCTGCACAGTTGCAGATGTAATTGAAGCCTCCTGTCTCAAAGGAATTCGTTCAGCTCAAGTAGCAGAATTGGTTGCTTTGATTTGCGCATGTGAAAGAGGTAAAGAATTAAAAGTTACCTGATAGTCAGTATGGATATGGCGTAGTCCATGACTATGGCCAGCTCTGGTCTCAAAGAGGTTATTTAACTTCTGCGGGAACTCCTATCAGGAACGCAAAATTGATAAAAAGGCTGATCGATGGTATTCAGCTTCCAGAGAAAATTGTTGTGTTAAAATGCACAGCTCACAAAAAAGGTGACGATTACATGACAAAAGGAAATGCATATGCTGATGAAATTGCAAGATTTTGCGCAAAGAATAATATGTCCATTAATCGGGAAAAAGACAATGAACATGTTTTGAACTCACTTATGCTAACATCTGTAGTTGAGACATGGCAAGGAGTAAAAAATTTACAAGATGAGGCAAACGATGAGGAAAAAGACACATGGTTAAAAGCAGGTTGCAGACAGAGAGAAGAAGATGATATTTGGATTTACAAAGATGACAGACCAGTTATGCCAGATAGCATGATTGCTGACATGGCTAGAATGTATCATGGTCCAGGACATATTGGAAGGGATTCAATGATCAGATTATTTAGGCAGACATGGTACAATCCAAAGTTCAGACTAATTGCAGAATCTTTTTGCCAGAGATGCTTGATCTGTCAGCAGATCAACCCAAACAGAAAAACAGTTGTGAGCATGGGAACCATAGGACAGGAAGGTGGTCCTTTTACCAGATTATAGATGGATTTCATTGACATGCCACCTCATAACAAGTTAAGATACGTCTTGGTGATAATATGTCTGTTTTCAAGATGGGTGGAAGCATTCCCAACTCGTCACAATGATTCAGTTACTGTGGCAAAATTGCTTTTAAGAGAAATCATACCAAGGTATGGATTTCCGGTGACGGTCGAGACTGATCGTGGCACACATTTTGAAAACAGATTGCTAAAATTGATTTGTGAAGCACTGAACATAAAGCAGAAGCTGCACTGTGCTTACAGACCAGAAGCATCAGGTGTTGTTGAGCAAGTGAATGGTACTATCAAAAACAGAATAGCAAAAATGTGTTTAGCTACAGGAATGAAGTGGACTGATGCACTTCCACTTGTTTTGATGTCTTTGAGAAGTACTCCAGATAGAAAAACAGGTTTGAGCCCCCATGAAATTGTCATGGGCAGAGTCATGAGACAAGCATTTGTACCAGTTGGTAAACTTAGGAGCATTAATGATAGCGTTATTTTGGAGTACTGCAAGAACATATCTGACGTGGTGACTTCTGTGTTCCAACAGGTGGGAACTAAAGTGATTACCAAAGAGAAGGAACAAGCTCATGATTTGTTACCAGGAGACTGGGTGAGAACAAAAGTACACCGGAGAAGAAATTGCTTAGTACCCAGGTGGCAGAAGGCAAGACAGGTGATACTTGTCACAACAAATGCAGTAAAGTGCAGAGAATTGAAGAGATGGATTCATGCTAGTCATACCATACCTGTGCCAGCTCCTGAAAATCCTGACGAAGGTGATACTACAGCTGATTCAGATTCTGAAGAAGAACCTGAAAGAGATCCAGATTCTGAAGATCGACAAGAAGGTCGACATCTGGAAAATTCAATTGCGAATGAGGCATTGAATGAAGATACTGAAGAAATTGTGATACAAGACTGCTAGATCAAGAAGCAGAAAAGGAGTCTGATCTAGTGGTGATTCAAGATCAGGAGAGTATTGAGAAGCAGATTGGAAGATCTGAAAGCAGGAACGGAAGTTCTGAAACTGGGAAGTTGGAAATAATTGAAGAAAAAGAAGAAGACGAAATTCCGAGTACCAGCTGTAAGGATGATGTTCCTAACAGAGTGAAACTGCCGAGTAAAGAAGTACCTAGATCTAGAATTGACATCACAGAAAGTGAAATAGATGAAAGTGATGATGAATCCAAAGTGAAAAGTTCAAGGAAAAGAGCTTGTAGAGCAGAGTGTAATCTGACTGAACCAAAGAAGAAATTATTTAGAAAGGGAGATAACTGGCCAGCTGAAAATGAGAGTCTAAAATTCAAATTAGTAAATAGATCAAAGGAGCAGGTTAATGAAGTCTCAAGTCAAAAAGGAGGAGACTCAGATAAGAAAAATCAAGCAGGAAAAAGAATAGAAGTGATTAGCAGTAGAGCAAAGAGAGTAGTAAAGCCTAATCAAAAGTATAAGTCACCTGAGTGGACTTATATAATTATTCCACCAGTAGTTGAAGTAAATAGCAGTAGTCAAGAAGATTTAGATGATACAAGTGACAATGACTGATTTTGTTCTGACACAAGGTTGAAGAAATTGTGTTAGGTGACACAAGGTCGAAGAAATTGTGTTAGTTGGAAAAACACATCAATGTAAGACATAAGGTCGAAGAAAAGCTGTTAGAAAATAGGGTTTTCTTAAAAAAAAAAAAAAAAAAAAAAGAGGGGTGTATATTGTAATTTTAGATTTTTAAATTTTGTTTTGAAAGGAAAGGCTCTTGTTTCAGAGTAAAGATGTCTTCTACTAATGATAATTCGAGATGTTCAATTTTAAGAAGATGTTGTAAAATGTCTTCTATATGTGTGATTCTAAGAATTTTGGTGTGGTTAATTTTAGCTGTCATTTTTCCTTTTGGAATTGATAAGGAGGAGTATAAAACTAATATGACTAGTAAAGTTGTGGTTAAGCAAGATAACCATGATATAGTAGGCAAAACTAATAAAGTTATTGAGCACAAACCAGAGATTCACCAAGATAGATCTGTTGGAGATTTTTTTAGTAATACTTTTTCAAGACTTTTATCTGAATATGTTAAGGTAATGGATGTGAAAGATTGTTACATTTGTGTGAAGTTACCCGCTTCGGTCTCTGAGGGGGTGACTTATAATATGGTTCCTCTTACTTATGGAATTACTTGTAGCGTAATAGCTAGTTTATTTTATCAGACAGGTCGTTTGGAGTACTATTACTCTAATTATGATGACATTTTTGCAAATTTAAAAGTTGATAAAAGCTTGAAGAAACATAAACATGCTAAACAGATGAGGGAATTTTTCATAGTAACTAATGAACTTACTTATGAGTATGCTTTTAGAAATAATTTAACATGCAAATTGAGAACTGAAGAGAAATCTTTCTTAAACATGGTTGAAGAGAGAAGAGCAATTTAATAACGAAATTAGATGCTGAAACAAACCAAATCTAAGTTTTGGCAGATTGAGGATGAAAAGCTCAATGGTAGAACTGAGAATGTAGCAATTCATATAGATAAACCTGTTAGTGGAAAGCTTTGTATTAGAAGAGATAATACTCTATTTGATAATTATTTTGTAGGTGCGAGTCAATGTGAAGATACTTATCAAATCCTAGGGGGTTGGGGATTTAAAGGAGGTAAAGATCCAATTTTTCCTGGATTATATTTTGTTTGTGGGAACAAAGCCTACTACAGTCTCCAAGACCACTGGAATGGGGCCTGCTATGTTGATTTAGTTTTTCCAAAGATTTTTCATGTAGACAGAAATGTAAAGGGTTCATTTGAAATAAGCAATCATTTGAATAGATTTAAAAGGGAAAGCTTTTCAGAAATGTTGGGAGATATTTTTGGTGCAGTAATACCTTTGGTGGGTATAACCCTGAATGCAGTTAAAATCAGAAAAATGTCTACAATTGTTGACAGATTGTCTACTGATACTGATAGTGGATTCCAATTAGTAAATACTGAACTTATTGCTATGAGAACGATGGTTATGCAGAACCGTCTTGCATTAGACATTCTATTAGCTAAAGAGGGAGGAGTCTGTGGAATATTACACATCCAGCATTGCTGTACATACATTCCTGACAAGAGTCAAAACATTGAGATGTATATTAAAAATATAACAGAATTACATACTGAAGTTGTACCTTTAGAAGATGAAGATTTTTCAGAACACTTGAGCAAATGATTTGCAGCAATCAGAAACTGGTTTCTAGAGATAGGTAGTTCAATCTTAGGCAAAATACTGTGTCCTCTTATAGTCATAGTCATAGTGATATTTTTGTTAAAAATTAGTTGCATGTTACATAAGAGAAAGAAATATCTAAGGGAAAAGAAAAGAATTTACAAGCTAACAAAAGAACAAGAAAAATAAATAGAATTAGAAGAGTTTCGTAGATCACAATACGAGAGTTATAAACAAACAGCTGAATCAAAGGTTTAGAAACACTAATACTGTGAATGTTCAAAACATGTTCAAGGGGTGAAAAATGTATAAATTTTTGGGTGTTGTTTGGTGATTTTGAAATCACCAGATGAGGGAGTTGATGGAGCGAGGTACTGAATGATATTTTGTTCAAAGCCGCAAAGTTAAACTTCCATAATAATAATAACAGTCTTAACGAGTATGTGGTGAATTATTATTAATCAACTTAGTTTTAAAATGCATTTACACAAGAAACACGAGGGACTACCTTATGTGCTCTATGTTGCAAGTACGTAGAAAATAATGAACTAACCCTGTCTATTGTCTTTGTCAGTATTAAATGCGGCTGTCTAACTAATAGCATGTGCTTATTATGTGTGCTTATGTTATGTCTTTATGTCTTTTCTGTGACGAAAGCTTGTGGAAGATTCCTTGCGGCCTAAAAGAAGAAGGTAGATATAAATGCTGCTTTGTGTGCTCAGCTAGGTAACATTAATTAACGGGTTAATAATTAGCAAAGGGGGTGGGTAACAGAATGGGTCTCAATTCTCTTATTAATTGATGTCTTGGATTTTTTTTAAATAATAGTTTCGGAGTGAGGCCTAAGGCCTGTAAAGATGGCGTTTTGATTCTTGTCCAGAGAAGAGCCTTGCACGTTTCAGAAGTGGAAAACTTTTACCACGTTGACATTCTTTTTGTCAAAGAAAAAAAAGCAGTCAAATGAATTGTGTTAAACGTACTCTTGGAGAAAGGCTCAAGGACAGGAAGCGAGTGAAAAGTAACACATTCGAGGAAGCTAAATGTCACGAAAGCAAAAGGACAATGGAGCTTAAGAAATAGCCCGTTCTTGGTGTGGAAACGGTGCTGATCTAATATGAACTTACAAAAGACAGCCAATGGGAACACTGGATGGCAAAGAAAGTGTACAATTTTGAGAAGATTAGCTAGTTAGAAAGGTATAAAACCTGGCCCCATGAGCAGGAGGGCGCTACTCGCTTTCCGATTCCTGATTGACGTGACATGCTGTCGGACTTTTGACTCACGTAAGGATAGCAGTCTTAATTTGATTTTCCTTTTCAGGTGGAGCAAGAATTGTTAGGGAAATAGTTTGAGGGAATGGAAACTGTTATTTTGCTTTAATTCATGCTTTCTGATTTGCTTTAAAAATGTCAGACTAGGGGGGCGTGGCCGAGACAGCGATGTGAGCAGTCGCATCTCGTGCGAGCTCCGTTGCCCCGCTGCCTACTTGAGCCTGTTTCAGCGGATACCGGGGGGTTTCTGTCCCTGGGGACCCTCTAACCATTGCTGGCACTGCCAACGATCTTTTCTGGTGACATTCCGCGGCTGGGCAAGTTCGTGTGGACGGTGACCGGAGCCCCGGGCCCGCCGCAATCGGCTCCCTGGCCGCCATCTTGAGGTCCGCTGCCGAGACGTCCTGGCCGGCTCCTGCGGAGTGGACCTGCGTGGCGGTCCGAGTGCGACATCGGAGCCTTCCTGACTTCACCTGAGGCCATACTTCCCTGGCGGCCTGTCTGTTGACGCTCTAAGCACCGAGGCGACCGGTGCTGAAGCCCCGGGCCCGCCGTGATCGCCTCCCTGGCCGCCATCTTGACTGCGGGTCTGCTGCCGAGACGTCCTGGCCGGCTCCTGCGGAGTGGACCTGCGGGGCGGTCCGAGTGTGGCATCGGAGCTTCCCTGACCCCACCTGAGGCCATCCTCCCCTGGCGGACCTTCCTGCTACCGCCCTGCGCACTGAGGCGACTGGAGCTGGGGCCGAGCTACCCCCGGCGGGAAACGCGGCGGCTGCCTGGACGCCGCACACGCGCGAGGCCCCGGCTTTGGTGGAGGCGGCGGGCCTGGGCTGCGGAGATCTTCGGAGGCCCCCTGCTTGAGAGGCCTGGCAGCGACACATCCGACGCGGGACACCCCGGTGAGCAGCGGCGCGCCATCCCCCCTCCCCCTGTCTCTTCCGGGAGGGGCCCGACATTGGTGAGGCCCGGGCGCGGGTCTGCCCGCCGCTTACCTCCCCTGGCTGACCCACGGCGGCGGCGCTCCTGGAGGCAGAGGGCCGGCTCCCTGGCGCAGGTGGCCCCCGCTTGAGTGCCCCCTGCTGCCCTAGACATCCCGGCGGGCTGAGGGGCTGACCGGGGCCCATGTGTGGGTGAGACCGGCCTCGGAGGACCCCGGCACTGCAGGATCCAACCACTAACTGATCTGCCCCTGAGGCCTTGCTGGGCCTAGCGATCTACCATCGGGGCAATCCCCCCGCTTGGCTTGCGGAGACTCCGGGGGGCCCCCGCCATAGCCAACGCCAACACCGGCTACCCCAGCCTTGGGCCTGCTGTTGCTGGGACACTTCAGGGGACCCTCCTGGTCGCTCGTGGGCCACAACTGGGGGGCCACCTGAACATTGTGCTGGGAGCAGACCCTTCACCAGGTGGGAGCGGGTGGTCGCATCCCGCCCCAAGCTATCGGGGACCTTCCGCCTGTGAGCCCTGAGCCCTGAGTCGCCTGTTGCGGACGGCTCCCTACCTGCGCACTGCCCTGCCTGCCCAGAGGACTCACCCCCTCCCAGCACCAGCAGCACTCCAGCACCCCGGCCTTCAGCAGCGTGCTCTGACCCCCCCATCGCCATCTTCTACCACGTGGCCTTGCCCCCTGAACGAGCGGCTCGGGCTACTCGACTCTACTCCGCCAAGGTACGAGGGATACGAGCATCAGCTGCCCCTGTCCTCCGCAATCCCTCGACGCCCTACGTGGACCATGACCCGCGGCAGGGGGAACAAACCGGAACCCCCGCCACCGACAACAAGGGGTACATCAGTGGCCTCTATGTGGGGCAAGACGGGCTCGCCGTCCTCTTCTGGGGGCCCCGCACCGGCGGGGGGGAATCCCCCGCCGCCGGCCGTCTCTCCACCGGTGACCCAGGCCTTCATGTCCTCCTTCATGGCCGATTTGAAGACGGAAATTGGATCCCTCAGGACGGAGGTCCATACGTGCGTCAAAGAACTGCGCAGGGAAGTCACCGACCTTGGCGACCGGGTCGACGGCCTGGAAAAGACGGTCGACTCCCGCACCGAGGACCTCGAGTTGATCTGGCAGAGAGTGGCGACCCTTGAAGAGCAACATATCCAGCTCCAGATCAAGCAGGAGGACCTGGAAAACAGGGGGCGCCGCAACAACCTCCGCATCCGGGGTGTGCCACTCGGAGAAGAGGAGACTGATACCATGGCCTACGTGGCCCTACTCTTGCAAGCGGTGAGGGGTGAGGAAGACGCCCCCCCGCCGCGCCTCGACCGCGCTCACCGAGTCTTTGGAGCGGGAGGTAAAGCGGGCCTCCTGCCCGACATCGTCGCCAGACTCCATTACTTCACCGAGAAGGAGGCCATCTTGAAGGCGGCTAGGGACAACCCGGACCTGCGGTATGAGGGCCACAAGATCCAGATTTACCAGGACTTAGCCCCAACCACACTCCATAGAAGGAAGGTCTTCCGCCCGGTCACCGAGAGACTCCGGGCCCTCAACATCTCCTACCAGTGGGGACATCCCTTTGCACTCATCTTCAGGTGGGAGGGCAAACGCAGGGCCCTCAGGTCCTATCGTGAAGCGGCACAACTGCTAGGCATGCCGGAATCCCCGGACCACAGCCCGACTCGCCCCTCCCACTCGGAGAAGGCGCCTCCGCGTCCAGAATGGTCCACTGTGCGCAAACGCCGACGGTCGCCCCCGGTGGACGCTCTATCTGCCTCCCAGACCAAGCAGGACATCATAGCGCACATCCGCTCTCTTGAGGGCGATCGCGAGGAGCAGTCCTCCCAGCCTGTCGCCTCTGGCTCTGAAGGTGGGGGTCGCCCCTCAACCCCGGAAGACAGCTGACCATCGCTACGGTGACCCGAGCTGCCCTAAACACGCCCTTCCCCCCTGGACACTTTGGTCTGCCCTCCTGCACTATGGTGACTTCACCCCACTGTTCTTGGGGGTAGGGCCCCCCCTTCTCACTAGTGGGGTACTACCGGGCTGGACGATGCCCCCTACCTTTACCAAGTCATGAGCCGCACCACTGAGCCCCAGCGCTCTATAGGCGTCTGCATAGACCATGTACACCCCACGGCTCGACTCCCCTCCGGACTACCTTGAGGCAGCGGGATGCACGGACTCTGAGATGACTCAACTTCATTCCATCTACCCGCATCTTCACCCCCCCTTTGTCCTGTAGGAAGTGACATTCCTGAGTTCATCCGAACCCTCGGGTAGAGGATGTCCGGTACCTGGGACATTGTGTATTGGCCCTGTTGGCCTGTTCTGGTTCTGTTTCTTCCCTGTGACTCCTTTCTTTTCTCTCTCTTTCCTTCTCCTACTTCTCCTTCACATTGCCCTCTCTTACTACTCTCCCTCTGCGCTTACGGAGGGGCGGCATGGTGGGTCTTGCGGGGATTGGCGTGCTGGGGGCGGGACGAGAATGCCGCTGCTCTCTCCGCGGGGGTGTCTGCTAAGCTGGGGCCTGCGCGACTTCACTCCCCCTTAGTGCTATGACAGCGAACATTCCTACACCCCTGAAGGTCCTCTCCCTCAACGTCAAAGGGCTCAACTCCCCTAATAAGCGGAAGCAAGTATGGCGCTACCTCCTACACCACTCCCCTGACATTATCCTCCTCCAGGAGACACACCTTCTCAGGGGGGACACCAAACGCATGGCGCACCCTAGATACCCCACACAGTTCTGGGCATCCTCTGACACCAAGACAGCGGGGGTGGCAATTCTCTGCAGGGCTGGCATCCGGCGGGGACCCGTGAGACCTTTCGGGAGCGCTGACGGGCGGTTCCTCCGAGCCTCGGTACAGATGGGCTGTGCGCGGTTTACTCTAGGCTGTGTGTATGCGCCCAACCAGTCGCAGGACAAATACCTCCAGGCACTTCTGCGGGATCAGTTCCCACCGGGCGAGGCCAATGTGATCTTGGGCGGAGATTTCAATCTTGTTTGGGACCCGGAGCTAGACCGTGCGGGAGCCCCCTTCAACGGTGCGGGAGCGATGTCCTCTACCCTTAGAACGCAACTTCTCGACCTGGGACTCGTGGATGTGTGGCGCTATCACAACCCGGGGACCCGGGATTACTCCTTCTACTCGCACTCCCACCGGACGTACTCCCGGATCGACTACCTCTTCACTTCCCTTGACTTAGCTCGCGACTCCTTAGCAGCCGCTATATCCGACATTTCCCTGTCGGACCACGCCCATGTGGAACTCCTGCTCCAGGATCCCCTGGCCCGCGCCACTTGTGAACGCAGGTGGGTGCTCCCGCCGAGGGTCCTTCGGGACCCAGACGACGCCGCTAGCATCCGTGACGCCATAGACTCGTATTTTGCCGTCAACGACACCCCCGACCTGCCCTTCCACACGATCTGGGATGCCTTTAAGGCCACCATTCGGGGCCACATCACCTCCCTGGCGGTGGCACGGCGGAGGGGGGCGTTCAAGGTGGAGGCCGACCTGGCTTCCGAGATCAAACTGGCAGAGGCCCGGGACCGGGACACCCCCTCGCGGGCGTCAAAGAGGACTCTCGCCAACCTCAGGGGACAACTCCGCGCTCTGCGCACCAACAAGGCAGAGCACTCCCTGCTAGCGCTCAAGCAGCGGTACTACGAGGGGGGGGACAAGGTAGGTCGCCTACTAGCCGGCAGGCTGAGGGCGCGTGCCGCTCGGGCCCACATCGCCAATGTCAAGCGGCAGGATGGCACTAGTGTCACCTCCGAGAGGGCCAAGCAGGCTGCCTTTGTCGATTACTACTCCTCTCTGTATGCTGAGGAGCCCACCTCTGCGGAGGCACGGGAGGCCGTCCTCGCGGACTTCGAGGGGTCTCCACTGTCCCCGGCGTGCGCCGCTTCGCTGGAGGGTCCCCTGCTGGAAGAGGAAATAACGGAAGCTGTCAAGGACCTCCCTGTGGGGAAAACCCCGGGGCCGGACGGCCTGCCGTTGGCCTTCTATAGACTGTTCCTGACCCAGCTCCGCCCGCATTTGTTGCGGCTCTACGGCTCCTTCTCTGACGACACTGGACCGTCCCCCGATATGGGTCTGGCGGAAATAGCCCTGATCCCCAAGCCCGGGAAGGATCCCGGCCTCTGCGCCTCCTACCGCCCCATCGCCCTCCTTAACACCGATCTCAAGATCTACACTAAGATCCTGGCCAAACGGCTGGACCCGCTTATGCCGGGATTGGTGAACCCAGACCAGGTGGGTTTTATTCGAGATCGACAGGGGGCTGATAATGTCCGCAGGCTGGCGCACTTGGTGGGAAAGGTGCACCATTGGAAAATCCCGGCCTGCCTCCTCTCCCTGGACGCGGAAAAGGCCTTCGACCGGGTCGACTGGACCTTCCTGCGGGCGGTTCTCAGGAAACTGGGTCTTGGCCCTACCATGATCTCCAGGTGCATGGCCCCTTACCTCGGACCACAGGCCAGAATACGGGTCAATGGCCAACTGACGCCACCGCTTTCAATCCACAGGGGAACACGACAGGGATGCCCGCTCTCGCCGCTCCTGTTCGCTTTAGCGGTAGAACCGCTGGCGGAGCTGATTAGACGCACTCCTGACATTCACGGTGTCCCTCACGGGGGACGCACCAACAAGGTAGCGTTATTCGCGGACGATCTGATCCTTACCCTTACGAACCCTCGGATCTCCCTCCCAGCGGTGCACGACGCCCTCTCACTGTTTGAGCAGGCGTCCGGCCTTAAAATTAATCACACCAAATCTTGGGCTCTCAACCTCACCATCCCCGAGGAGGAGGTTTCCTTCCTGAAGGAGATCGCACCCTACCGCTGGGCGGATGATCACATTACATACCTGGGTCTTGACATCACGCCCCACCTCGACTCGTGGTCCCCCAGAAACTGGGCCTCTTGCCGCAAAGAAGTCCTGGCAGACCTGCGGAAATGGAAGCCCCTGATGATATCCTGGCTGGGGCGGCTCAATGCGGTCAAGATGTCGGTCCTTCCCCGCATTCTCTATGTTTTCCAGTGCCTCCCCACTCCGATCCCGATCCACTGCATCAGGAACCTCCAGCGCGACCTCACGTCCTTCATATGGGGAGGTAAGCGGCCTCGTTTTTCGCAAAAAGTCCTCATGGAACCGAGAGACAGGGGTGGCCTCGCCTGCCCGAATCTCCTCCACTACTACTGGGCGGCGCATCTCCGGTTCGTGATCGAATGGGGTGCACGCGAAAGCGATAAACACTGGTTCCACATGGACCGAGTGGTCACGGGGCGCACCATATGGGACTTGCCCTGGTTACCGCGGGTGGCGCGCTCCAGGAGTGCGTATATGGCGGTCCCCACGAGGACGGTGCTTGAGGTATGGGACCGAGTGGCAGTGTCCAAGGGTTTAACCACGTTCCCCTCTCCGCATACCCCCATTGCTGGTAACCCGCATTTTCCCCCTGCTGCCCGGACCCGAGCCTTCGAGAGCTGGACGCAGGGAGACTGCAGGGTTGCGGGGGACCTCTTTCTTGGTGGATCCCCTAAATCATGGCTGGACTGCAGGGAAGAATTTAACCTCCCCCTAACCGCTGGCTTACAGTATGCGCAGCTGCGCCATTGGATCTCGGGAGACGACATGTCCCAGGCTGCCTCCAGGGAGTTTACTCCGTTTGAGAAGCTGGCGCGCTCCCTCGGGGGACTGAAACGGCTTATCTCCCAAATCTACAATATCCTGCAGCACCCTCTCACCCCCCCTGCGCATCCCTACCAGGGGCAGTGGCAGACGGCGACTGGCACTGAACTCACGCCATCTCAATGGTCTAGGCTCTGGAGTGACATTCCCAAAACCTACCGCAGTATCCCGCAGAGGGAAAATGCGTACAAGATGCTAACGCAATGGTACTACACCCCCCTGCGCCTCCACAAAATGTTCCCCGCCTCCTCACCACTGTGCTGGAGGTGTAGCACTGCGACTGGTGACTTCATACACATCTGGTGGTCGTGCCCTGCCCTGGCTGTCTTTTGGAAGGAGGTCCTTAGCCACATTAAGAAGGTGTTGGGTTTTCCCCTCCCTGAAGAGGTTTGCACACTCCTGCTGGGCGTCCGACCCCCCACACTCAAAGCACTCACGCGCAGCGATTGGATCCTCACCCTCCACATGTTAGGCGCTGCCAAACAACTCATTGCTCTGTACTGGAAGCGGGCTGAGGCACCGCCGATCGCTTCCTGGTTCGTGCGCCTCTGGCAGGTCCTGACCATGGAGCTGCTCACGGCGCGGATACAATCAAGGGGGGTGCGATTCAAGGCAGTGTGGGAACCCCTCGTGCGTCACCTGTGCTCCATCAGTTATGCCCGCCACATGCCCCCCAGGCTCCGCGCTCTGCAATTGTTCGAGGACGCCCTCATTCCTGCCGACCCAAGCAGACTAGGCCCTTAGTTGCCCCTCCCAGTGCTGGTTCGCGCTCTACGCCTCTTGTAGGCGATCGTAGCTATGCCCCCCTAACCCCTCTCCGCCACACCGCTGCTCTTCTACTTCCGACTTTTTCTTCTTTCTTGCTTGCCACTCTGGCTTCCGCCCCCCTTTGGGACAGTCTGGCCCCTGTTGGGCCTTTGAAAATGTGACACCACTGCTCTCCCCCCCATACGCGCCCCCCCCCCGTACAGCGGCGCGTTGCCAGCACATGACCACCTTCTGCTATATTTTCCCCTAAGCCACGCGGCCGGCCCCCCGGGGGTTGTAGGCAGGGCGCTGTGTTAAGGATCTCATCTCCCCTGGTCAACTCCATCTACAGACTTGCATATGCGCGGCCGGCCTCGATAAGGGGTTGTAGGCTTATCGCTGTGTTCACAATAAAAACAGATTTGAACAAAAAAATGTCAGACTAATAAATCGTTTCCCTTATAAATGCAGCCTTTTATTGCTAATAAATAAAGATTCTTAATAAAATGCTCTTTCTTGAATTATAAAGATAAAATTAAATTAGATTTTGAAACAACAAGCTGGTCTTGTTTGTTCTTGGTCTAGTTACCATTAGTTGATCCATTTACCTAAGTGACTTAATTAAAATGATAAATGATTAAAACCATGGTGAGAACTGATAAACTGCAGTTGTATATCAATGTGTAAATAGTTTATGAATAGTTTTGATTAATTAGGTCACATGATTCAGTCGCCCAAAAATTGTCTTGTTAGTGTATGGGCCTTTGTGAGTGATTTATGATTAATGGTAAGTATTGTGGTGTTGGGTAGCGTTGGTGAGACAGTTTTTCATTAGGGGCGCTGGATCAACAACGAACTATCCTTCTGCTTTAATAGTGGTGGGACTCTGTAACTCTGTAAGCTGATTCTGATTTTAACCATCCGAGAAAGCCTGCTTAAATGTTTGGTGCTGTTATGCAAGCTGTGATATTTTTAATTGAAATTCTTAAGAGTTTGCTTGTGGCAATGAACTTTAAGGGCCAGATGTAGGTAGCCAAATACTGGTCGGTAACGGCCGATTTCGGCCGTTACCGACCGGTATTTGGCTTTTGACATGTAGGTGGCTCGGAATTTACAGAATCTGTATATTTACGAATTCGGTAAATTTACCACTTCGGTATTTTTCCGAATCGGTAAATATACCGATTCTGTTAATCCATATGTAGGTGGTACAGTTTGCAGTGCCACAGGCCCTTAGGATTTCTTATTTTACCACCCAATCCTATTTGGTGGTAAAATACCAAATTCCAGTGTACATACACATCTGTGCATGTACACCTACGCCATGTGACACACAGACATGCCCTTAGGGCACGTATGTGTGCCACATGGCACACAAGCCTGCAATTGGGGTGCTACAGGGTGTCAAAGTGACACCCCGTTCCCCCTGCCAGGATTCGGTATTTACCGATTCTGTAAATACCGAATCGGTATTTCCTATTGATTCCTATGGGCTTGAAAAATAAAAATTACCTACATCTGCCTACTTCCAATTTACCTACTCTTAAATACCAAATCGGTATGATTCGGTATTTAAGAGTAGGTAAATCAGAATTACCTACATCTGGCCCCTAATCTTTAGTACAATAGCCAAATTAATCAAATATCTGTCTTAGTCTATATTGATGGAGAATCAGTGAGCTCTGTCAGAACATAGAAAAATATTGCTTTTGCTCTACGTTGCTGTGGAAGAGCTTTTGGTCTGCATAATCCTAACCCGACTTAACTTCTTCAGAAGGTTGGGTCTTCCTGTTGCTATTCTTTTTTTCTACAACATAGTTTGAAGAGTGGTGTAGCTAAAACATATCTCAAATTTGTGAGTTGGCTGTCAATTAATCGTCCTCATTGGACGGCTAATGGGTTGTTTGGCCACCCTAATTTCCACCCCTTCTATCGATGGAGAAAGAATCATCACAGGATTATTGCATCTGTAGTAAATGGAAGTGTTACAGATTGTCTAAACATAAAGGGCCCAGTACAGGTAGAACACCGAGGAGAGTAAACGCATAATAAACATTTTACTATGATTACGCTGCATCCAATTTGGTGGCAGGGCTATGGCTCTACCTAGTGAAATGAGATTTTAGGGTGTCAAAAATAGTCCTTTGCCTAAGTCCAAAGAGTCTAACATTTTTTGGCTTTAGCAAAAAGAAGGATTGATGGAGTGCTTATGGAGTATCACTCTGGATAGAGTGAATGTGTAGCAACAAAGTAGTGTGAGTATTAGTAGGTATGCGTGTTGCTATTGACTTGCTTAAGATTGCGTTTTTTTTAAATGGCAGTGTGTTATTGAGCGGTGTGAGGTGGTTAAAGTTCACATGATGAAAGTCCTTGTATGATTGTGGCGCTTTGTGCAAAGCTGAAGTTGTAGACGGGTCCAGCCGTGGTCTATGATATCAGGATATTTACTTACGGGCTGTTCCGGTGTAGAAGATATTGACTAAGTTGTCTGCTGTTTTGTGGTGTTGCCCGTGAGACGTCATTAACAACACTTTGGTAAGGGTTCTCGTTGTGAGTTCACTGATAGAATGTCGTTGCCCAAAATATCCCCATACACAACGATCGAGTCATAAATATCGATGTCAAAAATATCGACATTCTATATTTATAATGCTAAGTATAAAAATATCGAGAAAAATAATTTTGATGTAAAAGATATTGCTGTACAAAATATCGTTTTTTATATATGTAAAAAATAATATTGCATATATTAAAAAACTTAAATTAAATTAATAAAATTATTTGGATGTATTAATCATTTTAACAAATATAAGAAATATTTATAAAAAAAATAAATAAACATACATGTATAAAATGTAATATATATATATAATATACACTTTAAAACAAATGCTAAACTATTAATTTTAATTTATTTCTAAATTTTATAAAATTAATAAAAATGTACAAATAAATATATATACATACATACAGTATGCAGATACACAAATAGACTTATATAAATTCGTGAGGAAGGTAAAACTGAAAAAATTGCATTTTCTGTATAAACAAAATCATGAAATAAGACGATCTCAAGAAAGTGTATTGCTTGTACATTTCCCATCTTCAATGTTGGAGATGCATCAGCAATTCATAATATACAAGATCTAGCTGATGATGAACAAAAGTTAACAATGGAAGATGAATGGGAGCTAGGTATGACTACGGATCGGACTCCATTGACTAAATTCAAACCGCGATCTGTCTTTTATCCTAATTTACCCCATGACAATATAGATACTTTTCAGGATGTGGTGACTCAAGCTTTATTGAAACTTAAACGCAAAGCCAACAGAAAAGTCTATTTCAATTTGTCAGTTGAACAAAGAAAATTCCTCAAAAATTTGGCGAGTGATACGAAAACCATTATTCGCCCTGCAGATAAAGGAGGCAATATTGTTCTCTGGGCAAAAGAATGATATCTAATGGAAGCACAGAGACAATTAGACAATAAACAATTCTACATTCAGGTTAATATGGATGCATACAATGCCAGCATTGTTGACATTTGGGAGAAACTCAAACAATGGGAACAGAAAGGTTACATCACATGGGAAGAGTACTGTTTCCTAAAACGAGATTACCCGAAGTTATCCATATTATACCTCTTACCAAAGATCCATAAGGACCCCACTATTCCACCAGGGAGACCTATTGTGTCTTCTATAGGGAGTGCATTAGAGAATGTCTCCAAATATGTTTACTTTTTCTTACGTGAATATGTCATTGGATTGCCATCTTATGTAAAGGACAGTATAGACTTTATTTGCAAATTACAAGAAGTGACTTGGGAAACATCTGACCTATTAATCACTATGAATGTTAACTCCCTGTACACTATTATAAATCAAGATGAAGGTGTACAGGCGAGTTATCATTATTTACAGAAAAGACCTATACAGTATTTGTAACACACCAAAATGTTGTTGGACATGATGTCATTATGTTTGACTAATTACATCTTCATGTTTAATGGAACTCTCTTTCAACAGATCCGTGGTACGGCTATGGGCACTTGTTTTGACCCAAGTTTTGCCAACCTTTTCCTGGGCAAGTGGGAGGAGGAGATCAGATCGGACCACACTTTGAACTTGTATTTTTCTAAGGTAAAAGTGTGGCTCCGATATATAGATGATATGCTTTTAATTTGGACAGGCAGTGAAGCACAAGCAGTGGAGTTTATTAACATCTTAAACGCAAATACCCACAATATAAGACTGACCAGCCATATCAGCAATGAATCAATTGAATGTTTAGATCTTCTAGTTTCACCTGAAGATAATGTCCTCAAAACAAGCCTTTTTAGGAAGGCGACAGCGGGAAACACACTTCTTCACGCTCTCAGCAGCCACCCAAATACTCTCAAGTGGAGTATTCCGTGTGGGGAGCTGCTGAGAGCGAGAAGAAACTGTAGTAGTACCGCCGCTTTCGAACATGAGATGGATATCATGCCCTCGATATTTAGAGAACGAGGATATCCGGGATGGGTATTGACTAGAGCTATAAATCGAGTCAAAACCGTAGATGGAAACTCACTGCTTACTCTAAAAGAAGAGGAAAAAATTAAGAATAAAATCGGTGAGTCAGAGAATAACACTAGGGTGATACTTACCTATAGCAGTAATTCAACACAAATTTCTAAAATTCTAGCTGATAAATGGGTTGTACTAACTAGTGACCCAATTATTGGATCTACGATGCCCCGAAGACCCAAAATAACATATAGAAAGGGGAGGAGCATTAGAGATCTCATTGTACATAACAACATTACACCTAGAAGAGCTGACAGTGAACACCAGTTGAAAGGTTTTTATCCCTGTGGGCACTGTAAAGCCTGTCGTAACAGTAATATGGTTAAATGTGTCTTTCTCCCTGGCCATGCTTCACCAAAAGTAATTAACCAATTTTTGACGTGCAGTTCCACTTACTGTGTATATGTACTAATGTGTCCGTGCGAGATGAGGTACGTTAGAAGTACCACATTAACAACTAAGAAAAGAGTGCTGGAGCATATGCGGGTCATAAACAACAAGGACCCACATTATCCCATAGCCAGACATTTTGAGCTTTTTCATCTATCCAATAGCAACCTGTTAAGTTTTTTTGCATTGGAACAAGTTCATATTGGCCCAAGGGGTGGAAACAGAACTTTGGCATTACGCAAACGAGAATCAAAGTGGATAATTGATCTCGAAACAAAATACCCCGGAGGTCATAATTTTGATGAGGAATTAGACTCACATTTGCGTGATTAATCTGATTGTCTGATAATGGATTAACTGTAGAGTTTAATTTCTTATTGCAACTAATGTATTCTGCTTTTCCTACATGCTTTTATAATATGACTGTCTAATATGTAGTATTAGCACATCATATGATGGTTTTATATCCACGTAGGTGGTAATGGTTTATTATGTTTCTACACAGGAGGAAAGGAGGGGTTACTTGAGTTTCGGACTGTCTCATCCGTTCCGGATAACCTATTTCTTTCTTCGAAGGGTCCTCTTCACAGATAAGATCTTTGTGCACTTTATTTTCTTCTTTTTTCCCTTTTCTTTGGTACAAGGAAGAATGTTTAGGTTAATAGTATAACTTGGTCTATCTAACATGTATTTACATGATTGAAAATATCATTGGTATGACATTTTATTGGTACCATGGGCACTATGCCGTATATAATTCTGTGCATATATACCATTATATAAGGTATCTAATTCTATTTTTGTCTCCCAGATGTATAAATTTGACACTATGTCGAAAGAAATAATGGACAAGAAAAACTACCAACACAAATAATGCAAATCATAAATATTTACAATTTTGTGAATGTATAATTATATAGATCATTTTGTATATTATATACAATGTATATAATATTATGAGGGACTTCAGTGGTATAAGGTTGGATGTATATATGCAATTTCAATAGTAATATATGTTGCATACCATTTGTATACCTTTCTAAGATGGCCGCCAGGTTGATTTAGACACCACTTATCAAACAAGCAGTCCTTTTTTGGTGTCTATAACCTATATATACCCTTCCTGTAACTTTAGCAAGTTGTGTGATCAAGACAGCTCTTGCTGTCGAAAAGCGTAGCCTTTGCTCAATAAACTGTGGCATAATCTGAGTGCGAGTACTTTCTTTGAAGAAAGCTGCTGTGGGTTATACATACATACACCTATAACATAAAATCTAATAAAAAACATTATATTATAAATTAAAACATTAAAATATTTAATAGTCTTAACTGTTGCACTCGATTGAGTGCAACAATATGGAAAATGTTGGTTAGCGAAGGGGTACAAAATACTATTCCCACTCCTTTTTTTAAATTTATTTTTTATTTAAGCAACTCCAATTAATACATACAAAAAACAGGAAAACAAATCAGCGAATAAATATATAAATACATTCATGATTAATAGATAAAGGCAGCAGTTCTATACACAAAGACATCATCAAATAAAACTGTAGGCAACCGAAATAAATATTGACTTTAAGAATATTTTAGAAACAAATCATTCATTTAGAGACATCGTTAATAATCATATTTCTACAAATGCGTTTTTCTTATGGCCCTCTTCATCCATAGTCCAGGCCGCAATTGGCGACCAGATCTTGTTGAGTCTTCCTCTGGTGGAGTAGATGGCTTTTTCCTGGTTATACACCCCCCAAAAACCTAGCTAACCACATTCGAAAGGTTGGGGCATCGCAATCCTTCCAATTAGCTGCCAATAATATTCTATATACCGCTGTCCCAACAAAATACATGATTCCTCCTCCACACTTAGCCCCAGAGTGCTATCTTAGCCAAGAATAAGAAGTGTAGATGATTCTGCCACGCTATGACCAAATACCTCCTCCCAAAATCCAGACAGCATCCTTTTAGGTGATGTTAATTTACCACAATCGTAAAACATATGGGGCAAGGTAGCTGGCCCTGATCCACACCTGGGGCAAGAGTTGTTTATTCTTTTTCCCCATACAAACAGCTTGGCAGGGGTAAAATATAGCATGAAGATAGTTTATAAAGCTGGGCTTTTAAGTTAGAGGATAAGAGTATTTTTGATGTTAGAGATAAACTCATATCAATGTCAATATTGGGATTAGTTAGCTTGACAGCCCAGGACAACTCTGTGTGTTCCAAGTCGTCTTGTAATTTTCTTGTTGAGCTCTTAATTATGATATCAAAAAATGGATTTTTTTCAAGTGTGATCCTAGGAGTTTTTTAAATTAAGAATAGTGTTAACCTGGATACATTTAAATTAATGACTATTAGGAATGTCAAAAGTTCTCTGTAGGGTCAGAAACCGTGCATCTGTCTCTCCCCCAAAGAAATCCCCTATTGTTCTTAAGCCCATACTTTCCCATTTTTAGCCATTTTATTCCCCTATAAAGCCACAACCGGCTACAGAACTAAAAAACGCAAAATGTAATTAAAATAAATATAATAACTACTAAAAATGTTACACACATATTAAAAAACAAAAGCAATACTTATACAAAAAAATTGTTCACATACTTTTAAAATACATACCAAAATAGATAACACTAATTAAAACATCGATATTTTAAGCAACTATTATATTTTTGCAAATTATATTAGTGACTTCGATATTTTAAAAAACAATATTTCTTACCTCGGGGTCGATATTCTTGACCACAATATTCTTGCTGTCGATATTTCTGAATCACAATATTTCCAACTCGATATTTGTGTATGTTGACATTTAAAACACGATATTCTGTCGGTGCACCCTTTGCGTGTTAGTGGTAAACAATTGGTATGGTTGATCTCAGGTGCACAGGGAAAAACAATATCATTAAGGGTAAAATCCTGCTTGTGATGGTTTAATTTGAAGCAAATGAGTATAGAAAGTTTACTTTCCTTATGAGAGTGAATAATCTTTGATGGAGCAGACAGTTTTATTTTTTTGTTTGGATTGTATTATCATTTTTACTTAGAGAAAACGTGCAGGAGAAGATAGTGAAGGAGGGTGAGCTGCTGCGAGATTGATGTCACAGTGTGCAGCGCTGTTATTGGTTGGTTGGTGTAAAGCGATGCTGGGATTGGTTGACTACATCATAGGAGTTGCACTGTAATTGGTTGAGGTTGCCCAACAGGTGAATTGTGGGAAAATACAATTTCCTGGATTTACAGAAAGCATTTGGGAATACAGAATTGCATTTTTCATGGGTTTTCAGAAATTAGTAAAGAAAGATGAGGCCATATCTGTTAAAGCAAAGGTAGAGGCACCACCTGAGGGTATGCCAGGATACATTGCCATGATGTACAAAGTATTACATCCAGGTCTGTTGCCCGAGTTTGGCATCAAGTCACTGAGCCAGATGAGACTTTACAGTTCCCTCATTACAGAACATTTAATTTAAGGATTTTAGAGAATTTAGGTAAAAGAATGTCCGAATTGAAAGATCCTGTTAGAACCACTGTAATTGAGGCTTTGAATATCTGGGCGCCTACTGCTCATCAGAAGAACAAGGAAACATAACGAGGGAGGTGTAGGAGAACTATGGACCATTACGCAGAAACTAAGTGGGATGCTCATCAGAAAATGTGTAGAGCAGATGTAATACACAGAACACAATTGTATCCTGAACTAGAGGGTGAGGAAGACGCTAAGGGCAAAAAAAGAGAGAAAAAGAAGACTTTAGAGACAGACATAATTGATGCAGAGAAAGAGGGAAAAGAGAGAGAGACATTGACGATGAACTTTTGAATGATTTATTTATAAATCCTTACAATGAGACACAGAATGGAGACTTGATGAATGCTAGTACAGCTGATAAACCTAATGCTCCTATAATGCCTGAGATGCCTAAGGCATCTGTGCGTATCTCTCCTATAAGTGGGAGAACAGAAATAACAGCCCCATGAACCTGATTGATTCAAGTACTCCAGATGCTTCAACTTTTCCCATTGCCAATGAACCTTTAGAGGCCCCTTTACAAGTCTGGGTAACAAATAAATACTGTTCACAATTTGACTGTAACATTTGGAGTAAATATAGTAAGTGGAAGTTCTTCAGAACTGCCCACAAGATCACTGCTTCGTACGCCCATGTTTCAAATCCGAACCAATATTGCTGCAGCTATCAATTTTGTACCAAGTTAGACACAATTTTACCTGACACAAAGAATGGTTCAGGGGTCTCCACCTTTTAATAGCCCAAAACCGAGTGGACCTCCTGAAATGCATTTTCATGCTCCTGACATGACTGTGTCAATGGGTATTTCAGTTCCAGATACATCTGTACTAAGGGGCTTATTAGGATAGCGGATTTTCCGCATCCTCTGGGCCGGCGGAAGCCACCGCCGGCCCGGAGGATGCGGAAAATCCGATGCGGACCCACCAAAGACCCACCGCCACATTAGGATGGCTGGTGGGTCCTGGTTTCCGTCCGCTGCTTTTCCGCAGCGGTTGGCTTACAACCGCGGCGGAAAAGCTCTAATATGGTGACGGTGTCTCTCAGACACCGTCAGCCAGATTAGGATGGGATGTGAAACATGCTTTTCCGCGGCGGCTTTTCCGCCGTGGAAAAGCATGTGTAACTTTACTGCGGGGACCCGTTGCGGGCCCCCTAGGTGAAGGGGGCTGGGGGGTGCACATGGGGGGTACCTATGGTACCCCCCTGCATTTGTATGCGGAAAGCGGCAGGCACTGCGCGGTGCCTGCCTCTTTCTGCATACAAATGCAACACCTGCATTTTTTACATTGCTGCGGGTGCAGCTTGAAGCCGCACCCGCCGCAATGTAAGTAATAGAGGATGTGACTGCCAGGGTGGTAGTCATATCCTAATCGTACAGGAGGGAACGCCGCAGCCCATGCGGACGTTCCCTCCTCCTCAGTGATCGCGGACGGACGAAAGTCCGTCCGCGATCATAATCGGCCCCTAAATGTGCAAACTGGAAGGAGGAGTGCAATTTTGAATAATGGAAGCTTAAATCGAAATAATACAAGAGAGCAATCAGGGTTTACTCCACAAGAATTTGATGAATGGCTTAAAGGATATAACACCCCGAATAATCACAGATCAGCAATAGTTCCAGCTTAAGCTCCAGTTTCAGCTATGAATTCACTCCCATTACCAACTTCAGTTTCTAATTCAGCTTTAGTTACAGGTTCAAATTCAGTCCAAAATTGAGTTCAAGAAAATAGAGTACCCGAGGATGTGAGGTGATTAAAAGTTGAGTTAGTAGAAATGACTCAGGGAACACTTAGCCCTTCAAGATTAGAGATTTACTAAGAGGATGAACTATTGTTTCTCTGTAAAAATGTTGCACGATGAGCGAAAATGATATATGAGAGATTAACAGAATTGGCTCGGAAGTATGGTATAGATATTCAAAATGTAAAGATTTTACTAAAATCATAAAGGTTAGACTTAACTGACAAGGACATTGAAAATATGAAGACACCAGGAAAGAAATAAATTACAGATAAAAGAGCTAATGATATTAATTAGAAAATGGAAAGAGAAAAATGGGAAGGCTAATGGTCAAAAAAGAAAGAAACAAAACAAGTTAGAGTGCAGTCTCCACCTGACGTTTTTGATGGTAGTGTAGGGGAAGTACAAATGCTCCCTATGAGAGAAGCACCTGGAGCGGGTCATGTTCATATATCATGGATAAGACAAGACATTTTGTCATTTACAAATGAGTTCCCTAAATTGATTGAAAATCCATTGTTTGAGATTGTGGTGTCATTATGGGCTGAATGTAAGGTTACTGTGCTGTGGCTTGGGCCTGAACCAGAATGTGATTTTAGAACTGGAGCACCAGCAGGTACTAAATCACCTGAAGACTACAAATTTCCCCTTAAGGTTTTGATTGGTTGTAGACTGACAGGACAACTCAAGAGTTGCAAAACCCAAACATGACTTTTACGAGAGATTAGTACATGGTTTCATACAGTATAGCGGATCAGACACTGTTGCAGAAAAGGATGTGGGACATATAATTTACAGGTTTGTGTTTGGTTTGAAACCTGAGATTTCCAAGATGATTCAACAATAATTGATTTACTGGCTAAGTAAGTCAGTGGACGAAAGTTTGCATCATACAAAATTCCGTGGCAACGAGATTGAGATGAGGCATAAGAAGCTTAAAGAGAAATGAATGACTGCCCAAATAAAGGCGATGCAGAAAGGTCAAAATCAGATGGGTTATGATAACTCAATACAGGTACCAGGAGGTTATAATCAAGCTTAGATGATGCAAGATGTTAATGGTTTTCAACAGCAGAACTTTAGATTTCAAGCTAGAGGATCTGGTAATCCTGTAGATCCTAGAACTGGTACTGATGTGTCTCTTTTGAAGAAAATGAATCCATGTCATGTGTGATGAGAATGTAGACATTGGAAGCCCAAGTGTAAGTCTGTTATGAAGAATGCAGGGAATCAGATGCAGAATGTAGAATATGAACAGTCTCAAAGGAATAACATGGGACAGGCTCAGAAGATGCAAGAGAGAGAATGCATAATTCTAATATGTCACAGCAAATGCAAATGCCCCAAGCCCTATTGCCACTGCAGAATGTGAAAGTATAAAGACATAATGCAAATAAAAATCAGAAGAATAGAAATTGTTTTTATAATCAGGATACAGCACAGCAGTATTTGATCCAATTGAATGTCAGCGACCAGGACCCATCAACATGAAAGTGCCTGAGGGGAGAGGAGAACTGGGTGCTTGGCACAGCCTTAGAAGTAGAACAGAGTGGTCCCTACGTGGATGTGAATCATGTCTCATTCCTTGTTGACACTGGTGCTACCCGCTCTACTGTAAGAACACCTGAGGTTCCAAACCGACCCCTCTCTGGTGAAAGTATCCAAGTTGTGGGAGTTACAAAAAGTTATTTACCCTAGTATCAGAACCAGTTACAGTTAAAATAGGGTCATTTGAGAATCAGCATCGATTTGTGGTGTATGTCACAATCTGCTTGGACATGATCTACTATGCCAGCTAAATTGTTCAAATTATTGCGCACCCAGAGGAATCAAATTCCTTACAAATGATTAGGATGTTTTCTCAAAACTTATACAAGGGATGTAGGGATGTGTCTTCCCCTGACAAGTCAGGATTTGCCTAAGGAATTGAGTGATACAGTGTTACCTGAAGTCTGGGACTTTACAGGTGAGGAGATCGGACTAACTAAAGGTGTCAAGTCAGTCCAAATTACAATTAAACCAAATGCAGAATTTCCAAGAATCCCACAATACAATATGTCTCCTAATCAGCCACGGCCGGTGGTAGGTGTAACTGCAGGGCGGTGATGTAGGGAGGGGGAGGGGCAGGGTGGGTGGTTGTAATGTGTGGATTACTTACTTTAACAGGTAAGTAAACATATAAATAAATAAAACGAATTTGCATTTGGTGATGCAGTGCACACAACGAAATTCGTTTTATTAATTTATGTCTACTTACCTGTTAAAGTCTGTAATCCATACATTACAACCCCCCACCCTGCCCCTCCTCCTCCCTACGTCACCACCCTGCAGTTACACCTACCACCGGCCGTGGCTGCTCCTAATACTATTGGTGGAATTACTCCTGTGATCGACTCAATGATTGAGCAAGGGATCCTGAAGGAGATCTGGGGAAGTCTGTATAACACTCCTGTTATGGACTTGCAGAAACCGAATGGCAAGTATAGTATTGTGCAGGATCTGCGCATGGTGAATGCCATTGTTGTTCTGTGTTGTCCTGTGGTACCGAATCCAGCTGTGATTTTATTTCAAATTACATGTCAGGCCAAATGGTTTTCAGTTATTGACTTGTGTCTGGAATTCTTTTCAATCCAATTGCACAAAGACAGCCACATTTTATTTGCTTTCTGTTTCAGCGTCGTGTTTTGGCAGGTTGCAGTCCCATGCAGTATACGGAAAGCCCCTTAATTTTTAATCAGATATTTAAAACAAATCTTGAGTCTCTGGTAATGCCCAAGAATTCAGTATTAGTCCAGTACATTGACGACCTATCGGCGGTTTCAACTACAAAGAAAGCTTGCATAATTGACACTATTGCTTTGTTGAACCATCTGGCAGAAAACAGACATAAATTCCCCCCCCACCAAGATACAGTTTTCGAAAAATGAAGTCCTGTACCTAGGACACAACATTGAGAAAGGAGCGAGCCAAGAGTCACAGGAAAAAATGTCAGCGGTTCTTAACAAGAATACTCCAGCTCCCTAAACCAATGTCCACGTGAACTCAGAAATGGTGGACTATTGCAGGCAGTGGTTCCAAATTTTTCTTTCACAGCAAAACCTCTCCAAAGGTTGACACACAAAGACGTGTCAGATCCGGTACCCTGGGATGGCAATTACATAACCACCTTCACAGAGCTGCAAGAATGCCTTTGCAGAGCACCAGCTTTGGAAATGCCTGTGTTGTTTTGCAGTGGGAAGGAAGGTTTCGCTCTTTCAGTGTCCATACAAATGCCTGGAAGCAACCACAGGCCTATTGCCTACTTTTTGGTGACACTTGAACCTGTTGCAGCTGTCTTGCCTGGATGTTTGAAATTGGTTGCATTTACATGTGTGGGTCTTGAACAATGTGAAAGCATTGCCATAGGTCATCCACTGACCGTATTTGTGCCCCATTCAGTAGAGAAACTGCTGGCTCATACTCCAACACAATATCTGACCAACAGTTGTTTGACTCAGGATGAACACATCTTGGTGAGTGCAGAGAATGTGACTCTCAAGAGATGTACAGTGTTGTACACAGCTACTTTTATGCCATTGGCTGGTAAATGAGAAAGTGTTTCATGAAGTCGAGCATGATTGCTTGAATGTAACTGAGTTGTATACGAAGGTGCATCCTGATATTTGTGATGAGCCATTGACTGAATCTGATCATGCATTTGTTGATGGTTCATGTTTGCGAGACAATGAAGGGAATCTGAAAGCTGGTCATGCTGTGTGTACAGTTGGAGGGGTTGTGGGTACTCCATGATTGCAATGATTTTTTTCTGCACAAGTTGCAGTGCTCATCATAGCTGTGACACGAGCATGTACCATTTTAGAAGAGCTCTGAGTTACAATTTACACTGAAAGTTAGTGTGACTTTACAGCCATACATGACTTCGGGCAATTGTGGTCACAGTATGGATTCATAACGTCCTTTAGTTCTTCCATTAGGAATGGAGAGTGCGTGAGCAGCCTTTTGCAGTCCCTACAATTGCCTGCCCAAATTGCTGTTCTGAAATGTGTCGCTCATCAGCAATGTGGAAAATTAGTGCGTTTTGGTGAACATTATCTGCGCCATCTTGCCTCTTCCCCTGATGCCACACTTTTGTCGTACGCGCCCGCCATTTTAAGATGTCCCGATCAGAACAAACCCTTTTGCATGCCGCTGGCCCCTGACATAGCCCTTTGCCTTCACTAAGCCTGCACGCTGACCACCCCCTGCTTGCACCTGCCTTGAGTCATAAACCCCTCTTCGGCGCTGCTCTGCCCCCGGCCCTCATCCTGTTCCCAGCGCGACACCTCCCTGCTTTTCCTTTCATGATCTCCGGCCCTTAGATGCAAACCCCCTTTTTCCCCGTGAGCCCGTTTTGTCCTCCCCGTTCCCAAGCCGACACCCAGCTCTGCCGATACCATCCTTGCCCCTCCCCGTACAATAGAAAGCTTCCCCCATCAAAGAATCCCCGGGTTGATCAAAGCCCCCCCACCCCATGAGATCCGATCAGACTCCCCACATTCCGTGAATCGGCGGATTATCCAGCTGCGCGATGCTCATCACCTGTTGTGACTAGGGTGGGGACTTTAACTGTAAATGTGTGTGGGAACGGGCCCAAAGGGGAGTTCCGAGAATGTCTTTTCCGCACATCAAAGCTTTAAACATGTATGTGTAATCTGCAATAAAGTCATAAATATGGATATAAGAGGCCAGGCCTCAGAAATACAGTTAGAGCACCTCAGAACGATACCTTCTGTCCGTTTCGTTGTGTTCTCCTCCGGAGAGAATAAAAAACCTTGTTTCCTGCTTTCCAGTCTCCAGCGCCTGCCTCTTCATTGATTTAAATAACTAGAGGGTCACAGAGGCAATACCGCCGGGCAAATATCGATTGTCCCCGACCCGATTGAAACTGTTTTTACAATTGGCGTCCCAAGCGTGGGGCCCATCAGCGACTCGTGGATCCAGTGGGAGAGGTCCCGACGACAGAGTGAACGACTGCAACGATCGGGAGAGCTCTTGCCCAATAGACCCTCGTCTGGCAGCCGATCATCCGAACTTCACTAGTTCCGAACAGACCTCTCTCGAGTGATCTACGGTCCTGACTGGGAACCATCAGGAGTGCCGTGAGAAATACGAGAAAAAGAGGACGATCGGGCGCTGGATTCGGAAGACAGGAAACTGTCCACATGGTCCGGGTAAGGTCGTGTTGCCACGACAAGTTGCGAAAGAATTTGTTTTGATTGCTTGATTGTTCAAAAATACTAGTATTGCCTTGTTTTTTTTTATTTAGAGATTCACTGTCTGCAAACGGAGAAGCAACAGGCTCTCTCTCCCTTTGCAAGCAGTGGAGGATAAGTAGGGTAGCAGCCGTGCTTGTTCTTTTTCTCCCCCACTCAATAATTGCTTGAAACTGAACTGTTGTTCACAAACTATTGTTTCCTGGAGATTCTCTGTCTGCAAGCAGGGAAGAGACCATCCTTTTTGCAGATAGTGAAAAGGGTAGGTAACGCAGATCTTTGCGGTCCTACTCATTCTCCCCATTGTTATTTTGTTGGTCTTTTGGTTTTTTTGGATCCATGAGGTATTCACTACCTGCAAACAACGTAGAATAGAAATATTCTGTCTAGTCTTTGCACCTAGTGATAAGATAGGCAGTGCTGACTTTTTAGTCCCTCGTTACGAGCCGTCATGTCTGTCTTCTCCCCATTGATAAATAGCCTGTTTAGCCCGGACCGGGTGTTAGAGGTGGACCATATGGCTCCACTAGAAGGCACCCCTAATAAGGACATGTTCATAAACTATGGGTTAGTCACCATAGCTTATAATAAATTATGGCACAGGTATACCGAAGATAGCCAAGACAAACAGTGGCCACTGGCAGGATCCTTTGACCTTGATAAAATAGAAACGTTAGAAATAGCCCTTCGAAATAATAAGACGACGCCAATTATGCTCGACAGTCTCGGTATGTGGCGCAGAGAGGCTACGAGACGACAGAGAAAAGACGAGGATAAACCAAGTAGGGAAATATACCGACAGGACAACCCCAGGACACCGCTACCCACAACTTATCCCCCGACACTATTCAAAGGACGACCAGACTTAGGGTCAGACCAATGCGCTTTTTGTAGGTATGTCGGACACTGGAAAGCCCAATGCCCGACTCTACTGAGCGTGAGTAAAGGCAAAGGGCCGACAAGAACGACAGACCGACAGTACGAGAAAAGGCGCGAGACAGAGAAGAACCCGACTTACATAGACAGACCAGACAGAACTACCACGTTTGATTATGCCCGATGGCACAGATTTCGCCAGGAAAATCTCAGCGGCATGATCAAGTTCTCCTAGGTCGGGCAATGTCAAGACGGGAACCCAGCCTCGTTTAAAATTCACAGACGGAAAGAGATAATTATGACCAATAACTGTTTTTATATTTGTCTTGGGTCTTTGTATGTCGTACTTGTACTGTCCCCCGTCTGAGTTCGTGTGTATGTAATGTACAAATCTGCGTCATCCCTCTACACGTGTTTCCGTGTTACTCGACCCCTGTTAGCAGAAACTTAGCATAAAAGCAACCTGGAAAGAAAGAAATGATAAAACAAAATCCGTAGACCATTAATAAACTTGAACTTTTAATTTAACACAACAAACAAGGAATAATAACGATAAACTGTAGAAAATGAAAGTCAAACAGAACATTCCCCCCCCCCCCATTCTGGAACCTTCCAAAGTAGGGCAGGGTTACGGCTACGCCCAACCAACGGCAACCCATATAAGGCGAGCCCCGCCGCCAACTCTTGGTCAGGAAATCTTAACGTATGGGGGAGCCGGAGGAGAGGCAGGAGCCCGCAGCCTGGGCATTTGCAGGTAGTCCCGCCACATGTCTCCTTGGCCGGCCGCAACGGGCCTGGAAAGACTAAGGTAGTCCCGCCACATGTCAAGAGGAGAGCGAGGCGCCTCTTCCTTTTCTCTTCCGTCACAGCCGCAGCAGTCCTGGACGGCGGGATGTCCTGCACGTACCTCCACAACAATTTGTCCAAGTTGGGCTGGGAGGGAGAGGCGACGCGGACGAGCCTCCCCCACCTCCACCGGTAGGAGGTTTCCCAGCCCCCAGCCCGGCGCCGAACACCCCCAGTCAGGCGATGGTGCCCATACTTCCACAGCACCGGACACACCATGGTGGCACCCCAGTACTTGCGCAGCACCGAACACACAATGGTGGCACCCCAGTATTTGCGCAGCACCGAACGTACAATGGTGGCACTTGGGGAACACCGGATGTGGAGAGGCCTTCATGCGGGGCGATGAAAAGGAGCGGCATGGAGTGCACCGGGAGAAGGAGACGATGTGAACGAGTCTCCCTCGCCCCCAGGTGGGGGCATCACAGCCGCACCCCAGCTGAACGTCCCGCTCTCACAAAACAGGGACCTCTTCCTTTCACTCCGAAGGGTCTCTTCCATTCTTGCAAACTCGACGAGAGTGGCCCCTGTAGGGCCTCAAAATGGCGTCTGGATCCGCTGGAAGGCGGGCCCCGGCCACTAGAGTAACTTTGGCCAGCCATACAACTCGAACATTTGTCCCATGGAGCACGAGCCCCCATCTCCGACAGCATCTCCGCAGCCTTGAAGATCATACAAAGGTCCCCGGCGGAGCCTTCGGCCTTTGCAGGTTTCCGGTAAGGGACGGCTGCTTCGATCGCCAACGAAACAAACATGACATTGCCACACCTTCTGTTAGCGTGAATTCTAGAACTGCCGAAAAGGACTCTGGTCCAAACTGCCAGTAATGGAAACATTTCCCCCTGATGCTGCTTCCGGACTGTGCCGGCCCCGCCCAAAATGGCGCTGGTATCAATCGGAACTTACGAACACCTCGTGGTGTTCCTTCGCACTAATATAAACTTGATGTTCTGAGATTTTTGCGATCCTTTGTACACTTGGCTAGAAAAGACAAGGAGAGCTCACTCGACGAACAGTATGAAAAGATCCCCGTTACAAATGTTGATTACGAATATACAATGTATTATATTTTTATAACTGATGTAAACCTCATTTACGATGCATACGTACGGTATGCATATAGGAAATCTGATTACAACTGTTATGATTATGTTTCTAAATTATGAAAATATATGCCCCCGAACCCCCAGCCAATTAATAGACGTTTTCACAAATGAATGAGTAAAACTTTCCGATGTTTTTACTGTTGCAAACGACACCCCCCCACTATACGCACTTTAGCCATTGCCACGACCGACCAAATATGACCACACCCTCCTAATCCATATGCTGAAATGAATTTGCAAAATAAAGTCTTTGAAACTATGGACGGGTATTGCAGGCTTTATTTTAAAACAATATGGGATGGGTAGGAAAGTTCTTTTTCTGTGCACCCTACTCTGCTCTCTCTTTAAGGTTAAAGGAAGATGGTTGCCCAGCCCTGGAGGACGGATCGGATCGACAACACGACACTCCGACTTAAAAGTACGCGACTGACTCATGAACTCTCGCGTAGAGGAAGACCGTGACTTCCAAGGATGGGTAAAACGGATGGTGTAAATGAGGG
This sequence comes from Lissotriton helveticus, assembly GCF_964261635.1. Lineage (NCBI taxonomy): Eukaryota > Metazoa > Chordata > Amphibia > Caudata > Salamandridae > Lissotriton > Lissotriton helveticus. Next base: position 768,235,957 of record NC_136068.1, read on the forward strand.
AATGTAAAAGGAGGGTGAAATGAAATAATGTAAATATTGTAAAGTACAACGTTCCAAAGTAGCAGGGACCCAAGAACCGAAGAACTTTAGAATGCCACGGCGTTGAAAGAGGTTTAAGGATCCCGATAGTGAGATATACCCTTTGACTAGATACCTCGCACTAGGCCCCGCTGGTTTTCTTTTTATGTTTCCCCGCACACGCCCTACATGAACACACTACCCCCCCCCCGACTCCGAAAACCATATCCCCGGGGACCCTGCCCCAAGGAGGAAAGACGAGTAAAAGGTAAGTAAAGGACTTATGAATCCATGTATTTGAATGCGCGCGAATGCTGTCTCCCCCACCCCCCCCCCTTTTTTCCTCCCTCTGCAGGTTACATCAGAGATTACAGCCAAGGTGTGGCGAAGATCTGAGACCTTGCCGTGTCTAAATACGCGAAACGGACTAGCGCCGCAGGGTGGTGTCTAAGCACGCCTGCAAACTACTCACGTATCGAACAAACCCGAAAAATTAGCACAACCTGATAAAAAGTGATCACCCTTAAACCAGACCGGGCGAATGAACCCACGTTACGTATGATGCGAAACTGTGAGGGAATGTGTGTGTGTGTGACTGAGGCGTTGACCCAACTGGTCAAAGGACCGAGAATGCGAGAAAGTGCGACAAAATGGTACCTCCTTTTTCTTCTTTCCTTTTCTCAAAGTACGTCCCCTCTACCCTGTCTAATGCTCAAACTGCGTGATTACAAGATTCTAACGCGGACTCGTGAATACCCTTTACTGTGTAATGCACTAAATAGCCTTTCTTGAATGCACTGCCGCCCTCTCCGTTGCACGTGTACTATTTAGCCTGCCGTTGCGCTCTCTCTCTCTCTCTCTCTCTCTCTCTCTCTCTCTCTCTCCCTCTCTCTCTCTCTCCCTCTCTCCCTCTCTCTCTCTCTCTCTCTCTCTCTCTCTCTCTCTCTCTCTCTCTCTCACTCTCTCTCTCTATTTTTTTTGCACTACCACTCTTCCGAGTGGTTAGCCCCGAAATTGGCAGATTGCCACCCCTAGCACACCACCTAATTGGCTTCAAATACCGTCAGTATTTGCACAAACGCTTGTCTTTAATACAATCACCCTGAGGCCGCGTCATTACCTCTCCTTTTCCGATAGAAGTCAATGAACCCAGGTTGGGCCGTAAGGGAAAGGACAGGTAAGACGACAGAGGTTCCCTAATCTGGCCCGAAATGAGGGAACTACATGTCAACGGCTCCTATAGTATAAAACAAGGACCGCAGAATACGCGACCCTCCCCTCCCCGAAACGTCGCAATACCCAAACCAGAAAAACGATCACCCCCGTTACCTCCCCTGTCTATGTCCCTGGTTGTTTCCCATAAAACCCCTGTCCTTCCTAGTTAAGTAACCGGGCTGTAAAAGGTTACGTAGGACCCAGAATGATGTGTTACAAGGTTAACAGACTAGACCAAGGTAAAGAAATCGTCAAAATGAACCCCGCAGTAGTTGAAAAACAGGATGCACCGATAGAAAGGAAATGTTTAGCCATGTTCGTCTCTCAGCAAAATACCTGTGTAGTACCATGTTGACGACTCACTGTACCCTTTTGTAAATGTGAAACTCTAGAGAACGGCATATCTTTGCCAGATTTGTCTCCCGAAGGTGGGTTACCATCAGATGAACTGTCATGCCTGTAATAAATGATTATGAAGGAAAGTCATAGTAAATCCAGCAGGTCCGCCACCGGTCATTCATATGCCAGTTGTGAACGTTAAAAATAACGGACATTTTCATTCTTTGCCTGGAGCTGGGAGAGAAATAGACTTTTTTTCATCCGCAAATTTTCTAAAAAACTGTCTTTTCAAACTTGTTTAAGGGTACTGCTGTTGGAGGAGAGAAGGACCGGATGTGGGAGCACGAGGCCCGACTGCAGACTAAGGGACACCTGCGACATTAGCCAAGGCGAGACCACGACTGAAAAGAGCTGCAGGACGAGGCACTGTTTTCGACAGCATGAAAAGAAAGGGTCGACCTGATGCCCCTGCTCGACGTCCAGTGCCTATCGACAAGTCCCCGCTCTCTGAATTCCGTCACACGCCCGCCTATTTGAAGTCTCTCGTTCCCCTAGTTTGTTCCTAATTTGGCCTTGCTCCATCCCCCTTTTTTTTCCTCTGACCTACCCTATGGACTGTTTTGAACGCTCTTCTTCCATCGGAACTTTCTGACAATCACCTCAAAGGACACAGGGCGAAAAGGACCTTCCCGACCAGAAACGCGAGGAAAGGGTCGTGCCCTGCAACGCAGAACTTAGAACAGAGCTGGACTTGTAGCTCCACCGCCGGTGCTCAACAGCGCCAACGAAAGACCACAAAGAACAATGAGAACTCGTAAACTTCGAACATTTGACATCCTCAATCACCGTTTTTTGCCTCATTTCTCTCCCAGCCGCCATTGTGTTGATCCTGCTCCAAACCGAATCTGAAATATGTATTAACCTGCCAGTTCACGTTATGATATGTACTTGCTGCTCGCCGTTTTTTGTATTTCATTCCTATGACTTTCCTGCTGAACAAATTTATCAAAGTTTATCAAATAGGTGCACCTCCTAAAAACTAGAAACCTCAAAATGTATTGTTTACAACTCTTTTTCTAGGGTTCCTACCGGTCTTCTTTCTCATGCCCACCACAATAGACCCGAGTAGAAAATGAACCAGCAAGATGTCTTGAATATGTTAAAGGGAGGACTGTGGAAAATTAGTGCGTTTTGGTGAACATTATCTGCGCCATCTTGCCTCTTCCCCTGATGCCACACTTTTGTCGTACGCGCCCGCCATTTTAAGATGTCCCGATCAGAACAAACCCTTTTGCATGCCGCTGGCCCCTGACATAGCCCTTTGCCTTCACTAAGCCTGCACGCTGACCACCCCCTGCTTGCACCTGCCTTGAGTCATAAACCCCTCTTCGGCGCTGCTCTGCCCCCGGCCCTCATCCTGTTCCCAGCGCGACACCTCCCTGCTTTTCCTTTCATGATCTCCGGCCCTTAGATGCAAACCCCCTTTTTCCCCGTGAGCCCGTTTTGTCCTCCCCGTTCCCAAGCCGACACCCAGCTCTGCCGATACCATCCTTGCCCCTCCCCGTACAATAGAAAGCTTCCCCCATCAAAGAATCCCCGGGTTGATCAAAGCCCCCCACCCCATGAGATCCGATCAGACTCCCCACATCCCGTGAATCGGCGGATTATCCAGCTGCGCGATGCTCATCACCTGTTGTGACTAGGGTGGGGACTTTAACTGTAAATGTGTGTGGGAACGGGCCCAAAGGGGAGTTCCGAGAATGTCTTTTCCGCACATCAAAGCTTTAAACATGTATGTGTAATCTGCAATAAAGTCATAAATATGGATATAAGAGGCCAGGCCTCAGAAATACAGTTAGAGCACCTCAGAACGATACCTTCTGTCCGTTTCGTTGTGTTCTCCTCCGGAGAGAATAAAAAACCTTGTTTCCTGCTTTCCAGTCTCCAGCGCCTGCCTCTTCATTGATTTAAATAACTAGAGGGTCACAGAGGCAATACCGCCGGGCAAATATCGATTGTCCCCGACCCGATTGAAACTGTTTTTACAGCAAGGTACTGTCTATGTAACAGTTGGTAACCGTTATGCTGACGAAATGGCAAGGTATTGTGCCTTGAATGCACACACAATTAATGAAGAAATACTGAAAGATACATCCGCCGTCACAGATTGTAACCTGTTGTTTTCAACTTTAGATACCGGGAAGAGGTGAGGAAGTTACAGGATGAGATCACAGAAACAGAAAGATAGGGTTGGGAACAAGCAGGTTGCATCAAAAGGGAAGATGACGTATGGGTTTACATTGATGGCAGACCAGTGTTGCCTGACAGCCTGCTATTAACAGTGGCAAGACACTACCACAGTCCTGCACATGTTGGGAGAGATGCAATGATGTGCCTTTTCCAAAAGGCCTGGTACAATCCTAGATTAAGAGTAACTGCAACAACGCTATGTGAAAGTAGTATGGTGTGTCAGCAACAAAAAACAAAAAGGAAAACACAGGTTGTCATGAGTCACATTAGTAAATGTGCAGGTCCTTTCAACCATATGGACTTCAGAGAGATGCCCCTTTGCAACTGACTAAGATAGGTTTGGTTATTGTATGTATTTTTTAAAATTGGGTTAAAGCTTATCCTAATCACAGGCATGCCAGTTTTGCTGTAGCAAAAATACTTTAGAGGGAGTTGATCCAGAGGTTTGGATTTCGGGCTTCTTTTGAGTCAGACAGAAGAACTTATTTTAAAGATGAGGTTCTAAAAATGTTATGTGCAGCATTGCAGTGTGAAAACACAGTGTTATCCCGGTGCACTCACGTTTCTGAGTGGTATCAGATTTGTTTTTAGGGTGGTGCTCGAAGTCGTCGCACGTAGTCTACACGTGCCTTCGAATATCAAAGAATATTGAGGGTAGAACACACTATCCTCTGGGCTGAGCACTCATTAACAAAGAAAACTAGTTTCTACTCCAATTTCTTCAAGTTCATCAAATTTATTTGCGTGATTCAAATTTGTAACGATGATTATATATTCATGAGTCAAAATCCAAAATAAACATAATCCAATGTTTATATCATCATTATCAGATTTTCATGAAAACTTCCATTCACCCAATGCATTTCGGGTCCATAACACAAATGACCCTTCGTCAGGGGTCTGAAAATTAAGCGCAAACAGGACCAAATTAGTCACTCGCAAAATACATGGCATTATATCACAGTGTCATTTCAAACATTACGCATTAAGCTTTAAACGCGACTTCTAAGAAATCGTCTCGCTGCTCTGTTACGCATTAACTTCAAACGCTACCAGAAGCCTGGTTCTCTCACTTACGAGCAACAGGACGCGATGGCGTCTTCCCGCCTGAGATTCAAAATCCGTCTGTGTAAACGGAAGTCTGAGTCGCTAGGTATCAAATCACGTGATCGGGCCCGCAGCCAATGACGGCACAGTGCCGCCGATCACGTGAGAGACCTACTCCGTTTTTTCAACACATAATGCAGTTTGAATGTCATAGCTTTAACACCTTGTATGTTGTTGTGAAACAACTGCTAAACAGATTGCTCTTAAATGAAACAAAACGATTACGAAATCATAAATTCAGGGAATCAGAAAATATCAAAAGTCAATGCTATGGTTCATAGAAAACATGCGTGTTCAATTCGATCATTGAGCCCGGTGGGCTGGGTGGAATTCAACTTTTTTATCCAATGAAATTCTGCCCTTAATCTCTGCTTCATGGGATCCATGTCAGGGCGTTGCAGGATTCTCTCGATCACCATGAATTTTAATTGGGAGATTTGGTGACCCATTTCTTTCCAATGTCTTGCCAACACAGACTTTACATTGCTCAATCTGATGTTACTTTTGTGCTCTGTAATGCGAACCTTAATCTTTCGTTCTGTTTGTCCAATGTAAATTTTACCACAAGGACATTTAATGAGATATATACAATTGGCTGTGTCACATGTGCTCGAGTGATGCAAGTTTATCGGGTAACCTTTTGTTGGATGATTAATGGTACACCCTGTCATGACATTATTGCAATGAATGCAGTTCAAACATTTCAACATGCCCTTCCAAATCGTTTTAGGTTTCGTCGGACTGTTCAACACTTCTTTCAGGTTTCTAGACCTTTGGAAAGCAAACGTGATTTTCTTGTCAAATAGCATGTTTAGATCTGGTTCAGTTTGTATCAAATACCAATGTTTATTCAATATTTTTTGAATTTTACGAGAGTCCGAAGAAAATTTTAACACACAAATGGTTTTCCGTTGTTGTTGTTTGCTCTTGGTGACCAATAAATCACTTCTCTTCATTTTCTCCACTTTGGTTGATGCTTTTTCTAGAATTTCTGTGGGGTATCCTCTCAACTTGTACTTCTCTGTCTGTTTCTGTATTTCGATCTTTGATGCTTGTTCATCAGAATTGATTCTTTTCAGTCTAATGTACTGGGAAGTCGGTAAATGTTTTTTTAGGAAATCTGGATGAAAACTCGTGAATAATAGGCTTGCATTTTTATCTGTGGGTTTGTGAAAAACTTGAGTGCTGATGATATTGCTTTTCAAAATAATTTGGACATCCAAAAATGAGATGGTTTCGTTAGAAATGGTGTGAGTAAACTTGATCCTCTCATTACAGGTGTTAAGTTCCAAAATGTTCGACTCAAGAGATTCTTTGGTCCCATGCCATATCAAAAAGATATCATCAATGTAACGCTTGAATAAAATCAAACCCTCTGTCCACGCTTGTTTGCTCAGAATGTAATCCTTCTCGAATTTTTGCATGAAAATATTTGCATAGGAGGGTGCTCCCCCAAAACCCATCGAGGTTCCATTCGATTGGCTGAAAAATTGACCATTCCACTCAAAATAACTATGGTATAGTGCGAATTGCATTAATTGTAAAATCAAGATTTGTTGATGTTCCTCTAAATCGCTGTTTAGCAAACTCCACTCTAGAGCCTCAATACCATCTTTATGTGGGATAGAAGTGTACAACGCCACCACGTCTATGGTGCACAACAGATAAGTCGCCTCAGGATCTAATTCAACTTGATTGAGCATATTTAAGAATGATGTTGTATCTTTGATGTATGTTTCTCCTTGTTGCACTCGAGGCTGTAGAAAAGTATCCACAAACTTCCCTAAGGGTTCCGAGATTGACCCGCAGGCCGAGACAATGGGTCTGAATGGTGGTTTGACGGGATCCTTATGTATTTTGGGCAACATGTATAATTTTGGTCTCCTGGGATATTTCAATTGAAAATACGCAAATGTTCTTTGGCTAATCCATTTCATGGACAGTGCATATTCCAAAATTTGTTGTAGAACTTTTTGATATTCTTGCGTTGGATCTCCAGGTAATGGTAAATAGATGTCTTGGTTCTGAACGTGGTTGTCCACGCTCATTTGATAAAACGCTCTGTCCATCACTATAAGGGCACCCCCTTTATCAGCTTTTTGAAAAACTAGGCTTTCATCTTGTGTAAGATTTTTCAACGTGTTCCATTCTTTGGTAGTTAGATTTGTCTTCTTGGGTTTAGCAAAAGTGAGTTTCTGGATATCTGAAAATACCGCTCTTTCGAATGCCTCAATGGTTTTATGTGTTGTAGGCGCACAAAATTCACTGGGTGGTTTAAACTCACGGTCCCATTGTTCCGTTTGAATCGGTTCCATATCTTTGAAAAAGTACCGCAATTTCAAATTGCGCAAAAACTTAAAGAGTGATATCTCTGTTTCACCAGCGTTTGTTCTGTATGTTGGTACGAACGTGGTTCCTTTATTCAACACTGATATTTGCATTTTGGTTAACTTTTTGGATGATATGTTAATAACTAGGTTGTTTTCTGTAGTTGACTCCGTGTCCTTTTGGCCACTTCCTCCTCTGTTTCTTTTTCTTTGTGACCTTCTTGTGTGTGGCTTATTAACGGGGGAGCATTTGCTGCTGGGCTTATGTCTAAAAAAGACTGTTGTTGAGCGTTGGTTGAACTGGTTGAAGGTTTGGTCGATTGTGTTGCTGTTTTGGTGATTGGTGGTCGACTTTTCGCAATGTCTGAATCCGATACAACACTTTCTTGTGATGATGTAACATCCACTTTCTTTTGGGATTGAGTTTGCCATCGTTTCTGACTGTAAATTTCGGCCCATGTATATACTTCTTCTAGCTTGTAGTCCAAAGTATCACGGCGGTATTTACGAATTTTCCTATCATCTACTTCCTTTGCGTAACGATCGAGTCTCTGATTGATTTCTTCAAGAGTTTTCTCTAGATCAGGAATTTTATTGAGTTCGTCTTTGATTGTTTTAATTTCTGCTTCAAGTTCTGCCAGAACTTTTGAAAGCTCTTCCACAATTAATAGGATGAGATCCAACGAGCATTTATTGAGGATTTGGTACCATTTATCAAGGAAACTTTTGGAATTTCTGCATAGCATTGGCTTGAGGGCTATTCTGAGTCCCCGCGGGATCCTTTGATTCTTGTGATAGTGTATGAGTGTGGTTGCGTGCAACCGTTGATTTATTTCCTTTCTACTGATGTATTCGAATTGTTTAAGAATCTGAGCAGTAGTCGTTTTTTGAGGAGTGATGCGTCTGGTCTCCTGTATGAGCCCATAAATATCTTTGGCAGCTTCATCTGTAAATACTAAAGTCTCTGCTCTGTTGACGGTAGAAAGTGCAATTTCATCCATTTAGCTGTGTTTTAGGTGCTCCTGGGATTAAATAGACCGAACCAATAGTATCAAAACACAGTGTTATCCCGGTGCACTCACGTTTCTGAGTGGTATCAGATTTGTTTTTAGGGTGGTGCTCGAAGTCGTCGCACGTAGTCTACACGTGCCTTCGAATATCAAAGAATATTGAGGGTAGAACACACTATCCTCTGGGCTGAGCACTCATTAACAAAGAAAACTAGTTTCTACTCCAATTTCTTCAAGTTCATCAAATTTATTTGCGTGATTCAAATTTGTAACGATGATTATATATTCATGAGTCAAAATCCAAAATAAACATAATCCAATGTTTATATCATCATTATCAGATTTTCATGAAAACTTCCATTCACCCAATGCATTTCGGGTCCATAACACAAATGACCCTTCGTCAGGGGTCTGAAAATTAAGCGCAAACAGGACCAAATTAGTCACTCGCAAAATACATGGCATTATATCACAGTGTCATTTCAAACATTACGCATTAAGCTTTAAACGCGACTTCTAAGAAATCGTCTCGCTGCTCTGTTACGCATTAACTTCAAACGCTACCAGAAGCCTGGTTCTCTCACTTACGAGCAACAGGACGCGATGGCGTCTTCCCGCCTGAGATTCAAAATCCGTCTGTGTAAACGGAAGTTTGAGTCGCTAGGTATCAAATCACGTGATCGGGCCCGCAGCCAATGACGGCACAGTGCCGCCGATCACGTGAGAGACCTACTCCGTTTTTTCAACACATAATGCAGTTTGAATGTCATAGCTTTAACACCTTGTATGTTGTTGTGAAACAACTGCTAAACAGATTGCTCTTAAATGAAACAAAACGATTACGAAATCATAAATTCAGGGAATCAGAAAATATCAAAAGTCAATGCTATGGTTCATAGAAAACATGCGTGTTCAATTCGATCATTGAGCCCGGTGGGCTGGGTGGAATTCAACTTTTTTATCCAATGAAATTCTGCCCTTAATCTCTGCTTCATGGGATCCATGTCAGGGCGTTGCAGGATTCTCTCGATCACCATGAATTTTAATTGGGAGATTTGGTGACCCAGCATTGCAGTGTGAGCAGAAGCTCCATTGCAGTTACTGACCAGAGGCTTTGGATTGGTGGCACAGATCAATGGCACATTGAAATCCAGACTGGCAAAAGTATGCGCTTTTTATGTCTCTGAAGTGGGATGATGCATTGCCTCTTGTGTTGATGAGTTTGAGAAGTACTACAGATAGGAGAACAGGATTTTCCCCTCATGAGGTTATAATGGAACGTATGATGAGGCAGCCAGGTGTTCCTGTAAATGCTATGGTCAACATAACAGACATTATGATTCTGGAATTTTGCAAGGGACTTGCTGATGTGGTATGTTCTGTCTTTCACCAAGTTGGAGAAGCTACTTATACTGTCCAACATAAGTATTGCCATGACCTCAGTCCAGGTACCTGGGTAATGGTGAAGAAACACATACACAAAATGTGTTTGGAACCTCGTCGTAGGGGCCTGGTCACCAATACCACTGTGAAGTGCAGGAGACTGGATCTAGGCCAGCCATACTCGCAGAGTCCCATCCCATGATGAGAAAACAGCACCTGTTCCTAATGGTGCTTACAATCAGAGAGAGGGATCAGGTTAGTGAAGCTGTTGGGTACCAGCAGGCTGCTGGGACAGCATCCATTTGGCCTGAGGAGTGTGCGAGAGATTGACTGTAGGTATCAAAGTGTCAAGGTCAAGAGAGTTGACTACAAGAGGTACAGGCCCTGGAGAAGGGAACAGTGCAGTAAGAAAGCGAGTTGTGCCCAGAGACCATTGCCCCAGAAGTGGTGAATTTCTGAGAAGCTAGCTGTCTGACCACAGGACGAGTACCACCAACTACTGTGAACAATCAGATAAAAATGATACAGACATGAGCAAACAGCTGTAAGGAGAGAAAAGGTACAAAGTCAAAGGTACGCATCTCCTGAATGGACTTATTTGGCTGCCAATGAGTGGGAACGCAAATTCTACAAATACTTTGCTAAACATACACCTCCACCTGAACCTCCTTGAAACAAGCTTTGTTGTTGATTTGATTTTTAATCTGGATGTACCAATCGATGGACTGACACAGTTTTTCCTGAATATACTCATCAATGATGCTGATTTGAGAATTTTTCCGTATATGAGAATATTTTGAGCTTTGCAATAGTTTTAGTGCTAAGACTTTGTTGAATTTGCTGAAATCACTGCTGCTATTTTTTATTTTTCTTTAGTTAAACAGTTTGAATTTTGAGTAGCCATGCAATCCAACATTGGAATCACTTCCAAATGGAAATGTGTATGTACTGGGTTTCTTTCTATTATTGTTTTGATATTAATTACAATGCTTATTTTCTTAAACCTGCCACAGTATGTTCCCGTGAAAGATTTTAAGCCTACTATCCCTACCGGAACTGCTAAAAGAAATGATTCTGATTTTATTGGTTTGAGTGAAATCTCTTTACACAACAATGCTTTGGAAATATATTTTAGCTCAACTATTTATACTAATCTGCTTAGCGAATATGTAAATACTATGGATGTTGGTGATTGCTACATTTGTATGGAAGTACCTTCATCAGTTGCTGAGGGAGTAACATACCATAGCTTACCTTTAATGTAAGGAATTTCTTGCAGTGTGTTGGCTGGCTTATTTTATGGCACTGAACAATTGCAGCATTATTACACTAATCAAGGTATGATCTTGCCTTAGGACAATGAATTAAACGCAGATCACTTGACTGGGGGTGAGTGGTTTAAAAGTTTCTGCACTCTGTCCACCATCTTGCTGTGCTAGCTTTGTTTGCCAGAAGTGGCAATGGGTATGACCAAAAGTGGGTCTCTTGCTTGCTGTGCCACTGGAATCAAGTTAGCCTGGCTGATGAGGGGTGATACCACAAAAGAGTCCCAGGATGCGTGGGAAGACCTGGCCTGGCATTTTGTGCAGTGTCAAAACTGAATTGCATATGGCTGGGTCCGAACTGGGGTGGCATTGCAAGCAAAAGAACAATGGATTAAACCCATATCTCATGGTGAGTGGTTGAAAAGGTTCAGCACTCCATCCATCTTCTTGTTTGAAGTCTCCACCACCTCAAAGGCACCACTAGGTATAAGTAATGGGCCCCTAACACCACCAGCACAGTACACTTCTGGATCTGATAACATTCTGCCAAGAAAAAGGTCTAGTGTGCTACTGAAAGGACTATCACTGGACTCCTGCTCTGGACTCCTGCTCTTCCCTTGCCTGCGTGGCTGCCTGCTGCCCCCCTTGCCTGGCAGTATTAAGGACTGGACCTGCAGTTCTGAAGTCTCAGGAAAATCAACGACTTCATTCAATTCTGCTACAGCCTCTGGGCTTTGCCAACTGTGAGTCATTTCCTGTCAAGTTGTGCCAAACCAGTCCTGGACCTTTGAAAGTGGATTTTCTTCAAAATCCGCACATTGCTTCCCTTGCACTGGTCATCTTGCCTTGACGTCGATGCATCAATGCTGCTGTGGCTTCAAGGACATCTTATCGCTGGTTGCGTGGCTCAACAACTACGCACTGCCTTCATCACCAGGGGTTCTATGATAATGCATCTTGCAACTGCATGACTGGGAACTGAAGCATTGCCTACAATCCTACAGATCGATGCCAACGCATCGCCTTCGTCTGCTCCTTGCATCTTGGTTCAACGCATCCTCTGAGAAGGAACTCTTTGTTGCTGACTTAGTGTGGGTTCTGTATCCAAACCGCACTCCATCGTGGTTGACCTCACTTTTCAGATTTGACCCTGTCCAGCATGACCAGATAGCCCTGGTTGCTGCTTTATGTTTCTAAACATTGGATTTCAAGATATTCTTTAAAAATTCACAACTCTGGTTCTGCTTATTGGATTTTTGTCATTTAGGAATTTAAGTTGTTCATTACATTAAGTTTTATTTGTCTAACCTGGAGTGGATTATTTTTGTGAGGTGTTTTCACTGTTTTTATGTTTTAAGTGTTGTACAAATACTTTACACATTGCCTGTTAAGTTAAGCCTGATTGCTCTGTGCCAAACTACCATAAGGGTAAGCATAGGTAATTCAGGGTGTGCATCTGACTTACCCTGACTAGGATTGTGGTTCCTGCTTGCTTGGATAGGGTGCATAACTCTGCCAACCAGAAACCCAATTTCGAACATTGGTGAGGATAGGACCTGTGTTTGTGCAGTGCTTTACAGTAATTTGGCGTACACTACCATTTAACTATACGACCAATTCGAATCAGTTGTCTCTGAGGCTTACTGGCATTTTTGTTCCCTACTCTCTCTGACTGGTGTTTTTACTTTTTCTATTCTCCCTGATTGGCATTTTTGGTTTTTATTAAAATCATGTCTCTGACTGGAGATTCTACATCTGTATCCACACCTGCAAAAATTGATTGTGAGCTACCCAAACCTGAGGGGTACACTGTGACCCAGCTCAAGGATTTCTGTAAGGACCATGGGCTTCATTTGAAGAGCTCCACCTGGAAGGTGGAGCTGCAAAAGGCATTTAAAGCTTTGTCAGAAGCCCATGTTGCATTGAATGAGACCCCAGAGGAGGATGAGGAAGAGTAGGAGGAGCAGATTGATGAGGATGATTTGGACCAGAGCCCAGAGGAGGGTCTTGGACTGCTGCCTGTGGAGAAGGGGGGCAACATCTGTCCAGTATTGGCGCGTCTACCCGGGGCAGGAAGCAGTGTGTTATCCAGAGACCTGTCCCTAGAGGAGGCCTTAGAGGAAAAAAGAGTGGCCGTGGAGGAGAGGAAACTCATTTTGGCTGATGAACTGAGTCCGAAGGAGCTGGAAATTAAGACCAGGCAGGCCTAGTCCAGCAGTGATGGCGGCAGCGTTTCATCAGTGCCTTCTGACAGGAGAAGGTCCATGTACCCATGGCTTTGGTGTCCGACTTTGTAGTGGGAGACAATATAGACAGATGGTTTGAGGCATATGAGATTGCTTTACAGATCCACAAGGTCCACGAGGAGGATTGGGGAGCTACTCTGTGGAGGCACATACTTAGTAAAGGGAAAGACACCCTACTGGCCATAGAGGGGAGTGACAGGGTGAGGTATCCTCCCATCAATCAATCAATCATTTATTAGGCATGGCTACTCACCGGAGAGGGTCTTAAGGCACTGGGGGGCATAGCAGCTCCCTGAAGTTCACAGCGGTTCATTGAAGAGCCAAGTCTTGAGGTCCATCATGAACTTGGTGACTGTTGGCATCTGCCTGAGGTGGAGAGGGAGGGTGTTCCATGCCTTTGCCATGAGGAAGGAGAAGGAGTGGCCTCCCGTTCTGGTCTTCTCAATGCCCAGCACCTTAGCGAGGGAGAGTTGAGCTGAACGGAAGGATCTTCGGGGTGCGTGGAACGAGAGGCGGTGGTTCAGGTAGGCAGGTACGGTGTTGTGGAGGGCCCTCTGGGCATTGGTGAGATGCTTGAAAGTGATTCTTTTATCAACAGGGGGCCAATATAGTGTTTGAAGGTGTTGGATGGTATGGCAGTAGCCTGGTAAGTTGATTCCAGCGCAGAGTGCGTTGCCATAGTGCGGTCTGCTGCTGATGAGGGCGTAGGTGACGGTTTTCCTGTTTTTCAGGGGAATCCAGTTGTAGGTCTTCCATAGGAGTCGGAGGGTGTGGAAGCGGGAAGAAGATACAGTGTTGATTTGGTGATCCATTTTGAGTTCGGAGTCTACGAAGATTCCAAGTTTGAGTGCGTGGTCTGTGGGGCTTGGTGGGTTTCCAAGGGTGGGTGTGGTAAACCAGGTGTCATTCCAGATGTTCGGTTCCGGGCCCATGATGAGTACTTTTATCTTGTCCGTGTTTAGTTGCAGGCAGCTGTTCTTCATCAATGAAGGAGGCCCTAATCAGGAAGTTTCGTCTAACCCCAGAGAAGCACAGACAGAAGTTCAGGGACAATCAGAAGCTATCCCAACAGACCTGAGTTGATTGGGTGGATTCCTTTTGCAGGGCACTTGATGGTTGGGTGACGGGCAGTGAGGATTACCTTGGGGCTGTATACCTTGATTGCTAGAGAGCACATGTTTAGTCCTTGGGGAATATTTACAAGACCCATTCGCCATTAGAGCGTACCTTTTTTTGACACTCTGGTGGTGTAGTGCCCTTTCACATATTTCCAAGGTTGAGCTAGGCCACTTAACGTGGTTAAACGCCATCTTGTAAATATGCCCCTTTCTGCCACATTCCTCTGTGGCAAAGGGGCACGCAATGGGTGTTGCTTTGGGCATTCCACCCCAACACCCATTACTGTTTGATGCTGCCCCAGATTAACAAGGCTGAAGCAGTGCCAAAAACAGCGCCATTCTAACACCATGGATTACCAGGCAATATGAGGAGTAATTATTAATTTCTTCTAATTTTTGCTCCTTCCATGTGTGCTGCGTTCTGCAGCACATATGGAAAGAGCAAATCGCCATGAATTATTTTTTTTATGTGCAGGAAGGTCTCCCTTCCTGCACATAAACAATCACCCCTGCAGCACAGGCAACCTTGCAACATGGCGGCATGGCACCTGTGGTGGTGCTAGGCAGCTTTTTTTGCTCCAGCGCTTGGAGAAACACAGGGGTCACTGTTCCCAACAAGGTGCGCATGCGGGCATGCGTGCACCTCTCCTCCCGCGAGTGCGCACTCCCATGTGTGGAGCACGCACACACACAGGGCATCCCAAGAGAGAGTTTGCGCCGCCACTTTAAAAAGCGAACGGCGCGAAAAACAGGCACTCCCCGGATGCAGTTTTGCCCACATGAGTCATGAGTGCAGGTAAGGCTGGCTTGGGGTTTGCTGTATTTTTGGGCACGGTACAGGGCAGATTGTGGGCTTTTCTTTAAGTATTCACGGGCTGTGATTCACATGAATACTTAAAGAAAAGCCCACAATCTTCCCCGCAATGTTCTTTACTGACAAAAGAGTACAGCAAGTTTAAAAACACAGCGTGTACTTTCTGAAAGTACATGCTGTGTTTTTAAACGTGCTGTACTCTTGTTAGTAAAGTGTGGCTGCAAGAGAGATTGTGGACTATTGTTTAAGTATTCTTGTTAATCATAGCTCCTTCACGAGATGTGATTAAAATGAATACTTTAACAAAAGGCCACAATCTTCCCCGCACCGTGCTTTACTAACAAAAGAGTACAGCAAGGTCAAAAACACAGCGTGTACCTTCTGAAAGTACACGCTTTGTTTTTAAACTTACTGTACTCTTGTTAGTAAAGTGCGGCTGCGAGAGAGACAGTTACATCTGCCATTAACCCTGCTCTTGCGTCACCAATGCTGATATCTATTCAATTTATTTTGGAATAGTAAAACGGTTGGGAAATTCCGAGAAAGACTCTGATTATAATAATGATCTGTTAAGGCTGATTTTAACAATACTTGTGCCCCAGCAGAGATTGTTGGAGAGAAATGATATATGTTGCAAACTGAAGAAGTTCAAAAGATGAATGTGAAATAACTGGAGATTTTGATGAGAATGACAATAAGGTAACTAATGAGAATGAGGAAAACAAAGACATTTGAAATAAAATACAAATAAAATATTTAGAGATGAATAGGTAGTAGAGGCAGCTTCAAGCCTTTTTTAGCCAATTCTGCACTTCATTTTTAAAATATTTGAAACTTGGTGGACAGTTAAAATACGTGTACTTGATGTTAGTGTTGCCGCATGTGATCTACTTCGCACCTTTAGGATGGGCTAAACGTGAGCCTCATTGATAGGGGGGAACCAATAGGAAAGTAGGTGGGCGGAGTCAGACATAGCTTCTGCCCTTGAAAACACTGACTGCAGATCAGATGCGCAAGTAGTAGAGGGAGCTTCCAGCCTTTTTTAGGCAAATCTGCACTTTATTTTGAAATATTTGAAACTTGTTGCACAATTGAAATACCTGTACTTGATTTTGTTGTTGCCGCTTGTTTTCCCCATTGCACCGTTTAGACCACAGAACGCGATCCTCATTTGTTGGGGGAACCTGGTAGGTGGACTCAGTTAGAGCTCCTACCCTTAAATGTGATTAACATGAATACATAAACAAAAGCCAACAATCTTCCCCGTACTGGAGAGATAGCCAGGGCCGGCTCTAGGGCGGGGATGAGTGGGCGCCATTTGTGCAAATATTTTGCCATTTAAAAAGCACCTACTTCGGTGGCCTCCAGCTATTATCAAGCATCAATTAAAAGGCCAAGATAACTCGGGAGATTAATGTCAAATATTATGTTAGAGCTATATGTTTTTTTACCCACTCTTTCATCATCCTAATCTTGCCAAAAGGCCAATTTGGGTAGAAAACAATTCTTGTTATTAAAGAGAACCCCTAACACTGGTGTTACATTTTAAATTCTGAATTTATAGAAATACTCTTAAACTATATTGCCTACCAGTATCGATGACATGTTACTCCTACACTACACCTTGTAGTCCTGTCTAATGTAACATTTCCCATACACTGATTTATATACCTATGATTGTCTCTGTCCAATGTGTGTTATGTAAAGTGCTCTGACACCTTACAGTGGTATGAGTGGTGCTATTAAACTAAATGACTCAGAGAGACAGTAATTCTGGAGACTTGAGGGCCACTGTTAAAGGGCGGTGGTGAGAGAATCCGTGGCAGAGGTGGTCTTTGGGGGGCATTAACAAACATTGTCTCACAGGGTGCCACCAGTGCTAAAGCCAGCCCTGGAGATAGCTCACCTGTTATTCCTCTTTTTGTGCTCTCTCCTTTACACTTTTCTGACTTCCGGCCTCTTTTCTTCTACCTTCAAGCTCCTAATGACATCACTAATTTCCGGCCTATCTGCTTCCTTAAAAAATTCTGGAATATATTGTGTTTTCTCAACTTTCCCTTTCTCTTAAAGGTAATGACCTTCTCTACTCAGTTCAGAAGGGCTATCGTTGTGGTCATTCATCAAAATACACTTTAATTTCAGTTTCTAACTCAAAGCTTTGTGCTTGTCATCGCAAACACTCTTCACTTATTATTCTTCTTTGCCTTTCTAATGCTTGGACACAGCGCATCACTCTTTCCTTATCAACATGTCGGGTCTAGAGTACTACTCTTAACTGGTTT
The DNA here is from genome assembly GCF_964261635.1 of Lissotriton helveticus. Taxonomy (NCBI): domain Eukaryota; kingdom Metazoa; phylum Chordata; class Amphibia; order Caudata; family Salamandridae; genus Lissotriton; species Lissotriton helveticus. The sequence continues at coordinate 768,253,331 of NC_136068.1, forward strand.
CATTCTTATCATGCTTAGTTTCCTGGAAAAAGAGCATCCTCAGCAGGCCAGTAGCTCACCCTGTTTTCTGAGTTGTCCCGGGGGCTTGGTTCTAAACATCTGGTCTTCTCATTGTGCACTATTCCTCTCATTTCTGTCATTTAATCCTTTGCCTTTCTCTTCCGTTTCCATGCTGACGGCTCTCAAATCTCTTTCTGCTTTTCTTCCTTATCTGACATCCTTTCTCGAATCAACTACTTTCCTTCTTTATATGTTGATGTCCCTAAAATCGCTGCTCTCTCTACTCCAAAGCTACTTAAAACATTTGTGTTTGCCTCCTCGTTTCTCTTAACTATCTTACACCGACTTCTTATTTAGCTCAGATGCTTTTTTCACTGTTTTCCTACCAGCTTAGATTTTGTTATCTTTGAGTTATCTTCAAGGGTCTTCACTCTCTTGCTCCAGCTAACTTACTTGATGTCTCGGTGTACTCCAATTCTTTCTCTTAGTTTTGGTTCCACATCTATGTAGTTTCTTTTCTAGTTGTTTCTTTGCGCTTTCACTTCTTCACATTGCCGCCTCCTAATCTGTTAAATAATCTTCTACTTTCTATTCTCTCAACTCCTACCTTTTCTGGTTCCAGTGCAGTTTACAGTCCTTGCAGCTACCGCCTGGCCCTCCAACATTGTACCTCTGAGCATCCCCAGGACCTACAAGCTTGCCAGTGTACCCACTCTCTACTGAGCCTCTGCAGGAGGAGATGCAATGGTAAGGGCGTGTTGACCCATAGTAAAGGGCAGACCTCAGTGAACATTTTATACACATGCAGCAGTGGCGCACAAACCCTCTGGTGATAGTCAATTGACGATGCGCTGGGGGGGCAGTTAGTTTTCAGCATAGCTGACTGGGTCAAAGTAAGTCTTCAAAGTGCAGCATTTTTGTAGATCGATCACAAGTGCTCCCCAACAGGCCCTCAGTTCTGACAATCATCTAGCTCCCTGCCAAATTTATAAAAGTAAGTAATCAAAACTCTTCTGTATGTGTCTGGTGACCAACCTTCATTCTCTAATCATGCACATCCTCCATTTGTTTCAAGAAAAGGTTGCTTAAATTTGAGATGGGGAATGAAACTCTGTGGTTTGCGACTACTAAACTACACCCGGAGGGCTTTCTCAATTCCATCAGAGTATTGAAATTGTGTGTTCTTTTTCAGATTTATTTTGTTGAGGCAGTGACAAATTTTTGGAGCCCGGAGACACATTCACAGTATTTCAGTGTACTCTAGGTAAATAATATATAGTATGTGATCCACTATTTAATTCCTTTTTACCATCTTCTTTAAAAATAGTGTGCATTGCTTTTGTTATGGAGCTAAGTCTCATCAGATTCCAGATCTTGGCCTACTCGTTGGTCGCAGGAATTCTAATTTTTATGTCTGTCAGTAGACAAGACTTTTACATTTTATTAAAACTATATATACAATAATACTTGCTATAAGACACTTTCAGCCAGTCTTCTTCAACCATTGGTTTCTTGTTGCATCATTCACGTTTTTCTCCTGCCCACAGTAGCATACAACATGAGCCAATGAATCAGCCCCCTGTAGCCATTGGATAACTTCAGTGTGAGTGACTGCATTCTACTCTTTCACAAGAGCATATTCACACCCAAAGTAGTAACCTGCAGTACCAGGTACTAGTATAGCAATGCGTGCTTTTTGGGACAAAAGAAATGTCTCTGCTCTTAGCTAATATATATATTTTTTAAATATTGTCCAGTACCCAGCAGCTTCACCAACAATTAAGTCATAGCTGCCAAGGTTTTAGATTGCTATGGGGGACATTTTCATAAAGTAAGTGTTATTATGAGTGACATTTCAACCGCTATGAGTGACACTTGTGAGCAAGTATACCTAGACTGAATAAATGCTACAAATAACGAAGTGTTAACTGCATACAATACCGGTGTGGAGCACTTTTACACCAAGTCTGTACTGTGCAAAGCATTCAAATAGCCTAGCGTTTAGGGTCTCTGTCTCTTGCCTGCAGGCAGCAATGCTACATAGTAAAGTGCGCTGATGTCCTATTCAATAAAACAGTGGCCATCCTTGCTTACTGGGCCTTTGATATGCGAATGTCCCATGCTACCTGAAAGTATCCATGTCACAATATCAATTTAGGAAAATATTGTCTTACCATCATCCAGGTATGCATGTCTAGTGCCTGCTGCTGAGATCCTGAACACCTTCAGATGCAGCATATTGGGCTCCTACAACCCTCTTAACTAATTCTGGCATCAGGCTTTTTGCGCTCCATTGTAGGCAGCGACTCTTGTGCTTTTCAAAACCTGAAGTGTACTTGCCTGTGTGACCAATTTATGTCATGGCGTGTGTATCCCAACTGCAAATCTGCTTAAAGCCTCTTAACGTGGGTTGTATGTGTGGATATGTGCAGCCAAAGAGAAGCTGCTCCAGCGCAAGACCAGGCATAGCTGGAGATCGCCGCCGAGACGCTGCAGAGAGAGCCGGTGAGTGAGGACTCTATGTGGTGTGCGCATCGAGGCAGCATCAGTGCCACGCTCATGAGCGGCCCCTGCCTGATAGTGGACCGATCCACGATGGGGGTCAATTTGATTTAAAGGCTCAGAAGGGCCCCGAGGTACAGAGGTGCCGGAGCCTCTCTTAGTATTTACAGCGGAACCGCCAAGGCGGACTACAGCCACGATGGGGGCAATTCTTTCCTTAGAGCCCCAGAGGAGAGCTCCTGAGCCCGCGCCCCTACTAGTGAGTGTGGCCCAGTTTATTGAGAAGCACCGCGGGGCCAGAGGGCACCGTATGCTGGGCCCCTATTTTGAATTACAGCTGCCCCGCTTGCTAGAGGGCAGCTGCAACGTTTTGGGGGCATGTTTGTTGAGAGCCCCAGTGAGGCCCAGAGGGCACAGTGGTGCCAGGGCCCTTTTCCTGACTCACAGCTGCACCGCACCAGCAGCTGCAACGTTTGGCAAATTGTTCAGAGGACACAGTGAGTGCCAGGCCTTCATGGGAGATGCACAGTTGCCCAGCAAGTAGTGGGCAGCTGCAACGTTTAGGCTATTCTTTCTTCGGGTGCATGTTTTGAGGTAGTAGTGACATCCACTCCTTTGCCCCATACTTTTCCAGCTGCGCAGCACTTAGTGCCAGTTGCTACGTATAGGTCTGCGCAAAGTGCGCCCCCCTTGACTTCTGCTGCATTGGCAGCACGCCCTGACTTTTGGGACATAGGGCATAAAGAGCCCCCTTTGAGATGGCCAGTTGGCCGGGGGACTGCTAGGTTAATAGGGCGCCAGGCCCTAATGTGATTTATGTGGTACTAGGAAATGTGATTTACATAGTATAATTGACGCACCCTGTTTTATATCTCTAAACGTGGTTTTTGTGATTATGAGGTTGTTTGCATTTTATGGTTTATGCTAGTGAGATTATGTTCCACTGAGATTATTTCCTAATATGAGTTATATTTAGGAGGTTAGGGTCTAATGCGTTTAGACTTATGAGATGATTGCATAATGTATTTATGCTGGTGAGGTTGGGGCAGAATGTGATTCGCGCCTAATGTCATACTGTGCATAATGTAGTTTATGTTACAGGAGGATGCTGGGTGCAGTGGTTACCAGTGATTACCTTGTGTGGAGTTCCTTTTGTAGCGTGCCTGGGATGTTGTTGCTGTGCAAATGCTTTACACATGTCCTCCGGGATAAGCCTGACAGCTTGTGCCAAGCTACCAAGGGGAGGGGCAGTGGTTATCTTTGGCATGTAACTCCCTTGCCCTGACTAGAGTGGTGGTCTCTGCCTAGCTTTGGCACAAGCCTTAGCCAACCAGAGATCTCATTTCTAATAACGTTCTATCGCCTAAGCACGGAAGTCCATCAAGGTATTAGTTAGTCTACCCTGGCTTTAGGCTGGAAGTGGATTGTGTTGAACGAGGCCCTTTCTGGAGGGTCACCCCTAAACATTTTGCTTCTCTTCTTCTCTTTTTTAGATGGATTTGTTTTTTTTAGCTTTAGGACTCTGTGCACTTTACCACTGCTAGCCAGTGCTAAAGTGCATGTGTCCCATGGTAACATTGACTTATACACAACTCTGGCATATTTAATTTACTTATTAGTCCCAAGTAAAGTGCTCTACATGTGCCCAGGGACTGTAAATTAAATGTTACTAGTGAGCCAATAGCACTGATTGTGCCACCCACTTTAGTCGCTCTTTAAAACATGTCTCAGGCCTGCCATTGCAGAACCTGCGTATGCAGGTTAAACTGCCATGTAGACCTGGCAAGATAATTCACTTGCCAGGCCCAAACCTTCCTTTTTAATACATATGTCACCCCTAAGTTGGACCCTAGAAAGCCCCAAGGACAGGATGCAGTGTATTTAAAAAGTAGAGCATGTACTTTTAAGTAAGGGCGGGCGGAGGATTCTGCTCTCCCTGCGGAGTGTGCTGAGATTTGCCCATTCCACCTTCCGCAGAGAATAAGGAGTATTGGGCAAAACTCCCACTTCGCAGCATAGTGGAGTTGGCCAGCCCCCTCCTTCATCTCCCCTAAAAAAAAATATGTACAAATTAATGTAAAAAGGAATAAAAACACACTTACCTGTAATACGGCATCCCTACTCCTCCTTGCCGACATACATCTTACGAGAAGTGCCCATGCACGCACGTACGTGCTTGCGCATTTCTCACAAGATGTACGTCCGACGTCGGCTCAGGGACATCAAAGACTTCATTAAACTCTGCTACAGCCTCTGGACTCTGCCAACTGTGAGTCCTGCCCTGCCAAGTGATGTAAATCCAGTCCCGGGCCCTGGGAAGTGGATTTTCTGCAAAATCCACGTATAGCCATCCTTACGCCGGTCTGAACTGACGTATCTCGCTTTGACGCTGATGCAGCACCACTTGTTTAGTCATTAAATTAATTGCATAGTCCATTTGATAAGCATTGATAAGCACTGATAGTTCGATTAGGTTGTGAATATGTCCGCAGTCGTCCCAGAGCCGATCCGAAAATACGGGACAATCTTTCTTTTCGCAATCCTGTTGTTCAATTCAGCCAACAATTATTTGCTATAACATGTTGGCTCATCATCAGCTAAGGCTACTAGCCTATAACTGCTAGAAACTTTTGGAGGACCATTCTTTTGTAAATGATTTAGTACCCATACCTCTCCATGAATCTGGAATAAGGCCATGCAGTAAACAAGTCCTCAAGAGCAGTTGAAGGTATCCTAAACAGAATTCTAGATCCTGCTTAGTTAGCACTGCTGGCTAACCCTTGAGCATATCAGATCTACAGAACTTTAGCTCCTTAGGTATAGTTTCAGCAAAGATTAGTGGTTTATATTCATAGAAAAGTTATTTTTGAATGATAAATCTTCCTGCGATGGTAACTACATAGAGCATTATCATAGACTGTCCAAACAGATATTATGCAATCAAAGGCTGTTATTAGAATTATTTATCCATTGACAATATCTCAATAACTATGGATGATCTTTGGCTTCACACATTCCATATATTTATGTCTATTGATGTTGAATAATACCACATTTCATATGCTTGATAGAGAGCTTACAATCTTTTCTAAAAGCTCTATGGCTCCAATTGCTGGAAGAAGAATATTCTATATTATGCTCCTTTCTTACCACTTTACTCAATTGCCTCTTATTTAGCCTCAGGCGCTTGGAATACAAACCATCCCGACTGTGGCTAAAGCTGGGTTTTGATGAAATTCAGCTTTTAGAGACAGTGCATCTAATATTGAATGTTGTATCAGATCCCAACTTTTAATTATGCTCCTTATCTTGAAACTTCTGTAAAAGGCAGTGCTTAGAAGCAGTCTGAATGGTACTGGTGTGCTGTTCCACAAAAGAGCACCTCAGACTCAGTTTTTGAATTTGAGGACAACCAGCAGTTGCTGAGAAGCAGTCCATAGTGCGCTTTCTGAATAATACTTAACTAATTTCTCTATGTCCAGATTCACCACGCACTCACGCAGCGCAGTGAAGCAGCTGCAAATGCTGCGATGTTCTATGTGAGAAGGAGAGAGCAAGAAAGCGCCATCGTTATAGAAATATGGCACTCCCCCTTCCCTTTCCCTAGTGCCGGTGCTGAAATCTGCTACTGCATGCCGCGAAGACACCTGTGCACCACAGTGCAAGGGTGTCTCCGTTAGTCTAGCATAGGTTTTATTCTGGAATGGTACCCTTCCAGTACAAAATACTGTGCATAGACAGACTTTAACTTTTTTCCCCCTTTGTATGTGTGCTGTAAAGTGCAGCACACATACAAAAGTTTGAAAAGGAAGAAGTCAAAGCATTTCTCCTTCGTTGTGACTACTTCAAAAGGGCAGAGTTTTCCGATGCTAAACCATGTTGACTTTATTTAGTAAATAGGGTTTAGTGTCAGAAACCTTGGGTGGTTGCATGGGAATGCCATGCTCCACCAATGATACGCCCCCATGGGGCAAATCAATGCAAACCAGCGCTAAGCGCTGCTTTGAATTACTTTCACATTATTTCCAGCGCTAAACAAGTTTAGCACTGGAAAGTAAATCAGAAAAAACGTTTTTGCCCTTATTTGTGTCACTTTTGTGAAGCAAACATGGTGTAAAATCTCAGTAAATCTCTCCCTTAGTTGTGGTTGGGAAGACACCCAATGGTTTAGGAAATCAGGCAGCATCCATGGCTGAGTGAATTGTTCCAGTCATCTTGAGTTTAGATTTGAAGGATTTTGTTTCAAAACATTTTGCTCATTCACAATCAAACTGCATCACGGGCCTCAGTACATGTCATAACCCTTATCTGCATGGCGATCATGAACGTGACCCAAAAGGTGCAGTTGTATGACTTGCTTTGTGGTTGGTGCCCCTTCTTTCTAGGTTCTAAGCCCACCTTTCATGAATAGAGTGACAACCAGCTAGCCCATCAGGCATTTGCAGCCATATGCTTATGGTCATAAAACAACAAAGGAGCAAAAGAAAGAGATCGATCACTGCCAGAATATCGGAAACACAATATTTGTGTGGACAGAATTTGTGTCATAAATATCGATGACCAAAATATCTATGTACCTTGACGATATATATATATTGTGATATACATATTGTCAAGGTCCATATATGTGGAATTATATATAGTAAAACTTTGCATACCTATGCTTACCTATCGAAACTTACCTTCATTACATTTTTGTCTATGATATTCGTGATTTATATAGCGCGAAGTAGACTAAAATTTCTACCATGTTCTCTGAGACAGTTAGGATTATAAAATGTAATAATTCTAACAGCCCATTCTGGCCTAAGGAGAACAGGTAGTCTTGCAATAGTGAGAAACGAAAATGGTTGTAATTCACTATTAGGACATGCCACACACATCAGGGCTTGTCCTACCTTTTACTTACAATGCACCCTGCCCTTGGGCCTACCATAGGGGTGACTGATATGAAGAAAAGGGAAGGTTTAGGGACTGGCAAGTGGGTGCACTTGCCCAGTCAGCATGACAGCACCAGACTGCACACAGGCTCTGCAATGGCAGACAGACACATTTTATAAGGCTGCTTCTGTGGGTGGCACAACCAGTGTTGCAGGCCCACCAGCAGCATTTGGATTTACACGCCCTGGGCACACTCATTGCACTAGACTAGGGTCTGACGGGTTAACCAAATAGCCAAACATGGAACCACTGATTAATACATCAATTTACAATAGGGAGCACTTGCACTGTGGTACTGGATAGCAGTGGCACAGTGCCCAAAGCATCTAACACCAGCAAACATACATGAGGAAACAGCAAAAATGGAAGGGAGACCCACAGCAATGGTGCCAGGTCTAACAATAAGGATATAGGCCCTCCAAATGTCCTTAAAGAAGTATTTACCACCTTTCTAGACCCAGCCGTATCTCTCCTCAATAACTCCATGAGGCAAAGCGTGATCGCAAATTCCTTCAAAGAGGCAATAGTGGACCTGCTACTAAAGAAAGCTGGTGACAATCCACATATACTGAAAAACTATTACTCCATATCCTTGCAACCGTATCTTGCAAATGTTTTAGTGGCACACGTGGCAAGCTGCTTATATTCCTTTTTAGAGGACACACATTTTCTTGATCCTCACTAGGCAGGTTTCCGACTGACCCATTCTACTGAAGCAGTAATTTTTTCATTTGTGGATGACGTGAGGGAGGCAGTGGATAGAGGCAGCCATCAGGTGCTAGTTCTCCTTGATTTTTCTGCAGCTTTTGACATGGTCGACCATGATCTGTTGATTGACAGTGTCAGATCTGCAGGCCTCCAGGACTCAGGGTTGAACTGGATTATGTCCTTTTTGAAAGACTGGTACCAGTCAGTCTGTTTATTCCCTATCGGCTCCCCAAAGGTCCAACTCTCTTTGGAGTTGGACCAAAGAAGCCTCTCTGTCGCCCCACCTTTTTTATTTATATATACGTCCTCCGCTACACTCTCTGGGGAAAGATGAAGGTGAAGATTTATAATTATGCAGCTGATATGCAACTACTGTTTCTATCGACAATTCGCTGGAATCTCAAGCTGCCTTTCAAAGTACACTGCTGTTTATCAGGGACTGGATGAGTTTCAACCAACAGAAGTAAAATTCCGACAAGACGGAAATCGTCATTCCAGTACTAAGCCTGACACATGGAATCCTAGTTTTAGGACAGCAGAAATGGGCACCCCTTCCCAGCCCAAGACATCAGTCAAGAGTCTTGGGGTTTTGATCGTCAATAATTTGTCAATGAAACACCAAATAGGAGATGTTATATCATCATGTTTCCTACTAGTACGCAAAATATGAACAAATCTGTAAATTTCTTAAAATGTAAGCCCTCATTCAGGTACTTATGGGACTAGTGATCTCTAGGTTAGGTTATAAAAATTCCCTCTGTTTAGGTATTCCAGAGGGTCTTAACTGTAGGCTACCACTGGTACAAAACCAGGCTGCCAGTGTAATTGATCAAAAACCCAGCATTACCACCCTGTTGAGGAAATTGCACTGGCTCCCAGTAAAACAGAGAATGGTGTTTAAGACAGGTTGCATTATTTTTAAATCTTTATGTGGCAACAAGCTTGTTTCATTTCCAGTCACATTAAAAAATGCACACCGACCCGCAATTTAAGATCCTCTCATCTAAATCTGCTTATCATTCCCCCTTTTAAAAAGAAAAGACTTAGAGGCTCTAGATTTTCCATACTCGCTCCTCAAATACGGAATTTCATGCCAGTTGAAATAAGGATGACCCTCCTGCAAATCAGATTTAGACAGCTTCTGAAAACTTGGTTTTCTAAACAGGCCTATAATTAAAACTGGGAGCGATGTGTGGTTGTTCTATTTTCAAGTGCCAAGAGACCGTTTGGTGTATGTGCGCTGTATAAATGCTTATAACATATTATCTCTTTCATATAAAAGAGCTATGCGCCAAGGTTTTAAGTGGTTTGTGGAAAATGTAATGGTGTGACCATGCATTATAAGGAATAATGTATCCCCAACCGTACATGATAAGGATATTGCAAGTCATTTGTGTTCCATAACCCTATAAAGGAACTCAGCCTCATTCCTCTATTTGGTCATTGAACTTCCCTGTAAATGTCAATACCCTTATAATGAGCAGTAGAGGGCACTTTTTCTCATATATCATCAATCAATCCAACAGCATTTATAAAGTGCAGATAATCACCCACAAGGGTATCCAGGCGATGAGAGCCAAACTGTTCGGGTGCATCTCATTTAAAACAGTAGTAAATAAATCAGTCAAGGCTATTTGATTTTTAGAAGATAAAATAGCTTTTAGCAAATGTGCCATGAATCAGTGATGAATTCACACACCCTTGGCTTCACACAAAACTGAATAGGAGAGAGCGTTGTGCACAATGCAAACGAAAACGAATGGAATAACGATATGACTTGTTTCCGACAATTGACTTTACGCCATCTTGGGCAAACAGGACTTTGGTACAAAGCTGTAGGTTGGATCAATCTTGCGCGTTTTATGCATTTGCCACTCTCTCTGAAATGACAATAAGCCGCAGCTTTGTGATCCAATAAATCGTTTGGGTGTTTGCAACTGCCAGGAGGCATTGTTTTACCTTAGACATGACTTAGCGATTGCTTTAGAAGGAATTATCCGTAGTTGATAATTAGATTTATTAAAATCTTGGAAGCCGCACAAGAATTGTTGGCATCTTCCATCCAATAAACTCAGTAACAGCCATTTAATGCATTGATCAATCAATTGGATTTTAATATTTGGTATTATTTAACCATTTGGGATTTGTTTTGTTTTATTTTCTATGTAAACATTAGTGTTTTAGGAGTAAAACATGTATTCTATTCTTTTGTTCTATTACAGACATATTGTATTTTTTAGCATGTTGTGACGCAGCTAATCTATAGTAATATATTTCATAACAATGCTTGTTAAAAGTTTGTACTGATTTTTTAAATACATATACAAACAAAACAATCCAATCATAGCTGTCTTGTCCTCTCACCTAAGAAAAAATCAGGACCAGTGGCCTAAAAGTCAGGGAACATTCCAAGCCCACACCTAGCTACTCTGAGCATGACTTCGGCATCACTTGCTCAATCAGCTGAGCTAACCTCAAAGTGTGCCATGCATAGAAGCATACAAAAACTGTGCATTGAAAAGGTACATATCCTTGATCATCCCAGGGAATAGAGAATTTACTACAGGTGGCTCTCTCACAAAGTATCCTACACAAGGGTACCCGCTTAGATTTGATAAAGGGACATGCCTCGGATACACTCACACCAGTGGAGCTTTCACAATCAAATTCTACTCTGAAACCTGATTTTCAACAGAGCACTAGACCGAGGACAGGACTATGGTCTTAAAGTCATTGAAACCAGTTGCATCTGAAGATTGGAATTCATGGACAACCTTTCATTAACATTACTAGAGCAACAACTGGCTAGCCTTTTAGGCGCCTGCAGCCATATGCTGACAATCATAGAACAACCATAGAGCAAAAGAAAGAGACAGAACAGAACCAATGATATTCAACTCCATTTTAGTAAGGAGAAGCCCAGTGTTTTTTATTTGTTAAAGAATGAGTGTCAGTGCCCAAAACTGTGCTCAGAGGCCTGAAGCTATTAAATATCAGTCTGTACAAAACCAAGGCTGTGTAGTCTTCAATCCACCTGGGGCCTCTTTAACCCACTACCACACACTCCCTGCCTCTTTATCTCACTCGCAAGGCTGATGCTTTCCCCCTTTGTGACGGTTTTTCCCGTCTTTCTCTGCCTCCTTTTTTCCCCTTTATGTGTGTTCCCTCTCTCGCTTTTGATAAATGTCTAATGCAAGAAATGAGTGCTCCCCAAGCAACCACCGGCTCAAATTAAGCACGCAAAAGACCTAAGGAGGCTACCTAAACAGCATTGAAAGATACATTTATAAACACAAAAGAACGTTTTAAGCGGTGTAGCCGATGTTAAGCCATCGCCCTATAACAGCATCGTCCGCATACGTTTTTGCAGAAAGGCCCATGAAGGTTACGTCACCTAGTAAAGACAAATGAAAACAATGTGCCCTATAAACATGTTTTTCGATTTAATAATCCAAACTACTTTCCAAAGTAAAAAGTAGCCTTCTTCAAAGCCACAAAATGCCCAAATCCATAAATAGTCATCAAATGGCTGATGAAAAACCACTCTTTTGTGCCTTCAAGACCTAATGGGATTTGTGCTCCGTTTTGTTGTTTGATTTTTTTTCTTTAGAATGTCTGAGAAAGCCAGGTAGCCCTTAAGTTAAAATGCATATTCAATAAATTATCCTGTTCTCTGTTTTATGTGGACTATTCAAGGCTTATTCTCTGTCCTTTGCCTTCGTTTGTTTGAAAGTGACATTATTGTTTAAGGAGAAGAACAATCTCGCCTGCAACAAACGTCGACAGAATGAGAAGACTAAAGTCACAGTTTATTGCTTTGCTCGCCGTGTGTTATATTTTATTGCACGGAACCTATCAGCGAGCAACAGACTAATGCCTGCAAAGCACATCTATTCACCGCAAAGGACACGAGACATTTTTATAATCCCCGCCGGCTGCTTCTGCTTTAAAACTCTGAAACAAAAAGAAGGGAAAAGTACAACTACAATCAGACAGCCGTGCCCCTGCAGGGTACCAGCGTGACTGCAGGAAAGCCAAGTTTGGCTTCTGCTTGGACTCAGCCCAGTTTGTGGCGCCTACTCAGAGCTGCCTGTTAGAAGAGACGCAGCATGCCAGGGCTCCTGAAAGACTTCAGACAATGTAAGGACACTTGGCACTGACCAGGTGCGGAAGGATTCGGTGGCTTTCAAGCACCTTAAGGCCATGAGTATGAACACATTTTTCCATAGACACAGAATGTATAAAACTCTTTGATACATCTGGCCCTTAGTTCTTAAAAAAGTGAACTGTAGATAAAACTTTTATCCAAATTAAATTTTCTTTCGCAAAACCGAACATTTTGAAAACATTGTTCGACTAAGTTGGGCCCATTCTTTTACTGGGCCAGCTGTTTCTTACATACCCAGGGGCTGTATGCATGAAGAAAAAAATTGCCATTCGAATTCGTGAAAAATACAGAATCGTTTATTGCAAATCCACGTGTTCTAATAATGACTATTACCAAACAGAGGTCGAAGTGGGCTGGATCGGAGGTGCACAAAATACCCATACTACTTTAATTTACAAAAAATCTTCCCCATGACGGTTAATTCTGACATTTGAGAGGCCTCAGCGGAAGAGAGGGGAGGCATTCTTCAGTGCTGTGAAGCCAGTGAGGGGTGGATAGCTAAAGGATAAACAAACCTTCTCACCTGGGTGGCTGCGGCCTGGAAACAAATGTAAGGACCCAATTTATGAAGCCCCTTGCACAGTAGAACGTCACTTTTTGTGACGTTTTGTGGCACAGGAGCCTGCTCCATATTTACCAGGCAGTACTATACAACTGTTTTTGGCTTAATGCTGCCTCATAAATATTGTCACTTTTAACACAGTTTTTTGCGTTAATGGGGCATGCAATGGGTGTTGCTGGGGGTGTTTCCAGCAACATCCACCTCATTTTGACTCTGCCCCAGACTTACGAGAGATCGTAAATCTGAGGCAGCGCCAAAAACGTACAGCTCCCCCAGGGAGGCGTAAGGGAGGCACAACGAGGAGATATCTTTATTTCTCCTCGTTTTTCCTTTTTCTATGTGTGCTGCAATCTGCAAGACAAATAGAAAAAGGGAAAAGCCTCTTGTGATTGTTTTTGTGCATGAAGGTTTCCCTTCTTGCGCAAAAACAATCATCCTCTGAACGCAGGCACCCTTGCACCAGAAAGTCAAGCTCTGCCTTGTTGAGAACTCATGGCTATACCATTTAAATCAAATAGTGGAAAGAGTGAAAACCAGCACACTTACCAGTCAACATAAGTTAATCCAAAATATGATATATTGAATCTGCCATGTCAATGAAACCAAACAGTAAGTAATGCCTTTTGCTTCAGCCATCCCGCCGCACTCCAGGAAGAAACGGAAAGATGCAGGGCAGAGGGACAACAGGAAATGGAAATTGGGGAGCCTATTGGACCATAAATGCAGGAACATCGAAGCACCTAAGTCCTCCACCCTTTCGCCTCTGGCATAAGAACAGTATATGGGCCCTAATGCAAGGGCAAAATATAAAATGCAAAGCCTTAATTATAGCCTGGAAGTCAAAAACAGCAACAATTACGATTCAATGCTCCCCTCAAACCCCTGAGCCGAGGTGCTACTACACATACCGCACTATTCAGATCTACACCCCTGCACATGGTCAAGAGTTAGCTGATACACATATCCCCTCATACAAACCTGCGGTGTGGCTAACACAACAACAAAATACAGAGGCCCTTGTGATGACAAGGCAATTCAGATGTTGACTCCGCTATGCTGCAGCCATACCACAAGTCGCCATTGACCACAAAGGAGTGGGGCTTGTCCCCAAAACAGGCACATTTGGGGTTTTAGAGATCCTAATGCTGGGTAACATCACCAACAATGAAATACCCTGTGAGTAGTTAGTAAAACAATTGGGGGTCTTGGCAAACATATTATGGAAAAACATCAGGCTGTGTGTGAGACCGTCAATAAGGGCTACAAATCATTGTATAATGACACAAATGTAAACACCTTGGGTTCATCAATTCCTTATGCAGTACATTAATGGCTGAATCAAGCACACAAATGTAAAGAAAAACAACCCCATTTACTCACAAGAATGGTTGGGTTTGGCAGGTCAGTAAAGTGGTTGGTCAATGCACCTGCTGTGCAGGCCAGATGTTGTTATGTTATGTTATGTTATTTGGAATTTATAGAGCGCGAACTGCCGCTCCGAAAGGAGCATCCTGGCGCTAAGGAGCGAGGGAGTCAACAGAAGTGAGAACTAGATGGCAGCCAATACATATGCATCTGACAAGTTAAATAGCCAGGTTTTAAGTTGCTTACGAAAAGGGGCTTCTCGGTCTAATAGTCTTAGCTCCTTTGGCATAGCATTCCATGCTCTGGAAGCCAGGACACTAAGGGTTTTTCCCCCTTTGGTCTTATAATGAAAAGTGGGAGTGTTGATTAAGTTACAACCTGCTGATCTCAGAACTCTAGTGGGGTTGTAGCGCGAGTATCTTTTTGAGAGATACTTAGGGCCAATATTATTTAGCGCTCTAAAGGAGGTCAGTAAGATTTTAAAAAGAATCCTTTTATGGAGAGGAAGCCAATGCAATTTCCTGAGGGCCGCAGATGCCGAAGATTTCCTAGGCAGTTTTAATACCAGGCGTGCAGCTGCGTGTTGGACGCTTTGTAGTTTTTTTTGCGTCAGCTTTTTTACTCCTGCCATCAGGCCATTGCAATAATCAAGATGGGAGAGTATAAGAGCAACATCCACAGACTTTCTTGAGTCGGTGGGAAGAAAATCAAATAATTTTTTCAATGATTTGATGATATTAAAGCAGCTACCTGCTACACTCCTTATTTGGTGGTCAAAGGATAGAGATTAATCAAAAAGAATGCCCAGGTTTCTGGCCGTTTCCACTGAACTGGGAGGTGGAGTGGCCCCCTTAGGCCACCATTTACTGGGGCTGAAGTTGACATTTTTCCCAAGGGGCAGCATTTCCGTTTTACTCGAATTGCATTTAAGATGATTGTCATTCATCCATTGGAAGACATCGGTAAGGCAATTCTGAAAATGTAGTTTAGCCCTTGTGGAATTTTTATTGAGAGATACAATCAATTGGGTATCATCAGCATATGATGTTACCAGAATCCCATAGGATTCAATTAAATAGATAAGGGGCGCCATATAAATATTAAAGAGTAAAGGGCTCGGAATGGAGCCCTGGGGAACTCCAGAGGTGACACTTTTCTCCTTCGAGAGAAAAGGCCCCAGTGAAATGGTTTGAGTTCTCTCTGACAGGAAAGATCTTAACCAGTTAAGGGCCCCATCTGTTATTCCACTCATTTGCAGTCTATCAATAAGGATTTTATGGGAGATGGTATCAAACGCCGCCGATAAGTCAAGTAAAATCAGGACGGCGTCTTTCCCTTCATCCTGTAATTTTTTGATGGCATCAGTTAGTTCAATAAGGGCCGTTTCCGTGGAATGCTTTGGTCGGAAGCCTGATTGTTGGGGATGTAGGATATTATGTGTTTCCACAAAGTTCGTCAGTTCTTGATGAACCATATGTTCGGTTATTTTACCGAGGACAGGGAGAAGAGATATGGGACGAAGTCTAGAAAGGTCTGAGGGGTTTTTATTTTGCTTTTTCATCAGAGGTTTAACTACAGCTTTTTTCCAGTCCACGGGCACAATCCCGGAAGTGAGTGAATCATTAACTATTTGATTTATAATGGGATTCACAACATCAATTATCTGATGAAGAATGAATGGGGGACAAGCATCAGATGGGGATCCTGATTTACAAGCCATAATAACTTCATGGGTTTGTACGAGGGTTACAGGCTTAAACATACTGATGGTATTCAGCACGGGTGGGGCAGAGTCATTTACACTCTTTGTGGTGAAATATGCAGTGGGTGAAAATTCGTCCTGTATAAGTTTTATTTTTTGATCAAAATAGTCAGCGATTTGATCGCAAAGACTTTGGGACGGAGGGATTTCTTGTATTAAGGCTGTGGGCTGGGTGAAGGACTTTACTATGGAGAAGACTTTTTTTGTCTTTGTTGGGCTTCCCGAATCATTTTTGTATAGTAATCCCTTTTAGCGATTTTAATATTGGCAAAATATATGTTCCTATATTTTATAAAAAGGGCTTTCGCAGTCGGGTCGTAATTTTTCCTCCACTTTCTTTCCCCTTTTTTACACTGGTGATGAGCTTCAGCTAGGAGCTTCCTGTACCATGGGGCACTTAACTTTTTTAATTTATCATCATTTTTAGCGGGACGTTTCAGTGGGGCAAGGTTATTGGTTGCTAGTTGCATCCAGGTGTGGAAAATTTTGGAATCATGTTCGACGTCGCCGGAAAGACTGGGGACCTGTGACTGGGCTGAAGATTTGAGCTTGCTGTTTTTTGCAATAAGTGCCCAGTTATGACTGGCGGCAGGTTGCGAGGTAATTTTTGCCATTTTATGGGGGCAACGAATGTTTACATGAAGTGGAATGAAACAATTATCTGTCCAAATTTGAGGGATAGGTGGGTGAGTAACTAAGTGAGGAAAGTTAGAACATATCCCATCAAGTGTGTGGCCTGATTGATGTGTTACATTTGTTACTTTTTGAGAAAGGCCAAATATTTCAAGTGTCTGGTAAAAATTAGAGACCTGTGGGTTTGTCTTGGATTCTTACTGTAAATTAAAATCTCCAAGAAGCGTGAAATGGGGATAACGCACTAGCAGCTGTCCCAGGGCTTCACCCAGAGATTCGAGAAACACAGTAGGACTGCCCAGGGGACGGTATATTAAGCCTCCTGTAAAAGACAATGAGGCGTTAAGCCTGATAGAGAAGCCGATACTTTCAGCGCATTTGAGGTGGCTGAGACTGAAAGTGTGGCACTCCAAGACGCTTCTAATGATTATGGCAACACCTCCACCTCTGTCACTTGACCTGTCCAACCTAAGTATGTTATAATCAGGTGGCAGAGCGATAGACAGATCAGGGTTGCTCCAGTCATTAAGCCATGTCTCGGTTATAAAAAGGAAATCAAGTTTGTGTTCCAGAATTAATTCCTTGATATCCTGGCTATGACTGCACATTGACCGCGCGTTTATCAGCCCACCTATAAGGCTAGGTTGGCTATTAGAAGTAATACCCATCTGTGGTGGAGTGTCAGATGGGAGCACAGGCGTAGTCCAGGAACAAGTTCTACAGGAAAAAGGCCCCCAAGTAAGCTCCATGGAGATTTGGCAAGTGCACTTATTTTGGAGATTAAGCTTTCTGAGGTCATTAGCTTGATACACGATATGAGGGGAATTTAGGCCAGCGAGGCCTACGCCTGTCGCGGTCTTGGCACGGGCGGGCGCAGACGGGCTTGCTTTTGGCGCGCCTCCGGAGCGACCACCGCGCTCGCCCGCTGCGCGGTAGCCACATAATGGATTAAATAAGAAACAGGAAGTTGATGGGGGTGCCAGAGATCAGAAACCACCCTAAACACTAGAGCGCTAATCTTCAGGCAGGTCAGGATAACGTTCCTTGCACCGCGTTAGCGCTCCAGATTCAACAGTGGGACACCCCCGCGCCGCACGGCCACCAGCTGCTGCGTGTGCCCCCAGCCGCCTCTGCCTCGCTGCCGCCTCGTTGCCGGCTCCCGCCGCTGCGAGTGGTTTTTTGTACTATTTTTGACAGTAATTTGTGCTTGTCTTGTAACTTGTTTTCCCTTGTTTTTCCCCGCTTTTTCGTGCATTTGTGCCTGTTTTCTACTTGTTTTCTCCTCCGTGTTGCCCTCCTTCCTTGTTGTCCGCCTACCGCCTTCCTCGACGCCCCCCGCCCTCCCTTCCCGCCACCGCCGCTTAGCCACGCCCCTTTTTGCCTTCTGTAACCCTCCCCGCTCCCGCCTCCCAGCTGCTCCGCCCACCCGCGCACTTCGCCTTAAATGGCGACCGTGCGAACGCGCAGCGTTGACGCGCAGCGGGCGCGCCGATTGTGCGCCGAAGGCGCGCCAAAGGTAAGCCCGTCTGCGCCCGTCCGCGACCGGAACGCGACCAGCGCCAGGACCCCTGGCCCCCACCGACGGAAGCCGACCCGACGAACCTACAGCGCCGCCGACCTCACCGCACTCAACACCGGCCACATCCCAGGATGTCACCGAGCCGCCCCGAAGCACACCCACGGACCCTTCAGCTGCCTCGCCTGCAAGTTCACCTGCATCCGGACCTTCCCTGCACCCGACAAGCCGAACTCCAGCAGCACCCACCTCAAGTGCATCCTACTCAACACCCGCTCCGTCCACAGACATGCCGTAGAACTCTGGAACCTGCTCGACACCACCGCCCCCGACGTTGCCTTCATCACCGAGACCTGGATGAACGCCTCCTCAGCCCCAGACATCGCCATCGCCATCCCAGAGGGATACAAGATCACCCGGAGGGACCGCGACAACCAGACCGGAGGAGGCATCGCCATCATCCACAGAGACACCATCCGCATCACGACCAACACCGACGACACCCTCACCACCGCTGAACACCTGCACTTCCAGATCCACACCAACCCGAAGACCACCCTCAGAGGCACCCTGATCTACCGACCCCCGGGACCGCGCACACGATTCAGCGAGGACATCGCCGACTTCGTCAGCCCGCACGCTCTCCCCTCCGCCGACTACATCCTCCTGGGGGACCTCAACTTCCACCTGGAGAACAACAACGACCGCAACACCATCACCCTGCTCGACAACCTCGACAACCTCGGACTCAAGCAACTGGTGACCACCCCCACCCACCTCGCCGGACACACACTCGACGCCGTCTTCTCATCCAGCAAAGACGTCACCTTCAGCCACGCAACAGGACTCCACTGGACGGACCACAGCTGCGTCCACTTCACCTTCAGAAGAACGACGATCCACCACCGCCAGCAACAGGTGGCTCGAAGAAGCTGGAACAAGATCACAGCCGACCAGCTCACCGCCTCCCTGAGCCAGCACCCTCCCGCCAACTCAGCGAACCCCAGCCAGGCCGCCGACAACCTCACGAAGTGGATCAGCAACTGCGCGGACGAACTCGCCCCTCTAAGGACCCCGCCCAGCAGATCCTGCAGCAGAAAAACACCATGGTTCACCGACGAACTCAAGAGCTCCAAGAAGAACTGTCGAGCCCTCGAGAAAGCCTGGAGAAGGGAACCAACGACGGACAACATGACCACCCTCAAGCTCGCCACCCGGAAACACCACCAACTGATCCGCGCCACCAAGAAAAATGAATACAAGGACCGGCTGGACAACAACGCACACAACTGCAAGGAACTCTTCAACATCGTGAAAGAGCTCTCCAACCCCAACGCCGGAAACAACGACATCACACCGTCGCAAGACCTCTGCAACTCCCTCGCGTCCTACTTCCACAACAAGATCACGGACATACACAACAGCTTCAACAACCAACCAACGCAAGCCACAACCGCAACGACGCCACCCACCACCACCCTCCGCACCTGGACTCCGATCAGCACCGAAGACACCATCCGCACCATGAACTCCATCCATTCAGGATCTCCGACTGACCCCTGCCCTCACCACGTCTTCAACAAGGCCGACGCTGTCCTCGCACCCCACCTGCGGGACATCATCAACACCTCCTTCGACTCCGCCACCTTCCCTGAGAGCTGGAAGCACGCCGAACTCAGCGCTCTCCTCAAGAAACCCACAGCAGACCCCACCGACCTCAAGAACTACCGTCCCATCTCGCTCCTCCCGTTCCCGGCCAAAGTCATCGAGAAGACCGTCAACAAACAGCTGGCCGCCTTCCTCGAGACGAATGGATCCCTCGACCCCTCACAGTCCGGCTTCCGAGCGAACCACAGCACCGAGACCGCCCTCATCGCCGCCACCGACGACCTTCGAACTCTGATGGACAACGGAGAAACAGCGGCCCTCATCCTCCTGGACCTCTCCGCGGCTTTCGACACTGTCTGCCACCGCACCCTAGTACAGCGCCTCAGCAACATCGGAATCCAGGAGAAGGCACTGGAATGGATCACCTCCTTCCTCGACGGAAGAACACAAAGAGTCCGCCTACCACCGTACAAGTCAGAGGCCACCAAAGTCATCTGCGGCGTACCCCAAGGATCCTCGCTGAGCCCAACCCTCTTCAACGTCTACATGAGCCCCCTCGCGGCCATCGCACGCCAACACAACCTGAACATCATCTCCTACGCCGACGACACCCAGCTGATCCTCTCCCTGACCAACGACCCCGCCACCGCCAGAGCCAACCTGCACGAAGGGATGAGAGACGTAGCCGAATGGATGACGACCAGCCGCCTGAAACTGAACTCAGACAAGACGGAGGTCCTCATCCTGGGCTCCACGCCCTCCGCCTGGGACGACTCCTGGTGGCCCCCCGCCCTGGGCACCGCACCCAAACCGACGGACCACGCACGCAACCTGGGCTTCATCCTGGACTCCTCCCTCTCCATGACCAGACAAGTCAACGCCGTCTCCTCGTCATGCTTCAACATCCTGCGCATGCTACGTAAGATCTTCCGGTGGATCCCCACCGAGACGAGGAAGACGGTCACCCAAGCCCTCGTCACCAGCCGACTGGACTACGGCAACGCCCTCTACGCCGGAACCACGGCCAAACTCCAGAAGAGACTCCAGCGGATCCAGAACGCCTCGGCGAGACTCATCCTCGACATCCCCCGACGCAGCCACATCTCCGGACACCTGAGAGATCTGCACTGGCTCCCGGTCAACAAGAGAATCACCTTCCGGCTCCTCACCCACGCGCACAAAGCCCTACACGACCAAGGCCCGAGCTACCTCAACAACCGGATCAACTTCTACACTCCCAAGCGCCTCCTCAGATCAACCAACCACGCCCTCGCCGCCGTCCCCCGCATCCGAAGAGCGACGACAGGAGGAAGATCCTTTTCCTACCTGGCCGCCAAGACCTGGAACTCACTTCCGACCAATCTGCGCCTGACCCAAGACCACCTCTCCTTCAGGAGGAAGCTCAAGACCTGGCTGTTCGAGCAGTAGCGGCACCCCCCCCCCTCCCAGCGCCTTGAGACCCTACGGGTGAGTAGTGCGCTCTACAAATGACCTGATTGATTGATTGAACAGCCCCACAAAGCAGTCTGGTTAAAGTGAAAAAAATACCTAAGTGCAAAATAAGCAATTCACAGATTTTTAGTTAAAAGAATGTTGCCACAATTAAAAGCAAACAGTGCAATTTAAAAGACATAGCTATGCTTGCTTGTCTGTGAAAAGTAACAAGCATGCCACGAGACTCATGTTATGAACCGCAGGCCTCTACTTCCCACAATAAATAGTAACTGGAAGTGGAGGGGGGGAGCCAGAGATCAGAAACCACCCTAAACACTAGTGCGCTAATCTTCAGGGGGGACAGGATAACGTTCCTGGCACCGCGTTAGCGCTCCAGAGGCAATAGCCCCACAAAGCAGTCTGGTTAAAGTGCAAAAAATACCGAAGTGCATAATAAGCAATTCACAGATTTTTAGTTAAAGAATGTTGCCACAATTAAAAGCAAATGGTGCAATTTAAAAGACACAGCTATGCTTGCTTGTCTGTGCAAAGTAACAAGCATGCCACGAGACTCACGTTATGAACCGCCGGTCGCTACCTCCTGCAATAAACAGTAACAGGAAGTGGAGGGGGGAGCCAGAGATCAGAAACCACCATAAACACTAGAGCGCTAATCTTCAGGCGGGTCAGGATAACGTTCCTGGCACCGCGTTAGCGCTCCAGATGCAATAGCCCCACAAAGCAGTCTGGTTAAAGTGCAAAAAATACCAAAGTGCAAAATAAGCAATTCACAGATTTTTAGTTAAAAGAATGTTGCCACAATTAAAAGCAAACGGTGCAATTTAAAAGACACAGCTATGCTTGCTTGTCTGTGCAAAGTAACAAGCATGCCACGAGACTCACGTTCACTCTCCAGGTCGAGAGGAGCCATTATAGTGAGGCTGTTCCTCAGGGCTTAGTTCAAGTTGCCAATGTGTTGGAGGCAGTGGTAGAAGTGGGCGGGGACGAAAGGGCACGGCGTGCCCCTACTTCTAAAAATTATTTCAGTCCGTTCTCCTACTTCTCACTTTCAAATAAAGCATCCCGGGACGGCAAGAATAGTCCTACTTAAAACGATAACTTTTTTCATTCAGCTTCCAGGGGCTGCTCGCAGTTCTCTGTTGAACTCCAGAGGCTGCAGCAGCCCCTCCCTGAGCTCGCACAGACTGAGGGCATGCCCATTGTCATTCTGATTGAGGCAGATTATCCCCTTTGGAATGATCATGCGCCCGCCCTCTGCCTTCATATCAAGTGTCAGTGAGATCGGAGTTGGTGATTTCAGAGGAGCTTTCCCCAAACAGAGTGCTGTGGGGAACTTGACACCTTGTGTAATTTGTCAATGTTGTACACAGAGTGAACTGTGCAGGAGCAGTGACTGGACAGAAGAGACGACAGGAAAGAAGAGGTACTAGGGCAGGAGAGGTGGCCAGGCAGGAGAAGTATCGGGCAAGAGAAGTAACACACAGGAGAAGTGACGGGCAGGAGACGTAACGGATAGGAGAAGTGACGGGGCAGGAGAGTTGACGTGTCAGGAGCAGTGACGAGACAGGAGAGGTGACAGGAAAGGAGAAGTGACGGGGCAGGAGAACTGATGGGGCAGGAGAAGTGACGGGGCAGGAGCGGTGATTAGGCATGGGCAGGAGCGGTAACCTGCAGGAGCAGTGAACGGATAGGGGTAGTGAACGGATAAGAGCAGTGAACGGGGCAGGAGAAGTGATGGGACAGGAGAAGTGATAGGGTTAGAGCGGTGATCGGGCAGGAGTGCTGACCGGACAGGAGCAGTGAACGGGCAGGACCAGTGAACGGACAGGAGCTGTGACGGGGCAGGAAAAGTGACAGGTAGGAAATGTGACGAGGCAGGAAAAGTGACGGGCCAGGAGCAGTGACGGGGCAGGAGAGGCACAGGAAAGGAGAGGTGACTAGGCAGGAGAGGTAACTGGGCAGGAGAGGTGACCGGGCAGGAGAAGTGACAGGCAGGAGAAGTGACGGGGCAGGAGAAGTGACAGGGCAGGAGAGGTGACGGGGCAGGAGAGGTGACGGGTCAGGAGAGATGATGGAGCAGGAGAGATGACGGGGCAGGAGAGGTGAAGGGGCAGGAGAGGTGACGGGGCAGGAGAGGTGATGGGGCAGGGGAGATGACGGGCAGAAGAGGTGACGGAGCAGAAGAAGTGACGAAGCAGTAGAAGTAATGGGGCAGGAGCGGTGATTAGGCATGAGCAGGAGTGGTAACTGGGCAGGAGCAGTGAACGGACAGGAGTAGTAAACGGGGCAGGTACAGTGAATGGTGCAGGAGCACTGAACTGGGCAGGAGCAGTGAAAGGGGCAGGAGTAGTGAATGGGGCAGGAGCAGTGAATGGGGCAGGAGCAGTGAACAAGGCAGGAGAAGTGACGGGCCAGGAGATGTGACGGGCCAGGAGAAGGAAGGGGGCAGGGGAATTGATGCAGCAGGAGTGTTGATCGAGCATGAGCAGGAGTACTGACTGGACAGGAGCCGTGAAGGGGCAGTGAGCGGGCAGGAGCGGTGACGGGGCAGGAAAAGTGACGGGTAGGAAATGTGACGAGGCAGGAAAAGTGACGGGCCAGGAGCAGTGACAGGGCAGGAGAGGCAACAGGTAAGGAGAGGTGACTGGGCAGTAGAGGTGACTGGGCAGTAGAGGTAACTGAGCAGGAGAGGTGATGGGCAGGAGAAGTGACGGGCAGGAGAAGTGATGGGCAGGAGAAGTGACGGGGATGGAGAAGTGATGGGCAGGAGAGGTGACGGGCAGGAGAAATGACGGGGCAGGAGAGGTGACCGGGCAGGAGAAGTGACGGGCAGGAGAAGTGATGGGGCAGGAGAGGTGATGGGGCAGGGGAGGTGACGGGGCAGGAGAGGTAACGGGCCATGAGCTAGAGCGGTAACCGGGCGGGAAAGGTGAAAGAACAGGAGCGGTGAAAGGACAAGAGTTTTGAACAGGGCAGGAGCAGTGAACAGGACAGGAGCAGTGAACCGGGCAGTTGCAGGGAACGGGGCAGGAGCAGTGAACGGGGCAGGAGCAGTGTGGAGGAGGAGCAGTGACGGGGCAGGAGCAGTGACGGGGCAGGAAAAGTGATGGCTCAGGAGAGGTGACAGGGCAGGAGAGGTGACGTGGAAGGAGAGGCAACAGGGCAGGAGAGGTGACCGGACACAAGAAGTGACGGGCAGGTGACATGACAGGCAGGTGATGTGATGGACAGGAGAGGTGATGGGCAGGAGAGGTGATGGGGCAGGAGAGGTGATGGGGCAGGAGAGGTGACGGGGCAGGAGAAGTGACGAAGCAGTAGAAGTAATGGGGCAGGAGCGGTAATTAGGCATGAGCAGGAGTGGTAACCGGGCAGGAGCGGTGAACGGACAGGAGCAGTGAATGGGGCAGGAGCAGTGAACGGGGCAGGAGCAGTGAATGGGGCAGGAGCAGTGAACGGGGCGGGAGCAGTGAATGGGGAAGGAGTAGTGAATGGGGAAGGAGCAGTGAATGGGGCAGGAGCAGTGAACAGGGCAGGAGAAGTGACGGGCCAGGAGAAGTGACGGGCCAGGAGAAGGGAGGGGGCAGGGTAATTGATGAAGCAGGAGTGTTGATCGAGCATGAGCAGGAGTACTGACTGGACAGGAGCAGTGAAAGGGCAGGAGCAGGCGTTTCCCAGGGCGACTGGAAGGGTAGGGGGACAGTTTAGTTTGGGGGGACCGATTTTATACAAGTGCAGGAGTTTTAAAAACACTGCAAAGTTTTTGGTATATTCAGCAGGTTTCGGTCAACAATACAAGTGCCAAGATAACTTTAGTGATCAATGTACCTGCTGGAGAGAGATGGGAGCATGTTTTGTCTAGTGGCTGTTTTACTCATCTAAGGTAGCGCAGAGGGGTAATACGCCTGCTGCAAAGAACATGTACCATGCATATCAAAGAGCAATATGTTATGTGCATAGTTCAGTGGGTACTGCTTTGTGTTCACTTCCCGAATGAAAGGACACTTGAATACATATGGCCTGGCAGTTTGGGCTGGACTGTTCACATTGGGCGCAGGATCAAGACCGATTTGCATATGGCTGGGTCCAAACTGGAATGGCATGGTGAGCAAACAAACAATGGATTTAGGCCTAGATCTCTGTACTGGGGTGAATGTATGACATTGTTCTGCATTCTGTCCATCAATTGTTCTTTTTGCATTTGTCACCCTAAATGGGACAGGTATGCTCAGACATGAGTTCCGTGCTCTCCATGCCACTGGAATCAAGCTATCCTGGCAAATGAGGGCTGAAAGCCCGGAACCGGTCCTAGGATGCTTGTTTCCAGTCTAGGGAGGACCTGGCCTGGCAGTTCGGGCTGGACTGTTCCCATTGGGTGCAGGATCAAGACTGATTTGCATATGCCGGCTTCAAACTGGAGTGGCATGGTGAGCAAAGAAACAATGGATTTAGGCCCCGATCTCTGTACTGGGATGAATGTATGATATTGTTCTGCATTCTGTCCACCAGTTGTTCTTTTTGCTATATTATGATTGGGCAGCTAGCTGGCTGACATGAATATGAAGGAGCCTTTGTGGGTTTCCGTGAGTCTAGATTCTCCTGAAGAGTCCCTATCTCTTCAGAGCCCTGCTTAACACATTTGTACAGGAGGAGCCCTGTATTCATGACCTCAATGTTTGAGACAAAAAATTATCATGGATTTCTGATCAATGAGAGTAAAAGTATTAAGGTAACATGTTGTTCCTGCTTATATTTCACACACTTTACATAAACCTGTATTCCCTATGAGTGTTTGCTTTTTCCTGAATTAAACCTCTAATAAACATGTTTATCCATTGTTTTAATTAAATAACGTTATAAGCTGTAACTGGTCAGTGAAATGCTAAACGTACTAAAAATTGGTATGTTTTGCTATTTCTAGCCACACCCCTGACTCCGCCCACTGATTCAATCTTTGGTTATTCCCGCCCCTGATTCTCCACCCACAGTTCCCCTACTTTTTTTCCCCCACTTCGACCACTGATTGGAGGAGCTCTGTACCTTATACATAGCAACTAAGGAGCAAGTGTCATCTGCAGAAAGCGAGATGTCAAGACTTGGCAGTACTTCTATGCAAAAGATACAACGTGGACTCTGTACCAGGAGCCGAAGTGCTAAGCGCGAAGGGGCTGGGACTGGGGCAGCTGCACCCACAGAGCAGGCCAATGTGGGCCAAGGGATGATGAGGCATTGATTTACATTTGTGGCATCCTATTTCTATTGCTACAATAGGCTACGAAAATGTTCTTTCGTGTACTTTCTGTTATTTACATCACGGAGTACATGCTAAGGCTGTTGTTGTGTGTAATGGCTAATGCAATACTTGTGAGTCAACAGGACAAGATCGTTTAATCTCCAACCTGCAATATTGCCATCTGGCACATACAGCACGTTATTCACAAATGGCTGGCTGTCACGTGACGTCCGTCTGCGCTCCTGACTGCATCCTGCCCTTGGTATTGGGGTGGGGGTGCCTCATCATCAGAGTCATCATCAACAGGTACCGAGCCGACACCTTTTCTTGTTGTTGTGAATCATACCAAAGCAATCTATGATTTCACATTAGGTCTCATGCTGTGATGGGTTGCACCACTATTCCTGTGTAGACATCTGGTTGTTATATTGAGCAGGCCAAATATTCAGAGCAGGGTTGTCTCTTTGCAGTGTTAAACTTCCTTTCACTCTGGGCTTTGGGGTACGATTTAAGGAGCCATGGATTGATGGCATATGCCCACCACTTACACCACTAAGAAAGATGATATAATACACCTACAGTGTGGCATTCAAGCTGTTTATTCACACCGGTGTTTATGTGACTTACCCAAAAGCCCTCCAGAATCAAGTGCTCTCTTGCAAGGCAATGATTGGTCCACTGTATCTGAACATGTATAAGTCATTGATACTGCTGGGCTAACAAAGCCACATGGATTGTTATGAGATGCCCCACATTGCAGACCATTTGTGCATTTAGGAAATGTTAATTGGTTCTTGTACTGTTACATACTCGTGGAGTGGTGTACATCAGGAATCCACTAACATGGGTTCGGTGATCCCTACAGTGGTGGGGAGCAACCAGTGTTGTTTAAATACCCCTCACACACCAAAAGGCCCCTTGGTGTCATGCTTCATCATCGGGGTCTTCGCAAACCTCTACGGAATGCGGCGTGCTGCGACTCACAACTACGTAGGAGCACTTACAAGTGAACTATGTGTTGGTGTGTGTGAGGGTGATATAATGTGAGTGGTGAGGTGAAAAAGAAAATTAAAAAATACCTGGCTCGTGGGTTTCTAAAATTTTTTTATTCAGTCCCCGGCTGGTATCATTAAAAAGTGCAAGGGAGGTTGTCTTTACTAATTAGCGTAAGGTAACCTCACAAGTGCGTCGTCAACATGTTTCGGAGTAGAAGACTCCTTCTTCAGGACAAGGATGTGCACTAGGTATCCTCACCTTACTCACATGGGTGTAGATGTAAAAGTGTGCTCTACAAAAATAATTCTAGGTGAAATGTACCTATCTGTTCTATTAAAGTTTGTTGCGCCCAATTGGCGATTTGCTGAACCTGTGAATGAACAAGAGGTGAATTAAACCAAAATGTATTCAAGAAATAATGTGTAATTACACAACAGGGTAATACAGAACCAAAATGAGGTCCAGGAACCCTAGGAAAGAAAAAGTAAAAAATACGAACAAACACATAGACAGGGACACATATTATTCGTTTCTGAAGATCTTCATCTGGTTCCATAAGATTGAGAAATGGAATAAAAAGCATGCTGTAAGGCAGTATGTAGCTTACTTATGGTAACAGGTCTAGTAACCTCATGAGCCAGATGCGTGGTATTGGGGGTCTCCTGTCCTGCCCACTGTGGCAACCTATAGGTGTTTAAGCAATCAGGTATTAGGATCACAGGCTGTAGACCCAAATCCAGGATGTAGGCAGTGAACCTCAGACACACACACACACACTTACGGTTACAGCAGAACCTGGTTGGCTTTCCTCCCCTCAACGCGGCTCCAATGAAGTGTCGGTCCAGTTAGAGGTAGCCCGTTTTATAGTATCACAACACATGGTTGATTGACCCTTAATTGGAAAAGGAAAATGCCCAAAGATGGATGTGGCCCTTAAGTTTTACCCGGTTCTGCGTGGGGTGGCCGGGCGCGTCTGAAGAGCGAACTGAGCGTACGTAGTGAGAAAACACTGTTCGTCGGCGCATGCGCACGGCGGTAGTGTCTGCGAGGGCGCCCGGGCCGGGGTTGGAAATCATTCGCGCATGCGCGAGTGTGATGTTCCTGCTACCGGTGTCTACAGATTCGGTGCAGTGCGGGCCCCGTGAGCATGTACTAGTATTAGCGCATCTCTAATAACGAAGGTGATGATTTCCACCTGCCCAAATATAATCAGGGCCCTTGTTATCAAAATTACAACCTATTCAGGAGTGTGCATGAGGAGACATTGTTCAATTGGCTGAAGTTATTCATGGTGAGAGGGGGAGACATTGTTCAATAGGCTGAAGATTTTAATGGTTGACAGTCATGTGTCTGTTAGCGTAATTGGCTCCATGGAATGGAATAATTTAGCCCAGTTTTATCTGAGCCCAAGCGAAACACCCATCTCTGTTCTTTCTCAAAAAGACCCCTTTCTGAAGGCAGTTGTTCAATAACTGTCCAATGTATATCGTTCACACAGTGTTGTGCCTCAAGGAAGTGTGATGCCATTTTTGTGGTCTGTTTTTTGCACCTCACATTGCTTTTGTGTTCATTAATCCTTGTCTTAACAGCACGTGTTGTCATCCCCACATATTCTTTCCCACAAGGACATGTGATCAGGTACACGACATTCCTGCTGTTACAGTTCGTGAAAGCACGTTGATCCCATTTGGTGCCATTTCTGAATTCAAGAGTAAGACTCTTTTCGGTGAGGTGACAGTTATTGCAGTTACCACATGGATGGTGCCCATGAAGACCTTGCAGTCTCGTTTGTTGGATCACCTGGGTACATGGTCTAGTGTGTACCAAGATATCTTTTAAGTTTCTTCCTCTTATGTGGGCAAAGAGGGTTTTTTTTAATTCTAGATTTCCGCTTGTTAGAATCCGCCAATGTTTATTCACCAATTTGGAGACCTGGTTTGAGACGGAACTATACGTTGTTACACAGACTGTTCTGTTCTCTGTTACTTCTTTTGGAAGACTGTCTTCCAGGAGGGCTTTCCGATTGTTGTTGCGGGCCCTTTTCATCGCCTGTTTTATAATTCTTTCCGGGTATCTTCTTTGTTGCAGTTTCTTGCTCAGGTCTAGGGCTTGGGACTTGTATTTTCCCACATCACTACAGTTGCGGCGTAGGCGTAGGAACTGCCCATATGGTAAGTTCTCTCTTAGGTGACGTGGGTGGAAACTGTCATATCTAAGGAGACAGTTCCTAGCTGTAGGTTTGAAATGTGTCTCAGTTTTTAAATGGCCTGCCTCATGGTAAATGTTCAGGTCCAGAAAAACCATTGAATCGTTGGACATCTGGTGGGTAAATTTCAGGAAGTTGTTCTGATTATTGATCCACTGCATGAAGTCCATGACAGACTGACCATTCCCTGACCAAATGACCAAGACGTCGTCAATATAGCGCCTCCAGGAGAGAATCCTTCTCCTGAACGGGTTGCTGGGGTGCAGGATTTTGGTGGTCTCCAAGTGGTGGACATAGAGACCCGCCAGGCTTGGCGCAAAAGTGCTGCCCATGCTTGTCCCGTGGCGTTGTAGATACAGGGTTCCCTCATATTCGAAGACATTTTTGGTAAGGGCCATGGAGATACATTCCATCACTACTCCACGAGGGGTGTGATAGTTCCATTGTTTACTGTGTAATACTTCCTCAATAATGAGGAGAGTTTCGTCGTGTGGGAGGCTTGTATAAAGGCTCTCTACATCGAGACTTAGTAATATTTGGGAATCAGGGTTGAATGGGTGGTTATGTAACATTTGGAGCACAGCTTTTGTGTCCTTGAGGTATGTGTCAGTAGCTTGAACCAGAGGTCTCAAGAAGGCATCCGCGAACTTGGAAAGTGGTTCGAGTACCGAAGAAATGCTGGACACGATGGGGCGGCCAGGTGGATTCTGTAGGTTCTTGTGAACCTTGGGTATTGTGTAGAAATAAGGTTTTCTAGGGTTTTCTTGTGTCAGAAACTGGGCCTCCTTCTTCGAAAGCCAATCATGGGCCAGGGCTTCTTCAGTCATGGCCCCTATTTGGATACGTATGGACTCTGTGGGGTCCTCAGTCAGAACCTGATAGTTCCTTCTGTCTGAGAGGAGTCTTCTGCATTCCTGGTCATATGCCGTGGTTGTTTGAATAACCACTGCCCCACCCTTGTCCGCAGGTTTTATCACTATCTGCTTGTTTTGAGAAAGTTCCCTTATTGCTTCGCTTTCTTGTCTGCTCATATTTTGGAATACTCTCGGGTCGGCATCCATTTTGCCTAATTCCAACATCACAGCCTTTTCGAAGGCTAGGACTTCAACAAGGAGCTGATGATCCTGTGGTATGAAGGATGACTTAGGTTTTAGGCCTGTATCGGATGTCTCAACTGTGGGTTCCTGGTTATAAAAGAAAGCCTTCAGCTTAATAGTTCTGACAAAGTCCTGAACCTCTTTGTGTAGGCGGAATATATCCGGTTTGTTAGTGGGGACATACCCTAGACCTTTATTGAGTACTTGTTTCTGCATGTTAGTTAGAGGCCATGGGGATATATTTATGACTAGGTCCCTCTCTTGCTCGTTGACGCTCGACCCGCTGTCATGCTCCTGGTGTGTACCCTGGGGTCTGTCTCGGGCACTGGCTGCCAGGTGACATTGTTCCCTCTCCTGTTCCTGCCTCTGTTGGATCCTGGGCCCCATGATAAAAAAGGCTGTTGATTCTGTGGTGGTGCAGTGGTAGGGTCTTCTACCCACTGTGGGTATGTTGGTCCCATTTGTGGGGGGCCGTATTGATACTGCGGGATCTGATACTGGCCTTGGAAAGGGTTGAAAGGGGGTGGTCCTTGGTAACCTCTCCACCCTTTTTGGTGTGGGAACTGGGTTCTCTGTTGGCGGTAACCACCCCTCTGTTGTCTTTTATTCCTGAATCCCCCTGAGTTAGTACTAGTGGTACTTCCATCTGAGTTGACGCTGTCGGCATCACTTGTGTTACCATTAGACACATAATCCGCTTTTGTATATGGGTAAGCCCATTCTGCTGTAAAACGATCTTTGTCTTTCTTCAATTTGTTAAACTTACTCTGTTTCAAGGTGGCCTCGAAGTCTGACATTTGTTTGTTAAGTTCCTCCAGCCCTTTCTTAAGATCAGCTGGTGAAATAAATGCTTTCAACTGGACTTCTAGTCTTTGTATCTCGGTTTTTAACTCCTGGGATTTTCGGCTGGCGGTCTGTACTATCAACACCAACCAATCCCTGGTGCAATGCCAGGAAATCAGAGAACACGCCTTTTTGAAAGTGAGGTCGTCCTGGAAGATGAAAGGTTCGTTTTTGACTAATAAGCCCTAAGGGGCCAGTTTGTTCCTTAAATATTCCCTCATCAACAGGCCATGCAGGGCAGCCCTGATCTGTACTTTCCGCACATTTGTCAGTTCATCCCAATCTCCTACTGCAGGAGCAGGATCATTAGTACTCAGTCCTTCAAATGGATTTTCTTCTGCCAAAATCCTGTCAATGTCATCCTCACTGAATGTTAGCCCATGCTCATCCTCCATGTTGGTGTAGAGAAATGGAGGGTTAGTACGATGTTGAGTGTAATGTGTGTTGCCGAAATATGTGTGTTCTGGTAGGTTGGGAGGGGCTCCCACAGCTGTGCGCTGTCCAGAATACGTAATAAACAAAAGGGGGAGGGAGAGGAGAGTGGATTCTGTCTCCCCTGAAAATATGCATAAACAATAGGAATCCACTAACATGGGTTCGGTGATCCCTACAGTGGTGGGGAGCAACCAGTGTTGTTTAAATACCCGAATTTACCCGAAATTACAGAATCCACTTCTCCTCTCCCTCCCCCTTTTGTTTATTACGTATTCTGGACAGCGCACAGCTGTGGGAGCCCCTTCCAACCTACCAGAACACACATATTTCGGCAACACACAAAACACTCAACATCGTACTAACCCTCCATTTCTCTACACCAACATGGAGGATGAGCATGGGCTAACATTCAGTGAGGATGACATTGACAGGATTTTGCCAGAAGAAAATCCATTTGAAGGACTGAGTACTAATGATCCTGCTCCTGCAGTAGGAGATTGGGATGAACTGACAAATGTGCGGAAAGTACAGATCAGGGCTGCCCTGCATGGCCTGTTGATGAGGGAATATTTAAGGAACAAACTGGCCCCTCAGGGCTTATTAGTCAAAAACGAACCTTTCATCTTCCAGGACGACCTCACCTTCAAAAAGGCGTGGTCTCTGATTTCCTGGCATTGCACCATGGATTGGTTGGTGTTGATAGTACAGACCGCCAGCCGAAAATCCCAGGAGTTAAAAACCGAGATACAAAGACTAGAAGTCCAGTTGAAAGCATTTATTTCACCAGCTGATCTTAAGAAAGGGCTGGAGGAACTTAACAAACAAATGTCAGACTTCGAGGCCACCTTGAAACAGAGTAAGTTTAACAAATTGAAGAAAGACAAAGATCGTTTTACAGCAGAATGGGCTTACCCATATACAAAAGCGGATTATGTGTCTAATGGTAACACAAGTGATGCTGACAGCGTCAACTCAGATGGAAGTACCACTAGTACTAACTCAGGGGGATTCAGGAATAAAAGACAACAGAGGGGTGGTTACCGCCAACAGAGAACCCAGTTCCCACACCAAAAAGGGTGGAGAGGTTACCAAGGACCACCCCCTTTCAACCCTTTCCAAGGCCAGTATCAGATCCCGCAGTATCAATACGGCCCCCACAAATGGGACCAACATACCCACAGTGGGTAGAAGACCCTACCACTGCACCACCACAGAATCAACAGCCTTTTTTATCATGGGGCCCAGGATCCAACAGAGGCAGGAACAGGAGAGGGAACAATGTCACCTGGCAGCCAGTGCCCGAGACAGACCCCAGGGTACACACCAGGAGCATGACAGCGGGTCGAGCGTCAACGAGCAAGAGAGGGACCTAGTCATAAATATATCCCCATGGCCTCTAACTAACATGCAGAAACAAGTACTCAATAAAGGTCTAGGGTATGTCCCCACTAACAAACCGGATATATTGTGGAGAAGTGTGGCTCAGGGGTTAGAAGCAGCAGACCCGGAAGCTGAGATCGGTCCTGGACCAGGGTTCAATTCCCCGCCTCGGCAGGTCTTGGGCTAAAAATTCCACGGACTCGATAATTCTCGCCCCGGTGCCTCCTCGACTCACGGGTTCACACTCTGCGACTCTGGGCAATAGCTTGCTTAATCTCCACAACGGCCCCTCGCGGCGGGATGCCTGACTTTCACCTTGTGGATACCCTGCTATCTCACAGGGGAATACCAGGAAGGGTTCCCTAAGCAAGCGCCGGGAAACCCACTGCGGGTAGCTGTGCGCTATATAAGCTCAACTACATTTACATTTACATTTACATTCCGCCTACACAAAGAGGTTCAGGACTTTGTCAGAACTATTAAGCTGAAGGCTTTCTATTATAACCAGGAACCCACAGTTGAGACATCCGATACAGGCCTAAAACCTAAGTCATCCTTCATACCACAGGATCATCAGCTCCCTGTTGAAATCCTAGCCTTCGAAAAGGCTGTGATGTTGGAATTAGGCAAAATGGATGCCGACGCGAGAGTATTCCAAAATATGAGCAGACAAGAAAGCGAAGCAATAAGGGAACTTTCTCAAAACAAGCAGATAGTGATAAAACCTGCGGACAAGGGTGGGGCAGTGGTTATTCAAACAACCACAGCATATGACCAGGAATGCAGAAGACTCCTCTCAGACAGGAGGAACTATCAGGTTCTGACTGAGGACCCCACAGAGTCCATACGTTTCCAAATAGGGGCAATGACTGAAGAAGCCCTGGCCCATGATTGGCTTTCGAAGAAGGAGGCCCAGTTTCTGACACAAGAAAACCCTAGAAAACCTTATTTCTACACAATACCCAAGGTTCACAAGACCCTACAGAATCCACCTGGCTGCCCCATGGTGTCCGGCATTTCTTCGGTACTCGAACCACTTTCCAAGTTCGCGGATGCCTTCTTGAGACCTCTGGTTCAAGCTACTGACACATACCTCAAGGACACAAAAGCTGTGCTCCAAATGTTACATAACCACCCATTCAACCCTGATTCCCAAATATTACTAAGTCTCGATGTAGAGTGCCTTTATACAAGCCTCCCACACAACGAAACTCTCCTCATTATTGAGGAAGTATTACACAGTAAACAATGGAACTATCACACCCCTCGTGGAGTAGTGATGGAATGTATCTCCATGGCCCTTACCAAAAATTTCTTCGAATATGAGGGAACCCTGTATCTACAACGCCACGGGACAAGCATGGGCAGCACTTTTGCGCCAAGCCTGGCGGGTCTCTATGTCCACCACTTGGAGACCACCAAAATCATGCACCCCAGCAACCCGTTCAGGAGAAGGATTCTCTCCTGGAGGCGCTATATTGACGACGTCTTGGTCATTTGGTCAGGGAATGGTCAGTCTGTCATGGACTTCATGCAGTGGATCAATAATCAGAACAACTTCCTGAAATTTACCCACCAGATGTCCAACGATTCAATGGTTTTTCTGGACCTGAACATTTACCATGAGGCAGGCCATTTAAAAACTGAGACACATTTCAAACCTACAGCTAGGAACTGTCTCCTTAGATATGACAGTTTCCACCCACGTCACCTAAGAGAGAACTTACCATATGGGCAGTTCCTACGCCTACGCTGCAACTGTAGTGATGTGGGAAAATACAAGTCCCAAGCCCTAGACCTGAGCAAGAAACTGCAACAAAGAAGATACCCGGAAAGAATTATAAAACAGGCGATGAAAAGGGCCCGCAACAACAATCGGGAAGCCCTCCTGGAAGACAGTCTTCCAAAAGAAGTAACATAGAACAGAACAGTCTGTGTAACAACGTATAGTTCCGTCTCAAACCAGGTCTCCAAATTGGTGAATAAACATTGGCGGATTCTAACAAGCGGAAATATAGAATAAAAAAAAACCCTCTTTGCCCACAGAAGAGGAAGAAACTTAAAAGATATCTTGGTACACACTAGACCATGTACCCAGGTGATCCAACAAACGAGACTGCAAGGTCTTCATGGGCACCATCCATGTGGTAACTGCAATAACTGTCACCTCACCGAAAAGAGTCTTACTCTTGAATTCAGAAATGGCACCAAATGGGATCAACGTGCTTTCACGAACTGTAACAGCAGGAACGTCGTGTACCTGATCACATGTCCTTGTGGGAAAGAATATGTGGGGATGACAACACGTGCTGTTAAGACTAGGATTATTGAACACAAAAGCAATGTGAGGTGCAAAAAACAGACCACAAAAATGGCATCACACTTCCTTGAGGCACAACACTGTGTGAACGAGATACATTGGACAGTTATTGAACAACTGCCTTCAGAAAGGGGTCTTTTTGAGAAAGAACAGAGATGGGTGTTTCGCTTGGGCTCAGATAAAACTGGGCTAAATGATTCCATTCCATGGAGCCAATTACGCTAACAGACACATGACTGTCAACCATTATTATCTTCAGCCTATTGAACAATGTCTCCCCCTCTCACCATGAATAACTTCAGCCAATTGAACAATGTCTCCTCATGCACACTCCTGAATAGGTTGTAATTTTGATATCAAGGGCCCTGATTATATTTGGGCAGGTGGAAATCATCACCTTCATTATTAAAGATGCGCTAATACTAGTACATGCTCACGGGGCCCGCACTGCACCGAATCTGTAGACACCGGTAGCAGGAACATCACACTCACGCATGCGCGAATGATTTCCAACCCCGACCCGGGCGCCCTCGCAGACACTACCGCCGTGCGCATGCGCCGACGAACAGTGTTTTCTCACTACGTACGCTCAGTTCGCTCTTCAGACGCGCCCGGCCACCCCGTGCAGAACCGGGTAAAACTTAAGGGCCACATCCATCTTTGGGCATTTTCCTTTTCCAATTAAGGGTCAATCAACCATGTGTTGTGATACTATAAAACGGGCTACCTCTAACTGGACCGACACTTCGTCGGAGCCGCGTTGAGGGGAGGAAAGCCAACCAGGCTCTGCTGTAACCGTAAGTGTGTGTGTGTGTGTCTGAGGTTCACTGCCTACATCCTGGATTTGGGTCTACAGCCTGTGATCCTAATACCTGATTGCTTAAACACCTATAGGTTGCCACAGTGGGCAGGACAGGAGACCCCCAATACCACGCATCTGGCTCATGAGGTTACTAGACCTGTTACCATAAGTAAGCTACATACTTCCTTACAGCATGCTTTTTATTCCATTTCTCAATCTTATGGAACCAGATGAAGATCTTCAGAAACGATTAATATGTGTCCCTGTCTATGTGTTTGTTCGTATTTTTTACTTTTTCTTAACTAGGGTTCCTGGACCTCATTTTGGTTCTGTATTACCCTGTTGTGTAATTACACAATATTTCTTGAATACATTTTGGTTTAATTGACCTCTTGTTCATTCACAGGTTCAGCAAATCGCCAATTGGGCGCAACGAACTTTAATAGAACAGATAAACAGATAGGTAAATTTCACCTAGAATTATTTTTGTAGAGCACACTTTTACATCTACACCCATGTGAGTAAGGTGAGGATACCTAGTGCACATCCTTGTCCTGAAGAAGGAGTCTTCTACTCCGAAACATGTTGACGAGGCACTTGTGAGGTTACCTTACCCTGATTAGTAAAGACAACCTCCCTTGCACTTTTTAATGATACCAGCCGGGGACTGAATAAAATTTTCTTAGAAACCCACGAGCCAGGTATTTTTTAATTTTCTTTTTCACCTCACCACTCACATTATATCACCCTCACACACACCAACACATAGTTCACTTGTAAGTGCTCCTACGTAGTCGTGAGTCGCAGCACGCCGCATTCCGTAGAGGTTTGCGAAGACCCCGATGATGAAGCATGACACCAAGGGGCCTTTTGGTGTGTGAGGGGTATTTAAACAACACTGGTTGCTCCCCACCACTGTAGGGATCACCGAACCCATGTTAGTGGATTCCTATTGTTTATGCATATTTTCAGGGGAGACAGAATCCACTTCTCCTCTCCCTCCCCCTTTTGTTTATTACGTGGTGTACATCAGAACATAAGTCCCATTAATAAAGCCAATCACTTGGAGAATATGCGCAGTTGAAAAAAAAAATCCCAAATCATACA
This sequence comes from Lissotriton helveticus, assembly GCF_964261635.1. Classification (NCBI taxonomy): domain Eukaryota; kingdom Metazoa; phylum Chordata; class Amphibia; order Caudata; family Salamandridae; genus Lissotriton; species Lissotriton helveticus. The sequence continues at coordinate 768,290,967 of NC_136068.1, forward strand.
TCTTGAGGGATTTAAAGGGGGTGGGGTGGCTGTAAAAGTGTTTATTGTACTTAGTAAGGCATCCAGAAAGTTACAGAATACCCTGTACAAGGCTCCCTGGGACCCCTGCTGCAGCCACAGTACTTTGATAACTACCTGAAGCAAAGAGGTGAAATGAGCATAGGACCAGCACACATGTTTGAATGGCCGGGCATCTATTTTTTTAAACATAATTTTATTGAGTTTTTTATCGTCATAACACCAGTGTTTCATATTCAGTACAAGTGAAGAGGTAACAGTCACAAATACAAATGTTTTATTCAAATTTTTAGCAACAGGATGGATAATCGTACATAATAACTCCAAATAATGCAGTGCCATATGGCCTAAGAAAAAGGAAAGGAAATTGACAATTCACTTGTATAAATGAATATCCGAATATTAGAAAACTCGTATTATCTAATTATCTAAACCTTACCACACTATAACAAAAATTGGAACTCCCCCCATTCACATGTTCCACGACTGTACATTGTGACATATCAAAAGATTGAAAAACAAATAAATATAGCGCATAAACATTTATAAATCCCTAGGCGATAGAAGAGATGGAGTAGTACGGCGTTACATAGTTGTGGTCAGATTAACTAATGGGGACATGGGAGATGTGGGTGGAATGGACCTGACCTGCGATGTCGGAGGAGTTAGTGTATCTATGGCTTTGAATGTTTCTAGCATTTGGTCCCATTCCAGAGAGATAGGAATCCCACGCAGCCCTCGGAATTCTTCTTGCCTAATAGTCTCACTCTCTCCAGTACCCCATTGGATCATTTCAGTTTGCCAAGAAAATGGTGCAGAGGGAGAAGCAGGCTTCGACCTCATTGTGATGGCACGTTTTGCTATGAGTACGGCCAAGTCTGCGAATCTATACTGGACCTTCTGTCTCTTGGGGTGCTTATGCAGGCCCAGTAGACAACTGTCCGCCGAAGACCAAACAGGCGTACCAGTAACTTCCTGCACTCTATAACTGATTGTTTGCCAGTACACCCATAAGCGCGGGCACCCCCACAACATATGGAGTAGGTCCGCATCTGCCTCCTGACACCTAGGGCAGGAAAGCTGTGTGTTAGGGAATATGCGATTAAGGTGGTGCAGTGTGAGGTGTTCCCTATGTAATATCATACACTGCATGTACCTGAATTTAGCGTTACGGGATACTTTCTTAGGAAATTCTAAAATAGAGGCTCACTCCTTATCTGCCACTTCCCTCCCCAACTCCAGCGACCATTTGGCTTGGAGTAAAGTTAACAGTATTCCTGAGTGTGCCTGAATACCCCTATATAGCCAGCGGGTAAGGTGGCGTCCCTCTCCCATTAGGTATATGGCATATACTAGTTTGTACTTAGGGAGATCAGTCCCATTAGGGGCCAGCGGAGTTTTGACAAAATGAGAAATAGTGGCATGAAGGAGATACAATGTCGGGGGAACCCCCTGAGTACGGATACAATTATTATGATCTGCTAGTGTGCCTTTAATGAACAGTGCTCCAATTGTTTCGAGGCTAACCCATTCGCAGTTGGTCTCCCAAGCGAGGGGATATTGAGAGAGTATGGAGGGGCCCTTTTGGTGTATTGCAGGGCCTTCTTCCAGTACATGAATGCTGCCTTGAGCAAAGGGGGAACTGAGGGTGGATTCTTGGCGTGTGACAAGAGTAAAGTGTGAAGAGTGCCCTGGTTATAAAACCTGAGTGTATAATCAATTTCCTGGATGGGTCGTCGGCATCTATGTGTGTCTGTTCCCAGGGCGAAGTCCAGTTTCTTTATGAGCTCCAGAAGAAGCCAACTACTAAGTTTTTATAGTATAAATGTCCTCCTTTGTCTGGTCAAATAGTGTCACTCTGACCCTGAACGCCCTCTCTCGGCTCTTTTTTCTCTGTTGTGCTCACACAATCCACATTCTCCTCACTATTGCATACATAGTAGCCATTTTAGAATATGTAGATAAAGTCTGGGCCTCTTTCTTATTACACATTGCACCTGATTGTCATCTACTTCCACTTAAGTGTGTTTTACAAGTGCAAATACGCAAATTTCAAATCTTTAGCACATAGAATGCACTTCGCTGTTTGAAATCCGTTGTTAGGAAGTATTAGAAAATGGCCTAATCACAATTTGAACTGTTGGGGAGCACTTATTACAATTTTATCAATTTTAGTCTTTCGTACACAGCCATAAATCGTGACTGTTTTGTGAATTCAAAAGCATTTGTACATCATGCCCTTCCTACTTTGACTTCACATGTTAATGTGATGTGTGTTGGATATGAATGGTGCCAAAGCAACCTCTTGGCCCATCCCAGGCCGCATTAGGATACACACCCCTGACAACTGCCCCTAAAGGTATTTAGGCAAGCAGGATTGAAAAGTTAAAGTGTTGGATGACACAAATTCATTGCATAGTATGTAGAAGGTAAACTGCCCACACCCCTTTGTAGCTCTCCGTTGCAGACCAGAGATTATACCTTAGTGAATGTTTTAGATAGGCAGCGGTAGACTGTGTTTCTGAAGCAATGTGTGTGATACCTTAGCTCAATGTACACATTGGTCCTGTAAGGCGCTGAACAAGATATATGGGTTCATTCTATCAGCCTGGTGGCTGATGGTAAGTCATTGAACTTTCAGCTTTACATAACAGTGATTCTACTAAGAGGGCACCAATCTACCCCAACCCTTTCTTAATCATTGCAAATCATGAAGTGCACAGTGTGCTTCATTAATAATAGTGTGCGCCATATTGTTTGGATGTAAAACATTCTTTGCTCTAACTCAAGGTCAACAGGTAACTATCGAAGTTCACAGACCTCTGATCTGTCATTCAGAGGAAGCCCTGAGCAGAAGTGGCTCCTGGAGGGAGTGCTACGGGGCGGTGAGGCAGGGTGGGGGAGGGGCAGGGTAGGGGGTAGCAAACTCTGGCATACGCTTATTGGAGTTAGGTAAATAAATAAATAAAACAAATTAAATTACGCGTGCTGCACCGTATTTGGCGTTGCAGCGAGATTCGATGGTCCTAGTACGCCCCTCATACTTTTTGAAAGATTCAATATTTTGATTCAAGTCAAGTCAAGTAGTCTTTATTCGATCTTCTGAGGACAGATCATGAAAGATACACACAATAATAACAGGGAAAAAATATTTTGATTCAAATGTTTCCTGGATGGCTGTGGGAGAGCAGGTGACTGCAGTGAGACGTGCTTATTTTTCTGGGGAGGATAATCCCTGTGGAAAAGAATATGTCCAGTTTTGGGGTTTTTCTGCCAACTTTTAGATTTTTGGTTAAACTTCAAAAACACAGGGTAGTCAACAGGTTGAGTGCACGTAAAACTAAGGTGTGGTATTTGGTTGGAAATTTTAAATTTTAAATTAGGTGCATTTTGGTTACCAGGTAAAATTCTACAACTATTTGGATGTTTTTGTATACCTTACAATGTAGGGTGAACAAGACAAAAGGAGAACATTCAACACAAACAAAATTTGTGTTCTGGTTACAGCCTACAATACTCTCCGGAGCCTCACTCTAACATCTTTATTGAAGGTAATCAGTGCAGACTTGCACCCTCCCTTCGTTGTGGAACTATTCCACATAGGTATTGCCCGAGAATGAGCTGCACAAGATGAGAGGGAAAGGAACCCCATTGGTGCAAATTATGAGGCGTTCTGTAAGGTTTGGAGGTTGTTTCTGGAGGGTGGTATGATGGCACTCCTGCCGGGGTGCTTTTAAAATGGCGGTCATTCAACGACTGACGTTCAAATTGTGCTGGTTAGAATGGTGATTTAGAAGCACAGGTATTTGAAAAAATATCTTTGTCAGCAATAATGCAATTTTAATACTTGAGATTCAAATTATTATTACCGAACACAGGTGTTTTGTATTTAAGTGTTTTTGGTGCTATGGTCACTTGGGTGCCGAAATGGTCAAATATGTAAGCCAACGGCTATGCCCAGTGCCAAATTAGTGAATGAGAAAAGACATTGGATAATACCTCAGTACTTGCAGCATGAAGAGAATTTATTGCAGATGCCTAAAACTCTGGGGCATATTAGCAAGAAGCTCGTTAAAATTATCGCCGTAAAGCGACGATAATGGGCTTGATAATATCCGCTATAAAATACCAATAGAAGCCCAGGTTAGATGTCCTGCACATCTAACCTGGGCTTCTATTGGAATTCTATAGCGCAAATTATTAAGCTCATTATCGCTGCTTTAGCGTCAGTTTCCTGGCGCTAAAACGGCCATAATTTTAACAAGCTTCTTGCTAATATGGCCCTCTGTTTTAAACCAATCAATATTCAGGTTGTCGCTGGGGGGATAAAACACTTGGACAAAGTACTTGTCTACTTCAGTAAATGCAACTAACCAATAGCAAAGTGTGATTGTGATGCAAAGTTATTAAAGATGCACCTTACTACAAAATGGTGGATTTATATCAGGTAGTCTTTGCAATTAGTAAGTTTTAAGTTTTATAACTGAGAATGAGGGTCAGCGTTTTATCCATTGCTACTGTGTACTGAGCGGGTTTAAGGTTTAGTTTGTAAATGTTTTGATGTAAGTATAGTGTTTTACTGGTTCAATAATTCTTTGTTTATAATACTTTTAAATAACTTATCCTAATAGAAAATAAGCTTACTTAGTCACCACCAAAGGCCGCTCTGTTGAATAGAACCAGAGGATTCCCTGGCTCCGGAAAACATAACATGATTGTATACTGCTGAAGCAGCATCATTTTAGTTCCATCCTTCCACGCTTGGATAGGCTATATATATATATATATATATATATATATATATATGCATATATATATATATATATATATATATATATATATATATATATATATATATATATATATATATATTACATTTAGCCTTATGTACTCATTTAATGCAATAATATTCATGAGATATGATGAACTAACTATATGGCAAGTGCCTTTAATGTTTATTTTATATATATGTGTGCATACTAACTCTTTCATTTTCAGAAATGTCTTCTATAGGTTTAGATTGTAAGGTGGTTCACTAAAATGCATTTATTTCAGTGCATTCACCAGGGATTAGTGAAAATGCCTCATACATGTGTTCAATGCTTACTTTATAAATTGTAACCAGTTGTCGCTTTCGTTTAATAATACAAGTATTACTTATAATGCACCATGTAGGAGTATAGTATAAGATGATTTGATTTTCATATTAAAGATTTCATTTATTGAGATATATGTAGGTTGTAGAACTAAAATGAATTCACAGAGACATGTTAAGTTAACATGATTATGGGTCTTAAGCTTACAGTTGAGACATTTAGTACTAATGTGAAAGCTGTATTTGCCAGCATAATTCCTCCTCTGCTGATGCAGACCAAAGGCATTCATTAGTTAGTGAAAAGCACATTGTATTTCTGAGATAGTGAGGCGAAGAAGAACTGGCATGGCCAAACAATTTTAATGAAGAACAAAGGAAGTCTTACCTGTTGGTATTATCAGATGAAGGGAACAACCAAACGATGCTTAGGAAGCGGAGACTGGATATGGGAGTTGTGTTCAAGGTGCCACGTTCTTTTCAGGGAACTGGAAAAAATATTATGATTATGAGGTCATGTATGTAGTAGCTGGGAGCAGATCTGTGGTATCCCTATGAAGACAATGAGTTGGAGGCAGTAGTGGAGGTCCCTGTCAAGGTCCCCAAAATGCCAAGTTCAGTTTAATCCAACTGTAATTATACACAGAACCTATCTACCCCCCGAAAAAATAAACAGATATTTCGGATGTGCTGGTGCAGCCAAAAGACAGTTGATAAATGCAGCCCTTCTGCACATGCTGTGGGCCTATCCCTGATTGTGCCACTATTGGGTAACCATAATGGACCGACTATCGCACTGCACGGACATGATACTAACATTCACGTGGGAGGTATGCATTTTTGGGGATGTATTGAAGGGGCAAGAAATACAAAGTCACATCTCATTTTATTGATCTGGGGTTGATATTGGCAAGCACCTAATTGCTCGCAGTTGGAAGTCTCCTCATACCACGCACGTTGATGCCTGGCTCCGTTCATTCACTAACTGGGCTCCGGAGAGAGCACTGCCGTACATAGAGAGAACAATCTGGGTCTGCAGAAATATCCCATTGCTACTAACTGGGACACCCTTATGACTGACCTGCACACAGAGATACTAGCCACCTCTGTGGTTCACAGCGCCCATTCTGATGGAAACGGCATGGCACATGATGGGGATTGTGACACACCTCACGCTAATGTGATCATCACCTCACACACCGCTACTAGCTGAAATCTGCCTCTTGCAGGAATTTAAATCAACGATGGAAGCTACAGGCATGGGCGCTTCCATTCACCTAAATGAATATACACATAATACATGTAGCATTGCGAGATGGGCCCTATCGACTGTGCAGCATGATCTAGGTAGCCATACAGGAAGTTCATGTTATGTTATAATATTTGAAGCACATACTGTTTGGATCTGTAATTCCCAATGAGTGACGCCTGGATCACTCTGATAGTGATCACTAATGGTAATTTTTCATGCGCTCCAGTGTTATACTGATGAAATGTATTTAATAGTGTTCTTGGTAACTTTGCATATTCAGCTCTTAACCGGGAAAATGCCAACATGTTATACAAATGATGCTAATACTGTATGTATCACATCCATGCTTATATGTAATGGGAAAACTAATAAAACTGTTCTAAACAAACAAAAAAGGAGGTCATGTTTTCTCGAATGTTCATTTTGAATTTTAAATAGTGAATCCATCTTGGGTATAGGTAGATTCCCTTTAGACTTGGAGCGGTACAGACTTCTCTTAACTTCTTTGATCGTGTGGTATCAGTCTACACATGAATCCTTACTTAAAGAACTTTTACAGAGGTTCTGAATCTGACACCTTTCTTACTTCCTTGATTCCAATAGGGTTTTCCCTATCATTAGGTTAGAGTAAGGTTTATTAGATGCTGCAATTCTTTTCCATATATGGGAGAAGGATCAAAATCATTTGTCTAGTCATCAAGTTCTTTCCCTCATGTTTTGCATTGCCGCAACTGAGATACTTATATTCTCTTTGTTGTTGGGGATTAACATTATAAAATGCGATGTTGTTCCTCTAATAATCCTATATTTCTATAGTATGTTTTTGAGATTGATTTATATTAGTCTGGCATTGAGTTTGTAATAAATCTTTGGCTTCAAGTTATTGACTCAGACTTTTATTGTGTAGTCTTTATGATCACACTGTACTTGGAGATTTAAACTATTGCTAACCCCTTTTCTTCTCAGACTACTAAAAAGGCCTATTGACCAGAAATTATTTGGAAGAAACAGCCCAGAACGTTCTTAGATGGTAGGATATCGAGGACGGTTAGTACCTGAAGTAGAGAGGTTTATAAAACTGTTAATTTAGATTAGTCTAATTCTAAACGCAGTCCCTAGTGCCCATGTTTCGACTTGGAGAATCGGTGTCGGTGATGTTCCAGTGGTTCAAGAGCAAGTTGTAACAGCGGAGGAGTGAGTGTCAATAGGGTTGTGTGTAGATGGCTTATGCTTACCTTGCAGTGTTTGTGGAAATTGTGTGGTGTCTCGTGGAGATTGGGTGATATGATGTGGTAATGATTTCGATGATTGTAGCGCTTATTGTGGAGAAGTTGTTAGCCTGTCTGATGTGGCCTAAGATCAATCAATCAATCAGGGACTTGTGGAGCGTGCTACTCACCTGTGAGGGTCTGAAGGAGCTGGGGGGGGTAGGGGAGGTGCAGCTCTGAGTCAGCCTAACAGCTACGTCTTGAGGATCTTCCTGAAAGAGTGCAGAGTGGGGGGATTGTCTGATGTTGATGGGGAGCTCGATCCAGGTTTTTGCCGTGATGTAGGAGAAGGGTCTTCCACCCGCTCTGGCTCTGCGGATGTGCGGGGCTTCAGCAAGGGTGAGGTTGGTGGAGCTGAGCTTTCTCTTGGGTATGTAGAAGGAGACACTTTCATTGAGGTATTTCGGTCCGGAGTTGCGGAGGGATTTGTAGGCATGGATGATTAGCTTGAAGGTTACTCTCTTCTCAATGGGGAGCCAGTGGAGGTCTCGCAGGTGAGGGGTGATGTGTTAATGTCGTGGGATGCCGAGGGCGAGTCTGACTGCAGTGATGGTCTGGAGTTTGCGGAGCAGGAATCTGTTGATTCCGGCATAGAGGGTGTTTCCGTAGTCCAGTCTGCTTGTTATGAGTGCGTGGGTCACAGTCTTTCTGGATTCAGGGTGATCCATTTGAAGGTCTTGCAAAAGATGCGGAGGGTGTTGCAGCAGGCGTAGGTGACAGCGTTGATCTGTCGAGTCATGGTGAGGGTGGAGTTGAGTATGATGCCAAGGTTTTGGGCATGGTCCGTGGGAGTGGGGGGTTGCCGAGGGCAATGAGCCACCAGGTGTTGTCCCATGCTGAGGGAGTAGGCCAGAGGACGAGAATTTCTGTCTTTTCCGAGCTGAGCTCCAGACAACTGCTGCTCATCCAGGATGCGCCGTCTTTCATTCCTTTCTGGAATCTGAGTCTGGTGGTGTTGGGTTCCTTCGTCAGAGAGAGGATGAGCTAGGTGTCATCGGAGTAGGATACTATGCTGAGTCCATACTGTTTGACGATGGCAGCGAGGGGGGGCCATGCAGATGTTGAATAGTGTGGGGCTGAGGGATGATCCTTGGGGTACTCCGCAGTTGATCTCTGTGGGTTTGGAGAGGAAGGGCGGTAGTCTGATTCTTTGGGTTCTGCTGGTGAGGAAGGAGCAGAGCCAGTCCAGGGCAGTTCCCTGTATGCCGGCGTCGTGGAGGCTTACGGTGAGAGTGCGGTGGGAGACGGTGTGAAGGTTGCGGAGAGGTCTAGTAGGATGAGGGTCGCTGTGTGGCCTTGGTCGAGTAGGGTGCGGATGTCATCCATGGCAGCGGGGAGGGCGGTCTTGGTGCTGTGGTTCCTGTGGAATCCGGATTGGGAAAGGTTGAGAATGGAGTTCTCTTTGATGAAGTTCGTTAGCTGGATGTTGGCGATCTTCTCAGTGACCTTGGCCGTGAAGGGGAGGAGATAGATGGGTCGGTAGTTTTTGAGGTCCGTCTGGTCTGCAGAGGGTTTCTTGAGGAGGGGCTTGACTTCAGCTCATTTCCAGTCATCGGGAAAATGTACTGGATTCGAAGGTGGCATTGATGGTGTATTGTAGCTCGGGTGCTATGGTGGTGGTGGCTCTGTGGAAGATGTGTCGTGGGCAGGGGTCCTTGGGGCCTCCTGAGTGAATGCTCTTCATGGTCGTGGCGGTGTCCCCCGTGGTGACCAGGATCCAGGCGGAGATGGTAGGCTGGCTGTTGTTGGTGGAGGAAGTAGTGGTTTCAGTGTCTGGTGTCTGTTCATTGAAGTTGTCATAGAGGGACTTGATTTTCAGTGGAAGTACGAGCCGAGTTGGTTGCAGAGGTCCTGGGAGGGATTGACGTCTGTGGCTTCGCTGGGGGGGTTTGGTGAACTCATGAATGATGCTGAAGTGTTCCTTTGGGTTGCTGATGTTAGCAAGGATTTTACTCTAGATGAAGATCCTTTTGGTGGATCTGATGAGTTGGTGGTATTCTGTCATGGCGTTCTTGTAGGTGCTCCGGTCTTCTGTGGTTTTGCAGTTTCACCATCACTTCTCGAGACGTCTGCAGGTGCGGCTGTATTTTTGGAAGTCAGTTGTGAACAAGCTGGCTTTCATGGCATGCTGTCTGTCGGGGTTGCACAAGGGGGCGAGCTTGTCTGCGCAGTTGGTGAGTCATCTGTGTAGTACCTTGGCTGCCGAGTTGGCATCAGTCGAGGTGGGGAGAGGATTGCGATTGAGGGTGGAGTTGAGGTGTTTCTCGGTGACCTTGCTCCAGTTCCTCTCGGAGGGCGTGGTGTAGGTTCGTGAGCTGTGGCTTTGTCGAAAGGGAAGTGTACGCAGTGGTGGTCCACCCAGGGGGGTTGTGTGGGGTGGCTGAAGTGGATGTTGTTACCTCCTGCAAAGATGGAGTCGAGATTGTGTCCTGCCTTGTGGGTTAGGGTGGTGATGAGCTGTTTTAGTTGGATGTTGGTGAGGTTGTTCAGGAGGGCAGAGGAGTTGGTGTCACTGAGGCTGAGGTGGAAGTTGACGTCTCCGAGCAGTATGTAGTCCATGGAGGCGATGGAGTGGGGTACAATGAGGTCGGTGATGGTTGTGGTGAGCGTTTTTCAAGGTCCGGGAGATCTGTAGGCGAGGGTGCTGCATAGGGTCGTTCTGGGGCTGCTCTGGATCTGGAAATGGAGGTGTTCCATGGGGGACGAGGAGTCGTTCGTGCTGGAGGTGGTGAGTCTAAGAGAGTTGTGTGCGATGACGAGTCCTCCTCCAGGGTGGTTGGATTGGGCCTTCCTCTGGATCTTGTATCCGTCGGGGATGGTGGTAGCGATGTCGGGGGCAGAGGTGGGGTTAGTCCAGGTTTACGTGAAGAAGGTGACGTCTGGTGAGAGGGTGTCGAGGAGGTCCAAAATTTCTGCTGCATGTCTGTGCAGCGAGCACACTTTGAGAAGGATGTATCTCAAGGCTTCGGTGTGCTGGCATCCGGCAGGAGAGTGGTGGACGTGTGGGTGCGGAGTTTGGTGAAGGTTTGTCAGCAGTGTCAGAGGATGATATTAAAAAGTGTAGAAGACTCTGTATTGGAATTGATAGTGAGGTTTTGTGGGGTTTGTCCTGAGTCATCATCGGTAGCCCAGTTGAGATAGGGGTGTTTACCGTTTGGCTGAAAGTGAAGTATGATTAATGTGGTGGACATTTTACACAGAGGAAGGCCGCAATGATCAGGGTGATTCCCCACAGAACGAGGTTTCATTTGAATGTGTGTTTGTGTTATTTCATATGATTGATTTCTGTTGATCCTGTAGTAAAACAGACAATTGTTTGTTTCTATTGCATTGTAATTAGTTGCAAGCACATTGCTGAAGACAGTGCGTGCATGAAAATTGTAAAGGAGGGTGAGCTGCTGTAAGGAGTGAGATTGTTGTCCTAGCAGGCTGAGGTGGTGTAGGTCATTGGTGTAAAGCCACACTGCTATTGGCTGTCTATGTTACGAAGTGCCATGCTGGTATTGGTGATTTGGAACGAGACTTTTGAGTTAATATTGATTTTGTATTGAAATGAATCAATGAAAATGAAATGTTTTAAAGTTGAATGAGCTTTGTTTAGAGAAGATGTTCGGATACCTCTTGGAGGGGGGAAGAAGCCCCGCCTGAAGATGCTGCAGGTCACTATATAGTGATAAATATATTTGGCTCGAGCAATGGCACAAGATCAATGAGAAAGAAGGTGCATTAATGTTTCCACGATATGGCACATTTAATTTGACACTTGAGAGCAGGTGGCTCACGCCAGAGAAAAAGAGAGATATCAGGGTCATGTGAAAAGGGCAGTGCATACTTATGCACCTGCGCGGTGAGATGCAGTGAAAAAAGGTGGTGACCTGATATAATAGAAGGAGCAACATTATACAGATTATTGCAAAGCGGAAAAAGAGACGGAAAAGAAAAACAGCTATAAAAATAGAGAATTCGGATGGAAAGATGAAAATAGTGATACTGATATTAGTGACAGTGTTCTAGATGTATTAATGTATGAGCAACCATCTCTGTATAATGAGATTCGAACAGAGGGGGGTGGGACCGAGGCTACAGGTGGGAAACTTGGATTGCCCACTGCACCAGTAAATGTGAGCCCCAATAAGATAGGGATTTGTACTGTGAATAAGGACCAGAGCGCGCAGGGCACTATTACAGTAAAACTAAATATGATAAGAGGAAATTCAGGGATTTGTGTTCCTGGGGCCTCCACTGCTTGTACAGTTCCAGATGCACTTACAGTTCCTATTCCTATTGGATGCAATTATAAAGATTTAGATAAAAGCAGCAAGAAAAGTTTGGACCGCTGAGGATTGTACCTTAAGACCTAGGTGTGAGGTTTCAAAGCGTTGCCTTGTGAGTCTTTCCTGTCATCCGACGTTGGCTCTTATGAGGCTATGTGGCTAAACTTTGCAGGGCTTTGCATCACTCTGCGTTAGTCCTGATGAGCTGTGCCGTGAGCTTTTGTGTTGCAGCGCTCAGAGTTGGTTCTGATGAAGTTGACATCACTGCGGTGAGGCTTTGAAGGGCTTTGCGTTGCTCGACGTTGATTTTGATGAGGCTGACAGCTGTGCGGCATGGCTTTGTGGGCTTTGCATGGCTCTGCTACGATTCTGATGAAGTATGCAACTGTGTGGCTAAGTATTTCATAGCTTTGCATTGTTTTCATGCTGGTTTTGCTGAAAACTGTAGTTAGGCCAGAAGAAACTCTCTCTGATGCCAGCCAAGGGCCCAGGACCTGGGAAGACACCCCTCTGGGGATCAGGAACTCACTCCAGCAGAGGCCAGCAGGGCTCAGGCAGGTCCAGTTGCAGGTCCGGGTAGGCCCAGCCCAGCAGGTCAACTCTGGAGCTTGTTGAGTCCTTGTAGCTCAGAACAGGTTAGTCAGCAGATCAATGAAGTCACTCAGGTAGCCTAGGTTGAAGAGAGCAGGTTCAGTTTTCCTTCATCGACGTTAGGGCAGGCCTACGGCAGCAGGGAAGTCCTTCTTCTGAGGTATCCACAGGACCAGGAGTGGACTGAAAAGTGGATCAGAGAGTCTCCTTTTTATAACTGGTGCCCACTGTGAAGCGGAAGACACTTGTGAGTCTTTCCCCTATTGAAGTGTCTGAAATTTCCTGTCTCCATGTCCTGGTCCTAGTCTCTCTGTAGGCACAGTATGCTGGTGTGATGTCCTTTGTGTGTGAGCTGAAGCAGCGGCTCTGAAGTGCAAGTGTGATGGGTGACAGCTCTACCCTTCTAATCAAGGCAGGATGGCCAATCCTGCCAAAATGTTTATGGGTGATCGTTTAGGGTGGGCCAAGTCCAACAGCATTCTACTTTCACACTTTCCTGGAAGCACCTGACTGGGTAGCTCGCGAAACGCACCTTCAGAGATCCCTTGTTGGCATCACTTCTTTACAGGAAATTTTCCCCAAACGTGGTGAGCTGCAATCGGATAATGGCCATTGTGACTAAAGTTTGGGAGACCAGCCACAATTGCCTGACTTTGATTAGCGACATCTATGATACAGCAGCCCTAAGGAATAACAAAAAAATTAGACCACGTGCCTCTGGATTTAATGACCCCAGAAAGGAATACTTACAGTGGGATAGGTCATATACGAGGGAGTCTTTAAATCTTTTCTGACTACAGATCAAATTCCACCTCGAAAATGCACAATACCTCCAATATCAAAAACTGAAACATATTTTTACTTCAGAACCTGGGTGGGTGAACAACTGAATTGCGCCACCCCACGGTCCACGACTACTTAGCAAAATGGGGGACGTATATGAAACTGATTTCAGGTCCCTAAGAATCCTTGGCAGATATTCTATACCCAAACCCACCCAGAAACACTTATTTTGATATTGGAAACCTGATCTTCTGGAATCTATTGATTATACAGCCTGGCAGGTCATATCCACACAGGACAGGTGCCTAAGAGAGGCGTGATTGAAGTTCAGCTTTTTCAAAATCTAACATGACTGGCACTGGTCTGCATATAATTTAAACTAACCCCAAATGTTCAATGCTGGAGATACAGTCACGCCAAGTGAGGCACAGACAATATACTTTGGCCATGTCTGGCAATACAACTGTACCGGAACTCACTTTGGCATCCAATGTAAAATACCATGGACCTTCACATTCAACCTTCTGTTGAGATGGCACTACTGCATGATACACATGAAATGCATAGACTCTCCACCTATAAAGAACGGTGGCTGGACACATCACTCCCTGTGGCCACATTATGCATACTACGACATTGGAAACAACAGGCTCTGATACTGTGGGAAATTAATATGGCAGATTTAGCATCCTATACACATGTTATCTATAAACTGAATTATCAACATCTAAAAAATTAGAAGACATGAGGGGGCGTGGTTTGGAAGCCGGAGAAGGTGGCAGCGTAAGCTCTTACCTCCTCCTGTGGCGCCACTTTCCTTTCACAATTTGACGTGTAACCCCAAAGTAAAGTTGATGCTGACATCGGATCTCGCAAGCGGAATGTGAGGTCTGCCTTTGGCCCGCTTTTGGAAGTGCTCCGGTGCGTCGCAAGCTTGCGACAGGCTCAGGGAATATCTCAGAAGCTCACCGAGCTCCTGCCGCTCATGCCGGAATCCACACGCCAGACGAGGGAATAACAGAGGAATTGCTGCAGCTGCGGCTTTGCAGTACTGAGATGACCGGAAGCACCAGATCACCAGAACAGTAAGTGGTAGATCGGTTCCCTACCACCCGATCACCCGATCACCTGCTCTAACGGCTCCTTGGTCGCAGCGCGAGCCCAAGCGAAAATGGCGGGCGCACTCGGCGCCTAATGGAGGTTCCCGCTGCAGTTTGCTGGCACCACATACAGTGTTTAATGGCACCATAAAACTATAACTCAGCCTACTAAGCAACACCTGGCTTATTTCACAACTGAGGCATTTTGTGAGGATCAGATTGCCAAGGCGGCGTGAGTATGCGGTGAATACAAAATGGGGGGCGCATTCGGCGCTTAGCGGTGGTCCTGGATGCAGTGCTTACTGACACCACACTGGTTCCACACAAGTATAAAGCAAGGATTCAAGTATATAACAGTTTACGCTTGCACCTAAATGCTTTATTTCATAGCGGTGGCACTTGGCGCGAGTACGCGAGCACGCACTGATTGCAAAAGAAACACAAAATGGCGGGCGCACTCAGCACTCTATAAAGATACCGACCGCAAGCATTCTCCCGCTTGTCCCAGATATAGTAAAACACAGAACAGCGTACTCCTTGCTTTGGTACTGAAATGCTCTGGTGCTATAATGCTGGCACTCTAATGCCAGCATTAGACCCTAAGTACAGCAATGATAAAGATTATGTCGATGGGCAGCAACAGGGACCTAACAATCTGAGCATCAGGTGGTCTCCACTATAAGCTCAATCCTGTGCTACACTGCTACAAAATACTACTTGTGCCAATTGTGGGGGCCACAAATAGAACTTATTGCTGGATCATAACTGAGGAATAGCACATTGGTGTGTATGTGAGCTGTGTTGTTGGAGATTACTCAATGGGCAATTGTCAAGTGTCTGTCAGCTGCAGGCTGTTCTGTGCAAGTCATCAATGTCCACTATGTACAGTGGTTGATGTTCTCTGCCTGAGACGTTTTTTCCTGTAACATCTTCTTTCATGTTGCCTGGCCTTAAAATGGCTGCCACCTAAGTTGCATATCTCTAACACTAGTCTTGCCTGACCCTAAGATGGCCGCATGGAGGGAAGGTTTATCTAACTAGGGCTGAGATCTATCCGGAAGATATTCTCCCTTTCAGCCACTACTTTCAACCATTAAAATCTAAGGAGTAGCAAGCTCAACTACCAGGTGCCAACGTCACATTGTTCCTCTCTAAAGCGTATTGGTTGCAACACAATCTGACTCACGCAGTTTGTACATCATGGGTGAAAAGGAGGCAAAAAACCTCAAGATACTTAAAGCAGACCCACCAAATCCTGATTCACCCACAAAAGGTAAAAAAGACATTAATGCTACAATGGACACAATACGGAATAAATTAGCAGAAGTACACGACTTGACAAAGTCTACAAAAGAAGAAATTTCAGCAATCAGACACGACATCAGAGACACCAACTCCAGGCTAACTGAAACGGAGGACAGGATAAGCCACCTAGAAGATACTGAGACAAAAGTTTGCAAATCCCTTAAAAATCTATCAACCGCAACAGATCCCCTGATTAGGAGGTTGTCTGAGCTTGAAGACAGAAATCGGAGAGGAAACCTACACATTTTTGGAATACCGGAGGGCTCGGAAGATACCTCTAGTTCTTGCATCTCCTTCCTTGAATCCTGGTTCTCACAAGCAACTAACCTAACCTTCCATCAGCCACTTGAATTTGACAGAGCTCACAGGGTTCCCTCCAGAATCACTCCAAACCAAAAAGGTCCTAGACCAATCGTATGCAAGCCCCATTGTTACCAACATGTCGAACAGATCTTGGCCTTTATGCGTAAAAACAACCATATCCTATGGAAATCCAGTAAAGTCTTTATTTCTCAGGATTACATTAAGGAGACAGTAGACATAAGAAAAGGTTTTCTTGCTCTTCAACCCAGATTACACTCCTTAAGCTACCAATTTGGTTTTGCAGGCCCGGCAAAGTTCTGTGTGGTCATCCAAGAAGTTCCCCAGGTTTTTACGGATTCCCAGAGACTCAAAAGATTCCTTGATGGTCCGGATGAACTTTCTATGGACACGACAACACCTGGTCCTTCTGCGGCGAATACATGAGTATCCTTCTGAAATGGCCTCAACACATGGCCCACATGGTTGTGATTACACTACTTTGTACTGTATTCTTAATTCTGTTTGTTGTAGCTGTCTTACAATCACTTGTAATGCCGTACGATTGCATGTAATGTCTTAACAGATTTTCAACTAGGTCCTTCCTCTGAAAGGTCTTCGAACTTTGGTAGAGACATCGGTAATAACGACAACAACTGATGCTTTCGCTACAGTCACTGAAAACTTCCATCTAATTTTCTTTGTTACATGGTTGGGGCTCACTACTGTGTGGTGTGTCCAAAATTACGGCTGGTTGAAGCTATTTCACTATTGCTTGAAATATTTTTGCAGACATGCCGTGCTTCGCTATTGCTTGAAAATATTTCTGCAGATTTTTTTTTTATGTTGGGAACAATAATAGTTAGGGACATTGTTAGTTCCTGGTTTCCTCCTCACGTGTGATCAGACAGTCATCATACTAACGCTAGATCTAGGATCACTTATATGTGAGCATCATCCTAGCACTCAACCTAGCAGTCAGAGAAATGACGGAGACACGCTAGGTACCTCCTTTATACCATGTTAAATTCTGCCTCACATTTAGTTAACATTAGCCACTTAGCTAATAACAGTTACACATTTAGCATCCACTGTTCTGAATGCTGGACTTGACTCAATAGTCCACTATGGTTTTGTTCATTGCCATGGAAGGGGAGCTATTTTCCCCTTGTCACCATGTCTACTAGCTTCTTTCGGGGTGGGTGGATGGGGTTGGGGGAGGGGAAGAGGGATGTGAGTCCCACTTCAATTTGGTTATATTTATGTATTGTTATCACATTTGTCTACGTTTGTCTGTATGTTATTATTTTCAATTTCCATTGCATAACTATGGCCCCATGTGTCAAACCGAAAATGTGCTCCACCACCCAATCGCCTACCTATAGGGACCAATGTGTAACACAACACATCTGTTTGGGCCAAATGCGCTGGCCTCCCGGGTACATGTGGTACATATGGCGCACGTGGTTCAATGGTTACGTAAGACTCTCTATTAGTGCTCATGCCAAATGCGTAATTAATATTCCACGATCTTATATCCCGACATAGGTCCTGTACTCGCTGACAGCTCACATAGGACGAAAGCTTAGTGACCTCAAAAGCAGCAGTGACACTAACCTAGCTTGGATCACATTTATGACACACCCATGATGTCACACACCTCAATCAAAACCCCCTTAGGGACCTCTATGCTGGATAACTTGAAAATACTCTCGCTTAACGTTAAAGGTCTTAACCATCCGGTTAAATGGAGAACGAGCTTGGAATATCTCCAGAGACAGAAAGGGGATGTTGTTCTTTTACAAGAAACAAAGATCGATGCCAAACAATTCAATACAATTAGAAATAGATTTTACAATGAGGTTGTAGGTTCTGAAGCAGTAGGTAAGAAAAACGGTGTTCTGACCCTTATTGCGAAAAAATCAAACATTGAGATAGGGGCATACACGGCTGACACTAATGGAAGATGGGTCACAGCCAAATTGATTAAGGACAACACGGAGTTCTTTATTACCAATGTCTCCGCCCCCAACACTAATGATCTGGACTTCTGGAACGACCTAACTAAGCAGATTGAAACTGTGCATATCCTAGCGGGAGACTTTAATCTACCTTTTGACCCGACTTTAGACAGAGATTCACGGTGCACTTATCGCAGCAACAAATCCCAAAAGGCCTTTACTAACCTCTGCTCACGTTTTAATTTGCTGGACTCTTGGAGATTACAAAACCCCACAGGTAGGGAGTACACTTTCTATTCACCACCTCACAATTCCTGCACACGTATTGACTATCTATTTATCACAAGTAATGCCACCTCTAGAATCGTGGAGACGTCAATAGAACCCAGGGTGGTATCAGATCATTCCTGTATCTCGCTCTCCATATCCAACGTAAAACCGTCCAGTCGTCAGTCCGTCTGGAGACTGAAAGATGAAGTGTTGGAAAAGGAACAACATAGGAAACTCATAGAAAATGCAATCCAATCTTACCTTCTGCACAATAAAAGGAACAACACATCTGACCTAAATCGCTGGGAGGCTCTAAAAAGTATTATCAGGGGTGAAATAATTAAAATCAGATTAGCAGTAAATAAGGAGTACAACAAGGCCCTTGACGAATTAGAGAAGGAGATCTCAGCCCTAGAAAGTAAGCACATCGCATCTAGAGACAAATTAATAATGAATGATTTGGTGAACAAAAAATATGAATATAATAAAATATTAAGCAATAGAGCTGGGGTTTGGATAAATAGGCAAAAGAAATTCAGGCTATGTGAATCAAATAAAGCAGGTAAAAGCCTAGCTGCATACTTAAAATTTAAAGTACAGAAGAACACGTTTTTATAATATAAAGGATCAAAATGGCGTAACATATTCTGACCCAGAAAAGATTGCGGATATCTTTAAACACTTTTATAACACCTTATATTCTAAAAACAAAGATGTAGATAATGCTAAAATTCAGGATTATCTAGATGAGTGTGACCTACCAGCTCTCTCACAATCTGAGCAATCAGAACTTAATAGCCCAATAACCTCACTGGAAATTGAAAATTCAATTAAATCACTTAAATGTGGGAAGGCACCTGGTCCCGATGGGTTTAGCGCGAAATTCTATAAGTGTTTCCGCTCGCTTTTAACTCCGCCACTCTTACACTTATTCCATGAATTCAGTGAGGCAGGTAAAGTCACAGGAACACTGGCTGAAGCCATCATCGCAGTTCTACCTAAGGAAGGGAAAGACCCATCCCTTTCCAAAAATTACAGGCCGATCTCCCTCATCAACATAGATTGTAAGCTTTTTGCAATTATTCTAGCCAACCTTCTACAGAAATTCCTGCCCAAACTTATTCACCCCTCACAGGTTGGTTTTTTAAAGAATAGACTTTCCAGCGATAATACCAGGATCTTAGCCCATGTACTGGAGAAGGCACAACTTACTAAATCACCTACAGTAGCCATCACGCTCAATGCCGAAAAGGCTTTTGATAAGGTTGATTGGAGGTACTTAGAAGCGGCGCTGAATAAGTTTGGGCTTGGAGAAAACTTCACGCGGATGGTAATGTCGTTATATTTCAGCCCCTCGGCTAGAGTCCGGGCAGGAGGCTCGATCTCACCATCCTTCCATTTGCAACAAGGAACCAGACAGGGTTGACCCCTTTCTCCCTCACTATTTTTACTTGCCATTGAACCATTCCTATACCACATTAGAAACAATGATCATATCTCAGTGGTCCACTTTAATGACTGTACGGTCAAGATCACTACATACGCAGATGACGTTTTAGTGGTTTTGGAAGAGGCTGATAAAGCCATTCCTGCTCTCATGTCCTCAATTGAAAATTTCTCTAGTGTATCCGGCTATAAACTAAACAAAGATAAACTAAAGTAAAACTCCTAAATAACCGCGGTAACAAAGAGATTATGGGGGATTCCAGCCTGCCATGGCAACCAAAATGTTTTAAGTATCTGGGCCTAGACTTTGACAAGGACTTGATCTCTACCCTTCACACTAACGAAAACCTAGTCTTCAAAAAGATCTCCACATTACTGGAAGGGTGGTCCCCTAAATATCTTTCATGGTGGGGCAGAGCCGAAATGCTGAAAATGATGGTGACGCCTCTGGTGAATTATCTAGCTAGCATGCTACCGATGACTTTCTCCACTGATTTTTTAAACAAAGTTGATAAGCTCAATACATTCCTCTGGCAAGGGAAGAAACCCAGAATATCACTAACTAAGCTACAGCTATCTAAAGAAAAAGGCGGTATGGGTCTCCCTAACTTCAGGAATTATCAAACAGCATTTCTATGCAAGCAAGGAGCCAATTTGTTGACCGCACACCCGGACTACACCAGCTTGGCTAGATATAGAGAAGTCACTCATTGATAAAATGCCTTTATCTGTCCTCCTCACTATGGATCTCTCACATCTTCCTCACTCTCGATATGTTCTCCTCAACACCAGGCGAGCCCTACTGAGATTAGACCTCCTACATAAATTAAGAGTGAATAAGTCTAAGATAGCTTCTTTATGGCGGAATCCCTCTCTAAGGATTGAAGGCAACATGCTCTACTGGGAGCTCTGGTCTCAGAAAGGTATAAACTTAGTGAAAGATCTTTATGAGGGCCCCCACCCGTTACCCTTCTCAATCCTCCAGAGCCAACACAATCTAACCCCATGGATTTTTACGACTTTCTAAAAGTGAAAGCTCTCCTCTCAGAACGCTTCATCAAACCCTGTGACCCATCGCTCACCTCTCAACTCTCACAAATCTGGAAAGCGGGTCACACTGTATCCAGAATATACAAACTCCTTCTACCTAACCCTAGGAAGTAGTATAGACGTAATGAAGGTAAATGGGAGTCAGAACCCAACTCCACCAATATTTCGTTTGAATGGGATCAAATATATAACACGGCCTTCTCGAATAAAATATCCCCTATTCTGTCTCAAACTAAGTATATGTTACTCACAATAGGTCATACTGGACTCCTGAGAAACTTTTTAAACTGCGCCTATGGGATACTCCGACATGCTGGAACTGTAACTCTGCTGTTGGAGACCTCGTTCATATGCTCTATACCTGCCCCACCCTACAGCTGTACTGGGATAACATTTATAAATGTATAGATCACATATTCAACATCAACCCCCCAGGGAATTTTCATATATCTTATTAGGCGCCCTAGACCCAGCATTAGTCAATGATAATGATCGACATCTGATGGACCTCTTGCTCACCTTAGCCTGCAAAGTCATATTATGCAAATGGAAGAATGCTAAGGAAGTATCCTTTAGTATTTGGCAAGAGCGGCTGTCCTTCTTAAGAGGTGCGGACAACCCGGCTCTCCATACCTCTCCATGGCGTAAGAATAACCGGAAGCTCTGGAAGTCCCTAGACGCCTCATCATTCTCATTTGACCCCCATGAATCCATCCTATTGTGGTGGTATCTGTAACTTCATTGTAACTTCACTCTATTGTATGTAACCACACTACTTATTTATATGGTCACTTGTAACAGATATAGTCGTTCACTGCTGTTCTCTCATCATGTGGCCTTCATACAGACACTGGGCGTAATCAACAGGCAACTGAGTATGCCAACATGTATGCAATAATTAACTTGTACGTATTATTTGAGTTGGACCCATTTCATTTTCTTTCTTTCTGACTTTCTTTCTTTTCGTTTCAATTCCCTTATTTCCGTTATTTCATGTATGTATTTTATTTGTATTTGTATTTCTCAATAAAAATGACTTGAATTAAAAAAAATGAATTAGAAGACATTTAGGGTCCCTTCTTACATCAAACTCTGTGGATCCATAGGGCAGACCATCACTGTATATCTACCAAATTCCCAGGTTAATTGGATTCTAACGTACCAAAACCCTTCCAACCTCACCCATCCTTACCTAGCACAGGGAAAACAGGAAACCAGCACAAGCACCAAATATGCCATCTTCCTCTTTAGACTTTTTCCTCATGTACCCATCCATTTCCATAGGGATGATGGTAAGCTATGTATAGGATATCACATTCACTGGACTTACATATGCAAACAATGGTAACTCTCATGCTTAATATATATTTACTTACTGTATAGATAGAAGTGATTATAGTGTTGATGTATCATATGCATATTTGATGTTAGTTTCATAATCAATAAAAGAATATAAAAATAAAGGAGAAACAACTAAGTCAACCGTTATACCAGTTGACCAGAGCTAGGCTTTACCAGACCTTAATGACCAAAAACAACTCATAAACTAATTCTAAGCACTGTTTTCTATTGTTTTTTCTTTAGAAATGCTTAACTTTTAATCACCTTTATGAAATGTTGTAGTTTTGGTGTCATTTAATTATTACATTGACCTTTTTTTCTTACTAAATCAAGAAAGTTGCTGTCTAAGCTTGTGGACTCTAATGTGGTTTTGTGATGTTAGAATACTTATAACACATTTTATCTGGGGTAAGCATGTTGCCTTCGAGCCACAGCAGCCAGGGAGAACTCAAATCTGACTTTTGTGGTCTTACTATGTACAGCGTTAGTAGTGCTCTATCACAAACAGAATTGTATACAATACTTTACATATACTTAGAATGGGCTTTGGCTCAGCCCCTTTCTCAAGATAAGATAAGATGGCTTTCATGTCCATTCAAATTCCTTGTGCCTGATTCCTTTTTTTAATTGAGATGCAAAATATAGGTTTTCTTAAACATCAGTTCATAAAAATCCATACATATTGTTCAAGCTCCAAACATCAATGTATACATATTGCATAGTCAAAATAAATCCAACATTGATTAAAGGAATGATACTTGCTAAAAACACTCCACATAGGACAAACACCCAAAATAAATAGCCCTAGCAGCACCCTAAATATGCAATTACAAGTACATAAAATACTAAAATACTGCTAGAGCTAAATGAACAAAAAATAGCAATTGAACAATCCAATCATCTGCTTAAACCTGTTTTCACTCAAAAAGTTGCCCCTATGATTTATAAAATTTCTTCATTCCCCCATTTCGCATTGCATATAACTGTTTACTTTTTCTGACTTGCTTAATTTTTCCTAGCTAATCTCCTATTGTTGGAACCTGCAGTGTCCGCCAATTTTGAAGCAGAAGGGATATGGCCACCGCAACATGTAACAAATTTGTCCATTTATTGGTCATACCCTAAAGCTTTCAACCAGGTACTAAAGGCTAATTTAATTTGCCATTCGCCCTCCAAATACTGAAATATGTCACTCCAGAATCCCTGGATAAGAGGACACTGATCAATTATGTGTACCCAGTTGGCAACAGACCCATCAAAGCAACGAAAACATTGGCTCAACAGGTTCAAATTTACTTGTGCAAGAAATTGTGGAGTTCTATATCAAAGCTAGTTACTCAAATATAGCATCCAGCTCCAATTTGCTACTCTTAACATGCTAACATTTAGTTTATTGACTTCATCCCACATCATAGTTGTTAAATCCAACCCTTCATATTTTTCCCACCTTTTACTTGCTCTGTGGGTGAGTTCTGGACTTTTTATCAAAACAAACAGTCTTTTCCATTTCCTAGGACCTTTATCTTCAACAGTGTCGAACAGTGCGAGAAACACATTCTTTTAAAAAAAAATCTTTTTATAAAACAGTCTCGACATAAGGCACAAAATCACAGAATCAATTAGGGTTACAGCAGAATCAGGTTACATACAATACAGTAACATAATCATTGGAGTCTACGGGGAAGGGGGATCATCGTCATTAGCATCCGAGGGGGGGTACAAATGTCACCCCGGTATGCATTCCATGGAGCCCAAACCTTGGACCGTTTACGGGGGCAACCCTTGGCCACATATACTGTTTTCTCTCTTAGCATACACCAGTCAAGATCTCGCTCCCAAGCTAGGACCGTGGGCGGGTGCGGGGCTCCCCAAAGCTGTGCAATATTTCTCTTGGCGATCATGCAGCCAAGCGTGACCCACTTTGTGTCATAGCTGTTCAGGTCAGAAGGTTCCCAGATGTTAAGGAGGCACCTGAGTGGTTCTGGTCCAATTTCCACCCCCAACACTTCACTCATGACCGTGTGGATGTTGCGCCAATATTCATGAATTTGTTCACAATGCCATAGTATGTGTATGAATTTGCCCAGTTGTGTGCAGCCCCTCCTACAAGAGCCGTCTGTCAGTCTACCCATGTGCACTAGTTGGGGACCAGTTATGTATGTTCTATGGAGGACCTTTAATTGCACCAATCTGAGTCGCGCTGGGAGGGGAGACAACATCTGCTCCTTCCCAGCCCAATACAATTAAGTTGCACCCATCAAATTCCAATAACAAAAGGCCATGTAAGATCACTCACCAGACAGCAATGATTCCTGAAGCCCCCCACCCAACCAACCCCATTTGCCACACCTTGCCCAAATAAAAAATCCCACCACTGGACAGGCCTCTTCTCAGGTCGGTTGACTGCCATCTGTTCCACCTCCACCCTGATCGGCCGGACCTCTCGCACTCCTGCTCTCAATCCAGTCCACCACTGCCTCAGGCTGATCGAAAAACCACACTCTCCCATCCGCCTCAATCCAGAGACGGGCAGGGAATAGCATGGAGTACTTCTGTGTTGTTATGAGTGCTTGACAAATGTTTCTTTTCCCAGCTACACCTAATACAGAGGTTTCTGCTTGTATCACAGGGCTGAAATTACATTGATCTCTAACACCATGCTTGCTAAAAATGTACTATAACCTACAATGTATGCAGGTCTGAAAGGGCCTTCTTCCTTCAGTAATCTCCGGGATGCTGATCTCCGAAACAAGAAGAGTATAGGAGAACTGTCCATACTAATTATAGACTTACACTGATCCTTTGAAGGTCTGTTTAACTGGACAGATATTTTCAATAGTACTGATAGTATCAGAAGTTGCAATTTTCATACTAAATTAATTTCAGAAGATGAAGAAATATATACACAGTCCTTAATTAAAAAGAATACTGTACACATAGTAATGGACAGTAATTCTTTGTGAACTATGACGTAATAGACTATGGGTGTAAAAGGTGCTGATTTACGAGCCCCTTTGCATTGCTCTTGGAAGCACAATGTGGAGCTAGAATGACACAAATTTAAAATGAGATTTATGAAGCCACGCAAGGCCACCTTGCATGGCCCTGAGTGGCTTCCTAAATCCTGAGTAATGCAACACCACCCAAATCGTTGTGTTGCATTACTCTGCGCCAGGGAGGCATTTCCATGGAATCTGAGTGGATGTTCCCATGCAACATCCATAGATTTTGATGCATTCTGAGATTTACCAGAAGTGATAGACAGCAAAAACCCACGATTCGCCAGGTGAGGTGTAACAAGGACAAATATGTTTATTTCTTCTCGTTTTTTTCCTCTTTCTACGTGTGTTTCGCCTCAGGTGAGATTGTTTTTGTGCAGAAATGTGCTCTTTCCTTCACAAACAAATCCACCTTATAACACAAGCACCCTTGCACCGTGGTGCAAGACAAGGATGCCTGTGTTAGTGCTAGGGAGCCAAAAGCGCGCCTGCCCATGGGAAACAGCAGGAATGTGCAGTATTGCCTTAAATAGAGCATATTACTGCCCTTTCCCAGTTACAAATGCGCTGTATTGCCATAAATACAGCACATTCCTGCCCTTTCGGCATAATGAGTGTGTGACAAGGTAAGGGCAGGAATGGGCCATGTTTAAGGCAATGCGGGATATTGCTGCCTTTTACCCTACGCTGGTGCCCTTTTGACTGCCTAGCCCCAATGCAGGCACCTTTGCATCATGGTGCAAGGGGGCTTGCGTTGCAAGGTGGATTGTTTTTGTGCAGGAAGGGGAACCTTCCTGCACAAAAATAATCCTCTGAGGCTTTTTCCTCTTTTTATGTGTGCAGCTGAATTAGAAAGAGATAAAAACTAGGAGAAATAAACATACTTCTCCTCGTTATGCCTCAGCGCATTCAGAGGTCTACCACTTCCTGTAAATCTGGTAATTAGTAAAAAAAAAACATGGATGTTGCGAGGGCACACCCACGCAACGCCCATGGATACGCATCCCCGGTACAGAGTAATGCAATGCAACGATTTGCTATGCGTTGCATTACTCAAGTTTTATGAAGTCACTCAAGGCCATGCAAGGTTGGCTTGCGTGGCTTCATAAATCTTGCATTTCTCTTTCACCACGTTGCATGGTGCTTGAGCGACGCAAAGGGGCTCATAAGTATGCCCTATAGTTTTTGCATCAGCACCTGTGCAATCTATGTAATCCAGAACTATATGTGGGAAATTGTTTCGGAACCTGTACAATATCAGAGTCAACAAGCTTTATTCGAATTCAATAAAAAATTCATAAAAGCGTACAAGATAAAAAAAGCACTGTAAAAACAGACATAGATAATATTCGTTACAAGGACGCTACATATACAGAATTAACATGATTTATCAACAGTTCATTATACTAATAAAATCATTTTTACAATTCGACAAAAGCAGACCCTAGCAGCTCAATTACAGGGCATAATCATATCATTTTCAATTGAGTCAGTCGATAGGAAATAAGGTATATTTGCAATTTTATAATGACACATTTACAAATAAAACAGACAAGAGCCCTTCTATAAACGGATTTGACAAGTCAGGGGACCAGATCTGAGCCTTAAGAATAATTATAGGCGGATAGTATGTACTTGCGAAATCCAGGGCCACTCCTGCCCAAGCCAGGGTTAATTTATTTGTGTGATTTTGCAGGGGGCAGATATGTAGTACTGGGGTAAAAGTCAAACAGTTCCCATGTTCCAATTGGGCCATCGCCCATTTGTGGTTGCCAACTTCGGAGATGTTGGATAACTCGGGAGTCCCTAAAGTTGACCAAAACCAGGTCTCCCCATATATTCTTGGGGGTAGATCCCAACCACCCTACCCTTCTAACATTTAAAATCGTTCCATCAATATTGGGAGGTAGGGGTCTATTCTTTGTCAACCAGAAGGACACTTTATTTAGCAGATTTGCCGGTCTTTCAGTTTTACTGTTAATATGCTATGGCACGCCCGACAGGATACACACTAAAGGAGCTGCCTCCGGAGGTAGATCTATATGATTAGCCCTTCTTTGCGGGTTATCATGGTTGTTGGACTTCCCCTCTTTTGGTGTAAGTGGTTTGATCCGCCTTTCTCTAAGTGCAAGTTTCTGAGTTATTGGGGGGTTTGATATAGCTGGTGTTTTGGATGTTTTGAGGACGGGTACATGAGTTCGTGTGATATTTCTCTGTACAGGGAGGATGGGAATGTCAGCAGTAATTAGGGTCTCATCTTGATTATTTCCTTCTATTCGTTTTGTGAGTGTTATGTTTGCCCTGGTGATTTCCTCTATGGAGCAGAGCCTTTCCCCTATTGCCTCAATTCTTTTTTCCAGTGGGGAAATTAAGGACCTGATCAGGAGTTCAATCTGGGCCAATAGTTCAGGTAGAATAATAATTGCGGGCAACTCCAGATTTGAACATACCTCTGGTGTTTTTAGGGTATTGTTAATCGCCGGAGAGAGACTTTGATGCATTCTTTGTTTTTTAGCTGATCTTCCCCTCTGTTTGGGGCCTTCGTGCTTTCTATTAGGATAGGGTACCTGAGCATTTGCTGGCAGTTGTGTAGTATCATTAGGTGTTAGTAGGGGGTGAGAACCAAGATGGCTTGAATTTAGTTGAGGTGTGGTAACAGACTGAGGGCTAGCAACATTGCACTACGCAGTTTTACAAAGCATATTTAATTCCTCCAAAAAAGAAATATTTTGACTTTGGTCTGATAACACCATAGCTGAATGGGTACTGGGTGTAATATCTGTGGGGAGAATTTTTTCTGCTCTTTCTATGACGGACTCGATTGCCGATGTGGTCCTGATTAGATAGTTATCCAATGTCCCCTTCCGATGCCCCCCCAGGAAGGTGTTATTAAGGTAAAGACCTTTGTCAGTCATGATTTGGATAGCTTTTCTAAATAGAAATATATATAGAATGAAACAGTGACAAGGGACAAAGAAAAGCAGACGTGCACTAATTATCTGGCCACGGGAAGGTTGAGGACTAGTTCAGTGGAGGATACCGAAAATGGCAGTCACTTTGATGGAAATAGTTAGTTCATGTTACCTCCCTTTTCCAGTGAACAATGGGCGTAGATCGAAAGGGGGTGGCCCGTCCCGTCCTCCTCAGACCTCTGAGGGCCACAGAGGGCCCGCCCTTTGCCCGGGCTTAGCTCGGCGTCCCGCTCGCGTCCTGCGAGGCGAAGCAGAGCGCTGTTTGTAGGCGCCTCCTAGCACTTGTGGTGCGTGGAAATGCAGCGCCGCCGCTGAGGCAGCCGGGAGTTGCAGTCCCGGGGTGGCGGCGCTATCTCTGCAATGGAGTGACTCCTGGCGGTGGCGGTGGCTGAAGAGGACTCCCCTCGTCCCCCAGCACCGGTAAGTTTGCCTCCCCCTGTACAATATATTTGATTTGGCCCTAGAAAGGAAAGGAAGAATTAAAGAAAGGAACACAACTATTTTTAGGATGTTCCTCGTTTGATCAGTGTCTTTCGGATCAATGAAAGATTTCCTATTTTATTACTTTTTCAAAGAGGACTATATTTTCCTGGATTGTTTCTAATTCTAATTATAAAAAAAATACAGCTATCAGTTTTTGTTTGAACACTTGCACGAGTTTCAGAGGCAGACGTTAGAAGTTGCATTGCATTTTGAGTTATGAATTTAATTTATCGCATTAAACTTTCTTGACAGTTATAATATAGTGTCAAGGAAATGAGCTACATTTTACCTTGTAAACTTTACAACCTAGAAAATCAAGCACTTATGTCCACGTCAGTGGCACTGCAATTTCATCTGCTCTTTGCTCTTCACAGCATATGGTCTGATGGCGCTATCCCATTTTCCGTCCCCGGGAGAGCAGTTTGAAAATGAGAGAAATCGCATGGTACATTTGAGTTTATAGGTATTAAAAGGGCTGCAGCGGAAGGTAACCGAAGCAGCCGAGTGAAATATTTATTGCGCAATTGTGCTCTTCTTGGCGCTAGCCCCACTGGTCAGAGACTGGTCAGAGACTGGACTTAAATATATGTCAATGCCCGCTAGGAAAACGGGTCCCATATTCAAGCTCAGACACAAGGAAGCAGTGCCTTGTCAGCACTCATTTGTACTCCAACCTGTGCGAAGTGTCTATCACGATTTTACTGAACACCTAACTTGTCAGTAAGAGCTGTGCTATTTTTACCTTATGAAAACTCTATTTGTTAATGCAGATTAACCAATTTTCCACATTCACATTTCTTTCAAGCCTTAGCTATCCATTCCTCCTTGGCTTCACAGCGCTGGAGACTACCTCCACTTCAGCTGAGGCCTCTCAAATACAGTGGCGGCTCCTCCACTAAGGCAGAGGAACATTGCCTCACTGACTTTAAGAGGAAAAATAAAATGATCGTTATTATCATTTTATTTTTCCTCTTGAAGTCAGTGGCTCTCGGGGCAGGGCTGGCCAGAGCAGGGAGAAGAGTGATGAGGAACATGCAAAGCTTCCCAGTTCCCATCTGAGCCCTGTGGTTCGGCGCTTAGACCAATCACAACGCCGCATTGCAGCATTGTGATTGGCTATGGGGAGCCTGGGAGACCGGGTGCTTCTGCTCCTTTCTGCAGCCGGCAGACACAGGAAGAAGAGGCGGCTGCTGGCCGGCCCAAATAAGTGTTTTTTTCAATTTTATTTCATTCCGTTCGTACCCCTCAAATGTCGGGGAAAAAGCAGGGGAATGTCATGCCCCCCCCCAGATCCTGTCCACTTCGACCTCTGATTCTTCAATGCCTAAAAGTTTTATTACTAAAATTTCTATACTTGGAAGGTTTATAGACTGAACATTCATGATCGTAGTTGGTGCCGAAACTGACTGGATTGTTCTAACGAAAATTTATCAGAATTCTAGATCTGTCCACATTGTTTTTTTCTTTTTGTGGTGCATAGTCCTTCACAAATAAAGAAGGAGAAATTGATAAACACGATAGTCTGACCACCAAGCAACCTGCCTTCCATCACATGAACAAGTATATGATCTATACTTAAAAACTGTTCCATAAAATATTTTGAATACTAGGGGGTCCATTATGATGTCGGGCGGATTGCCTCCGCCAGGCTGGCGGTAGCCACCGCCGGCCTGGCGGAGGCAATCCGCCCGACATCCATTGCCAAATTCCCCCCCGCCATATTAGGATGGCGGGGGGGACCGCAGCGGTGATAATCACCGCCCGCCTGTTTTCCGCCCCGGTGGCCTTGCGGCCGGGGCGGAATATGTTTAATATGGTGGCGGTGTCTGTTAGACACCGCCAGCCATATTAGAATGTGCATTCTGGCACGCCTTTCCGTGGCGGCAATGCCGCCACGGAAAGGCATGCGGAGTCCCCCTGCAGGGGCCCGTTGTGGGCCCCCAGGGACTCCGTGGTGGTGGGGGGTGCACATGGGGGGTACCTATGGTACCCCCCCGCATTTCAAAGTGCAACATGGCAGGCACCGCGCGGTGCCTGTCATGTTGCACTTTGAAATGCACAACGTGCACGTTTCACAAGGCGGCGGGCGGCGATTACTGCTCCGTCCGCCGCAATGGCAAAAATACAGGGTGCGCCCGCCTGTGTGGCGGGCGCATCCTAATGCACATTCCGGGACCCCCGCCCTCGAGGCGGGCGGTCCCGTTTCCCGATAGGGTGCCCGCCCGCCATCCTAATGGCCCCCTAGGTAAGGTGTTAAACCAGCACCTACAGTGGCATTCACCTGCTTCTTAAAAGGCCTGTAGCTAAGTAATGGCTGATAGATTTTATTTTGCAGTGGAAATAGCTGCTCACACATTTATTTTTTATTGCAGATAATATCCAAGCCGGGGTCAGGTCGTAATACATTTTGAGCCTCTTTTATTGGGAAGTGGCGTAGGGCAGCACCGCAAGTCTTCTTGCTGCGCTGCTCTACACCAATGTGAAAGGGCAGGAATGCACCGTATTTATGAAATACGATGCATACCTGTGCTTTCCCCCTGCGCTGGCACGCAATTTGCAGCCCAGCACCAATGTATGCACCCCTTGCACCATGGTGCAAGGGTGCCTCCATTGCAGGCAGGATTGTTTTTAGTGCAGAAAAGGGGCCTGCACAAAAACAAACCAGAGAGCAGTTTTTCTCTATGTGTGAATGCACCACACATGGAAAGAGGAAAACATGAGATCGTTATGCCTGCCCTGGAGAGGCCTAAGGTTTCGGTGCGGCCCCGGGTTTTCATGATTAAGTAAATCTAGGGCAGCGTCAAAATGCATGGGTGTTGCATAGGAAAACCCACTGCAACTCCCATGGAACACCTCCTTGGCACAGAGTAAGGCAAGGCAGCGAATTACGCTGCTATGTCTTACTCCATATCTATAAGGCCACGCAAAGCAACACAGAGTGGCTTTGCATGGCTTTATAGATATGATTGAGGGGCTCGCACCGCTGGAGCGTAAACAAAAATGATGCTCCGGTGTAAAAAAAAATGATGCTCCTGTGGCGCAAGCCTCTCATAAATGAGCCCCTTAGTGAATAAGGTAATTTGCATATTAAGGGTTATAGAAGGCACAGTAAGTGACACAGGAACACGTTTGGCCCACAGCGTACCCAGAAATGAAAACACAGGAAGTAAGGCCACGATTAAGACATAAATATCCAAAACAAATGTTAGTAATTGCACCAGTTACCAAAATTATACTCAATTACAAAGATCTTTGAGGTCGATACAGTATACCTTTTATCAGTCGCGGCCGGTAGTGGGAGTACTGGACGGGCGGTGACATGGGGAGGATGAGGGACAGGGTGGGGAGTAGTAATGTATGGATTACGGACTTTAACAGGTAAGTAAACATACAAATAAATAAAACGAATTTCGTTGCGCGCACTGCATCGCATTTGGTGATGCAGTGCAAGCAACGAAATTCGTTTTATTTATTTTTATGTTTACTTACCTGTTAAAGTCCGTAATCTATACATTACTAACCCCCACCCTGCCCCTCCCCCTCCCCACGTCACCGCTCGGCCGGTACTCCCACTACCGGCCGCGGCTGCCTTTTATATTGCGGCTTGAATACAATTACACTTACATCTCCCCAAAATCAAATTAGTATTTCCATTCTGACCCCTTGGGATTATCGGCCATGTTTAATTACATTTTTTTTTTTACCTTAGACAAACTCAGACGACAGAGCTGTCCCCTTAGGTTACACAGATTTTACAGGACCAGGCCTTCTATCCAGAAAGGAAATTGTTATATAACATGAGTTAAAGAAGTAGAAGGATAGCAATCATTTTGTAGAGTTATAGGCCTAGAAGACAGGCGTCTCATTTAGGAGTCGAGAGGTAATCCCACTGAAGCCAGTAATGGGTATACTACTAGATCCATGGCAACTGCCACTAAAATGGGCCTCACCAGAATACTTCCAGAAGAAACTCAAATGCGCAGGATGAAATTAGGAATTATTAGGAAACTCTGTACCAATTTTAAGGTGGTCAGTTTCTTAACATTTTTTGGGAGGGGGCACAGGGAGATTACGTGATTTTCCCAGAACCACAGGATGTCGATTCGGCGCCTGGTTCCCCAGCTCAAAAGTCAGTAAAATCAGTAATGGCACTGTTTGTTGTTGACGTCGATAAAAACAGACTGCAGGAGCGAGCACCGTATAAAGGCGTTATTATCATCACTGCGATAGAAAACAGACTGCAGCAGCGAGCACCCTATAAAAGTGTTATTATTACAATTAAGCTTCGAGAAGCCGCAGCAGCCTATGGAAACGGATGGCTCTGGCTCACTTCCAAGATTCCTGGTTAACGCGTATCCTGCTGAAGACGGCACATCACAACTGGACATATGGCGGTATCCATCACTGAAGAGGAACGTACCACCGAGGGTGCTAGAGGGAGGGGTCGGCGATCACCCAGCTTCACGACAATGCAGGAGAGTGCACTAATATCACCATGGGGAGAATTAAGGATAAACACCCGGCAGAACACCTTTGAATTGAAGCAGATTTGAAAGCTCTCCATCATTCTCTATAAATTGGTCTCTCTGGACGTGCACAGGGCTTTATAACAATGTCATTTAAAGGCTGGTTGAAGGACATCTTTTGAGATATTGTGCTTTTACGCAACAGTAAAAGATCACTCATCACCCTGTAAAGGCTGCTCAAAGAAAATAAGGCATAATCAGAGCTTTAAGTGGGATGAAAAAACTGGGGGGTCTCTCAAAGGGGTGAGGCCAATGTAATAAAGGGCGTGGCTTAAAAATATTTAAATTAAACATCAGTGCTTAGCACAGTGCGCTGTCCCACTGGTGGTTTGCTGCTTCTGTCATTGCATCCAGATATATAATACAACAAGCAGCATTCCACCTACGACAAGCCAGGACTATTGGCGGTGTCAATAGCTATTAGATGCATAGGATAAAAAAGCAACAACTATGGCTTCGTTGTATATAATATTGGAAATGCTTCAGTGCTGAAATGAGAATGTGAAAGAACTATAGTCTCTTTGAAGTTACTTCAAAGGCAGTGAAGGGTGGTACTGCTACAGAGTTGAGATTTTTTTTTCACCCTGAGGGTGAGGCCAAAGATGGAGTGCTTGATAGGGACCCGTCTCAGCACTTGCTTTTTAGAACTGCTGGTGCTGAGCACCGGCAGGACCCGGCCCACTTAAAACCCTGGGCACAGTGTTTGCACCTTACAGGAGCTGGTGCAAAATGATGGGACTAGAAGCTAGAGCACACAGGCAGTTACAGAGATCTGTAGGATGCTAGCAAATCACATGGAGCAAAGAAAATAGTCCAATCAGAGGAACAGTGACACAGTAGACATTGTGACTTAGAAAATAAACTCTCTTTAGGGCAGACGTTCGAGGCAGTGTGATAGGTGAATGATGAAAAGCCTTCCTGTCCATTCACTTTGACACATTTTTAACTAATTTCCCTAAACAACGACTATATGTTCCTTGATAATACAGGATTTGGGATTGGGACTGAGATGTGAAATCATCCTTACCAATCGTGTGAAAGATTATCCTTGTGGCATTACTGCCAGTCCCAGATGGAAGCAGCCTACTCTAGGCTAAGCCTGGGCGAAATTTCAATGATGTATGAAAAGTAACAATCCTAGGCAGTCAACATTATTAAAAAAAGAAGAAAGAATATGCAAATTATGGATAAAGAATTGTGATTTATCTGCCACTTCTTTTTATGGTTCTATTATATGATTATACATAAACTGAGTATTGTATTGTAATGAATTGCATGAATTGTTTTTAAATTATTTTTATTAAATATTTTGGATACATTTGCACATTTGGGTATTTCATTGTTGTGTTCTCTCCATAATGTGCATATTCTTTCTTCTATTGTACATTTTTTGTTTTTTTAATAATGTTGACTGCCTAGGATTGTTACTTTTCATACATTTATTTCCCTGTCCTAGGAATAATTTCTTTCATGGTTTAGGGGGTCCTTGTTTTTTCCAATTCGAAATTTCAATGATGCCAGAGTAATCGGTGCAATTTTGGTAATTTCTAATTCGTCTTTGAGACGAAATTACTCATAATTACGCAATGACTCCTGCTTGCCTAATTTTGGGGGAAAAATGTTACCACAAGAACACACTGAGCGATTGTAAACAGCTGCTCACACTCGCTATTCATGTTCTGCTGCATTTAGCGATAAGTCTTAGCACAAAATGCATCCTTGTGCCTATTTTGGACGCGAGCTAAGAAAAAGAGCTAAACGCTAAATGACTCTTCTCATATAATTCCACCAAATCTCACGGAATTGTTAGATATTTGTGTGTGATTATGCTACTCAGAATTACACAAGTTATGCCCACCACTACTCTAGGCTCTGCCTATGTTTATTTCCTCACCTGTATACTTTTATACGGTTCCATGTTACTGAACCAGCCTTCGGCCGACACTTCACAATGCACATGGCTTGTATGTTGTAGAACACTTTGTTTGTCAAGTAGTGATTGGAAGTATTTTTTCACTGTAGTTTGTTTGTCTAAATGAGTAATAAAATCCCTAAAATCTGAATTTTGTTTCTAAGATTTTCAAGTTGTTCGCACATATTTTTGAATTCTGAAAGTACTATGACAGCGCTGAGAAGTCCTTCCATGTTGTACACTGTTAATGCTCAAAACTTGAGAGGGAGGCATATGCTTTTCTTTGCACTTAAAGCAAATGGAAAACAAACTGCCTCCTCTCGTGTGAGTGTTTATGGCATGTAGCTTTGTTGTAATATTGTGTTTAACCTTTTCCATGCTCATGCCGGGCTGAGCTCGTCATGAGGCACGGTGCTCCGGTGCTCATGACAAGCTCAGCTTGTCATGAGCCGTGGAACATTCGCATGCGGGGATAATTCCCCTGCTGTGCTGAGCATTCCACGGGAGCCGGTGCACCTGTGTCGAGCTCAGCTCGTCATGAGCACAGGAGCGCCGTGCCTCATGACGAGCTGAGCATGCGGGCGCTGTGCGCGCCCCCCTCCCCCCCAGCACAGCGGGGGAATTACCCCCACAGCGAAGGGGTTAATACCACAAATGTGTTGACACATAACCCCGTTTTGGTGATTTCTGAAACCTTTTTGTCTCTGGGCTCTACTATCTCAGGTGTATGCAATTCATTTCTTAGACAATAGTAGCTCATTTATGGTATTGACGTATTTCCAGGGCCACTGGAAAAATGTGAATTTGCAGTCACCAATTTGTTTTCCGCATAATTATGGATTTCCCACATTTCCCACACAATCCATCATCTGCTGCATATTTGCAGATTAAAAAAAAACAATTTCTGTTTCTAGTTCGAATGGCTAAAAACTGGCTAAAAAACACAGCGCCACATGTTGCCGGACAATAAGAGGCCCTTCACAAAGGTTGACTTGTCACATTTCTGTTGCTTATTGCTGTATTGGGGTGGCAAGTTGGTAGTAATTACCTTTCCTTGGAAAATGTAAAAATGTAAAAATGACATAATAATGAGCGAATACTGTCAAAAAATTTGCTGCATTATGTTACATAATTTGCCTTTCCTTGTCACATAATTTTATCAGTACTGCCACATAATTTTGCCTTCTTCCATTACATAAGTAATGTAGATTATTGTACATGGAGAAAAAGGTTGTACAGTGTAATGAAAAGGAGAAGTGTTGAAGATTGAAGTCTCATTGAGGGGACAGAGGTTGATTTCTACAGATGACAGAGGTCTAATGCCAGCAGACAATTCAAGCCTATAGGTCGAGGATGCAGTAACTTGTGCTGAAGGGGAAAGCAATGATAGTGTTGCAGCTGAAAGCAGTTTGTTTACAGAGTAGGTGTCAGAAAATTCCCCCTGCAGGATGGGTCTTGGAAGTAACTACCAATGGTATGCTGTATGCCAATAGATGCAGCTTAAAGCTGATCATCCCTTACACGGCATTCAACCTGAACTTGACAATGAAAGCTCTATGAGCACCATGCACACGTCTAGAAAAACAACACTGAAACTGAAAAAAATGTAGAAGTACCAGCACCGTAAACGTATGCCTGGATAGGTAGCAATAACAAGATTAATCAGATAATGAATTTAATATGTTTATTAACGAAATAGTTTAGATGAAATGTAGCATTTCTATTGATATCATTGCAGTGCGCCATAGAAAGTTAGAAAATAATGTAAAAGGTTCATGAAATGTGCTATATTGGCTGAACGTTATTAGGATCTTATAATCTTTGGAACAATTCTAAATGATTTTTAGGAATAATTGACATGAAGGTACTTTTTGAAATTTTTGTAGTAGGCCTTAATTGAAGTTGAACATTTCTGTATAATAATCACTGACAACTTTATAAGTATTCTCAAGTATGATATGGTTGACTTTTTCTTTATGCTTGAACTGAATTAGGAGTTTATTTTACTAAATTAGAAAATGCGAACTTTAAAATGAATTTAATTAAATGTTTTATCCTTAGGCTGCCGTATTTTCTTGCCTGATGTATTGGACCTTTGATACATTTCATCAAATGTTGCTTTATTGGTTCTGTTCATGTGATATTATTTAATTGACAAGAGACACTTTCTCAGTGTGTGAGAATTGATGGGAACCTGACCTTTGGACTATATCCATGATCAGCAACAAAGTAAATAAGCTCTTTGTCCGCTAACCAGTGAGGACGGAATGGACAGTTGTTTCTCATGATGAGCATGGAACAGTATATTGGAGTATCAATTTATACCTGGAGATAGGAAGAATGATCATATGATGATCAGACCATTGCATGGTGACTGCCGATGTCGTAAATGAAAAATATGGAGTATAAAAAGTGACTTTCCAAGGAGGAGGGAGCCTCTTTTGTAATTCCCCCTCTCCTCAATTTCTACTGCCTGCTGGACTATCTTTTCATGCCACTTGCCTTTCGCCCTTGCTGATGAACTTGCCTGCCGGACGATTTGGAGCTGTTGGGTGAGAGACCAGACTTGCACTTTCCTCAATAATGTTCCATTACCTTTGCCCATGGACATTTCCATAGTGGACTTTCTCTTGATCCCTTTGCCCATGCTAAGTGAACTTTTGGGAAACATCCACCTGCCGTCGTTGGTGGCAGGAATCCTTAATTCTAAACCATCAGCTCATGGATCCTTTTATTTAGCAATAGATGTACTGTGATTACATGTGTGGTTTTATACTATGAGCTGTTAGACTCATGACTGAGCTTCTAAAAATGTTACTTATATGCATTGATTTTAAATCTCTAATACAATAATCAAATTATCTAAATGTGTGTGTCTTTTATTGTGTCTTAATGTTCTTTCTACAGAAACTGTGCTTTAATGGTATGAATTCTAAATGCCTGATTGTCGGGGATGATAACCAATTTGCACAGGAGCAGAATGACACCTGTTCCCGATTCCCATCCAAGAACTCACTGCCCGAAGAAATTATTTTGTCAAGGTGCAGTTATGTTCAAAAAGGGGGAAAGGGGATGGGGATGGGGAAGAGAAGAGAAGAGACTGTCCAAACAGTGGTTCGTCTTGAAGGAATTTCTTCTTATCTTCTCACTCAGAATCTTCCTTCTGTTTTTAGTATTACTGAAAAAGAATAGCAAAATGTTACCGTCTTCTCTCTCTCTCTCTCTCTCTCTCTGTATGTATGTATATGTATATATATATATGTATATAAATATCACTACTTAATTATATTCTAACTTTAATCACATACCCTCACTGTCATAAGCTCCTCTTCTATATCTTTTCTTGGTTATTACTTTATTAGGATGTTCTTAACCCCTTCCGTGCTCATGCCGTCATGAGTCACAGTGGGCGTGTGCGCACGACGGCCGGGGGCCGTTCGAGCCATGACCCGCGATTGGTATGTTCAGCACCTCAGCGGAATTCATGCCGCAGCCAAGGTGTTAAATGAATACGTATTCACATTCAATCTTCTTTTTTAACTTTAAACATTTTCTTTCTTTTAGATTTGTGCTTGCGTGACCGGAGAGATTCTTCTGAGAACTAGGAGATTTAACAGGTAAGTGAAGTAACTTGCAGCTGGTAGCCTTGTGTTTCTATAAAGTCTGTCTCCATTCGAAAGATCATATAGAATTGTATTAGCAAGAAACTTGTAAAAGACGTCCTAATATTCTTTAACTGCCTTTATTTAATTAAACCTTAGAAATCCATCTGCGCTTCTGAGGTTCCGTGAATTCTGAACCTGGGCCATAAAAGTCGTGGTTCTGTTACGATTTTGATAACAGCGAACAGTAAACAGTGAGCTCAGCAAGTATGAGTGTTTTTGTCATGTTACATCGATGGATTCACTGTGTATTTGAAGATTTCGTTCTGAGCCCTTGGGTTCCATTTTGTGCATGGCAGCCATTTTGTGGTTGCCCTCACATAGGCCGATGACTTTAGCTGACTTTTAGATGACCTCAGTGAACTGACCCTGTTGCCTGAAGCTGACCTTTTTAGGCCAGTTCCTTGCCCAGTAGCTGATCAAGATTAAGGATCAGAGCACAGGAGATTGTAAAGTTTGGTATGCACATACACACCCCTTATCCTACTTCTAATCTGTTTCTGTTCCTTCTTTTATAACCTGTTTACGATATGGGTTGTGGTCTTTTATTATGGGTTTGGCCGGCTTGTGTAAGAAGGAATGTTAGGCATTTTGCATGCTTGCAAAAGCAAGGACTGCCCCTTTCTTTTATGCTGAGTTTTGTATTCCTAAACATATATAAGGCCTCTGTTCTCTGTATTCCTCAGACTACCTCATTCAGTTGCTACGGCTTCTGTGTGACGTGGGCTCACTTAATTAAGTTTAATAAAGATGTCTTTTCATATTTCAGCTTCTGTGCCAAGTTCTTTGTTATATTAGTAAGTATTCCCTGAGAATGAAGATTACAGTTCTTCACTTCAATTATTTGGTACCTTTCTGTTTTTTAAGAGAAAGGTGCAATTTTGCTTGCTCTTTCAGATTTAATTTCCAGTCTTTTCAAGGTTCCATTAGATTTGTACAATTGTTTGACAGATGAAAACCGAGATGCTGCTCGACGAGTGTCATGCAGTCGAAATCAATACCCAGAAAAGAGTCCCAGCAAAGTATTTCACTCAGACTCGTATGAGAAACACTTCTCTCATGTAACGGAACAGTGCGCAGAATCAATTTGGAAACACTTGCCTCAAATATGTATTTTCCTCAGACGCGATAGAGAGACACTAATCTTGCATCGTAGTTGACTTGCACGGAGAAGAATCAGACTTGAATATTAATCTCCAAAGGAGCTAAAACGATGCTCCAGACGTTGCCTACCTTAACTAACTAACTCAACGGAGAACTTGGATATCGCAGCTTCGTCCTCGAACTCCTCAGGTGAAGTGCACATTTGTTATATTGTGCATGCTTGACATTCCATTTGGGCTTTCAATGAGATTCAGAACTAAAACGCTTAAGGAGAGTTTGAGCTGGCAGACATCTTGGATTTCCAGTGCTACCAGCTCAATCTCCAATTATTTGCTCTCATGGATTCTTGTCCCTTCCTTGAAGTCTTATACGTAAATACACTGGCCAGGATAGGATACTTCGCAGGATTCCTCTTTGGGACCCTGACAGTACCCCCCTTCAAGGAGGGTTCCTGCAGGCAAAGTGCGGATGGGGACTTTTTATGGAATGCCTTCACTAAGCATGGAGCATGAACATCTGTATGTCTCTCCCACGACCTTTCATCTGGTCCAAAACCTTTCCAATCAGATAAATAAAAAAGTTCTCAATTTTTTATTTTGAAATTGAGAATCTGTTTGATTTCATGTTCAATGCCACTGTCAAGTAACAGTGGTTCTGGAGGGTTTGAAAGTCGTAAACCTGGTTAGACTTCCTTTAATCGGGAGACATGAAAAACAGGGTGTATCTTTAAGTTCCCAGGAAGTTTCAAACAATAGGTTACATGATTGATGATCTCTCTGATTGGATACGGACCAAAAAAACGTGGTTGACATTTTGGAGCAACTTTCAGTTTTAGATTCTTGGTGCTAAGCCAAACCTTGGTTCCCACCTGGAAGGAGGATTCTTTCTTTCATTTTTTATCAGCAAAACGCTAGTAGTTATCCTTTGCATGAGTCATGTTTTGAACAGCGGAGTGATGAACCTGAGCTAAATGTTGAACCAAATCACTTGCAGCTGGAACCTCAAACCTACCACACTTGATAGAAGGGTTTTGAGTGTCGGCCATAATTTAAATAAAAGGGGGAATGACAAGTGGAGACAATTTTTGCATTATTTGGGCAAATTCTGCTGTCCATAGATACTCTGGCCAATCACCTTCTTCATCTAATAAAAACAACCTAAGATATTCTTCGAGTTCTTGATTAGTTCTTTCAGTTTGTTCATCTGTTTCTTGGTGGAAACCGGTAGAATATCGACTCTCCATGCGTAGCCCACTGGTGTATGCTCTCCAAAACCTGGATACAAACTGACTATCTCTGTCTGAGATTATAATCTTGGGTATACCATGAATTCGAATTATGTGTTGATTAAAATGTTGTGTTATTTGTTTTAATGTGGGAATGTTTTTTAGAGGAAAAAAATGTGCCATCTTCCAGAACATGTCCACACATACTAAAATTGCATTATAACCTTGTCTAGATGGAAAGTGTACAATGAGATTTAGTGACACTGTTTGTCTAGGGTGTTGTGGGTAAAGGTTTCAATAACCCTTTAGGTGCCTGTCATTCAGATGTTCCACAAGCACAGATCTCACAGCTGTTTACGTATTGTTGGATATCCTGATTCATTTGTGGCCACCAGAATCATTGTTTAATTAATTCTTCAGTATTATGGATCCCTTTATTACCTGCTAAAGGACTGTCATGACATTCAAACAATGCCTTAGTCTGCAATTCTGTAGTTGATAGATACAAAACTCCATTATGATAAGGTAGCTGATCCCAAATCTCTCTTTTCTGATCTGACCCATCCTAATCTTTCAACACCTCAGGGATTATAGAGAGATGGATGATTTGCTCTTCACAGGTTTCCTCCGATGTTGCCCCTATTATCTTTTCCAAAGGAATGACTGTTTGATCTTCTAGCGGACTCTCTTGAATTTTTGTATTCAATCTCGACAAGGCATATGCTTTTCCATTCTTGGTTCCAGGTAGGTAGTTGTTGTGGAGTTCTAGCAGAATTCAAGACCTTCAGGTTTCTGTGATCCGTCAATAACCTTACTGTGTGTCGGGCACTCATTAAATAGTGCCTTCATTCTTTAAGGGCATCTTCTATGGTCAACAATTCTTTTTCAATAATGGTGTAATTTATGTCTGCTGGAGTAAATTTTCTAGAATGATAAGCTACTTGATATGATTGTCCAGCCACCTTATGTCTTTGTGACATTACTCCCCCAATTGCTAAATCTGATGCATCTGTTTCGAGATAGAATGGTTCAGAGGGATCGGCATGAAGGAGTACTGGAGCTGAAGTGAAGCTTTTCTTTAAGGAGTTGAAGGCTTCTTCAGCTTCTTCTGACCATTTGAATGTTACTCCCTTCTTCGAAACATTGGGTAAGGGGAATCATTTTCTGGGAAAACTCATGAATGAATCTTCTGTAGAAGTTAGCGAAACCAATAAAACCTTGGACTTCTTTTTAACTGTAGTTGGAGACTTCGATTGTGTGACTACCTTTACCT
Source organism: Lissotriton helveticus (assembly GCF_964261635.1). Taxonomy (NCBI): domain Eukaryota; kingdom Metazoa; phylum Chordata; class Amphibia; order Caudata; family Salamandridae; genus Lissotriton; species Lissotriton helveticus. The sequence goes on from NC_136068.1 coordinate 768,333,174, forward strand.
TTTGCTCATCAATAGTTATTCCGGAAGGAGAGAGGACAAATCCTAAAAATTCTACTGTGGCTGTGTTAAAAGAGCATTTTTTTAAACTTCACCTATAAGGCGTTCTTCCTCAATCATTGTAATACTGCTCTTACTTGTTCCGGATGTTTGTCTTCCGTGGCTGAGTAAATCCAAATATAGTCTAAATAGACTATTGCACATTTGTCAATAAAGTCACTTAGGACATCATTTATGAAATGTTGGAAGGCGGCTGGGGCATTTCACAGTCCAAACGTCATTCCTTGGTACTCGAACGGGCCATATTTTGTTCGAAATGCCGTTTTCCATCATCTCCCTCTCTAAGTCTACTCAAATGGTAAGCACCTCTAAGATCCAGCTTTGTATAAATGTTTGCCTCCTTCACTTGGTCAATTAGTACAGAAATAAGAGGCAACGGATATCCATTTGTGGTTATAATTTGGTTTGTTGCTCTGTAATCTATACAATTTCTCAGATCCCCTCCTTTCTTCGGTACGAAGAAGAGGGGTAATGATACTGGAGACTGAGAGGGTCTAATAAAACCATTATCCAGATATTTCGTGAGATAATCCTTCAAATGTTGGTTCTCCTTCTCCATCAATGCGTATATTCAACTACAAGGTAAATTGGAGCCTGGTTCAAATTCAATTTTGCTGTCATAAGGTCTAAGAGGAAGAAGTATCTCAGCTTCCACTTAATTAAATACATCCGTATAATCTTTATACTCTTCCAGAATTTCATTAATTTGTATCACACAAACTGAGACTTCGCTGTTACAAAGTTGAATTGTTGCTGTTGGTTCTTTATTGATTCTTTCTTGATCAAAATAATGTTCTTTACAATATTCGGAAGTCATTTCTATTGTTCTCGCACAATCTATTACAGGATTGTGCTCAGTCAACCAAGTAAGACCTAAAATCAGTTAGAATTGTGGAGCATCTATATGATTAAACTGAAGTATTTATTGATGTCCTTCTAGACACTGCAAGTACACTAGTTCAGTGTGGCTCACTATTGGTCCTGATGAAAGATTGGTCCCATCTACTTCTCTCACTGCTTCACGTTTATCCTTTTTTAAAGCTCTTATTCCCATTTGATGGGCAAACTTCAAATCACAGAAATTTCCCGTGGCCCCTGAATCAATCATTACAGAGACGAAAACTATATGTCTGAATTTCATTGTTGCTGAAAGGATAAGATGAGGTGATGACACTTGCAAAGTATTTGCCACCAAATTATTTATTGGAGTTGTCTCCTGATTTGCACCCACCAGTCCAACTCCTCTTACTGGTGGTGCTGCGTGTTTTCTTTCATTTGTAACTTTCGTTTCTTTGGGCAGATCTTTACAAAATGTGCACTTGCTCCACAGTAGAGGCATTGCCTCTCTTTCTTCTTTCGATAATGGACCTATTATTGTACCTATCTGCATTAGTTCTATCCCTGAAGGGCTTTCTGTTGATCATGGGGTTTCTGATCTCACTCTGTCGAATCTTGTCACGTTGATTCAAAACTCTTTTTTCTTTTCCCTGCGCCTTTCACTCTGCCTGAAATCAATTTCCAATAGTAAGTCTATTAACTCCAAAATCTGTGTTGGTCAAGCAGGGATTATTGCTAATGTGTCTTTTAATTTGTCTTTTAAACCTCGGTAAAAAACTGCTCCTCTTTTATTCTCTGGCCCATTGGTTTCTACCACTAGTTTATTGAATTGAGCTTGATAAGTGATCAAATCTCGGTTTCCCTGTTTCAATTCTAGTAGTTCATTGTCAGTAGCTTGTGATGCCTTCCTCCTGTCGAATATCCAAAGAAACTCCTTCTTGAATTTTTCAAAGTCTTATAAAATTGGATCATCCTTTGTTACCAAGGGCATGGTCCACGATGCTGTATTTCCGCTGAGAGAGGACAAAATTAAGGCTACATGAGACTGTGCATCAGAAAAAATTGTCGGACGGAACATAAAATGAAGGGAATATTGTGTTAAGAAAATTTGAGTTTTTTGAAGGTTTCCACTAAAACGATCTGGGGGTGCTAACGGAATCGCTGGGGATAGTGAATGAATTACTTGACTGGGTGTGAAGGACATAGAGCTAGTGGAGGGACTAGTACTATCTATAGCATGGAATTTTGGGTTTGCTCCTGCCATTATCTCACTCATTCTAGTGGCTAAATCTGAGGTTTCTCTCCTGGAACTGACTATCTCATGCCTGAACGTTTTATTTTCTTCCCTCACTACCAATAACTGATTCTGATTGCTACCCAAGATTTCTCCTAAACTTTTTAGATCTACTCCTTCTGCCAATCTGCTCAGGTACAATTAACTACGTAGGCACTTCAATCTGTTGGGGATTATAACCCATTGCACGGGAGCAAAATTACGCCTGTTCCCATTTCCCATCCAAGAACTCACTGCCCTGAAGAAATTATTTAGTCAAGGTGCAGTTACATTCAAAAGGAGGAAAGGAATTGGGGTAGAGAAGTGACTGCCCAAACAGTGATTCGTCTTGAAGGAATTTCATCTTATCTTCTCAGAAACTTTCCTCTGTTTTTAGTCTCTCTCTCTCTCTCTCTCTCTCTCTCTCTCTCTCTCTCTCTCTCTCTCTCTCTCTCTCTCTCTATATATATATATATATATATATATATATATATATATATATATATATATATATATATATATAATATATATATATATATCTTCAATATAGGATTACTCCAATTCTGAAAAATAATCATCTTGCACTCCAAGAGAAATTTTGGTCACTAGGTTAATTTTATTGTTTAGACGCAAATCACATCATGCGTTTCAGCAGTCTCACACTGCCTTGTTCACGATAGCTGAGTGCCATTACATTGTCATTAAAATACCAAAAGCAGTGAACGACATTGACAGGGGACTCAATTCACAACGTTCACACAATGCTCTACAGCTAGCATAGCAGCCGCCATTTTGGAACATGTTTAATTTGAACCAATATTACTCTATGCAGACTTTAATTCATCATATCTCTTTTATGGTCAGCAGAAACCATGATTTCTTGTATATCTCATCCAATATTCATTGATTATATCTAAAATTAACTCCTTGCACACAATTTCAATTATCATTCCATTAAATATATTTCAATTTCATCCTAATTGGACGGATCCTAAATTGGCGATATGACGCACTCCGTGAGCTGCAGGATCGACGGAGCGATGGATTCGATCTGATGACCATCAGTTGCCTGAAATCGGAGTGCTGAATGTGGACGAATTCTGTCTTTGGATGAGTGTCATAATTCCTTTTCTGTGGTTCCCTGAGGGGCTTAACTACGATCGTCACAACACGGTAATAGAAGCAGTGGAAGACGTCGGGGAGTTACTGCGTTCTGTGAACTTTACGACGGTGAGGCAGAGGTCCTTGTAGCCCCAACTATTCACAGGGGTTACTGTAGCTTATGTATGCACCACAGATATTATTATTATTAATTAATTTTATAGAGCGCAACAGCTACCCGAAGGTTTCCCGGCGCTGGGAACGCAAGATGAGATGAAACGAAAAAGAACAGCTAACTCACTGCCAGTGGAGAATCTATTGATTAAAAAGCCAGGTTTTTAAGTCCCTGAGGAACGTCTGATACTGTGGCCCAATGCGCAGCAAAAATGGCATAGAGTTCCAGAGTGCTGGAGCCAGATGGGATAAGGAGCGTCCCCTCCTTGGAATTTGAAACTTATGATGATTTGCAGATCGAAGGATAGGATGATGTTGATGCACTAGGGCCTGAAGATAGTGTGGTGCTGCTCCGGCATTGATCCTGTGCATATAGCATAAAGTTTTAAACTTAACCCGATTCTCAATCTTCAGCCAATGGAAATCCCGTAATGTGGCTGAGGCAGATGTTCTTGCCGGAAGATTACAAAGCATTCTGGCTGCAGCGTTTTGTACTACTTGTAGCCTGTGTAGCACCTCCTTGCCCACTCCCAAATATAGAACGTTACCGTAGTCCAGTCTAGATGTTATAAGAGCTTGGACTACCGTTCTTTGAGTGGACAAGGGAAGCATCCACAGGATTTTTTTCAGCCATTTTAGGATGACAAAACACACAGAGGCTACCTTGCCAGCTTGTTGCCTCATGGTTAGTTGATCATCCACCGTGAAACCAAGATTCCGGACAGATTGTACAGGAATCGGGAGTGGTCCCATCTGAGCAGGCCAATGTTGGGGGCCCCAAAGGGTTTTATTTTTGCCCAAAAGAAGGAGCTCGGTTTTGTCACCATTTAATTTTAATTTATTGTTATGCATCCAGTCTGCAATGCTTAGCAACCCAGATTTCAGCAAGGAGATGTTGTTATTTGACTTGGTCGAAAGTGAGTAAACAAGCTGGGTGTCATCGGCGTAAGAGTACACCGTGAGCCCAGCTTGTTCCGCAATAGCAGCTAGAGGGCTAACATAAATATTAAAGAGCAAAGGGCTCAGTATAGAGCCCTGCGGAACTCAATGTTGGGACACCTGAACTTTAGTTTAGAGGAAGTAGAAAAACTTGAAAGGTCCTATTTGTCAAAAAGCTAGATAGCCACTCAAGGGCCGAGCCCATAATGCCACAGGATTCAAGGGTTTTCATGAGGATAGGGTGAGAAACAGTGTCGAATGCGGCACTTAAATCAAGAAGAATAAGTGCCACAGTTTCACCTCTATCCACTTGACGGCGGATGTTATCGGTGACGCCCAATAATGTAGACTCCGTAGAGAAGCCTGCGCGAAAGCCTGACTGAGATTTATGCAGCAGATTATGAGTCTCAATGAATTCAGCAAGCTGGACATTAATGTGCTTCTCTAAAATTTTCGAAAAAATTGGGAGAAGGGAGATAGGACGGAAGTTGGACGGTACTTCCGGGTCCAGATTTGCTTTCTTCAATAGATCATGGCATGTTTCCAGGTTTCTGGAACTCTGGCCTCCCGTAGGGAGGTGTTTAATAGTTCCATGATCACAGTAAGCGTCGGGACACTTAAAGTTTGAAGGGCTGAGGGGGGAAACAAATCATTTGGAGAGCCAGCTTTAATACTGTTCAAAATTTTACAAAAGGAGATGCTATCCAATTGGACCCAATGATCCAGAGTAGCGCTAATATTAGAAACAGCCATATCTCAGGCGAAGGATTGGTTAGGGTGGGAGAAATTACTCCCTGCCTTTCAAAGTCAGCATAGATAGTGCTGATTTTTGTAACAAAAAAATCAGCTAAATCATCGCAGTGTTTGGTATCCAAGCAGGGGGGCTTCGGCTGACATAAAGCCCCAGAAAGCTCTTTAACAACTTTGAAAAGTGTTTTTGGACAATTTTGAGCTTCTTGGATCGTGCGATTTGCATGTTCTGCCCGGGCATTTCGACAAAGTAGATGGTAATTCTTCACAGCTAATTTATACAATGATTTAGTTTTAGGATCATAATATTGGCGCCACTTCCTCTCTAAATTTTTACATTTCGTTTTTTCCTTTTTTAGGGTCTCAGAAAACCAAGGAGCGGGGAGGTAGTGATTATTAAATTTCCTTTTTGAGAAGGGGAGACATGAGTCAATGGATGATCTGAGCCAGGAATGAATGGCCACTTCTTCATCCAAGGTGGTAATAGAATCTATCGGTCTCGTGTTCTCAAGGAGTAGATTACATTTCTTTGTGACCAAGTTTTTCTAATTTCTGCCTTTAATTGACCCAGATGATAGATTTTTCATATGCTGCTGACATTTGATTTGAAATTCGACCATAAAGTGGTCTGACCAGAGGACAGGAGTGGCCGGTTTACATAGGACATTGTCTATATTGGAGAAGATTGGATCAAGCAAATTCCCTGCCTTATGGGTGGGACCTGAATTATGAAGAGTGACATTTAAGGCTGCCAAATCCGCAATGAAGTTAGCAGTGGTCGGTTGCGAGATACGACGATTCTAATTGGAGAGTGGACGGAAGAGGTTTGTGCTCCTATGAGTGTGTTTTAACCAATGATTCCCACACCCTGAGGTGCTTGTTAAATATCAGGAAAGTGATGTAAATCTGATGCAGTGAAGAGAAGGGCAGATCTGTATTTCTACCACTGTCTTTGAGCCCAAGGAGTAATACTTCACTTCTTCAGCGTGCTAGAGAGAGGAGTTATGACCAGCGAGGCCAGAGGCGGAAAGATGGTGGCCATCGGGAACTGCTGAAAGCTAGAGTCCTGAGAAGGCCGGAGTACAGTGTGATGCATCTTGTGTCCAAGGTACGAGCAGCGCTGTGACCCTGCAAGCCACAACGGAGGCTACAGACTGCAGTGAGAGCGAAAAGAGGACGACTGATGTGCTCCTGCGGTGAGAATCACCTGAAACGCGATCCCGGTCTTCAGCACCCTGTGGACGACGGCGCTTGGAGGCGAGGTGCCTCTGACCTGGACATCGTGGTGTGATGGTGCCGGACCCAGTGAAGCCTGGAGTGCTCCTGTTGTTCTGCTCCGGTAAGCCCCTGGAGCCAAGTGCCTGAGCGTGACTGTGGGGAGGGTGAGAGGACCCCTCGGTCAGGATCGGGTGCAGATCTGAATCCGCTGTGACTGCTTAACGGGTATGGGGCAGCCATTATTCTCGATGATACGGCTGGATAACAGGGAACGCAGCCGTGAAGCTCCCACCCCCGCTAGTGCTACAGACTGGATGAGCGCTCCCTTATCCAGAAGCGGTGTGGATGCCTGGTGGCCTGCTGCTCTTTTGAACTGGATGCTGGGTTCCTGCATAAAATGGAGCCCTACTGACAATACCACCTCAGTGCCCCAGAAGCTCACTATGGAGAGGGCTTGTGTGTTGCTGGACGCAATAGAGTCAGGAGCATAGATCAGCAATAGTCTCCAATGCTGCGTCAGGTGCTAAATAACTTAGTCATTGGGCCCACCATCTTGTTGGCCTCGACCGATTCCTGCGTGTACAACTAGCCTTCTTTCATTAGTCTGTCCAAACCTGCCCTTGTTTGCCATCAATGCTGCGGTAGTCCTGGAGAAATGTGTCATGGGAGTGCTTTTGTGTGTGCATCTGTGCGTATATGAGGGGGGGTGTGCGGACGCACATGTGTGTGTGTGCGCCTGTGTGTGTATGAATGACTATGTTCACATTTGTGTGTGCTTGTGCATGTCTGTGTGTGTGATGGTGTGGACATGTAGCTGGGTGTTTTTGTATGAGAGCATGTGATTCTATGTGTGTTTGTGCTTGTGCGAGCAGATGTTTCTGTATGTGTGCTTATGTCTGTGCGTGTGATGTGTGCATGTTTTTGAGTGTCTTTGTATTAGAGCATGGAATTGTATGTCTGCTTGTGCGTGTGGATGTTTCTGTATGCGTACTTGTATGCGCCCTCTGTTCGCGTATGAGAGTGTATGTGCACATTTGTGTGTGCTTGTACATGTTTGTGCGTGTGATGGTGTGTGCATGTATTTGTGTACGTCCTTGGGTATTATTGTTCTGGAGCATGTGATTGTATGTGTGCTTGTGTTTTTGATAAGTTTCTGTATGTGTGCGTGTCTACGTGTATGAGAGTGCAAGCGCATTTGTGTGTACTAGTGCATGTTTGTGAATGTGATGATGTTTGCGTGTGCATGTATTTGGGTGTTTTTGTATTAGTTCAAAAAGTACTCCCTATATGACCTAGTTTGCCACAGATGGATTATTCGGCTAACTAGAACAGTCTATGCATCATAGATAGGTGGTATGTCCTATGTGAAGTACACTACTGTGTGGGGAAGGAAGCAATTCCTTTTGTTATTATATTCCCTCACATACCCTAGTGGTGTCATGCTTCATCATCGGGACACCCTGACGCCTAGAAGTCAGGGTGGGGTCAACCATATTTCAGGGAGCGCTTAGTGAGAGAGTTTTGGCCAGGGGGATAAAGATTAAAAATCAGTGTCAGATCCCAGTATCCCTTTATTTTTGGATCTGGCAATGATATTAAAAACAATGAATTTAAGGGTCTCTCTGGAGATTATGGTCCTAGGACCCTAGGACCCTATTGCCAACATCCACAAAAACATGATGGATCCTCCCTTGAGACCCATAGTCTCGACATGCGGCAGTCTCCATGAACCAATTGGGCAACTTTTGGACAAATATCTCCAACCCACGGTACAAGCCATGAGAACATATATTAAAGACACAACGCATTTCATTTCTACTTTACAAGATGTGACGTTCGAATCTCAAGAGAAATTGATACTCTGCACAGCGGATGTGCGTTCACTCTATACTTCTATACCCCACTCTTTGGGCATAGAAGCTATCGAACAAGCTTTACTGAACACAGATTTGGAAATACCTTTCCAAACATTTTTGATGGAACTTATGATTTTTATACTGTATCACAGTTATTTTAAAAATTAAGATAACTGGTATTTACAACTGATTGGAATGGCCATGGGCAATTCGGCGGCGCCGGCATATGCTAACATCTTTATGCAATATTTTTAAGAAACTCATATTTTTGCTAATAGCAAATGGACAGATAATTTGAAACTTCTAATACGCTACATTGATGACATTTTCATCATATGGAAAAATACAAAGGAAGAACTAGAAAAGGTGCTCACTGAACTTAACCAAGTTGATGAACGGATCCAAGTAACGTGGGAAATATCAGAGAAATCAGTTAACTTTCTGGACGTCAAAGTTTCCATTAACCCACACGGTTTTGAAACTGATCTTTTCACAAAACCCACAGATCGAAATAACATGCTTCACTTTACAAGTTTTCATGAACCAAATCTAAAAAAATACCTTCCTTTTTCTCAGATGTCACGTGCAAAAAGAATCACATCAGACCCAGAAAAAATGGCACTCAGAATTGAAGAAACTGCCATTAAATTTCGCAAGAGAGGATATCCCGAGAATATCATCGAGGAATCCAAATTGAAGATCTCGCAGATAGATAGGAAACAACTGCTTCAACCGAGCCCAAAAAAACAACAGACCCGCACAGTGGTAGTTTCAAAATATTCCACTACCAGTACCAAATTCAAAAAGAGTATTTATCAACATTGGTCACTATTGAACTTGGAACCTGATTTCAAACAGATCTTTGCGGAACCACCGTTGTTTGCATTCACCAGGGCACCTAATCCAGGAGAACTGGTACAACATAGACCTACAATAACCATCAAGTACACAGGCACCAAACCTTGTCTTAACTGCGGAAATTGAAACAACATCATCAAAGGAAATAAAATTAACCACCCCATGAAAGGTCATGAAATCAAACTTAAAGTTAATGCCACCTGCGATTCAAGCAATGTCATCTATGCTTTAAAATGCCCATGTGGCAAACTATACGTGGGCAAGACAGAACGCAAAATCAAAATTAGACTCACGGAACATAAGTCTAATATTCGTCTCAGAAACATGAAGTCATCAGTGGCAACTCATTTCGTTGAACAAAAACATAACATTTCCCAAATGAAGTTTATCATATTGGAAAGTATCCCGAAAATTGAAGGGAGAGACAACACGAAATTTCTGCTCCAAAGAGAGAACACCTGGATACATAAACTGTCAACCCAGAAGCCTATGGGCCTAAATGACAGAATTGAACTCTCGTGTTATCTGTAATACTGCTCTAAATACCGACACAGTACTCCTGTGTTATTTCACTACGATGTACGATTTATTAATTAGTATGATTGTATTTAATTTACCTATGTTTGTTGATACCTGTCCTTATATACTTGTACTACACATCTCATCGTTAACTGTAACTCTATAGCACACCGACAGAGCCTTGGGTCCACTGTCTCTCATCGCACTGAATCGTACCTTCCCCAGTTCATTTTTTATATCACCGATAGCGCACACTACCACTCCTATTTTGGATGTTTTTCAACCTATATCTTTCCCATATTTTTAGCGATCATAGTTTTTGTAATACTATTTTCTCAGTTATTCTCATACACACATTACTGTGAACCGCGTTTCTCCCACACACATAGTCTATCTTCACTTATGATCCATCACGTGATCGGAACTCATTACATGCACTAAACGCGGCCACCGGCATTCCCGTGTTGACCGGCGTCCACGAACAGAAGATAAACGAATCGAACCTCACGAGTACTTTCAGGTTAGTCCCACGTACCGGCCAGCTAATTTTCCGAATATCGCCCATCATGCGATTTGATTATAATATGCTTCTCACTTTTTTAACCGTAGAGTTACATCACGCTCTAAACCGAACTACGAATCACGTAAGAGACATGCCACGACCATTATTATTTTCATTCTTCACATGGGCATGAAGTTTTCCTAAGGTGATCACCTAATTTTCCACACATGATACCACCACTCTCCTAGTACCACATGCACAAACCCCGCAATATAGACTTGTATATATATTTAGTGACAGACCGTTTTCTTTATGTTTTACATTTATAGTGTCCTTTCCCTGATGAAGGGCCAAAACTTGGGCCCGAAATGCATTGGATTTGCTTAACGGACTGTGATATGTTGACAAAATAATCAAGCTTTGAACACTGGATGGTGTAACTCCTACAAAATACCTCATGTGAATAAAAACTACAAAATATTTTGAACATTTAAAATATCTGTGTGAATCCTCCATCTCTTGCGGGGAATATTGGTGTGCTCATAAGGATGGGACCAGTGGTCCACTGGCCCCACAACTATTACATGTTATAAATGACGTCGTGGGACGCTTGACGCCACTTATGGAGCACCTAAAAATTTGAGAAAAAACTTTGAACTATAATTAGCACTTCTGCTGTCCATCAGCCCTATTATTACTTGTATCTGTCTCTTCCTGCCCCATAAAGGGTGCTTGGACTTTCTTCAGGGCATGACCCCCTGGAAAATAGGAGAGATTAGAGAATTTCCCTATACTGCTCCGCGATAAGGGCAGATAGCGGCTCCTTATGTAAACGTGACCTTAGGGGAACAAAGAGGGAAGGAAAACAAAACAAAAAAAACAAACACATATATATATGTGGATGTAGTTGCATAAATCTAGTATGCATTAGTGCTCATACCACCGTGTTTCATTGCCTCTAGTATTAGTGAGACCCAAAGCAAACATGCTCATGTTTGTTTACTTATTCACACAGTCACAGACTACATCTTTTGTAGCGTGTGCAATCACAATGACATCAAAAGAATCATAAATAAAAAATGGCAATTGTTAACATCCAACAAATTGAAGTTTGAAAAACCTATGTTTTTCTTTAAGAGGAATAGAAGTCTGAGAGACGCACTTGTACACAAAGACCAACAGAAAACAAAAAAAGTGAATCAAATGACACTGTGGAACCAACCACAAGTTATGGGTCATTATCCCTGTGGGTCATGCGTGGCTTGTGCCTTCACGGAACACACAAAAGCACTTGAACTAGGCATGCACCATGCGTTGGAACAAAGGTCACACACAAATAGCAATTCAGACAGAGTGATTTATGTGATCAAGTGCCCGTGTCAGTTGATGTACATAGGAATGACAGGGAGGAAAGTAAAAGTGCGCATAAGTGAGCATTGAAGCACTATCAGGAGGTCTGTAACTGCCACCAAGCTAACTGCACATTTTGTAGAAAAACGACATACAGATAACGACTTATGGTGGTCAGTGATTGAAAGGGTCAAGGGTGATGGTGACATCAGGAGGACATTACGAGGACCCTCTTAGAACGCGAACAGCGACGGGTGCATAGACTCAAGACGCACATTTCAGGTCTTAACGATGGTATTCCGTGGAACCAACTGAATAAAAAAATAAGAAATAAAAATAACTGTGCATTGACATGCTTTAGACTTGCTCTCCCCACCTCATCAACTGAACACATGATATAAACGTGGATAAGAGGATGTCTTTCAGTAACCATGGGTAGTGGTCTGCCGTGACAGAGATTTAAAAGTGAAAATCCTGGGTCAATTGATGGTATCTACTTTGATAGTTACAACTGTATAAAACTCTGTCCCCTGAGATCCCCAATTATGTTTGAAAAGAGATTTGCACAATATAGTTTTGGCGTTTTAGTGGTTTCAAGAGTACGCTTTCTATGTATGTGCATAACCAACAATAACCATTGCCCGCATTGAGAGATATGCATATTTGTGAGTATTCTGATCAACACTAATGCTAGAAACAATACCACACAATTTAACGCGTCATGTCAATGTATAGTATAAGTAGGATATAAATATACAACAGATTAGTGGGGATACTTGAACTAAAAGAATGGACAGGTAATAAGATGCCAAAAGCGAGGTACACACATTGGAAGTAACCAATTCAACCTATTGTTGAGAGGCAAAGTACTGGTGTATACCACTATGATCGGCACAATAAAGTTAGCTTATATTTGTAATCCTGTAGATAACTAAGACTACATTTCCCAGACCTGTTCACGCAGCACTGAGACGCATGCTCCCACGTCTCCATGGGGGCATGGCTGCGCAGCCCCGGAAGTAGGCTGCCGAGTGGAGCTGATTGCTTAAACTTCATTTAAAAGACGTGACCGCGGGCTCGATGGTCACTCCAAGCGGTGGGATCCTCTACTTACCAGGTGTAGACACGGGGCAGGACCCTTGATGACGTAAGTTGAAACCTTGCTGAAGAACATGAGAAAGAAGGTATGTCGGAAATCGGACCTCTAATTACTAATGTATGTACTTCTGCTCTTACAGGCTTTTTTCACTTCTTCTTCCTGGTTAAAAAAAACCTATCAAAATTTCCGACACGATACATCTGTGGTTTATTTATATGATGAATGAACCGCCGTTCCTGTTGATGTGTTAAAAAACCAATCACCAACAGGATTTGACTACAAGGCTACCCCATTCACAAGAGGTCCTACGTGAAGTGGATCCTCTCCCAAATCGGGATAAGCTCGAATATAGTAATGATTAATCACTATGAGAGTGAATGTATTTTAAATATCATGGAAGTGACTATGAGGGTGTATTTCATGGCTGTTTTCGTTCTTGTGTGTGTGTGGTTTGTAAACTATGACCGGTCTTTTTTTAAATAAAACAAAAGTCACGCACTATTGAGTACATGACATTAGACTGTGGTAAGTGACCGCTACCTTGTGATTGCACACGCTACAAAAGATGTAGTCTGTGACTGCGTGAATTTGTAAACAAACATGAGCACGTTTGCTTTGTGTCTCACTAATACTAGAGGCATTGAAACACGGTGGTATGAGCACTAATGCAAAGCAGCAAAAGACAGAAACATGTTGGCAATAGGGTCCTAGGACCATAATCTCCAGAGAGACCCTTAAATTCATTGTTTTTATTATCATTGCCAGATCCAAAAATAAAGGGATACTGGGATCTGACACTGATTTTTAATCTTTATCCCCCTGGCCAAAACTCTCTCACTATGCGCTCTCTGAAATATGGTTGGGCCCACCCTGACATCTAGGCGTCAGGGTGTCCTGATGATGAAGCACGACACCACTAGGGTGTGTGAGGGAATATAATAACAAAAGGAATTGCTTCCTTCCCCACGCAGCAGTGGTGCTAATACTTCACATAGGACATACCACCTATCTATGATACATAGACTGTTCTAGATAGCTGAATAATCCATCTGTGGCAAACTAGGTCATATAGGGAGTACTTTTTGTGATACAGTATATACCGACGGGAGGGTGTACTCCCACCAGAGATCCTCTCGGCCCCCCACCAAGCAAGGAAGTAAATTCTTGCCATGGTTTTGTGATTCATGTTTTTGTATTAGAGCATAGGATTTAATGTGTGCTTGTGTTCTTCAATCAATCAATCAATCAATCAATCAGAGTGCTATTTACACGTGAGGGTCTCAAGGCGCTGGGGGTGCCACTACTGCTCAAAGAGCCAGGTCTTGAGGAGTCTTCTGAATGTGACTAGGTCTTGGGTGTATGGTAGGTGGGTAGGGAGGGTGTTCCAGGTCTTGGCGGAGAGGTAGGAGAAGGATCTGCCACCGGAGGTTGTTCGTTGGATGTGGGGAACAGCGGAGAAGGCGAGGTTGGCGGGTGGGGGTATAGAAGCTGAGTCTGCTGTTGAGGTAGGCTGGTCCGGCATTGTGGAGTGCTTTGTGTGCGTGGGTGAGGAGCTTGAAGGTGATCCTCTTGTCAACGGGGAGCCAGTGCAGGTCTCTCAGGTGGGTGGTGATGTGGCTGCAGCGGGGGACGTTGACACTCAGTCGGGCGGAGGCGTTTTGGATGCGTTGTAGTCAACGTAGGTGTTTGGCTGGGATTCCTGCGTAGAGTGCATTGCCATAGTCCAGCTTGCTGCTGACAAGGGCCTGTGTCACCGTTCTTCTTGTTTCGGTCGGGATCCACTTGCAGATCCGGCGGAGCATGCCGAGGGTGTTGTAGCAGGAGGAGGAGACGGTGTTGACCTGTTTAGACATGGAGAGGGAGGAGTCAAGGATGAATCCTAGGTTGCGTGCATGGTCGGTGGGTGTTGGTGCTGTTCCCAGTGTGGTCGGCCACCAGGAGTAGCCCCAGGCTGAAGGGGTGGGCCCAAGGATGAGTACCTCCGTCTTGTCCAAGTTTAGCTTCCGACGGCTGTTCCTCATCCCTTTGGCAACGGCCTTCATTCCCTCATCGAGGTTGGTTTTAGCGGTGTGCGGGTTCTTGGTGAGGGAGAGGATGTACTGGGTGTCGTCAGCGTAGGAGATGATATTGAGGTCGTCTTGGCGGGCCACTTGTGCAAGAGGGGCCATGTTGATGTTGAACAGTGTTGGGCTGAGCCCTGTGGGACGCCGCAGATGATGTCGGTGGCCTCAGATCGGAAGGGCGGGAGGCGGACACTCTGGGTTCTGCCAGAGAGGAAGGACGTGGTCCAGTCAAGGGCCTTCTCTTGGATTCCGGCTTCTAGGAGCCGTGTCTTTAGAGTGCGATGGCACTTGGATGTTTTCTGTCTATGTGCTTGTGTGTGTGCGTCAGTGCGCATATGAGAGTGTTTGCTCAAATTTGTGTGTGCTTGTGCATGTCTGTGCATGTGTGATGGTGTGTGCAAAATGGATTTGTTATTCTCTGGCGGCTGCTGTCCGGGATATTGACTTTAACTGCCTGATGCCTGACCTTAGGATAGCCACCAGTGTCCCAGTGTACAGTACAGTCCCCTGCCTGACCCCAAGATGGCTTCCATAGTGGCCCCCTACACGTTGTTTTACTTCCCTGGGACAACAATTGGACATTGACCAGACCTTGAACTGATCCCCTAACCTGCCTACTTATCTGAACTTGGAACTTGCGGAACTTACTGCAAACTGTGGAGACCTAGCAATTTGGCTGATGCCCGGTGGACCTAACCTGCCTACTTATCTGAACTTGGAACTTGCGGAACTTACTGCAAACTGTGGAGACCTAGCGATTTGGCTGATGCCCGGTGGAGCTACCATATAGCTAAAGAGGAGATAAAGAGGAGATGGGTTGTGGACTCCCCCCCACTGCCGTCACCTACCCAGCCAGACCTTGGGCAGATTTTCCCCTCGTCTCTACGTCCTATCTTCCTCCTACCCCTTTACCCTATCCCCTTACCCTTCCTTGCTCCATTCACCTTGTCCCCTATGTTCTTTAAATGCTTTTCTGGATACTTATGTAACTTTTAACTGATGTAAATTTCAACATTATTGTTCCTCATGTAAGGCGCTCTGATACCTTCGGGTCTAGCCAGCGCTATATTATAACTCATTAATTAAATGTGTTCCCATTTAGTACTCTTTCTCTCTTTGTCTACCTCCCTAGCTCCTATCCCCTCTCCCCTGAATCACTCATCTTGCTTGCTAGTCTACCTAGCCCCCTGTCATTTGTGCCCTATGACTAAGCACTCCTTCTCCCCTTGTTGGGGAAAGATCCTATATTTATACTTTGGAGTCTCAGCGAACCCGCTGAGAGAGTCCACTGCGCCAAGGGAGCCACTCACATCTGAGGTATAGTATGGCACCCCTTGCCAAAACACTCCCTCTCCCCCTTTTTGGGGTAGGATCCAGTTTGTAGGCCTTGGAGTCTCAGAGACCCTTCTGAGAGAGTCCACTGCGTAAAGGGAGCCTCCCGCAACTGAGATAGGGAAGTGATACCACTTCCCCTGGGATCACAGCTTACTGGACTTTGGACGTTGCTTTGACTCGTCTTCCGGTTTGTGTCTCCGTCACCCTTCCCCCTCCTCTTTCCATGCGGTGTCCTTCACCCTTCCCTCCTCTTTCCCGCCTTGACTACCTGTCTGCTTCCCCAGCTCCTTCCCCCTCCCCTGAATCTTTCACCTGTCTGCTTTTCCCCTTACGTATTTGTGCTTATTGTTTATCTTGACCTTACAAGTAACTATGTCGCCATGCTCTAATAACTGTGTAATCTTTGTAACGATGTAACCTGTAACTATGATCTAATGCTCATGTAAAGCGCTCTGATACCTCTGGGTCTAAGCAGCGCTATATAAAACCTTTAAAAAAATTGAAAAATAAAAGTGCAAAAGGTTCATAGGAGCTAGATTCAAGCAGTTTACTTGGCAAGTGCCTGTTTCTTAAAGTTCATTTCTTGGCAATAAAGTGCTAGTGCTTTATTGCAAATAAAACTGTTCCCCTGACTGACATTTATACAGTCACCTTCATGGCTTAAATTCTTTCTAAGGTGCACATGCTTTATAAATATATGATTCCATAACCCTCACAGAAAACAGAACAACTTTCAATATTTAAAAACAATTATATTGCACACAAGGGAATGAGAGTAATATCAAAATTAAATGAAATTTCTATTGATTGTCATCAAAAATAATTTCAAGTGCTAGTGCTTTAGTAAACCAGGTATAATTCCGATCTGTACCATTTTTTCATCAGCCTTAAATACTTAGATACAGTATATGGATAACAGAAAGTGCAAGTGCTAATTTTTTCTTAGAAAAATATTTTATATATACCTCCTAAAATATTTCATCATTATAAAAAACCTACAGTTAAAAAAAAAATGTTCTCATTCCTATTCATATAACTAAACTTTGGCACCTATTTATTTATCCAAGAATTGTTCTAAAACATTATTTTCTATCATAATGATTGATTGTGTTTACGTCCCCTGTATTCCAAAGTCATTCACAAATGTTAAAAATTAAAAACAAAAATCAGATTAATGGTCTATATATATATATATATATATATATATATATATTGCGCTCGTCAAATCCCGGCAACAATCCCCAGGAAAGAAAACAGCACTCGGGAGGTTCCTTCACACGGAGTAGTTTATTCGCCTGCTAGCTACACCACAGACGCGTTTCGGCAGTTTGCCTTCATCAGTGTGTGAATGCACACACCCAACCAGATACATTTATTTTGTTAAGCATTCAAATCGCATGACGTATACACCCCATAGAGAGCATAGACAGAGGACTGTATACTTCCCCACAAGTCCGGACTCCATCTTGTAATGGTCAAAATCTACCATATACACTGTTCATAATGGTTACAATGAAACATTATCTAACCTATAGATAGGTGAGCGCGCTTTAGTGGAGAAGTTAAGCATTACTATGCTAGAAATGCATTTAAAAAATAGAGCCGTGGATCGGCAATTGTCCTCCAAAATTATTCTAGCTCATTTGTGGTGAATTCAACTCATACATTTACAGGAATGTGTAACCAAATAATAAAAGAAAGTTATCTATGTCCGCATGTGTAGACTAGGAGAAGGTTAGCAAGAAAAGAAAAGAAATATCCAAGGCGCCATAACTAAATTATCCAAAAATGCACAATTATATTGGGGATCAAAGAGCCCTTTGAACCTACAAGTTAACATTCCAATTGCTATAGACCAGAGTCCTCGTTCATGTGCCTAGATTCAATGTGGCCACAGTTTTCCAGTCTAAATTATCAATTGTCTATAGTGCATATAATATATACAGTGTATTCAAATCCTACAGTTGATCCAATCATATATACAAATATTATATACAACAGTTTTAAATTGGTCCTCTACGGAGAATTATTCACGATACCCACATCATTTACCTAGGTGCACTGTCATCTCCTCTCCGCTATTCATGCCTTTAGGCCATTTTGTGGAAAGATCTATAATATAACGTGATTCGAGCCTGCGTAATCGTCGTAGGCTATCTCCTCCCCTCACGTTATATTTGATAGTGTCAAGGCCAAAGTATTGTAACTTACTGCGATCTCTATTATGCTTTTCAGCAAAATGCCGAGCTACTGGGTAAGATGGGTCAGCTTTATCGATCGCCCTTAGATGTTCCAGGATCCTTAGTTTTAACATATTTACAGTGCTCCCTATGTAGCGAAGGCCACACGGGCAGGTCAGACAATATACTGCCAAAGGTGTACTGCAAGTAATGAACTGTTTGATCCGTAACCTCTTACCAGTTTCGGGCACCTCAATAAAAAGCACCCTCCTACTTCCTGCGCAGGCCTTGCATTTACCACAAGGATAAAACCCACTCATGGTTCTTAAGGTGTTACTCTTCGGAGGAGGTTTTTCTAGATGACTGGTCACCAAATGATCCCCAAGGGATCTAGCTTTACTGAAGGTGACAAGCGGATGGGTGGGTAAGTCATCCTTAAGTATGGTGTCTGTTTTGAGAATGTGCCAGTTCCTACGAAGCATGGCCCTCAAATCCTCAGCTCCAGCGGAAAAAGGAGTTATTAGTCTGAATTTTCCACTGTCAATGGTTAATTTCTTAGGGTCCTTGCTCATGGTAGATCTAGGTGTCAGTAGGGAGTCTCTAGGGATAGCCCTCACTCTTTTTAAGGTGTCATTAAGCAAGACTTCTCCATACCCTCTGGCAACAAATCTACCAATACATTTGGTGGCCTCTAATTCAAAATCTTCCGATCTTGAGCAGTTTCTCCGGATGCGGAGTAACTCCCCATAGGGAATGCTCCTAATGAGCTGCAGAGGATGGCTGCTGCTGGCGAAAAGTGTAGAATTGCCAGCCGTGATTTTTCTGTGAAGGGCTGTATGGATGTGGCAGTTTTCTGAAAACACTTTTAGGTCGAGATATTCCGCTGCCACCGGACTTACTGTTCCTGAAAAGTGTAAATTGTAATCATTCTCATTCATAAGTTTGATATAAGCGTGTGCTGTGTCAGACGTGCCGCACCACACGATGAACAGGTCATCGATGTACCTGAACCAACCTATTGTGCTACCCTCTGAACCATCCACTGTGCAGCTCCTGGGTACCTGCTCCTCCCACCAGCCGACAAATAAATTCGCGTAGCTGGGAGCGAAG
This sequence comes from Lissotriton helveticus, assembly GCF_964261635.1. Classification (NCBI taxonomy): domain Eukaryota; kingdom Metazoa; phylum Chordata; class Amphibia; order Caudata; family Salamandridae; genus Lissotriton; species Lissotriton helveticus. The sequence goes on from NC_136068.1 coordinate 768,352,395, forward strand.
CAGGTACCCATCGCCGTCCCAGACACCTGCCTGTACAATTGATCCTCAAATAGAAAAATGTTATTGCACAAGCAGAACTCGATGATATATATATATCTCGCTAGTTAATTATATTCTAACTTTAATCACATACCCTCACTGTCGTAGGCTTTAGCTCCTCTTACATGTCTTTTCTTGGTTATATCTTTATTAGAATGCTCTTAAATAAATACGTTTTCACATTCAATCTTCTTTTTTAACTTTAAACCTTTTCTTTCTTTTAGATTTGTACTTGCGTGTCCGGAGAGATTCTACGAAAAACTGGAATACTTAACAGGTAAGTGAAGTAACTTCTGGTTGGTTGTCTTGTGTTTCTATGAAGTCTGTCTCCACTCAAAAGAACTGATAGAATTGTATTATCAAGAAACTTGTAATAGACTTCCTAATATTCTTTAACTGCCTTTATTTAATTAAACCTTAGAAATCCTTATGCGCTTCAATTATTTGGAACCCTTCCATTTTTAAGTGAAAGGCACAATTTTGTTTGTTCTCTCTAGATTTCATTTCCAGTCTTCTAAAGGTTCCATTAGATCCGTAAATAGTTTCACAGATTAAAACTGAGACACTGCTCGACAAGAATCATGCGCTCAAAATCAATGCCCAGGAAGGAGTCCCAGCAAAGTATTTCACTCAGACTCATAGGAGAAACACTTCTCTTAGGTAACAGAACAGTGCGCTGAATCAATTTGGAAACACTTGTCTCAAATACGTATTTTCCTCAGATGTGATAGAGAGACTCTAATCTCTCATCATAGTTGACTTGTGCGAAGGAGAATCGGACTTAAATATTAGTCTCCAAATGAGCTAAAATGACGCTCCTGACATTGCCTACCTTAGTTTAACTAACTTGAAGGAGAACTTGGATATCGCAGCTTCTTCCTCGAACTCCTCAGGTGAATATTGTTATGTTGCGCGTTCTTGACATTCCATTTGGGTTTTCAATGAGATTCAGAGCTATAACGCTGAAGGAGAGTTTGAGCTGGCAGGCGTCTTGAATTTGCAGAACTGCCAGCTCGATTTCTAATTATTTGCTCTCATTGAGTCTTGTCCATTCCTTGAAGTCTTACACGTAAATTCACTGGCCAGGATAGAACTTTTAGCAGGAATGCTCTTTGGGACCCTGACACTGATAGAGAAAAACATAGATTATTTTCAGAACATCAGGTTCTTTTGCTCTTGCTTTGTGTAGCAACAGCATAGCTCTTAGTCCACATAATTTTTGGTAGACTAAACTCCTTTAGGACGTTAGGTCTTCCAATTGTAATACTCTATTTTTATAGCATGGTTCCGAGAGTAATATATTTGAACCTGATCGCCAATTTCTGAGTTGGCTGTCAATTGATGGACCTCATTCAGTCTCCGACAGTGGCACACCCTGATATCTCACCCCTCACTATGATGAAGAAATGTGCATCGGAGGACCATCGTCTTTGTGGGTGAAGTATAGAATCTGAGTAAAAACAGTTACTGGTATGCATCCACTACTAGGAAACAAGTACATTGCTTCAGCTGCAACAGCTATATGCTGATTTACATCAGATATTAGACAAACAAATGAGCAAAAGGCTGTCTGAAATCCAGGAGATAGCACAGAAGCTAATGCAGTAGATTGTAGATGGATTGTCAACAGACAAGTGGGAATAATGCTGTATCTACACCAAGAAGAATTTCCCAGAGGCGGGTTTGGAGAGAAAGTAACTGATAGAGTAAATTTGTGAGAAGAAAAGGACGCCATCAAGATCATCACTTCATGTAAGATGTGGGCACTTCCTGCAGCCTGCTTAGATCTTGAGGGGTAGATTTCTGCCACATTGGGATTGGAATGGCAATGATCTCTTTTTTTGCCATAGGTTGATTTAAAATAGGGTATGAAAAGAAGAATGTTCTGGTAAGAGGTAAGCAGCTTTGTAGTTAGTGACTAAAATATTTAAGGACAAGCAGATGGTAATGCCAGGCTAGCTTTCATACAGGTGGAAATGGTTAACTGTCACACTGAATTAGTGATGTACCATTGCAGTGGGAAAATGGGAAAATGGGATAAGACCATTGGCAGTGTAGCATTTAAAAACTGGAACACTTGTTTTCCATTCAAAGGTGACAGTGTGTTTTATGGCCGGCAGTCTTCATAAAATGAAACCATCGCAGTGTAGCTGGCACTGAGAGGGTGGATGAAGATAGAGCTCATGTCCTGAGAGGCTGTCCACTCCTCCCTCAATTAGATCTGGGATTGGGTACATTGGAATAAAAGAACCTCCCCTGATGCCTGAGAATGTGAGACCAGAATCAACCCAGCTCTTAGCAAATCTCCCAGCATGATATAAAAAAAGGCATGATAAAGGTTTCAGCATTGGGGAGTACTGGCCAATTTTGATCAGCTGCAGTTTTGATCAGCTGAACTTGCTCTTTAATAAAGGATCTAAACCTGAGGACATCATAAACTACACGGCCAAAGGCAGAGTGATGTGTTAATGTCACCAAAGCCCTAAGATGGCAATATACATCCTTTTTACATGCTACTCATTATCTTTTTTATTTTGCATATTTATTTTCAAAAATCAGTTTTCTTCAAAATGCAGGTAACAGTGTGCTCTTACATTAAAATGTTTCGGTTATGCTTAACTTTCATCAATACATTTTTGTTTAGACAATGATGAGGGACAATTGATTTTTGTGATTCTGAGTCTGCAGCATTTATGACTTACTGTGTCCCGCAAATGTTTATCCTCCCCCTAGATTTCACATAAATGTTGTTTCTAGCTCAAATGGATGCAATTACTACCAAAGAATAAGAAATATAATTTGTTTTTTTGAGTGTATAACTTAGATAACCATGCCATGTAATTTCGTCCTGCATAGATAATAATCCTTGTTGCCTTGACAATTGTAAACTCTGCAGAGTGGTTTGGATATTGTTGTTACTATAAAGAAATCCATATTTCACTGGGAACCATGAAATCTTTGCAATATTTTCATGTTCCCTGCAAAATATGGGTTTTTAGCCCACTGCAGTTTGTACAATACAAGCACCCAAACAAGACATATATAGATATACACAGTGCCGGTCCTAGGCCTTCTGAGGCCCTGGGCGAAAGGGAAGATGTGAGGCCCCTCTAAGTGACATCACAGAAAGTGACTTCGCAAATTAATTGGTGAGAATGTACGGCAAATCACCCAACATACTCAAGTATCACGTGGCACACACTGTCATCTTTTTCCTCACGCACCTAAAGCTACAAGCAAAGAGGTGTATTTATGACATTAGTGGCCTTGAGATACCTGCTTAGCACTCATCATGTTCCACAGTCAACTCTTACTCTACTTCATCTGCAAAGGATACACCAGTTGGTATATCATGCTAATCTATACATCATGACCTACTCTACATACTTCTGAGGTTTAGGACATGAGACAACCAACCATCCTGGGCAACAGTCAGATTTAGGCCATACACATTGCAGCATGGATTAGGCCACTTAGGAGCTGACAGTGATATTTCATTTGCCAAAACAAAACCAGCCTATATAGTCTGATTTACAAAGGATATTCGCAGAACAGCTGGGCTGCTGAATCCCACAGTGTCTACTTAGCACAGCACACTCTGCACCTGAGAGGTTTTACTTAAAAATAGAGAGATAAAAAAAGTTGTTTTTTCATACTTTGTTTTATTGGTCCATTGATTGTCACCATAGATGCCAATAAATCCCTGTGTTAGTTTATAAAGTCTTTTTGGTTTATTTCACAGTAGCTTTCGGGAGAGTTGTGATTTTAAAGTACAGAAAAATAGTAAGAGAATCTAAAAAAAATCCTCTGTTTTGTGCACTGCACTTACAGACGAGATCCTGAAAAAGCAAAGTTTAGGATTCCCAATTTATTTTTCTTTCCCCAAAGAGGTGATTAGGCACAGAAACCTCTTCGAAAAGGATCTGAAGTGTGCTGAAAAAATAGATTTGCAGCACATTATTTAAACGAGTGTAAGAACGAAGTGTATTTTCAGTGCTCGCTTGAGAAGAGAGAGGCTACAGCTTTGGATCTTGACATGATCTCAAGGAAAGGAAGCTGAGATGCTGACACCGGACACAGTCAATGACACCCTGACCGGGCCACCAACACTGGGTGAGTGACAGCATCTGCATAAAGCAAAGGATATCTCTAAACTGTACATGCGTAACATTTGTGCAGAGAAACACTAACACTAGGGGCGTGGAGATCACAAAAAGACTGGGGAAACACAGGCACAGAGACAATGAAATTGTCACAGGTCCATGGGGCCCTGGGCAAGGAAGATACAGGGACAAACGAACAATGAAACCGAAAAAACAGAAACATTGGAAACTATACTAACACGGACACTAGAACATTGAGGCATTTGGGGCAGTGTAATGCTTACAGATACCATGAGGCATAATCGGAGACTTGAATTGAGATGTACACACACATCAGCAGTGCCAGTGAAGATTACATTTATACACACACGTATAATATATACGATTGAAGCAAGCAGGTGACGCAGGTCTCTTACCTTAAAGTACAGAACTCAACAACGCGACGACCGACTCCTGCCTGCAGCAGCCCTGGCCACGCGACCCGATCCGAGACGGTAGTGACTGACTGCTGCCTCATGTATGGCGCGTGTGAATGAATTGTTATTTATCTCCGCGCAACTATGCCCAATGGGCGTCAAGGCGCCTAACTCCAAAACTAGCTGACGGCAAACAGAAACCAGGAGCTCACTGGTAGGCTTTAATGAAGCACCAAGTTTTCAATGCTTTCCTGAAGAGATCCAGTGAGGGCTGTGATTTTATCTCTAAGGGGAGAGCATTCCACAGTTGTGGTGCAAGAATGGAGAAGGCTTTGCTCCCCCATCTCGCCATCCTGAGTGCGTCACACTGAGAGGGGGCTGGCCATATAATCATGTCCAGGGCCGTCATTGTTAGCGCTTTCGCGCGCTACCAGATTGACGGCCCTGGGACCCACTGTCACCCGCATCATGGCAAGGCCGGTGTCACGTCACCACCACCACCAAGCTAGGTGGTGGGGTGCGTGCAAGCGTCACGGTCAGGTTTGCGTGCGTGCACAGACAGTGTTCAGTTCCCCCCTCTTCCCCTGCCTTAGTTACTGCCTGCGGCCCGGCCCCTGCGCGAGCGCAACGAGAGTGCTGTGCGCACTGCGCAGCGCTTTTCCCCATGATTATTTATTATTCCCGCAACTGCGGGGCCGGCGGCGGGGCCCCCCTGAGCGCGAGGCCCTGGGCAGCTGCCCATACCGCCCATGGCTAGGACCGGCCCTGGATATACAGAGATACATAAGGGGTAAGAACAAAGGGATTCATATGCAATATTTTGACGCACAGCAGCGCTGCAAGCCTTCTACAAGATACAGCGCATTCCTGCCCTTCTCCCCTGCGCTCAAACAGCAGCTGTGCACCAGTGCAGACCCCTTTGCGCCCTGTTGTAAAGGGTGCCCGCGCTGAGGGGATGATTGTTTTTGTGCACCTTCCAGCCCAAAACCATTGATTAATGGCATTTTCCTCTTTCTAGGCATGCTGCAGAATGCATAGATAGAGGAAATACGAGGAGAAATAAAAGTATTTCTCCTCGTTGCGCCTCCTTATGCCTCCCCTGGGGTGGAGTAGGATTCTGAGGCATTCCCAGGTTTTCCAAATGCTGTAAATCTGGGAATGCCTCAAGTTCCTTGGATGTTGCATTGGAACACCTGCACCAGCACCCATGGAACGCCACTTTGACACAGAGTTATGCGTGAAAGGGAAACATATTTCCAAGGTCATGAAAAGTCACGCAGGTTGCCTTTACAAGGTCTTATAAATATAGGGAAGCCCTTTGCGTTGCCGGGACGTCAATAAAAGTGATGCACTGGAAGCGCAATTGGCTTGTATATAAGCCCCATATTCTTCGTTATGAAATTCCTATCTCAGGCAAATAATGCACTGGCCAAACTACTCACTGCTCAAAGTGGAAATATTGTACAAAATTGTAAATGTGCCTTTTTTATCAGGAATAGGGGATGGAAATGAGGGGTAAAGTTGGATACCACAAAGATTTGAACTACAAAGAAACATTGGCCACATGTTTTGGGACCATACATTCAAACATTACATTTTGAGCCTTTTGAGATTGAATGTGCCAAGGTTAAGCTTTGTACTTACTTGAACAAAATCTTTAAGGAAAGCAATACTATTTTGCATAGAAACGTTTGTTTTACATATGCAAGTGTAACATTTTTAAACCGTGTAACATGTTTACTGGTAAATGTAAGAAATGTGCTGTATATTTTCTCCCCAAAATATTTCCATTTATATTTGCTACTTTTCTCATTTATGTTTTTCATGTTTCTGTAAACTAACTGATGTTATATAAGTAATACAATCCATGGTATACCAATGCCTGTAAACATGCACTTCTTCATAATTTATTCTGTTTTAGGTATTGAAAAACACAATTAACATTTCTCATTCTCAGCACGTATAAAGGAGATTCAGTTCGCAGATGTGTGCTACACAGGAATATTCCCCCAGTGCTGTGGTTTGTTACTTGAACTTTAAATAGTCCAAGAGAGTAGAAGAAACTCATTTACAATGCACCGCGTGCAGCTCCTTTTGTTTATTGGTAAATCTGCAAAGTGCTTTAGACAGATCCTCCGTGTCAAGGACAAAAGTGGATGATGCCAGATAAAACCAATCAACTTCCAAATAGATGTTAATATTATTGTTGAAAGCAACCAGCTGTAGAGGGCTGATAACTGCATCAAACGAGAACTGTACAGCACATCCTTGATGAATGAGACACCGAAATAATGCTATATTGATTTTTGATTATGCAAACAAGAGTCAGGAGCAATCAACAGTCACATTAAATGAATCTTGTAATAGGCGCGTGGAAATATATTACATTATAAATATTAACTCTGGTCTGATTTATTGAGGTTTAGGTTGAATCACGTGGCACCATCTGGCAGCTTCAGTGAGCTATGCATGGCAAAACAGTCAGCAAATCCACCAAGCTACAAGCAAAAAAACTGATATTGACTAGCTACAGGACTACCAGTACAGTCCAATTCTGTTCTAAACTGAGCTATCCCAGTGCCCCTCTTAAGACCTGCATAGCTAACTACGCCAAGCACAAGTTGTTGCTGCCGGGTAGATTGACCTGTTAAAGGAGGGAATTTTACTTATGCCTGCTTGGATTTCACAAGGAAAGAGAATTTCCTTTAATCAACGTTTTTTCAGTAATCACTGGGCAAATAGGGTCTGATTGGGGGCGGGGGTTCAGGTGTGGTATGGGTTGAGCCTTCTAAACACACTATCAGGGGTGCCATGTTAATTTCAAAACAGTATTTTGCTTCAGTAATGGGGAATCAGAACTGGTAAGAATCCTAAAACTACAAACACAACTTTAGCAGCCAAAGGGATCAAGAGACAAGTGGAGTCAAGAGACAAGTGGAGTCACAAAAGCAAAAACATCTCTGGTTTCACAATTAAATATTTGTGGCTGACTCATCATGGCAGTGTCTGTCAATATGGGATCACATGAGAGGCTAGTTTGGGGCCATGTCCAAGATGGCAGCAAACTAGGTCACTCTGATTAAGAGCTCTGTGAGTCCCTCTGTGTCAGATTAATATCCAGGAGACAATCCATCTCCACACACTGACAGAAACTGTCACCGCCACCCATTGGGAGGGATTTGGACCAGTCAGCGCCTCTGCCGCGCCTGCAGCAGAGTGGGATCTCTGCTGCTTGGAGCGGTGCCTCCACCCATGCTGTGGTCCAGGGAAGTCGCCTTGGTGCCTGAATGGTACGGCTTTTCGGCACTGATTGTGGCACCAGCAGTGGCTGTTTTCAGATCTTCGTGGTTCTCCTGGATTGTCGCAGAGTGGGGAAAATGGGGCCATGCACAGCAATTGTCCTGGGGCCTCGATCCTCTTAGCTTGCTCTCACCCCGGGGGGCTGGCTGCGCTGTGTCTAGATGATGACACATTCCCAGGGAGCCCTCAAGAAAGTGCTGCAAAGTAAGGAGTTGTGGGGCCTAGTGCATCCCCTGCCTTGTGCTATTGCTGTGGAGCTGCGTTACTGAGCGGAAGTGAAGAGCAGCCGCGGCCCGTGCAGGTAAGAGCGGTGGGGTGGTGGGGCCAGATGGAGGAGGGGGAATTTAGACGGACGTCGACGAGAGAAAATTAAATAAAAAATTAATTTCCCCTCTTTGTCATCTCTCAAAATCCCCCCACTAGACCCCACTGCCCCACCACTCTTACCTGCAAGGACCGTGGCTGGGGAAGAGTCCTCACTGTGCTCCTAGTTTACTGAGCCTAATGCACAGAACTGGTCCTTCATATAAGTGACTTTGGATACACACTGCAACACTGCATCAATGTCAATACTCTGCTGAGGTGTCAGAGTGCTTCCATGTGTGACTCTATAAAAGGACACTCACATATCTCGGTAAGCTGGCCCCCCCACCGTGGACATTAAACTGTGAGTAGCTCCGCTGACACAGCAAACATGATTCCTAATACGGGAGCTGGGGGATGGGTCATACTGTCCTGGACATTCCCCCCACTCCCATTACGTGCCTCCTCTCCTGAAGTATGACTTTTAGAGGGGCACCATAATCACGGAGGATGCCCATCAAGGGCTGCATCACATTGCTTATCGAACCTTCTGGCAGGGTGTGGGATGCCTCCGTAGTGTACAGCACTGATTGAGATATATACATACAAATAAGGAACTTTGGTCTGGTCCTGGGAGAAGGTCCCTGGGATGCAAAAGGTTCCTAAGGCTCCTAATAGGCTAAACTGGAAATACAGTGGACCACTTTTTAATAGTGTATGATATTGGAGAAATTATGGTGACTGAACTGACGTGTCTACCTGCATTGGTTAAGTAAAAGAGCAGCTCTTCCTTCCACCCCTAAACTGGGCATGACCTAACTCAATAGGGTAACACTCTGAGCTCCAACCCCGGGGAACTTTGAGCAGTGAATGTACGATGGTCAAACCCAAAAGTGCAAAGCCTGCAGCACACAAGGGATTGCTTGATTTAATGGCACAACCTTCTGGAACGGTGGGTTATTTGGCACAAGTGGTCTCTGCCCTAGAAAAACCCTCCAGTAAATTTGAACATAACCATGCGAGCAATCATAGATTCTATGAACACTCTTGAAACAAAGATTGGTGCAGTGGCTTTGGATGTTGGTGTCCTACAAGCATTACATAGGAAGCCAATGGATTGGGTGGATGACAGTGAATCTTCTCTCACAGCACTACACCTTACAGTTATGGAGCTCTAAACTCAACTGGCGTTGTGAAAAGATGAGGCCTGAACCCTGAAAGCCAGAGTGAAAGATGCAGAGTGTACGTTAGAAGGAACAAAAAGAGAATAATAGACAGCCATAGTTAGCAGAAAGCCTGAACTTGGACCTGCTCCTGGAAAAGTGGCTTTTAGACACAGTCCTGACAGGTAAAGCTCTGAACCTCTTCTCTCTTGGGAGGGCACATTGGGTACCAGGCCAACTGCTCCATCCCCAGGTGCTCCACCAAGACCAGTTGGGGCTTGCCTTTTCAGTTACACGGAAAGAGATCTCATACTCTTGATCACAAGATCGAAAGGACCCTAGCAGATCGAACAAAGCACTGCACCAAATCACCCATATGGGAATTAAGAAGCAATTGCGACAAATGGAGCTAAAATCCATTTTCCTGTATCTTGCAATGTTACGAACTAATTTGGATGATGAAACCATCTTCATAATAACCGCCCAAGATGCTTGGCAGGGGCTTCAGCCAAAGTCATTGGAGTTACCATGTAAGGAATATGGTCGGATTGAGAAATGGACTGCACTGCACACACTGGGCCGGAGTTCCAGAAACCCATGAGTGAAGCCCACATGAGTGCAGATAACCTAAGAGAGAGCCAGGGTGGTAACGGAGGGGCTGACGCATTTATGTTTTTTTTGCCGTAGGGCAGCGCAGCCCTACGGCAAAAGAAAAGGGCAGGAATTTGCCGTATCTGTTAGATATGGCTCATTCCTGTCTTTTGTTCCTGCGCCGACGCACAATGGACTAATTCCTTCACAAAAACAATCACAAGAGGCTTTTTCCTCTTTCTATGTGTGCTACAGAATGCAGTACACATAGAAAGAGGAAAAGCAAGGAGAAATAAAGATATTTCTCCTCATTGTGCCTCCGTTACGCCTTCCCCGAGGAGGCATACGTTTTTGGCGCTGCCTCAGACTTTTCACTTCTTGTAAATCTGGGCAGTGTCAAAAAGCCATGGATGTTGCTGGGAACGGCCCCAGCAACACCCACGGAATGCCCCTTTCATGCAGTTTTCTGCGTGAAAGGGGCACATATCTATAGGCCATGAAAAGTGTTTTACGTGACCTTATAAATATGCCAGTGAAATATTGTGCCACCGAAACGTGACGTCCTGCCGGCGCATTAGTGCTGGTAGGGCCTCATAAATGAGGTCCTCTTAGTCAGCATCGAACTGCTGCTGGCCCATTGGATAATGAAGAAGAGATGCTGGGATTTGGGGAAAAAGATACAGGGGCCACTGTTTCCGTTAGGTGCATGGAGTAGTGGCGTCTTTTTGTAGTTCTAATGATTTCTTTATAGGCTCTGTTATAGTGGTGTAGCATGCTTTTGTCTATTTCATCTCTTGATTTTCTCCATTTGTGCTGTAGTATGTTGAGTTGTGTTCTTATTCTTTTGATGTTGTCATCAGCCCATGTGGTGCTCTTTTGTAGCCAACATTGGTTGTGGTCTGCAAGTAGGCTGAAACCACAAAAAATAGGAAAAATGCCCTACCAGTTAGAAAATTGCACGAAAATGCGTTAAAATTGGTTTTCTTTCACAACTCTGCATATTTCTTTAATATGGCGGCATTAGCACAATAAACCTTTTGTTGATGCCATGGTTAGGGGGAAAACATATGCTTTCTTGCACAACACTTTTTCACGTTTTTCCACCAAAAACAGCTTTATGTTATAGTGTGGTTATTTTCTCAATTCCATCCATGATAATCCATAAACCCTGGGAACCTGTAGAATGCCCAAGAAGTGTGAAAGCATACACACACTTGGTCTGGATACCTTTTGTAACATAATGTTATGAAGGCCTAAGCGCAAACTGCCTCGAACATCAAAAAAGAGGTCAGCACAGGGGGTGGAAAATGGGTAAGTCTCCACAGCTACGGGGTTAAACAGCTCTTGCTGCCAGAGATGTTATTATATAAAGCTAAACAGGTGTTGTTATTACCTATATTAGTGGTATGAATGCTTCCAATAGGCGTGTCTTTTATGCTGCAAAGGTTGCACAGTATTTATTTGCATGTCGGTGATATTTATCACTAATGACATGCAAAGTGGGTGTGCCAAGATGTTAGCGACTGGAAACAGTCGCTAACATCGCTATCTCCTATTACCAACTTTTGGAGATATTCGCGCTAAGCGCGAATATCTCCAAAAGCTAACACCTGCCCTGAGCAGTTCTTAGCCATGTTATCCAATGGGAGGTGGATAACATGTCTAAGAGCATTAGCTCGGTAATGCATGAATATCGCTGACTTTTCAGCGATATTCATGCATTGCAGCCGTTTTTTATTGCATTTGCGATAAACCTTGGTAATACCAAGGTTCATCTGCGACAAAAACCGCCGCAGCTCAGCATTAAATTTGTGTCTCTAACCAAGCAATAGCGATAATTATCGCTATTGCTTGGTAATATGCCCCATAATGTGTTGCATCGTGAACATAACCTTGCCAGTACGTCATCTAGATAGGCAACGTACCCGTTGACAGGTTAGTAGCTCGCATAAGAACATACGCCATTTTCCAGTGATCATAAAGGAAAAGGGTAAGTTGACCAAGCAATTGTCGGCTGCTGAGTGTATCGCAGCGGATTACTGCAGTAGGCTAAGCTGAATATCTACAAAGTTACAAAGTTACATTGTATCAAAAAACACAGTCATGGTAGAATAAAACACAGCTGTACATTTGATAAAAGTGTTAACAGTTTAATGCATGTTTCATCTTCTAAATGCTTGACAAGGCAACAAATGTGCTTAAAGTCCACATTTGTAAAGCGCACAATCACCCGTAAGGGTCTCTAGGCGCTGGGGGCCGTCGGGAAGATTAAGCGAGCTATTGCCCAGAGTCACATGGTGCTGGGCTAACCTGCCGCCGGAGCCGGGGATCGAACCGTGGTCCCCAGATTCCAGCGTCAGTCGCCCTGGCCGCGGCGCCACACCTCTCGCCAAACCACCTGCTTACGAAAGCACCATGATACAAGCATGGCTGAAAACATAACCATGTCCATGCTCTACAGTTTAATGTTTATCTGTGGTCTCACAGGATTCCGGATGACAGCTTGAGCCATTTAAATTGTTTAAAATGAGACACATTTCTAGTTACAGATTTTGACAAAACTGTAGCGGTCACCTTAGTACCTTTAAACCTAGTGACCTGCATCGGCGTGGCCTTTAAAGGGGCCATGGATATTCCTTAGCAGCAGTCATCTCACTAACAGACAAATCTTTGGTCTGATATCAGAGTCTCTTAGTTTAAATTGGATTACCTCATACATCATCATATCCTCTTTAGTGACCACTTCAATCACCTTTATCCTATTCCTCTCAGAAGCAGGCTCTCTTATGATACACTTTATGTTTTGTCTCGGTCACTGATGGACAATGGATGACTAGAAAAACAAATGGCTGGATTATATTCTTTGTTAGGCTTGTGCACTATTTTAAAAGAAATCGAGTTACTTGTTGAGGGAGTGAAGCCCTACACAAGCAGCAACCACAAGCCTTGTCAGTGTGAGTGTTGGACCTGGCCCTTTTTGCAGGGTTATCCCAAAACCCTTGCCTTCACCCTGTATATTTTCTTCCCTGTATTTGTTGGTTTTATGGCTCTGGGCACTCTATCACCGCTTATCAGTGCTGAAGTGCATATGCTCTATCCTGTAAACTCAGTAAGATTGGTCTACACCTGTTTGCAGTATTACATTTACCTGTAAGTCCCTTGTGCAGTAGTATCCCATATAACCAGGGGCTGTACATTAAATGCTACTAGTGGGCCTGCAGCGCTGCTGGCACCACACACAGTAGTAGCCTATGAAACCCGTCTCAGGCCTCTGCCTCTGCAGGGCCTGCGTGCACAGTTTACTGCCACAGTGACTTAGCATTTAAAGTGCTTGTAAGTCTGAAACTCCCCTTTTACTATATATATGTCACCCCTAAGGTAGGCCTTAGGTTGCCCTAAGGCCATGGCTACTGTGTGAAATTTGGTTTCTCACTGCTGTGAGGCTGCTCCTGTACTAGGTTTATATTGGGAATTCCCTGATATGTGTTTCAGTGGTAATTTCTAATCTGGAAGGAGTAGCATTGCCATGTTTGTAATAGTGGTGATAAATCCTGCTTATTGGCAAGAGCAGATTTTTTTATTACTGTATTAGAAATGCCACTTTTAGAACTGGGAATTTCTGGGTGCTTACGAATCTTTGTGCTTTGCAGCCTGACTCCAATCCACAACTGGTTTAGACTGACAGGGGCCTGTTTTATGCATTCACTCTAGACAGTCACAAAGGGAGTTGAGGTGATCCTGATGAGTCTTCCTGACTTAGAGTGGTGGGAGGAGTTGTCATCTGCACCTGAATAGGGCTGTGCCTGCCTTTCACAATGGTGTCTCTACCCCCCTGTAGAGTGTCTGGAGCCAGGGCTATGAATTGAATGGAGGTGTTGTGCACTTTTAAAGTTGTTTGAAGTTACCCCCAGAACAAAGATATTTGGAGCATAAGTACAGGGCTGTGACTCCATGATTTTAGATACTGCATGGACTTGCAAGCAGACACTGTTGGCTCTACAGACTGCACCAGAGAATTGCTGTGCTGTCAGGAGAAACCGCCACTTGGGCTGTGCTTTGCTGTGCTGACCCGCTGGAAGGACTGCCTCTTTGCCCCAAGGATCTTGTGTGCTGGCCTGCTGCTTGCTTTTCTGATCCTCCGTGCCCCCCCCACCCCCCAGGGCTCTCACAGGAGCTCACCATGAGGTGAGAGCTGTGGACAGGCCCTGGTCGTTCCATGGATCTTGTGCCTCACTTCATGACCTGGGAAAAGTGTGTGGTGAGCACTTCTTCCCTTCCAGCGCATGTTGAGCTCTATTATGTTTGAAACCCACCAGATAGTCTGTGCAGCCATCCTGATTCCCCCCGGCTGTGCCCCTCTCAACATTAGCCGTGGGACAATAGCATTATTTCCCAGAGGAGAAGTGCAGTGGTAGCAGCGGGTGGCATCTTTCCTGCGAGGACAGGGCCACACTGCCCACCGAGGTGACCCGTCATGAGAGCTTTGTTCGCCATAAATTGGCACGGTATGCTCAGACGTGAGACCCTTGCTCACTTTGCCACTGGATTCAAGCAAGCCTGGCTGAAGACGGCTGAAATGCCAGAAACCGGTCCTAGGAAGCTTGTTTCCGGCCCAGGGAAGGCATGGCTTGGCAGTTCGGGCTGGACTGTTCCTATGAGGCACAGGGTCAGACTAATTTGCATATGCCCGTGTCTGAACTGGGGTGGCAGAGTGGGCTAAAGAACGGTGATGGATTAAACCCAGATCTGTTGACTGGGTGTGAGTGTTTGATTGGTTCAATTGCTCCGTCCATCACCACCCCCTTTTGTACAGCTGTAAATATCTGGTCATGCTGGACTGGGACAAAGTCCCAAGTTCTGGCCAACTACATTGGATCATGGGGCTAAAGGGATCTATTTAGGCCAGCTGAACGTGAGTACCTTAAGTCCTTGCTGCTGAGTGTTGCGAGGTCCTGTGTTGAGGATGCATCGGGCAGCCAAGGTGATGTGACAGTTAAGAGGTGCTGCAGATCTGTGATGCGAGATCATGCATCATCGTCAAGGATCCCATTGATGAGGGCTTGTGATGCGAAGTCCGGGTCGAGGATGCATCGTTCAATCAACGCGATGCATCAATTCAGAAGAGCTGCGATGTTGCAATGCAATAATGTACATGGTCGTCAAAGCTGCTGTCGATGACAAAATTGTGGAGTGAGAGTCTGCATCGATGAAGCTTCGCACAGTCGCAGTTTAGATGCGGGCTGCGAGATCAACACAGAGTCCTTGCGCTGGGTGACCTCTCACAGCAGATGCAATGTGTTGATTCTGCTCATGCCTGCGCTGCACGCATAGGAGATGCATCAGTTTTACTGGTTCAACAGGTGGGCTGGGAGAGCACCTTCAGGCCCTCTTCCATGGGTCTAGCTCTAGGGGGCACCACTTGACACGGTAAGACTTACAGATGGCAGAGTCCATGTGGTGGATTCAAGGTTGTTGTCCTTGAGGCTACAGTCAGGAGGCCAGTCAACTAGCCCTTGGTGTCACTTTGGGGTCCTGGGTTCAACAGATGCAGGTCCAGTCCTTCTCGCCAAGGCATGAGGGCAGCAGGTAGCAGGTCAGCACAGCAGGACAGGAACCCTTCAGATCAGCAGTACAGCAGAGTGGCAGTCCTTTCAGCAGCACAGCAGACCTTCTTCCTGGCAGAGTATCCACAGGACTAGAAGTGTACTGAATACTAAATTACTTAGTCCTTCATTACAAGTGGTCAATTATTGGATTCAATCATTTTTGCACACATAAAATTGAACATGAAGGTGTTCGGAATTTTGCCGGGGTGATAATTATCACCTGTTACTAGGATGTCCTGTTTTCAGTGTTAATTGTTTATGGATTTCAGTGGTGTTTTCCAATCCTTTAGAAATCAGTGCTTATCAGTGTATATTCAGCTGCCTAACCTACAAAATCGGCAGCAACTGTGT
Organism: Lissotriton helveticus; assembly: GCF_964261635.1. Lineage (NCBI taxonomy): Eukaryota > Metazoa > Chordata > Amphibia > Caudata > Salamandridae > Lissotriton > Lissotriton helveticus. The sequence goes on from NC_136068.1 coordinate 768,368,267, forward strand.
TTTGCCAGTGTTTACAAAACAAGTTTTTTCTGCAGTAATTTTATAAAGCACATATTTAATTACATTGAGACATAATTCTGGGTAGGCAGTATCTTCCCATTGGCAGTGTGTTCAATGGACTTATTTTAGACTGTTTTAAGCATAGACCGTTTGTGTGTTCCACTCTCACTTATCTCTCATTACTCTCTTGCACATCTTTTATTACATTTCATACTAACTCTGTCAGAACTCTGTCTGGTTTTCAGGACTAACAACAGATTAAAAAAGTCACGAGATATGTTAAACATTTTGATAAACAAATTCTTGGATTCAGTTGGAAGTAATTCACCTACTCCTTACTGAATATTATGGTATTGTACAGGTGGTGAACCCTGCCTACCTTGTAAACCTTTTTTTAAAATTCTGAATGACACCAAATTAATGTTTAGCCTTGCATTTTAAGGCACCTGAAACTTGATGCTTTAGGCATGGTCACCACTGCTGTTCTGCACTTTTGTCTGGTATTATTAAGGTAGTGCTGCTGTTGCGATGTCATTCATAGATGCCAAGTGTCCCCATGGCAAATATCTTATTTTAACTCAGTCACAACCTTTTAACAGACATCACATTGTATTCTGGGACTTGAAATGTTGTAGTTAACATTGTGGCTATGAGCTCAAGAACCCTAGTAGTAAAGCGAAGTTAAGATAAAGCCAGGATTAGCTGTAGGTAACACACATAAAATTGATAAAGCATGCAACTATACATTTTGTTAGTATGTAGAATGTCTTGTGTCTTGATTTCACCACTATCCCATGTGCACAGTGACAGATGAATCAAAGGGTTCTATCAATTTGGTGCCCGGGGTAAATATGACAGATTGGTCAAGATTCTAACGATTAAGCCATTTCACCAATCAGTGTAGGAATCAGTGTTAATATTCCAAAAATGCTTCGACACCCTCTACCTTTAATCCAAGGTCACAAAACTGGAAAAACCAAAAGGAAGAATAAATAATATTTTAGTAACATCCCTAAACAACAAAACTCCAGCAGAATAATCTGACCAATATTTCTTGCTGCTACCTTGTGTAGCTAAATTACATTGTGTGAGTCCCTTCAGAAATAAATACAACCCATTCTCTATCACTTTCCCTTCTTTGAATGGCATTTTAGTTTGCGGTTGTGCAAGTATTTATAAGCATTCATATGATTTCACTGTTTAGAGCTGTTTCCCTCTCTGTGGGGTTTTATCAAATAATATAGGTTTACACCTGAATCAGGAAAGCCTATCAATTATATGTTGCTGTGGCATAACATGCAAATCTTGGTGTTTACTGCACCAAAATCTGCACATTCTGGGAATTACTGGACATATTTCTCCCAATAAATTGTTTGGTGTTGCTCTACCCACAAACTCAATTCCGGTTTGTGCAGTAACAAGAGTTAGATCTTCATTTCTCAATTTAACAGTCCACTCACAATGAGGGCTTAAGTCATTGTTCCTAAATTTCAAGTTGTGTACAAACCAGCCGTGGTCTTTCCCCTGCCAAAGAGAAGTGGTTGTTCATCATGTCCTAATGGCAGCTAAGACAAAAAATCTTGTCTGTACGTTTAAAAACATTTTAAAAAAAAAGTTTTATTGAGACAGAAAGATTAGCATACATTGCACGATAAACAAGCATTTGCAATACAATAGGTCTCGCATTTACGAGAGTTTGAGATAATGGTATTGTAAATGAAAATGCCTTTTATTTAGGTGTTTTTAAAACAGATAAATAACAAGCATTGTCATTTAACAATGCCAATAGCTTAAACTCTCGCAAATGCGAGACCTGTTGCATTGGAAATGTTTTTAGATCCAGCCTAGAGCCAGCGTGCATGTGCGACTCTGCAAGGCTTATTGTAGAGGAGTAGGTAAATAGAAGCGCTGCCCACTGTCCACCCATATTTGTCCATTCCCCTAAACTCATTACACAGCTAACAGAGTAAATCAAGGCCTTCGCAGACTTTAAATAAACAAGCATTGGCGGCCGCGAATGAAAATAAAAAAAAACGCGAGTGTGGTATCCGGGCTGGGAGGAGTGGGAACGTGCCGCAGCCAATAGAGCCTGTACTGAGACCTAGGGCGTTTGGTATTGGCTACTAGTTGTTGAGTGGGCGGGGCTGTGTGTTCCGCGCCGCTCTGTGTGTAGCTGGGCGCCGCTGCCGGCTGTAGGTGTGCTGTCTCCGTTTGGAGCTTCTGTCCCCCGGCGAGATCCACATGCCTTCCCTGTGAGCCGAGGTAATGTGGCGCGGAAGCCCCGGGCTCCTAGTGCTGTGTTCCGGCCTGCGGGGCGGCGTCCGACGGGGGACTCCGTGGCCAGGACAGCGGCTGTGAGGGGGGATCCCCGCCGATGGAGGCTGGGGCGGCTAGAGCGCCGGGCGGCCCGGCGAGCAGCACTGGCAAACAGCAAGGAGAGGAGGCAGCCTGGTGCCCACTTACCTCTCTGCAGGAGCCGCCTCCACCGCTTCCAGAGGAGCCGCCGCAGTACCGGCTGGAAGACCTGGACACGCTGGCCACAGTGGTGCGAGCCTGGTAAGGGGGGGTGGGCGGGTGAGTTTGCCTGTATGTGTGTGTCTGTGTGCCTGCGTGTGTGTGTGTGTGTGTGTGCGTGCCTGCCTGCCTGCCTGCGCGCGTGTGCCTGCGTGCATGTGCGCGCGTGTGTGTGCCTGCGTGCGTGCCTGTTCACCAACGCGAAAGCGTGCACGTTCACGCACCCAAATTCAGCCAAATCGGCAACAGAGGCGCGTAACACCCTCCTGTCCCTAATTCCCCCGAGACGGCTGACTAAAGTTGTCGAACTGGAGCATCCTATCGGATGCAACTCCAGCTCGACCTAAAAAGGAAAACAATTAGGATACAAAGACTCTAAACAACACAAAAATCAAGCAAAGAAATAAGGTCATACATGAGGGAAGTACTGGGAGAGGGGGGTTCCATCTTCACACTATCTTAAGTGACTGTTACTGGCAGTCTTGGCGGCAAAGCTTTACCGTGTGTCATCTAGGGTATGGGCCACAGCAGAGAGCAAATAGAATTGACGACATTCATATTTGGCCGTCAAGCGGTAGTAGGGTGGAGTCTGTTATCATCGCTCTCAGGGGGTTCACAGGGTTCTGTAGTTGATGCTTGGGCATTGTCAGGAACCAGTTGTAGATACATGCGGTAGATGCACCATATGTCTTTGGGTCGCGAGGTTGGAGGCTGAAGCGTGGCATTAAATATCAGTCTGTAAGCTGCAATAGTACATGCTGCATATACATGCCGCCTTTGTAGGTCTGTGTTTAGCCCCCCAATGTACCGCTATTACAATTTTTGCAAGCATCAAGGCAATGGCCACAAATCGACAGTAAGAAGGCTTATTGATAACCCCAACAGGCCAAGTTGTGGAGAGGACATGAGGGGGTGCGGCGATTATTTTAGCTATTGTTTGAAATACCTCTATCCAGTATGGCATGATTCGGGGACACGTCCACATCATATGTGCAAAGTCAGCATCTAGCATTCTACATATGGGTCAATTGGATGATTTGGTAGGGTCAAATCTGGCTAGTTGACGCGGGGTGATGTACACCCTATGTATGAATTGGAAATGGAGAAGCTTGTACCTATGATTGGGAGAGACCTTCTGTGTTAGATCGAGGCAGAACACCCATTCTTGATCTGTTAACGAGTGGCCCAAGTCCTCTTCCCAGTGCTGTCGGATCCCTCTGTCTCGACCTGTCAAAGCGCCAGGCAAGCCTTGTACAGCTTTGTAACCAGATGTGTACCTTCCTTGTCGGATTTAAGCAGAGTGAGTGGGGTGAAGTCTGCTGGTGGGGACGGGAAGGAAGGAATAGCGGAGCGAAGTGTACCCAGTAGTCTGGCAACTATGAAATTGTCCATATATTTCATTCCAGGATGTGTAGACAGTTCATTTAGAGTGTGTGCTCGGTCCGGTGAGAATAAGGAGCCAAGGGTGTCCAAGCCTAGTTTGGTGAGGGTGTGCTGAACTACCTTTTTGGAGGTTGGTGGAAGGAATGGGTTATTGGAAAGGGGATTGCTGGGGAGTAGAGAGGGCCGCCACCCAACATAATGTTATGTTTGCACCACGCCCAGCAGGTAGTAGAAAGAGGTTGGATGTCATGCGGATCTAGTGGCACACCCTTTCGGAGCAGGGCTTCTAACGACGTGGGGGCTGCAAGCTCACGTTCAAGTTTCGCATAGGGAATCCGGGCATCCAGATGGAACCAATGATGGGCAAATTGTGCCATCGCTACTAAAAAATATAGCTGAGGGTCAGGGACCACAAACACGCCTCTGTTATATGGAAGTGTCAGAGTATTCCAGGAAACTCTTGGCCTACACCCACCCATATTGGTCTGATAAGCAGGCCCCGCAGTTGACTAAAGAAGGCGTTGGTGAGTTGTATAGGTATAGTGTTGAAGAGACATAAGTATTGGGGAAATATCTTCATATTGATGAGGGCGATCCGACCAGCCATAGATAGGGGCAGTTCAATCCACCTCTCAATCTGTGCAGTAAGTTGTTCAAAAGCAGGACCATAGTTTAAGCGTATGACCTGCTCTTTGTCTCTGTGGAGGTGAACCCCAAGATATTTAATGGTGTCACCTGCCCTCCGCAGAGGTTGCTCGGTTTCATCCGCCACTGCCGCATCTGTGATAGGGAAAAGGACTGATTTGTCCCAGTTTATTTTCAGACCGGACATATCCCCATATTGGACAATTTCTTCTATGAGGGGTTGCAGGTTATCGTTAGGGTGTCACACAAAAAGCAAAATATCGTCCGCATACATGGACATTAACAGGGGGCCTGTGGGGACCTGTAGGCCACGAAACATGTGTTTTGTACGCATGTGGTGAACCAATGGGTCCAAAGCTATGATGACTAGTAACAGGGATAACAGACATCCCTGTTGCATCCCACGTGTAATCGGAATGGGGGATGGCAGAGAGCCATTTACCAGAAGCCGAGCAGTAGGGGATGAATAAAGCAGTGCAATCAGTGTATTGAAATTGACTGGAATGCCTAGTTTACGCAATGTGGCAGTAAGGCAAGGCCATTAGAGAGAATCTAAGGCCTTTTCTGCGTCTAAAAAGGCCACTGCCAAGGGTGTAGTAGGTTCAATATGGTTTATGACTGAGAAAACAGTTCTTAGATTTAGGGCCGTCGATCAATGCGGAATAAAGCCAGACTGCACTGGGGAAACAATTTGCTCTAACAATAATGACAACCTAGAGGATAACATTTTGGCATGGATTTTATTGTCAAAATGTATTAAGGAGATGGGGCGGTAGGACGAACAATTTGTGTTTTGTTTACCCGGTTTGGGCAGTAAAGAGATAGCCGCCTCTAGCATTGAAGAGGGTAGTTACCTGTCTCCAGGGCCTCAGTGTAGACCTCTAGGAGCTGTGGCGCTAGACTGTGTTTGAAAGCTTTATAGAAGACATACGAAAGACCGTCGAGTCCCGGTGCTTTAGAGCCGGCGAGGGCATCTATAGCAAGCATAATTTCCTCCACTGTGAAAGGGTCCACCAGAAATCTGCTTTCCCTTTAGTAAGCCACACCATTGCAACCTCCTCCAGGCATGCTAAGTTTTGGGAAAAGCCCTTGGGGAGAGTGGTGGAATAGAGAGAGCGATAATATGCAACCAGTTCTGCTAGTATGTAGGTGTCTTCTGTTGCTAAGGTATCGTCTGCGCACGCTATCGCTGCTATGTGGCCTGCCCCCCTGGGGGGACGCACCAGGCGTGCCAGTGTTTTTCCATGGCGCTCTCCCTCCCCATACCTTTGAGCTGTATGAAACTTGCCAAGCAGTGACGCCTCCCTGTCAGCGTGCTCATTAAATTCCAAAAGTAGGGCACTACATTGATTCTGGGCTTGAGGGTCAGGTGACACTGCAACTAATAATGCCAATTCAGCTTCGACTTTAGCGACGCTCCCTCAAATCGCTCGAAGTACATCCACCTGCTTCGATATGACAATGCCCCGAATATAAGATTTAAAGGCATCCCATAACGTAGAGTAGCACTCCACCATGCCCGTGTTCAGGTTAAAATATTCAGTAATAGCCTCCTGTTTTTCCAATCTGAAGACCTCATCAAGCAATGCGGATGCTGGAAACGACCAACTACGTTCCCACCCAGCCGAGTGTGGGACTTGTAAGTGTAGCAACACCAGTGCATGATCCGACATAGTGCGTGGAAGCGTATCTACACCCTTAGTCAAGTGACATCCCAGTGCATTTGACAATACAAAGTCTGTGCGAGTGTAAGTGGAGTCTGGTGCAGAATGAAAGGTATATCCGGGGCACAGAGGATGGGTGTATGTGCCAAAGGTTACGCAAGTCGAAGGAATGAATGATGTCCGTCATCACGACAAGGGTGCATGTTTTGGTAACGGCTCTTGTGTTAGAGGAGTCCTGAGTCTGTTCGAGCCAGAGATCTAAGTCCCCCCCTAGAAATATTGTATCATAATCATAACGATGAAGCAGGACATGAAGTTCCTCAAAAAAATTAGGATCTTCTAAATTAGGCGCAAAGACATTGAGGAACAGCATCTTCTTGCCCAGCAGGGTGCCCAGCACCAACAGATACCTCCCATGAGGGTCCGTTATGGTCTCCTTATGAGTAAACGGGTGTGCTCGATGGGTAAGAAGGCAGACCCGGTGTGAATAGGTGCTAAAACTTGCTAAGAGTCAATGGAGTCCCCACGAGGACGCGAAGGGAGGGGTCCTCTGCATGGGGAGGTGAGTTTCTTGTAAAAAAGCTATTTTTACATCATGTCGTCGGAGGTATGCTAACACCAATTTACATTGATTGAGCCCCCGAACATTGATAAAATTAATATCTACCATAGGGGCTACAGCCATACCAAGAAACAAAGGTGGTCGTAACCGCCCGCCAGTACAAGTAATACCATATGGAAGCAATAGGAGACGGAAATCTACATAGGGTCATACATGAAGGAAAATACACAAAATGCCAATGCAACTAATCAAAATACGTCACATTGAAAATACTTCTCAAAAACCACCCACCACCCACACCTGGGCCCAAGGGCCCTGTGAACCTCGTCCCTCCCCAAAGAACCCGAAAAAAAAGAGGGAAAGAAAAACCCCAATAGGATTTAAATCTGAGTCATCCCTGACGCCTCAGACGTTCGAAGCCCATACCAGAAACCACATAATGTTAGCAAAGTATAAGAATCGAAACAGCAGAACAGTTTTCTAGGCGTTTATAAATCCACCAACAAGTGAAAAAATAACATTGCAGTGTTACATATAGACAACGTAACCAACACTCTGGTACCAGAAACAGGATTCTAAATTCTCAGTCCGCAGTAAAGAGATCAGCACTAGCGGCCAAATGTCTGTCTGGGGAGAATGCCCAGAGGACTGTGTCACGTTCCTGCGTATCGCACCTTGCCGCTGCTTACAGAATGCCAGAGTGTCAGTAGCATTTTCAGAGAAGCCCGGCTTACCGTCCACTATCACTCTCAATTGTGCAGGATAGAGCATAGCGTACTTGAGACCCAAGGTGCAAAGTTGTAGTTTAGCTTCCAAGAATTTCCGCTGTGTTTCCTGCACAGCGACAGTGTGATCAGGATAGAAAGGAAGTACAGTCCCCTGGAATTGTATGGGTGAGTTCTCCCGGGCCAGGGGGAAAACCATGTTGCAGTCTCTGTAATTAGGCAGACGAGCTATAATGGAGTGTGGTTGGCCTCCGGGGAGGAGGTCCCGGGCCAAGGGATGGATGTGCCCTCTCCACCACAAAGTTCCTGGAGAAGTTCTCTGTGCTGAATAATTTCGTTAGCATGTTTTCAATGAAGGGTTCCGGACTGCCCATGTTTGTAGATTCTGCAAGACCCATTATACGCATATTGTTTTTGCGCGATCTGGCCTCTAATTCCTCATTCTTGATCGCAACTGTTTTCAACATTCTTTCCACCCGCTCAAGCCTGCCTGTAGTGTCAGTAGCCCGGTCTTCCTGTGCTGATATTCTTTGTTCAGCCTCACCCAGACTGGTGGTGTGCCTGTCCAGACGTTCTCCCACTTTGTCGAGCCTAGAGGACAGGGTGTCCAACCACGTGCCCATACCACGGAATCCCGCCAGGAGCTCTGCCATTATTCCAGCAGCCCATCATGGGTTGTCTATACGTTCCAAGCCTTCCTACCTTTCCGGATCACGGTTGGGTCGTTCAGTGGCATCAACCTTGTCAAAGGTAAGTTTGCGCTGTTTGGGATCTCCTCCCCCCATTGCCACGGTTCATAGCAGCAGGAGTGGTAGCCATAAAGAGATCCGCACCAGTGGCAGCAGTAGGCACAGGGATAGAACAAGCTACCCCTCCCCCAGTGGATTTCTCCTCCCTCAGGCCAGATTACCCTGGGGGCATAAACTGTAGATGCGACAGAGCCGGGCAATACATCAGGCCTCTAAACGATGGGCGTTCCCACAGTCCTCAGGTGCGTCACAGATGGTAGTGCCTGGGTTTTTCCTGGCCAGCGATGATATCAAGCCTCTCAACAGGGGGAGGGGGGCACCAAGCCGTCCACCACCACACCCAGCCCCCAAGGTCTCCGGCATGTGTCTGCAAAGGGGGGAGGTAGCGGTCAGGCCCCGGAACTCCACGGGCCCTACCCTCAGTCCCCAAGCTCAGGTGGCTGTTGCAAAATGAGAGAGGGGGTGCCCAGTCTCCCCTCGCAGTGTGTTGCATGTAGTGCAGAGGCAGCTATAGTGGAAGCGGTCGTCCCATTCACTGATTCCAGCAATGGCCCAAGCTCACCATACATCACGCTACTGCTCAAGGCTAGCTATCGCCAGGCAAATCTCCTCTGTGTTACCCAGGGTGTGCATTAGTGTTCGAGGACAGGGAGGGGGACATGAGAGAGAGAGAGCAGGAGGGGGTCCTTGGAAACTGGCAGTGGCCCACCATAGCAAGCGGCAATATCGCTGACTGAAAAATCCACCACGCATAGGCCCAGTCTGCCGCCACCTGCCTCCCCCACTCACCCGTCCTCCAGTTCGGGCAGCACCAATAGGATCTATCTGTGCCCCAAACGGGGCCTGCTCCCATGAAAACCCAAGCTGGGCTTCGCTGGGAGGTGGCGGGACCCGACAGAGTACCGCAACTCCGGCCTCAAGCTCACCCGTGGACCCTGTCTCCACGGGGCCTCCAAGGTGGGCCGGGCCTCCACAGCGCACCTTCCAATGGCATCTGCTGGAACTTTATGCCGGGGGTGCCTTTTTGAACCATGTCTTTGGGTTAGATGGTGTCCCGGCACATTCTGAAGGGTTCCATCAGCGGTCGTTTCATGCGGCGGTGAAGAAATTGTGCTGTTTCAGGGCAGACACGGGCATCGGGCGCCGCAGCTTCAACGCCGTGTGGCCATTGGCGTTGACGGCTTGGCCGCGCCCCCATCTGTATGTTGAGAGAGACTGATTCTTTGAGGCAGGCAGCCTGTATCCAGCAGGCCTTGCTTAATAAATCACCAACTAATAAGTGTACCAATGATAACTCTCAGGGTTTTCCTTTTTTCAGTTCTGGCATCAGCCAAGACCTTTAGATCTTGATAAAATTGTATGTCTAAAAATATATTTATTTTCAGCCAGCTCTCTTCATCTATTGCTCTGTTTAACTGCCTTTCACATTTTGTCTGCGCCTACCACACCATACAACATGGGCAATGGACCTGACCACTTCCCTCTATGAGTGATAGTTCCTTCCAAGCACAATGTTATTACCCACAAAGTAGTCCCTTTCAATGCAGAAGACTTGTGGGCCACTGACCTCTTTTAAAATATATATTGTTTACTTTTTGCCTATTTAAAACTTTGTGAGAGCCCAGCATCTCCATAGGCATTGTTGCAAGCCCTTTGCTCCACATGCTGTACATCGTGTCCTGCTTGTGGCAGCCATATTTTGAAATGGACTTTTAACTCATTCCAACATGGCCTCTCTTGCGGGTGCGTGTACACACAGGCGGACATTTTTGAAAGAGCTTTCAACCCATTCAAAAATGGTCCCACGTGAATATGCATGCACATGCAAGAGCGGCCATCTTTGAATGTTCTTGTTAAACTTTATTATAAAGATATTCATAGACATCAACCAGTGTTTGTGCATGTTTACACAGGTAGTGGCACTTATCATTGAAGGTTTTTGTAAATCTTTCATATAAAATCATTTCAAGATAATGATTTGCATTCGCACGTGTTTTCACGCATGGGTGGACTTTTTCTAAAAAAAAAGATAAAAAAATAAACTTAACAAAAACATTTAAAAAGCAAAGCAAAGAGGCTGGCAGGATCTTACGAAATGCGCCCATAGTGAACCACCAATCATCATCATCATAAACTTTATTTTGATTTCGATTTAAAATCACAAAAGTTCGGAGGTATAAAAGATATTGGGCCATAAGAACAACACATCATAATTTCAAGCACAAAAAACGTATAAAACATCATGTTAAAAAAAACAGTGGTTTGTTAAAACAATAAATACGAGGTAAGAGCTATAAAACATGCCCTGATAGAGCGGCCCAGTCAAGCACAAAAAGTTAATTTGAACAGGAGCATTTTAACTATAAAAAGTGCATCATATTTATTGTGAGGACGGCGTGATTAGGATGAAAATGGGATCTGCCCAGATCTCTTTGCAGTCCAACGAATGGACCAGACCCAGCCGAGAAATCTTGAAATTGCTATCACAGTTCGGTCTTCCATTGATGATTTAAGTATTCTGAAGGCCTCGCTGCTAGATCTAGGGCCCAGACTTTCAAAAATAGGTTTTAACCAACAGCATCCGGGTTTGTTGTAAGTGGGGCAACAAAAAAGAATGTGTTCAAGAGTTTCAGACCAGTCTGGACAAAAGTGCCATTTACTCGAGTTTATATTAAAATTACACCACTTGGAAGTAAAAACATTGGTCGGTAAGGCTCCCACCCTGAACTGATGGAATAATTTCCTATCACATACTATGGTGATTACATCCCAATACATCTCATGTTTGGGTTCATGAGCTGAGAGCCGTCGTGTGTTAACCATTTTCCAATAGGATGCCTTAAGCTCTAGTTTGCTTGGAAATGTACTGCCTGCTGGGTGGCTACATAGATTACTCATTCCAAAGTCAGAAAGTATGCTTTTGACATGACTAAACCACACAATGTGCCTGTTAACATCTAGATCCCTAACTCCTAATAGGGCCATTGCATAGTTTGCTAGTTCAGGGGTCACCCAGAGTCTTCTCCAATATGCTACAGACCTATAATGTGCCACCTCCCGTATGGTGTTGCACCCCTTGTCTAGGAACAAGGGCGCCAATGGGGTGGATTGGGGTAGGCCAATTAATGATCTAAGAAATTTATTCTGGCCCACCACTAAAGAATCCAAGTTGGCATGGCCCCATAACTCGGCCCCATATAGTATTGAGGCACCAATTTTAGTATTATAGATGTGTAGTACAGGGGCTATGGGTTTGGTAAAACTACTCCTATGCTCTTCAGTACCCCATTGATTACAGTGAGAAGAGGGTGGGTGCCAAGACACACCCCTGCCTAACCCTCCTCTCAACCGCAAATTTTCGGTGGTGTCACCATCTACATCCCATCTGACCTGCGCGTAATTGGCCGAATGCAATTTTACAACAAAAGCCAGGATTTCAAGTGGCATACCCAACTTAAGGAGAGAGTGTCACAATTTGGGTCTCGGGACCAGGTTAAATGCTGACTTCAGGTCCACGAAAGCAGCATAAATGGCACCTCTCCCCAGGGTTACAGTACGCCAAAAAATAAGGATAAACCTTAACACCTGATCAATCATACTGATGCACTGCCGAAACCCTGCCTGTAAATCGGACAGGATATGGTGCTCCTCCATCCATGCTTGCATTCTTCCAAGCACCACCCTAGCCGATACCTTTGGTATACACTCAAATAGGCTAATTGGCCTGTATTTTCCCGGATTAGCTCGCCCCCCCCCCCTTTTTTTTAAATATCTTTTTATTAAATAAAAACAAACAAAACAATACGTAAAAGAATCAGGTGAGCAACTGTAAATCGTACAAATCGCAAATATAGTACAAGAAATTTTCCCCGTGATCACGGGGACTCCAGCACCGCAACATCTAGCTGTCTCACCGGGGGAGTACAGAAATCGCCACGGTAAGTATTCCAAGCCCCCAAATCTTCCCCCACTTCTCCGGACAGCCCCTAGCCACATATACCGCCCTCTCTCTAAACATACACCAGTCTAAATTCTGGGAGCACTTGGCAGGCTGGGGTGACTGGCTGGCTCCCCATAATTGAACAATGTTACGCTTCGCCACCATGTATGCCAGAGCCACCCCCTGTTTCTGATATCCATTCAAATCAGTGGGTTCCCATATGTTCAATATACATCTGCGGGCCTCCGGTCGCATCACCTCCCCCAGCACATCTTTAATCACATCATGTATTATCATCCAATAAGTTTGCATCTCCTCACAATGCCACAGAATATGCATGAAAGTGCCCAATTCACCACATCCCCTCCTACAGTCTCCGCTTGCCACTCTCCCCATGTGTACCAGTCTAGGCCCTGTGACGTATGTTCTATGTAAGATTTTAAGTTGCACCAATCGAAACCTCATCTGAATTGCGACCACCTTGGGGGAGGAAACCGCCTCCACCCAGTCTTCATCATCAAATTCCAATCCATCCGCCCCACACGCTTTCATATTGCTCCCAAGTGAATCTTCCATATTAATAATTAGTTTCTTATAGATCATGGATATGTTTTTTTCTGGGAGATAACGGTCAAGCACTCTGTCCTCAAGGGGGAAGGCCTCCGGTAGTTCTGTGCCTAGGGGTATGTGAGTTAGGAGGCATGTCTAATCTGCCGATAGCAGAAGTGTTTATTATCATGTAGTCTATTTTGTTTTTGAAGAGATTCGAAAGTCTGCACACAGCCCTTCCCCATACGTCCTTGATCTGACTAATTCCAATGAGGTCCCATTTGTCAAACCCTTTGGTCCTCCACAGGCTCCCAAGCTTCTCTGAATTAAACAGGGGGGTTGCCATCGTCAGCTTCCCCTCCCACCTCAAACCTCTAGTAGCCGCATGCCAGACCTCTCCACCCGGAACCTGCCCATGGTCCAAGCAAAGCCAGGGTCCCCCGGGGGGCCATAAATTACATGATTCACTGCCGCAAGATGAGCAGCCCAGTAATATTTCTTCAAATCTGGGAGGCCGATACCCCATCATACCAAGGAAGGGTCAGTTTACCAAAGACTATGCGGGCCCTACCATCCCAAAGAAGCTGCCTTTGGAGTGTCTCAATTTCCCTGAAATAGGTGACAGGCACTGGGTCCATAGTATTTTGGAGTACGTATAGGAACCGAGGCAAGGCCATCATCTTGAACAACACCGCCCTTCCAAGCAAAGACAGAGGGAGGGCCCTCCAGCGTTCCACATCTCTTCTAAGCTGGTTCAAGGGGAGCTCCAAATTATTAGCATATCTTGCTTTGGGATCAAGTGTTATGTATATGCCAATATATTTCAGTCCCACCGGTTCGATCTTATAGGGCATGTCTGCAGGACCACAGGGGGATCGCCTGATGTAACAAACAATACTGATTTCATCCAATTCATGGCAAACCCAGTGTATCTACTAAATATCATCAGGACATCTAAGAAATTACTCAGGGATGCTCTGGGCTTAGTGAGATATAACAGGATATCGTCCGCATAGATCGATATTTTATCCTCTCATTCCGATGTCCACCGCAATCCCCGTATCAATCGGTCCCATCGGACCCAAGCCGCCAGCGGCTCCAGTGCCAGTGCGAAAAGAAGTGGGGACAGCGGACATCCCTATTTACGATCACTCTAGCCAAGGGAGAGGCATATAACAATCAAACCCACCCAATAAATTCCAACCAAAGCCCAGTTTGGTCAAAACGCAAATAAATAAGTCCATTCAACCCGATCAAATGCCATGGTAGCACCCAGACACACCAAGGCCGCCGATTCCAGTATCTTAGTGGAGCCACCCAAAATCCCATGAAGTCTCCGCAAGTTTAAGGCTGTATTACGATGTGGCATGAAGACAGACTGGTCAGGGTGTATAAGGGTTGTGACGACTTTAACCAACCTAGTGGCGAGCAACTTCGCCAATATCTTGGGCTCAGCATTAAGAAGTGAGATGGGCCAGTACGAGGAAGGGGACGTCTTAGCTCTGCCTGCTTTATGAATGACTACTATATTTGCCACCCGTTGATCATATGGGAGTTGCCCCGAGTTTCTGCTTTCCAGAAACATGGCACTAATATGTGGAGCGATTTTATGGGCATTTAGTTTGTATAGTTCTATAGGCAATCCATTAGGACCAGTCGCCTTCCCGGATTTTATGCTTCTAATATCATCATCCGTAATAGATGAATCTAAGTATTCCCTATGCTCTTCTGAGAGACTCGGCATGGCTATGTCCCTTATCATTTCACTATTTTCAATCTCTGTGAAATTATTGGCTGAGGCGTGTACATCTTTATAATACTCGGAGAATGCGTCTGCCACCGCCTGCGGGACCGTGATGTTATCGGGTCCCGACCCCTCTAGCCCAGGCACCAGACGAGAGGCACGCTCTCCACTTTCCAACCAAGCAATCAGCTTACCGGCTTTCAGCCGCAGTCGGTAGGGGAGTACTTGCCGGGCGGTGATGTGGGGAGGGGGGGGCAGGGTGGGAGTTAGTAATGTATGGATAATGGAGGTTTGCAGATAAGTAAACATTTAAATAAATCAAACGAATTTCGTTGCGCGCACTGCATTGCATTTGGGGATGCAGTGCACGCAACGAAATTCATTTGTTCTCCGGCACTCCCAGTATATGAATGTTGTTGCGTCTTGCCCGTCCTTCATAATCGTCAAGTTTCCGGTCGGTAAGAACCCTGGAGGCCCTAAGATCACGCACCTCTTGCTGCAACAAGTTAACATCGTCTATGAGGCTAGCTGTCTTGACTTCTAGCGATTTGACTTTCTCACTTGCTTTTGTGAGATCTGCTCTTATCAGCCCCACCTCAATTGTGACGGTATCCAGTTTATTGTCCAAGGCATCCATCTTCTGGCCCAAGGATGTCTGAACTCCAGTGATGGCCGCCATGAGATCCGTCAACGTCGGCTCTTCTCCTGCAGGAGTGTCCTCGGCTCCCCCCGCGGGGCCCCTTTTCAAGTCGATCGGAGATCCTTTAGGAAGGCTATAGCGATCCAATTTGTTGGATTGGATGTTTCTGGTCCCTCTAGTGCACTTGGGCAGGGATTTATCCGAGTCCGCTTTCACCGCCATCTCACCCTCCGATGACAAGTACTCCTTCTCCACGTCCGTCGTCGAGATCGCAGTATCTCCGCCAGCCCCCAATATCCAGCAACGTGCCGCTTCCAATCTCGCAGCGCTCGCCTCTGCTAGGCCCAATCCAGTAGCCAATCCAGGTCGCTACTCTCAGACCGTGCCACGCCGGGAGAGGTATAGCTTTAGTCTGGGATCAGACACCACTGTCAGAGCCTCCCCGACAGACAAATGTTGTGGTTAGCGCGATAGTCAGGCAACAGACACTATCCGCGCTCCAGGGGGGGCCGAGCCCGAGCCGCACAGCAAAAAACCATCACCCACCGAGCAGTTCCCCAGGACGTCCAGGATCCACCGGGGACTCCCAGCCACCAACAATCGGGCAGACTCAATGGGCAGCGCAGCGTCTGCGTCTTTCTGCTATTGCCCAGTCGATCCTGCGCTGCTGGGCCCGCCAGACAACCCAGGGCAATCACGGCTCTCTTTCCACGCCACGGGGGTCCAACACACAGTTAGATGGGCAGGTCTCATGGGCAGCCCTAATTTTGCGCCCCACTGCTGTTGTATGGCAATTGTTTCTATGATGTGGGGTCTTATGAGTATCGTGGGGCAATCGCGGCACGCTTGCCAAATCAGGCTGACTCTATCAGGACAATACTGCAACTGTGCCCGTCCGCTAATGCCCAGCTGATGATCCTGCGCTGCGGGGCCCGCCACATGTCCCAGGGCAATCGTGGCTTGTTCATCACTCCACCGGGGCCCCACTCACCATCACATGGGCAGATCCCGGGGGCAGCACCGTGTCCGTGCCCTTATGCTGTTGCCCGGCCAATGCTCCAACGATGCGGGGCTTAGTAGCAATTGCGGTGCATTTTCAACGTGGGTCTCAAGTCAGGCCGACCCCATCCGGCCCTCGGCAGCCGATGTTATTCCACTTGCGGGCGGGTACACCGCCGCTCGAGGCCCCGGCTTCTCAGTGCGGTAGGCCGCAATCTTTCGGACGGTGTTTCGCAGCCATCGGACCTCGGGAACGGCCCAAATCTTCACCCGTGGGCATTGCTGCATTTCCCCCACCAGGGAGTGGAGTCAGGGCTAAGGATAGGTGCCAGGATGTTGAGCCAGGAGAGTTAGGTCGGCGGAGCCGGTCCCTAAGCGGCCATCTTGGTCGCTGGCGCAGCTCCTCCCCCCTCGATCCGCTTTTTTAAATATAGGAAGAATACCTGCTCCAGCCCAAGTCCTGGGTATAGCAGCTCCATTAGCAATTGCATTGGTAAGGAGCTGAATGTATAATGCCCACAAATCTAAATCATGGAGGAACAGGTCCGCAGGGATACAGTCAAGTCCAGGCGCCCTTCCTTTGGGGACCTGGAAGAGGCCACTTCTTGCTTGGTGATGGATAAAACTGTGATGGTTGGCGGCATTATAAAAATATCTTGGACAACGGGATCACTGGCGAACTGATTTTTATAATGATTAACCCACTGATCAGGTTCCACATAGTGTGAGCTTTCCTGGTGCCCCCGCTCCCCCACTTGACCAGGTGCCAGAAGGCCGACATATCCCTTCCAGTGCAAGCTTTAAGAAGATCAGTCCAGTGACCTTCGTCCCAATCCCCTTTAGCCTGGGTTTGCGCTATCTTGTAAGCAGCCTTATTCTCTCTTATCATTTACCGATCCTTAATCCGAATTGCTGCCGCTAGGGCTTGATAGGCCGTGCGACATTCGGAATTATACCACACTGCGGCCTTGTGACATGGGTGTTTGTGCACTTTCTTGTTCCTAGCAACAACAAAAACTTTTTAGCCCATTAAATAAATGCTCATATACCAGGCCGACATTATCAGGATATGACTCGTGCAAAACTTCACCCTGGATAGTAACGAGAGCATTATCTACCAATTTGGACATTTCATTCATCTTCTCTGCATTAATGACAACTTTGTCCCATTTTAAACGTTGTGTGTCATTAGATAATTGTACTTCTATATAATCTACACATGTTTCACGACCTACTAAGGGATTTAAATATGAAGGCCCGAGAGAGAGGAGCAAGGGGTTGTGATCTCTTTCCGAATGCTCACAGACCAACATATCTAATACATTATGCCAGAACTCCTTATTAATAATAAAATAATCAACGCAGCTGGAGCGTTGCCCAAAGTTGTAAGTCGGCTTCCCAATATTGTCAGATCGTGAACGTCCGTTGACTGCTCTCAACCCATGTTCCAAGCAGAGTACTTTTAATTGCAATGCTGCACTAGTCCACTTTTTTATTGGGGAAAGATCCAGGGAAGGAATAGACCACTGTTCGTCCTCCTCAGCACTAAAGTTCATGTCCTGAAAATCCAGGGGTTCGTACGTACAGTTAAAATCACCAGTAATTAATATGTTGTTCTGGCATCTATGGGTTGTTAAAAAATCATCCAAAAGGGCTACAGTATTGGAGGCCTTCCCTCCTTGCAAGCCCCTAGAATAAATGTTTATAAGAATAAGATACGGGGTGTTACCCAGAGATAATCTAACAATGAGGATATCCTGGGTGTCAATATGGATCTCCTCAAGGTTATATTTTTTGTGCTGCCTAACCCATACAAAAAATACCCCTTTGGGTCTACCTCGTTCACCCTTTTCAGCAATTTTATCATAATTAATGTAGGCCGGCGAAAAACCTGTTCCATTGCCCACGTCTCCTGAAAGAATATGATATCTTGTTCCTCAATAAAGGAGGACCATTCTATAGAAAAAGTCTTATTTATAACGCCTGAAATGTTCCATGAGGCTAGTTTTAGGCCTGCACCATCAACGTCAGAAGCTATGGTGCTTGGATGGAAGCATGAGCCCTGCCCATGGAAACCAGTGGTGATTCGAATAGAATTGTTTTCATTTGGAACAAAATCTCGATCAGGTGTCATAGGGCTTTCCACAGAATCAGGAATTCTACTCTGCAATGACCCATACGTTACAAAGGTTGATGGTCCATGGCTGCGTGGGGAACCTGATACTTGAACATCTAGACCTGTTTCAACCGTAGGAGAAGACTTCTCAGTGGGTAGAGAGGAAGTCAGTCAGTCAATGTCCTCCAAATTGGCGAATGACTGAAAGCGATTGTGGGTCGGCACATTGTACTCATACATCCCCTGTTTGAACAGTAGCCATATAATCGGGTCTTGCAACAGGTAGTGTGGGAATATTATGATAGAAAAAACCCAAAGGTAGAATGTTAATCCCTTCACTACCCAGATGCCTTGTACCCGCCCTTTCGAGAATAGTTTTTACTAAATGAGGGGACCCAACATTCAGCACTATACAATCACCCCTACTAGTTGTGGGTGAATTTCCTTCCCAAGGAACCCTACGGATCATTTTAAAGTCCTGGAACAGGTGACTACCCAAACCTGTTTTGGTGTCCAGCAGGTGAAGTGCCCTATTCCTAAGTGAAGCCCAATTCTCCTCAGAATTAGATGATAAGGAGGGGACATTAGAAAGGACAACAGTATAGGGAGGTGCTCTCTGGGGGTAGGTTGAGGTAACCCCTGTCATAATCACTAGTTGGGCCACCCCTGTTCATTCCCAAGCGGTTTCCCCCAGGTGATTCTCCCCTAGAGACAAGCTTAGTTTGTAATCGTGATGCATTAAAAGTGATTTCTATGGGTACCTGTAAGCCTGCATTGATAGTGGAACCATCAATGGCAAGGGGAACATTTGGTTCTGGGGCTGATCAAGTAGCGTGTCCTACCGGGGCTATTAGGCCTCCATTAGAGGGTGAAGTAGTTGAAGAAAGGAGCTGTTTCTCAATACTACTCAATCTGCTGTCAATGTCTTATAATTTATTTAATAGAGGTTTTAGCAAGAACCGTTAACTTGCCTCTAGTTTAACCAAAATAAGATCTTCCGAATCAGCTGGGGTCTGCTTGCAGCAATCTTGGGGTCTGGTGTCTCTTGGGCTAAAAATACTAGTAACAGCAACTTCCTGTGGGGGTCCTTTCTTAATACGGGCTGGCCCTCTGGTTTTGGCCACTTTACTAACTTGGTGAGTAGTAAGAGGTATACCCCCTTTCTTTTCCTAGCTGTGACTGTAGCAGATCCCTCCCTCCCCCTTGCCTGTGTTTGCCGATGCGATCGAGTAGCGATCGTAAGAGGAGGTAAGAATGTAGGAGGGACTGCACTAGCTGTAGTAAGCGAATTTTCTGGAATAGCTATCAATGGCTCAAGAACCGGTTGAGGCGTGCAGTCAGACGTACATTCAACAAAAGGATCCGGGTTAAGAAGAGGCCCAGCTAAGGGAACCTCAGATGATACTCGACGAGAGTCCAAGGAAAGTCTCCTTTGGGTCAATTCAATTTCATGGATCAAAACAGATTCCGCCCTGCTAAGAAAGGCATCAAGAGTACCCACGACCCCTGGTCCCGCAGCCCCTTTATGAGCGCCCTTACTCATGTTTATCAGCAATCGGTATAAACAGATACTAGAGAGGTGTAATACAATCAATGGTTAATAATTAATACAGGAGTCTGACTCGGCCATTCTCAATCTGGCTTTCCCCTCTGAGTATTCGGTCTATACACTCAATCGCTCCTCTAGAGGCGGGGGAATAGCTCTTGCTGTCAAATCCTGCTACCCCTGTGATTGGAAAGAACATAAAATTGTGGGTTGCGAAAGTGCCTCGTTTAAGATCTCCATCACTCCCCATTTTTCCTTTTCGGGCTTACTGATTTATCGCCCTCCAGGCAGTGATGTGGCATTTAGGGAGGCTCTCCCAGAGGCCATTAGCACGTTGGCCGTAGGGTGCGCTAACTTCTCTATTCTTGGGGATCTGAATCTCCATTTTGACAACCTGACCGTGCCGGCCGTGAGTAGCTCTCTGGCTGATCTTGAGGCCCTGCAACTGTCTCAGTTGATCACGTATCCCACCCATGTAGGTGGACATACCCTGGACCCTTTTTTCACGAATCTTCCAGACGTAAGGGTCTCTATCCCTTCCCCCGGGGCTTGGACGGATCACTTTTTGGTGAAAATCCAGTGTCCACTATATGAGCCCCCTCTCAAACCCACGGTCCGAGCTATCCCCAGACGACATTGGACTAAACTCAAACTCGAGGATTTCCACCGCTTGCTGTCTGAGGACCCACTGGGCCCGTTAGACACTGTGGAAACGGGTTACGACCGCTTTTGTGAATGGGTTACCAGGGCCCTGGATTCCCTTATCCCGGTGGCCTTGAGCAAACGTGGACGAAGGGACCCTAGTCCTTGGTATGATGGCTCTCTGCGTGTGCTCAAGAGCACGTGTAGACGCACTCAGAGAGAATGGCGGAAAACCTATGACATCAGTAAAAAAGCCATGTATCTCGCCACCGTCAAATGTTGTCATCGTGCTGTCTGCAGAGCTCGTGCGGCATTTTATGCTCTCGAATTTCGCAACAGCACCAATCAATCAAAAACCATCTTCAAGGCCCTCAAGGATCTGGTGGCAAAAAAGGCCTCTGCGAATGAATTTTGCTCCATTTCGCATTGCGAAACTTTGGCGGCTTTTTTCTTGGAAAAAGTTCAAGCCATCTTCCGAGCATTTCCTTCGCCTTTGCCTTCTGGCATTGGGCTTTTTAGCCACCCAGTGCAGGATGTGTTACACTCTTTTCCCAGCCTAACACCTGAAAGCTTTAAAAAACTGGCGCAGCAAGTAAAGTCTGGGTCTCCGGCTGACCCTTTAAGGCCAGCGTTGTTCAGAGACATGGCATCTTCTGATCTTCTGCCGATCTGTTCCTTGATTAACATCTCGCTTGCATCTGGGTCGGTTCCCGTCAAGTGGAAACAGGCAGTGGTCATGCCCATCCTGAAGAAGCCATCCTTGGATGCCAGCAAACCTGTGAACTATCGCCCGATATCACTCCTCCCCTGGCCGGCAAAAGTAGCGGATGCGCATGTAAATACGGCCCTCTCGGACCATCTCTCGCGTGTTAATATCCTGGACGTAACGCAGAATAGATTCCGAGCGGGTCATAGCACGGAGACTGCCCTCCTCTTTATGGTGGAACACCTGCGCTCTGTGCTCGATGCGGGTCAAACGGCGGCGCTTGTGTTATTAGATCTTAGCGCCGCCTTTGACACCGTCGCGCACTGGATTCTTCTGCAGCGCCTGGAGGAGGCTGGAATCGTCGGCCCTGCTCTCCAGTGGTTCCGCTCCTTTCTTGCTGACCGATCTTTTTGCGTTGCTTCCCGCCCCATCAGTCCAAATTCTATCCTCTGGATCTTGGGGTTCCTCAGGGATCCTCGCTGAGCCTTACGTTATTTAATCTTTACGTGAGGCCGCTGGCTGAGGTCGTCAAGCGGTGGGGTATGACCATGGTATCATACGCTGATGACACTCAGCTGGCGGTCACGCTCAGCGGGGATTCAGATCTGGATGCCCCAAGATTCAAGAATGGACTACGGGCGGTCGCCAGCTGGATGACGTCCAACTGTCTCCAGCTGAACGCAAAAAAGACGGAGATTATGATCTTCGGCAAGCAAGCGGAACTTTGGGGCGATACGTGGTGGCCTTCAGAGCTTGGTCCCACCCCGACTCCGGTTTCGGAGATAAAAAACCTCGGGGTGTGGTTAGATCCCACTCTCAGCTTTGTCTGCCACACTAAGCGTACCGCTGCCTGCTGCTTTGGCGTCCTGCGTAGCTTAAGACCTGTGCTGAAATTTTTTGATGCTTCGACCAGGCAGCTTATTGTGCAGGCGACGGTGATTTCTCGGCTCGACTATGCCAGCTCCCTTTTGGCAGGGATAAACCTGGCCGAAATCACCCGTCTTCAACGCGTGCAAAATGCGGCCGCCAGGGCAGTTGTGGGGTTGCCCAGGTACTCCTGCACTGCTAACACCTTGCGCTCTCTTCATTGGTTGCCGATCAAGCAGAAAATCCAATTCAAAGTGCTCTGTTTGTCTCACAAGATTCTTAAGAGCTCTCCCCCTCAGATTCTTTCGAATCTCTTGTCTCTCTATGTCCCAGTCCGCTCCCTACGCTCATCCGACCTTGATTTTGCAGTAGTCCCCCGGTTTAAGCGCAGCCGTGCTGGCGGCCGCTCATTTCGAGTACGTGCTGCGGCTTTGTGGAATTCCCTTCCTTTAGAGCTACGTACCCTCGGTGATCTGTTCTCGTTTCGTAGGCCCGTTAAGACCTTCTTATTTCCCTAAATCTGTTTCTTCTTCAGTTTGTCTTTTTGAGCTGTGTTATGTTGGTACCTTGTCGGGCGCCAGGACGCTCCTTTGCTGGAGCAGCTGTGCGCGTAATAAATGCTCATAACATAACATAACATAACATAACAATACAAAGTCACTAACCAAGTTCATAGGCGAATGGATTGTCCGATGAAAAGGGGGTGGCCCTGCCATGCCTCCTCCTGGCTGCGACGGGCGCGGATGGGCCCGCCCTTCGCCCGGGCTTTGCCCGGGCACGCTCGCACGCGTCCCACACTGCAGGAGTCCCGAGGCATTTTTAGCGCCTCCTGGCGCTTGAAGATGATGCCTGCAGTGTGCGCCACCAAAGGGTGCTGGGAAATGAAGTCTGCACCTCAGTATCGTGCGTGGTAGCCCAAGCAGCGTAGGGGTCTCTGTCTTCCCAGTCTGTAGGCAATAAGGGTTCCCAGGGATGAGAAATCGGCAACAACCAGTTTGACCAGCTTTGAAAAGCGTCCACAAATAATTTTCTTTATTCCGCGTTCATATTCAGACGTGAATTGCAGCCAACACATGTTTCGTCTGTACAAAATTGGTACTCGGACTTTCTCAAGGCAAAGAAGCGATCATCAGTAGGGTCAATAGGTCACGTCGCAGTGAAATCTTGGAGACAAACGTATTCAGAACCAAATCTTACAGAAGTGCATCTAGAGCTGGAGCACACAGTCCCACAAAAAGATGCAGGAAGGGGGTGTAAACTCCTCTGATCTATGGAGCCTCCTAACGTGTAATGCCCCCTTCTGGGCTCGGAGTAAAGATGCTCCTGGGTCAACCTTTATATAGCCTAGAACGTGGTCGTGCACAATCAGTTGTAGTATGGCTCCAAATAGAAACACAGTAATGTATGACGCGACCCGGGTTATCAAAGTAAATGCATCCGGCTGAGATTACGACCTTCAATCCGTCGTAATCTCGAAAAATACACAGGTCCCCCACGCTTGATAACTCGGCTCCACCTATCTTATGCAGTCAGGAAGACCACAACCTTAATCACAGCAGAAAAGTACCTCTGTATGAGTAGCCAGCTATCGAAATAATACAGGCGCTATACTACATAGCATGGGGAGGTGCTTTATGAGTTTGGGCCTCGCACAAAAATGACATCGCCTTGCAATTACTTCAAACACCTCAAGGCTTTATTGAATGAACCTATATACGAAAGGACTGTTCATCTCCACAAAAGGCAAGATTTTTATTGGACCTTTGACTAGAGTAGGCTGAAATAGTGGGAAATCGGGAGCTTTCCGAAGAGGAAACTGTTTCTACGAGGCGAGTAGAGTTGGGGCAACCTCTAGCAACCTAATAGGTAACATCTGATAAGTGACAACAGCCCCATGCATAAAAGACTTTCAGACTGTCGGATATTCTGTCACATTCCCTGTCGTGTAGATCTGTCCACCACTCAGCAATTCATTATAAATGTAAAGTGGCATTTTTTTTCCCCATCAAACCTCTGCTTATATAATTTCTAATCCAATCCATATCTTCTCTGACTCTTCCCCCCAGACTTCAAGCAGAAATACATTTCAACTCAAAAGTGCAGTGTTTACTTGTTTTCCTAGCGAGAGCTTGGAAACAAAAATGCTTTTGTCGTTGTGAACGAATTTGCTGTTCCTCTTTATAGTTGATTGCACATTTTCTTTAAGTCAATTATGCAAAGTGTTCTAATTAACACGCTGCACAACACTTCTTGCTAGCTCCATGCTCCAATCAAGGAAATAGACTTGACATTTTTTCGAAATGAACCGGTTATGTATTTTTCAACATAGGATATGCAGAGTACCTTCAATTATGGTACACTCGGTGTTTTTCTTAAAAGCTCCTTGCAACGCCTCATGTATGCCGAGACTGTTCAGAAAAAAACAAGCCCTCCGGTAGTCACAATTAGGCCGCAAAATTGACCTGTGCGCTCTGCTTGAGTAACTTTTAAAATCCCATTAGCATGCAGTAATGCGTCCCTGGCCCACCTTACGGTTGTTTTCTCCTCGTTTCCAGTTCAATGCAATAATTGGGAGTAATTGCTGTAAGCAAATGGTTACCGAGTGATCCGGCCCAGCCAGCAGTAATTCCTGCTTTAGATTAGAAATGACCTTGAATTGTGGTTTTGTGACCCATTTAAGGGTTAAAAAAACCTGAAATGATATACGAAAAAGAATTAGGTCATGTAGAACAAAAATATCAAGATTGTGATTATCGTTTTCCACTTTCAGTGCATAATGTTCTACTATCTATATTACGTGATAATTACGTTTTCTTCTTTAGAAGCATAAACATTAGAAGTGGATATGGTCATAAAACTAATGCGAATGTATTTCACATAGCAAATGACATTTGTGCAATTGATTTCAGTGATACAGTGAAAGCAATATACCTAATTTACACAATATATTCATTCCTGAGTGTGTTTATCTTTCCTAATATATTAGCCATTTCAAAAAGAAATGAGGAGTAATTGCCATCTATACCACGGAGAATCTGTGTGATTGAATCCATGTCTAAAATATGAATTGCCACAATTGAAATACTACAAACTGTGTTTTAGGAGAATAGAATAGTTTCAAAACACAGGGGCTCGTGATATGCATTAACCTTTTAATGGCACTCGATTGCAACCAGCATTTGAAGAATGCGGAATAGAAAATGCAAAAACTGAGAACTCTCTTTCTAGTCGAAAAAGACGACCTTCATTCTATTAGTCGTGTCACTTACTGCAAAAAACAGCAAAACCCAATTTGGATGAAGTCCAATAAAACAACATTGGCTTGTCCCCCAAGCTTATCATCCTCTTAAAATAATTTTGGAAAATCGGCTTTAAACAACTGAGACTACTGTAGCTTCGTAAATGTGTACTATTCTGCAAAACGTTGAAGACAGCTGCTGGGCAGGAGGTAAATTCGGCTACAGTAGGTCTCTGCCTGATTTTTGATTTAGCCTAGTCGTGCCATTTGGATCAGATGCCCAATTAGTGAATATTCTGAATATCTTTATTGTTTAAGTCAATTAAAACCATAGCAATTTCATAATACAAATATAAGGTCAATATAAAATATTTAAAAAGAATGATATGATTTTTTTTTCTAAAAAGCATGAACCCACTTATAAATTAAACATTATCTTAGTAAACAACAGCAATGTCTTTCTCATTATGCCAATTTAAAATTTGTCTCATAATGCAGTAAAAATTTCATTATTTTGCAAGCCAGCTGAGGGTCAGTCGTGCCAAGTCCTTTAATTATTGCCCCTCTACATGTTCGAATACCTCTGTCATTAAATGCCTTTTTCAGTAATCGCATACATTGCATTTTTAAATTAGGACAAACGCATATTAGATGGATGATGTCTTGCCAGGCTTCCCCACATAAACCACAAGATTTGGTGCCACTATATTTCCATAATGGTTGCTCCACTCTGCTTGGCAATACTCCAAATCTAGATGCCATTAATTTGAGTTTTAAGTGCGGCGAGTATGTTGCGCCGAGGTATTCCGCCGGTCGAAGTGTAGTATATGATTGGAGAACCATCCATCCGTGCGATCTTTTTGCTAAGGTGGCTTTGTCTGCCAATAATGATTGCAGTTTTGATGACTTATTTGCTAAGCCATGGAAAATTTGAAATGACGGGTTCTTAGACCACAACTCCTTCATCTTCGTAGCATCTAATGCCTTTTTTAAGTATTTACCGTAACTTGAATGTGGATCATCCTGGGCTTGCCACAGGGCATCATTTAGCAGATTGGATCTATTTTGCCATAGTTATACCAAGTTTTAATTATCGCATATTGTCTACCAATGTCCTGCTTGATTAGGCCAAATTCAAGTCGGACCTGTGCCGGGGCTGCTGACTGTGGTAGCCTGAAAACTTTTTTGCATGCCTTTGTCTGTATTGAATCTAAGATTTTGACATCTTTCCCATTTAGCGCTATGCTCCCGTATGTGATTGACGGTAGGAGTTTTGCGGCCATCACAGAGATTAAAGGTGAGAATGACGGGCCGTGTAGCTTCTTCGCAATAGCACAAAAGGCATAAATATTTCCGTTTCCTTTTTTTCCCAGCGATTGAATCTGTGGTTGGAAGTTCAGACTTTTGTCAATATATACCCCTAAGTACTTATAGGTTTTTACTATTTCAAGGCGCTTTTCTCCTAATTTAAATTGATACTGTAGTCGTGGGCTGTTCGTGAACGACATCGTTTTTGTTTTTGTCTCATTGATCTCTAGTGCATTGGTGTTGGCAAACAGCAAAAGTTCGTTAAGTGCCCTTTGAAGCCCTACACGGGTCAGACTAAACAGAACTATATCATCGGCATATGAAAGATGCGTTATGGGTAATCTTCCCAGCCGTGGTGGGTGAGCATTTGCTTGATCCAATCGAGGTGAAAGGTCGGCCATAAAAAGATTGAATAGATGGGGGGCTAATACACAGCCTTGTTTTAATCCAATCTCCGTTGGTATTGTTTTTGATAATTTGGTACCATTCATTAGTTTTATACGGACCCACGTGTTTGTGTAGAGTTCGATAATAGGGCGTAATATTGTTTCCGGAAGCCCCAGTTTATATAGTTTGGCCCACAGTAGTCCACGTTTCACTCGATCGAACGCCGATTTGAAGTCTATAAAACATGCATGTACCGGTCTTCGCTGGCGTTTGCATTTATCGACCATAGTTACCAGAGCTAAGATGTTTGTTGTGGTGCCACAACCTTTACGAAATCCTGTTTGATTAACAGGAATCAGGCCATTTGTATTGGACCATTCCACCAGATCCTCCAGGATTAGTGTGGCGAAGTATTTTGCTTCCACGTCCATGAGTGCAATTAACCGGTAGTTTGCCGGCTCTGCTCGTTCACCACCCTTGTAGATCGGATTAATGATTGAGCCCTTCCAGCTTGTCGGGAGGGTATTTGTTAAGGTGATTTCATTGTATAGACCATGCAGCGATTTCCCCTAGTATTCTGGATCCGTCCGAAAAATGGCCTGGGGGATGCCATTTGGACCTGGAGCGCCATCGTTGCGACCCTTTTTTATTATGGTTGTAATGTCTTCTACTGAATGGCTTTGAATTTCCTGGGGTGCAGTTGTTCCATGGTCTAGTAATCCAGCAACATTCTTTACTGTGTTTAATGCCTTGGTACACAATGTGATTGGCTGATTCCCGGATGTTGTTTGGTCATCAAATATTTTAGTTAAATGGGATGCCCACGCATTCTCTGATATAGATGCGATATTTATCACTTTTTTTGATCTTATCAATTTATTCACTTGTTCCCAGAAAAGCCTATTATTTGTTTGTTTGGTACTGAAAAGTAATTTTGTCCAGAGACTTTCCTGTTGTGCTTTAAGGTCCTTCCAAAGTTGGATTTTGTACTGTTTTTTGGCGATCTTTATAACCTGCCATGTATATTTGGGGGTGTTTTGTGTATTATTTTTTTCTCACCATCTTTCTTAATTCTTTCCTTAAAATGTAGGCTGTTCTGGACATATTTGTTTTAGGCTTAATCCTCCTAGTCTGTAGGAAATATTTTTGGTGCCTTAAACAATAGCGTTTCGGTGAAGATAGACCAAGATTCTACTGCGTTTTTGCCTGTTATATTTGTGGCTTTGACGATTTCTTTTGCCAATGTTGCTAGTTCTGGTAGGGTTTCTGTTGACCATCGAATTCTTTTAAGATTTGCCGTGGTTAGCTGACCCAGCTCCACAGGCGCTGCACTATGTTTATTATAACCTAGTTCCAGTTCCAATACTTGATATGCATGATCACTTCGGGTGGAGTATTTAATCTTCTATTTCGTCACGCACGCCATTAGGGGAAGAGTTAACATAGTGTAGTCTAGAATTGACTGCCCATGAGTCCCTTGATAGGTCCAGTGTGGTGGATTGTCTTCTTTTGTTCTACCATTTATGACTCGCAGTCCTAGATGTTCCAGTGTCTGAACCAGCTGTTGCCCCTTTAGGTCCTGTCTCTTTGTTATTGCACATGCTTGTGGAGGAATGGACCATTGCTCGTTGTCTACTGACAACTGATCATCATTGTCTGGTGTATAGATTAGATTTGAATTGAAATCACCAGTTATAATTATTTCCCAGTCTGGATTATCAAATCTGATCGAGGCCACTAATGAGGTTAAAGTTTCAATTTGTTCCTTTTTTTTCTTTAGCTTCGGGTGAATGTACAAGTTTATTAAAATTACTGTTGTATTTTTTTTTACATTGTTCCATTTTTATAACTTGTACGTCGTGTGTAGTACTCTGTAATTGTTCTGTGTGAATGTTTAGGGCGGTTGAAATATAGGTTGCTAAACCGCCCTTCGGCCTTCCACACTTGTGTGTTCTGGTGGCTTTTACTTGGTGGAGAGTATAGTTGGGTACATCCTTACACTCCAGCATCCATGTTTCTTGCAGTGTGATGATGTCATAAGACTCCCAATAAGATGGGGCTGTGTCTTCCTCTAGTACTTTTTTGGCACCCGCGATGTTCCAAGATAAAAGTCTTATGTTATTCCTGGTGGAGCTTTTTACCTTTGCGGCTGGTCATTCCATATTCCTTACATTTAAGGTTGTAGCCATCCAGTTCCATTTATTGTCCTCTTGTTGAAGAGTAGGACTTACTGTAGCCTCTCTAGCCGGGTTGGTTTTCCCTCTTGGGTTGTGGAGTACTGAGTATGCAGGTACGATCTGTAATTCCTCTCTTTTTTTTCTCTTTATCTCTGTTAGTAGAGGTATAGGATATCGTCTCTTTACTGGTCTTGTCATTGTGATACCCCAACTTTCAAAAACTTCTCTTGTATTCATTATTAGTGCTACGATATCTTTGTTTTTCCACGTTGATAATGTTTTTTTGGTACTACTATTCTCCTCTTTCTCGAGAAATTCAATTGACAACAAGTCGGAAGTAGACAAATGCTTCAGTAAGTGAATTTCAGCTATTAATTTTAATAAATTCCCTCGATTGAGAAGGTCTTGTTGTCCCTGAGAAATATAATGGGGTGTCAATATGATCTGTTTTTCCTGGTTCTTTTCTCGATTATCGCTCAGATGTATGAGACTTGGTTCGGAGCGTTGGAATACCTCTCTTTGAGTCGTTCCCTGTCTGTCACCTTCGTGTTTAATGATTTTAATTATAAAGTTTTCATTGGGTATGTCTCCTACCGGAGGTTTTCTTTGCTCCCTCTCTATACATTCCTTCCTTTGCCCTGGGTTATTCTGGTGATCACCAGCTTGAGTCGGTGCGGTATGATGTATTACTTCCCTGTGGATGCTACCATATCTAACTCCAGTTTGTGTATTGATTGTGATGCTCAGTTTTTCCTTCAATTCCTGTTCGTTTGGACAATTTCTGAAGTCAAGATCTTCTGTGCCATTTCTTCCCATGGTTCTACTCCTGCCACCCAAAGGTGGTCTTTCTTGAGATTCTTCTACTGTCACTCTTTGTACCTTGTCCTTCGATTCCTGTTTGTTTGGATAATTTCTCAAATCTAGATCTTCTATGCCATTTCTTCCCATTGTGTTGCTCATATCACCCAATGGTAGCCTTTCTGGCGGTTCTTCTACTGTCACTCTTTGTACCTTTCCTGAGAGATCCCCTTGTGCGTAGTTTTCCTTTTTTTCCATCTTAGGCGGGTGATCTATACGCCCCATCTGTGGGCAACCCGTGATTTTTGGCTGAATATTCCTGCTGGTAGTTGTGCATTTTGCGATGGTTCTTTTTGATGCACATACAATTTGATGTTGATTTATCTGCATTATTTCACATGAGTCATCTGTTTGTATACTATGGCTTAATGATGTCCATTGGGTAAGATCTTCTTGTTGACAGTCTTCCTCCACTATAGATTTTTGATTTGTTTGTACGACTTGCGTCACTGGGTCTGCGTCAAGTTTTTTATTCTCAAAGATGGGGAACCATTTCCTACTCGTCGAAGTTTCCTGTATAACGTTGAGATTATTCTTTCTGGATTTTCTTGCTCTTTTTCTCTGTCTCTTCGTTTGTCGGATCATCTCTATCTTGTTTTGACCTTCTTGTTGCTGCTGCTCACTATGACCCTCTATTGTATTTTTTACTGTGGTCATATGTCCATCACTTTTCATATTTTGTGGTTCCTTACCCTCTTTGCCCTTTTTTTGCTTATGACTTTCGATATCAATACGGCTTATTGGAATTTCTGCCACGTTTGATACTGCAGTTTTTGTTGGACAGTTTATTATTCCCTCCCGATCATTGGTCCATTTTATATCGTTTAAAATACTTGTTAGAATCGCTGGGACGTTGCTTAACTTATCAATAATAGGACCACACACACAGTCTTTACTTAATACCGTTTTTGATACTCGGTCTTTCATTGTTAGATCAGCTAGTGTTTCCAGTTTCGTATTTATTCCTACAATATACGAGGCTATAATGTTCATTAAGTCAATCTGGGTATCTAACTTATCAGACTGCATGTTCAGGACTGTTATTGTTGTTTCCAGCACTTTGAGTAATGATGTGTATGCTGCCTGCTGTGTCCCCCATTCTGCTTCTGATATATGCGTAACTCCCTTATTAACTTGGCTTATTCCAGAACCCACGCATCCTCATTGGAACTGGTGCATCTTCTTCTTTAAGTGGGACGGAACCAGTCCATCCTCGCCTTTGCGTGGATCAGAACCTGTGCATCCTTGTGGAAGCGTGAACTGGAGCCGGCTCATCTCACTCGGAACCAGCATAGCTCCTTTGGAACTGATGCATCGCTGGCTGTGGGAGCAGTAGCCGTGCATCGCCTTTGGAACCAGCCCTCACACTTGGAACCGACGCAGTGCCACCACTGCGTGGATTAACACCAAGACATCACTTCGACTGCACCTCGCATCTTCATCAACGATGACGCATCCTGGATGAAGACACTTTAGTTCAGTGGGTCCCTGTATCTGGCCCCGCTTGATCGCGGTCAGCCTGAACTTTTGACTTTGCTCCGGGTCAGCTCAACCAGATAATCCATTTAAGCGCTTATTGTTTGTAAGAGCTATTTTGCCATTATTCTTTAAAAATTAATATCTTGACTTCTACTAGTTGGATTTTTGATGTTTTTGTCTTGGTTTAGTTATAAAGTTAAGCTCTCTATTTCAAACCTAATGTGATGTCTTTTTGTGGTGTTTTCATCGTGTTACTGTTTTAAGTGTTACACAAATACTTTACACATTGCCTATTAATTTAAGCTTGCCTGCTCTCTGCCAAGATACAAGAGGAGGAGCATGGTTGTGACTTAACTTGACTAGGATTGCAGTTCCTGCTTGGACAGGGTGCATACCTCTGCCAACCAGAAACCCAATTTCTATCACGGGCACACTACCATTTTGGCAGGCAGGGTACTTGGGCATATTTGTGACACATTACTCTGTCCGCCAAACTCTAAATATTGCTCCAAGTGTCTCAATTATAGGTTTCCAGGCAAAAATAGCCAAAACTGGCTGGTGTGTCAAGCTATGCCAGACCAAAAGGATATTTTGAGTCTTCCAAAGACCAGCTCAAAAAGCAGAAGGTTGATTTAGAAAAACACATAGCAATACCCTTGAAGTTTCTTCCAGTGCAGTGAGAACATTCAGCAAGAAGTACAAACAGGCAAATAGCAAGTAGTGAGTTCAAATTTGCGCATCAACTTTTTGCAAATTGCCTCTCATTTTGTGATATGACCTATGTATTAATAGGCCACATCGTAAAATGCCTTTTCACCGGGTGATGGGGGTCACAGAATGATTGGCTTAATGAACATTAAATAGGCAGGTCACTATTTGCACCCCCTACGATTTGCTCCAAATGCAGGGATGATGGCTTGCAAAGGACTGAACATAAATATCCCTGCCTTTGCATTCTAAAACATAAATTTGTTTTTTTAAAGACATCCGGCTGCTCTGCCATGGATCACCCACTCCAAGACTACTTAAAGTGATTACCAGAGGTGATGCTGTTCCATAGGGACTGTTGCCATTTTGTGTTTCAGTTACCACGATATTTGAGGTGACAGTAACTTTTCAATTGCTGATTTTGCTTTTGTGGTCCCAAATCAATTGTTAATCTCGATCAGGAGGGGATACCTCTTTCTCGCCCCTTCTGATTGTGTTTTAAACGATTCACGAAACCTCTTTTGCAAGTCAGAAAGCCTGTTCTGGCTTGTAAAAGGGTCTACGTACAAGGCCAAACACCATTATGTGGTGGCCAATCCTGCCATTTTGTGAAACACAGCCACAAAATTGTTTAGCACATCTGGCCCACTCTTTCTTTTTCCCTAACCCATACTGTGGCACTGTACATGGCAATCACACACAGTGAAAAACTAACTTGGCCTGGGAATCCATCTTATATAGAGTGGGTCTTCCAATCCAATGCCACTGACTGAAACAGTATGTTCTGTCACATTGTTTCGAACAGTTTAGCTAGGGTTGTCTCTATCATTTGGATGTGTTGCAAGCTAAACTGTTCTTTTCTCTAATTTCTGTGCAAGATGCTGACGAGTTAGCAGTAAACCACAGATCTGGTAGGCAGAAGGCTGGGGCTCAGGCAGAGCTTCCCCAGCTACTCAGTGGTCCACCTGCCAGCCTGTAGATGAGGCCTTATGGCTTCCTTCTGTGATCACCTTGATCATCATAGTTGATATATCATTACAACCAGACCAGTCAACAGCTGGAAAATGTGGATCAGATGTACTAAGAGACAGATTGCAGTTTAAGCACTACCTTTATGCAACCTGTCTCTGATTTTGAGATGCGACATATATACTAATGGGTCATATTGCAAAAGGTTCAGTCACAATGTCACAAACTGACCTGCCTAATGTGTATTAATTAAGCAGGTCGCTATTTGTGGCCTTTTGTGATTAACTACAAACACCGGGATGATTGCATGCTAGGAACAGCAAACAATCACCCTTGTTTTCAATGTGGAAACACCTTTATTTAAAGCAACTTGTGTTCCTTAAAGAAAGCAGTGCTGCTTTAAAACAGAATGTTCATCGTTATTGATAACACTTCTGGACCCGCGGTCCAGCATGGGACTTATCTCACGCATCTGTAAGGCACTGAAGGAGGACCGTACAGTTGACTTATTGGCGGTCAGAGGGAAATGGGAGGAGGACTTACCGCTCCCATTGACGGATGGGGAATGGAAACGGGCTCTAGGGCAGGTGACTGAAGCAACAAGTAAAGCCAGGTTCAAGCTCACCCAATTCTATTACTTGCACCATACATATTTGATCCCACAGTGTCGGACACGGTTCACCCCAGGGCTAATCCCATCCTGTCCACGTTACGGCATGGACCTTGCCACATTCCTATACATGACCTGGAATTGCATATGACTGCAAACAGCCGCGGTCGGTAGTGGAGTACCTTCCGGGGCGGTGACGTGGGGAGGGGGAGGGGCAGGGTGGGGGTTAGTAATGTATGGATAATGGAGGTTTGCAGGTAAGTAAACATTTAAATAAATCAAATTAATTTCGTTGCGTGCACTGCATCCCCAAATGCAATGCAGTGCGTGCAACGAAATTCGTTTGATTTATTTAAATGTTTACTTACCTGCAAACCTCCATTATCCATACATTACTAACCCCCACCCTGCCCCTCCCCCTCCCCACATCACCGCCCCAGCAAGTACTCCCCTACCGACCGCGGCTGACTGCAAATGTACTGGAATCAGGTTGCACAGACTCTTCACACCGCAACAGCAGTGCGAATAGAAGTCTCCATAAAGCAGTGCTTACTGGGTATCCTTCCAACGCCGATAAAAGGGACACAGATATGGCATAAGTTTGCAATGCTGGGCCTGGTTCTGGCAAATCAGCAGATTGTGATACATTGGACCCTCTCTATGCCCCCTACGCTGGATAAATGGAGAGATGATATGTGTGAGTGGGGTGTGGCCAAAGAGTGTCACCTCAGGGTAGTGAGAGTGGATGAGAATGCTGAGAGAGACTTGGCAAAGTGGGGACAGATGTTGACAGGAGTGTCCTTGATGACAGACCTGAGCGATGATGAAACTGCACCTACACAATCTCCCAACCACACTTCATCGGTACCTAGCGCAGAAAATGCGAATGACCCTCTCACACAAACACCAAGCCAGATATACCAGTCTGCCTGAAATAGCCATACAAGGCGTGGAAATATTGCTGGGTAGCTGCCAGGCGGGGGGAGGTTATCTCTTTCTTTTCATGTTCTAAGATCATTTTCGGTTTCTTTACTATTTTTTGCTTGTTGCTATTGCATAAAAAAGGATTACAAATTTAATGTGCATTGCAGGGTATAGTAATCCACTGGGTGAGTGGTGATTGTTGAACAGTCATGAGTAAAAATGGCTGACATAATGTAACATGTATATGACGAATTTTGCTGTGTAACACAATGCAATGCCACTAATAAAGACACATTTTTAAAAACATTAAAAAAAAGAAAATATTTATCGTTTGGGAAATCATTGGTGGCCATAGGTAGATGTGAACCTGCATATCCTGAATAACACTGTTTAGATTACTTACTTTGCCACAGAAGGCCATCCATTTTGCGTGAATTTACAGCGTACACCTCTCTGTTACAATTTTATCACCGGTGAGTTTCCTACTTGTCTGACTTATTTAAAAACTTTTACCCCTGTGAACTTCGACTGCGCTTCTATCCTGTCTTTTCATGCCTTATTTGTTTTTTTGTTGAATCAACCTCCAGGTCACTTTCAGTCCCATTTTCTCTCTACTTAAGACCTGCCCCTGTGGGCGATGGTAGCACTCTCAGATTGTGATGGTACACAAAGTTGTGGTGTGTCTTCATGCGAGTAGAACGGAGGCTTTCTTGTTCATTGTACCCGCACCCCTCTCCAAGTCAATTCTCTGCGACAACTTGCATTGAACTTTTCCCTTCCGCTAACTTGCTGCTTTTCGTCTATGGGTGCAACTTTTGTAGATCATAGTCCTGATTTAGAGTATGGCAGACGTTATTCAATCACAAATGTGACAGGTGTCCAGCCCGCCTAATTGCAAGTGCTTTATACCCAGGGCCAATGGAATTATGCAACTCGATGGCCGCTGTGTTTTTTGCATATTTATGGAATTGTCATGTTTGCTTCATAATCCATCATCTGTTGCATAATCTGCATATTTTTAACCAAACGATTGTTTCTAGCTCAAAGGGTCTAGAAGTTACTAAACGCATGGGGACACATGTTTCTGCATATTGGCAAGCCCTTACTAAAAGGTTGACTGATCATCTTTCAAATGCTTGTTGCTGTATTTGGGTCTAACACTGGTACTATTAAGGTGAAATATTTGCTAGACAATGTTACCATGTATAAAAGAGACAAAATAAGAAGCAGAGCCTTGCTGTTGTACTCCCAAATATACACACACACAAAATTAATGGCATTTTTCAATTCTAGTGTTGTTTAATATTTATTATTTACCTACAAAATATATGAATCATAATGATCAGGATTATTGTAAATACGTTAATAGCTAATATGCAAATCAGGCTGATAATTTGCCTTTTCTTGTTGCATAATTTAGTCCACTGTGCAGAATAATTTGGCCCTCCCTTGCCGCATAATTCCAGTGACCCTGATTATATCCTAATGCACTTATAATTAGGCAGATGGAATATCAGTCACATTTGTAACCGGGTAACCCGTCCACCAAACTCTAAATCAGGCCCCATGTCCACTGAAATGGATGTATGATGTTATAACGCATACTTTTACTCCGCAGACCATTACAACGCGACTTTTACTCCGCATACCGTTACAACGCATAGCGCCTTGGGGCGCTGGATAGTGGTAAGTATAATTTACTATTCTAACTCCAGTCCCCGTGGACCCTAGGGAAGGTGTTGGATAGTAAATTATACTTATTCCCTATCCTAGAGCGCCCCCCAGCGCAATGCGTTGTAATGGTATGCGGAGTAATGGTCGCGTTGTAATGGGTCTGCGGAGTAAAAGATCCGTTGTAACGGGTGTATACCCACTGAAATCCCTGCCTATGTGGCTTTCTTAGATATTCCTCACATGCAGACACTTGCTCACTCACGGTTCCCATGGTCTTCCTCTTCTTTTGTATCACTGCAGCCATCACATTTGCTTATGTCTGCTGCACCTCTCGCTCTGACTTTATGCCTTTCTGCAGAAAAAATGAGAATTGCCTGTGAAACATATAATGCTGGTCCTAAGGTGACGATGGTAGGCAGGGAAGGCTCGTCCATTAAGGCAGAGGAGCGACGCCCCACTAAATAAATGGCCACAGGCATAGAACAATAAAATGGTAATAAATTATCATTTTATTTTTAAAAACCCCGCCCGAGCCGAGTGTCAGGATGAGGGCGGGGCTTTCTGCTGTTTTCTGCTGCTGGCAGTCAGGCAACAACAGAGAGCAGTGATAGGTAGGGCACTTAGGATTAAGGTGGGCATGTCTTTTTGGCCGACCGTCTTGAGACGGCCAGCCCGACATGCACAGTTTAAACCTCTCTAACCCAGCTATCCTAGACAGCTGGCTTAGAGACAGCAAAGGGTTCCAGTGCCCTCAGGAGTGGCGAGAGAGGCTGCTCCCTCCAATCCTGCGCTGTTCTCATGCAGCCCGAGAGCAGTCCAGGATTAGTTACTGCAGTTTCCTGGAGCCTGCCTGCCTGGAGACCCGAGCAAGGAGGAGGACGTTGCGTATACAGGGTAAGTAGGATTATTTTTTCACTTTTTGTTTTGTCACCCCCGCCCTACTACACTCCTGACATGCCAGCCGCAACTGACATTGGTAAAAAGTGCTTTTATCTGTACTCCCAGATCATGGCTTGAGACTTGAGAGCAGGTTTCTCTCGAAGCTGCTAAGCTCTCAGGGGCGTAATGCATGCCCCTGCAGTGTCGAAAGGGGGGGGGGGGCAACGCTCAGGGGGCTTGCATTCAGCTCCAGTCAAATCCATATCTGTCAGTTATGGGGGATTCATGGGCCCCTGATAATATTCTGCACGGGGTGTGTTAGATCTGGGGGTCTCTAGTTGGTAGAGGTCGGTACCACTGTCCAAATTGGGACCCTTGCTTCTAGCCAGGGTAAGAAGGATACACTCTTTAGATAATCCCTGTTTTCCCCCTTGGTAGCTTGGTAGGAGCAGTCAGGCTTATCAAAGGCAATGTATAAAGTATTTGTACCATCACTAATAGTAACACAGTGAAAACACCACAAATGGACTTCACAACAGTTTAGAAAAATAGAAGTATTTAATCTAAACTAAACAGGACCAAAACGACAACAAATGTAACATATACAGTTCAAGAATATGGTTTTAAAAGAGTTCTTAAGGTTGCGTTAAAATAATCCACAGTTACCTCACGTTTTCGCCAACAGTACCTTTAGATGCGACAAAAGTTCCAAGTGAAAGCTGCAGCGTTGAAAAGCAAGCGATGCGTCGCCCCTGAGACCTTGGGGAGGCAATGCGACAACCACGCTGGACGCAGCGGGCGTGTTGCGATGACTCCGGTCTGTATAGGTAGGAAATTCACTACCAGAGCGTGTCACCCACACTAATACATGCTCTACCTTTCACATACACTGCACCCTGCCCAGGGGGGTACCTTGGGCCTTCCATAGGGGTGTCCAATGTGTACAGAAAGGGAAGGGTTAGGCCTGGTCAGTGTGGACACTGGTCAGGTTAGCCTGGCAGTTAGCAACTGCACACAGGCACTACGGTGGCAGGCCTGAGACACCATTTTAGGGCTACTCATGTGGGTGGCACAATCGGTGCTGCAGGCCCACTAGTAGCATTTGAATCACCAGCCCTGGCACACTCAGTGCACTTTACTAGGGACTTCCTGGTAACACAAATATGCCTATTATGGATGACCAATCACAACAACAATTTATACAGAGAGCGTATGCACTTTAGCACTGATCAGCAGTGGTAAAGTGCCCAGAGTCCTATTGCCAACAACCACGGGTGAGGAAAAGCAAAGGAGGAAGAAGCAAAAAGTTTGGGGATAACCCTGCAAAAAGGGCCACTTCCAACAGGGTGAATTATTCTGCGTTACGCCACTGGAAAGCCTAGTCTCCCAACAGAAGACATTGCATGAACTAGGATGAACAGTCTCAACTGCTCTGGAACATTTAATAACACCAGCGAGTACCATCCCTTACACAGCATTACAGCCAGACCTGTAACCAGCTGGGCAATATGCCGCTCCTGGCCCCCATACTTGATTCCTCTGTCGTTTCGAGGAAACATCTATTCAGACCTCACATCTAGTGATACAAACCAATCCTGTCACGTTGGCCTCGGCGAGCACAGCTCCATATGTCGATGCAACCAGCTGCCAGTTCAATGGCAGGCGGGCTGTTGATTCTGACAGAGAGGTTCCTTCTCAATTCATGCCTACAGGTATGTTTAGGATACCATTTTGTATTTGCTGACAAGAATTATTTCCACGGACAGTCTTCCGGATTTGAGAGTAAGTGATAGCCGAGCGCACCCGCCAGCTAGAGAGATGACAGCAGTTATAAGCCCCGTTGGCCTCCGCAGCGCCCTGATGAATTGAGAATTTCCCTTCAGCTGGAGCCTGGCAGAACCGCTCACTATTGTCTTTCATTTTAATGGTGGGAATATGGAAGTGCCTTTCCCCGCTCGGTAATTGTGTCATTAGGCCTCGCGAAAAACCTGCTGCCATTGCTCATTACGGATCCTTGTGCATAGGTTAAGAAAGGCATCTTACTGCCAGGCGTCAGCGTTGTTATTTCCGGGGCTATATTTGGCGTGGGGTTCTGAAGTCCCGTGTCGGAGACAAACGCTTTTTGGAAAGCAGGAATTATGCGGCGACATCTTTTTTCTTCTAGAAATTGTGGATGACGCTGAGCTGAATTAGGGAGGCTTTCTCGCAGCATTGTGATGCTCATGAAAATGTAGACTTTTTTTTCCCAATTTTAGGGTTGCAGCTTTCTTTTAATTATAAAATGGAGGCAGGCACTCGGTGACTTGACTGGTCCCTTCCAGAGTCCTTTGTTTTTATAATTGACTCTTTCAAGACACCATGTTAAGCTTTAAGGCTTTTACCTACGTGAATGCAAACACATTTTAGGTCTAATGATGGTCTTTTGAGGTATCCATTTACCTACATTAAACTTTTCCATTACCCAAGAAGGGTAAGTACAGGGCATTATTTGATCGCAAAGGCTGCTGTGCGAGATTGCAGACTTATGGCCGAAATAGACTCCACTCCTGCAGAGAAAAAAGAAGGACCTGTCGGCGGAAAGTGCATCTATCATTTTGCATATTTGGAAAAAAGCCTGGGGTGCAGATTTTATATCGGCACTGAAGGCAGTGCTTGCATAGCACATAAATTGTACCTTTCAGTCTGCTTAAAAAACTTTTTGGTTGGACGCCAGGCCCTTGATTTCTGGTCAAAATGGAAACAGACATAGAACTGTGCCCCCTTTTTGTTTGAAAGTAACAAAGTATGTATTTAATTGTATTTATTAAAATTGAATTATGTCATCTTTTAAGTAAGTGGTACTTAGCCCCTAACCGCTGTACACACTAAGGCACAATACTAAAATGAGGGTGCACGTAGTTCATTTGATGATGCACAGAAAGGTCACAAGGTTACCAATGGCACAGATTTGTACAGTTTCGGTATTCG
Source organism: Lissotriton helveticus (assembly GCF_964261635.1). Taxonomy (NCBI): domain Eukaryota; kingdom Metazoa; phylum Chordata; class Amphibia; order Caudata; family Salamandridae; genus Lissotriton; species Lissotriton helveticus. The sequence goes on from NC_136068.1 coordinate 768,408,436, forward strand.
CGGGCAGATTTACAAGCCCCTTGCGCCACTGTTGCGTCACTTTCCCCATGTTAAAAGTGACGCAAAAGTGGCAAAAGGGGCTTGTAAATCTGCCCCAAACTATCCAGCATTCCCGGCTTACGCTTGATGAGTGGGGTTGGTGAACTGCTGTTTGTGAGACGATTAAAAGGTGTTTAGGAAGACCCTAGCAGGAGCCGTGACCATTCCCCGGTCCAGTAATTCACAAGATCATTCAAGTCAAGAGAGATCTAAAGTGAAGGGTTCCCTCTGGCAACAGAGAGGTTTTCTTCAAACTGAGCCGTGGATGTTTGGTACCTTTTACAAAATAATCCCAAAAGGATAAAATGCACAAAAGACTGCTATTCGTGAAGGCCTGAAATAGAAGCACATGGCAATATCATCATGGCCCCTAAGTCTCAGTGAAGCTGACGAAACTCAGCTGTATTTTTTTAACTTGACCCGATCTTTCTGCATCTCCGATCACCTCACCTCGCTCGCTTTTGCTACACTGGTCTTTGGATTCTAACATAAAATACTTGCAAGTAATTTAATAAATTTTTTACACTTTGCAAAACATTTCTAGATAACACTAGCTTTCAGAATCAGAATTCTCAATGAATACAATTCTTTGGTAATTGTTCTTCAAAATATGTTTTGCAGGCTAATGAACTACACTGTATTTCTAAATGGGTTTACGTGCAGGAAATTCGTTGATACATTTGTACATTACCCAAAAGTTGACTCCTGACGACATTTTCTGCTTTTCCTAGTTGCGTTTTTGGCCCAGTTGATGGCCCCTGTCGTACCTCTTGTCTTTTAAAATGTTCCTCCGCTACTGCTACCAGGGCACAAGTCCTAAAAAAAGAAGTGGGGGGACTCTCCAAGGTAGGCGTGGTCACAGGAAGTGACATCACGACAGGAAGTGACATCACAACAGGAAGTGACATCACGGCAGGAAGTTACATCACGACATGAAGTGACATCACGACATCCTGAGTGTCCTATAATAGCACGTGTTAAGTCTGGTTATTCCACGTCCCGAAGAAAGGGTGGTACGGGTAACTGGAAGGAAGAGCCTCTGGGTTCTGCAAGTGTGACCATTGTCCACTGGGGTACAGTTATAGGCAGAGGTCATTCCACTGAAATGACGCTCCAGTCAGTACCTCTGAAGGTCTGCCTACTTGGGGCGGATTTGCTGAGGCAGACCACTCTCAGTGTCTGCCATGCCTGGCAGGAAAAATGAACACTGCCCACCACTTGTAGGGGAAAATCTCCCTGTGGGTAGGAGACATTTTTATTTTTCAGAAACAAACCCTTGAATTGTGGGCTTGTTTCTGAAAAACAAAGAAGTTTGCGAAGTGGGCTGTAACAATATGACAGCCCACTCAGCATTCAGTCTTGCCAAAAGCACATCTACTTCACCAATGGATACACTTGTGTTAAAGAGTTCCCCATCGACACAGTAAAGAGTTATACGTTGGGTGGGTTGTCCTCCATAGGGAGCGGTAGTAAAGGTTACAGAATATTCTACGTTCTATTATATGACCTGCATTTTTGGGCAGCATGTTTATCCCTCAGTTACAGATATTGCCAAGATGCCATTTTGCTAATTATCCAAATACAGCCCACATTGCCATATTATCAGACTGAATAAACTATGCACTTAAAGTAGCTTAAACATGGATGTATTTAGGTGGTAAATGGTACTAATGAGATGAAACATTTGCCCAGTTGCGGTGATTCCCAGGATCAAGAAGGCCAGAAGTGGCGGTAGCCTCTTCTCACTCAATGCCTCCAGACTATGGAATGCCCTCCCACTGCATCTACGGAGCGAACCAAACCATTTGAACTTCCGAAAACAGTTGAAGACCTGGCTGTTCATATAAAAGCTCAGACCCCCTCCCCTTAGCCCCGCGCAGCGCTGGGATGCCTCCGGGTAGCCATGCGCTATATAAGTAACAATACAATACAATACAGTTAGTGTTAGCATGTGCAAAATTTCAAAATAATAAAGTAACTCTATCATAAAATATGCAGCATTATACTACATAACCTGCCTTTGCTTGCCTCATAATTCCACCCTGCTGCATAATTTGGTCTTCTCCTGACGCATAATTCCAGTGACCCGGACTATGGCAAAAGGCAAAGGTGGGCGAGACACCAAATTACCAGGGACAGCGGAGCCAAGGGTCTGTTCTGGCTCTTAAGAACCCATACACAAGCCAAGCCTTGAAAAAATGTGGTGTGTCAATCATGCAGCACAGATTATGTTAGACTATAGTAAACTATCGAAAGCACCTCATGTTAGTACTTCAGATTATGTGCAAAGTATTTATCAAACAAGACCTGAGAATCGTTCCAGCTCCCCCACCACCTCCCCCCAAAAGACAGTGCTATTAGTGAACTAAAAGGCAAGTCAGGGGTTTTGTACAGAGCAAAGCCTGAAGTTATGTATTTGAAGGTGTATTCTTTGTGATGATAAATAAAAAGGAGGATTGGTTTAAAACTTTTTGCCTATACTTTAAGATGAATGTTTAATGTCGTTTTTACAGTTTTTTGATCAACATCGACTGGAAAGTATTGGAGCTCTTCATTTGAGTATCAATACTGGAACCTGTTTCCAGGGCCGGCTTTAGCACTGGTGGTGCCCAGTTAGCGCCCCCCAATGACCACTACCGGCACAGATTCCCTTACAACCACCCTTTAACAGGATTCAAAATGTAACACCATACTTGAGAGTTCTCTGTAATAATAACAATTGTTTTCTACCCAAACAAATCTTTTTTGCAACAATAAAAAAATGGAAGACTGGGGAAAAAAGTATAACACTCTAATATATAACTTGCAGTTTGCATGCAGCGCTTTGATTACAGTTGATAGCTCGCTGTTCCATTTTAGGATTTTAACTTAGAAACTGCAAGTAACTAAAGAATACCTCTAACAAAAGCAGTAACCCAATGAGCTACCTTCATAAATACAGGTCTGTGATGTATGGTACACGTCCTTTGCATCAGGCATATTAACCCATATTAACAATGAGTCAAAATTTTCACTAGACAAAACTCCGATCTCACTCCAAGTAGAACATTAATCACCGAAGCTATGTAACATTTTTATTGTGGCTAGGAACGAGGCAGAAGGTGCTTTTTAAACTTTAATATACTTACCCTAGTGCCGGCCTCGCAATCCTCCCCCAGTTCCAATTTCAGCAACACTGGGCGTAATGACACATCCACACCCTCTCATTGCAGTGTGAAACACATTCACATAGGATTAGTTTCACACTGCCTGCTAAGGGCCTCTTGGAAAACTGTAAGCAGCCCCTTTGTAATTTAATTGCTGTACTGGGCTTCCTGGTGCGCCTCCCGCTTTGAAAAGGAACGTTTTGACGATACCCTTTTGTTATGTATTCTGCTTCTCGAGGGGAGAGCGCACTCCCACAGAGCGTCTGGGCTCTGTAGGAAGCAAGTCTGCATTCGGGCACACACGTGCAGCCTAGAGGCAAACATAATTCATCAGTAATGGTGGACGCGGTTTTGATTGAGCAGGGTGGACGGCGTCCACCCTGAAAAACCCTCGAAAATAAGTGGGGAGATGCCGTCCACCCGCGTGGTACCCCGACTCGTGCCCTGACTGCTACACTGTTAACATTTGTGATCCTCAATGCTGCTGTCATACTGTAAGGCTTGCTGCACCCTCTCCATCCTAGAACAACTGTTCTACACCAGAATTAACTTTTCTTTGACAATCCTGTGCCTGTCCCTTCACTTTCCTGTTGTCCATCAATTATGGTAGGTCTTCCTCAGTTCACCTCCAAATTCAGCCTCCGCTACCAGACTGCGCCTTCACTCAGGGTTTGATACCAAAAGTAACCTAGGATGAGGACTGTTGCAGAGTTTAACCAAAATGTCCTGCAGGGAAGGAGAATGCACGGCAGATCCAGCATCAGGCGCCATTTTTTGGGATTAGCTGTGTTAGCGGCCTCATCTTTAACAAAAATAGAGCAGCTTTTCTATCAAATCTATAAATAAATATGGCAGCATAGGCACAGGGTCCACTAAAGACGTGTGGGCCTGCGAAATGAAGATACCTCAGACTGATGAGGAGGTATTGTGTTCACTATCTCCAGCTTCAATGCTGGATATTACTGCTCTCCGGGTTCTACAAGATTGAACAGTTTAATATAAGAACTAGTATTGCCCTCAGGACTTGCACCCACAGGATATTTTAATGCCTCTGATGTTTTTATTTCCTGGAGCTTTCTGGCAATACTTTGGAGGGGGCATCTGCCTTTATGCCATGTTCGCGTTGTGACAGACAATGGAAATTATTTACCAATATTTTTTATAAAAACCTTTCTGGCACAAAAATGGAATCCCTTTTCTTTTCATCAAAAAGGTCCATAGGCGCAGCACAAAATTGTTCAACCCTTGGAAATTTGTTATCTTAAAGATGCTTATAGATGCGACAGGATTAATTACACCGGTGGGCTCATAGACGAATGAAAACATTGCTTTCAGACACATACTGGATACTTATTGATACTTTGGTTGGTCCTGGTCTTAATGTGATAGGGATCCTCCAGGAAGCAGATTTATTGGATGTTCTGTTCAGAAAATTACCTTTTCGTCCAGTAGAGTTCATACTGATTGTGCTAAAGTAACTCATTTGATATGTAGGCTGACAAGAGCAGCCTTGTCTAGGGCTATCAATGATCCATGTTAGAAATCATGATGCTGCCTTTCCAGCATCTTTTAACTGTTTCAGCATCTTTTAAATGTTTGTCTAATGTACCCAAAGCCGAAGTATCTGCAGAAGTGGAATCAGTGATCTCCAACAGAGTTCAACATATATTAACCTATATACATTCTTGTTTGTTGAAGACAGAAGCTTCAAACTATTTTTTGTTGGGATAAAATGGCATACAGTGTATTTTAAAAGCTTAAATGTTGCACCATTATCTGCTCCTACCAAGAAATGTATTGTTGCAATTTGTACTTTTGAAAGAGCTATTGGTGCTACTATTTTCCATTTGTTGTTGATTGAGTAGGTTTCTGATCAGCAAAAGACCATGATCCCAATCCTAAAAGTTGTGTGTGGCTATGGTGAATCTTATGCTAAGTTTGCCCTCACAGGTTATGTGACTTGGATGCCAACATACACACAGTAGTATATTGACTTTTGATTATGTAGTAATCTACCACATGCGTTAACACACTGCACACTTGCATATTCTACCAAGGTGTCAATGTGGGTGTGGAAAGGGGAAAAGACCAACCCATGATCAATATCTGCTCAAAACCTAAAATGGCAACGACAAATTAAAGAGGGCAATAGGCATCCATTCACAAGCCTGCAAAAAAGTAAGCAACGCACACTTCACAAAAGATACACCCAATGCTTCTTAAATGGTACTGCAGACCTACCAAGCTCAAAGTTCCATACATGCACATTACCTTAAAGTAAGTCACAGACCACACTCGGTCGGGCCACTCAGTGGACCTGCAATTGAATCACACATAAACAAATGGAGGGTAGGGATAACACTATCAGGGCAAATTAAAAGAATGAAATGAAAAGCTGATCGTACAGCTTTTTCCACAAAGACTTATTGAACACAGTACAAACATCTAAACACCAGAAATTCAATAGAATATTTTATTAAAAAATAATAATATTGGACAACATAGTAACTTGTGTGAACTTGTTTTATCTTGTAATAATTTTTGCTGATTTGCATTGCATTTTATGAAAATGCCTTGTTGTTCAATCAGGGGAATTTTGTAAACTTTGTGTTGTGCTTAGGCCCTCATTGTATTTGCGCCTCTGCTGTATTTAGCCTCAAGGTCATGTTGGCATAATTAAGTTTTTCTCCAATCTCTTTGACGGCTCGCCTATTTCCAACCAAAACACCTAACTAGCAAAAACATATATCTGATACTTATTTTTTTATCAAGAAAGCAATTACAGAGAGGCCTGAGGCAAGCTCTCTTTTCATACGCTGTTTGCTCATCAGTGAAAAACCAGGTAGGTGGCAACATCTTTAGGCGTGGATTTTAAGACTATTAATGCCATGGTTCTTTTTCTATCCTCTCTTCTCTCCTGCCCTTCTCAAAAGACCATACTTGCTGCAGGGAATGGCAGAGGACCATCATGCCCCCTTCCACCAGTCGGTATGCCACACCGTCAGGCATGGGAGGCATAGTCAACCAAGGATACAGCCTGGTCCTGGCACGTACCTCTGAGATGGATGCTGGTGGAGACTGGCCATACAGTTTCCTTTGGTTAGGGATCTCTCACCTCCTTCTGCCACCGCTTTCCTCGAGCTCTGGTTGAATCAGGAGGACTCACTGACCATCAATAAAGAGAATGATGTTCTGTTTGATCACCACTTTACATCATGAGTTTTATAGGATCAAACTTGTTCTTGAGGTGTCCCTTGTGTCCATGGGATGCAGCACTTTCGGTAAAAAAAAAATAGGGCAGTCAGGAGCATGCCTAATGGTTTGTCCTACCTCAGCCACCGTACTTTCATCATCAGTTCCCAGAACTCTACTCCTTCAGGCATACCATGGACATTCTGAGAACACGTAAAGTGTCAGGGAGGTAACAAATGGGTTGTCTGCCTCGCAACAGCTCTATATTTTCCCAAAATAGCCAGCTCCTCATTCTTCTCAATAAGTGCTCCTTCCTCCATGTGCATCCATCGACCCAGCAATCCCCTTCCCTCAGCGCCAAGCTAAGGAGTTGGACTTCCATTTCCAACTTGGAGAGCTGCATTCTCCCCTCCCATACGGCACATTCTTGTGCTCTGATCAGCTGCTTAGTCTTTTGAAAGAAGTCCACAGTTTTGAAAAGTGCGCCTGATTTGATGACTTTTTGTCATTACTGCCCATATTTACAGGCACCCTGACCCTCCTCTCTTTCACATCAACAAAACTCAATTCTTACCCCATTGTTAGTCGATGGCTTCAGGTCGCTCCTATTCCCTCACTGCCGCTCCCTTTTTGTGCCAAGTGCATCTGGCAGCTTTTCTGGTATTTTATTTTTATCTTCAGTTACTTTGATCTACATGCAATTCCTTTCGGTATTTTTTTTTCTCTTTAATTTACTTGATTTTCAGAGTCAGTAAACCTCCTTGGTGGCAAGTGGTATTTTGTCGCCCTTTCCTAGCATTTTTTATACACTCTGGGAGCTTTTCTGCTCTAAGCCATTCCACTCGGAACAGTGTGGGTGTCTGAAGTTTGTTAAACAAAGTATTACGGATTTTTCTTTAAACGTACTTCTATATTAATGTGCTGTATATAATGAATACCTCTCTCCGTGTATTGTTTTTTCTCTACTAGAGGGGAATGCTCTGCTGACCCGAGTAAATAATTTGCAGTAGAAGGAAAGAAAAAGACAGGGCCTTGCCATGAGTGAATGACTCACAGATCATTTCTTTTGTTTATAATTCTACACACATGGGGTGCACTGACCTCTGCCTAATTTAGGGGCCACGGCTGGGAGCGGAAAATCCTCTCCGTGTTGTTTCTTTTGTTAAGCTAGGTCACCCGCGTATCATTACCATGAGATGCTTCTTTCCGGTAGCATGCAGATTCGTTGTGCTAATAGATGCGTTCCCACCTAGAGCGGAAACATCTCTGAGAAATAAAGGCTCGTTTTCACGAGACCGTTTGCAAGCTTATGCCTGCCACTATCTCGGGATATTAGGAGAAAGCGCAAAAGGGCAAGGCGAATGAAGTATGGCCGAGGAAGACACGACCCGTCTCTCCGTCGCCGTAAGCACAGGTAGATCGCTAGTTGTACGGATGCACCCGCCCGTCCCCTGTGTCTATATTGACACACCCTCGCTGGTACTTTACCCATACCCTTTAACGCCGGGTCAGAGTTATCACCGGCTACACGGACCCTTATCCATTGCCATTTTACAGCCCTGAAGAGTCACGGGCTCATTGCCCGCATGACGAAACACGTGTCCGCTGGTTGTTTTCTTTGATGTCACCCTTCCAGAAAGGAAGGCCCAATACATTTCAATTTTGAACAAGAACCCTTCATTTGTGTCTACCTTGTTTCATTTAACTACGAATTCTTCTTTGCTTATTATGACATTTACATAAACATACCATAACGTGTGCACAGGACTTTTGTTGTAATTACTGAGTGGGCCCTTGCCACTCTCTGCAGAGGTTTTGGGGTCTCCTCTGACCTTGCAGCACCGTTCCATCACTGTTGCTTTTCACCAAATAACTACCGTTACCAGTAAAGGCGCCGTTCTTTCTGCATGCGTGAAAACCCTCAACAAAACCCAAAAGAACTGCAATGCAGACCGGAAATGAACGAACTCGTCAAGATGCCCCAGAACAGTGATTTCACAAGGGAACACTACGTTTCAAGCAAACGCTCAGGGGCTTATTTTTATGGGTTATTGGGGTAGGGCAGCGCAGGAAGTCTTTTTGCTGTCCAGCCCTACACCAATGTGAAAGGGCAGGAATGCACCGTATATATGCAATTCCTGTCCTTTCCCCCAGTGCAGGCCCACAATGAGCTGCGTAGAGCCAACCCAGGCACCCTTGCAGCTGCATTGCATGCAGGATTGTTTTTTGCAGGAAGTGTAACTGTCCTGCACAAAAATTATCCCATGAGGTGTTTAAAGAGGAAAAAAATGAGGAGAAATAAAAATATTTCGGGGAGATATAAGTTTTCTTTCTCCAGGTTTACATTATTAGGTCGATCTGGGGCAAAGTCAAAACCTATGGGTGTTTCATGGTAAAACCCACTACAAAGCCCATGGAACGCCTCCGTGGTGCAGAGTGAGGCAGCGCATTGACTCACGCTGCTTTGTCTTGCTCCATTTATATAAGCCAATTCAAAGCCATGCAAAGTGGCTTTGCGTGGCTTCATAGAAATGGTTGATAATTTTGCGCCGCGGAGTATCAGAAAAAGTGACGCCCCTGTGATGCAAAGTTCTCATAAATAAGCCCTAATAAGAATAATTTCTACTGTTGATTACAGGCGCATAGCACCAGCTCCCATTTTTGCAGAGGGGCTGTATTTTTCCCCTTGCGACTTTGACCATGTGCAAAACAGAACATAAGGGAGGAAGACAAAATAGGAAAACAATGGCAGAGCGGAAACATTTGAGTGAAAAAGAACCTACAGGACTGAGATAAAGAAACAGGAAGTGTAGGGTGATGTAAAAAGGTGGCATGGGGAGGAATCAGTACTAGGCAGCCTCGCTATTTGCCATCCCATGTATTCCACACCAAAAATTTGGCCCCCCCAGGGACTTATCTTAATTTTTTTTTGTTTACAAATTATGCAATGCACACCCTCCTTAAGCACATACTTAGGAATATGATTTACCATAGCACAAACACGATCCAAAGGCCTTGGACCAATTTCCAATAATATTTTCCAATAATGTAATTGAGAAATACAGGAAGCAGTAAGTAGAGAGAGGGGAGAGAGAAGGCTCTGCACCGGGTTCAGAAAGCTACGTACCAACACCACATTGAAGGAACAACAACAGCTCATCTCTGTATAACATGATCAGGATTTAGTAAGATGACTTTGTCCAGCTACTCAGCAGTGATCACAGAGTTTGCTTTAGGACTCAGACAAGTAATTACATAACACCACCCATCTGACTGACTTAGGCAGGGACACAAGCAGAATACACTCCTCCTTCAATTACTCGGTCACCATGTGCGCATGAGATATGCCACAAGGGGAGAGCAGAGCTGCAATATGGCCCGACTGAAATGCTGGCTGGAAATGCCTCGATTACTTTTCGCTACTTTTGTCTATATCACTCACAGCTGTAAACAACGAGACTCCATTCTGCTCTATCCAATTCGTAACTTGCACTATTGTTGATCCTAAAATCACACGCCTGCGCTCCTTCCTAATTCGAATGTTGTGGTATGATTGCTCTCGCCATATCAGACAGGCTCTGTATGTAGTGTATGAAGTTGGACATTTAAATTCATTTGTGTTCCTGCGCCACACCAAACTATGTCTTAAATCCTCCATCTTGTCTGGCTCCAGTGACAACTGTCTCTCCTACAGGGCATGTGCACGTGAGAAGATCTTAATATGTAAAAATGTAACTAATCTTTACAATATGTAATTAATGAGTGCACTGCCATATTTGTCTGTAACAGTGGCAAAGCAAGTGAGGCGGTCCGCCCCGGGCAGCACGAGTGTTAGGGGTGGCAAGCGCAGGAGTCTGAAGCACCCTTGCTCTTACCTGCTGCATTGTGGGGCGGCAAACCCAGGAATCACCACCCACCCTCGCTCTTACCTGCAGCTGTCATGAGGTGGCAAATGCAGGGACTGCCACGGGCGGCAAAAGGTCTAGCTACTCCACAGGTCTGTAAACTTTTAAAAAACGCTATGACTTTATCGACTTGTGCCATGGGTATTAACATGCAATGAGCACCTGATAATACAGGCTGCCTGCGTTGTGAGAACTCAGCAAAATGACAAATGTTACAGGATTCTTTCAAAGATAACACAGAATAAACATTGTGGGGCAAATTTATCATTGAGTTGCATAGCCCTTGCACAATGGTGCACAGGGACGGAAGAGTGACGTAACACTAAAGTTAGATTTATCAAGTCACGCAAGTCCGCCCTGAGTGGCTTGATAAATCTAGCCTCAGTGAGAGGTTTTATGTGGGCCCCAGAGAAGTCTCCCCTGCCCAGGAGGGGTGCATATGGCAAAAAAAGCCTTTGTTATCTCATGAGATACTGGTTAAATCCTGCAATAATTTGTTCTGTACATTTCAAAGTAAAGGAAATAATGCAAATCCTACCAAATTCCTGTCAAAGTTCTCTGTATGGGAAAAAATATTTCACTTGTCTTACAATATTTAGGCGCAACAAGATACATTACATTATGTGCTGCACAGTCGCAGATAGTTGGACATTATTTTCAATAATATATCAGGCAGAAATTTTCAGTGCATAAGCTTAGTTTGAACAAGCATTTGCAATGGAATAGATCTCGCCATTGGGACCTTATACGTTTTTAGCTATGAAGCACATTATCCTGTGTGAAGCGATTCTGGGTTTTTACTAACCTCTGCAGGTCGTTTTCTAGCAAGACAGTTAAATAGAGGCAGTTTCTAGCAAAAAGTAATCTTTAACCCTTTTGCTGCGGCGGAATTGAAGGGGCGGGGGGGCGCGCGGCGCTCCGACGCTTATGACGGAACCGCTCCGTCACGCCCCTCGGGTGGGCTGTGCTTGTGACGGAGCAGTTCCGTCACGGCCCGCCCGCTCAATAGAACGCGCCGCGCAGCCGTGAAATCAGCGCCGCGCAGGCGCGGCGAGCGGGCCGTGATGGAACCGCTCTGTCACCAGCACAGCCCACCCGAGGGGCGTGACGGAGCGGTTCCGTCATAAGCGTGGGAGGGGTTAAGCAAAAGCGGAAGCCGACAAGTCCTGGGGAAATGCTCCAAATCCCACACAAAGTACATACAACAGATCTTCCAGAGAGCGCAAGCGCTGTCTAGGATCGACCTAAAAATATATTGGTCATCATTCTGAAAGCATAATTACGTTTGGAGGACATCAGTAGTGGTAGCAACCAGGTAGCAATATTACAGCTACATCGGAAGAACATATTTACATGAGTAGATTGGGTGCTCTTAGTGAAAGGGAGGGTCAATAAAATAACATGGCACAGTTAGTTTGTATGTATCTGACTAGTTATTCATTTAGATAATGCACATTTTAGGTCTGTTGTGCAAATTATAGCATACCTCTTCTTGGGACACTTATTACCCCAGAGTGCGTGACTCCCAATTTGCTCGTATACATGATACACTCTACATGCAATGGCAGGCAATCATGATATCTAAAGGGGTATTTTCCCAATTCGAATTACGTGGTATAAATGAGGTGACATTGTTAGGATTGTGACACACCAATGGGGGGGGCTAAAAGTGTATTTGAGTGCTGCTACCCATCACAGGTTGAATCCCTCCTGTTGAAACGCCAGTCGTGTGGATACAACATTCTGCCTATGCACCATTTTTAAAGGACGGAGGGTGGGCTCTTTGGTTTTGCGAGTATGCTGGCACTGAATTTGTCTCTCACACGGTCTCCATCTTGTAATGTGATATGACTCCAATTCGGAGAAAGAGCCAATATTTTGAAATTAAGATTTAGAAGAATTAATTGGGAGATGGGCATGTTTCCATTGAAATACAACTGCACGAACTACCACTTTTAGTAATTTGAACTGTCTTTTCTGCTTAGAGAATGTTACTCCTGAGAATGTGGGATGGGGGAATTTCACCACTGGACTATGTTCCTTGTGCTGGGATGCCGAGCATCATTAAATATAAAAATCTATACTAATATGCCCATTGTATGAAATGGAAAACTTAAACTCAGTTTGATTTACGCGGTTATTAGCCCGCATGGGCATAGCCAAGTCTGACTTGATATAAATTCATCTCCCATAACTGTGTCATGCCAGAGATCTTGTCACATGTTATAGTAACACCTCTGATTTTGTGTATTTCGGACTGGTCTAAGGAGGTATTAAACAGAAAGTTATTTACTTTATAAAAGGGATAAATGTACTTCTAGTAGTTGGGGGCAGTGTACATTATTGGTAATATCCTTTCCTATATATGGTGGTAACAATCATTCTGAAGAGTTGCTATATAAATACTATAATATATAACACTTCCATGTATCGGTTGGGCAGAATCTAATTGATCTTCTAAAGGGGACCATCAGGGTATTGTCATGTATATCCCAACTAAATAGTAGTATATACTCCTTACATATTTGGTTGTACTGCATATTTGAGGATTCAGCTAATGCAATGATATGATGTACAGTAGACACAAAAAACATTGTGCCTTGAAAAAGCTCAAGGCGATACAGCCACACAGGGGGCGACACACGTGTCAGCTGTTTATGATATACCAACAATGTAAAATACATAATGGAATGGGACTTTCCTGAAAAGCTATGTGATGTAAAGCATACAATGAAATATATGATCGCCAAAGATAAATGAAAGACAACAACTAATTTGTGTTCTTTTTACTCAATGTGAAGCCTTCACTATGTGAAGAAAGCTTGTTCTTCTGGGAAAACAGACAACTTCCCTACACTTATTAGGGGCTCTGAGAGGAAGAAAGTTGATGCCCGTGTATCCAAAGAAATTGTGGGGACATATTTAGGCTGTTCATCTCAATCACCCATTATATTAAATGTATGCATTGAGCATTAAGGGCATGATTATGATGTCAGGATTACATGACGGCAATTACAGTGCGACCGCACATGGTGTGGTTGTATACCCCGTTATCGGAGCTTGTGTTGTGGCCATAAACCAACCATTTTGGGGACCTCAATATTCATTTGGACTGTGCGGAGGCCACCGACACAAGGGAATTCAGTGACTCCTTGAATCTTGCTCAACTGACCCAACGGGTTAACTCCCCATCCCATAGGAGGGGCACATTTTAGATGCAGTATGTTCCAACTTCCCTTTAGTTGTCCAGGAACCAATTCCTGTTTCTTGTCTGACCATTTTTTAATTCAATTTTCTTGGACTATACAGACATCTTATCCGACCATGAGGTCACCTAAGGATAGCCATCCTCAACAAATTGAGCCGGCTGCCATGGGCAGAGTCCTGTCAGACACCCGCCCACTCGCTTCTAAAGACTTGGCTGATGCTAATGGGGGTTTTAACAACTGGATCTCACAGGCAGTGGAACATCTTTCCCCACCTCAAGTCAATAAGAGAGTAGTAAGAAACACTCCGTCCAAACCATGGTACTCTGATGAGCTCAAAAAGCTAAAGCAATCACGTAAAAAGCTGGAGCGCAACTGGAGACAAGCCTACTGCCCACTGGAAAAAACAGTACTAAGGAAATTCCAGAAAGATTACTATGCTGCCACCAAAAAGGCCAAAGGCAATTTTTACATGGAGCGCATCGCTCAGCCAAAAAACAACTCAAAAGAAATGTTTTCCATTGTCCAGACTTTCCTGAAGCTTTGCACGGAACGTATTGCCGCTCTTGCCTCTAACTCTTGGAGCGAGGAGCTGTACGGGTGTTCTTCATAGACAAGATCTAAATGATCCAGGACAGCTTCGGGGTTGTTATCCAAGTACAGGTGGAGCACCCCCTACAGATCGCCCCGGACCCAGATCCAACCTGCACCTCCCTGACAGCTTACACGTATTTCTCTGTTGGATACATTGGCCATCCTCAAATGCCTTAAATCAGGTTCCCCAGCAGATCCTTGTTTAGCTAGGCAGTTAGCAGCAGTGGCAGAGATGGTTAAACCTGAAGTGAACAATATCATCAATTTATTGCTTCAAACAGCCACTGTTCCACCTGAGTGGAAACAGGCTAAACTACTCCCTCTGCTAAAAAAGCCCTCCTTAAACCCTGCCACACTAGCCAGCTACCGACCTATATCATTACTCCTGACTGTGGCGAAGGTGTGTGAGAAGGCGGTACACAAATAACTCTCCAAGTTTGTTGAGACTTCTGGTGTCCTCTATCCAGCCCAGTCTGGATTTAGGGTCACATATAGTACTGAGACTGCCCTTGTTGAGATGTCAGAAGCTATTAGAGAATGCCTAGATTCAGGCGGCAGAGCGGCCCTGATTTTATTGGACCTTTCTGTCGCCTTCGACACTGTGCCGCATCGTCAACTATTGGCCCTTCTCTCTAATATTGGAATCTCCGGCTTGCTATGGGACTGGATTGAATCCTTTCTAGAGAACAGGACACAGCAGGTGCGGCTGCCTCCATTTTCTTCAGCATCAAGAAAGGTGACCACAGGATTCCCCCAGGGCTCAACCTTGAGCTCCTTTCTCTTCAATCTATACATTACGCCACTCATCTATCTGGCGGAGGAGCTGGGTGCAAAGATCATAGCCTATGCAGATGATACCCAGCTCCTCTTCATGTGGAAGGAAAATGACCTGTCCCCTGAGTTAGCCAAAAACTGTCTTGCAACAGTTTTTAAATGGCTGGCAGGTGCTCAGCTCAAATGCAATGAGGACAAGTCTGAGGTCCTCATCTATGGGTCTTTCCCTCCGCACTTCAGGGATGACCTTTGGACTATGGGTTACCCCATGCCTAAGTCAACATGGAGTCCAGTGAAGAATCTGGGGGTCGGGATCAGTGAGGACCTCTGATTCTCACCACAGATAAAAAAAATTGGCCGATCTGTGACTGGGGTGAATGTTTTCCCAATGTGCAACATTCCGTCCATCACCTTCTGTGTTTTCTCGTTCGCCCTATGAGGGAAGGGTATGCCCAGACATGGGTCCCGTGCTCACTAAGCCACTGGAGACAAGCTATCCTGGCTGGTGACGGCTGATAGGCAGAAACCGGTACTAGGATGCTTGATTCCGGTCTAGGGAAGATATGGCTTGGCAGTTCGGGCTGGACTGTTCCCATGAGGCACAGGGTCAAGACTGATTTGCATATGGCCATGTCTGATCTGGGGTGGCGTGGTGAGCAAAATAACGATGGATTAAACCCAGATCTGTGACTGGGGTGAATGTTTTGCCAATGTGCAACATTCCGTCCATCACTTTCTGTGTTTTGCTGTTCGCCCTATGTGGGAAGGGTATGCCCAGAGGTGGGTCCTGTGCTCACTACGCCACTGGAGTCAAGCTATCCAGGCGGATGACGGCTGATAGCCAGAAACCAGCCCTAGGATGTTTGATTCAGCTCTAGGGAAGATATGGCTTGGCAGTTCGGGCTGGGCTGTGTCCATGAGGCACAGGGTCAAGACTGATTTGCATATGGCCATGTCTGATCTGGGGTGGCGTGGTGAGCAAAATAACGATGGATTAAACCCAGATCTGTGACTGGGGTGAATGTTTTGCCATTGTGCAACATTCCGTCCATCACCTTGTGTGTGTTTTTAATATAAATCCGGGCCCTTTTACCTCAGGAGACGATTTGATTTCTATGTGCCTCATAGACATCTACACTCCACAGGGCAATGCCTTGCCGTTATACCACGCTGCCGCCGTGCTGGAACTGGATTTGGGTGCAGCTCCCTTTCTTTCAAGGCGGCCAAAGCCTGGAATGCCTTTCTCTACGAACTGCGAAACACCCAAGACCTTAGGCTGTTTAAAAAGCAGCTAAAAACCTTGCTCTTTAACTAACATCCAGCCGCATTCCACGCCCTTCTGTCTCCTTCATACTGGCTTCCGCTCCGGGACACTCCTGAGTATCTGTGCGAGTTATAAATACATAATAACATAACATAACATAACATTGCACAGGCTCCCATAGAGGAATAGGAGCCTGTGTAAATCCCTGCCCCGTGTGGCAGGCACCTACTGGTGCCTGCCACAAAGAGCAGGGATTTACAGGGGAGAAAAAAACCCCAACTGGAGGTCCAGGGGGAAGGGAACCCTGCTCAGGGCCCCCAAATGCACTTTCCGACAGCAAATCCATGTTGGAAAGGCCAACATGGATTTGCTCTTGGAAAGTGCCATCCTAATCCCAAAGACAGAAACGCCTTCCTCATGGGATTATGAGGCCCATACGACTGGCCGACGGGCTACTCTAGTCAGAAGTCAGCCGGATTGACCGGCTGGTTTGAATTCTGACTGAGGTAATTGTAATATAAAGGTCCGAAGTCCAACCAGGGATGTCGGTGGGCACTGGTTGGAGTCTTTCCGACCAACATACTAATTAGCCCTTTAATGTTTTCAAGAGTTTGATGAATTTTATTGCATAATTCCTTACCTGGGTTTTTGTCACAGTTACTTGATGAAGTATTCAATGACATAAAAAGTTCAGTCCGCTCCGGTCATAATTGTATATTTTTTGTTGCTTCTAACTGGTCATGAACACTCATAAAATCAGAGCACAAATAGGAAAATGGACAGGATGCCTTCTTGAGGGCATGAGTTGACTTTTATCTCTTCCTTCACTAAAATTCATTACTTTAATCAACTAATACTCTTTCTGTGAGACTGCTCAAGCAACCTTTGTATATATTGTCTACCATTACAGTGTGTGACTACAAATGGCTCCCTTTTTCCTTCCATACAAGGGACAATTCTTATTAGGGGTGACATTAAGTAATGAGTCTGATTTATAAACACAACTCATTTGAGTGGCATTGTGTGGGGTGAGGTTCATGTCGTTATTCATTTACCACATTTGTTTGCAGTGATGGCCATCAATATCTATAGATCACACATTGTTGCACAAAATAAAATACACAAAACATTTATGACCAACTGATCACACTGATCTGTTATGCATGTGTGCATCTCATCTCATATGATACAATTCCTCCCTGGTTACTAAATGGAAAGGATCAGACTCCTAACATTAGCATAAGGACTATGTGCATGAGTGTGTGGTGTACATGAATGAATGTGAACTAATAAAAACGTTGGGGTTATTTATAGTGTATTTGATCATGTTTGTTCAATTCCAATACAACCACAATAAGGCATTCACACCTCCACATAAAGTAATGGCCGTTCCTCAAAAGATGTACAGATGTGGAGCAGGCCAATTATGAAGCATGTCTCCTATGTTGGTGAGTGAGGGAGTTCCTCCATTTGTTTGAGAAACCATATTTTATCAATGAGATTATCTAGACACAGTAACAAAATACAGCTTGATACTCCCATCTCCAGATAATTTTGAGATTATCTTTAAAATCTCATTCTTTCATCCACACCAAATCACATTCCTTAAAACGTGAACAAAATTATATTGAGGGTTCAACACAAAACAGTTTAACAATGACAATAGAAACTCAATAATTCCGCTCAAGATTCGATACATTTCCATCAGTACAAGTGCTGCATGTCCTTAATTCTAGAATATTGTAGATTATAGAAAAATTGATGGGGTCAGTAGCAAATGGTTGAAATGATCTTTCTCCTCCCACTCCTGAGAGAATAATAACAGATTGCTGAGAATTGCTATGCACTATATGTCCGAAAGTATGGTTAAAATTAGATTAAATATATAACAGCTTAATTGAAACATTGGCATTGGATCACAGTTCACAGTCTTTGCACTTTAATACTCTGAGGCAGGCCCAACTCTCCTCTACTCACCTGCTTCCCCTTAGGGGCTTCCACACTCCACGTCAAAAACTAGGTGTAAGAAGTGGTAGTATGCTCTGCTGCTTACTTCTTGATATGAGAGAATACCGGCATCCGTTCCAGTCTTATGTGGTCAAAACACAGCATTCCACATGTACATTAAAGAACTTTGGTTTCTTCCTGTTAGCTCCAGGACAGTTGGGCGCCACTCCACACCAGGACTGCAAAGGTAGGTACAGTGGTGCAGAGCAAGGAGCTGCAGCTGAGATCATGATTGCCTAGTCCAAGCAGGTCTAGACCTGGGTCAACTTTAATGTACTCTTGGGCAATTTCCTGAAATGATGAAATTTTGCATAGTTCCACACCACTCTCAGTGAAGAATTTACCACAGATGTGCCATTTACTGTAGAAACATACAACGGATGTACAGAAACAGAACAGCACCTATTGTTTGGCACATTTGTTTTTCGCGCTGTTTTAAGCAGGAAATTTATTTTTGTGTCAAAAATTGATGCGACAATGTTTTTTGTGCTAAAATATAGTGCTAAATAATAGATTTACATTTTGCAAAATTGTTTTATTTTCTATAACTGCTACAATCTTCCTGTAATTTTGCAAAGGCAAACTTGGCACACCCCTAATTTTGAGTAGACACAAGTCACATTATTTTAGTCAAATTATACTAATCAGGGAATACACTATCAAAGGATGAATCATGTATAAAACTCCTTCCTATTGAACAGCAACAAATGCTCAGCAACTTTCCAGACAAATTGTGAAAAGTATGCAAAGAGTTACGAACAATCCAAAACACCAAAATCTGAACGTGGTTAAAGTTTATAATAAAGCCTTTCTTCACAAAAATTGAAAATACACCTCTGTTAATTTCGAGTTTTAAAGTGCTTAACTTAGCCTCGCTTTTCCAGCTGTGATCCAAATACGATTAACAAAACTATCATTGAAAAACTCATATCAGTTATAAAACAAAATCCTGCTACTTGAGCAACCTTTCTGCTGCCAACATTTAAATCATATTCTGAAGAGTCAAATTCCAGCCTTATTAGGAGTAACATAATTGTCCCAATTCAGAATAAACATTGGCAATGCCTGTCAGTCTTGCTCATCTTTATGTTCAAGCGAGACTGACTGGCATTGACAATGCTTCTTTATAGTAATCTTCAATGTCTGTCAAGATCGATGTTGTATCTTCCACATTTCTGCTGCAGTTTTTCTAGTGACCATTAGGTTGCACTGAAAGGAAGCAAAATGGTAATGTTACAACATGTCTGTGTTGGCATGGCTGTGTTTGGACCAGGACGAATAACAAATCTACCAGGGGTGAACTAAACAACTCCTGCGGGTGGGTCAAACTCAAAAAGAGTGCGAGACAGCTCCTATTGACATGAAATCCATCCATTCTTGAGCAAGGAGTAGCTCTGTAGAGTACTGTGTATAATGCTGCCTCCCAACAGACTGCTGGAGCTGTCGGTAGCGAGACCACTAAAAGGGCAAACTAATAATCCAACAATGTACACAATGATTTCCTCGCAAAATATGACAGACAGTCTTTGCAAAATATATGTTGTCTCATCTTCAAAAGGGGGCCTTGAAGAACCAAATAATTCCATTAACTCATACAGGATTCTTGAAATTTCAAGGAACAGTATATAACCTTGTAACAATTGATGGAATGGAAAATGGTCTCTAGGCAGGGTTGTCTACTGTTTTCAACCCTATTTACACTTATCATGGAGCCTTTTGTGTGCTGGATTAGTAGAGAGCCCTTGGATCAAGGTGTCAGCTGAGACTCGGACTCGGATGTGGCTATCCTGGGGTATTCTCTTGGTAGACTTTTATAAAAAAAAATTGCTGGGAGTGCTCTGAGTTTAGGATACATTTTTTAAAATAGGTTTGATTTCTCCCTCAAAACTTTGTATTATACTCCTGGGTTCAACTAACCATTAAAAACATTACAGCCTGGTTTCAAGTATCTGAGGATATATTTTTCAAGATTTAAGGCCATCACCCTCTCTCTCATGAGATTTAGACTGCTTTGTAAGATGATTGTCTGCCCATATTTTTATGTATTTTTTTATATAAAACACACCAACACTGACCTCAAAGGATTTCTTCACTAATTTAGAAACGGTGCTTCGCAGGTTGTTATGGGAAGGGGGTTCACTGATGATTGTATTAACAATAGTGAAAAAAGGGTCTATGAAAGAGGTATAACATTCCCAGATCTGCAAAAAAATGCTGGGCATCCCATTTGACTTCCTATTTCTGCAGAAACTTCACAGAGGGTAGACCAGGATTGTAATACAGTGGGCAGGATTATCGACACGTTTTGATGGAGTATCCTGACCCCAAAACCCTAAATAGGGGCCTAAATCTTCTGTGCTCGCAGTCATTACGTGTCCATCCTAGTATTACTTCATTATTTCTTCTGCATCCTACAGCCTCCTCCTCTTTACTCACCTCTTCATTCTTTGTTTATGCTCTTGAACAGAAATTTCTAACATTATGTTCACTGTTTGAAAGTGTTAATTAGTATGCAATTTATTGTAGTGTGTTTGATTCTATATTTTTATAAAAAGAATTGAGTAGGACAATTAACTATGAAATTGTTAAAATATGTATTTTTTGTTGAAATATATGTATACAAATAATAGCTTTCTAATTTTCTTTAGTAGTCCTATATTGGATTTTTAGTAGATTGGGTTTGGGAGATTTTTAAAAAGTGTACATTATAGAGTAAATGTTATGTTAATTGTTTTAATAATATGCAAATTTATATTGTAAAATGTATTTGGTTACATTAAATACATCAATAAATTGTAATCTATACATAATTAAAATAAATGTTAATGGATTTAAAGTTAAAAACTATTTTATTTAAATATTAAAACATATTTAAATACAAAAATTAAAAGTATGTAAACATTTAATTTAATAACGTAACATAATTGTCATTTTTTAATTAAAGTGTTTTTTAATTTTTGTGGATGAAAAATCCTTATAAAAATATATTTTATGTTTTAAAATTTCAATTTGATTGCAAAACTATATGAGTTATTTTTTATTTCAAAATTGGTTTGATATATTTTATAAGTTTATGGTTTTAATTTATTTAAAAAATAATTTAAAATATAGGAATAGCAATAAATATGTTTTCAAATACATTCATTATTAATAGGGATAACAATATTATTTCATATGTGAATGGTTAAATAAAAAATATATAGGTTTGTAGTTTTGGGTAGTGTGTCTTTAAATTAATTAAATAAATTAAATTGGAATGTATTTTATAAATAAAAAACTGTGTGGTATTATTATGTATATAAATTATTTAGTTTGTATTAACGTGTATAAAATGTTTTAGATTGCTGTGGAAATTCTAAACTGCTTTCTACATTGATTTCCTTGTTTTTGGGTTTCTTTAAAAAAAAAAACGGAGCTTTTTTTTAAAGTATTATGTTTATTATGTATATAAAAATGATTTGTCATGTAGGTTTAGATTTTGGGACAGTTGTTCAGACTTTGGTAGGATACTAGTTATATTATAATGTGCTTTTAGCTATTAATTTCAGGTGACCTATTCCTTTGTTGTTTATGAAGAATTTGACTCTAAATTGTATCATGTTGTACATTCTTTTGGTTTGTTTGCAAGGTTTAGGTGCAATTTGTCTAACAGATTGCTCCATTCATAGTTGTTTGTCGCTTTGCTCTTTTTGTGTAATGCTTCCATAACTTTACAGAGTGCAGTGAAGAAGGGATTACGCAGGCCTCCCTTTGACAGGGGCCGGCATATTTGGGACCATATGCACTTTCGGTCCATCGAACAGGATATGCTTAAGGGCAGATGGAGGGAGGGGGAATGCCTCCTAGCGGGGGACCTCTATCCAGGGGTAGACTTCCTCACTGTTCAGAATGCACAAGATACTTTAAATATAAGGTGCCGACGGTTCCTTCATCACGCCAAATTGGAGAACATAGCCAAGGAGATATGGTGCACCACCCGGCGGCCCCACCACTCTCACATATGTTAAGTGGCTGATTACATGGGGGAAGGCAGGTACCTCATTATGCTCATTCACAGGGCTCTCAGGAGCAATATAATCAAAGTCCTCTATTGGGGAAGAGTGGCATGTGAGTCAAACTTGGGGACTCAGAGTGAGATCTTCACTGTGATCTGGATAAAGGTGGTCTCCTGTAACAGCAGGTTTAAGTTATTGCACTTAAATTTTCCACATCATATCTATATGACCCCTCTCAAGCTTCATAAAATGCACCCCAATAAGGTAGTGAAATGCGTGCACTGTGGGGAGGAGAAAGCCACATTTCAGTACCTGGATTGGCAATGTGCAGAGGTCTATAGTTTATGGGCCGAAGTGGTCCTCAGAGTCTGGGGATCCATGGATGTCTCTGTACCCTGTGCACCTGTGCACCTGGGGTATGTCTGCTGGATATGATAAAGAGGCACTGGAGACGCAAGACATCCAACACATTTCTACAACTAGCACTGCATCTAGCTTAGCATAGAATTGCTATAGGTTGGATGGGATCCCGGACTCTAAGTATAGACCTGTGGGTTTGAGATGTGCTAAAAAGGGGGATCGCAGAGGCACTGGTCTCACCAAACTTGAGGGGGCCTCCCTGCAAGGCAAAAGGAGGGGTCGTCTCCAGCCTCAATCAGGAGCTCTGCAGCCAGAGTGCTGTGCTGAGGGGGGGCCCCTGGAGCTTGGGGGCCCCCGCCACCATGGGGCTGCGGGGGCCTGTGCTATGCCCCGGCACTGAGGAACAGCACATACTCCTTTCCCGCACAGATGAGGGGGCACTCCAGGAAGTGGCAGCCTGGAGGCTCCTTCTAGATGAGTTTAATGAATATGGGGCCTCGAGTCCTGGCTCTGATCAGAGTGAACAGAATGCATGTACAGCTGCAGAAAAACACTGTTGTCAGGTGTTGAAATCACCAAGCATGGAGTTGCTAAATTCCCAAGTTGGGTCAGCTTATGGACTTTGAGTATGTACTACTTTCTATCCTGCACTTATTTTCATTTCCAGGAATGCTAAATGCAAAACTCCACATGACAATATGCACTGCATGTTATGGGTATTGTTTTGAAAAATGCAAAAAATAAAAGTTAGAAAAAAACTTTATAGAGTGCAGGTTGGATTCTACCTAGGATGGATTAGAAGGTGTTGTGCCATCACTCCACTTCATTGTTTGTTTGGCATCCTGTACCAAGGTGCTATCATAGACATTCCACCATGGTATTTAGAATTCAGATTGGTGTCTGTGTCCAGAGCAATGCAGTCTGCCAACCCTGGTGTCTCTAAAATATTTCATTAGGGGGCTTAGTATGTCTTTGTTTTGTTGGTAGAAATAATTTCTATTGGTAAATGGTAGTGGTCAGCTACCTCTGGGACAGGGGCATAGTCTATAGTTTTTTTTTATTTCAAAGGCAAATTGGCTATTTGTAGAATATTCTAGACTTAGGGGCTGATTACGATAGTGGTTGGATGAGCGTCCGAATGTCATTGTTTCGGGATCAGGACTACCCGGCAAGTAGGCAGCAGACCCGACTGCTGTGTAGGCGGTTGGAAATATACCCTTTTGCATTGAGGCTTGTGCTGTGACCCTTTTACGAGGGCCCAATGCAAAAAGGCATGTTTAGAAACATCCCTGCCTCGTGTGCCAGGCACTAGTGCGGAGGCCCAGGGGGACAGGACCCTGCTAGGGGCCCCTAAATTAGATTTCTGTCAGTCTTTTTAAGGCGGTCGGATTGCCATGAAAAGGCAGAGGGAAAGGGACATCTTTATCCCGACTGCTGTGCCTGCACAAGCACCAGTGCCATTTAGGGATTACCTGTCTAACCGCCGCCTGACAGGATCTCTAATCCTGTCGGAGGCAGCAGTCTTTCCTGCCGCCCTCAGCGCTCCGACCGCGGGCATCGTAATCTAGTGCTCAGACCACTGCCCTGGATGTCGGGTGGACCGTCACCGATGGCATGTAGGTGGCGGTCCGTACAACATCGTAATTGAGCCCATGGTGCAAATTGTTAGAGGTGTCTTCATATACTTTGATTAAAATATTTGTAACAGCCATGTATGGCTGTGTGGGGGTAACATTTTGAAATGGTTTGAATCATGGCCTGCTCAAAGTCTTTGATTACATTTGTGGGAAGTAGTTATTTGTTTTATGTTTAATGTGGCTTAAAAGATCGTAATAAGTGCTGCTTTGTTTATTTGGTAGTAGGGCATATATAAAGGAGATATTTGTGTTTTGATATTCACCATATATGGTGTAAATCAGAGTGAATGATTTGGGACACATATTGAAGGTCCCATTCATCATCCAGGTTTGACAAAGGCTTAGTTTTATTAAGTTATTTGCTGTTTAAAATATAAAAATTTGTTTTGCACGTTTTAGGTTGTCATATAAAAGAAAAAATTCTCATTATGGGCCTTATTACGATGACGGTAGGTCAGGCGTCAGACTGCCATTGCAGCGGCATTTGGACCGCCCAACAAATAGTCGGAGGTTCCACCCACCATAATATAATACCACCGTCGTATAGGAGGTCAGAAATATGCCTTTTTTCTATTGTGGTTTGTGCTGCGGCCCGAAAAGGTCCACAGCACAAGCTGCAGTAGAGAAACTGATGTTTTTAAACATCCATGCACCATGTGGCAGGCATGTATATTTGGGGGGAACCACATGTGCTCCCCTGGCCACATAGCCGGCGCCCACGGGGGCAAGGGCCCTGCAAGGTGCGCCCAAAGTCCCTTTCTGACAGCCTTTTAATGGTATTGTAACTGCCATGAAAAGGCTGTAGGAAATTACTGTCTAACCGCTGCCTCGACAGGCTCCTTGAGCCTGTCGGGGGCGTCAGTCTTTCCCCAACCCTCTGTGCTCCGACAGCCGGTATTGTAATCTGCCAATCAGAATGCTGCCCTAGATGTCGGGCCGACCGCCACCGATGGCCTGTCAGTGGCAGTCCGTCTGACATTGTAATTAGAGTCTTTGTCTCACTATTAAGTGTACAGGTATTTCTATGTCTTGGTATACTCTAGGGGCACGAGAAGTATTGCTGGTGGCATTTTTAGTTTAGTTGTGTTTTTGATACGAGTAAAAAACACAAATGGCCCGATTTACAAGGGCAATCTGAGACAAAAGTCTAACTTTGCGACTTTTGGTATTCACAAAGGTCATTTACGAGTCCCGGAGCTTTCGGAACACCCCAGTATTGAGATCTTCGTTGAGGAATGGCTGATGGCCATCATACTGGAGAACAAGGTCCCCAAGCTGTTCTCTGTGGATTGGACGCACAGCATCCACATCACTCCATTCCTCAACTACTGTGACAGGGTTCTCATACTGCAACAGTTCCACATGAAGGGCCCCTGGTGGTGTGAGAACGTGGAGATGCCGGAATATCCGAACTTCACGGCCAGAGTGCACTGACTTAGGTGCTCCTACTTAAAAGTGAAAGAGAACCTTCAGGAGCTGCAGTTCCAATATGCACTACTGTTCCCTGCAAAACTAAAGGTGATAGATACTGAGTCCTCCCACATCTGCTCGACTCCTGAAGATGTCTGGACCTGGTTTCACGTGAAAGGCTTAACACAAAATGCAGAGAATAATCGAGCAGAGGAAGACAGGGTGGTCCCATACCCTAAAAGCAAAAAGACTCAGTGCTGCTCAGACACTGCCACCCAGGATCAGGTGACTGCGTAGGAAGCATGTGCAGTGGAGATGGCTCCCAGCATAGCACAAATCCTATCACAGTGCTTCAGCTTGAGCCTGTCTTAGACTCACAAGTGCATCTGAGATGTTGAGCATGAGCAGCGCCCATGATTCTAAAGACATACAGAGGTCAGCTGATGACCTACTATGACCACCTTATTAATATCAGAACCTCTATCCCTGCCCACAGCAAAGACAATCCGACCCTGTAGTATTGTAGCTAAAGTCGGTGTGCCAGACACTAAGACCTCTCAGACAAGATCCCACAACTAAATTCCCATAATGGGGACTATTGCTCATATTCACACCCTGCAGTACCATGTCCTGATGTACGGTATGGCTACTCCCACCAAACAATATTGCATCCATGCCTTCCTTAAGCGCCTTCATGTACACATTGCCATGCTATTGGAAACTCATCTCACACTGACTCAATCAATCAATCAATCAATCAGGGAATTGTAAGCGCGCTAATCACCGGTGAGGGTATCAAGGAGCTGAGAGGGGGGTCCGCAGATCTGTTTAGCTGAAGAGCCAGGTCTTGAGGGCCTTCCTGAAAGTGTTCAGGGAGGGGGAGCATCTGATGACCGCCGGTTGCTCGTTCCAGGTCTTGGCTGCAATGTGAGAGAAGGATCTTCCCCCTGCTCTGGCTCTGTTGATGCGCGGGGTTTCGGCCATTGCGAGGTTGGAAGATCAGAGGTTTCTTTTGGGTAGGTGGAAGTTGATTCTGTCGTTGAAGTATTTGGGTCTGTTGTTGAGTAGGCATTTGTTGGCGTGAGTGAGGATTTTGAAAGTGACTGTTCTCTCCACAGGGAGCCAGTGGAGGCTACGTAGGTGTTGACTGATGTATTCGTGTTGGGGGATGCCGAGGACGAGTCTGGTGGCGGTGTTCTGTATTGTCTGGAGTTTGCGGAGTAGGGCTTGTTGATGCTGGTGTAGAGTGCGTTTCCATAGTCCAGCCTGCTGGTGATGAGTGCGTGGGTGACTGTCTTCCTTCACTCAGGAGGGATTCACTTGAAGGTCTTGCGGAGGATGTGGAAGGTGTTGAAGCACCTGGAGGTGACAACGTAGACCTGTCGGTTCATGGTGAGTGATGAGTTGAGTATGATGCCGAGTTTCTTGGCGTGGTCTGAGGGGGTAGGGGGGCTTCCGAGGGCAGTTGGCCACCAGCTGCTGTCCTATGCAGAAGGGGTGGTACCGAGGACGAGAACGTCTGTCTTCTCAGCGTTGAACTTCGGGCAGCTGTTGGTCACCCAGACTGTGAAGTCTTGCATTCCTTTCTGGAAGTTGAATTTGGCAGTGGTGAGGTCTTTTGGTGAGGGAGAGGATGAGCTGGGTGTCGTTGGCATAGGATACGATGTTGAGGATGTGTTGTTGGATGATGGCTACGAGGGGGGCCATTTAATGTTGAAGAGGGTGGGGCTGACTGAGCTACGAAGGCATATGGCACCACCGTATTGGCATATACCCGGGGAGTGCTCATCTGGATCACACTTTCGGGTTCCATATGTCGTGGATATTCACAGGTAGACAGGGTGGGCGCTTGGTTATACTAAAGGACCACTATGATGTAGTTCCCCTTAAACTAGTGGCAATTTATGCCCCCAACACTAACCCGTCAGGATCCTGGGGGGTGACTTCAACTGCATGCTGGACAATGATGTTCACCGCTCTACCCCCCCCTTATTCAATGCCACTTGCGTTCATACAATACAACACTATCACAATTGTCTCACCCACCGACTGTTACTTGATGCATGGGTACTCAGACACCCGCTAGAGCATGAATACTCCTTTTAGTCTAAGGTTCACGATGTACACACCAGGATAGATCTCTTTCTCTATACAGACCAACTGGGTATGCAGATCACCTGGGTGGAGTACTTAGCGCACCATTGCCCCATGTTGGTCACCCTGCGATAGGGCAGACAACAATCTACCATACCCACCTGGGGGCTGCAAGTAGAAGCTCTCTCGGGCTTCCCATTCTGGGAGGACATGGCACAGTGCATCACTCACTACTGTGACCTAAATAAGGGCTCTACACCAACCCAGGCACTGGAGTGGGACTCACACAAAGTTGTCACGTGAGGACCTCATGAGGGATATTATGACATCTGCAAGAAGAGTTAGTAGCTCTCAAGCAAGAAATGTGGCCTCTGGAAATAAAGGTGACTGACCGCACTGTGACAGTCGAACAACTCCAGCAACTATACAAGCAGCAGACTGACGCTGAGGCATGCCTGGGAAAACATGGCTATAGCAGCGCAGAACCATGCTGCATGTCGAGTGGGATCACTGAGGGAGCTTACTGGCATGACTAGTAAAGGAAAACCTGCGTTAAAGCCCCACAGGGGCGATCAAACTAGAGGACTGCAGAGTA
The DNA here is from genome assembly GCF_964261635.1 of Lissotriton helveticus. NCBI lineage: Eukaryota > Metazoa > Chordata > Amphibia > Caudata > Salamandridae > Lissotriton > Lissotriton helveticus. Next base: position 768,436,654 of record NC_136068.1, read on the forward strand.
GTAACATCACAGGTGGACATGAATGCTGCCTTTCGGGAGTATTATCGCGTTTATACACAGCGACAAACCCCCACCGCCGGGTCACATGCAAGGGTTTTTACACAACCTTTAAGATTGAACCTGCTGCAGCGTTCCGTGATGGATGAGCCTCTACAGTTGGCAGGAAATACGGGCGGGAATTTCTCAAATTGCACCGGTCCCCCAATCGAGTATTATACTACTTTCTATGCTCAGACAACTCAAAGCCTGCTGGAGATGTTTAATGAGGCCAAAACTATAAGGCAACAGTCAGACTCACTGTGAGGGGCCCTCATTTTAGTCCTACTAAAACCTAGCGGAGACCCATTGGACTTAATTCCTATCTCCCTCTCTCACTCTTGAATCTCGACTGTGAGATTCTGGGAAGAGTTTTGGTGAATTGCCTGCTCCCTATCATCAGCACTCTTGTACATGTCAACCAATCTGGATTCACACTGGGACATGGCACTTTCACTAACATCCGCTGCCTACTATGCCTCATACACGGCACTGCCACCAAAGCTCTTGGTCAGGTGGCAGTGTTGTTAGTCATTGAGAATACATTTGACACTCTAAGCTGGGACTTTCTCCTCCTGACCCTTCATCACATGGGATTTGGCCCTGGCTACCTGGGCTTGATCCGTACTCTGTACAATAGTCCGACGGCCCGGCTTAGGACAGGTCAACTGATCTCAGATAGCTTTGTGATACAGAGAGGCACCAGACTGGGGTGTCAGCTCGCCCCACAAATTTTTGCCTTGGCTAAGGAGCCTTTGGCTTGTCACTTCCGACAATGGACACACCAATGTGGGATACAGGAGCTGGAGGCCCACCATGTCATCTCTCTGTATGTAGACAATGCCCTGGTCTATCTTCGCAATGTGGAGGTCTCCCTACGGGACTAATGCTCCTACTGGAGGGCTTTGGGAATGTCTCTTGGCTCTAGGTGAATTGATCTAAATCATATCAATTCCCCCTGGCACCACGTCCCGAACGCAATATGAATGCCCTACTGGGCCTTCGCCTTCAGTGGTGCTACGATACTTGTAAATACCAATGTACTCAGATATACCACTCAAAACAGAACATCAAGGAAGGAAATGTGGGCAAAGCAGTGGCTCTGTCTGACGGTCTCTGCCTTTCTGGCAAGCGTTGCCCCTGTCCCCACTAGGCAGAGTGGCGATCTGCAAGATGTTAGCACAACCCAGTCTGCTTCAGTTCATTGTGGTACCATTCCAATAGTGCTCCCTAGAAAGTATTTCTGTGAGCTACATGGCTGCTTGAATTGTTAAAGAGTGAGGGCAGCTGCTGGGTTCCCAGTAGCGGCTCCTGGAGGGAGTGCTGCGGGCTGGTGGGTTGGGTGGGGGAGGGGTAGGGTTGGGGATAGTAAACTCCGGCTCACGGCTGAACGGAGGTAAGTACAAGGACTGTTATTTTTAGGTATCGGCTAGAGACTACTGTAGTTGTCTCGTTAACCTATTGTCACTTTAGTTCAGTCCAAAGAAGAGCATGGGTCTGAGATAGGGTCACTCTCCTTCAGTCATTTCCTTGTAGGATTAGTCAGTCACATTTTGCTTTAGTCCGAAGGACCGTAATGTGATGTTTGGCTTGTTTGGTTGTTTGAGTGGCAACATTTGGTCTTCTTACAGTCTATTTTTACATCTGTAACAGAAAACCACTGACAAGCAAAAGAGTTTGCATCAGTCTATGAACTTCTATGGTATACATTCATCCTTTTGAGTGTTACTCTGCTGCTCAGAGTGATCATAGCTTCTACTCTACCACCACCCCGCTTCTGAGCAGTGCTGCCCACAAAGATACTGGTTCCTGCTGCTCCTCCTCTACTCTACCCTCATCGTTAGCATGGTCCACAGTGTTTTTGCTTCTGCTTTGCCAAAACCATTTCTTTTTAATGCGGAGTGTTCTTCAGACACTCTGAATGGTATTGTGTATCAAAGGATATACAGTGCATTTGAAAAATCTTCTGATAGCTTGACAAAGTAGTGGTTCACTATTACCACCACCATTATCATTACCTCTACCATCACTACCATTAGCTCCATCACCATGAGTGCTACCATTACAGGCAACACTATTACCATGACCTTCCCTACCACCATTATCACCACCACATTGTCACCCCTGCATTACATCACCATTATGACCACAGCCATTACAACTACCAACACAATTACCACCACCACAATTACCACCACAGCCAACTCCATTATCACCATCACCAACATTACCATCACCGCCATCATTATCTTTACCATCACCACTACTACAACCACTATCATTACCACAATTATGGCCACCACCATTACCACCAATGCCATTGCCTCCTCCACCGTTGTCATCAACATCATTGCCACCATCACCACCACAACCTGCACCATTACCACCACCATCATCAGCATTACCACCACCAACACACCTTTACCATGGCCAGGACCAACACTACCACAATTAGCAGTAGCATTACTAACAGCATACCAACATTACTATCATTATCAATACCACCACAATCACCACAATTAAAGTATTACTACCATTACCACCATCACTACCATTACAACCACCACCGTTACCAGCAGCACCACCATCAAACAACACTGCCATTGCCACCATTACAATTCAGAAAAGGGGGTGGTGATGAACAGAGTGTCTGAATTAAGCAGACCACTCTTACCCAGTCCAAAGATCAGGGCTTGATCCATCACCGTTATTTAGCTCACTGCCCCATCCCAGCTCAGAACCTGGCTATATGCAAATTAGTCTGTCCCTGGCCCAGTGCATCATGGGAACAGGGCAGACCAAACTACCAAGCCAATTCTTCACCAGAAAGGATACAAGCTACCGGGGACCGGTTTCTGGCATTTCAGCCTCTTCGGCCCGGCTTGCTTGAATCCTGATGGAGCAGTGAGCAAGGGACTCATGTCTGAGTATACCCTGCCACACCTATAGTGGCCAAAAACGATTCAGAAAAGGGGGTGGTGATGAACAGCCCTTTGCTCATTGCACCATCAGGATTCAAGCAAGCCGGGCCGAAGACGGCTGAAATGCCAGAAACCGGTCCCCGGAAGCTTGTTTCCTTCCCAGTGTAAGAATTGGCTTTTGTAGTCTGGTCTGCCCTGTTCCCATGATGCACTGGGCCAGGGACAGACTAATTTGCATATAGCCAGGTTCTGAAACTGGGATGGTGCAATGAGCTAAAAAACGGTGTTGGATTTAGCCCTGATCTCTTGACTGGGTGAGAGTATTCTGCTTAATTCAGAGACTCTGTCCATCACCACCCCTTGTTGTAAATATTTTTGTCCACCCTAAGCGTGGAAGGGTATACTCAGATGTGAGTCCCTTGCTCATTGCACCATCAGGATTCAAGCAAGCCGGGCCGAAGACGGCTGAAATGCCAGAAACCGGTCCCCGGAAGCTTGTTTCCTTCCCAGTGTAAGAATTGGCTTTTGTAGTCTGGTCTGCCCTGTTCCCATGATGCACTGGGCCAGGGACAGACTAATTTGCATACAGCCAGGTTCTGAAACTGGGATGGTGCAATGAGCTAAAAAAAGGTGTTGGATTTAGCCCTGATCTCTTGACTGGGTGAGAGTATTCTGCTTAATTCAGAGACTCTGTCCATCACCACCCCTTGTTGTAAATATTTTTGTCCACCCTAAGCGTGGAAGGGTATACTCAGATGTGAGTCCCTTGCTCATTGCACCATCAGGATTCAAGCAAGCCGGGCCGAAGACGGCTGAAATGCCAGAAACCGGTCCCCGGAAGCTTGTTTCCTTCCCAGTGTAAGAATTGGCTTTTGTAGTCTGGTCTGCCCTGTTCCCATGATGCACTGGGCCAGGGACAGACTAATTTGCATACAGCCAGGTTCTGAAACTGGGATGGTGCAATGAGCTAAAAAACGGTGTTGGATTTAGCCCTGATCTCTTGACTGGGTGAGAGTATTCTGCTTAATTCAGAGACTCTGTCCATCACCACCCCTTGTTATAAATATTTTTGTCCACCCTAAGCGTGGAAGGGTATACTCAGATGTGAGTCCCTTGCTCATTGCACCATCAGGATTCAAGCAAGCCGGGCCGAAGACGGCTGAAATGCCAGAAACCGGTCCCCGGAAGCTTGTTTCCTTCCCAGTGTAAGAATTGGCTTTTGTAGTCTGGTCTGCCCTGTTCCCATGATGCACTGGGCCAGGGACAGACTAATTTGCATACAGCCAGGTTCTGAAACTGGGATGGTGCAATGAGCTAAAAAACGGTGTTGGATTTAGCCCTGATCTCTTGACTGGGTGAGAGTATTCTGCTTAATTCAGAGACTCTGTCCATCACCACCCCTTGTTGTAAATATTGCCACCATTACAGCCATCTTTATCTCACCACCATTACAACACTACTATCATTACCACCACCGCCATTATCATCATTGCAACTACAATCACTGCCACTATTATTACATCATTACCATTATTATCACCATTACTACCAGCACCACCAATACAATTAACATCACTACTGCCACACCAATTTTACCAACATCACCACCATTGTCACCGTTACAGTAACCACCACCTTTAGGCCCACCATTGCCATCATTGCTAGTTCCTTCATTACCACCACTACTATTACCATCATTGCCACCATCAATATTACCAACACCGTTCACCACAACTATCACAGTTATCACCACCACTACAATACAAACTATGACTATCACTACCATCATCACAACTATCAACACCATTGCCACTGATACTATCACCATCACCACTATCACAAATATCACCAACTCCACGAGTGTCACCAGCACCACAAATACATCATATTCACCAATATTACAACCACCACTCCCACTGGCAACACTATTACCATCACCACTACTACCATCCAAACCACCACTACAGGCATCACCTGCATCACCATTGCTACCAGCATAACCACCACTGCAAGATTCATGTGTGCTTGTGTGAGAAAAAAAGAAAAATGTGTTTGACAATGTTGTGTGTGCATGAGAAAAAGGGTGATATGGACACATGTGTGAGAGACATTGTGTTATTGCCATCAGTAAAGAAATCAAGACCTTTTGGCTTCGTCACTGCCTATTGTAACATGGGCCACTTTTTTAAAATCAATATCTGCGTATTTAGACTTTATTTTGTATGCTATTAGAATGAGAATGGAAAATATAAGGTTGGTTAGTGGTCCATATTTGTTCTATTTTGTCACAGAGTGGGGTGAGTATTTTCAAGAGAAACATTGGCTCGGGTAAATTAGCTTTCCAGTTGCGCTTGCATGATAGTTATTGACAGTTATATGAAAAGGCATGTAAGATAAAGCTGGGGTTCCAACAATTTGTAGCTTCATGATCTCTGCCAATGCTTGCTTATACAGTGCTGATGAGAAAAGACAGCGGTGACCCATTTAATTGCTATAAATTGGGCATGATTTAGAGACGGGTGGCAATAGAAAATGCTTTGATCTCTGGAGGCGGATGTAAAGCATCTTTTGTTGGAGTCTACTTGTAGAATGACCTTTGCCAAAGTGATAGTATACCATAGGTAAATCTACTGAAGGAAAATACTGCAACTGAGGCCTTGCCACCTCCTCCTCAATCTGAAGGAGTTTCCATTATTAGCCAATTCAAACTGAAGACCATGACTTTTGGGATCCAATAGTGGATTCCTTTCCCGCATCCCTCAGTCCCCACTCACCTCATCCTCCCTATTTATTTTGCAACTTAAGGTCTTATGCGCCTTTTGTTCCGCACCAGCTGCAAAATTGTATTTTTCTACATCATGCGCTTAAACATTTTCATAACATGAACTTCTCACACTTGCTTTATGAATGGCCTGTTCATAAGATATTATGCCAACAATTTATTACCGCTGTATTTCAAGTGTTTTTTTATTGATTGAAAACTTCTTATATGATATTAAACAAAGAAAGGATGCATGTGTGACACCAGTCAGGGCTTTAAGTGGAGAGGGTGCCTTCAGGTCTCAGTAATTAAAAATAGGCATTAAAATGGGTCCTGTCGCGCACTATGTACAAGTCCTATAGTTTACAAGCGAACGCACTGATCAGTTTTGGAACAATGCATTCGAAGAATGTTAAAGTAATCCATGTCAGAGCATTACATACTGTTCATCTTTCACATGTATTACTTAATCTTGCATTTCCTAACAGTTTTTGCTATTTCCAGGTTGATGTGCTTCTTATTTCTTTCATGGAGCATATTTCTCTTGTATTTTGTTTGTGTAGCATAGTTCTTTTGTATAGTGGATAGTTTGATCTGAGTTGTCTCCAGATGTTTATAAGGGGTCACCATTTGAGAGTGATGGAGCCGAACGTGAAGGCAATGCCAGTTGCTCACAGTTCCTGTGAATGAGTCAAAAATGTGTTCAGAATACATGGTCATCCAGTCCTTGGACTCTCTGCAGAGCCCACAGAGCAGTGCCCACCTATTCCAGCTGCAAGTTTGATTCTATACAAATGTGTGTGAAGGAGGTACACAGTTGTCAAAATATTGACATGCCGAAAGTAGAGAAAATGCAGGGCTTTCAGGTGTATGGGTGCGTAGTGTGTTTGATGGTGGTGTAGTGAAGGAGATGCGAGGAAGGGCATTTAGGAAAGAGTGAAAACAAAGTGCCAGAGAGACAGGCAATGAGATGCAAGGATGTGGATGGTGGAGATGAGCCAAGAAAAAGGAACACATGTTCTGGCTGGTTTTGAGTGTATGTCAGATTTCGTGTTATAAATCAGGATGCAATAATAGAAAGCTCAGAGAGGCACCAAAATACTGATGGTGGCATGCTACAGAAAGCACAGAAATGTAGTTGATAAGCCACACCCCTAATTACATAGGCCACATGCCTTGTAGGGATCCACCCCCACTCCCCACTTTTTCATCCCACTTAAAGCACTTGCACTAATAGAGAAAAGTACTACTTTAGTGTCTGGTAAGTAGAGATAGTAGTTTGGCTGGTCAAAGCATTTCAGCGTGTGGCACTTGCCTCTAAGTTCCTAAAGGAACCCGCAGCTACCAAGCCATGCAAAGCTTGTACATTTCTATCCTACAATTGATTTTCCCACCCAAGGTTTTCCTTAATTAGCAAATGCAAGCATCCTCTCGGTGCTGCCTTGAAGGATGTAATAAACAATGCAGGTTTCTCCTTCATGCCCAGGAGTCCAGGCAAGTTTGTGTTTCATTCCTGGCACACCGGGAGAAGATCTTTAGCTACTGCGGGAGCAGGGACATTAACATTCACCTCACACTCCCTTTAATTTTAAGAAGCTCCATTAATCTGCTGTCTTTGTTTCAGCCCTTAAATTATACCTCCCCTCTGAGACTTTGCTTTGCAGTTTTGGTACTAAACAATATCTATATTTTAGCGCGGAAATAAAGATCTGGATTCACTTTCAGTTTAACCTGATTCAAAACACATGTGAGGCTTTATTTATCCATTTTCTCTCGAAATGAAAGCCACAGTAGATCTTTTTTTGATTATATTGTCCCTGGGAGAGGCAGGAGTAATCCGAGATGGAGAAACTTAAATCACTGCATTCTAATTTACGGAAACAAAACTAATACCAAAAGAGGCTTTTTTTCTTCCCCATTTTCTTTATTGCAATGCTCCCCATTAAGCTGTCCACAGTCACAATTCATAACGATGAATAAATAAGGGAAAACGCTGCATCTTGTGCAGCGAATGAGGATTTACAATTCAAGGCAGGAACAATTTTTCCATGAAAACCAAAAGGGCTTGCCAGAGGCTTAAGTATTGCAGTCAGTCATTGAAATGCGCTTTTTGTGAAGGTTGGATTGTGCCACCCACATTCTTTAGCGTGTATGAGCACACTTAACGCCCTACTTTGTGAAATGGTTTCTGCTTGCCAATCTAGCCGCGTTATCACAAAGGTTATTGTATAAGAGACTTGTCATTGCAGAAAGATTTTACTTTCTCTTCGGGAGATTTGCATGTCCTGTCTGCTTTTTGGGAGACCGTCTCAGGCCCCTGCAGCATGTTCTTCTCATTCCTGTGTAACTAAAATTTAATTTTCATGCAGCCTTCCTGATAGTCACTGGACTCTGATGAACAGGCTGCCGCACCAAATATCTGCAGCATATTTCCTTTTTTATGCATAGGTACTGAGATGGAAAACCCATGAGAGAAAATAGAATTTAATAGAAGAACATCACATGCAAAGGTATAGCAAATTTTCCATTACAATGCAGCAATGAATGTAAGCTGTTAACACAAAAACACGCATATAGACCTATAAACTAGTAAATGTTTTTTGCACAACTGCATGGGGCATTTTGAGTATGTCAAGTAGTATGTTGAAGTAATCATCTACATACACTATATGCCTTTGTAAAGGAGCCACAAAATATCTGAAATTGGAAAAACGTGCCAATTCAGGGAATATTCATATGCAGTTAGTTCAAATGGAAAGAACTGTGCCTTCTTTGCGCTTTCATTAATTACGAGTTGAACGTTTCAGGGCCGATTAACAAAGGTATATAATTACTCCTGTAGTACTTCCCGTACTCATTAATGCTTTTGGGAGTTGCCCCCATACTTCCTATTGTCAACAATTCTCATGACTACTTAAATCCATTCCTAAAAATGGATACTTTGTCTCCATTACTATCAATTATTCCATTAATTGAGATATATTTATTTTATTTCATTTACCTTCTTTTTAGCAAAGCAATACCAGCACGCTTCAAAACAAACCCGTCACAAAAGAGCAGAATTCACCCTCTTATAAATAACTTTGAGTATGACACTTCAGAAGAAAAACAAGGACAATGCCTCCAACAGTGAAGATATGCAAATAAGTACTGAATTTAAAGCATGAACTAAAAAGAAAAAAATAAGGTCTTATGATTTAGAATTCCAATAAATCATAAATCATTACAAACCAAAGGAAAAGAGGACAACAGATGTCAGAGTTGAAGAGCGAAGACAGAATGACTGGGGCTGTAGAGAACAACACTCAAATAGTACAGGAAGGCAGTGAGGGGAGATAGTAAAAGTAGTATTTGAAAACGAGTAAAGGGCAGGAGGTGGGAAAGAAAAGATAATTAACAGACACGAAAAGCAAGAGATCAAATGATAATAAAAACCAAAGTCTTACAGGTTAACCAAAGTATAGGAAAGAAGGTTATAAATAAAGTGAATATGGAAAAAAATTATAACTTCACAATTGCAATATTGTTTCAGAAGGATCAGTGTGCAGTTGGGGAAAAGAAGGGGGACAAAGAGAAGTTGTTTTGGGTTTGGGTAATAAAACAGAGAGAGAGAGTAGGAGAAGTGGGGAGACAAGAAAAAGCTGATAAAAATCTAAACATACCCAATGAAACATGACAATGATGTCACAATATTTCTAAAATAAAGTCAAAGTCATTAACAACAGCATCATCAAAAAAATGTCTAGGACAAGTTAAAATAAGAAGAGAGGGCACATGATTACATAAAGTGGTACACCAGGCCATCTCCTTGGAGAGGCCCTAGGCAAAACCCTGTCTTGGTACTGCCAAGCTGTATAAATTGGGCCCCTGTAAATTGGTTGATTTAATTCACTGTAAGTATGATGGCTATGGGGACTTCAATAGCTTTATTCGGTCGATGTTGACCATAAAACACATATAAACATGACAATAGCAGCAAGACAAAGAAGAAATTCACACGTATGTTAAAATATAATAATACAAAAGAGAAAATTACAATTACGAATCAAGAAATGGCAGCAGGGTTCAGGCAAAGACCTCCCCTCGATTTTGGGCACTTGTTTTACGTTATATGTTACCTTCATGCTCCAAACCAGAAGAATTTACTGCCTGAATGACTGCCGATAGGGAGGACGTAACAGTTCTCAAAGCCACTGGGAAGGTCTCCACCCTCAGTGTGATGAATAGCCCCTTCATTTCATTGTAAACATCATATTAAGACATGTTTCAGGAAGCGATTGAAATTTTACCTTTAGGTGAAATAAACATAACATAGAGTCATTAGCTTTCAAGAGTGATTCACATTTCATGCCCTCTCAAAATGTCTGGTTCAGTACAGTTTTACCGGGGGCAGCATTCAGAGGAGTTCGAACTGTCACCCAGATTCAGTTACTTGAACTATACCCTGAGATGGTTTAACCCCTTCGCTGCTAGGCCTTTTCCCCTCCTGTGCTAAGGTTTTTTTTGGCGTTTTGGAGTAGTGCGTGCTTAGGCCCTTGTAACTTTTTGACCACATAAGGTATCCGCTCCAAATTTGCTTCCTTTTCTTCCAACATCATGTGGATTCTAAAGGTGCCCAGGGTTTGTGGATTCCCTTGGAGGGGTCCCATAAATTAACCAAAATATAGTGATTTTTTTGTTTTTTTCAGAAAAATGGGAAAAGCGGGCTGCAAATGAAAGCCTCTGGGCTTTTCCCTGAAAATGGTATCAAAAAAGGGTTTGTGGGGCTGGAATCTCCATTTTCTCAGCTTTCAGGGAATGACAGTCTTTTGTCAGAGAACCGACATTTTTCACTCAGTTTTGGCATTTTTCTGGGACATAGCCTATTTTTGCTATTTTTAGAGCTTTCCACCTCCTTTCAGTTAATGATAAAAATGAGTTTGAAAGCAATAATGGATCCTGGAAAGCTTTACATTTTCGAAAAGTAGACAAAATTCTGAATTCAGAAAGGGGTCATTTGTCTAAAACCATGAAGGTTTCGTTATAGAAACTAACAGCTAGATATTGGAATATTTGAAAATTGGTTGAAAAAAACAGCCTTTTGTCTCAACGTTTTCACCTATAACTTTTTCTAATTTTGACAGATCTTGGAAAGCAATATACCGTTACATCCGTTAGACCTTCCTGGTTGTGGGGATATATAAGACTTGTAGTTTCACCAAGAACCCAACGAACCCAGATCCAAAAACTGAGCAGCAACTTGCAATGGTATTTTTTCATTTACTTGGTATAGTGCACTTTGTCTTGGAAAATGTATACATGGAATAATCTGTATGAAAGACACCTATGTATTTCTGAATAGGGTACAAATTATAGAGTTCAGAAACAGTATATAATTGCACATTTTCAAAATTGGGAATACTCATACTAGCATGAGAATTATTGGTCATTTTTCATAAAGATTTTTTTTCTACACAATGTCTTTCATTGAAAGGGACAAATGCATGAAAGCTCAATTGGTAATAACAGTTGATTTACAAATCTGAATTACCCCAAGTGTCCCGATAAAAACGGCACCTCATTTGTGTGGGTCGGCCTTGTGCCTGCGACAGGAAACGGCGCAAAATGCAACGTGGTCACACCTAAATTTTGCAGTTACAAATTGACCCTTTTTTGGCAAATTGCCTACCTGTAGTTTTTGCACCCTAGCTCTGCCGGCACCTAGGGAAACCTAGCAAACCTATACATTTTTGAAAAGTAAACACACAGGGAAATTCAGGATGGGGTGACTCGACTGCCTACCACCAGGTTTTATTACCCAGAATCCCTTGCAAAGCTAAGATTTTGACAAAAAAAACACATTTTCCTCACATTTCTGTGGTGGAAAGTTCTGGAATCTGCGTGGATCAACAAATTTCTACGCACCCAGCGTTCCCCCAGGTCTCCCGATAAAAACGGTACCTCACTTGTGTGGGTCGGCCTTGTGCCTACGACAGGAAACGGCACAAAATGCAACGTGGTCGCACCTCAATTTCCCAGTGAAATCTTGCGCTCTTTGGACAAAGAGACTACCTTTTGTTTTTGAGCCCTAGCTCAGCCGGCACCTAGGGAAATCTAGCAAACCTATACATTTTTAAAAATTAGACACCCAGGGGAATTCAGGATGGGGTGACTCGACTGCCTTTCACCAGGTTTTATTACCCAGAATCCCTTGCAAAGCTAAGAATTTGACAAATAAAACACATTTTCCTCACATTTCTGTGGTGGAAAGTTCTCGAATCTGCGTGGAACAACAAATTTTCACCCACCCATCGTTCCCCCAGGTCTCCCGATAAAAACGGTACCTCACTTGCGTGGGTAGGCATAGTGGCTGCGACACGAAACAGCGCAAAACGCAACATGGTCGCACCTCAATTTCCCAGTGAAATTTAGCATGTTTTGGACAAAAAGACTACCTTTTGTTTTTGCGCCGTAGCTCTGCCAGAACCTAGGGAAACCTAGCAAACCTATACATTTTTGAAAACTAGACACCGAGAGGAATTCAGGACGGGGTGACTCGTCTGCCTACCCCCAGGTTTTGTTACCCAGAATCCCTTGCAAACCTAAAAATGTGACAAAAAAAACACATTTTCCTCACATCTCTGTGGTGGAAAGTTCTGGAATCTGCGTGGATCAACAAATTTCCACCCACCCAGCGTGCCCCCAGGTCTCCCAAAAAAAATGGTACCTCACTTGCGTGGGTAGGCATAGTGGCTGCGCCATGAAACAGCGCAAAACGCAGCATGGTCGCACCTCAATTTCCCAGTGAAATTTAGCACGTTTTGGACAAAAAGACTACCTTTTCTTTTTGCGCCGTAGCTCTGCCAGCACCTAGGGAAACCTAGCAAACCTATACATTTTTGAAAACTAGACACCCAGGGGAATTCAGGATGGGGTGACTCGTCTGCCTACCCCCAGGTTTTGTTACCCAGAATCCCTTGCAAACATACAAATTTGACTAAAAAAACACATTTTCCTCACATTTCTGTGGTGGAAAGTTCTGGAATCTGCGTGGATCAACAAATTTCCACCCACCCAGCGTGCCCCCAGGTCTCCCAAAAACAATGGTACCTCACTTGCGTGGGTAGGCATAGTGGCTGCGACATGAAACAGCGCAAAACGCAGCATGGTCGCACCTCAATTTCCCAGTGAAATTTAGCACGTTTTGGACAAAAAGAATACCTTTTCTTTTTGCGCCGTAGCTCTGCCAGCACCTAGGGAAACCTAGCAAACCTATACATTTTTGAAAACTAGACACCCAGGGGAATTCAGGATGGGGTGACCCGTCTGCCTACCCCCAGGTTTTGTTACCCAGAATCCCTTGCAAACATAAAAATTTGACTAAAAAAACAAATTTTCCTCACATTTCTGTGGTGGAAAGTTCTGGAATCTGCGTGGATCAACAAATTTCCACCCACCCAGCGTGCCCCCAGGTCTCCCCAAAAAAATGGTACCTTACTTGCGTGGGTAGGCATAGTGGCTGCGACATGAAACCGCGCAAAACGCAGCATGGTTGCACCTCAATTTCCCAGTGAAATTTAGCAAGTTTTGGACAAAAAGACTACCTTTTGTTTTTGCGCCGTAGCTCTGCTAGCACCTAGGGAAACCTAGCAAACCTATACATTTTTTAAAACTAGACACCCAGAAGAATTCAGGATGGGGTGACTCGTCTGCCTACCCCCAGGTTTTGTTACCCAGAATCCCTTGCAAACATAAAAATTTGACAAAAAAAACAAATTTTCCTCACATTTCTGTGGTGGAAAGTTCTGGAATCTGTGTGGATCAACAAATTTCCACCCACCCAGCGTGCCCCCAGGTCTCCCGAAAAAAATGGTACCTCACTTGCGTAGGTAGGCATAGTGGCTGCGACATGAAACAGCGCAAAACGCAGCATGGTCGCACCTCAATTTCCCAGTGAAATTTAGCACGTTTTGGACAAAAAGACTACCTTTTGTTTTTGCGCCGTAGCTCTGCCAGCACCTAGGGAAACCTAGCAAACCTATACATTTTTGAAAACTCGACACGCAGGGAAATTCAGGATGGGGTGACTCGTCTGCTTACCCCCAGGTTTTGTTACCCAGAATCCCTTGCAAACATAAAACTTTGACAAAAAAAACACATTTTCCTCACATTTCTGTGGTGGAAAGTTCTGGAATCTGCGTGGATCAACAAATTTCCACCCACCCAGCGTGCCCCCAGGTCTTCCAAAAAAACATGGTACCTCACTTGCGTGGATAGGCATAGTGGCTGCAACATAAAACAGCGCAAAACGCAGCATGGTCGCACCTCAATTTCCCAGTGAAATTTAGCACGTTTTGGACAAAAAGACTACCTTTTCTTTTCGCGCCGTAGCTCTGCCAGCACCTAGGGAAACCTAGCAAACCTATACATTTTTGAAAACTAGACACCCAGGGAAATTCAGGATGGGGTGACTCGTCTGCCTACCCCCAGGTTTTGTTACCCAGAATCCCTTGCAAACATAAAAATTTGACAAAAAAAACACATTTTCCTCACATTTCTGTGGTGGAAAGTTCTGGAATCTGCGTGGATCAACAAATTTCCACCCACCCAGCGTGCCCCCAGGTCTCCCAAAAAAAATGGTACCTCACTTGCGTGGGTAGGCATAGTGGCTGCGACATGAAACAGCGCAAAACGCAGCATGGTCGCACCTCAATTTCCCAGTGAAATTTAGCTTGTTTTGGACAAAAAAACTACCTTTACTTTTTGCGCCGTAGCTCTGCCAGCACCTAGGGAAACCTAGCAAACCTATACATTTTTTAAAACTAGACACCCAGGGAAATTCAGGATGGGGTGACTCGTCTGCCTACCCCCAGGTTTTGTTACCCAGAATCCCTTGCAAACATAAAAATTTGACTAAAAAAATCACATTTTCCTCACATTTCTGTGGTGGAAAGTTCTGGAATCTGCGTGGATCAACAAATTTCCACCCACCCAGCGTGCCCCCAGGTCGCCCAAAAAAAATGGTACCTTACTTGCGTGGGTAGGCATAGTGGCTGCAACATGAAACCGCGCAAAACGCAGCATGGTCGCACCTCAATTTCCCAGTGAAATTTAGCAAGTTTTGGACAAAAAGACTACCTTTTGTTTTTGCGCCGTAGCTCTGCTAGCACCTAGGGAAACCTAGCAAACCTATACATTTTTTAAAACTAGACACCCAGAAGAATTCAGGATGGGGTGACTCGTCTGCCTACCCCCAGGTTTTGTTACCCAGAATCCCTTGCAAACATAAAAATTTGACAAAAAAAACACATTTTCCTCACATTTCTGTGGTGGAAAGTTCTGGAATCTGTGTGGATCAACAAATTTCCACCCACCCAGCGTGCCCCCAGGTCTCCCGAAAAAAATGGTACCTCACTTGCGTGGGTAGGCATAGTGGCTGCGACATGAAACAGCGCAAAACGCAGCATGGTCGCACCTCAATTTCCCAGTGAAATTTAGCACGTTTTGGACAAAAAGACTACCTTTTGTTTTTGCGCCGTAGCTCTGCCAGCACCTAGGGAAACCTAGCAAACCTATACATTTTTGAAAACTAGACACCCAGGGAAATTCAGGATGGGGTGACTCGTCTGCCTACCCCCAGGTTTTGTTACCCAGAATCCCTTGCAAACATAAAAATTTGACAAAAAAAGCACATTTTCCTCACATTTCTGTGGTGGAAAGTTCTGGAATCTGCGTGGATCAACAAATTTCCACCCACCCAGCGTGCCCCCAGGTCTTCCAAAAAAACATGGTACCTCACTTGCGTGGATAGGCATAGCGGCTGCGACATAAAACAGCGCAAAACGCAGCATGGTCGCACCTCAATTTCCCAGTGAAATTTAGCACGTTTTGGACAAAAAGACTACCTTTTCTTTTTGCGCCGTAGCTCTGCCAGCACCTAGGGAAACCTAGCAAACCTATACATTTTTGAAAACTAGACACCCAGGGAAATTCAGGATGGGGTGACTCGTCTGCCTACCCCCAGGTTTTGTTACTCAGAATCCCTTGCAAACATAAAAATTTGAAAAAAAAAACACATTTTCCTCACATTTCTGTGGTGGAAAGTTCTGGAATCTGCGTGGATCAACAAATTTCCACCCACCCAGCGTGCCCCCAGGTCTCCCAAAAAAATGGTACCTCACTTGCGTGGGTAGGCATAGTGGCTGCGACATGAAACAGCGCAAAACGCAGCATGGTCGCACCTCAATTTCCCAGTGAAATTTAGCACGTTTTGGACAAAAAAACTACCTTTTCTTTTTGCGCCGTAGCTCTGCCAGCACCTAGGGAAACCTAGCAAACCTATACATTTTTTTAAACTAGACACCCAGGGAAATTCAGGATGGGGTGACTCGTCTGCCTACCCCCAGGTTTTGTTATCCAGAATCCCTTGCAAACATAAAAATTTGACTAACAAAATCACATTTTCCTCACATTTCTGTGGTGGAAAGTTCTGGAATCTGCGTGGATCAACAAATTTCCACCCACCCAGCGTGCCCCCAGGTCTCCCCAAAAAAATGGTACCTCACTTGCGTGGGTAGGCATAGCGGCTGCGACATGAAACAGCGCAAAACGCAGCATGGTCGCACCTCAATTTCCCAGTGAAATTTAGCACGTTTTGGACAAAAAGACTACCTTTTGTTTTTGCGCCGTAGCTCTGCCAGCACCTAGGGAAACCTAGCAAACCTATACATTTTTGGAAACAAGATACCCAGGGGAATTCAGGATCGGGTGACTCGTCTGCCTACCCCCAGGTTTTGTTACCCAGAATCCCTTGCAAACATAAAAATTTGACAAAAAAAACACATTTTCCTCACATTTCTGTGGTGGAAAGTTCTGGAATCTGCGTGGATCAACAAATTTCCACCCACCCAGCGTGCCCCCAGGTCTCCCTAAAAAAATGGTACCTCACTTGCGTGGGTAGGCATAGTGGCTGCGACATGAAACAGCACAAAACGCAGCATGGTCGCACCTCAATTTCCCAGTGAAATTTAGCACGTTTTGGACAAAAAGACTACCTTTTGTTTTTGCGTTGTAGCTCTGCCAGCACCTAGGGAAACCTAGCAAACCTATACATTTTTAGAAACTAGAAACCCAGGGAAATTCAGGATGGGGTGACTCAACTGCCTACCCCCAGGTTTTGTTACCCAGAATCCCTTGCAAACATAACAATTTGACAAAAAAAACACATTTTCCTCACATTTCTGTGGTGGAAAGTTCTGGAATCTGCGTGGATCAACAAATTTCCACCCACCCAGCGTGCCCCCACGTCTCCCGAAGAAAATGGTACCTCACTTGCGTGGGTAGGCATAGTGGCTGCGACATGAAACAGCGCAAAACGCAGCATGGTCGCACCTCAATTTCCCAGTGAAATTTAGCACGTTTGGACAAAAAGACTACCTTTTGTTTTTGCGCCGTAGCTCTGCCAGCACCTAGGGAAACCTAGCAAACCTATACATTGTTTTCCTACCCAGAAACCCCTGCAAACCTTAAATTTTGGTCAAAAACCCCACTTTTCCGTACTTTTTTGGGTGGGATCTCGCTGCCGGCATAAATGTCCTACCACCCTGCGTTTCCCTTGTTCTCCCGAGTAAAATGATACCTCACTTGTGTGGGTGGGCTAAAGGCATGTGACTCAGGCTGGGGGGCTTAATTTGTAAAACTTAAATATGACTAAAAACTACTTTTGCTTTGGGGCACCCACACAAGTGAGGTATCCTTTTACTCGGGAGAACAAGGGGAACGCAGGGTGGTAGGACATTTTTGCCGGCACGGCGATCCCACGCCAAAAAGTTTGGAAAAGTGCTATTTTTACCTAATTTTGAGGTTTGCAGGGGTTTCTGGGTAGGAAAACATTGGGGGACCCACGCATGCCATACCTTTCTGGACTCCCCCGGGTGTCTAGTTCTCAGAACTGTTTGGGTTTGGTAGTTTCCAAAGATGCCCGCCAAGCCCCGGGCCAAAAGCTCAGGTGACACCCTCAAAAAATAGGAATATTTGGCTAAAGGTAATTTTTTGGTCTCCACAGTAAGAATTGGGCCTTTTCCTAAAGCAGCCACTATGCCTACCCACGCAAGTGAGGTACCATTTTTATCGGGAGACCTTGGGGAACGCTGGGTGGGAGGTAATTTGTGTGAGCCCAGTGATACCACGCTTTCCCACACTAAAACGTGTGAAAAAACTGATTTTTTCCAAGCCAAAAATGAGGTTTGCAAGGGATTCTGGGTAAAGGAACGTTGGAGGATCCACGCAAGCCATACCTCCTTGGAAGCCCCCTGGTGTCTACTTTTCAAAAATGTGTGGGTTTGGTAGGTTTCCCTAGATGGCTGTCTCGCACGGGGCCAAAAACCCAGGTAACCCCTCTTGCAAAAGCTGGTGGACTTGACATTTTCACCATTGTTAAATTCACCAGCTTTTGCAAGAGGGGTTACCTGGGTTTCTGGCCCCGTGCGAGCCAGCCATCTATGGAAACCTACCAAACCCACACATTTCTGAAAAGTAGACACCCGGGGGCTTCCAAGGAGGTATGGCTTGCGTGGATCCTCCAACGTTCCTTTGCCCAGAATCCCTTGCAAACCTCAATTTTTGCAGAAAAAAATCAATTTTTTCACACGTTGTAGTCTGGGAAAGCGTGGCATCACTGGGCTCACACAAATTACCTCCCACCCAGCGTTCCCCCAGGTCTCCCGATAAAAACGGTACCTCACTTGCGTGGGTAGCCATAGTGGCTGTAACAGGAAAAGGTCCAAATCGTACGGTGGTGAATTTAAAATACCCTGAAGCAATGTAACTTTGATTTTGGGGGGAGGGGCACCTGAATTTTGGGCCCGGGGCTGGGTGGTATTCTTTGGAAAGTAGCAAACCCAAACAGTCCTGAAAACTAGACACCCGGGAGAGTCCAGGGAGGTATGGCATGCGTGGGTCCCCCAATGTTTTCCTACCCAGAACTCCTTGCAAACCTTAAAATTAGGTAAAAATAGCACTTTTCCAAACTTTTTGGCGTGGGATCGCCGTGCCGGCAAAAATGTCCTACCACCCTGCGTTCCCCTTGTTCTCCCGAGTAAAAGGATACCTCACTTGTGTGGGTGCCCCAAAGCAGAACATGCCAAAAATGAATTTTGAAAAAAGTAGTTTTTAGTCATATTTAAGTTTTACAAATTAAGCCCCCCAGCCTGAGTCACATGCCTTTAGCCCACCCACACAAGTGAGGTATCATTTTACTCGGGAGAACAAGGGAAACGCAGGGTGGTAGGACATTTGTGCCGGCAGCGAGATCCCACCCAAAAAAGTACGGAAAAGTGGGTTTTTTGACCAAAATTTAAGGTTTGCAGGGGTTTCTGGGTAGGAAAACATTGGGGGACCCACGCATGCCATACCTCCCTGGACTCCCCCGGGTGTCTAGTTCTCAGAACTGTTTGGGTTTGGTAGTTTCCAAAGATGCCCGCCAAGCCCCGGGCCAAAAGCTCAGGTGACCCCCTCAAAAAATAAGATTATTTGGCTAAAGGTAATTTTTTGGTCTCCACAGTAAGAATTGGGCCTTTTCCTAAAGCAGCCACTATGCCTACCCACGCAAGTGAGGTACCTTTTTGTCGGGAGACCTTGGGGAACGCTGGGTGCGAGGTAATTTGTGTGAGCCCAGTGATGCCACGCTTTCCCACACTAAAACGTGTGAAAAAACTGATTTTTTCCAAGCCAAAAATGCGGTTTGCAAGGGATTCTGGGTAAAGGAACGTTGGAGGATCCACGCAAGCCATACCTCCTTGGAAGCCCCCGGGTGTCTACTTTTCAACTTTTCAAAAATGTGTGGGTTTGCTAGGTTTCCCTAGATGGCTGTCTCGCACGGGGCCAAAAACCCAGGTAACCCCTCTTGCAAAAGCTGGTGGACTTGACATTTTCACCATTGTTAAATTCACCAGCTTTTGCAAGAGGGGTTACCTGGGTTTCTGGCCCCGTGCGAGACAGCCATCTATGGAAACCTACCAAACCCACACATTTCTGAAAAGTAGACACCCGGGGGCTTCCAAGGAGGTATGGCTTGCGTGGATCCTCCAACGTTCCTTTGCCCAGAATCCCTTGCAAACCTCAATTTTAGCAGAAAAAATCAATTATTTCACACGTTGTAGTCTAGGAAAGCGTGGCATCACTGGGCTCACACAAATTACCTCCCACCCAGCGTTCCCCCAGGTCTCCCGATAAAAACGGTACCTCACTTGCGTGGGTTGCCATAGTGGCTGCAACAGGAAAAGGTCCAAATCGTACGGTGGTGAATTTAAAATACCCTGAAGCAATATAACTTTGATTTTGGGGGGGGGCACCTGAGTTTTTGGCCCGGGGCTGGGTGGTATTCTTTGGAAAGTAGCAAACCCAAACAGTTCTGAAAACTAGACACCCGGGAGAGTCCAGGGAGGTATGGCATGCGTGGGTCCCCCAATGTTTTCCTACCCAGAACTCCTTGCAAACCTTAAAATTAGGTAAAAATAGCACTTTTCCAAACTTTTTGGCGTGGGATCGCCGTGCCGGCAAAAATGTCCTACCACCCTGCGTTCCCCTTGTTCTCCCGAGTAAAAGGATACCACACCTTAACAGAGTTACTCAAAAGTCAAACATTCAAGCACGGCTATCTATTCCTCAAAGACACACACATGCAGGTTGGATTTGGCACGAGGGCGAGTGATGGTTCAGTACATAAAATTTTATTAACAAGATATTTCAAAAAAATGAAATGCTCTGTCAATAAATAAATGCATAAAAACCGAACCAGTGACTCGCAACTCGTGAGCTGTAAAGCCACGACAAGGCACCAACCGTTTTACAGGCCATTCACGCACCTTTCATACCTGATACAAACCAGACCATTTACACCATCCGAATGGAAAAGCAACACATAACAACAATCACAATAAGGGACAAGGTACACCCTACAGCAGAAAGAGAAAAAAAACAATTATTACTGCACACCCATCTAATCCGCAAGCACACACACATACTGGTTGGATTTGGCACGAGGGTGAGTGATGATTCAGTACATACAATTGGATACGCAAGTAATTTCATCAAAAATGAAATACACTGCGTATAATTGAAAGTATGATAAACTGAACCACTGACTCACAGCTCGTGAGCTGTAAAGCCACGTCAAGGCACCAACCTCTTTACAGGCCATTCATACACCTTTCGTATGCGTGACACATACAAAACATTCACACCGCCAGCCGCGGACCCATCACATTTCAACACTCACACCAGCAAACAGCACCATTCAAGGGCCCATCACTTTCACACGCCCACATTTCTGACACTGCAACTACACAAAATTATGGACTGTGTGGAGTGTCACTCAACTAGCAGTGTGTGTAGTGACCAACAGAAAGTAAGTACTCACACACCGCCTGCCGAGCGCCAGTCCACCCACACCACCATCCAAGCACCAGACCATGCACACCGCCAGCCAAACACCACTCAGCGCACACCGACAGCCAAGTACCACTCCACACACACCACCAGCCAAGCATCACTCCACGCACACCACCAGCCAAGCGCCACTCCACAAACACAACACCAGCCAAGCACCACTCCACACACACCGCTAGCCAAGCACCACTCCACACACACCACCAGCCAAGCACCACTCCACACACACCGCCAGCCAAGCACCACTCCGTGCACAGACAGCCAAGTACCACTCCATGCACACCACCAGCCAAGCGCCCCTCCACACACACCACCAGCCAAGCGCCACTCCACAAACACAACACCAGCCAAGCAACACTCCGTGCACAGACAGCCAAGTACCACTCCACGCACACCACCAGCCAAGCACCACTCCACACACACGACCAGCCAAGCGCCACTCAACACACACCACCAGCCAAGCACAACTCCACACACACCGCCAGCCAAGCACCACTCCACGAACACCACCAGCCAAAGACAAATCCAACCACAACACCAGGCAAGCGCAAGAGCACGCACACCGCCAACCAAACACCAGCCCACGCACACCGCCAGTCAAGCACCAGTCCGCAGACACCGCCAGACAAGCACCAGTCCACAGACACCGGCAGCCAAGCGCCAAACCATGCACACAGTCAGACAATGGACACTACACGCAAACCAACATCATACTTTAGTTTTTTTTTTAAATAAAAGAGAAACAAAAACAAATTGCAAATTGATACAAATCTACTAACTCGACAACTAAATCTAAAAAGACTACACAAATACAAACTTTGAAACTGACCAATAAGTTTTACAGAATAAAGACCAACCAGTTCACTTTACCACTCATTGATACTCCCAAAAATTATTTTGCGTGTGGTACAATCTAAAACAAGCAGGTACACACAGCCCGGGGTTTGAAGGGCAGTCGGGGCAGTACATGCGAACCTCCTTCCGCAAACCTCTTCACCAACAGACTCTACATCTCCGACTGGGAAAGTCTTTTGAGGTTGTAGGAGGAATTGTATCAGGAAAGTGGCGATCTTTCAATCTGGCAACATCCTCCACCACTCCAACTCTAGGAACACTTGCCTGTTCCACTAAAACAAGGCTGCCTATTACAGACTCCTGAAACTTTACAAAAGTCATCTTTGACTGGGGAAAAGATTTCTGGAACACAATAAAAGCATTAAAGATTGCCAAGTGGAAAAGATGAATAGCCAACTTCTTGTACCAAATGTAAGCCTTACGAAGAGCAGCATACGGTTCCAACCTCTGATCAACTCTGTCAACACCACCCATGTACTTATTGTAGTCCAGTATGCACCCAGGTTTGCGCACTTCTGCAACCTGACCCCAAACAGTCCGCGGTTCAGTGCTTTCATCATGTATTGTAGTCAACATGTAGACATCTCTCCTGTCTGTAAACTTCACAGCTAGAAGCTCCTCACAACGCAATGCACTGCACTGTCCCCGAGCAAGCTTTCGACAACCAAGTTCTTTTGGGAAACCTTTACTGTTTGAGCGGATTGTGCCACAAGCAACAGTGTCCACTTTGGCCAATTCCCTGAACAACCGCACACCAGTGTATAAGTTATCGACATACAAATGATGGCCTTTGTTAAAAAATCCATGACCAAGTTCCCACACAATTTTCTCAGTCACTCCAAAAGTCGACGGACAACCAGGGGGGTTAATCCTGGATTCCTTACCAGTGTACACCCTGAAATTAGAGACATATGCAGTCTCACTGTCACACAGCATATACAGTTTGATTCCATAGCGTGCCCTCTTACTAGGAATGTATTGCCGAAATACCAAGCGGCCCTTGAACAACAGCAAAGACTCATCCACTGCAATTTCTTTCCCAGGATAAAAGAGCTCAGAAAATCGATCAACCAAATGATCAATGACAGGCCGAATCTTGAAAAGACGGTCACAATCAGGGTGATCTCGTGGCAAAGCAAGACTATTGTCAACAAAATGCATCATCCGCAGCAGAAGCAAATACCTATCACGACTCATGACTGCCGGAAATATAGCTGTTGCCATCAAGGGACTAGTAGACCAATATGAAGCCATTGATGGTTTCCTAAGCAAGCCCATCAAAAAAGTTAAACCCAAAAACTTTTTCATCTCCTCCAAATTTGTGGGAGTCCACCGGGTAGCTCTAGCGTGGGGCTTAAGGCTGGCACTGTTCACCCTCAAAAAATTTTCAGCATAAAAATTAGTCTGCTCTACAATCTCTGCCAAAAACACATCATCCATAAACAACTTGAAAAAATCAATAGGCAAAAAGTTTTCAGTGTTCACCCTACACCCTGGAACACCAGTAAATTCAGGCAATGCCGGCTGCACCACGCCTGGTGCAACCCAGAGGTCAGAACTTTCATCATCAAGTCTTGCAGCCGCAGGCCGCCGCCCAGCTGCCTCTTGTCTCACTACACCAACTGGAAGTCTAGCAGCCCCAGGCTGCAGCCCAGATGTCTCTTGCCGCACTATTGGCACATCAATGTCCTCCGCAACCACAGGCACAACAATGTCCTCCCAAACCGTAACCACAGCAATGTCCTCCCCAACCACAGGCACATCATCCACACCAAAAGTAGCTTCATCAGCACTCAAAGTTCAGATGAAGCCATGTGTAGAGAAAACTCACTACCTGAATCTTCACCTCCCACCTCTGGCTCAGAATCAGAGTTAGACTCTGGACCATGGTCAGAGGAAGAATCAAAAAGCATTCCAACAACTTGCTGAACAGTAATCCGGCGGCTAGCCATTATCCTTACAAATAAAGGAGTCTGCACAAACAACTCAACAACCCCAACACTGCGCAAAGTAAGATAAAAAATGTAAGACTTTTTCACAAAAAACTATATTTAGAAAAAATATACAATTCACTTACAAGACACAACTACACTCACCAGCACCTACTCTGCAAAGACACAGCAAATAGGCAACGATATCCCACTAGAAAGAAGAAAAAAAAACTTACATCTACAGAAGGACACATCAAAAACAAATGCAAAACATGTTTTACAATCACAACAAACAGAAACAAAACATACTCGTATTACTACACACTTTGCAAAATAAACAATTACATTACAATTGAACAAAAAAAAGGTCTCTTACCAAACACATGCAACTACAGAAACAGCAGAACAACAGAACCACCAGTAACAGAACCGCACACTGCAACAATCTAAAGAGAAAAAAAAACAATACACATTAGAAGAAACAAAAACAACACACATTACAACAGGCTATGTCACAGGGTATGTCACAAATGGGGTGTCTGTCCCCAAGGGGGTAAGATTATAAATCATTATAAACGTGGGCCCCCTGGAAGCAACCCTACGGAGGGCAGAGAGGCCAAAAAAAGACACGGCAGAACATACTGAAAACAAATGGGCCCAAGGAAGCAACCCTTGGCCAAGGGGTCGCTCCCTATAAAAAAAAATAACCCTGGAGTCTAGTGGGCTTTTCTATTCCCCCCCCCCCCCCGGGTCCAGAAACGGTAAAAAAAACAGCCAATCTGCCCCCAAAAAAGTCTATAAAAAAATTAGGGCCACTAGGAAGTGACCCTTCCCCAAGGGGTCGCTTCCTTTCCAAATCCAAACAAATCCCTGGTGACTAGTGAGCTTTTCTGCCCCCCCTGGGTGCAGATCAGCCAAAAAAAACGCCGATCTGCCCCAGGGGGGGCAGAAAAGTCTGAAAAATATTACATCCCCCTAAGGAAGCGACCCTTGCCCAAGGGGTCGCTTCCTTTATAAATATAAATCAATCCCTGGTGTCCAGTGGGCTTTTCTGCCCCCCCCTGGGTCCAGATGCGGCCCAAAAAAACAGCCGATCTGCCCCCAAGGGGGGCAGAAAAGTCTAAAAAAATATTAGGGCCACTAGGAAGCGACCCTTCCCCAAGGGGTCGCTTCCTTTTCAAATAAAAAACAAATCCCTGGTGACTAGTGGGCTTTTCTGCTCCCCCTGGGTGCAGATCGGCCGAAAAAACGGCCGATCTGCCCCAGGGGGGCAGAAAAGTCTGAAAATATTATATCCCCCTAAGGAAGCGACCCTTGCCCAAGGGGTCGCTTCCTTTATAAATAAAAAACAATCCCTGGTGTCTAGTGGGCTTTTCTGCCCCCCCTGGGTGCAGATCGGCCAAACTGCCCTAGTGGGGGGCAGAAAAGTCTGAAACATTATTTGGCCCCAAAAGGAAGCGACCCTTGCCCAAGGGGTCGCTTCCTCGACAAATATATATGCCCAAAAACAATCCCTGGTGTCTAGTGGGGCATTCCTGGTGCACGATCGCGACGCTGTGCGCGATCGTGCACCAGGAATGCCGTGCATTGGAACATCAGGGGAGAGGAAACACAGTTTCCTCCCCCCCCGATGCCTCAAGGCACCGAAAACCGGCCCCCCCGCCCCACCGAAGCACCAAACACGAACCTCTTTGCTGGACGCGCTGGAAAGAAATGGCTTCCAGCGCGTCCAGCGCTTCCTGATGACGTCGGTGCGCGCTGTGCGCGCTGATGTCACCAGGAAGCGTGGGGGGGCCAGGGGGTGGCAGCGGAAAGTCTTCCGCTGCCACCCCTGCAAAAAAAAAGATCGCTGCACAGGGGGGGGGGAGCGCCAGCGCTCCCCCCCAGGGCTGTACTGATGACGGAGCGGTTCCGTCATCAGCACAGCTCAACCGATGCTGATGACGGAACCGCTCCGTCATCAGCATCGAAGGGGTTAATCAAGATAATCAGGATAAAACAAGTATTTTTCTCAGATGGGACAAAAAAGAGTCCTTAAGATTTGTACACCTTCAAATACACTACAATGAAGGTTTCAGGGCTGCTGATTTGTTTACAAAACCTACATACAGCTCCATTTTTAGAAGAATAATTGAAGTATCTGGACACAAAGTCAAAAACTTCCTGAGAAATATGTTCTCAGTAACTAAGATATGCTTATAATTTGAAACTCCCCTGGGTTTGGTTTATTTAAGATCTTTTGAAACAGCTTTTATCACAGCATGTTTCAAATAATGATAGGCAAATCTGGCAATACAACTTGAATTTTGGCTTAATGTTTTGGTGCTTTAGTCAATCTGCAATCCATAGCAACTGTTAGCTTCAAACCTTATGCTTAAGTATTCAAAATGTAATACAATTTTCAGACAGACCTCTTTTTGATTTATTAACCTTATTGTTGTGTATTACCACCATTTTCAGTTTTATCATCACAGTCTGGCTGAGAACGATCCATTACTTTAGGCAGAGTTGTCTTGACCCTAATCATTAAAAGTTTGTTTCCCTCCGAAAAACTATCCTTTTTACATATTTGTAGGAGAAAACCTTAGCAATTGCTCAATTTCTTCAGATGCAGAAACTTTTCCCTATGACATCAAATGTTTTTATATCTGTGCCATTTTAGATTAATATGGGTTGCTCCTACTCAAAAGGATCATGTAGGTTTGATGAGTAAGAACCTAAAATAATTTTGGGAAATATGTAAACAAATGTGTGCACATTGGACACTCAGGGGCATATTCTCAAGACAATTATCGCCGCTTTAGCAGCCGAAGAGCGACGATAATTCAATCGCAGTATTAACAAGGACAAGCTAACAGGCTTTAGCGTGTGTTTCCTTGAGTTAGCACCCGTTTCACTTACGGCTTGCATCTCATCGCTAATGAGATGCAAAGTTGGCGTCCTCACATTCACTGCATGGGAAAACATCGCTAACACAGCTTTGCACTATTTACAACGATGCCCCATACCCACGTAGCAACAATGAAAATCATGCTAAGACCCCATTAACGCTGGATTCTAACGTCAGAATAATTTCTGACTTAGCTTTATTACCCTCTGGGAGGTGGATGGTCAGGCTACGTCCACCATGGATTATCATCAAGGAATTCCCTATCGCTAAAATGTTATCTCTGGATTACCAGCGATATTCCAGCAATTCGCTGCCATCGCTGGAATTTATATCGCCTTGGAGATCGCCGTTAATAATAGCGCGCTATCTCAGTGATAAAATACAGCGATAGCCGGCGCGCATTGCAATATTTGTCTCTGTCAGTTGATGATAATATGCCCCCAAATGTCTGCTACCTGCCCATCAGTTTGCAATGTGGTTTATGTATCAATAAGTTACATGGCAAAATGGCTAGTTAAGGGAGGTTGCAAATTCTCATTAATAAGGCAAGAGGCATTTTGCGACTGTCTGGGAATCACTGCGAATGCACTTCAGGAGGCCTGCAAGGGAAGCAGATCTCCATCCATGTTGTCATTTCTTGCTTAAAAACATTTGATTTTGAAAGTAGCCTTTGTCCTTCAAAGATACATGTGCTGCTTTTGTGAAACAAAATGCAATCCAGAAAAGCCACCATGTGGCATTCATTAATGGAAGTGTTTTTGCCAAGGACAACAATGAACTCTCTGAACTCCCTTTTAACGTAGATTTTAATGGAAACAGCATTCTGTTTCTGTTGGACAAAGGCGCCGCCATCAATCTCATGACTGAGTCAGAATTCACAAAGCTACAAGGTAATCCTATTTTTCTGCCTGTGTCTGTCTGCAAATACATCTATTGCTCGACAAACCCCATTAGGTCCCCTGATTACTACTTCTCCCTATTTACCCATGACTCAGAGGTCAAAGAATTTGCTGTCCATGTAGTTTAGTTTAGTGCAGCAAGCACTGGATGCTTGCAAAGTTTTTGTTCAGCAGTTAAAATGGGCCAGCCTCATGTGCTAGCTGATGGCCCATATGACTATGTTTCTGATGTGATCGCCTTGGCAAAGATGTTGTTCAGTTTAGTCCAGGGCCTCGGCAAGTTTAAACATTGCCAAATTCACTTACACACTAATGAACCACAAAGGCTCATCCTTTTAGGGATATTCCTTTTATTATTCAGAAACAATATAAAGAAGGAGATAAACAACCTATTCATATAGGATGTCATTGAGTTTGTCAAAGGATCCATACAACTGATGTCACCTATATTTCCTTTACCCTAGATTTGAGCAGGTGGACACTTCGCACATGCATTGATGTGTGCCGACCAAACCTAGCCATCCAGAGAGAGACACTTGGCTCCCTACACCCAGGACATGAGTCGTTAGCTGAAGGGTGCACATTTTTATCAGACGGTGAACTAAACTAAGGGTGTCAACAACTGGATTTGGATCCGTGCTCTTAGTACATTTCCACATTTGCCACACTTCTTGGTCTCTTCAGGTACAATCATCTCAGTTTGAACATCTCATCTGCAGCCGAAAATGTAAATAGCAGCTTAGGAGAATAGCTCAAGACATTCCCAAGAGCTTGAATTATAGCACAGACATTCTTTGGCAACACGTTGGAACATCTGTGAAGCTCTCTCTGAGGCCAACCTCTCACCCAATAAGAAGAAGTGTATTTCTGGGCAGACCTCTTTAAAATGTAATGGCCACAAAGTTTCACAGGAGGACATGCAACCTGATGCTGACAAAGTTGTGGCCCACATATCAATTCTTGTGCCTGACAATGTGTCCCCTCTAAGATTTTCTCTGGCATGGCCAGTTATTGCACCAGATACATACCTCACTTTTCATTCAAAGGCTCTCTCCTTGGAAAACTAAGAAAAGGATTGCTTACAAATGGTCAAAAAAATGTCAAGAAGCTTTGAAATCAATTTGAACAAGGATCTCTAATGCTCCAAAACGGGTATACTTTGACCATGCTTTACACATGGAAATAGTTGTTGATGCAAGCCTGTAGATATTGATTCCATTCTAGCTCCGAAAAGTTTACAACCTGGAAGCTCCATGCATGGTGATCCTCTAGCCTAGTAACAGCCTAATCAGCACCGAAAAGAAATGCACAGAGAAAGAGAGTTTGGACATAGTGATGATTTCTGGTGATTTACATCTGTACATCTACAAGTCATTCAAAGTCATAACAGATCATCAGGTTCATCTAGCGCTATTCGATAACCCATGTTTAAGATGCCCACTTGAATTCTGAGATGGTACTTTAGATCAAAGGGCTATCAATTCAAAACAATTCGTTGATTGTGTAAAGATCTGAATCCTGCTGATTTTGTCTAATAATTTCCCCTCATTATCGGAAATATGATACTTTCTGTAGCTGAAAAGTATTTCAGATGCAAGATCAAATAACCTTGTACAGCAGCTCTCAGCAAACAAGAAATTGGTAGAGCTTCACTTGCTGTTTCGACTTGCAGTGCAGAACCAGGTTTAAATGATTCTGACTGATGGATAGATCTTGAACAATGTTGGAAGAGACAGAAAGGTTGCCATCCCAAGCACTTAAAGGCATTTCGTAATGTCCAAGGTGAACTGCCTGCCTGTCATCAAAAAGGACCCATACTGAAAGACGTTTGACTTATGATTCAATTGGCACTACAGAAGCGAGTAGTAGAGCTTGCTCATGAAGGTAAATGTGAGATTGACACAAACAAAAGATTACTTCACCGGGAATTATGGTTTCTGTTTCTACATTGGATGGTTGAAAAGATGCTCAAGAACTGCCAATTAAGCTATAGCCTGATGAAAAACAGCTCCCAAGAAACATTTAAGATGTTTCTCCTGGCTGCCGACATCTGGAGTGAGATAGCAATAGATTTCCTTGGACCTGTCTCCAAAGGAAAACACTAAATGAGTATCATGGATGAGGTCTCTCATTTTCCAAAAGCCATGGCAGTCTCTAATTCATCTAAGAAGTAGAATTATTGGCCCCTAATATGATGCAATCACTGATAAAAAAAGGTCCAGTTTCACTGCCTGCAGAGATGAGCATACCAAAACCCAAAGCAACGTGCACATTTGCATAGTGAAATTAGTCTTTTGTGATTTGTCATTGTTAGACCTGTCAGCCTTAGGGTGGCCTTCTCCCAAAGTTTTGCCTATTTAACTCCAATTTTTGATGAAATTGGTTTTTGGTGGCCAGTGCACTTTTCCACTGCTAACCAGTGCTAAAGGGCTTGTGCTCGATCCCCTAAACATGGTTTGATTGGCATAGACCTAATTAGCATATTTAATTTACGTATGAGTCCGTTGTAGAGTGGTATAACATATACCCAGGGCTGGTAAATTAAATGCTACCAGTGGGCCTGCAGCACTTATTGTGCCACCCACATACGAAGCCTGAATGCAGTTTTAAACTGCCATGTCGACTCTGCATTTAAACCCTCTTGCCAAGCTTTAAATTCACCCTTTTTACATATAAATCACCCCTAAGGCAAGCCCTAGGTAGCCCACAGGGCAGGGGGCTGTGTATTTAAAAGGTTGGACATGCACGTGTAAGGTTTACATGTCCTGGTAGAGATATACTCCTAAATTGGTTTTTCACTAATGTGTAGGGTATTATCGAGAAACTATCAAGTTTTATTATCAGGAGACAGATAGATATATGGGGAAAAAATATTGTGGTACAAAAACTGTTTTTATAGGCAAGTAATGCCGGCATTAGGAATATTTTGTTGTTAATATCATATTCAATAATATAGTTGTAACGAATATCATTTTCTAATTATTTCAATGTGTTTTAGTTCACATATTATTTTTGTGTTATTATGGTTTGTATAATTATTATTAATTTATGTATATGTATTTGGTAATGTTACGTGATTTAGGATTTGTAATTTAATTGTTAGTAGTATTTATAGTATTGCAGCGGAATGTTGGGGTTGTAGGGGAATAGGATGGGAAGTTGATTAAGTAATCATTAATTATTAATAACTTAATATTTTTAAGTAGGTGAATAATATGAATGATGTATATAAGGGAACATTCTTTTGCCCCCCTTCTCCTTTTTTCCCTTTTCTTTCTTATTTTTTTTTTTTTTTTTACATGGAATACAAGTAATCTTCAGCCGCTGATTCTGCTGTAATGAACCGCACATGCTCATTATAGATAATCTTAAGCTTAGCTGGATTCAGCAAAAAAGCTTGTGCACCCTTATCTCGAAATGGAGTGATAAACTGACGAAATTGCCATCTCTTCTCAACAGTGAGGGGACAATAATCAGGGCGCACAAAAAACTCTATCCCTATGCCACTTTTCTTCCGGACTGGTCTTGCCAAATCATAAATTGCCTCTCTCTCCAGAAAGTTGTTAACTGATATTAAAATCACCCTCAGTCTAACAGTATTCTGGCCCAGTCTATTGCGCTGTGTGAATGGAAATCTATGCGCCCTCTGAATCTCCTGATTCCAATCCCATTGAGTTAGCACAGGGAAAGCCTCAGAAAAGAGTTCAATTACAAATTTCGGCACATCCTGCCCCTCAGCCCCCTCAGGAATGTCCACCACATGGAGATTATTGCGCCACAGGTGATTTTCCAGGTCAGTGATCTTCCAGAGGATGTCATCCTTTGCGGTACGCAGAGCTTCCGTTGTTGTTTTTTTGTGCAGAAAGCTCATTCTCCAAGTTCGAAATATGTGTCTCAGCCTCATTAAACCTGTCGACGAATTTGGAGCATGATTTAGCAATTCTCCGTACAGAATTATGATGTTTGCGACAAGCACCCTGGGTGCGCTGGCTCTCAGTGCAGATCTCCTCCCAATGGGCCATTATACTCTGGTAAATAATGGCCAAAGAGATGTTTTCAGGATTTTCCAAGATATTTAATTTAGATTGTGTCCCATTGGCTGCTCCATTGGTCCCAGTTCCCCCCATAAACGAGTAATCCCACTGAAAAGAATCTGTTCTCTCGCTATCTTGAGGTCTGCGCCTGCACCTGAGTCGCCACTCTTGCACACTGTTTCCAGGCTATTCTCTGGAGTACCGGGCGAGTCGGTTCCCCATTCTATAACCTCCTTCATCTGCTTACTGCTGGACCCCTTATGCCCAATATTAGCCACCCTTACGTTTAGCCAGAGTATTTAAATCGGACCCTTCCCCTGAAGTGTCGGAGGGGTCTGACATCGAAAAAAAGGGAAAGTCTCCAGAGTCGCTCTCTTTAGTGAGATCCTGAATGGCAATGTTTTTTTCATTAATCACCATGTCACCGCTCTCCAGGGCCAATTCTAAATTTTTTGTCACCTTTCTCCCCCTCTTTTAATAAGTCCTGGGAAGTGGCCCCCACTGTACCCTCCTTATTCGTTAAAGAGTCTGAAAAAAGTCCTCCCCCTGCATACCATTTTCCATACGCTGTGTATTAGCAGAAGTCATTGGTGCAGAGGGTGGTTGTTTCCTTAATTTCATTGTTAAAAACAAAACGGGAACAGAATTCTTACCGCCCTCCACATGAGAGCCATCATTTTTTCCCACATTTGACTCAGGTTTTTTCCTCTCTGCTTCTCGCCCCGCCACATTGTCCAAGGCTTCCATGGTGTTCCTCGCTCTGCTGCGTCCAGCCTTCGGGGGCATTGCAGCGCTGCATGCCTCTGACCCAGCGGCAGATTTCCCGTTTGTCGGCACCCTGCGCTCTCCACATAGACCGACGTGCTCACACCCGGAAGTCCGCCTTGCCACCGCCAGCAGCAGCCAGAGAACCACATGGGGAACCAAACAGACGCTCCACAGCATCACAACGGGTCACATCCCCTGCACACTCCACGCTCCGCTCTTCTCCTAATCCGGCATGGTGGCAAGCGGGCACAGTCGAACTCTCCCAGCAATGCAGTAGGTGGAACGGGGGGAGCTCCGGGAGCTCGAGCTCACACAGCCGTACTCACAGCCTTTATCTTGCCCTTATAAACAATATTTTTAAGTATGTGATTAATATGAATTATGTATATAAGGGAAGATTGATTTAATTTATTATATTTTAGGCTTGGGTTGCTGTGTTAGAAGGGGCATGGGGTGGGAAGTTAATTAGGTAATAATTAATGCTCAATTAATGTTCAATGTATTATTAATTTATTTAATGGATTATTAAATATGTACATTCTGAAATAATCTCATGCTGTTAGGTGTTGGCTACTGGGTTTGCAGGGGTATAGGGTTGAAAGTTATTTAGCTAATAACTATAATAATTAATTATTAGTTTATCATGAATTATTGGAGTGATTATTAATTGTGTACATTATGTAAACTGAATCAATTTAGCTATACTTTAGTTGTGGGTTACTAGGTTAGTAGGGGTATTATTTAGTTTTTATTATTAATATTATGAAGTGGGAAGTTAATTAAGTAATATTTAAAATATAATCATTTTTAATGTATAATTATTTAATGGATTAATAATTATGTAAATGTTGTAATAATTATATATAAATATGTTAGTTATTTTTAGGTATGGTCTGCTGGGTTTGTCGGGTTGGTTGGTAAGTTAATTAACTAATTAATAATTTACAATTGACTAATTGCTAATTAGTTATTTAATTGATAATCAGTTTTTGTATATTGTGTTATATTAACTTATTTTAGGTATAGTTTAGGTGGTGATAGCTACTAGGCTCATAGGAGTATTGGCTGGCAAATCAATAAAGTCAAATAAATAACAATTATTTTTAAATTGGAAACTAATTATTACATTGCATATGAATTTTGTAAATTGGTTAAATGTTTTTATTTTTTAATATATATATATATTATGTTAAGTAATAATGTCTATATTAGGTGTTTTATATTTTTTCTAAATGAATATGCTTATGCACATATGTAATGTGTTTGAAGTGAAGTCGTTTACCTGCTGTTGTTTAGATTGAGTGCAATAGTAAATATTATCCCTCCTAAGTCCAACGCTTTCCCTTCTGTTGCTTAAACTGGAGTGAGACTAGTAACTCAAACCTCTCTGAAGTTAAACAATTTCTCTTCTGTGGCACAGACTGGAGTAGGAATAGTAATTAAAACACCTCCGAAGTCCAATTCTTTCCCCACTGTTACACAGACGGAAGTGGGAATAGTAAGTGTGACCCCTCCAAAGTCCAATGCTTTCCATACTATTGCACAGACTGGGGTAGGAATGGTCAACGTAACCCCTCCAATGTCAAATGGTGTTCCTACTGTTACACTGACTGGAGTGGGAATAGTAATTTAAATAACCCTGGACGTAGTCCGCATAGTAGCACTACGCGTAGCTACGCGAAGTGCACTTCGCACTACGCGAACTATGCGGACTGCGTAGTGCACTGTGCAAAATGCTGTTCGCACTGATTGCACAGTGCCGGATGCTTGTCCGCACTGTGCAATCAGTGCAAACCGCATCTTGCACAGTGCAAGCAGTCGTTTTCTGCCACTCAAGTAGATTTCTACTCGAGCGGCAGCTTTCTCAACGCGGACTGGTAATTTCTCATCGTGAGCGGTCGCGAGCATACAAGACCACTCGCAATGAGAAACCTGACCTCCCTGCATTGAGAATCTCACCGGAAGGTTTATTTTCCACGCTCTCGATCGGCAACTTGATGTTGCTGATCGCGAACGAGGAAAAAGTCTTGTCGGTTTGTCATTTTGCTCGCTCGCGGTCGGCAACTTGCCGTTGAGGACCGCGAGCAAGCAAAAAATGACCGCTGCGCTACGCTACGCTATGCTACACGTGTTTGCACTGTGCTACATGCAATTCGCGTAGTGCAAAGTAGGGCAAACTTCGCAAACTACGCGAGCCTAGCGTAGTGCTTCGCCCAGGGTTAAATTTGAACCCCACTGAAGTCCAACACTTTTTCTACTGTTGCACAGACTGGATTGGGAATAGTAATTAGAACCCCTACAAAGTCCAATTCTTTCCCTACTGTTACACAGACCGGAGTGGGAATAGTAAGTGTAACCCCTCCAAAGTCCAATGCTTTCCCTACTATTGCACAGACTGAGGTATGAATAGCAAACGTAACCCCTCCAAAGTCAAATGTTTTTCCTACTGCTACACAGACTGGAGTGGGAATAGTAAGTTTATCCCCTCTAAAATCTGAAAATGTCTCTACTCTTGCACTGTTTGGAGTGGGAAGAATATATTTACCCCCCCCCCTGAAGTTCTACACTTTCTCTACTATTACGTTAACCTCAGTGGGAATAGCCTATGTATTATTCTCAGACTCATATACATTTCCTAATATTGTTTAAATATATTTATTATTAGCACTTGCTTGTAATGTTCATTTGTATTATTTGTTTAATTTCTTTTGTTTCAAACGTTTTATAAATTTTTAATTTGTATTTGTTTAGTGGTGTTTCTAATGATTTGAAACTGAATTGCTAAGACTTTTTATATTTCAAGTAAAAAACATCTCTATATATGTGTGAGTATGTGTGTGTATATATCTATATATCAGGTTCAATATATATATATATATATATATATATATATATACACATATACATATATATATATATATATATATATATATATATATATATATATATATATATATATATATATATATTTGAAGTGGCGAGACACTTCGAGTTGATGCACAATGGTAACAGAAATGATTTTGAATATTTTGTATTAGATCAGGTGCCAATGTGATTAAGAGGTGGCAATAGCGAAAGACATCTGAGACAGCTCCAATCCAGATGTATAATCCGGTTTAGTTCCAAAATTCTGAACGGTCTCAACACTGAGGAGGATATGCACATACACTTATGAATACGCTTGTTATTCTACTCTTTGACTTTTTAGAGAAATAATGTGTCTGTGACATGGTGCCAAAATCTATCTGTTATTAATCTGCATTTCTCTCTAGAACCATACGATGATAATTTTTATGATTTTAATTCCTGACATTTCTTGAATTGTCTATTGCACTTGCACTTTAGTAACAATGATGTCATGCTTGAATGTTGTGATTTTGCACATTTTTGAACAAGAGTGTAGATGCTGCTAACACGGATTTTGAGATGATTGGGGATGATATACCTATGATGAGGTTGGGAATAGGGCACTTGCCCATAATCTTTGACTTTTGTCTTTTGATCCTTCGAATTTTTGAATTTTCAGCCATGTTGTCAGTTACTTATGAATTTAATCTGTGAATGTATTCTTACATGAAGGTGTAAATACATGAAATTCCATTATGGCGTCATGTTCAACGTGATACTAACCTGAAGTTAATAAACTAGGCACTTGTCACTTTATCCTTTTGAATACATTAACCTTTGACAAAGGGACTATGGGGCTCATTACGATGGCGGGCGGACATCAGTCCACCCGACATCGCTGCAGAGCTGGGACCGGCCACCGGTAAGGCCGCGGTCCCCCTCAGTGTATTAGGATATGCCCAACACCTTGGCGGGCGCATCCAGGCCCCGGATCATTGTGGACGGTGCTGTTGGCACCAGGACCATTCGCAATGCACAAATGACACGTAGTGCATATCCATGCACAACGTGGCAGGCACGACGCGGTGCCTCCCACCTTGTGCATGGAAATGTAGGGGGGTACCACACGTACGGCCCAGTGCACATTGACCCTCCCCCCACACAGAGAGTGCCCGCAACGTGCCCCAGAACCCAGCCTCCGCCAGCCTTGCCATTGCAGTGGAACCACCATGGTAAGGCTGGCTGATGCCATCATTGCAATATGGCAGGTGGTGTCTGCTAGGCACCGCAGCCATTTCACACATGCTGACCCCTCTGCCAGACAATTGTCGTGGGGGAAGCGTGGTGGGCAGTCTTTGTGACCACGGGGGTCAGTAAGTGATTCACACTGCCATCCTAAAGTGGGGGGGGAAATGTTTATTTGATTAAAAAACCCTCCAGTGGCCCTTGAGATGAAAATGCTCAGTTTATTTGCTCTTTTCAGCTGTTCCACTAAGGAAGACTCAGAGTAGTTCCATGTCCTCGTGGCCATAAATCCTTCAGGGGGCGGGGTCTCAGGTGACTTGCCCGGCAGCTTTTTAAAAAGAAAATGTTTTTTTAGTAGGGCTGCGTGGCCCCGTTCCCTGGGCCAATTTCGGCCCCGTCCCCCAGAACCAGATCTTTTTAGAATGCGGATTAGGCCAATGTGGCGCTCTCCAGGGCCAATTTCAGCCCCAGGGATCCCATCAACCAGATCCTGCCCTTTAAAAAAATATGTTTTTAAATGGCCCGATTTCTGTACTGGGAACCCCATCCACTGGGGACTAACCTCTATTCTGGGTGCCCTGTTCCCACCAGGGCACCCAGTTAGTTTTGTTGGGGACCGTGGGTGGATCCTCAAGGCTCCGCAGTCTTTGCTGGCTCCCAGCCTCCTGTGAGAGCCAGCATTGCTTTAACAGAGAGGGAGCTGCTAAACATGCAGCTCCCTCTCTGTGAAAGCAATTCTGCCCAGCTATAAGCAAGTGAGAGCATATTTAATGCTCATGGTTGCTGGAAGCGGTGTGTTTGCTGTGGCTTGGCTGGAGCGGTAAAGCGTATGACACTAGTTTTACCTTCCGTCTGTCTTTAATCTCTGGAAGGGGCGGATTTATATATACAAAACAAGGTAGGCCTTAGTATTGAGACCTGTGGGACTCCATGAAGTAGACTGTGAGTCGCCGATACAAAAGGCTTCTGGACAACGTGAAAAGTGCGATCCTGCAGAAAGCATTTAAGCACCAAGCCCCCGACACTGCACTCCCCTAGTCTCTGAATCAAGAGGCCGTGGGAGATCGTGTCAAATACCGCGCTCAGATTAAGCAATATCAGGCCTGAGATCTGGCCTTCATCCACACTCTGTCTCAGGGTTCCCCACCGAGAAGTAGGGCAGACTCCTTGGAATGGTCTGACAAAATCCCGATTGGGAAAGGCTGAGCAAGTCATTGGCTTCAATGAAACAAGTAAGCTGATTATTGATGTGTTTTTCAAGAATTTTTGCAAAGAAAGTTGGAAGAGAAATAGGTCTCAGATTATCCAGGATTGTGGGATCTAGTGAGAGTTTCTTGCATATGGGGAGAACCATAGCATGCTTCCATTTCGTCTGAACTTGTCATGAATTGAGACACAGTGATCAGTTGCTTAAGATAAAGAAGGATGGATGTCATGGCTAGATGCAATATTCTAGGTGGGGCGGGGTCACGAGGAGAGCCAGAGTTTAGTTATGAGAAAAGAGCTTGTACTTCCACAAGCGAAGGGCAGGCAGAGTTGATCAGTCACTAAGAGTTGATGATCGCTTCTTTCATAGCAAGTGGGTCACAGGCCTTCTTGGCCTCAATAGGAAACATGTCATAATGTTGTCCACCTTCAAAGCAAAGAAGGTGGCAATCTTATTACAGTTTTCTCTGGACGGAGTAGATGTAGTAGACAGAGGATAGTGAATGAAGTATAGAGAAGAGTACTTTAGATGATTTTGGGATTGGAACCATACTGCTCTGGTTCGAAGCTGGGTTATTGACAAGAGGAACCATTGGGGCAGGAGTTGCTGCAACTGCATTATCTGCAGATGTGTGGTGGGCTGGGGCTTGTTGTGCTCCAGAAAGGGGACTATCACTTTATGCGTTTTGCCTGGATGTTGCTGGCCTGCAGCTAATTGCCGACGGTCGCAGCCCGGGTCCCTAAGCACTCTCTACGGGTTGGCTGGCTGACCACCTGTCCATGAGATCCCTGGGACAGAAATGATCTCCCCATTTCAACGAGATCATAAGGACCGCGCAGGGTGCGGCTGTATTGGGTGGAAGTTATTGTCGGTTGGGACAAGGATCATCCTGACATTTGCAGTAATCACACGGTGCAGAGGAGTATGCTCGTAAAGATCAGCAGCCCACCCAGGGTGCTGTAACATGAGGAACCAGATGGCCAAGTTCTGGAAGATGTCAATCTCTGCTCTTCCCCTCTTCCTCCCATCCCCTGAGTGTTCTTTACGGCACATGGCTTGTTGGTAAGTGGCCCCATCTGGTGCCCCACCACTTGAGAATGCCTCTCGCACCACAGTTCTTGACCACCGGCCCATTGATACCCCATCACTTAAGCCTGCCACCCACACCTCAGTTCTTCACCATATGGATGCTCCCTCCCTGCCCAATACTGATGTTATCCATGACCCATTGTCCTCCTCCGAAAATTAAGAGATTTGGTGGCCCTCTTGGGCAAAGTACTAAAAATACTGCGCCAATTCCTCTCAGCCTTACTTGGCTTTGAGTTTTCTGCTTGGATGGATTGTTCCAGCACTTTGCTTACCTGGTTTTGGATACAATTACACAACACCCACAGC
Organism: Lissotriton helveticus; assembly: GCF_964261635.1. Classification (NCBI taxonomy): domain Eukaryota; kingdom Metazoa; phylum Chordata; class Amphibia; order Caudata; family Salamandridae; genus Lissotriton; species Lissotriton helveticus. The sequence goes on from NC_136068.1 coordinate 768,475,869, forward strand.
AGAGGCTTCTTCCAGCTCCTCAAGCCCACAGCAGTGGCCTCTTCCAGCTTCTCGGTGCCCACAGCAGCAGCCTCATACAGTCCGTAACATCCTCAGCAACAGCCACATCTCCTCTTCTGGTCCTGTAGAGAAAAGACTAAGAACAATTGCATAAGGGCAGAGCATTGTACCCACCTATTGCACAATTCTTAAAGACTCAGAGGTTATTTTTTTTGGATTCGTGCAACCAAAGAGAAAACTTGGGAACTAGGGACTTTGTACATAATAATAGTAATTGTTGAATGCTTGTTGCGCACATCTCTTTTCATTTACGGACATCTTCGCTCATCTTCCTTGGTGCCTACTTTGGCTTTCCCACAGCGAATATTCTCTATGACTTCATAGAATTTTAACTGATGTTTAAGGATGCGTTTCCTTAATATGTAGTAGTTGGTCACAAAAGGAAATGCATGTTCAAACTGAGGTACTTTCTTGTTGTCCTGATTATTCAGTGTTTAAGTGTATCCTTCAGAAAGACAGACCCAGAAGCAGAACTGCTGATCCGTTTCTCGACAAGATCATGAGAGCGGATTATTCCAGGTCAAACTGAGTGGAATCTTCTCTTTACCCTTGTATAACCCAACCCTCTTTCCCCCCGGGATTAGTCGCCAACACACGTGGTTCTCAGTGTGTTGTGGATTAAGGTTCAAGGGATTGGGGGAATATCTTGGCTCCCACAGAACCCTGAACTTTAGGAGAGTGGAGACTTGACAGAAGAAAGCTTCTGAGAACTTGGTGGCTAGCCAGGAGGTTATGAAGCAGTGGTAAGACCAGATGGCGACTCTGTGGAATTTCAACCTGGGCATAAGGTGTGGGTAATGGAGCCTGTGAAGCCTGGGACCCTCCAAGATCATTTGACTGGGCATTATGAGGTGGTTGGTAGGAAGGGGGAGGCCACCTACCTTGTAGACCTCAAGACCCCAAGATGACCCTTAAGGACACTTCATATCAACCACCTCAAGTCACACTATGAGAAGTCTGAGGTTACGATGTTGTTGGTGACAGATGACGGGGAGGAGGATAATCCTCTCCCTGGGATCCTGTCATCAAAAGAGAAACATGGGTCAGTGACAGGTGTCAACCTCTCCCTATCCTTACCCTAGAACAGCAGAGGTACTATTGTCAGTTATTGTGACAGTTTGCCTCTCTGTTTTCCTTCTCTCCGGGGTTTACACATCAGTATACCCATAATATTGACACTCGAGACAGCCCTTGTGTCAAAAACAAAGTCTACAGGCTGTCTAACAAAGTGAGAGCCAGCATCAAAGAGGTGTCTAAGATGTTGGAATGATGGGTTATTGAGCATTCCAGTAGCCCCAGATCCAGCCCAGTGGTACCAAATTTTCCCCACCGAGCACTGCCCCAGAACTCCGGTTCTCTGTGGACTGCAGGGGGCTCAACTCAGTCACTAAGGCTGACGCTCACCCCATCTGCAGAGCTGATTAACACATTGACAGATTAGGGGCTGACAAGTTCTTGAGTTCTTTTGACTTAACTTCAGGATACTGGCATTTTGCTCGAACTGAAGAGTGCCAAATAGACCTCAGCCTCTTCAGCTGGATAATGCCACTTCCAGTTTAAAGTGATGCCTTTTGGACTGAAACATGACCCTGCCACCTTTCAGAGGTGGTGAACCAGGTTTTTGCTGGGATGGAGCCCTTCAGTGCTGCTTCCTTAAACAGCATAGCTGTCTTCAGTAGCAGCTGGGAGGACAACACGATTTACCTGCAGGAAGTGCTACAGAACCTGCAAACTGCAGACCTGACTACCAAAGCCAGTAAGTGCCAGATAGGGCAGGGGTCTGTCCTGTACTTGAGATGCCTCAGCCCCTCTCAGCCAAAATAAAAGCAATTCTGGCCTGGAAGCCTCCCTAAAGCATAGACTGAGGTGAGGGCCTTCCTGGGCTTCACAGAATATTTCAGGAGGTTTGTCAAGGGGTATGGCACCATTGTCACCCTGTTGACTGAGCTGGCTTCCAAGCAGCAGCCAAAGAAGGTGATCTGGACCGAGGCTTGCCAGAAAACCTTTGATTCCCTCAAACAGGCATGTGCATAGCCCCTGTGCTCAAGGCGTCTGACTTTTCTAAGGAATTTATAGCCCAAACAGATGCCTCAGACCATGTCATAGGGGCAGTTCTATAACAGATCAATGAAGGGGACTTAGACCAACCTGTAGCTTGTATCTCTATTTAGCGGGAAGTCTTTAATGTCGTCTGGGCACTGACAAAGTTGAGATCATACTTTTTTTGGACTCACTTCCGGGTTCAGACCGACCACAGGCCCCTCAGGTGGCTAATTCAAATGAGGGATGAATTCAAAATTGTTGAGATGGCTCATCTCCCTACAAGGAATGGACTTTACAGTGGTACACTGACCTGGGTCAGACCACTCCAGTGCTACTGGTCTAGCCAGATTTTTCTGCCTTAGTGATGAGAACTCCCAGGATGTTGGGTAGTTCTCACCACTCACATATGGGGAGGACATGTGTCTCATGCGACTAGCTGTCTGCGGTTGGCACTTTGAACTTTTAGGTACTAGTTTTTACTAAAAACTATGACAATTCATAAATCCAGTTCTACTGATTGGATTTGTCGCATTTTGGTGTCAAATAATTAATTACAGTTTACTCTATTTTCCTAAATTAGTTTGGGATTTTCTTGTGTTGTGTTTTCACTTTATTACTGTGTGTGCGCTGCATAAATAATTTACACATTGCCTCTAAGTTAAGCCTGTCTGTACCCAAGGTTAAGCACAAGTTAATTTAGTGACTTTGTGTGGTTCACCCTGAAAGGGATTATGGCTGTTGCTTGACCAGGGCTCACACCCCAATCAACCAACAACCCAATTTCTCATAGTCATCAACTGACGAATCATCAGTGATTCAAATTAATCTCTATGGAGAACTTTCCACATACTCTGGTGATGTTTAAAATTCCGTTTTAGGGTGACCCAACAACCTCTCCTTGTATGTTGCTTAATATCCGATTGGTCCACCTCTTGTATCTTCCCCTTCCACTTTGAAAGGTCATCCATGTTGGAACATCAAACCTTCAGACATACTCCTTACTGCTGTTGACTAATGTCATGTTTGTAGTTAAGCTGCAGGGATCTTGTGTAGTCTTGACTGGTGGGCAGTGCATCCAATGTACCTGTTATGTTGTAGTCCCTGACTGCAAAGTCAATTTAATGTGTGAGAGCGAAGAAGAGGGATGAGGCCAGCAGAACAATAGCCAGCACTGTAGAAAGTAGATGTACCCAGTAAAACCTCTTGGAAAGTATAGCCTTGTAACGAGGGATAGGGCTTCTAATAAGCATTGGTAACCTAAAGATATAATAGATCCTGACAGATGTCCAAATAAATCCTGTTTCAGAGAGAACTCTTACTCTCTTTTTCGTTCAAGTCATATATCCTAGACTGTGCATGATTTACATGGGTACAGCACAGATATTTTGTATGAAAATAGAATTTGAGGTCAAATCTTGCATTAAACATGCACACGAAATACTGGAAGGGGACTGGTTTGTGAAGCAAATGTCTCCTGGAAGACATATTCTTCTCCAACCAGTCCACTGCAGGCAATACCTTCTGAGGCAGTCCACAATCTGGGGATAGTATTTGATAACAAACTAAGTCTAAAAACCCAAGTGAATAAAATGGTTGGGACCTGTTTTTCCCTTGTCAGAGCACTACAGAAAATACTTCCAATGCTACCTATTTCAGCCAGAGCACTAATAGTGAGAAGTGTCATCCTGAGCCGATTAAATTATTGTAACGCTCTGCTACCAGCGACTCCAAATCTTTTGATTAAGAGACTTCAGAGAATCCAGACAATAGCTGCAAAACTAGCCCTTAAGAGATCACGTAGTTCAATCAATCAATCAATCATGCCATTTGTATACCGCACTACTCACCTGGGAGGGTCTCAAGGCGCTTGGGGGGAGGGGTATGCTACTGCTCGAACAGCTAGGTCTTGAGTTGTTTCCTGAAGGCGAGATGGTCCTGGGTCAGCCGAAGGTGGATGGGGAGGGAGTTCCAAGTCTTGGCAGCCAGGTAAGAGAAGGATCTTCCTTCCTCCAGCAGTGGCTCTTTGGATGCGTGGTACGGCTGCGAGGGCGAGGCTGGTGGACCGTAGCTGGCGGGTGGGCGTGTAGAAGGTCAGGCGGTCGTTGAGGTACTTGGGGCCCAGGTCGTGGAGAGACTTGTGTGCATGGGTGAGGAGCCGGAACGTGATCCTCTTGTCGACGGGGAGCCAGTGCAGGTTCCTCAGGTGGCTGGAGATGTGGCTGCGTCGGGGGACATCCAGGATGAGTCGGGCGGAGGCGTTCTGGATGCGCTGGAGTCTTTTCTGTAGCTTGGCTGTGGTTCCGGCGTAGAGGGCGTTTCCGTAGTCCAGTCGGCTGGTGACGAGTGCCTGGGTGACAGTCTTCCTGGTCTCGGTCGGGATCCAGATCATTAGCTTCCTTGTCTCTCAAAGAGCTTCACTGGCTTCCAATGACACAGAGGATACAGTTTAAATCACTCTGCATTCTATTTAGGGCACTGCATGGACTCGGACCCATACCACTGCAGAGCAAATGTAAATGGTATGTCCCGACCAGAAGCCTTCGTTCATCATCAGCCAACTTGGTAAGCAAGCCCAGGTTTAGAACAACAAAATTCGAAGGAAGAGCATTTAGCTCTACAGCAGTACGACTCTGGAATGAGCTCCCGTCTAATTTAAGACAGATAGAAGATCTTTTACAGTTTAGGAAGAGGCTCAAAACATGGATCTTTCCAAAGGAGTAACTCAGATCACCTGATAATACCTAGCAACAGACATCTTCATAGAAACATGTGCTGACCACAGAACTAACATAATTCAGCGCTAGGATACCCATGAGGTGATAGTGCGCTTTATAAGTTTGCCTAACATAACAGAGTTTGTGGTTTGCCCTATGACATTTTCTATCCTAGGAATACTGCCGAAACCACTAAACCCTGCCGAAGGACCACACTAATTCCTTTATCTGACCATCTTTGACCATGCATCCACTGTTGTATCATATGTTATCAAGTTCTGACCAGAAGACAAATCTAAACCAAGCCCTCTACCACAGACTTGGGTCTAAGAACACATCCTCATTGGCTCACCCACTCACAGGATCTCCCTTCCTAGCCTGAGGTTTGACCTCTATTCCCATGAACCCTAAAACATTCCCTCTAACAGCGAAAAGTCTGGGCATCTCAACACTACCTTTGCAACCCACTGACCTCTGATGGCAGGAGTTTTAGATGCTTCCAATCCTAGAGGCTGCTTAGCTTGAGAAACCAAAGCATCTTCTTTTTCACACTCCTGAGCTCAGGACCGAACCTGGACCTGACCACACTCCATCACCCACTGATCTCTAATCATATGTTTGTCACACATCCCATAATTAATAGACAGCTCCCCTGCATATTTCGACCCTGCCACTGTCTTCAAATATGACCATAGTAATGGCTTCTGATTTACACTCCCATGGGCTAGCCCAATATTATATCTATTCTCACGGCCCACCCATGCTCTCAACAATTTACCATCCACCCCAGCCCCACTCGTTTCAGGTGAAATGCTAGGACCATAGACCTAATATGTCCTTCAGATCTTACAATGAGCCCCTCCTTTCTATATTCCAGGCTCACACCCTACCTACAGTAAGCAGAATCTTCAATGGACCTTCATGACTAAGTGCTGAAAAAGGTTTAGAACGAACAAAATACTAGCCTCCCATGCTAAAGCCAGCATAGCCCCTTATATTGACTTGATACTGGTCATTAGGACCCTTTAAAGCACCTGCTGTGTGCCTCGGCATCCCAGCAGGCCTGGCGTTTTAGAAATCTAGGACGACCATGCCCTAGTCACACCTTAGCTAATTCGACACCAAATTCCATTGAATACGCTGCCTCAAATATGAATTCTTTCAATGTGTCAAGCAGAATTCTGTCTGAATTTCGTTTTGATGTGCCTGCGAATCATGGAAATTGACAATGTCAAGAAAATGATGAATATTTATAGTGATTCAAAAATATGAGAAAAATGCTTTGGTGATTTTTAGAAGATTGGGTTTAAATAAACATTTAGAACAATGTAAATCTTTAAATTAAGTCATTATGTCCGTGTTGCCAAATATAATTTACTTATTGTGAGACATGGCACCTTTTCAGTTTTGAGCTGATTTATAATCTTATAATGCAATGTAACTTTAAAAGTTTTTTATTCCAACCCATTTGTAATCAGTCCCTGCTACGTCGGAAAAGGAGCAGTGCCACCCACGTGTGAGCTGAAATGCTACCCAGAGGAATGACTAGCGGTTAAGACTGATTCAAGCGATTCTTGTTGTCTTTTTCATTATATGTAGTGGCACCATAACTGTCTGAGCTATTGCAGTACATCATCTAGAGATGTCTCTCTTCCAAAATTAATGACAGCTTATGTACCATCTATTTATGAGCAGTGTATATCCTGAAAAATGCCCTTCAGAACCTGGAGAGAAACAGCTCTGCCTGCATTACTCAGCGGTAGTGCACAACGCAATAAATGAAAGGTCATATTTCCCTCCTTGCAAAATTCGAATGAAAGAGAAAATCATAATTGCCTATATGACATGTTAATAACCAAATCAGAAAGTCTTCTATCACCGCAGGGCCTTTTTCTTGTGGATCATACATAAACAACAACAAAATGGCCGTCATTTTGGCACCTGCCTCTGGTGTCTGGGCGTCTTTTATGCAATTCTGTCTACTAAAAATATGCAGACAGTCTCCTGCATCTAAAAAAGCCAGACAAGGGCGCCTCCTTGGGCAGACTTCACGTGCATCTGTTCTATGTGCCCATTGTCTGAATCATGAATTCTGTTCCATTTCAAAGGCAATAAACTAGGATCCGATTTTTTTTTAATTTTCAGCATTTTTCAATATGTTTGTTGAGTGAAATCCCCCAAATTGCGCCAATATGCCCGGCTGAGCAATTAAAGGCTGTTTTTGCAAAAATACTATTGCAGGAACAGGGGAATAATGCAAACAATCAGAACATGAGTAGTTGCTGTTTGCAACACCTGTGACTTTTGTGTTTTTAGCACAAAATGTGTCCTTGCATCCAAAGTGGACACGGGGAACCATTTCACGCGAAAATATAGCAGTAAAATGTCAGATTTCCATTTTGCGTAATTTCACGTCATTTTTCAAAAATGTCATGTAATTACACAAATAGAAATTACATAAATTGTGCACGTGTCCAGGATACTGTGTTGAAACTGAATTCCATACTAATATTGCGTCTGTAGAAAGGCACTGTCTGGGCCCAAAATCTAAATTATTTTCTCAGTCACATTAAAAAAAAAACTCTTGTGTTGGACAGATCTCTATGCAAAATGCACTGCCTATTACTTTATTCACAATATCCATTGCCTTTTGGTTTAATTTCCGTTACCACACACATGCATATATACATTTACATAAACGACTATACTGTTAGAAATGGCGATTCAGGTTGGCATGGGTTTGTACCTAAGCCAGACCAAACCTACTACTCTAATCAGGGTAAGGGAGTTACACACCCAATATAACTCCTGCTTACCCCCTTGGTAGTTTGGCAGAGCAGTCAAGCTTATCCCAGAGGCAATGTGTAAAGCGTTTACAGGACACACACACACACCCGCCTGTGACACAATAAATACACCACAAATGAGACTCCACACAGTAGTATGTAAAAATACGTTTCTGTATTGCATATAAAGATCGACCAAAACCACATAACCAATAATCACTTTGCGAGCTAGGCAATTGTTATAACATCACAGCTAGATAAAGACATATGTTGCATACGTCATAAAAAACATCATCACTGCGCATACAAATGCAAATCTTGAAATAAGACTGGTTATCCTGTCCCTGCAAGTCATAAAATGACACATATCATTACATCAGGGCATAACATGCAGCAGTTACTTTGGGGAGATAACATAGAATCATAAATGCTGTGCATACTAGGTAATCCTGCATTAGTACTTGCTATCCTGACTGTGCAAGGCATAAACATAGGGTCCTGAAATGCAACAGGTTATAAAACATAATCCCACAAATCATCACATGTCACCATAATAGCATGGATCACAAAATATCCCCATAAGAATATAGGTTCAGTGCACCTACATGCCTATTATGGGTTATACGGTAAGCAATCACCAAGAGTAGGGCCCAGAGGATCTGTGTGCCTATTTAGTAGGATACGATAATTGTGGCACACACCGGGAACCTCAGTTGAGGGTTTACACCATCCTTGGAACGAGAGCCTGTTCCCCCATGGTATGTGCAGAAGCGGGAGGGCAATGGAGGCTGCAGGAACCCCCCAGTGCATCTACTACTTATAATACAGTAATTTGCCTTTTGCAGCAATGAACAATCTAGTCCCTTCGGGACCGCGAAAGTAGTGAGGCAAACATGGAGTGAAAAGGTGTGTCAATCCTGGTCCCTCGGGCTGGGTCAGCAACTGTGGTACTTGCGGACACCACAGGCAACTCAGAGCTGTGACATGGGGCCTTGCTGTGGGCACACCACCATTGAAGTAGCACCATCCGCTTCTTTACTCCTGCGCTCTCCTCTGGTCAGGCTCACGGCAGTATGGAGCAAAGCCTCCGTCGGTTATAAGCCTGGTGGATGTCGTACCTTAGGTGACGCAGGACTTCTCAAGTCAGGATTTCTTTTGGATCGGCCGTAGAGTGGTGCGCAGAACCACCCACCATTTGTTAGCAAAAGGGAGCGCACGTCGGGACAAGCTGGTTCAGGTGACTTCTCTTTCGGTGGGGACATTCTCCCCCCAAGAACTCTCCCCAAATGACACTCCCAGGCACAGTAAAGTGCTTAATATACGGTAATGATCTTGGGGGAAAACACATGGGAATGTTCATTGGAGTCTTCCTAGAACCCTGGAAACCCCTCACAATCTCAGGGGGAGGGAAGACTGAGGTATTGAAATTCTGAACCTTGTTATAAAAGTCGTCGTATCATGACGATTTTGGTATCAGCAGACCGAATATGGCGAGTGCTAGATGTGTGAGTATTTTCGTCCTATTCGAGTGACGAAATCACCATGAAATCAGGGAGTCCGTTCTGAACCCTCGGGTTCCATCTTGCGTACGGCAGCCATTTTGTGGTTGCCCTCACATAGGCCGGTGACAGTGGCCGAACGAGTCTCCAAACACACGTACACTTTAGCTGTCTTCTGAATGACCCGAACGAGCGCCCCTCTTGCCTGAAGCCAAACTGGTTTAACCAGTCCCTTCCCCGGTAGCTGATCAAGTTTACGGATCGAGACACAAAACACCATCAAACCCTTTTATTGCGCATAACTATGTCTTATCTTGCTCACACCTGTCTCTACTTTTTTGTTTATGATCCGTTTACGATGGGGATGTGCCCGGTTTTATGGTGGGTTCGATCGACCTGTCTGATCAAGAATGTTGGGTTTGACCAATAGTTGATTATGGGCTGGACAAACTGAAAAATGGGCTTGTCATCATGATCCTGCCCTTTTCTTTCTGTAAAAACATGTGAGTGGTCAACTGTAAATTAGGGATATTTGCCTGAAGCATAATATTTGGTATAAAAAGGGATGACTGATTTTTGTGAGCGAGCAGTCTCCTGAGAACATACACCGTGTTGTACTTCTAGGATCTCTGTTACAGGCTGCAGCTAATAAAATTGATCTTTGACGTCACCAAGAATCACCCGTGTCTCTGTACTCTAAGACAGGTGGACCCGGAGACTAGGGCGTTTCCCCTGGCGCCGCTGGGTCTTAAATAACCCGGTTCTTCAAGACAAGCCCACAAGCCCCTGGAAAACACTGGGGGCACCGGAAGCAAGGCACAGGCAGGCAGGCCAGCACAAGGGTCTTGGTAGAAGAATGGTAGAGCTTCTCCCAGCCCAGCAGGTCAAAACTACACACGATTAGGTCCAATTTCGATTCCTCCTGACAGTCCTCTGGCAAGGTGCGACATGTAGAGCCAACAGCATCTGGTTACAAGTCCCACACAGTGTATAAAAACATCAGTTCAGAGCCCCTCACTTATACTCAAAATGTCTTTGATGTGGAGATAACTTCAAACCAACTTTAGAAGTGCACAACACCTCCATTCAATACCATCCCTGACTCCAGACACGCTACAGACCGGGGGGGATACATTTTGAGAGGACAGGCACATTCCTATTCAGATGTCAGTGACAACTCCTCTCACCACTCTAGCTCAGGAAGACTCATCAGGATATGCGGGGCGCACCTCAACACCTTTTGTATGAGTGTCTAGAGTGAATGCATAAAACGGACCATGTCTGTCTAAATCAGACATTGATTGGGGTCAGGCTGCAAAGCACAAAAAGTCATAAGCACATAAAAATGTCCACTTTCTAAAAGTGGCATTTCTACTGTAGTATTGAAAAATCCACCTTCACCAATAAGCAAGCGATGCTGAGGAGACTGTTGAGCTTGGATGCTTAGAGTTTACTTGCTGAACTTATCCTTGACAGGCAGCTGATTTCTGCAATGTGAGGTATCAGGTATAATGGCAGATGGGGTCTAAGGTTGGCAGCAATATGCCCCCTGTCCAAGTAGGGGCCCTTCCTTCTCGTCTGGGTTAGCGAGTTACACACCCAAGATAGCCCCTGCTCACCCCCTTGGTAGCTTGGCACGAGCAGTCAGTCCTACTTCAGAGGCAATGTGTAAAGTATTTGCACATAACACACACAGTTACACAGTGAAAACACAACAGATGGTCACCACACCAGCTAAGAAAAATAAACAATCTTTATCTAAACCAAACACGACCAAGATGACAAAAATCCAACACACATAGCTCAAAATATCACTTTTTAAAAGTTTAAGCAATTCTGTCCTTAGAACTCTATAGATGCAGTGATTTTAGCACAAAGTACCTTTACTGTGCCAAAATCCACAGGGAAAAAGAGCTGCAGAGGAGGGAAGTGTCAGAAAACACAGTGATGCATCGGTTTTTGAGTCCCTGGGGAAACGATGCGTCAGTGAAGAAAAACTGTTGTGTCTTTTACCGGACTGTAAGGAGAATCGATGCATTGAAATCCAAAGTGGATTCTGGTCTATGGCTGATGCGGTGGAAAACGTGGAGCACAAGCATGATGCGTGGAAATTCAGACTCGTTGGAGGTCGATGCAGCAGCAGCAAACAGGCGCTGCATCGATTCTTTCAGCTGTGGACTGGTGATTAGTTGATTCTTTCAGCCACACAGCAGGACCTGCATCGGAGTCAGTGCGGTGGTCTCAGATGTCTTCGGGCTGCAAACAGCTGCTGTGTCGAATTCTTCAGCTGCATGGCACCAGTGCGTGGAAACTTTTACCGCATGGCGGTGCTGCATCGGAAAAACAGACGCTGGAAGGGCGATGTATCAATTTTGCAGTCTTTTGCTGTAAGAATCACCTCCAGGGGCCTAGAACTGGAATTGGCACCACTTTGCAGGTCAGAACTCCCAGCAGTGGTGTTTAGGGATGCTGCAGGTGAAGTCTTTGATGGCACTGAGACTTCTAACAGGAGGTGCGCACACACACGCCATTGAGGAACCTTGTAAAAGAAGGATGCAAAAGCAAAGTCCAGTTCTTTCATTGCCCACAGACAAAGCAGCAACTGCAGGCCAACCCAGCAAAGCAGCACACAACAAAGGGTCAGTACTCCTGGCAGCTCTTCAGTTCTTCTTCTTGTCAGAGTCCTAAATCTAGAAGTCTTCTAAAAGTCTTGGGTTTTAGGTCCAATATTTATACCCCTTTTTGTCTTTGAAGTAGGCATACTTCTAAGGAAAGTCTTTGTTTTCCACAAGATCCTGCCTTGCCAATCCTTTGCTCCATAAACACTACAAGGGAAAGTGACAGCATTGGAAGAGGCCAGGCACAGCCCTAATCAGGTGTCAGTGACATCGTCTCCCACCTCTCTAGCTCAGGAAGGCCCATCAGACTGGTGATTGGCCATCAGGATATGCAGGGCACACCTCAGCTCCCTTTGTGTGACTGTCTAGAGTAAATGCACAAACAACCCAGCCGTCAGTCTAAACCAGGCATTGAATTCACAGGCAGGCAGAGGCACAGGATGGTAAACCAAGAAAATGCCCACTTTCTAAAATTGCAAAAACCACAGTTGATGGACAGAATGCAGAACAATGTCTTACATTCACCCCAGTACAAAGATCTGGGCCTAAATCCATCGTTGTTTTGCACTCCACACCACCCTAGGTCAGACAATGGCTATATGCAAATCAGCCTTGACCCTGTGCCTCATGGGAACAGTCCAGCCCGAACTACCAAGCCATGTCTTTCCTAGACCGGAATCAAGCATCCAAGGACCGGTTTCTGGCTATCAGCCTTCTTCAGCCTGGATAGCTTGACTCCAGTGATGTGGAGAGCCTGGGACTCACGTCTGAGCATACCCAGCCCACTCGGGGTGAAAATTGCAAAAACCACAGTTGATGGGCAGAATGCAGAACGATGTCTTACATTCACCCCAGTACAAAGATCTGGGCCTAAATCCATCGTTTTTTTGCACTCCACACCACCCTAGGTCAGACAATGGCTATATGCAAATCAGCCTTGACCCTGTGCTTCATGGGAACAGTCCAGCCCGAACTACCAAGCCATGTCTTTCCTAGACCGGACTCAAGCATCCAAGGACCGGTTTCTGGCTATCAGCCTTCTTCAGCCTGGATAGCTTGACTCCAGTGATATGGAGAGCCTGGGACTCACGTCTGAGCATACTGGATTCAAGATAGCCTGTCTGATGAGGATTATGAATCCGAAACCGGTCCCAGGATGCTTGTTTCCGGTCCATGGAAGACATGGCTTGGCAGTTCGGGCTGGACTGTTCCCATGAGGCACAGGGTCAGACTGATTTGCATATAGCCATGTCTGAAATGGGGTGGCTGAGTGGGCTAAAGAATGGTGATGGATTAAACAGAGATCAGTGACTGGGGGGGAGTGTTTGATTTGCTCAAATGCTCCGTCCATCATCCCCTTTTGTATCGCTTTGTTCGCCCTAAGTGTGGCAGGGTATGCTCAGACGTGAGTCCCTTGCTCACTTGGCCACTGGATTCAAGATAGCCTGGCTGATGAGGATTATGAATCCGAAACCGGTCCCAGGATGCTTGTTTCCGGTCCATGGAAGACATGGCTTGGCAGTTCGGGCTGGACTGTTCCCATGAGGCACAGGGTCAGACTGATTTGCATATAGCCATGTCTGAAATGGGGTGGCTGAGTGGGCTAAAGAATGGTGATGGATTTAACCCAGATCAGTTGACTGGGGGGGAGTGTTTGATTTCCTCAAATGCTCCGTCCATCATCCCCTTTTGTATCGCTTTGTTCGCCCTTACTGTGGCAGGGTATGCTCAGACGTGAGTCCCTTGCTCACTTGGCCACTGGATTCAAGATAGCCTGGCTGATGAGGATTATGAATCCGAAACCGGTCCCAGGATGCTTGTTTCCGGTCCATGGAAGACATGGCTTGGCAGTTCGGGCTAGACTGTTCCCATGAGGCACAGGGTCAGACTGATTTGCATATAGCCATGTCTGAAATGGGGTGGCTGAGTGGGCTAAAGAATGGTGATGGATTAAACCCAGATCAGTTGACTGGGGGGGAGTGTTTGATTTGCTCAAATGCTCCGTCCATCATCCCCTTTTGTATCGCTTTGTTCGCCCTAAGTGTGGCAGGGTATGCTCAGACGTGAGTCCCTTGCTCACTTGGCCACTGGATTCAAGATAGCCTGGCTGATGAGGATTATGAATCCGAAACCGGTCCCAGGATGCTTGTTTCCGGTCCATGGAAGACATGGCTTGGCAGTTCGGGCTGGACTGTTCCCATGAGGCACAGGGTCAGACTGATTTGCATATAGCCATGTCTGAAATGGGGTGGCTGAGTGGGCTAAAGAATGGTGATGGATTAAACCCAGATCAGTTGACTGGGGGGGAGTGTTTGATTTGCTCAAATGCTCCGTCCATCATCCCCTTTTGTATCGCTTTGTTCGCCCTAAGTGTCGCAGGGTATGCTCAGACGTGAGTCTCTTGCTCACTTGGCCACTGGATTCAAGATAGCCTGGCTGATGAGGATTATGAATCCGAAACCGGTCCCAGGATGCTTGTTTCCGGTCCATGGAAGACATGGCTTGGCAGTTCGGGCTGGACTGTTCCCATGAGGCACAGGGTCAGACTGATTTGCATATAGCCATGTCTGAAATGGGGTGGCTGAGTGGGCTAAAGAATGGTGATGGATTAAACCCAGATCAGTTGACTGGGGGGGGAGTGTTTGATTTGCTCAAATGCTCCGTCCATCATCCCCTTTTGTATCGCTTTGTTCGCCCTAAGTGTGGCAGGGTAAGCTCAGACGTGAGTCCCTTGCTCACTTGGCCACTGGATTCAAGATAGCCTGGCTGATGAGGATTATGAATCCGAAACCGGTCCCAGGATGCTTGTTTCTGGTCCATGGAAGACATGGCTTGGCAGTTCGGGCTGGACTGTTCCCATGAGGCACAGGGTCAGACTGATTTGCATATAGCCATGTCTGAAATGGGGTGGCTGAGTGGGCTAAAGAATGGTGATGGATTAAACCCAGATCAGTTGACTGGGGGGAGTGTTTGATTTGCTCAAATGCTCCGTCCATCATCCCCTTTTGTATCGCTTTGTTCGCCCTAAGTGTGGCAGGGTATGCTCAGACGTGAGTCCCTTGCTCACTTGGCCACTGGATTCAAGATAGCCTGGCTGATGAGGATTATGAATCCGAAACCGGTCCCAGGATGCTTGTTTCCGGTCCATGGAAGACATGGCTTGGCAGTTCGGGCTGGACTGTTCCCATGAGGCACAGGGTCAGACTGATTTGCATATAGCCATGTCTGAAATGGGGTGGCTGAGTGGGCTAAAGAATGGTGATGGATTAAACCCAGATCAGTTGACTGGGGGGGGAGTGTTTGATTTGCTCAAATGCTCCGTCCATCATCCCCTTTTGTATCGCTTTGTTCGCCCTAAGTGTGGCAGGGTATGCTCAGACGTGAGTCCCTTGCTCACTTGGCCACTGGATTCAAGATAGCCTGGCTGATGAGGATTATGAATCCGAAACCAGTCCCAGGATGCTTGTTTCCGGTCCATGGAAGACATGGCTTGGCAGTTCGGGCTGGACTGTTCCAATGAGGCACAGGGTCAGACTGATTTGCATATAGCCATGTCTGAAATAGGGTGGCTGAGTGGGCTAAAGAATGGTGATGGATTAAACCCAGATCAGTTGACTGGGGGGGGGTGTTTGATTTGCTCAAATGCTTCGTCCATCATCCCCTTTTGTATCGCTTTGTTCGCCCTAAGTGTGGCAGGGTATGCTCAGACGTGAGTCCCTTGCTCACTTGGCCACTGGATTCAAGATAGCCTGGCTGATGAGGATTATGAATCCGAAACCGGTCCCAGGATGCTTGTTTCCGGTCCATGGAAGACATGGCTTGGCAGTTCGGGCTGGACTGTTCCCATGAGGCACAGGGTCAGACTGATTTGCATATAGCCATGTCTGAAATGGGATGGCTGAGTGGGCTAAAGAATGGTGATGGATTAAACCCAGATCAGTTGACTGGGGGGAGTGTTTGATTTGCTCAAATGCTCCGTCCATCATCCCCTTTTGTATCGCTTTGTTCACCCTAAGTGTGGCAGGGTATGCTCAGACGTGAGTCCCTTGCTCACTTGGCCACTGGATTCAAGATAGCCTGGCTGATGAGGATTATGAATCCGAAACCAGTCCCAGGATGCTTGTTTCCGGTCCATGGAAGACATGGCTTGGCAGTTCGGGCTGGACTGTTCCAATGAGGCACAGGGTCAGACTGATTTGCATATAGCCATGTCTGAAATGGGGTGGCTGAGTGGGCTAAAGAATGGTGATGGATTAAACCCAGATCAGTTGACTGGGGGGGGTGTTTGATTTGCTCAAATGCTCCGTCCATCATCCCCTTTTGTATCACTTTCTAAAATTGGCATTTTCAAACACACTATTTAAAAAACACATTTCCTAAAAGGTGTGGTTTTAAATCCTGCGCTCTCTAGCTCTTCCCAGTTGAAAGTTATGCTTGTAAAATGCTACAATGCAGCTCCATTGATAAACTATGGGAGAACTAGTCCTTGCAATAGTGAAAAACACAATTGGCAGTATTTCACTATCATGACAGGTAAACCACACCAGTACATGTCCTACTTTCACATAGACTGCACCCTGCCCATGGGGGCACCTTGGGCCTGCCTTAAGTTCTTGCCGTTACCAGGTCGACATGGCAATTTAAGTCCGCAGTCAAAGACACTGGAATGGCAGGTTAGAGACAAGTTTACAGGGCTACTCATGTGGGTAGCAAAATCAGTGCTGCAGACCCACTAGTATCATTTGATTTACAGGCCCTGGGCACACACAGTGCACTTTATTAGGGACTTACCAGCAAATCAAATATGCCAATCATGGATAACCCATCAGAATCACAATTTACACAGGGAGCACCTGCAAGTTAGCACTGATCAGCAGTGGTAAAGTGCCGAGAGTACACAAACCAGCAAAAACAAAGTCCAGCATACAGTAAAAAATACAGGATGTAGAGGCAAAAAGACAGGAGAAACCACGCTAAGGATGCCAGGTCCAAGAGTCATCATTTCCCTTCTAACTTAGAGAATGCTTTGTGGGGCTTGTCCCTCTTTTGTGCCTTTGCTGGTCTGTATGTTATTACCCTTATGGGTTTCAGTCTGTGTCAGTATGTGTGCAGCCCCTTGCCACTTTGCTTACTTATTCGAATGCAGTGAAGGCTATCTTAAAATGGAGCACCCTTGATTTTGCTACCGTTTCCTATAAATTTGGCACCTGTTGAACAATTTACTGCATTGTACTAGTTGCATTAACATAAGAGACACAGAGAGATTTTGACCAAGGGTCTCTCTAAATTTTTTGTATGCTAAATACAGACATTTTATGAAGATAAAATATAGTTTCTATTTTTAAGCACAAAGGGTTTTTGAGAGTCCATTGCTTATTGTTAAATAACATTTTGTTCGGACTTTGGGTTTTTAATTTGTGCAATGCTAAGTGTTAGCCTTAAAAACAACACATGGAATCCTTTTTTTTCATATAATCAATTGTATTGGTTTTCTAGCAACAACATAGAACAGTGCATCACTGTGACATACAGTACAATTAATCACTTTCCCAGATTTTTTCTGCAAGGCATATACTCAGAATTGATCCCATATTATACTCCCAGCACCCCGACCCTTGCCAGTGTATCTTCAGCTCATCAAGCCCAACCATTTGCCCCATATTCATTCACATTTGGCCGGGCAGCCATTTGCCTTGTACACTGACTTTTCTTGGATGGTGCACCAGTCTACTCGTTTATGGCATTTCGCAATGATTGGAGATGCAGAGTCCTTCCAGGCAAATGTATGACGTTACAACGCAAACATTTACAACGCATACCTTTACAACGCAGTTTTTAAATCGCAGCATCCATTACAACGCATGATTTTACATCGCATGCCATCACAACACATTTTTAGAAACTACATTTACAACACATTCCATTACAATGCATACCATTACAACGCATACCATTACAAAGCATATTACTTTTAGGGCAACAGTAGGGTAAGTGTTGGATAGTGAAGGGGTAAAAGTTACTATTCCCAATCCAGTGACTGCAACAGTATGGTAAGTGTTGGATAGTGTAGGGGTAAAAATTACTATTCCCACTCCAGTGAGTTCAACACCAGGGTAAGTGTTGGATAGTGTAGGGGTAAACATTGCTATCTCCACTCCAGTGAGTGCAAATGTAAGGTAAGTGTTGAATAGTGTAGGGGTAAAAATTACTAATCCTCATTACTTAACTAATATTGCGTTGTAATGGCATGCGATTGGAGTGACATGCGTTGTAATGCCATGTGTTGTAGTGACACGCGATGTAATGGTTGCATTGCAATGGCATGCGATGTAAAGGATGTTGCGTTGTAATGACTGCATTGTAAAGGTAGTGCGATGTAATGACTGCGCTGTGAAGGTTGTTTCTCTTCCAGGCAGCTGTAATGTCTCTTTTGGCCACCATGATAGCCGTCCCTAGGAACAGTTTATCGAACACATGTAATCCAAATACTTCATTCAAACAAAGCTTACCTCTAAAACCGCCATGAATATCACATGCTGTGCTGCCGGTTTTTATGGGGTCAAACACCGCAGAGATCCCGGAAGCGTATCACAGCATAGCCATTACGTACCGACATATATAACATTCATGCATCAGGACAAACATTAAGTATGCAAATGCTGCAACCAAGTGGAATGTGTGCGACATTTACAGTAGGCCATGAGCAGTTCAGGGCTCAGGCATCCATTTTATTGACGGTCCAATTTCTGTGTCCTAAATAATTTCCATTGCCTGTGGCAACAAACGAGAACGCGTCATTGGCGTTTTTATTGCCCACCTGGAAGACATAGGTTAAGAAGGAAATGCATAGTAATGTGTAATAATGTGTGGGCATAAAAACAGGACCATTTTATTTCCCTTTCAGACCCCTTCCAATAAATCACTTTGAGACATTGATAAATGTTGGTTCTTTGTTGAACCAGAGTCTTTTACTGGAAATCGGAAACATAGTAGCCTTGAGGAATGAGAAGGGAGTTTTGTCAAAAGTAACATTCAGACAAATAAATTTTTCGGACAGCATAAAGTGGAAGTTTCAGCTTGTTATGCCATAACGTGCATTCATAAACAGCTAAAGGTTTGTTAAGGTCAATAGGACTGAAAAGGCAGGGCTAATTTCATCCCATTTCCTGTCCTCATATTAATCAGGGTAGTTTGAAGGTGCATAGGAACTCTCTGATTTGGCTGGATTATCATCTGAGACCTTCTTGCATGCTAATTGCACATATCAATTGAACAGCAGGACTATGCAGGACTGTGCCATGAATGAAACACTCCCCGTTCACATCTGGGTCTGTGTCACAGGAACACTGCACTGATGCCAAAAACAGGCATACCTAGGGTGTCTAGATTCACAAGAACAAAAAGTGGACATTTCACAAATATAGTAACAAGTTGTATTCGACAGAGATGCACAATAACTTAATTGATAGAACTTAAGAATATAGAAAACACAGACCTTGAGGAAGTAGGGGAAATTAAATGCAACCTTTGCACATTGTATCATCTTTCTGCTGGAATATGCTAACTATGCTATAGGAATCAGTAAAATTGTAGATATACATAATCACACATTAAGTCAATTGAAAACCTTTAGAGGAACATCATTTTTTTGAAGACCAGAACTTTCAAGGTTTAATCAATTAATACGCTGAGAGGCTAACAAGGAACCCATCGTGTTTCTCTTTCCAGCAGCTGCGATTAATCCACCCGGCCTCTCTTCATTGCAGTGGGCAGTTAAAGACGGGAAGCAAGTCTGGGCACTTCTAGGGGCCATTGCTGCCTTGAAAGCATCTGTACAGAGTAATTATGCAGTTACAATATGCAGACTCAACACAAGCGAGTGGGCAATTATGTGAACTACAAAAGGGTGACTTGTGTGAATTTCCTCATTGAAATGTAAGTAAAATACCTGGGATGAAATCGCATATCCCTTATTGTAATGCTAACTTCTCTTTCAATGTGCAGGGAGGCCAGGAGCATTGTTAGACCGACTTCGGCTGGCATCTCCATATCAAACTAACAAATGGCAACATGCTGTTAACAGCATTAATGCTATGATGCGTTAGCTACTATTTTCGCCTACCTAATGCAGATGTCCCGCTCTACCACTAGACAGTCAGAAGGACAATGGAGCTGTGCGGGCTGGGGTCGCAGCCTGGCTCCAATCCACAGAGGCACACTGCAGCTCCAAAAGGGTTGGCGTTTGGCAACACTGAATGTCTGCAATCCTCCTGCTCGAGGCAACAGTGGTGACAGAAGCATTGCCACAATGTTGAGTTACGGACAAAATGCTCTGCGCCCGTTACTTCTTCTCTCACGTGTGCCAACTGCCAGATAGACTGTGGACCCCTCCTCCAGCCCGTCCTCTTTGAAACAAGGGCATTCCGGGCCAGTATGGGGGTGGGGAAGCAATTCACATGTTTACTCCTAATGAACCCTGCCTCTCTTGTCTCTGGTGCAATGCTGTGTTGACCCCGTCCCAGGCCGCAGGACTAAATGTAATAAGGTAGCCCAATGTTATCCTATGGGAGAGGTCGGCCTTGGAATAGTGAAAAACGAATGTAAGAGTTTTTCACTCTTAGGACCTCTAAAAATGAAACGTACCTGTCCAACCTTTTAAATACATTGCATCCTGCCCGATATGGTGTTTAGGGCCTATGCTAGGGGTGACATATGTATTAAAAAGGAAAGTTTTGGCATGGAAAAAGGTTTATTTTGCCAGGGCGAAATGGCAGTTTAAAACTGCACAGACAGGCTTCACTGGCAGCCCTGAGACATGTTTTAAAAAGCTTCTTAAGTAGGTGGCATAATAAGTGCTGCAGAGTCCCTAATGCCATTTAATTTAAAGGCCCTGGGTACATGTATTACCACTTTATTAGGGTCTTACAAGCAAATTAAATGTGGCAATTGGGTGTGAGCAAATTTTACCCAGTTTAGCACTGGTCAGCAGTGGTAAAGTGCACAGAGACCTAAATGCCTACAAAAATAGATTCAGGACAAAGGAAAACGTTTGAGGATGACCTTGCAGAGAGGGCAAAGTCCAACAGAGGGCTTTGGACTCTGTGGTTGATGTAGGGCAAATGCATACTAATATATTGTGAAATTGTACACTCCCTCAAACACATACTTGCACACCCAGCATGAACACAAGTAATACTCATATACACCACATGTAAACACATACACACTCACATGCACAAGTCCCAGACCGCCATAGTACAATTACCTGTGGATTCACAGTGCAATATTTGTGTATGCATGTGTACTTCACAAACCCCAGAAGTAAAGAGGGTACTTTCCCAGTGGGAGGGGTAGATACTGGGATGGATGCAGGTATAAGTTAGGTACCGATGGTGGGGGCATTCTTCAAATACCTTGAACGGGGACCATCAGTCGTATTTACTTGTAACATATAACATATCCCAATGCAACTGGCATTGCGAGCCCTGTGCAAATCTCTATGTGGAGATAAAAAGGAAAGATGGGACTTACATAAGGAAACACAGCAAGGAACAATAAAACAGCATATTCAATTTTAATGCTACTGTCTTATTTAGTGCCTTCTATCTCCCAAGAAGAACCAGTATTGGCAAACCCAATAAAGCTGGCTTGGGAAACTAATGCGGTGGCTACAGACTCATTTTTTTTTTGTATGCATATGCCACAAAAAAAGTAGAAAAAGGCAACATGCCACAGCCTAAACTCCAAGGCCATATGTTACTAATAAACAATTTCAATAAAAAAATTGCTATTGCATATAATTTTATTAGAACCGTGTAGATGCTTCTTAACAGGCAGGAGTACTTAGAACAGGTATAGAAGCCCTCTTTCTTTTCCTGCATTTCACAGGAAAATATGAATCTTACAGGGACAAATTAAATGTACTGTTGGCTTGGAATACCTATAACCTGAAGACGTAGTTTAAACACACAATTATTACAAACAATCTAAAATAGGAGAAAGGGAAGTCTAAAACATGTAAAGAAAAAAAACTAAATCGAAGTAAAGTATGGCTCCCTGAAGTGTACTTTGTTTTAGGTGGATGTGCACTTGCGATAATCAGGCCAAATGTCACCGCTCACAGTGCAAGAGGGACAATGGCAGTCTTTATTTTGTAGATTGTAAAACATATTGATAAAATAATAAAATGAAACTCTTTAATACTATAAGAAAAGGATACGAAAACTTCTATTCCCTCGTAAGTGTACTGCACACGGTGAACTGGCAGGATTCATGGTCTGTTTTACAAGGTTACGTTTTCATTGAGCAACAAGATTGCGTGCAAACCTTCCAAGTGAAAGAGCAGCAGGAGAGCTTAGACCCCATTGGCACTTCAAGATAATACTTCCTGAAGGTAGCAGCATCATCGTCTGCCAGAGGAATAAATGACAAGTCCTCACCAGGAATTCAGCGCAGAGAGCAGGCATGTTTTATCCTGGAAGAAATCTCTTAAGTACTGTTCATTGCTAGCTGTTAGCTCATTCCAATGCAAACATGCTCACAATAACCCAATGATGACCCCACAAATAGACTCCACATGAGTTTTATGAAAACAAGTGTAAACCTTATATAAAAAGATATACGATAAGACCACACAATATAAATCCAACATATGAGGTTGTGTACTATTTCTCCTGGCCGGTTGTTAGGCCAGCCAGCTCTTGTAAGTTCTGTCAGTATTAATGAGCACTTATAAACATTCTCCTGTACTCCTAATATCATGTCATACAGTTCGTAATGCTAGAATCAGGCACTTTTGAAATGTAAAAATACTGTAAAACGTAACACAGCAATCAGACACTCTCCAATGAAAAGAATGCAATCAGGCACTTTGCAAGGTAAAATAATGCATTACGTAATACAACCACCGGGTATGTCGTTATGCAGAAATAAGGCAATGCGCAATACACTAATCAGGTAATCGTTATGCAGGAACAATGCAATGTGCAATACGCTAATCAGGTAGTTCGTTATGCACAAACAATGCAATGCATCATACGACAATCAGGTAGTTTTGTTATGCAGACCAAAGGCCATGCGTCATACACTAATCAGGTAGTTCGTTATGCAGGAATAATGCAATGCGGAATACTCTAATCAGGTACTCCGTTATGCAGAATGATGCAATCTGAAGAAATGGAATAATGCGTAATACACTCAGGCCCCGATCACCGGGCCTTAGGCGGTCTCTCAGCTTCTCCTTCTGACTTACAGTCAACCTCAAAAGCGCAGCTCCGCACTCCGGCCCCCTGTACTACCACTCTCTAGGCAATACGGGCCACGATATGAGCCGAAGCAGAGGCTTGCACTGCCAACACGAGAGAGAGGCCAAGAGCATCTCCCTCTGAGCCCGCCCCCCGCCCCATGAGTTGATACACATTACCTGGGGGGGGGGGTGCGAACCCACTCTTCTCTCCTCGTCCAGTGGGTGTGCCTCCAATGCAGGTTTGTGAATTGCCAACGGAGGCTCGGGCCAGCAACTCAGATCCTCCGGGACTGCCGGCCTGGACTGCTTCAGTTGCTAAGATCTCAGGCTGTCACAAAGCACACACACACAGCGTCACTGAGTCTTCCTTAAGCTTCGGGTGCACGATCACTGGGCACTCCCCACACAGGTCTCAGGCTGCACGAAGATCATGTGCACAGCATCGCTGATAATCACTTTAACTCCGGTGCATACAATAACAAGGCAAATCCTCACAAAGGTCTCCTGGTGCACAACGCACCCGCACACAGCGTCGATGAGACTCACTTGGATTCCGGCGCACACGATCACTGGACAATCCTCACAAAGGGGATTAGGCTGCACAAAGCACACGCAGACCGTGTCACTGATCCTTGCTTGGACTCCAGGTGCCCACGATCTCAGGGCCCACCTTACGAGGGCCTCAACTGCAACAGGCACACACTCACAGCGTCGTTGAGACTCTCATGGAAACTTTTATATTCCTGTGTTTCCGAGCAGGGAGCCAGCTCACCTCGGGCCCTTGGGGATAAGTTACTTCAGGACACAGCACACAGCAACGTCCTTCAAGCAGGGGGACACAGCACACTGCAAAGTCCCTTTAGCCTTTACTTGGTTACAACAACAAACAGCAGGCGAGCCCCAGAACGCACAGCAAGGGTGAGTCCTATCCTTCAGTCTCTTCAGTTGTTTCTTCCTTGGCAAAGGTCCTCTTGACCAGGAAGTAGCTCCAGTCTTGTTCACACTTGATCAAACCATTCTCCAAAGTTCAAGGGCTTCAGCTCTCATGGTTATATCCCTCAATCGCTTTGAATTCTTTGTGTTTCAGGGGGCACTGACCCCTGTTCAAACCAGTTCTGGGTGCCTCCCTGCCAATGACAACTTTCTTCCTATATTTAGTGGGGGTCTGGATTCTCAATTACTCAGCAGGAGATGGGACAATTGTTTTTTAGCAGCAACCCAGGACTTTTCACCTCTAGGGGCTTCTCCTCCTCCTATACTCCAGATGCAGGTTAGCCTTTTGCTGCCTCACCTCCACCCCAGGGTCAAGACATTCCAAGATCCTATCACTTTCAAATCCAGATAGTCAATCCACAGCCAGCCAGAGACACAGAGAAATGTTAGAGTACGAAAACTCTGCCACTTCCAAGACAGTGGCTTCTGAACACACAATGCAAAAGCCACCGTCATAAAAAGATGTGTTATAACATAGTGAATTCAGGCATACTAAACTTCACCATTCCATCTTAAGCCTTTGGGAAGATAGGCTGGAAACATATTAAACAGCCTCCCCATTCTGTCCTATGGACAAGATGGCCTTTCAAAAGTGAAAAACGAATTGGAGATTATTTCACTGTCAGAACATGGCACACACCTTAGTACATGTCCTACCTTTCACATGCACTGTACCCTGCCGAGGGGGTACCCTAGATCTACCATATGGGTGTCTAATGTGCATAGAAAGGGAAGGGTAAGGTCTGGCAAGTGATTGCACTTGACAGAACAACATGGCAGTTTAACAAACTGAGCGCAGGCCCTGCAATTGCAGGCCTGAGTTCCCTTTTTGAGGCTACTGGTGTGGGTGGAACAAATAGTGCTGCAGGCCCACTAGTAGCAGTTGCATTACCAGCCCTGGCACACATAGTGCACTTAACTAGGGACTTTACCTAGTAAGGCAAACATACACATCATGGACAACCAATTACCATTACACTTTATACAGGGAGCACCCTCACGTTGACACTTTTTAGCAGTGGCAAAGTGTCCAAAGCATCTAAGTTAGTCGAATATAGCGGAGGTAGAGGCAAAAAGTCATGGGTAATCATACCAAGAAGTGCTAGGTCTAACAACAACTTTATGAAGAACAGTTTCAAATGGACACAATTGTGGTATGTTGTGGAATAACAGCAGTCAGCTAAAAAGGCCAATTCAAAAGGACTTTACAGCACTATCAGCAGGAGAGATAAATCTGGAATGTGCCTTGTGCTTAACATGGAGTGCTGGTAGAAAGCTTCTGCTATCCCACCACATTCTAAACACATAGACGACACCAAAGTAATAAAGTAAAAATAAATACTGGCACTGAAGAGAACTACATTGTGTGCAGATGCGGTCCATGTGAAAGAGCAAAGTGCCGCCTCTCAAAGTGAAGTTATCCAGTGGCTGAAGTGGGCTGACCCCATGTCCCATGCTGCATGCACTAGTGGGAGGAAGCTAAATGTGAAGACACATTAACAGATTAATGCATGAAGAAAACATACAGTTTTAAAAAAAAATCAAAAGGCCTTGGCTAACACCTGACCTAAAAAGTGCGAGAAAAATAATTTTCTGTGTCACTTCACATTGATGAAATTAGACTTTTAGAGCACCTATTAACTTGTTTTCATTGTTACTTGAGTCATACACGTTGGCCCAAATAACAAAGAGTTACATCCCTGCATTTGCTTTTTGTCTGGGTAATAGGTACTGAAATCTATGCTTGTGAGGTACCTTTTGTAGGGAAATTGCACGTGGTGGTTAATGATTTTAAATGTACCTTTCTTGGTGTTAGCTCTGTAATGTGATAATACTTTCATGACTTGTTTGAAGACCATAGTAAATACAATCAGAAGCCTGTGAGCAGAGAATCGGAGATTAATTTACCATTGATTCACGAGTGAATTATTACTGACACTTCAAATCATCGGTACAAGTTGTCGTCTGTAATGACAAATTAGAGGAAATACTCTTGGAATAAAAACCAGCAGGCTACACTGGCAATATTGTGCATAGTGTTTTATTTGCTGTTATATTACCAAAAGAAAATGCCAATCTCACATTTGCAGCCAACAAGCAAAATTTCACTAAACGGTTTACACCAATTGCTTAATTTACTTTCCCCTAGAGCCTAGCGATGACTGGAGGGCCAAGGTCAATTATTAGGTCAATGGGCTGTGTTCAATAGCAAGGAATCTACTGTTCACACACTCCTTGGTTGCAAGAAGGACAGTAGGCGAGAGTTCTGTGGAATCAGTGCGATTACCTCAATTCATGACATACTTCAGAAAAGCTAGAAATTAAAATTAGACACTCAGGCATAAAATGATGTATTGCTTTACTTTAGTGTGTAGTGTTGACAACGGTCACCTGGCGTTACTCCTGCTTTGGTCACCTAAATTAGAGTACAGAGGCTTCCATGCACCAAAGTCAAAAGTTAGGTGGGATGGAGGTGCGAATAAAATATGTTCATTTCTACAATGCAAAAGGGGCAGGAAAAATTGACTGGGCAAAGATGTCAGTTCTTTCTGAACTGTGGCATCCCAAATCTGTTTTGTTACAGCATCAGCCTGCCAACGTGTGGAGAACCTCTATTTGATGGTTTAGATACCGCTTGTGGTTATCTCAATAGGAAACTTACAAAAATGTGCTTACTAGTTATGTAAACATATTTACTTTGGTTTGAAACTTTGATGTTGTGCTCATCATAAGGGCCACTTTCTCTAAGCTTCTTGTGAGTCCCAGCTTCTGCATAACCTGATCTATTCTGAAGGCGTGTGCTATGCTTTGTTGTTTTCATTTATGTGTGAAAACATTGCCAGCTCCTGTCTATCCTGAATGAGGGTTGCCAATCAACTCTTGACGAAAGCAACGGCACCCTAAAGCTGATAAAATAAAAATGTAACACTTTTCTGCTCTGGAAATGTAAATGATCTCTAGAAATCAGGTCACAAAAAGAACGTGATATTAACTAAAGCCTGTCATTCTTTTCCTCCAGGCCGCCAGTATGAAAGTGAGCATGAAAGGGGCCCCTGCTAATGAGTGCACCCAACACATGGCCTGCAATGGAAGGTTGGCCTGCTAAGCCTTCTGGGTAGAGGTGAGCGAGCAGCCAAGACAGGGGGTTTTGGCCAAGAGCATGTACCAGTTATCACAGTTGCAATAAAGATAAGGTCGAGGCAGATTTGTGAGTAAACAACACTTTAATATTAAAGCACGAAATTCTAAATATATTAGCAGTTCCTACAGCAATTTAAAGAGTGGTAAGTGCACACCAACGTATTCCATAAATAATGAAGGTAACACAATGCCCCAGGGCCGCTGGTACAGTTTAATAACGTTTTTATACTTTATAAATGAATGTAACATTGTTATTAAGATATACTTCAATTACTTTAAATTATTTCTATACATCATTTAGTTAATTTTTGATACATAATAATTTTAGTTTACTTAAGGTGGGATATTCTTTAAAAAATAATAAAATTAAAATAATAAAATAATAACATAAAATAAATTAATACAAATAATAATAACAATGAAATATTAATAATGATACAATTGTATGTAATATAGTAATACAAATAAATATTAAAAAAATACAAAATAACACAAAATTAAATAGACAAATAATTTTAAGCATTCGTTAGAAAATAACAATCTTCAGAAAAATTATTTTTTAATTGAATTCAATATATTCAAGAAAATTACATTTGAAATTTAATGGATTTAATGCTGTGACTGTTTTAATATTATTCCACGATTGGAATAAAAACATAAAATTATTTAACAATATCTTGCTTTAAAATATTCTCTAATTTCTTTTAATGCTTAAAAAACTTTAACAGGTTTCCTTATATTTTAACATACAGAGATCACTGCCTCCATGTGAAAAACTGACTAGTAGAAGTTTAAAATTATTAACTTATTTATAAATAAATATTGAATGCATGTAAATATATTAAATTAAATTAAAGTAAATCTCTAAATATTTTATGTGGATCTAGGAAGATTGTATATGATTAGGGCTCCCGGTTTTATGGTATTTATTTTTGCCATTTCCGTCTGTATTTATCCATATTTATTTTTTGGGCATTTTATCTGTATTTATCCACATTTATTTTTACGCCAAGCAGAAGGCAACGCTGAAGCTAGTATTTTTCCACATTTATTTAAATTGAAAAGGCACACATGTATTCGGTTGTTATTGGTCAACACAATACATTCATCGGAAAACTTTGCCATTCGCAGAATGTCTCAAATATGCTTAAAAGTGCTATCACAAGCCATTTGTCTCAGAGCCTTGCAGTTTCTGTCATCGGCAAGGAGTGCTACAGCCTCTCCCCAACTGAACACCATCCTGCCACACTCAGAGAAACTTACACTCCCTTCAGCTTCAACCCAATCGTGTCCCGCTATAAACAACTAGAAGCAACTCAATTCAAACTTTGCACTAGACAAGAGTAATTTGCTGCCTGAAAAAAGTAACAACATTCAGGCAAAATTAATCACTCCTAGGGAATACAACTTAAAGCTTTTACACTCATTATCCAGAGCTAAGGACATGAAAAAAAAGTAGTGCTTGACTGGCAAACTCTGTAAGGTGGCGCTAATGTGTTTAGGTGTGAATAAAACCAATCTGGCCACTTTGCAACTACTCTGTCTTGTTTTATTTAGTGATGTCTAAGCATGGGCGTAAAATCCGCTCCGCTCGCGGATTTTTCGGATTTTCGGCAAATTCGCAATCCGCGAACGCTCGCGAATTTGTCGAAAATCCGTGAATCCGCTCGCGGCGGATTTTTTGCTTGGTTGCGGCGCGCGGCGTGGTGCACGGCGTTCACTTTCCGTCATTTTAGCGTTTGCCGAGTTGTTTTTCTTTGCGAGTGACGCGCCATTTTAGATCTTGCTGCGTGTTCCCGCGGGAGTTTGTCGCCCGCGAATACGTACTCGCGGCTTGCCACCTTGCACAGCACACCTCGCGAGAGTTCGCAATTGCGAACACGTAGTTGCGGCGGAAAGGAACAATCTCGCACTTGCGAAATAGAGATTTTGCAATTTCGCACAAGAAAATCACCAGCAAACAGGATAAACCTTCAGAAAATTATGATTTTTATCAGAATCACTCCTCAGGTTGACATTTGCATGGCCTTTTTTTTTGCAAGGAGTCCATTTTGGGGGGGGGAGGAAGGAAGTGCCCCACAGTCTCCAACTTCCTGTTCCTGTCCAGCAGGCTCCTCCCAGTGCTTTGTCCATCTCCTGGTCACTTTCATTTGGATCTGGAGCTGGAAGGATTACTTTTTGTGGGTGCTGCTGGATATTTGGATTTGAGGCCTTTTTGGATCACTTTTGGATTAGAAATCAACTTTCACAAGTAAGTTTGTTTGGGGCATTACAGTTGCTGCAAGTACAATTTTGGAACTTTTTCAGAAAATTAAATAAATTATATTGTGGGTAGCCACAGTATCCAGTAGGACCAGGGTTGGTTATGGGTGCATGATACAACTGTTTTGTTGAATTTAAACACCATTGAGGCCATGGATGGGCTGGGATTGTGCAGATTTTATTGTTTTTTGTCGTTTTTTTGGGCCTGCTGGTGTGGCCCTTTGCCCAGGGGTGGTGAGTGTTGCATGGGCCTAGTCTTTCTGTGGGGTGTCTTCTTGAATTTAAACACCATTGAGGCCATGGATGGGCTGGGATTGTGCATATTTTATTGTTTTTTGTCGTTTTTGGGGGGCTGCTGGTGTGGCCTTTTCCTTGCCCAGGGGTGGTGCTGGTGCATGGACTGAGTGTGCCTGTGGTGTGGTCTCACTCTCTTTGATGTAAACATCATGGATGGCATTGGATTGTGGTGATTTCTGGCTGTTTTTCTGTTTTTTGGGGGTGTACTGTTGATGTGGACTGGCCATGTGGGTGGTGGTGGTGGCCATCTTGAGTGCTGGCTGGTACAGGCAACATGTGCTTGGGGTGTAAGGGGGCCATTTTGAGGAGAGGCAGTGTCTGAGGCCTGCACTTATTTTGCCTACTTTTCATCCCTTATGCCCAGGGGTAGTGAGTGTTGCATGGGCCTAGTGTTTCTGAGGGGTGTCTTCTTGAATTTAAACACCATTGAGGCCATGGATGGGCTGGGATTGTGCAGATTTTATTGTTTTTTGTCGTTTTTTTGGGCCTGCTGGTGTGGCCCTTTGCCCAGGGGTGGTGAGTGTTGCATGGGCCTAGTCTTTCTGTGGGGTGTCTTCTTGAATTTAAACACCATTGAGGCCATGGATGGGCTGGGATTGTGCATATTTTATTGTTTTTTGTCGTTTTTGGGGGGCTGCTGGTGTGGCCTTTTCCTTGCCCAGGGGTGGTGCTGGTGCATGGACTGAGTGTGCCTGTGGTGTGGTCTCACTCTCTTTGATGTAAACATCATGGATGGCATTGGATTGTGGTGATTTCTGGCTGTTTTTCTGTTTTTTGGGGGTGTACTGTTGATGTGGACTGGCCATGTGGGTGGTGGTGGTGGCCATCTTGAGTGCTGGCTGGTACAGGCAACATGTGCTTGGGGTGTAAGGGGGCCATTTTGAGGAGAGGCAGTGTCTGAGGCCTGCACTTATTTTGCCTACTTTTCATCCCTTATGCCCAGGGGTAGTGAGTGTTGCATGGGCCTAGTGTTTCTGAGGGGTGTCTTCTTGAATTTAAACACCATTGAGGCCATGGATGGGCTGGGATTGTGCAGATTTTATTGTTTTTTGTCGTTTTTGGGGGGCTGCTGGTGTGGCCTTTTCCTTGCCCAGGGGTGGTGCTGGTGCATGGACTGAGTGTGCCTGTGGTGTGGTCTCACTCTCTTTGATGTAAACATCATGGATGGCATTGGATTGTGGTGATTTCTGGCTGTTTTTCTGTTTTTTGGGGGTGTACTGTTGATGTGGACTGGCCATGTGGGTGGTGGTGGTGGCCATCTTGAGTGCTGGCTGGTACAGGCAACATGTGCTTGGGGTGTAAGGGGGCCATTTTGAGGAGAGGCAGTGTCTGAGGCCTGCACTTATTTTGCCTACTTTTCATCCCTTATGCCCAGGGGTAGTGAGTGTTGCATGGGCCTAGTGTTTCTGAGGGGTGTCTTCTTGAATTTAAACACCATTGAGGCCATGGATGGGCTGGGATTGTGCAGATTTTATTGTTTTTTGTCGTTTTTTTGGGCCTGCTGGTGTGGCCCTTTGCCCAGGGGTCGTGAGTGTTGCATGGGCCTAGTCTTTCTGTGGGGTGTCTTCTTGAATTTAAACACCATTGAGGCCATGGATGGGCTGGGATTGTGCATATTTTATTGTTTTTTGTCGTTTTTGGGGGGCTGCTGGTGTGGCCTTTTCCTTGCCCAGGGGTGGTGCTGGTGCATGGACTGAGTGTGCCTGTGGCGTGGTCTCACTCTCTTTGATGTAAACATCATGGATGGCATTGGATTGTGGTGATTTCTGGCTGTTTTTCTGTTTTTTGGGGGTGTACTGTTGATGTGGACTGGCCATGTGGGTGGTGGTGGTGGCCATCTTGAGTGCTGGCTGGTACAGGCAACATGTGCTTGGGGTGTAAGGGGGCCATTTTGAGGAGAGGCAGTGTCTGAGGCCTGCACTTATTTTGCCTACTTTTCATCCCTTATGCCCAGGGGTAGTGAGTGTTGCATACTTGCATGTCCCTAGTCTTTCTGTGGGGTGTCTTCAATGTAAACATCATGGATGGCATGGGATTGTGCTCATTTTTCTGTGTTTTGTCGATTTTTTGGGGTGTATAACTGAACTGATGTTCCTCTGTCTTCCATTGCTTTTAGGTGCACAAGAAGACTCAATAGAACCACCAGTGCCAGGAAGAAGTCCTGCAGCGGTGTGTGCAGCATAACGTCACGCGACGTCACGTCTGGACACAGAACCCTCTGCAACTCGTGCAACTGCTGCCTGCTGACCTGCTCTGAAGAAGATGGCCCCAAAAAAAGTAACCCGTAGCTCCTCTAGCAAGAAAGGTGCCAGTAAGGAGCAGAAGAAGCAAGTTACCAAGGACACTGGTGTGCCGCCCGCCCCTTTTTTTGGGAGTAAAAAAAAAAGTATGCCTGCAGCAGCTGCAGCGGGATCTGCTGGGGACCAAGCTGGCAGCAGCACCCCCGCTCCATTGGGCTCAGTGCCACCACCACCACCACGCCAACTTAAGTCCAAGCCCTTGAGTGGTGCAGAGGCAGCCAGTATACTTCTTCAATCACCATCGACCAGTGATGTTGGCTCATCGCAAGAAAGCAGCAGCAATGTCCCTCAATCAACACAGGTTGTTGTAGCTCATCTGACGAGTGTTGAACAACCACAGCCGCAACAACAATCACATGTGCAAGTACAAGCCCAAGTACATGTGGAAGGAGAGGCAGCGCAAGGAGATGCGCAAGCAGAGGTGCATGGAGGGTCACAACAAGTGCCCACAATAGTTGTTCCTCCCGAAGTAGGGGCACATCAGGAAATCGACAATCAAGGCGAGGTATCATTTGAGGAAGCCACTCCTCCTGATGATCCTTCATTGTCTTCCACACCCCTAGCAAGGAAGAGATCAAGGGTGGTGTCTACATCCTCTTCAAGCACACCTCCTTCTGATGATACGGATCAAACTTGGGAACAAACAAAGGTAGTTAAGCGTAAAAGGAAGCTCGTCCAAAGTCTCAGAGTTATGGAGTGTGATGAGTCTCAACAAGAAGTGGCGGATACTGCTGCTGATGAAGACTCTGCCAACGACGACCCAGTCATCATAAAGGTCACTGCAGCCCCAGCGGGCATGCAGCAAACAGACATTTTGACCCTAGCCCGAAGAGCTGCTGAGCGTGATGATGATGTTGTCGATGAGGAGGCAGTGGAAACACCACAATCATTGGAGTTAAGTAGTACACCAACTCGTCCCGCTTCCATATTTCTTTCTGGCAAGAAGAGACCTCCGTCAACCTCGACCTTAATTAGTGGCGGTGAAAGTGCAAAACGTACAAAAGTTGGGCAATCCACATCCTCCACTTCATCTGGCATTAGCTTCATGACCACCACCACCAGTATCGCCGCCTCCTCCATGTCCCACAGACACTTCAAGTCCCCAGTTTGGGACTTCTTTACTGTTTGTCCAAAAAATCCAAAGTTTGCCATTTGTACCATTTGTAAGCAAGCAGTTAGTCGTGGTAAGCCAGGTACCAACTATGGTACCGGAGGCCAGAGAGGTCATCTTAGGAGACAGCACACTGTCAAATGGTTTGCGCACCTAGATGCGATCAAGAAAGGCCAAATTCAAGGAAACGTTGATGTTTCATCTGATGATGACGAGCAGGAAGAAGACGTGTCAAACACTTCCCTTACACCCAGTACCCCTGTCAGCAGCACACCCAATGTGAGGCACACTAAGAGTGTTGGAGCGAGTGAGACACCAACGCACAAAAGTTCACCAGCGAGCAAAATTGGGTCAACGAAGTCATTATCAGCCCGTAAATGCTTGGTTCAGGGCAACATTAGAACAATGCTTACTTCAGACGTGCCATATGAACGCAACCACCCACTGACGCGTCTGTATAACACTAAGCTGGCTAAAATGCTAGCTGTGGACCTTCTACCTTTTTCTTTTGTAGAAGCGGTAGGTTTTCTTGAATTAGTGGCAACGCTCTGCCCTAAATGGAAAGTTCCGAGCCGGTTCTATTTTGCCAGAGTTGCGGTTCCAGCACTACATGAAGATGTGCTGCAGGCGATTGGGGCAGCTTTGCAGAAGAGTGCTGTTCACACAATACATCTGACAACAGACATGTGGACCAGTGGCCCAGGCCATGATTACATGTGCATCACTGCACACTGGGTCTCTTTTTCAGGTGTTAAAGCAAAGCTAAACGCAGGTGTTGACCCGGACAAAGTTTTCAAAGCTGCTCGGAAACATGCAACACTAGCCATGTTTGGCTTGGAGAAAAGTCACACAGCAGAAAACCTTTTGCAAGAGTTTAACAAAAAGGTCTTGACAATGCTATCCCCCCTAAAACGCAAGATTGGTTATGTTTCCACGGATAATGGCTCCAATGTAGTTAAGGCCATGTCGGAGGGTGGCTATTTCAGAGTGCCATGTTTAGCGCACTGTATCAACCTGGTAGTTCAAAAATTCTTGAGTGATAGAGACAGTGCAGCGTTCGCGGTAATGGCCACCTGCCGCAAAATGTCCAACCATTTCAGCCATTCTTTTAAGGCCCGGAAGCATCTGCGGAGACTGCTACTTCAACGTAGAATGCCAGTGAAAGCACTCATCCAGGAGGTGGCAACACGTTGGAACTCAACCTTCTACATGCTTGAGCGTCTGTATGAGCAGTATACGGTACTCGATCACTATTTCTTCACAGAGGGTAAATCTCAGAAGGAGGACCTGCGGATGACTGCGGCGCAATGGGACATAGTTAAAAGCCTGACAGACATGCTTCGTCCTTTTGAGTTCTTCACGCGTGCAGTCAGCCAGGAGGACTGTAATTTGGGAAAAGCTATCCCATTGTTGTGCATGCTGGAGCACCAACTGATGGCGGTGTCTTCTGAGTTTGAAAAAGAAGATGAAGAAAAAAAAAACCATTTCATTTTGTCAGAGAAATTATTAGAGCGCCTACGTGGTGATGAACGTCTTCAAAAGATCAAGTCCGATCAGCATTACATTTGTGCTACTATTCTGGATCCACGCTACAAAAAGGCGCTGGCAGACGAAGCATTCTTTCCTTTTGATGATGCAGATGTTCAAAAGTACAAACATTGGTTAGCCTGGTCAGCCAATAGGTTTGAAAAAGAACGGCAGGTTATTGAAGGAGAAGCCAGTACATCAGCATCAGCATCAGCAGGCCATCCCCAGTCACAAGAATCCACTTCTGCACCTGTGGCTGGGGCACAAGTGACCTCTCAGCCGTTAAAGACACCGGCAACTGGATCATCTGCACCACACACAATGACAACACTAACAGTGGCTGCGGAGGAGGATTGGCTAAGTTTGATGGGGTATGGTTCTCGAAAAAATGTCACAGCCACAGCAAAAAGTAAGCAAAGTGGAGGAACCGTTGATGACCTTGAGTCGATGGTGCAGGACTATATGAATGACTCAACAGTGGTCTTTCTTAATGAGGAGCCATTGCAGTATTGGCATGGCAAAAAACAATTGTGGCCACAGCTCTACAACCTGGCTATAAACTATTTGTCTTGCCCACTCGCAAGTGTGTCTTCTGAACGTGTTTTCAGTGCTGCTGGTGGCATTGTAACTCCCAAACGGAGCCGCCTCTCGCCCAAAAATGTGGAGCGGCTGACAATGATCAAGATGAATCAGCACCTCATACCACCTGATTACAAAGTACGAGAAAGCACGCCGCATGAAGACGAGGAGGACGGCAACGTAGATGAGGGGATTTTTTCTCTGTTCGGTGGCACTGACCTCATCCAGCCTGAATTCGCAGAGTATGATGACGAAATCTTGTTCTTATTCCCTGACACCGAGCACTGAAAATGAGACAATCAATCAAGAACTTTCTTTTTCGTCCTTATTCCCTTTTATTCCTGTGTGCTTTGTGTCTCTCTTTCTTTGTTTTGCACAGTTAATTTAATTCAAACTTTAATCACCTAATCCCAAAAACAAGACCATCATCAGAACTGTCTTCACTTGTTTGCTTATTGCTTTGAAGGTGCCGCAGTCTACATTCCTCAGGTTCACAAGTTCCGAAGAACATGCTCCTCTATCCTCCTCCTCCAGACTGCGATTTCCCTCCAAGCAGAGTGCTGGATTACGCCCAATGAAGAAAGACTCAGCACTTGTGGGGGTGTTGTACTTCTTTGCGGGTGAGTTGACGGATTTGGGCCCATTGCTGTGAAGCTCTAATAATGGACAAAAGTGTTTTGGACCAAATATGAGGTGGAAATTTCTTGCCGTTTTTGCTGACTTGCTTGCCTTTGAGGTGCTCTTTGGCGGGGTTCCGGAGGTTTGTGGGTAATTTTTGGTGTCTGTCGAAGCACTGCTGCGACAGTCTAATCTTGATTGCATTTGCTTTTCAGGAAATCCGTGGTGGAAAACAGGAGTTATGATGATTGATGATGATGACCTAGCTGAACAGCGCCGCATTTGGACCGAAGGCCAGGCCGAGAGATATTGTAAGTATGAGATTTAGCTTTTTCGCTGTTTGGGGGTGTTGTCGGTTGTTTTTTTGCGGGTGGGTTGGCGGGTCTTGCCTGGGGCATTCCTGGGAAGGTCTAATACCGGATAGAAGTGTTTTGGACAAAATCCATAAGGAACAGCCTTTTTTTTGCTATTTCTTCTGACATCTTGCTCAATGTAGCGTTTTGGGGGGCTTCCTGCTGTTCGTGGGTGGGTTGCGGCCGGGGTCTCTGTCGAAGCACTGCTGCGACAGTCTAATCTTGATTGCATTTGCTTTTCAGGAAATCCGTGGTGGAAAACAGGAGTTATGATGATTGATGATGATGATGACCTAGCTGAACAGCGCCGCATTTGGACCGAAGGCCGAGAGATATTGTAAGTATGAGATTTAGCTTTTTCGCTGTTTGGGGGTGTTGTCGGGTGGTTTTTTGCGGGTGGGTTGGCGCCGGCGGGTCTTGCCTGGGGCATTCCTGGGAAGGTCTAATACCGGATAGAAGTGTTTTGGACAAAATCCATAAGGAACAGCCTTTTTTTCAAGGTCAAATTTTGTTCTAAAACACAGTAGTACACCTACCTTGAGGGGAAAGATCCGCTATAATATTTTGGCCATACTTATTGATCCTTAAAAAGGTGACTCAGACAGAGCACGCAATTTCTAAAATATTGTACTGTCTATTAGGGAAATCAAAGTGTGACTTTTTGCACCACACAGCGTACATACCTTTTATTTATTTATCAGTGGTATTGTAATAGCACTTCCTGTTTTCCGTTCAATAATTACAGGCCGGGTTTCAGTCAACATCCGCCAGGCAGGCAGTGGACAGGGTGTCTTCTGTCACTGGTCACCACATTGATGGACGAAGCGTCAGCTGGAATGGAGGAGTGCCGCCAATAAGAGGAATTGTTTGCTGCATGCTTATTACTTACCAAATTCAACAGGACAACTCCAACAACATACGCAATACAGATACAGTATCCATTGTTGTCTTTTATTCTATGAGTGTGACTGCATGTGCTTACCTTTAGTTTGTAACCAAAGATTGTCTGTATCTTCAATTATTGTTTGTCCATGCTCTGCTTTTTTTTTCTTCTCTCAACAAAACCTACCCAAAAAGAAACCCCCATTCCCATCCATTTTACAAACCCTAACCCTCTTCCCCCGGGCTGTGTTGTTTTGCTTGATGTCTGACTAAAATGACATCAATAATTCCACACACTTGCTGGGGAGGATAAGGTCATAGCAGCAACAGGCTGGTGAAGGAATACGAGGATATCTTCTAGACTTACTCAGCTTCAGTACTATATCTTCTAGTAGTAGTAGCCAATGTCAAATAAATTCAACGCAAGTACTAGTTATACTTGCAAGCAAATACTTTACCATTTGTTAGGCTACATTATGGCACTGTTCTAGTGTACTGTCACCTGCTATTTTCTCGATCGTACCGTAACCGTTGTAATGCTACAGTAAGGAGGACAAACAAGGTTTCGTTTTCTTTTTTTCCATAGGCATGCAACTGCCACTGTGTCACACCACTAGTACCACCGCAATGAGGAAATGTCACCCGCCCAGGATTGACAACGTTAATCCCCATTTCACCTGGAGCCAGCCCTGGGCCTAGCCCTAATTTCTAACACAAATTACAGGTAAGATAAGCGTTTGGTGGGAGGTAGTATAATGGAGTATTATTTCGGAGTAGACAAGAGATTGACGGTTGTACTACTAAAGTCCTACGACTGTTCAGGAAAACAAAGTTACTGTTACACCCCCGCCCCCCACCCACCAGACTGAAAAGCAGTAAAAAACAGGTATGGTCAGATAAAGTTGAAAAATATATTTATTTAGCACTAACAAAATAATCTCCCTCACCCACCCTAACCCCAACGATTGTCTCTGAAACGTCCCAAAACGATCCCAACTCCCAAATCCCACCCCCCAAAAGTCTATAAAAAAAGGGCAAGGGACACTCCACTACTGGAGGGTGCTGGTGCATGATGCGGCATGGGCATCATACTCCTTGCGGAGGGTGGCAAGCTCGGAGCGGAGGCCCTTAACCAAGTTCTTATACCTCAGGACCTCCTGCTCCAGGTTGGACATGCGGACTCGTAGGCGGCGTTGGCGTTCCTTGCAGCTCCTGTGGGGGGCTGCTGGTATTTCGGTTGCTTGGCGGTGGCGGTCGTCTTTCTTAGCCCGGCTCGGTCCCGCTGGCTTAGTCACGGAGGAGGATGCAGTGGTCACAGTCGAGGATGTTGCCCCGCTCGACTGCGTGTCCTCCTCCTCCTCCAGGGCCACCAGCCGCCGATATTCGGCGACTGTGGCCTCCAGCCTCCGTTGCCGGGCCAATCTAGCCTGCTCCCTCCTTGTTGTTGATTTGGAAGGAGCAACTATATGAAGAAAGAAAGACATAGTCTGTAACCAATGCTCCTTATTAATAACACAAAGTGATTGAGCCGAAAGTTGGGTCACAGAGTACAAGTAGCAAATTGAAAGCACAGTACATAACTATTGAGGACAGTATCTATGTAACCTCCCACTTCTGCATCCTTGCTCTAACAGTAGTGGTAGTTTAATGAACTAATTCTACGACCACTATGGACTTTCATTACAGTCGACTATGACAGTACACCAGTCTTATTCTTCTTCTTCTCTCTTGTTTAGGGAAATGGGTACGTTATCTTATGCAAGCCGGCAGAATGACATGGACACAGCACAGTGAACTTGCACCCGAGAAAAAAAGTTGCACACCATGATGAGTGAGACAGACTTGCGTTACTGTACCGGTCCAGTACATGCAGGTGGTGAAGCTATTACTTTTCTATTACGGGTGGCACTGAGAATACTCTGTTACAAGGGCTACTGCTTAATTAATTTACCTTTCACCCTACAGTGCAAATGAGTACTAGAAAAGGAAAATGAAGAAGCTAACTAATTTGATTATCTATCACTTCACATGGGACGTATTTAATGACAGATGAGATGACTTTAGGTGCTTTGCTTAATATTGAGTGAACAGTGATACACCCACACATGAATGACGTACTACAAGTAAACTAAAGTTATTAAGAGAGGTACGGAGTGTCCACCGTAATAACCAGATATATGCTGTGAATGCAAACGCAATACAAAGTACTGCTACTATTCATGATAGTATTGGACACATTTACAATTTCTTTTCCTTGCCTTCCCTGCACTGGAACGGACGTGCGGGTGCGGTGGTACATGCTCTTCAAGGTAACACTTACTTCACCTGGCGACCATCTACTCTCTCTAGATACACATGTGCTATCTAAGAGTCAGAGAATACCATGCTCCAGGCATCCATTCAGTCAAAGTATACGCACACATACAGTTTCTGTTTCACCCACCCAGGCTGCTGTCCTTCCACCCATCCTTGCTTCATCAATGACCCAGCCATGCACCATACCATATTCTTTCCTTCCCAGCCACCTCGGGGGCCAAGCAAACACATATCGTTCTTCTTTGCCAGCCATCATACAAGTTCGCGTCCCACTTACTTACACCCTTCTTTCGCTTTTCGTTCATCCCATCCATCACGTTCGTCTAAGAACTTATTGGGATTCTTCTCACCAAAAACTTCACAGCTAAGTCGAAGTACATTTCGAGGAGGCTACTACCTGGTTGATTTGTAATTGTAATACACCCGTGCAGAAAGCACACTATGCAGTCTTCAATCTCAATAAGTAAGGAATATATAGCTTACCTGTTTCCGCCACCACCGTTTGATCCCCCACAGGAACGTCCGCCAGCTCTTCTACCGCCGCCTCCTCCCCAGAGGCCTCCGACTCCTGGTCCAACACAGCCACCTTCGCGCTGGCCCCGTCACCAGATGTTACACCTACAAAGTACATTTAAGAATGTTAGAATACACCACTCACTACTATATAATATTTGGTCTAGGAGAAATGTTAAAAAAACAGAATACAATGTAATAATTTGTGACTGTCTACTCCATAGTAAAAATGTCCCATTTTCCAGGGAAGGCTGTTGTCTTGCTGCACTTTTATGCACAACTGATGAATGCTTGCTTTTGATTTTTAACACGCACCACTTTTTCTCCTAACAGACAGAAGCTTGACTCCTGAGTCCTAAGAACACGACCAGGATCAAGTTCAAACCAGGTGAGAGTTCGGCTCGACCACAAGAAATGTGTCCAATTAATCGTCAGCACTAACCACTTTTCCGTTTACAGTTAAATAGTTTTATGACAAAGTAGATTTTAATAAATGTGTTTACTTTTAATAAAGC
Organism: Lissotriton helveticus; assembly: GCF_964261635.1. Taxonomy (NCBI): domain Eukaryota; kingdom Metazoa; phylum Chordata; class Amphibia; order Caudata; family Salamandridae; genus Lissotriton; species Lissotriton helveticus. The sequence goes on from NC_136068.1 coordinate 768,516,241, forward strand.
TTTTAAACTTAAATAGACTCTGTGGTTTTTGTTCCTCTAGACTAGAGTGGATGAGCTAAAGGTTTTGGAATTTTTGCAAGCATGAGTGCCTCTGACACTTCTTGACTGTGCTGTGACTCCGTACTACTCTCTTGTCCTGCGTACGATAATCTAGAGATCATTGGGGATCTATAATCGGTGACTTCGGGAGCTGAATGACTCTGCCACACTATCTAGTCAGTAAGGAGACAGTGCATAGAGGTATTGCTGAATATAATGGGAGTCCAATGGAATTGCCAAATGTCCAATCTTAGTTAGCTACACAGACAGACTAATAAGAATAGTCTAGTAATACCACAGGGAGTCATATTCGAGGCAGGATAAGAATTTATATCCAGTCTACAAGAAGATCAAAGACGATTTAGAAAAAATCGAATGAGGAACGCTAGGAAAAAATAGGTACTGTTTATTAAAATGTAAACTTACTGGGGCCAGCAAAGGAGCCCTCGCCTGCCCGATCCTGGCCTGCATCCTCAGCACCCTTCTCCTGTGTCCTCTTGCCCTTGGGGGGAGCTGATGTACAACATGAAAGAAAGAAAAACCAGAAAACATGGATGAGATTTTTCAACCAAATCAAACATTTCAAAAGAACAATAACAACATATTTTGGAAAAATAGCAAATAGATAGACAACTATTCCACGGGATCTATCTCATGTGGTATACTACGTTATTCGTATTGCCTGATTTGCGGAACGTTGACTTAGAAAGTTCCTATGTAACTCAATAAACAGACTACTAAAGAGGTTTGCCTAGGCCTGGCACTGCAGCAGGCAGCAGTGCGCAACACGTGACAGACAAAGTCCATCCTGCTTGCAGATCAGTGAATACTCAAACTATCAATCCACCCGCCACCACCGCCACTATTTCTTCTTATAGCCATGTGTCTAAAGGAAGGACTGGACTTCAGTCTGTTGGGGCTGATTTAGAAGTCCCTTGCGGAAGTTGCGGCTCATTTTCCTCCATTGTTGCGTGCCTTTTCTGACGCAGCGGCAGAACAAAAGACTCGCCATGGTGTTGGTGCGGCGTATATATTAAAAAAAAAACACATATGGGCATATGGGCGATGCATCACGTTGTAAAGCCCTGCGCCATCAGGGGGCGTTCCGGCGCAAGGGAGGGCGTTCCCTCGCAGGAACGAATCCTAAAAGTGGCTGAGGGAAATCTACAAGATGTCAATCAGTCACTTTTAGGACAATGATGCATGACTCAAACCCTGCGCGCTTGAAGCCGACGTACGGCTTGATGCAGCATTGGGGAGATAGGGTACCCCAGAGCATTGCTGGAGCTGCGCCATCGTTGGCACGCAACTCCAGCAATGCGCTGCCTTTACGGCACAGATGCGTAAGGCTTCTGTGACGTTTTGGGCCAATGGGTGGTGATGGCATGGCACACAATTACTGCCGCATCCCTGCTACTTTGCAGGGATGCGCCGGTAATTGAAAATATGACCCTTACTGTCTAGCATTACGCAGTTCTTTTCTTTACAGTACACTCATACATAATTTCTCAGGCCAATGAAATGCTTCTGAACACAACATACAAAACAAAGAAGCATAGTAGCAAGCAAGGCTACTGAGAAGGAGAGCAGTGCACCTGAAATGCATAGAAGATTTTGAAATATAATTTACCTCAATGTAATCGGCAGCATTATTGCTCTTGGTAAAGAACAAAGATTTGCAAATAACAGAGCAGGATAAAACAGAGTAGTAAATGTACTACTACTACTACTCACCAAGCCCGGGGACCTCTACGCCGAGCGCGTCCAGCAAGTCCCGCTCCCGGTCCATGACATCGGTCCAGCGGTGGGTGGCCTGGTTATATGTGCGCCGGACCCCAGAGATCTTGTACATGGCCCGGCACACCTTCTCCCACCGCTTGCGACGCTCCCGGATGCCATAGCCGGTCGCGATCTTGCCGCCTCCCAGGATCGTCTTGGGGAGGCGGCGCTGGACGTGGAAGATCAGTGCCGCCACTTCCTCCGCGCTGAAGATCTCCCTCGGGACCACTTGCTCCCCCCTTAAACGCCCGCACGGGAGCCGGGCACGGGGTGCGGGACCCTTCCCCTTCTCAGGGTGCTTCCCGGCTCCCTTTACTATGGTCTGGGCAGAAATAAACTTAAATGATAAAGAAGAAATAGAATAGTGAAGAAGAAAAGAAAAGAGTTTAAAAAAGTAGTTTAAAAGTAACTAAAAGCTGCAGAAAACACAAAAATATAGAGGTAGAAAAATAGAGGGATAGATAATAAGTAAAATTAGATCAAAAAAACTTCAAACAAGCAAAGGATGGCAGAGATTGAGAGAGGATAGAGAAAGCATGCCCAGAACCATAGCAATGAATGAGAAACAAGATGGCCGCGCCCGTTCACGACCGCGTGGGTAAGTTCGCGCGAGATTTTCCTTGCGAGTACGCGCGAAATTGTACTAGCGAGCAGCACACTTTGCGAGATTACACATAGCGGGCGGAAACGGAATTACGTCACGCCAACAAGATGGCCGCGCCCGTGTACGACCGATAGGGTAACTTGGCAAACGTATAGCTAGAAGCGCCTCGCGAACACGCGCAAGATCACGCAAACATACACGTCGCAAAAAAAACAATTTTGTATTCGCACGGCTTCCGAAATCGATCTCGCACGGATTCGCGCCCCAAAAAACGCGCGAAATTGCAGAAAAAACGATTTTAGCTAAACTGAAAGCAATGAGCAGGTGCAAAAGTTCAAACTTAACATTAGTAACATTCAAGGTAGTGCTTCCTGATGGGCCCCTCCAGAGTTTGCAACTATTCTATGACCCTGCTATGACCCAAACAGCAGGCTCATAGAATAGCTACAAGTAGACCATAAAGGTCCTGTGAAAAAAAAATTTCACTGCAACAAAAAGCAAATTACAGATAAGGAAGGAAGCAGGTGCCAGCCAGACTGGAACTTTCAAAATTACTGACACATTAATGAAACACAAATTAATTGATGGCAGTTGAAGAAGGGCAGGTGTGCTTGCTTTTTTCAACCACCATAATCTACAGTGATAAATAAACCTAATAGGTGCCAGTGAGGATGTACCAGAGGGTGGCATGGGTGTCCCAGAGGGTGGCAGTGGTGAAACAGAGGGTGCTGTGAACCTGTGATGATAAACCAGACGTAGAAACAACATAGTCGCGGCCGTTGCGAGCCGAAAAGTTGCAATTGCGAACTTGTCCCAAAATCGGCGCGAACACGCGCCAACACAAAAAACGGAAAAATCCGCAAATCCGCTAGAGTTCGCGGATCTTCGCGGATTGCGAATCCGTAAATCCGCAAGTTCGCGTACGCGAGATCCGCTAGATCCGCCCATACTTTTATTGTTGGTATATTTAAACCCTTTTTCTCTCCTCCTGAGGCTGCATTTTGGAATAAAAAAATGTCAGGAAAAGAATTTTGTAAGACAAGTGTCATTTTTTTGGATCCATTTCACTGGGGAATGAATGACAGAAAGGAAAGGAAAGAAAAGTCACTGTGTTCTGCAAGTGAGGAGGAGCGCGACAAAGAGAGGGAGTAAGAGGAAGAAAGAGGGGGCAGCAGAATTGGACACTGTCCTTGTCATGTCCGGGCAAGAAGGAAGAGACAGCAATAGTTATGGGCGATACAGTATGGCCACAAACTCTGCAAATACTCTGCTTCTGAGTCTCACTTAGTTACACCCTCTTCCCTGTGTGTGTCTGACTGAGCCCTGCCTTCCAGCGCAGCCCCGGCTGAAAATACAAGAATTGCTTGTCTTCTCTCAACTGCCCACTCGCCCCATCCACCCCAGGCATGTCTGAGAGTGAGATCGCAGCCAGAGACAAGGGAAGGGAGGAGGGCTGAATGCAGTGTGCGTGTGATTGTGATTCACCTCTCAGAGGTGGGGAGCTGAGAACAATGCAGGCCTCCTGGCGCTGGCAGCCGCGGATCATCTGGGAGCTCAGGGCACTCTGCCTCCTGCTACGACCCCCCATTGTGCAGGCACTTACTGAGAGCTAAAACAATTAACAGGAGTAGCAGGCATTGTGAGGGTGAGACGGACGGGGGCTGCACACAACACAATCCGACGAGCTAAACAGCTGAATGGGACAAACAGCAGCACCAGAGTGAATTTCCAGCAAAACTAAAGCTGGTGTTTCGCTTTACTGAAGGCAGCAACAGACCTAGAACTAGCAAGAGGGCCTGACGAGGCAACTCTGCTGGAGCACAACAGCGTGCTAAATGTGCTAGTATTTTCCCATATAAATACAGACAAAGGAAAACATGTTTTCCGTCTGTATTTATATGTAAAAATCAGTTTAAACGGAAAACTGGTAGCCCTGTATATGATTAGCCATCACAACTTAATATCTCTGATGCAGACCTGTTACATACTTTAAGTGAACTTGATGAAAATGTGTGTGAGAGTGATGATCCCTGGCTAAATCTGGATGGGTGTGAAATCACATTAGATAAATGCTGCCCCAGTGGTTTCAGGCTTAAGTTTGTATTCTTGTCGACTCTTCCCTTCAATAGCATAGATGTTTTTGAGAAAAGGCTAACTAAAGATTTGAAAAAATAGACAGCATTAAGATTCAGCCACTCATCTGGGCATTGTAGCCTGTCCTGTATACAGCAAGGGGCATTGTTAGAACTCCAGAATAATAAGGACATAGTCATTAGAAAATCTGACGAGGGTGGCAACACAGTGATCCTTGCTAAAGAGAAATATCAAGCTGAAGGCAATAGGCAATTAGATGACCACACATGCTATATATACTGTGTGGGAAATTGGGTATTGAGAATGTAATACAACATACTGGTACAAATTGATGGACTGGCGTGGGCAAGTACTTATAGAATGGGAGGAGTACCAGTTTTTATTGAACAAACACCTCAAGACGCCAGTCTTGTACTTACTCCCCCAAATCCACAAAGATTTGAGCAACCACTGGGGAGGCCGATTGTCTCTTCAATGGGCTGCCTGCTTGTAAATATATAACGATATGTGGGATTATTTTTTAAGAGACTTTGTGGAATTACTGCCCTCCTGTGTAAGAGACAGCAGGGAGTATTTCAGTATTATAAATGAGATAACATGAGAGAATGACTTCCTACTCAAGGGAATGGATGTTAGCAGCCTCTACACAAGCATTCCACATACATGCTTGTGTTGTATATGCATGCCAACAGTACCTGAGAACTAGGTCCCTTTCATACTTACTTCATACAGATATGAACCTCGACAAGCTCAACTTTTGTCTTGACAACAACTTCTTCATTTTTGATAATAATCATTACTGGCAAACCCAGGGCACTGCGATGGGGAGTTGCTTTTCCCCTAGATACGCATGCCTTAACATGGCATGGTGGTAGGAGCAAACCGTGGCTGACATCCATCTTTATGATGAACACATAGTGCTCTGGGCACCATATTTTGACGATATTGTCATCATTGGGAAAGGGTCTAAAGAGCTTGTTCTCCAATTTGTGGAAAAATGTAGTGCCATATGTAAGTAATTTGGAAATACTGATTCCTAATTACCGAATTTTACTGAATCGGTACTTAGGAATCGGTATTTCCGATGTACGTAATAAATCGGTAAATAATACCGAATTGGAAAAATTCGGTAAATATTTATCGATTCCACAATACCGATCGTTTTTTCCGAATTGGTAAATACTGAATCGGTAAATATTACCAAATCGGTAAATACCGAATCGGAAATAAAAAAAAACTGCAATTGAGGAATCAGCCAATCCTGTGCAACCACCACCCCTCCCAACCAGGAAGTGGCCACACCCAGGCAGGTGCACACAATCAGAACCTTCTAGAGAGGCTGGGAGTGCAGACAAGAGCAACAGAGCCACTGCCTGAACTTCAGCTGCAAATTCTGCACAATGGCCAGCCAGGACCCAGAAAGAGGCGGGGAAAGGAAAAGGAAACTGAAATTCAGTCAGAAGGAACTGCAGGTCCTTGTGGAGGAGGTAGTGAAGCAGCACACAAAGTTGTTTGGAAAGCTGTCCCTGCAAGTTGCAGAATCAGAAAAAAGAAAAATCTGGCTTGGAATCCAGTCTCAGGTGAATGCCATTGGAGTGACCCCCCAGGACATGAAGTGCTCAAGAAGCGGTGGTACGATATCAGGAGCATCACCAAGAAGAAGGTGGCTGATCTTAAAAAACAAGCCAGTCAGACAGGAGGAAGAAGGAACAGGGCACCTGCCCTGACTGAACTTGAGCAGCTCATGGAGTCCATGATAGAGCCAGAAAGTGTCTGTAGAATCGGGGATGCAGACAGCTCTGCCAGACCTGCTTCCAAAGAAGGTAAGAAGCATGCACAGCATTGTGCCCCCCCCCCCCTTCCCCTATCACAAATCCCCAATTGGGCTATGTGAATCCCACCCCAGTACAGGTTTTTGTTCAGACCAGCAATGCATTATGGGAGATGTAGGCAGTGAAACCCCTATCATGACAGGAATTGCACTGAACAACAAGCCATGTGAGACACATCAGCGATAAGCAGGCAGAGGACAATGAGAAAGTGTGGCAGAAATATATTTAATTATTGCAATGCAGGGCTGCAGGAACACTGAGCTAATGTACAATTTCTGTCCACAGGCGACACATCGCGCAGGACTGCTCAGGAAAAGGGAGAGAGGGCACCCCGGAAGGACATCACAGAGAAGGCCAGTACGAGTGCAGGACACACAACACCACCACAACCAGCCTCGCCACCACAGCCAGCCTCACCACCACAGCCAGCCTCACCACCACAGCCAGCCTCGCCACCACAGCCAGCCTCGCCAACACAGCCAGCCTCGCCACTACTGCTAGCCTCACCAGCAGCAACACCACCTGCAGTGGTTAGACCTAGGAGGTGTGCTTTTGCCAGACTGCAGGAGTTTGAGTCCTCCTCAGAAGACTCAAGGGAGGGTACATCTACTGTGCCACTGGATGGCAGCAATGATGATTTGCTGTCCACTTCTGAGGGAGCACACACAGGTGCCAGACGCCGCCGCAGGGCTCGTGGGAGCAGACCACCTCCACATGGTGAGAGCCATGGTGTCTTCGGAGGGCTGAAGGCAACCATGGTGAAGGTCTAGCGCCTACAAGACAAGGCAATTCAGTCAGTCCAGTGACAAATGAAGTGCCTCAATGACAACATGACCAACATTGATAAGGGCATTAGCTCAATGGCTGAGGGCATGAAAGAGATGGCTGCGGGCATGCGGGACATGTCCCAGTCTGTGATGCTGCTGTGCAGCAAAATGGATGAGGACAGGGTAACACGGCGCAGGGAGAGGCAGAAAATGCAGCACCATACAAGGGCAGTGAACCGGCTAGCAACTGCCACTTCTCTACTGTGCAGGCACTCCGTGGCCATGCAGGAGGGGCTGGCGCACTGCAACACTGATTTCTCCAGGGGGCTGGTAAAGGTGATCAGTGCTCTTGAAGTGCTGCTGATGACTCAGTCTGCCACTACTGGTGCTGTGGAAGTTGGGGACAGCGAGGACACGACCAGTGAGAGCAGCATTACCCCCCCTTTAACAGCCACCCACAGGAGCAGCAGACGGCATGGGGCTGTTAATAGTTCCACAGCCATTGAGTACAGTCAGTTAATGGCATCCAGCACTGTTGTGCGTGGCCGTGGATGCTGATGCAGCCCACACTTTCAGAACTGATTTGGGTGAAGTAACCCATGACTTCCAACTATGGATTTCACAAATTGGACTGCCAAGTTTGGTCGTTTGTGTTGTGGCGTAGTGCCCAGAAATTAAAACTACATCATTACATTCAACAACTGGCTGTGTCTCCTTACTTACTTAAAAATAGTTGCGTGTGATCTCTGCCCGTCTCTGTCTCCCATCTGTTGCTTGTTCCACTCCTGCTGCGATGGGCTCTGGCTGTGCAAATTTATCATCATTGTCCTCAAAATCAGTTAATTCCACTTCTGTACCTTTCTCTGTGGCAAGGTTGTGCAGCATTGCACAAGTTGCAATGATTTTGCAGCAGATGATGTGTGTGCACTGAAGTGCGCCTCCGCTTTTGTGGAGGCAGCGGAACCTGCTTTTCAATAGTCCAAGTGTGCGCTCCACAACGTTCTGTGTTGATTTGTGTGCCGCATTGTATCGTCCCTCACTCGGGGTTGATGGGTTTAGGTAGGGAGTGAGGATAAATGACCACACAGCATAAGCACTATCGCCTAGGTGAGAAAGAGAGTGCCATTAGTCACATACACCAATACACACTCATCTGCAGTAAGTATAAGGGTGTGGCACAGTGATTTACTTAGCAGGTATCCTTCTCCAAATTCTACCACAGCCAGGCGTGTGTAGAACCCACTGTTCTGGAAGACGTATGAGTCGTGGGTGCTTCCAGGAAATTTGGCCTCGATGTCAGTGATTATGTTGGCGGCATCGCAGATTACCTGCATATTTATGGAGTGGGTGGTCTTTCTGTTCCTGTAGATATACTCAGTGGCTGCTGGTGGGCAGATTGGAATGTGTGTGCCATCAATACACCCTATGACATGCGGGAACTGTGCCATCTGGTAAAAGTCTGTCTTGGTTTTCAGCAGTTCCGCCTGTGTGTTTGGGAAGCTAATGTAGTGATGCATTCTCTGCATTATTGCATGGCATCCAGGAACTGTCTGAAGAAACGGGACAGGCAAGTCTGAGACACCCCGCCTACCGCAGCTATCACCCCCTGGTAACTGCCAGATGCAAGTAGATATAGGCTACAGAGCACCTGCACATGTGGTGGCATGGCGTGCGCCCTTGGTGTTGGGTGCTCCAGGAGTGGGTGCAGGTCCCTTATCAAGTCCAGGAAGGTGTGGGTGTGTAGCCTGTACCTTTCATGGATCTCAGCCTCAGTCTGTTGGAAGAGTGTGATGCGCTGTCTGTAAGTGCGCTCCTCCCGTCTTCAGATCCTCACTCCTGCTGCCTGTAGATGTAGCCGCCTTGCTATCACATAGAAAGCTGCCATAGTGATCACACTGTTGCATTTTGGGATTGCTTATATACACTGTAGCTGATTACCACCTGCTTTCAGTCAGTGTTAATTACCGACTCTTAAATACCGAATTTCATCAAATTCGGTATTTCCGATTTTACCTACATCTCTTTTCTCGTTTTTACCGTTTCTTATTTACCGATTCGGTAAATAAGAAATCGGTAAATCCGATTCGGTAATTTTGAATTAGGTAATGATGAATCAGGACTTACCAATTCATAATTACCGAATCCTTATTTTTGGCCTCCTACATCTGAAATGCCGAAATACCGGTCGGTAACAGGAAATTTACCGAATTTCGGCTGTTACCGACTGGTATTTAGCTACCTAAATATGGCCCTTAATTCCAACAACATGAACCGGAAATTCATGAGTGACATTGATAGAAACCTCATTGAATTTTTTGCCTGAAACTTATAATACAAAATTCCCAGGTTGAAATAGTCCTGTTCAGGAAAGAAATTGCTGGCAGCAGCATACTGCACGTGACTAGCTGTCATCCCAGGTACTTAATCAGTAGAATTTCCTATGGTGAGCTGATACGCGCCAGACGGAATTGCAGCAGTGATGTGAAAAGTAAAGACAAATATACGATAGACAGGTTCCGCACCAGGGTATACAGATTAAAGACCTTGAGAGCATATAAATACAGACAAAGGAAAACATGTTTTCCGTCTGTATTTATATGTAAAAATCAGTTTAAACGGAAAACCGGTAGCCCTGTATATTATTAGCCATCACAACTTAATATCTCTGATGCAGACCTGTTACATACTTTAAGTGAACTTGATGAAAATGTGTGTGAGAGTGATGATCCCTGGCTAAATCTGGATGGGTGTGAAATCACATTAGATCAATGCTGCCCCAGTGGTTTCAGGCTTAAGTTTGTATTCTTGTCGACTCTTCCCTTTAATAGCATAGATGTTTTTGAGAAAAGGGTAACTAAAGATTTGAAAAAATAGACAGCATTAAGATTCAGCCACTCATCTGGGCATTGTAGCCTGTCCTGTATACAGCAAGGGGCATTGTTAGAACTCCAGAATAATAAGGACATAGTCATTAGAAAATCTGACAAGGGTGGCAACACAGTGATCCTTGCTAAAGCGAAATATCAAGCTGAAGGCAATAGGCAATTAGATGACCACACATGCTATATATACTGTGTGGTAAATTGGGTATTGAGAATGTAATACAACATACTGGTACAAATTGATGGACTGGCGTGGGCAAGTACTTATAGAATGGGAGGAGTACCAGTTTTTACTGAACAAACACCTCAAGATGCCAGTCTTGTACTTACTCCCCCAAATCCACAAAGATTTGAGCAACCACTGGGGAGGCCGATTGTCTCTTCAATGGGCTGCCTGGTTGTAAACATATAACGATATGTGGGATTATTTTTGAAGAGACTTTGTGGAATTACTGCCCTCCTGTGTAAGAGACAGCAGGGAGTTTTTCAGTATTATAAATGAGATAACATGAGAGAATGACTTCCTACTCAAGGGAATGGATGTTAGCAGCCGCTACACAAGCATTCCACATACATGCTTGTGTTGTATCTGCATGCCAACACTACCTGAGAACTAGGTTCCTTTCATACTTACTTCATACAGATATGATCCTCGACAAGCTCAACTTTTGTCTTGACAACAACTTCTTAATTTTTGATAATAATCATTACTGGCAAACCCAGGGCACTGGGATGGGGAGTTGCTTTTCCCCTAGATACGCATGCCTTAACATGGTATGGTGGTAGGAGCAAACCGTGGCTGACATCCATCTTTATGATGAACACATAGTGCTCTGGGCACCATATTTTGACGATATTGTCATCATTGGGCAAGGGTCTAAAGAGCTTGTTCTCCAATTTGTGGAAAAATGTAGGGCCATATGTAGGTACTTTGGAAATACTGATTCCTAATTACCGAATTTTACTGAATCGGTACTTAGGAATCGGTATTTCCGATGTACGTAATAATTCGGTAAATAATACCGAATTGGAAAAATTCGGTAAATATTTATCGATTCCACAATACTGATCGTTTTTTCCGAATTGGTAAATACTGAATCGGTAAATATTACCAAATCGGTAAATATTACCGAATCGGTAAATACCGAATCGGAAATTAAAAAAAACTGCAATTGAGGAATCAGCCAATCCTGTGCAACCACCACCCCTCCCAACCAGGAAGTGGCCACACCCAGGCAGGTGCACACAATCAGAACCTTCTAGAGAGGCTGGGAGTGCAGACAAGAGCAACAGAGCCACTGCCTGAACTTCACCTGCAAATTCTGCACAATGGCCAGCCAGGACCCAGAAAGAGGCGGGGAAAGGAAAAGGAAACTGAAATTCAGTCAGAAGGAACTGCAGGTCCTTGTGAAGGAGGTAGTGAAGCAGCACACAAATTTGTTTGGAAAGCTGTCCCTGCAAGTTGCAGATTCAGAAAAAAGAAAAATCTGGCTTGGAATCCAGTCTCAGGTGAATGCCATTGGAGTGACCCCCCAGGACATTGAAGTGCTCAAGAAGCGGTGGTACCATATCAGGAGCATCACCAAGAAGAAGGTGGCTGATCTTAAAAAACAAGCCAGCCAGACAGGAGGAAGAAGGAACAGGGCACCTGCCCTGACTGAACTTGAGCAGCTCGTGGAGTCCATGATAGAGCCAGAAAGTGTCTGTAGAATCAGGGATGCAGACAGCTCTGCCAGACCTGCTTCCAAACAAGGTAAGAAGCATGCACAGCATTGTGCCCCCCCCTTCCCCTATCACAAATCCCCAATTGGGATTTGTGAATCCCACTCCAGTACAGGTTTTTGTTCAGACCAGCAATGCATTATGGGAGATGTAGGCAGTGAAACCCCTATCATGACAGGAATTGCACTGAACAACAAGCCATGTGAGACACATCAGCGATAAGCAGGCAGAGGACAATGAGAAAGTGTGGCAGAAATGTATTTAATTTTTGCAATGCAGGGCTGCAGGAACACTGAGCTAATGTACAATTTCTGTCCACAGGCGACACATCTCGCAGGACTGCTCAGGAAAAGGGAGAGAGGGCACCCCGGAAGGACATCACAGAGAAGGCCAGTACGAGTGCAGGACACACAACACCACCACAACCAGCCTCGCCACCACAGCCAGCCTCACCACCATAGCCAGCCTCACCACCACAGCCAGCCTCGCCACAACAGCCAGCCTCGCCACCACAGCCAGCCTCGCCACTACTGCTAGCCTCACCAGCAGCAACACCACCTGCAGTGGTTAGACCTAGGAGGTGTGCTTTTGCCAGACTGCAGGAGTTTGAGTCCTCCTCAGAAGACTCAAGGGGGGTACATCTACTGTGCCACTGGATGGCAGCAATGATGATTTGCTGTCCACTTCTGAGGGAGCACACACAGGTGCCAGACGCCGCCGCAGGGATCGTGGGAGCAGACCACCTCCACATGGTGAGAGCCATGGTGTCTTCGGAGGGCTGAAGGCAACCATGGTGAAGGTCTAGCGCCTACAAGACAAGGCAATTCAGTCAGTCCAGTGACAAATGAAGTGCCTCAATGACAACATGACCAACATTGATAAGGGCATTAGCTCAATGGCTGAGGGCATGAAAGAGATGGCTGCGGGCATGCGGGACATGTCCCAGTGTGTGATGCTGCTGTGCAGCAAAATGGATGAGGACAGGGTAACACGGCGCAGGGAGAGGCAGAAAATGCAGCACCATACAAGGGCAGTGAACCGGCTAGCAACTGCCACTTCTCTACTGTGCAGGCACTCCGTGGCCATGCAGGAGGGGCTGGCGCACTGCAACACTGATGTCTCCAGGGGGCTGGTAAAGGTGACCAGTGCTCTTGAAGTGCTGCTGACGACTCAGTCTGCCACTACTGGTGCTGTGGAAGTTGGGGACAGCGAGGACACGACCAGTGAGAGCAGCATTACCCCCCTTTAACAGCCACCCACAGGAGCAGCAGACGGCATGGGACTGGCAATAGTTCCACAGCCATTGAGTACAGTCAGTTAATGGCATCCAACACTGTTGTGCGTGGCCGTGGATGCTGATGCAGCCCACACTTTCAGAACTGATTTGGGTGAAGTAACCCATGACTTCCAGCTATGGATTTCACAAATTGGACTGCCAAGTTTGGTCGTTTGTGTTGTGGCGTAGTGCCCAGAAATTAAAACTACGTCATTACATTCAACAACTGGCTGTGTCTCCTTACTTACTTAAAAATAGTTGCGTGTGATCTCTGCCCGTCTCTGTCTCCCATCTGTTGCTTGTTCCACTCCTGCTGCGTTGGGCTCTGGCTGTGCAAATTTATCATCATTGTCCTCAAAATCAGTTAATTCCACTTCTGTACCTTTCTTTGTGGCAAGGTTGTGCAGCATTGCACAAGTTGCAATGATTTTGCAGCAGATGATGTGTGTGTACTGAAGTGCGCCTCCGCTTTTGTGGAGGCAGCGGAACCTGCTTTTCAATAGTCCAAGTGTGCGCTCCACAACGTTCTGTGTTGATTTGTGTGCCGCATTGTATCGTCCCTCACTCGGGGTTGATGGGTTTAGGTAGGGAGTGAGGATAAATGACCGCACGGCATATGCACTATCGCCTAGGTGAGAAAGAGAGTGCCATTAGTCACATACACCAATACACACTCATCTGCAGTAAATAGGGTGTGGCACAGTGATTTACTTAGCAGGTATCCTTCTCCAAATTCTACCACAGCCAGGCGTGTGTAGAACCCACTGTTCTGGAAGACGTATGAGTCGTGGGTGCTTCCAGGAAATTTGGCCTCGATGTCAGTGATTATGTTGGCAGCATCGCAGATTACCTGCACATTTATGGAGTGGGTGGTCTTTCTGTTCCTGTAGATATACTCAGTGGCTGCTGGTGGGCAGATTGGAATGTGTGTGCCATCAATACACCCTATGACATGCGGGAACTGTGCCATCTGGTAAAAGTCTGTCTTGGTTTTCAGCAGTTCCGCCTGTGTGTTTGGGAAGCTAATGTAGTGATGCATTCTCTGCATTATTGCATGGCATCCAGGAACTGTCTGAAGAAATGGGACAGGCAAGTCTGAGACACCCTGCCTTCCGCAGCTATCACCCCCTGGTACCTGCCAGATGCAAGTAGATATAGTTGAAACCACCGCAATGGAGCGCACACCGCTAGCCCCTCCTCCGGATCGCCCCTCAGGATTCTGGTACTTGTAGTTCAATAGTGGATCACCCAGGTGGGTGCAAGTCGGTACTTGTTGGACTGATGAATCTCTAGACCCGATACATGTCCCGGGTTTTTGGGTATCGCCCGAGACATGGCTCGGGTTTCGGGATAACTTCCCTCATCAGTAGAGAAATGGTTAGGGGTGGAGGAGAAGGCCGCCAAACAACCGTCAATGGCCTCGATGCCCGAACCGGCACGCAGGGCAGCATCCAGGAGCCCGTCGGCTCAAAGCTCAAGGGAGCCAATTAATTGAAACCACCGCAATGGAGCGCACACCGCTAGCCCCTCCTCCGGATCGCCCCTCGGGATTCTGGTACTTGTAGTTCAATAGTGGATCACCCAGGTGGGTGCAAGTCGGTACTTGTTGGACTAGAAAGCTGCCATAGTGATCACACTGTTGCATTTTGGGATTGCTTATATACACTGTAGCTGATTACCACCTGCTTTCAGTCAGTGTTAATTACCGACTCTTAAATACCGAATTTCATCAAATTCGGTATTTCCGATTTTACCTACATCTCTTTTCTCGTTTTTACCGTTTCTTATTTACCGATTCGGTAAATAAGAAATCGGTAAATCCGATTCGGTAATTTTGAATTAGGTAATGATGAATCGGTATTTACCAATTCATAATTACCGAATCCTTATTTTTGGCCTCCTACATCTCAAATGCCGAAATACCGGTCGGTAACGGGAAATTTACCGAATTTCAGCTGTTACCGACTGGTATTTAGCTACCTAAATATGGCCCTTAATTCCAACAACATGAACCGGAAATTCATGAGTGACATTGATAGAAACCTCATTGAATTTTTTGCCTGAAACTTATAATACAAAATTCCCAGGTTGAAATAGTCCTGTTCAGGAAAGAAATTGCTGGCAGCAGCATACTGCACGTGACAAGCTGTCATCCCAGGTACTTAATCAGTAGAATTTCCTATGGTGAGCTGATACGCGCCAGACGGAATTGCAGCAGTGATGTGAAAAGTAAAGACAAACATACGATAGACAGGTTCCGCACCAGGGTATACAGATTAAAGACCTTGAGAGCATATAAATACAGACAAAGGAAAACATGTTTTCCGTCTGTATTTATATGTAAAAATCAGTTTAAACGGAAAACCGGTAGCCCTGTATATGATTAGCCATCACAACTTAATATCTCTGATGCAGACCTGTTACATACTTTAAGTGAACTTGATGAAAATGTGTGTGAGAGTGATGATCCCTGGCTAAATCTGGATGGGTGTGAAATCACATTAGATCAATGCTGCCCCAGTGGTTTCAGGCTTAAGTTTGTATTCTTGTCGACTCTTCCCTTTAATAGCATAGATGTTTTTGAGAAAAGGGTAACTAAAGATTTGAAAAAATAGACAGCATTAAGATTCAGCCACTCATCTGGGCATTGTAGCCTGTCCTGTATACAGCAAGGGGCATTGTTAGAACTCCAGAATAATAAGGACATAGTCATTAGAAAATCTGACAAGGGTGGCAACACAGTGATCCTTGCTAAAGCGAAATATCAAGCTGAAGGCAATAGGCAATTAGATGACCACACATGCTATATATACTGTGTGGTAAATTGGGTATTGAGAATGTAATACAACATACTGGTACAAATTGATGGACTGGCGTGGGCAAGTACTTATAGAATGGGAGGAGTACCAGTTTTTACTGAACAAACACCTCAAGATGCCAGTCTTGTACTTACTCCCCCAAATCCACAAAGATTTGAGCAACCACTGGGGAGGCCGATTGTCTCTTCAATGGGCTGCCTGGTTGTAAACATATAACGATATGTGGGATTATTTTTGAAGAGACTTTGTGGAATTACTGCCCTCCTGTGTAAGAGACAGCAGGGAGTTTTTCAGTATTATAAATGAGATAACATGAGAGAATTACTTCCTACTCAAGGGAATGGATGTTAGCAGCCGCTACACAAGCATTCCACATACATGCTTGTGTTGTATCTGCATGCCAACACTACCTGAGAACTAGGTTCCTTTCATACTTACTTCATACAGATATGATCGTCGACAAGCTCAACTTTTGTCTTGACAACAACTTCTTCATTTTTGATAATAATCATTACTGGCAAACCCAGGGCACTGGGATGGGGAGTTGCTTTTCCCCTAGATACGCATGCCTTAACATGGTATGGTGGTAGGAGCAAACCGTGGCTGACATCCATCTTTATGATGAACACATAGTGCTCTGGGCACCATATTTTGACGATATTGTCATCATTGGGCAAGGGTCTAAAGAGCTTGTTCTCCAATTTGTGGAAAAATGTAGGGCCATATGTAGGTACTTTGGAAATACTGATTCCTAATTACCGAATTTTACTGAATCGGTACTTAGGAATCGGTATTTCCGATGTACGTAATAATTCGGTAAATAATACCGAATTGGAAAAATTCGGTAAATATTTATCGATTCCACAATACTGATCGTTTTTTCCGAATTGGTAAATACTGAATCGGTAAATATTACCGAATCGGTAAATATTACCGAATCGGTAAATACCGAATCGGAAATTAAAAAAAACTGCAATTGAGGAATCAGCCAATCCTGTGCAACCACCACCCCTCCCAACCAGGAAGTGGCCACACCCAGGCAGGTGCACACAATCAGAACCTTCTAGAGAGGCTGGGAGTGCAGACAAGAGCAACAGAGCCACTGCTTGAACTTCACCTGCAAATTCTGCACAATGGCCAGCCAGGACCCAGAAAGAGGCGGGGAAAGGAAAAGGAAACTGAAATTCAGTCAGAAGGAACTGCAGGTCCTTGTGAAGGAGGTAGTGAAGCAGCACACAAATTTGTTTGGAAAGCTGTCCCTGCAAGTTGCAGATTCAGAAAAAAGAAAAATCTGGCTTGGAATCCAGTCTCAGGTGAATGCCATTGGAGTGACCCCCCAGGACATTGGAGTGCTCAAGAAGCGGTGGTACCATATCAGGAGCATCACCAAGAAGAAGGTGGCTGATCTTAAAAAACAAGCCAGCCAGACAGGAGTGAGAAGGAACAGGGCACCTGCCCTGACTGAACTTGAGCAGCTCGTGGAGTCCATGATAGAGCCAGAAAGTGTCTGTAAAATCAGGGATGCAGACAGCTCTGCCAGACCTGCTTCCAAACAAGGTAAGAAGCATGCACAGCATTGTGCCCCCCCCTTCCCCTATCACAAATCCCCAATTGGGCTATGTGAATCCCACTCCAGTACAGGTTTTTGTTCAGACCAGCAATGCATTATGGGAGATGTAGGCAGTGAAACCCCTATCATGACAGGAATTGCACTGAACAACAAGCCATGTGAGACACATCAGCGATAAGCAGGCAGAGGACAATGAGAAAGTGTGGCAGAAATGTATTTAATTATTGCAATGCAGGGCTGCAGGAACACTGAGCTAATGTACAATTTCTGTCCACAGGCGACACATCGCGCAGGACTGCTCAGGAAAAGGGAGAGAGGGCACCCCGGAAGGACATCACAGAGAAGGCCAGTACGAGTGCAGGACACACAACACCACCACAACCAGCCTCGCCACCACAGCCAGCCTCACCACCATAGCCAGCCTCACCACCACAGCCAGCCTCGCCACAACAGCCAGCCTCGCCACCACAGCCAGCCTCGCCACTACTGCTAGCCTCACCAGCAGCAACACCACCTGCAGTGGTTAGACCTAGGAGGTGTGCTTTTGCCAGACTGCAGGAGTTTGAGTCCTCCTCAGAAGACTCAAGGGGGGTACATCTACTGTGCCACTGGATGGCAGCAATGATGATTTGCTGTCCACTTCTGAGGGAGCACACACAGGTGCCAGACGCCGCCGCAGGGCTCGTGAGAGCAGACCACCTCCACTGGGTGAGAGCCATGGTGTCTTCGGAGGGCTGAAGGCAACCATGGTGAAGGTCTAGCGCCTACAAGACAAGGCAATTCAGTCAGTCCAGTGACAAATGAATTGCCTCAATGACAACATGACCAACATTGATAAGGGCATTAGCTCAATGGCTGAGGGCATGAAAGAGATGGCTGCGGGCATGCGGGACATGTCCCAGTGTGTGATGCTGCTGTGCAGCAAAATGGATGAGGACAGGGTAACACGGCGCAGGGAGAGGCAGAAAATGCAGCACCATACAAGGGCAGTGAACCGGCTAGCAACTGCCACTTCTCTACTGTGCAGGCACTCCGTGGCCATGCAGGAGGGGCTGGCGCACTGCAACACTGATGTCTCCAGGGGGCTGGTAAAGGTGACCAGTGCTCTTGAAGTGCTGCTGACGACTCAGTCTGCCACTACTGGTGCTGTGGAAGTTGGGGACAGCGAGGACACGACCAGTGAGAGCAGCATTACCCCCCCTTTAACAGCCACCCACAGGAGCAGCAGACGGCATGGGACTGGCAATAGTTCCACAGCCATTGAGTACAGTCAGTTAATGGCATCCAGCACTGTTGTGCGTGGCCGTGGATGCTGATGCAGCCCACACTTTCAGAACTGATTTGGGTGAAGTAACCCATGACTTCCAGCTATGGATTTCACAAATTGGACTGCCAAGTTTGGTCGTTTGTGTTGTGGCGTAGTGCCCAGAAATTAAAACTACATCATTACATTCAACAACTGGCTGTGTCTCCTTACTTACTTAAAAATAGTTGCGTGTGATCTCTGCCCGTCTCTGTCTCCCATCTGTTGCTTGTTCCACTCCTGCTGCGTTGGGCTCTGGCTGTGCAAATTTATCATCATTGTCCTCAAAATCAGTTAATTCCACTTCTGTACCTTTCTTTGTGGCAAGGTTGTGCAGCATTGCACAAGTTGCAATGATTTTGCAGCAGATGATGTGTGTGTACTGAAGTGCGCCTCCGCTTTTGTGGAGGCAGCGGAACCTGCTTTTCAATAGTCCAAGTGTGCGCTCCACAACGTTCTGTGTTGATTTGTGTGCCGCATTGTATCGTCCCTCACTCGGGGTTGATGGGTTTAGGTAGGGAGTGAGGATAAATGACCGCACGGCATATGCACTATCGCCTAGGTGAGAAAGAGAGTGCCATTAGTCACATACACCAATACACACTCATCTGCAGTAAATAGGGTGTGGCACAGTGATTTACTTAGCAGGTATCCTTCTCCAAATTCTACCACAGCCAGGCGTGTGTAGAACCCACTGTTCTGGAAGACGTATGAGTCGTGGGTGCTTCCAGGAAATTTGGCCTCGATGTCAGTGATTATGTTGGCAGCATCGCAGATTACCTGCACATTTATGGAGTGGGTGGTCTTTCTGTTCCTGTAGATATACTCAGTGGCTGCTGGTGGGCAGATTGGAATGTGTGTGCCATCAATACACCCTATGACATGCGGGAACTGTGCCATCTGGTAAAAGTCTGTCTTGGTTTTCAGCAGTTCCGCCTGTGTGTTTGGGAAGCTAATGTAGTGATGCATTCTCTGCATTATTGCATGGCATCCAGGAACTGTCTGAAGAAATGGGACAGGCAAGTCTGAGACACCCTGCCTTCCGCAGCTATCACCCCCTGGTACCTGCCAGATGCAAGTAGATATAGTTGAAACCACCGCAATGGAGCGCACACCGCTAGCCCCTCCTCCGGATCGCCCCTCGGGATTCTGGTACTTGTAGTTCAATAGTGGATCACCCAGGTGGGTGCAAGTCGGTACTTGTTGGACTGATGAATCTCTAGACCCGATACATGTCCCGGGTTTTTGGGTATCGCCCGAGACATGGCTCGGGTTTCGGGATAACTTCCCTCATCAGTAGAGAAATGGTTAGGGGTGGAGGAGAAGGCCGCCAAACAACCAACAATGGCCTCGATGCCCGAACCGGCACGCAGGGCAGCATCCAGGAGCCCGTCGGCTCAAAGCTCAAGGGAACCAATTAATTGAAACCACCGCAATGGAGCGCACACCGCTAGCCCCTCCTCCGGATCGCCCCTCGGGATTCTGGTACTTGTAGTTCAATAGTGGATCACCCAGGTGGGTGCAAGTCGGTACTTGTTGGACTAGAAAGCTGCCATAGTGATCACACTGTTGCATTTTGGGATTGCTTATATACACTGTAGCTGATTACCACCTGCTTTCAGTCAGTGTTAATTACCGACTCTTAAATACCGAATTTCATCAAATTCGGTATTTCCGATTTTACCTACATCTCTTTTCTCGTTTTTACCGTTTCTTATTTACCGATTCGGTAAATAAGAAATCGGTAAATCCGATTCGGTAATTTTGAATTAGGTAATGATGAATCGGTATTTACCAATTCATAATTACCGAATCCTTATTTTTGGCCTCCTACATCTCAAATGCCGAAATACCGGTCGGTAACGGGAAATTTACCGAATTTCAGCTGTTACCGACTGGTATTTAGCTACCTAAATATGGCCCTTAATTCCAACAACATGAACCGGAAATTCATGAGTGACATTGATAGAAACCTCATTGAATTTTTTGCCTGAAACTTATAATACAAAATTCCCAGGTTGAAATAGTCCTGTTCAGGAAAGAAATTGCTGGCAGCAGCATACTGCACGTGACAAGCTGTCATCCCAGGTACTTAATCAGTAGAATTTCCTATGGTGAGCTGATACGCGCCAGACGGAATTGCAGCAGTGATGTGAAAAGTAAAGACAAACATACGATAGACAGGTTCCGCACCAGGGTGTACAGATTAAAGACCTTGAGAGCATATAAATACAGACAAAGGAAAACATGTTTTCCGTCTGTATTTATATGTAAAAATCAGTTTAAACGGAAAACCGGTAGCCCTGTATATGATTAGCCATCACAACTTAATATCTCTGATGCAGACCTGTTACATACTTTAAGTGAACTTGATGAAAATGTGTGTGAGAGTGATGATCCCTGGCTAAATCTGGATGGGTGTGAAATCACATTAGATCAATGCTGCCCCAGTGGTTTCAGGCTTAAGTTTGTATTCTTGTCGACTCTTCCCTTTAATAGCATAGATGTTTTTGAGAAAAGGGTAACTAAAGATTTGAAAAAATAGACAGCATTAAGATTCAGCCACTCATCTGGGCATTGTAGCCTGTCCTGTATACAGCAAGGGGCATTGTTAGAACTCCAGAATAATAAGGACATAGTCATTAGAAAATCTGACAAGGGTGGCAACACAGTGATCCTTGCTAAAGCGAAATATCAAGCTGAAGGCAATAGGCAATTAGATGACCACACATGCTATATATACTGTGTGGTAAATTGGGTATTGAGAATGTAATACAACATACTGGTACAAATTGATGGACTGGCGTGGGCAAGTACTTATAGAATGGGAGGAGTACCAGTTTTTACTGAACAAACACCTCAAGATGCCAGTCTTGTACTTACTCCCCCAAATCCACAAAGATTTGAGCAACCACTGGGGAGGCCGATTGTCTCTTCAATGGGCTGCCTGGTTGTAAACATATAACGATATGTGGGATTATTTTTGAAGAGACTTTGTGGAATTACTGCCCTCCTGTGTAAGAGACAGCAGGGAGTTTTTCAGTATTATAAATGAGATAACATGAGAGAATTACTTCCTACTCAAGGGAATGGATGTTAGCAGCCGCTACACAAGCATTCCACATACATGCTTGTGTTGTATCTGCATGCCAACACTACCTGAGAACTAGGTTCCTTTCATACTTACTTCATACAGATATGATCGTCGACAAGCTCAACTTTTGTCTTGACAACAACTTCTTCATTTTTGATAATAATCATTACTGGCAAACCCAGGGCACTGGGATGGGGAGTTGCTTTTCCCCTAGATACGCATGCCTTAACATGGTATGGTGGTAGGAGCAAACCGTGGCTGACATCCATCTTTATGATGAACACATAGTGCTCTGGGCACCATATTTTGACGATATTGTCATCATTGGGCAAGGGTCTAAAGAGCTTGTTCTCCAATTTGTGGAAAAATGTAGGGCCATATGTAGGTACTTTGGAAATACTGATTCCTAATTACCGAATTTTACTGAATCGGTACTTAGGAATCGGTATTTCCGATGTACGTAATAATTCGGTAAATAATACCGAATTGGAAAAATTCGGTAAATATTTATCGATTCCACAATACTGATCGTTTTTTCCGAATTGGTAAATACTGAATCGGTAAATATTACCGAATCGGTAAATATTACCGAATCGGTAAATACCGAATCGGAAATTAAAAAAAACTGCAATTGAGGAATCAGCCAATCCTGTGCAACCACCACCCCTCCCAACCAGGAAGTGGCCACACCCAGGCAGGTGCACACAATCAGAACCTTCTAGAGAGGCTGGGAGTGCAGACAAGAGCAACAGAGCCACTGCCTGAACTTCACCTGCAAATTCTGCACAATGGCCAGCCAGGACCCAGAAAGAGGCGGGGAAAGGAAAAGGAAACTGAAATTCAGTCAGAAGGAACTGCAGGTCCTTGTGAAGGAGGTAGTGAAGCAGCACACAAATTTGTTTGGAAAGCTGTCCCTGCAAGTTGCAGATTCAGAAAAAAGAAAAATCTGGCTTGGAATCCAGTCTCAGGTGAATGCCATTGGAGTGACCCCCCAGGACATTGAAGTGCTCAAGAAGCGGTGGTACCATATCAGGAGCATCACCAAGAAGAAGGTGGCTGATCTTAAAAAACAAGCCAGCCAGACAGGAGGAAGAAGGAACAGGGCACCTGCCCTGACTGAACTTGAGCAGCTCGTGGAGTCCATGATAGAGCCAGAAAGTGTCTGTAAAATCAGGGATGCAGACAGCTCTGCCAGACCTGCTTCCAAACAAGGTAAGAAGCATGCACAGCATTGTGCCCCCCCCCTTCCCCTATCACAAATCCCCAATTGGGCTATGTGAATCCCACTCCAGTACAGGTTTTTGTTCAGACCAGCAATGCATTATGGGAGATGTAGGCAGTGAAACCCCTATCATGACAGGAATTGCACTGAACAACAAGCCATGTGAGACACATCAGCGATAAGCAGGCAGAGGACAATGAGAAAGTGTGGCAGAAATGTATTTAATTATTGCAATGCAGGGCTGCAGGAACACTGAGCTAATGTACAATTTCTGTCCACAGGCGACACATCGCGCAGGACTGCTCAGGAAAAGGGAGAGAGGGCACCCCGGAAGGACATCACAGAGAAGGCCAGTACGAGTGCAGGACACACAACACCACCACAACCAGCCTCGCCACCACAGCCAGCCTCACCACCATAGCCAGCCTCACCACCACAGCCAGCCTCGCCACAACAGCCAGCCTCGCCACCACAGCCAGCCTCGCCACTACTGCTAGCCTCACCAGCAGCAACACCACCTGCAGTGGTTAGACCTAGGAGGTGTGCTTTTGCCAGACTGCAGGAGTTTGAGTCCTCCTCAGAAGACTCAAGGGGGGTACATCTACTGTGCCACTGGATGGCAGCAATGATGATTTGCTGTCCACTTCTGAGGGAGCACACACAGGTGCCAGACGCCGCCGCAGGGCTCGTGAGAGCAGACCACCTCCACTGGGTGAGAGCCATGGTGTCTTCGGAGGGCTGAAGGCAACCATGGTGAAGGTCTAGCGCCTACAAGACAAGGCAATTCAGTCAGTCCAGTGACAAATGAATTGCCTCAATGACAACATGACCAACATTGATAAGGGCATTAGCTCAATGGCTGAGGGCATGAAAGAGATGGCTGCGGGCATGCGGGACATGTCCCAGTGTGTGATGCTGCTGTGCAGCAAAATGGATGAGGACAGGGTAACACGGCGCAGGGAGAGGCAGAAAATGCAGCACCATACAAGGGCAGTGAACCGGCTAGCAACTGCCACTTCTCTACTGTGCAGGCACTCCGTGGCCATGCAGGAGGGGCTGGCGCACTGCAACACTGATGTCTCCAGGGGGCTGGTAAAGGTGACCAGTGCTCTTGAAGTGCTGCTGACGACTCAGTCTGCCACTACTGGTGCTGTGGAAGTTGGGGACAGCGAGGACACGACCAGTGAGAGCAGCATTACCCCCCCTTTAACAGCCACCCACAGGAGCAGCAGACGGCATGGGACTGGCAATAGTTCCACAGCCATTGAGTACAGTCAGTTAATGGCATCCAGCACTGTTGTGCGTGGCCGTGGATGCTGATGCAGCCCACACTTTCAGAACTGATTTGGGTGAAGTAACCCATGACTTCCAGCTATGGATTTCACAAATTGGACTGCCAAGTTTGGTCGTTTGTGTTGTGGCGTAGTGCCCAGAAATTAAAACTACATCATTACATTCAACAACTGGCTGTGTCTCCTTACTTACTTAAAAATAGTTGCGTGTGATCTCTGCCCGTCTCTGTCTCCCATCTGTTGCTTGTTCCACTCCTGCTGCGTTGGGCTCTGGCTGTGCAAATTTATCATCATTGTCCTCAAAATCAGTTAATTCCACTTCTGTACCTTTCTTTGTGGCAAGGTTGTGCAGCATTGCACAAGTTGCAATGATTTTGCAGCAGATGATGTGTGTGTACTGAAGTGCGCCTCCGCTTTTGTGGAGGCAGCGGAACCTGCTTTTCAATAGTCCAAGTGTGCGCTCCACAACGTTCTGTGTTGATTTGTGTGCCGCATTGTATCGTCCCTCACTCGGGGTTGATGGGTTTAGGTAGGGAGTGAGGATAAATGACCGCACGGCATATGCACTATCGCCTAGGTGAGAAAGAGAGTGCCATTAGTCACATACACCAATACACACTCATCTGCAGTAAATAGGGTGTGGCACAGTGATTTACTTAGCAGGTATCCTTCTCCAAATTCTACCACAGCCAGGCGTGTGTAGAACCCACTGTTCTGGAAGACGTATGAGTCGTGGGTGCTTCCAGGAAATTTGGCCTCGATGTCAGTGATTATGTTGGCAGCATCGCAGATTACCTGCACATTTATGGAGTGGGTGGTCTTTCTGTTCCTGTAGATATACTCAGTGGCTGCTGGTGGGCAGATTGGAATGTGTGTGCCATCAATACACCCTATGACATGCGGGAACTGTGCCATCTGGTAAAAGTCTGTCTTGGTTTTCAGCAGTTCCGCCTGTGTGTTTGGGAAGCTAATGTAGTGATGCATTCTCTGCATTATTGCATGGCATCCAGGAACTGTCTGAAGAAATGGGACAGGCAAGTCTGAGACACCCTGCCTTCCGCAGCTATCACCCCCTGGTACCTGCCAGATGCAAGTAGATATAGTTGAAACCACCGCAATGGAGCGCACACCGCTAGCCCCTCCTCCGGATCGCCCCTCGGGATTCTGGTACTTGTAGTTCAATAGTGGATCACCCAGGTGGGTGCAAGTCGGTACTTGTTGGACTGATGAATCTCTAGACCCGATACATGTCCCGGGTTTTTGGGTATCGCCCGAGACATGGCTCGGGTTTCGGGATAACTTCCCTCATCAGTAGAGAAATGGTTAGGGGTGGAGGAGAAGGCCGCCAAACAACCGTCAATGGCCTCGATGCCCGAACCGGCACGCAGGGCAGCATCCAGGAGCCCGTCGGCTCAAAGCTCAAGGGAGCCAATTAATTGAAACCACCGCAATGGAGCGCACACCGCTAGCCCCTCCTCCGGATCGCCCCTCGGGATTCTGGTACTTGTAGTTCAATAGTGGATCACCCAGGTGGGTGCAAGTCGGTACTTGTTGGACTAGAAAGCTGCCATAGTGATCACACTGTTGCATTTTGGGATTGCTTATATACACTGTAGCTGATTACCACCTGCTTTCAGTCAGTGTTAATTACCGACTCTTAAATACCGAATTTCATCAAATTCGGTATTTCCGATTTTACCTACATCTCTTTTCTCGTTTTTACCGTTTCTTATTTACCGATTCGGTAAATAAGAAATCGGTAAATCCGATTCGGTACTTTTGAATTAGGTAATGATGAATCGGTATTTACCAATTCATAATTACCGAATCCTTATTTTTGGCCTCCTACATCTCAAATGCCGAAATACCGGTCGGTAACGGGAAATTTACCGAATTTCAGCTGTTACCGACTGGTATTTAGCTACCTAAATATGGCCCTTAATTCCAACAACATGAACCGGATATTCATGAGTGACATTGATAGAAACCTCATTGAATTTTTTGCCTGAAACTTATAATACAAAATTCCCAGGTTGAAATAGTCCTGTTCAGGAAAGAAATTGCTGGCAGCAGCATACTGCACGTGACAAGCTGTCATCCCAGGTACTTAATCAGTAGAATTTCCTATGGTGAGCTGATACGCGCCAGACGGAATTGCAGCAGTGATGTGAAAAGTAAAGACAAACATACGATAGACAGGTTCCGCACCAGGGTATACAGATTAAAGACCTTGAGAGCATATAAATACAGACAAAGGAAAACATGTTTTCCGTCTGTATTTATATGTAAAAATCAGTTTAAACGGAAAACCGGTAGCCCTGTATATGATTAGCCATCACAACTTAATATCTCTGATGCAGACCTGTTACATACTTTAAGTGAACTTGATGAAAATGTGTGTGAGAGTGATGATCCCTGGCTAAATCTGGATGGGTGTGAAATCACATTAGATCAATGCTGCCCCAGTGGTTTCAGGCTTAAGTTTGTATTCTTGTCGACTCTTCCCTTTAATAGCATAGATGTTTTTGAGAAAAGGGTAACTAAAGATTTGAAAAAATAGACAGCATTAAGATTCAGCCACTCATCTGGGCATTGTAGCCTGTCCTGTATACAGCAAGGGGCATTGTTAGAACTCCAGAATAATAAGGACATAGTCATTAGAAAATCTGACAAGGGTGGCAACACAGTGATCCTTGCTAAAGCGAAATATCAAGCTGAAGGCAATAGGCAATTAGATGACCACACATGCTATATATACTGTGTGGTAAATTGGGTATTGAGAATGTAATACAACATACTGGTACAAATTGATGGACTGGCGTGGGCAAGTACTTATAGAATGAGAGGAGTACCAGTTTTTACTGAACAAACACCTCAAGACGCCAGTCTTGTACTTACTCCCCCAATTCCACAAAGATTTGAGCAACCACTGGGGAGGCCGATTGTCTCTTCAATGGGCTGCCTGCTTGTAAACATATAACGATGTGTGGGATTCTTTTTGAAGAGACTTTGTGGAATTACTGCCCTCCTGTGTAAGAGACAGCAGGGAGTTTTTCAGTATTATAAATGAGATAACATGAGAGAATGACTTCCTACTCAAGGGAATGGATGTTAGCAGCCGCTACACAAGCATTCCACATACATGCTTGTGTTGTATCTGCATGCCAACACTTCCTGAGAACTAGGTTCCTTTCATACTTACTTCATACAGATATGATCCTCGACAAGCTCAACTTTTGTCTTGACAACAACTTCTTCATTTTTGATAATAATCATTACTGGCAAACCCAGGGCACTGCGATGGGGAGTTGCTTTTCCCCTAGATACGCATGCCTTAACATGGTATGGTGGTAGGAGCAAACCGTCGCTGACATCCATCTTTATGATGAACACATAGTGCTCTGGGCACCATATTTTGACGATATTGTCATCATTGGGAAAGGGTCTAAAGAGCTTGTTCTCCAATTTGTGGAAAAATGTAGGGCCATATGTAGGTACTTTGGAAATACTGATTCCTAATTACCGAATTTTACTGAATCGGTACTTAGGAATCGGTATTTCCGATGTACGTAATAATTCGGTAAATAATACCGAATTGGAAAAATTCGGTAAATATTTATCGATTCCACAATACTGATCGTTTTTTCCGAATTGGTAAATACTGAATCGGTAAATATTACCGAATCGGTAAATACCGAATCGGAAATTAAAAAAACTGCAATTGAGGAATCAGCCAATCCTGTACAACCACCACCCCTCCCAACCAGGAAGGGGCCACACCCAGGCAGGTGCACACAATCAGAACCTTCTAGAGAGGCTGGGAGTGCAGACAAGAGCAACAGAGCCACTGCCTGAACTTCACCTGCAAATTCTGCACAATGGCCAGCCAGGACCCAGAAAGAGGCGGGGAAAGGAAAAGGAAACTGAAATTCAGTCAGAAGGAACTGCAGGTCCTTGTGAAGGAGGTAGTGAAGCAGCACACAAAGTTGTTTGGAAAGCTTTCCCTGCAAGTTGCAGAATCAGAAAAAAGAAAAATCTGGCTTGGAATCCAGTCTCAGGTGAATGCCATTGGAGTGACCCCCCAGGACATTGAAGTGCTCAAGAAGCGGTGGTACGATATCAGGAGCATCACCAAGAAGAAGGTGGCTGATCTTAAAAAACAAGCCAGCCAGACAGGAGGAAGAAGGAACAGGGCACCTGCCCTGACTGAACTTGAGCAGCTCGTGGAGTCCATGATAGAGCCAGAAAGTGTCTGTAGAATCAGGGATGCAGACAGCTCTGCCAGACCTGCTTCCAAACAAGGTAAGAAGCATGCACAGCATTGTGCCCCCCCTTCCCCTATCACAAATCCCCAATTGGGCTATGTGAATCCCACTCCAGTACAGGTTTTTGTTCAGACCAGCAATGCATTATGGGAGATGTAGGCAGTGAAACCCCTATCATGACAGGAATTGCACTGAACAACAAGCCATGTGAGACACATCAGTGATAAGCAGGCAGAGGACAATGAGAAAGTGTGGCAGAAATGTATTTAATTATTGCAATGCAGGGCTGCAGGAACACTGAGCTAATGTACAATTTCTGTCCACAGGCGACACATCGCGCAGGACTGCTCAGGAAAAAGGAGAGAGGGCACCCCGGAAGGACATCACAGAGAAGGCCAGTACGAGTGCAGGACACACAACACCACCACAACCAGCCTCGCCACCACAGCCAGCCTCACCACCATAGCCAGCCTCACCACCACAGCCAGCCTCGCCACAACAGCCAGCCTCGCCACCACAGCCAGCCTCGCCACTACTGCTAGCCTCACCAGCAACAACACCACCTGCAGTGGTAAGACCTAGGAGGTGTGCTTTTGCCAAACTGCAGGAGTTTGAGTCCTCCTCAGAAGACTCAAGGGGGGGTACATCTACTGTGCCACTGGATGGCAGCAATGATGATTTGCTGTCCACTTCTGAGGGAGCACACACAGGTGCCAGACGCCGCGGCAGGGCTCGTGAGAGCAGACCACCTCCACTGGGTGAGAGCCATGGTGTCTTCGGAGGGCTGAAGGCAACCATGTTGAAGGTCTAGCGCCTACAAGACAAGGCAATTCAGTCAGTCCAGTGACAAATGAAGTGCCTCAATGACAACATGACCAACATTGATAAGGGCATTAGCTCAATGGCTGAGGGCATGAAAGAGATGGCTGCGGGCATGCGGGACATGTCCCAGTCTGTGATGCTGCTGTGCAGCAAAATGGATGAGGACAGGGTAACACGGCGCAGGGAGAGGCAGAAAATGCAGCACCATACAAGGGCAGTGAACCGGCTAGCAACTGCCACTTCTCTACTGTGCAGGCACTCCGTGGCCATGCAGGAGGGGCTGGCGCACTGTAACACTGATGTCTCCAGGGGGCTGGTAAAGGTGACCAGTGCTCTTGAAGTGCTGCTGATGACTCAGTCTGCCACTACTGGTGCTGTGGAAGTTGGGGACAGCGAGGACACGACAAGTGAGAGCAGCATTACCCCCCCTTTAACAGCCACCCACAGGAGCAGCAGACGGCATGGGGCTGGCAATAGTTCCACAGCCATTGAGTACGGTCAGTTAATGGCATCCAGCACTGTTGTACGTGGCCGTGGATGCTGATGCAGCCCACACTTTCAAAACTGATTTGGGTGAAGTAACCCATGACTTCCAACTATGGATTTCACAAATTGGACTGCCAAGTTTGGTCGTTTG
The DNA here is from genome assembly GCF_964261635.1 of Lissotriton helveticus. Lineage (NCBI taxonomy): Eukaryota > Metazoa > Chordata > Amphibia > Caudata > Salamandridae > Lissotriton > Lissotriton helveticus. Next base: position 768,546,260 of record NC_136068.1, read on the forward strand.
TGTTGTGGCGTAGTGCCCAGAAATTAAAACTACACCATTACATTCAACAACTGGCTGTGTCTCCTTACTCACTTAAAAATAGTTGCGTGTGATCTCTGCCCGTCTCTGTCTCCCATCTGTTGCTTGTTCCACTCCTGCTGCGTTGGGCTCTGGCTGTGCAAATTTATCATCATTGTCCTCAAAATCAGTTAATTCCACTTCTGTACCTTTCTTTGTGGCAAGGTTGTGCAGCATTGCACAAGTTGCAATGATTTTGCAGCAGATGATGTGTGTGTACTGAAGTGCGCCTCCGCTTTTGTGGAGGCAGCGGAACCTGCTTTTCAATAGTCCAAGTGTGCGCTCCACAATGTTCTGTGTTGATTTGTGTGCCGCATTGTATCGTCCCTCACTCGGGGTTGATGGGTTTAGGTAGGGAGTGAGGGTAAATGACCGCACGGCATAAGCACTATCGCCTAGGTGAGAAAGAGAGTGCCATTAGTCACATACACCAATACACACTCATCTGCAGTAAGTATAAGGGTGTGGCACAGTGATTTACTTAGCAGGTATCCTTCTCCAAATTCTACCACAGCCAGGCGTGTGTAGAACCCACTGTTCTGGAAGACGTATGAGTCGTTGGTGCTTCCAGGAAACTTGGCCTCGATGTAAGTGATTATGTTGGCAGCATCGCAGATTACCTGCACATTTATGGAGTGGGTGGTCTTTCTGTTCCTGTAGATATACTCAGTGGCTGCTGGTGGGCAGATTGGAATGTGTGTGCCATCAATACACCCTATGACATGCGGGAACTGTGCCATCTGGTAAATTTCTGTCTTGGTTTTCAGCAGTTCCGCCTGTGTGTTTGGGAAGCTAATGTAGTGATGCATTCTCTGCATTATTGCATGGCATCCAGGAACTGTCTGAAGAAACGGGACAGGCAAGTCTGAGACACCCCGCCTACCGCAGCTATCACCCCCTGGTAACTGCCAGATGCAAGTAGATATAGGCTACAGAGCACCTGCACATGTGGTGGTATGGCGTGCGCCCTTGGTGTTGGGTGCTCCAGGAGTGGGTGCAGGTCCCTTATCAAGTCCAGGAAGGTGTGGGTGTGTAGCCTGTACCTTTCATGGATCTCAGCCTCAGTCTGTTGGAAGAGTGTGATGGCTGTCTGTAAGTGCGCTCCTCCCGTCTTCAGATCCTCACTCCTGCTGCCTGTAGATGTAGCCGCCTTGCTATCACATAGAAAGGTGCCATAGTGATCACACTGTTGCATTTTGGGATTGCTTATATACACTGTAGCTGATTACCACCTGCTTTCAGTCAGTGTTAATTACCGACTCTTAAATACCGAATTTCATCAAATTCGGTATTTCCGATTTTACCTACATCTCTTTTCTCGTTTTTACCGTTTCTTATTTACCGATTCGGTAAATAAGAAATCGGTAAATCCGATTTGGTAATTTTGAATTAGGTAATGATGAATCGGTATTTACCAATTCATAATTACCGAATCCTTATTTTTGGCCCCCTACATCTCAAATGCCGAAATACCGGTCGGTAACGGGAAATTTACCGAATTTCGGCTGTTACCGACTGGTATTTAGCTACCTAAATATGGCCCTTAATTCCAACAACATGAACCGGAAATTCATGAGTGACATTGATAGAAACCTCATTGAATTTTTTGCCTGAAACTTATAATACAAAATTCCCAGGTTGAAATAGTCCTGTTCAGGAAAGAAATTGCTGGCAGCAGCATACTGCACGTGACTAGCTGTCATCCCAGGTACTTAATCAGTAGAATTTCCTATGGTGAGCTGATACGCACCAGACGGAATTGCAGCAGTGATGTGAAAAGTAAAGACAAACATACGATAGACAGGTTCCGCACCAGGGTATACAGATTAAAGACCTTGAGAGCATATAAATACAGACAAAGGAAAACATGTTTTCCGTCTGTATTTATATGTAAAAATCAGTTTAAACGGAAAACCGGTAGCCCTGTATATGATTAGCCATCACAACTTAATATCCCTGATGCAGACCTGTTACATACTTTAAGTGAACTTGATGAAAATGTGTGTGAGAGTGATGACCCCTGGCTAAATCTGGATGGGTGTGAAATCACATTAGATCAATGCTGCCCCAGTGGTTTCAGGCTTAAGTTTGTATTCTTGTCGACTCTTCCCTTCAATAGCATAGATGTTTTTGAGAAAAGGGTAACTAAAGATTTGAAAAAATAGACAGCATTAAGATTCAGCCACTCATCTGGGCATTGTAGCCTGTCCTGTATACAGCAAGGGGCATTGTTAGAACTCCAGAATAATAAGGACAGAGTCATTAGAAAATCTGACAAGGGTGGCAACACAGTGATCCTTGCTAAAGAGAAATATCAAGCTGAAGGCAATAGGCAATTAGATGACCACACATGCTATATATACTGTGTGGGAAATTGGGTATTGAGAATGTAATACAACATACTGGTACAAATTGATGGACTGGCGTGGGCAAGTACTTATAGAATGGGAGGAGTACCAGTTTTTTACTGAACAAACACCTCAAGACGCCAGTCTTGTACTTACTCCCCCAAATCCACAAAGATTTGAACAACCACTGGGGAGGCCGATTGTCTCTTCAATGGGCTGCCTGCTTGTAAACATATAACGATATGTGGGATTATTTTTGAAGAGACTTTGTGGAATTACTGCCCTCCTGTGTAAGAGACAGCAGGGAGTTTTTCAGTATTATAAATGAGATAACATGAGAGAATGACTTCCTACTCAAGGGAATGGATGTTAGCAGCCTCTACACAAGCATTCCACATAAATGCTTGTGTTGTATCTGCATGCCAACACTACCTGAGAACTAGGTCCCTTTCATACTTACTTCATACAGATATGATCCTCGACAAGCTCAACTTTTGTCTTGACAACAACTTCTTCATTTTTGATAATAATCATTACTGGCAAACCCAGGGCACTGCGATGGGGAGTTGCTTTTCCCCTAGATACGCATGCCTTAACATGGTATGGTGGTAGGAGCAAACCGTGGCTGACATCCATCTTTATGATGAACACATAGTGCTCTGGGCACCATATTTTGACGATATTGTCATCATTGGGAAAGGGTCGAAAGAGCTTGTTCTCCAATTTGTGGAAAAATGTAGGGCCATATGTAGGTAATTTGGAAATACTGATTCCTAATTACCGAAATTTTTCTGAATCGGTACTTAGGAATCGGTATTTCCGATGTACTTAATAATTCGGTAAATAATACCGAATTGGAAAAATTCGGTAAATATTGATCGATTCCACAATACCGATCGTTTTTTTCTGAATTGGTAAATACTGAATCGGTAAATATTACCGAATCGGTAAATACCGAATCGGAAATTAAAAAAAACTGCAATTGAGGAATCAGCCAATCCTGTGCAACCACCACCCCTCCCAACCAGGAAGTGGCCACACCCAGGCAGGTGCACACAATCAGAACCTTCTAGAGAGGATGGGAGTGCAGACAAGAGCAACAGAGCCACTGCCTGAACTTCAGCTGCAAATTCTGCACAATGGCCAGCCAGGACCCAGAAAGAGGCGGGGAAAGGAAAAGGAAACTGAAATTCAGTCAGAAGGAACTGCAGGTCCTTGTGGAGGAGGTAGTGAAGCAGCACACAAAGTTGTTTGGAAAGCTGTCCCTGCAAGTTGCAGAATCAGAAAAAAGAAAAATCTGGCTTGGAATCCAGTCTCAGGTGAATGCCATTGGAGTGACCCCCCAGGACAATGAAGTGCTCAAGAAGCGGTGGTACGATATCAGGAGCATCACCAAGAAGAAGGTGGCTGATCTTAAAAAACAAGCCAGCCAGACAGGAGGAAGAAGGAACAGGGCACCTGCCCTGACTGAACTTGAGCAGCTCTTGGAGTCCATGATAGAGCCAGAAAGTGTCTGTAGAATCGGGGATGCAGACAGCTCTGCCAGACCTGCTTCCAAACAAGGTAAGAAGCATGCACAGCATTGTGCCCCCCCTTCCCCTATCACAAATCCCCAATTGGGCTATGTGAATCCCACTCCAGTACAGGTTTTTGTTCAGACCAGCAATGCATTATGGGAGATGTAGGCAGTGAAACCCCTATCATGACAGGAATTGCACTGAACAACAAGCCATGTGAGACACATCAGCGATAAGCAGGCAGAGAACAATGAGAAAGTGTGGCAGAAATATATTTAATTATTGCAATGCAGGGCTGCAGGAACACTGAGCTAATGTACAATTTCTGTCCACAGGCGACACATCGCGCAGGACTGCTCAGGAAACGGGAGAGAGGGCACCCCGGAAGGACATCACAGAGAAGGCCAGTACGAGTGCAGGACACACAACACCACCACAACCAGCCTCGCCACCACAGCCAGCCTCACCACCATAGCCAGCCTCACCACCACAGCCAGCCTCGCCACAACAGCCAGCCTCGCCACCACAACCAGCCTCGCCACTACTGCTAGCCTCACCAGCAGCAACACCACCTGCAGTGGTAAGACCTAGGAGGTGTGCTTTTGCCAAACTGCAGGAGTTTGAGTCCTCCTCAGAAGACTCAAGGGGGGGTACATCTACTGTGCCACTGGATGGCAGCAATGATTATTTGCTGTCCACTTCTGAGGGAGCACACACAGGTGCCAGACGCCGCGGCAGGGCTCGTGAGAGCAGACCACCTCCACTGGGTGAGAGCCATGGTGTCTTCGGAGGGCTGAAGGCAACCATAGTGAAGGTCTAGCGCCTACAAGACAAGGCAATTCAGTCAGTCCAGTGACAAATGAAGTGCCTCAATGACAGCATGACCAACATTGATAAGGGCATTAGCTCAATGGCTGAGGGCATGAAAGAGATGGCTGCGGGCATGCGGGACATGTCCCAGTCTGTGATGCTGCTGTGCAGCAAAATGGATGAGGACAGGGTAACACGGCGCAGGGAGAGGCAGAAAATGCAGCACCATACAAGGGCAGTGAACCGGCTAGCAACTGCCACTTCTCTACTGTGCAGGCACTCCGTGGCCATGCAGGAGGGGCTGGCGCACTGCAACACTGATGTCTCCAGGGGGCTGGTAAAGGTGACCAGTGCTCTTGAAGTGCTGCTGACGACTCAGTCTGCCACTACTGGTGCTGTGGAAGTTGGGGACAGCGAGGACACGACCAGTGAGAGCAGCATTACCCCCCCTTTAACAGCCACCCACAGGAGCAGCAGACGGCATGGGGCTGGCAATAGTTCCACAGCCATTGAGTATGGTCAGTTAATGGCATCCAGCACTGTTGTACGTGGCCGTGGATGCTGATGCAGCCCACACTTTCAGAACTGATTTGGGTGAAGTAACCCATGACTTCCAACTATGGATTTCACAAATTGGACTGCCAAGTTTGGTCGTTTGTGTTGTGGCGTAGTGCCCAGAAATTAAAACTACACCATTACATTCAACAACTGGCTGTGTCTCCTTACTCACTTAAAAATAGTTGCGTGTGATCTCTGCCCGTCTCTGTCTCCCATCTGTTGCTTGTTCCACTCCTGCTGCGTTGGGCTCTGGCTGTGCAAATTTATCATCATTGTCCTCAAAATCAGTTAATTCCACTTCTGTACCTTTCTTTGTGGCAAGGTTGTGCAGCATTGCACAAGTTGCAATGATTTTGCAGCAGATGATGTGTGTGTACTGAAGTGCGCCTCCGCTTTTGTGGAGGCAGCGGAACCTGCTTTTCAATAGTCCAAGTGTGCGCTCCACAATGTTCTGTGTTGATTTGTGTGCCGCATTGTATCGTCCCTCACTCGGGGTTGATGGGTTTAGGTAGGGAGTGAGGGTAAATGACCGCACGGCATAAGCACTATCGCCTAGGTGAGAAAGAGAGTGCCATTAGTCACATACACCAATACACACTTATCTGCAGTAAGTATAAGGGTGTGGCACAGTGATTTACTTAGCAGGTATCCTTCTCCAAATTCTACCACAGCCAGGCGTGTGTAGAACCCACTGTTCTGGAAGACGTATGAGTCGTGGGTGCTTCCAGGAAACTTGGCCTCGATGTAAGTGATTATGTTGGCAGCATCGCAGATTACCTGCACATTTATGGAGTGGGTGGTCTTTCTGTTCCTGTAGATATACTCAGTGGCTGCTGGTGGGCAGATTGGAATGTGTGTGCCATCAATACACCCTATGACATGCGGGAACTGTGCCATCTGGTAAATTTCTGTCTTGGTTTTCAGCAGTTCCGCCTGTGTGTTTGGGAAGCTAATGTAGTGATGCATTCTCTGCATTATTGCATGGCATCCAGGAACTGTCTGAAGAAACGGGACAGGCAAGTCTGAGACACCCCGCCTACCGCAGCTATCACCCCCTGGTAACTGCCAGATGCAAGTAGATATAGGCTACAGAGCACCTGCACATGTGGTGGTATGGCGTGCGCCCTTGGTGTTGGGTGCTCCAGGAGTGGGTGCAGGTCCCTTATCAAGTCCAGGAAGGTGTGGGTGTGTAGCCTGTACCTTTCATGGATCTCAGCCTCAGTCTGTTGGAAGAGTGTGATGGCTGTCTGTAAGTGCGCTCCTCCCATCTTCAGATCCTCACTCCTGCTGCCTGTAGATGTAGCCGCCTTGCTATCACATAGAAAGCTGCCATAGTGATCACACTGTTGCATTTTGGGATTGCTTATAGACACTGTAGCTGATTACCACCTGCTTTCAGTCAGTGTTAATTACCGACTCTTAAATACCGAATTTCATCAAATTCGGTATTTCCGATTTTACCTACATCTCTTTTCTCGTTTTTACCGTTTCTTATTTACCAATTCGGTAAATAAGAAATCGGTAAATCCGATTCGGTAATTTTGAATTAGGTAATGATGAATCGGTATTTACCAATTCATAATTACCGAATCCTTATTTTTGGCCTCCTCCATCTCAAATGCCGAAATACCGGTCGGTAACAGGAAATTTACCGAATTTCAGATGTTACCGACGGGTATTTAGCTACCTAAAAATGGCCCTTAATTCCAACAACATGAACCGGAAAATTATGAGTGACATTGATAGAAACCTCATTGAATTTTTTGCCTGAAACTTATAATACAAAATTCCCAGGTTGAAACAGTCCTGTTCAGGAAAGAAATTGCTGGCAGCAGCATACTGCACGTGACTAGCTGTCATCCCAGGTACTTAATCAATAGAATTTCCTATGGTGAGCTGATACGCGCCAGACGGAATTGCAGCAGTGATGTGAAAATTAAAGACAAACATATGATAGACAGGTTCCGCACCAGGGTATACAGATTAAAGACCTTGAGAGCAGCCGACTCCAAAGTGAGCAAATTGAAGAGAGAGGATCTCCTCATTCTCAAGGAAAAGATTCCATGCGAAGATGATACCTTTAGGTTCATCATGATATTCAGTAAACAAGCTAATGCTATGAGAGGGGTGTTGCACAAACATCCTTTTTGAAACCTGATCTCAAATCAATGAGAGGACGAGGACATCATAAAGACTGCTGGCTTTGTGACATGCAGGAACTGTAGAGCCTGCAAATCCAGCACTAATGGATGCTCTTTCATTATACCTAACACCACTCAGGAATTTAAGATCAATAAGGGCATTTCTTGCAACTCTGAATTTTGTGTAATACCCTAAAATGCCCTTATAACTTTTACTGCATTGCAAGTACTTTACATAGAGCTGAAAACACATTTTAGAATACGAGGTCTATTGTCTGAAATTATAGTCAGTGCTGAGTTGCAAGTCATTTCAGGGAATACCGTTAGAGTATGGCTTGGAACACAAACACAGATGGCAATACACCCACCTGCGACATTGCCTTTGGGCAGAGATCAGAGAGCGAACCCTGCCTTTGCCACCCTCTCTTATATTCTCCTATATAGAGATGTGGTGTACTGCCAGAGGGTTGCAGACTAACGATAGAACGGCACTACTCGCACCACTTTCAAAACAAGCCAATTTGACTGGCAACCTGCTGTTCAACACACATATTCTCCGAAAGCATGGAAATCATTAATGAGCGACAACAACACTCTTCTCCGAGTAGCCAGACTAAACTTTGAGCCTTTAGACTCCTACACAACTGGTATTAGTTCCCTGCAAAATTGCTCCAGGCAGGATTACTACTGTTTGACAAGTGGTGGCGCTGTGGGGAGGAAGGGGTAGCTATACGGTACACATCGTGTGGAGATGCCCTCACTAACCATTGTCCTTCTCAGACTGGAGGATGTTATGATCTGCTGGCCTGCAGGCCTTACCTTTCTTTATGATATGACTCGCTCAGTTGTTTCCTACAAACATAGGAAACGCTGGCTTGAGACCAATTTTTATGAACAATACTGGATTTGGAAAAAAATATTTAATACTAGCTGCACCCGGCCACGCATTGCTGTGACTCAGTCTGGTTATATTGAAGAGAAAGAAAAGAGTAAGCGCACGTTTCTAATATGTTTAATTTCACAATGCTTGTGGGTACACAATATGTTTTTGTGACTATTGTCTCTATGCGCCCTTGTAGTTGTTGCGCAGCAAGCAAATCAATAGGGTCTGTTCGGCCTTTCGATTAAAAACACGCGTGTATTGTACACGTGCGTATTCGAATCCAACGTTGTGATATATAAACACGTGCTAATGTTGCAAAGTGAACCATCTCCTCTCTGCCATCCTGACACCAACTGTCCATCCTAATATATGTAGACTATTGTCTCTATGCGTCCTTTCTTAATGGTACAAAGTGAACCAACTCCCCCCTCCCTCCACCCACTTCCCGGTCTGCCATCCTGACACCAACTGTCCATCCTAATATATGTAGACTATTGTCTCTATGCGTCCCTTGTAGTTGTTGCACAGCAACCAAATCGATAGGGTCTGTTCGGCCTTTTGATTAAAAACTTGCGCGTATTGGACACGTACATATTCAAATCCAACGTTGTGTATATATAAACACGCGCGTCTTCGAATCCGACTTTGTGTCAAAATTTCAAAGCAATCAGTGAAGAACTTTCGGAGATTTGCTATTTTGAACAAACAAACATTTGCATTTTTATTTATTTAGATTGCTTCATTGGAATAGTTTTGCTCAGTTTACATCAAACTCATTTGATCATAAGGAAAAGGAAAACACTGCAATATTGGTATTTGTGAGAAATTGTCTCTTCTTTGTGGAACAATGCTGTTGGAATTTCTACTCTGGGCTCTGGTATACTGCTAACCAGGACACAGTGCATGTGCTTTCACCCCTAAAACAGGCCAAAATTAGCTTACTCCGAAAAGGCTTATTTAACTTTCCTATAAGACCATAGTATATGGTGTCCTAAAACACACCCATTGCAGGGAAAGTTAAATGTCACCTATAGACTATTGTACTATTGGTGAATAAATCTGTATTCGTTTATATTCATTACCACAAAAGAACATTGTATTAATATATTTGCATATCAAGCATAAGAACAACACACACAGAATATAAATACAAGTTATAAAAAATATTAAAAGCTACAATTTAAAATGCCTTAAAGATAATAACCCCAATATTGCTATAAAAAGGTCTCCAATAGCAGCAGCAAAATTAAATCAGGCCTAGAATGCCTCGATATTAGCGCAGCTCTTAAAAAGCAAGAAACTGTGAATATAGCGGGATGTTTAGATAGGAGCTGAGGAAACATAAGAGCAGGTCAAACTTGCATAAAATTCAAGGCTCTCAGTAGTGGTATAATAAACAATCTTCTAGGTGAGCGAAAATAACTTCAGATCATCATGAAATGTAGGGTGTCCTGCGGAGACACATTGTCACAGCCGCAGGGACCCAAGGTGCCAGGCAGGCTACAACCACAAGGAAAGACCAGAAGATGATGCAACATGTTAAATCTAAATGTAGTCAACAGAAATCTCCCCCTATCACAAGCAACAATGAATAAATACACTTCCATAAATTGAACTTTTCTGAAAAGCATTTTCTCCCTAACCATAGGTTTCATCAGTTCTATCTGCTCTCTTCCTAGTGATTTGTGTGCTAAAAACTGGTCACTCATCCACCTCATCTTCGAAGTGCGTAAGGACTGGGGGTTATGGAATACATCCTAGCCACCCGGGCTGTAAAAAGGCCTTCACACATGCGATCCAAGGGATCTTGCCCACATGGTCAAGAGACCTCTGTGAGGATCAGGCTATTCAGCTGAGATTCCTCCTTGGTCTATACAGTGATCCAACATAACAATGGTCTGAGAGTTATTGCCTCTCCTATTTATTTTACTCCTAGCTCCTCATGGACACAAAAAGCCAGGGTACTTTTGGGAACCTGCAACATTCACCTTAACACATTTGTTTACATTCTGGATATTATTGGCTTTCGTACATCCCTTGTCTTGCAGACACATTAAGCCTAGTAAATCTTGGGTAAAATACTGGTGGCCACGGAACCCAGTCTCTGAGCAAACCTAGCCACTGCACCTGTGGCCTAATAAGCTCCACTTTCTTAGAGACAGTCAGGGGCTTCCCGTTTTTATTTGAATCAAACAGGACTCTGAGATATGAAAAGACAGAATTGTTCGCCAAGGTATAATTTCCCACCTTAGAAGTCTTTGATCTAGTGGACCGTGGGCCACCTACCATCACATACAAGTTTTTAAAATGTTACTGCAAGAAACAGGCTAGCCATAAAGGCAACAGATTTGTCCACTAATAACTGTAAACCGATGGCGGTCTGCTCCAGTAGAACGGGGAGCGATTTCGTCCCCACCCTTGGACAGTCTGCCATAACCGAGAGAAGGGCTTGCTCCAGTCCATTAATATAAAGGGTAAACAGGAAAGGTATGCAAATTTACCCCTGAGTAACCCCCCTACTGATTCTGAAAGATTGGCTCCAAGCCAAGCCCTGGGAGTTCTGCACCGAGGCTGAGGGCTGGGGCATGAAAAAGAAGCACAATGTTTGGGTCCACCCTGATCATGAGAAGCAAGCCCCATAATTTCTCACGATTGACCCTGCCAAAAGCCAACGTAGGGTCCATGAATGGCAGGTGAATTGACTCAGACCAGTTAACGGTATACTTACTAGTAATTAAATATAAATTCAGGCATTGATCCATTGTTGTATAAACACACAGTAAGGTGCCCCAAGTCGCATCTATAAACAAAATCAAAAGTCCAGAAGAAATGGGATTTCAATTTGTGTACCAATCTTCTTCTTATTTTGTATGTCATTTAAAAAGTTCTGATATATGTGACACCTATTGCGGATCTCAAGCTTAACTTCAAAGGTGTCCTATGGCCAGAAAACGCCAATACTTGACTGTTACACTGGTGCTTCAGGTACTGATCCCAGTGCCGCATTTGGGGTCTGATCAATGCCCCTGTGTTTTTTATATTTGAAACTCTCTGCAAAAGGCGATTGGCTGATACACGAGTACTTTAAACTATACGCACTGTCTTATTTTGAGAGTAAATTGTTTGTAAGGCACGTTTGAAGTGAGGCTTGTGATCCGCAACCTATTGTGAACTGTGGACTGATATATAGATCGACACCACTAGCTGTGACATTGCTTACGTCGCACCTTGCCTTGAAGAAGTCCAGTGTGTTGAACGAAACACATAGGCTATTTGAATGTTATGTTAATGTTAGTCAGACTTATTGAGTGCGCTATCACCCAACGGGCATCCTGGCGCTAAGTACCCTAGTCTAGCCATGCACGGAGATTGCATTAAAATGCCTTGTTGATAGATAATAACATTATGCAGTAACAGTGGGAAAGATCCAGGTCTTTAATTTCTTCCTAAACTGCAAGAGATCTCCTGTCTGTCTAAGGCTATAAGGTAGTGTATTCCATATTCCGGCGGCTGCCAAGCTGAAGGCTCGACCTCCAAGTTTAGTCCGAAAAAACGTAGGTACTGTTATGAGTTTAGCTGAGGACGAGCGCAGATTTCTGTTAGGGCATACCAGTTAAACTTTTGCAAGGGTTTAGGCCCCATCCCATTAATAGCCTTAAAAGCTACACACAGTGACTTAAACTGAATTCTAGGTGTCATGGGGAGCCAGTGAAGTTCCCTGAGAGCCTGGGATGCTGATGATCTACGTGGTTTCTTAAGGGCTAAATTGGCCGTCAATGTCTGACATCTCTGCAGTCCCTTAATGAGATACTTAGGGGCCTCCAGCAACAAGGCATTGCAGTAGTCCAACCGACTCAAGATCATGCTTCTAACTACTTGTGCCCTGGTTGCATTGGGAGAATCTTCCGTAACACCCTTATGAGGGAGAGACTAGTTCCGGCCGTTTTGTTAACTTGAGATTCTAGGCTCAGTCGGACATCAATTACTAACCCAGATTACAAGCCGCTTTAGAGGGTGTTAGTGGCTTATCCGCTGACATTGGCCAAAAGTTTATCAGAAGTGGACATGGGACTTTCTTAGGTGTACAACAGACAATCTCAGTTTTCTCTCCATTAGAGAGATCTCTTCAAGCCAGCATGCAGTATCCTGCATATATGTGTGAAATTTATCCAGAGATGTTGCTTGGTCTCCCTCCAGTGACAAGATGAGCTGAGTGTCATCCGCATAGTTCCCCAAGCTGACATTGTGTAATGTAATATTAGCGATCAGGGGACTCATGTAAATGTTAAACAAAATCGGTCTAACTTCTGAGCCCTGAGGAACACCATGCTGGATATTGTCAAAATCTGATCAATAGGGAGTCAAAGCCACTACCTGTTGTCTGTTTGCTAGATAAGATTGAAACCACTGTAGTACCATACTCTCTACCCCCACATAACTCAGTGTATTCAGGAGGATTTTGTGGTTAACCATATCGAATGCTGCAGACAAATCTAATAAGATCAGTATGACTTGTTGTCCCTTGTCTGCTCTCATTCGAAGTTCAACCAGGACAGTCACTAGAGCTGTTTCCGTTCCATGTGCCGGCCTGAAACCAAATTGTACATCCTCTAATTTGTTATTATAGTCCAAGAACTTTGAGAGTGATTTACTGACCAGATGCTCTATAATCTTCACAGGGTATGGTATAAGTGAGATTGTCTGTAGTTTTTTGGATTCAGGGGCTCGAGAGTTGCTTTCTTCAGCAGGGGTGTCATAATTGCTTGTTTCCAGCAAACCGGTACAGATCCGCTGCTTAAAGACAGTTCGCAAATTTGCCGAAGTGGCTGGAAGAAATGTGTCTTTAGTTCTTTCCTGATTTTATGGGGTAGCAGATCCATTGGGTAGCCTGAGGAGATGCTTAAAGCTAGCTTATTAATCTGTTAACCTCAGTGGGGCGGGCGTTACCGTGCGCGGGTGGGGCCGCGTCGGCCGTTGGGCGTGCGCAGCACTACGAAGGTAGTGCTCGCGACGGCCAAAGGTCGACTGCAGCAGGGAGGGGGTTAAATTACTCTTCTGAAGGAATATCAAAATGATCCAGATAGCTGATCGCTCTCTATCTAAACCTTCCCCTTCTGAGGCGGTGGTGGTGAGCCCTTGTGAATGCTACCAGGGTCTTCCACTTCATCTGATGAGTTATCACGGAACCCTTACTGCACTGCGGGTGCTAACCATTAGGTTCGCTCTTTCTTTTGCTTAATTTCTATACAGTCTTAATAAAAGATAATAATTCTTAATCAACCATTAGTGAGTTAGTCATGAGTTTTTCATAATTTATTTACACAGTAATATACATGAAGCTTGAAAAGTCAAAAAAATATAATCACAAAATATATAGATATCACAAAATGCTGTACATTTTACAGTTGTCAATCCCAATGCATTTCGAGATCATTTGATCTCTTCTACACGGGAACTGAAATGTAAAAAAATTCAAATCAATCTAAAGCTTACGCGAATCAGCGAGGTCTAAGTATAAACTTACTGTAAACCATGATTTACCTGTACGAATGGAGTGAATCTCCTAGCAGTAGTAAAAAGCGGCCCGGAATAAGTTTATACTTAGACTTCGCTGATTCGAGTAAGCCTTAGATTGTCGCTTAGATATTATTCTGCTTTGTCTTTATTTGTCTAGGAAGCAGCTCTCGTAACATTTTGCCAGCTTGTGTGCATTTTTCGACCCGAGCTCTTACATTGAAGGTATTGTTTTCCAACTTCTTCGGTATCGATCATGTTAACTCCTTGAGCTTGGACAGTGTTCTAAGTTTATTATCATCAACTCTTTTTTTAGAGAGTCCTCAGAACACTGCCGCAATCCTGCTGCATTATCTCTTGAATATCCAAGGTATGCTGTGTGATCTCACATTTTCCTTTACTTTTGCGCCATCTAGTTAGTTGATTTGTATGCAGAGTTGGGATTTCTGTATTTTTATGTTCGAGCCAGATCATTCAAGATAGGAAATTGCTGAACCCGTTGTTTTTTTATTGTAATGCTTATTGCGATGTTTTCTACTTTTTTAGCTGTTTGAGGCCCACATTCGAGGTGCTCATAGGACCCCACTCATTTTCATATTATAACCTCTTGTCGTTGGTAAGCATATTTCTTGTTTTCTACACCCTTTGAGCTTGCTGCACTCTATATTTGTGACTAACATCAGTGTATGTAACAGCGCATGCCATGACCATTTCATTGCCTTGATCCATTGGACAAATTTACTAATGTATGTGATCCGCCTTGCTTATCCACATGTAATCAACAAGAAATTGATTTGAATTTGTTTACATTTCAGTTCCCCTGAAGAAGAGATCAAATGATCTCGAAATGAATTGGGATTGACAACTGTAAAATGTACAGCATTTTGTGATATCTATATATTATTTTGACTTTTCAATCTTCATGTAAACAAGATACACATGTATATATACAAATATTTCTGTGTAAATAAATTATGAAAAACTGATGACTAACTCACAAATGGTTGATTAAGAATTATTATCTTTTATTAAGACTGTATAGAAATTCAGCAAAAGAAAGAGCGAACCTAATGGTTAGCACCCGCAGGGCAGGAAGCGTTCCGTGATACCTCATCACTTTTTTCCCATTTTTTCAAACACAGGAGATTAGCTCTCTCCTCCCGACCTTGCACGCCCAGTCTAAAACTATTTACTTCTCTGAAGCAATTGATTAAAACAAAGAATTGAGTGCGCAGTACACCCCATTATCTACATCATCTGATCTAAGGCCATAAATTATATTATTAATTTTTCCACAAAGAAGACTGCTAACTTACCACATAGCGCCTGTGTTGCAATGATCTTACTTCTTGTATAGTCTGGATTGGAAAGGTATTTTACTGTTTTGAAAACACTCTTTGTTCTATTAGTGGCCTTCAATATAATATCTGCAAAATAATTGGCTTTAGTCTTAGTAAATTCTTTTTTGTAGTTATTTCTGTCTTTTCTTAGGGAAACTCTATCCTCCTCTGTATATTTTCTCCTCCATCTCCGCTCTGCCTTCCTGCAGCCCTTTTTTAAGTTTTTTTAACTTTCATTATACCACGGGGCAGACTGCTGACAAGGTTTTTTGTGATTTTTCAGAGGGGCAACCTGGTCTAACATATTACTTATTTGGTCACAAAACAGTGTGTAATTTTCATCTATCCTGTTTACTTAAATCTAGAGGACCTAGCTCAGGGCAAATGGAAGAGTGTTTTGCTTTTTCCTTTTGTCCCTTTCAGTCCCTTTTTCTACCAATGTTTAATTTGCTAATGGGATAGATTTTCCGTCTAGGTATAAATCCCAGAAATTTTACCAAGTAGTGATCAGACCAGTCTACAGGCAAAATGTCCACTAAGCCTATAACATTTTCCACAGAGAAAATCAAATCCAGTGCGTGTCCTCCACTATGTGTTGGGTCTGTTACCCACTGTTGCATGTTTGTTCACATTCTCACAGGATTGGAGAAGGTTATTAAAGGCAGTCTCTAAGCTTCCATTTGGCCACAGTAGAAGTCCCCTAAGATTATCAGTCTCGCATGAGTAAGCGGCATTTTGCTGAAGACATCAATGAGTGCTTGCTGCTGATGACACAACCTGGGGCTCAATAGCAGACAATACCGGTCAATAAATGTCCTTCCTGGTCCATCAAAGAGAATCCCAGTAATTCTGAACCCTCCACCTCATCAATGTCCATTGAGGTGATATTCCATTTGTCATTGAAAATTACCCCAACCCCACCTCCTCTACCATGTATCCTAGGCTTTTGGAAAGCTTTGTATCCAAGTGGACATGCCAGCCCTAGCTCAAGGTCTGAGTCCGGGCGCAGCCAAGTTTCTGTTATAAACAGTATATCCAGATCATATGTTTCCAAAGTTAATTGGATCCCCAGGTGGTGTATGTCACATATATCAGAACTTTTGAAATGACGTACAAAATAAATAAATACAATAAAAATGACGTACAAAATAAAAAGAAGATTGGTATACGAATTGGAAACCCGTCTCTCCTGGACTTCCGATTTTGTTTATAGATGCTACTTGGTGCATCTTACTGTGTGTTTATGCTTGTATAGTCCTTTTTTTGGACCACACCTCGACAGCGGGTGTTGATTTTGTATGCACATTCTAGGTATGTTTCTTTTTGAAAACTTGGGGATATACAGACAAGGTGGGTTTTTCGCTTGGGGTCCGCTGTCATATATATGTTCTGATTGATCCATTGTTGATCTGCCATGCCTAAAGCAGTATTGTACCTCAAAAAATATGTTACTTTCATCTGCTCACAACATCAGCCTATTTAAAAGTACCCACCTCAGGACCTTCATAGTGCATCAATCAGGGATCTCGGCCAGTAACCCTGGGGATTGTCCTTGTCCCTCTTTTTAAATACTGGGACGATTACAACAGTGGACCATGATTGAGGGGTACCCTCACTCACAGCAGCATTAAGGACCACCATTAGAGCAGGACCTCATGTCTTGATGTCATCCAAGAGCAAACAAGGGGGTATTCCATCAGGCCTTGGGCCTTGTTCTGTGATAGTGCCAAAGTGTCCTGGGTAACTTCATCTAATGTAAAAATCATGTTCGCTCTGCCCCACGCAAATACACCCAGGTTCACCTTGCCTCCACTAAACCCATAGTTGTAGAACCCTTCAAATGCTCTGTTCACTGTTTGTCTGTGGTATGATGGCATATAGCCAGACCATTTGTACTCGTGAAACAGGGCAAATTTAAAACCCGCCTGAATAAGGAACTATCCTTGCTGGAACAGACTTGAGCTAGATCATCCCAGGCTCTCTTACATTAAGATAGATTCACAGTTTGTGAGTGCCATTTCACACCCCCTATGACAGGGAGCAACACAATCCTTCTCAAGGTTCCTGCTGTAGGGCAACCTTCAACTGTCACAGGGCCTTGGAGCAATACAGTCAAATCATTGTGATTCCTGTGGCCTAGTATCCATCGCTGGAGCCTTAAGTAATGCTACCACGTTCTGTGAGATACAGGCATATACTAATTAAATATGCCCAATCAAGGTGTATGGGTCCAGACATATGGCTATCTCTTGCCTGCACCCTGAGAAAAGAGATAGCTTAAACCACGTGGGTTCTACCTGAGGTCATCCGAACCTCTTACCTTGATCTATGATAGAGAGTGCACCCTGTGCCTGAGACGAGGTCCTGGCACACCATTTAACCCACCAATCACTAAGTACAGGGGGTTATGATAACTAAATGGACTGCGCACTATACATAAAATGGTAATAAACAAAAACAGGGGAGCTGACACAAAATTAAATCTATTATGGAAGCACAGCCCCTCCCTTTAAATGTTGGTAAAATACAGGGGTTGGAGGACTTGACAAATTCTCCATAGAATAAAAAGATTATGTGTGGTTAAGATTGTGTTTAGCTCAGAACCCTGCCTCGTGTGAACCATGTGAAACCCTCTGCCACCATATATTTGGGCTAACTGTTAGATAAGGCTAAAGGACAATCACACAGATGGCAGTTAAAATCACCAACTAATATAACCTAGTATCAATCAATCAGGGGTTTATAAAGCGTGCTACTCACCCGTGAGGGTCTCAAAGTGCTGGAGTGGGGTGGGTGCAGCCAGGTCTTGAGGCTTGTTCTGAAGGTGTGGAGGGTGGGTGAGTGTCTGATGTTCACTGGGCGCTTGTTCCAGGCTCTGGCTGTGAAGTAGTAGAAAGCTTTTCCTCCTGCTCTGGTTCTGTGGATGGGGGGGTCTCTGCGAGGGCGAGGTCTGCGGAATGAAGGTCTCTCTTGGGTGCGTGAAAGGAGACTCTCTCGTTGAGGTATTTGGGTCCGAGGTTGTGGTGGGATTTGTAGGTGTGTGTGAGCAGTTTGAAGGTCACTCTTTTCTCGAAGGGGGACCAAGTGAAGGTTGCGTAGGTATTGGGTCATGTGTTTGTGCCGTGGGGTTCCGAGGATGAATCTGGCCGCGGCGTACTGGATGTTCTGTAGCCTGTGTAGGAGGAATTTGTTGATTCTGGCATAGAGGGCAATGCTGTAGTCCAATCTGCTGGTTATGAGTGCGTGGGTGACGGTTTTTCTGCATTCTGGGCGTATCCATTTGAAGGTCTTACGGACGATCCTGTGGCAGTTGAAGCTGGTGGAGGCGATGGAGTTGATCAGGTGGGTCATGGTGAGGGAGGAGTCGAGGATGAGACTGAGGTTCCGTGCATGGTCTGTAGGGGTGGGTGGACTCCTGAGGGCCACCAGGTGTTGTCCCAGGCGGAGGGGGAGGGTCTGAGGATGAGGACCTCGGTCTTCTCTGAGTTGAGCTTCAGGCAGCTGCTTGTCATCCAGGCGGCTATGTGTCTCATTCACACTTGGAAATAGAGGCTGGTGTCTTCCGCGATCTTCGTGAGGGAGAGGACGAGCTGGGTGTCATCAGCGTAAGACACTATTCTGAGCCCTTGTTGTCTAACGATGGTGGCGAGGGGGCCATGTAGATGTTGAAAACGTGTGGCTGAGCGATGATCCTTGGGGAACTCTACAGTTGATCAAAGTGGGTTTGGAGAGAAAAGGGGGGAGTCTGATCCTCTGGGTTCTGCAGGAGAGAAAGGAATGGATCCAGGCAAGAGCGGTTCCTTGTATCCCTACGTCGTGTAGTCTGGCTGTGAGGGTATGATGTGAGACGGTGTTGAAGGCTGCGGAAAGGTCGAGTAGGATGAGGGCTGTGGTGCGCCCCTGGTCTAGTAGCATGCAGAGGTCATCGGTGGCAGTGAAGAGGGCTGTCTCAGTGCTGTGATTGCTGCGGAACACGGTCTGGGAGGCGTCTAGGATAGAGTTTTCTTCAATGAAGGTGGTCAGCTGGGTGTTTACGATTCTCTCGGTGACTTTGGCAGCCAAGGGGAGAAGAAAGATGGGCCTGTAGTTTTTCAGGTCTGACGGGTCGGCCGTGGGCTTCTTGAGGAGAGGTTTGACCTCTGCCCGCTTCGAGTCGTCGTGGAAGATGCCGGATTCGAAAGAGGCATTGATGGTGCGTCTTAGTTCTGGTGCGATTACGGTGGCGGCCCTGTGATAGATGTGCGGTGAGCAGAGCTCCTGAGTGTGTGTTCTTCATGGTCACGGTGGTGTGCTCGACGGTGGCAGGATTCCATGTGGTGTTGATTGGTTCTTTGTCAGTGGTGGTGGAGCGCATGGTGGTGTCCTGCATCAGTTCGTTGAAGCTGTCATAGAGGGCCTGGATTTTCAGATGGAAGTAGGAGCTGAGTTTGTTGCAGAGTTCCTGGGACTGTGTGATGCCTGTGTCTTCGCTGGCGGGTTTGGTGAATTGCTCTATGACGTTGAAGAGTTTTTTAGCGTTGGTTGCGTTGGTGTGGATTTTTCCCTGATGAAGGTCCGCTTGGTTTCTCTTAAACGCTGGTGGTATTCCTTCAGGGCGTTTGGTAGCTGTTCAGGTTTTCCGTGGTTTTCTGGTTTCGACAGATTTTCTCGAGGCATCTGCAGGAGCTTCTGGCTGCTGGGAGATCGGTGGTGAACCAGGTTGCTTTCAGGGGGCGTTGTTTGCCGGGGTGGCGGAGGTGGTGAAGTTCTTTGGCTGTCGAGTTGGCGTCGGTCGTGGTGCCAGGTGGGTCTAGGAGGAGGGTGGCGTTGAGGTGCTCCTCTGTGATCTTGCTCCAGTTCCTTCGAGGCGGGTGCGGTGGGGGTTTGGGTCCGGTGGACTTGTTGAAGGTGAAGTGCATGCAGTGGTGGTCAGTCCAAGAGGGCTGCGAGGTGTGGCTGAAATGAGTGTTGGTCCCTCCTGGGAAGATGGGGTCTAGGGTGTGTCCGGCTCTGTGCATGCGGGGCGCTGACAGGCTGCTTCAGTCTGAGGTTGGGGAGGTTGTCGAGGAGGGTGATGGAGTCGGAGTCGCTGAGGTTGTCGAGGTGGAAATTGAGGTCTCCAAGTAGGATGTAGTCCATTGACGCGATGGCGTGGCGTGCGGCGAGTTCGGCGATGGTGGTTGCAGACTTGGTGCATGGTCCGGGGGTCTGTAGGCAAGGGTGCCCCGTAGCGTGGTCCTTGGGTTGACCTCAATCTAGAAGTGGAGGTGTTTGATGTTGGCGTTGGGGTCGCTCGTGTTGAGGTGGAGAGTCGAAAGGAGGTCTTGTGGGTGATGGCGAGTCCTCCTCCTGGGTGGTGGGGGCGGTCCCTTCTCTGGATCTTGTATCTATTGGGGATGGCGGTGGCGATGTCGGGTCAGAGGTGGCTTTGGTCCAGGTTTCGGTGAGGAAGGCGACTTCTGGCATGAGGATGTTGAGCAGGTCTCAGATCTCTGTGGTGTGTCTGTGTAGGGAGTGCATGTTGAGGAGGATGCAGGTCAGGGTTCAGGTGGAGCGGGTGTCAGGTGGGTTTTTGTCTGTCTTAGTGGCGCAGAGAAGGATCGTTGCCAGTGCCTGCAGGAAAACTGTCCTTGGGTGGTGTTTGGAGGGGCTTGGTGTCATCATCCACTAGTATGACAATGCAAACATGACCCCAGACCTACCACTGTTGTAGTTTGAACACTGCAGTCCGACCAGTCATAATAACCCTTTTTGATGTGAGAAAACCTCCTTTTTAAAATATTAATGATTTGCCCCTGTATAGGCTATGCACACCACAAAGTAGAATGTATTATATTTAAAAGTAGAGCATGTACACATTTTATTTTAGCATGTCCTTAGAGTGACTAGCAGCCAAAAGCTATTTACTCTGTAAAAAGGCTGTCTGGCCATAAAGAAACAAAGGGAAACAATATTATGTATTCATTCTGCTACCTCACACTATGAACCAGCTAGTACAACAATTAAACAACTATTTTTGATATTTATTGAAAGCCCAACTTAATGGTGAAGCCAGAGTTTTTATAAACATTAAGGAAAACGGACGTTTAGAAAAATACCTTTCCCTGCCTGAAGCTCCTAGAGGCGAAATTGCATTAGCCCTTCAACGGGCACTCTGTCATGAATATCCCTGAAAAGGTGTGAAGCTGTCTCAGAGCACAGACAATGGCTTGTGTGTAGGGAGGTGTTTTTGGTCCACTGAAAGGAAGACCAATTGAGCTTTGTACAGGAACCTAATTCACTTCAACGTCACAAGCAGATTTCAGATCACACCTGTACAGAACTCTGCTTTGTCCTTTAAGCGAGACAGGCCCCAAACCTAGTAGGTGGAAAGCGGCCCCCAGAACTGGTTTATAGTGACAATAGAGGAGTGACTACTCATTACCCTTGCCTCCCCCATGGGATTGCACACAGGTTCAGTTAGGTACAGCGAGAGAAGGTACTTTGGTATTGTTTGCAGTAGGGCACACAGGAACAGTTGCAAAAGTGGGTGCAGTTACCCCTGGGAACTTTTCACCCATTGTTTAGGGAGAGGCCAGGTGTAACCCCCACCCAAAAGACAGTGCCAGGTATGACTGTGTAACACCTGAAGAAGTACAGATTTATCCTTTGTCTGACTGCGATAAGAGATCCTGTACTTTGAAGAGTACATATGTTGCATATTGGATTCACTGTACTAACAAGGACTACCTACTTGAATTCCTTTTTCATCACTGGTTGCCTTCATTAATAAGAATTGGACCATCAAGAAATCAATTAAACTGAAAGATGAAAAAATTGCAACTTTAAAAACAAAGGACAACTGAAGTGATGTCTTCATAAACCTCTGGAGTGGACAATGAGGGCTCCAAGTTCAGAAGCATGTTGCAACAGCAGCAGCATCGGCCAGTGGTAAAGCAAGCACAGTTCCAGAGACACACCTGCTACTGAATCAACAAAAACAAAAGCATTGGATCAAACAACCTCTGCAGTGCATTGGTTTTTGGTAGTTGCAGGACAAAAACCACTTGCATTAATTAATGAATGCCAAAAATTATTAATATGAGGGGTTTCAGGTAAACTTGCCATTTTTAAAGTGTTTGGGCGACCATTCAAGGTGCACGATTCTGCATGTCTCCAATTGTGTTATTTGATTGACCTTTCATTTATTGCATACTCTCTCCTTGTTCTTCGAAGACCTCTCAATTATCCTTGAGTATGGGCTTGAACAGAGTGATTTATTTATAATAATGCTAACTACTGACTCGAGTTGCAAATCCGATGTGATTACTTTTGTGTACATCATGGGCATAGCTCAACCATCCGCACTCTGCAAAGTTGACTTCCAGGAAGGCAGGGATAGGGGTAGATCCACCACGATTGTCCACATACGAGAATGTGAGTAGTCTGATCGTACCACTACAAGTTGAGTGCCATTGTTTTCTATTTTATCTTTCAGACTGAAACTTCAGTATCGATGCAGTCATCTGCCTTGACCTAAGGCACACGTTGGCCTATTTTTAAGGGTAAGAACTATCCCTACCCTTATCTAGGCTATACAAATAGGATCATGAATATCTGAAATTCCAAGAAATTGCAACATATGTGTTTGTCTCCTTGTATGTTCAACAATGTTTTTTTTAACACAGTGATGTCATTAAGATATATTGGAAATGGTATCTCTCGCCGATAGTAGAGCAATGCTTGATGCACCAAAATACAGCATGACACTGTACGATGTGATGATCTGTTGGCCTGGCCTAGCCCTAGTGACCACATTAATCTGCTTTACAGATGAACCGCTCTATATTTCTCTTTTCTGCTTTCTCTCCTCTACTGTCTAGGTTGGAATATGGAAACTTGATAGGGTGAGCACAAATCAGCTACTCTTTGATCTCATACAGCACCATTACTGAATGTTACAGATAACTGAATTCTAACACCCGCCCTGATTAAGGGTGGCATATTTATTTTTACTCCTGGTCCTGAAGAAATGCCACAGATCATTCCTGGACCAGCAAGGCGTGAAACATGTTGACCTAGATCTAAAAATCTGATAGTTCTTTCAAATCACATACAAGATATTCGCCTTCATAACTCTGCGCTGACCATCCACACTTCATTGTTTTTAATTCAACCAAAGGGACCACTGAATACATTTATCTCTGGATGCTCTTTAGGTAGTTTTATATCACTTGCACAGCCTTTCACTATCTCCATATACCTGCACATATCACCACTGAGATAATAAAAGATCTCCGCCAATGAGCCCACTTGCGGGGCCCATGGTGCATCGCGGCCCCATGAGGAGCATAAAAGCCCGATGATGAAGCATGAGACCCACATAGGTGTGTGAGGGCATCACTTTCTAAAAAGGAAGAACCCCCTCAGAGTAGTCCACTCAAATCTTTCCTCATCCCTTTTTTCCCATAGGAACAGTTACTCCATTCTGTTTAAACATTCCATTACTAGGGAGCATGGGTTATGGACCTTGTACTTGCTCCCTGTCCCCCTCGCTACATGATTTATGATTTTAGTATGGCAACCCAGCCATGGGCAACTCTGTCCGTATTTTCCTCCCTTCTTCCTCCTGACCATACATTGAGAGACAACCGCAAAAACATCTTTTCAGACAATTCTATAGCAGTCCCAAGCAAACCATTCCCAGCTAATGTGTGAGCGTTAGTGGCCGCTCTCTCCTTTGAGCCCCACAAGATTTGAAATACATCCAGGAACGTTGGGAAGAATAACTAGGTTTGCACTCGTGGCCCAGCCACACCCTACTGTTGAATCTTTTCAGGAAAGTTCATTATCATCATGACTGACAACCTAGGGTTGGGTTAAGATGATGATGTGGTAGCAGAGATATTAAGAACTCTGTCGCTACTTAGGGCAGATGGTATCACCCCCACAGGTAGTCCGACAGATGACTGGAACATTATTGCTAAACTTAAAAAACAACAGATCCAGATAGCCCTACATGGCTCAATAATGACAGAATATCTACATGTAAATATTGCTCCTAATGGTTTCCTTGTCAGCATTGCCCCACACATTTTCCTTGAGGATATCACATTCAGACGAGAATGG
The DNA here is from genome assembly GCF_964261635.1 of Lissotriton helveticus. Classification (NCBI taxonomy): domain Eukaryota; kingdom Metazoa; phylum Chordata; class Amphibia; order Caudata; family Salamandridae; genus Lissotriton; species Lissotriton helveticus. Next base: position 768,570,515 of record NC_136068.1, read on the forward strand.
TTTAAAATAGCGCGGAAGTCTACCAGGGACTGGTTGATCCTTATAATCAACAAGGCCAAACGGCTTTGAGATGCACTACAAATAAGGATCACCACAGCAGAGAACAACCTTAAAACAGGCATCAACATAGGAGAATTCAAAACACGACTGGCGGAAGTGAATGCTGAAATGAACGGACACAAGGATTATCTAACGCAGAAAAAATATCGAAGTTACTAAAAGGTATCGAGAAATGTGATAGAGAAAGAATCTATCCCTACGTAAGGGAAGATTACGAGGCCCCATGAGGGGACACATTCTCTGAAGAACGCTCAGTGATGTCCCATAAGAAGAAAACTGATTCAGTAGCACTTCATTTTTTTTATTTTTATTATATTTATTTCTCAATCCATAACACATGGCAATCAAGATCAGTCGCATACATAGTTTAACACCAGGCAACAGAAACCTAAAAAATGAAATAACAGCCACTGAACTTACACAACATACAAACAATACAAACTATACAACATTGTAGCTAACAATTACCCACCAGGTAAGGCAAACGCTTCCTAGAAGACAAACTCATTTCTTATGCTCGTACATGGGCCCCCACATCTGGGTGCCAAATTTTTGTCTTTTCTGATTTTAAAGAGTAGAGGCTGAATTCCAAATTTAAAATATTATATAATTTAGCCGGCTACATCTCAAACGAGGGGGCTTCTTGCTGCAGCCAAACTGACGCAACACATATTTGTGCTTCCGCCACTAACATAAATATTAGATATCTAAATGGATACCCTTGGCCCTGCTTTAGAATATCACCAACCACTGTTAAAATAACATCCATTGTTATATTAATATCCGCCCGTGTTATTTCAGACAAAAAACCCTCAATATGCCCCCTCCATTGAGATAGATAAGTACAAGCAAAAAAGACATGCGTGATATCCGCCTTCTCCATTGCACATCTAAAACACTTCCCATCATTTGATCCCCCCATTTCATCAGTCTTGCCGGTGTATGATATAAGTTGAATAATGACTTGAAATGTTGGGCCATTAAATTAGCTGAAATCAAAATCATTCCCTCTATAGCTATACACTGTTGCATATATACCCCCTCCTGTCCTAGCCGTACACACCATTTCCTATCTTGGGCTTCCAAATCATCCTGCTGCATCTACATTAACACATCATACAGAACCCCTATTTTAGCAACCTGTTTAACCACCTCAACTAAAGGGCTGATCTTCCTCCCCTTCTTCCGCTAATGTTTCCATAGATAATCTTGAATTTGCAAATATTTTTAAAAATCAGTTTTTTGCAGGCTAAATCTGTCCACTAAAGATGAAAATGGTGCGATCCCTAAAAATCTCCTACTTGCCTTATCACCTAATCTCTCCATTTATCCATTCTAAGATCCCAAAATATGGTGGGTAACATTATCGTAAAGTTTGTAGGGGTATTAAAACAAATCTACAAAATTCTAACATCCTCCGTACTGCCTTCCATGCCTTATATGCTGCCATCGCTACATTGAACTGTGTTTTCTTAAAATAGCTTGGCTCCGAAAACTTAAATAAACAGTTTTGAGCTGTTGACCCCAACAGCATCTAATATATTGAAGTTGTCTCAGCTAATGTACCCCCTGCCTCCCCTGCTGGCAATATCCTCGTATTCTGAAGGAGAGACACATATAAGTAAAAAGTAAAGTTAGTGACGGCCCAGCCCCCGCGATTATGGGGCAGCATCATATATTTATATGCCCTCCGTGATTTCCTTTGGCCCCACAGGAACCTATCACATATGGATTGCAGTTTCTGCAGCTGTGTTCGTGTAAGCTACAGTGGTACTGACCTATAGTAATACAAAACTTTGGCGAGAATATTGAACACATGGTGACTGCGGGAGAAGCAGAAGGATGGATCACAACGAATGAGGAGGATTTCCTGATTGACCTCACCCCAAGAACTTCATACTTCTACACCCTGCCCAAAATACATAAGGGGACCACGCCCCCACCAGGCTGCCCGTTGTTTCTGGTATTGAGTCCCTTCTGGAACCACTCTGCAAATTCTGAGACCATTTTTTAAGACCGTTGGTTGCAAAAATTACCACATTCATTAAGGACACAACTGATGTATTAAACGTTCTAAAGAATCTGGAGGACCAATAGGAAATTTACTTACTATTGACCCTAGATGTGGAGGAGCTTTACACTAATATACCTCAGGATGCCACCATTGAAGTAATGGAAACCTGCATCTTGGCAGAAACACAATGGGAGTATAGAACCCCCATTAATTTCATTGTGGAGTGCGCCACAATAGCCCTTAAACAGAATGTTTTCCAATTCAAGGACTAACTGTGCCACACAATTCAGGGTACATCTATGGGCAGTACATTTGCACACAGTCTTGCCTGTCTGTCCATGGAAGCCTTTGAAAGTGAACCTATCATTGCATAAACCAATCCTTATCATACCCATATCAGGATGTGGTGATTACTTAATGATATTATCTAGATCCTTTTGCATGGAGATGTGGAGAAATGTAAAAATGTCTGCTCTTGGATCATCACACTCAACCCAAACCTGCGCTTCACCAGCACCATATCTGACCAAGTGGTACCCTCTCTGGACCTACTAATAACCAGGGCAGAAGGGAGGGTTTCCAATACCAACTTCAAGAAACCAACAAACCGAAACAGACTCCTTCTTTATGGCAGCCACCATCCAAATCCACTAAGAGACAACTTACATTTCAGCCAATTTCTGCATCTACGACAAAATTGTGACACCCTGTATAAATATGACATCCAAGCAAAGGAACTATGCAAGAATCTGATCCCTTGACTACCCGCAGAGAACAGTTACACATGCATGTAAGGGGGCCAGGAACAACCATCGAGACTCCCTTCTGGAAGCACGACAGAAGGAGCCTGATGACCTTATCACCTGTGTGACCACCCTCACACCATCATCTAACCGAGTCCAGAAGATCATCAGAAAACACTGGTCCATTTTTAAAACAGGGATCCTGAACATTCCAAGCCCTAGGTTTGCATTCAAATGAACACAGAACCTGAGAGACTTTCTAATTCACACACGACCGTAGACAACCCCAAAGACTAGACAGTCAACTCTATGGAGATTACCACCAGTAAAGGGTCATTACCCATGTGGAATGTGCACAGTATGTAACCTCACAAAAGCAAGTAAGGAAATCAACCTAGGAGAACATCGACCATGTATACAAAATGGACACACCAATTGCAACACTAAAAATTACATATACCTGATTACCTGCCAATGCACTTTACGGTACATCGGGATGACCAGAAGACCTATAAAAACCAGGATCATGGAATACCTCAGCGATGTCCGCTGCAAACAAATGACCACCAAAATGTTAACACATTTTGTAAACAGTAACTATACACCAGTGGGAGCAGCGGTCATTATTTACAAGAGAACGTTGGATTTTCTGCCTGAAAACCCATAAACAGCGACTGAATGATAAAATTCCTTTGCATGAATTTACCAGTGACTCTAGACTGCCACCCTACTGTGACATTTTGAAAAAACCCTCAGCGGATCCCTCCGACCTAAACAACTTCTGACCAATCACTAAGATCTGGAGCCTACCGAAGCTCCTTGAGAAATGTGTCCCTGATTAACTTTGGAACCACATTGATCAATTCAGTCACTTAGATGAATTCCACTCCAGCTTCCTTTATGGCCTTAGCACTGATTCGGCACTCACACGTACAGTTGATTTTGTACTAAAAATGTTGGATTAGAACGAATCCTGCCATCTTATCCTCCTGGACCTCTCATCAGCCTTGATACAGCCAAACATGATAGCCTTTTAGATCTTCTTGAACATAGGATGTGGATAACAGAGTCTGTTCTTAACTGGATCGCTTCTTTTCTTCACAACAGAATGCAAAGAATCTAGGTAAATGTGTCCCTATCCAACCCTACTCAGGTCACATTAGGGGTCCCTCAGGGGTCTTCCCTCTCTCCCACACAATGCTAAAACTATTTGGAAAGGATAATGACTCACAGTTTTGAAGAGTTCCTAAATGAATTGCTAATTTGGACATTTTATTGGAATTTATACATTGCTTGTATTTGCAAAATGGCTCTTGCCATTTGTAGAAAAAGTTTAAAAACTGCTGTCTTTGCACATTGGTTCAGGCTGTCTAGACAGAACCTTAATTTACTGCTAAACCTGCAAATTTATAGCGAGACCTTTATACTTGTTTTAACTTTGCACATTTGCTTTAAAATCTTTTAAATAGAATTCAACTACGGTCGATCTTGTGGGGACTATTGAGGATTACCCTGGAAAAAGCACTTAAGCAGTAAATCTTATCCCAGAAAAAATATTAAAGCCGTTAAACTTCAAATACTGGCTGGAAGGTTTTGTTAAACCTAATCCCTAGAGGCCTACCTAAGGGTCTTTTATGAAGTTATGGCCTATTTTGTAAAGGTGGCTTTGGGGATTAAAAAAGTGTGTTATAAAGAGCTCACCTACGTGTCTGAAGCACAATTAATCTTACAGTCAGCATTTACGGTCTCTTAATCTTAATAATTGTAATTGACAAACGTAGTTTTGCCCTTTAACAAATTATCATGTATCGTTTGAGCTGCATGAGGTCTGAGCACAGAGCATTGTTGTATTCTGAACATTGGTATAAGACCAAACTGTAAATTTGGGATTTTAATTATGGGTCATTACTCTGTGTAACTGATTGGTATTTTTTTTTACTATTGAGATGGTTTTAATTAATCATGCAAATAAAGATATACTTTACACATTATAATGTCACCAGTCACTCAATATTTCTGTAATGGTGGAAGTTTCTATATCACATGTTAGACGCTGAAATTCAGTTTTAAATATGTTTTCTAATATATTTCTTTACATATTTTTGACATTATAATTATGTTTACCAATTAGTGATGGTAAAGGACTTCTTAATTCTATATATTAATCAGAGTTCTCTGCTCACTATGTCCAATGAAGACTTGAACATCTCCACTGACTAGCATGTAGCCATATAGCATATAGCATTGAACCTATTGGATCAATCTACCAAGGTGCGTAGTAAGTTTAATCATTAGGTTTATTTGGGTTTATAAATCATTTGCACATATTGCCATGGCAAACCTATAAAATAGCAATATTTCAGCTCATTGTCTCCTCTTCAATGCAAAACTTTAATACAGATTTCCTTGACATTTTTCTATGATATTTTCACAGCTTAGAATATTTACAATAGTTTGCAGGTTTCCAAATAATAAATTGTCCTTTGTGATTGCACACGTGTATTAAAGCCACTGATTCATGAATTACAAGGACCTTCCTTACATTTATTGAGTGGAACATGGCAACGTTTGTCAGTCGATTACATTCATGCTCACAATAAAAATGCTGCCACACTGGAAGGTCAGGGTCCAGGCACCTCTGTTATTCACTGTCTTTATCACTAGCCAATCCTCATGCTTAAAATAAATCATTGCTCTGTTTTTCTTTTCTGGAGGAAGTTGCAGTTATAACACCCAGCCTTTTAATGGAGCATTATCAGTCATTTTCTTTCAGACATTGCAAGTATAGGTCTGATTAGCGCCTCATTTAATCGGCACCCTGGCATTTTGGTCCATTAACAGCTAAATTACACCTTAGATCAGTGAGGGAAAAAGGTTCAGGTGATTAATGCATTTCTGTGTGTGCTGTTTTAGGGCACCAAACCAAAGCCGCTGTTGTATTAGGTAGCTTTCAAAACAGTGTTTCAGCATCCTATTTAATTCCTTTTTACAGACTGGCATTGTCAGTGATTTCTCATACTATGGGGCCAATTTCGAAGTCAGATGTCGATTGGGTACTGAGACCGACCAAACTCCTGTCGGCATTCTCAACCAAGCAATTAGGATGTGACCGAACACTGTTCAGGCGCAGTCCTATTCTTTACAATGGGAGCTTGAATTCTGACTGGAATGCATGCTCTCATTGTAAAGAGAAGAGGTGCAGTTCATTCTTTGCACCCCGTGTCGGGCATCTCAAGTTGCCTGCCACGGGGTGCAGGGATCAACAGGGGGGCACCTATGGTGCCCCCTTGGCTGTCATCTGGAGGCCTTGCACCCATAGGGGCCCTGCTCAAAGTCGACTTTGAGCAGCCTTTCTGTGTCGGAAATGCTGGCAAAGAAAGGCTTTTGGAATCCGACATTGTAATCCCTTGGGCAGAAAGAGATGCCCTTGGGATTACAGGAGGCTATCCGAATGGCAGACGGACTCTCCGAGCCCATCGAAAGACATTCGGAAATTCAGTTTGGATTCATTTCTGACCAACCCCATCCAAATGGGTCAGTCGGAAATGAATCCAAACTGCTGATTACGATGATGGTGGGATGGATCCGACCGAGGGCTGAAGCCGTTTCCTACGGCATCATAATCGGTCCCTAAGTGTGATCACAACGTAAGTCCTTCAGCATGTTACCAAAACTGCTTTTGGACTAGAGACAGTTTTAGTGGATTTCAAACACTTTTGAAAACAGCCTCAGCTACAGCAATAAACATAAAAAATATTTAATACATGCTATGGGTTTAGGTCAGCAATCTTCAGACACTTCATGGTGAAAGCATCAATCAGGTTTTGGAACATCTCACTGCAAAGTCATTTGGTGTTGGAAATGTCTTCCAACGACATATGTCGTTTTGCCTCATCAAAGCAACTGGTCAGTAGTTACATGAGCTCATCAGGATAGGGGCTGCAGAAAGATAATTTTTTTCTTCATGGTGGATGACCACTTGTCCTCCTCCGTGATTGTTTTGTGTTTTGGAAAGCACCAGAACTGCATGCTTCAGATTGCAGGTTGTGGCAGGGCGAGAGCTATTTTGTTTTCTTGGGTCTCAGGGATGCAAGGCATGGTCAGAGGTATGAAGACATTTATTTTCTAATTCCATAACATGTGCTCTTCCTTCCTGTGTTCCCTGCCCCCAAAAGAAGTGGTGTCAAATATTTATATGGTGTGCTGACCTGGCTGTCCAATGGACACTGATCAGTGACATGACATGAGTGAGGCATGTAGCACCTATCAACTTAGTCAGCCAGTGAACGCCTCACCCCTTCTAATGACATAGGTCTATTCTTAGCACACAACCCAAGGTGATCCGGATTACTGACATAATGTTGAGGCACACAATATCAAAATACAAAAATATCTGAAAGAAATATCATTAACAAAAATATTGCCTTTATATACTAAACTAATAAAACCACAAGTATTAAGACCACACATACAGTTGTAAAAAATATTGATTTTTACTTATGTTTAAAAAAATATTTAGGTAGCAAAAATATTTTTACCTTGAAATAAACATAATATTTGTCAAAAATATCACCTCACACAATATCGACTACAATAATATTGCCAAGGCAATTTCATTATCATTTTCAAATATAGAAATAACTACTTTTTACATTAAACAAATAATTACAATGAACATTAAACAATATGTACACATGTTTTAATAAAAAATGATATGACGTCACAACAGTAATTATAATGTATCCCAATAAAAAATATGACTGAATACTTACCAACATGAGCAAGAATAATATATATATCACGCCTCGCATTTGGCAGCCTCGTCCTGTATGGAATCCTGAGTGAAACGGATTGGCAGAACGGAGGGGGGAGCAGGGGCACGCTGGTGGACTTTGGGGAGCTGTTATGATGTCGTTTCCACTCACCTGAATGTCTACACAGACCTACAGTCTCAGATCTGCTCGCCCATGCCACCGGCCCGGTATTGATGACACAGTGCATGCTGGGAAAGGTAGTTCACTGAACTTTAATTGAACTGCCCAGGTGTATCTACTATATTAAGGGGAGGAGTCTTTCGTTGCAGACGACTATTTTAAACAGGATGGAGAAACATTGGGAAAGGACTACAGTGATGGGTACTGAGGAAGGCCAGGATGCCGAAATGCATTTACCGCCACTGCCAGCAAATCAATAAAGCTTGCTGTCCCCTTGAAGCCCCTCTCTTGCCTCTTATTTCTTCCGAGAAATTTTCTTCCATATATCCTGCGCCTGCCAGAGACGCAGTCAAGTTGGCCCTGCCTTACAAGAGTTTCCGATTCAAATCTGGCAATTCTCGCTGCTGCAGCGTCATAAAAGATTGAGGAATCAATAGAAGCGGAGACCGCCCGGACCCTCGGGGGAAAGCAGGAAGACGGAGGTATTTGATCTCCTTGGGCATCACGCCTCGCATTTGGCAGCCCCGTCCTGTATGGAATCCTTAGTGAAATGGCTTGGCAGAACGGAGGGGGCCCAGGGGCATGCTCGTGGACTTTGGGGAGCTGTTATGATGTCGTTTCCACTCACCTGAATGTCTACACAGACCTACAGTCTCAGATCTGCTCGCCCATGCCACCGGCCCGGTATTGACGACACAGTGCATGCTGGGAAAGGTAGTTCACTGAACTTTAATTGAACTGCCCAGGTGTATCTACTATATTAGGGGGAGGAGTCTTTTGTTGCAGACGACTATTTTAAACAGGATAGAGAAACATTGGGAAAGGACTACACTGATGGGTACTGAGGAAGGCCAGGATGCCGAAATGCATTTACCGCCACTGCCAGCAAATCAATAAAGCTTGCTGTTCCCTTGAAGCCCCTCTCTTGCCTCTTATTTCTTCCGAGAAATTTTCTTCCATATATCTATATATAGATAATGTGTATCTTTCTGAAAAATAAATATTTTTTATATATGTATATCTAAAGGTTGATGGAAGAATAAATGGGTAAATAAATGTCTAAATTGATGTTTTTTTGTGTAAAATTGATTGGTTAACTGACTTATTAAATGTATCTTAGTGAATACATATATTAGCGAGTAATGTTTAAATATTTAAATATTTAAATATCTGTATCTGTGTCTCACTTTGTGTATAAGTGGCTGCATGGGTTGGTGAGTAGCTACATGAGTGTGTATATGGGTTATTAGTTGTTTTTTTGAGTATCAGTATCAGTGTCTGTATGGTTCGGTGGGGGATATTACTTAGAGCACAGATGCATGAATGAGTGACTCACTATTTGTATGTATTTTGAAGACAGCATGTGTGCAAGACTGTATGGGTGGATGATTGTGTGTATGGGTGGGTTAGTGAGTATGTGTTTTTATATTTGATTGTTTAAGAGAGTAAATATGTATCCGTTTCTGTAGAAGTATGTGTAGTGGTGTGTATATAGCAGTATAATCAAGTAAATGTTTTTTTGCATGTGTGAATTTGTGTGTGAGTAACTATATGGATGAGTATTAGTGTGTAACAGGATGTATAGGTGTATGAGTACATATGATGAGTAAGTACATGCATGAGTGACTATGTAGAACTGTTGGTGAATGAGTGGATGTGTATGTAGATGTTGGAATGACCTAATAAGTTGTTGTAATTGGTATTGGTTTCTCCTTTTTTAAGAAAATGTTAGTTTCTATTTTTGAATGTGTGTGTCAAAGGTTATTTTATGCTGATAGGAGGTCTGCCACTTTGTCACAAGGATGTTGTCATCAGTGATGTCATTTGAGATGTCATCAGTGATGTCATGAGTGATGTCACTGACCATGTCATGAGTGATGTAATATGTTACGTCATCAGCAGTGCATTGCACGTGCAAGTTATAGTGAGTCCAACTAACTATAACGTGGGAATTTCAATGGTTTTATGCGAGTAAAATTTCCACCTAACTATAACTGGTGTGAAACCTATGGTTTTTTCAGTGAATTTAATAGGTTTTTTAAATGCTAATTCCTAACTATAACCGGTGTGAAACCTATGGTTTTTTCAGTGAATATATATATATATATATATATATATATATATATATATATATATATATATATATATATATAGATATATATAAAATTTCTATGGCAAAATGAAACCCCTCATTTTTCTCCTTTTCAAATTAAATGTATTAAGTGTTACCACTTTATTCCAATCAAGATGACTTCAGGTGTGCCATACTTTTGTCATAAGTAAGACTGTTAGCGTTCTAGTTGTTCTTTAGAACACTCTGGGATATTCTGTCATTGGGCTATAGTTGGGCTACATCTGGCTGATATTTGGGTTACATTTGGGCTCTTTTGTCTCTGGTGGCCATCTTGGGAGACTGCATATCAGAATTTTTTTAATGAAATATAAGAGGATTTGAGAAGTCACTCAAAATGTGCCCTAATTTTTCTTTCTTCAGCACTAATCATAATTTCTATGGCAAAATGAACCCCCTCATTTTGTTCCTTTGCAAATTAAATGTTTTAAGTGTTAACACTTTATTCCAATCAAGATGACTTCAGGTGTGCCATACTTTTGTCATAAGTAAGACTGTTAGCGCTCTAGTTGTTCTTTAGAACACTCTGGAACATTCTGTCATTGGGCTATAGTTGGGCTACATCTTGCTGATATTTGGGCTACATTTGTTTTTTTTGTCTCTGGTGGCCATCTTTGGGCTACATTGGGCTACATTTGGGCTCTAACATATATATAGCCCAATGTGGCCCAATATATATTTTTTCAAAGTTAATTTTCGTAAAAACCACTGGAGCATATATCTTGAGACATAGCAAAGGCACATCGGGGTACCAGTCCCTACAATTTTGCCAAGTTTGGTGGAAATCCATTCAGCCGTTCGGGCTAAAAGTGAGTCCAACCGCCCTATGGAAATTAACATGGGGAAAACACGTTTTGGGACCCCCCTTTTATCTTGGCCCCCGCTTGACGGATCCCCCGAAACATTCAGGGAAGGAGCGGAGTGCAGCGAGGCAAAGTTAAGGAAAATTACAGGCAGATCCCTCATTCTGCGCCAAAGTTATTCCCAATAGAATGTTGTGGTTTTCCTATGGAAAACGATCCTAACTATAACTACCTACTGGCGACCGCCAGTAGGTAATATATATATATATATATATATATATATATATATATATATATATATATATATATATATATATATATATATATATATATATATATATTATCATTCAAAAGTATCGAACTACATAAACATTATAAATAAATCATAAATTTGCATTCATCATAGAAGGATATAAGTGAAAAAATACAATTCACACCAAAACTATACTAACCAATGAAATGAACAACAAACGTCTGTGGCGGCTTTACTCGCCGCCACAGACGACATCCGCACCCTCCTCGACCAAGGACACATTGCAGCCCTGATCCTACTCGACCTCTCTGCAGCGTTCAACACCGTCTCCCACCGCACACTCACTACCAGACTCCACGACACCAGCATACAGGGAACTGCCTTTGACTGGATCCACTCCATCCTCACCGGCAGAACCCAAAGAATCAGACTGCCACCTTTCCTCTCCGAACCCACAGAAATCAACTGTGGAGTACCCCAGGGATCATCACTCAGCCCCACGCTCCTCAATATCTACAAGGCCACCCTCGCCACCATTGTCAGACAGCACAGACTCAACATAGTATTCTTCGCCGACGACACCCAGCTCATTCTCTCCCTCACCAAGGACCCCGTCACAACCAGACTCAACTTCCAGGAGGGAATGAAGGATGTCACATCCTGGATGAACAGCAGCTGCCTGAAGCTCAACTCGGAGAAGACAGATGTCCTCATCCTCCGTCCCTCCCCCTCTACATGGGACATCACCTGGTTGCACGCCGCCGTTGGCAGCCCTCCCAACCCCAAGGACCACGCCTGAAACCTCAGCATCATACTCAACTCCTCCCTCTCCATGACCCAACAGGTTAACGCCGTAGTCTTCAGCTGCTTCAACACCCTCCAAATCCTCCGAAAGACCTTCAAATGGACCCCACCCCCGAATCAAGGAAGACCGTCACCCATGCACTCATAACCAAAAGACTGGACTACGGAAACACCCTCTACGCAGGAATCAACAAATGCCTGCTCCGCAAACTCCAGACCATACAAAACACCGTAGCCAGACTCGCTCTCGGCATCCCTCGACACAAACACATCACCCAACACATGCGCAACCTCTACTGGCTCCCCCTCGAGAAGAGAGTCACTTTCAAGATACTCACCCACACCTGCAGATGCCTCCACAACACTGGACCCCAATACCTGAATGAGAGACTCTCCTTCCACGCACCCAAGAGAAACCTCCGATCTGTCGACCTCGCCGAAACCCTACCCTTCCAAAGAGCCAGAACAGGTGGAAGAGCCTTCTCCTACATCGCAGCCAAAACCTGGAACAAACTCCAGATCGACACAGGACGCGCCCCCTCCTTGAACATCTTTAAGGAGACACTCAAGACCTGGCTCTTCGACTGAGCGGAGCTCCCTACCCACCCTCCCAGTGCCTTGAGACTCTCACGGGTGAATAGTGCACTTACAATTCCCTGATTGATTGATTGAACTTAACCAATAAAATCATGGAAACAATTAAATCAACAATATAAAAGGCACACAAATGTTATCAACTTAATACAGCAAAAACAACAAAAGCTGCAAGAGGAGGAAACTCAGCCAGATTCTCTAACCAGACCATTAAAAAAGAAATCTCGACAAAAACCTTGCAAAGTAAGTAAAACCTATATTTAAACCAAAATGTACTTTTAATCAATATTACAATTGTAAAATAGCTAGTAATTAACAAAACACTCTCCATCTTCTATCTCTTTACATGTACTTACAAAACAAAAAGACTATAATTTTGATTAAGTGTTAACCTGACACAAACAACACTGATCACAAACCAGAACAAGAAGTAAAAACAGTAAGAATATATATATTATTATAAAATAGAAACCTACCCTAAAACCGAATAAATAAAACCTAACAATCTCAATCTCCACAAACGACCAACGAATATACGTTTCAAATTAAACGTATGCTCCATTTTTCTTTCCACTGAACAGAAATCACCTGCTGCACATTACAATACACCATATAAAAAAGCTGAAAGAAAGTCTGAAACATTTAAGAAGAACGGATATGTAAGTATAAATAATAAAAGTAGTAAATAACTAATGTATAAATATTTTTAAATTGTACTTCCTTATACAATTATCTGCAGACATACTAACAGAAAGTGCAGGATACATAGCATCCCAGAAAGAAAAGTAATTACGAAGTCACTTGGGCATTGGAAATGTATTAAATATTATTCTAATGCATGCTAAGGGTGGGCCATTACAAAAGATGATGTTATAATTCATGTAAGGGAATTCACTCAGCCACCAAATGTGATAGAAGTAAAAGTAAAGGAGGTATTGCAGAATATAACAAAGACAATCACTAGCTCCCAGAAGCCCACAACAAACATCCTAAAAGATATATTTCCTAAAATCCCAAAACACATCACAGACCAACTAACACCTATACCTGCTTTTAAATGTTTATTTGCAAGAACAAAAAAAAACACCTACGACACCCCTCCCGCCCCAGAAGATACAAAGATATTGTACTACCTCAACAATTACAAAAATGTAAAAAGTTTTATATAGCGCAAACATGACCGTAGTGAGTATCAGAGCGCTTTACATAAGAGTTGAGGAACCCAAAAGCAGTGTTAAAAAGGAAGAACAGCTGATATAATGATATAAAGCAATGATATAAAGCAATAACAGTCGGTGAAAAATGACAACAAAATGACATAAGAGGCAAGCAATGGTGTAATACCGTTGCCAAGTAGGCCATTAATCAAAGGTAAATGATAGGGGACAAAAAGGCAAAGGTTTCTAGCTCAGCGCGGTGTTCATCAGTAATGTTTTCACTGCCCTTTTGAAGGCAAATGTAGAAGGAATCAGTCTAGTTTCCGGAGCAAGGGAGTTCCAAATTATCGGGGCAAAACCTGAGAAAGTACAATTGTAGATTTTAATTTCTTTTTATTCCTTCAGATTGAGAAGCAAGGTGCTGGAGCTCCTTGAGGAATGGGTACCACCCGACAGTTCAAGCTTATTTGCCAGGTACAGAGGAGTGTTGAAATTAAGTGCTTTATGAGTCATACATGCAAGTTTTAATTGAATCCTTGCCTCAAGCGGAAGTCAGTTAAGAGATTTCAGGTAAGGTGAAATGTTTTTTGGATTTCTTGGACCAGTGATGAGGCCAGCCGCCGCATTCAGAGATGCTCAGAGGGGGCTAATCTGTATCTCGGTAGCCCACAGAGTGTGGCAGTACTGTATTCCAACCGTGAGATGACTAACGCTTGCACTGCTGCTTTGAAGTCATCATGGGGTAGGAAGGGTTTAAGGTTCCTGAGGATGCTCAGTTGGAAATTCGCTCCTTTGCTAAAAGCGCTGATATGATCGTGCATGTTTAAGCTCTTATCCAACATTATTCCTAGCGATTTTGAACAGTCAGTTAGGTGTGGTGTGCAGTTTAGTGCAGAGAGGTTTTTCACATATTTCTCCACAATGGGGGCTTGCTTGGATGGTGAGATAAGTAGGAATTCCGTTTTGAAGGCGTTAAGTTTGAGGTGGTTGGAAGTTAACCAATTTTGGGTTTTGAGCAGGGTTCCATTGAGTATCTTAATATCTTCAGGGGAAGAGATTTTCATGTACAATTGGATGTCATCCGCATACATGTGATATTGGATGTTAGATACTTTGAGGATGGCAGTACGTTGTCCAATAAATAGATTGAAAAGCGTGGGGGAGAGAGAGGACACTTGGGCCCCCCCAGAGTGCAGGGACTGGAGTTGGAAAGAGTTTGAGTGGATTTGATTCTGCATTCTGTTATTGAGAAAGGAAGAAAACCATTTTAGTACAATGCCTGAGAGACCCATCCTATGTTCCAGAAGGTTCAGTGGATTGTCATGTTTGACAGTGTCAAAAGCAGATGAGAGGTTGAATAGGTTTAGGAGGCAAGATTTGTTCTGGTCAAGCATTGTGAGAGCGTTGTCAACTATGTGAGTGATTTAATAAATAAAACGAAGTTCGTAGCGCGCCCTGCATTGCAAAATGCAATGCAGCGCGCGCTACGAAATTCATTTTATTTATTAAATTGTTTACTTACCACCAATTATCCATATTCCGGTGTTTAGTACCCACCACCCTGACCCTCCCCCGCACCGCCTCTCTGCCCCACCTAATTCCCTCCACGGGCCGCGGCTGATGAGACCGCTGCAAAACCACCCGCCCGACCTTATAATATTAGTAATAATAATAGTAGTATTTATACGGTGGTAACCACAGCCATAAAAGGGACAGAGATAAAACAAGTTAATTTAAAATAACATATCACAATGTGTGCAAGATCACATCAGTCGCCTCTAGAATTTCTTAATCTTAGTGTAGCTCATAAAAAATGTGTTACAACAAAAAGTGTTCTATTATTAGGCAGAAGCAACACATACAATAGAGCTACATGTACATGTCTAAATCTCAGTTATTTAAAAAAAGGTTTACAAAACAATTACTTAGGATGGGTGAAATATTTTCATAAAAATAAAATATGTAGGGTATTCTGTGGAGACCTATTGTCGCAGCCACAGAGACCTCGGTCCTCTACATGTAAAACAAACCAGCCAGGGATGCCAGTCTGTGGTGGAGCAGATTTAATCTAAATCAAGTAATTAACAATCCATCATAGGCATGAGTTAAAATGGAGAGATATGTTTCCATGTGCTGGACAGATTTAACTAAGACATGCCCTCTTACCAGGGGTTTACCAAGCTCCTTAACATGATGGAATACCATAGCAATTTTTTAATTTTTTTAAAAACTTTTTTCTTGTCATGAAGCTTCACTGTATCTTGTTTCAGGAAAATGTCTGCTCTTCCTAGGGCCGTCAGGGTCTCCTTAACATACCTTAACCATGGGATATTAAATACAATGTCAAGTGAGAGGCAGTCCAGGATTACTGACCAATTAAAAGCTGCCTCATCACTAGACCAGATCTTTACCCAGCACAGCAAAGGTTTAACAGCAACTAGGTCAGTTAAGTTAATTGATACCTAGTTCTTCAGGTACAAAGTATGAGGGTGTACCCTGGGGACTTTCAGAATCCATCTTAAATATTTATTTTGTGCGGTCTGTATACCCCCAGACCACACTTCCATACAAAGCCATAGAAATCAAAAAAGACTGGTATAGCTTTAAAATCACCCCCAAGTGACTGTGTGCGTAACCTGTGAGCGTAATTTGCAATAGCTCCCATTGATTTTTTTCATGCCCGATAGCTTCCCCTCCTGCATGTGTTTACAGTTCAGTTTAACGTCAAATAAAATTTCTAGATATGAAAAAGGCAAGACCTTAGCTAAGCTGTGTGTTCCTGCCTTGTAGGTATTAGGTCTAGTCGCCCGATTACCCAATTCCATAACACACTATTTTGTGAAATTAGGTGGCTGGTCCAGCCCATTCATAAAAGAGACAAATCCATCAATTAGGGCTTGCAGGCCCATGGGTGTGCGCGCTATCAATCCTGCGTCATCAGCATACAACAGGACAGGCACCGGTCTCCTCCCTATCCTTGGAGTGACAACCTGTAATGATATCAGGGCGGGTTCTAAACCGTTAATATATAATGTGAATAGAAAAGGGGCCAGAATGCACCCTTGGCAAACCCCCTTTGAACATTTAAAATAATCAGTGAGTCCCCCTTCTTGAGTATATCTGACTGCAACAGTGTTGTGTGCATGAAGAGTAATTAATTATTATTATTATTATTGGGACATTTGTAAAGCGCTGCGTTACGCGCACCGGTAATACATTTATAATCGCCGGCTCGACCCCTAAGTCACCGATCAAAATCCACAATTTATTACGATTCATCTGGTTAAATGCTGAGGTGAGGTCCATAAAACCCAAGAAGAGGGCTCCAGATTTGGCAATGGTATATTTAGAGATTAAAAGATAAAGATTTAGGCAACTATTCTTGACTTTCCAGTGCGAAATCCATATTGCACCTCCATAATAAGTTGATTTGTGTCAGCCCAAGCGGAGAGTCTATTTAATAATACCCGGCCCAGAACCTTGACTGTAGAGTCAATAAGGGATATAGGATGATAACAGTCAGGGTTGTCCCTATCTTCCATCTTAAAAATCGGAACAATGGTGGCGGAATACCATGAGGGTGGCATCACTGTCGTTATTGCAGTGTTTAGTACCCTGGTCAAAACTGGTGCCCACACGTCAATATTGTCCCGGTAAAGGTCCTGAGGGATCCCATAGGGTCCAGGGGCCTTATTCCAGGACAATCCCTCGATCCCCAGCCTAACCTCATTGAGAAGAAAGGTAATGGGAGCATCACTGGAACAGGGATTCAGGGGCCAGATGTATGAATCCCTTTTCCCATTTGCAAACGGGCCCATTCTCAGAATGGGCCCGTTTGCGAACGGGAAAAAGCCTTTTGGGATGTTTCATCCCAAAAGGCCCTCGCAAAATAGGGAATTGCAAAATCTGCTATCCCTATTTTGCACAATTCTGAAGCACCCAAGTTGTGTGATTTTCCCTTAAGAAATCGCAAATTACCACCAACTTCAAGTTGGTGGCCATTTGCGATTTCCTTGAAAAATGCCCTTTTTTGCATTTTTTAAAGTGCCAGTACGGCATGTATGTGGGCCACATGTGCACACATGTATATTTCAGGGGTGCAACAGGGTGTCCTTTGGCACCCTTGCACCCTTAAAATTGCATGTGCAATGTGCGAGTACCTATCGGGTACTCGCATATTGCAAATGTATTCTTATGGGCATCTAGGCCCATAGGAATGAATGGGAAGATATTCCTTAATTGCGAATCGCAATTTGCGATTCGCAATTAAGGAATATGTAGGAATCTCAATTATTATTGCGAAACCTATATACATAAACCTGTAATGACACACCTGGGCACGGCGAATTACATTTGAAGTAGGCACATCAATTCTAAAGAACCAACATAATGGCATTGATTTGTCAAAGACAGATCTTGAAACAAGGTATATTTACTTCATTTATTTTTTCACATTTTATTTTTTTGCAAAAATGTAACAAAATTCTGTCCTGATACTTTTTTAAAAAAAATTCAATGAATATACATATTTGTCTCAATTTGATAAACGGTTGTCAAAATTCATTAACAGTTGTCATATTTCATGTCATTACTACAATATAAACATTTCTACAATTTCAATAATCTATTATATCCAGATATTCAATATTTTAGAACCATTAATCAAGTTGGTGATGTGCAGAGACTGGCGGCATGTTGACAAACTACGCTCGTTTTGGCTAGGCCTTCGTCAGGACTCCATCACAGTAATTACTATTATTTAGTCAATGTTTAATTTGGGCCCAAAGAATCTCTAGCGGATGAGGATTCCAGCACTGCTGTATATTCTCTTGCAGTTCTAAATCTGCTTGTGGAGTGGATGAACCCCTGTGTGTTCTCTTGTGCAATAACGATGTACACTAATGAGTGAAGATTTGTGGTCCACTGTCTTGTGGTGGCTCAGACGCACAGCGAAAAATAGTAATGGTATATATTTTGAGAGAGGGATACTGCTATTAACACGGACGCTACGTGGTCGAGTTGGATTATATTGAGAGACTATTAAAACCACAACCATTCCATGTCAATCGTAAATTAATGGATGGCCAGAACCACAAGGGGGAAAAAAGATATTTTATCCTATGACTGCTGATACCCATGATAAGACCAGACTAAGTGCTTTTTACCATTAGTATTTTTCGCTGTGCGTCTGGGCCACAAGGCAGTGGACCACAAAAGGCCAGTTCCTTTTACTATTGCCACACGCGCAGGAGCGCTTGCCAATTTCCTTTTAGTATTGTCACACGTGCAGGAGCTTGCTTTTTTCTTACACTGTTGCCACACGTGCAGGAGCGCTTGCCTTTTTCCTGATACCATTGTCACATACTTAGGAGTGCTTGCCTTATTAAACTGTCCCTGCTGAAGACGTCTCTTGTCCATCCATCATGGTGCCACTTGAACAACTGGAATAATGTCCTGTGTTTGTCTGAGACGTGAGCTCACTATTCACCAATCCCTATCTGCGATTCCACAGGCGTACCCTATCTATGCTTTTACTAGCGCTCTCTCGCTGTCAATCTAGATCATTGAGATCCCTCGAAGGGGCATAAGGGTTAGAAGTTGTTTGTAATCCCCCCAGGGCCCAACACCCCCACCATGGGCTAAAAGATGGCTACTTTTTGTGGAGTTATAAGTAGGCCTATAGAACATACCCAATGGAAGTGGTTGATACCTGAGTCATAAATGGAGGACTGGGCTGTATGTCTTAGGATGTTTAGTGCCATTTCTGGACATCTAAATGTGATAATCACTCTACCTCCCTCAAATTGTTTTGGGACCACCCTATCCAGGAAACCCTCCTAGCCATCAGAATATGCCTGTGATCTGCCACATTGAATCTGGTGTGTCTGCCAAGCCAGTGAGCAACTTTAATGATCAGTTGGTCCAGGGACTCCTCTCTTTGAGAGCCAAGACCTGGGACCCCTGCCAAAAAACCAAAGTGTATGGGCAGCAGGCTGGAGGGAGGTCAATTACTGGTAAGCCAGGGATGTTAGTAGCAGATGGGCTTTCTTTTGCTGCTTCACGTGTCTGTGTCGGGGGACAGTGGTCGCCATAATTCATGTCAATGTAGCCTGCTCGGGGGTTCATAGATCAAAGGGGAGCGTTCAGAGAGTCAAATTTGTGGTTCGTGGCACCTGTTTCAGTGGAGTTGGTAATAAGGGGCTGACTTTTGCTTGGTTTGTCTGGTGGGGAGGGGCATTCCAGTTCATGCAACCTGTAGCTGTGAGTTTGGGGAGGGGGAAGCTTTGTTGATAGTAGCCAACACGCTTTCGACTCTGTGTAGTGTGGCTCTAAAGTCTGGTAATGCTTTAGTAAATTTGTCCCAAAACTGAGTCAAAAGTTCTATCAGTAATTCAGTGATCTTTTGCTTTAGGGGGTCCCAGAGCTCTCCTGTGTCTATCAGGTTAATTTTTACTGATTAATTTCCTCTGTTTGGTGTCTCGTTCTGCTTTTTGGTTCTTTGTGTCCTCTTAGGTGCCGGGAAAACTCCCAGATTCACTCCTTGTCTAGAAACTGGGAACACCCTGTTATTGTTGGAGCCAGGAGGGGAGACACTGGGGCTAGCGACTTCTGAAGTTGGCAAAGCAACCATCGAGACAGGCTCCTCAAAGTTTGGATTAACCATGTCTAAAATGTTACCAGGCAATGGAAGAGATGAGCCACCAGGGCCCAAGGAGAGCCTCCTTTCTGCCCTGCCTATTTCCTTTGAGATGTCCCCCACCGCTTTTGCCAGAAAGGAATCAATAGTCACCCATTTGGTGCCAATAGGGGTATCAACAGGGGCTGCTGTTCTCTTCCGCATTATGACAAAATGCACAGGGTCCTCCAAGGGCTAAAAAGCATTTGGACTATTCCCAGTCCAATCTAACCAAATTTGGGGAAGTTGTTGGACACTAAAGGGGAGATATTTACTATTCACAATCAAATTTAAACCAATTTTGGCGAAGGTACTGGATGCTAGAGCGGTGACTTTTTCTATTCCCACTCAAATCTAAACCAATTTGAGGAAGATATTGGACACTAAGGGGTGGCATTTACTATACCCGCTCGAAACTAACCCAATTTGGGGAAGGTATTGGACATTAAATGGGTGACATTCACCATTCTAACTCCAATCTAAATCAATTTGGAAAATTCAATGAACATTAAAAGGGTGACATTTACAATTCCCATTCCTATATAAACCATTTTGGGGAAAGTGTTGGGCACAAAAGGGGTGACATTTACTAGTCTCATTCCAATCTTAACAAATCTGGGGAAGGTGTTGGACACTAAAGGCATGCAATTTTTTATTCCCACTACAATCTAAAGCATTGTATGCATGGTGTTTGACACTAAGAAGATTATATACACAATCATGAGTCCCTACTTACACATAATTGTTGATGAATGAAATAAAAAGTACTGAGAAGCACAATACCCACCACAAAACCTATATATTTCAAATTAAACATGAACATATAAAATAATATATTAATCACTATTGATCATTAATATATTTTAGTATTATTTAATAATATTCCTAAATGTAAAACATAACAATAAAAAATATAGTCCAAAGATGAAAATATAATAATTTAAAAAACATATGCAAATAAATGTCAAATTATGCATAGTTACAAATTCTAATTTATTTATTTATTTATTTATTTTATTTAATTAATACATTTTTAAAATCTATATTCCCAACAACAAAATGTATTCCAATAATAAAAACAATAATAATGTCATTATTTAAAAATAGTTTAAATTAATAAATCTTATCACATAAATATACAACAAAATCTTCATTTATGCATTGTAAATAACACATATGTATTCTGTTTCCATTATTTAGTAATACATTTCAAAAGATTTTTAAGTAAATATAAACCTTTTTTTCCAACATTTTATTAACAACTACATTATAATTTTCATCATATAAAAAAATCTATACCTGACTCTCCCAAATACTGAATCGTAATTTGGCGCGTGTACATTTTTAAAATACTTTTTTGCAGGCAAAAACCACCTGATTCTGCAATTCGGGCTGTTTCCGACCTTTTTGTACATCTGGCCCATAAGGCCCTCATCTAAAAAGATTCCATTTAAGGAATTGTATATTGCAACAAATAACAATCCAAATTTCCAATTCTTTAAATGGAATGTAGAAAAATGGATTTGTTAGAAGTGGTCGTAATTTACACAATGACTTTTAATGAATCAGTTGGTATTTTGAGAACAGGCTTATGGGTTAATATGTTGGTTATCAAAATACACGTTTGTAGTGGGTTGCACTTCAACCTACCTCATAATATGAATTCGGTAGATCGCAAATTGTGACCCACTACCATTGGCTACAATGAGAGGCATGGTGGTCTGCAATTGCCTTTAAATAAAGCAATTTTTTCTTTCAATACAGACGTATTTTTAAAAAAAAGAAGAAAATTGCACAAACTTTGTTATGGACAGACAGTGGTGGGACAGACTATTGCCTACCCATAAAAAACGTCTTTGTGAACATTCACAAAGGGGAAGGGGGTCCATAGGATGCCATCCCATTTGTGAACGGCTTAGAAACTCCTTTAAAGGGGTGGTAAAATATTAATGCTTTGCGATGGGATTTCGGTCCCAAAATATTAATACATAGCTTAAAAATTATGTATCTGAAAGGGATGACTTTATAATGGCCCTTCCAAATACCAAATCGTTATTTATTCCCAAACCCAATTAGCGTTTCAGTAAGATTTAGTAATCTGTTACTGAATCGCTATCTGGGTTTGGAGCATTACAAAAAGCCATTTTGCAGTCAGAAATTCTCTGATTTAACAAATTGAAGCCTTACTAACTGTATAACGGGCTTCATTCACGAGGGCCTAAATATATGTCTTGGAAAAGATGATACATTTTAAAAAGACTCAGGACCTTATTTCGACTTCGGCGGTCCTGTGACTGCCTTACTTTCAGTGGTAGTCCGACTACCGCCACCAATCTACCCTATTACTAGTGTGGTAGTGTGACCGCCACAAGACCGCTGCCTCCACTGATATCAAGGATCCTGTTGCAGCGTCAGCTTCAAAGGGGCTAACTGTGCTGGCGATGCCAATGTCAGCACCGCAGAGCATATTAGGACCTGCATTTTCATCCCCTATATCATGGCTAGGACCCGCCATGAAAAGGGTGGCAGAAATACAGGTAAGGGGAAACTAACAGGGCCCCGACTGATTCTGGCCATGGGGGTGTGTGCGGGGGGCACATGTTGTGCTCCCCTGTAATTGCACCTTTGTTCCTGCATGGTGTGGCATGCATGGCAAGGTACCTACCATACCGTGCAGGAACATGCTGCAGGCTCTCTCACGGAGGCAGTATGTTTGTTAGGTACTCCTATGAGCCTAACATACTGCTGCTGTGAGACCACCACAGCATCACCCACCCGCCCTGGATTAAAGTCATAATCCGGTGGTTGGGCTCTCTATATGCTTGGTGGTTTTCCTTTAACCGCAGTCCCATTGTAAGACCACCAAACTCTGAGTAAGGCCCTATGTGGTCTTTCTTTTCCTTTCAAATCTTTATTCAATCTATGTACAAACAGATTATAAAAGCACAATTCCATCAGTTAGGTCAAAACAAATAAATTATGCAAAACCAAAGACATTTAAAAAAAAATAACTTATTTAGCTTTTTGTTAATTAAAACCAATATTGTCTGTACATGTTGATCCTTGAATGCAAAAAATTCATAGCAGCGAGCCCATCACCCTTCTATTTCTCCAGCAAGCCCACAAGAAGGATGCTACCATAAAACAATCGTGGGATCAATATGATAGGTTGAGACGCTTATATCTTACTAGCAGCCCGTCCCGACGTTGTCCGGGTATGAAATAGAATGTGTGTAATGTGTGTATTTGGCAAGGGCAATTTATTTTAAAATCTCGCGGTAGACAACATTTTTTGTTTCATTAGAATAGGGTAGGAGAAGGCCCAGCTGCAGCCCTGGTTGACGTTAGCAGGCGCGTGTAATTGGTGTAGTGATCCGCCGCCTGAGCCCGGCTACAGCCCTGGTTGATGTTAGCAGGCGCGTGTAATGTTGTTGAATGAGAGAGTTATCAGCCGCGGGAAAATCCGTTTAATGAGAGAGTTGAGTGACAGCGAGTAGGAGAGGCTGCAGTAATTGTTCCCGAAGACACGCTCATTTGCGTGTTCCCCCGCTGGAGGCCCAGCTGCAGCCCTGGTTGATGTTATCAGGCGCATGTAATTAGTGTACTGATCAGCCGCCTGAGCCCGGCTAGAGCCCTGGTTGATGGTAGAAGGCGCGTGTAACTTCGTTGAATGACAGAGTTCAGTAACAGCGCGCAGGAGAGGCTGCAGTATCGTTACTTACCAGGCCTCCAGGTGAACGGGTTTGTCACACCCCAGCACACGACCACAGCAGACGATCTTCTGATTAATGTACGACCCATATGGCATGAAGGGTGGAACGTAGCACACGCTCCAATCGTTTCTCACGCCCCCAGCGTGCCCCTGGATGCGGTGCAATTGCGTTCACATGGCATGAAGGCCGGACACACGCCCCCAGTGTTTCTCACGCCCCCAGCGTGTCACGTCCCCAGCGTGCCCCTTGATGCTGAGCAGCAACGTAATTGGCGCTTGTATGTACCACTCACATGGCATGAAGGGCGGACACACGCCCCCAGTGTTTGTCACGCCCCCAGCGTCTGTCACGCACCCAGCACACGCCCACAGCCTACGATGTGATGGACGTACCACACTCCCCCAGCCCACGCCCACAGCACAACGCAGACACGCCCACAAGGGACTACTTTGCTGGCACGGTTCTTTTACCTATTAAATGTATAGAGGAGTTGGCCTAACGGCTAAGGCGATCGACCTGAGGATCTGGGTTCGAGTCTTGGTAACGACGCCAAACATCCTGTGATTCTGGGAAAATCACTTAATCTCCCCGTGCCTAACAAAAATGAATGTGTGTCCTCATGTAACGTAACTGGTGCTATGTAAAGCGCTGTGATACCTGATTCAGTTTGGGTCAAGGTCGCGCTATATAAAACTCTGCAAAAAATAAAATATATATGGTGGCCGTCTGCATAGCCTATGTCCTTCTGCTGCAACTGCCCTTTCCAACGCTGTATTGGGTGTTGTGATTGGTGCTGTGGTTACTGAGACTACCCGCCTCAAAGGTTTGGGCTCTCTCTTTATAATATTAGTATGGATAGAATAGTATGGATTTTTTGCAATTTTTTTAATACATTTTTGTATCCGTCTGCATAGCCTATGTCCTTCTGCTGCAACTGCCCTTTCCAACGCTGTATTGGGTGTTGTGATTGGTGCTGTGGTTACTGAGATTACCCGCCTCAAAGGTTTGGGCACTCTCTTTATAATGTTAGTATGGATAGTATAGCCTATGTCCTTCTGCTGCAACTGCCCTTTCCAACGCTGTATTGGGTGTTGTGATTGGTGCTGTGGTTACTGAGATTACCCGCCTCAAAGGTTTGGGCTCTCTCTTTATAATATTAGTATGGATATGGATGGATAGTATAGTATGGATTTATTGCATTTTTATTAATACATTTTTTTATCAGTCTGCATAGCCTATGTCCTTCTGCTGCAACTGTCCTTTCCAACGCTGTATTGGGTGTTGTGATTGGTGCTGTGGTTACTGAGATTACCCGCCTCAAAGGTTTGGGCTCTCTCTTTATAATATATATAGATTTTGAAGCACACCACTGCCTCCAATGGTCAGAAGAGACTGTAGTGTAGCTCCTATTTTCCCAATAGGCTCTGCGCATTGGAATAGTACCTACAGCAGTAAAGGCCTAGGCCAGACGTTAACTAGGTCTACTACTGTCGATACTAGACTTAATTTTTGGGTTTGCCAGCTAAGCTCAGAGTTTGCTAGAAACTTTCTCGAATGTTCAAGGAAGGAATTAACTCCCCTGATTAGACAAGAAGGGATTTAGTTTCTGACAACCATAGAACATGACAACTTTGCTCTCCCCTAATCAAGAGTCAATCTCGAGAGTCGTGTGAGCACAAGGCAATTATTTTACTCAGTCAGTACGTGCATTCTTAGTCTCATCAGATTGTAGAGAAAAGGAAGAGACGGGCGTGTTCAATAAAAAGGTGTTATTTATTGATCAGTCTCTTTTCTCATACATGAGAAATGGATCGATATTATTGCAATACTTATAGTTAAGTAAAGTGCATACATTAAAAGCAATAGTATAAAATAATACTGTAAAAACATTGATATGGTTTCTGAGCCATATGATGTTTAAAATGATTAAAATATATTTACATACACATATACATTTGACTAAACGTACTCAACTGGTGTTTCTAAATACGCCTACCCCGTGTACCTGACCTAAGTCTAATGCGTGGGCGGGAATAGAAAGTTACAGTTTAAGTTAAGTTTGTTTTTGCCAAGTGAATAACTAAAGAATTCTCTGTGAGGGGTTATTCAGTTCTGTACCTGGAAGTTAGGATGAATGAGGAATGGTATCTCTTTCTCTGCTCTCGATATTCCAGGCTGCCTGCGAGGGCTGCCCAGAAACGCCGGTGCTGGGTCTCTCGGCTTGAGATAGCAGCGCGTCTCTCAGCGCGTCAGGAAGGCGGGGCTGCTGCCAGTGGGGTCTGCTTCTGCTCTCGGCTTCGGCAAGTGTGGCTGCTCCGTCTTGTCACCACGCGCGTGTTTGCATAGGGCAAGGTCGGCAATATTTATACCTTAAAGGTGCCGAGATTGACGTAAGGATGGACATAGATACGTCAATAAAGATGTCATACGACTTGCTCGTTAGCACATTCTTTACTAAAGTTCTCTGTGAAATCAAAACAATGGCCGCACGGATTTTCCAGGTTGTCATAGGTTTGATTTGTTATGAGAACGTCGTATGCCTTATCAGGGGCTGGAGGAATGTCGCTTGTCTAATTAGATCTCAAGCGTTATGACCTAATCAGATAACACGTTCCTGTGCCGTAGTGTGACTGCGTCAGATAACGGTATCTGCATCATTGGGGTTTTCTTGCCTCATGGGCTGACTGTTAGTTAACTTGATAGTTAGTTTAACCAGAATAGGGTCAGGAATAGGGGGACTGATTCAGAACCTATAGAAATACACGACACCCACTCCACGCTAACTATGGTCATATCTACTAATCTATGCATAGTATAACATAGTACAACATACTATAGAGTATAGTGTATACCTTACCACCCCAAAATACATAAATGCATTTCGAAATTTTCAAATATACTGAAAAATTGCAGTCATATATATTGTATGCACTTAAGCTATGAATTAAATGCAAAAGTAAACACGCATTGTTATGCATTATTGCTTATTGGTATATGAGAAATACACCACAAATGGCTCTTAATATTGCTATACAGAAAGGAAGTTCGAGACCATTTCATCACATAATAAAATATTTGTGAACATCCCAGCGAGCAGCTAAAGTCTATAAAGTATCTAAAAATAGAAATTTTAGTTCTCTAGGAATAGTTTCTTACTTTAAGCAGAAGATCAGTGTCCCGGGGAAAAAATATGTAGAGAAATATTTTAAGGGGCTTGCTGAAAAATATTGCTGTCCGTGAGCTGGAGTGAAATTGTTCATGTGACTTTATTTTTAAAGTTGAAGGCCGAATTCAGGGAACGCCGTGTGCGAGTTTACTCAAAAGTCTCTATTTCTGTTCTGGAGAGAACATCATATCATTCAGGCTTTCGAAAAAACTGTCAACAGCTTCATGGGAAAGTTCCACTAAGTCGGAAATAGGGGTAACCATGCATTCGTGCGCATGATTGTCTCCATTGACATTCTGATTCGCATTGCTGACAGAAGGTCGTACCTGTTCGATGCTGCTTTCATCTTGAACTTCACTACTCTTCAATCGCAGTGGTGAAGATTCCAGGAATGCCGTCATCAGGATTGGCAGCCTTTGAGGGCAGCACAAAGCGTGAACCTTGGTAGGAACCAACAGTGTATCTGCATCCACTGGCGCATCCGATTGTAGCGTCAGACAGGTGTCTAACACGCATTCTTCTCCGCATAGCAGACACCTTAGTACAGGTAAAACACACCTTTGCCACATTGGTCGAAATGATAGAAACCAAGTCATGTTTAGGTCTCTAAGCCGGGAGAGTCCCAGGATTTTTGATATCCGGTCCCGGTATCCAATGGCTAGGATCGTATCTTCCATTGTCGCGAGAGTTTGATCTGTGACATGGGTTGCCATAACGAAAAATAAGGACTAGGAATAGGATTCCTGCAATTAGTCCCAGGATCAGGGGAAGTCCGCCAAAAATCGAATGGACGAAATCTGGAAAAATACCCAGTATGGCTTTGAATGGTGTTAATGCCATCGAAAATACTTTCTTAAATACCCCTGAGATCCCATTGGTATCTGAAATATTTAAGATTTCGCTCAGGATTTCCGCGAAATGTACGGGGGAATTAGTTGATAATAATGTATGTATCTCTGCAGTCGTCCTTGCGACTTGTAGATCATACGTTTCTTTTGATGACGTGAGCCTTGTAGGCGTCTGAAGAAGCACTGTTTTCATTCTGCTTAAAGTATCTATTCGAATAGAAGTAATTTTCAAACTGGGCCATGCCCTTGCCTCCCTGTCTGGAAAGGAGCTGGGGAATAAAGAACGTCCACAGCACTTGACCTTCGCCGTCGTAGTGACTAGATAAGGAGTCCCGGGCATAAGACTACAACATCTGCGGTCTACAATAAGAATGTAACTCCCATTATAGAGTCTTTGAAAGAATGGTTCTATTTCAGTTGCAGGTGCGCCTTGCTGGTGACGTGAAAGGTTGTATGAATTCCCTTCACAGGCTCCATGCAAACTAATTCCGTTACACAGAAGCGTGCCGCTTAGTGACATAGCACAATTGCTGCCACTAAGAAACACTTTCTGTCCTTTATTACTGACACATGCATGTGAATAGGGCAGGTTCCAAGTTGTTTTAAGGTACCCCTTTCCCAATTTCTCGTACATGCCAGCCTGTATATATTTTTGGCAGTATTGAAACCTGAAGGTTGAGATTGGAATATTTATGATTCCGTGTATTATCCATTCACTGACAGGTCGTTCTGACATTGTCATTGGTAATCTTTCTAGTTTTTCAATGCTCAAGATTGTATAATCAGCACCCTTTTGCGCCATACCGATTTGTCTATCAGTAAGGTTAAAGATTTGGAATAGTGACGTTGTGTTGATTAAACGCCAAGGCACATAGCCTGAACGCAGATTTTGTAACGTCCAGCCAAGCTGTACAATAGAACGCAATTGTGACTGACCATGTTGTAATAACAGTAAGTCTTGCGATAATATATCGATTGCTGAAGACACAATGCTGTCCAATGAAAAAATTCTGGAGGACAGAGTCATTAACCCATTGTCCACTACAGATAGTGATTTTTCCAAATTAATACGGTCAATTTCCCGTATTCTTTCTGCTGTCTCAATTTGAGTAACCTTCCAGGCCTCATTGTATGCTGCATATACAGAGGCTGCTATGAAACGCTTTTGACGCTGTTTGCGTGGTCCCATTATGAAATCACGCAAGTCAGCACCATCAGTAAGTAAAGTTAGGTGTTGCTTAATTTCAGGCAGTGTGGAAGTTTGTAGCCATTGAAGGCATAATTTGCCCACACTGTAGGTTGTTATTATCCCTGGGTGATGTCTTTGGGGATATCTAGGGTCTGGCCTGGTCATTTTGAAACCCTGTGTTTTATTCAGGAATCTATCTTGACAGTTATTTGTATCTGTGGGCCAGATCAACCATTGTTTCCAATCAGGATGTGTTCTGTTTTGGTTTAATATATGGTTTACATCTATCTCTTCATCTGTATCAGAGCTATTGCTGAACATTGTTGGCTTTGGAATAGACGGTTTATTTAAATCTTTGATTTTGGCTAAGCCAAGACAGGTGGTTTGTTGAACAGTGTCATTTAAAAATATCATTTGTTCTGGGATCATGCAGGCTCTAAACAAAGCTTCTATACCCTGTACTTGCCATTCTTTTGTACCCCAAACACTTTTCAAATCAACATTTTTGTCCCAATAATCAAATCCAAATGTATTCATTTTTTCAAAGAATGAATCTGAATATATCAATTTTGTGTTGGTTATCATGGTTTTCATCCCTGTCTTGTTTGACAATTTAAAATAAAATGTTTCAGCATTACTTATGTTAAAACCTGAAAAATATTAATATTTGTCATATACGGTTCTAGAGCTTCCTTTTGGAGGTGTAGCACAATGTTCCCATTGATTATAACTTAAAACATTTCTAGGTTGTGCAGATTTATGTAAAAAATGGTTACCATAATGGTTATAGCAATACATACTATCATAATTTGTAGAACCTTGCAAATAATCATGTTTTGTAAATTTAGCAGACATTACTAAGTCAGACATCATGTTGTTAATACTTTCGAAGTCCCAATCATCAGCAAATGAGTTTGGTTTTGCAAAGTCACTCAAGGAGATCTTGATTTGGTGTGGATATTTCAGGATCTCGACCGGACCATAAATTTCATAGTCAGTGTTGTCCCAGGCTACCCCACCAGGTATAGGATTGGCTGTGAAGTTGGCTGAAGAAAGTTCTCTTTTCTCGACGTGTGAAGATGTGTGTGGTTTGAGGACCAAGTTGATGTTCTGACTTGCTGTGTCCATTTTAGCATATTTTCCCTCAATGAAGCGTCCCAAAGTAAATACCATGATGAGCCAAAGTATGAGGATAAATGCACCAAAACCCACCCAAAATTCAATCCATGGAGAAATCAGATATGTTTCTTTCAGATGTTTCAAAAGTTCCTTAGCTTTGTCTTTAAAGGATTTTGATGATGGCTGTGTCTTTGATTCACTGAAGCCGTCAGAGGAATCATCGAAGTTGATGAAGTAACCGGATGCAGTTCTGTCAATTGTTCCAATTGGTTCAGGATTTCTGTTTTTTGCATTTTCACTTGGTACTTCAGTATAGATTGGTGTGTCTCTGCTAAATGTCTTTATTTGGGTTTTAAGAGGTCTGAGTTCTATTGCATTGTTGCATAGTCCTTCCTGTTCTTCTTTAGGCGTTTCGAATGTGATGAGCCTTTTTGTTAGGACCTCTGTGCTGGTAGCAAACCTTGGTGTTCTGCTACTTATTGGGAGTCCACTTGGCCTACTGTTTGTTATCGGCCACATGTTGTGGTTTTACCAGGTCGATGGATACAACTCGGTTCTCCTTTTTACCAGCAAGTGGCGGTAGTACAACTGATCTTGTCCCGTTGACAGACAAGACAGGAACTGCTTTTCTGTAGGAAGGCCCAAATTCCTTCTTTACCGCGATCTTTTCCCTGACTAGATCCCCGACTTTTGGAATCCAGACAGGTCTTGCTGGGACAGGTGGTGATTCTTCAGTGGTCGTTGGCTGTTGTTTCAACTGTATGTTGCTCAGGTCTTTTCTTGTTTTGTTTAAGTCCTGCAAAATAGCCAAACGGTCTTTGACATCAAAGCTTTTTTCTTTAACCACTGAAGTCTGACTATCAAGGTCAGAGATCAACATCCTAGTTCCAAATAATAATTCGTACGGACTGAATCCCTTCAGAGAATTTCTTGGCAAGTTATTTAGACTACGTTGGACACTTATTAGATGTTTGACCCACCCAGCTCCCGAACCTAATATCCTTTCCATTATAGATTGCTTTCTGCCTTGGTTTTTTCTTTACACCATCCAGTACCCTCAGGAAGGAAGTGAGAAGATTCCCGCTGGGCTATGCTCATTTGGCCATGTTTCCCCCCAGGCTGGTGTGCCAGAGTGAAAACAATGGTCGAACGTAACATGCTCTTAGCGTATATGCCATTTAGACTCGCAAATCTTGTATAATAGTCCGGACGTCAGCCGAGTGCTGGTGATCTACATTATAAGTGGAAACTAGCCTGTATATGTTAATCGCAAGCCATTCTTTTTGCTGGTAATATTATCTGCCTTGATACGACGAGGTATTAAACTGTTTCTCTCCCCACTGCGATCTCTGTTGCAGTTTGGGCAGTTTTTTACAAACATGGTGTAGTGCAGGCTCATGCCTGGCCACCAGTACCGTGATTGTAATTCTTCCAGAGAATCTTTTAATTTAAGGTGTCTGAGACCCTCGCCCATGTGTGCGTCTGCGATTAACAAGTTTCTCCTGTCCATGTTTGGAATCACTCTATCCCCCACTCCAGGGATTCGAGCAAAAGGGACGGAGTTTGCATCGATTATGTATGTATAATTGAGTGGATAGTTGATCGGTAGTGCTGAGCAGTTGCCGTTTGATGACGTTTTCACCGCCAGCATCGTTTCACCGTCAATGTATTTTAATGTACGCTTTTTTCGATCTACGGGAGCCGAATTAGTGGCTGCCGCTGCGGCTGCTTCAGCCAATGAATTCCCCACAACGTGAACGCCATCACGCTGGTGACTCAGTGAGTGTGTCACGTGAGTCTTTGGTAGTTCTTTTTTCAAAAGAGCTACTTGTTCCCAGAGCAGTTTCTGCTTTATTGGTGCATCTGTGTCATCTTTGTAACCGTTCTGAATCCATGTCTGCAAATCCTTGTTATATGCTTTGACGCAGTAATATGAATCTGACACTATAAGTGTCGGGAATTCGCGATCCGCATTATCCAGCGCCATTTTTAATGCTATTATTTCAGTTTGTAGTTCTGAATTAGTTTCTACTGAGTGTGATTTTGTTAATAGAGGTCTTAGTTTACCTCCGCGCCACACTTCTTTTGTAATCTCACATGTGGGATTGTATGCATGTTCTCCCCAAACGGAGGGTTGAGCTTGTCCGTCTGTATAGATTACACAGGCGTAATGTTGTAGAGGCAGAATGTCGATTGGCAGAGGATACGTCTTTTCATATTTTAGATTTTTTAATTCTTCTAGTTCTGGATCAAAGAAGTAGTATACTTTGTCCATTGTGATTGAATTCAAACATTGTATCCATTCCGGATTCAATGTTGTTGTTGGTAAATTACACGGTGTTGTTAATGCCTCAAAGGCTGATTCTGCTGTTCTGACTGTGATATGTCTGCCGTCAGCTATCTCTTTTTCTCTAGCTATTGCGGTTTGAACTGCACGAATGATTTTTTCTGTATTACTGAATTTCTGTTCAGCTTCTGTGTACAAGTGTGATTTGAATGCAATCGGTACCTTTTCTCCCTCATTAGAGGTCAGGTATGTGAATCCGCATCTCCCTGGGATGACTCGAATCACAAGATTGCGTGTGTTATCACGTGTTTCTAATTTTGTTTTAATTAGCATGTCTGTTTGTAAGGATCTCAAAATTTCTGTGTGTGTTTGAGTCCAACTGGATCTTTTAAAGTCTGGTTTAATTAGATCATAAAGGGGTTTGACCCTTTCTGCGTAATTTGCAATGTATGTTCTTCCGAAATTTAGGAAACCTAGAATTGACTGTAGGTTTTTTAGTGTTTTAGGAGCTTGGATTACGGCACATTTCTCTAGGAAATTGTCTGCCAGGCTTTTGCCTTCACTTGATAACTCATATCCTAAGAATAGGACCGTCAGATGGGCAATTCTGGACTTTTTAAAGTTGAATTTGTAACCCTCTGCAGCGAACCCAAGTATTATGGTGTTCACCCTTTTCAAGTGAGTCTCCAAGTCATCATCTGTTAAGTAAATGTCATCGACATAAGATAATGCTTCATCATCATATAGTTGTAGTAATTCTGTTACTCTCGCTGAGAATACCCCCGGGCTGTTCTTGTACTCCTGGGCTAACCGACAGAATTGCTTTTGAGTGCCATTTACTGAGAATGCAGTTAAAGATCTGCTCTCTGGTGCTATGTTTTGACAAAAGAATCCATTGGAGATGTCCAAGGTTGTTTTGTATTTTTTGCGCACTATGTTATTCATTAGTGCAGCACTGTGTGAGTTTTGCACTGCAAAGGTTTTGCAACATGTGTTAAGGTGTCGGTAATCCAAAACTAGACTATATGAATTGTCTGGTTTGGAGACCGGAAACAAAGGATTGTTCATTTGTGAGGTGCACGTTTCAATCACCCCCTGGTATTCTAGCTGATCTAGTATTTCATTTACCTGTTTTTTAGCTTCTTGCTTAATTGGGTACTGCCTTTGTGCAGTAGGTTGTGATTTTAACTGGATTTTGTGAGGAGGGGAGTCCTCATCCCATCCTACATGATTTTTATATAAAGCAGGTGCTAAGGCCACTGCCCACTTTCTAGCAAGTGTGTATTTTTTATGAATCGGAATTTGATTCGAGAAGGCAGGCATAATTACTTCTTCGCCATGAGGGCACTCCCTGACAAACTCTGGTGGCCAGTCTTTTTCAGCTAGAAGGATGTCATAACCCTTTGAGAGATTATCCCAAAATAGTCCCCTTATTTTCCTAGTCTTATCTCCCTCTATACGTAATGTTATCTCGTATATCTTGTGGGGCTTGCTAACTCTGGTGTCTGCAGTTTCCACTTGAAGGTATTCATTCGTGTCCACTGTCTCCAGATGATTCATAAGGACTTTGCGAGCTATGCTCACCTCTGCTGCGCTGTCTAGCATTGTCTGAGCCCACTCTCCGTTTTTCAGTTGTGTCCTCAGTATTCTCGGCATTTTTAACTACCTTGATACTGGCTACCTTCTTTTTTGGAAATTGTAATTTCTTTTTTAGCTGAGCAGGTTCCTTGTCTTTGGACTTGGCGTGCTCTTCTGATCGTCCTCTTCTTTCCGATTTCTGCGAGGAAGTCTGAAAAGATTGAGAGGGACGTGTATCAATGTCTTGATATCTATCAGGTTTTTTAATATTATCCCTATTTCTAAGGTTATATCTATTCCCAGAGGGGTCACTCTGCGGTGACCTCTGTCTTTGGTTTGGAGATTTCTCTCTTCGCCTGGGAGACCTCCCTCGGGACTGGAATTTCTTTTCTTTAGGATTGGATTGTTTGTTTCCATCCCAGTTCTTTTTTGGTGAATTATTATTAAAAAATATTTTTTCTGGACTTGTAGTCAGTTGCGGTTTTACTGGTATTCCACCTAGACTATCTCTGCCTAGTTCTTCATAGGATTTTTCTATGATTCTGGCAATTTCAGCTGGTTGGTCTGCTATATCTGTCTCTTTTAACCTCTGGCGGATCGCCACGTTTGCTGCCTCACCTTTTATGTTGGCTAATAATATAGCCGAGACCTGCTTGAAGTCTTTTAGTAATTTCATACCAAGAGTTAAAGCAGGTTCTGGACCGTATTCATCTTGAATTTGTTTTAGCACATCTGGTATTACCGAAATGGATGGAACACCGTGCGTTTTTGTGTAGATGGAAGCAAAGACTGTACCCCAAGTGTCACAGTCCTCAATGTGTGGTGCGATTCCCATTGGGAGACATATAGTCAGAATCCTGTGTTTTTCTAATGGGGTGGTGTCAGGAAACACCGCCTCTATTTGGGTAATTTTCTGTGCCAACCAAAATGGTATCTGTTCCCGTTTAGCTGGAACTTTACCTAGGCAGGATTGGATGTTCTGTGGTGTAATTTTATTTGTGTTCCCCTGGTGAGGGGTCAGCTGTGGAAGTTTAATCGCTGGCTGAATTGTTGAAGTCCGCATTACATACTGAACTAATTGTCTATGAATTTTTAGTAGTTGTTTTAGCTGTATTAACAGCTCTGCTGCAGGCATTCTTTCGATGTCTGGATGTGGTGTGTATCCGGCTAAGACCGGCCACGTTGCTCCTGGTCTTCCTAAAGGACCGAGTCTTGTAATGTGATTGTTATGTTTTAGGGCGCCATCAAATAAGAGCAAATGCTCTTGGAATTTGAGTGGTACTTCCACCTCCTCGAAAGGGGTGTACGTTTCAGGAGGTTCCTCTACTTTGTAATAGTGGAAGTACTTTGTTACAGCATTTGCTGCTGGAAAATGTATCCATGAATAGTATACCTCTGTCTGCCGATATTCGTGTGCCTCAATTACGAATATGACTGTGCCACCTCTAGGTGTCAGTCCATTTTCTATGAGTTTTAAGGTTATAGATCTCCTTTTAATGACCGGAATGAGTGTTATATTCGGGTCAGCTGCTTGCATGGTAGCATCAGCATCTGCGATTTCAGTTGCTAATCTAACTGCCTCTCTTTCATCATCACTCTCTGCCATTTTACAGACAGGATGGTATTATGTTTGTTTGCAGATCAGGTTTCTTTATGGAACAAAGATTAGATGCACAATATTTTGGAACTGTTTATCCTTCAACGTTGACTTGACCAAGAACCATACATAGGAGTTCCCTTCTGCGAGGTTTTGGAGGATATAACCTTTCACCCAATCCAGACGTCTTTGGAGTATTTGGGAAAAGGGGTCTGAGTGAGAAAGCACGACTGAGTTACTCTAAATGTCTTACGTTAGTTTTATCGCCCTTTCCAAACGCGTTGGGCGCCATGTAGTGTAGCTCCTATTTTCCCAATAGGCTCTGCGCATTGGAATAGTACCTACAGCAGTAAAGGCCTAGGCCAGACGTTAACTAGGTCTACTACTGTCGATACTAGACTTAATTTTTGGGTTTGCCAGCTAAGCTCAGAGTTCGCTAGAAACTTTCTCGAATGTTCAAGGAAGGAATTAACTCCCCTGATTAGACAAGAAGGGATTTAGTTTCTGACAACCATAGAACATGACAACTTTGCTCTCCCCTAATCAAGAGTCAATCTCGAGAGTCATGTGAGCACAAGGCAATTATTTTACTCAGTCAGTACGTGCATTCTTAGTCTCATCAGATTGTAGAGAAAAGGAAGAGACGGGCGTGTTCAATAAAAAGGTGTTATTTATTGATCAGTCTCTTTTCTCATACATGAGAAATGGATCGATATTATTGCAATACTTATAGTTAAGTAAAGTGCATACATTAAAAGCAATAGTATAAAATAATACTGTAAAAACATTGATATGGTTTCTGAGCCATATGATGTTTAAAATGATTAAAATATATTTACATACACATATACATTTGACTAAACGTACTCAACTGGTGTTTCTAAATACGCCTACCCCGTGTACCTGACCTAAGTCTAATGTGTGGGCGGGAATAGAAAGTTACAGTTTAAGTTAAGTTTGTTTTTGCCAAGTGAATAACTAAAGAATTCTCTGTGAGGGGTTATTCAGTTCTGTACCTGGAAGTTAGGATGAATGAGGAATGGTATCTCTTTCTCTGCTCTCGATATTCCAGGCTGCCTGCGAGGGCTGCCCAGAAACGCCGGTGCTGGGTCTCTCGGCTTGAGATAGCAGCGCGTCTCTCAGCGCGTCAGGAAGGCGGGGCTGCTGCCAGCGGGGTCTGCTTCTGCTCTCGGCTTCGGCAAGTGTGGCTGCTCCGTCTTGTCACCACGCGCGTGTTTGCATAGGGCAAGGTCGGCAATATTTATACCTTAAAGGTGCCGAGATTGACGTAAGGATGGACATAGATACGTCAATAAAGATGTCATACGACTTGCTCGTTAGCACATTCTTTACTAAAGTTCTCTGTGAAATCAAAACAATGGCCGCACGGATTTTCCAGGTTGTCATAGGTTTGATTTGTTATGAGAACGTCGTATGCCTTATCAGGGGCTGGAGGAATGTCGCTTGTCTAATTAGATCTCAAGCGTTATGACCTAATCA
This sequence comes from Lissotriton helveticus, assembly GCF_964261635.1. Classification (NCBI taxonomy): domain Eukaryota; kingdom Metazoa; phylum Chordata; class Amphibia; order Caudata; family Salamandridae; genus Lissotriton; species Lissotriton helveticus. The sequence goes on from NC_136068.1 coordinate 768,607,681, forward strand.
GATAACACGTTCCTGTGCCGTAGTGTGACTGCGTCAGATAACGGTATCTGCATCATTGGGGTTTTCTTGCCTCATGGGCTGACTGTTAGTTAACTTGATAGTTAGTTTAACCAGAATAGGGTCAGGAATAGGGGGACTGATTCAGAACCTATAGAAATACACGACAAGACAGGGGCACAACTTAGAGGTATTAGGGCAGAGTCTAAGATTTTCAAACAATCACAAAGGTCTATCCAGATAAAAAGTTGGTGTAACAAACTGAACAGGGGAAGGAGGTTGGGTGAATATCCACAGTAATGTTATGGTGAGTTTTAGTTGGTGGGGAGCAAAGGGGTGCCAGGGCCACGGGAAATAATATTTTGGAAATATACAGCTTCTTTCAAATCTGTCCAGGCATGGATGTCTATGTGTGTTGTAGAAAGACATCTTGAAAAAGTTGATAGTAAATAAACTGGTTTTCAGGCAACAATCTGAGTTAGAGAACTCAGGAGATTGACTGTCAAAGGCACAGTAGAACTGCTCGGAAATATTTGGCTGATATCTCATTACTGTCGTTATCTAAGACAGACTCGGCTTCAAAGTTCTTTTTTGCTGGGTGTTGACGATAGTGTGAAGCCGTCTACATTGTCCAGTTTGCATGCCTCATAAATACTTTACACATTGCCTCTAGGTTAACCTTTACTGCTATGTGTGGAGCTACCAAAGGGTTAAGTGCAGATTAATTTAGGGCCAGATGTAGGTAATCCAGATTTACAGATTCTGAAATACCGAATTTTACAGATTCAGTATTTTAGAATCGGTAAATGGGATGTAGGTATTAATTCGGTAAGTATTACCGAATCGGTAAGATTAGGTAAATACCGAATCGGTATTTACCGATTCAGTAATTCCCATTACCTCCAGGCCCATAGGAATTAATGGGAATTACTGAATCGGTAAATACCGATTCGGTAAAAGGGGGAACACATTGAAGGGTGGCGGGTGTCACTTTGACACCCTGTTGCACCCTTGAATTGTGTAAGGGTGCACATGTGGCACACATACATGTCCTAAGGGCATGTATGTCTGCCACATGGCACTGTAATAATTTGCAAAAAATTGCTTCTTTTGGGGTTTTCGATATTTACCACCAACTTGTAGTTGGTTGTAAGTACCGAATCCTAAAATGGGAAAAGCACTCATTTGAGTGCTCCCTACATTAAGGATTCGGTAATTTACCGAATCGTTATTTAAGAATTCGGTAATTTACTGATTCCTTAAATTACCGATTCGGTAAATTACTGAATCCTTAAATTAGGCCCCTACATCTGAAAAGCCTAATACCGGTCGGTAATGGCCGAAATTCGGTCATTTCGGCCGTTACCGACCAGTATTAGGCTTCCTATATCTGGCCCTTAGTTCCTTTTATGGCTTACCCCGACAAGGATTGTAGTTGTTGTCTGAGTGGAGCCCCCAATCCCCTTAGCCAACACTACAATTTCTTACACATTGTTATTTTCTTCCCCTCCTTCCAATCACACATTTTGACTTCCTCACTGGTGTCAGACATTGGATCACCATTATGTTACTCTTGTGTAACATCTCCTAAACATTAACAGCTGAAGTCATTAACTTTTCGTCTTCCTCTTCAAACACTTAAGTCTCTCTGCTGTCCCCCTGTCATCTTGACTTTCTCCTCAGCCAGTAACCTCAGAGTACTCCACAACCCCTCTATGTATGTATATTCATAAATCACTGCCACTAACAGGGAAGCAGGCTACCAGGTATAAAATATAGGAACACTACAAGTATGTTTTCTATTCCACACAGCCAAGACACACGTTATTTGACTTGTGCTTAGTAAACGTGAGTAGTGCAGCAATCTGCTAGAGGGTCTCCCTCAATATGTCTTCAGCACTGGATAGAGTTCTTAACCTTCATGCATTATTGAAACTTATTGGCCCTTAAAATTAGATCATACTTCACCCTCAAAGAGTTCCAAACTACCCTCTGATTTCGTCTCATGGGACTGCAAAAGCAAAAGAAATATTAACTATACAAAGTTACCAAAATGTAAATGTGTCTACCATTTCATAATACTAAAAATAATTGCCCTATTTTTGTTGTCTTGCTGTTCTGTTCATCGCAAAATAGTTCCCCTGTCCGCAACTTCTATCACCAATCCAGCTTTTGTATTCCAGTTCTATCTATGGAAGATCTTTGCTGGGCTTTCTTAACCCTGCTTGAGAGTGAGTTTGGTGCTTTGCTTTTCAACCCCTTCATTAGATTATCATCTTCAACCAAGAACTATTAAAACCGGCAAGGAGGCATTTTCTGCCCTTTATGTGTTTTTCCTCCTAATTGCAAACCTAATAAGGAGACACATGATTACTTTCATGTGTAGGGTGTCACTATTGCTACTGAAAGGTGCCTCCCTTTCTTTGGGCAATACAGAAGGAAACTTGATTGATCTTGGCAGAGTCCAGTTTTACCAGACAAGCTGCAAGGGGCTCAGAATGTGTATAAGGATTCTTATTAGATTGAAGGCATATGATCTGTGAGTAAACAATTTACCACATATTTACAAAAAATAAATACTTTCAAATTAACTTAGTTCTGCAATCTAGTTTTTTATCAGTCTCTGGCAGAAGCTACATATCAGGAGATTTGGAAGGAAGTTGTGCCACTACCATTGGCAAAGAAACCTGCCATTGATGTGCCTATCCGCTCTAACTATCGATCGATATCTCTCCTTCCCTTCATGTCTAAAATGCTAGAAAAGTCAGTGAACACGCAATTGAGAATTTTTTTAGAATGCAAAAAGCAGTTGGATGCCTCTCAGTCGGAGTCTACGCTGCTAGTTGTGTTGGATGATATTAGGTCAGTAGTTGATCAGGGAGGGCAAGCGGCCCAGATCCTACTTAAACAGCTTTTAACATTGTCTCTCACAGCATGCTAATTAGCAGGATACACAAGATGGGCTTACACTCATATTTAATTAGGTGGCTGAGCTCTTTTTTTTATTGATCAGAACACATATAGTGCAGCTGAGTGCATGTAGATCTCGCTCCTTTACATCAACCCACAGAGTTCCCCAAGGTTCCTCGGTGAGCCTCACTCTTTTTAATGTTGATGTATTTCAGAAAATGGGGCTTTAAGGTCACTTCCTATGCAGACGGTACCCAATTGATGATATCACTGAGGTAGGATCATAGTGAGACCCGAAGCAATCTATGAGGATGCTTGCCCAAAGTAGCAGGATGGATGACAAACACTGTCTAAAACTCAACGCGGAGAAAACAGAGATCCTGCTGTTTGGTGGTGCGCATTGGATTTGAGATGCCTCTTGAGACCTGAGCCAATGGGAGAGATGCCCACCCCCAGGAAATTGGCATAAAACCTGGAAGTCATTATTAATGATCAACTCTCCATGCCAGAACATGTCATTGCTATGTGTGGCAAATGCTTCAGCATTCTCAAGCTTTTGGGTAGACTACTCAAATGGATCCCAATAGTCTGGTGAAAAGCTATAGCCCATGCTCTCATAACGAATAAACTGGATTATGGTATTGCAGTTTTCGTAGGTATCACAGATTACCTTTTTCAAAATGGCAGGTTAATCCAAAACACTGCGGGTAAACTAATCTGTAATATGGGCAGATTTGGCTCCTCTTTGGCTTGTTTAGCTTCTTTACATTGGCTGATTATGTGTAAGAGCACTCATTTCAGACTCTTATGCAATGCTCATAAAGCTTTGCATAATGCGGGTCTGGAGATCCTACAAGCCAGAGAGTGAGCTGAGATCTTGCAATTTGGCTTGTGCTAAAACCAAATGTACAAGGAAAGTCAGATCAGTAGGCCATGCTTTCTCTCACCTGGCCGCTGCTCAGTGGGATTGGCTACCTATAGATATTTGTCTCATTGACAATCATACCAAGTTTAGAAAATAATAAAAAATCTGTCTCTTTCCGGGTTAATGGACTGTATGATATTATTGTTTTTGTTCAGTGAAGATCACTCAGTGGATGGGTTGAGCAACTACTCAGCGCCATGACATCTCCTAAGGGATGTGTTGCACTTTACAAATACACTAAATAAATAAATACATGTTCCCTGTACCAATGTAAACAAATGTATGCATTATCCACGAAATTGTTGCCTGGTAACAATACAATGTAATGGTAACGCACCACTGAGGTCCCTCACTGTTCTCGGTTACCATCACTGGACACTAAGCCCGCAAGTTAAAATAATATAGGAGCATTAAAACAGTCTCTAGTAACAGCTTCAAATTTGTTACAGCTGAACACTGACCTGCACCCACAAAAGGAGGAAGCTCAAAGAATCTACCCATGGGAGTTCAATTTTACAATTTTAGCTTACATGTGAAAGAAACATTAATGATACTACTTGTGCAAACATCAGATTACAGTCCAAACAGGATACCTTTTTTGAAAAACGTACCTTCAATAGGTGTTATTATGAACTGATGACAGGGATGACAGGGTTTGCAACCCCATATCACTTATGCACTGTACACACAAGGAATGCAATGTGTCTAGAGAGTCCTCATACTGCCGACACCGCCAAGAGTCATAACGAGTGCAGGAAAACGCTGAGGGAGGACTTACCATTGCTGCCGCCACCGCCAAGAGTCAAGGACGCCACCAAAGGCGCCGGAGCCCCCGCGGGACTGCAATTCCCGGCAGCCCCAGCGGCGCGGCGTGCTCAGACGACGTGAGAAGACAGCGTGAGGAGGCGCATATAGCCCATACAAGCCCTCGGTGGAGCGGGGGAGTGCTCATACTGCAGACACCGCCAAGAGTCATAACGAGTGCAGGAAAACACTGAGGGAGGACTTACCATTGCTACCGCCACCGCCAAGAGTCAAAGATGCCACCAACAGCGCCGTCGCCACCCCGGGACTGCAATTCCCGGCAGCCCCAGCGGTGCGGTGTGCTCAGACGACATGGGAAAACAGCGCGAGGAGGCGCATATAGCCCACACAAGCCATCGGTGGAGCGGGGGAGTGCTCATACTGCCGACACCGCCAAGAGTCATAACGAGTGCAGGAAAACGCTGAGGCAGGACTCACCATTGCTGCCGCCACCGCCAAGAGTCAAGGACGCCACCAACAGCGCCGTCGCCGCCCCGGGACTGCAATTCCCGGCAGCCCCAGCGGCGCGGCGTGCTCACACGACGTAGGAAGACAGCGCAAGGAGGCGCATATAGCCCACACAAGCCCTACGCGTCGCGGGAGGAGCCGGGCGAAGCCCGGGCAAAGGGCGGGCCGTCTGTGGCCATCCGGGGCCGGAGGAGGTCGGGCTGGGCCATCCCCCTTGGTTGGATGCTTGGACACAGACCGTTGAGATTTATTAACTATCGGTAACTTTTATCCATTAAAATTTCGGTGTGCTACTAAAGTGACACCTTATTTGGATACTTGAACTTTAGTGTATAATGATACATCGATTTCGGTATTAATTGTATATTTTAACTATTGTGGGGACTGATACATTGAATAGCTTGCCAACTAGGGTACTTACTGTCTCCCGTATTGAGGAATATGGGTAAAAATATCCCTACGCAGTCTCGTACCAGCACCAGGCAAACAGTAGCTATAACTACTCCTCTCCCGAGCTTAACCGCTATAAATAAAATGTTGCAAAAAACTATAGGGGTAGTTGCATCAGCCATTGAAAATACAGAGAGGCGTCTCTCACTCCCTACTGGTATGCTCCCCCCATGCAATCTGTAAATGTATCTTCGGCTATGGTTAACTCTTCTGATTCATTGCTAATGACATCGTATGTCAGTCTTCCACGTGTTCAGAATCACGAGATTCTCTCTATACAACACAATCTGTCCCCTGACCCATCTCCCTTGCCCAGTAGACTTTCTTTAACACCCACAATGCTGCCGCTGAATGCATATGTTGAGTCCCCTCTCTCAACCGATGATTCTGTAGGGCAGGAGGGGAGTGACGTCCCTTTAACCCCTTCCATGCTCATGACAAGGGCAGCTCGTCATGCAGTACACTGGAGTTGTGCTAATGACGAGCTGACCTTGTCATGAACAATGGGAATTGAAAAATATCAGCACCCAGCGGGAATTGCCTTAGCACCAATGTGGTTAACTCCTGATCCTGTATTAATGGACAAGTCAAATAACGAAAGCCCACATGTAATTACCAGAGGGCAAAAAGCTAAAAGTAAACAAAATCATACTAATAAAAAAGATTTGCCTGTAAAGAAATCTAAAGGGAAGGGTAGCCGTAACCAACGTAAAGCGGTTTCAAACTTAAACGGACGGAAAGGGAAAAAGGGTAAGGGTCAGATAGATAATGTTGATGCCCAAACTAGCGTGGGTAAGATAGAGGAGGGTGATGAAAGTTTTTGGGGAAGAATGGAGACCCTGTTATCAACACTCCTAGTGCCTGTTAGTTTAAAAATTACCAATATTGAAACCAGGGTAGGTAATATAGAGGAGCAGATAACTAAAATCCTCCAACCCATTCAGACAACCTATACTAAGACACCAGCGCCTTTATCTGTAGCTACTTTAGGAGGAAACCCTAAAGGACTACCTAGGGGCTCGACCAATCCAGCACAGCATAAAATTAGGGTGGCTAATGATAGATTAGAATCTACAAACTCAGGGGGTAACACTGTAAACAGTGTAGTAGAACAAATAGCCCCAAACAATCGAACTAATGATAACAGCAACACCAACTGTCACACAGGAAGTGACCAGGATGGTCAAAGGGACAACATAGCCAATTCATTACCTACTTTAAATTTGCCACCAGAAGCTATACCATACATGGTCGTGTTAGCTAAAGTACAAGTTTTACCTCCCAATGTCTTTGAACACTGGTCGACCCTGAGGAACAAATCCCTTCATTTTTTAACTTCAAGGACGGGATTAAAAAATGTTTTGTTCTCTGAATTCAAAATGGCCAGAAGAGTGAGCTGGATTGGTACCTCTACTAAATCTCTTAACGGAGACTGTGTAATCTTAACATTTAGATCTATAAATTTGGTACGAAACATCATTGAGGGGGCCTTTAATGGGGTAGTTAATACTCAACTCATTAACATACTACCTTTGGGTTTCTTTTATCGCCCAAAGTATCCTGGAAGGCTTCCAGGACCCTATTCCTTAGTAGAAAATCACTCGGGACCAGACCAAGTAAGATACTGTGTTCGGACTTCAAATCCCTTTGAGGCTCTAGGTGGTTTAGAGAGTAATGACTGACTGCAAACGGCGCCTATTACCAATTTATCTGGGGGGTAGTCCACTACAATTCCCTACCAAATCAGGAGGATATCATTAATGATCGGATAGAGAATGTATGTAATACTGGGATTGAGGCCACTAATAAGGTTAAGGTGGCCTTGGAGGTTTATCTAGAATTAGAGCACCCAAATGGGACTGGGTCCTTGCCGGAAGGTGTCAGGCCTCTATCCCCTGCTTTGATTCCTGTCGAACTTCGGATATATAATATCATATCTTGGAATATCGCAGGAATTAAATCAAAAATCGATAATTCACTTTGGCAGGACTTTATCCAGGACCAAGATCTGATCTGTCTCCAAAAAACTTGGAGCAGGGAAGTGGTCCATTTGAATGGGTATAAGACCTATCATACTCCGGCTGTTGAGGTCATGCACGGGAGAGCCAAGGGAGGGTTGAGTGTCTAACTCTCAAATAAGCTGAATTTAAAGGAGGTCTTAGAGCCCATCAAAGACACTTATTTCCAGTTGTTGTTACTTCTATTGGATTCCGATGCTTCGATTGCCCTGGTTAATTTTAATAATAATATTCCCCAGGGTGAAGTATCAACTGTTATTAATAATTTGTCTGAAGTACTGTCCTCTCGGATCACTGAAATAATATCGACTGACAAAATATCGACTACCCAAAATATCGAGGAAAAAATATCTACAGACAAAATATCGAGTTTGTATGTACAAACAGCTAAGTACAAAAATATCGAGTACAAAATATCGTTTGCAAAAATATAGTTGTAAAACACATCGACTTTATTAAAAACTGTTAAATTAAATTAAAATTTAAAATTAATTACTAAAATATACTTAAAAATAGTTAAATTAAATTATTATAATTAAATATTTAATTAAAGTTATAAAATAAAATTAACAATCATATTTGTTAAAACATATATATATATATATATTAACATAATATAATTAAATAATATCCAATATTATTAACATACAATAGCAAAATGTAAAAAATACTATTCCCACTCCAGTGGGTGCAACAGTGAGGAAAGCGTTGGATAGCGTAGGGCTAAAAAATACTATCCCCACTCCAGTGGGTGCAACATTATGGCAAGCGTTGGATAGCGTAGGGGTTAAAATTACTATTCCCACTCCAAATAGTGCTACAGTAGGGAAAGCGTTGGACAGCGTAGAGGTTTAAATTACTATTCCCACTCCAAAGAGTGCAACAGTAGGGAAAGCGTTGGATAGCGTAGGGGTAAAAATTACTATTCCCACTCCAGTGGGTGCAACAGTAGGGAAAGCATTGGATAGCGTAGGGGTTTAAATTACTATTCCCACTCCAAAGAGTGCAACAGTAGGGAAAGCGTTGGATAGCGTAGGGGTTTAAATTACTATTCCCACTCCAAAGAGTGCAGCAGTAGGGAAAGCATTTGATAGGGTAGAGGTAAAAATTACTATTCCCACTCCAGTGGGTGCAACAGTAGGGAAAGCGTTGGATAGCGTAGGGGTAAAAATTACTATTCCCACTCCAGTGGGTGCAACAGTAGGGAAAGCGTTGGATAGCGTAGGGGTAAAAATTACTATTCCCACTCCAGGGGGTGCAACAGTAGGGAAAGCGTTGGATAGCGTAGGGGTTAAAATTACTATTCCCACTCCAGTGAGTGCAACAGTAGGGAAAGTGTTGGATAGCGTAGCGGTAAAAATTACTATTCCCACTCCAAAGAGTGCAACAGTAGGGAAAGCGTTGGATAGCGTAGGGGTACAAATTACTATTCCCACTCCAGAGAGTGCAACAGTAGCGAAATTAAATACTTCATATATTATATCAATAAATATAACTTAATATGTATCAATAATAATTAAACTAATTACGATTTTTATATAATATAATAATTAATCAATTAAAATTACAAATTAAATTTGATTATTACAATTATTTAACTATTAATACAAATTATTTACGAATTAACAATTAATAATTTAACATTTATAAATTAATTTACAATAAATTCAAATTAAATTCAATAAATGGAATTTGATTTTTTTTATTAATTATAAATACATTAATTCCCATCCTATTCCCCAATAAACCCACAACCCACTTCAGAAAATAAATTAATAAATTAACATAATTAGCAATTAATCAATTAAATAAAATTATTTAGCAATTCTAATTTATTAATTACCCATAAAATAATTAATTAACAATTAATTCTACAATACCAATAAATATGTTTGCATATTTAATTAATTATAAATAAATTACTTCCCACCCAATTCCCCTATAAACTCACAACCCGCTACAGAAAATAATTTAGAAAAATTAACATAATTAGCAATTAATCAATTAATTTAAATTAATTGCCAATTAAAAGTTAATTAATTACCAAATATAAATTAATTAACAAATAATTAAAAATGAATATCAATAAATAAATTTACATATTTAATTAATTATAATTAAATTACTTCCCACCCTATTCCCCTATAAACCCACAACCCGCTACAGAATTAAATTATGCAAAAAAAAAATCATTAATTAAAATTATTTATAACATAAATACACACTTTTAACACACATAATAACATAAATATCACTATAAAAAATTCAATATTATCAAAAAATCGATAATTTTTTAAAACTACATTATATACTTCGATATTTTAAATGTCTATATTTTTGCCAATCGATATTACATTACTTACCTTAATAACGATATTTTTGATGTCTATATTCTGTCCTGTTGATATTTTGTCCATTCGATATTTAAAACTCGATATTGGGTCCAGTCGATATTTTGTAGTCGATATTTTGACTGTGCACCGTCCTCTCAGGTTGCAAGGAATCGGAAAGATACGATGGTCCTCTGGGTAGGAGATTTTAACTGCATTTTATGTAAGATGGCAGAAGATAACAGATGTGGTGTGGTACGGGAGGAGGGGTTGTGTCTATCCCGTTTTACCCACTCTCCTTTGGGTGACCAACTTAATGACGTACTGTGTAACTTTGATCTTGGTTTTGCAAATGAAATATGTGCATCGCCATTTTCCCTGCCTCCAACTTTTATTGGTAGGGGTTGTTGCTCCATGCTTGATTATGTTCTCACAACTAACAATCATGCCCATAGAATTAATTCCTTTAAAGTCTCAGATAATGCACTAAGTGATCACTTCCTGCTCTGTCTGGCTATTCTATTGCCCATGAGGAACATCTCTAAGAGTAATTTTAGAAAAGCCAGAGCCTTAGAAACTTTATCTATTGGTAGAATGAATGGGAACTCGCTACGATGGGCTATGGCCAATCAAATAGAAATACTTAATACAGTAATTGGCCAATTTAAGCCTGAGTTTGCGATATGCTTGGGCGAAGATTCCACTCCTGATACGCTTCTTGCATCCTTTTCAACCATCACTAATGTAATAAGGAACTCTCTTTTGAGACAGCGAAAAACTAATAGAGATCAGGGAGGATGGTTCAATTCTAATTGTACTAAAGCTTATCCCCTTTTAAAGAACGAACTGCATAAAAAGCCAAGAAGTATCACGGAGGTGAGAAGACTTAGGAAGGAATATAAGCTAGCTGTTAAAGACAGGAAGAATGCATTAAAAGGAGAGGCATGGGAAGCTTTGCACGAAGCTTCGGTAAATAATGATAGTGCCGGTTTCTGGAAGATTATTACAACCCCATTCTTAATGGATGAAAAGAGTCAAAAAATAGAGATAGCAATCCCAGAGGCAGACTGGGTTGGGCATTTTTCTAAGGTATACGAGGGAGAGGAAATATCGCCTTCCCTCAGTACACCTATACCATACTCCAGTTCAAGGACTCTGGTGTTCACCATGGGCGAGATGGAAAAAGCTCTTCACGCCAGTCAGGGTGGTAAGGCTCCTGGCCCGGACGGTGTGCCCATAGATATTTTTAAGTCTATTATAACTCTGTGGGCTCCCCTTCTGGTCCAGGTGCTAAATGCAAGCTGTACCACAGGTTTCTTGTCTACCTGGGTGGAGTCTATAATCGTGCCCATTTATAAAAAAGGGGATAGACATGACCCGGGTTGTTATAGACCTATCTCCCTGTTGGATTCTTTTACAAAGGTAGCTGGACGGATCATTTTGGACCGTCTTCTTGACTGGGCAGCTGATAACTCTATTCTATCAGATTTGCAATATGGTTTCCGGTCTGGTGTGGAAATCCTTTCCACACCACCTATAGTTCCACAAAAATTCAAAGGGACCCAACCATGTCACAATTGCAACAATTGTAATTGCGTTATGAGAGGAAATGAAATCAAACATCCTATGAAGGGGACCTCCATTAAATTGCGAGTAAACGCAACCTGTGACTCCACAAATCTCATCTATGCCTTAAAATGCCCATGCGGTAAACTGTATGTTGGCAAGACTGAAAGAAAAATCAAGGTTCGCATTAACGAACATAAGTCCAACATACGAACTAAAAATGAGAAATCTAATGTTGCCACACATTTTCAAGAATTCCATCACACTATTGCACAACTTCAGTTCACTGTTCTTGAATGTGTTCCACGAAAAGAAGGAACTGACAATCGCAAGCTACTTTTGCAGAAAGAACTAGAATGGACTTTTCGTCTACAGACCCTTAAGCCCCATGGTCTTAATGATCGTGTAGAATATAGCTGTTACTTGTAACTTACTATTATTCACTGTTGTGCTTTGCTCTCTATTTCAATCTCCCAGTTTGTTTTATCGTACCTTTTATGTCTTTCATTCTATTATATCTTTTATATTTCCCCACTTCCCTCCACATTAGTCCACCTTCAGTTTCTCTGTTTTCTTCCCCATTCCAAGATGGCCACTATCTTTTAATTTACTAGTCCGTTTTTTATGTCTGTACTTATGTATTCAACCCCCGATGCACCTCCCTGCATCTTCAGACCGTCGCGTTATCTTTACTGACTGCCACGGCGTTAACCACCAAGTAAGTAATTCTCCCGGGGAGCTTACATCTCCTTCACGACCCCATATGAATATCAATCTTCACACGCGCTTATCGCGTTTGCACGCTGTAATGACTCCAATTAATCTTCACTCGCGCTTGTCGCGTTAGTACACCGTAATGACTTTCACCTATTGAACACGTCTTATGTCATTTTCGGTTATATCTCCCACACGACCCTATCCGATCAGTAATCTTCACACGCGCTTGTCGCGTTTGCACACCGTCTTAGGTCATTTCTCGTCACGCTGTCTGTGACTGTCACGTCACCTCACTTTTTCGACCAGCACTGAGTATATTGTTATCTGACTTTTTTGTCACATTCCTTCAACCTGATTCGGGCTCATCTTTTCTTCTTTTTAGCTTCTCCTTGATAAAGGGCGTGCAGCCCGAAATGCATTGGAGAAATATGGTTGTTCATCGCATGGATATGATGTCAATATCTGCAAACTTATGAATCAGAGAAAACCTTTCTACAATGTTCAAAACAAGTTTGGAATAAAACTAGTCATTTCTATGAACGTCTAGGAGTGCCTCCATGAGGGGATGTAACTGCAATTCTTTTGCTTACACCATTTTCATTGAACAGTAGAGCAGGGCCTTAACCTTCTGATGCTGGTGGGGAAGTACACAAGGGCCAAAAAAGGGAATTTATTCCTAGCCTTTGTGGACCTCTCTGCCGCATTTGATTGTGTGATTCATTCTAAATTGTGGTCCTTACTGGGACAAATAGGTGTTGATGAAAATATTATTTATTTTCTTAAACGTTTTTATAATGACGCATCAGCTCGCGTCGTTACGGCCTGACGGGGGAATGCACAGCCAAAATCCCAATTAGGAGTGGAGTCAGGCAGGGTTGTCTACTGGCTCCATTCCTTTTTAATTTGTATATAAATGGTTTGTAGGGAGTTTTGTGCAGAGATAGTTCAGATTCCCCATGCGTAGACGGCCGTCCAAATCCGGCCCTTTTGTACGCAGACGATGCCGTGTTAATGTCTCGTACTCAAGTGGTTCTTCAGCGCACAGTGGATAGTTTTACCCTTTTCATGAAAGATTTGTGGTTAAGGGTAAACTCCTCTAAAACATTCATCATGCGCTGTGGTAAGAACATTAAGACCAAAAGGGCCATTTTTATTGCAGGTCAGAAGCTTGAGGTATCTAAGCAATTCTCATATTTAGGTATTTTATTTGCTCAGAATGAGTCATGGGTGCAAGCAGTAGCATCCAAGAAATTGGCGATGGTACGTTCCACTGCGGCCCTTAAATCTTTTGCCAAAAAGCTAAGTATAAGACCACCTGTTGAGCTAATTAAGATCTTCAAAGCTAAATGTGTATCCGCTGCAATTTATTGGAGCGGGGTGTGGGGTTTCACAGACCCAACTCCCATCCAGGTAACTCTTTCCGGAAATACATACTTGCTGTACCTAATGGTACCTCAAGTTATATCTGCCACGCAGAATTAGGCATTACATTTATATCCGATTTGATTAAGCTTGAGCCAGTGCTTTTATGGCACAGACTGTGGACCAAAGATGAAGCCAAGCTGAATAGGGATATCATGACAGATATTTTGAAACTTGAGGGAGCTATGAGGATTCCATGGCTGAGCTACGTGTTCAGGTTTTTCAAGGACCTTGGCAAACCTGAATACTTTCTAAATCCCCTTACTATCTCAGCCATTTCTAGAAAGGATCTGAGGAGAGAGGGCTTGACTCTGTTAGACACTGTAAGAACAACAGCGGAGATCTTAAAACCAACTGTCCTGCAACATCAACTGATATTAACTGTTTTTAATATTCAACCCTATTTGGTTTGTGTTCCTGGTAACTATGATAGAGTCTTATTATCCCGCTTCAGGTTGGGAATCTTTCATAGATTGGTTAGTTTCCCAACTGTAAATGACTGGTCGCGTGTTTTACAGCCTTGTCCCTGTGATGATGTGTCAGCCCAAAGCACGTTTTCTTATTTTGCAAATTTTATGCATTTATCAGGCGTGGGATCTTATTGCCCTTTTTGAGACAGATGGGTTTGCGCCAATGACGCCCGGCCTTGCTAAGTATACAACACTTGGATAATGAACGAGGGGTTCTAATTACTACAGTCTTCCTGAAAAAAGTGGTATATCATAGAAAGTCAATGATCATGTAGAGCACTTTATGTATAGTGTGGTCGCCTTGAATGGAAATTCTCTATTTCTGAATTGTTGTTTTATGTTTTTATATTCCATTTTTCCCACTTTTGATGACACTGTAAAATCAATTGAAGTATGATTACTTTTTAACATGTATGCTTTTATGATTGCTTTTTTAACAGTCGAATAAAGTTATTCTTTGAACTTGAACTAGAGAGTCCAACACATCAAACAATAGTATAAAGATGAAGTGCTTAAATGTGAATATAAATAAAAGTTAATGTTCAAATTCATGTAAAGATTTCTGCAATGAGTGGCCATGCTGAAAGCGTCACATAAATTGTTGACGGTAATCTCTATTTGACTTGCTGAAAGACCACTGTTTAAAAAATATAAAAATTCTGTATATATCTGGCATCGGTCCGTTTGCTATTTTTATTCAACCTTCAATTGAAATTAAAATGTGGAGAGGTACTGACATTCTTAAATTTCATCATGTTAATTAGGGTAATCAAATCCTTCAAAATAAAAAGGAAATAAATTGAAATGTACTATCATCTTGTTCTTAATATGTACCTCTAGAAAAACGTTAAGTCGCATTTGGAGCACAATGATGACATCACTACCCGGAAGTAGCCTGCTACATGCATCATTCATAGCACAGAGCTGGATACAGGAGGAGGCAGAGAACTGAGCTCCAGGAGCCACACCCTGAAGTGCCCATACAGGAGTGGAAATCAATGCACAATGGCCACGGAAGCTGGAGGACCAGGTGAGAAAGCACGCAAGCGCAAGCTAAAGTTCAAGTGAGAAGGAACTTGAGTACCTCATTGAAGGAGTGAACAGGGACCATGATCAACTGTTTGGGAAGCTGTCCCGGAAGGTGCCCGAGGCAACCAAGAGGCGCATCTGGGTGCGCATCAAGGCAAAGGTGAACGCGGTAGGAGTCACCCACCGGTCCATCGATGATTTAAAAAAGAGGTGGTACTACCTCAGAGGCCGTGCCAAGGAGCGAATAGCTGAGAGACTGGGGGAGAGATCGGCTACAGGAGGGGGATACCCCACAGTCCCTGAAAACACCCCCATGGAGGACCTATTATAGGCACCATGCACCTGAAGCCTGCGTGGGCGTCACCCAACTGGACACCTTCCGCACCACACACCAATCTCAAGGTAAGAGGCATGCTACTGCGATCCGTTACCCTAACAATGCCCATGCCCCCAGTGCAATCCATATTTGTGAGCACAGTATTCCAATCCCTGCTCTTCCCAAACGGCCAAATGCATTGTGGAATCTGTAGTGTGTAAAGGTGCCTTGATAGCCAAACATAGCCAGATTTGTAAAGATGCACAGACCCCTAAAGCAAGGCAGGGAATGCAGTAATTAACCAATAGCAAGCCTGCATGCATGTTGCAACATCCCAGGTGCCTTAATCATAACAGTAATCATGCACTCATTCACATCACTGGTGCAGTGGATACTGACACGTCCGACAGTGACATCCTCCACATCACGGAGACACCTGAAGAGATGGAGGGGGAGGCGCAGCATCCACCTGCACCGACATTCAGGGCCACTCCTGCAGGGATGTATGTAATTACGATGTGGTGTTTACACCGCGCTACCATTACAACGCAGTTATCACAACACAAGTCTGTAGGCTCTGGACTTAGGAATAGTATGATTTACTATTTCAACTCCAGCCCACGTAACAGTAGGGAAGGTGTTGGAATAGTTAATCGTACTATCCCTTAGTATATAGCGCCATCCAGCGCAAGTCATTGTAACGACTTGCGTTGTGATGACCGCGTCGTAATGGTAGTGCAGTGTAAAGACCGTGTTGTAATGGCCGTCTCCCCTCCTGCAGCTACAGCCGGAGCACAACAGCACGTCCCGGCACACAAGGTAGTGGAGCAGACCCCACCACCACCCAGGGGCAGACACAAACCACAGCAAGTGTGCGGGCCCACGCCAGCAGCAGGTCAAGGCAGCAGCGCTTCGTGCCCACCACAGCAGCCATGGAGCAACACACACACAACTTGGGCCTGGGCATTGAGGCTCAGATGCTGCGTGTACACCGCAAACAGGCACAGCACATGGCAGCAATGCAGCTGCAGCTATACAAAACCGCACGCAATATCAGTCTCCTCACAGAGAGTGTGCAGAAACTGACCACAGTGGTGAGGCAGAGCAACCAGTTGATGGTAGCGTAGCAGGACGTCACCCGCAGACGCCACAGGCAGCTGCTCACACGGCTGTCAGCCTATACCCGTTCAAATCACCTGATCGGGAATGTCACATCCCAGCTCTCGAGAAGATCATTGGCCATGCAAATCCAGATGGTCCAATGCTGTAAGGGCGTAGCAAGGGCCCTGGAGCGGGTCACCAACGCTGTGGAGCACCAACAGGCAGCAGACCATAGCAATGCAAGTGGGGGGATGATGCCAGAAAGGGGCATCGAGCCTCAGCAGCCTGTCTGTGCCGGTGCAAACAGACAGGAGGCATAGTGCCTGGCCCAACACTGCATCCCGACAGAACCAGCCTAACGTGGAGGGTGAGAGGCGACAGGGTGCACGCGGCAGGAGGCGCTAGTTACTTTACATTTCAGGCTGTGGGGTGGTGAGGCAACCATGCACACCAGCTCAGGTTACATGACCTTGGATGTATGAAAACCGTACCCTTATTTGTTGCTGATGGAAGCACATTGAGACTGTGTGAAATAAACACAAGCTTTATTTTCAAAACAAAACATCCTCATGTCAATCTTTGATGTGGCTTGCATGAGTGTAGTGTTGTGTGAGGGGTATGGATGCTCTAGAAATAGTTCTGTGTGATGTGCGTGCGGCGCCTGTGACCTTCAGCAGGATTCTCCCCGTGTGCATGATGCACATGTGCAGGTGGCAGGTTGTCCCCCTCAGACTCACTGCCAGACACTTCAACAGGTATCCTCCGCTTGGTGGCAATATTGTGAAGCATAGCGCATGCGGCAGCAGTTCTCGGGCCGGTATTTGAGGGCCCCGCCAGACTTGTGGAGGATGCGGAATCTACGCTTTAACATGCCAAATGCTCTCTTTATCACATTTCTGGTGTGTATATGCGCAGCATTGTACCTCCGTTCCTGTGGTGTTGCTGGGTTGGGGTGAGGAGGTATTCACGGAGGGCGTAGGCCCTGTCACCTGAAGGGAGGAGCAGAGGGTCAGTGCCTGTTATGCGTGGCAACTTGTCTTAACATACTGTAGGCGGGCATGTGTACTTACCTAGGAGATGTCCCTCGCCAAATTCACCCCTGACCAAGCGGGTGTGTATGCCGCTGTGCCGTAAGATAAACGAATCATGCGTGCTGCCTGGGTATTGTGCCACAATGTCTGTAATGATGGTCTTCGCATTGCAAACCATCTAAAAGTTGAGGAAGTGATTTGACTTGCGGTTCCGGTACATGTATTCAGTCTCTGCGGGTGGACAGATGTGTATGTGGGTGCAGTCGATGCATCCAATTACATGGGGGAAATGTGCGGTATGATAGAAGTCCAGTTTTGTTTGCATTAAGTCCTGGAGGGTTGTTGGGAAGGTGATGTAGTGATGTATCCGGCTGAGCATGGCGTCCAGGAAACTCTGTAGGCAGAGTGAAAGTGTACTCTGGGATATAACCCCTGCATATACGACTATCCCCTGGAAGCTGCCGGATACCAGGAGGTGCAGGAGGTGCAGGAAGCACAGGACCTGGACACGGGTGGGCACGGCATTGGTCCTCCATGTTGGGTGCTGCATCAGGCGGCCAAGGTCTCTGATGAGCTTCTTAATCATTGCCCCATTTAGCCTGTATTTGGAGTAGATCTCCTCTTCAGTCTGTCCCAGTAGTATAATCCGCAGCCGGAAGATGCGTTCATGGATCCTGCGTCTGTTCTGGGCTGCAGCCTGGAGCCTCAGCCGCCTTGCCACGATGTAGAGACCTGCCATTGTGACTTTCCTCATGCTCCTACCGAGTCTCCTTAAGTGTGCTTGATTTAGCCAACACCTATTTGTTGTTTCCCCCCCTTATTTATTTTGCCACTTTGTTGTCATGGTTACCACCTGGTTTGGCTTCTTCTTAAATTGCGACTCGTATTTTGAGAATTAGGGTATTTTCGCTATCTGCGATTGCTGATGCATGTGGATAGCGATTTATTTGCAAAATCGATATTTGGCTGCGAATTCACTATTCATTTTGCAAAATATGTGGGGAATCGCTTTTAAGGAATTGCACTGGGGGTTTCTACGGGTGTAGCGAATCTTTGTTTTGCGAATTCGCAAATTGTTGCTTTTCCACTTGATGCATTGCGGAGGTGGAATTTGCCATCACAATCGCTGTTTTGCAGCGATTGCGATCGCAATTTCGCTTAATGCATCTATGCCTATATTCCTTTTTAAGTTTCACCTGCACAGCACATGCACGGTTCATGCAAAATCTTTTATAGACAAAGAAAAAAGCGAAAAGCCCGCCCATTAATTATTATTGGTTGGCTTCCACATCACTCATATTTCCTGCTGTCCCTTGTTTGTTCATGCTCCCTCTTGTTTCTTGTTCCCCATCCCCCACTATGCTTTTACACATATTGTACAGCATCATGGGCTGGTGTGCAACATGGCTCAAAAGAAAAAGAGTGCCATGATGCAGTCAACTCTAGCCTAGTCATAGTGATTTTTTTTTTTTTTAGTTCAAGCCATATTTCACAGCAGTTCTCAGTGCTGTGCAACATGTGAAAAAACATGAACTAAGCTAATAGATCTTGCGTAGGCAAAACCTATTGGCTTTGCCAATGATTGTTGAGTCAGTTACTTGTCTCTAAATTTTGGAAGCATCACATTTTGTAATCCAAGTCGTACCACAAGGAAGATAAGTGTTAGAAAAGCAAATACATTAATCCATGTTTTAATACAGTGCATATTTGTATTGCTGACATGAGCTTGTGGATCCGTCTTGGACTACAGCTGAACCAGGAGCAGGCTTTTGGTAATTTAAATGTGCCTTTATAGATAATGGCATGGTTTTACCAGCACATGAACAGAATAAACTACCTGTATGACAGGAAAATCTAGCATAGTAGCAATGGGTTCTGATTATCTCAGATAATGAGATCACAGTCCTTGTTACGGGTGATATGGAATTCTGGTGTGAAAGATGGAAGCTATCAAAACACAATTACTAGTAACTTATCATAAATTGTATTAGGAATACAAAGACGTATACACGTGCATATGTGCACATCAACACATACCCATACGCAGACATGGTTAAACCCATACACTCATGCACACACATGATTGGGCAAACAATAAGTATGTCGCTGATTTGTGTGTAAATATCTTCCTATTTATTCAGGATTTCCTGTGCACTTACTAGGAGGCTTGCAGTTTTCATGAATGAGTGATTCTGACACTGCCTCTAAAGTCCTTGGCCGAACATGGCGACCAGTGATGGCCTATAGTTGACCTTAACCTAAATGATAACATGTTCTATCAAGGTGCCTTGGAGGTGAAGGTGTCTTGGAGGTATTTATTATTACAGAATGTAAGGTCGCTGGCTGAGCCTTGTGTGACATCTGAAGAATACATTATGCAACCTTCTATAATGCAGTCACAAAAAGATTATCAGGTATTTATGTCACAAATTCGCATGCACTCATGCGTGCACAAGGAGCCTCACACACACTTCCACACAAACATACATACACTCACAAACGCACATGAACAGACACTATAAGATGTACCTGCAGTGACACTAACACACGGGCACACATGCCAGAACCACACAGTCATAAACACATGAATCATGCACACACAACATACTGAGCTCAGCGCAATTGATTAACACTTTGGTGCTCATGACAAGCGTAGCTAGTTATGAGGCACAGTGGCACTGTGCTCATGACGAGCTGAGCTAGTCATGACTGCCGCGGAATGCCCACGCGGGGATAATTCCCCTCCTGTGCAGGGCATTCCATGGAGTGGGCGGAGTCATGATGAGCTCAGTGCCACCGTGCTGCATGACGAGCCAAGCTCTTCACAAGCACTGCAGCGCCGCGCGCGGCCCCTCTCCCCCGCGCTGCGGGGAATTAGCCTCAGATAACATGGTATCCCTAAGAAAAGAATCAAATATATTTACTATATCTGACAACATGACAGAGAAAAATCAAAAGTCTAGGGCCAAATAAATGTTAGGAGCACAAATAACAATTCCCCAGACAACATGCTAATTTCTGGGCATGATCCTCAACATAATCTGGCTTCTAACATCAAAAATGTTTATTCCTAATTGTAGTCCTTCACTAGGGCCCATCTCAATTAAAACAGACCTCCTATACTTGTATGAGAGAGGGATCAAATGTCAAAAAGGTAGGAGCAATAACACATAGGAACGAGTCTACATCATCAACTATATCTGAGGAATCATCAAAGGGGAATGCAGCCATTGGAATTTAATGGTTCCAGAACTGAGATTGGTGGGGAATATGGGTAGAATGAAATAAATAAAAGGAAACTTGAGGCCACACAGGGCGGGAGGGAGGAAGAAATCAATATTGAGGAAAATTCCGGAGAGTATTTCAGAGATTATGAACTCCCTTTGCTATTGTAAGCATAACTCAAAAGAGGATCCCAAATTGTAAGAGACCTCAGGACTCCTAAAGCACAGCAAATGGCCAGGTTGAAGATGAAGCCTCTGTGAGTGGCGTTATTAACCCTGTTGACATATTAGAACAACCTGACTTTAAACTCAAACTTAAAAAAAAAAAACTGACCCGTCTCTTGATCTTCAAGTTAGTAAACCCTCCCTCATATTATTTGATGGAATAAATCCTACAGAGCAGGATCTATCTTAACATATAGATTTTGTGTGTACTTATAATTAGGAAGGTTCGTCGTTTGATATTTTAAATAGGCAGAACATACTTAGATTTTGCACCACTTCAATGGTTTAGAATATATCCACTCATTTAGCATACAATTCTTATAGGTCGAGAACTCTAAAAGGAAACTCACCAGAACAGAATGGTCAATTGAATATCTTTACAAACAAGTACTAGATAACTACAACACCATGGCAGAGTGTGGAATCAAGATTGCACCTGTAAAAATAGCAATGTATCCTCACTTTTTGAAAAAGGAAATTAGAAGCAACAGAGATCAGTATTCTAAAAAAATCTTGACACACATGTCTTTTTTTCGGAGGACCAGGCAATCTGGCCACAAATGAGATTTATAACTTCAGAATTTCTATTTCAAGCAAGCAATCAACTGAAAGGTGGTTTTGTTCCCAGCAAGTCAAAAAGTTGGACAGCGGCCTGGATGGAATTCCTGATTATAGCAATAAAATGTCATATGATCAAGTGCGCTTCAAGGTTTGCTCCTGGAATATTGCAGACCTGGAGCACCAGCTAAAGGAGAGTAATGCAAATCTCAAGAACTTTCTTCACTCCTGCCAAATAATAAATCTTAAAGAATATTGGAACAATAATGTCATTATTTTTCAGAATTACATTAACTTTAATGTTCTGGCACATAAAGGGCACATGGGAAGATGGAATGGAGGTCTTTCAATTGTGCTGCAATCATCTCTGGATTGGGCAAATGATGGCTAGAGTTTAAAGACTAAGGGCCTGATTTCAATCTTGATGGATGGGTTACTTGGCCACAACGGTGAAGGATAGCTTGTCTGTCAAAATACAAATTCCATTATTTCCTATGGGATTTATATTTCAGTGGATGGAATATCAGTCACCATTGTGACCGGAGTAACCCGTCTGCCAAGATCTAAATTAGGGCCCTAAGTATCTAATCGAAATATGGGTAAAGCTGGGTGCAATAGTCCTCTTTTTTACTATTAATGTCTACTTACCACCAGCTCTTGTTAAAGACGGGCAGAATTTAATTAACACCATGGTCCAAATCAAAGATCTGGCGGAAAAAGCAAAGAATGTGCCGCTACTCTTTATAGTGGATTTTAATTGTTCATTATTACAGAAGATTTACCGGATAAGCTTGACTCTGTCCCCAGCCCCATTTTTGCGCAGCCCAAGACCGCCTGGTGCAGTAAATTAGTAATTGCTTTTTGTTTGATCTTGGCTTATGTCACTTAAATGGCAGCCCACTCAAAAGACATTTATTTGAAATGGGAGAAATTCTTTGATCGATCATTCTTTTTTCATTTCTCTACCTCGAGGCTAATAAAGGATTTTTATATTGTCCCCAGGCCTGAAAGCGACCACAACTCTTAGCATATTGAGCTTCATTCCAAAATTACATTGCTGACAACAACTGACCAGGCTATGGCTGGCAGGGAATAATTGATTAAGGGAGAAACCAGAATTGTATGGAAAGTTTACTTGGGAAAGAAATTGTAAGAGCTGTGTGAACAGAATCTTATACTGATAATAGGAAAACATATGAAGAACAACTCATCCGGGTTTCCATGGCATGTATCAACTGGCTAGCATACTCAGAGACAAATTCAATCTTACTGGCTACAAAGGTGATTTTTAGAAGCCTTTCTTTCAAAACAAGGTTGAGGCGTTGACAAGGAAAATGTTAGATGTAAAAATAGCTTATTGGTTAAAAATTAGAGAACAGTTGAAACAGAATCACCCCCGTCTTTGGGATGTGCTGTAAAAAATCACAAAAGTGAGTTAAAAACTGAAATTTTTAACATTCAAAAAAGACATCAGGAACTTCTCTGGATTGATCTCCAAGCAGCAATTTCAACAAAAAATACCAACACATGTTGGGAACTGGTGGGATCTGGATCAAACTTCTTTAAACTACGGGGAGATTATAATATCGCTTACCAACAATGGAAAATTTATTTATCAGAGCTATACTATGCGCACCTCTTCGAATAGTCCAGCTTGAATGGTTCATATAGGAAATACAGACTTTCCAGTATAGAAGTAGCAACCCTTATATAGCAAGCAAATAACTTATGACCACCCAGTCCAAATGTTCTTCCTATGGCCCTTATAAATATGAACCCAATCAACTAGGGTGCCTTATTTTCAGGTATAATCAACTCCGTGATTTACTTGTGTAATGTCCCTCTGTCCGGGAAAGGTTTTATTATTCAACCAGTATTCAGGAAAGGCCCAGGTGACTCCCCAAAGAGTTATAGGCTAATGGTGTTGCTAGATTCTGATTGGAAACTATTCGTGAAACATCTGTTATATCATCTTCGTAATTGTACCTTATTGCAATTTTGTTTCACAGGATTATGTCAGAATTGCTCAACAATAAACAATATCATAACCCTAAATATACTGATTAAGAAGACACGAGAAAGTAAAAGTAATGGAGGTAAATTATTTGCTTACTTTATAGACTATACAACTGCCTTCGATAAAGTAAATAGACTGAAATTGTGGAACAAGCTGGCAACATGGGAGATTGACAGAGCTTTACTGAAATTACTCATTGAATTGTACAGCAAAACAAAGGTCAGAGTCAAGTTATCAGATGGTAAGGGAATGACCCCAAAAATTTACATTTATATTGGTCTCTGTTAAGTTCTTATATTTTACCTTGTGTCTTTAATACTATCTGATGTGTCATTGTTCTTAAGGGCGAGACTTGGAATGCTTGTTGCATTCTCTGTGCTCGTTCCAGCCGGGAGTCAGTTGCTGTCTTGCTCCACGGACTGAAGCTGTGCTCCCTGGCTCTCTCCTGTTTTATCAATAAACTCATCTTAACGACTTCCTGCGCAGATGTCGATCATTACAATTGGCGACGAGGATGGGATCCTCATACACATATTTAACATTACTCTTCCTTCTCCTGCACATTTTGCTAAAATGACCAATCAAACCACAAATACTGCATCTTTTCTTTGCAGCCGGACAATTTCTGCTAAACGCAAGGTGTTCTTTACTTCCAAAACGATAAAATCGCCTGTCCTCAGGTTCTCTATCTTTCCGCACAGTCTTTTGTATTTAGTTGGAAATAATGTTCAAGTTATGTTGTTGGTGCACTCGATTCCCACTCTGAACTTTAAGTACCGCCCGTATCCTTGTTAGAGTCTTTAAGCTGTGTCGCAAATCTTCCTGACAATTATGCCTTCCTTACAATAGAGAGAATATCCTCCAAAGGCGAGTCACCATTTACCCATAAGCGTTCTTTTATTGCAGAATTGTTACAATGCATGACTACCTTATCCCTTAGTAATTCATCATGCAAATCACCAAACTTGCAGTCAATTGCAAGTCGTTTTAATTCATCAACGTAGTCATCCACAGGTTCATCTTTGTTTTGTTTCCTCTGAAAAAATGTAAAACGCACCACTCCATGCAGACCTTAGGGGCAAAATATTTATCCAAATCTTTTAATGTTGCATCAAAGTCATTCAATTCTGCAGTAACAGGTATCTTAGGCATGGGATTATAAATCTTTATTCCCATTGGACTTAAATAATATAAAATGATTCTTTTCTTTTGATCAGGCTTCATTTTACCTGCCTCATCAACAGCACTAATGTAATAATGAAATAATTTTTCCATTCCAACCATTCCATAGCTGGACGCGATCCTGAAGACCAAAAGGACTAAGGGGAACTTAAGGTGAAAATTTGTTGAGTCATGTCTCTCTTTGTTTATGATCACCCCCCTCCATAAGATTATTGAGCATATAGGGTAAACATGGTGGTATGGTAGAAAAGAACTCCTCTGAATATATCAATGCCCAAAAATATAAGAATGGTCCATGGTGTAACAGCAATAAAAGAAATGCGCTCGTTCCAGTCGGGAGTGAGTTGCTGTCTTGCTCCGCGGACTGAAGCTGTGCTCCCTGGCTCTCTCCTGTTTTATCGATAAACTCATCTTAACGACTTCCTGCGCAGATGTCCATCATTACAGTCTCAAGCAAGGATGTATCTTGGCTCCTGCTTTATTTAATCTATACATTTTAGGCTTAACAGAAACCTTGAAACAGTCTTCAGGAGATGCTCCGAAGCTTGCAAATACCAATATTACCTATTTGGCGCAAACTGATGATATTGGGATTTTATCTATGAATCGAAAGCGTCTACAACATCAGTTCACCAAACTGCATACGTTTAACACCGAGAATGACCTTATGACAAATTTAAAAAAAAACTGAAATATGTCATTTGGATGTCATTGCCCAAAATGTTCCTGGTATACTGGAACAGAGAGGATTGAATTAGTGAAGCAGTACACCTATTTGGGAGTGATTATTGACAGGTTGCTGAACTGGTGCCCAAGTGAGCAAGAAAGCTCTGAATATAACAGTGGGTATCAAACTCTTTGCTACTAAATATGGCGTTGATTTCGTAAGCTCAGCTCTTATGGTAGTACAAACAACATTAGCTCCAGTGGTGCTGTATAGCTCATTAGGATGGGCTCAGACTTCAATAACTAGGGCTTTCCTATATTTATGTCATGCATTAAGAAGCTACTTTATCGTAGAAAGTCAACTCAATGCAGAATATGACTAGAGTTTGGTCTCGTCTTTTGGTTCACTAGGAAGCAATACTTATATATACTACTTTATTGATTGTCTAAAAGTGCAAGAAAACACTACTATGCATTACGTAGTCGAAGAAGCATCTCAATTTAGAACAAAAGGCATTTTTAACACGCTTGAGATTAAAACTTTTTCTTACAACATTGCCTGCCTGAATTGATTTCATAATTGTGAAAAGGTAGCAAAGGAAATATATGATAAAAAATGTAATAAAAACATTGTGTTATATAGCTGATTTAGAATAGGCTACCACATACATTAATTCCAAATATACCTTGGAAACGTTCAACATGCAGGTGCAGACCTATGTGGATTTTTTTAATAAGAACGCTGCAACAGAAATGTCATTCCTTCGCCTTACATTATTATATTTACCGTTAAACCTATTTGATGGTGTTTCATGTAGCACGAGTGTCTCATCACATGTTTGGAGACTCTGCAATTGGACCGAATAAACTCCTGAGCATTTACTTTGTATATGTCCAACATTATGTGAGCATCGAAAAATGTACCTAAGGTCAACGTGGAATTCAGAAGGTATCTGGACAATACATGAGGTAACACTGTTCTGGTTTAAAGGCTCCACCCCTAAACATGTTGGGTTGATTTTTAAATAAGGCTAAAAAATGTGGGGTCTGCCGGTCACTAAATGGCTCACATTTTGCACCATGGTTTTACATTTTGCGTTCAATAGTTATGTTTTGGAAGTTTGTCAATTTCTGTTCGATTTTATTGTATATGTTAGGTATTTTGAGGTAGGGTGGATTCACAATATATGTCAATTCAGCCTTTTTATTGTATATTGTTTTTATATAAACTAAAAGAATACAATATTACGACTATAACTCTTCTGCCACTGCATAGCTGTTGAAAGCAGAAGCAGATGAGTTTGGGGGCCCACACATAATCTAAAATTATCCATTTGTAAAATGTGAATGACAGGGAGGGTTTCACCTCAGGGCTCTTATTGACATCATAGACAATTTAAGCATAGTAAATGATACCTAAATGCTGTAATTAGCAGTGGAGGGTTTATTTGGAAAACAGCCAGGTCAAGAGGCGTTTCCCGATTATAAGGAGGTTGGATTCTGATTTTAAGGTCAAAGGAAGGGAATTTCAAACTCCTTGGGTTTGGGCTGCTTGCAAGGTAAAGTTTGTGCAGCATACAGGCTTGTAGTGTAGCTCCTATTTTCCCAATAGGCTCTGCGCATTGGAATAGTACCTACGGCAGTAAAGGCCTAGACCAGACGTTAACTAGGTCTACTACTGTCGATACTAGACTTAATTTTTGGGTTTGCCAGCTAAGCTCAGAGTTCGCTAGAAACTTTCTCGAATGTTCAAGGAAGGATTAACTCCCCTGATTAGACAAGAAGGGATTTAGTTTCTGACAACCATAGAACATGACAACTTTGCTCTCCCCTAATCAAGAGTCAATCTCAAGAGTCGTGTGAGCACAAGGCAATTATTTTACTCAGTCAGTACGTGCATTCTTAGTCTCATCAGAATGTAGAGAAAAGGAAGAGACGGGCGTGTTCAATAAAAGATGTTATTTATTGATCAGTCTCTTTTCTCGTACAAGAGAAATGGATCGATATTATTGCAATACTTATAGTTAAGTAAAGTGCATACATTAAAAGCAATAGTATAAAATAATACTGTAAAAACATTGATATGGTTTCTGAGCCATATGATGTTTTAAAATGATTAAAAGATATTTACATACACATATACATTTGACTAAACGTACTCAACTGGTGTTTCTAAATATGCCTACCCCGTGTACCTGACCTAAGTCTAATGCGTGGGCGGGAATAGAAAGTTACAGTTTAAGTTAAGTTTGTTTTTGCCAAGTGAATAACTAAAGAATTCTCTAGGAGGGGTTATTCAGTTCTGTACCTGGAATTTAGGATGAATGAGGAATGGTATCTCTTTCTCTGCTCTCGATATTCCAGGCTGCCTGCGAGGGCTGCCCGAAAGCGCCGGTGCTGGGTCTCTCGGCTTGAGATAGCAGCGCGTCTCTCAGCGCGTCAGGAAGGCGGGGCTGCTGCCTGCGGGGTCTGCTTCTGCTCTCGGCTTCGGCAAGTATGGCTGCTCCGTCTTGTCACCACGCGTGTGTTTTGCATAGGGCAAGGTCGGCAATATTTATACCTTAAAGGTGCCGGGATTGACGTAAGGATGGACATAGGTACGTCAATAAAGATGTCATACGACTTGCTCGTTAGCACATTCTTTACTAAAGTTCTCTGTGAAATCAAAACAATGGCCGCACGGATTATCCAGGTTGTCATAGGTTTGATTTGTTATGAGAACGTCGTATGCCTTATCAGGGGCTGGAGGAATGTCGCTTGTCTAATTAGATCTCAAGCGTTATGACCTAATCAGATAACACGTTCCTGTGCCGTAGTGTGACTGCGTCAGATAACGGTATCTGCATCATGGGGGATTTCTTGCCTCATGGGCTGATTGTTAATTAACTAGCTAGGTAGTTTAACCAGAATAGGGTCAGGAATAGGGGGATCGATTCAGAACCTATAGAAATACACGACAGGCTCTTATGAATTGGATTTTTGATAATAAGTGTTAGACCCGGAATCCCTGGTTAGGTGAGGTAGGTACCTTAGGCCAAGTAGGGACCCGCGTTTCAATGTCAGGGAAAGGAAGGTCACCTTCTCAGATAGCCATGCTCACCCCATCAGTAGCTTGGCACGAGCTGCCAGGCTTATATTCAAGGCAAATATGTAAAGTATTCACAACCACGCTCACAACAATCCAATGATGACACCACAAATAGACTCCACACAAGATTTATAAAACGAGTATAAACTTGTAAAAAAATATACAATAAGACTACACAGTATAAAACCAACATATGAGGTTGTGTAATATTTCTCCTGGCCTGTTGTTAGGCCAGCCAGCCCTTATAAGTTCTGGAGATGTCAATGAGCACTTCTAAACATTCTCCTGTACTCCTAATATCATGTTATGCGGTTCGTAATATTAGAATCAGGCTCTGTTGCAATGTAAAAATACTGTGATGCGTAACGTAGCAATCAGACACTCTGCAATTAAAAGCATGCAACAATCAGGCACTTTGATTGTGCAATGTGTAATACAACCACCAGATATGTCGTTCTGCAAAAATAAGGTAATGCGTATGCACTAATCAGGTAAATCGTTGAAGGGGGCGTGGCCTGGCAGCCTAAGATGGCCGACGAATTCCTCTAGAGCTCCGTCCCGTCTACCCGCGTAATCCACGCCAAAAGCTGACGGGATCTTCTCCCGATCCTCCAGACATGCCTTCACAGAGCTCAACACCCCTGGAACCCCCCGCCGCCCCTACTAATGTGAAGCGGCGCGGGGATTCTCCAGGAGCGAGGTGGCTGATCCGCAGCGGAGGTCAAAATGGCGGCGCCTTTCGGGGACGCGGACAGCGGGGCCTAGTTGCAGCAGACACCAGCATTCTGCAGGCGAACCGGGGGAGCTCCCGGATGCGGGTGGGCCCGGCGTGAGGTGGACGGCAGCCGGATCGGAGTCCCCGATGTCCCCTGGAGGCAGGTGAGAGCGCATACCCCATCGGCGCTCGGGATTCCGCCGGCGGCGGGTGGCCCGCGGGTGAAGCCTAACTCCCGCGCTGTGGTGCCCAGGCTGCCAGAGGCCCCTGCTGTGACGCGACTACCGCCCGCCTGCTGTCAGAGAGGTCCGGGGAGCGGGTACCAGGCAGCGGACCGGCACGCAGAGGGCTGTGTCACACTTCACCGGGTGCCCTTCGCTCCGATTTGGCACCGAAGCCCATAACCCAACGAGACGCGTTACTCTTCATCAGCCGCGGATGCAGGCCCCGCTCATCAGGCGCGGTGGCTGCGTCCACCTTCCCCGCCCCCCCCAAGTCGGCCCTAGGATTCGGAGCGCAGGGGGATGACAGTAATGCTGTAACGCTGTGCCTGCCATTGCTCTGGGACAACAGAGCACCCGGCGCGAACGGGGACAGTAATCCCACGCCAAAGACGGGCGCTTGTCATTTGGTACAGTGACGGGGCACTGGCGGAGAGGTGGCGGAGGCCTGTAGGTGGGGTGCCAACCATCACCGGGGTTGAACGAACACGCCAAGGACCCCATATTCACGAGCCTGTGCCCCCAGCATACAGCAGCCACACGGCCCACGTTTCCCCCACACACCCCCCAGTCGACGCTAGGATTCATAATGCAGGGGGGGTTGCGGAGCCTGACGGTGAGGATACCGGTGGGGGGCGGACCGGGAGGCCCGTTGCGCTGCGCCTGCCTTTGCTCTGATAGGACGGAGACCTCCTGCGTGAGTGGGGACAGTAATTCCGCGCCAAAGATGGGCGCTTGCCTGTGGGTCCAGCGACAGAGCACTTGCTAAGAGGCGTCGGAGGCCTATAGGTGGGGCGCCAACCATCACTGAAGCTGCACAAACGCGCCAAAGGCCCAATACTCAAGAGCCCCACAGCCTGCGACCATTGCACTCCTCGCACGCCGCCCCAATGCCCACTGGGTCATGGCCCGTGCTTCTTGGACAGTCCCTATCGCCGTGGCGCACTGGCGGCGCAGCAGCGGTGACCCGAAGGCCACCTGCGGCTTATTGCCCCTCACCTGCCCCGGCCAGCGCTATCTTCTCCAGCATTATGGGACGTCCACGCGCCACAGGGTCCACACCAGCACCGAGTTGCAGACAGGCTTCCCCAGAACCTGCGAATTCCCCCTCCCAGGGGGGACCTCTCACACGACATCCATATCTGACAAACTGGATAAAGTCCTCGCCACCATTGAACACTCCAGGGTAACGATGGAGAATACGTTTGGTGAATTGGCAGCGGATATCAGTATCTTGCGAGATGACCATCGGAATTTAGCGGACAAAGTCAAGCACACCAAGACGACACTCCAAGTAATGGAACCAAAGGTACAGATACACCAAGATACCTTGAAAGACCTCCAACACAGAATACAACTGCTTGAAAATAAAACAGACGATTTGGAAGGACGCTCTCGGAGGAGGAATGTCTGCATTCTGAACCTGCCGGAGGGCTCCGAAGGCGCTAACCCAGTTAAACACATGGAAACATGGATAAAGTAATTTACCCGATCAGAATATTTGACACGGTACTTCTCCTTAGAAAGGGCGCACCGAGTTCCGGCTCGTAAACCAATACCAGGCTCGCCGCCCGACCATTCCTCCTGAAGCTCCTCCACTTTCAGGACAGAGACACTATTCTCAGGGCAACACGAGAGAAGGGTCCGATTCAGGTAGAAGATAAGCGTGTAATGCTATTCCCAGACTACTCCCGGGCCGTCCAACAAAAAAGAGCCACCTTCCTGGCAGTCAAACAAACCCTGCGACAGAGAAATGTGCAATACGCTCTCCTCTTTCCAGCCCACTTGAGAGTCCTCCATAATGGCTCCACACACTTGTTCACCAACCCAGCAGAGGCAGGCGACTGGGTGGACAGCAGCTGGCAGGGCCGGGTGCCCACAAGAACACGCAAAGCCATCGACCGTCGAACCGCCACAGGCATCAACAGAAGAAAATTACCCTCACTCAGCTCATTTCCCGCTCTGAGTCATTCACACATCGCTCCCCCAACCTAGAACAAATGATAGCAGAGCGGAAGATGGTCATACAGGCGGCAGTGGTGAGTAGGGTGGTCGAGAGCAACTCCGATATGGAAAAAGCTTCTCATATCTTCACGTCAGACGATGAAGCCAGTGATGCAAACACATCTCACGACGGCTCTGGCACGCCGCCAATCGTCACTCCACAAATGGCAGACATGTTGATATAGACTGTGCTGAGAGGGACAGGCCTTGCTAAAGTGTAGCACGCATGCAGATATCCATCCCCGGACACAGAATGCGAACGGGGCAGCGATAGGAGGCAAAGGTACACAACCCAAAGTGCACCCCAACTTGGCCTATCACAGAGCAAGACGACACAAATGCCACAACTCAGGAGATCACCTCCTCAGCAACATGAACTGGTCGCTATATAGCGGGTGGCCGGACCTCTGGAGACACCCGCAGCCGAGCAACCACCCCCCCACAGAACAATTTAAAGACAGTTCATGAAGTACGGTTTGGACATACTGTCTCCGACGCTATGTCCCCCCAGTTGGGAAGTTTCCCGGATGTCCAAGTTTTATATCCCTGTTTTTCAGACTCACCCTCTACCCCCTGCGGAATGATCTAGTAAAATCATATGTAATCACTGGGTTGTGGACGAAAGGAGGGGAAGGGCACAGAAGGAAGATGAAGGGACACCACATGAGAGTGGCTGACCCGCGCTCACAACATACCATGACTCATAAGGTCCCTAACACAGATATAAAGGTCATCACCATAAACGTCAGAGAGGCATGCATACGGCTAACAAGCGATATGCTATCTACGCATACATCAAACGACAACAGGCACAAATAGCGCTCTTACAAGAGACACATTTGTCAGCACAGGAAGTGGGCCAGCTACACAGAAAATGGCGGGGTATTGTATGTGCCACTAATTACTCGGCATTCGCCAGGGGCGCTCTCATTTGGATCAGGCGGGGGATCCCGTTCAAAGAGCACACACGGGTCACGGACAAGGAGGGCCAATACGCCCTGATAGAATGCATGCTGGAAGGCCAGCCTATCCTACTATGAAGCATATACGCTCCTAACATAGATCAAAATCAATTTTGGAACCGTCCCACAGGAGTTCTCACCCAATACACCTCAGTCCCATGGCTCTTAGGCGGTGATTATAATTGTGTTCTGAACATCCAGCTTGATAGGTCCCATCCCCCACCACTAGACTCCCCAGCACTCAACGAGGCAATCCAATACCAAGCATGGGTGTGACACTGGAACCTGATCGACCCATGGCGGGAGCGAAACCCTGGCATTAAACTCTACTCTTTTCACTCCGTACCACACAACCTACGGGTCCGCCTCGATAGATTCCCCTGCTCCACAACGGTGCTCCCACAGGTACAACATGCTGATTACCTAGGTAGAGTCCTTTCTGATCACGATGCCCATATACTGACACTCAGATGGAGACCTCTGCACCGCCCTGTGCCCACATGGAAACTGCCACGTGATTGTCTTTCCCATCAGGTGTTCCAACGAGAACACGGCACCTATATCCGGGAACACTCCGCACTCAACTCCGGCACAACAGGGTCAAGACTAGTAGAATGGGACGCATTTAAAGTAGCGGCCAAGGGTCATTGCATACAACAAATAGTAGGGGTGCAAATGATGCTTGACAGAACACTTCAAACAGCAGAACTGACGCTAGCTACACTAACAAAGCAAGCAGACACCACCGAGACCACTGTTGAGCAAATAGCGACGGCAAAAACCGCATACTTCCACAGGCACTTCAAGACCTGCGTAAATATAACTTCAGGGTACACACCGCCAGAGTACACAGAGAGGGCAATAGGGTGGGTACACTATTAGCAGGGTTAGCCAGACAAGAAGTGGACAACAAACAGGTCACAGAACTACTGGACCTCACAGGTACCCTCAGGCACTCACAAATTGACATATTACACATCGTCCGAGATTACTACTCGGAAATCTACCGAGCCCCGGCGCAAACAAATCAATGGGAAATAGCACAATTCCTCCACCCGCTGCAGATTCCCCACATCCCAAGAACCGCCAGGAAAGACCTGGATTCCAAGATCAAAGCCCCAGAGCTCACTCACACCATTAAATAACTAGCACAGCATAAAGCACCGGGAATGGATGGCTTCCCACTGGAATACTACAGCACGTTCTTGATGCAACTTGTCCCCAAGATTGTGACCTTGTTCGAGGAGGCACTGGCCAGGGGGGAACTCCCAGGGTCACTCCGAGAATCCATAATTGTCACTTTTCTCAAGCCCCACAGGGACCCCACCCTCCCAGCTTCCTACAGACCGATTACACTGCTAAATACAGACTGTAAATTGTTATGGAAAATTCTGGCAAACCGATACACACAAATTCTAGCGCTGTTGGTGCGCCCTGACCAGAACGTGTTCGTACCGGGAAGAAACATCTCCCAAAACATACGCAGACTGTTCCATCTCCAAGACAGAGCGAGAACACACTTCCTGAACACAGCCTGCCTGATCTTAGATCTTGAAAAGGCGTTCGATACTCTGCTCTGGCCATATCTGCTCTGGCCATATCTGTTTGCGATTCTGCGCAGGGTTCGGGTGGGACCTGTTCTGCTGAAATACACGAAACTGCTCTACAAGGGCCTCACATCTCGAGTGCGAATAGGCAACTATATTTCAGCTCCATTTCAGGTAGAAAGGGGAACAAGAAAGGAGTGCCCCCTATCCCCCCTCTTATTCGCCCTAGCAGTAGAACCACTTGCAATTAAACTACAACAGGAGGGACAGATGTGGGGAATACCGATAGCAGACATAACACACTGCGTATCACTCTATGCTGACAACCTTTTGATCTACGTCAGAGACATTACGAGTGACCTATCCACTATCTGGTCGATTTTGCAAGAATTT
Source organism: Lissotriton helveticus (assembly GCF_964261635.1). Taxonomy (NCBI): domain Eukaryota; kingdom Metazoa; phylum Chordata; class Amphibia; order Caudata; family Salamandridae; genus Lissotriton; species Lissotriton helveticus. The sequence continues at coordinate 768,642,037 of NC_136068.1, forward strand.
GCTGCAGTATCGGGCCTTGGGGTCAACTGGACCAAGTCCACGATATTCCCCTTGAGCCCACATCTAGCTCCACACGACATACCAGTGGGCGCTCACATGCTCACTTGGAGTACAGCGGCGCCTAGATACCTAGGATTACAATTATTTCACTTCCCCACAGATTTATATGACTAGGATCATGGCAAGGTCTTAGCCGGACTGCGAGCGTCAGTACAATTCTGGAAAACACTACTCCTTGCCCCCATAAGCCGCTTAGCACTTGCAAAGATGATAATGGTCCCACGACTCCTGTACCATATCGCCAACCTCCCAGTGGTACAGCCACATTCCTTTTTTAAAGAACTAAACACACTCCTAACCACCCTGATCTGGGGAGGGGGAGAAGCAGGGTGGCCTTGAATACACTTTACTTGCCCACGACCCAGGGAGGACTCGGCGCTCCAGTATTTGAGGCATGCTTTCTGGCGGCACAGCTCCAATGATTGTCGTACTGGACAGCGGAGCGCCATATCGGGGAAACAATAACGGAACAGGGATGGATCCCCCTTCCAGCTATACGCAGGCTACTACTACCAGGTACAAAGCCCCTACGTACACACCCCCTGCAGATGGCAGTTGCACGCACATGTATGCTGAGGATCCACCGCATGTCCAAAGGGAAACCCCCCTACTCATCGCTACTTCCGCTTGTGGACTTTCCCAGCAATGACAAATATTACACTACCCGCGCCCCCCAGGTTTGGACTGATTACTCTATCACGGACATGGCGTCCCTTTTTGATGACGGACAACTACTGGTGTACGCCCTATTGACGGACCTCTACGACCTTCCTCCAGGGCAATTTTTACTGCACCAACAGCTAATTGACTGTGGTCGCCCGTTCTGGAACGCGCGGGAGGGGAGCCCCCAACACACCCGGTAATACACACCATTTTCCATATGGGATTGGGTAGACACCTGGTCACATGGTTATACAAGACAGTCCGAGAGCTCACTCTCCGTCCCCTGGACACATTAGAACAGACATGGAAGGACGAAGTAGGTCGGGTATTCAATGACAAAGAGTGGGAAAGAGCCCTAGAGCATCCAAAGAAAGTCTCCAGAAACGCACGTTTCTGAAACATTCAATTCAATATACTACATAGGCCACACCTCACCCCACAACGTCTCCACCGGTACAATCCTGACACACACTTCGCCTGCCCCCGATGTCAGACCCCGGAGGCTGACTTCAAACACATGTTTTGGGATTGCCCAATCGTTCAACAATATTGGAACCAGGTACACCATACACTGAAGGAGGTTACGAATAATCCAACCCTGTCCTCATGGGAAGACAGTGCCCTTGGGGTGTTCCGCAAGCGGAAGGCCAAGAAGGTAACATGCCGATTCGCTTCCCTATCTATTCTCCTAGCCAAGAGAGGGATTGCCATGCATTGGTGTGCCCCCGGTGGACCCCTTGAGGCAGCATGGGTCGGGGCAATGCAAAAATGGGGGGCAGCTGAGGAGGAGATGCTACGAGATGAAGAGGTAAGAGGCATACGAAAGCACCCAATCTCCCTAGAATGGGTGCAACTGATCAATTTACCCACGTAACAGCACAGCCATCATCCCCGACCACATCCCGGACACAGTCCCCATTGGGCTCCCAGCAGAGACAGATAGACGATAAAGCACGACTAACCACCAATGCCTAGAAAGATCATCTGAATGACACCAACCCTACCAACCCCAAGGGATACAAAGAGATTACCTTCCGCGAATGCCACCCATAAAGATCCTACCACAATCCATAGCACTTACCCGGGATAGTTGATTACACACTAGAATCTCCGCAGCATTATCCCCCAGTTCATTCCTCCCTTAGTTAACTGTTCTTCTCAATATCGGAGGTTCCGATTCCAATACACAGTACATGGGAATACATACACCCAAGGCCTGGTGAGGGACACCACCACAAGGATACATGGAAGTGTCAGACTGAGTCCTTGGAGAAGCTGGATAATACTGACCCAATAGCCCAAACACTTCATCACGTCACGTTATAGGGTGGGCTTGGGAGGTTTCCACAACTGTCAACCACTGAAAATGTTCCAAGTGACCTTACGTTGGAGGTCAAATTCCTCTTACAAAATAGTTTCATACTGATGCCTGTTGAATGGACACTCACCATGGATTACTGTGTCATTATGATTGAATAAAAGTATTGCTGGGCTGTTCCCAAATATTATTCAGGGTGCGTGTCACCGTAGTGTGTAGGATGTTGGAAGGTCTCAGAGAGTCCTACCATTGGGCATCCATTTTGTTGGATGCAATGCCCTCACACACCCTTTCAGGTGTCATGCTTCATCATGTGGGCTACTCCTCGTTGGGTCGGCGGCGCAATACCCAACGGGCGTCAACTCGAAGAGGGGCTCTTTAGCAGAGATCTTCTATCCAACTGCTGTTTAGATTAAGTGCGGGTGTGGGGCCAACAGAGCGAAGACATGTAAGTGTGAGTTTAAAATAAAGCTAGGGGTGCCATGAGATAATTTATTATGGGGGTCCCTTGCTCTAATTAAAATAAGCATGAAAGGTACTCGCTAGAATGTTATGCTTCCAGTAGCGAATTCCGTTCTAGTCGGATGATGAAACGATTTACGTTCGCTAGGATACTTGGTGTAATGTAACCCAAAATATCAATAAAAACATTTAAATTAAAAAAAATCAGGTAAATCGTTATGCTGGAAAAATGCAATGCGCAATATGCTAATCAGGTAGTTTGTTATGCAGAAACAAGGCAATGCATAATACGACAATCAGGTAGTTTGTTATACAGAAATGATACAATGTGTAATATGTCAGTCAGGTGCTCTGTTGTGCAGAAATGAAGTACTATGTAGTACACTCAGGCCCGATCACCAGGCCTTAAAAGGTCTCTCCGCCTCTCCTTCTGACCTGCAGTCACCCTCTCACAGTTGCCCCCAACAGAGTACGATGTAATCCCAAAGTGTAGCTTCGCACTCTGGCCCCTGTACCGCCCCTCCCTTGGCAATACAGGCCGTGATACAAGCTGAAGCAGAGGCTCACGCTACCAACAAGAGAGAGAGGCCTTGAGCGTCTCCGTCTGAGCCTGCGCCCTGCCTCAGGAGTCGACACACATTACCTGGGGGGTGCGAACCCACTCTCCTCTCCTCGTCCAGCGGCTGGGCCTCCAATGCAGCTTTGTGAAATGGCAACGGCAGCTCAGGCCGGCAACCCAGCTCCTCCGGGACTGCCGGTCCGGGCCGCTTCACTTACGAAGATCTCAGGCTGCCGTAAAGAATGCGCACACATCGTCGCTGAGTCTTCCTTCACGCTGGTTGCATGATCACTGGGCACCCCACACATAGGTCTCAGGCTGCACAAAGATCCATGTGCACAGTGTCGCTGAGACTCACTTTACTCCGGTGCACACAATAACACGACAAATCCTCACTAAAGTCTCCCGGTGCCCAACGCACCCACACACAGAGGTGATGAGACTCACTTGGATTCCAGTACACACGATTACAAGGCAAATCCTCACAAAGGTCTCACAGTGCACGACGCACACGCTCACAGCATCGATGAGACTCAATTGGATTCCAGTGCACACGATAACAAGGCAAATCCTCACAAAGGTTTCACAGTGCACAACGCACACGCTCACAGCGTCGATGAGACTCACTTGGATTCCGGTGCACACGATCACTGGACAATCCTCACAAAGGGATTCAGGCTGCACAAAGCACATACACATAGCGTCGCTGATCCTTGCTTGGATTCAAGGTGCCCCCGAACACAGGCCGATCCTCCTGAAGGTCTCAGGCTGCACAAAGCACTCACACACAGTGTCACTGAGACTCACTTGGACTCCAGGCACCCAAGATTACAGGGCAGTTCTTACGAGGGTCTCAGACTGCAACAGGCACGCCCACACTGCACTGCTGAGACTCTCCTGGAAACTTTTATGTTCATGTGCTACCGAACAGGGAGCCAGATCACCTCAGGCCCTTGGGGATAAGTTACTTCAGGACACAGCACAAAGCAAAGTCCTTACAGTAGGGGGACACAGCACACAGCAAAGTCCCTTTAGCATTTCCTTGGTTAAAACAGCAAACTGCAGGCCAGTCCCAGAACACACAGCAAGGGTCAGTCCTATCCTTCAGTCTCTCTGCAGTTGTTTCTTCCTTGGCAAAGGTCCTCTTGACCACGAAGTAGCTCCAGTCTTGTTCACACTTGATCAAGCAATTCTCCAAAGTTCAGGGGCTTCAGCTCTCATTGTTATACACCTCAATGGCTTTGAAGTTTTTGTGTTTCAGGGGGCACTGACCCCTGTTCAAATCAGTTCTGAGTGCCTCCCGGCCAGTAACACCTTTCTACCTTTGATTAGTGGGGGTCTGGATTCGTAATCAGCAGGAGTTGAGCCAAGTGATTTATAGCAGCAACCCAGGCATCTTCACCTCTAGGGGCTTCTCCTCCCCCTACACTCCAGATGCAGGTCAGCCTGTTGCTGTCTCACCTCCTCCCCTGGGTCAAGACATTGCCCAGATCCTATGGCTTTCACATCCAGACAGTCAATCCGCAGCCAGGCAGAGACACACAGAAATGTTAGAGCACAAGAACTCTGTCACTTCTTAAAGAGTGGCTTCTGTGCATGCAATGCAAAAAATACCTTGATAAAAAGATGTGTTATTACATTGTGAGTTCAGGCATACTAAACTTCACCCTTCTATCTTAAGCATTTGGGAAGATTGGCTGGAAAACATATTACACAGCCTTCCCATTCTATCCTATGGGCAAGATGGCCTTTCAACAGTGAAAAACGAAAATGGAGATTATTTCACTGTCAGGACATGGCACACACCTTAGTGTGTGTCTTACCTTTCACATGCACTGCACTCTGTCCAGGGGGTACCCTGGACCTACCATAGGGGTGTCTGATGTGCATAGAAAGGGAAGGGTATGGTCTGGCAAGTGAGTGCACTTGACAGAACAATATGGCAGTTTAACAAACTGCGTGCAGTCCATGCAATGGCAGGCCTGAGTTCCCTTTTTAAGGCTTCCTGTGTGGGTGGCACAATCAGTGCTGCAGGACCACCAGTAGCTGTTGCATTACCAGCACTGGCACACATAGTGCACTTTACTAGGGACTTTACTTAGTAAGGAAAACATACCAATCATTGACAACCAATTGCCATTACTTTATACAGGGAACACTTAAACTTTGATACTGTTTAGCAGTGGCAAAGTATCCAAATGCAACTAAATTGGCACACCATGTCAGAAAAAAGGTCTAGGGGAAAGCAAAAAGTGTAGGGACTTTAGCCAAAAAGGTCCAAGTCCTACAGTAAGAAATTCGTTTTTTATTTGAGAGTGGCGAGTGCCACAGTAAAGTAATAAGCAAAATCCTTGTCAGGATGAACCACAAAAGCCACAAGATAAACCTGTGTCTTACCTTCTCGTAGTTTGGAACAAAGCAGCCAGGCTTAACTTAGAGGCAATGCATAACATATTTATGCAGCTCTCAAACAGTAATAAAGTGAAGACACAACACAAGAAAAGCTTCAAACTAATTTGGAAAAATATAGAAGAGTGTAATAAATAAAATGACACCTAAACAACAAAAAATCAATAGTTAAAACTGGAGATATGAATTTTTAAGTTTTACGGTAGAAATAGAGTAAAAAAACTGAATCAGACCAAAGCCAAAATTAAGGCTGAATGCGATGGAGCATGATTCAGATGCAGGAACAAGGTTTGTCCCGGTGGAAAGGTTACCTTCTAACTTATTCCTGTTTTACTCAAGAAGCTCCTGTCAATGAGATTGTTCCAGAGAGGGTCTCGGTGACAACGAGTTGCTAAAGTCCTAGGCCTAAGTCAGAGCTTTGCTTTAGTGGGGAACTGTGGGGTGCTCGTTGTCAGTGCCAAGAGCTGCTTGTCGATTGGAAGTTCATATTGGTGGGAAATGTAGGATGATCATTGATGATGTGAACAGCTCCCTCCAGGTGAAGTCAGAGAGCTGAATGCGGGATGGTCTCCTCATTAGTTGGATTCAGTTTCTGTGGGACACAAAGAACTCAGCGCCTCTGGGTTTTCACCTGTAGCAGGTTCTTGCAGATGTAAGGTTGTAGGTACACTCCAATACTAGCCAAGGGTCCAGGACCTGGTGGGCACCACTTGAGATTTAGGATTCAATACAACACAGGCCAGCAGCAGGGTTCAGACATGTCCAGTTGGTACTGGTGGGTTGGGCTGTTGCAGGGAAAGGTCTCTTGAAGCTTGTTGTGTCCCTTTAGCTCAAACATGAGATCAGCCAACTGACCACTTGGGATACATCTGGGTCATGAGTTTAAGGCAAGCAGCTTCAGTCGTGCTTCAGACAGAAGGGCATTCTTTCTTCTGAGTCTCCACAGGACCAGGAGTGTTTTGATGATAGGTTCTAGGGTTGCCACTATTATGTCCAGTGCCAGCATGTGGGTGGGGAACCCTAAACTGGTTCTGGTACGTATCCTCTTTCCCCTGTGTATGTCTCCAGGCTGACTAGTGAATAAAGGGCAGCTAAACTCAGGTGCGTGCTGCATTTGCCAGTGACAGGGCAGTTATTTTCTAAAATCAGTGGGCCTTAGTACAGCCCTCAGTCTCCCATTTGAAGCTCAGGAAGGGCTGGGTACAGCCCCAGGCCACCCAGCTCATGACAGGAACACCCCTTCTCACCTAAGGTCTTTTATCCCCTGCCTGGAAGAAAAACGCATCAAACTACAGGACCCTGGATACTAGCAGAAAGGCACCTTTGGTTAAGGCAGAAAAATGCCAACTTTCTAAAAGTGGTATTTTTGGAATAGTAATCCAGCGTTACCATTAAAGAGAATTTTAAATTATTAATCAAATGATTGGAGAAATTGCCTAGCTGTACCCAAAAAGAAGTTATTAAGTGTAATATGGTAGCCCTATGTTATTCTATGGGAGGCAAGCCACATCCTACTTGTAGCATTTAATTTACAGACCCTGTGAACATGTAGTACCAGTACCTAGAGACTTATAAGTAAATTAAATGTTCCAATTAGGTGTATACCAATTTTACAATGTTTGAAAGGGAGAGTTCAAGCACTATCCTACTGGTTAACAATAGCAAAGTGAGCAGAGTCCTAATGCCAACAGAAATGGGTTCAGCAAAAAAATTGAATAGTGAAGTCAAACATCTGAGGGAATACCTTGCAAAAGATGGTCATTTCCAACATTTACTAACTGGTAACCACTGCAGTTGCTTTAAGTAATCAGAGACATGATAGGTTTCCCTATTTTGCAGTTTGAGTTTGACAACAGCATTTTGCATACGATCAAACTATGCTGTATTTCTTTGGCTAGTCCAGGACTGACAAAATTACTGAAGTCTAATCTAGACTCGATGTAGACAGTACCTAGTACTATTTTGTGTGGCAATACTGTAACTCAGATATATATGTCAGAAATGTGAGATTGAAGAAGATGGAATTTGTTATAGAATATATATTTGTGGTGCTGAGGTCAATTTGGATTTAGTCAGAGAATGGTCCTGATAAAGACGATAGATACCCTTGTGAATATTGTTATGAACAATTTTGTACTAAAACGAAAATGCTAACCCGTACAAAACCATATTTTTGTGCTTGGCTAAACTAGGTCTGAACTATGCATAGACTCCATTCAAATTCTATTGCAGCCACAATGTGTGTGTTTTTTATTTCTCCTCTTATTATGCCTAAGCAGAATGTGCACTTTTATAATGATCTATGTTGGTGTGCTGTTCATGAAGAACTCAGAGGAAACCTTCTGCTGCTTTCAAAACTCTTCCTCTCTGTGTGTCTGTAGGCCTATTCATAAATTGAGACTGTCATTGTTTGGAGAGTATCTACGGGGCATATTATCAAGAAACTGCGTTAAAATTATCGCCGCTTTAGTGGCAGGAAACTGCAGCTGAAGCGGTGATAATGAGATTGATTACATGCCCTGAAGAATTCCCATAGAAGCCCAGGTTCACACCAGAACATGGGCTTCTATAGGATTTCTCAAGGGCATATTATTAAGCCCTTTACCCCCGCTTTAGCGGCAGTTTCCTGCTGCTAAAGTGACGATAATTTTAACGCTGTTTCTTGATATTATGCCCCTACATTTGTATTGACCCATTGGATAACATTAGGTCAAAGCGGTTGATCTAATTTCAATGTATGAGATGCTATTTAGATGGTGCTAGATGATGCTGTTTTACATTTTGTATTTTGAAATTATGTATGATCGCCTTATGCTGAAAATGCAATTTTCACTCTAAGTTGTGTTATGTAAGGAGCTGTTACTAGAGGTGAGCCATGTCTGATGTTACCTGACCTTAGAAAGCGAATATCTGCCAGTCTATCGTTTGTATAGGATTTAGAAATATTTGACTTTGAGACTTGAGTTCTTGTAAGTTTGTTTGATCCATCTGATTGAGCCTTATGCTAAATACTGATTTACAAGGCATTTTGACTAACTATTGATTTTGCTTTCTTGAATACCCTGTCTTAGTTTAATAAACCTTCGTGGCTTTGAATTTAAAGAAGGCTGAACTAAAAGAAGAAGTCAAGTCTCTTCTTGTTTTGAGGCTTATTTAATTGGCTATGTTGATTTATCTGCCTGTTAATCTTAAGTGATAGGCTATAGGTGCTCTATGTAAGATTATCAGATAAAATAGCATCAACAGTCCCAGGGATGGGGTCCAATGAGGCGTGTCTGGGGCGCTCATTTATTTAGGCCATAGCATGCTGTGTCAATTTAGCACTATGTTGGACATCGGATGAATTTCCGACTTGTAGGGATTCAGTTTCAAGACATTCAACACATCATAATAAAAGTAACACATAGTATCAAAAGCGAGACGCCTTGGGTCTATCCCCCAGATTCATCATTGTCCCGTTTTGCGAGTCCTTAATAGCGATTATTAAGGAATCGCTATTAAAGACTCGCAAAACGGTATTCATGTAGAAATCGCAATTTTATTTGCGATTTCTACAGCTTCCTTATTTGCGTGAATGGAGAGTCATTCCTTATTTGCGATTAGCAATTTGCTAATCACAAATAAGGATGCGATTTCAAGGGTGCCAGGGGTGTCCAAAGGACACCCTGTAGCACCCCTGAAATGTAAATGTAGACTGATGTTGCGCACACACATGTCCAAAGGACATGTTTGTGTGTAACATACAACTTAGAAAAATGCACTAAAGTGCATTTTTCTAAGTTTTCGCTATTTACCACGAAGTCAGACTTCGCGGTAAATAGCGGCCAAAAATAGCAATTTTGCAATTTTTAAAAGGTTCATGAATAGCATTTAAGGAATCTCAAATTGAGATTCCTTAAATGCGATCGCAATTTGAAAAATCGCTATTATTTGCGATTTTTCAAATTGCGAGTTCATGAACCATTGATGAATCTCAAATGCCATTTTTGCGGGCGCAAACGGCCGAATTTTGCGATTCGCACCGTTTGAGCACGCAAAAATGCTTGATGAATATACCTGTAAGTTCTACTAAAGCAGGGTGAAAGAAACTGGTCTTCTGTTCGTCTAACATAAGTCGCCCCATCCAACACCTGAGTGATGGACATGAGGCAGGGCAGACTTAAGGAATCAACATCACACACGTTTCACTTTACCTAGTAGACTGCATGTGAGATCCAGCAGCCTGTTTCACCTCTGATGGCTTTTTGTATATCCTTGGCCCTTTGCTGGCATGTTTGTGCTTGTTCTTTCCCTGCTGTCACCCGGATTACTGACAGCCTGTTTAAGTGCCTTCTTGCTTGCTTGGCATGTTTTCCCTTCTGCTTCCTGAGTTTCTAATCCAGTTATTGAGAAAGGTAAATGTGTTTTTGTGCTGCGTCAACATCAAAGCTGCAAGTTCACTCTGTTATGTTTATCAACTGTTATACTTCCGAACATTTCCGTTTTGCGGACTTGTTTATCATCTGCATTGCTTCCAAATATTTCCATAAAGCTACCTTTAAAAAGCTTAAAAATAATGCTCCGGCTTCCTGCCAGACCCTGTTAATCATTTGCCTTGCAGCGGGCTGAACTATTCGTAAAGAATGAAGGGGCATATTATCAAGGGGGTTTATCTCCGCTTTTTTGGCTTTAAAAGCCAAGAAAGCGCAGATAAAATTATCTCCCTATTACCTAGCTGTCGCTAACACCAGTTAGCGACAGCTAGTAGGAGATAGCGACCATCTTGGGCCCCACTTTGCATGTCAGTGATATTTATCACTAATGACATGCAAAGTGGGCGTGCCAAGATGTTAGCGACTGGAAACAGTCGCTAACATCGCTATCTCCTATTACCAACTTATGGAGATATTCGCGCTAAGCGCGAATATCTCCAAAAGCTAACACCTGCCCTGAGCAGTTCTTAGCCATGTTATCCAATGGGAGGTGGATAACATGACTAAGAGCATTAGCTCGGTAATGCATGAATATCGCTGACTTTTCAGCGATATTCATGCATTGCGGCCGATTTTTATCGCATTTGCGATAAACCTTGGTAATACCAAGGTTTATTTGCGATAAAAATCGCCGCAGCTCAGCGGTAAATTTTTGTCTCTAACCAAGCAATAGCGATAATTATCGCTATTGCTTGGTAATATGCCCTGAAGAACCTACATTCCTTGCTGTATTTCAAGGGTTTACCAACAAGCACATTCAACCCCTGCTGTATTGTAGGCGGCCAGCACTTACCCCTAAAGTCTATGATATGTTGCGCTGTTTTGATAATTCTGCACTTTATGACTGGAGGCTGTGCCCTTGTCAATCCTCTTCTTCCATGATTGCCAGATAGTACGAACCCTGCTTTTAAGTATAAAATAACTGTAATCCCTGGAATAGCACTTAATGCTCTCTGGTAGAATGGTCATTTTTGTTTTTTTTAGTCCTCATCTCACCTTTTAAGCCTCTGCGCATCTCATAAAGCCGCTGTGGTAGAATGGTCATTTTAGGTGCCTTGTTATTAACAAAAAGGACAGACATACGCTATAAATGTATAACTACATGTTGTTTCAGGAGCAGAGAGCTTTGAAAAACGCAGGTATGGTATATGGTTCTCCCTCCAAACACCCCTTGTTATGGTCCAAAAAATTGCAGGCGACAATGCTGCAAGATTTTGTTTATTCTGGTTTTAAATATCAGTACCAATAAGAGTACCATTGTGCTGGGTAATAGTAACACTTTCTATGGATCACTTTATAAAGCTTATAGCTGGTGAAAGAATGCAAAGAGAAAAATAAAATATTAATGGATGAAATGCTAAGAGACAAAAACCTATTTGCGGATACTAGTTAGTTACTAGGCAGACTATGGACATAACTGAGTGAAGAATATTTCTTTTAGGAATATTATTTGTTATGTCACCAAATCTATGAGAAATTTGAGATATTTGACATGCTTAATAAATTAAGCCCCCTTAGAGGCTGTACCACCTGCAATTTAGTTATTCATAATGTCAACATGATATATAACTTCATTCGTTGTGAATCAAGGTAGTTCGACCTCTACATCTGTCTTCCCAGCAGTGCATGTAACAAAAACATGTTTTGCTTACATGCAAATTTAGTAAATAGAATTATGGGTGAACCACCATGACCTAAAACCATAAAAAATTTGTTTTGAGCGAATCGCACGTGATCCAAAAATGTGGGTGACTCGGCTTTGTTACGGTTCAATTCGCCATTAATGAGTGGTGCAAACGCTGTTCTGCATTCTAGGGAGGTTTGGAAGCAACGGGGGCTCTAACCATGGCAGAAAGAATAGCAAGAGTTTGACACCAGAACGCTTCAGAAAGCACCGGTACTTCCCTGAGTAACTGAAATTGAAGGCTTGGAAAGGCCACAGAGAAACTCTCTGCAGTGACCAAATCCACATGCAGAAACATGGCATGAAATGGTTACACTACCCCTGTGAGAGATGGCAGTACATGTGCCTCAAATAAGTCCTATATGATTATGATGCTGTCACATGAATTAAGCCAAAACTATCAGTGATTTATCAATGCCTTACAGCAATAGCACAGGGTCATGAAACACTATTGAGGTGGCCGATCATTAAGCTAAGGGATATGGGACCACCATAAATCCCCAAAAAATGAGTAATCTGCCACACTAAGGATGCCAACCAGCCTTCCTAGACCATGAATGCTATTGATATTTTGGCCATTCAGATTGACCTCAATGCAGTGCTCATCTTGCAGCTTCCAAACAACATGATTGACTTACACACTGACCAATCACAATGAGTTTCAAAGTGCCCAGTGCGAATGCACTGAAGAAGATGACACATCTCCAGAATAAGAGTGCCCCACGGGTCCAGGAAGTGTGGCTCCTTGCCTGAGTAGTAAAGAAATCTCCATCTCCATAAGATGCAATTATGTAATTGGAACTCGTGTATGCTGCCAGTGATCCTCCTTAAAATCTGGCATGAATGGGAACAGCTCTGGTCTACATGGAGCATGGGTGTCCTACATTTGGGGAAGAAGTGTAAATTGGATAGAGAAACATAAACAGAAATTATTGGATAGCATACCAAACCATGATCTATGCATCGTTTTCATAATAATATTCATATGAGAAAAAAAGTCTAGACACAACTCTCCATTTTCTTTTCCTTCATTTTTACAATACAAAAACTAAGAAAGTACTGTACAATCCTCTTTTTAAAACAATACCATTTTAAAGAAATATGGACAACATTATTCTTTGGTTACTTTATGTTATAAAACACACATTGAGGCCATTCTATTTGCTTGGTCTGAACACACTAAAATACTGGACTTGATCTAATTCTCAATTGTTGAGTTACTTACTCAACCATTTTGGGCAGGTTCTACTTGGCTTCAGTGCTCCTCTTCTTCAAATTAATGTTGCTGTTAGTGCTATCTAGTGCTATTTTCTGGTTCTTGGTTTACAGTGGGATCAGCTATGAGATTAACTTGAGATATTGATTATTCTGGCTGTTGGATCGGTCTCTCAGTAGCACAACTTAAAGTCTAAAAACAACACGATTTTCGGATGTCCTTCTACAGGGAACAAAAACGCAATAAAAGAAGTAAGTATCATAGGTTTCATGTGACATTTACAGAACAAAGTAGAATGGTGCCCACAAATCTTCAGTTTAAAAAAAAATATTCTACATTTATTTGATTCTCATATAATGCATAAAATCCAGCAACCAAACATCCAGCAATGCGTTTCGTTAAAAAACAATTGCCCTTCATCAGTGCTGTGAATGATGTACCAAGAACATGTATGAGAAAACATTCTGCAAACAATACAGCATGCACAAACATTTACAATAAAACCAGGACAAACAGGTAAACAACTAGTAATTCATTTGATACAATAACAAACAAAAGCATGACAATTACAATGCAAAAACCCATAATCGACAAACATCAAAAAAATCATCACTGCACCTGTGTGGGAGCATGTATGCAAATAATCCCCACCAAAAAGGAGACCTTCAATATCATTTTGCACTTTCCTTTAAAAAACATAGAAGAGAGGAATCACTTCATCAAACTGTATATTATTTTTGACATGAAAATCACAAAGCACAGACCCCAAAACAACAAACTTTAAGAATCATTGAACACATGTAGATACATGTGTGCAAGGAAACCCTACCACAGAGGGCACCTGCAAAGTTGGTTCCCACCTTCCCATAAAAACATCTTATGTAGACAAGAAAAATAAATCAATCCAGAAAAAATTCAAAAAATATATATAGATAATTACTAGCATATACCACTTGTTGTGCACTCATTATATTTTGACAGTTCCTTCGATATTTCATGATTTATATTTCAGTAGTTCAATGTATATGTTTGTGTTAAAATTTCCACACAACGTTCCCTTGCCCCCAATATAGATTTAAGGTGGATATGACTTTTACGGCATAGTAGTCATTGGATTCCTGGGTTCATAGGCTGATGTCAACAATATCCATATTCATTGGCCATGTGTGGCTTAATGCCATTCAATAATATCCATAATCCTAGGCCAAATCTGGCAGCGATTTGGAATTGATACAATCTGAAATGGGGTATTAGTGTTCCCCGAATAAAACCTAATACGATTGGTAGCATTAATTGAAATGTAAGATTAAAATTGAAACAACAAGTGATGTTTTTCTCATCCCTACGTCATATCTCCAATTCTCCTAAACACAGCGCATATGTTGAGTGACAGTACAAAACTTAGTGATTCCTATGTCGAATCTAAACCAAAAGAACAATGAAACCCGACAGAGCCTGCATCAGTCCTTAAATATCCACATCATGTGATCCATAATAATCTGGTGATGACACGCATAAACTGTCCTCAATTACTTATTAGAATTAGTTGCTTCTTTCAATCACCAACATGTAATGTCACGTGTAACTACCTAAATGTACGTGGAATTTAACTAATGTACAAATGTGGTGCATAACTGGACACATTTACCCCTTAAATATCACAAAATGGCATGCAACCCTCATATTGCTTCTTCTTTACATATTGGGGCTTATTCGAGTTTCTAATTTGATTCTTTTGCATATTGTTGTGCCTGTGTTAATTGTTTTCTTCGATGCGCAGCATTTACCACTTATGCGTTGTTGGGTGTGTATGTTTCTTGTTGTGCTTCTGAGTGCCTTAGACTCTGCGTGCGTACATCATCCTTCGAGGGGAACATGTGTGTTTTATTTTTTGTCTATTAATTTCCTTTATATTTGGTGTTTGGAGAGTTAATGTTCAGTTTATTCTGACGAAGGTTCATCAAATCCTAGAGTGATCGCTTTTGTATTTGAACATGGCTTCTTGTCGATTTATTCGGAGTGGCAGTTAAAGTCTCAGAAGAGAAGGGCTTACCACGAGTCAACTTTGATCCCGTTGTAGTAAGTTATTTCCTGTAAGCATGTTTGGATTGTAGTCAATAAAACATATTAGGCAGTACCTCATCTTCTCAATTTAACAATCTGCTTCACGACAACCCTCAGCTATCTAAAATTAAGCCCACACTAGCAGTTTCTCAAGGTCAGAAGAAAGGACCTCCTAACCTTGGTAAAGCTTCCACCCTCTAAAGATAGTCATCACTCTGTGCTGTAGGGTAGTAATTTCAGTCGTAGGTTCAACATACCTTTTGCTCTGTTTTGCTTTCTTGTTTCTGTCTTCAATTCCAGGGACTGCCAATGTGGAACTCTTCTGACTGTTGGCCTGAAAACATACTGTTACTGTGACTCACACAGTGGTATAAAAATCATTACCCAGGATGCACTTTGATACAAACTATGGCAAGCAGCTAAACTCCTTTTAAAGCAGCCTAATTATAGGACGTCACTACTTTGCCCATTGAAACCGTTATTTTTGCTGATTACTCTCATGTCTTTGCTGTACTGTTCGAACATACCTGGTATTTGGCTTGGTTGCACTACCCCTAGTATATCTTAAGGGTTACTCTGTTGAATAAGCATCTTGGGTGTTTCCATGGTAAAAAACTAATATTTTGCTAATCTTTTTTATGTCTCTCCTCCACCACCTCTAAACTTTGTATGCAGAAAAGGTTTTCCCCTCCCTGTTGCTTCTACTTAAATCAGTGTAGAAATGTTTACTTTTCTGGGGCATTAAGGGTTTCCCCTTTTAAGCAATAATCTCTTTCAAAATAGATATTCATTAGAGTGGAAATTGTCAGCCCTACCACTGGTACAGGTATTCCAATGCTTTCATACACTTTCGTCTGCATTAGAAACTATTTTTTTAACTCGCAGTGCAAACGTATCTCAGGAAATAGTTATTATTTTGAAAACATAATTTTCCGAGTAGGAACTGGGCACTGGGGCCTGTTCATTGACTTGATTGTCCTTCCTGGTTGCATTACTTCAGTATATAGAAATGCCTTTGAACAGGAGTCTACAAAAGAAGTAATGTAATTAATTCTATTAACTTGCCAGGTGCACTTTGTTACTTTTGTGGCGAGCATTTAATGTCCGCCCAGGGGATACTGTTGTGAAGGGGCTATGATGACAACGGGACATAAATTGCTTGGTTACATAGAAACAATGACGCCTTCAAATCCCCCATACAAAATGTAATTAATTACAAAAGTGTGAGCAATGTTTTTCTACAATGACTATACAAAGGCACGTGTTTGTCAAAATATCTGCTAAGTGTGGGCGTGTTTTATGACAGGCCATGTTTGGTCTCTTTCCTAAACATGTGTGAACTTGCCGTGCCCTTTACCCTCCACAGCTCAATTATCACAACTTCTCTCTCCTAGTAAGACATGACTACTATCAAACGTATTGCCCTCTGCCTACTTGTAAAATTACAAAATTGTACAAGGCAAGACAGCTGCACTAGGCCTTGTTTCTCTTGATGCCATGTGCCATTGACGAACTGTCAATGGTATGTCACATGCAGGTGATGCAGCTTGGGTGCCATCTTGTGAAAAATGTTCACATGAGGTTCAAACACTGGACTGCATACCGAGCCCAATGAAGTATGACACATATCAATGAAGAACAGTAGTGACAGAGTGCACACCTTCTTTTCCATGTTTCAAAAGCGTTCGTGTTTAATAAAGTTTTGTGTGCTGGCCCGGAATCGTGGACTGTCCTGCCACGTGATGAATGAAATCACTGGAGCAAGTGGGGGCGGGTTTGCACCCCACTCCGGACGCACAGCGTTAGAAGCATAACAAAGATGCCAAAAGTTAATCCAATTTATCAGTGTTGTTTATTTCCGTTTCCTCTTTCCATGTATAACGTTGATCATGGTTTATTCAGTCACATGTGGTACACACTATGTTCACATGAAATCCTTAATGCTTTAGACATGCCTTTACGAGACTTATTCTATAGCATGGAATGCTACATAGATTCTCCTTGATTAAATCTTTTTCACCCAATGCATTTCGTGCCTCTCGTGGCACTTCGTCAGGGGTTAAACTACAAATTTAAAAACACAATTATTAGGCTACATCTTGAAATGGTTCGTGTTCATCATATTTAACAACCTATGCATAACATGTCAACAGTAAGTGCTTGAAACTAAAGTTCACCCCGTGATCGACGTTTTGCCCGCAGATTTCATGATAATTGATGATATAAATTAAACTCCCCTTATTTCCTTTCGTGCTTAATGTCAAATGATCCCCAAAATACCTTCAAAATAATCCCATCAAGCAATATGAAAGCTACCTTATCTATCCCTCAAATCCCTCATTGCAAAATAAGTTACACAAGCCCATACCTCTGTCCACTCGACGAGTAGCACCCATGGAATAAGGTATACAAACCAACCAAAGGATTTTGTCACTTGTGGGACTACTTTTACAGCCTCCATCGAAGGATTAACAAGGACTACTTTTTTTTAAAACAGATAGCGGATTAACATCAGTCGGATTTATGGTTATATTGGAATGATGTGATGTTTTATCTTTGTACGAATAACATAACGCAGTCAGTTACAACTTGATGCTAGGTGTGATGAACGTTAACAAAGAACATTTATGGGTGGGCGGTCAATTCTATAGTTAAACATCCAGGACACAGTTTTTTACATATATATTTTTCAATAATGACAATGGAAGGGTACGACACGAGATTCTGTAGGGTGGACACAGTCAGTATCAGTATTTTCACAATAACATTAGTGCATTGTGGGTTTTGTATTTTGATCACTGAAGGGGTGGGATTTGATAAACGTAGGAGGAGCTGAGAATACAACACAGGTGTTTATAGTTGAAGGAGAGGGCTGAACACTCAGTATGTGGTTAGAAATGAGAAGAGGCAGTCATCGAAACACTCGAGGTATGGGCTTGTGTAACTTATTTTGCAATGAGGGATTTGAGGGATAGATAAGGTAGCTTTCATATTGCTTGATGGGATTATTTTGAAGGTATTTTGGGGATCATTTGACATTAAGCACGAAAGGAAATAAGGGGAGTTTAATTTATATCATCAATTATCATGAATTCTGCGGGCAAAACGTCGATCACGGGGTGAACTTTAGTTTCAAGCACTTACTGTTGACATGTTATGCATAGGTTGTTAAATATGATGAACACGAACCATTTCAAGATGTAGCCTAATAATTGCGTTTTTAAATTTGTAGTTTAACCCCTGACGAAGTGCCACGAGAGGCACGAAATGCATTGGGTGAAAAAGATTTAATCAAGGATAATCTATGTAGCATTCCATGCTATAGAATAAGGCTCGTAAAGGCATGTCTAAAGCATTAAGGATTTCATGTGAACATAGTGTGTCCCACATGTGACTGAATAAACCATGATCAACGTTATACATGGAAAGAGGAAACGGAAATAAACAACACTGATAAATTGGATTAATTTTTGGCATTTTTGTTATGCTTTTAACGCTGTGCGTCCGGAGTGGGGTGCAAACCCGCCCCCACTTGCTCCAGTGATTACATATCAATGAAGCACAGTACCACTGTAAGTCACAGTTGAGTTTTGGGTGCCAAACTGGTATCTGATTGGTGCGCCATTATATATAATGTTAACAAAATACTAACCCGATTGGGAGCCTGTGTGGGAATTCCTGAGCTGGTTACACACACAAAAGTGTTGTCAATCTGTTGATTACGCTGTCTCTCTCTACCTGCTCTTACCTGTGTTTTATTCACCATAGCAGCTCCAGTACTTCCTTTTATCCATACCTTCATTTAAAGGATAAGGCGCAAACTCTTCAGATCAGTGAAGAGTGCGTAACTGAGCAAACACACCAGTAACACCAATGATATTTTTATGTATCATCCTCCTGCAACCTACATACAATCAGAAATGCTCCCAGTGGTGGTGTTAGTAAACAAGAGAGGTGATCTGTGTCTCTCACCAAAGTAGATGGGACCTGAACTTGGTCGTAGAAACTCCAATTTCCCAAAGAATAAAACCATATACTGGAGGAGTACGAGTGTGTCAGGTACCTAAAAACAACAAAATGTAAATCCTTTAATGTGCCGCTATCTGTTCTATTCTTAAGAGTGTGAGTCAAACATAAATGGCTGTGGTTCGATCTGAAAAACTGGAAAAACTTACAAATGAGCCAAGACACAAAGGGGCATATTTACAAGCCCCTATTACCACAGGAGCGTCACTTTTTGTGACAACCCTGTGGCAATAGGAGCTTCGCCTTATTCACAAGGCAGCGATAAATATGGGGTAGCTCCAAAATTAAGACTAAAAAAACTGGTATTAAAATGGCGAAAAGAGAAGAAATGCTTTATTTCTCCTTGTTTTTGCTGTTTCCATATGTGCTGCATTGTGTAGCACACATAGAAGTTACAAAGCGCCATTACTGATTGTTTATGTGGAGGAAGTTTATGTGCAGGAAGGGACTCCGTCCTGCACATAAACAATCTTACCATGCAATGCAGGCACTCTTGCCCAATGGTGCAGGAGTGCCTGCGTTGGCGCTAGGCAGATAAATTCAGGGCCAACATAGGGTGAAATGCAGGTCTGAGCCGTATTGTTGTACATACGGCTCAGCCCTGCATTTCAAAAGTGGCGGATCGCGGTGTTAAGCCAAGAAGGCAAGAACGTTGTGCTCCGTCACTTTTCCTGTAAATATGCCCTGTTAGAACTGGGGTCTTTAGTTGGCTGAGGCAGTTACCTTAGTCCAAATAGAGACCCTTGCTTCTAGTCAGGAAAAAGAGGGACACCCTCTTTGATAACCCCTGCTCATCCCCTGGTAGCTTTGGCACAATCAGCCAGGCTTATCTTCAAGGCAATGTGTAAAGTATTTGCAACCACACTCCCAGTGACCCAGTGATAACACCACAAATGGACACCACACTGATGTATGAAAATAGCGATGTCTTTATCAAGAAGAAAAATACGGTAAGACCAAACGATAAAAATCCAACATATGCGTGTTCGTAATATTTCACTTTGACGGTTATTAGGCCAATAAACACTTGTAGGTTCTTGCTGTATTATTGAGCAGTTCACGATGTTCAAATGCAGTCCTAATGCAATGCTATGCAGTTTGTATTGCAGTTCGCATTGTCAGACGAATGCAGTTCGTAATGCAAGAATAATTCAATCCTCAATGCAAGTAATCAGGCAGTTTGTAATGCAAGAATAATGCAATCCTCAATGCACTTAATCAGGCAGTACGTAAGGCAAGAATAATGCAATCCTCAATGCTGGTAATCAGGCAGTTTGTAATGCACATATAACACACTCCTTATTGCAAGTAATAAGGCAGTTGGTAATGTGAGAATAATTTAATCCTCAATGCAAATACTAAGGCAATTCGTAATGCAAGTGTAACGCACTCCTTAATATAAGTATCACGCACTCCTTAGTGCAAGTATAATGGCAGTTCATAATGCGAGAATAACGCAATCCTCAATGCACATAATAAGGCAGTTCGTAATGCGAGAATAATTCATTCCTCAAAGCACGTAATAAGGCAGTTCATAATGCAAGTATAACGCACTCCTTAATGCACGTAATCAGGCAGTTCGTAATGCAGGAATAATACAATTTCTAATGCACGTAATAAGGCAGTTCGTAATGCAGGAATAGTACCAGGCCATCGACGCAATTAGCATGAGTACCACTAGGCCCCAACCACAGACAACAGTCCTGAACTTACGAGGGCGGCCCGGTACTGCCGGACAGGTCTGGCCCGCTCGAGGACTCAGCGAGCCTAACGCGATGCAGCAGGAGAGAGACGGGAGATCTCCTGTACTCCTCCTGCATGCCTCCACAGGCCACACACTTGCGGCTCCCGACCGGAGTCCAAGCTTTCCGTGGGGCATCCGCTGCCTCGCTCTCTTGCTCTCTCCCTGCACGTCGGATGTCATGCTGGGCGCTCCCGATGATGACACAGCTCCGATTCTAGGAGACGCTGTAGCTGGACAGGCTATGGCGCTGCCTTCTCTGTTGCTGACGTTCTTGGGCAGACTTCTCTTGCGAACAACTATCACGATTACCTCACAACTTCCTTAGCTTTATGAAATCCTTCAGTACGTTGCGACTCCGGACGGCGGCGGTGATCTTGATCCGCAGCCTCTGTTGCGATGACGTCTCGGGTCACAAACCACTTCACAGCAGCGTGCATGATGATTCACGCCGCGGGGGCACTGCAGTCACAAGGCACTTTCCAACCAGCACCACTGACCCCAACAGCAGCCTCAGGCTGCACATGCACACGCACAAAGAGTAGCTGAGACTCAGTTGGGTTTTGGGCCACACATTCCCGGGGCAATGCTTACGAAGGTCTCAGGCTGCAAAAAGCACACACACACAGCACCGCTGAGACACACTTGAAAACTTTGATGTTCCTGAGTTTCCACATCAGGGAGCCAGCTCTCCTCTGGCCCTTGGGGACAAGGTACTTCAGGACACAGGACATAGCAAAGTCCTTCCAAGCAGGGGGACACAGCACACAGAAAAGTCCCTTAGCCTCTCCTTAGTTAAATCAGCAAACTGCAAACCAGCCCCAGATAACACAGCAAGGAGCAGTCCTTCTCTTCAGTCTCTTCAGCTGTTCTTCCTTGGCAGAGGTTTCGCTTGGCCACAAAGTAGTTTCGATCTTTTTCAATCTTGATCAGTCAGACGTTCAGGGGTTTCAGCTCTGGTAGTTATACCCCTGAATGTCTTTGAAGTCTTTGTGTTCAGGGGGGTAATGACCCCTGACCAACCTAGTTCTGGGTGTCTCCCTGCCAGTGACACCTTCTTTCTTTGATTAGTGGTGGTCTGGTTCTTCAATCACTCAGCAGGAGGTGGAGCCATTCTTGTATGGCAGCAGCCCAGGCCTCTTTAACTCCAGGGGCTACTCCTCCCCCCTACACTCCAGATGCAGGTCAGCCCGTTGCTGTCTCACCCCTTCCCCTGGGTCAAGACATTTCCCGATCCTATCACATTCAAATCCAGACAGTCAATCCACAACCAGGCAGAGACACATAGAATTGTCAGAACAAAGAAACCAGCCACTTCTAAAAGCACAGTTTCTAAACACACAATGCAAAAACCACCTTCACAAAAAGATGTGTTATAAAGTGTGAGTTCAGGGACACTAAACTTCACTTCTCCATCTTAAGCCTATGGGAAGATAGGCTGGAAACATATAACACAGCCTTCCCTATTCTGTCCTATAGGCAAGATGGCCTTGCAACAGCAAAAAACTAAATGGAGAGTATTTCACTATCAGGACATGGTACACACCCCCGTATCTGTCTTACCTTTTACCATAAACTGCACCCTGTCCAGGGGGGGGATATTGGGCCAACTATAGGGGTTTCTGATGTGTATAAAACGGGAAGGTAAGGCCTGGCAAGTGAGGACACTTGTCAGGACAACATGGCAGTAGCAAACTGAGTGCAGGCACTGCAGTGGCAGGTCTGAGTTCTCTCTTTAGGGCTACTTGTGTGGTTGGCATAATTAGTGCTGCAGGCCCACGCGTAGCATTTGCATTGACAGCCCTGGCACACATAGTGCACTGTACTAGGGACTTTACTAGTAAGGCAAACATACCAAATATGGACAACCAATTACAATAACACTTTATACAGGGAGCACTTACCCTTTGACACTGATCAGCAGTGGCAAAGTGCCCAAACCGTCTAATCCAGTAAAACGCAATTCATCACAGCATCAAAAATAGAGGAGGTAAAGGCAAGAAAGTTAGGGGTAATCACTCCAAGAAATGCCAGGTCTAACATGCCCCAAAGGAGCTTATTTGCAAACCCCTTTGTACTGCCGGTACGTACCTTTTCCCCATATTAAAAGTGACTCACTGGTTGGGCAAGGGGCTTGTAAATAATTCCCAAAGTATTTTGTAGGCCTAATATCACTTGTTTTATTACAATGTAAACTCAGTTAATATACTTGCTGATCAGAAATATTTGAAGATGCAATGATAACATAGAACAGAAATGCCAGCTTTTGTGACTACTAATAAAAAACTGTTGAGCAATGACTGAAAAATTAAGGTAGATTTAGGTCATGGAGCGTGGATCTTCTTGATGAGCACTGACTGAATAATATGCAATGAATACAATTCACAATGCTGAAAATCCTTCTTTCAAAATCTAAATTCAAGTATTGATCAAAAAGTATACTACTACGTCAAACTTTTGTGGGGATTAATTTCTCCCCTCATCTGTCAATTTCTGATGCTTTCCTGTCTTCAGGTCTAGCCCCCTAGCTCAATTTTTTAGTTTATTCTGTACATTTTCATACGACACGCGTTCACTGATTTTCTTATTGTGGGAATAAACAGAACATTATTTTACTATTATTTTATTTACAGAACAGCTTGATCAAATACTTTTAAATATTGTTTATTTCTTTTTCAATCTGAGCAGCACAATATGGAATGCCCTCTGCAGTCTGGCGCTTTACTCTCAGCCATATGGATTCATTGTTGCTACGTCCTGCTGCACAAAGATGTTTCCTAACTTGACATCTGCTACATTAGAAAATCAATTAAAAGACGCCTTTGCCATCTCGACAGAACAGGTTTTTCACGTTTTGCTTTTTACAGTAATCTGTTTCTTAAGATTTATGTTTTTATTTCAACTACCTTTTATCAGCCCCCTTATGCCACCTGCCGGATCTTGCCCATCGTCTGGCCCATTCTAAAAGCAGCTGCAACCGAATAGCATGTGTGCTTCCTTGGATATGATTAATTTTTAGAAGCATATGACTGAACAAGGATAAAAAAATACAATTTATATTGGAAAACAAAGTCTCAGGCTCTCAAGAGCACATTTCATTTGCCCACTCTGTAGCATCTCATCAGCATCCCTCCAGTGAGGCTTTACTTGGTGAAGAGAAGACTTTCACTGCTATTAACAATTCTGTGTCTTCCTTTGCTAGAAGAAGTTAATACAACATATGAATTGACAAATGACTGCACACTAAATATTCGACTGCACCATTTTTCATGATATTTACAAGTGGCCTTTCTCTAGAGCACTTGTGAGGTGAATAGATGAACTCAGGTTCATTATTATCAACTGCACAGAAGATACAGGGGCACAGGGTCCCAGGAACCCTAAGACCCCACTGTCCCCCGTTATGGCAGATTTTCACTACCAATCTATGGGATGGGGCACCTTTTTCTTACTTGCTTTTTAGTCCATGATGCTCTTGCTACACCACTGGATGGCCTAATGGTAGGAAAGCAATAATGTCTGAACAAACTGAGAACAAAAACAAACCTAAAGTCACTGAAGTGAAGAGATTTGGCAGGAATCTAAGAAACTACTTGAAAAAAGATATAAGAGAGCCTTAAAAGTGCTTATCGGGGTGTGGCTCCGGCACTAAAGTAAGATGGTGGCGGACCTGTGAGCTCCAGCACTCGGCAGAGTATTCTTATTTTTAAAGTCCACCGTGAGACTGCAAACAATGCTTTTGAGCAAACTGCCTGATGCAGCTTAGCTTGTCCGACATCCCTATAAATATATTGAATCTCTCCTGGGTGCCGCTGCAGTGAATTTCATCTCAAGAGCGAGTGGCTGCCATTTTCATTACTGTGTTGCACGCAACACATTTGTCTTTCTCATTTTTCTCTTTATTTTAAAGAAAATGGTCACTTTTAGTGGTTCAATGGGGGGCTTTAACCTGACATAGTATTCCTATGCATCCACTGAATACTGCAAGTTTATCTTTACTGTTTTTGCTCTACCTCACGATGAAAGGTGGTAAGGGCCGCCATTTACATGGAGTCTGTCTTCTCATGCTGGTCTTCTGATATTTTCAGGGATTTTGCTGGACCTACTTATTACGTTTTCTACTGGCTTTCATTGCACTGACATTCATTCCACCATTTGATGTTATAAGTAGCCTCCTTCTTTATTCTGGTCTGGTCAGTGAAATCAATATATACCAACCACAAGTTTCTGGAATATATCATAAGTATTCTTTCTTCAATTTTGGCAGAAATACTGTGCACAAATGATCACACTACTACAGCTGTTTCTTATACTATTTGAGTTCACTCCGTAGGTTTGCCCTTTGGTCATTATATCATTATTGCATGGGCAGAATAAATCCTTCTAAGAAGGTCTCAATTACTAATATATGACATGTCAAGATGGCCAGCAACTCGCTTGTTGGTGTAAAAGCCATTCTTCTTTCATGAAGTCTAAGAAGGTAAAAAATAATCCCCCTTCACCTATCAGGCCATCTAATAATCCAGTTCTGGATAGCATCCTTGATGAGATGAGAGGCCTTCAACCATTTTTGTGCGCCACCAACAAGAAGCTGTAGCAGATTGAGGATGGATTGATTATTATGGCAAGCAGGATGGTTTAAATGGAACAACCTACTAGTTCTGTCCAGGATATAGCTGCCAAAATCCGTATGCTGGAACAAGAGATTGTAAAACTCAAACTTCATAAGGAGGATTTGGTAGACAGAAATCACTTCAACAACCTACATCTTTATGGTGTACCAGAAGCTCTTGACGGCTCTGATCTCCTTGTGTTTCTGAAGAAGTTTATTCCTGAACTCCTTCATCTCCCTAGTGTTCTGCCTCTCAACCTTCAACAACCTCATTGTTTGGGTTGGTTTAATCATCACACTTCCAGACCTCGAGGAATTATTATGCAATCTTTGAATTTCCAGATCTTGTATGTGTCTTGAAAGCTGCTAAAGACCAACATTGTCTAGTTTGATCTACTTATTATTAATATATATACTCTCGGGCGGGTGCTTTTCATGTGGCGGTAACCTCCACTCTGTATTTTAGCTCACCTTCTCCATTTTCACAAAAGATAAATAAGCACTCTCGGGTGACGTTACTCGGGCTCTTTTATTCGAGTCAAAGAAACGTGTTTCGGCGACCTGCCTTCCTCGGTGTTTGTCAACACACCGGGAAGCCGCCATGATTTTTAAATGTTCCCAATGCGTCTCGCAGTAGAAAAGGGACCAAACATTATCGACGCCACATGCGCCATTTTGAAATGTACAACTTTAACATTTCTCTATGTTATTCATGATTATTCAATACAATTCATCAGAGGAATCATTCATAATATGTAGTTATTTCAATTCATAAAGTTATTCTAATGCATTTTGATACGCAATTTAAATTAAAATGTAAAAAGTGACAAAGTTAATTTGTGGTTCGCCGTGTATCGGTTTATACCACTTTGATTTACTGTACCTCCAGACCAAATACAGTCGGATTATTTCGGCCGAATGTCCTCCAGATTAAATTAAATTAATCTGGAGGACATTCCGCCTAAATAATGTCGATAGAAGTTTCAAAAATCAAAGTGTGGTGTACACAGTGTGCGATGAAATCCGACTATATTTGACAAGGCATCTGCAATGTTTCAAATGCTAGAAGGAAGTAATTCCTTGTACAGAGGCCTGCTCCAGAATTAATCAGAAGCTCCCTGGCCAGAGTACTGAGCTGAGGGTGCCCCCTGTGGCTTGAACCCCCCTGCATTCTTTTCCTCACCGTGCCACCCCAGTTTAGACCTGGCCATATGCAAATCAGTCTTGACACTGTGCCTCAAGGGAACAGTCCAACCCGAACTGCCAGGCCAGGTCCTCCCTGGACTGGAAACAAGCATCCCAGGACCGGTTTCGGGGTATCACCCCTCATTAGCCAGGATAGCTTGAATCCAGTGGCACAGTGAGCTCGGGACCCATGTCTGGGCATACCAGACGCACTTAGGGCGAGAAAGCAAAAGACACACAATTGATGGAAGGAATGCAGGTCTAAACTGGGGAGGCATGGTGAGAAAAAGAATGATGGATTTAACCCAGACTTCTTGCCTGGGGATGATTGTTTTTTACTTGTTCTGCATTCTGTCCATCTATTGCTGATGCTGAAATACCCCCCATTGATCAATAATCTGTACAATAACGACAGTTCCAGGACATGAGTGAATTGATATGTTATTGACAAGAATATAATGCATCAGACCACATTTCAAAATAGATGCGGTAACCTCCTGATTCACGCCACATATGTGGCATCAAGATCATAATCCTACTACAGTTTCTCTCTCTCATCTTCAGCTGAAACTCCTTATGCAAAATATTTAATGTTAGAGTAGCTTAGTCTTGTGACGTAAGGAAAGCTGACCCAAAACAAGGTATGGTAGAAAACAGGACTTTATTGTGTGGCTCCCTGTGAGATACAAGTAGCTGTCCCTTCGCCAGCCGGTCTTAACCTGATGTTAGTGGAGCACATCTCACACAGTTAGAACTTGGAACACTAGAGCAGATCAAGTTCCACATTCCTTAGATAGGACTAAGAAAACGCAGGCATAACACATCCCCTTCCCTTATTATTTCAAACAAAAGTAAACTAGTTGCATAACAAAAAAGAAAAGAAAAGGAATAACAAACATTGCTATTAAAAATTAACAACTGACATAGTCATTGAAACACCTCGATGGAGGCTGACATCTCAAGTATGAACATAGTCATTAAGATACCCTGGTGGATGACGAGCTCTCCTGACCCTTGTCCCCATTACAAAGGGATTCTGATAATCCAAATTAGCAAGGGTGTCTCACCTGTCCCAGCGGGAATGTCCTTGCATTGAGACCAACTTGTGAAGGAAGGGTCAAATCATTATCTGACATTAGCATAAAGGCATTGTTGGTAGGCTGACTGTCCTGTCCATCATCCAATTTGTGTGAAGCACCTCTTTGATACAGTGCCACTTGCCTATAGTTCCACTTTTCACCATTTCCCAAAATCACAGCATGGAGTAGGGTACGAATTACTATAAATGCCCCCCTAAACTTAGACAGACCACCACCACTACTGCCACTCCGTAGCTTTACCCAATCACCTTCAAGAATGCACCGGGACGACCAACTCTAACCACTAACTCTTGGCATCCTCCTTGTTTTACAATCTCTTTAGACCATGTGGATACCAATTTTGTGCCAGGTAACCTACCACATATCAACTCAAAGGGTGACTTTACTAGTCACTCCATGTGCACATGAGCGTTACGTCCACACCATATTACCAACATCTCACCTACACGCCATCTGACTGGTACCTTTAACCATCCCATTGGCCCTCTCAGCTATACCATTACCTTGAGGACTGTAAAGCAAGGTGCGTATATGCTTAATGCTAGAAGCTTCAAGAAACACCGCATTTCTTGGGAAGTGAATTGTGTGCCATTATCCATGATGATAACTGACAGTATGCATTCTTAACCCCAAATCTCCATCCATATGTTAATGGTCACTTGGGTGGTAATTTCCTTCATAAGTCTTAGGACTGACCATTTAGTATGCACATCCACAAGTACCATAGCAAATATCAAATCCCCTCTCAAAATATATTTAGGGGTCCAA
Source organism: Lissotriton helveticus (assembly GCF_964261635.1). Taxonomy (NCBI): domain Eukaryota; kingdom Metazoa; phylum Chordata; class Amphibia; order Caudata; family Salamandridae; genus Lissotriton; species Lissotriton helveticus. The sequence goes on from NC_136068.1 coordinate 768,670,376, forward strand.
TAAAATCAAATTAGAGCAGATCTAGACCGGGTTTTCCAGCCAGCTTGTCAATGCTACCAAGCCGAAGCTGCGTTAGTGATGCAGCAAGGAGCTGCTGCCACCACCGATGTACCCCTAACGTCGGAGGCAACCCTCCTTATCAGTCGGAGGGGGGTCCTGAGGATTTGCGCAAACCCACAAACCCCGGGGGTAGGGCAAATAAGTGGCACGGTGTGGCGGCCAGGTGGTTGGGCAACAGACAAGAAACCATTCAGGCACCAATCAGGATTAGCAGTGTTATTGAGCACAGAGGGACGCAGTGGATGAACGGAAGGGAACGAGGACCTACCGGAGGAGCATCTTGATCAGCTGATGCTGAGGCTGATACTCGTGGGGCACTGAAGCAGGGCTATCCATCCACTGACCCGTGTTCCAGCTCACCAACCCCCTGTCGCCGCCACCACTGCACCCCGGTCAACACTCACGCACCATGTGCACTACCTACTCACCACCGCAACAAACAGGAACAAGTGGCCTGAGCCATAAAGGATTAGTTTGTGGTTGCAGTAGCCTTGCTAAGACCAGAGACTTAGACCAAGCGGAGTTAGGCAGGAGGTGCAGTATGGACCGAGCGTGGCAGTAGTAGTCACCACACGCAGATTGCGAGCCCGGGCCTCCCGCAGAAGCAGCCCAGTCAGGTCTGGGTGCAGGTTGTGGTTGGTCTGGTGTGCTCCTGCTCAGATCCCTCTAGCCCTCCCAGCCCCTCCGAGTCCCTCCTGGGCCACTCCACAGCTTATTTATTCTACCCGAGATTGTTGGCATTTCCACACAGTAAGAGAAGGAGGCTGCTGTGAAGTGAGGGCCCCGGGTGTCGGGTGTCCCGGAGGTTGCTCCATCCAACTGGGTGCAGCCTGCATCCCCCTGGTGTGCACCCTCCCGAGCCAGGTGTGTTCTGTAAGTTACACCCTAGCATCGCCAGGAGCCTCCAGGATCCAGGAGTCAGTACCCTAGGGATCCGGGACAACTGAAATTGAAGACATCCGGAGGTATCCTGCCCAAGTGCATCAAGACAAGAGCCCACAGAAGCATTGTATCACTGAGCTGGAGGGGGGAGTGCAGGGCAGTGGAGGCAAGGAGTGATGAGGAGCAATCTGTGATCGGGGTGCGATTGGGGTGCGGGGTGTGGGGTGGTTACCGGCAAAGGGAGAACAAAGGGCGATAAAGGGAAACCTCCATCTGCAAGCAAGGGGAGGACTCCTAGCATCAGGGTGATTAGCTCAATCACCACAAACATCTCCTACACCTCCCCTTCAACTGCCCTCCCTGCCGACACTCTCTTATGGGCGCTAACCGTGTTTTCATCTGTCCGCACCAGCAGGCGTATCCCCAAGAGGCTCCACTTTGCCAGGAACCCTCGCTATCAATCAGAACCAGAAGTCAGCCGGTGGGCAGACAAAGGTGAATGATTATAGATTGGTCCAAGTCATTCAGCGGGACAGTGAGAGCAATTAGACCTGCAGGATTGGAAAACAAATAAACAAAAGAGGCCCAGCTCAATTGCTCCAAATTAAATCAAATAACACCCAGGAAATTCCGGAAAGTAGAGAAAATGGGAGCAGAGTAACTACAGACAAAGAATGCAAATGTCTGGTACACAAATGGAAACTGGTCTACAAATTACCCTACAAATTGGTGGATAGCATCGCACAAAGAATTCACAAACAAGCCTGTGTGTCACAGGGGTGGAAAATGACAAAGAGGAGGCCAGCACTAAAATGAGTAAAACAAGCAAGACTGGTACTATGAGAACGTCAACTAAGGAGACTTAAGCCCGGGTAGAGTCCACCCCCATTGTGCACTCAAATTCCAATGCTGCGACAATCTACAAATACTTCACGCCAATGCCATCTGGACTGAGAACATTAGTGAAAGAGGTGCCTTGCAGTAATGCATGAAAGCAGGTGAAGCAACAAGCAAATGACGGCCTGAGTCAGGAACTAAATCTACATCACTATGATAAACTGGCCAATGGGAGCCTTCTTCGCCCCTCGGACAACAAAGCAGACCACTCTGGAAATCTGGAAGTCTTAGAAATATCATCAGCACTGGACTTTCCAAAAGATGACACACAAAACATGCAATGAAAAAGCATGGCAACCCCGCAGACAGGAGACAGAGGCCCTCAACAGGAATTGTCAATATCACAGAGCTTGTCAGTAATTAAGCTTTTCACTCTCAATCAAAGTTCACCTTTGCTGGGACTGGGAGACAATAGCCCCTTGGGGGAACAGAACCCTTACCATTTATTAGCCGAGAAAAAGCACACAACTCAAACTGGGTGCTTCAACCAAAACTCTTTGTTATCTTCAATAAATTCAACATTAATTACCACTATTAACGCCCTCACATGGCAAATGCAAAAACGTGAAATTCAAAAGCACTGAAGGCAATTGCAAAAGCTGTGACTAATATAGAAGCCCAAATCGATAACCTAGAAGGAAATATGGAATTGCTGAAGATGCAGCAAATCGCTAGGTGCTCATGCTTTCCAATTGTCGAGAAGCTCAGCTCTCTCCCAGAAGTCCTAACATCGATAGTCATTGAACTAAAACAAAGACAACTAATGACCACAGACCACCTAGACCAATGCATAGAAAGAGCTCTAACACAAAAAATAATGTAAGCAACAACATAGTTGGAGCAGATATCTCCCCTACTCTGTCACAGTCGACAGCAACGAAGAGCTCTAGCCATGCCTTACAGAACCCACATCCAGAAGCTGTCTCCTATTCATGTTAGGAATCAAGCTAGTAAACATACCACAGGACCAGACACCCCTCCAACATCCTCGCAGCTGGCATCAGGAACAAGCCAAAACAAAACACATTATGATGAGATAACAACGGGTAAAATTCGGCCCTGCAACATAACCTTGAAGAGACCGCGGAAACTTGCAAATTGCTATCCAGAAGAGTAAAATAACACATGAAGAAGAAAAACAAAAAACATCGACACCAGCGCTGTGTAAAGGAACGACAGTTGCGCCCTGCTGTAGCAGATGGCAATCAGAGTCAAAAAATGAATTTAAAGGAGGTCCAAGAACAAAAACTCCTCGAGTCTCAGAAACTCTACCCAATTTTTCAAAAGGCTAGGCCCATTGTCAGGCCCGGGAACGACCAGCTAATCACAGTACCAGTACCACAACTACCTACAAACATCAAGCTGCTGGATGGCTAGGCTGACGAAGGGAGGAAGCAGAACCCACTGGGGATTGAACTCCTACTACACACTGATAGTAGAGGGAACCACCATACAGCACGGCCCCTAAACAGACAGGAGCAAGATGTGCTGCCATCCAAAAGGGACAAAGTAAGGACACCTCTCCCTCAAACCAATAGCACTGGGACATAGGAGAACAACATAGCCCAAAAAGATACTGGAGCACATGTAACAAACAAAAACTGCTCGGAAACACACCATAAGCAAAGGTCTCATGCACAAAGGGAATTGGAGGATAACACCAAAATCCTTACACCCGAATATACATCCTGTGGAAGTTCTGAAATATTAAATAGGGCTAATATTTTACAAATCCTCCAACACATCCCAGAGTTAGCATCCATTACAACAGAAGATCTAAATCAAGTCCAATTCAAGGTTCTGAGCAGCAGTACAACAAGAGAGTCAACAATAGTAATAATGAAAAACAACATAATAGCCTAAATGATCATGAAAGAAAAGGACCAATTTGCCAAATGGGGATCAGTGTACATAAACAGGAAGAGGAAAAATACCCGTACATGCTAATGGGTAGACTCAGCAACAGAAATACACAGACGCTGAGAAAGTCACTTTTAACAGGGTCAAACAAAGCTCCTCATCCTATATTATACCCCAATTTAAGAATACACTTTTCGCTTAATTCTATTGCAACAGGGCATAACATTCCTGAAAGAGAAAAAATTGAGCCATACAGATATGTCCCTGGATGTAGCTGCAACGATTGGGTCAGATCGACAATCAAACTGCTCCTAACATAGAGAGAATGGACTGGCCTGCGAGCAGAATGAACAAGATCATAAAAGTAATTTCATGCATTGTTTATGGACTAAAAACCACACTACAGAAGAGAGTTGCCTTTGAATATCGACAGATCGGGGACCTGCTGTGTCTCCAAGAAACTTGGCTGCTCGCTCCATTGGTCATACCTGGATTCACGAAATTCCAACAGCCAGCAAAAAAGCGCAATGTATTTGGAAGGTCATCAGGGGGGCTATCTATATACGTAAGATTAGGCATTAACATAACATCAGCAAAATCTTCAATAAGCATGGACATGGTCCAAGCCTTATATCTGCAAGGCTTGAAACTGAATGGTTCCCCAATAACAATTCTATTCTTGAATGTTTATTTCAACTGCAAAGACACACTGAGACATGGCAAGATGAGAGTTCTGGTTGATACACTCAAAGAGCTGCTAAGCAACTACCTGAATTGTGGGATCATAATGACCAGGGACTATAATACTCATAACCTGGGAACAGTATCAGATGCTCCATCACCCAGGGACCATGCTGGAATTCTATTGAATTCATTTTTAAACACCTACAGACTAAAGTCAGTACAAGAGATACAATTCATCAATCACAATACGACTAAATACTTCCAGGGAAAAAATAAATCAACAATTGATCATATTTTTATGTGCAACGACTTGCATGAGCAAGTGGTAGAATTCCTAAAACCAGTACAGCAGACCAGTGATCATTTCCCATAGGCCATAGCTATCTCACTGAGAGTGGTCAGTCTTCCACACATCACCCCGTGGGTTCGTCTAATGGGGAGGAAATACATGTCCTCTTCAGCAGACTAAAATGGAACAAAATAGACATAGCCGGCCTGGCAGCAGGAAAAACAACTGGCCAATACTCACCCACGACTACACTGAGGGTAGTATACCCGAGAACTGGACAAAATTGGTGCAGGAGCTGTATCATCTTCTGCTAGGCAAAAAACTAAACCATTAGACTGACCACAGAGAAAGGGTATACTGCCAATTTCAAGCTAGGTGCAAAAAAATTCAACTAAGCAAGAGGGGTCTGAGAAAAGCCAATCGTAACTACAAGCGTGAGAGAGATGACAGAACACTCCAAAATCGGCTGACAACGAGGAAATTGCACAGAAAAAATGTCTGGAACTTCAAAAGGCAACAGGAAGACTCACATTTTCAGTCTGTTCACTCCAAGCAGACAGGCTGAATTGTGGCTATATATCAATAGGTTGTCTGGGCACGGTCATGACCAGCGTAATGGAGTCATTAGCCATACATGGATCAACCATGTGAACACACTGTACTGCAAGTTCTCTTATAACATACCTCCACACCAACAACGACCCTTCACAAGCATTAGCACGCACAACGCCAATCACACAATCATGGAAGAAACAACCGAAACTTTCGACGTGTATAATTGTGTGCTATTAATATTAAAGAACATCAAAAGGGATGGGGCTCCGGGAGCCAATGTCCTACCTGGACACCTTTTTAGTGAGGACTGCGAATTTTGGACAACTATATTCACTTCACTATATCAGTTCTGCATGGCTAACTCAACAATTCCTGAAGCCTGGAAAGGCTCGCAATTAAAACCAATTCACAAAAAAGTTGATACTGGAGAACCAACCAGCTAATAGCCCTTCTGGATATCGAGGCAAAGGGATACGTACGCCTCCTCTTACAAGATCTGCAAAACGGGGTCAATGAGAACGAAATCCTACTACCTCATCAATCTGGCTTCAGGGCAGGAGCATCGAAATTGGACAACATTCTAGCCCTAGCATATCTGGTAGAATAGCCCACCCAGAAAAAACAGTACCCGCTCTTTGCATGCGTCAGATTATTCTGCGGGGTTCGACTGTGTCAACAGGAATCTGCTTTGGCTAAAATTACAAAACTGGGGGATCCCAACCATGCTGATGAAAGCCATCATTGTCCTCTACACCGGAACCTGGGTACGGGTGAAACTAACCATGACACAGCAACAAAAAAAGTGTACATGGACTGAGGGCTGAAACAAGGATGTGTAATGGCTCCCCAGCTTTTCAATCTATATACTGCAGACCTTGGTAAAACAATATCAAAAGCCAACCTGTTAGCTCCTAAAATTGGGTCAACTAGACTGTTCCTAATGCAGTATGCAGACGATATGGTCTTATTGGACCACACTGAGATGGGTATGCAAAGAGCACTGGATGCACTAAGCATTTGCAACGATGAAAATGATTTAACAGCAAACGCAAGCAAAACAAAGGTAGAAATCGTTGGAAAATACGCCAACAAACTCAAACATCAATGGAGACTGGACAATTTGAAAATAGCAACAACAACTAAATACAATTATCTGGGGGTTTGGATCATGAGCAACGGTAAGTTCACAGCACATATCGCATCCATAGAATCAAAACCTAAGGTGGTGACATACACCCTTTGCAAACTCAACTACAAACTATGTAGCCTGACAACCGAGCCCATATGAAAGGTCATAAGAGCTAAGTTACTTCCCCCAATTATATATGGCCAATTAGCATTTCGTGTGGCATCAATTAACACCATGGAGTTTGCCAACTGCCGAGCATTTAAACAGATTTTTCAGATACCCGCCCACGCCTGGAATGCCTTGGACGACTGGAATTCGGGTTAAACAAACAATCTTACGAACAATGGGCATAGATTATTCGATATTATTTTGCTGCACCGCCATATACAATGAAAGCAATTTTAAAGGAAAACTTAATGAAAGGTATAAATTCCTGGGCCGACGGCCTTCGTACTGCCTGCACTGAACAGCACCTTGAACTGTCCAACTGGCGGGTTGTTATTTGCCAACCCGGAATTTTAAAGAAACAAGGTAGACTACGATCTAAGCAAGATTACATGAGGCTAATAGAGTCCTGCAGGAGCAATATCGGGCTCTTAGCTAGTTCCTACAAGGATAAACTGAGACAGCAATATCTTGACTCATCCTTGAACAAAACAATTTTAAAGCAAATTCTCTTAGTCAGACTCATGATACTCCCAATAAAAGATATAAATATTCGTTGGAAACCACTAGAGGCCGTCACCACCTGCAGACTGTGCCATCAGTACGAGGAATCTATGGCTCACCTGGTTTGCATCTGCCGCCGACTGAATCATGCATGTTGCACCTTACTAAAACCTCTGTTTTTAAAATATGGCACACATACCTGCTCAGACGTAATGAAACTTCTTTTTAATTTGGAGATTCCAATATGTTAGACCTGACATTGGCGTGAGTCTCCCTTCCATTTTTGACGGGTTGCCTCCTCTGTTTTGATATGTTTTTGCTGGGTTTATGCTTTGGGGTTATGTTATGGGCACTGCTAATCAGTGCCACAGTGCAAGTGCTCCCTATGTTAAATTAATGTACTAATTGGCTATTCCATGATTGGGTTATTTGATTTATCTGTCAGTCCCTAGTACAGTGCACCATGTGTGCCCAGGGCTTGTAAATCAAATGCTGCTGGTGGGCTTGCAGCAATGGTTGTGCCACCCACAGAAGCAGCTTGTAAAGTGTGTCTCAGGCCTGCCATTGTAAGGCCTAAGTGCAGTCTAGCACTGCCATGTCGACTTGGCCAAGTGCACCCACTTGCCAATCCCTAAACCTTCCCTTCACTTCATATTAGACACCCGTATGGTAGGCCCAAGGGCAGGGTGCATTGTAAGTATAAGGTAGGACATGCTCTGTTGTGTGTAGCATGTTCTAATAGTGAATTACAGCCATTTTTCACTATTGAAAGCTTCCTGCTCTCATAGGCCAGAATGGGCAGTTAAATTATTACATTCTTATAATCATAACTGACTCAGGGAATTTGGTAGAAATTCGAATTTAGTATGCCTGAACTCAAATTAATAAAATACATCTTTTAGTAAAGTTTATTTTAATATTCTGTGTTTGCAAATACCACATTTAGAAAGTAGGTATTTGCTTGTCTAACCATCCAGGCCTGCCTCTGCTGGGTTGTGTATACCTTGTCTGGGTTTGTAAGTGACAGGACTGGGGGATTCCAGGAGACAGCTGGGGCAGCCCGGTGGTGAATACAGAAATCTCCATCTAAATGGGAAGGAGGAGTTTCACCTGGGACCTGAATAGGGCTTGGCCTTCCCTCTACAATGCTGGATTAACCCCCTGTGGCTTTTTTGATGTCTCTGCCCTGCACTGTGAAAGGAGAGGAGGAATCATGTCAACAGAGTGCTCTTGAGCTGTATCTTCCCTCCCCTGTGCTGGCTCCATCTCCTGTGGGGCAGCTGATGTCTCTGCCCTGCACAGTGAAAGGAAAAAGAGAGCCAAGTAAACAAAGTGCTCAGGAACTGGTTTGGACTAGGCAGAGGCCTCTCTGCCTTCAGAGAACAAAGGATTTTGGGGCATAAATATTGTGACCCTGATCCCAAGAAATTAGATCCCTTCTGGAACAAGAAACCTGCCAAGGAGAAGAACCAAGGAAGCAGCAGGAGTTTGGACTGCCCCTCTGCCAGTGTGCTGTTTGCTGGGTTTGCCTGCAGTGGTTGCTTCATTGCCAAGGGAAAGGAGAAGGAACATTTTAAGGACTTTCATCATCTACAGAATATTCTCCAAGGGCTTGAACTTTGCTTGCCTCCTGCTGAAGTCTCACGAACAAAAGACTTCACCTCCAGCTTCCTCCTGAATTTCCTTGCTGGGAATTCTGACACAAGACACTTGCGCGCCGCTGGGAGCTGGAAACGCGACGCATCGAGAAGAAGCGTGTCGCCGCCACAGCTGCAATTGTCGCAACGCCGGAGAAGAGAGCAATCCCCGCATCTCCCTGGAAGCGTGTGATCATCGAATCTGCCTGCTGTCGCATCACCGGAGAAGCGTGACGCCATCGTGAGAGTCGCCATCGCATCATCGGAGATGCGTGTCACAGGGCCTGTCGCGGCTCCAAAGTACAGAGTTGTCGCAAAGGCTGCCAGGGCTTCATCGCATCGTCATCGCATCGCCGCATCAAGGGCGCCATCTTCTTGCATCGCAACTAGATAGTCACATTGCATCAAGGCGCCATCTTGCGCACCACAACGGGCCCGCAGGCCGAGAATCTATGCATCACCTCCGCACCGGTAAGGCTCACGATGAGTCCCCTACTCTGCGCAAGCATTGAGGCAGGACGCAACCGTTCACCCGGGTCACGGAACCGACGCATCTCCCCTTTTGTGAGCCTTTTGTTCACTTTGCGTAACGCATCCAGGTACTTTGTTGAGAACTTTGTCGCATTTTACCAACAACTTGAACTAAGAATCTTTTAAGCAATCTTAAGTGTAGTATTGTGGATTTTTGTCGTTTGTGGTCTTGTGTTTAAGTCTATATAAAGAATACTTATTTTTATTAAACCTGTGTTGTGTCCATCTGTAGTGTTATCACTGTATTACTGTGTATATTCACAAATGCTTAACACACTGCCTCTGAGATAAGCCTGCCTGCTCATGCCAAGGTACCAAGGGGGTGAGCAGGGGTTATTAAGGAGTGTAATCCCCTTATCCTGACTTAGAAGTAAGGGTCACAATTTGGACAAAGGTGAATACCATTGCCAACTAGAGACCCCTAGATCTAACACAATGGAATTGGCCAGACGAGCGAAATTTGCACGCCAGCTCAAAGAGCTCATAAGTAAAGATCGAGCCAAGGATTATAGGCTGATCACAGCTTCAAACCATTGAATATATATCTAATTTTCATACATATAGATTTATCAAAGTGCCATTCTGCGAATTCCAAATAGCGAAAAATAGAGAATCGCAATTTGAAAATCGCAGAATGGCATTCATGAAGAAATGCGATTGAAAAATGCGAATTACAATCGCCCGCAATTTCCGATTGCGATTGTGCCACAATCGGTTAAATTTCGCAGAATCGCCCGTGTCCCAATTTGCTAACTGCGAGATCGCAAAAACGGGAAGTCGCATTTCGAGCCCATTGATGACATCACAACCAGGAAGTAGGCTTTTCCCACCCACAAACAGATCAGTGAGCCAGACAGTGGAAGCAGCATTGTGAGGAGCTGAACTACAGTGATTTTGCAGCACACCAGCAGGACACATACCACCAACATGTCCCAGGAAGCAGCAGGGAGCAGTGGCCAAGGCAGGAAGAGAAAAATAAAGTTCTCTGAACAAGATCTTGAGTACCTCATAGAGGGGGTCTGTAATGACCATGGACCCCTCTTCGGCAAGGACTCCCAGAGGGTGCCAGAGGCAGACAAGCGCCGGATCTGGCTGCGCATCCGAGCGAAAGTAAATGCAGTCGGGGTGACCCAGCGGTCAATCGACGACTTAAAGAAGCGCTGGTACGACGTGAGAGGTCGTGCAAAGGAGCGCATTGCGGAGAGGCTTGGGGAGCGAGTTGCCACCGGTGGAGGGGATCCAATTGCCACACCCAACACTTCATTGGAGGACCGTGTCGAGGACACCCTCACACCAGAAGCCTGCGTCCGTGTTACTCAGCTGGACTCGTCCCGACCCAGCCAACAATCACAAGGTAAGTGCCATGCGACTGCGACCCCGTCCCCTAACAATGCCCATGACGTCTGAGCTAGCAATATGACATCCCCAGTAATGCAGGCCATGCACACCTGAAATGCCCCAATGCATTGTGGTAGTTGTAGTGTAATCATAATTCCCCAGATAGTCCAACACATCCAGACCTGTCAAATCAAAGTAATTCCAAAAGCCAGTCAGGGAAAGCAAGCCTGCATGCATGTAGCAACATCTCATGTGCAAGATACATATCATTAATCATGCACCCTTTTACATCACAGGTGCTGCAGACCAACCCAGCACTGACAGCGAGGCCCTGCATATCGAGGAGTTACGGGAGGACACTGAGGGCCAATCTGACCAACAACCAGGTCCATCCCAGCCACCTGCAGTGATTCCACCACCACCACCCCGTGTGGACAGGGCCACCCCTGCAGCCACAGGTGTCCAGCCACCGCCCCAACAGACACCCACGGCAGTTGTACAGGCCACACCACCAGCGGCTAGGAGGCAGACGAGGCGCACAGCCGGAGCAAGATCCCAGTCCAGCGGACTGAGGTGCCAGCAGCGTCAAGCCTCAACAGGCACGGGCAGGGCACTCCATCTACCTGATCCTGGCCTGGCCATTGAACGCCACATGCTGGCGGTACACCAAACACAGGCGCATCACCTGGCAGCGATACATCTTCAGCTGCAGAAGACTGCCAATATCGGACAGATGACCGCAGCTGTCCGTGAAAATAGTCAGCTGCTGGTAGCCCAGCAGGACATGACCCATCGCCGCCACCGCCAACTACTGGCCAGCCTGTCGGCCTACACCAGGTCAAACCACTTAGTAGGCAATGCTACATCGCAACTATCACGCAGATCACTTGCCATGCAGGGGCAAATGGTACAGTGTTGCCTGGATGTGGCTAGGTCACTTGAACAGCTGACAGTAGCAGTGCTCAGCATGCAGCCCACTGCCCATGGTGAACCAGGGGGGTGACGATGTCAGCGAGGTCGCGTCGACCAACAGCAGCATGTCCTTGCCGCCGGTGCCTGAACGCCGCCGCAGCAGCAGGCCCACAGCAGGATCACGGGCCAACACCGTCCCTCAGGACCCTGAGAGATGACTCGGTGCGTTTGGACGTAGGCGCCAGTGACACCTTGAACACTGTCTGTCAGGCCATGCTGGACACCTAAGCAAACCCTCTACCCCTGCTTGGGGAGGTATGAAGCAATACTGTCTTCATGTGACACCAAGGAAATCAAAGGCCACATTATTGTGAATTAACAATAAAAATGTATGGTCTCACTTAACTCCAACTCATGTCATTATTACATTTGTCATGCATGAGTGCAGTGTTGTGTGAGGGGAATGGGTGAACTAGAAACAGTTAATAGTGATGTGGGTGCGGCGGCTGTGTCCTTCTGCAGGATTTTCCCCACGTGCATGACGCACATATGGAGGTGGGCGGTTGTCCCCTTCCGACTCACTGCCAGATATCTCCACTGGTATCCTGCGCTTGGTAGCAATGTTGTGGAGTATTGCACACACGGCCACGATGCGGCAGCAGACCTCAGGCGTGTATTTGATGGCCCTACCAGTCTTGTGAAGTATGCGGAAACGGCTCTTCAAAAGGCCAAATATCCTCTCAATGCAATTTCTTGTGCATATGTGTGCAGCATTGTAATGCCGTTGCTGTGGTGTGGCAGGGTGGAGATATGGGGTGAGGAGGTACTCACAGAGACCGTAGACGCTGTCACCTGAAGGAAAGAAGCACAGGGTGAGTGCCTGTTCTGCGCAGATACATGATCACAGTGTACTATTTGGGGGCATGTGTACTTACCTAGTAGGTGTCTTTCGCCAAAGTCTCCCCTGGCCATTCGTGTGTGCATGCCGCTGTGCCGGAATATGAAGGAGTCATGTGTGCTCCCCGGATATTGTGCCACTATGTCCGTGATGATTGTCTTGGCGTTGCACACCATCTGGATATTGAGGGAGTGGTGGGACTTGCGGTTGCTGTACATGTATTTCGTTTGTGCTGGTGGGCAGATGTGGATGTGGGTACAGTCAATGCATCCTATAACATGTGGGAATTGTGCGATGTTGTAGAACTGAAGCTTGGTGTCATTCAAGTCCTGTTGGGTGGTCGGGAATGAGATGTAGTGGTGTAGTCAGGTCAGCATTGCCTCCAGGAAACTCCTTAGGCAGCGGGACATGGTGGGCTGGGATATCCCCCCTGCAACAGCGACTATCCCCTGGAAGCTTCTGGAGGCCTGTAGCTGCAGGCTGCACAAGACCTGGACATGGGTGGGCACGGCATTGGTCCTCCTTGTTGGGTGCTGCATCAGGGGGTCTAGGTCCCAGATCAGCTTGATGATCATTGCCCCATTCAGGTGGTACTTAGAGTAAATTTGCTCATCAGTTTGGCCCAGAAGGGTGACCCACTGGCGGAATATTTGCTCCTGGATCCTGCGTCTGTTCCCTGCTGCTCGCTGTAGCCTTCGCCGCCTGACCACCATATAGAGTCCTGCCATTGTGAGAGTCCTCATGCTCCAGCTGCGTATCCTTAAGTGTGTTTGGTCAGGCCTGCACCTGTTGGTAGTTTGTTAAAGTCTTTTTTTTTTTTTCCTTAATGGTTACCACCTGGTTTGGGTTCTCCTTAATAGCGATTTTCGGGGTTTTCGCATTTTGCGATTTTTCTTGAATAGCGATAGCGATTATTTAGCGATTTCGCAAATCAATTCGCAGAATCCATGGTTTCTCGCAATTTCCGATTCGCTAATGGCCTTCTTCCTGGATTCTGCGAATTACTTTGCGAAATCGCAATTTTTCTTAGGCGAATTCGCAATTTTAGAGTTTACACTATCAAGAATTGCTTTTCTTCAAACTGCGATCGCAATTGCTAATTCGCAGCTATTGCGATCGCAATTTGGCTTCATGAATTTGGCTTCATGAATCTGGCTGATAGTCTCTTAATGTCATGCTTTGTGATTGCCTGACTTGTTAAATGAAATTCTATAATCATGTTTTTTTAACGATCAAAGAAGGTGCGCGGAATGAGACACCACGCCCCGTTTTTTGTAACAATTTTAATGAATTGAATCAATTAATTAATTAATTCATTCATTCATGGGCCCAATATAATCTAAACAAATAGTGGGCCAAGGTTGTTTTGGATCAGTTATGTGACCCAAATCTGCTTCTGCACCCACTCGCAAGCGCTTTTCACTCTTGTTGCAGATGCTACATTATTCCACCCACTTATCCACTTGAACATCCATTCCGGGCCACCACCAGTCTACTTGCAATCTTTTTTTTATTTTAGTTTGACCTAAATACCCCTCATGCGCCATCTCAAAGAGCTTGGTGCATAAACCTTGAGGTGGAATGAATTGTTCTCCTCTCACAACCAAGACATCCTCATACACTAACATCTCATCCAGAAGTTTGAGGGAAGGCCTAACAGAGAGAGGCACTGTACTCTCTCTTCTACTCGCCTGCAACAACAAACGCTTCACTTCCTGCAGCGTAACATCAGACTCCATCTCCTTGATCCATTCTTGTTTTGTGATGGCATGTGCTTTCACCACACTCAAAACATCCTTGACTGAAGCTACAGACCCCTCACTCTCCTTTGCTAAAACAGCTAGGCCATCCACTCTCTGCCAATCCGAAGACAATTCTGATAAACAATCTGCTTGAGTGTTTCTCCACTCCTGAATTTGCTCTACATTATAACAATACTCCTGTAAGCGGGCCACCAATCTTGCAAGTCTCACTGAGCATTTGCCCATTCCACCTGGCTACAGTACTTTCACAAGGGGTTTTCGATCATTCTGCAGGGTGAACTTGGAGCCCCATAAGTAGGTTCTACAATACTCACATCCCCCTGCTGCTGCTAAAGTCTCCAGTTCGATAAGGGAATAATTTCTTTCATAGTTGGTCAATGTCATGGATGTAAACACCAGGGTTTGTAGGTCAAGCATTCGAGACCTCTTGTATATACTTTAGTATACACTTATATGTGTATGTACTTTGTGGGCTCTGGAGATCAGCCCTAGGACTTGTCTGCTTCCGCTTGGAGACTTTTTTTCTGTTCAACTGCATCTATTTAACTGTCTTACTAGAAAAGGACCAGTAGAGGTCCATAAAATACCAGAATTGCTTTCTGCTTAGGGACTTTCTTTTTTTAATTTTTCTGGCAACTGCCTCTATTTAACTTTCTTGATAGAAAATGACCAACAGAGGCAGTAAAATACCAGAATCACTTTAGCATTCTCTATTATCCAGTCCATAGAAATTGTCTTCCATGAGCACCCGTAGACAATAATATTTATTCAAATCTTACACCGTCAGTGATATGACCACCGAAGGCCCTGATTATATATTAAAAACAGAGCTTTGGACTATACTATTTCCCGCTGAAAGGTGATAGTTCTCTCCATGTGTTCCCATACCTTTTTTATTTTACAGCCATTTACGTTTAATTAAGTCAACCTCCATCGTGTATTTGAAATACTTTTCTGCTAAATGTAGCTTTTTGTGGTACAGATTACGTAGTTTCGTTTGTGATATTAACACTGTGGCCCCGATTCTGATGTGGTTTGGAAAGCTTCCCAACCTAATGGGTTTGGGAGTGGTTTCCAACTAAAGCGGATCGCGAGAGTCCAACTGACCGAGAACGATGCATCTGGATGCTTCCACATACAATTTGGTAGGACTCCAATTGAATTCAGTGGGAGCCTTTGTTCCGACCGAATGCCTAGGCTCCCATTCAAGAAAGGGGTGGCTGGGGAAAATCGGGCACCCTGTGGCGGGCATTCCCTGGTGCCAGCCACACGGTGCATAGCTGGTAAGTGGAGACCCATGGGTACCCCCATGGGCCCAATTGAGAAGGCTCCAGGTGTCGGGGGGCCCACTACTGGCCCCCAAAATCTGATTCCCACTGCTGATTTGAGTCGGACAGCACAATTCGGGAAGGCTGTCCAAATCTAGCATTGTACTCGGTCGTTTGGAAATGTGGCCCGTACAGATGTACGATTCTGCTCTGTACGGCTCAGTCATTCCAAATGCCATCAGGTTTGGATTGGGATATTCCTAAGGTCTACCTCGCATGGTACTCTGTCGGTTGGAAACTTTTCCGAGTCGGTTGGAAAGACATGTTCCCGATCCGATTTGGACAGAGCAAATGACTCTAGGAGACCTTCCTAACCGCATCAGAATCAGGCCCTGTATATCTTTTATATTACTACCATTCTAAAATAATATATAATGTGCTTAAGTTCAGGGTATTTTTTAATATGTAGGGGTGGTAGGTCCTTGTGTCAAAAGTCATACACATTTTTTTATGAATTACTCGAGTTGTTGCTTGACGAGATATTTGAGAATTGCTGAAACAAGTATCTTATTAAGTTTAGATAGAACCGAAGTAATATATGTCTCGGACCTTTATTTTGCTTTCAGCCCTGGCACTTTATATTTTACAAATTAGGCATTGTAAGCTTTTATTTGGGACTTATATAGCTGCAGAGTATTGAAACGTGGAACTTGCAGTTTGTTTGGTTTTTCATAAGCAGGTCTGGTTTGGGGGTTTTCTCTTCAGCTGAATTTACACTTATTGTGATTGTGCCGCTATAAAGGTGAGTAATTTTTTATTTAATTGCAAATAGTTTGGAGATAATACATTCAAGAGAAGGAGTATTTAGGGTATAGTTTTTATCGCATTTTTGACGTGTTTTGGGGCATTTTTAAAAGTTTGCTTTTAGCCCTGGCACTTCATGTTTTACAAATCAAGCACTAGGTGTAGGCCTTTATTTGAGACTTATGTGGCTGTAGAGGGCTGGAAAGTTAAACATAGTAGTTGCTGCTTGTTTAATTTTTGATAGGCAAGTTTGTTTATTAAATAGCAAATATTTTGCAGACAATTTATTTAAGGGAAGGAGTATTTAGAGTGTAGTTTTTCATCGCGTTTTTGGCATGCTTTTGGGCAGAGTAGTGAACTCTTTAATGTCGTAAAAAGTTTCTCATCTCCCTCATCTATCAGCCAGACTTTTATCCCCACCAGCGATTGGACCAAGAGGATGGCCAGCTTCTTCCATGGAAAAATCTTAAGTATTCAGGACTCCTTTGCGGACCAACCCTTCGAGGGGGAGGTAGTTAATGATCCACCCCCTCGTTGCCGCATGGATCCCTGTCTTTTGCAATTCCCGAATATAAGCCTCAATCAATCTCTCTCTTTTATGAAAAACCTCAAGTCTGGTTCACCCTTAGACCCGTGCCCAACCAAAGTTTTGTCGTCCATAGCTGAAGTGATCAATCCGGCTGTTAACTCGATTTTAAACATCATATTGCAGGAGGGCTTTATGCCCCAAATTTAGAATAATGCCAAAATCCTTCCTCTTTGAAAAAACCTATGACAGGCCCCGAGGTTACCAGCAATTACAGGCCTATCTCCCGTCTGCCCTTTTTTGCCAAGGTTTTGGAGAAATACATGAACGAAGTTATCACAAACTTTGCAGATGACAACGCTCTCTTACACCCCAGTCAATATTGCATTAGAGCCAATTTTAGTACTGAAACGGCCTTGTTAGAGGTAGCTGAGACGATCAAAGTCACGTTGGAAAGAGGTGGAAACGCGGTTTTGGTGCTACTGGACCGCTACGTGGCCTTCGATACCATCCCCCACAAGCGACTTTTGCAGAAATCCCGCCCTTGAATGTGGGGGTTCCGTAGGGATCGATTTTGAGTCCCACATTGTTTAATTTGTACATGGCCCCTCTTGCCCTTTTTGCCGAGAAGCATAGCGCTAAAATAGTGTCATACGCGGACGACACTCAACTGTTGTTCACGTGCGAGAAGGGCTTTGACTTCAATGGGACCAAAATAAAGAACTACCTTGCTGAAGTCTTTGCGTGGTTTAGTTGTAACCGACTAAAATGTAACTGATAAATCAGAGAATATTTTCTTTTGCCCTCGTCCACACGAAGCCTGGTACTCTTGGTGGCCACAAGACATGTCCCCCCCATCGTCTGAGGTCTCTATTGTGAAAAATCTGTGGGTCAAATTGGATTCTGCACTCTCTATGAAGCCGCAAGTCCAATCAGTGGCAGGCACCTGTTTTGGGACACTGAATATGTTGAAAAACTTCCTTCCTCTACTATCAGTCTCTCATCGTAAAACAGTTGTCCAGGCCCTAGTGATATCGAGACTGGACTATGTCAATTCTCTGTAGCTGGGACTTCCAGAGTACCTACTAGGTCATTTGCAGACTATTCAGAATATGGCAGCCAGAGCCATCTTCTTAACTAGACCCAGGACACATACCTCTCATCTCTTATCCACACTTCACTGGCTTCCAGTGCGAAAGAGAGTTCACTTCAAAGCCTTAGTCTTGGTCTTCAAAGCTTTCCATAAGATTTGGGCTCCATACCTTAGGGAGAGATTTCGGCCTTATATGCCTCAGCGTTCTTTAGGTCTTCTACCCAGTGTTTGATCTTGACTCCGAGGGTCATGCTCTCACGGGTAGGGTGAAGATCTTTTCAAGTAGTAGCATCGGGACTCTGGAACAGCCCCCCCCACGTTGCGACAGATCCCGGACCTTCTGACCTTTAGGCGGAATCTGAAGACGTGGCTTTTCCAGCTTTAGGCTCTTCTGGTTCGGTGGTTGGAGTGTTTTGTCTGTCAGCGGTTATGGTGGTCTTTTCGTAGCACCTGGACACTCTTTAGAGTAGCCGTGCGCTCTACAAATTCCAGATAACATAACATAACATTTTGTAAGTTTTTTTTTAGCCCCAGCACTTCATGTTGTACAAATGAAGCACTTGATGTAGGCTTTTATTTGGGACGTATGTGGCTGCAGAGTGCTGTAGAGTAGAACGTGGCAGTTGCTGCTTTGCATTTAGCCCCGGCACTTCATGTTTTACAAATTAAGGACTGGGTGTAGGCCTTTTTTGGGACCTATGGGGCTGCAGAGTGCTGGAGAGTAAAACATGGCATTTGCTGCTTGTTTGGTTTTTATTATGCAAGTCTGGTTATTCAATTGCAATTAGGTTAAAGACAATACATTCAAGGGAATAAGTATTTAGAGTCTACTTTGTCATCGTGTTTTGACGTGTTTTTGGTCATTTTTAAAGGTTTGCTTTTAGCCCAAGCACTTTATGTTTTACAAATTAAGCCGTGGGTATAGACTTATTTAGGACGTATGTGGCTGCAGAGTGCTAGAACTTGGAACTTTCTGCTTGTTTTTTCTTTGACAGGCAAGTCCGGTTTGGTGCCTTTCTCTTAATCAGCAGTTACACTTATTGTGCATGCTTTTTGGGGAGCAGCTAGGCAGAAAGAGCTGGAATACGTCTAATGTGACCAAATAGGCAGGTTAGCATAGATTACCATTATAATAATGCTCTTTATTAAAAATACAACACTACTCATCAACTGATTGGCATTGCCAATGCTTGTTCTTGCTTACCATGAACTTGTGCCAGTTCAGCTTCAATACCCGCGGCACTGGCATCCACTGTAAGGATGGATTTTAACTTAGCATTAAAGGGTGTAAGAATTCCCACCTCCCAAATTTCCCTCTTTATGAGATCAAAGCATTGATGTAATTGTTTTCCCCATACAAAAATGGTGCCTTTTTAAAAAAGTAACCTTTAACATTCAGTCTTCTCTGAGAATCTTTGTACAAATTTGGAAAAATGTCCTATGAGGCCCAAGAACAACCTCAATTTTTCTTTATCACCAGGTGTGGGAGCTAATGGTATAGCATCTAAGAAATTTTCCTTGGGTCTAACTCCTTCAGAAGATATATGGTAACCCTAATACTCCACCTGGTCAACCAAGAATTAGCATTGCTCTCGTCTTAGTGAGAACCCCGCCCTTTTATCTTATGTAGGGCTTGCCTGATAATCAGGATGTGTTGTTCAACAGTATTTTCAAATACAAGAATATCATCCTGAAAGTACAGAATGTTGTTATATCTTTAAACAATTCACCCATCATGCATTGAAAAACGCTTCAGGCCAAACATAAATCAAACAGCATCCTAGTGCATTGAAAGATCCATACCAAAGTAATGAATGCTGTGAGTGGTTTGGACTGTTCGTGCATCTTGATTTAATGAAAAACATTCTTTAAGTCCAGTTTGGAGAAAAAATTCCCACCACTCAAAAGCTAAAATCAGTTTGTTTATGTTAGGCAGTGGATATGTGTCTACGACAACATTCTGGTTGAGTGATCTCAGATCAATGCAAAATCTGAGTTTATCATCAGATTTTTCGGTAATCACAACAGGGGATACACAAATGGACCTCTCGATAGGTACAATTACATCAGATGATACCATTTCTTTAAGCATTTTCTTGACCGCTGCACAAGCCACCAAAGAAATTCTCCGTACTTTGTGCTGTACAGGCACTGCACCTGGTTTTCATACAATTTTGTAGCCATACCCTTCTAAACATCCTAATTCTTTTCTAAAAACTTCACTATCTTCTTCTAATATGTCCCTCACACACATGTCATCAACAACCATCACCTGGCTTGGATCCTTGGGATTTTTGACAATGTTAAGATCATATTGATGCACCCAGCCTAATATGGGTGGCTCATCCATCGCCATGTAAACTTATCCTTGTATTACTCTCCTGCTGAATTCTATAGTTGTCTCCATATATCCTAGCAAATCAATACCTCTCCTTGATACCCTCCTGGATTGATCTCCTTAGGTGACAAGCTTATCTCCAACCACAGTCTTTCAAACACTACCTTAGGAACAATTGTGTATTTAGAGCCGGAGTCCATCATAAGTTAAACAACGTTCCCATTGACAATAAAGCCCACTGCCAGTCTATTTCTTCTGGCCTGTTCTTCTTCAGCTTCAACTGCACTTAAAATCAGATCTTCTTGTTCCACCATGGTATTATCGTCATCTACAGTAGCTACTCTGGGTTTGCCTGTCTGCTTCCATTCCACTGCAAAGTGTCCTCTACAGCCACTTCTCCTACCATTTTTATCTGTAGCTTCACATCTGCAAAAGTCGGCAGTGTGGCAATTACTGTCACACCTATAGCAAGATTTGGTGGATTGCTAAACTCTTGGTACATTGTGGCCAGATTTTAGCACTACAACCACTTCAGAGTCCTCTCCAACAATTGTAGAAACAGTACCACTATTGTTATCCCCTCTTTTGTCCATTTCTCGTATACAATGTTGCGATTGCTTAACCACTTTAGCAATATCTATGGCATCTTTGAGCGATGGATTCTTAGCTGCCCATAGACATTCCTGAGCTTTTTACATCTGCAATGAACTATCAGCTGATCACGGACTATTTCATCAGTCATTGGCTCCAAATCTATTTCATTTAGAATTTGTAACAATTTATCACCAAATTAATCTCCTTAGCAAATGTAATCTCTAGTCTTTTCCTCGCCTCCACATAGACATCCTCCATTGGGTTTCCATTGGGCTGGGAAGCAGGTGGTAAATATTTAAAAATGTGTTGCCCTTCTTTGCCAAAATTATTTACAAGTAAAGCCTTTTTACAGGAGGCACTGAATCGTACACCATCTAATGTTTCCAAGTAAGTCTCAAATGTAGTCAACCAATCCTCCCATTCGATTGAAAGAGGACCTGGTGAAGCCAGGAACACTGTGGGAGAGACAAGGTCACCATGAGACTGCATGACCTACAAGAAGGACTAAGGTTCAATTACACAAGATGATACCAACTCACAGGAGGAGAAAAAAATAATACAATTGGTAGTGATGTAGATGGTGTGTGAGTCACTCAGGGAAAAGTTAGAAATATTGGTGAAGCAAGAGTTAATAAGTAATAAACATAGGTGTGCGAGTCACCAATTGTGAGAAGATGTCAATATAATAATATTGACTTGCGAAGACAAGTAACTGTGCGAGTCACTGTAATACCTTCATGGATTCTGTAGTCAAAGTAAAGCAATAAGCAATGGTAAGGAAACACTGGTGTGTGAGTCACCGAGGATGAGGAGGATGAGGAGATGACTTGCGAAGGAAAGGAAGTGGGTTTGAATCCCATCCTCATCACTAAATTCCTATGACGTAAGGAAAACTGACCCAACATAAGGTAAGGTAGAAATCAGGACATTGTTGTGGCTCCCTGCAACATACAAGTAGCTGTCCCTCCGCCAGCCGATCTCCAACTGACATTAGTGGAACATAGGTCACACAATTAGAATCTGGAACACAAGAGCAGATTGTGTTCCACATTACTTAGACAGGACAAAGAAAAGGCAATGTACAGGTATAGCATTTAGCAAACATATCGACCTCACATCTTACAATTTGCACCAATTAAACTATTTTGGGGTCAGTCAATCAAAACCAAATCATTGTCAAACATTGAATTTGCACCATTTTAACATGTCTACAGGCAGACCTGATAGTTCATGCAATAAAATTAATCGTATAAAACAATATTGAATTATGAAGCTTTTCAAGTGATCCTAAAAAATAACATTTTCTGGTCTTTCGATGCAGTGTTTTGCTGCTAGAAGTCAGCAATCAATAAAGTGCTGTAGGACCTCAAGAACGCCAAACTGGCTCTTCCAGCTGCCGAATCTGGCTTAAAGGGACAGCACATGCACAGTACTTGGCCAGAACAACCAATGCCTTCGGCAGCCATCATTCTCATGACTTGCAGCACACATGCAATGCTTGGCTAGAACAACCAATGCCTTTGGCGTCCGTCAATCTCATGACTTATATCTTTGGTAAGGAAGTAAAGGTCATGTGAGTCAAACCTGCTTTTATCACCAATCTCGAATAGTATGATTCATCTGCTTTGAAAAAGCTGAAATAGTTTACCACTTCATAGTGCACAATAACAACTTTTTCAATTTAATTAGGACAGAGTTACCATGACACCATGCTTCCAGACCTAAGCTTTTCCTTTATAAAGCACTACATTCTATTGTTAAGCATTCCCAAGACTGGAACTTTTCATTCAACAGGCTGGTAGTGCATGCAGCGACCTCCATTAGATGGTTCTATGGCGGCAGGTTTTGTAGTCAAATAAAGATGCAAACACATGTAATGTTGTTTTATGCTTCTTTATTCAAAATGTATAGTAGTCATATTTTAACTATGTTTTTTTTCTGAAAAGATTGCAATGCTTTTTTCATTAATTATGATGTTTGCAGGTGGATATTGTTGGACTTGGCCCTTTCTATGGGGTCAGCCCCAGACTTTATGCCTTCACTCCTCCAGTTTCTGTTGAATTTGTTTTTGTTGGTCTTGGGGGCTCTGTGCACTTTACCACTGCTAACCAGTGCTAAAGTGCTTGTGCTCTCTGCTTAAAGCATGATATCTTTGGCTAATATCCAATTGGCATATTTAATTTGCTTATAAGTCCCTGGAAAAGTGGCACTACTTGTGCTCAGGGCCTTTCAATTAAATGCTACTAGTAGGTCTGTTACAATTAGCACACAATGTCCTGAAAGGTAAAAGTTAGTAGGCAGTTTATAAATAGCATGCATGTAGCATTACCAGGTTGGATAAGAAGGAGATAACTCAATTTTTGAATAGAAAAGTAGTTATTCATCTTTATATATTAGCAGTCATTTCATGGTTGGAGGTATACAGTTGAAAACAGCACTGCATAAATTGTAGGGACAACCACATGAAACTTGGTGCAGCAAAAGTGAATAAATAGTGCAAGTGGCGACGCAAGTGAAAGAGAGCAAAAAACAGCGTGGTCGGCGCACTATAGAGACGTGCAATTTATATACAGTGAGTGGCTAAAGGCAACATGTGTGACTTAGTGATATCACAAGGAGCACAGTTAATTTGTTTAGATTTGGAGCCACTGGGAAGAAGTGCGCCTATTAATTAGGCTGTTGGGTCGACGGCGTTTCGATCCGGACGATTTCGGATCATCATCAGGACTGGTTGTCAGATTTGAATAGTGCTGTGAAAAGAGGGAGGGATAATTTTAACTAGGGAAGGTGGCAATGAAGAATGGAAGGTATTGGGTTCGGGGTGTTGGTTACCTTATAGAATCCATGAAATTTGGAGTCCTTTAAGCCAACTGAGGTATAATTAGTCAAGGACCAACGAGGAATCGGGTCACAGGGAGAGCTGGAAAAAGAGAAGGGGAGGAACGGATAAGTGTCCAGCTAGTGAATGATGCGCCTTAAAAATAGAACGTCAGGACAAGGCAGGCAAGACAAACATACCTGGCTGATGTTGTGTATCAGTCTCAGTGCCAGTCTGGTTGGAAACGGCAGCAATTGGATGCCTTCACGATGTAATCAGCCACGTGAGTCAGCCGAGTTAACAGGGCGCTGCGGATTAAAGCGGGGCCTTAGTTAATGATATGTGTGTCTACGTACAAGCCGGGTTTATGAGTGGGGAAGGGGGTAGAGATGGAAGGAGGCAGGCAGCAATTACCTGGGTCAGTCAGCGCGTCCGTCTCGTAGAATGTGACAGGGTTTCTGCAGGCAGCGTAGGTCGAGAAAGGCACTTCCGCATAGAGGCGGCGGGGTGGGCGGGGCAGTCAGGGCACGTCAGCGGGGGTGTGTGAGGTAGCATCCATCTGGATAGGGCAGTTTAGCGTGACGATGGGGTGGGTGCCGTTGCTATGGTTAGGCGTCCCCGCGAGCGAAAACCGGAGTACTAAGTTAAAGGCGCACAATAAGTGCTGTAAGGGAGGGGGTCGGAGACCCAAATAACTCATGGGAATGACGGTTGGAATCAATGTGACCGGGGATGCGGGGAGGTCGCAAACGTTTGGTCACCAGAGCCAAGAAAAGAGCGTGGTTCTGCCACAGGGAACACCTTCTAACCACCCAACCAAAGAAAACAATGTCAAGGATTCCATTTGTTTCAAAATTCAACCCTCACAGCAACAAAATAAGCAAAATTATCAAAAGAAATTGGCCTCTGCTACGACCATATGAACAATTCAAGGATGAACCGTTATTTTCATATCAACGGGGCAACAATCTAGCCAACCATCTGGTACATGCCATTACCTGGCCTCAAATCCAACAAGATAGAAACACCCTAACAGCTGCGTGGGGCCTTGACCCTGTGGTGGGACATTATAAATGTCAGACCTGCAGTGTGTGCTGTCTCACCTCCAATACCAAAGAATTTGTTGCCAATGGTCGAACCTACAATCTCAAGAAACATACGAACTGTAGATCGCAGAACGTAATTTATGCCATCAAATGCCCCTGCGATCTGCTATACATTGGACAGACAACGCAAATGGTCAAGCAGCGCATCATCCAGCACAAAAGCCGCATCAACTGTAAAACTATGTCAGCCCCACTGGTTTCCCACTACCTACAGAATGGCCATTCGGATACAGATATACAATGGCAAGTGATTGAAAAACTGACACTGCCAATCCGTGGGGGGGATATCAGAACCCTCCTCAATAGAGCGGAATGCAAATGGATGACGATCAGTGACTCTATTAACAAAGGGCTGAACACCATCGATGAATGGAACAGCACAGTAACTACTTAATTTCATCCAGAAGACGATCATATACGTCTACAAAGCTGCTCTGGTCCCTGTACACACCACCCCTTCCCACCCTTTACTGAATACGTTCCATTTATAACAACGAGCCCCTGTTCTCTATGCATTTCTTGACATGAAAGTGACCTGAACCATTATTTTGAATTGAAGTGCAACCTGAGTTTACCCTGAACAATTTAAATGGAAATATATACTTGACATGGTTGTAATTGTTTTCATGTGATTGCCTTCGGTGTTTCTCCTTAAACGAAGCGCAAGTCTGACAATTAATGGCAGTTCAGTATGTCACTCTGACATGTTTGTCAAAATGGTTTACTCATGTGATCACACAAGTTGGATTACAATTTGATTTCACTATGACTCTGTACCCCCACGGGTTTACTTGCACCTCCCCTGTCTCTCCCCTTCCCTCCCTCCCTTCCCCTTCCCTGATTTCTATGTCCTTCCTATGTCCCCAACAACCCACACATCCCCCCCCTTTTTCCCCCCTCCCCTCCCCGCATCCCCGGTCACATTGATTCCAACCGTCATTCCCATGAGTTATTTGGGTCTCCGACCCCCTCCCTTACAGCACTTATTGTGCGCCTTTAACTTAGTACTCCGGTTTTCGCTCGCGGGGACGCCTAACCATAGCAACGGCACCCGCCCCATCATCACGCTAAACTGCCCTATCCAGATGGATGCTACCTCACACACCCCCGCTGACGTGCCCTGACTGCCCCGCCCACCCCGCCGCCTCTATGCGGAAGTGCCTTTCTCGACCTACACTGCCTGCAGAAACCCTGTTGCATTCTACGAGACGGACGCGCTGACTGACCCAGGTAATTGCTGCCTGCCTCCTTCCATCTCTACCCCCTTCCCCACTCCTAAACACGGCTTGTACGTAGACACACATATCATTAACTAAGGCCCCGCTTTAATCCGCAGCGCCCTGTTAACTCGGCTGACTCATGTGGCTGATTACATCGTGAAGGCATCCAATTGCTGCCGTTTCCAACCAGACTGGCACTGAGACTGATACACAACATCAGCCAGGTATGTTTGTCTTGCCTGCCTTGTCCTGACGTTCTATTTTTAAGGCGCATCATTCACTAGCTGGACACTTATCCGTTCCTCCCCTTCTCTTTTTCCAGCTCTCCCTGTGACCCGATCCCTCGTTGGTCCTTGACTAATTATACCTCAGTTGGCTTAAAGGACTCCAAATTTCATGGATTCTATAAGGTAACCAACACCCCGAACCCAATACCTTCCATTCTTCATTGCCACCTTCCCTAGTTAAAATTATCCCTCCCTCTTTTCACAGCACTATTCAAATCTGACAACCAGTCCTGATGATGATCCGAAATCATCCGGATCGAAACGCCGTCGACACAACAGCCTAATTAATAGGCGCACTTCTTCCCAGTGGCTCCAAATCTAAACAAATTAACTGTGCTCCTTGTGATATCACTAAGTCACACATGTTGCCTTTAGCCACTCACTGTATATAAATTGCACGTCTCTATAGTGCGCCGACCACGCTGTTTTTTGCTCTCTTTCACTTGCGTCGCCACTTGCACTATTTATTCACTTTTGCTGCACCAAGTTTCATGTGGTTGTCCCTACAGTTTATGCAGTGCTGTTTTCAACTGTATACCTCCAACCATGAAATGACTGCTAATATATAAAGATGAATAAATACTATTCTATTCAAAAATTGAGTTATCTCCTTCTTATCAACCTGGTAAGGCTACATGCATGCTATTTATAAACTGCCTACTAACTTTTACCTTTCAGGACATTGTGTGCTAATTGTATCTTAACTACCCAGTCCTGGTTTGGTCTATGGGTTGTACTCCTGTTTTCCTTACAACTAGTAGGTCTGTGGCATCGATTGTGCCATCCACTTAAGGAGCCCTTTAAAAATGTTGCAGGCTTGCCATTGCAAAATGTGTGTGTGCAGTTTAAAACTGCCAGCTCGTGGGCGTGGCTTGGCGCAAAGCTACGATTGCTGCTTTCTTCAAAGCTCTGTTACTCTGCCAGCGCAGTTTACCATCCGGGACCCATGTCATGCAGCAAAAAGGTCTTCGTTGGTAGGGGAACCTTCTTAGACCCCGGAGGTGGGACAAGGAACTGCTGGTCTTCATCAGAACGATGCTTTTTGGGCCTTACCGCCCACCTCATCCACATTAAAATGGTGGCGCCAGTCCGTGGCTCCAACGCTATGGACTATGAAGCTTTCTTTTGAGAAGGCTTGAAGAGCCCAATTTTGGTTAAGCCCCTGCCTGGTAAACTCCTCTCAATATGCAGACAGACGCAGTAAGCTAGATTTTTTTTTTAAGCCCCCCCCGGCACTATATTGCTCTTCCATTGTGACATAATGCTTCCTCAACATGGCAGAATGGTGGCTTTATGATTTTACCTTACTTTTTTACGCTTGGCCTGTCTTACCTGGGGAGTCCCTTACTGCCAGAACCGATATTGCTAAGACTGCAGAATGACCATAGGATAGTGGTACAGCGTTGTTTCTGTCATCCACATCATTGATGTGGAAGACACCGGGGGGAGTTTTGGAGATCCTGTGAGTCAATTGGCTGTGCACTACACCCTCTGTCGTAGACACGGCACGGCATTCAAACATTCAGGTGATGCATTCTCTCTACTTCAACACGACGAAGATTTTCTAGTGCTAACAGTGTGTTTTGCACATGGAGTGTTTTGTGCTAGATTACAGCCTTTCTCTTAAAAGGAGCAATTACACTAGGGTGCTAGATGTCATACATACAACAATGCGCGGTGACATGACTGTGTGACTTTGTTAAACCTGTAACATTTGAAGCAAGTTTGAAATGAAAGCAATCTCCCCCAATCCTTGAGTCTCCGGTCAAAGGCCCAGACTCTGCCACTACTCTTGAGGCCATTCTGCTTAAACTACACCGTACATGGTATCGCCCATGGTACCAAAACCAACACAGACCTCCTTCAGGTGGAAGTGGTGGGAATTTGTAAGGATTTTAAGGAACTAACAATAAGACTTTCAAATACAAAAATCAAAATCAGCATGGTGGAAGACTTCACAAATTAACAGGCTAAACAAATTCAGAATTTAGAACAGTCTATTTCCTCTCTAAGATGAGATCTCACGGAGCAGGAGGACCACAATATAAGAAGTAACCTGCACATCTTTGGTTGGGGTACTAGAAAGGGGTTCCTGCCCCTTTGGTTACTGACTTCTGGGTAGCCTGGATCCCAGCAGTATTACAAGTATCCTTTAAAAATGACTGAGATTGAAAGAGTCCACAGGGTTCCCACCTTTCAACCTAAAGGCATGTCTACTCCATGACCTCTGATCTTTAAACCACTGCGCCACCAACACACAGAACACATTTTAGCTCACATGAGGAAGGTAGGGTAACATATAACCATATCACAGGACTATGCTCGTGACACTGTGATCCGTTGTAAGGGTTTTATGAACCTCAGGAAAAGACTTTTAGATATGTGCATCCCTTTTTCCTTTTCAGGCCTTTGAAAATTCAGTATAACTGTCAGGGGGCAAAGAGAAATCTTTGTGGAGCCATCAGACCTTGCAACATTCTCGGATAATCATTCTGAATTGCCAATGGAATTGTACGAGCGACCTGATACGTCTATACTGCAACAAAGCTCATGACCACACTCAGGATCAGCTGAACTTGCCTTACAGGCTGTAGGCTCCTGGCAACACTCATGATGTGCTGTACTTGACTTACAGTCTGTAAGCCCTCCTGTGATCCATATCCTTTCACTGTAATCTGTAGACCCAGTTTACCATATCTCCTCTGTACTTCTTATCTCGGGGGAGAGGATCCACGTTATATATCACATGATATGATGTTTCTTGAGTTTATGTTGTAAATAGAGGGGTTCGACCCATGAGGTCAGTGGGACCTGGGTAATAGGTTGAGGTATATGAAGGGGTCCCAGACCAAACACACAACAATTACTTAATTTTCACCTAATTATTTGAATAGAATCAAAACAAAAGTAATGGTGGACAGTGTTTTTATTTTCACTGCACCAAAAAACATACATGGATTATGGATTCACTAGTATAGTACACAAAATTCAAGTGCGCCCACAGAAAAGGGAAAGGAGTGCAAGGGAAGGGGTGTATTTCAATTAGTTAACATCACTAATCAAAAAGTCATTAAGCACAAATCCACAAGTGAAACCATCATTATCATTGATCCATATGTAGGAGATCAAGAAAAAACACATGTTAAACAGAACATTTGACATGAGACAGAGACTCCCGTGATGATTATTATTATCAATCTTGGGTTAAGGAGTTCGTATGAGTAGATGATGGTCTACGTTTCGACCCAAAGGTGTAGGACAATGGATTCTTACTCGCGGGTCTTCATCAGGACGTGAGGGGGGGGGGTGAAGGATGAGGTGGGGCTGAGTCCTAGGTGTAAAATGAAGATAAACTACAGGATAATTGGTTTACTTATGTATTGTCTCAACCATTTTATATAGTTATTTTTTGTGCTATGTATTTATATACCCTGGCACACACTTTGATAACTCATAAGTGGGTTGAAGGTTAGCTATTATCCTCATTGAGTGTTCACTCCTATATATTATACTTATGAATGACTTCTGTTACATTTGTTAACTCCCACCTTCATTTGTTATGCTTTATTACCTGGCCGGTGTTTCTGTAAGGGTCATATCAGCCTTGGCTGTACTCCTAACATGTTTTTTCCCATGCAACCTGTCTTCTACATACAACACTTGGCAGGAAGGGGACATTGGGCCCCGTTTGTATGCCCTGGAATAAGTGTATCTCCTCTCATCTTCTTTCTTTTCCCTTTCCTCCCCCTTCTGCCTTCTTTGATTGATGGGATGTCTGCTTCAACACAACTAGCCCTTTATTCCTCTCAATCACATATTGAGCATCATTCACCGAAGAGTATATTAGAACTCCATAGTGTTCCCCTATGACGGACATAAAAATTGTTTTTTTAAACACCTTTTGACATTTTTATGCTGCTGTAGAAAATGTGCAATGTTGCGCCCTATTTACAAAGTGAAAAATCTAGGCAGATGTGTCACTTTGTAAACCCCTGCGCTACATTATACCTGCGTCAGGTATAATGTATTCAGGGTGGGCGCTCCCCGCATCAAAGCCTTGTAGAAGTGGCGCATTAAATTCTATAAGATTTCAGTGCACCACTTCTAGGAAGCCAGTGCGTCAAATTGTTACACCTGTCTCATAGCAGGCATAAAAGTGACACAGTGCTATAATCATAGCCCTCCTCCTGCATTGCTGGAGTTGCGTAATGCTTCATTCACCACTACAGCAATGCGTCCGTTTTGTGTTAACAGATACGTCAATAATACTGACGTTTCTGTCATTCCTTGCAACATGATAGGTCATACAGTAAATATGACGCATCCATCGTGTCGCAAGGAGGGCGCAGTGAAAACTGTCACATCGCTGTTTTCACACAGCGATGCCACAGTTTTCATAAATAAGGCCCCAAGGGCCTTATTTATGAGTAGTGACGTATCGCTGTGACAAAGCAGCGATGCAACACTTCTCAGTGCGCCCTCCTTGCAACACCATGGATGCGCTGTATTTACAGTACGGCACATCATGTTGCAAGGAGTTACATATACGTAAATATTACTGATGTATCCGTAGGCGCAAAAGTAACACATTGCTGGGGTGTGTATGAAAAAAGCTGCAAATCCAGCTATGTGTCCTTTCACATGGGGCAATCCCCATGCGAAAGGACCTGTATCACCCTTATGCCTATCATGAAGCAGGCATAAGGTTTTGATGCATTGGCATCCTAGAAGTGGTGCAGTGAAATCTCATAGATTTCACTGCGCCACTCCTATGACCCTTTCTTGAGGGGGAATGCCCACCCTGCATACATTATACCTGATGCAGGTATAATGTAGAGCAGGAGTTTACGAAGTCACACAACTGCCTAGATGCGTCACTTCATAAATATGGTGCAACGTAGCGCATTTTTACGCCAATGCAGCGTCACAAAAAGTAATGCAACTGCAACGTAAATGTGATGCAAGGGCTCATAGAAAAGCCCCTAAGGGTTGAACCACCCAGTCAAAAGGGCAAAAAATCTACATTACTGTGAGGAACTTTCTGGCGACCTGATTGTTCTCCAAGAAACCAGGATAGGGTTCAAGGAGGCCTTGTTGATGAGACAGGGATGGGTTTTTTGACATTGCTTGCTCTGAGGCTAACCAGAAAAAGAATGGGGTTCTTACTCTTATATTGAGAAACTCAGGTTTATCTATTATTGCAACAGAACATGATATTAATGGTAGATGGCTACTTATGAGACTGACTAATGGTGCTCAGAAGCTCTACTTTATAAATATTCACACTCCCAACACAGATGCTCCAAACTTTTTGTGTACTATAAACCAAAAGCTAGCCAATATCCAGCAAAGGTCTAAATTAATAGTTGTAGGGGACTTTAATCTCCCTCTGGGTCCCATCATGGATTGGCATTCAGTGTTTCAGTATAGAATTCCCAAAGAACATAAACAGTTACTTAACCTCTCCTCCTCACATCATCCGTTGGATGCCTGGAGACTACACAATCCAAAGGGTAGTGATTTCACTCCCCCCCCTCATTCTTGCTTCTCCCGTATTGACTATCTCCTTGTGGATGCCTCCTTGCTCAAGGACATATCTGGAACAAAAAAACACCCAATAGTTATATATCTGACAAAGTTACAATCTTGTTGTCCATTTGTAGCCTTACCGGACAAAAGCAGTAACCATAGTTGGCACCTTAACTCTGAGATATTAGATAATGAGGACGATATTGCGGACCTCAAAAGGGCGATTACTCTCTTTTTCAAAGAGAATGGGGAATATGTTAATTCTCCTATAGTACTTTGGATGCGTTCAAATGTTCAATGAGAGGACAGATTATTCAGAGAACGTCCAAAAAAAAGAGAAATCAAGAGACTGTTGGAGATGATATCAAAAGAAAAGAGGTCCTGTTTAGACACTCAAATAATCAATCTCTCTTACAGGAATTAAAACAATTAAAATACTCATTTAACTCAATTGTTAGCAAAAGAGCATATCTTGGTGTTCATGCACAAAAATCTTGACAACTACTGCTACTTAATAGAGCTGGCAAACTTGTGGTCACCAGTCTTAAATATAACAATCGCTACACTCAGATCTCCCACATTGGAGGCAAGGGTGGGTCACAAAAAACAGTAACCAATTCTTGAGAAATTTTGAGAATTTTACCAACAACTATTTACCCCTCAGTTGACATGTAATAAGACAAAATGCCTGGACTTTCTTACCTCAATTCCTATGTCTACGATCTCACAAGAAGATGGATAATCCCTGAATAGACCAATAGGTTCGGGAGATCGTCAAAGCAGTCATAGCCATTCGTTCAGATGAAGCTCCGGGCCCGATGACTTATCAATTGCTTTTTTATAAAGCTTTCACATCCTCTATTATAAACCATCTTAAAAATGTCTTTGATCAGTACGCCCTATCTGGCAAAGTATCCAGAACAGCTGCTGATGCCACTACTGTGGTCATACCCAAGGAGGGTAAAGATCTTTCTGATCCAAAAAATGACTGCCCTATTTCCCTTTTAAATATGGAAGCCAAAATGTTCATGAAGATCCTTGCCAATGGACTGGAGGGGCACATTCCCCAACTCATCCATAATCTACAAACGGGGTTCATTAAGGGATGTCTTGCCAGAGACGATATTCACACTTTTTGTCGCATTCTAAAAAAAAGCTTGTCTACCTTGAAGCAGAAAATGCATTTGATAAGTTGTCTTGGCCCTTCCTTCAAGCAGTAGTGGAATCACACAACCTGGGCGGCCACTTCATTAACATGGTCTTGGCCCTTTATGTAAACCCAAAAGCAAACATTAGGGTTAATGGTTCCACCTCTTCTTCTTTCCTCCAAGGAATGAGACAGGGTTGTCCTCTCACTCCTTTACTTTTCCTATTATCTATTGACCCCTTGCTTAAGCTACATAACGCTGACATGAACATCAGAGGTCTTCAGTTTGGTCAACACTGTTTTAAAACTGCAGCATATGCAGATGATATACTTGTTTTTTCTGAAGATATTGAGGCAGCTATTCCGTCTGTAATTAACATTATCAATGCCTTCTCGAAAGTGTTTGGTTGTATGCTGAGTAAGGATAAAACTGAAGTTTTCCCCTTAAACCCTTTTTGTCTCCTGACTCATCTAGGTAATTCAGGGATCAAATGGCAATCTACTCACCTCAAATATTTGGGGATTTGGTTTTGTAGAGATCTTATGGACACAACACTCTTTAATGAATCTCACCCTATCACCAAGGTCAGGGATCCCTTGAACGCCCGGTCACCCAAATTCATTACCTGGTGGGGTAGACTCCAAACTCTCAAAATGATGATTACGCCAATTGTGAACTTCTTACCTTCCATGCTGCCTATGAGACTATCTCCCTCCTTTTATCATGATCAGGAAAAAATCACCTCAAAGATCATTCGGAATCATAAGAGAGCCAGGATTTCCTACAAATCACTTTGGAGATCTGCTATATTAGGGGGGGGGGTGTAGTCTTCCAAATTGGAACCTATATCAAACAGCCTTTCTAGCAGTGCAAGGGTCTTCTTGTTTTCTCCCAGATTTGCAAAACACTCCCCCATGGCTATATATTGAACGTGACCCCTGCTCCCCCTTTGACACCCTCTCTCCTCACAATGAGGAAATTTACCATACCTCACTCTCACTGTATTCTTAATGATATGATTAATGCATTAAAAATGCTGGATAAATGACTTGAAGTACCCAGTAGCAACTCTAGCTAGGCGTCCCTTTGGTTCAACCCTAAAATTAATTCTGATTTTGATTATAAGATGGCAAACGTGGACATCCAAGGGAATCAGATTACTGAAAGACCTGTATGATGCCAAGCATGATCCACATCCCTTTTCTGCTCTATCTAGGGAACACGATCTCACCAATCTTAATTTCTACAGCTTCCTCCATATTATCGTCATACTAACTGAACTTGAGTTATCCAAACAATCAGCCGTAGTCACAACTCTTACCTTTTGGCAGCATTCCGGACATATCGCCTACAAAGTCTATTCATTTCTATCTGATCCCCCTTTGCCAATAGAATCAATTATCCGTACTAAGTGAGTCAAACACTCTGATAATGAGGTCTTTGATCACATTACCACTGAGGCTTGGCACACGATTGGCAAATTTGCCTTACATAACAAAATTGCCCCATCATTCATTCAATCTAAATTCTTCACAAGTAACCTCTTACATTGGACCCCTGTTCGACTACATAAGCTGAAACTAAGTAATAATGACAAATGCTGGAGTTGCAATATTGAGGCTGGTACACACCAACACATGTTCTTTGGTTGTCACCTATGACACTCATATTGGACTGCAATACAAACAATGGTGTCAGCAATCTTGTCTTCAAATATAAACATTGCCTGGTGCTGGGTGATTTTAATCTACATATGGATGTTCCGGAAGATACGGACTCAGACAGATTACTAGAGACACTGGAGGCGCTAGACTTGGATCCCAATGTCTCTTCTCCTACTCATGAAAAAGGCCATAGCTTAGACCAGATCTTTTCTACAATCACACTAGGCATGAGTCAACCCCTTCCTCTTGTTTGGTCTGACCATTTTCTTCTTGAGTTCACATGTGAGAAGACTTCTGACCCTACCAAGGCTCCAGGGAATTGCAAAAACATTAACTACAGACCCTTTCACTTAATCACACTGGACGCACTTCTTAAGGCACTTAAAAAGCACCCGATCATTCTCAGCGTGGACCTAGAGAAAGATGTTGAGGACCTCGATGACTGGCTTTTGTGCCGGGCTGGGGAACTTGCCCCCCCTGCCTCTCACTCTGGTAAGATGACCAGGCCATCCGTCCCCTGGTTCCCCACTGCTCTCAAAGAAAGTAAGAGATCATGCAAGCATCTTGAAAGGGTCTGGCGGAAAAACTTTGACCTTAATGATAAAATCATGTACAAACAGGCATTAAAGACCTATTTCCAACAAGTCCTGGAGGCAAAAAAAACGTTCTTAGCTTCCAAGATCGAATGTGCGTCGAACAAAAAGAAGGACATTTTTTAAATTGTCAGCGATTTCTCCTCCCCTGCAGTAGTAGCCAAGTCATTTTCTCCCACTGAGGTATGGACGAGTCGCATGGCATCCTATTTCCAGGATAAAATCGTAAGCATTCAGGAATCCTTCCTGAACTCTCCTCGGGCTCAGAGTGACAAGGGTGTGCCTAGTCCCCCTCAAAATCAAGTTAAGGGTCCTTCTTTGGAACAGTTTCCACTGATCCCAATGGAACAAACTCTTGGAGTCATGAAGGGCCTCAAATCCGGCTCTCCCTCTGACCCTTGCCCTGCGCACACATTGGCATCTATCGCAGATATCATTAAACCAGCATTCAATCAGATCCTTAATCTCTCCTTGAAGATGGGCCAGATCCCTGACAGATGGAAGAGAGCCAAAATCCTGCCTCTCCTAAAGAAACCTACCCTGGACCCTGAACTAGCGTCTAACTACAGACCCATATCACTGCTTCCCTTCATGTCCAAAGCCCTGGAAAAAGTGGTGAACAAGGTCACCACAGAGTTTATCGAAACCAACTCCTTACTCCACCAGAGTCGGTCAGGGTTCAGGGCCAACTTCAGTACTGAGATGGCACTCCTGGAAGTATCTGAAGCTATAAAAGAGGAAGTGGACAGAGGTGGCAAAGCCATACTGATACTCCTGGACTTATCAGCGGCGTTTGATACCGTCCCCACGATCGCGTCTCCTGCAGCGACTCCGGGAGTGCAGGTTTGGGGTGTACGGTACTCAACTGGTTCACCTCCTTTTTAAAGGACCACCAGCAAACAGTATGGGCTCCACCTTTTGCTGCCCCGATCCCACCCCTTGAGGTGCGTGTGCCCCAGGGCTCTATTTTGAGCCCCATCCTCTTTAATCTGTACATGACACCCCTCGCAAATCTGGCAGAGAACCATGGCGCAAAAATCATATTGTATGCCGACGATACGCAGCTGCTCTTTACCAGCGGAAAGACATGGACTTCATGGGCGACACGATTAACAACTGCCTTACAAAGGTATTCTCCTGGCTCCAGCACAACCAGCTTAAATGCAATCCTGGTAAATCAGAGATTATCTTCTTCGGGCACTGCCCCAGCAACCTCTGGCGCAGTTGGTGACCCGCTGACATGTCCCCTTCCACGTCTCCTGTAAAGGCAGTGAAAAATCTGGGGGTGAAGCTCGATGAAAATCTCTCCATGCAGGCACAGATCCAATCTGTGACTGGGTCCTGTTTTGGCCTATTTAGGATGCTGAAACAGTTTCTGCCCCTCTTATCTATCACCAACAGAAAAACAGTGGTCCAGGCATTAATAATCTCCAGGTTGGATTACGTGAATATACTCTATTTGGGTCTGCCTGAGTATCTACTGACTAGACTGCAGGTGACTCAGAACGCCAGAGCCATACTCATGTTGGGTCGCAGAGCCCGTATGGCTACACAGTTGAAGTCTCTTCATTGGCTCCCTGTCAGCAAGAGGATTCGTTTTAAAGCCATGGTCCTGGCTTTTAAGGCCCTCCACGGCTTAGGTGCTGGGTACATTACAAAAAGAGTTCAATTTTATCATCCTCACCGTGCCCTCAGGTCGGCAGCACTGCAACTGGCTCGGTCCCCCAGATACTTTCGGGCACGTATCGGGGGTCGCTCTTTCCAGGTGCAAGCAGCCAAGTTGTGGAACAATCTACCCATCGATCTAAGGTTAACTCAGGATCTCCTGGGGTTCAGGAAATCTCTAAAAACTTTGCTGTTTCAACAGTAGACCTCAGTACTTGGCTCCCTTTATTGGGCTGAGCCTTCATCCTGCTTCAGCGCCGGGACACTCAATCGAATAGCTGTGCGCTCTACAAATAAACTTTTAACATAACATAACATAACAATCTTTAACACTCCCATTGCTTTATCCTTTGCCATGGTTACACTGGGCCCCTGGGCCTCCCCAACTCCACTGCCTTTAGACTCTACAGATATGGCCCTGTTGGATTTGCTCTTAACCATTGCAGTTAAAATAATACTTATGGAATGGAAGTCTTTCCAACATCTCTTGTTTCATACATGGTGCACTTGGGTGTCATACCTCCGTGATGCTCATACATCACTCTTAGGGAGGCAGCCAGTCCCACCCATCTCTAGTAGGGTCTGGCAATCCCATAAAAGATACATGGAGCTAAGCTCTGAAGATCTTTTGAACCCTGACACTAACGGACCCTAGGGATCATTCTGAGTTCATGAAGCAGACATCCTGTGCTTTATCCTATATTGTATTCGCTTTCTTTCTTCTTTCCTCTCCTCCTTCTTTCCTCTCTTTTTCATTTTCTCTCTGTCGACTTTTTATGTAATATAGGCGATACCAATTTTGTTCAATTTCTCTACCCTGCACCATTTCATACTCGGTCTCATTGAAAGTATGGCTCTTCTTATTTTTTCTTAATCATATGTTTACTACTCTGTCACATGGTGGATTCATACCTCTGCTGCACCCATGTGCATGTACATCTTTTTGTGATTCATTACCGTACCAACAATATTATGCACTCAATTGTATTCTTATCTATATCCTGTTCTGTATTGACTCATTGTGCATAGCATATATGTCTGTTTGTAATCCCTCTTTACAAATTAATAAAAATTACTTGAACAAAAAAACCTGATGTGTCGACCTGGCAAAGTAAACCTTTTACCAGGCCCAAACCTTTCTTTTTAATACATATAAGTCTCCCCTAAGGTATGCCCTGGGCAGCTCCAAGGGCAGGGGGCAGTGTATGTAAAAAGTTGGGCATGTACCTTTAGGCTTTACTTGTCCTGGTAGTGAAAAACTCTTAAATTCATTTTGCAATACAGAAAGGCCTATCTCTCCCATAGGATAGGGGTTGCCTTATTACATTTTATATGTATCATTCCCAAATGGGAAGCGAAGACTAGCTCATGTCTGGTGTCTTTGAAATTGGGGTGAAAACCCCTATTTAGTGGTGAAGTCGGCTTTTTGATCACAATTTTAAAAATGACACTTTTAGTAAAGTTGGCATTTTTCTGACCTTAGTATTTTGTGCCTATAGCCTTGCCTGGGTCACATGACTGGGTGTAACTGGCAGTTGGACTTCGTGAATTCCTCCCAGACAGTCACAAAGTAGAGGGATTAGGTGTGCCTGAGTGGACCATCTGCTGGGAAGAGAGGGGGCAGAGCTGAGCACTGCCTCACTTACACCTGAATAGCCTGTGTTTTGTGTTCACACAAACGGCCTAACAACCCTGTGTTTTCACTTCAGCCAGCTTGGAGCCAGGGCAGGGGAGAAAGGAAATTCCTATGGACCAGCGTATAAAAGAAGTACCTCAGATACCTACTCTCCAGTACACTTTGGACCTGTGAATACCCAGCCATTGTTAAGGACTGCTGTGCTGCTACAAGGACTGCCCCTCTGCTGAATTGTTGCTCTAAAGGACCTGCTTGCCGGTTTTGCTGTCCTGCTGCTCTCTTGCCTGGAAAGAAGAACTGGACCTGCCTCTTCATCTTGAAACTAGGACCCTATAGGTACTCAAGGGCTAGTCTGCTGGCCTCCTGATCTGAACCTCATGGACACAAAAGGTTCCCCAACCAGCTGCTGTATCCAGCTGTAGTGTGTTCCTGACCCCAAAGTTGTGCCTGGACCCTCTTTAAATCAAGCTTTTGGGCTCTTCGTGAATGGGAAAGCTTGCACCGGAACCATGCCGCTCTCACCGAAATTCAGCAAGAGCAGCTGGCAGCCCGTCTCTTCACAGAGCAAGCATCAATCAACTGCAGAGTACTGCCACTGTGAAGCTCCAGCCTAATCGGCTTGCTCTTTGCGCCACACAGACCATCGCCCACGACCCTCTCCTTGTTCCCTGCGACTCTCTCCAATGCAAACAGGACTTTTGATACAAAACTTGGGAAGGTAAATCTTCAACGAGACTAATCTGGAACTGATTCTGACCCACACTCCATCACTGTCAGCCTGACCTGGTCCAGGGAGACCAGATAGTCGCGGTTGTCGCTTTATGATTTTTATTGCTGCTTTTCATTTTATTCTTTGAAAATGTATAACTCTGGTCTTACTGATTGCTTTTCTGTTGCTTTGGTTGTGTTTTTTTATTTAATTTTGATCTATTTTTTTTTAACCTGGTGTTGGATCTTTTTATGTAGTGTTTTCACTGCTTTACTGTTTGAAGTGTTGCAAAACTACTTTACTCATTGCCTCTAAGTTAAACCTGACTGCTCTGTGCCAAACTACCAGGGGGATGAGCAAAGGTTAATTTAAGGTTTGCTTGTGCTGTACTCTGACTAGAATTGTGGTTGCTGTTTGACCAGGGCTCAAACCTCAGTCAACCAGTAATCCAGTTTCTAACAGACATGCTTACTGAAGTCAGTGACATAGTGATTCCTTATAACATGTGGTGCCAAGTCTTTTATTATGAGGCCATGACAATGTCAATAGGCCTGTTTGTAGTATAGTAATACCCTCTTAAATGATTATGTGCTGTATGCAATTGGAGGTGGCACTATTATTTTTAGGGTCATTACCCTTTAGGGGGCAAAGGTAATGTCATCAAAGGTATTTCTACCGGCATTATGTATATTTGTAAATTGCTGCGTAGTATTAAGTAGTGTGGATTTACTAAACATACTTTTCCTTTTCTAAAGAAAAAGCACAGACATGGCAATAATTTATTAAGTATTTTTATTGTGTGCCAGTAAATGGTGATTACTAACCAGCACCACCTGACCTGAGTAGTCCTTGAACTGCTTTGCTTTACTACCCTAAGAGAGTCCAGCGCTACAATGGGGTGCTTGCTTCTCAGTGAGGGAGTGATTGTGGACCTCTTACTTGAACAGGTCTCACATCCTGAATAACTAATATCCCAGTTTCCTTACAATACACAAATTTCCAAACATGGTTAAA
Organism: Lissotriton helveticus; assembly: GCF_964261635.1. NCBI lineage: Eukaryota > Metazoa > Chordata > Amphibia > Caudata > Salamandridae > Lissotriton > Lissotriton helveticus. The sequence goes on from NC_136068.1 coordinate 768,710,492, forward strand.
GATTTTTTTTAAAGTAGCTGTGCTGCATTGTGTGAAAGGGAGAAAGCAGAACAGCATTGTGACGCGGGGGACCCGGACTCGGGCCCCCCTGGCCTGCCTATTCATGTGTTGCCTATGTTGTTACAGAACACGGACTCCTGGAAATCAACGGACGTTGCCAGCTGTCTACCGGTGTTGGAAAGTGAGGGCCCCTGCACCTTTAAGTGGGCGGCAACGGAGCCTGGACCCGCCCACATCAGCTCAGTAAAACCCAGCCCAGAACCGAGACAGGTGTGTGATACACCTGGAGGAGTAGAGTGGAGACTGGAGTGCGAGGACGGAGTGGAGAGGCGTTGGAACGAGTTCGGAGCGGAGTGGCGTGAGAGCGAGGACGGAGAGGAGTGGTGGAGGATCAAGGACGGAGAGGAGCTGAGGACGAGCCAGGACGGAGAGGAGTGGAGGAAAACCGAGGACGGAGCGGAAGAAGGCAAAAACAACAGCCACAGCGGGAATAGACGAGACCAGGACGGACCGGGAGAGGAGAGCAGTGGAGTCATCCCCACGGAGACGCGAGACAGCAGCGACACGCCAGGAGGCCACCGAGAAGGCGCATCGCCCAGCCACGCTTCCCGGGATGTGTGGCTCGGACAGGTACGGTCTCGTTTCCTGGGCTGGGCGGGACGTAGTTTGGGCAAACCACCTTGACCCTTACGCGGCACAGTTATCTTTATTCCCGGACGTTCCCCTGCACCATCCCTCACGTATAGCGGGGTAGATAACTTGCACGCGTGTCTCCTCACTACCCACCCCTCACCTCTGTTCGGCTAGAACAGCCGAGTAACCCTGGTTCTCTTTTGTTTTCTGCACTCTGGCAACCTTCCCCGGATTCCACGCGACCACGGCGGAAGCCAGGACTACGACTCCCAGCAGACACCGGGAAACGAGGAGGCGGAGCGGAGTACGAGAGGCCGCTGAAGAGGCTGCTAACCCTCTACCCTTCTACCGGGTCCCGGTTGCAAAGCGTAGACTGTATAAAACAATAAAACCTGCACTACCCACAACCCCTTTGTCAGTGGATTTGTTTGACTCCCCGGCTGAAACCCCACAAGTGGTGGAGAATGCGGGCATAGCCGAGGAACCCATCCGGGACACGACGATGGAGGAGATCTTACAAGCCCTAGTGAAAGGCCAAGAGCAGTTGGGATGGGCGGTCGAACAGCAACTGGCCGCCGCCCAGCTGGACAGGGAAACCTTTAGAACGACGGTGGTGAGCCAGCTAGAGGGGATGCGCCCCACCGTAGACCCAGCCAGCAGTTCGGGGAGGGAGAGTCGACCCCCGCCCACCCCAGCAGGCATCTCCTTGCAGAAGTACGTCTCGGGGGAGGACCCCGACGCGTTCCTCACGAACTTCGAGAGGGTGGCCTTGGCTTGCGGATGGCCCCTGGATAAATGGCCCTTCTTTCTCGCCCCCCTTCTCACCGGCGAGGCTCAGGCGGCCTACCAAGTCGCCAATGGGGACGGACAGACAGCATACGGACCGATCAAGATGATCATTCTAGACCATTTGGGTCTGGACGCCGAGGCGTATAGGGTGCGCTTCCGCAAGGAGAGAGGGCAACCTGGGGATAACCCAAAAACGTTGTTCTTTCGCCTTAAGTCAGCAGCTGACAAGTGGCTGCTCCCCGCTTCATGCACCAAGGAGGAAATCATGGACAAAATCTACTTGGAGCAATACCTCGAGGCCCTACCCTTTGGGACCCAGAGGTGGCTACGACAGCATTCCAGGCTATCCACTGCCCAAGCAATAGAGATGGCGGCTACCTACGCGCGTGCCCAACCCCGCCTGCATGCGTCAGAACCCGAGAAAACGCCACGACCTGTTCCCCGGCCCGAACGTAGAGTGCGGGCTCCCCCTGGGCTACCGCCTCCCAGACCCTTCCAAACGGAGACCCCATTCCGGGGCCCGCAGTGTTTCGACTGCGGGATGTGGGGACACATCGCCCGACTTTGCCCTCAGAAACGCTCCCAAGAGGAACCGATGGACGTCGGCTTCCTGCCCAAGGCGGTCATGTATTCAGCGGAGCTCGGCGGAGCCTATCACGTGAGTGTTGCAGTTAACGGTAAGGTGGTCAAGGCTCTCCTTGACTCGGGATGTAAGCAGTCAGTGATGCAGGGTTGTTTCGTGAGGCCCCTCCAGGTAATGCCAGTAGCCGTGGTATACATCAAATGTGTACATTGGGACGTTAAGGGGTATCCGGTGGCGTACGTCCCCATTGAGGTAGAGGGAAAGGACACAATGGAGGTGAAGGTGGGAGTAATGGACGCTCTACCAGAGAATCTCATCCTAGGGACGGACAATCCCCACTTCCTGGAGCTCTTTAAAGACCGCCTGCAACAGAAGACAGAGACCGAGGCCGTAGCCATCCCGGCTCTAACATCGCCTGAGCCGTGGGAGGGCGATAGGAGTTTCCGCTTTGCCCAGGCCAATGATGCCAGCCTACTCAACGCCTGGGAACAAGCCCACCAAGACCTGAACAATCCCCAACCACGTTATCCGAAATTCCTGATCAAGGAGGATCTCCTCTATAGACAGGCCAAACAAGAAGACCCCATGCAACTACTAGTCCCTACTTGCTTTCGGGAGCAAGTAATGTTCTACGCTCACACACATTTGCTTGCGGGCCACATCGGGAGTGAAAAGACCACCCAAAACGTTCTGCGAAGTTTCTATTGGCCAGGCATCTACCACGACATCAAAAAGCACTGTCAGACCTGCGACCTGTGTCAAAGGAAGAACACCCAGAGGCCAGCCGCTGTGCCACTTCAACCCCTACCCATAATCGGAACCCCTTTTGAGAGGGTTGGCATGGACCTCATAGGACCATTACCCCCGACCCGAAAAGGATACAAATACGCCCTCGTAATCGTGGATTATGCCACCCGTTTCCCTGAGGCGTTCCCTCTGAAGACTCCCACTTCCAGGAACATCGCTGATAAGTTTATGGAACTATTTTCACGGGTGGGATTCCCCAAGGAGATCCTGACGGACCAGGGGACTCCGTTCATGTCCCGTGTGATGAAGGAAGTATGCCATCTCCTGGGGCTCCACCAGATAAAAACATCGGTATATCATCCCCAGACGGATGGCCTGGTGGAGCGGTACAATGGGACCCTTAAGACCGTACTCAAGAAAATGCTTACGGTGAACGAGAGTGATTGGGACCTGCTCCTTCCGTTGGCCCTGTACGTCATCCGGGGCCAGAAACAGAGCAGTTTAGGCTGTTCGGCGTTTGAGATGCTGTACGGACGCCAACCCCGGAGCCTCCTGGATATGACCAAGGAAGTGTGGGAAGCCGAGCCAACGGGAGAGACCAGAACCCTCCTAGAGTACAGCCAGAATCTAAAGAATAAGCTCGGGAAGATCCGAGAATTAGCATTCGCCCACCTGGAGGGCAGTCAAAGAAAGCAGCAAGTACACTACGACAAAGGGAAGAAGTGGAGACAACTGCAAAAAGGCGATTGGGCCCTGGTACTGCTGCCATCCACCTCCAAGAAATTCCAGAACGAGTGGCAAGGACCCTACGAAGTCATTGAGACCATAGGAAAAACCACGTACCGACTACGCCTGACGGGGAGGAAGTCACAGGTATTCCACATCAATCTCATAAAAAAATGGCTGGGGACAACCCCGGTGGCATCCCATCTGGCGGACACAGTCAATAACAACAAAGAGACCACGCTGGGAGAACTGGTGATCAACGAGGAATTGTACAAAAATGAGCAAGAGGGATTACAAACCATCCTACACCCTTTTGAACACATTTTCTCTGACCTACCGGGCCTAACCCACCTGGCGGAACACAGGATAGAGACCCCCGTCGGTGTTACAGTCAAACAACGCCCCTATCGGATACCAGCAGCAAAAAGGGAAGCCATCAGGAGAGAAGTCGACGAAATGATACGGTTGGGAGTGGTTCGGCCGTCCCGAAGTGAATGGTCCTCGCCCATCGTGATGGTGCCAAAACCCGACGGCAGTAGCCGCTTTTGTATGGACTTCCGGGCGTTAAACGCGGTATCCTCATTTGACGCATATCCCATCCCCCGTATCGACGAGCTTGTTGAAAAACTTGGTGACTCCAAATACATCAGTACCCTAGACCTTACCAAGGGTTATTGGCAGGTTCCGCTGCGGGAAGAGGACCGAAAGAAAACGGCTTTTTCAACCCCTGATGGGCTGTATGAATTTAACGTCCTCCCGTTCGGATTGCATGGCGCCCCAGCCACATTCCAGAGACTGATGAACGAAGTGCTGCGGGGACATCAGAAATACAGCTCGGTATATCTCGACGACATCATTATCTTTAGTCCTTCATGGGAGGACCACCTACAACATATCCATACCATACTCCGACAGTTGAGAGACGCAGGACTCCACGTCAACGCCAAGAAATCCAGGGTCGGGTTTCAGAAAGTGAAATACCTGGGCTATCTATTGGGACATGGAGCAATAGAACCACAGATAGAAAAAGTGAGAGCCATCGCCGAGACATCCTTCCCCAAAAACACCAAAGACATGAGAGCCTTCTTGGGGTTAGTGGGCTACTACCGAAGGTTCATTCCCTCTTTTTCGGACATAGCGGCCCCATTGACGGATACCTTGCAAAAACAGCAGAAGGGGTGCGACTTCCACAACCCTACGCCAGCTATGTGGAAGGCCTTCCAAACACTGAAGAGAGCCATCACAACGAGCCCTGTGTTAACATCACCAGATTTCTCTAAGCCATTTATCCTTCAAACGGATGCCTCAGACTTTGGTATCGGGGCCGTGTTGTCCCAGGACTCAGGGGAGGGGGGAGAGAGGCCCGTTCTGTATATCAGCCGGAAACTGTTACCTAGAGAGGTGAAATATCCCACCATCGAGAAAGAGTGTCTCGCCATACGATGGGCGATCGACAAACTGCGGTATTATCTGGAGGGGCACCAGTTCATATTGTACACTGACCACGCTCCCCTGTTATGGATGAGCAGGAACATCTCAAATAACCCGAGGGTTATGAGGTGGTTCCTTGCACTGCAACCCTTCAGGTTCCAGGTCCGCCACAAGAAGGGATGTGACAATGCCAACGCGGATTTCCTGTCCAGGTTTCCTCTCCCCGATCGGGAGAATCCTAGGGGGGAGGTGTGTGACGCGGGGGACCCGGACTCGGGCCCCCCTGGCCTGCCTATTCATGTGTTGCCTATGTTGTTACAGAACACGGACTCCTGGAAATCAACGGACGTTGCCAGCTGTCTACCGGTGTTGGAAAGTGAGGGCCCCTGCACCTTTAAGTGGGCGGCAACGGAGCCTGGACCCGCCCACATCAGCTCAGTAAAACCCAGCCCAGAACCGAGACAGGTGTGTGATACACCTGGAGGAGTAGAGTGGAGACTGGAGTGCGAGGACGGAGTGGAGAGGCGTTGGAACGAGTTCGGAGCGGAGAGGCGTGAGAGCGAGGACGGAGAGGAGTGGTGGAGGATCAAGGACGGAGAGGAGCTGAGGACGAGCCAGGACGGAGAGGAGTGGAGGAAAACCGAGGACGGAGCGGAAGAAGGCAAAAACAACAGCCACAGCGGGAATAGACGAGACCAGGACGGACCGGGAGAGGAGAGCAGTGGAGTCATCCCCACGGAGACGCGAGACAGCAGCGACACGCCAGGAGGCCACCGAGGAGGCGCATCGCCCAGCCACGCTTCCCGGGAAGTGTGGCTCGGACAGGTACGGTCTCGTTTCCTGGGCTGGGCGGGACGTAGTTTGGGCAAACCACCTTGACCCTTACGTGGCACAGTTATCTTTAATCCCCGACGTTCCCCTGCACCATCCCTCACGTATAGCGGGGTAGATAACTTGCACGCGTGTCTCCTCACTACCCACCCCTCACCTCTGTTCGGCTAGAACAGCCGAGTAACCCTGGTTCTCTTTTGTTTTCTGCACTCTGGCAACCTTCCCCGGATTCCACGCGACCACGGCGGAAGCCAGGACTACGACTTCCAGCAGACACCGGGAAACGAGGAGGCGGAGCGGAGTACGAGAGGCCGCTGAAGAGGCTGCTAACCCTCTACCCTTCTACCGGGTCCCGGTTGCAAAGCGTAGACTGTATAAAACAATAAAACCTGCACTACCCACAACCCCTTTGTCAGTGGATTTGTTTGACTCCCCGGCTGAAACCCCACAAGCATCATATATACTAAAATATGGTACTGCTTTCATTTCTTACACCGCTGGCACACTTTAGGCTGCCATGAGCCAATGCTCACACCCTTGCACCAGAGTGCAAGGGAGTGTGCATTCTGTAAGGAACAGTTTTTGTACTAGGAGGGGACCCTTCTCGTGTAAAAAATATCCGTTAACATTTTTTCTTGCTTTGTATGTGTGCTTTACTGTATACTGTACTGTGTACTGCAGTATGCAAAGTAGGAATAATGAGGAGAAATAAAATCATTTCTCCTTGTTATGCCTGCCCTGAGGAGGCAAAAGAGTTTGGCACACATCTCTATCTATGAATGTTTGTAGATAGCTATTGGTACCAAATCCCATGGGTAGGTCCATGGGAATTCAAATGTACCAACAATGGAAAGCCCCCTTGACGCAAAGTAATGGAACGCAGCACATAGCGCAACTTTGCAATACTTTTGGAAACTATCCAATTCAAATCCTAATTAGAGCTGGCTAGTAAATTTCAGTATAATTCTTTGCATTGGATTTGCGTATAACTGTAACGCAAACCAGGCACAAAGCCTGTTTTCTCAATTATTTGCATTTGATTGTGATTAATGTGAGAAATCTACTGTGCATGTTGTAATGCACTTACTAACTTCCTATTTGTATGTTCTCCATGGAAAAAATATTATTTTCCCAAGAGAAACCATTTCCCTTGCATCCACCACCCTCATTTTTAAGGTGTTCCCTTCCCACTCAGGAAAGAGATTTACTCCAGCCCTTTCGAGAAGCAAATATTTAAGTTTTTACAAGATGAGAAGCAGATTAGAGACAAATGAGAAAAGAACAAGAACGTACCATTGAAATAATTAACATAGTGCAAAAGATAGCTGTAGAATCATTATGAGAATGCAAAGTCCTGCATAAGCCACACAAGTGGAGGCAACAGTGAGAAAACCTACCCAGTAGACTCCTGTGATAATAACAACTGTAGATCACTGTTGGAAATGGGGTCTCTAGTTAGAGGGGTTTGCATCCTGTCCAAGTAGGGACCCTCACTCTAGTCAGGATAAGGGAGTCACACAGCTAAGATAACTCCTGAGAACCAGTGGCGGCTCCAACACTATGGCAGAGGAGCATCGCTCACTGCTTTTGAGCAATGCAAAGCACGAAACATAAAATCATAACTTTGTGTTATCATCATTTTATTCTCCGTGCTGCTTTGCGGGCAGCCGGGGCTGCTTGGCTCTGGTTGCAGGGCAGGGGAGGAGTGGTTAGCCCACTCCTAAGTGTGGAATGACTGTTTGGTCACCCTCTCGGGCCACCCAAACCAGTCATGCTTACTTTCCCTGTTCTCTATGGAGACCGTATTACAGCCTACATGGAGAACATGTCCACCCCTCCAGCCCCTCTCTGAGCACCGTGTCACAACACTCAGACCAATCACAATGCTGCCTTGCAGTGTTTTGATTGGTCAGGGGAGTCTGGGTGCTTACCAGTCACAATGCTGCATTGCATCGTTGTGGTTGGTCAGTGGGGCCTGGCTGTGCTTCATGTTCGAAGACAAGGAGAGCAGAAGCAGAGACGGGTATGTTTTAAAAAAAATATTGCACACTCAACCCCCGCCGTGCAACTCCCCCTGCGACACCCCCCTGCCCCACCAGCCACCACTGCTGCTCACCCCCTTGCTACCTTCACACAAGCAGTCAGGCTTATCTCAGAGGCAATGTGTAAAACATTTGCACATACACACAGTAACAAAGTGAAACACTACAACAGAACACCACACCAGTTTAAAAAACGAACCAATATTTATCTGAATAAAACAAGACCAAAATCACAAAACTCCAACATACACAAGTCAAAGTATCACTTTTAAAAGGTACAAAATATTTCTGTCCATAGAAACTATGGATGTGTCACCTTTAGCACAAAGTACCTGGGATGCTTCAAAATCAGACGCAGGCGAGGTGAGGTGCCAGATAAGCAAAGCGATGCATTTGGTTACTTACTCCCAGGGGAGGTGGTGCGTTGGTTCCTTACTGCCAAGGAAGGTGATGCGTTGGTTTCTTGCAGTCAGGGAGGTGATGCCTTGGTTCCTTACTGTGAGGGGAGGTGATGCATCGATCTCCGGACACGTGGCCTCAGTGTCTTACTGCTGGGCAACATTAAAGAAGAACTTGGCACCCAGGGATAATCATCGAAAATCCAGATGTGCTGTGTCAATGCAGCAGAGCAGGCACTGCGTCAAATTCATAGCTGCAAAGCAGGTGATGGTTCACGTTCTTCAGCTGCGCATCAGGGCCGCGTCACAGTCGGAGCAGCCGCCCGGTAGTCGGTGACACTGTGCTCGGGACTCGGTGATCTTTCCATTACATGGCAGACACTGTGTCAATTCTTCGGCCGCACAGCACAATGGTGCTGCAACAGGAAAACAGGCGCTGAGAGTTGATGCATGGATTTTTAGCTCAGATTTACCAGATTCTACTTTCAAGGGCTCTGGAACTGGATTTTGAACTACTTGGCAAGTAAGGGCTCCCAGCAGAAGACCCCAGGCACTGGTAGGTGAAACTTTTAATGGCCCTGAGACTTCTTAACAAGAAGCAAGCCCTCACAAGCCCTTGGAGAACCTTGGAAGCAGGATGTACAAAGCAAAGTCCAGTCCTTTCACTCTCAGGATGACAGAACTAGCAAGCAGCAGGTCAGCAAAACAAAGCAGCAAGTGAAGTGCCAGTCCCTCCCACAGCATCTAGCTCTTCTTCTTGGCAGAATATCCTATAGTCCACAAGTGTTCTGAAGTTATGGTGTCACAGCTTCAGTACTTACACCAGTTTCTGCCTTTAAAGTAGGGAAACGTTCAAGGAAAGTCTCTGTAATGCAGAAGACCCTGCCTTTCCCTGGCCTGGCTCCAGACACACTACGGGGGTGGAGACAGCTTTATGTGAGGACAGGCGCGGGCTTATTCAAGTTTCAGTGACAACACCTCCCACCACTGTAGCTCAGGAAGACCCATTAGACTGGTGATGGGCCATCAGGATATGTAGGGCACACATCAGCTTCCTTTGTGTGACTGTCTAAAGTGAATGCACTAACAGCCCAAATGTCACCCTCCCTCAGAAGTGTATTCCACAGGCAGGCAGAGGCACAGAATGGTACAGCAAGAAAATTCTCACTTTATAAAAGTGGCATTTTCAAAAAGCAATTTAAAAACTGACTTCATTAAAAGATGTATTTTTTAAATTGTGAGTTTAGGGACCCCAAGCTTCAAATATCTATGTATTCCCAATTGAAAGTTACACTTGTGAGATGTTGCAAGGCAGCTCCAATGATAACCTATTGGAGAGAGCCCTTGCAATAGTGAAAAATGGAATTATCAGTATCTCACTTTCAGGAGACGTAAAACACACCAGTACATGTCCTACCTTTTAAATACAGTGCACCCTGACCATGGGGCTACTTTGGGCCTACCCTAGGGATGTCTTATATGTAGTAAAAAGGAATCTTAGGACTGGCAAGTGGTTGCACTTGCCAGGTTGACATGGCAGTTAAAAACTGCCTACACAGACATTGCAGTGGCAGGCCTGGCACATGTTTGCAGGGCTACATATGTGGGTGGAACAATCAGTGCTGTAGGCCTACTAGTAGCATTTAATGTACAGGCCCTGGGCACACTGGGTACACTTTCTAGTAACTTACTAGTAAATCAAATTTGCCAATCATGGATAAACCAATTTCAGATACATTTTATAAACTGAACACTTGCATTTTAGCACTGGTCAGCATTAGAAAAGTGCCCAAAGTTCTAAAATCAGCAAAAACAAAATGCAGCACACAGTCAAAAACAGGAGGTCAAAAGCGAAAAAGACATGTGGAAAACATGCCAAAGATGCTAGGTCTAACAGGCAACCTACATTATGAATTGGGCAGGAGTGATGTGTGGCTAGGAGTCATGGTGCAGGGTGATCCAGCGGGCTATAGAAAATATATCATAAACAACGCTACCCAACTTCATAACCTATAAACAAAATTCTATACTAAATATGGACCCATTTATAAACCTGATATATTTTCGGCCTACTGAATCAGGTGGTCAGAATAAATCTATATACACATTATCTACAAACTATATACAATTTTATACATTTGCAGAAAGAATATTATCGTTATAATAAAACCCAACCATTTAAACGACCACCATAGGCGACGTGATCTAGCTAATAGTAACCTACACTTCTGAATAACCAAGACCAGCTTGTTTGTCAAAAGTAAGATTTTATTTTCTAAATTATGGTATGTAAATTGATAGTTTTATAAATGAATTTTATTTGCAATAAAGCAAGCATGATTATAAAGAAATATGGAAAAACACAATTTAAGCAAGTGAATCAATTTTAAGGTAAATTTATAAAGTTTAACATTTTTAAAACCTAATTCCCTAACTGAGCTAAATAGATAGAAATTAAAGTAAAGTTCTTTGAGGATTCTTACGTGCTCCACGCAAAGTCCAGCAGCACTTCACCCTCATCGGAAAGTCAGAAAGCAGCAGCCAGCCCAACCCTAAGGGCATGACTTTTTATACCTTTCTACGCTAATTAAACTAGCAAAGGAAAGTTTTCAGAAATCCTCGACGTCCCATTGGCTGAGAGTGACAAGTGACATGTCACCCGTTTCTCAAAAAAGTTCCATTAAATCATGTCTCATAAAGACCATTGTCTCTTCCACGTGAAGCCAGAAGCTTCCTGCGTTTGCAACTATGTATTAAGTCATCCTCGCAGCTTCCATAGACTTTCAATACAACTTCCGCGGATGCCAAGTTAAGGACTGACAAAATGTTCACTTTCGACCTTGGCCATGTCCGACAGGATGATGTCAGCTCATCAGTTTTTGCTTTGTGAATGCAGCTTCAATAAACGCTTTAATTCAGAATGGGCGTCTCGTGACTTCTGCAGAATTACAATTCAGCTCTTTTCTCTGCGACTCAAATGACTAGGCCCAAAAGCAGGCAACTTATGCTTTCTAGTATAAAACAAACACAAGAAAAGTATTATTGTAAGAAATAATGTAGATTCTGTATCCACCCCATGGTTTACTAATTAATTAACCCACCCGATTAATCAAAATGTTACCTAGCCATTGCAAACAAATAAAGCAGCGTTTATATTTACCAGTCTCCGTATTTCTATGAGACCCATATGCACCTAGAATAGTAGAAATGACATCACACAGACAAGGAAAAGCAAAACAAGCACATGCTTCCTTTAAGTTTGCAGCAGTTAGTAATGACAAAAACGAAAACAATAAATTATTTTATTATTTTGCACGAACAAAAAGATGCAACAATTATGCACGTTTATGAGCACACATGTTAGTCCCCCCACGTGTAAAGTTTAATCTAAGTTGTATTAGCACAACATATCACAAATCATTAATATTATTATTCATGTTATGGAAATGTGACTTTGCGAGTTTATACAAAATTTTGTTTTCTATCTCGCTCCATCAAGGGCACTGCCAGGAAAGTCACAACTGGGGAAATGGTGCTTTGGACTGCTCACAGGGATGTTTTATGGGGTCACATTGATTCACACAAAACTATAGAAACAACCTTTTCGGTAGACTACCTTATGAATGCTAATCCTCTTCTTTATTTCTGTAGCCCATAATTCGGGCTGTCCAGCCTTGGTCCTTTTATTTCTTTTAAATCACAGTTCTAGTGACAGCTGGAGTGAACTGTATTGTATAGCCTTTACCTAACATTAGGTCCCTCTGACCCTTATGTCCTTGTGAAGGCCATTGCTGTCTAACTAATATGTCAACATACAAATAGGCTGAGGACTCATCAAGTCTCTGACTCTGTGGTTGTCCTATATGTACTTTGTCAACTATTATGTTCTGCTTAGCAATGTTATTTGCTTCTTTCTTGCTTTGTTTCTTTTATCTCTCTCCCTCTTGCTCTCTTTCTTCCTTTATTCTAGCAGCTTATGCTTAGAGCCACAGAAAGTGGGAAAGTCACAATTGTGATTTCAAGTGGGCCAATGACCTCCATGATCAACTTTGCCACCACTTTATTGGGAAACAGGCAGGATAACTCACTCTTATGTATATGTGAAAAATTGTCTTTAGTTTTTGAACTTGGTACAGTAATATATTTTTAATATTGCCTCTCATGACGTGCTGCATGCTGCATAACATAGTTTTATTACAAAATGAAAACACAGACGTGGCCCAATGTCTTTCAATTTTCACCTCGTTAATTTGAGAACCAAAATAGACCTGTTTATTAAATCAATTCGCCTTTCTTTAAAATAGTTCAGCTTGACGCTCTGATGATTGATTTATAGAACCACAAAAATAACAGTTATGACCCCTGTTTTATCAAGCCTTCTTTTTTCTGTGCTTTGTCCCAGCCCAGGACACAAATGAAGAATGAGTCACTGTTTTAGTCGACCTACCAGATGCTTATAGGAGATGGTGGGATTGAGTGGTAACAGGGCTCGCGTGTGATATAAGTCAGCTCTACAACCTAATGTAGATTTTAAAATGTGCAAATGGTTAGATGTTTTCAGCATTCAATAGCGGCTGCCAGGGAATGAGGCCAGAGGGTTGGTGGAGGGGGGGGAGAGGGGCGGGTTGGGGGACAAAATATTTTAAAAAAAATACCAGTTACCCATTTAGCTGGCCTCCTCTCTCCGCTGCTTCCACGCAGTCCTGGAACAAGGAAGTACCCCGGCTCCCCTACGCCAATCACATAATTGGTCTGAGAGCTGAGGATTGGCAGTCAGATGGGGACTACGGGCCTTGGCATGTTCCCCAACAGGCTGTGTAACAAAGCCTGGTGGGGAACATGCAAAGTGCACTTGACTACTTGGTCGGGCCAAGGCAGCCGGCCAAGCAGTCAGGCGCACTTGGAGTGTGCAAACTAATCCTCCCCTTGTGCAACTAGCCCCACCCTACCCTATCAACCAAGACCTGAACCTGCAAAAAATAAAATGATAATTGTTATTTTCATTTTATTGTTTCTAATCTGAGAGCATTGGGGGTGATTCTCCTCCGCCTTAACGGAGGAGCTGTCCCTGGCAGTATTGATCAGTTTTTTACATCCGGGTTAGTGGTGTGAGATACTGCCAAGTTTGCAGTCATGCAGTTTAGCATTTTTATTAAAGTTTGCATTCTACACAAAGTACAAAGTTTATGAAGCTAAAAAATAATAGGGATAATCATTAACGACCCTTTGGAGGTAGCATGAAACCATTACTGTTCCCTGTCAGCAGAACAAGTTTCCTGCTGCAGGATATCCTCTTCAATCATCATGATGCTATGGAAGGGATTGTATGACAGAGGCACACATGGCAAAACCATGCATGCCTCAACAACGCGGTCCCAACAATGAATGCATCTTAACCACACATTCCTTTACCATGCATGCCTTTACCACGATATTTAGTAGTAAAGTCGTGATTGGTAAAAGGATATGCATGGTAAAGATCACACACCAGCCCATGCACCCTGAGCACTAAAAACTCGCCCCATCCCAGCTATCTAGCTATCTACCCACCCCTAGCCTAAAAACTACTGAGACCCCCCCTTCCTAAGTCCTAAAACCCATCCCCCAGCCCAAATAGAACCCTAACCCCCGCACCTCACCTTGAGTCCTAAAACTTGCCACATTGTCTAAAAAAAAAAACCACCCCCCCACCGTGAGTTTTAAAACTGCCCCAGTCCTGAAAACTGTCCCTTCCCCCAACAACCTGAGCCATAAATCGCAGACCACATGTCCTAAAAACTACTCGACCCCAGGCTCCTGTCCTGAGCCCTAAATCTCAGCCCCCGGCCCTATAAACTACCCCAACCCCAGGCCCCCTGTCCTGAGCCCTAAAAACGTACCCCACCGCTGAAAACAACACTGTCCCCACCACCCTGAGCCCTAAAACCCGGCCTCCGCCCTAAAACTACCCTGACAACTGTTGTGCCCTAAAACCAGTCCCAAATCCTAAAAATTAACCCCTTCCAAATTCCAGCCCCAGCCCCACTTAGCAGGTTTTATTCCAGAGATTCCTGTCCTGATCCTTCCTGTTCCTCTCCCCTCCAATCTGCACATCTAGACCGTGTACTGCCTTAACCACGCATGTGCGTGGTTATGGCTAGCATGGTTTCCCTTGAGGGGAAATGGTAAGTGTGGCTCAGCCCGCGTTGTAAAGGCTGTTTCCCTATGGAAGGATATCATCAGCTGCCTTCCCAAAGGATAATGTTACATGATTTTGTGAGCTAAATTTAATCTTCACCCACCTTTAGTCTTAATGACCAGTCCACAACCCCATATGGATATGACAAGTGGGTTGGAAATGTAATATTAAATACAGAATTTATTTCATATTGTAAATCATACTTTTCAATACACGTATGAGCTAGGCCGAACCTGCCAGGATCATCTTACAACTTGTGGAACATAAGGAATGCCTGGATACTAACCTGAACCTTAGCCCATCCTGAATCTCTAGAAATAAATCTTGCACTATAATTACCAAGAGTAAAGTTTGGAAATGCACTGCTCAACCAGGGATGACTGGTTGAGGAGTATTCTACATCCCCTGCAAACCAACATTTTTATGGTTTGGCTTGACAGCGCAGTCGTGGCCAGAAAATTATGTGAATATCACTAGAGAGTGGCTCCTCACACTTGTTTTTTGCCAGGATTACATGTTTAGATTGGGCAGAATGTGTGTTCTTCCACAAAAAAGTGCTTGCTGTTCAGGCATCTAATATCATTTTATTTATCCAGCTGCCAGAGCTTGAGGTTTTAGGGTCACACACATGACACTGTAATGCCGCAAAAGTGTCTTAGATAACTTTATAATTTGTGGTATTTGTCTTCCTCTGGCAATATCACAAATGGGAAAGGACAGACATGAAGATTGCAGTCCCATCACCCTCTCATTCCACCATTAAATTTAGGCTTCAGAGTACAGATTTGTGTTTCAGAGCAGTATATGATAACCAGTGCTACACTAATCCACGTGGGATTTTCATTCTGGCTTAGAAGTGCAATTGTCACCTGAACATATGTGATCAACAGAAAAGAACTTTCAGAGTACAGTTGAAATTGGGACTGATGCTCCATCGACATTCTGGCTCTCCTGAGTAAAGGATTTGAATGGGTCAAAAGTGTGTGCTTTCACTAAAGAGACTGCTTGAATCACACTTTTTGGCTTGTGGTAAAGTTTATACTTGATACAAGACTGAGTTAATTATGGTGTCAAGTCAACCATCAAGGGTACAGACCTGATCTGTTCATGGAACATCATGATTAAAGCACAAGGTCAGATATATTACTTATTAAAAGAACGTGTTAAAGTCATCAGGCATTTAAGTAGTGATTGCCATTACATTATACCAATGAATGCTGATAGGCATTTTGTTAGATGGAATATCACTGATTACCATCGTAGACAGTGCTTTTGGTATTGGTTACTCTGTTTGACAAACCCTGGATATACAAAGCTAGCTCAGTGAAAATCTGTGTTAGGCCCGTACAGGAGACAAAGTATTTTGCTTAGCCAACTGTACTTTGTATACCTTTCTAAATGTATGATTGTGTATCCGATGGTTGCCTTGTGGAAATGCTATGGTCAAAACTGTAGGTCTGAGATGGTTATGGTAACAAGCTGTAGTAGGCCTGATAGGTGCGCTGAGAAACATTATGCCCTATGCCATAGGTTTGATCGGCTTAATATGAAACGCTTTGACAAAGGCAGTTGTTGTAGCCTATTCATGGTGAAAAGCATTTGGTAAAGCCAGTAAGCCTCTAACAGTTGGCTGTTATCACATTGTGTGAAAGGCTATTTTGTTACATACCTTGGTAGGCAAGAGTTTTATCATTGGCTGCCCATTCTGACAAATCCTGCAGGTTTTAGTATGATGATTCTTGTTAAGCTCTGTTGAGAGGAGTTGTATATTGTTTTGAAAGTTGTATTTTTAACATATGTGTAATTGTATAACTGTATGCATGATGGTTGTGAGTTTATGTGCCCTTAAAAAGGGCAGTGCTGGGTAAGCGCTTTCTACTCTGGTGAGCGCCATCTTGGGGGGAATTCAGGGAAGCTCACGCCTCACTCTGCGCTCTAGCAGTCAGGGGGACTGGCTAGAGGCAGTCTCCGGGCTTTATCTATTTAAGGGCTGACCAAGACACGAACGGCCTGTTAGGCTCCTCACTACTGCGCGCTGCGCTTTGCTTTAAGACGCCTCAGGGCTTTTAAATATTCCCGTTTTGTCGCATTATTTTCATTTTGTTTGGAACTACATTTTACCTTGTTCTTAACTTCCCCTCCGCATTGCCGCACCTTAAATGTGCCCCGCACCGCTACTTGGGCGGATTGTCCTTCGCGCTTTCTACTCTGGTGAGCGCCATCTTGGGGGGAATTCAGGGAAGCTCATGCCTCACTCTGCGCTCTAGCAGTCAGGGGGACTGGCTAGAGGCAGTCTCCGGGCTTTATCTATTTAAGGGCTGACCAAGACACGAACGGCCTGTTAGGCTCCTCACTACTGCGCGCTGCGCTTTGCTTTAAGAAGCCTCAGGGCTTTTAAATATTCCCGTTTTGTCGCATTATTTTCATTTTGTTTGGAACTACATTTTACCTTGTTCTTAACTTCCCCTCCGCATTGCCGCACCTTAAATGTGCCCCGCACCGCTACTTGGGCGGATTGTCCTTCGCGCTTTCTACTCTGGTGAGCGCCATCTTGGGGGGAATTCAGGGAAGCTCACGCCTCACTCTGCGCTCTAGCAGTCAGGGGGACTGGCTAGAGGCAGTCTCCGGGCTTTTTCTATTTAAGGGCTGACCAAGACACGAACGGCCTGTTAGG
Organism: Lissotriton helveticus; assembly: GCF_964261635.1. Classification (NCBI taxonomy): domain Eukaryota; kingdom Metazoa; phylum Chordata; class Amphibia; order Caudata; family Salamandridae; genus Lissotriton; species Lissotriton helveticus. Next base: position 768,727,524 of record NC_136068.1, read on the forward strand.
CTCCTCACTACTGCGCGCTGCGCTTTGCTTTAAGACGCCTCAGGGCTTTTAAATATTCCCGTTTTGTCGCATTATTTTCATTTTGTTTGGGACTACATTTTACCTTGTTCTTAACTTCCCCTCCGCATTTCCGCACCTTAAATGTGCCCCGCACCGCTACTTGGGCGGATTGTCCTTCGCGCTTTCTACTCTGGTGAGCGCCATCTTGGGGGGAATTCAGGGAAGCTCACGCCTCACTCTGCGCTCTAGCAGTCAGGGGGACTGGCTAGAGGCCTATTTAAACTCGATATAATGGCGCGCAGCGTGTGCGCGCTGCGTGGGCGCCGAAGTGACGCCGGAGTCACGCCAGAGTCCAGCCCGTCTGCGCCCGTCCGCGCTGAGGACGGGCTGGACGGCTGGTCGTCGGGTCGCCTCGAGGAAAAATCTACGGCAGTCAGGTATTCTAGTTATGACCTGCTTAACTTAAAACCATCTTGGCTCCCTTGTCATTTTAAAACCTCCCCGGAGGCCCTCTCTCACCCTCTATGTTGCGGGTGTTCGCTTGAGGGCTCTGGGGGTTCCAGCCCCCTTTGCCATCCCACCCATCTGGATACCATACCAACAAAAGAGGCAGTACTGTGAGAGAAGTTGGCTTCTTTATTAATGCCCGCTCGCTAATTAAGCATAATATCGCTTTTAAAGAGTTTGTGCTAGTTACAAAGCCCTCATGGGTATTTGTCACCGAAACGTGGGCAAAGGATTCTTCTAGCCCAGACCTTGTTGAGGCAGTTCCAGAGGGCTATTTTTTGGCGCGGCTGGATAGAATAGGCCGGGTAGGAGGAGGGCTGGCTATCCTCTATAAAGATAGCTTTCATTGCTACACTTTACCTTTATCGAATCCTCAGGATAACTTCCAGGCCCTGTATTTCTCTCTAAAGGGCGTCTCCGAAACCCCATTTAATGGGATCCTGATATATCGTCCCCCCCGGCCCTAGAGCTGATTTTGGACAACAACTGCTGCACATCCTTGAACCCTATTTTGGCCGTGAACATCTAACGATTTTGGGAGATCTGAATTATCACTTAGAGAAGTTGGAGGCTAGTGATACTCTCTCCCTGTTGGATGCCTTGTCCGCCTGTGGGCTGAATCAGCTTGTGAGAGGTGCCACCCATCAAGCGGGCCATACACTTGATGGGATTTTCTCCAATGACGGCAGGTTGGCTGTAAAGGACCCCCTTCCCCTCTCTTGGTCGGATCACTTTGCTGTACCGATTGAAGTGACCTGTCTGAGTGTTGCCAAGAACGAAAAGATCCCGAGTAAAATGGAATTACGGAGGAATTTTAAAAATATTTCTAATAGCTCCCTTGCCCCCTGGATTTCCAGTATGTCCACCTCTCAAGAGGAAGACGTTCATCTGGCGGTCTCGCAGTTTGAAAAGGCCGTTACTATAGCATTTGACAAACTGGCTCCTGCCCGGTTGCGTTATTCGGCGAGGAAAAAACCCTCGGCTCCGTGGTTCTCTGAGCACCTAAGACTCCTTAGGCAGGGAGTTAGGAGGCAGGAGCGTCTCTGGCATACCAGCTGGGATCTAAGGGACAAAGAGGCGCATAAGATCTTATTGAGGGGCTATAAGGTGGAGGTAATAAGGGTGAAACAGGAATATTTTACGGCTCTCACTGTTTCACTCTCCTCCCCGAAAGACCTCTTCAAGATTGTTGACTCTCTTACATCCCTGCAGATCCCGGACCCTGTTATTACCTCTCAGCAACTTTGTAACAACATAGCTCTTTTCTTTCAGACTAAGATCGCTGATATTTATTCAGCTTTAGAGCTGCAGAGGACTCTTATTACTGAGCCCTCTGTCCCCTCTGTTTCTGCACCAGTTCCTGCTGAGAACTTTTCCTGGGGCGCCTTGCTTTCTTTCCTCCTCTTTCTCTTCAGGAATTAGAGATTCTCCTGAACAAAACTAGGTCTGGCTCCCCACTAGATGCCTGTCCGCTTAAGATCCTCAAGTAGTGCAGGGAATCTCTCCTGCCCCCTCTGGTTGAGATTATGAACAGGGCTATGAGGGACGGCATCTTCCCTCAGCAATGGAAGAGGGCAGTGGTAAAGCCTTTGCTTAAGAAACCATCTCTCGACCCTGTGGTATTAAAGAACTTCCGCCCTATCTCACTGCTCCCTGCTCCTGCGAAGATTCTGGAAACCCATCTGAATAAGCATCTCGCGGGCTTCATGGAAAGCTCAGGTCAGCTGGATTACTCGCAGCATGGTTTCAGGAGGGAACATAGCACCGAGTCGGCCCTCACCATAGTGCTGGATAATATCCGCACACGTGCTGATAGGGGCCTGACCACCCTCCTGATCCTGCTAGATCTCACGGCTGCCTTCGACACCCTCTCTCCCTCGGTTTTAACATCTCGCCTGAGGGAGATTGGGGTTGAGGGGTCTGCCCTGCGTTTGCTGACCTCTTTCCTCGACCAGAGAGAGCAGAGGGTGAAGTTGGGGGATTTCTTATCTCCATCCCTGTCTGTGCACTGTGGGGTCCCTCAGGGGTCGGCATTAAGTCCGACCCTTTTCAACATCTACGTGACCCCACTTGCCAGACTGATTAGATCTTTCGGGATGGAGGTAGTTTCCTATGCCGACGACACCCAGATCCTCGTCTCTCTCTCCCAGCTGGTCAGCTCGGCTGCCTCCAATTTTAGATCCTGTATGGAGGCAGTCGCTCAATGGATGATTCAGAATTCATTGAAACTAAATGGGGAGAAGACGGAGGTCATGGTGTTCGGAGGAAAGGAAGAGATATGGTCGGCGAATTGGTGGCCGGATTCACTGGGAGCTTGTCCTGTCCCTGCTACATTGGCCAAAAATCTAGGAGTTCTGATTGATTCTACCCTCAGCATGCGTCAACAGGTCAATAGAACAGTTTCAACCTGCTGGGGTATAATCTATGTACTGAGGAAAATTAGACACTATCTCTCTCAGCAGGCGAGAAAACAAGTTGTGGTCGCACTTATTGGCTCCCGTCTGGACTATTGCAATGCGCTGTATGCGGGACTAAACAAGGGTCTGCTGCAGCGCTTGCAGGTGGTCCAGAACACGGCGGTCAAATTTGTATTAGATCTGCCCAGACGTGCCTCGGCCACTTCCGCCAGAAAATCGCTACACTGGCTCCCCATTGAAGATCGGATTATTTTTAAAACTCTGTGTATGACCTACGGGGCCTTGGCTAGAGGCAGTTCTACTGGGATTGGATCCATCCTGTCCCTTTATAGCCCCTCTAGGAACTTGCGCTCTACCAACAAACTTTTGTTATCAGTTCCACGCACTCGTAAAGCTAAATGGGGTGGCAAAGCCTTTTCCACTCTGGCATCTAAGTGGTGGAATACTCTTCCGGTGGAACTTAAGTCCCTTTCCACCATGCAGTCATTTAGAAAGGCTCTGAAAACCCGGCTTTTCGCGAAGGCATATTTGTAGTTGTGTTCTGCCTTTTTGTTTTGATTTGTTTTGTTAGGCGCCTTGATGCCTTCGGGTTTTAGTTGCGCAGTATAAATTTTATTTCATTCATTCATTCAAGGTGTAATGACAATAGTAAATGTTAAAGGGTTCATTAGGAAAAGTCATGGCATAGATCATAGGTTTGATCTTTTTAATATGAAACATTTTAACAAAGCCAGTAGGCCTGAACTAATTATTGTGAAATGCATATGTTAAAGACCACAGTCTTTAAAGTGTGGATTGTCTTCACACTGTTCTAAAGCCTGTAGGAAGGTATTTTGTTACATGGAATTTGACAGATTATCCTACTAGACAAAGTTTTTGGTGTTGGTGATTCATCCGAACAAACCATGGGTATAAAAGATATGCACTACTAAAATACTTTGTTAGGCTCTCCTTGGAGAGATTGCATTTTGCTTTGCCAATTGTAATTTTGTATACATTTGAACTTTTATGAATGTATGATATTGCCATGTAAAAGCTTACGCTGAGTACAGTGGGTCTTAGTAGGCTTGATTGGTGTGCAGGGACATGTTATACCAGATGCCTTAGGTCTGGCCTGTGTATTATGAAAAGTTATTACAAGATTGTAGGCCTGGTTTATGTTTTGTGAAAACATATGGTAAATCCAATAGGCCTCTACCAGTAGATGGTTGCCACATTGTCATATAGTGCATGGAAAGGTATTACGTTTTATGTAAACTCAGAGAATACTGTAGCCATGGATCTAATCTGTTTATTATGAAAAGTTATAGAAATTATGATAAACACAGTAGGCCTGACCTATTGATTATGGAATGCATATCTTAAAGTCAATAGGCATTTAAGGGCAGATTGTTATTTCTCTATATTAAAGCCTACAGATAGGTATTTTGTTAAATGAAATGTCACAGATTACCTCTGTAGGGACACATTTTAGTATTGGTTACCACCTCTGACAAACCTTAGATGGAGAAGATTTGCTCTGTAATACTTTTTGCTGTAACCTCTTCTTAGTTGTCTGCCAGGATCTTCATAAATAATCAAAGAAAATACATCCATCTGTATTTATAAATATATATTCATATCGGTACATACAGGACCTTGGGATTAGCCCTGTTTGCCACTGGTCTGTCTGTCATTTCCATTCTGCATCTATCCATAACAGCCTACTGCATGGGGTAACGGTTCAGTACACATCAGTCACTGGCTCTCTTGCCTTGTTAATGATGGCAATTTCCTATTACGCATGTACATCTGCCTGAATATAAGTGTGCTTCAGTGTCAGGGCTGGTTGGCCAAACCTCTAGTTTTCAAGTTCCTCCTTTAATAGTTCCTTTTCATTTGTTTGCTTCTCCTCTTTTTATATGAATATTTCTTACCACAATACTACAGCTCTCTAGGCAGTGCTAACGGGTCACTTGCTCGTTGCTCATTTCATCTGCAGTGCGCTGCATCCTTGTGGTTGGTTCCTCCAAACCCGGAGTTTATGAATGAATGCTGGTGTCCGTAGTATACCATTATTTTACCACTTCAAGCTGGCAAATACGTGGGCTCTAAATGTGATGGCCATGCTGGAAAATTAAAACAATGATAGACTATTTACAATACTACTGCAAGTCGGATACTAGCAACTATGTTTGGTTTCATTATCCAAGCATATTTCCGCCATGTTTACGAGGGAACAGGTTTTCATTTTTTAACTTTAATTTTTTTAGTTTATAGGGAATATGTTTTTGAATTTGTGTGTGTTTTGTTGTTTTTATGTCAGAGTGTGAATGCAAAAATAAGTCAGTGCATGAATGAATGGATGCCTGAGTGCAGAGATGAGTGACAGGGTACTTATACAATGACTTCTTGAGGGTCTAAACCCATCAGTGAAAAAAGAGACACTTTCATTCATATAACAGACTGCAGAAGGGGGTCTGAACCTACAGAGGGAAACAGGCTTGAAATAGAGTGGTGGATTGCTGACCCGACCCTCCCCTTTTTGCACCCCTACCAGAACGAGTGGACAACGAACGCTGCCGAGCGGTGGGCCGGACGTCATGAGGAATTAGAAAACTGTCCCTTTAAACAGAACAGCTTCGAGGAGGAAGACACACCCCCGGATGACGCGGCTCTCCAGGGATTGGAGAAAAACGTGTTAGTGCCCACGGTATTTAGAGAACAAATTCTCTTTTATGCCCATACCCATTTGACAGCGGGACATTACGGGTCAGAAAAGACAATAAAGAACATAGTTAAGTGGTTTTACTGGCCTGGAATATACAAGGAAGCCACCGAATATTGTAGGACATGTGAGGTATGCCAAAAACGTAACTTATATAAACCACCGGCAGTACCCCTACCCATTATAGGACAGCCATTTGAAAGAGTCGGGATGGACCTTATCGGACCCCTCCCCAGGTCCTCAAAAGGGAATACTTATGCCTTAGTAATCATTGATTACGCTACTCGCTTTCCTGAAGCTTTTGCCCTTAGGGCACCCACCTCCAGATACATTGCAGAGAAATTTATTGAATTATTCTCCAGGGTGGGGTTCCCCAAAGAAGTACTAACCGACCAGGGAACACCATTTGTTTCGCGGCTTATGAAAGAGGTTAGAAAAATGTTAGATTTGCGCCAAATACGTACTCAGCGTACCATCCCCAGACTGATGGACTGGTGGAAAGGTACAACAGGACACTAAAAACCACCTCACGAAAAATGTTGACACTTGAGAACAAAGATTGGCATACACTCTTGCCACTGGCTCTATACGTGTTGAGAGCCCAAGTCCAAAGCAGTACCGGGTATTCCGCGTTTGAACTGCTCTATGGGCGACAGCCCAGGTCTCTACTGGAGATAACCCGGGAAGCCTGGGAAAAAGAGGACTGGAATGAGGCATGGTCATTACTTGAGTATACCAACCAGTTAAAAAGCAAACTGGGAAAACTGAGAGACTTAGCCTACTCGAATATGGAGAAAAGCCAGCAACATCAGAAACAAACTTATGACAAAGGGAAAAGATGGAGAACATTAGTAGTGGGGGATTGGGCATTGGTTATTTTACCCTCTTCAACACAGAAGTTCCAGAGGGAGTGGAAGGGATCCTATACCGTCGTAGAAACCATAGGCAATGCAACCTATCGTTTACAAATTTCTCCATCACGGAAACAATGTTTCCATATAAACCTGTTAAAGAAGTGGCTAGGACCAGTCCCCAAAAACACCCAATTTGGATTGCCATCAACTAAAAACCAGTCTACCCTAAATGAAGAGTGAATTGTCAACTGTGCTTCATGATTATTCAGACATTTTTTCTGACGTTCCTGGGTGCACGACTTTAATAGAACACAAAATCGAAACAGAGCCAGGGAAGCATGTAAAAATGAGACCCTACAGAATACTGGCAGCTAGGCGTCAGGATATAACAAGAGAGGTACAGGAAATGTTACGGTTAGGGGTAATACGGCCATACCGTAGTAGTTGGTTGTCTCCAATTGTAATGGTCCCGAAACCTGACAGAACAACTAGGTTCTGCATGGACTTTCGTTCTCTAAATGCCATCTCATCCCTAGATGCCTATCCCATCCCAAGGGTGGATGAATTAATAGAGAAGATTGGAGAGGCCAGCTATATAACCATTTTAGATCTTACGAAAGGCTATTGGCAGGTACCTCTCAGGGAAGAGGATAGGTGCAAAATGGCATTTGCTACCGATGAGGGACTTTTCGAGTTCAATGTCCTGCCCTTTGGGCTTCATGGTGCACCTGCCACCTTTCAGAGGCTAATGAATGAGGTCCTTCATCCCTATATGTCCTTTTGTTCAGTATACCTGGACGATATTGTTATTTTCAGCAAGTCATGGCCAGAACACCTGCTACACCTCCAAACTGTCCTCTCTGCTTTAAAGAAAGCAGGGTTGCATGTCAACGCAAAGAAGTCCAAAGCTGCCTATTCCAAAGTCAAATATCTGGGATTTATGTTGGGGAAGGGAGTGATTGCACCACAAGAAGAGAAAATAAAAGCCATAGTCAATACTCCTTTTCCCTCTACAAAGACATCCTTAAGGGCCTTCCTAGGACTAATAGGATATTACAGGCGATTCTTGCCCAATTTTGCAGAAACAGCTAGTCCACTTACTGACTTATTGAAGAAGGAGGTGAGTCCAGTCCTCCTACAACAGCCCCCGACAGAAGCTAAACAAGCCTTCCATGATCTGAAAAAGGCCATAACCGCCAGTCCCGTTCTCATTGCACCAAATTTCGACAACACCTTTTTTTTAGCTACAGACGCATCCAACACCAGTATAGGAGCGGTCCTGTCCCAATTGGGTACAGATAACCTAGAACACCCCGTTCTCTTCATAAGCAGGAAGTTACACCCCAGGGAGACAAAGTATCCTACAATAGAGAGGGAATGTTTGGCCATAAGATGGGCCATAGAAAAACTCCAATATTACCTGGAGGGAAAATCATTCGTACTCTATACAGACCATGCGCCACTACAGTGGAAGTATAGAAATAAGTCTCAGAATGCTAGGATCCTAAGGTGGTTCCTGTTCGTACAACCTTTCTCCCTTATCATCAGGCATAAAAAGGGTAGAGACAACTGTAACGCAGACTTCCTATCTAGGAATTGTCCTCTCCCCGATTGGGAGAATCCGGGGAGGGAGGTGTGTAGAAGGGGGTCTGAACCTACCGAGGGAAACAGGCTCGAAATAGAGTGGTGGATCGCTGACCCGACCCGACCCTCCCCTCTTTGCACCCCTACCAGAATGAGTGGACAACGAACGCTGCCGAGCTGTGGGCCGGACGTCATGAGGAATTAGAAGACTGTCCCTTTAAACAGAACAGCTTTGAGGAGGAAGACACACCCCCGGATGACGCGGCTCTCCAGGGATTGGAGAAAAACGAGGAAGAGAAGTAGATGGCGTGTGACATCACCAAGGAGGTCGGGTACTGTCGAGGAGAGCGTGTGTTTATCGGAGGAAAAGAAGAAGCAGGACGGATGACGGAGGCGAGAAGCGGAGGAAGCGAGATGCCAGTCCAGGAGGTTGCTGTGCCTGGAGGCCACCGACACCGCAAACCGCCCAGCCACACTCACCGAGGAGGAGTGAGGCTCAGCCAGGTACGGGAAAGTATGTCAGGCTGGATGGGGAGGCGGGGAGGGACTGAGGGGAAAGCCGAGTGAGACGGTCACTGTTTGCGTGTTTCCTTCGTACTAGAGAAACCGAGTGCTCTGCTCCCCACTCCCCACAAAACACGTGCCCTCATCACTTTAATTTACTGTGTGCATTCACTAAGCATACTCGTGCACCAGGTGATCCCCACACCCCAGGTCCCTTGGTGGCGGTGAAACCCTTCCCCCAGAAAGTATAGTCCCTGATCTCCGCACCATTTTGTTTCCTTTTCACATGTCCCGAGCTGGAGGGTCGGTATCAAGAAGAAGTCCCAGCAAAGACCAGGAGACCGGAAGAACATCCAGAGCAAGAGAAATCACGGATCCTGCCATTTTAGCCCAGGAGAGACTAACATTAAGGAAGAAAAAAACCTTTATAAAAATAAAACCCTATATGCCCAGGTCTGGTTTCCGTGCCCTTCCTTCTACCCCGCCTCAGGTGGAACACAGACCTATTGGCATTGCAAATACTTGTTTGAGTTTGGGAAGTATAAGTCTGGTGGCTAATCTAAGCATTGAACCACTGATCTACTTCTCAGTTTGTGAAGCTCTGATAACACCGTGAAGCTTAAAGTAATAACAGAATGTTAAGTATAGTGTGAATTGCACAGGAAATAATTTAAATAGTGCTTGAAAATACAAAAAAAATCTTTCTTCCGTTCTGTCACAAGATGGGGAACCAGCTTCATGCCCTGCCTGTTAATCTGTCAAGAAATAATATAAACCAAGTCACCTCGTCCTTCCCATGCCGCGTAAGATGATGCTTCTGTTACAAACTGACAATCATTTGACAAGGAAAATGCCAACAATACACATGCCTTAATGAGAAGAGCACAGTATGAAGAGAGTTATAATTAGTGTGCCACAGATAAGATGGGTTAGCGACATTAGAGGTAAAACAACTTGCCAAAATGACAAGATGAATAGTGAATCAAATGCAGAAAGTTCAACTCACCTGTTGTGTGATGCATAACTTGTCAAAAGCCTATGCCTCTAGCAGAGCTTATTGCCTGAAAATACCTGATATGTCTGATCCGAAAGTATCAACCTGACATATGAGTGTGAAACCTTCCTGTGAAGAATCTACATGTAGAAAGCTATTTGTAGAAAAGGAAGGTAATTTAAAAGGTTAAATTGTGTACATAATGGTACACAATCAACGTTTACGCATTCCTGCCACAACATTAGTTTCTGCACAGAAATAATTAGAACAATCATACTCTTTGTCTATTTGCTATGGCAATCATCCAGTATCTGGCATTTATATCACGATTAGATTCATGACTGGTGTCTCCCATTTGTGTTGAGATACTTTTGAATTTCACCCATGTAACAGCAGTGTAAACCATTCAAAATATGAAGAAATTGAATCTCAGAAGTGATAACCTTGAAAGCATCAACACCATTGGCAGACAATCAAGCAATCAATCAATCATCAAAGACTTCATTTCGGTCATCTGACTATAAATGGCTCTCCGATTGTGCCCCGAGTTGATGACCTTTCGGAGAAAGCTAAAAACGTGGCTTTTTGTAAACTAGTTCCGGGGATATAGTTTGGGAGTTATCAGGATAGCGCCAGGACACCGTAAGGTAACAGTGCGCTCTATAAATGTCACAAATAAATAAATAAATAAATAAAAGTGCGATGTGCTATAAATACATTGCATACAATAGCGTAGAAAATGTAACAATAGGCAAATTAATTCACACAGCCCTTGTGCAGAATTTGTTAAAATTGCTGTCCGACTAAAATCCAAATGAAAAGCCTACTAGCTAAGCACTCGGAGCAATGGCAGCAAAAACCACTAGTAGCCAACGACTAGGCGGTAGGGTCTGCTATGCTGTCTAGACTTCCTATGTGCATATGGGAGCTAGATTAAGAGCTCCCTAATTTGGTCAAAGGAAAGGCTGGCATAAAATCAAACATATTAAAAACCACTTACAAAGGTAAAATATGAGGCTTTTTGTCCTCCTAATTCTCCACATAGGGCCCAAATATTTTGCAAGTGAGCAGGCAAACAGTGCCCTTGCGTCATATTTAAGGATGAGCAGGACCACGCCATGCTCCAGTTCCAAGCTGCTTGCATATGGGCGTGAGCCACCTGCCTCTTGGGAGGGAATACACCTGACAGGCGAAAAGGACATATGCAACTGATTCATTAGGAGCAGACAACATGCTATCCTAGCTATCTCATGCCTTTCGTATCTTTCCAGTAGTCAAGTCAAGTTAAATAACTTTATTCATATCTAGTTAAAACTAGGCCATAAAGGTACAATATAAAACATTACAATACAATAATATCAAGCAATGTTAAAAAATACAAATAGTGAAACTATTGTGATAAAAAATGGTAGAATGATTTGGCAGCTCCAGATTTCAGCAATCATCATCATTAAAAATAATTTGATGATATTTGAAAGTGCCAATCAGGGCACTTCTACACAGGTAAAGAAACAACAAATGCAAGGAAAGGAAAACAAAAACGTCAAATAAATAGGCCTGCTATGTGCGCCTACTGAATCTTAACAAGCCCAGACAAATCACTTAGGGGCATATTAGCAAGAACCTCATTAAAATTATCACCTTTTTAGCGGCAGGAAACTGTGGCTAAAACGGCGGTAATGGGCTTGCTGACATGCATTATAGAATTCCAATAGAAGCCCAGGTCAGATGTGCAGGACATTTATAACGCATATTAGCAAGCCCATTATCGCCGTTTTAGCGGCAGTTTCCTGCCGCTCAAAAGGCGATCATTTTAACGAGGTTCTTGCTAATATGCCCTTTAGAGTCATGCTCATGAGTCTTCCTGATCTTGTTCACAAGTCTGAGATAAGTATACACTGTCACTAATGCTTCATCAGTTGCTAGGCGTTGAAGGACAGAGGGTGCCTGTGTGCAATGTCTTAAAGAGTGTTTATTCAAGAAGGCTTTGATAGTGCAAGATCTGGGTTTGGAAAAAACTGCAGAAGAACATTATATAAAAGTGCTTTGTGGGTAATCCTGATCGCAACAGAACATATCAGGATTGAGCTCCCAATGGTTACGGTGTGGAAAGGAGACTAACCTATGGAATAGGTTTAAGCAGAAGCTCAGGAGGATAACGTGCTGACAGTGCTGTCCTTTAATTAGCAGAAAGGGCTGTGGACCATCCATGAGAGCCAGCAATTGGAAGGAAATAACGGATGGCAGTGTCTGGCTTTTTCCTACCTTGCAGCCCCAAGCAGTGTGTAACACAGAGCCCTCATTGACCTTTTGCCCAAGGAGGATACATTTGTGACATTTTCAAACTCATCCAGTCTGTCAGGGCCGCCGTGGCCATGTCCCTGACTTCCCGCAGCCATGCGATCTTGAGACCGCAGTTCAAAACAGGCAATTATCAATTATCGATCCATTTAATGCTGGTTGCTCATTGGTACAGACTGTGTGCCTCAACATAAATGGACAAGACCTTACTTTATCCTCCAAGGGAAAAAGTCCTAGGTTCTTATGGCAAATGAAAGTGGCAGTGCCTTGGGGGAGTAAAAGCAAACAACGAGCACACCTATTTTCAGTAGCTTGTAATTCATTTGCATTATGAATTCCCTAGACCGCTGCCCCATGGATCGCCAAGCTTGAACATTTTGTCTGATAGATTGCCAGCATATGGTGAATAGTTCTTTGGTCCAGTATTGCAGCAAAGCAAAAAAGAGCATTGATGCTCTTGGCAAACTGGCTATTTCTGATCTCCTGCTACGGGTACCAGAACCCTTTGTTATTAAAGGTCACAACATGGTAGCTGAAACCATTTGTGTCGTGAATCAGCTGGAAGTTCATATATAAGCTTGGTTTAGCAATGTATTTTGAGCTACAGGACATGGCAAAGGTTTTACTTGTATTTACTTTCAAGTCCATCCCTTCCATAAAGGCTGGGAACTGACATAAGAGGTGCTGTGGTGCTACTGGTGGGCACCCCATAAGTACAGCGTCATCCACATACAGCAGGACTGGTATAGGACCCTGCACATTGAAACAAACTCCCTCTCCAACTGATTGATGTAGAGAGTGAAGAGTGCATCTTTTACTGTTTCAGCCTTATGGTTCATTGTGAAAAGAATGATTTGTACAGTACGGTGTCTCTGTACGCCGCCCAGCCACCATCAGCCTAAATCCACATAGAGCAGTCAGCCACTTTGGATGGAGAAGGTGGAAACAGTTTCTAGAATGAGAAAACCATAACACCACCATGCATTGGGCAGAATGCTAGTGCACCACTCTGTGACTCTCAACTGTCACTAATAAAGACTTGAGCCTAGAACTAAATGCCAGAGGTGAAGATTGGCAAGCACTGCCACTCATTAAGTACTGAAGAGCTACCTGCCATTAGTGAGTATCAACTCTGCATTTGAGGATAGCAACAAAGCAATAAAAAATGGTTGACGCAGTTAGGCAACAGGTAGAGATCTATTAGAAAAGTGAGCAACTGAAAGATAGAAATAGCACAGCAACTTCACATAAGAAGTCAGTATGGAGTAGAACCTACCAACTGAATCTGGAGATGAAAAAGGCATGAGATATCTGGCACAGCATGTTGTCTGCCAATGGTACAAACATCACTGTCTTCTGGCATGCTTGAAAATAAATTCCATGTACTGGACATTGAAGGTTTAGTTCCGCTGCCTGGGACAAGGCATTTTCCCTTTTCAAATCTCACTATGCTTTTTGGGAATGGAACTTCGCTAGACTTTTCCTGAAAGCGTTTTGCTTTACAACTTTGCAGAAACGAAATACCTAACATTTGATTTCCCTTCCCTTCTCATCTAAACAATAACATTTCAAACGGTCCATATCACTCTCACCAATGCAGTCTCTTTTTGTGAGTGAGTGTTTATTGAGGTTTGCTGTGTGATTAGTCTGGCATTATTGGATTCGTTTACACTACCACAGCTGCGAAACTCATTTTCTCTTTTTGCCTCATGGAATTAGAACTTGCAATTAATCCACTGTTTTCTTTTTTAGTTTCTCCTTCAATATGATCAGTTTCTTTGCTTGAGATTTGGGGTTGTATTATCAAAACGGCCATGTGCACCTCCTTTCTTGTCTCCTAGAACTTTGTTATAAGAGAAAGGACCTCAAATGTATGTGAGGCCCTTTCTGTAATACAGCGGTGCCAGCTCTCAATGTGCACTGGGGCGATATCAAGAAGGCGTGCCAATATCCACATGGGATGTGGCCCTATGCCAATGAGATATTCATTTGACTTTTACCCCAGGCTACATTACAGATGCAGCTACAGAGGCAAAAAGGCTATCAGGAGTAGCACTGACTCAGTTCCACATGGTGGTGCACGGTCAGGGCAACCCCCAAGTCAACCTTGTGAAAGGAGGGAAGAGTGCGCCAGGACCCTGCGTTCTCTGTAGGTTGGTGCAGTCACTCACTGCACACATCTACAAGCGCATTTCTGCGCCTTTTGAAATAGAGGCAGGTTTGCCACCTGCAGTGAAAGGCGGACTGGTGGCTTCAAACAGCCAGTCCTCTTTTTATCAATGTGCTGTTCCCAGTGCAGGTGTGGGCTCATGCGTGGACTGAAAACAACACAGTTGGGGCCAGATGTACGACCCACCAATTTGCGACTTGCATATTGCATCACATTTGCAACTCACAAATTGAGATGCACAACAGTGTCTCAGACACTGTTTGCGATTCCTAATGGGGTCACAAATTGCATGCCTCATTAACATTAATCAGTTGGGCCCAATTTGCGACCCCATTAGGAATGGCTAGCACTCACAGGAATGGTGGCCTGATTGGGTCAGCAGACCACCATGTCTGTGACTGCTTTTTTAGTAAAGCTTTTTTAATGCAGCCCTTTTTCCTTAAAAGAAAACAGGATGGGTTTAAAAAAGAAAAATGAAACTTTTCAGTTTCATTTTTTTAAGGGTAGGCAGTTGTCCGAATCTGCGCCTTGCCCACACAATAAGGGATGAGACAAAGCTCAGAGTGTGGCAGTGTGCCATACCTCTAAAATGTCCACTGGTGTAGCATTCGATTTTCGATTTGTAAATGTCTGATTTCCTGCAAAACCTTGACCTATGTTACCAAGTGACGAAAATCCAGAGTAAATGTACTACGAGTAACATATTTTAGCAAGAATAGTAGCGCAGTTTTGGAGAGGCCTTTGAAAAGTTCCAAATATATATGCTTTGTGACTGCTGCAAACATTTTCCTTTCTGTTTTTCATAAGCTGAAGAACTTTTTGGGCCACACTTTTTGTTTGGATTTTGTTTAGCTGACTTTGCATAGAATTGTTTGTTACAGCTAATAACACCTTTTTAATTAGATAAATGTTTTTGGTGCAGTCATTACGGCGTTCACAGAAAGAAGTACAACACTTTTTTTTATATTTATTTTTTCCAGTGCTGTGTGTAAATGCTTAACGAGCAACAAACCCGTACCTATCAAAACAATTATTATAGAAAGTCACAAGAAAGAATATCTTCCCTGATTTAAAGTCAAACTTGTAGCCTGCAATTCAGCATTGCATTTTATCACAAGCATAATCAAAATCAACAGAAGACACCCCCGGCGTTTTGCCTAGTTTGGAGGGTACTGCATCCACAAATAAGTTCTGCTAACTTTGCATAAAGACAATAGTATGTGATGCATTTTGATAGAGGATCTACACTACGGGCCTAATTGCGACTTTGGCAGTGCGGCGCGGGGTCCGCCCTGCCACTGCACCGCCAAAGCCATGATCGGGCCGCTTGCCAGATTAGGAGTTACCTCCTGTCTGACAGCCATTTTTTGGCTTTCCCGCGGATGTTCATCTAAAAACGGGCACTGCAATGGGAACGCCAAAAACAGTTCCTGCACGGCATGGACTGAAAAGTCCATGCCGTGCAGGAACTGGGGTGCATGCACACAGGGGGTCACATGCTTCCCTGTGTGTATCAGCAAGGTGCAGAAGTACCAGAGGACCTTGTAGGGCCCCCTTGGTTTCCTAATATGCTTGGCAGGACCACTGTTCCCTGGCAGCAGCGGCGAGGCTGTGGTGGTCAGACCGTCCGACTCCTAAAAGGGCTGTGGGTAGACCGCCACCGCCGTGCCCCCATGAGTCTGAAGGTCTATGGTCTTTTATGTCCCCCCTGACATATTTCAAGACAGAGAAGCAATTGAATCCTTGTCCGAAGTTGGGGAGTCCGTTGTAATCCTCTGAGGCCACAATTCAGAGCACGAATTGGGGAAAGACTCTGTAACATCATAATAGCAAAGGGCATTCACTGATTTGCCTCCAGGGAGATTAGGGGCTCAACATTGTTCTTGCACCAAATAAATGGCTGGATACTTTAATTGCAGACTGTAGAGGTGTTTTTGATCTTTTTGTATTTGCAGTTTTCAGGGAAATGCTACACAACTGCTTGCAGTCTAAGCTATGTAAGTTGATCCAGGGAACCACCTACTCGGCTGTAGAGGAAAGAGAGAGGACACCCTGCACCCCCAAACAACACAGATTAGATAGTAGATGAGATCAAGGCAACAGAAGTATGGGAAACCGTTTCAACAGAAATACCAATAGAAACCGATTCACTCAAACCAGTTTCCATCTCACAAGAAGGACAAACGAGATGAGAACCCTTGTGTAAAGTTTCCTTCCTTTCATTGTCCAATGAAGGTTAACCAATTGACTGAATATCTTTCCCTGGAAGTTAGCAAGTCAGCTTAGCTTTAATGAATCTATTCTGTTTCCTAGGGTGTATGATGACCTTCTATGCCTCCACTAATCAGATTAATTGATTATAAATGGAACTACAAAGCAATGGAGGAAAAAATTAAGGCCGGTGTAAGACAATTTTAGTGGAAAAATGGCTTGTGTACCACTTTTAAAATCAACTGATTTCTTATTAACTTATCTGGTCACTATGGAAAAATATATGTACTCCATTAATCTTTGTGGTTGCTTGGAATATTTAAGGTTAGAAAATCTATTCTGAATATTTGGGGTACCTTCATGTTTCATGACGTCACTTGCATTTCATTTTATGGGCTCTGATCATAAACATATTGGTGGTGATATGTTGTTATTGTGTTGCTATTTGTTTGTTATTAATCGTTCCCAGAGAGTGTGGTGTAGTGTTGTGTATATTAGAGAGAGTGGGATCCCTCTGGTTCCTGTCAGACTCTGTAGAATAGTGACATAAGTGATTGGGTGTAGTTAAGAAAATTGGTGACGTAGTACGGGCAGTTAACAGTTACATTCTGAAGAATAAAGATGTGTAATACAGATCTCCATGTGTGGCGTGATCATTTATATGTACCCGTGCTGGGGAGGCCGCTACATGTAGCATCTGAATATTGTCAGAACGTCATTTGGCATAAATATCATATTGTCTACAACAATATCACTACCACTGGAGTTATTAGAAGAAAATCTATACCGATTGTTACAAACATTTGAAAATCATATTTACTGCATATTTTCATCATACGATATTTCTGTATACGATATTCTGATATACAGCTATACCAGTGAAGTATTTGTTAAGCTAGTGTTATCTCCAGTAGCGTCATTTGTTTTGTGCCCAAATGGAATCGGTCTACCTACCTCTAAATGTAGTATGTAGATCTTTGAAATGCGATTATTTACTGATATATTTCACCACTCTCAGTTACAGACACCGAGAGTCGCCTGTGCAGGTAAGAACAATGGGGCGGGGTAGACAGACGACGACAAGGGAAATAAAAACAAAAAACAGTTGCCTTGTGCTCGCCCCATCGCCGACTCGGGGATGCAGCAAGCGTAAGGTAAGTGTTTTTCTTTTTTTTCCCTTGCCATGTCAGTCTACTTCCCCCAACCCCACCCCACTGCTCTTACCTGTTCGGGCCTCTCCTGACAGACTCCTTTTTGGTCACATGCACATAATCCATATTGTGGGCACAGGATTAGGGGCCAGATGTAGGTGGCCATTTACCGTCCGGTAACGGACGAAATCGGCCGTTACCGACCGGTAAATGGGTTATTGGGATGTAGGGGGCCAATTTTACCGATTCGGTAACTTCTATATGTAGGTGGGACTCTTCAGAGTCCCAAAGGCCTTTCAGATTCGGTATTTTACCACCCAATCCAATTGGGTGGTAAAATACCGAATCCAGGTGTGCATGCACATGTGTGCATGCACACCTATGCCATGTGACAGACAGACATGCCCTTAGGGCATGTCTGTGTGCCACATGGCACACATGCCTGTATTTGGGGTGCTAGAGGGTGTCAAAGTGACACCCCCTGCACCCTTGCTGGAATCGGTATTTACCGAATACCGATTCGGTATTGCCCATTGATTCCTATGGGCTTCATTGCCCATTGGAATCAATGGGAATTACCGAATCGGAATTTACAGAATCGGTAAATACTGAATCTTAACAATTCGGTATTTACCGATTCTGTAATACCTACACCCCCCCCCCTCCATTTTACCACTTCTTAAATACCGAATCGGTAAAATTCGGTATTTAAGAATCAGTAAACGGAACTTACCTACATCTGGCCGTAAGTCATGTATTCCTTCAGAATCAGGTACAAACAGACGTCATTCCATGTCAGATGAGGTTCAATGGAAGAGGGGGCAGTCTGACCACTTGTGTTTAAGGAGAATCATTCAGTCGGTGCAAATGTTTCCGATTGACTGACACTGATAGGAACGATCTTGAAGTCCTAACATTGTTGATGCTTCTTAACCTTTAGTTTCAACCCACGGTATTTGCTTTTGCCCTGCACCTATGGTTTGAAAACTGCAGGGAATTTAAATGACATTAAATGCATATGAATTCCTAATGCGGACGTAGTCATTGTTATTTATGGTCTGCTGTGCATTCATGCAGTGCAGTTTCAATGAACAATAGGTTATGTAAACTCACTCAGGGATGCTTTTTAAGTATTACTACAGAACAACCAAAAGAAAATCATTATTACGTGCCCTGATTCACTTACCATAAATTTACAAGTGCATGAGAATGTTTACATTAAAATTCTGCAAGTGAGGAATTCGTACTTCAACGATGGAGTACATGCCTACAATGCCTCATCTTCACAAACACATGAAAAAATAAAGAGTTAACAAGCATCCGTGTCAGTCACCTGCTGTCGAGGAGTTCATTGTAACAATCAGGTCCATATGGGCTACTTCAGGTAAGATTCCATGAAGAGATTTGTTTCAGTTTAGAAAGGAAAGGACACTGGGCCAATTAAAATACTTACTAAGAAATGGCAATTTAAAAGTAGGCACTACAGCAGTTGTCTTGGAGCTATTTTAATCCAATTCACATACAATGAAGTTTCACGTTTTCTCCCAGAATATTCGTCATGTAGGATCTTACACGTGGTGAAAGTTTGACCATGAGGGTTTTGCATGATATTTTCAATACTTTTAGCATTAGGAGGTAACACCAAGGCAGGTGGTATTCATGTTTCCAAATGTTCTTCAAAAGCTATCAGATGACATTGACATCATGAGAACCTCTAAGTTTCCCAGCCACTTGAATGTCATAATTCGAGACCAGTTCAAGGAGCACCTCTGCCTTCAACAGTGAGAGATTTTTTATATGGGGCCAGGCCAATTAATGGACTGCCCTCGTTTGACATATATCAAATAGGTCATTGAGGGCCAAGGCCAACATAGAGACAGCCTTCTTTCATGGTGAGCCAATTTGTACCCAGGGTTATCAAAGGGGAAAAGGTACAGCCAAAGTTCCAACACTCCCTGCAAATGCCTTTAAAATGTAGCCACACATGACTAGAGCTGGCTGCAAAGTGGAATAAGTGTTTCTTTCCCTGTGCCTGCCTCGTCCCCTTTTGTAACGTGAGATCTGCTCTTCAGTGCTCGTCACCTGCCTGCCTTCAGCCTCTGGGCCTTTCTAGTGTCTCTGCATCTGTTGCTTGCCCTGCGTTAATGCAATGAGAGCCTGAACCAGTCCACTGCCCCATCAGTGAGTACATGTGTAGAAGGAAAGGTGCGCGGGAACGGGTGGGCTGTCACGCACGTTGTTTTAGATGGCACATTATGCATTTGCAGTGCTGGTGAGGGTGTTTCCTTGAAGATGAGCAATATACCTGCATCATTTGGCTTAGGAAATCCCTGTCCTGGATGTTTAGCTGGTTTCCAAGCTTCTTTAAAGCCATTTATAGTTTAGAAAGCTTTATTAAAACAAATAAAGGGAACATGGTACAAAGTTATAATAAACAGCGTAAAAAACACATCCAGATAATATAAATTAAAAACAAGTACTAAAAAACCTAATAAATCATACATTGTCAGGATTAAAAATCAATGTTAACATTGAAATAAAATCAAAAAGAACCATAATAAATGTAGCATTTTTGCTTTTGAATTTTAAAGATTAGAGTAAGGGTGAAAGAAAGAGGAAAGAAAGGGGGAAAGGAAGAGAAGAAAAGAAGGAAAAAGAAAAGGAAAGGAGAAAAGGAAATAAAAGATAAGAGGTATCAGATATCCTACCATATAATCTAATAAAACTTTGCAATAACAAATAAAACAAAATCGCAAATAGCAATATACAATCTATAAAAGATGAACATTATAAAAAGGATAAGGTGCAGCACTCACAGCAGCTGAAAAACAAAGGGGCATATTATCAAGGGGGTTTATCTCCGCTTTTTTGGCTTTAAAAGCCAAGAAAGCGGAGATAAAATTATCTCCCTATTACTAAGCTGTCGCTAACACCAGTTAGTGACAGCTAATAGGAGATAGCGACCATCTTGGGCCCCGCTTTGCATGTCAGTGATATTTATCACTAATGACATGCAAAGTGGGCGTGCCAAGATGTTAGCGACTGGAAACAGTCGCTAACATCGCTATCTCCTATTACCAACTTTTGGAGATATTCGCGCTTAGCGCGAATATCTCCAAAAGCTAACACCTGCCCTGAGCAGTTCTTCACCATGTTATCCAATGGGAGGTGGATAACATGGCTAAGAGCATTTGCTCGCTCGATAATGCATGAATATCGCGGACTTTTCAGCGATATTCATGCATTGCGGCCGTTTTTTATCGCATTTGCGATAAACCTTGCTAATAGCAAGGTTTATCTGCGATAAAAATCGCCGATGTGCGGCGATAATTTTTGTCTCTAAACAAGTTAGAGACAAAAATTATCACTAGTTGTTGGTAATATACCCCAAAATTACTATCAATGGCATGCAATGCAGAGGTAGAAATATAATTAGTGAGAGGAGACCAGAAGGCTTCTTTACGAATAAGCTGCTGAGAGGAGGTAACATAAGCTCTATCAAGCCTGTGATGATGACATAAAAGATTCCACCAAGCAGAAAAGGAAACTTTGGAGGCATCCTTCCAATTAGGAGTTATAACCTGAAAAGCAATAAAATGGACAAATCTACAAATGAGCCAAGTTTACGAGCACCCAACCATTGAATGGAATTACTACCCAAAAATTTGGAGTGAATATCGAAGGGAAAATTAGTGGAGCAAATAGAGGTAATTGACTTGCATACCTTGGTCCAAAAAGTAGAAATATTGGGGCAGAGAAAAAAGGAATGGATATATGTGCCAAGGGTATTCTAACAGGAACAAAAAATTATGAGCTATGCCAGAACTAAACTTAGAAACAGCTAATGGGGTTAAAAATAATCTCTGATAAAAAATAATAGAGAGTTTGAGTGTTACTGGCATTGCATGAAGTATGGTGTTTCCAAGCCCAAATAGAGTTCCATGTGTGTATAAAAAGAGAATGTTGTAAGTCCATTTCCCATACAAGTTCAACTGAAAAATAGAGGTATTTATATATATATATGAGAGGCCCGGCCAAAAGGGGACGTAGGTAATGCTTGTGTAGATGAGTCAGATGAAGAGAAGGGAGCCACAGAGAGAAGATAAAGCTGCTGAGCTAAAATCATTTTCAAAGAGTCAAACTTAGAGAGAGTCGTGACAGGTAAATTATATTTAGATTGGGTTTCCTGGAAAGATAAAAGCTGCTTATTATGCATTAAATATTTAACCTGTATAATCCCTCTGATAATCCAATCTTTCCAGAAGATAGTATGATTAGAAATTTTAATGGATTTATTATGCCATATAGAGGAATCCAGGAATAGCTGAAGTGGTGAACGCGATTTAGAAAGAATCGGATAGAGAGTCAGTATAAGATATGGAATAGTAGGGGATTTGAACGAGCAAGAGGGTGAACAAAGTTGGCTAACGAGAAAAAGGAGAATGGATGGATAACAGATTCCTCAAGTTTATACCCCACGGATATTGGTGGGTCATCTGAAGAAGAAAGATAAGGTAGAACTTGACAAATTAAAAAGGAGGAGTGCTATTGGTGGAAATTGGGAAAATTAACCCCACCCCTATCTTTAGGGGCAGACAAAGCAGACAGAGAGATGCAAGGTTTCCGGTTATTCCAGAGAAATTTACTCAAGATACTATTAAGACTCTTAACATTTTGTAACAGGAGTCATACCAGTAACATGGAAAGATAAACTGGAAGCATCATCATCTTGGAAGTATCCAACCTGCCCCACCAAGACAGAAATAAAGACCATTTCTCTGTCATGTCAGACACATTTTTGATAAAACATCATCCAAGTTGAGTTGAACTGTCTTGGCAATTGAAGAAGAATATTTTATCCCTAAACAGGTAATGCAATTAGTATTTCATTGGAAGTCTGGCACTTCAAACATACTTCAAAGACAGTGTTTATTTAGGGGAAGGATGTCAGATTTAGAAACATTTAACTTGTATCCGGATAGGGCTACATAGGAAGATAAGAGATTGATGAAAGCGGGTAAAGAGGTAGAAGGATCAGACATATATAACAAAAGATCGTCGGCATGGGCTGTAAACTTAACTTCAAGAGACTTATGAGTAAAACCCCAAAAACCAGGAGAGTTCATAAGAAAATGAAGAAAAGACTAAAGAGACAGAATAAAAAGCAAAGGAGACAGAGATCAACCTTGACAAGTGCCTTGTTGGAGAGTAAAATAAGAGGACTGAAAACCATTAAGGAAGACCGATGTAGTAGGGGAGGAATACATAAAACAAATAAGGGATAAAATAACAGGACCAAAACTATGCCACTTAAGAGCCTGCATCATAAAAAGCCAATGAATGCGGTCAAAAGCTTTCTCCGCATCAAGGGTAATAGCTGCAACCGGGGAGAAACTTTTAGAAGCAAGATTTATAATGTTTAAAAAAGTTCTAGAATTATCTGCAATCGTCCTACCTTTGACAAACCCTGTTTTCTCATATCCAATCAAATCGGGGATGACATTATTAATACGGAGAGCAAGGACCTCAGCAAAAATCTTCCTATCTAAATTAATTAAAGAAATGGGGCGATAATTAGCGCAGGAAGAAGGATCCTTGCTCTTCTTAGGAATTAAACAAATCATAGCTTCAACAAAGGAGCCATGAGCCTCCTTGTGAGACATAAAATATTGGAATAAAGATAAAAGGTGAGGGAGTAAAATCTGGGAGAAACAGGAATAAAACACGGAAGTGAAGCCGTCCGTGCCAGGGGACTTGTCTTTTGGTAAAAGGGGTAGAGATGACTTAAGCTCAGAAAGAGACAGATCATTTTCTAATGCATAGCAATCAAGAAGTAAAGAGGGAAGTGGAAGGACTGTGTAAAAAAAAGAATCCAATGCCTCTTCAGCGGTGGAAGATTCTGGAGAATATAGCATTTCATAAAAATCTGTAAAACTATTTAGTATTTCCTCATCCCTGAAATCAACACCACTGTTATCAGTGATTTTAACAATCTTGGAACGCTGGGACTTCACCTTCAAATAATTTGCAGTAGTTTGCCAGCTCTATTACAACCCCCATAGAATTTAGAGTTAGTGTGCCAGAAGCCCCATCTGTCGATTTCTTATTGAAAGATAGCTTAGCCTGAATTAACTTCTTTAATGTGTCTTCATTATTAGAAGTAAAGTAGGCGTGTTTAAGATGTTTAATTGAGGCTAATAAGGAAGCAGAATCCTTCACACACTGTTTCTTTTTAACCGCAACGTAGTCAATGATGAAACCTCTGGCTGTCGACTTGAATGCATCCCATACAGTAGGAAAAGGAATATCCAGAGTAACGTTCCTAAGAAAAAACACTGGCAAAAACTCTTTAAAACGCTCCAGAAACATAAGATCCAGACTAATCAAAACCGGGGCATGGTCTGGAATAAGAATGGAGCCAATGTCAGCATTGAGTAGGTTAGGGAGTAGATGCGTACTCAAAAAACATATAATCTATTCTGGTAGAAGATTTGTGAGTAGGAGAATAAAAGTGTATTTTAGTGGATCCGGATGAGATATTCTCCACTCATCAACCAGACCCCTTGATTGAATTGTAGTCGTGAAGGTTTTTTGCATTCTTTTGGGAATGTACCCAGCATTGGACTTCCTGTCCATGAAAGGGTCCATAAGCTGATTGCAATCCCCACTCACGATTAGATTAGTGTCAGGACATAAATTAAAGGTGTGTGACTTATTCGTCCGGAATTGTGAATCAACATCATTAGGTCCATAAATGTTGCCACGGGAGATAGGGGAACCATTAATGTTAAGATGTAAAAGGAGCCATCTTCCATCAACATCTCTCTCCTCCTACTTCAAAACCAGAGAAAGAGATTTGTGAAATAAAGTAACCACACCAAGTGAATTAATCTCATTTTCATTTAAATGGGTCTCCTGGAGCATTGCTATTTTACATTGCAGCCTAGACAAATGAGTAAGAACCCTCTGTTTCTTGACAGGACTACGTAGTCCTTTAACATTCCACAAAACAATGCGAACATTATCAGTCATGGTAACCAAGGAGAAAAAGCATTAAACAACCAGATATACAATTGATTTATTTTAGCAATAACAAAGACAATTTATAATTTGTAAAGTTGAAAAATGGACACATGAATCTTATAATACAGAGAGTGACTATTAGAAAGTAGTGAGAAAAAAGGAAAAAAAAATATTGACAGAGTAGAAAATAAAAAGACATGGCAATAGGTAGAAATGTTATGCTGAACAGACTTAGGGGACAGAAAGAGGAAGAAGAAAAGAAATAAAGAAGAATGAAGAGAGGAGACCAGAAATGATAGGAGAAGTAAAGTTGACAAGAGGCAAAGGAGTCTCAGTCAAAAAGAACAAAGCATATTGCCAGAGAAAACAATCAAGCATAACATGAGGAAGCGGGGAACCGCGAGAAGAAGACAGACGCAACAAAGCAAAGACAAGGAAGAACAGCAAAGACCCAAAAATCACATAAAAGAAAAATATATAGTAAGGAGCGACCATAAGAATAGCAGCGTGGTATAACAGAATAACATGAAATAAGAAATCTCAAAGTAGACTACCTAAGAAATACGTATACAATTAAGGAGAAGAAGACACTTACTGAAACCAGAAGAATAATAAACAAAAGGAGTGGGAGGGAAGGCACCATGAGGAGAAGAAACATCAGGGAAGTGTAACCGCACCAAACAGGACATATATGTGAACGAAGAAAACCAGATCATTATGATCAAGCCATCAGCTAAGAAGACGAATAATAACCTGTGAAAACATTAAATATGAAACAGACAGATAAAAATAAACAAATAGCCACAAAAATGAGGAGGTAACAAATCCTAAAAAAGAAAACCTGTAAAAATTAAAAAGGAGAAGCCAACAATGAGCTGAATACCAGTACTCGGAGTTGAACAACAAAAAGAACCACATTGATAAGCAGTCAAAAGTCATATTGTCCAAGTTCCATTTCCACTCTCTTGTGACAAAGAATAAGGTTAAGTGAAAAAAGAGCTAGAAAAAAATTCTGAGCTGAGCAACAAGCAATAAGGAAAATAACGAGATGTAGCAGTCAGTAATTATTTCTTCCCAAGCTCCATCTCCTCTCCTTTGTGATGAAAGATAAACTGTCTTAACTTTTATGGGCAGCCAAAAGAGTAGGACCTTTACTTGTAAGTGACTTTAAAAAAACAAGGATGAACAAGGCCATATCTAGTGTTCATGGAACGAAGAGCAGGACGAAAGGAGAGGAACTCTTTACGTTGAGCAGCTGTGGTGCGAGATACATCCTGAGAAAAAAATACCATTTGACCAGACCACAACATCTGACTTCTCTGTTTGGCTGCAGACAAAACCATCAATAGTTCAGTGTATTCCAGAAATAGAACAATAATCCCTCTGGGACGATTGACTGACGATGCAGAGGAAGATCCGCCAGGCCTGGGACCAATACGATGAGCTTGTTGTAGGTTAAGCAGAGTATTTTCTTTGAGGTCAACTATTTTAGGTTTATGAAGTTTGAGAAAGGTAAGCATGTCAGGGCCCTCCTCCCCTTCAGGAATACCATAAATCATATGGTTGTTATGTTGGTTCCGTTTTTCCAAGTCCTCCATCTGCTGTTCGAAAAGAGTAATTTCCTTAGACATAGCTTCAACCTTTGAGGAAACATCTTGAGCGTCACTGATCCTCTGCTCCACCACCGATGCCCTAGATTCAAGATTGGACCATTTCTCATCAAGCCTCTGAATGGTAGCATTGGTGTCAACAATAAAAGGTTTCATAAGTTCAAATTCCTCCACAAGGGCTTCTAGCGTGATAGGTAGAGGAGATTTTGTAGGTGAGCTAAGATCCTTCTTAGGACACTTAGAAGTAGCAGTGGGAGAGTCCTTACGAAGGGAAGAAATATTTGTAGAAATACCCTTTTGGTTAGATGGGGTCCATAAATGTAAGAAGTGAGAATGACACTGTGTTGCCTCAAACCACAAATGTAAGCAGCGAGCCAAAGTTAAATGGAACCAGACTGCAGTTATAAGTGCCTACAGAACCCAGTCCTCCAAAAAAAAGAAGAAGAAGCACCCTGTGTTAAAAGGCAGGAGTACACTGAAGAAAAGGCACTGCGCCCCAGCACCAGCGTTCCGACAATATATAGGTCAGGTAGTCAAGACTCTAAACAAGTGGATATGGTGTAGAAACAGTCTCTAGCAAAGAGTGGAACAACACAAAACCACATCATGTGGCGGCTCAATCCAAGCCTTTATCAAACAAGTTTGTCTAAAGGATCAAGCGGCTGTGAATTTTTAGTAGACGTCTCCTTATCATTTTGTATCAGCCTTAATTTAAACAACTGGCCATGGTTTAGCATAACCTGGAGTAGACACCTGATGCTAAACTAACCAGGCCAGCACAACATCCAAGATAGGTCCTGTTCATTAAAAGGAGAATCCAACTCTTTTATAAACTCATAAGAGTACTGAGAGGTGCTGCAAATATTGTTTAAATGATCCTTTTCCACTCCAGCGCCATGTAATGCCAGAAAGAATAATAGAAACAAACTGTTGGTGATCCAAAATGGAAATATCGTTGAATGTCCATCAAATATAGCCAATTGTTGACAATTGAGTCACGCAGAAATCCTGAAGACATGGCTTTGCAAAAAAAAAAAAATAGTAATAAAAAAAAAAGGATTAGGGAAATAACTGCCAAACAACGCCGGTAAGAGCCGACGTCTCTCACCGTAACTGAGATGGCGGCCGGAACGGGCGTCTGTGAGGGAAACGCTGCGCAGGGGAAAACAGGCAAATGGCTGTAGGCAAAACAAAAAAAGAACAGCTACCTGTGCCCCGCGTCCGCGCTCCGATATCCTACAAGACATGGAGTAAAGAAGCTGGATAAGCCGCTCCGCTATCCAGAAGGTCTCGGCCAAAGCTCGGAGCTTGCTTCACACAGCCGTGGCCATCTTGTCCATGTCCCTTCTTTAAAGCCATTTGAAAATAATATTTAACACTATGACTCAAAATTCCCTGTACGTCCTATGTTCCTGTTAATTTCTTCCACTAATTACTCATTTAAGAAACAGGATTCACATACAGAAGCCTGGTTGCGAAATTCAGGGCCAACAAAGAGGCCCTTCAACTTTCACACGCCTGGAGCCTATAAGAGGTCTCTTTGATTGTGAGTAGCCCTGAATAAAGCTTTGGGGTGGAAATCCAATATCGAAACACCTATCCTTTGAAACAGTAGTAAGTAGAACATGAGAGTGTGGGAAAACAGGGAAGTAAAAGTGAATATGCCATACTGAGCTGAGTTTCACTACTTTTATATGTTTATAAACACAACTAGCACAAGAGGCCTAAGCCTGGACCCCATTGCATTGAGCCATTCTCAGGTAATGAATCAAGACAAAAGGCAAGTACCCGCTACATGCAAACCATTTTCAGTATGTCTATTATGCATCATGCCAGCAATAACCCTTTACGTTTTAACAGTAGAACTTTGGGAAGTGAAGGCAAAGAAGTGGACCACCATCAATCCAAAACATACCTTTGAAGGTATAAACAAAACTTCAAAATCTTTGTACCACACCCAGTTTCCTAACGTACACTGGGTGTGAAAAAAGGATGTGGAGTTGAAATTGACTAGGGAAAATACCATCAAATTTAATTGAGAGTTTAGGTGAAATGACTTTCCCACCTGAAGGTAACAGTTAAAGATGTTAAAGTGCATGACCACTACACATATTCTGTGCAGTGCAGTTAGTCCATAAGAGTAACTACAGAGTTGTTTTAAGATTATGTGATTTGTGAAGATTTATATGCATACTGATAGGGATTTTTAAAAATCCATAAATATATAGTTAGTCATTGACAGTGCCGGACAGGTCTATTATTCCACTGGCATTTCCCTATTTGAAATAAATCAGGAGTAATGCAAATCAGCGCAATTTGCTGCCTTGCGTTACTCTGCCCCAGGTATTCGTCCCATGAGTGGAGCATCGGTGTTTAAACTCATCCACCCATGGATTTTGGTGCACTCCCAGATTTACGATGAGTGGTAGACCTGGGAATGCGTCAAAATGCTAGGCCTCCCCAAGCAAGGCATAACAAGAAGAATTATCTTTATTTCCCTTTTTATTTTATTTTTATTTCTTTGAAAAAGATGGTACATATAAGGACATGTTTCATAAATTGTTACATACATGATAAAGACATTAATATACATTTGATATATTTACAAGCATTTTATAAAAGAAAAGATACTTATTAGCGGGAGCGAGGAGAATAAATATAAAAGGATAGAAAACAGTTTCAATTAATTAAAAGCGAGCGACTTTTAACCATTTCTATCTATTCTCCAATTAGTTACAGGAGCCCACAAACATATACCCTTCTTACGCTCCCTCTTGCCTTTATATTCATAGAGGCAAAAAACACAGTTGATGGACAGAATGTAGAACAATGTCATACATGCACCCCAGTACAAGGATCTGGGCCTAAATCCATCGTTTTTTTGCACTCCACACCACCCTGGGTTAGACACTGGCTATATGCAAATCAGCTCTGACCCTGTGCCTCATGGGAACAGTCCAGTCCGAACTACCAAGCCATGTCTTTCCCAGACCGGAATCAAGCATCCAAGGACCGGTTTTTGGCTATCAGCCTTCTTCAGCCTGGATAGCTTGACTCCAGTGGTGTGGAGAGCCTGGGACTCACGTCTGAGCATACCCAGCCCACTCGGGGTGAAAATGGCAAAAAACACAGTTGATGGACAGAATGTAGAATAATGTCATACATTCACCCCAGTACAAGGATCTGGGCCTAAATCCATCGTTTTTTTGCACTCCACACCACCCTGGGTTAGACACTGGCTATATGCAAATCAGCTCTGACCCTGTGCCTCATGGGAACAGTCCAGTCCGAACTACCAAGCCATGTCTTTCCCAGACCGGAATCAAGCATCCAAGGACCGGTTTCTGGCTATCAGCCTTCTTCAGCCTGGATAGCTTGACTCCAGTGGTGTGGAGAGCCTGGGACTCACGTCTGAGCATACCCAGCCCACTCGGGGTGAAAATGGCAAAAAACACAGTTGATGGACAGAATGTAGAACAATGTCATACATTCACCCCAGTACAAGGATCTGGGCCTAAATCCATCGTTTTTTTGCACTCCACACCACCCTGGGTTAGACACTGGCTATATGCAAATCAGCTCTGACCCTGTGCCTCATGGGAACAGTCCAGTCCGAACTACCAAGCCATGTCTTTCCCAGACCGGAATCAAGCATCCAAGGACCGGTTTCTGGCTATCAGCCTTCTTCAGCCTGGATAGCTTGACTCCAGTGGTGTGGAGAGCCTGGGACTCACGTCTGAGCATACCCAGCCCACTCGGGGTGAAAATGGCAAAAAACACAGTTGATGGACAGAATGTAGAACAATGTCATACATTCACCCCAGTACAAGGATCTGGGCCTAAATCCATCGTTTTTTTGCACTCCACACCACCCTGGGTTAGACACTGGCTATATGCAAATCAGCTCTGACCCTGTGCCTCATGTGAACAGTCCAGTCCGAACTACCAAGCCATGTCTTTCCCAGACCGGAATCAAGCATCCAAGGACCGGTTTCTGGCTATCAGCCTTCTTCAGCCTGGATAGCTTGACTCCAGTGGTGTGGAGAGCCTGGGACTCACGTCTGAGCATACCCAGCCCACTCGGGGTGAAAATGGCAAAAAACACAGTTGATGGACAGAATGTAGAACAATGTCATACATTCACCCCAGTACAAGGATCTGGGCCTAAATCCATCGTTTTTTTGCACTCCACACCACCCTGGGTTAGACACTGGCTATATGCAAATCAGCTCTGACCCTGTGCCTCATGGGAACAGTCCAGTCCGAACTACCAAGCCATGTCTTTCCCAGACCGGAATCAAGCATCCAAGGACCGGTTTCTGGCTATCAGCCTTCTTCAGCCTGGATAGCTTGACTCCAGTGGTGTGGAGAGCCTGGGACTCACGTCTGAGCATACCCAGCCCACTCGGGGTGAAAATGGCAAAAAACACAGTTGATGGACAGAATGTAGAACAATGTCATACATTCACCCCAGTACAAGGATCTGGGCCTAAATCCATCGTTTTTTTGCACTCAACACCACCCTGGGTTAGACACTGGCTATATGCAAATCAGCTCTGACCCTGTGCCTCATGGGAACAGTCCAGTCCGAACTACCAAGCCATGTCTTTCCCAGACCGGAATCAAGCATCCAAGGACCGGTTTCTGGCTATCAGCCTTCTTCAGCCTGGACAGCTTGACTCCAGTGGTGTGGAGAGCCTGGGACTCACGTCTGAGCATACCCAGCCCACTCGGGGTGAAAATGGCAAAAAACACAGTTGATGGTCAGAATGTAGAACAATGTCATACATTCACCCCAGTACAAGGATCTGGGCCTAAATCCATCGTTTTTTTGCACTCCACACCACCCTGGGTTAACACTGGCTATATGCAAATCAGGTCTGACCCTGTGCCTCATGGGAACAGTCCAGTCCTAACTACCAAGCCATGTCTTTCCCAGACCGGAATCAAGCATCCAAGGACCGTTTTCTGGCTATCAGCCTTCCACAGCCTGAATAGCTTGACTCCAGTGGTGTGAAGAGCCTGGGACTCACGTCTGAGCATACCCAGCCCACTCGGGGTGAAAATGGCAAAAAACACAGTTGATGGACAGAATGTAGAACAATGTCATACATTCACCCCAGTACAAGGATCTGGGCCTAAATCCATCATTTTTTTGCACTCCACACCACCCTGGGTTAGACACTGGCTATATGCAAATCAGCTCTGACCCTGTGCCTCATGGGAACAGTCCAGTCCGAACTACCAAGCCATGTCTTTCCCAGACCGGAATCAAGCATCCAAGGACCGGTTTCTGGCTATCAGCCTTCTTCAGCCTGGATAGATTGACTCCAGTGGTGTGGAGAGCCTGGGACTCACGTCTGAGCATACCCAGCCCACTCGGGGTGAAAATGGCAAAAAACACAGTTGATGGACAGAATGTAGAACAATGTCATACATTCACCCCAGTACAAGGATCTGGGCCTAAATCCATCGTTTTTTTGCACTCCACACCACCCTGGGTTAGACACTGGCTATATGCAAATCAGCTCTGACCGTGTGCCTCATGGGAACAGTCCAGTCCGAACTACCAAGCCATGTCTTTCCCAGACTGGAATCCAGCATCCAAGGACCGGTTTCTGGCTATCAGCCTTCTTCAGCCTGGATAGCTTGACTCCAGTGGTGTGGAGAGCCTGGGACTCACGTCTGAGCATACCCAGCCCACTCGGGGTGAAAATGGCAAAAAACACAGTTGATAGACAGAATGTAGAACAATGTCATACATTCACCCCAGTACAAGGATCTGGGCCTAAATCCATCGTTTTTTTGCACTCCAC
Organism: Lissotriton helveticus; assembly: GCF_964261635.1. NCBI lineage: Eukaryota > Metazoa > Chordata > Amphibia > Caudata > Salamandridae > Lissotriton > Lissotriton helveticus. Next base: position 768,759,373 of record NC_136068.1, read on the forward strand.
ACCACCCTGGGTTAGACACTGGCTATATGCAAATCAGCTCTGACCCTGTGCCTCATGGGAACAGTCCAGTCCGAACTACCAAGCCATGTCTTTCCCAGACCGGAATCAAGCATCCAAGGACCGGTTTCTGGCTATCAGCCTTCTTCAGCCTGGATAGCTTGACTCCAGTGGTGTGGAGAGCCTGGGACTCACGTCTGAGCATACCCAGCCCACTCGGGGTGAAAATGGCAAAAAACACAGTTGATGGACAGAATGTAGAACAATGTCATACATTCACCCCAGTACAAGGATCTGGGCCTAAATCCATCGTTTTTTTGCACTCCACACCACCCTGGGTTAGACACTGGCTATATGCAAATCAGCTCTGACCCTGTGCCTCATGGGAACAGTCCAGTCCGAACTACCAAGCCATGTCTTTCCCAGACCGGAATCAAGCATCCAAGGACCGGTTTCTGGCTATCAGCCTTCTTCAGCCTGGATAGCTTGACTCCAGTGGTGTGGAGAGCCTGGGACTCACGTCTGAGCATACCCAGCCCACTCGGGGTGAAAATGGCAAAAAACACAGTTGATGGACAGATTGTAGAACAATGTCATACATTCACCCCAGTACAAGGATCTGGGCCTAAATCCATCGTTTTTTTGCACTCCACACCACCCTGGCTTAGACACTGGCTATATGCAAATCAGCTCTGACCCTGTGCCTCATGGGAACAGTCCAGTCCGAACTACCAAGCCATGTCTTTCCCAGACCGGAATCAAGCATCCAAGGACCGGTTTCTGGCTATCAGCCTTCTTCAGCCTGGATAGCTTGACTCCAGTGGTGTGGAGAGCCTGGGACTCACGTCTGAGCATACCCAGCCTACTCGGGGTGAAAATGGCAAAAAACACAGTTGATGGACAGAATGTAGAACAATGTCATACATTCACCCCAGTACAAGGATCTGGGCCTAAATCCATCGTTTTTTTTGCACTCCACACCACCCTGGGTTAGACACTGGCTATATGCAAATCAGCTCTGACCCTGTGCCTCATGGGAACAGTCCAGTCCGAACTACCAAGCCATGTCTTTCCCAGACCGGAATCAAGCATCCAAGGACCGGTTTCTGGCTATCAGCCTTCTTCAGCCTGGATAGCTTGACTCCAGTGGTGTGGAGAGCCTGGGACTCACGTCTGAGCATACCCAGCCCACTCGGGGTGAAAATGGCAAAAAACACAGTTGATGGACAGAATGTAGAACAATGTCATACATTCACCCCAATACAAGGATCTGGGCCTAAATCCATCGTTTTTTTGCACTCCACACCACCCTGGGTTAGACACTGGCTATATGCAAATCAGCTCTGACCCTGTGCCTCATGGGAACAGTCCAGTCCGAACTACCAAGCCATGTCTTTCCCAGACCGGAATCAAGCATCCAAGGACCGGTTTCTGGCTATCAGCCTTCTTCAGCCTGGATAGCTTGACTCCAGTGGTGTGGAGAGCCTGGGACTCACGTCTGAGCATACCCAGCCCACTCGGGGTGAAAATGGCAAAAAACACAGTTGATGGACAGAATGTAGAACAATGTCATACATTCACCCCAGTACAAGGATCTGGGCCTAAATCCATCGTTTTTTTGCACTCCACACCACCCTGGGTTAGACACTGGCTATATGCAAATCAGCTCTGACCCTGTGCCTCATGGGAACAGTCCAGTCCGAACTACCAAGCCATGTCTTTCCCAGACCGGAATCAAGCATCCAAGGACCGGTTTCTGGCTATCAGCCTTCTTCAGCCTGGATAGCTTGACTCCAGTGGTGTGGAGAGCCTGGGACTCACGTCTGAGCATACCCAGCCCACTCGGGGTGAAAATGGCAAAAAACACAGTTGATGGACAGAATGTAGAACAATGTCATATATTCACCCCAGTACAAGGATCTGGGCCTAAATCCATCGTTGTTTTGCACTCCACACCACCCTGGGTTAGACACTGGCTATATGCAAATCAGCTCTGACCCTGTGCCTCATGGGAACAGTCCAGTCCGAACTACCAAGCCATGTCTTTCCCAGACCGGAATCAAGCATCCAAGGACCGGTTTCTGGCTATCAGCCTTCTTCAGCCTGGATAGCTTGACTCCAGTGGTGTGGAGAGCCTGGGACTCACGTCTGAGCATACCCAGCCCACTCGGGGTGAAAATGGCAAAAAACACAGTTGATGGACAGAATGTAGAACAATGTCATACATTCACCCCAGTACAAGGATCTGGGCCTAAATCCATCGTTTTTTTGCACTCCACACCACCCTGGGCTAGACACTGGCTATATGCAAATCAGCTCTGACCCTGTGCCTCATGGGAACAGTCCAGTCCGAACTACCAAGCCATGTCTTTCCCAGACCGGAATCAAGCATCCAAGGACCGGTTTCTGGCTATCAGCCTTCTTCAGCCTGGATAGCTTGACTCCAGTGGTGTGGAGAACCTGGGACTCTCGTCTGAGCATACCCAGCCCACTCGGGGTGAAAATGGCAAAAAACACAGTTGATGGACAGAATGTAGAACAATGTCATACATTCACCCCAGTACAAGGATCTGGGCCTAAATCCATCGTTTTTTTGCACTCCACACCACCCTGGGTTAGACACTGGCTATATGCAAATCAGCTCTGACCCTGTGCCTCATGGGAACAGTCCAGTCCGAACTACCAAGCCATGTCTTTCCCAGACCGGAATCAAGCATCCAAGGACCGGCTTCTGGCTATCAGCCTGGATAGCTTGACTCCAGTGGTGTGGAGAGCCTGGGACTCACGTCTGAGCATACCCAGCCCACTCGGGGTGAAAATGGCAAAAAACACAGTTGATGGACAGAATGTAGAACAATGTCATACATTCACCCCAGTACAAGGATCTGGGCCTAAATCCATCGTTTTTTTGCACTCCACACCACCCTGGGTTAGACACTGGCTATATGCAAATCAGCTCTGACCCTGTGCCTCATGGGAACAGTCCAGTCCGAACTACCAAGCCATGTCTTTCCCAGACCGGAATCAAGCATCCAAGGACCGGTTTCTGGCTATCAGCCTTCTTCAGCCTGGATAGCTTGACTCCAGTGGTGTGGAGAGCCTGGGACTCACGTCTGAGCATACCCAGCCCACTCGGGGTGAAAATGGCAAAAAACACAGTTGATGGACAGAATGTAGAACAATGTCATACATTCACCCCAGTACAAGGATCTGGGCCTAAATCCATCGTTTTTTGCACTCCACACCACCCTGGGTTAGATACTGGCTATATGCAAATCAGCTCTGACCCTGTGCCTCATGGGAACAGTCCAGTCCAAACTACCAAGCCATGTCTTTCCCAAACCGGAATCAAGCATCCAAGGACCGGTTTCTGGCTATCAGCCTTCTTCAGCCTGGATAGCTTGACTCCAGTGGTGTGGAGAGCCTGGGACTCACGTCTGAGCATACCCAGCCCACTCGGGGTGAAAATGGCAAAAAACACAGTTGATGGACAGAATGTAGAACAATGTCATACATTCACCCCAGTACAAGGATCTGGGCCTAAATCCATCGTTTTTTGCACTCCACACCACCCTGGGTTAGACACTGGCTATATGCAAATCAGCTCTGACCCTGTGCCTCATGGGAACAGTCCAGTCCGAACTACCAAGCCATGTCTTTCCCAGACCGGAATCAAGCATCCAAGGACCGGTTTCTGGCTATCAGCCTTCTTCAGCCTGGATAGCTTGACTCCAGTGGTGTGGAGAGCCTGGGACTCACAACTGAGCATACCCAGCCCACTCAGGGTGAAAATGGCAAAAAACACAGTTGATGGACAGAATGTAGAACAATGTCATACATTCACCCCAGTACAAGGATCTGGGCCTAAATCCATCGTTTTTTTGCACTCCACACCACCCTGGGTTAGACACTGGCTATATGCAAATCAGCTCTGACCCTGTGCCTCATGGGAACAGTCCAGTCCGAACTACCAAGCCATGTCTTTCCCAGACCGGAATCAAGCATCCAAGGACCGGTTTCTGGCTATCAGCCTTCTTCAGCCTGGATAGCTTGACTCCAGTGGTGTGGAGAGCCTGGGACTCACGTCTGAGCATACCCAGCCCACTCGGGGTGAAAATGGCAAAAAACACAGTTGATGGACAGAATGTAGAACAATGTCATACATTCACCCCAGTACAAGGATCTGGGCCTAAATCCATCGTTTTTTTGCACTCCACACCACCCTGGGTTAGACACTGGCTATATGCAAATCAGCTCTGACCCTGTGCCTCATGGGAACAGTCCAGTCCGAACTACCAAGCCATGTCTTTCCCAGACCGGAATCAAGCATCCAAGGACCGGTTTCTGGCTATCAGCCTTCTTCAGCCTGGATAGCTTGACTCCAGTGGTGTGGAGAGCCTGGGACTCACGTCTGAGCATACCCAGCCCACTCGGGGTGAAAATGGCAAAAAACACAGTTGATGGACAGAATGTAGAACAATGTCATATATTCACCCCAGTACAAGGATCTGGGCCTAAATCCATCGTTTTTTTCCACTCCACACCACCCTGGGTTAGACACTGGCTATATGCAAATCAGCTCTGACCCTGTGCCTCATGGGAACAGTCCAGTCCGAACTACCAAGCCATGTCTTTCCCAAACCGGAATCAAGCATCCAAGGACCGGTTTCTGGCTATCAGCCTTCTTCAGCCTGGATAGCTTGACTCCAATGGTGTGGAGAGCCTCGGACTCACGTCTGAGCATACCCAGCCCACTCGGGGTGAAAATGGCAAAAAACACAGTTGATGGACAGAATGTAGAACAATGTCATACATTCACCCCAGTACAAGGATCTGGGCCTAAATCCATCGTTTTTTGCACTCCACACCACCCTGGGTTAGACACTGGCTATATGCAAATCAGCTCTGACCCTGTGCCTTATGGGAACAGTCCAGTCCGAACTACCAAGCCATGTCTTTCCCAGACCGGAATCAAGCATCCAAGGACCGGTTTCTGGCTATCAGCCTTCTTCAGCCTGGATAGCTTGACTCCAGTGGTGTGGAGAGCCTGGGACTCACGTCTGAGCATACCCAGCCCACTCGGGGTGAAAATGGCAAAAAACACAGTTGATGGACAGAATGTAGAACAATGTCATACATTCACCCCAGTACAAGAATCTGGGCCTAAATCCATCGTTTTTTTGCACTCCACACCACCCTGGGTTAGACACTGGCTATATGCAAATCAGCTCTGACCCTGTGCCTCATGGGAACAGTCCAGTCCGAACTACCAAGCCATGTCTTTCCCAGACCGGAATCAAGCATCCAAGGACCGGTTTCTGGCTATCAGCCTTCTTCAGCCTGGATAGCTTGACTCCAGTGGTGTGGAGAGCCTGGGACTCACGTCTGAGCATACCCAGCCCACTCGGGGTGAAAATGGCAAAAAACACAGTTGATGGACAGAATGTAGAACAATGTCATACATTCACCCCAGTACAAGGATCTGGGCCTAAATCCATCGTTTTTTTGCACTCCACACCACCATGGGTTAGACACTGGCTATATGCAAATCAGCTCTGACCCTGTGCCTCATGGGAACAGTCCAGTCCGAACTACCAAGCCATGTCTTTCCCAGACCGGAATCAAGCATCCAAGGACCGGTTTCTGGCTATCAGCCTTCTTCAGCCTGGATAGCTTGACTCCAGTGGTGTGGAGAGCCTGGGACTCACGTCTGAGCATACCCAGCCCACTCGGGGTGAAAATGGCAAAAAACACAGTTGATGGACAGAATGTAGAACAATGTCATACATTCACCCCAGTACAAGGATCTGGGCCTAAATCCATCATTTTTTTGCACTCCACACCACCCTGGGTTAGACACTGGCTATATGCAAATCAGCTCTGACCCTGTGCCTCATGGGAACAGTCCAGTCCGAACTACCAAGCCATGTCTTTCCCAGACCGGAATCAAGCATCCAAGGACCGGTTTCTGGCTATCAGCCTTCTTCAGCCTGGATAGATTGACTCCAGTGGTGTGGAGAGCCTGGGACTCACGTCTGAGCATACCCAGCCCACTCGGGGTGAAAATGGCAAAAAACACAGTTGATGGACAGAATGTAGAACAATGTCATACATTCACCCCAGTACAAGGATCTGGGCCTAAATCCATCGTTTTTTTGCACTCCACACCACCCTGGGTTAGACACTGGCTATATGCAAATCAGCTCTGACCGTGTGCCTCATGGGAACAGTCCAGTCCGAACTACCAAGCCATGTCTTTCCCAGACTGGAATCCAGCATCCAAGGACCGGTTTCTGGCTATCAGCCTTCTTCAGCCTGGATAGCTTGACTCCAGTGGTGTGGAGAGCCTGGGACTCACGTCTGAGCATACCCAGCCCACTCGGGGTGAAAATGGCAAAAAACACAGTTGATAGACAGAATGTAGAACAATGTCATACATTCACCCCAGTACAAGGATCTGGGCCTAAATCCATCGTTTTTTTGCACTCCACACCACCCTGGGTTAGACACTGGCTATATGCAAATCAGCTCTGACCCTGTGCCTCATGGGAACAGTCCAGTCCGAACTACCAAGCCATGTCTTTCCCAGACCGGAATCAAGCATCCAAGGACCGGTTTCTGGCTATCAGCCTTCTTCAGCCTGGATAGCTTTGACTCCAGTGGTGTGGAGAGCCTGGGACTCACGTCTGAGCATACCCAGCCCACTCGGGGTGAAAATGGCAAAAAACACAGTTGATGGACAGAATGTAGAACAATGTCATACATTCACCCCAGTACAAGGATCTGGGCCTAAATCCATCGTTTTTTTGCACTCCACACCACCCTGGGTTAGACACTGGCTATATGCAAATCAGCTCTGACCCTGTGCCTCATGGGAACAGTCCAGTCCGAACTACCAAGCCATGTCTTTCCCAGACCGGAATCAAGCATCCAAGGACCGGTTTCTGGCTATCAGCCTTCTTCAGCCTGGATAGCTTGACTCCAGTGGTGTGGAGAGCCTGGGACTCACGTCTGAGCATACCCAGCCCACTCGGGGTGAAAATGGCAAAAAACACAGTTGATGGACAGATTGTAGAACAATGTCATACATTCACCCCAGTACAAGGATCTGGGCCTAAATCCATCGTTTTTTTGCACTCCACACCACCCTGGCTTAGACACTGGCTATATGCAAATCAGCTCTGACCCTGTGCCTCATGGGAACAGTCCAGTCCGAACTACCAAGCCATGTCTTTCCCAGACCGGAATCAAGCATCCAAGGACCGGTTTCTGGCTATCAGCCTTCTTCAGCCTGGATAGCTTGACTCCAGTGGTGTGGAGAGCCTGGGACTCACGTCTGAGCATACCCAGCCTACTCGGGGTGAAAATGGCAAAAAACACAGTTGATGGACAGAATGTAGAACAATGTCATACATTCACCCCAGTACAAGGATCTGGGCCTAAATCCATCGTTTTTTTTGCACTCCACACCACCCTGGGTTAGACACTGGCTATATGCAAATCAGCTCTGACCCTGTGCCTCATGGGAACAGTCCAGTCCGAACTACCAAGCCATGTCTTTCCCAGACCGGAATCAAGCATCCAAGGACCGGTTTCTGGCTATCAGCCTTCTTCAGCCTGGATAGCTTGACTCCAGTGGTGTGGAGAGCCTGGGACTCACGTCTGAGCATACCCAGCCCACTCGGGGTGAAAATGGCAAAAAACACAGTTGATGGACAGAATGTAGAACAATGTCATACATTCACCCCAATACAAGGATCTGGGCCTAAATCCATCGTTTTTTTGCACTCCACACCACCCTGGGTTAGACACTGGCTATATGCAAATCAGCTCTGACCCTGTGCCTCATGGGAACAGTCCAGTCCGAACTACCAAGCCATGTCTTTCCCAGACCGGAATCAAGCATCCAAGGACCGGTTTCTGGCTATCAGCCTTCTTCAGCCTGGATAGCTTGACTCCAGTGGTGTGGAGAGCCTGGGACTCACGTCTGAGCATACCCAGCCCACTCGGGGTGAAAATGGCAAAAAACACAGTTGATGGACAGAATGTAGAACAATGTCATACATTCACCCCAGTACAAGGATCTGGGCCTAAATCCATCGTTTTTTTGCACTCCACACCACCCTGGGTTAGACACTGGCTATATGCAAATCAGCTCTGACCCTGTGCCTCATGGGAACAGTCCAGTCCGAACTACCAAGCCATGTCTTTCCCAGACCGGAATCAAGCATCCAAGGACCGGTTTCTGGCTATCAGCCTTCTTCAGCCTGGATAGCTTGACTCCAGTGGTGTGGAGAGCCTGGGACTCACGTCTGAGCATACCCAGCCCACTCGGGGTGAAAATGGCAAAAAACACAGTTGATGGACAGAATGTAGAACAATGTCATATATTCACCCCAGTACAAGGATCTGGGCCTAAATCCATCGTTGTTTTGCACTCCACACCACCCTGGGTTAGACACTGGCTATATGCAAATCAGCTCTGACCCTGTGCCTCATGGGAACAGTCCAGTCCGAACTACCAAGCCATGTCTTTCCCAGACCGGAATCAAGCATCCAAGGACCGGTTTCTGGCTATCAGCCTTCTTCAGCCTGGATAGCTTGACTCCAGTGGTGTGGAGAGCCTGGGACTCACGTCTGAGCATACCCAGCCCACTCGGGGTGAAAATGGCAAAAAACACAGTTGATGGACAGAATGTAGAACAATGTCATACATTCACCCCAGTACAAGGATCTGGGCCTAAATCCATCGTTTTTTTGCACTCCACACCACCCTGGGCTAGACACTGGCTATATGCAAATCAGCTCTGACCCTGTGCCTCATGGGAACAGTCCAGTCCGAACTACCAAGCCATGTCTTTCCCAGACCGGAATCAAGCATCCAAGGACCGGTTTCTGGCTATCAGCCTTCTTCAGCCTGGATAGCTTGACTCCAGTGGTGTGGAGAACCTGGGACTCTCGTCTGAGCATACCCAGCCCACTCGGGGTGAAAATGGCAAAAAACACAGTTGATGGACAGAATGTAGAACAATGTCATACATTCACCCCAGTACAAGGATCTGGGCCTAAATCCATCGTTTTTTTGCACTCCACACCACCCTGGGTTAGACACTGGCTATATGCAAATCAGCTCTGACCCTGTGCCTCATGGGAACAGTCCAGTCCGAACTACCAAGCCATGTCTTTCCCAGACCGGAATCAAGCATCCAAGGACCGGCTTCTGGCTATCAGCCTGGATAGCTTGACTCCAGTGGTGTGGAGAGCCTGGGACTCACGTCTGAGCATACCCAGCCCACTCGGGGTGAAAATGGCAAAAAACACAGTTGATGGACAGAATGTAGAACAATGTCATACATTCACCCCAGTACAAGGATCTGGGCCTAAATCCATCGTTTTTTTGCACTCCACACCACCCTGGGTTAGACACTGGCTATATGCAAATCAGCTCTGACCCTGTGCCTCATGGGAACAGTCCAGTCCGAACTACCAAGCCATGTCTTTCCCAGACCGGAATCAAGCATCCAAGGACCGGTTTTTGGCTATCAGCCTTCTTCAGCCTGGATAGCTTGACTCCAGTGGTGTGGAGAGCCTGGGACTCACGTCTGAGCATACCCAGCCCACTCGGGGTGAAAATGGCAAAAAACACAGTTGATGGACAGAATGTAGAACAATGTCATACATTCACCCCAGTACAAGGATCTGGGCCTAAATCCATCGTTTTTTGCACTCCACACCACCCTGGGTTAGATACTGGCTATATGCAAATCAGCTCTGACCCTGTGCCTCATGGGAACAGTCCAGTCCAAACTACCAAGCCATGTCTTTCCCAAACCGGAATCAAGCATCCAAGGACCGGTTTCTGGCTATCAGCCTTCTTCAGCCTGGATAGCTTGACTCCAGTGGTGTGGAGAGCCTGGGACTCACGTCTGAGCATACCCAGCCCACTCGGGGTGAAAATGGCAAAAAACACAGTTGATGGACAGAATGTAGAACAATGTCATACATTCACCCCAGTACAAGGATCTGGGCCTAAATCCATCGTTTTTTGCACTCCACACCACCCTGGGTTAGACACTGGCTATATGCAAATCAGCTCTGACCCTGTGCCTCATGGGAACAGTCCAGTCCGAACTACCAAGCCATGTCTTTCCCAGACCGGAATCAAGCATCCAAGGACCGGTTTCTGGCTATCAGCCTTCTTCAGCCTGGATAGCTTGACTCCAGTGGTGTGGAGAGCCTGGGACTCACAACTGAGCATACCCAGCCCACTCAGGGTGAAAATGGCAAAAAACACAGTTGATGGACAGAATGTAGAACAATGTCATACATTCACCCCAGTACAAGGATCTGGGCCTAAATCCATCGTTTTTTTGCACTCCACACCACCCTGGGTTAGACACTGGCTATATGCAAATCAGCTCTGACCCTGTGCCTCATGGGAACAGTCCAGTCCGAACTACCAAGCCATGTCTTTCCCAGACCGGAATCAAGCATCCAAGGACCGGTTTCTGGCTATCAGCCTTCTTCAGCCTGGATAGCTTGACTCCAGTGGTGTGGAGAGCCTGGGACTCACGTCTGAGCATACCCAGCCCACTCGGGGTGAAAATGGCAAAAAACACAGTTGATGGACAGAATGTAGAACAATGTCATACATTCACCCCAGTACAAGGATCTGGGCCTAAATCCATCGTTTTTTTGCACTCCACACCACCCTGGGTTAGACACTGGCTATATGCAAATCAGCTCTGACCCTGTGCCTCATGGGAACAGTCCAGTCCGAACTACCAAGCCATGTCTTTCCCAGACCGGAATCAAGCATCCAAGGACCGGTTTCTGGCTATCAGCCTTCTTCAGCCTGGATAGCTTGACTCCAGTGGTGTGGAGAGCCTGGGACTCACGTCTGAGCATACCCAGCCCACTCGGGGTGAAAATGGCAAAAAACACAGTTGATGGACAGAATGTAGAACAATGTCATATATTCACCCCAGTACAAGGATCTGGGCCTAAATCCATCGTTTTTTTCCACTCCACACCACCCTGGGTTAGACACTGGCTATATGCAAATCAGCTCTGACCCTGTGCCTCATGGGAACAGTCCAGTCCGAACTACCAAGCCATGTCTTTCCCAAACCGGAATCAAGCATCCAAGGACCGGTTTCTGGCTATCAGCCTTCTTCAGCCTGGATAGCTTGACTCCAATGGTGTGGAGAGCCTCGGACTCACGTCTGAGCATACCCAGCCCACTCGGGGTGAAAATGGCAAAAAACACAGTTGATGGACAGAATGTAGAACAATGTCATACATTCACCCCAGTACAAGAATCTGGGCCTAAATCCATCGTTTTTTTGCACTCCACACCACCCTGGGTTAGACACTGGCTATATGCAAATCAGCTCTGACCCTGTGCCTCATGGGAACAGTCCAGTCCGAACAACCAAGCCATGTCTTTCCCAGACCGGAATCAAGCATCCAAGGACCGGTTTCTGGCTATCAGCCTTCTTCAGCCTGGATAGCTTGACTCCAGTGGTGTGGAGAGCCTGGGACTCACGTCTGAGCATACCCAGCCCACTCGGGGTGAAAATGGCAAAAAACACAGTTGATGGACAGAATGTAGAACAATGTCATACAGTCACCCCAGTACAAGGATCTGGGCCTAAATCCATCGTTTTTTTGCACTCCACACCACCATGGGTTAGACACTGGCTATATGCAAATCAGCTCTGACCCTGTGCCTCATGGGAACAGTCCAGTCCGAACTACCAAGCCATGTCTTTCCCAGACCGGAATCAAGCATCCAAGGACCGGTTTCTGGCTATCAGCCTTCTTCAGCCTGGATAGCTTGACTCCAGTGGTGTGGAGAGCCTGGGACTCACGTCTGAGCATACCCAGCCCACTCGGGGTGAAAATGGCAAAAAACACAGTTGATGGACAGAATGTAGAACAATGTCATACATTCACCCCAGTACAAGGATCTGGGCCTAAATCCATCGTTTTTTGCACTCCACACCACCCTGGGTTAGATACTGGCTATATGCAAATCAGCTCTGACCCTGTGCCTCATGGGAACAGTCCAGTCCGAACTACCAAGCCATGTCTTTCCCAAACCGGAATCAAGCATCCAAGGACCGGTTTCTGGCTATCAGCCTTCTTCAGCCTGGATAGCTTGACTCCAGTGGTGTGGAGAGCCTGGGACTCACGTCTGAGCATACCCAGCCCACTCGGGGTGAAAATGGCAAAAAACACAGTTGATGGACAGAATGTAGAACAATGTCATACATTCACCCCAGTACAAGGATCTGGGCCTAAATCCATCGTTTTTTGCACTCCACACCACCCTGGGTTAGACACTGGCTATATGCAAATCAGCTCTGACCCTGTGCCTCATGGGAACAGTCCAGTCCGAACTACCAAGCCATGTCTTTCCCAGACCGGAATCAAGCATCCAAGGACCGGTTTCTGGCTATCAGCCTTCTTCAGCCTGGATAGCTTGACTCCAGTGGTGTGGAGAGCCTGGGACTCACAACTGAGCATACCCAGCCCACTCAGGGTGAAAATGGCAAAAAACACAGTTGATGGACAGAATGTAGAACAATGTCATACATTCACCCCAGTACAAGGATCTGGGCCTAAATCCATCGTTTTTTTGCACTCCACACCACCCTGGGTTAGACACTGGCTATATGCAAAGCAGCTCTGACCCTGTGCCTCATGGGAACAGTCCAGTCCGAACTACCAAGCCATGTCTTTCCCAGACCGGAATCAAGCATCCAAGGACCGGTTTCTGGCTATCAGCCTTCTTCAGCCTGGATAGCTTGACTCCAGTGGTGTGGAGAGCCTGGGACTCACGTCTGAGCATACCCAGCCCACTCGGGGTGAAAATGGCAAAAAACACAGTTGATGGACAGAATGTAGAACAATGTCATACATTCACCCCAGTACAAGGATCTGGGCCTAAATCCATCGTTTTTTTGCACTCCACACCACCCTGGGTTAGACACTGGCTATATGCAAATCAGCTCTGACCCTGTGCCTCATGGGAACAGTCCAGTCCGAACTACCAAGCCATGTCTTTCCCAGACCGGAATCAAGCATCCAAGGACCGGTTTCTGGCTATCAGCCTTCTTCAGCCTAGATAGCTTGACTCCAGTGGTGTGGAGAGCCTGGGACTCACGTCTGAGCATACCCAGCCCACTCGGGGTGAAAATGGCAAAAAACACAGTTGATGGACAGAATGTAGAACAATGTCATATATTCACCCCAGTACAAGGATCTGGGCCTAAATCCATCGTTTTTTTCCACTCCACACCACCCTGGGTTAGACACTGGCTATATGCAAATCAGCTCTGACCCTGTGCCTCATGGGAACAGTCCAGTCCGAACTACCAAGCCATGTCTTTCCCAAACCGGAATCAAGCATCCAAGGACCGGTTTCTGGCTATCAGCCTTCTTCAGCCTGGATAGCTTGACTCCAATGGTGTGGAGAGCCTCGGACTCACGTCTGAGCATACCCAGCCCACTCGGGGTGAAAATGGCAAAAAACACAGTTGATGGACAGAATGTAGAACAATGTCATACATTCACCCCAGTACAAGGATCTGGGCCTAAATCCATCGTTTTTTGCACTCCACACCACCCTGGGTTAGACACTGGCTATATGCAAATCAGCTCTGACCCTGTGCCTCATGGGAACAGTCCAGTCCGAACTACCAAGCCATGTCTTTCCCAGACCGGAATCAAGCATCCAAGGACCGGTTTCTGGCTATCAGCCTTCTTCAGCCTGGATAGCTTGACTCCAGTGGTGTGGAGAGCCTGGGACTCACGTCTGAGCATACCCAGCCCACTCGGGGTGAAAATGGCAAAAAACACAGTTGATGGACAGAATGTAGAACAATGTCATACATTCACCCCAGTACAAGGATCTGGGCCTAAATCCATCGTTTTTTTGCACTCCACACCACCATGGGTTAGACACTGGCTATATTTAAATCAGCTCTGACCCTGTGCCTCATGGGAACAGTCCAGTCCGAACTACCAAGCCATGTCTTTCCCAGACCGGAATCAAGCATCCAAGGACCGGTTTCTGGCTATCAGCCTTCTTCAGCCTGGATAGCTTGACTCCAGTGGTGTGGAGAGCCTGTGACTCACGTCTGAGCATACCCAGCCCACTCGGGGTGAAAATGGCAAAAAACACAGTTGATGGACAGAATGTAGAACAATGTCATACATTCACCCCAGTACAAGGATCTGGGCCTAAATCCATCGTTTTTTTGCACTCCACACCACCCTGGGTTAGACACTGGCTATATGCAAATCAGCTCTGACCCTGTGCCTCATGGGAACAGTCCAGTCCGAACTACCAAGCCATGTCTTTCCCAGACCGGAATCAAGCATCCAAGGACCGGTTTCTGGCTATCAGCCTTCTTCAGCCTGGATAGCTTGACTCCAGTGGTGTGGAGAGCCTGGGACTCACGTCTGAGCATACCCAGCCCACTCGGGGTGAAAATGGCAAAAAACACAGTTGATGGACAGAATGTAGAACAATGTCATACATTCACCCCAGTACAAGGATCTGGGCCTAAATCCATCGTTTTTTTCCACTCCACACCACCCTGGGTTAGACACTGGCTATATGCAAATCAGCTCTGACCCTGTGCCTCATGGGAACAGTCCAGTCCGAACTACCAAGCCATGTCTTTCCCAAACCGGAATCAAGCATCCAAGGACCGGTTTCTGGCTATCAGCCTTCTTCAGCCTGGATAGCTTGACTCCAATGGTGTGGAGAGCCTCGGACTCACGTCTGAGCATACCCAGCCCACTCGGGGTGAAAATGGCAAAAAACACAGTTGATGGACAGAATGTAGAACAATGTCATACATTCACCCCAGTACAAGGATCTGGGCCTAAATCCATCGTTTTTTGCACTCCACACCACCCTGGGTTAGACACTGGCTATATGCAAATCAGCTCTGACCCTGTGCCTCATGGGAACAGTCCAGTCCGAACTACCAAGCCATGTCTTTCCCAGACCGGAATCAAGCATCCAAGGACCGGTTTCTGGCTATCAGCCTTCTTCAGCCTGGATAGCTTGACTCCAGTGGTGTGGAGAGCCTGGGACTCACGCCTGAGCATACCCAGCCCACTCGGGGTGAAAATGGCAAAAAACACAGTTGATGGACAGAATGTAGAACAATGTCATACATTCACCCCAGTACAAGAATCTGGGCCTAAATCCATCGTTTTTTTGCACTCCACACCACCCTGGGTTAGACACTGGCTATATGCAAATCAGCTCTGACCCTGTGCCTCATGGGAACAGTCCAGTCCGAACTACCAAGCCATGTCTTTCCCAGACCGGAATCAAGCATCCAAGGACCGGTTTCTGGCTATCAGCCTTCTTCAGCCTGGATAGCTTTACTCCAGTGGTGTGGAGAGCCTGCGACTCACGTCTGAGCATACCCAGCCCACTCGGGGTGAAAATGGCAAAAAACACAGTTGATGGACAGAATGTAGAACAATGTCATACATTCACCCCAGTACAAGGATCTGGGCCTAAATCCATCGTTTTTTTGCACTCCACACCACCCTGGGTTAGACACTGGCTATATTTAAATCAGCTCTGACCCTGTGCCTCATGGGAACAGTCCAGTCCGAACTACCAAGCCATGTCTTTCCCAGACCGGAATCAAGCATCCAAGGACCGGTTTCTGGCTATCAGCCTTCTTCAGCCTGGATAGCTTGACTCCAGTGGTGTGGAGAGCCTGTGACTCACGTCTGAGCATACCCAGCCCACTCGGGGTGAAAATGGCAAAAAACACAGTTGATGGACAGAATGTAGAACAATGTCATACATTCACCCCAGTACAAGGATCTGGGCCTAAATCCATCGTTTTTTTGCACTCCACACCACCCTGGGTTAGACACTGGCTATATGCAAATCAGCTCTGACCCTGTGCCTCATGGGAACAGTCCAGTCCGAACTACCAAGCCATGTCTTTCCCAGACCGGAATCAAGCATCCAAGGACCGGTTTCTGGCTATCAGCCTTCTTCAGCCTGGATAGCTTGACTCCAGTGGTGTGGAGAGCCTGGGACTCACGTCTGAGCATACCCAGCCCACTCGGGGTGAAAATGGCAAAAAACACAGTTGATGGACAGAATGTAGAACAATGTCATACATTCACCCCAGTACAAGGATCTGGGCCTAAATCCATCGTTTTTTTGCACTCCACACCACCCTGGGTTAGACACTGGCTATATTTAAATCAGCTCTGACCCTGTGCCTCATGGGAACAGTCCAGTCCGAACTACCAAGCCATGTCTTTCCCAGACCGGAATCAAGCATCCAAGGACCGGTTTCTGGCTATCAGCCTTCTTCAGCCTGGATAGCTTGACTCCAGTGGTGTGGAGAGCCTGTGACTCACGTCTGAGCATACCCAGCCCACTCGGGGTGAAAATGGCAAAAAACACAGTTGATGGACAGAATGTAGAACAATGTCATACATTCACCCCAGTACAAGGATCTGGGCCTAAATCCATCGTTTTTTTGCACTCCACACCACCCTGGGTTAGACACTGGCTATATGCAAATCAGCTCTGACCCTGTGCCTCATGGGAACAGTCCAGTCCGAACTACCAAGCCATGTCTTTCCCAGACCGGAATCAAGCATCCAAGGACCGGTTTCTGGCTATCAGCCTTCTTCAGCCTGGATAGCTTGACTCCAGTGGTGTGGAGAGCCTGGGACTCACGTCTGAGCATACCCAGCCCACTCGGGGTGAAAATGGCAAAAAACACAGTTGATGGACAGAATGTAGAACAATGTCATACATTCACCCCAGTACAAGGATCTGGGCCTAAATCCATCGTTTTTTTCCACTCCTAACCACCCTGGGTTAGACACTGGCTATATGCAAATCAGCTCTGACCCTGTGCCTCATGGGAACAGTCCAGTCCGAACTACCAAGCCATGTCTTTCCCAAACCGGAATCAAGCATCCAAGGACCGGTTTCTGGCTATCAGCCTTCTTCAGCCTGGATAGCTTGACTCCAATGGTGTGGAGAGCCTCGGACTCACGTCTGAGCATACCCAGCCCACTCGGGGTGAAAATGGCAAAAAACACAGTTGATGGACAGAATGTAGAACAATGTCATACATTCACCCCAGTACAAGGATCTGGGCCTAAATCCATCGTTTTTTGCACTCCACACCACCCTGGGTTAGACACTGGCTATATGCAAATCAGCTCTGACCCTGTGCCTCATGGGAACAGTCCAGTCCGAACTACCAAGCCATGTCTTTCCCAGACCGGAATCAAGCATCCAAGGACCGGTTTCTGGCTATCAGCCTTCTTCAGCCTGGATAGCTTGACTCCAGTGGTGTGGAGAGCCTGGGACTCACGTCTGAGCATACCCAGCCCACTCGGGGTGAAAATGGCAAAAAACACAGTTGATGGACAGAATGTAGAACAATGTCATACATTCACCCCAGTACAAGAATCTGGGCCTAAATCCATCGTTTTTTTGCACTCCACACCACCCTGGGTTAGACACTGGCTATATGCAAATCAGCTCTGACCCTGTGCCTCATGGGAACAGTCCAGTCCGAACTACCAAGCCATGTCTTTCCCAGACCGGAATCAAGCATCCAAGGACCGGTTTCTGGCTATCAGCCTTCTTCAGCCTGGATAGCTTGACTCCAGTGGTGTGGAGAGCCTGGGACTCAAGTCTGAGCATACCCAGCCCACTCGGGGTGAAAATGGCAAAAAACACAGTTGATGGACAGAATGTAGAACAATGTCATACATTCACCCCAGTACAAGGATCTGGGCCTAAATCCATCGTTTTTTTGCACTCCACACCACCATGGGTTAGACACTGGCTATATGCAAATCAGCTCTGACCCTGTGCCTCATGGGAACAGTCCAGTCCGAACTACCAAGCCATGTCTTTCCCAGACCGGATTCAAGCATCCAAGGACCGGTTTCTGGCTATCAGCCTTCTTCAGCCTGGATAGCTTGACTCCAGTGGTGTGGAGAGCCGCCTGGGACTCACGTCTGAGCATACCCAGCCCACTCGGGGTGAAAATGACAAAAAACACAGTTGATGGACAGAATGTAGAACAATGTCATACATTCACCCCAGTACAAGGATCTGGGCCTAAATCCATCGTTTTTTTGCACTCCACACCACCCTGGGTTAGACACTGGCTATATGCAAATCAGCTCTGACCCTGTGCCTCATGGGAACAGTCCAGTCCGAACTACCAAGCCATGTCTTTCCCAGACCGGAATCAAGCATCCAAGGACCGGTTTCTGGCTATCAGCCTTCTTCAGCCTGGATAGCTTGACTTCAGTGGTGTGGAGAGCCTGGGACTCACGTCTGAGCATACCCAGCCCACTCGGGGTGAAAATGGCAAAAAACACAGTTGATGGACAGAATGTAGAACAATGTCATACATTCACCCCAGTACAAGGATCTGGGCCTAAATCCATCGTTTTTTTGCACTCCACACCACCCTGGGTTAGACACTGGCTATATGCAAATCAGCTCTGACCCTGTGCCTCATGGGAACAGTCCAGTCCGAACTACCAAGCCATGTCTTTCCCAGACCGGAATCAAGCATCCAAGGACCGGTTTCTGGCTATCAGCCTTCTTCAGCCTGGATAGCTTGACTCCAGTAGTGTGGAGAGCCTGGGACTCACGTCTGAGCATACCCAGCCCACTCGGGGTGAAAATGGCAAAAAACACAGTTGATGGACAGAATGTAGAACAATGTCATACATTCACCCCAGTACAAGGATCTGGGCCTAAATCCATCGTTTTTTTGCACTCCACACCACCCTGGGTTAGACACTGGCTATATGCAAATCAGCTCTGACCCTGTGCCTCATGGGAACAGTCCAGTCCGAACTACCAAGCCATGTCTTTCCCAGGCCGGAATCAAGCATCCAAGGACCGGTTTCTGGCTATCAGCCTTCTTCAGCCTGGATAGCTTGACTCCAGTGGTGTGGAGAGCCTGGGACTCAAGTCTGAGCATACCCAGCCCACTCGGGGTGAAAATGGCAAAAAACACAGTTGATGGACAGAATGTAGAACAATGTCATACATTCACCCCAGTACAAGGATCTGGGCCTAAATCCATCGTTTTTTTGCACTCCACACCACCCTGGGTTAGACACTGGCTATATGCAAATCAGCTCTGACCCTGTGCCTCATGGGAACAGTCCAGTCCGAACTACCAAGTCATGTCTTTCCCAGACCGGATTCAAGCATCCAAGGACCGGTTTCTGGCTATCAGCCTTCTTCAGCCTGGATAGCTTGACTCCAGTGGTGTGGAGAGCCGCCTGGGACTCACGTCTGAGCATACCCAGCCCACTCGGGGTGAAAATGACAAAAAACACAGTTGATGGACAGAGTGTAGAACAATGTCATACATTCACCCCAGTACAAGGATCTGGGCCTAAATCCATCGTTTTTTTGCACTCCACACCACCCTGGGTTAGACACTGGCTATATGCAAATCAGCTCTGACCCTGTGCCTCATGGGAACAGTCCAGTCCGAACTACCAAGCCATGTCTTTCCCAGACCGGAATCAAGCATCCAAGGACCGGTTTCTGGCTATCAGCCTTCTTCAGCCTGGATAGCTTGACTCCAGTGGTGTGGAGAGCCTGGGACTCACGTCTGAGCATACCCAGCCCACTCGGGGTGAAAATTGCAAAAAACACAGTTGATGGACAGAATGTAGAACAATGTCATACATTCACCCCAGTACAAGGATCTGGGCCTAAATCCATCGTTTTTTTGCACTCCACACCACCCTGGGTTAGACACTGGGTATATGCAAATCAGCTCTGACCCTGTGCCTCATGGGAACAGTCCAGTCCGAACTACCAAGCCATGTCTTTCCCAGACCGGAATCAAGCATCCAAGGACCGGTTTCTGGCTATCAGCCTTCTTCAGCCTGGATAGCTTGACTCCAGTGGTGTGGAGAGCCTGGGACTCACGTCTGAGCATACCCAGCCCACTCGGGGTGAAAATGGCAAAAAACACAGTTGATGGACAGAATGTAGAACAATGTCATACATTCACCCCAGTACAAGGATCTGGGCCTAAATCCATCGTTTTTTTGCACTCCACACCACCCTGGGTTAGACACTGGCTATATGCAAATCAGCTCTGACCCTGTGCCTCATGGGAACAGTCCAGTCCGAACTACCAAGCCATGTCTTTCCCAGACCGGAATCAAGCATCCAAGGACCGGTTTCTGGCTATCAGCCTTCTTCAGCCTGGATAGCTTGACTCCAGTGGTGTGGAGAGCCTGGGACTCATGTCTGAGCATACCCAGCCCACTCGGGGTGAAAATGGCAAAAAACACAGTTGATGGACAGAATGTAGAACAATGTCATACATTCACCCCAGTACAAGGATCTGGGCCTAAATCCATCGTTTTTTTGCACTCCACACCACCCTGGGTTAGACACTGGCTATATGCAAATCAGCTCTGACCCTGTGCCTCATGGGAACAGTCAAGTCCGAACTACCAAGCCATGTCTTTCCCAGGCCGGAATCAAGCATCCAAGGACCGGTTTCTGGCTATCAGCCTTCTTCAGCCTGGATAGCTTGACTCCAGTGGTGTGGAGAGCCTGGGACTCACGTCTGAGCATACCCAGCCCACTCGGGGTGAAAATGGCAAAAAACACAGTTGATGGACAGAATGTAGAACAATGTCATACATTCACCCCAGTACAAGGATCTGGGCCTAAATCCATCGTTTTTTGCACTCCACACCACCCTGGGTTAGACACTGGCTATATGCAAATCAGCTCTGACCCTGTGCCTCATGGGAACAGTCCAGTCCGAACTACCAAGCCATGTCTTTCCCAGACCGGAATCAAGCATCCAAGGACCGGTTTCTGGCTATCAGCCTTCTTCAGCCTGGATAGCTTGACTCCAGTGGTGTGGAGAGCCTGGGACTCACGGCTGAGCATACCCAGCCCACTTGGGGTGAAAATGGCAAAAAACACAGTTGATGGACAGAATGTAGAACAATGTCATACATTCACCCCAGTACAAGGATCTGGGCCTAAATCCATCGTTTTTTTGCACTCCACACCACCCTGGGTTAGACACTGGCTATATGCAAATCAGCTCTGACCCTGTGCCTCATGGGAACAGTCCAGTCCGAACTACCAAGCCATGTCTTTCCCAGACCGGAATCAAGCATCCAAGGACCGGTTTCTGGCTATCAGCCTTCTTCAGCCTGGATAGCTTGACTCCAGTGGTGTGGAGAGCCTGGGACTCACGTCTGAGCATACCCAGCCCACTCGGGGTGAAAATGGCAAAAAACACAGTTGATGGACAGAATGTAGAACAATGTCATACATTCACCCCAGTACAAGGATCTGGGCCTAAATCCATCTTTTTTTGCACTCCACACCACCCTGGGTTAGACACTGGCTATATGCAAATCAGCTCTGACCCTGTGCCTCATGGGAACAGTCCAGTCCGAACTACCAAGCCATGTCTTTCCCAGACCGGAATCAAGCATCCAAGGACCGGTTTCTGGCTATCAGCCTGGATAGCTTGACTCCAGTGGTGTGGAGAGCCTGGGACTCACGTCTGAGCATACCCAGCCCACTCGGGGTGAAAATGGCAAAAAACACAGTTGATGGACAGAATGTAGAACAATGTCATACATTCACCCCAGTACAAGGATCTGGGCCTAAATCCATCGTTTTTTTGCACTCCACACCACCCTGGGTTAGACACTGGCTATATGCAAATCAGCTCTGACCCTGTGCCTCATGGGAACAGTCCAGTCCGAACTACCAAGCCATGTCTTTCCCAGACCGGAATCAAGCATCCAAGGACCGGTTTCTGGCTATCAGCCTTCTTCAGCCTGGATAGCTTGACTCCAGTGGTGTGGAGAGCCTGGGACTCACGTCTGAGCATACCCAGCCCACTCGGGGTGAAAATGGCAAAAAACACAGTTGATGGACAGAATGTAGAACAATGTCATACATTCACCCCAGTACAAGGATCTGGGCCTAAATCCATCGTTTTTTGCACTCCACACCACCCTGGGTTAGACACTGGCTATATGCAAATCAGCTCTGACCCTGTGCCTCATGGGAACAGTCCAGTCCGAACTACCAAGCCATGTCTTTCCCAGACCGGAATCAAGCATCCAAGGACCGGTTTCTGGCTATCAGCCTTCTTCAGCCTGGATAGCTTGACTCCAGTGGTGTGGAGAGCCTGGGACTCACGGCTGAGCATACCCAGCCCACACGGGGTAAAAATGGCAAAAAACACAGTTGATGGACAGAATGTAGAACAATGTCATACATTCACCCCAGTACAAGGATCTGGGCCTAAATCCATCGTTTTTTTGCACTCCACACCACCCTGGGTTAGACACTGGCTATATGCAAATCAGCTCTGACCCTGTGCCTCATGGGAACAGTCCAGTCCGAACTACCAAGCCATGTCTTTCCCAGACCGGAATCAAGCATCCAAGGACCGGTTTCTGGCTATCAGCCTTCTTCAGCCTGGATAGCTTGACTCCAGTGGTGTGGAGAGCCTGGGACTCAAGTCTGAGCATACCCAGCCCACTCGGGGGGAAAATGGCAAAAAACACAGTTGATGGACAGAATGTAGAACAATGTCATACATTCACCCCAGTACAAGGATCTGGGCCTAAATCCATTGTTTTTTTGCACTCCACACCACCCTGGGTTAGACACTGGCTATATGCAAATCAGCTCTGACCCTGTGCCTCATGGGAACAGTCCAGTCCGAACTACCAAGCCATGTCTTTCCCAGACCGGAATCAAGCTTCCAAGGACCGGTTTCTGGCTATCAGCCTTCTTTAGCCTGGATAGCTTGACTCCAATGGTGTGGAGAGCCTCGGACTCACGTCTGAGCATACCCAGCCCACTCGGGGTGAAAATGGCAAAAAACACAGTTGATGGACAGAATGTAGAACAATGTCATACATTCACCCCAGTACAAGGATCTGGGCCTAAATCCATCGTTTTTTGCACTCCACACCACCCTGGGTTAGACACTGGCTATATGCAAATCAGCTCTGACCCTGTGCCTCATGGGAACAGTCCAGTCCGAACTACCAAGCCATGTCTTTCCCAGACCGGAATCAAGCATCCAAGGACCGGTTTCTGGCTATCAGCCTTCTTCAGCCTGGATAGCTTGACTCCAGTGGTGTGGAGAGCCTGGGACTCACGTCTGAGCATACCCAGCCCACTCGGGGTGAAAATGGCAAAAAACACAGTTGATGGACAGAATGTAGAACAATGTCATACATTCACCCCAGTACAAGAATCTGGGCCTAAATCCATCGTTTTTTTGCACTCCACACCACCCTGGGTTAGACACTGGCTATATGCAAATCAGCTCTGACCCTGTGCCTCATGGGAACAGTCCAGTCTGAACTACCAAGCAATGTCTTTCCCAGACCGGAATCAAGCATCCACCGACCGGTTTCTGGCTATCAGCCTTCTTCAGCCTGGATAGCTTGACTCCAGTGGTGTGGAGAGCCTGGGACTCAAGTCTGAGCATACCCAGCCCACTCGGGGTGAAAATGGCAAAAAACACAGTTGATGGACAGAATGTAGAACAATGTCATACATTCACCCCAGTACAAGGATCTGGGCCTAAATCCATCGTTTTTTTGCACTCCACACCACCATGGGTTAGACACTGGCTATATGCAAATCAGCTCTGACCCTGTGCCTCATGGGAACAGTCCAGTCCGAACTACCAAGCCATGTCTTTCCCAGACCGGATTCAAGCATCCAAGGACTGGTTCTGGCTATCAGCCTTCTTCAGCCTGGATAGCTTGACTCCAGTGGTGTGGAGAGCCGCCTGGGACTCACGTCTGAGCATACCCAGCCCACTCGGGGTGAAAATGACAAAAAACACAGTTGATGGACAGAATGTAGAACAATGTCATACATTCACCCCAGTACAAGGATCTGGGCCTAAATCCATCGTTTTTTTGCACTCCACACCACCCTGGGTTAGACACTGGCTATATGCAAATCAGCTCTGACCCTGTGCCTCATGGGAACAGTCCAGTCCGAACTACCAAGCCATGTCTTTCCCA
Organism: Lissotriton helveticus; assembly: GCF_964261635.1. NCBI lineage: Eukaryota > Metazoa > Chordata > Amphibia > Caudata > Salamandridae > Lissotriton > Lissotriton helveticus. Next base: position 768,783,487 of record NC_136068.1, read on the forward strand.
GACCGGAATCAAGCATCCAAGGACCGGTTTCTGGCTATCAGCCTTCTTCAGCCTGGATAGCTTGACTCCAGTGGTGTGCGGAGCCTGGGACTCACGTCTGAGCATACCCAGCCCACTCGGGGTGAAAATGGCAAAAAACACAGTTGATGGACAGAATGTAGAACAATGTCATACATTCACCCCAGTACAAGGATCTGGGCCTAAATCCATCGTTTGTTTGCACTCCACACCACCCTGGGTTAGACACTGGCTATATGCAAATCAGCTCTGACCCTGTGCCTCATGGGAACAGTCCAGTCCGAACTACCAAGCCATGTCTTTCCCAGATCGGAATCAAGCATCCAAGGACCGGTTTCTGGCTATCAGCCTTCTTCAGCCTGGATAGCTTGACTCCAGTGGTGTGGAGAGCCTGGGACTCACGTCTGAGCATACCCAGCCCACTCGGGGTGAAAATGGCAAAAAACACAGTTGATGGACAGAATGTAGAACAATGTCATACATTCACCCCAGTACAAGGATCTGGGCCTAAATCCATCGTTTTTTTGCACTCCACACCACCCTGGGTTAGACACTGGCTATATGCAAATCAGCTCTGACCCTGTGCCTCATGGGAACAGTCCAGTCCGAACTACCAAGCCATGTCTTTCCCAGGCCGGAATCAAGCATCCAAGGACCGGTTTCTGGCTATCAGCCTTCTTCAGCCTGGATAGCTTGACTCCAGTGGTGTGGAGAGCCTGGGACTCACGTCTGAGCATACCCAGCCCACTCGGGGTGAAAATGGCAAAAAACACAGTTGATGGACAGAATGTAGAACAATGTCATACATTCACCCCAGTACAAGGATCTGGGCCTAAATCCATCGTTTTTTGCACTCCACACCACCCTGGGTTAGACACTGGCTATATGCAAATCAGCTCTGACCCTGTGCCTCATGGGAACAGTCCAGTCCGAACTACCAAGCCATGTCTTTCCCAGACCGGATTCAAGCATCCAAGGACCGGTTTCTGGCTATCAGCCTTCTTCAGCCTGGATAGCTTGACTCCAGTGGTGTGGAGAGCCGCCTGGGACTCACGTCTGAGCATACCCAGCCCACTCGGGGTGAAAATGACAAAAAACACAGTTGATGGACAGAGTGTAGAACAATGTCATACATTCACCCCGGTACAAGGATCTGGGCCTAAATCCATCGTTTTTTTGCACTCCACACCACCCTGGGTTAGACACTGGCTATATGCAAATCAGCTCTGACCCTGTGCCTCATGGGAACAGTCCAGTCCGAACTACCAAGCCATGTCTTTCCCAGACCGGAATCAAGCATCCAAGGACCGGTTTCTGGCTATCAGCCTTCTTCAGCCTGGATAGCTTGACTCCAGTGGTGTGGAGAGCCTGGGACTCACGTCTGAGCATAGCCAGCCCACTCGGGGTGAAAATTGCAAAAAACACAGTTGATGGACAGAATGTAGAACAATGTCATACATTCACCCCAGTACAAGGATCTGGGCCTAAATCCATCGTTTTTTTGCACTCCACACCACCCTGGGTTAGACACTGGCTATATGCAAATCAGCTCTGACCCTGTGCCTCATGGGAACAGTCCAGTCCGAACTACCAAGCCATGTCTTTCCCAGACCGGAATCAAGCATCCAAGGACCGGTTTCTGGCTATCAGCCTTCTTCAGCCTGGATAGCTTGACTCCAGTGGTGTGGAGAGCCTGGGACTCACGTCTGAGCATACCCAGCCCACTCGGGGTGAAAATGGCAAAAAACACAGTTGATGGACAGAATGTAGAACAATGTCATACATTCACCCCAGTACAAGGATCTGGGCCTAAATCCATCTTTTTTTGCACTCCACACCACCCTGGGTTAGACACTGGCTATATGCAAATCAGCTCTGACCCTGTGCCTCATGGGAACAGTCCAGTCCGAACTACCAAGCCATGTCTTTCCCAGACCGGAATCAAGCATCCAAGGACCGGTTTCTGGCTATCAGCCTGGATAGCTTGCTCCAGTGGTGTGGAGAGCCTGGGACTCACGTCTGAGCATACCCAGCCCACTCGGGGTGAAAATGGCAAAAAACACAGTTGATGGACAGAATGTAGAACAATGTCATACATTCACCCCAGTACAAGGATCTGGGCCTAAATCCATCGTTTTTTTGCACTCCACACCACCCTGGGTTAGACACTGGCTATATGCAAATCAGCTCTGACCCTGTGCCTCATGGGAACAGTCCAGTCCGAACTACCAAGCCATGTCTTTCCCAGACCGGAATCAAGCATCCAAGGACCGGTTTCTGGCTATCAGCCTTCTTCAGCCTGGATAGCTTGACTCCAGTGGTGTGGAGAGCCTGGGACTCACGTCTGAGCATACCCAGCCCACTCGGGGTGAAAATGGCAAAAAACACAGTTGATGGACAGAATGTAGAACAATGTCATACATTCACCCCAGTACAAGGATCTGGGCCTAAATCCATCGTTTTTTGCACTCCACACCACCCTGGGTTAGACACTGGCTATATGCAAATCAGCTCTGACCCTGTGCCTCATGGGAACAGTCCAGTCCGAACTACCAAGCCATGTCTTTCCCAGACCGGAATCAAGCATCCAAGGACCGGTTTCTGGCTATCAGCCTTCTTCAGCCTGGATAGCTTGACTCCAGTGGTGTGGAGAGCCTGGGACTCACGGCTGAGCATACCCAGCCCACACGGGGTAAAAATGGCAAAAAACACAGTTGATGGACAGAATGTAGAACAATGTCATACATTCACCCCAGTACAAGGATCTGGGCCTAAATCCATCGTTTTTTTGCACTCCACACCACCCTGGGTTAGACACTGGCTATATGCAAATCAGCTCTGACCCTGTGCCTCATGGGAACAGTCCAGTCCGAACTACCAAGCCATGTCTTTCCCAGACCGGAATCAAGCATCCAAGGACCGGTTTCTGGCTATCAGCCTTCTTCAGCCTGGATAGCTTGACTCCAGTGGTGTGGAGAGCCTGGGACTCAAGTCTGAGCATACCCAGCCCACTCGGGGTGAAAATGGCAAAAAACACAGTTGATGGACAGAATGTAGAACAATGTCATACATTCTCCCCAGTACAAGGATCTGGGCCTAAATCCATCGTTTTTTTGCACTCCACACCACCCTGGGTTAGACACTGGCTATATGCAAATCAGCTCTGACCCTGTGCCTCATGGGAACAGTCCAGTCCGAACTACCAAGCCATGTATTTCCCAGACCGGAATCAAGCATCCAAGGACCGGTTTCTGGCTATCTGCCTTCTTCAGCCTGGATAGCTTGACTCCAGTGGTGTGGAGAGCCTGGGACTCACGTCTGAGCATACCCAGCCCACTCGGGGTGAAAATGGCAAAAAACACAGTTGATGGACAGAATGTAGAACAATGTCATACATTCACCCCAGTACAAGGATCTGGGCCTAAATCCATCGTTTTTTTGCACTCCACACCACCCTGGGTTAGACACTGGCTATATGCAAATCAGCTCTGACCCTGTGCCTCATGGGAACAGTCCAGTCCGAACTACCAAGCCATGTCTTTCCCAGACCGGAATCAAGCATCCAAGGACCGGTTTCTGGCTATCAGCCTTCTTCAGCCTGGATAGCTTGACTCCAGTGGTGTGGAGAGCCTGGGACTCAAGTCTGAGCATACCCAGCCCACTCGGGGTGAAAATGGCAAAAAACACAGTTGATGGACAGAATGTAGAACAATGTCATACATTCACCCCAGTACAAGGATCTGGGCCTAAATCCATCGTTTTTTTGCACTCCACACCACCCTGGGTTAGACACTGGCTATATGCAAATCAGCTCTGACCCTGTGCCTCATGGGAACAGTCCAGTCCGAACTACCAAGCCATGTCTTTCCCAGACCGGAATCAAGCATCCAAGGACCGGTTTCTGGCTATCAGCCTTCTTCAGCCTGGATAGCTTGACTCCAGTGGTGTGGAGAGCCTGGGACTCACGTCTGAGCATACCCAGCCCACTCGGGGTGAAAATGGCAAAAAACACAGTTGATGGACAGAATGTAGAACAATGTCATACATTCACCCCAGTACAAGGATCTGGGCCTAAATCCATCGTTTTTTGCACTCCACACCACCCTGGGTTAGACACTGGCTATATGCAAATCAGCTCTGACCCTGTGCCTCATGGGAACAGTCCAGTCCGAACTACCAAGCCATGTCTTTCCCAGACCGGAATCAAGCATCCAAGGACCGGTTTCTGGCTATCAGCCTTCTTCAGCCTGGATAGCTTGACTCCAGTGGTGTGGAGAGCCTGGGACTCACGGCTGAGCATACCCAGCCCACACGGGGTAAAAATGGCAAAAAACACAGTTGATGGACAGAATGTAGAACAATGTCATACATTCACCCCAGTACAAGGATCTGGGCCTAAATCCATCGTTTTTTTGCACTCCACACCACCCTGGGTTAGACACTGGCTATATGCAAATCAGCTCTGACCCTGTGCCTCATGGGAACAGTCCAGTCCGAACTACCAAGCCATGTCTTTCCCAGACCGGAATCAAGCATCCAAGGACCGGTTTCTGGCTATCAGCCTTCTTCAGCCTGGATAGCTTGACTCCAGTGGTGTGGAGAGCCTGGGACTCAAGTCTGAGCATACCCAGCCCACTCGGGGTGAAAATGGCAAAAAACACAGTTGATGGACAGAATGTAGAACAATGTCATACATTCTCCCCAGTACAAGGATCTGGGCCTAAATCCATCGTTTTTTTGCACTCCACACCACCCTGGGTTAGACACTGGCTATATGCAAATCAGCTCTGACCCTGTGCCTCATGGGAACAGTCCAGTCCGAACTACCAAGCCATGTATTTCCCAGACCGGAATCAAGCATCCAAGGACCGGTTTCTGGCTATCTGCCTTCTTCAGCCTGGATAGCTTGACTCCAGTGGTGTGGAGAGCCTGGGACTCACGTCTGAGCATACCCAGCCCACTCGGGGTGAAAATGGCAAAAAACACAGTTGATGGACAGAATGTAGAACAATGTCATACATTCACCCCAGTACAAGGATCTGGGCCTAAATCCATCGTTTTTTTGCACTCCACACCACCCTGGGTTAGACACTGGCTATATGCAAATCAGCTCTGACCCTGTGCCTCATGGGAACAGTCCAGTCCGAACTACCAAGCCATGTCTTTCCCAGACCGGAATCAAGCATCCAAGGACCGGTTTCTGGCTATCAGCCTTCTTCAGCCTGGATAGCTTGACTCCAGTGGTGTGGAGAGCCTGGGACTCAAGTCTGAGCATACCCAGCCCACTCGGGGTGAAAATGGCAAAAAACACAGTTGATGGACAGAATGTAGAACAATGTCATACATTCACCCCAGTACAAGGATCTGGGCCTAAATCCATCGTTTTTTTGCACTCCACACCACCCTGGGTTAGACACTGGCTATATGCAAATCAGCTCTGACCCTGTGCCTCATGGGAACAGTCCAGTCCGAACTACCAAGCCATGTCTTTCCCAGACCGGAATCAAGCATCCAAGGACCGGTTTCTGGCTATCAGCCTTCTTCAGCCTGGATAGCTTGACTCCAGTGGTGTGGAGAGCCTGGGACTCAAGTCTGAGCATACCCAGCCCACTCGGGGTGAAAATGGCAAAAAACACAGTTGATGGACAGAATGTAGAACAATGTCATACATTCACCCCAGTACAAGGATCTGGGCCTAAATCCATCGTTTTTTTGCACTCCACACCACCCTGGGTTAGACACTGGCTATATGCAAATCAGCTCTGACCCTGTGCCTCATGGGAACAGTCCAGTCCGAACTACCAAGCCATGTCTTTCCCAGACCGGAATCAAGCATCCAAGGACCGGTTTCTGGCTATCAGCCTTCTTCAGCCTGGATAGCTTGACTCCAGTGGTGTGGAGAGCCTGGGACTCACGTCTGAGCATACCCAGCCCACTCGGGGTGAAAATGGCAAAAAACACAGTTGATGGACAGAATGTAGAACAATGTCATACATTCACCCCAGTACAAGGATCTGGGCCTAAATCCATCGTTTTTTTGCACTCCACACCACCCTGGGTTAGACACTGGCTATATGCAAATCAGCTCTGACCCTGTGTCTCATGGGAACAGTCCAGTCCGAACTACCAAGCCATGTCTTTCCCAGACCGGAATCAAGCATCCAAGGACCGGTTTCTGGCTATCAGCCTTCTTCAGCCTGGATAGCTTGACTCCAGTGGTGTGGAGAGCCTGGGACTCAAGTCTGAGCATACCCAGCCCACTCGGGGTGAAAATGGCAAAAAACACAGTTGATGGACAGAATGTAGAACAATGTCATACATTCACCCCAGTACAAGGATCTGGGCCTAAATCCATCGTTTTTTTGCACTCCACACCACCCTGGGTTAGACACTGGCTATATGCAAATCAGCTCTGACCCTGTGCCTCATGGGAACAGTCCAGTCCGAACTACCAAGCCATGTCTTTCCCAGGCCGGAATCAAGCATCCAAGGACCGGTTTCTGGCTATCAGCCTTCTTCAGCCTGGATAGCTTGACTCCAGTGGTGTGGAGAGCCTGGGACTCACGTCTGAGCATACCCAGCCCACTCGGGGTGAAAATGGCAAAAAACACAGTTGATGGACAGAATGTAGAACAATGTCATACATTCACCCCAGTACAAGGATCTGGGCCTAAATCCATCGTTTTTTGCACTCCACACCACCCTGGGTTAGACACTGGCTATATGCAAATCAGCTCTGACCCTGTGCCTCATGGGAACAGTCCAGTCCGAACTACCAAGCCATGTCTTTCCCAGACCGGAATCAAGCATCCAAGGACCGGTTTCTGGCTATCAGCCTTCTTCAGCCTGGATAGCTTGACTCCAGTGGTGTGGAGAGCCTGGGACTCACGGCTGAGCATACCCAGCCCACTCGGGGTGAAAATGGCAAAAAACACAGTTGATGGACAGAATGTAGAACAATGTCATACATTCACCCCAGTACAAGGATCTGGGCCTAAATCCATCGTTTTTTTGCACTCCACACCACCCTGGGTTAGACACTGGCTATATGCAAATCAGCTCTGACCCTGTGCCTCATGGGAACAGTCCAGTCCGAACTAACAAGCCATGTCTTTCCCAGACCGGAATCAAGCATCCAAGGACCGGTTTCTGGCTATCAGCCTTCTTCAGCCTGGATAGCTTGACTCCAGTGGTGTGGAGAGCCTGGGACTCACGTCTGAGCATACCCAGCCCACTCGGGGTGAAAATGGCAAAAAACACAGTTGATGGACAGAATGTAGAACAATGTCATACATTCACCCCAGTACAAGGATCTGGGCCTAAATCCATCGTTTTTTTGCACTCCACACCACCCTGGGTTAGACACTGGCTATATGCAAATCAGCTCTGACCCTGTGCCTCATGGGAACAGTCCAGTCCGAACTACCAAGCCATGTCTTTCCCAGATCGGAATCAAGCATCCAAGGACCGGTTTCTGGCTATCAGCCTTCTTCAGCCTGGATAGCTTGACTCCAGTGGTGTGGAGAGCCTGGGACTCACGTCTGAGCATACCCAGCCCACTCGGGGTGAAAATGGCAAAAAACACAGTTGATGGACAGAATGTAGAACAATGTCATACATTCACCCCAGTACAAGGATCTGGGCCTAAATCCATCGTTTTTTTGCACTCCACACCACCCTGGGTTAGACACTGGCTATATGCAAATCAGCTCTGACCCTGTGCCTCATGGGAACAGTCCAGTCCGAACTACCAAGCCATGTCTTTCCCAGGCCGGAATCAAGCATCCAAGGACCGGTTTCTGGCTATCAGCCTTCTTCAGCCTGGATAGCTTGACTCCAGTGGTGTGGAGAGCCTGGGACTCACGTCTGAGCATACCCAGCCCACTCGGGGTGAAAATGGCAAAAAACACAGTTGATGGACAGAATGTAGAACAATGTCATACATTCACCCCAGTACAAGGATCTGGGCCTAAATCCATCGTTTTTTGCACTCCACACCACCCTGGGTTAGACACTGGCTATATGCAAATCAGTCTGACCCTGTGCCTCATGGGAACAGTCCAGTCCGAACTACCAAGCCATGTCTTTCCCAGACCGGAATCAAGCATCCAAGGACCGGTTTCTGGCTATCAGCCTTCTTCAGCCTGGATAGCTTGACTCCAGTGGTGTGGAGAGCCTGGGACTCAAGTCTGAGCATACCCAGCCCACTCGGGGTGAAAATGGCAAAAAACACAGTTGATGGACAGAATGTAGAACAATGTCATACATTCACCCCAGTACAAGGATCTGGGCCTAAATCCATCGTTTTTTTGCACTCCACACCACCCTGGGTTAGACACTGGCTATATGCAAATCAGCTCTGACCCTGTGCCTCATGGGAACAGTCCAGTCCGAACTACCAAGCCATGTCTTTCCCAGACCGGATTCAAGCATCCAAGGACCGGTTTCTGGCTATCAGCCTTCTTCAGCCTGGATAGCTTGACTACAGTGGTGTGGAGAGCCGCCTGGGACTCACGTCTGAGCATACCCAGCCCACTCGGGGTGAAAATGACAAAAAACACAGTTGATGGACAGAATGTAGAACAATGTCATACATTCACCCCAGTACAAGGATCTGGGCCTAAATCCATCGTTTTTTTGCACTCCACACCACCCTGGGTTAGACACTGGCTATATGCAAATCAGCTCTGACCCTGTGCCTCATGGGAACTGTCCAGTCCGAACTACCAAGCCATGTCTTTCCCAGACCGGAATCAAGCATCCAAGGACCGGTTTCTGGCTATCAGCCTTCTTCAGCCTGGATAGCTTGACTCCAGTGGTGTGGAGAGCCTGGGACTCACGTCTGAGCATACCCAGCCCACTCGGGGTGAAAATTGCAAAAAACACAGTTGATGGACAGAATGTAGAACAATGTCATACATTCACCCCAGTACAAGGATCTGGGCCTAAATCCATCGTTTTTTTGCACTCCACACCACCCTGGGTTAGACACTGGCTATATGCAAATCAGCTCTGACCCTGTGCCTCATGGGAACAGTCCAGTCCGAACTACCAAGCCATGTCTTTCCCAGACCGGAATCAAGCATCCAAGGACCGGTTTCTGGCTATCAGCCTTCTTCAGCCTGGATAGCTTGACTCCAGTGGTGTGGAGAGCCTGGGACTCACGTCTGAGCATACCCAGCCCACTCGGGGTGAAAATGGCAAAAAACACAGTTGATGGACAGAATGTAGAACAATGTCATACATTCACCCCAGTACAAGGATCTGGGCCTAAATCCATCATTTTTTTGCACTCCACACCACCCTGGGTTAGACACTGGCTATATGCAAATCAGCTCTGACCCTGTGCCTCATGGGAACAGTCCAGTCCGAACTACCAAGCCATGTCTTTCCCAGACCGGAATCAAGCATCCAAGGACCGGTTTCTGGCTATCAGCCTTCTTCAGCCTGGATAGCTTGACTCCAGTGGTGTGGAGAGCCTGGGACTCACGTCTGAGCATACCCAGCCCACTCGGGGTGAAAATGGCAAAAAACACAGTTGATGGACAGAATGTAGAACAATGTCATACATTCACCCCAGTACAAGGATCTGGGCCTAAATCCATCGTTTTTTTGCACTCCACACCACCCTGGGTTAGACACTGGCTATATGCAAATCAGCTCTGACCCTGTGCCTCATGGGAACAGTCCAGTCCGAACTACCAAGCCATGTCTTTCCCAGGCCGGAATCAAGCATCCAAGGACCGGTTTCTGGCTATCAGCCTTCTTCAGCCTGGATAGCTTGACTCCAGTGGTGTGGAGAGCCTGGGACTCACGTCTGAGCATACCCAGCCCACTCGGGGTGAAAATTGCAAAAAACACAGTTGATGGACAGAATGTAGAACAATGTCATACATTCACCCCAGTACAAGGATCTGGGCCTAAATCCATCGTTTTTGCACTCCACACCACCCTGGGTTAGACACTGGCTATATGCAAATCAGCTCTGACCCTGTGCCTCATGGGAACAGTCCAGTCCGAACTACCAAGCCATGTCTTTCCCAGACCGGAATCAAGCATCCAAGGACCGGTTTCTGGCTATCAGCCTTCTTCAGCCTGGATAGCTTGACTCCAGTGGTGTGGAGAGCCTGGGACTCACGGCTGAGCATACCCAGCCCACTCGGGGTGAAAATGGCAAAAAACACAGTTGATGGACAGAATGTAGAACAATGTCATACATTCACCCCAGTACAAGGATCTGGGCCTAAATCCATCGTTTTTTTGCACTCCACACCACCCTGGGTTAGACACTGGCTATATGCAAATCAGCTCTGACCCTGTGCCTCATGGGAACAGTCCAGTCCGAACTACCAAGCCATGTCTTTCCCAGACCGGAATCAAGCATCCAATGACCGGTTTCTGGCTATCAGCCTTCTTCAGCCTGGATAGCTTGACTCCAGTGGTGTGGAGAGCCTGGGACTCACGTCTGAGCATACCCAGCCCACTCGGGGTGAAAATGGCAAAAAACACAGTTGATGGACAGAATGTAGAACAATGTCATACATTCACCCCAGTACAAGGATCTGGGCCTAAATCCATCTTTTTTTGCACTCCACACCACCCTGGGTTAGACACTGGCTATATGCAAATCAGCTCTGACCCTGTGCCTCATGGGAACAGTCCAGTCCGAACTACCAAGCCATGTCTTTCCCAGACCGGAATCAAGCATCCAAGGACCGGTTTCTGGCTATCAGCCTGGATAGCTTGACTCCAGTGGTGTGGAGAGCCTGGGACTCACGTCTGAGCATACCCAGCCCACTCGGGGTGAAAATGGCAAAAAACACAGTTGATGGACAGAATGTAGAACAATGTCATACATTCACCCCAGTACAAGGATCTGGGCCTAAATCCATCGTTTTTTTGCACTCCACACCACCCTGGGTTAGACACTGGCTATATGCAAATCAGCTCTGACCCTGTGCCTCATGGGAACAGTCCAGTCCGAACTACCAAGCCATGTCTTTCCCAGACCGGAATCAAGCATCCAAGGACCGGTTTCTGGCTATCAGCCTTCTTCAGCCTGGATAGCTTGACTCCAGTGGTGTGGAGAGCCTGGGACTCACGTCTGAGCATACCCAGCCCACTCGGGGTGAAAATGGCAAAAAACACAGTTGATGGACAGAATGTAGAACAATGTCATACATTCACCCCAGTACAAGGATCTGGGCATAAATCCATCGTTTTTTGCACTCCACACCACCCTGGGTTAGACACTGGCTATATGCAAATCAGCTCTGACCCTGTGCCTCATGGGAACAGTCCAGTCCGAACTACCAAGCCATGTCTTTCCCAGACCGGAATCAAGCATCCAAGGACCGGTTTCTGGCTATCAGCCTTCTTCAGCCTGGATAGCTTGACTCCAGTGGTGTGGAGAGCCTGGGACTCACGGCTGAGCATACCCAGCCCACACGGGGTAAAAATGGCAAAAAACACAGTTGATGGACAGAATGTAGAACAATGTCATACATTCACCCCAGTACAAGGATCTGGGCCTAAATCCATCGTTTTTTTGCACTCCACACCACCCTGGGTTAGACACTGGCTATATGCAAATCAGCTCTGACCCTGTGCCTCATGGGAACAGTCCAGTCCGAACTACCAAGCCATGTCTTTCCCAGACCGGAATCAAGCATCCAAGGACCGGTTTCTGGCTATCAGCCTTCTTCAGCCTGGATAGCTTGACTCCAGTGGTGTGGAGAGCCTGGGACTCAAGTCTGAGCATACCCAGCCCACTCGGGGTGAAAATGGCAAAAAACACAGTTGATGGACAGAATGTAGAACAATGTCATACATTCACCCCAGTACAAGGATCTGGGCCTAAATCCATCGTTTTTTTGCACTCCACACCACCCTGGGTTAGACACTGGCTATATGCAAATCAGCTCTGACCCTGTGCCTCATGGGAACAGTCCAGTCCGAACTACCAAGCCATGTCTTTCCCAGACCGGAATCAAGCATCCAAGGACCGGTTTCTGGCTATCAGCCTTCTTCAGCCTGGATAGCTTGACTCCAGTGGTGTGGAGAGCCTGGGACTCACGTCTGAGCATACCCAGCCCACTCGGGGTGAAAATGGCAAAAAACACAGTTGATGGACAGAATGTAGAACAATGTCATACATTCACCCCAGTACAAGGATCTGGGCCTAAATCCATCGTTTTTTTGCACTCCACACCACCCTGGGTTAGACACTGGCTATATGCAAATCAGCTCTGACCCTGTGCCTCATGGGAACAGTCCAGTCCGAACTACCAAGCCATGTCTTTCCCAGACCGGAATCAAGCATCCAAGGACCGGTTTCTGGCTATCAGCCTTCTTCAGCCTGGATAGCTTGACTCCAGTGGTGTGGAGAGCCTGGGACTCAAGTCTGAGCATACCCAGCCCACTCGGGGTGAAAATGGCAAAAAACACAGTTGATGGACAGAATGTAGAACAATGTCATACATTCACCCCAGTACAAGGATCTGGGCCTAAATCCATCGTTTTTTTGCACTCCACACCACCCTGGGTTAGACACTGGCTATATGCAAATCAGCTCTGACCCTGTGCCTCATGGGAACAGTCCAGTCCGAACTACCAAGCCATGTCTTTCCCAGGCCGGAATCAAGCATCCAAGGACCGGTTTCTGGCTATCAGCCTTCTTCAGCCTGGATAGCTTGACTCCAGTGGTGTGGAGAGCCTGGGACTCACGTCTGAGCATACCCAGCCCACTCGGGGTGAAAATGGCAAAAAACACAGTTGATGGACAGAATGTAGAACAATGTCATACATTCACCCCAGTACAAGGATCTGGGCCTAAATCCATCGTTTTTTGCACTCCACACCACCCTGGGTTAGACACTGGCTATATGCAAATCAGCTCTGACCCTGTGCCTCATGGGAACAGTCCAGTCCGAACTACCAAGCCATGTCTTTGCCAGACCGGAATCAAGCATCCAAGGACCGGTTTCTGGCTATCAGCCTTCTTCAGCCTGGATAGCTTGACTCCAGTGGTGTGGAGAGCCTGGGACTCACGTCTGAGCATACCCAGCCCACTCGGGGTGAAAATGGCAAAAAACACAGTTGACGGACAGAATGTAGAACAATGTCATACATTCACCCCAGTACAAGGATCTGGGCCTAAATCCATCTTTTTTTGCACTCCACACCACCCTGGGTTAGACACTGGCTATATGCAAATCAGCTCTGACCCTGTGCCTCATGGGAACAGTCCAGTCCGAACTACCAAGCCATGTCTTTCCCAGACCGGAATCAAGCATCCAAGGACCGGTTTCTGGCTATCAGCCTGGATAGCTTGCTCCAGTGGTGTGGAGAGCCTGGGACTCACGTCTGAGCATACCCAGCCCACTCGGGGTGAAAATGGCAAAAAACACAGTTGATGGACAGAATGTAGAACAATGTCATACATTCACCCCAGTACAAGGATCTGGGCCTAAATCCATCGTTTTTTTGCACTCCACACCACCCTGGGTTAGACACTGGCTATATGCAAATCAGCTCTGACCCTGTGCCTCATGGGAACAGTCCAGTCCGAACTACCAAGCCATGTCTTTCCCAGACCGGAATCAAGCATCCAAGGACCGGTTTCTGGCTATCAGCCTTCTTCAGCCTGGATAGCTTGACTCCAGTGGTGTGGAGAGCCTGGGACTCACGTCTGAGCATACCCAGCCCACTCGGGGTGAAAATGGCAAAAAACACAGTTGATGGACAGAATGTAGAACAATGTCATACATTCACCCCAGTACAAGGATCTGGGCCTAAATCCATCGTTTTTTTGCACTCCACACCACCCTGGGTTAGACACTGGCTATATGCAAATCAGCTCTGACCCTGTGCCTCATGGGAACAGTCCAGTCCGAACTACCAAGCCATGTCTTTCCCAGACCGGAATCAAGCATCCAAGGACCGGTTTCTGGCTATCAGCCTTCTTCAGCCTGGATAGCTTGACTCCAGTGGTGTGGAGAGCCTGGGACTCAAGTCTGAGCATACCCAGCCCACTCGGGGTGAAAATGGCAAAAAACACAGTTGATGGACAGAATGTAGAACAATGTCATACATTCACCCCAGTACAAGGATCTGGGCCTAAATCCATCGTTTTTTTGCACTCCACACCACCCTGGGTTAGACACTGGCTATATGCAAATCAGCTCTGACCCTGTGCCTCATGGGAACAGTCCAGTCCGAACTACCAAGCCATGTCTTTCCCAGACCGGAATCAAGCATCCAAGGACCGGTTTCTGGCTATCAGCCTTCTTCAGCCTGGATAGCTTGACTCCAGTGGTGTGGAGAGCCTGGGACTCAAGTCTGAGCATACCCAGCCCACTCGGGGTGAAAATGGCAAAAAACACAGTTGATGGACAGAATGTAGAACAATGTCATACATTCACCCCAGTACAAGGATCTGGGCCTAAATCCATCGTTTTTTTGCACTCCACACCACCCTGGGTTAGACACTGGCTATATGCAAATCAGCTCTGACCCTGTGCCTCATGGGAACAGTCCAGTCCGAACTACCAAGCCATGTCTTTCCCAGGCCGGAATCAAGCATCCAAGGACCGGTTTCTGGCTATCAGCCTTCTTCAGCCTGGATAGCTTGACTCCAGTGGTGTGGAGAGCCTGGGACTCACGTCTGAGCATACCCAGCCCACTCGGGGTGAAAATGGCAAAAAACACAGTTGATGGACAGAATGTAGAACAATGTCATACATTCACCCCAGTACAAGGATCTGGGCCTAAATCCATCGTTTTTTGCACTCCACACCACCCTGGGTTAGACACTGGCTATATGCAAATCAGCTCTGACCCTGTGCCTCATGGGAACAGTCCAGTCCGAACTACCAAGCCATGTCTTTGCCAGACCGGAATCAAGCATCCAAGGACCGGTTTCTGGCTATCAGCCTTCTTCAGCCTGGATAGCTTGACTCCAGTGGTGTGGAGAGCCTGGGACTCACGTCTGAGCATACCCAGCCCACTCGGGGTGAAAATGGCAAAAAACACAGTTGATGGACAGAATGTAGAACAATGTCATACATTCACCCCAGTACAAGGATCTGGGCCTAAATCCATCGTTTTTTTGCACTCCACACCACCCTGGGTTAGACACTGGCTATATGCAAATCAGCTCTGACCCTGTGCCTCATGGGAACAGTCCAGTCCGAACTACCAAGCCATGTCTTTCCCAGACCGGAATCAAGCATCCAAGGACCGGTTTCTGGCTATCAGCCTTCTTCAGCCTGGATAGCTTGACTCCAGTGGTGTGGAGAGCCTGGGACTCAAGTCTGAGCATACCCAGCCCACTCGGGGTGAAAATGGCAAAAAACACAGTTGATGGACAGAATGTAGAACAATGTCATACATTCACCCCAGTACAAGGATCTGGGCCTAAATCCATCGTTTTTTTGCACTCCACACCACCCTGGGTTAGACACTGGCTATATGCAAATCAGCTCTGACCCTGTGCCTCATGGGAACAGTCCAGTCCGAACTACCAAGCCATGTCTTTCCCAGACCGGATTCAAGCATCCAAGGACCGGTTTCTGGCTATCAGCCTTCTTCAGCCTGGATAGCTTGACTCCAGTGGTGTGGAGAGCCGCCTGGGACTCACGTCTGAGCATACCCAGCCCACTCGGGGTGAAAATGACAAAAAACACAGTTGATGGACAGAATGTAGAACAATGTCATACATTCACCCCAGTACAAGGATCTGGGCCTAAATCCATCGTTTTTTTGCACTCCACACCACCCTGGGTTAGACACTGGCTATATGCAAATCAGCTCTGACCCTGTGCCTCATGGGAACAGTCCAGTCCGAACTACCAAGCCATGTCTTTCCCAGACCGAAATCAAGCATCCAAGGACCGGTTTCTGGCTATCAGCCTTCTTCAGCCTGGATAGCTTGACTCCAGTGGTGTGGAGAGCCTGGGACTCACGTCTGAGCATACCCAGCCCACTCGGGGTGAAAATGGCAAAAAACACAGTTGATGGACAGAATGTAGAACAATGTCATACATTCACCCCAGTACAAGGATCTGGGCCTAAATCCATCGTTTTTTTGCACTCCACACCACCCTGGGTTAGACACTGGCTATATGCAAATCAGCTCTGACCCTGTGCCTCATGGGAACAGTCCAGTCCGAACTACCAAGCCATGTCTTTCCCAGACCGGAATCAAGCATCCAAGGACCGGTTTCTGGCTATCAGCCTTCTTCAGCCTGGATAGCTTGACTCCAGTGGTGTGGAGAGCCTGGGACTCACGTCTGAGCATACCCAGCCCACTCGGGGTGAAAATGGCAAAAAACACAGTTGATGGACAGAATGTAGAACAATGTCATACATTCACCCCAGTACAAGGATCTGGGCCTAAATCCATCGTTTTTTTGCACTCCACACCACCCTGGGTTAGACACTGGCTATATGCAAATCAGCTCTGACCCTGTGCCTCATGGGAACAGTCCAGTCCGAACTACCAAGCCATGTCTTTCCCAGGCCGGAATCAAGCATCCAAGGACCGGTTTCTGGCTATCAGCCTTCTTCAGCCTGGATAGCTTGACTCCAGTGGTGTGGAGAGCCTGGGACTCACGTCTGAGCATACCCAGCCCACTCGGGGTGAAAATGGCAAAAAACACAGTTGATGGACAGAATGTAGAACAATGTCATACATTCACCCCAGTACAAGGATCTGGGCCTAAATCCATCGTTTTTTGCACTCCACACCACCCTGGGTTAGACACTGGCTATATGCAAATCAGCTCTGACCCTGTGCCTCATGGGAACAGTCCAGTCCGAACTACCAAGCCATGTCTTTCCCAGACCGGAATCAAGCATCCAAGGACCGGTTTCTGGCTATCAGCCTTCTTCAGCCTGGATAGCTTGACTCCAGTGGTGTGGAGAGCCTGGGACTCACGGCTGAGCATACCCAGCCCACTCGGGGTGAAAATGGCAAAAAACACAGTTGATGGACAGAATGTAGAACAATGTCATACATTCACCCCAGTACAAGGATCTGGGCCTAAATCCATCGTTTTTTTGCACTCCACACCACCCTGGGTTAGACACTGGCTATATGCAAATCAGCTCTGACCCTGTGCCTCATGGGAACAGTCCAGTCCGAACTACCAAGCCATGTCTTTCCCAGACCGGAATCAAGCATCCAAGGACCGGTTTCTGGCTATCAGCCTTCTTCAGCCTGGATAGCTTGACTCCAGTGGTGTGGAGAGCCTGGGACTCACGTCTGAGCATACCCAGCCCACTCGGGGTGAAAATGGCAAAAAACACAGTTGATGGACAGAATGTAGAACAATGTCATACATTCACCCCAGTACAAGGATCTGGGCCTAAATCCATCTTTTTTTGCACTCCACACCACCCTGGGTTAGACACTGGCTATATGCAAATCAGCTCTGACCCTGTGCCTCATGGGAACAGTCCAGTCCGAACTACCAAGCCATGTCTTTCCCAGACCGGAATCAAGCATCCAAGGACCGGTTTCTGGCTATCAGCCTGGATAGCTTGACTCCAGTGGTGTGGAGAGCCTGGGACTCACGTCTGAGCATACCCAGCCCACTCGGGGTGAAAATGGCAAAAAACACAGTTGATGGACAGAATGTAGAACAATGTCATACATTCACCCCAGTACAAGGATCTGGGCCTAAATCCATCGTTTTTTTGCACTCCACACCACCCTGGGTTAGACACTGGCTATATGCAAATCAGCTCTGACCCTGTGCCTCATGGGAACAGTCCAGTCCGAACTACCAAGCCATGTCTTTCCCAGACCGGAATCAAGCATCCAAGGACCGGTTTCTGGCTATCAGCCTTCTTCAGCCTGGATAGCTTGACTCCAGTGGTGTGGAGAGCCTGGGACTCTCGGCTGAGCATACCCAGCCCACACGGGGTAAAAATGGCAAAAAACACAGTTGATGGACAGAATGTAGAACAATGTCATACATTCACCCCAGTACAAGGATCTGGGCCTAAATCCATCGTTTTTTTGCACTCCACACCACCCTGGGTTAGACACTGGCTATATGCAAATCAGCTCTGACCCTGTGCCTCATGGGAACAGTCCAGTCCGAACTACCAAGCCATGTCTTTCCCAGACCGGAATCAAGCATCCAAGGACCGGTTTCTGGCTATCAGCCTTCTTCAGCCTGGATAGCTTGACTCCAGTGGTGTGGAGAGCCTGGGACTCAAGTCTGAGCATACCCAGCCCACTCGGGGTGAAAATGGCAAAAAACACAGTTGATGGACAGAATGTAGAACAATGTCATACATTCACCCCAGTACAAGGATCTGGGCCTAAATCCATCGTTTTTTTGCACTCCACACCACCCTGGGTTAGACACTGGCTATATGCAAATCAGCTCTGACCCTGTGCCTCATGGGAACAGTCCAGTCCGAACTACCAAGCCATGTCTTTCCCAGACCGGAATCAAGCATCCAAGGACCGGTTTCTGGCTATCAGCCTTCTTCAGCCTGGATAGCTTGACTCCAGTGGTGTGGAGAGCCTGGGACTCACGTCTGAGCATACCCAGCCCACTCGGGGTGAAAATGGCAAAAAACACAGTTGATGGACAGAATGTAGAACAATGTCATACATTCACCCCAGTACAAGGATCTGGGCCTAAATCCATCGTTTTTTGCACTCCACACCACCCTGGGTTAGACACTGGCTATATGCAAATCAGCTCTGACCCTGTGCCTCATGGGAACAGTCCAGTCCGAACTACCAAGCCATGTCTTTCCCAGACCGGAATCAAGCATCCAAGGACCGGTTTCTGGCTATCAGCCTTCTTCAGCCTGGATAGCTTGACTCCAGTGGTGTGGAGAGCCTGGGACTCAAGTCTGAGCATACCCAGCCCACTCGGGGTGAAAATGGCAAAAAACACAGTTGATGGACAGAATGTAGAACAATGTCATACATTCACCCCAGTACAAGGATCTGGGCCTAAATCCATCGTTTTTTTGCACTCCACACCACCCTGGGTTAGACACTGGCTATATGCAAATCAGCTCTGACCCTGTGCCTCATGGGAACAGTCCAGTCCGAACTACCAAGCCATGTCTTTCCCAGGCCGGAATCAAGCATCCAAGGACCGGTTTCTGGCTATCAGCCTTCTTCAGCCTGGATAGCTTGACTCCAGTGGTGTGGAGAGCCTGGGACTCACGTCTGAGCATACCCAGCCCACTCGGGGTGAAAATGGCAAAAAACACAGTTGATGGA
This sequence comes from Lissotriton helveticus, assembly GCF_964261635.1. Classification (NCBI taxonomy): domain Eukaryota; kingdom Metazoa; phylum Chordata; class Amphibia; order Caudata; family Salamandridae; genus Lissotriton; species Lissotriton helveticus. The sequence continues at coordinate 768,802,763 of NC_136068.1, forward strand.
CAGAATGTAGAACAATGTCATACATTCACCCCAGTACAAGGATCTGGGCCTAAATCCATCGTTTTTTGCACTCCACACCACCCTGGGTTAGACACTGGCTATATGCAAATCAGCTCTGACCCTGTGCCTCATGGGAACAGTCCAGTCCGAACTACCAAGCCATGTCTTTGCCAGACCGGAATCAAGCATCCAAGGACCGGTTTCTGGCTATCAGCCTTCTTCAGCCTGGATAGCTTGACTCCAGTGGTGTGGAGAGCCTGGGACTCACGTCTGAGCATACCCAGCCCACTCGGGGTGAAAATGGCAAAAAACACAGTTGATGGACAGAATGTAGAACAATGTCATACATTCACCCCAGTACAAGGATCTGGGCCTAAATCCATCTTTTTTTGCACTCCACACCACCCTGGGTTAGACACTGGCTATATGCAAATCAGCTCTGACCCTGTGCCTCATGGGAACAGTCCAGTCCGAACTACCAAGCCATGTCTTTCCCAGACCGGAATCAAGCATCCAAGGACCGGTTTCTGGCTATCAGCCTGGATAGCTTGCTCCAGTGGTGTGGAGAGCCTGGGACTCACGTCTGAGCATACCCAGCCCACTCGGGGTGAAAATGGCAAAAAACACAGTTGATGGACAGAATGTAGAACAATGTCATACATTCACCCCAGTACAAGGATCTGGGCCTAAATCCATCGTTTTTTTGCACTCCACACCACCCTGGGTTAGACACTGGCTATATGCAAATCAGCTCTGACCCTGTGCCTCATGGGAACAGTCCAGTCCGAACTACCAAGCCATGTCTTTCCCAGACCGGAATCAAGCATCCAAGGACCGGTTTCTGGCTATCAGCCTTCTTCAGCCTGGATAGCTTGACTCCAGTGGTGTGGAGAGCCTGGGACTCACGTCTGAGCATACCCAGCCCACTCGGGGTGAAAATGGCAAAAAACACAGTTGATGGACAGAATGTAGAACAATGTCATACATTCACCCCAGTACAAGGATCTGGGCCTAAATCCATCTTTTTTTGCACTCCACACCACCCTGGGTTAGACACTGGCTATATGCAAATCAGCTCTGACCCTGTGCCTCATGGGAACAGTCCAGTCCGAACTACCAAGCCATGTCTTTCCCAGACCGGAATCAAGCATCCAAGGACCGGTTTCTGGCTATCAGCCTTCTTCAGCCTGGATAGCTTGACTCCAGTGGTGTGGAGAGCCTGGGACTCAAGTCTGAGCATACCCAGCCCACTCGGGGTGAAAATGGCAAAAAACACAGTTGATGGACAGAATGTAGAACAATGTCATACATTCACCCCAGTACAAGGATCTGGGCCTAAATCCATCGTTTTTTTGCACTCCACACCACCCTGGGTTAGACACTGGCTATATGCAAATCAGCTCTGACCCTGTGCCTCATGGGAACAGTCCAGTCCGAACTACCAAGCCATGTCTTTCCCAGGCCGGAATCAAGCATCCAAGGACCGGTTTCTGGCTATCAGCCTTCTTCAGCCTGGATAGCTTGACTCCAGTGGTGTGGAGAGCCTGGGACTCACGTCTGAGCATACCCAGCCCACTCGGGGTGAAAATGGCAAAAAACACAGTTGATGGACAGAATGTAGAACAATGTCATACATTCACCCCAGTACAAGGATCTGGGCCTAAATCCATCTTTTTTTGCACTCCACACCACCCTGGGTTAGACACTGGCTATATGCAAATCAGCTCTGACCCTGTGCCTCATGGGAACAGTCCAGTCCGAACTACCAAGCCATGTCTTTCCCAGACCGGAATCAAGCATCCAAGGACCGGTTTCTGGCTATCAGCCTGGATAGCTTGCTCCAGTGGTGTGGAGAGCCTGGGACTCACGTCTGAGCATACCCAGCCCACTCGGGGTGAAAATGGCAAAAAACACAGTTGATGGACAGAATGTAGAACAATGTCATACATTCACCCCAGTACAAGGATCTGGGCCTAAATCCATCGTTTTTTGCACTCCACACCACCCTGGGTTAGACACTGGCTATATGCAAATCAGCTCTGACCCTGTGCCTCATGGGAACAGTCCAGTCCGAACTACCAAGCCATGTCTTTGCCAGACCGGAATCAAGCATCCAAGGACCGGTTTCTGGCTATCAGCCTTCTTCAGCCTGGATAGCTTGACTCCAGTGGTGTGGAGAGCCTGGGACTCACGTCTGAGCATACCCAGCCCACTCGGGGTGAAAATGGCAAAAAACACAGTTGATGGACAGAATGTAGAACAATGTCATACATTCACCCCAGTACAAGGATCTGGGCCTAAATCCATCTTTTTTTGCACTCCACACCACCCTGGGTTAGACACTGGCTATATGCAAATCAGCTCTGACCCTGTGCCTCATGGGAACAGTCCAGTCCGAACTACCAAGCCATGTCTTTCCCAGACCGGAATCAAGCATCCAAGGACCGGTTTCTGGCTATCAGCCTGGATAGCTTGCTCCAGTGGTGTGGAGAGCCTGGGACTCACGTCTGAGCATACCCAGCCCACTCGGGGTGAAAATGGCAAAAAACACAGTTGATGGACAGAATGTAGAACAATGTCATACATTCACCCCAGTACAAGGATCTGGGCCTAAATCCATCGTTTTTTTGCACTCCACACCACCCTGGGTTAGACACTGGCTATATGCAAATCAGCTCTGACCCTGTGCCTCATGGGAACAGTCCAGTCCGAACTACCAAGCCATGTCTTTCCCAGACCGGAATCAAGCATCCAAGGACCGGTTTCTGGCTATCAGCCTTCTTCAGCCTGGATAGCTTGACTCCAGTGGTGTGGAGAGCCTGGGACTCACGTCTGAGCATACCCAGCCCACTCGGGGTGAAAATGGCAAAAAACACAGTTGATGGACAGAATGTAGAACAATGTCATACATTCACCCCAGTACAAGGATCTGGGCCTAAATCCATCTTTTTTTGCACTCCACACCACCCTGGGTTAGACACTGGCTATATGCAAATCAGCTCTGACCCTGTGCCTCATGGGAACAGTCCAGTCCGAACTACCAAGCCATGTCTTTCCCAGACCGGAATCAAGCATCCAAGGACCGGTTTCTGGCTATCAGCCTTCTTCAGCCTGGATAGCTTGACTCCAGTGGTGTGGAGAGCCTGGGACTCAAGTCTGAGCATACCCAGCCCACTCGGGGTGAAAATGGCAAAAAACACAGTTGATGGACAGAATGTAGAACAATGTCATACATTCACCCCAGTACAAGGATCTGGGCCTAAATCCATCGTTTTTTTGCACTCCACACCACCCTGGGTTAGACACTGGCTATATGCAAATCAGCTCTGACCCTGTGCCTCATGGGAACAGTCCAGTCCGAACTACCAAGCCATGTCTTTCCCAGGCCGGAATCAAGCATCCAAGGACCGGTTTCTGGCTATCAGCCTTCTTCAGCCTGGATAGCTTGACTCCAGTGGTGTGGAGAGCCTGGGACTCACGTCTGAGCATACCCAGCCCACTCGGGGTGAAAATGGCAAAAAACACAGTTGATGGACAGAATGTAGAACAATGTCATACATTCACCCCAGTACAAGGATCTGGGCCTAAATCCATCTTTTTTTGCACTCCACACCACCCTGGGTTAGACACTGGCTATATGCAAATCAGCTCTGACCCTGTGCCTCATGGGAACAGTCCAGTCCGAACTACCAAGCCATGTCTTTCCCAGACCGGAATCAAGCATCCAAGGACCGGTTTCTGGCTATCAGCCTGGATAGCTTGCTCCAGTGGTGTGGAGAGCCTGGGACTCACGTCTGAGCATACCCAGCCCACTCGGGGTGAAAATGGCAAAAAACACAGTTGATGGACAGAATGTAGAACAATGTCATACATTCACCCCAGTACAAGGATCTGGGCCTAAATCCATCGTTTTTTTGCACTCCACACCACCCTGGGTTAGACACTGGCTATATGCAAATCAGCTCTGACCCTGTGCCTCATGGGAACAGTCCAGTCCGAACTACCAAGCCATGTCTTTCCCAGACCGGAATCAAGCATCCAAGGACCGGTTTCTGGCTATCAGCCTTCTTCAGCCTGGATAGCTTGACTCCAGTGGTGTGGAGAGCCTGGGACTCACGTCTGAGCATACCCAGCCCACTCGGGGTGAAAATGGCAAAAAACACAGTTGATGGACAGAATGTAGAACAATGTCATACATTCACCCCAGTACAAGGATCTGGGCCTAAATCCATCGTTTTTTGCACTCCACACCACCCTGGGTTAGACACTGGCTATATGCAAATCAGCTCTGACCCTGTGCCTCATGGGAACAGTCCAGTCCGAACTACCAAGCCATGTCTTTCCCAGACCGGAATCAAGCATCCAAGGACCGGTTTCTGGCTATCAGCCTTCTTCAGCCTGGATAGCTTGACTCCAGTGGTGTGGAGAGCCTGGGACTCACGGCTGAGCATACCCAGCCCACACGGGGTAAAAATGGCAAAAAACACAGTTGATGGACAGAATGTAGAACAATGTCATACATTCACCCCAGTACAAGGATCTGGGCCTAAATCCATCGTTTTTTTGCACTCCACACCACCCTGGGTTAGACACTGGCTATATGCAAATCAGCTCTGACCCTGTGCCTCATGGGAACAGTCCAGTCCGAACTACCAAGCCATGTCTTTCCCAGACCGGAATCAAGCATCCAAGGACCGGTTTCTGGCTATCAGCCTTCTTCAGCCTGGATAGCTTGACTCCAGTGGTGTGGAGAGCCTGGGACTCAAGTCTGAGCATACCCAGCCCACTCGGGGTGAAAATGGCAAAAAACACAGTTGATGGACAGAATGTAGAACAATGTCATACATTCTCCCCAGTACAAGGATCTGGGCCTAAATCCATCGTTTTTTTGCACTCCACACCACCCTGGGTTAGACACTGGCTATATGCAAATCAGCTCTGACCCTGTGCCTCATGGGAACAGTCCAGTCCGAACTACCAAGCCATGTCTTTCCCAGACCGGAATCAAGCATCCAAGGACCGGTTTCTGGCTATCTGCCTTCTTCAGCCTGGATAGCTTGACTCCAGTGGTGTGGAGAGCCTGGGACTCACGTCTGAGCATACCCAGCCCACTCGGGGTGAAAATGGCAAAAAACACAGTTGATGGACAGAATGTAGAACAATGTCATACATTCACCCCAGTACAAGGATCTGGGCCTAAATCCATCGTTTTTTTGCACTCCACACCACCCTGGGTTAGACACTGGCTATATGCAAATCAGCTCTGACCCTGTGCCTCATGGGAACAGTCCAGTCCGAACTACCAAGCCATGTCTTTCCCAGACCGGAATCAAGCATCCAAGGACCGGTTTCTGGCTATCAGCCTTCTTCAGCCTGGATAGCTTGACTCCAGTGGTGTGGAGAGCCTGGGACTCAAGTCTGAGCATACCCAGCCCACTCGGGGTGAAAATGGCAAAAAACACAGTTGATGGACAGAATGTAGAACAATGTCATACATTCACCCCAGTACAAGGATCTGGGCCTAAATCCATCGTTTTTTTGCACTCCACACCACCCTGGGTTAGACACTGGCTATATGCAAATCAGCTCTGACCCTGTGCCTCATGGGAACAGTCCAGTCCGAACTACCAAGCCATGTCTTTCCCAGACCGGAATCAAGCATCCAAGGACCGGTTTCTGGCTATCAGCCTTCTTCAGCCTGGATAGCTTGACTCCAGTGGTGTGGAGAGCCTGGGACTCAAGTCTGAGCATACCCAGCCCACTCGGGGTGAAAATGGCAAAAAACACAGTTGATGGACAGAATGTAGAACAATGTCATACATTCACCCCAGTACAAGGATCTGGGCCTAAATCCATCGTTTTTTTGCACTCCACACCACCCTGGGTTAGACACTGGCTATATGCAAATCAGCTCTGACCCTGTGCCTCATGGGAACAGTCCAGTCCGAACTACCAAGCCATGTCTTTCCCAGACCGGAATCAAGCATCCAAGGACCGGTTTCTGGCTATCAGCCTTCTTCAGCCTGGATAGCTTGACTCCAGTGGTGTGGAGAGCCTGGGACTCAAGTCTGAGCATACCCAGCCCACTCGGGGTGAAAATGGCAAAAAACACAGTTGATGGACAGAATGTAGAACAATGTCATACATTCACCCCAGTACAAGGATCTGGGCCTAAATCCATCGTTTTTTTGCACTCCACACCACCCTGGGTTAGACACTGGCTATATGCAAATCAGCTCTGACCCTGTGCCTCATGGGAACAGTCCAGTCCGAACTACCAAGCCATGTCTTTCCCAGGCCGGAATCAAGCATCCAAGGACCGGTTTCTGGCTATCAGCCTTCTTCAGCCTGGATAGCTTGACTCCAGTGGTGTGGAGAGCCTGGGACTCACGTCTGAGCATACCCAGCCCACTCGGGGTGAAAATGGCAAAAAACACAGTTGATGGACAGAATGTAGAACAATGTCATACATTCACCCCAGTACAAGGATCTGGGCCTAAATCCATCGGTTTTTGCACTCCACACCACCCTGGGTTAGACACTGGCTATATGCAAATCAGCTCTGACCCTGTGCCTCATGGGAACAGTCCAGTCCGAACTACCAAGCCATGTCTTTCCCAGACCGGAATCAAGCATCCAAGGACCGGTTTCTGGCTATCAGCCTTCTTCAGCCTGGATAGCTTGACTCCAGTGGTGTGGAGAGCCTGGGACTCACGGCTGAGCATTCCCAGCCCACTCGGGGTGAAAATGGCAAAAAACACAGTTGATGGACAGAATGTAGAACAATGTCATACATTCACCCCAGTACAAGGATCTGGGCCTAAATCCATCGTTTTTTTGCACTCCACACCACCCTGGGTTAGACACTGGCTATATGCAAATCAGCTCTGACCCTGTGCCTCATGGGAACAGTCCAGTCCGAACTACCAAGCCATGTCTTTCCCAGACCGGAATCAAGCATCCAAGGACCGGTTTCTGGCTATCAGCCTTCTTCAGCCTGGATAGCTTGACTCCAGTGGTGTGGAGAGCCTGGGACTCACGTCTGAGCATACCCAGCCCACTCGGGGTGAAAATGGCAAAAAACACAGTTGATGGACAGAATGTAGAACAATGTCATACATTCACCCCAGTACAAGGATCTGGGCCTAAATCCATCGTTTTTTTGCACTCCACACCACCCTGGGTTAGACACTGGCTATATGCAAATCAGCTCTGACCCTGTGCCTCATGGGAACAGTCCAGTCCGAACTACCAAGCCATGTCTTTCCCAGATCGGAATCAAGCATCCAAGGACCGGTTTCTGGCTATCAGCCTTCTTCAGCCTGGATAGCTTGACTCCAGTGGTGTGGAGAGCCTGGGACTCACGTCTGAGCATACCCAGCCCACTCGGGGTGAAAATGGCAAAAAACACAGTTGATGGACAGAATGTAGAACAATGTCATACATTCACCCCAGTACAAGGATCTGGGCCTAAATCCATCGTTTTTTTGCACTCCACACCACCCTGGGTTAGACACTGGCTATATGCAAATCAGCTCTGACCCTGTGCCTCATGGGAACAGTCCAGTCCGAACTACCAAGCCATGTCTTTCCCAGGCCGGAATCAAGCATCCAAGGACCGGTTTCTGGCTATCAGCCTTCTTCAGCCTGGATAGCTTGACTCCAGTGGTGTGGAGAGCCTGGGACTCACGTCTGAGCATACCCAGCCCACTCGGGGTGAAAATGGCAAAAAACACAGTTGATGGACAGAATGTAGAACAATGTCATACATTCACCCCAGTACAAGGATCTGGGCCTAAATCCATCGTTTTTTGCACTCCACACCACCCTGGGTTAGACACTGGCTATATGCAAATCAGTCTGACCCTGTGCCTCATGGGAACAGTCCAGTCCGAACTACCAAGCCATGTCTTTCCCAGACCGGAATCAAGCATCCAAGGACCGGTTTCTGGCTATCAGCCTTCTTCAGCCTGGATAGCTTGACTCCAGTGGTGTGGAGAGCCTGGGACTCACGTCTGAGCATACCCAGCCCACTCGGGGTGAAAATGGCAAAAAACACAGTTGATGGACAGAATGTAGAACAATGTCATACATTCACCCCAGTACAAGGATCTGGGCCTAAATCCATCGTTTTTTTGCACTCCACACCACCCTGGGTTAGACACTGGCTATATGCAAATCAGCTCTGACCCTGTGCCTCATGGGAACAGTCCAGTCCGAACTACCAAGCCATGTCTTTCCCAGACCGGATTCAAGCATCCAAGGACCGGTTTCTGGCTATCAGCCTTCTTCAGCCTGGATAGCTTGACTCCAGTGGTGTGGAGAGCCGCCTGGGACTCACGTCTGAGCATACCCAGCCCACTCGGGGTGAAAATGACAAAAAACACAGTTGATGGACAGAATGTAGAACAATGTCATACATTCACCCCAGTACAAGGATCTGGGCCTAAATCCATCGTTTTTTTGCACTCCACACCACCCTGGGTTAGACACTGGCTATATGCAAATCAGCTCTGACCCTGTGCCTCATGGGAACAGTCCAGTCCGAACTACCAAGCCATGTCTTTCCCAGACCGGAATCAAGCATCCAAGGACCGGTTTCTGGCTATCAGCCTTCTTGAGCCTGGATAGCTTGACTCCAGTGGTGTGGAGAGCCTGGGACTCACGTCTGAGCATACCCAGCCCACTCGGGGTGAAAATTGCAAAAAACACAGTTGATGGACAGAATGTAGAACAATGTCATACATTCACCCCAGTACAAGGATCTGGGCCTAAATCCATCGTTTTTTTGCACTCCACACCACCCTGGGTTAGACACTGGCTATATGCAAATCAGCTCTGACCCTGTGCCTCATGGGAACAGTCCAGTCCGAACTACCAAGCCATGTCTTTCCCAGACCGGAATCAAGCATCCAAGGACCGGTTTCTGGCTATCAGCCTTCTTCAGCCTGGATAGCTTGACTCCAGTGGTGTGGAGAGCCTGGGACTCACGTCTGAGCATACCCAGCCCACTCGGGGTGAAAATGGCAAAAAACACAGTTGATGGACAGAATGTAGAACAATGTCATACATTCACCCCAGTACAAGGATCTGGGCCTAAATCCATCGTTTTTTTGCACTCCACACCACCCTGGGTTAGACACTGGCTATATGCAAATCAGCTCTGACCCTGTGCCTCATGGGAACAGTCCAGTCCGAACTACCAAGCCATGTCTTTCCCAGACCGGAATCAAGCATCCAAGGACCGGTTTCTGGCTATCAGCCTTCTTCAGCCTGGATAGCTTGACTCCAGTGGTGTGGAGAGCCTGGGACTCACGTCTGAGCATACCCAGCCCACTCGGGGTGAAAATGGCAAAAAACACAGTTGATGGACAGAATGTAGAACAATGTCATACATTCACCCCAGTACAAGGATCTGGGCCTAAATCCATCGTTTTTTTGCACTCCACACCACCCTGGGTTAGACACTGGCTATATGCAAATCAGCTCTGACCCTGTGCCTCATGGGAACAGTCCAGTCCGAACTACCAAGCCATGTCTTTCCCAGGCCGGAATCAAGCATCCAAGGACCGGTTTCTGGCTATCAGCCTTCTTCAGCCTGGATAGCTTGACTCCAGTGGTGTGGAGAGCCTGGGACTCACGTCTGAGCATACCCAGCCCACTCGGGGTGAAAATGGCAAAAAACACAGTTGATGGACAGAATGTAGAACAATGTCATACATTCACCCCAGTACAAGGATCTGGGCCTAAATCCATCGTTTTTTGCACTCCACACCACCCTGGGTTAGACACTGGCTATATGCAAATCAGCTCTGACCCTGTGCCTCATGGGAACAGTCCAGTCCGAACTACCAAGCCATGTCTTTCCCAGACCGGAATCAAGCATCCAAGGACCGGTTTCTGGCTATCAGCCTTCTTCAGCCTGGATAGCTTGACTCCAGTGGTGTGGAGAGCCTGGGACTCACGGCTGAGCATACCCAGCCCACTCGGGGTGAAAATGGCAAAAAACACAGTTGATGGACAGAATGTAGAACAATGTCATACATTCACCCCAGTACAAGGATCTGGGCCTAAATCCATCGTTTTTTTGCACTCCACACCACCCTGGGTTAGACACTGGCTATATGCAAATCAGCTCTGACCCTGTGCCTCATGGGAACAGTCCAGTCCGAACTACCAAGCCATGTCTTTCCCAGACCGGAATCAAGCATCCAAGGACCGGTTTCTGGCTATCAGCCTTCTTCAGCCTGGATAGCTTGACTCCAGTGGTGTGGAGAGCCTGGGACTCACGTCTGAGCATACCCAGCCCACTCGGGGTGAAAATGGCAAAAAACACAGTTGATGGACAGAATGTAGAACAATGTCATACATTCACCCCAGTACAAGGATCTGGGCCTAAATCCATCTTTTTTTGCACTCCACACCACCCTGGGTTAGACACTGGCTATATGCAAATCAGCTCTGACCCTGTGCCTCATGGGAACAGTCCAGTTCGAACTACCAAGCCATGTCTTTCCCAGACCGGAATCAAGCATCCAAGGACCGGTTTCTGGCTATCAGCCTGGATAGCTTGACTCCAGTGGTGTGGAGAGCCTGGGACTCACGTCTGAGCATACCCAGCCCACTCGGGGTGAAAATGGCAAAAAACACAGTTGATGGACAGAATGTAGAACAATGTCATACATTCACCCCAGTACAAGGATCTGGGCCTAAATCCATCGTTTTTTTGCACTCCACACCACCCTGGGTTAGACACTGGCTATATGCAAATCAGCTCTGACCCTGTGCCTCATGGGAACAGTCCAGTCCGAACTACCAAGCCATGTCTTTCCCAGACCGGAATCAAGCATCCAAGGACCGGTTTCTGGCTATCAGCCTTCTTCAGCCTGGATAGCTTGACTCCAGTGGTGTGGAGAGCCTGGGACTCACGTCTGAGCATACCCAGCCCACTCGGGGTGAAAATGGCAAAAAACACAGTTGATGGACAGAATGTAGAACAATGTCATACATTCACCCCAGTACAAGGATCTGGGCCTAAATCCATCGTTTTTTGCACTCCACACCACCCTGGGTTAGACACTGGCTATATGCAAATCAGCTCTGACCCTGTGCCTCATGGGAACAGTCCAGTCCGAACTACCAAGCCATGTCTTTCCCAGACCGGAATCAAGCATCCAAGGACCGGTTTCTGGCTATCAGCCTTCTTCAGCCTGGATAGCTTGACTCCAGTGGTGTGGAGAGCCTGGGACTCACGTCTGAGCATACCCAGCCCACTCGGGGTGAAAATGGCAAAAAACACAGTTGATGGACAGAATGTAGAACAATGTCATACATTCACCCCAGTACAAGGATCTGGGCCTAAATCCATCGTTTTTTTGCACTCCACACCACCCTGGGTTAGACACTGGCTATATGCAAATCAGCTCTGACCCTGTGCCTCATGGGAACAGTCCAGTCCGAACTACCAAGCCATGTCTTTCCCAGGCCGGAATCAAGCATCCAAGGACCGGTTTCTGGCTATCAGCCTTCTTCAGCCTGGATAGCTTGACTCCAGTGGTGTGGAGAGCCTGGGACTCACGTCTGAGCATACCCAGCCCACTCGGGGTGAAAATGGCAAAAAACACAGTTAATGGACAGAATGTAGAACAATGTCATACATTCACCCCAGTACAAGGATCTGGGCCTAAATCCATCGTTTTTTGCACTCCACACCACCCTGGGTTAGACACTGGCTATATGCAAATCAGCTCTGACCCTGTGCCTCATGGGAACAGTCCAGTCCGAACTACCAAGCCATGTTTTTCCCAGACCGGAATCAAGCATCCAAGGACCGGTTTCTGGCTATCAGCCTTCTTCAGCCTGGATAGCTTGACTCCAGTGGTGTGGAGAGCCTGGGACTCACGGCTGAGCATACCCAGCCCACTCGGGGTGAAAATGGCAAAAAACACAGTTGATGGACAGAATGTAGAACAATGTCATACATTCACCCCAGTACAAGGATCTGGGCCTAAATCCATCGTTTTTTTGCACTCCACACCACCCTGGGTTAGACACTGGCTATATGCAAATCAGCTCTGACCCTGTGCCTCATGGGAACAGTCCAGTCCAAACTACCAAGCCATGTCTTTCCCAGACCGGAATCAAGCATCCAAGGACCGGTTTCTGGCTATCAGCCTTCTTCAGCCTGGATAGCTTGACTCCAGTGGTGTGGAGAGCCTGGGACTCACGTCTGAGCATACCCAGCCCACTCGGGGTGAAAATGGCAAAAAACACAGTTGATGGACAGAATGTAGAACAATGTCATACATTCACCCCAGTACAAGGATCTGGGCCTAAATCCATCTTTTTTTGCACTCCACACCACCCTGGGTTAGACACTGGCTATATGCAAATCAGCTCTGACCCTGTGCCTCATGGGAACAGTCCAGTTCGAACTACCAAGCCATGTCTTTCCCAGACCGGAATCAAGCATCCAAGGACCGGTTTCTGGCTATCAGCCTGGATAGCTTGACTCCAGTGGTGTGGAGAGCCTGGGACTCACGTCTGAGCATACCCAGCCCACTCGGGGTGAAAATGGCAAAAAACACAGTTGATGGACAGAATGTAGAACAATGTCATACATTCACCCCAGTACAAGGATCTGGGCCTAAATCCATCGTTTTTTTGCACTCCACACCACCCTGGGTTAGACACTGGCTATATGCAAATCAGCTCTGACCCTGTGCCTCATGGGAACAGTCCAGTCCAAACTACCAAGCCATGTCTTTCCCAGACCGGAATCAAGCATCCAAGGACCGGTTTCTGGCTATCAGCCTTCTTCAGCCTGGATAGCTTGACTCCAGTGGTGTGGAGAGCCTGGGACTCACGGCTGAGCATACCCAGCCCACACGGGGTAAAAATGGCAAAAAACACAGTTGATGGACAGAATGTAGAACAATGTCATACATTCACCCCAGTACAAGGATCTGGGCCTAAATCCATCGTTTTTTTGCACTCCACACCACCCTGGGTTAGACACTGGCTATATGCAAATCAGCTCTGACCCTGTGCCTCATGGGAACAGTCCAGTCCGAACTACCAAGCCATGTCTTTCCCAGACCGGAATCAAGCATCCAAGGACCGGTTTCTGGCTATCAGCCTTCTTCAGCCTGGATAGCTTGACTCCAGTGGTGTGGAGAGCCTGGGACTCAAGTCTGAGCATACCCAGCCCACTCGGGGTGAAAATGGCAAAAAACACAGTTGATGGACAGAATGTAGAACAATGTCATACATTCACCCCAGTACAAGGATCTGGGCCTAAATCCATCGTTTTTTTGCACTCCACACCACCCTGGGTTAGACACTGGCTATATGCAAATCAGCTCTGACCCTGTGCCTCATGGGAACAGTCCAGTCCGAACTACCAAGCCATGTCTTTCCCAGACCGGAATCAAGCATCCAAGGACCGGTTTCTGGCTATCAGCCTTCTTCAGCCTGGATAGCTTGACTCCAGTGGTGTGGAGAGCCTGGGACTCACGTCTGAGCATACCCAGCCCACTCGGGGTGAAAATGGCAAAAAACACAGTTGATGGACAGAATGTAGAACAATGTCATACATTCACCCCAGTACAAGGATCTGGGCCTAAATCCATTGTTTTTTTGCACTCCACACCACCCTGGGTTAGACACTGGCTATATGCAAATCAGCTCTGACCCTGTGCCTCATGGGAACAGTCCAGTCCGAACTACCAAGCCATGTCTTTCCCAGACCGGAATCAAGCATCCAAGGACCGGTTTCTGGCTATCAGCCTTCTTCAGCCTGGATAGCTTGACTCCAGTGGTGTGGAGAGCCTGGGACTCACGTCTGAGCATACCCAGCCCACTCGGGGTGAAAATGGCAAAAAACACAGTTGATGGACAGAATGTAGAACAATGTCATACATTCACCCCAGTACAAGGATCTGGGCCTAAATCCATCGTTTTTTGCACTCCACACCACCCTGGGTTAGACACTGGCTATATGCAAATCAGCTCTGACCCTGTGCCTCATGGGAACAGTCCAGTCCGAACTACCAAGCCATGTCTTTCCCAGACCGGAATCAAGCATCCAAGGACCGGTTTCTGGCTATCAGCCTTCTTCAGCCTGGATAGCTTGACTCCAGTGGTGTGGAGAGCCTGGGACTCACGTCTGAGCATACCCAGCCCACTCGGGGTGAAAATGGCAAAAAACACAGTTGATGGACAGAATGTAGAACAATGTCATACATTCACCCCAGTACAAGGATCTGGGCCTAAATCCATCGTTTTTTTGCACTCCACACCACCCTGGGTTAGACACTGGCTATATGCAAATCAGCTCTGACCCTGTGCCTCATGGGAACAGTCCAGTCCGAACTACCAAGCCATGTCTTTCCCAGGCCGGAATCAAGCATCCAAGGACCGGTTTCTGGCTATCAGCCTTCTTCAGCCTGGATAGCTTGACTCCAGTGGTGTGGAGAGCCTGGGACTCACGTCTGAGCATACCCAGCCCACTCGGGGTGAAAATGGCAAAAAACACAGTTAATGGACAGAATGTAGAACAATGTCATACATTCACCCCAGTACAAGGATCTGGGCCTAAATCCATCGTTTTTTGCACTCCACACCACCCTGGGTTAGACACTGGCTATATGCAAATCAGCTCTGACCCTGTGCCTCATGGGAACAGTCCAGTCCGAACTACCAAGCCATGTCTTTCCCAGACCGGAATCAAGCATCCAAGGACCGGTTTCTGGCTATCAGCCTTCTTCAGCCTGGATAGCTTGACTCCAGTGGTGTGGAGAGCCTGGGACTCACGGCTGAGCATACCCAGCCCACTCGGGGTGAAAATGGCAAAAAACACAGTTGATGGACAGAATGTAGAACAATGTCATACATTCACCCCAGTACAAGGATCTGGGCCTAAATCCATCGTTTTTTTGCACTCCACACCACCCTGGGTTAGACACTGGCTATATGCAAATCAGCTCTGACCCTGTGCCTCATGGGAACAGTCCAGTCCAAACTACCAAGCCATGTCTTTCCCAGACCGGAATCAAGCATCCAAGGACCGGTTTCTGGCTATCAGCCTTCTTCAGCCTGGATAGCTTGACTCCAGTGGTGTGGAGAGCCTGGGACTCACGTCTGAGCATACCCAGCCCACTCGGGGTGAAAATGGCAAAAAACACAGTTGATGGACAGAATGTAGAACAATGTCATACATTCACCCCAGTACAAGGATCTGGGCCTAAATCCATCTTTTTTTGCACTCCACACCACCCTGGGTTAGACACTGGCTATATGCAAATCAGCTCTGACCCTGTGCCTCATGGGAACAGTCCAGTTCGAACTACCAAGCCATGTCTTTCCCAGACCGGAATCAAGCATCCAAGGACCGGTTTCTGGCTATCAGCCTGGATAGCTTGACTCCAGTGGTGTGGAGAGCCTGGGACTCACGTCTGAGCATACCCAGCCCACTCGGGGTGAAAATGGCAAAAAACACAGTTGATGGACAGAATGTAGAACAATGTCATACATTCACCCCAGTACAAGGATCTGGGCCTAAATCCATCGTTTTTTTGCACTCCACACCACCCTGGGTTAGACACTGGCTATATGCAAATCAGCTCTGACCCTGTGCCTCATGGGAACAGTCCAGTCCGAACTACCAAGCCATGTCTTTCCCAGACCGGAATCAAGCATCCAAGGACCGGTTTCTGGCTATCAGCCTTCTTCAGCCTGGATAGCTTGACTCCAGTGGTGTGGAGAGCCTGGGACTCACGTCTGAGCATACCCAGCCCACTCGGGGTGAAAATTGCAAAAAACACAGTTGATGGACAGAATGTAGAACAATGTCATACATTCACCCCAGTACAAGGATCTGGGCCTAAATCCATCGTTTTTTGCACTCCACACCACCCTGGGTTAGACACTGGCTATATGCAAATCAGCTCTGACCCTGTGCCTCATGGGAACAGTCCAGTCCGAACTACCAAGCCATGTCTTTCCCAGACCGGAATCAAGCATCCAAGGACCGGTTTCTGGCTATCAGCCTTCTTCAGCCTGGATAGCTTGACTCCAGTGGTGTGGAGAGCCTGGGACTCACGGCTGAGCATACCCAGCCCACACGGGGTAAAAATGGCAAAAAACACAGTTGATGGACAGAATGTAGAACAATGTCATACATTCACCCCAGTACAAGGATCTGGGCCTAAATCCATCGTTTTTTTGCACTCCACACCACCCTGGGTTAGACACTGGCTATATGCAAATCAGCTCTGACCCTGTGCCTCATGGGAACAGTCCAGTCCGAACTACCAAGCCATGTCTTTCCCAGACCGGAATCAAGCATCCAAGGACCGGTTTCTGGCTATCAGCCTTCTTCAGCCTGGATAGCTTGACTCCAGTGGTGTGGAGAGCCTGGGACTCAAGTCTGAGCATACCCAGCCCACTCGGGGTGAAAATGGCAAAAAACACAGTTGATGGACAGAATGTAGAACAATGTCATACATTCACCCCAGTACAAGGATCTGGGCCTAAATCCATCGTTTTTTTGCACTCCACACCACCCTGGGTTAGACACTGGCTATATGCAAATCAGCTCTGACCCTGTGCCTCATGGGAACAGTCCAGTCCGAACTACCAAGCCATGTCTTTCCCAGACCGGAATCAAGCATCCAAGGACCGGTTTCTGGCTATCAGCCTTCTTCAGCCTGGATAGCTTGACTCCAGTGGTGTGGAGAGCCTGGGACTCACGTCTGAGCATACCCAGCCCACTCGGGGTGAAAATGGCAAAAAACACAGTTGATGGACAGAATGTAGAACAATGTCATACATTCACCCCAGTACAAGGATCTGGGCCTAAATCCATTGTTTTTTTGCACTCCACACCACCCTGGGTTAGACACTGGCTATATGCAAATCAGCTCTGACCCTGTGCCTCATGGGAACAGTCCAGTCCGAACTACCAAGCCATGTCTTTCCCAGACCGGAATCAAGCATCCAAGGACCGGTTTCTGGCTATCAGCCTTCTTCAGCCTGGATAGCTTGACTCCAGTGGTGTGGAGAGCCTGGGACTCAAGTCTGAGCATACCCAGCCCACTCGGGGTGAAAATGGCAAAAAACACAGTTGATGGACAGAATGTAGAACAATGTCATACATTCACCCCAGTACAAGGATCTGGGCCTAAATCCATCGTTTTTTTGCACTCCACACCACCCTGGGTTAGACACTGGCTATATGCAAATCAGCTCTGACCCTGTGCCTCATGGGAACAGTCCAGTCCGAACTACCAAGCCATGTCTTTCCCAGGCCGGAATCAAGCATCCAAGGACCGGTTTCTGGCTATCAGCCTTCTTCAGCCTGGATAGCTTGACTCCAGTGGTGTGGAGAGCCTGGGACTCACGTCTGAGCATACCCAGCCCACTCGGGGTGAAAATGGCAAAAAACACAGTTGATGGACAGAATGTAGAACAATGTCATACATTCACCCCAGTACAAGGATCTGGGCCTAAATCCATCGTTTTTTGCACTCCACACCACCCTGGGTTAGACACTGGCTATATGCAAATCAGCTCTGACCCTGTGCCTCATGGGAACAGTCCAGTCCGAACTACCAAGCCATGTCTTTCCCAGACCGGAATCAAGCATCCAAGGACCGGTTTCTGGCTATCAGCCTTCTTCAGCCTGGATAGCTTGACTCCAGTGGTGTGGAGAGCCTGGGACTCACGGCTGAGCATACCCAGCCCACTTGGGGTGAAAATGGCAAAAAACACAGTTGATGGACAGAATGTAGAACAATGTCATACATTCACCCCAGTACAAGGATCTGGGCCTAAATCCATCGTTTTTTTTGCACTCCACACCACCCTGGGTTAGACACTGGCTATATGCAAATCAGCTCTGACCCTGTGCCTCATGGGAACAGTCCAGTCCGAACTACCAAGCCATGTCTTTCCCAGACCGGAATCAAGCATCCAAGGACCGGTTTCTGGCTATCAGCCTTCTTCAGCCTGGATAGCTTGACTCCAGTGGTGTGGAGAGCCTGGGACTCACGTCTGAGCATACCCAGCCCACTCGGGGTGAAAATGGCAAAAAACACAGTTGATGGACAGAATGTAGAACAATGTCATACATTCACCCCAGTACAAGGATCTGGGCCTAAATCCATCTTTTTTTGCACTCCACACCACCCTGGGTTAGACACTGGCTATATGCAAATCAGCTCTGACCCTGTGCCTCATGGGAACAGTCCAGTCCGAACTACCAAGCCATGTCTTTCCCAGACCGGAATCAAGCATACAAGGACCGGTTTCTGGCTATCAGCCTGGATAGCTTGACTCCAGTGGTGTGGAGAGCCTGGGACTCACGTCTGAGCATACCCAGCCCACTCGGGATGAAAATGGCAAAAAACACAGTTGATGGACAGAATGTAGAACAATGTCATACATTCACCCCAGTACAAGGATCTGGGCCTAAATCCATCATTTTTTTGCACTCCACACCACCCTGGGTTAGACACTGGCTATATGCAAATCAGCTCTGACCCTGTGCCTCATGGGAACAGTCCAGTCCGAACTACCAAGCCATGTCTTTCCCAGACCGGAATCAAGCATCCAAGGACCGGTTTCTGGCTATCAGCCTTCTTCAGCCTGGATAGCTTGACTCCAGTGGTGTGGAGAGCCTGGGACTCACGTCTGAGCATACCCAGCCCACTCGGGGTGAAAATGGCAAAAAACACAGTTGATGGACAGAATGTAGAACAATGTCATACATTCACCCCAGTACAAGGATCTGGGCCTAAATCCATCGTTTTTTGCACTCCACACCACCCTGGGTTAGACACTGGCTATATGCAAATCAGCTCTGACCCTGTGCCTCATGGGAACAGTCCAGTCCGAACTACCAAGCCATGTCTTTCCCAGACCGGAATCAAGCATCCAAGGACCGGTTTCTGGCTATCAGCCTTCTTCAGCCTGGATAGCTTGACTCCAGTGGTGTGGAGAGCCTGGGACTCACGGCTGAGCATACCCAGCCCACACGGGGTAAAAATGGCAAAAAACACAGTTGATGGACAGAATGTAGAACAATGTCATACATTCACCCCAGTACAAGGATCTGGGCCTAAATCCATCGTTTTTTTGCACTCCACACCACCCTGGGTTAGACACTGGCTATATGCAAATCAGCTCTGACCCTGTGCCTCATGGGAACAGTCCAGTCCGAACTACCAAGCCATGTCTTTCCCAGACCGGAATCAAGCATCCAAAGACCGGTTTCTGGCTATCAGCCTTCTTCAGCCTGGATAGCTTGACTCCAGTGGTGTGGAGAGCCTGGGACTCAAGTCTGAGCATACCCAGCCCACTCGGGGTGAAAATGGCAAAAAACACAGTTGATGGACAGAATGTAGAACAATGTCATACATTCACCCCAGTACAAGGATCAGGGCCTAAATCCATCGTTTTTTTGCACTCCACACCACCCTGGGTTAGACACTGGCTATATGCAAATCAGCTCTGACCCTGTGCCTCATGGGAACAGTCCAGTCCGAACTACCAAGCCATGTCTTTCCCAGACCGGATTCAAGCATCCAAGGACCGGTTTCTGGCTATCAGCCTTCTTCAGCCTGGATAGCTTGACTCCAGTGGTGTGGAGAGCCTGGGACTCACGTCTGAGCATACCCAGCCCACTCGGGGTGAAAATGGCAAAAAACACAGTTGATGGACAGAATGTAGAACCATGTCATACATTCACCCCAGTACAAGGATCTGGGCCTAAATCCATCGTTTTTTGCACTCCACACCACCCTGGGTTAGACACTGGCTATATGCAAATCAGCTCTGACCCTGTGCCTCATGGGAACAGTCCAGTCCGAACTACCAAGCCATGTCTTTCCCAGACCGGAATCAAGCATCCAAGGACCGGTTTCTGGCTATCAGCCTTCTTCAGCCTGGATAGCTTGACTCCAGTGGTGTGGAGAGCCTGGGACTCACGGCTGAGCATACCCAGCCCACACGGGGTGAAAATGGCAAAAAACACAGTTGATGGACAGAATGTAGAACAATGTCATACATTCACCCCAGTACAAGGATCTGGGCCTAAATCCATCGTTTTTTTGCACTCAACACCACCCTGGGTTAGACACTGGCTATATGCAAATCAGCTCTGACCCTGTGCCTCATGGGAACAGTCCAGTCCGAACTACCAAGCCATGTCTTTCCCAGACCGGAATCAAGCATCCAAGGACCGGTTTCTGGCTATCAGCCTTCTTCAGCCTGGACAGCTTGACTCCAGTGGTGTGGAGAGCCTGGGACTCACGTCTGAGCATACCCAGCCCACTCGGGGTGAAAATGGCAAAAAACACAGTTGATGGACAGAATGTAGAACAATGTCATACATTCACCCCAGTACAAGGATCTGGGCCTAAATCCATCGTTTTTTTGCACTCCACACCACCCTGGGTTAGACACTGGCTATATGCAAATCAGCTCTGACCCTGTGCCTCATGGGAACAGTCCAGTCCGAACTACCAAGCCATGTCTTTCCCAGACCGGAATCAAGCATCCAAGGACCGGTTTCTGGCTATCAGCCTTCTTCAGCCTGGATAGCTTGACTCCAGTGGTGTGGAGAGCCTGGGACTCACGTCTGAGCATACCCAGCCCACTCGGGGTGAAAATGGCAAAAAACACAGTTGATGGACAGAATGTAGAACAATGTCATACATTCACCCCAGTACAAGGATCTGGGCCTAAATCCATCGTTTTTTTGCACTCCACACCACCCTGGGTTAGACACTGGCTATATGCAAATCAGCTCTGACCCTGTGCCTCATGGGAACAGTCCTGTCTGAACTACCAAGCCATGTTTTTCCCAGACCGGAATCAAGCATCCAAGGACCGGTTTCTGGCTATCAGCCTGGATAGCTTGACTCCAGTGGTGTGGAGAGCCTGGGACTCACGTCTGAGCATACCCAGCCCACTCGGGGTGAAAATGGCAAAAAACACAGTTGATGGACAGAATGTAGAACAATGTCATACATTCACCCCAGTACAAGGACCTGGGCCTAAATCCATCGTTTTTTTGCACTCCACACCACCCTGGGTTAGACACTGGCTATATGCAAATCAGCTCTGACCCTGTGCCTCATGGGAACAGTCCAGTCCGAACTACCAAGCCATGTCTTTCCCAGACCGGATTCAAGCATCCAAGGACCGGTTTCTGGCTATCAGCCTTCTTCAGCCTGGATAGCTTGACTCCAGTGGTGTGGAGAGCCTGGGACTCACGTCTGAGCATACCCAGCCCACTCGGGGTGAGAATGGCAAAAAACACAGTTGATGGACAGAATGTAGAACCATGTCATACATTCACCCCAGTACAAGGATCTGGGCCTAAATCCATCGTTTTTTGCACTCCACACCACCCTGGGTTAGACACTGGCTATATGCAAATCAGCTCTGACCCTGTGCCTCATGGGAACAGTCCAGTCCGAACTACCAAGCCATGTCTTTCCCAGACCGGAATCAAGCATCCAAGGACCGGTTTCTGGCTATCAGCCTTCTTCAGCCTGGATAGCTTGACTCCAGTGGTGTGGAGAGCCTGGGACTCACGGCTGAGCATACCCAGCCCACACGGGGTGAAAATGGCAAAAAACACAGTTGATGGACAGAATGTAGAACAATGTCATACATTCACCCCAGTACAAGGATCTGGGCCTAAATCCATCGTTTTTTTGCACTCCACACCACCCTGGGTTAGACACTGGCTATATGCAAATCAGCTCTGACCCTGTGCCTCATGGGAACAGTCCAGTCCGAACTACCAAGCCATGTCTTTCCCAGACCGGAATCAAGCATCCAAGGACCGGTTTCTGGCTATCAGCCTTCTTCAGCCTGGATAGCTTGACTCCAGTGGTGTGGAGAGCCTGGGACTCAAGTCTGAGCATACCCAGCCCACTCGGGGTGAAAATGGCAAAAAACACAGTTGATGGACAGAATGTAGAACAATGTCATACATTCACCCCAGTACAAGGATCAGGGCCTAAATCCATCGGTTTTTTGCACTCCACACCACCCTGGGTTAGACACTGGCTATATGCAAATCAGCTCTGACCCTGTGCCTCATGGGAACAGTCCAGTCCGAACTACCAAGCCATGTCTTTCCCAGACCGGAATCAAGCGTCCAAGGACCGGTTTCTGGCTATCAGCCTTCTTCAGCCTGGATAGCTTGACTCCAGTGGTGTGGAGAGCCTGGGACTCACGTCTGAGCATACCCAGCCCACTCGGGGTGAAAATGGCAAAAAACACAGTTGATGGACAGAATGTAGAACAATGTCATACATTCACCCCAGTACAAGGATCTGGGCCTAAATCCATCGTTTTTTTGCACTCAACACCACCCTGGGTTAGACACTGGCTATATGCAAATCAGCTCTGACCCTGTGCCTCATGGGAACAGTCCAGTCCGAACTACCAAGCCATGTCTTTCCCAGACTGGAATCAAGCATCCAAGGACCGGTTTCTGGCTATCAGCCTTCTTCAGCCTGGACAGCTTGACTCCAGTGGTGTGGAGAGCCTGGGACTCACGTCTGAGCATACCCAGCCCACTCGGGGTGAAAATGGCAAAAAACACAGTTGATGGACAGAATGTAGAACAATGTCATACATTCACCCCAGTACAAGGATCTGGGCCTAAATCCATCGTTTTTTTGCACTCCACACCACCCTGGGTTAGACACTGGCTATATGCAAATCAGCTCTGACCCTGTGCCTCATGGGAACAGTCCAGTCCGAACTACCAAGCCATGTCTTTCCCAGACCGGAATCAAGCATCCAAGGACCGGTTTCTGGCTATCAGCCTTCTTCAGCCTGGATAGCTTGACTCCAGTGGTGTGGAGAGCCTGGGACTCACGTCTGAGCATACCCAGCCCACTCGGGGTGAAAATGGCAAAAAACACAGTTGATGGACAGAATGTAGAACAATGTCATACATTCACCCCAGTACAAGGATCTGGGCCTAAATCCATCGTTTTTTTGCACTCCACACCACCCTGGGTTAGACACTGGCTATATGCAAATCATCTCTGACCCTGTGCCTCATGGGAACAGTCCAGTCTGAACTACCAAGCCATGTCTTTCCCAGACCGGAATCAAGCATCCAAGGACCGGTTTCTGGCTATCAGCCTGGATAGCTTGACTCCAGTGGTGTGGAGAGCCTGGGACTCACGTCTGAGCATACCCAGCCCACTCGGGGTGAAAATGGCAAAAAACACAGTTGATGGACAGAATGTAGAACAATGTCATACATTCACCCCAGTACAAGGATCTGGGCCTAAATCCATCGTTTTTTTGCACTCCACACCACCCTGGGTTAGACACTGGCTATATGCAAATCAGCTCTGACCCTGTGCCTCATGGGAACAGTCCAGTCAGAACTACCAAGCCATGTCTTTCCCAGACCGGATTCAAGCATCCAAGGACCGGTTTCTGGCTATCAGCCTTCTTCAGCCTGGATAGCTTGACTCCAGTGGTGTGGAGAGCCTGGGACTCACGTCTGACCATACCCAGCCCACTCGGGGTGAAAATGGCAAAAAACACAGTTGATGGACAGAATGTAGAACAATGTCATACATTCACCCCAGTACAAGGATCTGGGCCTAAATCCATCGTTTTTTGCACTCCACACCACCCTGGGTTAGACACTGGCTATATGCAAATCAGCTCTGACCCTGTGCCTCATGGGAACAGTCCAGTCCGAACTACCAAGCCATGTCTTTCCCAGACCGGAATCAAGCATCCAAGGACCGGTTTCTGGCTATCAGCCTTCTTCAGCCTGGATAGCTTGACTCCAGTGGTGTGGAGAGCCTGGGACTCACGTCTGAGCATACCCAGCCCACTCGGGGTGAAAATGGCAAATAACACAGTTGATGGACAGAATGTAGAACAATGTCATACATTCACCCCAGTACAAGGATCTGGGCCTAAATCCATCGTTTTTTTGCACTCCACACCACCCTGGGTTAGACACTGGCTATATGCAAATCAGCTCTGACCCTGTGCCTCATGGGAACAGTCCAGTCTGAACTACCAAGCCATGTCTTTCCCAGACCGGAATCAAGCATCCAAGGACCGGTTTCTGGCTATCAGCCTGGATAGCTTGACTCCAGTGGTGTGGAGAGCCTGGGACTCACGTCTGAGCATACCTAGCCCACTCGGGGTGAAAATGGCAAAAAACACAGTTGATGGACAGAATGTAGAACAATGTCATACATTCACTCCAGTACAAGGATCTGGGCCTAAATCCATCGTTTTTTTGCTCTCCACACCACCCTGGGTTAGACACTGGCTATATGCAAATCAGCTCTGACCCTGTGCCTCATGGGAACAGTCCAGTCAGAACTACCAAGCCATGTCTTTCCCAGACCGGATTCAAGCATCCAAGGACCGGTTTCTGGCTATCAGCCTTCTTCAGCCTGGATAGCTTGACTCCAGTGGTGTGGAGAGCCTGGGACTCACGTCTGAGCATACCCAGCCCACTCGGGGTGAAAATTGCAAAAAACACAGTTGATGGACAGAATGTAGAACAATGTCATACATTCACCCCAGTACAAGGATCTGGGCCTAAATCCATCGTTTTTTTGCACTCCACACCACCCTCGGTTAGACACTGGCTATATGCAAATCAGCTCTGACCCTGTGCCTCATGGGAACAGTCCAGTCCGAACTACCAAGCCATGTCTTTCCCAGACCGGAATCAAGCATCCAAGGACCGGTTTCTGGCTATCAGCCTTCTTCAGCCTGGATAGCTTGACTCCAGTGGTGTGGAGAGCCTGGGACTCACGTCTGAGCATACCCAGCCCACTCGGGGTGAAAATGGCAAAAAACACAGTTGATGGACAGAATGTAGAACAATGTCATACATTCACCCCAGTACAAGGATCTGGGCCTAAATCCATCGTTTTTTTGCACTCCACACCACCCTGGGTTAGACACTGGCTATATGCAAATCAGCTCTGACCCTGTGCCTCATGGGAACAGTCCAGTCCGAACTGCCAAGCCATGTCTTTTCCAGACCGGAATCAAGCATCCAAGGACCGGTTTCTGGCTATCAGCCTTCTTCAGCCTGGATAGCTTGACTCCAGTGGTGTGGAGAGCCTGGGACTCACGTCTGAGCATACCCAGCCCACTCGGGGTGAAAATGGCAAAAAACACAGTTGATGGACAGAATGTAGAACCATGTCATACATTCACCCCAGTACAAGGATCTGGGCCTAAATCCATCGTTTTTTGCACTCCACACCACCCTGGGTTAGACACTGGCTATATGCAAATCAGCTCTGACCCTGTGCCTCATGGGAACAGTCCAGTCCGAACTACCAAGCCATGTCTTTCCCAGACCGGAATCAAGCATCCAAGGACCGGTTTCTGGCTATCAGCCTTCTTCAGCCTGGATAGCTTGACTCCAGTGGTGTGGAGAGCCTGGGACTCACGGCTGAGCATACCCAGCCCACACGGGGTGAAAATGGCAAAAAACACAGTTGATGGACAGAATGTAGAACAATGTCATACATTCACCCCAGTACAAGGATCTGGGCCTAAATCCATCGTTTTTTTGCACTCCACACCACCCTGGGTTAGACACTGGCTATATGCAAATCAGCTCTGACCCTGTGCCTCATGGGAACAGTCCAGTCCGAACTACCAAGCCATGTCTTTCCCAGACCGGAATCAAGCATCCAAGGACCGGTTTCTGGCTATCAGCCTTCTTCAGCCTGGATAGCTTGACTCCAGTGGTGTGGAGAGCCTGGGACTCAAGTCTGAGCATACCCAGCCCACTCGGGGTGAAAATGGCAAAAAACACAGTTGATGGACAGAATGTAGAACAATGTCATACATTCACCCCAGTACAAGGATCAGGGCCTAAATCCATCGGTTTTTTGCACTCCACACCACCCTGGGTTAGACACTGGCTATATGCAAATCAGCTCTGACCCTGTGCCTCATGGGAACAGTCCAGTCCGAACTACCAAGCCATGTCTTTCCCAGACCGGAATCAAGCGTCCAAGGACCGGTTTCTGGCTATCAGCCTTCTTCAGCCTGGATAGCTTGACTCCAGTGGTGTGGAGAGCCTGGGACTCACGTCTGAGCATACCCAGCCCACTCGGGGTGAAAATGGCAAAAAACACAGTTGATGGACAGAATGTAGAACAATGTCATACATTCACCCCAGTACAAGGATCTGGGCCTAAATCCATCGTTTTTTTGCACTCAACACCACCCTGGGTTAGACACTGGCTATATGCAAATCAGCTCTGACCCTGTGCCTCATGGGAACAGTCCAGTCCGAACTACCAAGCCATGTCTTTCCCAGACCGGAATCAAGCATCCAAGGACCGGTTTCTGGCTATCAGCCTTCTTCAGCCTGGACAGCTTGACTCCAGTGGTGTGGAGAGCCTGGGACTCACGTCTGAGCATACCCAGCCCACTCGGGGTGAAAATGGCAAAAAACACAGTTGATGGACAGAATGTAGAACAATGTCATACATTCACCCCAGTACAAGGATCTGGGCCTAAATCCATCGTTTTTTTGCACTCCACACCACCCTGGGTTAGACACTGGCTATATGCAAATCAGCTCTGACCCTGTGCCTCATTGGAACAGTCCAGTCCGAACTACCAAGCCATGTCTTTCCCAGACCGGAATCAAGCATCCAAGGACCGGTTTCTGGCTATCAGCCTTCTTCAGCCTGGATAGCTTGACTCCAGTGGTGTGGAGAGCCTGGGACTCACGTCTGAGCATACCCAGCCCACTCGGGGTGAAAATGGCAAAAAACACAGTTGATGGACAGAATGTAGAACAATGTCATACATTCACCCCAGTACAAGGATCTGGGCCTAAATCCATCGTTTTTTTGCACTCCACACCACCCTGGGTTAGACACTGGCTATATGCAAATCATCTCTGACCCTGTGCCTCATGGGAACAGTCCAGTCTGAACTACCAAGCCATGTCTTTCCCAGACCGGAATCAAGCATCCAAGGACCGGTTTCTGGCTATCAGCCTGGATAGCTTGACTCCAGTGGTGTGGAGAGCCTGGGACTCACGTCTGAGCATACCCAGCCCACTCGGGGTGAAAATGGCAAAAAACACAGTTGATGGACAGAATGTAGAACAATGTCATACATTCACCCCAGTACAAGGATCTGGGCCTAAATCCATCGTTTTTTTGCACTCCACACCACCCTGGGTTAGACACTGGCTATATGCAAATCAGCTCTGACCCTGTGCCTCATGGGAACAGTCCAGTCAGAACTACCAAGCCATGTCTTTCCCAGACCGGATTCAAGCATCCAAGGACCGGTTTCTGGCTATCAGCCTTCTTCAGCCTGGATAGCTTGACTCCAGTGGTGTGGAGAGCCTGGGACTCACGGCTGAGCATACCCAGCCCACACGGGGTAAAAATGGCAAAAAACACAGTTGATGGACAGAATGTAGAACAATGTCATACATTCACCCCAGTACAAGGATCTGGGCCTAAATCCATCGTTTTTTTGCACTCCACACCACCCTGGGTTAGACACTGGCTATATGCAAATCAGCTCTGACCCTGTGCCTCATGGGAACAGTCCAGTCTGAACTACCAAGCCATGTCTTTCCCAGACCGGAATCAAGCATCCAAGGACCGGTTTCTGGCTATCAGCCTGGATAGCTTGACTCCAGTGGTGTGGAGAGCCTGGGACTCACGTCTGAGCATACCCAGCCCACTCGGGGTGAAAATGGCAAAAAACACAGTTGATGGACAGAATGTAGAACAATGTCATACATTCACCCCAGTACAAGGATCTGGGCCTAAATCCATCGTTTTTTTGCACTCCACACCACCCTGGGGTAGACACTGGCTATATGCAAATCAGCTCTGACCCTGTGCCTCATGGGAACAGTCCAGTCAGAACTACCAAGCCATGTCTTTCCCAGACCGGATTCAAGCATCCAAGGACCGGTTTCTGGCTATCAGCCTTCTTCAGCCTGGATAGCTTGACTCCAGTGGTGTGGAGAGCCTGGGACTCACGTCTGAGCATACCCAGCCCACTCGGGGTGAAAATTGCAAAAAACACAGTTGATGGACAGAATGTAGAACAATGTCATACATTCACCCCAGTACAAGGATCTGGGCCTAAATCCATCGTTTTTTTGCACTCCACACCACCCTCGGTTAGACACTGGCTATATGCAAATCAGCTCTGACCCTGTGCCTCATGGGAACAGTCCAGTCCGAACTACCAAGCCATGTCTTTCCCAGACCGGAATCAAGCATCCAAGGACCGGTTTCTGGCTATCAGCCTTCTTCAGCCTGGATAGCTTGACTCCAGTGGTGTGGAGAGCCTGGGACTCACGTCTGAGCATACCCAGCCCACTCGGGGTGAAAATGGCAAAAAACACAGTTGATGGACAGAATGTAGAACAATGTCATACATTCACCCCAGTACAAGGATCTGGGCCTAAATCCATCGTTTTTTTGCACTCCACACCACCCTGGGTTAGACACTGGCTATATGCAAATCAGCTCTGACCCTGTGCCTCATGGGAACAGTCCAGTCCGAACTGCCAAGCCATGTCTTTTCCAGACCGGAATCAAGCATCCAAGGACCGGTTTCTGGCTATCAGCCTTCTTCAGCCTGGATAGCTTGACTCCAGTGGTGTGGAGAGCCTGGGACTCACGTCTGAGCATACCCAGCCCACTCGGGGTGAAAATGGCAAAAAACACAGTTGATGGACAGAATGTAGAACAATGTCATACATTCACCCCAGTACAAGGATCTGGGCCTAAATCCATCGTTTTTTTGCACTCCACACCACCCTGGGTTAGACACTGGCTATATGCAAATCAGCTCTGACCCTGTGCCTCATGGGAACAGTCCAGTCCGAACTACCAAGCCATGTCTTTCCCAGACCGGAATCAAGTATCCAAGGACCGGTTTCTGGCTATCAGCCTTCTTCAGCCTGGATAGCTTGACTCCAGTGGTGTGGAGAGCCTGGGACTCAAGTCTGAGCATACCCAGCCCACTCGGGGTGAAAATGGCAAAAAACACAGTTGATGGACAGAATGTAGAACAATGTCATACATTCACCCCAGTACAAGGATCAGGGCCTAAATCCATCGTTTTTTTGCACTCCACACCACCCTGGGTTAGACACTGGCTATATGCAAATCAGCTCTGACCCTGTGCCTCATGGGAACAGTCCAGTCCGAACTACCAAGCCATGTCTTTCCCAGACCGGAATCAAGCGTCCAAGGACCGGTTTCTGGCTATCAGCCTTCTTCAGCCTGGATAGCTTGACTCCAGTGGTGTGGAGAGCCTGGGACTCACGTCTGAGCATACCCAGCCCACTCGGGGTGAAAATGGCAAAAAACACAGTTGATGGACAGAATGTAGAACAATGTCATACATTCACCCCAGTACAAGGATCTGGGCCTAAATCCATCGTTTTTTGCACTCCACACCACCCTGGGTTAGACACTGGCTATATGCAAATCAGCTCTGACCCTGTGCCTCATGGGAACAGTCCAGTCTGAACTACCAAGCCATGTCTTTCCCAGACCGGAATCAAGCATCCAAGGACCGGTTTCTGGCTATCAGCCTTCTTCAGCCTGGATAGCTTGACTCCAGTGGTGTGGAGAGCCTGGGACTCACGTCTGAGCATACCCAGCCCACTCGGGGTGAAAATGGCAAAAAACACAGTTGATGGACAGAATGTAGAACAATGTCATACATTCACCCCAGTACAATGATCTGGGCCTAAATCCATCTTTTTTTGCACTCCACACCACCCTGGGTTAGACACTGGCTATATGCAAACCAGCTCTGACCCGGTGCCTCATGGGAACAGTCCAGTCCGAACTACCAAGCCATGTCTTTCCCAGACCGGAATCAAGCATCCAAGGACCGGTTTCTGGCTATCAGCCTGGATAGCTTGACTCCAGTGGTGTGGAGAGCCTGGGACTCACGTCTGAGCATACCCAGCCCACTCGGGGTGAAAATGGCAAAAAACACAGTTGATGGACAGAATGTAGAACAATGTCATACATTCACCCCAGTACAAGGATCTGGGCCTAAATCCATCGTTTTTTTGCACTCCACACCACCCTGGGTTAGACACTGGCTATATGCAAATCAGCTCTGACCCTGTGCCTCATGGGAACAGTCCAGTCCGAACTACCAAGCCATGTCTTCCCCAGACCGGAATCAAGCATCCAAGGACCGGTTTCTGGCTATCAGCCTTCTTCAGCCTGGATAGCTTGACTCCAGTGGTGTGGAGAGCCTGGGACTCACGTCTGAGCATACCCAGCCCACTCGGGGTGAAAATGGCAAAAAACACAGTTGATGGACAGAATGTAGAACAATGTCATACATTCACCCCAGTACAAGGATCTGGGCCTAAATCCATCGTTTTTTGCACTCCACACCACCCTGGGTTAGACACTGGCTATATGCAAATCAGCTCTGACCCTGTGCCTCATGGGAACAGTCCAGTCCGAACTACCAAGCCATGTCTTTCCCAGACCGGAATCAAGCATCCAAGGACCGGTTTCTGGCTATCAGCCTTCTTCAGCCTGGATAGCTTGACTCCAGTGGTGTGGAGAGCCTGGGACTCACGGCTGAGCATACCCAGCCCACACGGGGTGAAAATGGCAAAAAACACAGTTGATGGACAGAATGTAGAACAATGTCATACATTCACCCCAGTACAAGGATCTGGGCCTAAATCCATCGTTTTTTTGCACTCCACACCACCCTGGGTTAGACACTGGCTATATGCAAATCAGCTCTGACCCTGTGCCTCATGGGAACAGTCCAGTCCGAACTACCAAGCCATGTCTTTCCCAGACCGGAATCAAGCATCCAAGGACCGGTTTCTGGCTATCAGCCTTCTTCAGCCTGGATAGCTTGACTCCAGTGGTGTGGAGAGCCTGGGACTCAAGTCTGAGCATACCCAGCCCACTCGGGGTGAAAATGGCAAAAAACACAGTTGATGGACAGAATGTAGAACAATGTCATACATTCACCCCAGTACAAGGATCAGGGCCTAAATCCATCGTTTTTTTGCACTCCACACCACCCTGGGTTAGACACTGGCTATATGCAAATCAGCTCTGACCCTGTGCCTCATGGGAACAGTCCAGTCCGAACTACCAAGCCATGTCTTTCCCAGACCGGATTCAAGCGTCCAAGGACCGGTTTCTGGCTATCAGCCTTTTTCAGCCTGGATAGCTTGACTCCAGTGGTGTGGAGAGCCTGGGACTCACGTCTGAGCATACCCAGCCCACTCGGGGTGAAAATGGCAAAAAACACAGTTGATGGACAGAATGTAGAACAATGTCATACATTCACCCCAGTACAAGGATCTGGGCCTAAATCCATCGTTTTTTGCACTCAACACCACCCTGGGTTAGACACTGGCTATATGCAAATCAGCTCTGACCCTGTGCCTCATGGGAACAGTCCAGTCCGAACTACCAAGCCATGTCTTTCCCAGACCGGAATCAAGCATCCAAGGACCGGTTTCTGGCTATCAGCCTTCTTCAGCCTGGATAGCTTGACTCCAGTGGTGTGGAGAGCCTGGGACTCACGTCTGAGCATACCCAGCCCACTCGGGGTGAAAATGGCAAAAAACACAGTTGATGGACAGAATGTAGAACAATGTCATACATTCACCCCAGTACAAGGATCTGGGCCTAAATCCATCGTTTTTTTGCACTCCACACCACCCTGGGTTAGACACTGGCTATATGCAAATCATCTCTGACCCTGTGCCTCATGGGAACAGTCCAGTCTGAACTACCAAGCCATGTCTTTCCCAGACCGGAATCAAGCATCCAAGGACCGGTTTCTGGCTATCAGCCTGGATAGCTTGACTCCAGTGGTGTGGAGAGCCTGGGACTCACGTCTGAGCATACCCAGCCCACTCGGGGTGAAAATGGCAAAAAACACAGTTGATGGACAGAATGTAGAACAATGTCATACATTCACCCCAGTACAAGGATCTGGGCCTAAATCCATCATTTTTTTGCACTCCACACCACCCTGGGTTAGACACTGGCTATATGCAAATCAGCTCTGACCCTGTGCCTCATGGGAACAGTCCAGTCAGAACTACCAAGCCATGTCTTTCCCAGACCGGATTCAAGCATCCAAGGACCGGTTTCTGGCTATCAGCCTTCTTCAGCCTGGATAGCTTGACTCCAGTGGTGTGGAGAGCCTGGGACTCACGTCTGAGCATACCCAGCCCACTCGGGGTGAAAATGGCAAAAAACACAGTTGATGGACAGAATATAGAACAATGTCATACATTCACCCCAGTACAAGGATCTGGGCCTAAATCCATCGTTTTTTTGCACTCCACACCACCCTGGGTTAGACACTGGCTATATGCAAATCAGCTCTGACCCTGTGCCTCATGGGAACAGTCCAGTCCGAACTACCAAGCCATGTCTTTCCCAGACCGGAATCAAGCATCCAAGGACCGGTTTCTGGCTATCAGCCTTCTTCAGCCTGGATAGCTTGACTCCAGTGGTGTGGAGAGCCTGGGACTCACGTCTGAGCATACCCAGCCCACTCGGGGTGAAAATGGCAAAAAACACAGTTGATGGACAGAATGTAGAACAATGTCATACATTCACCCCAGTACAAGGATCTGGGCCTAAATCCATCGTTTTTTTGCACTCCACACCACCCTGGGTTAGACACTGGCTATATGCAAATCAGCTCTGACCCTGTGCCTCATGGGAACAGTCCAGTCTGAACTACCAAGCCATGTCTTTCCCAGACCGGAATCAAGCATCCAAGGACCGGTTTCTGGCTATCAGCCTGGATAGCTTGACTCCAGTGGTGTGGAGAGCCTGGGACTCACGTCTGAGCATACCCAGCCCACTCGGGGTGAAAATGGCAAAAAACACAGTTGATGGACAGAATGTAGAACAATGTCATACATTCACCCCAGTACAAGGATCTGGGCCTAAATCCATCGTTTTTTTGCACTCCACACCACCCTGGGTTAGACACTGGCTATATGCAAATCAGCTCTGACCCTGTGCCTCATGGGAACAGTCCAGTCTGAACTACCAAGCCATGTCTTTCCCAGACCGGAATCAAGCATCCAAGGACCGGTTTCTGGCTATCAGCCTGGATAGCTTGACTCCAGTGGTGTGGAGAGCCTGGGACTCACGTCTGAGCATACCCAGCCCACTCGGGGTGAAAATGGCAAAAAACACAGTTGATGGACAGAATGTAGAACAATGTCATACATTCACCCCAGTACAAGGATCTGGGCCTAAATCCATCATTTTTTTGCACTCCACACCACCCTGGGTTAGACACTGGCTATATGCAAATCAGCTCTGACCCTGTGCCTCATGGGAACAGTCCAATCAGAACTACCAAGCCATGTCTTTCCCAGACCGGATTCAAGCATCCAAGGACCGGTTTCTGGCTATCAGCCTTCTTCAGCCTGGATAGCTTGACTCCAGTGGTGTGGAGAGCCTGGGACTCACGTCTGAGCATACCCAGCCCACTCGGGGTGAAAATGGCAAAAAACACAGTTGATGGACAGAATGTAGAACAATGTCATACATTCACCCCAGTACAAGGATCTGGGCCTAAATCCATCGTTTTTTTGCACTCCACACCACCCTGGGTTAGACACTGGCTATATGCAAATCAGCTCTGACCCTGTGCCTCATGGGAACAGTCCAGTCTGAACTACCAAGCCATGTCTTTCCCAGACCGGAATCAAGCATCCAAGGACCGGTTTCTGGCTATCAGCCTTCTTCAGCCTGGATAGCTTGACTCCAGTGGTGTGGAGAGCCTGGGACTCACGTCTGAGCATACCCAGCCCACTCGGGGTGAAAATGGCAAAAAACACAGTTGATGGACAGAATGTAGAACAATGTCATACATTCACCCCAGTACAATGATCTGGGCCTAAATCCATCTTTTTTTGCACTCCACACCACCCTGGGTTAGACACTGGCTATATGCAAACCAGCTCTGACCCGGTGCCTCATGGGAACAGTCCAGTCCGAACTACCAAGCCATGTCTTTCCCAGACCGGAATCAAGCATCCAAGGACCGGTTTCTGGCTATCAGCCTGGATAGCTTGACTCCAGTGGTGTGGAGAGCCTGGGACTCACGTCTGAGCATACCCAGCCCACTCGGGGTGAAAATGGCAAAAAACACAGTTGATGGACAGAATGTAGAACAATGTCATACATTCACCCCAGTACAAGGATCTGGGCCTAAATCCATCGTTTTTTTGCACTCCACACCACCCTGGGTTAGACACTGGCTATATGCAAATCAGCTCTGACCCTGTGCCTCATGGGAACAGTCCAGTCCGAACTACCAAGCCATGTCTTCCCCAGACCGGAATCAAGCATCCAAGGACCGGTTTCTGGCTATCAGCCTTCTTCAGCCTGGATAGCTTGACTCCAGTGGTGTGGAGAGCCTGGGACTCACGTCTGAGCATACCCAGCCCACTCGGGGTGAAAATGGCAAAAAACACAGTTGATGGACAGAATGTAGAACAATGTCATACATTCACCCCAGTACAAGGATCTGGGCCTAAATCCATCGTTTTTTGCACTCCACACCACCCTGGGTTAGACACTGGCTATATGCAAATCAGCTCTGACCCTGTGCCTCATGGGAACAGTCCAGTCCGAACTACCAAGCCATGTCTTTCCCAGACCGGAATCAAGCATCCAAGGACCGGTTTCTGGCTATCAGCCTTCTTCAGCCTGGATAGCTTGACTCCAGTGGTGTGGAGAGCCTGGGACTCACGGCTGAGCATACCCAGCCCACACGGGGTGAAAATGGCAAAAAACACAGTTGATGGACAGAATGTAGAACAATGTCATACATTCACCCCAGTACAAGGATCTGGGCCTAAATCCATCGTTTTTTTGCACTCCACACCACCCTGGGTTAGACACTGGCTATATGCAAATCAGCTCTGACCCTGTGCCTCATGGGAACAGTCCAGTCCGAACTACCAAGCCATGTCTTTCCCAGACCGGAATCAAGCATCCAAGGACCGGTTTCTGGCTATCAGCCTTCTTCAGCCTGGATAGCTTGACTCCAGTGGTGTGGAGAGCCTGGGACTCAAGTCTGAGCATACCCAGCCCACTCGGGGTGAAAATGGCAAAAAACACAGTTGATGGACAGAATGTAGAACAATGTCATACATTCACCCCAGTACAAGGATCAGGGCCTAAATCCATCGTTTTTTTGCACTCCACACCACCCTGGGTTAGACACTGGCTATATGCAAATCAGCTCTGACCCTGTGCCTCATGGGAACAGTCCAGTCCGAACTACCAAGCCATGTCTTTCCCAGACCGGATTCAAGCGTCCAAGGACCGGTTTCTGGCTATCAGCCTTTTTCAGCCTGGATAGCTTGACTCCAGTGGTGTGGAGAGCCTGGGACTCACGTCTGAGCATACCCAGCCCACTCGGGGTGAAAATGGCAAAAAACACAGTTGATGGACAGAATGTAGAACAATGTCATACATTCACCCCAGTACAAGGATCTGGGCCTAAATCCATCGTTTTTTGCACTCAACACCACCCTGGGTTAGACACTGGCTATATGCAAATCAGCTCTGACCCTGTGCCTCATGGGAACAGTCCAGTCCGAACTACCAAGCCATGTCTTTCCCAGACCGGAATCAAGCATCCAAGGACCGGTTTCTGGCTATCAGCCTTCTTCAGCCTGGATAGCTTGACTCCAGTGGTGTGGAGAGCCTGGGACTCACGTCTGAGCATACCCAGCCCACTCGGGGTGAAAATGGCAAAAAACACAGTTGATGGACAGAATGTAGAACAATGTCATACATTCACCCCAGTACAAGGATCTGGGCCTAAATCCATCGTTTTTTTGCACTCCACACCACCCTGGGTTAGACACTGGCTATATGCAAATCATCTCTGACCCTGTGCCTCATGGGAACAGTCCAGTCTGAACTACCAAGCCATGTCTTTCCCAGACCGGAATCAAGCATCCAAGGACCGGTTTCTGGCTATCAGCCTGGATAGCTTGACTCCAGTGGTGTGGAGAGCCTGGGACTCACGTCTGAGCATACCCAGCCCACTCGGGGTGAAAATGGCAAAAAACACAGTTGATGGACAGAATGTAGAACAATGTCATACATTCACCCCAGTACAAGGATCTGGGCCTAAATCCATCATTTTTTTGCACTCCACACCACCCTGGGTTAGACACTGGCTATATGCAAATCAGCTCTGACCCTGTGCCTCATGGGAACAGTCCAGTCAGAACTACCAAGCCATGTCTTTCCCAGACCGGATTCAAGCATCCAAGGACCGGTTTCTGGCTATCAGCCTTCTTCAGCCTGGATAGCTTGACTCCAGTGGTGTGGAGAGCCTGGGACTCACGTCTGAGCATACCCAGCCCACTCGGGGTGAAAATGGCAAAAAACACAGTTGATGGACAGAATATAGAACAATGTCATACATTCACCCCAGTACAAGGATCTGGGCCTAAATCCATCGTTTTTTTGCACTCCACACCACCCTGGGTTAGACACTGGCTATATGCAAATCAGCTCTGACCCTGTGCCTCATGGGAACAGTCCAGTCCGAACTACCAAGCCATGTCTTTCCCAGACCGGAATCAAGCATCCAAGGACCGGTTTCTGGCTATCAGCCTTCTTCAGCCTGGATAGCTTGACTCCAGTGGTGTGGAGAGCCTGGGACTCACGTCTGAGCATACCCAGCCCACTCGGGGTGAAAATGGCAAAAAACACAGTTGATGGACAGAATGTAGAACAATGTCATACATTCACCCCAGTACAAGGATCTGGGCCTAAATCCATCGTTTTTTTGCACTCCACACCACCCTGGGTTAGACACTGGCTATATGCAAATCAGCTCTGACCCTGTGCCTCATGGGAACAGTCCAGTCTGAACTACCAAGCCATGTCTTTCCCAGACCGGAATCAAGCATCCAAGGACCGGTTTCTGGCTATCAGCCTGGATAGCTTGACTCCAGTGGTGTGGAGAGCCTGGGACTCACGTCTGAACATACCCAGCCCACTCGGGGTGAAAATGGCAAAAAACACAGTTGATGGACAGAATGTAGAACAATGTCATACATTCACCCCAGTACAAGGATCTGGGCCTAAATCCATCGTTTTT
This sequence comes from Lissotriton helveticus, assembly GCF_964261635.1. Lineage (NCBI taxonomy): Eukaryota > Metazoa > Chordata > Amphibia > Caudata > Salamandridae > Lissotriton > Lissotriton helveticus. The sequence goes on from NC_136068.1 coordinate 768,839,969, forward strand.
TTGCACTCCACACCACCCTGGGTTAGACACTGGCTATATGCAAATCAGCTCTGACCCTGTGCCTCATGGGAACAGTCCAGTCTGAACTACCAAGCCATGTCTTTCCCAGACCGGAATCAAGCATCCAAGGACCGGTTTCTGGCTATCAGCCTGGATAGCTTGACTCCAGTGGTGTGGAGAGCCTGGGACTCACGTCTGAGCATACCCAGCCCACTCGGGGTGAAAATGGCAAAAAACACAGTTGATGGACAGAATGTAGAACAATGTCATACATTCACCCCAGTACAAGGATCTGGGCCTAAATCCATCATTTTTTTGCACTCCACACCACCCTGGGTTAGACACTGGCTATATGCAAATCAGCTCTGACCCTGTGCCTCATGGGAACAGTCCAATCAGAACTACCAAGCCATGTCTTTCCCAGACCGGATTCAAGCATCCAAGGACCGGTTTCTGGCTATCAGCCTTCTTCAGCCTGGATAGCTTGACTCCAGTGGTGTGGAGAGCCTGGGACTCACGTCTGAGCATACCCAGCCCACTCGGGGTGAAAATGGCAAAAAACACAGTTGATGGACAGAATGTAGAACAATGTCATACATTCACCCCAGTACAAGGATCTGGGCCTAAATCCATCGTTTTTTTGCACTCCACACCACCCTGGGTTAGACACTGGCTATATGCAAATCAGCTCTGACCCTGTGCCTCATGGGAACAGTCCAGTCCGAACTACCAAGCCATGTCTTTCCCAGACCGGAATCAAGCATCCAAGGACCGGTTTCTGGCTATCAGCCTTCTTCAGCCTGGATAGCTTGACTCCAGTGGTGTGGAGAGCCTGGGACTCACGTCTGAGCATACCCAGCCCACTCGGGGTGAAAATGGCAAAAAACACAGTTGATGGACAGAATGTAGAACAATGTCATACATTCACCCCAGTACAAGGATCTGGGCCTAAATCCATCGTTTTTTTGCACTCCACACCACCCTGGGTTAGACACTGGCTATATGCAAATCAGCTCTGACCCTGTGCCTCATGGGAACAGTCCAGTCTGAACTACCAAGCCATGTCTTTCCCAGACCGGAATCAAGCATCCAAGGACCGGTTTCTGGCTATCAGCCTGGATAGCTTGACTCCAGTGGTGTGGAGAGCCTGGGACTCACGTCTGAGCATACCCAGCCCACTCGGGGTGAAAATGGCAAAAAACACAGTTGATGGACAGAATGTAGAACAATGTCATACATTCACCCCAGTACAAGGATCTGGGCCTAAATCCATCGTTTTTTTGCACTCCACACCACCCTGGGTTAGACACTGGCTATATGCAAATCAGCTCTGACCCTGTGCCTCATGGGAACAGTCCAGTCAGAACTACCAAGCCATGTCTTTCCCAGACCGGATTCAAGCATCCAAGGACCAGTTTCTGGCTATCAGCCTTCTTCAGCCTGGATAGCTTGACTCCAGTGGTGTGGAGAGCCTGGGACTCACGTCTGAGCATACCCAGCCCACTCGGGGTGAAAATTGCAAAAAACACAGTTGATGGACAGAATGTAGAACAATGTCATACATTCACCCCAGTACAAGGATCTGGGCCTAAATCCATCGTTTTTTTGCACTCCACACCACCCTCGGTTAGACACTGGCTATATGCAAATCAGCTCTGACCCTGTGCCTCATGGGAACAGTCCAGTTCGAACTACCAAGCCATGTCTTTCCCAGACCGGAATCAAGCATCCAAGGACCGGTTTCTGGCTATCAGCCTTCTTCAGCCTGGATAGCTTGACTCCAGTGGTGTGGAGAGCCTGGGACTCACGTCTGAGCATACCCAGCCCACTCGGGGTGAAAATGGCAAAAAACACAGTTGATGGACAGAATGTAGAACAATGTCATACATTCACCCCAGTACAAGGATCTGGGCCTAAATCCATCGTTTTTTTGCACTCCACACCACCCTGGGTTAGACACTGGCTATATGCAAATCAGCTCTGACCCTGTGCCTCATGGGAACAGTCCAGTCCGAACTGCCAAGCCATGTCTTTTCCAGACCGGAATCAAGCATCCAAGGACCGGTTTCTGGCTATCAGCCTTCTTCAGCCTGGATAGCTTGACTCCAGTGGTGTGGAGAGCCTGGGACTCACGTCTGAGCATACCCAGCCCACTCGGGGTGAAAATGGCAAAAAACACAGTTGATGGACAGAATGTAGAACAATGTCATACATTCACCCCAGTACAAGGATCTGGGCCTAAATCCATCGTTTTTTTGCACTCCACACCACCCTGGGTTAGACACTGGCTATATGCAAATCAGCTCTGACCCTGTGCCTCATGGGAACAGTCCAGTCCGAACTACCAAGCCATGTCTTTCCCAGACCGGAATCAAGCATCCAAGGACCGGTTTCTGGCTATCAGCCTTCTTCAGCCTGGATAGCTTGACTCCAGTGGTGTGGACAGCCTGGGACTCAAGTCTGAGCATACCCAGCCCACTCGGGGTGAAAATGGCAAAAAACACAGTTGATGGACAGAATGTAGAACAATGTCATACATTCACCCCAGTACAAGGATCAGGGCCTAAATCCATCGGTTTTTTGCACTCCACACCACCCTGGGTTAGACACTGGCTATATGCAAATCAGCTCTGACCCTGTGCCTCATGGGAACAGTCCAGTCCGAACTACCAAGCCATGTCTTTCCCAGACCGGAATCAAGCGTCCAAGGACCGGTTTCTGGCTATCAGCCTTCTTCAGCCTGGATAGCTTGACTCCAGTGGTGTGGAGAGCCTGGGACTCACGTCTGAGCATACCCAGCCCACTCGGGGTGAAAATGGCAAAAAACACAGTTGATGGACAGAATGTAGAACAATGTCATACATTCACCCCAGTACAAGGATCTGGGCCTAAATCCATCGTTTTTTGCACTCCACACCACCCTGGGTTAGACACTGGCTATATGCAAATCAGCTCTGACCCTGTGCCTCATGGGAACAGTCCAGTCTGAACTACCAAGCCATGTCTTTCCCAGACCGGAATCAAGCATCCAAGGACCGGTTTCTGGCTATCAGCCTTCTTCAGCCTGGATAGCTTGACTCCAGTGGTGTGGAGAGCCTGGGACTCACGTCTGAGCATACCCAGCCCACTCGGGGTGAAAATGGCAAAAAACACAGTTGATGGACAGAATGTAGAACAATGTCATACATTCACCCCAGTACAATGATCTGGGCCTAAATCCATCTTTTTTTGCACTCCACACCACCCTGGGTTAGACACTGGCTATATGCAAACCAGCTCTGACCCTGTGCCTCATGGGAACAGTCCAGTCCGAACTACCAAGCCATGTCTTTCCCAGACCGGAATCAAGCATCCAAGGACCGGTTTCTGGCTATCAGCCTTCTTCAGCCTGGATAGCTTGACTCCAGTGGTGTGGAGAGCCTGGGACTCAAGTCTGAGCATACCCAGCCCACTCGGGGTGAAAATGGCAAAAAACACAGTTGATGGACAGAATGTAGAACAATGTCATACATTCACCCCAGTACAAGGATCAGGGCCTAAATCCATCGTTTTTTTGCACTCCACACCACCCTGGGTTAGACACTGGCTATATGCAAATCAGCTCTGACCCTGTGCCTCATGGGAACAGTCCAGTCCGAACTACCAAGCCATGTCTTTCCCAGACCGGAATCAAGCGTCCAAGGACCGGTTTCTGGCTATCAGCCTTCTTCAGCCTGGATAGCTTGACTCCAGTGGTGTGGAGAGCCTGGGACTCACGTCTGAGCATACCCAGCCCACTCGGGGTGAAAATGGCAAAAAACACAGTTGATGGACAGAATGTAGAACAATGTCATACATTCACCCCAGTACAAGGATCTGGGCCTAAATCCATCGTTTTTTGCACTCAACACCACCCTGGGTTAGACACTGGCTATATGCAAATCAGCTCTGACCCTGTGCCTCATGGGAACAGTCCAGTCCGAACTACCAAGCCATGTCTTTCCCAGACCGGAATCAAGCATCCAAGGACCGGTTTCTGGCTATCAGCCTTCTTCAGCCTGGATAGCTTGACTCCAGTGGTGTGGAGAGCCTGGGACTCACGTCTGAGCATACCCAGCCCACTCGGGGTGAAAATGGCAAAAAACACAGTTGATGGACAGAATGTAGAACAATGTCATACATTCACCCCAGTACAAGGATCTGGGCCTAAATCCATCGTTTTTTTGCACTCCACACCACCCTGGGTTAGACACTTGCTATATGCAAATCAGCTCTGACCCTGTGCCTCATGGGAACAGTCCAGTCCGAACTACCAAGCCATGTCTTTCCCAGACCGGAATCAAGCATCCAAGGACCGGTTTCTGGCTATCAGCCTGGATAGCTTGACTCCAGTGGTGTGGAGAGCCTGGGACTCACGTCTGAGCATACCCAGCCCACTCGGGGTGAAAATGGCAAAAAACACAGTTGATGGACAGAATGTAGAACAATGTCATACATTCACCCCAGTACAAGGATCTGGGCCTAAATCCATCGTTTTTTTGCACTCCACACCACCCTGGGTTAGACACTGGCTATATGCAAATCAGCTCTGACCCTGTGCCTCATGGGAACAGTCCAGTCCGAACTAACAAGCCATGTCTTTCCCAGACCGGAATCAAGCATCCAAGCACTGGTTTCTGGCTATCAGCCTTCTTCAGCCTGGATAGCTTGACTCCAGTGGTGTGGAGAGCCTGGGACTCACGTCTGAGCATACCCAGCCCACTCGGGGTGAAAATGGCAAAAAACACAGTTGATGGACAGAATGTAGAACGATGTCATACATTCACCCCAGTACAAGGGTCTGGGCCTAAATCCATCTTTTTTTTTGCACTCCACACCACCCTGGGTTAGACACTGGCTATATGCAAATCAGCTCTGACCCTGTGCCTCATGGGAACAGTCCAGTCCGAACTACCAAGCCATGTCTTTCCCAGACCGGAATCAAGCATCCAAGGACCGGTTTCTGGCTATCAGCCTTCTTCAGCCTGGATAGCTTGACTCCAGTGGTGTGGAGAGCCTGGGACTCACGTCTGAGCATACCCAGCCCACTCGGGGTGAAAATGGCAAAAAACACAGTTGATGGACAGAATGTAGAACAATGTCATACATTCACCCCAGTACAAGGATCTGGGCCTAAATCCATCGTTTTTTTGCACTCCACACCACCCTGGGTTAGACACTGGCTATATGCAAATCAGCTCTGACCCTGTGCCTCATGGGAACAGTCCAGTCCAAACTACCAAGCCATGTCTTTCCCAGACCGGAATCAAGCATCCAAGGACCGGTTTCTGGCTATCAGCCTTCTTCAGCCTGGATAGCTTGACTCCAGTGGTGTGGAGAGCCTGGGACTCAAGTCTGAGCATACCCAGCCCACTCGGGGTGAAAATGGCAAAAAACACAGTTGATGGACAGAATGTAGAACAATGTCATACATTCACCCCAGTACAAGGATCTGGGCCTAAATCCATCGTTTTTTTGCACTCCACACCACCCTGGGTTAGACACTGGCTATATGCAAATCAGCTCTGACCCTGTGCCTCATGGGAACAGTCCAGTCCGAACTACCAAGCCATGTCTTTCCCAGACCGGAATCAAGCATCCAAGGACCGGTTTCTGGCTATCAGCCTTCTTCAGCCTGGATAGCTTGACTCCAGTGGTGTGGAGAGCCTGGGACTCACGTCTGAGCATACCCAGCCCACTCGGGGTGAAAATGGCAAAAAACACAGTTGATGGACAGAATGTAGAGCAATGTCATACATTCACCCCAGTACAAGGATCTGGGCCTAAATCCATCGTTTTTTTGCACTCAACACCACCCTGGGTAAGACACTGGCTATATGCAAATCAGCTCTGACCCTGTGCCTCATGGGAACAGTCCAGTCCGAACTACCAAGCCATGTCTTTCCCAGACCGGAATCAAGCATCCAAGGACCGGTTTCTGGCTATCAGCCTTCTTCAGCCTGGACAGCTTGACTCCAGTGGTGTGGAGAGCCTGGGACTCACGTCTGAGCATACCCAGCCCACTCGGGGTGAAAATGGCAAAAAACACAGTTGATGGACAGAATGTAGAACAATGTCATACATTCACCCCAGTACAAGGATCTGGGCCTAAATCCATTGTTTTTTTGCACTCCACACCACCCTGGGTTAGACACTGGCTATATGCAAATCAGCTCTGACCCTGTGCCTCATGGGAACAGTCCAGTCCGAACTACCAAGCCATGTCTTTCCCAGACCGGAATCAAGCATCCAAGGACCGGTTTCTGGCTATCAGCCTTCTTCAGCCTGGATAGCTTGACCCCAGTGGTGTGGAGAGCCTGGGACTCACGTCTGAGCATACCCAGCCCACTCGGGGTGAAAATGGCAAAAAACACAGTTGATGGACAGAATGTAGAACAATGTCATAAATCACCCCAGTACAAGGATCTGGGCCTAAATCCATCGTTTTTTTGCACTCCACACCACCCTGGGTTAGACACTGGCTATATGCAAATCAGCTCTGACCCTGTGCCTCATGGGAACAGTCCAGTCCGAACTACCAAGCCATGTCTTTCCCAGACCGGAATCAAGCATCCAAGGACCGGTTTCTGGCTATCAGCCTTCTTCAGCCTGGATAGCTTGACTCCAGTGGTGTGGAGAGCCTGGGACTCACGTCTGAGCATACCCAGCCCACTCGGGGTGAAAATGGCAAAAAACACAGTTGATGGACAGAATGTAGAACAATGTCATACATTCACCCCAGTACAAGGATCTGGGCCTAAATCCATCGTTTTTTTGCACTCCACACCACCCTGGGTTAGACACTGGCTATATGGTCAGGTCAGGATCCCTTCGCGGGAGGGTGGCATGGCTCGTAAGTGGAAGGCCGTCGACTCTTCCAAACTGCTAACTCATCTGTCTCACACACGTCCGCCTCCCCCCAATGACTCTGACATTAATGAGCTAGATGGGCAAGTCTCTAACTGGCTCATATCAGCCAGCGATATCTTTGCCCCACTAATCAAGTTCCCTCGCTCTCGTCATAACCATTCTCATAAATGGTTTACTCCACTCCTCAAAACTTTACAGTTAGAACTTCGTCAATTCGAACGCAGATGGAGAAGAGACTACTGCCCGTCAAGTAGAGATATCTATGTGGCAGCTCATAATAGGTACAAATCTGCTATCTCTGCAGCCAAGAAAACCTATGTCTCCGAGCGTATCCTGTCAGCTCCCTGTAAGTCGAAGGAGATTTTTAGAGTTCTGGACGAGTTCACGTCTGACGCCAGAACGCTTTTGTCCCAGGCCCCTACCCAGGAATCTTGCAATGCACTTAGCACCTTTTTTTTTACAGAAGATTGTTTTGATTAAGGGCACTATCCCGGTCACCGCATTGGTTGCTGTTCCCATCACACCCCCTCATAATGCTTTCTCTATCACCCAGCTTCCCCCACTAGACGCTATATCTTTAGCCAACCTGGCGGCCCGGATCAAGTCTGGCTCCCCTGACGACCACTGTCCACCTTCCATACTTTGCGACATCTGCCATTCTCTACCCGACTGTATCCTTCCTCTGCTCAATTCTTCTCTTCTTTCCGGGACGGTACCCAGCTCCTTCAAGGAGGCCGTTCTAGTGCCTCTGTTGAAGAAGCCTGGAGCCGACCCTGCCGTCCCGGCAAACTATCGTCCTATCTCTCTCTTACCTTTTTTCTCAAAAATCTTGGAGGCCCATGTCACTGCCTGTCTCTCGGGGTTCATCGAGAGTTCCATCTTTCTCGAGGCCAACCAGGCCGGCTTCCGCCCTGGTCATTCTACGGAGGCTGTGATCCTGGCTGTCCTAGACACCTTGAGAGACGGAGCTGACAAGGGTACCTCCCAGGCCCTGGTTTTACTAGATCTGTCGGCCGCTTTCGACACGGTGGACCATAACATCCTCCTCCACCGTGTCGAACAGGCCGGCATCCAGGGCCTGGCGCTGGCCTGGGTGAAATCTTTCCTTATGGGGAGATCCCAGTCCCTCAGCCTAGGTACATTTAGGGCCCCTAGGGAACATCTGCCTTGTGGGGTCCCTCAGGGCTCCTCTCTATCCCCTCTTCTTTTCAATCTCTATCTTCGCCCTCTTCTCTCTTCTCTGAGGCAGTGGGACGTCCGCGTCTTCAATTACGCGGACGACCTACAACTCATTTTCTCTCTAAACTCTCCTTCTTCTATTCCTACTTTTCAGGCAGTCATGTCCCATATCTTTCAGTGGATGTGTCAGAACCAGCTGAAATTGAACCCCGGTAAGACGGAGCTCCTCCTGCCGGGTAAGAGCGCCGTCCACTGGGGTCCATATTTCTGGCCGACAGAGCTTGGCTCTCCTCCCACCCCGGTAACCTCGGTGAAAAGCCTCGGTGTCACTATTGACGCTGGGCTCTCTCTGGGGCCGCAGGTGGGGACAGTGGTTTCCTCCTGCATGTTCCAACTGCGCAGGATCAGGAAGGTGGCCTACCTTCTTACTCCCGATGCCTTGCTTCAAGTCATCATGGCCCTTGTTCTCTCCCGCCTGGATTTTTCAAATTCCATCTATTACGGCTTGCCCAAATGCTCCATCAATAGGTTGCAAGTCATCCAAAACCAGGCGGCGAGACTGGCCCTCGGGATTCCGAAGTGGCAGTCCGCCAAACCCCTCCTTATCAAGCTACACTGGCTCCCGGTTAGCCTAAGGGGTGCCTTCAAGGTTGGCTGTCTTATTTTCAAATCTCTCTCTGGTTCCTGTCCCGCCTTTCTGAAATCCCTGATCTGCCCCTACTGTCCCTCACGTAACCTTAGATCACTTCACTTACATCTTCTGGTGGTCCCTCCCTTCAAACTCTGTAGATCTGGGGGTCGAAGATTTGCCTTTCTCGGCCCCAAACTTTGGAACTCTCTCCCCCTCTCAGTTAGGACTTCCGGTACTCTGATTCAATTTCGCAAATCATTAAAAACCTGGCTTTTCCCACAATCCCGCTAAAATCCCTCTGTTTCCTCAGCACCCTTTCAGCGCCATGATACCTCCGGTGACAGTGCGCTATACAATATTCCCTTAACATAACATAACATAACATATATGCAAATCAGCTCTGACCCTGTGCCTCATGGGAACAGTCCAGTCCGAACTACCAAGCCATGTCTTTCCCAGACCGGAATCAAGCATCCAAGGACCGGTTTCTGGCTATCAGCCTTCTTCAGCCTGGATAGCTTGACTCCAGTGGTGTGGAGAGCCTGGGACTCACGTCTGAGCATACCCAGCCCACTCTGGGTGAAAATGGCAAAAAACACAGTTGATGGACAGAATGTAGAACAATGTCATACATTCACCCCAGTACAAGGATCTGGGCCTAAATCCATCGTTTTTTTGCACTCCACACCACCCTGGGTTAGACACTGGCTATATGCAAATCAGCTCAGACCCTGTGCCTCATGGGAACAGTCCAGTCCGAACTACCAAGCCATGTCTTTCCCAGACCGGAATCAAGCATCCAAGGACCGGTTTCTGGCTATCAGCCTTCTTCAGCCTGGATAGCTTGACTCCAGTGGTGTGGAGAGCCTGGGACTCACGGCTGAGCATACCCAGCCCACTCGGGGTGAAAATGGCAAAAAACACAGTTGATGGACAGAATGTAGAACAATGTCATACATTCACCCCAGTACAAGGATCTGGGCCTAAATCCATCGTTTTTTTGCACTCCGCACCACCCTGGGTTAGACACTGGCTATATGCAAATCAGCTCTGACCCTGTGCCTCATGGGAACAGTCCAGTCCGAACTACCAAGCCATGTCTTTCCCAGACCGGAATCAAGCATCCAAGGACCGTTTTCTGGCTATCAGCCTTCTTCAGCCTGGATAGCTTGACTCCAGTGGTGTGGAGAGCCTGGGACTCACGTCTGAGCATACCCAGCCCACTCGGGGTGAAAATGGCAAAAAACACAGTTGATGGACAGAATGTAGAACAATGTCATACATTCACCACCAGTACAAGGATCTGGGCCTAAATCCATCGTTTTTTGCACTCCACACCACCCTGGGTTAGACACTGGCTATATGTAAATCAGCTCTGACCCTGTGCCTCATGGGAACAGTCCAGTCCGAACTACCAAGCCATGTCTTTCCCAGACCGGAATCAAGCATCCAAGGACCGGTTTCTGGCTATCAGCCTTCTTCAGCCTGGATAGCTTGACTCCAGTGGTGTGGAGAGCCTGGGACTCACGTCTGAGCATACCCAGCCCACTCGGGTGAAAATGGCAAAAAACACAGTTGATGGACAGAATGTAGAACAATGTCATACATTCACCCCAGTACAAGGATCTGGGCCTAAATTCATCGCTTTTTTGCACTCCACACCACCCTGGGTTAGACACTGGCTATATGCAAATCAGCTCTGACCCTGTGCCTCATGGGAACAGTCCAGTCCGAACTACCAAGCCATGTCTTTCCCAGACCGGAATCAAGCATCCAAGGACCGGTTTCTGGCTATCAGCCTTCTTCAGCCTGGATAGCTTGACTCCAGTGGTGTGGAGAGCCTGGGACTCACGTCTGAGCATACCCAGCCCACTCGGGGTGAAAATGGCAAAAAACACAGTTGATGGACAGAATGTAGAACAATGTCATACATTCACCCCAGTACAAGGATCTGGGCCTAAATCCATCGTTTTTTTGCACTCCACACCACCCTGGGTTAGACACTGGCTATATGCAAATCAGCTCTGACCCTGTGCCTCATGGGAACAGTCCAGTCCGAACTACCAAGCCATGTCTTTCCCAGACCGGAATCATGCATCCAAGGACCGGTTTCTGGCTATCAGCCTTCTTCAGCCTGGACAGCTTGACTCCAGTGGTGTGGAGAGCCTGGGACTCACGTCTGAGCATACCCAGCCCACTCGGGGTGAAAATGGCAAAAAACACAGTTGATGGACAGAATGTAGAACAATGTCATACATTCACCCCAGTACAAGGATCTGGGCCTAAATCCATCGTTTTTTTGCACTCCACACCACCCTGGGTTAGACACTGGCTATATGCAAATCAGCTCTGACCCTGTGCCTCATGGGAACAGTCCAGTCCGAACTACCAAGCCATGTCTTTCCCAGACCGGAATCAAGCATCCAAGGACCGGTTTCTGGCTATCAGCCTTCTTCAGCCTGGATAGCTTGACTCCAGTGGTGTGGAGAGCCTGGGACTCACGTCTGAGCATACCCAGCCCACTCGGGGTGAAAATGGCAAAAAACACAGTTGATGGACAGAATGTAGAACAATGTCATACATTCACCCCAGTACAAGGATCTGGGCCTAAATCCATCGTTTTTTTGCACTCCACACCACCCTGGGTTAGACACTGGCTATATGCAAATCAGCTCTGACCCTGTGCCTCATGGGAACAGTCCAGTCCGAACTACCAAGCCATGTCTTTCCCAGACCGGAATCAAGCATCCAAGGGCCGGTTTCTGGCTATCAGCCTTCTTCAGCCTGGATAGCTTGACTCCAGTGGTGTGGAGAGCCTGGGACTCAAGTCTGAGCATACCCAGCCCACTCGGGGTGAAAATGGCAAAAAACACAGTTGATGGACAGAATGTAGAACAATGTCATACATTCACCCCAGTACAAGGATCTGGGCCTAAATCCATCGTTTTTTTGCACTCCACACCACCCTGGGTTAGACACTGGCTATATGCAAATCAGCTCTGACCCTGTGCCTCATGGGAACAGTCCAGTCCGAACTACCAAGCCATGTCTTTCCCAGACCGGAATCAAGCATCCAAGGACCGGTTTCTGGCTATCAGCCTTCTTCAGCCTGGATAGCTTGACTCCAGTGGTGTGGAGAGCCTGGGACTCACGTCTGAGCATACCCAGCCCACTCGGGGTGAAAATGGCAAAAAACACAGTTGATGGACAGAATGTAGAACAATGTCATACATTCACCCCAGTACAAGGATCTGGGCCTAAATCCATCGTTTTTTTGCACTCCACACCACCCTGGGTTAGACACTGGCTATATGCAAATCAGCTCTGACCCTGTGCCTCATGGGAACAGTCCAGTCCGAACTACCAAGCCATGTCTTTCCCAGACCGGAATCAAGCATCCAAGGACCGGTTTCTGGCTATCAGCCTTCTTCAGCCTGGATAGCTTGACTCCAGTGGTGTGGAGAGCCTGGGACTCACGTCTGAGCATACCCAGCCCACTCGGGGTGAAAATGGCAAAAAACACAGTTGATGGACAGAATGTAGAACAATGTCATACATTCACCCCAGTACAAGGATCTGGGCCTAAATCCATCGTTTTTTTGCACTCCACACCACCCTGGGTTAGACACTGGCTATATGCAAATCAGCTCTGACCCTGTGCCTCATGGGAACAGTCCAGTCAGAACTACCAAGCCATGTCTTTCCCAGACCGGAATCAAGCATCCAAGGACCGGTTTCTGGCTATCAGCCTTCTTCAGCCTGGATAGCTTGACTCCAGTGGTGTGGAGAGCCTGGGACTCACGTCTGAGCATACCCAGCCCACTCGGGGTGAAAATGGCAAAAAACACAGTTGATGGACAGAATGTAGAACAATGTCATACATTCACCCCAGTACAAGGATCTGGGCCTAAATCCATCGTTTTTTTGCACTCCACACCACCCTGGGTTAGACACTGGCTATATGCAAATCAGCTCTGACCCTGTGCCTCATGGGAACAGTCCAGTCCGAACTACCAAGCCATGTCTTTCCCAGACCGGAATCAAGCATCCAAGGACCGGTTTCTGGCTATCAGCCTTCTTCAGCCTGGATAGCTTGACTCCAGTGGTGTGGAGAGCCTGGGACTCACGTCTGAGCATACCCAGCCCACTCGGGGTGAAAATGGCAAAAAACACAGTTGATGGACAGAATGTAGAACAATGTCATACATTCACCCCAGTACAAGGATCTGGGCCTAAATCCATCGTTTTTTTGCACTCCTCACCACCCTGGGATAGACACTGGCTATATGCAAATCAGCTCTGACCCTGTGCCTCATGGGAACAGTCCAGTCCGAACTACTAAGCCATGTCTTTCCCAGACCGGAATCAAGCATCCAAGGACCGGTTTCTGGCTATCAGCCTTCTTCAGCCTGGATAGCTCCACTCCAGTGGTGTGGAGAGCCTGGGACTCACGTCTGAGCATACCCAGCCCACTCGGGGTGAAAATGGCAAAAAACACAGTTGATGGACAGAATGTAGAACAATGTCATACATTCACCCCGGTACAAGGATCTGGGCCTAAATCCATCGTTTTTTTGCACTCCACACCACCCTGGGTTAGACACTGGCTATATGCAAATCAGCTCTGACCCTGTGCCTCATGGGAACAGTCCAGTCCGAACTACCAAGCCATGTCTTTCCCAGACCGGAATCAAGCATCCAAGGACCGGTTTCTGGCTATCAGCCTTCTTCAGCCTGGATAGCTTGACTCCAGTGGTGTGGAGAGCCTGGGACTCATGTCTGAGCATACCCAGCCCACTCGGGGTGAAAATGGCAAAAAACACAGTTGATGGACAGAATGTAGAACAATGTCATACATTCACCCCAGTACAAGGATCTGGGCCTAAATCCATCGTTTTTTTGCACTCCACACCACCCTGGGTTAGACACTGGCTATATGCAAATCAGCTCTGACCCTGTGCCTCATGGGAACAGTCCAGTCCGAACTACCAAGCCATGTCTTTCCCAGACCGGAATCAAGCATCCAAGGACCGGTTTCTGGCTATCAGCCTTCTTCAGCCTGGATAGCTTGACTCCAGTGGTGTGGAGAGCCTGGGACTCACGTCTGAGCATACCCAGCCCACTCGGGGTGAAAATGGCAAAAAACACAGTTGATGGACAGAATGTAGAACAATGTCATACATTCACCCCAGTACAAGGATCTGGGCCTAAATCCATCGTTTTTTCGCACTCCACACCACCCTGGATTAGACACTGGCTATATGCAAATCAGCTCTGACCCTGTGCCTCATGGGAACAGTCCAGTCCGAACTACCAAGCCATGTCTTTCCCAGACCGGAATCAAGCATCCAAGGACCGGTTTCTGGCTATCAGCCTTCTTCAGCCTGGATAGCTTGACTCCAGTGGTGTGGAGAGCCTGGGACTCACGTCTGAGCATACCCAGCCCACTCGGGGTGAAAATGGCAAAAAACACAGTTGATGGACAGAATGTAGAACAATGTCATACATTCACCCCAGTACAAGGATCTGGGCCTAAATCCATCGTTTTTTTGCACTCCACACCACCCTGGGTTAGAAACTGGCTATATGCAAATCAGCTCTGACCCTGTGCCTCATGGGAACAGTCCAGTCCGAACTACCAAGCCATGTCTTTCCCAGACCGGAATCAAGCATCCAAGGACCGGTTTCTGGCTATCAGCCTTCTTCAGCCTGGATAGCTTGACTCCAGTGGTGTGGAGAGCCTGGGACTCACGTCTGAGCATACCCAGCCCACTCGGGGTGAAAATGGCAAAAAACACAGTTGATGGACAGAATGTAGAACAATGTCATACATTCACCCCGGTACAAGGATCTGGGCCTAAATCCATCGTTTTTTTGCACTCCACACCACACTGGGTTAGACACTGGCTATATGCAAAATAGCTCTGACCCAGTGCCTCATGGGAACAGTCCAGCCGAACTACCAAGCCATGTCTTTCCCAGACCGGAATCAAGCATCCAAGGACCGGTTTCTGGCTATCAGCCTTCTTCAGCCTGGATAGCTTGACTCCAGTGGTGTGGAGAGCCTGGGACTCACGTCTGAGCATACCCAGCCCACTCGGGGTGAAAATGGCAAAAAACACAGTTGATGGACAGAATGTAGAACAATGTCATACATTCACCCCACTACAAGGATCTGGGCCTAAATCCATCGTTTTTTTGCACTCCACACCACCCTGGGTTAGACACTGGCTATATGCAAATCAGCTCAGACCCTGTGCCTCATGGGAACAGTCCAGTCCGAACTACCAAGCCATGTCTTTCCCAGACCGGAATCAAGCATCCAAGGACCGGTTTCTGGCTATCAGCCTTCTTCAGCCTGGATAGCTTGACTCCAGTGGTGTGGAGAGCCTGGGACTCACGTCTGAGCATACCCAGCCCACTCGGGGTGAAAATGGCAAAAAACACAGTTGATGGACAGAATGTAGAACAATGTCATACATTCACCCCAGTACAAGGATCTGGGCCTAAATCCATCGTTTTTTTGCACTCCACACCACCCTGGGTTAGACACTGGCTATATGCAAATCAGCTCAGACCCTGTGCCTCATGGGAACAGTCCAGTCCGAACTACCAAGCCATGTCTTTCCCAGACCGGAATCAAGCATCCAAGGACCGGTTTCTGGCTATCAGCCTTCTTCAGCCTGGATAGCTTGACTCCAGTGGTGTGGAGAGCCTGGGACTCACGTCTGAGCATACCCAGCCCACTCGGGGTGAAAATGGCAAAAAACACAGTTGATGGACAGAATGTAGAACAATGTCATACATTCACCCCAGTACAAGGATCTGGGCCTAAATCCATCGTTTTTTTGCACTCCACACCACCCTGGGTTAGACACTGGCTATATGCAAATCAGCTCTGACCCTGTGCCTCATGGGAACAGTCCAGTCCGAACTACCAAGCCATATCTTTCCCAGACCGGAATCAAGCATCCAAGGACCGGTTTCTGGCTATCAGCCTTCTTCAGCCTGGATAGCTTGACTCCAGTGGTGTGGAGAGCCTGGGACTCACGTCTGAGCATACCCAGCCCACTCGGGGTGAAAATGGCAAAAAACACAGTTGATAGACAGAATGTAGAACAATGTCATACATTCACCCCGGTACAAGGATCTGGGCCTAAATCCATCGTTTTTTTGCACTCCACACCACCCTGGGTTAGACACTGGCTATATGCAAATCAGCTCTGACCCTGTGCCTCATGGGAACAGTCCAGTCAGAACTACCAAGCCATGTCTTTCCCAGACCGGAATCAAGCATCCAAGGACCGGTTTCTGGCTATCAGCCTTCTTCAGCCTGGATAGCTTGACTCCAGTGGTGTGGAGAGCCTGGGACTCACGTCTGAGCATACCCAGCCCACTCGGGGTGAAAATGGCAAAAAACACAGTTGATGGACAGAATGTAGAACAATGTCATACATTCACCCCACTACAAGGATCTGGGCCTAAATCCATCGTTTTTTTGCACTCCACACCACCCTGGGTTAGACACTGGCTATATGCAAATCAGCTCAGACCCTGTGCCTCATGGGAACAGTCCAGTCCGAACTACCAAGCCATGTCTTTCCCAGACCGGAATCAAGCATCCAAGGACCGGTTTCTGGCTATCAGCCTTCTTCAGCCTGGATAGCTTGACTCCAGTGGTGTGGAGAGCCTGGGACTCACGTCTGAGCATACCCAGCCCACTCGGGGTGAAAATGGCAGAAAACACAGTTGATGGACAGAATGTAGAACAATGTCATACATTCACCCCAGTACAAGGATCTGGGCCTAAATCCGTCGTTTTTTTGCACTCCACACCACCCTGGATTAGACACTGGCTATATGCAAATCAGCTCTGACCCTGTGCCTCATGGGAACAGTCCAGTCCGAACTACCAAGCCATGTCTTTCCCAGACCGGAATCAAGCATCCAAGGACCGGTTTCTGGCTATCAGCCTTCTTCAGCCTGGATAGCTTGACTCCAGTGGTGTGGAGAGCCTGGGACTCACGTCTGAGCATACCCCGCCCACTCGGGGTGAAAATGGCAATAAACACAGTTGATGGACAGAATGTAGAACAATGTCATACATTCACCCCAGTACAAGGATCTGGGCCTAAATCCATCGTTTTTTTGCACTCCACACCACCCTGGGTTAGACACTGGCTATATGCAAATCAGCTCTGACCCTGTGCCTCATGGGAACAGTCCAGTCCGAACTACCAAGCCATGTCTTTCCCAGACCGGAATCAAGCATCCAAGGACCGGTTTCTGGCTATCAGCCTTCTTCAGCCTGGATAGCTTGACTCCAGTGGTGTGGAGAGCCTGGGACTCACGTCTGAGCATATCCAGCCCACTCGGGGTGAAAATGGCAAAAAACACAGTTGATGGACAGAATGTAGAACAATGTCATACATTCACCCCAGTACAAGGGTCTGGGCCTAAATCCATCTTTTTTTTTGCACTCCACACCACCCTGGGTTAGACACTGGCTATATGCAAATCAGCTCTGACCCTGTGCCTCATGGGAACAGTCCAGTCCGAACTACCAAGCCATGTCTTTCCCAGACCGGAATCAAGCATCCAAGGACCGGTTTCTGGCTATCAGCCTTCTTCAGCCTGGATAGCTTGACTCCAGTGGTGTGGAGAGCCTGGGACTCACGTCTGAGCATACCCAGCCCACTCGGGGTGAAAATGGCAAAAAACACAGTTGATGGACAGAATGTAGAACAATGTCATACATTCACCCCAGTACAAGGATCTGGGCCTAAATCCATCGTTTTTTTGCACTCCACACCACCCTGGGTTAGACACTGGCTATATGCAAATCAGCTCAGACCCTGTGCCTCATGGGAACAGTCCAGTCCGAACTACCAAGCCATGTCTTTCCCAGACCGGAATCAAGCATCCAAGGACCGGTTTCTGGCTATCAGCCTTCTTCAGCCTGGATAGCTTGACTCCAGTGGTGTGGAGAGCCTGGGACTCACGTCTGAGCATACCCAGCCCACTCGGGGTGAAAATGGCAAAAAACACAGTTGATAGACAGAATGTAGAACAATGTCATACATTCACCCCGGTACAAGGATCTGGGCCTAAATCCATCGTTTTTTTGCACTCCACACCACCCTGGGTTAGACACTGGCTATATGCAAATCAGCTCTGACCCTGTGCCTCATGGGAACAGTCCAGTCCGAACTACCAAGCCATATCTTTCCCAGACCGGAATCAAGCATCCAAGGACCGGTTTCTGGCTATCAGCCTTCTTCAGCCTGGATAGCTTGACTCCAGTGGTGTGGAGAGCCTGGGACTCACGTCTGAGCATACCCAGCCCACTCGGGGTGAAAATGGCAAAAAACACAGTTGATGGACAGAATGTAGAACAATGTCATACATTCACCCCACTACAAGGATCTGGGCCTAAATCCATCGTTTTTTTGCACTCCACACCACCCTGGGTTAGACACTGGCTATATGCAAATCAGCTCAGACCCTGTGCCTCATGGGAACAGTCCAGTCCGAACTACCAAGCCATGTCTTTCCCAGACCGGAATCAAGCATCCAAGGACCGGTTTCTGGCTATCAGCCTTCTTCAGCCTGGATAGCTTGACTCCAGTGGTGTGGAGAGCCTGGGACTCACGTCTGAGCATACCCAGCCCACTCGGGGTGAAAATGGCAAAAAACACAGTTGATGGACAGAATGTAGAACAATGTCATACATTCACCCCACTACAAGGATCTGGGCCTAAATCCATCGTTTTTTTGCACTCCACACCACCCTGGGTTAGACACTGGCTATATGCAAATCAGCTCAGACCCTGTGCCTCATGGGAACAGTCCAGTCCGAACTACCAAGCCATGTCTTTCCCAGACCGGAATCAAGCATCCAAGGACCGGTTTCTGGCTATCAGCCTTCTTCAGCCTGGATAGCTTGACTCCAGTGGTGTGGAGAGCCTGGGACTCACGTCTGAGCATACCCCGCCCACTCGGGGTGAAAATGGCAATAAACACAGTTGATGGACAGAATGTAGAACAATGTCATACATTCACCCCAGTACAAGGATCTGGGCCTAAATCCGTCGTTTTTTTGCACTCCACACCACCCTGGGTTAGACACTGGCTATATGCAAATCAGCTCTGACCCTGTGCCTCATGGGAACAGTCCAGTCCGAACTACCAAGCCATGTCTTTCCCAGACCGGAATCAAGCATCCAAGGACCGGTTTCTGGCTATCAGCCTTCTTCAGCCTGGATAGCTTGACTCCAGTGGTGTGGAGAGCCTGGGACTCACGTCTGAGCATATCCAGCCCACTCGGGGTGAAAATGGCAAAAAACACAGTTGATGGACAGAATGTAGAACAATGTCATACATTCACCCCAGTACAAGGATCTGGGCCTAAATCCATCGTTTTTTTGCACTCCACACCACCCTGGGTTAGACACTGGCTATATGCAAATCAGCTCTGACCCTGTGCCTCATGGGAACAGTCCAGTCCGAACTACCAAGCCATGTCTTTCCCAATCCGGAATCAAGCATTCAAGGACCGGTTTCTGGCTATCAGCCTTCTTCGGCCTGGATAGCTTGACTCCAGTGGTGTGGAGAGCCTGGGACTCATGTCTGAGCATACCCAGCCCACTCGGGGTGAAAATGGCAAAAAACACAGTTGATGGACAGAATGTAGAACAATGTCATACATTCACCCCAGTACAAGGATCTGGGCCTAAATCCATCGTTTTTTTGCACTCCACACGACCCTGGGTTAGACACTGGCTATATGCAAATCAGCTCTGACCCTGTGCCTCATGGGAACAGTCCAGTCCAAACTACCAAGCCATGTCTTTCCCAGACCGGAATCAAGCATCCAAGGACCGGTTTCTGGCTATCAGCCTTCTTCAGCCTGGATAGCTTGACTCCAGTGGTGTGGAGAGCCTGGGACTCACGTCTGAGCATACCCAGCCCACTCGGGGTGAAAATGGCAAAAAACACAGTTGATGGACAGAATGTAGAACAATGTCATACATTCACCCCAGTACAAGGATCTGGGCCTAAATCCATCGTTTTTTTGCACTCCACACCACCCTGGGTTAGACACTGGCTATATGCAAATCAGCTCTGACCCTGTGCCTCATGGGAACAGTCCAGTCTGAACTACCAAGCCATGTCTTTCCCAGACCGGAATCAAGCATCCAAGGACCGGTTTCTGGCTATCAGCCTTCTTCAGCCCGGATAGCTTGACTCCAGTGGTGTGGAGAGCCTGGGACTCACGTCTGAGCATACCCAGCCCACTCGGGGTGAAAATGGCAAAAAACACAGTTGATGGACAGAATGTAGAACAATGTCATACATTCACCCCAGTACAAGGATCTGGGCCTAAATCCATCGTTTTTTTGCACTCCACACCACCCTGGGTTAGACACTGGCTATATGCAAATCAGCTCTGACCCTGTGCCTCATGGGAACAGTCCAGTCCGAACTACCAAGCCATGTCTTTCCCAAACCCGAATCAAGCATCCAAGGACCGGTTTCTGGCTATCAGCCTTCTTCAGCCTGGATAGCTTGACTCCAGTGGTGTGGAGAGCCTGGGACTCACGTCTGAGCATACCCAGCCCACTCGGGGTGAAAATGGCAAAAAACACAGTTGATGGACAGAATGTAGAACAATGTCATACATTCACCCCAGTACAAGGATCTGGGCCTAAATCCATCGTTTTTTTGCACTCCACACCACCCTGGGTTAGACACTGGCTATATGCAAATCAGCTCTGACCCTGTGCCTCATGGGAACAGTTCAGTCCGAACTACCAAGCCATGTCTTTCCCAGACCGGAATCAAGCATCCACGGACCGGTTTCTGGCTATCAGCCTTCTTCAGCCTGGATAGCTTGACTCCAGTGGTGTGGAGAGCCTGGGACTCACGTCCGAGCATACCCAGCCCACTCGGGGTGAAAATGGCAAAAAACACAGTTGATGGACAGAATGTAGAACAATGTCATACATTCACCCCAGTACAAGGATCTGGGCCTAAATCCATCGTTTTTTTGCACTCCACACCACCCTGGGTTAGACACTGGCTATATGCAAATCAGCTCTGACCCTGTGCCTCATGGGAACAGTCCAGTCCGAACTACCAAGCCATGTCTTTCCCAGACCGGAATCAAGCATCCAAGGACCGGTTTCTGGCTATCAGCCTTCTTCAGCCTGGATAGCTTGACTCCAGTGGTGTGGAGAGCTTGGGACTCACGTCTGAGCATACCCAGCCCACTCGGGGTGAAAATGGCAAAAAACACAGTTGATGGACAGAATGTAGAACAATGTCATACATTCACCCCAGTACAAGGATCTGGGCCTAAATCCATCGTTTTTTTTGCACTCCACACCACCCTGGGTTAGACACTGGCTATATGCAAATCAGCTCTGACCCTGTGCCTCATGGGAACAGTCCAGTCCGAACTACCAAGCCATGTCTTTCCCAGACCGGAATCAAGCATCCAAGGACCGGTTTCTGGCTATCAGCCTTCTTCAGCCTGGATAGCTTGACTCCAGTGGTGTGGAGAGCCTGGGACTCACGTCTGAGCATACCCAGCCCACTCGGGGTGAAAATGGCAAAAAACACAGTTGATGGACAGAATGTAGAACAATGTCATACATTCACCCCGGTACAAGGATCTGGGCCTAAATCCATCGTTTTTTTGCACTCCACACCACCCTGGGTTAGACACTGGCTATATGCAAATCAGCTCTGACCCTGTGCCTCATGGGAACAGTCCAGTCCGAACTACCAAGCCATGTCTTTCCCAGACCGGAATCAAGCATCCAAGGACCGGTTTCTGGCTATCAGCCTTCTTCAGCCTGGATAGCTTGACTCCAGTGGTGTGGAGAGCCTGGGACTCACGTCTGAGCATACCCAGCCCACTCGGGGTGAAAATGGCAAAAAACACAGTTGATGGACAGAATGTAGAACAATGTCATACATTCACCCCAGTACAAGGATCTGGGCCTAAATCCATCATTTTTTTGCACTCCACACCAACCTGGGTTAGACACTGGCTATATGCAAATCAGCTCTGACCCTGTGCCTCATGGGAACAGTCCAGTCCGAACTACCAAGCCATGTCTTTCCCAGACCGGAATCAAGCATCCAAGGACCGGTTCCTGGCTATCAGCCTTCTTCAGCCTGGATAGCTTGACTCCAGTGGTGTGGAGAGCCTGGGACTCACGTCTGAGCATACCCAGCCCACTCGGGGTGAAAATGGCAAAAAACACAGTTGATGGACAGAATGTAGAACAATGTCACACATTCACCCCAGTACAAGGATCTGGGCCTAAATCCATCGTTTTTTTGCACTCCACACCACCCTGGATTAGACACTGGCTATATGCAAATCAGCTCTGACCCTGTGCCTCATGGGAACAGTCCAGTCCGAACTACCAAGCCATGTCTTTCCCAGACCGGAATCAAGCATCCAAGGACCGGTTTCTGGCTATCAGCCTTCTTCAGCCTGGATAGCTTGACTCCAGTGGTGTGGAGAGCCTGGGACTCACGTCTGAGCATACCCAGCCCACTCGGGGTGAAAATGGCAAAAAACACAGTTGATGGACAGAATGTAGAACAATGTCATACATTCACCCCAGTACAAGGATCTGGGCCTAAATCCATCGTTTTTTTGCACTCCACACCACCCTGGGTTAGAAACTGGCTATATGCAAATCAGCTCTGACCCTGTGCCTCATGGGAACAGTCCAGTCCGAACTACCAAGCCATGTCTTTCCCAGACCGGAATCAAGCATCCAAGGACCGGTTTCTGGCTATCAGCCTTCTTCAGCCTGGATAGCTTGACTCCAGTGGTGTGGAGAGCCTGGGACTCACGTCTGAGCATACCCAGCCCACTCGGGGTGAAAATGGCAAAAAACACAGTTGATGGACAGAATGTAGAACAATGTCATACATTCACCCCAGTACAAGGATCTTGGCCTAAATCCATCGTTTTTTTGCACTCCACACCACCCTGGGTTAGACACTGGCTATATGCAAATCAGCTCTGACCCTGTGCCTCATGGGAACAGTCCAGTCCGAACTACCAAGCCATGTCTTTCCCAGACCGGAATCAAGCATCCAAGGACCGGTTTCTGGCTATCAGCCTTCTTCAGCCTGGATAGCTTGACTCCAGTGGTGTGGAGAGCCTGGGACTCACGTCTGAGCATACCCAGCCCACTCGGGGTGAAAATGGCAAAAAACACAGTTGATGGACAGAATGTAGAACAATGTCATACATTCACCCCGGTACAAGGATCTGGGCCTAAATCCATCGTTTTTTTGCACTCCACACCACACTGGGTTAGACACTGGCTATATGCAAATCAGCTCTGACCCTGTGCCTCATGGGAACAGTCCAGTCCGAACTACCAAGCCATGTCTTTCCCAGACCGGAATCAAGCATCCAAGGACCGGTTTCTGGCTATCAGCCTTCTTCAGCCTGGATAGCTTGACTCCAGTGGTGTGGAGAGCCTGGGACTCACGTCTGAGCATACCCAGCCCACTCGGGGTGAAAATGGCAAAAAACACAGTTGATGGACAGAATGTAGAACAATGTCATACATTCACCCCACTACAAGGATCTGGGCCTAAATCCATCGTTTTTTTGCACTCCACACCACCCTGGGTTAGACACTGGCTATATGCAAATCAGCTCAGACCCTGTGCCTCATGGGAACAGTCCAGTCCGAACTACCAAGCCATGTCTTTCCCAGACCGGAATCAAGCATCCAAGGACCGGTTTCTGGCTATCAGCCTTCTTCAGCCTGGATAGCTTGACTCCAGTGGTGTGGAGAGCCTGGGACTCACGTCTGAGCATACCCAGCCCACTCGGGGTGAAAATGGCAAAAAACACAGTTCATGGACAGAATGTAAAACAATGTCATACATTCACCCCAGTACAAGGATCAGGGCCTAAATCCATCGTTTTTTTGCACTCCACACCACCCTGGGTTAGACACTGGCTATATGCAAATCAGCTCAGACCCTGTGCCTCATGGGAACAGTCCAGTCCGAACTACCAAGCCATGTCTTCCCCGGACCGGAATCAAGCATCCAAGGACCGGTTTCTGGCTATCAGCCTTCTTCAGCCTGGATAGCTTGACTCCAGTGGTGTGGAGTGCCTGGGACTCACGTCTGAGCATACCCAGCCCACTCGGGGTGAAAATGGCAAAAAACACAGTTGATGGACAGAATGTAGAACAATGTCATACATTCACCCCAGTACAAGGATCTGGGCCTAAATCCATCGTTTTTTTGCACTCCACACCACCCTGGGTTAGACACTGGCTATATGAAAATCAGCTCTGACCCTGTGCCTCATGGGAACAGTCCAGTCCGAACTACCAAGCCATGTCTTTCCCAGACCGGAATCAAGCATCCAAGGACCGGTTTCTGGCTATCAGCCTTCTTCAGCCTGGATAGCTTGACTCCAGTGGTGTGGAGAGCCTGGGACTCACGTCTGAGCATACCCAGCCCACTCGGGGTGAAAATGGCAAAAAACACAGTTGATGGACAGAATGTAGAACAATGTCATACATTCACCCCGGTACAAGGATCTGGGCCTAAATCCATCGTTTTTTTGCACTCCACACCACCCTGGGTTAGACACTGGCTATATGCAAATCAGCTCTGACCCTGTGCCTCATGGGAACAGTCCAGTCCGAACTACCAAGCCATGTCTTTCCCAGACCGGAATCAAGCATCCAAGGACCGGTTTCTGGCTATCAGCCTTCTTCATCCTGGATAGCTTGACTCCAGTGGTGTGGAGAGCCTGGGACTCACGTCTGAGCATACCCAGCCCACTCGGGGTGAAAATGGCAGAAAACACAGTTGATGGACAGAATGTAGAACAATGTCATACATTCACCCCACTACAAGGATCTGGGCCTAAATCCATCGTTTTTTTGCACTCCACACCACCCTGGGTTAGACACTGGCTATATGCAAATCAGCTCAGACCCTGTGCCTCATGGGAACAGTCCAGTCCGAACTACCAAGCCATGTCTTTCCCAGACCGGAATCAAGCATCCAAGGACCGGTTTCTGGCTATCAGCCTTCTTCAGCCTGGATAGCTTGACTCCAGTGGTGTGGAGAGCCTGGGACTCACGTCTGAGCATACCCAGCCCACTCGGGGTGAAAATGGCAGAAAACACAGTTGATGGACAGAATGTAGAACAATGTCATACATTCACCCCAGTACAAGGATCTGGGCCTAAATCCATCGTTTTTTTGCACTCCACACCACCCTGGATTAGACACTGGCTATATGCAAATCAGCTCTGACCCTGTGCCTCATGGGAACAGTCCAGTCCGAACTACCAAGCCATGTCTTTCCCAGACCGGAATCAAGCATCCAAGGACCGGTTTCTGGCTATCAGCCTTCTTCAGCCTGGATAGCTTGACTCCAGTGGTGTGGAGAGCCTGGGACTCACGTCTGAGCATACCCCGCCCACTCGGGGTGAAAATGGCAATAAACACAGTTGATGGACAGAATGTAGAACAATGTCATACATTCACCCCAGTACAAGGATCTGGGCCTAAATCCATCGTTTTTTTGCACTCCACACCACCCTGGGTTAGACACTGGCTATATGCAAATCAGCTCTGACCCTGTGCCTCATGGGAACAGTCCAGTCCGAACTACCAAGCCATGTCTTTCCCAGACCGGAATCAAGCATCCAAGGACCGGTTTCTGGCTATCAGCCTTCTTCAGCCTGGATAGCTTGACTCCAGTGGTGTGGAGAGCCTGGGACTCACGTCTGAGCATATCCAGCCCACTCGGGGTGAAAATGGCAAAAAACACAGTTGATGGACAGAATGTAGAACAATGTCATACATTCACCCCAGTACAAGGATCTGGGCCTAAATCCATCGTTTTTTTGCACTCCACACCACCCTGGGTTAGACACTGGCTATATGCAAATCAGCTCTGACCCTGTGCCTCATGGGAACAGTCCAGTCCGAACTACCAAGCCATGTCTTTCCCAATCCGGAATCAAGCATTCAAGGACCGGTTTCTGGCTATCAGCCTTCTTCAGCCTGGATAGCTTGACTCCAGTGGTGTGGAGAGCCTGGGACTCACGTCTGAGCATACCCAGCCCACTCGGGGTGAAAATGGCAAAAAACACAGTTGATGGACAGAATGTAGAACCATGTCATACATTCACCCCAGTACAAGGATCTGGGCCTAAATCCATCGTTTTTTTGCACTCCACACGACCCTGGGTTAGACACTGGCTATATGCAAATCAGCTCTGACCCTGTGCCTCATGGGAACAGTCCAGTCCAAACTACCAAGCCATGTCTTTCCCAGACCGGAATCAAGCATCCAAGGACCGGTTTCTGGCTATCAGCCTTCTTCAGCCTGGATAGCTTGACTCCAGTGGTGTGGAGAGCCTGGGACTCACGTCTGAGCCTACCCAGCCCACTCGGGGTGAAAATGGCAGAAAACACAGTTGATGGACAGAATGTAGAACAATGTCATACATTCACCCCAGTACAAGGATCTGGGCCTAAATCCATCGTTTTTTTGCACTCCACACCACCCTGGATTAGACACTGGCTATATGCAAATCAGCTCTGACCCTGTGCCTCATGGGAACAGTCCAGTCCGAACTACCAAGCCATGTCTTTCCCAGACCGGAATCAAGCATCCAAGGACCGGTTTCTGGCTATCAGCCTTCTTCAGCCTGGATAGCTTGACTCCAGTGGTGTGGAGAGCCTGGGACTCACGTCTGAGCATACCCCGCCCACTCGGGGTGAAAATGGCAATAAACACAGTTGATGGACAGAATGTAGAACAATGTCATACATTCACCCCAGTACAAGGATCTGGGCCTAAATCCATCGTTTTTTTGCACTCCACACCACCCTGGGTTAGACACTGGCTATATGCAAATCAGCTCTGACCCTGTGCCTCATGGGAACAGTCCAGTCCGAACTACCAAGCCATGTCTTTCCCAGACCGGAATCAAGCATCCAAGGACCGGTTTCTGGCTATCAGCCTTCTTCAGCCTGGATAGCTTGACTCCAGTGGTGTGGAGAGCCTGGGACTCACGTCTGAGCCTACCCAGCCCACTCGGGGTGAAAATGGCAGAAAACACAGTTGATGGACAGAATGTAGAACAATGTCATACATTCACCCCAGTACAAGGATCTGGGCCTAAATCCATCGTTTTTTTGCACTCCACACCACCCTGGATTAGACACTGGCTATATGCAAATCAGCTCTGACCCTGTGCCTCATGGGAACAGTCCAGTCCGAACTACCAAGCCATGTCTTTCCCAGACCGGAATCAAGCATCCAAGGACCGGTTTCTGGCTATCAGCCTTCTTCAGCCTGGATAGCTTGACTACAGTGGTGTGGAGAGCCTGGGACTCACGTCTGAGCATACCCCGCCCACTCGGGGTGAAAATGGCAATAAACACAGTTGATGGACAGAATGTAGAACAATGTCATACATTCACCCCAGTACAAGGATCTGGGCCTAAATCCATCGTTTTTTTGCACTCCACACCACCCTGGGTTAGACACTGGCTATATGCAAATCAGCTCTGACCCTGTGCCTCATGGGAACAGTCCAGTCCGAACTACCAAGCCATGTCTTTCCCAGACCGGAATCAAGCATCCAAGGACCGGTTTCTGGCTATCAGCCTTCTTCAGCCTGGATAGCTTGACTCCAGTGGTGTGGAGAGCCTGGGACTCACGTCTGAGCATATCCAGCCCACTCGGGGTGAAAATGGCAAAAAACACAGTTGATGGACAGAATGTAGAACAATGTCATACATTCACCCCAGTACAAGGATCTGGGCCTAAATCCATCGTTTTTTTGCACTCCACACCACCCTGGGTTAGACACTGGCTATATGCAAATCAGCTCAGACCCTGTGCCTCATGGGAACAGTCCAGTCCGAACTACCAAGCCATGTCTTTCCCAGACCGGAATCAAGCATCCAAGGACCGGTTTCTGGCTATCAGCCTTCTTCAGCCTGGATAGCTTGACTCCAGTGGTGTGGAGAGCCTGGGACTCACGTCTGAGCATACCCAGCCCACTCGGGGTGAAAATGGCAAAAAACACAGTTCATGGACAGAATGTAGAACAATGTCATACATTCACCCCAGTACAAGGATCAGGGCCTAAATCCATCGTTTTTTTGCACTCCACACCACCCTGGGTTAGACACTGGCTATATGCAAATCAGCTCAGACCCTGTGCCTCATGGGAACAGTCCAGTCCGAACTACCAAGCCATGTCTTTCCCAGACCGGAATCAAGCATCCAAGGACCGGTTTCTGGCTATCAGCCTTCTTCAGCCTGGATAGCTTGACTCCAGTGGTGTGGAGAGCCTGGGACTCACGTCTGAGCATACCCAGCCCACTCGGGGTGAAAATGGCAAAAAACACAGTTGATGGACAGAATGTAGAACAATGTCATACATTCACCCCAGTACAAGGATCTGGGCCTAAATCCATCGTTTTTTTGCACTCCACACCACCCTGGGTTAGACACTGGCTATATGAAAATCAGCTCTGACCCTGTGCCTCATGGGAACAGTCCAGTCCGAACTACCAAGCCATGTCTTTCCCAGACCGGAATCAAGCATCCAAGGACCGGTTTCTGGCTATCAGCCTTCTTCAGCCTGGATAGCTTGACTCCAGTGGTGTGGAGAGCCTGGGACTCACGTCTGAGCATACCCAGCCCACTCGGGGTGAAAATGGCAAAAAACACAGTTGATGGACAGAATGTAGAACAATGTCATACATTCACCCCGGTACAAGGATCTGGGCCTAAATCCATCGTTTTTTTGCACTCCACTCCACCCTGGGTTAGACACTGGCTATATGCAAATCAGCTCTGACCCTGTGCCTCATGGGAACAGTCCAGTCCGAACTACCAAGCCATGTCTTTCCCAGACCGGAATCAAGCATCCAAGGACCGGTTTCTGGCTATCAGCCTTCTTCATCCTGGATAGCTTGACTCCAGTGGTGTGGAGAGCCTGGGACTCACGTCTGAGCATACCCAGCCCACTCGGGGTGAAAATGGCAGAAAACACAGTTGATGGACAGAATGTAGAACAATGTCATACATTCACCCCAGTACAAGGATCTGGGCCTAAATCCATCGTTTTTTTGCACTCCACACCACCCTGGGTTAGACACTGGCTATATGAAAATCAGCTCTGACCCTGTGCCTCATGGGAACAGTCCAGTCCGAACTACCAAGCCATGTCTTTCCCAGACCGGAATCAAGCATCCAAGGACCGGTTTCTGGCTATCAGCCTTCTTCAGCCTGGATAGCTTGACTCCAGTGGTGTGGAGAGCCTGGGACTCACGTCTGAGCATACCCAGCCCACTCGGGGTGAAAATGGCAAAAAACACAGTTGATGGACAGAATGTAGAACAATGTCATACATTCACCCCGGTACAAGGATCTGGGCCTAAATCCATCGTTTTTTTGCACTCCACACCACCCTGGGTTAGACACTGGCTATATGCAAATCAGCTCTGACCCTGTGCCTCATGGGAACAGTCCAGTCCGAACTACCAAGCCATGTCTTTCCCAGACCGGAATCAAGCATCCAAGGACCGGTTTCTGGCTATCAGCCTTCTTCATCCTGGATAGCTTGACTCCAGTGGTGTGGAGAGCCTGGGACTCACGTCTGAGCATACCCAGCCCACTCGGGGTGAAAATGGCAAAAAACACAGTTGATGGACAGAATGTAGAACAATGTCATACATTCACCCCACTACAAGGATCTGGGCCTAAATCCATCGTTTTTTTGCACTCCACACCACCCTGGGTTAGACACTGGCTATATGCAAATCAGCTCAGACCCTGTGCCTCATGGGAACAGTCCAGTCCGAACTACCAAGCCATGTCTTTCCCAGACCGGAATCAAGCATCCAAGGACCGGTTTCTGGCTATCAGCCTTCTTCAGCCTGGATAGCTTGACTCCAGTGGTGTGGAGAGCCTGGGACTCACGTCTGAGCATACCCAGCCCACTCGGGGTGATAATGGCAGAAAACACAGTTGATGGACAGAATGTAGAACAATGTCATACATTCACCCCAGTACAAGGATCTGGGCCTAAATCCATCGTTTTTTTGCACTCCACACCACCCTGGATTAGACACTGGCTATATGCAAATCAGCTCTGACCCTGTGCCTCATGGGAACAGTCCAGTCCGAACTACCAAGCCATGTCTTTCCCAGACCGGAATCAAGCATCCAAGGACCGGTTTCTGGCTATCAGCCTTCTTCAGCCTGGATAGCTTGACTCCAGTGGTGTGGAGAGCCTGGGACTCACGTCTGAGCATACCCCGCCCACTCGGGGTGAAAATGGCAATAAACACAGTTGATGGACAGAATGTAGAACAATGTCATACATTCACCCCAGTACAAGGATCTGGGCCTAAATCCATCGTTTTTTTGCACTCCACACCACCCTGGGTTAGACACTGGCTATATGCAAATCAGGTCTGACCCTGTGCCTCATGGGAACAGTCCAGTCCGAACTACCAAGCCATGTCTTTCCCAGACCGGAATCAAGCATCCAAGGACCGGTTTCTGGCTATCAGCCTTCTTCAGCCTGGATAGCTTGACTCCAGTGGTGTGGAGAGCCTGGGACTCACGTCTGAGCATATCCAGCCCACTCGGGGTGAAAATGGCAAAAAACACAGTTGATGGACAGAATGTAGAACAATGTCATACATTCACCCCAGTACAAGGATCTGGGCCTAAATCCATCGTTTTTTTGCACTCCACACCACCCTGGGTTAGACACTGGCTATATGCAAATCAGCTCTGACCCTGTGCCTCATGGGAACAGTCCAGTCCGAACTACCAAGCCATGTCTTTCCCAATCCGGAATCAAGCATTCAAGGACCGGTTTCTGGCTATCAGCCTTCTTCAGCCTGGATAGCTTGACTCCAGTGGTGTGGAGAGCCTGGGACTCACGTCTGAGCATACCCAGCCCACTCGGGGTGAAAATGGCAAAAAACACAGTTGATGGACAGAATGTAGAACCATGTCATACATTCACCCCAGTACAAGGATCTGGGCCTAAATCCATCGTTTTTTTGCACTCCACACGACCCTGGGTTAGACACTGGCTATATGCAAATCAGCTCTGACCCTGTGCCTCATGGGAACAGTCCAGTCCAAACTACCAAGCCATGTCTTTCCCAGACCGGAATCAAGCATCCAAGGACCGGTTTCTGGCTATCAGCCTTCTTCAGCCTGGATAGCTTGACTCCAGTGGTGTGGAGAGCCTGGGACTCACGTCTGAGCCTACCCAGCCCACTCGGGGTGAAAATGGCAGAAAACACAGTTGATGGACAGAATGTAGAACAATGTCATACATTCACCCCAGTACAAGGATCTGGGCCTAAATCCATCGTTTTTTTGCACTCCACACCACCCTGGATTAGACACTGGCTATATGCAAATCAGCTCTGACCCTGTGCCTCATGGGAACAGTCCAGTCCGAACTACCAAGCCATGTCTTTCCCAGACCGGAATCAAGCATCCAAGGACCGGTTTCTGGCTATCAGCCTTCTTCAGCCTGGATAGCTTGACTCCAGTGGTGTGGAGAGCCTGGGACTCACGTCTGAGCATACCCCGCCCACTCGGGGTGAAAATGGCAATAAACACAGTTGATGGACAGAATGTAGAACAATGTCATACATTCACCCCAGTACAAGGATCTGGGCCTAAATCCATCGTTTTTTTGCACTCCACACCACCCTGGGTTAGACACTGGCTATATGCAAATCAGCTCTGACCCTGTGCCTCATGGGAACAGTCCAGTCCGAACTACCAAGCCATGTCTTTCCCAGACCGGAATCAAGCATCCAAGGACCGGTTTCTGGCTATCAGCCTTCTTCAGCCTGGATAGCTTGACTCCAGTGGTGTGGAGAGCCTGGGACTCACGTCTGAGCATATCCAGCCCACTCGGGGTGAAAATGGCAAAAAACACAGTTGATGGACAGAATGTAGAACAATGTCATACATTCACCCCAGTACAAGGATCTGGGCCTAAATCCATCGTTTTTTTGCACTCCACACCACCCTGGGTTAGACACTGGCTATATGCAAATCAGCTCTGACCCTGTGCCTCATGGGAACAGTCCAGTCCGAACTACCAAGCCATGTCTTTTCCCAATCCGGAATCAAGCATTCAAGGACCGGTTTCTGGCTATCAGCCTTCTTCAGCCTGGATAGCTTGACTCCAGTGGTGTGGAGAGCCTGGGACTCACGTCTGAGCATACCCAGCCCACTCGGGGTGAAAATGGCAAAAAACACAGTTGATGGACAGAATGTAGAACAATGTCATACATTCACCCCAGTACAAGGATCTGGGCCTAAATCCATCGTTTTTTTGCACTCCACACGACCCTGGGTTAGACACTGGCTATATGCAAATCAGCTCTGACCCTGTGCCTCATGGGAACAGTCCAGTCCAAACTACCAAGCCATGTCTTTCCCAGACCGGAATCAAGCATCCAAGGACCGGTTTCTGGCTATAAGCCTTCTTCAGCCTGGATAGCTTGACTCCAGTGGTGTGGAGAGCCTGGGACTCACGTCTGAGCATACCCAGCCCACTCGGGGTGAAAATGGCAAAAAACACAGTTGATGGACAGAATGTAGAACAATGTCATACATTCACCCCAGTACAAGGATCTGGGCCTAAATCCATCGTTTTTTTGCACTCCACACCACCCTGGGTTAGACACTGGCTATATGCAAATCAGCTCTGACCCTGTGCCTCATGGGAACAGTCCAGTCTGAACTACCAAGCCATGTCTTTCCCAGACCGGAATCAAGCATCCAAGGACCGGTTTCTGGCTATCAGCCTGGATAGCTTGACTCCAGTGGTGTGGAGAGCCTGGGACTCACGTCTGAGCATACCCAGCCCACTCGGGGTGAAAATGGCAAAAAACACAGTTGATGGACAGAATGTAGAACAATGTCATACATTCACCCCAGTACAAGGATCTGGGCCTAAATCCATCGTTTTTTTGCACTCCACACCACCCTGGGTTAGACACTGGCTATATGCAAATCAGCTCTGACCCTGTGCCTCATGGGAACAGTCCAGTCCGAACTACCAAGCCATGTCTTTCCCAAACCCGAATCAAGCATCCAGGGACCGGTTTCTGGCTATCAGCCTTCTTCAGCCTGGATAGCTTGACTCCAGTGGTGTGGAGAGCCTGGGACTCACGTCTGAGCATACCCAGCCCACTCGGGGTGAAAATGGCAAAAAACACAGTTGATGGACAGAATGTAGAACAATGTCATACATTCACCCCAGTACAAGGATCTGGGCCTAAATCCATTGTTTTTTTGCACTCCACACCACCCTGGGTTAGACACTGGCTATATGCAAATCAGCTCTGACCCTGTGCCTCATGGGAACAGTTCAGTCCGAACTACCAAGCCATGTCTTTCCCAGACCGGAATCAAGCATCCACGGACCGGTTTCTGGCTATCAGCCTTCTTCAGCCTGGATAGCTTGACTCCAGTGGTGTGGAGAGCCTGGGACTCACGTCTGAGCATACCCAGCCCACTCGGGGTGAAAATGGCAAAAAACACAGTTGATGGACAGAATGTAGAACAATGTCATACATTCACCCCAGTACAAGGATCTGGGCCTAAATCCATCGTTTTTTTGCACTCCACACCACCCTGGGTTAGACACTGGCTATATGCAAATCAGCTCTGACCCTGTGCCTCATGGGAACAGTCCAGTCCGAACTACCAAGCCATGTCTTTCCCAGACCGGAATCAAGCATCCAAGGACCGGTTTCTGGCTATCAGCCTTCTTCAGCCTGGATAGCTTGACTCCAGTGGTGTGGAGAGCCTGGGACTCACGTCTGAGCATACCCAGCCCACTCGGGGTGAAAATGGCAAAAAACACAGTTGATGGACAGAATGTAGAACAATGTCATACATTCACCCCGGTACAAGGATCTGGGCCTAAATCCATCGTTTTTTTGCACTCCACACCACCCTGGGTTAGACACTGGCTATATGCAAATCAGCTCTGACCCTGTGCCTCATGGGAACAGTCCAGTCTGAACTACCAAGCCATGTCTTTCCCAGACCGGAATCAAGCATCCAAGGACCGGTTTCTGGCTATCAGCCTTCTTCAGCCTGGATAGCTTGACTCCAGTGGTGTGGAGAGCCTGGGACTCACGTCTGAGCATACCCAGCCCACTCGGGGTGAAAATGGCAAAAAACACAGTTGATGGACAGAATATAGAACAATGTCATACATTCACCCCAGTACAAGGATCTGGGCCTAAATCCATCGTTTTTTTGCACTCCACACCACCCTGGGTTAGACACTGGCTATATGCAAATCAGCTCTGACCCTGTGCCTCATGGGAACAGTCCAGTCCGAACTACCAAGCCATGTCTTTCCCAGACCGGAATCAAGCATCCAAGGACCGGTTCCTGGCTATCAGCCTTCTTCAGCCTGGATAGCTTGACTCCAGTGGTGTGGAGAGCCTGGGACTCACGTCTGAGCATACCCAGCCCACTCGGGGTGAAAATGGCAAAAAACACAGTTGATGGACAGAATGTAGAACAATGTCATACATTCACCCCAGTACAAGGATCTGGGCCTAAATCCATCGTTTTTTTGCACTCCACACCACCCTGGATTAGACACTGGCTATATGCAAATCAGCTCTGACCCTGTGCCTCATGGGAACAGTCCAGTCCGAACTACCAAGCCATGTCTTTCCCAGACCGGAATCAAGCATCCAAGGACCGGTTTCTGGCTATCAGCCTTCTTCAGCCTGGATAGCTTGACTCCAGTGGTGTGGAGAGCCTGGGACTCACGTCTGAGCATACCCAGCCCACTCGGGGTGAAAATGGCAAAAAACGCAGTTGATGGACAGAATGTAGAACAATGTCATACATTCACCCCAGTACAAGGATCTGGGCCTAAATCCATCGTTTTTTTGCACTCCACACCACCCTGGGTTAGAAACTGGCTATATGCAAATCAGCTCTGACCCTGTGCCTCATGGGAACAGTCCAGTCCGAACTACCAAGCCATGTCTTTCCCAGACCGGAATCAAGCATCCAAGGACCGGTTTCTGGCTATCAGCCTTCTTCAGCCTGGATAGCTTGACTCCAGTGGTGTGGAGAGCCTGGGACTCACGTCTGAGCATACCCAGCCCACTCGGGGTGAAAATGGCAAAAAACACAGTTGATGGACAGAATGTAGAACAATGTCATACATTCACCCCAGTACAAGGATCTTGGCCTAAATCCATCGTTTTTTTGCACTCCACACCACCCTGGGTTAGACACTGGCTATATGCAAATCAGCTCTGACCCTGTGCCTCATGGGAACAGTCCAGTCCGAACTACCAAGCCATGTCTTTCCCAGACCGGAATCAAGCATCCAAGGACTGGTTTCTGGCTATCAGCCTTCTTCAGCCTGGATAGCTTGACTCCAGTGGTGTGGAGAGCCTGGGACTCACGTCTGAGCATACCCAGCCCACTCGGGGTGAAAATGGCAAAAAACACAGTTGATGGACAGAATGTAGAACAATGTCATACATTCACCCCGGTACAAGGATCTGGGCCTAAATCCATCGTTTTTTTGCACTCCACACCACACTGGGTTAGACACTGGCTATATGCAAATCAGCTCTGACCCTGTGCCTCATGGGAACAGTCCAGTCCGAACTACCAAGCCATGTCTTTCCCAGACCGGAATCAAGCATCCAAGGACCGGTTTCTGGCTATCAGCCTTCTTCAGCCTGGATAGCTTGACTCCAGTGGTGTGGAGAGCCTGGGACTCACGTCTGAGCATACCCAGCCCACTCGGGGTGAAAATGGCAAAAAACACAGTTGATGGACAGAATGTAGAACAATGTCATACATTCACCCCAGTACAAGGATCTGGGCCTAAATCCATCGTTTTTTTGCACTCCACACCACCCTGGGTTAGACACTGGCTATATGCAAATCAGCTCTGACCCTGTGCCTCATGGGAACAGTCCAGTCTGAACTACCAAGCCATGTCTTTCCCAGACCGGAATCAAGCATCCAAGGACCGGTTTCTGGCTATCAGCCTTCTTCAGCCT
This sequence comes from Lissotriton helveticus, assembly GCF_964261635.1. Classification (NCBI taxonomy): domain Eukaryota; kingdom Metazoa; phylum Chordata; class Amphibia; order Caudata; family Salamandridae; genus Lissotriton; species Lissotriton helveticus. The sequence goes on from NC_136068.1 coordinate 768,875,820, forward strand.
GGATAGCTTGACTCCAGTGGTGTGGAGAGCCTGGGACTCACGTCTGAGCATACCCAGCCCACTCGGGGTGAAAATGGCAAAAAACACAGTTGATGGACAGAATGTAGAACAATGTCATACATTCACCCCAGTACAAGGATCTGGGCCTAAATCCATCGTTTTTTTGCACTCCACACCACCCTGGGTTAGACACTGGCTATATGCAAATCAGCTCTGACCCTGTGCCTCATGGGAACAGTCCAGTCCGAACTACCAAGCCATGTCTTTCCCAAACCCGAATCAAGCATCCAGGGACCGGTTTCTGGCTATCAGCCTTCTTCAGCCTGGATAGCTTGACTCCAGTGGTGTGGAGAGCCTGGGACTCACGTCTGAGCATACCCAGCCCACTCGGGGTGAAAATGGCAAAAAACACAGTTGATGGACAGAATGTAGAACAATGTCATACATTCACCCCAGTACAAGGATCTGGGCCTAAATCCATCGTTTTTTTGCACTCCACACCACCCTGGGTTAGACACTGGCTATATGCAAATCAGCTCTGACCCTGTGCCTCATGGGAACAGTTCAGTCCGAACTACCAAGCCATGTCTTTCCCAGACCGGAATCAAGCATCCACGGACCGGTTTCTGGCTATCAGCCTTCTTCAGCCTGGATAGCTTGACTCCAGTGGTGTGGAGAGCCTGGGACTCACGTCTGAGCATACCCAGCCCACTCGGGGTGAAAATGGCAAAAAACACAGTTGATGGACAGAATGTAGAACAATGTCATACATTCACCCCAGTACAAGGATCTGGGCCTAAATCCATCGTTTTTTTGCACTCCACACCACCCTGGGTTAGACACTGGCTATATGCAAATCAGCTCTGACCCTGTGCCTCATGGGAACAGTCCAGTCCGAACTACCAAGCCATGTCTTTCCCAGACCGGAATCAAGCATCCAAGGACCGGTTTCTGGCTATCAGCCTTCTTCAGCCTGGATAGCTTGACTCCAGTGGTGTGGAGAGCCTGGGACTCACGTCTGAGCATACCCAGCCCACTCGGGGTGAAAATGGCAAAAAACACAGTTGATGGACAGAATGTAGAACAATGTCATACATTCACCCCAGTACAAGGATCTGGGCCTAAATCCATCGTTTTTTTGCACTCCACACCACCCTGGGTTAGACACTGGCTATATGCAAATCAGCTCTGACCCTGTGCCTCATGGGAACAGTCCAGTCCGAACTACCAAGCCATGTCTTTCCCAGACCGGAATCAAGCATCCAAGGACCGGTTTCTGGCTATCAGCCTTCTTCAGCCTGGATAGCTTGACTCCAGTGGTGTGGAGAGCCTGGGACTCACGTCTGAGCATACCCAGCCCACTCGGGGTGAAAATGGCAAAAAACACAGTTGATGGACAGAATGTAGAACAATGTCATACATTCACCCCGGTACAAGGATCTGGGCCTAAATCCATCGTTTTTTTGCACTCCACACCACCCTGGGTTAGACACTGGCTATATGCAAATCAGCTCTGACCCTGTGCCTCATGGGAACAGTCCAGTCCGAACTACCAAGCCATGTCTTTCCCAGACCGGAATCAAGCATCCAAGGACCGGTTTCTGGCTATCAGCCTTCTTCAGCCTGGATAGCTTGACTCCAGTGGTGTGGAGAGCCTGGGACTCACGTCTGAGCATACCCAGCCCACTCGGGGTGAAAATGGCAAAAAACACAGTTGATGGACAGAATGTAGAACAATGTCATACATTCACCCCAGTACAAGGATCTGGGCCTAAATCCATCGTTTTTTTGCACTCCACACCACCCTGGGTTAGACACTGGCTATATGCAAATCAGCTCTGACCCTGTGCCTCATGGGAACAGTCCAGTCCGAACTACCAAGCCATGTCTTTCCCAGACCGGAATCAAGCATCCAAGGACCGGTTCCTGGCTATCAGCCTTCTTCAGCCTGGATAGCTTGACTCCAGTGGTGTGGAGAGCCTGGGACTCACGTCTGAGCATACCCAGCCCACTCGGGGTGAAAATGGCAAAAAACACAGTTGATGGACAGAATGTAGAACAATGTCATACATTCACCCCAGTACAAGGATCTGGGCCTAAATCCATCGTTTTTTTGCACTCCACACCACCCTGGATTAGACACTGGCTATATGCAAATCAGCTCTGACCCTGTGCCTCATGGGAACAGTCCAGTCCGAACTACCAAGCCATGTCTTTCCCAGACCGGAATCAAGCATCCAAGGACCGGTTTCTGGCTATCAGCCTTCTTCAGCCTGGATAGCTTGACTCCAGTGGTGTGGAGAGCCTGGGACTCACGTCTGAGCATACCCAGCCCACTCGGGGTGAAAATGGCAAAAAACGCAGTTGATGGACAGAATGTAGAACAATGTCATACATTCACCCCAGTACAAGGATCTGGGCCTAAATCCATCGTTTTTTTGCACTCCACACCACCCTGGGTTAGAAACTGGCTATATGCAAATCAGCTCTGACCCTGTGCCTCATGGGAACAGTCCAGTCCGAACTACCAAGCCATGTCTTTCCCAGACCGGAATCAAGCATCCAAGGACCGGTTTCTGGCTATCAGCCTTCTTCAGCCTGGATAGCTTGACTCCAGTGGTGTGGAGAGCCTGGGACTCACGTCTGAGCCTACCCAGCCCACTCGGGGTGAAAATGGCAGAAAACACAGTTGATGGACAGAATGTAGAACAATGTCATACATTCACCCCAGTACAAGGATCTGGGCCTAAATCCATCGTTTTTTTGCACTCCACACCACCCTGGATTAGACACTGGCTATATGCAAATCAGCTCTGACCCTGTGCCTCATGGGAACAGTCCAGTCCGAACTACCAAGCCATGTCTTTCCCAGACCGGAATCAAGCATCCAAGGACCGGTTTCTGGCTATCAGCCTTCTTCAGCCTGGATAGCTTGACTCCAGTGGTGTGGAGAGCCTGGGACTCACGTCTGAGCATACCCCGCCCACTCGGGGTGAAAATGGCAATAAACACAGATGATGGACAGAATGTAGAACAATGTCATACATTCACCCCAGTACAAGGATCTGGGCCTAAATCCATCGTTTTTTTGCACTCCACACCACCCTGGGTTAGACACTGGCTATATGCAAATCAGCTCTGACCCTGTGCCTCATGGGAACAGTCCAGTCCGAACTACCAAGCCATGTCTTTCCCAGACCGGAATCAAGCATCCAAGGACCGGTTTCTGGCTATCAGCCTTCTTCAGCCTGGATAGCTTGACTCCAGTGGTGTGGAGAGCCTGGGACTCACGTCTGAGCATACCCAGCCCACTCGGGGTGAAAATGGCAAAAAACACAGTTGATGGACAGAATGTAGAACAATGTCATACATTCACCCCAGTACAAGGATCTGGGCCTAAATCCATCGTTTTTTTGCACTCCACACCACCCTGGGTTAGACACTGGCTATATGCAAATCAGCTCTGACCCTGTGCCTCATGGGAACAGTCCAGTCCGAACTACCAAGCCATGTCTTTCCCAGACCGGAATCAAGCATCCAAGGACCGGTTCCTGGCTATCAGCCTTCTTCAGCCTGGATAGCTTGACTCCAGTGGTGTGGAGAGCCTGGGACTCACGTCTGAGCATACCCAGCCCACTCGGGGTGAAAATGGCAAAAAACACAGTTGATGGACAGAATGTAGAACAATGTCATACATTCACCCCAGTACAAGGATCTGGGCCTAAATCCATCGTTTTTTTGCACTCCACACCACCCTGGATTAGACACTGGCTATATGCAAATCAGCTCTGACCCTGTGCCTCATGGGAACAGTCCAGTCCGAACTACCAAGCCATGTCTTTCCCAGACCGGAATCAAGCATCCAAGGACCGGTTTCTGGCTATCAGCCTTCTTCAGCCTGGATAGCTTGACTCCAGTGGTGTGGAGAGCCTGGGACTCACGTCTGAGCATACCCAGCCCACTCGGGGTGAAAATGGCAAAAAACGCAGTTGATGGACAGAATGTAGAACAATGTCATACATTCACCCCAGTACAAGGATCTGGGCCTAAATCCATCGTTTTTTTGCACTCCACACCACCCTGGGTTAGAAACTGGCTATATGCAAATCAGCTCTGACCCTGTGCCTCATGGGAACAGTCCAGTCCGAACTACCAAGCCATGTCTTTCCCAGACCGGAATCAAGCATCCAAGGACCGGTTTCTGGCTATCAGCCTTCTTCAGCCTGGATAGCTTGACTCCAGTGGTGTGGAGAGCCTGGGACTCACGTCTGAGCCTACCCAGCCCACTCGGGGTGAAAATGGCAGAAAACACAGTTGATGGACAGAATGTAGAACAATGTCATACATTCACCCCAGTACAAGGATCTGGGCCTAAATCCATCGTTTTTTTGCACTCCACACCACCCTGGATTAGACACTGGCTATATGCAAATCAGCTCTGACCCTGTGCCTCATGGGAACAGTCCAGTCCGAACTACCAAGCCATGTCTTTCCCAGACCGGAATCAAGCATCCAAGGACCGGTTTCTGGCTATCAGCCTTCTTCAGCCTGGATAGCTTGACTCCAGTGGTGTGGAGAGCCTGGGACTCACGTCTGAGCATACCCCGCCCACTCGGGGTGAAAATGGCAATAAACACAGTTGATGGACAGAATGTAGAACAATGTCATACATTCACCCCAGTACAAGGATCTGGGCCTAAATCCATCGTTTTTTTGCACTCCACACCACCCTGGGTTAGACACTGGCTATATGCAAATCAGCTCTGACCCTGTGCCTCATGGGAACAGTCCAGTCCGAACTACCAAGCCATGTCTTTCCCAGACCGGAATCAAGCATCCAAGGACCGGTTTCTGGCTATCAGCCTTCTTCAGCCTGGATAGCTTGACTCCAGTGGTGTGGAGAGCCTGGGACTCACGTCTGAGCATACCCAGCCCACTCGGGGTGAAAATGGCAAAAAACACAGTTGATGGACAGAATGTAGAACAATGTCATACATTCACCCCAGTACAAGGATCTGGGCCTAAATCCATCGTTTTTTTGCACTCCACACCACCCTGGGTTAGACACTGGCTATATGCAAATCAGCTCTGACCCTGTGCCTCATGGGAACAGTCCAGTCCGAACTACCAAGCCATGTCTTTCCCAGACCGGAATCAAGCATCCAAGGACCGGTTTCTGGCTATCAGCCTTCTTCAGCCTGGATAGCTTGACTCCAGTGGTGTGGAGAGCCTGGGACTCACGTCTGAGCATACCCAGCCCACTCGGGGTGAAAATGGCAAAAAACACAGTTGATGGACAGAATGTAGAACAATGTCATACATTCACCCCAGTACAAGGATCTGGGCCTAAATCCATCGTTTTTTTGCACTCCACACCACCCTGGGTTAGACACTGGCTATATGCAAATCAGCTCTGACCCTGTGCCTCATGGGAACAGTCCAGTCCGAACTACCAAGCCATGTCTTTCCCAGACCGGAATCAAGCATCCAAGGACCGGTTCCTGGCTATCAGCCTTCTTCAGCCTGGATAGCTTGACTCCAGTGGTGTGGAGAGCCTGGGACTCACGTCTGAGCATACCCAGCCCACTCGGGGTGAAAATGGCAAAAAACACAGTTGATGGACAGAATGTAGAACAATGTCATACATTCACCCCAGTACAAGGATCTGGGCCTAAATCCATCGTTTTTTTGCACTCCACACCACCCTGGATTAGACACTGGCTATATGCAAATCAGCTCTGACCCTGTGCCTCATGGGAACAGTCCAGTCCGAACTACCAAGCCATGTCTTTCCCAGACCGGAATCAAGCATCCAAGGACCGGTTTCTGGCTATCAGCCTTCTTCAGCCTGGATAGCTTGACTCCAGTGGTGTGGAGAGCCTGGGACTCACGTCTGAGCATACCCAGCCCACTCGGGGTGAAAATGGCAAAAAACGCAGTTGATGGACAGAATGTAGAACAATGTCATACATTCACCCCAGTACAAGGATCTGGGCCTAAATCCATCGTTTTTTTGCACTCCACACCACCCTGGGTTAGAAACTGGCTATATGCAAATCAGCTCTGACCCTGTGCCTCATGGGAACAGTCCAGTCCGAACTACCAAGCCATGTCTTTCCCAGACCGGAATCAAGCATCCAAGGACCGGTTTCTGGCTATCAGCCTTCTTCAGCCTGGATAGCTTGACTCCAGTGGTGTGGAGAGCCTGGGACTCACGTCTGAGCATACCCCGCCCACTCGGGGTGAAAATGGCAATAAACACAGTTGATGGACAGAATGTAGAACAATGTCATACATTCACCCCAGTACAAGGATCTGGGCCTAAATCCATCGTTTTTTTGCACTCCACACCACCCTGGGTTAGACACTGGCTATATGCAAATCAGCTCTGACCCTGTGCCTCATGGGAACAGTCCAGTCCGAACTACCAAGCCATGTCTTTCCCAGACCGGAATCAAGCATCCAAGGACCGGTTTCTGGCTATCAGCCTTCTTCAGCCTGGATAGCTTGACTCCAGTGGTGTGGAGAGCCTGGGACTCACGTCTGAGCATATCCAGCCCACTCGGGGTGAAAATGGCAAAAAACACAGTTGATGGACAGAATGTAGAACAATGTCATACATTCACCCCAGTACAAGGATCTGGGCCTAAATCCATCGTTTTTTTGCACTCCACACCACCCTGGGTTAGACACTGGCTATATGCAAATCAGCTCTGACCCTGTGCCTCATGGGAACAGTCCAGTCCGAACTACCAAGCCATGTCTTTTCCCAATCCGGAATCAAGCATTCAAGGACCGGTTTCTGGCTATCAGCCTTCTTCAGCCTGGATAGCTTGACTCCAGTGGTGTGGAGAGCCTGGGACTCACGTCTGAGCATACCCAGCCCACTCGGGGTGAAAATGGCAAAAAACACAGTTGATGGACAGAATGTAGAACAATGTCATACATTCACCCCAGTACAAGGATCTGGGCCTAAATCCATCGTTTTTTTGCACTCCACACGACCCTGGGTTAGACACTGGCTATATGCAAATCAGCTCTGACCCTGTGCCTCATGGGAACAGTCCAGTCCAAACTACCAAGCCATGTCTTTCCCAGACCGGAATCAAGCATCCAAGGACCGGTTTCTGGCTATCAGCCTTCTTCAGCCTGGATAGCTTGACTCCAGTGGTGTGGAGAGCCTGGGACTCACGTCTGAGCATACTCAGCCCACTCGGGGTGAAAATGGCAAAAAACACAGTTGATGGACAGAATGTAGAACAATGTCATACATTCACCCCAGTACAAGGATCTGGGCCTAAATCCATCGTTTTTTTGCACTCCACACCACCCTGGGTTAGACACTGGCTATATGCAAATCAGCTCTGACCCTGTGCCTCATGGGAACAGTCCAGTCTGAACTACCAAGCCATGTCTTTCCCAGACCGGAATCAAGCATCCAAGGACCGGTTTCTGGCTATCAGCCTGGATAGCTTGACTCCAGTGGTGTGGAGAGCCTGGGACTCACGTCTGAGCATACCCAGCCCACTCGGGGTGAAAATGGCAAAAAACACAGTTGATGGACAGAATGTAGAACAATGTCATACATTCACCCCAGTACAAGGATCTGGGCCTAAATCCATCGTTTTTTTGCACTCCACACCACCCTGGGTTAGACACTGGCTATATGCAAATCAGCTCTGACCCTGTGCCTCATGGGAACAGTCCAGTCCGAACTACCAAGCCATGTCTTTCCCAAACCCGAATCAAGCATCCAGGGACCGGTTTCTGGCTATCAGCCTTCTTCAGCCTGGATAGCTTGACTCCAGTGGTGTGGAGAGCCTGGGACTCACGTCTGAGCATACCCAGCCCACTCGGGGTGAAAATGGCAAAAAACACAGTTGATGGACAGAATGTAGAACAATGTCATACATTCACCCCAGTACAAGGATCTGGGCCTAAATCCATCGTTTTTTTGCACTCCACACCACCCTGGGTTAGACACTGGCTATATGCAAATCAGCTCTGACCCTGTGCCTCATGGGAACAGTTCAGTCCGAACTACCAAGCCATGTCTTTCCCAGACCGGAATCAAGCATCCACGGACCGGTTTCTGGCTATCAGCCTTCTTCAGCCTGGATAGCTTGACTCCAGTGGTGTGGAGAGCCTGGGACTCACGTCTGAGCATACCCAGCCCACTCGGGGTGAAAATGGCAAAAAACACAGTTGATGGACAGAATGTAGAACAATGTCATACATTCACCCCAGTACAAGGATCTGGGCCTAAATCCATCGTTTTTTTGCACTCCACACCACCCTGGGTTAGACACTGGCTATATGCAAATCAGCTCTGACCCTGTGCCTCATGGGAACAGTCCAGTCGGAACTACCAAGCCATGTCTTTCCCAGACCGGAATCAAGCATCCAAGGACCGGTTTCTGGCTATCAGCCTTCTTCAGCCTGGATAGCTTGACTCCAGTGGTGTGGAGAGCCTGGGACTCACGTCTGAGCATACCCAGCCCACTCGGGGTGAAAATGGCAAAAAACACAGTTGATGGACAGAATGTAGAACAATGTCATACATTCACCCCAGTACAAGGATCTGGGCCTAAATCCATCGTTTTTTTGCACTCCACACCACCCTGGGTTAGACACTGGCTATATGCAAATCAGCTCTGACCCTGTGCCTCATGGGAACAGTCCAGTCCGAACTACCAAGCCATGTCTTTCCCAGACCGGAATCAAGCATCCAAGGACCGGTTTCTGGCTATCAGCCTTCTTCAGCCTGGATAGCTTGACTCCAGTGGTGTGGAGAGCCTGGGACTCACGTCTGAGCATACCCAGCCCACTCGGGGTGAAAATGGCAAAAAACACAGTTGATGGACAGAATGTAGAACAATGTCATACATTCACCCCGGTACAAGGATCTGGGCCTAAATCCATCGTTTTTTTGCACTCCACACCACCCTGGGTTAGACACTGGCTATATGCAAATCAGCTCTGACCCTGTGCCTCATGGGAACAGTCCAGTCCGAACTACCAAGCCATGTCTTTCCCAGACCGGAATCAAGCATCCAAGGACCGGTTTCTGGCTATCAGCCTTCTTCAGCCTGGATAGCTTGACTCCAGTGGTGTGGAGAGCCTGGGACTCACGTCTGAGCATACCCAGCCCACTCGGGGTGAAAATGGCAAAAAACACAGTTGATGGACAGAATGTAGAACAATGTCATACATTCACCCCAGTACAAGGATCTGGGCCTAAATCCATCGTTTTTTTGCACTCCACACCACCCTGGGTTAGACACTGGCTATATGCAAATCAGCTCTGACCCTGTGCCTCATGGGAACAGTCCAGTCCGAACTACCAAGCCATGTCTTTCCCAGACCGGAATCAAGCATCCAAGGACCGGTTCCTGGCTATCAGCCTTCTTCAGCCTGGATAGCTTGACTCCAGTGGTGTGGAGAGCCTGGGACTCACGTCTGAGCATACCCAGCCCACTCGGGGTGAAAATGGCAAAAAACACAGTTGATGGACAGAATGTAGAACAATGTCATACATTCACCCCAGTACAAGGATCTGGGCCTAAATCCATCGTTTTTTTGCACTCCACACCACCCTGGATTAGACACTGGCTATATGCAAATCAGCTCTGACCCTGTGCCTCATGGGAACAGTCCAGTCCGAACTACCAAGCCATGTCTTTCCCAGACCGGAATCAAGCATCCAAGGACCGGTTTCTGGCTATCAGCCTTCTTCAGCCTGGATAGCTTGACTCCAGTGGTGTGGAGAGCCTGGGACTCACGTCTGAGCATACCCAGCCCACTCGGGGTGAAAATGGCAAAAAACACAGTTGATGGACAGAATGTAGAACAATGTCATACATTCACCCCAGTACAAGGATCTTGGCCTAAATCCATCGTTTTTTTGCACTCCACACCACCCTGGGTTAGACACTGGCTATATGCAAATCAGCTCTGACCCTGTGCCTCATGGGAACAGTCCAGTCTGAACTACCAAGCCATGTCTTTCCCAGACCGGAATCAAGCATCCAAGGACCGGTTTCTGGCTATCAGCCTTCTTCAGCCTGGATAGCTTGACTCCAGTGGTGTGGAGAGCCTGGGACTCACGTCTGAGCATACCCAGCCCACTCGGGGTGAAAATGGCAAAAAACACAGTTGATGGACAGAATGTAGAACAATGTCATACATTCACCCCGGTACAAGGATCTGGGCCTAAATCCATCGTTTTTTTGCACTCCACACCACACTGGGTTAGACACTGGCTATATGCAAATCAGCTCTGACCCTGTGCCTCATGGGAACAGTCCAGTCCGAACTACCAAGCCATGTCTTTCCCAGACCGGAATCAAGCATCCAAGGACCGGTTTCTGGCTATCAGCCTTCTTCAGCCTGGATAGCTTGACTCCAGTGGTGTGGAGAGCCTGGGACTCACGTCTGAGCATACCCAGCCCACTCGGGGTGAAAATGGCAAAAAACACAGTTGATGGACAGAATGTAGAACAATGTCATACATTCACCCCAGTACAAGGATCTGGGCCTAAATCCATCGTTTTTTTGCACTCCACACCACCCTGGGTTAGACACTGGCTATATGCAAATCAGCTCTGACCCTGTGCCTCATGGGAACAGTCCAGTCTGAACTACCAAGCCATGTCTTTCCCAGACCGGAATCAAGCATCCAAGGACCGGTTTCTGGCTATCAGCCTTCTTCAGCCTGGATAGCTTGACTCCAGTGGTGTGGAGAGCCTGGGACTCACGTCTGAGCATACCCAGCCCACTCGGGGTGAAAATGGCAAAAAACACAGTTGATGGACAGAATGTAGAACAATGTCATACATTCACCCCAGTACAAGGATCTGGGCCTAAATCCATCGTTTTTTTGCACTCCACACCACCCTGGGTTAGACACTGGCTATATGCAAATCAGCTCTGACCCTGTGCCTCATGGGAACAGTCCAGTCCGAACTACCAAGCCATGTCTTTCCCAAACCCGAATCAAGCATCCAGGAACCGGTTTCTGGCTATCAGCCTTCTTCAGCCTGGATAGCTTGACTCCAGTGGTGTGGAGAGCCTGGGACTCACGTCTGAGCATACCCAGCCCACTCGGGGTGAAAATGGCAAAAAACACAGTTGATGGACAGAATGTAGAACAATGTCATACATTCACCCCAGTACAAGGATCTGGGCCTAAATCCATCGTTTTTTTGCACTCCACACCCCCCTGGGTTAGACACTGGCTATATGCAAATCAGCTCTGACCCTGTGCCTCATGGGAACAGTTCAGTCCGAACTACCAAGCCATGTCTTTCCCAGACCGGAATCAAGCATCCACGGACCGGTTTCTGGCTATCAGCCTTCTTCAGCCTGGATAGCTTGACTCCAGTGGTGTGGAGAGCCTGGGACTCACGTCTGAGCATACCCAGCCCACTCGGGGTGAAAATGGCAAAAAACACAGTTGATGGACAGAATGTAGAACAATGTCATACATTCACCCCAGTACAAGGATCTGGGCCTAAATCCATCGTTTTTTTGCACTCCACACCACCCTGGGTTAGACACTGGCTATATGCAAATCAGCTCTGACCCTGTGCCTCATGAGAACAGTCCAGTCCGAACTACCAAGCCATGTCTTTCCCAGACCGGAATCAAGCATCCAAGGACCGGTTTCTGGCTATCAGCCTTCTTCAGCCTGGATAGCTTGACTCCAGTGGTGTGGAGAGCCTGGGACTCACGTCTGAGCATACCCAGCCCACTCGGGGTGAAAATGGCAAAAAACACAGTTGATGGACAGAATGTAGAACAATGTCATACATTCACCCCAGTACAAGGATCTGGGCCTAAATCCATCGTTTTTTTGCACTCCACACCACCCTGGGTTAGACACTGGCTATATGCAAATCAGCTCTGACCCTGTGCCTCATGGGAACAGTCCAGTCCGAACTACCAAGCCATGTCTTTCCCAGACCGGAATCAAGCATCCAAGGACCGGTTTCTGGCTATCAGCCTTCTTCAGCCTGGATAGCTTGACTCCAGTGGTGTGGAGAGCCTGGGACTCACGTCTGAGCATACCCAGCCCACTCGGGGTGAAAATGGCAAAAAACACAGTTGATGGACAGAATGTAGAACAATGTCATACATTCACCCCGGTACAAGGATCTGGGCCTAAATCCATCGTTTTTTTGCACTCCACACCACCCTGGGTTAGACACTGGCTATATGCAAATCAGCTCTGACCCTGTGCCTCATGGGAACAGTCCAGTCCGAACTACCAAGCCATGTCTTTCCCAGACCGGAATCAAGCATCCAAGGACCGGTTTCTGGCTATCAGCCTTCTTCAGCCTGGATAGCTTGACTCCAGTGGTGTGGAGAGCCTGGGACTCACGTCTGAGCATACCCAGCCCACTCGGGGTGAAAATGGCAAAAAACACAGTTGATGGACAGAATGTAGAACAATGTCATACATTCACCCCAGTACAAGGATCTGGGCCTAAATCCATCGTTTTTTTGCACTCCACACCACCCTGGGTTAGACACTGGCTATATGCAAATCAGCTCTGACCCTGTGCCTCATGGGAACAGTCCAGTCCGAACTACCAAGCCATGTCTTTCCCAGACCGGAATCAAGCATCCAAGGACCGGTTCCTGGCTATCAGCCTTCTTCAGCCTGGATAGCTTGACTCCAGTGGTGTGGAGAGCCTGGGACTCACGTCTGAGCATACCCAGCCCACTCGGGGTGAAAATGGCAAAAAACACAGTTGATGGACAGAATGTAGAACAATGTCATACATTCACCCCAGTACAAGGATCTGGGCCTAAATCCATCGTTTTTTTGCACTCCACACCACCCTGGATTAGACACTGGCTATATGCAAATCAGCTCTGACCCTGTGCCTCATGGGAACAGTCCAGTCCGAACTACCAAGCCATGTCTTTCCCAGACCGGAATCAAGCATCCAAGGACCGGTTTCTGGCTATCAGCCTTCTTCAGCCTGGATAGCTTGACTCCAGTGGTGTGGAGAGCCTGGGACTCACGTCTGAGCATACCCAGCCCACTCGGGGTGAAAATGACAAAAAACGCAGTTGATGGACAGAATGTAGAACAATGTCATACATTCACCCCAGTACAAGGATCTGGGCCTAAATCCATCGTTTTTTTGCACTCCACACCACCCTGGGTTAGAATATGGCTATATGCAAATCAGCTCTGACCCTGTGCCTCATGGGAACAGTCCAGTCCGAACTACCAAGCCATGTCTTTCCCAGACCGGAATCAAGCATCCAAGGACCGGTTTCTGGCTATCAGCCTTCTTCAGCCTGGATAGCTTGACTCCAGTGGTGTGGAGAGCCTGGGACTCACGTCTGAGCATACCCAGCCCACTCGGGGTGAAAATGGCAAAAAACACAGTTGATGGACAGAATGTAGAACAATGTCATACATTCACCCCAGTACAAGGATCTTGGCCTAAATCCATCGTTTTTTTGCACTCCACACCACCCTGGGTTAGACACTGGCTATATGCAAATCAGCTCTGACCCTGTGCCTCATGGGAACAGTCCAGTCCGAACTACCAAGCCATGTCTTTCCCAGACCGGAATCAAGCATCCAAGGACCGGTTTCTGGCTATCAGCCTTCTTCAGCCTGGATAGCTTGACTCCAGTGGTGTGGAGAGCCTGGGACTCACGTCTGAGCATACCCAGCCCACTCGGGGTGAAAATGGCAAAAAACACAGTTCATGGACAGAATGTAGAACAATGTCATACATTCACCCCAGTACAAGGATCAGGGCCTAAATCCATCGTTTTTTTGCACTCCACACCACCCTGGGTTAGACACTGGCTATATGCAAATCAGCTCAGACCCTGTGCCTCATGGGAACAGTCCAGTCCGAACTACCAAGCCATGTCTTTCCCAGACCGGAATCAAGCATCCAAGGACCGGTTTCTGGCTATCAGCTTTCTTCAGCCTGGATAGCTTGACTCCAGTGGTGTGGAGAGCCTGGGACTCACGTCTGAGCATACTCAGCCCACTCGGGGTGAAAATGGCAAAAAACACAGTTGATGGACAGAATGTAGAACAATGTCATACATTCACCCCAGTACAAGGATCTGGGCCTAAATCCATCGTTTTTTTGCACTCCACACCACCCTGGGTTAGACACTGGCTATATGCAAATCAGCTCTGACCCTGTGCCTCATGGGAACAGTCCAGTCCGAACTACCAAGCCATGTCTTTCCCAGACCGGAATCAAGCATCCAAGGACCGGTTTCTGGCTATCAGCCTTCTTCAGCCTGGATAGCTTGACTCCAGTGGTGTGGAGAGCCTGGGACTCACGTCTGAGCATACCCAGCCCACTCGGGGTGAAAATGGCAAAAAACACAGTTGATGGACAGAATGTAGAACAATGTCATACATTCACCCCGGTACAAGGATCTGGGCCTAAATCCATCGTTTTTTTGCACTCCACACCACCCTGGGTTAGACACTGGCTATATGCAAATCAGCTCTGACCCTGTGCCTCATGGGAACAGTCCAGTCCGAACTACCAAGCCATGTCTTTCCCAGACCGGAATCAAGCATCCAAGGACCGGTTTCTGGCTATCAGCCTTCTTCATCCTGGATAGCTTGACTCCAGTGGTGTGGAGAGCCTGGGACTCACGTCTGAGCATACCCAGCCCACTCGGGGTGAAAATGGCAAAAAACACAGTTGATGGACAGAATGTAGAACAATGTCATACATTCACCCCACTACAAGGATCTGGGCCTAAATCCATCGTTTTTTTGCACTCCACACCACCCTGGGTTAGACACTGGCTATATGCAAATCAGCTCTGACCCTGTGCCTCATGGGAACAGTCCAGTCCGAACTACCAAGCCATGTCTTTCCCAGACCGGAATCAAGCATCCAAGGACCGGTTCCTGGCTATCAGCCTTCTTCAGCCTGGATAGCTTGACTCCAGTGGTGTGGAGAGCCTGGGACTCACGTCTGAGCATACCCAGCCCACTCGGGGTGAAAATGGCAAAAAACACAGTTGATGGACAGAATGTAGAACAATGTCATACATTCACCCCAGTACAAGGATCTGGGCCTAAATCCATCGTTTTTTTGCACTCCACACCACCCTGGATTAGACACTGGCTATATGCAAATCAGCTCTGACCCTGTGCCTCATGGGAACAGTCCAGTCCGAACTACCAAGCCATGTCTTTCCCAGACCGGAATCAAGCATCCAAGGACCGGTTTCTGGCTATCAGCCTTCTTCAGCCTGGATAGCTTGACTCCAGTGGTGTGGAGAGCCTGGGACTCACGTCTGAGCATACCCAGCCCACTCGGGGTGAAAATGGCAAAAAACGCAGTTGATGGACAGAATGTAGAACAATGTCATACATTCACCCCAGTACAAGGATCTGGGCCTAAATCCATCGTTTTTTTGCACTCCACACCACCCTGGGTTAGAAACTGGCTATATGCAAATCAGCTCTGACCCTGTGCCTCATGGGAACAGTCCAGTCCGAACTACCAAGCCATGTCTTTCCCAGACCGGAATCAAGCATCCAAGGACCGGTTTCTGGCTATCAGCCTTCTTCAGCCTGGATAGCTTGACTCCAGTGGTGTGGAGAGCCTGGGACTCACGTCTGAGCATACCCAGCCCACTCGGGGTGAAAATGGCAAAAAACACAGTTGATGGACAGAATGTAGAACAATGTCATACATTCACCCCAGTACAAGGATCTTGGCCTAAATCCATCGTTTTTTTGCACTCCACACCACCCTGGGTTAGACACTGGCTATATGCAAATCAGCTCTGACCCTGTGTCTCATGGGAACAGTCCAGTCCGAACTACCAAGCCATGTCTTTCCCAGACCGGAATCAAGCATCCAAGGACCGGTTTCTGGCTATCAGCCTTCTTCAGCCTGGATAGCTTGACTCCAGTGGTGTGGAGAGCCTGGGACTCACGTCTGAGCATACCCAGCCCACTCGGGGTGAAAATGGCAAAAAACACAGTTGATGGACAGAATGTAGAACAATGTCATACATTCACCCCAGTACAAGGATCTGGGCCTAAATCCATCGTTTTTTTGCACTCCACACCACCCTGGGTTAGACACTGGCTATATGCAAATCAGCTCTGACCCTGTGCCTCATGGGAACAGTCCAGTCCGAACTACCAAGCCATGTCTTTCCCAAACCCGAATCAAGCATCCAGGGACCGGTTTCTGGCTATCAGCCATCTTCAGCCTGGATAGCTTGACTCCAGTGGTGTGGAGAGCCTGGGACTCACGTCTGAGCATACCCAGCCCACTCGGGGTGAAAATGGCAAAAAACACAGTTGATGGACAGAATGTAGAACAATGTCATACATTCACCCCAGTACAAGGATCTGGGCCTAAATCCATCGTTTTTTTGCACTCCACACCACCCTGGGTTAGACACTGGCTATATGCAAATCAGCTCTGACCCTGTGCCTCATGGGAACAGTTCAGTCCGAACTACCAAGCCATGTCTTTCCCAGACCGGAATCAAGCATCCACGGACCGGTTTCTGGCTATCAGCCTTCTTCAGCCTGGATAGCTTGACTCCAGTGGTGTGGAGAGCCTGGGACTCATGTCTGAGCATACCCAGCCCACTCGGGGTGAAAATGGCAAAAAACACAGTTGATGGACAGAATGTAGAACAATGTCATACATTCACCCCAGTACAAGGATCTGGGCCTAAATCCATCGTTTTTTTGCACTCCACACCACCCTGGGTTAGACACTGGCTATATGCAAATCAGCTCTGACCCTGTGCCTCATGGGAACAGTCCAGTCTGAACTACCAAGCCATGTCTTTCCCAGACCGGAATCAAGCATCCAAGGACCGGTTTCTGGCTATCAGCCTTCTTCAGCCTGGATAGCTTGACTCCAGTGGTGTGGAGAGCCTGGGACTCACGTCTGAGCATACCCAGCCCACTCGGGGTGAAAATGGCAAAAAACACAGTTGATGGACAGAATGTAGAACAATGTCATACATTCACCCCAGTACAAGGATCTGGGCCTAAATCCATCGTTTTTTTGCACTCCACACCACCCTGGGTTAGACACTGGCTATATGCAAATCAGCTCTGACCCTGTGCCTCATGGGAACAGTCCAGTCCGAACTACCAAGCCATGTCTTTCCCAGACCGGAATCAAGCATCCAAGGACCGGTTTCTGGCTATCAGCCTTCTTCAGCCTGGATAGCTTGACTCCAGTGGTGTGGAGAGCCTGGGACTCACGTCTGAGCATACCCAGCCCACTCGGGGTGAAAATGGCAAAAAACACAGTTGATGGACAGAATGTAGAACAATGTCATACATTCACCCCGGTACAAGGATCTGGGCCTAAATCCATCGTTTTTTTGCACTCCACACCACCCTGGGTTAGACACTGGCTATATGCAAATCAGCTCTGACCCTGTGCCTCATGGGAACAGTCCAGTCCGAACTACCAAGCCATGTCTTTCCCAGACCGGAATCAAGCATCCAAGGACCGGTTTCTGGCTATCAGCCTTCTTCAGCCTGGATAGCTTGACTCCAGTGGTGTGGAGAGCCTGGGACTCACGTCTGAGCATACCCAGCCCACTCGGGGTGAAAATGGCAAAAAACACAGTTGATGGACAGAATGTAGAACAATGTCATACATTCACCCCAGTACAAGGATCTGGGCCTAAATCCATCGTTTTTTTGCACTCCACACCACCCTGGGTTAGACACTGGCTATATGCAAATCAGCTCTGACCCTGTGCCTCATGGGAACAGTCCAGTCCGAACTACCAAGCCATGTCTTTCCCAGACCGGAATCAAGCATCCAAGGACCGGTTTCTGGCTATCAGCCTTCTTCAGCCTGGATAGCTTGACTCCAGTGGTGTGGAGAGCCTGGGACTCACGTCTGAGCATACCCAGCCCACTCGGGGTGAAAATGGCAAAAAACGCAGTTGATGGACAGAATGTAGAACAATGTCATACATTCACCCCAGTACAAGGATCTTGGCCTAAATCCATCGTTTTTTTGCACTCCACACCACCCTGGGTTAGACACTGGCTATATGCAAATCAGCTCTGACCCTGTGCCTCATGGGAACAGTCCAGTCCGAACTACCAAGCCATGTCTTTCCCAGACCGGAATCAAGCATCCAAGGACCGGTTTCTGGCTATCAGCCTTCTTCAGCCTGGATAGCTTGACTCCAGTGGTGTGGAGAGCCTGGGACTCACGTCTGAGCATACCCAGCCCACTCGGGGTGAAAATGGCAAAAAACACAGTTGATGGACAGAATGTAGAACAATGTCATACATTCACCCCGGTACAAGGATCTGGGCCTAAATCCATCGTTTTTTTGCACTCCACACCACACTGGGTTAGACACTGGCTATATGCAAATCAGCTCTGACCCTGTGCCTCATGGGAACAGTCCAGTCCGAACTACCAAGCCATGTCTTTCCCAGACCGGAATCAAGCATCCAAGGACCGGTTTCTGGCTATCAGCCTTCTTCAGCCTGGATAGCTTGACTCCAGTGGTGTGGAGAGCCTGGGACTCACGTCTGAGCATACCCAGCCCACTCGGGGTGAAAATGGCAAAAAACACAATTGATGGACAGAATGTAGAACAATGTCATACATTCACCCCACTACAAGGATCTGGGCCTAAATCCATCGTTTTTTTGCACTCCACACCACCCTGGGTTAGACACTGGCTATATGCAAATCAGCTCAGACCCTGTGCCTCATGGGAACAGTCCAGTCCGAACTACCAAGCCATGTCTTTCCCAGACCGGAATCAAGCATCCAAGGACCGGTTTCTGGCTATCAGCCTTCTTCAGCCTGGATAGCTTGACTCCAGTGGTGTGGAGAGCCTGGGACTCACGTCTGAGCATACCCAGCCCACTCGGGGTGAAAATGGCAAAAAACACAGTTCATGGACAGAATGTAGAACAATGTCATACATTCACCCCAGTACAAGGATCAGGGCCTAAATCCATCGTTTTTTTGCACTCCACACCACCCTGGGGTAGACACTGGCTATATGCAAATCAGCTCAGACCCTGTGCCTCATGGGAACAGTCCAGTCCGAACTACCAAGCCATGTCTTTCCCAGACCGGAATCAAGCATCCAAGGACCGGTTTCTGGCTATCAGCCTTCTTCAGCCTGGATAGCTTGACTCCAGTGGTGTGGAGAGCCTGGGACTCACGTCTGAGCATACCCAGCCCACTCGGGGTGAAAATGGCAAAAAACACAGTTGATGGACAGAATGTAGAACAATGTCATACATTCACCCCAGTACAAGGATCTGGGCCTAAATCCATCGTTTTTTTGCACTCCACACCACCCTGGGTTAGACACTGGCTATATGCAAATCAGCTCTGACCCTGTGCCTCATGGGAACAGTCCAGTCCGAACTACCAAGCCATGTCTTTCCCAGACCGGAATCAAGCATCCAAGGACCGGTTTCTGGCTATCAGCCTTCTTCAGCCTGGATAGCTTGACTCCAGTGGTGTGGAGAGCCTGGGACTCACGTCTGAGCATACCCAGCCCACTCGGGGTGAAAATGGCAAAAAACACAGTTGATGGACAGAATGTAGAACAATGTCATACATTCACCCTGGTACAAGGATCTGGGCCTAAATCCATCGTTTTTTTGCACTCCACACCACACTGGGTTAGACACTGGCTATATGCAAATCAGCTCTGACCCTGTGCCTCATGGGAACAGTCCAGTCCGAACTACCAAGCCATGTCTTTCCCAGACCGGAATCAAGCATCCAAGGACCGGTTTCTGGCTATCAGCCTTCTTCAGCCTGGATAGCTTGACTCCAGTGGTGTGGAGAGCCTGGGACTCACGTCTGAGCATACCCAGCCCACTCGGGGTGAAAATGGCAAAAAACACAATTGATGGACAGAATGTAGAACAATGTCATACATTCACCCCACTACAAGGATCTGGGCCTAAATCCATCGTTTTTTTGCACTCCACACCACCCTGGGTTAGACACTGGCTATATGCAAATCAGCTCAGACCCTGTGCCTCATGGGAACAGTCCAGTCCGAACTACCAAGCCATGTCTTTCCCAGACCGGAATCAAGCATCCAAGGACCGGTTTCTGGCTATCAGCCTTCTTCAGCCTGGATAGCTTGACTCCAGTGGTGTGGAGAGCCTGGGACTCACGTCTGAGCATACCCAGCCCACTCGGGGTGAAAATGGCAAAAAACACAGTTCATGGACAGAATGTAGAACAATGTCATACATTCACCCCAGTACAAGGATCAGGGCCTAAATCCATCGTTTTTTTGCACTCCACACCACCCTGGGTTAGACACTGGCTATATGCAAATCAGCTCAGACCCTGTGCCTCATGGGAACAGTCCAGTCCGAACTACCAAGCCATGTCTTTCCCAGACCGGAATCAAGCATCCAAGGACCGGTTTCTGGCTATCAGCCTTCTTCAGCCTGGATAGCTTGACTCCAGTGGTGTGGAGAGCCTGGGACTCACGTCTGAGCATACCCAGCCCACTCGGGGTGAAAATGGCAAAAAACACAGTTGATGGACAGAATGTAGAACAATGTCATACATTCACCCCAGTACAAGGATCTGGGCCTAAATCCATCGTTTTTTTGCACTCCACACCACCCTGGGTTAGACACTGGCTATATGCAAATCAGCTCTGACCCTGTGCCTCATGGGAACAGTCCAGTCCGAACTACCAAGCCATGTCTTTCCCAGACCGGAATCAAGCATCCAAGGACCGGTTTCTGGCTATCAGCCTTCTTCAGCCTGGATAGCTTGACTCCAGTGGTGTGGAGAGCCTGGGACTCACGTCTGAGCATACCCAGCCCACTCGGGGTGAAAATGGCAAAAAACACAGTTGATGGACAGAATGTAGAACAATGTCATACATTCACCCCGGTACAAGGATCTGGGCCTAAATCCATCGTTTTTTTGCACTCCACACCACCCTGGGTTAGACACTGGCTATATGCAAATCAGCTCTGACCCTGTGCCTCATGGGAACAGTCCAGTCCGAACTACCAAGCCATGTCTTTCCCAGACCGGAATCAAGCATCCAAGGACCGGTTTCTGGCTATCAGCCTTCTTCATCCTGGATAGCTTGACTCCAGTGGTGTGGAGAGCCTGGGACTCACGTCTGAGCATACCCAGCCCACTCGGGGTGAAAATGGCAAAAAACACAGTTGATGGACAGAATGTAGAACAATGTCATACATTCACCCCACTACAAGGATCTGGGCCTAAATCCATCGTTTTTTTGCACTCCACACCACCCTGGGTTAGACACTGGCTATATGCAAATCAGCTCAGACCCTGTGCCTCATGGGAACAGTCCAGTCCGAACTACCAAGCCATGTCTTTCCCAGACCGGAATCAAGCATCCAAGGACCGGTTTCTGGCTATCAGCCTTCTTCAGCCTGGATAGCTTGACTCCAGTGGTGTGGAGAGCCTGGGACTCACGTCTGAGCATACCCAGCCCACTCGGGGTGAAAATGGCAGAAAACACAGTTGATGGACAGAATGTAGAACAATGTCATACATTCACCCCAGTACAAGGATCTGGGCCTAAATCCATCGTTTTTTTGCACTCCACACGACCCTGGGTTAGACACTGGCTATATGCAAATCAGCTCTGACCCTGTGCCTCATGGGAACAGTCCAGTCCAAACTACCAAGCCATGTCTTTCCCAGACCGGAATCAAGCATCCAAGGACCGGTTTCTGGCTATCAGCCTTCTTCAGCCTGGATAGCTTGACTCCAGTGGTGTGGAGAGCCTGGGACTCACGTCTGAGCATACCCAGCCCACTCGGGGTGAAAATGGCAGAAAACACAGTTGATGGACAGAATGTAGAACAATGTCATACATTCACCCCAGTACAAGGATCTGGGCCTAAATCCATCGTTTTTTTGCACTCCACACCACCCTGGATTAGACACTGGCTATATGCAAATCAGCTCTGACCCTGTGCCTCATGGGAACAGTCCAGTCCGAACTACCAAGCCATGTCTTTCCCAGACCGGAATCAAGCATCCAAGGACCGGTTTCTGGCTATCAGCCTTCTTCAGCCTGGATAGCTTGACTCCAGTGGTGTGGAGAGCCTGGGACTCACGTCTGAGCATACCCCGCCCACTCGGGGTGAAAATGGCAATAAACACAGTTGATGGACAGAATGTAGAACAATGTCATACATTCACCCCAGTACAAGGATCTGGGCCTAAATCCATCGTTTTTTTGCACTCCACACCACCCTGGGTTAGACACTGGCTATATGCAAATCAGCTCTGACCCTGTGCCTCATGGGAACAGTCCAGTCCAAACTACCAAGCCATGTCTTTCCCAGACCGGAATCAAGCATCCAAGGACCGGTTTCTGGCTATCAGCCTTCTTCAGCCTGGATAGCTTGACTCCAGTGGTGTGGAGAGCCTGGGACTCACGTCTGAGCATACCCAGCCCACTCGGGGTGAAAATGGCAAAAAACACAGTTGATGGACAGAATGTAGAACAATGTCATACATTCACCCCAGTACAAGGATCTGGGCCTAAATCCATCATTTTTTTGCACTCCACACCACCCTGGGTTAGACACTGGCTATATGCAAATCAGCTCTGACCCTGTGCCTCATGGGAACAGTCCAGTCCGAACTACCAAGCCATGTCTTTCCCAGACCGGAATCAAGCATCCAAGGACCGGTTTCTGGCTATCAGCCTTCTTCAGCCTGGATAGCTTGACTCCAGTGGTGTGGAGAGCCTGGGACTCACGTCTGAGCATACCCAGCCCACTCGGGGTGAAAATGGCAAAAAACACAGTTGATGGACAGAATGTAGAACAATGTCATACATTCACCCCAGTACAAGGATCTGGGCCTAAATCCATCGTTTTTTTGCACTCCACACCACCCTGGGTTAGACACTGGCTATATGCAAATCAGCTCTGACCCTGTGCCTCATGGGAACAGTCCAGTCCGAACTACCAAGCCATGTCTTTCCCAAACCCGAATCAAGCATCCAAGGACCGGTTTCTGGCTATCAGCCTTCTTCAGCCTGGATAGCTTGACTCCAGTGGTGTGGAGAGCCTGGGACTCACGTCTGAGCATACCCAGCCCACTCGGGGTGAAAATGGCAAAAAACACAGTTGATGGACAGAATGTAGAACAATGTCATACATTCACCCCAGTACAAGGATCTGGGCCTAAATCCATCGTTTTGTTGCACTCCATACCACCCTGGGTTAGGCACTGGCTATATGCAAATCAGCTCTGACCCTGTGCCTCATGGGAACAGTCCAGTCCGAACTACCAAGCCATGTCTTTCCCAGACCGGAATCAAGCATCCAAGGACCGGTTTCTGGCTATCAGCCTTCTTCAGCCTGGATAGCTTGACTCCAGTGGTGTGGAGAGCCTGGGACTCACGTCTGAGCATACCCAGCCCACTCGGGGTGAAAATGGCAAAAAACACAGTTGATGGACAGAATGTAGAACAATGTCATACATTCACCCCAGTACAAGGATCTGGGCCTAAATCCATCGTATTTTTTGCACTCCACACCACCCTGGGTTAGACACTGGCTATATGCAAATCAGCTCTGACCCTGTGCCTCATGGGAACAGTTCAGTCCGAACTACCAAGCCATGTCTTTCCCAGACCGGAATCAAGCATCCACGGACCGGTTTCTGGCTATCAGCCTTCTTCAGCCTGGATAGCTTGACTCCAGTGGTGTGGAGAGCCTGGGACTCACGTCTGAGCATACCCAGCCCACTCGGGGTGAAAATGGCAAAAAACACAGTTGATGGACAGAATGTAGAACAATGTCATACATTCACCCCAGTACAAGGATCTGGGCCTAAATCCATCGTTTTTTTGCACTCCACACCACCCTGGGTTAGACACTGGCTATATGCAAATCAGCTCTGACCCTGTGCCTCATGGGAACAGTCCAGTCCGAACTACCAAGCCATGTCTTTCCCAGACCGGAATCAAGCATCCAAGGACCGGTTTCTGGCTATCAGCCTTCTTCAGCCTGGATAGCTTGACTCCAGTGGTGTGGAGAGCCTGGGACTCACGTCTGAGCATACCCAGCCCACTCTGGGTGAAAATGGCAAAAAACACAGTTGATGGACAGAATGTAGAACAATGTCATACATTCACCCCAGTACAAGGATCTGGGCCTAAATCCATCGTTTTTTTGCACTCCACACCACCCTGGGTTAGACACTGGCTATATGCAAATCAGCTCTGACCCTGTGCCTCATGGGAACAGTCCAGTCCGAACTACCAAGCCATGTCTTTCCCAGACCGGAATCAAGCATCCAAGGACCGGTTTCTGGCTATCAGCCTTCTTCAGCCTGGATAGCTTGACTCCAGTGGTGTGGAGAGCCTGGGACTCACGTCTGAGCATACCCAGCCCACTCGGGGTGAAAATGGCAAAAAACACAGTTGATGGACAGAATGTAGAACAATGTCATACATTCACCCCAGTACAAGGATCTGGGCCTAAATCAATCGTTTTTTTGCACTCCACACCACCCTGGGTTAGACACTGGCTATATGCAAATCAGCTCTGACCCTGTGCCTCATGGGAACAGTCCAGTCCGAACTACCAAGCCATGTCTTTCCCAGACCGGAATCAAGCATCCAAGGACCGGTTTCTGGCTATCAGCCTTCTTCAGCCTGGATAGCTTGACTCCAGTGGTGTGGAGAGCCTGGGACTCACGTCTGAGCATACCCAGCCCACTCGGGGTGAAAATGGCAAAAAACACAGTTGATGGACAGATTGTAGAACAATGTCATACATTCACCCCAGTACAAGGATCTGGGCCTAAATCCATCGTTTTTTTGCACTCCACACCACCCTGGGTTAGACACTGGCTATATGCAAATCAGCTCTGACCCTGTGCCTCATGGGAACAGTCCAGTCCGAACTACCAAGCCATGTCTTTCCCAGACCGGAATCAAGCATCCGAGGACCGGTTTCTGGCTATCAGCCTTCTTCAGCCTGGATAGCTTGACTCCAGTGGTGTGGAGAGCCTGGGACTCACGTCTGAGCATACCCAGCCCACTCGGGGTGAAAATGGCAAAAAACACAGTTGATGGACAGAATGTAGAACAATGTCATACATTCACCCCAGTACAAGGCTCTGGGCCTAAATCCATCGTTTTTTGCACTCCACACCACCCTGGGTTAGACACTGGCTATATGCAAATCAGCTCTGACCCTGTGCCTCATGGGAACAGTCCAGTCCGAACTACCAAGCCATGTCTTTCCCAGACCGGAATCAAGCATCCAAGGACCGGTTTCTGGCTATCAGCCTTCTTCAGCCTGGATAGCTTGACTCCAGTGGTGTGGAGAGCCTGGGACTCACGTCTGAGCATACCCAGCCCACTCGGGGTGAAAATGGCAAAAAACGCAGTTGATGGACAGAATGTAGAACAATGTCATACATTCACCCCAGTACAAGGATCTGGGCCTAAATCCGTCGTTTTTTTGCACTCCACACCACCCTGGGTTAGACACTGGCTATATGCGAATCAGCTCTGACCCTGTGCCTCATGGGAACAGTCCAGTCCGAACTACGAAGCCATGTCTTTCCCAGACCGGAATCAAGCATCCAAGGACCGGTTTCTGGCTATCAGCCTTCTTCAGCCTGGATAGCTTGACTCCAGTGGTGTGGAGAGCCTGGGACTCACGTCTGAGCATACCCAGCCCACTCGGGGTGAAAATGGCAAAAAACACAGTTGATGGACAGAATGTAGAACAATGTCATACATTCACCCCAGTACAAGGATCTGGGCCTAAATCCATTGTTTTTTGCACTCCACACCACCCTGGGTTAGACACTGGCTATATGCAAATCAGCTCTGACCCTGTGCCTCATGGGAACAGTCCAGTCCGAACTACCAAGCCATGTCTTTCCCAGACCGGAATCAAGCATCCAAGGACCGGTTTCTGGCTATCAGCCTTCTTCAGCCTGGATAGCTTGACTCCAGTGGTGTGGAGAGCCTGGGACTCACGTCTGAGCATACCCAGCCCACCCGGGGTGAAAATGGCAAAAAACACAGTTGATGGACAGAATGTAGAACAATGTCATACATTCACCCCAGTACAAGGATCTGGGCCTAAATCCATCGTTTTTTTGCACTCCACACCACCCTGGGTTAGACACTGGCTATATGCAAATCAGCTCTGACCCTGTGCCTCATGGGAACAGTCGAGTCCGAACTACCAAGCCATGTCTTTCCCAGACCGGAATCAAGCATCCAAGGACCGGTTTCTGGCTATCAGCCTTCTTCAGCCTGGATAGCTTGACTCCAGTGGTGTGGAGAGCCTGGGACGCACGTCTGAGCATACCCAGCCCACTCGGGGTGAAAATGGCAAAAAACACAGTTGATGGACAGAATGTAGAACAATGTCATACATTCACCCCAGTACAAGGATCTGGGCCTAAATCCATCGTTTTTTTGCACTCCACACCACCCTGGGTTAGACACTGGCTATATGCAAATCAGCTCTGACCCTGTGCCTCATGGGAACAGTCCAGTCCGAACTACCAAGCCATGTCTTTCCCAGACCGGAATCAAGCATCCAAGGACCGGTTTCTGGCTATCAGCCTTCTTCAGCCTGGATAGCTTGACTCCAGTGGTGTGGAGAGCCTGGGACTCACGTCTGAGCATACCCAGCCCACTCGGGGTGAAAATGGCAAAAAACACAGTTGATGGACAGAATGTAGAACAATGTCATACATTCACCCCAGTACAAGGATCTGGGCCTAATTCCATCGTTTTTTTGCACTCCACACCACCCTGGGTTAGACACTGGCTATATGCAAATCAGCTCTGACCCTGTGCCTCATGGGAACAGTCCAGTCCGAACTACCAAGCCATGTCTTTCCCAGACCGGAATCAAGCATCCAAGGACCGGTTTCTGGCTATCAGCCTTCTTCAGCCTGGATAGCTTGACTCCAGTGGTGTGGAGAGCCTGGGACTCACGTCTGAGCATACCCAGCCCACTCGGGGTGAAAATGGCAAAAAACACAGTTGATGGACAGAATGTAGAACAATGTCATACATTCACCCCAGTACAAGGATCTGGGCCTAAATCCATCGTTTTTTTGCACTCCACACCACCCTGGGTTAGACACTGGCTATATGCAAATCAGCTCTGACCCTGTGCCTCATGGGAACAGTCCAGTCCGAACTACCAAGCCATGTCTTTCCCAGACCGGAATCAAGCATCCAAGGACCGGTTTCTGGCTATCAGCCTTCTTCAGCCTGTATAGCTTGACTCCAGTGGTGTGGAGAGCCTGGGACTCACGTCTGAGCATACCCAGCCCACTCGGGGTGAAAATGGCAAAAAACGCAGTTGATGGACAGAATGTAGAACAATGTCATACATTCACCCCAGTACAAGGATCTGGGCCTAAATCCGTCGTTTTTTTGCACTCCACACCACCCTGGGTTAGACACTGGCTATATGCAAATCAGCTCTGACCCTGTGCCTCATGGGAACAGTCCAGTCCGAACTACGAAGCCATGTCTTTCCCAGACCGGAATCAAGCATCCAAGGACCGGTTTCTGGCTATCAGCCTTCTTCAGCCTGGATAGCTTGACTCCAGTGGTGTGGAGAGCCTGGGACTCACGTCTGAGCATACCCAGCCCACTCGGGGTGAAAATGGCAAAAAACACAGTTGATGGACAGAATGTAGAACAATGTCATACATTCACCCCAGTACAAGGATCTGGGCCTAAATCCATTGTTTTTTGCACTCCACACCACCCTGGGTTAGACACTGGCTATATGCAAATCAGCTCTGACCCTGTGCCTCATGGGAACAGTCCAGTCCGAACTACCAAGCCATGTCTTTCCCAGACCGGAATCAAGCATCCAAGGACCGGTTTCTGGCTATCAGCCTTCTTCAGCCTGGATAGCTTGACTCCAGTGGTGTGGAGAGCCTGGGACTCACGTCTGAGCATACCCAGCCCACTCGGGGTGAAAATGGCAAAAAACACAGTTGATGGACAGAATGTAGAACAATGTCATACATTCACCCCAGTACAAGGATCTGGGCCTAAATCCATCGTTTTTTTGCACTCCACACCACCCTGGGTTAGACACTGGCTATATGCAAATCAGCTCTGACCCTGTGCCTCATGGGAACAGTCCAGTCCGAACTACCAAGCCATGTCTTTCCCAGACCGGAATCAAGCATCAAAGGACCGGTTTCTGGCTATCAGCCTTCTTCAGCCTGGATAGCTTGACTCCAGTGGTGTGGAGAGCCTGGGACTCACGTCTGAGCATACCCAGCCCACTCGGGGTGAAAATGGCAAAAAACACCGTTGATGGACAGAATGTAGAACAATGTCATACATTCACCCCAGTACAAGGATCTGGGCCTAAATCCATCGTTTTTTTGCACTCCACACCACCCTGGGTTAGACACTGGCTATATGCAAATCAGCTCTGACCCTGTGCCTCATGGGAACAGTCCAGTCCGAACTACCAAGCCATGTCTTTCCCAGACCGGAATCAAGCATCCAAGGACCGGTTTCTGGCTATCAGCCTTCTTCAGCCTGTATAGCTTGACTCCAGTGGTGTGGAGAGCCTGGGACTCACGTCTGAGCATACCCAGCCCACTCGGGGTGAAAATGGCAAAAAACACAGTTGATGGACAGAATGTAGAACAATGTCATACATTCACCCCAGTACAAGGATCTGGGCCTAAATCCATCGTTTTTTTGCACTCCACACCACCCTGGGTTAGACACTGGCTATATGCAAATCAGCTCTGACCCTGTGCCTCATGGGAACAGTCCAGTCCGAACTACCAATCCATGTCTTTCCCAGACCGGAATCAAGCATCCAAGGACCGGTTTCTGGCTATCAGCCTTCTTCAGCCTGGATAGCTTGACTCCAGTGGTGTGGAGAGCCTGGGACTCACGTCTGAGCATACCCAGCCCACTCGGGGTGAAAATGGCAAAAAACACCGTTGATGGACAGAATGTAGAACAATGTCATACATTCACCCCAGTACAAGGATCTGGGCCTAAATCCATCGTTTTTTTGCACTCCACACCACCCTGGGTTAGACACTGGCTATATGCAAATCAGCTCTGACCCTGTGCCTCATGGGAACAGTCCAGTCCGAACTACCAAGCCATGTCTTTCCCAGACCGGAATCAAGCATCCAAGGACCGGTTTCTGGCTATCAGCCTTCTTCAGCCTGTATAGCTTGACTCCAGTGGTGTGGAGAGCCTGGGACTCACGTCTGAGCATACCCAGCCCACTCGGGGTGAAAATGGCAAAAAACACAGTTGATGGACAGAATGTAGAACAATGTCATACATTCACCCCAGTACAAGGATCTGGGCCTAAATCCATCGTTTTTTTGCACTCCACACCACCCTGGGTTAGACACTGGCTATATGCAAATCAGCTCTGACCCTGTGCCTCATGGGAACAGTCCAGTCCGAACTACCAAGCCATGTCTTTCCCAGACCGGAATCAAGCATCCAAGGACCGGTTTCTGGCTATCAGCCTTCTTCAGCCTGTATAGCTTGACTCCAGTGGTGTGGAGAGCCTGGGACTCACGTCTGAGCATACCAAGCCCACTCGGGGTGAAAATGGCAAAAAACACAGTTGATGGACAGAATGTAGAACAATGTCATACATTCACCCCAGTACAAGGATCTGGGCCTAAATCCATCGTTTTTTTGCACTCCACACCACCCTGGGTTAGACACTGGCTATATGCAAATCAGCTCTGACCCTGTGCCTCATGGGAACAGTCCAGTCCGAACTACCAAGCCATGTCTTTCCCAGACCGGAATCAAGCATCCAAGGACCGGTTTCTGGCTATCAGCCTTCTTCAGCCTGGATAGCTTGACTCCAGTGGTGTGGAGAGCCTGGGACTCACGTCTGAGCATACCCAGCCCACTCGGGGTGAAAATGGCAAAAAACACAGTTGATGGACAGAATGTAGAACAATGTCATACATTCACCCCAGTACAAGGATCTGGGCCTAAATCCATCGTTTTTTTGCACTCCACACCACCCTGGGTTAGACACTGGCTATATGCAAATCAGCTCTGACCCTGTGCCTCATGGGAACAGTCCAGTCCGAACTACCAAGCCATGTCTTTCCCAGACCGGAATCAAGCATCCAAGGACCGGTTTCTGGCTATCAGCCTTCTTCAGCCTGGATAGCTTGACTCCAGTGGTGTGGAGAGCCTGGGACTCACGTCTGAGCATACCCAGCCCACTCGGGGTGAAAATAGCAAAAAACACAGTTGATGGACAGAATGTAGAACAATGTCATACATTCACCCCAGTACAAGGATCTGGGCCTAAATCCATCGTTTTTTTGCACTCCACACCACCCTGGGTTAGACACTGGCTATATGCAAATCAGCTCTGACCCTGTGCCTCATGGGAACAGTCCAGTCCGAACTACCAAGCCATGTCTTTCCCAGACCGGAATCAAGCATCCACGGACCGGTTTCTGGCTATCAGCCTTCTTCAGCCTGGATAGCTTGACTCCAGTGGTGTGGAGAGCCTGGGACTCACGTCTGAGCATACCCAGCCCACTCGGGGTGAAAATGGCAAAAAACATAGTTGATGGACAGAATGTAGAACAATGTCATACATTCACCCCAGTACAAGGATCTGGGCCTAAATCCATCGTTTTTTTGCACTCCACACCACCCTGGGTTAGACACTGGCTATATGCAAATCAGCTCTGACCCTGTGCCTCATGGGAACAGTCCAGTCCGAACTACCAAGCCATGTCTTTCCCAGACCGGAATCAAGCATCCAAGGACCGGTTTCTGGCTATCAGCCTTCTTCAGCCTGGATAGCTTGACTCCAGTGGTGTGGAGAGCCTGGGACTCACGTCTGAGCATACCCAGCCCACTCGGGGTGAAAATGGCAAAAAACACAGTTGATGGACAGAATGTAGAACAATGTCATACATTCACCCCAGTACAAGGATCTGGGCCTAAATCCATCGTTTTTTTGCACTCCACACCACCCTGGGTTAGACACTGGCTATATGCAAATCAGCTCTGACCCTGTGCCTCATGGGAACAGTCCAGTCCGAACTACCAAGCCATGTCTTTCCCAGACCGGAATCAAGCATCCAAGGACCGGTTTCTGGCTATCAGCCTTCTTCAGCCTGGATAGCTTGACTCCAGTGGTGTGGAGAGCCTGGGACTCACGTCTGAGCATACCCAGCCCACTCGGGGTGAAAATGGCAAAAAACACAGTTCATGGACAGAATGTAGAACAATGTCATACATTCACCCCGGTACAAGGATCAGGGCCTAAATCCATCGTTTTTTTGCACTCCACACCACCCTGGGTTAGACACTGGCTATATGCAAATCAGCTCAGACCCTGTGCCTCATGGGAACAGTCCAGTCCGAACTACCAAGCCATGTCTTTCCCAGACCGGAATCAAGCATCCAAGGACCGGTTTCTGGCTATCAGCCTTCTTCAGCCTGGATAGCTTGACTCCAGTGGTGTGGAGAGCCTCGGACTCACGTCTGAGCATACCCAGCCCACTCGGGGTGAAAATGGCAAAAAACACAGTTGATGGACAGAATGTAGAACAATGTCATACATTCACCCCAGTACAAGGATCTGGGCCTAAATCCATCGTTTTTTTGCACTCCACACCACCCTGGGTTAGACACTGGCTATATGCAAATCAGCTCTGACCCTGTGCCTCATGGGAACAGTCCAGTCCGAACTACCAAGCCATGTCTTTCCCAGACCGGAATCAAGCATCCAAGGACCGGTTTCTGGCTATCAGCCTTCTTCAGCCTGGATAGCTTGACTCCAGTGGTGTGGAGAGCCTGGGACTCACGTCTGAGCATACCCAGCCCACTCGGGGTGAAAATGGCAAAAAACACAGTTGATGGACAGAATGTAGAACAATGTCATACATTCACCCCGGTACAAGGATCTGGGCCTAAATCCATCGTTTTTTTGCACTCCACACCACCCTGGGTTAGACACTGGCTATATGCAAATCAGCTCTGACCCTGTGCCTCATGGGAACAGTCCAGTCCGAACTACCAAGCCATGTCTTTCCCAGACCGGAATCAAGCATCCAAGGACCGGTTTCTGGCTATCAGCCTTCTTCATCCTGGATAGCTTGACTCCAGTGGTGTGGAGAGCCTGGGACTCACGTCTGAGCATACCCAGCCCACTCGGGGTGAAAATGGCAAAAAACACAGTTGATGGACAGAATGTAGAACAATGTCATACATTCACCCCACTACAAGGATCTGGGCCTAAATCCATCGTTTTTTTGCACTCCACACCACCCTGGGTTAGACACTGGCTATATGCAAATCAGCTCAGACCCTGTGCCTCATGGGAACAGTCCAGTCCGAACTACCAAGCCATGTCTTTCCCAGACCGGAATCAAGCATCCAAGGACCGGTTTCTGGCTATCAGCCTTCTTCAGCCTGGATAGCTTGACTCCAGTGGTGTGGAGAGCCTGGGACTCACGTCTGAGCATACCCAGCCCACTAGGGGTGAAAATGGCAGAAAACACAGTTGATGGACAGAATGTAGAACAATGTCATACATTCACCCCAGTACAAGGATCTGGGCCTAAATCCATCGTTTTTTTGCACTCCACACGACCCTGGGTTAGACACTGGCTATATGCAAATCAGCTGTGACCATGTGCCTCATGGGAACAGTCCAGTCCAAACTACCAAGCCATGTCTTTCCCAGACCGGAATCAAGCATCCAAGGACCGGTTTCTGGCTATCAGCCTTCTTCAGCCTGGATAGCTTGACTCCAGTGGTGTGGAGAGCCTGGGACTCACGTCTGAGCATACCCAGCCCACTCGGGGTGAAAATGGCAGAAAACACAGTTGATGGACAGAATGTAGAACAATGTCATACATTCACCCCAGTACAAGGATCTGGGCCTAAATCCATCGTTTTTTTGCACTCCACACCACCCTGGATTAGACACTGGCTATATGCAAATCAGCTCTGACCCTGTGCCTCGTGGGAACAGTCCAGTCCGAACTACCAAGCCATGTCTTTCCCAGACCGGAATCAAGCATCCAAGGACCGGTTTCTGGCTATCAGCCTTCTTCAGCCTGGATAGCTTGACTCCAGTGGTGTGGAGAGCCTGGGACTCACGTCTGAGCATACCCCGCCCACTCGGGGTGAAAATGGCAATAAACACAGTTGATGGACAGAATGTAGAACAATGTCATACATTCACCCCAGTACAAGGATCTGGGCCTAAATCCATCGTTTTTTTGCACTCCACACCACCCTGGGTTAGACACTGGCTATATGCAAATCAGCTCTGACCCTGTGCCTCATGGGAACAGTCCAGTCCGAACTACCAAGCCATGTCTTTCCCAGACCGGAATCAAGCATCCAAGGACCGGTTTCTGGCTATCAGCCTTCTTCAGCCTGGATAGCTTGACTCCAGTGGTGTGGAGAGCCTGGGACTCACGTCTGAGCATATCCAGCCCACTCGGGGTGAAAATGGCAAAAAACACAGTTGATGGACAGAATGTAGAACAATGTCATACATTCACCCCAGTACAAGGATCTGGGCCTAAATCCATCGTTTTTTTGCACTCCACACCACCCTGGGTTAGACACTGGCTATATGCAAATCAGCTCTGACCCTGTGCCTCATGGGAACAGTCCAGTCCGAACTACCAAGCCATGTCTTTCCCAATCCGGAATCAAGCATTCAAGGACCGGTTTCTGGCTATCAGCCTTCTTCAGCCTGGATAGCTTGACTCCAGTGGTGTGGAGAGCCTGGGACTCACGTCTGAGCATACCCAGCCCACTCGGGGTGAAAATGGCAAAAAACACAGTTGATGGACAGAATGTAGAACAATGTCATACATTCACCCCAGTACAAGGATCTGGGCCTAAATCCATCGTTTTTTTGCACTCCACACGACCCTGGGTTAGACACTGGCTATATGCAAATCAGCTCTGACCCTGTGCCTCATGGGAACAGTCCAGTCCAAACTACCAAGCCATGTCTTTCCCAGACCGGAATCAAGCATCCAAGGACCGGTTTCTGGCTATCAGCCTTCTTCAGCCTGGATAGCTTGACTCCAGTGGTGTGGAGAGCCTGGGACTCACGTCTGAGCATACCCAGCCCACTCGGGGTGAAAATGGCAAAAAACACAGTTGATGGACAGAATGTAGAACAATGTCATACATTCACCCCAGTACAAGGATCTGGGCCTAAATCCATCGTTTTTTTGCACTCCACACCACCCTGGGTTAGACACTGGCTATATGCAAATCAGCTCTGACCCTGTGCCTCATGGGAACAGTCCAGTCCGAACTACCAAGCCATGTCTTTCCCAGACCGGAATCAAGCATCCAAGGACCGGTTTCTGGCTATCAGCCTTCTTCAGCCTGGATAGCTTGACTCCAGTGGTGTGGAGAGCCTGGGACTCACGTCTGAGCATACCCAGCCCACTCGGGGTGAAAATGGCAAAAAACACAGTTGATGGACAGAATGTAGAACAATGTCATACATTCACCCCAGTACAAGGATCTGGGCCTAAATCCATCGTTTTTTTGCACTCCACACCACCCTGGGTTAGACACTGGCTATATGCAAATCAGCTCTGACCCTGTGCCTCATGGGAACAGTCCAGTCCGAACTACCAAGCCATGTCTTTCCCAAAACCGAATCAAGCATCCAAGGACCGGTTTCTGGCTATCAGCCTTCTTCAGCCTGGATAGCTTGACTCCAGTGGTGTGGAGAGCCTGGGACTCACGTCTGAGCATACCCAGCCCACTCGGGGTGAAAATGGCAAAAAACACAGTTGATGGACAGAATGTAGAACAATGTCATACATTCACCCCAGTACAAGGATCTGGGCCTAAATCCATCGTTTTTTTGCACTCCATACCACCCTGGGTTAGGCACTGGCTATATGCAAATCAGCTCTGACCCTGTGCCTCATGGGAACAGTCCAGTCCGAACTACCAAGCCATGTCTTTCCCAGACCGGAATCAAGCATCCAAGGACCGGTTTCTGGCTATCAGCCTTCTTCAGCCTGGATAGCTTGACTCCAGTGGTGTGGAGAGCCTGGGACTCACGTCTGAGCATACCCAGCCCACTCGGGGTGAAAATGGCAAAAAACACAGTTGATGGACAGAATGTAGAACAATGTCATACATTCACCCCAGTACAAGGATCTGGGCCTAAATCCATCGTATTTTTTGCACTCCACACCACCCTGGGTTAGACACTGGCTATATGCAAATCAGCTCTGACCCTGTGCCTCATGGGAACAGTTCAGTCCGAACTACCAAGCCATGTCTTTCCCAGACCGGAATCAAGCATCCACGGACCGGTTTCTGGCTATCAGCCTTCTTCAGCCTGGATAGCTTGACTCCAGTGGTGTGGAGAGCCTGGGACTCACGTCTGAGCATACCCAGCCCACTCGGGGTGAAAATGGCAAAAAACACAGTTGATGGACAGAATGTAGAACAATGTCATACATTCACCCCAGTACAAGGATCTGGGCCTAAATCCATCGTTTTTTTGCACTCCACACCACCCTGGGTTAGACACTGGCTATATGCAAATCAGCTCTGACCCTGTGCCTCATGGGAACAGTCCAGTCCGAACTACCAAGCCATGTCTTTCCCAGACCGGAATCAAGCATCCAAGGACCGGTTTCTGGCTATCAGCCTTCTTCAGCCTGGATAGCTTGACTCCAGTGGTGTGGAGAGCCTGGGACTCACGTCTGAGCATACCCAGCCCACTCTGGGTGAAAATGGCAAAAAACACAGTTGATGGACAGAATGTAGAACAATGTCATACATTCACCCCAGTACAAGGATCTGGGCCTAAATCCATCGTTTTTTTGCACTCCACGCCACCCTGGGTTAGACACTGGCTATATGCAAATCAGCTCTGACCCTGTGCCTCATGGGAACAGTCCAGTCCGAACTACCAAGCCATGTCTTTCCCAGACCGGAATCAAGCATCCAAGGACCGGTTTCTGGCTATCAGCCTTCTTCAGCCTGGATAGCTTGACTCCAGTGGTGTGGAGAGCCTGGGACTCACGTCTGAGCATACCCAGCCCACTCGGGGTGAAAATGGCAAAAAACACAGTTGATGGACAGAATGTAGAACAATGTCATACATTCACCCCAGTACAAGGATCTGGGCCTAAATCAATCGTTTTTTTGCACTCCACACCACCCTGGGTTAGACACTGGCTATATGCAAATCAGCTCTGACCCTGTGCCTCATGGGAACAGTCCAGTCCGAACTACCAAGCCATGTCTTTCCCAGACCGGAATCAAGCATCCAAGGACCGGTTTCTGGCTATCAGCCTTCTTCAGCCTGGATAGCTTGACTCCAGTGGTGTGGAGAGCCTGGGACTCACGTCTGAGCATACCCAGCCCACTCGGGGTGAAAATGGCAAAAAACACAGTTGATGGACAGATTGTAGAACAATGTCATACATTCACCCCAGTACAAGGATCTGGGCCTAAATCCATCGTTTTTTTGCACTCCACACCACCCTGGGTTAGACACTGGCTATATGCAAATCAGCTCTGACCCTGTGCCTCATGGGAACAGTCCAGTCCGAACTACCAAGCCATGTCTTTCCCAGACCGGAATCAAGCATCCGAGGACCGGTTTCTGGCTATCAGCCTTCTTCAGCCTGGATAGCTTGACTCCAGTGGTGTGGAGAGCCTGGGACTCACGTCTGAGCATACCCAGCCCACTCGGGGTGAAAATGGCAAAAAACACAGTTGATGGACAGAATGTAGAACAATGTCATACATTCACCCCAGTACAAGGCTCTGGGCCTAAATCCATCGTTTTTTGCACTCCACACCACCCTGGGTTAGACACTGGCTATATGCAAATCAGCTCTGACCCTGTGCCTCATGGGAACAGTCCAGTCCGAACTACCAAGCCATGTCTTTCCCAGACCGGAATCAAGCATCCAAGGACCGGTTTCTGGCTATCAGCCTTCTTCAGCCTGGATAGCTTGACTCCAGTGGTGTGGAGAGCCTGGGACTCACGTCTGAGCATACCCAGCCCACTCGGGGTGAAAATGGCAAAAAACGCAGTTGATGGACAGAATGTAGAACAATGTCATACATTCACCCCAGTACAAGGATCTGGGCCTAAATCCGTCGTTTTTTTGCACTCCACACCACCCTGGGTTAGACACTGGCTATATGCGAATCAGCTCTGACCCTGTGCCTCATGGGAACAGTCCAGTCCGAACTACGAAGCCATGTCTTTCCCAGACCGGAATCAAGCATCCAAGGACCGGTTTCTGGCTATCAGCCTTCTTCAGCCTGGATAGCTTGACTCCAGTGGTGTGGAGAGCCTGGGACTCACGTCTGAGCAT
Organism: Lissotriton helveticus; assembly: GCF_964261635.1. Classification (NCBI taxonomy): domain Eukaryota; kingdom Metazoa; phylum Chordata; class Amphibia; order Caudata; family Salamandridae; genus Lissotriton; species Lissotriton helveticus. The sequence goes on from NC_136068.1 coordinate 768,913,235, forward strand.
ACCCAGCCCACTCGGGGTGAAAATGGCAAAAAACACAGTTGATGGACAGAATGTAGAACAATGTCATACATTCACCCCAGTACAAGGATCTGGGCCTAAATCCATTGTTTTTTGCACTCCACACCACCCTGGGTTAGACACTGGCTATATGCAAATCAGCTCTGACCCTGTGCCTCATGGGAACAGTCCAGTCCGAACTACCAAGCCATGTCTTTCCCAGACCGGTATCAAGCATCCAAGGACCGGTTTCTGGCTATCAGCCTTCTTCAGCCTGGATAGCTTGACTCCAGTGGTGTGGAGAGCCTGGGACTCACGTCTGAGCATACCCAGCCCACCCGGGGTGAAAATGGCAAAAAACACAGTTGATGGACAGAATGTAGAACAATGTCATACATTCACCCCAGTACAAGGATCTGGGCCTAAATCCATCGTTTTTTTGCACTCCACACCACCCTGGGTTAGACACTGGCTATATGCAAATCAGCTCTGACCCTGTGCCTCATGGGAACAGTCGAGTCCGAACTACCAAGCCATGTCTTTCCCAGACCGGAATCAAGCATCCAAGGACCGGTTTCTGGCTATCAGCCTTCTTCAGCCTGGATAGCTTGACTCCAGTGGTGTGGAGAGCCTGGGACGCACGTCTGAGCATACCCAGCCCACTCGGGGTGAAAATGGCAAAAAACACAGTTGATGGACAGAATGTAGAACAATGTCATACATTCACCCCAGTACAAGGATCTGGGCCTAAATCCATCGTTTTTTTGCACTCCACACCACCCTGGGTTAGACACTGGCTATATGCAAATCAGCTCTGACCCTGTGCCTCATGGGAACAGTCCAGTCCGAACTACCAAGCCATGTCTTTCCCAGACCGGAATCAAGCATCCAAGGACCGGTTTCTGGCTATCAGCCTTCTTCAGCCTGGATAGCTTGACTCCAGTGGTGTGGAGAGCCTGGGACTCACGTCTGAGCATACCCAGCCCACTCGGGGTGAAAATGGCAAAAAACACAGTTGATGGACAGAATGTAGAACAATGTCATACATTCACCCCAGTACAAGGATCTGGGCCTAATTCCATCGTTTTTTTGCACTCCACACCACCCTGGGTTAGACACTGGCTATATGCAAATCAGCTCTGACCCTGTGCCTCATGGGAACAGTCCAGTCCGAACTACCAAGCCATGTCTTTCCCAGACCGGAATCAAGCATCCAAGGACCGGTTTCTGGCTATCAGCCTTCTTCAGCCTGGATAGCTTGACTCCAGTGGTGTGGAGAGCCTGGGACTCACGTCTGAGCATACCCAGCCCACTCGGGGTGAAAATGGCAAAAAACACAGTTGATGGACAGAATGTAGAACAATGTCATACATTCACCCCAGTACAAGGATCTGGGCCTAAATCCATCGTTTTTTTGCACTCCACACCACCCTGGGTTAGACACTGGCTATATGCAAATCAGCTCTGACCCTGTGCCTCATGGGAACAGTCCAGTCCGAACTACCAAGCCATGTCTTTCCCAGACCGGAATCAAGCATCCAAGGACCGGTTTCTGGCTATCAGCCTTCTTCAGCCTGTATAGCTTGACTCCAGTGGTGTGGAGAGCCTGGGACTCACGTCTGAGCATACCCAGCCCACTCGGGGTGAAAATGGCAAAAAACGCAGTTGATGGACAGAATGTAGAACAATGTCATACATTCACCCCAGTACAAGGATCTGGGCCTAAATCCGTCGTTTTTTTGCACTCCACACCACCCTGGGTTAGACACTGGCTATATGCAAATCAGCTCTGACCCTGTGCCTCATGGGAACAGTCCAGTCCGAACTACGAAGCCATGTCTTTCCCAGACCGGAATCAAGCATCCGAGGACCGGTTTCTGGCTATCAGCCTTCTTCAGCCTGGATAGCTTGACTCCAGTGGTGTGGAGAGCCTGGGACTCACGTCTGAGCATACCCAGCCCACTCGGGGTGAAAATGGCAAAAAACACAGTTGATGGACAGAATGTAGAACAATGTCATACATTCACCCCAGTACAAGGCTCTGGGCCTAAATCCATCGTTTTTTGCACTCCACACCACCCTGGGTTAGACACTGGCTATATGCAAATCAGCTCTGACCCTGTGCCTCATGGGAACAGTCCAGTCCGAACTACCAAGCCATGTCTTTCCCAGACCGGAATCAAGCATCCAAGGACCGGTTTCTGGCTATCAGCCTTCTTCAGCCTGGATAGCTTGACTCCAGTGGTGTGGAGAGCCTGGGACTCACGTCTGAGCATACCCAGCCCACTCGGGGTGAAAATGGCAAAAAACGCAGTTGATGGACAGAATGTAGAACAATGTCATACATTCACCCCAGTACAAGGATCTGGGCCTAAATCCGTCGTTTTTTTGCACTCCACACCACCCTGGGTTAGACACTGGCTATATGCGAATCAGCTCTGACCCTGTGCCTCATGGGAACAGTCCAGTCCGAACTACGAAGCCATGTCTTTCCCAGACCGGAATCAAGCATCCAAGGACCGGTTTCTGGCTATCAGCCTTCTTCAGCCTGGATAGCTTGACTCCAGTGGTGTGGAGAACCTGGGACTCACGTCTGAGCATACCCAGCCCACTCGGGGTGAAAATGGCAAAAAACACAGTTGATGGACAGAATGTAGAACAATGTCATACATTCACCCCAGTACAAGGCTCTGGGCCTAAATCCATCGTTTTTTGCACTCCACACCACCCTGGGTTAGACACTGGCTATATGCAAATCAGCTCTGACCCTGTGCCTCATGGGAACAGTCCAGTCCGAACTACCAAGCCATGTCTTTCCCAGACCGGAATCAAGCATCCAAGGACCGGTTTCTGGCTATCAGCCTTCTTCAGCCTGGATAGCTTGACTCCAGTGGTGTGGAGAGCCTGGGACTCACGTCTGAGCATACCCAGCCCACTCGGGGTGAAAATGGCAAAAAACGCAGTTGATGGACAGAATGTAGAACAATGTCATACATTCACCCCAGTACAAGGATCTGGGCCTAAATCCATCGTTTTTTGCACTCCACACCACCCTGGGTTAGACACTGGCTATATGCAAATCAGCTCTGACCCTGTGCCTCATGGGAACAGTCCAGTCCGAACTACCAAGCCATGTCTTTCCCAGACCGGAATCAAGCATCCAAGGACCGGTTTCTGGCTATCAGCCTTCTTCAGCCTGGATAGCTTGACTCCAGTGGTGTGGAGAGCCTGGGACTCACGTCTGAGCATACCCAGCCCACTCGGGGTGAAAATGGCAAAAAACGCAGTTGATGGACAGAATGTAGAACAATGTCATACATTCACCCCAGTACAAGGATCTGGGCCTAAATCCGTCGTTTTTTTGCACTCCACACCACCCTGGGTTAGACACTGGCTATATGCGAATCAGCTCTGACCCTGTGCCTCATGGGAACAGTCCAGTCCGAACTACGAAGCCATGTCTTTCCCAGACCGGAATCAAGCATCCAAGGACCGGTTTCTGGCTATCAGCCTTCTTCAGCCTGGATAGCTTGACTCCAGTGGTGTGGAGAGCCTGGGACTCACGTCTGAGCATACCCAGCCCACTCGGGGTGAAAATGGCAAAAAACACAGTTGATGGACAGAATGTAGAACAATGTCATACATTCACCCCAGTACAAGGATCTGGGCCTAAATCCATTGTTTTTTGCACTCCACACCACCCTGGGTTAGACACTGGCTATATGCAAATCAGCTCTGACCCTGTGCCTCATGGGAACAGTCCAGTCCGAACTACCAAGCCATGTCTTTCCCAGACCGGAATCAAGCATCCAAGGACCGGTTTCTGGCTATCAGCCTTCTTCAGCCTGGATAGCTTGACTCCAGTGGTGTGGAGAGCCTGGGACTCACGTCTGAGCATACCCAGCCCACCCGGGGTGAAAATGGCAAAAAACACAGTTGATGGACAGAATGTAGAACAATGTCATACATTCACCCCAGTACAAGGATCTGGGCCTAAATCCATCGTTTTTTTGCACTCCACACCACCCTGGGTTAGACACTGGCTATATGCAAATCAGCTCTGACCCTGTGCCTCATGGGAACAGTCGAGTCCGAACTACCAAGCCATGTCTTTCCCAGACCGGAATCAAGCATCCAAGGACCGGTTTCTGGCTATCAGCCTTCTTCAGCCTGGATAGCTTGACTCCAGTGGTGTGGAGAGCCTGGGACGCACGTCTGAGCATACCCAGCCCACTCGGGGTGAAAATGGCAAAAAACACAGTTGATGGACAGAATGTAGAACAATGTCATACATTCACCCCAGTACAAGGATCTGGGCCTAAATCCATCGTTTTTTTGCACTCCACACCACCCTGGGTTAGACACTGGCTATATGCAAATCAGCTCTGACCCTGTGCCTCATGGGAACAGTCCAGTCCGAACTACCAAGCCATGTCTTTCCCAGACCGGAATCAAGCATCCAAGGACCGGTTTCTGGCTATCAGCCTTCTTCAGCCTGGATAGCTTGACTCCAGTGGTGTGGAGAGCCTGGGACTCACGTCTGAGCATACCCAGCCCACTCGGGGTGAAAATGGCAAAAAACACAGTTGATGGACAGAATGTAGAACAATGTCATACATTCACCCCAGTACAAGGATCTGGGCCTAATTCCATCGTTTTTTTGCACTCCACACCACCCTGGGTTAGACACTGGCTATATGCAAATCAGCTCTGACCCTGTGCCTCATGGGAACAGTCCAGTCCGAACTACCAAGCCATGTCTTTCCCAGACCGGAATCAAGCATCCAAGGACCGGTTTCTGGCTATCAGCCTTCTTCAGCCTGGATAGCTTGACTCCAGTGGTGTGGAGAGCCTGGGACTCACGTCTGAGCATACCCAGCCCACTCGGGGTGAAAATGGCAAAAAACACAGTTGATGGACAGAATGTAGAACAATGTCATACATTCACCCCAGTACAAGGATCTGGGCCTAAATCCATCGTTTTTTTGCACTCCACACCACCCTGGGTTAGACACTGGCTATATGCAAATCAGCTCTGACCCTGTGCCTCATGGGAACAGTCCAGTCCGAACTACCAAGCCATGTCTTTCCCAGACCGGAATCAAGCATCCAAGGACCGGTTTCTGGCTATCAGCCTTCTTCAGCCTGTATAGCTTGACTCCAGTGGTGTGGAGAGCCTGGGACTCACGTCTGAGCATACCCAGCCCACTCGGGGTGAAAATGGCAAAAAACGCAGTTGATGGACAGAATGTAGAACAATGTCATACATTCACCCCAGTACAAGGATCTGGGCCTAAATCCGTCGTTTTTTTGCACTCCACACCACCCTGGGTTAGACACTGGCTATATGCAAATCAGCTCTGACCCTGTGCCTCATGGGAACAGTCCAGTCCGAACTACGAAGCCATGTCTTTCCCAGACCGGAATCAAGCATCCAAGGACCGGTTTCTGGCTATCAGCCTTCTTCAGCCTGAATAGCTTGACTCCAGTGGTGTGGAGAGCCTGGGACTCACGTCTGAGCATACCCAGCCCACTCGGGGTGAAAATGGCAAAAAACACAGTTGATGGACAGAATGTAGAACAATGTCATACATTCACCCCAGTACAAGGATCTGGGCCTAAATCCATTGTTTTTTGCACTCCACACCACCCTGGGTTAGACACTGGCTATATGCAAATCAGCTCTGACCCTGTGCCTCATGGGAACAGTCCAGTCCGAACTACCAAGCCATGTCTTTCCCAGACCGGAATCAAGCATCCAAGGACCGGTTTCTGGCTATCAGCCTTCTTCAGCCTGGATAGCTTGACTCCAGTGGTGTGGAGAGCCTGGGACTCACGTCTGAGCATACCCAGCCCACTCGGGGTGAAAATGGCAAAAAACACAGTTGATGGACAGAATGTAGAACAATGTCATACATTCACCCCAGTACAAGGATCTGGGCCTAAATCCATCGTTTTTTTGCACTCCACACCACCCTGGGTTAGACACTGGCTATATGCAAATCAGCTCTGACCCTGTGCCTCATGGGAACAGTCCAGTCCGAACTACCAAGCCATGTCTTTCCCAGACCGGAATCAAGCATCCAAGGACCGGTTTCTGGCTATCAGCCTTATTCAGCCTGGATAGCTTGACTCCAGTGGTGTGGAGAGCCTGGGACTCACGTCTGAGCATACCCAGCCCACTCGGGGTGAAAATGGCAAAAAACACAGTTGATGGACAGAATGTAGAACAATGTCATACATTCACCCCAGTACAAGGATCTGGGCCTAATTCCATCGTTTTTTTGCACTCCACACCACCCTGGGTTAGACACTGGCTATATGCAAATCAGCTCTGACCCTGTGCCTCATGGGAACAGTCCAGTCCGAACTACCAAGCCATGTCTTTCCCAGACCGGAATCAAGCATCAAAGGACCGGTTTCTGGCTATCAGCCTTCTTCAGCCTGGATAGCTTGACTCCAGTGGTGTGGAGAGCCTGGGACTCACGTCTGAGCATACCCAGCCCACTCGGGGTGAAAATGGCAAAAAACACCGTTGATGGACAGAATGTAGAACAATGTCATACATTCACCCCAGTACAAGGATCTGGGCCTAAATCCATCGTTTTTTTGCACTCCACACCACCCTGGGTTAGACACTGGCTATATGCAAATCAGCTCTGACCCTGTGCCTCATGGGAACAGTCCAGTCCGAACTACCAAGCCATGTCTTTCCCAGACCGGAATCAAGCATCCAAGGACCGGTTTCTGGCTATCAGCCTTCTTCAGCCTGTATAGCTTGACTCCAGTGGTGTGGAGAGCCTGGGACTCACGTCTGAGCATACCCAGCCCACTCGGGGTGAAAATGGCAAAAAACACAGTTGATGGACAGAATGTAGAACAATGTCATACATTCACCCCAGTACAAGGATCTGGGCCTAAATCCATCGTTTTTTTGCACTCCACACCACCCTGGGTTAGACACTGGCTATATGCAAATCAGCTCTGACCCTGTGCCTCATGGGAACAGTCCAGTCCGAACTACCAAGCCATGTCTTTCCCAGACCGGAATCAAGCATCCAAGGACCGGTTTCTGGCTATCAGCCTTCTTCAGCCTGGATAGCTTGACTCCAGTGGTGTGGAGAGCCTGGGACTCACGTCTGAGCATACCCAGCCCACTCGGGGTGAAAATGGCAAAAAACACCGTTGATGGACAGAATGTAGAACAATGTCATACATTCACCCCAGTACAAGGATCTGTGCCTAAATCCATCGTTTTTTTGCACTCCACACCACCCTGGGTTAGACACTGGCTATATGCAAATCAGCTCTGACCCTGTGCCTCATGGGAACAGTCCAGTCCGAACTACCAAGCCATGTCTTTCCCAGACCCGAATCAAGCATCCAAGGACCGGTTTCTGGCTATCAGCCTTCTTCAGCCTGTATAGCTTGACTCCAGTGGTGTGGAGAGCCTGGGACTCACGTCTGAGCATACCCAGCCCACTCGGGGTGAAAATGGCAAAAAACACAGTTGATGGACAGAATGTAGAACAATGTCATACATTCACCCCAGTACAAGGATCTGGGCCTAAATCCATCGTTTTTTTGCACTCCACACCACTCTGGGTTAGACACTGGCTATATGCAAATCAGCTCTGACCCTGTGCCTCATGGGAACAGTCCAGTCCGAACTACCAAGCCATGTCTTTCCCAGACCGGAATCAAGCATCCAAGGACCGGTTTCTGGCTATCAGCCTTCTTCAGCCTGGATAGCTTGACTCCAGTGGTGTGGAGAGCCTGGGACTCACGTCTGAGCATACCCAGCCCACTCGGGGTGAAAATGGCAAAAAACACAGTTGATGGACAGAATGTAGAACAATGTCATACATTCACCCCAGTACAAGGATCTGGGCCAAAATCCATCGTTTTTTTGCACTCCACACCACCCTGGGTTAGACACTGGCTATATGCAAATCAGCTCTGACCCTGTGCCTCATGGGAACAGTCCAGTCCGAACTACCAAGCCATGTCTTTCCCAGACCGGAATCAAGCATCCAAGGACCGGTTTCTGGCTATCAGCCTTCTTCAGCCTGGATAGCTTGACTCCAGTGGTGTGGAGAGCCTGGGACTCACGTCTGAGCATACCCAGCCCACTCGGGGTGAAAATGGCAAAAAACATAGTTGATGGACAGAATGTAGAACAATGTCATACATTCACCCCAGTACAAGGATCTGGGCCTAAATCCATCGTTTTTTTGCACTCCACACCACCCTGGGTTAGACACTGGCTATATGCAAATCAGCTCTGACCCTGTGCCTCATGGGAACAGTCCAGTCCGAACTACCAAGCCATGTCTTTCCCAGACCGGAATCAAGCATCCAAGGACCGGTTTCTGGCTATCAGCCTTCTTCAGCCTGGATAGCTTGACTCCAGTGGTGTGGAGAGCCTGGGACTCACGTCTGAGCATACCCAGCCCACTCGGGGTGAAAATGGCAAAAAACACAGTTGATGGACAGAATGTAGAACAATGTCATACATTCACCCCAGTACAAGGATCTGGGCCTAAATCCATCGTTTTTTTGCACTCCACACCACCCTGGGTTAGACACTGGCTATATGCAAATCAGCTCTGACCCTGTGCCTCATGGGAACAGTCCAGTCCGAACTACCAAGCCATGTCTTTCCCAGACCGGAATCAAGCATCCAAGGACCGGTTTCTGGCTATCAGCCTTCTTCAGCCTGGATAGCTTGACTCCAGTGGTGTGGAGAGCCTGGGACTCACGTCTGAGCATACCCAGCCCACTCGGGGTGAAAATGGCAAAAAACACAGTTGATGGACAGAATGTAGAACAATGTCATACATTCACCCCAGTACAAGGATCTGGGCCTAAATCCATCCTTTTTTTGCACTCCACACCACCCTGGGTTAGACACTGGCTATATGCAAATCAGCTCTGACCCTGTGCCTCATGGGAACAGTCCAGTCCGAACTACCAAGCCATGTCTTTCCCAGACCGGAATCAAGCATCCAAGGACCGGTTTCTGGCTATCAGCCTTCTTCAACCTGGATAGCTTGACTCCAGTGGTGTGGAGAGCCTGGGACTCACGTCTGAGCATACCCAGCCCACTCGGGGTGAAAATGGCAAAAAACACAGTTGATGGACAGAATGTAGAACAATGTCATACATTCACCCCAGTACAAGGATCTGGGCCTAAATCAATCGTTTTTTTGCACTCCACACCAAACTGGGTTAGACACTGGCTATATGCAAATCAGCTCTGACCCTGTGCCTCATGGGAACAGTCCAGTCCGAACTACCAAGCCATGTCTTTCCCAGACCGGAATCAAGCATCCACGGACCGGTTTCTGGCTATCAGCCTTCTTCAGCCTGGATAGCTTGACTCCAGTGGTGTGGAGAGCCTGGGACTCATGTCTGAGCATACCCAGCCCACTCGGGGTGAAAATGGCAAAAAACATAGTTGATGGACAGAATGTAGAACAATGTCATACATTCACCCCAGTACAAGGATCTGGGCCTAAATCCATCGTTTTTTTGCACTCCACACCACCCTGGGTTAGACACTGGCTATATGCAAATCAGCTCTGACCCTGTGCCTCATGGGAACAGTCCAGTCCGAACTACCAAGCCATGTCTTTCCCAGACCGGAATCAAGCATCCAAGGACCGGTTTCTGGCTATCAGCCTTCTTCAGCCTGGATAGCTTGACTCCAGTGGTGTGGAGAGCCTGGGACTCACGTCTGAGCATACCCAGCCCACTCGGGGTGAAAATGGCAAAAAACACAGTTGATGGACAGAATGTAGAACAATGTCATACATTCACCCCAGTACAAGGATCTGGGCCTAAATCCATCGTTTTTTTGCACTCCACACCACCCTGGGTTAGACACTGGCTATATGCAAATCAGCTCTGACCCTGTGCCTCATGGGAACAGTCCAGTCCGAACTACCAAGCCATGTCTTTCCCAGACCGGAATCAAGCATCCAAGGACCGGTTTCTGGCTATCAGCCTTCTTCAGCCTGGATAGCTTGACTCCAGTGGTGTGGAGAGCCTGGGACTCACGTCTGAGCATACCCAGCCCACTCGGGGTGAAAATGGCAAAAAACACAGTTGATGGACAGATTGTAGAACAATGTCATACATTCACCCCAGTACAAGGATCTGGGCCTAAATCCATCGTTTTTTTGCACTCCACACCACCCTGGGTTAGACACTGGCTATATGCAAATCAGCTCTGACCCTGTGCCTCATGGGAACAGTCCAGTCCGAACTACCAAGCCATGTCTTTCCCAGACCGGAATCAAGCATCCAAGGACCGGTTTCTGGCTATCAGCCTTCTTCAGCCTGGATAGCTTGACTCCAGTGGTGTGGAGAGCCTGGGACTCACGTCTGAGCATACCCAGCCCACTCGGGGTGAAAATGGCAAAAAACACAGTTGATGGACAGAATGTAGAACAATGTCATACATTCACCCTCAGTACAAGGATCTGGGCCTAAATCCATCGTTTTTTTGCACTCCACACCACCCTGGGTTAGACACTGGCTATATGCAAATCAGCTCTGACCCTGTGCCTCATGGGAACAGTCCAGTCCGAACTACCAAGCCATGTCTTTCCCAGACCGGAATCAAGCATCCAAGGACCGGTTTCTGGCTATCAGCCTTCTTCAGCCTGGATAGCTTGACTCCAGTGGTGTGGAGAGCCTGGGACTCACGTCTGAGCATACTCAGCCCACTCGGGGTGAAAATGGCAAAAAACACAGTTGATGGACAGATTGTAGAACAATGTCATACATTCACCCCAGTACAAGGATCTGGGCCTAAATCCATCGTTTTTTTGCACTCCACACCACCCTGGGTTAGACACTGGCTATATGCAAATCAGCTCTGACCCTGTGTCTCATGGGAACAGTCCAGTCCGAACTACCAAGCCATGTCTTTCCCAGACCGGAATCAAGCATCCAAGGACCGGTTTCTGGCTATCAGCCTTCTTCAGCCTGGATAGCTTGACTCCAGTGGTGTGGAGAGCCTGGGACTCACGTCTGAGCAAACCCAGCCCACTCGGGGTGAAAATGGCAAAAAACACAGTTGATGGACAGAATGTAGAACAATGTCATACATTCACCCTCAGTACAAGGATCTGGGCCTAAATCAATCGTTTTTTGCACTCCACACCACCCTGGGTTAGACACTGGCTATATGCAAATCAGCTCTGACCCTGTGCCTCATGGGAACAGTCCAGTCCGAACTACCAAGCCATGTCTTTCCCAGACCGGAATCAAGCATCCAAGGACCGGTTTCTGGCTATCAGCCTTCTTCAGCCTGGATAGCTTGACTCCAGTGGTGTGGAGAGCCTGGGACTCACGTCTGAGCATACCCAGCCCACTCGGGGTGAAAATGGCAAAAAACGCAGTTGATGGACAGAATGTAGAACAATGTCATACATTCACCCCAGTACAAGGATCTGGGCCTAAATCCGTCATTTTTTTGCACTCCACACCACCCTGGGTTAGACACTGGCTATATGCGAATCAGCTCTGACCCTGTGCCTCATCGGAACAGTCCAGTCCGAACTACGAAGCCATGTCTTTCCCAGACCGGAATCAAGCATCCAAGGACCGGTTTCTGGCTATCAGCCGTCTTCAGCCTGGATAGCTTGACTCCATTGGTGTGGAGAGCCTGGGACTCACGTCTGAGCATACCCAGCCCACTCGGGGTGAAAATGGCAAAAAACACAGTTGATGGACAGAATGTAGAACAATGTCATACATTCACCCCAGTACAAGGATCTGGGCCTAAATCCATTGTTTTTTTGCACTCCACACCACCCTGGGTTAGACACTGGCTATATGCAAATCAGCTCTGACCCTGTGCCTTATGGGAACAGTCCAGTCCGAACTACCAAGCCATGTCTTTCCCAGACCGGAATCAAGCATCAAAGGACCGGTTTCTGGCTATCAGCCTTCTTCAGCCTGGATAGCTTGACTCCAGTGGTGTGGAGAGCCTGGGACTCACGTCTGAGCATACCCAGCCCACTCGGGGTGAAAATGGCAAAAAACACAGTTGATGGACAGAATGTAGAACAATGTCATACATTCACCCCAGTACAAGGATCTGGGCCTAAATCCATCGTTTTTTTGCACTCCACACCATCCTGGGTTAGACACTGGCTATATGCAAATCAGCTCTGACCCTGTGCCTCATGGGAACAGTCCAGTCCGAACTACCAAGCCATGTCTTTCCCAGACCGGAATCAAGCATCCAAGGACCGGTTTCTGGCTATCAGCCTTCTTCAGCCTGGATAGCTTGACTCCAGTGGTGTGGAGTGCCTGGGACTCACGTCTGAGCATACCCAGCCCACTCGGGGTGAAAATGGCAAAAAACACAGTTGATGGACAGAATGTAGAACAATGTCATACATTCACCCCAGTACAAGGATCCGGGCCTAAATCAATCGTTTTTTTGCACTCCACACCACCCTGGGTTAGACCAAGCCATGGCTTGGTAGTTCGGACTGGACTGTTCCCATGAGGCACAGGGTCAGAGCTGATTTGCATATAGCCAGTGTCTAACCCAGGGTGGTGTGGAGTGCAAAAAAACGATGGATTTGGGCCCAGATCCTTGTACTGGGGTGAATGTATGACATTGTTCTACATTCTGTCCATCAACTGTGTTTTTTGCAATTTTCACCCCGAGTGGGCTGGGTATGCTCAGACGTGAGTCCCAGGCTCTCCATATTGCCATACACATCTAATAAACATAGATTTGAGTTGTTTCATGATCTTGTCCTCTATTAATAATAGGATGGCGCGGAATAAATAAAGAACTCTAGGAAACATTGACATTTTAACTGCATTCACCCTTCCTATTAGTGAAAGATGCAGTACATCTATTATTTTTAAATCCATCTCAATATTCTTAATGAGCGGCAGATAGTTCTCGCATACAATTTTCTCCACATTGGCATTAATTTTCACCCCTAGATATGTAGCAGATTCGACAAATCTATTATCAGTTTTGGTGATATTTTTGGAGCAAATGACCTGCATTTTTGTTTCATTTAGAAGATATCCTGACTCTTCCCCAAACAGTTTAGCCATCTGAATCAGAATAGGGAGGGTTTGTTGTGGATTATTTGTTATCACTGCAAGGTCGTCAGCATAGGCCAATATTTTATTTGAATAACCATTGCATATCACTGGAGTTATCTCTGGACAATCAAGGATACTCTGGATGAGGGGATCAATATACAGCACAAATAAAATAGGGGAACAGGGACAACCTTGCCGGGTTCCTCTCTTTATATGTACAACCCCAGATTTTTCGCCCATTGCAGTCACCTTAGATGTCGGTTCTACATACATAGGTTTCAGGGCACCTATAATATTGGGACCAAATCCCCTCGCCCCTAAAATGGCCCAGAGAAAGCTCCAATCCACGCGATCGAAAGCCTTCTCTGCGTCGAGCAGGATCATGGCCATCTCCCCTCCCACGGCAGCCTGGGCGTCAAACAGAGATATTGCCCTACAGGTGTGATCAGTTGTACCCCGACCGGGGACAAACCCATGCTGCCATGGGGATACGAGACCGCCAATGACCCTGCCCAACCTCTTCGCCAACATTTTTTAATACAACTTGGTGTCAGAGTTTATCAGTGATATGGGTCGATAGGATCCAGCCTTCTCCACTGCTTTCCCCTTTTTATAGAAAATTTCTATATTTGTCTCTTTCCAAGAAGCGGGTGTTAATCCCGTATACATAACCCCATTAAACAAATCTACCAGAAGTGGAGTGATTTCGGTTTCTATTGTTTTATATACTTCTAAATGAATCCCATCGGGACCTGAAGCTTTACCAGAGGCTAGTTCCCGTAATGCTAATGTTACCTCTAATAATGAAATTTCCTCATGCAGTTTTTTTTACTGACTCCTACAATAGGGGACCCTGATCTCGTATTCCATCCCCTGGATTTTTAGTAGGTTCTTCCTGCTCATATAACTGCTGATAGAATTTCTCAAATACTCTTAGAATATCCTTACTATCTGTAAACCTGATCTCATCCTCTTCAATGCATACAATGGTATTTCTTGCTTTTTCCTGCCTTAACCTGAGGGCAAGCGCTCTCCCTGCCTGCTCACCGGTCTCATATCTTCTGGCCCTATTTGACTGATATTCTCCTGTGGCTTTTATAGTTACCTCTTTCTGGAGTGCAGCTTTAATTGCCAATAAAGCTTCCTGACTTACAGTGGTGTTGGCCCCTTTTACTATATCCTTCATATGTTGCTCTTCTATTTTTACTAACTCTTTCATTAAACCCTCAATCTTATTTCTGTCTTCCCTCCTTAATCTTGCTGAGCAACTAATAGTTTCGCCCCTCAATGCCGCTTTAAAGGTTTCCCAAACCGTACTTCTAGAAGCGCTATACCTGTTTGCTGCGAAAAATTGTGGGACCCATTTTTTCAAATGATCTATAAATCTATTATCACTGAGGAGTTTTTTCTCAAAATACCAGGAATTAATTTTTCTTTTCCTCTGACCTATATTGTATAATAAAATTAGTGGATTATGGTCAGAGACCACTTTCGGAAGCTTAAAAATGCCAACTTTAGGTAACTCAGAGGATGAGATCAGGAAATAGTCTAGCTTCGTGTATTTTTGAGCAGGGTTAGAGAAGTATGTAAATCCGGAATCCAAATGGTTTTTTGCCCCCCATACATCATGCATCCCATGAGAGCCTAGAAGTGATTGAATAGATTGATAGACCTTGGGTTTGCGACCTACGTATGAATCAGATCCGTCCCAATCAGCCGAAATATTGAGATCCCCCGCTATTATCAACGGTGTAGACCAGCCCACAAGTTCAGTTTCTAAGAAATCAAATATTTCGGGCTCATCCTGATTAGAGCCATACGTCACACATAACGTAAAACCGAGGTCTAAGTCAGCAATTGCCCATCTCCCATTACTATCCGCCTTCACTTTTCTTGCTTTGCCTAGGGAGCCTCGAATCAGTATAGCTACACCCCGGATTGTGGAAGTCTGTGTAGAGCAGGCTACTAATTCAAAGTCACCCAGGGAAAGTTGATTGCGTTTCGACCATGGAAGATGGGTTTCTTGTATACAGATAATATCTATTCTTTCATGCCTTACTAAGAATGCCAATCTCTGCCTCTTCCTCCAATCGTTCAAACCTCCCGCATTATTAGTGCATATTCTAATGCTTGCCATTTAATTGTTTATGTATCTCTACACTTAAATCCTTAATCATGTTGTTGTCCTTCTCATCAGTTCTTTGTCCAAAATTGTTCCACTTTCCTTTTTCCCCTTTTTCCACCCATTCACCACCCAAACCCATCCCGCACCCCACCCTCCTCCCCTTCTTCCTAGATCCCTGCCCCACCCACCCTCCCAACCCCCCCTGCTCTCCCCTCTTCGTGAGGCACACAGAGCTAGTCTGTGTTGATGATGGAATGCAGTGATTCCAGTGAGGACGCTAACATCAGTTACAATTATCTGCAAAAATTGTGGAGCCCAAAACAAATCTACTTAATAAGAAACAAAAGAGATAACCAAAATATCCAGCGTCTCACAAACATACGCTGCTACCGCTTATATCAGCTCGTTCCTGCATTGAGTATCAAAGCATTGACAGTAATAATCATAGGGAGTCTAGATATTCTTGCACTTTGATCTCTGATGAAAAGAATAAAGTTTTGCCCTTATTTACTATCTTTAGCTGTGCGGGATTTAACAGAAAGGCCTGCAAATTCCTTTCCTGGCAGGGCTTAATCATCCCTCTCAGCAGCCATCACCTCTCCACAGTAGTGTGGCAAAAGTCAGGCCTGACAAAGAAGGATATTCCTTCGGCATTTCTTTTTGTATTTGGTCTTGCAAGGTCTGATATAGCTTGCCGTAGAACAAAGTTCCCAATATAAATCAATACCGCTCTTGAGTAGGCCCCCTCCTTCGTGTTCTTTTTAATGTTAAAAGGTATACGATGAACTCTTTGAATTTCTGTGGACCAGTTCCATCCATCTAGTTCGGGAAAAGCCTGGGCGAATAACTTGATTATGTAAGCCTTAATGTCATACCCTTCAATTCCCTCCGGAATTCCAAGTACGCGCAGGTTATTCCTACGTAGTCTATTTTCCATTTCTTCTAATTTCCAATGGATATCAGTCATCTGTGCCTCATATGACCCAACT
The DNA here is from genome assembly GCF_964261635.1 of Lissotriton helveticus. Lineage (NCBI taxonomy): Eukaryota > Metazoa > Chordata > Amphibia > Caudata > Salamandridae > Lissotriton > Lissotriton helveticus. Next base: position 768,929,435 of record NC_136068.1, read on the forward strand.
TTAGAGACCGCAGCTGCCACCTCTGTCTCAGTAGACACAATCCTGTCTTCTAAATTTGCCACTCTATCGCCTGTAGTCGCGCAAACTTTAGATAATTTTCTGACTACCCCCTGCATTTTTTTCATGGCAGTGTGAGCTTTCTGATTCTCCCTGCGAGTTTCCTCCCTGTGAGCAATAATCTTTTGATGTATTCTTTCTAGGAGTGTCATCTGTGCGGACTCCAGGGCAAAGCCATCTTGTGATGAACTATCCTGAGGCTGATCCCAGCTTGGCTCATGTTTGTTATTAGTACCTGAGATTTTTCGGGCTGTTGCCGGTTGCTCTAATTCAGGGTCACTTTCCGAGTCTATATAGGAAGAGCCGACCTCTTCATCCTCAGACCATTCTTGGCCATCGGACGCGGAGTAAAAAGCCTCACTTGGGGCGCTTTCCTTCACGCCTCCATTTTGTTCTCCACCCGGTAAAGCGTCTGTATCACATTCTGTACCAATATCACCAGTTGTCAGGTTTGCTGTGGCATTTGCTGTGACATTTATAGCTTCATGATTTTTTTCACTGATTTGGATGAAGTTAAAATTTTAGTCTTGCTTTGGAGTAGTTCATTATCAACTCGCTGTGTCTCTTTTGAGTTTAAACCCTCCTTGTCTAACACATTAAAGTTTATACTCTCGCCCACTTTTTGCAGCTCTCCCTCTTTTGCTATAGTTGCAGATTCTGGGGAGTCTTTAGTGAAGTCTTTAATGGGATTAGTAGCTTCACTAGATACAGCACATTCCTGGGTGCAGATTGTTGCAACCTCGCTGACATTTTTAATTTCAACAGCTTTTACATTATCCACCACTCCTTACCGGATTTTGCAAAAGTTCGGCAATAGAAGATGTTACTTGCCGTGTTCGTACCCCCGCTAGCTGCTGCTGATTCTGTGGTTGTTTCTTTTTGCTTCGTTCGTCCGCAGGGGGTGTATGAATTTCCCCAGACTCGGCAGATTCCTCTCCCCCCGTCGTTTTCTCTTTCTCTTTCCGTTTTCTCCTTGCGCCGAGGGACTTATCCGCAGGATTTAATTTAGGGGCCATAACGCTATGTTCAAAGCGTTTCTTCAATAGTACTCGCGAGGTATCTTCCTTTCTCGCCTGTTTCCAACTACTGTTGCTGCTCTCGGCGTCCACAACGTCTCTCAGCTGAGAGCGCACACGGTTCTTCCCCTTTTCCGTACTCTGCCTCCTGGCCGTAACCAGCCATTTGCAACCCGGGAATGCAGCGGAGAAAACGTCTATCAGGTCCCTCAGGTCCCGCAAGATCTGTTTCGCGGACCCACGGCAAGCGCTGCAAGTGAGTACGGGCTGCATTAACCCAGATCTCCTTCCGCGATGAGCGCCTCAGCTACCGATCATGCAGCTCCCTTCAGGCTGTCGTCGTCATCAGTAACACGGGCAAAACAGCAAGTTTCCCAATTCTCGATCCCTTCCTCAACCAGTTAGCAAGCGACCGCTAGCGCAGTGAACTCCGCGGCATTAGTGCTCCGTTACAAGAAGCATCCTCACTGCAGCACTGCTTCGGCCACTAGTGAGTGGCCGCCATCTAGCCTCCGAATTATCTTTATTTCTCTTTGTTTTATTCTCTTTCTATGTGTGCAACATGCCTTTGATGATTTCTGCACAAAAACAATCCTAATCACAACGCAGGCACTGTTGCACCATGAAGCAAGTATGCCTGCATTGGTGCAAGACAGCACATTCTGCGATAATGCCAGGAAAGGACAGGAATGCACCGTATAATGTCAAATATGGCACATTCCTGCCCTTTCCTTTTCATGCAGTGCTTTGTGAAAGCATGATAAATCAGGGCTTAAGTGTTTATCCTCTGCCACTAGGAGCTAAGACAAAGGTAAATTGCCAATGATGTCCTCTTAGTGCGAGCCTGATTAATTCCCTCCAGGCGAATGTCACACCTTCCTGAGGAAGTTGGCTGTTGCAGTGAGCGATAGTGGCCAAAACATTGCCTAACTAGAAGTAATGAACCGACAGGAAAGTTAACCCGTATTTGTAAAGGCCTGGTTTGCAGACTTCAAGGGCAGTAGCGTCTGGAAGTGAACGAGAGTGGAAGGGCGCCATGGTAGCGGGGGGTACAAAATAAAAATAAAAAAAGACTTACCTCCTTGCTGCATCTCTCCTCTGTAGTTCCTCGTCGTCTCTCCGCTGCCAAAACCAGGAAGCAAACAGGCTCCCTCCACTAAGCCAATCACAATGCTTCGATGCAGCATTGTGATTTGTCTGAGCACTGTGGTTCGGTGCTCAGATGGGGAGTGGGAGCCTGGGCATGTTCCTCACCAGGCTGTGTAAGGCATCCTGGTGGAGAACATACAAAGTGCGCATGACTGTTTGGCTGGCCCAAGACAGCGGGCCAGACAGTCATGCACACATGGAGTATGCAAACCACTATTCCCCCTGCTCCTGTCACAGTCAGACCCACCCCCGCCCTAACTCAGCCCTGAGCCTAATAACAAAGGTATTATCATTTTATTTTTCCTGCTCTGAGAGCTGTGGGGTGATGCTCCTCCACCGAGCCACCCCTGTATCCAGGGAGAAGTTAATGTTTGCCCTCCCCACTCAATAGCACTCTCTAATATGTGCTAAATTAATACAGCGAAAATAAATTAATAGTTTCATCTGTGGCACAGTTCCAAGCAAAAAATCTGTTGCGGCATGCATGGCTCGTGGGTGGGGGGCGCGGATTGGCGCACTGGGAGGGGTGTCATGCAGGGAGGTATTTATTTATTTATTTTTATTTATTTATGCATTTTTATATAGCGCGGACTTTACCCGAAGGCGTCAGAGCGCTTCACATTAGGAACAGAGATGAAACATAAGGAGAAACATTACAAAAGAACAGATTGCAAAAACATACGTTACTTACATAAGGTAATAGTGACAATTGTGAGCAAACAAAATACATGAGGTAATAAAAACTGTGAGCAACCAAAAATACATGAGGTAGTAAAGGTAATAGTGACAATCGTGAGCAAACAAAATACTTGAGTAAAAATTGTGAGCAACCAAAAATACATGTGCACAAGAGGAGTTGAAAGTGACAAGTGTGCAGTTATAAGAGAAAACAGAGTATAATTTGAGGTATAGTACTGCAATAAGTGCTAGACACTCAGGCACAGGAACAAGCGTTACGTGGGCAAGGTGGCACTTGTGCAAGTATCAAAGGTAAAAACATGTGAGAGGTAGCAGCCGTGTGTTGCAAGGGCAGAGTGGTGTGTGCATGTTACAAAAGGGCACCGAACACCAGTACATGGAAAATACTGCAAAAAGGCAGACCCTCCAATCACAGGCATACACTGGGAAGGCACTTCCATGGTCATGAAAAGTAGAAATTATCAGTAGTGGGAAGTCTTCCTCACAAATAGCAAGAGGACGTGAATTACTTTTGGAGGTGTCTCTGGAGGAGGAGAACTTTGAGGTCCCTTTTGAAGGCCTGGGAGGAGGCGGTGGTCCGGAGCTGAGGTGGAAAGGAGTTCCAGATTCTCACTGCGTTGCCTGGAAAGGATTGGGCCATTGTTCTTTCCTTCTTGAAAGTGGGAGGTTCAAGCAGTAGATTCTCCGCATTGCGTGAAAGTCTAGAGCCACCAGAGAGTTTCAGTTTATTCGCCAGGTAGTGGGGAGATGAGGAGTGCAAGGCTTTGTGGGTAATGCAGGCAGTCTTGTAGATAGCTCTAGCCTCGAAGGGAAGCCAGCGGAGGGTGGATAACATTGGTGTGATGTGATCGCTTCTTTTGGCCCCATAAATGAAACGAGCTGCTGAATGGAAGACAGACTTAAGTGGGGACAGGTGAGATTTGGGGAGGCCAGTAAGAAGAGAATTGCAGTAGTCTAGTCTAGAGAGGACCAGCGATTGCACCAGGGTTATAAGGTCCTGCTCCGGGAAGAAGCGACGGATTCCCCAAAGAAGGCGCAGTTGGTAGCGAGCAGATTTTGCAATAGAGTTGATGTGGGGAGTTAGATTGAGTTTTTTGTCTAGAATGACACCAAGGGATTTTGCACTGTCGACAATGATGGGTTTATTGTTCAGTAGATTCATCTGATCCTTCCATGATTGAACCGGGGGAGGAGAGAGTGAGGAGGAGAAGAGGAGGAATTCAGTTTTGGAGGGATTCAGAATCAATTGATGAGTTGACATCCAGTTTTGAATGGAGTCAAGAGTAGATCTTAGGATGGAGAGATCATGAGTGGAGGCAACCTTGAGGTAGAGTTGAGTGTCGTCTGCATAGAGATGATAGTGAATCCCAGATTTGCTTAGGAGGTTTCCCAGTGGTTCTAAGTAGAGATTGAACAATGTTGGTGCTAGTATCGAACCTTGGGGAACACCCTGACCCACCGCCACAGGAGAAGAGAGACTGGTCGCTATTTTGATCATTTGAGATCTGTCAGAGAGGAAGGATGCAAACCATTTAAGCACAGTGCCCTCCATGCCCATTCTCTGTTGAAGAATATTGAGGAGGGTGTTGTGATTAACAGTGTCGAAGGCTGCGGAAAGGTCGAGGAGAATTAGCAGACAGGACCCCCCTGAGTCGAGTATCCTCAGCGCATCATCAACCACTTGCAGAAGGGCTGTTTCAGTGCTGCAGTTTTGGATGAAGCCGGACTGACAATTGTCAAGAAGATCATTGTCCTTGATATGACGAGAGAGTTGTTTTGCTACACAACTTTCTGTGATCTTCGCAAGAAAGGGAAGGTTAGTGATGGGGCGGAAATTGTTGAGGTCATTCGCATCAGCAGTGGGCTTTTTAAGCAGAGGGGTGACCTGCCCAGTTTTGAAGGAGACAGGAAGGGAGCCTTGCCATAGGGAGAGGTTGATCAGGGTAGTCCAATAGGAAAGGGAATGGGTATAGAAGTCAAAGGCAATGGCACTGGGGATAGGGTCAAGAGAATGGTTGGAGGGCTTTGTTTCGCGTATGCACTTGAGAAGGGCATCTTCGGATATGGGGTCAAAGCTCTGCCAGATGGCTAAGTATTTGCGCTCCTCTGGAGGTGTAGGATGAGCAACCTGATCCACAAGTGCTTTCACTTTTCCATCGAAGAAAACAGCTAAATCCGCTGCTCTCTTTGAAGAATCCTCCACCTTAGAGGTTGGGGGAGAGCAGCTCGGAGTCTTGATGAGATCGAATAGTTTTTTGGGTCTATTTTTGGCGGAGTCAAGGAGGGTTTTGAAGTGCGTCGCTTTCTCAAGGAAGATGTGTTTGTGGTACTTGGATCTTGCTGTGCGAAGCATGGCTAAATTGTCATTGGAGGGCAATTGCCTCCATTGCTTCTCCAGGAATCTTAGCTGCTTCCTTTCATCATAAAGGGATTTGTTGTACCAAGGTGCTGAGGGAGTGGGCCTTATCCTTTTGCTTTTGAGTGAAGCGACGTTATTAATTTCAGCTGCAAGAACTGTGAGGCATTGGGAGGTGAGATCGTCAACAGCTATGTTCGGGTCTAGCCTTGGAAGAGATAGCAAGGCTGATTCACAGAGGGGACCGATATCTATGTTTTTGGCATCACGGAACCAGGAGATGGCCCTCTTGGGTTGGCCAAGAGTTATAGAGTGTGAAAGTTGAAGGGAGAAAGGGATGAGGTGGTGGTCAGACCAGTCTACATGAATTGGGGTAGTAGTAGAAAGCATGCCTGCTTTAGAAATAACAAGGTCCAGGATTGCGCCTTTGGAGTGGGTTGACTCAGTGCAGTGTTGGATAAGATCATTTGCAGAGAGGTAGGTGGCCAGTGAGTTCGTAGAGGAGTCTTGCGGTGCACCCCAGTGGAGATTGAATTCACCCACGATGGTCTGATTGTCACTTTGAGAGTATTGGTCGCTGATGAAGTCTTTGAGATCTTCTATAAATGAAGAGCCACTACGAGGCGGGTGGTAAATGATATGGAATCTGAGCGGTGAACGGTGTTGCAATTGAAGTTCAAGAGAAAGGCATTCAAAGGTGTGGGGGGAGCTGATAGGAGACGCCTTAAGTTGGAGGGCGTTTCTGAAGATGACTGCAACACCTCCCCCCGTGTTTTCAGTTCTGTCATTCCTAAATATGGAGTAACCTGTGGGTATTAGGAGATCAAAAATAGCATGAGAGGTATCTTTGAACCAGGTCTCTGTGAGGAAGAGCATGTCAAGATTGTGAAGGGTGATTGTGTCGGAGATTTCAAGTTTGTGTTTTACTGCAGATCTGCAGTTGTGAAGCATACAGCGCAGCTCTGTCAAGACTGTTTTGGTGACGGGGGCACTTGGGCTCTGAAGAGTGATCGGGATATTGTACATTTGCGGGGGTGCTCGGGAGGCTTTAGGTGGACGCTTTGTTCTGACAGAGGTGATGGTCGGAATGGTGTAGACAGTGGGGTTGCTAGGGTATGCCTGTTGAAGAAGGGTGGCGTTCAAGGGCTTGTGCGAGTTAACGACGTTTGCAGACGAAAGGTTGAGCTTGGCTGTGTTGGGGTGAGGGGGCGAGGTGCAACTCCGGGGAAGTTGGGAGGGAGTAGAGGTGCATGGAGGGGTGGAGATCTTAGAGCATAGAAGTGAAAGGGCAGCTGTAAGCTGGGAGATGGAGGTGATCAGGGAGCCTAGCGTATTTTCCAGTGAGAAAGAGGCAGAACATGGAAGGTTGGGTGGCTCGATTGAAATAAGGGGGGGTGGAATTGGTGGTGGAAGGCAGGGAGAGGTGGGGGGACATGAGGTGGCTCGGGGGGTGGGGTTCACAGGTGGGGAAAGGTGGAGGTTGGGAGCGGGAGTAGGTGAATTGGGGGTTAAGGGAGAGTTGTCATTGTTGGTGTTGCCAGAGGGAGAGGAATTAAGGATAAATTTAGAGGGAGAAAGGAGAGGGAGAAAGGTGCGAAACACGTCGGTAGGGAAGAAGGAGGGGGGAGGCCTGTGTGGCGTCATGGGAATGTAGGACGTTTGGGAGGAAAAGAGGAGCAGTGGTTGCAGAGGTTCTGTCCGTTAGGAGAGGTAGCAGTGAGGGAAATGTCATCTGGCAGAGTGAGGGGGGTTGAGAGAGAGGGAAATTGAGGAGGGGAAGTGGTTCTGCTGGGCCCGAGGAAGGGAGATGGACGGGGTTACTAGGAGGGGAAAGGGGGTAGTGTGGCAGAACTGGAGGAGTAGGAGGGAGGAGAGAGATGCAGTGGGAATGTGGCAAAAACGGGGTGAGTGACGAGGGGATGAAGGGTTGGAGAGGAGGGATGGAAGGAGGGCTAAGGGGAGCATAGGGAAAGTTAATTGGGGGAGACTGTTGGAGGAGAGGTGGACTAAAGAGGGGGGTGATGGGAAGAAGTATGGGGGAGGAGAAGAAGGGGGTGATGGGAAGAAGTATGGGGGAGGACAAGAGATTGGAGTACCGTGATAGTGCAGATGGGACGAGGAGCGTGTTAGCTAGTGGTAGGGCTGAAGTAATGTGGGAGGGTACATACTGTGGGGGGGAGGAATAGGAGATGAGGTAATTTGGGGAGGGGAGGGAAGAGGGCCGACCTGCGCTTCTCGAGAGTGCAGCCAACTGGAGTGAGGTGGGGTCGGCGGAGGAGAAAGGGAGTAATGGGTGGAGCTGGAAGGAGAGTCAAAGGGAAGCCCGGTTGCAGGGAGGGGGAGTAAGGAGGGGAAGAGGTGGTCAAAGAGTGAGAGGCAGGAGTCTTTGCCTTGGATCATGACAGTACCGTTGTTATAGAGTGAGATAGTGAGGTAGCCATTGAAGCACCCAGAGGGGGACATTTTTAGTTGTTTCCCATATGGGATAGAGGAGGAGGAGGTGACGTTAAGGGAATTGTAAAAACTGTTGGACCAAGAGGGGGTGTCGCGAGTGAAGAAGATTAAGTCGTTTTTGAGCCTCCCAAGACGACCATTGTAAAATTGATCCACAAAAAGGGAGTCTGGGAAACGTTCAATAGTGTTATGCTTCAGTCGTTTTATTGTAGCTTTAGACTGGTCGGGAGGATAAATGATTTTGTAGCAATTGGCTCCAGACTTAACTCGAGAGGTGGCCATGTTGAGAAGATGAGGCGAAGGAGGGTGGGAGAAAGATGAGAGGGGTGTTACTGGGAGAGCGGTAGTGAGGAGAAATAAGAGGGCAAAAAGGGGGCGCATACTCCAGGTTAATGTGCCGTCAGGCTGTAGAAAGGCCTAAACGATGCAGCTGGCACTACTTGCTGCGCAGCTGTAAAAGGCCTAAACGGTGCAGCTGGCACTACTTGCTGCGCAGCTGTAAAAGGCCTAAACGGTGCAGCTGGCACTATTTGCTGCGCAGCTGTAAAAGTGTAGAAATAAATACCACACAATTAAACAGTTAAGCGGATGGCTATTTTGATGGAGGAATGCATTACTCGCAGACGATGTCCGATTGCTGCAGGAAGCACTAGCCGTGAAGATGAAACATCTGGAAGACAGGCTGTGGACACACTAAATACAGCTCGGTAATTAGGCGTGCAGGTGCGCGCTGCGTCGAGGTCTCCATTTCCACCATTTTCAGGTCAGGCGGCATGAGCTGGTCGTGAAACAGCCGTACTGAGCCAATATGGGGACCGTTTGAGGCTGGGTCAGTAAGATTGAGCTAAAGCAGGCAGTTTCAGGCCGTTACAGCAGTGCAGTGCTCGGAGTCGGGCGGCGCCATTTTGGAGCACATGTGCAAGTGGTGCCAAACTTGTAGGGCTTATCCGGGAGTCCGCAGGGGCTCTCCGCTCACAGTTCCGCAATTTAAGGTGCCAATAGGCGGGCCTGTAGGTGTGCCGGTGTAACATAAGGGCAAGCGGCACCGGACGCGCATTGAAATCGCGCTGAGTAAAACTTTCATGGGCTCACCTCCGTGCGCGGCGTCGAGGTCTCAAATTACGCCAATTTCAGGTCAGGTGGCATGTGCTGGTCGTGAAACAGTAGTACTGAGCCAACATGGGGACCGTTTGAGGCTGTGTCAGTAGCATTGAGCTGAAATAGGCAGTTTCAGGCAGTTTCAGGCAGTGCTGTGCTCGGACTCGGGTGGCGCCATTTTGGAGCACCTTTCTCATAAATGTCTGTAGGTGGCGCTATTTTATGATCCACAGTGAGTAATGGCCCTTTAAATTCGAAAGATTGCTTTCCTATATCTTTGCAGTTTTCTATGCAGTTTAATATAGTGTGACTCTGGCTCGAGAGCACTTCAGCGCTTTGCAAGAGAACCAGACACCTTCCAGGCACGGGGAAGAGTGGTTTTCTCAGGTGCTGCCTTGGACGCTCTTCAGATGTCCTCGAGGCGCCCTGGGCCTGAGTCAAAGTAAGGCCCCCTACTGCCTGCAGTGGAGAACTTGTAGGGCCCTCACTTCGTGCCGATTTTCAAATGGTGCCTGCCCTGTCCCGGGTGCCGCCATCTTAAGGACAGGCAGCCATGGCAAAACAGACCAGATGCAATTGTAGGGCCCCCGCCCGCCGCTATGGGACACCTCCTCACCACAGTCACAAGCGGGAGCAGCAGCCTTCCCTCCAGTCTCAGCAGCCGTTTTCTAGCATCTTCGGTGCGACGTCAGTCCCCCTCACTGCCTGGTGCCAGTCTCGCCGATCGTGGGCGCCATTTTGCCGCTAGAGAACATGCCGAGCAGGGAGGGAGGTAAGCAATCTCAGTTTTTAGCCCCTTCTCGCCTCCGCCGACCACAGCAGTGGCGCTCAATGGGGGCACCGGACCTTTATGGGCAGATAGTGGCGCCGGGTCACAGGATTGGTGTCCGACATCGGTGTATGTGGAGGGCAGCCGCGGAGGAGCTCCGGAGCTCTCCCCGCTCCGTAGCTGCTGAAGCTGGGATTCTGGGATTTTCAGAGCACGGCGGAGGCGGAGCAGTCTGCAGACACCTCTTGTCTGCCTCCCGGTTTTGACAAGTTGCAGGAATATGTCAGTGTAGTGCGGGGGTCTATTTAATAATGTCAAACATTATAATTAAACTTACCTTTCCGTTGGCCGGGTCTCGCGTCTTCTCTACTCCTGCTCCCCTGCCTCAGGAACAGGGAACAGAAGCAGGCTGCCAGGCTCCCTCCCCATAGCCAATAACAACGCTGCACGCAGCATTGTGATTGGCCAGGACGCCTCCCAGCCAGAGGCTTATGGGGAGGCCATTTTCTCCATGCAGTCTGTATTGTAGCCTGAATGGAGAAGGGCAGAATGCGCATGACTGGTTTGGGAAAAACACTCCTCCCTGGCCCAGCTCCCAGAGCAGCACACGTCCACCCGCCTGCCCGCAACCAAACATAAAATGGTAATAACTAAAAGTTATTACCATTTTATGTTTCTGCTTCTCACACTGCGAGAAAATAGAGCTCCTCCGCCCTAGTGCATGAGCTGCCCTTGCAAAAAAAGCAGAATATTTAGAACAAGGCACTTTATTGTTCCGTATTGAGTTGGCAATTGCATTTATATTTCCAACTTTATGTTCGGTATTTGAAACAGAAAAATAATAAATAGAAAGCTACATAAATACTATAAGGATTCTCATTCGTAAAATATGTTATACCCTGGAAAGATATAAATATAACTAACCTTCTCCTTATAAAAACTTTTCCAAAGCTGTTCAATCAGATTTCTTCAAGCTGAAACAACTGTGCTGACTTGAAGTTGCCTTCCGTGATCAATTGCATTATTTTTAGATATTATCTTCTTAGATTCTTATTGGGAAGGAGAAGCTACAGTCTAAGTTAATCATTGGTTTCAATCCGCGAAAAACACTAAACATACATCAGTCATTTTCAGAGCGCAAATCAATACCAGACTTTAATAAATTAAATACGGGAAGCAAATGCAGCAATTTTAATGAACAAATTGGAAGGATGATTTATGGGTGCTGCAGAGATCTAGATTAAAGGGAGTATTGTGTTGGTATTAGTGGCCATGTATATTCAGCAGTGGAAAAATCTACCTAAGGACACTGCAAACTTTAAAACTGGATTCTACAATGTTTGAAAGTTCAACAACAGTATTGCATCACCATCAACTGTGATGCCAACAAAATAATCACTTCTCTCCACAATTAAACTCTTTTGCAATACGCACGTAGATTATACCAATGCCTTCTGATCAACCTGTGTCTCCAGGCTTTTATTTTGAATTCATGATTAATAATAGTGGGGTGAATGATAGTCAATTAAGGTCACAGTGGATTGGAACTTCAAGGTTATATTGAGCACTGCTGGAAAGCATAGAACATTTCTGTTATTTAGGGTGCACAGCAATTTTCATTCAGGGCTTTTTGGGATGTAACATACCTCCTGTGCAGTGATAGCACTCAAGTTTCTAGCCCTCCGTCGTTGCATTTAGTTAAGTAATACTTTATAACTCCATGTCTGTGGATTCTTATTCTACAACATTCCCTATTTTGCCCCAACGCGTTATTTCAAGGACCTTCTCCATATATAAGCCCAAGGATGCAAATCTAGACCAGCTTTCTGAGTATCCATGAATACTTGCTCTCCTGGGTATATGAAGTCTGGCAAACTTTTGAGACATTTGGACGGTGAAGTTGAAAAAGACGTAGTTTCTGCTGCAGTCTTGACATATATTGTAACAATGGTGGTGACAGATGTTGCTCTAGAGATATAGGTATAGAGAAAGGTTATTAACTGTCTAAGGAATTGCCTCTTTTTGCATGATCACCACCCCCCCCCCCCCCGACTGGTAGGGTAGTTTTTAAACTGCTAACTCAAATTTGTCATTTAAACTAATGGCAAAACTCAGATATCCTTCTTTAATATATTTCACCTGCACAATTTAGGAATTGATTTGAAGTTCTTTTTTATTTTTTTATTTTTCAAAAAATCTGTTTATTATCTTCATCAACATCCAACTTACACAATAATCAACTACATCAGCATGTGGCTTTTCCAAACCCTCCATCAGCAATTACCAATAGTATACTGTGTACAAGGATATATCCGGTAGACTAATTTAGGGCAATCAGTGTCCATCTGTTGAGTAGCGACTGTGCGGTTTCAATAGTCCTGTGTCGCAACATTGGTGTCCTAATGCAATGTAAATATTTACACTTTGCAGAGCCATGCAGTAATAACCAAAAACTATCCCACCCTCACTGAACCCACCCTAACCCCACCCACTCCCACCGGCGTGTCATAGTGTGCAGCCCATCATAACACAACAGTATACCTCAGCAGCACTAAATAGCCAAGGGGGGTCCGTGCTGATGTTGTTCTCCCATAACACATCTATCTCAGGGGGTGCTTCACCTTCACTCATGCTCTCCTACACCTTTCAATAATCACTTATGTGATTCCAGCCTCTGCAAGCGCACTGGAGTCCGTGTCTGAATCCAAGTCCGGGGCCTTTAAATCTATGACTGGGCCCTCCCATGCCTGTGGAGGGTCATGGTGAGTTGGGGTGGGGTTTTCTAGGGATGTTGGGGGTTTTGATTGGGAGATAGTGCTCACCGGCGTGTCTAGGGGGAACTGGCGGCCTAATGTGCCTCTGCAATTGATCCATGGGTCCGTTACCTGATGTAAAACGTATAACTTGGAATGTGCGGGGCTTACACTCCATGCAGCGGCGACACAAGGTCCATTCTTATTTGGTGCGCAGAGGCGCTCAAATAGCATTTCTTCAAGACACACACCTTACTAGAACTGAGGGGTTAGCATTGCAACTTAGGTGGAGAGGGCAGCTTTATTATACTACTTACTCGGCTTTTGCAAGAGGGGTGTTGATCTGAGTCAGAGCGGGAGTCCGTTTCCAGGTGACCGACCAGTTAGTGGACCCTGAGGGCCGCTATGTGGTGGGACGCCTTCATGGGCATTATGTGACCCTTTGCAGGATATACACCCCTTACGTGGATCAAGCAACCTTCTTTGCTCATATGTCCTAGACTTTGGCCACCTACCTCACGAACCCGGTGCTTTTAGGCAGAGACTTTAACTCTACAACAGATGTGGCCATGGATAGATCCGATCCCCCGTTATCTGATGCCCCAATATATAAACTATCGAAAATCAGAGGTCAATGGCCAGACAGTTGGGGGCTTATTGATGTATGGCGTGTGCACCACCCCGGGGAATGGGATTATTCCTATTTTTCAGCTTTACATGATTTGCATATGAGACTTGATGCAATTTTATGTAGCGCTGGCATCTCCACCATGGTGGTCCACAGCGAATATTTATCGCGCACCATCTCGGATCATAATCCTCTGTTAGTGGGTCTCCGCTGGGCCCCGGAGCATCCGGCTATACCATCTTGGCGGTTGCGCCCTGAGATGTTGGAAGATCCGATCTTCCGGGCTGAGGTTGGAACAGGGCTAGAGCAATATTTTAGCGATAATGAGGGCACAGCTACGATGACCACAATAGAGTGGGATGCCTTCAAAGTGATGATGCGTGGCTTATGTATTGCTAAGTGGGTGGGAGTACGAAAGGCGCTATGGCGTGATATAGACTTAAAGGAAGGTAAGCTTCGGGGTGGCAGAGCGGACCCATTCGGCTAACCCTGAGGCACGGGAAGAGGTCTTGAGGGCCAAGGAGGCCGTGGGGGTAGAGGTCGAACGCTTACGGTGCTTTGACCATAAGGCCTATTTGGCCCGCGCTCATGCGGAAGGGGACAAAGTGGGTACTTTGCTGGCAAGGTTGGCTAACCCCCTCCCCAGAAGGGCCCCTATTTTGGCGCTGGCTTCTCCGACTGGACAAATGGAATATACCCAGCATCGGATAAATTACCTGTTTTACAACTATTATACAGACTTGTACAATAGTCGACTGCAGACTAACGCAATTGACATACGGGAATTCCTGGAGGACATAGAATTACCCCTCTTAGACGCGGAACAAGCCGACCTCCTTGGACAGGACATCACACTGAAATTAGGTGTGCTATCAAACATATGGCACGTAATAAGACACGGGGAATCGATGGGTTGCCCATCGAGTTCTATTCGGCCTATATAGATGTCCTGGCCCCTAGATTACTGACGGTTTTCAGGGAAGCCAAGGAATTGGGGGTCCAGCCGGCCTCTGCTCGGGAAGCGGTCATTGTTCCTCTGCTTAAACCAGGGAAAGCGGCCACTGACCTAGCTGCATATCGTCCCCTATCCATGCTCACCACGGATTAAAAAATCTTTAGCCGCATCCTTGCCACCCGGCTCCTCCCATACATGGTGCGACTGATTCATTCGGATCAGTCTGGTTTTATTCCCACCCGTAACACTGCCGGAAACGTACGACGATTACTGCGCATCCTCGATGATGACCATGGAGAGGACAGCCTGGCGGTGGTCCTCTCTGTGGATATTGCAAAAGCATTCAATAGTTTGGAGTGGCCCTACTTGTTTTCTATCATGAGAGCCTTTGGGCTCGGAGAGAGCTATGTGCGCTGGACGGAAAAATTGTATTGTTCAGCGAGAGCCAGAGTGAAGGTCGGAGCGGTCATTTCTTCCTCATTCCCCATGGGGCATGGTATGCGTCAGGTATGCCCGCTATCCCCGTTGTTATTTGCCTTGGCCATTGAGCCATTGGCCGCTCGTGCTATATTGGGGAGGGCATACAGGGATTACATCTCCGTGGGCATATGCAATATATTTCATTATATGCGGATGACCTCTTGATGTTTTTGTCAAATACGGGAGACGCCTTAGAAGGGGCACGCGCGTTGCTTCACGACTTTGGGGAGGTATCTGGACTCAGAGTGAACTGGGCAAAGACTTGTATATTTTCAATAGATCCGTTGTGTGACATGCCCACACAAGTCCGAGGCATAAAGTGGGAACCCCGCTGCCTTCTTTACCTTGGAACGCACATTTACCACACTCAGGGGGACCTACTGGACGGAAATATCGGCAGAGCGATACGGGGGCTTAAGGGCAGCATGTAAATTTGGGTGACCTTGCCTCTGTCGGTAGCCGGTCGAGTGGCCCTCTTGGTGATGGTGGCCCTTCCCCGCTGGCTATATTATTTTTGGACATTGCCGGTGTGGATACCCGCTGCCACTTTTAGGCAGCTCCGATCCTTGCTTGGCGGCTACATCTGAGGAAACAGGAGACGGAGAGTGGCATTGGACACATTGATGCGCCCGAGAGGTGAGGGGGGATGGCGTGTTGAATGATTTTGGTATTTCGTTGTTTTGGTACTTCTAAATGCTTTATGCTTTTTCTTTGATTTAAGCTTAAGTGCTCAAAGCTGCTGCAACCCAGGCTTGAGTTAAAGTTTACAAACACGCCTGGTTAGCCCCAAGTCAGTACCGTGAGTGTATTACATGGTGAGGTCACAAAACGACACCATATAATACACCACTTTCTACACAGTAGGATCCAAAACTTGTATTTAGCCGTACCAGACAAATAATAAAAAGTTTGTAACTCTGAAAATCCACCAAGTTGACATCTGAGAATTTTTATAAAAACGTTACCAAGTTCTGAGTCTTCCAGGCACCGTTTCCCATCAGTTTACCAACTTTTAGAATGGTTTGCAAACGTTTTTGAAAGTTTGAATAGGTTTAGGGAAAGTTTGTGAAAGTCACAATACGTTTGGGAAATATAGAGATTGACTATGTCACCGTGTTCTCACTGAGAATCAGTGCTCTGCAAGAAAAGGAAAATCAGCTCGGTCATTTCTGTAAAGAAGGAGGCCCTGGAAAAGGTCATCAGAGCTTGATGGAAAGTCAAGAAAGCCCAGGCACTACTTGAAAGTGAAATAACCCCTGACAGTTGGGATAAGGATGATACCTGAGAGGTCATGGAGAAAGAGGATGAGGGAGACAAAGAAAGCCTGTCTCTCACTATCCGTTCAAGGCTCCCCTTCACATTGGATAGCGAAAATAGCTCAACTTCAGAGAGGAGGCCCAAAAACCTTGATGCCCAAGTCAGCCTCTTAAAGGTGGTGGAAAACAGACTGACCTTGGAGGAGAGAAGACTGGCCCTGAAGCAGAGAAGGGTCAAGATGTGTTTGAAAACCCAAGGACATGGTGGCAGCAACTAAAAAACAGACATAATTGCAGGGGATGCGTATGATCCGAGATTGCCTAAAGCTCTTATTCCTAAATATGTCGAGGAGGGATGATGTTAATTTGCTACAGGAATCCTATGAGAGAACTCTTGGAATGAAGACGATGGGTGTCCAACACTGGGAGTCTTTTTTGTGTGAACTGCAAGGGATAGGCTCATAACACATGAAGGTGAGGTGGCTGAGTCCCACCCAAATATGAAGGAGGCACTCGTTGAACTCTTTGGTCTTACCCCTGAAGAGTACACACAAAAATTCAGGAACACAAGCAAAGAGACAACACAAACATGGGTGGACTTTCTGTGAAGTCCTCGGTGGGCTGAATGAAGGGTAACGGAGTGAACACTTATGAAGGGCTCGATAATTTAATAGTAAAGGTACACATACTCACTAACGTTCCTCAGAGATGTTACACCAGCATCTAGTTGATTCCAAGTTCAAGTTAATTTTTATTTGATTTAGTTCTCCACTGAGAACCACAAATATTCAGTACATAACGTAACATTTTTAAACAATTTTGTTAAAAAGGAAAGTTTTTTATTCTAATACAAAGTTAAAATAGTTTAAAAATTTTATTTTAACTTTGTATTAGAAGGAAAAACTTTCCTTTTTAACAAAACGGTTTAAAAATGTTATGTTATGTACTGAATATTTGTGGTTCTCAGTTTGACTCTAAGCTATCTTGTCCTAGAGAGCTGCACAAGATGGCTGATGAGTAGGTACGCACTAGGGTGCCCCTTGACCCTGTCACCAGGCAGGTCGCTCCCCTCACTGCCGCACAGCCCCCCTGTGTGCCCCGCCACTGCTGTAGCTCATTCTGGATTGCGCCGCTGTTAGGTTGGTGCCTGCCTCCTACCTGCCATAACTCTGTAATCTGTAAACTGTAATCTGTGCTACTGTATTGTTGTACTACTTGCTTCCTTGCCCCCTCGTTTTGTGTCCCCCTTTCTGCCTTCTGTGACCCCCACTCTCCCCTCCGTGGTTCCCACCGCTGCTCCCCTGTGGCCCCACCCCCATGCACTCCCATTGGCCACCCGCTCCTGCCTCCCAGCTGCTCCTCCCTTGCACATCCCCTCATATGGAGGCCGCGCACCGGCGTGCCGCACATCCCCTCATATGGAGGCCGCGCACCGGCGTGCCGCTGGCGCGCCAAAGGCAAGCTCGCCTGTGCCCATCCGCGCCTGGACCGCGCCCAACGCCAGGGCCCCATGACTCTGTAGACAAAACAACGCCCGACTACACTACGACGCCAGCACCCTCCACGCACTCAACCCTGGCCGAGAACACACCTGCTACCGGGCA
This sequence comes from Lissotriton helveticus, assembly GCF_964261635.1. Classification (NCBI taxonomy): domain Eukaryota; kingdom Metazoa; phylum Chordata; class Amphibia; order Caudata; family Salamandridae; genus Lissotriton; species Lissotriton helveticus. The sequence continues at coordinate 768,946,709 of NC_136068.1, forward strand.
ACCCCAAAGTGCACCCAAGGCCCCTTCACCTGCCAGATCTGCAACTTCACCAGCATCCGGCCAGCCAAACCACCCACCAAAGAACCCAACTACCTCAGATGCATCCTCCTCAACATCCGCTCCGCCTGCAAACGCCGTCGAGCTCTGGGACCTCCTCGACTCTACCTCCCCTGACGTCACCTTCATGACAGCACCGCCGAACACCAGCATTTCCAGATCCACACCGATCCCAACACCACCCTCAGAGGAACCCTCATCTACACACCCCGCAGACCCTGACCACAGTTCAGCGACTCCATTGCCGACTTCGTCAGCACACATGCCCTCGCCTCCACGGACTACATCTTCCTAGGAGACCTGAACTTTCATCTCGAGAACAACAACAACACCAACTCCGCTGCCCTGCTCGACAACCTCACCAACCTTGGACTCAGACAACTCGTGACAACACCCACACACACCGCCGGCCGCACGCTCGACCCCATCTTCAAGGCAAGTCCCATTTCTCCTTTAACCGCACCACTGAACCCCACTGGACTGACCACCACGGTATACACTTCACCTTCAGGAAGCCCACCACTCACCACCGCACCCAACTGCAGCCCCGACGATGCTGGAGCAAAGTAACCGAGGACCAGCTCACCACCACCCTCGCCCAGAACCCACCCGCCGACCCCGCCGACCCCACCGACCCCGACACCGCCACCCGCAACCTCAAAAAATGGATCGACGACTGCGCCAGCACCCTCGCCCCGCTCAAGATACCCTCCAACAGCCACAACAGCAAGAAAGCCACCTGGTTCACCGAAGACCTCCAGGCCTCCAAAAGAATATGCCGAAAACTGAAGAAGAACTGGCTCCGCGAACAATCACTGGAGAGCTACACAGCCCACAAGAACGCCACCCGCAGCCATCACAAACTCATCAGAGCTGCCAAACGGACCTCATTCAAGGACCGCCTTGACGACAATGCACACAATAGTAAGGAGCTCTTCAACATCGTGAAGGAACTCTCCAACCCCAGCTCCAACCCTAACGGCATCCCGCCTTCGCAAGACATATGCGACTCACTGGCTACCTTCTTCCACCGCAAGATCACTGACATCCACAGCAGCCTCATAGCCACGACTGCACTGATGACCCCCCCCCCACCCACCACCACCACACGCACCAACAATCTACCCTCCTGGACAAGCGTCAACGACAAGGACACCAGCGAGACCATGAAGACCATCCACTCCGGCTCACTGCTAGACCCATGCCCACCACATCTTCAACAAAGCCAGCGCATCCATTGCACCCTATCTCAGCAAGGCCATCAACATCTCTTTCAAGACAGCAACCTTTCCGGAAAGCTGGAAACACGCCGAGATCACCGCGACCCCAAGGACCTCAAGAACTTCCGGCCCATCTTTCTGCTCCCTTTTCCGGCTAATGTCACCGAGAAAATCATCAAAAAACAGCTGACCCACTACCTCGAGGACAACAACATCCTGGACCCATCCCAGTCTGGTTTTCCGCAGCAACCACAGCACCGAGACCGCCCTCATGGTCGCCACAGATGACATCAGGACCCTACCAGACAACAGAGAAACAGCAGCCCTCATCCTTGTGGACCTGTCAGCCGCCTTCGACACAGTCTGCCACCGCACCCTACGCACACGCCTACATGATGCCGGAATCCGAGGGAAGGCCCTAGACTGGACCACATCCTTCCTCTCCGGCAGAACGCAGAGCATCCGCCTCCCCCCCTTCCACTCCAAGGCCACCAAGGTCATCTGCGGCGTACCCCAGGGCTCGTCCCTCAGCCCAACGCTGTTCAATATCTACATGGCACCCCTCGCCCACATCGCCCACCAACATGACCTCAACATCATCTTCTATGCCGACGACACCCAGCTGATCATCTCCCTCACCGACCACCCCCACACAGCCAAAACCAACCTCCACGAAGGAATGAAGGCCGTCGCCGACTGGATAAGGAACAGCCGACTGAAACTGAACTTGGACAAGACAGAGGTCCTCATCCTTGGGCCCACCCCTTCAGCCTGGGACGACTCCTGGTGGCCGACCACACTGGGAACTGCTCCGACACCCACAGACCACGTACGCAAGCCCAGGGGTCATCCTCGACTCCACCCTCACCATAACTAAGCAGGTCAACACCGTCTCCTCCTCTTGCTCCAACATCCTCCGAATGCTACGTAGGATCTTCAAATGGATCCCCTCTGAAACTAGAAGAACAGTCACCCAGGCCCTCGTCACCAGCAGGCTGGACTACAGTCACACCCTCTACGCAGGAGCATCTGACAAACTCCTGAGATGGCTGCAACGCATCAAGAACACCTCGGCCCGTCTGATCCTCAACATCCCCCGCCACAGTCACATCACTCCCCACCTGAGAAACCTATACTGGCTCCCCATCAACAACAAGATAACCTTCAAGCTCCTCATCCACGCACACAAAGCCTTCCACGACAACAGCCCAGCCTACCTCAACAGATGACTCAGCTACTACACTCCCACCCGCAAGCTCCGCTCTGCCGACCTTGCCCTCGCTACTGTACCCAGGAGCCACATTCCATTCAAATGTGAGGGGGTACCTGGGAAAGAATTATGACCCTTAAACGGCTGGGGTGTGCTATGACTGTAGACAATTAGGGCACACCAAGGGAGACATTGCACCAAAAAATTACCCACTGAGACCATCCCAAATAGATTGTTAGTGTATGGTGTCAAAGTTGTCCTTGGGAATTCAAAAGGTACACAGAGGCCACTTTAGTTTCCATGGGCAAGGAGAAAATTGAACCCTTGGCTCACCGGCCTCCAAATATGGAAAAGTATAAGCAGTGGCCAAGAATCAATGGGTTTGAAGTAAAGGCCCTGATGGATTCAGGTGCCAGCATAACCATGGTCATGACTAATCTGTTTTCCTCAGGCCAATTACTCCCAGATGTGGCGCACCAGATTGTCAATGAAGATAATATCACAAAGTCCCATCCCTTGGCTGTGGCGGACTTTAAGTGTGGAGTGGTTACTGGCCAAAGAAGTTAACTGTTTCCCTTGTCATCCCAGTAGAAGGCCTTTCTGGGCATAGATGGAGATAAGGACCCATGTAGAAATACTGGGTCTCCCTGAATAGATATGTATCTCTACTGGGGCACAAAAGGCCTTGAGGGAAAGTCAAGGGGCCCTAGAGCCTGAAGAATGGCCCAGGGCCCTAGCAACAAGAGAAAGGGGAGGATGGCTGGTGAGCTAACTTCTAAACATCCTCACCTCAGAGTTGGGAGACCTTCAAGCAGCAAGATTTCAGTCTATTTGACTGGAGCCAGGAAGAGAAGACTTGTCCCACTCGTGAGGGCCTGAGACAGCTGGCTGTCAGGCAAAAACAAGATATCAGTTGTACCCATTAGGTACACTGGGAGGAGGGAATCCTGTATAGTGAGGCAGGGGACCCCCAAACCAGGGGCAATCAGAAGAGTGGTGGTCCCACAGCAAATCAGAACATTCCTCCTTAACCTGAACCACTGAAATCCCCTTAGTTGGACATCTGGGTCAGACAAAGACCTGGGAAAGGTTGTTCAACCAATTGTATTGGCCTCAGATATCTGAGAAAGTGAAGATGTGACCCCCAACTGCATCTAGAAACAGATTCATCCTGGTACCAGTGGACCAATGTCACTAAGTATCAAGGGCCTATACCCCTTAGGACAGGCAATGCATCTGTAGTAGCTTGGGCCCTCAGCGTCTTCACCATGGTTGGGTTCCCAAAGGAAGTCATTTTAGATTGGAGTAATAATTTATGTCAACCTATCTGGACCCAATGTGCGTTGAGTGTGATGTGACCTTCAAGTTCACCACCCCTAACATCCTGAAGGAAATGGTTGTGTGGAGAGATTTAATAAGATCGCGAAGGACATGATCATGGGTTTACCTGAGAAACTCAGAAGGATATGAGATGTTCTCCTGCCATGCTTCCTGTTTGCCTACAGGGAGGTTCCTCTGGAAGTTACTTAGCTTCAGCCACTATGATCTAGCATTGGACACCCTGTGAGAAGTCTACTAAGTTTGGTGAGAGAAGGATGGGAAAGGCCCAACAAAGAACCAAAGCAAGATTTTGTGGGTTATGTGCTAGGCCTTCACTCAAGAATAACAGAGTACATAAAAACATTTAGGAGCCAGCCACTGGCTTGTGAACCACTGCTATGACCAAATATCCTCACTGGTGCTATTCCAGCCAGGACAGTTGATGTGGGCTTTGGACCCTATAGCACCTAGGGCCCACCAGGACAAGTGGACTGGGCCTTATCTCATTTTGGAGCAGAAAGAGGAAGTCACCTACTTGGTAGACTTGGGAACTCCAATGATGCCCCACAAGGATATTCATGTTAACAGGCTGAAACGCCACCATGACAGAGCAGACATTTCCATGCTCATTGTGACAGATGACATTGTGGTGCTCAAGGTGGGTCAGTGGAGTGAGTAGTTGTATCTCCCACCCTAGCAGACCAACAGCATAAGGATTATCATAACATATTAAGGAAGTTTTCTGGTCTATTTTCGTTGACCCACCCCCAAATTCTGACAACTTGGTGTACTGATGGGAGTGAGAGGGCACTCTAGTAGTCCTTGGGCCATCACAAGGGTAGTGGTGCCCCAATCAAATCCCAAAGGATGGAAACCTGCAATGAGGCTGTTTATGAACTGCAGAGGCCTAAACACAGTCACCAAGAATGACGCCCACCCCAAACCTAGAGCCTATGAGCTCATTGGCAAACTAGGGCCTGCCAAGTACTTAAGCATATTTGACTTGACTTCAGAATACTAACAGATATCCCTCACACAAGGGGCCAAAGAGAGGTTTGTGAGGACCTTTGGTTCGCTGCAAAATGCACATGCCACCTTCCAGAGGATGGTGAATATAGTTATTTTAGGTTTGGAAAGGTTCAGTGCAGTATATCTGAATGATATTACTGTATTCAGTTCCACCTAGGGGGATCATCACCGTGCCCACATCATGGAAGTGCTTCAGGCCCTGCAGCTAGCAGGGTGGACTATCAAGATCCGCAAGTGCTAGATTCAGTTGTGTATTTGGACCACCAACTAGGTGACAATTATGTCCAACCTCTCCAAACCTCAATTCTGGCTTGGGAGGATCCTCAGACCCAAACAAAAGTCAGAGCCGTACAAGAGGGGGCAGATTAGGATACCGGTTTTTCCGTATCCTCCGGGCCGGCGGAAGCCTCCGCCGGCCCGGAGGCTACGGAAAAACTGCAGCTGACCCACCAAAGACCCACCGCCACATTAGGATGGCTGGTGGGTCTAGGTTTACGTCCGCAGCTTTTCCGCCGCGGTTGGCTTACAACCGCGGTGGAAAAGCCCTAATATGGTGGCGGTGTCTCTCAGACACCGCCAGCCATATTAGGATGCCCAAAAAGAAATGCTTTTCCACGGCGGGCTTTCCGCCGTGGAAAAGCATACGGAGCTTCACTACGGGGGCCCGTTGCGGGCCCCCTGGGTGAAGGGGGGGTGAGGGGTGGACATGGGGGGTACCTATGGTACCCTCCTGCATTTGTATGCAGTAATCGGCAGGCACCGCGCGATGCCTGCCGCTTTCTGCATACAAATGCAATGTATGCATTTTTAACATTGCGGCGGATGCAGCTTGAAGCTGCACCCGCCGCAATGTTGAAAATAGAGGCTGTGACCGCCAGGGTGGCGGTCACATCCTAATTGAAGAGGAGGGAACTCCGCAGGCCATGCGGAAGTTCCCTCCTCCTCGATGGTCGCGGACGGACTCAAGTCCGTCCGCGATCATAATGAGCCCCTTGGTCTCACTGGGTGTACTATAGGAGATTGTCCAAAGGTTATGGTAGCATAGTGGTACCATTTAGAGAATTTACTTCTAAAAACAACCCAGAAAAGTTATCTAGACTAAGCAGTGTCAAAAGGCCTTTCATACCCTCAAGGAAGCTTTGTGCTCAGCAGCTGCCCTAAAGGCACCTGATTTCAGCCACAAGTTTATTGTCCAGACAGATGCTTCTAAACATGGGACTAGGGCAGTGTTGTCACAAGTGAATGATGTGGGCTAAGATCAACCAGTTGCCTTCTTCCGTAGGCGATTCCTCCCCAGAGAGCAGCTTTGGAATGTCAATGAGAGGGAAACCTTTGTTGACGTTTGAGCCATAAAGAATCTAAGGCACTACCTGTTTGAGACTCACTTCAGTGTTCAAACTGACCACAGACCTCTCAGGTGACTTATGCAGATAAGAGAAGAGAACCCCATACTCCCTACAGGGTATGGACTTTTCAGTACCACACAGACTCACAGATTATGGGTTGATCATGCCAATTCAGATGGCCTTTCTAGGTTCTTGCACCTCAATGATAAGAATTAGCAGAGTGTAGGTTAGTTGCTAATCACCTTTCATCTGGTGGGGAGCCTTGTATGGAAATGACTCTTTTTGCATGATCACCGTCAAATTTTAGACTGATGCTTCTGGTTTTTCGACTCTGAGAGTGCACGGAGGCCTGCTAACAACCCCTCATTGCCAGTGCTCTGACCTTTAAAAGTGCAATTTTTGATTGGCTTACACCTAATTGGTCTAACTTAACTCACTTACAAGTTCCGAGTATGTGGTAACAGGGGTACCCAGGATATGTAATTTAAGCTGTCTCTCATGGCTGCAGCACGTATTGTGCCACCCTGAGTGTAACAATCTAAAACATGTCTCTCAGCCTGCTACTGCAGACTGACACAGCAGTTTTAAAACTGCTAACTCAACTTTATCATTAAACTATTGACAACGTCTACTCCTCCGTGTTTAATACATATAACTCACCCCTACAGCAGGCCTATCAAGTCCTATGGCAGGGTGCTAAATATTAAGAAGTAAGGCATACGTTATATATTTCTTCGAAGTAAAAACATCAAATTGTCATTTTTACTGTGGAAATGATAGTAGCCCAATTGGCGAGTGAAGGGTTAACTTGTTGACAACTGAGCTGTGCTAACTCCTGAATGGGACTACTAAAGATGGTACTTTAAGGTATCAAAATAATTATTAAATTATAGCGGACTTAATGCCAAAGCCAAATTTAATGTAACTTTTACATGTAAGGAAATTTTTGAAAGTTGCCAGTCTGTTTCCTAAGTTTTCCAGCGGCCATTCATAAATGCTGGACAACCTTCTGTTCTACTGAGGAGAGGTTTGAAAGACTCTTAGGAAAGAAAACAAAAGAGTGTCACCTCTGCCTGGCAGGAAGCTGCACAGATTGTGAGCCCAAAAGGAGAGCCTTAAAGGGGAAGCCACATTTGAAGGGCAAATAATGGACACACACAAGAGGGACTGCTGTTTTGTTCTGGAAGACAGTTTGGGGACAGGCACAGCGAGGGGGCTACAGTTGCCAAACCAGTTTTCCTGTGAACATGTAGACCTCAGCTAGTTATACTTCTAACATGGGCTACCAATTCCACATACTGGGAGAGGCATCCTGAAACCTTGGGAGTGGGCAAAATGTTGCACTCTAGAATAGCTTGGTGCTACTCTTCCCAGGAAGTCAACATCAGGCAGGAAGGGATCTGGTAGCCTATTGGGTACTGACCATTTCAGCCTAGAGGGCACTATCTGGGCATAAATATGGCACCCCTTGCACCCATACCTCATATCACGTCTGCACTCAAGAGAGGACCGAAGAAAGACTTCCCTGCTGATCCCTGGACCTGTCAATTTTGTTCATTTTGATATATATAAATTCATAACATTATAATATTATAGTATTGTGGGCCTTTCTTATTAAGTTCTTTTGCTACTTCTAAAGGCATTACAGTTGTTCCTTTGTTTAAGCCTGACTGCTGGAAGACACAGCTACCAAGACTTTAACTAAGGTTTTCCAGACTAAAGTTGGTATTGTGAGTGTATTAAACAGTAAGCTCACACAACAACATATAATACACCACTTTCCTCAAAGCTTTTATTTTTTAAGGCGAATTCTAAGCAGGGCTCTACAAATCAAATGCATTATATTTATTTTCCTGAAAGAGAGGAAAATAAAAGAAGTTGAAATTGATCTTTTAAATGTCTTTGACTGAAATGTATGTCAAAACAATTTTTGAAAAATATTATCTCTGCCAGTGGGAACATGCACCACATTATTTCTGGATTTGTTTTTGCCTGGTGTTAACTTTGGAGGAACTTTAAATTGGTTAGATGAGGCTGTGGTTTACTATTTATTTTTATATAACACTCCTAAAATTATAAAAATTTAATTAAATAATTTAATATCTATTTTTGTCATGTTTTATTATTTGTTTTCTTTGGTAATTGTTTTTCATGTTTGAATTATTCAGGTTATAGTTTTTAATCAACAGATAAACAAGCAAACACAACAAAACATCACACATTTTCTCACTTGTAAAACAAAATCAAGACATTTTACCACCCAAGTATTTGAAACCATTTCAAAAGTATTACCTGTGGTACTTGAAAAATGCTTCCTAGCTCTATCAAACTTCAACATCTCATCTGAGGCAAGCTATGTGGGCACATGTTAGGCAGATTGGCCTTAGTTATTGGTAAGGTGAGCACATTCTCTGCCTCGCAAATCCTTATGTTGGTATCCACGCACAAATGGATGCTGTGTGGCTCTGCTATTTTGTGTAGGTGTAGTACATGGGATCCATAAGCAGGACACCTGGCAAGAAATGTCTCTGAATAGACATCTGGGGTGGGTGACAACTGTGCTTTGTGCATTCCCTCTAGATAGCCACACACAAAGGGAGATTAGGTGTGACCGGTGGGCCATCCACATCCTGTTGGGCCACTCAGGGAAAAATGGGTGGGGGGAGCTGACACTTACATCGGAAAGGGATGTGTCCAGACCCCACACAAAGGGCTGCATACCCCTCTATAGTGAATCTGGAGGTGTACAGCAGGAATATCGACGTGGAAATATCGACAAGCAGAAATATCGAGGTAAGAATATCGACTTTGTTAAATATCGACGAAATAAATATCGATGTTGTAAATATCGTTTGTTTAGAATAGCAGAAATATCGGCAATTTAAAATATCGTTGTAGTTAATATAGTTGATATAAATATCGATGTAAATAATATCGATATTATGTTTTTAGTGGTATTTTTTGGATAATATTTAATAGTGGAGAAGTGTGGCTCACTGGTTAGAGGAGGCAGACCCTGAAGCAGAGGTCAGACCCGGGACCAGGGTTCAATTCCCGACGCGGCAGGGTCTTGAGCCCAATTATCCACGGACTCGACAATTCTCGCTTCGGTGCCTACTTGAATCACGGGTTCACACTCTGCAGCTCTGGGCATTAGCCTGCTTAATCTCCACTACGGCCCCCCTGCGGCGGGATGCCTGGCTTTCACCTTGGGGATGCCCAGTACGGGTATCTCACAGGGAAAAGCCAGGACGGGTTCCCAAGGCAAGCGCCGAGATGCCTACGGGTAATCGAGCGCTATATAAGAACTCATAATAATAATAATAATAATAATAATAGTTATGTAAAATATTTTTTTAATTTTAATGTTTTTATGTGAGTTATAAATGTAAAAATATAATATTTTAATAATTTTTAGTAAATATTTTAGGAGCGGGTTCTTGGTTTTATAGAGGATAAGGGTGGGTAGTAAATTAAAAATTGTGTGTTAAAATAATTTTTTTAAATTACAAATTTAATGAAAATAAAATACAATTTCGAAATTAGAAATTTGAAAATCAAAATGTATTAATAAATAAAAAAAATTGATATTAAATAAAATGTGTGAATGTTTTAGGAGCGGGTTGGTTATATAGGGGATAAGGGTGGGTAGTAATTTAAAAAATGTGTGTTCAAATTTTTTTTTAATTTACAATTTTAATGAAAATAAAATACAATTTTGAATTTAGAAATTTGAAAATCGAAATTTATTAATAATTTTATACATTTTATATTAAATAAAATGTGTGAATATTTTAGGAGCGGGTTGTTTGTTTTATAGGGGATAAGGGTGGGTAGTAATTTAAAAATTGTGTATTAAAATTTTATTTGTAAAATTAAAATTTTAATTAAAAAGATTTTTAAAATTCGAAATTTGATTTTAGGAATTCGAAATTAATTAATATATGTAACATTTTTATATTAAATATTATGTGTGAATATTTTATGAGTGGGTTGTTATATAGCGTATAAGGGTGGGTAGTAAATAAAAAAATGTGTGTTAAAAATTTGAAAAATTAAAAACAATTAATTTAAAAAATGAAAAATTTCGAAATTTTACATTTGAAAGTAGAAATAAATAAATATATATATTTTTTTATTTTTTTTATAAAATGTGTACATAATTTAGGAGTGTGTTGTTTGTTTTATAGGGGATAAGGGTGGGTAGTAAATTTAAAATGTGTGTGAATATTTTTAAAATTTACCATTTTTTAAGGCTAATTTTTTTTAAATTATACATTTTAATATTGGAATTAATTTTAATATTTTTAAATTTACATGTTAAAAAAATTGTAAATATTGTAGGAGTGGGTTGTTGGGTTTATAGGGGATAATGGTGTGTATTAATTTATTAAAAGTATTGGGAATTTAAAATAAAAAAAGGTAAAATAATATGTAATTTACAATTTATTATGTGATTTTTTTATATTTACAAATTTAAATAATTGCATTTTATAAAATGTGTAAATATTTTAGGTGAGGATTTTTGGGATTGTAGGGGATAAGAGGTGTTAGTAATAGCCCAAAAGTGTGTTGAAATTTGTCGATTTATAAAAAATTTAAGGAAATAAATATTTTTTTATTTTACATTTTTAACATTCTATTTTAAATGTCAAAATTTCAGAAAGTAATATTTGGAGTGTGCAGCATTTTGTTAGAATTGGAGCTTGGAGCTCAAGATGACCGCCGGGTAGGAGCTCTCGGTAAGAGCTCCGGTGCTGGGGATCCAGTTCTTTGGTTTTTATCCCCGTCAGCTCCGAGCTGCACCGTCTTGAGCAACGATTCACAAAAGTAACTGGATCTACAAGTAACCGGATTAAAACAAGTAACTGGATTTCCTTACCTGCCTGGATGAAACCTGCTGAGGATCCCCGACCTGACTGGAGACTGGGACCCGCGGGAGAGGACCGAACCACTCCCGCCTTCCTCCTCGGACCTTGGGCTCCTCGCTGACCAATTTGCGGAGCTCGTTGCGGATGCCTGCTGCCTAGAGCCAGCTGTGGACGACTGGTGTGCCTGGCGAGGTCGGTGGTTGCCTGCGGGACGTCGCTGGGGTGGACCTGGACCTGGACCATTTCTGGCGCCTGGAGTGCGACGGACACTTCATTGCAGAGTGGTCCTACCCGCCTGTGGTTGCTGCCGGGACCCCCGGTGTCCTGCTCGCACTGTGTGCCCTGTCCCGTCCGCTGGGCTCTGTGCCTGGCTGCTCGCTCCGGACTGATTCCTGCGCCTCACGGCGACATCGGAGGGGGTGGGTGCCCGGCAGTCGTGGAGGCGGAAGGGGTGGAAGACGTGGCGGACTGGCCAAGCGCAGGCGAGCGAGGGCTTCCCCGCCCATTGGGCTCTGCGCCTGGCTGATCGCTGCGGGCTGAGTCCCGCGCATCGCGGCGGCGCCGGAGGAGGCAGGCAGTGTAGGTGGCGGGCGGAGACGACCCTGCACTTCTTCTTTTGCAAGCCCGGTCATCTGCGGAGAACAGTTATTGCCAGCTCTCCCCAAGCCTGAGGATTCCCCAATAAAGGAGACGTGGTTATTGAGACTGCAGGGGATTTGCAGGAAAGGGCCCCCTTCCCTCCTTCCTCCCAGTTTGAACATCAAAAAACGAAGCAATTGGATGCTAGAGCGTCTCCGGTGTGCCCTGTTTGCGTGTCTGGACGGCCACTACGCAGCTCTGCTATGGAAATGCCTGACTCGAAGCAGCGTTAGTGCAGCCTGACGACCCAGAAGGTAATCTACTTCAAAACGTTTTTATATATATACTCATACCGGTTTCTCACTTTCTGACCGGAATTTTTACACGCAATGCTACTAATTCAAACACTCGTGACTATCTTTCATTGTATGCCCTGAATGCACTGTAGGCTTTGCATTTTCGCGGGCTTTGCGGCCTCTTCACTTACCATTGGCCAATATGGCTGGGGCCATAAACTGGAGTCATAAATCGCCCTCCAACAGATGACCATGAGGCCTCATACCAACGCGGTCAGGGATCAGCAGAAACCGAGATAAGACTCCGGAAACTGGGCTTGCCCATTTAGAAGCTGAAACTGTCCTCCCCTGCTCTAAAAGAAACAACAACTAAAAGAGGACTATCGTCTCGATCTCCCCTATTTGGTGGCCATCTTGGGCTAGTCTCTCACTCGCTTTGGCGGCCATCATGGACTAGTCATTCCCAATATCTAAACATACCCTAAGAACTGGCCTTTTTAGACCAATCTCACCATCCACAGACTTTACATAGCTCAGTATCTAAATATTCGTTTGATTAATTGTCTGCCTTTTATTGCAGTACTATATTTCTACTGGTGTTTTATACATTTTGTGTAAAATGAGCGTTGCATTTTCTGTACCCTGCACACATGTCACTTTTTCTTCACCTGTAATGCTACCTCATATATGTGTGATTAAGTGTCTGCCTTTTATTGCAGTATTATACTCCTACCTGTATTTTGTACAGTTTTTTGTACCCTGTACCTATGTCACTCCTTCCTCACCTGTAGTGCACTGATCGCTACCTCATATATATCACCCAGCTCACTGCTATCCCTATTATGCACTGATCGCTATCTCATATATTTCGCTCATTCTTGTAAGCTGCACACTTCCACTTTTATTACTGGTTCACACCGATGCTACCTCCTACATTCTGGGTATTTTTGGTTAGTCACTCGTGCCACTTGGCCTCCATTTAAGTGGCTGCCGCTTCATATACCTTGTAAATATTTTGTTTTGTAAGCTGCATCCACTCACCGCTACGTCTGGACTGCACCGACTCCTACCTCTTATATTCTGGTTATTTTTGGCCATTCACTAGTGTCACTTTTGTGCTAAGTAACCTACGGTTGACAGTTATCTTTTGCACATTTGTATTATTATCGCTCGCCCTCCCATAACCACCTCTACTGCCATCCCAACATGGATCTCATCGGCAAGCACACATATAGAATAAACTACCCATCCACACTCACCAAAAAAGCCGCTAAACGCTTTAAACACAACTTCCTGAGGTCCCACCCTGAAACCCCCTTTGCCGACACATACTTCTCACCGGTCAATGGATCCCTGAACATCGATATCATCTTCCACACCTCACGTAGAGCTCAATGGAGAAAAGCGTTCCTCACCCTACTCACCGTATCCACCACCAGGAAAACGGCTCATGGCCTAACTCTCTCCATAACTCCATCCCAACTCTTCCCTGGCAGAACCACCATTACTATCTACAATAACGGGATTGTACTAATTCAATCCACAGACAAGAACCTGGAACTTCTAGACAACCTTTTCCCCAAGTTCAAAGAGCACCTTTCTAAGCCCGGGACCTCCACCCATATCTCCTCCAGCACTATCACTCCTGACATCTCAGCCCTCACCCACAACCCCTCTAACCTCGCTCAACATCAGAACGACACACACCTCACCTCTACCTCCAACACCCTAGTCAATCACCCACCTGCTGCTACCACCACACATCCCTCAATCATAGTCACAAATCTCTCCCCCGCACACACTAATCGCCCCCCTAATTTCAACACTTGGACCCCCACACATGCCACTCCCACTACTCTCTCCCCTGACACCACAGCTCCCACCCACAATACCGCTAACCTAGATCTGCACCAGAACGACACGCATAATGAGAATTCCCACCCTCTGTCCCTCCCTACTCTCAGTCCCCACTACCTCCCGCTAATTAACCATACAGAGCACACCACATCTATTATTATAACTCCTCCTCCCCACGACAGAACCATCTCCAACACCATTTCCCCCCCTCCCCCATTCTCAGCCCTCCCTACCCCTCAGGCTCCCCCATCACCACCAACATACACTCCACCTCCACCCCGCTCTCCCCGCCTGCCACCAAAGCCCTCCTCTACGCCACCAAACTCCCCCGTACTTCATCCACTCCCATCGCCCCCATACCCTCTCTCCACGCTATCACCAACTCGTACGCCGGCACCACGGAGCCCTGCATGAACACCAACCCACCCCACCCGCATGCTAATGCACAGGTCAGCCACTCACCCATGACTTCCTCCCCCAGCACTAACACATATCCCACGCTGGACAAGATTATGTCCTCCCTCCTCCAGGTCAAAGAAGACTTCCACACCATCAAAGAAGACATTCACACCATCAAAGGGCTACTCATCACACCCCCCAGACACACCACACTCACCAACACCCGCCCTCTCAACTGGTTCACCACCCGTCCCGATGACGCTCCCAAGCTACACCCCTCACACAGGACCGCAATCTATACCCACAATCGCAACGACCGCACCCGCCGCCCACATTGGACGGCGATCCCTGCCCACAATCGCAACAACCACCCCCGTCGCACATGCACCCCTCTTTCGGATCTCGACATTCTCACCCTCCTCCGCTCCTACGACCCAGCTCCCCTAAACCACACAACCGCCACGCACCTCCCCATTCCCACGATACACTCAAAACCCCGTAGACCCCCCACACTAAACAACAGAATCTCCGTCCCGAATAACCTTAGAAAAGTCCCCCTCTCTCTGGTACCCCCTACCTTCCCTGACACACCCCGTCTCAAATGCACTCTCCTCAACTGTAGCTCGGCTTCTAGACACTCCTCCGCCATCGCAGATCTCATCCTATCATTGGACCTTGACCTAATCATCTTGACTGAAACCTGGCTAACTGAATCTTCTACACCTATAATGGACATTTTGGTTCCCCCCAACTACCACATCATTAGGCTTGACAGGTCTGGCAAGATAGGTGGTGGAATTGCATGCATATACAGGAACAACCTCTCTGTTCTGAAAGTCTCCGCACCTTCCCTACCCTCCTCAACTTCCTGTGAATACATTTGCCTCGATATTAGCAGTGAAGGCAAACCGATATGCTCTCTTCACGGCATTTACCACACACCCAGAGACAACCTCACCTTCGCCCAACAGATCATGGACATGATTTCAACTAACGCCGGACGACAGCTCACCCAAATATACCTTGGTGACTTCAACCTGCACTGGAACAATCACAATGATGCGGTGGTAAATAGTCTCAAAAATTTCCTCAAAGCCCTGGACCTCACACAGTTATGCAACAGCCCGACCCATGAGAAAGGGTCTATCCTCGACCTCATCATCGCCAAAGAGGACGCTATACAACTTGAATCTATCCAATCCTGTGACTGGTCAGACCATCACATCGTCACATTCTTTATCAATGAAAAAATCAAACTCAACACGACTCAATCCTCCAGACCTAAAATATGGAAAAGAGACCTGAAAAAACTCAACCCAGACTCCCTACCCCCGAACAGCCGCGACCTACTGCTCCCTCCTACAGGCGCTACAGATGTCCAATCCTTGACTGACCACTATCTCAACGCCATGACCTCAATAATTAATGAGGCTGCTCCCATGCAGCTAAAAAGAGTCTCCGCCAAAATATCCAATCCGTGGTACGACGGGAGTCTCAATGAAGATAGACGAGCCATTCGAATGGCAGAGTGCACCTGGAGATCAGCTCCCTCTGCACTGCACCTGAAAACCCTGAAGAAAAAGAGAAACGAATACTTCAAGAAAATAAAGCGCTCAAAAGCAAACTTCTTCAGCCTCCAGCTCGACCAAGCAAAAAACCGACCAAGAAAACTGTTTGAGCTAATCAGAACACAAACCAAGGAACAACCCCAACCTATCAGCTCTTTGGACAATGCACCCTCCTGTGAAGACTTCGCCGCTTTCTTTACCCAAAAAACTGACAACATAAAGAGTGATCTCAGCATTGACGCAAGCCTCTACACCACATCCAACTGCATAACACCCACTGAACTGAAAAACAATGCTACATGGTCATCCTTTGACACCTACTCCGAAGAAGAAATAGGCAAACTGCTCAGCACCTTGAAACCGTCCAATCACCTCACGGATCCCCTCCCTGCCAACGCTGTCAAAGACTTCACCCCATGGCTCCTTCCACTGTGGACTAAAATTATCAACAGCTCGCTCCAACAAGGACTCATCCCTGACTCCCTCAAAGTTGGACAAGTCACACCTTTACTAAAGAAACCTACTGCCGACCCATCTGACCTAAACAACTACCGTCCCATTACCAATATTCCCACTCTCGCCAAACTATTGGAAAAATGCGCACAACTACAGCTGACTAAACACATTGATCAGTTTGATCTCCTCAACGCTCATCAATCAGGCTTCCGAGCAGGACACAGTACTGAAACTGCTATGACCCACATAATTGATGACGCTCTGCAAATGCTAGATCAAAATGATACCTGCCTCCTCATTCTTCTTGATCTCTCATCAGCATTCGACACTGTTAAACATGAGAACTTACTCGAACTTTTGAACACAAGAATGGGTTTATCTGGGACTGTTCTCAAGTGGTTCACGTCCTTCTTACACAACAGGTCGCAGAAATTCAAGAGGAACAACCTGATGTCCTCGCCAATACCTGTTTCGCTAGGTGTCCCCCAAGGATCCTCCCTATCACCAACTTTGTTCAACCTAGTTATGGAACCCCTCACCACCTTGTTACAAGCATCCAATGTACTTTTTCATATGTACGCAGATGACACCCAACTATACCTCAAACTACAATCTCCCAAAGACATTTTACTCCTGAACTCAACGATCAGAAGCACCCAAGCCTGGCTTGCCAATAATCATCTCAAACTCAATGCTCTGAAAACAGAGTTCCTTTTGATCTCACCTCCCGCGAAGATCTCTACCACTCAAACGTGGCTTAAACAGCTAACTGCACTCAATGTCCTACCCATCATCGTGGACTCAGCAAAATCTCTAGGTATAACTCTCGACTCCAATCTCAACATGCAACATCATATCAGCAAAGCTACTAAGGGTGCGAACTTCCAAATCAATACCCTGAGGAAACTTAAACCCTTCCTACCAGCCAAAGACTTCCAAACTGCAGTACAAGCACTAGTAATCCCGCAAATTGAATACGGCAGCACCGCCCTCTGCGGTCTCCCGTTAACCACTACTGCACCCCTAAGAGCCTCTCTAAACGCTGCAGCGAGACTCATCACTAGGTCAAAAAAACACTTGCATATCTCCCCTGACTTGAAATCCCTGAACTGGCTGCCTTTTGAAGCCAGAATACATCTGAAAATCGCCTGCATGACACACAAGGCTATACACTTGAGCTCTCCCGGATACCTCACTCAGAAGCTGTCAATCTCTGGCGGCTCTAGATACACTAGAGGCACAAACAATCTGCTGCTAAAACCTCGAAGATTCAGGAAGGAAAAAACGTATAAGCGCTCTTTCTCAGGAATGGCACCCAGGATCTGGAACTCACTCCCTCCTGAAACAAGGCTCATCTCCTCAGTCACACTTTTTAAGAAAGAAGTAAAAGCTCTTCTCATGGCCAAATACACCTGAGCTTATAACTTGGATCTGTAAAGTATCTGCACCGATCTATATTATCCAGCTCGATCCCGACGACTATGTTTTTCCTGTATTATTCTGCTAGATCCCTACGAATATGTGTTGTACCTGCTTTATTGTTTCACTTACCTGACTATTTACTTGCATTATTGATTTACCTGTACTATTATGCTCCCTCACGTATTCATTCCCGTGTTTGGTATTCCCTGCTTTGTAAAGCGCTCTGATATCTGCAAAGATCTTGTTCGCGCTATATAAAACTTTCAAAATAAATAAATAAATAAATGTTGTTCTTGGAGTTACAATAGTAATTTTTTATGCTTTACTGCCTTGCACTTTCTCTGAGTTATGTTGTATTTGGAGTAATAATAGTAAATTATTATGGGTTACTGACCAGCACTTTCCTTGAGTTATGTTGGATTTGGAGTTGGAATAGTAAACATTATGGTTTACTGTCCAGCACTTTCCCTGAGTTGTGTTGGATTTGGAGTTAGAATAGTAAATTGTTATGGTTTACTGTCCAGCACTTTCTTTGAGTTATGTTGGATTTGGAGTTAGAATAGTAAATTATTATGGTTTACTATCCAGCACTTTCCCTGAGTTATGTTGGATTTGGAGTCAGAATTGTAAATTATTATGGTTTAATGTCCAGCACTTTCCCTGAGTTATGTTAGATTTGGAGTTAGAATAGTAAATTATTATGGTTTAATGTCCAGCACTTTCTGTGAGTTATGTTTGATTTGGAATTAGAATAGTAAATTATTATGGTTTAATGTCCAGCACTTTCCCTGAGTTATGTTAGATTTGGAGTTAGAATAGTAAATTATTATGGTTTAATGTCCAGCACTTTCTGTGAGTTATGTTGGATTTGGAATTAGAATAGTAAATTATTATGGTTTACTGTCCAGCACTTTCCCTGAGTTATGTTGGATTTGGAGTTAGAATAGTAAATTATTATGGTTTACTGTCCAGCACTTTCCCTGAGTTATGTTAGATTTGGAGTTAGAATATTAAATTATTATGGTTTAATGTCCAGCACTTTCCCTGAGTTATGTTAGATTTGGAGTTAGAATAGTAAATTATTATGGTTAAATGTCCAGCACTTTCTGTGAGCTATGTTGGATTTGGAATTTGAATAGTAAATTATTATGGTTTACTGTCCAGCACTTTCCATGAGTTATGTTAGATTAGGAGTTCGAATAGTAAATTATTATGCTTTACTGTCCAGCATTTTCCCTGAGTTATGTTGGATTTGGAGTTGGAATAGTAAATATTATGGTTTATTGTCCAGCACTTTCCCTGAGTTATGTTGGATTTGGAGTTAGAATAGTAAATTGTTATGGTTTACTGTCCAGCACTTTCTCTGAGTTATGTTGGATTTGGAGTTAGAATAGTAAATTATTATGGTTTACTATCCAGAACTTTCCCTGAGTTATGTTGGATTTGGAGTCAGAATAGTAAATTATTATGGTTTAATGTCCAGCACTTTCCCTGAGTTATGTTAGATTTGGAGTTAGAATAGTAAATTATTATGGTTTAATGTCCAGCACTTTCCCTGAGTTATGTTAGATTTGGAGTTAGAATAGTAAATTATTATGGTTTAATGTCCAGCACTTTCTGTGAGTTATGTTGGATTTGGAATTAGAATAGTACATTATTATGTTTTACTGTCCAGCACTTTCCCTGAGTTATGTTGGATTTGGAGTTAGAATAGTAAATTATTATGGTTTACTGTCCAGCGCTTTCCCTGAGTTATGTTGGATTTGGAGTTAGAATAGTAAATTGTTATGGTTTACTGTCCAGCACTTTCTCTGAGTTATGTTGGATTTGGAGTTAGAATAGTAAATTATTACGGTTTACTATCCATGCAATTTCCCTGAGTTATGTTAGATTTGGAGTTAGAATAGTAAATTATTATTGTTTAATGTCCAGCACTTTCCCTGAGTTATGTTAGATTTGGAGTTAGAATAGTAAATTATTATGGTTTA
Organism: Lissotriton helveticus; assembly: GCF_964261635.1. NCBI lineage: Eukaryota > Metazoa > Chordata > Amphibia > Caudata > Salamandridae > Lissotriton > Lissotriton helveticus. The sequence goes on from NC_136068.1 coordinate 768,966,327, forward strand.
ATGTCCAGCACTTTCTGTGAGTTATGTTGGATTTGGAATTAGAATAGTAAATATTATGGTTTACTGTCCAACACTTTCCCTGAGTTATGTTGGATTTGGAGTTAGAATAGTAAATTATTATCGTTTACTGTCCAGCACTTTCCTTGAGTTATGTTGGATTTGGAGTTAGAATAGTAAATTGTTATTTTTTACTGTCCAGCACTTTCTCTGAGTTATGTTGGATTTGGAGTTAGAATAGTAAATTATTATGGTTTACTGTCCAGCACTTTCCCTGAGTTATGTTGGATTTGGAGTCAGAATATTAAATTATTATGGTTTAATGTCCAGCACTTTCCCTGAGTTATGTTGGATTTGGAGTTAGAATATTAAATTATTATGGTTTACTGTCCAGCACTTTCTCTGAGTTATGATAGATTTGGAGTTAGAATAGTAAATTATTATGGTTTATTATCCAGCATTGTTAGTGATTTATATAGAGTTTGGAATTAGATTAGTTTATTTTTTTATTTACTATATAGTGTTGTATTTATTTTAATAGTATTTGGAATTATAATACTCAAATTGTATTTTTTGGTTTATTTATTTTATACAATATTAAAAATAAATATTAATTTTTTATTATTATTTATATTTTTTAAATAATCTGTAATGTATTTTGAAGTATTTAAGATTATATTTAATAACATATGTATAAAAAATTACACCTTTTTTTAACATTTTATTATTTATATCACATGCTTGTAAAATTATAAAGTACCATAGTAATAATTTCTTGTACAATAAACAGTCTTTATTGTGTTAGTTCTGTTTGTAGAAGGAAAATTTATACATTTTTAAAAAAAATAACATTTGTATTTACTGATGTATAACATTGCAGTAATTATAATATATACATTGTACATTATTAAAAAAAGTTTTATTAATTAGCATCTTAAATTGTATTATATTTTAATAAAATGTAATATGTTAATTAATTTACAAATATTTTGCATTGACAAAAGTATATACATTAAATTATTAACATTTGTCTATTATAACTAAATAAAGAGTAAATTTTCTAAACATATTTTTAATATACATTATAATTTTTGTTATATATATTTTAACATAAAATAAGTAATGTATATTTTACAATATTCATATGTTTATTTTAAACATTTTAAAAATCATAGCAATTTTTTATCAAAAATATGAATATTTTTTGTTTTGTTTTTATTCATTTTTATCGGGATTAAGTCCTATTTTTGTTCTAATTATGCTGCCATTTTGTTTTGTTTTGTTCACTTTTTAGACTATCTACATCATTGTTTGGGTCATTTGTGAAGACGGAACCTCGCGGTTGGGAGCTGCTTCGTGTTTGTTAATGTAAGTTTCATTTTTATTACTTTTAAGTTAATTTTAAGGAATTTTTTAGTTAGTACTAGTGTATATGTTTTGCTATGTGTGTTATTTTACTGTTTATGTAAAATGTATGTGTTATTTAACCACTTGGATGCTAAGGCACTAGATGGGATTACATGTAATTTCCATTGAAATCAATGGAAACTCCATGACGAGTTACCCTTGTCATTAGCAGCCAAGTGGTTAAGCACGTTAGTGATAGCGTACTTTGTTTACTATCTAATATGAATGTAATGTTAATGTTTTGTATTTAAGTATTATTGTATGTATTTTAATACGTTTTATATGTTGTTTATTCGCTTTGTGGGTTTATTATTTGTTTTGGGTGGGTTCTGTAAGTATTTTATTTACAGGTTCAAGTTTTGGTGAACGGATGGAATTGCTCTAGTTTTTTTTTTAAATAAAGGGAAATGTTGTTACTGGTGTATTTTACTAGTTTATATACATTTCCTTTTTTTCTGATTTTTGTGCGTTTTTTATCATGAATTATTTTCGGGTTTTTATGGTTCCGTTCTCGAGAGGATTGCTAAGTTGGAATCTTTTTATACAGTTGTATTTTTTCATTTTGTGGGGTTTGTTTTCACTATGTGGATTTTTTTTGGCTTGGATTGTTTTTTAAAGCATCTATTTCGGAAATATTCTACAGCTACAGAACCGTAAGTAATTATTTAATAATTGTTTGGGGTTGGTTATGTTTATTCGTGAGTTTGTATGTTCATTAGTTATATTATGTCTTGTATTAATAATTTTTATATTACATGACATTATTTAACTAATATTAAAAAAAAGGTCTGTGTTATATATGTTTTTATGGTTTGCTATTTGTATTTTATTAAAGGATGGATTTTGCTATTAGATCTATGTATTCTAGACATTGGATACTTGGGGACATTCTTGTTTTTTGTTGGAGGTATTCGTACATATTTATTGTTTGTTTGCTTAGTTGTGGTCCTATTTTGGTTAGGGATTGTTCAATTCTTAGTTCTTGGTAGCTTTGTTCTTTTTTGATGCATTGGATTAGGTGGTGAAGTGTTGGTTGTGCTCTTCCTATTGTGGCTTGGAAGGCATTATGCCTTCCTTCTACCGCGTTGTTAGTTTTGGCTTTTTGTGCTATAGTGCTAGGGTAGACATTCCACCAGGGAATTTGGAATTTAGGTTGTCTGCGGTGACCTGAACGATGTAATCTTCCTACCCAGGTGTCTTCGAAATAGTCTAAGAAGGGAGTTAATTTTTTTTCATTAGTGCGGTAGAAAGGACTGTCAATTAATAAATTGTAATAATTTGCCACTTCTGTTGTTGGGACGTATGCTACTGCTATTAATTTTTTGATCTGGTAAGCAAAGTTGCTGTTTGTAGAGTATTCTATACTTAAGGTAGATTTTTGTAAGTGTCTCCATATACTTTGATTGTAGTGATATTAACACCCTTGTATTGCAGTGTGTGGGTATATTTCTAGTATAGCGTGTATCATAGCTATTTCAAAGTCTACTATGATTCTTTGTGGATAGTAATTATCTGTTAAATCTTTGATTGTTGTTAAGATTTCTATGTAGGTTGCATTTGTTTTATTTGGCAGCAATGTATAAATTAAGGGGATATTAGTTTCTGGGTATTCACCGTGGATGGTATAAAGTTGATAAAAAGGTTTTGGACACACTTTAAAAGTTCCGTCCATCATCCATGTTTCACAATTTTGTAGTTTTTGCAAGTTGTTATTTGTTGCAAAAAGTAGAATTCTTTTATCATGGCTCTGGTTATCATACATCAAGAATTTGTCTTCTTTATGGGTAATAGTATATTCAGGATATATTTTAATATCTTGAAAAGTTTGAGGTGGAGGTGGAGTTGGATCAGATGCTCTTTTAGTTTTAGCTATTAATCGTTTCAAGTTGGGGATTGAGGGTAACTGTCCTGTTACGTGTTCTGGGATTTTGGTTAATACATTTTTCAAAATTGTAGTGCTTGTTTGTTGGGAGCCTGTACTTGCTTCTCTAAGTGTTTCTAATGCTTCCCTTACTTCTACTTCGGTTACATTAGGTGGTGGTTATGCTCTCGTACATTTATAACATTGTTATCTACAGTTGTAGCTCTACCATAGCATGCAGTAGAATAGTATTTGCTACATTTCCAATGTGTTTTGTTATCTTTGACTTTTTCTTGGGTGTAGGTATAACCCATGTAGCTGAGCATTAATTTTCCTTTTTGAGATGTTATAAAAATAGCTCCTTCTGCCATTTCTAGGGTAGATCTGTGAAAACATATATATGTGTTTTTAGTAAATATGTAATACATTTATTTCAATGTCTAGGATTAATTAGTAAGTTTAAAATTATACTTACAATGTTGTTTTTTCAGTTTTTCTGATGTCTTTATTTCTTTTGATTGGAGTTTCACTGTTGTAATTTCTGTAGTTGTGGTAGAGAACAGTTGGAATTAATAATATTGTTTGATACTTAGTTGTTTCTCTTTTGTTATCATTTATTTAAACTGTGAGTATACTTACTTAAATTTGTAGAAGATGTTGTTTGCGTAGATGTAGTTTGTTGAAGCTGAAAAAATAAGTATTTGTGTTAGTTGTGTATTATATTTGTATTTATTTATAGCTCAGACAAAGTAATTTCATTTTAAAATTTAGTTTGCTATATCTTTATTTATTTGTTACATTTCTATGTAGGCATTGATAAGGCTGCTCATTTTTTAATACATTTATTCATTGTGGTTGTTGTTGGTATTTATATTTAGTTTAAATAAAAAAAGAGAGCATTTATTTAGTTTAGGGAGTTTATCTAAGTTTAGCTAAGTTTCTTGAGGCTTTAATAGTATATAAAAAGGGAGTTTACGTACTTGTGTTGTAGTATAATCTGTTGTAGTAGTTGTTCAAGGTGAGTATTCTTTTCTCTTCAGCAAAGTAACCGTTTTTCTTCGAGTTTGTTCCAAAAATGGTAATTTTAGTTCATTTTATAATTGGTTTTATAGTAGTTAGTTAAGTATTTCTGCCTTTTGATTGGTTTGACGACATTTATTTTAAACCCATTGGTTGAGAAGTTTATATTGAATTTGGTATCCGTTATTTTTTAATGAGGTAGTTTTATTTGTTATTTAGTAGTAGTATATAATTAAAGATGTTTTGTATGTGTCTTATATTTATGGTTTATATTTGTAAAGATGTTTATATATGTAATGTCTTTTAAAAATAATTATAAATTGAGTATATTTGAAATATTAATTATGTTTATATTTATTAGTGTATTAATAAATAATGTATACATATTTCAAGTATATAGTATATTTATATATGTTTATTAAGTATTTATTTAAAAGGTAATAATATTTAAATTGTTATTTTTTCGAGAGAATTGTGTATTCAATGTTAAAGAAAAATGTCGATATTTTTTGTATTCGTAAATAGGCTGTATGTAAGTCGATAATAGTGTTGTCGATATTTTAGTAGTGTCTCATAATATTTTTGGTATTTTCGATAATTTTGTAGTCGATATTTTAGTAGTCGATATAATTAAAAACGATATTTATTTAGTCGATAATAAAATATCGATATTTGTGTAAATCCTTGTTTAAGTATATGGTGACGATATTTTTGTAAACGATATTATTGCGTCGATATTTTTGTAGGTCGGTGTTTTTGTTATCGATATTTGATCAAGGATCCGAATCTGGAGTCATGGCAGGAAGGACAAGGGCTCTGTGCATTTCAAAGGCTTTTCTTTGAAGTCTCCCCCACTTCAAAGGCACAACTGGGTATAAGTACTGGACCCCTGACACCACCAACTCAGTACACCTCTGGACCTGTGGATACTCTGCCAAAAAGGACTGCTGTGCTGTTACAAAAACTGCCACTCTGCTGGAATGCTACTCTGCTGGACTCCTGCCCCGCTGTGCTGGCCTGCTGCCCTCTTGCCTGAGAGTGAGAAGGACTGGACCTGCTTCTCTCCACCCCAGAACCAGAGTGACTCAAAGGGCTTGTCTGCTTGCCTCCTGTAAGATGTTTCAGGGACATTAAAGACATCAGTTCAACTCATCACTAACACCTGGACTCTGCGATCAGAGCGACTTGCCCAGTCAAGTAGTGCCAATCCAGTCATGAAGTGGGTTTAAAATGCTGCAGTTGCAAAACCTCATGCATAGCAGTCGTAGAGTGTCTCGGAACCTTCGCATCTCATCTGCCTTGGTGTGACGCATCCCTGCTGCTGCCTGGATCGAGGACATCGATGGCTGCAAGGGTCAATGGCATTACATCACCTAAATCATATGAGTTCGATAATGTCACATTTCCGGCTTGAATGGCTCAGAACCGATGCATCACCTACATCCTAAATATCAACGCCGGTGCATTGCCTCCGACTGCTCTTCACATCTCTCCCTCGGCATTGAGGCAACTCCAAACTAAAGTACTGTATCCAGTGGGCCAAGGCTGGTCCCTGAATTCAACGTGTTCTCTATCGCAGTTTGCCTGAACTTTTGGATTTGACAATGTGTGAGCAAGGCTTCACAGCCGAAACATGTTATGTTGAAGGAATAAACACCCTTTAATTTATTTGCTGGCGTGGATGACTGTTTTTGAGAGCGCACGACATTGGGAACTTTTTGCGAAAATAATATATATATATATATATATATATATATATATATATATATATATATATATATATATATATTACCTACTGGCGGAGATTTTTTCTCTATGGGATTTTTGAAAATTCTATGTCAAATAACTTTGGCGTTTGTGGACGGAATTGGCTGAAATGTTCAGGAAAATGGCACATTTTGTTTCTGAGCAGCCCCTGAAAATTGGGGGGGGGGGGTTCGTCCAGGGGGGGTCGAGAAAAAAGGGGGGTCCCAAAACGTGTTTTTAACATTGAGTTTTCCATAGGGCGGTTGGCCTCACTTTTAGCCCGAACGGCTGAATGGATTTGCACGAAACTTGGCAAAATTGTAGGGACTGGTAGCCCGATGTGCCTTTTGTAGGTCTCAATATATGTGCTACAGTGGATTTTGAAAAATTAACGTTTAAAAAAAGATATATATCTGTAACAGCGGACCGGGCAGCGCTCCAGTACGCGTACTTTTCGCGCAACGGAGCTTTGTGAAGCGAAGCTGATTGGTTCTCCGGCGTCTGTAAACATTCCAAACAGTCCGTAGCGGCCGCCATCTTGTCTCTCGGTAGGATCGAGAGACAAGAGGAGGCCAAAGCGAAGGGGCAAATGACCATAAGGGGGCATAGTAGATCCTCGCTGACCCCCTAGGTTTGATGTGGAGGTTTTAAAAGGGCCCCGCGGGGCAAAAAAAAAATATAATAATAATAATCGAACGGCTGAATGGATTTGCACGAAACTTGGTAAAATATTAGGGACTGGTAGCCCGATGTGCCTTTGCTAGGTCTCAATATGTGTGCTCCAGTGGATTTTGAGAAATTAACGTTCAAAAAAAGATATATATCTGTAACAGCGCTCCGCTTCGCGTACTTTTCGCGTTACGGAGCTTTGCGAAGCTGATTAGTTCTCCGGCGTCTGTCAACATTCCAAACAGTCCGTAGCGGCCGCCATCTTGTCTCTCGGTAGGATTGAGAGACAAGAGGAGGCCAAAGCGAAGGGGGAAATGACCATAAGGGGGCATAGTAGATCCTTCCTGACCTCTTAGGTTTGATGTACCATTTTGCCAAGTTTGGTGTAATTCCGTTCAGCCATTCAGGCTGTAGACGTATGTAAATGTCCTATGGAAAATTGCATGGGGAAAACACATTTGAAAGTGTTGAAATTTAGAACCAATTAAAATGTTACTTTGGTTTTGTATTTGTGTGTGATGAAAGTTAATTGGTTATGTATATATGTCAAATGAGAGGAAACCACAGCCATTTTGTGATACTACTGTCTGAGGTACATTTGTGAGGAATTTTTGGTGGTGAATTTCTGGTGTTTGATTTACACAGTACTAACACTTCTCCTACTTTTAAAAAGGTGAGTTGTTAATTTGTAAGGGGAACTATGTTGTACACTTGAAGATAATTTGAAAAATGTTTTCTGTTATTTATTTGCAGTCCTTCTGTTATACAAAATACTTGATAAAGTTAGTTTTATATTATGTATTACTAAAAACGATAAATGAAAGTGATTATTTTTTTCTGCAATTTACAGCAAGCAATTTCAAAATAAAATGGCTCACAATGAAGAGACCGTGGCAATTTCTTTTGAATTGTCCACTACATTGATTGAAATTGAGAGCACCAATAATGAAATATTGTCACAAGGAGGAGATGACTTGTATGATTCCATTAGATTGATTGAAATGGACAGCACCAATAATGAAATATTGTCACAAGGAGATGACTTGAATGATTCCACTACATTGATTGAAATTGAGAGCACCAATAATGAAATATTGTCACAAGGAGGAGATGGCTTGTATGATTCCATTAGATTGATTGAAATGGACAGCACCAATAATGAAATATTGTCACAAGGAGGAGATGACTTGAATGATTCCACTACATTGATTGAAATTGAGAGCACCAATAATGAAATATTGTCACGAGGAGATGACTTGAATGATTCCACTACATTGATTGAAATTGACAGCACCAATAATGAAATATTGTCACAAGGAGGAGATGACTTGAATGATTTTTTTGATCAATCTGTTGATGGCGAATTTATCGAATGTTTGGAGACCATAGAGTTACAAGAATCATCATTGCAGACTTTTCATGAGGAAATTGCTGATGAGGACATGTTACTAGTTCTTTCAAATTTAGAAAATTCTGAAGAATAAATTTATATTTAGAAATCAAAAATTGTTTGAGACATTATTCATTTTTATTTTTAATTTATGAGGTTGTAGCGAAGTGATTGTAGTATAAAATGAGACTTATAGTATAGAGTGCAACATTTTTATGTTACATGGTAAGTTTACTCATATTTACTTCCCTTCTGCCACTATATTATCTCCAATGTGTATTTGACATCTCTTCTTCATCTCCGGCCTCCTTTCTCTCACTGTGTGTCTCCGATGCATCTTATCGCTGCTATTTTGTGTAATTACAGAAGAGAGTAAAATAAAATAGTTCGGAACGTGAAAAGGGGGCAAAGTAGAGTACTCCTCACCCCCTAGGCCTTTTTAGGCGGTCCCAAAAGGATCAGTTTCTGCTTTCCTGAGAGATTATGGTATGAGTTCCATATACCACAATAATTTGCATTACAACATGCAAGATATCTATCTCCTATTACCAACTTTGAGATATTCGCGCTAAGCGCGAATATCTCCAAAAAGTAACACCTGCCCTGAGCAGTTCTTAGCCATGTTATCCAATGGGAGGTGGATAACATGGCTAAGAGCATTAGCTCGGTAATGCATGAATATCGCTGACTTTTTAGCGATATTCATGCATTGCGGCCGTTTATTATCGCATTTGCGATAAACCTTGATAATAGCAAGGTTTATCTTCGATAATTTCTGACGATGCTTAGCGGTAAAAAATTCGTTGGTAAGCATCGTTAGCGATAAATATCGCTTAACTTTGGTAATATGCACCAACGTCTGTTAACGTTCGATTCGAAGGAAATGAGGAAGTGTTGAAAAACATTGTCTGCGCCATCTTGCCTTTTTTGAAATGCCACACTTTTGTCGTGCACGGCAGCCATTTTAGATGCCTTGACCAGACCCACTCTCTGCACGCTGTCGATTCGTAGCATGGCTCCCCACCCTCGCAAGCATCTTCCCCAGGCACTGGTCACCCCCGCTCTCTGTCTTATGCATCGGCAATAAACCTCCCCCCATCTGCGCTGCTCTTCCCTGAAAATCACACTCTGTGCCCGCCCGACACCTCCCTTTCGCCCTATTCACTACCGCACCCTCTGACACTCCTCTTCCTCTGTGTCCGATTGTCCAGGCTATCACCTAGCCCTGCAGATGTAGTTTATGGCCCCAGCTGTAAAGAATCACCCCTCTTCAAAGGAGTTATAGTAGATCAAGGCCCACACCCGATGAGATCCGTCACACCACACGTGTTCCTACTATCTGAAAACCATCCTGTATTGTGATTGGGGAGGGGACCGAGCCTGAAGCGGAAGATTCCAGGAATGACTCTTTGTACATCAAAGTTTTTACAATTATGTGTCACATTAAAAATATATAGCACTCCAACAAAGTAGTAGGAATATAAAACTTTAATAACATATAAATATATACAACAAAACAAAAACAGTAAAAACATTTAAACAACGAAGAGACCGTGGCAATTTCTTTTGAATTCCTGATGAGGACATGTTACTAGTTCTTTCAAATTATGAAAATTCAGAAGATGTTGCCTGGGGGTGGGTCGTCAGTAGCAGTCTGTTGTGCGAATAGTTCCAAGGCAGCAGAACGCGCTGAAATCTAGATGGCACGAAAGTGATGTCTAGTAAGTTGCCGCCCAGCAAATAATGGCGTGGGGCGCCGCGGGGGTGAGTGAGTCCAGTAGGCACCACAGCTATTCTTACCGGCATTGCAGAATTACTGCTGGGGACAATGCCTGTGCTGTAGCAGGGTCACAGCAGAACAAAAAGGGTTCTGTTGAAGATGTTGTTGGTTTTCAATTTGAATACAGTTCTGGTGTCAACTGCTATGCTAATGTAGTGGTTAATGTTTTGTTTTCTCTAGAAAATGTAAAAGAGGGGGAGGCAGTCCAAAGTTCCGTTAAAAGGGCAAAGGAAAGGATCGGTGGTTTGAACTATCAGTCAAAAAGGGGAGGGGGTGCAACAATTTTTCCTACCGGGTCACACTGTGCTTTCACCGGAACTGAGGTCTGCAGGATTCTAGTAATTCAAAGTGAGGCTGGCGCCAGCATGGGAGCGCCGACGTCCCGCGGATACAGTTTCGTCACTCCACGGGCGATCATGGCAGTCATTCCCCATCGGGGGTCGGAGACTCCCGCGGCTCCTCTAGAATCTTCAAGGTCGTGGAGGACTACGGTGGTGGAGTCAACCAGTGACCGGGCCATTTCTTTATGCTGGGCCCGCTCTTGCCAGGTCGACCGCCATTTTGAGAGTTCGGTAGCTACTGGCGATCGCGGGGTCAAATGAGCGGACGGGCTCCACCCTGCCGGGCGAGACGTTGCAGCATGGCCACAGTGGAAGAACCCTTTTCCGGGCGCCTGGAGCGCTGAGGGTGCAGCTGGGAAGCCTCCACCTGGGGAGGCGGGAGAGGCCTGTTCGCACCGTCTCTCCCTCCCAGTGCACCCCACGGCGTCTCGCTTGAGATTTGTTATGGCCGGACCAGGCGATGAGGACGAGGGGGGGGGGGTCGGAGGCATGTGCAAGACATCCCCCCCCAGTGTTGTCGCAGCCATTATTCAAGAAAGAAGAAGTGTCCCGTCCGTCTTCGGGCCGGGCTTCCGGTAGATGTCGGCCGGACGCCCCTGGCTCTGGCCCCATGAACGGGTTTCTTGGTTTATCGGCTGCAGCCGGATCCCGTCGGCCTCGGCCCCCCGACCATTGGTGGCCGGACCGGAAGAGCATGTGGCGGGACTACCTGAAACTGTCAAGGGCCACCGTGGCCGGACTGGGAGAGAGAGGGGAGGGTCGAGGAGACATTCCCCCCCCTGCAACTGTTCAGCGTTGTAAAGGCAATCCCCTGGCCGGGTCCCGCTGGCCTCGGCCTCTCCTCCGGCTACACCCTACGTTAGGATCTCCTGGCCGAGGCGTGGCAGCAGGACCCGCCTTATATGGGCTGCTCCCGGCTGGGCGTAGCCGCAACCCTGCCCCACCTTGGAAGTTTCCAGAGTGGGGGCGGATGTTCTACTGACTTGCATTTTCCCTAGTCTATCGATTTTTTTGGCGTGGCAGGCGGTGGGACAGCGAGGGGTGATTTGGTTTCTCTTACTGTTTTTCTGGTCTCTCACCACTGGCATATTTTAACGTTTTCTTGTTTCTAGGACATTAATAGGTTTTATCATTACGTTATGTTATCGTTTCTTTGTTCGTTGTTTAATAAAAGTTCATGTTCATCAGTGGCCTACTGATTTTCGTTTTCCTATTCTTTTCTTTCCAGGTTGTTTCATGCTAAAGTTTCTGTTAACAGGATACAGTGATCACTTCGTTATTATTGCATATGTCCTTTTCACTAGGGGTGCTCTCTGGTCGGGCCAGATGACGTATCTCTAGTAAATGGTCCGGGTGAAACAGGTGCATCAATCAGTGGGGAGTAGATAGGCATGACAGATTACAACGGGGGAGAAAGGTCCGCATTACGTACCCTTTCACTATTTGCAAAGATTTTCCTACGTATATTTGCAAACAGGGAATACCTCCAAAAAGAACCAATTCCCAAACAGTCAATGTTTGGGGAAACAATCAATCAATGAGGAACGAAATAGGCACGACGTGTTAAAGGTTTGCGTTACCTACCCTTCACTATCTGCAAAGGGAGAGAGAATATTCCTATTCTTCCTCGTTTGCAGGCAGAGAAGATTCTTAAGAGAATCAACTTCGAACAATTCAATGCTCGATTCAAACAATCAACAAGGGGTACTGTGAACACAAATGAACGCCGCTTATGTACATACACATTGGTATTATCAACAGGTTGTTCCTAATGTTTCTATTTTAGGGAGGTCAAAAAGAGATCCCATTAGTGGCCTACTGATTTTGCTCGATTCCTTTAGTTTTTTTACACGGTTTTTCGCTATCTGCAAAGACTAAACAGAGTATTGCGACTCTGTGCTTGTTTGTAAATAGAGAATGAACCAAAGAGAACAATCAATCAAATGGAGAGAGAAGCAGGCACGACGGATTACAACGGGGGCAACGGGGGCAAAGGCCTGCGTTAACTACCCTTCACTATCTGCAAAGAGAGAGTACTCCTAATAGAAATGAGGGGTGGGGGGCAGCATTCAAAGCAGATCAGTGTGCATAAACACGAAAATGTTTTTACTTACCACGTACTTGACATTCGACAGCTTATGATATTTGCTATTAAAAAACCATTGAAATTCACTGAAAAAACCATAGGTTATAGACCATATATAGTTAGGAATTAGCATTTAAAAAACCTTATTTTACTCACACAAAACCATTGAAATTCCATATATAGTTAGTTGCACTAACTATATATAGCGCACCCGCAATCCACTGCTGATCATGTCACATATTACATCATTCATGACATGGTCAGTGACATCACTGATGACATCACTGATGACATCTCAAATGACATCACTGATGACATCACTGATGACATCTCATTTGACATCATTCTTGTGCTAATACGATAAACCTCTTCAGACTCTAATATAACCTTAGATACACTCAGTGTATACAGACACTCACACACTGCCACTCATCCATGGAGTTACTCACACACCCAGTCAGTCATGCAAAGAAACAATCTCACCTCCATTTCTTCAACTATACAGTTAACACACCTTACTTATTGAAACATATACTAACACATATTTACTCTCTTATACAATCCCTGATACAAGTTCACAATGATCGATACAACCACTCACTCATTTAGTGGCTCTCATGCACAGTTATTTATATATGCCAACTCTCACATGTACTGTGTTTAACATATGTACTTACTATGACATGTAGCATTGAGATATCCATTCACTCATCAATACACTCATGCACACAGTCAACTGCCCATGTAGCTGTTTCCACATGCAGTCTTGAACTCATACACCTAGTGAATAAACTGCTCACACATCTATGCATAGAGTCACACACCTTCCAGCCACCCCCACACAAACTCAATCTCCCATAGAAATACTTGGGCAACCAATTAATAACACATATAGCCTCTCGTATAGCTAATGATCAACACATGCAGCAGTTTACATCACAACAGACATAATGATGCACAAATTAAGACAGTTTAGTCACTAACCCATGCATTCAGTGAGACACATTTAATCACTCACTCATACAGTCAGTCACGCACCTACTAAATCCTTCATCCAGACACTTATACATCCACTCATTCTTCAATATGTAAGACATATTTTAACTTTACAGAAACATACAGTCACTGGATGTTGTCATCAGTGATGTCATCAGTGATGTCATTTGAGATGTCATCAGTGATGTCATCAGTGATGTCACTGACCATGTCATGAATGATGTAATATGTGACATGATCAGCAGTGGATTGCGGGTGCGCGATATATAGTTAGTGCAACTAACTATATATGGAATTTCAATGGTTTTGTGTGAGTAAAATAAGGTTTTTTAAATGCTAATTCCTAACTATATATGGTCTATAACCTATGGTTTTTTCAGTGAATATATATATATATATATATATATATACAGAGAGAGAGAGAGAGAGAGAGAGAGAGAGAGTGAGAGTTATTTTATTAATATTTATTTTTAAAAATTAAAAATCATAATGTAAATGAAAATGAATATTTATTCAAATATATTTAATTAATATTATATTATTGTTACAAGTTTAAATATTTAATATGTACTATTTTTAACTATATATGTTGAAAAACTATATTATTGTATATACTTTTTCTTCTTTATTAGTGTCAAATTATGTTTATTTTCATTATTTTTTACTTACCTTTATATGTACAGACAAACGATATTTTTGTGATCAATATTTTTAACATGATATTTTGGTAGCATGATATTTATGGTTTCAATATTATGTTAGTGAACCGCCAAATTTTGAGGCACCGTTTGCTAATTTATGCTGCAAGAAAAGCCAAATTACCCGATGTAATGTGGCACATTTTGTGATAGTATTACTTCATAATTTTGTCAAACATGTTAACACTGCCTGGTCAAAGGGTGCTATTTATACTTTTTTAATGTACAAATACAGTAAAAATCAACAGAAAGGTAACCAATTAACTTTCGCATAGGGTCTTCCACTACACGGCAAGACAGGTCACTGAGATTTTAGTAACTTTTGATCCGTGTGAGAACAATTATTTTTTTGCTAAATTCTGTAGCCTATGCAGCATATGATGAGTTGTGGCAAATGCGGCAAATCCATATCAATGCATAAAACAGCACAGCTGCACTATCACATAATGCCAGTGGCCCTAGCTATTACTCAAAACAGAAATTACCCATGTTACCCATGCCTGCATGAGCCGTCACATGCATCTGCATTATTTTGTGCATGCGTTTTTATTATATGCGATGTTCAAAAACCACTAGTCATATTATCATTAGTGTCCCTAGAAGTGAACTTTAGGGGAGCACACATTAAGGGCCTCTTTACAATGTCGGTCGGACAGCATTCCGACTGACTCCTTGTCAGAATCGTTTCCGACCGACTCGGTTTCGGGGGGTCCAACCGACTGATTAAGATGTTTCTGAACACCGTCAGGTCGGACACCCTTTGACTTTAATGGGAGAATGTGTCCTGACTGACAACACAGGCTCCCATTGAAAAAAGGGGTGGTTGCGGAAAACCTTGCTACCGGTGGCAGGCACCCCATGGTGCCTGTCACAGTGTGCATGGTTGTACAGAGGGGTCCCATGGGTACCCCCGCGGTTCCCAACCGGAGGCCTCAGGGTAAAGGGGGGCATGCTACGGGCCCCCAAAGTCAGTTTCCAACAGCCGTTTCTTGTCAGACAGACCAATTTGGAAAGGCTGTGAGTATCTGACATTGTGATACGTCGTCGGAAACGTGGTCCATAGACCTGTACGATTCAGCTCTGACCGACTCGGAGTCTCCGAATTCTGGTCGGAACATAGGGGCCGATTAGGATCGCGGTTTTCTCGCATCCTCCGGGCCGGCGGAAGCCACCGACGGCCCAGAGGATGCGGGAAAACCGCTAGGGAGGCACAAAAGACCCACCGCAAAATTAGGATGGCGGTGGGTCTCAAAATCGGTCCGCAGCTTTTCCGCCGCGGTCGCCTTCCGACCGTGGCGGAAAAGCTCTAACCGTGCGGTGCCTGCCGCTTTGTGCATGCAAATGTTAACCATGCATATTTAACCTTGCGGCGGGTGCTGCTTCAAGCAGCACCCGCCGCAATGTTAAATATACAGGATGTGACCGCCAGGGTGGCGGTCACATCCTAATTGGCACGGAGGGACCGCCGCAGCCCCTGCGGACGGTCCCTCCTCCTCTGGGGTGGCGGACGGACAAAAGTCCGTCCGCCATCCTAATGAGCCCCTATGTCGGAAAGTCCGAACGGCTACCTTCTATCATAATCGGTCTGTCGGAAATGTTTCCGAGTCGGTCGGAAACATGGTTTGCGACACAGTTTAGGAAATTCCAAATGCCATTTGGAGCCTTTCCGACCACATCGTAATCAGGCCCCAAGTCACAGATAAACTGGTATTACACCTGTCCACTAAGAATAATGGGTTAAATGGAAAGGAGAATTACCAGTCTCATCAAATGGGAGCTCTGCAAATTTATGGCAGATTACCTTGCTCTGCCAAAATGTAAATAACCTGCTTAATCTACACTTTTTGATGGCTAGATTTTATTTATTATAAAGTTAAATTTTGTTAATAAAAATATTACTATAACAAAAAATATAAACATGGCTCAATTTTAAGTGTGCATAAATCTAGAGCATACTCATACAACAAGGATAACTTTTATATGTTTGATGTTAAACGTATCATGGAAAACTGCTGATGTCATGTGAATGTAGAAGACAGTGGTGAAGTACTTCTAAAGGGTTGTTGGGGGGACTGTGTATGAATGGGTATTGTAAGTGGCCACTCGCTAATCCTTGGAGGGGTGCCCGCTAAGGTTTTGTTAAGCCACTGGTGAGCAGAGATTCTCAGTGGTGGCCACTGCCTCTGGAAAAATCTGTCCCACTAAGTTCCCATAAACCTCTACTGAGTACTGTGGAGTGGTGTGGCTCACTGGTTAGAGGCGGCAGACCCGGGAGCAGAAGTCGGCCCGGGACCAGGGTTCAATTCCCGACGCGGCAGGGTCGTGGACTTGGGTCAGCGGACTCGATAATTCTCGCTTCGGTGCTTACTCTAATCAGGGGTTCCACTCGGCAACTCTGGGCATTAGCTTGCCTAATCTCCACAACGGCCCCATCAATTCCGGGAATGCCTGGCTCCACCTTGGGGACTCCCAGCAGGGACCATCCCACAGGGAAAGCCAGGACGGGTTCCCCAGAGTTATACAGCGCCAGGAAACCCCTGACGGGTAGCAGTGCGCTTTACAAGCTCAAATACATTTACATTTACTGTCACGGCAATAACAACTGCGCAGCCACATCACCGGAAAGACAAGGTCCTGACCATCGTACCAGTCCGGCACAAATCCTATGCAACTGCACTTGCTTTGTATGCCAAGTTAGCGCCTAGAAGCAATAGAATACTCACTGTGTGTTCAATACAAGAAAAACACATGCTCACTTTGCCAGGAAAATGCATGCAAACAAGCAGTCGGGGCTTAAGAAGGGTCAGGCACAGATAGGATGCACGGAGATGAGCACTGAGCAAATATGTGTAGAGAGCTGGCAAGGTCAGGGATAGGGAGAAAGTTCGAAGCAGTGTACATCGGGAT
The DNA here is from genome assembly GCF_964261635.1 of Lissotriton helveticus. NCBI lineage: Eukaryota > Metazoa > Chordata > Amphibia > Caudata > Salamandridae > Lissotriton > Lissotriton helveticus. The sequence continues at coordinate 768,983,225 of NC_136068.1, forward strand.
GCAGTAGATAATAATACAAATACAAAATATGTGCAAAGATGGACTGTCTTGAACCGAATCCCTGCTGCAGCACTAAGCACTATCTTCTCGCAACCTACTGGCTCGTGCACTCCGTGTAAACTTGTGCTTGGTAGAGGGACATGTTTAACTTCTTATCCCACACCCACCATCTTTGCCTGCAGCTGTGTCCCGGCAGATGGCCTGAGTGATACCGAGTGTAAGGCACACCAACAAATACCAACCACTAGAGCTGTGAGAACAACCCCGAGCATCGGGGGACTGAGGATTGACACGACTGGGGAAGCACATGAGGAGAGAGCTTATCTGGGTAAGTGGGCTGCAGGGGTATAAAAGGAAACCAGGGAGACCAGGGGAATCTAAGCACATGAGGGAAGAGAGCAACATAGATCGTGAAGGGCAGGGGGATTGTACAGAGGAAGAAGCACGAGTCGAGAGAACAACACGGAAACAATGGAATGCAGGAGTGGATGGGAAGGATGGGCAAGTGCAAGGAACAAAGGGGTAGGAAGAGTTAAAGATGAAAAAGTAAGCTCCGGAGGGAGCAGCTTGAAAAATGAGAAGGAGTGGGAAGAAATAGTATCTCGATCATGTCAGAAAACACTGACGGGCACTAATTAACTTTAATGAAGCTGTGCTTGGTCCCTGTTTCAGAGAAAGGATCAGAAGTAATGTCTGGCCGGCACTGAGGGTGAGAGCAAAAATAGAGAGCCCGATAGAGACCCGTCTCAGCGCTAGCTTTATAGAACTGCTGGTGCTCAGCACCGGCAAGACCTGGCTCACTTAAAGCCCTGGCCCTGCTCAAAGACATTTCATTTTAGCCTGCTATGCTGAATTGGTGCATTTCCATGGCCTGACATAGCTTTCTAAGCGAAAACCAATAAGTCCTCATTACTAACTGATGTTGCCAATGTGAAAAGGAATGTGCTATTTTCTCGTGAGTTAAGAGTTAACTTTGAAATAATTTTCCTCACAACTTCGAAACTGGATTAATGTAGGCAGCTTCAAAGGTGAGGGATAGTACTATTTCCATTTCCAAGCTTTATTTCGATCATTATAGATCATAAAAGCAAAAGAATAAATACATGCATCCCTGAATTTGGGCAATAAAACATCAGTAAACATGACAGAATACAGCCATATACAGTGGAATGAACAAATTTTATAGCAGTTGAAAGATATAAAAATTTAAAAAGAGGTTAAAACAAGTATTTCATGAATTAATAAGATCAAAACAGTAGGAAATAGAAAAGGGACATTTAGCATGTGCGGGGAGAGTTTAAAAACTTGCGGCGCCTATGCCACATAGACTTAAGGAAACGGGATACAATTGGGGGATTAGTGTCAGTTCCCAAAACTCTAAAGGCCTCCCGAGACTGTCTATACCCCAGGTTACTGAATATTGGTAAGAGCCAATCCCTCCTGGGTAAATTATATCTAGGACAAAAGAAGAACACATGAATGGGTGCCTCTTCTTGGCTATTACAGGCAGGACATCCAACAGGGAAAGCTTCTGACCATTTGTTTGTAAATGCATGGACCGGCAAGCAACCCAATCTAAACTGCGCATAGAGTTTCCTTACATAAATGGATGAACGGCATCAAGGAAGGCCTCAAATAAATACTGATCTTTAAAATTGAGGAAGTCAGAGGTTAAACGCCTGGTTTTGTGCTCCCTTGAATTTCAGCCAATCTAAACAGTCTGTAAGCTTTGATTAGTTTGAGCTGCGATATTGTCGGGGACATTTCCTCAGGGTGGGCCGATAGGTTCGGCCAACCTAGTCTGAGGCACAGGTCTTTTATGTGTGCGAACCAGGATAGTTTTCCCACCCCTGAGAGCTCTAAAATCACCTAGAGTTTCTACTGGTAGACTGTTAGTTCGGGAGTCGCCCATAGTCTACGCCAAAAAGTCAAAGGCTGCAGCCGATCTCATCTATGGGTCTAATCCCGAGGTCCATACGTAGGGGTATAAGAGGAGTGCTTGGCGGTAGACCCAAGAGCTGTCTCATAAACGTGTACTCAGATTTAACCAGTCCACCTACAGGGAGGTGTCCCAAAGTTCTGCCCCATACATTATAGTACTCCTGATTTGGACTTTATATATCTCAGTCAACGGACCCGGTTGTCTAGATGTTGAGTTCCTATATAGTTTTGCTATTCCCCTGGCCATCTGTGCTAGCCTTAAGCCTGCCTTTTCTTGCTGCAGGCCCCACCCAAAGGTTTCCATCAGCGTAACACCCAGGTAGTCAAAGACAGCTACCCTCTCTAGCTGGGTACCATTTAGGGTGGGGTTAGGGTGAGATGTTTTACTGGGATAAAAAACCATGTACTTGGTTTTTAATGTATTAATCTCTAGCCCCCTGTCTTTGCAAAATAAAGAGAATCTGTCAAGAGTCCTTTGGTTGCCCATGGGCGATTTAGATAGTAACAAGGTGTCATCCACAAACATCATTGCTGGCACCTTGTCACTGACGAGTGATAGTACCAGTTTTCATGTGCGAAACCACGTACTGAGAACTTTGTAATATATAAGAAGTAGTAAACGTAGTATTCATGAGAAGTATTGGAAGTTTTCAAGAGGAAAACTTTCCAACTTCACTCACACTGTACAGTATTTCTCCTCTTAAGTTGTCTTAAAAACTGTGCAGATTTAACGAAATTGGCAATGGTAGTTAAATAAAAAACACACTATACATAGTTTTTGCAGTTTTATTGAGCACGAGCATTACAGTACTTTACATGAACACCTTACCCTATACATTGTGTTCAGCACAGGGTGATTGACTGATTTGCCTATAATCACCTGATTTTGGGCTAAGGCCAGGACTCAAACTAGATTACTCAGTACCAAGGTGGTGAGTTCTGGCAGTAAGTCGACACCTCCTCCCTAATTGCAGAGAAATAACCTTTCTGACAGCCACACACCTCTAACAGTAACTTGCTAAACAGTGCTTAACCATTAACAACTTGCTAAACAGTGCTTAATTTGTTAAATGTGTTAAGCTATTCTCTTTGGGGTTCCATGGTCAAAGGATAATGCGCTTTATAAAGATAGGAAATTGGTTACCTATAGGGTGAGGTGTCATGTTTAAAAAATGTTAACAAAATTGATATACTTACACAGATCAAAATTGATTTTTATTGTATCTGGTTAAGGATTTCGAATTCTAAATGTCCTGATTTGGGGGTCCTTGATGGGTTCCCATGCCTTTTAAATATGTCAAGTTGTTCTCTTCTGAAATCCATGTATTTTTTCTTTAAGCACTTTCAGTATTTTTTTTTATTTGTGACTTTTATGGTTTGATAAAAACCGAATAAAGTTTTATTTGATTTGATTTGAGTGCTTAATTTGTGCTGGTGTTTGCCTGTGGTCCGCACTGGCACTTAATTGTTAACACCAACACTTACTTATAACGGTCCTCCACATGGTGGCGCTATCTATTTTTGTATGGATCACCTCAGATTTACAATGAAATACATACTTTAAAAAAGTCCACAGCTTCCAAGTTAGTCTTACTGTTTTGTCCACCTTTTCACATTTGTAGAAGTGTTATGTTTAGTAGGCAGCATTTATAACGCCATGTGGCAGAGATAGCAGCAACCTACAGTGGCCTCTCGAGCAATACCATGGGCCCTGGCACTTCTATATTTACAAACGTATCACTGTTGCTAAATTTATCTGAGTAAATGATGCTGAGCAGAAATCAAGTTTTCATTCCCTAGTGTTTCTCTCATCTCCAAATTTACTGTTGGTAATGCATTTCATATTTGCATTAGTCCCCATTTAAAAATTGTTCATTAGTTGATAATTCTTCTGCTTAATCTCTGGCCTAGGTAGACCCTCATGCATTATTGCCTCTGATGAGGAGCTTACACTTTCACAACATTCACCTTGGCACTTTTTGTAGCACTGAGAAAGCAAGCGACAGCTGCGCTTCCCAGCGCTTATTGTGAGGCATTTCCTGTGACTTCTCTGTTTACCCAAAAGTCGTTTCTATTTCACTTCAGTAAAGATAGCATCTGAATATTTGTATTCTTGAAAGGCCGCTCGGGAATTAAAAAGAAGTGGAAGACTTGATAATAAATGTCAGGAAACCTTTTGCCAAGTGCTTCTTGACACGTCTGAAGTTTATTATCTGCCAGAAATGCCAACACCGCCTCCTAATAAAATTTCACATCCATGTCGTTAAGGTCAAGGGTGTGCTGTCTCTGTGGCAGCATTAGCTTTCCATGTTTCGGTTTGTCCGGGGTCATTAATTTCGCATAATCTTTCCGACGGGGTAGTGTTTTGCTTTGCTTTGATGATGTTATGGTTTGTTCCCCTTGATGTTCTTTGATGATGCATTGTAATTCAAGAATGAGCAGCTCAGGTCTGTTGCCTGTGCCTGCCAGGGGTCACCCTGGTCGATTTTCGTTTCTCGATATACTACATTTATCTTCAATTTGTGAAGGTTTCTTTATGAAAAATTGGTGAGGAGGGTGGGATGTTTTGCAGATCTCATGAATAACTCAACAATTATGAAAGTTGTTATATTAAACTGTGTTGACCCCTGCAAATTGCATTTGCCATTCGGCAATGGTTGCGCTATTTTCTAGTGACGGGTGGTTAGTCCAGGGGCGGCTTCCCTGTTTGAGCGGAGGAGCAACGCTCCGCAAAGCCCCAGGCCAGAGCTGAAAAATAAAACAGTAACACAGTTTATTTATTACCATTTTATTTTTCAAAAACTGACTCGCCCTCAACTGAGTGACAGGACGGGGCTGGACCAGGCTGCTGAGTCGCAGCAGGAAGCTGTGTGCTTTAAAATGCGCATGTCTCTTTGGCCGGCCATCTTGCAACGGCCAGCTATACATTGGCATTTTTAACTTCGCTAATCCATCTGTCTTAGACATCTGGGTTAGAGAAAGCTCAGGCCTCCAGTGCTCTTGAGCGCACTGAGTGAGACCGCTTCTTCCAATCTTGGTGCTGCTCTCATGCTGATCAGAGCAGAACCAGGATTGGCTAGGGGAGTTTGCTGGGTCTTGCATTGGAGCCTGCCTTCAGAGAAAACCAAAGGAGAAGGTCGTCGCGTTGCTCAGGAAAATAAGTGAATATTATTATTTTTTATTTTTTGTGTGTACCCGACTCACCACCCTCGGTACATGCCAGCCACCATCGGCGGTTACATTCAGTTACCTGATGGCATGAGTTGATGCTTGTTTCCTAGCATTTATTGCCTTATAGATAACTTGGGATGGGTCCTGTATTCCCAATTTAATGAAGTGTCGCTCTTCGCTTGAAACTGTGTGGTGCATTCCATTGCCAACACGAGTAGTTTCAATGCAAAGCATAACTCACTGGATATTATTAAGTGTCACTGAGGCAGAGTGTGGCAGCGGGCAGCAGCAGTCTTCCAAACAGCAACATGGAGTCTACGGAAGGAAGAATCCCGGTCTGAAGAGTGAACCACGATTAAGCCCACCTACTCTGGACAACAATTGAAACAGGTCAGAGTGTGTCTCGGTGATGGGCATAGAAATACGGGCGTGTTTTCTCTGCTTGTTGCTGCTCTTGACATTTTTTGCCTTTTATTCTATCTGTACAAAAATAGGGAGATGCTTATTCTGTTGTGCTAAGGGAATTTGTTGAGAGAAGGAACGGTGCACTACCTATGGTAGTAATTGTCCTGTGAAACACATAATGTGTATTGGATGAAGTGAAGCTTGCACAAACTCTCTGAATAAGCCTGTTCCAATATCAGTGACTACTTATATTATTTTCTGAATCTGACAAGGTTTTCTTTGTCATATAGTAACTGTTCTCTAGCAATACGGCAATGCAGACTATATCTGCTCCGCCCATGTTTTTACCAAACCCATGATGATTACTTAATGACATGGAAAGATTGGAGGAAATCTTTTTAGACTTATCTCGAGCAATTGGGGGAGCTGCATTTGTTGCTAAAGGGAATAAGCTATGTTAAAATATAATTTGGGGGTGTAAAAGGTAGGAAAACATTAAAAACTTTACCAATTCCTGTAAGCCACAATGAGAATGCCGAGGCAGGGTTGGAGGCCAATGAATTGTCAGATGATGAAGTACGTGAAAGCAACGAGATTATGTCCACCGAAATGAATTGTGAAAGTGAACAGAAAACAAATTCTCATGTGAGAAGCATCCTGTTTACCTTACACATTGGTAGACATGGTTGCCTGAGAAGGTTTGAAGCATTGTGATTTAATACCAAATGATCCAGAAGGGTATTGTAAGTTACCAGTGATGCTTTTTTTAATGGCGAATTGAAGTATTGGAGTGCGCCCAGAATGGTACATGTTGTAGAGAAGGGAAAGACATTGCTTGGATGGAAAGAACAATAGCTATTAGGAACTGTATTAGACCAGAATCATCCAAGGTGTTGCTCACACAGAAAAATCACATTGAGAAATAGAGTTGAAAGTATCCCAGATTGTTTGCAGAAAATGTGAACTGTTTAGAAAAAACTGAACATTGTATCATTTTAAAAATAGGAGTTACACCTAAAGGACACAACGTTCATAGTGTTCTATTAGCCTTGCATGGCCAATTGAAGGAAGAGTCAGATAGTTTATGTATATGTGAGATTATAGAACCCATACATTCCTCTGAATGGCTGAGTCCAGTGTTTGTAGCTAAAAATGCTAATAGAAAGTTCCACATGTGTGTCTGTGGACCTCAGAGATTTGAATGATTGCATATGGATAGACCAGCATTCACTTCCACACATTGGTTAAATGTGAATGAATGTGAGGGGAGATAAGCTGTTTCATCTCTTTCGATTTGTCAAACATTTTCCACCAATTGTGGCTTTACCTGGAATCAAGGCACTTAACATCTTTTTTGTAGTGCTAGAGGGGACTACACAACTTGTGCATATACCATTTAGTTTGGCCTCAGTGTCAGCTGTGTTGCAGGGAATAATGCAAGGGGTATTGCGGGGCTTGAATAATATTTAGTTTTTCCAGGATGTCATTCTTGTGCGTTGGTTGGATATAAGACAAAATTATACTGTTTTGAAGAAAGTGTTGAGTAGACTGGAATGCGCTGCCCTTACTATTGAGGTTGATGAGTAAGTTTGAAGTGGACAAGGTGGAGTATTTGGGATACTCATTGTTATGTGAAGAAGTGAAACTTAAGTTGAAATTGGGAGAAGCTGTTGAAATGGCACCGTCTCCCAATGACAAAGAACAATTACGTTCCTTTCTGTGATTAGCAGAGTATTCCTCCAAGTTCATTGAGTTTCTTTTCTAACAAAGTGATTGTTTTATCTCATTATTGAAGAGGAGAATAAAGTGCCAGTGAAAAAATGGTTCTCAACAAGCATTTGAAAAGCGTCAATCATCAAGGAAGTAGCGCTGGGACTTTATAACCACAATGATAAAACCATGGTGGTGACAGATGACAGTGGTTATGGTTTAAGGTCTTGGAGCAGTGCTAATGTAAATAAGAGATGTATGTGAGAGTGCAGTGAGATAGCAAGGGAGGGGCTGTCCAACCCAGGCAGCATGGGTTTTGGGGCCGGTGGCCTCTACCCCCCCTGTTACCTGCAACACAAAAATTAGAGGGGGCTTAAAGCACAAATTCCACCATCAAGAAGGAGGCATTAGCATGCTGTTGATGTGTGCAACATTTCTGGATGTAATTGTGGGCAACCCATTTTGAATTGTGCACTGACCATAGACCACGTATAGATTTGTATTCACTGAAAGGGACAGGCAAGGTGACACCTTGCACAGTTAAATGGTTGTAATGTAAATAATCTAGGGCTACTTCAAAAAATATATAAATTTCTCAGAACATATTAAAAATGGCCAATAGTGACACTAATGATTAGAAAAGTACAACCATAATTTATTTAGACTTCAAAGTCATTTTGATAAATATAAAACACACATTAGGAAAAGTCCTACAGAGACTAACAATTATACAGCATTCGGATTACATTCATTCATCACACATTCATACTACATTCCATTGATCATATTGGTATACATGATCTATATGAGAATCACAGTTTTAAATTGCAATTGATGTAGCAAAATAATTTAATGAACACATGATTTTTTCGGTGTTTTCCAAATTAACTGTACGCGCGTTTCGACAGACCACTGCCTTCATCAGGAGTTCAACCACCAAATGTTGTGCTCTATAATGACAGTGTATATGTCACACATGAAAATATGTACACTAGTTTTACTATTATAAACAGTGTAAATTTTTGGTTATATTTAGTTTACCGATGATAAAAACGGGGATAAAAACTCACATCCTTTTAATAATAAAAAGAGCCTTACATATAAACACATATAATGAGGAAGTGAGCAGGTGCAAATATTCATACATATTGAAAATTATGCTCTGTGTGTAAATGAATTCCTAATAGAGTATTTTAACAACATTACATAAGGACAAACAAAGTACCCCTTCCCAGAATGTTTAAACAATGTCCATAGGATGAGATAAAGAAAGATAAAAGTTTTCCAAAGTTACACTCTGCTGAAAAAAATACAATGGCCAGGGTAAATGCAGAGTTAAATAAAATTGGTAGCTGAGCTAAAACTCATACACCAATTGTACTGATAATAGATAGAAAAACGTTTAACATATAAACAAAAAGTTGATGTTGGAAATCACGACATGTGTTGACGCCAGCAAGGATCAATTGGAGTCTAGGATCGTCAAATGAAGTTAAAAGGAAGGATGTCTTCTACAGACCTAAGATGATACCAACGACAAAAGCATGGAAGATGACCTCCTGTTACTTCCCAAGCTGTGTCTGAGTAATGCAGGCAGAAGAGATAGTGAAGCAGAGAGATAGTACCTTTATATATTAGTCCACGTCAGGATAGATATGTCATCTCTTGCTAATTCCAGACCTCTTAAACTGATAAGGGTGTAACCCTTAGGCAGAAAAGACAAGAACGTACAGAATATTATCAAAGAATGCAAAAACTGGCAAAATTAGAACCCTGCTATTTGCTAACAAGAGATTCCAAAAAGAAGTACCTGCTTGAAGTTAATTCCAGCAGGATGGATGAGCTGATGAGTCCACTACAATTCATAACATGTGTTGAATGCTAAAAGGTAAATAAGACGGGTACATAAGAGAATGCCATGTTCTCACGAGATGCTACAGATCAATATGACATGTTTAGACAGTTTGTCAGGCAGGCTAAATTACATCTGTCCAACTGAAAAATATATTTTGGTCATATCTACCGACATTATTTACTCAGTATATATACACAAGCAGTATTAGATAAATGCACAGAGGAAAATAAACCATGTGCTGTTTTTAATACACACGGTGGAAATGTGCAACTATCGCACGTCATCAATGCCCCCTTTGTAGCGCAGAAAACCCATACCCCTCGCCTGATATGTAGCGGGTGTATATAGCGAGATTTGTGATTGTAGCCCGCCGCTCGATATCTAAACACCGCTTTGCAACGTTGAGAGCTAGGTCAGTGCTTACCGTGCTAGATTCGTAAAAATAGCAGGCAGCTCTTTCTTTCATATGCGTACCGGCGACCAGATAAGGAAGTATCAAACGACCGATGAAACTTGGCGCGTGCAAAGGGCGCTTTTATATATATATTTTTTTAAACAAATTTTATTGACTGAAGATACATATGTATGCAAAGCTCTGTAACCCAGAGTCAATCGCCATCATCATCGTCCTAATATCTACCTCAGTGATTTACAGTAAAATGATAAGAGAATAAGGAAAGTACACAACAGACCCCCCCATCAACAAAACCCACCCCCCCAGCACTGCCGCCTGCTTGGTTCAGCACCTATAGGTGATAAACAATATACGCTATGTATACACAGTTACTGTTCGTGATATCGTAAAGTCCAATCTTTCACAGAGTTGGAAGGGCCACCTCCTCCGGTGGAGGGTCCAACTCCAGACCCCTGTAATCCACCCATTGTTTCCAGATCTTAAAGTGTTTCTGAGGGCAGCCCCTAGCCACATAGACCTGTAGTTCAAGCCCCATACAAAAGTCCAGCCCGTTCTCCCAGGCCGCCAGCGGTGGAGCCCGGGGCGTCTTCCATGCTCTCGCGCTGTCTCGTTTTGCCAGCGTTAATCCCAGTAACAGTAGGTGCCGCTTGTGCCTATTACCCCCCACCCCGGCCATAACATGAAGCAATACTAATTTAGGGTCTCGAGGGATCTCCCAGGCCAGAACCTCCTCCAGGCATCTAAGAACCCCGTTCCAAAATCTCTGCAGCGCCCCACATTCCCACACTGTATGTATCAGGGTACCCACCCCCATCCCGCAGTGCAAACAATCAGGGGACCTCACCATGCCCGCTCTCCACAGTCGCTGTCGGGTGTAGTAGGTGCGGTGCAGGTATCGGAACTGGATGAGTCGCAGGCGCGTGGAGATCGCCGCCCCGGGGACCCTGTAAGGCCTCCACCTAGTCTTCCTCCTCCAATTTGCCTACATCCTGTTCCCATGAGGTCCTAAGGCGCTGCAGATCCGGGGAGCAATGTCGCACAAGCGTCTGGTAAATGCGGGACAGCTTCTTGTCTGGCAACTCACCCATAAATAATTTGGTTTCAGCGGGCTAAACTCAGGGAGCTGCTCCAGACCCGCCACATACGGCAGTAATGTGTGGCGAAACTGAAGATATCTGTAAAACTGTGTCTGGGGCATGGCAAATTCCTTCCGCAGAGTCTCAAATGTCTTGAGGACACAGCCTGACATAACATCCCCCAAGGTAGAGATGTCAATCGCATCCCATCCCCGGAAGCCCACCAACCTGCACATCTGAGGCAGCCTACCATTGTTCCACAACGGGGTTTCCTGGGTGAGCCTGTTCCACCAGCCCATATGGCGCAGGGCCTGCCTCCACACCTGAAAAACCACCTGGGTGGCAGGGGGAAGAGACTGTCTCAGCGGCGCCGAGTATAAGAGTGTATGTAAGGACGCGGTTCCCATTAGGGCCCTTTCGACCGCGTAGGCCAGATCGCTTCTATCGGTGTACCACCACTCGTTAAGTATCATCAGGTGTGAGGCCTGATAATATGACAGCACATCCGACGTAGCCAGCCCCCCTGTATATGTGGATAGGAAGCACGTGCGCAGGGCCACTCGCGCCACGCCCCCATCCCACAGGAAGCCACTCAGCGCCGAGTTAAGTCATTGAAACCATCGAGGCGGAACCGCATGTGGATGGTTCTGCAGTTGATATAGTAGGCGCGGGAGTGCTCCCATTTTAAAGATGGCAGACCGTCCCATAATAGACAGAGGCATCTTGGACCATACTTTCAAGTCCTCACGCGTGCGGTTCCACACAGGAGTAAGGTTACGTTCACGGGATAGGGCCGCGTCTTCCATCAAGAAAACACCGAGGTATTTCACCCCTTCCGCGGTTAGCTGTAGGCCGGATGCCCAGTCCCCCACCGCCTGCAGACCTCCCAGCGCTCACAGCGTGGATTTGCTCGGTTCATGAATAAGCCGGACGCTTCGCCAAAAATTTGCAATATGCGCAGCAGCCGTGGTCCAGAGCAGTCAAAATCAGTGAGAAAAAATAACATGTCATCCGCGTGGAGCGCAATTCGATCCGCGCGGCCCGCCGACCACTGGAATCCTTTAAGCTGGGCATCTATGCACACCCACGCCGCAAGAGGCTCCATGGCGAGCGCAAACAGGTACGGGGAGAGGGGACACCCCTGCCGCGTCCCCCGCTGGACCTGGAACGGGCGAGACACCCCTCCCCCCACGCGTACCGCGGCCGTGAGATCGGTGTACATCAGCCTGATATATGCCAAAAAGCGCGGGCCGAGGTTCAGGCGTCCCAACAAGGCAAATAAATAGGTGCAGCTCAGGGAGTCAAATGCCCTGCCCATGTCGGCCAGAAACAGCGCCGCTTGCAAATGCATATCCAAGGGTGCCCCTCTGAAGCACACCAAAAAAAAAGGTAAGTGTGCACATGCAAAGCATACACATGCCCCGCTACATGGCACTTTGAAAAATGCATTTTTGTGAATTTTTCAAAGCATGCCTATATTACCATCAATTTGAGGTTGATGGTAATTAGTGTTTCCTAAATGCACCCTTCGCATTTAGGAAAGGCTACATGTATCAGCATTGGGGAATTGCAAATAGCGATTCCCTAAATGCATTTGCAAGTTAGGGAATCGCAAAAAAGTGCGATTTCGTAAATGGCGAATGTCAAAACCTACATGCATAGGAAAAGACCTTTTTCCATTGCAGACGGGCTGATTCTGCGAACCGGCCCGTTTGCGGACGGGAAAAGGCTTGATGCATGTACCCGTATATTACTGAAATCCTTCGAACAGGTCTAAATAAGTGAAACATATATAAGGATTTGCAATGAAGCAAATCGTGAAGAAATCAGCTATCACTATTTCAGGTAGCATGACCATACTTCTTTGTAATTATATATATATGTGTATATGAGAAATGAGGTCAAGAGCATGATGCAACTGTGATACAGTGTCCCAGCTACAAAATATGTCACAACATGGTTCTTTATGCTATGGGGACAAAATGAGAGGGACAGTTAATAAAGTGAAAACATGTTCTTGATATCAGTATAGCTGGTTTTACGGATGGCTCCTAAGTCACATATTTTGGATATTACACGAAAGTAAGTGATTGTCAAGAAGTAATTAGGCCAAAGGAATTTAGAATTCAAACAACTAATCAAGCAAGCAATATGTCACAAACTAAGCTGAGGCTCGGACATTTGGAGCCCGCTGACTGGGTATCTCTTGGCGCAAGGGACCACCACTGGCCAAAACCAGGAGGACGCAGTTGATGGAAGGGAGATGGTAGATGTTACCCCTGCCGAACTCCCCTAGGCGCTCAGGGTGTGCCGACTGTGCTGGTCCAGCTGGAGGGGCGAGTGTGCTGTTGGGCGGGTGCTGCTGGATCGACGTGCTAGGTCCCCGAGGAATGGCGAACTGAAATGTTGTCACCAGAAATAAGCATTTCATAGGCTGAATGGGATGTGAGACTATAAGTACAGCAAGTAGTGCTACTGTAAAGAACTATTGCCGTGTCTGTTATTTGTAATAGTGCAGGAAGATGGATCTGACTGACGGTGCCATTGGAGATGGAACTGTCATACAAGAATATTGCTGGGGGTGTAAATGTTGATGGACTTTATGGATGCGGGAAGGTGTATAATACTGTCATAAACTACATTTTCTTGATATGTCAGAATGTTTATTGCACTGATGTACCGCACCAAGTTTCAATAAAGTTTAAAAAAAAAAAAACTAAGCTGAGGCTCAATTTTCTCCTAGTGTAAATTGCTTTCTAAACCATTGTCTGATGGTATCTACAAAATAATTCCTGTCTCTGCATATTATATATAGAAGGCTAGAATACAAACAGTGTCTGTAAAATATGTTCAATGAGAGCCAACTTGTTTATAAAGACTGGATGAATATTTGTTTTCGCTATCAGAAGGTAAATTTACAAACAACGTGGCACAACACGGCTATTCAGACATGCAAATACGAATACGAATACGAATTCTTCTTCATATATTGCAGAGCCAGACCTAGTAAGAGCTGGCTTGGCTCTGGAGGTGGATTCAAAGGGGCATATTACCAACCAATAGAGAGAATTTTTGTCTCTAACTTGTTTAGAGACAAAAATTATCGCCGCAAATCGGCGATTTTTATCGCAGATAAACCTTGCTATTAGCAAGGTTTATCGCAAATGCGATAAAAAACGGCCGCAATGCATGAATATCGCTGAAAAGTCAGCGATATTCATGCATTATCGAGCAAATGCTCTTAGCCATGTTATCCACCTCCCATTGGATAACATGGCTAAGAACTGCTCCTGGGCAGGTGTTAGCTTTTGGAGATATTCGCGCTTAGCTTAGCTTAGAGAAATGAGAATTATCACCTGGAATGTCAGAGGCTTGCAGGGCTACACGAAATGCAACAGGGTCCATACTTACCTTAGACACTACAGAGTGGGAATAGCCCTCCTCCAGGAGACACACCTCACTGACCCAGAAGCTGATAAGCCAAAGAAGAAATGGAAGGGACAATTATGCACATCTACTTTTGTCTCATATGCGACAGGGGTGCCTATATGGGTTGCCCCAGGGGTGCCTTTCCAACTCAGGGAGGTGGACGTAGATGTTGAGGGCAGATAACTGTTCCTTATGGAAGCACTGAACAGTAGGTACATGGATTTATTAAATGTGTACGCCCCCACCTGTGATGACAAGTCCTTCGATGGAAAGGTGGATGGCATGCTTGCACCACATATAGAGACACCCCTATTTTGTGCAGGGGATTTGAATTGTGTCTTAAATTTTGACATGGACAGATCCTCCCTAAACATAACACAAAGCCAGTCATGTTGAGGGCCCTGGAGGAGCTGATGGCATGCTTGGACTGTTTTGACATCTGGAGAGAACTGCACCCGACTGGGTCGGAGTTCACATACTACTCAGAAATGCCCAGCATGTACACTTGTGGTGCGAGAGCAGGTTTTTGTCCAACTATGCTCCTGTACTTCTGAAAGATGTATGGATTTGGGATACTCCACCTATCTCTAAATGGCACCTAAATCTGGAGACTCTGTAAGATGGGGTCTTTCCGAGCTTACATACAAGAGATCCTAGGGTGACGCTTTCATTATAACTGGGGGTCCACTAGAGCTAATTTGTGCGATAAACTTAAGACAGTCCTACGTGGGGAGTGCCTTTCTAGGGTGCACGGAATCAGGAATCAGCTATGGAGGGAATTTGCAGGCACAGGAAGCTACATTAGCACACCATCAAAGGGGTTGCTGGATGATCCCCTACTGCAGGGCAAGATAGTGGATGCTAGGCGAGCAGTGGGGGGACATGGGAAAGACTAGATCAATTTCTTTGAAAGAGTGCAGGCAATTATTACATGATGAAGGGGCAGACCTGGTAGACATTTGGCATGGCTCCTCCGCAGAGAGACACTGAAGAACTTGTTAATGTCCCTAATGACAGATGATGATCGGCTGGTCACAACACTGGTCACGATCAACAGTGAAACACCAGAAGTATTTGACTACACTCTACCAGAGACATGTTTGGGCAGCATTGAAGGGATGCGTAGCATATAATTACCGTATGTGCTGATGATGCCCTTGTATACTTGCAATCACCAATTCAGGCACTGCCACTCCTACTGGATGGGCTGGGGACATTCGGGAGGCCGTCAGGAGATGACTTAAAGTGAATGTAACCAAACCCTCAATATTTCCCATCGCTATGTGGGCCAGTGATGGCACAGATCCCCTCCTCAACCTGGGCTTGAAGGGGAGCTAGACAGCTGGTATTTGGGAATGCACGTATTACATATGACGGAGAAGCAATATGACCTAGAACCCTCAGTGGCCTTCAGGAATAATTTGTCATTGTCAGTTGGCAGCAGGATTGGACTGCCAAGATGGTGTTCCTGCCTAGATGCCTCTATGTTCTACAGAATAGGCAATGCCCCACAGGCTGACCAAAGTTTATAAAAGTAGACAGCCTCTTAATTGCACTCATTTGGGCAGGCAAGCATAGGAGCGTAGAGTTGAAAGTTGTCTAACTAGACATAGTGGAGGGAGGGCTAGGCCTACCAGACATGGAATTATACAATATGGCAGCAGAGCTCCAACTGAGTGGTGCGTGGATGGACCCAATGGGGAAAAACGGTTATAGGTTGGTACACAGGACACAGACAAATTGCCTCAATGCCTGATTTCCTTTCTGGATAGTCTGTGACCTGGTCTCACCACATACCCACTCAGGGAGCTCCAATATTTTCATATGGAGCTCTCTCTTTACCACCTGACCACTCAGATACTTTGAGATCATTGCCCAGTAAATACTGGGCTGAGAGTAAAGGAAATACAGCTACTTTCATCGAGTCCACCACACCTCCCCATTCCAAACCCACCATAGCCATAGGATGGAGTTTGGTACTTCTGTCTGCATAGGTCACCTGGTGAAACTCACAAGGTAGCAATATCTCTGGAGGTACCAGGGTATCTAGGACCAGCAGCACACTAGTCCCTGTGTCTATTGTAGCCATAACCTCAGCCCTATTTACTTGTGGACTCTGTCTGTACTTATCCATGTTTGGAGGTAAGGCGGCCAGTGTTGCAATATTCACCCAACCCAGGGACACTAAAGTTGCCGCTACCACCAGCTTATCCCTCTCTTAGAGGTAAGTAGAATGGACAACCCAATATACCACGTAGTTTGCACTGATCGTGTTTTAGATATCCCGTAGGAAAAATTGTTCTGATTGTAAACTATCACGGCTGTATGTTTTCCTGTAAACAATCAAGACGCTTTTTCCTACGGGATTTCTAAAACACTATCAGAACAAACTACGTGGGCTCCGTATGATTGTGTTTCATAGAAAATAAGATTAATTCATCGAAGTTTGATACAACCGCCTAAGTGATCAGAGATGTTTTTCTGAATCAATTGAATTTCATATTAACAACACTCAGGGGTCAATCACTTTAACATTCCTTAGTCCTGAAGATAGTCTCAATGATGAAAACCTAGAGACCGAAACGTCGACTCTTTCACTTCTTTCCTAGAACTCATCAATTGCGACTGTGAAAAAGTGTAAACAATTATAACAGTGAAGGCCAAAATCATGCAATGTTTCCTTCTTGTTTTATTGTAATTGCTTCTTATCAGTACCCTTTATGAAATGTGAAGATAAACTATAATTGTTGTATACACACCCGTGTTTCTTGCTATGTTTTTGTTATATTTATTATATATTTGTTTGCCTTTTCCTGCTTTGTGAGATATACCTGTATGGGATATACTTTTTCAAGATTTATCCCTCTCTTAGGCATTCTCCTCCCCCACACTTACACTAGCAATCCCAGGGATGGCCCACTAGTGGGGGGCTTCTTTGTGCAGACAGCATCTCCCTTCTTGTGCCCTGGCTGATTACAGTCATAACACTTACACACCTTTGGGGGATCAAATAACCTCCCATTCTTTCCCTCATACCTCCCTTTGAATTTGAGTTTGCTCTGGCCCCCCTCCTTGTTCAGGGTTTTTGAGTCTTTGGAGGACTCCTTCTGTTTTTGACAATCTTTTCTTGGAGCTTTCTCCAGGGTAGGGACCTGTCCTACTTTCTTATGGTCACCCCCTGGGGCTGACTGTAAACCCAGGTTCTCACCAACTCATCAGCTGCTTCCCCCAGCTCTCTTAAGTTTCTCACCTTGGAGTCTACTAAGTACTGGTGTAACTTTTCTTCAGCACAGTGTGCCAAAATCTGTTCTTTCAAAAACAAATTATACAATCCCTGATATGTTACCAACAATTCAACCTTCTAGTCTCTTCACTGAGACATCCACAAAGTCTACCCAAGACTTTGCATTCACTTTCTGGGTGTCTCTGAACTTCACCCTGTACTGCTCTAGAGTCAGACCAAACTTCTTGACTAAGCATTGTCAATAGGATTTTGCCTCATCCCACAAGAGTGAGCCCCAATGCTTGGGGTGGACCTCCCACCTCTAGATGCCCTCTCAAATGCAATCAACCATTTGTCAGTGTCATCCCCCTCTGTGCACCGGGGTACTATACCCTTGGGAAGCTTGTGGTCAAATCCACCATCCCTAGGCATCTTAATCTCTTCATCATTTTCACTGCCACCATTTCCTTTTGTCGCCTCCTCCCTCTCCCACATTTTCTCAGATAGTTCTAGTTTCCTCTGCTCCAAAGCTATCAAAGCTAGTTGTGCTTCAAGCTGTCTCTCTGCAAGGGACAGTGATAGTTCCTGAGTAGGGGACCCTGTTCTCCTCCCACCATCTGGAATCACATAGTTAACACTGGAAACAACAGAGGAGGCATCATCCTCATACTCCTCCTGGGTGATGTTGGGGGGGTCAGCCTCCACCCCCCTTTGAATCTCATCAGCTACCCCAGCCCAGTCCTCCAGGGACTTAAGCAACCCTGCCTTCCTAATCTTGTAGGAAGCAGGCAGCTTCCTCAGCCTATACTGTATCCTAAGCTCAGCCATCTTGAGTTTAGTCACTTTACCTAGGATTATCTCCATGGTATCCCTAGTTTTGGGTGGCAACAACTAGCAATCAGACTTAGAAAAAAGAAAACAATGGTTTAAAAACAGATTTATCCAAATTCTAAAAATCAAACTCAAATGTTTTGTTCTAAAACAATTTAGAGGATTTTTATAATCTTTATTTGCTTTACTGTAAGATGTACTTTTTAAACAAAAGTCCTCATCCACACTGCTGAACAACAAATGTTAGGAAAGTGGGTTAATATTAGTGTTAAATATGCATCTACCACTGGCAATAAGGCCACTAATACCGTTTAGGGCTTAGAACAGGTATCAGAATAGTATTCCCTTGCTCAACCCATGGTAGCTTGGCTGTGACCAGGCGGGCTTAACTTCAGAGACAGATACGTAAAGCACTTAAAAGCAACAATTCAGTAAATAATTAAGACACAACACACATTACAAATCCAGCACCAATTTATACAAATAGGAAATATTTGTATCTTTAAAATGACACCAAAACAAAAAAAATCCAATGTAGGGAACCGGAGATATGAATTTCTAAGGATTTAGCACGATATAGCGCTTAGCAAACTATTGTGACTATTGGGACATTTGGTCATGGTAAACTGGGACAAAGTCAAAGTTTCAGACTGAACAAGATGGAGCCCTTCTTGGTAGGCCACGGTCTAAGTTTCACCTTCGGACTTAGAAACTTTTCTGGAGCTTTTTCTGCTGGGGTTCCACGATGATCTTCACCAGTCCGGCGGTCAGGGTTCGCCAGTTTGCTTTTCAGGGCACTCCTGGTCAAACTCTGGAAGTCAGATCTCGGGAGCTTTTCAGGAGGATTAACCAGCAGGGCAGGCCGGCTTGCTGTTGAAGGTCACCTGCTTGGCTCTCGCCATTGAGTCGGTCCCCCTCTGGAGACTTCTGGTTGTTTCAAAGTTCCCCAAACTTCTGGAACTTCTTCCTGAAGTTCCTCCGGGGGTCCTAAAGTCTCCAAACCACAATCCAAGGGTCTGGAATCTCCTAGATGGTCCTTGAAAGTTTGTGACTTCAGTTCCCAAAACCCACTTCGACAAAACCCTTACAAATCCACTGGATGCACTGCAGGCTGGGGATTCTTGGTGGTGATGGTCTAGGTGAGCTCTGTTAACCTGTTTCTTGCAGGGAGTCCACTCTTTATTCCTCTTGAAGCAGAGCCTGGCTGGTGCAAATCAAACTTTCAGCATGGACCCTTCTTCTTCTCTTAGTTTCAAGCAGCAGATCTGAGAGACTCTGTCCCTCTCAGATCCTTATTCAGGGTTCTCTGGGGCCAAGCAGGAGGGCACTCCTGTCCAGTGAGATGCAGGGCAACGCCCCAGCGCTTGACCACCACCTTCCAAGTGTGGCATAATGGTTTATAAAGTACCATTCCTCCAATATACAATATGGCTGAAATCTAGGCAGAGGAGCAAGAACTACTGAAACCAACCTCCAGTATGGCTCGTTTCCATAGCTCTTTTCCCCCTGACATCTGCAAATTCCCTCCTTAAGCTTGCCATCTGGCTGTTTTCAGAGGGGATGGGGAGTAGATGGGCCTGGCCCTTTTCTGCCGGTTCCATCCTGCCTTTGAAGCTCATGTTTTACAACACCTCCCCCCTGCTCTGGCATTCTTATGTAGCAGAGCCCTCTCCTACTAGATAGCCTCTCTTCCTGGGTGCCACTTACACCTCATCAAAGCAGCCTGGATAATCCTGTTAATTCTGATGCATCAGCAAAGAAGGCAGGAAGGCTGATTTGTGGCTTACAGACAAGAACGTCTTATAAAGTATTTTATGTATATGTTAGGATACATTTAAGAATAGCATATTGGTGCATTCATCAATACCGTTCTCCTAAATCCTTGCATTATATTTTTCGTAATTCCTATCTTTAGTTATGAGTTCATAAACTAATGCAATGTTAACCTATGTGGCTAGGGATCTACAATGGGAAAAATGAAATTTCCAAGTTCTCAAAGCAGGGCCTATAGAACATATTTTATAATGACCCTGATTATAGCTGCACCCCCCCCCCCCTCCCTGCCCCTCAACACCCATGGGGCACCTAGGGGTGACTTTAGAGTGCTGAATATGAATAAATAATGTAGATCCTTACTCCACAGTGTTCCTAGTTCAAAAGTCTATTTTGGGAAACACTCTACTACAATGGGTGAAGTGAAACTGGCAATTTCTCTATCCCCAGGGCATATAAGCCATCTTTTACAAGGACCCTCTTAATAAGTACCTGATCCCCCACCCCTGGGACACCTAGGGGGGACCTTAGGGGTACCTAATATGCCAAAATATTTAAGTGTATCAATGTTTAAGTGCCCCTACCACCAAAGTCGAAGTTTGGGCACAATTCACATTTAAAAGCAGTCCTGCAACACAGGGTTCCTTTTAAAATGACCTCAGGCTTTCAGCAGTACACACATGCAAGTACAGATATGGCTGCTGGTGTCTAAACTGCCATGCCCTATCATATACTAGGGACTTATAGGTAGTTGTAATCCCCCGGCCCTATTATGTACTAGAGACTTATAGGGTATGTCATGCCAATCATAGAGGTACCCTAGTGTGTGTGTGTTTTCACTGTGATTTCAACATAGCACTGGCCCTGGGCCTGGTTAGGCAAACTCCAGGAACAGTCAGAGTCAGTTACCACCAGTACCAGTCAGCAAAAAATGGGGTTGCCCAAGACACAGGATGACTTTGCAACAGTCCACTTTCTAAAAGTGGCATTTCTAAAAACAGTAATGTTAAATCCAGCTATAGCAGGAAGAAAGATTTATCATTACCATTCCAAAGATATGAAACATGAGAACGCTACTCCAGCCTTATCCAGAATTACAGCTCAAAAGTGTATTAAGGAATTCCCAATGCTGGCCTATGAGAGGAGTAGGCCTCAAAATAATGAAAAACGAAATAGGATGTTTGTCACTATTAGAACATACCAATCATAACATTACATGTCCTACCTTTTATGTACATGGGACCCTGCCCTTGGAGTTACTGAGGGCCTCCCTTAGGGATGACTTATATGTAATAAAAGGGGAGTTTAAGGCCCGGAAAAGAGTGCTAAATGCCAATTCAAAGTGGCACTAAACTGCTGTGGCAGGCCTGAGACCGGTTTGAAAGGCTATTTCTGTAGGTGGCACAGTCAGTACTGCAGCCCACTAATAGCATTTGAAGTACAGGCCCTGGGTATATGGTAAACCACTTTACTAGTACATCAAATATGCCAATCAGGCAAATACCAATGTCATCATGTTTTTGAGGAGAAGCACATACATTTTAGCACTCGTAAGCAGTGGTAAAATGCTCAGAGTACTAATGCCAACAAAAAGAATCAGCAACAACGAGTGGGAAAAGGCCAAAAGTCTTCGGGGAAACCACCCTAAGAATGTCAGGCCTACGACTAGCACTGTCAAAAACCCAAACTGCCATAATTCTCTATTCCAGAGCTCGCAGTCATCCCATCATGAACATCTATCCACTTTCTGAACTCACCTGACTCTGTGCAACTCAGTTTGCACTATATGCTATACAAGACTCATATATTACATGAAAAACAAAACTGCAGAAACACATCTCCAAAAAGAAAACACTCTAAGGAAATAGGAACGCGTACACAATGCAACATGAAGTAAAATGTATGAAATGCAACAGTGAATGCATCACTGACTTGGATTACCTTAAGGGTTCTTCCACACCTTATCAAGGAAGAAATTAATGTGTTTACTTGGAAAGTTAAGGACCTGAAAGACAGAATCTAGAGTTTTTAAATACTGCCACTGCAGAGCACCCACCCACATAATGACCTGACATATAATTTATTACACTCTCTTATGCGGGCTCTCACTCAGGCTGCTATGAAAGACAGCCCATTAGTATTGTGTAAACAAGACTGCACCAGGTGTTTAATTATGCTGACGATACACAGCTGCTGCTGGGCATAGATGACACAGCACAAGCCCAGGCACACGCGCAGGATATACTTAGATACACGGTCCACTGGATGTCCACCAACCAGCTCAAAATTAACCCGGAAAAGACAGAGGTGCTGATAATACCATCTAAGTGCTCCTCCTGGAGCGATATGTACTGGCCCCAGGAGCTGGGCCCAACCCCACAGCCAGCAGCCACGGTCAAAAGCCTGGGTATTAAATTGGACAGTGGCCGCTCAATGACCAACCAGGTTTCCACCGTGGTTGGCACTTGTACAGGTCTTCTAAGACAGTTGCGCAAACTAGTCCCTCTTCTCTCCCAGTCGATGCTACGCACAGTGGTCTCGGCCACCATAGTGTCAAGGCTCGACTATGGCAATGCGCTCTACCTAGGCCTGCCAAAAATGCTAACAAACAGACTTCAGGTAGTCCTAAAAGACGACGCTAGACTTATCTTCAACCTTCCGCGGAGAACGCATGCCTCTCCACTATTAAAAAGTCTACACTGGCTACCAACTGGACAGAGGTCTGTTTTTAAAGGCCTCTGCATAGCCCACAAAGCCATCTACGGGAAGGCCCCGACCTACATCAAGGAACGGATCGAGAAATATAGACCGGAAAGAAATCTCAGGTCCTCTGATGCCAAACTCCTTGTATGTCCTCGTTTTAAGCTGGCCACAATGGGAGGGAGATCTTTTTCGGTTTTATTACCGAACCTTTGGAACGCCCTGCCTGAAACACTCCGAAAGGAGGGGAATCTACTCCGCTTCAGGAAAGCCTTGAAGACCAACTTGTTCAGAACAGCACTCAGTCTAGCTTAGGCACTCCACCGTTTTATATCTCGGATGTTATGTTCTGTGGTCAAAGCGCCCTGAGACCTGTAGGTGACCCGGCGCTATATAAACCCATAATAACAATAACAATAACAATAACAATAACTTGCATAACCACTGATCTGTAATTTGTACCACTTCTAGGGTGGTCCACATGATCTCATTTGTAACAAGAATTTGCAAACTTAAAACTTTCCTACTTTACAAGGCCAAGCTATTGACTTTCCAATGCTGTTTCTTACTGTTTAACTCCTCCACATAGCTGCTTATCATGCAATGGGTTTCTTATTAAGGAAAGCTAATTTTAAGATGACTAGCAATGAATATGCACGCCTCACGATGCACATGTGTGAATGTATCATGGCATATGCATGTGAGTGTGATTCATACCCATGCATCACAACACAGGATGGAAATTGTGTTACTTTTACATCACCGTTTTAGCATGATGGATGTCCATGTTGGAATTGTAAATTTAAAGTGAACATTTTGAAAAACATAATACACACCACTGCTAAAAATGGTAGTGGGTGGCACTGCAGCACTTTGCTGCTGCCGGACCATAGTTGCATGATAAAATGGATGCATGATAACAGGAAACTGAATAAAGAGCATAATGCTACTGCAAACAAATTAAGTGAAAATCCTGGCACCACTTTGCTGAAGCAGGCATTTTGCAAAAAATATAAATAAATAATAAAAAATGGAACAGAGAGCTCTGAGAAGGGAAATAAACAGGAGTCCATGTGACTGGAACCATAGGAAAAAAAGAATGGGGGTGGGGGAGAGAGCAAGGAAACACATGCATTTCCTTCCAGGGTTTCCTGAAAATAAAAAAAAGAAAGTGTCCTCTCAAATCAGCAATGTAAGGATAACAGGTATCCAATTAAAAGATCTGTGAGGCTGAAATGGGACTGTAGGTGGCTTATTGTCAATCACTAAGATTAGTCTGAACCTGTTCCAAATATTTAGAATTTCTTTCGAATATGTATATTTGTACCTAACACTGTTGGACTGATAAGGCGACTAGGGTGCATTAAGTGTTAAGGAAAGTTTTTCTTTAGACACTAAGTTACTTTTGTTTCATTGTGTGTGTGAGGATGGTATGATTGTGGAATGAATGCATTAGATTGTAAATACAAAGGATGTATTATAAATATGTATAGATATGTTATATTCTTGTGAGAAGATTATATTTTTTTCTGTATATGCACAAAAAAGTTTTTTTCTGAGAAATTTAAAATAAAACAAAAAATTCAATGGACTAAATAAACCATTTAACTAGAGACGTTATACGAAACAGACCAAGTTGTTTTATTCATTTTGGTTCTATTTTGACTATAGAGAACAAGTTACAGTACTGGCACTTGTGTTGTTTTTTTGAAATGTTCCTAGGCAGGGAAAACACGAGAATATGTAGGAAAATCATTGAATGAATAGCAGACACGTGAGATAGACAGCAAAACCTTTCAGCCACGATCACCGGCTGACCCAAAGCCCACTGTATATTGCCGAGACCTAAAAAAGCACCAAGCCCTGTTATTCACGAAAGACTTGAAGCCCTTGGCAATAAAAGTTGGTGATAAATACTTGGCCCAGGGGCGGCCTTAGGCATGTGCAAGCTGTGCACCTGCACAGGGCCACCAAGCCCCAGGGGCCACCATGCCAATATATATCCTTAATATATTAATCCTCTGAGGATGGATACATATTTGCGTGGCGGTCCCTGGCAGGGATTTGGCGGCCTCCGGCTCTGTTCAACTTCCAACCACCCTGACCCCCCCCCCTCTTCACTGGCCTCCGCGCTCCGCCACGCCCGGACCCCCTCTTCCGGGGCCCCCTACCTACGCCCCCTGCCCGGGGCCGCCATGAGCCTAGAGCCGCCCCTGCTTGGCCCTTTCTCTTAGTCCTCTTAGGTGGATTTAAGCTAGTGTGACTAATTGTCAAAAATCGATTTAACTTCGATGTTTCATGTATATTTTAAATGGAAAATCGATTGTTATTACCCCAGACCATCATTTGTTCCTGTGGCTCTGAATACATTGTTTTTCTACCTTTCAAATAATATTTAATCTATGTTGCGTGCTTGGCATTAACGTTTCAGTTTTACATTAGCTTCATTTTAGCTCCACCATGCATCACTGTCGTGCCATTTCCTCGCAGCTGAGCCTCGCGCCGAGCAGAAGCCTCAACGTCTGTAGGAGCAGGTCCATAATGCACGATAGCTGACCCTTTCCTAAATATCGTACTTTGGTTTATAATTATTTTGAGGTAGCCCTGACTGCTGCTGTCATTAGGCGACACCCAATTAATTCATGTGAGTCCTTTTAATATACTTAACTATTATTTTTTCAAGGCCTAGATCTTTTTGAAACGCCACTGACCCCTGTGAAATTCAGTGACGGATTAAACAGTCCGGCCCCTATGCGGACTATCATGACAGAGAGTCTCATCTCTAAGTAGGCCACACATCTCTGAAACAACCTCGTCCAGACTGTTAGGGGCCTCTGCAAACTATTAATTTGAAAAAGAAATTGAGTGACCATTTGTAACACCTGTCAGAAGATTGACTCTAATGAAATCAGATTTCCATGATAATTTCAGGCTGATGGCAGGCCGGATACTCTCCAGCCTCTTCTTGACAAGAATTTTCACAATGTAAATTAATGAAAGCAATAACCCTGCAATGAAAACCAAAAATAAATAGTGCCAATTTTCAGCTTCTTAGCAGGCATCTGACAAGTATTATAATTCTGTTATGTTATGTTATGTTATGTTAAATTTAATTTCTATAGCGCACGGCTACTCAAGAAGAGTGTCCCGGCGCTTTATTCTAAGCAGAGATAGTCGAGCTGCTGTTTCTGAAACAATGGCCAGGGCTGGGCCCATCTGAGGAAAGAATGAATGAAAATATAAACAGTAAAATCAAGTCTACTTCTGGGATTAGTGATATGTGTTGGATTGTAACCCAAAGTAACACAAGGCAATGGAATCCACTATCTTGCATTACTTTGCATCAAGGGGATGCTCCATGGGTGGTGCATGGGCGTTACCATGGGTTTTAACGCAAATGCCAAACTACAAAGAATTGTGGGCAGGGGTTTGAGCCAAAATCCTGGCTTGCACTATGGCTCAAGGAAGCTTGCACTGGCAGATGCTGTCAAAAGAGCGCAGATGCAGAGAGAGAGAGCACAACTGTGCCACTTCTTAGTAGACTTGGCGCAGGTCGGATCTCTCCCGTTCATGCAACGTAGCGCAGTGGTGGACTCTTTGTAAATCTGGCCCTAAGTGCATGGCAAAATGATTTGCACACTATTAGTGTGAAGCGAGGGGTGGAAAGGAATGCAGAATGGGGTATTGTTCGATGATGATGGAGAGCAGATAAATGAAGGAGTGAAGAAGGAGAAATAGGTGTACAATTCGCAATCCATTTTTAACTTGTTTTCTTATTTAGACGTTTTCTTGAACTAACGCTGTAAGTGGTTTTGTGCTTTTTTGTAAAAACCAAACTGTAAGAATTAAATTAAATAAATAGGTATGAAGTATGCAAGATATTGTGTTATTAGCTGAGGTGGTTGGAAGCCCACTCAGGCAACTACCACAGTCCTTTTCAAGGTGAACCACAAAAATCAATTACTTATTGGGTGATGTGTGGGAGAGCGATCACACGAAATCTTTTCTTACCCTTCAGACTGAATTCTCTCCCCACAAGTCTCAATTCTACCATTACCTACACCTCAGACACATCCTAGCACATCACTGAGAGGCCCTTGCAGTCCCCCAGACTTCAACCTTCTGAAGGCATGACTACTCCAGGGTCCACAAATGCGAGGGGGCATTCCACAGGTGAACATCGCCCTGTAACCTATCACATCAGAGAGCTCAGTGGGAGGGCTGGCTGGGTCTTCTTGAGGACACAGATTGAATAGAAGCATGTATGGCACCACACACCCTGACAATATCAGTTAGATTACATCTCATCCAAATACATTATTTACACAACACATATTTCACATTCAGACAGCTGTGGATAGCGAAAAGACTCCTGGAACTCACCTGCACTAAAAGCCAGGACAGCATGAGAGATGTCTTCCTTATGGTGGGCAAATTCCCTCCTATTCAGATATACTGGCTCACTATCTTCCAAATACTTTCAGAGATCCTGGGCCAACGGATTGAGGCCTCACCTAAAGTTCGCTTTCTAGGGATCCTAAAGGCAGCCCCTCGCTTGGTAAATGGAGGGCGGGCATGGACTATTGTGCAAAGTTGGAGAACCACTTTATATAGCAAGGGGGTGCCCAAAAAACATGCCAAGGTGTGGGAAAATGGTGGCCCTGCTATGGACTTGGAGGGGATGTGCGTAAGATGGGTTGGAAGGGATCAGCTGTGCACACAGATTTATATGGTTCTTTATTAAGGGATCCCTCTTACTATCAGCAAAGGGTGTGTATTATTTGTATTTTTGCTAAACCACCCAAAAAAAAGGTTCTTAGGAAAAAAAGTCACTAAATGAACCCGTGCTTAACCCTTCTAATAGCTTGAAACAATAACAGCCAATCTTAACTTAGTGTACGTTTTTAAAAAATAAAATTATACCAGAATGATAAAAATCCAATCAGTAGAACTGGAGATATTCAATTTTGGACCTAAGAGCACAAATCACTACTCGCGGTCATGTGGTCATGCTAGACCAGGGTAAAGTCACAAGTTTAGGCTGAGCGCAAAGGAACACAGGTCAGATACAGGGACCAGGTTAGTCCTACTGAACAATGATCTCCAAAGTATGCAAAAAGTTCCTTTTGCGGTGGAGGAGGCAGTGGGAAGCAGTTAGAGCATTGTGGGCTAACGTTGTTGTAGCGTGAAACGCAGGTTCGTCGCTGTGGATGCTCGTTGCTGTTGCTACACATTGATGATCCGTGTGGGCTGACGTTGCTGTAGCGTGAAGTGTGGCTCTCGCGTTGCCAGTCATTGTTGGAGGTTGCTGTAGCATGATGAGCAGGTCTTGCCAAGACTTCACATTGGCAGTAGTCACCGTCAGCAGAGTCTTGGAGGAAACAGGCCCTCTTGCAGTCACAAGATGCACAAAGTTAAGGTTTTCACCTTTTCTTGCAGAGACATAGCCACTGATGTCAACTATAGCCACTGATGCCAACTGAAGGTTCAAAACCTGGGACGGGTGCCACTCGGGGATCAGGAACGTATTACAGCAGAGGCCAGCAGGGCTCAGACAGGTACAGTTGCAGGTCCAGTTGCAAAAGGCCAGCTTGGCAGCTGCGAGGAGGCCTATGAAGCGTGTGTCCCACAGACAAATGACTATTGGAGTAACTCTGTGTTAGCCTGGGATGAAGGTATGCAGGTTGAGTCTTCCTTCTCAGACAGCAAGGCAGTTATCAGAAGCAGGGTACTCCTCTGGCAGCAGGTCAATCTTTTTTCTGTAACTTCACCTGGTCCAGGAGTGTTCTTATGAGTGGCTCCAGTATCTGTACCTGGTGCCAGCCTTTGTGCAGGGGCGCTCCTTGTCAAATCTCCATAAATCTGGTTCTGGAAAGTTCTTACCCCTTCCCTTTGAAGACTCAAAACTGTCAGAGGGTGACAAAAGGCGGGGCAGGCCTGATGTCAAATTCCTTTGTATGTGCAGGAGGCAAAGCCCTTTGAAATGTAAGTGGGGCTGAGAACAATACCTCAAAGTCATCCTGCCAGGATCACAGATCCTGTTCACACCAAAGTCTGTCTGGAAGCAATAAACACACCACTCTTTGCCATTCCAAAGATCACGAGCAAAAAACTGAGTACAAAGCTTTCAGGGTGCTCGCTTCTGAATAATGCAGCACATTCCGTTGAGCATTCATCCCGAACATATCATTCTTAGGTTAAGGAAGGGGTTGAAAACCTGCCTATTCTACTAAGGTATTAAATGCTCATGCTTCTTCTTTTTTCTTTTCTCTGGGTTGTTCTTATATTTCTAGATAGTTAGTAGTGTTCCTCCTCTACAGTGCTGAGTACTCTATGAGAGTTCATGAGAATAGATGTGTGCTACTTTAATGACTATGTAAATGAATAAAGTGCCCATATTATTAATGCAGGCCCTTCTGAGAGTTATTCATTTCAAGTGTATTACTATTGGGCTTACCATTCCGTTTTGCTGTAGTTCCTTTCAATGATATCCTTGTACTTCAGTCATGATCTTGATGCGTAGCACCTCCTGGTAGGAAACGCGGTCCTAAGTTATGTGAACAAACATTATGCAATCTAATTGTTTGTGTCTAACAAACAGCAAAAACGCAATATAGCCTTGTCTGGAAACATGCTTCTTTTATCTAATTATGAAAATGTTTCCTGTAAGTCATAAAATGCTTATTTCTGAACTGTGATATCATTTTGGAGAGTTTCTAGTGGTCCACAGAGCAGAGTTTCTGAGAAGTTTTGTTCATTGAGAACAGATAATACTGATTAAAAGTGTATGGCATCTATTTTGTAGGTGTAATGGGTGGGGGCTTGCAAAGACTTGATGCATGCAATATTCACTCTCCCTCAACAGCCTGTCAATGAAATATCATGACGAGAAGGAGAAGTCGAAAAAGTTAACTTTGGCTCACAGTGTAGTAGCAGATATGGACTCAAGACTAAGGGGCCCAATATGATGGTGGGCGGATTGCCCCCGCCATATTAGTATGGCGTGGGGGACCTCGGCGGACGGAAAGACCGTCCGCTGCTTTTCCGCCCCGGTCGCCTTGCCGCCGGGGCGGAAAAGGAATAATATGGTGGCGGTGTCTATCAGACACCGCCAGTCATATTATCATGGGCATTTTTCAATGCCGCCACGGAAAGGCAGGGGGACTTCACTCTGGGGGCCCCCTGCGGGACCCCAGAGCGAAGGAGAGTACGGGGGTGCACACAGGGGGTACCTGTGGTACCCCCCTTCATTTGCATAATCAAAGCGGCAGGCACCGCGCAGTGCCTGCCGCTTTGATTAAGCAAATGTAAAAGTGCTTTTTAAGCATTGTGGCGGGCGGTGCTGAGAGCACCCCCCACCACAATGCTTAACATGCAGGATGTGCCCGCCACTGTGGCGGGCACATCCTAATACCACCCCCGGGACCACCGCCCTTATGGCGGGCGGTCCCGCATACCGACAGGATGGCAGGCGGACAAAGTCCGCCCGTCATCCTAATGACCCCCTAAGTCTTTCAAGTGGTGTGGGGATGCAGTCGAACAACCACTTAAACAGCAAAGTTGTCCACACTAAGGTTAATGAAAACAAGTACAAATGTAAATATTACCAACCTCAAAACTACAAAAATGGAGTAAGGAGTCAGAAGATAAAAACATGGACCAAGTATTAAGGTGGGATTTTCAGTTGGAATTTCTGTGGCCAGCCTGTGTGAGCATAGCTAAATGGACCGGTCACAGATTTTATCTTTGCATGCAATCTTCACTTTGGCATTTAAATCAGTCCATATCAATGAGCTGTGGGCTGACTCATGGTTCCCATGGTTTTACTACCATGATGCATGTGGGTCTCCTCTGCACATTAAGGTCTTGTTCAACACTTCAGCGCAAATTGTTTTGGGGGGGTTACATACCCCCTTCCAGTCATTTCCACCATGCTGCTGGTGGCATTTGCAGGACTGTTTACTCAAAACCTATTTTGAGGCATCCAGTAGCTTGAGATGCTTGTGAGTGCAGGCCTGCTCGTGGCATGCTGACTGACTGCAGATACATCCATCATTTTCTTGGCCTCTAATCCTGAGGCTATATGTTCTAGGTTGGTGTTGTCAGTAAGAGCATTGTTGTGCTCCTTGGACAACTGGGCACAGGGTGGCCTTACAATAGGGGAGAAACACTTATGTGAGAGCTACACTGTCATCTTCTCGTATGAGACATGAAGTTCCAGTGCCTTCATTTTGAATCTTTACCAATTTACAATGGTGAATATCCATTTAAATGTTAACGCGTACAGAGCTAGAACAGGAGACCACCTATGGGTTCTCCTTGTGGCGTGGTGTGAGTGGATCCATCATTGCTGTGATCCACACCATCTTGCACTCCAGTCTCTCATGCCATGATTTTGTGGGTGACTCCGTACCCTGTTCTTCTTTATCTCTATTTTTACTGTTTCTTGCGTTCAAGAGTTTTTCTGGGTTTTGCTTTTTTCACTATTATAACACTTGTATTCTCCAGAATATTCTACCCAATGTGGAAAGTGCCCTTTGCTTTCAATTTGGGCCCTTGTGCATATCCCTGTAGTCCTCCCAGGGATTACAGAAGACTGTTGTGCATCATATGAGGTGTTCCATCATTCTTAAAGGGATAGCTATGGGTATGGGTGTAACTATTCTTTAAATTTTGTGGTTGTGCGTATAGGCGTGCTAGCAGAGCAACATTTCTATTAGTTGGGTGAGACTTTTTTTTACCGCATTTGAGTTGCCTCTTTTTTAGACAGGTGTCACAGCATCAATTTGAGAATCTGATGTATCTTCAGTAGACAAACGTTTACCATTTTAAAATGGCTGTTCTGTGGTGCATGGTGGTAGCACAAGAACCATCTAGATGATTTTCAGCTAGTCTTGAAGACTAGGAGCGTCTACTTGTGCTCTGCTTGAAGGGGACCATCACAGACTATAGAGAAGGTACCAAGGTCCTTGTTGACCTTCACAACGGTCAGGATTGAGGAGCCTTGGTTAAGAGCTTGTAGTTTTTCGACCCACAAGAACAAACCACTATTTCGACTGCCTCAACAGGCAGTTTGCTCACAACTGCAGATTGAAGAGCACAACAGCAGACTTCAACTACACAGTGTCTAGAAGAATTAAGTCAGCACACTGGCTTCTATAGCCCTATACCCAAAACGTATTAGTTCGAAAAGGACTCCGTCACAAAGTGAAGTGCTCCTCCTCCTCTTACCGCTCCACCTCCTCCATTATTTGAGCACTTCTGTCTTTTGCATGTTTCCCATACCTCACACATCAAAGGTTGCTTTCATTGCAAGGAAAGGAAAAGTAAAAGCTGTGGGTGCAAGATGCCCAATAGTATTCTTTGCACTCAAAAATGCGTTATTAAACACTTAACTTCTCTTGCCAGGTAGTTGTGGGAGGAACTGGGCTTCCTGGCTATAATTCTCCTAAAGGTTGAAGGTTCATCTTTCTGTTGCTTGTTACTTTATTTGCGTGTCAGATTGGTACAGATTGGTACTAATGAGATGAATCCTTTGTCAGATAGTCTAAACATGTGCCAAAAATAATAACATATGAGGTAATACTATCACAAAATGTGTCACATTATGCTGCGTAATTTGTCTTTACTCGTTGCATAATTTTGTAAACTCAGCCACATATTTTGGCCCTCCCCAGCTGCATAATTTCAGTGATACCTAATATGGGGCTGGACCCATTCAGGACAAGGAAGGAAGTGGTACTTAATTATTATACAATAAAAAGGAATACTCTCATTCACCATAGATTAGAAAAACATTCAAAAATAAACATGACATGTGGACCTTTTTCACCATGTCACAGTGCAATTGCCTCAGAAGATCATTTAAAAATGTCAAAGGAACAAATCAACATTCCATATCAAAAATAATATTCAACACGTAGATTGTTTTATGAACAGTCATATTTGCCACTTTAAATACTTTTTTTAGTTTGAAAAGGAAGTTTATTTCAATAAAAGATCGCAATAGAAAAAATACACAAAATAGTCATAGTACCAATTAAAACAGCAATCAAGTATAGAAATAATATACTCCAATAGTAGGGAGGAGAAGAAAAAAGGGGGAAGAAGGGAGAAAAAGAAAGAGAAGGGAATGGGGCAGAAAAATAGAAAACATTTCATCATATAAATTGTTTAAAATACATCTAAAAAGATAAACGTTGCCATTTAAAATTTCTCACTTTAAACATTGAAAAAAGTCATAAGGAATATAAATATAAAATTCCATAGAAACAATAGTAATATCATGGAGGTTTGGGCACTTCTTCAGTAGCAGGGGTATGTAATGAACGAGACTGAGCAGATATATCAAGAAAATTGGTAATTGGTAACCATAAAAGGTCACGTTTAATAGCCAGAGATAGAGGAGAGACATATGCCCTATCCAATCTGTGATTGTAGCAGACACCATACCACCAAGCCTGAAAAGAGACGTTGGATGTATCTTTCCAAGATTTAGTGATCTGCTGAAAAGCCACCGCCAAGAGCAGGTCAATAATAGAAGTGGTAAAGGTCATAGAGGACCACACATCAGATAAGCTCCCTAGGAAAATGTGAGTGATTGAAAAAGGAAAATGAGTAGAGAAAATAGAATTAATTTGTTGCCATACTTTAGTCCAAAATAAATGAATAAGGGGACAAGTGAAAAGCATATGTTTGAGATCTGCGCATGGATTAGAGCAGGACCAACATGATGAGGGAATAGAGGAGTCAATAATGTGTAATCTGGCAGGGGTGATCAAAAGTCTATTGTAAATAAAAAATAAAGTCTGAGTAGTATTAGCTGCTCTAGAAGACTTTCTTATTTTATTCCATATGTCATGCCATAATGAACTAGAAAAAGTATCTTCTAAATCAGATTCCCAATCTAGTTCTGTCTTGGATTTATCTCGAACGAGAGGAAAATCATGCAGTTTTTTATAGACTTGTGAAGCCGAAGGGGAAGATGAAAGAAAAGAAAAAGTAAGAGAAGAGGTGACAGGAGAAGAGGACGGAGTAAGAAAAGAGTCATATGATGATTGGAGAGCCGCACAAAGCAAATTATATTTACTAAGAAAGGAAAGAGGGAGAGAGAAACGAACTTGAAGAGACGAGAAAGGAAGGCAAAGGCCATCCTGAAAAAATTGATATACCCAAATAAGACCAAGAGAGTGCCAATCCTTCCAGAAGAATGTTCTATTTTTGATTTTAACAAAAGGATTATACCATATGGGAGATTGCAAAAATTGAGCCCGACCATCAGGACCATTAACGAAGTGAGGGAAGAAGAGTTTTCTAGCATTTTTAAGAATAGGAAGAGACATCTTAGTAGGAATATGAGAGAGAGAGATAAATTCTTTAAAAGTAAAAAGATGGAAGAAGGAGGATTCAATGGCAACCCATATCGGAAGTGAGGAGACATCTGCCTCTGAATCCAGTAAAAAAGAAGTTGAGTGGGAAAGGAAGAAAGAGGAATGATAGGACACAAAATCCGGAAAATTAACTCCACCTAGAAGTTTGGGACGTTGAAGTTTAGCAAAAGACATCCTAGCTCTTTTGTGATTCCATAGAAATTTGGAAAGGACAGAGTATATGTTCTTAAAACAGGACTTAGGAAGATTAACAGGAAGGTTAGAAAGAAAAAATAAAATCACCGGAACCAACATCATTTTAATAGAGTCTAATCTACCCCACCAGGATAAAAATAATGGGTGCCATCTAGAAGTGGAGTTTGTGAGAGTGTCAAGAAGGTTCTTAATATTTAAAGCCACCGTATCTTTAATAGAAGGAGTAAATTCAAGACCCAGATATTTGATTTTACTAGGACTCCAATGAAAAGACGAAAGTAAAAAATCAGCATGAAAACAATATTTATTGAGAGGAAGAATCTCACACTTATCAACATTAAGTTTATAACCCGAAACTGAAGCATATGAAGAGACTTCGGACAAAAAAGCCGGAATAGATGTTTGGGGATGAGAGATAAATAAAAGAATATCGTCTGCATAAGCAGAGAGCTTTAACTGCTTATCCGCATAGGGAAAACCGGAGATGTCTTTGTTTAATCTAATTTTTGACAAAAACGGTTCTAAAGCAAGAATAAAAAGTAAAGGAGAAAGAGGACATCCTTGTCGAACCCCACGAAAAAGAGGAAAGGAAGAAGAAACAAGACCGTTAGCAAAAATAAAGGACCTAGGAAAAGAATACAAGAGAGAAACATAAGATATGAATCTAGGGCCAAAACCAAACCAAGAGAGAGTAGAAAGCATAAAAGACCAGTTAACTCTATCGAAAGCTTTCTCTGCATCTAATGCAATTGCAGCTAAGGAATGATGAAAGGTGGGAGATTTACTGAGAACATTAAAGAAAAGGGGAGTATTATCGGAGAGAAGGCGTCCCTTGATAAAACCACATTGTTCTCTACCTATTAGACACGGAAGAATTTTGTCCAAACGAAGAGCTAACATTTTAGCAAAGATTTTGTAATCTAAATTGATTAATGAGATTGGTCTATAGTTTTTACAAAGGGTATGATCTTTATTGTCCTTAGGAAGGAGACAAATCAGAGCTTCTTGGAAAGTACCCTCGGATTTATGGGACGTTATAAAAAAGTTAAATAATTGATGAAGTTTGGGAACAAGGAAGGAGGAAAAGTGAGAGTAGAATTCTATAGAAAAGCCATCTGGACCAGGCGCTTTACCTTTTTTAAGCACATGAATGGCATCTAAAATATCGTTAGGGAGAATATCTTTATCTAAAGAAGAAAAATCAACATCAGTCGATTGTGGGCGAGGAATAGAGGATAGGTACTGGTCAATATCGGAGGGCATGGGAGGAGATTCTGGAGTATACAGATTTTGATAAAAGGTAGTAAATTCATTTAAAATATCTTCATCTTTATGAAGTATAGTATTAGAAGAGGAAACAATCGAATCAATTTTTGTCCGTTCTTTTTTCACTTTAAGATATTTGGCATGAATGTTCCCAGCTTTGTTTTGTGCAGAGTAGAATTTAGCGCTAGACTTAAGAAAAAACAAGTTAGCTGAATTAGTGGATAATTTATTAAACAAAAGTTTAGCCTTAATGAGTTGAGTAAGGGTCGACTGAGATTTGGTGGAATGATAAGAGGTTTCCAATTGTTTAATCTGAGAAGTTAAGGAAGATAAAGACTGGTGAGCAAGGCGACGCTTTTTGGCAACATACGAAATAATAAAGTCCCTAGAAGCAGCTTTAAAGGTGTCCCAAATTAATTGAGGAGAGGATTGTGGTGTTTCGTTTTCTGTAAAAAATCATGGTGCAAAATCAAGGAAAGCAGAAGTAAAAGATGCATCTAAAAGGAGGGCATTATTAAATCGCCATCTCCGTGTACCCTTAACTGGAGGGAGTAGATCAAGACCTAATGAGACAGGGGCATGATCGCATATTAGTATAGAACCAATGTCAGAATGAGTGATATGTTGTGATAGGGCCTTGGAAATAAAGAGGAAGTCAAGTCGTGATTGAGAGGAATGAGTGGGTGAGAAATATGTATATTCTTGTAGAGTTGGATTGGAAAGTCTCCAGGCATCAACAAGAGACCTCTGAGAAATAGTGGATGTAAATTGGGTATGAACCTGAGAGGGAGAAAAACGAGAGTTGGATTTCCTATCTAGAAATGGATCCATAATCATATTACAATCTCCTCCAAGTATGAGATAGTCATCAGTATAAGTCATAGAAGTTTGAAGTATGGAAGGCCAAAACAATTTATCAGGGACAGTAGGGGCATATAAATTGAAAATAGTTAGAGGAATTTTATTAACCAATACCGAAACCACCACCCATCTACCTTCCACATCATTATCTTGGGAAAGGAGCTGGATATTTAAACGTTTATGACACAAAATTGCAACCCCATTACGCTTCCCTGAACCTGGAGAAGCATAAACATGACCCACCCAGTTACGGCGTAACTTAGTTATTTCAGCATCTTTAACATGGATTTCTTGCAATAAAGCTATATCAGTCTTCAAATGTGCTAATTGTGAAAGAACCCGTTGTCTCTTGATCGGGGACCCCAAACCTCTGACATTCCATGAAATTACATTAATAGACATCGAAGCATATCAGCAAAATTGAATAACACAATAAGTAGCAACATTAACAGGAATAAACAGCAAAATATGCGACTAAACCGCAAGGTAGCAATATTAACTGAAGAGAAATAAGTAGAGATCAGAAATGTGAAGAAAAGTAAAGGAAGAAAAATGGAGTAGAAAAAGAAATGATTGAAACAGGAGAGAAAGGGAAAGAGTGAGAAAGAAAAAAGGAGAAGAGGGAAGATAGAGAAAGAAGAAAGGAAAAGAAAGGGAAAAGTACAGAACAAAAATAGGAGAAGTAGATTATATGAAAAACATACCATAGGGAAACCGAAAAAGTAGGGATGGTGAAGCCACATGAGGAAGATGGAACGAAAGACGGGAAAAACTCCACGACGAGACGGCAGAGAGGGAACCAACCCCAGGACGTATGGCAGTAAATAGAAAAGACAATTTGGGACCTTACATGAAGCCACCTAGAAGGGGAGGAGAAACGGGAGAAAAAACTTGAAAAACAAGGGAAAACTTACAACAAGCCTATAAAGGAAACAAGCAAAACGACAACTTCAATATAGGTGAAAAAGGACACCAAAAAGAAGTATCAGCAGAAGCGAATGCAAACATCACCAAGAAGAAGAGAGACTACAGGATACAAGATACAAAAAGGGAACAAAGAGGAACAAAAATCACGTGAAGGAGGCATCCGACTTCATGGATGAGGAATGTCCATGGAATCCACCCTGCAGCTGTTCAAGAACCGTTGAAGAAGAGCAGGATCTTCGTAGGTGGTGGTTTTCATTGTTATAAGTCACTTTGAAAAGGCAGGGATGAAATAAACCATATCTCGCATTCAAACTGCGTAATGCCGGCCTCAGATCCAGGAATTTCTTACGTCGATCCGCCGTAGCCTTAGCATAGTCCTGAGCAAAAAATAGTGTAGATCCGTTCCAAATGATCTTCCCCCGTTGTTTGGCAGCCTGTAACACACAAAGTAACTCAGTATATTCAAGAAAGTACAAAATAACTCCCCTAGGTTTGGGAGAGGATGCTGAAGACGATGGACTTGGACCAAGACGATGAGCACGCTGAATGTTCAAAACTGGAGAATCAGGAAGACCAAGAAGCGTTGGTAAAAAAGTTTGAAAAAAGGAAATCGGTGTGGGACCCTCCAAACCCTCTACTAAGCCATAAATGCGTAAGTTATTGCGCTGATTTCTGTTTTCTAACTGTTCAACCTGCTGTTTAAGGTGTGCAATCTCTTTAGACATGGGTGGGACCTGATCCGCAAGACCTTGGATAAGATCAACACGGTTCTCCAACACTCCAACTTTCTGTTCAGTAACGGACCAGTTGGATTCTAGATTAAGCAGACGCAGATTAGTTTCCTCCATGTGAGGTTTGAGGGCACGTAATTCTTCAAGAATGAGGTCTGAGGAAGTCAAGGTGGACGCTGAAGGAGGGGGGGATGGGGGATTAACCTTGACTCGTTTGCTTTGTACAGAGGATGAATTCTGCACCGTAAGGGGTGCTTTAAGAGGTTGCTTAGTATTCATGCGTGACACCGAAGGAGCAGACCCCTTAGAGTTAGTAGAGTCCATGAGGGTATCCTCTTGAGAGTCTTGCAATGCATTGAAAGGGTTAAAGTCCTCCACATTTGTTTCTTTTGGTGGAAGAGACCCATTGCGATTCGTACGTGCCTTAGCCATCATAGACGGAAGGGGAAACGACTACTGCGTACTTGATAAAGGCTAGTACACCTGAGAGAACTGACTGGTGTTAGCAAAAAGAAATCCTGCAGTTTCTGCTTTTAAAAGAGCACCCACATAAATTAGCAAGGAAAAACGGCAAAAATCAGGCAAAGAGAAGAAAAAGTCAGATGTATGGCCGAAAAGTAGAGGGTCCGGTTAAATATTGTGAGGGAAAGGCATCAGGAAGAGCGTGCAGGCGGGAAAACGCGGACGCGCCGAAAAAACAAAATGGCGGCCGCGACGCTGCTGAGGAGAGCAGGAGCAAAATCAAGAAAAAGAATGGCAAGTCCTTACATAGCGCAGCCGTCGTGGCAGCAAGGCAGGCAGCATCCTTTCCGACGCCGGGAAATGCCAAAAATTCAGGTCCAAAACGAAGAAAGAAGTCCTGGAAGCCGCTCGGTCTCCTACGTACCGACGGAGCTCCCATGAATCGCGGCCATCTCCAGAGGCTCCTAAGCCACGCCCCACTTTAAATACTTTGATCCCAAAGAGAATCACAAATTATTATCACATAATTCCAGTGGACATGCCTTAATCTGATCCACCCCTTCGCTCTTCAACTCTTGTGTTACTATTCTCATATATTATACCCATTATCGGTTACACAAACAGGATCCTGCTTCCATCTTCCTCCTACTCCCTACAAATAACCATAAATGTCCACCACATCTCAATTCAATGTCTTAGGCAAGTCCCTTTCATCTCTACTGCTGCAACTTTTTAAATGTAATCCTCAATCCTCTTTCCTGTGATCATCACTCTATGTCTCTCCTGCCAGTAGCATATTCTATCCTCCTTCCATAATTAACGTGCTGTTCCTTCTTCTTCTAACCATGCTTTTCTGTAAAATGCTTAATTCGGTTTCTGTGCCTATCAAAACTCTCATGCACACTATGTCTTCCTCAGTTCTCCAAGCTTCACCTCTCAGAAATCTTCATTTTCCATCTCTTTCTCCTTTATCCCCACTTTTCCCTACATTTCCTGATTTTCTCCAACATGCGTACATGTACTTTTTTCTATATTCTCAGTTAAAAGCCCCCTCTTAATTTATACCGATTTCAAACCTTCCTCCACCCCCTCTTTTTTTATATAATTTTCGTCTTCTACTCTACTCTATTTCTTAGTGTATCCCCCTGGGTTTTTATCTTACCCTTCCAAGTATACATTTCCCCCATTTTGCATTTCAATCCCCAATCACTACTTACACCATTTCTTAAAACCATCCTCTCTGACTCTTTCCTCACCAGTACATACATTGCACATACCTGCTTAATCCATCCAATCTCCATATGTTCTCTGTTATCTCTTGGTTCTCTATTCTCCCTTCTTCGTATATCTTCTTGCATTTCCTTTTCCTCCCGCTGTCCTGAAAGTTTTCTGTTCACTTCTCATCTATATTCTCGCATTTCCTCTCCTGTGCCTCTTTGCCTCCTCTTATTCTACCCCATGTGTTCCTGAATAAAATGTTATACCTGACATCTTTGGCATGGCCTACATATTAGTAATACATCTAATTTACTTGTACGTCCCTAGTAAATGTTACTACATGTACACTGAGCATGTAAATTGGTGGGCTTGCAGCACCCAATGTGCCACCAACTGAAGTAGCCTTTTAAAACAAGTCTCAGACCTGCCACTGCAGCCTGTAATTCAGTTTAAAACTGCCATTTCGATCTGGCAAAATAACCCTTTTACTTCAAGTAAGTCACCCTTAAAGTAGGCCCTAAAGTTTCTTTAGCAGGGTGCATTGTATTTCAAAAGTAGAAAATGTGGGTTTAAGTTTTACATGTCATAGCAGTACAAAGACACCTAAAGTCGGTTTTCACTGGTGTAAGGCTTTTCTCTCCCGTTGACTAATGTTGTGATATTTGATTACATTTAAAAAGTGATAATTTTAGGTCAGGAGCAGAAAGACTGTTTACACTCAAATGAATTGTAATTTAAAATACTCTTTACTGTTAAAGTTGAATTTTAAGTCACAATTCTTTTAGAAAGTTAGCATTTTCTTGCCCTAATCATTTGTGCCTTCTGAGTTGACAGCATCCAGAGTCACATGACTTTGAATGGTTCTGCTGTTTGGGTTTGTGTATTCCTTCCAGACAGTGGCACAAAAGGGGACTCGGTGTGGGAAGTATTGGGCAGCCTGCCGTGATGGCTGGGTGTGGAGCTTACACTTCAAATTGCATGCCTCCAGTATACACAAAGGAACCAAACACAAGTGTTTTGTCACCCCAGACATTTGGAGCCTTGATAGGGGAAGGGAAGTACTTTCCAGAACCAAATGTGGGGGTTATATAAGGAATTCCCCCCCACTTCAAAGGCTGGCACCAGGTATAATTATTGGATCTCCAGTGCCACTCTTCCGTACACTCCTGGACCTGTGGACATTACAGAAGAAGGAATGCCTGCTCTCCCAAGGACCCCCCTGCTGCTACAAGTGGGCTGCCCAGCTGTTTCAGGACTAGCTTGCTTTATGAGAAGGAAGACTGGACAAGCTCCCTTCATCCCAGGATAACCTGAATAACTTCAAGTATCTATTGGTTGAACTCCTGTCTGAGCTACAGGGACACAGCAATGCTTCAGAAGTCTCTGCAACTACTCAGTGTAACTGCTGCATTTAACGTGCCTGGGCCTGCAATTGGACCTGCCTGAGCCTGCAGACCTCTGCTGGAGTGAGTTAGTGATCCCCAACAGGTGCCTCTCCTAGTCCTGGATCCCTGTCTGGCATCAGTTGAGTTTCTCCTGTAAAGAAAGTTGAGATTCTGATGTTTTGGCCTCCTCCACAGTGACTGGAGCTTTTCGCTCTGGACTTTAAGATGGTAACTTTTTCAGTTGGACTAGCCTGGTCCCTGGATCCAGCCCACGCTCCATTGCAGTTGGCCTTATCATGTGACTTTCCCTCCAGTCTAGCATGACCAGGTGACAGCTAGTGGTGCTTTGTGCTTTTAGGCACTATATCTACTTAAAAAGTTAACATTTGAAATCTCCAGTTCTATTGATTGGATTTGTGTTGGTCTGGCATCATTTCATTTATTAAAATCTACTCTAAATTGGTTTGGGATTTTTATTGTGTTGTATTTTCACTTTATTACTGTCTGTGTGTTGCATAAACACTTTACAGATTGCCTCAAAGTTAAGCCTGACTTCTTTTTAGGTTTTGCCTACGCAGTGCGCATTTGCTGCATAGGAGGAGACCTTTAGCCATCGATACCCTTTTTCACCCACAACCGTGCAAGCGTTCTATTGCCTTCAATGGCAACGCGTGCATGTGTGGAGATTCACTTGAGGGAGTGAGCGCCACCATATGGTAGCAATTATCGCTCCCGCAAGTGAATTGCGCAGGCGCACCTCCCCCTGCTGCAGCACAAGCTTGTTTTTTAATGTCGCAGGCTCCGTGTGTACCCGACCCTTGACCTTTTTATACCATTCTTTGCCATCTCTGCTGGCACCCCGCTGTCCACAGCGGGCGTATTCTTACACTCCTACTTCACAACAAGTGTCACTCTGTATGTCCTACACCCTCTCAGCCTATAAACCCCTGACATGCCCATGTTTATTAATATAAGGCAACCGTCCTGGGGCGGTAATTTTTAATTGATGGAGTCACTAGAAGCTTGGTGGTAGCAAAGATGGATTATTTTTTAGATGTATTGTAAGGGTGTTACCAGGTGAACCGCGGAGTTCGCGTTTTATTGCATTGTTATAAAAAACTTGTGCATTAGGTATAGTCTGGTTATTACTATTTGGAAATCACTTTTTTATGTTAAGCCTGAATCTTTTTGTGCGTTTTGTGGCAACCTATGTATTTCGAAGTGATTAGTTTAACTTGTGTTTCTTTTTTTATTTAAAGTGTGCGTTATTTTCTATGCAGTCACTTGAATGTGAAAGACCAACAAAATAGTTATAGAACTGAATATTTTGTTCATTTTAGTCTCACCTTTTGCCCCGCCCCCTTTGCTCTTAAGATCACAGCTCTCATACGTTTTTAAGGCATTTGGACTTCTGACTGCGAAGTGCTAACGCTGATTATACAGACGCACTCCCTAGTCATTCCCTGCTCAAACCACTTTTTTTTAGCACTGCGCAGGCGACACCCCGTGCCATCTTTCATCAGAGGGTCAGTCCCAGTTCCAGCATGGCCTGTGTTTTCCCAGTCTCCCCTCGGACTGCAGTCTAACGCTTTCTCTCCATGTTTTCACCCTCCCTGCTGCCTGCAGACTTACGGTGCCTCACTCCACATCTGGTGTTCCCACATCGCCCCTCCACGGTCTTTGTCCTAACATGGGCTGTGCAGACATACAGCGTGGCCATGCTTTGCTTCATAGGGAGATTTTAACTGAACCAGCTCGGTGGTCAGTGGGCATCATTTGGAAGGCCCGTATTCACGGTGAAGGCAACACCATGTCCCTGCCTATGTCCTGTTAGGAGAGAATTGCGTACTTCACCCCTAAAATAAATAATCAGTGTTGACGGCACCCCCCCACAGCGCGTCGGCGCAGCATAAATGCACAGTTGGCGCATCTCACCTGGAGCAGTAAGGCAGCACAGGTGCAGTGTGGGTGCAGCTCTGGTCCAGTGTGGATGCAGCTCCGGTGCAGTGTGGGTGCAGCTCAGGTGCAGTGTGGGTGCAGCTCAGGTGCAGTGTGGGTGCAGCTAAGGTGCTGTGTGGGTGCAGCTCTGGTGCAGTGTGGGTGCAGCTCTGGTGCAGTGTGGGTGCAGCTCTGGTGCAGTGTTGGTACAGCTCTGGTGCAGTGTGGGTGCTGCTGACCAGGAGCTCTAGCGCAGCGCACGTGCAGCGCTATGGTAGATCATGTATAAGTGGCATGTGAAGCAAACTACGCTTGCCTCACGTTAATAAGGAGTTCCCATTGTCCCGGGTGTGGGACTTTAATCCAGGATGCAAGGATGGAGTGACTGTGGGGGGGGGGGTGGAGTGACTGTAGTGGGCATGCAATGACCGGGGAGGTCTGTCGGCCCCCGACTGGATGCAGCTCGCGGTTTCGTGGTTGGGACGTCCATTCAAACCGGGCTCAGCCAATCTCTCGTGAAACCAGGAATGATTCTTGATTTGAGCGAGCTGAATCCCCACGATGCTGGGATGGTCTGACCCGGCTCTGATGACAGCTGTCACCGGGATGGGGTGACCTGTCACTCAAAAGGGAAGAAGCCTGTACGGAGGCGCAGCGAGAATGAGCAAGCAGCGCATGCGCTGTCTGTGTGCCAGAAAGAGGGGAAGACAGTAGCGGAGAGACCGAAGGCGTACTAGGTGGGCATGGTATCTGACTGCTGCTGGTACACTGGATTCACTTTGACAGGTAGGAT
Organism: Lissotriton helveticus; assembly: GCF_964261635.1. Taxonomy (NCBI): domain Eukaryota; kingdom Metazoa; phylum Chordata; class Amphibia; order Caudata; family Salamandridae; genus Lissotriton; species Lissotriton helveticus. Next base: position 769,026,920 of record NC_136068.1, read on the forward strand.
GTGTGTGCTCTTGGGCAGAATTTTACAATCTGTGATTGGAAGCAACTGCATAGACCCCCAGTCTTTTCCGTCGTGTGATCAACTGATGTAAGGTGGGTGTGCTGGTCAGGTGGTACTGAAGGAGATCGCCTTCACTTTACAGAATTGGACCCTGAAGCGGCAGTGGAGGGAAGAGCCAGACTCCCCTCACCTCCCCCTCTACAACTCACCAGTACAGTTTGGAGGCATTCTTGCAAAAGGGAAATATATCGTAAGACACACCAAGGCCCATAGGCGGCAGGCACTTGCTGTCAACAAAATTAACAAGCATTGGCATAGCCAATAGGTCTTGCCTTTGGGACCTTATAAGTGTTTAACCATGCAATAGTTGATGTTGTTGCACCAAGGATATTATGCTGCATAACTAAATACTTATAAGGTCCCACAAGTGAGACCTATTGGCTATGCCAATGCTTGTTTGCTAAGCTATGAATGCTCTGCTTCGACAGGCTTAAATATATTGAATTGCAGATATTAGGGCACCCTTGAATAAATGCATTTGCCTCTGACGAAATATGAGAAAAGTACAAATCTGTTTTGAAATGAAGAGGTAGTCAAAACAGATCTTAAATGCAGAAACAATATGATGGTTACGTTCTAAGTTACCATTTATCAAAATCCGTAGGTTTCCTACCAACTGCATCAGAGTGGTGCTATTGCTCATTGAAATTAGCCAGAGAGACCTCTCAAAGTTTAACCCTGGAGAAGGAGAGCAGAATCTCCAATTTCTATGGGTTTGATTTCAGGAAGTTCTTACCCATCCAACCCTTTATGAACACCAAAGCAACATTCAGACCATAAGTTGCAGAAGTTCAATTAGTTCTGAGGGTGGCCACATGCTTTGTGTCATAACCATTTAAGTATGTGGTCATATAAAAATCCAGCATTACAATGCTGTGACACATCAGGGCTTCACAATCCTCCACAGAGACAAATTAAAAGTCAATATGCTTACTGTTGTCAGCTGCTGGGAGGACAGTCTCAGTCAAGCCTAGCCCTAAAGGTTTCCTCAGAATGAATAAAAGCTTACCTTCATCTTTAAACAAATTTGGCCTATTATTGATCTGAATTTGCATCGCTTTTGCACCACGCAACATGGTGAAAGAGCAATGCTAACCTTACATGTGATATATGAAGCCACTCAAGGCCACTTTCGTGGCCGAGTGGCTTCATAGTTCTGGAGTAATGCAATACATGGGTGTTGCATGGGTGTTCCCACGCAACTCCAATGGTTTTAATGTATTCACAGATTTACCCGAACTGGATTGACCTGGGAATGTGTCACAAAGATACGTCTTCTCAGGTGAGATGTACCAAGGAGAAATTTTTTTATTTTCTTTGTTACTCAAACATTTCGGATTTGCTACCTTTTATATCCTTTTACACTCAAATACACTTTACTGGTTTGTAATGGTGCATTTGTGAAAAGTTTTTTCACCAACTCTCCCTACCCCCAGCTGTATATCATTTTTTTGTTGACAATGTTTCCTGTTGCTATAATAGGTAGGAGTTATCAGAAGTGATACGCAAATGTTCAGTTTCTTTTCCGCGTGCATTTGGTGTTACACCCATACTAATATTATAAAGAGAGAGCCCAAACCTTTGAGGCGGGTAATCTCAGTAACCACAGCACCAATCACAACACCAAATACAGCATTGGAAAGGGCAGTTGCAGCAGAAGGACATAGGCTATGCAGACGGATAAAAAAAATGTATTAAAAAATTGCAAAAAATCCATACTATCCATACTAATATTATAAAGAGAGAGCCCAAACTTTTGAGGCGGGTAATCTCAGTAACCACAGCACCAATCACAACACCCAATACAGCGTTGGAAAGGGCAGTTGCAGCAGAAGGACATAGGCTATTCAGACGGATAAAAAATGTATTAAAAAAATTGCAAAAAATCCATACTATACTATCCATACTAATATTATAAAGAGAGAGCCCAAACCTTTGAGGCGGGTAATCACAGTAACCACAGCACCAATCACAACACCCAATACAGCGTTGGAAAGGGCAGTTGCAGCAGAAGGACATAGGCTATGCAGACGGATAAAAAAATGTATAAAGAAAATTGCAAAAAATCCATACTATACTATAATATTATAAAGAGAGAGCCCAAACCTTTGAGGCGGGTAATCTCAGTAACCACAGCACCAATCACAACACCCAATACAGCGTTGGAAAGGGCAGTTGCAGCAGAATGACATAGGCTATGCAGAAGGATAAAAAAAGTATAAAAAAAATTGCAAAAAACTACATCATCCGGAAGGCCAAGGGCCAAAATAACATCAAACAGGAAATGATGTAATAATGTGACTCACTGTATTGAGACTGAGAACCTGGAGCCAAATTGATCGTGAACAAGGGATATGCTATCCCGAAACGCGTAGATTTGTGCCTGCCTGCTTGAGAAACTCCATGCTGTGAGGATTAAATAAAAAAGCACATAAGTGAAGACAAACGCGAGTTTGTTCCGTTTTTCTCCCAGCTGGGGGAATTGGTTGTGGATTTAAATGCAGCGTGGTTCTGCCTCGGGGATTTACGAACCGGCAAGAGAGTGCTGCAAATTCTGGCAAAAAGGAACAGAGGGGTATCAAAAAAAAAAAAAAAAAAAAAAAAAAAAAATATATATATATATATATATATATATATATATATATATATATATATATATATATACATACTAATATTATAAAGAGAGTGTCCAAAGCCTTGAGGCGGGTAATCTCAGTAACCACAGCACCAATCACAACACCCAAAACAGCATTGGAAAGGGCAGTTGCAGCAGAAGGACATAGGCTATGCAGACAGCCACCATATACATTTAAAAGGTAAAAGAACCGTGCCAGCAAAGTAGTCCCTTGTGGGCGTGTCTGCGTTCTGCTGTGGGCGTGTGCTGGGGGGCGTGACAAACGCTGGGGGCGTGTGGTAAGTTCCGCCCTTCATGCCATGTGAGTCATAATTGCGCCGCATCAAAGGGCACGCTGGGGTCATGACACGCTGGGGCCGTGACAAATGCTGTGGGTGTGTGTCTGCGCTGTGGGCGTGTGTCCGCCCTTCATGCCATGTGAAGCGCCAATTGCGCCGCATCAAGGGGCACGCTGGGGGCGTGACAAACAATGGGGGCGTGTGCTACTTTCCGCACTTCATGCCATCTGGGTCGTACATTAATCAGATCGTTTGCTGTGGCCGTGAGCTGGGGGGCATCACAAAGGCGTTCACCTCGAAGCGTGATAAGTAACCATTCTCAAGACTCCCTTGGGGGACTGCCCGTTGTCTCACACATACTGAGGGTGCCTAATGCAGTGTGTGCCTTGGCCTGGGTGCGTCTGAAAGGGCCGAACGCAGTGTGTGGCTTGGCCTGATTGCGTCTAAAAAGCACTCAGGGCCGAAGAGCATCGGTGTGGGTCATAAAAAAAAAAGAACAGCGGGAAACAATCATTCAAGACTCACACAATTCTAATTATTAGACGGTCGCCGCTAGCCCTCAAGCGGGGGCACACGCGACTGAGCGTGTCTGCGGGGACAATTACTGCAGCCTCTCATGTGCGCTGTTACTGAACTATCACATTAAACCAAATTACACGCGCCTGCTAACATCAGCCGGGGCTGTAGCCGGGCTCAGGCGGCGGATCACTACACTAATTACATGCGCCTGCTAACATGAACTAGGGCTGCAGCTGGGCCTCAAGCGGGGGGACACGCGCCTGCTAACATCAACCAGGGATGCAGCTGGGCCTCAAGCGGGGGAACACGCGAATGACTGTATCTGAATACACACATTACACACATTCTATTTCATACCCGGACAACGTCGGAACGGGCTGCTAGTACATGATACAATGCTTCCCATTATGGTCACCAGAAGGCTTACTATAGATTACTATCTGTCACCAACTCCCCTGGATGGGAGTCTTTTCTCTCCTTTTATCGACAAATTCTTGACTGCCTCCCAGTTATATCTATTGGTGGCAGGCGCAGGTGAGTGTGGTGGAGCAGGGCAGGGTGGGAGGGGGTATAGTCGACAGATGACGAAATAGGTAAAATTAAATAAATAAATAAAACATATTGGATTGTCTGTTGACTCCCCCCCCCCACCCTGCCCACTCCACCGCAAACGCACTTACCGGCACTGGCCGCTGCTTGATATACCTGGGAGGCAGTCAAGAATTTGCTGATAAAAGGAGTACTGGTTATATCCAGTATTAAGTGAGTGGTTGAGTTGTGAGGTGGTGAATCAGCAGACTATGGGCACTCTTGCAAGGGACGGGAATCCTCTCTCCCTCACACACACCCTCTCACCACGCCTGCCACCTATGGTTTAGGGACAGCTCATCAAAGTGGAAAGGCAAATGTTGGTCTCCTGGCCAGGGACAAGGAGAGTAAACCTTTGGGGTGAATGAGTGGGCTTCTCACTGTATTCGTCCTTGGCCAGGGTCAAAGAGAGTAATCCTATGAAGTGGGGAAAGGAGTAAGGAGTGGGCTTCTGAATACAATATTCCAATAGGTAGGACTGAAACAGTGTAAAACAAATAGTCAATTCTCCCCAAATGGGCACAGTTTTCTCCTTTTCAAAGCATTTCATCATTGAAAATGTGCTCGTCTGATAGATGTGAACTCTCCTGATTTACAAAAAATATATATATTCCTTAACTTCACTTCAATCATTCTATGAGATCCAGACACTTCGCCTTCTTTTATCCCTTTATTTCAAAGTTTGCTGGCAACAGCTGCGCTTGAACTATTTTTAAAAATATTGAGACATATTATCAAGGGGGGATGATAGGGAATTATCGCGCCGTTTTCGACCGCTAAGTGGCGATAATTCTATCGCCCTTTTAGCAAGCTGTCGCTAACAGCAGTTAGCGACAGCTTGTAGGCAATAGCGAGCGGTTTGGGGCCCGCTTTGCATGTCAGCGATATTTATCGCTAATGACATGCAAAATGGGCGTACCCTACCTGTCAACGACTGAAAACAGTCGCTAACATCGCTATCGCCTATTACCAACACAGGCATAGCAATGGAAATATTCGGGCTAAGCGGGAATATCTCCAAAAACTAACACCTGCTCAGACCAGTTCTTAGTCATTATATCCAATGGGAGGTGGATATAATGGCTAAGACCCTGTTAGCGATAACGTGTGAATATCGCTGTATTCTCAGCGATATTCACACATTTTGCCGCTATCGCCGGGAATTTTATCGCTTTTGAGATAAACGTTGCTAATAGCATGTTATCTCAGCGATAAAATCTGGTGATGAGTGGCGATAAAAAAATAGCCGCTAAGCCTACTTAGCGATAAATATCGCTATTTGTTGATAATATGCCCCTATATTCATAATTTTGGAAACAATACCAGCAGGATAGCAGCATTCTACCCCTATGTAAACTAAAGATGGAGAGATATAAAACCATCTCGTTGAGATCAATAGATACTAAGGTGTATAATTATATGCTACCACTGCCTCAACCTAGAAGTGCCCATGATCAACTTGAATAAAAGTGGGACATCTGATCCCCCTCCTAAAATGCAATCAGATGGCACTTGTGAATTAAAACATGGAATCATGCTGAGAACAGAAAGGGAATATGACTCTGGTGGCATACTAATCAAATGTATTTATGAAAAATTAATAAAAGCACATTTGAAGCATCTGAAACAAAAATGAAAAATAATCACAAAAGTCGAATACAGTGTAATATAAATCTATAGTTTGCCAAGAAAGACAAATTAAAATATTTCTGTTCTGATAAGATGTTGGAAGATACTCTGCTCAGGGAGTTTGGTAGGTTCAACATTCTACTGCAAACTTATTTTAACTGATGGTTGCCAGAATGGAGAATTTCCTCTTTAATAGTAATAATTTGTTTTTATACAGTACATACTACCGGATTTGTTGAGTTGTAGCATTAAAAACAACAGATTAAGGGCTCGACTTAACACTCCCATCAGTAAACTAGACATGTGCAATTTGTATATCTAAAAATTTGCTAATGGAAATGCAATTTGGGAAGTGACATGTATTAATGGGTTGCAATGCAAATTGTTTTATTCGCATGGGGGTGTAAACTGACCTGCACACTGATTATTAATTAGACAGATCTCAATTTGCGACCCCATGGGATTTTCTGCCATTGCAGGGATGAAGATCTGCAAGGTACAGCAGACATCCATCCCGCATTTTCTTTCTGAAAACGGAAACGCTTTTTTTAGCAGCCCATGTCCATTAAAGACGCAGGATCTGCTTTAAAATAATGTTTCTCTGTTGGGAAGACATTGTGGATGCTGGTCGTAGTCCTCTGGACCACTGTCAGCTCCCCGAGGCCGCTGATATGACTCACAAAGCGCAAGGTGTCATAAGGGCACATTTTCTGCTTTGCTAATCATTTGCCAGCCCAGTTTGCAGGTCTGTAACTCATCAATAGTTTGCAACCACATCTGCAGTTACAAACAATTGATGTTTTACTTTCAAAATTGCAAATAGAAGGGAGATGCCACTTTCACATCCCTCCTATTAGTGATTTATATCAAAGGATCACAAAAACCATTTGATTCAAAATTACATTTTGACCTCATGAAAGGGTTTTTGTACATTAAGGGCCCGATGTAGGTAATCCCAGATTACCGATTCTTAAATACCGAATCATACCGATTCGGTATTTAAGAACTGACAATCGGGATTTCGGTAATTTTACCGATTTCATTACAGAATCGGTATGATTGGGTAATTATCGAATCGGTATTTACCGATTCGGTAATTGACATTCATTCCTATGGGCCTGTAGGCCCATAGGAATGAATGTCAATTACCGAATCGGTAAATACCGATTCGGAAATTGGGGGAAACATTGAAGGGTGGCAGGGTGTCACTTTGACACCCTGTTGCACCCCTCAATTGTGCCTGGGTGCACATGTTGCAGACATACATACCCTTAGGGCATATATGTCTGCAACATGGCACTGTTGAAAAATCAAAATAAATGCTTTTTAAAGGGTTTTCATTATTTACCACCAACTTCTAGTCGGTGGTAAATAACGAATTCTTAGACCCCTGTAGCACTGATTGCAGTGCTACCTACATGTCAAAATACAGAATCGGTAATTTTACCGATTCGGTATTTTACAGAATCGGTAAGATTACCAATTCTGTATCTTAACATGCCCCTACATCTCCATCTTCAAATACCGATAGGTAACGGCTGAAATCGGCCATTACCGACTGGTATTTGGCGACCTACATCGGGCCCTAAGACTTTTTGTTGTCCCGACTTCTGTGATTTTGTGAATTACAGGATTTGCAAATACAAAATGGTTTTACACATTGGGTTCTATATTATTGTTACATTTAGTAATATTAGCTACTGCTAAATACTAGGATATTATGATATTGTATGCCCAAATAATTATTACAATTAAAGGCTAGCCTTTTTTTCCTGAAAACTCGGGAACCACTAGAGAAGACACCATTGGCTTGAGGAAATCATTTATGTTCTGTCCAAGTTCGAAATCCATGCAACCAAAGATTCTGGTATGTGAAAATTTTGAAAGATCTAGAAAAATTCACCAAACCTTAGTCACTTATCAAACCCTATCTCACCAGGGATGAAATTGAAGCCGTAAATGTGTTAGCCAAGAAGTGATTTCTCATACTAAAACACTAAAACCAGTTGATAAATGCAGAAGGATAGTACTGATGAACTCAGACGTTTATAAAAAAAGAAGGTGACAAAGCGGCTTAATGTCATTGAACATTATAGAAGCCCAAACACAAATCCGAGTAATGAAAAATAAAGGAGCAAATTGGCATAATGATCAGGAAAAGAGAATGGATGGATTTCTCTCAAAGAACTTGAATTTGTAAATAAAAAAACTGTGACAATTCGTGTTCAGACATTTTCTTTTCCATCGTTTGTCCCATCAGGCTGTGCTAGTGCCATTACAAGCCTTATTCAGTATTTTTTATTTCTTTCATAGAAAGTGTGAAGTTTTACACATGCTTAAAAATTCTAGTAAGGTATGCACTTTGTGCACCTGGTTTATTATTATGGTAATCAAGTTGTCGCATTTGTCACCAAGATTGTTAATTCTTATTTCATTTTTAGTATCTGCTAGTCCTATCATTGTTTTTGTTATAACATACGATTTATAATCAGGATACTCTAAAAACCCTGATGTCAGGACATACTTTAGAGAGGGACTTCATCCCAGTGTTATAGAGAAGGAGGTCACACAGTTGAGAGCATTAACTTTTTGATGGAGGCAACAGTGACAAGACAAAGCCATTAGCTGTTCACTGTTTATGTTCCAGTCTCGAACAAGCTGTGATAGGAAATAGCTAGCCTGCTATATCATAATGAAAACACAGCTATGCAATGTGAACCATCTCTGAAACTTGATAACAGGCTTGCTATTTAATATTTTAGCTTCAATTCAAGTCAGTGCTTAGAAATAGCATGAGGTTATTGAGACAGTAGCAACTTAAATACATTTTTTTTATGCTGGTTTTATGTTTTATCAAAAGATGCAATTGATGGACAGAATGCAGACCAAATCAAAACATTCCCCCCTAGTCAAGAGATCTGGTTTAAATCCATCATTCTTTTGCTCACCATGCCACCTCAGTTTAGACCTGGCCATATGCAAATCAGTCCTGACCCTGTGCTTCATGGGAATAGTTTATTCCGAACTGCCAAGCCAGATCCTCACTGGACCAGAAACAAGCATCCTAGGATTGGTCTCGGGGTTTCACCCCTCATCAGCCAGGATAGCTTGTATCCAGTGGCACAGTGAGCCAGGGACCCATGTCTGGGCATACCCGGTGCACTTAGTGCAAGAAAGCAAAAGACACACAATTGATGGACAGAATGCAGAACAAATCAAAACATTCACCCCAGTCAAGAGATCTGGGTTAAATCCATCAATCTTTTGCTCACCATGCCACCCAATAGTTTAGACCTGGCCGAACTGCCAAGCCAGATCCTCACTGGACCATGAACAAGTATCCTAGGATTGGTCTCGGGGTTTCACCCCTCATCAGCCAGGATAGCTTGAATCCAGTGGCACAGTGAGCCAGGGACCCATGTCTGGGCATACCCGGCGCACTTAGTACAAGAAAGCAAAAGACACACAATTGATGGACAGAATGCAGAACAAATCAAAACATTCACCCCAGTCAAGAGATCTGGGTTAAATCCATCAATCTTTTGCTCACCATGCCACCCAATAGTTTAGACCTAGCCATATGCATGTTTTGCTGTATCCATCTATCTATCTATCTATCTATCTATCTATCTATCTATCTATCTATCTATCTATCTATCTATCTATCTATCTATCTATCTATCTATCTATCTATCTATCTATCTATCTATCTATCTATCTATCTATCTATCTATCTATCTATCTATCTATCTATCTATCTATCTATCTATCTATCTATCTATATATATATATATTCACTGAAAAAACCATAGGTTATAGACCATATATAGTTAGGGATTAGCATTTAAAAAACCTTATTTTACTCACACAAAACCATTGAAATTCCATATATAGTTAGTTGCACTAACTATATATCGCGCACCCGCAATCCACTGCTGATGATGTCACATATTACATCATTCATGACATGGTCAGTGACATCACTGATGACATCACTGATGACATCTCAAATGACATCACTGATGACATCATCCAGTGACTGTGTGTTTCTGTAAAGTTTAAATATGTTTTACATATTGAAGAATGAGTAGATGTAGAAGTGTCTGGATGAAGGATTTAGTAGGTGCGTGACTGACTGTATGAGTGAGTGATTAAATGTGTCTCACTGAGTGCATGGGTTAGTGACTAAACTGTCTTAATTTGTGCATCATTATGTCTGTTGTTCTGTAAACTGCTGCATGTGTTGGCCAGTAGCTATATGAGTAACTATATGGGTTATTGATTGATTGCCCAAGTATTTGTATGGGAGACTGAGTGTGTGTGGCTGGCTGGGAGGTGTGTGACTCTGTGCAGATCAATGTGTACTTGTATCAATGATTGTATAAGAGAGTAAGTATGTGTTAGTATATGTTTCAAAATGTAAGGTGCTCTATGTTTAACTGTATAGATTAGAAAATGGAAGTGTGATTGATTATTTACAGGACTGACTAGGTGTGTGAGTAACTCCATGGATGAGTGACAGAGTGTGAGAGTCTGTATAGGTGTATGAGTGCAAATGATAGTGTTGTAAAGATGAGTGATTGTATGTATGAATGATTGTATGGGTAAATGAGTGAATGTGTGTGTAAACATAGGAATCACTGAGTGCGTATGTAGTAACTAGTATTGGTGTGTCAATGGTTTCAAAAATTATACTCTGTATTTAACACTGGGTGTAACAGAGATTATATTAAAGTGTGAGGAGATGCATTGTATTGTCACATGAATGATATCATCAGTGATGTGGTCATTGATGTCAAATGAGATGTCATCAGTGATGTCATCAGTGATGTCATTTGAGATGTCATCAGTGATGTCATTTGAGATGTTATCAGTGATGTCATTTGAGATGTCATCAGTGATGTCATTTGAGATGTCATCAGTGATGTCATCAGTGATGTCACTGACCATGTCATGAATGATGTAATATGTGACATCATCAGCAGTGGATTGCGGGTGCGCGATATATAGTTAGTGCAACTAACTATATATGGAATTTCAATGGTTTTGTGTGAGTAAAATAAGGTTTTTTAAATGCTAATCCCTAACTATATATGGTCTATAACCTATGGTTTTTTCAGTGAATTTTCAAGGTTTTTTAAATGCTAATTCCTAACTATATATGGTCTCTAACCTATGGTTTTTTCAGTGAATTTCAATGGTTTTTTAATAGCAAATATCATAAGCTGTCGAATGTCAAGTACGTGGTAAGTAAAAACATTTTCGTGTTTATGCACACTGATCTGCTTTGAATGCTGCCCCTCCCTCCCCCTCATTTCTATTAGGAGTACTCTCTCTTTGCAGATAGTGAAGGGTAGTTAACGCAGGCCTTTGCCCCCGTTGTAATCCGTCGTGCCTGCTTCTCTCTCCATTTGATTGATTGTTATCCAAGCATTTACTGTTTTAGAATTGGTTCTCTTTGGTTCATTCTCTATTTACAAACAAGCACAGAGTCGCAATACTCTGTTTAGTCTTTGCAGATAGCGAAAAATCGTGTAAAAAAACAAAAGGAATCGAGCAAAATCAGTAGGCCACTAATGGGATCTCTTTTTGACCTCGCTAAAATAGAAACATTAGGAACAACCCCTCATGACAAACACGAAACTATTGAGATGAACTGAACTCCACACCATGATGGCTGCAATACAGCTCGGCTCCGCCACCCACCCCGCCCAAAATAACGATAAACTCTATGCAAATATTACAAATATATACAACACACCAGCAAAGTAACAGGGTAAAACATTTTATTAAACAACTATTTACATAACTATTTTATACTTTTTGTTGCCCGATCCGGCTAGCTCAATCGATCGAGCATGAAACTCATGCACTCTGATGGTTCAAAGTTTTGAGGAGTGCTTGTAACACTGTCTGAAGCCTATTTGCACTTGCTTCAGCTTCACTATTCTCAAAGTAAAGTGGGGGCTGTTTGAGGACGTGACTGCATTTGTGAACAATGTAATGCGGTGCCACCCTGAACCGCTTGACGGAGGCCCCCGAGGGACGGTGTGATGGCGCGGACTCGGAGGGGGCGCTTGGCTCCGGCTCCCTCCCCAAGTCGTGTTCTCCTGGTGTAGCCTGAGATTGCCCCCGACATAGGTGGCCGGCTCCCGGGATCAAGCGGAACTTTTTGCCTTTTGGTAACTCTTCCATTCTTGACCTTGTCCCACAATCCGTTTCACCTAAAGACACGCTGTAGTGGGGCGCCCCTTTACCATTTCAGTTGCCATTCCGCCCGCTTTTGCTACACTGTGCCTCTTCCGCTATTCAGCTGTTTACCGCCCGCTCTTTCGACTACAGCGTCTCGCTCACCATGTAGTTGAGTTGCTCCCGCTCTTGCGGTGCAGCGATAGCCGGCTGCCACAGTACTCTCAAAATGGCGGCCGGCTCTTCAGATTTGGGCGTGGTCCACTAAAATTGCCCTGCGACACCTTGGAACTCGGACGCTTGTCTGCTAGAGATTGGGCTCCATTCTCGAAAGCGTCCCCTCAGCCTTGAAGATTCTACAAAAGTCTTGGGGGCCCCCGACTCCCGCAGGCTTCTGGTGGAGAGCGGCTAGCATTATTGCTCGTCGAATGGCCACGACGGAGCTACGAAATGGTGGTGCTCTCATGCTAACGCCAGCTTCAGTCTGAAACATCCAGAAACACTGTAGACTACCAATTCGATCAGTTCCGGTAGCGCCCCAACGTGACCCGGTAGAGAAGAACTAGCCCTCCCCTCTTTCACTGATGGTTCTTGTTGCCTGTCCCTTCTGTTGTCATTTAACAGAACTATTTAGCCTGCTGAAAGGGGTTGTGTTCCGACCGCTGGTTGGTGGAGACATTTTGACTATATTCTAGACCTGCGTTGTCGCGTAATGCGTCATATGACGCGCCGCGTTAGCGCATCCGGAAGTGATCCGGGCCGCGACGCGCAGCGCGTAACGTAAGCATAACAGATCATGTGACTTGTTTATAAAACTTTTCATTGGTTCATTTTACTTTTCTTATTCTAATGATGAAAGGCTTGGTCATATGACCTAAAAATTACGCTTTTTATTACTTTCGAACATTATTTTTTCTTAAATATATGTTATAATGTTCCAGGCTAATGTACTTTCCCGGAAAATTTACAACTGTCCTGCAAGTAAAATATATTCCTTTTTTGAGAAAAAGGGCGTTTCTTCGTCCCATGACGGAGCCGTTGAGCAAAAGAGGGTCGGCCTGCTGTCTTAGTCGCCGATACGCCTGAATATGAGATTCTTATCGATCACTTTATGTTGCAGGATTAGAAAACACAACAGCCCTTGACCATTTATCTTTACTGCGTTCCTGCGTATTATACCTTTTACCCTTCATGTAATTGGTCTGCTTTATTTCACTTGCCTTTTACTGATTCTAAAACAGTGACTATTATTAAAAACTTTACCAATGTATATACTACTACCATGTTTTCTTTTAAAAACCTTTATTGTGAAAATGTCATTATACAAATACGGGCCTATAACCACGTGGGCCGGCCATGGAGCAAACTGTAATCGTATATGATGAGTAGACATTTACACTGTAGAGGAACGTAACGGGCGGGCCATTAGGTTGCAAGAACTAAAGTGTCTAACAGTTGCGGAATCGGTGGACGTACATTTTATAATTAAAATACGACAGGGCCAGTTACAATAAAATTATCTAGATATACATTTGCGGGCAAGTACCATGGGTGACGTTAATTCGAACTTTCAATAGTACAGTAATCAATAACACATCAGAACTTAATATCAATAGGGATATCGAAATATTCAATCTATTCTCGTCCCCGCCCGCCATGTGCTTCAAAACTGCATACGAATCTCGTGATATCAAGGTTGTGCAACCAGTACACAACAAGGAGTTACGAGTCCCATTTATTCCGGCGCCATTTTGGGCGAGGACGGGCAGGTCCAGGATATAGTCAAAATGTCTCTACCAACCATCGACTATGATGATGTTCATATGCTGTATTTATTAGAGTAACACTCATCTGTCCACATGAAATTAATTTGCCACAATCTAAACATGTCATTTTAATCTTTCCAAAGTTCTTCTAAATATTTGGGACCGTTTCCCTTGCCTCTGATGCTGTCAGTGCCACTTCTTTGATGAATGTACTGGCAGGTCGGGGGTTCTCCTCCAAATCTCTCTTTTATGCAGCACTATAATTAATCGGTGCCACCTCTCCATATGACGATGCATGGTATAGTTACCATAACTATATTTTTTTCGGTTCCTCTGGAGAGTACATCGTGGCAGATGAAGCGTGTAACGTACCGGGCATTTACCTTTTTTTGCATGTAGAGGAAAGGAAAAAAAATTCGAGCGTCCGAGTTCTAAGGTGTCCCAGGGCCATTTTAGTGGACCAGGCCCAAATCCAAAGAACAGGCCGCCATTTTGAGAGTCCTCTTGCAGCCGCCTGTCGCTGTAGCATCAAGAGCGGCCGAAACTGAGCTGAATGGCAACTGAAACGGTAAAGGGGCGCCCCACTACAGCAGACGAGCCTCCACCTAGGAAGGCCCGTTCACGCCGCCTCCCCCCCCCTTCGGGCACCCCACGCCGTTATTCGGAGCAGGATTTTAGGATGGCCACACCAGTACGGCAACTTGCTAGACACCACCTCGGTGCCTACCGAATCTCAGCGCCTTGTGGTGTCTTCTATTCAGAAAACATTGTTGTGCTGCCTTCGACCTATTCGCCGCAAGTGCGCACGCAACTCAGCTGCATAGCTTGCTAGACACCACCTCGGTGCTAACCGAATCTCAGCGCCTTGTGGTGTCTTCTATTCCGAAAATATTGTTGCGCTGCCTTTGGCCCCATTCGCACATCGGTCCGCTACTGACGCCATCTCACAGGCCAACGGGGCGCCCCACGCCGACTTTCAGCATTGTAGGATGGCCACACCAGTGTGGCAACTTACTAGACACCACCTCGGTGCCATCCGGATCTTGGCATCTCAGCGCCTTGTGGTGTCTTCTATTCAGAAAATATTGTTGCGCTGCCTTTGGCCCCATTCGCACATCGGTCCGCTACTGCCGCCATCTCACAGGCCAACGGGGCGCCCCACGCCGACTTTCAGCATTGTAGGATGGCCACACCAGTGCGACAACTTGCTAGACACCACCTCGGTGCCATCCGGATCTTGGCATCTCAGCGCCTTGTGGTGTCTTCTATTCAGAAAATATTGTTGCGCTGCCTTTGGCCCCATTCGCACATCGGTCCGCTACTGCCGCCATCTCACAGGCCAACGGGGCGCCCCACGCCGACTTTCAGCATTGCAGGATGGCCACACCAGTGCGACAACTTGCTAGACACCACCTCGGTGCCATCCGGATCTTGGCATCTCAGCGCCTTGTGGTGTCTTCTATTCAGAAAATATTGTTGCGCTGCCTTTGGCCCCATTCGCACATCGGTCCGCTACTGCCGCCATCTCACAGGCCAACGGGGCGCCCCACGCCGACTTTCAGCATTGTAGGATGGCCACACCAGTGCGACAACTTGCTGGACACCACCTCGGTGCCATCCGGATCTTGGCGCGTTGTGCTGCCTTCGGCCTATTCGCACATCGGTCCGCTACTGACGCCGCCTCACGTGCCAACGGATTTTCTACGCTTTTTATACCCTATGCCGCATAATAGGTCATGTGACTTGTTTATAAAACTTTTCATTGGTTCATTTTACTTTTGGTTTCCTAATGATGGAAGGCTTGATCATATGACCTAAAAATAACACTTTTCATTGGATGAAAACTATTTTTTTTTCCCAAACGATGAAAGCCCCACCTTGTTTCTGGATGTTTCAGACTGAAGCTGGCGTCAGCATGAAAGCACCACCATCTCGTGGCTTTGTCGTGGTCATTCCGCGAGCAATCATGGCAGCCGCTCCCCACCGGAAGCCTGCAGGAGTCGGGGGCCCCCAAGACTTTTGTAGAATCCTCAAGGCGGAGGGGACGCTTTCGAGAATGGGGTCCAAGACCTAGCAGACAAGCGTCCGATTTCCAAGGTGTCCCAGGGCCATTTCAGTGGACCAGGCCCAAAAAGGAAAGAGCCTGCCGCCATTTTGAGAGTCCTGTGACAGCCGCCTATCGCTGCACCGCAAGAGTGGGCGCAACTCAGCTGAATTGCGGATTTTGACACAGTGGACCAAAAGCGGACGGAATGGCAACTGAAACGGTAAAGGGGCGCCCCACTACAGCAGACGAGGCTCCACCTGGGGAGGCCCGTTCACGCCGCCTCCCCCCCCACCGGGGCGCCCCACGCCGTTATTCGGAGGAAGGCAACTCAGCTGAATTGCGGATTTTGACACAGTGGACCAAAAGCGGACGGAATGGCAACTGAAACGGTAAAGGGGCGTCCCACTACAGCAGACGAGGCTCCACCTGGGGAGGCCCGTTCACGCCGCCTCCCCCCCCCCCGGGGCGCCCCACGCCGTTATTCGGAGGGCGGCAACTTACTGGACATCACCTTGGTGCCATCGTTCTGCTGCCTTGGAACTATTCGCACAACAGACCGCTACTGATGACCCACCCCCCGCGACGCCCCACGCCGGATACCGAAATCAGTGCGGCACCCAGCCAACATCACCTGGGTGCCGTCCAGAAATCTGAACGTTGTGCTGCCTTGGGACTATTCGCACAACCGACCGCTACTTCCTTCTTTTTCCCTAAAAATGTTTAAATGTTTTTACTGTTTTTGTTTTGTTGTATATATTTATAAGTTATTAAAGTTTTATAATCCTACTACTTTGTTGGAGTGCTATATATTTTTAATGTGACACATAATTGTAAAAACTTTGATGTACAAAGAGTCATCCCTGGAATCTTCCGCTTCAGGCTCGGTCCCCTCCCCAATCACAATACAGGATGGTTTTCAGATAGTAGGAACGCGTGTGGTGTGACGGATCTCATCGGGTGTGGGCCTTGATCTACTATAACTCCTTTGAAGAGGGGTAATTCTTTACAGCTGGGGCCATAAACTACATCTGCAGGGCTAGCTGATAGCCTGGGACCGGCCTGGACAATCGGACACAGAGGAAGAGGAGTGTCAGAGGTTGCGGTAGTGAATAGGGCGAAAGGGAGGTGTCAGGCGGGCACAGGGTGTGATTCTCAGGGAAGAGCAGCGCAGATGGGGGGAGGTTTATTGCCCATGCATAAGACAGAGAGCGGGGGTGACCACTGCCTGGGGGAGATGCTTGCGAGGGTGGGGAGCCATGCTAAGGATCGACAGCGTGCAGAGAGTGGGTCTGGTCAAGTCATCTAAAATGGCTGCCGTGCACGACAAAAGTGTGGCATTTGAAAAAAGGCAAGATGGCGCAGACAATGTTTTTCAACACTTCCTGATTTCCTTCTAATCGAACGTTAACAGACGTTGGGGCATATTACCAAAGTTAAGCGATATTTATCCCTAACGATGCTTAGCAACGAATTTTTTACCGCTAAGCATCGTCAGAAATTATCGCAGATAAACCTTGCTATTATCAAGGTTTATCGCAAATGCGATAAAAAACGGCCGCAATGCATTAATATCGCTGAAAAGTCAGCGATATTCATGCATTACCGAGCTAATGCTCTTAGCCATGTTATCCACCTCCCATTGGATAACATGGCTAAGAACTGCTCAGGGCAGGTGTTACTTTTTGGAGATATTCGCGCTTAGCGCGAATATCTCCAAAAGTTGGTAATAGGAGATAGCGATGTTAGCGACTGTTTCCAGTCGCTAACATCTTGGCATGCCCACTTTGCATGTCATTAGTGATAAATATCACTGACATGCAAAGTGGGGCCCAAGATGGTCGCTATCTCCTACTAGCGGTCGCTAACTGGTGTTAGCGACAGCTAGGTAATACGGAGATAATTTTATCTCCGCTTTCTTGGCTTTTAAAGCCAAAAAAGCGGAGATAAACCCCCTTGATAATATGCCCCGTTATCTCTCCCACACTACCGGTCCCCCTGGGCTTAAACGCCGAGATGGTAGGGACTGCATCCCGTGAAGATAGGCCGAGACGTCACTCAGCAGAAAAAAAAGTTTAAAAAAAGTCTATAAACATACAATAAGTTAAAAGTCAATCATTCTTCATTCCTTGTAGTACGCTCCCCAGTCCGCTTCCCGTTACGCTAACCGGGCGCACCCCACCAAAAAAACGTTTTTTTTTTGCCCCGCGGAGCCCTTTTAAAGCCTCCACATCAAACCTATGGGGTCAGGGAGGATCTACTATGCACCCTTATGGTCATTTGCCCCTTCGCTTTGGCCTCCTCTTGTCTCTCGATCCTACCGAGAGACAAGATGGCGGCCACTACGGACTGTTTGGAATGTTTACAGACGCCGGAGAACCAATCAGCTTCGCTTCACAAAGCTCCGTAACGCGAAAAGTACGCGAACTGGAGCGCTGCCCGTTCCGCTGTTACAGATATATATCTTTTTTTGAACGTTAATTTCTCAAAATCCACTGGAGCACATATATTGAGACCTAGCAAAGGCACATCGGGCTACCAGTCCCTACAATTTTGCCAAGTTTCGTGCAAATCCATTCAGCCGTTCGGGCTAAAAGTGAGGCCAACCGCCCTATGGAAAACTCAATGTTAAAAACACGTTTTGGGACCCCCCTTTTTTCTCTGCCCCCCCTTGACGAAACCCCCCAAATTTTTAGGGGCTGCTCAGAAACAAAATGTTCCATTTTCCTGAAAATTTCAGCCAATTCCGTCCACAAACGCCAAAGTTATTAGACATAGAATTTTCAAAAATCCCATAGAGAAAAAATCCTAACTATATATACCTACTGGCGACCGCCAGTAGGTAATATATATATATATACTAGCAGCCCGTCCCGACGTTGTCCGGGTATGAAATAAAATGTGTGTAATGTGTGTATTTAGATACGGTCATTCACGTGTTCCCCCGCTTGAGGCCCAGCTGCAGCCCTTGTTTATGTTAGCAGGCGCGTGTCCCTCCCGCTTGAGGCCCAGCTGCAGCCCTGGTTCATGTTAGCAGGCATATGTAATTAGTGTAGTGATCCGCCACCTGAGCCCGGCTACAGCCCTGGCTGATGTTAGCAGGCGCGTGTAGTTTGGTTTAACGTGATAGTTCAGTAACAGCGCGCATGAGAGGCTGCAGTAATTGTCTTCGCAGTCACGCTCAGTCGTGTGTGCCCCCGCTTGAGGGCCAGCGGCGACCGTCTAATAATTAGAATTGTGTGAGTCTTGAATGATTGTTTCCCGCTGTTCTTATTTTTTTATGAATCACACCGATGCTCTTCGGCCCGAGTGCTTTTTAGACGCCCCCAGGCCAAGGCACACACTGCATTCGGCACCCCCAGTATGTGTGACACAACGGGCAGTCCCCCAAGGGAGTCTTGCGAATGGTTACTTACCACGCTTCGAGGTGAATGCCTTTGTGACGCCCCCAGCACACGGCCACAGCAGACGATCTGATTAATGTACGACCCAGATGGCATGAAGTGCGGAACATAGCACACGCCCCGGGCATTTGTCATGCCCCCAGCGTGCCCCTTGATGCGGCGCAATTGCGTAATTGGCTCTTCCATTGGCATGAAGGGCGGATACCCGCCCACAGCGCGGACACACGCCCACAGCGTTTGTCACGGCCCCAGCGTGTCACGCCCCCAGCGTGTCCCTTGATGCGGTGCAATTACGACTCACATGGCATGAAGGGCGGAACGTACCACACGCCCCCAGCATTTGTCACGCCCCCAGCATACGCTCACAGCAGAACGCAGACACACCCACAAGGCACTGCTTTGCTGGCACGGTTCTTTTACCTTTTAAATGTATATGGTGGCCGTCTGCATAGCCTATGTCCTTCTGCTGCAACTGCCCTTTCCAACGCTGTATTGGGTGTTGTAATGGTGCTGTGGTTACTGAGATTACCCGCCTCAAAGGTTTGGGCTCTCTCTTTATAATATTAGTATGGATATATATATATATATATATATATACTAGCGGCCCGCCCCAACGTTGTCCGGGGATGAAATAGAATGGCTGCAAGGGTTGTAATAGGCAAGGCAAATTTATTTCAAAACTTGCCTGTGCGTCCGCTTAGAAGCCCTGGTTCGGTACCGCTGAAGGTGAGCGTGTGCTCTTCTGTTTGTTGCCCTTGCCGCAATATGCGAACGTGTGTGTCCGCTCCAGCCGACGCCCTGATCGCCGCAAAATGCACGCACTCCCCAAACACGGCGCGGTGCACTTAGAAGCCCCAAATCGCGTCAATGGCCAACGCCACAACTCCTGCTTCTGAATGCTTCCGGCGTCTCCGACGGCACACGCCCACAACAATGCCGAAGGGCACGCCCACTCGTGTTAGAACACTAGTCCCACACAGAACGCTTATCGCAAGCTGTATAATACCGCAGGCTTTTGCCGAATGCACACGCCCATCACTGTATGCACACACCCATCGCTTTACAGCAGAACGCACACGCCCACAATGGACTACTTTTTCCCAAACGTTATTTTTCCCTTCTAATGTATATGTTGGGCTGGTGTATAGCCTATGTCCATCTGCTGATACTCTCCTTTCCAATGCTGTATTGGGTGTTCCGGTTGGCGCTGT
Organism: Lissotriton helveticus; assembly: GCF_964261635.1. Classification (NCBI taxonomy): domain Eukaryota; kingdom Metazoa; phylum Chordata; class Amphibia; order Caudata; family Salamandridae; genus Lissotriton; species Lissotriton helveticus. The sequence goes on from NC_136068.1 coordinate 769,047,243, forward strand.
GGTTCCGGAGCTTACCCGCCTCAACTGTTTGGGCTCTCTCTTTATAATATTAGTATGGATATATATATATTGATACCCCTCGGTTCCTTTTCGCCAGAATTTGCAGCGCGCTCTCGCCGGTTCGTAAATCTCCGTGGCAGAACCACGCCGCATTTAAATCCACAACCAATTCCCCCAGCTGGGAGAAAAACGTGACAAACTCGCGTTTGTCTTCACTTATGTGCTTTTTTATTTAATCCTCACAGCATGGAGTTTCTCAAGCAGGCAGGCACAAATCTACGCGTTTCGGGATAGCATATCCTTTGTTCACGATCAATTTGGCTTCAGGCTCTCAGTCTCAATATAGTGAGTCACATTATTACATCATTTCCTGTTTGATGTTATTTTGACCCTCGGCCTTATGGATGATGTAGTTTTTTGCAATTTTGTTTATACATTTTTTTATCCATCTGCATAGCCTATGTCCTTCTGCTGCAACTGCCCTTTCCAATGCTGTATTGGGTGTTGTGATTGGTGCTGTGGTTACTGAGATTACCCGCCTCAAAGGTTTGGGCTCTCTCTTTATAATATTAGTATGGATATATATATATATATCAAATGATGGGAGCCCCTAGTACAATCTCTCCCATCATTTGTCCTAGACACTAGTGATTTTTTATGACAAATCAGTGACATTGAGTGGTCTTCTAATTACCTCATGCTGGGCTTAGATGTTTGTAGTCTGTATACCAGTATTCCGCAAACTCTAGGCTTGGAAGCCTGTAGACAGTTCTTCAAGAACAGACCGTTATGTTTCCTTCAACACACCGAGATGTTACTCAAGATGATTGAGCTATGCTTGAGTAATAATTTCTTCCTTTTCGACAACAACATCTATAGGCAAATCCAGGGGACGGCGATGGGGACCTGCTTCGCCCCCAGCTTCGCAGGTATCTACCTGGGCTGGTGGGAGGAGCAGGTAGTCCATAAGATCGGGCTGTTTAAAGACCACGCCGTCCTCTGGTTACGCTATATAGATGACATCTTTTGTGTGTGGAGTGGCACTGATACACAAGCAATTGAATTTGTGGAATCATTAAATAACAACCAAATGAATCTCCAATTCACACATCAGATAAGCAAAGACACCATGGAATTTCTAGACCTCAAACTAGAGGTAGAAAACAATACTATTGTGAGCTCTTTGTTTAGAAAAGCCACGGCTGGCAACAGCCTACTTCATGCAGGCAGCTGCCATCCACGTAACCTAATACACAGCATACCATTTGGGGAACTATTACGAGCACGCAGAAATTGCAGTACAGCTGATAAATTTGAGAAAGAGAAAGAAACGATGAGGGAAAGATTCTTGACACGGGGCTACAGCCCCAAAAGTGTAAAAGAGGCCATCACTAGAGTAGAGGCTCTCAAACGTCAGGAACTTTTATTCCCCAAGACAGATAACTCTCAGATTAAACCAAAAGAAACAAGATTCATCACTACCTATAATACACATGCTTGGGAAGTGAAAAAAAGCCTCAATACATTTTGGGAGGTCTTAAAGACTGATAATGATCTGAGAGACTGCATAGGAGATCACCCATCCTTAACTTTCCGTAAACCGAGGTCACTACGTGACCAATTATGCAGTAACATGATCCCAAACCCCAGAAAGGGTAATGCAGTCAAAGGCTTTTTTACGTGTAATCAATGCAAAGGCTGCAGATTTAGCAGCAGCATCAAATCATTAAAATTCAACAGTAATGAAGCTCCATGGGTCATACAAAAACATTTAAACTGCAATACTGAATACGCCATCTATACTTTGAAATGCCCATGTTCAAAGTACTATATTGGGAGTACCATCCACAAAGGTAAGAAGCGGGTGTTAGAACACCTGAGAGCGATTGGTAAAAATGACAAAACTTACCCTGTAGCTCGCCACTTTCACGAGCATCATAAAAGCAATGCCAATCTTGTCAAATTCGCAGTCATTGATTGTGTTCCCCCTAATAAAAGAGGAGGGAACAGACTACTAGAACTTAGGAAATTGGAGTCCAAATTTATTATCAGATTCAACACCATGGTGCCCCATGGGTTGAACATGGACGAGGAAATGTCAGTGCATTTACATTAAAATTCAAACTAAATTGTAAAGAACTTTTGCTGCTATTAACCTTCTGATTGCTGTTCTTAGAATTTTGTGTGCTTTCTTCATAAAGCACTTCTTTGATTATGAAGATTTTAATAGGACTTTGCCTTTATTATCTTAGGTATTACAGATGTATATACAAGACTGATAGATGAAGGACCATGCTGATGACCAAGAATGCAGTAGTCCACTGGGGCAAAATTATGGCTGACCCAACTTTAATTTTGTTTGGATGAACTTTAATGGTGTTTGGAAGAATTATTTTGTACTCACATAAGCAGAAAAGGCCCACTAGGGCAGGACTTTTTGTTGAGCAGTAGTGTCTTATTATGACTAATGTTTCCTAAATTTAATACAGTGAATATGATGATATTTAATATTTCACGCATTGAGCACGTTCAATTTGAACAGCTCAAATGGCTAAGAGACCTCATACGCACGCTGTCTTTTGAGACCGGAGGTTCGAGTCTTTTAGTTGCCGAGTTTTTTGTAACTTTTTGTAACTATTTGGTTATTCTATTTTATAGCAAAGCTTTAGGCAACTCATAATTAATTAATGGAGTATAAGGTCAATTTGACATAAATGACAAATGTATATTGATGAGAGCACTAGTCCATTGGCATTTGGGTCACAAGCTGCGAATAGCTCAATAACAAATGTACTATACACATTGCTTTGGCTATCGCCATGTTAATACTTCAAATGAAAATTATATACGTAAAGCAAAAACGTAGGATGTTTGAAGGCGTAGTATTTTGTTTATGTTTTTTATCACGTGACATATTCGTTTATTTTATTATCCATATTGAAACGCACAAAGTTTGCCCGTGATGAAGGAGTAGAATCACTCCGAAACGCGTAGGACGTTGTGTCTGAAATAAACCTGCACTAAGAATAGAGGCCACGGCTCCTGTGTTGTTCTTTTCCGCGATCGAAGGAGAGAATACGCCGGTTGGATGTGTATATATATATATATATGTCGAATCTTGTCGCAATGAACAGCAAGCAGTTCAAAGAAAATCCTCAGCAACAAAGAGCCGACCCAAAAAGTGCTGGTGAAAGAAGTCTTTATTCCGTGAAAGCCAGCGCTGCCGCCATGACGCGTTTCGCCTCCAAGGAGGCTTGATCACATGACAAACTGCGTACAACATGCTCGACCATTTAAAGTGACAGTGCATTACCTCGTGTCATAGACATGAAAGAAATATTTTGAACCACGTTTGCTGCAAAATACAAACGGAAAAAAGGGGGAAGGAGAATACAGCCCAAGTGGGCTACCTTGATTCAAAATAAAGCAATAAACATATTTACAATCAATTGTATATCTGAATTTAAAAAGTATACGATAGAAACATGTAAAAATTGCAAAATTTGATCAATACAAGAACACGAAAATCATTATGTACATGATAAATTAATTCATCTATGTACAATCTGAAGTGTCCACATCTCAAACGATTTTTCCGTCATGTATAAAAAAAATGATGAAGTATTTACAAATAGTGCAAATAAGCAAATCCAATAGCAGCAAGAGTAATGACACGCAATATATGTTATTTTATAGAATAAAGCCCCAGTGGGCAAGTCACCATAATAGTCATAGGCATGGAGGTGCATATAAAGTGCAAAAGTGAACAAAGTGCAAAGAAATATTCATAAGTGATTCCAAGGTTAAAATCAAAAACAGTTAAATACTGAAGTAAAAAAACAAGAAATTCATCATATGTACATCAAAAGATTGATTTGCAGGGAACAGTACAAAGAATGCTAAAATATCCGGACAGGCATAAACAGGCATCAAAAATGGGGGCTAGAGACAAGTGTAAAGGTCTTCCCTGTCGTTGAGGCCATTAGGATTCTTGGTATTTAGCTCCAGAATGTATCGGGTCTCAAGTAGACGGAGCTTGGCCTCACGATCCCCTCCTCTCCTTGATACCTCGACACAATCAATTAAGAAAAATAGAAGTGAGTCAGGGACCCCTGAATGTTTGTCCTGAAAATGCCTGGCAACCGGATAGTTTTGGTCGTGACCTGAAATTGCCCGTATGTGTTGGAGTATTCTTTTGTGGGCGGGCAGCTTGGTGCTGCCCACATATTGTAGCCCACAAGGGCACTCCAACACATAAACGACAAATTCCGTTTTACATGTAAGCCACTTTGAAATGGCAGTCGGATGCTCAAAAAAAGGACTTTTAAAGTGTGTCCTATTGCTGCCAAACCGACAGGCCTTGCATTGGGGGCAGGTCTTAAAGCCCTTCTTTAAAGCTGACCAGGTGGCTGAAACCTTAGGTTCCAGAGTGTTACTGACCAGAGCTTTGGACATAGAAGGGGATCTTCTGAAGGTCAAGGTTGGCTTGGTGTCCACCATATGACCAATCACGGGGTCACTAAGGACCAAATTCCAATTCCTATTGATAATTTTTCGAAGTGCCCCATGTTGTCTATTGAATGTTAAAATAGCCCTGGTCGAACATGTTTGAGCATCCTTGGTCACATCATTATTCAGTTGGGCATTCTTAGTTCTAGGTATTAATGCCTCCTGCCTACTCATGGAATTAGAACGAGTGATAGCCTTTGCCAGTATTTCAGTGGAGTAGCCCCTAGCTAGGAAGCGTAATCTGCAAGCCTCTTGCGCAGCCGCGCATTCGGCATTTGTACTGCAGATTCTCCTTATTCGAAGCATTTCCCCGAAGGGAATACTTCGAATTAGGTGTGCTGGATGTTGGCTATTAGAGTGCAGGATAGTGTTTCCTGCACTCTGCTTCCTGTAAAGTCTAGTATTTAAGTTGGTACCCTCCACCATTACCTCAACATCTAAGAAACAGATGGATTCAGTGCTAAAGTTCGCTGTAAAATTAAGATTAATGGTATTCAAATTAATCAAATCAACAAACTTCTTGGCCTCTTCTACTTCACCCCTCCAAATCAAAAAAACATCATCAATGTAACGCAAATAAAGAACAATATTGTTAGAAAATAAATCACGGTGTTGCCCGACTAGGACCTGTTCCTCCCACAGCCCAACGTGGAGACACGCGTAGCTGGGTGAGAAACAGGCCCCCATCGCCACACCTCTAACCTGATGGTAAATAGCGCCATTGAAAATGAAGAAGTTTTGTTCCAGGCACATTCTGGTCATGTCCACCAGCATTTTATTATGTGCCGATGGGAGGGGTAAGTCTTTGTTCAAGTAGTGGGCCAAGGCCTTGAGTCCATCTTCATGTCTAATGGAGGTATAGAGAGATGAAACATCCAAAGTTACCAGAACCATGTTATCCTCCCAAATGAAATTGTCAATCCTAGCAAGAAAATCAAAAGAGTCCCTGACATAGGAAGGAAGGGCTTTAACATGGCTTTGTAAGAAAAAGTCAATGTATTTAGACACTTTTTCCAGAGAACTGTCTATGGCCGAGATGATTGGACGGCCAGGTGGTACATGGTTATCCTTATGAATCTTGGGAAGTAAATACCAGGAAGGGATGACAGGATAGTCCTTTTTAAAGTATTTGAATTCATCATGAGTGAGCAAACCCGCACTCCTCCACACATGTAGTTTTTGATGTTGTGAAGTCCACGCATTTTTGACAATCTGTATATTGCTTTTACGATAGCAGGATATATTCACTGGACAAAACATAGGTTTCAGCAGGGACGTTATAGTTAGTTGGACATTTCACTCGTACAAAACCAGGGAAATTTGGCCGTTATAGTTAGTTGAGCTAACTATAACTCGCGCCCCTGCAATGCACTGCTGATGATATCACATATTACATCACTCATGACATGATCAGTAACATCACTCATGACATCTCAAATTACATCACTGATGACATCATCCAGTGATTGAGTCTACCTAAAGAGTTTAAATATGCTTTATACATATATATGCCAAGGTGTATTGAAGAATGAGTGGGTATATGAGTGTCTGAATGGATGATTTAATAGGTGCATGTCTGACTGTATAAGTGAGTGATTAAACGTGTCTTATTAATATATGGGTGACTGGCTAATCTGTATGAATGTCTGTATCAGTCGGTCAGTTGGTGTGTGCTTGGGTTGGTGAGTAGCTACATAAGTATCTATATATCGTTTTTTAATTGGTTGTCTGAGTACCTGAATGGGAGTGTCAGAGTCTGTGTGGGTGGGCAGGGTGTGTGTGTGACTCCCTGCATGGATATGTGACTGGGTGATTCACTGGGTGTGCAGGTTCAAGAGTTCATCTGTGAGGAGCTATATGGGTGGGTGAGTGTGTGTATAGCTGTGTTGGTGAGTGAATGGATATCTCAGTGGTACATTAGTGGTACATCTGTGAGTAACTACATATGTGAAAGGCAGTGTATGATTATATGTGAGAGTGAGTGATTGTGAGAGTAGATGTGTGGATGAGTGTGTGCTAGTGTCAATGATTGTATAAGAGAGTAAGTATGTGTTAGTATATGTATAAATAAGTGAGGTGGTGTGTGTATAACTGTGTAGATGAGTAAATGGGAGTGTGATTGATTCTTTGCATTATTGGCTAGCTGTGTGAATAATTCTATGGGTGAGTGGCAGTGTGTTAGTGTCTGTATGGGTGTATGAGTACATATGATAGTAACTGTATTGATAAGTATTAATGAGTGACTGTATGGATGAGGGAGTTTATGTGTGTGCAGACCTATGAATCAGTGAGTGGGTATGTAGTAACTGGTATTGGTGTGTCTATGGTTTCGAGAATGGCTGTCTGTATTTTAGAGTGGATGTATCAAAGATTACATTAGGGTGTGAGGAGGTGCATCAGACTATCGCGTGGATGATTTCATTAGTGATATCATCAGTGATGTCATTTGAGATGCCATCAGTAATATCATCAGCGATATCACTGACCATGTCATGATTGATGTAATATGTGACATCATCAGCAGTGCATTGCGGGGGCACGAGTTATAGTTACCTCAACTAACTATAACGGCCGAATTTCTCTGGTTTTGTACGAGTGAAATGTCCAACTAACTATAACGTCCCTGAAACCTATGTTTTTTTAGTGAATTTCAAAGGTATTTTAACTGCTAATTTCTAACTATAAAGTCCCTGAAACCTATGGTTTTTTCAGTCAATTTCGAAGGTTTAATAAATGCTAAATACTAAGTATAAAGCCCCTGAAAACGATGTTTTTTTCAGTGAATTTTGCAAAGGTTTTTTAAATGCTAATTTCTAACTATTCGTACAGAGGTAGGACATGTGCAGAAAGAGGAAAAAAATCAGATAAAGGTGCAGAAAGAAGGAAGAGATATGCAGAAAGAGGCAAGAGAGGTGCACAAACAGGTAGGAAAGGTGCAGAAACGGAACAAGGGTGCAAAAAGAGGCAAGAGAGGTACAGAAAGAGGGAAGAGGGGTGCAGAAAGTGGCAAGAGGGGTGCAGAAAGAAGCAAGTGAGCTGCAGAAAGAAGCAAGAAAACTACAGAAAGAGGCAAGAGAACTGCAGAAAGAGGCAAGAGAGTTGCAGAAACAGGTGAAAGGGGTACAGAAAGAGGAAACAGGTGTGCCAAAAGAGGCAAAAGAGGTGCAGAAAGACGGAAAAGGGGTACAGAAAGAGGCAAGAGGGATGCAGAAATTTGCAAAAGAGGTGCAGAAAGAAGCAGGAGCAGTGCAGAAAGAACCAACAGAGGTACAAAAAGAGGCAAGAGGGGTGCAGAAAAAAGTAGGAGAGGTGCACAAAGAGGCAAGACAAGTACAAAAAGAGGCAGGATGGGTGCAGAAAGAAGGAAGAGAAGTGCAAAAAGAAGCAACATAGGTGCTGAAAGAGGCACAAATGGTGTAGAAAGAGCAAGAGAAGTTCAGAAAGAAGCAACACAGGTACAGAAAGAGGCAAGAAAGGTACAGAAAGAGGGAGCAGGGGTACAGAAAGACGCAAGAGAGGTACAGAAAGAGAAAAAAAGGTGCAAAAAGAGGCAAGAGGGATGCAGAAAGAAGCAAGTGAAGTGCAGAAAGAGGCAACAGAGGTGCAGAAAGACGGAAGAGAGGTGCAGAAACAAGCCAGAGAAGTGCAGAAAAAGGCAAGAGAATTGCTGAAAGAAGCAACAGATGTGTGGAAAGATGCAAGAGAAGGGCAGAAAGAGGCAAGAGGGATGCACAAAAGGGAAGAAGGGTACAGAAAGAAGCAATAGAGGTACAGAAAGAAGCAAGAGAGGTCCAGAAAGAAGCAAGAGAGGTGCAGAAAGAGGGAAGGCGAGTACAGAAAGAGACAACAGGGGTGCAGAAAGAGACAACAGGGTTGCAGAAAGAAGAAAGAGAGGTACAGAAAGGGAAAAAGGGGTGCAAAAATAGGAAAGAGGGGAGCAGAAAGAAGCAAGTGAAGTGCAGAAAGAGGCAACAAAGGTACAGAAAAATGCAAGAGAACTGCAGGAACATGCAAGAGAAGTGCAGAAAGAGGTAAGAGAATTGCTAAAAGAAGCAACAATGGTGTGGAAAGAAGCAAGGGAAGTGCATAAAGAGGGAACATGGGTGTAGAATGACGCAAGTGAAGTACATAAACAGGCAGTAAAGGTGCAGAAAGAGGCAAGAGAGGTGCATAAACAGGCAGGAAAGGTGCAGAAAGAGGGAACAGGGGTGCAGAAAGACTCAAGAGAGGTGCAGGAAGAGAAAAAGGGGTGCAATAATAGGCAAGAGGGGTGCAGAAAGAAGCAAGTGAGGTGAAGAAAGAGGCAACTGATGTGCAGAAAAACGCAAGAGAGGTGTAGAAGCAAGCAAGAGAAGTGCAGAAAGAGGCAAGAGAATTGCTGAAAGAAGCAAGAGAGATGTGGACAGAAGCAAGAGAAGTGCAAAAAGAGGCAAGTGAGGTACAGAAATGGGCAAGAGAGGTGCAGAAAATGTCGAGAGAAAAGCAGAAAGAGGCAAGATGGATGCAAAAAAGGGAAGAAGAGTACAGAAAGGAGCAAGAGAAGTACAGAAAGAAGCATGAGAAGTGCAGCAAGAAGCAAGAGAATTGCAGAAAGAGAGAAGCTGAGTGCAGAAAGAGACAACAGGGGTGCACAACAGGGTGCAGAAAGAAGCAAGAGATGTGCAGAAATAGGCAATAAAAGTGCAAAAAACGGCAGGTGAGGTGCAGAAAATGTCAAGAGAAAAGCAGAAAGAGGCAAGATGGATGCAACAAAGGGAAGAAGGGTAGAGAAAGGAGCATGAGAATTGCAGCAAGAAGCAAGAGAAATGCAGAAAGAGACAAGCTGAGTGCATAAAGAGACAACAGGGGTGCAGAAAGAGACAACAGGGGTGCAGAAAGAAGTAAGAGATGTGCAGAAATAGGCAGTAGAAGTGCAAAAATAGGCAGGCGAGGTGCAGAAGAAGGCAAGAGAACTGCATAAAGAGGCAAGAGAGTTGCAGATACAGACAAAAGGGGTACAGAAAGAGAGAACAGGTGTGCAGACAGAGGCAAGAGAGGTGCAGATAGAGGCAAGAGAGGTGCAGAAAGAGGAACGAGGGATGCAGAAAGAGGCAACAGATCTGCAGAAAATAAGTGCCCTGTTCAACACTCCACTCTCTCACTGCCCTGCTTCAGGCCCCTCCCTCCCTGTTCTTGTGCTCCAAGCCCTCCATACACACTGTGCTGATGATTTAACTGGTTTAAGCACATTTACATTGGGCCCAGCCACCGTTCTCACTGCCCTCATTGACTATGCAAGCACCTATTCACTGTCTTGCTGTGTGTTCACCCTCACTGTACCGACACAACCCGAGTGCCCCTCAATGACCAACTAGTGACCAACTGGTGGTTTGCCCCTTCACTTCCAAGCCACTTCAAAACTACTTTCCTGCTCCACGCTCACCCATCACAGCCTTGTTTCATTCTTTGACCCCTCACTGCCATGTTCGAGACTATGCTCCCCACTGCCCTGCTACACACTCACTCCATACAACTGCACTCCACACTCACAACCTCACTACTGCCCCTCTTGAGTCTAAGTCCTCCTTGCTCCCCTGGTTAAGGCTCTGCCTCTGACTGACCTGCCCCATACTCAGCCCACTCACTACCCTGTATCATTTTCAGCCCCCCTCCTCTTTTCTGCTCTTCAGTCTGAGCATTCCTCGCTCCTGGTCCAGCCTCAGAGCCCTCACTACCTTCTCAATGTCCGGCTCCATACTCAGCTCCTCACAGCTCAGCTAAGCTCAGCTCCACACTTAACTCTTCACTGTCCCTCCTCAATTTGAGCCTACCTCTCTCCCTGGTCCAGTCTCAGTCCCTCCTGCCCAGCTTCGATCTCAGCACTCGAGCTGCCCCTCTCTATACTCAGCCCCCTCACATCCATGCACCATACTCAGTTCCATCAATGCCCCGATCCAAACCCACCCCCGCACTGTGGTTCCATGTTGTGGAACACCTTCAACCAATCACGGGTTTGCGGCCATCTGTGCATTGCATTCTGGGATTTGTAGTATTACTTTTAACAGGGTAAGCACTGGCTCAAAAATCCCAGCGTGGGCATCGACTTTGGCCTAAACAGTCATGACTCACTACCGAATGACGGTATCGGGCATGACACTAGGATAGTGGTTAGTTCTTTTTTTTTTTACGGAGATTTATATAGCGCAATCTTGACCCGAAAGTATTGGGTATCAGAGAGCTTTACACAAGCACAAGCTGCATTACATCATGAGGACACATTCATTTTTGTTAGACACAAACAGCCTACTATTATGACAACAGGGTATCCAGAAACAAAATTGAAGTTTACATCGAAAATAATGAAGTACATACCACCTTACACCGCAAGAGTACTGCAGCCAATGCTGTCCTACACGCTGAAAGTTTCCATCAAACTAGCCTGATCAATAAAATCTCTTATGGGGAATTTCTCAGGATAAAAAGAATATGCTCCCACGAAGAAGAATGGCAGAGGAATCATCGATTGGCAACCGGCAGATTAAAACAAATATCATCCAAAAATTGTTACCGCCTCCCTAGAAAGAACAATGGGACTACCCAGAACTGAATGATTTAAAGAGAGAAACCCCCAGTGCAGAAATTAAACAAATGAGCAAAAAATCTGTTTGATAACAACATATTCCACAGAAAATCACCAAATCATGAAAATAATGCGCAATAACTGCCATATACTACATCTAGATTCAACAGTAGCTGAAATAGTAGGAGACCATCCAAGTATAAAATTTTGACGGGCAAAAAATCTCAAGGATCAGCTAGTCCACAGTCATTTTCACCAGAAAAAGAAGCAGGGGACATGGTTGATACCCAAAGGCTTTTTTAAATGTACTAAATGTAAAGTCTGCACAATTGCCAGGAATACCAAAGAAATAACAATGGCAAATAAACGGGTTTGGAAAATCCAACAATTGACTAATTTTAAAAGTCAATTTGTGATATATATTATTGACTGTCCTTGTTCCTTAAAATACTTGGGCAGTACAATATGTGAGTTAAAAAACGTATCCTTGAACATGTAAGGGCCATAATCAATACGTATAGGAGTAATGCAGTTGCAAACATATGGAAAAATATCATGGGGGCAACTGGAAAGATTTGAAATTCTATGCCGTGGAAACAGTGGAAAGACATCCGACAGGGGGAGACAGAGAAAAAATCTTGAGGCAGAAAGAATCAAAACACATCTTGAACATCCGAACTCTAACGCCCAATGGATTGAATCAGGACGAGGAACTCCACTATCATTTGTAGAACTTGCTAAATCTCCAGTAATAGTTGTAATTTTAGATTACCTTCCAAATGTACGCATTCCTCATGTTTTAATAATTGTTTAGGGTATAAGATTTTTAATTTCTCATTTGTTTTATTATGTTTAAAGATGAACACACGAAGAAATTGAAGTAAGATGAAATAAGAAGATTGAGTGAAAACGAGACAAGTGCAGAAAGAGAGAAGCTGAGTGCAGAAACAGACAACAGGGGTGCAGAAAGAGACAACAGGGGTTCAGAAGACAGTAGAATTAGTGAAGAATTAAATGAAGCATATTAGATTTGACAATCAAGCACAGAAAGGGTTGAACTAAATTATAGCTGCTCATGAATTAGTTTATGGAGGAGGTAAGAATTTGAGCATACCTAATAATAAGTTTTTGCCCACTGGAGTGCAGGATCTGGGATAAATAACATTGACCCACTGGAGGGGAGGATTTTGATTCAGAAAAATAGGTAGACCCATTTGAGGGCTGTCACTTCCTATATATTTTGCATACTAGAAAGCAGTGACTCAGAGATTTAGCCTGTGAGAACAGAACCACAATTTGAAATGTGGTTACTTAAAGGCTTCAATGATAAATGCGGATTGAAATTTAAGCAATGAAAATGTAAAATATTCAATGTTAAACATAAGTACTGTGAAATTGCATGTGTTTTATAATTTGTTTTTTAAATATTTTTTTTCACTATTGGTGTCTATGCAATGTACTACATTATCCAGAATGCTCAGTACCAGACTGCAGGAAATGATGTAATCGCTTGTCATGGATGTTTAAAATAGAAAAAAATGCTTCCCTGTTTAGTTTGTTTGTCTCGTGAACAAGGTCTCTGCTGTGACTGAAACACATAGAGTTTCTGGCATGCTGAAATAAATCTAAGCTGAAACTGCAGTAAGCTTTGAAATTCCTTTGTTCGAGAGTGCGAGTGAAAAAAGCCCCTCGGGGAAAAGTGGTGCAATTTGAAACGGCTTGGCTCTGCCATATCGTATCCGCACCGCCTTGAGCGCCTGAATTGTCTGAAAATGGGACCGTGTTGAAAGGATATATATATATATATATATATATATATATATATATATATATATATATATATATATATATATATTCACTGAAAAAAACATAGGTTTCAGGGACGTTATAGTTAGTTGGACATTTTACTCATGCAAAAGCATAGAAATTTCGCCGTTATAGTTAGCTGAGCTAACTATAACTCGCGCCCCCGCAATGCACTGCGGATGACATCACATATTACATCATTCATGACATGGTCAGTGACATCTCAAATGACATCACTGATGACATCAGTGTTGACATCATCCAGTGACTATGTGTTTCTATAAAGTTTAAATATGTATTATATATATGCCAAGGTGTATTGAAGAATGAGTGGGTGTATAAGTGTTTGGATGGAGGTGCGTCACTGACTGTTTAAGTGAGTTATTACATGTGTCTTATTGAATGCATGGGTTAGTGACTAAACTGTGTGAATGTCTGTATCAGTCTGTCTACTGTTGTATAAGCTGCTCCATGGGTTGGTTAGTAGCTACATGAGTGTCTATATTGGTTATTGATTGGTTGCCAGAGTATTTGTATGGGTGCCTGAGTGTGTGTGTGTGTGGGTGCGTGGGAGGTGTATGACTCTGTGCATACATGTTTGAGTGATTGATTCACTGGCTGTGTGGGTTCAATAGTGCATGTGGAAACATCTGTATTGGTGGGTCAGTGTGTGTATGGGTGTGTTGCTGAGTGAATGGATGTATCAGTGGTACATGTCCAAGTAACTACATATGTAAAAGTCAGTGTATGTGAGAGTTGGAGTATATAAATGGTTATATGTGAGAGTCAGTGATTGTGAGAGTGGCTGTATAGATGAGTGTTTATTTGTATCAGTGATTGTATAAGAGAGTAATTATGTGTTTGTTTCTGTTTGAATAAGTGATCTGCTGTGTGTATAACACTATAGATCAGTAAATGGAAGTGTGATTGATTCCTTGCATGACTGACTAGGCGTGTGGGTAACTCCATGAATGATTGGCATTGTGTGAGTGTCTGTATAGGTGTTTGAGTGCATATAATAGTGTTGTATTGATGAGTGACTGTATTTATGAGTGATTGTATGGGTGAATGAATGGATGTGTGGGTAGACCTAGGAATCAGTGAGTGTGTATGTAGTAACTGGTATTGGTTACGAAAATGGTAGTCTGTATTTTACAGTGGGTGTATCAAAAGGTTATATTAGACTGTGAGGAGGTGCATCAGATTTTCATGTGGATGATGTCATCAGTGATGTGACTGACCATGTCATGAATGATGTAATATGTGAGATCATCAGCAGTGCATTAAGGGGGCGCGAGTTATAGTTAGCTCAACTAACTATAACAGCAGAATTTTTATGGTTTTGTACGAGTGAAATGTCCAACTAACTATAACTTCCCTGAAACCTATGGCTTTTTCAGTGAATTTCAAAGGTTTTTTAAATGTTAATTTGTAACTATAACGTCCCTGAAACCTATGTTTTTTTCAGTGAATTTCAAAGGTTTTTTAAATGCTAGTTTGTAACTATAACGTCCCTGAAACCTATGCTTTTTTCAATGAATTTCAAAGGTTTTTTGAATGCTAATTTCTAACTATAACATGCCTGAAACATATGGATTTTTCAGTGAATTTCAAACGTTTTTGAAAATGCTGATTTCTAACTATGCCTACAAAGGTGGGACATGTGAAGAAAGAGGAAGAAAAGCGCAGACAGAAGCAAGACAAATGCTGAAAGAGTCAACAGAAGTCCAGAAAGACAAACAAAAGGGCAGGAAGAAGCAACCACTGTGCAAAAGTGCCCCTTGGAGATTTGTAAATTGGGGGATTACAGTCCTGATGGTCCCTGGGGGCCAACTGCCCACCAGGTACACCCAGTAAGCGCCACAGAACTGTGTTACGGAGAGGTGTAAAAAGGGGCATGGCCTCTGAACACCTCTCTGCAACGCAGCTCCCTGTCACATACTAGAGGTACCTAGTGGGCTAGTTGGCCCCCAGGGACCCTCAGGTTTCAAGGGGACCTAATCCCCCAACTTAAAAAGTGGCCAGGGCGCATTTGCACACTTGCTATGACAGGCCCCACCTTGTCCCTGCACCACAATGCAAACGTGCCGAAATAAAAAAAATAAAAAATCTTTTATTGGCCCTGGGGGTCCTTCTGGGACCCCTGAGCAAGCCTAGGGAGTCAGGGTGTTTCTACCCATGCCATCTTCTCTTGTTTCATACCTTTTTTTCTCTGTTTTCTGGTGACTCACTTCTACCGAGCCACAAGATGGCTGCCCACACTTCCTGGTTTGGAGTGTTGACACCCAATCACAGTGAAGCTTGTGCACAGGACTTAGGCTCCGCCCAGATATTGAAACTTTTATTTTTCTAATTTCTCAGCAATCACTGAACGGATTTATACCATTTAAAAAAAGGTTTCTTTCTGATCCAAGAACTACATTTGTGCCAAATTTGGGGTAATTCCATTCAGTAGTTTCGGCTGTAGCCTTGCCCAAAGTTTCCTATGGGAAATTGATATTTGACTCTTATTTTTTGAATTTCTCAAAAATGACTGAACGGATTTACACCATTTAAAGAAAGGTCGCTTTCTGAACCAAGCTCTACCAATCTGCCTAATCTGGGGTAATTCCGTTCAGCAGTTCGGGTTGTAGCTCGTCACAAAATTTCCTATAGAAATTAACATGGGGAAAACATGACCCCCAAACTTTCAGGATAGGAGCTGACCTGGATAGACTTTTTTTTTGAGAATTTCGCAAAGATTCATCAAACGATGCCAAATTTATTAGCAAATCAAAAAATGCTTTTCCTATGGAAACTAGGTTGTAACTATAACTACCTACCTATATATGTTACAGTCAAAGTCTGAAATCCCGGTATTGTATAGAATGCCTAGGTAATGTGTATAGAATGCCTGATGTTTTTCGGCAAACTATGAAATATAAGTTTTTTGTGAAAATGTTACATACTTTTCCTAGGCATTCTATACAATTCCTAGGCATTATACAGAATGACCAGTACCATTTACGCAAAGTGTTAAAAGGCCACATGATGAGATTCCTAGGCATTCGGCAAAGTGTGAAATCCTGGTATTGTATAGAATGCCTAGGTAATGTATAGAATGCCAGATGGTTTAGAGGCAAACTAGGAAATATACGTTTTTTGTGAAAATGTTACAAACTTTTGCTAGGCATTCTATACAATTCCTAGGCATTATACAGAATGACCAGTACCATTTACGCAAAGTGTTAAAAGGGTACAAGATGAGAAGCCTTTATTAATTAATACGCATTTGTAACTGAAAGAACAAAACTGGAATTAAAGCACAGGATATTCTTACCGGAAAACAATGAAAGCAGAACTGAGATTGAAGTACTTGTTACACTAAGAAAGGCCGGAGTAACACGTGGAATTGTACTCACTTTTATTCTTCACACAAAAACACCTTCTATTTTGGCACTTTGATCTTGTACATACATTTCACGACTTAAAGAAGAATGCGAACAGAATATTGTTACCGGTAAAACACAAAGCAGAACTGGCATGACCTACAGAATGCGAACAGAATATTCTTACCGGTAAAACACAAAGCAGAACTGGCATGACCTACTTGTTGCAGCACAAAAACACCTTCTATTTTGGCACTTTGATCTTGTACATACATTTCACGACTTAAAGAAGAATGCGAACAGAATATTGTTACCGGTAAAACACAAAGCAGAACTGGCATGACCTACTTGTTGCAGCACAAAAACACCTTCTATTTTGGCACTTTGATCTTGTACATACATTTCACGACTTAAAGAAGAATGCAAACAGAATATTGTTACCGGTGAAACACAAAGCAGAACTGGCATGACCTACTTGTTGCAGCAGGGAAGGCTAGAGTGACATTTTGAATTGCACTTAATTTTCTTTTTCACACAAAGGCACCTCATATTTTGGCATTTCGTCTTGCACATACACCTGACAAATCCTTGGCCGCTTCCTGTGGACTGAGAAGTAGCTGCAGATCGGAGAGGTATTTCGTGGTCAGGAACGTCTTCAATTCTCATTAAGTTCTTTGGACATACGTGATCTGGCGTAGAGTTGCTTCAAGATTCCTTGTGCAGTTCCAAGTCGGTAAAAGCCTTCTTCCGTCACGTTCATAACAACTGCCAAGAGATTGCGTGAGTC
This sequence comes from Lissotriton helveticus, assembly GCF_964261635.1. NCBI lineage: Eukaryota > Metazoa > Chordata > Amphibia > Caudata > Salamandridae > Lissotriton > Lissotriton helveticus. Next base: position 769,064,272 of record NC_136068.1, read on the forward strand.
ACCCCGCCCTTTGTCGACGTCCGGAATGGGAACTCGCACAGTGGCACCCAAAGGCACGGGAGGAATTTTTTTGTCAGAATCCCTTTTTATTTTTTTGGCCTGAATCTCAAGGTTCAATTTCGATTCCATTTTACTTTGAATAGCTTTCTCAATATTGAAGCAAACATTGCACAAAATGCTAACCCCATAACCTTCTACTTCATCGCCGTCATCGTCTTTAAGAGAATATCCACAGATGGCATGAACGTTTCGGACACACTTTCGACATGTATGAGCACCGCTGGTTTCTTTTAAGCAGATGCAACAGATAGCGGAAGAAGAAGGATTTTCGGTAACCACGGAAATGGAAGGCTCTTCGATAACCATGGCTTCATCACTGTTTTGGTTTCCTCCATCATGGATTGCATTCTCAGCTAAGTCTTCTGCAGGGACCTGTGCCTCTTGCATTGATTCATCTCGTCTTTCTTCCTGCTGTTGTGTTGTTTGTACGCTCTATATACTTTGCCGGCAGACAATCCGGTAAAGTATACAATGCCTAGGCAATGTATAAAATATCAATAATTTCATACTTTGACGTTCGATTTTCAGGTATTTTCAGGCATTCTATACATTACCTAGGCATTCTATAGAATACGGGATTTCACACTTTGACTGTAATATATATATATATATATATATATATATATGTGTGTGTGTGTGTGTGTGTGTGTGCGTGTGTGTGTGTGTGTGTGTTTTTTGTTTTGCCAATCATTTTGGTGCCATTTGATGAATCTTCTTGAATTATTCAAAACTAGCATGCGCCTGAAGTGATTGGGTGGCCGCAACCTGAGTAGGAAGTTGCGACTGCCATTCTATAAATCAGGGAACTGTTGCAGGAGATGCAAATTCATCAAAAAATAAATAGAAGGGATCAGGCGTGAAGTAACCTGACCCCATGGGTATGGGGACCTGGATGTACAAGAATATGCCCAGAAACAGGCTTTCCTTCATGAGTGAGGGTTTGTGCACCCTGTGTACCACTGTGGTGGATTGCAAATTCACCCAAAAAGTACAAAAAAAGAATATTCCCACACTCACTCAGACACTCAGGCACCCACCCAGAACTCCGCTAAGACACTTTCACACCCACTTATGCATCTTTTCAAAGACCCACTCAGACACTGATGCACTCACTTACAGACCCACTCAGGCACTCATGCACCCACGTAGAGACTCACACAGACACTCTCATACCCACTCACAGACCTACTGAAATGTTCACGTGCCCACTCATAGACCCTCTTAGAACTCACACATTCACTCACAGCCTTACTCATACACTTACACATCCGCTCACAAGCCTACACAGGCATTGACAGACCCACTCACATACCCATGTAGGTACACCAACTCACAGACCCACACAGACATTCACACCCCCACGCAAACACTTGGACACCCACTCACAGACCCACTCAGACACTCACAAACCCAGTCACAGACACTCACACACCTACTGGCAGACCACACAGACACTTATGCACCCACTGACAGACCCACTCAGACAACCAGACACCCAATGACAGACCCACTCAGACACACACACACACTCAAAGATCCACACACACACCTTCTGACAGACCCACTCAGACACTCTCACACCCATTCACCGACCAACTGAAACTCTCTAATACTCACTCACAGACCCACTCAATGACTGACACACCCACACCCACTCCCAGATCCAGACCGGAACTCTCACACATACTCACAAACCCACTCAGACAGTCTCACAACCTCTCACAGACCTACACAGACACTCTCACACCCTCTCACAGACCGAGACAGCCACCCACACACCCACATAGACACTCACAAAACCAGTTGTAAATCCTCTCACAGACCCACTCAGACACTCACACATTGACTTACACATCCACACTAACTATTACACACCCACTCATAGAGCATACAGCCAATCACACAACCACTCACACACTCAGACAGCGACTCACACTCACTCAACAAGACACCCAGCCACTCGCCCACCCATCCCCGAAAGTTGCAGGTTGCAGGTTACAGTTACAAAAATAAAATATAAAAAAACCTTAGAAATTCACTGGAAAAAAACAAAGATTAGAGGGACATTAGAGTTAGGAAATAGAATTTTAATGGGTCATGTTTTTCCAATACCCCTTTCTCAATTTCTCTCATCTTTCTGTTTGGTAACATTATTCTCTCAATTTATACGAGGAATGTACAGAATTTCTGCAAACTTTGTGAAACTGCTTGAAAGACTTAACACATTTCATGGCGTTTTCAATGTCTTTCTTTAATAAAAGAAAAAAAACAGCAAATATTAGCTTTGTGGGTGAAAGAATTAGCAAACTATTTTTTTCTGTTTCTCTTGTGCAGTTTAGGAGGCTGATAAAACCACCATGAAATATTTTGCCAAAGAATTTTCCTGAAAAATTGGTATAAATTTACAAGTTACATAATTTCATTAATTAATCTACAAAATTACAAAATTTTCCAATTCTCCATCTCTTTAGCATAGGCAAAAAGTTGAAATGGCTTTTGGAAATGCTGAATGGTATTGGCAAAGAAAGTGTAATGATGTATGATGCATTGGTGCATATGCGCCATCTTGCTGCGGCTGACCCAGTGTGATGACTCATGTATGAGTATGTATCATGAAGTGGCAGCCATTTCATTTTCATTTACCATTCCAAAATTGCGGACATCTATCTAGGAGCAGTAAATAAAAGCATATCAAATATAAGACAAAGCCTTTACTTAAAGGCGCTGACTGTCATCAAATTGCAGGTGCTCAGCCATCCCAAAAAGAACAAAAAGTTTAAAAAAACGAAATCAAATCAACACGGGGAGCTATGTTGAGGACTGTGGTTGGAAATAAAAGTTGACGAGTAGGTAGGCAGTGGTGGGTGGGAGCAACAGAGGAGGAGCGGCGAGTGTTTAAATAAAAGAAACAAAGTTGTGTGGGATGGGGAGGGGTGAGGAGGGAACAGATGAGCTGTGGGAGCAACACAGGGAGTGTGGAACAGGCAGGCATGTAAGCAGACGAGGTGCATATGGGAGAGAGAGCTTCAAATGCATGCAGTCCCAGTGCTAGAAACAAAACAAAATATGTTGTTCCTAGATGTGGAGTTGTGCAAGGACAGAGATCATCTAATCAAAAGGATGGTAATGCAGGTAAGCTGAAGGGGAGGCACAACACAGAAGAAGACGAAAAGCCAATAAGTAAGACTCAAGCAAATTAAACTGACATGAAAATAAACCACTGGGTAACAGTGGGTTAATGCAAAGCATTGGTGGTATCTACAATAGGCCTTCGGCCTCAGACAGCCAAAAGCCTTCTGTAAGAGAAGCCTAATAAAGTAAAAGGGGACTTATCTTGCTAGGAAAACAGCAAGGCCTGGAAAGGGCAGAGCTATGTATATTCCTTATTACTTCACTATGATGAAATAATGCATTTACTTGTGGCTGACGGGGGCATAAATGAAAGAGATGCTTCGTATAATGTGTGCCCCCTTTTCTTGACTCTAAATCAAAGAACAGTTAGTCGAAGTCTTCTGACAAGCCTTTGAGTGGCTAGTGGGGTAGGAGGGCAGTAAGGGCTTTATTTAGAGATTGGTGGAAATGGGACGTTTGCAGTAAACCTGCGTATATGCTGTTATGCTAGCCTAATGTTTCCCTCACTTCTTTCAGTCATGCTATGCACCCTAGCACCATTTGATGCTTATTTTCAGCTGATGAAGTCACCTCCTTGTGCACACTTCCTGTTCGGGGCTGTTCAAGTCAAGTCAAAGATACTTTATGCAGCCACTAAAAAGCCATAAAACACTCTAGAGATAGAGTACAAAGGATAAAGTGCAAAAGTGATGAGGCATTAGCTTGGCAAACAGACTGCATGGTCACACCATATCAAGCACAAAGATCACGCGTGTATTGCCCAGAAAGCATTGGACGACTACAGCCTAGCTGCTGCAAAAACGTTCTCTCCCTTAGTCTTAATGCCCCTGTAAAAAAAAACTTGCAACGCCAAAACAAACCAATTGGGGAGGAAAACATTTCTAGGTATAATAATGCACAACTTATTTGAACAAATTGGCCAGGTCTGAGCAGCAGGAGAGTATATTTTTTGTACGCAGGGGGTCATAAAACTCGCAGAAGAAGGTAAAATGTAAAGGGACCTGTTCAGAGAAACTGTCACAAGGGCTTGGCTTTAGGGGACCAGGCTTTGTGTAGCCTTTAGGAAGGGCTAGTAGCCAGTGTACCAGATTCAGTCTGAATCTGGTTAACACAAAGCGATAGTGCACATTAATGACCAGTGACAAATAAGACAGCTCCTGTGGGCTCAGGCTCAGCGTGACATACTTTCTCACTGTGTGCGTAGGTAAAACCTTGCCCTCCCTTATCCCTAGCTTCTTAGCCAAAAACAGATGTCTAATATTCCTGATGGCTGCTGGGCCGAGTGGCCTGGGCTTGGTATACAAGTCAGGGCAACCTAACCATCTCATTTGCTCCATAATGTACTTTAGACAGGGGATACGTAGTGCCCCCTCAAGTGAAGTACAGTATGCAACAATGAGTTGGTTTAAAGTGGTGGATGGACAAGACCAAATTCTCAACCAGCGCAGTAGGGGCACAACAGCAATAAGGTCAGAAATGCACTCCATGCCAAGCTCCTCATGCAGTACAAACGCTGGAGTGCAGGGGGGGACAGCAAGAAGCCTACGCATAAATCTGTTTTTTGCACCCAGGATGTCCCTCACATCTTTATATCCCCACACATCACAACCATACGTGGCCAGAGGGACACATTTTTCTCAATACACCTTTAGCAGGGCGGGTTTGGGCTTTGACCCTATTCTTTTTGCAAAGTCCATAGTTGCCCCTACTGCTCTCGCCAGAATGTTCTTTTTGTGTGTTGTTTGCACTACCCAGTTCCCTCAGTCGTCAAACAGCAACCCCAGGTAGGGGAAAGTTGGCACTTTTATTAGTTCTGCTCCCTTACAAAAGAACTTGCACCTGGCAGCCTTCTGAGTACCTATCGTCATAGTGTGGGATTTTGAAAAGTTTGTGGCTAGATGAAGTGAATCCATAAAATCAATAAAAACATTTAAACATTTTTGGAGGCCTACAGCAGTCCTGCAAACAGCACTGTGTCATCCACATACATGAGTGCAGGGTTCAATTCAGAGCCAGCTCTCTGAATATCTTTGCTGCTAGATGAGAGAAGGGGAGGGGAGCCAAAATGGACCCCTGCCAGACCCCTCTCCTGATTTCCCAGGAGCCCACACACCCCTGTCCTCATTAAATCTCACCACAGCAGTGATATTATTATGTGGAGTGTTGAAAGGCCACCTGGTCTGCATCCAGACCCAAATCCCGAGGAATCCACAATAATTTGAATCTGTTTACACAGTCAAAAGCCGATGTTAGGTTCACGAAAGCCATATGTAGGAAACACTTTTTTGCTATTGTGTATTTTCCTATCACTAGATACATTGCCTTTGCCTGAAACCATACTTTAGGTTAGAGATAACATTAAAATTGTCTAGCCAGGAGGTTAAATGGTCCAAAATCACCTTCTCCATGATTTTGGCAGCCGAGTCTAAAAGGGAAATCAGTCGATAACATGCAGGATTGCATGATAATAGCCTTGGCTTAAGAGGAGGGGTAGCCACACGACAGCCCATACCAGAAGGTCAACCTTATACAGTTCCGAGGGGACCTCATCCGGGCCCGCTGCTTTCCCCCTGGCTCTGTCCAGGGTAGCTTTATGTACCTCATGTGTGCCAAAGTGCAGTGGTGCGCTAGCTGAGCCGGGGTCCCACTGTACGTCAAGCCCTTCTAGATTGTCTGCATTATACATTCCTTCAAAGTGCTGAACCCATCGATCTGCGACTATAGTACAGTCTGTACTAGAATTAGCTGCATCAGAATGAACTGTATCAGATAAAAGGGGGCTGTTGACCACGGCCCAAAACTTGGTGTTATCTGACAGTACACTTGCCTGCCCAAGAGCCTCCCAAGCATGTTCCCTAATGGACTTCTTCCTCTGTTGGGTTGCAAATGTAAGGCCCTCCTGCAAGACCTGACCTCCAACTCGTCCCTTAGACTTGTTTTAGTGCCAGCAATACATTTCTATGGGCCTTGGAGCAGATACCATCAAATCACCTACTTTCCTTGGCACCTTTCTTCCTGCTTGTGTTAGTGAAACTATTAGCTATCTGCTTGGTTAGCTTGTCAAAAGCATCTAAAACAGCTCTGTCCTGCAATCTAGTATATGTACATAGTGAGATCTCTCCTGCGCACTCACTATACAAATTGTCGAGGAAGGTCTCCGGTATCACCTTCTCCAAATTCAGCCTGCACGTTTGATCTTTGATGCTCATAACAGAATTTGGAATACTCTTGCCCTCCCCTCCATATAGAGTGGAGGAGTATACCAATTCTAGCATAAGGGGGTTGTGATCGCTATAGCTGCTCCAGGAGACACTCAGCTTGTGGGCTGTAGGGACTGACGGTGCAGAGAGCATTATAAAATCAATAATACTAGAGCAACCCCTACCTGTATAGGTAGGTGTTGGAACTGGCCCTTCTTGCAGGGTCATCCTCAAACTTTTTGCTTCTTCCTCCCTTATTTTTCCTGACCCGTGGCTGTTGGCAATAGGACTCTGCGCACTTTACCACTGCTGATCAGTGCTAAAGTGCATATGCTCTCTGTGTAAATTGTTATTGTGATTGGATATACATGTTTGGCATATTTGTATTACCATGAAGTCCCTAGTAAAGTGCACTGGGTGTGCCAGGGCTGGTGATGACAAATGCTACTAGTGGGCCTGCAGCACTGATTGTGCCACCCACAGGAGTAGCTCTAAAATAGTGTCTAAGGCCTGCCACTGCAGTGCCTGTGTGCAGTTTAGAACTGCCATGTCCTCCTGGTCAGTGTCCCCACTGACCAGGCCTAACCCTTCCCTTTTCGTGCACATCAGTCACCCCTATGGAAGGCCCAATGTACCCCCCTGGGCAGGATGCAGTGTATATAAAAGGTAGAGCATGTACTAGTGCAGGTGACATGCTCTGGTAGTGAATGGCAGCCATTTTCGTTTTTCACTACTGTAAGGCTATCTTGCTCCATAGGTTAACATGGGTGATGCTGGCTACAGTGGTTAACAGCATTTCTTCCCATAGGAACAAGATAGGACATAAGTATCTAGTATCCCTGAACTCAGAATTTAATAACACATCTTTTAGGAAAGGTTGTTTTTAAATCCTGTGTTTGAGGACAGCACTTTTAGAAAGTTGCTGTTCTCTTGTCTGACCCTTCTGTGTGCCTGGGCCTGTTTGTGTATTGACTGTCTGGTTTGTGAGTGACAGGGGCTGGGGAATTCCCCAGCAGGATGGATGAGTCAGCACTAGGCTGAATGACTGCAGTTGCAACTGGAGTGGTGGGAGGAGTTAGCACCTGGGCTGAATAGGGCTGTGCCTGCCTTCCACAATGCTGGCTCCACCCCCCTGCTGGGCGACTGAGGACCCTGCCCCTCACTCTGAAAGAAAAGATGCAGCCAGCAAAACAAAGTGCTCAGGATCCACCCAGAACTAGTTCAGACCGGGCTCAGGGCCCACATGCACCAAGAGAACAAAGACTTTAGGGGTATAAGTACAGGACCCCTGACAACAGAAAATTAGATCATCCTGGAAATCAAGAAGGAACCTCTGCCAAGGAGAAAGCTGAAACTGAAGAAGGAAGATTGTCCTGCTGTTGGTCTGCTGGACTGACCTGTTGCTTTGCTGCCAAGGAGAGGGGAAGGACTTTGCTGTGTGCTGTGTCCCCTGTCTTGAAGGAATCTCCAAGGGCCTGAAAAGAGCTGGCTCCCTGTTTTGAAGTCCCAGGAACAAAAGGACTTCACCCCCAGCTTCCCTGAACTCTGCTGAGAGAGTTCTGTCCCTCCTAGAGTGCTTGATCCAGTTGTGGGGCCTCTGGAGGTTGTACCTGTGCTGGGAAGCTTGAAACTAAGCTTGAGAGACTTTTGAACTTGAAAAGTGTCGCATCGCTCGCTTGCGGAGCGCATCCCCGACAGTGCGAGAAGTTTCCCGCCGCTACGGAGGTCGAGATCGTCGCAGCGACATCGCATCCTCCGTTTGCGGGACGCACCAGACCGGTACGGGAGAATCGAACATCGCTGCGAGTATCGTCGCAGAGCCTGTCGTCGCTGGGTGAGATCGCCGCACCGCTTGCTTGCGGGTCGCATCACCTCGCTGCGAGTGTCGTCGCAGAATCAACGCATCGAGGAGCTGCGAGAGAGAGGATCCCCGCTGGACCGAACATCGTCGCCCCGGAGATCGCCGCAGACCCTACGAGATCGTCGCATCGTGCCTTTGCGAGAACAGACTTCCTACGGAACCTACGCACCGGAATCCATACAAGTGGCCTTCCTCCCCATACAGACCGGATTCGTCGCAACACGCCCGCTGCTGCAGCGGGGCTGTCGCATCGCCTCCCCAGGGTCTCAGGAGCAACGCATCGCTTGTTTTCCACCGCACCAGCTTCTGCTTTTGGAACTTTGTTGCAACTAAAGGTACTGTGAGTAAACGTGACGCAACTGTGAACTTTTCACGCATCAGTAGAGAATTCTATCGCAACGTAGAGAATTCTAACGCAACCTTAAGAACTCTTTTGGAAACCATATTCTTGAACTGTGTATGTTGGATTTTTGTCGTTTTGGTCTTGTGTAGTTTAGATTAAAATACCTTTATTTTTCTAAACTGTTGTGGAGTCAGTTTGTGGTGTTTTCACTGTGTTACTGTGAGTGTTGGTACAAATACTTTACGCATTGCCTCTGGTTAGCCTAGACTGCTCGTGCCAAGCTACCTAGAGGGTGAGCAGGGGTTATCTCAGAAGGTTGTCTCCTTGCCCTGACTAGAAGCAAGGGTCCCTATTTGGACAGTGGTACCTACCTCTGCCAACTAGAGACCCCCAGATCTAACATTGGTGGTCAGGCGGTGGGATTTGAACTTGTATTTGTACTTGACCCACAGTAATTGGTGTACATCACTAGTGAGTGCAGACCACTACGCCACCGCATACCACGGTTACGTTTTTTTTTGTTCCATTTTTGATCGTAACCCTGAAAGAATCCAAGCATCATGTCTCTAAATGGTAAACCAGCAAGTGAAGTTGCGGAACTGGAGTTTGATATTGAAATGTTTAGTGATTACAAAGTAGGTCAACTCAGACAGTTCTGCAGGAACTTTGGATGTCCCATAAAGCGCCACTCCAAGAAGGAGTAGCTACAGGAGGCCTTAAGGGCCTGCTGGGAGACCAAAGAGGCTGGGGAGACAGGTGGTGCAGAAGTGGATGAGGATGCACAAAGGGATGGTTTCAGGCCACAGGACCTGCCTGTGTCCAGAGCAGCCTCAAGGGCTGGCAGCAACCATTCAGCTGAAAGTTTTTCCCCAGAGGAGTTGGAGGAAAACCAAAGGGCGAGAGATCATGAGTTAGAAATGTTGAGGCTTGAAATGGAGCTGGAGCAAATGGAAGAAGAAAGGGCGGCGGAGGAGCGCAAACATGCCCGTGCCCTGGAGGAATTGAAATTGACCTTGGCCCATGAATTAAGAATGAGGAAGCTTGAGTTGGAGCTCAAGTGGCGTGAGGCCATGAGGGTCTCAGCTGAAGAAGAAACATGGGTAGCTCAAGAGGTGAGCTTTGCTGAGTTGGAGGTGGAGTCCAGCTCAGATGGTGGCAGCATGATTATGATATCTAGTGCGGAGAGGGAGGTACAAACACCCAGAGATGTGGCGCCTGACTTGAGGGAGGGGGTCGACATACACCAGGGGGTTCAGGTTTATGATGTAGTTCCATTGGAGTGCAGTGTCCCTGAATTAGATTGGGGGACTGGCATAGGGGACCATATTCCTAGTGGTGGGAGGGACACTCTACTGACTCTAGATGAGAGGTACAGGGAGAGGGGTTCCCCCATGGTAGAAACCTTGGTGTGTGTGTGTAAAGACCAGCCAGAAGAGTGTGGGTTGTGTGACAGAGACAGTCAGATACTGTCTTGCCAGTCTCAGGAGAGTGGTGTGGGGTACTTGTGTGAGGCACTGGAGGGTGAGGCAAAGGGTAGCTTGGTTAACAACTGTGGGGGGCTGTGTGATTCATTTGTTGAAGAGCATATTTTAAGTCCCTGTTTTCCAGAGCTATGCCAACACCCGGTGGAGTGTGAGTTCTCTGATCCCAGAGAGCTTGCGTTGGAGGCAGACCTCTTGGTGGATTCCAGAGAGTCTGAAGAGGCATTGGGGAGTGATCCCAAAAGGAGTGGCTTAGATATCTTCCAGACCTGTGAGGTGTAAGATGTTCAGTGTAGCCCAGGTAGGTCCCAGTGTAGTGGGAGGGGTGTAGGGGCTCATGTCCGGTCTCAGTGGAGAAGGAATGAGTGTGGGACGGTGTGTCTCATGGTGCCCGAAACCCAGTCTCAGGGCCTGGAGGGTTCCTTAGGGGAACACCAGGTTGGGGACCTAGACTGTACTTGTAGGCCATTTGAGGAGGATCTCCTAGTGTCTGGGGAACGGGGAGTGCCTGTAACCAGGCCTCCATCAGTTCTGGTGTCTGGCAGTGCCGCTCCACTTGGGAGGGTACAGAAGTCCAGACTGAGGGGTGAGAGGGGGAAGGAGTCCCCAGTGGGAGAACCAGTGGGTCAGGGACCAGTCGGAAGGGCTGAGTCCCCAGTGAGTGACCATGGTGACCTCACTTCTGTCCTGGGGGATCTTCCCGTGCTGTCAGGTGGACAGGAGTCGGGAGATCTGCGGCAGTCAGACTGTCACAGGACACATGAGTTGTGTGTCACCCTCAAGGGGGTACTATGTGAGTCCCCAGAAGTCCTGGCGTGCCAGGCAAATGCACAACCGCAGGTTTTGGTCCCTGGGTTGGGAGACCAGGTTCAGGATTTGCCTGACCTGGAAGGAAGGACATCTGTAACCAGTGTCCTGACCAATATGGTTCCCAGGGGTACCCCTCCAGTAGGGAGGGTGCAGCGCTCTGGAAGGGGGTGCAGAGGGAGGGAGTCCTCGCCCCTGACCCCGGTACAACCTGAGGGGTTAAACCCTCGGTTGGGAGACCAGTTGCTGGAGGGAGGTCCTGAGCTGGTAGGAAAGTTGTGTTCTTGGTTGTCTTGGTGGACAGAGGTGCCCCTGGAAGGAGGGCAGGAGTCTCACCCTGGGGGTGGACTGGGCCACACCGTTGTGTTGGCCAGGTGGGTACTGTCTACCAGTATAGGCACCTCAGTGAGTGAAGTCCTGGTGCGCCAGGCAAGTGTTCCACTGCAGGGGTTAGTCCCTGGGTGGGGAAGCCAGGTTCAGGTGTTGTCTGACCTAGAGGCTTGGGAGCCTAGGTTTGAGGGCCAGGCCCGGGGTATCCCCCCTGACCTGGAAAACCAGTTGCAGGATAGCTCCCCTGAACTGGTGGATGAATGGTGCGGGACACCTGCCACAGGTGCCCTGACTATTCTAGAAGGGGGTACCGCTCCAGGTTGGAGGGTACAGAACCCCAAGGAAGAGGAGGGCCGGGTGTGGGAAAGCCCACCCCAACCTCCTGTCCAGCCACCGGATACAGGCCCGGGACTGGTGGGTCAGTGCCAGAGTGTTAGACCTGACCTGACAAGAGAGGGAGTGGACAAAGGGTGCCAAGCACCTGGGGCTACTGCCCCCCACCCTCTGACGCCACAGAGGTTTGAGTGCCCTGAGAGGAATGAGGCCTGGGTCTCATCCCTGATCACTGTTGGTGGTCACTGTGGCTTGCTGTCGGTCTGTTGGGACACACCTGTGAGGAAATTCAGGTTAGGTGCTGCACAGGTGGTGTCCACAGGTGAAGAGAAGATTTCCACATGGATTGGCATGGTGGACTCTGAGAGTATGGATAGAGTGATCCAACTGGGTTTAGGACGGCGTAGAACAGGGCTGCCCTGCTGTGTGGGCCAGTTTCCGTGTTCTATCGCCTTAAGCAGGGAATCCCATCGAGGTATCGTTTGGTCTACCCTGGCTTTAGGCTGGAAGGGGGTTGTGTTGGAACTGGCCCTTCTTGCAGGGTCATCCTCAAACTTTTTGCTTCTTCCTCCCTTATTTTTCCTGACCCGTGGCTGTTGGCAATAGGACTCTGCGCACTTTACCACTGCTGATCAGTGCTAAAGTGCATATGCTCTCTGTGTAAATTGTTATTGTGATTGGATATACATGTTTGGCATATTTGTATTACCATGAAGTCCCTAGTAAAGTGCACTGGGTGTGCCAGGGCTGGTGATGACAAATGCTACTAGTGGGCCTGCAGCACTGATTGTGCCACCCACAGGAGTAGCTCTAAAATAGTGTCTAAGGCCTGCCACTGCAGTGCCTGTGTGCAGTTTAGAACTGCCATGTCCTCCTGGTCAGTGTCCCCACTGACCAGGCCTAACCCTTCCCTTTTCGTGCACATCAGTCACCCCTATAGAAGGCCCAAGGTACCCCCCTGGGCAGGATGCAGTGTATATAAAAGGTAGAGCATGTACTAGTGCAGGTGACATGCTCTGGTAGTGAATGGCAGCCATTTTCGTTTTTCACTACTGTAAGGCTATCTTGCTCCATAGGTTAACATGGGTGATGCTGGCTACAGTGGTTAACAGCATTTCTTCCCATAGGAACAAGATAGGACATAAGTATCTAGTATCCCTGAACTCAGAATTTAATAACACATCTTTTAGGAAAGGTTGTTTTTAAATCCTGTGTTTGAGGACAGCACTTTTAGAAAGTTGCTGTTCTCTTGTCTGACCCTTCTGTGTGCCTGGGCCTGTTTGTGTATTGACTGTCTGGTTTGTGAGTGACAGGGGCTGGGGAATTCCCCAGCAGGATGGATGAGTCAGCACTAGGCTGAATGACTGCAGTTGCAACTGGAGTGGTGGGAGGAGTTAGCACCTGGGCTGAATAGGGCTCTGCCTGCCTTCCACAATGCTGGCTCCACCCCCCTGCTGGGCGGCTGAGGACCCTGCCCCTCACTCTGAAAGGAAAGATGCAGCCAGCAAAACAAAGTGCTCAGGATCCACCCAGAACTGGTTCAGACCGGGCTCAGGGCCCACATGCACCAAGAGAACAAAGACTTTAGGGGTATAAGTACAGGACCCCTGACAACAGAAAATTAGATCATCCTGGAAATCAAGAAGGAACCTCTGCCAAGGAGAAAGCTGAAACTGAAGAAGGAAGATTGTCCTGCTGTTGGTCTGCTGGACTGACCTGTTGCTTTGCTGCCAAGGAGAGGGGAAGGACTTTGCTGTGTGCTGTGTCCCCTGTCTTGAAGGAATCTCCAAGGGCCTGAAAAGAGCTGGCTCCCTGTTTTGAAGTCCCAGGAACAAAAGGACTTCACCCCCAGCTTCCCTGAACTCTGCTGAGAGAGTTCTGTCCCTCCTAGAGTGCTTGATCCAGTTGTGGGGCCTCTGGAGGTTGTACCTGTGCTGGGAAGCTTGAAACTAAGCTTGAGAGACTTTTGAACTTGAAAAGTGTCGCATCGCTCGCTTGCGGAGCGCATCCCCGACAGTGCGAGAAGTTTCCCGCCGCTACGGAGGTCGAGATCGTCGCAGCGACATCGCATCCTCCGTTTGCGGGACGCACCAGACCGGTACGGGAGAATCGAACATCGCTGCGAGTATCGTCGCAGAGCCTGTCGTCGCTGGGTGAGATCGCCGCACCGCTTGCTTGCGGGTCGCATCACCTCGCTGCGAGTGTCGTCGCAGAATCAACGCATCGAGGAGCTGCGAGAGAGAGGATCCCCGCTGGACCGAACATCGTCGCCCCGGAGATCGCCGCAGACCCTACGAGATCGTCGCATCGTGCCTTTGCGAGAACAGACTTCCTACGGAACCTACGCACCGGAATCCATACAAGTGGCCTTCCTCCCCATACAGACCGGATTCGTCGCAACACGCCCGCTGCTGCAGCGGGGCTGTCGCATCGCCTCCCCAGGGTCTCAGGAGCAACGCATCGCTTGTTTTCCACCGCACCAGCTTCTGCTTTTGGAACTTTGTTGCAACTAAAGGTACTGTGAGTAAACGTGACGCAACTGTGAACTTTTCACGCATCAGTAGAGAATTCTATCGCAACGTAGAGAATTCTAACGCAACCTTAAGAACTCTTTTGGAAACCATATTCTTGAACTGTGTATGTTGGATTTTTGTCGTTTTGGTCTTGTGTAGTTTAGATTAAAATACCTTTATTTTTCTAAACTGTTGTGGAGTCAGTTTGTGGTGTTTTCACTGTGTTACTGTGAGTGTTGGTACAAATACTTTACGCATTGCCTCTGGTTAGCCTAGACTGCTCGTGCCAAGCTACCTAGAGGGTGAGCAGGGGTTATCTCAGAAGGTTGTCTCCTTGCCCTGACTAGAAGCAAGGGTCCCTATTTGGACAGTGGTACCTACCTCTGCCAACTAGAGACCCCCAGATCTAACATTGGTGGTCAGGCGGTGGGATTTGAACTTGTATTTGTACTTGACCCACAGTAATTGGTGTACATCACTAGTGAGTGCAGACCACTACGCCACCGCATACCACGGTTATGTTTTTTTTTGTTCCATTTTTGATCGTAACCCTGAAAGAATCCAAGCATCATGTCTCTAAATGGTAAACCAGCAAGTGAAGTTGCGGAACTGGAGTTTGATATTGAAATGTTAAGTGATTACAAAGTAGGTCAACTCAGACAGTTCTGCAGGAACTTTGGATGTCCCATAAAGCGCCACTCCAAGAAGGAGTAGCTACAGGAGGCCTTAAGGGCCTGCTGGGAGACCAAAGAGGCTGGGGAGACAGGTGGTGCAGAAGTGGATGAGGATGCACAAAGGGATGGTTTCAGGCCACAGGACCTGCCTGTGTCCAGAGCAGCCTCAAGGGCTGGCAGCAACCATTCAGCTGAAAGTTTTTCCCCAGAGGAGTTGGAGGAAAACCAAAGGGCGAGAGATCATGAGTTAGAAATTTTGAGGCTTGAAATGGAGCTGGAGCAAATGGAAGAAGAAAGGGCGGCGGAGGAGCGCAAACATGCCCGTGCCCTGGAGGAATTGAAATTGACCTTGGCCCATGAATTAAGAATGAGGAAGCTTGAGTTGGAGCTCAAGTGGCGTGAGGCCATGAGGGTCTCAGCTGAAGAAGAAACATGGGTAGCTCAAGAGGTGAGCTTTGCTGAGTTGGAGGTGGAGTCCAGCTCAGATGGTGGCAGCATGATTATGATATCTAGTGCGGAGAGGGAGGTACAAACACCCAGAGATGTGGCGCCTGACTTGAGGGAGGGGGTCGACATACACCAGGGGGTTCAGGTTTATGATGTAGTTCCATTGGAGTGCAGTGTCCCTGAATTAGATTGGGGGACTGGCATAGGGGACCATATTCCTAGTGGTGGGAGGGACACTCTACTGACTCTAGATGAGAGGTACAGGGAGAGGGGTTCCCCCATGGTAGAAACCTTGGTGTGTGTGTGTAAAGACCAGCCAGAAGAGTGTGGGTTGTGTGACAGAGACAGTCAGATACTGTCTTGCCAGTCTCAGGAGAGTGGTGTGGGGTACTTGTGTGAGGCACTGGAGGGTGAGGCAAAGGGTAGCTTGGTTAACAACTGTGGGGGGCTGTGTGATTCATTTGTTGAAGAGCATATTTTAAGTCCCTGTTTTCCAGAGCTATGCCAACACCCGGTGGAGTGTGAGTTCTCTGATCCCAGAGAGCTTGCGTTGGAGGCAGACCTCTTGGTGGATTCCAGAGAGTCTGAAGAGGCATTGGGGAGTGATCCCAAAAGGAGTGGCTTAGATATCTTCCAGACCTGTGAGGTGTAAGATTTTCAGTGTAGCCCAGGTAGGTCCCAGTGTAGTGGGAGGGGTGTAGGGGCTCATGTCCGGTCTCAGTGGAGAAGGAATGAGTGTGGGACGGTGTGTCTCATGGTGCCCGAAACCCAGTCTCAGGGCCTGGAGGGTTCCTTAGGGGAACACCAGGTTGGGGACCTAGACTGTACTTGTAGGCCATTTGAGGAGGATCTCCTAGTGTCTGGGGAACGGGGAGTGCCTGTAACCAGGCCTCCATCAGTTCTGGTGTCTGGCAGTGCCGCTCCACTTGGGAGGGTACAGAAGTCCAGACTGAGGGGTGAGAGGGGGAAGGAGTCCCCAGTGGGAGAACCAGTGGGTCAGGGACCAGTCGGAAGGGCTGAGTCCCCAGTGAGTGACCATGGTGACCTCACTTCTGTCCTGGGGGATCTTCCCGTGCTGTCAGGTGGACAGGAGTCGGGAGATCTGCGGCAGTCAGACTGTCACAGGACACATGAGTTGTGTGTCACCCTCAAGGGGGTACTATGTGAGTCCCCAGAAGTCCTGGCGTGCCAGGCAAATGCACAACCGCAGGTTTTGGTCCCTGGGTTGGGAGACCAGGTTCAGGATTTGCCTGACCTGGAAGGAAGGACATCTGTAACCAGTGTCCTGACCAATATGGTTCCCAGGGGTACCCCTCCAGTAGGGAGGGTGCAGCGCTCTGGAAGGGGGTGCAGAGGGAGGGAGTCCTCGCCCCTGACCCCGGTACAACCTGAGGGGTTAAACCCTCGGTTGGGAGACCAGTTGCTGGAGGGAGGTCCTGAGCTGGTAGGAAAGTTGTGTTCTTGGTTGTCTTGGTGGACAGAGGTGCCCCTGGAAGGAGGGCAGGAGTCTCACCCTGGGGGTGGACTGGGCCACACCGTTGTGTTGGCCAGGTGGGTACTGTCTACCAGTATAGGCACCTCAGTGAGTGAAGTCCTGGTGCGCCAGGCAAGTGTTCCACTGCAGGGGTTAGTCCCTGGGTGGGGAAGCCAGGTTCAGGTGTTGTCTGACCTAGAGGCTTGGGAGCCTAGGTTTGAGGGCCAGGCCCGGGGTATCCCCCCTGACCTGGAAAACCAGTTGCAGGATAGCTCCCCTGAACTGGTGGATGAATGGTGCGGGACACCTGCCACAGGTGCCCTGACTATTCTAGAAGGGGGTACCGCTCCAGGTTGGAGGGTACAGAACCCCAAGGAAGAGGAGGGCCGGGTGTGGGAAAGCCCACCCCAGCCTCCTGTCCAGCCACCGGATACAGGCCCGGGACTGGTGGGTCAGTGCCAGAGTGTTAGACCTGACCTGACAAGAGAGGGAGTGGACAAAGGGTGCCAAGCACCTGGGGCTACTGCCCCCCACCCTCTGACGCCACAGAGGTTTGAGTGCCCTGAGAGGAATGAGGCCTGGGTCTCATCCCTGATCACTGTTGGTGGTCACTGTGGCTTGCTGTCGGTCTGTTGGGACACACCTGTGAGGAAATTCAGGTTAGGTGCTGCACAGGTGGTGTCCACAGGTGAAGAGAAGATTTCCACTTGGATTGGCATGGTGGACTCTGAGAGTATGGATAGAGTGATCCAACTGGGTTTAGGACGGCGTAGAACAGGGCTGCCCTGCTGTGTGGGCCAGTTTCCGTGTTCTATCGCCTTAAGCAGGGAATCCCATCGAGGTATCGTTTGGTCTACCCTGGCTTTAGGCTGGAAGGGGGTTGTGTTGGAACTGGCCCTTCTTGCAGGGTCATCCTCAAACTTTTTGCTTCTTCCTCCCTTATTTTTCCTGACCCGTGGCTGTTGGCAATAGGACTCTGCGCACTTTACCACTGCTGATCAGTGCTAAAGTGCATATGCTCTCTGTGTAAATTGTTATTGTGATTGGATATACATGTTTGGCATATTTGTATTACCATGAAGTCCCTAGTTAAGTGCACTGGGTGTGCCAGGGCTGGTGATGACAAATGCTACTAGTGGGCCTGCAGCACTGATTGTGCCACCCACAGGAGTAGCTCTAAAATAGTGTCTAAGGCCTGCCACTGCAGTGCCTGTGTGCAGTTTAGAACTGCCATGTCCTCCTGGTCAGTGTCCCCACTGACCAGGCCTAACCCTTCCCTTTTCGTGCACATCAGTCACCCCTATAGAAGGCCCAAGGTACCCCCCTGGGCAGGATGCAGTGTATATAAAAGGTAGAGCATGTACTAGTGCAGGTGACATGCTCTGGTAGTGAATGGCAGCCATTTTCGTTTTTCACTACTGTAAGGCTATCTTGCTCCATAGGTTAACATGGGTGATGCTGGCTACAGTGGTTAACAGCATTTCTTCCCATAGGAACAAGATAGGACATAAGTATCTAGTATCCCTGAACTCAGAATTTAATAACACATCTTTTAGGAAAGGTTGTTTTTAAATCCTGTGTTTGAGGACAGCACTTTTAGAAAGTTGCTGTTCTCTTGTCTGACCCTTCTGTGTGCCTGGGCCTGTTTGTGTATTGACTGTCTGGTTTGTGAGTGACAGGGGCTGGGGAATTCCCCAGCAGGATGGATGAGTCAGCACTAGGCTGAATGACTGCAGTTGCAACTGGAGTGGTGGGAGGAGTTAGCACCTGGGCTGAATAGGGCTCTGCCTGCCTTCCACAATGCTGGCTCCACCCCCCTGCTGGGCGGCTGAGGACCCTGCCCCTCACTCTGAAAGGAAAGATGCAGCCAGCAAAACAAAGTGCTCAGGATCCACCCAGAACTGGTTCAGACCGGGCTCAGGGCCCACATGCACCAAGAGAACAAAGACTTTAGGGGTATAAGTACAGGACCCCTGACAACAGAAAATTAGATCATCCTGGAAATCAAGAAGGAACCTCTGCCAAGGAGAAAGCTGAAACTGAAGAAGGAAGATTGTCCTGCTGTTGGTCTGCTGGACTGACCTGTTGCTTTGCTGCCAAGGAGAGGGGAAGGACTTTGCTGTGTGCTGTGTCCCCTGTCTTGAAGGAATCTCCAAGGGCCTGAGAAGAGCTGGCTCCCTGTTTTGAAGTCCCAGGAACAAAAGGACTTCACCCCCAGCTTCCCTGAACTCTGCTGAGAGAGTTCTGTCCCTCCTAGAGTGCTTGATCCAGTTGTGGGGCCTCTGGAGGTTGTACCTGTGCTGGGAAGCTTGAAACTAAGCTTGAGAGACTTTTGAACTTGAAAAGTGTCGCATCGCTCGCTTGCGGAGCGCATCCCCGACAGTGCGAGAAGTTTCCCGCCGCTACGGAGGTCGAGATCATCGCAGCGCCTGACGCCGCTGCCAGAGACGTCGCATCCTCCGTTTGCAAGACGCACCAGACCGGTGCGGGAGAATCGAACATCGCTGCGAGTATCGTCGCAGAGCCTGTCGTCGCTGGGTGAGATCGCCGCACCGCTTGCTTGCGGGTCGCATCACGTCGCTGCGAGTGTCGTCGCAGAATCAACGCATCGAGGAGCTGCGAGAGAGAGGATCCCCGCTGGACCGCGCATCGTCGCCCCGGAGATCGCCGCAGCCCCTACGAGATCGTCGCATCGTGCCTTTGCGAGAACAGACTTCCTACGGAACCTACGCACCGGAATCCATACAAGTGGCCTTCCTCCCCATACAGACCGGATTCATCGCAACACGCCCGCTGCTGCAGCGGGGCTGTCGCATCGCCTCCCCAGGGTCTCAGGAGCAACGCCTCGCTTGTTTTCCACCGCACCAGCTTCTGCTTTTGGAACTTTGTTGCAACTAAAGGTACTGTGAGTAAACGTGACGCAACTGTGAACTTTTCACGCATCAGTAAGAATTCTATCGCAACGTAGAGAATTCTAACGCAACCTTAAGAACTCTTTTGGAAACCATATTCTTGAACTGTGTATGTTGGATTTTTGTCGTTTTGGTCTTGTGTAGTTTAGATTAAAATACCTTTATTTTTCTAAACTGTTGTGGAGTCAGTTTGTGGTGTTTTCACTGTGTTACTGTGAGTGTTGGTACAAATACTTTACGCATTGCCTCTGGTTAGCCTAGACTGCTCGTGCCAAGCTACCTAGAGGGTGAGCAGGGGTTATCTCAGAAGGTTGTCTCCTTGCCCTGACTAGAAGCAAGGGTCCCTATTTGGACAGTGGTACCTACCTCTGCCAACTAGAGACCCCCAGATCTAACATTGGTGGTCAGGCGGTGGGATTTGAACTTGTATTTGTACTTGACCCACAGTAATTGGTGTACATCACTAGTGAGTGCAGACCACTACGCCACCGCATACCACGGTTAAGTTTTTTTTTGTTCCATTTTTGATCGTAACCCTGAAAGAATCCAAGCATCATGTCTCTAAATGGTAAACCAGCAAGTGAAGTTGCGGAACTGGAGTTTGATATTGAAATGTTAAGTGATTACAAAGTAGGTCAACTCAGACAGTTCTGCAGGAACTTTGGATGTCCCATAAAGCGCCACTCCAAGAAGGAGTAGCTACAGGAGGCCTTAAGGGCCTGCTGGGAGACCAAAGAGGCTGGGGAGACAGGTGGTGCAGAAGTGGATGAGGATGCACAAAGGGATGGTTTCAGGCCACAGGACCTGCCTGTGTCCAGAGCAGCCTCAAGGGCTGGCAGCAACCATTCAGCTGAAAGTTTTTCCCCAGAGGAGTTGGAGGAAAACCAAAGGGCGAGAGATCATGAGTTAGAAATGTTGAGGCTTGAAATGGAGCTGGAGCAAATGGAAGAAGAAAGGGCGGCGGAGGAGCGCAAACATGCCCGTGCCCTGGAGGAATTGAAATTGACCTTGGCCCATGAATTAAGAATGAGGAAGCTTGAGTTGGAGCTCAAGTGGCGTGAGGCCATGAGGGTCTCAGCTGAAGAAGAAACATGGGTAGCTCAAGAGGTGAGCTTTGCTGAGTTGGAGGTGGAGTCCAGCTCAGATGGTGGCAGCATGATTATGATATCTAGTGCGGAGAGGGAGGTACAAACACCCAGAGATGTGGCGCCTGACTTGAGGGAGGGGGTCGACATACACCAGGGGGTTCAGGTTTATGATGTAGTTCCATTGGAGTGCAGTGTCCCTGAATTAGATTGGGGGACTGGCATAGGGGACCATATTCCTAGTGGTGGGAGGGACACTCTACTGACTCTAGATGAGAGGTACAGGGAGAGGGGTTCCCCCATGGTAGAAACCTTGGGGTGTGTGTGTAAAGACCAGCCAGAAGAGTGTGGGTTGTGTGACAGAGACAGTCCGATACTGTCTTGCCAGTCTCAGGAGAGTGGTGTGGGGTACTTGTGTGAGGCACTGGAGGGTGAGGCAAAGGGTAGCTTGGTTAACAACTGTGGGGGGCTGTGTGATTCATTTGTTGAAGAGCATATTTTAAGTCCCTGTTTTCCAGAGCTATGCCAACACCCGGTGGAGTGTGAGTTCTCTGATCCCAGAGAGCTTGCGTTGGAGGCAGACCTCTTGGTGGATTCCAGAGAGTCTGAGGAGGCATTGGGGAGTGATCCCAAAAGGAGTGGCTTAGATATCTTCCAGACCTGTGAGGTGTAAGATGTTCAGTGTAGCCCAGGTAGGTCCCAGTGTAGTGGGAGGGGTGTAGGGGCTCATGTCCGGTCTCAGTGGAGAAGGAATGAGTGTGGGACGGTGTGTCTCATGGTGCCCGAAACCCAGTCTCAGGGCCTGGAGGGTTCCTTAGGGGAACACCAGGTTGGGGACCTAGACTGTACTTGTAGGCCATTTGAGGAGGATCTCCTAGTGTCTGGGGAACGGGGAGTGCCTGTAACCAGGCCTCCATCAGTTCTGGTGTCTGGCAGTGCCGCTCCACTTGGGAGGGTACAGAAGTCCAGACTGAGGGGTGAGAGGGGGAAGGAGTCCCCAGTGGGAGAACCAGTGGGTCAGGGACCAGTCGGAAGGGCTGAGTCCCCAGTGAGTGACCATGGTGACCTCACTTCTGTCCTGGGGGATCTTCCCGTGCTGTCAGGTGGACAGGAGTCGGGAGATCTGCGGCAGTCAGACTGTCACAGGACACATGAGTTGTGTGTCACCCTCAAGGGGGTACTATGTGAGTCCCCAGAAGTCCTGGCGTGCCAGGCAAATGCACAACCGCAGGTTTTGGTCCCTGGGTTGGGAGACCAGGTTCAGGATTTGCCTGACCTGGAAGGAAGGACATCTGTAACCAGTGTCCTGACCAATATGGTTCCCAGGGGTACCCCTCCAGTAGGGAGGGTGCAGCGCTCTGGAAGGGGGTGCAGAGGGAGGGAGTCCTCGCCCCTGACCCCGGTACAACCTGAGGGGTTAAACCCTCGGTTGGGAGACCAGTTGCTGGAGGGAGGTCCTGAGCTGGTAGGAAAGTTGTGTTCTTGGTTGTCTTGGTGGACAGAGGTGCCCCTGGAAGGAGGGCAGGAGTCTCACCCTGGGGGTGGACTGGGCCACACCGTTGTGTTGGCCAGGTGGGTACTGTCTACCAGTATAGGCACCTCAGTGAGTGAAGTCCTGGTGCGCCAGGCAAGTGTTCCACTGCAGGGGTTAGTCCCTGGGTGGGGAAGCCAGGTTCAGGTGTTGTCTGACCTAGAGGCTTGGGAGCCTAGGTTTGAGGGCCAGGCCCGGGGTATCCCCCCTGACCTGGAAAACCAGTTGCAGGATAGCTCCCCTGAACTGGTGGATGAATGGTGCGGGACACCTGCCACAGGTGCCCTGACTATTCTAGAAGGGGGTACCGCTCCAGGTTGGAGGGTACAGAACCCCAAGGAAGAGGAGGGCCGGGTGTGGGGAAGCCCACCCCAGCCTCCTGTCCAGCCACCGGATACAGGCCCGGGACTGGTGGGTCAGTGCCAGAGTGTTAGACCTGACCTGACAAGAGAGGGAGTGGACAAAGGGTGCCAAGCACCTGGGGCTACTGCCCCCCACCCTCTGACGCCACAGAGGTTTGAGTGCCCTGAGAGGCATGAGGCCTGGGTCTCATCCCTGATCACTGTTGGTGGTCACTGTGGCTTGCTGTCGGTCTGTTGGGACACACCTGTGAGGAAATTCAGGTTAGGTGCTGCACAGGTGGTGTCCACAGGTGAAGAGAAGATTTCCACATGGATTGGCATGGTGGACTCTGAGAGTATGGATAGAGTGATCCAACTGGGTTTAGGACGGCGTAGAACAGGGCTGCCCTGCTGTGTGGGCCAGTTTCCGTGTTCTATTGCCTTAAGCAGGGAATCCCATCGAGGTATCGTTTGGTCTACCCTGGCTTTAGGCTGGAAGGGGGTTGTGTTGGAACTGGCCCTTCTTGCAGGGTCATCCTCAAACTTTTTGCTTCTTCCTCCCTTATTTTTCCTGACCCGTGGCTGTTGGCAATAGGACTCTGCGCACTTTACCACTGCTGATCAGTGCTAAAGTGCATATGCTCTCTGTGTAAATTGTTATTGTGATTGGATATACATGTTTGGCATATTTGTATTACCATGAAGTCCCTAGTAAAGTGCACTGGGTGTGCCAGGGCTGGTGATGACAAATGCTACTAGTGGGCCTGCAGCACTGATTGTGCCACCCACAGGAGTAGCTCTAAAATAGTGTCTAAGGCCTGCCACTGCAGTGCCTGTGTGCAGTTTAGAACTGCCATGTCCTCCTGGTCAGTGTCCCCACTGACCAGGCCTAACCCTTCCCTTTTCGTGCACATCAGTCACCCCTATAGAAGGCCCAAGGTACCCCCCTGGGCAGGATGCAGTGTATATAAAAGGTAGAGCATGTACTAGTGCAGGTGACATGCTCTGGTAGTGAATGGCAGCCATTTTCGTTTTTCACTACTGTAAGGCTATCTTGCTCCATAGGTTAACATGGGTGATGCTGGCTACAGTGGTTAACAGCATTTCTTCCCATAGGAACAAGATAGGACATAAGTATCTAGTATCCCTGAACTCAGAATTTAATAACACATCTTTTAGGAAAGGTTGTTTTTAAATCCTGTGTTTGAGGACAGCACTTTTAGAAAGTTGCTGTTCTCTTGTCTGACCCTTCTGTGTGCCTGGGCCTGTTTGTGTATTGACTGTCTGGTTTGTGAGTGACAGGGGCTGGGGAATTCCCCAGCAGGATGGATGAGTCAGCACTAGGCTGAATGACTGCAGTTGCAACTGGAGTGGTGGGAGGAGTTAGCACCTGGGCTGAATAGGGCTCTGCCTGCCTTCCACAATGCTGGCTCCACCCCCCTGCTGGGCGGCTGAGGACCCTGCCCCTCACTCTGAAAGGAAAGATGCAGCCAGCAAAACAAAGTGCTCAGGATCCACCCAGAACTGGTTCAGACCGGGCTCAGGGCCCACATGCACCAAGAGAACAAAGACTTTAGGGGTATAAGTACAGGACCCCTGACAACAGAAAATTAGATCATCCTGGAAATCAAGAAGGAACCTCTGCCAAGGAGAAAGCTGAAACTGAAGAAGGAAGATTGTCCTGCTGTTGGTCTGCTGGACTGACCTGTTGCTTTGCTGCCAAGGAGAGGGGAAGGACTTTGCTGTGTGCTGTGTCCCCTGTCTTGAAGGAATCTCCAAGGGCCTGAGAAGAGCTGGCTCCCTGTTTTGAAGTCCCAGGAACAAAAGGACTTCACCCCCAGCTTCCCTGAACTCTGCTGAGAGAGTTCTGTCCCTCCTAGAGTGCTTGATCCAGTTGTGGGGCCTCTGGAGGTTGTACCTGTGCTGGGAAGCTTGAAACTAAGCTTGAGAGACTTTTGAACTTGAAAAGTGTCGCATCGCTCGCTTGCGGAGCGCATCCCCGACAGTGCGAGAAGTTTCCCGCCGCTACGGAGGTCGAGATCATCGCAGCGCCTGACGCCGCTGCCAGAGACGTCGCATCCTCCGTTTGCAAGACGCACCAGACCGGTGCGGGAGAATCGAACATCGCTGCGAGTATCGTCGCAGAGCCTGTCGTCGCTGGGTGAGATCGCCGCACCGCTTGCTTGCGGGTCGCATCACGTCGCTGCGAGTGTCGTCGCAGAATCAACGCATCGAGGAGCTGCGAGAGAGAGGATCCCCGCTGGACCGCGCATCGTCGCCCCGGAGATCGCCGCAGCCCCTACGAGATCGTCGCATCGTGCCTTTGCGAGAACAGACTTCCTACGGAACCTACGCACCGGAATCCATACAAGTGGCCTTCCTCCCCATACAGACCGGATTCGTCGCAACACGCCCGCTGCTGCAGCGGGGCTGTCGCATCGCCTCCCCAGGGTCTCAGGAGCAACGCATCGCTTGTTTTCCACCGCACCAGCTTCTGCTTTTGGAACTTTGTTGCAACTAAAGGTACTGTGAGTAAACGTGACGCAACTGTGAACTTTTCACGCATCAGTAGAGAATTCTATCGCAACGTAGAGAATTCTAACGCAACCTTAAGAACTCTTTTTGAAACCATATTCTTGAACTGTGTATGTTGGATTTTTGTCGTTTTGGTCTTGTGTAGTTTAGATTAAAATACCTTTATTTTTCTTAACTGTTGTGGAGTCAGTTTGTGGTGTTTTCACTGTGTTACTGTGAGTGTTGGTACAAATACTTTACGCATTGCCTCTGGTTAGCCTAGACTGCTCGTGCCAAGCTACCTAGAGGGTGAGCAGGGGTTATCTCAGAAGGTTGTCTCCTTGCCCTGACT
Organism: Lissotriton helveticus; assembly: GCF_964261635.1. Lineage (NCBI taxonomy): Eukaryota > Metazoa > Chordata > Amphibia > Caudata > Salamandridae > Lissotriton > Lissotriton helveticus. The sequence goes on from NC_136068.1 coordinate 769,089,662, forward strand.
AGAAGCAAGGGTCCCTATTTGGACAGTGGTACCTACCTCTGCCAACTAGAGACCCCCAGATCTAACATTGGTGGTCAGGCGGTGGGATTTGAACTTGTATTTGTACTTGACCCACAGTAATTGGTGTACATCACTAGTGAGTGCAGACCACTACGCCACTGCATACCACGGTTAAGTTTTTTTTTGTTCCATTTTTGATCGTAACCCTGAAAGAATCCAAGCATCATGTCTCTAAATGGTAAACCAGCAAGTGAAGTTGCGGAACTGGAGTTTGATATTGAAATGTTAAGTGATTACAAAGTAGGTCAACTCAGACAGTTCTGCAGGAACTTTGGATGTCCCATAAAGCGCCACTCCAAAAAGGAGTAGCTACAGGAGGCCTTAAGGGCCTGGTGGGAGACCAAAGAGGCTGGGGAGACAGGTGGTGCAGAAGTGGATGAGGATGCACAAAGGGATGGTTTCAGGCCACAGGACCTGCCTGTGTCCAGAGCAGCCTCAAGGGCTGGCAGCAACCATTCAGCTGAAAGTTTTTCCCCAGAGGAGTTGGAGGAAAACCAAAGGGCGAGAGATCATGAGTTAGAAATGTTGAGGCTTGAAATGGAGCTGGAGCAAATGGAAGAAGAAAGGGCGGCAGAGGGGCGCAAACATGCCCGTGCCCTGGAGGAATTGAAATTGACCTTGGCCCATGAATTAAGAATGAGGAAGCTTGAGTTGGAGCTCAAGTGGCGTGAGGCCATGAGGGTCTCAGCTGAAGAAGAAACATGGGTAGCTCAAGAGGTGAGCTTTGCTGAGTTGGAGGTGGAGTCCAGCTCAGATGGTGGCAGCATGATTATGATATCTAGTGCGGAGAGGGAGGTACAAACACCCAGAGATGTGGCGCCTGACTTGAGGGAGGGGGTCGACATACACCAGGGGGTTCAGGTTTATGATGTAGTTCCATTGGAGTGCAGTGTCCCTGAATTAGATTGGGGGACTGGCATAGGGGACCATATTCCTAGTGGTGGGAGGGACACTCTACTGACTCTAGATGAGAGGTACAGGGAGAGGGGTTCCCCCATGGTAGAAACCTTGGTGTGTGTGTGTAAAGACCAGCCAGAAGAGTGTGGGTTGTGTGACAGAGACAGTCAGATACTGTCTTGCCAGTCTCAGGAGAGTGGTGTGGGGTACTTGTGTGAGGCACTGGAGGGTGAGGCAAAAGGTAGCTTGGTTAACAACTGTGGGGGGCTGTGTGATTCATTTGTTGAAGAGCATATTTTAAGTCCCTGTTTTCCAGAGCTATGCCAACACCCGGTGGAGTGTGAGTTCTCTGATCCCAGAGAGCTTGCGTTGGAGGCAGACCTCTTGGTGGATTCCAGAGAGTCTGAGGAGGCATTGGGGAGTGATCCCAAAAGGAGTGGCTTAGATATCTTCCAGACCTGTGAGGTGTAAGATGTTCAGTGTAGCCCAGGTAGGTCCCAGTGTAGTGGGAGGGGTGTAGGGGCTCATGTCCGGTCTCAGTGGAGAAGGAATGAGTGTGGGACGGTGTGTCTCATGGTGCCCGAAACCCAGTCTCAGGGCCTGGAGGGTTCCTTAGGGGAACACCAGGTTGGGGACCTAGACTGTACTTGTAGGCCATTTGAGGAGGATCTCCTAGTGTCTGGGGAACGGGGAGTGCCTGTAACCAGGCCTCCATCAGTTCTGGTGTCTGGCAGTGCCGCTCCACTTGGGAGGGTACAGAAGTCCAGACTGAGGGGTGAGAGGGGGAAGGAGTCCCCAGTGGGAGAACCAGTGGGTCAGGGACCAGTCGGAAGGGCTGAGTCCCCAGTGAGTGACCATGGTGACCTCACTTCTGTCCTGGGGGATCTTCCCGTGCTGTCAGGTGGACAGGAGTCGGGAGATCTGCGGCAGTCAGACTGTCACAGGACACATGAGTTGTGTGTCACCCTCAAGGGGGTACTATGTGAGTCCCCAGAAGTCCTGGCGTGCCAGGCAAATGCACAACCGCAGGTTTTGGTCCCTGGGTTGGGAGACCAGGTTCAGGATTTGCCTGACCTGGAAGGAAGGACATCTGTAACCAGTGTCCTGACCAATATGGTTCCCAGGGGTACCCCTCCAGTAGGGAGGGTGCATCGCTCTGGAAGGGGGTGCAGAGGGAGGGAGTCCTCGCCCCTGACCCCGGTACAACCTGAGGGGTTAAACCCTCGGTTGGGAGACCAGTTGCTGGAGGGAGGTCCTGAGCTGGTAGGAAAGTTGTGTTCTTGGTTGTCTTGGTGGACAGAGTTGCCCCTGGAAGGAGGGCAGGAGTCTCACCCTGGGGGTGGACTGGGCCACACCGTTGTGTTGGCCAGGTGGGTACTGTCTACCAGTATAGGCACCTCAGTGAGTGAAGTCCTGGTGCGCCAGGCAAGTGTTCCACTGCAGGGGTTAGTCCCTGGGTGGGGAAGCCAGGTTCAGGTGTTGTCTGACCTGGAGGCTTGGGAGCCTAGGTTTGAGGGCCAAGCCCGGGGTATCCCCCCTGACCTGGAAAACCAGTTGCAGGATAGCACCCCTGAACTGGTGGATGAATGGTGCGGGACACCTGCCACAGGTGCCCTGACTATTCTAGAAGGGGGTACCGCTCCAGGTTGGAGGGTACAGAGCCCCAAGGAAGTGGAGGGCCGGGTGTGGGGAAGCCCACCCCAGCCTCCTGTCCAGCCACCGGATACAGGTCCGGGACTGGTGGGTCAGTGCCAGAGTGTTAGACCTGACCTGACAAGAGAGGGAGTGGACAAAGGGTGCCAAGCACCTGGGGCTACTGCCCCCCACCCTCTGACGCCACAGAGGTTTGAGTGCCCTGAGAGGCATGAGGCCTGGGTCTCATCCCTGATCACTGTTGGTGGTCACTGTGGCTTGCTGTCGGTCTGTTGGGACACACCTGTGAGGAAATTCAGGTTAGGTGCTGCACAGGTGGTGTCCACAGGTGAAGAGAAGATTTCTACATGGATTGGCATGGTGGACTCTGAGAGTATGGATAGAGTGATCCAACTGGGTTTAGGACGGCGTAGAACAGGGCTGCCCTGCTGTGTGGGCCAGTTTCCGTGTTCTATCGCCTTAAGCAGGGAATCCCATCGAGGTATCGTTTGGTCTACCCTGGCTTTAGGCTGGAAGGGGGTTGTGTTGGAACTGGCCCTTCTTGCAGGGTCATCCTCAAACTTTTTGCTTCTTCCTCCCTTATTTTTCCTGACCCGTGGCTGTTGGCAATAGGACTCTGCGCACTTTACCACTGCTGATCAGTGCTAAAGTGCATATGCTCTCTGTGTAAATTGTTATTGTGATTGGATATACATGTTTGGCATATTTGTATTACCATGAAGTCCCTAGTAAAGTGCACTGGGTGTGCCAGGGCTGGTGATGACAAATGCTACTAGTGGGCCTGCAGCACTGATTGTGCCACCCACAGGAGTAGCTCTAAAATAGTGTCTAAGGCCTGCCACTGCAGTGCCTGTGTGCAGTTTAGAACTGCCATGTCCTCCTGGTCAGTGTCCCCACTGACCAGGCCTAACCCTTCCCTTTTCGTGCACATCAGTCACCCCTATGGAAGGCCCAAGGTACCCCCTGGGCAGGATGCAGTGTATATAAAAGGTAGAGCATGTACTAGTGCAGGTGACATGCTCTGGTAGTGAATGGCAGCCATTTTCGTTTTTCACTACTGTAAGGCTATCTTGCTCCATAGGTTAACATGGGTGATGCTGGCTACAGTGGTTAACAGCATTTCTTCCCATAGGAACAAGATAGGACATAAGTATCTAGTATCCCTGAACTCAGAATTTAATAACACATCTTTTAGGAAAGGTTGTTTTTAAATCCTGTGTTTGAGGACAGCACTTTTAGAAAGTTGCTGTTCTCTTGTCTGACCCTTCTGTGTGCCTGGGCCTGTTTGTGTATTGACTGTCTGGTTTGTGAGTGACAGGGGCTGGGGAATTCCCCAGCAGGATGGATGAGTCAGCACTAGGCTGAATGACTGCAGTTGCAACTGGAGTGGTGGGAGGAGTTAGCACCTGGGCTGAATAGGGCTGTGCCTGCCTTCCACAATGCTGGCTCCACCCCCCTGCTGGGCGGCTGAGGACCCTGCCCCTCACTCTGAAAGGAAAGATGCAGCCAGCAAAACAAAGTGCTCAGGATCCACCCAGAACTGGTTCAGACCGGGCTCAGGGCCCACATGCACCAAGAGAACAAAGACTTTAGGGGTATAAGTACAGGACCCCTGACAACAGAAAATTAGATCATCCTGGAAATCAAGAAGGAACCTCTGCCAAGGAGAAAGCTGAAACTGAAGAAGGAAGATTGTCCTGCTGTTGGTCTGCTGGACTGACCTGTTGCTTTGCTGCCAAGGAGAGGGGAAGGACTTTGCTGTGTGCTGTGTCCCCTGTCTTGAAGGAATCTCCAAGGGCCTGAGAAGAGCTGGCTCCCTGTTTTGAAGTCCCAGGAACAAAAGGACTTCACCCCCAGCTTCCCTGAACTCTGCTGAGAGAGTTCTGTCCCTCCTAGAGTGCTTGATCCAGTTGTGGGGCCTCTGGAGGTTGTACCTGTGCTGGGAAGCTTGAAACTAAGCTTGAGAGACTTTTGAACTTGAAAAGTGTCGCATCGCTCGCTTGCGGAGCGCATCCCCGACAGTGCGAGAAGTTTCCCGCCGCTACGGAGGTCGAGATCGTCGCAGCGCCTGACGCCGCTGCCAGAGACGTCGCATCCTCCGTTTGCGGGACGCACCAGACCGGTGCGGGAGAATCGAACATCGCTGCGAGTATCGTCGCAGAGCCTGTCGTCGCTGGGTGAGATCGCCGCACCGCTTGCTTGCGGGTCGCATCACGTCGCTGCGAGTGTCGTCGCAGAATCAACGCATCGAGGAGCTGCGAGAGAGAGGATCCCCGCTGGACGGCGCATCGTCGCCCCGGAGATCGCCGCAGCCCCTACGAGATCGTCGCATCGTGCCTTTGCGAGAACAGACTTCCTACGGAACCTACGCACCGGAATCCATACAAGTGGCCTTCCTCCCCATACAGACCGGATTCGTCGCAACACGCCCGCTGCTGCAGCGGGGCTGTCGCATCGCCTCCCCAGGGTCTCAGGAGCAACGCATCGCTTGTTTTCCACCGCACCAGCTTCTGCTTTTGGAACTTTGTTGCAACTAAAGGTACTGTGAGTAAACGTGATGCAACTGTGAACTTTTCACGCATCAGTAGAGAATTCTATCGCAACGTAGAGAATTCTAACGCAACCTTAAGAACTCTTTTTGAAACCATATTCTTGAACTGTGTATGTTGGATTTTTGTCGTTTTGGTCTTGTGTAGTTTAGATTAAAATACCTTTATTTTACTAAACTGTTGTGGAGTCAGTTTGTGGTGTTTTCACTGTGTTACTGTGCGTGTTGGTACAAATACTTTATGCATTGCCTCTGGTTAGCCTAGACTGCTCGTGCCAAGCTACCTAGAGGGTGAGCAGGGGTTATCTCAGAAGGTTGTCTCCTTGCCCTGACTAGAAGCAAGGGTCCCTATTTGGACAGTGGTACCTACCTCTGCCAACTAGAGACCCCCAGATCTAACAGTAGGATTAGGAGCGTTCACTCCCATTTGCTCTCGACAGTACAGCTTATTAGCTGAAAGGAGCTCTTCTATATAAGTGCCTGATTTTAAGTGCTCAAAGTGAGTCGACATTGGTGAAGAATCCACATGGCTCATTGCGGAAGTACAATTAAGGTAACATTGATGAATATTAAAATCACCTAAAATTATAACACAATGGTAAGAGTGTTTCCTCTCTCCGAAGTGTTCAAGAAACCCCTCTAAGGCTACTACATGTTTGTATCTGTCCTGCCATGTATCAAGGTCGGAGGCACTGGCTGAAAGACAAATTTAACGAGCAAAGAGTCCGCACCTGTTGATCTGCGATAGTCCAGATTCTATGTTCAGCGTACCCACAACTGATCTGCCGATCAGTAAAATTTTTGGACAGCTTTGTGAAAAAAACGAGGCCCACAGCCATCGAACCGATCCTCGTCAAGACCTAAGAACACTGTTTGAATGACAAACTTGTGCTTCAGCAAAGCTCACTGGAACCAGTGACAGCCTTTTTGTAACATAGTTTTTATACTCGTCTTTTAAATTCTCTTCCCCTTCCCTTTTACTACTTATTATTCCTTCCCCATTCCTTAAAAGTTGTTTTAAATGTCGCAGAATGTTATACATTGTAATGGTTTTAATTAACCGAGCAATAAAGAATTTACTATTACTAAATGTTTGATCTAAAAACTTCTAGTAAAGTAAAAACGAGCTTCCAGCAGGGGGGAGATTCTTGAGCAGCAATTCTACTGCTAACAGATGGGGTGACAGTCAATCTACCATTCTAGTTTTATATGCTAGTTCAAGTGAAACCAGTAGAAGAAGACCCCTTGGTTCTACCCGCTGTTGAAGGGGTAGCACACTTAAAAAACGAGGTGAAGCCATCCAGAAAAAAATTTCAGTAGTATCCCATGTTTCCTGTAAAGCAATTAAATGGCAACATAAGAGAGCCATAGCACATCATCTCTTTTAAATCTTAGACCTGCAATATTTCATGACAGGATCTTCATATTGGAGAGACCAGGGGTGATAGGTGCTGGCTTGGAAGGCGGAGCAGAAACTGACTTAGCAGGTGAAGTGAATATAATTTCAGTCGAGCCCAAGGACCTTGTGCCCTGCGATTCGGCCTGAGCTTGAAATAGTCAGTCATTGTCCTCTAACCCCTGTGAGCTAAACAAGGGTTAGAATCTGTTCGCAAGGGGAAGTACAAATTGGCCATTGCTTCCATGGGCATGCTTAACTGACCTAAGAGCAATCTGCCTGGGATGGTTTGGACAAAAGTGAATTGGAGGGTAGAAATACTGAAGGGGGGCAATCCTAATCGATGTTTTGGAACTTCTCCTTAACTGACACTCAATGAGTGCTTGGGCAGGGTGTCTCGCCTTGACTATGACGCAGTCCCCCTCAATATTTTCCCTACCCTATGTCCTACCCATCCCGCTCTTCTGGCCATCATAACATGAGGAGACAGATATTGACCATTAACAACACTGGCATCCCATCAGTGAGTGACCTTCTGCATAAGATCCAGTGTGGATTCTTTTGAGGTTTGTATGATTGGTGGAACTCCCAATAAAACTGCATCTAAAGCGCTGATACTAGGGGCACTCTAGTGTACTCTGGTTTCCGACTTGTGCCATGGCAGGTCTATTTGAGGTAGATCTGTGAGTTGAACTTCCCTTTGGTAATCGCGCCCCTTGTATGTGTACTACCTGCGTGAGCGAGTCACAGCAGTGGCAGAGAGTGCTGCTGGGACCTGTGGTCTCCTGCCCCCCTCCTCCGTACACAGTCCAGGGCTGTTCTGTTTCCCCTACCACCCGGAAAGGCATTTACTTCAGCCATTGGCTAGTTTAAAGTGACAGGCCTGACCCATTTACAAACTTTCAAGGCAAAGCTCCCCTTGTTTCATTACCCCATCATCTCCATCCTCCTCGTCCCAGCCCTAACTGGTGATGTGGACTGGGCGAGGAGGGTGGAAATGAGGGTAACTGGTGCAATCTCTCCAAGCTATCTGGTCTCAAGCTATTTTCTGTTCATATTTGGTTTTATTCAACATGGGAAGGTAACCGCGCATCTATCCACACAGTGGGTGAATGTTTGTTGCACTTTCACAGTTTTATCAAGAACATAAAGTGTATCAGAGTATCAGATATAAGGGTAACTACAAATGAATGTGCTGAAATGTACCATTTTTTTTAGGTCCTGGTGAAGGGATCAGATGTCATAAAACACCTGTCGGGTGTGTTCTTATTGAAGGGGTTAAATATAACATTATTTGGAAAAGTAAAGAATGCCTCCAAACATATCAACCGTTTGAAAATACCTAGATATTTTGAAAACTAGCTATTTTTTCGTAAGTGCGTTTTGCAATCGAAAATGGTTTGGTGACTGGGGCCCAAGCATCTGATAGATACTACTTCATTCCCACTTGTAAAGTTAAAAAATAATGTAATGAGTTCTGACTTTAGCATATGTGTAAACTCAGCACCTTTCCTTAATTGAAACGGTGCTGTCCGAGCCTAAGAAGGATAGCACGCCTTTGATGTTAGCTTATCTGCAGATGAGGTTGCATTGTTTTTCTCTCTGTGTTTGCGGAAGCCTTGATACCACAGCGCCGGCCAACATGCACTGTTATACTGAGCATAATAGGTGCAGAATGGGTAACGTTTGAGTCCCGTCCCATTCAAACACACGAGTCCCGGTCGACATTGTGATAAACGAGCGGGTCACCAGTGCCACAGCGAGCGCGTGCCATGCCAGCCGCCGCAGCTGCTCTAGGCTCCTTCCAGGCTGATGAAGTCAGCTTATTGTCCCTGGCACCTTCCCCTGTCCGCGGGGCATTGTGGGTTCCAATTTTGTGTCAGAAATACGTTTCTTTGAATCTGTGTTCCAATAAAATGAAATGCTTGTCAATTAAATTAAAATAATGTCCTTCCATTCACTTTCTAAAAGCCAGTTTGCGCATTTATGTACGTATTTATGTGATTTGTCCAGCTTTACATGCCCCCTCCAGGCTAATGGCTGAACGAGAGGGTGCGGCTTTAGGCTAGAGCGCCCTCTGGGGACCCAGGCTTGCGCCTGGGAGATTCAAGCATCCTTTGATTCTGGGCAAATAACTTAATTCCCCACTGCCTAAAATGAATGTGTTAGTCTGTAGTGCATCTGGTGATCACGTAAAGCGCTCTGATACCCTCGGGTCGAATTCGCGCTATATAAAACTGCAAAGATAAACGTGTCCCCTGGCCGTCAAGGAACATGTCCCACATTCACAGTGAGGTAGTAAAAACAGCTATAATTGGGTCCGGAGGACCGCTCCTGCCCCTGGGCCCTCAGGCACTGCACCTAATACGCTTTGGGTAACTTCGCCCCCGACGCAGACTCTTCAGGCGCCACCAGTCTGCGGCACACGAGGCCGCGACTCTGTACAGCAAGGCTGTTTTTCATCTCTTCCATGGTGTGGGGTCGCTGCACGACTTGAAAGCTGGGATTAGAGCCCGGCCTCCGTTTCTCCCTGTGCAAAACATTTTCTATATTTATATATTTAGACATTAGAATGTGTCTATAATGCTCGAGCTTCTTGGCATTGCGTGGATAAGTTTTCTCATGATAAAAATAAGGTCCTCCGCAGAAGGTATGTAATTCACATATATACAACGATGAGCATAAACATCATTCCTACATCTATCTGCGCATGTCAAAATAAAATTATGCAATAAAAATATCAGAACATCAGGCTTTCAGCCTTCTCTTGTCCAGCGTTCATTGTGGGCCTTTGGTGTCTTTGAACTGAAAAAATACGTGGACATGCACACAAACAGAATGTGTGCAGTAATAAAGAACAAGGACAAGAGCAAAACATATCATCGGCATAGCAACAGTAGCATGACCAAGCATAAGAGCATGAGATTGGCACGTTAAATTAAACAACTAATTGCAATATACAAAAAACAAAGTGGCTTGGCCTAATTTGACAACGTTGACTCACTACAAAAGGTTTGCAATATATAAATATATAGATAAAAGTATATAAACACTGACACTGCATACACGAATTCAAAGGGCACCTTTCCTTTAAAGCTGCTGATAACAGGCATTTGGGATGTCAACAAAAGGCTGCATTGTCAGGAAGCTCTAACGGTGCTATGAATTCCTGGATATTGATTTCTTGTAGCATTATTTGCTCTTGTATTTCATTCTCTCTCAAACTATTTTTTTAGTAAACTGCGAGTGTGCTTCTGGAAATGTGTTCTCGTATAAAGCACTCTGACACCCACTGGATCACGTTCACGTTATATAAAATTGGAAATGCATAAACGTAATAAATAAATATGGACTTGTAATACTGGAATGTCAGTCGAATGTATGCAATGCCAGTACAAATTAATGAGGCCCAGTATCAGATGTTATTCAGAACAATCATATCATTAGAGTGAGAGTCACACTTTTAGTACTAGAGTGCACAGGTGTGATTGCTACAGAACAGGTTAGCTTATTTGAGATCACAACGCTTTTTTTCTCAAAGACTCCATTCTTAAACCACTTTACAAGTTGAAGCCATACTTACAAGCCCTAATTATTATGATTCCGTCTCTTTGCATGAGTTTGTCCCTCTGACCTCTGGGTAGGATTACATACTGTGGTTTATATGTACTGCACACGACATAAGAGCACAGCATAAACCGTATTTGCAGGTGAAGAGAGAGTGATATGCTGTGAGCAGTCACTTAACAATGGTAAAGAATAGCATAATGCACATCTACTGTACATTGCAAAGTCTGCAGTTCAACATGTGCTTGATGAATTGTTTTAAAATGCTTCTGTAATCATGAAATGCTGCACTTCATTCTGGATACGCACTTTCCACGCATTTATTCCATCATTTTCTCCCTTCCCACTTCACCTTAAAAAAAAAAAAACATTCTATTCTATTTCTTTGAGTTCAAAGTGCCATTAAATATAAGCCGTGACGAAAGCAGAGGACTAGAAATCAGAAGATATGAGAATGAGAAGAAGGCCACACAGCAGCCTGAGTGTGGAAAGCAGGAATGAGGAAAAAGGTGAGTATGAAGACAAGATAAGAGTCAGTTGAGCTGTTCTTAAAGAAGAGTTATGAAAGGCGAGCGACTCATTGCCTCACTCTAGATAGGGATACTTTATATTTGTATAATACCGCATACAGTACAACACTTGTTATTTCGATGTTGTGGTAATATACAACTGGCAGAATCTGATCTGGAATACGTTTCTAGAAGGCCTAATCACATGTTATGCAGAACCTAATACAGTGCGGGGCATATTCACAAGAATTGCCGCTAACCAGTTTTTGCATTAGTTAGCAGCAATTTTCTTAACGGTGTCTCTTGCCGAAAACTGTTAGCTACATATTTACTATACACCGATACATGGTGATGGTATCAGCTAACTGCAGCGAAAACTGCTGCAACCAATAGCGTCAAGGCGATAAAAAATGTGATGCTAGTGAGAGAAAAGTGGCGAAAGGCCAATTAGCTGTAAAAAAATCACGTTAGTCAGCCCAGCTTCACTTTTCCGCCTCTAGAGGCAAAAATAGCCTATAAATCCACCTCCAATGAAAAAAAGAAAAGAAAAGCAATAGAATGCTGAATGGACCAGCCAGGGCCAAGTTCAGCACAGGTCAACTACCCCCCCCCCCCAAACCCCCCAACAGCGAGGATGACCAGGAAGAGTCCCAGGGTAAGAGGAAATGCAGAATCTGGGCCTCATTTATAAAAAGAGACTTATCGCTGGGGAAAAACAATAATGCAGCACTTTTCATAGCACCTTCCTTGCAACACCATGGCAGCCAATGCCTGGAAGTACGGACAGTCTAAGGGGCCCGGAGCCTCACTGGGCCTGCGTCTGAGACCCGGGATGGGAGGCGGCGGTGCTGTGGAGTTACTGCGGCCTGACGGTGAGTAAGGCCCAAGCCTGTGGGCTGTGGCGGTAGACATTGAGGCGTCCACCCTTACCTGATGGCAAAGTCTGGCAGGACGCATGGAGACACATTGCTGACCTGGGTGAGAAGACCGCCTAGCGCTGCTTGGAGCTATGATCAGTAGAGGCACTCATGGGCACCGATGTAGAGAGATCTGCGTTGCACAAAACGCGCCACCACTTCACCGGGGTGCACAGAGGAGATTGCCAATGGTAGGCTGCATCTCTGCCTCACAGGCCGGAGGATCTGGCACTGCCCGGACACTGTGGAGGATGAGCCCCCTGAGCTGCACCGAACTTGTGTGTTGGGAGTGTTGTAACTTTACACCTAAGGGGGCCCTGTTGCATCACCTGCATCAGGAGGATTCCCTGTGGACTTGGCAGCGACTGCGGTACCCAGGCGTGCGAAATCCTGCATGGCTGAGTCACAGATTCAGAGAGAGAATGGTGGGTTGAGCCGCGGTTTCGCTGTCCAGGTAAGGAGAAGGTGGGACGTGGAGAGGAGGAGGCCCAGGGGTTGAGTCAGGCACAAGCCCTTGGGCGTGCAGCTTGATCTGCCATGACTCACTGGGGCACTTAACATCTGGCACATGTTAAGTCACTGACAAGAACAGCGTTCGGATGTGGAAGGCCGTACCCAGTGTAACAACGTGATGGTGTTGGGTCTGCCTGAGGGAGCAGAAGGGGCTGATACCGTGGCATATACTGAGGCATGGTTGTGTGACCTTCTGCCAGCAGGTGCACTTTTCTCATTCTTTGCTACAGAGCAGACCCATCGAGTGCTGGTTAGCTGCCCGCTGCCGGGGCACGGGTCCTAGACCCTTTCTCTTTCACCTCCTACAGGTATTGTGATGCTGTCCTGAGGGAGGTACGCAAGCTGGGGGAGGTGAAAGAGGAGAATGCCACAGTTATTTTCTTTCCTGACTACGCCACAGGGGTGCAGAGGAAGAGGAGCTCGCCTATAGTGGTTAAGCAGTGCCTCTGAGATTTGGGCATTAAATACTCCCTCCTCTACCCATAAAGGCTGCGAGTGATCTCAGACATTGACACGCAAATCATTGACGCCACTGAATAGGTCTGGACCTGTCTGCAATCCACTGGTTGCCAGGTGCTGTGGACAGGGAGTGAAGGGTCTGTACAACAAGCTGTCATTCATGAAGCCAGTCATACTGGGAGGCATAGGAGGAGCATGCGTCTGCCCCACAACCACAAGCCACTCCCAATCTGCATCGGGTTATACAAGAGAGGCGGAAGGAGCTGAATGCGGCGCAGACGATCCGCAATCACACTCAGAGACAGGATCCCGACACTTCCCCTGAATGCTCTCCCAGCGACATGGGCTCCGCTGCAACGTGGTCATCCGGTGTGGAGTCCATGCACCCCCCAGATGTGACTCCTCAGACGACAGATAACCTAATTTCATGTTGACTGGTTGTGCGTCTCTCCTTTTTCCATGGTTGCAGACAGCTCTGGAGAGTCTCTGGCCTTCTGCAGTTCCTGGTCTCCAGCTTCCTGTTGCTGAAGTTCCAGTCTACAGAGGTCAGTACTTAGAGGGAATCAGGTCCAGACATCACCCAAACGGAATGGAGCAGTTGATCAGGTAAGCAATGCATGTCAGGAGTGGTGGTGGTGGTCTCCTTGGTACTCCAAGCGGCAATGGTAGGAGGTCCATGGCGTTGTTGACCTTGCCAAGGATGAACTGTGGGAGTTCTTCTATTATCCAATCTCCTCTTTTATGAGACCCTAGCGGCACTCTTGTAATGCTGTAACGTCACTTGTTTGATGTTCTGGTGGCGCAATGTGCCACAGCATGTTTACAAGGCCACGTAAAGCCACTTTACGTGGCTATTCATGGCCTTGTAAATACACGCCCCTTTCATGCATTAAACAGTGTGAGAGGGGTATTCAATGAGTGTTGCTGTGGGTGTTCCCACACCAAAACAATAGAATTGGAACCATTCCCATGTTTACGAGAAACATTAAACCTTCGGAATGCTACCGAATCTAAGACCACCTCAAGGGTGGCGTTTGGGAGGCGCTACGAGGATAAATGTTTTCATTTCTTCTCTTTTTTTTCCTTTTTGTAAGTGTGCAACATTCTGCAGCACACAGAGAAAGAGGAAACACACTGATTGATAGGTTTTGTGCAGGTAGGTGTCCCTTCCTGCACAACTTCAATCAGTTTTGCAATTCAGTCAACCTTGCACCATGGTGCAAGGCTGCGTGCATTAGCGCATTGCCGCCATTGTGAGCCAAAGTAGGGGAAAAAGACAGGGAGGCTTATTCATTAGCCCCTTGTGATAGTGTAATGCCCCCGGTACATCATTTTCAAAACGTACTTTCAGCGTGAATTTTGCACCATGCTGCACTGTATTTACAAAGTGATGCATCTAGGCATTTGTGCGACCTTGTGAAGCCCATTATACCTGGGTCAGGTATGATGTATGCAGGGAGGGCATTCCCATGCAACAACGCCTCATAAGAGTGGAGGAGTGAAATCTATCAGATTTCACTGCGACAATTCTAGGACGTCACTGCATCAAAACCTTACTCCTGCCTCATGGCAGGTGTAAGGGTGACGCAGTGCCATAGGGATAGGCATGCCCCATGCATTGCTGGAGTTGCATCATGCTTGCGACAATGCATGACTTTAGCGCTGACAGCTACGTCAGGATTCCAGACGCATCTGTCATTTATTGCGACATGGATCTCTGTACAAAAAATATGGCCCATCCATAGTGTTGAAAGGAGGCACAGTGAAAAGTGTTGCATCTCTGTTTTATTGCAGCGATGCAACGCATTTCATGAAAGAGACCCAGTTATGCACCCTATCTTACTGATAGGACGCTTTCCTGAGTTTTTATTTTGGTGCAGGGCAGCAAAGCAATATTCCCTGCAGGACTGGTCAGCACAAAGCATCTTATATGTGGACCCAAGTGTTTTCACCAATTTTAAGACCAGGTATTTTTTGGCCTTAAAAAGCTGCCTCGAGTTGGACTTAGCAGCAGTTTTCTTGGTTTTGCAACATACAAGGACATCCATGTAAATATTGTGTAGTGTGTTTTGTGGGAGTTTTCACACAGGAAAGCCTACCTTGCCTCTCATTTTCTGTAAGTCACGCTGACAGAAACGTTGATATGAAAAATTCACGTTTATGCTAGAAAATTGCCGCTAACTGGAGTTAGCTGCGTTAGCTGCACCTTGGAAATACGGCGATAAAAAAGCCGCTGTAACGTCAAAAAATGTACGCTACGTCTGCATTAAGTTTTTGTAAATATACCCCTCCATTCCTTGAGAAACCATACATAGGCTTTGTATTATGTTACTGTTGGACTTGGCCCTTTCTGCAGGGTCATCCCCAGACTTTTCGACTTTACCCTCCACTTTTTGCTGAATTTGTTTTTGCTGGCTTTAGGACTCTGTGCACTTTACCACTGCTAACCAGTGCTAAAGTGCGCGTACCCTCTCCTTAAAACATGCTAGAATTGGCTTATACCCGATTGGCATATTTATGTGTGAGCTAAGCCACCCTACAGATGCATCTTGTTTCCATAGCTGCCCATTTGATGCCAGTGAGTAATGGAGTTATGTGATTGAACTTGAAAGTGTGCCACAGCAGCAAAGGACATCTCAGTGCAAAAAAAAAACGGAATGCAATGTGTAGTTGAGGAGAAAAAAACTCCACTCTTTTAAATTAAAGTGAAACAGTATAAAACAAGCCATATGGAGAAAATGAAAAAAATACCAGCTGGCATAATGGAGTAAAAATAAAATATGGCTAAATAAATATGAGGGGATAAACAACAAAAGGGTCACAAACTATCCTGTAATAAAGCAGGACAGTGTACTGGAATCTTACAGGGAACGTTTAGATATAAATCTGTCTGTTAACATTGAAATAATCTCACACTTACATTAGCAGCCTGGAGAGAAAAGAAACTATAGTACTGTATGACTTGGCGCATCAGATAAACACAGCAGCAAGTCCCAAGCGAACAGAGATTGACATCTAATATTTTCAACTGACCCCCATCCCTGAGGGAGTCCAAGCTCACAAGCGTTATTAAGCTCTAGCAACACAGTATTGCGGAAGCAGATTCGCCTACACTTGCCTTTACTTCTGGACAGAGGCCTTCTATGTATCCTCGACTATGATTTTGGGTGCAGCTTAGTCGAAAGAAGAAACTGTAGAGGGGACATTCCATTTACTAAGCAGGTGCATGAAAGCAAACTATATTTGCTGCTGCACACTTTGGGGGATATGTACAAGGAAGTGGAAGAGAAAGGCGTTAGCCTTCCTGGCTTAACGCCTCTCTCCTCCACTTCCGAAGCGCAAGGCTGCACCATGTGAAAGCAAAAACGAGGAGAAATAATGCATTTCTCCTCGTTTCGCTATCTTAAAAACAGTTTTTACCTGGTCTTAATTTTGACGCTGTCTCCTATGTACGCCATCCTTGTACATAGGAGGCAGCATCAAAATGAATGGGTGTTGCAGTGGAATGCCCACCGCAACACCCATTGGACCACCCCTTTCACGCTAACTAGCGCATGAAGGGGGGCATCATGTCCAAGGCAGCGTTAAGCCACTCGAAGTGGCTTAACGCTGCCTTGTTCATAAGGCGCAGCCCCCATCACCACCACAACATCACTATAGTTGACGTTGTGGTGGCGATAGGGGCTTGTACATATGCCTCTTTGTTTTCCTAAATCTGCAAGTGGGATTTCTGACTTTGCATTCTTCAGAAGTGCATTCTAAGGGCACACGTAATCCTCCGCTGCATTGGCAGGCCAATGTTTTACTTGTGGTTTTTTTTTATAAACCTGCAGCTACCTCAAAGACCCTCATTAGTTGGGAGGAGCAGATGTGGCATATATCACTCATGTTAAATAATGAACCATGGGTGAGGGATTTACAAGATGTGATAAAAACATGCTCTTCTAAGTTTTCAACTGTTAAATGAGGCAAAGCATGCAGAATCATTCTTTAAGGTACACAGACAAAATATCGAAAATAAAATATCGGAAAGACAAAATATCGAAGTTAAAATATCGAAGGTAAAAAATATTGGGAAGCAAATATATCGGATACAAAAATATCGTAATTGGTAAGTAAGTAGAAATATCGAAAAAAATAATATCGTATGACAAAATATCGACAATACAAAATATCGTGTAGTAATGGAAAAAATAAATAGTGTAGGAAAAAATATAATAATTGTAAATAAAAATTTGATAAAAAGGTCTATATTAAAAAATTACAATATATTTAATATAAAAATATTTTTAAAAAACATATATAGTTTTAGGAGCGGGTTATTGGGTTTATAGGGGATAAGGGTGGGAAGTAATTTAAAAATAAATAATAAATTAATATATATTTGTAAAAAACTTTTTATTAATAATTAATTGGTAAATAATTAATATTAATTAGTTATTTAATTAATATAATTTAGTACATTATTTTATATAATAATTAATTGGTAATTAATGAATATTAATTAGTTAATTAATTAATATAATATTGTACATAATAGTACAAAATTAATAATTGGTAATTAATTATTATTAATTAGTAAATTAATTAATATAATTTTGGACATAATTTTAAATAATAAATAATTGGTAATTACATAATAATAATTAATTAGTAATTAATTAATATTAACTAGTTAATTAATTAATATAATTTTGTATATATTTTTAAATAATAAATATGTGTTAATTAATTATTATTAATTAGTTAATTAATTAATATAATTTTTTTCATATTGTTAAATAATAATTAATTGGTAATTAATTAATATAAATTAGTTAATTATATTAATTAGCTTCATTTAGTTTAATATATATTTTTTACTTATTGTAAATTAATTTGGAAAAAATAATATTAATAATTAAATTTATTTCTTTACAGCTAATGTGCTAATATATTAACTTTATTGTTATTGTTAATTAATAATTATTTTGTAATTACATAATAATATTTATTTTTGGGTAAAGGAGTATGTTAGAGTTCAGGGTCAGTTTTCAGTTCTTGGTTAAAGGGGTATTTTTAGGGTTTATGGTCAGTTTTCAGTTTTTGGGTAAAGGGGTATTTCTTGGGTTCAGGGTTAGTTTACAGTTTTTGGGTAAAGGTGTAGTTTTTGGGTTCAGGGTCAGTTTTCAGTTTTTGGGTAAAGGGGTATTTCTTGGGTTCAGGGTCAGTTTTCAGTTTTTGGGTAAAGGGGTATTTCTTGGGTTCAGGGTCAGTTTTCAGTTTTTGGGTAAAGGGGTATTTCTTGGGTTCAGGGTCAGTTTTCAGTTTTTGGGTAAAGGGGTATTTTTAGGGTTCAGGGTCAGTTTTCAGTTTTTGGGTAAAGGGGTATTTCTTGGGTTCAGGGTCAGTTTTCAGTTTTTGGGTAAAGGGGTATTTTTAGGGTTCAGGGTCAGTTTTCAGTTTTTGGGTAAAGGGGTATTTTTTGGGTTCTGGGTCAGTTTTTAGTTTTTAGGTAAAGGGGTATTTTTAGGGGTCAGGGTCCGTTTTCAGTTTTTGGGTAAAGGGGTATTTTTTGGGTTCAGGGTCAGTTTTCAGTTTTTGGGTTAAGGGGTATTTTTAGGGTTCAGGGTCAGTTTTGGGTTTTTGGGTAAAGGGGTATTTTATGGGTTCAGGGTCAGTTTTCAGTTTTTGGGTAAAGGGGTATTTTTAGGGTTCAGGGTCAGTTTTGGGTTTTTGGGTAAAGGGGTATTTTTAGGGTTCAGGGTCAGTTTTGGGTTTTTGGGTAAAGGGGTATTTTTAGGGTTCAGGGTCAGTTTTCAGTTTTTGGGTAAAGGGGTATTTTTAGGGTTCAGGGTCAGTTTTGGGTTTTTGGGTAAAGGGGTATTTTTTGGGTTCAGGGTCAGTTTTCAGTTTTTGGGTAAAGGGGTATTTTTAGGGTTCAGGGTCAGTTTTGGGTTTTTGGGTAAAGGGGTATTTTTAAGGTTCAGGGTCAGTTTTGGGTTTTTGGGTAAAGGGGTATTTTTAGGGTTCAGGGTCAGTTTTCAGTTTTTGGGTAAAGGGGTATTTTTAGGGTTCAGGGTCAGTTTTGGGTTTTTGGGTAAAGGGGTATTTTTTGGTTCAGGGTCAGTTTTCAGTTTTTGGGTAAAGGGGTATTTTTAGGGTTCAGGGTCAGTTTTGGGTTTTTGGGTAAAGGGGTATTTTTAGGGTTCTGGGTCAGTTTTCAGTTTTTGGGTAAAGGGGTATTTTTAGGGTTCAGGGTCAGTTTTGGCTTTTTGGGTAAAGGGGTATTTTTTGGGTTCAGGGTCAGTTTTAATTTAATGTACGCTGGATTTGGTATAGTAATAATTAAATTATTAGAGACCAACATATACTCACATTTAATATACAGTGCAAAATTTCTGATAAGATTGTTACATTATAGTAAGATAATGATACAAATAGTTCAACATGATTGTAGAAACATTATTTTTATTTATGTTTCACAAATAAAATGTTATTTCATTACAAAATTCTTTTTATTACATTTGGTTTTATAAACATATTTTATAAACACAATGATAAGCAACTATACAGAAGCATTATTATTTTCATACTTTTTGTACAAAAATGAATATTATTTATTATCTCTTTTACATATTGTAATTTCATAAAGAAATGTAGAAATAACAAAAGTATTTTTTACACTTTATTTCAATACATAAAATATTTATTATGTAAGTCACATATTTTTAACACATTTTTCTATTATTATAATTTTTGACAATGTAGTAATATTTCTAGACATTGTTAATATAAATATTATTCTTTTCATAATATTTATTTATTACATTCATTTACATATTTGTTAATCAAATCATTGTAGGATTAAAGTAAATATTTCTTTACAATAATAGAAACTTAATGTTCATTTTTGCATATTTAGTGAAGTATATATATTATATTTTATACTTGGGACTATTTTATTGCATTTGGGTGCTTTATTTTGTAACCGGGTTAGGTCGTTTTGGGTTATTTGGAAGAAGGGCTGATCGCGGTTGGGAGACACTTCACGTCGCTTCAGGTAAGGTTTATTTTATATGTTTTATGTGTATTTTAATGATGTTTTGAGATTAGTGACCTTATATTTTGTGTTGTTGAATGTGAGGGAGGTATGTTTTAGATTTCGAAAACAGATAATTACTTATGGTATATACACGTAGTGTTAGTTAGTTAACTCATTATATATAGAGTGAATTTTAGTCTTTTACGGTATATCTACAAGTGAAATAATCTATTTTAATATGTTTGTACCTAATTACTAGCTAATTAATGTGGGTGGGAATGTCTGTTTTCTATGTTTTTGTCATAGGTGTACGCTACATCGGAAGTTCCGTTTTTTTTTTTAAAGGAAGTGTTTGTTTGTTTAATTCAACACTGCTTTACAAACACTTCTTTACATTTTTCGGTTTTGCTGGAGCGATTCTTTCTATTTTTCTATTTTTTCGGGTTTTTTATGCTTATTCGATGGCTCTGGATAACGTGGATGTCTTAATTTTGGAACAGTTGTATTTTTACATTTTTTTGGGGGTTAATTTGGCACTACCTGGATTACTTTGGTGGACAAGGAGGTTATTGGATTGAAATCATGATTGGTAAGTCCTTGCTTTCTTATTTTGTGTGGGTGGGTAATGTTATTTTTATTATGGAATAGTTTTTTACTTGTTATTTAGTTTTAATGTGTGCATATATTATAATAATATCTCTATATATTGCATACATTAAATACTTTAGAAGCTCACGTTACATATTTTTCCATACTTAGGTGATACTTTTAGTGTTTTATAACATTTTGGGAGTTAATTAGAGTAGTGTTTTGGCAATGATATTTAGGTATTCTATGCCTTTTGTACTAGGGTAAAGTTTAACTTGTTCTTCCAGGTACTTGTGCATTTGTTTATTTTGCTTTGATGTTTTAGGGACAAGTTCAGTTACAGATTGGTCCATTCTAAATTCCTGGTAGCTCTGTTCTTTCTGTAGGCATTTAATGAAATGTTCTAGAGTAGGTTTGGTTCTGCCAGTTGATTGTACAAATGCATTGTGCCAACCTTCCACTGCATTGTTAGTTTTTGAATCTCCGTTAAGGGTACTTCTATAAACGTTCCACCAGGGTATGAGGAATTTGGGATTTCGTCTGTGGCCAGATCTGTGGAGTCTGCCTACCCAGGTGTCTTCAAAGTAGTCCAGAAATGGACTTAATTTAGCTTCATTTTGTTTGTAGAAGGGGCTGTCTATAAGAATGTTGTAGTGTTCAGCTACGTCTGTTTCAGGTACATAAGCAAGTGCAATGAGTTTTTTAATTTGGAAAGCAAAAGATGAGTTTGTAGCATATTCGACACTTAGGGTAGTTTTTTGAAGGTGTCTCCATAAACACTGGTTTAAATGATAATAGCAGCCTTGAATGCAGGTATGGGGGTGGATTTTTATGATAGTTGAGAGCATTGCTTGCTCAAAATCAAGAATGATACTTTCAGGAGAAAAATCATTAGTTTTTTGTTTAATTATATTTATTAACTCCATATATGTGGAATTATTTTTGTTTGGTAATAGTGCATATAGCAAAGGTATGTTGCAGTTGTGGTAGAGGCCATGTATTGTGTATAATTGGAAAAATGGTTTGGGACAGATGTTAAATGTTTCATCCATCATCCAATATTGGCTTTGCTGCAGTTTAACTAAATTCATACTGGTACCAAAAATTATAAGCCTTTTGTCATTGTTTTCGTTGTCGTAAACTATAAATGGTTGTTTATTTAAAGTTATTATTTGGTTAGCAGTTAAATTTATATCCTGATATGTTCTGGGAGATGGTGTTGTAGAAGTAGTAGCTTTTTTAGTTCGTGCTATAGTTCTTTTTAAGGAGAGGATATTTGGCATTTGAGTTGTGGCAGTTTTTGGGATTTTAGGAATGGCTTCTTTTAAAATGACATTTGTTTGCTTTTGGGAACCTGTACTAGCTTCTTTTATATTTTCCAAAGCTGTTCTAACTTCTATTTCAGTAACATTAGGTGGATGATTGTGTTCCCTAGTATACAGTACTGTAGCTTCTTTAGTTGTTGCTCTGCCATAGCACTTGTTAGAATAATATTTACAACATTTCCAATTAACTTGCATGCCATATTGCTTTTCTTGTGTATAAGTGTAACCCATGTAGCATAGTAATAGTTTTCCTTTCTGGCTGGTCACAAATTCGGCTCCTTCGGTCATTTTGTACTTTGTATATCTATAAAATGTATATATAATAGTTAATGTCAAATTAAATGTGATAAATAATCTATGTCAGTGATAAGTAGGAATGTTTATACTTACGTGTTTTTGAATTTACAGCAAAATTAGGAGCTGCTTGCTTCTTTAGTTGGGGATAATTGTTTGTGATGTTGTTGTAGCTGTTATGAAAAACATGAAAGTAGTATATTATTAATTAATGTTTTGGTACATTTGCAATGTTAGAGCTCATTTCTACTACAAAAGTGTATCTTCATGATTCACATTGTGAAGATACTTACATATTTTTTAGGTTGGTCTTTGCCAGTATAGTTGTTTCTTCAGCTTCTGGAGAGTAGTTTGTAGTGTTATCTTAAATAAAAAAGGAACATATGTATTAGAATAATCACCATGTTGGTATGTTTTTTAATAGATTATCTGGTAATTATGTTCTTTAATATACTTACTTTGTGATTATTATCTGTATTATTCAGAATGTGGAGTTCTGTATTATGTCTGTATATCTATTCGTTGTGTTTGCTCTGTAAATAAACAATATATAATAGAACATAATTAGAACAGTTCTAAATGTTAGTATTGTTTTTCCACATGTATTTCAGTTGCATAATACTTACGTAGTAAAATGTAGTGGAGAAATAGTACTGATGTCTTTAGTTCATTAGTAGTGCAGTTTTCAGTAGTAGAATCTACAGAAAAAAAGAAATATGTGGGGCAAAAGTCATTATTTCTGTGTGTTTAGATTTATGTGCACATAATGAATCAATGTGAAATTACTTACATAGTTATTAGAATCTGTATTCCTAGGGTTTGTTCACAGTTATTTTGAGTAGAATATTCAGTACTCGTTGTATCTAAAAAAAATAGTTTCATATAATTATTTAGCATGTTAAGTAGTATGAATAGCAAAGGGGCACTGGGTATTTAGCAGGTAAGTGAGTAGTATTAGCAAATAATGCACTTTCTATTTTATTTACTTACTTAGAAGATGTGATAGTAGGTTGATAGTCTGGTTCTTCTAGTTGTTGTGCAGCAATTCGGATAGAGATGAATCTCCTTCAGTGACTTTTGGCAAGTAGTTTGTGCTTAGATTTTAATTGTTTATATAGGGGAGTGTCAGTAGTAATTACTTTGCTATTGGTTTATTAAAAAAATTAGGTTTGTGATTGGTTAGTTAGTATATTTGAATTTCAGTTGTGATTACTTTGTAATAGAAGTGAAAAACAAAAACAAATTATAAAATTATACAAAGTAGTATAGAATGTTTTTATATGTGTAGGTGATATAATTATACCAATAGGATATTTTCGACAAATTAATAGTGTGTCTATAGTATTAATTTAAGTATTGTGTGTTTATTTAGATGTGAACACATATAAAACGTTAATTAATTATGCAAACAGATGCATATAAAAAGTCGATATAGCTGATAATCCGATATTGAAGTGCACGATATTTTTGATGTCGATATTATAGTTAATGTCATTATTTTTTGTAGATAGCGATATTTTTGTTTTCCGATGTTAATGTAGTCGATATAAAAGTAAACGATGTTTTTGTATATCGATATTAAAAAATCGATATTTGTGTATATATCTAGTTAAGTATAGGAACCCGATATTTTTGATTTCGATATTTTTGCTCCGATATTTTTGTACGTCGATATTGTGAATCTCGATATTTTGTCAGACATTCATTCTTTAACACGCCAAGTTTCCCATTGTTTGCCTTTTCCCCAAAACTTTTTCCTGATACATTTCAGCAGGTTTGGCCTTCAGTATCTATGTAAAGGTGTGGTAATTCTCTCAAACCAATTATCAACGAGTGAGTGAGGGTAAGCGTAATGGAGATACTCTTACCCCCAGATTCATCATGGTCATGTTTTGCGAGTCCTTAATAGCGAATTTTAAGGATTCGCTATTAAAGACTCGCAAAACAGGATGCATGTAGAAATCGCAATATTTTTTGCGATTTCTACTGCTTCCTTATTTGCCTAAAGGCCCATAGGAATGAATGGGGAGTCATTCCTTATTTGCGATTAGCAATTAGCGAATCGCAAGTAAGGAAGCGTTTTCAAGGGTACCAGGGTGTCCAAAGGACACCCTGTAGCACCCCTTAATTGGTAAAGTACACTGGTGTTGTGCACGCACATGTCCAAAGGACATGTGTGTGTGTAACATACAACTTAGAAAAATGCACTAAGTTTTCGCTATTTACCACGTAGTTAGACTTCGCGGTAAATAGCAGCCCCAGATTGCGAATTCGCAATTTTAAAATGGTTCATGAATTGCATTTAAGGAATCTCAAATTGAGATTCTTTAAATGCAATTTTTCGCAATTTAGCAATTTCTATCATTGCGATTTTTGCATTTGGGATGATGAATCCCAAATGCAAAAATAGCGCTCGCTGGCCCTTTGCGAGCCGATTTTGCTTTGATGAACGGGCTGTTAGTCCCCCTGACAATATAGTTTAAACAACAGAAGAGTGTCAACATTTCATTCAAGAAAGAAAAAGCTGAGCATGGGAAATCTTATTAGATTTTTAGAAAGCCCTCACTAACCAACCTGGTTGGTGACATGCTTCATCATCGGGCCCCACCGGGAGAGGCCGAGTGCTTTCCCGGTGTGCTGCGACGCCAGATTACTGCGGAGCTGTTTTTTGTGAAGGTGTGGTGAAGTGGCTAAAAATGTCTGGATTGTGTCCAAAATAACTTTATTAAGTGGCCAATCAGACACATTAAAAACAAGGTGTAGGAAATGAATCTGAATAAATTGTTCAGCTATTTCGATGCAGTGGGGTTAACATGTTTCTGCCATCGTGGTGTAAATTACCTGCCATTCATCAGGACCTATCAGCTAAACATCGGCGGTATGGGCGCGCTAAGGCCCACCCTAACCTGAGGACGTGAAGTGAAAAAGAAAAAGTATGTGGTGAACAAGTGCAATCATATAAAAATAGGCGGTTTACTCTGTGATTAAGAGAAACCAGATTGCACCTAAAAATGGACAATGACAAACATATAAAGAGAGAGAGACAAGACAAGAACAGATAATTATCATCTTGCGTAGTTTGGTTGTCACAAGCATACCATGCTCAAATGTAAAGTACACTCATACTCCGTGTGAAACGGTCACCTGAGGTAAATTTATACTCAGTGTAAAATGAGTGATGTTGCTGCCAGCCACCGTTGCCAGCACAAACAGCCATGGCCAGTCATATTTCCATAGTACTATGACACCTGCATGCCAACTAGGGCGTTTAGCCGTAGAATTTACTTGGTGGGTGTTGCGATTCCAAAAGTCACTAATGACCCTCTGCGGCGGGACATGCATGCAGAAGATCACAATGGAAGTGGTTAAAAAACAAGTTAAAAAGTCTCGGGAGGGGGTGGTGACGAGAATGGCACACCCTAGGAAGGCAAAAAGGAAAACAAACAGGGAGGAGTCAGTGGACTCACGGCCGCGTCGTCAGGCACCCGCTCGGTACCTGTGTCTAGTCCTCTGTAACCGGACCCCGAGGATCCTGAGTCAATGTCTCCTGGGTTATTTAAAGGGTTATTTAAAGGGAGAAACAGAGAGCAGAGTGGCACGTCCTCGTGGAGGCGGGGGGCTTGGCCAACTAAGGAGGCAGAAGAGAACAACCACATAACGAAACATGAAGCAGCCTTTCTGACCACAGGAGATGGTATAATACCATACTTTTACACACTACCAAAAACCCCAAAAAACAACCCCCCCCCCGGGCGACCTATCGTATCAGGGATTGGTTCACTTCTCGAACCACTGTCACGCTTTCATGATCACTTTCTGAAGACACCAAGAGCCTGTTACAGCTTCTCCAGGAACTCACTTTTGAGGAAGGCACCGTCACACTAGTGACACTTGACATTGAAAGTCTCTACACGAGCATGCTATCACTAAGCTTCATACCGCCCAAGAGGCTCATGGTCTTGTTGACATGTTATTGGTAATGGGGCACCTGCTGAAAGCTGGTGAATGCCCCTTCCGCCAACTTCAGTACTCTCATGCCACTTTACAAAGGGGCAAGTGTTGAGTTTCTGAAGGTTAGCCATAGAGAGCTTCCTCATCGAAAACACCATTACTAAGGCCCAGCCGCACATTGGTCCATCATTATTTTGTCAGCTGTAATTTTATATTTCCAGGACCACTAAGCACAGTATTGCAGTAGCGAGCCAAGTAAAAGCTCTTAAGCATTGTGTCAACTCTATATTTTGAAGGCGGGCAGGCTGCAGCTGAGCTGTAAGCAAATTGACACCATACCTTCAATTTGAAACCTCCTAAAATATTATGGCCAGAAATGCCCAAATCCAATTAAGACTGGGGAATAAATACATAAACCCTAAACCTAATGTCAAAGTTGTATAAAAGCCTTTAGCCCTCAATTCAATATGGAAACTCCCTACATTATGGATGGAGATATGCAAAGTACACCTTGACTATCGAAACGGATGAGGGAGCAAATTTTACGAACAAATTATTCCTGTTTGCCTCACTCCCGATTGAAGCCAGAGGTCTATGAAAAATGATATGTGACGTTGAAAGAAACTTTTCATGCTTGCCCCCCAAACTATCTGGTTAAGAAAATCCCTTTCTCTGGGTTCTTTTCATTTTGAAGCTCCAACTCTCTACTTTTTGAATCACCAACTTTGACAAAACCACCATATATTAGCTCAGTGCTTCTCATGTAGTACTTCTAACGGACCACTGCACGTTGCTTTGTGTAGCTAGAAATGACCTCAAATTTTATTTTTCCAAGGACTTTTCCAAATCTGACATGTTATCCTCTTCGTTCATTATTTTCTGACACCCTGTTGCCATCTTTCTGTGATGTCAACACTATGCTTAATTTCACACAAATGTGTCAATCTGACCCAAACTTAATAGTACACAATCCCTTTTTAACTCCCTTAACTATCCTCCCCCGAAAATTGTATAAGAGAGTAACTAGGGGCTAGGTCTCCGACAAATTATATAGAGGTTCATACAATAAGTCTCAAATCGATCAAATAAAAGACACCCTATCAACTGTCTCCTCTTTGGCCCTGTGCAGGAAGGAGTCAACTGAGTCAGGTGGTGAGCTGAGCAATGTGGTGGGAAGGTTGTGGACATCTAGGTTCTGTCCTGCCTATATGGGGGCATTTTTTCACATCAGTTATACGGGAATGAGGCTCTAGCTGCAATAAAAATGATTATGGGAAACGTGTGCCTGCCTACCTAAGATTAATCGTCCAGAGTTTGAAGCCACTGACCTGGCAGGAGATGACTTCTAAACAATGGAAACCGATATTTTGTTTGTTGTTGGTGGCAAACCTGCTTTCAGCTCAGAACTGAAAAAACTGCATGACCCAAATATAAACCTCTGACAGATGGCGCTTTAAGACACTATGGCAACAGACAATTATTGGGCTGGGGTATGTTTCTATTTATATGACAACTTTTGGCGAAGTACATTGGATGTAGTGTGCATCCTCCACCAATAGCCCTGAGATTGTTTGACTGTGGAGTGATATTAAAAAGACTGACCAAAGAGACCTCAGTTCAAGGTCCCTCAATCACTGATTGATGCATCGAGCATCTAGCTCTGTCTACTTTCAGACGGATACATGTTAATTAGGCTTCTAAGGTTGTTTAGTTTGGGGTAAGGGAAAATTGGGAGAGGGGTGTGTGGTGTGAAGGAAACCTTATTTTTGATTTACTGGATCATGATTTTGTGGAATTTTCCAGAAGGAATGTGTATGATGTCTAAGTATGTAAAATGTGTAATCTCAATTTGTGATTCTATAAAACGTAATAAAAGAATTTGAAACAAATTAGACTCTTTTTCTCCCCACCTGCAAGAAACCATCTTTGACTGGTTATTAGATCAGTACCCATCCCTGGATGACAGGAGCTGCCAGACCGTGAGGATGGGCATCTTTAAAGGAAAACACACCCCACCACATTTTTACTGTAAAACAGTTTCCTCTGTATTCCTCCTATTTGCACTTTTTTAAGTCACATGTGCTTTTCTCTCGCCACACGTTCTTAGATAACATATGAGTGGATGTTACAGTAAATATTCTCCCTGTTTCTACATGGCATAGATCCTCCAGCAGGTCGCCTCTCCCAAAGGTCCCTCCTCATGCCTCGGAGTCACTTCACACTGAAAATCTCAGCACTGTCACTGTAGGATAGAGAGACAAATTCAATTTTCAAGAAAACGGCTTCTGCATATTTATTCAAGGTGTCCAGGCGACGTTGCAAGCCAATAAGCGCTCAATTAAAAATGGCCACATCATCCACGTACAATAGAGAACCTACGGACATTGGACCCATTCTATGGGCATCTCCCCTCACCGAATGTAAGGCGCCGGGGAGGTCAGATATATATATAGAGAAAACAAAAGAGGGGCCAGCAGGCAAACCTGTTTGAGCCCATTATGTGTTCTAATCTTATGAGATAATCCCAGCGATCCTCCCTTCAAAACTTGGTACCAGGTATTTGAGTGTAATTCTATGATGAGACCAAGAAGATGATGTGGGATAACCAGTCGATGGAGCTTTTTTCACAGCGTCCACTTTATCAAACGCCATGGAGAAATCAATGAATGCAGTATAGACTGGCATGCCCTGTAAAAAAACGTTCTCTACAATGGTCTGAAGGACTGCAATTTTATCCAGGGTACTATGTTTCTTTCTGAAACCGGCATGCTCTGGAGGTATGATATTCAGATCATGAGCCAATTATTGCAGATGACATAGGATGCTTTTACCAAAGATTTGTTTCAGAAGCATAGAGCAAAGTAATCTGTCTAAAGTTGGCTGCCTAAGTTTTCGGACCCTTTTTGGACAAAGGGACTACAACACTCCCCTTCCAAGAAAGAGGAATCTTCCCAGTCGATAGCAATAATTAAACAGCGGGCAAGAAAGGCTCCCCAGGCAACTGCCTCCGTTTTATGTAACACAATTGGATTTCCGTCTGGACCTTGCGCGCCAGATGTTCTGGCATTCATTATTAACCCCACAAATTCATCCCCTGAAGGAGGACAAAATTCAGAGAAAGAGGTCTCATCCTCTCCAATTCTTGCAGGAACGACTGGACTATTGTTCTTATATAATAGAGAGCTATAATCCACCTAGGCCTTTCCCTGGGATCAGAATAGGCAGAGCCTTCTGACTTGAGTTGCAATATTCCGCTATCAGGCACCAATAGTTTCTAGAATCTTTGACCCTTGCAGCTTCTCTCAACCCAATCAACTTAGAGTCATACTCCCTTCTCCTTTCACTGATTTTACGGCAACTTCTTACTTGTTTGAGGCGATTACTTTCCTGCTGATGACCCATAGGGAACTATAAATACTGTTTTCGAACTAATCGATTAATGTCTTGATTTAATATTTTCAATGAAAATGTGCCCAGTTTAGACGAGTGAGGGCCAACAGATTTAGAGCTTGAGTTGCAAATCTCTTCCATTTGGGCCTCAAAACACTGAATGGTATTATCGGGAAGACACCCCTACTTTTCTACATAAACCCTCTAAATTATCAAATTGACTTCAGCCATATTTTTTATGCACAAAAGGAACATCTTTTTAGCTTAATAAAAACAGCCATACCCAGGCCAGAGTTCCCCACATCCAATGCAGGAAAATCAAAAGCCATTGTCATACCCACTGCACTATGGTCACTCCATGCCGATGGGAGAACAAAGAAATTTTCACAAACGCTAAACGTTTGATAAGAGATAACCACATAAGCTATGAGACTCTGAGTAAGGGGGGAATGAAAAGTAAATAGAGGTACTTTATCTGCAGGCACTCTCCCATTTAAAATAATCAGATCTATACTCCTGAGGGTCTCATGCAAGGAGAACCTTTCGTTTATCCATTTTGATATTTTTCTGTAATAAAATCTCAGGAATTTGCCAAATTTTCTCATTATCAGGGTTGGCGTAGATATCAGAGGCAGAGTTAGAGACTTTGGCATTTAAATCTCACATGATTATTACTAGGGAACACTCTTCCCTAATAGCTATATTATGAATGAATGAAAAAAGTACACTCAGCAGGAGGTTAGTGTATATCAGGAGAAATGTATACATTTGCCAAAAGGAAGAAAGAAGAATTATCATTGTCTCCCAAGCATGCCAACTTCAAGCATATGCAAAGATTTGATGGATGTCGAAATACCCTCTGATTCCAATTAATCAAATTCTAAAGCAGAATAGCAACCCCCCCCACTAGCGTGTCCCCATTCAGACTGCTTAGCATAACTGGAAAACACAAAATAGCCATCACAGTCAAACTCTTTACAAGACCAAGGGCCATATTATCAAGAAAGGGCGATACAATATCGTCGCTTTTATCGGCAGGAAACTGCCGCTAAAGCGGCGATAATGGACTTAATAATAGGCCCTTGTGAATTCCCCTAGAAGCCCAGGTTCTGGTGTTAACATAGGCTTCTATGGGAATTCACAAGGGCATATTATCAAGCCCATTATCGCAGCTTTAGCGGCAGTTTCCTGCCGATAAAAGCGGCGATAATGTATCGCCCTTTCTTGATAATATGGCCCCAAGTTTCTTGTAGACACATAATTAAAGGGCTCAGGGTTTTCAAGAAATTCAATTGTATCTCATTGTGACCCAAACCAGACATATTCCATGACAATGGTAAACCCCCTAAGCTACCTCAAAAGATCACTCTTTTCTGCTGGAGGGCGGATGTTGTTCAAGGCTCTCGTGACCCAACTCCACTGGGCCAAATCATCTTCCATATATGGAGCCTGAGGATCAGTTGCCAAGCCCGTCACCATATTTATTAATCGTCCCCTCTTGCCCAAAGAGACCACAATATTTTTGGGATTACCAGGAAAATACTCAAAGTCAGGACCGACTGCTTCTGACACCACCGGTTTAATGGCCTTTGGAGCTTTCGGGCACTTAATTATGGGACGCATGGGGGAAGATTCCCCATGTTCTAAAGCAGATGTAATATCAATCCTTCATTTAAGAAAATGCTTGCAATTCTGCAAAACCAAGTTAGCAACAATCGGGGTGCCAAAAGTAATTCTAGTAGGGAAAGGTATCGGAAGAGCTAATCTTCATGTTTAAAAAATCTCTAATAGATATCAACTTTAAAGCTATCTCTAATAGATATCAACTTTAAACCTCCATCTCAGAGAAAAAGCTGAGATTGAATCCTCTATTTACTGGAAAGTATTTGCTGTCAAATAACCAAGTGAAGTCCAGAATCGAGAATAAAATGTTCTGCACCACCCTGGTTTTCTTAATGGCGTCCCTCGAGGGGATCCCTAAAGGGATCCTTTCCCTGAGACTAGAAACTTGTGCAGCACCATTAGGCTGAGTATTTGGATGCGAGATGGAAGTGACGGGTGGATCGCCCTCCATGTTTCTATTAGATCATGGAATGGTCCGGGTGAGAGCTTTATTGGGTCCATCCTGAATGATACTTCGCACTTGAACCCACTCCTCTAAATTTCAACTGTCCTAATCGCAGACCCCGCCTGGGGCATGAAAACACCACGTCCCATTCCCGTTTCCCCTCCCGGGGGATCAACCAGCTTGTCAATCAAGGGGAATTGGACTTCTTGGGTGGACTTCCGCATCAAATTTGGTGAAGACACTGCCGCTTCAGAACACCCCATCGCCCAGCTGAAACCATATGCGATGAGGGAGCCTCCAAGGGAACCCCCCCTTCGAACAGGGGTTCTAGGAACTCCCTCCTCCATTATTGTATGTGTGTGACTCTGCCTGTCAGAAATCCATGGAAAATGCAACCTTATCACTTTTCGTTTAGGAAGTAGCCTCATCTTTGTATGTTTCCTTTTCCTATTTTCCCCCTTATGATTTCTTATGGGGCTTCCCCCCTTCCCTGCCTTGGACCCACCCCCCTCTGGTAGATTTGGGTACTGAGCATGGGAGGAGGAAGGAGTTGGAACAAGCAAAGCCAGTTTGGGACTGTCCAAACTCCAGGCAGAGATGATCAATTTTTGCAATACTCATACGTGAGGCTTATTTGCATGCACTCAGTGTTCACTGATGAATTTATTTCATAAATATCATAGGGTAGAAAAGAAGATTTGTCTAGGCATTTCCTGAGTTAACTAATGAAATGTGATTTTTAATATAAAGTCGGCCTTTACCTCATGGAAGAGGGTGCTACAGCCCATATAATCAACTGGTAAATCGTGTTACTGCGGTGACAGGTCAAGTCAAATTTTGGCATGTCTTTCTTTTACACTTTTAAATACTCAGATCATGTGAGCTCCAAGCACTTCTTACTGTTGACTTACCTTATGTTAAAAGTAGTCTTTTCAACATGTAAGAAAGGAGTGTTGTTTTGCCATGCGTTTACTGCTGCTTTTCAGGCCTCCAATAGCAGCCAGGCTTTTAAAGTCACTTATGTGTGTGGTGTAAATGCACTCTTCAGTCCATATTCAACTTCAAACTTTATGCCACTGAGGCAATTTCTG
The DNA here is from genome assembly GCF_964261635.1 of Lissotriton helveticus. Classification (NCBI taxonomy): domain Eukaryota; kingdom Metazoa; phylum Chordata; class Amphibia; order Caudata; family Salamandridae; genus Lissotriton; species Lissotriton helveticus. The sequence goes on from NC_136068.1 coordinate 769,121,912, forward strand.
CTATATCTGACTGCAGGCTTCTCTATTTCAGCTAGGCCAATTGTGGTTAGATAAATATTTACCATATATAAATGTTTACCATGCCTGTGTATCCAGTGGAAAGAAACTGGAGAACAATGGAAAAAGATGCACCTTTTTACATCACATACACAGGCACATGCATCAATATTGCATTTTGCGATTCCTTAATTGCGAAAAATAAGGAATCGCAATTAAGGAATTGCAAAATGCAATGCATCAAGAAATTGCTAAATAAATTGCGATGTCTTATTATTCCTTAATTGCAACTCGCAATTTGAGAGTCGCAATTAAGGAATACCTCCCCATTCATTCCTATGGGCCTAGAGGCCCATAGGAATGAATGGGAAGACATTCTCAATTTGCGATTAGCAATTAGCGAATCGCAAATTGAAAATGCGATTTCAAGGGTGCAGGGGTGTCCAAAGGACACCCTGTTGCACCCCTGAAATCAATCTGTGCACATATGTTGTGCACGCACATGCCCTTTAGGGCATGTATGTGCACAACTTGAAACTGTGAAAAATGCACAAAAGTGCATTTTTCAAAGTTTTCGCAAATTACCTTGAGGTTCAACCTCATGGTAATTTGCTCCCCTTAATTGCAAAATCGCAGTTTTTTTACTGTTTCATGCATTGCATTTAAGGAATCGCAAAATGCGATTCCTTAAATACAATCGCAATTTGAGAATTCGCAAATATTTACGAATTCTTTGCGAGGGCCTTGGCCCTTCATGCATTCCAAAAGAGGATTTTGCGATCGCAAACAGACGATTTTTGCGATTCGCACCGTTTGTGATCGCAAAATCCTTTGATGCATGTGCCTGATAGTGTTGGTCTAATATTTCCATCGATGGGCTCTGATGGGATCACATGCATAATGCTGAATTCTGAGTAGTTTGTTATTATAAACAAAGATCCAGTATGGCAATACAGTAGGATATTAAAAAGTTACCTGTTATTTTTTATATTATGCAATTCTTATGGTGCACTTTTTTGAAAAAGATACACTTTTCAAATAGTGAAATGTGTAATGAAACCCATAGTATTGGGGACTATGGCGTTTGATTGTCTGTAGACAGAGAATAGATCAATATTTAAATATGTAATTAAGAATGTACAGTTGTGGATAAAAATATACTTTCTTTGCTAAAAGATATATTCAATCTCTAGAAGTAAGACATGTTTTAAGTTGCTGCCTCCAAAGAACAACTATTAATCCGCCTCATTGGAAGTAGAAGTCTTGGGTTTTGATTACATTTCATGAATCCTGTGGTGACTGAATAAAGGAGTTAAAACTTTGCATGGGGGTTTGAGGCTGTCATTGTCTAAACTCACTGACATGATTGGAGACTAATTAGCTGTCAGAAAGGAAATCAGTCTGACACCAAGCCTCTCAAAATCTGTTTTTTACAAGAATGATGCAAACTCTGTGAAGCATGGAATCTTTTAGAAGTTATAACTCTTGTAAAATATGATTTGATTTTTGAAACCACTGTTTTTCATGCAATAAAAGTAGTCACACGTGAAATGTGAATATTTATTAACCTCACAAGCACTACGTTCCCCTTATGCATGTTACGTTTTGTGCTGATTGGTTAAACAGTTCAAAAGTTGTAACACAGGTCTGAAATCTTGCCACTTTACTAATCGCCTAGGTTTTACCTTGGAGAGTCTCTATGTGAATAACTCTAGAACTAGTGAACAGAAAGTCACAATAATTTAATTGCACAAAAACCCTTTTATCACCACATGTGTTTGCTTGGTTTGATGAGTGGAGGATTTGGGGGGCAGCCGACCACTGGGAGGTCTGCCATCCGGGCAGATTGGGAGGGTGGTGCAGCCCTTGAGCTGCCACTTTGAGTTGGGCTACTTTTGAAGCCAAATGTAGCCCAATATATAAATAGAGTCACATTTGGCTCTTTGTCACCATTTTAGGTTCAGGTGACCTAGTGGCTAGTGCCAGGGAACAATTAGGTGATTTTCCCCACCCGCCCATCCCTTTAGCTAGGGTTTCCTGGGTTCTTTTTTCAGTCAGGGGTTTGTTCCTGTTAGGCTCCATTGTTGAGACCGTTGTGTAGGGGTGTTGAGATTGCATTGTTGTCATTCAAAACAGGTGCTTGCGGGGGTCTTGAAAGTTTTGGAGGACTTGTCTGAAGTTTGGTTGGTATTGCCAGTTGAGGCAGCATGCCCAACGGTAGGGTAGGCAGGTAGTTCAAGGTTTATTTTATGATGTTCAGTTGCTGTGGAGTTCATACATGCAGTCATAGACCATAGGGGGAAATATAAAGCTTAAAATTATGAAACACACTACAGTTAAATGAGATAGCTGTGGAGTGGGCTTGTGAGGTGAACGTAGGGTTGGGGGACATTGGCTAGTTACTTTTGATGTTCAGCAAAGTTTAGTTTCGTTAGGAGGTTTGACAGGTAAAGTTTGTGATATGCATCTGTTTCAATAAAGTGGCCTTTTTCACACAACAAGGTGGTTTGTGATATATGCTGTGCCCCTCTCTCTCACAACGCATCGTTATTTCGGAGATACATGGAAAAATGTATTGTCAGTGTGGTTTATAGCCTGCATGTAAATATTTGATCAGTAAAAAATATTATTGACCACATATAGCAAAAAAACGAATACAAAGGTCATCAACTATATGTTTAACACAGGGAGAAAATGAAGCAAAAAGCAGCAGCACAGTTAGAGTGACTATATTGCAATATGCACATGGGACGTCCTTGAACTCACCCACTAATGCAGATCTCATTCTGGCCTAGCCAAGCAGAGGTGTAAAAAGATAAACTTCTGAGGCCTTGTTGATGGGCTGTGAAAAAATATCATTCCAGCCACCCTTTTAAAAAAGCGACTACCTTTCCTAAGGGTGAGGAATTGTGCAAAAAAAATAATACTAGAAAACATTTATATATGTTAGTTAGATTAAATGACGGCTCCCCTGCTTCTCAGTTGCTCGCTTCTTAGAGAGCCAGTGTAGCTCACAACTACCCTCTTCTGAAATGCAAAGATGGCAGCTGTATAGATAGATTCAGATCTATAGATAGATACATGTAAACCCTTCTTGTTCTTAGACAAGGTGGGGTGGGAGTTACACTAGTTACACACACTAGCACTACCTTTGTGAAAGGTGGGTGTAATGAAATATTTCCTGCCCTTGGTTATAGCATGGAGGGGTTCAATAGAGCAAATGCCTTTCATCCTTTGACAAGTGATTGAAGACTCCTAATGACCTCCCACTCATCAGGCAAAGGTGAGAGGTTCAAAAACAATGTCTGCTCTTGGCTGGATTTTAATAACTCTCTTGTGATATTCACTAACATTGGGAGATATTAAAACAATTCAGACCAAGGCAGGGAGGACCTAATTAAAGCAATCCCTCTAAAAGGTTAGGGGACATATACAGCCCCAAAGGTGTTTTCAACAAACTTCAATATTATCGAATTTCTTCTTATTAACACAATTGCACTTTAGTGGGGAAAAAACGCGTTACCTGCCAGCGTTTCTTTACGAACATTTGTATAAATAAAAAGAAACCACAGACCACCTCACCCTTTGGCAAGGCAGGAGAGAGGCACCAGGGCTCAGGAATTTCCTCCTAACCCTAGAGCAACACAGGGTTAGCCAGCGGAGCTAACAAAAATCACCCCAACCATGTGCATGAAGGGGGGAGGAAACAGAGATCGTGTTAGCCATTGGGAACTAAGATGTTGATGGGCAAGTACAGATTGCCTCTCACCCTTGGGCAAGGCACAGGTTAACACAAAACTATCATCCCACCTGCCCATGGAAAGGCAGGAGGGCAGACCTATGTCTTCCACCTGTGTCCACGGTGGGAGAAAGGACAACAAATACCCTTTGGTTTCACCAAGTGTTAGGAGCAATCAAATACACCCACCCTTGGCCTTGGTGGGGGAAAATTGACTCCCACCCCGGAAAAAAGTGCTAAACACACCCAGCATTATCTACAGCAGCTGAAAGCAAATACCCTCTGCCCTTACCAAAGATAGGGGAAGTAAAATCCCCTGCCCTAAGGCAAAGTGAGGGATAATACTCATGACCTTCTCACCTGAACAAGGCATGATGTAGAAAAATAAACACAAAAAAATACTAACCCCATAAAAAGGCTCCTAAACGCCCTCAACATTGATGAAGGCAGGGGCAATTGAAAATACAGCCATGTGGTTTTTCCCAAGACATGCAGGAAATATAATCCGTTGGAAAGTCCTTGGACCAGGAGAAGACTTTCACTTCTCACCCTCACACTTTGACAAGGTGGAATGTAGGAAAACTATGCTCTCCATCCTTGGGCAATGGGTCCCAACATTCAACCCCCCTCTCCTTGGTCAGGGGTGCCTGGTGAAAAAGATACTACCTCAACCCTTGAATTAGACAGGGAGTTAACACCAGTCACGTTGCAGCCCTTTTCACAATACTGAATTTGACACTATGGCAGGTGTCTAATGCTTTGTTCTTCCATTCACCTTAGTATTTGGCGGCACAATGTAGCCATTCTAGAGGACATTTGACCTAGTGCACTATTTGCAGTTCCATATAAGACACCCATTAGAAGACCCATGCATCTAAAAGAAAACATAATACAATCTCCTGAAAACCTCCCAAAACTTTTGGATGACTGAGGTGTAATAGCGGCAAGAGAACAAAAAATACAATTCACAAGTTATGGTAAGACCTTAACCTTACTTCCAACCCGACTGTCTTCACATACAATAATGCATTTCATGATATCACCGATTAAATTTAAATAAAAAACACGTATTCACATAATTACTCTCTCTCATGCACATCTCATTTCTCTCTGCCCCAAATTATGGTTAGATGAAAGTCAAGGAAATACATTCCTCTTAACTCTCACCTCTGCCTTTCTCACTCAGTCTTAACTCACAACACACTGTTTGTAACATCCCAAGGTTTGGCACATACAGTACCAAAATACAAACCAAACAAAAGCAAAATACATAAATAACAGTATCAAAAATTACATCTGTAATTCAAAGGCACTCACACTTGCACTCAGGGGCATTTTACAGTTGTTCAGGAAGGGAGAACCATCATAAATTAGTGATTCTCTCACCTCCCACTTAAGGCGGCGACAAGTTTCCCACAGGGTTATCCACATTTCATGCATCAGGAGGTACACTCTATTTAGGACTTTAGGGCAGTCATTTTCCTGCATATCTTCCTTGCTTGGGTTCGCCAGGTAACGTAGTTCCAGTCAGGGAAAAGAAACAACAGTACCCTTGTACAGGTCATTGATTTTAAAAATCATTTTTCACAAACAAACGCTCACCTTGAGTTCGCTCCATGTTTGGGAAACATCTTGTTATCCAATCTCCTATATGCTGATGCTTTGGTTTTAATAAGCCGGACCCCAATTGGCCTTCAACACCTGCTGGATACCACTAATAAATTCTTGCAATGCTCTGTATTGTGCATTAACTTAAAGAAAACTAAAATTATGACAGTGAATTACAATTAGACCAAGAAAATTACCTGGTACCTGTATGGGTGCAGCCTAGACTGGGTAACCAAGTACAAGTACCTCAGAGTTGTACTTGATAGCAGAGGCTCGTATAAACCTCAATTGGAGGCCCTGCGTCAGAGGGCAGCATGAGTTACCACACAATGAAGCCCCTGAAGTAAGTTCTACCAGACCGAACACTAGATCCCCTATTACGGGGGATTGGAGCACGACTGCAGCCAATGCTCACATATGGAAGGGAACCAACACAAGGGAAAGATGCGATAGTCCTAGACAAAATAATTAGTAGCACATATAGAGCAATTTTTTAGCTACCAGACTCTGTTTTACCCGCCCAAACACAACTGGAATTCGGTCTTCAGAAGCAATCAGTGGAAAGAAGGGGCACTTATATAAAAAGCTGGCACAAGATCAGAGGTGTCAAGCAAGGATCTCTAAAGGCTCATCTTTGGACCGAGTTGTCACATCGAGAGAACTCACCTGCCAGAGAGTACCTGGTCAAATCACTGGAAAGGCTCGAATTGACCAACCTCTGGGAATCCTCCACAATTCATAAGAGCTTTAAAAAGGTTGTAACCTAAGTAACAAAACTGATATCCATAAAAGAAGACAAGGAAACTTTGGCCAAGAGGGCTCACAGATGGATAGTGCTTAATGACTATAAAGCTTGTACGCCACAAGCTTACTTGAAAATAGTAGTTAAACAGAAGATAAAATAACTTTTTTTAAAGTTGCTCTTTGGCATTTTACCAATTCTTCCTCACCTGCCACCTTGGAAAAGGAGACCAAAAGATTAGTCTTGTTGTCTTTGTGGAACATGAAATGAGGACCTAATACATATCATTTGCATCTGCCTAAGCTTGATGGACATAAGACGTGCCTTACTTCGACCAACATTGAATCAGAAGGGCATCAGGACCTGTAGGCAGGCTGTAAAATTGTGCTTCAATCCAGAAGAGATTGCGCTAAGCTGCCGACTTACAAAGTACTTTGATATAGTGGCTGAAAGACTTAAGTCCAAGCAATAGGCGACAGCAGAATAGCAAGTGGCTAGTCTACTCTTATTGAGCAGTTGAACATCCAATAATTACATGGACTCGCTTAGTCGAATACATGTTTGCACCTTGAAGCACAAGCACTTTATTCGTGTTTTTTCCCACTTCAAAGGATTGAATAGGCACTCTGAAGCACAAGCACTTTGTACATGCTTTTACCCACCTTAAAAAGGTTTGAATAGACAATAAAACTGAGTCTCGATATGACCTCCACTTATAGCATAACATCAACAAGCTCAGCTGGAAGACTGCATTTTAAATGTTAAAGTATAAATCGAGACAAGGATTGTTTTATGCACTTTTAATGTCTTGATGATTTTAAATTGTGAGTTTTAATTAACTGTACAATTAAATTACTACTACTACTACTACTCACCTTGAGAATTAGTTGGTGCAAAACAAAAAATAAATGCTGCAGAGCGAGCAAAACCAATATGGTACCAGCTCACACTTCACCTCTCCCAAATGTGCGTTCCACCAGCAGATGTGTTTTTGGCACAGAGATCATTGCCAGGGAATCTGGGATTTCTCATTTTGGGGGCCACTGGCGAACATTGTAGGAACCTCCTAGTCTTTCATTAACACCTCATTTCCATGTTCCACAGGTGATGTAAGAGTTGTGGTTATGTTATGGAAATTTGTGGAGGGCATGGCTACCCAAAGGCGTCCCGGCGTTAGCCGAGTCTTAGGCAAGCGCTCGTATGCCTTCGGGTGTAAAGGTTGAGTGAACACTGCAAGAGCCTAGACGCCTAATTTGTAAAATATTAAGTGCCAGGGCTCTGACCAAGAGGCCACTGCAGCTTGCACCACCCATCGCCCGTGTCATAGCTGCCAAAACAACTACTAACCATCTCTTGTGCATGTAAATGCGACAGTTCAGATTATTCAAGGTCCCCCATGTTAAAGGAATGGCTGGAGAGGTAGTTGTTAGCAATTTGTTTAATGTATTCCTAAGCAACTGTTGTTCTGCTTATCTCTAAATTAGATGAGCAGCGCCACCATGTGGTAGACTGTTCTAAGTAAGGTGATGCCAATTAGGTGCCACTGCTGAGCACTGGAAACCAATTTAGTGCAGGTGCTGAGCACCGCAAAGCACTGGCTCAAATTAAGCATTTAATCTCACCGCAATATTGTTATCATTCTCTAAAATATCCTCTATGGAGGTCACATAATTTTGCCAATATTAGTTTTACACAGACATGTGCAAATTATAGGAAGATATCGTGATCTTTGTGAAACGTTGTGCAAAATGTCCGAACTCCTGCACCCTCGAGGATTTAACATTGAGGCTCGAATTTCCTCCTTTTTAGTTTTGTGCAATTTGACTTTTCAATCTTCTGTCCCTATACAAGGGCCTGTGGATTACAAAAGGTGTTATTTTGCTTCCAAAAGCCATGATTTATATCTTCCTCGGCGATGCTTAACTTGCCAGGAGAACTGACTACAGATGGAATTAGATTATTAACATTTGCCAGCCTTGCTGGCATTATCGTAAAAGTTAGGGTTGGCACCATAAAAAACTAATTGTGTCTCCTTAACTATAAAATGAGCCATCTGGGATCTAATGACTGCTAAGTTTGGGAGCACCTGGAGGATTTAGCAATTAATACTTTTAGTTCTTATCTAGATGTGTAATATTTTCTCTCATAGGGATTTATTTTCTTTCTCATATTTCTTTTTGAACAAAAAGGTGAACTGAATTACTCAAACAAGATAACATATTGTAAAGACTTCTCCAGCTATAGATGCTAAAGTCACACGGGCATAATTAGCACAGAAACCTCCAGTGGAGCCATTGTGCTGCAGCGCCTGTTTACAGATCATTGTGGCTACATTTATCAAAAAGGAATCTAATTTACAGAGCATTTCTAGTGTTAATTATTAATCTTGGAGTACTGATAAAGTGGTCGCTGGACGACACAGAACAGAGCCCTGCATTTTTAACTTTCCTAAAGCCAGGAGACCACGTACCCATGCACAATAATAAGCAGACTTAATTACATACCTTCTTCTGTTCTCCTTGGCTACCTCAGTCCTATGGTTGTTTCTCTTTTACCATCTGGCACTTGCATAAATGATGCGTAGCGCCATGTTCACGTAATATGGGTTTACGATTAATCGTGCTAGAGCTTTCGCAGCCCAATGGGCAGCGGACATGTTTTATGAGTTGCTTATACGAGTATGCCAGCAATACAAAATGTTACTCACTGCTTTAAAGAATATGCATAGTTACATTTACATTTATTTATTTGCTTGATTTTCTATCTCTAGCGTTGCACGCGCTGCCCTTGCACAAAGGCCATTCATTACCTGCAGGCCACTTTATTCTCTCTGACCTCAGTACAAGGTCCCCAGTAATGCGGACAGGGTCAAAAACAAGATCATCGCCTTCGAAATACAATGTGGGCGGTGACTCCACAGACCCATCATTTCCCACCCGAAGACCAGCTGTACTCTTCACAAGAAACTCTGGGTGAAAGTGAAATTACGATTCACCCGCCAAATTCGACTCGCATTTTCGTTTCTGCAGGTTATTCCTCATTTCTGGACTTATTGGTACCGGCTCTATAGGTAATGCCAAGAGGAGAGGGGTAGAACTACCACCTCAATATGTGGGGCCCTAAAATGAGGCCTTGTCATTGATCAGCAACATTCCACTGCATCCACATTTTATGCCTGGCTCTCAGTCAATACGCTTGCTAACCAGACTTTTTGCAGTAATCTTATGATTTGGTCATTGTTTAAATCACAATAGGAAATGCATTTTAATTATATGCTGATATGCCTGTCCTACATTAAACAATGCTTTTTACCTTTCACCAACCATCTCTCTTTTAACCTTTCATCAACCTCCTCGTTTAATGCAACTGGTTCTATGTAAAGCGCTCTGATACCGGATTCGGGTCAAGATCGCGCTACATAAAACTCCGTAAAATAAAAAATAAAAAAATCTATATGATGGCCTAAGTGTTTCTATTAAAAACATATAATCCTAGTGTAATAACTCTGAAATCGCTTGTAAATACCCGGATTTTGTTCACGTTAGTAAACTTGCTAAATAAAGTCCAGTTGGTACCGTAAGAATATGGTAAACACAATATGGGTTGTCAAAAATAGTGCACCCTAAATACCATTCAGCGCAAAAATTGCGTCATTGGAGTTAATATTAGAACATTTAACCCTATCAGGTGATATTTTTGTGAACAATATATAGGGCTCAATGTGTCTGCCAGAGGACATTATTTACCAGTGATAGTCTGACATTCCCCAATACAATAGCTATTTAATGACACATCTACATTTGGCTTTTTTGTGTCTGATTACATGTGATGATTGGCACCTTCCTATGCAATATCTTAAACATTCCTTCTTTCATATCCCCCATTCAGACCTGCAGAGTTGACCTGTTTCTTTTATGCATCATAGAACCACAACAGGTCCTCAGTAGTGATGTAAGAAAATCTACAACTCACATATGATTAATTTGGGACGATTATGGGCCTGAAAAAATAAGCCACCTTCCCTTTTAACACCATGGAATGAAGTGGTGCAGATTTCCAAACTTTTACGACCCCAGAATACTAATCATTTGCACCTGCTATCCCACGTATCTCAACTCTAGCCTAAAACTATGACATTGCAAATAAACAATCCTTCCTAAATAGGCCCAAACCTGACCTTCATTTCCTTGGACTGTCTGTATTTTTTGGTTATGCATCATGAAACCTGCTTCAAAAGTTAAACAGTAAATTCTTATGAGTCTTTAGGGCTCCTTTTAAGCTCAGATCTCCACCCACCCTTAATCTGTTCAAACTCTGTCAGAACCTTTCCTGGTGATATCCGTTATCCTCTGTTAAACAAGACTGCCCAGAGCAGTTTCCTAAAACGGCAATGATCCTCTCAGTCTTGAAGGTAGATTTTTGTACAGGACAGCTCACTAAATTGCTTTTGCTTGTTTAAAGACTCATTTAGACCTGGTAGTGGTAGTGTTTTTTGTTTTGCTCGACGCTCTATATGTTCTTTGCTTCTTAAAACATGCTAGAATTAAGCAGGACCATTTTCGCACACTGTTCCATGAGCCATGCACATCAAGGTGGGTTCTGCGCTCTTAATAAGGTGCAGCCAAACCCATCTGACTGCATTGACTTTTTAAAATTCTGTGCCTCACGCACAAGAGCCTGTATGACACCGGCCCTAGATATCTAACTAAGAAACTCCAATGGTACAAGCCTGGCAGACCCTTAAGATCCAGCACTAAACTCCACCTTGTCTTGCCACGTATTCGAACATCCCGAAATAGTGGTTGATAATTTTCCTATCTGGCCCCTAAGCTTTGGAATAAGCTACCATCGCATCTTCTATCCATAATTGATCATAGATGCATTCGAAGAGAATTAAAGACTTGGCTCTTTTCCCATTAAACTGATTATTATATCATCGTCCTGCTGAAGTTCTGCCCAGCGCCAGGAGACCTCCCGGGTGATATGTGCGCTTAACAAGAACATTTGAAATTTGACATTTGACATTGACCGAATCGAGTACAATATCATCACCGAATGGTCATCATCTCACAAGGATCGATAGATTCTAAGACTTTCTTGTCATTTCATCTGGAAATTACATCTCTCTACGGCTCTATTTGTGAAACTCCATGGAGATGCTCTGAGCAGAGTTGTTCCATAATTTTAGTAACAATGACTTTGTCATGAAGCACACTTAGCACTTTTGGCCAGGCAAAGGGAATCTTATAGGGGCAGTAATAACCCAAGTTATGGCTGTTCCCTTTTGGAGACATTCAAATCTGGTTTGCTCTTTCTGATCTATATCAAGATGTGAATGAGGCTATATGGATAACATGTTCCTCTTTAGATGCAGCATGAGTTGGGTGATGTTGATGAATCTTTGAACATCCCTCTGAATGATAAGTGGTAGGCAGATATGCAGTTATTTGCCCACTCATCAATCTTATATTGGTCTTATTAGTTTTCCTATTAAATTCTCTCTTTTGTCTGCATAGATGTTACACCTAATTTGTTGCATCTTCTTTGGTTGTCTAATTTGGAATTTCAATATTCTAACTTATCCTTTACCTTCATATCGTGGCTCTTCTTCCTTGGCTTATGCAGTTCTTAACCAAAACCTCACCATTTGATCATGAATTAAGTTAAGAGTGGGCTTTAATGCGAGACATCAAACTGACTCTTAGTTTCTCACTCACAATAACACACATGAATCAAATCTTCATGAAACATAACCATTTTTTTAGTTCTGGTGGTAACCAAGCTGTGAGCAATTGGGTCACTGGTTGACTGGGATGTGATCCCCGGTCAAGCAGCAACAACAATGCCTATCAGGGTAAGGCAAACGAGCCAACCCCTAATTAATCTGTGCGCAACCCCCTGGGAGCTTGGCACAAAGCAGTCAGGCTTAACTTAGAGGCAATGTGTAAAGTATTTATGCAAAACTACAGACAGTAACACAGTAAAAATACAGCTCAAATAAGGATCCCACATCAGGATCGAAAAATTGAGCAAAATGGATAAATAAAATAAGACTAAACCAACAAAAATAACATCAGTGGAACCGAATATATTCAATTTTAAAGATTTGGGTGAAAATAGCGCCAAAAAGCACAATGTGCCAACTGGGGATATCTGGTTGAGCTGGGCCAGGTAAAAGTCACACTTTCAGGCCAAGCGCGATGAAGTGTAGGTTGGATACAGTCACCAGTTTATGCCCACTGAAGTGTACCTTCTCAAGTCCGTGCCAAGAGTCCCGTTCGTGTTGTAGAGAAATGCAAGGAGCAGGTAGAGTGTAGTGGGAGGCTGTCGGCGTATCACGAAGAGCCGGTTGGCATCACAGGTGGGATTTTCTGGAGCTTTGCGCTGGTGGGCCAAATGAGTCGTCGATACTGGGGCACAAAGAGTCAGGCTGACGGATCTTCGCGCAGTATCACGATTCGAGATTCAAAGCCTTGGTGCAAACTGACTCGTTAACAGTTGCGAAGAGCCCAGCTTCATTTCAGGTCATTGAACCACACCAAAGATCCAGAACCTGAGGGGCAACTCTTAGGGGTCAAGAACGCACTTCATATGGGTCCAGGGGCTGGTGAAGGTTTGTTGGGGAGGTTTCTTTACATCCCTGAGACTCAGATCAGGAAGCCAGCAGACTAGCTCTTGGAGTAACTCTGAGGTCCTGAGTTCAGGATGAATTTGCAGGTGCAGTTCTTCTTTCCCCAGCCAGAGGGCAACAGACAGCAGGGCAGCAGTTCCTTTAGAGCAGCAGTCCAGCAGAGTGGCAGCCCTTGTAGCAGCACAGCAGTCATTTTCCCTAGCAGAGTATCCACAGGTCCAGAAGTGTACTGAAGTGGAGAAGTGTGGCTCAATGGTTAGAGCAGCGGTGTAGCACGGTTACAACGAATTTTTTACAACGCACTACCATTACATCGCAACTTTTACCACGCAAACCATTACAACGCAATGCGCTGGGGGGCGCTCTAGGATAGGGAATGTATTTAATATACTATCCAACACCTTCCCTGCTATCCACGGGGACTGGAGTTGGAATAGTAAATTAAATAATTCACTATCCAGCGCCTAAAAGCATTATGCGTTGTAATGGACTGCGTGGTAAAAACCGCGTTGTAAAGGCATGCGTGGTAAAAGCATGCGTTGTAGTGACACCAATCCAGAGCAGCAGACCCTGATGCAGAGGTCTGGCCCGGGACCAGGGTTCAATTCTCGCCTCGGCGGGTCTTGGGCTTAATTTCCTCGGACCTGATAATTCTCGCCTCGGTGCCTATTCTAATCATGGGTCACACTCTGCAACTCTGGGCAATAGCTTGCTTAATCTCCACAATGGCCCCAACGACGGGTTCCACAGCGGTATGCGTTACAGCGCCAGGACACCCCAGTTGGGGTATAAGTGCGATTTACAGGTACAAATTTCATTTCAAGTGTTGGTGTCTAAGGTCCAGTATTTTTACAAATTTGTGCCGTGGAAGTGGGGAGAAGATTCTAGAGGCATGCCTTTGAGGTGCAAAGATGCCCTGCCTTCTTGGTCCTGGCTCCAAACTAACTACAGGGAGCATGCAGCCCCTTTGTTTGGAGACAGGACACAACCTATTCAAGTATAAGTGGGGCTGGGCCTAGCTTCTCCTTCCCATCCTGCCAGTGATAGTCCATCCAGTCACACCTAAGCTCCCCATTGAGTGTGACTGTCTAGAGGAATACACAAAGTCCAACTGTCGACCACACCCAGTCATGTGACCCAGAGACAGGTTGCATGCTCGAAATGGCTAAGGGAAGAAAATACCATGGAAGTTAATGAACTAAAAAATGTATGAAGTTGTGAAAACAAGAAATAAAGATAAATATGGTTTAAACAAGGAGAACATATTGTACTGTGGTTTACGAGGAGAGATGGTATCTCAGTACAGGCAGTGCACAAAAAACTGGATGAACAGTATCACATTCTACGATTGGACATTTCAGATATTCACTTGTATTCCAAACTTGTTGGTATTTATTTCTGCATTGAATTAGTACACTGTAATGGGTTGAAATGCGGTAATGCATTTCGGTAATATTTTGAACATAGTGGGGAGGAATCAACAAGCAATGGGGCACGTGCATGGGTGGGTTGCACAGGACGTTTAGTGTTGTTTTGAATTAGGAGCACTTTATTGAGTCCAGGGGTGGGGAACACTTTTCTTGAAGATGCACATTAGTACTGGGTCAGGGGGTCAGATTCACGTTCTCAAAAAGATGGTTTATACGTGCGATGTGGAGATGAGGAAGGAAGCTACTATGGAGGCGGGCAAAAATGTAAAGAAGGCAAATGTTTTGTCTTACACATTTTTTTTAAAAGGACATCGAAGTATGGGTGTTTGTGACTATGGATTTTGTTGGAAGAAGAGAGGATAATGGGGGTGGTGGCTATATTAACAGAGTATTGGCACAGAATATGGGCTTGGAGAAGGTTAGGATGATTTATTATTTTAACAGTTTTAACAGTTTGTTTTTACAGTTACCCGTGACGAAGAACTAAAGATAGGCTCGAAATGCATTGGGTTTAAAGCATGAAATGACCTAGAATGAATTGTTAATTCCGATCTGGCATCGACAAGGCCCAGATGGGCATGTTGATGGCAAAAAGAGCAAAAGCGTCATTTTATAATTAAAGTTACCATGGAAGAGAATGAACTAAAAAATGGATGAAGTTGCGAAAACAAGAAATAAAGATAAATATGGTTTAAACAAGGAGAACATAATGTACTTTGGTTTACGAGGAGAGATAGTATCTCACTATAGGCAGTGCAATTGAGTGGCACGTAAGGTAGTGCCACATATGATCCTTAAGGGATGTAAATGTCAACTTTCTAAAAGTGGCTTTTTTAGAATTGTAATTCAAAAGGGACTTCACTACAAGTTAGGATTTAAAATTGGGATTCCAGAGATCCCAAGCATGAAGGAGTTATCTGTTCTCATTTGTCAATTACACTTATAAAATATAAGAAGGTCATTCCAAAGGGAGAGGTAGACCTTCCAGTAGTGAAAAATGAATGTAAGAGCTTTTCACTACCAGGACATGTAAAACTTAAAAGTACTTGTCCAACTTGTAAAATACACCTGATACTTCCCTTGGGCTGTCCAGGGACTATCTTCGGGGTGACTTATATGAATTAAAATGTAAGATTTGGACCTGGCAAAAGGTTTATTTTAAACTGCACACACAGAGGCTGCAATGGCAGGCTTGTTTAGAGGATTACTTAAGTGCTGCTGCAAACCCACTAGTAGCTTTTAATTTACAGGCCCTGGGCGCATGTAGTGCCACTTTATTAAGGACGTATAAGTAAAATGCTAATTAGGTATATGCCAAAGTTACAGTTTTAAGCAGAGAGCACAAGCACATCTCATTGGTTAGCAGGTTAAAATGCACAGAGTCCTAAGGCCAACAAAAACAAATTCAACAAAAAGTGGAGGGCAAAGGCAAATAATTCTGGGGTTGATCCTGCAGAAAGGGCCAAGTCCAACACAAGGCCTTTTGATTTTACTTAAATTATATTGATAATATTCTTACTGATCAAAGCTGTCAGCCAGCCTTCTTCATCTGTTTGTCTGCTGTTCTATCATTCACATGTTTCTTCCACTGACTACAGTATTCAGCATAAGGTAACAGGTCAGCCAACTTCAACCACTGAGTAACTTCACTGTGAGTGACAGCCTCACAAGTAGCTTATCAGCTTTTAAAGAAGTTCCCTTTAGCGCCAGACACTGCTATGGATTTATGTGCTTTTTGAGACCAATTTTTTTTTTTTGCTTTTAGCTGACATTATTTTTTTATATTGGCGATGGCCTACCAGCTCTCTGAACTATACAGTTTAAAAAAATGACAAAGCAAAACAATCAGTGGCAAAGTAAAAAAAGGCTAGAATCCAATGCCAGATCTATTAGCTTTGCCAATCCTTGTCTTCACTTTGACACTACCTACGTTACGAAATAATTGACAGAGCCAAAGTGGACCTGATAGTTTGTTATGTGTGCAAATAGCTTAATTTAGTACTTGTCCAGATTATGGGAGCCTTGGTGGTGTTCGAGTGCTTCCTAATTCAACGGTCAAGCAGGAGCAGGAACATTTAGGCGGCGGCCGTACCGCCAGGGCTGCACCACCCCAAGAACCGGGGGGCCACAGGGGTTGTCATCTGCCAGCCATACGGTGGGGCACCATCCCACAGGATTTAGGACACATTAGCTGCGGAGGCCCATCCAGGGTCCCTATTTGTCCGACAGAACATTTGCACGTAATGTATGCATCGGCACTACCACTCTCAGAATCCTCAGCACAACTCATACAGAGCTGCCCATCAAGGGGCGTGCCATCAAAGAGAGAAATGGGAAAGGCAGTGACCGGGCTGTGCACCTTATTCGACCACACGCCTTTGAAGAAGAGAAATCGAAACACGTCAGCAGCGGAGCAATGACTGTTAAAGGATTCTGCAGTGAACCGTTTCCATACCTTTATTAAAGGGCTTTGCTTGGAGCCTTGGTGGTGTTCGAGTGCTTCCTAATTCAACGGTCAAGCAGGAGCAGAAACATTTAGGTGGCATCCGTACCACCAGGACTGCACCACCCCAAGAACCTGAGGGCCACAGGGGTTGTCATCTGCCAGCCACACGGTGGGGCACCATCCTACAGGATTTAGGACACGTTAGCTGCAGAGGCACATCCAGGGTCCCTATTTGTCTGACAGAACATTTGCACGTAATGTATGCATCAGCACTACCACTCCCAGAATCCTCAGCACAACTCGTATGGAGCAGCCCATCAAGGGGCGTGCCATCAAAGAGAGAAAAGGGAAAGGCAGTGACCGGGCTGTGCACTTAATTCGACCACACGCCTTTGAAGAAGAGAAATCAAAACGCGTCGGCAGTGGCGCAATGACTGTTAAAGTATTCTGCAGTGAACCGTTTTCATACCTTTAATAAAGGGCTCTGCTTGGAGCCTTGGTGGTGTTCGAGTGCTTCCTAATTCAACGGTCAAGCAGGAATATATATATATATACATCAATGCTCGAAGGTGTCCACCTTTGAGTAGCACGCGAACAGCAGCTTGGTTTATGTATAGGTGAGGACGGGGATCCACTCGTAGACGCAGCTCCGTACGGGATCTGCCCGACGCCTTTCGAAGCTCCATATGCTTCTCTTCAGGGGCTTTAACGGAAGCGGTGTGCGCAACCGCCTACCCACTTCCACATTTTGTATATAGCACACCCACCGATGGGAGGCTCAAATGAGACTGTGCATTCTGGGAAGTGTGGTCCGGGAAGCACACAATCAAGTCCTGTATGGACTCCACAAGAAGGCCCGTCCTCGATTCCAAGTACGACTGCTGCTTCACTTTCGTGACCCCCAGGGTACCGGGGTGGTGCATACTCCGCGACTGGACGGCCGCGTATAAATCAATGCTCGAAGGTGTCCACCTGGGAGTAGCACGCGAACAGCAGCTTGGTTTATGTATAGGTGAGGACGGGGATCCACTCGTAGACGCCGCTCCGTACGGGATCTGCCCGACGCGTTTCGAACCTCCATATGCTTCTCTTCAGGGGCTTTAACGGAAGCGGTGTGCGCAACCGCCTAATTCAACGGTCAAGCAGGAGCAGAAACATTTAGGTGGCATCCGTACCACCAGGACTGCACCACCCCAAGAACCTGAGGGCCACAGGGGTTGTAGTCTGCCAGCCACACGGTGGGGCACCATCCTACAGGATTTAGGACACGCTAGCTGCAGAGGCACATCCAGGGTCCCTATTTGTCTGACAGAACATTTGCACGTAATGTATGCATCAGGACTACCACTCCCAGAATCCTCAGCACAACTCGTATGGAGCAGCCCATCAAGGGGCGTGCCATCAAAGAGAGAAAAGGGAAAGGCAGTGACCGGGCTGTGCACTTAATTCGACCACATGCCTTTGAAGAAGAGAAATCAAAACGCGTCGGCAGTGGCGTAATGACTGTTAAAGTATTCTGCAGTGAACCGTTTTCATACCTTTAATAAAGGGCTCTGCTTGGATCCTTGGTGGTGTTTGAGTGCTTTTTAATTCAACGGTCAAGCAGGAATATATATATATATATATATATATATCCACATCAAAGTTTGCCTGCTGAAAGAGGACACCTCCCAGGTGAGTTGGAATAAGCTTGTTTATTCAGCGAAAGCAGTCAAATGAGAACAGGCATCGCGGCAAAAGGTTGAAATCCCACCCAACGCGTTTCGTGCTCAGGATAGCACTTCATCATGGGGTGCTGGGATACTGCTGATTAAAAACCGGCAAGGTCCGCTTGCTGCATTTACACCAAGTGTCTCCACCCCAGTGGGTGTGGCCACCGCCTGTGGCCTGATGGTAAATGAAGTACGAGCTATTTTCCTCAAGTGAGTTGCCAGATTTCATTTCAGCGTGATATACATTAAAATCCCCAGTGGGGGTGCTCACTGCATACCGGGCTCAGTGCTGCTGCTTAGTTCGCTGAAAAGCACTCACCCGGCCCGGGCGCTGAGATGCCATGTGGCACCTCAACAGGACTGCGTCAAGCGTAGCGGGGTCACTCTCGCGACTCAGGCAGAGCCGCTATTTATCCACATCAAAGTTTGCCTGCTGAAAGAGGACACCTCCCAGGTGAGTTGGAATAAGCTTGTTTATTCAGCGAAAGCAGTCAAATGAGAACAGGCATCGCGGCAAAAGGTTGAAATCCCACCCAACGCGTTACGTGCTCAGGATAGCACTTCATCATGGGGTGCTGGGATACTGCTGATTAAAAACCGGCAAGGTCCGCTTGCTGCATTTACACCAAGTGTCTCCACCCCAGTGGGTGTGGCCACCGCCTGTGGCCTGATGGTAAATGAAGTACGAGCTATTTTCCTCAAGTGAGTTGCCAGATTTCATTTCAGCGTGATATACATTAAAATCCCCAGTGGGGGTGCTCACTGCATACCGGGCTCAGTGCTGCTGCTTAGTTCGCTGAAAAGCACTCACCCGGCCCGGGCGCTGAGATGCCATGTGGCACCTCAACAGGACTGCGTCAAGCGTAGCGGGGTCACTCTCGCGACTCAGGCAGAGCCGCTATTTATCCACATCAAAGTTTGCCTGCTGAAAGAGGACACCTCCCAGGTGAGTTGGAATAAGCTTGTTTATTCAGCGAAAGCAGTCAAATGAGAACAGGCATCGCGGCAAAAGGTTGAAATCCCACCCAACGCGTTACGTGCTCAGGATAGCACTTCATCATGGGGTGCTGGGATACTGCTGATTAAAAACCGGCAAGGTCCGCTTGCTGCATTTACACCAAGTGTCTCCACCCCAGTGGGTGTGGCCACCGCCTGTGGCCTGATGGTAAATGAAGTACGAGCTATTTTCCTCAAGTGAGTTTCCAGATTTCATTTCAGCGTGATATACATTAAAATCCCCAGTGGGTGTGCTCACTGCATACCGGGCTCAGTGCTGCTGCTTAGTTCGCTGAAAAGCACTCACCCGGCCCGGGCGCTGAGATGCCATGTGGCACCTCAACAGGACTGCGTCAAGCGTAGCGGGGTCACTCTCGCGACTCAGGCAGAGCCGCTATTTATCCACATCAAAGTTTGCCTGCTGAAAGAGGACACCTCCCAGGTGAGTTGGAATAAGCTTGTTTATTCAACGAAAGCAGTCAAATGAGAACAGGCATCGCGGCAAAAGGTTGAAATCCCACCCAACGCGTTTCGCGCTCAGGATAGCACTTCATCATGGGGTGCTGGGATACTGCTGACTGCTTTCGCTGAATAAACAAGCTTATTCCAACTCACCTGGGAGGTGTCCTCTTTCAGCAGGCAAACTTTGATGTGGATAAATAGCGGCTCTGCCTGAGTCGCGAGAGTGACCCCGCTACGCTTGACGCAGTCCTGTTGAGGTGCCACATGGCATCTCAGCGCCCGGGCCGGGTGAGTGCTTTTCAGCGAACTAAGCAGCAGCACTGAGCCCGGTATGCAGTGAGCACACCCACTGGGGATTTTAATGTATATCACGCTGAAATGAAATCTGGCAACTCACTTGAGGAAAATAGCTCGTACTTCATTTACCATCAGGCCACACACAGGCGGTGGCCACACCCACTGGGGTGGAGACACTTGGTGTAAATGCAGCAAGCGGACCTTGCCGGTTTTTAATCAGCAGTATCCCAGCACCCCATGATGAAGTGCTATCCTGAGCACGAAACGCGTTGGGTGGGATTTCAACCTTTTGCCGCGATGCCTGTTCTCATTTGACTGCTTTCGCTGAATAAACAAGCTTATTCCAACTCACCTGGGAGGTGTCCTCTTTCAGCAGGCAAACTTTGATGTGGATAAATAGCGGCTCTGCCTGAGTCGCGAGAGTGACCCCGCTACGCTTGACGCAGTCCTGTTGAGGTGCCACATGGCATCTCAGCGCCCGGGCCGGGTGAGTGCTTTTCAGCGAACTAAGCAGCAGCACTGAGCCCGGTATGCAGTGAGCACACCCACTGGGGATTTTAATGTATATCACGCTGAAATGAAATCTGGCAACTCACTTGAGGAAAATAGCTCGTACTTCATTTACCATCAGGCCACAGGCGGTGGCCACACCCACTGGGGTGGAGACACTTGGTGTAAATGCAGCAAGCGGACCTTGCCGGTTTTTAATCAGCAGTATCCCAGCACCCCATGATGAAGTGCTATCCTGAGCACGAAACGCGTTGGGTGGGATTTCAACCTTTTGCCGCGATGCCTGTTCTCATTTGACTGCTTTCGCTGAATAAACAAGCTTATTCCAACTCACCTGGGAGGTGTCCTCTTTCAGCAGGCAAACTTTGATGTGGATAAATAGCGGCTCTGCCTGAGTCGCGAGAGTGACCCCGCTACGCTTGACGCAGTCCTGTTGAGGTGCCACATGGCATCTCAGCGCCCGGGCCGGGTGAGTGCTTTTCAGCGAACTAAGCAGCAGCACTGAGCCCGGTATGCAGTGAGCACACCCACTGGGGATTTTAATGTATATCACGCTGAAATGAAATCTGGCAACTCACTTGAGGAAAATAGCTCGTACTTCATTTACCATCAGGCCACAGGCGGTGGCCACACCCACTGGGGTGGAGACACTTGGTGTAAATGCAGCAAGCGGACCTTGCCGGTTTTTAATCAGCAGTATCCCAGCACCCCATGATGAAGTGCTATCCTGAGCACGAAACGCGTTGGGTGGGATTTCAACCTTTTGCCGCGATGCCTGTTCTCATTTGACTGCTTTCGCTGAATAAACAAGCTTATTCCAACTCACCTGGGAGGTGTCCTCTTTCAGCAGGCAAACTTTGATGTGGATAAATAGCGGCTCTGCCTGAGTCGCGAGAGTGACCCCGCTACGCTTGACGCAGTCCTGTTGAGGTGCCACATGGCATCTCAGCGCCCGGGCCGGGTGAGTGCTTTTCAGCGAACTAAGCAGCAGCACTGAGCCCGGTATGCAGTGAGCACACCCACTGGGGATTTTAATGTATATCACGCTGAAATGAAATCTGGCAACTCACTTGAGGAAAATAGCTCGTACTTCATTTACCATCAGGCCACAGGCGGTGGCCACACCCACTGGGGTGGAGACACTTGGTGTAAATGCAGCAAGCGGACCTTGCCGGTTTTTAATCAGCAGTATCCCAGCACCCCATGATGAAGTGCTATCCTGAGCACGAAACGCGTTGTGTGGGATTTCAACCTTTTGCCGCGATGCCTGTTCTCATTTGACTGCTTTCGCTGAATAAACAAGCTTATTCCAACTCACCTGGGAGGTGTCCTCTTTCAGCAGGCAAACTTTGATGTGGATAAATAGCGGCTCTGCCTGAGTCGCGAGAGTGACCCCGCTACGCTTGACGCAGTCCTGTTGAGGTGCCACATGGCATCTCAGCGCCCGGGCCGGGTGAGTGCTTTTCAGCGAACTAAGCAGCAGCACTGAGCCCGGTATGCAGTGAGCACACCCACTGGGGATTTTAATGTATATCACGGTGAAATGAAATCTGGCAACTCACTTGAGGAAAATAGCTCGTACTTCATTTACCATCAGGCCACAGGCGGTGGCCACACCCACTGGGGTGGAGACACTTGGTGTAAATGCAGCAAGCGGACCTTGCCGGTTTTTAATCAGCAGTATCCCAGCACCCCATGATGAAGTGCTATCCTGAGCACGAAACGCGTTGGGTGGGATTTCAACCTTTTGCCGCGATGCCTGTTCTCATTTGACTGCTTTCGCTGAATAAACAAGCTTATTCCAACTCACCTGGGAGGTGTCCTCTTTCAGCAGGCAAACTTTGATGTGGATAAATGGCGGCTCTGCCTGAGTCGCGAGAGTGACCCCGCTACGCTTGACGCAGTCCTGTTGAGGTGCCACATGGCATCTCAGCGCCCGGGCCGGGTGAGTGCTTTTCAGCGAACTAAGCAGCAGCACTGAGCCCGGTATGCAGTGAGCACACCCACTGGGGATTTTAATGTATATCACGCTGAAATGAAATCTGGCAACTCACTTGAGGAAAATAGCTCGTACTTCATTTACCATCAGGCCACAGGCGGTGGCCACACCCACTGGGGTGGAGACACTTGGTGTAAATGCAGCAAGCGGACCTTGCCGGTTTTTAATCAGCAGTATCCCAGCACCCCATGATGAAGTGCTATCCTGAGCACGAAACGCGTTGGGTGGGATTTCAACCTTTTGCCGCGATGCCTGTTCTCATTTGACTGCTTTCGCTGAATAAACAAGCCTATTCCAACTCACCTGGGAGGTGTCCTCTTTCAGCAGGCAAACTTTGATGTGGATATATATATATATATATATATATACATTGAGAAAGAATACGGAGGTATTCGAAACGCGTCTGGCTATAATTAGATAATAAAGACCTGCTGATCCACAAAAATTTGAGTCTGTAATCCGTTCCTTTGGTTTTGTCCCGGCTGGGCTCTGCAGAAGGGAAACGGAGATATTTCTATATATATATATATATATATATATATATATGGCAGAAGGACGTCTTTTTTCAAAATTGACAAAAAAAAAAGAGCCGAACCCAGGAATTGGTGAATTAATAAATTTATTTTGTGCTCAACACCAAACCGCCATAACGCGTTTCAGCCTAAAGAGGCCTTGATCACATGACAACGTTAGAAAGGTCGGAGTACTCCTTTTAAAGTGCAACATGCCATATTCTCACAGTAGCATCAGCATAAACATAGAAGACATACTGTCATAATCACTAGTGTATGCAGAAATTGCAAAAACAGTGTACTGATTAAATCAATTTGGTTAATCAGAAGACCACGGGTTTCGGTGAATATTATCACACATAGCAGCTATTTAGAATAAATATAAAACATATAAATAAATAAATAAATATGTTAAAATATAAATATTCCTCAACATTGCTGATAAACCCTGTTATCAAAGATCCAATATGTATCACATGACTGGAAAAAACTGAGGTTGGTAAAATCCTGTTAAAAACAATAAATAACTAGGATTTACTTTCATTTTCTCAGAAAATGCATGAGAAATGTAACAACCGGCTGATCAAAACCACCATGTTCACCATAATTTTCAAAGGAACACTGTAGGATAAAGCCCAAGTGGGCATATGCCGGTAGACATATTGATATGCAAAGACAAATGTGCACATTTCGCAAATAAATATTGGCATGAAAATTAGTGCAACCCGGTGATAAAAATCTATATAAAAGTGACATGTATAATACATCTGAAAATGTTTAAAATTGACCCTATTGGTCAAAAAAAAGATGAAGCAGCTCATTAATATGTGCAAAGTGACAGGCGAAATTCTTGATTATAATTCATAGGAAGGTAAAACAATCCTCGCTGGCATTCAGACCATTCTCTAACTCTAACTTACGTAGCATTGACTCACGGTCCCCGCCTCGTCTCTGAGGAGGGACTGTGTCAATTACAAAATACCTGAGCTATACAGGGTTCTTATTGTGTTTTTCCTCAAAGTGGCGTGCGACCGGATACGCAGTGTCGCCATTGGTAATGGCCCGTAAGTGCTGGAGTATTCTTTTGTACACCTGTGGTCTGGTACTTCCCACGTAACACAGACCACAGGAACATTCCAGCACATACACTGCGTACTCTGTCCTGCACGTCAACTTTTGTTTAATGCATACAGGTTTACTACTGAAAGGAGTCGTATATTCAGTTTTGCTGATTCCATTCCTGCAGGCTTAACACGACGAGGAGCATTTGAGGAAACCTTTACTGCTATTTAGCCACGAGCCCGTGGTTCTAACTTTTGGGCTGCTAGAGACCAAACAATTGTTCATGGACCTGGGTCTTTTGTAAGCAATGCTAGGAGAGCACGTAACCTATTTGCCCAAAACTGGGTCACTGGTAATAAGTGCCCAATTTCTTTTCACAATACTATGGATTGTTTGATGTTGACTGCAGTACGTGAAAATGAGCCTGGTCTCACTTTGTTCCGCACTATGTTCCTTTTACTGATCATGCTAGTAGCCAATAGCTGAAGCCTACCTTGAGAATTGGCTCTACTCATTGCTTTATCTAAAATCTCAGTTTTATAGCCTCTTCTATAAAATCTAGCCTTACAAGCTATTTGAGCCTCTCTGCAATCGGTGTCCGTGCTGCATATTCTCCTGATACAGAGCATTTCTCCATACAGTATGCTACGTATGAGATGGGCAGGATGGTGACTAGCGGCATGCAACACGGCATTTCCAGCGGTGGGCTTTCGAAAAAGTTTTGTCTCCAATTTGGCATTACAGATAAAAATCTCAGCATCCAAAAAACAAATAGATGTAGCACTAATATGACTAGTGAACCCAAGATTTAAGTTGTTCTCATTCAAATTCTCTATGAACTGTTTTGCCTCACATTCTAAACCATCCCAGATTATTAAGAGATCGTCAATGTATCTCATCCATCTTATGACTTTAGAACCCATAATGTTCGGGAAGTTGGGTATGAGGACCTGTTCCTCCTAGTATACCATATGCAAACAAGCATAACTGGTAGAAAAACGGGCCCCCATAGCCACTCCCCTGACCTGCTGGAACAGTTGATTGGCAAACAAGAAAAAGTTGTTCTCAAGACATAGATTAATCATAGATAAAATCATTTTGCTGTGTTCGTTCAAACAAGAGGGTCTCGTGCTTAGATAGTGTTGCACGGCTTTTAAACCATCCCTGTGGTAAATGCTTGCATACTGGGAGGTAACATCTAGAGATATCAACAAGTAACTAGGTTGCCACGTGAAATCTGCAAGTTTCCTTAATAAATCCCCTGTATCTAAAACAAAAAATGGTACATTTTTGACATATTCTTGAAGGAAAAAATCTGCATATTTGCTGACATTCTCTAGAATGCTATTACAGGCGGAAATGATAGGTCGGCCTGGTGGCTTGATACAATTTTTATGTATCTTCGGAATGAAGTACACTACAGGTGTGACTGGGTGTTCTTTCTTCATATACTTGAATTCCTCCATTGTAATGAAGCCCACGCTTCTCCATGCCATCAGCTGCGCGTATATACCATTCCAAGCCTGCTGAACTTCGCTCAAGTTAGTCCTCTTGTAACAGTCTTTATATATTTATATATATATATATATATATATATATATATAATAATAATAATAAACCATTTATTAAGCGCCTGGTTACACATAAGACAGTGTGTCCCCACGCTAATTGCTGCTATGATTTCCAAAGGCAGATGATACTAGAGCCATAGGAGGGGAAAGTTACATAATGGGAAACAAGAATGTCTTAAGTTTACCCCGGAATCTAGTTTTCGAAGGTTCCATGCGAAGATGTAGCGGGAGTTCATTCCACTGTTTAGGGGCCAAATATCTGAATGAGCGGCCGCCCATCCTGGCCCTCTTGACTCGAGGAAGTTTGAACAACATTGTGCCGGAAGATCTTAAATTCCGGGTAGGACGGTGTATACTAAGAAGATTCTTAAGATAATCTGGGCCTTTACCTTGTGCGATGCGATGTGCAAAACAAAGGACTTTAAACTTAATCCGTTCCGTGACTGGGAGCCAATGAAGCTTTGCTAGCGCGTTCTTTCCAGAGGCTCTTCGAGGAAGCCCAAGCACAAGGCGTGCGGCAGCGTTCTGGACACACTGAAGTTGGTGGAGGCCTTTCACACTCAGGCCTACTAGCAGGGAATTTCCATAATCAAGGTGGGGGGTCACCAAGGCATGGACAATAGTCTTCCTGGCACCTATTCGAATGAGATCTAAAACCTTCCGCAGCACCCTTAGTACGTTGAGACACCTACCTGTCACCTTGTTGACGTGTGACTTAGAAGAGAGGTCCGAATCAAGCATAACGCCGAGATTTCTTACCGAATCCACAGGAGTGGGCGGGCTACCCAGTTCAGTAGGCCACCACCTATGAGACCAGGCAGATACTGTTTTCCCCACCACTAACAATTCAGTTTTTTCGCCATTAAGGCGCAGACAGTTGTTGTTCATCCATGATGTCACTGATGACAAACAGTTGGAAACATTAGTGGCATCATCACTGTGGTCGGGCGTAAGCTTGAGTATTAGTTGGGTGTCATCAGCGTAACTGACAATGGCCACCCCAAATGCCTCCACCACATGAGCCAGGGGTTCCATATAGATGTTGAACAAAGTAGGGCTCAAACTTGAGCCCTGAGGAACCCCATGGCTCACCTTTCTAATGGATGACCTGAAGGGTGGGCAGTGAATTTGGAAACTCCTATTGGCCAGGAAGGAACGTAACCACTCCAGTGCTGATCCTTCCACCCCCATCTCAGAGAGTCGGGACAGCAGCGTTGTGTGCAGCACGGTGTCAACCGCTGCACTTAGATCTAATAACACCAACGCTGCTGTCTCACCCTCATCTACTAGCTTTCTGAGGCACTCGGTGGAATAAAGAACGGACGATTCCGTGGAGTAGCCAGGTCTAAATCCTGATTGTGAAGGGTGGAGGAGGACTTCCTCCTCAAGATATGCCATAAGTTGCTTATTCACAACCTTCTCTACAACTTTGGAGCAGAAAGGAAGGAGGGAGATGGGGCGGAGATTTTGGAGTTGAGAGATATGAATATTTGGTTTCTTTTTAAGAGGGATCACCTGAGCAGTTTTCCATGCTTCAAGTACATGACATTCCTGAAAGGACAGTGTCACCATACGGCTAATATGGTCAATTAGCATACTTTCCATAACCTCTTTGCAACGTGCCGGAGGGCATACGTCGCTGGGGGAGCCGGATTGTATGTTATTGATGATAACTAGTAAGTCATGTCTTTCAGGTGTTGTGAAGCATGTAAGATGGGATTTCTTGATGGAACTAGAACTGTCTCTCGTGCCTCTTTGTAGGCCTAAAGGATCGACACTGGGTATAAAAGTGGCATGGATTTTATTAACTTTTCCCAAAAAGAAATCCGCAACAGTATCGCATATCTCATCAGAAAATGTATCTTGAGCTTCCAGTCTAGTAGGAACCGTAAGCTCCTTATAAATAACAAAAAGTTCATTAGTGGGATTGTCTGCCAGCTCAATCCTGTTTTTGAGATAAGTACTTTTCTCAGATCTTACAAGTTTTTGATATTTTTTTAATTCCAACTTATAAAGAGCTTTATGTTCTGGAGCATATTTTTTTCTCCAGCTCCGTATATATATATATATATATATATATATATATATATATATATATATATATATATATATACACCAAGCTCCTTCGAGGAGCGAAACGCGTCATGGATTGATATTAAGTCCCTATATTCTTTGTGAATACATTTTCACTTTGCTCTTCACTTGAAAATTGCTTATCGTGTCCTGATTGCTGCGAGTGTTGGAGGCGATTCTGATGTCATCACCTGGTTTTCCCTCGCCGGGTACTGGCGAATAGGAACATTGTTCAATATATATATATATATATATATAGAATCAATCGAAGTTTTAGGTAACTTCAAGATGGCCACCGCCAAACTTACAAACAGTCCGTCCTTTATGTCAATTAACTAAAGGATGTGACGACAATATGTAACTTTATTTAAAAATGCAAGCTGACATTGTGTGAGTAACAGCAGACAAAGGCGCTATGCTGAAACACGTCCTGTTTTTGATTTAAATAAATCTAATGAATTGGTGTAATCTGAATCACTGAGTGCCGTCCATTCTTTTACCGGAGTGAAAGAAGTTGTGAGCAGAGAATATATATATATATATATATATATATATATATATATATATATATATATATATATATATATATATATATATATATATATATATTCACAGAAAAAACCGTAGGTTATAGACCATATATAGTTAGGAATTAGCATTTACAAAACCTTGAAAATTCACTGAAAAAACCATAGGTTATAGACCATATATAGTTAGGAATTAGCATTTAAGAAACCTTTTTTTTACTCACACAAAACCATTGAAATTCCATATATAGTTAGTTGTACTAACTATATATCGCGCACCCGCAATCCACTGCTGATCATGTCACATATTACATCATTCATGACATGGTCAGTGACATCACTGATGACATCACTGATGACATCTCAAATGACATCACTGATGACATCACTGATGACATCTCAAATGACATCACTGATGACATCACTGATGACAACATCCAGTGACTGTATGTTTCTGTAAAGTTAAAATATGTCTTACATATTGAAGAATGAGTGGATTTATAAGTGTCTGGATGAAGGATTTATTAGGTGCATGACTGACTGTATGAGTGACTGATTAAATGTGTCTCACTGAGTGCATGGGTTAGTGACTAAACTGTCTTAATTTGTGCATCATTATGTCTGTTGTTCTGTAAACTGCGGCATGTGTTGATCAGTAGCTATATGAGTAACTATATGGGTTATTGGTTGATTGCCTAAGTATTTGTATGGGAGACTGAGTGTGTGTGTGGGTGGCTGGGAGGTGTATAACTCTGTGCATAGATGTGTGAGCAGTTGATTCACTAGATGTATGGGTCAAAAGTGCATGTGGAAACAGCTGTATGGGCGGTTGACTGTGTGCATGAGTGTATTGGTGAATGAATGGATATCTAAGTGCTACATGTCAAAGTAAGTACATATGTAAAACACAGTACATGTGAGAGTTGACATATATAAATAACTATGCATAATAGCCAGTGAATGTGTGAGTGACTGTATGGATCATTGTGAACTTGTATCAGGGATTGTATAAGAGAGTAAATATGTGTTAGTATATGTTTGAATAAGTAAGGTGTGTATAACTGTATAGTTGAGGAAATGGAGGTGTGATTGATTCTTTGCATGACTGACTAGGTGTGTGAGTAACTCCATGGATGAGTGACAGTCTGTGAGTGTCTGTTTATACTGAGTGTATCTAAGTTTTTATTAGAGTCTGAAGAGATTCATCGTATTATCACATGAATAATGTCATCAGTGATGTCATCAGTGATGTCTTTTGAGATGTGATCAGTGATGTCATCAGTGATGTCATCGGAGATGTCATTTGAGATGTCATCAATGATGTCATCAGTGATGTCATCAGTGATATCATCAATGATGTCATTTGAGATGTCATCAGTGATGTCATCAGTGATGTCATTTGAGATGTCATCAGTGATGTCATCAGTGATGTCATTTGAGATGTCATCAGTGATGTCATCAGTGATGTCACTGACCATGTCATGAATGATGTAATATGTGACATGATCAGCAGTGAATTGCGGGTGCGCGATATATAGTTAGTACAACTAACTATATATGGAATTTCAATGGTTTTGTGTGAGTAAAAAAAAGGTTTCTTAAATGCTAATTCCTAACTATATATGGTCTATAACCTATGGTTTTTTCAGTGAATTTTCAAGGTTTTGTAAATGCTAATTCCTAACTATATATGGTCTATAACCTATGGTTTTTTCTGTGAATTTCAATGTTTTTTTAATAGCAAATATCAAAAGCTTTAAAATCTATTCTTCTTTAAATCAAAAAATATATTTTATATGTTTATTAATAAAAAATATTTAAATTTTTATGTTTTGGTTCGCTCCCGGTCCGCGAACCGGGTAGCTTCCCGTTAGCTCAATTTGGTGCCGCGACTCGGTATGTGAACCGGTAAACGTTCCGTTTGCGCAACTGCCGCGTTAGAAATCAACATCGTGACGCGTCGCGGAAGCGCGACGTATCGCGTTGTCGCGTAATGCGTCTTATGACGCGCCGCGTTAGCGCACCCGGAAGTGCTCCGGTACGCGAACCGAGGCGCGAAGCGCAGCTCCCCGGAAGCGATCCGGGGCGCGTCGCGTAAGCGCGACGTATCGCGTTGCCGCGTAATGCGTCTTATGACGCGCCGCGTTAGCGCACCCGGAAGTGCTCCGGAGCGCGAACCGAGGCGCGAAGCGCAGCTCCCCGGAAGCGATCCGGGGCACGGCCCGGAGCACGTAACATAAGCGTAACAGGTCATGTGACTTGTTAATAAAACTTTTTATTGGTTCATTTCACTTTTGGTTTCCTAATGATGTAAGGCTAGGTCATGTGACCTAAAAATAACACTTTTCATTGGTTTAGAACTACTTTTTTTCCAAAATGATGAAAGCCCCCACCTTTTTTCTCACTCTGACTTTCAACTTTGTGAAAGGAAGACCTATTTTGCTTACTAGAAAATGGCTTCAGTAGTAGCTGCAGCTGGTGCACCCCCACCACCACCACCACCTCCTAGGAAGAGAGGACCACCTCCACAGTTCCTTCCCAACACAGAGGAGGAAGAGGACAAAGAAGAGGAAGAGGAAGTACAGCCAAGACAGTTTTTACGTGAGGAGCCCCGGATATCTCACCACAAAAATAGTTTTATTTGGCAGTTTTTTTCTTTTCCTCAAGGACAAAAAAAAGTGAATGCTCGCTATGTGACATGCCTCATATGCAAAGAAGATTTATCTAGAGGCACAAATAAAAAGTATAGTTTCGGCAACTATACTATGCACCGTCATATGCAGAGGTGGCATCCACTGAATTACAGCATGGCAGAGATGCGTGACCTCCAAGACAACCCACCAACTCCTGTGGCCAGTACATCGGCACAGGTAACTCTGTCAGGGCCAGAGGCATGGGAAACAGTGCCAAACATTCAACAGAATTTTGTGCACATGAAGATAGTGTGTCTTTATTGTGGTAACCTACTCTCATGTGCAAATATGAGTATTAATTTGATAAACAGAGCATTTGAAAACCACAAGTGCTCAAAACGCCCCAAAAAAAAAAAAATTGCTCCTGTTGAGCCCTTTCTAATGCCTGTTTTTCGTTGTTTCCCCCCAAAAAAACCAAAAAAACAAAATTGTTCCAAAAATACAAAAAAAACTAAAAATGTTCAGAAAAATAAAAAAATATATAAAACAACAAAAACATTAAAAAAAAGTTCTTTTCAGAACTACCTCCCCTTTATAAAAAAATTGCTAGAATGTTTAGCACTCTTGCAACCTCTATTTCTTTTGGTTCGCTTCCCGGTTCGCTCCCCGGTACGCGAACCGGGAGCGAACCAACATTTAAAAAAAAAAAAAAGAAGAGTAAGTATAAGGGAAGTAAACAGAGAGTAATGTTAAAAGAAAGACAGCTATAGGGACTAAACCAGAGATACTGTTTAATAGATCTATTTACCGAAGAAAAGATGGAAGAGGGTATAATTGTGAAAAACAAAATAGATAAGGAAGTCAAAGAAAAAAAGGAGAGTAGAAGAATAACAAAGAAGAGTTTCTTAGAGAATGTGAGTGAATGTTCAAAATAAGATTAAAACATGTGGAATAACACAGAGAAAAAACAGAAAGCAGAAAAGAAGAAGTAACAGAAAAGGAATAATTGAAACAGCAAAGAAATGTAAATAACATAGGGGCATATTATCAACATAGGCGATAAAAGTTTCGCAGCTTTTATCGGCAGAAATGTGTCGCTAAAGCCGCTTTTGCGGCAGAAAACTGCTGCTAAAGCCGCTTTTGCAGCAGTTTTCTGCCGATAAAAGCAGCAATAATTTTATTGGCTGTGTTCATAATATGCCCCTTAGTGTGCTTCAACTACACAGAGAAAGCATAATGAACAAGTAGTGAAAGAGTGATCAGTCAGAGACACTAAGAGTAATAGAGACGGAGTGAGTGAACAAGAGTGAGGAACTATGAGAAGAGAGGGACTGAGAAAAGGAGTGGAAGGAGTAGAGTAAGTAAGTAATAGAGAAAGGAATGAGGGAAGTAGCAAAGGCAGGAAAGTGAGGGTTAAAGAAATGAAGCAGTGGAACTAATAGTAGTTAAATTTGATAGAAATGTAACGAAAAGAGTACAAAACATTTACCTTATAATTGTCGTTAACTTAGTCACTTGTTATTTTTATACTTTCAATCTGTGAAAGAGAGAACAAACATTTGAAAAATATTAAAACATGTATTTAAAAATTAGAAAAGACAAGGGAAAAGATTGAAGGACAAACAGTTTTTCAACAACTTTGACACTTACAGAAGCCTCTGCTTCTCCAGGCCCCCTACACAGTCCTAAAAATATACATTTTAAACTAACAGTATCTTGATGCAGATGAAGTGAGGCCTATCTTGGAACATGGTGCATCTTTTGCACTGCTGTTGTCTCACAAAAGTGACGCAATGGCAGCGCAAAAGAGGTGCACAATCATCATAAAACTGTTCCTAACATTTTAAATGATTGTTTCAGGATGGCAATAAGGTGTGTCCTATCCAGACGTTTGTTTCAGGTGAGGCCTACTCAGGGTTGCAGATGAAATTTAGGCTTGTTGAAGAGTACAGAGGAGATAATACATGTGCAGGCCTACCAATAAAGTGAGTCATGTCCACTGCACTCTTGAACAAAGTTCAGACCTCCTCTGTTTCCCTGGACAGGCCTAAACTTCATCTGCACAATGTGATTCATAATGTTAGGAAACACAGGTAATGTATTTGAAAAACGTGCAATTTCTTTTGCTCATTTCACAATCACATCACTTGTGTTTCCTTTGGTTAGGTATCTCATTGTGCAGATGTAGTCCAGCATATGAAAGAGTACGCAGAAGTGCAGCACTGCATGCAACAACTTTGACACTTACTGAAGCCTCAGCTTCTGCATGCCCCCTACACAGTCCTAATTATATACATTTTAAACTGACTGTATCTTCCTGGAAATGAACTGAGGCCTATCTTGCAACATGGTGCATCTTTTACACTGCTGCTGCGTCACAAAAGTGACGGAACAGCGGCGCAAAAGAGGCACACAGCCTTCATAAAACTGCCCTTAACATTTTAAATGATTGTTTCTAGATGCTGATAAGGTGTAGCCTATCCACAGATTTCTTTCAGGTGAGTCCTACTCAGTTTTGCAGATGAAATTTAGGCTTCTTGAAAAGTACAGAGGAGATAATACATGTGCAGGCCTACCAACGAAGTGACTCATGTGCACTGCACTCTTCAACAAATGTCAGACCTCCTCTATCTCCTGGAACAGGCCTAAACCTTATCTACACAATGTGATGTGTAATGTTAGGAAACACAGGTAATGTAATTGAAAAACGTGCAATTTTTTTTGCTCATTCCACAATCACATCACCTGTGTTTCCTTTGCTTAGGTATCTCATTGTGGAAATGTAGTCTATCATATGAAAGACTACGTAGAATGTGAGCACTGTATGCAACAACT
The DNA here is from genome assembly GCF_964261635.1 of Lissotriton helveticus. Taxonomy (NCBI): domain Eukaryota; kingdom Metazoa; phylum Chordata; class Amphibia; order Caudata; family Salamandridae; genus Lissotriton; species Lissotriton helveticus. Next base: position 769,155,694 of record NC_136068.1, read on the forward strand.
TTGACACTTACAGAAGCCTCAGCTTCTTCATGTCTACTACACATTTCTAAAGTATATCATAAATACAAAAAGTACAGAATTAATTATACATGTTAAATGGTTTATTTTTGCTGTTCTCAGAATTTATCAAATTTCACTAAAAACAGTGACTTGAAGGTATTCATCATATAACAGCGGGGAAAAAAAAACACAATCAAAATGATTGTGTTTAAAAAACCCATACAACATGACAAATCAGAAATCAGAACTCCTTAAAATTAACTTACTTTCCATGACGTCGAATGATGTCCTATGAACAGCTTACACTCTGTTGTGCTGTTATTATTTTCAGCCCGCCACTTTCTGAAAGAAAACCTCCATCGTTTTGAAAAATATGTTACATACAATAAATGACTTCTCGCTCTCTACCACACGTTTCCACAAGGCCAAATCGTGTAAGAGCCATTTATAACTCTTGGAATTCTTCTAAGCAAATCCCGTCATTTTGTATTTCCGCAACTTTGAGAAAGAAAACGTTCAAGATCACTTTCACACTCCTGGACTAGTAATATCTTACCCTTCTTGCTCACTCATGTTCTACATTTCCTATGACACTGATACTGCTTACTATGAAGCAGACTTACACTACCTCTATGACTACTACAATTATTTAATTCTCTATATCACTTTTAATCACAAAGCAATTTAAAACAGTACATAAAATTATATCAACCCCTAGAATCATTATAGGCCAGTTACCTACCCTAAATTCTCTTTTCTGAAAACAGAAAGTAAAAATATTTTTAAGTAAAAAGGCAACATTGTATCGTAGTCAAATGGGAATGATTTCCGAAACAGCAGCTTTTTTTACATTTTCAATAAGCTGTGTAATAAGCGGATCTTGTCAAAGGACCATCATGTCATATAATAGCTGCAGTTAGAAATGTTCTTTCTAAAATCAACGACTGTGTAGCCACAACATTTGTAATTAAAGTTGAAGACTTACTTTCATCAGGTTTATATAGTTGAAATTTTAAAATGACATGATAACCAAAAGTTTGGTCAAATAATCTAGACAGCATTGCAGACTTACATTACCTCTACTCCATATTTTTATTGGCTGCTTGAATTAGCTTATAAAAAGAAACAGTTTTTCTGAACTCATTCAAAGTGCAGTTATTTTTCCATGACGTCAAGTGTTATGGTAAGAACACCGTTTGCTTTGGGAAATACTCTGTTGTCCTTTAACTAATCCGTGCCCACCACTTTCTGTAAGAAAACCTTCTTTTTTTCCAGGAACTTTTTAAAACTCAAAAATAACTTTTGACTCTGTACTACACTTATCCTCAAGGCCAAATTGTGTAGGAGCCATTAGAACCTCTTGAAATTCCTCAGAGCAAATCCTGAGATTCCTTCCCTAAAATGTTGGTTTTAAAAACACCAGGTAAGAATTTTTAAGGTCAAAAGGCAATTTTTTTTTAAAGTTAAAACAGAATCATTGCAGAATGACCAGCCATTTCTAGACTTTAAATAAGCTGTGTAATGTCCTGATGTTATTGAAGGACCGTCATGATATATAATTGCTGCAGTTACAAAAGTCCTTCCTGATATTGACAACTGTGAAGCCACAAAATTTTTAATCAAAGTTGTCAATTTTGTTCCATCAGGCCTACATCGTTGGAACATTAAAATGACATACTGGCCATATGTTCGTATAAATAATGTGGACAACATTGCAGACTTACATTGGCTACACTCCATGTTGTGATCAGCTGCTTTTACTAGCTTATTAAAGGACACTGACTTACTGTCTGGCAAAGTTAAATATATAAATTTTTCTGAGTCTACACTAGTAGTACTTGATACCCTACATTTCTCGCAGTCATGCTGCCATTGATAAGAAAGCCCAAACAGGTGATCTACATCTACACCTTCATCATGCAATACATCAAGCATATACATTAAAAACTCCTGACAATCTTGCTGAATATTTTGAGAGAATTGTGTTTGACCTGAACATCTGTCTAACAGATTTCGAATTTCAGACACACTTTCTATTTTTGTTCTATCAGTGCTACATTTCTCTAACACAGAATTCAACAAACTGCAAAATCTCTGATCCGAATTGACCACAATCTCTTGTTTTAAAGTTTCTAGAGAAAACAAAACATTAACCACTACATTAGCATAGCAGTTGACACCAGAACTGTTTTCAAATTGAAAACCAACAACATCTTCAACAAAATCCTTTTCCTTTCTGCTTATAATTTCTGGTTCATCGACTTTTCGTCTTTTTGCTACAACCTCCCTACTATTGGTCACATTTCTTCGTTTCCGGCCTACCACACGTTTCTCAAACAAAGGATATTGAGGCAAATGTGGCGCATACTCTCTTCTTAACCTATTGTATTCCTTAACACAGTCTAGATCCGCACAAATGTTTGTGACATCACACTCAATCAAGTACAATCCCGATAAAGTTCTGACTCGTGACAATGCCACATATGCCATACCCTCCTTGAACACCGAACTGCCAATATTCACCAATGCACTGTCTACACTTAAACCTTGCGATTTATGGATTGTCACCGCATATGCCAAGCAAACAGGAAACTGCTTACGGCGAACATATAAGTCTTTCACAAGCAAAAACCTAGCAGAGCAACGACCAATTAGCTGTACTTCCTCAATGCCATCAAATGTAATTTTTAAAAATTCAATTTCATCCCTATTTCTGTATTTCACAAAATCAACAACATTACCCATTGATCCATTTACCAGACCTCTTTCAACATGTAAATTCCTTGTTAAAATTATACGGCAATTTAAGCACACATTCAGAGTCTTTTCAAAACCCGCAGTTTTAGATATACTCTTCTCTAATGAATCCAATTTTGATTTCAAATTCTCAGACAAAATAATTGTTGATCCCATATGCTCTACTCTGTCAATAGCTTCCAGTTTCACAATCTCTTGGTTTTCTAAATACAACATTTTGTTGTTGAAGATGACACATTCTGCAAGAGTTGGCATCAAACATATTCCAGATTTCTTCTCAGTAATTTTCTGAAAAATATTCTCAGGCACAACGTCTTGTTCTGGATACAAATTTGACAGTAATTGTGCATGTAAAGCTTCTTTCCCATACTCGGTCATTTTTCCAATTCTAACATCTTGTAGAATATTCTTGTAATCTTCATCCTTCGCCTGACGCATATTTTCATGCAGTTCAGCATAATTGAAGTTTAACCATATATTAACGTTGCCAATGCTCCCTAGGCACTTCCTGGTATCTTCAAGCATGAGCATTTTGAACACAGGTTGTCCTTTCACTGGTGTCAGCTGCAGAAGATCACCGAAAACAATGATGTGTTTGCCACCAAATAACACATCATACTCTGTTTTGAGAACTTCTTGCATTCTCAAATGCACAAAGGCAAGCATGACATTGGAAACCATGCTTACTTCGTCAATGATAAGAAGTTTCATTTTCTTCAAGACTCTTGAAACTTCACAACAAGCATCTCCAGATAACTTGTGGTATTGTAATTTGTTATCATGCTCCACTGGCAGCATCAGTAGACGATGCAAAGTAATACCTTTAATGTTATGTGCTGCCAGTCCAGTTGGAGCGGTGACAACACAAGACAGCGATGACTCAGTCCTTTTCTGCAAATAACATGAAATTGCTTTAATGAGGAAACTTTTTCCAGTTCCCGCTTCTCCACTCACGTACAGTCGGACAGGTTTCAACGACGTACATGAGCACTCTTTCTTCTCATGACTTAATCCATGATCAATTTGGTTGGTAACTTCGTCATATATTTTCCTCTGCTCAACGTTGAGTTTTCTTTCCAATTCTTCTAAGTTAACCGCATCCTCCTGAGCATGTGCCATGGCTCTTTCCACTTCAATCATGGCAGTGGCAGCTTCATTTTCGATAACTGGTCCTCCTAGTGGATCCTGACTCAATGAAACAGAACCCTGACTGTCCTGAGAACTGTCTCTAGCAATCTCGGCTGCAATCGTTGCTTCCTGCTCGATTTCTGCATTCAACATTTCTAGATATTTGAGAAAAACAGGACATTCTATGGTCTCCTTGGCGGCATTGAAAGAGTCTTCGTAACAGAGGAAATCTCCAAGCAGTTCCTCTTCTGCACGCCAAGGCTTGAAAAGTTGCAAAAGTGCTATATAGAAAAACTCTTTTTTCAGGAGATTCGCCACTCAATTTTCGATGGTTTACCAAGTGGCATTTTCTTTGCTTGACGAGACATCCCTCACTTCCAATTACAGCATACACTCCTTTATCAATATCTTCTTTGATGTTCCTCTTGAATATGTAATTTTGTAGAACCTCATACAGACAAACATTCTCGAGGTGTCTGCTTCTATTTGGATAATATGTATCCAACATGTTGGTCTTCAAAATATCAGTACTGTTTGGCTCCTTTTCCACCAAATACTCAATTTCCCGCACAGGTTTCAGAACTCGATTACGCGTTGCAGCAAGACCAAGACTCGCCCAAACGATACTCCTGGATTTAGCATAGAGACTTGCTGAAGACAACCGGTCAGAACATTCGTAAGCTCCGATTTCTCGATGTGACAACATCTTCAGACTGAAACTGTACAACTTCTTACTGAGGCTCTTTTCATGGGAAATGTCCTCCCACATATCCTTCAATTCTGTCTTTTCTTTTTTGGTGATGTAAGATGTCACATACCGAGCCACAGCCATACAGTTATCAGCCACGAACTGTATATCCATGTTAGCATTCCACATGGACAAAATCACTGGGTTGTAGTCGTTGATATACTTGGACTCTTCGTTCCTTTTCAAATTGTATGTGTTTTTAGGTGACTTCTTCATCACATTATGTTGCAGCGAAGACATCAAACTGTTCACTCTTCCTTTAGAAATCACCGGTCGTGGAAAGGCGAAACGACATTTGGTGTAGAACTTGTCCTTGTTTCTGAATTTACGACGACAGTACTTTCCGCAACGATGGCTTTGGAAGCGTAGAACTTGTTCTCTTAGGCTTTTGCCCTCCTTTGCGTTTGGAACAGCACATGTAGAATACTGTTCTATGAAACTCATCACTAAGTCTTCTGGATCTGTTCCAAATTTAGGTGCATCCTTGATCCACAGCAGCATATGTATATGAGGAGCACCTCTTGCTTGGTACTCCTTTCTCCAGAAGAAATCCAACACCTCTCCAAGAGGTGGATTTCTCTTGTTCATGATGAAAGACATCATAGCTTCAAATCTATGATTGAAGTACCTGCATACATTCACTGGATCCAAAGAGCACAGTTCTCCGGGTGTCTTGAATTCGATATTTTCAATGTTTCCATTTGCCTCTCGTAGAAATTCCAGTAAGTCTTCCCAGCCATACTCGGCACAGCTGAGAGTGAGGAACCATGTGGGAGTTCCTAAGTTCCTCAGCATACATTTTAAATCACCATGACGACGGTACCAGTACTCATTAGTACCACGCTGACACGCCATGAGATTAATCAGGTGAGAATCCAAAATACTGTCTTGCACATTGACTTTATCCATAAAGTCACTTGCCGAGATGTTTTGCATCTGTATACCACTTTTCAAGATGTGGTTCACTGCGTATGACAGTCCAGACAGATCGCTTTCAAACAGGAGATGAAACAAATAGGGAATGCATTGTCGAAACCTAGGATCTTCTGCATACAATCGTAAAGTCCGGTATTCAGAAGCAGGAATTTGATGAGTTCGCTCATCATATCTTCCTCCTTGACCTGTTGTGTGATGTATTCCTATAGGTACTGTATCGATTCCCCTATTCCTGACCCTGGTCTGGTTAATAATTAACTAGCAGCCATCCAACGGTGCAAAAACCGTTATCTGATTAAGCCACACCACGGCACAGAAGCGCGTTATCTGATTAGGTCATAACGCATGCCATATAATTAGACAAGCGATATTCCTCCAGCCCCTGATAAGGCATACGGAGTTCTCAAAACAAATCAAACCTACAGCGACCTGGGAAATTCCCATAGCCATTGTTTTGATTTCACCGAGAACTTCAGCAAAAGAATGTGCGAACGAGCCCGTTCATATGACATCCTTATTGACGTATATATGTCAATCCTTACATCAATCTCGGCACCTTTTCGGTATAAATATTACCGACATTGCCTTAAGCAAACACATGCGGTGGTGACGAGATCGGAGCAGCGAGACGTGCTGAGGAGCCCAGCAGAGAGCGAAGCCCACAGACCCTGCCCCGCCTTCCTGACGCGCTGAGAACGAGATGCTGCCTTTCTCCTGCCGAGAAATCCAGCTCCGGCGCTTCCAAGCAGCCCTCACAGGCAGCTGGAATATCAAGATCTGGGATAAGAGATACCAGCCCTCCATCATTCTAGATCTCAGGTACAGAACTGAATAACCCCTTGCAGAGAATTCTCGAGTCAGTCCCTTGGCAAAACAAACTTAACTTAAACTGCTACTTATCTACTCCCGCCCACGTATTAGGCTTAGGTCAGGTACATTGGGGTAGGCGTGGTTAGAAGCACCAGTTGAGTACGATTAGTCAAATGTATATATGTATGTATCTATTTTATCCATTTTAAAGTATCATATGGCTCAGAAACCATATCAATGCTTTTACAGTATTATTTTATAATTCTGTCTCTACTGTATGCACTTTACTTAACTACAAGTATTGCAATAATAGCGATTCATTTCTCTTGTATGAGAAAAGAGACTGATCAATAAATAACATCTTTTATTGAACCACGCCCATCTCTTATTTCTCTACAAACTGGTGAAACTAAGAATGCACGTACTGACTGAGTAAAATAAGTTGTCTATTGTTTTCACACGACTCTAGAGATACACTCTTGATTAGGGGAGAGCAAAGTTGTCATGTTCTATGGTTGTCAGAAACTAAATCCCTTCTTGTCTATCCAGGGAGGTTAAAATCCTCCTTGCCTATTCGAGAAAGTTTCTAGTGAACTCTGAGCTAGCTGGCAAACACAAAACTTTAAGTCTAATATCGTCGGTAGAAGACCTAGTTAACCTCTGCCCTAGGTCTATACTATTGAAGATATTATTGCAATGCGCAGAGCCTATTGGGATAATAGGAGCTACACTACATGGCGCCCAACGTTTGGATAGGCGATAAAACTAACGCAAGACATTAGAGTAACTCAGTCGTGCTTTTTCACACAGACCCCCTTTTTCCCATAATACTCCAAAGACGTCTGGAGTGGGTGAAAGGTCATATCCGCCAAACCTCGCAGGAGGAGACTCCTATGTATGGTTCTTGGTTTATTCAACGTTGAAGGATACACTGTTCCAAAATATTGTGCATCTAATCTTTATATTCCGTGGAAACCTGATCTGCAAACAAACAGAATAACCTTCATGTCAGTAAAATGTCAGACACTGAAGAAGAAAGAGAGACAGCTAGACTAGCAGCTGAACTAATAGCAGCTGATAATACTCTGCTACAAAATGACCCGGATATAATACTCATCCCGGTCAACATAAGGAAATCTATAACCTTAAAACTTATAGAAAATGGACTGACACCAAGAGGTGGTACAGTCATATTCGTAATTGAGGCACACGAATATCGGCAGACAAAGGTATTCTATTCATGGATAAACTTTCCAGCAGCAAACGCTGTAACAAAGGACTTCCACTATTACAAAATAGAGGAACCTCCTAATGAGTACACTCCTTTCGAGGAAGTGGAAATACCACTCAAATTCCAAGAGCACCTGCTCTTGTTTCATGGCGCCCTAAAACATAATAATCACATCACCAGGCTCGGTCCACTAGGTAGACCAGGAGCAACGTGGCCGGTCCTAGCCGGATATACACCACATCCAGACATTGAAGAAATGCCTGCACCAGAGCTTTTAACACAGCTAAAACAATTCATAAAAATACATAGACAATTAGTCCAATATGTAATGCGGACTTCAACAATCCAACCAGCAATTAAAATTCCACAGCTGACCAGTCATCAGGGGAACACAAATAAAATTACACCACAGAACATACAGTCCTATCTAGGTAAGGTACCCGCAAAACGGGAACAAATTCCTTTCTGGCTAGCACAAAAAATCACTCAAATAGAGGCGGTGTTTCCAGATACCACCCCCGTTGAGAAACATAGGATTCTGACTATCTGTCTTCCAATGGGAATCGCACCACATGTGGAGGACTGTGACATTTGGGGAACAGTCTTTGCTTCCATTTACACAAAAACACATGGTGTACCATCCATGTCAGTAATACCAGATGTGCTAAAACAGATTCAAGATGAATACGGTCCAGAACCCGCCTTAACTCTCGGTATGAAATTACTGAAAGATTTCAAGCAGGTCTCGGCAATATTATTAGCCAACATAAAGGGAGAAGCAGCAAATGAGGCGATTCGCCAGAGGTTAAAAGAGACAAATATAGCAGACCAACCATCGGAAATTGCCAGGATCATAGAAAAATCCTATGAATAACTAGGAAGAGATAGTTTGGGTGGAATACCAGTGAAACCCCAACTAGTTGAAAGTCCTGAAAATGTATTTATAAAAAATAATTTAAACAATCAAAAAAAGAGCTGGGATGGAAATAACCAATCCAATCCTAAAGAAAAAAGATTCCAGTCCAGAGGAAGGTCTCCTTGGAAGAGAGAGAGATCTCCCGACCAAGGACGCAAGTCTCCCTAACGGGAGCCCTCTGTGAAAAAATACAACCTTAGAAATAGGGATAATATAAAGAAACCTGATAGATATCAAGATATTGATACACGTCCCTCTAAATCTTTTCAGACTTCCTCGCAGAAATCGGAAAGAAGAGGACGATCAGAACAAAGGAAAGAGCACGTCAAGTCCAAAGACAAAGAACCTGCTCATCTGAATAAAAAATTACAATTTCCAAAAAAGAAGGTAGCCAGTATTAAAGTAATTAACAATGCCGAGAATACTGAGGACACAGCTGAAAAACGGAGAATGGGCTCAGACAATGCTAGACAGCGCAGCAGAAGTGAGCATAGCTCGCAAAGTCCTTATGAATCATCTGGAGACAGTGGACACGAATGAATACATTCAGGTGGAAACTGCAGATACCAGAGTTAGCAAACCTCATAAAATATATGAAATAACATTGCGTATAGAGGGGGATAAGACTAGAAAAATAAGGGGACTATTTTGGGATAATCTGTCCAAGGGCTATGACATCCTTCTAGCTGAACAAGACTGGCCTCCAGAGTTTGTCAGGGAGTGCCCACATGGCGAAGAAATAATTATGCCTGCCTTCTCAAACCATATTCCAATTCATAAAAAATATACACTTGCAAGAAAGTGGGCAGTAGCTCAAGCCCCTGCCTTATATAAAAATCATGTGGGATGGGATGAGGACTCTCCTCCTCACAAAATCCAGTTAAAATCACAACCTACTGCCCAGAGGCAGTACCCGATTAAGCAAGAAGCTAAAAAACAGGTAAAAGAGATCCTAGATCAACTTGAATACCAGGGGGTGATTGAAACTTGCACCTCACAAATGAACAACCCTTTGTTTCCTGTCTCCAAGCCAGACAATTCATATCGTCTTGTTTTGGACTACAGACACCTTAACTCATGTTGCAAAACATTTGCAGTACAAAACTCGCACAGTGCTGCACTAATGAATAACATAGTGCGCAAAAAATACAAAACAACCTTAGACATTTCTAATGGTTTCTTTTGTCAAAATATAGCACCAGAGAGCAGATGTTTGACGGCGTTCTCAATAAATGGCACGCAAAAGAATTTCTGTTGTTTGCCCCAGGGGTTCAAGAACAGCCCAGGATTATTCTCAGCGAGAGTAACAGAATTACTACAAACATATGATGACGAGGCATTATCTTATGTCGTCGACATCTATCTAACAGACGATGACTTGGATACTCACTTGAAGAGAGTGAACACCATAATACTTGGGTTCGCAGCAGAGGGTTACAAATTTAACTTTAAAAAGTCAAGAATTGCCCATCTAACAGTCCTGTTTTTAGGATATGAACTATCAAGTGAAGGCAAAAGCCTGGCTGACAATTTCCTAGAGAAATGTGCTCTAATCCAAGCACCCAGAACACTAAAAAACCTACAATCAATTCTAGGCTTCCTGAATTTAGGAAGAACATACATTATAAATTATGCAGAAAGGGTCAAACCCCTTTATGATCTAATAAAACCAGATTTTAAAAGAATCAATTGGACTCAAAAACACACAGAAATTTTGAGATCTTTACAAACAGACATATTAGTTAAAACAAAATTACAAACACGTAACAACACACGCAACCTTGTGATTCGAGTCATCCCAGGAAGATGCGGATTCACATACCTGACCTCTAATGAGGGAGAGAAGGTACCAATAGCATACAAATCACATTTGTACACAAAAGCTGAAATGAAATTTAGCCCAACGGAAAAAATTCTGACCGCGGTACAGACTGCTGTAGCAAAGGAGCGGGCCCTAGCACAGGGTAAACGAATAATCATCGTGACACCTATACCAGCTCTAGAGGCGGTAACCAAGGCAAGCATTCCGAATGCTAAAGCACTCCATCCAAGATGGATACAGTGGGCTAACTCTCTCGCTGCAACAGACGTGGTATACGAATTTGATCCCAATTTAAAAACACAAGAATTTCTCCAATATAAATTCGAATGTCCTCCGCCGACCGAAATTCTGCCTCTAGAACACTACGGCTGTATAATATATACAGACAGATCAGCACAACCCGCAGTGGGGGGTAAGCAAGCCTACAGTGCTGCGTGCGCGATTGTTAAAGGTCGTTGGCACGAAGGAAAATTTAAACCTGTGGTCACTAAAACGCAATCTCTAGGAGACTGTACAGCTCAAAGAGCAGAACTACTAGCATTCAAGATGGCGCTTGAAAATACCGATCGAGAATTCCCCACACTTATTGTGTGCGATTCGTATTACTGCGTCCAATCTTACAATGAATACTTGCAGATCTGGGTTCAGAATGGTTTTAAAGATGCAAAAGGTGGCACAATCAAACATAAAATGCTTTGGGAACAAGTAGTTCTTTTGCAAAAGGAACTACAAAAGACTCACGTGATACATACACTGAGTCATCAACGTGATGGCGTTCACGTTGCAGGGAATTCATTGGCTGACGAAGCAGCGAAGGCAGCAGTGCAAACGGCTTCCGTAGCTGCTATCACCCGGTCAAAAACAAAAATAGACAGCGAAATATTACAGGCTGTCAGCGCTACAGTAAAAGATGCGATAGAAACACTCCCGAAAGGCTTTCCAGTAAAGTACTCATACATAACTGATGCAAATAATGTTCCGTTTGCTCGAATCCCTGGAGTGGGGGATAGGGCAATTCCAAACATGGAACATAGGTTAGGACTCATCATAGCGGCACACGAAGGGCTTGCTTCTGTACATGCTGGCGTTTCAGCCACAGTATCATTATTAAAACAGAGATACTGGTGGCCACAAATGAGAAGACAAACAAGGAACTATGTTCTAGAATGTGAAACATGTCAAAGAATGAAAGTATCAACAGTGAAACGACCAGCACAGACGCCCCTTCTAATCTCAGATAAACCATTAGCCTGTGTTTACCTGGACCACTGTGGTCCCTTACAAAGGGATGGTAACTATAAATATATCTTGGTCGCAGTGGATTCATGCACGAGATTCATATGGATGTGGCCCCAGCGATCGGCTGACGCCAGAACTGTTATAAAAGATTTGCGGGTCTTTATCGGCACATACGCAATTGGCATGCTACATCCTGACCAGGGTCCTGCTTTTAGCTCGCTTGCTTTTAAGGAGGCCATGACCAGCATGGGCATTGCATTGCGGTACTCTTGTCCATTTCATCCCGAGGGAAACGGAATCGTAGAAAGAAAAAAACGTGACATAAAGCAATCTATAACAGCAAGGGTATTAGGTTCGGGAGCTGGGTGGGTCAAACATCTAATAAGTGTCCAACGTAGTCTAAATAACCTGCCAAGGAATTCTCTGAAAGGGTTCAGTCCGTTGTGGAAAAGTAAATTTTGCAATGTTCTGTGTCCCTACGTGTCCCCCATCTTATGTTATGTGTGCATGATTAATATGCATATGCATCCCCCATGTTCGATTAAAGACGCAATTACAGTTGTGTCCATCTCTAGTATGCTAATTTCCAGTTCTCGTGAAAGCTACGAGTATTAGGCCTATGTAAAGTTACGTTGCCACGTTTCTCAGTGTGCACGTTATTTCATTGAAAAGTCCCCGTTTCTAGGCCTCAAAAGGGCCCGGACACCAGATTCAGCTCCAGTCTCCTGAACCCTCGCTGAGGAGCGATACAGCCCCCACCTGTATCCTCGACCCTTCACTTACTTCCTGCCTCGCAGTGCCCGGCTCGGCCTGGCTCTGCCTACGAGTCTGCCAAGAGTATGTTATGATTCTAGTTATCAGTCCAGCCCTCCTTCTCTGCATTCCTAAGCTACTGAATCGCATCAATAGTTTCCGTCATTGTTTAGCCTTTACGTCTCCATGTAGGAGAAATACTGTATTAATGGTCATTTAATATTCCTCAACACGCACTACATGTAGAATAATGCATGCTCCAGTCTTAGAGTCTGTTAGCCTCTCCCCTCCTGACTCTTAGTTTATATCAACATGTCCTCTAAACATTAGATACTAGATAGGGTTTAGGTACATGTCGCCCTGACTCTCCAGACTTCAGTCTCTGCTCCTAGCGCAGAAGTCATAGCCCCCAGCTTCTCCTAGTAACACGTCATTGTCAGTTTGCGCGCACCATTAGGTTAGAGGTCCCGGCTCCTTAGGTAGCCCCCTCCATGTTTCCGCCCCATTTATGACATATTCTGTTACGTTTACATCACATGTCTATGTATACGCCTCCTGTTACACCTACTTTCACCCTTATCTTTCGCGACTGCTATTGACCACACCCACTGCTCCGCCTATTGTATGTATTGCAATGCAACAGTTTTAGTATATATGCTTGTGTACTGTTATTAAATGTTACGCCGATTCCTTTACGCCTATACGCCAGTCCAATCCTGTCCCAGGCAGCGCTGCCATCCTATTCCTGTGCAGGTTGTCCTGTTCCTGTCCTTTATGCTGTATTAAAACCTGCAAACTCCTACTACCTTGAATCTTGACTCTTATTTATTGAGCTATCTGTTATTACTATGTCCAGTCAAACCTAGATCCGGTATTATTTATTTATATACCACATAATGGCGCCCGAACAGGGACTTGCCCTTTCCCCACGCGCCGGTGAAGCCACGCCGGCCCCCTGACCCTCTGCAGCCGTGACGGAACCATACCGTGCACCGGCAGATATTTCTGCTTCAAGTATCCCTCAGGCCCACGGAGGAGACGGAGGTGGCGGTCCAGCATCCAGACGAGGCGGTGGAGGAACGCGGCGAGTCCCGACCAGAGCCCAAGCCGAGAGTCCAAGGTCCGAGGTATCCGGAGGGCCACCCGTAACAGAAGTCCGAAGTCCGTCCGTCCGGCGTCAAAGCAGTCCAGTCCAGTCCGAGGCCTTCCGTTCTTGCTGCCCGGTGAGTACCGTTGCTGGGGTAGTATCTAGACAGGGTCAATCTAATAGATCCCAAAACGAAGTGTCCACTTCGGTGGATGCGGGTCCTGACGTGTCTCTTTATGAGACCGGTAAGTTTCGTACTGTTTCAGCAGTGCATCTAGTTTCTGTTCTAGTCAGTTCTGTTCTCGAGAAATTCATGTATTCTGTTTTCAGTATTCCAGGTAGTATTCTGTTCGAACTGTTATTTTAAATGTTCTTCATGTATTTTTAATGTCGTGGTATGAAAGTGGTGTAATTATCGTGTTCATTGTGTATTGTATTGTGTCTAGATTACAGTTCAGTCATGCCGCTATTTTCCAAAACTACGTCAGTTGAAAACTAGAAAAGGTCTGTTAGAAGCAGCAGTTCCTGTCCCGCCTAGGGACAGTCCAGGTCACTTTATGTATCAGAAGCATGGCATAAGTGCCATATTATATCTAGATTTATGGGTGGAGTACACCAAAGAGTTAGAAGAAAAGTATAGATGGCCCGTATCGGGTACATGGGATGCCGAGTGCATCATGCGAGTAGAAGAAGCATTATGGAAAAAGAAAGCCAGACAGTCACAGAAAGATGCCATCGAGTTATGGCGCAAAGAATCTCATAAAAGAACCGAAAAAGAAATCAGAAAGTCAGAACTAAGTAGAGAATCCTTAGAACGAGCCCAAGAACGGGAACTAATCGAGATAGGTGAACGAGTCAAAACCGAACAGTCAGACAGACAGAGGCATGCCCTCATTAAGGGTATGTATCCTCTTCTTGCCGAGGGCTTGCCAAAAGCGACCCCGGAGGCATCCAGTAATTTTCCGCCACCATTAGTTCCGATCAAGCTACGTCACAAACCGACCGCAGCTGATATTTTTATTTCGTCCTATTTGGACGACACAGTCCCAGAATATGCAAATCCTGTTCCGCCAGCTCCTGTAAATAATGTAAATCCTGCTCCTCCAGTCACGGGAGTACCTGCTACGGTACCCCCGGTCCAGCCCGTAGTACAACTTCCCGCCACATCAGCCACTCTGCCAGCACGAAGAGTATCAGTCGACGATTCTAGTTTAGGGGCCGCAGGAGGAGGTCCTCCTGGTACCCCGCCGCCACACCAACGTGTAACGTTAGTCGAGACAGAATATATCGTTTCATCCGTACAGGGGATGATCCAGAAAGTATTGGCGAAGCCATGTCTCAAAGGAAAGCTGAGATCCAGCTCATGTTATTAAAGTTTCTGATTAATTGTTTAATAAGAGAACAAGATTCTCCGACTACAGATCCGGCCGAAATGGGAATCCTGACAAGGTGGAGTGATAATATAGCCGAGGGTAAGCACAGAACCATCAGTAGTATAGAGAGTATGTACAAGAAAATTCGTAAAGAAATAATAAGGTTACACGAACAACGTAAGGCAGCACAAGTAAGCGAGAAAGAAGACGACTCTCCTACCGAAGAGGTAGACGACGAGAATCCCACGAGAATAGCGTATGTAGGTAGAACTAGACTTTCCGACCGACATTCACGTCTAGACTACAAGAAAACTGTTCCTCATCCAGTACCAGAGCAAGGTTCTCTAGAACAAGTATTTCAAGTTACCGATCATATTCTGAAATCACGAATCGGTTACAGTGAGTTAAGTACTATGCATGAACAAGAACTAGCCCGATCAGCAGTCCGATGGATTACTGATTCTACCACTTTTCCAGACGAAATAGTGGCACAAATGTTTCTGAAACTGCCCCCAGCCGAGCAACGACTGGTGGGTATGTATATGATCCAGCACCTCATTACTCTGTATGAGGGTCAACATTCTGATCCAGGTCCGTTACACGATGTCCTGAACGAGTTACTCCAGTATAGATGGAAAGGTCTAGGTACCGATTTAATTAGTGTCATTCTAGAACAGCGCCACAAATATAGTATGTTTTTGAACCCGCATTTTGTTCATGTCTCACCCCCAGAAAGTAAACCGTTTTACATAGACAGACAGAATCCGTTACGAGAAGTACACCCAGTCAGGACAGCAGATGGTGAAATGCAAAGAGTATTTGTTTACACCCCAATTACAAAGATGGAACTCTTAGAGATGAAGAAATTAATTCCCTGTCATGACAAAGATCCAGCAGGGTTCCACCGAGAATTAAAAGACATGCTCCGTATGGGAGAATACACGTATCCAGATATAATTAAAATGTTAAAAGTCCTGTTGCCCGCAGGGGTATATGAAAAACTCAAGGAAAATGATTGGGAGGTGGGAGAGAAAAAGATCGATTGGGCAGTTCTAGAAGCTGAAGATAAGATACGAGTACCAGGTACCGGTCTTGGAGAGAAATGTAAAGAATTACCAGAACTGTTAATACAAGTTTTGCCCAGATTATTAGCAACTAAAAAGGAAGACTGGGATGCAATCTCAGCCTGTAAACAGAAACAAGACGAAGACACTAGTGATTTTTATTCTAGATTTGAAAAATGCTTTAGTATAAACAGTGGCCTCAAGACAAGTAGCGAGTCATACCCTCATCTCTTTGTTACTAAATTAGTCGAGAATTCAAGTCCACAAGTTAAGAATCGAGTTTTGAAAGTCGAAAGTACCTGGCAAGCTAATACCCCGTCCCAAATGTTACAGATGCTTCAGTATCACCAGAATAGAATCAGAGAAGAGCAAGATCATGAAAGAAAACGTATGAAAGACACGAAAATGAAAGTACTAGTTGCACAATCTGTTCCTCAAGACAGTCAGAAGAAGGGTACGAATCAAGTCAGTCATCCTGCAGTTCCCGTTAAAGGGACCTGCAATTATTGTAAACAGCCAGGTCACTATATAAACGAGTGTGCAGTTCTGAAACATAACATAGCTACCGGTAAGACTAAAGAAAGACTACGTCCGCCTAGACAAGAACAAGTTCCACAGACTTCTCAGTCACAGAATGCACCACAGACAGTTCCAGCACCGCAGCCTATTGCTGCAACACAGCATGTTACACAGCAGATGTACCAGTATGCACAGTCCGAGTATCCAGAGTATCAGCCATATTCATGAAACAGCCTAGAGAGGGAGGTAGGCTTGCCTCTCATCGAGATACCTGTAGATCAAGAGGGTCCCTATGTTCATAGTCAAGTATTAGGGAAAGACAGAAAGTTTCTGATGATACAGGGGCAAGTAGGACGACCATCAGTCACGCCGAAGTTCCAGGGGCTCCGCTCTCAGGCTCTAGAAATGTTTCCCTTGGATTTTCAGGAAAGCCTATTGTAAACGAGATATCTAAGCCAGTCACTCTAGAAGTAGGTCCATTGTCCCGCACTACTGATCTGTTACTTACGAAGTCATGTCCAGAAAATCTGTTAGGTATTAAAACACTGAAAGAATTAGGTGCAGTCATATGTTGTTCCCCCGAGGGAATACGACTGTTTCTACGTGACTTCAAGGGTCACTATGTATTACGAGATTTTGATCCGAGATTGTCCAATGTTCCACAGCATTTATGGGCGCAAGGTCCAACTGATGTAGGTTATATGCAAATCACACCCCATCGTGTGACTCTCAAGCAAGGTGTAGTGTTACCACGAATCAGACAGTACAGATTGCCACCTGAGGCTGTAACAGCCTTATCCAAAATTATTGACGAGCTCATCGCTCAAGGAGTAGTTGTAGAAACTAACTCCAATGTATGTAATTCTCCGATCATTCCAGTCATGAAACGTACTGATTCAAATGCACCCCCAGTATATCGATTAGTGATTGACCTTCGAGAACTCAACAAATGTATTATTCCCCAGTACCCAGTTGTCCCAGATATCTCTTCCCTATTGACAGCCATTGATTCCGAAGCCTCATTTTTTACAGTCATAGACCTCAAGAACGCGTTTTTCAGTGTCCCCATTCATCCAGACAGCCAGTACCTTTTCGGTTTTTGTTTAAATGGAAGGAGCTACCAATTTACACGAGCTCCTCAAGGTTTCACAGAAAGTCCTAGTATTTACAGTCAAGCACTTAAGAGACAACTAGACAACATTCACATGCCAACTGACACTGCCCTGCTCCAGTATGTCGATGATCTACTGATCACAGCCCGTTCTGAACGTGCTTGCGAGCGAGCATCCCTTACAGTTTTGTATTTCCTTGCCGAGATGGGGCACAAGGTGTCCCCTTCAAAACTTCAATTCTGTGTCCAGCAAGTGATCTATTTAGGCCACTTACTGTCCAAGAGGGGTAGGCAGTTGACACCTGACCGTATCCAGTTAATAGCGAGTCTTCCTCAGCCCAAGACCCAGAAGGAGGTACGTGCTTTTATCTGCCTTACTTCTTATTGCAGACAATGGATTCCTCAGTATGCATTTCTAGCCAAGCCACTGATACAGTTAACGACACAGGAGGCAGCCGTATCGACTGTTCTCCCTTGGACATCTGAACATACACTTAGTTTCAATGAGTTAAAGAAAGCTCTATGCCAAGCTCCAGTTCTAGCTACACCGAACTACAGTAAGCCTTTTACACTTTTCGTCACAGAACGTGAAGGTACAGCATTATCTGTTCTCACACAAGATCAAGCAGGACAATACAAGCCCTGTGCTTATTTTTCGAGCACACTAGATCCTGTAGCCCAGGCGCTGCCTGCTTGCCTCAAGTCAGTTGCAGCCACAGCACTAGCTATCAGACAAAGTGATTCCATAGTATTAGGACATTCCTTGACAGTACAAGTTCCACACTCCGTGGAAGTTCTTTTAAACCGAACACAGACTCAGCACTTGACAATTGCACGTCTAACAGGTTATGAACTGACACTGTTCCAGCCACACATAGAAATCAGACGCTGCAACGTTCTAAATCCTGCTACACTGTTACCGTCAGTTAATTCGAATCCTGCCACACACGACTGTGTGGAAGTAGTTAATACTATGACTAAGCCAAGACAAGATCTGACAGATATTCCATTACCAGATCCTGACCTGACACTTTATGTGGATGGTTCATGTATGAGAACAAGTACAGGAGAATTAGTAGCCGCGTATGCAGTGACTACTGACACTGAAGTTATAGAGACACATCGTATTGACACCCTGTCTGCTCAAGCAGCAGAGCTAGTTGCTCTGACCCAAGCCTGCATACACGCCAAGAACCTGAAAGTTAATGTTTACACAGATTCACGCTACGCATTCGGAGTCGTACACGACTTCGGAGTGCTCTGGCAGGAGAGAGGTTTCATGACTTCTCATGGAACCAAGATTCAGCATGGTCTCCTTATTCAAGCTCTGTTAGATGCCATACATTTACCGACAGCTATCGCTATCATGAAGTGCAAAGCACATACGAAAGTTACTGACATTATTTCCCAAGGTAATGATCTAGCAGATCAAACAGCCAAGCTTACAGCTCAGACACCAGACATTCCAGTTAACAAGACACATACATCCACTCCAGATCAGACTACATGTATGACAGTTAAGGACCCCACTCAAGATGTCATAGATATCCAGTTACATGCTACTCCCGATGAAATCAAGAAATGGTTCGAACAAGGAGGGGTCCAGACAGATCAGGGATGGGTAACGAAGGGAAAAGCCACATGGTTTCTCCCCGACTCTATGGTTCAAGTCATTATCAATACTGCACATAGTCCAGCACATTTAGGAGAAAAAGCTATGATAGATAGTATCCAGAACATTTGGTTCAACAAGCATTTACGAGCTGCAGCAAAGCAGAAGGTCCGTACCTGTATGATATGTTGCCAGTTTAATCCAGGTAAAAGTGTCCCGGTGGAACAAGGTGGATTCCAGCCCCCTGACCACCCTTTTGAAGTCCTCCAAATGGATTACATTCAGATGGAGCGATGTCGAGGTTTCAAGTATGTCCTTGTAGTTGTATGCGCTTTGTCCAGGTGGACAGAAGCATATCCAGTCCCAGATTACACAGCCACGACCACTGCCAAGCAGTTGGTTCGTGAATTCTTCCCCCGTTATGGACTCCCTAGAGTCGTATATTCTGACAACGGCCAGCCATTCTCATCTGAGCTCATGAAACACATCTCCCTTTTGTTAGGGTACCAGTGGAAGTTCCATTGTGTACGCCATCCTGAAGCAGCCGGTCTAGTAGAGAGACATAATCAGACCCTGAAAATCCGTATTGCTAAAGTATGTAAAGAAAAAGGTGTGGACTGGCTAGTAGCTCTGCCAGTCGCTTTGTTTTATATGCGCATGGTCGCGCATTCCAGATCAGGTCTGTCCCCGTACGAGGTCGTATTCGGCCGCCCCCCTAACATGTGGGGTACACCTAGACCCCGAAGTATTACCGATGTTTCAAGTAATATGCTGACAGATTACCTAGCTTCCTTGATGTCTGCCCTACACTCTTGTCGTTCACAGGTTGCCGCCGCATTTCCAGACAATACCGAGGTGGCACCGCATGAAATCGTTCCCGGATGCATGGTTCTTGTCAGGAACTTTGATCGTTCAAGTCCGCTGGAGCCCCGCTGGAAGGAGCCCAAGCAGGTCCTCCTGGCCACCCGTACTGCCGTCAAGCTGGAAGGCAGGAAGGGCTGGGTCCACCTGTCTCATGTGAAAAATTTTTACGGACTAAAGACTGTTTCCAAGAACATTTCCGAGGATTTTAAGGACTGCCAAAGTACTATTCTTAAGGACTGTCCCGCAAAAGACAATGATACAGATTCCTCCCTGTTAGAGAAAACTCCGCAGCAGGAGTACAAGCTAAAATTAAGGTCTAGTAAAATAAGTCAGCCAGTTTGATTGTCTAAGTCCTCCCCTAGGTGAAACGGTTAGACCGGTTTCTGACATGTATATAATAGACCCCCACAGAGAGAGAGTTAGTGAGAACTCTAAAAGTTGCACTATTATTTTATGTTTTCTGCTATATCTCAGCCTTATGATTACCTGCACAA
This sequence comes from Lissotriton helveticus, assembly GCF_964261635.1. Lineage (NCBI taxonomy): Eukaryota > Metazoa > Chordata > Amphibia > Caudata > Salamandridae > Lissotriton > Lissotriton helveticus. The sequence goes on from NC_136068.1 coordinate 769,176,158, forward strand.
GTTATGCATTTTATTTGTGTTTTCCAGTTTCTAATGTAAATGAGTCTGCTAATGCTACAGTAGAGCACACGTTTAGTGATCTACCTCCTCATGAACTCTCATATCGTCTTGCTATGCGTAATAATTCCTTTATCCGCATGTTACATTATTCACACCAGACCAGCAATGCCACTAATTGTTGGGTGTGTGGTCGACTCCCCCCTTTCCAGACACCGAAGGGAGTTCTGCCACTCTTTCCTTATCCATTTTCACATAACGGTTCGTGTGGAGCATGGTCCACGTTAACGTCATCCTCAAATGATATGTCTTTTCTTAAACAGTACATGTTTCCCAGGCAAGCAAGGTCTGCCCCACAGAACAGGGCTAGATCTAGAAAATGAAGTTTATAATTTGGGTAATTATTCTTCGAATTTTATGGTCCTGAATGTTCAGTCTGATACTACTCCAGACTTACCTGCTATGTCAGTATTACCAGTTAAAGGTGAATTATGTGTCAGAAAGAATGGTTCCGTACATGTAGGCAGTAGTGATTGAGACTACTTCTGCTCTAGGTAACTTAACCGAAGAGCAATCCTTTATGAGAATTGTCGTGCTCCAGAATCGTCTCGTCCTTGACGTCATACTGGCCGATAGGGGCGGGGCATGTAGAGTCATCGGATCTAGTTGCTGCATTTTCATTCCAAATAACGCACCGTCTGTTTATTCAGCTATTACCAGACTCCATAATATTGCCCATATGTTACACCAAGATCCAGGCACCTGGACATGGTCCGGTTGGTTCTGGAATATAATTTCCGCCTGGGGATGGAAAGTATTATTCTTTCTAGGTATTGCAGTAGCGATCATATTCAGTTGCTGCCTCTGTTTACAATGTGGCCCTGCGATTTGCGGCATTTGTGCTACCTCTTGTATTCCTAGCCCCAAGTCCCGTTCTAAATCCCGTTCCAAGAAAATTCGAGACGAGCAAATGATACTGTATGAAATGATAGATGGTATCATGAATATTGATGTTTCCTGATGGAAACGTAGTGACAAGGAGGGAATGTGGAAAAGTAAATTTTGCCATGTTCTGTGTCCCTACGTGTCCCCCATCTTATGTTATGTGTGCATGATTAATATGCATATGCATCCCCCATGTTCGATTAAAGACGCAATTACAGTTGTGTCCATCTCTAGTATGCTAATTTCCAGTTCTCGTGAAAGCTACGAGTATTAGGCCTATGTAAAGTTACGTTGCCACGTTTCTCAGTGTGCACGTTATTTCATTGAAAAGTCCCCGTTTCTAGGCCTCAAAAGGGCCCGGACACCAGATTCAGCTCCAGTCTCCTGAACCCTCGCTGAGGAGCGATACAGCCCCCACCTGTATCCTCGACCCTTCACTTACTTCCTGCCTCGCAGTGCCCGGCTCGGCCTGGCTCTGCCTACGAGTCTGCCAAGAGTATGTTATGATTCTAGTTATCAGTCCAGCCCTCCTTCTCTGCATTCCTAAGCTACTGAATCGCATCAATAGTTTCCGTCATTGTTTAGCCTTTACGTCTCCATGTAGGAGAAATACTGTATTAATGGTCACTTAATATTCCTCAACACGCACTACATGTAGAATAATGCATGCTCCAGTCTTAGAGTCTGTTAGCCTCTCCCCTCCTGACTCTTAGTTTATATCAACATGTCCTCTAAACATTAGATACTAGATAGGGTTTAGGTACATGTCGCCCTGACTCTCCAGACTTCAGTCTCTGCTCCTAGCGCAGAAGTCATAGCCCCCAGCTTCTCCTAGTAACACGTCATTGTCAGTTTGCGCGCACCATTAGGTTAGAGGTCCCGGCTCCTTAGGTAGCCCCCTCCATGTTTCCGCCCCATTTATGACATATTCTGTTACGTTTACATCACATGTCTATGTATACGCCTCCTGTTACACCTACTTTCACCCTTATCTTTCGCGACTGCTATTGACCACACCCACTGCTCCGCCTATTGTATGTATTGCAATGCAACAGTTTTAGTATATATGCTTGTGTACTGTTATTAAATGTTACGCCGATTCCTTTACGCCTATACGCCAGTCCAATCCTGTCCCAGGCAGCGCTGCCATCCTATTCCTGTGCAGGTTGTCCCGTTCCTGTCCTTTATGCTGTATTAAAACCTGCAAACTCCTACTACCTCGAATCTTGACTCTTATTTATTGAGCTATCTGTTATTACTATGTCCAGTCAAACCTAGATCCGGTATTATTTATTTATATACCACACCGTACGAACTATTGTTCGGGACTAGAATGATAATCCAAGATCTTGATAGTCAGACTTCAGTGGTTAAAGTCAAAAGCTTTGATATCAAAGATCGTTTGGCTATTTTGCAGGACTTAAATGAAACAAGAAAAGACCTGAGCAACATAAAACTGAAACAACAGCCAACAACCACTGAAGAGAAACCACCTGTCCCAGCAAGGCCTGTCTGGATTCAAAAAGTCGGGGATCTAGTCAGAGAGAAGATCGCGGTAAAGAAGGAATTTGGGCCTTCTTACAGAAAAGCAGTTCCTGTCTTGTCTGTCAACGGGACAAGATCAGTAGTACTACCGCCCCTTGCTGGTAAAAAGGAGAACCGAGTTGTATCCATCGACCTGGTTAAACCACAATCATGTGGTCGATAACAAACAGTAGGCCAAGTGGACTCCCAAGAAGTAGCAGAACACCAATGTTTGCTACGAATACAGAGGCTCAAAATGGAACACTGATCACATTTGGGAAATCTACAGTGAATCAACAAGGACTATGCAACAAAGCAATGGAACTTGAACCTCTTAAAACCCAAATTAAAACTTTTCATCAAGAAATAACAACCTATGATGATGTAACTGCAGACTTTGCTAATGAAACAAAGCAAAATCTAAAAGCAATTGGAACAATTGACAGAACAGCATCCGGCTACTTCATCAACTTCGATGATTCATCTGAAGACCTGAGTGAAGCAAAGAAACAGCCATCACCAAAAACTTTTAAAGACAAAGCTAAGGAACTTTTTCAACAGCTGAAAGAAACCTATCTGATCTCTCCATGGATTGAATTTTGGGTGGCCTTCGGTGCGTTTATCCTCATTCTTTGGCTCATCCTAGTACTATGTTTGGGACATTTCATTGAGGGGAAATATGCTAAAATGGACACAGCAAGCCAGAAAATCAACTTGGTCCTTAAACCACACACATCTTCACACATCGAGAAAAGAGAACTTTCTTCAGTAAACTTCACAGCCAATCCTATACCAGGCGGTGTAGCATGGGACAAAACTGATTATGAAATCTATGGTCCGGTTGAAATCCTGAAGTATCCACACCAATTCAAGATCTCATTGAGTGACTTTGTAAAACCAAGCTCATTTGCAGATGATTGGGACTTTGAAAGTATCAATGATATGATGTCTGATCTTGTTATGTCTGCTAAATTCACAGAACATGATTATTTGCAGGGTTCGTCTAATTATGATCAGATGTTCTGCTACAACCATTATGGTAACCATTATCTACATAAATCTGCTCAACCTAGAAATGTTTTAAATTATAACCAATAGGAACATTGTGCTACTCCTCCAAAAGATAGCTCAAAAACATTTTATGATAAATATTCATACTTTTCAGGGTTTAACACAAGTAATGCAGAAACATTTTATTTCAAATTGTCAAATAAGACAGGTATGAAGACCATGCTTACAAACACAAAATTGATATATTCCGATTCATTCTTTGAACAAATGAATACATTTGGGTTTGATTTCTGGAACAATAATATTGAAGCAAAAACTGTTTGGGGTACAAGAGATTGGCAAGTACAAGGTATAGAATCATTGTTTAGAGCCTGCATGATCCCAGAACAAATTATATTTTTGAACGACACTATTCAACAAACTACCTGTCTTGGCTTAGCCAAAATCAAAGATTTGAACAAACCGTCTATTCCAAAGCCAACAGTGAACAGTAATAGCTCTATAGATGTTGAGATAGACGTAAACCATATATTAAACCAAAACAGAACACATCCTGAATGGAAAAAATGGTTGATCTGGCCCACAGATACAAATAACTGTCAAGACAGATTCCTGAACAAAGAACAGGGGTTCACATTGACTAGGCCAGACCCTAGATATTCCCAAAGACAACATCCAGGGATAGTAACAACCTACAGCGTGGGCAAGCTCTGCCTTCAATGGCTACAAACGTCCACACTGGCTGAAATTAAGCAACACCTAACTTTACTTACAGAAGGTGCTGACTTGCGTGATTTCATATTGGGACCACGCAAACAGCGTCAAAAACGTTTCATAGTGGCCTCTATATATGCAGTTTATAACGAAGTTTGGAAAGTAACTCAAATTGAGACAGCAGAAAAAATACGGGAAATTGACCGTATTAATTTGGAAAAATCACTTTCTGTGGTGGACAATGGGTTAATGACTCTGTCCTCCAGAATATATTCTCTGGACAGCATTGTGTCTTCAGCAATCAATATAATATCGCAAGACTTACTGATGTTACAACACGGTCAGTCCCAATTGCGTTCTATTGTACAGCTTGGCTGGACGTTACAAAATTTGCGTTCTGGCTATGTGCCTTGGCGTTTAATCAACACAACGTCATTATTTAATATCTTTAATCTCACTGATAAACAAATCAGTTTGGCACAAAAGGGTGCTGACTATACAATTCTGAGCATTGAAAAACTTGAGAGATTACCATTGACAATGTCAGAACGACCTGTCATTGAATGGATAATACATGGAATAATAAATATTCCGATAACTACTTTCCAGTTTCAATTCTGCCAAAAATATATACCGGCAGGCCAGTATGAAAGGTTGGGTAAAGGATACATTAAGTCAATATGGAACTTGCCCTATACACACGAATGTGTCAGCAATAAAGGCTAGAAAGTGTTTCTCAGTGGCGATAATTGTGCAAGATCACTGAGCGGTACACTTCTGTGTCAGGGTATTAGTTTGCACGGAGCCTGTGAAGGGACTTCAAATAACCTTTCATGTTACCAGCTAGGCACACCTGCAACACGAATAGAACCATTCTTTAGGAGACTCTCGAACGGGAGTTAGATTCTAATAGTAGATCGCAGATGTTGTAGTTTGCTGCCCGGAAAACCTTATCTCATAAATGTGACTAGGAAGGTCATATGCTGTGAACATGTATTGTTCCCCAGCGACTCTGCAGACAGGGAGGCAAGGTTATGGCCCGATTTGAAAATTGCTTCTATTCGAATAGATACTTTAAGCAGAATGAAGACTGTGCTCCTACAGACGCCGACGAGGTTCACGTCCATCAAAAGAAACGTATGATCTCCAAGTTGCAAGGACAACAGAAGAGATTCATTCATTGTTATCAACTAATTCCCCCATACATTTCGCAGAAATACTGAACGAAATCTTAAATATTTCTGATACCACTGGTATCTCCAGTGTATTTAAAGCAGTGTTTTCGGGTGCTTTAACTCCATTCAAAGCCATCCTGGGTATTTTTCCAGACTTTGTCCATTCCATTTTTGGCGGACTTCCTCTCCTTTTAGGACTAATAGCGGGTATTCTATTTTTGATCCTGTTATTTCGCTATGGCAAACCATGTCACAGACAAAACACCTGCGACAAGGGAAGAAATGATCCTAGCCATTGGCTACCGGGACCGGGTAACTAAAATCTTTGGACTATCCCGGCTTAGAGACCTGAACATGACTTGGTTTCTTTCATTTAGACCAATGTGGCAAAGTTGTGTTATGCCTGTATTAAGATGCTTGCTATGCGGTGAAGAATGCGTGTTGGACACCTGTCTGGCACTACAATCGGATGTGCCAATGGACGCAGATACCTTGTTGGGTCCGGTAACGGCTCATGCATTGTGCTGTCCCCAGCGGCTACCAATCCTGATGACGGCATTCGTGGAGTCTTCACCACTACGATTGAGGGGTAGTGAAGTACAAGATGAAAGCAGCATCGATCAGGTACGACCTTCAGTCAGCTATGCTGATCAAACCATCAATGGAGGCAATCATGCTCAAGCTCATGAATGCATGGTAACAACTTTTTCCGAATTAGTGGAACTTACGCAAGAAGCTGTTGACAGTTTTTTCAACAGTCTGAATGATATGATGTTTTCACCAGAACAGCAGGAATAACTTTGAGCAAATTGGCACTCGGAGTTCCCTACATGCTGAATTTGGCCTTCAACTTTTTAAAGTAAAGCGATATGAAAAATGTTCTCATAATTTTTTTCAGACTGCAAGAACTTTTCCCCAATTCCAAAATATTTACGATTTTTGGGACACTTATCTTCTGCTTAAAGTAGACATTATTCTTAGAGAACTAAATTTCTATTTTAGGTAGTCACGAGACATTCGCTATCCTCTAGCACTATTATACATAACTTTATGATTGTGATGAAATGGTCTCACACTTTTTTCTGTATTCAGAGCCATTTCATGTGTAATTTTCGCATTTATTCATGCTGAATTTAGAGATATGCGTTATATGTTTAGCATTATTAGACTGCTTGTGCATATAGTATACGTGACAGTATATGTAATTGTGTTTCATATATTCTATAAAATCCAATTTCCGGAATGCATATAAATGTATTTTTGGGGTGGTACGGTATACACAAACGCTACTGATATTCACTATGCCTAGATTCGTAAATATGGACATAGTCTACGTGGAGTGGGTGTGATGTATTCCTATAGGTACTGTATCGATTCCCCTATTCCTGACCCTGGTCTGGTTAATAATTAACTAGCAGCCATCCAACGGTGCAAAAACCGTTATCTGATTAAGCCACACCACGGCACAGAAGCGCGTTATCTGATTAGGTCATAACGCATGCCATCTAATTAGACAAGCGATATTCCTCCAGCCCCTGATAAGGCATACGGAGTTCTCAAAACAAATCAAACCTACAGCGACCTGGGACATTCCCATAGCCATTGTTTTGATTTCACCGAGAACTTCAGCAAAAGAATGTGCAAACGAGCCCGTTCATATGACATCCTTATTGACGTATATATGTCCATCCTTACGTCAATCTCGGCACCTTTCAGGTATAAATATTACCGACATTGCCTTAAGCAAACACATGCGGTGGTGACGAGATCGGAGCAGCGAGACGTGCTGAGGAGCCCAGCAGAGAGCGAAGCCCACAGACGCTGCCCCGCCTTCCTGACGCGCTGAGAACGAGACGCTGCCTTTCTCCTGCCGAGAAATCCAGCTCCGGCGCTTCCAAGCAGCCCTCGCAGGCAGCTGGAATATCAAGACCTGGGATAAGAGATACCAGCCCTCCATCATTCTAGATCTCAGGTACAGAACTGAATAACCCCTTACAGAGAATTCTCGAGTCAGTCCCTTGGCAAAACAAACTTAACTTAAACTGCTTCTTATCTACTCCCGCCCACGTATTAGGCTTAGGTCAGGTACATTGGGGTAGGCGTGGTTAGAAGCACCAGTTGAGTACGATTAGTCAAATGTATATATGTATGTATCTATTTTATCCATTTTAAAGTATCATATGGCTCAGAAACCATATCAATGCTTTTACAGTATTATTTTATAATTCTGTCTCTACTGTATGCACTTTACTTAACTACAAGTATTGCAATAATAGCGATTCATTTCTCTTGTATGAGAAAAGAGACTGATCAATAAATAACATCTTTTATTGAACCACGCCCATCTCTTTTTTCTCTACAAACTGGTGAAACTAAGAATGCACGTACTGACTGAGTAAAATAAGTTGTCTATTGTTTTCACACGACTCTAGAGATACACTCTTGATTAGGGGAGAGCAAAGTTGTCATGTTCTATGGTTGTCAGAAACTAAATCCCTTCTTGTCTATCCAGGGAGGTTAAAATCCTCCTTGCCTATTCGAGAAAGTTTCTAGTGAACTCTGAGCTAGCTGGCAAACACAAAACTTTAAGTCTAATATCGTCGGTAGAAGACCTAGTTAACCTCTGCCCTAGGTCTAAACTATTGAAGATATTATTCCAATGCGCAGAGCCTATTGGGATAATAGGAGCTACACTACAGTTGGAAATAGCTGTGGGAAACACCGACCTTCCAAACTTTCCTCCCAAACACTAATGGGACTCCCTTTGGCTTGTTTCATTTGAAACAACTCAATAGCATTCCCCATGACTTCCTTGGAATGCAAAGGATGAACACTATAATGTTCATATATTTCTTCACTTTTAGAGGGTTCTACTTTCTCAATTTGACCAGCACACAAATCGCTATCCTCTTCTTCACTTACTTCCTCTTCTGCAACATAGACATTCTTATAGTACTTATTGTTTTTTTTCAAATACAATGTTGCCTTTTTGACTTTCCTAACATCCACTAAATATTGCCATATTTTCTTACTCTTTGTCGGAACCCCATTAACTAAGATAACCAGAGGTTCCTCTTCCACTTTTTCTACTCCAATTGTATTAATGTTTTTCTTCAAATCTAGAGGCAAATAAACAACTCTTCCCTTTAATCCTCTCTGTAAATCTGATGGAGGCAATTTCCCTGTCTTTGGCTCCATTCTTACAATAGCCTGAAAGGGATGGATACTTTGAATCAAAATAGATTCATAAGTATTTAAATCCTTCAATTCAGAAGGAATCTCAACCAATTCCAGATTATTATGAACCGCTCTAGCAGGCATCTGGTTTTGATTTAATTTGTTACAACAATAAGTACACACACGTTGATCCAATCCCAAATCAAAACAATTTTCTACCATCAAGTATGTTGCAAAATCCTTCCATTCACTATTATTTTCCCTTTCACTTTTTGCATATAAATCCACTAACTTAGTCTGATTCTTATAATAAGTGCGTCGACAACACACACAAGTGAAATTAGGCCTCTCACTTGATTTCACCTGAAACGTGGCAATTTCCTTCTGAAAATTATCTGTACTGGAAACCTGTACACTATCTTCCACATTACCCTCTTCTTCTGGGTCAATTTCAACATTCTCCTCTTTACTTCCAAAGTAACAAAACTCAATTTCTTCACAAATATTCTTCACATCTATTTCAGAACCATGCAAAAGAGCAGTGCATAATTGTTTAAGCATAACTGCTGGACTCTTAGCATAATACAACATTCTAACTAATTTCCTCACTTTATTATGATGCACTGCTAGCATCCTGAAATGATGAAAAACACTCTGGCATACTCTCCTGGAAAGACAAGCCAGTGAATGACCAAGCAAACCTGTCACTTCTCTCACTCTGCAAGGATCTAATTCTTGCAACAACTTCATTTTCTGCTTCAAACTTTTCTTATTAAATGTCCGTACAAAATCACAAAGCAAATTGATGGAATCCTGTCGCACACTGCAAATACTACTACACTTCCAGGTGTACACAGGTCCCTTAGGACGTCTTCCTAAAACCTCATTACCTAACACCTCTTCTGCCTCTGTTGTCACAAGTTTTTCTTTTTCAACTGGACAACCATCTTTCACCTCATAAGCTCGACCACTGGTGTCAACTGCATGCACCAAATCATTATCCTGGAAATAACTCTCCTCATTAAAAAATGGCTCACAACTTGAACTATGCATCCATTCTCCTGAAAAAACTTCACAAAAATTACTACGATTAACTGTTCTCTTCCATCTACTATTTGTTTTGAAATCATAAATTGCCTTGTTTAGCTTCCTAATTCTATTGATTATCAAAATAAATAACTTTCGCTTAATTTCAAATGCCTGATCAATAACTTTCTCAATTTTTTTTTCTCTTATAAAAAACCACTTTCTGCTGACCTTTCTTAACATTTTTTAACAAATTGCCAATTATCCTGTTGCGGAACATTCGTCTACGAATGTCCCTAAACTGATTTTTCCTTCTACTACCATGCACAGAGTTATCTCCTGCTCTAGCAGTAACATTTTTGATTGGCCTTCCCTTTCCGTTTAAATTGCTTCTCTTTTTCTGGACTAAAACATTTTCTGTAGTACTACTTTTTTTTCTACAAATGTTTCTTATGAATGATTTCTTTATCTTACCCGGACCTTTCTTGGTGACTTGACAAGTTTTTATTGTAGAGGTCTGCTGCAACAATTTTTTAAGCTGCTGTCTTTGATGTTTGGTAGCCTTTCGCCTTCTGTCCTTCGAAGGCATTCTTTAATTTTGAAATGATCTGCAGTTGAATCTGTGGTAAAATATAATAAAAAATGTTATTAACCACTATTAGCAAACAGTAAATCAATAACAGTCATCAAAAATTTAACACACTACTTGTCATTTTTACATAGAATAATTTTTAGTGCATTGGCAAATTTAGTAATCACAAATAGTAGCAAAGAAATTGAATGCTTCTACATTTGACCTGTGCTGTTTTATATGTGAATCTGAACTAATTTTATGAGCATATTTGACTATTTTATTAAAGACACTACACACAACCTATTTTTGAACTTTTGTTTAATTTTAAATGAAACGGATTACATTTTTATTTTTCATTTTCAGTAACTTTTAAAAATAAATGTTTATAGTTCCATAGGCTCAAGCAGGTCATACAATTCTGACAAATCGGCATCCTCATCATGTTCTTCATCATCCTCAGGATTTAAATCATCCAAGGGATCTACTTCCACTGACGTTTCAATGACAAGTTCAATGATAAGATCGAGATCAACTGATTGCTCATTATCACTCATGGTTGATGTTGTCGTTATCTTTAAAGAAAGAGAACAACAATAAGATGTTGCAGAGTAAGAGATAAATCTCAGAGACTATAATATTAAAATTGTTTAACAAGAGTAACATTTTGCAATTATTATTTAGCCATGTCCAGCGATGCTGAGGAGGTGAGGCCTATGTCCAAGTTTTCAGTGAACAGGACTCATCTCTTCTTAACCTTCGATAAGCCTCACCAACTCTTTTTACCCTGCTCATACTTAAATGTAAAGGGGCAGATTTATGTTAACTGGCACATCCCCGGGGATGCACCAGTTAACGTGCACCGCTGCTCTGCCACCCATGATGTGCCGCATTTACAATGTGGAGCACCATTGAGCAAAAACAGCACAGATGCGTCACGCATCTGTGCCGCAAAAGCAGCACATTGCAGGAATCACGTCGTAAGCGCGACATGTCTACTGCAATGCAAAGGAGGAAGCCTCACATTGCATGGTGCATCACTCCTTATGCCTGTTTCAAACAGGCATAAGGATTTGATTCAGCAATGCTATAAAGCTGACTCAGTGAAATCTTCTAAATTTCACTGTGTTAGTTTTACAGGGCTTTCATGCAAATGAATGCCCACCCTGCAACAAAACACCTATATGAAACCTGACGCAGGTTTCAAGTGGCACAGGACTTTACAGCATGACACATCTGCCTAGATGCATCAAGTTGTAAATATGTCACAACATAGCAAATCTTTTGCACCGCCGCTGCGTCACAAAAGTGACGCACAGCGGCGCAAAAGAGGCACACACCTATCATAAATCTGTCCCTAACATTTTAAATGATTGATTTAGGATGACGATAAGGTGTGGCCTATCCAGAGGTTTGTTTGAGGTGAGGCCTACTCAGGGTTGCAGATGAAATTTAGGCTTGTTGAAGAATACAGAGGAGATAATACATGTCCAGGCCTACCAATGAAGTGAGTCATGTCCACTTCACTCTTGAACAAAGGCCAGACCTCTTCTGTGTCCGTGGACAGGCCTAAAGCTCATCTGCACAATGTCATTCGTAAAGTTAGAAAACACAGGTGATGTAATTGAAAAATGTGGAGTTTCTTTTCCTCATTTCACAATTACATCACCTGTGTTTCCTTTGCTTAGGTATCTCATAGTGCAGATGGAGTCTAGCATATCAAAGAGTACACAGAAGTTCAGCAGTGTATACAACAATTTTGACATTTACAGAAGATTCAGCTTCTTATCTTGTTGGAGATGAAGTGAGGCCTGTCTTGCAACATGGTGCATCTTTTGCATCACTGCTGCATCGGTTTCATGTGGCACGGGACTTTACAGCATGACACATCTGCCTAGATGCATCAAGTTGTAAATATGTCGCCAAATAGCAAATCTTTTGCACCACCGCTGCGTCACAAAAGTGAAGATCAGAATGGAGACTGATTAGTCCGTGGTCGCGACCAGAACGGGCCTCGGAAGAACCACATTGCCCATAAGTCTAAGCTTGACGCATATGCGTCATCGCGCCGCGCCGACCAATGGGGTGACACTCCAGAATACCCGGAAATGGACGGACGACGCCATGAGCGCGGCGTGCACTACCCGGTATGTAGACTTAGGTTTATAAAAGCAAGCTTACCTATGCCGTCGGTACCTCCCACAGACAGCCCAGTTGGACGTCTGGAGTACCGACGGATAGGTGAGTCATGACACGAATCAGTGCTTTGTAGGATCATATCATGTTGATTGGCTTGCCTTGACTCAGAGGTACTTCCTTTTAATTGGTTTCTCTTGTGTGTTTGTTGTTTGTACAGAGCGGGGCTCCTTAGTACCTGAGCTAAGGCCGGGTGAGGTGGGGCAACATTCTCCTTGATATAGGGTGAGTGTGTTGTTACACGAGTGGTAACTTGGCTCTCTTGTGAATACTTGTCAGAACAAGATAAGTGCTAAATGTAATGGACTATTCATCATTATAAGCGAGACACTGTATAGACTGTGAGCCTCGCCAGAGAAGTTTTGCTAATAGGCATGTTCTCTTTTTCTTCTTTTTTATGTGTGTGCTGTTTTGCGAAACCCAACGGTCCTCTCATCAGGAGAATCGAAGGTGATATTTAATTTATTTGAGTTTCCTTGTTTATCATGCACTAATTAAGCAGTAGCAATAGAGGTCCTGACGAAGCAGTAAGTGACCCCGGGGCACAGGTAAAGCTGCAGAAACATGTCGACCATGACCATGTAAACTGTCCAGGTAGTTATTTGTTGACACTACCTTTTGCACTGTTTTTAGAGAGTGGGAGCAGAAGGTTGCTAATAAAACTATTTTCCTTCTTCTACCCCTTTTTAATCCACCACCTTTTTGAAATTTTTTTTTATTTTCTTTATTATTCTGCACTGCTTACTAGTTACATCCTGATCCCTACCTGCTTGATATAATTCATTGGGTAATTGATCACCACCAGGCTCACGCTGCGCCAAATCGTACATCGGGTTTCTCCTTGTGTACTTATGGTGGCTCTCCCAAATGATGTAGGGCGGTACAGGATGGAACTCTGATGGGAACACTGTAACAAGCTTGAAGGTGCCCCATGATTGATTTCGCCATCAGCACACGCATCCACCAAACCCTCACGTAAAAGGGTTCTCCGACTTAATGCTACTTGTTAGTTGGTATCTAGTAGTCATAAGGGACGTAGCATTTTGGTCGTTAAATCTCCCTCAGACCCCCTTCAGTGATTTTTGCATCACTCCTTATGCCTGTTTCAAACAGGCATAAGGATTTGATTCAGCAATGCTATAAAGCTGACTCAGCGAAATCTTCTAAATTTCACTGTGTTAGTTTTACAGGGCTTTCATGCAAATGAATGCCCACCCTGCAACAAAACACCTATATGAAACCTGACGCAGGTTTCATGTGGCACAGGACTTTACAGCATGACACATCTGCCTAGATGCATCAAGTTGTAAATATGTCACAACATAGCAAATCTTTTGCACCGCCGCTGCGTCACAAAAGTGACGCACAGCGGCGCAAAAGAGGCACACACCTATCATAAATCTGTCCCTAACATTTTAAATGATTGATTTAGGATGACGATAAGGTGTGGCCTATCCAGAGGTTTGTTTGAGGTGAGGCCTACTCAGGGTTGCAGATGAAATTTAGGCTTGTTGAAGAATACAGAGGAGATAATACATGTCCAGGCCTACCAATGAAGTGAGTCATGTCCACTTCACTCTTGAACAAAGGCCAGACCTCTTCTGTGTCCGTGGACAGGCCTAAAGCTCATCTGCACAATGTCATTCGTAAAGTTAGAAAACACAGGTGATGTAATTGAAAAATGTGGAGTTTCTTTTCCTCATTTCACAATTACATCACCTGTGTTTCCTTTGCTTAGGTATCTCATAGTGCAGATGGAGTCTAGCATATCAAAGAGTACACAGAAGTTCAGCAGTGTATACAACAATTTTGACATTTACAGAAGATTCAGCTTCTTATCTTGTTGGAGATGAAGTGAGGCCTTTCTTGCAACATGGTGCATCTTTTGCATCACTGCTGCATCGGTTTCATGTGGCACGGGACTTTACAGCATGACACATCTGCCTAGATGCATCAAGTTGTAAATATGTCGCCAAATAGCAAATCTTTTGCACCGCCGCTGCGTCACAAAAGTGACGCACAATGACGCAAAAGAGGCATACACCTATCATAAATCTGTCCCTAACATTTTAAATGATTGATTCAGGATGACGATAAGGTGTGGCCTATCCAGAGGTTTGTTTAAGGTGAGGCCGACTCAGGATTGCAGATGAAATTTACGCTTGTTGAAGAGTACAGAGGAGATAATACATGTGAAGCCCTACCAATGAAGTAAGTCATGTCCACTTCACTCTTGAACAAAGGCCAGACCTCTTCTGTGTCCGTGGACAGGCCTAAAGCTCATCTGCACAATGTCATTCGTAAAGTTAGAAAACACAGGTGATGTAATTGAAAAATGTGGAGTTTCTTTTCCTCATTTCACAATCACATCACCTGTGTTTCCTTTGCTTAGGTATCTCATAGTGCAGATGGAGTGTAGCATATCAAAGAGTAAACAGAAGTTCAGCAGTGTATACAACAATTTTGACATTTACAGAAGATTCAGCTTCTTATCTTGTTGGAGATGAAGTGAGGCCTGTCTTGCAACATGGTGCATCTTTTGCATCACTGCTGCATCGGTTTCATGTGGCACGGGACTTTACAGCATGACACATCTGCCTAGATGCATCAAGTTGTAAATATGTCGCCAAATAGCAAATCTTTTGCACCGCCGCTGCGTCACAAAAGTGACGCACAATGACGCAAAAGAGGCATACACCTATCATAAATCTGTCCCTAACATTTTAAATGATTGATTCAGGATGACGATAAGGTGTGGCCTATCCAGAGGTTTGTTTAAGGTGAGGCCTACTCAGGGTTGCAGATGAAATTTATGCTTGTTGAAGAGTACAGAGGAGATAATACATGTGAAGGCCTACCAATGAAGTAAGTCATGTCCACTTCACTCTTGAACAAAGGCCAGACCTCTTCTGTGTCCGTGGACAGGCCTAAACCTCATCTGCACAATGTCATTCGTAAACTTAGGAAACACATGTGATGTAATTGAAAAATGTGGTATTTCTTTTCCTCAGTTCACAATCACATCACCTGTGTTTCCTTTGCTTACGTATCTCATTGTGCAGATGGAGTGTAGCATATCAAAGACTACGCAGAAGGTGAGAACTGTATGGAACATGGCTATGTAAGTCAAATAATCAAAATCTAAATTTGCCAAGCACACATGGGGGTGTATTTACAAGGACCTTCCACCACGGGGAAATGTCTTTAATTAAAATGGGAAAAATAACATCAAAGGGACTCAAATGCCTTTTAAATATACCCCAAGCAACCTATGAAACTCTAGCACTACATATCAAGAAACTTAATTGATTTCAAAAATCGTTTTTAAACACATCATCTAAATCAATTATATACCTACATTCAAGGGGAAATGACTTAAAATGGCCTAAGACACATGAAAGCGTTTTTTTAAGGCCCTTGCACCATTTTTGGGTCGCTTTTAACATGCCTATGTTAGTCAAAGAATTAAAATCTAAATTTGCCAAGCACAGATGGGGGCATATTTACAAGGACCTTGCACCACGGGGAAAGGTCTTAAATTAAAATGGGAAAAATAACATCAGAGAGACTCAAATGCCTTATAAATATGCCCCAAGCAACCTATGAAACTCTAGCACTACATATCCAGAAACCTAATTGATGTCAAAAAACGTTTTAAAACACATCATCTAAATCAATTATATACCTACATTCATCGGGAAGTGACTTAAAATGCCCTAAGACACATGAAAGCGTTTTTTTAAAGCCCTTGCTCCATTTTTGGATCACTTTTAACATGGCTATGTAAGTCAAATAATCAAGATCTAAATTTGCCAAGCACTGATGGGGGTGTATTTACAAGGACCTTGCACCACAGGGAAAGGTCTTAAATTAAAATGGGAAAAATAACATCAGAGAGACTCAAAGGCCTTATAAATATGCCCCAAGCAACCTATGAAGCTCTAGCAGTACATATCAAGAAACCTAATTGTTTTCAAAAATCGTTTTTAAACACATCATCTAAATCAATTATATACCTACATTCAAGGGGAAATGACTTAAAATGGCCTAAGACACATGAAAGCGTTTTTTTTAAGGCCCTTGCAACATTTTTGGGTCACTTTTAACATGGCTATGTTAGTCAAAGAATTAAAATCTAAATTTGCCAAGCACAGATGGGGGCATATTTACAAGGACCTTGCACCACGGGGAAAGGTCTTAAATTAAAATGGGAAAAATTACATCAAAGGAACTCAAAAGCCTTGAAAATATGCCCCAAGCAACCTATGAAACTCTAGCAGTACATATCAAGAAACCTAATTGATTTCAAAAAACGTTTTTAAACACATCTTGTAAAGCAATTATATTCATACATTCATGGGGAAGTGAGTTAAAATACCCTAAGACACATGAAAGCATTTTTGTAAGACCCTTGCACTATTTTTGCGTCATTTTTAACATGGCTATGTAACACAAAGAAACAAAATCTATTTGTAAAACACTTGACACAAAGCAACATTTTAAATACACAACTTTCTTCATAATTTTCTCCCTAAACCATACTATTCTCTATCTAAATTAAATGAATCTTTTCTCACCTTAGCAAATAATTTATGAGTTTCAAAACAGTCTCAGAAACACACCAATTTGTCTTTAGCAGAGCAAAAGGTATGCACTCCAGAGTCTGCAGCCATAAAAAGCACAGAAAAGCTGTAATTCATCACACATATCTCTCATGTCACCCAATCAAAACTCTTCCCTCACTTTTTTCAAATCAACACCCTTCCCCCCTCTGCCCTTTCTGCCTTTTTTGCATAGCAACCACCTCCTGAAAGACCTCTGATGTTTGCAAGTTCACACAACAATGTTTCAATTGAACTCTGAACTCTCAGTACACCTGCATATCCAGTGCAATCTTTCATAAAATGATTTTTTCTTGACCATTCAAATTACATCTTTCAAAGAACTCATCCATGCACCCTAACTTTCTGTTTTCAGCAATCAAAATCCACCAATCACTGCTACTGCTTCATTAACACAGAAACTCCACAGTTTTTTTCATTTTAAACTCTTATTTTTTCAACTGCCATTTCATTGCCACACTTCATCTGACTGCAGCAGAACCTCCTCTCACCATGTTTTCTGTCTGGATTGTTGGACATAGTTATATCCACTGGGCTCAAAGGTTTGCTGATAACAGAAATTTACACAACCTCAATTTACAAAATGTGGAAATTAAGTGGATTGGCCACAGAGGTTTAAAATGTCACCAATTGATACCATTGGTGAAAACCTTTTTGCATTTGCCAAAACCTGACCTGTTAATTGTGCACTGTGGAGGTAATGACTTGGGCACTTTGACTGGGGTAGGTCTGGAAATGCTTTTAAAGGACACCTTTGAGCAATTGATGGCACTTTTTCCTCAAACTGCCTTGGTATATTCAAATATATGCCAAAGACAGAAATGGAGGTGGTCGAACCAATTTTGTCCACAAATTGAGAAATCGAGGAAGCATGTAAATAAGTCTGTTTCAGCTTACATGAGAGACCATGGAATGGGCTCCATGTACAACAATAACTTGCGTTACTACATGCAAGATATCTACAGAGGAGATGGAGTTCACTTCTCAGATGAGGGGAACAGAATTTTCATCCTCAATTTAAGACTGTGCATTGCTACCTACTTGTAGGTACCTACATCAGCCACAGGACCCAAAAGCTCTTTTCAGAGCTACCCTACATCTGATCACTCACAATTATTATTTTACTCTAACTTTTTTCACTAATTTTCAACAAAGTATGCTCCCCGGAGCGCTACCCGGTACGCGCACCGGACGCTAACCGCGCGAAATTTTTAAAAAAAATGGTTTTTTTTCGCACATATTCTACACATTGTAGAAGTTCATGGTCTCGTGATTCATCCATGAATTCCAAGTCAATGGGTTCAATTATTTCCTCATTGTTCATGTCTAGGACAATTTCAAAGGAAACGTTCTGTTCTCCTTGCATTTTTGTGCTGAAATTTGAATAAAAAATAAATATATCAGTAGAGATAGGGCACTGTTGGGTTTAAGTTCTGACAGGTACTTTTGAGGCATGAAGTAGTACTGTTAAAAAGTGCCTGTGAAAAAGCCTATGTAAATTCATAATTATACCACAGAAACCTAAATCAATCCATAATTATAATAAACAAGCCTTTCTCAATGTCTAACTCTTACAGAGGGATAGTATATAACTATCTGAAAATGTTTTCAAATTTATAA
This sequence comes from Lissotriton helveticus, assembly GCF_964261635.1. NCBI lineage: Eukaryota > Metazoa > Chordata > Amphibia > Caudata > Salamandridae > Lissotriton > Lissotriton helveticus. The sequence goes on from NC_136068.1 coordinate 769,194,736, forward strand.
AATAATATCTTACCTTTTAAAAACAAGTTTAAGTTGTGAGTGAAAATGATCTTGCAATGTAGTTCAGGAAGTAGTAGTCAAAATGGCTGTGTTTCTCTCTCTTTTTTTATATATATTCAGGTACATAACCAATCAAATGTCAGGTAAAAAAAGTAGAAAATGAAAGTAACATTTTAATTGGTTGTCAATTCCAACACTTCAGATGTGTTTTGTGAAGTATCATTGGTTAAAGTGCAAAAATATAATACATAAAACATTAAAAAAACAGAATTTTGGTTAGAAGAGGAGATAGCAGCAGATGTGTATATTTTTATCAGAAACGCCTAAAGATAGGTAAAACAATCTTCACTTGAATTCATTCCATTGGGTACTTTGCAATCGAGTAAGATTATATGTCTAGTTTACAATTTACGGAGTAGTGACTCCCGGTCACCACCTCTCCTAAGCGGAGGAACTGTGTCGAGTACAAAGCATACTGGAGGTTTCTGGTGGGCTAGTTGGCCCCCAGGGACCCCCAGTATGCAAGGGGAATTAGTTCCCCCTCTGCAATCGTGGCAGGGGGCTGCGTTGCAGAGAGGTGTAATGAGGCCACGCCCCTTTTTACACCTCTCTGCAACGCAGCCCCCTGGTGCATACTGGAGGTTCCTGGTGGGCTAGTTGGCCCCCATGGACCCCCAGTATGCAAGGGGACTTAAGTCCCCAAGTTAGAACGTGGTACGGGCGTGTTTGCACAGTGGTGAAGGTAGGGGGCGGGGGTAGAGGTGATATGTGTGCAAACATGCCCTGTGGTGCGATTTAAGTTGGGGAATTAATTCTTCTTCAATCCAGAGGCCCCCTAGGGGCCAACTAGTGCAACAGGTTCCTCCAGTAAGCACCACGGAGCTGCGTTGCAGAGTGTTGTAAAAAGGGGGCGTGCCCTCTGAACACCTGTCTGCAACGCATCTCCCTGGCGCATACTGGAGGTACCTGGTGGGCTAGTTGGCTCACAGGGCACCTCAGAATTGAAGAGGAATTAATTTCCCAACCTAAAACGCGCCACAAGGCGTGTTTGCGCACATGTTACCTCAGGCCCCGCCCCCTTCCTTCACTATTGAGCAAAATATTCCTGTAAAATCAGCCCAACTACGAATTCCGATTTACTCACCTGTTATCACAAGAGACGTCGGTGCTGCATCTTTGAGCGCACTACTGAGCCTGAAAAGTAATTCTAACCATACTTACAGTAACTTGAATTTCCTTTCATAGGCTAACATTGACTGGTTTCACTTGGCAATTTTTCTAAGTGTGGAGTTTTGTAACATTAAAAAAATCCTCAAAAATCAGTCGAACTACGAATTTTAATTTACTCACCTGTTATCAGGAGAGGTCTCAGTGCTGCATCTTTCAGCCCACTATTGATCCTGAAAAGTAATTCTAATCGTAGTTACAGTAACTTGAATTTCCTTCCATAGGATATCATTGCCTGCTATATAAAATATATATAAATTAAAAAAATATTTAAAAAAAATATATTACAATTTCAATATTTTTAAAAACATTTATTTTTCAATTTATTTAAAAAATATGTAATGTAATTTAAAAAATAAAATATCTAAAAATAAATCATTTAAAATAATGTAGTAAATCAGTAAAAAAAATAACAATTAATACATTTAAAAATTATAATTTACACAACCTTTGAAATTCACTGAAAAAACCATATGTTTCAGCCACGTTATAGTCAGGAATTAGCATTTAAAAAACCTTAGAAATTCACTGAAACAACCATAGGTTTCAGCCACGTTATAGTTAGGAATTAGCATTTAAAAAACCTTAGAAATGTACTGAACAAACCATAGGTTTCATACATGTTATAGTTAGTTGGACATTTCACTCATACAAAACCATTGAAATTCCCCAGTTATAGTTAGTTCAGCTAACTATAACTCGCGCGCCCGCAATGCACTGCTGATGACGTCACATATTACATCACTCATGACATGGTCAGTGACAACACTCATGACATCACTCATGACATCTCAAATGACATCACTGATGACATTATCCTTGTGAAAGAGTGGCAGACCTCCTCTCAGCATAATATAACCCTTGATACACACATTCCAAAATAGAAACTAACATTTTCAAAAAAATTGATACCAATACCAGTTACAACAACCTATTTAGTAATTCCAACATCTACATACACATCCAATCATTCACCAACAGTTCTATATAGTCACTCACACATGTACTCACTCATTATATGTACTCATACACCTATACATCCTGTTAAACACCGACACTCATCCATAGAGTTACTCACACACATACTCACACATGCAAATAAACTATTGAACATCCATTTATTTGCATATACAGCTATACACACACCACTACACTTACTTCTATAGAAATGTACACATACTTACTCTCTTAAACAATCACTTATAGAAACACATACTTATTTATACAGGAACTCTTCCAATCTCTCACTCCCACATATACTCACTCATATACATCAATACTCACATAAACTAGTTTAAAAAATATGTAGTTACTCATAAAGATACTATTGAGACAGTCATTCGCTCACTAACACACCCATACACACACTCATCCACCCCTACAGTCCTGCACACATGCTGTCTTCAAAACACATACAAACAGCGAGTCGGTCATTCATGGATCTGTGCGCTAAGTAATACCCCCTCCAAACCATACAGACACTCATTCTAATACTCAAAAAACCAACTAATAACCCATATAGACACTCATGTAGCTACTCACCAACCCATGCAGCCACTTATACACAAAGTGAGACACTGATACAGATATTTACATATTTAAACATTACTCGCTAATACATGTATTCACTAAGATACACTAAATAAGTCAGTTATAAAGTTACATTAAAATAATCAAGAGTGATAATGGTCCATGGTGAACCCGAATCTACCATTAAACGTATGTCTATTCCTAGGACTTGAAAGATGCATTTTGGGGATTTAAGAAACTTAATTGCATGGTCATCTATAATTGATACCACAAAATTTTCCCCCACCTCAACATCAGAAAAGGTAGTTATACTTTCTTCAGACATGGATGCAACTGCACCTCTATTTTGTGGAAAAGGACGTTTGTCTCTACACATGTTGCTAAAATGTCCAATTCTATTACAATTTTTACACACTTTTTTTTAATGCTGGACACCCTGGAAAAGAAGCATAGTGTGATCTATTGCTACATCTGAAACACATAGATTGAAAATGTGATCGTTGTTGTTGAAAATATCTTGGATTATTAAAGTTAGATTTTGATGTGTGACTTGTTAACAGTTTCTTTCCATCAAACTTGTTTTTTACAGAACACACTTCCTCTCCTTCAATTTTTTTTTTATAGAGTCTTTCCTAACAGTGTCCATCCACAAGTCTGATTGCTCTTGGGGCTTGGCAGTAGCAATAGTCTCACTTAAATTGGGATTACCCATAACCCATAACTTATCTTGAATCTTTTTGCACTTAACATGGACGATGATCTGGTCTCTTATCATTTCATCAGAAATGGCACCAAAGTTACAGTGGATGCTGAGGGATCTGAGAGCTGTTAGAAAATCATCAAATGATTCATCGTCCTTTTGTTTTCTCGTATAAAATTTGAAGCGATTTAACGCAATGCTAACATTAGGTTTGAATCTTTTTTCCAGTCTTGCCAACGCTTCTGAGTAAACATTTAAGGAGTCACCACTACCACCAGCTGGTGTATCAATTTGAGGCAGTGATCTGAAAATGACTTGCCCTTCGGATCCCAAACAATGAAGTAAAATACTTTTTTTTCTTTCGGAACCCATCCTTTCTCCATCAATTGCTTTCATGTAGGTAAGGAATTCTTCCTTCCATTTAGACCAAGGCATGGGAGGTGTCATACTCCCGCTGAGCGCCGCTGACTTGCATGGGACTACATCTCCCAGAATTCCAAGGGGAAGCAGGAAGTGATAAAGGAGACCTGCAACCTGAAGAGGGCGTCGGATATTCGTGTTCCTTCCAGGATTGTTGTGGCTTGCCTTTGGATGTGCCTGTTGTTCCTGCCATTCTGCCTAGCACTCATCTGTTGTGGCAATCAGACGGCTGTCTGATTCTTTGGTCTTATCCACGAATTGCCCTCCGTTGGGGAGCCGTCTTGGCTCATGCGGAGGACGATTGTTTTTGCTTCATGAAGGGTTAGGTCCTTAAACCCACTCTGTACCGCTGATTGTTCTGCGCCTTTGCCTCCGTGGAGAGCGCAAGTTATCAGGGCGGACTCCGCTGTGTTTCTATCGTGTCTGCTCTTGGTTGGAGCGCAAATCTTGGTCTCCACCTCCCAGTGGGCTGTTGCTCCTTTTGCCCTCCGTTGAGGAGCCGCTTTCCTTGGCTCATGCGGAGGACGAAATCTCTACTAATTCCCACCGTCGTTACCAGGCTTGGTAACCCCTCTGTCGGCTGTTTGGAAGCCTGACGACTTGCTACCCCGGCTGGGGTTCTTTCTTTGGAAGTAATTTGGAGAACGGATTGGAAAAGTCAAGTGGGTGACATAACGTTCATTGCTCAGTTCTTCGAGCTTCTTGCCAGAGAATCCACAAGGTACTGTGTTGTAGAGTCTATTCAGGGTGCCTTTAACCCACCATTTTGTGTTGTTTACACAGACATTACTCTTGGCTACACCTCACAATTTTGAAGCCCCTTATACGTGGTGTCTAATAAGAAGGGGGTACGTACGTATTATATATATATATATTTATTGGCTCATTCAATCACGGTATGTGAATGTATTCATGAAAGTGTGCTTGTGTTCACAGGTGTGGTTGGTGTGGTCCCTATAGATATATACGCCGAAGTGGCTAAGGGTGAAGAGACTTATCTTCCCATGAGACCTGGTGTTCTTTATTGTTTACAGGTATATGGATGTATGGTCATAGTTTCTAGTATTTATTGTTTTGGTTCTTGTGTATGAAAAAACAACAGAAGAAGAGGTTCTTACTTTCCTTTTCTTTGTCGTTTCAGATCTCCCTCCCTGCTGTTCCCTCCCCTTCCCCGCGGGCTTTATTGCCCCCGTCTGATCCTTCCTTAACCTTTGGCTACTGTAGCATTCAGGGTTTGGATAGATCAGGAGGTGGCCTATCTTTGCATCACGCTGATCTTGAGGACGTATCCGGATAACAGAATATCCGACCCACGTATTCACGTCCTCCTGTTCAGCGGGTGTGAGAGATGGCTACGTTAGATGATGTGTTAGCAGCCCTTGTAGTGGTGCAGTCTGAACTGCTCTCCTCCAGACAAGAAACCACTGAACTGCGCAATAGAGTGGATGCGCTTCAGCGAAATCCTTTCAATGCGGGGACTTCTAGCCCCGCTGCGTCCAGCCCAGTAGTAGTGGAAATGCCTGCTACGGTTCCACTGGCTAATCCGGAACGGTTCAAGGGTGATGCAGGGTCAGTCCAGGTTTTCCTATCTCAGGTGATGTTGCATTTTACATGCAAACCTCGATTCTTCCCCACCAATCAAGCCAAGGTGGCTTTCTTAATCTCGTACTTGGCAGGGGACGCGGCCCAATGGGCAGTGCCATTGCTCCAAAGAGACGACCCGGTTATTCATGACTGGGAAGCCTTTAAAGATGAGTTCATTAAGGTCTTCGACCGGAGGGCGGACTCATATGCTGCGGATAGAGAGTTGTTGCAGTTGCGTCAAGGGAATCAGGATGTGTTGACGTACTTAAACTCCTTTCGGAGACTTGTTACAGAGACGAAGTGGCCTGATGCCAAACAAGCCTCTCTGTTTCATCAAGGTTTAAAGGAAGAGATGAAAGACATTATCGCCCAGATAGACCCTCAGCCAGCCACTTGCGAAGATCTTATCAATCTTGTTTTGCGTCTTGACCATAGAATGAGGGATCGCAAGGGGGATACTAAGTTGCAGGGGAGAACAGTCCCTTTATCCGGGTCTTCAAAGCCGGTGGACAAGGATACAACGCATGCGGCTGAACCCATGGATGTGGGGGCTGTTCGAGCAGCTCTTTCAACCACTGAGAAGGAATTGAGGCGTAAGCATGGGTTATGTTTATATTGTGGAAAAAAGGGACATTTTGTAAGAGAATGTCCGGTGAAACCTAAGACGTCCAGATTCCGCAATTTCAAGGGTGTTTCCTCCGCGGTCGAAAGACCGGCGGAAAACTAGAAGGCTCTGGGGTGGACGAAGGGGTTCCTTGGAGTCAGGCATATATCCCTTCACTGTATAAGAATATCGTTGGAGCGCAGCATTTGTTTATTGAGGTGTTGCTGATGGTACATACCAGGTGGATCCCTGTGCACGCCATGATAGATTCGGGTGCTACAGGTATGTTCATGGACTTGTCTGAAGCAAAGAGAGCTGGAATAGTGTTGATTCCCCGAAAGACTCAGGATGTGGTGTATGCAGTGGACGGTAGACGGCTGGATTTAGGTCCTGTTGGACATCATACCTGTGAAATGGAAATGAGATACGGGGATCATAGGGAGAACATTCAGTTCAGTATCATTAAGGCCCCTCAGTATGGTGTTATCCTGGGTATTCCATGGCTCAAGAAGCATAATCCGGTCATTGATTGGGCGGGTGGCACCATAACGCTAGAGTCCCCGTATTGTACAGACAACTGTTATGAAAGGTCTGAAAGTCCTTCGTCGGCATTAGCCTGTATCGAACTCGTGGCTACAGCTGCGGAAAAAGAGGTATGTTTGCCTGAGGTGTACCAGGAGTATGCGAGCGTTTTTGATGAAGTGCAAGCAGAGACACTCCCCCCACATAGGCAATATGATTGTCAAATAGATCTGGTCCCTGGGGCGGTTGTTCCTTGTGGAAGGTTGTATGCACTGACTGAAACCGAAAACGCGCATCTGAGAGAGTATCTGGATAAGTTGTTGGCACTGGGGTTCATACGTCCATCCATGTCCCCTGCGGCATCGCCCCTTTTCTTCATCCCGAAGGCCAACGGGGAGCTGAGAGCGTGCATAGACTTTAGGGCCTTAAACGCTGTGACAGTAAAGAACCGGTACCCCCTTCCTTTAATCAGCGTGTTGCTAGAACAAGTCAGGACTGCAATCATCTACACTAAGTTAGATCTAAAAGGTGCATATCATCTGGTAAGAATGAGGAAAGGGGACGAATGGGAGACCGCTTTTAAAACCAGGTATGGGCTCTTCGAGTACACAGTAATGCCGTTCGGACTCTGTAACGCCCCTGCGGCGTTCCAATAATTCCTGAATGATGTTTTGAGGGAGATATTGGACCGATATGTCATTGTGTACATTGATGACATTCTCATCTACTCGGAGTCGGAGGAGGCTCATGTAAGTCATGTGCAAAGAGTGTTATCCATCCTGAGAGAAAACAATCTGTATTGTAAATTGAGCAAGTGCGACTTTCATGTGTCCACCGTTGAATTCTTGGGGGTCATGCTCAGCCCCCAGGGACAGGAAATGGCAGAGAGAAAAATCAAGGCTGTCAAAGAGTGGCCTGTTCCTAGGAATGCGAAGGATGTGCAATGCTTCATAGGCTTCGCCAATTTCTACAGGCGCTTTATTCACCAGTTCTCCAGAGTGGTGACTCCCATCACTCGCTTGCTACGAAAGGCACAACCTTTTGTGTGGGATCCTGCTGCTCAGGAAGCGTTTGAGAATCTGAAGGAGGCGTTTGTCTCTGCTCCAGTGCTCGCTCATCCTAACCCGGAGAAGCCCTTCATCGTGGAGGCGGATGCCTCGAGTGTAGCGTTGGGTGCAGTGTTGTCTCAGAGACACGATCAAACGGGCCAGCTTCATCCTGTGGCATACATGTCTAAGAAACTGAACGGGGCGGAGTGCAATTATTGTATTGCCGAAAAAGAACTGCTTGCGATCAAGGTGGCATTCACGGAATGGAGACATTGGTTGATGGGGGCGAAACATCTTGTCACAGTATATACAGACCATCGCAACCTACAGTTTATGACCGCTGCCAGACATCTCACTCCCAGACAACTTCGGTGGATGCTTTTCTTTTCTGAGTTCCATTTCGCTATCACGTACAGACCTGGGTGGCCAACAGAAAGGCGGACGCCTTGACTCGCCAATCCTCCTTACATGATCAGGAAACAAGAGAGGAACGGGCCATAATCGCGCCAGCACAGGGATTGTGTTCCATTCAGCCCGATGCCTTTCTGGAAGGGGTACGGAAAGGGGTGAATACGTTCTATTGGAGGTCCTGGTTGCGTAGCCACATCGAATGGAAGATGCTAGATGGCTTTCCGGTGCATAAAGGACGGCTTTTGATCCCTACCGTGCCTCTTCGAAAGCAGCTGTACGAATGGTGCCACTGTTCCCCCAGTGCGGGTCATCTAGGGGTGGAAAAGACGGTGGAGTACATCAATCGTAGGTGTTGGTGGCCATCTTTGAGGAAGGACGTAGCATCCTGGGTGTCCAAGTGTGTGGTCTGTGCGACGGTCAAGGCTGATCACCGTCGCCCGGCGGGGCTCCTCCAGCCATTGCCCCCGCCTCGTGTGCCTTGGGATCGGATTTCTATGGATTTTGTGGTGGGCCTTCCTAGAGACCAGGGGTGTACCGCCATCATGGTGGTGATTGACTATCTGACGAAACTGGGTCATTTCATCGCTTGCCCTCAAGTCCCTACTGCAGGACAAGTTGCTCACCTGCTGATGATCCACGTGGTGCGTTTGCATGGGTTGCCGTCTGTCATCGTTTCGGACAGAGGCGCTCAGTTCACAGCGCAGTTTTGGAAAACCTGGTGTTCGTCTTTGTATATTCAGACAGCGCTGTCCACCAGTTTCCATCCGCAGACGGACGGACAGACGGAACGTCTGAATCAGACATTGAAGCAATTCCTGAGATGCTATGTGGATCAAGGAAAAGAGAATTGGGTGGACTATCTATGGTTGGCGGAAGTGGCCTATAATAACGCTACTCACAGCTCCACTCAGGTGTCCCCCTTTTACTGTACTTATGGTCGTCATCCTCGATTCCCTCCTTTTCTACATCCTGTGTGCGAGGAGAAGGTACCCGAGGCGGCTAGAAGGGTAGTCCACATCAAGGAGACTCTGGCACGGGCACAGGGCAATCTCATTGCTTCCAAGGCAGCGTATAAACGTACTGCGGATAAACATCGCCGTCCGGGGCCGTTGTATCAAGTGGGTGATCTGGTGTGGCTGTCTACTCGGAATATCAGATTCCGCAAACATAGCGTGTTCAACCCTCGCTACATCGGACCATATCCTATTGAACGTTGTATCAATCCGGTGGCGATGAGGCTGAGACTCCCGAGGCACCTGCGAATGCATCCGGTGTTCCACGTGTCATTGCTGAAACCGTCTGTTTCCTCGGTGCGTCGTCTTCCTCCGCCTTTGGCTGTTATGGGCGGTTTTGAGTATGAGGTGGAGGACATTGTGGACTCAAGGTGGCATGGTCGTGGTCTTCGTTATTTGGTCTCCTGGAAAGGATATGGTCCGGAGGACAATACGTGGGAGCCGGCTTCTGGAGTGCATGCGCCTCGTCTGGTTGCTCGGTATCACAGGAAGTATCCGATGCGTCCTGGCCCATTGCGGCGCTCTTAGTGTGGAGGGGGATGTACTGTCATACTCCCGCTGAGCGCCGCTGACTTGCATGGGACTACATCTCCCAGAATTCCAAGGGGAAGCAGGAAGTGATAAAGGAGACCTGCAACCTGAAGAGGGCGTCGGATATTCGTGTTCCTTCCAGGATTGTTGTGGCTTGCCTTTGGATGTGCCTGTTGTTCCTGCCATTCTGCCTAGCACTCATCTGTTGTGGCAATCAGACGGCTGTCTGATTCTTTGGTCTTATCCACGAATTGCCCTCCGTTGGGGAGCCGTCTTGGCTCATGCGGAGGACGATTGTTTTTGCTTCATGAAGGGTTAGGTCCTTAAACCCACTCTGTACCGCTGATTGTTCTGCGCCTTTGCCTCCGTGGAGAGCGCAAGTTATCAGGGCGGACTCCGCTGTGTTTCTATCGTCTCTGCTCTTGGTTGGAGCGCAAATCTTGGTCTCCACCTCCCAGTGGGCTGTTGCTCCTTTTGCCCTCCGTTGGGGAGCCGCTTTCCTTGGCTCATGCGGAGGACGAAATCTCTACTAATTCCCACCGTCGTTACCAGGCTTGGTAACCCCTCTGTCGGCTGTTTGGAAGCCTGACGACTTGCTACCCCGGCTGGGGTTCTTTCTTTGGAAGTAATTTGGAGAACGGATTGGAAAAGTCAAGTGGGTGACATAACGTTCATTGCTCAGTTCTTCGAGCTTCTTGCCAGAGAATCCACAAGGTACTGTGTTGTAGAGTCTATTCAGGGTGCCTTTAACCCACCATTTTGTGTTGTTTACACAGACATTACTCTTGGCTACACCTCACAATTTTGAAGCCCCTTATACGTGGTGTCTAATAAGAAGGGGGTACATACGCATTATATATATATATATTTATTGGCTCATTCAATCACGGTATGTGAATGTATTCATGAAAGTGTGCTTGTGTTCACAGGTGTGGTTGGTGTGGTCCCTATAGATATATACGCCGAAGTGGCTAAGGGTGAAGAGACTTATCTTCCCATGAGACCTGGTGTTCTTTATTGTTTACAGGTATATGGATGTATGGTCATAGTTTCTAGTATTTATTGTTTTGGTTCTTGTGTATGAAAAAACAGCAGAAGAAGAGGTTCTTACTTTCCTTTTCTTTGTCGTTTCAGATCTCCCTCCCTGCTGTTCCCTCCCCTTCCCCGCGGGCTTTATTGCCCCCGTCTGATCCTTCCTTAACCTTTGGCTACTGTAGCATTCAGGGTTTGGATAGATCAGGAGGTGGCCTATCTTTGCATCACGCTGATCCTGAGGACGTATCCGGATAACAGGAGGTTCGCCTTTGAGTTGAAGAAATTTGGCTGGTGGGTCGAATTGCATTGCAGTTTGTAAGACTTAATAATAAAAGATGAGTAAAGACTAATATAATAAGACTTGAGTTGTCCTGTAAATGTAGTTGAATAGTAAGCTTATTAATAAATGAGATAATTTGAGTTGTCTTCTAAATATAGTTGGACGATTTCTTTTTAAAAATATGAGACCTGGTGTAATACCCAAAATTATTGTAACTAAAATTGATGCAAACGCAAAGCTGAAGAAAGTTATCAAATTGTCTGTTGAATGTAAATCGTAATTGTGAAAAGATGAATTTTTCAGCACTTACCGATCCGATTCGGTTTCTCTGTGAGGATTTGTCGTGTGGGTTGTCAAGGAAACTGATTGAGACGGAGTACGACTTGTGCGTGTGACGTAGGACGCAGCGTGTGCACGCGGCTGGCTCGTCAGAACGTCTCAGTATCCAAGCAACACACCTCCGGTAAGATATCCTTTCTGTTTAAAATTAAGTCAAAGGGTCAAAATTAATCGTAAAAACATGCGATGTCCACAAAATTGAAACCTTATGGAAGCCCAAAGTCTTTGAGGATTAAGTAGGTTGTTTGAAGTAATTGTTTCTAAAAAACAAACGAACGAAGAAAATTAACGTGAAAAGTGCAGCCGCGGGTGCAATCAAAGCACGTAGGTTAAAAAAACAGCCGCTGGTACTATCAAAAGTACATTAAGTAAGTTGAATTAACATACCAGAAATACTTGAGAGTATCTTCAAAATGTGAGTTCTTCTTCAAATACCACTCTTTCTTCGTGCTGCGGAGTGGTTCAAATCGTCGCCATATTTGTTATGAATTCTCACAGATATCATATGATTTAAGTATAGTTTATTTCAGCACGAAGACATAGGTCCATACAATACAAAGTCCAAGGTTCAACTGTCTATTGTATCATCATGCTAAACTTAACCAACTACTATGGAATGTGGAACTAGTTTAAGTAATAACATGTCTCATGCACCGGCTCACGCAGGAGCTCATGCAGATGCATGCGACAGGTTAGACCCTTAAAGGAAAACACACCATGAGTAAGAGAGGATGTAACAGATTGATTCTTTCATGACTGACTAGGTGTGTGAGTAACACCATGGATGAGTGGCAGTGTGCGAGTGTCTGCATAGGTGTATGAGTGCATATGATAGTGTTGCATTGATGAGGGACTGTATGTATGAGTGATTGTATGGGTGAATGAGTGGATGTGTGAGTAGACCTAGGAATCAGTGAGTGCCTATGTAGTAACTGGTATTGGTGTGTCAATAGTTTCAAGAATGGTAGTCTGTATTTAACACTGGGTGTATCAAAGGTTATATATATATTAGTTGATGGCAAACCAGGCTACGCAGCTCATTCCAGTCATTATTAGTCTTCATCACCATATCCACAGCGGCTCTGGAATATGGGCGTTTTTTTAAACTAGGCTTTTGCCTCTGTTTCAATAACTGTGTGTCGTATCAGTGGCTGTAGAAGGTGCCAGTAGACCACATAAAAGTCTTGAGCGGATAAACAGAATAGCTTGTGTCGGGTCTTGCCAATCTGACCTTGCAGAGTGGTAGGGTTATAATTTCCCATCTGAATCTTGGCTGACCCCCGGCCCATATTAGTGTAACAACCTCAGATTTTACATATTGAAAGAAGTGTTTTGTCAAGGGATTGGTACATTTGTATAGACATAAAGAAACTTGGGTGTCACCACATCTTAATGATTGCAACCCTGCTTGTAAAGGATGGGGAAGGATTTTCCATGTATTCACCTTTGTATGCACTTTAGTCATCACTGGCCATTATTTATCAATCATAATTACCTCTCTGTCCCTGTGTATTTAAATATGTACGGATGGCAAATCGATTCCTCTATCCAATTAATCGAGTAGTCCAGGGCAACAGCTTGTGTAAAGTGCGTTACTGAGTGTATATCTGATTTTTTTCAGTTTATCACAATGCTAGGGTAGCCACCAAATTTAGTAACCTCACAGAGCACAAGCATACGGTTTTCCCCCGTTTTTTTTTTATTAGAAGCAGAATATATTTAGCAAACATCAGAATATTCAATTGTCTCTGCAAGAATGTTACTCCTCTATGAGCAGGATGTTGTCTGAGCTTACATGCCAGAGGCTCCATGGCAATGGCAAAGAGGAGCATAGACATGGCGCTGCCCTGCCTGGTGTCAAAAGTGTTTCATTATTAAGAAAGTGTGCAGTCCGAGGTGTGTATAAAAGCTATATCATGAATTGTATTTGGGTTCCCAGTCCAATCCTTCGCAACACAGTGTGCAAAAAATGACACAAAAGGGAATGTTTAAGTTTGATGTAGAGTTCAGTGACATAGTGCATTACTGGTAAGATTAATTTGAGAATGAAGTCGTCGCAGCTCTGGCCCACATACAGGCTAGGTTGATAAGGGTTGACCTATCCAGAAGGGGAGTAGACGAATAATAGAATCCAGAAGCAGAGGAAAATGGGAAAAATTGGATCACACAAATGGGTTGTTAAAACCATGAGGGAGTGCTGATTTGTTTACGGTGTTGAGAAGGTAATGTTTATTATGTTTTAGGCCATAGGGTTTTATTTAGACTTTGGCCCATAGGATACTCTGTCAAAACAAGGTGGATCACCTATTTGCCAAATTATAAGCACCGTATGCTGTAAAACACCTGTAATGCTGTGGACGGGAGAACTGCCATGTTTGATACTTAGGCCCTGATTATGATGTTGGCTGTCTGACCGACGGACCGCTGCTATAGTGGTTTGGAGAACGCTGCCAAGCCAGAGGCAATCCTGATGCCGTATTAGATCACTATTGCCAGACTGGCGGTCTGTCGGGTGGTGGTGGCACAGCGGTGGCATGCTTTGACTCATAAAGAGAGCCTGAAACACATACCACCACAGTGCAGTGCTACTTGCACATCGGTGCACTGTTGCCATGCACCATGTCATGCATGACACGCAGTGCACGCATGACAGTGCTGGCATTGAGGGGCACATCATAACAAGGTCGGCGGAAAGGCAGGTCGCGCTCAGCACTGTGGTACAGGCATCGGCACAGCCTTCATAGACCGCCGCTTTCTCCACCAACACAGGAGCTGACATCCTGGTGGTGGCGGTGGTCTTAGGGAGCTCTGACAGCAAGCCTCGTAATTGGGCAGTTGGACTGCCGAGGAGGCAGGAGTCGTACTGCCAATGTAGGTACAGCGGTCCCAAGACTCCCATACTCGTAATCAGGCCCATAGTATTCCAACGGCAAACTCTAAATAATGCCCATAGTTCAGTTTGGAAAAGGGGACAGAGAGGGCATTATTGTAGCACTCTACTACATTTTCAAATTACAAACAACGTTTTTGCAACCTGTGTTGTCCTGTCTGTACCCAAATCATTATTTGCCATCAGTTTCAATAGTTGCATTAATATCCTGCACTGTTTTCTAAGGAACTTATTTTAATGTTTCTTTCTTTGTTCCTTTCAGCATCCTTGCTCCAGACCAGCTTCCCTTTTGACTCTCTGCAGTGATTCCATATTCTTGTATCATTCCTTCTTCCTCCTTCCCTTCATTCCTCCTGCCACGTCCACTTCATAATGTCTCAAAAATTGACCATCTCTACAATCCTCGCCGCGAATGTATTTTTACTTTCCCCCACATTTTATCTTATTTTTCACTCTTTCCCCAAGCCTCTCTTTTCTGTTTGCCCCTTGCCCCTTTAACAATTCTTTTTGTTATTTCGTTGTCTTCCTCTGTCTTTTTTCTTCCCTCTTGTCAATCCCATTCATTTACTGTCTTCTGTTTTCCACAGTATGCTGCCTGGCAGATCCGGTGCCCAAGAATGACATCCAGTGGTGCACGATTTCAGAACCAGAGTTCAAGAAATGTCTGGCATTTAAAGAGGCCGTAAAGGACTGCAAACTCAGCTGTGTGTCAAGGACCAACACTCATGCTTGCATTAAATCCATTGCGGTATGTAAAGTTAGCAACACGACAATCTTTGGCTTCCGACCGGCTGGGCCACACAGTACTTTCCCGCACTCACCGGTACAGGTGCGGCAGGGCTCTTCTCCTGTGGCTCGCTTTCTCCTCTCCGCCGGCACCTGCGGGGCTCTCCCAACACCACGGGGGCCCCGCTGCGGTACGGGCGGCATCTCCACTTTTCCCGGGGCTCCCTCAGCACACGGGAGCCCCGCACCAGCGGGCAGCATCACCCGGTCTCCCCGTCGGCACGGGAGACCGGGCGGGCACTTCGAAGGCTTCCCCCAGGCAGAGGGAAGCGGAAACCGCGTCCCCCCGGCCCCGCCCACAACCAGGCGGCGGCCATCTTGAGGCGGCTCGGGCCGCGACGGTGATCTCGGGGGTAAAACGAGGGGTGGGCACCCTCGATATTAAAATAAAGACACTAAAATAAAAGAGAGAAGCCCCCCAAGCCCTTCCCCCCCCCACATTTTTTTTTCCGAAAAATCGCGGGGTGCGCGCACGGTGCGCGCTTACAGATATATAAGTGTTTTCTCTTTTAAATATCTCAGGAACCACTGGAGGGATTTACACTATTTAACCAAAAGCGTGATCTGTGTACCAGACTTTACCATTTTGACAAGTTTGGTGTAATTCCGTTCAGCGGTTCAAGCTGTAGCCGTGTCTAAAGGTCCTATGGAAATTAACATGGGGAAAACACGTTTTGGGACCCCCCTTTTTTCTCAGCCCCCACTTGACTAATCCCCCCCAAACTTTCAGGGAAGGAGAGAAGCGGAGCGGGCCATCTTCTTTGAGAAATTTGGGAAGATTCATCAACCAGCGCCAAAGTTATTCCCAATAGAATGTTGCGGATTTCCTATGGAAACTAGGTCCTAACTATATATACCTACTGGCGACCGCCAGTAGGTAATATATATATATATACATATATATATATGTGTGTGTGGGTATTTTGAGAGAAGGGGAGCAGCAGGGTCTGATTTGAAACAAAAATCAGCCCTGGCATAAATGATCAATCTAGCCCCACAGTACAGGAAGCTGAGACTAGACTACAGTGGAAGCCAGCACAACACTAAGGTGGTGGGGGCGGGGAACAGACAGACAGGTGGGCGTGGAGAGTGGGGGGAGGAAAAATAATAATTTTAAAAACCTAACCTTTTCCCCACAGCTTCTGGCACCAATGGCCGCCACAGCCTTGGATCTCCCCGCTGTCTTTGGGAAGACAGAGGCTGCTCAGAAATCTTGGTGCTGCTCTGGGAGAGCAGCACCAGGATTGGTCTGAGTGGACTGCTCTGCTGCTCAGACACTGCCTGTGAGCCTGCTGTATTACTCCAACCCAGTTATGAACACAGCGGGTTTGGAGAAATAGAAGTATGCATGTATGTTTTGCCGGCTTAGGTTGGCCTGCCAAACATACAGGCACACCTCTAAGTGCCACTATCTGCCTATCATGTCCCGGCATGGTCAGAATCTGTCAAAGAAAAATGAAATTATATTGTTTCATTATCACTTAATTTTTCTAGCAGTGACTCTGAGAGTGGGGCGGCGCTCCTCAGCCATTACAGAGAAGCTGTCCCTGCTAGAATAGACCTTGGCAGCAGCGGTGGCTCCTCCACTAAGGCGGAGTAGCATTGCCACACTGAATTTTGAGCAGTGGATAAAATAAAAATAAAATGATAATAACATGTTAATTATCATTTTACTTTTTCCGATTTACGGGGCAGGGCTTTGCTGTGTCGCAGCCAGCAAGGGGAGGAGTGGTGGGCACTTAAGTGGGCATGAATGCTTGGCCGGTCGTCTTGGTCCTGCCAAACAGTCATGCGCACTTTGCATGTTCCCCACCAGGCTGTGAAGCACAGCCTGGTGAGGAACATGCATAGGCTCCCACTGCCTGTCTGAGCACCGAACCACGGCTCTCAGACCAATCACAACATTGAATTACAGTGTTGTGATTGGCTGGGGGAGCCTGTTTGTGCTTACTGCTTCAAGTAGGAACAGAAGAGAATGACGGGAGGTGAAGCACAAGTCTGGTAGCAAGTAAATAATTTGTTTTTTATTTTTGTGTTCGTGTCTGCCTTGATATAAGGGATATATGAACATATTTACTAGTAGACACTCCAAAGTCATTATTCTTCTTAACTTGTCAAACACTGTGACCATTGTTTTTTGCAATATTTACCAGAAAGATATTAGCGATAACTAAACTTCCTGCATTTATGGCCTGACATTTTTGTGTTGGGGAGCAACATGAGCAGAACTAGTGTTTATCTTTTATTTTAATCTATTTTATCCCCTCATTCTTCCTTGGGCAATGTACATATTTTTAGTGTGGATTTAAAATGTATATGAATGTGCCCCTGGTGCACAAAGGAGACTTGGGCATGACCATAGGTGAAGCCCTTCTGTCTAGGGTCAGCTGCCTGATACTTTCCACAGCGAGTCCAGATATCTTTTGTTTACATTAAAACGCTCCTTCCAAATAAGTTAATGAAGAGGAGACCCACAAGGAAGGTTGAGGGACAAACCCCCAGGACATCCTGATCAGAGAAGCAACACCCTGCCCCACAGTACAGGCCCTTTTGCAGATCGGGGGGGGGCGCCTCTTCTCATATAACTTAGCCAAAATCTGGAACTCTCTCCCCCTTGTTCTGAGGAAAGAATCCAACCTCTTGGCTTTCCGGAAACAGCTGAAGACCTGGCTCTTTCCCTGAGCTCCCTCCCTCCCCCTTTCGCAGTCCTGCTGCAGCGCTGTGATGCCCCCGGGTAGCCATGCGCTATACAAAAGCCTATTCCATTCCATTCCATTCCATGTCTGGGAGGAACACACAAAACACCACAGGAGGGTCATTCACAGTCATGTGACTTTTGACACTGGGGGAAAGGCACAGTTGGTTTAGGCAGCAAAAATGCCAACTTTCTAAGAGTGCCATTTTCAGAATAGTAGCTTAAAATTCGACTATACCACTAAAACGTTATAAGGCAACCCAATGTAGGTAGACCGTGTAACCTTGAAAAATGACTCTGGAAGTTTTTCACTGCTAGGACATGTAAACCTTAAACCCAAATGTTCAACTTTTTAAATACAGAGTACCCTGCCCTAGGAGATCTTAGGACCTACCTTAGTGGTGCCTTATACACTTTAAAAAGGAAGGTTTAGGCTTGGCAAAAGGTTTATTTTTTCAGATCAAAATGTCAGTTTAAAACTGCATTTCCAACTGTAGTTGCAGGCCTAAGATTTGTTTCAAAAGGCTACTTCAGAGGGTGGCAAAATGAGTGCTGCTGCCTGCTAGTAGTGTTTGATTTACAGGTGCTGGATACCTGTAGTACCATTTACTAGGGACTTATAAGTTAAGTGCCACTTAGGTGTATCTGAATTTTACAATGTTTCAGGGAGGCAGCACAAGGACTTTACCACTGGTTAGCCAGAAAAAAGTGCACAGACACCTAATGCCAATAAAACGAGTTCAATAGCAAAAGGCACAATTTGACAGTGATCTGGCTTAGAGAGCCAGGTCCCACACTATACCTGTAACACTCCTGTCACTGCTTTAATCTCTAAGATTGGAATGTCGGTCCTAAATGAATGATTTGCCAATATTTATCAACACGATCTCGGGTAAGTATTGCAAAGTGACTCAGTAGTCCAAGTTCAATGGCCACCCTCTCCAACCCATAGCCCTTAAGACATTATCCAAACTCTATATCAAACCCTGATCAGTCTTCAATCCTTTGACTGACAAAGAAACGCATACTACTTTGCCAAGAGTACAGAAAGCAGGAGTATGGCTCATTGTGAACCTAAAATAGGAGACATCCCTGTTCAGCTCATAGAACATTGATTCACTGACTGCAAATGGATCTTGGCAAGAACTTGAGAAAGTACGTGCTCAGCGTAATTGCGCCATTAGAACACCATTATATTGAGTGTAAATCCAGTCCCGTACAACAATTCAGATTTGGCCTCTTACACGGGTAAGGAGTACCAAGATTCAAATGGCTGACCAAGGTCAGATGTTAAGTTGTGGTGCTAAATCCGCAGGTACAGAGAGGGGTACTACCCAACCACCTGAAGAAGTCTAACCATCAAATGCTCATGGTTCTAAAGAAAATCTCCCTGTTTGTTAGCCAAGACTAGGAGCGTCTGCCATGCCCTACACTTTTTTCTCTTTGACAAAACCAAAGTCATTATTGTTTTTGCCCTTCACTCAACAATATTCCCAGATGTTTTGCTGATTGAGAATGTCAATTTAGCATTGTCAGTGTCTGTTAAGATCTAATTGTAAGGTTGGACAGAAAATGTGCCAGAAAGGTTTCTGCTGGTAATATAAGTAGCTCCATATTTAGAGCTAGCCCCAGTAAATGGGCAATAACCATCTGAAACCATTAATTCCAATGATAATTTCACCACATTTTCTTTAAGCAAAAATCTGGTGAAGTAATGCCAGGGAATTAACGGGATATGAGTGGTAGAGTGACTCCTCTGCTTCACGGATACAAGAAAATTGCATGTACCTAATTAGAAGGGCTTGAAGGTGGAATGCCTCTTGCCTTAACTGCTTCAGTAGTGAGACTGACATACTGTTAACTAGACCTAACTCCTCCAAATGATCTTGGTGTGAATCTGTCAGAGAGACAGGGTGATACATGCAGTCGCAAACAAGCATTGACAAAGCCAATAGGTCTCACTTATGTCAAAGCTATTGTCCTTACAAATGTATTTTGAACCATGTAGTACAGCTATGTGGCTGCTGTTCAGCATGGCTAGAAGTTGTGGCATGTCATAGAGGAAAGTGCATAGAGAACAGTGGCATAGAGTGGAGTTGAGGTGAGTGGTGCAGAGTGGAGTGATGTGCAGTGGAGTGGCGAACAGTGAAGTGGCATTGAGTAGAGGGGCCTAGATACCACTAGCGTAAATGATGAATCGTACTGGAAAATAACTTAAAATGGGAGCCTGCCTTTCCTAGCATCAACACATACATCCAAGTCATTAGTGAATTCACAAGAAAAATTAAGCAGAGTAAATGAGAAAGCAGGTTATCTTATGAAACTGGATCTACTCTCTTGTTCGTGTAATTGTGTGCAGCAATGGTGTCACTGGTGCACTGGGTGTTTTTAAGCACTCTTTGATGACTGAGCCACCTCTATGAGAATGCACATGTGAATTTACTACATGAGAAGGGTGGCAAGTGAAGTACGAGCAGATAGTACCTTCAAGGTAATGCTGCCAAACGTTTTTTGAAGGGTAAAATTAGTTATCTATTTATACATCAACATTATACACGTCTAAAATCCATTCAAGGCAGTAAAATTTGCAAAATATCAGCAAGCACATATTTAGCTAGGTCCAATCTCTGCTCAGGAGATTTTTCAAGTCAGAAATGTGTATTTAATGTTTTTCTGCATCTAGTTGAATTGTTATAAGGATTGGATTTTCATTACAAATTAGTATCACTAAAAGTGATGTAGAAAGAATGAATAGCTCACTAATTTTCTTTTGAAATTCCTTGAAGTGTGCTGTCAGCTAATGCACCAATTGCAGCAATGTAATTAATATGGTAGTAGGGCCAAAACCAGCAGAGCCATCAGTCAGCCCTTCCACTCCAACTATACCAAAAAACGAGCTTTAAGGAATTAAATGGCCTCTCAAGACAGCCTTGTGGAAAAGGTTGCGGAATTTAGAGTGCTGGAGGTGAAGTACTCTTTCACAGTGTAAGCTCTCCAGGCTTGTCTTTAACCTCTAAATAAACAAAGAAAGGAGTACCATCATTGGAAGGTCAAAGGAGATTCCTAATGTGGTGGTAAACTAGCAAAAGGAAAGAATTTTTCCTTTTGTTAAAAACCCCTCACTCACCAGCCTAGTGGTGACATGGTTCTTCATCGGGGTCCACCCTGGTGGCCTAGCGTCACCAAGGTGTGCTACAACACCTGAAGTACAGTGGAGCAGGTTGTGAGTGTAAGTGCAGAAAAAGGTGTGTTAAAAATTGTCCTGGTTTAACTTAGTGGGAGAATACATTTTATTCATAAGTAACTGGACAATATTAAAAAAGGTGGGGTGAGATACTATGAGGGTATATTGAGGCCAAAAGCATCTCTTATGTGTGTACTGGTCTACATGTTTCAACCAAAAGTGGGATATACCAGGTTTTCATCAGGACCGTTAAGACAGGGAGCTGGACGGTATGTGCCCCCTAAAAGGCACACCCAAATCCAAGCGCCCGACATCGCCATCGCCATTCCAGACGGATACAAGATCATCCGGAGGGACCGCGTCAACCAGACAGGAGGAGGCATCGCCATCATCCACAGGAACACCATCCGCATCACGACCAACGCTGACGACGCCGACGACACCCTCGCACCCGCCGAACACCTGCACTTCCAGATCCACGTCAACCCCAAGACCACCCTCAGAGGCACCCTCATCTACAGACCCCCGGGACCACGCACACAATTCAGCGAGGACATCGCCGACTTCATCAGCCCACACGCGCTCCCCTCCGCCGACTACATCCTCCTCGGGGACCTCAACTTCCACCTGGAGAACAACAACGACCGCAACACCACCACCCTGCTGGACAACCTCGCCAACCTCGGACTCAAGCAACTGGTGACCACCCCCACCCACTACGCCGGACACACTCTCGACCCGATTTTCTCCTCCAGCAAGGACATCGCCTTCAGCCACGCCACGGGGCTCCACTGGACGGACCACAGCTGCGTCCACTTCAGCTTCAGAAGGACCACGCTCCACCATCACCAGCAACAGGCTCCCCGCAGAAGCTGGAACAAGATCACTGCAGACCAGCTCGCTACTTCCCTGAACAAGAACCCTCCCGCCAGCACAAAGAACCCCAGCCAAGCAGCCACCAACCTCACGAAATGGATCAGCGCCTGCGCAGACGACCTCGCCCCGCTGAAGACCCCGCCGAGCAGACCCGGCAGCAAGAAAGCCCCATGGTTTAACGACGACCTCAAGAGCTCCAAGAAGAACTGCAGAGCACTCGAGAAAACCTGGCGCAGAGACCCAACACCGGACAACATGACTGCCCTCAAGCTCGCCACCCGAAAACACCACCACCTGATCCACGCCACCAAGAAAACCGCTTTCAAGGAACGACTGGACAACAATGCACACAACAGCAAGGAACTCTTCAACATCGTGAAAGAGCTCTCCAACCCCAACGCCGGAAACAACGACATCACCCCTTCGCAAGACCTCTGCAACTCCCTCGCCTCCTACTTCCACAACAAGATATATACACAACAGCTTCAGCACTCAACCGACGCACGCCACGACCGAACCACCGCCCCCCACCACCACCCTCCGCGCCTGGACCCCGATCAGCACCGAAGACACCATCCGCACGATGAAATCCATCCACTCCGGATCTCCGACAGACCCCTGCCCTCACCACGTCTACAACAAGGCCGACGCTGTCATCGCACCCCACCTGCGGGACATCATCAACACCTCCTTCGACACCGCCACCTTCCCGGAGAGCTGGAAGCACGCCGAACTCAGCGCTCTACTCAAGAAATCATCAGCAGACCCAACCGACCTCAAGAACTACCGCCCCATCTCGCTGCTCCCGTTTCCAGCCAAAGTCATCGAGAAGACCGTCAACAAGCAACTGGCCGCCTTCCTCGAGACGAACGGATCCCTCGACCTCTCGCAGTCTGGCTTCCGGGCCAACCACAGCACCGAGACCGCCCTGATTGCAGCCACCGATGACATCCGAGCCCTGCTCGACAATGGAGAAACAGCGGCCCTCATCCTCCTGGACCTCTCCGCGGCCTTCGACACTGTCTGCCACCGTACCCTAGTACAGCGCCTCAGCAACGTTGGAGTCCAGGAGAAGGCACTGGAGTGGATCACCTCCTTCCTAGCCGGAAGGACACAGAGAGTTCGCCTCCCCCCGTTCAGATCGGAAGCCACCGAAGTCATCTGCGGCGTCCCTCAAGGATCCTCGCTCAGCCCAACACTCTTCAACGTCTACATGAGCCCCCTCGCAGCCATCGCACGTCAACACAACCTGAACATCATCTCCTACGCCGACGACACCCAGCTGATCCTCTCCCTCACTAACGACCCCGCCACCGCCAGAGCTAACCTGCACGAAGGGATGACAGACGTAGCCAAATGGATGTCGGAAAGCCGCCTGAAACTGAACTCGGACAAGACGGAAGTCCTCATCTTGGGATCCTCACCCTCCGCCTGGGACGACTCCTGGTGGCCCCCCGCCCTGGGCAGCGCACCCAAACCCACAGACCATGCACGCAACCTGGGCTTCATCCTGGACTCCTCCCTCTCCATGACCAGACAAGTCAACGCCGTCTCCTCGTCATGCTTCAACATCCTGCGCATGCTACGAAAGATCTTCCGATGGATCCCCACCGAGACCAGGAAGAAGGTCACCCAGGCCCTCGTCCCCAGCCGTCTGGACTACGGCAACTCCCTCTATGCTGGAACCACCGCCAAACTCCAGAAAAGACTCCAGCAGATCCAGAACACCTCAGCACGACTCATCCTGGACATCCCCCGCCGCAGCCACATCTCCGGACACCTGAGAGACCTGCACTGGCTCCCGGTCAACAAGAGAATCACCTTCCGGCTCCTCACCCACGCACACAAAGCCCTACACAACCAAGGACCAGGATACCTCAACAGCCGCCTCAACTTCTACGCTCCCAAACGCCAGCTTCGATCGACCAGCCACGCCCTCGCCACCGTCCCCCGCATCCGAAGAGCCACCACAGGAGGAAGGTCCTTCTCCTACCTGGCTGCCAAGACTTGGAACTCCCTTCCGTCCCACCTCCGCCTGACCCAGGACCACCTCGCCTTCAGGAAGCAGCTCAAGACCTGGCTGTTCGAGCAGTAGCGGACCCCCGCCCCCCCCCCCAGCACCTTGAGACCCTCCGGGTGAGTAGTGCGCTATATAAATGCTATGATTGATTGATTGATTCCCTGTGAACCAAAGTTAGCAAAAAATCACTAAATGGTAAAAGGACTCTATCCTCGTTGGGTGAGTCAGGCAAAAGTTAAAAAAAGACCTGTGGGAGGAAGAAGAAAAATAGACATCAGTCAGACGTGAACTATGTTACATGCCTGTTACGTTGTGCAGTGTCGTGTCTTTTGTATCTTCATGCTTACTGCCACTGTCATTAGGAAAATATTGTGGGTTTAATGGTGAAATTATCACGGTGTGACAAGGCCTGCTGTGGGCTTGTTGTTGAGCTGAATCACGCATACTTATCAAAAGGTGCGTGCTTAGCGGCAGCGTGCTTGCTGCCATTCGCTACATTTACACAGTCTCGCGTACTGTTCCTACCATTATGGTGATGTGATATCCCAATCTCGCTTATCCGTTAATGTGGTAGCGGGAAATGTGTCAGCGTATGCTACCTTGCAGAAAACACCAAAACCCTCAATTTGGAGGAAGGAAAAACCTGGGAACAGAGATCACACACCAATTGCAACAGTACCAATGTGGTGTACATGATCAAATGTGTGTGTGGGAAACCCTACATAGGTATGACAACGCGCAAAGTGAAGCAACGTATAAGCGAACACCGGAGCACGATACGCTGCAAGAAGGACATCACAAAACTCACAGACCATTTTCTGGCAGCGCTCCATACACCAAATGACATGTAATGGACAGTCATTGAACAGGTACAACCAGGTCCAAATTCACAGAATCCTTTATTTGAAAAAGAACAAAGATGGATCTATAGGCTTTCGACACATAAGATAGGCCTTAATGACAATGACAATGTCCCTTGGGCAACTGTTCTAAAATGAGTACCCCTAGCTTTTGATAAATCGCACCTGAAAGCTTCGGCAATAACTCTAGACAATATGGAACCTCGCTGTACAAACCACACCCGCACAGACATCAGCGCGACTATGTCCGGACCTAATGAACCCAACCCACTTTCAAACTTTGCTTGCTGACTTGTAATATGAGCACTCTACCAAGCAACCGTGTCACTGCAAGTTATCTAATGACCTATCAAGCCTGCGTAGAAGCTTGCCCATAACTGCTTGCCTAAAAACACCCTGTGGTTTATTTCAAAACACTCTTATGCAGGTGAGCAACTGAAAGCAATGGAACACTTAAGCGCCTGGAATACCAGTTTCAGTTTTTTTTTACAACCTGTGTTTTATCATAACACAGCAACGATGTGCCTTTACCAACAACAGGGTGACGGCATGTGATCATACGACCACCGCTGCTCTACATATAACCCAAGACTCATCAAAGAAAACTCTGTTCCCACTAGATCGCAGACAGCGCTTCAACTAAAGCACAGTTCCCAGTTAACCACAGTTGCCTCTGTAACACCCACGCGGCCAACATCAACTTTGGCCGTACTCAGCACCCTTAGCTAGCGGCATACGCACGTTGCCCTGGCAAAAACCACGTGACTAGCACCCAACCCCGCCCTACCCGGAAGCCGTCTCTTTACTTATACTTGCATGAGATACGGCGGCTTTGTAGCAGGGCAGCGAAGGACAGATATAGGTAATCGGCCTTTCCACCACGAGAAAACTGTAAGTAGAATTGCTTTACTTGACAGGATTTGAGACCATCACGGAATCATTTTTTCATTTTTTCTACCGCACAACGCGGCGGTCCCCTACCAATATCTCTCCCGGTAACAGTTTACCCCATGTTTCCACAGAATATGTTTCAATAGTGGGGATACCTCCTCCAGCCCTCCGATGAAAAAAGACACTTGAACAGTAGTAAGCCATGAACCTGCAACCAATCTGTGTTTGTGTGTTTTTTACGTTATATGTCAGTAAGTCCATGTATGTCCATTGTATAAGTACGGATAATCTATGCACTTCTTAAACATTTCCCGCTACCACATTAACGGATAAGCGAGATTGCGATATCACATCACCATAATGATACGAACAGTACGCGAGACTGTATAAAAGTAGCGAATGGCAGCAACCACGCTGCCGCTAAGCACACACCTTTTGATAAGTATGCGTGATTCAGCTCAACAACAAGCCCACAGCAGGCCTTGTCACACCGTGATAATTTCACCATGAAACCCACAATATTTTCCTAATGAGAGTGGCAGTAAGCATGAAGATACAAAAGACACGACACTGCACAACGTAACAGGCATGTAACATAGTTCACGTCTGACTGATGTCTATTTTTCTTCTTCCTCCCACAGGTCTTTTTTTAACTTTTGCCTGACTCACCCAACGAGGATAGAGTCCTTTTACCATTCAGCGATTTTTTGCTAACTTTGGTTCACAGGGAACGAGGATTGGGTGTGCCTTTTAGGGGGCACATACCGTCCAGCTCCCTGTCTTAACGGTCCTGATGAAAACCTGGTATATCCCACCTTTGGTTGAAACATGTAGACCAGTACACCCATAAGAGATCATTTTGGCCTTAATATACCCTCATAGTATCTCGCCCCACCTTTTTTAATATTGTCCAGTTACTTATAAATAAAATTTATTCTCCCAGTAAGTTAAACCAGGACAATTTTTAACACACCTTTTTTCTGCACTTACACTCACAACCTGCTCCACTGTACTTCAGGTGTTGTAGCACACCCTGGTGACGCTAGGCCACCAGGGTGCACCCCGATGATGAAGCATGTCACCACTAGGCTGGTGAGAGAGGGGTTTTTAACAAAAGGAAAAATTCTTTCCTTTTGCTAGTTTACCACCACATTAGGAATCTCCTTTGACCTTCCAATGATGGTACTCCTTTCTTTGTTTATTTAGTCCTTCCACAGGGGAACAGGAGTACTCTCCGTTCACTTTCTGTGAATACGATCCCTTGCTCTCCCCTTTGTTAGCATTTGTCTTTAACCTCTGCACAGCTAATCAAGGGTGGAGGATTTTTAACAATTGCAATCAAAATACTGTGAGAACAGCTATACAGAAGGAGGCCCAGAATAACAACAAACATTGACAAAGCCAATAGGGCTTACATATGTGACAATACAAGAGCTACTGGCATGTTCAATGTCTTGTAGCCATGTGTTATGGAGTGGAGTGGACATATGTGTTGTGGAGTGGAATTATGTGGGTTGGATTTGAATTGATTGTTTTGCAATTGTATAATGTGTAATGGTGTGGTGTTGAGGGGAGTTGTGTGCAGTGGAATTATGTGGCATGGTATGCAGTGGAATTAGATGGATAGTAATTATGTGGTATGGAGTGTACTGGAATTATGTGGAGTGAGATTGTGTGACATAGAGTGTAACTATTTGTAGTGGTATTGTGGGTCATGCAGTGGCATGTAGTGTAGTGGAATTATGATGTGTGATGTTTAATTTTGTAGCATGATGTGGTAATGTCTGTTGTGAATTGGATATATGTGGTGTGTAGTAGAATTATTTTGTGAAGTGGAATTATGTTGTTTGGTGTGGAATGGAATTGTGTGGTCTGTTATGTGGCATTGAGTGGATTTTTTCAGGCTGTATTTATGTGGTATTGAGTAGAGTGTAATTATGTGGAGTTCACTTATGTGGTAATGCAAGCAAAACTGTAGTTGTCAATATGGAACTCAGAACTGTGAGGTAAAAAATCCCCTTTATTCACAGTTACCATTCAGTTTAATGTTGTGTATGGATTTCAAAATGTTCCCCTGTTGTGAATAGGTGTGGATGGTAAACTCCGCTCTCCTGGCGGAGCTTGCAGAGTTTTTACCACTTCGTGTTACGCTTGAAGCATGAAGTTCAGCAAACAGTCCGCACTCCACCACGTAGCAGAGTTTACCAGTGCCCGACCCGAGATTTCTACACCTAATATGGCTCCTGATATGTCGATGGCTACATTCACCTCATGCACTCTAGTAGTGGTGATGTGCTTTTGTGGGACGCAAGGTGAAACCTTGAGACACCCTTCAGAGCCAATAGGGAGATGTGCAGAAAGTTAGATTGTTAGAAGAAGTTTGGTAGCGCCAGCTGCATGCTTCCCTGCTCCTTTTTGGCATGTTGTATGCAAATTGAAATCGCCTTTCAATTCCATGAGGCCACATAATGCAATGCTGATTTCCTGTTCAGTGCGGCACCTGTTATTGGCCTGAGCAGCCGTGAGAGAAGTCAGAGCGTTGCAGCTTTGTAACAGGAGTCAGGATCCGCAGGAGTTGCAGAGTTGTGGACTGTGAGAGAGTGCTTAAGGACTCCGGAGAGGCATAACGCAATGCAGGAACAGGAGAGAAAAAAAAATCACCTTTCTGCTCTAAGTAGCACAGCCCTCTGTGGTAAGTGTGATGTCTTTAATTGTTGTTGTAGCACTAGATGCCCGCAACCTCCCCCACACAAAAAGAAGCAGGAATGCATAATGGCTACACCTGCCCAACTGGTGCAATGTCATGAGAGAACTGCGTTCTATGCAGTGCAGTTTTGTGCAGTGTCCAGAGTTCAGGTTGGTGCACTGTCCATTATAAGGTGCAAACTTTTTTCAGCCATGTCTTGGAAGGCTGAAGTAGCTCAGGCGCAAACAACTCTGGCGGCGATTAAGTTTAGCGCATCACGTGAACTGTGATGGCTTTATGATGACATGCTGTGAAGTTGAACCGAATGAGAGTCAAGACCATGCATGATTGAAGGGGGAGGGAGGGCTCTTAATTTTTATGCTGTTGGTGAAGTTGGTGCCTGTGGAACTACAAGGAACCACACAGAGTTTTCATTCAACTCAGCGGAATTCCGCTTATTCTACTCCGCGAGCTCCTTGTGAACAGGCTTTTCCAGTTGTCGTATTTTAAAGAATAGAAATAAACATGGACTGAAAGAGGTAGACAGCAACTCTAGGACTTGATATTGTTGTACCACAGCAAAAACAAATGCTTTGTTTCCCACTGCTGAGATGTAATAGAAATGAATAACAGCAACCAAACCCCTCATCCACAGCCCAGTTTCTGTTCAGCACCTCGTATTCAAAGCTCTCCTGCTACAAAAAAAATTTGACAGCATCTTATACCCACTATTTTTAAGACAAACATTTGTGTAAGTTGCCTTTTAAGAAGTACGGGGCATATTATCAAGGACGGGCGATACATTATCGCCGTTTTTTTCGGCAGGAAACTGCCGATAAAACGGCGATAATGGGCTTGATAATATGCTCTATAGAATTCCTATCGAAGCCCATGTTGGATGTGAAGACATCTAACATGGGCTTCGATAGGAATTCTATAGAGCATATTATCAAGCCCATTATCGCCGTTTTATCGGCAGTTTGCTGCCGATAAAAGCGGCGATAATGTATTGCCCGTGCTTGATAATATGCCCCTACGTTCCCCGAGTATTTAAGATATATTAAAGAAATTGTCAGGTTGTTTATAGACTCCATTTATTATATTAGGTCTACCTATGTGTGATTTAATAAATGTAGTACTTACTTGCAAAGTGGATGATGTGGTGTTCTGGGGGGCATTACATTATCAATTGCAATCCAGAGTTTCTAGTTAGAGAGATTCTATATTGTTCTCTCCCACATTATCAAAGGGTTTTTATGCCACTGAAATGCAACATGGATTTAAACATTTTACACCAATGAGCAGAACATATGTGAACCAGACACTGGAATGAGGGTGGGACGCAATAACAGCAAAAAGTAACAAGTACTGCATAGTGCATATGGGCATGTTGAATAAAATAAAAAGAACCTTGAAAAGTACTGACTAGTGGTAAGTGGAATATTTGCTTGTACTACTGGCAGTAATGGAAGTCAGATGGTGGGTGTCAGAGCTGATTGTGACAGTTGCATTGCATGAAGTGTTCAGCATTGAATGCGGGGGTGTTTAGGCACTCATATGTGTTTCTTCAAGCCATGTGCACACTTCTTGTGCGGAGAAGTGCGGCAACCATGATGCTTCCGTTTTATGTCAGCAGACAGGGGTAAATAAAGACTGTCTGTAATTAGGAGGCCAATCACAATGTTATTGAAGTGAAGAGTTAAATTCTGATAGGGTGACAAAGTGGCTTACTGATTTAAACACTTACCACTGGCATCAGCTTTCACCTGCATGGGCGGCGGAGGGCGTTTTTTGTGAGGAAAGTAGCACACGAGTGAGACAGTTGAAAACACATGCCCTCTCATGGAGTTCAGAAAGGGGGAAAGGTGGTTCTTGAAATCTGAGTGTTGGAAGGATACAAGTCGGTCCATCAAAAGGATGGCGAAAAGGGAAATATGCTCCAAATGAGTGATAAACAAAAGAGGAAGGCAAGCCACCGACCAGGAAAAAAACAAATGAGAGTAATACTAAACTAAATCAACCAATGGTAAACAATGAGCCTAGTCTGTATTTTTAGTATGCTCCACAAGAGGCTTTCACCTACAAGCTAGCATCTGGTAAACAAAAGCTAAAAGAAAGTTGTGATTCTCCGAGTGTTTTGATTCCCTGCACATTCTTCTGTGCACGCTGTGTCCTCCCCAGCTTCAGGCAGGCACCCACATTATTCCATCAAACTGACCTGTTCTTCCAATGAGCCCAGTCCGAACACCATTTATGGAGCCTGCAGTCTCCACCAGAGTTGAAGCACTTCCTGACTCTCACTGAGGGGTGTTCAGTATCCCTCATCCTGCCAGCTTGAAAAGGAGGGATGCTGTGGAACCAGAACACAGGGGCAGTCTTATACATGCAACACTGATGATGAAGGGAGCCAACACTGCTAGGCAACGGCTTCAAACAGAAACAATTGTTCCTAATGGGACAAATATAATTACGACTGTCAGACAACAGTCTGTACAGCATCAGTGAATGCAAAGGCATGAGGCATAGCAGATAGCATTTTTATTCCAAAGAAAGGCATAGATGAAACAAGCAATATACCTGGGACAAACTATGAACTTTGTCATAAAAGTGCAGACGACAGAGCAATAACGTTACTGTACTGCGCCACAAAGTGAAGCAATGGGGCACTAATAAGAATTATGGAAGACTAGGCAACTTAAACTGAAAGAAATCACTGAGTCCTATATGTGTAGTTGAAAGGTCAGGCAATCTTTTGCCCTTCTATGTCTGGAGTCGGACAAAGTCATCATTATAAGAGAAATAATTGAAGTTGTACTGCTATATGATAGAAAGACACATACATTTTAAAATGTTAAAATATTTGGGCAAGCATCTGGGAATCTAAAAAATATCGATCCCATTTGGAACCATTGTTTCTATTTGTATCCATTACCCAGAATCCTGGAAGGGAACCTGTTGCATTAGAATAGGTAATCCCTTCAAGGTCGACTGCAAGGTCAGAGCAGAAACTAACTCTGGAAAGAACACACAGCTTCCAGGGAGCCGGTCAGAGCCCATGGGCCTCCCTCCATTCCTCCAACACTCCCAACTTGTAGAGTTTATTGTAACCTACCATGGTCAGTGAATGCAAAGTAATGATATGACTAGCTGTGCTATGTGGGACAAAAGCATATCCAGTGTGACTATCATCGGTGCAGCACCATGAACCGACATGAAATGGCATCCAGTGCTATCGTGTGCACTATGTTTGCTTCCATTCCCTTGTATCACAGTGAAACAAAATCAGATAGTCCTGTTTTTCTTAGCATTTTGAGGTGCCAGGGTTGAAAGGAGGTGT
The DNA here is from genome assembly GCF_964261635.1 of Lissotriton helveticus. Classification (NCBI taxonomy): domain Eukaryota; kingdom Metazoa; phylum Chordata; class Amphibia; order Caudata; family Salamandridae; genus Lissotriton; species Lissotriton helveticus. Next base: position 769,226,206 of record NC_136068.1, read on the forward strand.
TGACGTGGCTTGAAGGAGCGTAACAAGCAATGGAAGAAATTGAAATAGTTGTTGGGCTATTTTCATTATATTGTACTTGCTGTCACAGTGTAATATCTCTGTAAATAAGAAGTTTTTTGTGTTACTTAGAAAGGGCGTGTTTTATTTACTTTTGGAGAATTAAAAACCTAAAAAAAATGTAACTCAATCAGACTCTCTGGTAAAGTGCTCTAATGTCCTCTGGCAAAGTTTGCCCTGTATAAACCTGCAGATCAGCAGGAGAGGGTGTCGAAGGAGGGCAGTGAGATTGCGAGCCAAATAAATAGGTAAGATAAGCCCATAATTTTTTTCTGGGAAAGCATTCTATTAGGAACTGGAGAAGTTATGAACTTGCAGGCTTGTTTTGTTCTGGTGGAGAAGCAGGTCGCTGAGCTTGGACATGTTCAATGAGATAAGAATTATAGCCCTGTTTACACCAAAGCACTGATGGGGGAGGAAAAATTAACAAGCTCTCTGCAAGTGAAAAAATTCAAGAAGGGAAGTGCTTGTAGAGCGCCGGATCATATTACTCTGTGAACTGCTGCAATACCTCATGCATTTGTTCTACGGAATCCTGGCTAAACAGCACTCAAAAGAAAATAATATGCAAGCAGCTACGGGCACCTAAGCTGAACACAGGCAAACAGTAATACAAGCAGGAAACGAAGAATAAAATAGTCCCCCAAACAAACAGATAAACAACCAAAGATGAAAGATACAGTACTTGGTCCCTGCTCCATGGGAGGCAACAACAGACAAAAGGGAGGGACAAAGAGGAAGCATTCACCACTAGCAAGCAAGTATTTTGGAAGGATAATCCAAGTAACAAATGAAAAACAAAATGCGGGATGCAAGCCCATAAAGTATATACAGCAGGTCTCAGAGGCTCGATCGAAAAACTAAACGTAGCTAATAGTGCTGGACTTAACACATCCCTCAGAGTGTTTTACGCTGATCAAAACCGATTTATGGGAATCATGTGCGCATTATTACCCCCAATTCCAGTGTTTGCACTTGCTGTTGCCAACAGCAAAATGTTGAAGGTAACATCAAGTGATCGCAATTTTCTTAGCTATGATGAACAGACACAAATACCTTATTTGCACTAGCACCTTTGTCTGAATGATCCTGAAAGAGTCTAAGTAAGTAAGTAAGAGTCTAAGTAAGCGAATTAGACTCAGCAAATGAAAAGTCCCCTCAAGAATGGTTTTGTTTGAGTACAGTGAGCAAACCTTATAGGCTTTTAGAGTTATTTACTGTAAAAACAACAATCACCAGGACAAAAGAAGAGGTGGAGGACTTGAAACCAACACAGGTGAGGCATGGAGGAGGATGGTGGGAGCAGCAAAAACAGGACATGGTAAAAGTGGCAAGATGGAGGAGGGCAGGTGGTAGTGGAGAGACTAAATAGTACTTCAATCACAGCAAGAGCAGTGGAGAACAGAAGTGATGCTTGGCTTGCACTGTCAATTCGGAAGCAGCAAAGAAGATGACACTGAAGCCACCAATTAGTAAGCAATGGGCAGGCTTTAAGCCTTTTATTGTATACAGTACGTCTCACAAGTGAGAGTGTATGCCGCTCATGCAGCACATGCACTGTTGCAGGCTCGACCTCAAAATGATATGGCATATATATGAGAGGTTTGTCCTGCAGTTACACCATGCAACATGGTGAATGCGTGATACAAAGCTCTTAGGGCCCGATTATGAGTTTGGCACTGTGGGAGCAGGCCGCCATGCCACTGCCCCTCCCCCATATTGCCAAACAGGGCCTACAGCTGCCCGCCAGATTACGAGTTTTCTCGTAGCCTTGTGGATGGTCTTTTGGCATTCCCATGGCACTGGTTTTCAAAAAGGCACTGCAATGTGAACATCAAAGTCCTTTCCAGCACGGCATGGACTGTTAAGCCCATGCAGTGCAGGAAAGGGTGTGCCTGCAAACAGGGGGACGCACCATGTGCCCTCCTGCATGCATCCCATGTGCCTGAGGAAATAGGGGGCCTTTCCCACACCCTTTCCAATGTAGGCTCACTGTTGTGGTTAGGGTCGCAGTGTGGAAACCTCAAATTCATATACATCCAAATGGGATTTAGTTCTGCACCGGAGTGCACGTCTCCTTCTCATTATATATAAATTCACACATACATATGTATGAATAAATAAAATAAAATAAAAATATATTAATAATAGATATATTTAAACAATATTAGAAAAAGTATTGGGGGCTGAGAATAATAGATATATGATTCACACTCTGGGTTATGCAACAGCAGGGAAAGAATAGGCTATCATAGGACTCAAATCTACTATTCCCATTCCAAACAGGTAAACAGTATGGAAGGCGTTGGACTTCAGAGGAATGAGATTTACTATTCCCACTCCAGTCTGTTCAATGGTAGGGAAAGCGTTGGACTGCCGAGGGGTTCAATTTACTATTCTCACTTCAATCTTAGCAACAGTAAGGAAAGTGCTTCACTTCAAACACATTTTATATTTGAATAACCCTATTAATTTAGAACAAATATAATATTCTTAATATTAACATTATTAATTAACAAAAAACTATTAAACAATTTGCATGATTCTTAAACAATTTAATAATTTATTATAATTTTATTTTATTTATTACTTAATTGGTTTCCCACATTATACCCCTACAAACCCTGGCTTAAACTATAACTAAAATACATAAGTATAACATAATTTACATAATTGATAGTCATTTAACTAATTAATTCATATTTAATAAATATTTGTTAAGTAATTATTACTTAATTAATAACCCACCCTAACCTCTACAAACCTAGCAACCAGCAACTAAAATATAACTAAAATAAATCAGTATTACATGATGTACATAATTATTCATCAATTAAATAATAACTATTAAATACATAATTGGTAGTCAGCCAGTCAAAATGTCTTTATTTGGCAGTGCACCATAAAAACATAAAATAATTCTATATACAATTGTTTATAAATTAAATAAAATATATATATAAGCTAATCAATTATAGACCATAAAACATAATCATTGACTATAAAACATGAAATACATGTAAAAATTGTATCAAGGTAGTAATTCATACCTTAGCCTAATACCCATGGCTTTCTTTATAACATTTAAAACTGCATAACAAACCTTTTTGTGAGAAGTTTTTGCAAAAACTCTAGGACTAATCAATATTGTGTAACATGTGCCCTGCATAACACTGGTACAAAATTAAACGACCTTGGACAAGAATATATAGTGCAAAACAATATAAAGTAACAAGTGCTCTGAGTCCATACATTATGACATAGGCTGGGTTGTAAATCTCGAAACCAAGAACATTGCTCTGGAAAAGCCACATTAAACTGAATAATTCTCAACCCAAAATATGTAAGAAGAAGCCATTTGGGGTTCTCAAACCATAATAAATAGGGTTCAGTAAGACTAACAGTTATGACTTGTATATAAGCGTCTACGGACTGCATTTTTTGTGCCCTTTCTAACCTCCCAGTCATCTTAACCTCGTGAAAAAATGTTTCACTCACTATTTTGCATCTGTGCCAGGTTTTTGTGGCTCAGAATACATTTCTTCTAGGCCTAGGATATTGAACATCTTTTTAACATAGCTCAGCCATGGTAACTTTCCAACATTTTGTAATTTAAGCAATCAAGCATACATGATCTTGCCAGACCTGTTCCGGAGTCAATCAACATTTGAACCACAGAAGAAGTGGTGCCTCTCCGATCACATCTATATCAAGATATTGCAGGCCTAATTCTTCAGGACAAATACAATTTGGCATATTTTTTGGCAGAGCCAACAGCCTGCAAGTAAAACTGTTTTCGATACGTTGTAACATCTCAGCTTTACAGAGACATCACACCCCTGCGCCATACAAAGCACTCAAAATACATTTTGATTTATACAATGTTATAAGTTCCTCTGCTAGTTTTTGTTTTAATTTTCGAGCGAAATGAAAAATGTCTTTAATGTTCCTACTCATGTGTTGGGCTTTCCTTTGCAGAAGTGATTTCCAAGAACAGAACGAACTAAAAGTTACACCCAAATAATTAAAATCCCTTGTAATTGTTAACTAATTCCCAATTAACTTAACACCCTATATCCCTACAAACTCAACAGCCCACACCTAAAGTATACCTAAAATATTAAGGTATTACACAATTTACATATTTATTAATTAATTTAATATTTAATAAGTTATTAATTATTAGTCAGTTTGCTTTAACTTAATTAATTTCCCACCCTATACCCTACAAACTCAGCTGCCCACATCTGAAGTATAATTACAAAATATCAATATTATACAATTTAAGTAATTAATAAGCAAGTGAATTATTAATAATACATTAAAATGAATTGTTATTACTTAATTAACTTCTGAACCTATACCCCCACAAACTTAGCCACCCACTACAAAACTATACAATATTATTTGCAATTAAATAAAAAGATCAGTTAAAATTGCAAACTATATTTCAAAATAATATTAACTATAATACAAACAATAAGAACACATAACATTGATATATGAACTTAATCACATTGTTATAATTACAAAACAATATTTTTACAACTATATTTTTGAAAATTACATTCTTAACATCGATATTACTTACCTGAAAAAAATTACATTCTTGGCAACAATGTTTCTGGATCACAACATTTTTGTATCACGGTATTGTTTTCGATATTTCGGTGCCATGATATTTAAAACTCAATAATTTGTCCAAAATATGTCTAAAGGTCATTTGTACAGCAGGAGCAAAGAGACGCAAAAAAGCATAGGGCCTAAAGCACTATACTTCATCTGCCTTATCCTTATAATGGCTCTGATAGTTGAGTGTCTGCTCTCAAAACCAAAGGCCTGATTCGTATGGCGGTCGGACCTTTGGGAACGAGACCAACCGACTAGCCTTCGGGTGTCCCGCCATTGGGATTACGATGCGACCACCTCCAAGGCGGTCACACCATGTATTCTTTGTATTGCAGCGGCTGTTGTGGGCTGCAGCACATGCCGCAGTACTAAAGATGCACCCAGGCACCATGCTGTGCAGGGACATGTAGGGATGGCCGCATAGGTGCCACCCAAAACCCAGAACTGAGGGCCAGGGGGGGGGGACCACTTTGGGCCCCCAATGTCCCTTTCTGTCAGCCTTTTCATGGCAGGTAAACCACTATGAAACGGCCGGCAGAAAGGGACATCATAATCCCTACGGCGGTGCCTGACAGGCACCGCCACCATTGTAGGGATTCAAGATCCCTCCGATGGTCCAACATGGCGGTTGGTCTCTCTGACCACCCACCCATCCACCAGCCATCCTAATGTGGCAGGTGGGAATCATCAGCACAATGGTGGTGGGACTGCCACCAACAGGCTGTTGGTGGCGGTGCCAATGTCATCATAATGAGGCCCCAAATTAGAAATTAATAACTTTGGAAGGGAACTACATGATTGAGTATTCATTGTGCTGAGGCATACGTCCATCTTACTGTAGAAGGTCCTCCTCCTGCACAAAGTAGATTCTCATTGCATTACAGTACAATAACCATTGTTTTCTTTTGTAGCTTATGAGTTACAAATCCTTACCTGACGCACTGCAAATTGTTTTATTTTATGATATTTTCATGATTTTTTTTAAATTTAACACTGGTCATGCCAATCCTAGGTGCTTCAGGTGTCCAAATATATTGCCTACTCACACACTCAAAAGCTAAGCTTCCATCTCACCATTAGTTAATACAATCTTTTTTGATTAGAGGCTTAATCCTGGCATCTGCAACAAAAGTCATTTTTAGAGTCTGGTATTATATCCCTGCACTCTTCAGCTTCTTTTTCCATGAGCACTTCTGATATGTGCTTGTGTTTGTTGGAGCTTAGAAATGACACTTGCCTTGAGGTTTCAGCACAGTTTCTGCTGGAGGAAGGCCAATGAGGCAATCATTAATCGATAATTCGTAGTCTGACAACTGCCCTGAAAGACGGCGGGAGGAGTAATGAGGCACACAGCAATGATGTGTAATAGTTAGCCACCCCCAACTTCCTGAAGGAAGCAACACTAACATCATGGTCTACAATGCTATTAATGCAAGCGTGCAAACTTTCATGTCTGTTAGTCCATGCCCAATCCAGTTGCCCTCAGTGCCAGACTGGCTTAGCCCATAGCCCTCCTTGGAGCAGGGAATTTGGCACTTATATGGATGGATGACATGACTAGATCTCCTCCCCTGTACACCACAAAGTGGGGTACAGATGAATACCAGTTTGAGCCATCACAGTCTTCTGCCATGCATCAATGACTGTCTCAGTGACATTCCGTGCCTCACCAGGTAGAGAACAGAAAAATGATCGCTTTGCAGCACATTGCGCACCCTAAAAAAACAGGTAGTGTGCTGTGTGCTCGCCCAAGATCACTCACTGACTCTCTGATCCATCTTGCGGTCTTCTGCCTTCCATCACCACAAGGTATATGATGAATTCAGAGAAAATGCATTTAAACTAAATCACAACTTACACATTAGGTTGTACGAAATTGGGTTGTCGGTTAAAAGGGAGGAGTGACCCCTATTTAAACAACAGTTGCAATCTGTGTCAGAGTGAACCACAAAGTTCACTAAATTAACCAGTTCTCATCCCTCTGCTCAAAAGCAGTCATTGTTAATTTGGAGGTAATGTGTAAAGTCCCACACATACTAGTCCTTAATGTCACTCATTCTCTCTCACTCTGACTCATTCACTTCACTGACTCTCCCACGTTAACTCACCCACATAGTCACACAGACATGCCCACAGTGCTGGAATGGCGCATGCACCTTCATTCACCTGTGTCAGCAATCAAACAATGTCACTAGCCTGAGTTTGTTGCTGTACCTAGAGTGGGTCTGCATTTTATTTTTATTATGTCAAGAATGAATAATTATTCACTCTTGATACAATAAAAATGGACCACAAAACAAGAAGTATGTAGTGTAGCTGTGGAGTCAAAAAAAGGAGAGCCATCACTGGTCCAGGAACACGTAGCCATCAAGCCAATCCATCCGCTCAATCATCTATCCTTCCACTTATCCATCCCCTCTTCATCCATCCATACTTTCTCTCATCCAGCCATCCTTTCGCTTATCCATCCACCCTTCTGCTCATCCATCCACCCTTTTGTTTATCCATCCACCCTTTCCCTCCATCGTTCCACCTTTTTACTCCATCTATCCATCATCCTACCTTTTTCTCATCTTCTATCCACCCTTTCACTCAGCCATCAATCCTTACAAGCATCCATCCACATTTCATCCCATCCACCCATTCATACATCCCTTCACTTATTCATTTGTCTATCCATCTATTCATCCATCTATTCACCCTTTCACTCACCCATCCATCCTTTCATCAAGACATCCATCTACTCTGCCTTTCAGTCATTCACCATTCATTGTTTTACTCATGCATCTTTACAGACATCCTTTCACTCATCTATCCTTTTGCTCATTCATCTATACTTTCACTCCATCCATTCATCCACTCATCCATCCATTTACCCTTCAACTCATCCATCAGCCTTTCCATTGTTCTACTATTCATCCATATTTTCTATCATCATCCATCAACCAATCTTTCACGCATCTATCCATCCATCCATCCATTCACCCTCCCTTTCACTCATACACCCTTACTGCCTTTCACTCTTCCATTCTTATGTCCATCATTTCACTCATTCATCCATGCACCTATCCATCCACCACTTCATCTATCCATCCACCCACACATCCTTTGTTTCACTCACTCACCCACCAAAGTAAATTATGAACATTTGCCTGCCAAGCTGCAGACAGAAGAGGCCCATCAAGAACCCCCCACCTCACTGTAGCTGTTTAAGCATGGGAGGTGGGTTGACAACACTCCTGATGCAGGCAGAAGCTTAAATGCACACTAATCTCTTACTTCACAAGTACAACTGTTGTCCACAGCTGGTTATTACGCTCTGTTAGGCCTCTATGGTCGAGATAAGGAGCACTCTGTTGAGCTCAGCTCCATAACGTATTTTTTTCAAAGTGAAACTAAATGTAGTACTAATCACGTGTTCCTGCCAGGACAGCACCCCCCTGCACTCCTTCTATAGCCTGTTCCTCTTTGATGACCATCAGATAGTTGCCACCCACTTCCACCTTGTCTCCCCGGCCTGCCCCACCCCGCCATTGAAGAGGATGGAGTTTTGTAACTCCTCCCAGGTTCACTGTTTCTGCGCCCCAAAAGCAACTGGACTACTTGCTTTCTAATTCAGCAATCCCTCTCCTGTGATGTCACTGCTATAGCTTGTGCCTGCAGGCCCAAGAAACCCTCGCCCAGCTGGCACCTGCGCAGTAGGACATCTGCAAAGTTCACTGAAGTTCACCCAAGAGTTTCAGCACACAGTCTCAGAACAGTGATTTCTTTTCAGCTGCTCTGTGTTTATTACCCTATTATTGTCTCTCCGAGTGTGGCAGGGCAACACCCCTTTTGCCAAAGACAGCAGTCACCCCTGTGTAAGCCTCAAAGTGGTGAGAAACGCATTTTGGAGTTTTTGTCTACCATGACATTTAAAACTTAAAAGTACATTTCCATCCTTTAAATTACAATGCACCCTGCCCTATGGGCTACATAGGGCCTACCTTAGGGGTGACATGTTTAACAAAAGGGGAGTTTAAATATTTGCAAAGGGATTATATAGCCAACTAGAAGTGGCAGCTTAAAACTGCATTCAGACTGCAATGGCATGTCTGAGACATGTTTTAAGGGGCTACTTAAGTGGGTGGCACAGTAACTGCTGCAGGCACACTAGTAGAATTTCATTTACAGGTCCTGCGAATATTGTATACCACTCTACAAGGGACTTTTAAGTAAATATGCCAATGAGTTGTAACCCAATGTTACCATGTAAGCAGTTTAGCAATGGTTAGAGTCCTAAGGCCAGCAAAACGAATTTCAGCAAAATAATGAGGGAAAAAAAGGCAAAATGTTTGGGGGGTGACCCTGCAGAGAGGGCAAGGTCCAACACTGGGCAAGTATTGTTTTGGATGCAATGCCCATAAAGGGGCATTGTAATGCAATTATATTGTCATCAGTATAAGGGTGGTTTCAAATACTTAGATGGGGCAGGTGGGTCGAAAGGGAGTCCTTGATGGTAAGTGGTGTCCTTTCTCTTAGACTTTCCATATTGGATTTTCACACACGCTTCAAAGATAAGCATTGCAGAAGACCTCAGCAATCGTTGCTCTCTTTTTCTTTAGTTGTAATCTTACAAGTTTCTTATCTTTTTTTTATTATTATTGGAGAGCAAAATCCAATTAAGAGAGCAAAATAACTCAATGTCAAAAGAACAGCCAATCATCAGAGAAACAAGGCAAGCAGAGGATGAAATATAGAAACAATCTTATAAGATCCCAGGTTCTCCTCAATCTCCTTCTGCCCACATTATTATCTAACAGCGACATCTCGAGAAAATATGTATTCAAGAATTTATGCCATCAACCCCATGGATTTGGGGCCGAACTTGCAAGCTAAAAATGTGCCAGAGCGAGTCTGGCCAGGGAGTTGGAGAAAAAATAAAACCTCGCAGCACCTTGGGGGAGGAACAGATGAATGCCCCAGCATAAATAATATCAAATCCCAGACAACAGCCAATCGTGAAATACTGTTAATTTTCCCAAAGAAACAAAGGCCCAATAACTACTAAAGGCTGAACAGGCAGTGAAAACATGAACTGCATCTGCCCCCTTCACTCCACTCTGGACACCTCTAAGCTTCCGCACGGAACAACTAGGGGGGGGGGGTGAGGGAGGAGTTAAGAGTTTAAATTCACATTATTTGGTGTGTACGAAATATTGCTTGGGAGTGCTGAAGGTAAAGTAATGCAAGGCTCATGTAAAGCTGTTACAAGGTCAACAACAAATTTTCTGTACATTCCTTATATGTAAGAGAATTATGGCTGTTAAACGAAAACCAAAGAAATGTAAAAAAAAAACACCTCTATGCTTCACTAACCATACATGGTGAGGAGTATAATAAAAAGATGTTGAGGACACTCTGAGAAAGAACATTTCTAAGCCTCATATCATCGGCCGTTACTACCGAGTCAAGGTGCCGGCTCCGTTTGTCTGCCCTTAGCTGCAAGAAATCCTCCCTGTGATCCCACAATAAATATTAGTTTATATAACGGACTAAAATTTCCCTTCCCTGGAGTAGTTCTTAAAAAATCCAATAGGATATTATGGGAGGAGCCAATATATTCTCTGCTAATGCCAGATATGTAATATTGTATTTGCATGTACCTAAAAAAAGCATTTGCCCTAAAGTTAAACGTTTAGCCGCCTCCCAGCTCTCCCAAAAGCTATAATAGATGCAGATTGGTAGATTTGGGTTAAATCCTGAGGGGCAGATTTACAAGCCCCCTGCGCCTCCAGTGTGTCACTTTTCGTGATGTACTGGTGGCGCAGGGGGCTCCTCCATATTTACAAGGACAGGAAAAGCCACCCTGCGTGTCTTTTCCTCTCCTTGTAAATACGGCCCCTTCACACGCAGCACTTTGCGTTGAAGGGGCGTTCCAGGGGTGTTGCTGTGGGTGTTCCCACGCAGCACCCATGGAAAAAGACACATCTCCAGATTTACAAGAAATCGTAAATCTGGCGATGTGTCTGAATGCTACTCCACCCTAGAGGCACATCGAGGACATTTTTTTTCATGTATTCTAGTTTTTTCCTCTTTCAATGCGTGCTGCATTCTGCAGCACGCATTGAAAGCGGAAAATGCATGTAGTGCCCCTTCCTGCACAAAAACAACCTCCCCACAATGCAGGCATCTTTGCACCATGGTTTGTGCGCCAGCGCAGGGGGAAGCACGGAGATGTGACAAATTCTTGTAAATATGTTGCACCCTTACGCTTCGGAAGTGCTGCAGCGTGGCGCAGCCCAAGGGCTTACTGTGCCACGCTGTGGCACTTCCTTGTAGATCTGCCCCTGGATACCTATACATATTAAGAAATGTAGTATAAGGAAAAGCTTTCTTGGGAGAACACCTCATAAGATTAAATACCTTTAATGTGGTAAATCACGTCCTTTTGATGTAGACCGTATCAACTGTACCAGTATAGGGGGCAATCGTCTAGAGCCGCTGCTTTGTCTTTTGAGCTACTATAGATAGTAGAGATGACATCCGTGATCCTGAAATGCATTAGAATAGATACATTGCTTAAAAGCTTAAATTGCGTAAAAGTTTTTCCACAGATAGGGCGATTGAATGTTTCAGACTGAGGCATGGAATAAATACCACAGAAATGTGTTGCCTAACTGGTTGCAGACATTAAGTTGGCCAAATCAGAATCAGTAGCATCTTTGAAAATTGAGCAATTCATTACTTTCCAAGCTGCCCAATTATCATTAGTGGCACACCCGTCGAAAGGCTTCCTCTATGATGAATACATTCCCAGTCTGCAGAGTTTTTTTTAATTTTATTTGCAGGCCTGTACCTCTGCAGTGCTGCATGGATTATTTTTTAAACCTGACATGAGGTTTTTATGGGCGCGGAAGCACCATGTGTTAAACCATCCTACTGGCTTGACCTTTGTATGGTGCAAGGCGGCTGTCAAATGTTTTTGGTTGGTATCTAGAGTTAGTCAAATGATTTCAAGACTAGTGTATCATAAATAAATTACTCTTAAAAACAAAAACAATCTGCTGAGCTGGAACTCAGTAGACTAGATAACAGGCTTGTAGGATTGACATAGTCCCACTTAAGAAACACTGCTTTATTCTTTGTAGCTTCAAGAACTGGACTCCTCATACTGAATGCAGGGGAACTTTTCCCAAGACAGATCGATACAGAAAGAGGATTATGGCTAGTAAAACAAATGACTCAAACAGAAAAATGAAATGCAAATGTCATAATATTGTTAGAGGAAAAAAATATATAATAGTACTAAACAATCCCCTTCTACCAATGATTGGTGCATAAGGAGAAACAATAGAACAAACATCAGCAACAAACACCAAACTAGGTTTGATCAGGATACGACTAAAAGCTTTGCCTTCGATATAATGATTAAATTGAGATTGATCTTAACCATTGGGGTAAGTACTCCATATACAGCCCCAGAGCATGAGGGAGATAGATGAACATTAAAATCCCTAGCCCATATCATTTTGTCTGCTTTCAAACATTTCTTAAGAGCACAATTAAGGCTATTTATGATATCAAAGGGGCTCATTAGAATGGCTGGCGGAGGCACAACCGTGGTGTTAGCAGGGGCGGAAAATTACCTTTTCCGCACTCTAGCAGCGGTCTTAGTGGCTGCCATATTAGAATGAGAAAACATAGCCCATTTTCCGTCTGCCGCGGAGCAACTTGAACCGCCAGATATTTGCGCCCGCCACCGTGGCGGTGGGAGCCAATAGAGACCCACCATCCCGTCCGCCGTACAAATCACGATGCCCCAAACAGCCCATCACACCGCAGCAGAGAAACCACCTACCCTGAGACGGCAGAAGCACGACAGCGGAGCTCGAAACCAGACTCCCGGGCGCCTCCACCCCATCTGACCCACAATGGATCCAGCTCTTCAAGCCATTCCGGTGCTGTACCTCATCCATTACCAGAAAATAATGTAATGTCGCGACCAACGCCGCAGGTACGCAATTACACAACGCCGCATACAACCAAAACACACAACTCCTGGCTGATATTCGGTTCCTGTCCACATCAGACACTCTGGTGGGGACAGGAACATATCCTCCAGAGTATCCACACATGTCCTACCTGTCAGAAAATCACCCCTCTGCATCCGGGCCACACATCAACCGCGAAATCACTGCAATCTCCCAGTCACGTCACCGCAGCGGTGAAGACACGGAAAACCTGCAAACAATGTAGTAGGCAGGGCCGGCGCCAGGCATGGGCAGTCCACAAAGATTCTCAGGGCTCCACCTCCACCCTGCGCACACTACGCTTGCCATACCCATTTGGGAACATGCTGTGTGCTCCTCCTGTGCCCCCCTGCACAATTCATCTGCCAGGTGTACCCAGACCCTGCACCTCACACACCAAAGGACAAGGGAGCCTGTTTTTGGTGTGAAGAGGAACACCCTGCACAGAAGCTCAGGGGCTGGATAACCCTCCTCCTCACACCTACCTTCCACTCATGTGAAGCAAACTGAGTATAATCAAAAAATGTAGACTCACACTACATATGAACATCCAATGAACAGTTCACACTGCCTGTCAAGTTACCCACAAACACCCCACACCAACACTGTGCCACATACTCATACCATAGGTCAGCAGCAAAGGAGGATAATGAATGGGCCAGCAAAAGTGAAGTGGACAGTGCTGGAAAACCATGGATCAAGCCACATAGCATGTGTACATCACATGCAAGAGAAGGAACATATCACACCACCCTTAGACCATCAAATCAGACATGGGCTGCACAGTGAGTGAAATTAAACCAAAGTGACCTCTGTGCAACAATTCAGCGAGACCGCAAGGCAAAGCATGCATAGGCACAGGGATGATAGGAAGTGTCTGAAGTCAAACGTGACCAGCCACACATCTGTGTCAACTTACTTGACAAGTGTATGCCATCAACACTACACACATGGCTCAATGCCACACTCCCTGACTGTCAAACACAAGTAGGACCTTCACACATACCCCTCCTCCACCCACCTCACACCTGCAACACTCAACACCAGTGTTAAACACACAGAATGGTGCAAATGATGTCCTGTGAGTTCACTGACAACCAATCACACTCCCTGGGGTGCATCTACAAACATCACACTCACAATCAGGGATGCCTGAACCAATGCTTACCCAAAACCAGTAGCCAAACACAAAGCTCACAAACAACATACACATAAGTCCAACAAGCCCACACATGGCCAGCCAAACAGTGGAAAGGCAATGGGACCCCAGACAGAACAAGAGTTCACAACATTGCCACGCAGGGCCAATGCACAGACACCATACCCCAACACAAACAAGAATTGCATCATCAAAAATCAATCATGAACACTAACTGGAATCAATGGGACAATCAGCGTGGCTCAGTGGTTAGAGGCGGCAGACCCGGAAGCTGAGATCGGCCGTGGACCTGTGGTAAATAAATAAATAATACCCTATTTTTGAATGTATAAATGAATAACAGATAGCTCAATAAATAAGAGTCAAAATTCGAGGTAGTAGGAGTTTCGCAGGTTTATTACAGCATAAAGGACAGGAACAGGACAACCTGCATAGGAATAGGATGGCAGGGCCCAGCAGCGCTGCTGGTGTCAGGATCGGGACAAGGGAAAGGATGACTTTTTTAATAACAGTGCATGAGCATATATACATAACGCAAACACATAGCATTACATTGCAATAGGCGTAGCAGTGGGTGGAGCAAAAGGTGTGACGCGTAGCAGTCGCGAAAGATAAGGGTGAAAAGAGGTGTAACGGGGCGTATACATAGACATGTGATGCAAACGTAACAGAATATGTCATGAATGGGGCGGAAACCATGGAGGGGGCTACCTGAGGAGCCGGGACCTCTAACCTGATGGTGCGCGCAAACTGGCAATGACGTATCACTAGGAGAAGCTGGGGGCTATGAACTCTGTGCTAGGAGCAGAGACTGAAGTCTGGAGAGTCAGGGCGACATGTACCTAAACAGTATCTAGTATCTGATGTTTAGAGAACATGTTGATATAAACTAGAAGTCAGGAGAGGAAAGGCTAACTTGATTCTAAGACTGGACCATGCATTATTCTACATGTAGTGCGTGATGAAGAATATTAAATGACCATTAAATGCAGTATTTCTCTAACGTGGAGACGTGAAGGCTAGACAATGACGGAAACTATTGATGCGATTCAGTAGTTTAGGAATGCAGAGAAGGAGGACTGAACTGATAACTGGAATCATAACATATTCTTGGCAGACTCAGAGGCAGAGCCAGGCTGGACCGGGCACTGCAAGGCAGGAAGTAAGTGAAGGGTCGAGGATACAGGTGGGGGCTGTATCGCTCCTCAGCGAAGTTTCAGGAGACAGGAGCTGAATCTGGTGTCCAGGCCCTTTTGAGGCCTAGAAACGGGGACTTTACAATGGAATAACGTGCACACTGAGAAACGTGGCAACGTAGCTTTACATAGGCCTGATATTCGTAGTATTCACGAGGACTGGAAACTGGCATACTAGAGGTGGACACAACTGTAATTGCGTCATTAATCGGACATGGGGAGTACATATGCATATTTAATCATGCACACATAACATATGATGGATGACACGTAGGGACACAGAACATGGCAAAATTTACTTTTCCACATTCCCTCCTTGTCACTACGTTTCCATCAGGAGACATCAATTTTCATGATACCGTCTATCATTTCATACAGTATCATTTGCTCGTCTCGAATTATCCTGGAACGGGATTTAGAACGGGGCTTGGGACTAGGAATACAAGAGGTAGCACAAATGCCGCAAATCGCAGGGCCACATTGTATACAGAGGCAGCAGCTGAATATGATCGCTACTGCAATACCTAGAAAGGACAATATTTTCCATCCCCAGGCGGAAATTATATTCCAGAACCAACCGGACCATGTCCAGGTGCCTGGATCTTGGTGTATCAGATGGGCAATTTTATGGAGTCTGGTTATAGCTGAATAAACAGACGGCGCGTTATTTGGAATGAAAATGCAGCAACTAGATCCGATGACTCTACAAGCCCCGCCCCTATCGGCCAGTATGACGTCAAGGACGAGACGATTCTGTAAAACGACAAATCTCATAGCAGATTGCTCTTCGGTTAAGTTACCTAGAGCAGAGGCAGTCTCATTTACCACAGCTTCAAGGGTTCTGGTTAACCTACGGATTAGCTTACTATTCTGGATAGGTCCTATAAAGAAAAAGAAACCTCTGTTGAAATCTGTATACTGTTCTAGGGCAGTTTCAGTATAATCGACAATTGGGGACTCCCTTCTATGTCTAATGTGTACTAGATGTGTGTTTCTATGATAATCAGGTGGGGCTAGGAAAACTGGTGGCAGTAGGAAGGCAATGTAACAGGTTCCCTCCCAATCGAGGGGCAGACGAACATATGCAGTTTGACCACAAATAAAATAAGAATGACGTGAAGCTTTGAAAATAGATTTCCCACTGTCACTATACTTGACAATAGTAGTACAATCACTATGTCCTACATGTACGGAACCATAATTTCGGACACATAATTCGCCTTTGACTGGTAGTACTGAAATAGCAGGTAAGTCTGGAGTAGTATCAGACTGAACATTCAGGACCATGAAATTCGACGAATAATTACCTAAATTATACACTTCATTTTCTAGATCTAAACCTGTTCTGTGAGGGAGACCTTGCTTGTCTGGGAAACATGTACTGTTAAGAAAAGACATATCTGTTGAGGATGACGTTAACGTGGACCATGCTCCACACGAACCATTATGTGAGAATGGATAAGGAAAAAGTGGCAGAACTCCCTTCGGTGTCTGGAAAGGGGGGAGTCGACCACACGCCCAACAATTAGTGGCATTGCTGGTCTGATGTGAGTAATGTAACATGCGGATGAATGAGTTATTTCGCATAGCGAGGCGGTAAGAGAGTTCATGAGGAGGCAGATCACTAAACGTGTGCTCTACTGTAGCATTAGCAGACTTATTTACATGAAGAACTGGGAAATACAAGAAAAATGCATAACTGGTGCAGGAAATCATAATGCTGAGAAACAATATGAAACATAGAAAAACGATACATCGGATTGAGTTTTGACTAACTCTCTCACTATGGGGGTCTATTTTATACATGTCAGAAACAGTCTAACCGTTTCACCTAGGGGAGGACTTAGACAATCAAACTGACTGACTTATTTTACTAGACCGGAGTTTTAACTTATACTCCTGTTGCGGAGTTTTCTCTAACAGGGGAGGGTTTGTAGCAATGTCTTTTGCGGGACAGTCCTTGAGAACAATATTTTGGCAATCCTTCAAATCCTGGGAAATGTTCTTTAAGACGGGTTTCAGTCCATTAAACTGTTTTACATGAGAAAGGTGCACCCAGCCTTTGCGACCTTCCAACTTCACGGCTGTACGGGTGGTGAGGAGGACCTGTCGGGGCTCTTTCCAGCGAGGCTCCAGCGGACTTGATCTGTCAAAATTCCTCACCATCACCATGGATCCTGGAACGATTTCATGCGGTGCCACCTCGGTATTGTCTGGAAATGCGGCGGCAACCTGTGAACGACATGAGTTGAGGGCAGACATCAAGGAAGCTAGGTAATCTGTCAGCATATTACTTGAAACATCGGTAATACTTCGGGGTCTAGGAGTACCCCACATGTTAGGGGGGCGGCCGAAAACGACCTCATATGGGGACAGACCTGATCTGGAATGTGCGACCATGCGCATATAAAATAAAGCGACTGGCAGAGCTACTAGCCAGTCCACACCTTTCTCTTTACACACTTTTGCAATTCGGATTTTCAGAGTCTGGTTATGTCTCTCTACGAGACCGGCTGCTTCAGGATGGCGTACACAATGAAACTTCCACTGGTACCCTAACAACAGGGAAACATGCTTCATGAGTTCAGATGAGAATGGCTGGCCGTTATCAGAATATACGACTCTAGGGAGTCCATAACGAGGGAAGAACTCACGAACCAACTGCTTGGCAGTGGTCGCGGCTGTGTAATCTGGGACTGGATATGCTTCTGTCCACCTGGACAAAGCGCATACAACTACAAGGACATACTTGAAACCTCGACATCGCTCCATCTGAATATAATCCATCTGGAGGACTTCAAAAGGGTGGTCAGGGGGCTGGAATCCACCTTGTTCCACCGGGACACTTTTACCTGGATTAAACTGACAACATATCATACAGGTACGGACTTTCTGCTTGGCTGCAGCTCGTAAATGCTTGTTGAACCAAATGTTCTGGATACTGTCTAACATAGCTTTTTCTCCTAAATGTGCTGGACTATGTGCGGTATTAATAATGACTTGAACCATAGAGTCGGGGAGAAACCATGTGGCTCTACCCTTCGTTAACCATCCTTGATCTGTCTGGACCCCTCCTTGTTCGGACCATTTCTTGATTTCTTCGGGAGTAGCGTGTAACTGTATGTCTATGACATCTTGTGTAGGGTCCTTAACTGTCATACATGTAATCGGATCTGGAGTGTGTGTCATGTTAACTGGAATGTCTAGAGTCTGTGCTGTAAGCTTGGCTGTGCGATCTGCTAGATCGTTACCTTGAGAAATGGTGTCAGTAACTTTCGTATGTGCTTTGCACTTCATGATAGCGATAGATGTCGGTAAATGTATGGCATCTAACAGAGCTTGAATAAGGAGACCATGCTGAATCTTGGTTCCATGGGAAGTCATGAAACCTCTCTCCTGCCAGAGCACTCCGAAGTCGTGTACAACTCCAAATGCGTAGCGTGAATCTGTGTAAACATTAACTTTCAAGTTCTTGGCGTGTATGCAGGCTTGTGTCAGAGCAACTAGCTCTGCTGCTTGAGCGGACAGGGTATCAATACGGTGTGTTTCAATAACTTCGGTGTCAGTAGTCACTGCATACGCGGCGACTAGTTCTCCTGTACTTGTTCTCATACATGAACCATCCACATAAAGTGTCAGGTCGGGGTCTGGTAACGGAGTATCTGTCAGATCTTGTCTTGGTTTTGTCGTAATGTTAACTACTTCCACACAGTCATGTGTGGCAGAATTCGAAGTAACTGATGGTAACAATGTAGCAGGATTTAAAATGTTGCAGCGTCTGATTTCTATGTGTGGCTGGAACAGTGTCAATTCATAACCTGTTAAACGTGCAATTGTCAAGTGCTGAGTTTGTGTTCGGTTTAAAAGAACTTCCACGGAATGTGGAACTTGTACTGTCAAGGAGTGTCCTAAGACTATGGAATCACTTTGTCTGATAGCTAGTGCTGTGGCTGCAACTGACTTGAGGCACGCAGGCAGAGCCTGGGCTACAGGATCTAATGTGCTCGAAAAATAAGCACAGGGCTTGTATTGTCCTGCTTGATCTTGTGTGAGAACAGATAATGCTGTACCTTCGCGTTCAGTGACGAAAAGTGTAAAAGGCTTACTGTAGTTCGGTGTTGCTAGAACTGGAGCTTGGCATAAAGCTTTCTTTAACTCATTGAAACTAAGTGTATGTTCAGATGTCCAAGGGAGGACAGTCGATACGGCTGCCTCCTGTGTCGTTAACTGTATCAGTGGCTTGGCTAGAAATGCATACTGGGGAATCCATTGTCTGCAGTAAGAAGTGAGGCCGATAAAAGCACGTACCTCCTTCTGGGTCTTGGGCTGAGGAAGACTCGCTATTAACTGGATACGGTCTGGTGTCAACTGCCTACCCCTCTTGGACAGTAAGTGTCCTAAGTAGACCACTTGCTGGACACAGAATTGAAGCTTAGAAGGGGACACCTTGTGCCCCATCTCGGCTAGGAAATACAAGACTGTAAGGGATGCTTGCTCGCGAGCACGTTCAGAACGGGCTGTGATCAGTAGATCATCGACATACTGGAGCAGGGCAGTGTCAGTTGGCATGTGAATGTTGTCTAGTTGTCTCTTGAGTGCTTGACTGTAAATACTAGGACTTTCTGTGAAACCTTGAGGAGCTCGTGTAAACATATAGCTCCTTCCATTTAAACAAAATCCGAAAAGGAACTGGCTGTCTGGATGAATAGGAACACTGAAAAATGCGTTCTTGAGGTCTATGACAGTGAAGAACGTGGCTTCGGAATCAATGGCCGTTAATAGGGAAGAGATGTCTGGGACAACTGGGTACTGCGGAATAATACATTTATTAAGCTCTCGTAGGTCAATCACTAATCGATATACTGGGGGTGCATTTGGATCAGTACGTTTCATGACTGGAATGATCGGAGAATTACATACATTGGAGTCAGTTTCTACAACCACTCCTTGAGCCATGAGCTCGTCAATAATTTTGGATAAGGCTGCTACAGCCTCAGGTGGCAATCTGTACTGTCTGATTCGTGGTAACACTACACCTGGCTTGAGAGTCACACGATAGGGTGTGATTTGCATGTAACCTACATCAGTTGGACCTTGCGCCCATAAGTGCTGCGGAACATTAGACAGTCTTGAATCAAAATCTCGTAATACGTAGTGACCCTTGAAGTCACGTAGGAACAATCGTATTCCCTCTGGGGAACAGCATATAACTGCACCTAACTCTTTCAGTGTTTTAATGCCTAATAGATTTTCTGGACATGACTTAGTAAGTAACAGATCAGTAGTGCGGGACAATGGACCTACTTCTAGAGTAACTGGCTTTGAAATCTCATTTACGATAGGTTTTCCTGAAAATCCAAGGGAAACATTTCTTGAGCCTGAGAGCGGAGCCCCTGGAACTTCGGCGTGACTGATTGTGGTCCTACTTGCCCCTGTATCAATCAAAAACTTTCTGTCTTTCCCTAATACTTGACTATGAACATAGGGACCTTCTTGATCTACAGGTATCTCGATGAGAGGCAAGCCTACCTCCCTCTCTAGGCTGTTTCATGAATACTGCTGGTACTCTGGATACTCAGACTGTGCATACTGGTACATCTGCTGTGTGACGTGCTGTGTTGCAGCAATAGGCTGCGGTGCTGTAACTGTCTGTGGGGCATTCTGTGGCTGAGGAATCTGTGAAACTTGTTCTTGTCTAGGCGGACGTGGTCTTTCTTTAGTCTTACCAGTAGCTATGTTGTGTTTCAGAACTGCACACTCATTTATAAAATGACCTGGCTGTTTACAATAATTGCAGTTCCCTTTAACGGGAGCTGCAGGATGACTGGCTTGATTCGGACCCCTCTTCTGACTGTCTTGAGGAACAGATTGTGCAACTAGTACTTTCATTTTCGTGTCTTTCATACGTTTTCTCTCGTGTTCTTGCTCTTCTCTGATTCTGTTCTGGTGGTATTGGAGCATCTGCAACATCTGGGACGGGGTATTAGCTTGCCAGGTACTTTCGACTTTCAAAACTCGATTTTTAATTTGTGGACTTGAATTCTCGACTAATTTAGTAACAAAAAGGTGAGGGTATGACTCACTACTCGTCTTGAGGCCACTGTTGATGCTGAAACATTTTTCAAATCTAGAATAAAAATCACTAATATCCTCATCTTGCTTCTGTTTACAGGCTGAGATTGCATCCCAGTCTTCTTTTCTAGTTGTCAATAATCTGGGTAAAACTTGTATTAATAATTCTGGTAATTCTTTACATTTCTCTCCAAGACCGGTACCTGGTACTCGTGCCTTGTCTTCAGCTTCTAGAACTGCCCAATCGATCTTTTTCTCTCCCACCTCCCATTCTTTTTCCTTGAGCTTTTCATACACCCCTGCGGGCAGCAGAAATTTTAACATTTTAATTATATCTGGATACGTGTATTCTCCCATACGGAGAATGTCTTTTAATTCTCTATGGAACCCTGCTGGATCTTTGTCATGACAGGGAATTAATTTCTTCATCTCGAGGAGTTCCATCTTTGTAATCGGAGTGTAAACAAACACTCGTTCTAGTTCGCCACCCGTTCCTCTAACTGGGTGGACTTCTCGTAACGGATTCTGTCTCTCCATGTAAAATGGTTTACTTTCTGGGGGTGAGACATGAACAAAATGCGGGTTCAGAAACGTTCTATATTTGTGACGCTGTTCTAGAATGACACTAATTAAGTCGGTACCTAAACCTTTCCATCTATACTGGAGTAACTCGTTCAGGACATCATGTAACGGACCTGGATCAGAGTGTTGACCCTCATACAATGTAATGAGGTGCTGAATCATATACATACCCACCAGTCGTTGTTCGGCTGGGGGCATTTTCAGAAACATTTGTGCCACTATTTCGTCTGGAAAAGTGGTAGAATCAGTAATCCATCGGACTGCTGATCGGGCTAGTTCTTGTTCATGCATGGTACTTAACTCACTGTAACCGATTCGTGATTTCAGAATGTGATCGGTAGCTTGAAACACTTGTTCTAGTGAACCTTGTTCTGGTGCTGGAGAATGAAAAATAGACTTGTGTTCTAGGCGTAAATGGCGATCTGGAAATCTAGATTTTCCTACATACGCTATTCTGGCGGGATTCTCGTCGTCTAACTCTTCAGGATCAGAGTTACTTTCTTTCTCGCTTACTTGTGCTGTTTTACGCTGTTCGTGTATCTTTATTATTTCTCTACGGATTTTCTTGTACATACTCTCCATAGCACCGACGGTCTTGTGCTTACCCTCGGCTATATTATCACTCCACCTTGTCAGGGTTCTCATTTCGGCTTGATCTTTAGACGGGTAATCTTGTTCTCTTATTAGACAGTTAATCAGAAACTTTAATATCATGAGCTGGATCTCGGCTTTCCTTTGAGACATGGCCTCGCTAATGCTTTCTGGATCATCCCCTGTACGGATGAAACGATATATTCTGTCTAGATCTTCTTTCATATTCGGTAAGGTGACTAGATACTCGGCCACCTTTCTTACGCGGAATGAATATAAAACCATATTATCCTCGCCTGGGACTGGATCATAGCCGCATTCGGCAAGGGATTTTCTTATTTCTGCTACAGTCTGATGTCTGGGCGTACGCTGTGACGCTTGTGCATGTAATTCGGCTGTCGTTAAACGCTTGTGTGGCGGCGGGGTTTGAGGAGTACCTCCCCCTGCGGCCCCTAAACTAGAGTCGTCTACTGAGGCTCTTCGTCCTGGCAGAGTGGGAAATGGAAATGTAGGCTGGACTTGTATGGCGGGCTGGACCGGGGGTACCGTAACAGGTACTCCGGTGTCTGGAGGAGCGGGAAGTGCCTGATTTACAGGGACTGGCGGAGCGCGAACAGGATTTGCATATTCTGGGACTGTGTCGTCCAAATAGGACGAAATAAAAATATCAGCTGCGGTCTGTTTGTGACGTAGTTTGGTCGGAACTAATGGTGGCGGGAAATTACTGGATGCCTCTGGGGTCGCTTTTGGCAAGCCCTCGGCAAAGAGAGGATACATACCCCTAATAAGGGCATGCCTCTGTCTGTCTGACTGTTCGGCTTTGACTTGTTCACCTATCTCGATTAGTTCTTTTTCTTGTGCTCGTTCTAAGGATTCTCTACTTAATTCTGACTTTCTGATTTCCTTTTCAGTTCTTTTATGAGCTTCTTTGCGCCATAACTCGATGGCATCTTTCTGTGACTGTCTGGCTTTCTTTTTCCATAATGCCTCTTCTACTCGCATGATGCATTCGGCATCCCATGTACCCGATACGGGCCATCTATACTTTTCTTCTAACTGTTTGGTATACTCTACCCATAAATCTAGATACAATATGGCGCTTATGCCATGCTTCTGATACATAAAATGACCTGGACTGTCCCTAGGCGGAACTGGAACTGCTGCTTCCAGCAGACCCTTTCTAGTTTTTAACTGACGTAACTTGGAAAACAAGGGCATGACTGGACTGTAATCTAGACACAATACAATACACAATGAACACGATACTTATTCCCATTCTTACCACGACATTAAAATACATGAAGAACATTTAAAATAACAGTTCGAACAGAATACTACCTGGAATACGGAACACAGAATACATGAATTTTCTCGAGAACAGAACTGACTAGAACAGGAACTAGATGCACTGCTGAAACAGTACGAAACTTACCGGTCTCATAAAGAGACACGTCAGGACCCGCATCCACCGAAGTGGATACTTCGTTTGTGGGTCTGTGTACCACCAACCCACGGACCAGAGTCAATTAAATTGACCCTGTCTAGATACCACCCCAGTAACGGTACTCACCGGGCAGCAAGAACGGAAGGCCTCGGACTGGACTGGACTGCTACGACGACGGACGACGAACTTCGGACTTCAGTTACGGGTGGGCCTCCGGATACCTCGGACCTTGGACTCTCGGCTTGGGCTCTGGTCGGGACTCGCCGCGTTCCTCCACCGTCTCGTTTGGATGCTGGACCGCCTCCTCCGTCTCCTCCGTGGGCCTGAGGGATACTTGAAGCAGAAATATCTGCCGGTGCGCAGAAGAGTTCCGTCACGACTGCAGAGGGTCAGGGGGTCGGCGTGGCTTCACCGACGCGTGGGGAAAGGGCAAGTCCCTGTTCGGGCGCCATTATGTGGTAAATAAATAAATAATACCCTATTTTTGAATGTATAAATGAATAACAGATAGCTCAATAAATAAGAGTCAAAATTCGAGGTAGTAGGAGTTTCGCAGGTTTATTACAGCATAAAGGACAGGAACAGGACAACCTGCATAGGAATAGGATGGCAGGGCCCAGCAGCGCTGCTGGTGTCAGGATCGGGACAAGGGAAAGGATGACTTTTTTAATAACAGTGCATGAGCATATATACATAACGCAAACACATAGCATTACATTGCAATAGGCGTAGCAGTGGGTGGAGCAAAAGGTGTGACGCGTAGCAGTCGCGAAAGATAAGGGTGAAAAGAGGTGTAACGGGGCGTATACATAGACATGTGATGCAAACGTAACAGAATATGTCATGAATGGGGCGGAAACCATGGAGGGGGCTACCTGAGGAGCCGGGACCTCTAACCTGATGGTGCGCGCAAACTGGCAATGACGTATCACTAGGAGAAGCTGGGGGCTATGAACTCTGTGCTAGGAGCAGAGACTGAAGTCTGGAAAGTCAGGGCGACATGTACCTAAACAGTATCTAGTATCTGATGTTTAGAGAACATGTTGATATAAACTAGAAGTCAGGAGAGGAAAGGCTAACTTGATTCTAAGACTGGACCATGCATTATTCTACATGTAGTGCGTGATGAAGAATATTAAATGACCATTAAATGCAGTATTTCTCTAACGTGGAGACGTGAAGGCTAGACAATGACGGAAACTATTGATGCGATTCAGTAGTTTAGGAATGCAGAGAAGGAGGACTGAACTGATAACTGGAATCATAACATATTCTTGGCAGACTCAGAGGCAGAGCCAGGCTGGACCGGGCACTGCAAGGCAGGAAGTAAGTGAAGGGTCGAGGATACAGGTGGGGGCTGTATCGCTCCTCAGCGAAGTTTCAGGAGACAGGAGCTGAATCTGGTGTCCAGGCCCTTTTGAGGCCTAGAAACGGGGACTTTACAATGGAATAACGTGCACACTGAGAAACGTGGCAACGTAGCTTTACATAGGCCTGATATTCGTAGTATTCACGAGGACTGGAAACTGGCATACTAGAGGTGGACACAACTGTAATTGCGTCATTAATCGGACATGGGGAATACATATGCATATTTAATCATGCACACATAACATATGATGGATGACACGTAGGGACACAGAACATGGCAAAATTTACTTTTCCACAGACCAGGGTTCGATTCCCCGCCTCGGCGGGTCTCGGGCTCAAAAATTCCACGGACTCGACAATTCTCGCTCCGGTGCCTACTCAACTCACGGGGTCACACTCTGCGACTCTGGGCAATAGCTTGCTCAATCTCCACTACGGCTTCTCGCGGCGGGATGCCTGGCTTTCACCTTGTGGATACCCTGCCGGGGTATCTCACAGGGGAATACCAGGACGGGTTCCCTAAGCAAGCGCATAGATACCGTGTCGGTGATTTGCGCTATATAAATACATGTACATTTACATGGACATTTAACTCAGCTAACACAGACAGAAACACCACACCACCCATCAAGTCAACATGGTGTCATAGTTTACTACAAGCATGCACATGAACAATCCTGAAAAGGGACAGCTCAAAAATAGGAGGACAAACCACCAATGTGCACCAAAACTAGATCAGGAACAAGAATCCACCTTGCTGCATGTGACAGACACACAAGTAATGCACACTACACTTGCAACACACATCACAATCTATCACAATGTACAAACTACTCACACACAATGTCATGCAAATAGAACATCACACACACAGAGCATCTGTCAGTTGAAAGAGCCAACACAGGCCAAACACTGCATACATCCACAACAAAAACACAACAGATGTACAGACCAATCCATCACATTGCAAACTCAGCTGGACATCAGGGGGATGCAGAACAAGCAAGTACAAGGCAACATACACTGACAACACTGTGTGCACAATCAGCAGTGTGTGCACACCAACCAAATCAGTTGTAGACACTTCTGAGTGCCACACCATGTACTCCCACAACACAAATCATCACAGCACACAGATAACATCACACTAGGAAGGGTAGCTGTACCTCATCAAACACACATACAGCTCAGCCATCAACAACAGATGCACAACTCAGGGACACCCAGGTGCAAACAACATGACCAGAGGACTGTGCTACACAAACATTTGCACTGCACATGAGCAACCATAACTGCAAACCAGTACAAGAAAATACTACTAACCAATTGGGAAACTGCCCTAAGTAGCACATTGGTCCTGTGCACTGATCAGCACCACAAAGCGTAGTGTAACAAATGAAGTGGTGGGGAGGCTCACACACTGGCAAGCCAAGGGGTGGGAGACATGAGATTGAAGTGGTGTGTACGTCTGTAGTGGACAGGTGAGTAGTGTACTGTACACAAACTCACAGAGGAGTCACTCACAATGTGTATGCATCAGAAGCACAGATAAGGGATGGTATGATTCCACATTCCACATCCTATACTGGTGCCAAAGATCGGTCAAGTGACAGCAATGCATGAGAAAACTCAGAAAAAATGTCAGTATGGCTGAGCAGGTCTGCACAGTGAGCACAAACTGTAACAAGACACATGGCTGATCAACAAAACACAGCACAGACTTGGCAGTGACACACTCTGCATTATCCTAACTGGCAGCAACAACAAGTAGGTGTCCTTCAGGAGTGCAAGGACACACCAACACACTGCACAGTGATCAACCTACAACTCCTACATGTGCCCACAATCAGAAGCACATGGCTGACAATTCAAAAAACAGGCACTCATGTCCTGGATCATACATGTGTGCAGTTGGCATTGCAGGGGCACACACACATCAACACTACTGACCACATCACCCCTTCACACTTCATGAACACTCAAGTGCAGACATACAAATGTACCCATGTGACTCGGAAGACAGGCCATCACAAGGTGACCACACATTAACAACGCAAGTTCACACATCAAGTATTATCACACAGATCTGACGGACCCTGGACACCATGCAAGTACTCCTGTGGATAGAATTCAACCCCGTTCTGGTCTTGCATCCTAACATGACATGTGTACAATTTAGCAAACCTGAACATAGAATGATTAGAATAAGAGTGGATCATTCCAAACACCCATCATTGCACCCTCAAGCCTCAGAGTCAAGAAGAACCAAAGTGCCTGTCACCTCTGGCAAACCCTGAAAAAGTGAAACAAGCAATTGGCTTTGTTACGTGGCATACAGAGTGTGTGTTACATGAAACCATACCAAAACAGAAAACGTTTTATTTAGCAATGACATTGACAAAGCAGACAACAGGAGTAACTGTCTTTATTACATAATACACAGATAGGCCTCAAAAGTAGACAAGAGCAAAGCCAGTGGCCAGTTCATAGTTCAAAGGAGGTACATGTGCGCATGAGAACCTGCACAGGGAATGAGCACCCAAAGTTACAAACAGCAAGACCAGTGGCCAGTCCATAGTTCAAAGGAGGCACATGTGTGCATGAGAACCTGCACAGGGAATGGGCACCCAAAGTTACAAACAGCAAGGCCAGTGGCCAGTCCATAGTTCAAAGGAGGCACATGTGTGCAAGAGAACCTGCACAGTGAATGGGCGCCCACAGTTACAAACAGCAAGGCCAGTGGCCAGTCCATAGTTCAAAGGAGGCACATGTGTGTATGAGAACCTGCACAGGGAATGGGCACCCAAAGTTACAATCAGCAAGGCCAGTGGCCAGTCCATAGTTCAAAGGGGGCACATGTGTGCATGAGAACCTGCACAGAGAATGGGCACCCAAGCTTACAAACAGCAAGGCCAGTGGCCAGTCCATAGTTCAAAGGAGCACATGTGTGCATGAGTACCTGCACAGGGAATGGGTGACACCGTACACTGCCATGGTAAGCAACACAGCTAGGGGGGAAAACAATAGGTTTGGGAGGGGTACTTTGCCTCAGACTTGGCTGTCAGTCGAACTCGGAGGTGGCTGATTGTCGGGGCCAGTTGCAGGACTGGACGTGGGAGAGAGAGTACCAGCTGAGGTTGAGGCATCAGTGGTTTTGGTAGCCAGAGGGCTTCTTGGACCGGGTGGCATGGTGGCACGGGGAGGTGGACAAATGCTGCCGTGAGACAAAGTATGTGAGGGTGAATGTGGAGGGCTGCCTCTCAACTTCTTGATGATTCGATAGCCCAGAACCATCTTGGGCGGAGTGGGAAGTGGGGCGGGCACAACAGGCACACTCTCCACCAAAGGTGCATCAGGTGCAGGTGGTGGCCCTCCCTCTGGGGATATTTTGGATCTGACAGTACGCTTGGCCTGCCCTTGCCTTTTCCCCTCCATCCCCTGTTGACCAGGTGAACCCCCCACAGTGCCCTCCTGTCTCAGCTTCACAGGGGTGTGGGTGGGAGTTGAGGTTGTGGGTGAATCTGCCTTAGAGTGATTTTTCTGCAGAGTCTTTGCAGGCACCAGTTTCACAGCAGGCACGGCAACTGATTGTCTGTCTTTGGGCTCTGCTTTTGGGATAGGAGTGTCCTTGGATGGGGCTGATTTTGAGGCATGTGAGCCTGAGGCCTGCTTGTTGGCTTGATGACCCTGAGTGTCACCTCAAGGGCTTCTGCCTTTGCACTCCTGTATGACTTGTGTTTGTTTGGGGTATGGTGTCTGCGCTCTGTGCCGCTTGGGGTGCTTCTGTTGTGTGCTGCATGGTGAGTACCTGGAGTCTGAGGGCTGTGGTGTGTGGTCACTCTCGTCAGATGTTGCCACTGGCAGGGGGGTTGCCAAAGGGACTGGAGCTGGACTCTGAGCCTGTGACAGCTAAATGGCTGCTGTCACTGTGGAGGAAAAACACTGGACAGTTCTGTGTAGCCCACCCACACCCGAATTAATCCCCTCCATGAAGGCAACTACCTGTGCCAACTTCTTGTCATGGTCTTGGAAGGCATTCAGGCGAGTTGTCTGACCCACACACAACAGCTGGCACAAAAGGTCCAGAGCCTCAACACTGAGGGCAGCAGGGGAGACAGGAACACGGGCAGCGGTGCCTGGGGAAGGACCCTCTTCCCTATTTACTGCTGCGGGCACGTGCAGCATTAGTGGAAGTAGCTGTGGGGGTTGGCACTGGATGATGTGTGTTGGAATAGGAGGCAGATTTCCCACTCCCTGTGCCTGCCAACATCAATGAGTCACCGCGGGTGTCAAATGACGTTGAGGTTGGTCTTTCTGGGTGTGATTCTTCAAGGGCACTCCTGTGCCTCTCCGAGGCGCTGGCCACATCAGTGTCAGTGAGATCATGTGTAGCAGTCGTGCAAGATGCCTCACCACTGGTGTCCGTCCAATATCCTACAAACATTATATGCAAACAAAGCACAAAACAATATGATGATATCCCCATGTTGCACAACCCCCTGTGCAGTCTGCATGTGCAACCTTAATGCAAAAATCAAAAGATGCATGGTAACATGCAGACTTGGAATTTATGACCCATGTGATGTTCACACAGCCAAATATCTTGCCCGTGCCGCCATGTGACCTGACGTACAGATTCCTGTAAGCATACCTAGGTGCCTGTAGGTGAAAAAGAGGTATATATCAACATGTTTCCACAGTCACATACGGAGTCACTTTAAGGGGACAACACAGATGCAGGCTCCAAAATGTCCCTGTGCAACAACCATAATCTCCTGCTATCCACCATGTCGTGCTTTGAAGCACAACTACAGTTGCACAGTGGTGTCAGATGTGTAGTTCAGATAATTTCAAGGTCAGGCACTGCACTGCACACATCGACGACAGCACACTAAGATGAGGCACACTGCTGTTTAATGCCCAGTGATGTCATTGCCAAGATGCGAGCTATTAGTGGTGTCCTGCTGCTCCTGCGCGCCAACCTGCCAATCCGAGGGAGCAGCCCCAGCGTCATCTCTGCCACGTTTTTGCTCAGCCAGCAGATGTCATCCCACCTCTAGTGATAGTGTGTGTGCCGTCAGTGGGAGATGCCCAGAGCCCACACCTTGCGTGCAATGACCCTCCAGATGGTCTTACGCTGGTGGACTTTAAGCTGCAGGTATGGGAGACAAGAGGATGAAATATCAGTAACACTGGGTTATGGCCCACTGTGTCTCAGTACAGGGGCATGCACAGATGTAGCACAGCTATTCAGATATGTTCAGCAGAGGCCATACAGCATGACACATAGTACGTTAGCATAAGACAATCGTACCTAAATGCATGCAGGTGTGAGGATGGACACAGTCCCTGGCCATCTCATGTACATGCAGAATGCCAGCATAGAAAGCAATGTGATGAAGGCCCTCATCTGCAGTGCAGTTTGTGAGTGAGCAAGACATACATTACATTGTAAATGATATTTCTGGGCAGACTCACTGGGTCCAACAATGCACACCCCTCAATGTCCTTGGCATGTGAATGGCTCACTGTGTCATGGAGGTCACATTTAGGGACATGATCTCCTATTCCCACTCCCTTCTCACGAGGTCTGTCTTGAGCAATCCTCAGGCCTAAGATAGCTCATTGAGGAATAGGGTGGCAGACAACCCATATGCCTCACTCTGTCCATTCAGTGATGGGTCCCTGTCAAATTGGGCAGTAACTGTGCAGGCCAGGGGGGGCCACACTGATGTTAAACGTGGGCCATCTGAACAGTCACATGCATGTTCAATATGAGAGGGCAAACAGTGCCTACACATGCGAGTCAGTACACATAAGGAAAATAATGGAAGGGTGATGTTCCCGAAGTACAACAATCTGCTGTGTCATATGGGAATTTCCACCAAGAGTGTCAGCCTCAGTCAT
Source organism: Lissotriton helveticus (assembly GCF_964261635.1). Classification (NCBI taxonomy): domain Eukaryota; kingdom Metazoa; phylum Chordata; class Amphibia; order Caudata; family Salamandridae; genus Lissotriton; species Lissotriton helveticus. The sequence goes on from NC_136068.1 coordinate 769,257,226, forward strand.
TTCACCCTTGGGCATACTGCTCACAGATCCATGGTGGCAATACTAACTGAAACACACTTCTAGCAGTACCCTCTGGACTAAATGGACTAAATGTCTTTGTAATGTCACAAATGGGCATGAGAAAACCTCATCCATTAGCTCAGGCAATGTCTGTCCTTACTTCCACTTTCCAATCTAGCAGTGTCACTGTGTGGCTGCAAAAACACTGCAGGCCCCTCCCATCCTGAAATGCAGCATGGAAATGTGCAAAATGGTCAAGAAACCCCATTTTCCTGAATTCAGCAGGCTAGACAGTGTCTCACACAGACCCACACTCTCAGGCACATACTGCAGCAGATCAACTTCATGTGTGCACTCCCTGCACTCCCCTACTCTCACTTTGAAACACTTACCATGACATCAGGAGCACCATATAGCCTCCCATACTGTGAGAGCACCTTGTACACCAGAACCTTCAGCTCCTTTGGGGTGAAGGGACGGGCCCTGATGTTCTCAGTCCTTGCCATCATTGGGTCCAGGAGACAGGAACAGCAGCAGTTGGTGGTGAAAAGTGTCAGTCAGCAGTGTCTAGAAGCAGTGGAAATGTGTGGGTCTCTCCCACACATATATAGCTCCCTGGGGTTGTTTCAGTGGTACTAAGCTGCTGCAATTGGTGTTCCAGGTCAGCTTTTTTCAAATGCGACCAATGACTGGCCCCACGATGGCGGAGCACGCCTACTGCGATTTTCAAGTGTGTATTTCAATCCTGCGATTGCTGTTCCCATTGGCTGCAAGGGCATGGGCATTGGCGGTGACACACCGCAGGGGCCAGGCGGTCGCTACTGCAATTGTGCATATTTCAATTGCATCCAATGACTGGCCCTGCAGTAGCGAAGCACGCCTACCGCGGTGTTCAAAAGTGCCTTAGTCTACCGCTATTGCGGTTCCCATTGGTTGAATGGGTATGGGCATTGCCGGTGACTCAGGCAGTCGCTTCCACGATTTGGCAGCATGACATTGGTGCCTATGGCTGTGATTGTGGTGGCGGAGCATGCCAACTGCCATTTCTAAATATGTATATCACTACCGTGATTGCTGTTCCCATTGGTTGAATGGGCATGGGCATTGGCAGTGACACACCGCGGGGCCCAGGCGGTCGCTACCGTGAGTTGGCAGCATGACATTGGTGACTATGGTCGTGATTGTGGTGACGGAGCATGCCAACCACCATTTCTCAATGTGTATATCACTACCGTGATTGCGGTTCCCATTGGTTGAATGGGCATGGGCATTGGCGGTGACATACCGCGTGGCCCAGGCGGTCTCTTCCACGATTTGGCAGCATGACATTGGTGCCTATGGCAGTGGTTGTGGTGGCGAAGCACACTTAGGGCGCCTATGGACACATCATCCTGTAGTAATGGCAATGGCCAATTCCCAACATTGAACAATGGACACTTACTATGAATCATGCCACTCGATATTTGAAGAAAATGGTATTGTTACATTTGACTCACTGATGACTATACATGCCATGTCAGTGCACAGGATGACATGCATTGCCATGTACTCCCTCACATGTCACTTATGATATTGTTGTGCATGTACACAGATCTGTGCTGTGATGGACTCTCCAATATGTATACATGTCAATGTGTGATATGGCTAAGCAACACATAGTGATGAAGGTCTGACTACATATGTGCCTATTTCACTGTGTACATTGCTTTGCTCATGTACATACTTGATCTTTATGCACACACTGTGCTCATTGTGTTGTTAATGTGTGCCCTGTTTGACTTACGCAAGAAGGTGTGGCAGGTACAGCAGCTACGTAGAAGCCCGAAGTGTTGCTGTTTCACACATGTGCTGTATCAACTACTCTCAGGGCTGGTTATGCAAGATGTTGAAATGTACCTTTTAGTATTCACATAGTCTGAATCTGTTTGGGGCTACTCACTCTGAGAATACTGGAGAAGTGTACTACTAGTTTAGCTCAAGGTGGCCCTACATGTAAGTTCTGCTGTAAGCTGAAGTTTGATGCCAGTCATTGTTGGCGCTGTGTCAGTCAAAACGTAAGATGTTGGACACATCTCATAGGGGAATGAATTGACATGTGTCCCCTTTCATCTTACCTAGGAGGCAACCAAATGTGCATCGCCCATTCACATTGCTTGCGTACATGGAGCATGAGGACATCATATGTGAATTCCATTTGGATCGACCTAACCTTCAAGCCCTATGTGGTCAGATGGAGCCACATCTGAGACCTCGCAGGACCTATCCGACTGCTTTGACACCAACGTGTAAGGTGAAAACGGCCCTGCAACTGGTTCATTCCAGTACATGGTTTCCAGCGCAGATGGGATCAGGACTGGACTGGGAACAGAAACCAGGCCTTGCAAACTGGTCAGCTGCCCCCCCCCCCCTGTGGAGAGGGGAGTGCAGCTGAGCAGTTTGCGAGGGCCGGTTTCAGCCGATTTGTGTTACAGGGGGCCGATATTGCCGACACCGGTAACAAAATTGACCCCCAGTGGGCCAAAACCGGTCCCCAACTTAGCGGCGTACCGGGGAATCGCCTGGTGCCCGCTAAGGCCAGTCCAGCCCTGGGTGGGATCTCTCAACCAATGTTCAGCATGGTGCTACGTGATATCCTGTCCTCTATGATGACCAACAAGGACAGCTACATCCATTTCCCCAGGAGACATGAATTGGCAGTTGTGAAGGGTGATTTTTTGTGACCTTGCCCACATCCCTAATGTTGTTGGTGCCATTGACTGCACACATGTAGGCCTTGTTCCACTACAGGCACTTGAACACATTTACAGGAACAGGAAGCAGTTCCATTCCATAATTGTGCAAGGGGTATGCCAAGCGGATATGATAATCTCCCATGTCTGTGCCAAAAAATTCTGGATCAGCCCATGACTCCTACATCCTGCGTAACAGCATTGTACCATAGCTGATGGCAAATCTGCATCCAGAGCATGCGTGGATTGTGGGTGAGTACGCAGAGTCAAGTAGCGTGCTATACATGTGACATGCTGTCCTCTGCCACAGTTATGTTTGAAAATTGTTCTGTGTATCTCACACCTAGGTGACTGCATATCCCAACCAGCCTTGGTTGCTGAGCCCACTGAGGACCATGGGTGAAGTCCGCTACAATGATGCCCATGGGAGGACACGTCGTGTGGTGGAGCGTTCTTTTGGCCTACTTAAGTCACGATTTTGCTACCTGGACAAGACCAGAGGTGCACTGATGTACTTCGCCAAAAGATGTGTCAGATCGTAGTTGCATGCTTCATGCTCCACAACCTGGCCTTGTGCAAAGAGATCCCCCTGATCCTGGGTGATGATGAGAAGCTAATGCCCCCGCCTGCAAACCCACATATGTCCAGTGAAGAGGATAGTGGAGAGGAGGAAGGTGTCGACCTGCGTCAACAGCTCATCAACCACTACTTCCCTTGAAGGTGAGTGAAAACGCACAACTGTCCCATCGTCTGCTGATTTTGTTGTTGGTGAAAAGGCCTAGGGGAGCTTTGTGACTGCTGCTTGTTGTTGGCTCTGTGCTGGCTGCTAATGTTTCTGGGACAGGGTATTTATGCACAGCTACAGGATGTCTATGTCGGTACTGTTGCTCATTGTAATGTGTGCAGATTTGAGTACCTTGATAACAAGATAACAAGTGTTGTGCAATGGCTGTGATGCCATCACCTGAAACGTGAATGTTGTTCTTTTGTGTTTTCATAGGTCCCTTCAGCCTCTCAATGCCTCAAAATAATCAGTGCTCCTAGTACATTGCAATCAGAGTCAACATTGTACATCCTGTGATAAACATTGAGCTGAAACGAAAACGTAGGTGTGCAAAGAGTGTTTATTTACAATTGATATATGTGACAGGGAGGTGAATATTTACAAAAAGGTGAAAAGGGAATCAAGGAGTTGTCAGTGATAGTAGAAGAGTCAATAGAGTAGTCACCACATTGATGTGGTGACACAGCCCAATAGACGCCTGCCATCAACATGGCACTGTGGGTAAGGACAGTCAACAAAGTCAATGGCAAGGTGAAGAAAGGTGCCATCATGGCTGGCTCCTTGACTGGGGTTTGGCTGGTGCTTTGCCACGTGATCCTCCATTGGTTTTCCTTGGGTGGCCCCTTGAGCGTTTGGCCTCTACTGCAGGCTCAGCGGTGTCTGAGGACTCACCCTCTCTGTGGCCGCAAGGGAGGTGGTGGGACTGTCATCCTACAGGCCACTGGAGGGAGGTTGAGCTGTTCTTCAGGCCGCAGGTCTGTCTCTTAGAACACCCACAAGCTGGCCCAAGAGGTCCACTATTTGGCCCATATGTGTGTCTATGGGCCTCAGTAGCAGGCAGAGCTCACGTAATTCTTCCAGAGCCTGGCCTGTGTGTCCCCGGGCTTGTTCATATGCCCCAAGGACTCTGGCAATGTTGGCCTGGTTTTCGGTCCCAGTGTGCGGTTGATTTTGTCACCCAGTTGCCCTACCACCTGCCATGCTGTCTCAGACCTGTGGCGTCACCCCTCGACGCACCCGCATACTCTCCCTGCCCTCCTCAGATTGTGGGGTGAGGTGGGCATCCTCTGAGGCAGGGACAGTGTTGCAGGCAGCACTGGTGGTGGTGGTGGAGGCCGCACAGGTTGTTCCATCAGGGGTCAGCGCAGTTGTTGTTGCTGAGGTGGTAGGGGTGGGGACAGTGGGGGCCTGGGACCTGGTGTGCCCTGGCATGCCTGATGGGTCGTCTTCTGGTTACGCATCCACGGAATCTAGGGAGTCTGTATCAGAGAGTCCATGTTCCGGGGGGGGGGGCAGACTGGCTCTGCAGGTTGGTGTTGTCATCTGCAGCAGTCAGTTATTGGTTACCTGAGGAACAGAGGAGAAATGGTAATTGAAATGCACCCCACATGCTTGGTGTTAGATGTTTGGATGCTACATGTTATACACCACACAGTTTGCATTGACATCAATTTGTATGGCTGCACGGTACTGAGCACCATGACATGATGTGGAGGTACATAAAATACTTGACGATGGTGTGACTTGTCAATAGATTTGTGTATCAAGAGAGAGAGAGAGGACCAGAAAGCTAGTCCATATCCCCGGGTTTATATGTAGTTAATCAAAAGGAGACTAGCTTGAAATAGACAAAGTTAACAAAAATTAATTTAATTTTTAGTTCAAGGACTCAAGTATGTTTTGTCACGGGTTAGTGGCACCTGGTAGGTGTGCTCATGAAGCCCTCACCCACCAACCTAGTTGGTGGCATGCTTCATCATCGGGCCCACCCAGTGACACCTAGCGTGTCCCGGGTGTGCTTCGACGCCTGATTACAGCGAAGCAGGTATGTCGCTGAGTGTGCGGTGAAGAGTGTTATGGAAAGTGGGTTAAAACTGCTTGGCGGGGATCCCAGTGCCCGGAGGCAAATTAGACTTTAATAGTTGGGTCACCGTCAGCGGTTAAAATAAGGCTGTTGGATGTTAGAGGCGAGTTACGACCTCTCACATCCTGGAATGTGTCAACATGTTTCAGCCAGTGCCTTATGACTATGCTGGCTTTCTTCAGGACGGGTTAAAATACGTGTATGTGATTAAAACTAGTGGGTGTATACTACAGACTATGTGTATACACGCCCTAAAGTGTTTTTCTATGTGTGAGAGGGGGATTCCCTTCTCAAAACACCTGTACATATAACATATAAAGACAAGGACAACGACATACAAGGAAAAAGGAGAGTCACTTGACTGTATAGCAGTGTATACATCTGGTTGCCGACTTTATAGCGTTGTTGGTGCTGGCTATAAGCGGCTATAGTGTAATGGTATTGGTGATACCATTATTGTGGGGTTCGCACTGGATTTCGAGGGTGAAGTGGCTAAAACACGGTATGTACATAAATAGTGCATTAGTGGTAGAAAAAGAAGAAGAAAACGCAAGAATTCTTTCTTACGCTAGTTTTGGAAATGTGCTACTTCATGGTTGAGAAGTGGCAAGGGTTGACCCTGTGGGGTAAAAACAAGGATTTTGCCACTTAGACTTAGAGGAGACCTGTGGGAGAGAAAAGCGCTTACCAGTGATGAAGATGGTCGATCATCATACTCACAGAATTGCTGGCCAGAGCCTGCTTTGGACCTGTAGTGCCTCCTTCGCAGAACCGGTGAGTAATGGCCATTGTGGTGGAGGTTTTATACTGTTGTTGATTGTATGATTGTTATCACCTGCATAGTAGGGGAAAGGGTAGAGAAACTCGATCTGCCGAGTCATTGCGCTCGCGAGGGCGCTCAGGTGCGTGAAGAGCAGTGGTGAGTCTTCGCGCATGCGTGGTACAGAGCGTTGGCATAGCGCATGCGCGGAAAGTAGTGTTATCTACGCGCATTCGCGCATGCGTAGTACAGAGCGTTGGCATAGCGCATGCGCCGAAGGTAGTGTTATCTCCGCGCATGCGCGCACTAGGAGCGTGCGCGCGCTGTGTATTCGCGCATGTGTTGGGAGGGGATATATGACGTTACAACGCGGACTTTTACCACGCAGACCATTACCACGCATTTTTTACAACGCAGGACCCTTTACCACGCATACCATTACAACGCTGGTATTTACAACGCAGGTACTATTACAACGCATACCATTAAAACGTAAGTATAGGTAAGTAAATAATATGGTAAAATAATTATTAATAATATTTTTTAAAATTAATAAATTATTATTTTAATATTTAATATTTTAATTATTTATATTAATATTTAATTATTAATTTTTAAATATATATGTTAAAAATACCCCTGTACCCCAAAACCCAAACCCAGCCCTAAAACCTAAAAATACCCCTGAACCCCAAAACCCAAACCCAGCCCTGAACCCTAAAAATACCCCTGTACCCCAAAAACTGAAAACTGACCCTGAACCCTAAAAATACCCCTGCACCCCAAAAACTGAAAACTGACCCTGAACCCTAAAAATACCCCTGTACCCCAAAAACTGAAAACTGACCCTGAACCCTAAAAATGACCCTGAACCCTAAAAATACCCCTGTACCCCAAAAACTGAAAACTGACCCTGAACCCTAAAAATACCCCTGTACCCCAAAAACTGAAAACTGACCCTGAACCCTAAAAATACCCCTGTACCCCAAAAACTGAAAACTGACCCTGAACCCTAAAAATACCCCTGTACCCAAAAACTGAAAACTGACCCTGAACCCTAAAAATACCCCTTCACCCAAAAACTGAAAACTGACCCTGAACCCTAAAAATACCCATTTACCCAAAACCCAAACCTAAAATATTTTAAATAAAATTATATACTTACCAATACTTACGTTGTAATGGTATGCGTTGTAAAAGTACCTGCGTTGTAAATACCAGCGTTGTAATGGTATGCGTGGTCAAGGTTCCTGCGTTGTAAAAGTTGCGTGGTAAAGGTAGGTCGTGGTAAAAGTTGCGTGGTAAAGGTTGTATACCGTTGGGAGGTGATTAATGCATTTGCAAGTGTCTAATAAGTGCCGCCTGGGAACATTTCAGTGGTATGTTCGGATTTTGGTGGCACAGAGTCAGAGCCATAGACACGGGTGGGATTTATAACAACAGTATTTGACGGCGTGAGGCTCTATCCTCAAGGGGATACATACAAGGGGCTTCTAGTAGGGTCAGGATGGTGGGGACACAGTCTAAAGGTCACGTGTATGCCAGGGAGTTCCAGGGGATGGCATCGTTAAGACCATCGGTAGCTGTTGAAAGGCGATATATCCATCGCTGCTCTTTGCCCAGGAGTTTCTTGTCATTCTCAATGGTACTTTCGGGGATTTGCTCAATCACCGTCCAGTTCAAGTCATTGGGTGTGTGACAGTGGGTGATGAAGTGATTAGTTAGTTTGCTCACATTTTTCTTGCATCTTATGGTACTTCGATGCTCGGGTTTTCTGGTTTTGATTTTCCGTGTGGTCATCCCCACGTAACGGAGGCCACATGTGCAGGTCAGGAGGTATATTACATTACACGAGTTGCAATTGGTGTGGTTGAATTGGGTCCAGATTTTATTGGGCTCGAGGTTCAGAGTTTTGGTGTGTGTAGTCAGGTGACACACACTGCAGTCATTGCAGGGGTAGTGTCCGATGACTTTGGGCAGTCCCCATGCATTCAGAACAGTGTTCATAGGTTGTTTGAGCGGTGGTCTGGGTCGGGTGCTCACCAGTTGGTCCTTTAGGTTCTTGTTCCTCTTGTAGGCAAATCTTGGTGTGTCCCATTTCCTTTGGCCAGAGTTGATTATCCTCCAATGTCTTTTAATGATTTTTGCTACTTCGTTTGACGCCGTGTTGTAGGTGGTAACACAGGTAATGGGTTGTTCCTGATCCTCCTTTACGTGGGTCTCAAGGAGGGCGTCACGGTTCTGATTTCTCGCCCTTTTCTGGGTTTTACGGACGATGTTTTTAGGATAGCCACGGTTTTCTAGTTTTGTGGCCAGGTCGGCTGATTGTGATTTATAGTCACTCACGTTGGTGCAGTTTCTCCGTATTCGTAGGAACTGGCCAAACGGTAGGTTTTCCTTGAGAGGGCGGGGGTGGAAGCTTGTGAAATGAAGCAACGCATTCCTTGCGGTTGGTTTGTAGTATGTTGTCGTAATCAGGGTCCCATCTTTTGCTCTGATGTCCAGATCTAGGAAGGGAAGTAGCTCATTGCTAGCTGTGCTGGTGAAATTCAGATATTGATCCCTGGTGTTGAGCCAGATCATGAATCTGTCAAGGTCAGTCTGAGAACCCTGCCAAATAACCAGGATATCATCAATGTATCTGTGCCATTTTAGGATGTGATGGTTAAACGGATTAGTGGCCGCAGCGATGTTGGTGCTTTCAAAGTGGTGTACGTACAATCCTGCCATGCTGGGGGCAAAAACGCTGCCCATGGATGTTCCATTCGTTTGTAAATAGAAGTTGCCTTCGTATTCAAAGTAATTTCGTTTAAGGGCCAGGGTAGCACACGCTAGTATGAAATCCCTAGGGGTGTGGTAGGGCCAGGGGGATTCCATTAGGACGTCGTGAAGAACTTTCAAAGTTGCGTCCTGGGGGAGACTGGTGTATAGACTCTCCACATCTAACCCCACCAAGAGTTGGGTGTCAGGGTTGAAATCCATTTTGTCTATGACCTGTAACAAATGTTTAGTGTCTTTTATGTACGTCGGTGTTTTTTGCACCAAGGGGTTTAGGAAAAAGTCACAATATCGTGACAATGGTTCCAAAAGGGAGTTTATGCCTGACACGATGGGTCTGCCAGGAGGGGGAGTTTTGCCCTTATGTACCTTAGGTACTGTGTAAAAGTACGGGGTCCTCGTGTGTTCAGGACATAGATATTCGGCTTCCTGTTTGGAGATATGTTCTGCATCCGCTGCCCTCTTGACAAGTTCATGGATAGTTGTCCGTAGTTCTTCGGATGGGTCCTGTTCCAATCTGCGAGGGGCCTTCTAGTAACCAACGCACCCAGAATCTTCCTCGATGACCCAGCCTTCAGGAAAGATTGGGCCCAGATCGCCTGGCACTGCACCAGGGACTGGATAATACTCATTATAAAAACCTCAAAACGATTATCAGATGCCATCATGATCGAAATCCAGACCACAGAAAGCCACTTCAAAGCTACCATTACTGCATTTAAGGAAAAACTGGATGACCAAAACAGAGAAATTAATGAGTACAAGGAGTACCTAACTCAAGCGAAAATCAAAAAATTTGACAAAGATTTGAAAAAATTCAGCTATGCCAAAGTGTACCCTTACTCAGAAGAGGACTACACACCACAAACTAGTAACACTAAGATGTCAAACTCCTCTGGAGATGACAGCTCCGTTTCCAGCAATTCAAGCAGCGGCTCACAAAAACGAGGAGGAGGAGGTAGAGGAATGAGAGGACAACACTGGCCAAACAACTGGCAAGGAGGACAACATTGTAACTTCTACGGTTTTCCACCAAACATGGGTCACATGCAGAATCCCTACTATGGCTTCCCTCCCATGTACCCCCCGGGACCAATGCCTCTATTTGCAGGCAACCAGGGCCCGCATATTCCTTTTTTAGGACAGGGCCGAAGAGCTCGGGCCGACGAAGACCAAACCAACAACACACACAGGTCCAGTGGACCGGGACAGAGAACCCAGTGAGTTTGAACACACGCCAGAAGGCGAAGGAAGCAACCCCAGGGCCGAGCAAACCCTAAACCCTATCAACCGACCATCGCTGGTATTCAATCTATCCAGTACCCCATTGTCCCACAGAGAACAGTCAGTCCTGGAGAAGGGACTGTCGTTTGTGCCAACCACCAGACTCGACAAATTCCAATTACATGTTGAACTGGCACAGTTTTTTTAGAAAGCTCAAATTGAAGTCTTTCTTTGAAAAACCAACCCCAGGAATTGAACAACCTCACGAAAACCCCAACATCACCGGTCTTAGAACCAAATCTACATTTGTCCCTCCTCCCTCCACCATCCCTCCCGAGATCACAACGTTCGAACAAGCTGTGTACCATGACATTGAGAACCTGAACCCAACCAACCATTTCAACAATCTGTCCTGGGAAGACAGACAAACCATACAGCGCCTACAAAACAACCCCACACTTGTCATTAAACCGGCTGACAAGGGGGGAGGCATCGTCCTACAGGACAAGAAAGACTATGACACCGAGTGTCGCAGACTTTTAAGCGACAACAGGAACTATCGCAGATTGGAACAGGACCCATCCGAAGAACTACGGACAACTATCCATGAACTTGTCAAGAGGGCAGCGGATGCAGAACATATCTCCAAACAGGAAGCCGAATATCTATGTCCTGAACACACGAGGACCCCGTACTTTTACACAGTACCTAAGGTACATAAGGTTCAAAACTCCCCCTCCTGGCAGACCCATCGTGTCAGGCATAAACTCCCTTTTGGAACCATTGTCACGATATTGTGACTTTTTCCTAAACCCCTTGGTGCAAAAAACACCGACGTACATAAAAGACACTAAACATTTGTTACAGGTCATCGACAAAATGGATTTCAACCCTGACACCCAACTCTTGGTGGGGTTAGATGTGGAGAGTCTATACACCAGTCTCCCCCAGGACGCAACTTTGAAAGTTCTTCACGACGTCCTAATGGAATCCCCCTGGCCCTACCACACCCCTAGGGATTTCATACTAGCGTGTGCTACCCTGGCCCTTAAACGAAATTACTTTGAATACGAAGGCAACTTCTATTTACAAACGAATGGAACATCCATGGGCAGCGTTTTTGCCCCCAGCGTGGCAGGATTGTACGTACACCACTTTGAAAGCACCAACATCGCTGCGGCCACTAATCCGTTTAACCATCACATCCTAAAATGGCACAGATACATTGATGATATCCTGGTTATTTGGCAGGGTTCTCAGACTGACCTTGACAGATTCATGATCTGGCTCAACACCAGGGATCAATATCTGAATTTCACCAGCACAGCTAGCAATGAGCTACTTCCCTTCCTAGATCTGGACATCAGAGCAAAAGATGGGACCCTGATTACGACAACATACTACAAACCAACCGCAAGGAATGCGTTGTTTCATTTCACAAGCTTCCACCCCCGCCCTCTCAAGGAAAACCTACCGTTTGGCCAGTTCCTACGAATACGGAGAAACTGCACCAACGTGAGTGACTATAAATCACAATCAGCCGACCTGGCCACAAAACTAGAAAACCGTGGCTATCCTAAAAACATCGTCCGTAAAACCCAGAAAAGGGCGAGAAATCAGAACCGTGACGCCCTCCTTGAGACCCACGTAAAGGAGGATCAGGAACAACCCATTACCTGTGTTACCACCTACAACACGGCGTCAAACGAAGTAGCAAAAATCATTAAAAGACATTGGAGGATAATCAACTCTGGCCAAAGGAAATGGGACACACCAAGATTTGCCTACAAGAGGAACAAGAACCTAAAGGACCAACTGGTGAGCACCCGACCCAGACCACCGCTCAAACAACCTATGAACACTGTTCTGAATGCATGGGGACTGCGTAAAGTCATCGGACACTACCCCTACAATGACTGCAGTGTGTGTCACCTGACTACACACACCAAAACTCTGAACCTCGAGCCCAATAAAATCTGGACCCAACTCAACCACACCAATTGCAACTCGCGTAATGTAATATACCTCCTGACCTGCACATGTGGCCTCCGTTATGTGGGGATGACCACACGGAAAATCAAAACCAGAATAACCGAGCATCGAAGTACCATAAGATGCAAGAAAAATGTGAGCAAACTAACTAATCACTTCATCACCCACTGTCACACACCCAATGACTTGAACTGGATGGTGATTGAGCAAATCCCCGAAAGTACCATTGAGAATGACAAGAAACTCCTGGGCAAAGAGCAGCGATGGATATATCGCCTTTCAACAGCTACCGATGGTCTTAACGATGCCATCCCCTGGAACTCCCTGGCATACACGTGACCTTTAGACTGTGTCCCCACCATCCTGACCCTACTAGAAGCCCCTTGTATGTATCCCCTTGAGGATAGAGCCCCACGCCGTCAAATACTGTTGTTATAAATCCCACCCGTGTCTATGGCTCTGACACTGTGCCACCAAAATCCGAACATACCACTGAAATGTTCCCAGGCGGCACTTATTAGACACTTGCAAATGCATTAATCACCTCCCAACACATGCGCGAATACACAGCGCGCGCACGCTCCTAGTGCGCGCATGCGCGGAGATAACACTACCTTCCGCGCATGCGCTATGCCAACGCTCTGTACTACGCATGCGCGAATGCGTGTAGATAACACTACTTTCCGCGCATGCGCTATGCCAACGCTCTGTACCACGCATGCGCGAAGACTCACCACTGCTCTTCACGCACCTGAGCGCCCTCGCGAGCGCAATGACTCGGCAGATCGAGTCTCTCTACCCTTTCCCCTACTATGCAGGTGATAACAATCATACAATCAACAACAGTATAAAACCTCCACCACAATGGCCATTACTCACCGGTTCTGCGAAGGAGGCACTACAGGTCCAAAGCAGGCTCTGGCCAGCAATTCTGTGAGTATGATGATCGACCATCTTCATCACTGGTAAGCGCTTTTTTCTCCCACAGGTCTCCTCTAAGTCTAAGTGGCAAAATCCTTGTTTTTACCCCACAGGGTCAACCCTTGCCACTTCTCAACCATGAAGTAGCACATTTCCAAAACTAGCGTAAGAAAGAATTCTTGCGTTTTCTTCTTCTTTTTCTACCACTAATGCACTATTTATGTACATACCGTGTTTTAGCCACTTCACCCTCGAAATCCAGTGCGAACCCCACAATAATGGTATCACCAATACCATTACACTATAGCCGCTTATAGCCAGCACCAACAACGCTATAAAGTCGGCAACCAGATGTATACACTGCTATACAGTCAAGTGACTCTCCTTTTTCCTTGTATGTCTTTGTCCTTGTCTTTATATGTTATATGTACAGGTGTTTTGAGAAGGGAATCCCCCTCTCACACATAGAAAAACACTTTAGGGCGTGTATACACATAGTCTGTAGTATACACCCACTAGTTTTAATCACATACACGTATTTTAACCCGTCCTGAAGAAAGCCAGCATAGTCATAAGGCACTGGCTGAAACATGTTGACACATTCCAGGATGTGAGAGGTCGTAACTCGCCTCTAACATCCAACAGCCTTATTTTAACCGCTGACGGTGACCCAACTATTAAAGTCTAATTTGCCTCCGGGCACTGGGATCCCCGCCAAGCCGTTTTAACCCACTTTCCATAACACTCTTCACCGCACACTCAGCGACATACCTGCTCCGCTGTAATCAGGCGTCGAAGCACACCCGGGACACGCTAGGTGTCACTGGGTGGGCCCGATGATGAAGCATGCCACCAACTAGGTTGGTGGGTGAGGGCTTCATGAGCACACCTACCAGGTGCCACTAACCCGTGACAAAACATACTTGAGTCCTTGAACTAAAAATTAAATAAATTTTTGTTAACTTTGTCTATTTCAAGCTAGTCTCCTTTTGATTAACTAGTTGTCAATAGATACCACGTGCCACGTATAGATTGTGTGATTACAAAGATATGTCGTCATCTAACGCGACTAACTGCACAACAACTTTATGTGAAGCATCTTTGTTGTTTACTCTGCATGGAAGACATTACATCTGAGCATGAACTTGCCATTGTAATCTAATGCATACCTTTGTCATATCATGTGCATTGCTTTCTTTTTACTACTGACCATGCACAACTAGGCTAACGGAAGAATATATCTCTAGATTAACAAATCTACAACAGAATCTAGATCTAGAGACAGCAAGGGGTCAGAGCCTAGACTGGTACGTAAGAAAAATTGAGGAGGTGGTCCAAATACTCAGCAAGGGACTAAAAAATGGAAATAGTGGTAAAAATAAAAATAAATCGAACATTCTAAAAACGGAGAAATTGACTGGCTGGTTCACAAGGGAATGTCAGGAGAAAAAAAGAGAAATTAGGAGAATTGCACGCCGTAAACCTTTAAAGAGGGATCAGGGCAGGGTAAATGCCCTAGTGGCCTTAAAAAGAGAATATAACATGCTTATTAGGAGGGCAAAAAGGGAATTTAAAGAGGGATGCTGGCTAAAATTACTCGAGGCAATCGAAACGAGGAACTCACACAAGTGCTGGAAGTTAGTGCATTCAGCAGCAGACCGCCAGCCAGGGGTAATGAATTGTATAGTAGAAGAAGCAGCATGGGAGGAGTATTTACAGGATCTGTATAGCCCCGGGACTAACCGGGAAGAGAATCTGTACACAGACTGGAGCGGGTCTGGTAGTAGATATAAAACCCGATTTTTCAGTCACGGAGGTTAAAAAAACGATAAAGGGCTTGAATCTCACAAGAGCGGCAGGCCCGGATAACCTCCCGGCTCAGATAATGAAAACTCATTCAGACTGGTGGGCGGAATTTTTTGCAAACATTTTCGAAGTTATCCTAGACACTGGGATACTCCCCGATAACTGGAAAGGGGCAATAATAAGGCCCATACACAAGAAAGGGGATATGCACAACCCGAAAAACTATAGATGAATTAATCTACTTGACATTGGGGAGAAGATATTCGCGAAAATAGTGCTAGGTAAACTAAAAAACTGGGTAGAAGAGAACTCAATCACCCCGGTGGAACAGGGGTGTTTTAAAGAAGGGCACTCCACAGTGGACCACTGTTGTGCACTTTGGGCTCTTGCCCGGAAGTCGATAGAACAAAAGGGGAACTTGTTCTGCTGTTTTGTCGACTTCCGGGCAGCCTTTGATTCGGTGGACCGCGTGAAATTATGGGAGTGCATGATCAAATATGATATCCCTGTTTGCATACTAGAAATTTTAAAAGAATTACATAGAGGAAACTGGGCCCAAGTAATTAAAGACACACATGGGGCATTGACGAGGAAAATAGAAATAGGGAATGGGCTGAGACGGGGCTGCGTCTTAGCCCCTCTCCTCTTTTCAATTTTCTTAGCAGACTTGCCAGCAGCATTGGAGGTGGAATAGAGCACAAGCCCCAGAATGAGTGGAATAAAGGTCTCAAGCCTGTTGTACGCAGATGACCTAGTGATTACTGCCCAGACAGAGCTTGGGTTACAGAGAAAACTAAACGCTTTCAATGAATACTGTAAGGGTAAATTGTTGACAGTAAACATGGAAAAAGCAAAGATCCTGTTGCAGGGTTTCTGTACTCACACAGAACTGTGCACAGAGGAGTGGAACCTCGGCAAATTAGGATGTCCCAAAACTTACCTTAGCAACCAACTCACCCCTTACCGAGCTAGCTACAGTGTCTCATTGGACATATCAAACTCCCAATGTTTAGACAAACCAGAACATGAACTTACAGTACCTCAGGGTACGTGGGACTCATGAACACTCTTTTGTTATATTATCATTACAAACCAGAACATGGAGTAAAGAAGACACATGTGCATTTGAAATGTTTATTTACTAATGCCGTCTTCTCAGGCGCAGTATCTTAGATAATACAAGTATACTTATTATCAGTATCAAAATTATCAGCATAGTTACTAAGACATAAAAAGCGAATGGTGACAGCATGTTAACATGCTGTAATGAATAAGAGTTAACAACACTTATATCTCACCCTCCCTAACACATATATTATATTATTAGCTAAGAAGGTCTCTTTGGGTTGTTTTAGGGCGGGCCCATACCTTAGTGTCCTAGCATGAAGGAATCACATCAGCATACACCAGCTCTCTCTGCATGTGCACCGCATCAAGTGTGTTAACAATTCTCGTGCAAAGCAATATCAATCCCGCCTCAAGCCCAAGTTGGCAAAGGCTGCATTTGTGTTATGACTATGAAGGCGTGGAGATCAGACCTCATAACAATTCCATATCGTGTTGCTCCTGAAACTTCAGCACTCTCCGTGCAGACATGGTTTATTAAACAAAACTGATATCAGAGCAATAACATATTATTCTCACATACACCACGGCAAACCACTAGGTTGAAAGCTAAGTCAACAATTAAGGGTCGTGTGCAGAAGTTGCAAGAAAGGAAAAATGGCATTTAAATCTCAAATGTACCTATGCTAACTTAACACGATATAAGGATATATAGGAGCTATACAACACCCCCCCATGATCCGAGAACGGACTAAATAAGATAACAGAAGTGCCATCACATGAGAGCAGAATCCAATTATAAACGAGCATGAATAAAAATTCAATTTATAAAAACTAATGCTAAAAAATAGCCCACAAGTATACTGTGGCTCAAGCCAATAGGCAAGCAAAAATAAAATGTCTTGACCAAAAGTCAATAAAATCAAGGAAATGCTATCAATCAGCATGTCAATTTGAGGCAGTGTCTATGATAAGACTGTATATGAAAAGTAAGCCGCAACAGCCTCCAGGAGGAAGTCACTGTCCTCATCCGAAAACAGTTCAGCCATCCAATTTAAAAGATGAAAGGAACATACGTGATCTTCCAGCACCGGATCCTCTATAACCATCAGAGGACAGCTCGGTGGGTTTTCAAGAAAACTTCGTTCCAAGAAATTTTGCGCTGCCGACAACACATCCCAGGGACCCATTAGTCCATGTGCCACCGCCAAGGCCATAATCCTTTCGTCAGAACAAACCAACTCGTGAGCAATGATAGGACTCATCAGTTGATCAAAATCGACGTCAGAAGATATTGGTCCGCAGAGACACAAATCAATGGCCCAAAGGAAATCACAGGTCAGGCAGCGAAATACAGGCTGGACACAGGTGAAATAGGAGAACCGAAAAGATAATCCAAAAGCCGTGCTTAGAGTCGCCAACGGCAGTGTGCCATAATAATCAAGCATGCGGTTGCGAAACCGCGTCAGTAGCAGCTGAGCGTGGTCTTGCACAGGAAGGGCATCCATATTTAAAAAGGCAGAAAACCACCAATGCGCCAGCCGCTAATGCAAGTAAAAACGGGAACCCTCCAAATAAGGATGAAAAAATAGAATGGAAGAAGGCAGGGATGACTCCAAAAATCTTCTCAAAGGAAGTCACGAGACCACCGCTAACAACTTTAAAAAAATGTGCTAGGCCCGTTGTGGAGGATGCGTTAAAGATAGAACGGACCATGGCTCCGAAATGCAAAGGCAAATCAGTATTTAAAAGAGCCTGAACCTCCGTACGGGTGTTAGCAATGTGAAGCACGAAAGTTTCACGGGCCGAGCTCAAGGCCACCTCTTTCTGGGACAATAGAGCTCTTATTCTAGCCATGCCGCTGAATTCTGTTCCCAAGGTCGGTATCTGTGGCCAAATGGAAGACTCCCTATGTTCACGTGTGGGAGGATAAAGAACATTTCTGCAGCAAATAACTCGCTCACTAACCGTTACTATGAAAGCTATACCTTTAATTAAACCACAACAGTTTTCATTATTGAGCATTAAATAACTACCATTCTCTAACAATTTAAACGTGGGGATGATAGCAGGAACTGGCGTGCCCTGTAAAACGCAAGCCATATTCGGTCGGTCCTTGTTACATGAACCGTGTAACTGTATGTGTCTGCACATTAAAGAATGATCTGGCGTCTCAGTACACTCATCCCCTGTTAGATAAACTTCTTGTTCATCCTTGAAACATCTGTATGTGTATGGGAGTGACCAGACCTCATGAAGAAAACCGCTACCTAAGGGTTCAAAACGACCTATTGGCACATATTTCATACAATTTGAAAACTTATATAAAGCAAAAGGCAGTGTTATTAAACCGTGGATAAGCCACGTAGCAGTAGTGGCTTCTGCCACAGAAAAAGGTAAAGACTCCAATCTTTCAATATGGAGCATAGAAAAGGAAGCATCACGCATTGAAAGCAAGCGTTGTTTGTCTGTCAAATTAAACGGGGAAAATAAAGAGGAAACGTTCATGTATCCCCAGGGAACTTTACCCATTTTCAGAGTCTGAAGTGTCCATGCAAACTGCATGATTGACCGTAATTGATTTTGACCATGGTATAATACTGACACTTCATCATGCACAATATCAACAACAGACGACACAATATTATCTAATGTGTAAATTCTAGAGGAAAGCACGTTAATGCTATTGTCAACAACTCCAAGCACTTTCTCAAGATTCGCCTGATCAATAGCCCTAAGGCGTGAAGCGGCCTCAATCTGTGAGAGTTTCCAAATTTCATTGTAAACCCCATATAACCACCTTTTCGACCTGCCACTAGCTGGGCCTTTAATGAAATCATTCAAATCCACGTCTGCATTCAGTTTGGAAAGGTGATACTTAACCGCAGGTAAAGTTGAATGTTTCAGCCAAGCTTGACACAACTTGCCCACAGAGTAAGAGGTGACAGTATGACTCAAATCAAACCGGGGATCAGATCTAACAGTCTTAAAACCGTCAGATATATTCAAAAATCTTTTTTGGCAAGAATCAGCACTACGGTGCCAAAGCAGCCAACCCCTGGGATTCATACTGGAAATGTTAAAGGAGGAATTAAGAAGCAGAGCCTGTATATCTTTAATGGACAATTGAGTAAAATTACTCCAATTCTCATATTCCTCCAACTCCGGGAAAGACGGGGTGTTTAACCTTTTAGATGTAGCCAATCCAAAGCATGTGGTCTGGGAAATGGTTTCATTTAAAAACAACATATGATTCGGGATGAGACATGCACGGTGCAAAGCCTCAGTGCCTCGTACCTGCCAGGCCCTTGAACCCCAAACCGATTTAAGGTCTATGGTTTCCTTCCATAACTCATAGCCCCCAGTAACTAATTGATCTAGGAAGGCCTTCGAATACAACAATTTTGTATCGGTAAGTCTAACCTTGGACAGTGGCTGTTTGTGAAATTTAAAATAAAAGGACTCGGGATTGGACTGGTTAAAGTCAGTGAAATAAGTATACTTTTTAAGAAACGTTTCTGAACTCCCTTGTGTAGGAGCTGGGCAATGTTCCCACTGAGTAAAATTAACAGCATCCCTTCGGGAAGATGTTTTGTGTAAGAAGTGATTGCCATAATGTTGGTAACAGAACAATTCACCATAATTAGCAGATTCTAAATATAAATCCTCAGCATCAAAAGCAGCATAGTATTTCAAATCAGAAAACAAACTTTCCACAGCATTAACATCCCAATCATCAGAACGAATGTTTTGTTTCACCACATCCCCCATATTCACTCTAAGTACATTAGGAACATTAACGACTTCCGTTGGGCCATGAATTTGAAACCGAACTGCATCCCACGCGATTCGATCCAGAACAGGCCATGCTGTGATGTTAACCAAAGTCAAGTCTCTTTTTAATCTGTGTGTAGAATGTGAAGAGGAAAGTGGGGCCAAAGTTCCATTTAAATGAGTAATGCAAGTTCTCTCCTCGACATAGTGTCCATTCATAATCCGAAAAAAATAAAACACAAAACCAATTGACATAAAAAGGTAAACCGAAAAAAGGACCAGCCAAATGTATATCCAAGGAGGAATCAAAAAATGTTTTTTAAACAGGCTAGCATATACCGCAATTTGAGAGGGTTTTTTCGAGGCAAGAGAAGCAGAGTCAAATGAAAATCTGGATTCCGTGGCTAAACGAGCTTGCAGGTCAGGCATGGACAAATCAGTGGGGTATGTATAGTCTGTCTCATCCATGTTAGTTCCGGGCAAATTATTTAATAATGGACTGGAAACAGCAGGTAATTCGATGGCCACTTCAGGTTCAATATTAGAGGCAGTGGGCATAATTGAATTTCTCACAATGGAAGGACAGGAAACAGCCGGTGTCATGCTAAGAAGAATCGGCCACTCTGTGTATCTTGACATTGTCAATAGAAATAAACCTGTTTTCCTTACGACCTGGAAGTGGTGGTAAAATGACTGTTCTTGTGCCCTTCACTCCAAGCACCGGGACTGGAGCTCGATAGGAGGGACCAAACTCTTTCTTGTTGTCGATCTTCTCTCGAACCAGTTCTCCAACTTGGGGTAGCCAGCCAACTACCGGGATCAGCAACGCATCATCCGGTGT
The DNA here is from genome assembly GCF_964261635.1 of Lissotriton helveticus. Taxonomy (NCBI): domain Eukaryota; kingdom Metazoa; phylum Chordata; class Amphibia; order Caudata; family Salamandridae; genus Lissotriton; species Lissotriton helveticus. Next base: position 769,277,764 of record NC_136068.1, read on the forward strand.
GGAGGGCAAATGTTCCTTAGCAAGAGTGTCTCTGGTCTTTTGTAGATTCTGTAAAACATTGCAATGTTCATCTGCGTCAAAGGAAGTGGCGCGAACCACAGAGTCTAGACCGTCAAGGTCAGGGACGTACATCTTGATGCCAAAGAGCATTTCGTATGGGGTCCGCCCACCCAGAGACCTTCTAGGGAGATTATTAAGAGCACGCTGCACGCCATAGAGGTGAGCCAGCCAGTTTCTGCCAGTGCCTATAACTCGGGCTGTCAAAGATTGCTTTAAATCACGGTTCATTCGTTCAACTACACTATTACCCTCAGGTCTGTAGGGTGACGAAAACTTGACTTGGACCCCCATCGAAATCATGGCATCCTTATACGCCTTAGAGGCGAAAGCCGGACCCTGATCCGAATGGAAGGTACCACAGGCAAAAATCCCTATAAAGATACGCAAATCTCTAATGACAGTCCGTGAATCAGCGCTGCGATGTGGCCATACCCACACAAAGCGTGTGCATGAGTCAACTGCTACTAAGATGTATTTATACGCAGTATCAGATGAAAATGGACCGCAGTGATCTAAATAAACACAGCCTAGCGGTTTATTAGAAATGTACAACTGAGTCTGAGGCGGACGCGTAGCAGTTGAAGGTTTAATCTGCTGGCATATGTCACAAAGAAGGACATAATCACGCGTCTGTTTGTACAGTCCCCGCCACCAGAAACGTAATTGTAATTGAGTTACAGTGGCCGAGACGCCCGCATGCGCAGACGCCACACCTTCATGAGCCGCTGTAATCAAGTCTGCTCTGCGATCCGAGTTGGGAATCAGCCGTTCCCCAACATCAGGAATTGTCACAAAAGGAACCTTTTCGGGACTTAAGTGGTATTTATACTTCGAAGGGAATCCCGCAGGATGTTTACTTCCCTTCTCAGAGGCAGCAATCGCTGCCAAGATGTCGCTATCAATCTTGGTTTTAGACCTAGTAACTGCTGCAACTAAGTATGTAGATACTGCTGATTTCGCTGCTTCATCAGCAAGCGAGTTGCCAACAGCGTGAACTCCTACGCGCTGATGACCGAGAGTATGAATCACATAAACGAGTGGCAACATAGCCTTAAGCTCTGCCACTCGAACCCAGATCATTTTATGTTTTATTGTGCTACCCTTGGAATCATGAAAATCATTTTGAATCCAAAAGAACAAGTTTTCATTGTAAGACTGGACACAGTAGTAAGAATCACTTACAATTAGAGTAGTAACACTTGGATCTGCGTACTCCAAAGCTAGTAAGAGAGCACGAAGCTCTGCCAATTGTGCGGTGCAATCGCCCAGGGGCAACGTGTGTACCTCCCTGGAAATGAACTCATCATTCAACATAGCACCGACTACAATGGCGCATGCGGAAACGTAGGCATGTTTAGAGCCATGCGCAACCCGCGCCGACCCATCAGTGTAAATGATGCAATGGAAGTCCTCCAAAGGTCGCATCGCCAGAGGAGCAGGATGAACGAATTCATACTGCAAGTACTCTTGCGACCGTAAGGAAGCGTCAAAAATAAACATGACATCCGTGGATGACAATGACGCAGCCCACTGAATCCACCGAGGGTGCAAAGCCTTTGAATTTGGTACACTGGCTTTCGTGACTGCCTCCAAATGAGGACAGGGTGTTACCACTAGCATGCGTTTCCCCTGAGACAGTGCTCGTTCTTTTAGAATTGCCATCTGTACAGCAGTTAAAACCTTTTCCACTGTGGGAAACCGCATCTCAGCCGAAGTGTACAAGTGTGACTTGTAAGCAATAGGTACCGTGTCACCTTCATTAAAAGTGAGGTATGTGAAACCCACCGTCCCGGGAATTATTCTTATTACCAGGTTGGTGTGGTTATCACGAGTCAGTAAATATTTAGAAGCGAGCAGATCAGCCTGCAAGGATAGCAAAATGGCTGAATGCTCAGGCAGCCAGCATGATTTTGAGAAAGTTGGTTGTATCAAAGCATACAAAGGCTTGATACGCTGGGCATATTCCGGAATGTAAGTTCTGCCGAAATTCAAAAAGCCCAGTAAAGATTGTAATTTTTTCAGTGTTGTTGGAGCGCGCAATTGTGCGCACTTCTCTAAGAAGTGAGGAGCCAAACCTCTACCTTCATTGTTGAGCTCATAGCCCAAAAACAACACTGTGTGTTCAGCAATGTGCGATTTTGCAAAGTTAAATTTGTAACCCATGTCTGCGAAGTTGCAAACAACAGAATTTACACGACACAGATGCTCCCAAATATCGTCGTCTGTGAGATATATGTCATCCACATACGAAAAAGCATCAGGGTCGAGTGCCTCCAGAATAGAGACAATTCGAGCGGTAAATATACCAGGACTATTCTTGTAGCCCATTGGAAGACGCCGGAATTGCTTTTGGACTCCAGCGCTCGTAAAACTGGTCCATTGGGAGCTAAAGCTGTCCAATCTGTGGGCATAAAAACCATTGGATATGTCAAGCGTTGTCTTGAAACGCTTACGCACAAGACTATCCACTAGGGCAGAGCCGTGGGTATTCTGTACAGCACAGTTACGGCAATGCGAGTTTAAATGCCGGTAATCCAAAACCAAACGATATGATCCGTCAGGTTTGTTCACAGTAAAAAGGGGATTATTCATCGGTGACACACACGTTTCAATAACTCCCTGATATTCCAATTGTTCAAGGATTTCCGCGACGGAAGACTTTGCTTCACGCCGAATGGGATATTGAGGTTGAGGCTGCGGCTGAGACCGCAACGGAATTTCGTGGCAAGGCGACAATCTATCCCAACCACATTGGTTACGGTACAGAGCCGGCGCGAGAGCCCGAGCCCACTCTTCTGCAAAATGCTGCGCATGCTCTTTCGAGACAGTGTTCGCGAAACTGGGTAGGATCACCTCCTCCCCTCGCGGCGCCGCGAGCACAAAAGGTGGGGGCCAGTCAGCCTCCGAAAGTAAAATATCATATGTAGAAGATAGATTCTGCCAAAATACACCTTTAACGGTACGCTGTATGTCACCTTCAATTAACAGGACAATTTCATATAGTCTTTCAGGGGGAGCAAGTCTCGTATCCGCTGTTTCTATCACAACGTAGACATCAGTCGCTGTCACCCTCAGTAGTGGACGCAGCGCCTCTCTGACTATGGTTATCTCCGCCGCACTGTCCAGCAAGGTCAGAGCCCACGTCAGATTCCGAAGCCGCGTTCTCACTATCTGTGGCATATCGATGCGCTGTTAAGGCTGCAACTTTCTTTTTCGCAAACTGCGGACGCCTAGGCGTAGAATCCTCCTGCTTCACTGCGCCGTCCGTCTGGCGGGACTGACCACGTCCTTGTTGGCCACCACGTCCACGTCCACCCCCTCCTCCTCCACCGGTCTTCGGGGCCGATGTGTCCTGAAAGGAACGAGGAGAGCGTTGATCAGAACCCTGAAAATGATCAGGCGATTTAATCATCGCGCGGTCGCGCAAATCATAAACTTTTTCGGGTGGCGCAGGAGCTTGTATTGCAGGAAAAGGACCCTGAGTCTGCGTTGTCTGCTTCCCCTGTGTCTGTTTTTTAGGCCAATTCGGTTTCTTGGACTTGGGCTGGGCATCTGTCACTGCAGATTGTCCCTGTGGTTGTTTTTTCTCCTTAACCGGAAAATATTTCAGACCTCTACTTGTGCGGCCAATTGTTTTATAAGCGGCCACTACAATCTTTGCTAACTGGCGGGGTTTGTCGGCATCGGGCAGAGCAGCCAAAGCATTCGACACCTGAAAGTTAACTGCATCTCCTTTAACATTGGCGAGAATGAGATCACTTACAATCTCAAAAGAACCACACAGGCGCATACCCAATTCAACCGCTGCCTCTGGACCGTGATCATTCTGAACACGTCTAATGATTTCGGGCAGGGCAGTCATAGACGGGGTGCCGAAGCACCTTGTATAAACAGCCGCAAATGTTTTTCCCCAGCTTTCACAGTCAACAAGTTCAGGAGTTATATCCTTCGGTAGAGTAATCGTTAACATTCGATGTTTATCAGCAGGAGTAGAATTCGGAAAAACCGCCTCCAGTTGATCAAACTTCTCTGCTAGCCAGAATGGGAAGTCATCGTTGTCAACAGGACGCGCACCAAAAACCGAATTTACCATCACTGGATTGAGACGCATTCCGCCTCGTTCCATGGGAGCGGCCGCACCCCCCTGGGGACCACCAGGAAGATGTCGACCGATGTATTGCACTAAAGCACGAATCACGGAAATGGAAACTACATGTAGCCTGCGAATTTCTGCCAGGGTACAAGCCCCGTGATTCGGGTGCGGGGTAAAGCCACCCAACGCAGGCCAATTAGTACCTGGAATTGAGAGTGGACCTAACCTCGCAGGGGACAAAGAGTGGGGGAGGGCGCCATCAAACCAAACTCGATGCTGCCAATGATCAATAGGTATTTCCAATGCCCTGTACGGCGTATATTCAGCCGGGACATCCGAGGCGGTGTAGGAGTGGAACAAACCAGAATTAGCGTCCACAGCCGGAAACGTAACCCAAGAGTAAAACAACTCGTAAGGAAACGCCGGATCTGCACATACCACGAAAATCACAGCCATCCCATCTACTGGGACCTGGTACGTCTGAAGATGGTTGCGTACCGCTACGCGACTATGCTGTGCAATAGCCACCGCTGCCGCCATTACAGAATTGGAAACAAGAAAAAACAAAGAATACTTTGTAGCACAACTGGGTAGGAATTCAAAGAAACCGTTTAGGTAAGAATCAAGCTTGAATTAAGACCTATTTCAAAAAATAGGTAGGTTTCACCAACACCCCGTTTTCCGGAAACGGACGTGAAGGGGTTAAGGCATGAACGATAAACTACTCGAGTGTCATGATATAAGACCACCGAACACGTTGGGCGCCATGTTGCAGGGTTTCTGTACTCACACAGAACTGTGCACAGAGGAGTGGAACCTCGGCAAATTAGGATGTCCCAAAACTTACCTTAGCAACCAACTCACCCCTTACCGAGCTAGCTACAGTGTCTCATTGGACATATCAAACTCCCAATGTTTAGACAAACCAGAACATGAACTTACAGTACCTCAGGGTACGTGGGACTCATGAACACTCTTTTGTTATATTATCATTACAAACCAGAACATGGAGTAAAGAAGACACATGTGCATTTGAAATGTTTATTTACTAATGCCGTCTTCTCAGGCGCAGTATCTTAGATAATACAAGTATACTTATTATCAGTATCAAAATTATCAGCATAGTTACTAAGACATAAAAAGCGAATGGTGACAGCATGTTAACATGCTGTAATGAATAAGAGTTAACAACACTTATATCTCACCCTCCCTAACACATATATTATATTATTAGCTAAGAAGGTCTCTTTGGGTTGTTTTAGGGCGGGCCCATACCTTAGTGTCCTAGCATGAAGGAATCACATCAGCATACACCAGCTCTCTCTGCATGTGCACCGCATCAAGTGTGTTAACAATTCTCGTGCAAAGCAATATCAATCCCGCCTCAAGCCCAAGTTGGCAAAGGCTGCACTTGTGTTATGACTATGAAGGCGTGGAGATCAGACCTCATAACAATTCCATATCGTGTTGCTCCTGAAACTTCAGCACTCTCCGTGCAGACATGGTTTATTAAACAAAACTGATATCAGAGCAATAACATATTATTCTCACATACACCACGGCAAACCACTAGGTTGAAAGCTAAGTCAACAATTAAGGGTCGTGTGCAGAAGTTGCAAGAAAGGAAAAATGGCATTTAAATCTCAAATGTACCTATGCTAACTTAACACGATATAAGGATATATAGGAGCTATACAACAATCCTGTGTTTTGGAAAAAGGACCAAGAGCTTTAGCTGGTATCTAGATAAACAAAACTAGAAACGGTAAAAGAATATAAATACCTAGGTCTATGGTTTGAATCCTCTTTAAAATGGGACAAACATTTGGAACATCAAATTGCAAAAGCATCTTCTTCCATTTGTGGTTTGAAAAAAATTTCATAAAAACTATGGGGATAAGTCACACAAACCCCTGCTAAAGGTGTATGCAGCCATGATCCCCCCAAGTACTGTACGGAGCAGAGGTGCTCCTTTTTAGTGGTAAAGGAGGATGGGATCGGGAGGAAGGTAAGGCTTTAAAAATACTACTGTCACTGTCAAAGTCATCAATGATACAGGCAATTAGACTGGAAACAGGAATGATAGGATGGAATACCCAGGCTAAAACGGCGGTGGCAAGATTCTGGAAACGCCAAGCCCAAGGCGAAGCCCAAAAGGTTTCACATTGGTGTAGCAAAGAAATCCGTCACAGTAACCTAAGATGGGCGTTAGAGGCAAAAAGATAAATAAAGGAAATAATTTGGAGCTTAATGTGGGTGTAAATCAAAACTCATTAGATGTACACTTCTCGGAGAGTGCACTCAGAGCACAAGGAAGGGTGCATTCCAGAACGCAGGACTTAGGTTACCTGAGAAATAAAAAATCAGTCCAATATATGATAGAAGCATGGAAAAATGAGGCAGGGTACCCGTACTTAGAAACCCTGCCGAACTACGGATTTAGGTGGGACATTTTGAAAATCCGAATTGGTACCATCCCTTGGCTAATGGAGGGGAGAGTTAAGGCAGAAATGTTATATCCTGATGGGATATGCAAGTGTGGTCTGGGGTCCAAGTGTGAAATGTTGCACATTTTACTTGACTGTTTGACATGTGTGGAAGTGAGAAAACGGTTCTTACGACCCTTATTTATAAAATATGGCATAAGACTACGCGCCCATGCAATGAACTTACTGATAGGAATGGAAAATTTGGATATAGCAATCGCACTTGGTAACTATTTGAAAGGGGTCAACCTATTGGCGAGGGAAAAGCTTAATAAGGTATAGTGAGGAATCAACCTGTACTCCATCGCCAGCAATAATCAAAGGGTAAAAATCGAGGTGAGGCAAGTCCATAAGGTCCGATATTGTACTATAAATGAATAACGCTAAATGTAACAAACTTGCCTTATTTTAAAAGCTAACAATTTCCAGTTTTATGATGTATAGTGGGTTTTTTAAAATGTTAAAGATTTTATAAAGTAGAACATTCATGAAATGATTTTAGTATAGGAGTAGGTATGTGGAGCTGTACAGAAAGTAATTGCTGATTTTATAAATCTTTGTATTGTCTGATATTGATTCGTTTTGCATAATGTTCTGAATTTTATTCGATCTCAAGGTTTAAAGACTACGGTCTAAATAAACAGAGTTCCTCTCTCTCTACTGACCATGCTTGTTTTGTTTTCATATGGGCCTTAATGCTCTGTCCCCATGGCACTGACAGATATCGTTCTGTGCTGTGCATTATTGTGATCTGAATTTCTTAAATATGTGATTTGATGAGTCACACTTTGGTTTTTGTGACAGTTACATAAGCTTAGCTGTCTGCACACTGGAATTGGCTATTGGATTTATGCCACGTTTGGTGGGATGTGAGGCTGGTGTGGTCGTATGGCTCCATGCTTTTTGAGAGAATATTGGAGTGCATGCACTGTCTACTTACCTGTTCTGTGGCACATTTGTGGGGAATTTCAGACACATCTTTCTGGGTGTGTGGTGGAGTACTCCACCCTGCTCAGCTTTGGGACAAGGATGCCTGGTGGGAGTTGTGGTGCAGGCTTCCCAAACACAACCACCCCCTCCCTGTTAAGATTCATACCTACTTGTTAGGTCAAGGTGGGCAATGTAATGGCTGACACATGGTTGTGGGTGTGGGGAGTGCTCCATCCTTCTCAGGGGTGGGACAAGTTGGCATGAGATGGCTACCTACCTGTAAGTTTGGAGGGAGCAATGCAATGGCTGCCACATGCTTCTGGATGGGGGGAGTGCTCTACCCTGGTGTGCTTTGGGACAAGGGTGCCTGGTGGGAGTTGTAGTGCTGGCTTCCTAATTACAACACCCTCCTTGTGAAGATAGCTCCCTACCTGTAGGTTTGGTTGGTGAAATGCAATGGTTGCCACATGCTTCTGGGTGGGGGGTACAATGGCTGCCACATGCTTCTGGGTGGGGTGGTGGAGTGCTCCATCCTTGTATGCTTTGGGACAAGAGTGCCTGGTGGGAGTTGTAGTGCTGGCTTCCTATCCACAAACCCCTCCCTGTGAAGATGGCTGTCTACCTATACGTTTAGTTGGTGAAATACAATGGCTGCCACATGCTTCTGGGTGGGGGGAGTGCTCCATACTGGTGTGCTTTTGGAGAAGGGGGCCTGGTGGGAGTTGTAGTGCTGGCTTCCTATCCACAAACCCCCTTGCCTGTGAAGATGGCTACCTACCTGTAAGTTTGGTTGGTGAAATACAATGGCTGCCACATGCTTCTGGGTGGGGTGGGGGCGTGCTCCGTCCTTGTATGCTTTGGGACAAGGGGGTCTGGTGGGAGTTGTAGTGTCGCCTTTCTCACCACAAACCCTCCTCCCAGTTCAGATGGCTACCTACCTGTGAGTTTGGTTGGTAAAATACAATGACTGCCACATGCTTCTGGGTGGGGGAGTGCCCCATCCTAGTGTGCTTTGGGACAAGGGTGCCTGGTGGGAGTTGTAGTTCAGGCTTCCTCAACACAAAACCCCCTCCCAGTTAAGATGGCTACCTACCTGTAAGTTTGGTTGGAAAAATACAATGGCTGCCACATGCTTCTGGGTGGGGGAAGTTCTCCAACCTGGTGTGCTTTGGGGCAAGGGTGCCTGGTGGGAGTTATAGTCCTGACTTCCTCACCACAACCCCCCTTCCAGGTTAAGATGGGTACCTACCTGTAAGTTTGGTTGGTGAAATACAATGGCTGCCACATGCTTCTGGGTGGGGGAGTGCTCCATCTTGCTGAACTGTGAGACAAGGTGCCTGTGGGTGAGTTCTAGTGCTGGCTTCCTAACCACAAACCCCACTCCCTGTAGAGATGGGTACCTACCTGTATGTTTGGTTGGTAAAATGCAATGACTGCCACATGCTTCTGGGTGGGGTGAAGTGCTCCATCTTGCTGAGCTGTGGGACAAGGGTGCCTGGTGGGAGTTGTAGTGCTGGCTTCCTAACCACAGACCCCCCTCCCTGTGAAGATGGCTACCTGCCTGTAAGTGTGGTTGGTGAAATACAATGGCTGCCACATGCTTCTGGGTGGGGTTGGGGAGTGCTCCATCTTGGTGTGCTTTGGGACAAGGGGCCTAGTGGGAGTTGTAGTGCTGGCTTCCTACCCACAAACCCCCTTCCTGTGAAGATACCAAGCTACCTGTACGTTTGGTTGGTGAAATAGAATGACAGCCACATGCTTCTGGGTGGGGGGAGTACTCCATCCTGGTGTGCTTTGGGACAAGGGTGCCTGGTGGGAGTTGTAGTTCTGGATTCCTCACCACAAAAAACCCCTCCCAGTTAAGATGGCTACCTACCTGTAAGTTTGGTTGGTGAAATACAATGGCTGCCACATGCTTCTGGGTGGGTTGGAGTGCTCCATCTTGCTGAGCTATGGGGCAAGGGTCCCTGGTGGGAGTTGTAATGCTGGCTGCCTATCCACAGACACCCCTCCATGTGAAGATGGACGGCTCCCTGTGGAGCAGAGGAAGGGAATGGTTACACATGGCTCTTGGGTGGGGGGTGTTCCATCCTGCTCAGCTGTGGGACAGGGGGCCTGGTGGGAGTTGTAGTGCAGGCTGCCTGTACACATGCAACCCAGCGATTGTTCCTAGCTACCTTTGGGGTGAATCAGAGGGAGTGAATGTTGCATATGTGAGACATGTGTTGGGGAGTGTGTAGTCCACATGAATGCATTTGGGCCTAGGGGGTGTAGCTTTGTATTTGTGCAAGATAGTACATAGCAGTGTGATGGTGGACAGTTGTTTTACTTATCAGCCTCCACTCCCCCGGCTATTCCTGTGAGACTCTCTGGATGCAGTATGGCAAGCGCCTTCTCCTCCCATGCAGTGAATATTCTTGGTGGAATGGGAGGTCCAACGCCAGCCATCTGAGACAGCTTGAGGTTCTTGTTGTTCCTCTCTTTCACCTTGCTCCTGAGGTCATGCCACCACTTCACAATCTCCTTCTTGGTGTGCAGGACAGTCCCTGCTGAATTGACTTTGCTGACCATCATTCCCCACATTTGTGCTCTGGTGGATAATGGTGTCTGTTGTTCCAGGTTACCAAACAATTGTGGTTCTACTCTGATTACCTCATTTACCATGACTGACAACTGATTGTCAGTGAATTTGGGCATTTTCTTCTGTGCCATGGTATGTGATGTGCAAATGTGTAAAATTGACAGGTGTGAGAGTGGTAGTGGTGATGTAAGTGGTGTGTGTGTGTGTTGCTGTGCTGGTGAGATGTTTGGTGAGATGTGTGGTGGTTTGCCTCTCCTTTGTGCTGTAGGGTTGGTTCCTTCAGGGGTGGAGTATTGAAAAAGATTCTGGCCAGGTAAGGGGCTGGTTTTATACTCAGCTATGTGGGTATGTCAAAATGGAGTATTGCTGTCAGGTGTGTTGTGTGGGTTGTCCGGGGATTTGTATTTTTTTAATTGCCATGGGGATGTTTCATTGAGGTGTGTTAGGTGTTTTGGGGGCTGACTTAGTTTGATGTGTACACTTGGTGGCCTTGTTGTGTGTTGTTTTTTGTTGGCTGCCATAATTGTTCTGGAGCGGCCAAGGCGGTGGATATGCAACCGCCCTTCCGCCGGCTCTCCCATTCATCACTGGTTGCGATCACGACAGTCAGAAACAGCAGATCGCTCCGCTGTCTCCTCAATGGTATCCTAATTGGACGTGCGGTCAATCTGCTGGACGTTCGGCCGTTTTGGGGTTTTCTGCCTTGAATCCAACTGCTGCGGACAGATTTTCACCTGCTCCGCCCGCTACCGGCGGTCTTTCATGGCATCATTCCGCCGCGGCCGTTTTATTCTGGCGGTTGATCCTAATCTGGTCGCGGTTTTGGAGCAGCACGCGCAGACGGTTCATTTCCGTTACCACGGCGGTCGAACTGGTTTTCCGCCCGCCATCCTAATAGACCCCTAAATTCTGTTGATGAAAATTGTTGATCAACTTCCATGTCCCTGTAATGTTCAATATAAACAAACAATGTTGCACTTTTAACTTTTTTGTAGCTTTTATTTAAAATACACAAAACAGTTTTTGATGCCATTTTTCAAGAGTATACCCTCAATTGATTACAAGGTAGCCTATAGGTATATTGTTACTTTGAAAGATGAGGAGTTAACCTTTCGAATAGGTACCTTTCCGAAAGTGGCAGCATGTGCTCATAAATCAATGTGTACCCTCTGAAATATGCCTTTGCTAAAATAATTTTTTTATCACAGATATATCTTGTCGATTTCTCTTTTTATACTGTATTTTTAACTATAATGAAATGTATGATGTATTTGTTGCTGCTCGATCAGAAATCAATTTTGTCATGATGTGTCCCACTTTTAATTGTCTCTCCCTTTATCGGACCTATGTATTTTTATTAAATCTTGTGATTTTTGGATTTGTGCTTTTATGGATATTCATCGTATCCGAATAAAGATTTTGAAATGAAATGAAATGAAAATTGCTACAAAAAAATAGCGAACACAATTTTGTGTAAACCATTACAGTCTACGCAAAGCAATTGCAAATTAGGAGACTCAAAACAGAACCATGATGGGACTGTACACTGCAGAGATACAGGCCTGCAGATTAAGTTTAAAATACTCTGCAGACTGGGAATGTATTCATCAGAGAGGAAGCCTGGAACTTTTGAAGGGTATGCCGGAGAACAAAATAGAAACGAAAATGAAGAACCTGCCTTTGGCTCAGGCCTTTAACTCTGGAGCAGTCCTCTATGGTGGGCTCCAAGGCTATATTAGTTAATTTGGTATATAAACCAGCCAAATTCAATTAGACAAAATACATTGAATCTTTGATGGGGATAGCTGCAATATCAACCACAAATTCAGTTATATATTTGATGTTTGAAACAAGTGTATGATGAGAGGAACACAATGTGGCAGAAGAGGGTGCTGCATTATAGTCACCTAAAGGCTCATCAGGTCCTTTCTCTCTTTTATTTTTTTTTATTTTTTTATTGAGCAGAAACGCAGAAGATACAGAAAAGGAAAAAACTGGAAAACGATTTGGAAAGCGAAAAATTGCCATATTTAACCACCATATGTAAATGTAAATGTATGTATACTTGTAAAGCGCACTGTTACCCCATCTCGGGGCGTCCTGGCGCTGTATACCGCTGGGGAACCGTCCTGGCTTTCCCTGTGAGATGGTCCCTTCTGGGCACCCCCAAGGTGAAGCCAGGCATCCCCGGCGCTAATAGGGCCGTTGTGGAGATTAAGCAAGCCATTGCCCAGAGTTGCAGAGTGGGACCCATGGTTAGCGAAGGCACCTAGGCGAGAATTATCGAGTCCGCGGACATTGACCCAAGACCCTGCCGCGTCGGGAATTGAACCCTGGTCCCGGGCCGACCTCTGCTTCAGGGTCTGCCGCTTCTAACCAGTGAGCCACACTTCTCCACATGTCATTCCTAATGGAATTGACGTTAGCAGATCTTTCCAATAGCAGTACAGTATGCTAATTTCCATCTAGACATAAAAATAGCAATTGATCTTTACAGAAAAACTAAACGAAGTTCAATACAATAATAAAAAACATGTATAAAGTGCAAGATGCAATATGTCACGAATATGTGCTATTCCTGTCCAATTAGGATTGGTTCCTTATAGGTAAATTTCCGTCTAAAGTGCAATGTGCTGGTTACCATCAAAATATATTATTAAAAATTCTTCTTCCTGACATAGTTCCGTCTAAAGTGCAATATGGTGATTTACAATCTGAACATACTCTAATAGAGAGAGAAAAAGAAGAAGAAAATAAAACATTCATCTTCATCTTCGAGGCACACCTCCAAGTGCCGCCTGTAGAATTTACTAGAATACTTTCCAAGCTACAAATTACAAAAAGTGCAGTGCATAAAGTGCTAAAGTGAGATCGCGGACATCAGAAGCACCGACCGATCAGAACCCCCGTTCGAGCGCACGAGAGTCCAAAGACGAAGGTTATGGGAAGCCTGCCCCATGTGAACCTATATACAATAAAATATTCCCATCCAGCATATGTATCGGCGTCACTGCGTCAAGAGTCAGGCTACTGGAACAAAGATCCAAATGACACGTTTTTATCGCCAATTGACCTGATTCACTAAAATCAACACGTGACTAAGTGCGCTGAAAGTCATTTTGCAGAAATAAATCAGCATATCAGACTCGATATAAAAATGAAATAAAAGCTGTCGCCATAGGAAGCGAAGTCTCTCGTTTATTGATTCGACACCTTGACAATTATTATGTTATATCACTTTTCCTATTTATATAAAATGTACGAATGACGGTCACCTGACGAAGGCCTTGGGCCGAAACGCGCGTAGTTCTATTCAACCGCATTGCCTTCATCAATCATTCCAACGAATATCTCGTATATCACTGGGTTTATTTGTTTTTGAAATTGTGGTTATGTAATTTTTATGTTTTCACCTATTGTCTTTGTACGTCTTTAGTTGTAAATAATCAATTTTTTGTCTGTGTTTGAACATTATGTATTATATATAAATGTTTTTTAAGTGTGAAAAATGAAATGAATAACTAAATGAAATGTAAACAAAAGACAAAAATAATAAGAAAATATACTATAATCAAAATAAAAAGATTGAAGAATTTTTGTATAACTCACTGTTTCAGCACACGTTTATTTGAATGTTGTGGAGGGTCTATCACTATGTTTAGATTCTGATCTAGGGATTATCTATGCCCTTGGAGTTTGCTACACTTTTTCTCTACATAATAAAGTGCTAAAGTGCTAAGGTGTAAAAAATAAAACAAAAAAAACATTAAATACATTTTTTTCCTTTTTTATCTTTTCTTCCCTTCTTCCTTCCTTTCCTTTCTTTTTCCTTTCTTTTTTCTCCTTTTCTCTCCCCCTTTTTTTGATTCAGCCCAACATCTCTGAGAAGGTCTCTAGCCTCTCCATAAATTTCCATGCAGCGTTAAATTTTTTATTGGCACCTACTCTCTTAGCATATGCTTCTTCAAATTTGCTAGTACGTATTAATTTATTCAACCATTCCGAATAAGTGGGTATTTTTTAAGACCTCCAGTGCTGCGATATCAGTGAACGTGCCACGAGGGAGGCAATTGCTAGAAATATCTCCTCTCCTCCCCTCTCGACATTCCAAGTTTCGTCTCTGGTTTGCAAGACAAAAAGGTGCAATCTCAAAGTCAGGATCCAAACATTTCTGCCCTTGCTGCCTAGCTGTGCGATGGCTTCCCAATCCCAATTTGAGAATCTATATTGAGTCTCCAATGACACTTCTTCTAAATGATTATTAACCATAATAAAAGGTTCTCCTTGGGACCGTATACAACGATACCAGTTGCCCACCCCTCTTAACTTTGCTCTAAAGCAGTACAAGTGGAGTTGGGCCGGGGCCGGGTAAGAGACTGCACTTTTTTAGTAGTTGTGATATCTGAATGTATTCAAAGAAGAGAGGCTTACTCGGGCGCCACACCTCGCTTGAACTGCTTGCCAGGTAATGCCTCTGCCAGCCACTAAATCCCCAATTGGTCCAGAACCTTAGATGGCTACCCTGAATTTGAAGGCTCAAGCTCTAACATTCTGCAAATATTAAAAAATAAGATCCTGTCGCGCAGGCCTGCTTAGAATGGAAAATCTGGAGTCTGTAGGTATACTCCTGCAACGTCTTGTACCTTGTTTTTTTTAGGGAGGTTAGCTGTTTTCAGAAATACCGGAATCTGTGAACCCATTTTTGCCCCATCTTCTTTAAAACAAATCGTCGACAGAACCCTTGAGGTCAAGTAAACGGGCTATTAAATCTAAAAAGGCTTCTTCATAGTATGTACGGATTTAAGGGAGTGCAAATTTGACTCTCGGAGAATTCTTATTCCTAGCAAACCTTCTAAACAACGTTTCTATCTCCTTAAAATAGGTCGTATTCATTTTTATAGGGATGTTTATAAACAAAAGATAAGTAAGGGTAAAATTGACATTTTTATAAAAGCCACCCGGCCTATCAATGTGAGCGGTAATAACGACCACTCTTTTAACAGCTTAATAATTTTTTTCCCTGTGGCTTCATTGTTTAATTTATAAATGTATGTGTATGGTGGCTTAGTGGGCTAATGCATCCATTGCAGGTACCTTTGTTCAACCTCATAGTCATAGGTTCAAATCCTGGTGGGTCCACGCAGCCTTTCATCCATCTGTGGTCGATGAAATGAGTACCATTGAGTTGGGTAACAGTGAACATCTGTTATTCAGCGCCAAGATACCTCCGGGTGAACGTGCGCTTTACAAATACACGTTATGTTATTGACTGGTGACATAAATCCCTAAATATCAGATTGGATTGGGAATAAGGGTTTGCTGTTTAAAATTGTCGGGGAGAAAATCATTCAAGTATTCATTGTTAAAACCTCCGTCTTATTCTGATTAATTTTGTAGCCGCCAATTAATTCAAATTGTGTGAATTCGGCTAGTATTAGATCAATATTCTGTCTTCCTGGGCTGAGGTAGAGGATAATATCGTCAGCAAACAGCTTCAATTTAGCCATACCTGGTATTGGTGCCTTAATCTCCATGTTGTTGCAGATTCTAATGGCTAAGGGTTCATAAAAAAAGGTAAAAAGCACAGGGGAAAATAGGCACCCTTGGCTGGTCCCCTGATTGATATTAACCATCCAAGCTGGATTAGAATTAATATTCTCCTGTGCCTGAGCCCCTTGATAGATATTACAAAGCATTTTTATAACCTGGGAGGGAATCCCATACCTACCGAGACCATAAAAAAGGGCATCCCAATTCACTAGGTCCAACGCTTTCTCTGTGTCGACCATCATGAGGAGAGCTGGAGTTCAATTACAGTTAAAAAAGTAAAGTGCTTGTTATAAAAACCCTGTATTTGTGGACATCAACCTCCCTGCAATGAACCCAGTCTGATCTTTATGGATCACTTTTTGTGCAAGAGAAGAAAAGAGCTGCGCCCAGATTTTCATTAAAACTTTATATTCTGAGTTAACTAAACTAATCGGTCTATATGAGTTGGTCTCTCTGGGGTTTTTCCCCTTCTTTACAAAACTGACGATGATGGCTTCTTTAAAAGCTGTCGGAACTAACCCCCCCATTTTTACATGATTAAAAAGCTCTACCAAAGAAGGTGTTAATTCTTTGGCAAAAACTTTATAATATTCTTTTGGTAGCCCATCATTTACAAACGCTTTTCCTCCCAACTTTGAGGCAAAAGCTATCTGAATTTCAGCTGCAGAAATATCAGCTTGAACCTTCTCTGCCTGGCTATTTGATAGCTGCGGGAGATTAATGTCCTCGGAATATTGTTGAATTGCCTCTTGAGACACCATATATTTAGTTGCATATAACTGCTCGTAAATCTGCAAAAAAACTTTAGAAATTGTTTCCTTGTCAGTCACTGGGGTTCTTGTGTTAGGATCTAAAACTTCGGTAATTAGGTCTGCTTTCTGTTTAGTTGTAGAAGACCAAGCCAGCAGCTTGCCTACCATTTGACTCTCTTCGTAGACTCGCTGCTGGAATGTCCGGGAGCTGTTAATATCTCAGAGAATAAAAAACTCCTTTAACTCCTGTTTAGCTGGCTCGTTTCTTCTTAAAGAAGCGTTTTTCTAGAGCAAGGCAGAATCAACCGCCAAGTGGAGTTGATCTATATGAGTCCTGCGAGTTTTGGACTGTGCGGCCATAAAGGCAGCCAGCTCCCCATGTATTGTGGCCCTAAAAGTTCCCCAGACTGAAAAAAGATCCGCTGTGCCCTTATTGACCTTAAAAAATTCCAATATCCTTTTCCTTGTATCAACTAGCTATTGTTGATTTCAAAGAAGGAGTTGATCCATCTTCCACCTGGACCTCATCCTCCTAACCTCATCTATTTCTATTTCAACTTTGACCAGCGAGTGGTCTGAAAAAGAGTTAGCCCCCATTTCTGATCCGGAATATTTCTAAGAACGAGATATCAAAAAGAAGTCAATGCGTGAGGCTGACTGGAATTGCTCGTAATAACAAATATATTCTCGTTCCTCATGATGGGCTCTACGCCATGGATCTAATAGCTGATAATTTTGTGCAATAACATCGATTACTTTTTTAGTCTTCAGTTTCAGTTGTTTGTTAATGACTGTGCTTCAGTAATTTGGCAAACTCTTTTCACCGACGTGTGGCTGCTGATGACATATCGACAAATATTTGACAATCGGTGACATCATCATTTGAGAATTCTCTCTGCTGAATTGCCTTAGATAAATCTGCTCCTTGATGCGATAGTCGGCAAAGTTAAATATTTTGGGGCAATTTTGCATTTGGCAAAGTATGTGAAGTGACAAGATGTGCTCTTGTTATGGTAAGATCGCCTGTAAATTCTGGGAGTACGCTCTTCTTGATGAAAGATTCGACCCATTGAAGGGGTTGTGACCCTTCACTCCCTTCTGGGACCCCCACTATGCTCAGATAAGTGGGTCTCAAGCTCCTCTAGCTTACTCTCCAAGGGGACTTTATCTTTATTTGCCAAAGTCACCTGCTTTTGAATTGTGATCATTTGACCCTCAAGGTGTGCGATCCTTGATTATGCTTCTTGCAACCTTGTCGGCTGCCTCCCCACTGCTTCCTCAATCTTTGAGAGGCATTGATGAAGGGATGCTATCTCATTGGATTGTGTTGTCTTGAGCTCCCTCATCTCGTCTAAGATGAGATTAAGCATAGTTTTTATATCGTATTGCAGAAGAGTTCCTTCTTCCTGTGGTTGTATCGACAGGATGGATTGGAGTACTACGTTTCCTTTCAGGGTCCCTTCTTGATGGCCTGAGATGTCTAATCCTGTTTTACTTAGCCTCTGGAGCTACTGTTGTTGCTGCAACTGCGGAGATATTGAGCCCTGCATAGCCTGCTGTAGTCATAACTGCGGGGTTAAAGCAGATAGTGAGGCCTGTGACTGTTCCGAGGAAAAAGGCTGTTGTCCTGTTGAATAGAACTGTGTGCATTTCTTTCATCCAGGGAAACTGATTAATCCGCAGAGGCTTGGTCTTCCTGCGAGGAGCTGAGTGGTGTCTTCACGAGATGCCCTTGAAATAGCGCAGCTGGAGCTGGAATGGCCAGGGGTGTTTTGACTTTAGAAAACAATTAATACTCCATACTTTGCTTGCATGTATTAACCATTTTGTCTTTTCTAATATCTTGTAAAGAAGTAGAGTTTATTTTACTCTTTCCATCATCCTGAGCCCCTGTTACTAGGTCTTCTTTTTTCTCGATATTTCATCCAGTGGGCCTGGTTCTTGCTGTGGATTTGAACTAGCCATCGGCCCTCCTTCCGCTGTAATCTCTTTTGCTGCTTCCCTTGCCCCAAAGTTCTGCCTGGTTTTAGGTGGCTCATCTTCTGAACTCGCTGAGCTAGAGTGTCTAGTAGAGCCGGTTCTTGTTTTTCTACTATACTCTGCTCTTACCGCTGCTGATGCTTCCTTGGCTTGTGCTAGTGGTGTTTTGGCTTTCATGCTCTCAACTGAGTCCACTTTAGCCATTAGATTTGTTATTTTTAAATACTATCCCATTTTTTTTCACCTACAGCAAAGGCAAGGGCCTCCTGGTGCGAAGGGGCAAATTTAATCCAGTTGGGCCGCGCTGACACCTCTGATATCCTGCATCCCTTTATTATTATAGCGTCCCCCAAGGAGGATTATTTTGAGGGGGGGTCCAGAATCACTGGCTGCCCTCAAGGGAGAAATCAACAGGCCCCATTTCCACTCCCCTCTCCTTCTAGAACTCTCGCCCCGCAGAGCACCAAAATCAAGTCTTAGCCCATAGAACCACCCAAACAGCCAGTAATTAGCCAGCAATTAGCTGCTGAGTTCACATCCAATCATAAAGACTAATCGCTTTCCTCCAGGTCGTTTACCAGTCTTTGCAGCCTTTTGTATTAAATGTCCCCGCAGCTCCCCACAGTCGTCTTCTTCTTGTGCCATTCTTCTTTATTTTTTATTATAACTCTGGGCGCAAAGAGCCAGCAAGAGCCAGCAAAGAGGAAACAGTAATCCAAATCCCCCAGCACTCAGTGCTGGACTTCGCCCTACATCGAAACCTCGGAGCACACAGAGAACCTTTTGTTCGCCTTATTTGCATCGATTTCCTAGCACACTGTGAGCCGGCAGAAATGAGTCCTGGCTCCCTGCTGCCTGCTGCTCTCTGCTACTGCCACCACACCCCACATCCCAGCCGCACTTCAGGAAGCGTTTGCATACGGCGTGCTGCCATCATCCCCTGCCGTGCATCTGACCATCGGGAGCAGCCTCAAGGGGGGGAGGAGGTAGCTGTCAGTAGCCGCTAAGTGCTGCGAATATCCCACGCTCTTCAGGTCCTTTCTCATTGAGTCAATTATATGTCTGATAGAATATTGATGACAAAATATCGTTTGAACAGAATATTGTGTCATAAATATTGAGAAGGTAAGTGCATATAGATAAGTATAGATTTACTACTCTTAACTCCACATCTACATTGAAAATATATATCTTCAAGGTACGTAGATGTGGAGTAAAGTATAATAAATCTTTGCTTTCTCATAGAAACTTACCTTGACAATATGTTTGTCTTTGATATTCTTGACACAATGTATTGTCCACACTATATTTTTTCCTCGATATTCTGTCCAAACACTAGTCAATCAGTCTGTTCAAGTAATACTAAACGAGTGAATTTATTGAAGGTTGGGTTGTTATAAGAATGAAGGGAATCATTTGAATAGGCCACAGCTTGTTGTAGAACCTGTGAACATCTATAATTTGATGGCTGATAGAAATATCCCAATTGTCTTGCTCTAGCATGGAAGACAAGAATTCAGCATAATAATAAATTAACTTCAACCAAGCTACTCTGAAATTAATCACAGTGCAGACATCCACACTCTGCTTAAGTCAATTTTCAACCAAAGGAACCCACCTAACCGTAATGATTTCATCATGAGTTATCATCCTTTTCGCCTGGATAACTAGTGAACAATTGAGTGGCCTTGTTCTTGAGTTGATAACATTCTTCATTTTGAGTAGGAAACAGAGGAGGGGCATCTTTAAGTATGAAAGCAAAGGGCCTAGTCTCTGATGGAAGTTAAAGGGGACCTGCTGGATGAGTGCTTGTTGGAAAAACAGGAACAGCTTCCGAGTCTTGTTTAGCTTGGGAAGTAGGGATAGAAGGAGAGGGCACCCCATGCCCATTCTTTTATTCTGAAATGTGAGGAGGGCTCTGCATTAATTTAGGAGCCACATGGTTCCCAATGGCCAAATGTCCTGACATAACATAAGTTGATATACCTTTAGCATGTACTGATTTCAATGCATTTTCAAGGGAATTTTAAACAAGACTATTTCCCTGTAGTTTAGCCATTTATTGATCCAAACAAATTCTTAAAAGAGCCTTCAAAGGTAGTCTCATGACTATCAAGCTTATTATACATTAGCAGATGTAACACTTTATTCTCAGCTTACTGCTATTGACCACGGAACCTGCAGAAACACATGAAGGAGTGCAAGTAGTTTTCAAGTTTGTTTTCACCTTCTGAGCCGAGGCACGGGCTGTACATATGGAAGACCCTTACAAGGCATACTGTCTAGCTCCCAGTCTCTGTTCAACAATCTCAATGCTTTTGCCTCCCCAAGTGCTAGGCAAAAATGTAGACTTTAAGATTGTTGCAAGGCACTTTTTACCAGAAAAAGAGGCAGCTACTAATTTCCTTTTATCTATTTGTTAGATCTAGCATCCTTCGTTATGTTTCCCCATAACTTTTTGCCTTCAGACCTCCCGATTTTGATTACTTTGTTTTTGCTGGCCTTCGGACTCTGCACACTTTACCATTAGAAGCTAGTACTAAAATGCTAGCTCGCTCTCCTCCAAACATGTTGGATTGCCTTATGACCAATTGGCACAGTTAATGTTCTTGTAAGTCCCTTCAGAAATGGTAGTACCTGAGCCCAAGGCCTGTAAATTAAATGATACCTATGGGCTGCAGCACTGATTGTGCCATCCACTTAAGTAGCCCCTTATGCATGTTTCAGGCCTGCCATTGCAGCCTGTGTGTGTGCAGTTTTAAACTGCCATTTCGACTTGGCAAAGTGAACCGTTTGCCAGACCCAAACCTTTCTTTTTAATGTATATAAGTCACCCCTAAGGTAAGCCCTGCAAAGCCCAAAGGAAGGGTGTAGTTTAATTTAAGAAGATGAACATGTACATTAGAGTTTTACACGTCATGGTAGTGAACAACTCTTGAATTCGTTTTTCACTACTGCAAGGCATACCTCTCATAGGAGTTACTTAAATACATTTTATATATGTAATTTCCAAATGGGAATAGGTAACCAGTTTATGGTCGGTGTCTCTGGAATCATAATTTAAAATCCAAACTTATGGCGAAGTTGGATTTAAATTTACAATTCTGAAAAAAACACTTTTAGAAAGTTGGCATTTTCTTGCCTTGCCATTTGGTGCCTGCATCTTGACTCTGGGTTACATGACTGGCTGTGGGTGACAGCTGAGGTTTGTGTTTATTGCCTGGACAGCCACACAGGAGTGACTGGATAGACCATCACAGGCAGGATGGGAAGGAGAGACTGAGCCTAGCCCCACTTACACTTGAATAGACTGTGTTGTGTCTCCACACAAAGGTAGTTAGTCTGGAAGGCAGGGTGCCTGTGCACTTCAAATACATGCCTCTAGAAACTTCTCCCTACTTCAAAGATACAACAGTGTATAAATACTTGACCTCAGACACCAACCCTTCAGTACACTTCTGGTACTCTACCCAGAAGAAGGACTGCCATGCTGCTGAAAGGACCACTGATCTGCTGGACTGCTGCTCAGAAGGACTGCTGCCCGGCTGTGCTGACCTGCTACCTGCTGCCCTCTTGCCTGGGTGAGAAGGCCTGAACCTACATCTCTTTAACCCAGACTGATTCCAAGGACTAGTTGGCTGGCATTCTGATCTGAATCCTCAGGGATACAGGCTTCCAACAACCTTGCACCTGCACCACAACTCTGTCATCTGTGAGTCTACCCTGCAGAGTTGTGCCACCCTAGTCTTGTGCCCTTGGGAGTGGGCTTAAGGTGCCCTGCCAGCCTCTAATTGTCCAGTGGAACCAACACATCTCCTCTGCTCTGTAGAACAATCCAGAGCAGAACTGATGTATCTATGCTGCTTCTTTGTTGATTGGATCCATTGCAAAGACATGCATTGCGTCTGCAGCCCGCATCACCTTCAGAACCGCCACTGCTCAAAGCACCTTGGCACAGATCTCCACGCCCCTCGTCAACTACAGCCTCGATAACAGACTCCACATCTTAGCCTTTCAGCTCTTCAGAACCGATTCATCGCCCCAAATGTGTGCCGCATCTTTGGCCCCAAACTTCACATCAAAAGTCCTGTCGACAGGATCGTCGGCATCAATGCAGGCCCTCGCATCGTAGCCTCCCTGCATCTGGAACCAACACACCACTTCGGCTGTGTGGCACCTTGCAATGCTCTGCAAACCAGGATTTACGGTGCTCTATTCAACAGGCCTAACTGGGTCCCTGTGGCCAGCCAGTGCTTCATCACAGTTGGCCTAAATGTATGACTTTTTCCCGGTCTGGTGCGACCAGACATGCATAGTTGGTGCTTTGTGCTTTTTGGTGCTATTTTCGCTAAAATCATTAACATTGCATATCTCCGCTTGTACAGATTTTTGACATTTTGGTCTTGTTTTATTTATTAAAGAAAGTTCAATTTTTTTAACTTGGTGTGGAATTTTCATGTGGTGTTTCCACTTAATTACTGTTCGAAGTGGTGTACAATTACTTTGCACATTGCCCATATGTTAAACCTGACAACTCTATGCCAAGCTACCAGAGGATTGAGCACAAGATAATTTGGGGTTGGCTTGTGCCTTACCCTGACAAGAATTGTGGTTGCTGCTTGTCCAGCTCTCACACCCCAGTCAACCAAAAAATGAAAAAAACGTAATCTCTCACACCATTTTTCTTGATGATTAAATAAACAAGGGACAAAACATCTGGCCCAGTCCAGTCTCTTCTAGGCTATCACAGACACAGACAGGCCCTGTCTTAGCCTGCATCTTCACAGCCCACGTGGAACCGATGTAAGCACCACCCAGCAGGCAGCTCTAATGCGATATATAGTGTTGAATCCCCCAGAGCAAGCTGGTCCTTGGAGTCCTTGCACTGCAAACAATGCACATGCCCTACACAACAAGTATGTAGAGTGTGCATTATAGCACTGGATCAAATGTGTTGGCTTCTCAGCTCCTCATTCTCCACACCCGGTTGTGACAGAACCATTAATTATAGATGATACCACAAATTCAATAAAACCCACCCCTTCCACAAAAGAAAAAGGGAGGAGGTCCAGCTCTAACATTTTAGCCAGCAACGTATTGCACAAACGTGCTATTAGGTGGCTGAGTTCATACTGCCTCTCCGGCCTAAACATGGCAGAAATAGTAGCCTGAATTTTTTTCTTTCCTGATGCCACTGATGTCCACATGTTTGGTGGCTGTCCAGCACTCACGCAATACTGGCAGGAGATTGGTAAGACATTAACTGCAGTACTGGCAACACCTATAACCGTGAGTACCCCTTTAATTATTTTTGGGATCCACTGTAATACTCAACCAAATTTGATGAGGCTAAGTAAGCATCAAGAAAATCTGCTATTTGCCATGGTTTTGTTGGCACGTAGAGAGATTTGCATTAACTGGATAAAACCAGCTTCACCAACCCATGAAAACTGGCTAAACGCTGTAATAAGAACAAGCAGAATGGATAGAAGTGGGAAACAACTCAGGAGAATGAAATACTGGAAGATATGGGAAAACTATGTCACCTCTAGATGACAAACTAGAACCTCTGCTTATTGGGAGGTTGTCCTTATCCTTTTGGCTTCTTTTCCTCTTGTTTCTTTTTCTTTTTCTTTTCTTTTCTTTTTTGATTCCAATGATTAAGCGGAACAATAATTCCAGGCATGATTTGAAATCTGCCAAACAGCCCAAGGGCTAGATACGACCAGAAATAAAGGAATTATTGAACAAGATAAAGGTTACGGAAGGAAACTGACTGGGTAGAATAAAGAAATGGAAAAACTCTCCTTGCATCCACCGATAGACGATAAGGGGCAGTATGTCGGAACATCTACTCAAACACAGTCGAACTCCCAAATACCTTTTCCTTTTTCTTGCATAAACCGCAATATGAGGATAAAAAAATAATAATAAATAAATAAATAGTAGCCTTAATTTTTTTCTTTCCTGATGCCACTGATGCAGATCATTGCTTGAGAGCAGGCGGTGGTCGGCTCAATATGCTTTTCAGTGGGGCAGTCACTGCCCTCTGTTGCTTTGGTCTCTTGGCCTGAGTCTTGTGACAATTGCGATGTTACTGATGAGGGTGATACTACGGCACTGCAGAGGAGAGGGCTGCTTTGTGTAACAAACATGTCTTCCTCTTCTTCACCTTCCAATTTGATCGGATCAGATTTGGATTCCCAGCTCAATTGGCTATTACACCCTTCACCAACAACAGTTGCAGTTTTTGGCCCGCTAAGGTGCGCCTCCCAACAGATCTTATGGTGCTTTCTCAAATGGGTTGTCTGGCCTCTGGTACCTTAGTTTATACCAAACATACCCCAAGTAACACTTGCCCCGCAAAGGAAGCATATGGCAATGTTCACCTAGTGGCAGATCGCCGTGGGAGTGCTGCAGGGTGGTGGCGTGGGGTAGGGAAGGGAGAGGGTGTGGAGTAGTGGAGTCCGACACATGACTGACAGGAGTAATGTAAGGAGTAAAGGAAGTGGCCCTTAGACAACCACCTGCTGTGCCTTCCCAAGAATGAAGATTCGGTCAGACAGTAGAGGACAGAAGCATATATTTTATGAGCAATACTCTGCAGAGGAGTCCGTCTTGACCTGCACCCTAAGATATCTGCCGAGGGTCTGGCCCCACAACAGTCTACAGTGAGTAATATTCCTCCTGAGAAGCCTCCAACCACACCCACAAGGAAAAAATACCAGCCTGGGCTGAACATGAACAAAGAGGGTACAGTGGGATGAGCTACCACCTGCCAGATGGACGTTATCGGCAATTCAAGGTTACTGTGCCGAGCCTCAGCATCTTCTAATGTGGGAGCAGAAACTACACACTCAGATAGGCCTATTCATTAGCAAGTCGAGAAACAGCCTTGGGCAGAAGAGAAAATAATAACGAAATACAATGTTCTGCTGGAGCAAGCAATATGAGTAATAGGGCCTAGTTCATGCACAGTCTAAGCTGCCTATTAGGGATTACGAAATGCAAAATGGAGTCACACTCGCTAACTGAAGCCTGCACATTACGGGGATAACTCAGTGGGTTGCATAACATGAATACAAATGGCATCTATTTAGCCACACACTGCTAACCTTATATAGCAAGAAACGAATGCGTTGCAGGGATTGGAATTTCAAACCTAACAGACCTTCCTTTTAGCAGAAGTGGCTAAATGCTTTATTGGCCAATTCTAAGTGGGGAGAGAGGAAAATGCATAGGCACTCATGTCACAAGGGAAAATAAATCAACACGCTTAGCATGAAAATCCACTTAATACTCAAAAATGCCCTTGTCAATGAGCATAATGTCCTGGATATCCTGCATCATCATAGTGGAGACCTTATGAGCACGTCCTGACAATTTAGGGGCAGGGGCGAGCTTACTCATACAATAGTCACAACAGGCTGGGAGGCAATTAACACATAGGCAACATGTGAAGATAACCCCTGCGATAGCTATTAAGACCATTAGTATCTTCGAACCCAATGTAGTTAATAGACCCCAGAACCACCCTGTCAAGGACCATGGCCCGTTATCTTGGTGAATGTCAGATGCAAGCTTGTGGAGCTTCTGTATTGCAGAATAGACATTGGGGGTGTGATCCGCAATGTACACACAGCAACTGCTCCCAATAATGTAATGTCAGACCCTCAGATCGAGTTTTGGCAGTAATCAGCACTGGTCTAGGTTTAGCAAGCAGAAGAGTGCCAAGAACCAACAACTGGGCGATGCTTGTTAGAAATCGGAATTCCAAGATGGCTGCCGATATCAAAAGCAGGTTTGCGGTCTAGTTTATTTGCCCCCATGTGCGGAGAGATTAGGTGGTGCGCGAGCGCTGAGAGTAATGCGCACTTCACTAAAGAGTTTATAGAGTATGGACCTACTTGAAGAGCTTCCGTGTATTTTTGTAGAAAATAGTATTCTCCGGTTTGGTCCGGTATCTCGTCCTCAGACTTCGTCGTGAGTAGCGAAGTCAGCTCCTGAATCTGCTCCGTGATTTGACAGCCACGGGAAGGAAGCGTTTCCAGAAAACCACGTTGTCGCTCCTCCTCTCAACTCACTGTGACTAGAACGGTGATTTCGAGGTTCCGCTCTTCGTTTCTTGAGAAGAGTTTGAAGAGAGAAAAACAGAGCTAAGTGACAACGCGTTACATATGCTTGAATCTCAGTAATGCTTAATATTATGAAGCGACAACAGAGATTGTAAATACTTACCTATAGGAAACCTGAAGAGAAAAACGACAATTCAAATCTACAAGGGAAAAGAAAAGAAATGTAAAATAATTGTTCAATAGTTAGTAGATGTACAGAAAGTTCTATAAGAAGATAAACTACATAGTAGGAAAAGGCTAAAAGACATAAAAACAATAGCTGCAATAATAAGAAGTAAGTAGAGAAATATTAGAATAGATAATTGCCATATGCTAAGGGAAAGGTACGGAAGGTTAAAGAAATATTTGTTTTATAGCTTAAAGAATACAAGTTAAGAAAAGAACATTAAATAAGGAACAAAACAAAGAGAAAGAAAGGAGACGTTATGAGAATAGAGAAGCACAGTAGGAGAAGTATGTAGAGCATCATACCAGGCATAAGAATAGAGGAAATAAAAAAGAGAGGCTTAAGAGTAAATAAAGATAAACTCTTGTATAGGTTCAGCATCATACTGTGCGCAAATAGATGTTAGAAAGAAAAGAACATACCAGGAAAGACAGAAGAGAAGCACAGATTTTGGAAACTAAGGGTAGGTGAAAATAGTGTAAGAAAAGAATAAGACTAGATAGAATGGAATAGTATGTAATTATTGTGCTTACATTTTAGGTTCTCAGAGAAGAATAAAAGTCTGCAGGTCGGACTAAGAAAATTAGAAGAAAACAAGGCGAACAAGTTCCAGGACCTGTCTCTTCTTTGTTTCTTGTTTTATCCACTCCCCCTTCCCCCTTGGAGGTAGTCTGGAGGCTTGGTATATTCCGACCTCCGGGGTATCTTCGGGAGGGATTTGGGAACTAGCATCTCTGTTCCTGTGCAAGTTCACGGTAAGAAAATATATCGTCGTTAGACATAATTATATAGAGCCGGACACGTGACAACAAGCTCCACCCCTATCTGCCAGAATGACATCTAAAACCATCTGATTTTGAAGAGCAATGAGTGTCGTAGCCTGGAGCTCTACTGTAATGTTGATATCGATGTATATAATATTGATAACCCACTCCACCACCCGGGTGAGTCGTCTAATATTGAGGCTATTGGCCATAGGGCCCCAGGAGGCTAGAATGCCTTTTGTTGCATCGGTAAACTGTTGCAAGTTTATTTCAGTCCGATCTATATCGTCTCTACTAATCATCCTCTTAAATCTGGAGAATAGGACACCCCTATGCTGTAGGTGATGGGTTTTGTGGTTGTTGGGAGGGGCTATATAGATTGGGGGAAGGAGGTAAGAAAGGTAGCACCGTCCGGACCAAACCTCAGGGAGCCACACATAACCATGAGCACCACAAACAAAATAAACACTAGGTGGCGGGATCAAGGGCGGACTTTTGGGCATCCTCAATATGGAAGTGGTGTTGCATCTACTATCCCCCACCCCTATGTCTCCCACCCCTTGAACACAAAAAGGAGCCAGTACGTCTACCACCACCAGGGATATAGGCTTATCTTCAGTGCCATTGCGGGCTTGGAAGGGTTGGTGTTATTCTGATACATTGAACTGCGAAAACCTATCTCTATCCATCCCTGTTCTGTTTACCTTTCTACCTTGATCTGCTGCCCTGAGGCAAGAACACAAGAATACTCTAACAAAACGCTTATCTCCAGGGGAAACACCAGGTGGGGATCTATGCTGGGAATACTCATTCATTGTCAAATAACAGGAACTGGTACCTCTTTGTTCCAATGAATCAACTTGAGAGAATGAGCGGATCAAACTAAGGAAAGTGAACCATCCCTCACAACTATTAACATAGGATAAGTCCAAAGGCTGCAGGTTCTCACTTTGATGAGTGTCAGAAGGTAACACACCACACACCCAACATTTTGTTGTATTATAAGCAGCATGCGTTTGGTGCAACATCTAAATAAAAACATTTTCCTTATAGGACTTCCGGTGTTCTTCTTTGTGAGAAGCTAAGGTATCAAAAATATGTTCAGGAGGGGTTGGAGTAGAACTTATCCAAGCATGTACAGGATAATTCTCTTCTAGGAAGAACAGCACCCCAAATCTGAATAGCAGGCAAAGCAAAATTATTACAACAAACACTATTTTATTCTTAGTGGACCAAGAGGACCAAACAGGCCCATCTGAAGTGGGACGCGGAGCCGCAAAGGTATGCTCCTCATCATGGATAGAGCGGCCAAAGGGATACATTTATAAAACTTCAAGGGCAACTTATATGTGTCACAAGGAAGAAAATCACAAGCTGGAGCCACTATTGCAACAACAGCACTAGGGGGGCATAAATGAACCAGCGTCCGTTTAGAGCCTCGCTTTAGGCTCCTATCATTCATCAACGATTGTGCTATGAAGCACTCCCACGGAGGAGCTGCGCAATCGCAGCCCTTGCAGAAAAACAACTACTCCTCTTTCAGGATAGGACACCCTCCCTCCTGGGCATGTATCCTTAACTATCCTGTCCAGTGTTCAGGGCAGTGCATCAGTGTAGCCCACTCTAGTCTAATACAGCACCTTAAGCGCAGCATATACCAACAAAAAGAGAGATAGGGAGAGTTATGGA
The DNA here is from genome assembly GCF_964261635.1 of Lissotriton helveticus. Taxonomy (NCBI): domain Eukaryota; kingdom Metazoa; phylum Chordata; class Amphibia; order Caudata; family Salamandridae; genus Lissotriton; species Lissotriton helveticus. The sequence continues at coordinate 769,306,950 of NC_136068.1, forward strand.
ACACTCTTATTCCCCAGTTAAGTCTGTCAAGCAAGAAAAGAGTGTCCTATGATATTAATAAGACCACACAAAGGAGCAACGGAGACTGGCCTCACTTAGGTCAGTTAGGAAAGCCCTCACTCACCACCTGGTGGTGACATGCTTCATCATTGGGCCCCACTAAAGAGGCCGAGTGCCTCTTTAGTGTGCTTCAATGCCAGGTGTACTGCGGAGCAGGTTTTGTGAGTTCAGGCGTGCAGTGAAAATAAATTATATAGTGGTGAAAGAATTAAAAATGTCTTTAGTGTGTCCAAAAAAAAATATTTATTGTTTGACCACTAGGACATATATTTAAAAGTAAGTGTAGGAAAGTAGTCCACAGTTAATTGTGTGGTTATTTCCAAAATTAATTATTTGTCAGTCAACATGTTTCTGCCTTCAAAATAGTGTAAATTACCAGGCATTCGTCAGGACTAAAGAAGTGTACTAAACCCTGGCGGTATGAGCACGCTAAGCCCCACCCTAACCTAGGGATGTGAATAGTGAAAAGAGTGAAAAAAGTGCAAAGAGGAAGAGGTTTCTCTTCCGGGTTACTCCTGGTTTAGGAGGCTTACCACATTAGGTTTCTGCACTTATATGGTGTGTTCAAGGTACACCATGGGTCACGGGAGGGGGGTGGTAGCGTAATTGGCACACTGCCCTCGACGTAAGGCACCCTCTGTATACTTCAGGCACCCTCACACCGGACCCCTAAGCTCAAGTCCTTCCCTAACTCCTGGACTGTTCGGCTGGTTCACCATCTTTCTTTCGGGGCCTCAGATTATATTTTGTTATTCCAGGCACTGTTTTATCAAGGAAAAGGGGCAGAAACTCAGAGTCAGATGGGCATCAAGACTCAGAGTCGGGTGTGTTGGAAACAGAGTTTCCGAGGCAGCTCTTATCTCTGGGGGAATTGCCTCAAACAGAGCTGCTTCACTCTCTTCGTCCGTCTTCGCCCAACTCAATTGGGTGTCAGAGAAGGGAAGGAAGCTTGGCAACCTCACACCGGACCCCTAAGCTCAAGTCCTTCCCTAACTCCTGGACTGTTCGGCTGGTTCACAATCTTTCTTTCGGGGCCTCAGATTATATTTTTTTATTCCAGGCACTGTTTTATCAAGGAAAAGGGGCAGAAACTCAGAGTCAGATGGGCATCAAGACTCAGAGTCGGGTGTGTTGGAAACAGAGTTTCCGAGGCAGCTCTTATCTCTGGGGGAATTGCCTCAAACAGAGCTGCTTCACTCTCTTCGTCCGTCTTCGCCCAACTCAATTGGGTGTCAGAGAAGGGAAGGAAGCTTGGCAACCTCTCTCCTTCCTGATCGGGGATGCCCTCGACAACCCAGCGGTCATGCAGGAGAGGCACCCGCTTAGCATGTGATGCATGGATCCAGTGTTTTCTGCTGTCTACTTTTACTGCTGTGCGGGTGGCAAGAAGGACGAGGAGAGGCCCCTTATACCTCAGCTCCAAACATCTTTTCCGTTGAAAAGTTTTGATTAACACAAAGTCTCCGGGCTGTATTCGGTGCCCGGGCTCCTCTGGTTGCAGCATGGCGTGTATCTGTTGGTGAAGAGAACGAAGATCTTTAGACAACTCATACAGATAGTCTTCAAGAAGGGGGTACTCTATCTTGGAAAAGCGCTTGGGTCTTGAGATGCCCCAGACATTAGCAGGACGTCCAAAGACCACCTCATATGGGGACAACCCTGTCCTAGAATGCACAATTGCTATGGTATATAGTAAAGCCAAGGGTAACGCACCTGGACATCACAGTCCTTTGCTTTCTTGAATCTTTGCTAGCTTCAGTTCAATGACTATTGAATTGAAGTGATTTCCGTTGTCACTCCAAATCACATGTGGCAATCCATAGCGCAGGAAGAACTCTTTTAAAAGTGCCTTCACCATCGTCAAAACTGTGTACTCTTTAGCGGGGTAAGCAACAATCCATTTACTGAATGCACAAATCACTACTAGCACATACTTCAAATTGTTAACTCGTTCCATTTTTATGAAATCCATCTGGAGAACCTCGAAAGGGAAAGAAGGTGGTGCAAAGTTACCAGCAGGTGTAGGAGTATCTTTACCAGGGTTATGCTTAAACAAATGATACAATGCTTCACTAGGTGTGTGTCTACCTTAGTGATATTATCATTCTGCCATACTGGGTCCAGTAGCTTGCATATTCCTTTGGCACTAATATGCGCTGAGCCATGGGCCATGGTAACAAAAGAGAGCACATGTGAATTGGGCAACAACCATCGCTGTTTCCCAGACAAGTCAGTTCAACACCCATCCTCGTCCAAACAACCTTTTCTCTCCTCCCACATTGCCAATTCATCTAGAGTCGCCTCACCCTGCATTTCCCTGACATTTTGCAATGTGTCCTCGAACATTCCATTGTGAGGGACCCACCTAGATGGGACCTGTTACAAACATTTTTTCATCTTTGATCGAGCTGTCTCCTTAGCTCTCTGGTCTGCAAACGCATTTCCCCTCCCAACATCATCTGTGATGGCTTTATGAGGGCTACATTTTACTATTGCTAACTTATCAGGAAGTGTCAATGCGGACAGAAATCTATGTATCAACGGGCCGTTCTGTATTCGCAGTCCGTGCGAAGTTAAGAAACCTCTCTCCACCCAGAGGCACTCAAAATTATGGGCCACCACAAAGGCGTACTGGCATAGGCTGCTGTGCTAGTGCCATCTAGTAGTTTGAAACAAGAGCCATCGACATATAGTTCCCCTTGGTGGACTGATAAGGGAACATCAGTCAGGTCTACCCGTCCTTTCATTTCTTCCTCAGTCTGAAAAAAACAATGATGGACATCATTGTCGTTTTTTTCCGAAGGGAGGGGTAGTAACGTGACTGGGTTCAGAGTGGCACATCTTTTGATGGTAATGTGCGGAGCAAACAAGGGCAGCTCATATCCAGTCAGACTTGTACTAGTAAGGTGCTGTGTCTTTGTCTTATTCAAAAGCATATCCACAGCATATGTACCATAACGGTGAGATCAGTATCAAGGACGAGCCCTGCCGATTGTCTGATAAAAACTGCCACTGCAGTGGCAGCTCAGGAGAGCTCTGGCGACATTATTGAGCATGGCAGAGAAATAGGCGCAGGGTTTCTGCTTACCACCAAAACCCTCAGTTAGACCAGGAAGTGCGCAACGGTCCGCCTCATGCACGTAGAGCACAAACGGCTTCTGGTAATCAGGAGTACCTAGCACAGGAGCAGAGCAAAGTGCAATCTTTAATTGCTCAAACGCTTGTTAGCATGCAGGTGTCCAATGCAGAGGTTTGTGCACATCTTTGGTGGTCAGGTAAAGAATGGGATTCGTTAGTAGGGAATAGTTAGGGATCCAGTGCCGACAATTCGATGTTCTCCCAAGGAACACACGCACCTCGCATTTGGTCTTAGGAACACACATATTAGTAATAGCAGCTATGCGTTCGGGTGTTAGTCTGTGACCCTCCTTCGACAGTAGGTGACCTAAATAGGTAACGTTGTGTCGACAATATTGAAATTTCGAAAGGGACACCTTGTGTCCATGGTGTGCCAAATGCAACAATAATTGAACTGTGGCTTCATTGCAACCATCCTCAGTGTCCTAAGCCACAAGGAGGTTGTCAACATACTGCAAAAGCACATTACCAGGGGGAAGCTCCAAGGAATCCAATTGAGCTTTCAAAGCTTGGCTATAAATAGTAGGACTTTCTGTATAGCCTAGGGGAGCACGGCAGAATCTAAAGCTCCGACCGGCTATTGCAAATCCAAACAGATATCTGCTATCTGTATGGATTGGTATGCTGAAGAAAACATTATTTAAGTCAATTAATGAAAATAATTTTGCAGATGGGGGCATCATGGTCAGGATCGTGGTAATGTCTGGTACTACAAGGTACTGGGGAACCACTATCTTATTTACTTCTCTAAGGTCGATCACAAACGGTAACCGTCAGGGTGGGCATCAGAAGAATCCAAGGGTGTCTTTTGAAGAATATGGCTATTACACACATTCGCCACTGTCTCCTCAACCACACCAGACTCAATCAAATCCTGAATTATTTGTAATAGAGCCTTTTCTCCTACCTGCGAGATCTTGTACGGAGGAATGCATGGCAATTTGGCATTGTCCTTTATCTGAATGGAGATCGGTGGGATCTGGAGCAACCCCACATCCATGTCCACTGTAGCCCACAATATGCGAGGCACGTTCTTGAAATCTGCAGGGAGAGGAGCATCTTTTGCGAAGCATTGCTTTGCATGGGCCACCTGTGGTCCAATAGTCATGTATACACCATCAGGATTTAACCTTTTTAACAAATCCAATCCCAACAAATTCTCCCCACAATTGGACATCAATGAAAATGGTGAATCAACTGTGTAGGGGCAAATAGTCAAAGCAAGAGGTTTGGAAATGGTGCTAACAACCGGCATGCTTGAAAAGCCTACAGACACATTATTTTGGCCAGACAGAGCTGCCCCCGGGACCAGTGAACGGAAAACAGAGCTATTCATAGCCCCTCATAGGCTTTGTGTAAGATTCTAAATGCCTTGAAACCTTCTAACCACCACATCGACCCGCTCCCTGCTAATGCTGTTAAAGACCTTACCCCATGGCTGCTCCCGCTATGGACCAAAATCATCAACAGTTCACTCCAACAAGGTTGCATTCCAGATACCCTCAAAGTCGGCCAAGTCTCACCCATCCTTAAGAAACCAACAGCGGACCATACCAATCTTAACAACTATCGGCCTCTATCCAATATCCCTACCCTAGCCAAACTGCTTGAAAAATGTGTACACCACCAACTAACAAAACATATCGCTCACTTCGACCTCCTGGACTACCACCAATCAGGCTTCAGAGCAGAGCACAGCACGGAATCAGCCATGACTCACATTATTGATGATGCACTTCAAATCCTGGACCAGAACGGCTCATGCTTACTCATCCTGCTGGACCTATCCTCAGCTTTTGATACGGTCAAACACGAGAGTTTGCTGGACATGCTCAGACTGAGGATGGGTCTCTCAGGATCTGTGTTAAACTGGTTTACCTCCTTTCTTCATAACCGAACACAACAATTCAAGATTAACAACACTCTTTCCAACCCAGTTCCAGTAAGACTGGCTGTCCCACAAGGATCCTCACTTTCCCCGACATTGTTTAACTTGTTCATGGAGCCACTCACCGAAATTCTTCAAGCGACTAACGTGCAATATCATATATACGCTGATGATACACAACTGTATCTTAAGATTAACACCTTAGAAGACATTAAACAGCTTAACTCCACACTCATGAACACACAAACTTGGTTGGCAGAAAATCATCTCAAACTGAACTCTCTAAAGACTGAATTCCTCCTCATAGCCCCCCCCGCAAAAATTCCTTTGTGCAAAACCTAATCCTGCATCTCACTGCACTTAACGTGCAACCAACTATTGTGGACTCAGCAAAATCGCTGGGAATAACTCTGGACAGCAATCTCAGCATGCAGAAACACGTCAGCAACGCTACAAAGGGAGCAAACTTCCAATTAAACATTCTAAGGAAGTTGAAACCATTCTTACCAGTTAATGACTTCAATCAGGCTGTACAAGTGCTAGTTATCCCTCGTGTAGATTATGGTATTGTCTCTCTTTGCGGCCTCCCAAAAACAACTACAGCCCCCCTTAGAGCATCAATAAACTCCGCAGCAAGACTCATCACTGGCTCGAAAAGAAGTTCCCACATATCCCCTGACCTAAAATCCCTGAATTGGCTCCCGTTCAAAGCAAGAATTCAGCTAAAAATTGCTTGCATGACACATAAGGCCTTACACCACAAGGCACCCATTTATCTCGCACAGAAATTGACAATCTCTGGTGGCTCAAGGTCTTCTAGGAGTGCAGATAACCTGCTTCTGAAACCTCAAAGATTCAATAAAAAAAAACATATAAACAAACCTTCTCTGGGATGGCGCCTAGGATTTGGAATTCTCGTCCCCCTGAAACCCGATTGAATTCTTCTTTCGTATCTTTCAAAAAGGAAGCAAAGGCGATTCTCATGGCAAAATTTACTTGACTTATCTTCCCGGCCCTGAACCTTTTTTCATCCAAGACTCGCTGTATATGTCCTTAGAGCAACTATAATCCCTTGCTTTGGTATCTTTTACGATTCTTTTCTGTGTGTTTTATTTTATTTTATTTACCCTTTGCTTGTTCTCTATACTGTGTTTTGCTATTCACTTGTTATAATCCTCTCTGTTCATTGTAAAGCGCTCTGATATCCTTTGACTTTTTCTCCACCTTCTCTTTGTCCTCATTCTCTCTATGCTCATAGTACTGTGTCCCTTTTGTCGGAACCTTTTGGAGCAGTCTGCCATGGTAACCCACCAGTGTCGTTACATTGGCGCCGGGAAACCCTTGTTGGGTAGCTGAGCGCCATACAAATGGAAAAAATAAATAAATAAATAAATAAATTGCTAAAAACCTTGTTGGGGGCCATACCTGTAGAATATACCCGGTCTCGTATGTCATAGATGATCTGCGGTGCAATACCCTGAAAACACTGTTCCCACAGTCCTATTCACTTGGCCGACATGTGCTTAAGAGTATGCTGCTGTTTGAGGGGCTCATAATCTTTCATCACACTCCACACATCCGCCACTGTATAGATCGTATTCCGGGCCCACTGAGCTGCTTGATTCACCACCATTTGCTTTTCTTTATCACCCACAGAAGATCAAACCAACACTTTCTCCATGCAGTCTTGCGCTGCTGCCCAATTTGCTTCATGCATCCCACGCACAGGCGTCTCAACATTTGACAGTGTTTGAGGTGTCACACCCAAGGGGGAAAACGCAGATGCAGATACAGGTACCATCATGTAGGGAGACAGTGTAGTAGGGGTGAAAGTGGGCGTAGTAGTCAAAAAGGAACTAATAGACAGGACAGGAGAGCTAATGGCTCCCGCCCCTGTGACTGGCACGGGTAGAGGAGACACTAGCGGGGTCGGTGCTGTTGCAGTAGTGCTAGAAGCAGAAACACTAGAGAGAGCTGCTCTAGAGGCTGAAGACTGGGACATCGAAACTGTCTGGTATATCTCTTCAGGGGCAAAAGGAGGTGGGGGAAGAGAATCCAATAGCTCTTCAACAAAATCATCACCTTCCTCTCTAGTAACATAACATTCATCAGTCTGTAATCAGAACTTTCTATCTGCACATTCTATCCCTTTCTCTACCCTTTCCGTCTCATAGGCCACTGCTTTCTATGTTATAGTTCTGTCTGTCTCTTCTGTGCCTCTTTCTTTGCTCTCATACGGCACTGCTTTGCTTCTTTCTGCCACACTCTTAGAGAATCAAACATCGACTGCCTGCTCTTTTTAGCGAACAATTTGTCCTGCAAGAAATTCAATTTCTGTTCATCAAACGGGCCAGTAAGTGGCCATTGTAGCTCAGCATTGTCCCTCGTATATTTATGCCACAACGTGCTAAACATAATAGGGCCAATACCATGTTTGACGTATATGTCGAAATTTGGAGAACCCTCCGGAGTCGCAGGCTGGCTTTCTTCCAATCGAGCATCATTAGAACAACATCGACATCCAAAACATCCTAACTTACTTAAACAAGGCATCTTAATATAAGACACATACGATGCCCCCAACGGACAAATATAATACCAACGAAAATAATAAAAGAAAATAAACAAGAGAACAATTGTTCAAGAACCAAAACAAAACGGTCTGCAAACCGCCCACTGCAGTCCGGAGACTGTACCAAGTTCAAGAAGACAGGCTCTAGCCCCAGACCTTTTGCGAGGAAAAAAAACAAATTACCAGTTGGTCTGGCAGATTGTTCGCAAACACTCTGTATCTTTCAAAAGGGTCTGCAAACCAACCAAGTTCAAACCAAAACAGCCCAAAAGACTGTACCAAGACACCGCGGCCGGCTTGTGCCATTCAAGCAAGGCAGTATAGAAACTGCATTGAGTCAGTCAGGAGACTGTATCAGGACACAGTCCGCAGGCTTATACCATGGTACAATTTTCCCAAGAATCAAATCACTTACTTGGTGTACTCCGGTCGAGTCAAATTATTCTCCACTGCCGACTCTTTGGATCAAACAGTCCACTCCAAGGTTTCCCCTTTTCAGGACCCCAGCAGGTGACCACCAGATGAGGAGTCGCCCGATCAGATGTGCCGGGCAGCTGCGAGAACCAAGCTTGATCGTGTGGGGTACCTCGATCCTCCCACCCGACAAGACGCATCCCCAACCCTACAAGTCACCTTGTGGGGTCACTGTTCGGGCGCCAGCTGAAGGAAGTGGCTCTAAGGGGCCTCCTGGGTTACTTACAACCACCTGCTATGCCTTCCCAAGAATGAAGAGTCGGTCAGACAGTAGAGAATACAAGTATATTCTCTACTGCGGCCCCCTAACAGTCTATAGTGAGTAATCATTTCTCCCGAGAAGCTTCCAGCCACTCTCACAATGGAAAAATACCGGCCTGGGCCGAACATGGACAAAGAGGGGACAGAGGAATGAGCTACCACCTGCCATATGAACGTTATCGGCAATTCAAAGTTATTGTGCCGAGACTCAGCATCTTCTAATGTGGGAGCAGAAACCACACACTTGGATACGTATGCGAGGGCAGAATGGCCAATTCATTAGCAAGTCGAGAAACAGCCTTGGACAGAAGAGAAAATAATAACAAAATACAATGTTCTGCTGAGGCAAGCAATACGAGTAATAGGGCCTAGTTCAGGCACAGTCTAAGCTGCCTATTAGGGATTACGAAATGCAAAATGGAGTCACACTCGCTAACTGAAGCCTGCACATTACGTGGATAACTCAGTGGCTTGCATAACGTGAATACAAATGTCATCTATTTAGGCGCACACTGCTAACCTAATAAAGCATGAAACAAGTGTGTTGCAGGGATGGGAATTTCAAACCTAACAGTAATTAAATAAATAAAACAATTTACCTTAGGCGCTGCATCGCCAAGTTGGCCATGCAGCGCACACTTCGTAAATTGTTTTATTTGTTTAATTACTTAGCTTACTCCTGTCCGTCGCATGTCAGACTCTACTACCCCCACCCTGCCCCTTCTCCCGCCCTACCCCACCACCCCGCAGCACTCCCACGACCCAAACCACCACTGTGTTCACCTCTTCTAGCAAACCGAAAAGAAGTGCCAAACTGGGCAGCACAACTTTCTGATGCTGGTGCCACTGCCAATGTCAGATGAACTGGTGGTAGGTGGTGTTTTGATGTTTGACTCTCTGCAGTACCTACTTCTACAGAGGTGATTGTGGATGTACGTTGCTGGCAGCTGGCGGTGGTTGAATCTGTGGTGCTACTGCCACCCCCCCCCCCCAGTTGGAATGAGGTAACGTCTTTCTCCACTGGGGCTGGGCTAACATCTATGATGACTTGCTTGCCATCATCCTCCTCTTATACATCTGCCTCCATAACTCTAAGGCTTTCTGGCCTTGTCTTGTGGCGTGTTTCACTCTCAGACTGAGGTGGGATCCAAGCAGGGCTGAACTGGGAACTGAAAGCAGCCCAGGCAAATTTTGCCAGACCAGCCCCCATCCGGCCGTTGCGAGTGCAGCGAGAGAGCCCGAGCGCTACTACGGGGGTTTTCCCCCCCAAGAAAAATTTTGGAAAATGACAGACCAAAATGGTGAATTTTACAGCACATTTTTCATTACATATTCAATTGCATCAACTTTCAAAGCACAGTAAATGGTAGATGATGACTTAAAAGAGCACCAGGTTACCCACCCAGTCATATGTACCCATAGAAATTCTTTCAGAGAGCACCTAAAATAGAAAAGTAGTGAATCAGAGAGAACAAAGTAAAAGTGAGACCAGCCCCCACATGGTGTGTAGCGAGCAAGCACAGTGAGCAACCACTACTAGAGGGAGTTTGGGGGGGGGAGTGTCCCCCCAAGAAAAGTTTGGAGCCCGAAAGGCCAAAACAAATTATTTATCAACACATTTTCTCTCTTAAACCGCACTGATGACATCACCATGTCTGAAATGAATGAGGCAATTCCAATAATTGATCACGTCATCCATGTACAACTGAGCCAGTTCATTGGTATAATGGATGATTCCATTACAATGCCCCCTGAGCCAGAGAATAATTAAAGACGTCATCTTTGTGCCATGATCTCTCCTGGGCTGGGTGCTTGTGGTCGCTGCAGTGCTGCAACAAGACCACATGCTATGACAATAGGCACTATTCTTATTTCCCAGACATTACCTTGCATTCTGGGACATGTAGTTTTGTTTTTCCAGTTATGGGCCTGGGTCTAGATTTTCGTGCAAAGTGCAGAAAAATGAAGACAATAAATGTTTTTGACACAGTGTTTTGGCCTCCTCATTAGCTACCACTCACTACACCTAGTCTACAGGAGACTGCTGACATGATGCCAGTTACCAAGTGGCTTTTCCTGGTGCCACCAACTTTCATTCCCAGCCCCCTCCAGCAGCGGTGTGCCCCTGAACCAGCCGACATCCCATGGTGGTATACACATCAGACTGCCCTTGCATGTGTGAGCACCCCTTAACATGTGGGTACACCTCTCGCAGCACCCACTCCAAGCATCTTCGGTCACAAGGTTTGCTGGCCTGGCAGTGTGTGTGCACAAACCCAATGCCACCTTCTCTTCATAGCGGGACATGTAGCATGCAGGGTGCCTAGTATGTTAAACCACTGAGATGCACATAACCCCCAGAACCTAATCTGCACAGACTACATACAAGTCAATCACGGCCAGCACCTGTCCGTGCTAAGCATACAAAGGAAAACAGCTTTCCACACACAGACGTGGGAGGACACAATACAAGCGTCATCTGTGGTTTGAATTCTCATTATAAATGCTTTGCTTTAAAATGCCATAAAAGGACACCAATATAAAAATAAATACAGGACTGCAAGTACCAGAATGCACTCTGCCTTGCAGAAGTCCTATATACAACAATGCGCACTGTACATGCAGTTTTGATTTTCATTTTATAAACGCAGGTATTCAAGTTCCATAAAGCAATATCCCATGGGAAGGATTGATATAAAAAATTCATGTAATTTTGAGTTTCATTCTGGTTCTGTAAGTACCAGAGTGAAATCTATCAAGCACAGATATGCTACAAAAATACAAACTGTACATGTGGTTTGATTTTCCTTTTATAAATGCAGGAGTACAAGTACCAGAATACATTATTCCTCCTACGTGTATTATATAGTACACACCGAGTACATGTTCTACTGGATTTCGTTTTACAAATGAAGGACAACAACTATCAAAATGCATCCTAGGTCAATCATAGCATAAAACGCACTGTTCATGTTATTTTCATTTTACAAATGCAGGATTCCAAGTACCAGAATGCAATATTCAATGTACAGGCATGATATAAAACAATGCACACTGTTATTTTGATTTTCTTTTTACAAATGCAGGACTGCAGCTACCAGAATGCAATATCGAATAGACAAGAAGAACACAAGCTGCTTGTATAGTTTAGATTTTCCTCCTATGAACGCAGGCTACAAGTATAAGCACTCAAACTGCGAAACAGGGCAAGATAAGTTGTGGTAAAAACAACTGAGGTGGTAAATTGCAAATCTCTAGTCACACACTGACCTGCTAAAAAAGGAGGGATGCTCTCGCACTCACTCAGCATTCCCTCATACCCCAGGACCTAAGCTCCTCACCAGCCAAGCACCTAGGAGGCATCACATGGTTCTTGGTAGCGCTATAGATACTCATCACACAGACCTAGCTGCAGATAGTGGTGTGACGCAAACCCCCTCCCCCAGAAAAATGACCTGAGGGGCCACTGAAACTCTCATACCTCACACACATTCTCAGTATGGAAGCTGAACTGGGAGCCTTAAAGATGGAATGACACCACCGCAAGGGCCTGCGCTGGGCCCCCGGCTGCAGAGAGACATAAAGACATCATGCCAGCGCTATGCAAATCATTAAAATAAATTAAAACATATACAAAAGCTTTTTTTGAAATCATGAAAATGCGTGAGATTTTGCATACATTGAATATATTGATGTGACACACATCCCTTTATAACTGAACACCTCTTTGCCAAGCGGTTCTTTCATTATGCTCTGACGGTAGGGCCATGCTGACTCGTTACAAAACCAGCATAACAAAACACGGCAAGCCACAATAATGACGCTGTTTGTCTCAATCGGATGCCTGTGTCGGTCTCATCGCCTCCAGCATGGCTTGGCACAACATAAACGCTATACTCAGTTGTCGAAGTGGGGGGAAAAAAGTAGGGAAACTGTGGGCGGTGACTCAAAGGGCGGAGCTCACCCAAGGATTCGATCAGTGGGCGGAGTTAGAGGTGTGACCAGAATGTGCCAATCATCCCAATTTTTTGTATTTGTTTGGCATTTCACCGACCAGTTACATCTTATTGTGTTATTTAATTCAACCAATAGATTCACTTGATTATTTAAGGTTTAATAGGAGTTATTGGTATTTATATGCATTCACGAAGTGGGATATATTTCCAATCACACAATGCCCCAAATACGCTTAAAAGTGGAATCATAAGACAATTTGTCTCCAAGCCATGCAGTTTCTCTCATTAGCACTTCTCCTCCCTTCTTCTACAACATCAGTTCAAACATGAATAGCAAAATATCCTAGTTTGCAAATGTTTTCTATATAATTATGGCTCTGCCATATTTGCCACATAATACATCATCGACTGCACAATCTTACAGTTTCAGCTAATCATTTTTGTAGCTTAAACGGATATAAAGTTACTAAAAACGTGACTTGGGTTGCTGCAAAGTGAACGGCCCTTTCCAAAGGTTGACTGATCACCTTTCTCACGGCTGCATTTGTATATTATACTGATACTAATGAGGAAGAATCTTTGCAGAGACTTAACATGTGTAAAAATGTCTAAATAATAAAGTATAAGAAAATATATTGCATTACGCTGCAGCCTTTATTTTGTTGCATAATTTAGTCAACACTGTAGCATCATTTTGTCCCCCACTGCTGCATAATTCCAGTGGCTCCAGAGCCGGTAGCACATGTTAAAAGTGATTGTGCATGAAGCAGAGAGCCTCTGAAGTTTGCAAACTTAGTTTAGTGTGTGTGCAAATTCTGCATTGCCGATCCTTGGTGAGTTGAAGCTACTACTGATGAAACAATGTCAATGGAGGTACAAAAGGTGAGGTGGACTGGCCCTGATGGCGGGGCCAGCTTTAGTGCTGGTGGCGCCTTGTGCAACAATGTTTGCTGGTGCCCTCAATGATCACCTATGCTTCGGACTTTCTCACTACCATCCTTTAAGAGTCCCCCTCAAGTATCCATAACCACAGTCTTTCTTAGATACATTTCATTTGATTTACAGCCCCACTCATACCAGTGTACAGTGTCAGAGCACTTTACATCACACACACTACACAGAGACAATCATTTATATGTGTGTAAATCACTGTATAGAAAATGTTACATAAGACAAAGGACTACAAGGTGTAGAACCCACATGACAACCATACTAGCAGGCAGTATAGTTTAATAGCTCACTGTTCTACGTTAGGATTTTAACTTATAAACTGCCAGTAACAAAATGATCTCTTTGACAAAAGCAGTAACCTGCTAACCTAGTTAACATTATATGCACTTTGTGATCTGCATGGCACATGTTCTTTGCAGCAGGCACATTGACCCTCTGTGCTACCTTTCCAGGAGTCAACCCTTCCACTAGACAACACTCCGATCTCTCTCTAGGAAGAACATTAATCACCGAAGTTATCATAACCTTTTTATTGTTGCTGAAAATTGCAGGAGGCCAGGAAGGAGGCTGCAAGTTTTTTAAAAACCATAATATACGTGCAATACTAAGCACCTACCCGAAATAGGTACCCAGTGCGGTCACACCGTTCGCACCGCCCTAACCTGCTCGAAGTTCATGTGACCTCAGTGACAGACAAACAAAAAGGATACACTGTGCCCCAAGGTTGGAGAGATTAAGGAATAAGAGAACCAAGCAAAAGTGGGAAAGAAGGCAGGAGCCCCCTTTCGGAACTAAAACCCTCACACACCCAGCAAGCTAGGTGTCATGCTTCATCATCTGGGTTTTTCTCCTCGTCAGACTGGCGCTGCAATGTCTGACGGGCACCCGCGAAGGGGCTCTTTATCGGAGATCTTTTGTTCCTGCCAGTTGGTGCATGTGGGTGTGAGGGTTATAGGTGGAGTGTAGGCGTAAAAAAGGGAGGTGATAATTAAAAAAGGCTAGGTAATCCACAGGGAATTTTTAATGGTGTGGTTAACTACCTTAATAAAAACAGGAAGGCGAACAGACACACCGGTGCAAAAGATCAAGTAATGTGTGCTCTACCTAATGGTCGACATGTTTCATGCTTTATCAGCAATTCATCAGGACCTAAATAAGAACAAACTGTACTACACGTTAGTAATTGGGGCAAATACTACCTTCCACAGGAAACTTTAGAGGCAGGCCAGAAGGTCCTGCTGTGTCTTAGTGGAACCCTGACGAGGAGCAAAACCCAGATGATGAAGCATGATGCCTAGCTTGCTGGGTGTGTGAGGGTTTTAGTTCTGAATGGGGGCTCCCCCCTCCCCCCTCCTTTTCCACTTTTGCTTGGTTCTTTTATTCCTTAATCTCTCCAACCTTGGGGAACAGTGTATCCTTTTTGTTCGTCTAGTTCAAGGGCTTATACACTGGACCCCGTTAAAAATTAGCCCTCTTGGTCCCCCCCTTTTTGTTGTTGACCTCAGTGACAGAGTCACAGTGACTGGATCACTGTTGCCCTAGGGTGTGCTGCTTCGTAGGCCTGCCCGCAAGACTGGAGATGAACTTTAGTATGGATTGTGGTGGACAGGCCTTCAAGGTTAACCCACAATTGACACCACTAGGGTACACCTGCTTGTGCGAAGACATAAGGCCTTCTAAGGTCTTGTGGGGCCTTCTAAGGTCTAGCATGGGAATATGCTCCCTGAGGAGAGTGGTCTGGTGGACTGGTCATGAAGGCTGAACCCGGTTCCCCAGTTCCAAATTCGACAGCTCTGGCCATAGTGCCACATCCTCTCCCCCACTCAACACCATACTGCCCCACTGAGAGAAACTTGCACTGCCTTCAGCTACAACTTAATTGTGCCCGCTATAAACACTTGGATGTGGCTCAATTCAGATTATGCACTTGATAAGAGTAATATGCTTCCTAAAAAAATGTGAAACAAACTCGCATAGGGAATGCAAGATTAAGTAAAGCATGTGAAATGTAAGCAGAAACAACATGGTTACCTTAACGATCTCTCACTCACTATTCAGAAATCAGCGAGTGGCTTTACCTGAAAAGTTAAGGACATGACTACAGGGCCCTGAAGGGAATCGTTTCAATGTCCATTGCTTATATCCTTACAAAACATAAGCAGTATGGTTTAAAAAGACCACATCCATAAACACAGAGCCATGGTACACATTTTGTTTTCCAATCCACCCATCAATCAGGTTTTGCAATACATCCAGGAATGGTGCACTTCTACACCTGGGGACAACAATGTTGTTCATAGAAAGACAAGAAAACAAAAGTAGCGCTTCACTGCAAAGTCTGTAAAGTAAGGCTGATGCGTTTGGATGTGTACAAAACCAATCTGGCCACTTTGCAACCACTCTGTCTTGCTTTATTTAGTTATGTATTTATTTTTCACATTTAAAACCTTTTATTTCTCTCCATCCCGAGGCTGCACTTTGGAATAGAAACATGTCAGAAAAAGGGCATTTCCCGCAAGAGTGTTTTTCTTTTTTGGATCCATTTCACAGGGAAGCAACTAAATGAAAGAAGGAAAGAGAGGCTGTGAACTGTTTCTTCAAGACACAGTATTCAGTAAGGGAGAAGCAAGACAGAAAGAGATGGAATAATAGGAAGAGAGGGGAGCATTATGCGGAGAGATTGAGAATCGTTGTGCTCAGGGCAGGCCTGGGCTCAATTTGGCCATTTCGGACCGACTGCGTGAGTCAGAGACAGTGACATTAGGCACAACTAGGCCCAGCCAGCCCAGTGGGCTGCCTGGGCCTGGTTGTGCTTAATGTCACTGTCTCTGACTCACGTAGTCGGTCTGACACGGCCAAATCGGCTCCAACAACATAACCTGCCCCCTGTCCCAAAACCGGCCCCCACTCTATCCAGCCAACCAGGGAATTGCCCGGTGCCTGGACTTACCAGTCCAGCCCTGGATCCAAGTGGTATCTAGATCATCAGAAGGGGGCTTGAAGAAGAAGATGATACACCACTAACCCTCCTTTTTCTAGCTGGAAATCTAGAAGACAATGGATCTTCTGAAAGAGCAGATTGCTCTACTTCCTCAGCATGAAGCTCAATCTCTTGAACAGCTTCTACTTCAGGAGGAACCACTATTGGTAGTGTGGCTGTTGTTGTTGTCCACTTCTCTTAGTTTCCTGCAACAATTGGGTACTACTTTGAGATACATCAATTTCAACATCACTGCTCGTTGGGGTTGCCATTATTAGATTGGCTGCCTCTGTGACAGACATAGGCTTGGGCCTAGAGTGGGGTGGGTCCACTGATTTAGTGGTTCTACTTCCAGCTTGCTCCCCACAGGCTGATGCACCAGGCACAGTTTTTTCCCCAAAAAAGATCTGGGGTGACATACCAGAGGTGTTAAGCTCCTTCTTTTTACTGGCCACTTACTTGGTAGCACCTTTCTTTGGGGCAATCTTGAAGCTGTCAGAAGTGGCACTTAGCTTTACAAGTTGTAGAGATGTCTGTGGTGTGTGGGTCACTCACGCATCACGCCGTGCACAGGCCTTCTTTCTGGCAGCACTGCGAGTGATAATGTTGTCTCTTTTGCACCTAAAAGAAAACAAGCAAGAAGGACATCAGTGAAATGTGGCATTGTTGTAGCTCACTTAGTAGTACAAACAAGCACAATATCATTTAGTGTGGTCACTGGTTACTCCCTATTATAAATAATTAACAATACAATATATCTATTCATAACACGGAAAACCACACCAACTTAAACTTTCATGGTGACTGACTGTACACGCAGGAAGGATAAGAGAGAGCAAAAACAACAACAACATACAAATTAAACTGTTTGCTTTATGTGCGTCACGTGATGTCCCTTGCGGTTGAAGTGGCACTCAGAGAGGTGCAGCTGACAAATGACAATGGAAGGAATAATACCTAGACAATGCTTGCTGTTGTGCACCTATAACAAACCTGGGGTTGATTGATGCCAAATGTAGTGGAAAATGGAATGAACAGAAAAACAAAATCACAAAATATAATTTACCAATTAATAAAAAATATGGGAAAAATCAATGTTTTAAAATGTAAACACAAGTAAAGTTATCCTCAAAGATATAAGAATAAGTTATTAAACTACTATCTCATTGCCCAACCATTCACGCAGCGTATGGCAAAAGGCCACACTGGCTGGACGCACAAAATGGCCCCCAGCCAGTGCCACATTGTCATCAACAACAACACTGAGCAGGAACACATTGGCAACAAAGAGAAGACATGCAGGCCTATAGGCAAAGCACACTGCCTGCCTGCACAAAATTGCCACCGACCACATGGTCACAAAAATAAGAGCCAGGAGGGCGAGGCCTGGAAAACAAAGAACACATGCAGTCCCATGGACACTGACTGTATAAAAAATGGCCCCTGGCCACATGGCATGTGGAACAAAGGCAAATGGTGGCCTATGACAAGCACAAACACACTGGCCAGACAAAGGAGGCACGGTAAAACAGAGAAAACAACATTCATTCAGCAATGCCAAAAACAAAAATTAATTAGACTAAAAGTGTTTCCAACAGCACACATCGTCCAAAGGCATTACCTACACTGTGTGCATGAAAAGAAAAACGTGAAATATCACAGAAAAAACACATTTTGTATTTCAAGTCAAATCCATCTGTGGCCTAAAAAAGCTGTTTCATCCAACAAACAACACATAAACAGTTGTTCCATGCACTGATTACTAGTACTGGGCCTACTGGCTGGAAGGCCCATTGGCAGACTAGGCCACATAGTGAATTAAACTGAAAAAATATTGCACATGTATTAGGAAACATGGAGTAAATGTACTAAACTATGCAACATTTTTCCTGTACAAATAAGGAAAATTACATACATAACAACAACCAGCATGAAGTCATGGGCACAAACAAAGAACAAATTCAAATGCACACTGGCTGCCTACACAAAATGGCCACCAGCCACATGGTCACAACAACAGAAAGCATGGCCACAACAAAGAATACATGCAGGCCTATGGGAAAAGCACACTGCGGGATTAACTAAATGGCCACCATTCACTGGGACACAACAAGAAGCAGGAGGCTTAGAAAACAAAGAACACATGCAGGCCTATGGCAAAAGCACACTGGCTGCCTGCACAAAATTACCACCCGCCACATGGTCACAACAGCAACAATCAGCGGGAATGCATGGCTAAGGCCACAACAAAGAAGACATGCAGGCCTATTGCAAAAGCACACTGACTGGATACATAAAATGTCCGCCAGCCACATGGTCACTCAAAACAAGAGGCAGGAGGCCTGTAAAACAAAGAGTATATGCAGGCCTATGGATACTCCACTGACAATACAAAATGGCCCCTAGCCAGTGGGCACATGGCACATGTAACAAAGGCAAATGGTGGCCTATAGCAAACACACACACACACACACACAAACAGGCCAGACATAGGAGGCATGGTAAAACAGAGAACACAGCATTGATTTAGCAATGGCAAAAACGAAAATTAACAGGGCTGAAAAAAATGTTTACAGCCTTCAAAGGCATTACCCCACCAAGTCCTATACACTATTTGCAGGTGAAAAAAAACGTGAAATACCACAAAAACATTTTGTATTTCAATCCAAATCCATCCATGGCCTAAATGCTGTTGCAACAGACACCACAGAAACAGACTAGACCACATAGTGAAGTAAATCAATATTGCAAATGTATTTTAAAAAATATAGAAAATGCAGTAAACTGTGCAACATTTTTCCTTTAAAAGCAGAAAAATGAAATGCAAAATAAATCACTCAGCCCCTACTGAAACAACAGGCCACCCACCACAATAAATTTTGAAAATCCATTAAACTACAAGTAAATCCAGGTGCATGGCCTCAATCAAACAAACAACTACAGTTTTTTAACTTACTTGTAAAATGCCAAATACACAGTCCTTAAATCCAATGGGATATGCAGCCGAAACAAAGGGTGATCCTTCCAGCTCCAAATCCAAATGAAAAGTGACCAGGAGATGGGCAGAGTACTGAGAGGAGCCTCCTGAACACGAACAGGAAGTTGGAGACTCTGGGGCACTTCCTTCCAGTTGGAAAAAAAGTACATTTAAAAAAAAGACTCCTTGCACAAAAAAAACCAACTCCAAATGTCAATTTGAGGATCTTTTTAACTCCAAATCTTTATTTCAGAAAGATTGTGATGCTTCTCGAGGAGAGAATCTTGCCCAGATTGCAGCAGCTGTATATCCTGTGCACCCAAATGACAATTTGGCAACCGCAAAATCTCGCAGGAGCAAGTGGCCGGCTAGCAAATCTCGTGAACGGCCCGAAAAATCTCATGGGCGATCGGGAGCACCAGGCAAGTCACTCCCGCACGAGTGAAATGACATTTCCAGCGCACTAAAACCAAAAAAAAAGCTCTGCTCACTCACAGAGTGCGGAGTTTAATGATAACTCTGCAATATGCGGGGAACGCAGAGTTGCTGAATTCCACAAACTCTGCGTACCGAAAAGAGTTTTACACCTGGGCTTAGTACTGACTGCGTTGTAAGGCACTACATGGTATTTACTGCATGGTTATGGATATTTCCCCCTTGCTCAGAGCAGGCTGGTCCTTGGAGTCCTTGAACTATAAACAATGCACACATCCCACACAGTGGGCAACTCTTATGCGCTTTATAGTACTGGACCAGGTGTGTAGGGAATGGATCCTACCTCATCTCCTTCCACAGGAGGTAATTCTTGACATATTGTTTGCATTCTTGTCATGATTGTGCCCACGTTTACCGTATTCCTGGATTTAAATAATATTGACAATTTTTCCATGGACATAACATACCGGTGTTGTCTATAGCCTCTGTCTATCGGATTCATGTAACCTGCCTGATCTACCCATGCACTAAACTATTCCCACACTCCCATACTCAGTCAGACATCCACCCATTTCGACACTTATTCCACTATTCTTCCATTTCCACCCCCATTCACCCATCATCTCATGCACTCATTAACCCAATTATCAAAAATAAATCCACTCACATATTAATTCATCTATCCATGCACTCACTCGTCTATCTAACCATTGACACGCGTGTCCACCCACAGAACAATAGAAGCAAACTTGTCAATAAATGAAGAAACATTTTATTTAGCCCTGCATATTGACTTTGTCAATGCTTGTTTAACAGAGCCGGGGAAATCTAAAACATATTGATTGTTACAGTTGATTCCGCAGGGATAACGGATCGTTTAACGGGGTTTATTAAAGATTTCTGCACAATCGTTGGAACACAGAACATTTAAAAAAAAGCATTGCTTGAAGCTACGAAATAATTTGAATTTGAGTAAGAATGTTCTAAAGCAAAAGAAGAACTTTCAAGTGGATGCACGCAGGCGGGGAGAGCCGAGAGGCGCGCCTAGAGATCAATGCAAACGATGAGGCATGACGCTTCAAAATGTAATGTTCTGCGAACACAGTCCTAAGAGCAGCTTGCAAGATACAAAAGTATTACTCTGGGAAAAAAAACACAAAAAACAAAACTAACAGAAGCTAGATTCTGTTTGTGCGGTAAGAGCAGCGTGAAAGGAATGCTGACAAATCTATTGCGAACTCCCCAAGCCCCCAAGTGATCATTAGCGTCGGTTTTACTCTACGGGCGCCTGTATTCTCATTAGAGCACAGCTCCAAGGGATTTAAAAGTATGTTCTGCTAAGGACATCCACTTAATCCATTCACTATTGTGCAAGAGGGTTTATGACTCAACCCAATTTCGGTAGGAAGCCGAGTTTCTCATTTCCCACGGTTTAGTAAATATCTTCCTTTAAACTGCAAGCACCTCTTTTCCCGTGGAATGGTCGCGCCTGCACCATCCTATGAAGCTAAACCCACCGTTGCCAACAATGTGGAAGGCTGAAATGGGCATCTTATCTCCAGATGCAGGCTGCAACTGCGAGTGCAGATAAGATACAGGTTCTCATTAGCAAATAAGCCATTTGGAATCAGCAGCAGCAAGCGCAGGCAGGAAGAGCCACCGAGCCACCGCGCGCGAGGTAGCAGCCATTTTGTTTAATTGATGGTCATTCAATGGGTGCACGTTAGTTAATGCAGGGGACGGGGAAGAAAAAAAACATAACACGAGCCGAGTCGCTTTATGAATCCTCCGGGCAGTGACAGAAACAATGATAGATGAGGATTGCAGCGAACGCGGCAAATGGTTTCTTAGCAAGATATGCCGGCCCCCGCTTCCAGTGCTGCCAATAATCTCAAACAGAGGGAATTCACGTTATAAAGGCCCTAATAGAATGCAGAGACAGCATAAAGCGAGGCGGGCTTTTGTGCCGCCTTGAATGTGACCTCCACCTCGTCCTATACATATTAGACGGTAGAATGTACTGATAGCAAGTGCGTGCAGTGCTCTCGGTATCGCTTCATATCAGTCCGATGAAATGATTCAGACAGTCTTTCCCTGCAGAAGGCAAAAGGTGCTTCTGGCTTTCCTTAGGGGTTATAGAGCAGAGACAGAGAAATCAGATTTTTAAAGATAACTTAGGGAATATTGGGACGAAAAGCTGGATGTTATATACATTGCTATCTTAGTTTAGAGTAAATTGACTTTAGCCTTCCTTCATGGAGCTTACACATTGGAGAAGATCTTTCGTAGATATTGCTTTTTGTGGTATATTTTCAATTAATACACAGACCTACATCTGTGTGGCGTCTTGGGCCCTAGGCCCACATGCTGGGCGGAATGACCACACGGACCCTGAAACAAGGTACTGGAACTGGGTTCGAGCACGTGCACCTGGGCCCTTTTATTAACAGGTACACGTGATGGCTGAGTGTCAGGTGCATGTGTGTCCAGCCCTCAGGGGAGTGGCTGGTAAACTTAGTGTCTGCTTAGACACTAGAACGTGTCCAGCAGGACACTACATTCCTCCCAAACTATATTGAAGAACAAACGAAAACAAAACAAAACACCAGTCCAACCTGTGGGGGTAAACAACAGTCAACTACACATCACAGGGTCCATCAGCCTCACGATTCGGGCAGTGGGAAGACAGCAGACATGAGGTTGGTGACTCGGACTGCAGCAGGACAATCTTTGCTGGCACTCCTAATTTAACCTGAGTGGACCAGGGCACGAAGGCTGGCTTGGAGACGTCAGCTGCACTCCGGTAACATACCAGTGGGAACATGTCCTTTGGTCTGAAGTTGCAGCACTTCGCTGATGTTGAGGATGGTTTGTGGTGGGTTCTAACAGTTCATTAAAAAAGGGCGTGTCATGAGAATGATTGGAGTCCAGGGTGAAGGTTCACTAAGGTGTTGCTTTATCGACTGAAGTCTCTGTTAGACATCTTTGTTGTGTCCTGTAATCTGGCAGTTGGGCAATATCAAGTCCAACTCTCCCACCTGGGGAGGCCTTTTTGTCGGGGTTGCCACGGGATTGCTTATGGGCTGTGCTGGGGCTGCTTGTGTGCCAACGTGGAGGCAGCTGCAAGACCACCGAGGAGCCAGTACCTAGTCGCTCGCCCAAACCTCCAGGGTGAATGAGTCATGGTCATGACATGATCTCGCTGCCGCAGTTCAGGTGTAAGCCAGGTTAGCAGGTAGCCTCTGGTTCTTCTTGTCAGCTGGTGTAGCAACAGTGAAGGACTCCAGGCCATCAGTACTCTGGGGGTGGTAGTGTTTGACGCATTTGACTCGTTCTGGCGTGATGGCAATGCCAGCCGTGTGGGGAATCTGGACGACGTTTAGTCACGACTTGCCGTGGTGGTTATAGGCCTTAGTTTCTTGAGTTGATCACCTGGAGGGGGGGGGGGTGGCCAGGCGTTTCATTTTCTTTGGGGAGGCATGTGCATCCATGCGCTTGGATGTTGGGCTGCTGAGCCGTCGGTGACAGTGGTGTAATGGACACGGTGAGAAACGTGAGCAGAGACTCTGTTCGCGCATGCTTGCAGCTTACTCTTAGTCTCCCGCTGGGCGGTCGCCAGGTCATTCTCGGGTTGTCATCCACTTCACTTACTGTTGGTGTGTCGGGATGGGCTCCTTCTGCAGTTCAAGTCTTCTCCAAAATCAGGCCCGGCCTCTCACAACTTCCCCTCCTGACATTGGTCGGTCATCAGATTCCTAAAGTAGACCATCCGGCCTCACTTTCATATCTTCTACTGGGTGCGGTGTCATGCACATGGCAAAGATGATGTGGTTGCCATTGAACCTGGACAAAAGGTGGTGATGACTTACTGGGAGATAGGATGTCTCGAGGGACTTTGCAGCCATGTGCCTTCGTCCTGCTGAGGCTGTTCCTTCACCCATGGCATCTGTGGTGAGGAGCATGGACGCCGTCTAACTTAGAATGCTGATACTCGGGGATGGAGGGTTGCACTGGAAAGCGTTGGGGAAAGACGCGGTTCGCCCTTGCTGCAGCTTACGTTTGGTTCTCCCATGGGCCTGTCTCCAGGGACATCGGTCCACCTCGGTGGCTGTCTGGTGTCTCTGGGTGCGTTCTTGGCTTGCATTGGTATGAGTCCTTGTGCTTCTCCTCTTGTTTTCTCCAGCACACCTGTGTTCATCCGGTTCTTCATGGTGACAAGGTTGTCACTCTTCTTTTCGGTTCTTCCTCCTGGTACAGTTGCATGCACCTTATTCCTCCTGGGTACTGGGTGGCATACAGCCACTTGACTTCTGTGTTTCTTCTTCAGGGATTTTCGTGGTTCAGGATGGCAGTTACCTTCTCTGCTCGAGGTCGACATGCTTGTGCCTCGAGCTTGCGCTGTTGTGACACCTGCTCCTGCCTTTGTTCAGGCATGCTTGGCTGGGTTGGTCACTTTGCGTGATGTGTTCTTTGCTTGCTGTGCGATGTGGCATCCAGCCACGTGTTGAGTGTCCTTGCAGCACATGGCACAGTGGCAGCTTTCCACGTGCAGTGTGTAACTCTCCTTTTGCCTGTCTTGGATCACTGGCGACTCAGTCTTGAGGTAGTGTGAGGGGGACACTCTGTCTTCGGCCTGCTGCGGGGCTTCACTGGTGCAGTGGAGATGTAGACTTACTTCGCTGTGGAGATATCTATCTCCCGGGCTCCTGATTGTGCTGTCAGGTTCGCCGGTTTGGCTTTCTGCGCACCTCGTGCACTCTGTCCTCTCTTTGGGCGCCCTCTTGTGGTGCTTGACGTGCTTGCTTCTTGTTCTTGCAGCAGTGGCCGTTCACCACCAGGGGTGTGTAGCACAGTTTCTTCACTTGTGGTGGCATCAGACAGCCACTGGTGTTTGCACGCTATGTGCACGGTGCTCATGTACTTCCTGTGGGCCTTGCTGTTTTCATCGGACTAGGCTGCCTCCAGTCTTATTGCCTTCTCTGGACCTTACTCGGCCCCTTGATGCTTCTCTTGGCCAGGGCAGCTCTGGGCTTTTTGGCAGCGTCCTTGGGTGCTCTGAGCAGAGCACTGGATGTGTTGGGTGTAGCTGTGAACGTTGTGTGGATTCTTGCAGGGGTAATGGTCTCCCCCTTCCTGGCAGCAACTGATGGGCAGCTGACATGGGGCTTGTGGCGCTCCTTGGCTAGTTTCTCTTCCCTTGTATAGGCATCATCGGGGTGCTGTCCTGGTGCCTGCTAACTGGGGACAAAGACTTTGGATGGCTCACAGGGGCCTTTCCACTGATCCTGCCTTTGGTGGGAATGTGCGTTTTATTCAGTGGTGACCCACTACTGGCTCTCTCTCTCTCCTCCAAATGAGAGTCTGTTCACAGGCGTGTGTGTTCAGTCATCAACCATTGATTCTGGGCTGGGGGACGTTCAGTGTCCGTGTATATGTTTGTGCTAGTGCAGTACCCGCAAATGGACACCAGGTGCCACTGCAGTGTTAGTCTTAGGCCCTGGCAGCTTTCCTAATGTTGCAGGTATGCTGGGCTCTCTTGAGTGCTGCCTGGATGCTGGGGACGTCGGTACCAGTGGGGGCACCCAAATGCTGGTGTGATCACTTTTCCATGTGGACCCCTGTCGGGGCCTCTGCCTTGAGTCAATGCGGTAATCAGTGGTGGGTGCAGCTGCTTGCTCTCTGGCTGCACAGTGTGAAGGTTGCAGGGGGCGTTTCATACCAGTTCCTACGATGAGGAAGCAGTGTCTAGATTAGGCACTAGGTGGCACTGCAGAACTTCGGGAGGCCGCGGCAGGCTTCCCTTATGCTGCAATCCTCGCAGCAGTTCAGGTGCGCATAGAGCACTGTTCCACCTTTTGCGCTGATGCTGCCTTGGGCCCTGGTTAGGGTTGGTGCGGTCTTGGTTGCCTGGGCTGAAGGTGGGGCACAGCATATCTTTACCGGGTGAAAAGAAACCAGCATCACTGCTTGCCGGGCATTTGTTTATGAGGTAAGCAGGGGCACTTCTGCCATGCATAGTTGGCACCTCAAGCGTTGAGGGCCCACAGTGCTAGCTGCGGCAGCTCCCCCGATGCTGTGGGTCGTTGCATATCCGGGGATGGTAATTTCTTCTACGTGCAGCCTCCCCCTTCGCGACAGATGGCAGAAGACCGGTCAGTGAGGATCGCACTGCGGGTGCTGCAAGGCGGCTGTCTCCTCACAATGTCTGTCTTGGGTGGGTCAAGTCGCTTAGTTAAGTCCGTGATGCTAGAACTTCAAATACTGGCCATGGCGCTTTCTAGCACTGTGGGCCGCGCTTCTCTTGGTGGGCTGTTATCTGCATGGCGTGGGTATCTCTCATGCCGGATACCCCCCTAGACTAACCCACGCTTCTCTCCTGTTTCCCTGGGAGCAGGGCAGTGTAGATATGGCACGATTGCCGTCTGTCTCTTCCTTCCGCTGCAGTTTCCCAAGGACCCTGGAAATGCTGGTGCGGGTGAAATGTTGATGGGGCCTCATGCTCTGTCCACAAGGCGGGACATTTCTCACCCTCGCCGCAGCACTTCTTCACTGGGGCTGATGGTGGCAGGGGGGGCAGCTTACAGGCACCTGCTCAGGTAGGGAGGGCCTACTTGACCCCTCCTCCGCATTTGACACTGTTAATCATGACAACCTCCTATTCATTCTGGAACATAGGATGGGCCTCTCAGGTCAGGTGCTGCATTGGTTTGGGTCCTTCCTGCAACACAGAACCCAAAGAGTTAAAGTGAATCACTCATTCTCCCAGCCATCCCCTGTCATCATGGGCGTTCCCCAAGGATCCTCCGTATCTCCCATTCTCTTCAATCTGTTCCTGGAATGTTTAGCTAACATTCTAAATTCATTGGATACTAGGTTCGACATGTATGCAGACGACACCCAACTCTATTTAAAAATCTCCTCTCCGGAAGACATTACCTCACTCAATTCTACCCTCCTGACTACCCAAAATTGGTTGACTAAGAACCACCTCCTGCTAAACACCTCTAAAACAGAATTCCTCCTCATAATTCCTCCGAAATATACTCCTAATATTGACCTATGGATGAACCGACTAACTGCCTTCAACTGCTCCCCCCGCCTCATCAATTCAGCTAAATCCCTAGGAATTACTCTGGACAAGCATCTGAATATGAAGTCTCACATCAGCAATATGTGCAAGGGAACCAACCACCTTCTAAGAACACTCATGAATCTGAAACCTTTTCTACCGCAAGCAGATTTCAAGCAAGTGGTACAAGCGCTTGTCCTACCGAGACTTGACCACGGCAGTGCCACGCTATGTGGACTCCCCAAATACGCTTTGGCCCCTCTAAAGGTCTCTCTGAACGCGGCCAGATTAATCATGGGCACCAAGCGTAATACACACATCTCTCCAGTTCTAAAATCTCTAAATTGGCTACCATATGAAGCTAGAATTCATCTGAAGATTGCCTGCCTTTCACACAAAGCCCTCCACTTCAAAACCCCTACCTACCTCGCACAAAAACTAAAACTATCTGGAGGAGGTAGATCGACAAGGAGTGTTAATTCCCTCCTGCTGAAACCACGGACCTTCCGCAAAAAAAGAACTTGCCACCGAGCTTTCTCTGGATTTTCTCCAAAAATCTGGAACTCTCTTCCACCCAAAAATCGGAGGATCTCTTCCAAGGCCGCCTTCAAATTGGAAGCAAAGAAATTCCTCATGAAGAAGTTCTTACCTTAATAGGAGGGACATTATATATACACCTTTCTTGTACTTTATTTTCCACCCGAAAGATGTCGTTCATTGTATTATATGATTCACCCTTGTATATGATTTTTCTTCCCCAGCGAGCGTGCATCCAGGATTGTAAATGTTTATTAGCTGCTTACCACTTGAGTCAATGCTTAGTATAAGCCCCATATAACTCATGTTTAGATTTTACTATATTGTTGACTATTATTCATGTTTGATTATTCACTTAATACGCCTTCTAACTGGAAGCAAAGAAATTCCTCATGAAGAAATTCTTACCTTAATAGGAGGGACATTATATATACCTTTCTTGTACTTTATTTTCCGCCCGAAAGGTGTTGTTCATTGTATAGTATGACTTGCAGCCCGCCCCGACGCCCTTCGGGGGCAATGAGGCTTTAGGGCCAACTGCCCGCCCCGGCCCCCGTCCGCCCCGGCCTCCGCCCGCCCCTACATTGTCAGTGTCTCGGAGCCGGAGCCTTACCTCAGCTGCCGTTCTTCAGGGCCAACCGCCCGCCCCAGCCCCCTCCCGCCCCGACATTGTCCGTGTCCCGGAGCCTTACCTGAGCCGCCGCTCCTCCCCGTGCTCCTGACTTCACCGCCGCTCCTCGCCGCTCGTCACCGCTTCTCCCCGCCTGTCCTCCTCTCCTCCCCGCCTGTCTGCCGCTCCACCCCGTGCTCATGTCCGCCGCTCCTCCTCGTCAGCACGCACATCGCGGCCAGCGCTACGTCGCGGCCGGCGCTACTTCCAGGGGACTATTTGTTTTTTATATAAAATTTTTTAAATAACGTTTAATTTTTACTTTATATAGCCTATGTCCATCTGCACACCCTGACAATTCCAACGATGTATCGGGTGTGTGGATTGGCGCTGTGGTTCCCGAGTTTACCCGCCTCAAAGCTTCAAAGTTCTTCCTTTATTATAGTAGTATAGATTCACCCTTGTATATGATTTTTCTTCCCCAGCGCGCGTGTACCCATGATTGTAAAGGTTTGGTTGCTTACCACTTGATTCAATGCTTAGTATAAGCCCCATATAACTCATGTTTAGATTGTACTATATTGTTGACTATTATTCATGTTTGATTATTCACTTAATACCCATATATCACCACGTTACTTCATATGGCCCCTTTGTCCTCTCTGGACTATATTTGATTTGTTATGTGTGAACTATTGATCTTATGTTTATTTTACTACCCATGTTTGACTCAAGTTCTGATTGTTACCTTCCGTACAACTGTAAAGCGCTCTGATATCCTTCGGGATCTAGTCCGCACTATATAAAACTTTATAAATAAATAAATAAATGGGATCTGCCATACCTGGAGGATCTCTGTGGCACCTTCTCTTGTTGGCATAGACTCCTCCTCGTGACACTGCTCACCGATTTACGCAGTCTTTTTGCAGGCAGATGAAAGCCCGGGCATCGGACTGTTGTCTCCTTCAGTTGTGGCGAGTACATGGTATCCCTTCTCTCCACATGCTGTTGTGAGGGTGGCAAGTGCAGGGGTTTTCTTGTACTGTGTTTACTTTTACCCCCCTCCGAGAAACTGCGTAGCTGCTTGTATCAAAGACGTGGGGTCAGACCCGATCTTCGCCATTATGGTGTCTTGGGCCCTAGGCCCACATGTTGGGTGGAATTACCACACAAACCCTGAAATAAGGTACTGGAACAGGCCTTGAGCACGTGCACCCGGGCTCTTTTATTAGGGTCACATCACTTGTGACGCCTATGATGGCTGGGTGTCATATGTATGTATGCCCAGCCCTCAGGAGAGTGGCTGGTAAACTCAGTGTCTGTTGAGACACTAGAACATGTCCATCAGGACACTAATCTCTGCAGTAAAGGCGGGCGTGGCTAGGGAACAGCGCTGACTCTGTCTATTTTTAAACTGCGCTCTAATATCCATCCTAATTTATGCCACACTACACACTACCCCCAACAGATTCAGACTTCTGCCCTAATGCAGTTTTATGTCAGAATATCGTTGCCAGAAATATAGGGCCAAATGTAGGTAAATACCATTTACCGATTCTAAAATACCGAATTTTACCGATTTGGTATTTTAGAATGGGTAAATGGTGTGTAGGTATTAATTCGGTAATTTTTCTGGTTATTTTTAAGCGACTGTATTGTTTTTATGCTTATGACTCTTTTATGGTTTGTTTTAACCGAAATAAAGATTTAAAGAAAGGTTAATGTGGTTTGACGAATGGATAGTTAGACTGTATTATTGCTAAGTCACCAAACTAAATGATAATGTTTGTTTGTACTACTACTGGAACTGCAACAATGACACGCTTCACTGATGTTCTTCTTGCTTGTTTGCTTTTAGGTGCACAAGAGAAGAGACATCACCCACAGTACTGCCAGACAGAAGACCTGTGCATGACGTGATTTGTTACTGACTACGCAACACAGTGATCTCTTCAGCTTGCTGTAAAGCTAAGTGCCACTGCCAACTGACAGCTTCAAGATGACCCCAAAGAATGGTGCTGCCAAGAAAGTGGCTAGTGGGGATGAGGAGAAGAAGATTTCCCCCACTGGCGTGCCAACCGCAACATTTTTCTGGAAAGTTGTGCCTGCCGCACCTGCCTCCGGCAAGCAAGCTGAGAGCAGCACTCCTGCATTAACAGCACCACTCCCCAAACTAAACCCAGGACCATGTCTGTCAGTGAGGGAGCTAGTACAATAATGTTAATGCCGATGAGTAGTGATGCTGAATTGTATATGTCCCTTTCGCGGAGAAGTACACAACCTTCCTAAAAAACACAGCAAAGTGGACAGCAGCTGCAGCCAGCAATAGTACTTTTGCATGACGTTGGAGCAGAACAGGAGTTTGAGATTCCTTCGGAGCAAGAAGTTGAACCTCCTCTTTTACAATCATTGGATCCCAGATCTCCAGCAGGGAAAAGGAAGGGTACTACTGCACCCTCTTCTCCAAGCACCACTTCTGAAGATGATGATAGGGAGATGGAGTGGACCCCACCAGAGACCAGGAGACAACAGGAAATCAAAGGGAAAAGAAAAGGTCCAGAAAGACTTAGACTTATGGAACGAAATAAAGAGGAGGATGATGATGACGAGGTAGTCATGGTGGAAGGTGACACAGAGGAATATGACATTGCTATTCAACCAGCTCCGAGGGATGTGGCACTAGTAGTACTATAGTTTAAACCAAAAAAGGGAGGTAGAGCTATTCGTCGGATTTGTGCTCCACTCTGATACTTACATAAACAAAGAAAATCCAACTTTGGGGGGGAAAGGGAAGAGTGATCAAAAGGATATTGAAGCACTCAGTGTTTGATAAAATACCCCTCAAACAAGTGTGATTTTTACAGAAAAGTGAAATTTTTGTAGGAATAGGCTAAGTGTGCCTACAGCGGTCTGCTACAAGTACAATGACTTGTGAAGCCTGGTTGGTGGGCTTCATGAACAGCGTGTAGGGGTGTTGCTCCAATGGCTATAAGGTCTGGACACTCTGATCGCCGCCTACCCCTCGCGCTACTCCGCTGGTGTAGCCTATTCCTACAAAAATTTCACTTTTCTGTAAAAATCACACTTTTTTTGTAGAAGAAGACGTGAGTAGGGAAGGGAGTTTGTGCCCCTGTCCTGAAGAAGGAGCCAGTCTCCGAAACATGTCGACAACATAGCACACCAGAGATCCTGTTCATTAACACAACAGGTTGATCTCGCCCTGCACTTATTTTTAATAGTACCAGCCAGAGTTCGGAATAAAAATCTTTTTTCTCTCAAGTGCCAGGTACTTTTTAAAACCTTCACTACGTTCCCTACTCACTTTATTCACATACCCCACACACTGTACACTACACATAGCCAACTTGAAAGTGCTCCCGCGTATCCGTAGGTCGCAGCACGCCGCATCCCGATAGAGGGGTGCGAAGACCCCAATGATGAAGCATGACACCAAGGGGCCTTTTGGTGTGTGAGGGGTATTTTATCAAGCACTAGTAGTACTACCACCAGCTCCCATATTTGCAACCCCCCAGCTGAGATCTTCACCAACCCTTGCCCCAGGGGAAGCAGAAAGGAAATCAACAACATGCCCACCTACCTCCAGTTCTTCTTCAGTCATTGGCAGTGGCCCAGTAAAAAGTACTCCTTTCCATTTCGGGACTTTTTCACAGTAAGCAAAGAGGTGACACACATTGCCGGATGCACCATTTGCCACACACAAATGTTCATCTAGGTAAGCCTGGTACACATTATGGTCCTGGAGGCCAGACAACCCATAGGAAAAAACACCACACAATCAAGTGGGAGGAGCACCTTAAAAGAATTGCTAAACGTGGTAGTGATGGTGGTGGGGAGAGCTACACCACCTACAAGTTCAATGGTGGAAGGTCAGGCTGAGGAAGAAGAGGGTGTCATCTTCATGCAACGTAGGCCTGTCCTCAGCAGTATGCCAGCAGATTCACCCACCTCAGTGATTTCACAAAGCACAAGAATACTCAGAGTTGGATAAAGACACCTCAGCAAACAGTGACTGCCCCACCACCATGACGGACATTGTGTCTACCACCACTAGCATCAACGACTCAAAAGATTCCTGTGTCAGTCCCCCAAGAAAAGAAGAAAATCCAAGCTACTATTACAGGCATGTTTAGACAGGAGGGGCCCTATGAGTGAAACATCAGACAGCATATTTGTTCAATGGAAAGCTGACAAAAATGTTAGTGCTGGACCTCCTCCCTTTTTCTTTTGTAGAAGGACTGGGATTCTTAGACTTTGTAGCAGCCATCTGCCCAAAATGAAAGATACCAAGTAGGACCTATTTTGCCAGAGTGGCTGTTCCAGCGCTGCATCATGATGTGCTGCAGTCGGTTGGGCAAGCTTTGCAGCCAAGTGTGGTTCACACCATCCACTTGACAACGGACATGTGGACCAGTTCTCAGGCAACTGATTACATGTGTGTGCATCACTGCATCTCTTTTGCAGGTGTAAAGCAAAAGATATCTTTAGGTCTTGGCCCTGAAGAACGTTTTAAGTGCATTCAGCGACATGCAACAGTGGCCGTGTTCGCGATGGAGAAATCACATACAGCTAGAAACATCTTGGAGGAATTTAACAGCAAGGTGTATGAATGACTGTGACCCAGAGGTGTTAGAATTGGATTTGTTGCCACGGACAATGGCAGTAACATAATCAAGGCCATGTCAGACAGAGGCTATTTCAGGGTCCTGTGTTTGGCTCATTGCATCAACTTGATGGTGCAAGACTTCCTAAAAAAGGAAGATATAGTCAGCAATATTATACTGACCACCTGCAGAAGAATCTGTACTCATTTTAGCCATTCTTTTAAAGCCAGGAAGGAGTAACATTTTTATTTCTATGACAAATTTATGCTGCCCCACCTTTTTAATTGGACCAGTGTGCATTGAAGAAGCCTCCACAATTCCTCCATGACATTGAGGACAATACCTCCCCCCTCGCATGCCTAATACCTATCCCTTTTTGCATCACTTAGCATTAGAAGAGCTGCCCCATAAAAGGATTTATTATCTACAAGACTGCCTGGCAATACCAAATACCAATGTGTTGCCTGCATCAAAGATGATTGAATACCTAATACCTAAACTACCCGTGTTGGGATTGGAAGAGGTAACTGCAAATATTGCAACGGTGAGTGACGGATTGCATGAGTGATGATTTAAATTGATTGATGATTCATGTGGTGGCAGACAGTGAGGGAGGTTGTTGTGTTGAACTATAATGTGGGAACTTGCATGAGATGACTGATTTGCAATGTTTTGGGCCTTAGGGGTAGGTGATCATTTTTCCCTGGAGGTGATTGGGCTTCACAAACATGCTTATCAAAAATGAATTAACCTGTATGGTCTGCTCATATGATCCTTCTGTTTTTTTCATGATCTAGGATGGCTGCCCGAGACAATCTTTTTATTTACAAGACTGCTAAATTCCAATCTGTTGTTTGCATTAAAGGGGAGAAAGTGTACCTACCACCATGCTTGGAGTGAAACAGGTAACCATTGCACCAATAAGTGATCAGATTATTGAGTGACTGTGAGTGATGATTGATTTGGAGGCTGAAAGTGAGGGAGGGTGTGTTGAACTGTAATATGGCAAATTTCTTGAGATGATTATTGATTTGCATTGTTTGGGGCTTGAGTAAAGGGCACTCTTTTTTTTATGTAGGTGTTCAGCCCTTTCACACTTAGCCAGAGTTAATTATTCGGCATTCTCCTTTTTAATGGTTCTTCAGAGACCAGAACAGTCTCTTTAGTTAACAAACAAAAACATATTCAAAATACTGCATATCTGTTTCTCTACTTGTTATTCAACAGCAGTGCACCCCAAGTCTATCTTATCTTGCTCAGGCCATTGTGACATTGTGACATGATGATTATGACTGGTCTGGGATGGCATTACTCGGAGTCAGTCAGTCATGCAATAACTCAAGGTGGGACTGGAGCTGCAGGAATATCTCATCAACAGCTAGAAGCTAGAAGTTATCGAGTATCTATTGACTTCACTTCAAAGGTAAACCAAGAGTCTGAGGCCTAGTACTCAGTTGTGTGGAATAGAGAGAGGTGTGTTTGTGAAATTCTGTTCTGTGTGTGTGTGTTGGACTTGTGGCAAAAGTGATATTCTTAGTCCCCCATTCGTTTTCTTTGCTTGGCGTATGAGTCATCTTGATACACTCCTCCTGGCCTCCTACAGTATCATTTTACTTTTAACAATCATATTAACTAAGAGAAATGGGCGGGTGGGTTCACTCCCCAGCCTAGAAGACAGAACATTTGGATATCTGATAAATTGGGTCTCAGTGGCAAAAGGACTGTTTTCAATGCATTTATCTGTACTCTGTCATACTCATTCCTTTGTTTCCTTCTGACAATAGATTGATGGATAATGAAGTGCTGCTACTTATTGCCCAAGTGAATGTTGGCCTTGTGTTGTAGTGTTTGTCTTTGTCAAACCTTTCTCCAAATCCCCTTTCCCATCCATTCATCAACCCCCTCAACCTCTTCCTCCGAGCTGTGTGATTTATTGAGGTGTGGCTTAAATTACCAATGGATCCATTGGAATTACCAATGGATCACACACTTCGTAGGGCGGATGTGGTGAAAGCAACTCGACCGTACAGTAGAATCTTTCAAGCAGTAGCCCACACCAGCCCATTAGCAACCTGTACATTAAAACTGATCCATATTTTAGATGTAGAATGAAGAACATCAGTTGTCAGCATCATCATTCTGTCTTTTGTGTTGCCTAACTGTAAACACCTAAGCTAGGCACGTTCACTCCAGACTGAGTCAATTTGTTATAACTTGAGGCTTTCATAAATATACAGCTATCTCCTCATTAGCCAAATCTTACTAGTATGGCAATTTCTTTTTATTTTAGCAAACACAGGCATTCAGATTGTATCATCACTTAGTACTCAGGTGGTGTCAATTCTTTGTTAATCTTTGTAAATATATAACCCACTAACTCAGTCTTTCTACTTTCATTTAGTTGCTTACGATGGATAATCAATCAATCATTCAGATCAACCCTACAGTTGGAGCACACCTGGGTGGAACTGGAAGTGGGACCTCGCTTGTGAAGTTGTGTTGACTCCCCTGTTATTGCTGCATGTATATTCAGGTAAGACAACTAGTATGGCTGAAATTGAACTTATTAAGAAAAAAATTAAGTGATACTTTACACCTAGATAGTTGTACACAATATAGGTCAGTATGGCAGTATTCCACATAATGGTCAAGATAGTTAGAGAGGTATAAGCCTAGACTCTATAACTAAGTGTTACGCTCTCTTAAGTTACAAGCACATAATAAGTTGGCTGTGTAAAACTACTTGAAGACAACAGTGCAAAGTAAAAGTAAAAGAAACTACTTCAGGCATACATTTAGATTGAAAAAATAGTTTTCCCCTCTATTTATTTACAAAGAAACTCACCATCTCCACCCAAACATCATGCCCACCCCTTTCCCTAAACAAAACTGACTCAAGCCCCAAAAACACTAAACGTATCCAAAAAATTCTCTCCATTACCAAATCCCTTCCCACCCTCTCCTCCCAGCCCCAACAAACAATAATTCCCTCCCACCAAAACAAAAAATAAAAAGGGCTATAAGAGGGCATTTTGATGTTGGTTCTGAGCTGGTCCAGGCTCTGCTCCATCACGGTGAGCAATCCCTCAATGGTGTCCAGCCACTGCAGGATGCAGTGCAGCAATAGTCTGTTGGCAGTGTGGTGGGCGAAGTGACAGCAGTTTGCTGGCAGCAGCGCCAGCAATGGGATGGCCAGAAGGCTGGAGGCTAAGGGGGACCGGCTGCCCTGGGGCCCAGCTGTTGTGTTCGAAAATTTCCTCTTCCAGGACCACAGCCACCAATATTCCTGCTGGATATGCTGCAGCCTCTGCCGCTGCAAATGGGCCACTATCTCCTGCCTGGTGGATGGTCCGGCTAAACCAGCAGGAGCAGCTATATAGAGAAAAGAAATACACATTGTGCAAACAATTGTTTTAAATTACTGAGTGGCACAGTAGCAGTACATTGCTGGTACCCTAGGGCCATTGAATTGTATTTGTTATGATTAGGAGAGTCAAAAGTCCAATTTTATGTTTTACCCACGCATGTTGCAAAACATAAAAAAGCTGTGTGGCAGAAAAGTGTTAACAGGCAGAGAATACCATCATAGGATTGAAAAAAACTGTGATTTGATTAGTTTTTTTTCTGAAGGCTTTTCAAGTAACGATAAACAGAGTCAGACACTTTGAGTTGGAAAATAAATGACTTCTCATTAATGAGTACGGCATTATGCACTACATGGAGTAGAAGTTGTGTGTGGTGCTAAAATAATGAAGCCATGGTCATTGCTAGCCACTGCCTCACCTAGTTTGCTACTGTCTGCAGCTGTAGTTGACAATTATCTATTTTTAATTCCAAAAGCCATGTTCTTTGCCTGATGCATCTCTCTTTCTACCCTGTCTCCAAAGAGGTATATGAATGATAAATCAGATACTATGTCACACACCTCACCTATTAAATGCAGATATAAGCAGTAAAATGAAATGCCATAAGTAGACGTTGAGGAAAATTAAACTAATGGACTGCAATACAGGTAAAGGAATGAGCTGTATAGATTTTGTCACATTCATCACTGTCTATCCCATATACCAATCTTGACATGAAATCATGCACCTACGTCCACTTTACTCTGTGGCCTCACCCGCCACCATGTACTTCCAAAAAGGGGGTGGTGATGGACAGAGTATCTGAGTTAATCAGAACACTCCTACCCAGTCAACAGATCAGGGCTTGATCCATCACCGTTTTTTAGCTCACTGCACCATCCCAGTTCAGAACCCGGCTATATGCAAATTAGTCTGTCCCTGGCCCAGTGCATCATGGGAACAGGCCAGACCAAACTACCAAGCCAATTCTTCACTGGAAAGGAAACAAGCTTCCGGGGACCGGTTTCTGGCATTACAGCCGTCTTCGGCCCGGCTTGCTTGAATCCTGATGGTGCAGTGAGCAAGGGACTCATGTCTGAGCATACCCTTCCACACTTGTGGTGGCCAAAATAATTTCAAAAAGGGGGTGGTGATGGACAGCTTGTTTCCTTTCCAGTAAAGAATTGGCTTGGTAGTTTGGTCTGCCCTGTTCCCATGATGCACTGGGCCAGGGCCAGACTAATTTGCATGTAGCCAGGTTCTGAACTGGGATGGTGCAGTGAGCTAAAAAACGGTGATGGATCAAGCCCTGATCTTTTGACTGGGTAGGAGTGTTCTGCTTAATTCAGATACTCTGTCCATCACCACCCCCTTTTTGAATCGTTTTAGCCACCACAAGTGTGGAAGGGTATGCTCAGATGTGAGTCCCTTGCTCACTGCACCATCAGGATTCAAGCAAGCCGGGCCAAAGACGGCTGTAATGCCAGAAACCGGTCCCCGGAAGCTTGTTTCCTTTCCAGTAAAGAATTGGCTTGGTAGTTTGGTCTGCCCTGTTCCCATGATGCACTGGGCCAGGGCCAGACTAATTTGCATGTAGCCAGGTTCTGAACTGGGATGGTGCAGTGAGCTAAAAAACGGTGATGGATCAAGCCCTGATCTTTTGACTGGGTAGGAGGGTTCTTCTTAATTCAGATACTCTGTCCATCACCACCCCCTTTTTGAATCGTTTTAGCCACCACAAGTGTGGAAGGGTATGCTCAGATGTGAGTCCCTTGCTCACTGCACCATCAGGATTCAAGCAAGCCGGGCCGAAGACTGCTGTAATGCCAGAAAACGGTCCCCGGAAGCTTGTTTCCTTTCCAGTAAAGAATTGGCTTGGTAGTTTGGTCTGCCCTGTTCCCATGATGCACTGGGCCAGGGCCAGACTAATTTGCATGTAGCCAGGTTCTGAACTGGGATGGTGCAGTGAGCTAAAAAACGGTGATGGATCAAGCCCTGATCTTTTGACTGGGTAGGAGTGTTCTGCTTAATTCAGATACTCTGTCCATCACCACCCCCTTTTTGAACCATGTACTTCCAACAAATTTATTTGCAGAGCAGTAACCAAGGAATGGAAACTTGATTTTCTCTACTGCAGGGGGTAGGGTATTTGGATTAATAGACAGGTAGGGTAGAGTTTTTTTTAATATATAATAGAGGAGCCACTGCACTGATCATCGATTCATCATTTCTGGCTTATTCAGTCACTGTATAATTCAAAAGAGAAAATCTGAACAACTGTAAATTAAATCTGTTATGGGAAGCCATGAAATATATTCTGGAATCACATGGGTATCAAATTCAATGTGGCACATGCCAAGAATGGATTTTCTAATTTGTTAGGCTGGGAAGGAAGAACGTAGGAAAAAATAAAGGAGTGAAGTACTAAGAGGTGACTGAGTGGGTGAATGGACAACACACCTTGTGTGTTTGGTTAGCAATGCCTTGACAACATTGTAAATGCCGGATTAACTGAAGCAGACACACATTACACAGCCATCACTGAAGTCACTAATTGATTGACCCATTCTGCACTTCGGTCAAAGTTGACAAAAATGCCATGGGTGGGAAGGGGGGATGATGAACGATAGGTAGGATAGATCAGGCTCACTTAACAAATACAGCGAGCCAAGGGAGTAGAACAAAGAATACAAATAAATAACCCCCGCTTAGAAACATAGCTTTGAATGATATTGATAACCCTACATAAACCAAGTAAGCAAAGTAGCTGAGCAGCATGCTCCTCATGATGAGAAAAAGAGCTGCCTTGCTTTTTCATACAAATAATCCAAATATTCATTCATCCTTTCATTCTAATTCACCCATACCCACCATGATAAAGCTTTACTTTCTCCCACCAAGGCTTTCACCAAAAGTTTCAATCTATTATCTACCCAGTCAACAGCAACGCTTTTTTCAAACCATCCTTTCGTCCACCCATCCCTTTACCCGTCCACGCACCCTATCCACCACCCTTTCACTCATATACCATTTCCTTTCTTTTAAGTTATCTTCCTTTCTTTCAGTCTCCCTCAAGCCCTCAACGCTCATTATGTGAGATTTTGATGAGTTGCAGATAGAAGAGGCCATAATAATAGTAACGCGACTACTGCTAGTGAGTGGAAATTCACAAAGAAGTAGGAATTGGTAGAAAAAGGTAAGAGAGGTCCAGACCCCGTGCTCACAAGACTAAAGTTATAATCACTGGAGGGTGACTGTTCCTGCAGAGAGATAGAAGTGGGCCGATTTGCTCGCTGGAAGGATTAGTGGAAGAGACTGTCTCATCAACAAGGTTGAATCAGAGAGATTATTAAGGCAGGGGAATTCCTCCTTTTTGAAAAAGTGCCCTCACACACCAATGCGGGTGTCATGCTTCATCATCGGGCGTTTGCTCCTCATGGAGATGGCGCTGCAGTCCCCTACGGGCCCCGTGAGAGGGCTCTTTGTCAGAGTTCTTTTTGGAGAAACGCTTCAGTGCTGAGTGTGGGTGTCTGATCAGGATAAAATAGAGTGAGTGAATTAAAAGTACTGCACTGGTACCTGAAAAAACTTTATTCTGTGGTCTGTGTAGTATGGTTAAAAATTAGTGACTGGAGAAGGCCTAATTTATCAGAGGGGTGAGTATTTTCCTTCTGCTTATGTAAAGGGAGGTTGATAGTGAAATATAGGTCGGTTAGGTCAAATAGCTGGCGAGTACAGTAATTGCAAGAAATTACATGACTTACCAGTGCCTGTCCCTGCTGCCACTTCTACCTCTCCAACTGACCTCCTCCGGCAGCAGCACTGGAGCCAGCATTAGCGATGTCCTGTGTGGCTAGAATAAAACATTACACATAATTTAGATGCGATATGAGCAGCCCAAATACAACTCCAATGCAGCACTACTGCTCAGTTAGCATGTCAGTATCTTCCGAGTATCACTCTGGGCATTTGACTGCTTGGTTTACAA
Source organism: Lissotriton helveticus (assembly GCF_964261635.1). Taxonomy (NCBI): domain Eukaryota; kingdom Metazoa; phylum Chordata; class Amphibia; order Caudata; family Salamandridae; genus Lissotriton; species Lissotriton helveticus. The sequence goes on from NC_136068.1 coordinate 769,346,812, forward strand.
AGATAGACAAGGCAGGCATGGAATAATGGTCAATGAGAGACATATGGTGTTGGTTGGCAAATGCAATGAGAGTGGGACCTCATATTGTTTTTCCAGCCTTGCTGCACTGTTATGGGAAACTGCTGGTGTGCTGTAATTATAAATGTACGAGTCTGTAGCACACAACACTGAGGAAGAAGGGGGTTGAAAGACCGATGTTTTTTTAAACGAAACAAAAGCCTTAGAGACAAACTTGCCAATACAGACACATATAAATCCAAGCGTACCAACCAAATGACATTGTGGAACCAACCCATGGTTATGGGTTACTATCCATGTGGGTCGTGTGTCCATTCACCAAACATACTAAACAGATAAACCTAGGCCTAGGGTATCTATGGGAACAACGGTCACACACAAAGTGTAATTCTGACAACCTGGTGTACCTGATCACGTGCCCCTGCGAACTGAAGTATGTTGGGATGACCAGCAGAAAGGTGAAGGTACGAATAAGTGAACATCGCAGTACGATAATGCGTTCTGTAACAGCAACAAAACTGACGGCCCACTACCTAGACAAGGGCCACAGTGACAAAGAGATGAAGTGGACCATCAAAGAGAAAATTAAGGGAAGTGGAAACCTGATACAGAGACTGCTAGAAAGGTAACAATGCTGGGTTTACTGGTTGAGGACTCACGAGAATGGGCTAAATTATTCTATCCCATGGAATAAAAAAAAAAAATGAGAACTATAGAGTAGGGGTACTGGCCCGAGATCAGCTATTCCTTGTAACTGCAGGTGGAAATGAATAAAGGTTTTCATATTGAATTGAAACAGAAATACAAAGATTTCCCGTTTATTTTAAACAAGTATCTACAAACGATAAACAATTTTTCCTGAGAAACATATGTCCCTGATAGGCACAAATCCGTAAAGGGTATAACACACTAAGAAATGTTTTTATAAAACAAACACGATCTGGTGTTCAAATGCACCACAGGACTACAATTCCCAGAATCTGATAGGCCTCCATAAAATGCACATCCACTATCCAGGTGTCCCCAACATGCTGACACAGCCTTGGGCGTGGTCTCCTCCATGAACACAGCAGAAACACTGGCTTTAAGAACAGGGATGAGACGTTTCTCTGGGCACAAGCCCGGGGATGCAGACCAAGTAGGTGTGATTAATGGGCAGGACCCTTGAAGGAGTAAGTACAAGAGGGGAATACTGTTGAATATTTTGCAAATAGGTATGCATTGACAATGTAATACTGACTAGGCCTGGGTGGTGAACTTTGCTCCGTTCGCAGAGTTTGCAGAGTTTTCTGCACTTCACACTCCGCGGAGTTCGCGGAGTGCAGAAAAATTCTGATTTTTGATGCGCAGTAGAGCTTTTTTCCCGCTTGCGATCACGGATGGTAAGTTCGCAAACGGTAAGTTCGTGAGCGCAACCTGCCGCTCGGGTACCCGAGGGGCAGAAATACCAGCACAAACTGCAGTTCGCACTACACTCCACCACTTGTGAAACTTCACAGAGTTTTTATGTTACTTTGCGAAGTTTCATGTAGCAAAACACCGCATAACTACACCCAGGCCTGATACTGACATGAATGACTAAAGACAAAAGCAGTGCCGTTTTCTTCTTTTTTGTCTCCCTCCTTATTTGGATTTATAATGGGCACACGATAACCAACAGAGTATGACTGCAGAGCTACCCCTGACACGTTGCAGTCCCCAGTGATGTATACACTCTCCCAAAGTGGGCTAATGGAGAGAATCATGTGCGAAAAGCATGTGTAGGCATAATACAATGGCGACTGATTGTAATGATTTGTGGTTGGATGCGAGTGACACTAGAGTGGTTTGTGAATTGACTACACAAACACAAAGGTTTGAATAGTGGCAGAATGGGATTTTATTGCCACTTCACTGAATATGACACAAAGCAAATAGCTGAAATTGAAGATAGTTCTGGTAAAACGTACCAAGTTGGTATGATGTGTGATGTCCTCTACACACCCTCCCTGTTCGACAAGCATGGGTGTTAAAAAGCACATCACCAATGGGAAGCGTTTATACTATAAGCGCAAAGTTGCGCTATGGTTTTCTTTTCTCTTCTATTTGCATTTACAGATGGAGTAAAGACACATACAAAGAGCAAGATAACTAATCTGGTGCTATTAATAAGGAGCAGCTATCTGCCCTTATAACACAGAAGTGGATAGGTAGTCTCATATGGTAATACCACGACAGTTCCATGAATAAAGGGATACTGGGATCTGCCTGGGGATTTTTAATCTTTAACACCCCCTGGTCACATCTTGTCAAGAGCTCCCTGGAATATGGTTGAGCCCACCCTGACCTTTAGGAGTCAGGGTGACACGATGATGAAGCATGACACTACTACAGTGTGTGAGGGTAATATTAAAAAAAGGAATTGTTTCCTTCCACACAATCTAGTGAGTATCAACTAGGATGCTTCAGAAGAACCTTCCCATGTCTTACTAACCAGGGTTAGTTTCAGAGAGCTTGTAAACGTAGTTTACAAAACTGTTGGGTACTTTTTGTGGAATGGTGGTCCATGATGACCATGGTCACTCTCTTGGCATAAGCAGGAAAAGGAAATACCGGCTTATTTCTGCCAGCTATCTGATTCTTCATGATAGACAGCATCAACATTCCAATACCCCAAGATTTTACCCTAAGAAGTCTACAACAATCATAAAAGGACTTACTGGGATCAGCAGAGCCCTCAGCAATGGCGCTGATGGACGGCGCCGGCTGACGAGCTTCTCCTGGACCCTCAGAAATGTCCCTCTTGTTGCACTTGGGTGCTGATGAAAAAATTAAGAAGATGATTAAAAATAGAGTAGTGATTTAGTTAATAATCTCCACAAAATGTTTTATGAAAAGCAAAGGCAATCTCTAAAACAGATCACCTATAGTACTACTAGTTTTTCGACTTGAATCTATCGACTGTCGTTAAATCCATATTCCAAATCTTCTTAACAAAAACTACATTTGGAACTAATGTATTGCAGCGAATGATCTTTGATTCTACGTATTCCGATTTCTCAACACCCTTGATGAGCCAACTCAGTGTCCCTTTTTTGCAATGCATAGATGCATACTTCACATCGCTGCAAATTCAATGAAATAATAACTTGGAACTGTGCGAGCTACATAAACAAAGTCACAGAGAGAACGCGCTACTCAGTGATTCACTATAGTGACAGGAGAACAGTCTGCAATGTCTTCTTAATTAATCAGCCAAAGCGAGAGCCTGATGAGTGCGATTAGGTAGCACTGAGCACCTGCCAAGCAGAAACTAGAAACTAGATCACACAATAATATACCAAAGTAAACTAAATATGTTTTTTTAGCATTGTAGAACACAAGCACAACAAATAATTAATACTCATGAGGCCCAGAATCTCGACTCCTAGCAGGCCGAGCAGGTCCTGTTCCCGGTCCAGAATGTCTGCCCAGCGGTGCTTCAGTTGCTGGGCTGTGCCCCAAACCTGGCTGGTGCCTTGCACTCACCGGCACTCCATACCCCAGCACTGTTGACACACTAGTTTTCTTTGTGCAGCGCCACCTCCTCCTCTTCAAAGATTGCCCATGGCTGCACCTCTGGGTGGCGGTGACACCTGTAAGGAAGTCACCCCTCTGCCATGGCGCTGGGTAGGGAAATAAGAAGGAAAAGGAAGGGAAAGTAAAGAAGAAAGAAATAAGGAAAGAAGGGGAAATATAGTCAAAAGGTCACAAAACATGAAACAATTCATACAAAAATGTAAAATACACAAACATAAAGACACAAACTATCATAAATAAAAATGAGGGGCAGAAAAGTAATAAAGGAGGAGGCTTACAAAGATTAAGAACAGACAACATTTTGGCCTACCACCATAACAGAGAGCAGAAAAACAAGATGGCCGCACCATGCGGACTGGGTGCTGCTTTTTGTGCAATTTAGAATGCATGGAACACACTTAAGGACCATGTACTGCCATTCATGTGTGATTTTGGAACATGTGGACGCACTCTATGTTCCCAACTCAACGTGAACAGGCGCGCCAGCAAACTCTGCCCAAAAGCAGAACTCTGTGTAGTGAGGCTGAGTTTCTTTGACTCCCCAGAATTCCACGTAGTAGGACTCTGTCCACCCCTAAATTGGAACCCGTCTCAACTCAGAATTGATAAGTGTATAATTATGCTTGAATGAGGGAAGAGTAAATAATGAAGCTGTTTCTCTTTTGATACAATTTCCAGTTGTCATAAGCAAACCTCTTGATTAGTGAGTTCTTCTGACTTTTTAGATGGTCCCTCTTTGCGCTGCCATGGCAGAAGGTCCTTATGTTTAGGGAGTACACGGCCGATGTCGCTATGTATAGCTTAATGCAGTGCAATTTAGTGATTTACAATGGGCCCACATGCAGTCTAGCACACAACAGTTGATGAAAGTAGCAGCCCTCAACTTCTGTGCCAATAGCCTTGCATGGTAAACTATAGTTCACTTAGGCTGTGAGAGGTCGAGTAGTTTTCTGTAAGACCTGCTGTCAATGACCTCCAAACAAACTGCAGTGGCAGATTGATTCCATTATTAAACCTCATACAGTACGGCAGAGCTTCAATTTGAGTGATAAATGTTTAGAGGTTTAGAAATAGAAAAACAACTGATTATTAGGGCTCGCATGAAGGGGTTTTGTGCTTGGACTGCTCAGGTGTCTTGTAATACGAGTGATGTAAGCTTGCCTTTTGATTTGGATAAGCTCATTATACTACAGCAGATTGCAGTGGTGTCATTTTTCTCCAACTTGTACAGAGGTAGCTGTGGCTAAGTGGCTCTCAAATAGGAATGGTTGAATGTGGTTGAGTGGTTTGGAGCAGTAGTATTTGAATTTTACCATTGATATCACTGTTACTCCTGGATTATTTCCTGTGCTGGTGATGGTGACAGACTAGTGGATTTATAGAAGTGATTTCAGAAAGTGTTTACCAGTTGTAGTTCTGTTTTGCTCTTTTTAGCTACTGGTGTTTGCAGCAGGAGGAGGGCATCTTGCTGACAGCATAGATTTGCATGAGAAGTAGAAGGTATAAGCAACTGTGCAGTTGTTTGTTTACCAATATGGTGTTGTGGCTTTGTGTTGATGTTGAATGAAGCTGGCAGACTGTGTACAGTTCTGAAAGATGATGCATTTTACTAAATCTGTTTTAGACCCTACATTTTCTTGCAGTAAAGCACGATGTGCCATGTTAGAAAAGATTGAAGCTGATTTGCAAGAAATTGTTTCAAAATCCAAGTTCTCATTTGGCTATAACTGTGAAGTATATTGTACAAAATTCTAATGACAGGTGATAAAAGGTTTATTTTGCTGTTTGACAATCTTAGGCCTTCCTGATGAATAGTGTGCTGAGGTCTATGATGAGAGGTGCCTCATTCTAGGTATCATTTTTGAGATGGGTGGGTTTCAAATAATGCATTTGTGGTCCTGTAAGATTTAGTATGTCCTTAATAGTTCAAAAGCACATTTCATGGTCAAAAGACTGAATTTGAGGCTTGGCTTTTCTATCTATTCTTCAAAGCAAAATACACCGAGCTCTTTGAATTTCGGTTGGTGTCTTTGATCTCATATTCCCCATTGCTTAAGGGGTGGTTCCCTCTCATAGGCAGCCAACACAATTTGACACTCCCTCCCAAGAGACAGCCTAACTGCAGACTTTTACAGTCTCACATGGACCATGCAAGAAGTGTTGCGTTGCTAACTGCTCTTTATAGAACAGTGTAAAAATTTCAAAATGTTAGCATGTATTTCATTTTCAAAAACCTTTTATCACTCATTCATTCAGATATTAAGTATTATGTTGCCCTCATAACTGGTATCTAAAGCATTATAAAGACAACTGAATCTCTCTCAGTTTTGATGAAGGGGTGGAAATATGGACAAAATCTTAGATGACTTATTTGGAACTGGATATGCCGATTCTGAATCAAATTTCCCTTTACCACCCATGTGTCTAGAGAAGAACAATATTAAGAATGTGTGACATAAAAATATACAAAGTACTCTTTCAATTAAATATCTCTGCACCCCCATCTTACCATATCCCCATTTCTGTTATTTGAATTCAACCTGACATCATCCTCACAGTACAGTTCAATGTACAACACCCCATGTTTGGAATGTTCCTTCTGCAACATAAATGTTCTTTGTAATGAGCTCATCTGGTTCAAAGAGATACATTTCTAGTGTAAGAAATCAAAAAATATGCTTTAAACACATTTTAGTTAAAGAAAAGTAGAGCTGAATGTGTGATAATTTGGGTTCTTGGTTGAGGGAGTGCTAATCTTACTCAAGCAAAAACCACATTCCTTTTCAGTGTGAACCACAAAACTCACTAAATTAACCTGCGCTTAACCCTGTGGTAGCCTGGCACAAAAACAGTCAGACAAAAAACACAACACAAGAAAAATCCCACACTAATTTAGAAAAATAGAGTAAAAACTATTTGACACCAAAATGACAAAGATTCAATCAGTAGAACCAGAGGCATTCAATTTCAAATATTTCAGGTAATTATAATTCCTAAAAGCAAAAAGCGCCATTCACGATTATCTGGTCGTGTGAAACCAGGTAAAAATCACAAAATCATGCTGATTGCAAGAGAGTGCGGGCCGGCTATGTGGACCAGGTTAGTCCCACTGAAAAATTACTTTCTCAAAGTCAGGCATGAAGAATCCAGTTCGCAGTGGAGAGGGTCTCGAAGAGCAGGGAGAATGTTGTGGATGGTCAGGCCTGCTGAAGAAAAGTTGACACACCATGCTAAATTATTTGCAAGAAAGTATCTTCATTTTCACGCTCAATGCCTACAGGCTCTAGCAAAAGCTGAAATTCATTATGAATGTTGTTACTATCAAGCCACGTTCGCAATTACCTGGTCACAGGCAGGGAAAGGCCTTCGCAGGTGGAAAAGAAAAGTGACAGAGCAGGAGTTCACCGGATCCACTCTCAAGCCACACCCAGACCTAGTTGGGCCTCCTCTGTCAGGACCGGGTTCACTTTCCCCCACCGTAGCCATCTACAGTCAATGAACTCTCCCTCTCCCTCCTCTCTAAGACCCTTTCATTAGGTGTCTGAAAATGTCCTCAAGTGTCTGCCGTTACTCCAAATTTGGTTTGAGGGCCCGGTTTCTAGAGCACTCAAATTTTCTAACCTGCGGGACCCGCCTGGGCCTGTCAAAGCGCCTCCCAGATAAAATTATTGGCAGAAAGTGGCAGTTGGATGACTGAACAACCAGATGGTCAAGCAACATTCTCAGCCTCTCCACAGCTGTTGTCCGTAAAGCCTGGGTGGGGTAAGAGAGGCATGAGGCAGGAGAACAGAGGCCAAAAAAGCAGCCCGAGCCAACTTGGGGAACAGAGTGCCAAATGCCAAATGATATGCGGGCCGGCAGCTGAAAATTGGGACCAAGATCGTAAACTTGGCCAAGATCGTAAACTTGGCCAAGACCAGTAGTACTCAGTGCTCAGCATGCTCAGAACTCAGCGTTTGGTATGATGGGCCCAAACAACAACCACACCGGTGCTTCAAAACTCGAGCGGTCATGTCCGCTTCACATGATTCCCCCCGGCACTTAGCACTCTTGCAGGAGGGATGGATGATGTGATATTCTACCATTAGCCAGGTGCATGACATCTAGAACTTTCCACCAACGCACAAAGGAGAGAGAGAGAGAGAGAGAGTAAAACTCTGGACCTGGAAGTTGACACAGAAGAATCATGGACAGTTGGAAGGAGGATCCCCCTGATGCCACTGATGGACCAAGGACTTTGTCTGTAGCTGACCCTCAGGACTAGATGGGTCTCTCCAGGGCCAGTGGTGCCCCCCCTTTTGCCTCCTGAGGGCAAAATGGTCTCCTCTGTCCCCCAATGTACCCTGAAAGACAGCCAGGAGTCCATGGGGCCTGGAGAGGGCATGCACTGGAGCCTGACAGAGGGAGACTGCAAAACAGCTCCCAGTAAATTGCACCGTTTTGGAGGCTTGCTGAAAATGCTTCTGATGGCTTGATCTTGCCACCAGGATGAGCCCTATATCATAAAAATCAGGCCAACAGGGCCTGAGTTATGCACCTTCATAGATCGGCCCATTATAGCATGCCTACACCGAGAAACTGATGGCATGGCACTCTGCAGAGATTTCTCTTTTTGACTTGGGGTGGGCCTGATGATTGCCACATCTGTATTTTTAATTTAGGTCAGAGGAGTCCTGGGAAGCTTGGGGCCCTCGCCCATGTTTTTAATGAACCCATGTCCCTGGGAGCAGACACGACAATAGCAGGTTCCCTATCCCCGTGGCTACAAAATCATCCGTAAAGGACCATGTCAACTGACCAGGTGGAGGCATCACCATCGTGCAGAGAAACAACTTCCGCCTCACAACCAGCTCTGACGACCACTCACCTGACATGGAGCACCTCCACTTCCAGATCAAGACCAACCCAAACACCACCCTCCACGGTACCCTCATCCACTGACCTCACTGACCATGCCCCCTATCAGCAAAGCCATAGCCAACTTCATTACTCACCATGCTCTCGCCTCAATGTACTACATCCTCCTCGGCGACAACACTTTCCACGTGTATAACCTTGGTGACCACAACACCTCATTTCTAATGGAGAACCTTGTCACCATCAGACTCAAACAACTGGTCACATCTCCAACCCACTCAGCAGGACACACGCTCGACCCCATCTTCTCCGCAAGCAACAACTTCTCCGTGAGCCACACCTGTGAGCCACAATAGACCGACCACCACTGCATCCACTTCTCCTTCACCAAACACATCATATGCCACCATGCCTACAACTATCCTTGCAGAAGCTGGAACAAGGTCACCGAAGTCCAGCTCACCACCTCCCTCAGCAAAACCCCACCACCGACATCCATTGATGCCAACACCTCAGCACGCAACCTCCACCGCTGGATCTCCAACTGCGCCTATACACTGGCTCCTCTCAGGAAACCCTTAGGCAAGTAGCTTTCCAAGTAAGACAGTAGGTTCCCCCCGCCCTCCTAGATTCCAGATGCAAGAAAAGATGGAGGAGCAGCAAGATCGTGGCAGACCATTCAGCCTTCAAAACCACCATCAACACACATCATCACCTCATCAGAACAACAAAGAAAAGCAGCCATACAGAAACACATCAATGCCAACGCACACAACAGCAACAAACTTTTCACCATGGTCAAAGAATTTGCCAAACCCAGCACAGAGACAGCAGACATTCCCCCCTCTCAAGACCTCTGCAACAACCTTGCCACCTTCTTACAATGCAAAACCAAGGAGGGCTATGAAAGCTTCGTAACCCATGACTCACCCACAACCACTACACCCAATAGCTCCAGAACCCAGAGTAACTTGCCCAATTGGAACACCCTCACTACCAACGACACCCTCAGCATTTTGAAGAGCATCCACTCCGGAGCCCTCTCGGATCCCCGCCCTCATCACATCCTCAACAAAGCAGGCCCCGCCATCGTACCCAAACTCTGCAGCACCATCAACTGCTCCTTTGAGTGCTCTATCTTCCCTGAAGTCTGGAAGCACACAGAGATCAACCCCCTACAGAAAAAACCCTCTGTCGACCTGACAGACCTATAGAATTACCGACTCATCTCTCTGCTCCCCTTTCCAGCCAAAGCCTTTGATAGAGCCAATAACACCCAACTCTCCAATTACATCGCTGCTACAGACGACATCAGCACCTTCCTCGACCAAGGTAAAACTGCTTCCCTCATCCTCCTCGACCTCTCAGCCGCCTTTGACACCATCTCCCATCACACCCTCTGAACAAGACTTCATGATGCCGGCATCTGCAACAAAGCCCTAGAAGGATCCCTTCCACTGTTCAACTCAGACCACAAAAGGATCCACTGCAGAGTGCCTCAGGGATCCTCCCTGTGCCCCATCCTCTTCAACATCTAAATGGCCCCACCTGCAGCCATCGTCAGAAGCCACAGACTCAACATCGTCCACTGGGACATTGGCACCCAGCTGATTCTCTCACTCACAGACAACCCCACAACCAGCAAGAGCAACTTCTACAATAGGATGAAGGCAGTCGCCAACTGGATGAAGGGCAGCTGCATCAAGCTTTACTCAGACAAGACCAAATTCCTCATACTGAGCTCCTCTGCCTGGGATGACTCCTGGTGGTCTGCAGTGCTCTGAACCCCCCCCCCCCTCCGCCCACCCACCGACCATTCATGAAACCTCAGCATCATCCTGGACTCTTCGCTCTCAATAAATGGCCAAATCAATGCCATTTCATCCTACTGCTTTCACACACACCCCCTACTTGGTAAGATATTGAAGTGGATTTCCACAGAGTCCAGGAAAATAGCCATGCATGTCAGAAGCAGACTCAACTACGGCAACACACTCTATGCTGGCACCAAACAGAAACCGGAGAACATCCAGAACTCCTCTGTTGGACTCATCATGAAAGTCACACGGTGCAGCAACATTATCGGCCACCTGAGAGACCTTCACTGGCTACATATCAAAAAAATAATTCCCTTCAAGCTCCTCACGTATGCATACAAAGCCCTTCTCAATGCCAGACCTGCATACCTCAAACACCGCCTCTCCTACATTCCCACCAGACATCTGTGCTCTGCCCAACTAGCCCTGGCTCCATCTCATGGATCTGCAAGAACATGGCTGGAGGAAGATACTTCTCTTACGTCGCTGCAAAGGCATGGAACTCTCTGCCTCCGCACCTCAGGCAATCACCATTGCTGCCACAATTCAGGATGGACCTTGACTGAACTGCAGATCTACCTTCCCCCCCACTCAGCGCCTTGAAACCCTCACTGGTGAGTAGTCACCCTTTATAAGAAACCTTATTGATTGAGAGACAACTGCTCCTTCCACTGGGGGCAGCCGTAGAGATGGTGACACCTTCACATCTCACCTGCAGAGAGCACAAGGCCGTGGGCACCCATGATTACCAAAAGTCAAGTAAAGGCATGTTTGGCTTGAAGTTGGCTTACCAGCTTGCGGCAGGAAAAAAAGTAGCTCATCAGTTATTCATCGCTCTGGGCCTGGAGCTCCCCATAATGCCCGGCGAAGAGCATATTTTGGTCTTAGTGAGGGGCAAAACCACAGTTTACAAGGAAAGCTTGTAGGGCTGCAGGCAGACAGCAGCCATGCCCCGACTGTTATATCAGAAACCTGCCCTGCATTTTTGGGGACATAGCAATTAGGATCCCGGGCCAGTTTACATTAATTTTAAAGCACTCTTGGAGATGTGTTTTTGTACTTAGAGTACAGGGACTCCTAGTGGTGGGTCCTATTGCTGCACTTTTTTGTGGTCTAAAGTGATAAAAGAAAGACTCTAATAAATGTTTAATGTTGTTTTGAATTGAAAGTGGTTTATTAAAAATGATTATTGAGAAACACTGAAATGCTGTTAGTAATTAAAATGATTCCATTTAAACATTATTATTGTATTAATTGGCTTTAGTGGTGAATCCTCACCTCTGATTGTTGTAGTATAATTTGGTGACCTTTTGACAAAGCCAACAGGATTGTTTCATATATTGATGAAATGACCCCTTGATAAAGATAATAGGCTTGATTTATGTATTGATGTGGTGAACCCTTTACAAAGCCAGTAGGTCTGCTTTATTTAATATTACACCACCTTATTGTAAGAAATTGGATTATTAGTTGAAAGGAGTGGAAGACCTGCTCAAATAATAACACCATCCTTGTCACGGTGAACCACAAAAGTCACTAAATAAACCTATTGTTGTTCTTTTAGCTTGTAACAAAAGCAGTCAGGGTTAACTCAGGAGCAATTTGTAAAGTATTTATGCAGCATTCAAACAGCAATAAAGTAAGACACAAGAAAAATCTCAAACCGATTTAGAAAAACAGAGTTAATTTAAACAAATAAAATGACTCCAAAACTACAAAAATTCAATGAGTAGAACCAGAGTTATTATTTTTAAAGTTCCTAGTGAAAATAGCACCAAGAAGAAGAAAGAACCAAGTGTGTTTATCTGGTCGAGAAGGACTGGCGTACAGTCACAAGTTCAAGCTGACCGTGATGATGGGTCTATCAGATAAAGGGGCCAGGCTCGTCCCACTAAAGGTTTGACCTTCTCTGAGTCCAAGTCCACAGGGGGAGATGCAATAGAGCTTTGTGGTGTTGGTTGACATGAGGAGACCGTTGTTGGCATGAGGATCAGGTCAGACATCATGGACAGTTGCTATATTTGGAGCGAAGAGTCAGTCATCAATAGAGCTTTGTGTTGTAGGTTGATGCGGAATGATCACATTGACACTCGGAGCCGATTTGAAAAGCAAGTCGTCGCTAGAGATATGAGTTGGGGAGTTGCTGAGGGTCGGCAATTCGCAGATGCAAAGAGCCCAAAATCTTCTGGATCTTCTTCTGGAACACAGTACTTGAGGTTTTGATGCAGGAGGAGTGCATTCTGATCCCAGCAAAGGGTCCAGGACCTGATAGGCACCTCTGGGGGATTAGAACTCAGTCCAGCATATGCCAGCAACAAGGCTCAGGCAGGTGGAAGCTAGTTCATCTGGTGCTGAACAGTTTGGCAGTTCCGGGTATCACATCTGGGGCACCTGGGTACAAGGTAAGAAGGACCAGGCTTCCTTCCTCAGACAGCAGGGCATTCCTCTGTCTGATTCCTCCACAGAACCAGGAGTGGCCTGGTGAGAGGTTCCTACTAGCAGTTCATATAAGTGAATTAAATGTGCCAATTGGGTGAAGGCTAAATGTATCATGTTTAGGTAGAGTCCACAAGAACTTCACCACTGGTTAGCAGGTGCAAAGTACACAAGTACTAATGCCTATAAAAGAAATTCAGCAAACACATGGGATGAAGGCTAAACATTTGGGAGAATACCACGCCAACGATGTCATGTCTAATACTTATTCTGTGATGTTGTATCTAGTATAGGTAAGTGGGGGGTTGTGATTATAGGGGGCCATGACAGATTAGAGACAAATGTGATTCAAGAACTTAACCAAATGTATTTTCATGTGCATGATATATAAATATTTGTAAAATAATGCATAGTATTTAGTAGGTTGTGGATTACTAGTCCAGCTCACATCCCATGAGTAGGCCTTGGACTGCTCTGCTTCGCTACAGTGAGAAAGTCAAGTGCTACTGTGGGGTACATGGTTCCTACTAAGGAAACAATAGTGGACCTAATACTTTTCATTGGACTCACATCCTGCACAGTTAACACTTGTTAGATTTGGGGGACTCTAGTTGGCAGAGTTAGGTATCTTTGACCAAATAGGGACTCTTGTGTCTAGTCAGGGTAAGGGGCCACACTCCTAAAATAACCCCTGCTCACCCCTTGGTAGCTTGGCACGAGCAGGCAGGCTTATCCCAGAGGCAGTGTGTAAAGCATTTGTGAACACATACAGTAATACAGTGACAACACTACAGTTGAACACCACACAGGTTGTGTTATAAAAATAAGTATTTTCATATAAACTTAACACAAGACCACAAATGGCAAAAATCCACAATACTATACTTTAGAGTGGTAGAAATAGCTTAGTTCTCATTAGATGGTAAATGCGACACTTTATGTTCAATGTTCCTTTGAATGCGTAACGCTATACAAACAAAAGAGTTGCAGGGAAGGTGATGCATCGGTTCCTTACATGCAAGAATCGGGATGCGTTGGTTCCTTACTCCGGGCGAGGTGATGCGTTGGTTCCCTACTGCTGCGTAGGGGACAGTGATGTGTCGGTTCCTTACTGGAGGGGAGGTGATGAGTCAGTTCTTCTCCACGTGCGGAGGTGATGCGTGGGTTTCTTACTGCGCTTCTGTGAGGGTGTGACCAGCAGAGCTGCGATGACAATCCAGTGCAATGCAACAAAAATGGCGTCCTTTTCTTGATGTGACAACAAAGGGGCTATGCGTGCACACCCGATGGCTGTGCGGTGACTCGGCGAATCTTCTGAGCCGGGAAAGGCCCTGCAACATGCTTCTTCGGTGATGCGACGGCATCAGAGGCGGCACCCTTACTCAGTGCTGTGACTACAGCGGCTGCGGCATCAATACTTTTCTCTGGTGATGCGTGGCCCTTCAGTGATGCGATGCGACAGCGGCGGCACCCTTACTCATTGATGCGACAACAGCGGCTGTGGCGGCAACACGCTTCTTCTCTGTGAGTCGCGCTTCCAGCTCCCTGCGACACACAGTCTCTCAGAAGGCCCAGCACAACAGCAGGCACTTCAAATTCCCAGCAAGGGGACTCAGGGGAGCTGGTTGGTGAAGTCTGTTATCCTTGAGACTTCAGCAGGAGGCAAGCTCAATGTCTAAGCCCTTGGAGATCTTCTACAAGATGGTGAAAGTTGCACAAAGTCCTTTCTCCTTTCTTTGGCAGTCAGGCGAACACTGCAGGCCAATCCCCCACACAGCTTTCAGTTTAGGGATAGTCTCCTCCTTCAGTTTCTCTCTGGTTTCCCTCCTCATCAAAGGTTCTTCTTGTTTCCCAGAAGTGATCTAGAATTCAGGGGTGTGGGTCCCCTCTTTTACACACCAACATCCTTTATCTCTGAAAGCAGAGGGTGTCTATACCTAGTTCAATCAAGTTTGGGTCAGTCCTGGAGCACTTTGTGTATAGGACTCCTTCTTTCCTTTGACAGTGTGGGCCAGGGACATCAGACGCGCCACAGGAGGTGGAGCCAGCATTGTGGAAGGCAGGCACAGCCCTGTTCAGACCCAGGCTCCACCCCTCCTCTCACTCTCTTTATAGATAGCTCTATTCAGCCCTGTGCTGACTCATCCTGTCTCCTGGAATCCCCCAGCCCCTGTCACTCAACCTCCAGACATGGAATACAACCTAGCAGAGGCAGGCTTGGATAGTTAGGAAAGAAAATAACTACTTTCTAAAAGTGGTATTTTCAAACCCAGAATGTTAAAACCAACTTCACTAAAAGATGTATTTTATCATTCTGAGTTCAGGCATACTAAACTCAAATTTCTACCTAGTTCCCAGAGTCAGTTAGGATTCTAAGATGTTATAATCAAACTGCCCATTCTGGCCTATGGGGAACAGTATGCCTTGCAATAGTGAAAATCGAGCATGGCTGTAATTCACTATCGGGACATACCACACACATTAGGGCATGTCCTACCTTTTACCTACAATGCACCCTGCCCTTAGGCCTACCATAGTAGTGACTAATATGCAGAAAAGGGAAGGTTTAGGGGCTAGCAAGTGGGTGCACTTGCCAGTCAACATGGCAGTACCAGGCTGCACACAGGCTCTGCAATTGCAGTCCTGAGACACACTTTACATGCTGCTTCTGTGGGTGGCACAATCAGTGCTGCAAGCCAATCAGCAGCATTTGATTTAGAAGCCCTGGGCACCCGCAGTGCACTGTACTAGGGTGTGACAAGTAAACCAAACCAGCCAATCATGGAGTCACTAATGGATACATCAATTTACCATAGGGAGCACTTGCACTGCGGCACTGAATAGCAGTGGCACAGTGCCCAAAGCATCTATAACCAGCAAAAACACATGAGGCAAAAGCAAAAATAGAAGGGAGTCCCAGGCCAATGGTGCCAGGTCTAACAACACTCCAATTCCTTACAAAACCATCTTCATTATTTTAGGGCAAGAGAAATAGTCTTTCAATTACTCCAGATTTGTAAGTATGAGTAGGGTTATGAGAAGTCCATTGGCTTTGAAGGGGCACACAGGGGTACTGGATGTGGTGAACTGACCAGTAGAAACTGGAATGAGATCAATGTTTGCTAGCTTTCAAGAGATGATGACCACTTTGCTTGCTATTTCTTTTTTTCTCCCCACACAAAATATCTTCCTTCCTGCGCGCCTTTACTCTTACGGACAAACTCTTTGACCAGAAGCAAGGGAACTCAATTTGACGAAGTTGCACTTACAAGGAAAAATATATGCATTACTCATAAACAAATATCCTACTATGTTCCCCTGTACTGCGTGTGCTAAGGCAGCAGCTAGATAATACAATGTTAGCAGTTTAATAAAGATGTTAATAATTAAATAAATACAATTCTCCACATAGATGATTATTGAAGCTTGAGGTCATTCAGTGCTAATTATCAGGCAGTAATTTACAGCACATTGCCAGACTGCAAATAGCTACTTTATGTCATAATAATTATGACTGCAATATTTCCTACCAGTTAGACTATTAAAAGAAAGTCTGAAAAATGGGCGATTAATTCTGAGAGTGCTAAATCCCTGAGTTAAATTCACTTGTTCAAGTGACAATTTGGAATAATGCTCTTATGAACACCATAGCACATTCTAAAGTAATAGATTTTGAGAACCCTATGCAGCATCATTAAGCCCCCCCCTTCTTTTCGCCAGGGGTATTTAGTCGTTCAAAGACATTACACTTCAGTCTGAAATTGTAGACCGCCAACTTCGCAGGCTAGGGGAAAGTAACATTTCAAATGCATATCGTTTTAAAATAATCCTCGAGTCATTATTTTTCTATTTTCGTGTGTAGGATGTTGTTATGCAAGAACCTGCACTTAACTGAATGGAAAGTGAGAAACGTAAAATATACGTTATGCATTTTGGTGATCCAATATTTCGAGATTTGTAGTTTTTTTCATCTTTAAATTCCAGCTGGGCTGACATGCTTCACTTTTATGAGATTATGGACTTTCTCACACCTGGTAACTAACAGATGTGATAAGCACTGCACCACTTACACACTTGATGCCGGCGAAAACAGATGTTTAAGTATGGATTGTAAATGACCCAGCCATTCTTAATCAGGAGTAATGCAATTATGTGATAGTCGACATCTGCATTTTGAGAGGATGGGCATCGAGATGTGAATAAGTGAAAGAACAAAGGGCCCAGTTCAGAAAGCTATGCTTTAAAAAGTTGGACACGACTCTGGTAGGTTTCCTCCTAAGTTTGTGTTTTGAAGAATCACAAACATACCCAGGAGTATTTCTAATGGCCGTTTTTACTCATGCAGAGCTCAAAAATTTTCCTTTTTCAATTGCGTTGTTGTTTTTTTTCTTTACGTTTTGGTTTTTGTCATCTGTTGCAATCCCGCCCTAGCTTCCTGACTTCAAGTGCCAGAAATAAAATGCTGGAGGAGCTTGTCCAGCACGAAATCAGTAGGCGTAAGAGCACTGCTCATGGAGATTTTGCACCAGGTGGAAAATCAGCATGAGTGCTTCAGATGGAAATTATTCTATTACTTACCGGTAATCTTCTTTAATCCAAATTCATTTTTCTCATCCCAGTTCTTTCATATTGAGAAATTTACGGTCTGGACAGACATTTTCAAATTACTAGTTCTCGTAAAGAAAAGACGAATAGTGTATAGTTGTTTTCCATATAATAATGAATAATTTCCATAACTTTTTGCTTTCCCTTCCCACTTCCTGTTATACTCAAATAAAAGCATGAGAAGTAAGTCAGGGAGGGATGGAAGTAGGACTCAGATGCTGAACATTTAAACCCAGATTAATGAAGATTACTGGGTATTTGAATCATTTAATCATCAGACATATTCCTCATACCATCCCCTATATTTTAAAGACTAGCAGCCCGTCCCAACGTTGTCCGGGTATGAAATAGAATGTGGGTAATGGGAGTATTTGGCAAGGGCAATTTATTTTAAAATCTTGCGGTAGACAACATTTTTTGTTTCATTAGAATAGGGATGGAGAAGGCCCAGCTGCAGCCCTGGTTGATGTTAGCAGGCGCGTGTAATGTCGTTGAATGAGAGAGTTATCAGCCGCGGGTAAATCCGTTTAATGAGAGAGTTGAGTGACAGCGAGTAGGAGAGGCTGCAGTAATTGTCCCCGCAGACACGCTCATTTGCGTGTTTCCCCGCTGGAGGCCCAGATGCAGGCCTGTTTGATGTTAGCAGGCGCGTGTTCCCCCGCTTGAGGCCCAGCTGCAGCCCTGGTTGATGTTATCAGGCGCATGTAATTAGTGTACTGATCCGCCGCCTGAGCCCGGCTAGAGCCCTGGTTGATGGTAGTAGGCGCGTGTAATTTCGTTGAATGAGAGAGTTCAGTAACAGCCGCAGGAGAGGCTGCAGTATCGTTACTTACCAGGCCTCCAGGTGAACGCGTTTGTCACACCCCCAGCACACGGCCACAGCAGACGGTCTTCTGATTAATGTACGATCCACATGGCATGGAGGGCGGAACGTAGCACACGCCCCCATCGTTTCTCACGCCCCCAGCGTGCCCCTGGATGCGGCGCAATTGCGTTCACATGGCATGAAGGCCGGACACACGCCCCCAGCGTTTCTCACGCCCCCAGCGTGTCATGCTCCCAGCGTGTCACGTCCCCAACGTGCCCCTTGATGCTTCGCAGCAACGTAATTGGCTCTTGTATGTACGACTCACATGGCATGAATGGCGGACACACGCCCCCAGCGTTTGTCACGCCCCCAGCGTTTATCACGCCCCCAGTGTTTGTCACGCCCCCAGCACACGCCCACAGCCTACGATGTGATGGACGTCCCACACGCCCCCAGCCCACGCCCACAGCACAACGCAGACACGCCCACAAGGGACTACTTTGCTGGCACGGTTCTTTTACCTTTTAAATGTATAGAGGAGTTGGCCTAACGGCTAAGGCGCTCGACCTCGGACCTGGGGATCTGGGTTTGAGTCTTGGTAACAACCCCAAACATCCTGTGATTCTGGGCAAATCACTTAATCTCCCCGTGCCAAACAAAAATGAATGTGTGTCCTCATGTAATGCAACTGGTGCTATGTAAAGCGCTCTGATACCTGATTCAGTTCGGGTCAAGTTCGCGCTATATAAAACTCGGCAAAAAAAGATATATATATGGTGGACGTCTGCATAGCCCATGTCCTTCTGCTGCAACTGTCCTTTCCAACGCTGTATTGGGTGTTGTGATTGGTGCTGTGGTTACTGAGATTACCCGCCTCAAAGGTTTGGGCTCTCTCTTTATAATATTAGTATGGATGGATAGTATGGATTTTTTGCAATTTTTTTATACATTTTTTTATCCGTCTGCATAGCCTATGTCCTTCTGCTGCAACTGCCCTTTCCAACGCTGTATTGAGTGTTGTGATTGGTGCTGTGGTTACTGAGATTACCCGCCTCAAAGGTTTGGGCTCTCTCTTTATAATATTAGTATGGATATAGCAAGATTCACAAAAAAACAAATTACGTCTTATGCTCTTTTTAATCAGTGACAACATAAGGAAAATAGTACCCTGAAATAACAACATTAAAAACAGCTTACCAACACAGGCCCTCATCAGAAGAGAAAAAGCATTTCATAATAGTTGGACTTGGCCCTTTTTGCAGGATCATCCCTGAACTTTTTGCCTTCCTCCTCTATTTTTCTGACCTGTTGTTGGCTGTTTTATGACTCTGGGCACTTTACCACTGCTGATCAGTGCTAAAGTGCATATGCTCTCCCTATTGTAAATTGATGTATGGATTAGTGATTCCATGATTGGCTTGTTTGGTTTACTTGTCAGACCCTAGTACAGTGCACTGAGTGTGCCCAGGGCTTGTAAATCCAAATGCTGCTGGTGGGCTTGCAGGGAAGACATGGCTTGGCAGTTCGGGCTGGACTGTTCCCATGAGGCACAGGGTCAGACTGATTTGCATATGGCCATGTCTGAACTGGGGTGGCAGAGTGGGCTAAAGAACGGTGATGGATTAAACCCAGATCTGTTGACTGGGTGTGAGTGTTTGATTGGTTCAAATGCTCCGTCCATCACCACCCCCTTTTGTACCACTTTGTTTGCCATAAGGTGGCAGGGTATGCTCAGACGTGAGTCCCTTGCTCACTTTGCCACTGGATTCAAGCAAGCCGGGCTGAAGACGGCTGGAATGCCAGAAACCGGTCCTCGGAAGCTTGTTTCCGGTCCAGGGAGGACATGGCTTGGCAGTTCGGGCGGGACTGTTCCCATGAGGCACAGGGTCAGACTGATTTGCATATGGCCATGTCTGAACTGGGGTGGCAGAGTGGGCTAGAGAACGGTGATGGATTAAACCCAGATCTGTTGACTGGGTGTGAGTGTTTGATTGGTTCAGATACTCCGTCCATCACCACCCCCTTTTGTACCACGCTGGTGGGCTTGCAGCACTGGTTGTGCCACCCACAGAAGCAGCCTTGTAAAATATGTCTAAGGCCTGCGATTGCAGAGCCTGTGTGCAGTCTGGTACTGCCATGCTGACTGGGCAAATGCACCCACTTGCCAGTCCCTAAACCTTCCCTTTTCTGCATATTAGTCACCCCTATGGTAGGCCCACTGGCAGGGTACATTGTAAAGATAAGGTAGGACAAGCCCTAATGTGTATGGCATGTCCTAATAGTGAATTACAGCCATTTTCGTTTTTCACTATTGTAAGGCTAACTGTTCTCCATAAGCCGGAATGGGCAGTTAGATTATTACATCTTACAATCCTAACTGACTCAGGCAACATGGTAGAAATTTGAGTTTAGTATGCCTGAAATCAGAATGATAAAATACATCTTTTAGTGAAGTTAGTTTTAACATTCTGTGTTTGAAAATACCACTTTTAGAAAGTAGGTATTATCTTGTCTAACTAGCCAAAGCCTGCCTCTACTAGGTTGTGTATTCCTTGTCTGGAGTTTGAGTAACAGGGCTGGGGGATTCCAGGAGACAGAATGAGTCAGCCCAGTTGTGAATAGAGAGTTCTGTTTCTAGATGGGTGGGAGGAGTAGCACCTGGGACCTGAATAGGACTGTGTCGGCCCCCCACAGTGCTGGCTCCACCCCCTGTGGTGCGTCTGATGTCTCTGCCCTGCACTGTGAAAGAAGAGAAGGAATCATGTCATCAAAGTGCTCCAGGGCTGTGCTTCCCCTCCACAATGCTGGCTCCGCCTCCTGTGGGGCATCTGATGTTTCTGCCCTGCACTGTGAAAGGAAAGAAGAGTCATGTAAACAGAGTGCTTCAGAACTGGTTTGGACTGGGCAAAGCCCCATCTCTCCTCAGAGAACAAAGGATTTTGGGGTATAAATATTGGGACCCAGATCCCATGAAATTAGATCATTTTTGGACTACAAGAAGAAACCTCTGCTGAGGAGAGGAACCTGAAGAAACTGAGGAGACACTATTCCTAAGCTGAAATGCTGCTTAGGGGATTGGCCTGCAGTGGTTGCCTTACTGCCAAAGAGAGGAGAAAGGAACTTTGTGTACTTTGCTTTCAACTTGTGAAGGATCTCCAAGGGCTTGGAAAAGAGCTTGCCTCCTGCTGAAGTCTCAGGGACAACAGACTTCAACCTCCAGCTCCCCAGAGTTCTTGTGGAAGTACCTGCTGCTGTTTTGGGCCTTCTGAGGAACTGCGTGTCGCAAGGAGCTGGAAGCACGAGGCAACAAAGAGGAAGCGTGTCCCTGTCGCTGCTGCTGCCGTCGCACTTCTGAACAAGGGTGTCGCCGCTGGAGTTGTTGCACTGCACCCATTCGAGAGAAGCTTCTCGCAACGAAGAGGAAGCGTGTCGTCATCGCTGCTGCCTGCCGTCGCACTTCTGAACAAGAGTGTAGCTGCTGGAGTTATCGCACTGCACCGCATCGTGAGAAGAGTCTCGCAACGAGGTACAAGCGTGTCGCTGTTGCTGCCGTCGCACTTCTGAACAAGGGTGTCGCCGCTGGAACTGTCGAATTGCACCGCATTGAGGAAAGTGCCTCACATCCCCGACAAGCACACCGCCGTCGTAGCTGCTGCCGTTGCATTTCTAAACAAGGTTGTCACCGCTGTCGTTGTCGCATTGTGCGGAAGCTTCACTCAAACGTGGGAGAAGAGTGTCGCAGCTGAAGCTTTTGCCGTCGCACTTCAGAACAAGGGTGTCACCGCTGCAGTCCACGCATCGAACTGAGTACTTCTCGCATCTCCTGAGAAGTGTGCCTCATCTGGAAGATCTTCACGTCTTTATTTCTTTGCACCAGAACTTTGCCACATTTCCCTCGCTGCGACATTGCTTGTCGTAGAAGCGCAACGCATTGTAGGATACATTCACGCAAAGTGTCGCATCTTAAGAACTAAACTTAACTAAGGTAAAACTACCATTTTAAAGTAACAGTATTGTGTATTTTTCTCGTTTATGGTCTTGTGGTAAATCTATATAAAGTATACTTATTTTTTATATAAAACTCTTGTGTGGTGTCCATCTGTAGTGTTGTCACTGGGTTACTGTATGTGGTCACAAATGCTTTACACACTGCCTCCGAGATAAGCCTGTCTGCTCATGCCAAGCTACCAAGGGGGTGACCAAGGGTTATTTAGGAGTGTAATCCCCTTATCCTGACTAGAGGCAAGGGTCCCTATTTGTCACAAGTACCTACCTGTGCCAACTAGAGACCCCCAAATCTAACAATAATGACTAATAAATGTGTCATGTGTGGACCAAATGGCTGCTCTGCAAACCCTATTAATAAAACTCCTTGCATTTTAGTCCATAATAATACCATTCCTCTGGTAGAACGTCCCTGAAATCCATCTGGGATCAGGATGTTAGACAACTTCTATGATTTGTTTTATTGAAAATGTAACTCATCTGCTGATTTTATAGGTAAATGCTTCCTTTTCTTCACGTACTGACACTAATGAGGCAATTAGAGCACTTGATTGTCTGGATGATTTTTTACATCAAATGTAATGACAGTTCAGTATACAGCCAAGTTATGTAATTCAGTAATGTTCTATTCTTCAGATCAGTATAAATATCACTGAAAACAATACCTTGACCTCATGAAATGATTTTGGGCACAAAGGATCTGGGGGCATATTTATCAAGCCCTTTTCCCGTTTGCAAACGGGACGATTCTCAGAATCGGCCCATTTGCGAACGGGCAAAGGCCTTTTGGGATTTATCATCCCAAAAGGGCATCGCAAATTAGATAATCGCAAAATGTGTGATTCTCTATTTTGCGACTGCATTTAAGGAATCGCAAATTGCGATTCCTTAAATACAATGTATGAAGCACAGAAAAAGTGCGATTTGACCTTAAGAAATCGCAAATTACCACCAACTTCAAATTGGTGGTAATTTGCAATTTCTTTGAAAAATGCACTTTTTGCATTTTTCAAAGTGCCATGTGGCGCATATACATGTCCTTAGGGCATGTATGTGCGCCACATTTGTACACATACATATTTCAGCGGTGCAACAGGGTGTCCTTTTGACACCCTGGCACCCTTGAAATTGCATTCTCAATTTGCGATCTCTAATTGTGAATCGCAAATTGAGAATGTCTTCCCATTCCTTCCTATGGGCCGCCTAGACCATAGGAATGAATGGGAAGGTATTCCTTAATTAGGTTTCATAATTTGCTAATCGCAATTAAGAAATGCCAAGGAATCGCAAACTATTTGTGAAAGTTTTA
This sequence comes from Lissotriton helveticus, assembly GCF_964261635.1. Classification (NCBI taxonomy): domain Eukaryota; kingdom Metazoa; phylum Chordata; class Amphibia; order Caudata; family Salamandridae; genus Lissotriton; species Lissotriton helveticus. The sequence goes on from NC_136068.1 coordinate 769,370,225, forward strand.
TTACATTCCGTTTTGCGATTCTGAAATAGCGGATCTCTAAAAATTGCTATTTGAGAATCGCAATAACTGTATTTGATACATATGCCCCCTGGTCTTATATTAGACTATTTTGAGTACCAATGCTGTTATCTCTCCCTATCCCTCCGGGTTACATGATGGTTCACAAGAAAGTTTCTAAATTGTTAAAAGTATCTAAGCTTCAAAAAGATGCCATCAATTATGCAATAGCAGAGAAGGAAATAAGAAATGCCATCAAAGCAGGGAAAAGAGTAGGGCAGCAGGTCCAGATGGTCTTCCAATGGAGCTATATAAAAAGTTAGGAAAATATTTAATACCGGTTTTCTGTAGGCTGCTTTCAGCAGTGTTTGAAAATGGTGAAGAAATTCCCCCCTCATGGAACAAACCACCAGACTTTTGTGACTCTTATAGGCCTATCTTGCTGTTCTAATCACGGATTATAAGAACGATTCGAAAATACTAGCAGATAGATTGAATGGAGTAGTGGGAATACTCCTTCATGAAGATCAGAAAGGCTTTGTGCGAGGTAGAAACATCAAAGATCTAACCTACAGTCTTATAGGTGCCATTGATTTAGCTTCCACAGATAAACTGCCATTAGCTGTCATTACAGTAGACGCGACCAAGGCGTTTGATCGCGTAAACTGGATTTATTTGCAGGAAATTTTGAGATTGTCCAACCTGGGGGAAAATTCTGTAGGGCAATTAATCAGTTATATAAAAACCCCACAGCTAAACTATTAATAAATGGAAATTTATCTAAAACCTTTAACATCTTTAAGATGACAAGACAGGGGTGCCCGCTATCCCCAATACTTTTTAATCTTTACATCGAACCATTAGCGGAGAAAATCAGAAATCATGAGAGTATCATTCCCTTCCGATCTCGAGGCGGGCCAAAGAAAGTGGGTTTATATGCAGATGATCTGGTGGTAAATATACATCAGATCTCAGTCTTGCATTACCAGTAGTTTATGATCTGGCTGCGTGTTTTTGGGAAGATCTCAGGTTATGAGATAAATCAAGGCAAAACTGTCATAATGGCATGGAATATTACTACACAAGTGAGTAGTGTCAAAGAGGAAATGAGGTATGTGGGCATCAGAGTAGTTCAGAAGGTAGAACAATAACCAGAATCCAATTTTCAGAAGATTGATAAGGAAATTGGGAAACTTTTGCTGGGTTGGTCCCATCTGCCATTATCTATCTCTGGAAGAGTTAATCTTGTCAATATGACAATTCTCTCAAAGATCACCTTCCTTTTCCAAAACATTCCTTTGGCCTTCAGGGAAGAATGGCTGAAAAATTCTCAGTCAAAAATTACCAGTTTTGTTTGGGCCTCGAAAGGAGTGCGAATTTCATGATAAAAAATAAGACGACAGCATGATAAAGGGGGCTTGAGATTGCCAGATCTATCTTACTATGCCTGGGTCTTCCTTCTAAAAGGAGGGAAAGGTTTGTTTAAGGCACCAGATAGTTCAGAAGTCGAAAAGATGTTTACTCCCATTTTAAGAGACGTAAAAGGAGGAGAATATGGTTTTATCCATAAATATGGAGACCCGCGCTATTTCAAAAAGATATGTCCGAAGACCATACAGGGCTACGCAAAATCATGGTATAAAATTAGGAGAGAACTAAAAATCAGCTATTATAGTGGGAAGGCCCCTAACTTTGACTCCCCGGGATCTCCAGAGTGGTCTAAGGACTGTTTGGCTATTCCATTAAAAGATGCTGGAATAACCACCTGGAGCCAATTGATGAAGAATGGAGTTTTAATATCTTGGGAAGAAGGTCAAAAACGAGTTGATGGTCGATTATCAAGATTCAAGTATCTTCAAATAATGAGTTGGAGCCTCACGGAAGGTCATGGAGCGGGACTGTTTAATGAACTGGAAACATGCTTGGCAAGTGGTATAACTCAGAAAAAAGAGGTGGCGAAATGGTACTGGCTGTTACTGGAGATAGCTGATGGTGATTTTAATCTGCCAATGGTGTTGTGGGTGAGGAACTTGCCAGAAGAACAGATCGCACACCTATGGCAAGTATCTTGTGATATGTTATACTCCACGGTACGGCCCGCAAATTTAAGGCGGAACCACCTTTTTTGTCTCCACAGGGTCTACTGGATGCCGTACAAATGATCTAAATTGGGGAATGGAGTTGTGCCAAGATGTCCAAAATGTAGTAGAGAGAAAGGTGATGAGATCCATATGTTTGTTGAATGCCCGGCGATTCAAGGTTTTTGACTGGATGTGAGTAACACAATTCTTTTAATACTTGGAGAAACGCTCCAGGTAAGCAAATCTTTGGTTTTCTTTGGGCTTCCCGATAATTATATCTCTTTGATAAATAATACCAAAAAATTGATATTTTATCTAATCTTACTGGTTCGTAGGGAAATTTGCAAAAATTGGGTTAAAATAACTCCTCCAAATAAAATAGAATAGTGGGCGTCAATAAAATACACCAATAGGTTAGATAGGGAACGTAAATGTAAGCGGAATGAATTTTAGATCCCCTATGAGAACTGGGAACAAACATCTATATAATAGTCCAATGATTAGGCCTCTACACTATATTGCTTAAATACTCTGGAGGTTGCTGATAGACGATTGAGAGAAACAGTCACCTATGGTTGAGTACAGAAGGCAAGGTGTAGAGTGAACCAACGGGGTAATTATAAGATCACTGGTTGGCGCCATCTCGGGAGTGATCAAGGAGTTAAACTCTTGTACACCTGGGCAATGAGGGCACAAAAAGAAAGTTTCTGAATATGTCAACAGTTGAATCGAAATTTCAGCTAAAGGCTGAAATGAAGCTGTAATGGTGTAGGCTGTGTTGACATTCCGTCACTCAGCGGAACCTGTAGAACCTTAATGCATTGTCACTCCTTGTTGGAATGTGGCGCTTTGAAGGTTGAGTTTTGGGTGTGAGCCCTCTACTCACTGAGACTGCTGCACAGAACCTGTACTTCTTTTTAAATTTTAAATAAACTTCAACTGAGTTTAAGTATATTTGTGGATGCTTACTCCAAATATGATGGTGATGATCCACAGGTATTGCTGAACTCCGGTGCAGAGTCCACCGTCATCTTCTTCCTGATCGCTGAGGTCGGAGTGGTGTTTCTAGTGAGATGGCTTCATCATGGTAAAGAACGACTTTTACAGGTGTTGGAAAGGAACATATGCAGCAGTCGTGCTTTTACTGTCAATCCCAGTACTGGTGAAGGGTGTCTTGTGGCAGCAGTGTACGGTCAATGCGCATGTGTATGACCGTCTAAGTAGAGTATTGTTCCCTGCTGTGCACTAGCTCATCTAGACGGCCATCTTGGAAGCATCATTTAGCAGAGGCTCATCGTTAGATGCCGAACGTCGTGACACAGTGTCCATGTTGGAAGCAGTAAAGGGAGCTGCATTCTAGTCATAGCAGGCTTTGAATGCTTCTGTTTTCTATTGGTCGGTGATGCGCACAGCAGCAGCTTGCTCGTAATGTACATCGTAGGATTGACATTAACAGACACAGATGTACATAGGTCGTCGGAGGTCTAATTCTAACCAGCGCGGTGATGGACACACCCTCAAGTGCCACACCAGCCTCTAAGTAGTAAAGTATATCGGCGGAGTACATTAGACATTGTGTTATCTTCATATCTTGTATACTGTCTGTTTTAAACACTGCGGTGACCCACACACACCCTCTAGTGTCCTCTGAGTGAGTCCCATTATTTTTATTTCAGTGACAGTAAAGCGTACAGCCATAACTTACTGTAGTTTTGGGGTGCTTTCACTTTAGCAAGTCAGAACTTGTGCAGTGAGTTATAGATTAGCTCAGAGAAACATGCTCAGAAGAGTGAGGGTTACCTGAGGAAAATAATTCTTCTGGTTGCTTTTCTTTTTTTTTTTTCTTTTTTCATGCAGTCGGTAAGACCTCCACCATTCTTTTTAGAGGTACCAGGTAGTTCACCAATTCCTTGGAATAAGTGTTAAGACGCATTTGTAACTTACTAAGGAGCTATAGGGGCATCAAGGTACCATCCGGAAAGGAAAAATATCTACTCCTACATTCGTTGGGTTTCAAGGGCAGATCTATTTATAAACATTTGCCACCATTAGCGAGAAATCAAGGAGAGGGCGATTTTAATGAGTATGTCAGTGGCGGCCAGGGAATTTTTAAACAGGTGGGGGGTAAATTGGTGATCTAACCTGAAGTAGCTGAGCCTAACGTAACAAGATAAAAAATTTCCTCCAGGCTTTCTGCAGATGTTCTTTTCAAGAATGTTTTGAAAAAGTGAGCCAAATTTTACTTTTACAATACAGTTTGCAGATACATTTGTTAAAAGGCCACAGGTTTTACCACACTCCTTAAGGACACTCATTAAAATATTCCCTGACGGGCTTCTACCAGTGCTTAGTTGGTACATAGAAATTACGTGCCTGGGTCCAAACATATCTAAGAAGGCCACTGCAAAATGTCCGAACTCCAAGCATCAAGATAATAGGCCAATTGGAATTAAACAAATCAGCAATACTCAGAATGCTATAGATGTTAAATGAATGCTTAGTACTGGTCCATCCATCTCACAAAGACATCATCTGGCAGCTGTTTAATATTGACACTCATTCTCTTCAGGTCAGACAGATGGAAGGCAGAGTATCAGGATTGAAACTGTGACCTCAAAATTATAAATTGCTTTATGCAGCAGGAGCTGAAACATCTGAGCTACCCTTCATACTGTATATCATGACATTAAATCTACTAATGTAGTACTGAACTACAAGTGGAACTATGCAGCCAATCTATATCTACCAAGTGATTCCTGGACTATGTGACAGCTGGCAATCCTGACTTGTTCTGCCAACAGCTGTTTACATTATATCATGTACTTTTGTTTTCCCCTTTAAAGTATTGATTCCCAGTCCAAACATGTAAATTGTATTGACATAAAAGACAGATTTGTCAGTGGTGTCACACACCCAGCCTCTGAAAAATGAAATATTCTTACAGTTTTGGGACAAAGAAAAATAGATTTTTGTGCCCTTAACCAGAATGGTCTACACATGTCAAAGATATCACGTCTGAAATTCACCATGTGCATCACAAACTAGCTTATGAAATAGGTCATAAAATAAACTTGCCTGCCTCAAAAGCATGCAAAATATATAAGAATGCTCCTCAAATATGCTTGAGGTTGCACCCCTTTGGATAGCCCCTCATATATGCATCAGTATGCCAGAATGCCTGGAAGGCCAACCTAACAACGAAAATAAATGCACAAATCCTATCCCTAAAAGAATACCAGGCCATTCACCGCATCTGTATGAAGCTTTAGTAAATGTACGCCAGAAAGTGCAATCAGTGTCCTGCTGAACATTCCATTCCTCTTCACTAAACAACATTTGTACGCTTATTTATTAAAGGTGCATCACACTTTCTATCAAACATGCTTAATATTTCTTCATAAAATCTCTATTGTTTTTACCCTTCCACACGGGACACTGCTCCCTTCACCTGAAGTCTGTCAGTGCAGACTTCTCAATGTTGTTTTTATGTTTTCCAGGTGTAAGGTCATGGTATACGAGGTAACCTAGCAGCAAAAGTGGGTTAGAAGTCTTTTTTCAAAGACGTGGCCTTTTCCATCATCAGGACTCAAATGAAGTATGTCCGAAGATACTGCTGAAATCATGAGATATTAATGAGGAACCCTCACACAGCACCAACTATGGAGTACACGCACCTAATGATGAGTGGTCTTAAAACGCTCTCAGTGTTTACAGTGTAAAAGAGCATGGAGTTGGGAGTCTTAACATACACTCCCATTCCGTAAACCTGTTTACTTGCCCTCCTGCTGCCAAAGAACAGTAAAAGCAGTGGCTCAGCTGTTCTCTGTACCATACTGTACAGTAGATATCAGAGGCTGCTTCTTGTGGCGTTTGGATCGACTTTACAACTGTGGACACTGTGGCCTCCCGTAGCTCGGCTAAGGGAGCCTGCTGATGTTGCAGGCTAAATGTTACGATGTAAATGCCCTCAGTTTGAGTCAATTTGCACTGCACCTGCCTACTGGGTGGAAGCATAAGCCCACTCCTATCTGCAACTCGGTGGAGCTGCAAACTGGCACATGCAATTGTTGCTGGGCCTGACAAACATCATGAACAGGGAGACTGGCCGTGGACAAACAACTGGTCTGTGGGCTGATTGACGGCCAGTGCTGTTTCAGCACAAGATTCCCATCAGCCCGACTGCCCTCTCCCCCACCCCCTGGATCCACTGCCTGGTATTTTACTCATCGGGCAGAGGGGCCCTGCGCAGCCCATGAGCTCAGCTCACTCCCTTTTACAGAGTTGAAATCAAATAATACTTCCTTCCTGTATAGCAGGTAACTTGCTCGGTACGGACTCTGGTTAACAGATACTGTCGGAGCAACATGGTTTGTTCCCGTGATTTTTTCATTTTTACTGCAGTGATTCTTTACTAAATTACAGCGAATTCAGCGTGCAATAGCTGCTAAGCCTTCCTTTTTTTGCTTACTTATTTCGTCTGCTGTCTTGAACCGACGAGACTGTCACTGATGAGAAAAGCTTCTAGGTGACGCCGACACCACCTGCATACAACGGAGAAGGAGCTCAAATGAATGGCGTCAATACGGTCCTGGAAGCAGCGCGGGAACAAGGCACCTCGAGTCTGCGTAATGTGTATAGTCACATCAGGGCCTCAGGACCCCCCGCCCCCGTGATGCCCAAACCCGCAAATAACACACAGACAGACACAAGTGTTAAGTTTGGGAAAACTTTGCTGCAGGTTTATTACATACAACATATGTAATGATGGTGGGTTATCTTAGGTGATCCAAGGGCAGGCCGCATTCTCGCCACCTGCCCGCCTGTTGAGCCAATCAGCATAGTGGCGACCACCCAACTGCTGCACAATTATTATAATTATACTACACACGCCCCTAGCAGGGCGTGACTAGGCAAACCCCCGGCTGCACAGGCCCACATACGTCCGAAGGACTACTGGGGCGCCGACACGAGTTCCTGCACCTCCCATGAGGTTACAGGTTAGGCTCTGGCACCCCTATGTGCCCGCTGAAGTACAGTGTTTGCCCCTCTCTTCTTCCGGATCGCCCAGTAACACCGCCTGCAACGAAAAAGGAACACATTAAAGCTCCCCCCGGAGCCCCCCTCAAGCAGACACTCTGGGTTCGAGGAAGGGCGGGAAAAGAGTGTCCCGACGCCGTCGCGCGACGTCCGGAGCGGCAAAGAGGCCTCCACAATGGTGCAAGGGAGTAATATACCCCCTGAGGCTCCTCCTAGCCGCCCCTGACGTGCATCAGCGACCCGCCTACCTCCTACTGGGCGATTCCTGCCCAGGTGAGGAGTGGCTGGCCACAAGGTGGGCGGGGGCAGCCCTCCGTGACTAGGAGCCCGCCCTCCTGATGGCCACTGCGTGGCCTCGGGCAAGCGCATAGTCACATCAGGGCCACAGGACCCCCCGCCCCCGTGATGCCCAAACCCGCAAATAACACACAGATACAAGTGTTAAGTTTGGGAAAAAAATTGCTGCAGGTTTATTACATACAACATATGTAATGATGGTGGGTTATCTTACGGGTGATCCAAGGGCAGGCCGCATTCTCGCCACCTGCCCGCCTGTTGAGCCAATCAGCATAGTGGCGAACCACCCAACTGCTGCACAATTATTATAATTATACTACACACGCCCCTTGCAGGGCGTGACTAGGCAAACCCCCGGCTGCACAGGCTCACAACCGCCCGAAGGACTACTGGGGCGCCGACACGAGTTCCTGCACCTCCCATGAGGTTACAGGTTAGGCTCTGGCACCCCTATGTGCCCGCTGAAGTACAGTGTTTGCACCTCTCTTCTTCCTGATCGCCCAGTAACTCCGCCACAGCCCGTGCGGTGGTACCCGCTGCCGCACGGGCCCCCCCACCACTGCTACTACTCATTACCTGCAACCTTTGCTCAAAAGTGCTTCTTTAAGGTCTAGGAGGAACAGGTCTAAGCCCACAGGCGTGAGATGAACACCATCCTCCTCAAAGTAACCCTTGACCTTGTCCTGAATCATCTCGTGTTTGATGAAACTCAGGCCCCTCTGTTGGGTGAATCTTTTCACGGTCCCCCACCACTTTGCTTTTTAGGGAAACCTGCCACCCTTGCTCTGCAGAGCATTTTGACGGTCCAAGGAACAAGACCAAAACGACAGGTGAGCGGTGGACCCTTTCCATCTCGAAGCGACCTGATCCTGACATGAAAAATGACATGCCTGAAGTAACCCAGGCCCCTCTGCCCCTAATCTGCAGATACCCCGGGTCTTTTAATGCTTTGCAACCATAGTGTAACCAAACCCAGTTACCTGACGTCATACTTCCAGGTGAATGACAAAGTGATGAGGAGGGGCCCTTACTACTGAAGGTGCTTCGAAACGAGCAATAGGCGTTCCAGCACATGCCCAACATCTCAACCACACCCTTTCACAACAAGCGTCAGCAGGCTATACCCAGCAAGTTACAACTCCTGCTGTACGCCGTTCTCCGCATCACATGGAGAAAGTGTGCTTACAATGACACTTGTGCAGCTATACTCGAAAGAGCACAGGGGCATTGAAGGGATAAATACATATTATACTATATACTTGGGCGATGACTTTGCATATGCCAAAACAGGATTGGACAGGTATTAACAGCAGGCATCACCTGCCCTCTCGGGTTTAGTCTGGAAGCAGCTTAGGCCACGCTACCTGTAGATAGCTTGTCTGTAAGAATGACTTAAGACCACCACCAAGGGATTGCTGGGACAGAAACCAAGTGCCCCCGTAAGATCCCGACCTGCAACATGACACGCCCGCTGACACCACAAGCCCACTGAAATTAGTCAGCAAATACCCCAGGGAATGAATCCCTCTACAGCAATAGTGTAGACTAACCCAGGTTCTAGAGGTAATACCCATGGAAAGAGCCAAAGAGATAAGGGGACCTCCCCTGCTGATATCGCTCCCAGATCAAAACCATAGTAGAACCAGCACATGACACTGATACCCACCACACACCTTCGCACAAAGCATCAGCAGACTACACCCAGTAATGTACTACTTCTGCTGAAATGCAGTGCACAAAATACAACTGTAAACTGTGCTTTGTGTACGCTTGAGCAACTATCCTCAAGCAAGTACAGCGGGCTATTTTAAGTGCTCGGTGCAAAATAGTATAGCTTGAGTGGTGGACTCACATTTAGGGAAACAGCCGATAACACATGCCCCCTGGAAGCCGGAGACTGCTAGACCCTGACTGCTAGACCCGGAGACTGTTTAGACCCTCCTGCCAACAATAAATAGCTTGTCTAAAAAGTTGACTGACAACCCCCGCCAAGGGATGAGTAAGTTGAACCAAGGAGTTCCACCTCTGAACTAAGCAGCATATACCCCCCGGGCAGAATCCCTCTACAGCAATAGTGTAGACTATCCCAAGTGCGTGAAGGAGGGGGCAGAGGACCTATCCCTGCCAAAAGGCCGAAGCTGTTGCCCAAAACATTCTAGCCGGCCAAGGCCACTCACGCTGACATAGGACTGTGTAGATCCTACGCTGAGCACACTCTATTTACATGAGACTGAAGGGGGTAAAGCTATCCCTCTGTGCTAAGAAGTTGTGCAGCTGAGTTCCATGCGGATCATACTCTGACCCCAGAGAGGAGCTATCAGCACGCCCAGTCATCTCTGACATGACTGAGCTATGCAGCATAATCTACATCTTAAACGTTAATGCCTGCACCGGCATCCCACTTATTCCAAGAAAAATGGCATAGCGAGCCCGAGATAACAGACCGCCACGAGAGTCGTGGGTGTCCTGTACTGCTGCCCTCGAGGCTCGTACACCTAAACAGCCCAACGCATGCATGATTCCTGTAAACAGACATTATCGCAGGCCAAGGCCCAGGCACCACTGCTTCAGGGTGAGGCTGACGTGCATTGTGCTTCCGTTTAAGCGCTTGTGCTTCTAAACTCATAGAATACAGGCGATTAATGTAGGGAAAATATGAGAGTATCTGTTCCTTTACTAGTGGGATGTACCTTCCTTAAATATAACAGGACTAAAGGGGAAAACAGCAGGCTCCACATGCTCACATGTTTTTCGCCTGGAGACAGCTTGATCCCTGCGAACTCTAAGATCGCATATCTGAGTAGACCTGAAACCCACCACATAAGGGATTGCTTAGACTGGCACAGGGTGCCACCAGGACTTGGAGGCAACAAACACCAAGCCAGCTCAAATTGGGGGGAGACTGACCTCCAGTACCTGTCAAAGGCATGCCCCCGCCTACCGGGCGGTCAACACCTATCCTGCCCTAATTAGAGGCTCCCAGGACCTGCTGCCCAAAGTGACCATAGGAGAGATACCAACCATACTTGCAGCCGACAAAATGGCTAGCCCTCCCCCAGCGAGTGTGGCAAGGGCATGCCTGAAAAAGGGGGGAGACTGGCAAGTAATAAAGTTGCAATGCCTATGCTATACCATGCCCCACATAGCATGTCTGGGAAAGTACAGCAAGGAGCCTGCAAAACACGGGAACCGGCTAATGTCTCTTGCAATGAATGCTCCCCGGACTTGCACAAGTGCGACCACTGTTAGCGCTGAGAAAGACAAACTGCCTGTATGCAGTCTCCTACCTCTATTTGTACTTAAACTGTTAGAACCTGCCCACCTGTCACTTTCTCCGTCTGAAGCACTTTTACCTCCTGCATGGGAATATTTGATCGAGCATGTCACTGTGATCCCAGTACTTTGCGTATGCTTTACCAAGGTATTCAATGGTGCTCCCAAATACGTTTTGTTCCCTAGAACGCGCCGGACACCTGTGGTAGACAAAACTGGGGGCTAGCCTAGCGTAACCGACCACCGACCCTCCCTCCAGGAGATAATTGGGCAGGTGCTTACGTACCTCCAGCGCCTGATGAAGAGGTAAGGTAAAGGCGTGGGCCTTCCAACTAACCTAAAAGACCTCCCACAAATTGCCACCTCCAATAATACTACCTGCCCTCACCAATATCTGATGGCAGACCTTCCAATCTAGGGAATTCTACTTTCCTTGAGTGTAGGTGTCAGCCCGGTAATACTTGTGACAGAGTCCGAAAACACGCGGGAATCTCTCCTACCAGTCTAAGGGACTCGTAGTAACATGCCATATTACTAATCTCCTGTCACCATGTGAGCTACCTGTGCGATGAGGTGGGTATCTGCAAAGCACCAGTGACACCAGCACCTGCATAACCTTCGTTCCAGGGTATGCCTGTCGCCAGCAGTGAGGATTGGGATCACTATGCCGCCCAGGAAACCCACGAAGAAATGGCCCACATGCCCAGCCAACAACCACATATAAAAAACAAAACATAAGGCTGTTCTCGCAGGGCTCATACTTGGGAAATGATTGATACCTATCAAACATTAGTACTCAGGAGCAGCCACATAGGGGAAAGCCAAGGCACTACTTATTGGCTGGTGAAATACATGGCGAAAATGGCCGGAAGCCGGGAATGCGAATGTGGCGCCTGCCAGACATGTGCTTGAGCTGAAGCAACTTGTATGAAAACGCTAACGTTAGACGTCCTGAGGACACCCAACAGTATTGCTCCACAAGTATACCTAGGAGTCCAGACTAATGGCTTAATCAGTGGCAGGGTGCTGCCAAAAGATCACACAGATGCGCTGCACCATAATGAAATATGAGTTTGTGCGGTACTCCAGCGCCCTGCCCCCCCCTGCCAGTACTTATTCTCAGCAATGCGGCGGGGCCAGCAATGCCCGCACTCCACCCAGCCAGTCCTGCTAGTCAGGTACGCAAACCAGGGTGAGTAAAGTACCTACTCGTAAGGGGTGGGTGAGGCAATCATATGCCTACTTCCCGCACCATGGTCAATAGTGTGGAACGTGTCATGCCACTATGACGACTATTCGACCGCTATCTTAAAACACATTGTGCTACGTCCACCGCAGCTTACCAGTTTGGTTCAGTGGAAACTTTGCGACATGTAAAGCATTTAGCCTCTACATGTACATTGAAGCTTATGTAGTTACCCATAAGTCACATGTCCTGCTGTACTGGCAAGTAAGCTATACCCTGAAATATTTGCCCCACTTTGTCACTTAAAACCTGAAACTAGCGTTAGCTATGTGAGGTGGACAAACTCCACAAAGTCAGCCATGGAATGTGTAAATAGAAACGCTTGCACTCGCCTCCTGTTCCTAAACAACTCTGGCTGTTTCTATCTGTTTTCAAAATATGTAGACCAAAGACACTGAATGCAACTGCTTTTCTGACTGCGCTCAGACCCCTACGGGCAATGATTGCGCTATATAAAACCATTAAATAAACATCGCTGCAACTTTTGCAGGCAGCATGAGGTAAGCAGAAAACATGGTTTGAATTAATAGAACTAATTCTCCTATGCATCGCTCTGACACCCTAGGGTATGTTAGCTTCTGAGTTTGGTACTCTTGTGTAATATACACACGCCACTCTTCTGAACCTAGATTACGTAACCAAAAGTTGGCATGTGCCACCATTGCTTATGGAATCTATAGAACCTGTCTTAGACTGCCTGCCAAGCATTCTTGAAATAACCTCTCCTGAAAGATATCTGCATACCCCAGGTCACTATTCTACCAGATAAAGCCCCTCTGCTACTTCTGGTGTAGTATAGTAAGTAAAAACCAAGGTCAGCCTGGTACCTCACCAGGTACCACCAACCGAAGGCCAGTGACCTACGTACATTATGTACTTTTAAATACTCTTGCCTGTTCACTGTCAGCAGAGCGAGTACAATGCTGACACTGGACCACAATATTCAAAGCTGTTTCGTGCCGGGGCCCCCAAAATATGTTTGGTCCATGGCCCCCAAAACTCTCAAGATGCCTGGAAAACAACGTGCAATTAATCCATGAAAGGAAATATTTCTACGCAGGAACAGAGGAGCAGCGCCATCCAGTGGCGTACAAATTCACGGCGGAGTGTTACATGGACCGAGATGACATCCGAACCGGCCAGCGGTATGTCCTGACCTTGCCCCATCAAACCCTTCCATCGTCGAATATACTGCATCGTAAGTAGCCTGCAAACACGATACAACATGCACATCCATTTTTTTTTTTTTTTTTTTAGGCGCGGGTAGAATAAATGATTTGCCCAGAATCACAGTACGTTTTCGGCGTCATTACCAAGACTCGAACACGGATTCCCAGAACCGAGGACGGGCGCTCTAGCCGTTAAGCCAACTCCTCTTCTAGGCATATGTTAGCGATTCGAGTTCACCATATACATAGGGGACGGAATGAATACTCGAAATCGCATCGCATACTCGAAATCACGAAGAGTTGTGTGGTGGGAGGCATTCAGACGAGTGCCTCACGCCACCATTTTGGGCTTGTGGGAAAATGGCCGGACCTTGGCGCCCACGTCCCCGGGGTGGGGGACATTGCGTGTCGCCAAGATGGCCGCTGCGCTACCCGCCGCGTGGGCAGTACCCACTGGCTGCCTAGGTAACAAGATGGCCGCAACCAAGCGCCCTTCCTCGAGAGAGCGGTGACCCAAGCTGCACAGATGGAGGTCTTGTGCAACATGCACACGCCACTCTTCTCTTCTAACCCCGCTTTGCAATTTGTTCAATAGTGAATTTCTCCTCCTGTGACGTTACTGTCCCTATTGTGAAGCGCACTGACGCCTTCGGGTGAAGTCCGTGCTATATAAATGCATACATGAAAGTATCTTCAAAGCGGCTGGATTCGACCATCAACCAGAAATGCAAGCGTGAAAATTGTAAATCAAAACTAAGGAAAAAGGGGGGGGCCGGATCAAGCTCGACCTATCCCTTGCCATAGCAGGAGAGTGCTGCTTTCATAAATAACATGCAAAAAGGTAAACAAGCGCTCCTCGGACTGATGCCAACTTCCGCACTCTAGGGACGGATACACGAGATGCCAGACAACACGCTGCCCCGGACACACCCCGGGTCCCCTGCAGGCATTCTAAAAATTAGGGCGCCATGATGACAACTCACGTGGCCCAGTGGACCCAAGGTTATTTTTCAAGATAACAAACTCATGGAACACACCACCAGGAGACCGAATGCCATTATCGTCGCCAACCTGTCTGGCCTACGCAGAGACTTGTCTGGACAATGCAATATTCCCCCATGGGCGCCCAGAGGAAATGGAACGGTGTCGGAGAAATAAAACACCACTCCCCGTCCAGCCCATAAATAAGGGCGTGATGTCGAAACGAACCCTCAGTGCCCCGGAGCGATGAAATGGCAACCGTAATCAGCCCTGACTGAAAATTACATCGACGCTAAGTAGCTGCAGCTGGGCCAAGCAAATACACTTGGCTCCTATACATCAAACCTGGTGTTGTGACCATGCCTTGTGCCACGGGTAAAAGTAAACCGTAAACACATATGGCTAATCCCTTTTCTGAGGCCGGTATCCAAGGAAACATCTTTAAATCGAACCCGCGCCCCCCGCAGGATGCATGCCTTCATGCTCATTAGACCACCCGCGACCACAGGACATGTGACGATTGATAAGTGAGATCAAATAAACCAACATCATATAACATCTCTTGCCAAAATAGCCAGCGTGATTGGCATTTAAAATTGCTACAGTAGGCATCATACTCCGTGAGACATGCGCGCTCCACATGTACAGCATACTATTATTACATCCCGTGGATATATCGACCTCAGGCAGAAAAGGCTGCAATAAAAACCCTGGACCGGAAGTTAACTGAATAAGATAACGGTTACATGATGGCGGGGCCACCCCCTGGGAGAACCCTTCACAGCTTCATGTAAACAAATGGCTGCGCAAAATGGAGTCAGCCCGCCACACTGACGGTTCTGCAACTGGATCCCCGCAGTCAGTCATAGCCAGTTATCACACGAAAGCCAAAGTTTGCGCCTCCTGATAATGCTCATATCTCTCTAACCAGAGTTTCCGAGTGAATAATCAGAGCACGTTCAACTGCCACTGCATGCTCACCCAAGCCAGACAAACGTGACCCAGTCCCCGAGCGCAAGGCCACTGTATTCTCTGCCGCACAACACCACCACCGGCAGACCTCCCGGCCCCAACCCCTGCCCAGCAGACCCGCGCGATCCGACTCCCACACGGAGCCGCCGGCAGGAGAGGGAGGAGAGACCTGTGGCATAGCACCCACACTCACCGGAAGAAACACGGCGCCAAGACCAGGAAAGACGCGACACCGAGGTGAGCCAACGGCAGTTCAGCGAAGGACAAAAGAGTGTCCCGACGCTGTCGCGCGACGTCCGGAGCAGCAAAGAGGCCTCCACAATGGTGCAAGGGAGTAATATACCCCCTGAGGCTCCTCCTAGCCGCCACGGACGTGCGTCAGCGACCCGCCTACCTCCTACTGGGCGATTCCTGCCCAGGTGAGGAGTGGCTGGCCACAAGGTGGGCGGGGGCAGCCCTCCGTGACTAGGAGCCCGCCCTCCTGATGGCCACTGCGTGGCCTCGGGCAAGCGCAAAGACACTGCGCAGACTCGATTTCTCAGCGTGCTGCCTACCTGCAACCTCTATCCCACCATTTCCCATCTCCATACAGGACAAGACCCAGCTCCCTGTGACGAGTTGGGAAAGGGTGGGATGACCCTCCCCTCCACTCCATGACTGAAGTGAAGCCCCTGTGAAAATCAGGGCTTCAGGCTCAAACACCCAGGGCAAATTTTATTCTCACGTCATCAGTGGGTGGAGATTGGTCATTAAGGCTTTGTCTTTGCCGAGGTGGTGACCTCATATGCCTCAGGGCTGTGAGCTCATCAGCCCTACAAGTAAGGTAGACTGTGGGCCCGCCCACAGGCAGCAGTTTTAGTGAAATCATCGGCAATGCTGACTCGCTAGTGGTGTGTTATCATGAGAGTAATCATAGCAACAATGGCCCCAAGAAAGATGTGCGCATATCATATGTTTAAAAGAGCAGATTTAAAGGGTTTGTTTTAACTATGGCAATCATTGACCCTGGGGATAAAATGTAAATGGGGCAGAGCCTCGACGCCCTTGCCCAGAAACCGCCACTGGAGTATGTCGAAAACTGGAGCTACTTTTTAATGATCAGCCTAGTTTGGCTGTTCTTCAAAACAAATTCTTCAAAAGAGAACAGTTGGCTGGGGAAGATGTCAACACTTTTGTCTCGGCACTCAGGTGGTTGAGCGCAGATTTTCATTTTTAAGAGTTTACAGAATAGTTGGTCAGAGACCAGTATATATGTAAGTGCTCAGACAAAACTCTTCTACAAAAACTGTTGTCTATGGGTAATCTGTCGTTGCAGGAAACTATCCACACTTCTAGAAGCATTGAACTATCGAAGGTTTCTGTGAAAGAGTTGGAGAAGAAGAGTGATGAGATGGTTGGTGCAGTCCGGTCAAAAGAACTTAAGTCTAATGGGGGACGACGTCTTGATAACAAACCCTTTTTCAGGCAAAGTAATACTTATTTCAAATGTAGTAATGCAGCTCATTTTAACGAGGCTAGGTTTTGCCCAGCAAGAAATGTCATGTGTAGAGCTTGTGGTAAGCATGTCAAAATGTGTCAGTGTTGGAAGCATGATGGAGGCAGTGTGTAAGGGAACAGAAGTCAAGTCAGTTCATCTAATGTTGCAAGTGTCAAGGATTTTTCTCATGAAGAGAAAGAAAAAATGAAGAATATTCAAGGTGATTTGAAGGATATGGTACTTGTTGTGGCTGATGAGCGAGTCATAGTGGGTGATGCTGCTGCATCGTCTCGTGTAGATCCATATGTTGAGATTGGTGTAGGAGACAAGAAGTTGAGTTTACTACTAGCTTCAGGGGCAAGGATTACAATGATTACCCAAGATTTGTTCGAAGAGACGTGTGGTGGTCGTATTTTGGAACCTCCTGACTGAGCTGCTGTCTCTTATGAGGGGCGTAAGATAGATTTAGCTGCTTTTTTGGGACATTCTGAAATTTAAGGGAAGAAAACTCTGGGTAAAGTTTTGTCTATCCTGGGTTGGTTTTATCAAGGCCTCTTTAAAATGGTTCTAATGCCTGGCACTAAGGAGCAACTTGGCATTGTTGACTCTGCTGATTGCACCTAGAGCATCATCGAACAGTTTCCTATGGTTTTCAGTGGGGGGTTGGGGAAGTTTAATGGTTTTGTACATGAGATTAAGGTGAAAGACTGTGCTTTTCTTGTTAAGCACAAACTTAGGAGGGTGCCTTTTAGTGTAAGGTAATGTTTGGAGCAGGGGCTCTATGAAATGTGTGCTAAGGGAATCATAGAACCCATAGAGTCCTCTGTGTGGCTTTCACCTTAGGTTGCAGCGAGGAAAACAAACGATGATCTATGAACTTGTGTAGACCTATGTTGCTTAAACAAAAACATATACATATGGGTACATTCACATCCTCTGCCTAAAATCACAGAATTGTTAACAATGACAAATGGGTCCAAATGGTTCATTAAGTTAGATCTCGCATCTGCGTACCATCAAGTGGTTCTGGATCCATCCACTCATCATCTCACGGCATTTGTGTTGCCAATTGGTTCATGTCAGTATTGTAGAATGCCGTTTGGGTTGGCGTCAGCGGTGGCTGTATTTCAAAGAATCATGTGTAACGTGTTGAAAGATGTCAAGGGTGTAGCTGTGTTTCAAGATGATGTTTTGATCTTTGGCAAAACTAAAGAGACAATACTCTGATCAAGGTGTTTAAGGTTATGCAGGAGAAGAGTGTGGTTTTGAAAAGTGAAAATGTATGTTCCTAAAGGACAAAGTTGAGTATTTAGGACATGTGGTATCACAACAAGGTGTTGAACCAAGACCGGGGTTACTCAGGTTATTGTGGATGCAGCTGCAACTAATGACAAAAGTGGTTTGAAGTTGTTCATTGGTCTTTGTGACCTTTATTCATGTTTTGTGCCAGATTATGCATCCCAGGTTAAACCACTCACCAATATGTTAAAGAAAAATTTTACTTTTCAGTGGAACACAGATTGTCAGGAGGTGTTCGAGTGGATCAAGTCCCAGTTGATTGGTGCAAAGTTTCTCAAGTCTTATGACCCAAGAAAAAGATGTACGATCACTGTTGATGCCAGTGGGTTTGGGCTGGGGACCATTCTCACTCAAGACAGTGAAGGTACAGAAAACATGTTAGGGTAAGCCTCTAGGATATTGAGGGGAGCTGAGACTAACTTTTCAGTCAAGAGAAAGAACTCTAAATTTGTTGGTGGGCCATCAGGAAATTCCATCTTTACATTTGAGGAATTCATTTTGTTCTGCGCACAGACCATCGTCCATTGATCTCTATACTTTCTGGTGAGAAGAATAAGTATCACTCACCAAGAATCGCAAAGTTGTCCACTAGGCTCTTGCAATACGATTTTGAAGTGGTTTATTTGCAGGGAGGTAAGAATGTCAGGGCAGATTTTCTGTCAAGGTTTCCCGTTGCTGATGTTGATACTGATTCTATTGAGGAAGAAGACCAGGATGATTGTTTTATTGCACCTATTGATGATGAGAACATGTGTGCTGTGAGTGAATTGGAGTGGTGGAGAGAACTGGCCAAGGATCGGATTCTGGAACAGGGCATGAAGTATGTCAAGGATGGCTGGCTGAAGGAAAAGAATGTCACGTCCAAACAAATGTGAACGTTTGTCAAGAACTTTCCGTAGAGGATGGCATTTTGAAGCGTGGAGAAAGATTAATACCACCTGAAAATTTGAAAAGTCAGATTATGAGTGGTGCACATGAGGGGGATTTGGGCAAGAATTCCACCAAACGGAGAGTGATAGAGGTGTTTTGGTGGCCACACATGGACGAAGAAGTCGATGAGTTGGTTGAAAAGTGTGTGGTCTGTGGAGGTGCTGAAACGAGATTCAAAGTAAGGGTTTCACACATGGAACCCACAGATTTTCCCAATAGACCCTAGGAAAAAGTGGGTATTGATCTAGTTAGACCTTTCAACGCGTTGCCTGCTAGGTCCAGATTTTTAGTGGTGATCATAGAGTACTATTCCAAGTGGCCAGAAGTTTGTTTTATTGGAGGTCCCTCTTCAAAGAATGTTGTTGATTTTCTTAAGGATATTTTATTAAGAGAGGGTTTCCCAACTACCATTCTTTCATATACTGGTGTACAATTTGTGATTGCAGAATTTGAAAGCTCCCTTCAACAGGGAGGAATTTGGCATTCCAAAAGTTAATTGTATCACCAGCAAACTAATTGACTTGTTAAACGCATGAACAGAGTTTTGGACAATTGTGTGCAATTGGCTATTGCCAGTAAGTGTGTGGTACAGAATGCAGTGCGTTCTATGCTCTGGTTCTGCCGCACTACTGTGCATTCTTCAACCAAAGAGTCACCTTTTGAGTTATTGAGAGGCAGGAAGTCCTCTACCAAATTATGTCCTAGTTGGATGTCCAGGTGGGTGAAGATGGATGTCTTGGAAGGTATGGATGAGTTCACAAGGTTGAATGATTGTAAAGCAGAAGAACGACAAAAGGAATATTTGACACAAGAAAAAGGGTGTTTTCTCAACAAGTCAGAGTTGGAGATGTGGTGCGAGGTAAAATTCCAACTCACACTGAGAAGGGTTGTATGAAGTATTCTGAACCTCTAAGGGTAGACAGAACTTGTGGTAACGCTGTGTGGGTGAACAACAAACATTAGTGGAACATTCCAAGGGTGGTGAAGTTGACAGGTCATCAAGAATATAAAGGGAAGAGTAGGAAGGTAGATGTTGGTGAGAGTACAGGAAATACTAGCATTGGCTTGCATTGTAAAACAGACTAAAGAAATGCGAAGGACCTTCTTGGGCTGCAAAGAAGTAAGCAACATTGTGATGTTCCAATAAGAATGAAATAAGTGACTGCTAGTTGTTTTGTTGCTTATCTTCTGTAATATTTTGCTATAATGTATCTGTATGTGCATTCTGTCGTACATTACATGTTTGGCCAAGCAGGAAGCGTTTTATGCTTCATTAGATTCATTATTTTTATTTTTATTTTTTCCTCCTATTGATATTGTATTTATAATGTTGTTGTCTTCTTGCATTCTTCGTGTGCTGGTTCTATTTGTTTTATAACTAAACATTGAGAGTGAAGAGATAATGTAATGGCAAAGGCTGGGTTGATGTTCCGTCACCCAGCGGAACTTGTAGAACCTTAGTTTGTTGTCATCCCCTGTTGGAATGCGGCCCTTTGATAATTGAGTTTTGGGTGTGAGCCCTCTACTCACTGTGACTGCTGCACAGTACCTGTACTTCTTTTCAAATAAACTTCAACTGAGTTTAAATATATTTGTAGATGCTTACTACAGAAGCTCCCCACAATGACCTCAAGACTATAGGAAGGTCCCAAAAAGAGGACTAAATAAAGAAGTGCAAATCTTAAAACATCTAAGTAATCTAGTTATCAAATGCTTTTGTCACACGGCTAGCTTAGGCCCGGGGAGAAATGCTGCCATTTTACATTTACACGTTTCTTAAGTTGCCTTCTATTCTACATGTTGGCTTTTGACATACATTTGCTTGCATGACTGTGCAGGATATGGTTCTTAGAAAGCATATGTGCTTACATTTTAAATTCGTAGTCACATTATCACAACACCTTGAACATCTAGTACAAGGGGTAAAGTTCATTGTGCAAATGTTGTTATCTATCATAAGAGGATAAACAACAACAGCCTGGCTGAGGTCTTGGCATGGTAGCATAAATCTGTTTATTATGTTTACATCAGTACTTCTGTGTTCAGATCAGAGGCACTCTCTGCTGTCACTGCGATGTCGCTGCTTGTCAGAATTCCAGCCCAGCTGTTCCAGTTTACCTCTGCGAGGAAGGACGTACAACTTGTGACTAAGATAGGCACCTGAAAGACACTTACCTTCAGGTAATGGGGAGTCAGATTCTCCAATACACTGTTTATTACAATGTTGAAATTGTTTATCCTTTTTACTATTCTTGTGATGCTTATAACTCTGATTAGTTTCTGTCTATTAATGGTAGAAGCCCATATATTTTATACAAGAATCACAATCCTTCAATAAATATTGAAACACCTCGTTGTGTACTTCTTGTATATCTCTTTGGGTATGCACGAGTGACTGAGTGAATGGGTTCTAGATCTGTTACCATGATTCCTTGGGGAGTCAGGGTTGTCATGTTTTGAGGTTTCACAATCCACTTGTTACCTTCCTAGATTCAAGGGTAGTTATGGTTGAACTGAGAGCTAGCAGTACTGTAAGCCAACTAAGCATGGGCGGATCTAGCGGATCTCGCGTACGCGAATGTGCGGATTTACGGATTCGCATTCCGCAAAATCCGCGAACTCTCGCGGATTAGCGGATTTTTCCGTTTTTTTTGTTGGCGAGCGTTCGCGAGGATTTGTGGACCATTTCGCAATTGCGAACTTACTTTTCGGCTCGCAACGGCCGCGACTATGTTGTTTCTACGTCTGGTTTATCATCACAGGTTCACAGCACCCTCTGTTTCACCACTGCCACCCTCTGGTACACCCATGCCACCCTCTGGTACATCCTGACTGCCACCCATTAGGTTTGTTTATCACTGTAGATTATGGGGGTGAAAAAAAGCAAGCACACCGCCCTGCTTCAACTGCCATGAATTAATTTGGGGTTGATTAATGTGTCACTTATTTTTAAACTTCCAGTCTGGCTGGCACCTGCTTCCTTCCTTATCTGTAATTTGCTTTCTGTTGCAGTGAAAGCAAGCACACCTGCCCTTCTTCAACTGCCATGAATTAATTAGGGGGGGATTAATGTGTCAGTAATTTTGAAACTTCCAGTCTGGCTGGCACCTGCTTCCTTCCTTATCTGTAATTTGCTTTCTGTTGCAGTGCAATTTTTTTTCACAGGACCGTTATGGTCTACTTGTAGCTATTCTATGAGCCTGCTGTTTGGGTCATAGCAGGGTCATGGAATAGTTGCAAATAGGCAACTGAACTCTGGAGGGGCCCCTCAGGAAGCACTAGAGTGAATGGTTACTAATGTTAAGTTTGAACTTTTGACCTGCTGATTGCTTTCAGTTTAGCAAAAATCGTTTTTCTGCAATTTCGCGTCATTTGCGGGGCGCGAATCCGTGCGAGATCGATTTCGGAAGCCGCGAATGCGAGCGAATACACTTTTTTTTTGCGGCGTGTATGTTCGCGTGATTTTTTTCGTGTTCGCAAGGCGCTTGTAGCTATACGTTTGCGAAGTTACCCTAGCGGTCGTACACGGGCGCAGCCATCTTGTTTGCGTGAAGTAATTCCGTTTCCGGCCGCTATGTGTAATCTCGCAAAGTGTGCTGCTCGCTAGTACAATTTCGCACGTGCTCGCGAGGAAAATCTCGCGCGAACTTACCCACGCGGTCGTGAATGGGCGCGGCCATCTTGTTTCTCATTCATTGCTATGGTTCTGGGCATGCTTTCTGTATCCTCTCTGAATCTCTGCCATCCTTTGCTTTTTTTTAAGTTTATTTGATCTATTTTACTTATTATCTATCCCTCTATTTTTCTAGCTCTATATTTTTGTGTTTTCTGCTACTTTTTGTTAATTTTAAACTACTTTTTTAAACTCTTTTATTTTCTTCTTCCCTATTCTATTTCTTCTTTATTATTTAACTCATTTCTGCCCAGACCATGGTAAAGGGAGCCGGGAAGCACCCTGAGAAGGGGAAGGGTCCCGCACCCCGTGCCCGGCTCCCGTGCTGGCGTTTGAGGGGGGAGCAAGTAATGCCACGGGAGATCTTTAGCGCGGAGGAGGTGGCCGCACTCATCTTCCACGTCCAGCGCTGCCTCCCCAAGACGATCCTGGGAGGCGGCAAGATCGCAACCGGCTATGGCATCCGGGAGCGCCGGAAGCGGTGGGAGAAGGTGTGCCGGGCCATTTTTAAGCTCTCTGGGGTCCGGTGCACCTATAACCAGGCCACCCACCGCTGGACGGATGTCATGGACCGGGAACGGGACTTGCTGGACACGCTCGGCGTAGAGGTCCCCGGGCTTGGTGAGTAGTAGTAGCCATTTCTAGCTATTTCATCACTAATCTGTTTTATCCGGCTCTGTTATTTGCAAATCTTTGTTCTTTACCAAGAGCAATAATGCTGCCGATTACATTAGGTAAATTATATTTCAAAATCTTCTATGCATTTCAGGTGCACTGCTCTCCTTCTCAGTAGCCTTGCTTGCTACTATGCCTATTTGTTTTGTATTTTGTGTTCATTTCATTGGCCTGAGAAATTATGTATGAGTGTAGTGTAAAGAACTGCGTAATGAGACACTAAGGGTCATATTTTCAATTACCGGCGCATCCCTGCAAAGTAGCAGGGATGCGGCAGTAATTGTGCGCCATGCCACCACCACCCATTGGCCCAAAACGTCACAGAAGCCTTACGCATCTGTGGTGTAAAGGCGGCGCATTGCTGGAGTTGCGTGCCAACGATGGCGCAGCTCCAGCAATGCTCTGGGGTGCCCTATCTCCCCAATGCTGCATCAAGCCGTACGTCGGCTTCAAGCAGGCGCAGGGTTTGAGTCACGCATCATTGTCCTAAAAGTGACTGATTGACATCTTGTAGATTTCCCTCAGCTACTTTTAGGATTCGTTCCTGCGCAGGAACGCCCTCCCTTGCGCCGGAACGCCCCCTGATGGTGCAGGGCTTTACAACGTGATGCATCTCCCATATGCGTTTTTTTTTATATATACGTCGCACCATGGCGACTCTTTTGTTCTGCCGCTGCGTCACAAAAGTCACGCAACAATGGAGGAAAATGAGCCGCAAGGGACTTCTAAATCAGCCCCAACAGACTGAAGTCCAGTCCTTCCTTTAGACACATGGCTATAAGAAGAAATAGTGGTGGTGGTCGGTGGATTGATAGTTTGAGTATTCACTGATCTGCAAGCAGGGTGGACTGTCTGTCACTTTGCGTGCTGCGGACTTCTGCCTGCCAGGCCTAGGCAACCCTTTTTAGTAGTCTGTTTATTGAGTTACATAGGAACTTTGAAAGTCAACGGTCCGCAAATCAGGCAATACGAATAACATAGTATACCATATGAGATAGGTCAATATATCCCGTGGAATAGTTGTCTATCTATTTGCTATTTCTCCAAAATATTTTGTTATAGTTCTTTTGAAATGTTTGATTTGGTTGACAAATCTCATCCATGTTTTCTGGTCTTTCTTTCTTTCATGTTGTACATCAGCTCCCCCCAAGGGCAAGAGGACACAGGAGGAGGGTGCTGTTCAGGAGGATGCAGGCCAGGATCGGGCAGGCGAGGGCTCCTTTGCTGGCCCCAGTAAGTTTTAATTTTAATAAAGAGTACCTATTTTTTCCTAGCGTTCCTCATTCGATTTTTTCTAAATCGTCTTTGATCTTCTTGTAGACTGGATCTAAATTCTTATCCTGCCTCGACTATGACTCCCTGTGGTATTACTAGATTATTCTTATTAGTCTGTTTGTGTAGCTAACTAAGATTGCACATTTGGCAATTCCATTGGACTCCCATTCTAGTCAGCAATAGCTCTATGCACTGAGTGCAGTCCTCTGGGATTGTCCATAATGTCTTTTCAAGTCTTCTAAATGTTTATGCTTTGACAATTGCCAACAATAAAAAGTTGAATGACCACCAAGAAAGAATAAGATACTACTTTACTTTTGTTTTGGATAGGGGGACAATCCATTCTACTACTGTTGCAGTCCCAAATCTGCACAAACCGAACTATGAACACTAAATAGTGCATTGTTTATCAATTATAATAGGCGCAGGTAGACTTTCTTTCCACATACCTCAGTGATATCAGACTTTGAAGAACCCCCAATCTCGTTACTGACTAGATAGTGTGGCAGAGTCATTAAGCTCCCTAAGTCACCGATGATTGATCCCCAATGATCATTAGATTATCCTACGCAGGGCAAGAGTACGGAGTCACAGTCAAGAAGTGTCAGAGGCACTCATGCTTGCAAAAATTCCAAAACCTTTAGCTCATCCACTCTAGTCTGGAGGACCAAAAACCACAGAGTCTATTTAAGTTTAAAAGCTTTATTAAAACTAAACACATTTATTAAAATCAACTTTGTCATAAAAGTAAACGTTTAACTGAAAATGGAAAAGTGCTTAGTGCTAACGATTAATTGGACACATTTCTTGTGGTCGAGCTGAGCTCTCACCTGGTTTGAACTTGATCTTGACCCTGATCGTGTTCTTAGAAGTCAAGCTTCTGTTAGGAGAAAAAGCGTTGTGTGTTAAAAATAAAAAGCAAGCATTCATCAGTTGTGCCAAAAAGTGCAGCAAGACAACAGCCTTCCCTGGAAAAAGGGACATTTTTACTGTAGAGTATACAGTTACAAATTATTACATTGTATTTCGTTTTTTTTAACTTTCTTTATTCCTCCTAGACCAAATATTATACAGTAGTGAGTGGTGTATTCTAACATTCTAAAAATTTACTTTGTAGGTGGAAGATCTGGTGGCGGGGCCAGTGCGGAGGTGGTGGATGAGGAGGACAACTCTTCTGGGGAGGAGGCGGTGCGAGTGGCGGACGACACCAATGTGCCTGTGAGGGTTGACACGGTGGTGGCGGGCACAGGTAATCTATATATTCGAAAAGCGAAAGAAGGGTGTAAGTAAGTGTGGAAGGAACAGAAATTTTATGATGGCTGGCAAAGAAGAATGATATGTGTTTGCTTGGCCCCCGAGGTGGTTGGGAAGGAAAGAATATGGTATGGTGCATGGCTGGGTCAATGATGAAGCAAGGATGGGTGGAAGGACAACAGCCTGGGTGGGTGAAACATAAACTGTATGTGTGCATATACTTTGAATGGATGGATGCCTGGAGCATGGTATTATCTGACTCTTAGATAGCACATGTGTATCTAGAGAGAGTAGATGGTCACTGGATGAACTAAGTGTTACCTTGAAGAGCATGTAACACCGCACCCGCACGTCCGTTCCAGTGTAGGGAAGGCAAGGAAAAGAAATTGTAAATTTGTCCAATACTACCATGAATAGTAGCAATAGTTTGTATTGCAACTGCAAGCACAGCATACATCCGGTTATTACGGTGGACACTCCGTACCTCTCTTAATAACTTTAGTTTAGTAGTAGTACGTCATTCATGTGTGGGTGTATCACTGTTCACTCAATAATAAGCAAAGCACCTAAAGTCATCCCATATGTCATCAAATACATCCCATGTGAAGTGATAGATAATCTAATTATGTAGCTTCTTCATTTTCCTTTTCTAGTACTTATTTGCACTGTAGGGTGAAAGGTAAATTAATTAAGCAGTAGCCCTTGTAACAGAGTATTCTCAGTGCCACCCGTAATAGAAAAGTAATAGCTTCACCACCTGCATGTACTGGACCGGTACAGTAACGCAAGTCTGTCTCACTCATCATGGTGTGCGTCTGTTTTTCTCGGGTGCAAGTTCACTGCGCTGGCATTCTGCCGGCTTGCATAAGATAACGTACCAATTTTCCGTAACAAGAGAGAAGAAGAAGAATAAGACTGGTGTACTGTCATAGTCGACTGTAATGGAAGTCCATAGTGGTCGTAGAATTTGTTCATTAAACTACCACTAATGTTAGAGCAAGGATGCTGAAGTGGGAGGTTAGATAGATACTGTCCTCAATAGTTATGTACTGTGCTTTCAATTTGCTACTTGTACTGTGACTCAACTTTCGGCTCAATCACTTTGTGTTATTAATGTTAAGGAGCATTGGTTACAGACTATGTCTTTCTTTCTTCATATAGTTGCTCCTTCCAAATCGACATCACGGAGGGAGCAGGCTCGAATGGCCCGGCAACGGAGGCTGGATGCCACTGTCGCGGAATATCGGCGGCTGGTGGCCCTGGAGGAGTCGGAGGACACGCAGTCGACCGGTGCAACCACAACATCCTCGACTGGGACAGCTGCATCCTCCTCCGTGACCCCACGGGCTGCCAGCCAGCGCAGTGCTCCAGCGGTACGGAGCCGGGCTAACAAAGCCAACCGCCACCGCCAAGCAGCAAAAAGACCAGCACCGCCTAGGAGTGAGAATGTCCTACCTGGAGCAGGAGGGCCATAGGTACAAGAACTTGGTGGAGGGCCTCCGCTTCGAGCATGCCACCCTCCGCAAGGAGTATGATGCCCTGGCCGCAAAATTCACCAGCACCCTCCAGTAGTGGAGTGTCCCTTGCCCTTTTTTTAGAGACTTTTGGGGGGTGGGATTTGGGAGTTGGGTACTTTTTGGGACTTTTCAAAGACAATCGTTGGGGTTAGGGAGGGTCTTGAGGGAGATTATTTTGTTAGGCAGACCCTCCAGCTTATCGCGATTTCGCGATTTGCAAAAAAATCGCGAAATCGGCCGATCTGTTTAAATGCCGCGATATTTGGGCAAAAGCCCGCGAAATTTGCCGTTTCCGCCTTAAAATCCAGCCCATTTTCAATTCCCCAGCTGTAGGGCGAGCTAAAAGGTGTGAGAGCGCGACCCTTTGTGAAACGCCCTCTGTCATTCATCGGCCATCCTGTGGTGAGGTGATCTGCGGGCCCCCCACTGACTGACTGTTGCTGAAACGCATTTGATGTGTCGGTGTTGGGGGTAACACCCTCATTCGGGTGCTAATCTGTCCACCTCTTCACCAATACAGACGAACAATCACTGGAGTAAACACTTCTGACTTAGTAAGTGCGTGGAGAGGTCAGATAGAGGGGAGGGATTTGGGAGGTGCTGAAATAGAGATTAAAATGTACAGACCATTCCGAAAAGACGGGGCTTCGAAGGAGCGCTGGGCGCTGCACTTCTGTCGTCTGGTGTAATCGATGCTCGTCGTGCAACCTCAACCAATGTGTGCGTCACCCAAATGATTTATAGCTACAAAGTATACAACAGAATGGAACTCGCCACGGAGAGCAAAAGAAAATACACTGTAGTTCAATAATATTGTAGGGACCAATACTGCTGAAATGGAAGAATGAAACTTCCTTGAAAGTCTGAGAAAGCCAAGTGCCCCCTCTAGTGGAAAATATAGAGATCTGTTGAGCACCATTTATTATTACATCTCAATAAGGGGTGGTGGAGGGATATAAATGATGCAGCAGGTGCAGTGGTGCCGGGACCCCAGGTTGTGGAATGCCCACTGAAGATCAAATATGGCGCCCTTGCTTTTACAACTCACTCGGGGGTTAGCGGCCTATTTTCCTTTGTTTGTATTAGGGCCCATTGCAATCTAATTTCGCCACAGATCGCAGTTTAGTCATACTACAATGCATTACGTCCTTACATTTATTTAGGTTTGTCATGCTGTGCTCGAGCAGAAGCGAATTCCAATGCGAAGAGGAACCGAAATCCATGGCTAGGGGGCTGTCTGTTAATAGTAATCGTTTTCATTCAATGTCTTTTCAGTCATTCCGACATCTATGGGGTGTGTTATTTACAGCATGTAGCTCTGTGATGCTCACCTTCTGTGTTCAGCGGCCATCCACTTTAGGACAAGCATTTACAATGCAATGGTCTCGGCATCATTAAAGGTATGCAACACCCACCCCCATATAAAAGAAATACACTTCTATGAAGAATGAATAACTCAAACAGTAAGATATCTGTGTTTGGTGTTGCGAAAAACCCAAAATAAAATGCCGCTAAATGCCGCTAAATTTCCATTTTTGTGCCGCTAAATTTTCATTTTTGTGCCGCTAAATTTGCCAATCCATGCCGCTATATCCTGGGGGGTCTGGTTAGGGCTACATAAATATACTTTTTTAAACTTTATCTGACCATACCTGTTTTTTACTGCTTTTCAGTCTGGTGGGTGGGGGTGTAACAGTAAGTTTGTTTTCCTGAAGAGTCCTAGGACTTTAGTAGTTCTACCGTCAATCTCTCGTCTAGTCCTAATACTCCATTATACTACCTCCCACCAAACGCTTATCTTACCTGTAATTTGTGTTAGAAATTAGGGCTAGGCCCAGGGCTGGCTCCACGTGAAATGGGGAATAAGTTTGGCGGATGAAATTTCCTCATTGCGGTGGTACTAGTGGTGTGACACAGTGGCAGTTGCATGCCTATGGAAAAAAAGAAAACGAAACCTGGTTTGTCCTTACTGTAGCATTACAACGGTTACGGTACGTTCGAGAATATAGCAGGTGACAGTACACTAGAACAGTGCCACAATGTAGCCTAACAAATGGTAAAGTATTGCAAGTATAACTAGTACTTGCGTTGAATTTATTTGACATTGGCTCCTACTACTACAAGAAATAGTACTAAAGCTGAGTAAGTCTAGAATATATCCTCGTATTCCTTCACCAGCCTGTTGCTATGACCTTATCCTCCCCAGCAAGTGTGTGGAATTATTGATGTCATTTAGTCAGACATCAAGCAAAACCACACAGCCCGGGGGAAGAGGGTTAGGGTTTGGAAAATGGATGGGAATGGGGGTTTCTTTTTGGGTAGGTTTTGTTGAGAGAAGAAAAAAAAGCACAGCATGGACAAACAATAATTGAAGATAAAGAAATCTTTGGGTACAAACTAAAGCTAACCAAATGCAGTCACACTCATAGAAGAAAACAATGGATACTGTATCTGTATTCTGTATGTTGTTGGAGTTGTCCTGTTGAATTTGGTAAGTAAGTTGCATGCAGCAAACAATTCCTCTTATTAGCGGCACTCCTCCATTCCAGCTGACGCTTCGTCCATCAATGTTGGTGACCACTGACAGAAGACACCCTGTCCACTGCCTGCCTGGCGGATGTTGACTGAAACCCGGCCTATAATTATTGAACGGAAAACAGGAAGTGCTATTACAATACCACTGATAAATAAATATAAGGTATGTACGCTGTGTGGTGCAAAAAGTCACACTTTGATTTCCCTAATAGACAGTACAATATTTTTTAAATTGCGTACTCTGTCAGAGTCACCTTTTTAAGGATAAATAAGTATGGCCAAAATATTATAGCGGATCTTTCCCCTCAAGGTAGGTGTACTGTAAACTGTGTTTTAAAACAAAATTTGACCTTCCCAGCAATGCTCCCACCAAGACCCTTACTAAAGCCAGTCGCAAATGTAGAAGACCCCCAATCAGATCTCAAAAAACGAGGCCTAGCAGAAAAATGGTGACAAAACGTACTTTAAAAGTAAAAGTAGGCCCAAATATACCCTTACCCACCGTGGATTGTATTCAAACCACTTGCAAGCAAGCAAAAGTATCCATAGCCAGCATCGCTCCAAGAGTGCTCTAAAACCCCAGAACTGAGTTGCAATAGAACACCCCGAAACACATGCAGTCCTGCTGCTAGGGCTAACCCTAACGAACCCTAAGTTACAAAAAGTGCCAAAAGGTTTTGCCTTATGGATTTTGTCCAAAACACTTCTATCCGTTATTAGACCTTCCCAGGAATGCCCCAAGACCCGCCAACCCACCCGCAAAAAAGCACGCGACAACACCCCCAAACAGCCAAAAAGCAAAATCTCATACTTACAATATCTCTCGGCCTTCATCCAAACGCGCTGTGCAGCTAGGTCATCATCATCATAACTCCTGTTTTCCACCACGGATTTCCTGAAAAGGAAATGCAATCAAGATTAGACTGTCGCAGCAGTGCTTCGACAGAGACCCCGCAACCCACCCACAAACACCAGGAAGCCCCCCAAAACGCTACATTGAGCAAGATGTCAGATGAAATAGCAAAAAAAAGGCTTTTCCTTATTGATTTTGTCCAAACCACTTCTATCCGGTATTAGACCTTCACAGGAATGCCCCAAGAGACCCGCCAACCCACCCGCAAAAAAACACGCGACAACACCCCCAAACAGCCAAAAAGCAAAATCTCATACTTACAATATCTCTCGGCCTTCGGTCCAAACGCGCTGTGCAGCTAGGTCATCATCATCATAACTCCTGTTTTCCACCACGGATTTCCTGAAAAGCAAATGCAATCAAGATTAGACTGTCGCAGCAGTGCTTCGACAGAGACCCCGCAACC
Source organism: Lissotriton helveticus (assembly GCF_964261635.1). Lineage (NCBI taxonomy): Eukaryota > Metazoa > Chordata > Amphibia > Caudata > Salamandridae > Lissotriton > Lissotriton helveticus. Next base: position 769,401,232 of record NC_136068.1, read on the forward strand.
CACCCACAAACACCAGGAAGCCCCCCAAAACGCTACATTGAGCAAGATGTCAGAAGAAATAGCAAAAAAAAGGCTTTTCCTTATTGATTTTGTCCAAACCACTTCTATCCGGTATTAGACCTTCACAGGAATGCCCCAAGAGACCCGCCAACCCACCCGCAAAAAAGCAGGTGCGGCACCTTCAAATCAATAAGCAAACAAGTGAAGACAGTTCTGCTGATGGGCTTGTTTTTGGGATTAGGTGATTAAAGTTTGAATTAAATTAACTGTGGAAAACAAAGAAAGACAGACACACAGGAATAAAAGTGAATAAGGACGAAAAAGAAAGTTATTGATTCATTGTCTCATTTTCAGGGCTCGGTGTCAGGGAATAAGAAGAAGATTTCATCATCATACTCTGTGAATTCAGGCAGGATGAGGTCAGTGTCACCGAACAGAGAACAAATCCCCTCATCTACGTTGCCTTCCTCCTCGTCTTCATGCGGCGTGCTTTCTCGTACTTTGTAATCTGGTGGTATGAGGTGCTGATTCATCTTGATCATTGTCAGCCGCTCCACATTTTTGGGCGAGAGGCGGCTCCGTTTGGGAGTTACAATGCCACCAGCAGCACTGAAAACACGTTCAGAAGACACACTTGCGAGTGGGCAAGACAAATAGTTTATAGCCAGGTTGGAGAGCTGTGGCCACAATTGTTTTTTCCCATGCCAATAATGCAATGGCTCATCATTAAGAAAGACCTCTGTTGAGTCATTCAGATAGTCCTGCACCATCGACTCAAGGTCCTCAACGGTTCCTCCACTTTGCTTACTTTTTGCTGTGCCTGTGACATTTTTTCGAGAACCATACCCAAGCAAAGTTAGCCAATCCTCTACAGCAGCCACTGTTACTGTTGTGTGTGGTGCAGATGATCCGGTTGCCGGTGTCTTTAACGGCTGAGAGGTCACTTGTGCCACAGCCACAGGTGCAGAAGTGGATTCTTTTGACTGGGGATGGCCTGCTGATGCTGATGCTGATGTACTGCCTTCTCCTTCGATATCCTGCCGTTCTTTTTCAAACCTCGTGGCTGACCAGGCTATCCAACGTTTGTACTTTTTAACATCTTCATCAGCAAAAGGAAAGAATGCTTGGCCTGCCAGCGCCTTTTTGTAGCGTGGATCCAGAATAGTAGCACAAATGTAATGCTGTTCTGAGTTGATCTTTTTAAGACGTTCATCACCACGTAGGCGGTCTAATAATTTCTCCGACAAAATAAAAGGGTCTTTTTTTTTCCATCTTTTTCTAACTCAGAAGACACCGCCTTCAGTTGGTGCTCCAGCATGCACAACAATGGGATAGCTTGTCCCAAATTACAGTCCTCCTGGCTGACTGCACGCGTGAAGAACTCAAAAGGACGAAGCATGTCTGTCAGGCTTTTAACTATGTCCCATTGCGCCGCACCCATCCGCAGGTCCTTCTGAGCTGTACCCTCTGTTAAGAAATAGTGATCGAGTACCGTATACTGCTCATACAGACGCTCAAGCATGTAGAAGGTTGAGTTCCAACGTGTTGCCACCTCCTGGATGAGTGCTTTCACTGGCATTCGACGTTCAAGTAGCAGCCTCCTCAGATGCTTCCGGGCCGTAAAAGAATGGCTGAAATGGTTGCACATTTTGCGGCAGGTGGCCATTACCTCGAACGCTGTACTGTCTCTATCACTCAAGAATTTTTGAACTACCAGGTTGATACAGTGCACCAAACACGGCACTCTGAAATATGCACCCATCGCCATGGCCTTAACTACATTGGCGCCATTATCCGTGGAAACATAACCAATCTGGCGTTTTTTTGGGGACAGCCAGTGAAAGACCTTTTTGTTAAACTCGTCCAAAATGTTTTCTGCTGTGTGACTTTTCTCCAAGCCAAACATGGCTAGTGTTGCATGTTTCCGAGCAGCTTTAAAAACTTGGTCCGGGTCAACACCTGCGTTTAGCTTTGCTTTAACACCTGAAAAAGAGACCCAGTGTGCAGTGATGCACATGTAATCAGCGCCTGCGCCACTGGTCCACATGTCTGTTGTCAGATGTATAGTGTGAACAGCACTCTTCTGCAACGCTGCCACAATCGCCTCCAGCACATCTTCATGTAGTGCTGGAACCGCAACTCTGGCAAAATAGAACCGGCTAGGAACCTTCCATTTAGGGCAGAGCGTTGCCACTAATTCTAGAAAACCTACCGCTTCTACAAAAGAAAAAGGGAGAAGGTCCACAGCTAGCATTTTAGCCAGCTTAGTGTTATACAGACGCGTCAGTGGGTGGTTGCGTTCATATGGCGCGTCTGAAGAAAACATGGTTCTAATGTTGCCCTGGACCAAGCATTTACGGGATGATAATGACTTCGTTGACGCAATTATGCTCGCTGGTGAACTTTTGCGCGTTGGTGTCTCACTCGCTCCAACACTCTTAGTGTGCCTCTCATGGGGTGTGCTGCTGACAGGGGTACTGGGTGTAAGTGAAGTGTTTAACACGTCTTCTTCCTCCTCGTCATCATCAGATGAAACATCAACGTTTTCTTGACTTCCAATTCGGGCTTCCTTGATCGCCTTTAGCTGCGCAAACCATTGGACAGTGTACTGTCTCTTAAGATGACCTCTCTGGCCTCCGGTACCATAGTTGGTACCTGACTTACCACGACTAACTGCAACCTTACAAAGGGTACAAATGGCGAACTTTTCCCTTTTTGGGCAAACAGTAAAGAAGTCCCAAACTGGTGACTTGAAGTGTCTGTGGGGCCTGGAGGAGGCGGCGATACTGGTGGTGGTGGTCATGCTGCTAATGCCAGATGAAGTGGAGGATCTGGATTGCCCAACTTTTGTACGTTGTGCACTTTCACCGCCAATAATTAAGGTCGAGGTGGATGGAGGTCCCTTCTTGCCAGAAAGAAATATGGAAGCGGTACGAGTTGGTGTACTACTTAACTCCAATGATTGTGGTGGTGTTTCCACTGCCTCCTCGTCGACAACATCATCATCATCACGCTCAGCAGCTTTTCGGGCTAGGGTCAAAATGTCTGTTTGCTGCATGCCCGCTGGGGCTGCAGTTACCTTTATGATGACTGGGTCGTCGTTGTCAGAGTCTTCATCAGCAGCAGTATCCGCCACTTCTTGCTGAGCCTCATCATCACACTCCATAACTCTGAGACTTTGGACGAGCTTCTCTTTACGCTTAACTACCTTTGTCAGATCATGGTGTGCCTCACTCTCAGACGGCAGTGGTGCTGGTTCCCAATTTTGATCCGTATCATCAGAAGGAGGTGTGCTTGAAGAAGATGTAGACACCACCCTTGATCTCTTCCTTGCTAGGGGTGTGGAAGACAATGAATGATCATCAGGAGGAGTGTCTTCCTCAAATGATACCTCGCCTTGATTGTCGATTTCCTGATGTGCCCCTACTTCGGGAGGAACAACTATTGTGGGCACTTGTGACCCTCCATGCACCTCTGCTTGCGCATCTCCTTGCGCTGCCTCTCCTTCCACATGTACTTGGGCTTGTACTTGCACATGTGATAGTTGTTGCGGCTGTGGTTGTTCAACACTCATCAGATGAGCTACAACAACCTGTGTTGATTGAGGGACATTGCTGCTGCTTTCTTGCGATGAGCCAACATCACTGGTCGATGGTGATTGAACAACTATACTGGCTGCCTCTGCAGCACTCAAGGGCTTGGACTTAAGTTGGCGTGGTGGTGGTGGTGGCACTGAGCCCAATGGAGCGGGGTGCTGCTCCCAGCTTGGTCCCCAGCAGATCCCGCTGCTGCTGCAGGCATACTTTTTACTCCCAAAAAAAGGGGCGGCCGGCACACCAGTCTCCTTGGTAACTTGCTTCTTCTGCTCCTTACTGGCACCTTTCTTGCTAGAGGAGCTACGGGTAACTTTTTTTGGGGCCATCTTCTTCAGAGCAGGTCAGAACAGCAGGCAGCAGTTGCACGAGTTGCAGAGTTGTCTGTGTCCAGACGTGACGTCGCGTGACGTTATGCTGCACACACACACCGCTGCAGGACTTCTTCCTGGCACTGGTGGTTCTCTTGAGTCTTGTTCACCTAAAAGCAATGGAAGACAGAAGAACATCAGTTCAGTTATACACCCCAAAAAATCGACAAAACACAGAAAAATCAGCACAATCCCATGCCATCCATGATGTTTACATTGAAGACACCCCACAGAAAGACTAGGGCCATGCAAGTATGCAACACTCACTACCCCTGGGCATAATAGATGAGAAGTAGGCAAAATAAGTGCAGGCCTCAGACACTGCCTCTCTTCAAAATGGCCCCTTACACCCCAAGCCAGTCCACATCAACAGTACACCCCAAAAAAACAGAAAAACAGCCAAAAATCACCACAATCCAATGCCATCCAGGATGTTTACATTAAAGAGAGTGAGACCCCACAGGCACACTCAGTCCATGCATCACTACCCCTTGGCAAAAGGCCACACCAGCAGCCCCCAAAAAACGACAAAAAACACAAAAAACAGCACAATCCCAGCCCATCCATGGCCTCAATGGTGTTTAACTTCAAGAGGACACCCCACAGAAAGACTAGGCCTATGCAACACTCACCACCCCTGGTCAAAGGGCCCCACCAGCAGTCCCAAAAAACGACAAAAATGACAAAATTCAGCACAATCCCAGCCCATCCATGGCCTCAATGGTGTTTAAATTCAAGAAGACACCCCACAGAAAGACTAGGCCCATGCAACACTCACTACCCCTGGGCATAATGGATGAAAAGTAGGCAAAATAAGTGCAGGCCTCAGACACTGCCTCTCTTCAAAATGGCCCCTTACACCCCAAGCCAGTCCACATCAACAGTACACCCCAAAAAAACAGAAAAACAGCCAAAAATCACCACAATCCAATGCCATCCAGGATGTTTGCATTAAAGAGAGTGAGAACCCACAGGCACACTCAGTCCATGCATCACTACCCCTTGGCAAAAGGCCACACCAGCAGCCCCAAAAAAACGACAAAAAACACAAAAAACAGCACAATCCCAGCCCATCCATGGCCTCAATGGTGTTTAACTTCAAGAGGACACCCCACAGAAAGACTAGGCCCATGCAACACTCACCACCCCTGGTCAAAGGGCCCCACCAGCAGCCCCAAAAAATGACAAAAACAACAAAATTCAGCACAATCCCAGCCCATCCATGGCCTCAATGGTGTTTAAATTCAAGAAGACACCCCACAGAAAGACTAGGCCCATGCAACACTCACTACCCCTGGGCATAATGGATGAAAAGTAGGCAAAATAAGTGCAGGCCTCAGACACTGCCTCTCTTCAAAATGGCCCCTTACACCCCAAGCCAGTCCACATCAACAGTACACCCCAAAAAAACAGAAAAACAGCCAAAAATCACCACAATCCAATGCCATCCAGGATGTTTGCATTAAAGAGAGTGAGAACCCACAGGCACACTCAGTCCATGCATCACTACCCCTTGGCAAAAGGCCACACCAGCAGCCCCAAAAAAACGACAAAAAACACAAAAAACAGCATAATCCCAGCCCATCCATGGCCTCAATGGTGTTTAACTTCAAGAGGACACCCCACAGAAAGACTAGGCCCATGCAACACTCACCACCCCTGGTCAAAGGGCCCCACCAGCAGCCCCAAAAAACGACAAAAACGACAACATTTAGCACAATCCCAGCCCATCCATGGCCTCAATGGTGTTTAAATTCAAGAAGACACCCCACAGAAAGACTAGGCCCATGCAACACTCACTACCCCTGGGCATAATGGATGAAAAGTAGGCAAAATAAGTGCAGGCCTCAGACACTGCCTCTCTTCAAAATGGCCCCTTACACCCCAAGCCAGTCCACATCAACAGTACACCCCAAAAAAACAGAAAAACTGCCAAAAATCACCACAATCCAATGCCATCCAGGATGTTTGCATTAAAGAGAGTGAGAACCCACAGGCAAACTCAGTCCATGCATCACTACCGCTTGGCAAAAGGCCACACCAGCAGCCCCAAAAAAACGACAAAAAACAAAAACAGCACAATCCCAGCCCATCCATGGCCTCAATGGTGTTTAACTTCAAGAGGACACCCCACAGAAAGACTAGGCCCATGCAACACTCACCACCCCTGGTCAAAGGGCCCCACCAGCAGCACCAAAAAACGACAAAAACGACAAAATTCAGCACAATCCCAGCCCATCCATGGCCTCAATGGAGTTTAAATTCAAGAAGACACCCCACAGAAAGACTAGGCCCATGCAACACTCACTACCCCTGGGCATAATGGATGAAAAGTAGGCAAAATAAGTGCAGGCCTCAGACACTGCCTCTCTTCAAAATGGCCCCTTACACCCCAAGCCAGTCCACATCAACAGTACACCCCAAAAAAACAGAAAAACAGCTAAAAATCACCACAATCCAATGCCATCCAGGATGTTTACATTAAAGAGAGTGAGACCACACTACAGGCACACTCAGTCCATGCACCACTACCCCTAGGCAAAAGGCCACACCAGCAGCCCCAAGAAAACGACAAAAACAACAAAAACAGCACAATCCCAGCCCATCCATGGCCTCAATGGTGTTTAAATTCAAGAGGACACCCCACAGAAAGACTAGGCCCATGCAACACTCACCACCCCTGGGCAAAGGGCCCCACCAGCAGCCCCCAAAAAACGACAAAAAACAATAAAATCAGCACAATCCCAGCCCATCCATGGCCTCAATGGTGTTTAAATTCAATAAGACACCCCTCAGAAACACTAGGCCCATGCAACACTCACTACCCCTGGGCATAATGGATGAAAAGTAGGCAAAATAAGTGCAGGCCTCAGACACTGCCTCTCTTCAAAATGGCCCCTTGCACCCCAAGCACATGTTGCCTGTACCAGCCAGCACTCAAGATGGCCACCACCACCACCCACATGGCCAGTCCACATCAACAGTACACCCCCAAAAAACAGAAAAACAGCCAGAAATCACCACAATCCAATGCCATCCATGATGTTTACATTAAAGAGAGTGAGACCACACCACAGGCACACTCAGTCCATGCACCACCACCCCTGGGCAAAAGGCCACACCAGCAGCCCCCAAAAAACAACAAAAAACAATAAAATAAGCACAATCCCAGCCCATCCATGGCCTCAATGATGTTTAAATTCAAGAAGACACCCCACAGAAAGACTAGGCCCATGCAACACTCACCACCCCTGGGCAAAGGGCCCCACCAGCATCCCCAAAAAAACGACAAAAACAACAAAAATCAGCACAATCCCAGCCCATCCATGGCCTCAATGGTGTTTAAATTCAACAAAACAGTTGTATCATGCACCCATAACCAACCCTGGTCCTACTGGATACTGTGGCTACCCACAATATAATTTATTTAATGTTCTGAAAAAGTTCAAAAATTGTAGTTGCAGCAACTGTAATGCCCCAAACAAACTTACTTGTGAAAGTTGATTTCTAATCCAAAAGTGATCCAAAGAAAGTCGAAAAGGCCTCAAATCCAAATATCCAGCAGCACCCACAAAAAGTAATCCTTCCAGCTCCAGATCCAAATGAAAGTGACCAGGAGATGGACAAAGCACTGGGAGGAGCCTGCTGGACAGGAACAGGAAGTTGGAGACTGTGGGGCACTTCCTTCCCTCTCCCCCCCCAAAAATGGACTCCTTGCAAAAAAAAAGGCCATGCAAATGTCAACCTGAGGAATGATTCTGATAAAAATCATCATTTTCTGAAGGTTTATCCTGTTTGCTGGTGGATTTCTTGTGCAGAATTGCAAAATCTCTATTTCGCGAGTGCGAGATTGTTCCTTTCCGCCGCAACTACGTGTTCGCAATTGCGAACTCTCGCGAGGTGTGCTGTGCAAGGTGGCAAGCCGCGATTACGTATTCGCGGGCGCCAAACTCCCGCGGGATCACGTAGCAAGATCCAAAATGGCGCGGCACTCGCAAAATATGATCGAGAAAAACAACTCGGCAAACGCTTAATGACGGAAAGTGAACGCCGTGCACCATGCCGCGCGCCGCAACCAAGCAAAAAATCCGCCGCGAGCGGATTCACGGATTTTCGACAAATTCACGAGAGTTCGCGGATTGCGAATTTGCCGAAAATCCGAAAAATCCGCGAGCGGAGCGGATTTTACGCCCATGCTTAAAGCCAACATATCCTGAAGGGGCGCATAGATTCAGCCTGGCATCATCCCAACGTGTATGTTGTGCAACAAACAACCAGTTCCAACTGAGAAAGTAGAATCCTCTCCTCCCATAGGTCATTACCTATATGGAAACTGCAGTGTTTGCCATTTGAACACCGGGAGCACAAGTATCACATTCAACAATAACACCAATTGGGAACGACGCTGATTCCCAAACTCCACTACATCAGTATGACGAACCGCAGGGTCAGAACACGCATTTGTGAACATCGCACCAGCCTGAGATGCGACAGGACAACAACAAAAATGTCCGCCCATTAAATTGAGAAGAGACACACGGTACATGACCTGCAGTGGACTATTACAGAACAAATCCCCAAGGAATCCCAACTATTTGAAAAAGAACAACGCGTGGTTTTCTGTCTGGGTTCTCATACAAAAGGACTGAACAAAGGCATACCATGGAGCCATTTTGCCTAAACCCATGATTATGCCTTAGCAACCTGTAGCACATCTGAACCAGTTTTTTTTACATAGCCTTTCGACTCCACTTTTAAACAACCAGCGTCCACTTTGTACTAGCCAACATAAAATAGGAAGGTACACCTTTAAGTAGACATAGCGCTAAAAAGCGGTCCATCAGTATAATTTGTAATGATCACCATTGATCTATTATTCCTGTTTTTTTAACATTTGCCTTATACCAACATTTTCTGAATAAGAGAATAAACAGCATCAAATAACCTCCTGAACCTCAGTGTTTTCCTTGCACCTCTTCTCGGGAAAACCGCAGAGCAATCAGCTTCCTCCTTCTGACTCCCTTTTGTCTATTTTTGATTGCTTGAGAGATGTGTTTTACTGTTGCAGCCAAATAGTACACCCTCTGCCTCTGGAAAAACTGAAATTGGTATAGACCGAGGCCCTATCAAACAACCTTCTTCTCTCTTTTGTAAACACAACTGAGGTACGAACAGCCTGATCACTTTCTGTGTTTTTTTGTTAAAATGATGATTTCTCTTTTGAAAGAGTGCCCCTTTTTATTGATTTGTTTTATGAATTTTTCAATTTTTATTTGTATCAATTTTGACTTAAAATCAATGAGTGTTACCCCCCACTGACTAGCAGGCACAAACCGGCATAGTAAAAGTGTACACACGGCACAGGAAGTTGTGCTATTAACAGGTGGCCATTTTGTTGAGGTAGCGGTCTAGCTACTGCTGACACGAGGACGCGAGCAGAGCCCACCTGACATTTAACAGGAAGGTCCCCGCTCGTTATTCATCTTCGGAGCCATGGGCAGGTAAAGTATGCAGTGCAAGGGTGCAGCTTTGATGTTGTGAGTATGGCAAAGCCCCCTCACATCAAAGTCTGTCTTTTGTTTCAGAGGCGAGAGACGCATCCTCTTCCATCAAAGTCTGTCTTTGTTGAAAGACAGACTTTGATGGAAGAGGATGCGTCTCTCGCCGCTTAAACTACAGCGGTTGTCAAGGGAATTACCCCTTTCCTGGGACGTTTTCATTACAGCCAATTTTGTTATTGACACTGACATTGTGGTTTATGGCACACCATTGACCGGTTGCCCACCCTATCGCTGGGGGCGCTACATCCTTGTACTTAGATTTCTTTTATCCCTGTCCTGAGGAAGACCCATAGCTGAGGAGATTACTTACCCCTTTTGTGTCTGGGTTGAAACGTTAACGAATTCCCCCCCCCCCATTGAGCCTCTAATCTATGTACCCCATCCCCCTACCACAGTCACAGATGAAGTATCACCGTGAATGGACTAAAGAAATATAACAACTAAGACTTGAATGACATTAGGGGCAGGCCTACTAACCTAAGGATTTTGGCCTTAGCAGATAATATTCATTGTAGAAAATACTATTTTTTTTCAAAAATTCGGATTCTCTTTCTTTCACGTGAGCACCAACTCTTCACTTTTCTTTTCACCTCCTGGTAGTATCCCCTTCTACTTTAAGTTAATTGTATGCTTTGAATTGAACTATGGATAATTGCCTACGAGTAAATTAATGTTGTTTCGGTATAACTACACATGTGGGTACTGTTTCATTTAGAATGTATTTTGGCTGTGTTCTTTTCTATTTCAGGATTTAATCATTTATGAATAAGAAACATTGATTCTAATTCTTAATAATATTGTCTAGGGCCTAGTGTTTTCTCTACCAATTGATACCCAGGCCCTTTGACGTTTTTCTGGGTCACCCCATTTATATTAATGGGCCGAGGATGAGGTATCCTCCTAGCTGCAAGCTGCCATCTGTGTTGCTGTGGCATTAAATATGGAACAGATTAAGGACCCTCAGCTGTGGGGCATACGCCGTCAGCGGGAGCCCTTCCGATAAGTAGCTCACCAGCAGGGACCATATATATTCGAATCCTATTTTGGTGTTATCCACTATGCCGGCCATGCACTCCAGAGCCAACGCCCTCCATAGCCGTGCATGCCATTGGGTAAAAGACGGTGCCTCTTGTTTTTTCCATGTGGCAACTACTGCCATTTTAGCTGCCCCCAGGCAAAGCCACAGAAGAGACCTATCAACTTCAGGGTTGTATCTTTCACCTCCAGCAAGGTGTGTTCCAGGGAATAGGGAATTGTGTAGCCTAACAGTAGTTTAATTTGGGACAGGATCTCTTTCCAAAAAGGCTGTATAGAGGGAAAGTCTCACCAGATATGACAAAAGTCGCACAATAGACCACACCCCCTCCAGCATCTATCCAAAGTGTTGGGGAAGATCATGTGCAGTTTCTGGGGATACAAGTACTAGTCATCCATGATTTTGTAGTGCGCCTCCCTTGATTACATTTGACTATCTCTTTACTTAAATGCTCCCACTGTTTGTCCGCTAAAGGAGTATCTAAAGGTGCATCCCAAAAGCGTTTCTATAGCGGGGTTGTCCTGGGGCTCAGAGCTTGTATGAGATCATACAGAAAGGAAATGCATCCCTTGGAGGAGGACCCAGATTGGGCAAACTTCTCTATGGGGAGAAGGTCCCTGGTGGCGGCCAGTCGCACCAGGGGCTGCTGTACCCAGTGTTTAAGCTGCAAATAGTGGAACTCCTCCTTGGCAGTTAGTGTGAATTGCTTCATGCATTCTTGAAAGGTGAGAAACTCTCCTTTATGAAATAGGTGAGAAATTGTGAGACAACCCCTCACCCGCCATGCCTCGAAGGGTTGCTCTTGGAGCGCAGGGGGGAAGGCAACATTGAAATTTATGGGCATGTAGGGATATGGAAAGGTGGTCAGCTGCAACCTCCTAGTGAGAGTATCCCGTACCCTTAATATGATGGATGTGGGTGTACTGATGTTGGCATTGGGCAGCCTGTCATATTTTGGCTCCCACAATAGATCCCATATGATGCAGCCGGTTATCTGTCTGTCCATATGAAGCCAGTGCTTCTCAGAGGTATGCAGTGACCATTCGGTGATTATGTGAAGCTGAGCCACCCTGTACTATCCCTAAAAATCCAGCAGCACCAGACCCCCCTCCCCATGTGGCAGCGTGAGTAGGTGATAGGGGAAGTGAGCCCTCCTCCCCAACTAAATAAATGTAGTTATCATCATCATCATCATCATCAAACCACTTTATTCGGTTAAATTAAAACCATAAAAGTACAGCACAAACATACAAACATATAAGTGCAAAAATACAAAATACAGTGCCAACAATGTAATGTAATGTAATCCAGCCACAACAGTCTATGTGCAAAAGGTGCAGTACAGTACTGGTCAAACACAGTGCATTTTAGGGCAAAAGTGACAGTGCATCCCAAAAATTCAATATACACAGCATTAAAATTTCGACCGTAATTAAAATAGTTTAGAAAAGATCAAAAAGCAAGTAATCTAAAACCCTGGTAATTATGGGCTTTCCTCACAGCTATTCCTCAGTCTAATAGCTGCCACAAGAAAACTGGCTATATAAAAAATCTCATTAGGATCATTTAATAACTGTAAGTACAATAAGGCTGGCTTTACTTGAATAAAACCCTTTCTTTTTAGTATTGGGAATAGGAACCTCTTTCTGATCTCACTATAAAAGTCACAAAACATTATGAGGTGCATTGTATCCTGAACTGAGAAGTTATCGCAAGTACAGTGCCCTAGCTCTTTCAGACTGCACCACCCCTTAGAGCTTCCTAGAGAGAGGTAAATTAAGTTAAAACGAAAACGTGTTAAAAGCGGATTGGTGTCACTACAACGCGGTTTTTTACAACGCATTCCATTACATCGGAATTTTTACAACGCAGGATCCATTACATCGGATGGCATTACAACGCATGGCATTACATCGCAGATGCTATTACAACGCATGGCATTACTTAGTAAGTATAGGTAAGTATACCTTTTTTAAAAAATGTAATTAAGTTAATTTAATTAATTTAATTAATTTAAATAAAATACATTTTAAAATAGTAATTAATTTAATTTAATAGATTTAAATCTAATATAATGAAATTAATTTAATTTAAATATTTTTAAAATTGTAATTAAATTAAATTAATTTAAAAAAATTATTTAATTTAATTAAATTAATTAAAAAATGTAATTAATATAATATAATTAATTTTATTTAATAAATATATTTTAATTATTTATAAATGGTAAATATAATTTAATTAGCCCTAAGCACAAACCCAACCCTGAACCCTAAAACACCCCTGTACCCCAAAACCCAAACCCTACCCTGAAACCTAAAAACACCCCTGTACCCCAAAACCCAAACCCTACCCTGAAACCTAAAAACACCCCTGTACCCCAAAACCCAAACCCTGCCCTGAAACCTAAAAACACCCCTGTACCCCAAAACCCAAACCCTGCCCTGAAACCTAAAAACACCCCTGTACCCCAAAACCCAAACCCTGCCCTGAAACCTAAAAACACCCCTGTATCCCAAAACCCAAACCCTGCCCTGAAACCTAAAAACACCCCTGTACCCCAAAACCCAAACCCTGCCCTGAAACCTAAAAACACCCCTGTACCCCAAAACCCAAACCCTGCCCTGAAACCTAAAAACACCCCTGTACCCCAAAACCCAAACCCTGCCCTGAAACCTAAAAACACCCCTGTACCCCAAAACCCAAACCCTGCCCTGAAACCTAAAAACACCCCTGTACCCCAAAACCCAAACCCTACCCTGAAACCTAAAAACACCCCTGTATCCCAAAACCCAAACCCTACCCTGAAACCTAAAAACACCCGTGTACCCCAAAACCCAAACCCTACCCTGAAACCTAAAAACACCCCTGTACCCCAAAACCCAAACCCTACCCTGAAACCTAAAAACACCCCTGTATCCCAAAACCCAAACCCTACCCTGAAACCTAAAAACACCCCTGTACCCCAAAACCCAAACCCTACCTTGAAACCTAAAAACACCCCTGTATCCCAAAACCCAAACCCTACCCTGAAACCTAAAAACACCCCTGTACCCCAAAACCCAAACCCTACCCTAAAACCTAAAAACACCCCTGTACCCCAAAACCCAAACCCTACCCTGAAACCTAAAAACACCCCTGTACCCCAAAACCCAAACCCTACCCTGAAACCTAAAAACACCCCTGTATCCCAAAACCCAAACCCTACCCTGAAACCTAAAAACACCCCTGTACACCTGTATTTATTTTAAAAATTACTTTAATTAATATAATAAATAATAAATTAATAATATTAAAAAACATAAATAAATATATTTAATTATAATTAATATTAATAAAATTAAAAAAATTAAATACTTACCTATACTTACGATGTAATGCCATGCGTTGTAATAGCATCTGCGATGTAATGCCATGCGTTGTAATGGCATCCGATGTAATGGATCCTGCGTTGTAATAGTTCCGTTGTAAAAGCCTCCCGTTGTAAAAGTTGCGATGTAATGGTGCATCACCGTTAAAAGCATACGATGAAAAGGTCTAGTAACGATTTTTAAATAGGGTTCCAGCGTGGGTGAAGTCTTTAAAAAAATAATGTGCTTTTAGCATTACTCTTATCAACTCCAATTCTTCCCATTGTACGGCCCATAAATTTAAAAGCTGTTTTTTCACCCAGCTAGAATCTGTTCTTGTAATTTTCTCAGGGTCTTCAAAAAGGTCCTGTCGGCCAACTGTTGCCAAAGTTTCCTTTACGTAAACAAGCCACCTAAACTTATTTACATAATCCAAAATGAGACAATCCCTGATTAGTCTATGATTAAGATCTAATTCAGGATTAAGCCATAATTTAAGCCAGAAAATTTCTGATGAACAACATAGGTAGGTGTTGACTGGGGGACCGATAATACTCCCCGTAGAAATTTATTCTCCTCTATCTGTAAACCCTCCATGGGTCTATACCCCCAAATCGAAGAACCATATGTTTTGATTTATAAATGTTCAACATTGCCTCTACAGGTTTGGCCCCCAGCCGTTTTGAGAACCCATTTACGGCCGCAATTGCCCTAGCCATACCATTAACCTTAATTTTATGTTGAGCAGCCCTGTACCATTCTCATCGGAAATAACCCCCAGGTACATAAAAGAGGTTACCCTGGTAACTTCGGAGCCTTCGCAATAAAAAGGCCTGACATTTCTTTTACTCTGGCGACCTATACTCATCCCATGTGATTTAGCTATGTTTACCCTTAAATCCAATGATTTCATAAAATTTCCAAATCCCTCTAGCAGCTTCTGTAGGCCGACTGATGTGCGCGATATCAAGACAGCATCGTCGGCATACAGAAGCACAGCAACGCTCCTGACCAATTTTAGGGAAATCTAAAATAGCTACATCTAAAAACTTGCCTAAATTATTAATATAAAGGGTAAAAAGTAATGGACCTAAAATGCAACCTTGTCGGACTCCACGACCAGAACTAAAGTGCCTAGTGCAGTTTCCTTTTTTTTTTTTTTTTTATTCTTTTTATTAAAAGTTTTTGTTGTTACATACAGGACACAGCATTATTACAAAAAACAACTTATAACACATTGAGAGAGAAAACAAAAGTACAAGTAGAGTAATCTCCTAATTAAAGAATAATCACAGAAATAAATAAAAAAATTCTGTTCTACAATGTTCCATACTCTTACTTATATACCATTTATTCAGGCTCATCTATTTAGTCTCACTCTTTTATATCCCTCATAATAATACAATAATATTCTTTAATACCCTATATGATGTCCTTGCTGAGTCTCATATCATTCCGATGAGGTTTTTAATCTATTTCACCCTCTTTCCATCTTGTAATAGGGCCCCAGATTAACTCACCCAGCTTCCTACCCCTTTTCCCTTTCCGTGCATATATCTCTTTCTCCACATTGTATGTTGTTATTAATTTGGCCAACCAGTTATGAAAAGTAGGGGGAATAGGATCGATCCATGCAGAGGCTATGCATAGTCTCATAACTGATAGTGCTACAAATAAGAATTCCCTCCCGGTTGATAGTTGTTGTTCCTCCTCCATAATCACTCCTAGTAATATAGTTCCGGGAGTTAGCACAATTTCAGTTCCTAATATGCTATTTATAAAACCTTCTATTTCTTTTTTCAGTGTATCTAGATTAGTGCATGTTGCAAATACATGTTTTAAATCTGCGTCCAAGCTTCCACACCTATAGCAAGTGATACCCACAGTGGCCCCCCATTGTGCTATTTTAGCAGGAGTATAGTATAAATGATATAGCGTTTTATAATGTTGCGCCTGCAATGGTGCCGAGCATAAAAGAGAATATCCATATTGCAAAGAGGTGCCAAAGCTTTCCCCAAGGTTTTCTTTCCATTTTCCATTCCATTTATCATAATCATCCTGTTTTGATTTTTATCAATTCAGCGTAGAGCCTCTTGATAGTACAATCTTCCCCCAATTGAATCAATTCCATAATCGGATCTTGCATATATCCCAGTGGACCTCCCTTTTTGGTCTGCAAGAAACTCCTAATTTGTAAGTATTTAAAAAATTGCCTGGTGTGTAGGTTGAATCTGCTCTGCAGTTCTGAAAATTGAGATACCCCCTGAGGTCCCATTACATCCCCTATGCTTGTAATTCCCTTTCTTGCCCACTCACCAAATGTAAAACCCGAAAAAATCTCTTGTGGGAGATTTGGATTATCTATAAGTCTAGTATATAGATTATATTTCCCCAAACCAGCTCTTTTACTGAAGCTTTTCCAAATTGTATTTGCTGTTATAAGCGTCTTGAATTTTGTCTTTTTGTAGTAACTTGCCTCTGTAAATTTCAACAATAGATTCTCCACTTCTTTTCCAAGGGTTAGTCCATATATTGCCAGTGTTCCAAATTCACACCAACCTTCTAGTTCTGCCCCTCCCAACAAGCCGGTCATGTTTTGAAGAGCTGCCGCCCAGTAATAGAGCTTTAATTCTGGTACTGCCCAGCCTCCCCTCTCTCTCGAAAGTGTCATAAATCTAAGGGCTCTTTGAGTTTTCCCCTTAGCCCAAATAAATCTATTTATAATATACTCTAGTTTTTTAAAAAATTTGACATCAAATAACAAAGGTATGGCTCTAAACAAATATAAAAATTTTGGAAGGATCAACATTTTTATTATATTCGTCCTCCCTACAATTGACATGTGTAGATTATCCCATCTGTCTAAATCTCTCTCCACTTTCTTAATTAATGAGGAAGCATTCTTACCTACTAACAATTCCAGATCTGCCAAGATAGTTACCCCTAAATATATACCTGACTGCACCACTCGGTTATCTGTGCAAATAGTATAGGAATTTTTAATTATCTGTGTTTTTGATATGTTTAATTCATAGCCCGATATCTTTCCAAATTTTTCCGCCTCGCTTTCAACGTGTACTATAGATTCAGTAGGATTAGGAGTGATTACAGCAAGGTAGTCTGCATAGGCTAAAATTTTACAGTGCCCAATGAGAGTGGTTAGAGGTGTAATCATCTCAGACGCCTCTATTCTGCGGATTAATGGATCCATATATATAGCGAACAATAGCGGTGAGCAGGGACACCCCTGTCTTGTACCCCTTTTTATTCGGAATTGTCGCGTATTACCAGCATTCACACGTACAGTTGCTACCGGGTTTAAATATAAGGTCTTTATTGCTTTAAGGTATCCCTGTTTTACACCTATTCTCTCTAATGCACACCAAAGGTACTCCCAGGAGACCCGATCAAATGCTTTTTCAGCATCAAGTAACATTACTGCCATCGGGTCTCCTGTGACTGTTGTAACATCAAATAGAGTTATTACTTTGCGTATGTGATGAGTAGTCCCTCTTCCAGGTATAAATCCGTGTTGAACACAGCTAACTATTTTATGTATTACTCTGGCGAGTCTTGACGCTAGTGCCTTGGAGAATACTTTCACATCTGCATTCATTAAGGTGATGGGCCTGTAAGAGCCTGGTTCCTCCGGATTTTTCTCTTTTTTTAATATTACTACCACCTCAGCACTCCCCCATGATTTGGGTACTGAGTCACCCAACTGTGCGCACTGCATGGTCTTCATTAAGTCTTTCTCCAAGATATCCCAAAATACTTTATAGAACTCTATAGGTATTTGGTCAGGGCCCGCTGATTTCCCTGAGGGAAGTTTCCATATTGCCTCCTTAATTTCTTCTGTCAACAATGCCCCCTCTAAGCCATCTGCATCATCCTCATCCAGTATATCTGCCCGGATCCACTGTAGGTACTCCTGTATATCCTCTGTAATTCTCTCTGTGTCTCTCCCCGATAATTCGTCATCATATAGCTTCTCATAGAAAGTCCTAAACACTTCCCTTATTTCATTCGAGTCTGTATGACCTCTGCCCGATGTGTCTCTAATTTCTCTCACTATTCCCATTGCTTCTTCCTGTCTTGTCCGTGTAGCCAAAATTCTCCCTACTGACTCACTCAGTTCATAACACTTCTCTCTTTTAGTAGTGTACATTTTTGCTGCTTTGCTAGCTTTGTGACTCTCTGCCTCGCCTTTTACTTTCACCAGTTTTATCAAGGCATTATCCAATGGAGCCCCAGTTAATACACATTTTTCTAAATCCTCCTCTGCTTTGAATACCTTTTCATATAACTCTGCATTCCTCAGTTGCTCCTGCTTCCGTTTATAAGAATTAAAGCTCTTCGTTTCCCCCGTACCCCTGCTTTAAAAGCGTCCCATACCACTCCCTGTTCAGCACTATCCCTATTAATGACGAAAAAATCACTAACCCACTTATTCATGTGTTCTATATATTTCTCCTCTTTTAGTAGATCTCTTTCGAAAGTCCAGTTCGTGTATTGTCTAGCATTAGTATTTGTTGCTATTGTGAGTATTAAGGGATTATGGTCGCTAAGAATACGTGGCAGCCTTTCAATATTTACATTCGATATGTTGGTACTTGAAACAAAAAAATAATCTAATCTTACACAAATTTGGTGGGGGGCTGAATAATATGTGAAACCTTTATTGTCCGGTCTTTTTTCCCCCCATACATCTGAGAGAGCATTGTTCAAGATTAAACTATGTAGTGCCTGGTTAACCCTCCTTTTCCGGCCTTTATATTTTCCAAAAGAGCCCAATCCTAATCCGTCTGCACCATTTATATTGAAATCTCCAGCCAGTATAATTTTCGGTGCCCAGGTGGCTAACTCCACATCTAAAAATTGAAAAATTTCGGGGTCATCTTCCGTTGAGCCATAAATGTTTACGAGCGTTGTCCACTCCCCATCTATCAGACACTCGACCATAGCCCATCTTCCCCATTTATCCTGTGCTTTCTTCCTAGTCAAGGTATTTTTATTTCTAGCTAGAATAGCTACCCCTCTTTTTTTTACCCCTTGACTAGAATCTACTAATAAATGAAATCCTAGATGTTTAAGTGTATTTGTGTTGTCATAACATGTGTTTCTTGAATACATAAAAAATCCACATTCATTTGTTTTAAGGCTATTGATATTTTTGATCTTTTTTGAGCATCATTCAAACCACACACATTCCATGTTAAGCACCTAACACCCATACCTTGGCTTATAGTATACCTTTTCCCACATCTAATCTCCTATTCACCCTAATTATCCAGCATCCTATAGCCACTCTATCTTCGTTATTCCTTATCTTTCTTTCTTCAGATTTTCGCTTCCCGGCCCATTCTCTCAGTTCAGTTGTTTCCGTTGCTAAGATACTTCTCTCTTTTATGTGTCGTGCCGTGTCCTGTGCCCCCCCTAACTCCCCCCCAAGTCCCTCCTCCCCCTCCTCCCCCCCTCCCTTACTGGCAAATAGGTCAATCCTGACCTATATGTGACAGCCGAGCCCCCAGGGGGCTTTCCCTCATCCACTCTCCCGTGCTCCCTTTTCTTGTAACCTTTATTCAAATTGTAAACAGCTCATCAGACCTTTTAGGATTTTATTTCTTTGTTATGGGAGCTACTTGTCTTTTGTCTTCAATCCGATTGGAATGGGTGTTCCGTTCCCTATGTGTTCTCTCTTCTCGAAGAAAGGACAGAGACTCCTGTGCAACTATTTCAGAGAAAAATACTCTGAACTGACCATTGCATCCTACTTTAAGGCGAGAAGGGAACAACAAATATACCTCGCACCCTAGATTTTGAAATGGTACTATAAGTTGCCTCATGCGCCATCTTCTCTCAACTGTTGTGTGGCAAAAATCCGGGAGAGCAAAAAAAGTTATGTCCTTATATGTACGTTTCTTGAACGGTTTAGCCTTCAAAATTACTTCCTCTCTTAACAAATAATTACCGACATACACGAGAATAGCTCTTGCTCTTGGACTCACATTACCCTTTTTCTGCGACAGGGGAAATCGATGCGCTCGTTGGACTTCCTTATCCCAGTCCCAGTTGTCCATCTCTGGAAAGGCTCCTCTTAGCAGCTCCACCACAAAAGCTCTTACGTCTCCACCCTCTTTCCCTTCCTCCACTCCAAGCAGTCTTATGTTATTTCGCCTCTGCCCATTTTCGAAATCTTCAAGTTTCCACAATATATCAGACTCAGTTTTCTCATGCTCCTGTCTAAATTCCTGGATCTTTGCCACCTCGTCTTCTACTTTGCCAGTCCTCTGCTCAACCTCCATCAATCTACCAGTAACTTCAGTGTATAATTCATTTACTTTGTGTAGAGATCTCTGTATTTTCTTATTTGCGCGTTTTGCTCTTTTGCTTTCAAGTCGAGCTTCCCCTTGTATTTGTTTCAGTGTGGAGAGTAAAAGATCAAATCTATCCGTATCTTTGTGTGAGTCTGGAAAACCTTGTTGCTGGTCCTGATCCTGAGCTTGTTCCCGTTCCTTGAACTCCTTCACTTCTTGTGAGTCAACACACCTTGCTCCATCTTGATGTTTCTGCGAAATGGGTAATTTATCCCAGTCTAGCTTTTTAGACCGTCCTCTCTGTGGCATACTACATAGTCTCCTAGATCTTGAGTGAGATCTTCCCCTGTGTTTATAATTTTTTAGTTTTGGATTTCCTTTGGTAACATTTTTCTGCTCCAACTCTGATGCCGAGGAATAATCGCCTGATTCTTCAGAGCTGCTTGATGAATAATGGTCTCGAGACGAGGTGAAACTTAGATCCGTTTCATCAGTCTCCTCTCCTTCTTTATCATCATCGTTGCATACTGAGGAACACTCATCTCTATGTTGTCCTGCGGCAGAAAGTTGTCTGATATTGCTTATATTCCTATCTTGCTCCTGATCAGGCTTTCTACGGTCTTGTAGTAAGGTATCTTTTGATCTGAGAGGTCTAGCCAATCTGGAGGGCTTCATTTTAATATTTTCCTTAGGAATAGCACCACTGCTTGGGTTGATCATAGGTTTTGCCATTGCCACTGTGTTTATCTCACTTACTGCGTTTGGTGGAGTACCAGTGATTCCCCTTTGCTGTATGGTTGCTTTCCCTTGTTGACCATTATAATCATTTCCATCTTTGATTACGTGTGAGGCTTCTACTTCTGCTTCTGGTTCTGCTTGCCTAGAGGGCGCTTCCCTTCCCTCCTCTGTCATATCCACCTGTACAGTTAGTTGATCAGAATGCACAGTTACTTCAGACAACCTTGTATCTGATCTTGCCCATTGCGTATCGTCTCGCTGACAAAGCACAGAGTGAGGGACAGGTTGGAATTGAGGCAGTGATACGTCGGGATTATTCGCCTTCAGAATTAACTCTGTTTCCCCTTCTTTAAACAAGCAATCTATCACTTCCTGCACTTCGTGTATTTGCTTAGCTGGTTGTATACTCAGTTCTACATCCAGTTGCACATTGAATTGTGCTTCAACAACATGTTGCGGGCTGGCTGACTTCTGTTTAGTGCTGGTGCCGTCATCAACCCCGCCTTCCATAGTGTGGCCACCAGCCCCGCCTTTAAAAGATGATCCAATCGTATGCTCTGTAACTTCAACGGGACCAGAGTACGCCGAGATCTCTTCGGTCTCTACCGCCGCCGCTGTTTCCAGTGTTTCCACTGTTTCCACACCTGCTCCCGTCAGCACATCGCCTCGGTCATACAGCGTAATCACTGGGATTGGGTCCGGGTCCGCCCTAGTATCTGTGATCTCCGCTCTCCCCGCTACCGCCCCCGCAGTCCCAGAGGCCAACGGGTCCACAGTCAATGCTCCATAATGCTGCGAGATGGGCAACGCTGTTGGGTCTGACAGCTTGATCGTCTCGCTCTCTTCGGTCTCAGCCCCCAGCTCCATCGCATCTACAGACCTGTCCGCCAGCGCTGTCAGCACCGGTAGCGCTCGCTCCAGACGTGGTGAAAAGGACTCAAATATCAGAGGCTGTCGGAGTATCGCCTCCCTCATGGATTCAACAGCAGGGTCCACGGGGACTCCCCCAGGTAAGCCCTTACGATGATCTTCTCTTCTTCTCTCAATTACCACGAGGCGTTCTAGCTCACGCTTTCTCGCAGCGTCTCTCCGTGCCTGAGCTCTGTGACGAGCCTTTGCCCTTAGATTCGCTGCAGGGGTATCAGATTCACTTTGTATTCCAGGCTCTTCCTCTCTCTGTCGGAGATCATTCTGCTCCTTCGGTGGCCTCTGTGCCTTTGGGGTCATGATCCGCCTAGCAGCCTCCCAGCTCACAAGGAGATGCACAAACGCCTCCTTTACTATAGATGCTGCAGTTTTCCAAAGACTGCTCTGTTTTCTTGCCAGAAGCACCTCTGCCTGCAGCCACACGTGTGGAATCACCGGTAGGTAAAAGCCCTCGATCATCACCGCAATGACACCCGTTATTGTTGTAGCTCACATCCTCAAGTTACTCTCCATCCTCATCTTACTCAGATATTACACCATCAGTTCGAATTGGCACCAGGAGAGTGGGTCGAGGGCTGCTGTCCCCTACGGACTGCCGGCAGCCATCTTGCCAAATGCCGAGGCCTGCTGCAGTTTCCATCTTGATCAATCCGTACCCATGCAGAAAGGTTCTGATGCAGGTCAGCTATAAAATAAACAAGACTCTTTTCCATCCCCATCTCTAGGCGAACCTGCCAGAGCTTCGACCTGTTCACCAGGTCAAAAGCTGACGATAAATCCATAAACGCCAGCTGGAGTATTCCCCCTTTGGCTAAGGTGTATTTACCAATTAACAGGGATAAGTTAAGACACTGGTCTTGGGTCCCCCTGCCACTTCTAAAACCGTATTGAAAATTCAATACTACCTTATTCTCGTCTAACCATCCTATCAATTTTCCTAAGACCACCCTCCCCAGAACTTTTACAGCAGAGTCGATTAGGGAGATCGGTCTGTAACATCGGGCATCTCCTATACTACCTTTTTTAAAAAAATGAGAACTATAATGGATGTAGCCCAAGAAGGTGGATGGTTTCCCTTTGCTGCCGTATTAAAAATTTTAGTCAGAACTTTTGCCCAAAAAACGGGATACGTTTTGTATAAATCGGCTGGAACACCGTCTGGGCCTGGCGCCTTATTACTGGACATTGCCTTAATGGCCAGTACTACTTCCTCCTCATTAAAACTCAGAGGCGGGGTTGAGTCTCTTGAGACAGCACAGGATACAAAATCTGTAGATGGGGGAGGCTCGTATATAGCCTCGAAATGTGCTAACCTCTGTACTTCGGTGATGTTACATTCAGCCACAGTGTTACCATTATCAGAGAAAAAGGGCTTATTGATGATTTCCCAAAAACTGCGACTATTTTTTAGAACGTCAACCGACATCAAGGCCTCCCAAGCTTCCTTTCTGATATCATTCTACCTGGCTCTTACAGTTAACTTGTAATCCTTTCTGAGTATGGCCAATTTAATCCTATTTTGTGGGATCTGTTTTATAGCACTCATTAACTTACTATGTGCCCGTGAGCATGTGGTATCAAACCATTTCTCGGCCATTTGTTGCCCCATTTTTCCTGGGGCCGTTAGATTCAAGGATATTTGTTTACAGATGGCTGTAAAGGCCTCAATAACCGGTGTGCCCTCAGATGTTACATCCAAACATATATTCAGCATATCATTTACCAACAAGAAAAGAGTATCCACAAAAATCTCAGGAATAATATTTGTCCATTTCAGCCTTCTACCCTGATCAGTCGGTTTAATACTGACCTCCACCCTTATGTGACTCGTGGGTCGCCCCAAACCACATTCTTAGTTTAGTTCCAAAATGACCGGATTATGATCACTAAAATGCGAATATTTCGCACTATAAAAGTAAACACAGGGCAACAAGAGGGGGGACAAGAAAATGTAATCAATCACAGTATTACATCCTCTGGCTGTGAAAGTAGGGATCCTGTTAAATAATTCGATTGTACTGGCTTCATAGAGATCCACTACTGCTAGGACCTCTTCCAGGCATTCCTCCTGTCTATTATGCTCAAAGTGAGGTATGGCATATACTGTAGAATCACCACTCTTCAATCTCCCCTGACAATCCTGCCTGCACGGATGTATATTAAAATCACCCAAAATAATAATCAGATGGTAAGTGGTTTGATTTTCCCTATACTCCTCTAAAAAGGATTTTAAAATTAACAGATGTTTATTTCCAATTGAGCAATCTGCCGAGTTGTAAAAATTAACTACCAAAAGTTTAATGGAGTTATGATCCCTCAGTTCAACTGCTAAACAATGGGGTGTCCCCACTTCGACCCTTTTATACATACACGGCAATTTAACAGAAAATAACAGAAGAAGCCCCCCTTTGGCTCTACCAGAGGAAGCAAAATCCGCTGGCTGGGAAAAAGATGTAAAGCCATCCAGCCACCATTCTCCCTCCGTGTCCCAGGTCACCTGAAGCCCCACCAGATCATACGAGTTAATCAGCTGTAGCCACTTAGGATCATCTTTCTTAGAACTTAAACCAGCAATATTCCAGCTCAAGATACCAAACTTGGACATATTTTGATTACTTAGTCCACAGGGCTTAATATTCTCAAGGTTAATACTCTGATTAGAAGTAACTGTTTTCAGTCAGTCATTTTCATCCAGGGTACTTGGGGGTGGTGATCTAATTACACTTTGATTATTTTTTCCCTCTGCACTTGACATCAAAAGATTGGGTCCTCCCCCCTGTACATTTACTAAACTCCTTGTCAGTTGTGCACCAGATGGTAATCTCCCATTGTTTGAGTAGTTTACATATTGACTGAATCTTGTAGAGGTACCCCCGAGACCTGTCTTATCCCTAGGGGTCCCAATTTTTTTAGTTTTCCCTTTATTTGCTGGGTAAAAAAAGGCCAGGGGGAAAACCTTAATGCCCCCCTGAACCCCAAGGTGGGCAGTCCTGCATATCTTCCCTGCTAGATCATCTCTATCAAAATTTACAACCGCACAGTCGCCCTCGATTTCCTTTGGATTTGGACTTACCCAAGCTATGCGTCTTGCCATGATAATATGGGGCGATACTTTGGAGCTATTTTCCCACTGGTTACAATCTAGCCAATATTTTGCTTTTCTTAATAGATCCGCAGTAGATTCGTGGGTATTAACTTTCAACGGTGGTACACCACTAAATTATTTGCTTCTGGTGGCAAGAAAAGTTGACCTACAGTAGGGGCAGATATGTTAATACTCAATCCTGGTTTATGAATGCCAGATGTTTCTCTAGATTTTCCATTTGAGTACCCAACAGTTTCCTTAGACACAGCTTGCGGAGGCCCCTTTCTTTCTTCAGCCACATCTCTGTATAATACACCAGCCTTTCTTTGCACACTACTGTTTCCCCCGTTAATCATAGTGCTTTGGGCTGCCTCCTTACACCGAACTAGCGGTTTATCAATCTGTGGTTTCGTGACCAGACAGCAATTAGGGCATGTACCACTGCCATATATAACTTTATTTACTGTGGTAGTGAGAACTTCAATCTTGAGTTGCATGCCCTCAATTAGCTTACACAATTTGTTGACTACACTAGTCAAGACAGCACTATCACCCCCTAAGGGAACAGACGGTGTAGGAGAATCGGTGGCCCCCCCTGTTCCAAGTCACTAGTTCCTGGTGCGATATCTTGAGAACGTGGCTGGTTTATCTGGCCCACAATCTCGGTATCAAGGCTTTCATTGTTTGCTAACGCAGAAAAACTATTTTTGCAGAGTATAGTGGGCTCAATTACTGGTGGACAAATTACTCCTAGTTCTAAATCAGTACTGCCATTCTCATTTCATCTGAGAGTGTCATTCCCTTCACCAAGAGCACGATTACATTGCTTTTTCCCTAAAAACATATCACGGACCACTATGCTGCACTGTTTACCAGCCCTCCTTTGCTCTTCTACCACTCCCCCCACATTATCAACAGCGTTCCAGTTTGGCAGGTCATCTAGCATAAGTAAAGCTCCACAATCCTCCACCAAGCCTTCAATACGGCTCATGATACAATTTCCCCCCGCGTGCTTTGGGGCTTTCTTGGACTTCCTTGGCTTTTTCCCTTTTATCAGCACATTAGGGCCCCTTCCATACTTTTCCCCATTGTTTGTAGTAGGGAGTCAACAGTACCTTTGCGAGTCTTAAGGGGTAATTAGGGGGGTGGCCCAGCCCGGCCCTCTCCGGCCCCGGATGGCCACAGACGGTCCCGCCCTTGTCCCGGGCTTCTCCCGGCGCGTCCCGCGATGTGGAAGGTGGGTCTGGCGCGAAGGGGGCGTCTCCCACAGCGTAGGTGCAGGGGCTTCTGGGCAATGTGGTCTTCCCGCAGCGCGGCCCCGCCTGGGATGGTTGTAGGCAGCGGCGGCGGGGGAGACAGCTGGCAAAGAACACCCGTCCCCAGCAGGGCGCAAAACAGCGGCAGTTCAACCCACCACGCAGCGGTGAGTGTGTTCCCCTTGTTATCCGCAGTCAGAGCTCCCGCTCAGCCGAAGGTGGGTCTGATCTTTAAGCGCCACCGGACGCGAAGGGGGCGTGTCCCACAGCATAGGTGCAGGGGCTTCTGGGCAATGTGGTCTCCCCGCACAGCGGCCGCGCCTGGGATGGTTGTAGGCAGCGGCGGCGGGGGGGACAGCTGGCAAAGAACATCCAGCCCCAAAAGAGCGCAAAACAGCGGCAGTTCAACCCACCACGCAGCGGTGAGTATGTTCCCCTTGTTATCCGCAGTCAGAGCTAATAATTTGTCGCATCTCCTTAAAGAGACCTTTTTCCACTGGAATGGGTAGCCCCCGAAAAAAGTAAAGCAATCAGGGGAGCGTGTTCATTTTGATGGCAATAATCCTGCCCAGCCAGGAGATGTATGCAGCACTCCAGTTGCCCAGGTCAATTTTCTATTGGCTTAGAAGGGGAGGGAAACTGGCCTTTTAGAGATCTGAAATATGGGGGTAAGCTTGATACCCAATTAGGTAATCTCCTTAGCTGTGCAGCTAAATGGTGACTCGCTCTCCACTCATCGCCACTCCTCTTTAAATAGGGTCAGATCAAGTAAGAAGGACTTGCCAAATTGATCTTGAACCTGCTGCCTGCTCGAAGAGCGCAAGCTCCTCCAGAATAGCCAGTAGAGAGGTGGATGGCTCTGTGACCGGAAGAAGCATGTAGTTGGCAAAGAGCGATATCTTATGGTCGTCTGTACCGAATCACACTGCCTGTATGTTCAGGGTTTCTCTAATTTTATGCGCTAGGGGTTCTATGCTTAAGGCGAAGAGGAGAGGGAACAGCGGGCACCCCTGCCTCACCCCACACGCCATGCTAAAAGAGGGGGAAGCGTCGCCATTGACCAGAACCCGGGAGCTAGGAGAGTGAAATAAAAGCCTTGTAAAATCCAAAGCACTGGATCACTCAAAACAGAAAGGTCCACTCCATGCGATCAAATGCTTTCTCGGTGTCTAGCGAGAGAAGTGCAGCTGGGATGTTTTTCTTCCGGGCCTTCTCAATTATATGGATGATGCGCTGCAAATTATCATGGGTCTGCAGTCCCTTAATAAAGCCTGATTGGGCTGGTTCAATAAGGCCTGGGAGCACAGATTCAAGGCGAGTAGCCAAGGTTTTGGAGCAAATCTTGGCATTCAGATTCAGAAGGGCGATCAGGCGGTAAGGGGAACAGGCCTTAGGATCCTTCCCCGGTTTGGGAATTACCGCCACAATCGCTTCTCTCATGGAGGGGGTGACCTGCTGTGTAGAGGCAATGATGTTGAATAAGGTAGTCAAAAAAGGGGCTAGTTCCGTAGCAAGCCCCTGGTCCCAGACAAGATTGAAATCTCCCCTCAGGAGTATGTCCCCTTGTGTAAAGTTCACAAAAGTCATTAGGAAGGAGAATATAAAGTCCAGTTGTCCCATATTTGGTGCATAGATAGCTGCAACCGTGCACTGCCGAAACCTCAAGTCCCCTCGAACCATAATGTACCTCCCTGCTTTGTCAGCTTTGGTGTCCTGGGCTTGAAACAGGACCCCGCATGGAAAAGCATTGCCACCCTATTCTGTTTTGAGGCGTGAGAGGATCCGAATATAAGAGGATAAGCTTTATGTTTCAGAGAGTGTTCCTCAGATTTTTTGAGGTGAGTATTCTTGGAGGGCCGCCACTTGGATATTATGGTCGATTAAGTATTTCCAAAGGCGTTGTCGCTTCTTAGGGGAGTTTAGACCCCGGACATTTCATGTTAAAGTCCGAACTGCCATAATTATCTGGATTGGACCCTGCCTCCCCCGTTAGGCCTGCTGCTCTGGCCCCGGCACTCCCCCACCCCCCAACCCTGCAAATGAAAAGTATAAAAAAGGCACCACAACATCTAACTAACTTAACAAAACAACATAAACAGTAAAATCGAGTACAGAGAGTCCCCCTCTCAGAGGGGAACCTCTTCACCAGTGCAGACTTGAGGAACGTAACCATTCCCGTTCCCCCAGCCCCTGTGACATCAACTAATAAGGCATATGCATCGTGAAATTATACAGCCACTCAATGGCTGACACATTACCGAGCACCCCTGCATTAGCTACTCAAGTCTGTCAGTTCCGACTGCTTCATAAGGGCCAGAAGATTGCAAGTCCTCAGCTCCAGCCACCCTCCCAATGTAATCTCCTTACCACAGTAGTGAAAGGAAGCTACTCACTTCGTGCACATCAAGCGCAACTCGTCCATATGACCCACGGGCCACAAGCATCAGTCCCAAGACTCCATAGAGGAGACCAAGATAATGGTTTCACCAAAGTCGTGTAAAGTGCAAGTCCTCTGCTACATCCATCGCTCCACAAGATCTGGCTGCCTCCCATGGAGTGGGGGGTAGAGTACTTTATCATCTGTAATAGTCCGGATATGGGACCCTTTGTGCTTGAGACTCAGTCTGGAGATTTGTTGGTCCTTCTCCCTCCCCCCCGATACTGGCCGGCCCCCTGTCGCTCTCGCTTCCTTTCCCCTTTTGTGGCCCTTGAAGTTGCTGCACCGTTGGGCAAAGGGATCTTGATTCCCAAGATGTCCGCCGCCTCCGCCAACTCGGTGCAATGCAAGTGTTTGTTGTCCCATTGGAAGGCAAACTCAAATGGATAAGTCCACCTGTACTTGACCTTCTTCTCTCTCAAGCAGTCGGTGATCGGGCGTAATTGCTGCTGGCGCATAAGAGTGGCTTGTGCAATGTCCTATTAGAGTGTACACATTGCGCTTTGGAAAGAGACTTTGTCAGGGTTTCTAGCTTTTTGTAGGATCTGTTCTTTAACTTTAAATGAACTGGATTTTGCCAGAATGTCTCGGGCCTCCTGCCCTCACCAGGGACCCACGGACCCACTCTGTGAACTCTCTCCAGGCGGATCTCGGGGATATCCTCTCCCAAGGCCGTGGAGAAAAGGCCCACCATGAAGGCCTCCAGATCAGGTCCCTTGCAGTCTTCCTCCATGCCACGGACTCATATATTATCCCGGCTGGACCTATTTTCTAAGTCCTCGCACTTGAGCAAGGTGACTCGTAGCTGTCAGCTTAAGTCCGCAGAGCCTTCCTCTAGGGGTTGAATGTGATCAGTCAATTCTTGCACTTTTACATTGAGGTTGAGCGTTCTGGTGCCCATCGAGTCCACATCGGCCTGTGGGGTCGTCAGTTTCTCCCTCACTTCCGCCCGAAACGCATTGAAGGAGGCATCCATGTCAGTCTTAATGTCTGCTCTGAGCTCTTTTTTAAACTCCCGGAGGGAAGCCAGGAGGTCCTCCCTAGTGAGCGCCATTGCTCCCACAGGCTGCGTCATTTCCTCACCGGTTGACCCCGCACCTGAAGCGGCAAAGTAGTTGGAGACCTTATTGTTGGGGCCATTTTCGGTGGCATAGGTGGGTGCTTTGCTTGGTCAGCTCTTGCTCGCACCCATTGCCGAACGGAACCAAGCTGTGCGGGTGTACCCCCGGTGCTGATTATTAGGGCTCCAGGAGCTGGTTAGAGGGTCCCTTCAGTGAATGCGGCTTGCATGCAAATGTTGGGTCTCTTCATGAAAGGTGCCGCCGCTGGCGCTGCTCTCTACATTTCTCTGGCTCCTTTCTGTGTTCAATGGGAAGGGGGACTGCATAATAGCCCTGATATTGCTGCCGGAGCTCTCTAGTGACTTTCGTCATTGTTTGGCATCCAAGTTAGGGTCAGGCAACAGGCGTCCAGTGCACGCGTAGGAGTTGGCTACAGGCCCCCTCTAGGGCATGCTGCTCAGACCATTATCATCCTGCAGGGCTCAGTGATAAGTGTGCCTGTCCCACTGCTTCTCTGCTGCTCCCTGGTTCTGCACTTTGTTATGCTCTTGCCACGGTGGCCATCTTAAAGTCAGATGCCATGTGGTCCATGGTGGTCAATGGGCCCTGCTTGGTCTCCCATAGTGAGAATTGACACAGTGCACTCTGCCTTTGAGACACAGGGCTTGTCAGGCCGCCCACCAGTGCGAGCCTTCGATTAAAGGAAATCAACATCCCGGGGGCCTAGCACTGCTTGTGGCTCCCCACTGTGGCTTCTGATGCAGCCGCAGACCACCTTGCTCTGCCCCCAGGCTATCAAGGGGGCCCCAATTGCAACGCTCATCTAGTGGCCCTGTGGGTGCTCCGGGACACTGCTGTACTTTACTCTACAAGCCCAACAGGAAAAGTTGCTCATTCACAAGGAGCCGCTCTCGGTTAGTCTTGGCCCTGACAGCGCCTCACCTCAGCATGGCAGGGGCATGCATCAGGTCACCGATGATCTTGTGGAGGCTCCGGTCATCTTGTCCACAGCCAGGCCCCTCCGTTAGCTCCACTCGTTGCGTCCGCAGGGGCGCCCTGCCATTTCTTTAGGTCCGGGCTCCGGCGGTTATCGCGGGGACATCCCGCTGGCTCCCAAATACGCTGTTGTCCCGCTGAGTAATTCAGAAGCGCACAAGGGGTCATGACTGGAGCCCTTACTGCTCCACTCCCTGCAGATTCTCACAAGAGGCTCAGCTGCACTGCTATGCGGCCATTTTGTATAGCTCGCCCCGGTGCGGCAGCGGTCTATTGGTGCTCAACCGCTTCTTTAATTTACTTTTACTCATTTGTATGGTGCGACAAATCATCCCCAGGGGGATCTCTCGCCGCCTGAGAGAGGTACTCCAAAAAAAAGGTGATGGAATCTAAAACAGCCACGTTTTCAGTGGCTTCTTAAACCGTGCGAATGTAGAGCAGGCCCGAATATCCTCCGGGAGCCTATTCCAGTGCTGTGGGGCGGAATGAGAAAAAGCCCGGCCGCCTATTTTGTCCTTTCTGATTCTCTGGGTACACAGAAGAGAGCGGTTGCTAGATCTCAACAGCTGCATTGGTCGATACCATTCAAGTTTTTTCTTCAAATAGGCAAGGCCGTTCCCCTGTAGAGGTAAAGGCCATACATAGCAATTTAAAGATGGCCCGTTTCCTGATGGGTAGCCAGTGCAATTGATGTAAGAGAGGAGCGGAGGGCGTGCGTGCTGGCTTATTCAGGGCTAGGTGGGCTGGGCCACCTGCAATTTAGATGCCAGGTCTTCCCTAATTCCCACCAGCAGGAAGTTGCCATAGTCTAGTCGACTGATCAAGAGTGACTGAATCCGAGACTGCCTGGCCGAAAGAGGGATCCACGGGAATATCTTCCTAAGCATCCTCATTGTCCCAAAGCAGGCACCCGATAGTGTTTTGACATGTTCTTCCATCAACAGTTTATTGTCGATTCTGAAGCCTAGATCCTTCACCCATTTCTTCGGGGAAGGAGCCGCTCCAAATTCTGAAGGCCACCATTCTGAGGACCACAGCTCGTCTACTGTCCCAAATAGCAATATCTCAGTTTTAGTGGAGTTCAACTGAAGGAAGTTCTTCCTCATTCTGCTTGCTATAGTGGACATGCAGTTTTTGAACTTGTGCTTTGTTATTGTAACATCTTCCTCTGTAGGGACAATCAACTGAGTGTCGTCGGCATAAGATATTGTCTCAAACCCGCAGCTTCTGATAATACCAGCCAGGGGAGCCACATATATGTTAAACAACGTGGGACTAAGGATAGATCCCTGCAGAACTCCCGTGTCCACCGTGGTCATTTAAGACAGAAGAGGATCCAACTGAACACATTGTAACCTGTCCTATAAATAGCCTTGGATCCATTTCAAAGCCAGGCCTCTGACACCAATCCCTCGCAACCTATCTAATAGGATACGATGAGAAATGGTGTCAAAGGCGGCCGAAAAGATTGAGCAGGACCAGCATAGTTGGGGTTCCCTTGCCAGCGACATCCTTATGGAGTCAGTAACCTCCAATAGAGCCGCTTCTGAATTATGAGAGGCCTGGAAACCGGACTGGGAAGGGTCCAATATTTTGTTTTCATCCAAATAGTCAGAGAGATGCTTATGAATTATCGTCTCCAGTATTTTTGAACAGCAAGGGAGAAGAGAGATCGGTCTATGGTTTTGCAGATCACTCGGGTCGGCCGAAGACTTTTTTAGGCAGTGGTTTAATATATCTTCTTCCACTTACAGGGAAATGTGGCCATGGCTAGCGAGATGTTATAAATTCCCGCTAGCACATCGGCCAGGACCGGAGAAAGTTCTGCTAAAACTGCTGGGGGAACAGGGTCCAGAGGGGAACCTGATTTTGCGCGCATGATTAACAGACCTACTTGCTCACCCGTAATGTCCGGAAAAGAGCCTAAGCTATAGGTAGGAGTCTCCAGTATAAGATCCTCCTTGTCAAGTGTCTCTTCAGACCCAAAGGAATGATAAATTGAGTTGATCTTGTTGGTGAAATGGCTGGCTAAATCCTTGCATAGTTCCTGGGAGGGTGGCGGGGATGGGTTGCTAGCACTGGAGTTCGAAAATTCCTTTAGAATCTTAAAGAGCTCCTTCGAGGAGTTCTTAGCTTCTGCTATTCTGGAGCCAAGATGTGCCCTTCTGGTTGCATTGCAGCTCCTAAGGTATGCTCTATGTGCCAATCGATACAGTGCTTCATCTAGCTCAGCTTTCGATTTCCAGGATTTCTTTTCTTTGGCCCTGCAAAATGTCTTTTCTCTCCTTAAAGTATCTGAATACCAAGGCGAGGGGCTGCTCTCTTTTGCATCTTAACCTTTTTTAACGGGGCAATGGAGTCCAGGACCTCTATAACAGAAGCCTCGACCTTCCCTAAGGCTGTATCGCAGTCTTGGCAGTCACTAAGTGCGGGCTGTAAATCTTTTGCTAAAGGCAAAACCAGTCACCTTTATCCAAGATCTACAGAGATATGTCTGGCCTTGTGGGCTGGCGGTTGGCTTAGAAAGTGCCCAATAGAAACTTAAGGCCGTATGGTCCCCCCAGGAAACACTCTGAGCACAAAACCAGCGCGCAGCAGTTCCCCATGCTTAGCTGCTCCATGGGGAGGGGGGTCGGGTGTGCTTCAATACGCCTCAGGACCTACAAATTGCGGGGCTTAGGACAGAACCGGTCGGGGATGCGTCCGATCGGCCTTGTTGGCTGGCCACGCCCCGCCAGGTATTTTTTAATTCACATGTTTTTGACCCTTCTACTCTCACATCACTTTATAGCTCACACCTTCAAAGTGCTCCCACTTCTCCATTGGTCGTAGCACGCCCTGTCCCCCAGCGGGGCAGGGAGAACCCGATGATGAAGCATGCCACCAAAGGACCTTTTGGTGGGTGAGGGTTATTTTAAGAAAACATATTGTTTTCCTTAAATACTAGCAAGACTACTGGAAGGATAGCTATTTTTGAAATATGGATGGACTTTTCTGTGGTTATTTATGTAAGATAGGAGTCCACAGCAAACTTGACCTCTTTCTCCCCCTTTTGTTTGAATGACATGGAACAAATCAACACATCTCCTCGACTTCAGGATCAACAGTGACTCATCGTTCAGTTGCAGCCTGCATCTCGTTGTTTGCGACTAGGTTTAAGATACTTTTGCTCTGCAGGTCCTGCATGGTCCGGTATCTGGCCCATGCACCATCGCAGTCGGCCTAAACTCATGACTGTGTCCCGTTCCAGCATGACCAATTAACTCTTAAAGCTCTTACTGCTTCTAAGCCCTATTTTTGCATTTAATCTTTAAAAATTCATATCTTGAATTCTACGTATGGGATTTTTATTGTTAGGGTTTTATTTTATTTATATATTTATACTTTGTTTCTAAACTGGTGTGGGGTCATTTTGTGATTTTGTTGCTGTTTTACTGTTTAAAGTATTACACAAATACTTTACAGATTGCGTCTTAAGTGAAGCCTGACTGCTCTGTGCCAATCTACCTGAGGGTGAGCACAGGTTACTTTATGGTGTGTATCTGACTTGCCCTGACTAGGATTGTGGTTCCTGCTTGGACATGGTGCACACCTCTGCTAACCAGAAACCCAATTTTGGACAGAAACTATTCTTATTAAAGTTTGAAGTCTGACCTTTATGAACAGCAAGTCTTGAGATGGATGTAGATTCGATATTTACCAGTTCAGAATTGAGACAAAATCTTACAGTACTAGAAAGTTTCTTGTCATGTTTTTGATGGTCTTAGGGAGAGAAAACTCAGAAATTCGTCAGTTGTCTCATTATGGAAGAACAATAACTCCTTCATCCTGCAAAGAGGCAGAATTGGCACTAATAACTTAGTAAACACCATTGGAGATATTGATAGATCAAAAGGTATACATGAAACTGATAGCAGACTCCATTCACTGTGAAATGCAGGATTCTTTCAAAGTTCTGCTGAACACTTATGTAGAAGTATACCTTGCTAATATTGAGTGAGGAAATAAAATCTATTCTGTGGTTCATTTATATGTATATTTCACAAATCTGATTACATTCTTTAGATTTTCTACTGGTATGCAATCCCCTGATGGTTTGGGGACAATGAAACATATAGCATTCTTGATGTTGCTTCTTTTCTGATGTATATTTGATTTCATTCTCTGTTAGCAGAATTTGCACTGCCTTTGGGGGTTTCTGCCTTGTTTTTTTCTTTTGGTATTGGAGTGACACAGAAGTTTGCAGGTGTTAGACTGAGATAACTTGTTGTACCTGTGAATCTCAAAGTTTGTGCCTTTTTTTCGAAAGATCCAGAAAAACTCTGCCTTGTAGATTCTTCATAGAGTAAGGATCTATCTTGTTAAAGAATCATTGCTACCTAAGTATAGTATTAGTTTTGTTTTATGCGCCAGACTCCCCCACCCCCCCAACCATAGCCGCTTCCTCGAAATGTCACAGTGGTCATCCATCAAAGCCTTATCTCTTTCAGATCTCACTGATATACTCAACACCCTCACATCCACTTCTTATCATGCTAATATCTTACTCTTGGTCTTCATCAAAGGTCTATCTGAAAACACTCTTTTAGTCCTACTGACCATTGTTAATGCATCCCTTGCTCATGGCATCTTCTAATATGCTTTCAAGACAGAACAGATCATCCTACTACTAAAGGAACCTACATTAGACCTTGATGACCTGGCCAATTACCTGTCCATCACTCACCTACCATTCATCATCAAGATCATTGGAAAAGCAGCCTATGTTTAGCTCCAAGAAAACATTCATGTTAACCATCCCCTGCATGAATACCAGTCTAGATTTAGATCACACTGCAGCATTGAGATTACTATCTTACATATCGTAGATAATTCCCTTCTACCACAGATAAGGCTAATACCTGCCTCGTGATAGTGATGGATCTCTAAGCTGTTTTTGACAAAGTCGACCATCTAAACTGTCCTTGATAAGCACCCTGGCGTCTTGAATGGGATTCACCACCAACGTCCATAACTACTCCTTCTCCTACCATTCAAACCAAACACCAGTTTGTTCACATGTGCACTACCAATTGCTTATCCCTATCACATGCTGTGTCACACAGGGTTCCATACTATCCCCTGCCATCTTCAACTTCTACATGGAGCTGCTTGGTGCTCTACTCACAGACAAGAGCACCAAGTTTCAGCAATATGCCAATAATACACAACTATACTTGAAAGTACATTCTGCTTCTGACATCCGACACCTCAAATACTGCCTGCACATCATCTAGACCTTGATGTCCAGTGCCTACCTGAAGCTCACCAAACCAAGATAGACTTCCTGTTATTTGCCAAAAACAACAAACAAGAAAGAGTACAAACCTAACTCAATGACCTGAATCTTGACAGCTCTGAACCACAACTTTCACTCATGCCATGTTACTTAGATTTACCCTAGACATCAACCTGATCATCACGGAACAGACTGTCAGAGAAAACAAGGATAGCCTGGTACCAGCTCTTCTACAAAAAAACATCAGAACTGAGGTTCAAGTCTTCTTACTCTTGCATCTGAATGGTGATAACACCCTGCTCCATTCGCTCCCAGACTCCACACTGGCACCCCTTAAGGGCATTCTGGAATCCACAGCATGTCTCATCCAGGGCCTGAAGAAATATGATCACATCACCCCCCCTCCCCAGCCAATGATGCTCGATTGGCTTCCCCTGCTGGCCGGAGCATCCTCTAAACTAGCTTTCTCCTTTACATAGTCATCATGGACAGCAGCCTGCTTATCTTGCAGACAAGTTCACCATCTCTAGTGGTTCTCTGCACACATACAGTCAGAAACCTATCAGACTACTGACTAAGAAGTGTAAAAAAGAAAAAAACAAGGTATAAGACATTTTCCATCTGTGTACCTATAATCTTCAACAACATCCTCGTATCTGTCAACCCGCCTGAACCATGATCCAAATTACGAATGAGTTCAAGATGCAACGCTTTACAGAACACTGCATGACAATACATTACTCACCCACAGCCCAGCTTTCTCTATTATTGCTCATTGGATTTATGCTTGTCTTTCACCATGTTCAGCATTCCGTTACCTTTTGGCTAGGTTCACACTATACTGCATACATAAATGCATACATATATATCTCTGGCATAATAGGGGCTCATTATGATTTTAAATTCTGGGGCATTCAAGACAACATTCTGGCTATTTCTGACTTGTTGGCTATAACAGTCATGATAGGGCCCATCCATGGCATACTAATGGCATTCAGTAAGCCATTCAGCTTATCACAGGTATAATTGGGGCCCATCCTTTACACCCTGGAGTCGTTCAGGGTGACATACTGGCTATTACAGTCATAATGGGGGTACCTCTTAACATACTGTGAGGATTCATGGCAGCATATTGGCTATCACAGGCATAATAGGGGCTCATCCATGACAAATTAGGGGCATGTATTGTGGTATCCTGTGAATCCTTAGAGACCCAGCCTTAACATACTGTGGGCAACCTTGGTGATATATTGGCTATCGCATAATTAATATTAGTCTGCCTATAGCATACTGTTGTGAAGCATTTTAGAATCTGGCGTAATTTACCGATTCATGCTCTTATATAGCTATAATTCACATTGCCCTTATATAGGCATGGAAATCATAACCATATTTAGACATAATCCATCCAGTCCAAATACAGGCATGGCTACTTCCACTAGTTCCAAAAAGCTTCAATGATTTCTTGGAAAACTCGGCTTCAGCAGTCAGGGACATCCCCTTACTTGAATATTGATTTGTCCTAGAAATCATGGCATTTTCAAAGAACTACCACTCCCTTGGGGTTCTTTGGTGACATTATTATGTCCGACTTTACGTCAAGCTAGGCACCTTCAAGGTATAAATATGCCTACACTTGCCCTTGCAAACACATGGTGGTTCGGAGCAGCTCGACTATCTACTTGCCCGACGCAGCTCGCTAAGGCAAGTGCCGAAGGAAAGCCGACCCTTCAGCTGACGCACTGACAGAGAAGCTGTCCTTTCTCTTGCTGCGAATCCAGCTCCAGTATTTCCAAGCTCCCCTCGCGGGGTGTTGGGAAATCGAGTCCGGAGACAGAGATACCAGACCTCCTTCATTCTAAAACTAAGGTACGGAGCTGATTAGACCCTAAGAGAAATCTTGGTTAGATTCTTGGCAAAGAAACTAAACGTATGCTACACCACACTTACTTCTTCCCTTGTACTAGACTTAGGTTAGATACATTTGGGGTAGGCGTATTTTAGAAGCACCAGTTGAGTACTTTTAGCCTTTGTTATTTATGTATCTATTTATCCATGGTCTAGGAACCATACAATGCTTTTACAGTATTATTTTATAATACTCTTTTTACTGTACGCATTATACTTTGCAACCAGTATTACGATTGTAGCAGTTCATTTCTTCTGCATGAGAAAGAATACTGTTCAATAACACACTTTTATTGAAAACGCCCATCTCTCTATTTCTCTGCACCTCTGATGAAACGAAGCATGCACGATTGACTGAGTAAAATATCTGTCTATTGTTTCCACGACTCTGAAGATCAGTTTTATTCCTGGAGAAACAAAGTTGTCATGTTTATGCAGTTGTCAGAAACGAATCCCTTCTTGTGAATTCGAGAAAGTTTCTAGTGACCTCTGAGCTAGCTGGCACTCACAATTAAGTCTAATATGTTCGATAGAGACTTAGTCGACCTACGTCCTACGTCAAATCTATAGAATATATTATTCCAATGGGCAGAGCCTATTGGGAATATAGGCACTACACTACAATACTGTAGGTATTCATGACAATAGTGTGCTCATTCTGTCCATCAGAGATATGCAAGAGGCCCATCCATGGCATATTCTGGACATTCAGCTCTCTATCTTGGCTATGAAATGCATATTAAGGGCCCATCCTTTAAAAAAAAATCGGCATTCCATACCTGCATGACAACATTTTGAGTAACCACTTCGAATGGATGATATGCACAATGGTGCACATCTTTCACTTATTGCAAATATTCTTTGCATTTTTTTGTCTATCCATTGCACACTGGTGGTGAAAATTAGTCCCATCTGCGTAACAGCCATGGTATTTGATAATGTCAAACAGGCTTGATCTCCACATGTGCCAGTAGTACCTTGATTGCTTCATGAAAATGGCAAGGCAATGTTTGGTGACCAAAAAGGTAGTTGCTAAAATAAGCATTTGGGGGCAGATCTACAAGAAACAAACGCAGCGCGGTGCAGTAAGTCATTTTGCTGCGCCGTTCTGCGTTAGTTTCGAAGCAGAGGGATGTGACATATTTACAACATGTCGCATCTCTGTGCTTCCCCCTGGGCTGGCGCACAAACAGCTGCCATGCGTCGGCGCAGGCACCCTTGCACCATGGTGCCTGGATGCCTGCGTCGTGGGGAGATTGTTTTTGCGCAGGAAGGGGCACCTTCCTGCACAAAAACAATCAATTGAGGTGATTTCCTCTTCCAATGTGTGCTGTAGAATGCAGCACGCATTGAAAGAGGATAAATCAAGAAGAAATGAAAAGATTTCTCGCTCCCAGTGTGGCGTAGCATTCTCACACAGTGGACATGGGTGTTGCGTGGGAACACCCACAGCAACACCCATGTCACGCCCCTAACACGCAAGGTGTTGCATGAACAGGGGCGATATTTACAAGCACAGGTTAAGTCATGCAGGGTGACTTTACCTGTGCTTGTAAATATCACTCAGCAGGCTGCGCCACCGGTGCGTCACGCAACGTGATGCACCACTGGCGCATGGGGCTTGTAAATCGCCCCCTTGGTATTTAGGTACAAAAATATGATTATTTTCCATGAAAATTGCAAATTTCTGCTTGAGCGAAATGCCCTTATGTATGCAAAACAGAAATTGTGCATCTCATGGTAAATTGCCTATTTCCAGAAATTTACAAAGTAGTATTTCAGGCAAAGTTATTCCTGAAAAATATGGTAAAGTGTGCTGTTTGGGAGTTTTTGGCTATTTCTGTTACGTCGTTACTAGAGGACACCTGCTGTAATGGTTGTTATTTTGTGAGTTGTTTGAAGACATTTCATCATCTCTACATTTTTGCTTCCAATGATGTACTCGCCAATGCTGTCTAAGGCCTTGTATGTAAGAATAGTGTAACCTGTCCAATGCCTGAATCTGTAATTTAAGAGTGGAAAGGCTTGAAAACAGCCTGCAGGGTGTATCTAGCTCTGCTCCAAGCAGACTATGATAGTGTCCTTTGCATAACGTTTGAGTTTTCAAGCCTGACTCTTTCTAGTAGATTCTGCCACATATGACCAGTAATCTACATACATACATGTAATATATTCAGCTGTTTGGTCAATATCTAAGGACATTCAACAAGGTCTGCATATCTTGTCCGGCAGAGTTCAAATGAATTGGAATAATTCACTGGTACCCCTTCAGAACCGCTGTCATTTTATCCAAGATATATGATGTTTGTGCAGTAAAGTTCGCAATTTGGTCCCACGTCTTTTAAACTGTTCTCAGGGAATGCCATGTTTTAACCACCCTAATGAAGTTGCGAGTGTGCGCATTAACATGCTTGTACAAATTACAGTAAATCATTTACTCCCTCGATCTCTTTCAAATTTCAACAACCGTCAGTTCAGTCATGCATCTTGGTTTTACTGTATTTGTTTTTTCGAGTCTTATACATAACGATGCTGTATGCAAGATGAAATGACCTGGCTTACATTCTTGCGTCTCACTGCCATTTCCACAATATTTACGTATATATTTTTAAAGCGTAATGCATTGAACTCGAAATGAGCTTTTCTTAGATTGTTCTAATCAAATCGGTACGTATGCAACTTAATTAGCATGCATTTACTTATTTGAGACATAGGCCTTTGTCATGCCAACACACTGTATCCAGTGGTGTAGTTAATGCCCTGACATGGCCAGAACACTCAATTGTGATGTATTTGTGTTGGAATTTTACCCTTTCTGCAGGGTAACCCCAATTTTTGGTTTTGCAATTTTGCTGAACCCTATGGGGGTTATTTACAAGCCCCTTGCATCAACTGTGCATCACTTTTAATATGGACAAAGTGATGTAATGTTGTCTCAGGGGGCTTGTAAATAAGCCCCTATGTTTGCTGGCTTTAGAATATGCGCTTAACCACTGATAACCGGGGTAAAGTGTTGTACTACTCTTTTCACCATGGTAAAATTGGCATAGTTACGTTACCTATAATAAGTTCCTAGTATTTGGTACCACAGTGTACCCAGGGCCTGTAAGTTACATGTCACAAGTGGCCTCCAGCACTCATTGTGCCATCCACTACTGGCTGCAAATCCACAGATAGAGGCCTGCAAGTGACAGCTCATACTTAGGGGCAGATTTACTAGCCCCATGCGCTGCCGGTGCATCACGTTGCGTGACGCACCGGTGGCGCAGCCTGCTAAGGGATATTTACAAGCACAGGTAAAGTCATCCTGTGTGACTTAACCTGTGCTTGTAAATATTGCCCCTGTTCACGCAACACTTTGCGTGTTAGGGGTGGGACATGGGTGTTGCTGTGTGTGTTCCCACGCAACACCAATGTCCACTGAGGCATTTCTAGATTCACGAGAAATCGTAAACCTGGAAATGCGTCAGTTTGCTGCACCACCATAGGGGTGGCGTAGCCAAGCGAAACGAGGAGAAATGTTTTCATTTCTCCTCGTTATTTCCTCTTTCAATGTGTGCTGCATTTTACAGCATGCATTAAAAGAGAAAAATGCCTGCAGTGATTGCTTTTGATATAAACAAAAGAAATCCTCCTAAAGGAGTTTGGGAAGTGTTCACCACAGTGGTATGGGAGCACTTAGTGTTTTGTAAAATACCCCTCACACATCAAAAGGCCCCTTGGTGTCAGGCTTCATCATAGGGGTCTTCGCACCCCTCTAGCGGGATGCGGCGTGCTACGACCTATGACTACGCGGGAGCACTTTTAGTTATTGATTATATGTGGTGCATGTGATTGGGGATATTTTATGTGAGTGGTGGGATTCAGTGAGATAGTTAAAAAGTACCTGGCTCGTTGGTGTACTAGAATTTTTTTTATTCATGACCCCGGGCTGGTACTATTAAAAGAAGTGAAGTGCGAGGTGTATCTGTCGTGATTATGGACAGTACCTCATGGTGCTTCGACATGTGTCGGAGGCAGCGCTCCTTCTTCAGGACGGGGGCACAACTTCCCCAGCTTACTCACGTTTCACTAATTGTTTTAAAAATTGTTTTCTTGTTATTAACAAAAGTGACGAATAAAAATTATATATGTGTGTGTAACTACAGGCTACTATGTGCCTACAGCGGTTTGGCTCAAGTTAATGCAAATTGCATGACTTGAGAAAAAAAGGAGAGAAAACAATGGTCACCCT
Organism: Lissotriton helveticus; assembly: GCF_964261635.1. Classification (NCBI taxonomy): domain Eukaryota; kingdom Metazoa; phylum Chordata; class Amphibia; order Caudata; family Salamandridae; genus Lissotriton; species Lissotriton helveticus. The sequence goes on from NC_136068.1 coordinate 769,443,380, forward strand.
TGTACTGGGTAGTTCTGACAGGTGCAGTCACCTGGAACAAACCAAACAGCTTGTTAGTCCTGTGCAAAAAAACACTTACATGACATACAACATAGAAACATAAAACACACTCTAATTAAGTTGCAGAGGTTAGGGTCATACTTGTCTAGTAGTACTTGCTTGCTTCATGAGCGTTCAGAAACGTCTGGGGGTTGATTGCTATTGTGCAATCTAAATAGAAAACATATGAGTATCAGTGTGATCCGTTACTTACTTGGGCCGCCTGGATATGTATTAGGTGACATTCCATATTCACGAGCTCGGGAGTAGTTCTCCTCCGTCTTACCCACACGCTGCTCCGCTGGACTAATGTCAATGCCCAGGGCGTGTGGTTTTTATACCCCGATTTGCCGGTTAATTGCTTGTTGCGGTAACGCCTAGGCGGATGTAGAGGGTTGCCCATATATGGGTAATCCGTTGTTAATCAGGCGTTTTTTGTGCAAATTGGATAATTGGAGGACCTTCTAAGCAAGGAAACTGCCCCGTATGTAAGCGTGCATCCTTTGCGCATGCGCAGATGCTGCTGTTTGTACGGTGCATGAGCGAGGGCCAGATGGTATGACCCGCGCATGTGCGGTAGAAATAACTGTTATTATGATGCACAGACCCGACATATTCAAACTCAACATGGAGATACAAGACTTCATTAGGAAATTAAAATTGCAAGTCTTTTTCCAAGACAAGACACCTACCACTATACCCACAGATACGGGTCTCCGACCTAAATCCACTTTCACTCCTCCTGATTCAGCGTTACCAATTGAACTACTAACATTCGAGAAAGCCATCATGATGGAAGTGAATAAACTAGACCCGACTGACACTAACACCTTCCACAACACCAGCAAATTGGAGCAACAAGCGATAAAGGAATTGGCTGGAAATAAAGACATGATAATAAAACCCGCAGCCAAAGGCGGAGCCATAGTTTTGCAAACTGAGGAGGCATACGACACAGAATGCATGAAACTACTGGCAGACAGACGGAACTATACCATTCTACAAGAAGATCCAACTGAAACCCTCCGCATCAGGATAGGAGGTATGATAGAAGAGGGTTTGGCGCATGATTGGCTGAGTAAAAAAGAGGCAGAGTTCTTGGCACAGACCACATCACGCATCCCCTATTTCTATTGCATCCCAAAAATTCATAAGAACATCACCAACCCGCCAGGCAGACCAATAGTATTGGGTATTGGCTCGATTCTGGAGCCTCTATCACAATTTTCAGATGCATTACTACGCCCCCTTGTACAATCTACAGACACCTATCTGCAGGACACAAAATCAGTCCTTCAGCTCCTCCAGGATCCAACTTTTGATCCCACCACACAACTCTTGTTGAGTTTGGACCTAGAAAGTTTGTACACAAGCTTGCCACATGATGAGACACTCTTAATTATTGAAGAGGTCCTTTTCACAACACCATGGCAATACCAAACACCTCAAGGCTTAGTTTTGGAGTGCATCTCTCTGGCACTTCAGAAGAATTTCTTCCAGTACAAATCAACTATTTACCTGCAAAGCCATGGTACCAGCATGGGCAGCACTTTTGCTCCACGTCTGGCTGGATTATATGTACACCATTTGGAAACAAACAAAATTCTTCACACCCAGAACCTTTACAGATAAAACATCAAAATCTGAAAGAGGTAGATAGATGACATCCTAGTCATCTGGCAGGGCAATCTACAGTCCGTGAATGATTTCATGACTTGGTTAAATAACCAAAACGCATTTTTGAAAATCACAAGCTCCGTCTCCAACCAATCGCTAGTATTTCTGGACTTGAACATCTATGCTGAGGGGGGTAGGCTAAAAACGACCACCCATTTCAAACCGACAGCCAGGAACTGTCTGTTAAGGTTTGACAGCTTCCACCCGAGACACCTCAGAGAGAACTTACCTTATGGCCAAGTTTTACGCCTATGACGTAACTGTACGGAAATATCAGAATTCAGAACACAGGCATATGATCTTAAAGAAAAATTGAAATTGAGACAATACCCTGTGAAGATAATTAATAAAGCCATGAAGAGGGCAAAGAACAACAATAGGGAGGCCCTACTTGAGGATAGACAACAAATAAACTCTGAGGTCAGACGACCAATTTGTGTCACGACTTATAATACCTTGTCAAATGAGGTTTCGAAAATAGTCAACAAGCACTGGGGAATCCTAACATGTGGTGCTTTAGAACTTGAGAAACCAATGTTTGCACACCGCCGGGGTAGAAATTTGAAGGACATACTGGTGCACACACGTCCCCTTTTGTAAGGCTTTTGGCCGCCATAAGTGTGGCAGGGTATGCTCAGACGTGAGTCCCTTGCTCACTTTGCCACTGGATTCAAGCAAGCCGGGCTGAAGACGGCTGGAATGCTAGAAACCGGTCCTCGGAAGCTTGTTTCCGGTCCAGGGAAGACATGGCTTGGCAGTTTGGGCTTGACTGTTCCCATGAGGCACAGGGTCAGACTGATTTGCATATAGCCATGTCTGAACTGGGGTGGCAGAGTGGGCTAAAGAACGGTGATGGATTAAACCCAGATCTTTAGACTGGGTGTGAGTGTTTGATTGATTCAGATGCTCCGTCCATCACCACCCCCTTTTGTATCGCTTTTGGCCGCCATAAGTGTGGCAGGGTATGCTCAGACGTGAGTCCCTAGCTGACTTTGCCACTGGATTCAAGCAAGCCGGGCTGAAGACAGCTGGAATGCCAGAAACCGGTCCTCGGAAGCTTGTTTCCGGTCCAGGGAAGACATGGCTTGGCAGTTCGAGCTGGACCGTTCCCATGAGGCACAGGGTCAGACTGATTTGCATATAGCCATGTCTGAACTGGGGTGGCAGAGTGGGCTAAAGAACGGTGATGGATTAAACCCAGATCTTTTGACTGGGTGTGAGTGTTTGATTGATTCAGATGCTCCGTACATCACCACCCCCTTTTGTACCGCTTTTGGCCGCTATAAGTGTGGCAGGGTATGCTCAGACGTGAGTCCCTTGCTCACTTTGCCACTGGATTCAAGCAAGCCGGGCTGAAAACGGCTGGAATGCCAGAAACCGGTCCTCGGAAGCTTGTTTCCGGTCCAGGGAAGACATGGCTTGGCAGTTCGGGCTGGACTGTTCCCATGAGGCACAGGGTCAGACTGATTTGCATATAGCCATGTCTGAACTGGGGTGGCAGAGTGGGCTAAAGAACGGTGATGGATTAAACCCGGATCTTTTGACTGGGTGTGAGTGTTTGGTTGATTCAGATGCTCCGTCCATCACCACCCCCTTTAGTACCGCTTTTAGCCGCCATAAGTGTGGCAGGGTATGCTCAGACGTGAGTCCCTTGCTCACTTTGCCACTGAGCCGGGCTGAAGACGGCTGGAATGCCAGAAACCGGTCCTCGGAAGCTTGTTTCCGGTCCAGGGAAGACATGGCTTGGCAGTTCGGGCTGGACTGTTCCCATGAGGCACAGGGTCAGACTGATTTGCATATAGCCATGTCTGAACTGGGGTGGCAGAGTGGGCTAAAGAACGGTGATGGATTAAACCCAGATCTTTTGACTGGGTGTGAGTGTTTGATTGATTCACATGCTCCGTCCATCACCACCCCCTTTTGTACCGCTTTTGGCCGCCATAAGTGTTGCGGGGTATGCTCAGACATGAGTCCCTTGCTCACTGTGCCACTGGATTCAAGCAAGCCGGGCTGAAGACGGCTGGAATGCCAGAAACCGGTCCTTGGAAGCTTGTTTCCGGTCCAGGGAAGACATGGCTTGGCAGTTCGGGCTGGACTGTTTCCATGAGGCACAGGGTCAGACTGATTTGCATATAGCCATGTCTGAACTGGGGTGGCAGAGTGGGCTAAAGAACGGTGATGGATTAAACCCGGATCTTTTGACTGGGTGTGAGTGTTTGATTGATTCAGATGCTCCGTCCATCACCACCCCCTTTTGTACCGCTTTTGGCCGCCATACGTGTGGCAGGGTATGCTCAGACGTGAGTCCCTTGCCCACTTTGCCACTGGATTCAAGCAAGCTGGGCTGAAGACGGCTGGAATGCCGGAAACCAGTCCTCGGAAGCTTGTTTCCGGTCCAGGGAAGACATGGCTTGGCAGTTCGGGCTTGACTGTTCCCATGAGGCACAGGGTCAGACTGATTTGCATATAGCCATGTCTGAACTGGGGTGGCAGAGTGGGCTAAAGAACGGTGATGGATTAAACCCAGATCTTTAGACTGGGTGTGAGTGTTTGATTGATTCAGATGCTCCGTCCATCACCACCCCCTTTTGTACCGCTTTTGGCCGCCATAAGTGTGGCAGGGTATGCTCAGACGTGAGTCCCTAGCTGACTTTGCCACTGGATTCAAGCAAGCCGGGCTGAAGACGGCTGGAATGCCAGAAACCGGTCCTCGGAAGCTTGTTTCCGGTCCAGGGAAGACATGGCTTGGCAGTTCGAGCTGGACCGTTCCCATGAGGCACAGGGTCAGACTGATTTGCATATAGCCATGTCTGAACTGGGGTGGCAGAGTGGGCTAAAGAACGGTGATAGATTAAACCCAGATCTTTTGACTGGGTGTGAGTGTTTGATTGATTCAGATGCTCCGTACATCACCACCCCCTTTTGTACCGCTTTTGGCCGCTATAAGTGTGGCAGGGTATGCTCAGACGTGAGTCCCTTGCTCACTTTGCCACTGGATTCAAGCAAGCCGGGCTGAAAACGGCTGGAATGCCAGAAACCGGTCCTCGGAAGCTTGTTTCCGGTCCAGGGAAGACATGGCTTGGCAGTTCGGGCTGGACTGTTCCCATGAGGCACAGGGTCAGACTGATTTGCATATAGCCATGTCTGAACTGGGGTGGCAGAGTGGGCTAAAGAACGGTGATGGATTAAACCCGGATCTTTTGACTGGGTGTGAGTGTTTGGTTGATTCAGATGCTCCGTCCATCACCACCCCCTTTAGTACCGCTTTTAGCCGCCATAAGTGTGGCAGGGTATGCTCAGACGTGAGTCCCTTGCTCACTTTGCCACTGAGCCGGGCTGAAGACGGCTGGAATGCCAGAAACCGGTCCTCGGAAGCTTGTTTCCGGTCCAGGGAAGACATGGCTTGGCAGTTCGGGCTGGACTGTTCCCATGAGGCACAGGGTCAGACTGATTTGCATATAGCCATGTCTGAACTGGGGTGGCAGAGTGGGCTAAAGAACGGTGATGGATTAAACCCAGATCTTTTGACTGGGTGTGAGTGTTTGATTGATTCACATGCTCCGTCCATCACCACCCCCTTTTGTACCGCTTTTGGCCGCCATAAGTGTTGCAGGGTATGCTCAGACATGAGTCCCTTGCTCACTGTGCCACTGGATTCAAGCAAGCCGGGCTGAAGACGGCTGGAATGCCAGAAACCGGTCCTTGGAAGCTTGTTTCCGGTCCAGGGAAGACATGGCTTGGCAGTTCGGGCTGGACTGTTTCCATGAGGCACAGGGTCAGACTGATTTGCATATAGCCATGTCTGAACTGGGGTGGCAGAGTGGGCTAAAGAACGGTGATGGATTAAACCCGGATCTTTTGACTGGGTGTGAGTGTTTGATTGATTCAGATGCTCCGTCCATCACCACCCCCTTTTGTACCGCTTTTGGCCGCCATACGTGTGGCAGGGTATGCTCAGACGTGAGTCCCTTGCCCACTTTGCCACTGGATTCAAGCAAGCCGGGCTGAAGACGGCTGGAATGCCGGAAACCAGTCCTCGGAAGCTTGTTTCCGGTCCAGGGAAGACATGGCTTGGCAGTTCGGGCTTGACTGTTCCCATGAGGCACAGGGTCAGACTGATTTGCATATAGCCATGTCTGAACTGGGGTGGCAGAGTGGGCTAAAGAACGGTGATGGATTAAACCCAGATCTTTAGACTGGGTGTGAGTGTTTGATTGATTCAGATGCTCCGTCCATCACCACCCCCTTTTGTACCGCTTTTGGCCGCCATAAGTGTGGCAGGGTATGCTCAGACGTGAGTCCCTAGCTGACTTTGCCACTGGATTCAAGCAAGCCGGGCTGAAGACGGCTGGAATGCCAGAAACCGGTCCTCGGAAGCTTGTTTCCAGTCCAGGGAAGACATGGCTTGGCAGTTCGGGCTGGACCGTTCCCATGAGGCACAGGGTCAGACTGATTTGCATATAGCCATGTCTTAACTGGGGTGGCAGAGTGGGCTAAAGAACGGTGATGGATTAAACCCAGATCTTTTGACTGGGTGTGAGTGTTTGATTGATTCAGATGCTCCGTACATCACCACCCCCTTTTGTACCGCCTTTGGCCGCTATAAGTGTGGCAGGGTATGCTCAGACGTGAGTCCCTTGCTCACTTTGCCACTGGATTCAAGCAAGCCGGGCTGAAAACGGCTGGAATGCCAGAAACCGGTCCTCGGAAGCTTGTTTCCGGTCCAGGGAATACATGGCTTGGCAGTTCGGGCTGGACTGTTCCCATGAGGCACAGGGTCAGACTGATTTGCATATAGCCATGTCTGAACTGGGGTGGCAGAGTGGGCTAAAGAACGGAGATGGATTAAACCCGGATCTTTTGACTGGGTGTGAGTGTTTGGTTGATTCAGATGCTCCGTCCATCACCACCCCCTTTAGTACCGCTTTTAGCCGCCATAAGTGTGGCAGGGTATGCTCAGACGTGAGTCCCTTGCTCACTTTGCCACTGAGCCGGGCTGAAGACGGCTGGAATGCCAGAAACCGGTCCTCGGAAGCTTGTTTCCGGTCCAGGGAAGACATGGCTTGGCAGTTCGGGCTGGACTGTTCCCATGAGGCACAGGGTCAGACTGATTTGCATATAGCCATGTCTGAACTGGGGTGGCAGAGTGGGCTAAAGAACGGTGATGGATTAAACCCAGATCTTTTGACTGGGTGTGAGTGTTTGATTGATTCACATGCTCCGTCCATCACCACCCCCTTTTGTACCGCTTTTGGCCGCCATAAGTGTGGCAGGGTATGCTCAGACGTGAGTCCCTTGCTCACTTTGCCACTGGATTCAAGCAAGCCGGGCTGAAGACGGCTGGAATGCCAGAAACCGGTCCTCGGAAGCTTGTTTCCGGTCCAGGGAAGACATGGCTTGGCAGTTCGGGCTGGACTGTTCCCATGAGGCACAGGGTCAGACTGATTTGCATATAGCCATGTCTGAACTGGGGTGGCAGAGTGGGCTAAAGAACGGTGATGGATTAAACTCAGATCTTTAGACTGGGTTTGAGTGTTTGATTGATTCAGATGCTCCGTCCATCACCACCCCCTTTTGTACCGCTTTTGGCCGCCATAAGTGTGGCAGGGTATGCTCAGACGTGAGTCCCTTGCTCACTTTGCCACTGGATTCAAGCAAGCCGGGCTGAAGACGGCTGGAATGCCAGAAATCGGTCCTCAGAAGCTTGTTTCCGATCGAGGGAAGACATGGCTTGGCAGTTCGGGCTGGACTGTTCCCATGAGGCACAGGGTCAGACTGATTTGCATATAGCCATGTCTGAACTGGGGTGGCAGAGTGGGCTAAAGAACGGTGATGGATTAAACCCAGATCTTTTGACTGGGTGTGAGTGTTTGATTGATTCAGATGCTCCTTCCATCACCACCCCCTTTTGTACCGCTTTAGGCCGCCATAAGTGTGGCAGGGTATGCTCAGACGTGAGTCCCTTGCTCACTTTGCCACTGGATTCAAGCAAGCCGGGCTGAAGACGGCTGGAATGCCAGAAATCGGTCCTCAGAAGCTTGTTTCCGATCGAGAGAAGACATGGCTTGGCAGTTCGGGCTGGACTGTTCCCATGAGGCACAGGGTCAGACTGATTTGCATATAGCCATGTCTGAACTGGGGTGGCAGAGTGGGCTAAAGAACGGTGATGAATTAAACCCAGATCTTTTGACTGGGTGTGAGTGTTTGATTGATTCAGATGCTCCGTCCATCACCACCCCCTTTTGTACCGCTTTTGGCCGCCATAAGTGTGGCAGGGTATGCTCAGACGTGAGTCCCTAGCTGACTTTGCCACTGGATTCAAGCAAGCCGGGCTGAAGACGGCTGGAATGCCAGAAACCGGTCCTCGGAAGCTTGTTTCCGGTCCAGGGAAGACATGGCTTGGCAGTTCGAGCTGGACCGTTCCCATGAGGCACAGGGTCAGACTGATTTGCATATAGCCATGTCTGAACTGGGGTGGCAGAGTGGGCTAAAGAACGGTGATGGATTAAACCCAGATCTTTTGACTGGGTGTGAGTGTTTGATTGATTCAGATGCTCCGTACATCACCACCCCCTTTTGTACCGCTTTTGGCCGCTATAAGTGTGGCAGGGTATGCTCAGACGTGAGTCCCTTGCTCACTTTGCCACTGGATTCAAGCAAGCCGGGCTGAAAACGGCTGGAATGCCAGAAACCGGTCCTCGGAAGCTTGTTTCCGGTCCAGGGAAGACATGGCTTGGCAGTTCGGGCTGGACTGTTCCCATGAGGCACAGGGTCAGACTGATTTGCATATAGCCATGTCTGAACTGGGGTGGCAGAGTGGGCTAAAGAACGGTGATGGATTAAACCCGGATCTTTTGACTGGGTCTGAGTGTTTGGTTGATTCAGATGCTCCGTCCATCACCACCCCCTTTAGTACCGCTTTTAGCCGCCATAAGTGTGGCAGGGTATGCTCAGACGTGAGTCCCTTGCTCACTTTGCCACTGAGCCGGGCTGAAGACGGCTGGAATGCCAGAAACCGGTCCTCGGAAGCTTGTTTCCGGTCCAGGGAAGACATGGCTTGGCATTTCGGGCAGGACTGTTCCCATGAGGCACAGGGTCAGACTGATTTGCATATAGCCATGTCTGAACTGGGGTGGCAGAGTGGGCTAAAGAACGGTGATGGATTAAACCCAGATCTTTTGACTGGGTGTGAGTGTTTGATTGATTCACATGCTCCGTCCATCACCACCCCCTTTTGTACCGCTTTTGGCCGCCAAAAGTGTTGCAGGGTATGCTCAGACATGAGTCCCTTGCTCACTGTGCCACTGGATTCAAGCAAGCCGGGCTGAAGACGGCTGGAATGCCAGAAACCGGTCCTTGGAAGCTTGTTTCCGGTCCAGGGAAGACATGGCTTGGCAGTTCGGGCTGGACTGTTTCCATGAGGCACAGGGTCAGACTGATTTGCATATAGCCATGTCTGAACTGGGGTGGCAGAGTGGGCTAAAGAACGGTGATGGATTAAACCCGGATCTTTTGACTGGGTGTGAGTGTTTGATTGATTCAGATGCTCCGTCCATCACCACCCCCTTTTGTACCGCTTTTGGCCGCCATACGTGTGGCAGGGTATGCTCAGACGTGAGTCCCTTGCCCACTTTGCCACTGGATTCAAGCAAGCTGGGCTGAAGACGGCTGGAATGCCGGAAACCAGTCCTCGGAAGCTTGTTTCCGGTCCAGGGAAGACATGGCTTGGCAGTTCGGGCTTGACTGTTCCCATGAGGCACAGGGTCAGACTGATTTGCATATAGCCATGTCTGAACTGGGGTGGCAGAGTGGGCTAAAGAACGGTGATGGATTAAACCCAGATCTTTAGACTGGGTGTGAGTGTTTGATTGATTCAGATGCTCCGTCCATCACCACCCCCTTTTGTACCGCTTTTGGCCGCCATAAGTGTGGCAGGGTATGCTCAGACGTGAGTCCCTAGCTGACTTTGCCACTGGATTCAAGCAAGCCGGGCTGAAGACGGCTGGAATGCCAGAAACCGGTCCTCGGAAGCTTGTTTCCGGTCCAGGGAAGACATGGCTTGGCAGTTCGAGCTGGACCGTTCCCATGAGGCACAGGGTCAGACTGATTTGCATATAGCCATGTCTGAACTGGGGTGGCAGAGTGGGCTAAAGAACGGTGATGGATTAAACCCGGATCTTTTGACTGGGTGTGAGTGTTTGGTTGATTCAGATGCTCCGTCCATCACCACCCCCTTTAGTACCGCTTTTAGCCGCCATAAGTGTGGCAGGGTATGCTCAGACGTGAGTCCCTTGCTCACTTTGCCACTGAGCCGGGCTGAAGACGGCTGGAATGCCAGAAACCGGTCCTCGGAAGCTTGTTTCCGGTCCAGGGAAGACATGGCTTGGCAGTTCGGGCTGGACTGTTCCCATGAGGCACAGGGTCAGACTGATTTGCATATAGCCATGTCTGAACTGCGGTGGCAGAGTGGGCTAAAGAACGGTGATGGATTAAACCCAGATCTTTTGACTGGGTGTGAGTGTTTGATTGATTCACATGCTCCGTCCATCACCACCCCCTTTTGTACCGCTTTTGGCCGCCATAAGTGTTGCAGGGTATGCTCAGACATGAGTCCCTTGCTCACTGTGCCACTGGATTCAAGCAAGCCGGGCTGAAGACGGCTGGAATGCCAGAAACCGGTCCTTGGAAGCTTGTTTCCGGTCCAGGGAAGACATGGCTTGGCAGTTCGGGCTGGACTGTTTCCATGAGGCACAGGGTCAGACTGATTTGCATATAGCCATGTCTGAACTGGGGTGGCAGAGTGGGCTAAAGAACGGTGATGGATTAAACCCGGATCTTTTGACTGGGTGTGAGTGTTTGATTGATTCAGATGCTCCGTCCATCACCACCCCCTTTTGTACCGCTTTTGGCCGCCATACGTGTGGCAGGGTATGCTCAGACGTGAGTCCCTTGCCCACTTTGCCACTGGATTCAAGCAAGCTGGGCTGAAGACGGCTGGAATGCCGGAAACCAGTCCTCGGAAGCTTGTTTCCGGTCCAGGGAAGACATGGCTTGGCAGTTCGGGCTTGACTGTTCCCATGAGGCACAGGGTCAGACTGATTTGCATATAGCCATGTCTGAACTGGGGTGGCAGAGTGGGCTAAAGAACGGTGATGGATTAAACCCAGATCTTTAGACTGGGTGTGAGTGTTTGATTGATTCAGATGCTCCGTCCATCACCACCCCCTTTTGTACCGCTTTTGGCCGCCATAAGTGTGGCAGGGTATGCTCAGACGTGAGTCCCTAGCTGACTTTGCCACTGGATTCAAGCAAGCCGGGCTGAAGACGGCTGGAATGCCAGAAACCGGTCCTCGGAAGCTTGTTTCCGGTCCAGGGAAGACATGGCTTGGCAGTTCGAGCTGGACCGTTCCCATGAGGCACAGGGTCAGACTGATTTGCATATAGCCATGTCTGAACTGGGGTGGCAGAGTGGGCTAAAGAACGGTGATGGATTAAACCCAGATCTTTTGACTGGGTGTGAGTGTTTGATTGATTCAGATGCTCCGTACATCACCACCCCCTTTTGTACCGCTTTTGGCCGCTATAAGTGTGGCAGGGTATGCTCAGACGTGAGTCCCTTGCTCACTTTGCCACTGGATTCAAGCAAGCCGGGCTGAAAACGGCTGGAATGCCAGAAACCGGTCCTCGGAAGCTTGTTTCCGGTCCAGGGAAGACATGGCTTGGCAGTTCGGGCTGGACTGTTCCCATGAGGCACAGGGTCAGACTGATTTGCATATAGCCATGTCTGAACTGGGGTGGCAGAGTGGGCTAAAGAACGGTGATGGATTAAACCCGGATCTTTTGACTGGGTGTGAGTGTTTGGTTGATTCAGATGCTCCGTCCATCACCACCCCCTTTAGTACCGCTTTTAGCCGCCATAAGTGTGGCAGGGTATGCTCAGACGTGAGTCCCTTGCTCACTTTGCCACTGAGCCGGGCTGAAGACGGCTGGAATGCCAGAAACCGGTCCTCGGAAGCTTGTTTCCGGTCCAGGGAAGACATGGCTTGGCAGTTCGGGCTGGACTGTTCCCATGAGGCACAGGGTCAGACTGATTTGCATATAGCCATGTCTGAACTGGGGTGGCAGAGTGGGCTAAAGAACGGTGATGGATTAAACCCAGATCTTTTGACTGGGTGTGAGTGTTTGATTGATTCACATGCTCCGTCCATCACCACCCCCTTTTGTACCGCTTTTGGCCGCCATAAGTGTTGCAGGGTATGCTCAGACATGAGTCCCTTGCTCACTGTGCCACTGGATTCAAGCAAGCCGGGCTGAAGACGGCTGGAATGCCAGAAACCGGTCCTTGGAAGCTTGTTTCCGGTCCAGGGAAGACATGGCTTGGCAGTTCGGGCTGGACTGTTTCCATGAGGCACAGGGTCAGACTGATTTGCATATAGCCATGTCTGAACTGGGGTGGCAGAGTGGGCTAAAGAACGGTGATGGATTAAACCCGGATCTTTTGACTGGGTGTGAGTGTTTGATTGATTCAGATGCTCCGTCCATCACCACCCCCTTTTGTACCGCTTTTGGCCGCCATACGTGTGGCAGGGTATGCTCAGACGTGAGTCCCTTGCCCACTTTGCCACTGGATTCAAGCAAGCCGGGCTGAAGACGGCTGGAATGCCGGAAACCAGTCCTCGGAAGCTTGTTTCCGGTCCAGGGAAGACATGGCTTGGCAGTTCGGGCTTGACTGTTCCCATGAGGCACAGGGTCAGACTGATTTGCATATAGCCATGTCTGAACTGGGGTGGCAGAGTGGGCTAAAGAACGGTGATGGATTAAACCCAGATCTTTAGACTGGGTGTGAGTGTTTGATTGATTCAGATGCTCCATCCATCACCACCCCCTTTTGTACCGCTTTTGGCCGCCATAAGTGTGGCAGGGTATGCTCAGACGTGAGTCCCTAGCTGACTTTGCCACTGGATTCAAGCAAGCCGGGCTGAAGACGGCTGGAATGCCAGAAACCGGTCCTCGGAAGCTTGTTTCCAGTCCAGGGAAGACATGGCTTGGCAGTTCGGGCTGGACCGTTCCCATGAGGCACAGGGTCAGACTGATTTGCATATAGCCATGTCTGAACTGGGGTGGCAGAGTGGGCTAAAGAACGGTGATGGATTAAACCCAGATCTTTTGACTGGGTGTGAGTGTTTGATTGATTCAGATGCTCCGTACATCACCACCCCCTTTTGTAACGCTTTTGGCCGCTATAAGTGTGGCAGGGTATGCTCAGACGTGAGTCCCTTGCTCACTTTGCCACTGGATTCAAGCAAGCCGGGCTGAAAACGGCTGGAATGCCAGAAACCGGTCCTCGGAAGCTTGTTTCCGGTCCAGGGAAGACATGGCTTGGCAGTTCGGGCTGGACTGTTCCCATGAGGCACAGGGTCAGACTGATTTGCATATAGCCATGTCTGAACTGGGGTGGCAGAGTGGGCTAAAGAACAGTGATGGATTAAACCCGGATCTTTTGACTGGGTGTGAGTGTTTGGTTGATTCAGATGCTCCGTCCATCACCACCCCCTTTAGTACCGCTTTTAGCCGCCATAAGTGTGGCAGGGTATGCTCAGACGTGAGTCCCTTGCTCACTTTGCCACTGAGCCGGGCTGAAGACGGCTGGAATGCCAGAAACCGGTCCTCGGAAGCTTGTTTCCGGTCCAGGGAAGACATGGCTTGGCAGTTCGGGCTGGACTGTTCCCATGAGGCACAGGGTCAGACTGATTTGCATATAGCCATGTCTGAACTGGGGTGGCAGAGTGGGCTAAAGAACGGTGATGGATTAAACCCAGATCTTTTGACTGGGTGTGAGTGTTTGATTGATTCACATGCTCCGTCCATCACCACCCCCTTTTGTACCGCTTTTGGCCGCCATAAGTGTGGCAGGGTATGCTCAGACGTGAGTCCCTTGCTCACTTTGCCACTGGATTCAAGCAAGCCGGGCTGAAGACGGCTGGAATGCCAGAAATCGGTCCTCAGAAGCTTGTTTCCGATCGAGGGAAGACATGGCTTGGCAGTTCGGGCTGGACTGTTCCCATGAGGCACAGGGTCAGACTGATTTGCATATAGCCATGTCTGAACTGGGGTGGCAGAGTGGGCTAAAGAACGGTGATGGATTAAACCCAGATCTTTTGACTGGGTGTGAGTGTTTGATTGATTCAGATGCTCCTTCCATCACCACCCCCTTTTGTACCGCTTTTGGCCGCCATAAGTGTGGCAGGGTATGCTCAGACGTGAGTCCCTTGCTCACTTTGCCACTGGATTCAAGCAAGCCGGGCTGAAGACGGCTGGAATGCCAGAAATCGGTCCTCAGAAGCTTGTTTCCGATCGAGAGAAGACATGGCTTGGCAGTTCGGGCTGGACTGTTCCCATGAGGCACAGGGTCAGACTGATTTGCATATAGCCATGTCTGAACTGGGGTGGCAGAGTGGGCTAAAGAACGGTGATGGATTAAACCCAGATCTTTTGACTGGGTGTGAGTGTTTGATTGATTCAGATGCTCCGTCCATCACCACCCCCTTTTGTACCGCTTTTGGCCGCCATAAGTGTGGCAGGGTATGCTCAGACGTGAGTCCCTAGCTGACTTTGCCACTGGATTCAAGCAAGCCGGGCTGAAGACGGCTGGAATGCCAGAAACCGGTCCTCGGAAGCTTGTTTCCGGTCCAGGGAAGACATGGCTTGGCAGTTCGAGCTGGACCGTTCCCATGAGGCACAGGGTCAGACTGATTTGCATATAGCCATGTCTGAACTGGGGTGGCAGAGTGGGCTAAAGAACGGTGATGGATTAAACCCAGATCTTTTGACTGGGTGTGAGTGTTTGATTGATTCAGATGCTCCGTACATCACCACCCCCTTTTGTACCGCTTTTGGCCGCTATAAGTGTGGCAGGGTATGCTCAGACGTGAGTCCCTTGCTCACTTTGCCACTGGATTCAAGCAAGCCGGGCTGAAAACGGCTGGAATGCCAGAAACCGGTCCTCGGAAGCTTGTTTCCGGTCCAGGGAAGACATGGCTTGGCAGTTCGGGCTGGACTGTTCCCATGAGGCACAGGGTCAGACTGATTTGCATATAGCCATGTCTGAACTGGGGTGGCAGAGTGGGCTAAAGAACGGTGATGGATTAAACCCGGATCTTTTGACTGGGTGTGAGTGTTTGGTTGATTCAGATGCTCCGTCCATCACCACCCCCTTTAGTACCGCTTTTAGCCGCCATAAGTGTGGCAGGGTATGCTCAGACGTGAGTCCCTTGCTCACTTTGCCACTGAGCCGGGATGAAGACGGCTGGAATGCCAGAAACCGGTCCTCGGAAGCTTGTTTCCGGTCCAGGGAAGACATGGCTTGTCATTTCGGGCAGGACTGTTCCCATGAGGCACAGGGTCAGACTGATTTGCATATAGCCATGTCTGAACTGGGGTGGCAGAGTGGGCTAAAGAACGGTGATGGATTAAACCCAGATCTTTTGACTGGGTGTGAGTGTTTGATTGATTCACATGCTCCGTCCATCACCACCCCCTTTTGTACCGCTTTTGGCCGCAATAAGTGTTGCAGGGTATGCTCAGACATGAGTCCCTTGCTCACTGTGCCACTGGATTCAAGCAAGCCGGGCTGAAGACGGCTGGAATGCCAGAAACCGGTCCTTGGAAGCTTGTTTCCGGTCCAGGGAAGACATGGCTTGGCAGTTCGGGCTGGACTGTTTCCATGAGGCACAGGGTCAGACTGATTTGCATATAGCCATGTCTGAACTGGGGTGGCAGAGTGGGCTAAAGAACGGTGATGGATTAAACCCGGATCTTTTGACTGGGTGTGAGTGTTTGATTGATTCAGATGCTCCGTCCATCACCACCCCCTTTTGTACCGCTTTTGGCCGCCATACGTGTGGCAGGGTATGCTCAGACGTGAGTCCCTTGCCCACTTTGCCACTGGATTCAAGCAAGCCGGGCTGAAGACGGCTGGAATGCCGGAAACCAGTCCTCGGAAGCTTGTTTCCGGTCCAGGGAAGACATGGCTTGGCAGTTCGGGCTTGACTGTTCCCATGAGGCACAGGGTCAGACTGATTTGCATATAGCCATGTCTGAACTGGGGTGGCAGAGTGGGCTAAAGAACGGTGATGGATTAAACCCAGATCTTTAGACTGGGTGTGAGTGTTTGATTGATTCAGATGCTCCGTCCATCACCACCCCCTTTTGTACCGCTTTTGGCCGCCATAAGTGTGGCAGGGTATGCTCAGACGTGAGTCCCTAGCTGACTTTGCCACTGGATTCAAGCAAGCCGGGCTGAAGACGGCTGGAATGCCAGAAACCGGTCCTCGGAAGCTTGTTTCCGCTCCAGGGAAGACATGGCTTGGCAGTTCGGGCTGGACCGTTCCCATGAGGCACAGGGTCAGACTGATTTGCATATAGCCATGTCTGAACTGGGGTGGCAGAGTGGGCTAAAGAACGGTGATTGATTAAACCCAGATCTTTTGACTGGGTGTGAGTGTTTGATTGATTCAGATGCTCCGTACATCACCACCCCCTTTTGTACCGCTTTTGGCCGCTATAAGTGTGGCAGGGTATGCTCAGACGTGAGTCCCTTGCTCACTTTGCCACTGGATTCAAGCAAGCCGGGCTGAAAACGGCTGGAATGCCAGAAACCGGTCCTCGGAAGCTTGTTTCCGGTCCAGGGAAGACATGGCTTGGCAGTTCGGGCTGGACTGTTCCCATGAGGCACAGGGTCAGACTGATTTGCATATAGCCATGTCTGAACTGGGGTGGCAGAGTGGGCTAAAGAACGGTGATGGATTAAACCCGGATCTTTTGACTGGGTGTGAGTGTTTGGTTGATTCAGATGCTCCGTCCATCACCACCCCCTTTAGTACCGCTTTTAGCCGCCATAAGTGTGGCAGGGTATGCTCAGACGTGAGTCCCTTGCTCACTTTGCCACTGAGCCGGGCTGAAGACGGCTGGAATGCCAGAAACCGGTCCTCGGAAGCTTGTTTCCGGTCCAGGGAAGACATGGCTTGGCAGTTCGGGCTGGACTGTTCCCATGAGGCACAGGGTCAGACTGATTTGCATATAGCCATGTCTGAACTGGGGTGGCAGAGTGGGCTAAAGAACGGTGATGGATTAAACCCAGATCTTTTGACTGGGTGTGAGTGTTTGATTGATTCACATGCTCCGTCCATCACCACCCCCTTTTGTACCGCTTTTGTCCGCCATAAGTGTTGCAGGGTATGCTCAGACATGAGTCCCTTGCTCACTGTGCCACTGGATTCAAGCAAGCCGGGCTGAAGACGGCTGGAATGCCAGAAACCGTTCTTGGAAGCTTGTTTCCGGTCCAGGGAAGACATGGCTTGGCAGTTCGGGCTGGACTGTTTCCATGAGGCACAGGGTCAGACTGATTTGCATATAGCCATGTCTGAACTGGGGTGGCAGAGTGGGCTAAAGAACGGTGATGGATTAAACCCAGATCTTTTGACTGGGTGTGAGTGTTTGATTGATTCAGATGCTCCGTCCATCACCACCCCCTTTTGTACCGCTTTTGGCCGCCATACGTGTGGCAGGGTATGCTCAGACGTGAGTCCCTTGCCCACTTTGCCACTGGATTCAAGCAAGCCGGGCTGAAGACGGCTGGAATGCCGGAAACCAGTCCTCGGAAGCTTGTATCCGGTCCAGGGAAGACATGGCTTGGCAGTTCGGGCTGGACTGTTCCCATGAGGCACAGGGTCAGACTGATTTGCATATAGCCATGTCTGAACTGGTGTGGCAGAGTGGGCTAAAGAACGGTGATGGATTAAACCCAGATCTTTTGACTGGGTGTGAGTGTTTGATTGATTCAGATGCTCCGTCCATCACCACCCCCTTTTGTACCGCTTTTGGCCGCCATAAGTGTGGCAGGGTATGCTCAGACGTGAGTCCCTTGCTCACTTTGCCACTGGATTCAAGCAAGCCGGGCTGAAGACGGCTGGAATGCCAGAAACCGGTCCTCGGAAGCTTGTTTCCGGTCCAGGGAAGACATGTCTTGGCAGTTCGGGCTGGACTGTTCCCATGAGGCACAGGGTCAGACTGATTTGCATATAGCCATGTCTGAACTGGGGTGGCAGAGTGGGCTAAAGAACGGTGATGGATTAAACCCAGGTCTTTTGACTGGGTGTGAGTGTTTGATTGATTCAGATGCTCCGTCCATCACCACCCCCTTTTGTACCGCTTTTGGCCGCCATAAGTGTGGCAGGGTATGCTCAGACATGAGTCCCTTGCTCACTTTGCCACTGGATTCAAGCAAGCCGGGCTGAAGACGGCTGGAATGCCAGAAACCGGTCCTCGGAAGCTTGTTTCCGGTCCAGGGAAGACATGGCTTGGCAGTTCGGGCTGGACTGTTCCCATGAGGCACAGGGTCAGACTGATTTGCATATAGCCATGTCTGAACTGGGGTGGCAGAGTGGGCTAAAGAACGGTGATGGATTAAACTCAGATCTTTAGACTGGGTTTGAGTGTTTGATTGATTCAGATGCTCCGTCCATCACCATCCCCTTTTGTACCGCTTTTGGCCGCCATAAGTGTGGCAGGGTATGCTCAGACGTGAGTCCCTTGCTCACTTTGTCACTGGATTCAAGCAAGCCGGGCTGAAGACGGCTGGAATGCCAGAAATCGGTCCTCAGAAGCTTGTTTCCGATCGAGGGAAGACATGGCTTGGCAGTTCGGGCTGGACTGTTCCCATGAGGCACAGGGTCAGACTGATTTGCATATAGCCATGTCTGAACTGGGGTGGCAGAGTGGGCTAAAGAACGGTGATGGATTAAACCCAGATCTTTTGACTGGGTGTGAGTGTTTGATTGATTCAGATGCTCCGTCCATCACCACCCCCTTTTGTACCGCTTTTGGCCGCCATAAGTGTGGCAGGGTATGCTCAGATGTGAGTCCCTTGCTCACTTTGCCACTGGATTCAAGCAAGCCGGGCTGAAGACGGCTGGAATGCCAGAAATCGGTCCTCAGACGCTTGTTTCCGATCGAGGGAAGACATGGCTTGGCAGTTCGGGCTGGAACGTTCCCATGAGGCACAGGGTCAGACTGATTTGCATATAGCCATGTCTGAACTGGGGTGGCAGAGTGGGCTAAAGAACGGTGATGGATTAAACCCAGATCTTTTGACTGGGTGTGAGTGTTTGATTGATTCAGATGCTCCGTCCATCACCACCCCCTTTTGTACCGCTTTTGGCCGCCATAAGTGTGGCAGGGTATGCTCAGACGTGAGTCCCTTGCTCACTTTGCCACTGGATTCAAGCAAGCCGGGCTGTGAAGAAATGAAAAATCTTCATTCTCAGGGAATACTTACTAATATAACAAAGAACTTGGCACAGAAGCTGAAAATATGAAAATACATCTTTATTAAATTTTAATAAGTGAGGCTACGTCACCCAGCTGCCTTAACAACTGAATGAGGCAGTCTGAGGAATACAGAGGACAGAGGCCTTTTATATGTTTTAGGGTTACATGACTCAGCACAAAAGTAAGGGGCAGTCCTAGCTTTTGCAAGCATGCAAAAAATCCAACATTCCTTCCTTACAGTTTGACCACTCACATGTTTTCACGACAAAAGCAGGATCATGATGACAAGCCCCTTTTTCAGTTTGTCCAGCCCAAAATCAATCATTGGTTAAACTTACATTTATCATCAGACAGGTCGATCGGACCCATAATAAAAATGGGCACATCCCCATCGTAAATAGGCCATAAAGAAGGAACAGAAACAGATGAGACACAAGCAAGAAAGGTGTATGTGTGTATCATAAACTCAGCAATGTCCTGCTCTTTGATCTCTATCTCTGTGGTAAATAAATAAATAATACCTCTATTTTTGACTGGATATGACAATAACAGATAGCTCAATAAATAAGAGTCAAGATTCGAGGTAGTAGGAGTTTTGCAGGTTTAATACAGCATAAAGGACAGGAACAGGACAACCTGCACGGGAATAGGATGGCAGCGCTGCACAACACTTAATAACAGTACACAAGTATATATACTAAAACAATTGCATTACAGTAGATACAGTAGGCGTAGCAGTGGGAGGGGATTGTAGCAGTCGCGAAAGATAAGGCATGACTGATGCAATAAGAAGGCGTGAACAGGGCGTATACATAGGCATGTGATGTAGACGTAACAGAAGATGTCATAAATGGGGCGGAAACATGGAGGGGGCTACCTGAGGAGCCGGACCTCTAACCTAGTGGTGCACGCAAACTGGCAATGACGTGTTACTAGGAGAAGCTGGGGGCTATGACTTCTGCGCTAGAGGAGGAGACGAAAGTCTGGAGAGTCAGAGCGACATGTACCTAAACATTATCTAGTATCTGATGTTTAGAGAACATGTTGATAGAATCCAAAAGTTATCAGGGTAAAGGCTAACAGACACTAAGACTGGTGCATGCATTATTCTACATGTAGTGCGTGTAAAGGAATATTAAAAGACCATTAATACAGTATTTCTCTTACATGGAGACGTAAAGGCTAGACGATGACTATGATTATTGATGCGATTCAGTAGCTTAGGAATGCAGGGAAGGAGGGCTGGACTGATAACTAGAATCATAACATACTCTTGGCAGACTGGCGGGCAGAGCCAGGCCGAGCCGGGCACTGTGAGGCAGGAAGTAAGTGAAGGGTCAGGGATACAGGTGGGGGCTGTATCGCTCCTCAGCGAGGGCTCAGGAGACTGGAGCTGAATCTGGTGTCCGGGCCCTTTTGAGGCCTAGAAACGGGGACTTTACAATGAAATAACGTGCACACTGAGAAACGTGGCAACGTAGCTTTACATAGGCCTGATATTCGTTGTATTTACGAAAACTGGGAACTGGCATACTAGAGTTGGACACAACTGTAATTGCATCTTTAATCGATCATGGGAATACATATGCATATTAATCATGCACACATAACATAAGATGGGGAACACGTAGGGACACAGAACATGGCAAAATTTACTTTTCCACATTCCCTCCTTGTCACTACGTTTCCATCAGGAAACATCAATATTCATGATACCATCTATCATTTCATACAGTATCATTTGCTCGTCTCGAATTGTCTTGGAACGGGATCTAGGACGGGACTTAGGACTAGGAATACAAGAGGTAGCACAAATGCCGCAAATCGCAGGGCCACATTGTATACAGAGGCAGCAACTGAATATGATCGCTACTGCAATACCTAGAAATGACAATAATTTCCATCCCCAAGCAGAAATTATACTCCAGAGCCAACCGGACCATGTCCAGGTGCCTGGATTCTGGTGTAACTGATGGGCAATTTTATGAAGTCTGGTTATAGCTGAATAAACAGACGGCGCGTTATTAGGAATGAAAATGCAGCAACTAGATCCGATGACTCTACATGCCCCGCCCCTATCGGCCAGTATGACGTCAAGGACGAGACGATTTTGCAAAACTACAAATCTCATAGCAGATTGCTCTTCGGTTAAGTTACCTAGAGCAGAGGCAGTCTCATTCACTACTGCTTCAAGGGTTCTGGTTAACCTACGGATTACCTTACTATTCTGGATAGGGCCTATAAAGAAGAAGAATCCTCTATTAAAGTCTGTATACTGTTCTAGAGCAGTTTCAGTTTGATCAACAATCGGGGACTCGATCTCCCTTCTATGTCTAATGTGTACTAGATGTGTGTTTCTATGATAATCGGATGGGGCTAGGAAAACTGGTGGCAGTAGGAAGGCAATGTAACAGGTTCCATCCCAATCGAGGGGCAGACGAACATATGCGGTCTGACCACAAACAAAATAAGAATGACGTGAAGCTTTGAAAATAGATTTCCCACTGTCACTATACTCGACAATAGTAGTACAATCACTATGTCCTACATGTACGGAACCATTATTTCTAACACATAATTCGCCTTTGACTGGTAGTACTGAAATAGCAGGTAAGTCTGGAGTAGGATCAGACTGAACATTCAGGACCATGAAATTCGAAGAATAATTACCTAAATTATACACTTCATTTTCTAGATCTAACCCGGTTCTGTGGGGAAGACCTTGCTTGTCTGGAAAACATGTACTGTTTAGAAAGGACATATCATTTGAAGATGACGTTAACGTGGACCATGCTCCACACGAACCATTATGTGAACATGGATAAGGAAAGAGTGGCAGAACTCCCTTCGGTGTCTGGAAAGGGGGGAGTCGACCACACACCCAACAATTAGTGGCATTGCTGGTCTGGTGTGAATAATGTAACATACGGATAAATGAATTGTTGCGCATAGCAAGACGATAAGATAGTTCATGAGGAGGCAGATCACTAAACGTGTGCTCTACTGTAGCATTAGAAGACTTATTTACATGAGAAATTGGAAAACATAAATGCAATGCATAGCTCGTGCAGGTAACCATCAAACTCAAAAATAATATGAAACTCAGAAAAACGATACATCGGATTGAGTTTTGACTAACTCTCTCACTATGGGGGTCTATTTCATACATGTCAGAAACCTGTCTAACCGTTTCACCTAGGGGAGGACTTAGACAATTAAACTGGCTGACTTATTTTACTAGACCGGAGCTTACATTTATACTCCTGCTGCGGAGTTTCCTCTAACAGGGAGGGCTTAGTATCAATGTCATTTGCGGGACAGTCCTTGAGAATAGTATTTTGGCAGTCCTTAAAATCCTGGCAATCCTTGGAAATGTTTTTAGGTTTTAGTCCGTGAAATGTTTTAACATGAGACAGGTGGACCCACCCCTTCCTGCCTTCCAGCTTGACGGCAGTACGGGTGGTCAAGAGGACGAGCTTCGGCTCCTTCCAACGAGGCTCCAGCGGACTTGAACGATCAAAATTCCTCACGAGAACCAAGCTCCCTGGAACGATTTCATGCGGTTTCACCTCGGTATTGTCTGGAAATGCGGCGGCAACCTGTGAACGACAAGAGTGTAGGGCAGACATCAAGGAAGCTAGGTAATCTGTCAGCATATTACTGGAAACATCTGTAATACTTCGGGGTCTAGGCGTACCCCACATATTCGGGGGGCGGCCGAATACGACCTCGTAAGGGGACAGACCTGATCTGGAATGTGCGACCATGCGCATATAGAATAGAGCGACTGGCAGAGCTACTAGCCAGTCTACACCTTTCTCTTTACAGACTTTTGCAATGCGGATTTTCAGGGTCTGGTTATGTCTCTCTACGAGACCTGCTGCTTCAGGATGGCGTACACAATGAAACTTCCACTGGTACCCTAACAGAAGGGAAACGTGCTTCATGAGCTCAGATGAGAATGGCTGGCCGTTATCAGAATACACGACCCTAGGGAGTCCATAGCGGGGGAAGAATTCACGAACCAACTGCTTGGCAGTGGTCGCGGCTGTGTAATCTGGGACTGGATATGCTTCTGTCCACCTGGACAAGGCACATACAACTACAAGGACATATTTGAAACCTCGACATCGCTCCATCTGAATGTAATCCATCTGGAGGACTTCGAAAGGGTGGTCAGGGGGCTGGAATCCACCTTGTTCCACCGGGACACTTTTACCTGGATTGAATTGACAACATATCATACAGGTACGGACTCTCTGCTTGGCTGCAGCTCGTAAATGCTTGTTGAACCAAATGTTCTGGATACTGTCTAACATAGCTTTTTCTCCTAAATGTGCAGGACTATGTGCGGTATTAATAATGACTTGAACCATTGAGTCGGGGAGCAACCATGTGGCTTTTCCCTTCGTCAACCATCCTTGATCTGTCTGGACCCCTCCTTGTTCGGACCATTTCTTGATTTCATCGGGAGTAGCATGTGACTGGATGTCTATGATATCTTGAGTGGGGTCCTTAACTGTCATACATGTAGTCGGATCTGGAGTGAATGTCGGTGTCTTGTTAACTGGTATGTCTGGTGTCTGTGCTGTAAGCTTGGCTGTTCGATCTGCTAGATCATTACCTTGAGAAATAATGTCAGTGACTTTCGTATGTGCTTTGCACTTCATGATAGCGATAGCTGTCGGTAAATGTATTGCATCTAACAGAGCTTGAATGAGGAGACCATGCTGAATCTTGGTTCCATGAGAAGTCATGAAACCTCTCTCCTGCCAGAGCACTCCGAAGTCATGTACAACTCCGAATGCGTAGCGTGAATCTGTATAAATATTAACTTTCAGGTTCTTGGCGTGTATGCAGGCTTGAGTCAGAGCAACTAGCTCTGCTGCTTGAGCAGACAGAGTGTCAATACGGTGTGTCTCTATAACTTTAGTGTCAGTAGTCACTGCATACGCGGCTACTAGATCTCCTGTACTTGTTCTCATACATGAACCATCCACATAAAGCGTCAGGTCGGGATCTGGTAATGGAATGTCTGTCAAATCTTGTCTTGGCTTTGTCATGGTGTTAACTACTTCCACACAGTCATGTGTGGCCGGATTTGAAGTAACTGACGGTAACAGTGTAGCGGGATTTAGAACGTTGCAGCGTCTGATTTCTATGTGTGGCTGGAACAGTGTCAATTCATAACCTGTCAAACGTGCAATAGTCAAGTGCTGAGTCTGTGTTCGGTTTAAAAGAACTTCCACGGAGTGTGGAACCTGTACTGTCAGGGAATGTCCTAATACTATGGAATCACTTTATCTAATAGCTAGTGCTGTGGCTGCAACTGACTTGAGGCACGCAGGCAGAGCCTGGGCTACTGGATCTAGTGTGCTCGAAAAATAAGCACAAGGCTTGTATTGTCCTGCTTGATCTTGTGTGAGGACAGATAATGCTGTACCGTCACGTTCTGTGACAAAAAGTGTAAAAGGCTTACTGTAGTTCGGTGTTGCTAGAACAGGAGCTTGACATAAGGCTTTCTTTAATTCATTAAAACTAAGTGTATGTTCAGATGTCCAAGGGAGAACAGTCGATACGGCTGCCTCCTGTGTCGTTAACTGTATCAGTGGCTTGGCTAGAAATGCATACTGAGGAATCCATTGTCTGCAATAAGAAGTAAGGCCGATAAAGGCACGTACCTCCTTCTGGGTCTTGGGCTGAGGAAGACTCGCTATTAACTGGATACGGTCAGGTGTCAACTGCCTACCCCACTTGGACAGTAAGTGGCCTAAGTAGATCACTTGCTGGACACAGAATTGAAGCTTCGAAGGGGACACCTTGTGCCCCATCTCGGCTAGAAAATACAGAACTGTGAGTGATGCTCGCTCGCAAGCACGTTCAGAACGGGCTGTGATCAGTAGATCATCGACATACTGGAGCAGGGCAGTGTCAGTTGGCATGTGAATATTGTCTAGTTGTCTCTTAAGTGCTTGACTGTAAATACTAGGACTTTCTGTGAAACCTTGAGGAGCTCGTGTAAATTTATAGCTCCTTCCGTTTAAACAAAAACCGAAAAGGTACTGGCTGTCTGGATGAATGGGGACACTGAAAAATGCATTTTTGAGGTCTATGACTGTAAAAAATGTGGCTTCAGAATCAATGGCTGTCAATAAGGAAGAAATATCTGGGACTACTGGGTACTGGGGAATGATACATTTATTAAGTTCTCGAAGGTCAATCACTAATCGATATACTGGGGGTGCATTTGGATCAGTACGTTTCATGACTGGAATGATAGGAGAATTACATACATTGGAGTCAGTTTCTACAACTACTCCTTGAGCCATAAGCTCGTCAATAATTTTGGATAAGGCTGCTACAGCCTCAGGTGGCAGTCTGTACTGTCTGATTCGTGGTAACACTACACCTTGTTTGAGAGTCACACGATGGGGTGTGATTTGCATAAAACCGACATCAGTTGGACCTTGTGCCCATAGATGCTGGGGGACATTCAGTAATCTTGGATCAAAATCTCGTAAAACATAGTGACCCTTGAAGTCACGTAAAAACAAACGTATTCCCTCTGGGGAACAACAAATAACTGCACCTAATTCTTTCAGTGTCTTAATGCCTAGCAAATTTTCTGGACATGACTTAGTAAGTAACAGATCAGTAGTTCGGGACAATGGACCTACTTCTAGAGTAACTGGTTTTGATATCTCGTTTACAATAGGCTTTCCTGAGAATCCAAGGGAAACATTTCTTGAGCCTGAGAGCGGAGCCCCTGGAACCTCGTCGTGACTAATAGTCGTCCTACTTGCCCCTGTATCAATCAAAAACTTTCTGTCTTTCCCTAATACTTGACTGTGAACATAGGGACCCTCTTGATCTACAGGTATCTCGATGAGAGGCAAGCCTACCTCCCTCTCTAGGCTGTTTCATGAATACTGCTGATACTCTGGATACTCGGACTGTGCATACTGGTACATCTGCTGTGTAACATGCTGTGTTGCAGCAATAGGCTGCGGTGCTGGAACTGTCTGTTGTACATTCTGTGGCTGAGAAGTCTGTGAAACTTGTTCTTGTCTAGGCGGACGTGGTCTTTCTTTAGTCTTACCGGTAGCTATATTGTGTTTCAGAACTGCACACTCGTTTATAAAATGACCTGGCTGTTTACAATAATTGCAGTTCCCTTTAACGGGAGCTGCAGGATGACTGGCTTGATTCGGACCCCTCTTCTGACTGTCTTGAGGAACAGATTGTGCAACTAGTACTTTCATTTTCGTGTCTTTCATACGTTTCCTTTCATGATCTTGTTCTTCTCTGATTCTATTCTGGTGGTACTGGAGCATCTGAAGCATTTGAGACGGAGTATTAGCTTGCCAAGTACTTTCGACTTTCAAAACTCGATTCTTAACTTGTGGACTCGAATTCTCGACTAGTTTAGTAACAAAAAGATGAGGGTATGACTCGCTACTTGTCCTGAGACCACTGTTAATGCTAAAGCATTTCTCAAATCTGGAATAAAAATCACTAGTGTCTTCGTCTTGTTTCTGTTTACAGGCTGAGATTGCATCCCAGTCTTCCTTTTTAGTGGCTAATAACCTAGGCAAAACTTGTATTAATAATTCTGGTAATTCTTTACATTTGTCTCCAAGACCGGTACCTGGTACACGTATCTTATCTTCAGCTTCTAGAGCTGTCCAATCGATCTTTTTCTCTCCCACCTCCCAATCTTTTTCCTTGAGTTTTTCATATATGCCCGCAGGCAACAGGACTTTTAACATTTTAATTATATCTGGATACGTGTATTCTCCCTTACGGAGCATGTCTTTTAATTCTCGGTGGAACCCTGCTGGATCTTTGTCGTGACAGGGAATTAATTTCTTCATTTCTAAGAGTTCCATCTTGGTAACTGGGGTGTAAACAAATACTCGTTGCATTTCACCACCCGCTGTCCTAACTGGATGTACTTCTCGTAACGGATTCTGTCTGTCTATGTAAAATGGTTTACTTTCTGGGGGTGAGACGTGAACAAAATGCGGGTTCAGAAACGTTCTATATTTATGGCGTTGTTCTAGAATGACACTAATTAAATCGGTACCTAAACCTTTCCATCTATACTGGAGTAACTCGTTCAGAATATCATGTAACGGACCTGGATCAGAATGTTGACCCTCATACAGTGTAATGAGGTGCTGGATCATATACATACCCACCAGTCGCTGCTCGGCTGGGGGCAGTTTCAGAAACATTTGGGCCACTATTTCGTCTGGAAAAGTGGTAGAATCAGTAATCCATCGGACTGCTGATCGGGCTAGTTCTTGTTCATGCATAGTACTGAGTTCACTATAACCAATTCGTGATTTCAGAATGTGATCGGTAGCTTGAAATACTTGTTCTAGAGAACCTTGCTCTGGTGCTGGATGACGAAAGACTTCCTTGTGTTCCAGGCGTGAATGTCGGTCTGGAAATCTAGATTTACCTACATACGCTATTCTGGCGGTATTCTCGTCCTCTACCTCTTCAGTAGAAGAGTCATTTTCTTTCTCGCTGACTTGTGCTTCTTTGCGTTGTTCGTGTAACCTTATTATTTCTTTACGTATTTTCTTGTACATACTCTCTATACTGCTGATGGTTCTGTGCTTACCCTCGGCTATATTATCACTCCACCTTGTCAGGACTTTCATTTCGGTCTGATCTTTAGTCGGGGAATCTTGTTCCCGTATTAAACAATTAATTAGAAACTTTAATAGCATGAGCTGAATCTCGGCTTTCCTTTGAGACATGGCTTTGCCAATACTTTCTGGATCTTGTCCAGTACGAATGAAACGATACATTCTGTCTAGATCTTCTTTCATATTCGGTAGGGTGACCAAATACTCGGACACCTGCCTTATACGTACGGAATATATAACCATACTATCCTCGCCTGGAACTGGATCATAACAGCATTCAGTAAGAGCTCGCCTGATTTCTGCAATGGACTGATATTTGGGCGTACGCTGTAACGCACGTTCATGTAACTCGACTGCTCCTAGACGTCTACTTGGCGGCTGGGTACCAGGAGGACCTCCTCCTGCGGCCCCTATACTGGAATCATCGACTGATACTCTTCGTGCTGGCAGAGTGACTGATGTGGCGGGGATTTGTACTACGGGCTGGACCGGGGGTACCGTAACAGGTACTGCAACAGGTGCCCCGGTAACTGGAGGAGCAGGAATTGCATTATTTACAGGAGCTGGCGGAACAGGATTAGCATATTCTGGGACTGTGTCGTCCAAATAGGACGAGAGAAAAATATCAGCTGCGGTCGGTTTGTGACGTAGCTTGGTCGGAACTAATGGCGGCGGAAAATTACTGGATGCCTCCGGGGTCGCTTTTGGCAAGCCCTCGGCAAGAAGAGGATACATACCCTTAATAAGGGCATTCCTCTGTCTGTCTGACTGTTCGGTTTTAACTCGTTCACCTATCTCGATTAGTTCCCTTTCTTGGGCTCTTTCTGCGGATTCCCTACTTAATTCTGACTTCCTGATTTCTTTTTCGGTTCTTTTATGAGATTCTTTGCGCCATAACTCGATGGCATCTTTCTGTGACTGTCTGGCTTTCTTTTTCCATAATGATTCTTCTACTCGCATAATGCACTCGGCATCCCACGTACCTGATACGGGCCATCTATACTTCTCCTCTAATTCCTTGGTGTACTCCACCCATAAATCTAGATATAATATGGCGCTTATGCCATGCTTTTGATACATAAAGTGACCTGGACTGTCCCTAGGAGGGACAGGAACTGCTTCTTCTAACAGACCTTTTCTAGTTCTTAACTGACGTAATTTGGAAAACAATGGCATGACTGGGCTGGAGTCTAGACACAATACAATACACAATGAACACAAAAATGACTTTGAAAAACACCACTTTCACACCACGACATTAAAATACATGAATGACATTTAAAATAACAGTTCGGACAGAATACTACCTGGAATACTGAAAACAGAATACATGAATTTCTCGAGAACAGAACGGACTTAGAACAGAAACTAGATGCACTGCTAAAACAGTACGAAACTTACCGGTCTCATAAAGAGACACGTCAGGACCCGCATCCACCTAGGTGGACACTTCGTGTTGGATCTGTGTACCCCAAACCCACGGACCAGAGACAATGCAATTGACCCTGTCTAGATACTACCCCAGCAACGGTACTCACCGGGCAGCAAGAACGGAAGGCCTCGGACTGGACTGGACTGCTACGACGCCGGACGGACGAACTTCGGACTTCAGTTACGGGTGGGCCTCCGGATACCTCGGACCTTGGACTCTCGGCTTGGGCTCTGGTCGGGACTTGCCGCGTTCCTCCACCGCCTCGTCTGGATGCTGGACCGCAACCTCCGTCTCCTCCGTGGGCCTGAGGGATACTTGAAGCAGAAATATCTGCACGTGCACGGTATGGTTCCGTCACGGCTGCAGAGGATCAGGGGGCCCGCGTGGCTTCTCCGGCGCGTGGGGAAAGGGCAAGTCCCTATTCGGGCGCCATTATGTGGTAAATAAATAAATAATACCTCTATTTTTGACTGGATATAACAATAACAGATAGCTCAATAAATAAGAGTCAAGATTCGAGGTAGTAGGAGTTTTGCAGGTTTAATACAGCATAAAGGACAGGAACAGGACAACCTGCACGGGAATAGGATGGCAGCGCTGCACAACACTTAATAACAGTACACAAGTATATATACTAAAACAATTGCATTACAGTAGATACAGTAGGCGTAGCAGTGGGAGGGGATTGTAGCAGTCGCGAAAGATAAGGCATGACTGATGCAATAAGAAGGCGTGAACAGGGCGTATACATAGGCATGTGATGTAGACGTAACAGAAGATGTCATAAATGGGGCGGAAACATGGAGGGGGCTACCTGAGGAGCCGGGACCTCTAACCTAGTGGTGCGCGCAAACTGGCAATGACGTGTTACTAGGAGAAGCTGGGGGCTATGACTTCTGCGCTAGAGGAGGAGACGAAAGTCTGGAGAGTCAGAGCGACATGTACCTAAACATTATCTAGTATCTGATGTTTAGAGAACATGTTGATAGAATCCAAAAGTTATCAGGGTAAAGGCTAACAGACACTAAGACTGGTGCATGCATTATTCTACATGTAGTGCGTGTAAAGGAATATTAAAAGACCATTAATACAGTATTTCTCTTACATGGAGACGTAAAGGCTAGACGATGACTATGATTATTGATGCGATTCAGTAGCTTAGGAATGCAGGGAAGGAGGGCTGGACTGATAACTAGAATCATAACATACTCTTGGCAGACTGGCGGGCAGAGCCAGGCCGAGCCGGGCACTGTGAGGCAGGAAGTAAGTGAAGGGTCAGGGATACAGGTGGGGGCTGTATCGCTCCTCAGCGAGGGCTCAGGAGACTGGAGCTGAATCTGGTGTCCGGGCCCTTTTGAGGCCTAGAAACGGGGACTTTACAATGAAATAACGTGCACACTGAGAAACGTGGCAACGTAGCTTTACATAGGCCTGATATTCGTTGTATTTACGAAAACTGGGAACTGGCATACTAGAGTTGGACACAACTGTAATTGCATCTTTAATCGATCATGGGAATACATATGCATATTAATCATGCACACATAACATAAGATGGGGAACACGTAGGGACACAGAACATGGCAAAATTTACTTTTCCACATCTCGATCAGCAAAAGGGCAAGAACTGGTTTGGCAAGGTCAGCTTCAGGCAGTAGGGTCAGTTCATTTCAGGTCAAACAGGGGTCAGCTAAAGTCATCGGCCTATGTGAGAGCAACCACAAAATGGCTGCCATGCACAAAATGGAACCCAAGGGTTCAGAACGAAATCGTAAAATACACAGTGAATCCATCAATGTAACATGACGGAAACACTCATGCTTGCTGAGCTCACTGTTTACGGTTCCTGTTACCAAAATCGTAACAGAACCACGACCTTTATGACCCAGGTTCAGAATTCACGGAACCTCAGAGAGTCCTTTTGCCCTTACATAGGCAATAACCTAAACTCACGTCGATCTGAATCCAGGTCTATATTCATCAGATCATCAAGATGTTGCTGGAGCATAATCCTATTATTTAGCAACTCTCTCGGGACAGGTCTCCTTACACACGTAGTAGCACAAAGGCCGCATATGGCAGGACAAAATAAGGAATACCTCTATCTGTAGTATGTGGCATAAGACCATACACCCAACAATTAGTGATGTTCACTACAAACTGGTGTTGATGCAAAAGCTGTACAAAGGGATTATTAATAACTCTGATCTCCTAACCAGTTCATGTTCAGGTAAAGTATGGAAAGAATGCAAAGAAGTAGTAGTAGGAAAAGACATAGGTTGGGATGTGGGTACAGATGTGAATTGGGTAGCAAAAAAAAAAAAAACAATCCCACCCATAGAAGGCAATGTCATGTTTAAAAACACTAAAAAACACGTTGTTAAGAACATATAGACAACAGGAGAAAGTAGTGACCACTATTACAAACAAAATCATAATTTTTCACAACCCTAAGCAAAAAGTAAATCCTAAAATCATCTAGTAACATTTTTAGGGCTCCTATGCATTTCGGTAATTTATCATATGTTCAGGTGAAACAGTGGTGATCCTTATTAATGCTCTCAGATGAAAAGGGATACTCTTCCACAGAGAATGGACTTTATTCTGCTTTTACTAAAC
This sequence comes from Lissotriton helveticus, assembly GCF_964261635.1. NCBI lineage: Eukaryota > Metazoa > Chordata > Amphibia > Caudata > Salamandridae > Lissotriton > Lissotriton helveticus. The sequence goes on from NC_136068.1 coordinate 769,475,135, forward strand.
AGAATACTAAAACAATGCCAGCAAAACAGCAAAAATTAGTCTCCTAACACCTATTATATGCAATCGCACGGAAACCACTTGTGAAACCAACTATGCCCAGAGTCCGTTCAAAAAGCCTCTCTGGCAGGCTTCTATTGTCCATCAAATCTTCTTTTGTTGTTTTCTTCCGCATGGGCCTCTTCATTCAAGCCTTTCATGTAAATGGTGCTTCTCAGTATCCGTTGGAGTGCCCTCCTGGCAAACACTCAATGCTCACTTAAAAGTCTCAATTTCTCAATGTAGTGCACCAGTATCTCTCCTCTGCGGCAGACACTACAGATAGCATGACCTTCATTGATCATGGGCACAAATCATCTCGTGCAGACCCGGGGCCATTCTCAGACTCCAACACTCATCATTCAGTGTCAGAGGATGCTCAGGCTGCTCTTTCATGGGCACCAGAATGGAGTGCCTTTTGCCAATCTTGGATCCTCCGGTGCACTGCACTTCCGTTGAAGCAAAGGAAAAAGGGGGGTGCGTGGCCAAAACTCAGGCCAAGGGGCTCAAGGGACTGCACACTGTCAGAGGTTAACCAGCACATGACAGGCGCTATTTTTGCACTGAAATTCTGGTTCTGTGGCAAAACCAGCTCCTCCTTCTTTTCTGATGTTGAACGCCTTCTGATGAAGCAAGTGCGATGCTTTAAACAGTTCGTTGTATAACAAAAGGACTGAAAACAGGTGGCCTGCAATCTTCAAAGGAGTGGCCATACGCCATGGGACAATTTTGGTCTAGAATACACTGTCATTCTCAAAAAGCAATACAAATATAAAGTCAGTAGGCAAAACAGTGCCTCTAGGCTGTTCAATTGGGTTTCCGTGTGAGAGCATATCCTCCATCATCTAAGGGTAGTTAGCGACATGGGAATTCTATCTGAATGGGTGTCCTCACACATAGTGGCATCGTCTAATGGGGCAAACACATTTTATCTCAATGATTACATATAGGTGTTCCTAAATTCCTCATCTAGAACATCTCAAAAGAAAAATCGCATAATGCAGATTATCGGGGAAAACAGTCTGGTTATGCAAAAGGGAATTATACATAAGATGGGGGTCCATGGTACATTACTGCAATCTGAAAGTGTGAACCTGAGCAATACACTAATAATAATAAAAGCTGACTGGTGAAAGGAATAGGGAAAAGAGAATTGGGACTAGGACACAGCTAAAATCCCCAATGACTAGGCACGATGCGCTTGGGTGATAGTCAGGCATGTGACACAATACCAAGAGTATGGGTGATACCCAAAAAAAATAACAATAGTATACAAATTTAACTCTACCACTGGCCGCTACACCATATACGGTAATCTCAGCTAATGTTCCAGTTCCTTCTTCAGGGAAAAATTGAAACCTGGTTTCCTTTACGGTACAGAGCCATATACTACTTAGGAAACAGAATAAGACTGACTAATGTAATATAGAAATTAGGTCACCATGTACAAGAGTCACAAATCAGATATACTCGCTGTAAAATAATAGCATATATAAATGAGCGGTGACGCATAATACTGTGTCAGGTTTAAAATCCTTACCCTCCTTTTTGACAGTCAATCACCAATTAGTGGATATCTGCTGTCAAATACAACTTTCAGACACACAGAACCAGCAAGAACAATTCATGATAGAACCAAATACACAAACATGAAAAACTCATGGACATTTCTTTCCAAAGGAGTTGCGCAAAAAAACCCATCTCATTTCAACCAACCAAACTCACGTGTCTTGTTAGGCTTAAAATCCCCCAGAGCAATCCATGAATGATCTGTGAGCAGAAGCAAAAAGAAAAAAATACACAGCACACAAAAGAGAGACATTTCTCATAATAAACAGACATCAATTATAACTTTTAAGCAGAAGACAAAACATGATACACATTAACAAACACAAAAATAAATTTCCATTACTTAACTGTTACCATCTTGTCAGTCATCTTGCAACATGAAGTCCTTTTAACTTTCCAAAAGTACAATTCTTTCACTGACACTCCATGTTAGCCTTGCCCCACAAGTCGTTCTCACTTGGGCATGTAGCCTTCAACATTTAAATAAAGAGCTTCCTCTTATTTTCTGTCTAAAACTTAATGCAATGCCTCATTTTCTGTCAAAAATAAAAGCAAGTAGCGGACATCATTTTTTAGAGCAGAAATACAAATGTATCATTTCTGCAGAGCATTTAGCATGTGTTGGGACTTTTAAAGAAACCTTTTTCATATTTTTCCCTTTGGAATTAAGTTCTTTAATTTTGTGGAGAAACCAGAAACCCTTCCTTTTAGAGGCCTGTTTAGCAAGGTCATTCTGCATTTCACAGAGACAAGTCCTAATTTAAAAGGTCACAAATGTCAACATGACAGCCTTCTTTCATTGTTTACAGGGAAACCAAAGATAGCATCTTAGCGCAACTTGAGCAGCCTGTTCTCCTAGCCCACAGCTTCTGCTCATTGTGAGGCTGACAAAGACAGAAGGCCTACTACATTTACTGTGAATGATTCACAGAACCTAATAACACACATACCAGTTTTTAGAACAAATGCTTGTTGCAATGGTACTCATTTCAGCAACCTTAATTGGATTTCACTGGGCCATTTAAAAGTAAACCCAAATGGGGACAACCTGCAAATTTGTATTATACCTAAATGTATGCATTTACTGAAGCCTAAAGCACTTTAAAGCTATTAAAAATGGCAAGAATGCTGTTTTAAATGGTCTATTTTACCTAAATTCGACTTTGATATTAGGGGCACTTAAAAATAAATATCCTATAATTATGTTACATATTAATCATCCTAAGAATGTTTTTTACAAATTACAGAGATTTTTAATCAGACATATCCCATGTAAATGTTTAGAAAACTGAGTTTTTTACGCCTGCGCTAAGTGAAATTTCATATGCTAATGTTCTCATTATGCGGTATAGCACAACTTAAATTAAATTTTAATGCTAGGATGTCATAGTATGAGCATTAAGCTTCATGAATAGTAAAAAACGAATTTTGTAGCACTTATTTTTAATAATTATTTTTCATAATTTAATAATTATTTTTAATAAACCCAATTTTTTTGATAATTCCACATATAAAAGCAAGCTGCATCTCTTGCCTATCATTTTAGACGCACTCATTTACAAGCCTAAGCACAGACGCCTAACTTGAAACATGACAAAATGTTTGCGCCACTTTTTATCTTTTTTTTTTTTTAAAGGACAATTTTATTTAGCAACAGACCCCATAATATGCTTACAAAAATGCTTAAAGAAAAAAAAACCCTACTTGGAATGCCTTAACCTTAGTTTTGGAACCTTTTGATTCTGAAATGCAAGTATTCACCTGTGTCTAACTAAATACTCCTGTTTATTTAGCTTGTCTCTCAGCATTGTAACATGAGCACAAATGGCAGTCTTTTTCAAACGAAAAGACATAAATGCATGTTCTATAATATACTTCTGAGTTCAGCAAGACTTTACTTCAGCTGAAGAGTGTTTGCCTGTTAATATCTGATGCAATATTTGTAAGCAAAAAATACTATAAGCTTGTTTTCCTACAAAACACACCATTTTCGTTTTTGAGGCTTCTTTATTCCTAGTCTATGTGAATTTTTAATTTTATTATTTTAAACATTTAGACATTTTGCGCGCCATGCATTTCGTGAATAGTGCCATCGCTATTCACTTACAAAAGTTGCACTAATGAGAAAACCATATAGACATTTAAACACACATTTAACCCACATATCCATACTTAGGACAGAAACAAAGGACAGCCCACAGACTGTACTTAAACCAACCCATTTGCAAATACTAGTTGTAAGTCATATTTACAAGAAACGCATCTCAATTGTGTTTCAAAAGACTGCAAAAACAGCCCAACAGACTGATGTATGTCCAAGAAGCGAAAATACACTCAATTCACTAGCTTTGGCTAGCAGAACACCACACAAAATCGTTCTGCATATCTTTGTTTATAAAACTGCGCAGAACAAAGGATCCTTGTTTTGTATTATGTCATATTTTAAATCCCTGGGGATACAAAATCACCAAGGAAGAAATATGTTTTTTAATCTAAACCTATTTAGATATTCCCTTTAGGGGAAGCCGGCTAATCCAAACGTATACAAAGTTGGCCAACACAAAGCTCCAAATTTGCTAAGATCAGGCATCTTATAGCTCACTAATCTAGCTTCAAACTTCAAGGGGCTATCGCTATCGATACACTCGTAAATATACAAGACCCTCGGTTTTTGAAAATTGCAATCTTCAAATAAAAACTAAGGACCAAACAAACTAAGAACCACCAAACTAAGGACCAAGGAACAAAGGACTGGGAGCGACCCACTTATACTTAACTCTTACTTTTACTAATCAAAAGGTTATCCAAATTCTAACTGTCAAGTTCTACATGACCTAATGGTCTTTTTAAGAATACTCACGCCAAAAAGGTTCTCAGTCAGGAGTGACATCATGTGGAGGATCAAAATCAGGAAGATCAGAAATATACTGGGCTGCAGAATCAAAGAATCTCCAGAATCCCTGTGCACAGAGTACCTTCTTAGTAGAATCCTGTTCTGTCCTCCTCAGTAGATTTCAGTCTCCTGACAAGATCACTCCCACAGAAAGCCACTTCTCTGATGAGCCCCGCGTTGGCTGCGCCATTTGAAGAAATGAAAAATCTTCATTCTCAGGGAATACTTACTAATATAACAAAGAACTTGGCACAGAAGCTGAAAATATTAAAAGACATCTGTATTAAATTTTAATAAGTGAGGCTACGTCACCCAGCTGCCTTAGCAACTGAATGAGGCAGTCTGAGGAATACAGAGGACAGAGGCCTTTTATATGTTTTAGGGTTACATGACTCAGCACAAAAGTAAGGGGCAGTCCTAGCTTTTGCAAGCATGCAAAAATCCAACATTCCTTCCTTACAGTTTGACCACTCACATGTTTCCACGACAAAAGCAGGATCATGATGACAAGCCCATTTTTCAGTTTGTCCAGCCCAAAATCAATCATTGGTTAAACTTACATTTTTCATCAGACAGGTCGATCGGACCCATAATAAAAACGGGCACATCCCCATCGTAAATAGGCCATAAAGAAGGAACAGAAACAGATGAGACGCAAGATAGAAAGGTGTGTGCGTGTATCATAAACTCAGCAATGTCCTGCTCTTTGATCTCTATCTTGATCAGCTAAAGGGCAAGAACTGGTTTGGCAAGGTCAGCTTCAGGCAGTAGGGTCAGTTCATTTCAGGTCAAACAGGAGTCAGCTAAAGTCATCGGCCTATGTGAGGGCAACCACAAAATGGCTGCCATGCACAAAATGGAACCCAAGCGTTCAGAACGAAATCGTCAAATACACAGTGAATCCATCAATGTAACATGACGGAAACACTCATGCTTGCTGAGCTCACTGTTTACGGTTCGCTGTTACCAAAATCATAACAGAACCACGACCTTTATGACCCAGGTTCAGAATTCACGGAACCTCAGCTGAAGACAGCTGGAATGCCAGAAACCAGTCCTCGGAAGCTTTTTTCTGGTCTAGGGAAGACATGGCTTGGCAGTTCGAGCTGGACTGTTCCCATGAGGCACAGGGTCAGACTGATTTGCATATAGCCAAGTCTGAACTGGGGTGGCAGAGTGGGCTAAAGAACCGTGATGGATTAAACCCAGATCTTTTGACTGGGTGTGAGTGTTTGATTGATTCAGATGCTCCATCCATCACCACCCCCTTTTGTACCGCTTTTGTCCACCATAAGTGTGGCAGGGTATGCTCAGACGTGAGTCCCTTGCTCACTTTGCCACTGGATTCAAGCAAGCCGGGATGAAGACGGCTGGAATGCCAGAAACCGGTCCTCGGAAGCTTGTTTCCGGTCCAGGGAAGACATGGCTTGGCAGTTCGGGCTGGACTGTTCCCATGAGGCACAGGGTCAGACTGATTTGCATATAGCCATGTCTGAACTGGGGTGGCAGAGTGGGCTAAAGAACGGTGATGGATTAAACCCAGATATTTTGACTGTGTGTGAGTGTTTGATTGATTCAGATGCTCCGTCCATCACCACCCCCTTTTGTACCACTTTTGGCCGCCATAAGTGTGGCAGGGTATGCTCAGACGTGAGTCCCTTGCTCACTTTGCCACTGGATTCAAGCAAGCCGGGCTGAAAACGGCTGGAATGCCAGAAACCGGTCCTCTGAAGCTTGTTTCCGGTCCAGGGAAGACATGGCTTGGCAGTTCGGGCTGGACTGTTCCCATGAGGCACATGGTCAGACTGATTTGCATATAGCCATGTCTGAACTGGGGTGGCAGAGTGGGCTAAAGAATGGTGATCGATTAAACCCAGAATTTTTGACTGGGTGTGAGTGTTTGATTGATTCAGATGCTCCGTCCATCACCACCCCCTTTTGTACCGCTTTTGGCCACCATAAGTGTGGCAGGGTATGCTCAGGCGTAAGTCCCTTGCTCACTTTGCCACTGGATTCAAGCAAGCCGGGCTAAAGACGGCTGGAATGCCAGAAACCGGTCCTCGGAAGCTTGTTTCCGGTCCCGGGAAGACATGGCTTGGCAGTTCGGGCTGGACTGTTCCCATGAGGCACAGGGTCAGACTGATTTGCATATAGCCATGTCTGAACTGGGGAGCCAGAGTGGGCTAAAGAACGGTTATGGATTAAACACAGATCTTTTGACTGGATGTGAGTGTTTGATTGATTCAGATGCTCCGTCCATCACCACCCCCTTTTGTACCGCTTTTGGCCGCCATAAGTGTGGCAGGGTATGCTCAGACTTGAGTCCCTTGCTCATGTCTGAGCATACCCTGCCACACTTATGGCGGCCAAAAGCGGTACAAAAGAGGGTGGTGATTGACGGAGCATCTGAATCAATCAAACACTCACACCCAGTCAAAAGATCTGGGTTTAATCCATCACCGTTCTTTAGCCCACTCTGCCACCCCAGTTCAGACATGGCTATATGCAAATCAGTCTGACCCTGTGCCTCATGGGAACAGTCCAGCCCGAACTGCCAAGCCATGTCTTCCCTGGACCGGAAACAAGCTTCCGAGGACTGGTTTCTGGCATTCCAGCTGTCTTCAGCCCGGCTTGCTTGAATCCAGTGGCAAAGTGAGCAAGGGACTCACGTCTGAGCATACCCTGCCACACTTATGGTGGCCAAAAGCGGTACAAAAGGGGGTGGTGATGGACAGAGCTTCTGAATCAATCAAACACTCACACCCAGTCAAAAGATCTGGGTTTAATCCATCACCGTTCTTTAGCCCACTCTGCCACCCCAGTTCAGACATGGCTATATGCAAATCAGTCTGACCCTGTGCCTCATGGGAACAGTCCAGCCTGATTTGCCAAGCCATGTCTTTCCTGGACCAGAAACCATCTTCCGAGGACCGGTTTCTGGCATTCCAGCCATCTTCAGCCCGGCTTGCTTGAATCCAGTGGCAAAGTGAGCAAGGGACTCACGTCTGAGCATACCGTGCCACACTTATGGCGGCCAAAAGCGGTACAAAAGGGGGTGGTGATGGACGGAGCATCTGAATCAATCAAACACTCACACCCAGTCAAAAGATCTGGGTTTAATCCATCATCGTTCTTTAGCCCATTCTGCCACCCCAGTTCAGACATGGCTATATGCAAATCAGTGTGACCCTGTGCCTCATGGGATCAGACTGATTTGGGGGAACTGGGGTGGGAGAGTGGGCTAAAGAATGTTGATGAATTGAACGCAGATCTTTTGACTGGGTGTGAGTGTTTGATTGATTCAGATGCTCCGTCCATCACCACCCCCTTTTGTACCGCTATTGGCCGCCATAAGTGTGGCAGGGTATGCTCAGACCTAAATCCCTTGCTCACTTTGCCACTGGATTCAAGCAAGCCGGGCTGAAGACGGCTGGAATGCCAGAAACCGGTCCTCGGAAGCTTGTTTCCGGTCCAGGGAAGACATGGCTTGGCAGTTCAGGCTGGACTCTTCCCATGAGGCACAGGTTCAGACTGATTTGCATATTGCCATGTCTGAACTGGGGTGGCAGAGTGGGCTAAAGAACGGTGATGGATTAAACCCAGATCTTTTGACTGGGTGTGAGTGTTTGATTGATTCAGATGCTCCGTCCATCACCACCCCCTTTTGTACCGCTTTTGGCCGCCATAAGTGTGGCAGTGTATGCTCAGACGTGAATCCCTTGCTCACTTTGCCACTGGATTCAAGCAAGCCGGGCCGAAGATGGCTGGAATGCCAGAAACCGGTCCTCGGAAGCTTGTTTCCGGTCCAGGGAAAACATGGCTTGGCAGTTCGGGCTGGACTGTTCCCATGAGGCACAGGGTCAGACTGATTTGCATATAGCCCTGTCTGAACTGGGGTGACAGAGTGGGCTAAAGAACGGCGATGGATAAAACCCAGATCTTTTGACTGGGTGTGAGTGTTTGATTGATTCAGATGCTCCGTCCATCACCACCCCCTTTTGTACCGCTTTTGGCCACCATAAGTGTGGCAGGGTATGATCAGACGTGAATCCCTTGCTCACTTTGCCACTGGATTCAAGCAAGCCGGGCTGAAGATGGCTGGAATGCCAGAAACCGGTCCTCGGAAGCTTGTTTACGGTCCAGGGAAGACATGGCTTGGCAGTTCGGGCTGGACTGTTCCTATGAGGCACAGGGTCAGACTGATTTGCATATAGCCATGTCTGAACTGGGGTGGCAGAGTGGGCTAAAGAACGGTGATGGATTAAACCCAGAATTTTTGACTGGGTGTGAGTGTTTGATTGATTCAGATGCTCCGTCCATCACCACCCCCTTTTGTACCGCTTTTGGCCACCATAAGTGTGGCAGGGTATGCTCAGGCGTAAGTCCCTTGCTCACTTTGCCACTGGATTCAAGCAAGCCGGGCTAAAGACGGCTGGAATGCCAGAAACCGGTCCTCGGAAGCTTGTTTCCGGTCCCGGGAAGACATGGCTTGGCAGTTCGGGCTGGACTGTTCCCATGAGGCACAGGGTCAGACTGATTTGCATATAGCCATGTCTGAACTGGGGAGCCAGAGTGGGCTAAAGAACGGTTATGGATTAAACACAGATCTTTTGACTGGATGTGAATGTTTGATTGATTCAGATGCTCCGTCCATCACCACCCCCTTTTGTACCGCTTTTGGCCGCCATAAGTGTGGCAGGGTATGCTCAGACTTGAGTCCCTTGCTCATGTCTGAGCATACCCTGCCACACTTATGGCGGCTAAAAGCGGTACAAAAGAGGGTGGTGATTGACGGAGCATCTGAATCAATCAAACACTCACACCCAGTCAAAAGATCTGGGTTTAATCCATCACCGTTCTTTAGCCCACTCTGCCACCCCAGTTCAGACATGGCTATATGCAAATCAGTCTGACCCTGTGCCTCATGGGAACAGTCCAGCCCGAACTGCCAAGCCATGTCTTCCCTGGACCGGAAACAAGCTTCCGAGGACTGGTTTCTGGCATTCCAGCTGTCTTCAGCCCGGCTTGCTTGAATCCAGTGGCAAAGTGAGCAAGGGACTCACGTCTGAGCATACCCTGCCACACTTATGGTGGCCAAAAGCGGTACAAAAGGGGGTGGTGATGGACAGAGCTTCTGAATCAATCAAACACTCACACCCAGTCAAAAGATCTGGGTTTAATCCATCACCGTTCTTTAGCCCACTCTGCCACCCCAGTTCAGACATGGCTATATGCAAATCAGTCTGACCCTGTGCCTCATGGGAACAGTCCAGCCTGATTTGCCAAGCCATGTCTTTCCTGGACCAGAAACAATCTTCCGAGGACCGGTTTCTGGCATTCCAGCCATCTTCAGCCCGGCTTGCTTGAATCCAGTGGCAAAGTGAGCAAGGGACTCACGTCTGAGCATACCGTGCCACACTTATGGCGGCCAAAAGCGGTACAAAAGGGGGTGGTGATGGACGGAGCATCTGAATCAATCAAACACTCACACCCAGTCAAAAGATCTGGGTTTAATCCATCATCGTTCTTTAGCCCATTCTGCCACCCCAGTTCAGACATGGCTATATGCAAATCAGTGTGACCCTGTGCCTCATGGGATCAGACTGATTTGGGGGAACTGGGGTGGGAGAGTGGGCTAAAGAATGTTGATGAATTGAACGCAGATCTTTTGACTGGGTGTGAGTGTTTGATTGATTCAGATGCTCCGTCCATCACCACCCCCTTTTGTACCGCTATTGGCCGCCATAAGTGTGGCAGGGTATGCTCAGACCTGAATCCCTTGCTCACTTTGCCACTGGATTCAAGCAAGCCGGGCTGAAGACGGCTGGAATGCCAGAAACCGGTCCTCGGAAGCTTGTTTCCGGTCCAGGGAAGACATGGCTTGGCAGTTCAGGCTAGACTGTTCCCATGAGGCACAGGTTCAGACTGATTTGCATATTGCCATGTCTGAACTGGGGTGGCAGAGTGGGCTAAAGAACGGTGATGGATTAAACCCAGATCTTTTGACTGGGTGTGAGTGTTTGATTGATTCAGATGCTCCGTCCATCACCACCCCCTTTTGTACCGCTTTTGGCCGCCATAAGTGTGGCAGTGTATGCTCAGACGTGAATCCCTTGCTCACTTTGCCACTGGATTCAAGCAAGCCGGGCCGAAGATGGCTGGAATGCCAGAAACCGGTCCTCGGAAGCTTGTTTCCGGTCCAGGGAAAACATGGCTTGGCAGTTCGGGCTGGACTGTTCCCATGAGGCACAGGGTCAGACTGATTTGCATATAGCCCTGTCTGAACTGGGGTGACAGAGTGGGCTAAAGAACGGCGATGGATAAAACCCAGATCTTTTGACTGGGTGTGAGTGTTTGATTGATTCAGATGCTCCGTCCATCACCACCCCCTTTTGTACCGCTTTTGGCCGCCATAAGTGTGGCAGGGTATGATCAGACGTGAATCCCTTGCTCACTTTGCCACTGGATTCAAGCAAGCCGGGCTGAAGATGGCTGGAATGCCAGAAACCGGTCCTCGGAAGCTTGTTTACGGTCCAGGGAAGACATGGCTTGGCAGTTCGGGCTGGACTGTTCCTATGAGGCACAGGGTCAGACTGATTTGCATATAGCCATGTCTGAACTGGGGTGGCAGAGTGGGCTAAAGAACGGTGATGGATTAAACCCAGAATTTTTGACTGGGTGTGAGTGTTTGATTGATTCAGATGCTCCGTACATCACCACCCCCTTTTGTACCGCTTTTGGCCACCATAAGTGTGGCAGGGTATGCTCAGGCGTAAGTCCCTTGCTCACTTTGCCACTGGATTCAAGCAAGCCGGGCTAAAGACGGCTGGAATGCCAGAAACCGGTCCTCGGAAGCTTGTTTCCGGTCCCGGGAAGACATGGCTTGGCAGTTCGGGCTGGACTGTTCCCATGAGGCACAGGGTCAGACTGATTTGCATATAGCCATGTCTGAACTGGGGAGCCAGAGTGGGCTAAAGAACGGTTATGGATTAAACACAGATCTTTTGACTGGATGTGAGTGTTTGATTGATTCAGATGCTCCGTCCATCACCACCCCCTTTTGTACCGCTTTTGGCCGCCATAAGTGTGGCAGGGTATGCTCAGACTTGAGTCCCTTGCTCATGTCTGAGCATACCCTGCCACACTTATGGCGGCTAAAAGCGGTACAAAAGAGGGTGGTGATTGACGGAGCATCTGAATCAATCAAACACTCACACCCAGTCAAAAGATCTGGGTTTAATCCATCACCGTTCTTTAGCCCACTCTGCCTCCCCAGTTCAGACATGGCTATATGCAAATCAGTCTGACCCTGTGCCTCATGGGAACAGTCCAGCCCGAACTGCCAAGCGATGTCTTCCCTGGACCGGAAACAAGCTTCCGAGGACTGGTTTCTGGCATTCCAGCTGTCTTCAGCCCGGCTTGCTTGAATCCAGTGGCAAAGTGAGCAAGGGACTCACGTCTGAGCATACCCTGCCACACTTATGGTGGCCAAAAGCGGTACAAAAGGGGGTGGTGATGGACAGAGCTTCTGAATCAATCAAACACTCACACCCAGTCAAAAGATCTGGGTTTAATCCATCACCGTTCTTTAGCCCACTCTGCCACCCCAGTTCAGACATGGCTATATGCAAATCAGTCTGACCCTGTGCCTCATGGGAACAGTCCAGCCTGATTTGCCAAGCCATGTCTTTCCTGGACCAGAAACAATCTTCCGAGGACCGGTTTCTGGCATTCCAGCCATCTTCAGCCCGGCTTGCTTGAATCCAGTGGCAAAGTGAGCAAGGGACTCACGTCTGAGCATACCGTGCCACACTTATGGCGGCCAAAAGCGGTACAAAAGGGGGTGGTGATGGACGGAGCATCTGAATCAATCAAACACTCACACCCAGTCAAAAGATCTGGGTTTAATCCATCATCGTTCTTTAGCCCATTCTGCCACCCCAGTTCAGACATGGCTATATGCAAATCAGTGTGACCCTGTGCCTCATGGGATCAGACTGATTTGGGGGAACTGGGGTGGGAGAGTGGGCTAAAGAATGTTGATGAATTGAACGCAGATCTTTTGACTGGGTGTGAGTGTTTGATTGATTCAGATGCTCCGTCCATCACCACCCCCTTTTGTACCGCTATTGGCCGCCATAAGTGTGGCAGGGTATGCTCAGACCTGAATCCCTTGCTCACTTTGCCACTGGATTCAAGCAAGCCGGGCTGAAGACGGCTGGAATGCCAGAAACCGGTCCTCGGAAGCTTGTTTCCGGTCCAGGGAAGACATGGCTTGGCAGTTCAGGCTAGACTGTTCCCATGAGGCACAGGTTCAGACTGATTTGCATATTGCCATGTCTGAACTGGGGTGGCAGAGTGGGCTAAAGAACGGTGATGGATTAAACCCAGATCTTTTGACTGGGTGTGAGTGTTTGATTGATTCAGATGCTCCGTCCATCACCACCCCCTTTTGTACCGCTTTTGGCCGCCATAAGTGTGGCAGTGTATGCTCAGACGTGAATCCCTTGCTCACTTTGCCACTGGATTCAAGCAAGCCGGGCCGAAGATGGCTGGAATGCCAGAAACCGGTCCTCGGAAGCTTGTTTCCGGTCCAGGGAAAACATGGCTTGGCAGTTCGGGCTGGACTGTTCCCATGAGGCACAGGGTCAGACTGATTTGCATATAGCCCTGTCTGAACTGGGGTGACAGAGTGGGCTAAAGAACGGCGATGGATAAAACCCAGATCTTTTGACTGGGTGTGAGTGTTTGATTGATTCAGATGCTCCGTCCATCACCACCCCCTTTTGTACCGCTTTTGGCCGCCATAAGTGTGGCAGGGTATGATCAGACGTGAATCCCTTGCTCACTTTGCCACTGGATTCAAGCAAGCCGGGCTGAAGATGGCTGGAATGCCAGAAACCGGTCCTCGGAAGCTTGTTTACGGTCCAGGGAAGACATGGCTTGGCAGTTCGGGCTGGGCTGTTCCTATGAGGCACAGGGTCAGACTGATTTGCATATAGCCATGTCTGAACTGGGGTGGCAGAGTGGGCTAAAGAACGGTGATGGATTAAACCCAGATCTTTTGACTGGGTGTGAGTGAGTGTTTGATTGATTCAGATGCTCCGTCCATCACCACCCCCTTTTGTACCGCTTTTGGCCGCCATAAGTGTGGCAGTGTATGCTCAGACGTGAATCCCTTGCTCACTTTGCCACTGGATTCAAGCGAGCCGGGCAGAAGACGGCTGGAATGCCAGAAACCGGTCCTCGGAAGCTTGTTTCCGGTCCAGGGAAAACATGGCTTGGCAGTTCGGGCTGGACTGTTCCCATGAGGCACAGGGTCAGACTGATTTGCATATAGCCATGTCTGAACTGGGGTGACAGAGTGGGCTAAAGAACGGTGATGGAGTAAACCCAGATCTTTTGACTGGGTGTGAGTGTTTGATTGATTCAGATGCTCCGTCCATCACCACCCCCTTTTGTACCGCTTTTGGCCGCCATAAGTGTGGCAGGGTATGCTCAGACGTGAATCCCTTGCTCACTTTGCTACTGGATTCAAGCAAGCCGGGCTGAAGACGGCTGGAATGCCAGAATCCGGTCCTCGGAAGCTTGTTTACGGTCCAGGGAAGACATGGCTTGGCAGTTCGGGCTGGACTGTTCCCATGAGGCACAGGGTCAGACTGATTTGCATATAGCCATGTCTGAAATGGGGTGGCAGAGTGGGCTAAAGAACGGTGATGGATTAAACCCAGATCTTTTGACTGGGTGTGAGTGTTTGATTGATTCAGATGCTCCGTCCATCACCACCCACTTTTGTACCGCTTTTGGCCGCCATAAGTGTGGCAGGGTATGCTCAGACGTGTATCCCTTGCTCACTTTGCCACTGGATTCAAGCAAGCCGGGCTGAAGACGGCTGGAATGCCAGAAACCGGTCCTCGGAAGCTTGTTTCCGGTCCAGGGAAGACATGGCTTGGCAGTTCGGGCTGGACTGTTCCCATGAGGCACAGGGTCAGACTGATTTGCATATAGCCATGTCTGAAATGGGGTGGCAGAGTGGGCTAAAGAACGGTGATGGATTAAACCCAGATCTTTTGACTGGGTGTGAGTGTTTGATTGATTCAGATGCTCCGTCCATCACCACCCCCTTTTGTACCGCTACCCAGCACTTTGGCATAGGAGTTAGATACCTTGGTGGCTGATTCAGGGGAGGTATGGAGACCACTGACCTCCTGCAAGTCATCGTACCAAAGGTCTTCAGTTTAGGGCTGAACAAACCCATCATCTGGGCCATAGTCATCTGAGTCCATGATGAAAAGAGAGTGTAGCTTGCATTATTTCCCTTGTGGAGGTGTCAAATCAAGTGGGTAGCCTTGGTGGATGTTGAGCGAGCCCTGAATCCAAGTAGGAGAGTACAGTAGCTCTCTCCCTATTCGATATTGATGGATTCAGCACCAGCGTGATTGTTCCATGAACTGAAGCAGACATATGCGAGGATCTGAAGGTTCGAAGCATGACCTTTCTGAACTCTTTGATCTGTTTTGAAGTGGCCAACAACCGTGGAATCTCAGGTTGTACTGATGCCAGTAGCGGGATTGGCTATTAAGTTGAGCGAGATTGTGAGCCATGGTGCTGTACTTGTGCCTTCTGAGGCGAATACAAGTGGCGGGAGGTGGCCAAAACCCTCTTTGATTTCATGTTTCTTTTTAGACTTACAGGATGATTTAGACCTCGATGTTGAATGGCCACTGGAACAGCTCTGTCGAATTCTAGAGTGAGAATAGGACCAGGCCTGAACCTTCATCTTGGACTTCTTATGTTTGACAATGTACAGGTTTGCCTTGCTATCCTATATTGACATTGGATTAATTGACTCACAGTCGCTGCAGTCCTTAGAGTTGTGATTCAACCCCATGCACCACAGGCACACCTGTTGGGCTCTGTCAAAGACATTTGTTTGTGACAGTCTTTACAGTAGTTTTGGGGTAGGCAATCCCTTGCAAACTGCATTTTAGGTAGAAAGTACAAGGTCCAGGTCTGAGAGAGAAAAGAGGGAACTTCAGATCCACGTCTGTGGCGCGTAAAGAAAGGAACTCACTTAAGCACCTAGGAGTGGCACCTGTATAGACCCCACACTTCACTTACAGAGTGGAACAGCATCTCTGCGGAGCCACATGGTGCCACCTACCAGCGGGGCAGAGGTACTTCTTAAAAGTTTCCAGATCCAGTCTGATGCCCGAGGATTATTCAAAAGGAAAGGAATCTGTGGCTAAAAGCCTCTATCAGAAAATTATTTTTCACAAGTCGCTTGGCATGCTTCTTCATTTGAAGAGACCTCTACATTTCGGTCAGCATCAGCATGATTTGAGCAGAGGCACTTCACACCACCACCATGATCACATGGGTGCTCCTCACTTAGGGCCATATTTATGACGTTTGTGGCGCACGGCAGTGCAACAAGTCACCTTGCTGCCCTGCGTCACAGGGAATGGGCAGTAATGCACAGTATCAATTCAATACGGCACATTCCTGTCCTTTTCCCTTGCGCTGGTGCCATTTTGGCAGCCCCTTCACCAACACAGGCACCCTTGCACCATGGTGCCTCTGTTGTAGGAATGATTGTGTTTGTGCAGGAAGGGACACCTTCCTGCATAAAAGCAATTCTGGGTGGTTTTTTCCTCCCATAGAAAGCAGAAAAAACGAGGCGAAATAAACATATTTCTCTTTGTATCTTTTTGGCACATTCACAGGTTTACTAGGTCTTGTAAATCTGGGACTGCGTCAAAAACCATAGGAGTTGTGTGGGAACACCCACGCGATGCCCATGGAACACCTACCCAGGGCAGAGAAGTATTTTCCTGTTGCCGGTGTGCAGTTCTTTCGAGTGGGAGTTTTCAGCGAGTGAAGGACGGAACAATTAAAAGCGCCGTAGCCGCCTCAGTGCATCTGATTGAAAAAGCGCACTTTGGCAGCGCTCTCTGAAAATCCCTGGAAGCGCATTTTGGCAGCGCTATCTTCAAACTACTGCTCGCGTTTCCCGCTTCGCGGGAAACACTCGCCTTGGTGTGCCAGTGAAAGGCAGGTCTGCACCAAACTACACTGACCAGAAGCCTCGACGGACAGGACCAGTCCCTGCCACGCCCCCCTCACCTGGCTTCATTAACTCCAGAAGCCGCCATAGAGGTGGAGAAGTATTTTCCTGTTGCCGGTGTGCAGTTCTTTCGAGTGGGAGTTTGCAGCGAGTGAAGGACGGAACAATTAAAAGCGCCGTAGCCGCCTCAGTGCATCTGATTGAAAAAGCGCACTTTGGCAGCGCTCTCTGAAAATCCCTGGAAGCGCATTTTGGCAGCGCTATCTTCAAACTACTGCTCGCGTTTCCCGCTTCGCGGGAAACACTCGCCTTGGTGTGCCAGTGAAAGGCAGGTCTGCACCAAACTACACTGACCAGAAGCCTCGACGGACAGGACCAGTCCCTGCCACGCCCCCCTCACCTGGCTTCATTAACTCCAGAAGCCGCCATAGAGGTGGAGAAGTATTTTCCTGTTGCCGGTGTGCAGTTCTTTCGAGTGGGAGTTTGCAGCGAGTGAAGGACGGAACAATTAAAAGCGCCGTAGCCGCCTCAGTGCATCTGATTGAAAAAGCGCACTTTGGCAGCGCTCTCTGAAAATCCCTGGAAGCGCATTTTGGCAGCGCTATCTTCAAACTACTGCTCGCGTTTCCCGCTTCGCGGGAAACACTCGCCTTGGTGTGCCAGTGAAAGGCAGGTCTGCACCAAACTACACTGACCAGAAGCCTCGACGGACAGGACCAGTCCCTGCCACGCCCCCCTCACCTGGCTTCATTAACTCCAGAAGATCCCGCATTGCGGGACGCGCGCGGGCGACGCCGGGCTAAGCCCGGGCAAAGGGCGGGCCCTCTGTGGCCCTCAGTGGCCGAGGTAGGCTGGGCTGGGCCCGGTTACTTACATTGACTGCGCTATTTTAATTGTGTATTCTCGAGACTTTTTGATTTTGGCTGGTCGGCCAGAGGAAGAGTTACCTATTGAAATTGTGCCGCCATCTTCTTGAACTGTTTAATTCGTCAGCCTCTATTGGATCTCCAGGACTATTTGTTTTATTGTGGAGTACTATCTTAATTATTTTATATTAACTCTTCTGGAGGTTTAGCATTTTTTGTTCCACTAGTTTGTGAGTTACTTTTTTACAAGATGTCTAAAAAATTGCGCTCTGGGAGGGAAGTTGGAGGCATATTAGCCTCACAAACAAAACCTGTTCGCATAAGAAACAAATCTGTATATAACCCCCCATTGAAGGGTCAATGCCAACTATTTGATCTCTGGGATTTCCCGACTCACAAGATCGCTAATCTGTCCACGAATAAAGCCACTGGTGTGACGGCCCAGGAGGTTTTTACCTCTGTTTCTACGTCTCCCCCGCCCATTTTGGTGCAGCCTTCTGTCTTACAATCTGCACTAGTGGTGTCTTCTCCTCTTGTTCCTGCTGAGGGGAAGGGAGAAAGTAGGGTTGATCTTGTTGAACCTTAAGGGGATCCCAGGAACCATCGATTGCTGTCTCATACTCCGCAGAATGATAGGTCGGGCGGGGGCTCGTTATGTCTATCGAACGACCGCGCACTCTGTGGTCGGTATGTAAATACAGCTAAAGTGGAAAGTCAGGCCCCTATTAGATTGTCGGGGGGTGCGACTCCTTCTGGGCTTATGCTGTATAGTAGTACCCCCTCTTTAAATGGTCAGGACACGTCTAATTTGTTAGATGCTTCTGGGTCTTTGGGTCTTAATCTATCGGGTATATGCCATCCTCTGGAGGCGTGTGAAAAACCTATTTCTGAATCCATGATTGCCTTGGAACAATTATTATCCTCGATTTTAGCCCTATTGGGGAAATTTGTTGGCAGCTCAGATTGCATCTTGGATTCAGTTACCCAAATCTTGAAGGCTCTGTTGCAAAAATCATCTGATATGAGAGGTGTTCTTCCTCCTATGACTGAACACAGTCAGCCAGTGGGAGAAATAAATGCCCCTTTAGAAGTCGCTAACACAAAGGATGTGGCGGCATCTTTGCAAATGCATACTGTAGCTATCCCCTTAACTGCAGCACCAAATTGTATTAAGAACTCAGTTTTAGAGATTGAGGAAGAAAATAAATCCATCTCTGGGTCTAAAGGGGTTCAAGATCTTTTTCCCATCTTTACGTCTGAGAATAGAAAAGACGTGATTGACACTAAACAAGAGGTAAAGGTAAAAAGTGCTAAACATGGAAACAATAAAGGGAATAGAAAGAAACCAATTCGAAAGTATAGGAAGAAAAGGCAGCGTCGAATAATTTTCCAAAATTGTTCGACCGAAGTGGAGAATGAAGTAGTGGCTTTGGAATCCTGCTCATTATCCGCAAAGGCGGATGCTGAGTGGAACTCCATCATTTCTTCACCTTTAAAAAGTGATAGTGTACCGTGTCCATCAACATCTCTGGAAGTTTTGTCCCAAATAGGGGGTCATTCTCCACGTCAGACTTTACCGCCTGCGAGTGGAGATCCAAATTATTGTCCATCTGGCCTTCTAAACCCCTTGGCTCCTCCTTTCTCTATAGTTCTAGAGACGGATGATGGCCTTATAGCGGATCGCCCCCAAATAACATTAAAAGCTCCAGTGGACACTCTTGTTTTAGACTTTCTTCCTCTATTTGATGTGGACCTTCCCCTAAACAGAGCTTGGCTACTTAAGCGCTTCAGTGAGAGTGAAAGTCTCCACCATATCCAAACTAGGGATATTGAGTTGGTCACCCTGTTTGGGGAAGTCAAGGTCTCTAGTATAAGGGTTAAATTTTATTCACCTATTATTGTAGACCTGATACTACAGCAAGCTGAGTTCTTCCAACGTACAGGTATTGATATTCTCCCGATCTGTAACTTGGGAAATATTAATCACTCCTCTGGGGAGGTACTAGGAAGAGATAAGATTAAGGGGGTAGCCTCTTCCCTTGAGGATCTGAAGATTCGGGTCTCCAAGGGAAAACGCTCGGTCCTGCAAGTAAAGCCACTTCTGCTAACGCAGACTGCCTCTCTTACAGAGGATAATGATCGGTGGAACTGGCTGCATAGTGCCTTAACTACAAAAACTAAAGATAACCCCAGATTGTTTCAGCATCTTTAACACCTCGCTGAAAATTATCTCCTGGAACGCGTCAGGGATTCATAGCAGCCCAGAGAAATTTGGACTCCTTTTTTCGTTAGGAGCTAATGTGATTTGTTTACAGGAAACTTGGTGTGTCAATATGTTGAATGTTTCTAAGGACTATTATGTCTTGGAAGTGCCTGCTGCCCCTTCCAAGAAAGGGCACGCCAGGGGGGGAATCGCCTGTTTATTATCTAATAAATTCCAATGGAGATTCTCCCATTATATTGATTCCAGTAAACTTTTCCATGCTATAACTATTGAAAACCTGTTTAATGTTGGCATAAAAGCGCCCATCGTGATTTTAAATGTGTATATTCCTCCAGAAGAGCGTTTTAATGTGTTAATGAAGCAGGTGTTTCGTTATGTTGACCAAATTAAAAATGTTCCACTTCCCCCGGATGTTATGATTGTGGGCGATCTGAATTGTAAGATTTCCAACGTTAGTCTGGAGCTCTTTAGGAATAAGTCCAAGGAAGAGGCGTATTTTGTTCCTCAAGCTCTCTTTCCTGAAAAGTCAGTGACAAATAAAAGAGGGAAGATCCTGTTAAAAGAATTACTGGCTGTCGATGGGCTTATACTAAATGGGAGATTCCCGTCGGACGTCCCTGCAAAATGCACTCACAAGTCTCCCTTTGGGTCTTCCATCTTAGACTATGTCATTGCTGACTATGGCCTGTTTCCATTTATTCTTGACCTTAAGACTATACCTACCCCTCTGAGTGATCATACAATACTATTTGTAACTATTTCCTTAAATTCCCTGCCTACTGCACCATGGTCCCTTATAGGCAGTGATCCTGCCTTTCATGTTTCATCGGGAAGGTGCTTTTGGAATTCATCAGCCATTAATGGGGTGCAGGACTTGCTATCCGATACCCTTTTAGTTTTAAATGAGTGGCGTGGAAATGAAATAGTATTCTTTGAAGAATTTTTGCGGAAGATTATTTCTTGTGCTAATAAATCTTCAAGAACGAGAAGAGGGGTTGCAGTTCTTAGTACATTGTGTATCTTAAATAAAGAAATTAACAATTTAGTCCGGGAACAATATCTAGATCGAGGTACGGAACGTGGAAAAGAGATCTCCAGGCTAAAAAGAAAGAGAAGCAGACTTAAGTCAAAACTAAAAAAGGGCAAGGAAGACAAAGTCTGGATTGACTTAAGGGAATCCGTTGCTCACGGTAGGATTAGAGATTTTTGGGCAATAATTGGTAAGGGGTGTGGGTCTAGATTGAGCCCCTCCCCTATCCCTATAGCGGAAGAGGTATGGTCCATTTATATCCGGGACCTTTATGCAGGGAATTGTTCTTCTGATATTATCGCCTTTGATGATATTATAGGTGATGATATCACTATCGGTTTAACTGCAGATGGCCTCATGAACTATCCTTCTGAAAAGGAAATTGAGATCGCCATAAAAAATATGCGTGCCTCCGGGGCAATGGGCCCAGATGAACTCCCCATGACGGTGCTCAAACAGGATCCTGTAAGGTGGAGTAAAATTCTGTACCCTTTGTATAAAGCTTGCTTTATGTCTAGAACGGTACCCGCCTCTTGGAGGGGGAGTATCCTGGTCCCCATTTTTAAGAAGGGAACTAGGGATTGCCCAAGTAATTACCGGTTGATTGCTCTCCTCGATTCAATCGGAAAGGTTTTTGCGAAATGTCTTTTAGTATCCCTTTCCGCTTGGGTTGAGGAAAATAATATCCTGCCGCTTGAACAGACTGGCTTCCGTAGGAACCACGGAACGCTGGATAATCTTACCGCTCTTCATGTGGTTACGGATAAATATGTACAGGTGAGGTGGGGGGCAGTGTATGCAGCTTTTATAGATTTCTCCACGGCATTCGACAAAGTGGACCGTGGAATCCTGTGGAGAAAATTGGCTGCGCTTGGTCTTCCGCCTCATCTGTTGGAGTTGGTGCGGGCTCTCCATACAGAGACTTGGTGTAGGGTCCTGCTCGGGGTTGAAGGGGGGCTATCTGACCCAATTCCATCGGGTAATGGCCTTAAACAAGGATGTTTATTAGCCCCCCTCTTGTTCTCCTTATATACGGCTGACCTGCCCGCCGCTTTATCTGCCACAGAGGGCATCGCCCCACTGGTGGGGGGACCCCAATATCTTGTTTGATGTATGCCGATGATGTTCTTATTCTTGATTTAACTCCCAAAGGACTCTCAAATCGGCTGCACGCTCTCCATAGTTATGCTGTGGCTCATTGCATGAAGATTAACATAACCAAAAGTAAAGTCATGTGTATAGTAGGCAAGAAGAGGTGTCGAGCGGCAGATTTTGGTTGGTCTATCGGGGGGCAAAAATTGGAGGTTGTAAAGTCTTATATTTTTTTGGGGAAAATCGTTACGGCTAATTTGAGTGAGAAGCTGCACATAGAGCATTGCTCTCGTAAAGCTCTAGCCCATGGCAAAGGTTTAAACTCTTTATACCATGCAACGGGGAAACGGCACTTTCCGATTCTATTGGAAGTGTACAGATCAAAAATCCCCGCAACTATTCTCTATGGTATTGAGTTAATAGAGGTGAAAAAGTGGGACTTTTGCCATAAGATTGAGGGGAAACTCTTAAGATCGCTTTCTTCCTTAAATACTGCTTGCTCTCTGTCTGCCTGCAGGCTCGACTATGGTCTAAGGAGCAGTTGGGTACAGGGATTATGTGCCCTAGTAAGATGGGTGGCCTGTCTTGCGAGAGCAGAAGTCGGGACATTGAGAGCTCTCCTCAAAAGTGAATTATTGGGTAATTTCAAAGAGTTTTCTCAATTGGTTCGTAATTTTAGAAAAGCCGTAACTCTTTTAAAATTAGATGAAACCACTCTTTTTGTGTATTCCCCTTTACAGTTAAAACTTGTTTTAAAAGCAGCCTCTTGGGACCTTTGCTTTCAATCGGATAAAAAGTTAATTCGTGGAAAAAGGAATGCAGATATCCTTTTCGACACTTATCTGATGAAGCAGCCACAATTTTATGTGCGTTGGTCCCTTCCTCACGGTATTCGTAGATTTTGGTTTCTGCTACGCTACGACCTAATACCATTAAATCTTTTGTTATCTAAATGGTATGGCACCTCCTCTTTGTGCAATCTATGTAATTTGAATACTCAGGACTGTATGCATGTTTTACTGATTTGCCCGGCGCTATGTAAATTGCGTACTAGATGGTTAAAAGTTATTTGTCTCCGTCTGGGCATTCTCACATTGAATGATTTTGTACATGCACTTTATTGTCCCCCCAATGAAATGTTCTGCTTCCACATTTTTAAATTTTTTAAAGGTTTTTTAGCTATTTATTAATAATCCATGGAGATGTTTTTTTGGCTTGTCAATTTTCTCAGTTCTGTTGTGTATGTTAGCTTGTATTCAATGCAGGTATTTTTAGGGCAGATTTTGTTTGTATAATGCATTATATTGCTTGTATCTTTGTACATTTTATGTGGCCCTCGGTCGAGAGCCAAAACATAATAAACAATTTGATTTTTTTTTTACGAGCGATGGAAATAAAGTAATGCAATGCAGCAATGTGTACTGCGTTGCAAAACTCCATATTTGTGGAGCCACTCAAAGCCTGCAAAGTGATTTTGAGTGACTTCAAAAATATGACTTAAGGTTTGCGTCGCTCTTGCGACTCAAACTGGGTCATAAATATGGTCCTTACCGTCTGATGCAAGAGTTTGTCTACCCTAGCCTTGAACCTAGTACAGTGGCTGCATGTAAATATTTGAATAGAATGGGAGATGGAGAACTTTGCAAGAGGTGCATTTAAGCGAATTTGACCAAAATAGCACATTGCTGTCAGACAATGACTTGCGAATTAAAATGCCTTCTATGCAGAGTACATGTTTTATTATGCATGATCCTTCACCGTAAAACGTGCCCTGCTTTTCCAAATGGACGATTTGAATTGTGTCCTCTAAGCCCCCGTTTCCTCCTATGCAGTCCGTACATGATGCTTTCTAAGCAGTAATCTCTCCTTGCAAATAGCTTTTGTATTTGCCTCCAGCTTTATTCTGTCCTAATCCAAATTGATATTCGGCCGCGCGTGCTCACAGGCTTGAGGTGCCGAGCTACTCTGGCGTCATTAGAGGTCATCAGGCATTAACCTGCATGCGACTTTTATTCCATCAACCTGCACTTGCTAATTTGTTGAGTGTCAATTAGGCTTGTGTTGGAGGAACTTAATTGTAACTATTGCAAGTTAATGAAATACCATTAATGCAGCGTAGAATCAGAACGAATCTGCTATTATTGCCATTTCATTACAGCAACTGGTAAATGCTAAGCTGTGCTAAGGCTCATCTAAATTCTTTAAATATTGGGCTTGTCTTTTTTCATGGAGATAATTCTGGATTGTTTAATGACATTTCATTATTAACTTGCAAGTACAAAATGTGGTTTTTAAAATGTTCTGCTCCCTTAAAGATGTACTACCCTTTTATAAAGAGTTCTTTATTTCTCTCCCTATGCTAGCGAGAGTTTTGAGAGTTCTTGGTTAAAATATCACAGTTCCTCCTATAGTCCCGATATCATAAGGTTTCTCTGTAGAAAGGAGGCAACATGATTTACAGATGGAGGGAGGCAAGTGCATCATGCCTCGCAGTGCAAACATTGTAGTTTTGCAGAGACGACTGTAGAGTCGGAGGTCTCTTACATGCGCGTCCGCAACTCTCTTTCTCTCTCTCTCTCTCTGTCTCACAGGCTGGGCTATCAGGCCTACAAAGGAATTATGCGCACACGCGGAGTCTGGATACGGAGTGCGGCGTCGATTGACTCCTCCTGTCCTGCACCTTCCTTCTATTATCACCTGACCAGCCTCGGCTTGTGCAAGTAAGAGCGGTGGAGCAGTGGAGCCGGGTGGAGGGGGGGGGATTTTAACGGACGATGACAAGGGAAAATTTAATAAATAAATATTTTTCTTTCAACATCGTCTGCCAAAATCCCCCCTACCTGGCCCCATCTCCCCCACTCTTACCTGCACAGGGGGTGGCTGCCCCTGACGTCACCAGGGATGAAACTAAACACGCATGAATGGCAGGAGTTTTCCACATACAAAACCTGTTCATTTGGTACTGCCGTCTGTGATGTGCTCCCACCACTGACAAACATTACATTCCTTATCAACCACAATAAATGAAAAACATTGTAACATTCAGCTCCAAACCAGCCGCCCCCGCCCAACTTCCATTCCTGTGGTAACATGGGAATCACCTATCTTAGACCGCCCAGTCTCTGGGTCGACTGGAGGGCACCAGGCTGTCTCTCAGTTAGTACTTCCTGCGACTCCCCCCTACTTTCTGGAGGGTTCTTGTCCGGTGACTGAGGACTCAGCATTGGGGACAATGAGCCCTCAACGTATGTCTTCTGGCAATGGGATTCTCTAGTCTCCTCACAATGACCCAATTCCTCTTGAGTCAGCTGAGGTAGTGTGGTCAGATTTTCTCTACCAGCATCAGCCTCCAGATTCCAAGAGACCTCTCCGTCCAATTTGGCCTTTGGTTTCTCATTGGCAAGTCTGAAAAATGAAATGTTCTTGGTAACTTTTTCACTTCCTCTCTAGGCCGTGATCATGGTGCCTTGACATCGAGTCACTACCAACGGGTTCTTTTCAAAGGCAGGCAAAACTTGCTCCCAGATACTGGCCTGTGGTGTTGTGTGTCATGAATGGAATCAGGAACACTGCTGTGCTCCGGATTCCATGGGATGACAGTTACGACCCAGGTTGCCTGATAAGATGTGATTTACTTTACTCTACAATAAATCACTTATTCACAACTTTCCAGTATCCTGAACCATCATCATTTCACTAGCGACGATTGGGCAACGTCCCTAATTCAACCTGGAGTCCCTACCTGCATCAATACACCTCGTCTGATGCGGAGGATCACGAACTGGCAAGTAAACTTCAAGGCGATGTCTGCGCTGTGTTCCCGACTGTATTAGCGTCTGGAAGGTGAAACCGCCGCAATTTGAGGCTTTTGTGGGAGAAAGCTGACGAATTTTGAACTGATTTCTATTTCCCCGGTGAGTCGCGCTGCTCGAACCTGTGCGCATGCGCCTGCGTGTGACAGTGTCTACGCGAGCCTGCATGCATGCGAGCCGACGTCTACGCGAGCCTAAGACCAGCTGCTCGAGCTAATGCGCATGCGTGTGACGTCATAACGTCATCTCACGCACGGCGGCCATCTTTTGGGAAGAAATCCCACACAAAGCATTGAGAATCAGCGGACATCGCGCAAATAAATGATTTTCTCGAGCCAAAGCGAATTCATACACCGATCTTCGACATAAACTGAGTTTATGCACCAATCTTTGACAATTAATCAAAAAAAAACAAAAACATTTATAATGTCCTTTAAAATATAAATTCATTTTAAATTCGTCTAAAAAAAAAAAAAAAAAAAAAAAAACAACAACATTTATTTTAAAAGAAGGACACAACATAGTGTTTTAATACTTTACTTGTATAATTATGGAGAGTTTTTCTGCACCACCACCATTTCTACCTAATCCAGGAGAACCTATACTAGAATGGAAAAGGTGGAAAGAAGGCTTTCATGCTTACATTGAAGCTATTGGAGGAGATGACTATACTGACAAACGCAAACTAGCCATCTTAAAACACTGTTTGGGTGCTGAAGGAAGACATGTCTTGAGTCATTTACCCTTGTCTGCAGATGGTGTATCTACTTCGGAAAGTACAATTTACGTTTTTGAAGAAGCGATAAAACAGTTAGATAAACAGTATATTAAGAAAGTCAACATTGTAGTTGCCCGTCACAAATTCTTGAGTAGGGGTCAATTACCAAGTGAATCCGTTGACTCATTTGTGAATGACTTAAGAGTTTTAGCATCCAAATGTAAATATTCAACCTTTCATGATCAGATGCTGCGTGATCAAATGGTTCACAAAATCGCTGATGTCAAGCTACAAGGGAAACTGTTAGATACAGAGGATTTGACTTTAGACAAAGCATTAGATATCGCTCATCGTTTTGAAAATATGAAGCTTGGAGTGAAAGAACTCGCAGAGAAAAACATTGCCGAAGTCAATCTTGTGAAGAAATCTAGCTTTGAAGAAAGACCTTTCAGAAATAGAAACCAACAATTCCAACAAGGGAGAGAATTTGCATGTTTCAAATGTGGTAGTCCAGATCATTTAGCAAATGACAGAAAGTGTCCAGCAATTGGTCAAATGTGCAGATATTGTAGAATGAAGGGTCATTTTAGCAAAATGTGCAAAAATAAGAATAAGTTCAGGAACAAGGGTTTTAATCAAAAAAAGAGTTCTGATGAGCATGTAAATGAAATTGATGACGATTATTTAGAAGAAGAATTTCTTTTTGCAGTATATGAAGTCAATGCTGGTGAGAAAGACTCACCTTATTGCACTGTGAATGTAGGAGGGAAGGAAATTAATGTCATGGCTGATTCAGGGGCAAAACGCACTCTCATTGGTGAAGAATGGGTGAAAGAATTTCCTGGTTTAAAATTATTTCCCCCAGACATAAAATTACTTGGATATGGCAAGAAACCCATTGATATTCTTGGTTTCTTTAATACGTCCCTTACTTTCAAAGGTAAAACTATTAATTCAAAGGTTTATGTAGCCAAAGATGGCTCTTGTTTGCTGGGTTGGCCTCAACAGAGGGACTTGATGATAAAATTGGATCCCAATCATCCAGAACAAGTACTAGGATATTCTGATTTGGTCATGAATGTAGAGTCTGATCTCGGCTCTGAATGTAAAAAAAAATTTCCTTTGGTTTTTTCGACCTCCAAGTTAGGTCTTTTGAAAAACTTTGAACACAAAATCATTCTAAGGGAAGATGCCATACCAAAAGTTCACAAAGTTAGGAATGTCCCCTTACATTTAAGAGATGCAGTAAAAGCTGAACTTAAAAGGTTATGTGATTTGGAAGTCATTGAGGGGATAGAATCCTCTGTTTGGTTATCCCCAGTCGTTGTCGCTCATAAGCCCAACGGCAAAGTAAGACTCTGTGTAGATTTGAGGGATTTAAACGGGAATGTTTGGGTGGACAGACATCCTCTTCCTAATATTAATGAAATGTTCACGAAATTGAAGGGGGCATCAATTTTCTCCACGTTGGACCTGTCAAATGCTTATCATCAGATAGCATTGCACAAGGATAGTAAGCATTTGACATCCTTCATCACTTCGGAGGGTGCTTTTAGGTACAAGAGGATGCCTTTCGACCTAATATCAGCATCTTCCGTCTTTCAAAGAGTCATGCATAATCTTTTTAAGGAATTTGTCAATGTCTTATATTTTCAAGATGACATTTTGATTTTCGCATCCAATCCATCTGATCATTCTGAAATTTTGTATAAAGTTCTATGTGTATTACAAGAAAGTGGTTTAACACTTACGAAAGAAAAATGTAAATTTGGTGTAACTTCTGTTGACTATTTGGGACATACCATAAGTAAGGAGGGCATTTCCCCGAAAATGAATTTAGTCAAGGCAATAGAGTTAGCTCCAGATCCTGTTGACAAAGATCAGATCAGATCTTTCTTGGGGCTTGCGGAATATTATTCAAAATGTATTCCCCTATTTTCCGACAAGACTGTAAGCATGAGGAACTTGATGAAAAAAAATGTCCAATTTCTTTGGGATGATAACTGCAAGAAAGAGTTTTTATTGCTAAAAAAAAGTATCATATCTGCACCTGCGTTAGCAACGTTCAATACTGCTAACAGTTCATTTGTCATCACGGATGCTAGTAATGTAGGAGTTGGTGCAGTATTGATGCAACGTCAAAAAGGTCAATTGGTGACGATTGGGTTCGCATCCCGACCCTTGAGAGATGCTGAGTGCAAGTATTCCACATTAGAAAAGGAAGCCCTGGCATGCTGGTGGGGCATTGAATACTTCCGCAAGTATGTGTATGGCACTGTTTTTAAGCTTTGGTCAGACCATCGTCCGTTGGTGGATTTATTTACCACCAAGGGCTGTGGCAAGGCGACTTCAAGAATTGCCAGATGGCAGTATAAGCTTCAATACTTTCATTTTAAAGTGGAATATATCCCTGGCATTAGAAATGTCTTAGCTGACTGCTTGTCTAGATTGCCCGTTCCTGATGACAAGGTTGTGGAAGAAGATAAGGATGATGACAATGTTGTGTCAATTTGTGAAATCTCCAAAGGTTGCATTGGTGAGGATGTTTGGAAGTCGGCATGTGATAATGATTCTGTTCTTAATGATATTTGTAATTTTGTAAAAACCCAATGGCCTCGTAAAGAGCTGTTATCTGATGAACTTCTTCCTTTCTTTCATGTTGCACAGGAATTATCCATTGTAGAAAGTGTTTTGTTTAGAGGTTTACAATTAGTAGTCCCGCATGAATTACAACCTAAGATTTTAGACATGGCTCACGAAGGTCATCCTGGGATGACATCCATGAAAAGAAGGATTAGGAGTGAATTCTGGTGGCCAGCAATGGATAAGTGTATAGAACGTCGGGTTAGAGGCTGTCTGGATTGCTGTTTAAGCGACAAATCGCAAAAGCACATTAAGTGTGATTTGTTTCCCATATCTAGACCTTCACGTGTTTGGGAAAGTCTGTCGTTGGACATTGCAGGTCCTTTATCGTTTAACAAAAACGTGATGTATGCAATAATTCTGGTAGACCAGTTATCTCAGTGGCCTGAGGTAAAGATGGTTTCTAGTATAACATCAAGTGTTGTGATCAAGTTCTTAAACGAAGTGTTTGAAAGGGAGAGTTTTCCAGAATCTATCACTACTGACAATGGGGTGCAATTTGTATCTTTAGAGATGAGAGAATTTATGGAGCGCCATGGTATAAAACATAGGCGCGTGTCAGTGTACTATCCCAAAAGTAATGGCATTGTAGAAAGATGGATCAGAGTATTTAAGGAAGGTCTGCAACTTGCTTTGCAAGATGGAAGGGATTGCAAACAAACCATTAGTGAAGTTCTGTGGTGTTATAGAAACACACCCAGGAGCATGGGTGATCTGTCGCCTTTTGAAAAGATGAGAGGGAGGAGGTGTAGTTCCAACTTGTCTCGACCTTGGATGAGAATGCTTGGCTCAAAGAGTTCTCATGACGTTGATCGTGCTCCTGGTGGTGGTACTTTCCAGTTCAGTGTCAATGATTGGGTCCGTGTCAAGAAATGCAGGAATGTCAAGTCTGGTGAGTCTCGGTATTCCAGTCCTTTAAGGGTCATGCGTGTTGGAAGACAAGTTGTCGAGCTGTCAGATGGAAATGTGTGGAATTTGTCCAGGGTTGTTAAGGTTCCAAGGTGGTTGTGGCCCAAGGATGCGTCTCCAGGGTCTGGAGTTTCTTCTGGCTTGAGGTCTTCCAATGGGGCAAATAATTGGAGGAAATTCTCAGATTCTACAACCCTTCACCATTCTCCTGAGGTTAAATCTTCCTGTTCTTCTGCTGTCAATATGCCAGTCCAACGGATACAGAGGAAATGTCAAGTTCCTGTTTGGTCTAAGGACTATCATCTTTATAGATAATTCAATTTGCGTATTGTGCATGATGTTTTCCAGATATAAGTATTAATGTGTTTTATTTCCAATATTTTCAATGTATAATACATGTTGTTCTCGTTATTTATCTTTTCATTGTGTCTCTGTAATTCTTCCTTCACGAAGGGGGATGTGTGGTGTTGTGTGTCATGAATGGAATCAGGAACACTGCTGTGCTCCGGATTCCATGGGATGACAGTTACGACCCAGGTTGCCTGATAAGATGTGATTTACTTTACTCTACAATAAATCACTTATTCACAACTTTCCAGTATCCTGAACCATCATCATTTCATGGCCCTTGATGAATAAGGGTCTCTAATGGAGAGGGTCACCATCTGGGCCCTCTGTCGGCCACTTGCTCGCTGATTGTTCATTTTCCTCTTCGACAGCGTTTCACTTAGGTCAAGGGGTGGCGATTTCCATTGATGATGATGGGTAAAATTGTCTACAACTACTTACCCCATGTTGCGTGCTTGGGGGTCCGGCCGCTGGTGGAATAAGGGGTCTGGTGGTAATCTCTTAAGAAGTCATATATGGCACATTCAAGTGGTTGTTGGTTGGCATGAGCAATGGGTATTACCTTATTGATTATTCGCATGAACCTCTTAGCCTCGTCATTGGCTTGGGACCATCATGATTCACCTTTTTGTGCCGGAAGTTCCATGTTTGCATGTAGGCCGTGAACTCCTGGCTGTAAAATGGCAGGCCATTGTTAGTACGAGGTTCTTTGAGCAATCCAGGTATCACAATTATTTTCTCAAGCTTTGGCAAAGTCTTGCTCGCGGTCACGGACAATACTAATTTAAACCCAGGGTATTTGGTAAAATTGTCTATCAAGGCCATCATGCAATGCCAATTGGGAAGGCATACATGATCCTGACTCGCCAGGTCCATGGCTGCTTTGGGTCAGATTCGATAATCACAGGAGCTGGGGAATCAGGGGACCCAGCTACTTGGCACCAGCATCAAGTGTGGACTGTGGCTTCTACCATTTTGTCCATGAGTGGAAACCAGACTTTGCTCCTAAGGCAATTTTATTTGTAACTATCCCTTGATGCCCTGCATGTGCCAGCTGCACCACTTGTTCAGTGAGTCCTCATGGTGCGGGCCTCTGAGGAGGCATCCTTCAGCAGGCGCTAGCTCCTGGCGCACGTAATATAGTGATGTTAGGAACCTCTGGGTGTCTAAAGTACGTTGTGCTTAGTGCTTTTTAAGGGTCTCCCATTTTCAAATCCGTACAGCTGACAATGCAAGCTGGAAGCACCCATCTCATTGTGTCTCTGCACAAATCTTGTCAAGGGACAAAGGTAAAGATTATGATTGCTCCACCATGTACCTTACATACTTCTTGGTATCTTCTGCGTATACAACCTCCTCCTGGATCACGTCTCATGGATACCTGGAAAGACATTCTGCCAGGTTGTTTGCTCCCAGCTGGTACTCCACTTGGCAATCATAGTCTTGTAACTGGAGCATCATCTTATATGCGGGTGGGTAATTAGAGGGGGTACCAATGAATATAGGTATGAGCGGCTTTAGGTCTGTTTTCACAAAGAAGGGATGTCTGTATACATTTACGCCAAAGTGGCAACATGCCCAATGTATGGCAATTGCCTCCTTTTCAATTTAGGAGCACCTGTGTTCATGTGCTATCAGTGATTGGCTGGCATATGCCAAGTGGGCCCAGTCTCCGCTGGTTTGTTGTTGTTATAGGACTGCCCCTAGTCCCATCAGGTTGGCGTTGAATGCTACAGTAGTTGGTATGGATGGATGAAAGTAAGCTAATGTAGTGTCTGAAAACAGTGCATCTTTCACTGATTGGAAAGTCTTTGCTTGTTCGTCGCTCTAGGTCCACGGGGATGTGAACTTGGGGATGCCCTTCAGTGGTTGTGCCAGGTTGGTCACATATGGTAAAAAGCAAGCACAGTAATTGACCTTACCTAAGAAACTTCTAACCACAGATACATTGGATGTGACTGGAGCTTTCTTCCCATTATTCACTTTGGGAGGGTCAGGGTCCACACCATGAGAACCTGTATCCGAAGGAGCTGATCCTTTGTATCAGAAAGTTACACTCACCCTGATACTTGAATTCTGCGACGTACCCCTCTGAGCCATTTGTGGTGTTCTTGGATAGTTGTAGCATCCACAAGGATGTTATTGCTCACATTGAGAAATCCCAAGAGACTGGCAAGCATCTACTGAATGGCATTTTGGAACACTTTGGGAAGGTCTGGAAATGCTGAAATTGAGGCAGCAACAGTGTTGGAGCCATATATTTGCCGAGGAAGTTGTGATAAACCTCGACTGAGGGTGCAGGGTTAGCTGGTGGTACCCTGATTGAAGTTCAAAGTTGGAGAACCACTGAGCACCACTCAGCTCACCAATTATATACTTGATGGTGGGTGTTAGAGGGCGCTCACCACAAATTGCTATGCTGGGCAACCTCATGTCTTCGCAAATGTGGACTTCACCTAGCTGCTTAGGCTTCTTCTTCACTACAATCGGGTATACCAATGACATTGGTCAGGTGACCTTTTCAATTATCCCTGCCTTTTCTAGCTTGACCAGCTCCACTTCAACTTTTGTCCGCAAGTGAAACGCTATCCTGCAATGAAGGCTGGATGGACAGGATGTGGAGCCGTACCAGTTTGTCTATCATGCACTCAATCCCTTCAAAGAGGTTTGAGAATTCTGTGAGGAGGTGGGTTACCTCTTTGGTGTGTTGGCCAAATGCAAACTTAGCTAGTTCCAGAACCACAGCTGTATTGCTGCTTAGAAGCAGACCTTGCCCTTCCTTGGTGATGTATATGGTGGCATTTACCCTGGTATTACCTATTTCGTGAAGGGTACCTCAAAACAAATTGACCGTGTATTGAACCTCTGGTCAAGACACATTGATGGAAGACTGATGAGGGCTTTTCTCTTTGTGTTGCTATGAGGATTTCTGGGGTGGGAGGGGCTAGTACTTGGAGTATATGTTATTGAGTGAATGGTATGAATGGTTGAATGATTGGGGTTTCTATTTTAATATGTTCTTTTTCGATATTGATGAAATTATTATGTTTAAATATTGCATTTTTAATGTAATTTTTGAAATAGAAAAAGTAACAATACTGAACGTACAGATCAATGAAGTTTGTTTATGGTATTGGTATGAATTTTTTATGAATAATCAAAGTCAATTTAACAAAAAGATTTTTTTAAATAACCGTGGGTTAGTAATGAATGAAGATTGATTTGTTGTAAATAAATGGGCTATTGGGTTCTTTAATATATATTGTTTACCCTGGCATTGCCGTGTGAGATCAGTGTCTTGAACCTTCCCAGCATGGACAGAAGTTTTGTCTGCCAGTATCCAGACACAGACCTTGGCCCGGGTCAGAGGGTGCTGGTTTGGTAATGCTTTGTATATGTTATCACACACGGAAGGGGGAAAGGCAAATACACACTACTCCAGCCTCCCCTTTTACAACTGTAACACACAAAGGGGAGTAATGGGTGAAGTTTAGAGAGGTAGCACATGCTCAGTGAAAAAACACTGCCCTCACTCACAAAATTGTGACATGCTTCATCATTGGGCTTGCTTCAATACACCCCGCGCAGACCAACGCCTGGGGTGGAGCAAAAGGGAGGGTCAGACAATACAAACATGAAAAGAATGATATATAGTTATAAAGCCGGGATCATTGAAAAAAGAAGTGCAGGGAAGGTTAAAACTGGTTCAGTGGTGTCTTTGTGCAAAAATGTTTTCCTAGACTCACAGACTAGGGTTAAGAACATGAAGGATTTTGGTGACGAGAAAGTATTAGGATTTCCTTCACCCCTCAATACTGACAATTTTGTGAGTGAGGGCAGTATTTTTTCACTGAGCAAGTGTCACCTCTCTGAACTTCACCCACTACTCCTCTTTATGTGTTACAATGCTTTGTATAAGTCTGCTTTGTATATTGTACCCTACTTGTATGCAACATTGTGGTAGTGATCAATGGGCATCCTTGGCTTTATTGACTGTGAACACGTAGTGTAGTACGTGTTCCATGGAGTCATCATCCATATCATCTTGATCTTCCCCTTCTTCTGTGATGGCGTAGACAGCCTCTTTGGCTTTCTTCGCAGTGGTCAATCAGCACACTTCCCAAAATGGCTATAATTCCTACATTCAGTGTGAGTGTACCCTCTGCAGTAGCCACATATTCAGGTAGCTTCCTTTGTCCTTTTCAGTTCTCAGTTCTTTTGTTGGACAGTATTCACGGGTTTTGTCTTGCCTGTCAAACGTAATGCGTTCTCCATATGCAAGGCTCTTGCTTTCAAGAGCTCTTTTGATCAGTCCATGGTGGAAATGTCCTGTAGGGACCGGCCATATTTTTGAAGAATTCTCTCCCTCTATTTTGACGAAGTGCATCCTTGGATAATCTGGCTGCATATATCCTCTTGCTCACTTGAAAACCCACATGTGCTGACTAGCTCCCAGAGTCTGCTATAGAAACTGTTTAGGGACTCATCCACCTCCCGCCCGGGCCTGTCTGAAGATGAAACGTTCATAGTTATGGTTAGCCATGGGCTCGAAGTTGGCATTGAGGGCTGCAACAAGGGTAGTGCATGTGTTGGGTGTCGCTTCTGTGAGTGTTTTGTAGAATTTGTGAGTTCCTTTCCTTCCGAGGTGGAGTAGGAGTGCTCTCTTTTTTATCAGTTGTGATGGAGGTAGCCTCAAATTAAAGCTCAAGGCACTCCACCCAGTCCCTTCATTTGGGTGCTTGAGTAGATGGGGCCCCTTCAATAAAGAATGACCCAATAAACGGAGAACCCGCCATGGGGATGCGAGGTAAGGTCTGCTCACTGATGGCACATCCCTGGCAGTGACTGGTGTGTCAAGATCAACCCACCGCTGAGCCACCCGCCACTTCTGTTGGGACGCCTTGTGAACCTATGGGCACTCGCCCGCCACCAGCACTGGGGCACATGTACACGTGGGCTTGACTTCTGTGCCTCGCTTCAGTCCAGTCTCGGGTGTTAGGCACACAGAGATCATGGAGCCCTGTAAGTGACAGGTGTGGTATGAGCACCATTGCATTGGAGGTCGGAGCAGTGGCCGCTACGCCTTAGCTGAGCAGTAGCCCTCTCGTTCCAGGTGATGAGGTGCAAGGCTATAGGATTGCCTAGTGGTTGCTGCACACCACGTTGCGAAGTCAGGCCTCCGCTATACATTGGCACACTTTGCTTCAAACCCCCTGCCCCTCAGCACGAGCACCACAAGGCCTACTGTGAACCAAGCAGCCGCCACTCAGGGTCCAGATGGAAAATAGACACATGTACAGGCGTGCTGGCTTCCTCCATCTCATTGCCTCTTACATGCTATGTCTGAGACTCTCTCTCTCTCTCTCTGCCTAGCAGACCGGGCTGTCAGGCCTAGAAAAGAATTACGTGCACACACGAGTCTGGATTCGGAGTGCGGTGTCGACTGACTCTTCTTGATCCACGCCTCGCTTTTATTAGCCCCTGACATCACCAGTGGTGAAACTAAACACACACGGGTGGAGGGGTCTTCGACATGCACAAAATGTGCATTTGATACCACCATCCGCGACGTGCTCTCACCAGCAATAAACTTTACAATGATTGTTCGTGAAAGCTGTCACGAATTATAGAACTACAGAATTGGTCCACTGAGTAATATTTGACATGCACTGACTGAGCAACATCTGCACAATGTTCAAGAGGCAGAATCAGGGGTGAGTCTGTATGACTACAAGTGGCAGCAGTAAATGGTGATAAAGCTGTAACAGAGTGCATGAAAAATGTGACCCTCACGGGGTCGAAACTTTTATAAGGCAAGTTAAGGCAGCTGCCTTCTGCCCTAGGGTACTGCAACTATGTGGCACCAAATCACAAAAAGACCTGAAAATCATCTTTATGTAAGGTGACAGGAAGGAGCTCCAACGACAAAAACTACCTTGTCATCTGTGATGAAAATCCTTACAGCGTTCCTGGAAGCTCACACTACCTATTAGTCTGTTTTCCTCATCCCGGTTGTTACTCCTGGGACAGTGCACTCTGGTATGCACAAATTGAAAGCAAGATTTCTTCTGCACAAACAACAACGTCGTTCTTCCAATTCCACAAAGAAAGCTAGGCTTTCACTCCACTCCACCGCCTTCAAACTCCAACAGGAAGAGCACTGTATGTGTTCTGTCCACCAGATTATACTCTGGGTAAATTTATTTTTTCATTGTCTTTTCTTAACATTGCAGCTAGTGTTGTTACATTTTCCTTTAGTTTTTAAAGAGCACCCATTTGAAGGAGCTGTATGTTATCTGACAAGCGACCCTTCAGGTCACACCTTTATGACGAAGATAAAGGAGGCATACACTCTTTCCAGGTCTCATCTGTAATGAGACCTTTTGTTTTTTTGCAGAAAGTCATTCAAGTGGGTTTCCCACTGGCCTTTGTTACACAGCTTTAGCAAAGTGAATTCTATACCTTATGGAATCATCCCTTAAGGAGGGCTTCAACTTATAGAGCATTTACAATGGACACTTTTTGTGTTGGCTATAGGTATGGAAAAAAGGCAGGAGCTCACAGGTACCAGCAGTACACAGGTTCAACTCCTGCCAACGACAAAACATTTATGATTTACTTGACATCTTAAACTTTCTATTAAATCGGACAACTGGCTGAGCCTTTTAGGCATTCCTTTCCACCATTTCTTTAGCAAGCATCCCTCCTCCATTTTTATTAACACATTTTCTATTTCAAACATTACATATATAATGCTAATGTTTCTGGCTTAATTACCAATTCAGAAATATGAAGGGAAAGAAGCCCACAGAGGAAAAAGCACAATGTTGATCCTGTGATTCTAGAGGAGAGAAAGTGCTTTCTTTTTCCTCATCTCAGCTTCAGGATATAATTTCTAACTCTGTTTCCACAGCTTTGGCATCCATGGACATTCGTTCTGCTAAAAGGTCAGCTCCAAATCCCTCTCAGAGACTGCAGCAGTTGATGACGATGATCAAGATCTTTTTGCTTAGAGGGAAATATGTACAATGATGTCAGTTACCGCATGTCTTATTCCATTTAAAAGATCCATTAGCGTTTAAAAAACCAGACTTGGAAGTGAGAGATGATTTTTACACTTACTGTCCATTTCCAGTCCATTTTCTGGTGCTTTAGATTTACACAGAATAATATCTCTGCTATTGAGAGTGGAAAGACACCGATAAGTCTGGATTTCTGAGAGTTTTTTAACAAAAGGTTTAAATTAATTATTTTGAGAAACACTTTCCATATCCGCAAAGTTTACATTCTAATTTGCTTTAAAAGAAGCAAACCCACCTGATTCTGTACACAAAAAATGTATGAGG
This sequence comes from Lissotriton helveticus, assembly GCF_964261635.1. Taxonomy (NCBI): domain Eukaryota; kingdom Metazoa; phylum Chordata; class Amphibia; order Caudata; family Salamandridae; genus Lissotriton; species Lissotriton helveticus. The sequence continues at coordinate 769,512,688 of NC_136068.1, forward strand.
ATCTTCAAAACTTCATTTGCTGCTTCACATTTCTCAATTAAAGAAGGTTCTTGCGCACCCTTTGCAGATTATACAACGTTAAAAGACAGAGTTCGATTGTTTCCAGAAAAAGTGAGGATCCCCCAGCTCCACTGGGTTCCATTTAGCTGTTAGTACAGTCCATCTCAGACATGACTTTAAATTTGCTGTGATCATTGTCTATGGCATTGGACTTTTCTTAGAAGCAAGATATCATCTCTGGCTAAAATTTGAGAAATTGTTAGGAATTCAAAGAACTTTTATTAAGTATCACCTTTTCCTAGGCCCAAAAGCTGTTTGGTCCAGAGTTGTATTAATTAATTTTCAAAAATGCAGAAGAATAAAAAATTGCGCAGCCAATTAGTTTCTAACTTTTATGATCCATAATCTTTTATAGTAAATATCTGCACCTCCTGGGAAAGGTGTCTCCCTGGTCACAACTTTACTTCCTGATAATGGGTTCTCAGGATGAAAATAAAGGTAATTCAAAGAAAATGTTCAATCATTATTTTTATTAATTCATTTGATTTTTATATTGATGTTCATAGTTTCTCTTGATTCATTTATAGCAATGACATTAAATCATGATGATGACTGGACAGGATATCCAAACGGTCCAGTCATATTCTTATCTTCTGAATTGTTTTATTCAGCGTTCCGAACCGAACGCTGAATCAAACAATTCAGAAGTTAAGAATATAATTCTGGTGGTAACAGTTAATCTGAGCGCTCAGCACAGTTAAGGTACATGTAGAAAATTATAAATTGAGGTAAATGTGGTGCTCCAAGGATGAGGGGGATGGTTACCACAGCCCCAAAGATCAACCACAAGGGTACAAACTGTCAATTGTCCATCCGAGCACTCGTTCAATATCACAAAGTCTTTGTGGTTTTCACCAATCCTTTTAATATCCAATTCTTCAGTTGTATTCCAAATCATGCATCCAAAATTTGAAACGATGCAGCCAACACGTGTTTCGTCTGGTCAGTAGGACCATTGACTTCCTCAGGGCTGCAACCCAAAATATCCACAATAAGTAACCATTCCTATATACAGTATATACAATATAACCAAAATATATCCTACTCTCCAATAGGTTTTCTAGAGAGAAAAAGGGGATACATCCACAAGCCGTTTCCTGTACAAATTGCTCCATAGTAAGTGTTGAAAGAAAGAACATGTAAGCCAAAGTCGTTCTTGCATTAATAATGGCTTATGTTAAAACATAGAGTAAATTATTATAAACAACTATCATTCTGTCACGATCAAAAATCCTGGCTAAGGGTTACCGGTGATGCCACAGATGCTAGGTCCACGCCCAATGAGACTAAATGAATCAATATAGTAAGTAATCACTCTAGCTCAACAATATAAATATCAGTACACCGTCTTTAAAGACACCAATTATCCCTCAATAAATTATCTATGTCATGACGACCCTCACCTCCAAAACGTTAGTATCCAGCACCGAACTCCAAACTGTATGTGAGTATCTATTCACGTAGCATCCTGCAATTATTTCAAAAAATATATATATATTTTATATATGTGTACTATCATAATATCTATTGCCACATATATGTATACATTTCTAAGTTGTCTGTATCTTAGTTGGTCACTGTTTTGACCACATAATGTTCCATGTTATAGATCCTTACCTCATAATCTTGAATTGTTTTAAATTTCTTCGTATTCAAATCCTATCTCTATCAGCCGCACGTGTACGTGTCTGTAAACAAAGTACACAATGATAAGATATCTAATCTTACTGTCATCTATAGCGTAAAATTTCTCCCTGCTCCTGCTTACCGTTATCTTAGTCCTTTCGCGTATAAAGTGGCGTTCTGCGCCAGCGCCATCTTGTAATGGCTATTTATACCGCGCTCCGACTTACGTCCTCTTTTTACTGTCCTCACCTATGTTTTCGTAATATATTACTTATAACTGTCCATAATGTGATAAACATGTATAAAGGTACGGTCTGATTCAAATTAATCACAAAAAACGAGGCCGTATTCGTAGTCATACAACTTACACAATCAATTCAACTTGAACGCGTAATTACAAATTCCAAAATCTCATGTCATCTATCTATGTTATTCTCCATCATAGTAAACCACGATGGTTAATTATACCATATTGTCGTGATATTATGTATAGATTTGATTTAATGATGGAGGTGAGGCTGTAACATCATGTCACAAACCCGCGCCATCTTGGGACAGGCAAAGTATATATCCTCCAATAGTAATTTTCATTATTAACTAGATTGTCTGATATCATAATCATTGAGGGTCTTCATAAGATTATATCATTACACAAACTATTATTCCGTTTATTGATTCCCAATCCTCAAAATTAGTAACAAAGTCTTCAATACTCATTGTTTGTGCGACCTAGGCATCCGCAGCACCCTCAGCCACCCAATCCACAAAACAATTATATAGCACACAGTTTACAAAAAGAATCGTAGAGGTAAAACAGATTAGCGGTAGGTAGATTCTATATACAGTATTTTTCAAAGATTTTTCAAAGATTTTTTTCATTGTAACATTTTGTATCATCATATTTTCACAGAGAATAATAAACCTCCATAAGGAATTAGATGCACAATATACCTAAACCAGAGCTGTCAATATATTTAGACAAGATAATTAAAGTATTACTTCATCATCTTGCTGGTGACTAAGGTGGTTGCGGTAGGTGTTCGAGTGGGGACCATAGTATTAATATGTCAATGTTATCAGAAACAATAACTAGTTGTTAGTTCAGCCCTTCTTGACATATACATATACCTACTGTCCTAAGTAGAATTCAAATTCGTGGTCAACATTGAGACCACATTCCACGGCTTTCAATTTAATCAGCCATAAAACTTCTCTTCTTCTCAATGTTAAAAGTCTGTTCCCCCCACGGGGATCAGGCTTAATGTGATCAATTCCATGATAGGAAAAGACGTGTTGATCTTTGTTATCGTAATTCTGTACTATGTGAGATGCAATCGGATAACGTGTGTCTCCATTTTTTAAGGCTCTGAAGTGTTCAGCCATTCGATCTCTCAGCCTCCTGATTGTGCTCCCCACATATATCTTACCGCACGTGCAAGTAATAACATATACTACAAATGTAGTCTCGCAGTTGATAAACATTCCAATCGTGTAATCACCTGAGTCATTATAGTTAAACTTTAGAACGTTCTTTTTAGCCCATCTGCATGAAACACATCTCCCACATTTGTAAAAACCTTTAAAACTGTTTAGCCAGTCGGTTTTGTTCAGTTTGTCAGGGTAACTGGGACTTAACATATTCCTCAAAGTAGTTCCCCTCTTGAAAGTCAGACTTGGTCTATCGTAAATATATGGTCTCAAGTCCTGATCCATAGAAAGAAGATGCCAATGTCTATTTAAGATAGAAAAAAGTCTAGAGCTGCCCAGACCATAGTTGGTTATTAGTCTGACCTTCTGATCCCTTACTCTTGATTCTTTAGTTGGTCTAATTAGGGTAGATTTCCTTTTGACTTTCTTAGCTCTGGATACTGCAGTTTCAATTACATCTTGTTGGTATCCACGATTCAAAAATCTATCTGTCATATCTGCTAAGTTTTTGTCAAAATCAAGATCAAGAGCGCAATTTTGTCGAGCCCTGATCAGTTCACCATAAGGTATGGCGTTCTTCTGACTGCTGGGGTGGCAACTCCCAGCATGCAGAATCGCATTACAGCTAGTTGGCTTCCTGTACATCCTGCTCTTTATCTTGTCTCCTTCTATAAACAGCTCCACATCCAGAAAAGTAATATATTGACTGTTATAGACCGTTGTGAATCTGAGATTATATACATTGTCATTCAGATAATCAAAGAAACCCTTCAGTCTCTCTACCGTACCTGTCCAAATTAACAGGCAGTCGTCTATAAATCGACCCCAATAATGGATGTGTTGTATCCACTCACTTCCATCTGGGCCCCAGATCCGCTCCGCCTCGAACCAACCCATAAACAGGTTGGCGAAAGACGGAGCAAATCGTGAACCCATAGCTGTACCAAGACGCTGCCTGAACCAATGTCCATCAAATAAAAAAACATTGTTCTTCAGTACCAACTCAGTCATTCGTAAAATCATTTGGGTGTGATCGTACAACTCAGCCGGCTGAGAAAATGATCCAAAGCACGTAAACCAAGAGTGTGGTCAATGATAGTATATAAAGATACTACGTCTAATGTGACTAATATCATACCATCCTCCCATACTATGTCTTCCAATAGATTTAACACATACTTAGTATCCTCAATAAAGGATGGCAGATTGTATACATATTGTCTGAGGAAACAGTCAATAAACTCTGATAGATGTTCCGTCGGTCCACCTATGCCAGAGCAGGATGTACAGGAAGCCAACTAGCTGTAATGCGATTCTGCATGCTGGGAGTTGCCACCCCAGCAGTCAGAAGAACGCCATACCTATTGGTGAACTGATCAGGGCTCGACGAAATTGTGCTCTTGATCTTGATTTTGACAAAAACTTAGCAGATATGACAGATAGATTTTTGAATCGTGGATACCAACAAGATGTAATTGAAACTGCAGTATCCAGAGCTAAGAAAGTCAAAAGGAAATCTACCCTAATTAGACAAACTAAAGAATCAAGAGTAAGGGATCAGAAGGTCAGACTAATAACCAACTATGGTCTGGGCAGCTCTAGACTTTTTTCTATCTTAAATAGACATTGGCATCTTCTTTCTATGGATCAGGACTTGAGACCATATATTTACGATAGACCAAGTCTGACTTTCAAGAGGGGAACTACTTTGAGGAATATGTTAAGTCCCAGTTACCCTGACAAACTGAACAAAACCGACTGGCTAAACAGTTTTAAAGGTTTTTACAAATGTGGGAGATGTGTTTCATGCAGATGGGCTAAAAAGAAGGTTCTAAAGTTTAACTATAATGACTCAGGTGATTACACGATTGGAATGTTTATCAACTGCGAGACTACATTTGTAGTATATGTTATTACTTGCACGTGCGGTAAGATATATGTGGGGAGCACAATCAGGAGGCTGAGAGATCGAATGGCTGAACACTTCAGAGCCTTAAAAAATGGAGACACACGTTATCCGATTGCATCTCACATAGTACAGAATTACGATAACAAAGATCAACACGTCTTTTCCTATCATGGAATTGATCACATTAAGCCTGATCCCCGTGGGGGGAACAGACTTTTAACATTGAGAAGAAGAGAAGTTTTATGGCTGATTAAATTGAAAGCCGTGGAATGTGGTCTCAATGTTGACCACGAATTTGAATTCTACTTAGGACAGTAGGTATATGTATATGTCAAGAAGGGCTGAACTAACAACTAGTTATTGTTTCTGATAACATTGACATATTAATACTATGGTCCCCACTCATACACCTACCGCAACCACCTTAGTCACCAGCAAGATGATGAAGTAATACTTTAATTATCTTGTCTAAATATATTGACAGCTCTGGTTTAGGTATATTGTGCATCTAATTCCTTATGGAGGTTTATTATTCTCTGTGAAAATATGATGATACAAAATGTTACAATGAAAAAAATCTTTGAAAAATCTTTGAAAAATACTGTATATAGAATCTACCTACCGCTAATCTGTTTTACCTCTACGATTCTTTTTGTAAACTGTGTGCTATATAATTGTTTTGTGGATTGGGTGGCTGAGGGTGCTGCGGATGCCTAGGTCGCACAAACAATGAGTATTGAAGACTTCGTTACTAATTTTGAGGATTGGGAATCAATAAACGGAATAATAGTTTGTGTAATGATATAATCTTATGAAGACCCTCAATGATTATGATATCAGACAATCTAGTTAATAATGAAAATTACTATTGGAGGATATATACTTTGCCTGTCCCAAGATGGCGCGGGTTTGTGACATGATGTTACAGCCTCACCTCCATCATTAAATCAAATCTATACATAATATCACGACAATATGGTATAATTAACCATCGTGGTTTACTATGATGGAGAATAACATAGATAGATGACATGAGATTTTGGAATTTGTAATTACGTGTTCAAGTTGAATTGATTGTGTAAGTTGTATGACTACGAATACGGCCTCGTTTTTTGTGATTAATTTGAATCAGACCGTACCTTTATACATGTTTATCACATTATGGACAGTTATAAGTAATATATTACGAAAACATAGGTGAGGACAGTAAAAAGAGGACGTAAGTCGGAGCGCGGTATAAATAGCCATTACAAGATGGCGCTGGCGCAGAACGCCACTTTATACGCGAAAGGACTAAGATAACGGTAAGCAGGAGCAGGGAGAAATTTTACGCTATAGATGACAGTAAGATTAGATATCTTATCATTGTGTACTTTGTTTACAGACACGTACACGTGCGGCTGATAGAGATAGGATTTGAATACGAAGAAATTTAAAACAATTCAAGATTATGAGGTAAGGATCTATAACATGGAACATTATGTGGTCAAAACAGTGACCAACTAAGATACAGACAACTTAGAAATTTATACATATATGTGGCAATAGATATTATGATAGTACACACATATAAAATATATATATATTTTTTGAAATAATTGCAGGATGCTACGTGAATAGATACTCACATACAGTTTGGAGTTCGGTGCTGGATACTAACGTTTTGGAGGTGAGGGTCGTCATGACATAGATAATTTATTGAGGGATAATTTGTGTCTTTAAAGACGGTGTACTGATATTTATATTGTTGAGCTAGAGTGATTACTTACTATATTGATTCATTTAGTCTCATTGGGCGTGGACCTAGCATCTGTGGCATCACCGGTAACCCTTAGCCAGGATTTTTGATCGTGACAGAATGATAGTTGTTTATAATAATTTACTCTATGTTTTAACATAAGCCATTATTAATGCAAGCACGACTTTGGCTTACATGTTCTTTCTTTCAACACTTACTATGGAGCAATTTGTACAGGAAACGGCTTGTGGATGTATCCCCTTTTTCTCTCTAGAAAACCTATTGGAGAGTAGGATATATTTTGGTTATATTGTAAATACTGTATATAGGAATGGTTACTTATTGTGGATATTTTGGGTTGTAGCCCTGAGGAAGTCAATGGTCCTACTGACCAGACGAAACACGTGTTGGCTGCATCGTTTCAAATTTTGGATGTATGATTTGGAATACAACTGAAGAATTGGATATTAAAAGGATTGGTGAAAACCACAAAGACTTTGTGATATTGAACGAGTGCTCGGATGGACAATTGACAGAAGTTAAGAATATGACTGGACCGATTAATCCCTGACAAAGGGTAAATACCCGAAATGCATTGGATATCCCATCCAGTCTTCATGATTTAATGTCATTGATATAAATGAATGAAGAGAAACTATGAACATCAATATAAAAAACAAATGAATGAATAAAAATAAGGATTGAACATTTCTTTGAATTACCTTTATTTTCAACCTGAGGAACCTATTATCAGGAAGTAAAGTTGTGCCCAGGGAGACACACCCTTCTCAGGAGGTGCAGATATTTACTGTTTCTTACGACGTCGTGAATGGAAGACGCCACCCGAGGAGCACACACAATATTGATTACCTTTTGCAACTCCACTTGAATCATGTTGTTGCGCATATTAACCTTTACCATAACCTTTTATCCCCCCGCAGAACAACCCAGGTATCGTTGGCCAGTCGATGTCCGTTACATGGCTGATTCTAGAGGGTTCACTGTCTGGAAAATTCTGTCCACAAAGCAAACTGTAACAACAAAAACAACAGATTCTAAAAGCCTGGCTATGATGCATCAGTTCCAGAAGGAGCCAATATCCAACTATTTCAAAGTTTTGGCTTTCGATTATTCAGAAACAATGGATTTGGAATGTAATAAAAAATGGTAATTCTTACAACATCCTGCTCTAGAACCAACATTGAGAATGTCACCATGCACTTCCAAAAAGAATGGAGCATTTACGGGACAAACTAGGTTCTCAAATACTGAAAAACTAAAGTATTATTCAATACTACTTTAATTCCCAAGTCTGATGATGGATTTTGCCCATTCTTGGATCTGAAGAGCATGAACAAGTTTGTGAAATACAAACCCTTCAAAATAGTTACTCTTCAGTAAATTATCCCTTTAAGTGCTCCATGAGACTATTTAGTGACATTAGAACTGAAAGTAACTTACTTTTATATCTTGATTAATTCATAAAATCAAGATTTCTACAATTTGGTCAGGAAAATGAACGCTTGCAGTTCAGAGTTCTTCCATTTTGTATATCCTCGGCATGAAGAATATTTATCAATGTTTTGGCTTCTTGTGATGCTGTTTTTATGTATACACAAAATGCATTCAAATATTTATCAATTTAAAAGATTAGGTTAATCTCTGCTCCTTATTTTTAAATGTGTAATCCAATGCTCTGAAAGTCTACAACTGTGTGTGGGGGTGGGATACTAATTGAATCTGGAAAAATCTCAACTTTCGCTAGCTCAGACTATTGGACCATCTTCCAAATGAATGGAGGATCCATTTTTATTCCGGGAAATAGAAGACGTTGCCTTTAATCCCAGCCAATACATGTTATCCCTTTCTCAAACTCCTGACAGCGATTGGTTAAGAGTCCACGGATACATAACTTCCACAACTGCAGTAGTTCCCTGGACCCATTTACATCTCAAACAGCTGTTAGATCATCTGTTAAATCACTGGTCTCCAGTGACTCATAAATAAAATGTCCACATTTCCGTACCTGTGGACATTGCCCCATCGTTGGTCCTGGGACTAGTTCTTTATCATCTACACAAAGATGTCTTGGATCTCTGAAGATGTTCTGACAGAAATCCTCTATCTCTGATGAAGATTTATAATGGATACAAGTCATTTAGATTCTGGCGCTGCTTTGGAAGCTCATTATCTTCATGGTCAATTGTCACAACTCAACAAATGCAGTCTTCAATTGGAGAGAGCTAGCAGCGATTCAGCAAGCTCCTCAAGGTTTTTCACCTCAGATTCAAGGTAAAACAAGTTTGATACAAGCTGATAGTCAGGTGGCAGAGTGATATATCCTTTGGGAGGAGGCACCAAGATCCCCACTCTAGCTCTATTACCAGATCAGATTTGCAATTGTGCAAAATTCACTTGTTATCATACAAAGCATCGTATATCTCACAAAAACAGACCCAAAAAGCAGATCACATAAGCAGTGCATTCCAGTTTTCTGTGAAATACTAGCTTTCATCTAATGCCTTTCAGATCATTGTAGATCATTTCGGGATCTCTGTGGCTAGGTCCATTTGCCAACAAAGAGGCAAGCCATTTCCCTATGTTTTTCTGAGAGACGTGGTCTTAGGAAGTTTGAGTGGTGGACGCCATCTCCCTGCCATGGCTAGTGGGTCTACTCTGTGTCTTGCTTCCTATTCCCCTCCACTGCATGATGCTCAGGAGGATTAAGAGAGAAGCAGCATTGGTAATACTGATTGCACATTAATGGCCTCCCAGTCCTTGGATCCCAGTGGTTCTCCTCTTTGCCTGCTGCCAACCACTTGTTACTTCAGTTCTATCCCATAACGTTCTCTCTGCCTTTGCCTTCCGACACTGAGAATAAGCAGGTAAGGCTTCAACTCTAAGGCTGCTCTAGAAAGGTTGACATGAACATTCAGCAATCTTGCAGTCCATCATCTTTAGCCTACTATAGTGAACACTGGTTCACTCTTGAAACATGGTGAAAAGCTGAAGGTGGGTACAGAATGAACTTACACTTTTGTAGTGGTTATTTTTTCTAAGGGTTTAGCTCCCTCTACCTTAGCAGCGTAGTGGGCAGTAATCCGAGGTTTAAATGATTCTTGGGTTTTATTGGAAAAAAAGTATCCTTTTAGCTCCTGGACTTTTAAGATATTTTTGTAAGTAAAGCTATTCTGCACTCTCCAATTCTACCATGGGATCTTCTTACACTGTTAAAAGATTTACAAGGACCCCCCTGCAAGCCTTTATCTTTTGCTCATCTATCTAGGTTGTTGGCTAAAGGGGATTTTTGCTAACCATTAGTGAATCATTTGTTTTTTTTTGTTTTGTTTTTTTTTTAAATTTTTTATTAAATCAAACAATCATACAAAAGAAAAAACCAAAACTCACAAGGCAAAAGTACAATGTTACATGATCATGAGTCCATGCGGGCAGAGCTCCAGAGTTAGATACATGTATTGCAATCAATTAACGTGGGGTAAAAGGGGCGGACAAGGAAACAAGCAGAAATATTGATGATAAAGGAAAGCTGGATGCCAATTAGGGGGACGTAGAAACATCAGGGTTTACATCCTGTGGGGAAGTACATATATTCCCACGATAAGTGTTCCATTGGGACCAGATCCTACCCCATTTCCTGGGCCGGCCCCGGGAAAGGTACAGTCTTCTCCCGGAACATGCACCAGTCCATGTTCTCCTTCCACTTGGAAATGGTGGGCGGTCTGTGAGATCCCCAAAGCTGAGCAATGTCTCTTTTTGCGACCATATTTCCAAGGGTCGCCCATGCGGTCTCTGCGGTGCTGTAGTCATTGGGCTTCCAAACATTCAACAGACAACGCCTGGCCTCGGGCAGCAGCGACACACCCGTGACATTCTCCATCACAACATGTAATCGGGACCAAAACTCAACCACCTCCGGGCATTCCCACAATATGTGGAGGAAGGTGCCAGACATTCCACAGCCACGCTTACACAACTCATCCAAGGAATAGCCCATTCGAACCAGACACGGCCCGGTAACATACACTCGATGGAGTATCTTAAGCTGGACGAACCTCAAGCGAGCAGGAATAGCGACTTCCTTGGGCGAGGACAAAGCAGATTGCCTGTCCTCGTCATCCAGTTCTAGTCCTTCAGCGCTCCATGAGGCCCTAAGGCGCACCAGCAAGTCAGCTCTATTATTGATCAGTTTCTTGTAGATCAGTGAAATTGTGCTGTCGGGCACATGGCCATCCAGAATACGGTCCTCCAGGGGGGAGGATTCAGGAATATCATCACCCGCAGCAAACACAGATAATAAAGCGTGACGGACCTGAGCGTACCTGAAGAATTCCGTGTCACCAAGCTCGTACTCCACTTTCAACACGTCGAAGGACTTGACGGTACCTATCGACCACAGATCACCCACCTTGCTTATACCAATCATATCCCATTTATCGAAGCCTTTCATTCTCCAAAGATGTCCCAAACATTCCGAATCATACAAAGGGGTAGCCCGAGTAAATCTGCCACACCAACCCAATGCCGCATTCGCGTCCCGCCACACCCTCACAGCAATTTTGTTGGGACCAGTCAGTGTTCCATGGAGTCCCCCGGAGTACAACGCTCTGTTAAAGGTCCCCCCTGGCAAAATAAATGTATCCATGGAGAAAGCCGGGGTAGGGCCCGGTGCGTAGGTCGCATGGTTAATCGCACTCAACTGAGATGCCCAGTAATAACGCCTGATGTCCGGGAGGGCAATACCGCCATCATACGACGGAAGTGTAAGTTTAGAAAGAGCGATACGGGCACGCCCATCCCAGACCAGTTGTCTCTGCAGGCTCTCCACTTCACGAAAATAGCCCGAGGCAATCGGGTCAAAGGAGTTCTGAAGTGCGTATTAAAAACGAGGCAGCGACATCATTTTAAAAAGCGCCGCTCTACCGAGGGGCGATAACGGCAACCTACGCCAGCGCGCAACATCCAGTTTGAGCCGCTGAAGGGGGGGTAGCAAATTACGCTCATATCGCATGGAAGGGTCCAAGGAGACGTAGATCCCCAGGTACTTAAAACCGGTCTCAGTTACTTGAATCGAAAATCTACGAGGCAGTGGAGGGAGATCTCTCGCCAAAACGTAGACGCAGGATTTAGCCCAATTAATAATGAGACCCGAGTTCTTTCCGAAGGAGGTCAGAACATCAAAAAGTACATTCAGGGACTTCCGAGGGGAGGTGAGATAGAGAAGGATGTCATCCGCATATAGCGAGACTCGATCCTCAAAGTCGGGAGTCCATCGGATACCCCGCATAGAAGGCTCCCAACGGAGCCACTCCACCAGAGGTTCCAAAGCGAGAGCGAAAAGCAATGGAGACAGCGGACAGCCCTGCCGGGTACCACGCCCAAGCGTAAAAACGCAAGACACTTTCCCATGAACTACCACCTGAGCCAGGGGCATCTCGTAAAGAAGTTTCACCCAGGCAATGAATCCCGGCCGAAACCCGAACTTCGAGAGGGCCGCCCAAAGATAAGGCCACTCGATGGTGTCGAAGGCCATGGTAGCGTCAAGGGAAGCCAAAATGGCTGGTTCAGTGAGCGTCCCGGCTCTCGCGAGAACTCCATGGAGTCTGCGAAGATTCAGAGCAGTATTGCGGTGCGGGATAAAACCGGATTGATCTGGATGGATCAAGTCCCCGATCACAGTAATCAAGCGATTGGCCAATAATTTAGCCAAAATTTTAGGTTCGGCATTGAGCAGAGAAATGGGTCTGTACGAAGTACAACAATCCCGCGGCTTACCCTCCTTGTGGATACCTACAATGGTAGCAAGTCGTTGGTCCGAGGAGAGGGAACCAGACTCCAAAGCCTCAAGGAATATGTCCCTTAAGTAGGGCGCCATTTTGTCGGGTCGCAGCTTGTACAATTCAATGGGCAAACCATTGGGGCCCATCGCCTTACCGGAACGGAGGGAACGAATAGCCACAGCGACTTCGTCCACTGTGAGCGGAGCATCCATGAGGTCCCTGTCAGCGTCAGAAAGGCAAGGCAAAGCGATATCCCGCAGCAGCAAGCGAGAGTCCTCCTCATCCCTACCACAAACCGAGGTGTACACAGTCCTAAAGTGGTCCGCGAAACACTGAACGATCCCAACTGGGTCAGTAACACACTCTCCATCAGGCCGTTCAATCGCGGGAACAACACGATTCACTCTCTCTTTCTTGTCCAACCACGCAAGCAATTTACCCGCCTTGTCTCCCACATCATACAGCCTGCCCTGCTGCCCCCTATACATCATTCTTGCCGCATCAGTCACAAGAGCCCTGTAGTCAGCTTGTTTCAAGGCAAGGGAATTCAACTTTACACTGGAGGCACCTGTCTGAAGATCGTCCTCAAGTGCAGTTATCTCAGATTCCAATCGCACCACCTCCACATTTGCAGCCTTCTTAGCAGCGGCAATTAAGGACAGGGACTGCCCACGTACAACAGTCTTGAAAGCCTCCCACAACGAAACAGCAGAAGAAACAGACCCCACATTTTCGTCAAAATAATGTTCAATAGCTTTCACAAGTTCAGAGCGGGTTTTAGGATTGCGGAAGTAACAGGGGTTGATAGGGGCGACCCTACCCTCACTGCCCGCCCGACCTCATAACGAAGCCACAAGGGGGAGTGATCGGAAATACCCCTAGGGAGCTGACGAATCTCTCTAATGGAGGAGGATTGGACCGATGGCATTAGGAAGTAATCCAATCTTGAAAGACTACCATGTGCCCCAGAGTGGAAAGTGTACTGTAGTGTGTGGGGTGCAGTAATCTCCAGCCGTCTACCAGCCCAAAGGTTCCAAGCAAATCATTCAGCCACATGTGGGCCCTGGGCAAATCCCTAGGAGGATGACGATCAGAGATGCCGGAGACAACCGAATTAAAATCCCCACCCATGATCAGAAGGCCCTCAGGAAGTTCCAAAAGGACCCTGCAGAGATCAGCGTAGGTCAAGGTCTGTAGGCCCGGGGGGACATACACTGAGAGTATGGACAATGTCTTCCCCTCCCATCTACCAGTGAGCGCCGCATAGCGCCCCCTGTCATCAAGCCTTACTTCATCAACTTTGAAAGGCAGAGAGGATTGGATAAGAATACCGGCCCCCCTGGAACCAGAAGTAAACCCAGCGTGGGCCACCAGACGATATTCGCGCCTGTTCATAGCCTGACATGCATTTCCTATTAGATGCGTCTCCTGCAGGAGAACAATGTCGGGAGAATGACGCCTAAGGAATCGCAACACAATCCCACGCTTAAGTCTGTCACCCAATCCATTGACATTCCAGGATAGCAGTCTCAACTCGCCACCCCCCATCCCCGAGAAGTAGGCAGAGCAGCACCCACACAGGGCCCAATGATCAGAGCAAAGGAAGAAAACAACACGATGCCTCGTGAATAAAAGGAAACACATACACACACCCCCACCACCCCCCAACTTGAACATGTTACAACACCCCCCACCCTGCACCCCTGCGTACGACTCATAAGCCACCCCAACTTGCAGTGTGCCTGTGGCCCCATTATTAAACTAAGCTACGCAAAGAACCCAGGAGGAGGAAGAGTCCCCATTTACCCCCCGCCACCCCCAGGCCAATCTAGGTTAAAAAAGAAGACCAAAGTCCAGACTCAGCTGAAAAAGTAGAAAAGTTCAGACGCCAGGATCCACGGGGGAGCTTCACTCTGGCACGCCCCCGTCCGCGCCTCCAGGGTGCCCAGTACGTTCGTCTCTTCTAGGCAGGGAGTCAAGCCAGTCACTAACACTTTCCGGCTGATCAAAGAAAAATGTACGTTGTCCATATTCAATCCGAAGCCTGGTCGGAAACAACATGGCGTATTTGAGGCCCAAGTCCCGCAATCGTCTCTTCACACCCTGAAATCCAAGTCTTTGTCTCTGAACAAGTGGTGAAAAGTCAGGATAAAAAGAAACAGAGGCATTTTCGAATTTCACTGGGCCCTTATCCCGAGAGGCCTGAAGAATAGCATCCCGATCCCTAAAGTGGAATAATCTGGCAATAATGGGCCTCGGGGGAGCACCCGACTTCGCCTTCCCGCAGTGGCGGTTCTTATATATGGGCGGAGGGGCTACGCCCTCGTCCTTTTTCTGCCCCCTAGTTGTGCTTTTTTATTCATCAACTAACTGAAAGTAATGCAATCATTTTTTCGAGTAAACTGCCTCAGGCTGTTTGCTACACGGACATTTACTTCAGGCAGGAGGCAGAGTTCGCAAGTCATGTTTACGGGTGCCATAAATCATGCACTCTGAGCATGCGCCAGCAATCGTAGATTTGCCGGGCTGATGAGCTCAAAGCCCTGAGGCTTGTGACGTCACCAGCTCGGCAAACCCATTGTATGCCCTGCTGAAGGACCTCCCCCGCCATTAGAGTTAGCCCTGGGCGCTGTCTGCTTCAGCTCTGCAGAGGCCATTCCTACACGTCAATCATACTTCACCAAGCCTCGTTGTCACCCCCACCCTACCCTGCCCTGTGACCAATCAGACAAGGGCCCTGTGACCAATCAGACAAGGGCGGGCTAAAGTGAACAGAAAGAAGCTGCGCCATGAATCCTTGCTTGAACCTCCAGTAAGTGAAAATTAAAGTTACATATTTCCAGAATAAAGTCAAGTGTGTAAAATGCTTGCGCCTGTTTTATCTCTCAGCAAGCTATAAGTGATTAGCAGTTTTTAACTGTGTTCGTTCGTGCCCTCCTGTCAGGCATTAGCATAGCTGGCAAGGTTTAAGCTTGCTATGTGTGACATTTTCATAATTTCATTGTATTTAAGAGTGACATTTCAACAACTATGAGCGACACTTTCTCACGAGCAAAATCAAGCAAAGAAGATGAGGGGAACATAAATATCAGAATTTGGAGTTCACGAGGGACTATGTTTAAAAACTGAAATGTTTGCAGTCTTTCAGCAGGGCATTGGAAGCAGTCAGATCTTTTGAGATCCAGCCTCAGCAGATATGACTGTAACACAGCAAATCAATGGTCGCCATGAGGACAGGCAGCAAACTGGCGTCACTCAGGGAGCAGCATTTTACTGTTAGCTAGCCGAGGGGGCGAAGTACGATATGGTGAAAACTAAAGTGAACTGGCGGAGGAGTCACTTTCAGTCAACTCTACTGACATGGAACCTGCAGCAGCGGACTCACTGCCAGCACTCATTATCTGCACTCATTCACCTGCAACGCACTGAATATAAATCTGTGAATTTATATGCACTCACAGACAAAAATCTGTTCATCATAGACCTCTACACAGGTGAGATTATCGAGGAATGTGCACTCACTCCTGCCACTGCCGCACATGTGAGATTACCACGAAACCTGCCTCTGAATGTGCACATGCTCACTTGACATCCTGTGTACACATACCTGTGAGCCAGCTCTCCCATATCGAAGCAGAGGCATTTTAGGCGGGAGACAACTAGTACAATGAAGCCAATTTGGGCTTCAAAAATCGGGAGTCTCCGGCCTGAAGATGGTCTTATTCTTATCTATGTAAACTTTACTCACTTCAAATGCTTAGCAAGTTAAGTGCAACAGAAACTCAGGCTGATGGAAGCCTTATAAACCATGCAAAGTACCGACTTTAAACGTTATGTGTAGCACGATAACAAGCACATTGGTAGAAAAACTTCAGTACTGCTCCTCCAAAACCGTCTTATTGACATATTTCATCTTTTTGTTTACCTGTAGCTGCGCAGCTTCGCAACTCTAATAATCAGCCCAGAGCAAGCTCCCTAACTTTTCCGAATCTTCAAGCCTTGGCATGACCCAGCCTGTGGTAGAATGTGCGCTCAGCCATGAAGGTGAACCTGCACACCATTCTGTTATTCTGGCCAAACCAACCAACGTGCCCAGGCCTAAAAACTGAGCCACGTGACTGGTGCTACTTTAAAGCTCTTCGTTCAGGTTCGCACCGTATAATAGCAAAGAATATCAGAGGCATGTGTTGTCAAAACACAGAAACTATGGGGCATATTACCAACAACTAGCGATAATTATCGCTATGTTGGTTTAGCGGCGATATTTTTATCGCCGAGCTGCGGCGATTTTTATCGCTTAGGAACCTTGCTATTATCAAGGTTTATCTCCTAAGCGATAAAAAACCGCCGAAATGCATGAATATCGCTAAAAAGTCAGCGATATTCATGCATTACCGAGCTAATGCTCTTCGCCATGTTATCCACCTACCATTGGATAACATGGCTAAGAACTGCTCAGGGGCAGGTGTTAGCTTTTGGAGATATTCGCGCGTAGCGCGAATATCTCCAAACATTGGTAATAGGAGATAGCGATGTTAGCGACTGTTTCCAGTCGCTAACATCTTGGCACGCCCACTTTGCATGTCATTAGTGATAAATATCACTGACATGCAAAGCGGGGCCCAAGATGGTCGCTATCTCCTACTAGCTGTCGCTAACTGGTGTTAGCGGCAGCTAGGTAATAGGGAGATAATTTTATCTCCGCTTTCTTGGCTTTTAAAGCCAAAAAAGCGGAGATAAACCCCCTTGATAATATGCCCCTATATTTCCTATACTGGGATTGGGGAACAACTGTAACTGAAACTTTTAAAGTTTTCTCGGCACTGCAGCCGCATGGTGTTAATCAAAACTCGGGTGGGCTGGTACTTACGAATCATTTGCCTCCGGTCTCCTTAGTCCAGTGTTCTCAGAGTCTAGCCGGCTGTTCTAAGAGTCTGCTGCTGTCCGGTGACATTGTCCTCGGGCGGCCGCTGCAGCTGCCGGTCACCGACTCCATAACGTGAGTTCGGTAATGAATTATAGAGTTTAATGCGGGCTCACAAGATTTTAGACAGCACGCTACGATGGCCCGCACTGTGCAGGTGCGAGGAGCAGGCAGTGCTGCGAGGGCCATGATTGCAATGGTGCCCACAAACCAGTAGCCTCCCGAACCATTCTTCCCAAAACAAACTCCCCGCCTTCCTTAGCAGGACGTGACGTCCCTCAGGGCGCCAGATTGATATAATCACTGGGCACTACCGTGACGTCAGGCTGTGAGCAGCGCAACGGAAAATATTCACAATTTAAACATTGTTGCACAGTGCAGTGAGCCTGCCAACAGTCATAACTCGGCTGCAAGAACTAAACCTGCACCAGGAACAGCACGTGCAGTCTCGGGTGGTGCACTGGCAGCTGCCACGCTCTCGATGATATCGTTTAGGGAGTGCTTCGGTGAGGCGGCTGAGGCACTATACATATGCGTGACAATGCATTTCAGTGCGGTGTTGCGGAGCACCACACTGAAATGCGTTAGTCTAACGCCCGATGCGTGATGCTTGGCAGGACTGCATTAGTTTGTGGCTGGAATCCCGAAGTTTATGATAGATCCCTTCAACCATAAGGGGTTGTAAACTGTAGCTAGCATTTAGTTGCAGGCAAGCCTTGATCACAATATTTGGTGTGTAAATACGGTTGCACACCAGCACACAACATCAGCTGGCCGCTTCTGAGGGCTGGGTTGAGCAGCAGAGTATACGTGAGACTGACAGAGCGGAATTCTAGGGCTTGGATTCCAGCTGATAGGAATAGTAGTCCTCTACGTGACATTTTAATGGTCTACTTTCTGAAATACACTCTTAATAATAGAAGCAGTGTAAAATTACCCTGTCCTATTGTAAACACCTCTCAACACAGTGCACACGGCAGCTTTACATTGGTAATATAGATAGAGCTGTCCTGTATCAGACTACTTACTCCCTGTTATGCTCTTCGGGGGATTTTATGAAGCACAATTTACTCACCCTGAAAAGGTTTCTTGAAGCTGTAAAGGGAAAAAGTACAGCTACTAAAAAGATGATGGAAAAGGCTTATGATGTAAAATGCAATGTGTTTGGTAGTTTACAAAATTTCAGAAGGGATGAATCATTGCTGTTATCCCTATCTGTTGTTGTGTTCCTCTGTCTGTTGGCATGCCCTGCCTGTGGTTGTGCTGCCGTGTCTGTTGCACTAGCCTGCATTTTGTTGTAATGATCTGGTTGTTGCAGTGTGCTGTCTGTGTTTAGACAGCCCTGACTCTGTTTGCACTCCCCTTTCTCTTGCGCTGACCTGTTTCTTGTGTTTCTGTGGCATTGACCTCTCGTTTATTTTGCCACACTGTATGTTGCACTGCCCTATATATTGTTGAGCCCCCTGGTTGTTGCCCTGAACTGTCAGTTGCTGCGCTGCCACGTGCGTTGTTGTGGTGTCATGTCTGTTGCACTATCTAGTCTGCTGCGCTGGCCTCTGTGTTTCTGCTGCACTGTGTTATTGCGCACAGCCCTTCATGTTGCTCTGCCTTTGCATTACCCTTCCCTGTGAGGTCTTGCGTTGCACTGGCTATTGCACTGCCTGCTCTCTGGTTCTGCTCATCTGTCTCCTCATGTGCCCTGCATTACCCTGTTTGTTGCACTGCCCTGCCAGCTGCACTTCCCTGTCTGTTGTTGTGCTAATCTGTCTGTTGTACTGCCATGTCTGTTGTTACGCTGTCCTGCCTCTTACACTGCTCTGCAGCTTGCATCTCCGCACTGGTTGTTAGACTGTCACCCATCTTGTTGGTCTGACCTGTTTTTGCACTTCCCTGTCTCTTACTAATTTGTCCTGCTTGTTGGACTGCCCTTCCCCTATTGCACTTCCCTGTCTCTTGTTGTGCTGCACTTTCTCATGTTGTGCTGCCTAGTTTTGTTGTGCTGCATTACTTCATGTTGTGCAATTGCATTGTAGGTGGGCAGGGTGGCTGTACTGCAGTGCAGCAGTGTATGGTGCGGGGCAAATACACTGTAGTTCTCCATGAGCATGGCGCCTGCACTGTGTAGATATATAATGTTTACAGAGCAGATTGACTGCCTGTAGCTGTGAGTATGTGGGGCCACTTGGACCGGAGATGTATGCAAAGAAAAGATGCAGTGTGGCTGCATGTTATGCACCTGCAGAATGTTGAACGTAGTTTACTGTGTGCACTGTGGCATTGTGCATATACACGGTTATTGCAGTGCAGCACAGCGGTTGATACTCTTGACTGCAGCGGTCACTGGCTGCTACAGCCGGGATTGAAGTGCACTTGAAGGGTGCTTGCGGGTACATGCTGTCTGATGTTTCCTTTATCTGTGATTTGCTGTAACAATCTCTTAGACTGCATGAAATAATCATGCACAGCCCGTGCAGTAATTAATCAGTGCTGACATAGGGTCAGGAGCTGGTCTGACCATACCTCAGCCCGGGCCAGCTCTCTCCAGAGCCTGCTTCTGAGGTAGAGGATCTGCGCCGATGAGCGAGGAGAGGCCGTCAGAGAGCAGGGAGGAGAGGCCAGTGAAAGGTGACAATCAGAGAGATGGGAACATAAAGGAGGGAAGAGCAGAGGGGAGAGAGAATGGAGAAACTAACAAGAACACAGACAGCAGGAAACAATACAAATGTATTGCTGGCAGCCACTGCAAAGTAAGTGCGTAGAGTGAGGGTTAAGTGCCCGGTGCTGTTGTCTGCGGTGTCTCGAGTCCGTGAGTCATTCAGTGTTGAATTTATGATATAGGCAGCTGAGAATCCGTATTTGGGGCCTCTTACAACCTCTTTGGGAGACTCGAGTCAGCCGGGCCTGGTCAGATCCCACGTGGGACAGCGACCTGGAGTCCAAACTGTTGATGCTCTGCTACAGAACTAGTCAGCCCTTGTAGCCATTACCCAACGGGACAAGCAGACACATGCGCTGCATTTTGATAACAGAAATGGGTGACAGTGACGTTTATTGATGTCTGCATTGGGCTGCGCTCTGCATAATTCATCCCAAACATGCAACCCACACAGAACAGAAGGATTTATGAGCAGGCACAGAAAGATTTGGTGTCGTGAGGAAACCTGCATCCTTGCTACACATCCTTTGAGTAAAACTGTTCATGCAAATAGGGGCACACCGGGCTAGAAGCCTTGAAAGCAGACTTGCAAATAAAGCACCAGAAAAGGGAGGCAGGGGTTGTGACTGTAGGGGGATGGGAGAGATGGGTAGATTTACAGAGAGATGACGAAGAGGGGTGGTGTCTTCTATAGTTAGATAAAAAACTAGCTAGTTAATGCAGATAGACGAACGGATGGATAGCCTCAAGGAG
Organism: Lissotriton helveticus; assembly: GCF_964261635.1. Lineage (NCBI taxonomy): Eukaryota > Metazoa > Chordata > Amphibia > Caudata > Salamandridae > Lissotriton > Lissotriton helveticus. Next base: position 769,533,580 of record NC_136068.1, read on the forward strand.
GGAGGACCAACTGAAGGACGGAATAAAGGATATGAAGCGAGTGACAAAAGAGAGAGTGTGACTACGGAGGACTGAGAACAAATGGATTGCTAGAGACAGTAGAGAGAAATCAAGAGACAGACACAGAGTGAAAGAGGGTGCAAAGAAGAGAAAGACAGACCTAAATATGGATGTAGATAGAGATAAAACGACAGGCCTAAAAAAAGAGAAAACAGATACTTTGAGATAAAGTCAATGGAAAGCAAAGAGAGAAGGGACACAGGACGCACCTGTACACCAAAATGTCATGCCTGGTGTGTAATTAAACTAACCTGGATGTAATTGATAACATAAGAGAGAGTGAATAGATTGATAAATAAAGCAAGAGAGATGAAGCGAAATTGAAAGAAAGATGAAGAGCCAGAATGAGGTGAGAGAGTGAGTGTGTGTGTGTGTGTGTGTGTGGGAGAGAGAAGCGATGGATTGTTAGAGAGAATGAGAGAGAGGAGGTGAACCAGAAAGAGATGGAGTTAAGCAGAGCCAGAATGAGAGAGTGTGGCAGAAAGAGAGAGGGGTATAACGAGTATGTTGAGCTAGAGAGAGAAAAAGAGGGACATAGGAAGTAAGACAGATATGGGTATGAGCATATGTATACAGTTATCTCTACTTTAATCAGACACTGGAACAGACCATTGAATATTGGAATGTAAAGTCTTGTCCCGCTTTGGGGTAACTTAAAATGTTTGTCTGCTACAGGAATTTTTAAATATGAGGGAATGTTAACTTGCTTTGTCAAGCCATGCATTGTAGACTGCACTTAGCCCACATGAAATGACACGTGGGAGGCCTGCTTTGGCAGTGAATTGGATCTGGAATTTCTGAGTTTGAGTTGCATGGTCAATATTTATGTGTCACTTTTATAGTTATTTAGACTGTGTTTCTGTTTTATACTGTTTCTGCCAATATGTAACATTGAGCCACAGATTTGGTTGAATTTGATTGCAGTGGCTCAGTTTATTTGGTGATTCACAATTCCATTCATGGGTAACATATGGCTTGTTGAACATAAATGAGATGTACCTGCAAATTGTTGGATTGCGTATTGCATTTCAGGTTTTCAATTTGACCAAACTTTTGACTTCTTACCAACGAAATACGAGGGTCTTCCTGGTCGAGGACGACACTGCCTTTTCTCTTATCTGTCTTGTATCAAAACCCTGCTGGACTATGGGTTGAAAGAAAGCTTGAATAAGCAGATACCTATGTCATACGATATCTCTTTATAAATGTAATAACTGCACTTTCACAATTGCTTTACTAACCTTCCTGCTTTCTCAAATTTGCTTGAAAATGCACCATTTGTCCACTGTTTTTTCAAAAATTTCTCGGGGGGAAACCACCCCGAACCCTCCTTAGGTTGTTCAGGCTCGCTCGCTACGCTCGCTCGCTGCGGTGCAGTATGGCAATCATTTTACGCCTCACCACTTTCAAATGTCACCAGCCGCCACTGCCTTCCCGCCAGGGACTCGATGAGCGCGTTCAACAGCAAAGAATTTGCTAAATCCGGCGGGAGCAAGATAATTCGTAACCAGATCCTCCACCAAAAGGTCAACCGCCAGCATCTCGGGATTCTCCGGGACACCAATAAGACGTACGTTATTGCGACGGGCTCTGTTTTCGTAATCCTCGAGACGACAAGCCATCAGGTCGTGTGAGGAACGCAGATTACCAATCTCAGACTGGGCCTCCGTGACATCCGTAGTGAGACTAGAAGTCTTCAAATCCAATGACTTGACCCTCTCGTTGGTCTTCGCCAGATCCGCTCTAATCAGCGTGATGTCGACGGCCACCGTGTCGATCTTAGAGGCGAGGGCCTCGTACTGCTGTCCCATGGAGGCCTGCATGTTGGTAATGGCGCCCAAGACGTCCTGCAAGGATATTTCCGAAGGCGCTGAAGAGACAGTCTTAGGATCGTCTGAAGTGCGACCAGAACCGTCAGGGGACCCCTTTATCTGCGAATAGTGGTCCATAATGTTCGTCTGGGTTTGGCCCCCACGGAGAGGTGTTTTGATCTTGCGCCTCTCGGGAGCAGGTCCGGTGGCCATATTGGAGAAGGGACCCCTTCCGCGACCTGGTAAAAATGGCCGGTCGTGCAGTGGCCAGACAGACAACAAGACCAGATCAGATGTGCATAGGCACCAAGAAAGTCGGAGTTTGGGCACTCAATAGGGCCAGCACTAAACAGCAGAGGGACACCAGGCCAGCCGAAGGTGGATCCGGGCTGCGCTTCCGTCAATCCGAGCCGGGAGTAGAAAACGAAACCGAAAGTCAAGAGGGGGTCGACCAGAGGGAGACCTCCTCAGCCGTTGTTGTTCAACTACTCCCCGGCCTGCCAAGCAACTGAGCCCCAGGTCTGCTTCAGGGTGGGCCGCAAAAAGTAGCAGCGATGTAAAAGTGGACCCCAGCGTCCAAATTCGATTTTTCAAAGGATAGGAAGATCAGCGAGGATGTGCGAACAAAAGCCGTCCTTAAAATCAGGTTGTAGTCAGGATATCCGTGAAGGGCGGCGCGGGTCCGGGGAGCTCTGTGCTCACGCGACCATCTTGGATGCCCACGAAGCTCCTCCTCCATCAGTGAATCATTTGTAATGATTTGCAGGAGTAGTTATAATATAACTTGATTTATAAGGCTGAGAAGAAAATATATAGCAAATATAATTAAGTGAAATTTGCATTGTAACTACTATAACAAATGCAATCTTCCAAACATTAGGCCTTATCCCCAAAAAGTTTTGCCAGATTACAATGAAAGAGTCTTTCATTATCATGATTGTGGAATAGGACATATCAGAGATGTCTGAGTTTATAGAGTTTTTTCTGCCATTTAGTGACTGTAGATGGCGTAGTAGATTCCAAAAACTAAACAATAACTGATTGAGAGAGTGTAATGGCCATACAAACGTAGTTTGATTATATTTATTTGCAAAACAGCGCCAGTAACAGGGTGATAGCTGGATCTACAATTTTGAACTCAGGTATCTAAGAATGCTGCTCAGAAATTTCTGTAGTTGGGGCATTCCAGAAACATATGCCTCCATTTTCCAGTGAATTTCGTACGACAAAGATGACATTCTAATAGAATACCAGAAGAGGAGTGATTTAATTTTTTTCGGGATAAAACATAACATCCATTTAATGATAAAAAGAATATATTCAAATGAATGCTAAGACCAAGATGTCATCTTACAGACCACCAGACAGAAAAATCCACTTGAATTTGAAAACGGAAAGATCTCAGTGTTCCCCTATAACACGATGTTGGGGAGCCCAACCAAACTTACCTGATTATTGCTGTTGCCGCCACCGCCATTGGAGTCATTGGGGCTGAACTGGGGGTACATTTTTGGCATATTGGGGAGGCTGTTGCCGGCCATCCTTTGCCTCTTCGCTACCGCCTCTGGACCTATAGAACTACCCCTCCCAGCGTCACAAGTGGTGCTCAGGCCGCCTCGTCACCATCCTGCGCCTGGAGGCGCATATAAGCGTCACGGGACTCCTGCAGCGCAGGAGCCCAAACAAACTTACCTGATTATTGCTGTTGCCGCCACCACCTTTGTAGTCTTTCGGGCTGAACTGGGGGTACATTTTTGGCATATTGGGGAGGCTGTTGCCGGCGATCCTTTGCCTCTTTGCTACCGCCACTGGACCTATAGAACTACCATTCCAAGCGCCACAAGCGGCGCGCACGCCGCTTTGTCACCATCACCCGCCTGGAGGCGCATATAAGTGACATGGGACTCCCGCAGTGCGGGACGCACACGGACGTGCCCGGGCCAAGGGCGGGCCCGTCTGTGCCCGTCAGAGGCCATAGGAGGCCGGGCTGGGCCATCTTATTTCCACTTTGAATCAGTACCATATTTTGCCTCTGGATTCAAGCTTGTTGAACTTCAAAGGTACTGTGATATTGATACGCCATCCTGTAGTGGGTACAGGGGTGAGATTGCTATGAGTCATTTAAAGTCGGGCAATGGCAGGGTGTAGCTGGGACTTTGGACGCATTTCGGTTAAAGACAGAGTCAGTACTCGTGCACAAAATCGAACTCACCGAGCGGAGACTTTCTCTTGAACCCTTAATTAATAACGATAATAGAACTGTCTTCCCTGCTAGCACTGTAATTGTCCCGGCCTGCTGTCCAAACCCGGAAGCTAATGCATCCCAGGATAGTAGATTATACATCACTGCCCGAGTAATTGAATCTACGGTTGCATCTGCTATATGTGATAGTATTGATTCCAATGACCATTCTGTCGCTGCTGGGACGCCGACTGTGAAAAATGTGGTTACTCGGGGTCAAAAAGCAAAGGTAAAAACTAATTTTGGCAATAGTCCTGCACCTCCTGCAAAGAAAAGAACGGGGCAGACCGTAAATAAACACCAACCCCAATTGCCCAAGTCGTCAGGAAGCAGGAACAATCCTGCTGACAAAGAGCACACACAGGCGCCCATTGTACCAAACGTGGATACAGTTTCGGGGGGGCCACCCTTAATTGAGGGTGACTATTGCTGCAAGTTAGAAAGTACGGTTGCAGGCCTCCTAAAATCATTAATACAAAGACTGTCTGAAATTGAGATTAGGTTAACAAATCTTGAAAAACCAGTGTCAAATAGTAGCATGTCTAAGGTAAATTGTGATGGGAGGGTGAGTAATGCCAATAATGGGACCATGGGCAAACAAAAATCTGTTAATCGTAACGAGAATCAGAGTGATGTTTTGCACACAAGGGGTGGAGGGGGGCAGTCTCAGAATAGAATTCAAGACAGCTCACAATTACAGGAATCCATTCGTACGTATGCCCAGGCTGCTAATAATCTAGGTGGTTACAGTTCAGGGATAGAGAGGCATCAAACTCCAAGTACATTAGGAGGAAACATACAAGAGCATAGGACTCCAGGGGATGGTCACCCAACTCTCCATTTACCTCCTGCAGCAAACCCTACACGATAATCTTAGCAAATGTTCCTCCATTGTTGCCCAGCGCATTCAAACACTGGTCATCCTGTAGTGTAGTTACTATATTCCCACTAGCCTCTGCACATTGACATAGGACTGAGGTCAGTATGTCTCTATCAAGTATACCAAACTTAATTGTGAGTGCCAGCTAGCTCAGAGGTCACTAGAAACTTTCTCGAATACACAAGAAGGGACTCGTTCCTGACAACCGCATAAACATGACAACTTTGTTTCCCCAAGAATCGAAAACATATCTTCAGAGTCGTGGAAACAATAGATAACTATTTTACTCAGTCAATCGTGCATGCTTCGTTTCTACAGAGTTGCACAGAAATAGAGAGACGGGCGTTTCAATAAAAGAGTTTTATTGAACAGTCTTCTTTCTCATACAAGAGTGGTGAACTGATACAATAGTTAGACAGAATGCAAAGTGTAATGCGTACAGCGTAAACAGTAGTATAAAATAATACGATAATAGCATTGTCTATTGCTATGACGTAAAAATACATACATAAATAACACAGGCTAAAATACTCAACTGGTGCTTCTAAAATACACCTACCCCAATGTACCTTACCTAGGTCTAGTACAGGGAAGAAGTTGATGTTTGTCTTTTATCTTAGGTTTAGTTCTGCCAAGAATTGCCAAGGATTTCTCTAGGTTCTAATCAGCTCCATACCTTAGAATGAGAAAGGTTGGTATTTCTTTCATGGACTCGATTTCCCAACACCCCGCAAGGGGAGTCAGAAACACTGGAGCTGGATTTCTCGGCAGGAGATGACAGCTTCTGGTCAGTGCGTCAGCTGGAGAGTTGGCTTCCTTCGGCACTTGCCGTAGCGAGCTGCGTCGTGCAAGTAGGTAGTCGAATTACACCGAACTACACCGTGCTTTGCTATAGCAAGTGAAGGTATATTTATACCTTGAAGGTGTTTAGGAATGCCAGCTTTGACGTAAAGTCGGGCATATGAACGTCATGAATGAACCCCTAAGGAATAGTTGTTCATGCATAATAATGAGTTTCTTGGAGAAATCAATATCCAGGCTAGGTGAAGTCCCTTCTGCTTAAGAGTCTGGTTTTCCAAGAAATCGTTGTGACATAGATGAATGGATGGAAGTAGCCATGCCTGTATTTGGGTAGCATGGGCTATGCCTAAATAAGGACTGGATTTCTATGCCTCTATAAGGTCAATGTGAATTATACCTATATAAGGGCATGAATCGGGAAAATGCATACAGAATCTAAATCGATACACCCACTCCACTTTCTTATGTACAATGTTACTAAATTTTAAACATGATACACATATCTAAAACATAGCTACACATGAAGTGTGAAAAAAACCCACCCGAAATACATAAAAATGCATTTGAACTGGTTGTACACATAACAGATGCATTGTTGGGGGGCACTAGGTGGCGCCGGACCAAGATGGCCGCACTGACGTGAGGCTCTTGCCCAGTCGAGCCACATTGCCATCCTTCACGCCATCCTGACCAGCCCTAGCTTCTCCTGCTCACCGGCATCTTCACCCCCTCATTGCGGGGACTGCTCCGGTGTCTGTGACTTACGCGCCAAGCTCCCGGAGCCGACTCTACCCGGCCTGGAAGGTGTCTGCGGCTCCTCACGCTCACCCGACCCCTCGCCTGCTCGGGGTACTTCAGCTGCGGCAGTCCGGGGCTATGCGGCCTGGTCGGGCGGGCCCCTCCCCCATTCCTGCTGCGGACTGAGAGCCTGCCTTCTGCCTCAGAGCTGACAGTGCGAGCGTACACTGCCCGGGTGGTACGCCAGAACCCTGCCGGGCTCCTGTGCCTCCCGACGTCCTGCTGCCTGCAAGTGGAGCCACAAGCGAGGTACGGGGGAAACACAGCCGCTGGTCCCTGCCGGCCCAGCGTGGGGGGACGTGACGCGCTTTGCTGAGCCGCTTACCTGGGAAGACGCCCTATCGGCTGCCAAGCCTGTCCCCTGCGTACCTCCTTTGCACGTCGTGGGAATCCCCTGCTCAACCTGGCGAGCCGGTACTGGCTTTGCGGGGTTTCCCTCCTCACCCGCCATCTTCCCGCCTCTTCAGCCGGGCGCAGCCATCTTGGGCGGACTTGTTTCTGGCGCGGATTTTCTGACGGGCAGTGGCGCCTTTCAGTACCAGATTCCCGTCTCTTGCGCTCGCACTAGCAGTATACGGGTGGCACTCTTCTTCACTCCCTCGATGCCTGCTGTCCATACACGTCCAGGATCCTGCCGGATTCCCGTGCCCCCCGACGTCCTGCTGCCTGCAAGTGGAGCCGCAGGCGAGGTACGGGGGAGACACAGCTGCTGGTCCCTGCCGGCCCTGCGTGGGGTGACGCGACGCGCTTTGCTGAGCCGCTTACCTGAGAAGACGCCCTATCGGCTGCCAAGCCTGTCCCCTGCGTTCCTCATTTGCACGTCGTGGGAGTCTCCTGCTCATCCTGGCGGGCCGGTACTGGCTTTGCGGAGTTTCCCTCCTCACCCGCCATCTTCCCGCCTCTTCAGCCGAGCGCAGCCAGCTTGGGTGGACTTGTTTCTGGCGCGGATTTTCTGACGGGCAGTGGCGCCTTTAAGTACCTGCTTCCCATCTCTTACGCTCGCCCTAGCAGTCTGAGGGTGGCAATCTTCTTCACTCCCTCGACGCCTGCTGTCCATACACGTCACTAACTGTGCTGGTTTTGTGGGGCTCGGCTCAGCCACGTCTGCAACCCCTCTCCTTGTCTCTTCTCCTCGGAGGGCTGGCGGCCATCTCTGCTGCTGCGTCCCGGACGCCACTTCGGACCATGGGTCGCAACGATACCAGGCAATCGAAAATCCCATTTGAATCGAAAAAGACTCCCAAGGCGACGCTGGGGGGGGAGGGAAGCCCCTCTGCATCGGCCCCCCCTGAGGAGGACTGGAAGACTCTCCTGCTGGGTATGAGGCAAAGCCTCTCGTCCATTGACTCCAAGATCGATACCATCAATGCCCGTATGGACAGCGTAGTAACGAAACTCGAACTCCATGATACACGGCTTCAGGAGGCTGAGGAAAGGATCTCAGGTTTGGAGGACAATGCCACTTCCTCGCATCGCCAACTCACGCACATGGACAAACTGCTCAAACTGATAGCGGATAAGAACGAGGACTTAGAAGCGAGATCGCGCCGGAACAACGTCCGAATTTTGGGCCTTGCGGAGTCCACCAACACGGGGAAGATGGAGGTATTTGTCGAAAACCTCGTCACAGACCTGTTTGGTAAGGAATCCTTCTCCCCTCATCTCATAGTAGAGCGTGCCCATCGCTCCCTGGCTGCCCCCCCTCCCCCGGGCCTCCCTCCCCGGCCCATAATAGCACGCTTTCTCAACTATAGAGACCGGGATGCGGTCCTGCGCCGGGCGAGGGAAATGAAAACTGTGCCTTATGAAAACACGACGCTCTCTATCTTCCCGGATTTCACTCCGACTGTCCAGGAAGCCAGGCGCAAATTTGCGGGAGTGAAGAAGAAACTGCAGTCACAAGATATCTCTTACGCCATGCTGTACCCGGCGAAACTAAAAATCTTTCATCAGGGTAAACACCACTTCTTTCAGAACCCGCAGCAGGCCGAGGACTACCTTAAACACTGCAAGAAGACCCAACACAGAGAGGAATTCACCTGCAGGCGTTCTAGATCGCCCTCCCCGCTGTCACAGCAGGACTGACAGTGCATGGTGGCCCACAAGTCGCTTGTTTCACTTTGATAGGATCCCGCTGCACTGGACACTAAAGTACTGTGGTGAGATCTATGCTTTATTACATCTATGGCTGGACTGAATGAACTCTGTGTGCTCACTAGACCACCTCCGTCCCGTTGAGCTAACTAGGGAGACCTGGTTGTAAGCGGGTGAGAGTAGGGAGGTGGTTGGCAGGTCTGAAGCCCCTAGCTCGGACCCCCCAATGGGTATTCCCCAAGGTTCCTCTCCCCTATTGCGGGCTGAGGTTTCTGTAGCCGACTGTTCGGCCTTAGTTATAGGTTGGGTAAGTTTCTGGGTGGGAGGGAGGGACAGTACTACACGGCAAGTTGGGGTGGCCGTTGTGGGTGGGATGTTGCTCTTGATTTACACTGTTAATGATGCTCACATTTGGGGGTGTAATGGGGGTGGACTGGCGGGTGGGGTGGGTGAGTGGGAATGTCTCCTCACTGTCTTTTACACTGTGGTTGGCCGACTTCGTGTCATACTTAGCTGTACACGGTTACACTTGGCAGTAAGGGTGACGTGAGGCAACCGAACTCGATGCAGCAATTTTGCCTCATGACATGGAATGTCAGGGGGCTCAACGACCCGCGCAAGAAGCGGCAAATCTTAGGTTACCTAGATCGGCATGGGGTATCCATCGCCATGCTTCAGGAAACGCATTTACGGCCAGACGGCTCCCCTATGTTTGCTTCTAGGTGGGCCTCCAGTAGAGTTTTCTCCTCCTACTCTAACTATGCCAGAGGGGTTACTATCCTGGTTAGGCGGGGGATTCGCTTCATACCTGCTGGCACCGAATCGGACTCGGGTGGGCGATACTGCATGGTGTGGGGGATGCTTTATTCCCATTCAATCCTTCTTGCATGTTATTACGGCCCTAACACAGACGATACCTCGTCGCTCCTTACCTTGTGGGGCAGGATTCAAACCCTAGGTATTAACCATGTCATATTAGGAGGGGACTTCAACACGTCCTTGACGCCTAACGTCGACAGGTCCCACCCCCAGGCTCTACACTACACCCATTCCCAACGCACACTGTCCGGACTTGTCCGGGACCATCACTATATAGACGCCTGGAGGCACCTCCACCCCACTCTCACTCAGGGTACCCACCACTCGGCGATCCACTCTACATGGGCCCGTCTAGATTATGTGTTCCTCTCGGCTGGCCTTCTACCTTGGCTGGCGGATGCGCTTCACCTGGCCAAAACTTTCTCTGACCACTCGCCTGTACTCCTTACCATGCGCATACCTGTCACTGTCTCCCCCTATCTGAGTTGGCGCCTTAATCCTGCCCATCTTACAGACTCTGCGTTCAAGATGGAATTAGAACAGGACATTCTCGACTTCTTCGAACGCAACACGGAATCTGTTGCGTCTTTCACCACCGTGTGGGAGGCCTTCAAAGTCACGATTAGGGGCTGGTGTATTGCGAAAGGTGGGGGCGTCCTGAAATCTCTAAGAGAGGACTTGCGTAGATTGGAAGCTGACCTCCAGCTACTCGAACGCGACATGACTAGAGACCCACGTGACCCCCGGGCCAAGGCCCTGCTCAGGGACAAACTTAACGAATACGCCGAAACGGCCGAAAAAGAATGCAAATTTCTGGGTAAGCCATACACGGCCCGACTCTATGGAGAAGGGGACAGGCCCGGCAGGGCGTTGGCCTCTGCGGTCAAACCTACTAAGTACCGAAACTATGTCTCGTCCCTTCTGGACGAACGGCAGACTCCTCAATGCGAGCTAACGGAGCAAATGCGAATTCTCACGCAGCATTACTCGGCACTGTACACTTCTCACCGGCAGTCGACCCTCGACTTGCAGTCTTATCTTGAAGACACGGCAGTCGCGTGGCTTGGCACCTCCCAGCAAAAGTTTCTCCATCACGAGCTCGAGCTTGACGAAATCAAGGACGCCATCATGTCTATGAAATCTGGCAAATCGCCGGGTTCGGACGGGCTTCCAATAGACTTCTATAAGTCGTACATTCACGTACTTGCCCCTATTCTGAAGCGAGTCTACTATTCCACCCTGGAAGAGGGCGAGCTGCCACTCACGATGCGGGAGGCCCTCATAGCTTCCTTATTGAAACCTGGGAAGCCACCAGAGCACTGCGATTCCTACAGACCTCTGTCGCTGCTCAATACGGACGTGAAAATTCTGGCTAAAGTGCTTGCGACACGTCTGAATTTCCTGATGGAACGCCTGGTCCTACCGGACCAGGCTGGATTCGTCCCCAATAGGGCGACATCCCATAATTTACGGACTCTGCAAGCGGTCCTACAGGATATTAACCCTAGGTGTGAGGCGGCAGCTGTCTTCTTAGACGCAACAAAAGCTTTTGATTCCCTTGAGTGGGACTACCTGTTTGCCCTTCTGGAACGGATGGGGATTCCTTTCTCCTTCCTGGGTTGGGTTAGACTGCTTTATTCCAGACCCCAGGCCTCTGTGTTGTTGAATGGCTCTCGCTCAGCCCCATTTGAGATCCACAGGGGTACCAGACAAGGCTGCCCGCTCTCTCCGGTCCTTTTCGCGATAGCCATTGAGCCACTGGCGGCCAAACTCCGGCAGCACCATAATCATCGGTCCCTGATTTATCCGGACCGGCAGTTGCTGATTGCCTTGTATGCTGACGACATGACCCTCTACATTGACAGTCCGAGGGAGAACCTTAACCCTTTACTGCGAGAGATAACCAAGTTTGGAGCCATATCAGGGATTCAGATCAATTGGTCTAAATTGGCCCTCTTTCCTCTGACTGACAAAACCGTCCCCTTCCCGTTGGACTACCCCCTAATGTGGGAGGCCGACGAAATAAAATACCTGGGCATCGTTGTGACCAGGGACCGTGATGCCCTTATCAGAGCCAATTATGGCACTGCAATCGACAAGATAACTGACACCATTACTAGGTGGATTCACCTCCCCCTTTCAATGGCGGGACGCATCTCCCTTATAAAGATGGTCGTTCTCCCCAAGCTTCTTTACCTCTTCACCAACATCCCGTATTCCCCAGGTGCCAACTTCTTTCGTATGCTGAATTCCCAGCTGACCCGCCTAATTTGGGGTGGTAAGCAGGAGCGGCTCAATCTCAGGACACTGATGTTACCATTCCACCAGGGCGGGTTTGATGTCCCGAATTTCCAACTCTATTACGACTGCGCCCAGGGGCACTTCGCCACCTACTGGCTACACCCCCCTCCCTTCATGGCTCACCTCGCGGTGGAAGATGGCTATATGAGGCCAGCTAAACCGTCAGGGTACCTCTACACTCCCGCCCGCGCTGGTGAGCGCGACCCTACCACGGTTGAGTGTACTGTACGAGCCTGGAACCGCATTGCGGCCCGGATGGAGGTCACATTTCTCTACTCGCCGCGCATGCTCTTAGCGCACGATCCCAGACTGAGCGTAGCCTGCGAAGAAATTGGACATCAGCTTTTGAAGAAATACGCGATGCACACCTGGGGAGACCTGTATCACGAGGGCCAATTTCGGACCTCGTCCCAATTTTTTGGAGACACAGCACCCTCGGTTATGGACTCCTTCCTGTACACCCGCATACGCCAGAATGTACGGACGGCCACGCCTGACTTTCCCGCGGAGCCGGACACGGTGGCCCCGTTACATGCTCTCTTGCAGTCCAAACCCCCGAAACATGTGGTTTCTATGCTCTATACCAGCTCCCGGGCCCCCCCCATCCCCCCCGACGCTCAGAGCGCGAGAAGACTGGGACAGAGACCTCGGAGAACCGCTGTCGGATGAGTTGTGGGAAGAGAGCTGCTCGCACACTTCCGCGGTCACAGGCAATGCGCGACTCAGACTAGCGCACTATAAATTTCTGCACCGACTCTACCATACCCCTGCTAAACTCTTTTGCTTCGGGTTACGCGATAACGATAGATGCCTGCGCTGTGGCTCCGGAGGGGCGGATTTTTTCCACCTGTCCTGGTTATGTCCTGCCGTGGCTTCGTACTGGACAGATATATTCAAGGCACTGGGTGACATGGCGGGAGTGGACCTCACGCCATGCCCTAGGATTGCATTACTAGGTCTCCTACCCCCTTTAGTTAAGAAACACTGTAAATTCCTGGCACTGGGCTTTCTGCTTGCTAAAAGACATGTAGCATGTCGTTGGGGCAGGGGCCGAGCACCCAAATTTAAGATATGGCTTTCCACGATGACAACATGGCAGGAACACCTGCATGCATATGCTGAACTGCTCCCCCCGAAGTCGCGCCCTAAAGACCTTTGGGCCCCTCTGACCTCGTATCTCCTTTCACTTCCAGAGGCGGACGAACCCCGAGTGACCAGTGGCGACCCTGTTGACTAGGAGTACCCCTATCCCAAGACCAGCCCTTCCCCCCCCCGCTACCTTGGCCCCTCTATTCTTCTCCTCCCTTCTTTGCCCTACAAGACATTGTCCTTATCCACGCAAGTGGCCGTGCTTCTCACATGGGGTGGAATGACATTTAGGAACTAAACACCCACGTGCAGGTCATTACTTCAGAAGTGACACCCAGCCTCTCCCTGTGCCCCCCATCCCCCACAACGCTGCCTTGCGGTAGTTAACCCCTCTTACAGCTGCTGCCATACCGCAATACCCGCGACGCGGGCGAAGTCACCTAGGTCAAGACCTATATATCCTGTACAGGGCATGGCTTGCTCCCCCCCTCCCCCCCCTTGCTCCGTCTTGCCGGCGGCCCTACACCTCGATACACGTACACCTTTCGCACTGATTAGAGCATCACAGTTGGGACTGTTCTTTTTGTTAGTTTGAATGCTTTATCTGCAAAATGAAACCTCATGCCAAATTGCTGATTTTTGTGCATTTCCAGTGTGTCAACTTGCATTCCCACTGAGACATGGTTTGACTGCTCCTCCCATGGAGGCCGGCCTGACGGGTGGATGGGGATTTGCTGTGAATATACTCTGCCTTGCTTCGTCATTTCTGTATTCATGACCCCATTCGCTTCTGTGTCACAGTGCATATGTATTGCTGCCGGCCTGCGCGTGACAGGTTGTGGGCCACTGGCTGTGTACAATTTATTGTTCATCAATAAAGGTTTTTCAAAAAAATAAAATAAAAAAAATAACAGATGCATTGTTGCTGTACACATTAAAGCAATGTTTCATTCAAAGCATATATTTACATTTTTAATGCTAAATGAATGAATCAAGAAAATATACATTTATGAAATGGTTTGTGAATACAGAAGTAAAAAGGCCGAAACCATTTCATATCAGATTACATAAAACTGTTTGTGTGTGGACAAGGTCAAATATTGTCTCTTGGAAGTATTCAAAGAATTCTTGTTCTCTATGAATAGTTCTACTATAAGCAGATTACTTTGTGCCAAAAAAGGAAAATACAAATTTGGAGAAAAATATTTTTATCATAGGAAAGTTCTTTGTTTTAAAAAAAAATGAAGGTCAAATTCAAAGTCTCTCAGAACACTGTGTGCTCAAAAGTCAGTGTTAGTGTTTGGAGAAAACATGAAATCTAAGTCTGAAAAAAAGTTGTCTATCATTGTAGGATTACCTCGTTCAGAAGATTAACCGCACATAGATATGAAGCATCGCCTTTAGCATTGGTCGCATTAGCAATGTTCAAATTGGATGGTACCTGTGTGCCTGAAGTTTCCTCCGTACCTCAGCATTAGCATTTTGCGTCTGTGAGATCTCAATGAATGCTGTCATCAGAATTGGTAGCCGCTGGGAAAAACACTGTGCATGGGCAGTTACTGGGTCCAGCAAAGTATCAACATCCGTTGGCATGACTGATGGGAGTGTCAGACAGATGTCTAGCACGCATTCTTCTCCTCATAGCAGGCAGCGTAGAACAGGTAAGATGCAATCTTGCCAGATTGGTCTGAATGACAGAAACCATGTGGTATTTAATTCTCGTAAACAAGTTAATCCCAAAATTTGGACAATGTGCTCACGACACTTCATCTCCAATAGAGCTCTCTCTATGGTGCTTGGAGCTGGTGATTTGTCTTGCCATATCGTAGCAGTAGGAGCAAAAATAGTATCCCTGCACCGAGTCCCAAAAGGAGAGGTAGTCCGCCAAACACCGAGTGCACGAAGTTTGGAAATATTCCTAAGACTGCTTGAAAAGGTGCTAACAGTCCAGAACATACGTTCTTTAAATAGATGTACAATACCGCTCGTATCAGACATGTTTAAGATACGACTTAACATTTCTGAGAACTGTATAGGGCAGAAGGCCTTGTGACTTGCAGATCATAGGTCTCTTTGGCCGAGGTCAGTGGCACAGTTTTTTGCAAAAGAATGGCTTTCATTCTGCTTAAAGTATCAATTCGTATAGAAGAACTGTTCAGTGAAGGCCATAAAGGCGACTCCCTGTCTGTCTCAGTTTTAGGAAACAATACTTGCATACAGCAAGTGACCCTGGCTAACACAGTTACTAGATATGGTATGCCTATCAACATGCTACAGCAGCCATGATCATTCAACATGAAGTAACTCCCATTCGAGAGCTGTCCAAAAATTGGATCAATCACTGCAGCTGGTGAACCTTGCAGGTGGCAGGATAAGTTGTTAGAGGAACCATCGCAGGCACTGTGTAAGTTTATACCCTGACAAAGGAGAGAACTGCTTAGTGCGTTTTCACAGTTTTTACCGCTGAGAAACACTTCACATCCCCCACTCCAACATCTATGTGTGTATGGTAATTCCCAGGATGTCTTGATGTATTCTTTACCCAACCTTTCATATGTGCATTCTGGTATGTGTTTCAGGCAATATTGAAAATGGAAAATTGTAACAGGCAGAGTGATTGTTCCATGTATAAACCATTCAGTAGCTGGTTTCTCTGCTATCGTAAATGGCAATCTTTCCAGTTTTTCAATGCTCAGCACCGTATAGTCTGCTCCCCTATGTGCCAATTTGATCTGTTTATCAGTGAGATTGAATTCTAAAAACAGTGACATAGTATTGATTAAACACCAAGGCACATAGCCTGAACGAAGGTTTTGCAATGTCCAGCCTAATAGCATGATAGAACGTTATTGCGACTGACCATGTTCCAGCATGACCAAGTCCTGTTCCATGATGTCTATGGCAGAAGACACTATGCTGTTCAATGGATATATTCTGGACAACAGAGTCGTTAACCAATTGTCAACTACAGAGAGAGTTTTCTCTAAATTAAAACAATCAATTTCTCGGATTCTTTCTGCAGTCTCTGCTTGCGTAATCTTCCATACTTCATTATAAGCAGCATAGATACCGGCATATATAAAATGTTTATGATCCGGTTTTCTTGGTCCTAGCAAGAATTCCCTAAGATCAGCGCCATTTTAAAGTAAAGATAAGTATAGCTTTACATCCTTAAGTGTAGATTTATGTAGCCAATCAAGGCAGAGCTTCCCTACACTGTATGTTGTTACTATTCCAGGATGCTGTCTTTGAACATATCTTGGGTCTGGCCCATTGAATGTGAAACCCTGTGATTTGTTCAGGAATCTATCTTGACAGTTGTTTGTGTCTGTGGGCCAGATCAAGCATTTTTTTCCAATCTGGATCTGTTCTGTTGTGATGCAAAATAATAGTATGTACGTTGACCTCCCCCTCTGAAGTGTTACTGCTATAAGGTATAGGTGTAGGTATGGACGGATTGTTCAGGTCTTTTATCTTGGCTAACCAAAGGCAAGACGTCTGTTGGACAGTGTCATTCAAAAACATAATTTGCTCATGGATGATGCAGGCTCTAAACAAAGCTTCTACCCTCTGAACCTGCCAATCTTTTGTACCCCAGACAGTTTTTGTCTCAATGTTGTCTTTCCAAAAGTCGAAACCTAGTTTAGACAGTTGGGCATAAAAGGCTGCAGAATAGATCCTTTTGTATTGGTCAACATACTTTTTATTCCAGTTTTGTTTACATTCTTAAAGTAAAATGATTCCGCATTTGATACATTGAACCCTGAAAAGTATGGGAATTTCATAGCAAATGTTTTTGAGCTACCCTTTGGTGGCGTAGGACAAAGTTCCCATTGGTTACACATTAATACATTTCTAGAATTTGCAGATTTGTGCAAGAAATGATGACCATAATGATTATAACAATACATTTGTTCATAGTCTGATGAACCTTCTACATATTTATGATTAGTGAACACTGCAGACATTTCTAAGTCTGATTTCATATTATTAACAGTGTTGAAGTCCCAATCATCAGAAAAGGTACTAGATGAAACATAGTCACATAGTCACTAAATGAAATCTTGAACTGTCGTAGAATCTTCAACAGCTCCCACGGGCCAAAAATGTCATAATCAGTTTTGTCCCAAGCTATACCCTCAGGTATAGGAACGGCTGTGATGTTCACTGATGATAAGTCTCTTTGTTCATGATGGGATGATTTGTGTGGTTTGAGAAGTAAGGTGATATTCTTACTTGCTGTGTCCATTTTGACATATCTTCCATTTATCAGCATTCCCAGAGTTATTACCAGAGTCAACCAAAGTAGAAGAAGTACACCCAACACAATCCAAAGTTCAATCCATGGTGAAACCAGATAAATATTTTCCAGGTGATGAAAAAGGTCTGTAGCGTGTTCTTTGAAAGTTCTTTTTACTGGCGTCGTTTCAGGTTCGCTGAGATCCTCAGAATTTTTTTTAAAGTTAATTAAATAGCCAGTGGCAGTTCTGTCAATTGTTGGGATTGCATCAGGATTCGTTGAAATCACTGGAACCACTTGATCACTTGTTACTTCATTGTAGACAGGTGTTTCTTGACGAACTGTGTTTTGGGTTTCAAGAGGTACAAGTTCCATAGCTTTGTTGCTTAGTCCTTCACTTCGCACTGCAGATTCTTCAAAGGTAATGAGTCTCTCAGTGTGAACCTCTTGGAAAGTAGCTAGATTAGGGCGTCTGCTACATTGGCGGAGTCCAGTTGGCCTACTGCTTAGTATCGGCCGCATGATGTGGTTTGACCAGGTCGATGGACACGAACCTGTTCTCCTTTTTACCAGCAAGGGGCGGCAGTAATTCTGTTCTTGATCCGTGGATTGCTAGGACAGGTACTGGTTGTCTGTAAGAAGGCCCAAATTCCTTCTTGTCCGCGATCTTTTCCCTGACTAGATCACCAAGCTTTGGGATCCAGACAGGCCTTGCTGGGAGGGCTGGTTTTTCCTCAGTGGCGGTTAGCTTCAGGAGCACGTTGCTTTGTTTCGTTCCTGTTTCTTTTAAGTCCTGTAAAACAGCCAAACGATCTTTGATATCAAAATCTTTTTGGTGCACCACTGATGTCTGACAATCAAGGTCCGCAATCAGCATCCTCGTCCCAAAAAGGACCTCATATGGCGTGATACCCCTAGAAAAATTCTTGGCAAGTTGTTAAGACTACTTTGGACAATTATTAGATGTTTGACCCACCTGTCACCCGAACCTAATACCCTAGCTGTTATAGATTGCTTTATGTCCCGTTTTTGTCTCTCCACAACCAAATTTCCCTCAGGATGGAATGGACTAGAGTACCGCAATACAATGCCCAATTTGGCCATGGCCTCCTTGTAAGCTCAAGAGCTAAACGCAGGACCCTGGTAGGAATGTAGCGTGCCAATTGCGTATGCGCCGATAAAGACTCGCAAATCTTTTATAACAGTTTGAGCGTCAGTCGATCGCTGAGGCCACATCCAAATGAACCTTGTCTTAACATTTGTGGGACCACATCTGTCCACAGGGACATCTGCGTGTAGAAAGTCTAATGCTGTCTAACAATGGTGTCTGTACTGGGCTGACTATGCTATAGTCAGGAATCTGTTGGCGTTCTGTGCTGCGATCTCCATTGTAGTCTTTGCAGTTAATCACAAATATGTGAATATGTGCATTCATTCTTGGCCACAAGTACATCTCTTTTAATTCTATTATCGTTTTAGAGATCCCCTGATGTATCAGACCCACTCTCACATGTGCTTCGTAAATCAAAGCTACCCTACGTTTCTTGTTTGGAATTACCCTACCCCCCATTCCAGGGATTCGAGCTAAGGAGCGCTGTTTGCATCAATTATATATGAGTATTTGAGAGGAAAGTTTTGAGGTAACGCTGCACCGCTGCCTTTGCATGTTGCATTGACAGATAGCATTATTTCGCTGTCTATTTTTGTTTTTGAACGAGTGATTGCAGCTATGGAAGCCATTTTCACAGCTGCCTTCGCAGCTTCATCAGGCAATGAATTCCCCGCATCACGATGATGACTCAGCGTATGTATCACGTGAGTATTTTGTAGTCCTTGTCGTAACTGAACTGCTTGTTCCCAAAGCAGTTTATGCTTGATTGTTCCACCTTTTGCATCTTTCTAACCGTTTTGAATCCAGTTTTGCAAGTATTCATTATAAGATTGAACACAATAATATGAATTGCACACTATGAGTGTGGAGAATTCACGATCCGTGTTTTCAAGTGCCATCTTGAATGCTTTTAGTTCAGCTTGCTCAGCTGTAAAATCTCCTAGAGATTGAGTTTTTGTGACCATTGGTCGGAATTTGCCATCGCGCCAGCGACCTTTAACGATCGCGCACGCCACACTATATGCGTGTTTAACCCTCCGTAGCGGGTTAAGCTGATCCGTCAGTATAAATTATACATTCATACTGGTCAAGAGGCAGAATTTCAGTAAGCAGAGGACATTCTTGTTCGTATTGTAGAAATGCTTGTGTTTTTAAATAAGGATCAAAAACGTATTCAACATCTGTTGCAGTAAGAGAATTAACCCATTGTATCCATCTCGTATGTAAAGCTTTAGCATTTGGAATGCTCGCTTTTGTCACTGCCTCTACGGCAGGTACGGGAGTTACGACCATAATGCGCTTCACCTGGGCAAGGGCTCTTTCTTTTGCTACAGCGGTTTGAACAGCTGTCAGAATTTTTTCTGTAGAAGTGAATTTAATTTCTGTTTGTGTGTACAAGTGTGATTTATAAGCTATCAGTACATTTTCACCTTCATTAAAAGTTAAGTATGTGAATCCGCATTGACCGGGAATGATCCGGATCACTAAGTTGCGTACGTTTAGGCGTGTTTGTAATTGCTTAGTTGGTAACATGTCTGTTTGCACTGAACGCAAAATTTCTGTGTGTTTTTGTGTCCAATTTACTGTTTTAAAATCAGGTTTGATTAATTCGTAGGGAGGTTTAACCCTTTCTGCATAGTTTAGAATGTAGGTTCTTCAGAAATGTAAGAATCCTAGAATCGACTGTAGGTTTTTCAGTGTTTTTGGAGGTTGGAGCAGTGCACACTTTTCTAAAAAAGTTGGCTGCCAGGCTTTTGCCTTCACTTGAAAGTTCGTATCCTAGAAAAAGGTTGTTTAAATGGGCAATTCTAGATTTTTTAAAATTGAATTTGTAACCCTCAGAGGCGAATCCAAGTATAATTGTATTCACCCTATTCAAGTGCCTATCCAAGTCATCGTCTGTCAGATAGATGTCAATCAACATATGATAATGCTTCATCATCATAAGTTTGCAGTAACTCTGTTAACCTTGCTGAAAATAACCCAAGACTAATCTTGAATCCCTGGGGGAGACGACATAAGTGACGCTTTGTCCCTATAATTGAGAAAGCATTCAAATACCAACTTTATGGTGCAATGTTTTGACAAAAGAAACCATTTGAAATATCTAATGTGCTTTTATATTTTTAACGCACAATGTTATTCATTACTGCTGTACTGTGTGCATTTTGCACTGCAAATGTTTTGCAACAAGAATTTAGATGTCTGTAATCCAATACTAGATCATCTGTATTGTCTGGTTTGGAGACAGGACACAAAGGATTTTTCATTGACAAGGTGCATGTTTGAATCACCCCCTGGTATTCAAGTTGATCTAATATCTCCCTGACCTGTTTTTTTTAGCTTCTTGCTTAACAGGGTACTGCCTTTGTGCAGTTGGTTGATTTTTTAGTTGGATTTTATGGTGAGGCGAGTCCTCATCCCATCCTACATGATTTTTGTATAATGCAGGAGCTTGGGCGACTGCCCATTTCCTGGCATAAGTATATTTTAAAGGAATTAGAATATGGTTAGAGAAGGCTGGCATAATAATGTCTAAACTGGTCGAAATATAAACATTGGAGTAATTGGACTAAAAGAGGATGGTGTGCATCTCATTCCCTTAGAAACTTTATAATAATGTCTTTGCCATGTGGGCACTCCCTGACAAATTGTGGTGGCCAGTGTTGTTCAGCTAGAAGAATGTCATAACCCTTAGAAAGTCGCTCCCAAAAGAGTGCTCTCACTTTTCTTGGTATGTCTCCCTCCATCCGGAGTGTTTTTCATATAACCTATGTGGTGAACTAACCCTGGTATCTGCAGTTTCAACTTGAATGAAGTCATTTAAGTCCACTGTCTCCACATGATCCTTCAGGTTCTTGCAACCTATTGTGACTTCTGCTGCGCTGTCCAACATTGTCTGAGCCCATTCTCCGTTCTTGAGTTGTGTCCTCAAGATCCTCGGCCTGTCTGATTTTTAGACCTGCTACTTTCTTTTTGGTGAATTGAGGTTTCTTGTTTTTCTCAACATGTTGATCGTCTTTGGACTTCACGTGTTCTTCTTGGTTTTCTGACCATCCTCTTCTTTCGGATTTCTGAGACGAAGTCTAAAAGGTATGAGATATGTCTTGATATCTATCAGCTTATACCTCCTTTCAGAGGTCTCCTTTTGAGGAGACCTACCTCTAGAATGAGAACGCTTCTCTTTAGAAGTGTGTTTAGTGTTTTCCCACTTCTTTTTAGAAGGAGTAGGAGTGTCTTTAGTAAAGATCTTTTCAGGACTTTCAGACAGTTGTGGTTTCACTGTATAATTCTACTAATCTTTGTACATTACTAAGTAATTCATCGTCCGACATTGCTTCAATGTCAAGATCAGGTGTATAGCCGGCTAAAATCGACCATGTTGCTCCTGGTCTATCTAGTGGACCAAGCCTGGTAATGTGATTTACATTTTTTAGAGCGCCTTTAAACCAGAGCTCATGCTCCTGGTATGTGAGTGGAATTTCTATATCCTCGAAAGGAATGTATTTCTCCTGTGGTTCATTTTCTTTGTAGAAGTGAAAGACATGTGTTACTGGATTTGCTTCAGGTAAGATTATCCAATAATAGAATACCTCTGTCTGGTGATATTCATGTGCCTCTATCACAAAAACTGCCCTACCACCTCTCGATATTAGGCCATGTTTTATAAGTTTTATAGTGATGGCTTTCCTTAAATTTAGAGGAATGCATATAGCATCCTCGTTGGTTTCTAGGGAGAGGTGTGGCGCCGCGGCCAGGGCGACTGACGCTGGAATCTGGGGATCAGGGTTCGATCCCCGGCTCCGGCGGCAGATTAGCCCAGCACCATGCGACTCTGGGCAATAGCTTGCTTAATCTCCCCGACGGCCCCCAGCGCCTAGAGACTCTAACGGGTGATTGTGCGCTATACAAATGTGGATTATTATTGGAAACCTGTGAAGTTAAAAGCTGCATCTGCTAGATCAGCCGCAGCTCGACCGGTTTCGGTGTTGTTGCCGTTATTTGACATTGTTTAATGGAAAATTGCAGAGCAAGTTTCAAGGAAACAAATATAAGATGCACAACATCTTGGAACACTGTATCCTTCAACAATGAACAAACCAAAAAGCTAATACATAGAATTTTCGTCCTACTCAGCTATGGCGGATATTATCCTTTTACCCACTCCAGATGTCTATTGGAGTATTTACGGGAAAAGGGGTCTCTGAGAAAAGCACGACTGAGTTACTTTAGTATCTAGCGTTAAATGAGTGCCTTACCAAACCGTTGGGCGCCATGTTGTGTAGTTCCTATATTCCCAATAGGCTCTGCGCATTCGAATAATAATATACACTATCGATTTGACATAGGACTGAGGTCAGTTTATCTCTATCGAGTATACTAAACTTTATTGTGAGTGCCAGCTAGCTCAGAGGTCACTATAAACGTTCTCGAATACACAAGAAGGGAATAAATCCTGACAACTGCATCAACATGACAACTTTGTTTCCCCAAGAATCGAAAACATATCTTCAGAGTCGTGGAAACAATAGATAACTATTTTATTCATTCAATCATGCATGCTTCATTTCTATAGAGTTGCACAGAAATAGGGAGACGGGCATTTCAATAAAAGGGTTTTATTGAACAGTCTTCTTTCTCATGCAAGAGTGGTGAACTGCTACCTCATCAGACGCAGAGTTGCCGGACAAAGAGGACCATCCAGACCCCGAGCAGCCACGGGATCCCCACTTACAGCTCCAGCTAGACATGATTTTGACGGCGATAACAGAAACCCGTACAGCGCTTCAACAAGATATTGTGCAAGTGGCCACTGGACTCGGTTTGCTCCGGGCAGACCACGGTAAACTGTCTGACAGGGTCAAAGAGGTGGAAGACACAGCCCTGGCACCGGCGCAGAAAGACCTCTCAATCACCATGACCAATGTGCTGGACCGCATAAACGCTCTGGAGAAACGAGCTGAAGATGCCGAAGGGCGCAATCGCCGGAACAACATCCGAATCGTGGGCCTGCCGGAAAAAGTGGAAGGAAAGGACATGGTTCAATATCTTGAAGATTGGCTCCGGACGACGGTGGCGCCAGAGGGTTTGTCCGCCTTTTATACGCTGGAACGAGCACACAGAGTTGCATCTAAACCGCTACAACAGGGCCGGCTACCACGACCAGTGGTGGCTCGGCTGTTACACTATCGAGACAGAGATCTACTACTTCAGAATGCTCGTTTGAACGGCCCTTTCCAATTGGAGAACGCTAAAGTCAACATCTTCCCAGACTATACTTATGAGACGCAGCGCAGACGGACCTCCTTTCTAGCTGTTAAAAGGGAACTGAGAAGCGATGGCCTCCAATACTCTCTGTTATTCTCTGCTCGTCTCCGAATAATTGTAGATGACACCACCAAATTCTTTGATACGCCGGAAGACGCCTGTGCCTGGCTGGAACTGTACAGAGCCGGCAAGGACAGCCTGGGTCCGCGACTTGGCATTGCCCCAGAAGGACTACCACAACTACATTCCAAACGGATCCGTAACCGACACAGGGGTCTCAAGCGTCCTTCACTATTAGAGACAACAGCGGAGCGGTGAGGGGTCCTGGAGGTGGTGTCTAACATATAGGGATCGCAGGGTTCTTCATTGCGAGACGAGGTGGAATACGGCAAGGGTGATGACCCCTCGGACACTGAGCACTCGGAAACGGACAGTGTAACATTGCCTGCAATCACCCCGGCGACGGCGGAGGGAATGCTGGACGAATAGCGAGAGAACCTGGCGAGCTGTTGAGACCCGAACTCGAACTATGGTGAACTGATTGTTGAAGTCGCAAATGAGGGTACTAATGTTTTCACAGAGGGGAGACGGGTGTAGGTCCTGTTGTGCTTACTTACTTTGGGCTTGATCGCCTACCAAGAGCCCGAGTGAGGGGCGGCTTCCCGTTGGCACCCAACCCCCCTTATTGCCCTTAAGGCATCCCACAGTAACTACTGTTGGGTTAGTTGACAGTTCCTTTTTTGTTAGGAGTGTTTGGATGGGAACTAGATTGCGGTCTTTGGGTCCTGTTCTGGGGGGGAGGGAGTTCGGGGACACACTATACAGTTGAGGGGAGGGCTCACCATCGGTGCTAATGCTTCACCAAAGTTGGGATGCTTACAGAATGGCTGGAAAGGAGGGCGCAGGACACTGAGGGACAATGGGTGACTTATCTAACTTGAAGTGAATAACCTGGAACGTGAGGGGGCTCCACACTATGACGAA
Organism: Lissotriton helveticus; assembly: GCF_964261635.1. Lineage (NCBI taxonomy): Eukaryota > Metazoa > Chordata > Amphibia > Caudata > Salamandridae > Lissotriton > Lissotriton helveticus. Next base: position 769,558,078 of record NC_136068.1, read on the forward strand.
ACGCCATAAAATACATGCCTACCTAGTGCGCAGGGGAATTCAGATTGCATTATTGCAAGAAACACATTTGACAGAGGCTGAGGGGATAGCATTGCAGCGCAGATGGCGGGGACAAGTTTACAGCACCACGTATTCAGCATTTACTAGGGGCGTTTTAATCTGGATTAGGGCCGGGGTCCCATTTCAGGTTACCAGACAGATTATAGACCGAGAAGGGAGGTTTGTTGCCATAGCGGGAAAATTGAGAGGTAGGTTCATCGCCTTCTGCAGCGTATATGCACCTAACATAGATCAGCTTACTTTTCTGACGGAATTGTCAGGGTCCCTTGCACACTTCCGGTAGGCCCAATGTTGATGGGAGGAGATTTTAACTCAGTGCTAGATGTAACCATTGATAGGTCACACACCTCGTTGGCGGACTCCCCAACATATCGCATTGCTAAGGGCAGAATGGATTGGCAATTGAGATGGGACCTATATGATATATGGCGCGCGCAACATCCGCAGACTCGACATTATTCTTTTTTCTCGGGTATACGCGAACTTCATGTACGGCTAGATGCGATTTTGTGCTCCCCAACCTTAATGCCAATGATCGTGAGGACAGAATATCCGTCGAGAACAATCTCAGATCATAACCCTCTACTACTCTCTATGCAATGGTTCCCTTACACCTCCTGCGTTCCCACGTGGAAGTTACGTCCGGACATACTGAAAGACCCACTTTTCCAGGGCGCACTGGAAGAGAAAATAACACACTATTTTGAGGATAATGCTGGCACAACAAAGGCGAGAGCAACAGAATGGGATGCCTTCAAGGTGGTAGTTAGAGGGTATTGCATAGGTAAGCAAGTAGGAATAGGGAAAGTGCTTTTAGACGACCTTGAAAGGGCTGATAGGAAACTCCGACATATGGAACTTTTACGGCCCGGTCACCCCGAGCTACAAGAGCAGATTAGTGCAGCGAAAGAAGCAGTCGCGACGGAAACGGAACGCCTGCGCTGCACGGCAGAGGGTGTAGAAATATATACCCAACCAGAGATCTTGCGTTGCTTTACCAGTTATTATGAAACCCTCTATCAAAGTAAGCTGTTGGCCGGCACCCCAGCTATAGATGTTTTTCTTGACGGGCTCTGCTTCCCAGTACTGGACCCGGAGCGAACAAAAGCCTTGGGCAAAGATATCGAGCTAGGAGAGATCCGACGTGCAATAAAACAAATGGCACATAATAAAACCCCGGGCCTAGATGGGTTGCCCATCGAATTCTACGTACAATACGCAGATCTGCTGGCTCCACGGCTATTAGAAGTCTATGGTGAAGCAAAACAATTAGGACACTTGCATGTGGGAAGCATTGGTAATTCCCCTACTTAAACCTGGAAGAGAGAGCCGAGACACAACATCGTACAGACCTTTGTCGATGTTGACTACTGACTATAAAATCTTGAGCAGCATCTTTGCATCCCGTCTTTTAGAGCACAGGCCCACATTGATCCATGAAGACCAGGCGGGCTTCATACCTAAGCGCAACACGACTATGAACATACGCCGCTTGATGCGACTCCTAGAGGAGGATCATTCTGAGGCCCACCACCCTATGATATTAGCAGTAGATTTGGAAAAGGCGTTTGACAGCCTAGAATGGGAATATCTCTACAAAGTGCTTAGGCGCTTTGGTGTGGGGGGGACTATCTGAAATGGACTGCTGTTCTATATGCCTCGGCGGTGGCCAGAGTGAAGACGGGCGCACTAATATCACCTCAATACTCAGTGGAAAGAGGCACGAGACAGGGGTGTTCACTGTCCCCACTGCTATTCGCACTGGCAGTGGAACCTCTTGCAATGTCCCTCCGCACGGGAGACCATTATAGGGGGTTGCGGAGCAAAGTGGGACGGCAATACGTATCGCTATATGCAGACGACCTTCTGCTCTTCCTTGAAGATGCAGATGGGGCCCTAGTGGGAGCTGACAATCTTTTAACCACCTTTGGCGAACTTTCCGGCCTTAGAGTAAACTGGTCCAAGACTTGCTTATTTCCGGTACATAAAAATGGGGTCCAGCCCTCCACGACCAGAGCGATCAGATGGGAACCCGTCTGCCTGAAATACCTAGGGGTTTATATATATCACACCCCTGCTGATGTATTGAATGGAAATATCACCCGCGGCATCAGGGTGTTGAAGGGCAGCATATCCTTTTGGGCAACTCTCCCACTATCAGTGGCAGGTCGTATAGCACTACTCAAAATGGTGGTGCTCCCAAGACTATTATATTATTTCAGAACGCTATCCATTTGGATTCCTACTGCTACCTTCAGACTCCTGAAATCCATGATGGTGTCCTTCCTCTGGGGGGTGGGTCAACGCAGAGTGGCCTTGACAATGTTAATGAGACCTAAATCGGAAGGGGGTTTAGCGGCCCCCGACTTTGAATTGTATTATTTGGCAGCTCAATTGCAGACCTACACCCAGGAAATAGCCTGTGAATTTCGTGGGCCGGAGCACAAGCAGGGCCTTGGTATACCTCGTCATGTGCTCTCTTTTATAGCACTACAGCAGAAATTAGATCTGAGAGACCTCACTCAAGAGGAAAAAACGATTAGATTATGCTGGAACCGTATGCAGCGTAGGGCAGGAGTGTTACACCCTACGCCCCCGAGATCCCGTTGGGAATGTTGACGGCTTTACCACGTGGAGGGGACTGGTCACAGTTGCAGAGGTGGGAAGACGCGGGGATTCAAGTCCTAGGGGATTTATACGAGGACGAGGCACTGTTGCCGTTTCCGGCACTCCGGGACAGATATGATCTGCCTAGAGGGGACTTTCTGCTGCACTCAGCACTCACACGAGCAATACAAGCGCACTGGAGAGAGGGGCTTGCAGAACCTAGAACAATGATGGCTTGCCAATATACTATGATGGCAGCGGTAACGTTTAAAGCGGTCTCATGCCTCTACTCTAGAATGACCAATGAAGGACTACCTCCTTTACAGGCGCTGAAGGGCAAATGGGAGGCTGACATAGGTAGAGAGATCCCTGGAGCAGTGTGGAAGCAGTTGATGAGGAGAGCTTAGAAAAGTACACATAACGCGCGATTTCAATTAGTACACTTTTACATTCTCCACCGGGCATATCTGACCCCGGGGAAGATCAAAAGATATTTTGCTGCGGACTCCGCGGGATGCCCTAGATGTAAGGCAGTTGGTGTTGAGCTGGACAACATGCTATGGTTGTGCCCAATCTTAGCTCCTTACTGGAAGGAAGTGGGGGACAACCTTAATGAAGTAACGGAGAGGGGATTGGTGTTCGACATGGCTGTTGGGGTTCTGTATTGGTTCCCTCACACCCCTAAGAACAAGATTACAAGCAAGTTCATAGATATGGGGCTTATCCTTGCAAAACGTGAAATTACACAACATTGGAAGGCGGCGACGGGACCCGTGGGCACAAGATGGAGAAACAAGTTTCTTAAATGGGCGGGTGGGGAAAGCATGTTGAGGTTTCAGTCGGCAAGGAGACAGCAGAATGACAGAGCGCTAGAACTGGCGCAAGCATGGGATGCATTAGTACAAGCACTGCGTGACTTTGACAATGGGAACGATATAGCGAACTAATACCAGGATTGGAGACCACCCCTGTAACACGACAGGTGCACAACACACACCCTTGCCTGTTAACTCCTGTACATACTAACCATTATGATTATAACCTATTCTGCACACCGATGGTGGGATTTGGGGAGGGGGGAAGTTTCTTTCTTAATAATCGCATTTATTGAGTATTTGGGTAAGACAAGCCAGGAATACCCTCTATTGGGGTATCCTACACTTGATCCTGTTTATATCTAGGTTCGCCACTTAAGAAGACTAAGAAGAGGGCCACTTTCAGTGACCTGGATAACTCGGAAAATGTAGCTTACGATGCATGTTGTGTGACAAAAACCCAATAAAAATGTGTTTAAAAAAAAAAAAAGAGTGGTGAATTGCTACAATCGTTAGACAGAATGCAAAGTATAATGTATACAGCGTAAACAGTAGTATAAAATAATACTGAAATAGCATTGTCTGTTTCTATGACATGTAAAAATACAAACATAACTAACACAGGCTAAAATACTCAACTGGTGCTTCTAAAATACGCCTACCCCCATGTACCTAACCTAGGTGTAGTACCAGAGAAGAAGTAGGTGTTTGTCTTTTAGCATAGGTTTAGTTCTGCCAAGAATTGCCAAAGATTTTTCTAGGTTATAATCAGCCCCATACCTTAGAATGAGAGAGGTGGATATCTCTTTCACGGACTCGATTTCCCAACACTCCGCAAGGGGAGTCAGAAACTCTGGAGCTGTATTTCTCGGCAGAAGATGACAGCTTCTGGTCATTGTGTCAGCTGGAGATTTGGCTTCCTTCGGCACTTGCTGTAGCGAGCTGCATCGTGCAAGTAGGTAGTCGACCTGCACCGAACCACACTGTGCTTTGCTATAGCAAGTGAAGGTATATTTATACCTTGAAGGTGTTTAGGAATGCCAGCTTTGACATAAAGTCAGGCATATGAATGTCATGAATGAACCCCTAAGGAATAGTAGTTCATGCATAATAATGAGTTTCTTGGAGAAATCAATATACAGACTAGGGGAAGTCCCTTCTGCTTAAGAGTCTGGTTTTCCAAGAAATCGTTGTGACATAGATGAACAGATGGAAGTAGCCATGCCTGTATTTGGGTAGCATGGGCTATGCCTAAATAAGGACTGGATTTCTATGCCTATATGAGGGCAAGGTGAATTATACCTATATAAGGGCATGGATCGGGAAAATGCATACGGAATCTAAATCGATACAAAACAATCCCTTACATTTTTAAGCACCAAGACTGGAATTGGCAATCTGCTGTTCACAGAATTTAAAATAGCACAACGGATTGGGTGGGTGGGGAAATCCACCAAGAATTTTCCATGCAAATGTTTTGTCTTAACCTTTAGATCACCGGGCCTAGTTAAGGACATTTTGGAAAGGTATAATACCTGGTCTGTGATTTCAAGGGTGGTCTCTTCTGTTGGGTTTCTTCCATCAGCCAGTTAGCCCTCATGGTCTGATGTAGAAAGGGAGCGACCCCGACAAGTCCTCAGCATACCTCGTACCCTCCTTGGTATCACCTAAATCTCTACGAGGAGTAAGTGGCCTCGGACATATAGACTGACTGGAACTTAAAACTAGAGGCCGAAGGAATACCGATTCCCCAAATAATGAATCAAACACATGCCCCGGTTCATCAAAAATTACTGAGGCCTCTCAACTCTTATCTGGTTCAGTTAATAGTCCAAACTATTTTATACATCTGGACATAGACAGCGAAGAAAGGGTTAATGGCAATATAAGTATTGAACATGCAGAACAGCCCATTGTTGGATTTAGGGGACATAAGGTGGCAATTGACCAACAATATGTCTACACACTGAGAATGGTCTCCTGGAACATTGCGGGTATTAGAACTAGACTCTCTGATGAGGCCTGGCTATTATATATTAAGACGTTTAATATTATCGGCCTCCAGGAAACATGGTGCAGAGAGGAAGTGATTATTGATGGCTTTTGTTCGTTTACAGTAGACGCAACCCCGTCACCTGCAGGGAGAGCAAAGGGAGGCTTAGTGACTATGATCTCTGTCAAATATGGATCATTAAAGATAGAGAATATCGTGGACTGGCCCTGGTACCAGATTACCTTGATCTCTAATTTAACTGTAGTCCCAATACTATTGATTAATTGGAATTATAATATCTTTGATCAAAATGATGGTGGGGTTATTAATACCCCTAAAGAGGAGATTAATAAGGCTGCAGGTGTTTATTTCCCAGTATGTATAATATGGACAGGATATTTTAATTGCACCCGATGCCGTTATAGTAAGCATGCGGCGTGTGGGATGTTAGATATTGAAAACCAACCTTCTGCTCATTTTAAACATACTCTGGAGGGTGAAGCACTAAATGATATAGTCATAGTCAACGACCTCTGTTTTTTTGATACCCTGGTCTGTACCCCTCCTATTCAGTATCCAACATTTGTGGGCGGGGGCAGGACTAACACTAGAGACTTCATGTTGATATCAAGTATATTTTCACGTCTGTTGGAAAGTTTTTCGGTAGAGCCTAACCCTACTAGTGATCCTAACCCTCTGATCGCTAGTCTGCAAATAATGGCAGCAAAGGGTAAAGGTGATGAATATCCTACAAATTATAATCCTAGCCAAGGGGTGATAATAAAATGGTCTAAAATAGATGCCGTAAAATTTGAATAGAGTATTGTTAGAGCAAATACTAGAAAGGTCTTGATATGTCTATCTGAGGCTTCTACAGTGGAGGCGGTCATACAATGTTTTGAAGACATTTGTAAGGAGGTTGCCAACAACTTGAGTAAGGTAGTGAAGAAGAACAATGACCCGAAGGAAAGTAGATGGTTTAATGCAGAGTGTTCCAGAGCACAAAAAGACCTTGAAAAAGCCTTGCATATGGTCCCCCGTGATAGGGCCATAATAAGTTTGACAAGACAACTTTATAAACAAGTAATTGGGCTCAGGAAAGGATAAGTTAAGAAGACTTGCCTAGGAAGACCTGGAGAGAGCTAATGCTCTCAAGGGTTCCAGGGGCTTCTGGGAAGTCATAAATCGCCCTTTTTTTACAGACGCTGTTAGAAATATGGAATCAACGCTAACAGGGGAAGCTTGGGTAGACTATTTTTCGAAAATATTTAACCCAAATGGCGTATCCTTGCAAGACCAAAAAGACGATACAATTAATAATGTGGAAACTGCGACCCTATTGAGTTTATCCATTCTGCCAGCGAGGTTGAAGAGGAGTTGACTAAGGGCATTTCTGCAAAAGTCCCAGGGCCAGATGGGGTACCCTTAGACATGTTTAAGGGCAATCTCCAATTATGGGCTCCATTTTTGGCAAATGTTTTTAAAGCAATTATAGTGGGTCGCATTCCTACTATGTGGAAAGAGGCAGTGGTGGTGCCTATATATATAAGAAAGGCAGCAGGAATGATCATGTATGCTATAGGCCCATATCCTTAATTGATTCAACATGTAAAGTGCAGGGAGGGTAATCCTTGCCCGTCTGGAAACCTGGGCTAACGACTCCGGTCTTATATCCCAATCTCAATATGGTTTCCGGAAGGGTATGGGAACGAATTAACAATGTCTTAACCTGTCCCTAGTTATGGGAAAGTACATGAAGGCCAAGGGTGGGTCAATTAACCTGGCCTTCATGGACTTATCTAGTGCTTTCGACACAGTTAACAGAGGAAAGCTGTGGACATTAATGGAAAGAATGGGCTTTGAGGAAGCACTCATTACCCTGTTGCGTAGATTGCACTCAACAACCTCTTTTTCTTTACGATATCGACCAGGGGGTGAAAAAACTAGGTCCATTGCGCCTACTAAGGGTGTTAGACAGGGATGCATTCTGGTCCCCTTTTTATTTCTTTTATATACAAATCGGGTGGAGAAATGTTTATTAAATCAGCACTTAGACTTTCTGAGTACAGGAGGAAAGCCAGTTTCCCTCTTGTCATATGCGGATGATATGGTATTGATGACTTCAACTGCTTATAGCCTACAAAAGCTCTGATTGCTTTTACTGATTTCCTGATGGCATTGGATCTTAAAGTAAATTTTAGTAAGTCTTTTATTATGGAGTGTGGTCCAAAACAAACAAAAACGAGGGCATTTGTGGTAAAAGAAGACACTCTAGACAAAGTACCTACCTTCACATATTGGGGGAATGTCTTCAATAATAAACTGAATTGGGACCATTTGATCACAGTGAGGGCTATCATACTAGTAGAATCATAGAGTGCTTGTTCCTTTTTACATGCAAGTTGTGCTATAAGCCAGTCGCAGAAATACTTACTTAATATAAATCAAAATGCCGGTCAGTTACAACCTATGGGGCAGGAGTATGGGGCTATCAAAAAAGCAGCCAGATACAAATTCTGGAAATTTTTTAAAAAGACTATTGATGGTCCCTATTAGTTCTCCCACAAAATTCTGTCACTCAGAATTGGGAACGGATTATGTTGAAGACAGAATTAAAATTGCCCCATTCATTTTATGGGGGAAAGTGTGGTCTTCAGAGGAATTGTCATTTACTAGAGGGATCATTAAGGATTGTACGAGCTTGGAAGGTATTGTCCATCCCTTGGCTCCGCTATGTTAAAAATGCACTCAATAAGATTGGTCTGGGAAATTATTATGACAATCCCGAAAGCATACCAGCCAATGTGAAACCAATTATAAAAAATGCCTATTACAAAGAATTAGGAATGCTTGACTCGGCTGGCGAGCTTTTACTTTATAGGCAGCCAATAGGTCAGGAATTTTATTTATCTTTTAGCACCCATATACAATCACACTTCCTCCTGACTAGGTTTTGTTTCTGCACAGTGCACTTTCATCTGGGTTTTCCTAAACCAGTGAGCTGGTGTGAGAGACTGGCTCCCTGTTTATGAACTAATCTAGCCCAACAAAGCACAAAACACTTTATGCTTTTTTGTGCATTATATAAGGATATAAGGGCTCGCTTTATTAGGCCAATTCTGAAGGGAATTTGTCCTAGCTCATATCAGGAGGGTTTTAATTATTTATTATCTTTGTCTTCAGTAGCCATCTCTAGTTCTGTGCTTAATTTCATCTGAACTGCATTATCAATTAGGAAATGGTATGAATTGTGTTAGTGAAACGGAGCAATGTGATTGATGGGTTTAAATCTATTCTGTTATTTTCGGATAGTCACATAATATGCTGAAAGTTTAAAATCAAGTTTTAATTGTGAAATGTATATATTTATCCACCCCAAATGTTGTAATGAAAAAATGTTAAGGTTGTTTTACGTATGATGTTTACTTTTATGATTCCACAAATCGAATAAAGTTTTCTGAAGATGATTATGATACACAATGTTGGTGCAACAACAATCCTCCTCCTTCCTTGCAGTAATGCATTGGCTTCGAGACCTACATATCCAAAACTCACTTCTATAGCCAACGAAACTGAAGATCCACAACCAACACTCACACATCTTTAAAGAGCCCTGCCAGGCTTTGGACTGGATATAAGGCCACACAGACGGTGAAGCTCGCTCCGAGAAGCATAAATGGATTGGCCCACACCAAATGGCAAAAGGAATGGGACGGCCGTCACGCTGTCATGGCTCCTAATGGAGCGGGGTGCTCTCGCAACAGGACTAGTGAAGGGAGTGGGAGTCAGCTATAATCACTACACTGGTGATTCAACAGTCGTCAGCCTCACCAGACCCAGACACGAACTCTACTAGCAGCACTGACGGTGACTTTTATGGTCCCTCCCGTAGCTCAAAGACACTTCCTATTCCTCAAGTCACACCACAGACAACTGATGAATTGATTTGATACTCTCCATAACCCAGTAAGTTAATAAACTCCAGGTCGGCCTGCCAGCATTGCATACAGGCCAGGCAGACTCGACGCCAGCATACAAGAAAGTCTCCTCCCATTCCTGGTGGCCTCATTAGCCGATTGACAAGCATATTCTTACCTAGCGGCTAAGAGGCTCTACCCGTCAAACCAAAATCATACGAATCTCCCACGTACTGCCCTCCCACCTACTGCCCGGCCCTCTCATACTATCCTAAAAGACTTGGTGGAGTTCACAGAGTGTTTGTCCCTTGCTGTAAAATCAGCATGAACGGCATCTCACACAGTGCAAAAGGGTGCTGATTTTTTCTGCCACTTGAGTAGAAGTTGTACTCAATCGGCAGCTTCTTCAACGTGAATGGAAGGTTTCAACTATCCACATTGAGAGATCTCACTAGAAAGTGGTCTAGCATTGGATTGTCCTTGCTCGCGCTCTCCAACTTACCATTGTTGAGCGCGAGTGAGGAAAAAACTCTGCAAATCTGCAGAGCGTGAAAAACTATGCAAACTAAGCAAACTAAGCGGAGTTCACAGCCCAGGCTTACTATCTTACCAAACTTACAGTTCACTGCAAAATCCTCCCAGATTCACAAAATGACTTCAAAACAGCTGTTTTGTCATATAGCTGGTTGCTGTAGGCTCTGGATGTTGTTCAAGTTGGTTTACCTGCTTACCCAACAGCACAAGTGGATTAGGTCTTTTATCTTTCCCTGGGGGTGAGTGAATTGTTGGTGAGTAAATACATGATGGCTCGCCCCCGCCGAACACCTTTATTCATTTTTACACCATGACGCATCGTCAACAGATCCGACTCCTCACCCATACCATATGGGGCTTGGACTCACCACTTTGCCATTACTCTGTTTACTCATTTATCAAGAGGCAAAACAGCACTTTAGTTATCTTTATTTTTTTAAGAGACGCACCTCACTAGCAGCAAACTCCATAGACCCCACAAGCGCTGGAGGGCACAATACATGGCACAATATATTTGACATAAGCGAGGGGCGCTTTGATCCGGATCCACCCAGGCACACCCTTCCAGGTGCTCAGCACAGTAAAGGAAAAAGATGCCAGATATGTCTTCATGGAAGGCAAACAAGATAATGTCTATGTACTGCTATGGTCTGTAGACGATCCAAATGCAATCCAATCTAATTTTTAGGCCTCCCGGTCAAGAGTGCTAGCCCCCTGGCTGGACATACCGTGGGTGCTGGGTGGGAATTATAACGGTATTCTAGACATACACTTAGACAGGTCATACCCACCACTCCCCCATGCAACCACACTGCTCCATTAGCCACAATTTGCTCAATGGGTTCAGCGATGGTTGCTTTTAGACGCTTATAGATTTTGAAGAGTTCTCTAGATGAGCAGTCCGCCTCGCTAATTCTGTTTCCATAGAAGGTTGCTTTTGCAGCTCTGACCTGTTTTTGATAGCTTCTCTGGGCTGTTCTGTATTGAAGTTTAGTGCAGTCCTTTTTATCCTTGCGCCAAAGTCTCTCTAGCTTTTTGCACTCTGACCTGACCGACTGCAGATCCATATTGTACCATGGGGCCGCTCTCCTTGTTCTGTTCCCTTTTTTGGCCGTGGATAGAGGGGCTACTATGTTCATGGCATCCAGGATTCGGGTTTCTAAGTTTTGATTAGCACTTTCACTATCTGTGCCTCCCGGCATCCCACCTAAGCTTAGCCTTTCGATAAAACTGGGTATAGAATTTTTTTTCCATTTGCGGTATGGGTAGCCGTTATTGCCATTCAATTGGGGGGCAGGTTTAGTTACAGTGTCAATTTCCAAAGGGACTAGAAAATGGTCTGTCCAAGGGAGTGGGTTAGGAGTGCTCGTAGTTATGCCCTCCCAGTTGGCGAACACCGGGTCCAATATATGGCCATGAATATGTGTGGGTGTTTGATTTATTAGAACCAGATTCGTATTTATTAATTCCTGCATCACGTCTGTGGCTTCCTTTAACTGGGTATCATCAAAATGAATATTAAGATCACCCAGAAGGAGGACCTTCCTATGTCTCAGTGTTAAGTGAGCAAGATGTTCTTGTAAGCTTGATCTGAAATTTCCCAGGGTCCCAGGCGGTCTATAAACGAGGACACCCGAGATATGGTCCTGAGGGCCGAGTTTCAATGCGAATTTACCTGCTTCGCAGTTTTCTATTTCCAGAGGTTCAAGGGAGCAGACCAGGGGGGCCTTGCTGATCACAGCGATGCCACCTCCACGACCTATTGGTCGATCCACCCTGGCAATGCTAAAATCTGGTGGAAGAGATTCGATAATCTCAGGGTCGGAATCAGCCCCTAGCCATGTCTCCGTCAGAAAGAGTATGTCGAGGCCCTCTTCTAAGAGCATGTTCCAGATTTGCAAGGCGTGTCTCGGGAGGGATCGACAGTTTAGCAGACCTCCTCTGAGGCTCTTAGTCTGTTCTTTGTCGCCTATCGTTTGAAATGGGCAATGTCGGCATTTGCCAGAGGAGATTCCCTCCATTTTGTGCCTGCATCACTCATTTATAGTCGGACATAAGTTCCATAGGGCCTGTCTGTTATAGGTTATCCGGTCATTGGGATAACGGACAGGGGTTATGGCCCTGGACCGTGCCCGGCCGCGGACGGGTGCAGGCGGGCTTGCCTTAGGCGCGCCTTCGTCGCGCCCGCTGCGCTCGCCCGCTGCGCGATCGATAAATACACATAATTTATATTAGTCAGGGCAGAGGATAGAGGGGGCGTGGCCTAAAAGGGGCGTGGCCTCCGTTCGTGGCGGGAGGGCACGAGGGGGAGTAAGCGACCAGCGTGCAGCGTCAGCGCTGGCTCCGCTGCGTGCACTGACTGTGTCTGGGAGGTAAGTTTTAAAGATAACAAGTAGTCTGTAATCTAAAAATACAAATAATTTTTGGTAAAACAGCACGTTTTTAAAAACACAAGTAATCTGTGAACAAGATTAAAATAAAATTGCCTCGCTCCCGGCTTTCCGCCTCAGGAGCTTACCTCTAGCTTTGCTAAGTGTTCGTCCAGCGGCAGCTTTAAGCAATGAGGGCAGGGGGCGTGGCCTAAAAGGGGCGTGGCCTCCATTCGTGGCGGGAGGGCGCGAGGGGGAGTGAAGATAACAAGTAGTCTGTTATCTAAAGTACAAATACATTTTGGAGAAACAGCACGTTTTAAAAAACACAAGTAGTCTGTGAACAAGATTAAAATAAAATTGCCTCCATCAGGACATGCCCTACCTTTCACATACACTGCACCCTGCCCAGGGGGGTACTTTGGGCCTTCCATAGGGGTGTTGAATGTGTACAGAAAGGGAAGGGTTAGGCCTGGCCAGTGGGGACACTGGTCAGGTCAGCATGGCAGTTAGCCAGTGCACACAGGCACTGCGGTGGCAGGCCTGAGACACTATTTTAGAGCTACTTGTGTGGGTGGCACAACCAGTGCTGCAGGCTCACTAGTATCATTTGAATCACCAGCACTGGCACACTCAGTGCACTTTACTCGGGCCTTACTGGTAAAACAAATATGCAAATCATGGAGGTCCAATCACAATAATAATTTACTCAGGGAGCACTTGCACTTTGACACTGATCAGCAGTGGCAAAGTGCCCAAGGCATCTAAACCAACAAAAACGAAATCCAGCACAGCGTACAAAATACAGGAGGTAGAGGCAAAAGTCAGGGGAAACCACACCAAAGATGCGAGGTCTAACACATGTCCCCTCCATCTGAAAGTGAGGAGAACTACCCACCCTCTTGGGAGTACTCATCGACAAGGCAGAAAAACCTGGACAGACCATCAGCGTTGGCGTGTTCTGTGCTGTGTTCCACCATACAGTCCATTCCCTGTAGGAAGATGGACCACCCCAACAGTTTTGGGTTCTCATCCCTTATCTGCATTCACCATCTGAGGGGCCTGTGGTCCATCTGAACCCGGAAGTGAGTCCCAAACAGGTAGGGCCTCAGCTTCTTCAGAGCCCAGACCACAGCAAAAGCTTCCCTTTCAATCGCACTCCACCTCTATTCCCTAGGAAGTAGCCCCCTACTAATGAAAGCTACAGGTTGGTCCAAGCCCTCGTCATTGATCTGTGAGAGTACTGCTCCCACACCATGCTCTGAAGCGTCTGTCTGCACTACAAACTCACTGGAGAAATCAGGTGCCTTGAGCACAGGTGCTGTGCACATGGCAGTCTTCAGGGCATCAAAAGCAGTTTGACAGGCATCGGTCCAATTCACTCTCCTGGGCTGCTTCCTTGATGTCAGCTCTGTCAAGTGGGCAACAATGGTGCCATATCCCTTGAAAAACCTTCAGTAATACACGATAAAACCTAAAAAGGCTCTCACCTCTGCCTGGGTCTTGGGGGGTTCCCAAGCCAGAATGGTATCAATCTTTACCTGTAGGGGCGCCACCTGGCCGCTCCCTACCTGGTGTCCCAAGTACACCACAGATCCCTGCCCTATCTGGCACTTACTGGCCTTGATAGTGAGGCCTGCCCTTTGCAGAGCCTTCAGCACTTCGCAGAGGTGTTGCAAGTGTTCTTCCCAAGTGGAGCTGAACACAGCAATGTCATCCAGGTATGCGGCACTGAATTCCTCCAACCCAGACAGTACCTGGTTGACCAGTCTCTGGAACGTAGCAGGGGCGTTCTTCAACCCAAAGGGCATGACACGGAACTGGAAGTGCCCGTCTGGTGTTGAAAATGCAGACCTCTCCTTGGCCCTCTCAGTTAAGGCAATCTGCCAGTACCCAGATGTTAAGTCAAACGTACTGAGGAACTGGGCAGCGCCTAACCAATCCACAAGCTCATCAGTTCTGGGGATGGAGTGTGTGTCAGTCTTAGGGACAGCATTGAGCCCACGGAAGTCCACACAAAATTGTAGTTCTGGAGTGGCACCGGGAACAGCAGCTTTTGGCACTAAGACCACAGGGCTAGCCGATGGGCTGCTGGATGGCTCAATCACTCTAGCACCAACATCTTGCAAACCTCTTCCTTGATGCTGGCCCTGACCTTGTCAGCTACCCTGTAGAATTTCTGCTTCACAGGTAGACTATTTCCAGTGTCCACATCATGGACGCACCAATTGGTGACACCTGGGGTCAGGGAGAACAGGGAGGCAAACTGACCCAACACCTGGCGACAGTCCCTCTGCTGTTCTGGGGTCAGGGTGGGCGAGAGGACCACACCATCCACTAACCCATCTTGCTCCTTGGCTGCCAGGAGGTCAGGAAGAGGGTGACTTTCCTCTTCCATTGCAGCATCCGTAGCCAGGAGCATTGTCATATCAGACCTCTCAAAGTGGGGTTTGAGGCGGTTCACATGTAAAACCCTCAGGGGCTGCCTGGGAGTCAGCAAGTTAACCAGGTAGGTTACTTCACTCTTGTGCTCCACCACCTCTTATGGCCCAGTCCACTTGTCTTGGAGCGCACAAGGCTACACTGGCGCCATCACCCACACTTTCTGCCCAGGTTAAAATTCGACCAGAGTGGCATACTGATCCTACCACCTTTTCATTTCTTCCTGTCTGGCTTCTAGGTTCTCCTGAGCGAGCTTCCTGATGCACTGTGTCTGGTTGTGGAAGGCCAGCATATAGCTGAACACATCCTGGGGTTTTTCCCAGTGGATTTCTCCCACCCCTCCTTCACCGGAGTGGGAGGTCCTCTAACAGGGTGGCCATACAGAAGCTCAAAGGGACTGAACCCTAAGGACTTCTGAGGCACCTCCCTGTAGGCAAACAACAGGCATGGTAAAAAGACATCTCACTTCCGTCTCATGGGCTCCGCAAGGCCCATAACCATACCTTTCAGAGTTCGGTTGAACCTTTCAACCAACCCGTTTCCTTGAGGGTGGTAAGGAGTGGTAAACTTATGAGTTACCCCACACTCCTCCAACAGGGATTTCGTGTACCTAGAGATGAAGTTGGTACCCCTTTTGAAGACCACCTCTCTGGGGAACCTCACACGGGAAAAGCTCCCCATCAATGCACGGCCCACAACGGGTGCTGTGGTTGTCCTGAGAGGTACACCTTCTGGGTACCAGGTGGCATTGTCCACCACGACCAGGATGAACCTGTTGCCTAAGGCAGTCTTGGGTTCCAGGGGCCACACAATGTGGATGCCCACCCGCCCGAAAGGGGTGCTCGGTATACAACATTTACAACGCAACTTTTACAACGCACTACCATTACAACGAAACTTTTACAACGCAACATCCATTACAACGCATACATTTACAACGCAGTCATTACAACGCATGACACTACAACGCACACCACTACAACGCATACCATTACAACGCAGTCATTACAACGCATACCATTACAACGCAAAACTTACCATCCAACACTTACCCTACTGTTGCACCCCCTGGAGTTAGAATAGTAATTTTAACCCCTACACTATCCAAAACTTTCCCTACTGTTGCACCCCCTGGAGTTAGAATAGTAATTTTAACCCCTACACTATCCAACACTTACCTTATATGCAATGTAATGTAATGCGTTGTAATGGTATGCGTTGTTAATGTAGTATGCGTTGTAGTGGAATGCGTTGTAAAGGTATTTTTTAAGAATTCTTTGTAATGGTATGCGTTGTAAAGGTGTGCGTTGTAATGGATGTTGCGGTGTAAAAAATGCATTGTAAAGGTATGCGTTGTAAAAGTGTGCGTTGTAACGTCATACATCCGGGGTGCTCACCACAGGGAAGGGTTGGAGGGGTGCCTTGCACTTCCCTCCACTCTTGCCACTTGCCTGACAAATCTGGCAAGTCCTACAGAATGTACCGACGTGCTTCTTCATCTGGGGCCAGAAGAAGTGGGTGACAAGCCTTTGGAAGGTCTTGTCTTTGACCCAGATGTCCTGTGAGAGGCACGTCATGAGCCAGAACAATTGGGAAGGCCCTGAAACGCTCGGGTACTACCAGCACACGGGCTGCACCGGGCTCAGCGACCTTAGGCTCACTATAAAGCAACCCATCTTCCCAGTAAATGAGATGATCCTTGGGCTCTACACCTGCTGCCTGGTCTGCAGCCTGCTGCCGCACACCACTGAGAGAAGGGAATTCCATCTGCGCTTTGCAGAATTCCTCCCTGGAGGGGCCACCTTCTTACTGCCAATGGGTCAGCTCAGGTAAGTCCCCCAGTTCAGCCACCTGTTCCCCTGTAGGCTCCAGAGCACCCCCCTCAGGTTCTGCTCCTTCCTGGGCCGTGGGAACGGTGGGGGCGGGTTTTCTACGCCCCCTGCCCCTTCTCTTCCTGGCAGGTTCCTGGGTCACTGTTTCAGGCTCCAGGTCTGCTGAATCACCCCTACTGGCTGCCATAGACCGAGTGTCACACAGATCCACTCAGGCAGACCCAACATCTCCATATGAGCTTAGTGTTCCACCTCCTTCCATGGGGAACTCTCCAGGTCATTTCCTAGCAGACAGTCTACAGGCATAGATGGACTCAAAACAACCTTCAAGAGACCTGAGACCCCCCTCCGCTCAAAGGGAACCTGCGCCACCTTGCAGAGGCGCACCGAGTTGTCAGCTGCAACTACTGGGTGAAGTACATTGGGAATGACCTGCTCTTCAGACACCCACTGACACCGTACAGATGTCACACTGGCTCCTGTGTCTCTCAGAGCCTCCATCTTCCTCCCGTTGATGGTCACCCACTGCCCGTATTTCTTAGTGTTTGCAGGCAGGTAGGTTTCCTGGACCATCTCTTGGTCTCCTAAAGAGACAAGGGTCATTACTGCTGGTCCCTCCTCTTCACTGGAAATAAAATCCCCTCCCAAAGCTAAACTCACTAAACCCGGTGTTGGAGCACCAGTGGGTGCTGGATGTTTCTTGGGGCACTTAGGGGCAACGTGTTCCACCTCATTGCAGTGATAGCAGGTAGGGGGACCCCTATTGTCCCGCCTGCCCCTAGGGGACCAGGTTGGTCTAGGTTTAGGAGGTTGATACTCTTTTCCCTAGGAACTGTTTTGGGGCCCTTGAGAGAACTCCTTTTGGTTACTCTTGTCCCCCTCACTCTTCTGCTGGGGACCCTGCCCACATTTTTCTGTGGTACCCTCAATTCCTCTGTGAACCCTGGTATTGGTCCAGCAGTACGTCTCCTTAGCAAGCTCAATGGGGTCCGTCAGCTTGCTGTCTAAAAGATACTGGTGCAGCTCTGGAACACGAAGACTACTCAAGTGCTCCTGTTGGAACCAGAGGTCTCTGGCTGGCACAGGTATGCACTTGCGACAAGCAGGGACCCTCAGCTCCACGTCAGGGCAAGGGAACTACTCCTTCGAATAACCCCTGCTCACCCTCTAGGTAGTGTGGCGCGAGCAGACAAGGCTAATCCTCAGGGCGATAGTAAGTTAAGCATTTATGATCACACATAGTAAACCCACTGACCCACCACAAATGGACACCAGTCGTGTAGTTGTATCAAAAATACGTATACTTTATATAAAAGATAGATTCAAGCAGGATTATCACAAGACCATGTAATGTTTAACGATTTGAGGCCACCAGATTATAATAGGCAAGATTTAGTCTTTAAATGTTCGTGGTTCAGCAAGGTACGATGACAGGGAAATAAGAATGGTGCAGACCCTGGATCCGATGTGAACTCGGGACGGAGTTCAAGGGTACCTTGCTTGTGGAAGTCCGAGGCGTTTCAGGCGCGGCTGGTGAGGGCGGACTCCGAACGAGGCCGACGGTTCTCCAGAGGATCTCTCCGGCTCAGGTCCCCCTCGAGGTGCGAGGTGGAGGAGCAGGACTGTGGAGGGTTGCGGCGATCCGGGGTCGATGCAGCTCATGGGGCGAGGCGCCGTTCAGGCCTGCGGGGCGTACTACTTCTTAGCACGCCTGGTCGTACTCGTGGATCTGTGAGGGGCGTCACGTTCTACGGCAGACGGGGAGGCTTCCTGTAGGATTGGATGGAGGCTGCAGAGTTCCACGCCTCTGCGTAGTCTCCCGTGACTCGTGGCCCACGGCCCCACCTCCGGAATGGCGTTCGCGATACCGGGATGCTAGCTGTTTGCCGCAGATTGCCAGGGAGCTAGGAGCCGCGAAGCGAGGGCGATGCGGGTGAATGAAGCGACCGCGGCTGAAAATCTCTGAAGATTAAAACGGAGGAGCCGTCTAAAGCTTTGTCCCGCGGGTCCGGTTTGACTTTTCGCATTGATACGTTCCCGGGCTGCCCGAGGTGAGCACATTTCAAAACAGCTCTACTGGGTCAGATGGGTCGGCTTCAAAGCTCGAGGATTGGGGCTAGCTCGGCAAAACTGAAGAGGGAAAAAAAATGATACCAGAGGCTGAACATAGCGCCTGAGTCAAATTGTGAAAATCGGCTTGTTGCCAGGTGATAGGCGATTTATGAAGAGTCTGGTGCAATAGAAAAGTAACTGTGGGGTCTCTCAGCATCTGGACCCTGCAAGGATTTGCGAGAAGTAAATAGTGAAAAACTCTTGGTGGTCACACAAAACCCGTAACAGATTTCTACAGTTAAAGTCTTCAAAAAAGTTCTTCGCAAAAAAAAAAAGAAAAAGTAAAAAGGGAGGGGGTGCACCTCTAAGAATGGGCAAACCACTAAAGGAGGGTGACGATGCGGTCAAACTTAGTAAAGTGGAAGCGGCTGCCCGACAGAAGGCTAAAACTTGTCTCGCTTTGGCCAGAAAGGCGGTACGCAAGGTTGCCAAGGATAAAAATAAGGATGGTAACAGAGAGGAAAGCCCTGCAGCTGAAGATACAACACCCGAGTCTTCAGATGGTGAACCGCCCCTCTCCTCCACCCCCCAACAGCACGAAGAACAGCGAAAAGTAACAGAGGAGGGCAGCATGGTCGATATTAATGTTAATACCGTCGATTCATCTCCTCAATTACAGGTGGAAGTTCATCCTCAAACTCCTAATCCTCCCCCAATTTTGGCCTTGCCAGCAGCTCAGACACAAGAAGAAAAGGGAAAGAGTGGTACTGGAGGGAAGGAAGTGAAAGACTTTCCACTTTTCGCGAAAAAAAACAACTCCAAAATCGATCCTCCCTCTTTCCTCACAGCCTCCTCTGGTTTCTATCACTGTGGAAACACCAGCTCCTAGTTCCTTTTCTAAAGGCCCCGACAAGACAGTATCTGCACCTCAAACCCAGCTTCCAACAGCAAATGAGGAAACAAGTGATGGGGAAATTGTGCAAGCTACAACTCCCGGGAATGAAGGAGCAACAGGGCTCGACTTAAGTATACAGGACTCTGAAGGGAGATCTGAAGCGAAATTCCAGCTAGACATTCGTGAGATGCTCAATTTAATCCTGGACGAGATCCGCGAAATTAAAAATAATCAGCGAACAGAGCTAGCTGCCATCCACGCCAGAATAGATAAGTTGGAGGAATTAACATTGGCACTCGCTGTTAGGGTTCAGGAAGTCGAGTCAAGGATAACAAGCTTGGAAGACCAAATTAATATGGTCTCAGGAGCAACTAAAGAGGCTATAAAGAAGAAGATCTCTATGGAAAATAAACTCGAGAAGTTGGAGAACCATTCTCGTAGATCAAACCTGAGGATTGTGGGGGTTCCGGAAGGAACAGAAGGCTCCGACACAGTACAATGGGTCAACTCCTTCATCCAGAAATTAGTTATATCAGACTTCGAGGGGGACTTAACGATAACAAGGGCCCACAGAGTACCGGCTCAGCGTTTCGCGAATTCCCCATTTCCAAGAACTATCTTATTGAATTTTGCGGATTTCAGGATTAAGGAGCGGATTCTCTCGAAAGCCTATCAACAACGTCAGTTCGCTATTTCTGAAACTACTAAATGCAGGATATTTTCGGACATGACAGCGGCTGCGGCCAAAAGAAGGAAATAATTTGTAAAATTGCTGCAGCTGTTTAAAGCCAATTGTGCCCAGGCTTCGATTGCGCAGCAATCAAAACTGAAGGTTCTTGTAAAGGGAAAATTCTTTCTGTTTACCCATATAGAGGAGGCTCAGACTCTTCTCAATGAGATATCCACAAAGGCTTAGGCTTAAAAGCTTAAAGGTGACTAAATATAAGGAATTTGAGTTTTTTGCTAGCAAAAAAAAAACAAAAAAGGGAATAATCAAAGGCGGGTGCCTGGGTTAATGGGTCACATCAGGGTGTAACAAGAAGACACCCGAAGAAGCAAATGGAGGAAGGGATGTGGGTTGCGTGGACGGGGAGGGGATTCCCACATTCCTGGGGGGGTTCAGGGCGGGGGGGGGGGGTAAACGCAGTAAAAAAACACAAGCACAGTAGGTTTGATATTCTTGAAATTAGTTGGTACAGAATATGTTTAAGATTTTTTAATTTTATAGATGAGATTTGATCCATGCAATATCCTGTCCATTAATGCGAATGGGCTGCTCAACAAACAGAAGTACGGTGCCCTCCTGAAATGGGCTATAGCCCTTAAGCCTCAGGTGGTCTTCCTCCAGGAGACACACCTGAACACAAATTCTCCAAAGTTGCTCCTGCCAAGATATTTCTCCCACGGGTTTTTTTCCTCAGCTGGGTTGCACAGAGGGGTGTCGCTATCTATTTCTCAAGAAATCTACCTTGGGAAATTGTGCAACTGCAAAGAGACTCTAAAGGTAGATGTCTTTGGGTTGTAGTAAAATTGCTAGGAAAGACATTCAACTTCGTAAATTACTATGGCCCAATTTTTGATGACACCTCGGCCCTGACTGAAATTAGTGAAATATTGAGGGGTACTCTGGGACAAATTATTACAGGAGGTGATTTTAATTACATTCAGGATTTAAAGAGGGATACCTCTAACAAGAACAAGAAACAACTAAAACCAAAGACGAAAGGGGTGCTGGAGGCCTTTATGTCAGAATACCAACTGCGGGACTCTTGGCGCTCCCTGAATCCCAATACTGAGTCCTATACATGTTATTCTAATAGATTTCATACAGCCTCCAGAATAGATTTTTTTTATCCTCCAGATCTCTTCAAATCTCCAGCGCATTGATAGGTTGTAATCCTTTTTCAGATCATGGGAGGGTTGGAATTGAATTGATTCTGGAGGGTATAGAGGGGGTGCGTTCTAGGTGGCAGCTGGATCGCACCCTTTTACAGAATACATTATGGGTAGAGGGTTTCAAAGAGTGGATAAAAGATTTTTTTGTAGTAAATAAGGATTTAGCAGAGCCTTTTGCGGTATGGGGTGCATTTAAAGCAGCAGCCCGGGGGCAGATTATAGCATTTTCCAGTAACAAGGCAAATGTCCGAAAAGGAAAAATATCTGCCCTTCAGTATACTGCTGAGAAAGAGTATGCATTAAAACTGCATCATATGCCTACTAAATGGGAACAAGCCAAAGCATCGCTCAGGGACTTCTTTACCCTGGAAGAGATAAACAGCTCAAAGGCCTTTCAGCAAAAGCTGTACGAAGACAGCCAACTGATGGGGAAGCTTTTGGCTAACTCAATTCGAAAAAAACAAGAGTCTTCTATTATTTTGAAAATTCAGGATCCCCTCGGTGGTATAGATACTCGGAGCGAGGGGATCGCGAAAATATTCCTTGATCATTACGAGAGAATTTACTCTACAGATATCCAAGTGGAAGAAATACTGATCGGGGAATATTTTGATAATCTGGATATACCCAAAATCTCTGACTCTAGGCGTAATCAAATAAGCGGCGAAAAAAGTTCCCTGGAAATTCAAAATGGTATAAAAGAAACAGCGGGAGCGAAAGCTTCAGGTATGGATGGGTTCCCGATCGAATTCTATAAGGTGTTCTTGAAGGAATTAGAATATCCCTTGAAAAATGTATTTAACTATATTAGAATAGCCGGTAAGGGTCCTTCTGAGTTCAAAGAGGCCACAATTATTAGTTTTGTTAAGAAAGATATGAATCCGGAGGATGTGAATTCCTTTAGACCAATTAGTCTATTGAACTCGGACTATAAGGTCTTTATGAAAATCTGGGCTCAAAGATTTGCATTCGCAGCCCAGGAGGTAATACATCAAGACCAGACGGGGTTCATAGCCGGTCGATATATGGCAGCTAACACAGAATATTTTATACAGGCGCTAGATTATTTTAATATTAATTCAATCTCTGCATGCATCTTAATGATTGATGCAGAAAAAGCATTTGATTTAGTCAACAGGTCAGTGTTATTTACTTCCCTTGGTTATTTTGGGTTCCCTGCCCCAATTATTAACATGCTACAGAATATTTACGAAGGGGCATCAGCCCAGGTGATAATCAATGCTAGGCAAGCAGGGAAGATAAAAATAAATCGCGGCACTAGACAGGGTTGCCCCTTATCTCCCCTGCTTTTTACCTTTTGTATCGAACCTCTAGTAATAAAAATAAGGAATAACGTAGCAATATTTCCCCCAATCGCTGGAATGTTAAAATTGTTTGCGGACGATATTATCTTATATATGGCTCCCGATAAAGAAAATATTTTACATCTTATGAAAGATCTTAAGGAATATGAAAAGATTGGGGGCTATAAGATCAATGAGAAAAAAACGGAATTTCTTGATTTAAATTCAAATTTAGATTTTATTCCGGTAGAACTTCAGTCTCAAGCAGAAAAACAGGATCCAATAAGATACCTAGGGAGCTATGTGACCAGGGAGTATCAAGAACTTTTTCGATTGAAATATTTAAAAATGAAGAACAAAATCAAGAGCTTGCTTGAACAATGGGACCTGCTGCCCTTGTCTTTGATTGGCAGAGTGGCTTTGATAAAGATGAACGTATTGCCTTTGCTTTTATTCTTGTTTAGTAATATTCCAATTAAAGTCAATATGGCCTTTTTTAATGAACTTGAATCCATGATGAGAAGATTTATTTGGAATAAAAAGGCCTCAAGAGCTAAGCTCTCGGTGGTACAACTCTCTGTAAACCAAGGTGGGCTCGCTCTTCCCTATTTTAAAACATATTATGAAGCAGCTTTTTTTTACATAGTGGCAGGATTATTAAGGACTAGACAGACAAGAGACAATTTTTTTTTTGATAAAATGCTTGTGGAATCAGGCTCTCAAATTTTTTTCTTTTTAAAAACTGCAAAGCTTCCTAAGAAAATAAGATATAAGACACTGATAGCGTATTCATCAAGATTACGGCTTTTATTTAAAAAAATACGGCTCAGATGGATCTATTTATTTGAAATTGGTAGAATGTGCTAAGATGGGTCTTAAGATATCTTTGAGTCACCTGTTAGAATGGGAATCTGCTGGATTTTGTGAAATAAGGCACCTACTTATCCAAAATACGGTAATTGGCTGGCAAACGCTAACAGATAGAGCACATCCGAGACGGCTTAGGCTTTTTGAATATTTACAACTGATTAATTTTATAAGAAAAGAAATAGGAGGGTTAGACACAACACCCAATGTTTTGTTAACAGCTCTATATGGGGAGAAACATACGGGTATTAGATTTTGGTATAAAAAGCTATTCCCTTCTGGATCATCTCCTATAATTGCTAGTCACTTAGAAAAAATAAGCCTCACGTCACAGTGTGTCTTTTCAGATAAAGACTGGGAAGTTATATGCTATTTAGGAAACAAAGCACTCCGAGCAGCTAATTATAAACGAATGTCCTTCTTTTCTCGCTGGCTGTTATACTATACCCCTGAGGCCTTGCAGAGAATATTCCCTGAATGTGAGAATAAATGTTTCAGATGTAAAACTAGGGGACAGGGTGGCTGGTATCATATCTTCTTCTCTTATCCAAAGATAGAATCCTTCTGGAAGGGGATTTTTGCAGACTTGGAGATGGCAATTGGGAAAATTCTACTACCAGAGGCAGAGGTGGCCCTTTTTGGTATCTGCAAAGAAAGGAATAGGTTCAACAAATCAGAAGAAGTGTTTATTTTTATTTTTACGGCTGTAGCATGATCTTTGATCCTACAAAATTGGAAATCTACGGTAACCCCATGTCATTTAAAATGGATTAATAAAATGAGAAGGACATGTAATTTTGAGAGAGCTTATGCAGGTAGAGTGGGTGCGATTGCAAGATTTGAAAGGAATTGAAAATATTTGGAGATGCTTGAATCGATAAAAGGAAGTTGATTGTTTTATTCAAGTCAATTTTTAGATGGTATTGCTTTTGCATTTTAAGGAACTGCAAGTATATATTTGCTCTGTTATAATCATATCAGCTGTTTGTGCACTTTATCGTATATCTTAGCCAATTTGGCGCGATTCTACGGTATGAATGTAATAATATCTTTGCTGTTAGTCACTTTATATATGCCAACTTTGCACGTTACTGCACTAGCACTTAAAAAATTGCAATAATACTCTTGCTGTTTTAAATCAGCGGCTCTCAAACCTCATAGCACTAGCACTTTATAAACCGTATTGCAATCTTGATGAATATTTTTACCAGTAGTTTTTATATTGCTCAACTGAGCACGGCTTTGTACTAGCTTTGTACTAACACTTTAAGAAAGGCAAAACGTTTATTTGTACGCTATTGCAGTTTGTGTCCTTTTTTGGTGGTATTCTTTTGTCTAGTGTTGTCTCTTGTATATTGTCTGGAAATTTTTGTCTAATTATGAAGTATTTATTGTACCAATGTTTTTCCTACGACTTGTTCAATAAAAAAAATAAAAAAAATAAAAACGTTCTACGGCAAACAGGTGCAACACCAGGCTTCCGGTACCACTGTACGGGGAGGCCTTTCTTGAGGTGCGGCACGGGTCTTGGTATGCAGGAGGGCAAAGCGAGACAGTCGGGTACGTTATGACGTACGGACCGTCCAAAGCTATGGAATGCGCTCCGTGCAGATTCCGGCGGGAGAAGATGAGAGGTGCACCACGCGCTCCGTTAGCGGCGAGGTGACAGGAGAGCAGGCGGCCCGGCACTGAAGCGGAGAGCGGCTCAGGGATGAGCGGGCTCTCTACGGCGGGGCGACCAGGCTCCGAGCTGTCACGACCTGGGAGGGGGCGAGGGCACCAGAGTCACAACTCCGGCGAGGGAATAAGAACTAAGGCCCAACAGCAGACGGGCACAAGCAGATAGAACCCAACGGTCCTGGGGTTCCGTTCAGGGGGCAAGCTCTCGATCAAGCCCTTGGAGATCGGTTCAGGCACAAGTCTGCAAAGTCCTTTCTGGTCCTTTCCTCTCCGTTCTCAGCAAGGCACCACTGCAGGCCAGTCTTACAGGATTCAGACCGGTTTCCGTCCTTCAGCTTCTCTTGGTCCTTTTAGTCAGGCAGAGGTTTGTCGTGGTCAAAACTGGATCTGATTTGTAAGGAGCGGAGCTCCTATATTTATACTACGATTCTTTTGTCTTTGCAGGCCAGGGGGCCTGAGCCTAGTTCAACCCGGTTCTGGAGCACTCTGTTTACAGGAAGCTGCCGTCTTCTTTCAGAGTGCGGGCAGGGACATCAGACGCTCCGCAGGGGGGTGGAGCCAGCATTTTGGTGGTGGAGCACAACCCTACTCAGAGTCAAGGACTACTCCGCCCACCCATCCTGGTGTAAGCACCCTTTTCACTACCTGGGGGTCCCAACTGTCCCCGGGAATCTCCCAGCCCTGTCACTCACACAAACCCAGACAACAGATACACATCCTGGCAGAGGCGGGCTAAATAGTTAGGCGAGCAAAGGCTATCTTTCTAAAAGTAGCATTTGCAAACACAGGATATTAAAATAAACCTTACTAAAGGCAGTATTTTATTATTCTGAGCTCAGGAATACTAAACTTGACATGCTACCGTGTTCCCTGAGTCTGGCGGGACTATAGCGTGTAATAGTTCCGACAGCTCACCTTGGCCTAAGGGAACCGGTAGCCCTTCCATAATGAAGAACGAAAAGGGCGGTAATTCACTATGAGGACATGCCACACTCTAGACTTGTCCTACCTTACACTTCAATGCACCCTGCCCGTAGGCCTACCATAGGGGCGACTGACATGGAGGTTAGGGAAGGTTGAGGGACTGGTAAGTGTGGGCACTTGCGCAGTCAGCGTGACAGTACGGGACTGTACGCGGGGTCTGCGGTGGCGGACCCGAGTCAGGTTTTACGAGGCCGCTTCTGTGGTGGCGCAACCAGCGCTGCAAGCCCACTAGCAGCATTTGTTTCTACAAGCCCCGGCACTCCTTGTGCACTTTACTGGGGACTGACAGTAAACCAAATAAGCCAATCATGGAAATCAATTACACATACACTTTACATTGGGAGCACTTGCACTGCGGCACGGATTGGCCGTGGTGCAGTGCCCTGAGCATCGAACACCAGCAAAACATCTGAGGCACATCAGCAAAAAAGTGGAAGGGAGACTCACGCCAAGGTGCCAGGTCTAACACGTGTCCCCTCCAGCTGAAATGTGGGGAGAACTACCCTTGCCCAGGGAGTTCCTCATCACTAAGGCAGAAAAACCTAGACAGACCGTCAGCATTGGCGTGGTCTATGCCAGGGCGGTGTTCCACCGTAAAGTCCATACTCTGTAGAGAAATGGCCCACCTCAACAGTTTCGGGTTCTCACCCCTCATTTGCATCAACCATCTGAGGGGCCTGTGGTCCGTCTGAACTCGGAAGTGAGACCCAAACAAGTAGGGTCTTAGCTTCTTCAGGGCCCAGACCACAGCAAAAGCTTCTCGCTCAATCGCACTCCACTTCTGTTCCTGTGGAAGTAACCTCCGATTGATGAAGGCCACAGGTTGATCCCAGCCCTCCTCAGTCGTCTGTGAGAGGACAGCCCCAATCCCATGCTCTGAAGCGTCTGTCTGCACTAAGAACTCTTTGGAGAAATCAGGAGCCAGGAGCACGGGCGCCGTGCACATGGCCATCTTCAGGGTGTCGAATGCTACCTGACAGGCGTCAGTCCAGATCACTTTCCGGGGCTGCTTCTTCAAAGTCAGCTTGGTCAAGGGGGCAACGATGGTGCCGTATCCCTTGACGAACCTCCTGTAATACCCGGTGAGTCCGAGGAAGGCCCTCACCTCCGTTTGGGTCTTGGGGGCTTCCCAAGCCAGGATGGTCTGAATTTTGGGTTGAAGGGGCGCCACCTGGCCGCTCCCAACTTGGTGTCCCAAATACACCACCGAACCCTGCCCGATCTGACACTTGCTTGCCTTGATCGTGAGGCCTGCCTTGCGCAGAGCCGCCAACACTTCCCATAGGTGTCACAAGTGTTCTTCCCACGTACTGCTGAACACTGCGATGTCGTCCAGGTAGGCGGCACTGAACGCGTCCAGTCCAACCAACACCTGGTTGACCAACCTCTGGAAGGTGGCAGGGGCGTTTTTCATCCCGAAGGGCATAACCCGGAACTGGTAGTGCCCATCTGGGGTTGAAAACGCTGACCTCTCCTTGGCCCCGTCAGTTAAGGCGATCTGCCAGTACCCAGACGTTAAGTCAAACGTGCTGAGGTACCGGGCAGCCCCCAACCGATCGATGAGCTCATCAGCTCTGGGGATGGGGTGCGCGTCAGTCTTCGTGACCGAATTGACCCCTCGATAGTCCACACAGAACCGCAGTTCGGGTGTGGCACCCGGCGTCGCAGCCTTCGGGACCAAGACCACTGGGCTGGCCCAAGGACTGCTGGAGGACTCATTCACCCCAAGAGCAAACATCTTCGAGACTTCCTCCTTGATGCAGGCTTGTACCCTGTCAGTCACACGGTAAGCCTTGTGCTTCACCGGCAAGCTGTCTCCCGTGTCCACATCATGGACGCACCAATTTGTGACACCCGGAACCAGGGAGAACAAGTCAGAGAATTGCCCCAGCAGCTGGCGGCAATCACTCTGCTGCTCAGGGGTCAGGGAGGCTGAGAGGTTAACTCCATCCGCTGACCCGTCTTGCTCGGAGGCCACCAAGAGGTCCGGAAGAGGCTCGGTCTCCTCCTCCATTCCATCATCGGTTGCCAACAGCATGCCCACTTCGGACCTCTCCAAGTGGGGCTTAAGGCGGTTAACATGTAGGACCCTCAAGGGGTTTCTGGAAGTTTGCAAGTTCACCAGGTAGGTGACAGGACTCTTGCGCTCCACAACCTCAAATGGACCTGTCCACTTATCCTGAAGTGCACAGGGCTCCACTGGGGCCAAGACCCACACCTTTTGTCCAGGTTGAAGCTCCACCAGAGTGGCATTCTGGTCGTACCACCGCTTCATCTCCTCCTGGCTGGCTTCCAGGTTTGCCTCAGCAAGTTGCCTGAATCGCCTGGTCTGGTTTCGGAAGGCCAGCATGTAGCTATATACATTCTGGGGAGGTTTCCTGGGAGATTGCTCCCAGCCTTCCCGAACCAGACTCAGAGGTCCTCGGACCGGGTGACCGTACAGAAGCTCGAAGGGACTGAACCCGAGCGACTTCTGTGGCACCTCTCGGTACGCAAACAGTAGGCATGGCAAGAGGACGTCCCACTTACGCCTCATTGGTCCTTCTAGGCCCATGATCATGTCTTTCAGGGTTCGGTTGAATCTTTCAACCAACCCGTTTCCTTGGGGATGGTAAGGGGTGGTGAATTTGTACATTACACTACACTCTTGCCAAAGGGACTTCATATATTTTGATATGAAATTGGTACCTCTGTCAGACACCACCTCTAGAGGGAATCCTACTCGAGAGAAAATTCCCATCAGCGCTCGTCCCACCACGGGGGCCGTCACTGTCCTCAGAGGGATGGCTTCAGGGTACCCGGTGGCATGGTCCACCAAGACCAGGATGAACCTGTTTCCCATGGCTGTCTTGGGGTCCAGAGGCCCCACAATGTCAATTCCCACTCGTTGGAATGGGGTACTGACAACGGGGAATGGTTGGAGGGGAGCCTTGTTCTTCCCTCCACACTTACCACTGGCTTGGCAAGTTTGGCAAGTCCTACAATGAGCATCTGAGCTCCTGTGCATCTGGGGCCAGTAAAAGTGGGTGACAAGCCTGTCATAGGTCTTGTCCATCCCCAGATGTCCTGCTAACGGCACATCGTGAGCCAAACCCAGTAGGAAGGCTCTGAACTTCTGGGGTACCACCAGCACACGGGCTGACAGTGGTTCAGCAGCCTTAGGCTCTGAATACAGGAGATCGTTCTCCCAGTAGACCAAGTGTTTCCCGGACTGAACACCATTGGCCTGGTCTGCAGCCTGCTGCCGCATACCCACGAGAGAAGGGCACTCTCTCTGCTCCTTGCAGAATTCCTCCCTGGAGGGACCCCCTTCCTGCTGTCAATGGGTCAGCTCAGGCAGGTCTCCCAGTTCGGTGATCTGTTCCCCGGTAGGCTCCAGGGCATCCCCCTCGAGGTCTGCTTCCTCCTGGGCCGTGGGAACTTCGGGAGCCGGCTGTCCGCGCCCCCTGCGCCTTCTCTCTAAGGCCAGTTCCTGGGCCTCTCTTTCAGGCTCCACGATCTCTTCAACACCCCTACTGGCTGTCATGGACCGTGTTGTCACGCACACCCAGTCGGGTAGACCCACCATCCGCAGATGAGTCGTTTTCTCCACTTTTCCCCAAGGGGAGTTCTCCAAATCGTTCCCAAGCAGACAATCTACCGGCATGGAGGTCCTCACAGCGACTTGCTGAGTACCAGAGACCCCCCCCACTCAAAGGGAACCTGAGCCATCGGACATTGGCTCTCAGAATTGTCAGCATTGACAACCCTACAGTAGGCGTGCGGTACTACCTGCTCTTGAGACACCAGGTGCTGCCTCACTGCAGTCACACTGGCTCCTGTATCTCGAAGAGCCTCCACCTTCTTACCGTTGATGGTCACTACCTGCACATATTTCTTAGTGTTGTTGGGTAGGTAGTTTTCGGGGACCATCTCACTGTCTCCTAGCGAGACCAGGGTCATCTGAACGGGATCCCCACCCATTTGGACGGCTACTTCCTCCCCAAAATTAACATTAGCTAGTTGCCGGGGTGGAGCACCAGTGGGTGCGGGTTTTGCAAACAAGCGACACTTAGGGTCAGAGGCAACGTGACCCAGGTCGCCACACCTAAAACAGGTGATGGGCCCTCTTTGAACAGGTTTACCTGTCGGGCCCCTGTTGATTTCGGGGGTGGAGGAGGCTGAGAACCTTTCCCTTGGCTCCCTTGGGGATTACTTTGGGGGCCTTTGTGGAACCCTTTCTGTTTTCCCCTGTCCCCCCCACTGTTCTGCTGGGGACCCTGCCCACCTTTGGCTGAGTCTCCCACTGGACCTTTGTGGACCCTGGTGCTGAGCCAGCGGTCCGCTTCCTCAGCAAGCTTCCTCGGGTTGGACAGCTTGCTATCGATCAGGTGCTGGCGTAACTCAGGAAAACAATTATCCGACAAGTGCTCCCATGCCATTAAATCAAGTAGCCCTTGAAAATCAGTTACTTTACTGCCCTTCACCCAACCATCCAGCGCTCTGCAGAAAAAGGTCACATACTCCACATACGTACCCCCTTGAATCTTCACACACTTCCTAAACCGCTGTCGGTACATTTCAGGAGTTAACCCAAATCGATTCATCAGGGCATCTTTCATGTGCGGGTAGGAGTTGGACTCTTCCGAAGGAAGATCTAGCAGGGTATCTCGCCCCTCGGTCAGGAACCGTCCCCACAACCCCGCTCCCGAAGCTTTCTCGGGGACCCGGTGGGAGGACATGGCTACCTCGTAGGCCCGTAACCACTGCCCTATGTCATCCCCCTTAAAATACTCCTTCACCACATCCTTCGGTACGTAGACCCTTGACTCTACCTGGGCTGGCGTTTTGCTGCCACCAGGAGCTGCATCCAAGCTCTTTGCTTTCAGCTCCAAATCTTTTAGGCTTATCTCATGCTCCAGCTGGAGCCGTTTCTCTTCTATTGCCATCTGTCCTTTCAATCTGGCCATCTCCACTTCATGCGCTCTGGTGGCGGCCCTGTCCGCCAGCTCTTCTGACGACAGGCCCTCCGGCACCTCGACAAGACTCTCGGGTGGATCCATTACCACCTGATTTTCTGGCTCTCGACTCCTTCCAAGCTGTTAGTGCCTTGACGCGCTGGGCTCTGGTTTTGCAGCCCGCTTGGGAGACTGGGAACTTCTCGCACAGGGCTTTCAACTCATCAAGCTTCAACTGCCCAAGCCCTTCCCAGTCAACTTCGTCGAATCCAGAGATTACAGAGGGTGCTCTCACGGGGAGTGAACCAGGCATGGTTTAGAGATTGGAGATCTCTTGGCAAGGACGTAATCTGTGGCTCGTTATTTGGTCTGCTCTCACTACGTGGTGATCAGTAATTCACTGTATATAAATCATAAATGCAAATCCGAAATCCTCACAGCTGGTACCAATGTTGGAACCGGAGGACTCTGGCTGGCACAGGTATGCACTTGCGACAAGCAGGGACCCTCAGCTCCACGTCAGGGCAAGGGAACTACTCCTTCGAATAACCCCTGCTCACCCTCTAGGTAGTGTGGCGCGAGCAGACAAGGCTAATCCTCAGGGCGATAGTAAGTTAAGCATTTATGATCACACACAGTAAACCCACTGACCCACCACAAATGGACACCAGTTGTGTAGTTGTATCAAAAATACGTATACTTTATATAAAAGATAGATTCAACCAGGATTATCACAAGACCATGTAACGTTTAACGATTTGAGTCCACCAGATTATAATAGGCAAGATTTAGGGGGTCATTAGGATGGCGGACGGACTTGCGTCCGTCCGCCACCCCTGAGTTTGAGGGACCGTCCGCATGGGCAGCGGCGGTCCCTCCATAGCAATTAGGATGTGACCGCCACCCTGGCGGTCACATCCTGTATGTTTTACATTGCGGCGGATGCTGCTTGAAGCAGCATCCGCCGCAATGCAAAAAACGAAAGGTGTGCATTTGCATGCACAAAGCGGCAGGCACCGCGCGGTGCCTGCCGCTTCGTGCACGCAAGGGCAGGGGGGTACCATAGGTACCCCCCATGTGCACCCCCCACACAACCTTCACCCAGGGGGCCCGCAACGGGCCCCCAAAGTGACTGTCCGTATGCTTTTCCACGGCGGAAAAGCCGCCGCGGAAAAGCATGACTCACCCTGCATCCTAATATGGCTGGCGGTGTCTGATAGACACCGCCAGCCATGTTATTGCTTTTCCGCCGTGGTCGCCTTCCGACCACGGCGGAAAAGCGGCGGACGGATTGGGAGACCCACCAGCCATCCTGATTTGGCGGTGGGTCTTTCAGGCCTCCTCGGCGGATTTCCCGCATACTCCGGGCCGGCGGTGGCTTCCGCCGGCCCGGAGTATGCGGGAAATCCGCCATCCTAATGACCCCCTAAGTCTTTAAATGTTCGTGGTTCAGCAAGGTACGATGACAGGGAAATAAGAACGTTCCGGACCCTGGATCCGATGTGAACTCGGGACGGAGTTCAAGGGTACCTTGCTTGTGGAAGTCCGAGGCGTTTCAGGCGCGGCTGGTGAGGGCGGACTCCGAACGAGGCCGACGGTTCTCCAGAGGATCTCTCCGGCTCAGGTCCCCCTCGAGGTGTGAGGTGGAGGAGCAGGACTGTGGAGGGTTGCGGCGATCCGGGGTCGATGCAGCTCACGGGGCGAGGCGCCGTTCAGGCCTGCAGGGCGTACTACTTCTTAGCACGCCTGGTCGTACTCGTGGATCTGTGAGGGGCGTCACGTTCTACGGCAGACGGGTGCAACACCAGGCTTCCGGTACCACTGTACGGGGAGGCCTTTCTTGAGGTGCGGCACGGGTCTTGGTATGCAGGAGGGCAAAGCGAGACAGTCGGGTACGTTACGACGTACGGACCGTCCGAGGCTATGGAATGCGCTCCGTGCAGATTCCGGCGGGAGAAGATGAGAGGTGCACCACGCGCTCCGTTAGCGGCGAGGTGACAGGAGAGCAGGCGGCCCGGCACTGAAGCGGAGAGCGGCTCAGGGATGAGCGGGCTCTCTACGGCGGGGCGACCAGGCTCTGAGCTGTCACGACCTGGGAGGGGGCGAGGGCACCCGAGTCACAACTCCGGCGAGGGAATAAGAACTAAGGCCCAACAGCAGACGGGCACAAGCAGATAGAACCCAATGGTCCTGGAGTTCCGTTCAGGGGGCAAGCTCTCGATCAAGCCCTTGGAGATCGGTTCAGGCACAAGTCTACAAAGTCCTTTCTGGTCCTTTCCTCTCCGTTCTCAGCAAGGCACCACTGCAGGCCAGTCTTACAGGATTCAGACCGGTTTCCGTCCTTCAGCTTCTCTTGGTCCTTCTAGTCAGGCAGAGGTTCGTCGTGGTCAAAACTGGATCTGTTTTGTAAGGAGCGGAGCTCCTATATTTATACTACGATTCTTTTGTCTTTGCAGGCCAGGGGTCCTGAGCCTAGTTCAACCCGGTTCTGGAGCACTCTGTTTACAGGAAGCTGCCGTCTTCTTTCAGAGTGCGGGCAGGGACATCAGACGCTCCGCAGGGGGGTGGAGCCAGCATTGTGGTGGTGGAGCACAACCCTACTCAGAGTCAAGGACTACTCCGCCCACCCATCCTGGTGTAAGCACCCTATTCACCACCTGAGGGTCCCAACTGTCCCCGGGAATCTCCCAGCCCTGTCACTCACACAAGCCCAGACAACAGATACACATCCTGGCAGAGGCGGGCAAAATAGTTAGGCGAGCAAAGGCTATCTTTCTAAAAGTAGCATTTGCAAACACAGGATATTAAAATAAACCTTACTAAAGGAAGTATTTTATTATTCTGAGCTCAGGCATACTAAACTTGACATGCTACCGTGTTCCCTGAGTCTGGCGGGACTATAGCGTGTAATAGTTCTGACAGCTCACCTTGGCCTAAGGGAACCGGTAGCCCTTCCATAGTGAAGAACGAAAAGGGCGGTAATTCACTATGAGGACATGCCACACTCTAGGCTTGTCCTACCTTACGCTTCAATGCACCCTGCCCGTAGGCCTACCATAGGGAAGACTGACATGGAGGTTAGGGAAGGTTGAGGGACTGGTAAGTGTGGGCACTTGCGCAGTCAGCGTGACAGTACGGGACTGTACGCGGGGTCTGCGGTGGCGGACCCGAGTCAGGTTTTATGAGGCCGCTTCTGTGGGTGGCGCAACCAGCGCTGCAAGCCCACTAGCAGCATTTGTATCTACAAGCCCCGGCACTCCTTGTGCACTTTACTGGGGACTGACAGTAAACCAAATAAGCCAATCATGGAAATCAATTACACATACACTTTACATTGGGAGCACTTGCACTGCGGCATGGATTGGCCGTGGCGCAGTGCCCTTGGCATCGAACACCAGCAAAACATCTGAGGCACATCAGCAAAAAAGTGGAAGGGAGACTCACGCCAAGGTGCCAGGTCTAACAGCTCCTAACGAATTAAATGCAACACCCCCTTATAATCAGTTACTTTGCTGCCCTTCATCCAACCTTCCAGTGCACGAGAGTACAGATTCACACACTTTACCCAAGTCTCAGACTCTTTCTTCTTGGAGTTCCTAAACTGCATTCTATACTGCTCTGGAGTAAATCCATACCTGAGACAAACAACCTCCTTCATATTGGGGTAGGTCATTGCACCTGCTAATTCTAAGTGCTGTAGAGCATTCCTCCCAGAAGCCTCAAAATGTTTCCACAGGCCAGCCCCAATGCTGTTCAGGCACACCATCCATTCTCAAAGCAATCT
Source organism: Lissotriton helveticus (assembly GCF_964261635.1). Classification (NCBI taxonomy): domain Eukaryota; kingdom Metazoa; phylum Chordata; class Amphibia; order Caudata; family Salamandridae; genus Lissotriton; species Lissotriton helveticus. The sequence continues at coordinate 769,593,046 of NC_136068.1, forward strand.
CATTCGAGGTAAACCAGGCATGGATATCCTCACTCCTGTTATAATTCTGTACCAAATTCTAGGGGATATATATACTTTACCCCCTTGCACTGGCTGTGCACTGCCACCATTTGAACCGGAATCCACCTCCTTGGCCTTGATATCCAGTTCTCTCATGCTCAACTCATGAGTCAAAAGCAATTTCTTTTCTTCCAGGGCACGAGCATTCTTACTCTCCTCTGCCGCATTTTCTTTCTCTACTTCCAATTGCCTTATTTTCATCCTTATGGTTTCTAATTCATGGTTTCTTAATCTTTGATTCTCCTCTAACTCTTCTGGAGTGAAACCCCTGCTGGAATGGGTGCTACCAGGCCTTGAGCCTGGTCTGCTCACAGGCAGATCTTAAAGTTGAAAACCATCCCTTCCACTTGCATCATTTCCATCTTTGGCCTCCCACCAGGCCTTCAAGACTCTCTGCTGCTCATCCTTTCTAGAGCTGCTTTTCACAGGGCATCCACGATCTTTGCAGAATTGTTTGAGCTGTTCAACTTTGTATGAATTCAGATCCTCAATGCAAAACTCCAATTCTGCTGGCTCACGTGTTGCCTTCCCATGGTTAGACATGATGCTTTGAAGAGTTACTCCAATATAGAACCAAAAAATCAAAACACAGTATGTGGTTGCATAGTGGTCTGAACTAGACTAGTGATGTACACCAATTACTGTGGGTCAGGTACAAATACAAGTTCAAATCCTCACCGATGACCACCAATGTTCGATATGGGGGTTTCTAGTTGGCAGAGGTAGGTACCAATGTCCAAATAGGGACCCTTGCTTCTAGTCAGGGTAAGGGAGATATACTCTTTAGATAACCCCTGCTCACCCCCTTGGAAGCGTGGCACAAGCAGACAGGCTTATCAAAGGCAATGTGTAAAGTATTTGCACCAACACTCACAGTAACACAGTGAAAACACCACAAATGCACTCCATACCAGTTTAGAAAAATAAAATACCTTTATCTAAACTACACAAGACCAAAATGACAAAATATCCATCATACGCAGTTCAAGAATATGATTTTAAAATAGTTCTAGGGTTTGCGTGAAAATAATCCACAGTTGTGTCACGTTTAGCCCAAAGTACCTGTAGATGCGACAAAAGTTCCAAATGGAAGCTGCAGCGTTGAAAAACAAGCGATGTGTCACTCTGGAGACCCTGGGGAGGTGAAGTGACAGCCCTGCTGCTCGCAGCAGGTGTGTTGCGACGAATCCGGTCTGTATGGGGAGGAATGCGATATCTTGTATGGATTACGGTGCGCAGGTTCGGTAGGAAGCGTCTTGCCCAGGCACAATGCGATGATCTTCGGGACAGCGACGATCTCAGGTGCGGCGGTAATGCGCGGCTCATTGTCGATCTTCTCCACTTGCAGAACCTCGATGCGATGGCTCTACGATGATGTTCGCAGCGACGTGATGCGGTCCGCAAGCAAGCGGTGTGGCAATCTCACCCAGCGACAACAGGCTCTGCAATGATACTCGCAGTGACAGGAATCTTCCCGCACCGGGGCGATGCGCTCCTCAAACGAATGATGCGTCGGTTCTTGCAGCGGCAACAGGCGCTGCAAAAATCTTCGCGGCGACGGGAATTCTCTTTCACTGTCGACGATGCGCTCCGCAAGCGAGCGATGCGTGAAAATTGCAGATCTTCTTCTTTTCTCCTTGTCCAGCTCCCCAAACAGCAGGCACAACTTCCAGAGGCCCCACAATTGGATCAAGCACTCTAGGAAGGGCAGAACTCATACAGCAGAGATCAGGGGGAAGCTGGGGGTGAAGTCCTTTGTTCCTGGGCCTTCTTAACAGGAAACCAGCTCTTCTCAGGCTCTTGGAGATCTCTTCAAGCAAGGGGACAAAGCAACAGCAAAGTCCTTCCCCTCTCCTTGACAGCAAAGCAACTGCAGGTCAGCCCACAAACACACAGCAGGACAGTCCTTCCTCTACAGTATTCCAGCTTTCGACTTGGCAGAGGTTCCTTCTTGATTCCAGGATGATCTAATTTTTCTGTAGTCTGGGTAGCCCTTTTTATACCAGTCTTTTCTTTGTTCTTTGGAGGCAGAGAGGCCTTGGCTTAGTTAGAACCAGTTCTGGTCAGTCCTGGAGCACTTTGTTTTCCTGATCTCTTCTTTCCTTTCAGAGAGAGGGGCAGGGTCGTCAGCTGCCCAGCAGGAGGTGGAGCCAGCATTGTGGAAGGCAGGCACAGCCCTATTCAGGCCCAGGTGCTATCCCCTCCCACCACTTAAGCTGCAGATGCAGCTATTTAGCCTAGGGCTGACTCATCCAGTCTCTTGGGGGCTCCCCTGCTCCTGTCACTCACAAACCAGACAGTCAATTCACAAACAGGCCAAGGCACACAGAAAGGTCAGACAAGAGAACAGCCACTTTCTAAAAGTGCCGTTCTCAAAACACAGGATTTAAAACCCATCCCTCCTAAAAGAAAGGTTATTAAATTCTGAGTTCAGGGATACCAGACTTTAATTTTCTATCTTGCTCCTATGGGAAGATATGCAGGTAAACATTATACTCAGCATTCCCCAATATAGCCTATGGGCAAGATAGCCCTCTCAATAGTGAAAAACGAAATTGGCAGTATTTCATTATAAGGGCATGTCACCTACATCAGGACATGCCCTACCTTTCACATACACTGCACCCTGCCCAGGGGGCTACCTTCGCCTTCCATTGGGGTGTCCAATGTTTACAGAAAGAGAAGGATTAGGCCTGGCCAGTGGGGACACTGGTCAGGTCAGCCTAGCAGTTAGCAACTGCATACAGGCACTGCGGTGGCAGGCCTGAGACACCATTGTAGATCTACTTGTGTGGGTGGAACAACCAGTGCTGCAGGCCCACTAGTAGCATATGAATCACCAGCCCTGGCACACTCAGTGCACTTTACTAGGGCCTTACTAGTAAAATAAATATGCCAATCATGGAGGTCCAATCACAATAATAATTTACTCAGAGAGCACTTGCACTTTGACACTGATCAGCAGTAGCAAAGTGCCCAAAGCATCTAAACCAGAAAAAACTAAATCCAGCACAGCGTAAAACATACAGGAGGTGGAGGCAAAAAATCAGGGGAAACCACACCAAAGATGGCAGGTCTAACAACAACTCCCTGCGTTCGCAGCACGATATATTGCAAACATTCCACGACTACTACTTTGCTATCTACAGGGTGTCTCAGGCCACAGCCCCTGATTCAGAAGAAGTTTTTTTAGAGCACCTGCCCATACTATCAAGGCTAAAGAGCACAAGGAACTCAACAACTTAATCAAGGTGGCCGAGGTCAAAAAGGCGACCCACTACCTGGCTGGTAATAAACCACCTAGCCCCTAAGCTGGTCAATATATACAATCAATCAATAAATCAATCATGCATTTGCAAAGCGCGCTACATACCCGTGAGGGTCTCAAGGCGCTCACCACTGGATGCTCCTGGCTTTGGTCCGGGAATCCCTTCTCATCTCCCTACTCTCGCTTGACAGAGACCCTACCCAACTTCTCCTCTTACCGTTCCATAACTATCCTGGGTGCTGACAATGAAATATTAGGAAAAATACTTGCTGACCAATACCTGTAGATCCTGCCTAAAATCATACACTTGGACCAAAATGGATTAGTCCTGGGCTGCAGTACATCGCACAACCAGGGGTGCACTCTGTCCCCAATACTGTTCATGATCACCACGTAACCTTTGGCCATTCATCTCTGGGTGGAAGGTTCCCATTGGGGCATTCCAATGGACGGTCCCATTCATGCAAGGTCATTGTACACCGAAGACCTATTGCTCGATCTTTGGAGCACTACTACCATTATTGGTGCGATCCAAGTGGCCTTACAGCACTTCAAGACTGCAGCGGGCCCCCTGGTCAACTAGACAAAGTCATGTGTCTTCCCCCTGTGCAAAGATGCAGTGCCCCCAGGAGGAACAGCTCGGAGGAGTCACTCTAGCATGGGCAGAGATGACGGTTAGATACCTGGGAATCTGCCTTTAGCATTCGAAGCAAGACCTATTTGAGGGCAACTTGAAGCAGGAAATTATGGCCTTAAAGTCCCAGACTCGATTCTGGAAGCACCTACCTCTTGCCCGTAGAGGCAGGATCACCCTTTCATACATTTTGCCACATAACCTAAAGCAAGCTCCAACTGTCTGTGGGATATGGCGGGCTAGGTTCTCCCTTCTTTGAATCTTACTATCTCACTGCCCAACTTTAATGAGTATCCCATTGTTAGGCAGACGAGAATTTATACAAAACCATGTCCCCTTGCCCCCTGAAGTGATTCAACAGTTCTTTCAGCCCTCAATCAAATTACATCGCTCCTGATCCCTACACATATGGGTGGCCCAGAAATACCTAACCTGGGTTTTCCGACTGACACTACAAACACTACCATATGCCCCTTAAATTAATTTGCAAAACCTACCAAAGTTCCCTGGGTCATTCATGGCAGACAATCCCACCGCCTGCTCGATAAATCCATATACACAGTAGGCTCCCTCTCTCAGGATCACCAATTGCTCACTTCGACCAGTGCCCTAAAGATTTTGACATCCCCCCAGGTCAGTTCCTCCCACACGGACAGATTTTAGCCATGTGTCATCGCTTATCTCACACAGTAGGCAAGGAATCCACTATCCACGCCATCCTATGCACACTAAATGTCACGGGCGTTGGGTGCCACTTGGTCACCTAGTTGTATAAAGTCATAGGAGAACATGTGGGGTTCTAGTTGAAACCCCTTCGCCAGAAGTGGGACGAAGATTTTGCACGTCTTCTCCTCGACTCAGAGTGGATCAAGGCTCTGGCGATTCAACACAGTGTTTCCCGTAGCGCACACTGAAAAAATGTACAACTCATGATTCTTGATAGGGCCTACCTCATGCCACCTAGATTGAATTGCATATTTACTGCAGGACACCTCACCTGCTGCACATGTTAATCTATCATAGCCAATCAACAACACATGTTATGAGCTTGCCCTTTGATAACTCTGTACTGGAACGCTATACATGAAATCTTGGCCACAGTCACCAAGCTTACTGTTCTCTGCACAAAGGAGGCTACGGCCCTAATGATCTATAAGTGTGAGCACGATTCGCAAACCTGCTACTACTGATAGCCAAGAGGACTCTCACAAAACATTGGAAAGACAGCCAACCCCCAGCTGTATCCCAATAGCAGAAGGCGCTCCTCTGATGGGGAGAAGCTGAGAACATAGCTCTCTATTACAAAGAAAGCCCGCTGGCTTTACAAACAACCTATTGTGTCGGCCTATCGTGTCGGTCTGAGACACCATGCTCACCCAGTTTCAGGGATTGGTGCACAATAAACCCTCACCCATAGGGGATCCACAACCCACTTAAAATCCCCCCTCCTCCCAATAGCCTTACCTGTTAGCCCACAGTATAACATAGTGTGATTCTTTCCTGCCACCCTTCTAGATCTAGACATGGCGCCACCAGCAATAAGTGAAGGCACCACTACACTACATTATATTACAATACAATACATTACATTGTTTGTTTGATCCTGGTTCCTGAAGATTGGAATGTTAATTATGCATCCTCCTGTATACTGATGTCTCTGTTGTGCCCGCATTTGATAATAAATGACAAAATGTTATGTTTTACTACAGATATGACACCCTTTTGATGGTTGGATAGCATTATATGGAAACACCTGTTGATGGTTTGCAGATCTATCTTGTTGAAATTTTGCATCTACAACTGGGGTTAACATTATTGTGAGATTCACTGCTTAGTTTTTAATTCGTGAAACTTGCCCCCATTCTTTGCAAGCATTGTTCTCTGAGGAAATACAGAAAACCCTAGTGATTATGAAGTAGATGATGGCACTTTTTCTGACCTGGTTGGTACTGTTAAACCTTATTGTTTTGTTTGCTGACCAACCAATTTCAGTTCTTCTATTTAAAGCTAAAACCAGGTCTTCAAATATAAATGTCTCTAATGCTAGTAATATTTGTCTACAACAAACCCTCTTCCAAATGGTAATGTTACACCTACAATATTCAGCCCACCAAGTTATTTGAATGTGGCAGTGTACTTAGACATCAGACAGTCTTCTACGAAAATCGTGATAGAACATATTAAGACCAAGTGGGTTAGTGGTGGGTGGGTACCTATTTGAAAAATATACAGGAACTGTAGGTAATGTAAAGAGACTAATTTATTATTTTATTTTTTTTTGTTTAAGAAGTTTTTATTAGCATTTTTGGATTCACTACAATACAAAGGTCATAAATAAGTCGAATACCAATAATATATAATGAGGAGTACCAAAACAATTGCATTGAGTGATAAAACCAAATGATAAGCAAAAGAGATATAGAAAGGTGGGAAAAGGAAAAAGGGAAAAGACAAGTGAAAAAGAAAGGAAAAAAGAGGAAAGAGAGAAAAGAGAGGAAAGAGAAAAGAGACAAATGGAGAAGAAAGAGAGAGAAAAGGAAACAGTAAGTGGGAAACCGTAGAACCATTCAAGGAAAAGTGGTGGAGGAAAGATAAGTGGTAAAAGGGAGCCAAAGGAGATCGGATTTAATTTTCAGGGGGACAGAAGAGGAGGAATCCTATGTTCATCGCAAACAAAATTCCACCAAGTGTGAACAGAAATTTTAGAATTATCTTTCCAACATAATAAAATAACTTTAAATGCAAGAGAAATAAACAAGTCCAACAATCTTGCAGAAGAAGAGGTAATATCAACATCCGGAGACAATGAGCCCAGAAAAATAGTCTGTAACGATAGCTGGGCAGAACAACTAAAAACTCGCATACATATCTTCCAAACATACTTCCAAAAGGATAAAACAGGGAGACAATCGTAAAGCAAGTGCTTAAGTGTCCCAGTATCTTTAGAACAAGACCGACAGAGTAAAGAAGAAGTTGGGGAAAATTTATGAATACTTACTGGGGTTAGAAGGACTCTATGATATATAAACAGTAAAGATTGGGTAATACGCGCAGCAGGGGAAACTTTAAACAATTTGGACCAAATTCGATCCCACAACAAGACAGGGAACGAAATATCCAGATCATTTTCCCAAGCAATCTCAACAACTGATTTAGTACGTACAATATCAGTGCACAGTAACATTGTATAAACAAGAGCAGCCTTAGGTTGCTGAGTGGAGAATAGAGGATAGGGTGAAGAAGTAGGCAGAAAAGGGGGTAAGACAGCAGGCAAAGAGAGGGTATCCAAGTGTGATTGAATAGCATTCGTGATAATAGTATATTCAGAAACATAAGATGAGGGTAAATGAAATAACTTTTGCAATTTCGGGAACGGAATGACAGATTCCTTATCAAAAAATTGATGCACAAATAAAACATTCTTTTCTTTCCAATGCTTAAAATAAAATGATTTGCCTTTACAACGAAGAAATTTGTTATACCAAACAACTGATAAGAAAAAACTTTGCAAAGAGGATAGGTTAGAAGAGAAATCATTGTATAATACTGTTTGTGAATATTTTATGATTGGAAATTTGGTTAAAAAAGTACAATTTGACATAAAAACAATATCTTGAAAGGAAAAATCTTTCAGTAGCGAGCGTTCTAGTAGAACCCATGAGGGCACTGGGGTTTCATTAAAATCATAGGCCAAAGAAAAGGATTGTTTTATCAGAAAGGCAGAGTGATACAATTTAAAATTGGGAAAGCGAACTCCACCTTCAGATTTAGGGCGAGTCAGCTTCTGCAAAGAGATACGGGGATGCTTGTTGTTCCAGAGGAATTTAGAACATAGAGTGTTTATACGTGAAAAAAATGAAATGGGGATTTTGAAAGGGAGCATAGAAACCGTATACAGAACATGGGGGTAATCATCATTTTAATCGTGTCCAATCTGCCCCACCAGGATAGAAACAATGGGGACCAGAGTTTAAGGAGGGAGGTGATTTTTTTCATGAGGGACTCAAAAGTGAATTTAAGGGTAACTTTCAAGGAGGGAGCAAACCAAATGCCAAGGTACTTGATTTTAGAAGGGCACCAAACAAAATCAGTATTGTTGAACATGAATTGATAGCATAGTGAGTTAAGTGGGAGGACTTCTGTTTTGGATAGATTCAATTTATACCCCAAGACAGATGAATAAATTCTAACCTCCTCCAAAAAAGGTGGGAGAGAGGATTCAGGATGTGACATGTAGACTAGAACATCATCCGCATATGCAGACAATTTAGTTTCAGTGAAAGACAATTTAAAACCCGTGATGGCAGGGTTAGAGCGAATTCTTTCTAAGAAGGGTTCGAGACATAGAACAAATAATAGGGGAGATAGGGGACAACCTTGTCGGGTGCCTCTAGATAAGGAGAAGGATTTGGAAAAGTGGTTGTTAACAAAAATGCTGGCACGTGGAGATGAATAGAGCAGTTTAACCATTGAAATAAAAGAGGGACCAAAACCAAACCAATGTAGGGTACGGAACAGAAATTGCCAGTTGATGCGATCAAACGCTTTTCCGGCATCTAGGGACAATGCTGCTAAAGGGACCTTCAGATGTTTGCTGTGAGCAATGACATTAGAGAACATACGAGCATTATCCGCAGCAAGTCTGCCTTTTACAAAACCCACTTGGTCCGTTTTGATTAGTTGAGGGATAAGGGAATCAAGCCGAGATGCAAGAATTTTTGCAAACATTTTGCAGTCATAATTGATTAGGGATATAGGACGATAATTTTTACATTGGGTGTGGTCTTTATCAGGTTTCGGGATGATGATAATCAGTGCATCTAAAAAGGATCCAGAAGCCTTCGCATTCAAAATAAAAGAGTTGAAAAGTTGAAGGAGTTTAGGAGCAAAAAAAGAATGAAACGAGGAGTAAAATTCTACAGGAAGGCCATCCGGACCAGGAGCCTTTGAGCGTTTGAGTGAGTTAATGGCTCTAGTTACCTCTTGGGTAGTAATGTCTTCTTCCAGGAGAGCAAACTCATTCGGTAGGGATGGGGAAGAAGGGAGGCCCTCAAAAAAGGAGGATAGGTTCGCATCAGAGGGGTGGGTATCATCAGTATATAAGAGATGGTAATAGGAGTGGAATACATCAGCTATGTCTTCATCCGCCGTAACCAATTTGTTGAGAGAGTCACTGAAAACGGTGCCTACATTTTTACGTTCAGACTTAATTTTCAAGTAATTTGCCAGCATTTTTCCCGCTTTATTTTGGCCACCATGAAATTCTGATTTTATTTTAAGAAGGGTGTTACAAGCTTCATTGGTAATAATCTTATTGAGTTCAGTTTTGGCAACAATCAAATCATGAAGGGATGAGGAAGATTTGGAGGAGAAAAACAAATGCTCAAGATTTTTAATATGACGTAGTTGGTCATCGTATTTCTTCCTATTGAGTTTCTTTTTCTTGGCAACATAGGAAATAATAAAAGCTCGGAACGCAGCTTTAAACGCATCCCAGTTATTGGGAATGGAGGGGTTATTAAATGTGAAAAATTCATCGAAAAATTTCGCACTTTCTTTAAAAAAAAACTGAGTCTGATAAAAGAAAGGCGTTAAACTTCCAACGACTAAATTTAGAGGATATAAGGGAAAGATCCATTGAGGTAGTAGCAGGGGCATGGTCAGAAATAAAAATGGAACCTATTGAAGATTGTTGAATGGAGGGGAGTAAAGATTTACTAACCAAAATGTAATCAATTCTGGACCGGGTATGATGAACAGAAGAAAAAAATGTATATTCCAACACATCAGGGTTACATAATTTCCATGAGTCATATAAAGGACGCGAAGCAATGGCAGATTGGAAGCTCTTATGGGATTTGTCAGGTTGGAATTTACTGGAGGATAATCGATCAGAGAAAGGGTCTAACCATTGGTTAAAATGTCCGGCAATCACAAAATCGGAGCAATCAATAGAGGAAATCAAAGTTTTAATAGTAGTACAAAACTTAGGGTCAGGACGTACCGGACCATAAATATTGAGCAAAACCAAAGTCTTATTATGAAGAACAACCTTAGCCATTGCCCAACGTCCTTCATCATCATGTTGAGCTGAAATGATTTGAACATTCAAAGCTTTGTGAAACAAAATAGCAACTCTCCCCTTCTTACCAATAGCAGGAGAAAATACAACCTGCCCCACCCACTGCCTTTTTAATTTAAGCGATTCAACATCAGAACAGTGCGTTTCCTGAAGGAAAACAACTTGAGAACCAATTTTGGACAAATGAGACAATACCTTTTGACGCTTGACAGGATGACCAAGACCTCGTACATTCCAAGACACAAAGTTACACACCATTGAGGAGAGGAATGATGGGCGACACGCGGAGAACACACATGGCAAGGGAATCACTACAAAAATGGAGACAACAAAGACATAAGATACAGGTGAAGAGAGCTCGCAACATACAAAAAAAACAAATGTAGGTTTCAATCAACAAGGCACAGTACATCATGAAGAAAAGTAATCGAGAGAGAGATTGCAAAGGGAAAGAGAAATATAGAGTATTGTAGAGAAGGAGAAGAAAATCATTAAGGAGAAAAGAGAAAAAAGAAAGAGGAGGAGAGATAGAAGAAAGGGCAAATAGAAGAGGGAAAAAAGGAATCCGATCAAGGCAAAGATGCCTGAGCGGAAAAGCAAAGAACAAGAAACACATGAGGGACACAGATGCACCATAGAGGGGACAGAATCCCACAAGCTACCGAGAAGAAAGGACATGAATATGGATAAGAAAAATAGTGTAAGAGCAAGGATAGTAAAAATATGGATGAAGACGGAAGAACAGAGGCAAAGAACGGCTATGGACAGAGGAAAAAACGATAATGAGAAGGGAAAAAGCAACATAGAACAGCATCAGAAGAGGAGACTCAAAATAACATTAGATAGCAGCGTCCATCGTTGAAGGAGAGATACTCTGTAGATAGGAATGAAGTCGTTGAGGATCATCAAAGGATCTGGTCCGCCCATTGAGTGTGATCTTGCAGAAGCACGGATGTAGAATTCCATATTGGATGTTGAGTTGACGCATGAGGGGTCGTAGATTCAAGAATTCTTTCCTTCGGGCATTTGTTGCATTTGAAAGGTCCTGCGAGATAAAGATGTTATGACCGGACCACTGGAGACGTCTTTTAAGTCTGGCAGCCTTTAGAACAGACATTAGTTCAGTGAATTCGAGAAAAAGCATAATAATTCCACGAGGCTTTCCAGAAGTAGAGTTAATACGACCGAGACGATGAGCCCTCTGAATGTTAAGAGGTTGTGACGCAGGTTGGAGATCCAAGAGATCTTGTAAGAATTTTTGCATGAAAGACACCATGTCGGACCCCTCCACATTTTCCGGAACACCGTAAACTCGTAGGTTGTTTCTCCGATTACGATTTTCCAAATCCTCGGTGTGGAGCTTGATCTTGTGGATTTCTTGCTCCAATAGTGGAATTTTAGTAGAGGCATCGTGAAAGTCACTAACCTTTGCTCCAAAGTTACTATTTTGCCCTCCATAAGAACCCAGCGGTCTTCTATTTGCTTAAGACGTTCATTCGTGGCAATCATGAACGGTTGAAGGCCTCTAACCTCTTCCAAGATGAAGTCCAGAACCGGATTGGAGGAGGACTTGATGGGTGAGGGCGGGTCATTTTTAGGCCGTTTAGGTTTAGTGCCAGTTTGAAAAGTTTGGAATCATGAGCCATTGTAAAAGCGTAAATAGAAGCCACAAAGCAAGGTTGAAAACCAAGAAAGAAACTTCAATCCCTGCACCGAGGAAAACTTGGTACTATTTGCAGCAAAAACCCAGTCAGAGGGTAGTAAATATGAAATTTAGCGTCAACGATGGACAAGCTAAAAATTAGACGTCGTAAGAGTAATAAAACGTATCACATAGGACAGGCTGTCATCAAGTTGTGAGAAAACATGACAGAGAAATGACCCATTAGTATGTGAAAATAAAGAGATCCAACCTCATGGGTGCGGTAATAAGGAGCAGTTCATGTAGAAAATCGAGTAGCCGGTACAAAACATGAAAGGCTGAAAAATTGTTGCAGTCGTGTAACAATCAATTGAAAGTCAGCATAACACAAAATGGCAGCATGTTCTCCTGTCAGAGTACACCTCAAACAGACGCTTAAACTGCAGGAAAGGCAAAAAAAGTGTAGCACACTACTGAGACAGCGCCATATATTTGAAGGAGGAATGTCTATAGGTCGTAAATGCGCCAAAAACACAGCTGAAGTGACAGGGTGGCAAATAACCCCGCAATACAAAATCCGCGGTCAGGCAACCAAAATGACGCCTGTCTGCTTCGCGGCAAAAAGGAAAAAATTACCGCTGGGTTGAAATGCTGCTATAATGCACGAAATCCTCCCGGAACAGCTTCTTCATGACGGCGAAGTCTTCCGCTGACCCTGGAGCCGTTTCATCTGGACAAGAAACGCGGAAAGATGCTCTCACGGCATCTGCGGGTCGAGTTCGACGCGGAGCTCACGGGGATTCCGTCCTCCTCGGCCGGCGCGCAAGCCACGCCCCCGTAAAGAGACTAATTAACATATTTTATTCCACTATACTGCGTTTTGAAACCTTAGGCCATTGACAGTGGATGGATTTATGTATAGGTGGAAAAGGTTGCTGATAGGGATATATTAATACGTTAGGTTGCAGTGATAATAATGACAATAAAGGGTGCAATTTATTTCATTTAAATCTTACAAGACTAGTTAACATTGTGATTGCAATATTTGCACATATTTTATTGTCATATTCATTTGTTTCTTTTAACTATGGCTATACAAATAAATAGAATACAAATATATATTTTATCCATATTTTAAATGATGTACATATTTTTGATAAACTACTCAGTTATATTTGCTGTAAATACGGCCTCTGCTCCTTTAGGTGTTGTTGTATTTATTACATTTTGTTCTGACTGAGAAGAGTATGAAAATATTCAAACTATGTCATTATTCTACACATTTTAAGCAGTTTTCACACTGTGTTTTATTGATAGGCAGTTTAAAAATTACCTAGGTTGTTAATTAGCTGATGGTTCACAGTGAGGGCCGTTGCTGTGAGGAATTAAAGTCCGAATAGCTTGTGTTGACCTTGTGAGTGGTGTGTCATTGAACTAAAACTGAGTAGCACTCTATTAATTTCTATTTTATAATAACCATTCGACTGTAGCTGTGGATATTATGTTGTTTCTTTGTTATGATTTATATTTTGTTCATAATTTTTTTTTTTCATTTCAGCATTCACAATAATGTAAACGTCTTGTTTTAACAAGCAATGTAAAATGCATTATGCATCATGTTTAATTGTTTGTAATGATTTCTTGAAAAATGTGTAACATGCGTTGAGTATTTGTAAAACGCACACGTATTATATGAAGAGTATAAAACCATGACACCTTAACATCTACATACAGCAGCTGCACAGGACTTGTAAATCTGAGTTTAAGTTTATAAGATTCATTTCATCATTTTTATAATAAAACTATAAAGCTTTCAAAAGTAGAATTTCATGGGCCAAATTTACAAACTTCCTTTTGTAGTATGTAAATTAGTTGTCTGGTAGTACTACTTACGTTCTACAGAATGCAATTCAAAAATCTATTGCAAAAACAACAATGACAGAATGCAAACAGTGTCATACATTCACCCCAGTAAAGAGATCTGGGCCTAAATCCATCGTTTTTTTGCTCCCCATGCCATTCCAGTTTGGACCCAGCCATATGCAAATCAGTCTTGACACTGCTCCTAATAGGAACAGTCCAGCCTGAACTGCCAGGCCAGGTCCTCCTTGGACTGCAAACAAGCTTCCTATGACCAGTTTCGGGGTTTCACTCCTCATCAACCAGAATAGCTTGACTCCAGTGGCATGGAAAGCATGCGTACACAAATGTATGGCTTCGGATCATCACCTCCCTATCTCCTAGCTTTTCTGTGCAGAGATGTCTGCCCGATGGTGGCACGCTCTGTGCATGTAAGTATACTATTTTGTAGGAAATGTGGGAGGAACGTGGGTAGTGGTGGGAAAATGGAGAATAAGTTCTCAAAACGGTGAGGTTAATGAAAAATTAGGAATGCTTCTGATAGGGAGATATTAATAGAAAGCACATGCCTACAAAAGAGTAAGACCATTTTAAATTCTCAAAACATCTTCTAAAGGTACTACAGCCCTAATGGTGGTAAGTACATCAACTCTGTTGGAATTGATGAAACACTTAATATATTTACATAAGTCTGATTTTAAGACCCAGTAAGAATGTGTGTTTAGAATATAGTTGACTTCATGCCCGGTTTTTCCAGCCTGGGAAAGAGCAATACTTAAAATAAACAATACAACTTGAAGTTTTAAGTGTTATTTAAAAATTTCAATTCATCACCACCTAAGGGTTGTCCTGGATAAGAATATATCCTACAGCATTAACAACTGCACCTATTGCACAGATCTTAGATATGTGCTTACTTGCTGCAGCTAAGATGCTATAACCACATTGTGTGAATCAAGTAGATGGGATGCGTTTGAGACATTTCCAGACCTCAGCTACCCCTGCTAATTGCATGCAAACAATCAAATAGGGGATGGGGCAAAATTACTATTTATTTCATAAAGTTTAGCACAGAAATCAAAATTATTGTGCTGAGAGCAGAAGAACACCATATCTAGTAAAATATAACCCTGCTGCACTCTTCTTAAGCGCTTGTGTTTAATTTGGCTGCCTTGCCCCATGCACATCCCTTTGCACAATAGTGAAAAGGTGTGTAGGATTATAGCATAGGTCTTGTACTGGGAGTGTAGCCTTGCAGTTGAAAAGACTATGCCTAGACTAATTAAAAAAAAAATCCACTAATTAAAGAACGGAAACCCAGCTTCTTAGAGACATTATCCGTTCAGTTCAGTTCATACGTCTTTATTTTGAATAATTCTTCATAAAAGACAACAATAAAATACAAACAGAGTTCATCATTAAATATACAATTCATTAGGACTACAATTCATTACACTATAAAACTGAATTAAATAGTATCGAAAAGACGTTCCAAAAAATTCAATCTAATTTTAAAATTCCTTCAAGATTACATGGTGGTAAAATAAAAACCTTTATCAGTTTCATTTATTACCAAGTGGGTACCTTGCTCTAATGGTCCATGCCCACCCTAAGAATTTATTCCTAATGTAAGGTGGAACCGCACTCCTGTACTCAATGATAAAAGTGGGTTATGTGGGTGCTGAAAAGTCTTCGCGTGCTTACTAGTGTGAGGGTTGTGTGCCAAACTCCCTCCTAAGTAACAGTCATGTAAATACAAGCCCTAGGCAACCCAGGGCTGCTAGTCGCACAGCAATTGGGCAAAACGCCTCTGTAATTTAAATGGAATTTTATCACATGTATTCAAATATTCAAGTTAACATTTATTTTTCAAACAATAGTATTTTTACTCTTAAACAGTATACATCAAAATTATTTATATGTGCACTTGTTTCTCAAACTATTCATGGTCAAAACGTGAAGCATTTGAAAATATTATCACAACATATTTTCAATACAAGTGAAATAGTAGTAACGATTCATCAATAATTGAAATTCAAAAAACAAAAACCCAATGCATTTCGGGTACATAGAGCACCCTTCTTCAGGGGATTAAACATGTACAAACAAAATTCAAAATTCAAAGGTCCTTGAGTGCTTTGGTCTCTCAAAATGCTGATTCGACAGGATCTAAAAGACAACAACATACCGAACTCTAATAAGTATTTCCATATGTACAAGGTATCATCTCGCAAAAAACGTGCTGGAGTGAACACTGAAGAAAAGCGACCAAAAGTACACGCCACCACAATACACCCGTGTTTAGTGAAACAATCAAAAAATGTGCGATGTGAAAGTCAGAACAGTCCATAAAAGAAAGAGAAATTAAGATAAGAGGTATTTACATTCTCAGGGGTGAAAAGCAAGCTCCTAGCCGTGCCATCTTAAAAAAACATGCTGGTGACAGTTTCACCTGATGGATTACTGTGCTCAACTGTTAGCCCTTAATCCAAGAAAATATTACTGCCAAGTAAAAAATACGTACGGTCCTGTGAACTACTTTTTTACTCTTGTTGCTAGTCCAACGGAAGTCTCCCTCTTTGTACCAACACCTGAACGGTAAACAAGTACCAGTCTATTACCACTGCCATACGATATGCAATAAGTAACTGCTTCACTCTAACTACGTGACAGGTCTTACCGCCACTTATAAATGCGGGTCCACTCGGTGTTCATAAAAAGTCGCCCTGCAGCATTCTGTATTTAAAGAAAAACTCATGGTGAGTTGTTTGTTACACGGCAACCTTGCCTAAAATCTCTGTGATATCTCCATTCACGCACTAACCTGGCGCCTCCAACGTCGGCGTCCTGAATGATTTCCCGGTGCGAGTCCGCCCTGCCGGTCACGTGGTGCGGAACTCGCCCGGTGTTTGCTACCTCATCAAACACAAAGAAGGGACTATCTCCACACAACTTGGATTATCCTCACTACTTATGGCAGTCTTATGGCTTGCTGCCTTCTACGTGCTAAAGACTTTTGCTACGTGTGTCAAGATAATCTTCAATATTCCTATCTACAGTGTTAATCAATAATTATTGTTGTTAAAGTACCGCCTCATTCTTGAGTCAAAGAAATAGTTCCAAGTCTGGCCTCGTATGTATTCTTATACTCAAGTATATAAACTCTACCCTAGTATCGAAAGTTCCCACTTTGTACATACACTAAATATAAAAGAATCTAAGGTGACAAAATGAGTGTAAAAAGATTATTAAATGTGAAAAGGGTTATTAAGTGTGGAAAAGATGCATGTGAACAAAAAATTAAAAAGTGAGAAACACCTAAATGCCACGTACTCATCCATTGTGCTATTAACTCAATCATGTACAAACTGAAACGAGAATTAGGGAGAAGAAGGAAAAAGAAAAAAGGAAAAAAAGGGAGCATAAATAGATTTCAAGACTCAGTGTTCCTCCTTACAATCTGACATGCGTTCTGTTATGAAATTTAAAGAAAACACACAAGTTCATAATGGTCATTTAAACCATTCGGATTAATTGTTCCTAAGAATTTTATCCAATGTGTTTCCCTTCTGGCAAGAAGTGTATGCAAATCCAATCCTGGGGAGCGCTCTATACATTCTAGGACTGTGTACCTTAGTTGAGGAATTGTATGATTAGCTTCTACCCAGTGTCTGGCCAATGGGGAAGTTGTGGTGCGATTCCTAATTCGGCTTTTATGCTCTACTATGCGAGTCTTTATTTTACGACTCGTACGTCCTACGTAAACTAGTCCACAAGGACACTTGATCGCATATATAACTCCTTCTGTGTTGCAATCTGCATTATGTCTTAGTTTGATGCTCACCCCTGATTGCGGGTGAGGAAATTGATCACCTGTGATAACGTTACCACATTGTCCGCAGTTATAACATTTCATCATACCCCTCTCTCTTTGTCGGGTAGTTCTTTTTTGAGGTTTCAAGAATTCCCTTAGATTCTTGGTTCTGCTATGTGCAAAAAGGGGACTGCCATGAAAGACTGTTTTAAAGTCAGGTTCATTTTCGATAAGTTCCCAGCGATTCCTGATTACTGTTTTGATTTGTGTTGCTTGCGTGGAATTCTTAAGAACAAATACCTCGCGTTGCGTGGGGATTTTTTCTTTAGGCGTTAAAAGTTCATCCCGAGTTTTTTTTGATGTGACCTGTACAGCTTCACTGAGTATTTTCTCTGGGTAACCTCGCTCTTTGTATTGTTGTATCTGTACTGTAATCTCTTCCTCGCTTCGTGCATCATCTGATGTTATTCTCTTGATTCGCATCATCTGCGAAATCGGAAGATGTTTTTTCAGACTATATGGATGAGCACTCGAGAAGAGCAGTGCATTGTTCACATCTGTTGGCTTCCTGTATACAGACGTGGATAACCCTGTTGGTGTTTTACTTATTTCAATGTCCAGGAAATGAATCTTCTGTTTTTCAATACTGTATGTGAATTGAATACGAGGGTTCCGTTCATTCAGTTTGCAAATACTCTCTTCCAATTCGTCTCTGGTACCTGTCCAGATGACTAAAATGTCATCTATGTACCTTAAGAAAACTGCTGCATGTTTTTTCCACATCTCATTTGAAAGTATATATTGTTCCTCGAAATGGGCCATGTAGGTATTAGCGTACGATGGTGCTCCGGGAAAACCCATCGCTGTTCCTGTGCGCTGTATAAAAAAGTTTTCCATCCAAACAAAATAGTTGTTGTAGAGTGCAAAATGTAGTAGTTCTAGTAGGAACACTGCTTTATCATGATCAATTTCAGAATTTAGCAATCGCCATTCTATTGCCTCCAGTCCTTCTTTGTGTGCGATAGAGGTGTATAGTGCGACTACATCAATTGTGCAGAGCCAGATGTCATTAGCAAAGAGATGTTTTTGAGATTCCAATTTCAGTAAACAATCTGTGGTGTCTTTAACGTATGTCTTCCAGGATTGGACCAACGGTTGTAGGTAAAAGTCAAGATAGTATCCAAGAGATTCGTGGATGGATCCACACCCTGCTACTATCGGTCGAAAAGGTGGTTTAGTTCTGTGCTTGTGCACCTTCGGTAGCATATATAGGGTCGGGATCTTAGGTGCAGAATTGAATAGAAATTTCCTTGTATTTACATCTATGATGCCGGATTCTAAAGCTCTGGACAGAAACTCGTCCAGTACTCTCAACAATTCATTTGTGGGGTCATGTTCCAAAGGAAGGTAAGTATCTTTGTCTTGAATGTGTTCCATCACACTCTTGTTATAAAAGTCGGTATCAAGCACCACTAGAGCTCCTCCTTTGTCTGCTGGATGAAATGTCACTGAGGAGTCTTGTCTCAGCTTATTAAGGGTGCGTCGTTCTTTTGGACTCAAGTTTTGGTGTTGTTTTGAACCATATTGTATCGATTCTAAATCCTTTTTGACCAGAGATTCAAAGATGTCAAGGGTCTTATGGGAGATGGGCGATAAAAATCTGCTTTTGGGTCTAAATTTCTTCTGTTCAAGCGTGAGTTCTTGTTGACTGGGGTTAATTGTGAAAAACCACCTTAATCTTAATTTACGCATGAATTTGAAAAGGGCTACCTCCGTTTCTAATGCATTAGATGTGTAAGATGGGACAAAAGACACCAAAACTTGAGTCCAAAAGAACGACGCACCCTTAATAAGCTGAGACAAGACTCCTCAGTGACATTTCATCCAGCAGACAAAGGAGGAGCTCTAGTGGTGCTTGATACCGACTTTTATAACAAGAGTGTGATGGAACACATTCAAGACAAAGATACTTACCTTCCTTTGGAACATGACCCCACAAATGAATTGTTGAGAGTACTGGACGAGTTTCTGTCCAGAGCTTTAGAATCCGGCATCATAGATGTAAATACAAGGAAATTTCTATTCAATTCTGCACCTAAGATCCCGACCCTATATATGCTACCGAAGGTGCACAAGCACAGAACTAAACCACCTTTTCGACCGATAGTAGCAGGGTGTGGATCCATCCACGAATCTCTTGGATACTATCTTGACTTTTACCTACAACCGTTGGTCCAATCCTGGAAGACATACGTTAAAGACACCACAGATTGTTTACTGAAACTGGAATCTCAAAAACATCTCTTTGCTAATGACATCTGGCTCTGCACAATTGATGTAGTCGCACTATACACCTCTATCGCACACAAAGAAGGACTGGAGGCAATAGAATGGCGATTGCTAAATTCTGAAATTGATCATGATAAAGCAGTGTTCCTACTAGAACTACTACATTTTGCACTCTACAACAACTATTTTGTTTGGATGGAAAACTTTTTTATACAGCGCACAGGAACAGCGATGGGTTTTCCCGGAGCACCATCGTACGCTAATACCTACATGGCCCATTTCGAGGAACAATATATACTTTCAAATGAGATGTGGAAAAAACATGCAGCAGTTTTCTTAAGGTACATAGATGACATTTTAGTCATCTGGACAGGTACCAGAGACGAATTGGAAGAGAGTATTTGCAAACTGAATGAACGGAACCCTCGTATTCAATTCACATACAGTATTGAAAAACAGAAGATTCATTTCCTGGACATTGAAATAAGTAAAACACCAACAGGGTTATCCACGTCTGTATACAGGAAGCCAACAGATGTGAACAATGCACTGCTCTTCTCGAGTGCTCATCCATATAGTCTGAAAAAACATCTTCCGATTTCGCAGATGATGCGAATCAAGAGAATAACATCAGATGATGCACGAAGCGAGGAAGAGATTACAGTACAGATACAACAATACAAAGAGCGAGGTTACCCAGAGAAAATACTCAGTGAAGCTGTACAGGTCACATCAAAAAAAACTCGGGATGAACTTTTAACGCCTAAAGAAAAAATCCCCACGCAACACGAGGTATTTGTTCTTAAGAATTCCACGCAAGCAACACAAATCAAAACAGTAATCAGGAATCGCTGGGAACTTATCGAAAATGAACCTGACTTTAAAACAGTCTTTCATGGCAGTCCCCTTTTTGCACATAGCAGAACCAAGAATCTAAGGGAATTCTTGAAACCTCAAAAAAGAACTACCCGACAAAGAGAGAGGGGTATGATGAAATGTTATAACTGCGGACAATGTGGTAACGTTATCACAGGTGATCAATTTCCTCACCCGCAATCAGGGGTGAGCATCAAACTAAGACATAATGCAGATTGCAACACAGAAGGAGTTATATATGCGATCAAGTGTCCTTGTGGACTAGTTTACGTAGGACGTACGAGTCGTAAAATAAAGACTCGCATAGTAGAGCATAAAAGCCGAATTAGGAATCGCACCACAACTTCCCCATTGGCCAGACACTGGGTAGAAGCTAATCATACAATTCCTCAACTAAGGTACACAGTCCTAGAATGTATAGAGCGCTCCCCAGGATTGGATTTGCATACACTTCTTGCCAGAAGGGAAACACATTGGATAAAATTCTTAGGAACAATTAATCCGAATGGTTTAAATGACCATTATGAACTTGTGTGTTTTCTTTAAATTTCATAACAGAACGCATGTCAGATTGTAAGGAGGAACACTGAGTCTTGAAATCTATTTATGCTCCCTTTTTTTCCTTTTTTCTTTTTCCTTCTTCTCCCTAATTCTCGTTTCAGTTTGTACATGATTGAGTTAATAGCACAATGGATGAGTACGTGGCATTTAGGTGTTTCTCACTTTTTAATTTTTTGTTCACATGCATCTTTTCCACACTTAATAACCCTTTTCACATTTAATAATCTTTTTACACTCATTTTGTCACCTTAGATTCTTTTATATTTAGTGTATGTACAAAGTGGGAACTTTCGATACTAGGGTAGAGTTTATATACTTGAGTATAAGAATACATACGAGGCCAGACTTGGAACTATTTCTTTGACTCAAGAATGAGGCGGTACTTTAACAACAATAATTATTGATTAACACTGTAGATAGGAATATTGAAGATTATCTTGACACACGTAGCAAAAGTCTTTAGCACGTAGAAGGCAGCAAGCCATAAGACTGCCATAAGTAGTGAGGATAATCCAAGTTGTGTGGAGATAGTCCCTTCTTTGTGTTTGATGAGGTAGCAAACACCGGGCGAGTTCCGCACCACGTGACCGGCAGGGCGGACTCGCACCGGGAAATCATTCAGGACGCCGACGTTGGAGGCGCCAGGTTAGTGCGTGAATGGAGATATCACAGAGATTTTAGGCAAGGTTGCCGTGTAACAAACAACTCACCATGAGTTTTTCTTTAAATACAGAATGCTGCAGGGCGACTTTTTATGAACACCGAGTGGACCCGCATTTATAAGTGGCGGTAAGACCTGTCACGTAGTTAGAGTGAAGCAGTTACTTATTGCATATCGTATGGCAGTGGTAATAGACTGGTACTTGTTTACCGTTCAGGTGTTGGTACAAAGAGGGAGACTTCCGTTGGACTAGCAACAAGAGTAAAAAAGTAGTTCACAGGACCGTACGTATTTTTTACTTGGCAGTAATATTTTCTTGGATTAAGGGCTAACAGTTGAGCACAGTAATCCATCAGGTGAAACTGTCACCAGCATGTTTTTTTAAGATGGCACGGCTAGGAGCTTGCTTTTCACCCCTGAGAATGTAAATACCTCTTATCTTAATTTCTCTTTCTTTTATGGACTGTTCTGACTTTCACATCGCACATTTTTTGATTGTTTCACTAAACACGGGTGTATTGTGGTGGCGTGTACTTTTGGTCGCTTTTCTTCAGTGTTCACTCCAGCACGTTTTTTGCGAGATGATACCTTGTACATATGGAAATACTTATTAGAGTTCGGTATGTTGTTGTCTTTTAGATCCTGTCGAATCAGCATTTTGAGAGACCAAAGCACTCAAGGACCTTTGAATTTTGAATTTTGTTTGTACATGTTTAATCCCCTGAAGAAGGGTGCTCTATGTACCCGAAATGCATTGGGTTTTTGTTTTTTGAATTTCAATTATTGATGAATCGTTACTACTATTTCACTTGTATTGAAAATATGTTGTGATAATATTTTCAAATGCTTCACGTTTTGACCATGAATAGTTTGAGAAACAAGTGCACATATAAATAATTTTGATGTATACTGTTTAAGAGTAAAAATACTATTCTTTGAAAAATAAATGTTAACTTGAATATTTGAATACATGTGATAAAATTCCATTTAAATTACAGAGGCGTTTTGCCCAATTGCTGTGCGACTAGCAGCCCTGGGTTGCCTAGGGCTTGTATTTACACCCTAAGAATTTAGCCATACCTATGGACACCCACTCTGCAGTGTTAAATCTTAAAACTCCAAGGGCTTCCTCACACTCCCGTAGATTAATCCTCTTGCAAATGGGCTTTAGCCACTTGCGACGGGGTGCGGAGTAGGCTGGGCAGGCAAAGAGGAGATGGCCAATGGATTCCTTTTGCCCACTGCACCAGGGACAATACATAGTTGATTTGCTACTCCACTTGTTTGTAAACTCCCTTACAGGTAGCGTGCCAACTCTGAACTGATGGTAAAGTTTTCTGTCTAGACTTTTGGTAATATTATCCCAGTAAGTCTCGGTAAAGAAGTCAACCTTATGAAGCAAGAAGAGACCAGTCAAGTTTGTGGACTGTGAGAGCAGGACATGTTCTTCTTTTACAGTAGCCCAGTATAATAGTTTAAATTCTTTCTTTGACCGGAACACCTGGTTTCCCGGGTCTGACCACTGTAAATTCAGGCCCATTTTTTGTAGGATGGACTTCACATCCCGAAACCAAGGTAAATTACCTGACCCTATTATCGATCTTACGTCCAGGATCTCATTAGCAAATAGAGATAGATCTGGGGTAGACGAGATGCGTCTCCACAAGGCTACCATCCTATATCGTGCCTAGTCTCTAATGGAGTGACTGCCCATATCTAACAGAAGGGGAAGTGTCGGTGTTGATTGCGGGAGTCCAACCAGGCTGCGTAGAAACTTGTTTTGAATTTTAGCCAACGGTGCAAGGTCCACAGTACCCCATAAATCTGCTCCATAGAGGATAGCCGAACTTATTTTTGCATTATAAATGTTTAATGCTGGCAAAATCCTTTTAGTTTGGGAGCATCGCTGCTCCTTTACTAAACATCCCGATAAACGAGCGAATTTTAGACAAAGGGCCTCTATCTGTTCCTTCCAACGTAGCCTATAGTCTATGACCACCCCTAAGTAGGTCATAACCCCTACTTGTTCTAAAATAGTGCCATGCATAGTAACTTGGCTCCGCAAAGGTTTGTTCTTTGTCAGGACCATGAATTTAGTTTTAGATACATTGATCTCAAGGTCATTAGTTTTGCAGAACTCCACAAATGTATTTATTGCAGTCTGCAACCCCACCTGAGTTTTTGCCAAGATCAGAGTGTCGTCGGCAAAAATAAGGAGGGGAAACTTTGTCCCACCCAAGACTGGCGCATCTTAGTAGAAACAAGGTTGGTGCCAACACGCACCACTGCCTTACACCACGAGTCACTGGGAAGGGCTCAGTCACCTGGTCCTGTCTGCCCCATCTTACTCTGGCAAAGTTATTATCATGGAGCCTTATGGTTAACTCAAGTAGTTCAGGTGGCATTCCCATTTTTCTCAAAGCAGCCCTCATCTTCTCTCTAGGGACCAAATCGAACGCGGATTTGAGGTCCACGAACGCTGCATAAATGGTACCCTCTCCTAAAAACACTGTCTTCCAATATATCAGAGTAAATCTGAGCACTTGGTCGACGTGCTAGTGCTAGACCTAAAACCAGCTTGCATCGAGGATAAGATATTTTCCCTCATCCAAGCCTGGATTCTGCCCAAAAGCATTCTAGCTATAACTTTCTGCAGGGCGTCTATGAGGCTTATCGGGCGATAATTCCCTGGGAGTGACTGGTCACCTTTTTTAAAAACAGGGAGGATTTCGGACCCCTTTCCATGAGTCTGGGACCCTGGCTCCGTTAGCGATGGCATTTGCTAATGTAGTAATATATGGAGCCCAATTATCCAGATCATGTTTGAAAAGATCGGCCGGGACGCAGTCCATATCGGGCGCTTTACCGGCTTGGACCAAACTTAGTGCCTTCACCGCCTCATTATTATCAAAAACTAGGGGCACATTGGTGATTTTGGGTATAGATGACAGACCTCTCTCCCCTGCATCTGTTGTTCCCATCACCAGGTCACAGAACTGGGATGAGAAATGCTCCACCCAGTCCTCGGCGGAAACATGGTTAACTGGGATTTGCTGGTCTCTGGGCCCACCCCATTTCACTACCTGCCAAAATTGTATCTGGTTGGAAGACAAACTAGCCTCATATAGTTCCAACCAGCGACGGTCATCCCATGACTGCTTCGCATGCTTTAAAACCTTCTTATAGCTCGCCCTCTCCGCTTGAATAGCTGATGTCACCCTAGTTTTAATAGCAACAATCAGGGAACTATGTGCCTGGCGGCAGGTTTTATCGTACCATTTGGTGCTCGAAAACCCCCCGCCGTTTTTCACTGATATCCCTGGCTTCGTGAAAAGCGTTTTTAGTTTGTCAAACAGAGACTCGTGAATTAAACTAATTTGCTCTAGTGACCCTAAGTCGCCAATTACTGATCTGGCTTTTGTAACTGCTGTTGACACTTCTTGGGAGATTTTATCAAGGGTAGCCGGGTCATCCAAGACCCTACACCAACGGACCCTACGACAATCATTTGTGAGGATGGCCTCTGCTGTAATACAGTTTGTTACATATCGTCTAGCCAAACCTCCATCAACTTTCAGGTTAATGGCCGGGGGATTATGGTCGCTCTCTGGCCTACTAAAATTTCCATGTCCCCTAATAGTGACCAGTACTCGATTTTAATTAAAAAATAGTCGATTCGACTAACACTAGAACCATTGTCAAATGTATCCTTACCAGCCTTATCTGAATTTGTTCTTCCATTTGCTGCCCTTAAACCCCACTCCAAACATAGACCAAGCCACTGAAGAGCAGCCTCGGTGACCTTTCTGACGGGTGTTGTGACAAGATTGGGGATATTCCATAGTTGATCAATCTCTCCATAACAGACATCACCCAAGCTAGGCAGTGGTTCAAACGTACAGTTTAAGTCCCCTGCCACTGTTATACACTTGTCCCTTCCAATGACATTCAATAAAAGGTCTAGGTCATCTATGATAGCTGGACTCCTTCCTCCTGGTAGACCCCTTGCATATATATTTATTAAGAATATATCCTGATGATTTGCTCTACAAAGTTTTAACCCCAATATATCAGCATTTTGAGTGGTCAATGCAAGTGGCCTGTATCCTAAAGATTGTCTAATCCAGATAACCAGCCCACCAGACGGTCGTCCCTTTTTCCCCTTGGTCGCAGGTTTATAAAAATTAAGATAACCAATACGAAAAACTGCTTCAATTGCCCAACTTTCTTGAAATATTAAAATATCGTACTGATCTATAAATTCCCCCCATTCTGCCCCATCTAATTTCCCCTTCAACCCCGCAATATTCCATGAAGCTATCTTGAGGGTTTGCACCTGATCAGATATTTCATTAGAGATTGGATCTATAAGCCCCTCCCCCTCTCATCTGTCTGGGACCCGCTTTCGGGTCCATCTACCATATGGCTACCAATTGGGACGACTCCAGTTAGTCCCCCTCCTATTCCATCTTCGACAGTACAAGGTCTTAGAGTACAACTATCCTTCCCCAAAGTATCAGGGGAATTGGGAGTCACTGATCTGCAAGTTGTTTTAGACCCTCTATTGTTACCAGCTACCCCCCTGACAAGTCAATCAACCCCGTCCAGACCGCTAAGCGGTGCAAATCGATTCGAGAGATGAGGGAAGAACATTGGAAATGTAGCCAGATCGGGGGGATATCTTCCTCTGGGTCTACTTTTGTGATAAGATGGCGTTTGAAAAGGATGGTCACTAGATATACCTAGTTTAGGATAAAAATAGTGTAGAGATAGTGTTTGAACATCTCCCACCTTTCCATATCTTGGTTTCCTACTAATAAAATCCACCACCCAGGGCTCCCTAAAACTAACAATTATACAGTCCCCCTCTAGATCTTTTTGACAATGACCCACCCAGTCTACTCTCCTAACGTTAAGGATCTCTGTTTTAGACATTGGTGGGAGTGTCCGAATCTTATTGAGCCAGAAATTAACTTTATTATATAGGTCCCGATGTGATTCCACCTTCCCCTCCTCCAAGGTACCACTCCCGTTAAAATAATGGTGTATGGTACTGACTAGGGTGGGAGATTAACACATTCTTGCCTGGGATGAGCATTCTTCCTAACCAAATTTTCGTGATCCAGTTGGCGGGTGGTTTTGGATGATCTACTAGGGGCAGGCTGGGGTTTAGTAACTGGACCTTCTTTGCGAGGTATATCCTTTACTAGTTTATTCTCTGGCCTGCCACTACCCTTCTTCTGCTGTGGATTTTTAGAGATTAATGGTACAGGTTTGGCCAATTGCCCTGTCCTCCCACTATTAATATTTGGCTGTTGCAGGTTACTGGATGGGGCAACCCCTACATGGTCAGATACATTAGATATCTTTTTCAGGGTGACCATGTTATCTCTTACTAATGCCTCCATCTGATCCATTTTATCGTTTAACAGCCTCGTTCGTTCTAATAACGGCAAGAGAAGGGATTTGACCACTAATCCTATCTTACCCAAAAGAGTACCTTCAACGTCATTTATCGGGGTGTGACTTATAATATTCGTTGGAGGGTTGGTCTGAAGAGCTACAGGGTCTTTCGTAGGTGTTACAGTATATTTTGTTTTCAAAACCTTGGCAATGCCCCCCTTCTGAGTTATCTCTTTCCGTTTCCTTTTACTAGATTTATGTTTGGGGGATTTATCTAAAGAAGGAGTTTTGGGCTCGGGGCTCAATACAGTACCAGAGGTTTCGGAGTCATCTGTCTCAATGTTCACTAGGTTGTTGTATAGAGAACTACTTAACGATGAGTCCAGAACAATAGCGCCCTCATCCAACTCCTGGTCTACTAGCACAGTGTCCGGGGTCGTTACATTAATGTTACTAAGGTCCAATTGGATTAATGGAACTGGGGAGACTGCCTGACCAATTTTCCCTAACGAAGAACGCTTCCCAGTGACCAAGTCAATAGATAAGCGTTTTTCTGCGAGAGCTATTTCTTTCTCCAAAATACAGGTGGTTCGTTTAAAAAAATGGTCGATGGTTCCTGTGAACACCCCATTCGATGTCGATACCTGAACCAATCTTTCTTTGCCGGATCGTAGGGTCATTTTTCTAATGTACACTTGGCAATCCTGGTGCGGGGTTACAACAACAAAAGCTATAGGGGAATTCTGACAAACTCTAAAATACACACAATTCTACAACCTCAAAAACCAATACACATTTGAAGAGGGGTGGCCCAACCCGACCTCTGTCGGCCTCAGACGGCCCGCCCTTTGCCCGGGCTTCGCCCCGTGCTCCGTCCCGCACGCGTGCGTGGCTATAGGCACTCCTATATGCAAAAGGGGGAGGGGGGCGGGAAGAGTCGCAGGTGCGCCTGATGAATTCGGCGCTCCGCCTGCTGGGACTCGCAGTCCCGCACCCGCTGGGCAGTAAATATCAGAGTTAGTCACTACCTGATGGGATCAGCCCGGTGGAAATCCTTGCTGGGTCGAATAAAGAAGTTCTCCTCTTCTTGTCAGGAAACTATGTCACCACAAGACGGCTGCGAGCGGCACCAGCAGCATCCACCTAGTTTACGCGGATCAAAGGGGTATTTCCAGATGCCTCAGTCCAAGCGCCAACTCACTGGGGTAATGGGCAAAATCGGCAAGTGAAAAATCAGGGAGCCCGCCCATTATCAAAAGAATAAGGAAACCCATGCAAATGGATAGAAGCTACCCAATGCACCCTATCCCAACTATTTTCGCAGTCTCAAATCACCTTTTGCAGTACTTCCTTTTTGCCGTAAATGTATTTCAACTAATACATTTACATATATGTGAAATAACATAATTAATAAGCACATTAAATATATGAATGTGTCAGCTGCACAACACGGGCTCTTCATGTCAATGTGTCCTGCTAGTTACATTCACTTCCTACGTCGATTCTCCATGCTGCTCGCCAATGGCCTAAAATACACCACAAATTCATGTTAATACATTTTAAAATTCAAACACTTTACGTTAATACAAGTAATTATATGCGGGTTCGCTCTACACACGATTATGATGCACCCCAACAAAGAGAATGCAATTTCCACTTCATCAGTTCCAATGTATGTATTGTTAATAAATATAAAAGCCTCGAAATATGGAGGGAGGTGACCTCTTGACGGTTGAAGGGTTAATGATGAAATCCGTGTATTTCTTTGCGAAGTTCTAACATATTCTTAGATCAACCCTCATTCAATAGAAAGTAATTATATACATACCAAGTCACTTATAGAAAGTAGCGATATTCAATTAGTCTCAAAATAGATAGGTTTTTGTCTCTGATGTCACACCCTGGAAACTAATGAATCACTTCCATAGATCGTTAACATTGCCCTCCTATGCTTCTGAGTCAGAGGGCAGTAGCAATTCACGAATAGGAAACCTAATTAACACATTCCTTTTTTAGGCTGGTTCCAATTCATGTAGAAGAAAAACAGGAAGTGAGCAAGGCAGTAGGTGATTAGTGGTGGCCTACATCAACACTTCCTCTTTCTTGGGTATCCTTCACAGGGACGCGTGTCCTTTGCACTACCATAGAACTAGCTAAGGCCTCGCTACCAGAGTCCTTGAGTTTGACCGAGACTCAGCAGTTGACAGGGAACAGAGTCCATATGAGGCCTCTTCAGATCTTCCAGTGCCCCCCACAGCTCTTGATTCATTGGCCTGTCACACACAGCACACTTTTTTCCTACCACAGGCCCATTATTTCAATCAACCAGTCTTCTCAGAAATGAGATGCGTTTTGTTAAAAAGCAGCTATCCTCTTGACATGTCGTAATCGCTCTCTCTGTTGGAACTCCACAGATCTAAAAAAAAAAATAAAAAAAAAAAAACTACCATGCCTGCCTTTTGGGAGCGCGGACAGCAGGATGCAGAGTAATGTATCTTCGATATTGTGTCTGCGATTTCGTAGATCCGTGGCCCTCTAATGATCACCGCAGCACCCGTTTCTCCACTTTAATGGAGACACAGGGCTCGAGGTTGGTGTTGCACAGCTACCGAAAACAACTTTTTATGATCACTGTGTATTGGGATTTGAGAAGATGATTTCTTTTTAGCTTTTCTCGTAAAAATAAACCCGTGCATTGCAGTTGGACCTTGTTAAAGGACGAACTGCACGGTGCAAGGGAGCCCTAACCGTGCAAATGAAAGCCATCGCTCTAGCACCATACAAAGGAAACTAAACAACATCTGTATGTAAATTGCCAGCACTAAAATCAGAAGCCGCCATTATTTTCGGCTGCTCCAGGAGAGACGATGTGGGAGTTCGAAAGGCATCTGAAATAACTGTTGCAGTTTCCATAACCTGCCCGCATCATATTAAATATGGCCAGGATTGTCTCCCTGCCAGCTTGATTCAGAGGACAGTAACAAATGCACTCCTATAATGGAAACACGCACTTTCTCATTTGGAAATTGCCTAAATTGAAGTGTCGTTAGGTTCAATGTGATAAAGTCTGCCAAAGGCTCTGCTGTTTCGCGCGCTTGCATCTACATTTAGGAGGCAATGATGGAATAGCTTTAATAAAAATGTCAACATTCTTCACTTAAAGAGATTTTTTGAAGCAGCAGCAAGCGAAAAAATGACACCAAATGCACATTTTAACTATTGCCAGACCCCTTATCGCTATAGGCACAATTCTCAAAGCCCTTTTTGAGTTTAAGGTTAGCTTACACGTGCAAATTGGAAATTGTTTGCTTAACGAGTGCAAAGTGTTCAGTAAAGGTACTCTTGAATTTGGACATCCAATTACCCATTCAATACCTGGAAATGGACGGACACACCCACAGAAGGGGCGGGGACTCAAGTTGATAGATTGCTCGATACTGAAAATATTTTCTACATGTACAATGGAGAAAAAGTGCGGTTGCGAAAATGTGATGTAATTTTCCATGTCTAATTATACAATGCACATTCAGAAATGGCTCTGCATAGCGCGAATGCAAGCGTCCTATAATCACACACCATTTGGTTTAAAATGTGTGACCAGTGGGTTGTAAGTTCTTGTTGAGTCATGCTTAGGAAGACTTGAGCACTGCAGTCTTCGGCATGAACAGAGGGAGTGTTTATCTGGGGCAGTGAATTCCATGAACACTCTCCTGCATCTGGCAGGGAAGGGACTGGCCCTAGGGCTGCGGCAGGGGTCTTGATTGATGTGGTATGCTAGTAAATTATCCTGGTAATCTAGTCACTTGGCCGTTCACGGCTAACCTTGCTTGATGTGGCCTGTGCTAGTAAATGGTCCTTGTAATCTAGCTGCTTGGCCTTTTAGGAGGAGAAAGTGAGCTTGATAGATACACAATGGTGGAGGTGCCAGCTGTAGTGTCCTGAAGGACACGTCATGCAATAGCTCCTCCCTGGGGGGAGTACTACCACTCACCTCAGACCCATCCAATTCAGGCATCACCGGTCAGGTAACTCTGTTAATAAAAGTGCTTGTGGCCAGTTATGCACCCACCACCAAAGTGTCTGGGTCATTACTTTACATAGCATGAGCGACTAGGGCCCACTACTCTACATTGGCGAGGAGGGCGGATGAGCCCACATGACACTGTGTTTCCAAAACTGGTGAAGCTGATCCTGCCCAGGATCGCACTAAGGCTCCTTACAAGCCTAAGAGAACAGCACCGTGACTGGGTAGTGAATGCGAGATATGCACCCTTCGGTTTGGCCCTCAGGTGGGAAGGCATGGCTTGGCACACATCTTCTGGGGAAGCTGGGCACCGGTTCAAGGAGGACACAGAGAAGCCCTGTTATGCCAGTACACTGTGTCCCTGAGGACAGGAAAAGGGGCAAGTGATCTCGGGATGGGCAGCAGGTCTGTACTCAAACCCCATTGCAAAGCAGCTGGTACCAGAAATCTTCAAGACCTCATGGGTCTTCACCCAACGCTCCACTTACGAGGGCGCATACAGCAGCAGAATGTAGCGTGCTCCATGTCAGCAAAATGAGGCTAGGATGGGCACAGTAATCACTGTGCGCCCCTAGTGGCTGTCTGCCACCACTGCAAAGGGAGGAGAGGAGAAACCGCCCAGCACAAGCCGGGTTCAGGAACAAGAGAAGAGTGCAGCTTGCCCACTTAGAGACCAGGCCAGGAAGAGTGTACCCATCACAACTTTTTGGTGGTGCCTATCTCCACTACATTTTGCGAAGGAGAGCAACCACAACATATTGTACTTGGACACAAAGTAATAGAACAATTACAGACCTGGTGGGCAGAAGTTATTTGGTATACATACAGCACGCACCCCTGCTGCCCAACAGCAGATCACAAGTAGCCTGGGGCAAAGCAAGGCACACAAGAGACTAAGTTGTAAGAGGCTAAAATCCAGCTGCACACTCTGCATGCTCATGGGCTCTTTTGCAGATCTGTAGAAAACCACAATGCCCCTGCACTATACAGTAATGATATTTAGAGTATATGTTATCCACAATGTCAATTCAAAGAGTATCAAGAACAATAGAACAACACCCAATTCATTCAAATAGCTAAACAGTTGGCGACCATGTTTAGACAAAATAGAAATAGAAGTTTGGATGCGATCCGTTGTTGGTGCGAAAAGTTCCGTTTATTGTTCCTATATGTAGGCCAACACGTGTTTCATCGCAGGGAAACAGACTGCGAATCTTCAGGGCCTAAATGGTGAGGGGCAAGGGCCACCTCAGTCAGATGTATTTGGGGGATCCTGTGTATGGGAGTTTCACATATTACGTGAGAGCACCCTCCGAGAGACCTGATGAGTCTCAATAGTTTTGCATTATACGTTAACCGGGAGGAGAGGATCGACAGGTTACTTTAATGTGCTGACGCTGTCGAATACGAGATTTGGCGGGTACACCTTCTCGTTGCAGTTCTCCCTCTTGATATTCCCGGCGCCGTTTTCCTGACACGGTCTGCCCCCCCCTCTACAAAGAGAGTTTCCTCAGCTGTCCCACTGCCACACAGCTTTACGCACAACCCGTCTGCAACAGCAAAGGTGGGAAGATTTAATGTTCCCATTGAGGGAAAGAGGTACTCAAGTTGTTGACAATCCAAGAAGGAATGTTTGTGATAATGAAAGCAAGTCATCGCCATCTACCATATACATTATACACAGGACGGACAACCCTATCATGCCTGCTCCTGTCTAGTGTGTCATCACTAACACACATGGAGCATCGAAAAACCAGAGTGGAGTCAAACACCTTTGTCATACCTACAGTCAAGAACCACCAATGATCACCTGAAATATCAGTGAATAAGCAACTACCTGCTTCCCCCGCCTGCATCCTGATCCCAGTAGAGAGAGCATGTCTTGACCATGGCCAATCTACCCCTGTGGCTGCAAGAGTGTCTCAGCAGTGGCTCATCAGTGGTATTGCCGCGGCCAAGACATGGCACATATGAAGCCCCAGTGCAGACCACATGCAGTCCTACGACAACCTATCCAAGGGGCCTCCATAAGCACAAGAGATGTACTGGACACGGCTCCATCATCGGATACCAGGAGGTGGCAAGGTCTTGCAGTGTGGACGTCAATAGGTTGCACAACAAGACTGTCTTCAGCAAGCCAAAATATGCTTCGTGTTTGATGCTTTGCAAAGGGGTCTGACACTGCTTCTGACACACCCTGTTTTGAATTGTTGACACAAACCATCCTGAGCATCAGCAGAGTGAATTAACTCCATACAATGGACATGACTCTAGCTGGCATCCGGTCAGAAGGATTCAGCCTTCTCTGAGCCAGTGTTTATGTCCTGAACCACTCAGGTTAAGTTATGAATGCGAGTGGAGATGTCCTTTTGCATACAGCTTCATCAATCCATATTTCCACTCCGTTTGACTCTATAGAATGATGGGCAATGTGGTATCCAGTTTATTTGTGTTTGTTTCCACTGTTTGTATTTTGGTTTGTTTGTCTATTGTATTTTGCGAGGAATGTAGTGCCCCTCAGGACACATCATGCAGTGGCCCCCCCAAATGGTAGTCCTACCACTCACCCTACAGCCATCCAACACAGACGTCACTGGTCAGATATCTTTGAGACATCAATTAGGCGTTCTACATATGCCCCTTCTCCCTCCTCTGGCATACACATACCTGTTACACCTAGGCCTTCATCACAGAATTCTTTTACCTTCTCATGTACGGATGGCATTCTCATCAGTTAATGATGTGGACCATGGAAAATCCAATGGACCTACCTGGCTCATGAACGGACAAACATATAAAAGCTGGGCCTGTCTATGTGATAAGATTGTGAACTAAAGAATATGCGCAACAACTACAATGACATCATCATAGGTTCATATATCATGGTCCTTTTATATCTCAAAGATGTTTACATCCCTCCAAAAATGTTTTGGGTATTACTGTAATGCTATACATGCCATACACCAATGTGCTTTTTTAACATATAAAACAATTATGCTGCATGTAGCACAATACTCCTGCACAAAACTCAGTTGACACACACATGGATATGGTGGGTGTTGGACTTGGCCCTTTTGCAGGGTCATCCCTGAACTTTTTGCTTTCCTTTTAGTCTTTTTCTGACCTGGTGTTAGTGGTTTTAGGACTCTGGGCACTTTAGAACTGCAGTCCAGTGTAAAGTCCGTGTGCTCTCTGTGGTAAACATGGTAAGATTGGTCTATACCTGTTTGATGTATTTAATGTATCTGTCAGTCCCTTGTATAGTGGTATCTCAGATACCCAGGGCCAGTGAATAAAATGCTACTAGATTGGTCTGCACCTGTTTGGCGTATTTAATGTATCTGTCAGTCTCTTGTATAGTGGTATCTCAGAAACCCAGGGCAAGTGAATACAATGCTACTGGTGGCCTTGCAGCGCTGCTTGCGCCACCCACCAAAGTGCCCTTTCAAACCTGTCTGAGGCCTCTTCCATTGCAAGGCATGTGCGCGCAGTTTACTGCCGATGTGACTTGGCACACAAAGTGGTTGCTACGTCTACGGCTACGGCTACATATCAGTTACCCCTAAGGTAGGCCCTAGCTAGCCCTATGGGCAGGGTGCATTGTAGGTAAAAGGTAGGACATGTGCCTTAACTGTACAGCATGTCCTGGTAGTGACAAACAGCCATTTTGGTTTCTCACTGCGGTGAGGCTGCCCTCTCATAGGAATGCATTGGGGATTCCCTGATAAGTGTTTCAGTGGTAATTCCTGATATGAGAGGAGCAGCGTGATCAAGTTTGGTATGTTTAGAATAGTGGTAATAAATGCTTCATAATGGTGTGCTAGATTTATTATCACTATTTTAGAAATCCCACTTTTAGAAGTGGGCATTTCTGTGTTGTATGTGTCTTTGTGCCTGCCTGATGTGGTGTATTGCATGTCTGGCTCTGGAGTGACAGGGACTGGGGTAGGTGCCATGGCTCCAGAGGGGCTGGGTGAGTCAGCGCTGGGCTGAATATGCAGATTTGCATTTGGAGTAGCGGGAGGAGTAGCACCTGACCCTGAATAGGTCTGCGCCTGCCTTGTACAATGCTGGCTCCGCCCCCTGAGGTGTGTCTAGGGCCAGGACCTGCAATGTCAAAGGAGAATGTTGTGCTCTGTAAATAAGCCCCCCAGAACTGTTTTTGACTGGATCCACAAGCCCTGTGCCAGGGAAGAACAACGACATGGCTAGTATAAATATTGGGGCTGTGACCCCTTGTAAATGTTGGTGCTGCTTGGTGCTGACCTGGAACTGGTGGCCGGCAGGCTGCTGGACTGCCTGGAGGTACCGCCGTGGGACCCAGCTGCTGCTTCCTGGGGGTCCTTACATACTGGCCTGCCTGTGCCCAGCTCTGCCCTTGTGGACTTGGGGGCAAACAGCGCTGTCCTGAGGAGAGAGACAGGCTGAGCACTAATTGATTGTGCCCTCTGACATTGAGGGCAGATGGAGTATTTTTGTCTTCAACATTTCTGCTAAGAGCACTTCGAGAGCGCTGAAATACCTCCTGTTGTAAGGAGTTGTCCCGGCTGCAGTGGAGTGAGCTGAGCGCTGACGGATTTGCCCTTGGCGCCTGGCTCGCCGAACAGAGCACGCCAGGAGGTGGACCAAAGATTTGAGCCCAGTGGAGACTTCGCTCCTCATTCTCGGGCCGCAAAACAGGAAGTCAGACATCGCCTGGTTGTGGGCGGGCCATTGCTGAATTCCCCTTATTGACAGGAGCAGTCCAGGAGAGGCAGCCGGAAGAAGGGCAGAAGTTTGTGCCTGGTTGTGGGCGGAGCCAGAGGTCAGGCAGAGGTGAATGCTGTTTGTGAGCGCGGCTCCTGTGTGGTCGAGGAGAGCCCCGCGTGCTGCCTAAAGCCTGCCAGAGAGCGTACCGGTGTCTCAGGAAGAACGGAGCCCCGCAAGCTCAGCCAGCAGCCAGAGAAAGGAACAGAGCATCGTGGGCTTCCCTTGACCAGCTTCGTGCCTTTCCCCGCAGCATGTCGTCCCTCGCGGAAGAGACCAGAAACCCAGGTAAGTGGGGCTTGCAGGGGAGAACTAGCCTAAGGTCCCTGTGGAAGGAGCCCAAGGATGGAGGGGCTCCCAAGGCATTGTTGATGCCTTGGGAGCACCTCATGGCCCATCTCAGCATCTGCAACGTTTGGGACATTTTTGGTGTCTCAGGAGAGACAAGGGTGACTTACATCCTCACCCCCCTAGTTCTGGTTATGGCCTGTTGGGCCTGTACCCTGCTGCAGTGGCAGCCTGATGGTAGAGGGAGTGCTGCATTGCAAGCCTAGGGCCCTGACTTTTGATGGACATAGGGCTTTGCAGGTAAGTCCCAGATGGCCCCCCGAGGAAGGTCTGTTGGCCTGTGAGCACCTGATGTGCTGGTAGGGCGCAAGGCCCTAAGGTGATGTATGTACCTGGGGAGTGCTACTAGGGTACACTTCTAAATGTGATTTAGGCCTAATGTGATTTACGGAAAGTGTCAGTACCAGTAGTTACTGGTTGGCTACTACTTATCCATGCTTAATGTGTTTATGCCCACTGTTTAGGCCTAATGTGTTAATGCCTAAATGTGATTACTGCATAATGTGGGTGATGCCCAATGTGACTGATGCATAATGTGTTTGTGCTAAGTAATTACTGGTTATTTTATTACTTACGAGGTCTGATGGTCCTGACAGCGGCCCGATTGGCCCTGTCCTGTATATAGTCCCCTGTAAAGTGATACCTAAGTGCCATGTGACACAGTGTACATATGTGATTACAGTCTAATGTGTTTATGAGTAATACAGAGGCTATGTTTTATATAACCTTGTGTGGAGTTTCTTTTGTGGTGTGCCTAGTGTGTTGCTGCTCTGTGTGAGTGTTACTCAAACGCTTTACACATTGCCTCTGGGATAAGCCTGACTTCTCATGCCAAGCTACCAAGGGGGTGAGCAGGGGTTATCTTCAGCATGTAACTCCCTTGCCCTGACTAGAGTGGTAGTTGCTGCTAGGCTTCGAGGCATGTCCTAGCCAACCAGAAATCCCATTTCTAACAGTGGGATAGTTTCAGACATAAGCCTTACTCTTGTAACTCGCAGATTGATTCTACAGCGGCTAGACCCTCTTCCGGTGAAGAATTATGTGCCCTAGACCACACGCTACATGAAGTAATCACACAGACATTAGTGTGGTGGGTGCATAAATGGTCTCGAGCACGTGCAGCAGGGCCCTTTTATTAACAGGGTAACCTGTTTGTGCATTCACTCTAGACAGACACACAAAAGGAGCTGAGGTGTGATCGACTTAGCCTGATGACCCATCAGAAGACTGATAGGTCTTCCTGAGCTAGAGTGGGGGAAGGAGTTGTCACTGGCACCTGAATAGGGCTGTGCCAGTCCTCTTATAGTGATGTCTCCCCTCCCTGAAGTGTGTCTGGAGCCAAGGCAGGGTAAGCCTACATCAAAAGCGAAAAGGACTATAAGTATTGGACGTAAAACCCCAGACTTTTAGTAAACTTCTGGATCAAAAGGAGACTCTGCCAAGGAGAAGAGCTGAAGAGCTGTGAGGAGGAGTACTGCCCCTTTGCTGTGTTTTGCTTTGTTGGATTGGCCTGCAATTGCTGCTTCTGACTTGGAGAGGAAAATGTCTGGACTTTAGCTGTGTATCCTGCTTGTGAAGCTTCTCCAAGGGCATGTGTATACTTGCTTTGTGTTAAGAAGTCTCAGGGCCATCAAAGATTTCATCTGCAGCATTCCTGCACTCCACTGCTAGGAGTTCTGACCTGCCTTGTGGTGCCAATTTCAGTTTTGGGCCCTTAGAGGTTGTTTTGCTGCTTGAAACCATAAACATTGGTGCATTGTCCTTCCAGCGCTTGTTTTCAGACGTTGCAATAACACGTGGGAGAACTTTTTATGCACCTCCACCATGAGCCTGAAGAAATCGTCGCATTGCTTGACCATGGCCGAAGAGACCACTGCAGCCCGAGTTCAGCATACCGTGTCTCCAAAGTCCGAGATACCCACTCTGACTCCGATGCAGTCCCCGCTGTGCAGCTGAAAGAATTGAAGCATCGCTGGACCGCGGCTGAAGGAATCGATGCAGCGCCTGTTTGTCACTGCTGCATTGACCTACTGCACATCTGGATTTCCACGCGTCACACCTGTGCACCCAGTTTTCCAAAACATAACCCACAGACACGATCTGCCTTGAAATTCGATGCATCGATTCCCCTTACAGTCCGGATTTGACACAACCCTTCTCCTGCATGCAGCAGAACTGACACATCACCTCCCAAGGACTTAGGAACTGATGCATCTCTTGCTTCCCAATGCTTACTTCCTCAACAGCTGTTTTCTGCGTGGATTTTGACGCATCTAAAGGTTCTTTGTGTAAAATCCCAGCATCCATAGAGTTCTATTGGCAGAATTGCTGAAAATGTTTAAAAAGAGTGATATTTTGAGTTTCGTATGTTGGATTTATGTCTTCTTTGGTTTAGATAAAAATGCTTTATGTTTCTAAACTGTTGTGGTGTCCATTTGTAGTGTTTTTACTGTGTTACTGTGTGTGTTATGTACAAATACTTTACACATTGCCTCTGAGATAAGCCAGACTGGTCTTGCCAAACTACCAAGGGGGTGAGCATGGGTTTTCTGGGTGTGTAACTACCTTATCCTGACTAGAAGGAAGTGTCCATACTTGGATAGGGTGCATACCACTGCCAATTAGAGACCCCCATTTCTAACAGTCTTATGGTGAAAAATAATATCCGGTCCACAAAAATGAAAGTTTGTGCCTGTTGACTGCAGGAAGTAATGTCGGACATCCAATAGTGATACATAAGGCAAACTTTGGTAGGGGTACACAATAGTTGTGCAGTAGGCTGAGGTGCATGTGACTCTCCTGCATTACCCCAAAATATTTAAAAAATGGGTTACTTTCAATATTTTTATGTTTTATGCAAAGGAGAGAAGCGTTGTTCACAAATGCCCTCATAGTAATTAATTTTTTAATAGAATAGTGGTTCTTAGCCTGTGGTCCAGGTCCTCCTTGGGTCCTCGAAGCCTATTCACGAGGTTGCAACTGCTTGGGAAATTGAATAATATTAACAGATTAATAAAGTGTACACATATAAAGAGGCAAAATGTAACACCAAACATATTAAAACATTCGATAAACATAAAGCAATTTGAAATTGGAGGCTAAAAATTAAGTTAATATCCTCAGATTGATTCGTAAATGCAGCTGCAAGTTCATCAAACAGAATGCATGATGAGTGGCCTCATTTTAATTTAAAAAAGCTTCATCCTTCCCATTGAAATAAAAAAATAGTTTTTTTGATATTTGTTCGTCAATTAGACTAATGTTTTCATAATCTGTGTATTTGTTTGATGAATGCTTATTTTTGTATTTTGTATGTATTGCTTTGTGATTCAATTCATCACCAGTGGTTAAGCTTGAGTCCCAGGATTCTAATAATTAAGTGTAGGTGCATGGAAGCTAAATGTTAAGAACCACTGCTGTAGAACAAGAACCGCTAAGAAGTTGTTCTTTACTGCCCTGCTGTCGATAATAATCGATTTTCATTTCTTATATACTTTTCTGTTTCTAACTTTGTGAGTGGCATTAGGGCCACTCAATATTCTGAAAATACTATTGCGTTTGAGAGTACATTTTACGAGGAGCGTTTTTAATATACTTTTGCTTCTTTGATTACCAGAGACCGATTTCCACTAAATGTTTGATGAATACTTGTGTTCCAACCACAGCCGAAAACTAATTGTAAAGTCGGGTTGGTTTTAAAACGATTTGGCAACTCCATATGATGCTATCTACTAAATTGATGCTAGCAAAAGCAAATCAGTTTATTGAACTCTCTAAGAGAAAATAGACTGCTTCTCATATGACAGGGGAAAAGATAGCAGTGTCATTTCAAAACATGATAAAGTAAGAAAATGAACATCTAATGATGGAACATAATAAAACAATTCATCTTCGGCGATCAAAATAGATACAACGGAATGTAATTGTACCATTTGGAGCTGGAGCGTGATCTAAATTCAATATTTACGTTTGTTGACAATATCTTTCAGTTTGCTATATATTATCGTCTTGCACGTATGTTCCAATAATACTAATGCTTGTTTTATTTCTATCTCCTTATTTATCTCTCTATTCTCGTTTTCTATGCCTGCTCTCTGACTGGCTTCAGATCTAGGTATCTTTCCGTACTCCCTCATTTGAATTTGAGGGTGGAGCAGCAGCGACTACTGCTTCTACATGAGTGGGGCTGCACTACCCCCCCCTACACTCGAGGAGACAGCCGGTGGTAATACGTAAGGTCAACTTTGGAAGAGGTACAAGCCTGCGGCGGTTATTTCACTTGGTTCTCTGTGAACTGCCAGGAAAAAATAAAATGCCAATCAAAAGAAGTCGTTGCCATTTTATTTTTCCAACGTGCGCACTCACTGCACTGCAGCAGCCCGAGCACAACAGAGACATACCAG
Source organism: Lissotriton helveticus (assembly GCF_964261635.1). Lineage (NCBI taxonomy): Eukaryota > Metazoa > Chordata > Amphibia > Caudata > Salamandridae > Lissotriton > Lissotriton helveticus. The sequence continues at coordinate 769,633,717 of NC_136068.1, forward strand.
GCATGCTCCGGTGGCTGGCTGGATGCTCCAAAGTGCGTATGCCACTTTAGCCAGCTGTCTTGAGCCAGCCAAAGTAACATGCGCACTTTGAGGCTCTCCACCTAGCTGCCTGGAGACTAAGTACAGGGCTAAAGGGCCTATAGCCATGACTCTCAATCCAATCCTGGCGCTGCTCTCACAGTGTGAAAGCAGCGCCAGGACTGGTTAATGAAGTCTGCAGGGAAGAAGAAGATCATGACGGAGCGAGGAGTGAGGTCAGGTAAGTGGCTTTTTTCTTTTTTTTTGTGATGTATTTTTGTGTGTATGTATTAGATTCCCACCAACGGGTTTCCCACCCCACCACTCCCCCATAGCTGGAAACCACCACTGGGTACAACATGGTCAAATGAGTCTCCCACATATTCTGACCTATGACGGCTGCACCCTGGGGTTATAACAGCACAAATTATAATATTTTGTTTTCCAACACATGGATGCTATTTGGCTTCGATATTCCTCATCAGTTTCTAAAAATGAATGCATTATACATACAATCATCTATAAAAATAAAATGACATGTTGATAAAAAAGCTGACTGTCATCCATTCCATGCTGAAACTCTAATTAATAATTAACAACGACTAGCCCCACAACTGCATGAAGTATGCTTGGGCCTGAAATCCCTTATTAAATGGCAGTAAACTAGCAGAGCAAAGTCCGTTCCTTAAATTTGACAGCTGACAGTTGTACCCATAAACTGCATATCTTATCCCTTCACACACATTAAAACATCCTACTCCCATAGTGCAAGCACCCCTTTTATACCAATTGTTTTTCAAATACTTACTGGGTTCTCCCAGTATTGAGATTATGCTGCACAAAATGTGTAAATGACATTCATAAGCATATCAACAGAGCCTGCATGTCTTTTTAACCTAATCCCCAGGGCTCAGGATCCCCTCAGATCAGAAAGTGACATTTGACAGCGCCCATCACCACACAGTACTACAAAGACTCCATCATCTCAGAATATGTGAAAATTCTCTAAAGTGGATTGTTTCTTACTTGAAAGACAAAGTGAAATATTCTCAAGAACGTAATTTTACATAACGCTGTCTATTGCGGGAAAAACGAACTCTGTGTTAATGGCATATTCTCAACATGCCGGCAACATGCGATAGTTCCCCGACAACGCGTCAAATGTCTGCAGTAAAAATACCGGGACACCGATAAAAAAGGAAACCGAATGTGAAAAAAGTGGCGATGGGCCCAACAGCGATAAACATATCAGCGATAAGCAGCGCCAGGCTTGCTATTCCCACATCAGGTGGAAATAATCACCATAAAAGCTGCAAAAAAGAAAAAGAACAAAACCCAAACAACTGAAAAGCACCATGGAGGAAGCTGGAGCAACTACAGGGGCCAAACAAAACCCCACAAACCCCTAGCAAGTATCAAGTAGGCCCCCGTCGACAATGTGCCCATTGGGGGCCCTCCCTACACATCACTAATCTACCAAAGAACCCATGCACATGTGCTGCACCCAGCAAAGCTGTGGGTCCATGAGCCACACTGACAATATAAGTGACACTGCATGACGATTAGCATGGCTGCAGTCCAATTATCATGACATGGTGCAGGCCATGAGATAGAGGTGACTGAGGGTGGACCACATCCGTAAAGGAGCAGGTCACACTCTGACGCATCCATGTGCACAAACAACCCCTTACGTCCAAGTTGGTCATGTTGTGGGACTTGAGTCATAGGGTACAGCCCTGCATCAGGGTGGTTCATATTTGACCCCAAATGACACCCTGTTGACTTATTGTGGACACCAATGACAGCCTTCATGTCATGTTTTTGTACACATGTGTTACACTGATGAGTGGGACTACGTACTACATTTGACACCCTGAAATAGCATTTCGAATATGTGACACCCTAAACAGCCACTCTGTACAGAGGTGACATACCCACCATCTTTTTGCCAGTCGTGAGACTGTTAGGACTTAATGTAGCACTTACATTTGTCAGAGTGATGTATTCAAACAGGGGACTGACATGCAAACAGGGAATGTGTGTTGCAATGAATATATTTGCCCATGCTGTTCATGTGGTCATTTTGTACTTTTCCATGATTGCGAAGGACAGTCACAATGTGACGTGCTCATGCGAAGAAATTGTCAATAATTGTGTACCTTCAGGCTATTCCTGATGCAGCTGCGGTGGGGTGTGGTGAACCTGTCTCATCTTCCTCATCATCGCCGGTGCATCTCGCACCTGGATCCATGGGGCATTGGTGCGCACACATATGTTGTGCATCCATCCATCATGCCTGTCTTTACATTGCTTACTAACAGCAGATATCGTATTTTAAGCAATCAAGTCTGCTGTGGCTTGCAGGCGGGAGTCTCATACTTGATAACAGTTTCCCAGTGCGTAACTTGCTGTTGCAATGTCCTTTGTCCACCCCCGCAAGGAAGTATAGATTCTTCACATTGACCTTCCATTCCAACTTTGAAAGCAGAGTTCAACAAGTTGAGCAGGCACAACGTCCTTTTATTCCAACAGAAGTGGCAGTCACTTCCGCCAGAGACACATTCAGATAGCAGGTGCCTCATACCACGAGTGACATACAGTTGCTTCTTAACACTGACCTCCCACTTCATTTTGGGGGACTATTTCACCAAATGTACAACGCATCAAAGACTACAGGCCTTGAATTCTTTTTAAATGTGTGGGATCTGGCATGGTCTGTACTTTTCCGACTATATTCAGGGTAATACCAGCTTTAATTCATTCTATATTTTCCACCGTTTTCAGAGGTTTCCCCTTCATTTTGGCGCTACAAGCTCGTGTCCTGGTGCTCCTCTTTGTGCTTTGTAATGGCTTCTCACTTTGTGACTCTGCACAGGCTGGCCCAGCTACAACTGTACCGCAATGGCTTTTGGATGCTGGCCTTTAGCAACGATTGGCGTAAGTTACGACTTAACCTTCCGCTTTGCCTATTATACTTGCGTGCAACCAGTGCTTCATTGCAAACAATGTAATTTCTCCTGGGCAATGGAACTTTGCTTATTGAACATGTGGTGTCCAATCCCTGATTTCAGCTGGTTGATGGGTCCTTTGGAGGCACATGATGCTGCTTGTTCTGTGGGTGGTCAAATGACGCTTGAGTTTTACTCGGAATCTTGGCTCAATGGGATATCTGTGCAGCTGTGCAGACTTTCCTCCAACAAAGTTTCACTGAATATCACGCAAGTTTACCAATTCTAGTTTCTAGTAATTGGATGTCATAGTTTTTTCTACCAATGACAGGGATGATCTATTGGAGGGAATTGCATCTCTTTGCATACTTACCTTCATGAATTGACTGCTTAGGTCGTCACGACTCACTTGTCCGCATTATTGACTCTTTTTTCAAAAGCTCAAAGTGCCTTTGGCTTTTCTTACGAACTTTCCATTTCTCTCCGATTTGGTATTTTGTTGTTTGGGTAGTTCCTCACTGATATTTTGAACACTGCCTGTCTTTTGACCTCTGTTTTTTTTCTTCTGTCTATGTCGTACAGTCTTACCAGGGGGAGGGTGTTATATGGGGACATGAGGCCCTTTGGGTACATTGTCGACATTGCTAAGTTATCATGAGTTTGCTTGCCCTATGCTGCTGCCTTTGCGCACGCCTCTACTAGAGTTTGTTTTCTCGACACTTTGCCTCTGCCCTGTACATGATAACAGATTGTTTTTCACATTCTCACATTTCCATTAAACTTCTGTCTGAACATAATGTGCAAGGTCCATCAACAATGTCTCTTGTTATTCTGTTCTGGTCAGTCCGTATTACCTAGGCAAAACATGTTAGCAACAGCTCCCATATGGATGAATCTTGCTTTGATATGACATGCTTGCATGTTTTTGAAACACACTTGAAGACAGCCGTTCCATGGAGCTGAGCTCTGCTGTTCCTAGGATGTAAACCTCTTTGCGTTTAGGCTTTCAGGTAGGGGGGTCAGCTAATAACGCCTAGGGATCTTCTGTTATATAACATGACTTCTTACTGCCAGTGTGAGGGAGATTAGGCCTAGGTATTTTGCCTTTTTCACAGTCTATATTGAATGACAGCTCCTTTTGTATTCTATGGTTTTGTGACAATGCTGATGATGCTAACTTAATGCATTTTGATGCTGTTCGTGGTTTGCATACTGTTTTATGAATCTGTATTGTCATAATAAACATTTTGAACTTATTTGGGGACTCTGTTTATTCCTATTGTGGACAAGTACGAGAGGGCAAAAGACTGTCTTGTTCTGCGCTGCCTGGGTGGTAGTCCGGGGCGGTTGGTCCTGGGGGTGGTGGCGGTGTGTGTTGTGGCCCTCTTGGGTCTCCAAGCTGCATGATTAGTAGCTCCATGGCATCTGTTGGTCTTCAGATGTGGCTCTGGGCTGGGCTCCCTTTCTACTGCAGGTTTTCGTCCTACTTAAGACCAGAAAAAAGCATCTCTTAAGTCCCTGCTGCTAACGTACCTTATCGCCTGTTTTTGGCCCGCATCGCTGATCTGGCTGGTCGTTGAGAATATCGCTATGTGGTGTCATTGTGAGTTTTTGGACGGGAACGCCTACTCTGCATATGATTAGCGTTAGTTGTCGCTGTCAGCCTTGGCTATGTTTTTAGCAGCAGCTATCGCGGGTAAACTGACAATATTGGCTGTTAGCGCAGGCTTGTGAATAGGGTGATGAATCTATCGCCACTTTTGTGGCAGAAAAGTGGCGCTTAGTCAGCGATGAGTCCTTGAGAATATGCCCCAAAGGGTCATATATCTACCATCTTTCCCATCAGTTCCTCACATCCTGCACTGTGGCATCCGTCAGGGGTCCAACATAGGACATTTATCATCGTTCCTACCCCATTATCATACCTGTATGCATTATTCAACCTCACATGTTACAACTATGCAGATGACAGGCAAATCATTTTAAAAATGGATGGTCGCTACAACTCAAAATGTGACACCAGCCTTTGCACCATAAATACATGATTGATGAGTAACCACCTAAAGATCAACACCACTAAGACCCAGATCATAAACCTAAGGACAATGTCAAAAATACTAGTCTCCCTCCATATGACGCCAGGAACGCAATGCCCCTCAATTAGCACCAAAGAGAAATTACAAATCTAGGGATAACCATGGATTCAGAATTATCATTGACAACACCTGTCGACATGGCAACAGAGAGCATTTAAGGTTCATAAATTCAGCAGACTCCATTGTATAGTTTCAAAAGAATATAGTTCCTTAGTTCCAATCCATTTTATAATTCATGCACCTCAGTATTCAACAAAAGAGCCAACACATGTTTTAAGGAGAATTCTCTTTGTCAAGTCTCATTTTTGTATTGTGCTTTAAATGTAAAAATGGTGGCATTTTAAAGGTGCCAATATCTTGCCCTTATTCACAATAAAGGTTTCAATTTTGTGTGGGGAATATTTTAATTGTGCAAACAACCATTGTCTATTGACACAGTTATATTTACTATGGATGGTTACTTCCTCCAAAAGAGGCAACAGGAAATCAAACAGCATCACATTCAGCACTGATCACTACTAATCCAAAATGCTAGTGCAATACTCCTTCTCCACCTTTACTCAAGAGAACATATGACTTCAATATTGCAAGCACTCCACTGGCTACCTTCAGCTAGAACAGCAATGTTCAAGGCACTCCCACACAGCCACTCACAAAATAATGTTTGAAATAGTATCACTCATTAGTAGTACACAAAGTATAGTAATTTAGCTTTTGTAGTAGCTTAGTATATATGTTTAACACTCATAAACATTTAGAAAAACTCACAATCACTAGATGCTGTCATCAGTGATGTCATTTAATATGTCATCAATGATGGTATGAGTGATATCACTGACCATATCATGAGTGATGTCATATGTGAGGTCATAAGCAGTGAATTACGGGGGCATAATTTATAGTTTGCGCCGGTAACTATAACTGCTGAATTTCACTGGTTTTGTATGACTAAAATCTGAGCCTAACTATAACGCCCCTGTAATCTTTGTTTTTTTCAGTGAATTTCCAAGGTTTTTAAATTCTATTTCCTAACTATAACGTTCTAGTAACCTTTGTTTTTTCCCAGTGAATTTTGAAGGTTTTTTAATGTTAAATAGGATGCCCAACCCATTGCATGGCGGGGAGGTGAAATGCGGGGCCTGGCAATGTGGTGCCCCCGCTGCCATCAATTGTCCAAGTCCACGACACTGCTCCCTCATACAGCTGTGTGTGGCCATTGTTCTGCCACTGCCCTTCACACCTGCCATAAACATGTAGCTTACTGCCCCATCCACCTCCTCCCTCCCCTATGCTGTCCAAGTCCATGCACCAGCATACTCCCTCCTGCCCTGCATGGCCTGATGTGCTGCCACTGTGCTCCAGTTAGCTTGATGTCCCTGCTCACTCCACCTGCCCTCTGCTGTCCTATTCTATGCCCTCATGCCTAGCCTCTGTGCATAGCTTGCTGCCCCTTCCCCTTCCCCCTGCCCTCCAATGTCTGTGTGCATGCCCCTGCTCCCTCCTTTTTGCCCACCATATTCCATGGACCTTCTGTTGCCCCTCCTATCTTCTGTGGGTTTTCTGTTGAGCTGTCACTGCCCCTCCTACCTGACTAGCATGGTCAGATGACAGCTGCCTGTCGCTGCCACATTCACACTGCCTGTCCAAGTTCCATGCCCCTATCCCATCCCTCATGTCCTCCATGGTCCATTTTGCTGCCACTCCCTTCCTCTCCTTATGCTCTGTTGTGCTGCAACTGTGCTTCTTGTCTACTTTTCCTGGTCTGTATGAAGTCCCTTCCCCACCTCCTTTTTTCTATGTCCAGCCTCTACCCCTCCTTTCTGCCCTCCATGGTCCTTTGTGCTTGCCCTCTCCCTCTTTACCATCATGGCCGTTGTGCTGCCACTAACCCTCCTGCTTGACATGCATGGTCTTCTGTGCTGCCACAGCCCCTCCCACCTGCTCTGTGTGGTAAGCTTGCGACCCCTGACCCCCTCAAACCTTCCCTCTGTTGTCTGCGTGTATGCCGTTATATGCAAACTGTTGCCATACATGGTGTGTTGTGCTTCCAGTGCCCATCCCGCCTGTCCTCCATGGTCAGCTTTCAGCTCTTGGTCTGCCTCCTTGCCCTCTGTCCCTCCTGTCTGTCTGGTATGGTCAGCTTGTTGCCCTTGCCTTTCCGCTTCCCCTCTGCTCTCGTTTGTCCATATGCACGTCCCTGTTCCTTCCCTATTGTTTTCCATGGTCCATTGTGATGCACTGATGTCCCGCTTTCCCTGTGTGGTGTATTGTGCTGCTTCAACCCCTGATTCCTGCTCTGAAAGGTCAGTTTGGTGTTCCTGCCCATCTCCCTCCTGCCCTCTGTTATCCGAGCCCATCTCCCTACCCCATTCCTCCTGCCCTCTGTGATCCAATGTACCTTACTTGCCAACATTTTGAACTTAGTAAGAGGGAGTTTTTGGAGAAACAAAATGGTAAATTGATTTCCCCCACTTAGTTACATTGAAAAAGTGGAATTTGTAGGCAAGAAACAGATTAAATAAAGCCCTTTTTGGGCTTAAAACATTGGGAGTCTCCTGCCTGCATCGGGCCTGTTGGCTTGTATGGTTGTACTGCCGCTGTCTCTTCCTTTTGCCCTCAATGGTCTTTTATATTGCCACAGCCTCTCTTACCTGTACTGCATGGTTGGCTTATTGCCCCTGCCTCCCTTTTCCCTAACCTACATGGTCCGTTGTGCTGCCACTGCCCATCCTGCCTGCCCAGCATGGTCAACTTGTTACCTCTGCACCCTTCCCAATGAGACGGTCTTATTCCCATAGAAATTATGGTTAGTGCTCTAAACAACTAAAATGAGGGCATATTATCAGAGTTCTCAAATAGAAACAACACACTTTTAAATAATTTGCTATCTTTATGTTTTTTTCATCAAGTTGATCACTTGATTATATGTTGCCCGTAAGTAAGGAAGAGGATGTGGCATTACAGCCAGAGCTGCAGACTTTGCAACTGGGGAACTAGGTTCAAGTTTCGGCATCAGCTCAACATCCTGTGATTCTGGACAAATCCCTTTAACTTCCCATGCCCAAAACCAAAATCAATGTTTCTTTGTGTAATGTAACTGATGCTCATGTAAAGCCCTCCAATACCTTCGGGTCCTCTCTGCACTATATTAAACTACTAGAAAAATTGAGTGTTTTGCACGCTTCTGTCATTGGGCTATACTTGGGCTACATTTGGGTGATATTTGTGCTATATTTAGGCTCTTTTTTTCTCTGGTGGCCATCTTGGCGGAGTCATTTGTTATGAAGCTCCTTAATCTCCTTATTTAATGATGTACTCTCAGTAGAAAATGCAGTTTTCCACTTTGATTCCATCAAGATAGCATTCAGATGTGCCGCATATTTGGCATAAATTAGAATGTCAGCACTCTAGTTGCTCTTTAGATCAGTGTAGTAAAGCTGATGATCACCAGGGAGTTAACTGGCAGTCCACTTGTTGTGTTGAAAGTGCATGTTTCAGTCTGCATGCCAAAATGTTTTAATGAAAAAGAAGAGGAAGATATTTGAGCACTCACTTAAAATATGTCCTACTTTTTTCCTACAGCACTAACCATAATTTCTATGACAAATTGAACCCCCTCATTTTGTTCCTTTATACATTAAATGTTTTTAGTTTTATTAGTTTGATTGAATCAACATGCCTTCAAGTGTGCCATTCTTTTGTCAAAAGTAAGACTGTTATCCCTCTTGTTGTTCTTTAGAACACTCTGATTAGCTGCAGCAAGACACAATGCAAACAACTGATAGGCTGCTCCTGTTTGAAGTATATGATTTTCTGAAAATGTAAGACTTCATTTTCATATGGCTGAGGAAGATAGTGTGAATTTACAGAAAATATGTTCTCCTTTTAGCTTCTGGAGCACCTTCCATAACCTCTGTGGGAAAATAATGTGAAAATAATAGCATGTCTCAAACATGATTCATGAAATCCCATCAGAAGGCTTTTTCACAGGGTAAAATTACCATAGAACACACCACAACTCCTAAAATTAGTATGTTACCATCAACAAATGATTTATATTGAAACTAAAATCTGTTATTACCCTATATACAGTCTCCTTTTTGTGACCCTCACAACCTGCAATTCACTACAATGCATTTCAATGGGGTGCTATCATGTATATTGGTCCCAAGATAGCCTACAGATTTCCCGGTTTAAGCGCTGACAGTCAATCAGATCCCACCATGCGATCTGTGCCTAGGCTTCACCCATATACAGAAATTTGGGTTTTCTTTAATATTTCCAAAACAACTGAATGGATTTAGACCAGAAAGTGGTTTTCTACGAGTGAAACCTGAGCCTGACCATATCGCCCATGTAACCTTTGTATTTGTCAGTGAATTTCTAAGGTTCTTTTAATTCCATTTCCTAACTAAAATATCCCTGTAACCTTTGATTTTTCAGTGCATATGTGCATGTGCATACATATATATATATATATATATATTACTTACTAGTGGTTGACAGTAGGCAGTTTTAGTTAGGACCATGTTTCTGTAGGAAAAACATTTTTTGACTTGGCTATAACTTTGGCGTTGTTTGACCAATCATCATGAATGATTTTTTTTTTTTTTTATTAAACCTTTTTTTTTTTTATTAGCATTGTGCAACACAGAGTCATGACATTAACAGCATCAATAATCCAATACAGTATCATTTACGGTACAGTCAGCGGACAAACATCATCGTTACAAGGGCTGGAACAGTGTAAATATATCCCCTCAACAACAAGAGGTCACTCTACCTGAATCACTCCCTCCACCCACATAGCGGGGCAAATAGTGGGGAGACCATCTCACCCCCGTATCCACGTATCGCCGCAGGCAGGGAGGAGAGCTACCTCCGGTACCACCGGCCCATGGTCGTCCTAGCCCCAACCGGTTTCCCAGCTATGGCACCCGGTAAATTAGAGTGTCATCTGTGTGTCAAGTGAGAGTGGCTCCGCTTAGCCTTCCAGTGGGCCGTCCGTGGGAGGACAGTTAGGAGCGGAGTACAGCGGGTCAAGGCCCGTCCTATCGTGTGAAATACAGTATGGCGAGAGTGGTGTAAAACGCCTATAAATGCTCACAGGCCCGGTATCGGCTCGTCATCTCCAGAGGAGTCGCTGTGGGCCGCTTGAGACATCCAGTATACCTGTAAGGGGGACCAAAAGTCACTGGGTTTGCAGCGGGCAGGTAACAGTTCTGCATAAACGCTGTGCTGGTCCTGGCAATACGTGAGATCGTCCAGCCATTCCTTAAATTTTGGTGCCCTGCCCCTCCCCCACCTGCAAGCAATCCTCCTTTTTGCAAGTAGCAGCGCTATATCCACAAATTTGCGGTCTGACTTGGGTACGGTTTTGGTATATCCCAGTAGCATCACCACCGGTTCAATGGAAAGAGGGCCATCGATCATCACCTGGAGCGCAGCATTTACCTGCTCCCAGTATTCCTGTATCACGCCACACTCCCAGGCCAGGTGGAGGAAACCCGCGCCCTCTGCACGGCATCTCGCACATCTGTCGTCTTCCGAGAGTTGAAATCGCAGCTTCCTGACTGTGGTATAATAATATCTCTGTACGAACTTATAGTGGATAATTTTCAGTCTGCAGCTAGAGGAGACTCTGGCAGTGACCGAGCAGCAATATCTCCACTGTTCGTCAGTGAGTGCAGTGGGTAGGTCTGAGTCCCAGGCAGTTCGTGCCTTGGACAGAGCAAGAGGGCGTTGCTCCCGAATGGCTGTATACAACTTCGACACCAAGTGTCTGCCGTCCGACACGAGCATGACGTGTAATGGCAACACTGTGCCCGGTTCCTCCGGGAAGCTAGGGATTATCTCCTTCATACCCTGACGGAGTCGGATGTAATAGAACACCTCCATTGGCGACGGGGGAGTAGCCCGGAAGATCTGATCCTTTGTACGGAACAGTCTCTCCTGAAACAAATCACCCCAGGTATGAAGGTGGACGCGGTTGCACATGGATCGAAATCCATTTTCCATTAAAAGCGATAGTTTCGGGTGGTACGCAAGGGGCAGCGCCGGTGAGTAGAGCATAGGGGCTCCAAGGAGTTTGGTCACTCTCCGCCATGAGTCCATGGTGCAGGTAACAGTTGTAGCAGGCGTCTCGACATCACCAACCAGGCCCATCAACATGCCCTTGAGCGGCAGCGGGTGCACGATCCAATCCTCAGCAGCAACCTGAGGCATAAAGGGAGCGGGGTTAGCCCAGTAGTAAGCATGTTGAGCCTGAGCACTGAGGTAGTACACCTCCAGATCTGGTACGTCGAATCCGCCCTGGTCATATGGCAGTGTCAAGACCTTCCAACTGAGGCGCGGTTGTTTTCCGCCCCAGAAAAGGCGAAGCAGTTCAGATCGGAGTCTTTTAAAGAAATAGGCTCCCGGGTAATAGGGTATATTTTGAAAAAGGTATAGGAAACGTGGAAGGATGACCATTTTTATCAGGGAGGCTCTGCCCGCCATCGACAGCGGTAGGGCTAACCAGCGGGTCACATTGTCGGCCAATTGGGAGATGGCTACCCCATAGTTCAGTCGAACCGTGTCCTCCTTATCGAGCGATACTACTATGCCCAAGTATTTCAAGTCAGTACTGCACCACTCTAATGGGTAATCAAGCGGGAAATGGGCTACTGAGGGCGTGAGGGGGAAGAATTGCGACATTTTCCAATTGATGTGCACTCCGGAAATGCCACCAAACAATACAAATTCTCTCAAAAGTGGGTTGAGGTGTTCTTGTGGGTGTCGCACATACAAAGTAACGTCGTCTGCATAGAGGGAAATGCCAATCTGCCTTTGATTGCAATTAAAGGCGCTGGCCTTATGTAATTGCTGGATCCTGCAAGCCAGCGGCTCAATTGCCAGGGCGAATAGCAGGGGTGACAGGGGGCAGCCCTGTCTAGTCCCCCTCATGATCGGCATCTGCGCCGACAGCCCACCGTTGACTACGACCCTGGCAACTGGAGAGGTATAAAGCAATGTCACCCAGGCGATGAACATCCGGGGGAAACCCATTCTGCTTAAGATGGCCAATAGGTAACCCCACTCAACCGAATCGAACGCCTTGGTGGCGTCTAAGAACACAGCAGCGACTGGCAGGTCTGGCGAGATGGTAGGTATGAGGGAGAACAGGGTGCGGAGGTTATGAGACGTGGCTCTCCCTGGGACAAATCCAGATTGATCCGGCAGCCCCAGGGTAGTCATAAGTAGGGACAGTCTAGTCGCGAGCACCTTTGCAAGAATCTTTGCATCGCAGTTTAGCAGCGATAAGGGCCTATAGGCATCAGTATCCGTCGGGTCTTTCCCTGGCTTGAGAAGCGAAGTGATCGCCACCTCTCTCATAGAGCCCGGCAGTATCCCCACCTCTAACGACTCTTCGAATACCTCCTTCAGTACTGGTGCCATTATGTCGATGTAGCATTTATAAAATTCGGCCGGTAGGCCGTCCAGTCCTGCAGCTTTGCCGTTACTGAGTGACATGATCGCTTCCCGGATTTCATCGATCTCGAAAGGGCATCCCAAGAATGCCCTATCGCCATCGCTCAGCCAGCACAGTGCTATGTCGTCCAGGAAATTCCCGAGCTCCACCTCACCAGTCTGCTGTGTGGTATATAGCCGTTTATAGTGCTGCAGGAAGGTTTCCTGTATCCCTTTAGAGTCCTGGTAGGTCCTGCCTGCACCATCAGAGATTTCTAATACGTGTGTGGCAAACCGCTGGTGCCTTGTGAGTGCCGCTAAGACTTTTCCCGGCCTATCTCCCTCGCAGTAACGCCTAGCCGTCCAGTATTTGCCGCGGAATTTTGCTTCCCTGGCCGCTTCCTCCTCATAAGTTGACAGTTTGGCCCTGAATGCCATCGCTAGGTAAGGGCAAGGATTACCGACCATCTCCGCCTCTAACGCCTTAAGTTCCGCTTCAAGGCTTGCTAATGTGCGTACAATGTCCCTGAGCACGCCACAGCTCTTAGATATTGTAACACCCCGCACAGTCACTTTAAAAGCTTCCCATACCGTTTCGACCTTATCAACAGACCCCTTATTCCTAGGGAAGAAGGCCTCAATTTCCTCACCAAGTTCCTGCTTAAAGACCGGATCAAGGAGGGCCGAGGGGAAGAGCCGCCACGGCGGACGTACTCTTGCATAGCCAGGCATATCCAGAACAGTCAATACAGGGCAATGGTCCGAGTAGGTGCGAGGCAGATGTTTCACCGTAACGACTCCACCAGCTAAACCTCGTGAGATAAAGCAGTAATCGATCCTGGCCCATGAGCGTGCGTGTGTGGTGAAGTGGGTGCCTTCCCTAGCTGCCGGGTGTAAATGCCTCCAGCTGTCCAATAATCCCGCCTCCGTCAGTATGCCCTGAAGCGTGTCCCTAGCTCTCGTGTTGTACTGTCCGCTACCATCTGATCTGTCCGCCCCCGGGTGTAATGAGAGGTTGAAGTCCCCCCCCCAGACTACGTGTGTGGCCTCGACCTCCAGTGCATGTCCCCATAATGTCAAGAAGAACCCAGGTGTGTCAATATTAGGTGCATAGCAATTTATAAGCATTATCACATCAGCGCCCAGTCTCCCCCAAAGGATCACGTATCTCCCCTCGTTATCCGCCCGAACTCCCAGCTTCTGGAACGCCAGTCTTTTATTGACCAAAATGACCGTACCCCTGGAATAGGTGGAATAGGAAGAAAACTCTCTCACAGTCGCCCATCTACTTGCAAACTGAGGGGCACAACGCGGGTTCAGGTGGGTTTCCTGGAGCATAGCTATCTGTACCTGGTGTCTATCTAAATATGCTAGTACATTCCTGCATTTCCGTGGGTTATTAAGGCCTCGAACATTCCAGGACAATATAGATACAGTAGTCAAGGCGTGATCACCCGTGCTCATCCCCACATCCCTGTAACCAGCAAATGCAGAGTGCCGTAGCCCTCTGCAGGCCCGCATCATGTATCACCATCCTCACTGTACAGTACCGTCGGTTCTTTCGATCATTCATGCTGATACAAACCGTAATTCCAGTCCTAACATACATGCCATGAACACCATCCGCACAATCATTTCCTCTTACAACAATTCCCACCCCAACAAACAAACATCCCCCCGTACTCCACGCACAGCAACACAAACCCCGTTCCACTAGTCCTCCCCCAACCCACTGAAGCAACCCAAACTTGCCAGTACTATGACCCCTCCCCCCACCCCAAACCCCGTACTCAATAACCATAGAAAAACCATGTGGGGAATCCCCTCCCGGGGGCAACAGAGGTACACACCCATTCACCCCAACACTTCCCTCCCGTCCCGCATGTATCATACGGGGAAGACAGAGAAGAAGGGGTGGTGCCTGGCAGTCATAAGCCCTGCAGGTTTAAGCCTATTCATTAATCCACAGCGCCGAACCCGCCGCCCCTCAATCACAGAAGACATCAATGAGTTCAGGCGTACCGCCCAAATACCAGCTGTTGCTTGCAATGTCACCTGTAATGCCACCAGATCGTGCAATCCAAGTACCAACCAATCAGCGGGGTAGATCATACCAGCATGGTCTTCAGTCTGCTGCAGGTCTATGGTGCAGGAGAGCAGCCATCCATGTCTCCTCATGTAGGATAGAACTGCCCCAGTGCAAACAGGGCATAGAGTCCAAATAAAACGCCAGCCGTTCGACCAGGGGCCAGTAAGCAAACGTTCACAGTGACCATGTCTCATCACTGCTCCCACAGGCAGACCAGGCGTTGATCAATGTAGACGGAGCGCCTACACGTCTGCTGTCGCCCATATTGTTACCCGCTCCGTTGCATATGTGCTCAATCCCAGCACCACACCAGCAGCGAAGCAGGGCACGCAGAGTCAGTTATCACACAGTGATGGATTCAAAATACCGGAAAACAACTATCTATGCCGCCACAGGTAGGGCTGGGTAGCTACAGCTCAGGTAGGGCTCAATATCCAGAACATGCACCAGTAGTTTGATAGGGCACAAGTGATCAAGTTATCATAAGGGTACCTTTAAGATTCATCGTGCTCAGCAGGATTCCCTCCTGCTACGTCCTCCTCCGCATTGCGCCTGTCCCTTCTATCAGTGCGGAGTTTCTTAACATAATCCTCAGCGTGCTGCGGGTTCGTAAAGAAATGTTGTTTGCCCTGATGGGTCACCCGGAGCCGCGCCGGGTACAGAAGTGCGTAATCCACCTGCATGTCTCTCAGTTTCTTTTTCACATCCAAGAATTTCCTCCGTTGGTCTTGCACCATGGGCGTGAAATCTGGGTATAGGGAGAACTGCACACCGTCACAGGACAAATTCCGGTGTGTTCGAGCTGCGCGTAGCGCCACATCCCGATCGCGGTAGTTAAGCAACCGGGCAATGATAGGCCGCGGTTGCGCCCCCGGCTTGGGGATCGGGCCCAAAGAGCGGTGCGCCCTTTCAATGATAAATTGATTTGAGAAGGCCTCCTTACCCACCGCAGTTAGTAGTATGCGTTCAACATAGTCCTCCATGCGTCCAGTGTTGGAGGACTCCGGAACCCCCGTGACGCGTATGTTATTGCGTCTACTCCTCGCCTCCAACTCCTCATTCTTCGCCGCTATCACTCTGAGGATATTATCCATGCGGGTGAGGCGCGTTTCATGTGTCGTGGAAGTGTCTTCCGCAGTGGAAATGCGTCGCTCTGCCTCTGACAGCCGTTCTTCGTGGACCTCCAGTTTTTGCCCGACACCATCCATCCTGGAGGACAATCGATCCACCTTATCCACAACAGTGGCGAAACCCTGTCGCATCTCTTCTATGATCAGGCGCAACTCAGGTGTCATGAGCGCAGGAGGTGGTTCGGCGCTTGATGATCCCGAGGAGCTACCGGCCCCCATCGTGCCACGTGTCGGTTTTTTGGCGGTCGTGGGTTCGAAGGACAGTTTGGGTTGTTTGGCATCGTTTTTGCCCATCGTGCCCTATCTGCGGGCGCCCAGTGGTGTCAGTGAATGAAGGAAACACACGTTCTCCTCCTTCTTCAAATTAGAGTGCTCGCTCCGATCATTCCCCACGTGGCGGCCTCTCTAGAGTCAAGGACAGCAATGTGGATAGGTAGATCAGCGGTGCCTAATATGCCTCTCGCTCCCCCTCGCATACCATCGTGGTAGATCAAGGCCACTCGGGAGCACACACGCTGGCAGGTGGGCCGCCACCCTCCGGGGCACAGCCCAGCAGTCCTCGGCAGCGGGAGCACCCGGGGTGATGAAGGGCAGTGGGGCGGGGTGAGGATTGATATGCCCCCGCAGCAGTCGCAAGAAGGACACCACCGACGTTTTCTAACGGTCGCCGGTTTCGCCCCAGGCCGCTATATCTGGATGCAGCGGTTTCGCTTATGTGTCCCGGGGGATCAGCGGGGAGACGCGTAGTGTGGTCGGGGAGGCTGCCAGTGCCCCTCGTAGAGTCTAAGTGAAGGATGCTCCCTCCTGTCCGCTGTCACAGTAAGGGCACTGGTGCAGTGAACAGCCTCTCCCCCTTTTGCAACGTCCCTGGGGGGTGAGACTCACCTCCGCTTGCCGCCGGTGATCCCTCAGCAGGCCGCCCGCCTTTCAGGCCGAGTTACGCGACCTCGAGGCCTGGCCGCCTCGTGGGAAGTCGCGGTCTCTCGTTGCACAGCGCCCGGTCCGTCTCAGCAGCTCTCCGCAGCGGCGCCTCCCGGGGAATGTTCACAGCGGACCTCGGATCTCCACCGGATTTGAACAGGCTCTGCAGCTCAGGTGTGACTAGCATCGGCGCTGTTTTCAGGCGTCAATCTGCAGGTGAAGCGGATAAATGTAGGATGTTTCTGGCCAGGCAGCCAGAGCCTCACAGAAGTGCGGCCATTAGCTCGTGCGCCCTCTAGCGCCCCCCCAATCATCATGAATGTTTCCAAAAAAGTGTCAAGGCGGGTTCTATTGATATGGAAAGTTTGGGGGTTATCCATGCAGTGGGGAACGAGAATTTGGGGCGTGAAATAGGGTTGCATTTGTAATGGTAATTCCCATAGTAACCTTTAGCCTCACCTACAACCTGAACCACTGATCAGATTTCACCGAATTTGGCAGGGAAGTAGATGTCGGTTCAAGGAAGTGCCTTTGGCTTATTTGGAGTAAATCTGTTCAGTAGTTGTTGAGAAATTTAAGTTTAAAATTATAATGATAGGAGTAAATCTGTTCAGTAGTTGTTGAGAAATTTAAGTTTAAAATTATAGTGATATCTCTGGCCATAGATATTTTGCTGAGGTTTTGCAATGAATCACAAATGCCTGTGCCAATGGGAATGTTCTGATTGGCTGGACGCTACCTGAACAGAGAGTTGCGGGCACCGTTTGATCTATCAGGAACAGTTCCCCAGGCTAAAAATTTGTGTGAAGCCCACATAAGGGGTCAGGGTGGAGATACTCTGACCCATGGTTGAGAAATGCCTGTGTTAGTGACACAAGTTATATGTCGAAAATAGATTTTTTTAATTGCCCCGAATATTCACAACGATGGCACGACCGCCAGCGTGGCCCCCATATACCACCACGGGGAGAACATGACTATCAACGTCGTCATGAATATTGGTGGGAATATAAAAAAATATATATCAGTAAATCATTAAACGGCATTGTTCTAGAGATATTGAGATTCTTATAAATGTTTTTATAGAGTTATTTGGATAGTGAGTTATCTACTGAAATGGCTAGAATAATTATATATTTATAATTTTTGAATGTGGGGTTGGCTTTAGAATGTCTACTTTTGTTTTGCGTTTTCGTGACGTTTCCGAGGGGGTGGGGGGGGGGTGGGGGGGGGGAGATTGTGATATCCAACGTCATCGTAATCTCCGGAGTCACAGTAAAAATATAAAATAATTTTTAGAGTAGGTTTTTATAGAAACTCTCCAGAAAAACATGAGTTTAGAAACTACTGTGAGAAACCCCTTGTGTGTAAAATATTGTACTATGTGTATATATATGTATTTTAGACTTTATGCAAAAGGTGATGTCGTCGCTGTGAACGACGTCACTGTGACATCCTGAATAACCAGGAAAACGGAAAATAGTGCAAAGTTCAGAATGGCTTTTTTTACATATTATTTTTGCATGTGTTGGTAGCCATTGAATGACTGCTTTTGTTTTATGCTTTTGCAATGTGTCTGGGGGGAATCACGATTAACGACGTCATTGTGGTGTCTGGAGTCACTGCAAAAACGGAAAATAGGTTTTGGAGATGGTTGTTCTAGAAATACACTAGAAAAACATATGTTTGAAGTCTTCAGTAATAAACCCCTTGTGTGTAAAATACTGTAATATATGTGCATATATGTGTTTTCACTTTATTGAAAAGGTGCGATCGTCGCAATTAACAACGTCATTGTGATGTCCCGAATAACCGTGAAAATTAAAAATAGGTCTGAAAGATGGTTTTTAAAGGACTTAGTAGAAAAATATGGGTTTAAACATCCTTTGAAAGAAGTATGTATATAGTAATATGTGTAGGACAACGGATTTTTTTTGGCATATTATTTTTGGATGTGTTGGTGGTCATTGAATGTCCGCTTTTGCTTTCAATTTTCACGATATGTCCATGGGGATCACAACGTCATCGCAAATATAAAAAATTTAAAGAAAAAAAACATTCCTTATTAATCCACTGAAGAAAATACAAGCTTATAAATAAACCCCTTAAAGAGCCATTTGAGATAGAAAATACAATTTAAAAAACGTAAAAGTTCAATTTCAAAGTTCATAGGTTACATAGATGTTATAGTGGGGAGATAGAATTTGAAAAACCTTAGAAATTCACTGAAAAAACAAAAGTGGCGGATGTTATAGTGAGAATTTAGCATTTAAAAAACTTTAGAAATTCACTGAAAAAAACTCAAAGGTTACAGGGGCATTATAGTTAGGAAATAGAATTAAAAAAACCTTAGAAAGTTGTGAAAAACCAAAGGCTGCAGGGATGTTATAGTTAGGCTGATATTTCACTCGTACAAAACCAGTGAAATTCAGAAGTTACATTTAGCTGAGCTAACTATAACTCACGCCCCTGCAATGCACTGCATATGACCTCACATATTACATCACTGATGACATGGTCAGTGACTTCACTCATGACATCACTGATGACATCTCAAATGACATCACTGATGGCATCATCCACATAATCTCTGATGCACCCCTCATACCCCATATAACCATTCATACATCCACTCAAACTTCCACATTATCATTCTCAAAACCATTAACACACCCATACCAGTACTTACACATTCACTCTCGGATTCATAGGTCTACACACAAATCCACTCAGTCACCCATACACCAACTCAATCACTAATACAGCCACTGATATATCCATTCATACACCCATACAGTCATGCACACTCTGTCAGTCACTAATAGAGCTACTTACACACCTACTCACTCACTTAGAGAATCACTCCCATAGCCATTTACTCACCAGGTGAATATGTCAGTGATAACAATAATGTTTTGAACTCAAAATACCACAGGAATTCACCAGTTATAATTAGCAGAGCTTGTTTTAACTTGCATTCCGCCATGCACTGCTTATGATCTCACATATAACATCACCCATGGCATGTTCTATAACATCATTTATGAAATTACTGATGACATCTCAAATGACATCATTAACGACATCACTGATGACATCATCCAATGAGTGTGCTAGTTTACTTGATAGTTTATATAGTGGTGGGTAACTACCATATTGCATATTACTTTTCTACCTAATTGTTTGCAGCCTGTGTCCAGCTAATGGGTGTAAGTGTTCACAAAACGCATGTGCTTCTAACGCATCATAGGTGTGTAGTAGAATTGAACATGTTATAAATCTTTGTATTGAAGAATAACTCTGGATGCAGATAACAGTTGACGACTTCTGCAAGTATGTGCCACACACGTTTTTTGGTTCTGTAGAAAAAGTTTCCAATGGGACAAAGATTCTACGTTAAAGATACTAAGTATTGTAAGCAACCTAGAGTTATTAGACAGAATCATCATAGCATGACAATTTCTACATAACATTGAAGACTGTGTGCATCAGGTACTAACCCATGTACATGTGCTTGTTTAGCTTCAAAAGATGTGCAATCCGTAAAGTTTTCACCACAATCTGAAGGCTGCAGGCAGTATGATCTTTAGCACCTTCAGACCTTGGAATTATGTTTTTGTATACACTGTTCTAAATAGATACTTTTTAATTACTCTGTGGTCTATTTCTCATAAGAGTTTCAGTGTCTGCAAACAGTGTGGTACAGAGTAAACTATCTCCATAGAGTAAACATTGCTTATAGTACCCACTTTTCTACTCATATCACCTCCCTTCCAAGGGCATGTGTGTGTATAACATGAGACTTTGAAAAATGCACTTTATTGGATTTTTCAAAGAAATCACAAATTACCATCAACTTGAGAGTGACGGTAATTTGTGATTCCTATTTGTGAAATCGCAAATATTTACTGCTTAATGCATTGCATTTAAGGAATCGTAATTTGTGTTTGCTTAAATGCAATCATAATTTAAGTAATTGCACATTTTGTGATTACTTAATTTGCAATTTTTGCATTTGGGATGATGCATCCCAAAATGCAAAAATACCTGTCGCAAAGGGGCAGATTCTGCGAATCTGCCCATTTAGGACCGGTTTTTAAGTTGATGCATGTGGCCCATAATATCTACTATATTTAAAATCCTACATATTTAACAACTAAACAATTAAATATTAACAATTTATAAAGTACAGCTTAGAATTGTAATACCTTCCCACTATATGTCCCTAAAAAAACAAGTCACTACTGAAATATCATTTACTCTACCAATGCAGGTGACCTTAGCTACATACTATGATTGCTTATTTACCCATCCCATCAGATCTCGCTGCCATTTCTCTCTCTATCCATGTCTGCTCAGAACCATGAACATTTAAATAAAACACCCAGAGTGGACAAACCAGTGCAATAGCCAGCTAAGTGGACCATGATCATGAGAAACTTTCTAAAGTGACCTGCAGAACACCTTGAATGTTCCCGTGTATTGAAAACTATAAATTGTGTGTTCATTCACCACAGTGCTAAGTGCAGCAACCCATAACACAATATTTTCACCTCAGTGATCATTACACACAGATTGGAAACACTTACCACATAGGATCAAAAGCAAAGACAACACCCTTCCAACCCCAAACCCTCCATAGAATGTCATGCTGCAAGAGCTATATAAATGATGCAAGACAATGCAATACATTCCGCTTTTAAGTTGGAGAATTTTTACTTGTCCCAATAAGTAGTAAGCATTGGCAAAGCCAATCGGTTGTGCCCCTTCAAAGAAAATGCTGCAGGAAAGTAAAGTGAAACTACAATCAGACCTTTTACTGCGTAGTTGTGGAATTCAGGGCTTTGGAGAAGTGTGTTCCTAGTACCTTCTACTGAAAGAATAGGTTCAATAAAAAATATATAACTAAAATCGTTATGAGACTCCTGTGTCCTATCCACCAGTGTTAGTTCAAATAACACAAGAGTGTTGAGAGATCCGTTAAGTCCGTGGGTCAGCAATGGATTCATAACTGGTGTGGAAATTGGTGTGGAAATCCTAGCAAAATACATCAGAGTTTTGGCAGAAGCACAGGTGAATAAAAAGTTCTAAGAATCAATGATTAGTGTGTTAAAACAGACCTTACCCTTGCAAACTTAATTATACTGGTGGCAAGATCCGTTGCCACTACTGCTTATGAAAAATTAAAGGACTTAAAAGAGCATAATGCATCTACCTGAACAGTGCACATAGGATACAACAGTGTAATAAGCAGACATCACACTGCAGCCTCTGTCCAGAAGGCTGTTCCTCACATTACCCCCACACCCATGTCACCAAGTCAGGTAACCTGGCTAGTAAAAGGGAGCTAGGTGCACGTGCCCAGGCTTCACTTATACCCAGAACCTCCGCGTGTTGTCATTGTTTCATCATCAGGCAGGTCTGGGGCCCACAGTGCCACATTGGTGATGAAGCAGACACACCCTGGCTGTTACTTGGTCCTGCCCATGAAATGTGAATCAAGATGCAGCTCCCGCCCATTCTTAATTCTCTAGCCTTCGGGCTATCCAGTCCAGAGACAGGAAAGCCTTTTCTTTGTGTTGGTGGAGAAAGAACCAGTGCAGCACAAGCAGGCCTGCAAATGAAGATCTGTGCAGGCTGATGTGGCCTTGTGAGAAATGAGCCCCATTACCTGCTCCAAAAATCTCCCTTGCCTGGGAGTATACTGCCTACTGAAACACTACATAAGCATGGAGAAGGAAAGAAAAGATTATTGGTAAAGATCGACTCGCAGCCAGCAGAAGCCTGTAGTGAAGCCATGCATTGAGGATCACCTTCAATCAGTGAAAAGAAGCCACCTGAATTCCCACCTGACTGCTGAAAAAGGAAGAAACCGAAATAGTCTACTGACCCTACACATGAGGCCTGCGCCTGCTCCTTGCAGCTCGCCTCTGCTCCCTATGTCAGCTGCTTGGAGAAGGCAATCAATGCCTTTTCTAACAGGCAAAAGGGAGCTGAAACACAAGTCAGGATGCCGAATGCCATTACACGTTCACAGCTTATCCAGTTTTCATTTTATCTTTGGATCAACATACGTGCTCGTGTGCATGCATACCTGCATGTTTGTGAATATAGGTATATTGACCAATATTGTGCCTTCCGTATCCCTTCAGGGCCATTACAGTTTTTTATTCTTCCAAGGTTAATGAAAGTTCATTATCAAGAACGTTTTGCAAGTCCCCCATAACCATTTTTTTTTTAGATATGATTGTAATATTTGTGGAGGTATACAACCTTTACAACGCAACTTTTACCACGCAGTGCCTTTACGACGCAACTTTTACAACGCAAACCATTACAACGCATTGCGCTGGGGGGCGCTCTAGGATAGGGAATGGGTTTAATTTACTGTCCAACACCTTCCCTACTATCCACGGGGACTGGAGTTGGAATAGTAAATTAAACTATTCACTATCGAGCGCCCCAAAGCACTATGCGTTGTAATGGTATGCATTGTAAAACTCGCGTTGTAAAAGCATGCGATGTAAAAGCATGTGTTGTAATGTCATACATCCATTTGTGGAAGACTATGTACAGTTGGTTGTGTTTGGAACATGGGTGGAGTTAAGAGGCATTTCGAAGAATGTGTAAGGACATCCAACTTTGCTCTCCTGGCTATTGGGACAACCTACATTGAAAAAGCTCTGCCCTTTCTTGAAGAGGGGTACTGGACCACAGCCTAAAGAGAAGAGCCTGCCCGGAAAGAGATGGAAAGCCCAGCTGAAAATGACCTGTGGGAGATGTTGTGATCGTGAAGCCTATTCCGCTCCAGAGCAGAAGGTTGTCAAAGTGCTGTGCAAGGAAAATACATGTGTCTGCATCACTCAGGAACCAAGGGAAGGATTGCCACCAGCATCACTGTTTGATGGCCCTCTTGTGTCTATGACTCTGCTAGCATGTCGAGTAGACCAGTGCCTGTCCCTCTTTGCCTCCAGGAGCCTTGGCAACCTTCTTCGTTGCATCTCCTGGCCTGGAGAGATAAAATAGTTAATTAGGTGAGGCAACACTGAGTATAAAACTGCAAACCTCTTCTAAATCATTGGCTAGATTGCAGAGATATACTTATTTAACCTTCTGTGCGTTTTTGAACCCCTCAGCTGATGAAGATGTAACTACCTTACATTTAGGCTCCAGAGGTGAGAACAATCCAGCTGCAATTGTTCCTGATTAGTTCCTGAGAAGACATAGTAGTGCCATGCCAAACTGAGTAATACTGTAAATCTGGAAGAACTTTCTTCATGAAACTCAGCCAATGTGGAATCGAAACTCAACTGCGCTGAATGAATACTGGTTTGCTCAGAAAAGTTCAAATGAGCGATCTTTTAAGCAGGAGCACCAAGGCATCTTCTACATGAATGGTTACCTATGAGAGTAGTGTCCTACTTCAGCTTTCAAAAATCATGAACACGGTGCTTAATTCCAGCAGGTGTTTTCCGGTACTCAGCACTGGCACTTAATTGTCGGCACTGGATTTATGATAGTATTCCACAAAGTGGCACTGTTTGATTAATTTGAAGATAACCACTAAAACAGTTGTTTATTACTTCAATATACATAAAAAATGACCAGTACCTGCTGCCCAAGCCACTCGTACAGCAACAGGGGCATGGAATAGTCTGAATTATCATACTTGTAGAGTCTAATGGTTAGGAGTCATTTTGGTACTGTCACTGGCAGCATTTAAACGAGCAATGGGTGATGCAAGTCACCGTAGCCTCCTGAAGAGGGCCCTGGCACTTATGTTTTTAACAAATTAAGCACTGCATGAACGTCACCACTTCCTGGAACACACCGTACATTTTTCAGATGTTCATTCAATTTTACTTTGTTCTTTTGGCATACACCATCATTAGCAATAAGTCATAAATATTATTGTATGTTGCAATATACTAGTCTCGAGACTTCCTATTGGTTAAACTCCATATTCAATAGCCATGCACTGTGACGAGCAAGTAATTGATGTTCTTACATCATTCCAGTGTGATTTTGAAATATTCGCTTTATAGTCAAGAAACGTTAACTTTCATATTTACCATTTAGGATTACTATGACCAGGGCAAATGGAATGATGTGGCAGGGGAGGGCCAATTTATGTGGCAGGGTTCAGTAAAGAAAAGACACATTATGCAGCATACTGCAACACGTTTTGTAATAGTACTATGTCATTATTTTGTCATTTTCAAACTTGTTAACTACGTCTGACTTTGCTTGAATCTCACTAGTATCAGTTTAACACAAAGATATAGCAATAAGCAACACAAATGTAACTAGTCAGCCTTTGCAAAAGGCCATCCACTGCAATGCGTGTTGCTGCATGTTTGGTAAATTTTGAACCGTTTGAACTAGAAACATTTTTTTTTTTACTCTGCAGATTTTGCGCAGATGTTGGATTGTGTGGCAAACATGGCAAATCCATACTTATGGAAAATCACCACTGCCACACAATTGCATAAATCCCATAGTCCTACCTATAATATAAGAGCACTCTCAAATTCACTGTTCATGCATTTAGGTCATGGCCTGTAACTAAAAGCCATGCCTATGCTATTTCCTGGGTCTGGTGTTGATGGATTTGATAATCCAGTCTTGGGCAATAATCTTGAGTAGCTAGACCAGGTGTTTACATTTTTCAGCTTTCTTTAATTGATACCATTTGGTGACATTCAGTCTGCACTTTACCTGTTAAAGGCATTCTGCATGTTATGCAGGTTTGCAGACCACATAAAAGCCTATGAATAGTCTGAGAAATAGAAGAAATTAAATGTAAAGAGACGATACAGATAAGAAGGCAAAAGACTGAAAAGAGAAAAATACCTATGGAAAAGAGCTACACAGAACAAGGAAGCAAAAGAAGGAACATGAATGAGGCGATTGATGAGAGGGAGGATAAAGCAGGCAAACACAGACATAAAAAAGGGAAACAAATAAGAATAAGACAAATAATGAATTGGGAGGAGGGGGCAAGAAAAAAGAAGTAGAAGTTACCAAGTGACAAGAAATGGTGAGTTGAGTTATCAAGGAGTCTTGCTGGCCCTATCTATTGTGCCCACTGCTTTGCCTGCTGCAAGACAGTAGAACCTAGTAGGTCTGCAAATCACTCTTTTCCCCACACTAATTGCCCCTGGTTATCCGGAGCCTTTTGTCAATTCCATTTCAGATTCAGCCCCATCAATCTTGTTACATACACGCATTATATAATCTGTACAAATTCTAGAGATTTAAGATGAAGATGAGCTTGAGCATCGCTGCCAAATAGGTTCACAAAATGTATTACCATTAAGTATTTTACTCCAGCTACCTGTGCTTCTGAGTATGTTGCAAGTTTCGGTATTGATTCTGTGTTGTGCTGGCACTTTGGAGAATCACATTTCATGCTCCGTTTTTGTCTTTCATAAAAATTTCGAACAATCCATATATTTTCACATTTTCAAACAGAAGGTCAACTTTTCAATATTCTGTGTGTTATCAATCCCCAACATGAAGCATTCTTACCACGGATTGCAAGAGAGTTGATTAATTTACTAACTTTTGTCCTGCAAATAATGTGTTGGTATTGTGTTCTGGTGAGTGCAGCATGAAAAGAACAATAACTGCAAAATTGTGCATAAGCAGTGTCATTTTTGCAAAGCTTACTTTGGTGGTGGGCACCCAAATATTTTGAAGTGCTTTTTTTAGACTGATTAGGTTGAGACTAAAGGATATGGAGGAGTACATTATAGAAGGCACCAGTAGCTGCTGTTTGTCTCAGAAACTGAAACCCCAAATTCTATATTTTACAAAGTCTAAGGATTTAATATACATTTTTCTGGAGCGGCTGACACAATTGATCATCTTGGGCCTGCAGGGTGAGTTGGCAATTAAGCAGACCACACACAGTATCAATAAGGAGCGTGGATATTCCTGATTGAGGTGAACTAAAGGCAGGACACTTGTGGCTTCTGTACTCCTCAGCACTGATTAGCCGCTATTGGCATCCTTACACTGCGTGCAACGCTCTGCTCCCTGAGAGGTAGGGATATCAAATAACTTGCTCGGGGTGCGGGCCAGCCATATTGGTGGGGATGGTTAAGAAAGCTCCCAAGCAGAAATTAATGCAGTTTGTCAAGCCCAGCGTTCCTGCTGCATCAGCGGACACCAACATGGCGGAGAGTGGCATCTAGAAGACACGTGCAGCGGAGGCCCCTCCCTGCTCAGATGCCATCATGGCAGAACTGCGGGCAGGCTTCTGTTCCCCAGACGGCCGGTTCGACTCTCAAGAGAAGAGACTAGATGCTGTGGGAGCCAGTCTGGACATGCACGATCGTCGACTAGACACAGCGGAAGGAAGAGTCTCTGATCTCGAAGACGGAGCCGTGCAATCCGTGAAAAAGCTGGACCGTATGGATTTTTTTTTAAGTCTATAGCTATGAAAAATGAAGACTTGAAAGAGAGGAGTCGATGTAATAACCTTCGTATTCTTGGAATTGCCAAGTCCACTAACACTGGCAGAATGGACCACTTTGTAGAAACATTGCTTATGGATTTGTTTGGTAAAGAAGCGTTCACAACCATGTTTCTGATTGAGAGAGCTCACCTTTCATTGGGCCCCCATCCTAATACGGGCGCTCCCCCCAGACCGATCATCGCCCGCCTGTTGAACGTTCGAGAACGCAACACGACGCTAAAACTATTGTGTGAGATAGTAACTTTGTACTGGCAGGGTTCAACAGTATCGATTTTCCCTGACTTTACTGCGATAGTACAAGTGGCATGGAGGAAGTTCGTGGGAGTGAAAGCCACATTGAGAAACCTGGGACTGAGGTACAGCATGCCCCACCCTGCCTGATTGAGAGTGGACGTTGCTGGGAAGACTTGTGTGTTTGATACACCTACAGCGGCCCAAGAATTCTGTCGGGACTGTAAACGAGCTGGGGGCTCTCAGCTTGGGCCTTTGGCTGGCTACTCTCCTCCACGGAGTGGTTCATCGGCCAGCGTGGAGTTGTTTACCTCGGACTGATTGGTGTAAATTCATCTCAAACTGGTGGGATACTATTTTGCTTTCATTGTGTGCCTATTGAGCGCATAGTTTTACAGTTTAACAATAGTTGTATATTGTACACATCAGGTGGATCGTCAAGGCGTTGCCTCTCCCCCAGGTGTTTATCACCTTTGATTGGTTCACTGGTTGGATGGCATATGAGTGATTATTATTCCTCATCATGTTGGGAGAGTAATTATGCATGTTCCTTTTTTGATATGGGGTTAAGTCCCTGCGTTGGAGTAAGCAGGGATGGGTGGGAGGAGGGGGAGATTTATATGCTGTACCATGTCTTTTATATTATCTGTTCATAAGGTACGTAGCTCTTCGCAATGCACACTTACATGCAGGGTTCGACACTTATCCTGATGGCACATGATGACTTGTCCATGCACACCGACTTGTCACTCCTTACTTGGAATGTCAGAGGATTAAACAACACCAGAAAAGGCAAACAAGTACTTGCTTATTTGCAGAGACATCAGAAAGGGGTAGCAATCTTTCAGTAAACCACACTTATCCAAAGCCACGGCGGCGTCCTATGCTACGCCCTGGGGCCCTCATAGATACTTTGCTAATTATAACTCTTACGCCAGAGGTACGGCGGTGCTCATACACAAACAACTTTCTTTCCAACACTCCATAACACGTATTGACAGTAAGGGCTGCTATGTGATTGTGGTGGGACACCTTATGGAGCACAAAATTGTGCTTGTTTGCTTATATGCCCCTAAAGTGGACGATCCAGACTTTTTTAGGGCTCTTCACTTGCAACTCCTTCAATTAGACACAGATCACATATGTATGGGGGTAGACTACAATCTCTCATTAGATCCAACTAGGGATGGTACATCAGCATCATCTGACACTAAGCCCAGCGCGTATTGTGCGTTGATAGAACTATGCGAGGACCTAGGCTTACTAGATGTGTGGAGTCACTGTCGCCTGGAGAACGGGCGTACACACACTACTCCACTCCGCACCATACCTGGACGTGGTAAGATTATTGGGTAGTTTCCCACACATTAGCCGCCTGGTTTAAGACGGCCCTACATTTGCCCAGAACATTCTCAGATTACTCACCTGTGGTCTTGACACTCCGGTTCACGAGGCCCGAGGGAAGTGGGAGGCAGTGGAGATTCCGTGGTCAGGCATTGCTTGACAGCGTGTTTCAAGAAGAGCTTCGAGAAGCGATAATTGAGTATTTTGACATAAACACCGGTTCGGTCTCATCATGGGCTATGCTCTGGGAAGCCTTCAAGCATGCATGGGAGGGGTTTGTATCTCTAAACATGCAGGGGTCCTGCGGGATCTCAGGACAACACCTGAACGTATAGCTGCTATTACTAATATGCCTGTCCCTAAAACCCAATTCGAGGTATGCGCTTTCATTGGCATAACTTCTTATTGTCGGCACTGGATCCCTAACTATTCCTTACTAACAAAACCCCTTTTTTACCTGACCACCAAAGACGTGCATGAACGCTTGCCTTGGATATCTGCATGCCAGCAAGCTTTCGAGCAATTGAAGGTTGCCCTTTGCTCTGCTCCGGTGCTTGGTACTCCTGATTACCAGAAGCACTTTGTGCTCTACGTACATGAGGCGGATGGTTGCGTGCTTTCTGTTCAAACACAGGGTTTTGGTGGTAAGCAAAGACCCTGCGCTTTTTTTTCTGCTATGCTGGACAACGTCGCCAGAGCTCTCCCGAGCTGCCTGAGAGCTGCCGCGACGGTGGCAGTTTCTGTCAAACAATCAGCAGGGGTCGTTCTTGGTACTGATCTCACAATAATGGTGCCTCATGCTGTGGATACGCTATTGAATATGACAAAGATGCAGCACCTTACTAGTGCGCTTCTGACTGGATATGAACTAACTTTGTTTGCACCGCACATTATCATCAAACGATATGTCACTCTGAACCCAGCCACGTTACTACCTCTCCCTTTGGGAGAAAAGGACAATGATGTCCATGATTGTTTATTTCAGGCTGAGGAAGAAACAAAAGGACAGGTTGACCTGACTGATGTTCTCTTATCTGACCCCCGAGGGGAACTATGTGTTGATGGCTCTTGTTTCAAACTACCAGATGGCACTACCACTGCAGCCTATGCAATCACAACATTACACACTGTAGTTAAGACATCCCGTATCCCATATCAATCGGCCCAAGCTGCAGAGTTGATTGCCATCCTTAGGGTCTGTGAGTTGAGTGAGGGACTGACTGTTAATGTCTACACCAACAGGCAGTACGCCTTTGGGGTGGCCCATAATTTTGGGCGCCTCTGGGTGGAGAGAGGATTCTTAACCTCGCACAGGTTGCGAATACAGAACAGCCCATTGATACATAGATTACTGTCCGCATTGACACTTGCCGATAAGTTGGCAATAATGAAATGTAGCACTCACACAGCCATTACAGATGATGTTGGGAAGGGAAATGCTTTTGCAGACCAAACAGCTAAGGAGAAATCTCAATCAAAGATAAAAAAAAGATGTTTGTGGCAGGTCTCGCTAGGTGGGTTCCAGACAATGGCATATTCAAGGGCACATTGGAAAATGTCATGGAAATACAGAGCGAGGCGACTGTAGATGAACTGGCAATATGGGAGGAGAGGACAGGGCGTTTGGATGAGGATGGGAGTTGGACTGACTTATCTGGCAAGCAGAGGTGGATGCTGCCCAATGCGTATGTGCTCCCTGTTTTTACCATGGCCCACGGCCCAGCATGTATTTGTGCCAAAGGAATATGTAAGCTACTAGACTCAGTATGGCAGAATGATAACATCTCTAAGGTAGCCACACATTTAGTGAAACACTGCATTATTTGCTTAAAACATAATCCTGGGAAAGGTACTCCTTCACCCGCAGGCAACTTTGCACCGCCTTCCTTCCCTTTCGAGGTTCTCCAGATGGATTTCATCGAAATGGAACAAGTTAACAATTTGAAATTTGTGCTAGTAGTGATTTGTGCATTCAGTAAATGGATTGAGGCTTACCCCACTAAGAAGAATACAGCTATGGTGACGGCGAAGGCACTCCTAAAAGAGTTCTTCCCACGCTATGGATTGCCACATGTGATTTGGAGTGACAATGGAAGTCAATTCAAAAGTGATTGAATTGGTGTGCAAAGGCTTGCATATTAAGCAGAAATTTCATGCAGAGAACCACCCCCAGTCAGCATACCTGGTAGAGAAGTACAATGGTACTCTCAAACTGAAGTTAGCGAAGATCCACGTCACGTCAAACAGATCCCTCTCCCACTGCCCTATGATTGGTGGGTTATCAACGGCATCGCTGACCAGGAAGGAGAGCGGGTGCCCCGCTTCATCCCCTTCTCTGATGCCCGATTGAGGTGGGCGCACACAGATTAAGAGAGTGATGCAGCCTTGTTGGAGGCAGTCCCACCAGAGATATGGGCCGCCCCAGCTAACCCTGTTCCCAATACATCAGAATCTGAGTCTCAATGCCCATCGAACCCTGAGTTTCAACCCCTTTTTGTTGACGAGTCAGTGCCTGGAGTCAACAGGTACAACTTGCAGCCCCAAAAGAAGGACGGTGCACCAGCAGTACAGTCCAGGAGTTAGGGAAGGACTTGAGTTTAGGGTGTAGGTGCCGTGCCTAAGGTGCCTGTATTAGATTAGAGTGAACTACACTGGTGCACTGCCCTGGACACTGGACAGGATCATTGAGGGTACTTTCCCAGGTGGGAGCATGCCCTATCCTGAAAGTAGAGGATTTGTTTTCAGCAAGGGATGCAATTGCGCAGCTCCTCCGTGGGAGTGCTTCATAGCACCGCCTTTGATGAACAATAGGAGACTACCAATGAGGCTCTAAATGACATTGGGTGACTTGTGCCCCTCTGGTCAATTGTATTCTGGTGGCTCAATTCCTACGGTTTCTTTTCTATGTACCCATTCGGTCGTGAAGTCATGAAGGAGGAAAAGCCTCCAGTGGCCCCTCCATTACAGCTGAATGGTCCTGTGTAGTCTAGTTGGTCCATGGGGAGTAAGGTAATAGTGGTAGTAGTCATCCTCATAGTAACGCTCACACTATTTGGGGTGGTTTGGTATTTAGAAGAGCACACTTTGATAGGCACTACCCCGGCTCCTCCTGAGCACGTGTTCATTACATTGGCCCCGCATAAAGAGAGGATTAGGCAAACCTATGTTGAGAATGCATTTTTACAGATGCTCCATCAGGTACACAGTACAACTAATGCCAAAAATTGTTGGGTTTGTGGGTTACTCCCCTCCGCTATGCACAAGAATTATTTGCTGGTATCATTGCCCCTGTCATATTTAGGTAGCTGTGAGGCCTGGTTTCAGTTGCTCTCTATGGTATACATGCACTATTATGCTGATGCTGTGAAAATGGTGAATCTGATTATGAAGCAGTATTGGAGTATATAGTGGTAAATCAGGCTATACGCCTGGAGTAGATGGCAAGGAGGGTACCCTGCATCCCAAAGCTTGTATGAATCTGTTCGAAGCTAATGAGAATGTCACTTGGTTACAAAATGAAATGCTGGATTTCCAAGGATTTAATGTCACAGAATACTTTAGATGATCCGGGAACGAAATATCACTGAAGACAAAGCCATGCCCATCCCAACAGCTAGTTTCTGTGTTGTAGGTTCAGGGAACATTCCTGTAGGATAGAGTAGTTGTAACTACACATACCGAATGAACACTACTAGTAGCCCACCTTTGCTCACACCTCCGAATGTATACTTCATCTGTGGAGAACAGGCTTATTAAACATGGCTTCCCAGAGGGTGGGTTGGTCAGTGCTATGTTTCTTTCCTCTTACCTCCCATTTACGTTGTTCCGTCTAATTGTCATAAGGACCATAGACTACAGCGTGGGGACCTCCATTTGCATCGATTTAAGAGAGTTGTCAATCCAGACGATATTGATCAGACAGATACCTCCCTACAACAATTTACTGACATAATGAAGAGCATTGTGCCGTTCTGGGGTCCCATGTTCAATAGCCGTAATATTTGCCGCCTTGCCAGAGTAGTTGATGGAGTTAATAATACTACTGCAGGTATACTGACTAATATTACAGTTGAGCTTCAGGCTACAAGGCTCGTTGCTCTTCAAAAATGGATGGTTTTAGACGTCATTCTTGCTGATAGGGGTGGAGCATGCCGCCTCATCGGCAGCAGTTGCTGCGTTTACATTCCCTATAACGCCCCTAATATATGCTCTGCAATTCAGAAATTGCACAGACTTGCTTCAGACATCCATCAGTATAATGGTTCATGGTACTTCACAGGGTGGCTTTGGGGTCTACTGACATCATGGGGTTGGAAGATATTACTTGTCCTAGCAGAAATTTCAGGTATCATCTTTACATGTTGCCTATGTATAAATTGCCTCCCAGCATGTTGCACCTATTGTGTGAGC
Organism: Lissotriton helveticus; assembly: GCF_964261635.1. Lineage (NCBI taxonomy): Eukaryota > Metazoa > Chordata > Amphibia > Caudata > Salamandridae > Lissotriton > Lissotriton helveticus. The sequence goes on from NC_136068.1 coordinate 769,666,836, forward strand.
AAGATCACCCCTACCCCTAAATTGTCAGGATGTGATAACTAGAGCCCTACTACGATGATGCAGGATATCCAAGATATAATGCTCATTGACGAGGGCATTTTTGTGTAGTAAGTGGATTTTAATACTAAGTGTGTTGCTTTATTCTCCCTTGTAGCATGATTGCCTATGCATTTTCTTTATCCCCATTTAGAAATGTAAAGACCCTACCTCAATAAAGGATTACTCCACCCCTGCTAAAAGGAGGGTCTGTTAGGTTTGAAATTCACATTCCTGCAACGCACTTGTTTCATTCTATATTAGGTTAGCAGTGTGTGGCTAAATAGATGCCATTTGTATTCACGTTATGCAACCCACTGAGTTATTCCCATAATGTGCAGGCTTCAGTTAGCAAGTGTGACTCCATTTTGTATTTCGTACTCCCTATTAGGCTGCTTAGGCTGTGCCTGCACTAGGCCTCATTACTGGTATTGCTTGCCTCAGCAGAACACTGCATTTCGTTATTATTTTCTTTCCTATTCAAGGTTGCCTTCTGACTTGCTAATGAATAGGCTGTTCTGCCCTTGCATACCTATCTCTATGTGTAGCTCTTTTCCCACGTTAAGAGACGCTGGTACCCAGGACGGCAACCTTAAAATCATGATAGCTTGTCCCCATCTGGCAGGTGATAGCTCACCCTTCCGTGCCTTCATGCTCGGCTCAGGCCAAAAACTTTCCACTGTGGGCGTGGTTGGAGGTTGGAGGAAGGATCATTGCGTATTGCAGAATGTTGAGGGGCAGCCCCTCAGCAGACATCTCAGGGTGCAGGTCAGATTGTACTCCTCTGTAGAGTATTGCTAATAAATATATATTTGTATTTTCTACTGTCTGACCGACTCTTCATTCTTGGGAAGGCATAGCAGGTGGTTGTAGGTAACCCAGGTTGCCCCTAAGGGCCACTTCCTTCAACGTCACAACTATCGACCAGTAATGTTGAATGTGATAACTATTTGGCAGAAGTAGCTGTAGTGTGGTTGGAAAAAGCAATGCAACAACTTGCAGGAACCCTTCTCCAAGGACAAAATCATTTGTGCCATTGAAGCCATCAAAGGCACCACAGCTCCAGGCCTAGATGGGTTCAGAGGCAACTTCTACAAAGCATATAAATATATACTTGCCCCGAACTTATTGGAAATTTATAATGAAGCACTGGAACTGCAGATTCTGCCTCCCACGTTGCGTGAGGCTTTGATCATACTGCTACCAAAACCAGGCAAGGACCCTTCCCTTTGTGGCTCATACAGGCCCCTGTCGGTGCTGAATCTGGATTCCAAAATACTCACTAAAATGATAGCATTACGATTAACTTTATTGCTCAACCGGATAATATCGCCAGTACAGTCGGGATTCGTGCCACATGGGTCTACATCATTAAATATTCGTATGCTCTTTGCCACCATAAATAGGATTGACCCAAACACCCCGGCTGCCGCAGTGCTTTTAGCCACCGAAAAGGCGTTTGACTCCTTGGAGTGGTCTTTCTTCCTAGCAGTTATGAGGAAAATGAGCATGCCAAAGGGCTTCATTGAACTTACTGCACTCCTTTATATTTCACCCATCACTAGGCTTAGATTCAATGGAACTTTCTCCCCCGAATTTCAAATGACATGAGGCACCAGACAGGGCTGCCCATTATCGCCGTTGTTTTTTCATAATAGCCCTTGACCCATTGGTTAAACACCTTCAGGAGAGACATCTGCACCGTGGGCTCCAGTTTAAAACTGGACCGCTATTAATATCTCTATGTGCGGACGATGTAGTCCTGTATGTTCGTAGACCACAAGAAAATTTAGAACACCTAATTAGAGAAATCATCAGTTTTGGTGGCTTTTGTGGTTTGGCAATAAACTGGGACAAATCCGAGATATTACCGCTGACATCCAGTATAACTAAATGGGATTGTGAATTTCCTCTGACGTGGTGCGAGGGCAACACTAAATATATGGGGATTCGTTCACACTATTATGGTCCAGCAACATACTCCTTGGAACAACAAGTGGAGTGCTTGATTAAGCTGCCTCTTTCATTAGCCGGCAGGGTTGCACTCATAGTGCTCCCTAGATTTTTGTATCTCTTCAAAGCATACCTAATCCACTCCCTAACAAATTCTTCCTCACATTGTGTTTGCACCTCATTAGACTTGCATGGGGCAGCAAAAATGCTAGGGTCAACTGGGACACCTTCACCCTCCCATACGAAAGATGTGGTCTGGGGGTCCCAAATGTTCAAATCTAGTACTTGGCCGCGCAGTGTAGTTACTCGTACTCATGGTACCGCTCAGATGCTCGCATACCCTATTCTAAGCTTGAAGCAGTCTGGTGAGCCCGGCCCCACTAAACACAGTTCTACCTAAGGAGTTCCCCAGGGACCCGGTTGATATACAAAGTGTCTCCACGACCAGTTGAGCGTGGCGGAAGTTGTCTATAGTTACTGGGGGTGCAAGTTAGACTCGTTGGCTATCCCACTTGCTAACAATCCATGAGTTCCTATCACAGAGGATAAGATTGTCCAAAGGACACTCGCTAAATATGCACTACACACCATCGTTGACTTATTTCCGAATGGACAGATATTTCACAGCACAAAAGATGACAGGTTCCGGGAAGCCTCCTTCATGGAGAAATTCACACTAAATAATCTGCGCTGTGCAATTAGAGCACTGTTGTCTGAGTTCCCCCTAGATCCAGAATCTTTTTTGTCTCTGACAACCTTGATCACTAGCTTGCAAGGGGATCATTTAGTATCCAAACTGTATAAAACCTCTATATCACTGCTTCCAACTGGAGATACTAGAATCCAAGCAGTTTGGGAACTGGATTTGGGACACCCTACAGGTGATACACAATGGGCCTTCTGTTGCTCACAAATTAAGGAAGTCTCACTGAATAGCAAACATAAGCTTTTGCATTTCATGATCCTGTGGAGGGCTTACATGTCTCCAGTGAAATTCTAAAAACAGAAAAAGAAAAAAAAAGATTTAATACATACTCCAACATAGCCACATATTTTATTAATTCTTCTAAAATTCCTTGAGGGATAGCCTAAACCCACTGTAAGCATTGTTAAACCCTGTTAAGCTAAGACCAACATTACTGCTCAATTTGCTTAAAAATTCATCTCATGCATTGCAACAAAGAAGTGAATGGAGCCCCCACAAGTTATTTTCTTGCACTGAGGGAAAGATAATCATACCACTGCATCTCTGATCTGTGCCGATGAGACAGAGAGCTGCAAGAACCATCCCATTGCAGCAAGCCCAAAGGATACATATCTTTTTGCTCTGGAGAAGGAGAGGGAGCAAGAGACAATCCACTGTTTGACTACCTCCTCTGTTTATATTCAACAAGGCGAGGGTAAGAAGACTTCTTGTCACGTCTGAGGCAACCACATGCATAGTGTGCACACAGACACAACCTTGCTCCTAAGAGAAACAAGAGGTGCAGAAGACATTTGTTTGTCCCTGAGGAAAATGATAGAACACTGTCAGTTATCAAGGCATGCAAATAGTGAAGTTTTTAAGGCCTATATTGTTGCATCATTGAGCCCAGTACCAGCCTATATTCTAAGGCACGATACTCCAGCATGAGCAGGATATTGAAAGCCTGTACAGTTTGTGACAGATCTCTATTCAGCACCAGACTGCAACTGAACCATAGCCCATGAGTAGAATGAGGAAGCAATGATGAACTTCACCCTCTGGAATGTTTCTTTTCAGACACCTACCCAAGCAACCACCAGAGATGTGGCTCCAGCCCATGTCAAGCCGCAACAGCTCTGCCACACAAAGTTTAATGAGTTCCAACAGCCACTCCAAAAGTGCACTAATCACATGGGCATTGTCCTGCCCCCAAGAGACTTTCATCTAGTATAATGGGGTAACCCATTCTCCCTTAGAGCCTGGGTGTGAAGATGGGTAGTAATGTTGGTTTTCTCGGGTACAGAATTGCTTTTTTTGTTACTGAATAAAAGACAACATTAGCGAAAATGAAAACATTATTTAAACATTTGTGTCATAACAGTTAATGGAGAAAAAAGGAAAACAAGGAAACACACCAATCATGAATAAATCAAAAGATTGTATTAAGGTAAATAATCACTTTTTGTTCTTTTTACATCTTGTGGTGCATAAATGACACTGAAAGACTGTCACAAGTAATAAACTAACAAAATGGTGCAAATGCTAGGGTGACAATGTGCATAGAAGTGCTGATTGTGAACAAGATATATACAGTGATATATTGCTGGTTAAAAATGATCATTCAAATGTCGTCCATCCCTAGATACATAACTCTCTAGGCCACTTTGGGTTTGAATTTCCTTTGGACGTGGAGCAGAGAGAATAGGTTCAGGATTATGACCAGCGCATCAACGTTTTGACCCAAAAAGTGCAAATTACTGGTGGTCACAGGGGTCTTCCTCAGGACAGAAGGAACACAAGGACAGCCCGAATGCAGGCAATGTGAACCTCAACTGTCATCAAGATATGATCCACTGTGAGTTGGATTCAGGGAATGATTGAATTATGTGTAGTCCTGATGTTGATGAGTATGGCCAAGACTGCTATGTCTATGATGATGAAGATTCACATCAAAGGAGGCACGGTTGGAAAGCTCTCCCAGCGCTGCTCAAATAATGAGACTTTCAGCGCACTTACAGGCTGCTGAACAAAATGAAGGATCACTATGGTTGAAACTGGGCACTGAAAGTGTGTCAGTTAAGCACATGCTCCGCTGGTATGAGGCGGATTGCACCTGAGAAGTGGGTGGGCACAATCTATCATGACCAGCTCAAGCACTGCTGCCTGATTCCATTTGTAATCAATTTACACCACCAGTTTTGGGTTGTTCCTAGCATGTTCAATGCACATTTGATATTGCACTAGAATACCATGGACTAAATAAAGGTTGTATACTAAAGATATTGCAGCATAAATGTCGTTTACAAAAATATCGTTCATTTGGAAGTTAATAATACAAAATCTGCACTCAATGGGATAATAATTTTGCAAACTCTATTTAAGACACAATATTTATGTTAGACAAGGTGTTCCCAAAGGTTCATGGCATTCCTGTTGCCAAACACCCACTTCTTGCTACTGGAACAATTTCAGTACCATGCAAGGTCATACCATATTGAGTGTAAACTCATGATTTATACGTTGAAAAGGTGACTTTACACTTGAGACAGCGTGAAAACGTTCTATAGAATTGCGCACTATTTAATGACAAATCTGCCTTGGGCTTCAGCCATAAATATGCATTTTCAAATGTGACACACAGACATTTGGTGCTGGAAAATGAAAACATGAGGCCTTTAGTCAGATGCTTTTCCCTTAATAAATCATGTGCAACATGCACAATTAATTTTCTAATTCAACTTTAATGTGACTAGTTTAGATTTGGTCCTCACTTTAGAATGTGGTTGTAACTTATAAAAAAAAATTAAAAGGTGTGCAGTGTATTAAATTAACATGACATTTTAAAGTGCAGAAACACAGAAAGCAGCTCATGATAAAGCTTGCTTTGTGAGCTCCCGCTTGGCATGATTTACAGCATATAACCTCAGGAGCCTTACCTTACTTACTTTCTGGCAAAATGTTTCAAACAAAGCCTCATTTATTTCTATGCTTTAGACAGAATAGAAAATCACACACATTTAAAACCTATTACCATATCATGTTTTAATGATTCCTGTTTAAATTCTTTTGCAGCTAGTGTAGTGTGTTTAGTTAACGTTAAATGTTTCTTTAACAGAAGGTTAGTAGTTGAAGTCATTTTAACTAAGATACAAAATGTGTGGTGGGGAGGATTTCGCTTGCCTGATGGGTGACGTGTACAGAGCAGGGCAGTGGAGATGTACTTCTGGAGAATGTTATATTCCAGTGGGATGAAGAACAAAGATCATGCCACATGCTTTGTAACATTTCTTTCACATTAATAAACAGGTTCCTAGTTTAGGAATTTCAGACACAGATTTAGAGACCTGCAGAGGAGGAGACTTTGACTGAGAGACAGAGACCTGCAGAGGAGGAGGGGGCACATGACGAGCAGAACAGATTCAGACGAAGCTGAACAGGGGTAGGCAGATTTGGCCAGGGCACATTAGATGTAGGCTATGTGTTCCATTCTGACTTTTAATAAAAACCCTAAGTTTATGCTTTGATTAACTGGCTTTGCCAAGACTTATTGGCTCTATGCTTTATTTCTCTTTATTGGAGATTTCCCAATTATTAATTTATTTATTTTTAACACACTTTATTATCGACTGTAATTTGGCATGAATAGATACAGATCAATTTGAGGCATAGACAGTCATTTTCACTTTCCTCCCCAATCTCAGGTCGATCAAGAGCAACGAATCACCACATTTGTACATGTACAATACGATGTATCCTCTGTCCATACAAACAACATATCGCAATCGCCCCCCATCTGATCAATGCAGGATCATATTTTGTACAGTCCAATTATCAGTACATTGACGTGTATTGTTTTACAATAAACAAACCTATGAACTTAACCCGTCCCAACCTGGCCCTTCCTACCCCCCCCCCCCCCACCCACTCCTGGTCACTCCATCCCGAACCTCCACTACTCGTGGGTACTCCGGGTATCACATAAACTATAGAATGCATAAGGCAAATACTGCTCATCCAAGATTTCCCAATTATTAATTATTGATTTGGCTTCATGCTAATCTCACTCCTGCTTTATTCCTGAATACTTCATAGATTCTGACTGACATCAGTTGCATCCATTTCTTAGACTAGGGACTCTTTCCTATTCTGAGCGCGCTGTGTGCACATTATAATATGCTCCACACTAACTTAATTTTTCGATTTTCAATTCTGTAATCTGATAGATACTTGACTAATGAATGAAGAATCAGAGAGTCTTAAACATTATTTAGAGAAAAAACCTTTTTTATAACTACTCACAACTCATTATTGACTAAAAAGTTTCTCTGCATTTGAATACTTGCCTGTGTTTATGAGAGAGTTATTTTGGTCAAAATATAGTGGCAAAGATTCATCACCTTTAGAATAGAGAGTTATTTTGGTCAAAATATAGTGGCAAAGATTCATCACCTTTAGAATAGAAATTGGCGTGGAATAAGGGTAATGGTATTTGAAGCTAATTGTGCCACATTTATTACATTTTCCAAAGCGATCACACTCATTAACAAAGGTCATACTTATGTGCAAGCTGAGTTTATACATAGAACAGCATTGAGACCAGCCCAAACATTTTGTACCAGGGGCCCTATTAGGGAAGTGCCCCAGGGGGGTTAGGGGCATTTGTGCCCGCTTTGCACGCCCTCAGGACACTTTGGCATTACAGGAGGGGCCACAGACACTTGTGCATCTCCTACTGTAATACCGATAGTGCTGGCACACATAAAGTGGCAGCACTATCATCAGAGGGTGTTCCCTCATGTGCATGGGGGAGTGGCCCAATGCAAATGAGGGAAACTCTTTGCCTCTACCCCGTATAACAGATGTGGGCACAGAGGCAAAGAAGCTGTCAGTGTTCCCCCTGATGGCAGCCCTCTGGTGGAGGAAAGAGGGTCCCATGGACCCCCAGACATCCCTTTTGCAGGCAGGTGCAGTCACTCACTGCACCTGCCTGCAAAGGGATCTCTAATCACCTTTAAAAGTGCAGGCGGGTTGCCGTCTGCACTGTGAAACATGGGTGAAACATGGAGCGGCTTCAAAGCAGCCGCTTTGTTTGTCACATGAATGCGCTGCCCCAGGGGCAGCGAGAGTTCGCTTCTGCCCTGGGGGCATCAAATTAATCCTAATATGGTGCATTTTCCTTGTTTGCGCCGGGGGCACCCTTTATTAAAGGAGCACCCAGCGCAAACAAGGAAAATGCCCATATGTATGATATGACCCCAAGTGAATCTTGTTGTAGTACTCATTGTATTTCCTTGTCTCCACTCATATTGGCAGGAGGTTTAGAATTGCTGATAGGGCTTAGGGGATTCTGGGTATATTGCGATGTATTTCTCCATTAGTAGCCTTCCTTGCTCTTCTCTGGATTTTTGTGATAATTCTTAAGGTAGGTGAAGAAAACTGAATTTAGTTACTCTGCTTAGCATTAACATCTTTACCATTCTTCCAACTTTTTATGATGACTTAAATTCTCCATGCTAGAAATAGTTCTAAAAATGTGCTTGCAAAAACTCAGAGACGATCCACGGTCAAGTTTTATTGGCGGCTCATTGACATCTACAATAAGATTGAGTCATTACAGTAAGGCAACAGCTTTATTTTGCATTTCAGATTGGATTTTCAAAGTTGGGTAATGAGGTTCTAAACATGACATTCTGATTAGTAGTTAGGGCTATAATTTAAGCAGCAGTATAGTAGCATTTCGTCTCGGTGACATTATTTGAAGAATATTTCAGCCTTAAACTTTTATTAAGAATTAAGTATATTCTGTTGAAAAGGAACACAGGATGTGCAATGTGTGATTATATAAATGGGATTTCAAATATCTTATTGCCATTTTTATGGATCAAATAGAATTATTTAGCAGGTTGTAAATAAACGATTGATTGAATCACTATGTAACATGCACAAAATGAAGTACTATATGAGACCCAATGCAGCCAAGCTGCTGCATTTGATATATATACTTCAATGTACATCTTGGATTCTATTTTTTGGCTGCTGTAAAACTTTAGAACTCCTTGCCTCTCGCCAACAATGCCACTGACAATGTTCTCTTGTTGAGAAAATGTCCCAACACTTGCAAGGATGTATTTATGTGGACAGATTCCATTATGTATTATCCTAGTCGAAATACAATTTGCATAATTAATATGCTTATAAGTACTTAGTAAAGTGCACTACATGTGCCCAGGGTCTGTAATTTAAATGTTACTAGTGGGCCTGCAACACTGCTTGTGCCACCCACATAAGTAGCCCCTTAAACTTGTCTCAGGCCTGCCACTGGAGCGCCTGTGTGTGCAGTTTTCTGCCACTTCGACTTGGCATTTAAAACTACTTGGCCAAGCCTTAAACTCCCCTTTTATTATACATAAGTCGCCCCTAAAGTGGGCCCTAGGTAGCCCTTTGGGCAGGGTGCTGTGTAAGTAAAAGGAAGGACTTTTACCTTTATGTTTTGCATATCCTGGTAGTGACAAACAGCCAATTTCATGTTGCACTGCTGTGAGTCCTACTTCCATCATAGGCTAGTATTGGGAATGCCCTGATGTACTTTTAAGTGGTAATTCCAGATTGGAATGTAGCATCTTTGCCATGTTTGGTATGTTTAGAATGGTAATGATAAATCCTCCTTACTGTTGCAGTTGGATTTCACATTACTGTTTTAGAAAAGCCCCTTTTAGAAAGTGGACATTTCTCTGTGCTTATAACTCTTTATGCTTTGCAGCCTGTTTCCAATACATGTCTGGGCCGGGTGACAGCTACACTTCGTATTCGCATTCCCTCTAGACAGGCAAAACACAGGAAAGGCTGGGTATTACAGGGGATACATCTGCATTCATCTACATACTGATGGTCTTCCTGGACGAGAAGATAGAGAGGTGGCTCACACTTACATCTGAATAGGTTGTGACTTGCCCTCACACATAGGACAGATTTACCCCCACTGATGGAGCCAGGGCTGGGCTGATAGAGATCTTTGTGCACCTCAGAAGGCTCCTTTGAAGTTACCCCTACATCAAAAACAGTTTTGGGTATAATTACTAGGGTTCTGACAGCATCTAATTAGGCACTATGTGGGAGTTGTAACCAGACACTGCTGGCTCTACATATGCACATTGCCAGGAGGGCTGCAGTGCTGCCAGGAGGGACTGCCACCTTGATAACTGCTTTCCTGCGTTGGCCTGCTGAGTACTGGGCTGCAGGAGGGACTGCCACTCTGCAACTTGCCTGGATGTTTCGGCCTGATGCCTGTTATCTTCTTTTGCGCCCGCACAAGCGTTCTCCAAGGGCTTGCTGGCTTGCCTCCTGTTCTGTGGGATCTCATGGCCATCAAAGATCCTCCTTGCCTGCCCCAGCCATGAGACTCTGCAGTTGGTGAGTCATGAAGCAGGACTGTGGCGCGATCAGTCTGTGGTTGACCCACCAATTCCCTGAGAACCAAGTGTGTTTCAAGGATTACTGTGACCAAGGTGGTTCTCATGACCTCATAATCTGTGTGCCAGGAAGATTGCAGAAGCGTTGGTGCTTTTGCCAGGTCAGAGCAACTCGAGTTTCTCAAATGGGCACCACAAGAAGTTTGCCTACATGGCCCTGTCTGCTGCCACAACAACCGTAGTGTTTCTGGGGTGACACAGTATCCATCCACCCACTTAAGGAGGACCTCCATAGAGCATTGACTGCAGCTACTCAAGAGGGTGGAGACAGATCAGTGGGACCTGCCGCTATGGTGTCTTCGACCCCTTGTGAGCCCTGGGCCGCCAAGCCTGACCTGAGGACCACTGAGGCAGCCCGCAACTACAGCCACAAGGTACGATATCCCCGACAGCGGATCTCCGAGGTCCTGCTTGCCATCCTGCTCACTAGTATGAGGCTGAGCTGGTTGTAGTTTCCCTAGTCCCAGGGTAGCTACGCCAAATCCTTGTTACAGGAAGCCCTGGGTCATTTCTTTGCTGGTTGAAGCCATACAACGCTTCTTCTTGGCTTTCTCCATTTGGTGATAGATATCTACACAGGTGGCCCTGAAGGGCTCCCGACTTGCCAAAACTTGGGTGCATTGTTCTTTTTCTGCTTTTTGGGGTGCGACCTCCATGGAGAACCCTTAGGGAGGCGTGGGACTGCCTCCAGAGACTGGAACTATTTAAGAGAAGCAAAGGCCTTTTGGCCATCACGATATTTCAGTTTTTTCATTATATGTGAAAACTGACAAAGTACTTATGTGAGATTTCACAGAGTTACTATAAAGTATCTAATAGAAAAGCAGGTGTTTCGGTGCGCTATGTTTCATGTTGTAATCATTGTGATTTCTTTAAACCTGCAAAATTTGCAAAGTACTTATTTGGTTCATGTTGTTCAGGTCTTGTTTTAGTCATAATATAGCCATCTATTTTTATAACCTTGTGGGGAGTCTCTTTTTGAGGTGCCCTCATTGTGTTACTCTGTGTGTGTGCTGGGCCTATCCTTACCACATTTCCTCTGTAGATAAGCCTGCCTGCTCTACACCAAGCTGCCAGAGGGTGAGCACAGGTTATCTTTGGTGTATATCTGAATTACCCGGACTATAGTGGTGGGTTCTGCCTGGCTTGATTGCATACAACCAACCAGAAACCCCATTTCTAACAATTGATTTTATGATTAATTCTATCTGAAGCAAATATGCACTGACCCACAATCCTACTAAAATATGAAAACGTTTCTCATCTATTTATTATAAAAGTATCACAAGTTGGACTCAAGGAAGTTCTCCTGCTGCACGTGAATTCCAGAAGTTTGAGTTTCGGCTCTTGTAATTGGCTTTTGTAATGCAATCCATTGCCATCCGTAAATTAACATGTTGCCAAATCTCTGGATTTATTTCTGTTAATTAAACAGTATCCTCCCCACGGTTCAACGTTCGGCTTTCCATTATTAAAGTCCTGCAATAGATCTTTCGAAGGTTAGTTACATGGCCGCGTTCATGTTTTTTTCATCTCCATTTCAAGATGTAAACAGAGCACAGACAAATGTGCTGTGCGGGGCGTTTGTCTGGTGCAGTCGGAGGAACCACTTTCTACAATGGACGCGGATTCTATTTCCCAGCTGCCAATGAAAATTGTCACCGTGTTTTCATTACACTGATTCCAATTGAACCAGTCGGAAAATGTCAAGAAGCGAGAGAAGGGTCGCTTCCTTGTTCTCTGAAACACAATGCAGGCGACGCCACCGCTGCGCATTGTTCAATTAAGAGGTCTTTGTAGCTGGCCGCGCGCTCTAATCAAGGGAGGATGTGAGACAGTATTTTCAATTGAGAGGTCAGAGACTATTTCTGGGAGAGCAGAAAGGCTCGGCCCTGTGGCTGAACATTTGAAAGATGTTATCTACCCCACCAAATTCAAAGCATGCAAAGGCAATGCTCGCTGATAGAAATCCCAGTAAGGTCAGGAAACTTCTTGGAAGGGCGAAGAGGAAACAGAATTGAACCTGCATTGCACATCCCTTTTTATTGTCGGGATATATATAGGTGGTGAGTTTAGCAAAGTGACTTCCGATTGTTAAAGTACATATAGTAAAATGCACGTTTCTTTAAGTCTAAATGGTGAAAGATATGGGGACCTATGGGGAATTCAGTTGAATGTGGAGAAGTGTGGCTCACTGGTTAGAGGCGGCAGACCCGTAAGCAGAGAACGGCCCGGGACCACCGTAAGCAGAGAACGGCCCGGGACCAGGGTTCAATTCCCGACGCGGCAGGGTCGTGGACCAGGGTCAGCAGACTCGATAATTCTCGCCTCGGTGCCTACTCTAGTCAGAAACCACACTCGGCAACTCTGGGCATCAGCTTGCCTCATCTTCACAACGGCCCCCCAGACCGCCGGGGATGCTTGGTCGCACCTTAGAGATACCCATCAGGGACCATCTCTCAGGGTGAGCCAGGACGGGTTCCCCAGCGGTCGAAGCGTGGAGATACTCCTCCGGGAGTCGATTCCTAGCGCTATATAAACCCACAATTAAATTAAATTAAATGGTAATGAGCAGAGATGTCCCTGAAAGAAAATAAAAGTTGCTGCATGGTGCAAAGTGGCATGAATCACCTCGTCTGTCTTCCTCGTCAAAGGTCTTACTTGCTCTTTGAGATGTGTCTGCATCCTGAAGGCTGGCACCCTGTTTGCTTCATACCCTTAACCTTAATGTTTATAACAAAACTGTAGCAAATTTGCCTCGGACCCTATTTTGGCTTGTATTAGGACTCTGTGCTCCGTGACACTGCTAGTTAGCGCCACAGGGGGTATGCTCTGGATCTAAGAAGATGCTGTTAACATTTGTTTCACCCAAACGATCTATTTATCTTTCTTGAAAGTCCACTATAGATGGTGTAGAAAATGGTAAACACCCATTACTTAGCAACTTTTACTTTGCTGTTCTTTTACTTAGCAACTTTTACTTCGCATAGTCCATTACTACGCATGCTTCTACTTAGCATGCCGTTACTTCGCATATGCCGTTACTTCGCAGGAGAAGAGTGGATCCATGGTTGAAGGTGAAGAGAGGGACCACGAGGAGAGATAGGTAAGTGGGGCAGTGTAGTTAGGGTAGTGTTGTAGTGTATGTGTAGTGTAGGGTGTAGTGTTTTAGGGTTTAGGGTAGTGTTGTAGTGTATGTGTAGTGTAGGGTGTAGGTTTTAGGGTAGTGTTGTAGTGTATGTGTAGTGTAGGGTGTAGTGTTTAGGGTAGTGTTGTAGTGTATGTGTAGTGTAGGGTGTAGGTTTTAGGGTAGTGTTGTAGTGTATGTGTAGTGTAGGGTAGTGTTTTAGGGTTTAGGGTAGTGTTGTAGTGTATGTGTAGCGTAGGGTGTAGTGTTTTAGGGTTTAGTTTAGGGTTTAGGGCAGTGGTGTAGTGTATGTGTAGTGTAGGGGTAGTGTTTTAGGGTTTAGGGTAGTGTTGTAGTGTATGTGTAGTGTAGGGTAGTGTGTTAGGGTTTAGGGTCGTGTTGTAGTGTATGTGTAGTGTAGGGGGTAGTGTTTTAGGGTTTAGGGTAGTGTTGTAGTGTATGTGTAGTGTAGGGGGTAGTGTTTCAGGGTTTAGGGTAGTGTTGTAGTGTATGTGTAGTGTAGGGTAGTGTTTTAGGGTTCAGGGTAGTGTTGTAGTGTAGGGGGTAGTGTTTTAGGGTTTAGGGTAGTGTTGTAGTGTATGTGTAGTGTAGGGGATAGTGTTTTAGGGTTTAGGGTAGTGTTGTAGTGTACTTGTAGTGTAGGGGGTAGTGTTTTAGGGTTCAGGGTAGTGTTGTAGTGTATGTGTAGTGTAGGGTAGTGTTTTAGGGTTTAGGGTAGTTTTGTAGTGTATGTGTAGTGTAGGGGGTAGTGTTTTAGGGTTTAGGGTAGTGTTGTAGTGTATGTATAGTGTAGGGTAGTGTTTTAGGGTTAAGGGTAGTGTTGTAGTGTATGTGTAGTGTAGAGGGTAGTGTTTTAGGGTTTAGGGAAGGGTTGTAGTGTATGTGTAGTGTAGGGGGTAGTGTTTTAGGGTTTAGGGAAGTGTAGGGGGCGTGGAGGGTAGTGTTGGCGTGTAGGGTAAAAAAAGAAATAAGAATCTGTATGCGTAGTAAAAACCTGCGAAGTAATGTACTGCTAAGTAATGCCACTTTAATGGTTTTCTATGATTTTGCGAAGTAATGGCATGCATTTTAAAATACGGCTAATTAAAGGCAATTGCGAAGTAAAAACTGCGTAGAAAAGGCATGCTAAGTAATGGCATACTAAGTAACATCATACATTCGTAGAAAATGCATCTATAACGCAAAAGTTAAATGTGAGCTGCTGTGTGCATTTACACCCCCACATATACGGCAAAGATACATGCATGCTAAGAGCACCACTGTGCTCTGGGTGTGCTACAGTTCAATTGCACTGTGGTTACATATCCAGGGGAAACATTATTTGCTATGTAGGAAAATAGTATTTGAATACTGTAGTAAGTCTACCCGAGACAGTGTATATTGTAATCCAACTGAGCTGCGTAGAAAGATATATAAAAAATATGGCACACTACATATAGGGTCTAGTAAACCCCAAAAAGCTATGTAGGCCTTGCTAGATTTTGCCCTGCACAGGCTTCTCAACCTGGGAAAATTGTAGAAGGATCCTTCAAAGTTTTTCCCCCATTTAATTTTGAAACATTTATTTCATGATGATATTACATTTTTGATAAATTAGGTGGAAAAGTAACTTTGTAAAATCACGAAGATGTATCAGCCAGAACTGGTTTATAACCAGTTCTGCTACTCCCCTCACTCCAGAGGCAGGAATATTAATCTTTTACTGGTAAGTTAATAGCTTAGACTCAGAAGACAATAGCTTGACGCGAAGCCCAGGAAAAACACATGGATTATAGCTGCTGACCACTTAGCAGGGATTAGCTATCTGGGAGGAAACATGAATGGTTGACAAAACAAAGGGCAGTTTTAGCACTATCTGTTTTGACTTGCAGAGACCAGGGAGGGCATCTTCAAATCTTTCCCAGGATGCTCTGAGGCAGCATGGCTCCAATCACATTAGGAAAGAGAACCAGTTTTGCCCCTGTCTGATGAGAGTAGAGCGCATCTAAATAGAGGAGTAGCTAAGAGGCTGAAAACAGCTGGGGGCTGCTGGGGTCTTCCCTTTTTGGGTAACAATACTTTAAGTCAGAGAGTAAATGCTAAAAAAGGAGGTGGAGGGACTGTGAGAAAAGAGTTAGGATTGTATGGTAGGATTTACTGAATCACTGGCTGATGCACAGCATGAATCTGGTACCTCAACCATCACTTTCTCAGAACATTCATGTGCATGGGACGTGCACCTGAAGAAGAAGGCCATGTTGGAAGATGACTCTTGACTCCTACTAGAAGAAGGTGCACAGAAGAACTCAAAAACCCCTGCTGTTGCCAGAGACAGGAACTGTTCTTCAAAGCTCAAATATTAACCTCCTGTATATCTGCTTCTGGGACACAAAAGCAGAAGGAATTGTGACTCCAAAAAGTTAAAGCTGACTACAGAGGTCTGGACCCTGTATGACACCTAGCTAGAAACAGACCTGGGGCCCAGAATTCTGCTCTAAGGAGCTAGAGGCTGCAGGACTGAACACAAGGGACATTCTAGTGCTATCTCGTCCACTATATTACAAGTGCATTATAGCTTATGTTACTTGTAATATTGTGGACAGGCTATCCATCGTGTTTAGATGGTGTAGGCCGTTACCGACCGGTATTTGGGTTTTCTGATGTAGGGGGCCTATATTTTACCAATTCTGTAAATGTACCGAATCGGTAAATTTACAGAATCGGTAAAATACCGATTGGGTATATTTACCGATTCGGTAAATCCATATGTAGATGACACTCCTGAGAGTGCCACAGGCCCTTAAGAGTCGGTATTTTACCACATGATTGTGTGGTAAAATACCGAATTCAGGTGTGCATGCACATCTGTGCATGCACACTGTGCAATGTGACATACAGACATGCCCTTAGGGCATGTATGTGTGCCACATGTCACACATGCCTGAATTTGGGGTGCTAGAGGGTGTCAAAGTGACACCCCCTGCACCCTTGCAGCATTCGGTATTTACAGAATCGGTAAATACCAATTCGTTATTGCCCATTGATTCCCATAGGAATCAATGGGCAATACCGAATCGATATTTACCGATTCGGTAAATACCGAATATTACCGATTCGGTAAATCAAAAAGAATATTTACCTACATCTCCCTCCTTCAAATTTACCGATTCATAAATACCGAATCGGTAAAGTTCGGTATTTATGAATCGGTAAATTGCAGTTACCTACATCTGGCCCTAAATCTGAAGGTAAAATCTTTGAAGCATTCGGTACATCCAACCTACCCTCTATTTCATTCGGCCAGAAATTGTTCATTGATCCTGTTCCACTGTGAATTGTTGTTTTTTAACGGCTCTTCACTTTTATCTAGGGGCTTTTTATTTTAAACCCTGACATTATCATATCTCTGGCTCTCCTTAACCTCTTTTAATGATCTTGCTGTCATGTTCTCTAGTATTCTCAACTGATTTGGGAATCTTACTGTGTTGTTTTCTTGACTTTGAAGCTGTCGTTGGTGCTTGAACTTAACACATGCTTCACGAGGGTTGGTTGCTTACTGCTTGTGCCATAGCTACAAGGGTTTGAGCAGAGAATCTCTCAGAGCTGTGTTTTGACTTAACCAGAGTGGATTTATTGTGGTTGTTGAGGTGCCTCCTCCCAAATAAATATGTGCATTCTTATCAAACACATTTTTTAGATTTGATTTAATGAATTTTTACCACACAAAGCAAATTCAAGTCTGGATACACACAAGAAAAGAGCTAGAGTCTTGGCAGCTTGAAATGCTTTGCCACTGATTGAAAGAGAGATGGAGCGTTATACCCTGGCATTCTTTATTTTGTATGTCAGGGCCCCAATTATGGCTAACCCAAAATCATTTTAATATGAGCAGTAAATTATGTTACTACGCATATCATAGTCACAATTGGGCCTATAAACAATGCACCCCCGGCAATTGTCTCCAGCAAAATGTAGTCAAGTGAAACCTGCTGAAATTTATCGAAGGAAAACTGTGCAGTAAGTAATGGGACTTGTGGGTTTTTGGTGCAGCATCATAATATGCATGCTGTACCCCATTTTAAGGTCAATAACCATAAGTGTTTGCTATTTATCGCATGGGATAAATTGCCATCCCTGTAGTTTTAAAATATATTAGGAGCGATAAATATTACACTCTAGCCAGTTCATCCGTAATCGGGCCCTCAACAATAGCTCTCTCGCTCTCACATTCGCACAACATTTGTATCTGTAGGTATCTTCATAAGGACGTTGCATGTCTGTTTCTTTGCAGCTACAATAGTGAGAGTAAGAAAGCAAATAATTTCAATTTTCTAACACGTGTTCCTTTAAATAATTTGACTTCAACATATATTGAGGCTTTGAACCTAAAGCCAGCATTACTATTTACTGTGTATTGGCCTGAACTACCTTTATCATATGTGAAACACCTAACCAATATCTCTATAAATCAGATTTGAAACATATGATTCTGCTTAGGTGTGTGTACAAACTGCGAGCTACCGTTAACATTTAATCAATGTTGAAGCAGAGTTTGACCTGATGAAAATGCATTTAGGATGTATTTCTAAAGTGCATGTGCCTCTGCCTTCAACCAAACTTCAGTCAGACATGGAGTGTGTATCATTTGTTTTCATTGCATTAGTTGAAGAGACTTCCAGAACTCTTTTAGCAGAAGCTTCTCTTGGCTTCTGTTAAAGCTACATGTGAGCCCATGATATTACCATTGTGATCTACTTGGTCTCTGGTTGAACAGAACTCCTAGACACCACCTAGAATAAAATTATTCCAACTATTAGGTCTGGTAAACAGCTTTTGCTGTCTGCAAGAGGAGTAGTTATGTTTTCAAAGGTGTGCATAGTGGAGGCTTCATATGAATATGTGTTACTCATTGTCATGTTTTTCCTGTTTGGTGAATTATTGCACCTCCTATTGAGTGTTTCCATTGCAATGCAAGCAGTGCATTGTTTTCAAGTATAACGGCAACTGACAGAGACTTCATAGTGCATGCAGAAGCCATATTGTAAAGAAATGTTCCCTCAATAAAAGCAGCATAATATGTGCATAAAAACTGTTAACGCGGGATTTCTGGTCTATTGTTACCTTACCAGATCCCAGCTAAGGTCGACTGAATCGTTGGTACGGGTCATTGAGTAAAAGGCAATCCACTTCTAGGTTAATCAAGAAAGAACTTACACCACTCTAAAGAACCACTTACCAGTAGAAAAGGTTTAAAAGTTTATTATAAAGCCAAAAGTATCTGGAGATACAAACATCTCAGAATAAGATTCAAAAGATATACAGGTATCAATATAAAAAGATATACTCTGAATGCTCTTAATCGGCAAAAGGAAATTATCAAAAATATCTCAAATACCATGAGAGTTGCAAGAATCGCTATGAGTTGCAACTTGAGAGTCATTTACAGAAAGGAAAAATACAGGTTAGACTGTCCCTACACTAGACTAAGTGACATCCCTACTTAACAAGATCTTTACCTAAAAAGGTGTCAGCAGTGGTGACTTCCAAAGAAGATCACACACTTCCCTTAGTCTCTAATACAAGTTGAAGTCTTGCAGTTCTCTATCTGCCTACCCATCCGCTCTCTTAGGTTCCTCAGATCATCTGCTCTAACTCCACCCCGGGGTGCTGTCCCTAATACAAAATCACATTTCCAATAGGAACGCCCCTGGAGACGCCTCTCATGTGGTGTAGTTTCTGGCGGCAAATTCCATGCTGGTGCTCCTCGGGACCCTTCATTAAAGTTGACCTTGCTTCCCAGGCTTCTCTCCGACCAGGCGGTACCCCCTAAAATTCCTGAAGACTCCTACAGGCCTGTGCCTGGCGTCTCTGAACAAAAGTCTATTCATCATTTTCTGATTAAGCCCCCTCGCACCTGCAAAATACACTTTTTCTCTGTGGGCCCCAAATTCCGGCCTCCACCATATCTTAAGGTCGTAAACTATTTTGAACAGGCTTTACATTCGTGCTCTGTGCGACCTCTCCTTAACGAGCACATACAGATCAAAGAAGCAACGTCATCTACTTAGGCCTACTGAATTACATGAAACGGGCCTCTGCAATATGCACATTTAATTTCTTTGTTTAAACAGTATTCTAACTAACACACATTATATAATGTAACACATCTATTCAAAACATTATTTCAATTCTATGATTAATAATACTTTGCAGTAAAATGACATTGGAATCTAGGTTACTTAAAAGTGTAGCAGCATCTTTAGTTTCTTGTGAAATGCCATGTGGCCTACACATTTCCATGGTTTGCAGAATTACATTTCTTTTTCACACAGCCCCATAACGTGAGACTCCAACATCATTCTAACACTTCTACAAAGCTCTACATTAGTTTTCCACACTGATATATGTATCTCTATTCTAATTAAACACTCCGGTATATATTTTCTCTCTAAGTTGACACTCTTGTATGTTCTATTCTAAACTAATATAACGTGCTTGTAAATATGGTGCACTTCTACATTTTTTCGGATTTGTGCTCTCTCAATCCCCCCTTTGATGACTTCCAGTAGTCATCATCATCACAACACCCTCTTTAAGGTATAGAGTATCAAACTGAAGTCGTTGCAAGATTCCCTCGTTTCATCTCCTCTAGAGCCCTCAGACTCCGGTACTTATTCTCCTGCATCGCAGCTAGTCTCCTCCCCTGCTCTCACATGGATATCTGCAATCTGTTTGCTCGATACCATTTGTACAGTCTCACCAATCCCCACAAAGTGATTATACAAATCACTATTATGATGATAGGTTTCAATATGTACCAAATGATATTCTTTCCCAGGTTGGCAAACCAACCTCCAACTTTACCCATTCCTTGACCTACTTTTTCCCATACTGTTACCTTGGTCAAATCCTCTATCTCATGGTGTATTTCAGTAATGTTTCGAATGTACTTCTCTAGAGGTTTTGAATTGTCTGGAATGTAAGTGCAACATTCCTGGACCTTCAAAGCCTTACAGACTCCTCCCTCTTTGGCCAACAGAACATCTAGAGCAAGGCGGTTCTGAAGAACCATTGCCCTTATCGATTGCATCTCTCCCTCCACCAGCATCAAAGACCTAGCAGTACTGGCGGATAGTCTATCCACAACTTTTGCCAGTCTTCTTATCTTAACATCATTTAGTGCTATCCCCAAAATAGGAAACATAGCACCAAATACATCTCCAACTACCTCCTCAGCGCTTACATCCCTTCTTCTTCTAGTTTGTTTTCCCCTCTTTTTGGTTTCTAAGTCCTCAGCATGGTATATTTTGGGGAAGACAATTGCTAAGTAACATGATCCATACCAATTATCTGGTAGTTTCACGTATGCATTTCTTCCACAAACAAAATACACATTTGGGATCACCTGCATTTCTTTCAGGAAATCTTTGGAGTAATACTCTAATTGGAAAGCATGTTCACAACTGACTTCTCCCACAAACACATTCTCATAATATGTTTGACTTCTGTGTATACACAGCTTTCCCCTTTTCTCTCGGTCTAAAGCTATGGGACCATTGCTACCCTTTCTTTGGTGTGCCCTTTCTTCCTTGGTCCAATCTGTTTTCCACTGTCCTGAAGATTTTAAAATCTTTTGTCTCCTGTATCGATCATCCACCTGCCCTATAAACTTTTTCTCAATTTCTGACACTTTACAAGTCAAATTATTTCTTCGGGCATGTGAAGTATCTAATGTTCTCCATGGAAGGAAACATTTCTGTAACCTGTCTTCACTCTTGTAATAATCCCATTTATTGAGGTGTTTATAATTTGGCACCTCTGGCAATATCGAGTCAAAGTTCGAGAAGTAATACTCAAACCCCTCACGTTCATAAAATATGCTCAGCAACAAACTACATGAGATTCCATAGGTCAATGGAAGATGATGATACCTGATGCCTTCATCTACAGAGGCTGGCAACTGCATGCAGACATAGCAGTTCTTTGCCTCCATGGCATCAATATATTCATAAAGCAATTTGGCATAAGCATTTGATTTAAAATTCCCCTGTGATTCGTCTGCATGTAATCTCTTAATCTCAGCATCTAACAAAGCTTTCTCTTTTGCTGTGTTTTCCCCCTGTTTGCCAGCCGTAGGAGGCTTCTGTGTTGATACACTCTTTGCTTCCTTTTCTGCTTTCACATCATTTTCATGTCCCACTACATATGATACAGTAACCACTAAAACTATAAGAGAAATCACTACCACTAAAAGTGTGCCTACTATGCATTTTGCCCTGCGGTTCGGGTTGCCAGCCTCCATGGTCTCAAGACAGTGTAGCTCTATTTTCTTTCACAGTACAAAGTCTCTTTTCATTGCTTCTTCCAATCTTTCGAACCACACCTGGAAGCTGAAAAACCCCTCCGCAAAAACAGTCTCTGAGTTCTGTAGCAATAGACAACCTTAGCCCTTCTCCATCCTCTAACTTGAAATCCCTAATTTCGTCGTCTTCTTCTTGACGCTAGGGTATCTCTCAATCTGTATTTACAAAGTTCTTTGCAAAGTCTTTAGTAATCCGAAATTATGCGTGTTCCAAGAACTTCCACCACTTGCTCGAATATTTCAATACGAAGAAGGATTCCCTCAAGTATTGGACACCTTGAACAACAACATGGAAATTCAACTGTCTCTAGAATCAATTTTCTTATTCCGCTCAGGAGAGGAGGATAGACGATGTTGAGTGTCAGCAGCCCTTCGACCTCCACTCCTGGTATCAGCAACTCTACTTCCACTGTTATGATGGGGTCAGTTCTGGTCAGGGTCACTTTCCTCACCCTCCCAGTTCTGCGTCCTTTGGACATCTGTAGCGAGGTAGGTCCACTCAGGAGTAGCGTATCTTCTGCAAGGCACCCGCACCCTCCTTGATCTTCTCGGACCTTCCTGTTCTTGTCCTTGTGCACTTTCTTCTGGATCTGAGTCTTCGGATATAGGAGCAAGAGTTTCCTCCCGAGCTGGCTTCAAGCTTGGCCCCTTTTTCTTTCAGGCCAGGTAGCTGCTCCACGCCTTGTTCTCCTATCTCTTGTCCGTTCACTCAGTTCTTGATCACTCTGAATTTGTTCTGTCTCTGAGTTGGTTTCACAACAGCTTTCTCCTTCAGTGGCAACTTCAGTTTCACTGCCGTCCTGCCTTTCTTCGTCTTCTGTGACACTCCCAACTTCTTCAGACACCCCCACAGCTTGACCGATCCCCTCCTGTGATTCTTCTTCCACTACTGGATTTTCGTCTGTGAGAGGAGCTGTTTCTTCAAGAGGGGCTGGAACTCTTCGAGTATGGGAAGCGTGGATCCAATTTGGCAGTCCTCCGCACTTCACGGCAGTGTTCGTGGTTAAGATTATCTGGTAAGGCCCCTTCCAGCGCACGTCCAAGCAGTTCTTCCGGACGTGCTTCTTCACCAGCACCCAGTCTCCTGGGCACAGATCGTGGCACTGATTTCTTGAAGGTGGAACTTCTGCAGCCTGTACCTGAAGAGACACAGAATGAATGGCGTCAGACAACCCCTTGCAATAATCCAGGATCAGGTCATCTGTAATGTTCAGTAATGCAGTTGTTGGGACAGTTGGAAGTCTCATTGCCCTCCCCATCAGCACCTCGTGTGGAGAGAGACCTGTCCTCCTGTCGGGTGTGCTACGCATGCTCATAAGGACCAAAGGAAGAGCATCAGGCCAACTTAAGGAAAATGATGAACATACTTTAGCAATTCGACATTTCAGCGTCCCATTTATCTGCTCCACGATACCTGAAGCCTCTGGTCGATAGCTACAATGCAATTTCTGATCAATGTTCAATGCAGAGCAAAGCATCTTCACAACTTCGCTGTTAAAATGTGTTCCTCTGTCCGATTCCAAAGAGGCAGGCACCCCGAAGCGCGGTATCAACTCTCTAAGCAACAACTTTGCTACTGTGAGTGTATCGCACCTGCGTGTAGGGTATGCTTCAACCCATCTGGAAAATATGCATACTACCACCAGAACATACCTAAGGCGGTTGACTTTTGGCATTTCAATAAAATCCAATTGCATTCTGTTGAAAGGCCCCCTAGACCTCCCAATGTGACTCAGTGTAACTGGTGTTCTTTTCCCTATGTTCAACTGCTGACAAGTAACACATCGCTTACACACTGCTTCTGCTGCAATCCTAAATTTTGGGCAATACCAAGTCTGCCTGAACACCCTCAGCATGGCATCTCTTCCCAAATGCACTGGACCATGTATCTGTCGTGCCATTGGACTCGCTAACTCCTCGGGTAACACTGCCCTTCCATCTGCTGAAACCCAAAAGTCCATTTCGCTTCTCACACAACCCGCTGTTTCCCATGCCTGCTTCTCAGATTCAGGTGCATTGTCTTGCATTTGTTTCAAATCTTCCCAAGTATCAACAGTTTCTAACATCATGCTTAGTTCTGTCCTTTCTTGTGCCCCACCTACTTCCACCTCCGTGAAAGAATAACCATGCTCCGCACAATAGCGGGCCACTTCGTCTGCATATCTATTTCCCTGTGACACAAAATCTGTATTTTTCGTATGAGCTACACATTTCACAACCGCAATTGCGGCTGGACCCTGTAATGCTTCTAACAGCAATCGTACAAATTCTCCGTTTCTGATTGGCGAACCAGAGGAGGTCATATAACCCCTCTGAGACCACAATTGCCCAAAATCATGAACTACACCGAAACCATATTGGCTATCAGTGTATATGGTGACTCTAATTTTATTACCTGCTGTACAGGCACGTGTCAATGCAATGATTTCTGCTACCTGAGCGGAGTGTACTCCTTCCAGGCAAGCGGCTTCCACAACTCCAGTAATGGTGCAAACAGCATAAGCTGCTCTCAACCGACCAGTATCGTCTCTTAAACATGAACCATCAACAAAGAAAATTTCATCGGGATCAGTCAGTGGCTCATCCACAATATCTGGTCTGGGCTTCGTGCATAGTTCAGTCACATCAAGGCAATCGTGATCTTCACAGTCTTCGCTTTCTATGTCATTAGGAAGTGGCATCAGAGTAGCAGGATTCAAGACAGAGCACCTCTTAAGGGTCACGTTCTCTGCAGCAAGAATAACTTGCTCATAGCGCGTGAGCCTACTGTTAGTCAAGTGCTGGGTCTTGGTCCTGGTCATTAACAGTTCCACAGAATGAGGTACATACACCACTAACTGGTGTCCCATCACAATGCTTTCACAACGCTCAATGCTGACACCTGTTGCAGCAACGGATTTGAGACATCCGGGCAACGCTGCGGCTACAGGATCTAGAGTAGCCGAAAAGTATGCAACTGGTCTACGGGCATTTCCATGGACTTGCACTAAAACTGACAAAGCACAGCCCTCCCTTTCGCAGCAATAGAGAGAAAATGGCTTCTCATAATCCGGCATCCCCAGAGCCGGAGCACGACACAAGTCATCTCTCAGCTGTAGGAACGCCATCAAGCACTCATTGTCCCATGGTACCGGATCACTCACCTCCTTGTGCGTCAGTTTCTGTAAGGGTTTTGCTTTCAGTGAAAAGTTAGCTATCCACTGTCGGCAATAACCAACCATTCCTAGAAACATCCTGACTTCTCTCTGTGTTGTAGGCGAGTTCATCTTCATGATTGCTTCTATCCTATCTGGTGACACCTTGTGCTTTCCTTTTTCTATCCGGTAACCCAAGTACTGTACTTCTGTCAGACAGTACTGCAATTTGCTCGGGGATACCTTGTGTACATTTTCAGCTAAATGGTTCAGCAAGGCAATGGTATCTGTCTTACAAGTCTCTTCTGTTTCTGACGCAACAAGTAGGTCGTCTATGTACTGGACCAGAACCGAATTCTGTGGCAGCACTAGACTTTCAAGGTTCTTTTTCAACAGCTGGTTGAAGATTGAAGGGCTATCTGTGAACCCTTGTGGGATTCTACACCATGTTAAGACGCGACTCTCCATTTTAAACGCAAAAAGGTACTGGCTATCTTCGTCTAATGGGATTGAAAAGAAAGCCTGACAAAGATCTATCACTGTGAACCACTCGGCTTGGAATGGTATCTGAAACAGTATCACTGATGGATTCGGTACCACTGGACAACATGAAACAACAATGTTATTAATTTTTCGAAGGTCCTGTACTATCCTAAATTTCCCACTAGGTTTCTGCAAACCCATAATCGGGGAGTTGCATGGACTTCCCACGATTTCCTTCAGTATTCCCTGTTGAATCATAGAGTCGATCACAGGTTTTATTCCTGCAATCGTCTCTTGGGACAGCTTGTATTGTGGCGTTCTTGGATAATCAACATTTGGTTTCACTATGATCTTTACTGGCTCTACCCCTTTGACCAATCCTATCTCTTCTCCTGTAAAATCCCATACTTTGGATGATACTGCCTCGCGTAGGTCCCAAGGAAGATCCTCCACAGTCAGAGTTGGATACAGTTCTATGCATGTTCTTGAGTTCACAATTTTGAAGGTAGCGTCATCATCTGTCGTCTCTACCTCTACTCCCTGAGGTGTGCAGTATATGGTACAGTTCAACTTGCACAATAAGTCCCTTCCTAACAGACACACAGGACTAGAATCGCACACCACAAACTGATGTTCATTCATGTAGTTTCCGATTTTCACTGACACTGGTTCCGTCAAAGGGCTAGTCATTCTCTTGTTTGCGACTCCTACCACCTGAATTGTTTCCCCCGACATTGGTAGATCCGGAACCACTGCTGATCTCAAAGTTGATCGAGTAGCTCCGGTATCCACCAAGAATGTTGTGGGAAACCCTGCCACTTCTGCCTCTACAAATGGTCCTCTTTGATCCACTTCCAGAACTGCCCCGAGGGTGCAGTCCTCTTCTTTGCTTACACGTTGTCCCGTCAAGGGATCAATGTAGTAACATTTTTCCTCATCTACGAAAAGAGGCATTTGTCTAAAAACCTTTCCCCCTGTCGAAATCTTTGGTGGCTGCGGAAACTGAGCTCGTGGAGCCGAAGTCCCCCCTTTGGCCACCTTGCTTCTCGGCACTGGCACCCCTTGAACTGGAACCTCTGGAACCTCTGGAACCTCCTCCTCTACTTCTAGTTCTCCGTTTTCAGGGTTATAGGGACACTCGCGTCTCCAATGTCCCACCTGATGACACTGGTGGCACTTTGTCGTTTTCTTCAACGTAGCAAGGTCTATTCTAGGTCTCAAGTTTTCCTCACTGTCCTTATTCTGATTGCTCGATTTCCGTCCCATTGTCCCTGTCCCCTGCTGCTGCTGTCCGCTCTTTCCAGCTGACTGCATCTGCACCACCATAAGCTTCTCTTTTAGCTTCTTTGCTTTGGAATCTATTTCGTCACTGCAGTACCTTGCATACCTCAAAATCTCATCTAATGGTCTGTTTTGCCAACAAATTAAATGTTGCTGAATCATCAAACAAATATCAGGTCTCAACCCCAAAACAAACTTTGACACAAACTGCCCTATATCCTTGGGGTCCATTACATCGAGTCCACTGTATTGTTTGAATGTTTTCAGCAATCTCTCATAAAACTCATGAACTGTCTCCTTGGGTTCCTGTCTTGTTCGGTCTATTTTTACCCAATCTATGTCTTGTGGTGGGACCTTTTCCTTCAGCCAAGTTATTACTCTTTCATATTTCAACATTACAGTTTCAGACGGTCCATTTGTAGCAGCATTCCTTTCTGGTTCTACCGTTGGCCACTCAACACTAGTCTTGCATGCTGTCCACAAATCTCCTGGCACCAAAATGTCAAACAAAGTGTTCAAATCAATCCACAATACCTTTGAGATTTTCACAAACCTTTCTACCTGCTTGTACCACTCAACGGGATTGTCCCTTAACTTCGGAAATGAGTTGGTAAATGCAGCCAAATCTCCTCTACTCCAGGGCACATGTACATAGTTCCCATTCGATATTTCTCTCAAAGGAAATGCCTCCATCTGCATTACCCTTCCTTCCGGAGACATCACACTCGTGCTCCGTCTGACAGTACCCCTTTTGGACCACCTCTCTTCCCATTTGTCCAGATCTCTCCACGCTCTTATTCCTGTTATCAGCTCCCTTATGTGTGTCTTTAATCCTGTAGTTCTCTTCTCATCTAAATCTTGGTCTGAATACTGCAACCTATGGTTACTCTGTAATGTCTTTGTTCTGGACAAATCCACCATATACTTCTCTGCCAGTTCAGACAGTTTCTCATGAATTGCTCTTGCCTTTCGGGTAATATCCTTTGCTATAAACAGTAACTCATCTTGTTCGTACAGGTCAATTCTTTCTAAGGCTAACGTCCCATCTATTATCTCCTCCAGATCATGTTTTAAACTAGTGACGTCAAGTCTTCTGGCCTTTACTGCAGCTTTCAGTATGCTAGCTCTAGGGGGTCCATTCACATCTCTCCCATCCCAGCTCCGAGTCCTACGTCTAGGCTCAGGCGAGTTATGGGGAGTCCTCCCATGTTTCCATCTCTCCAGGTCCCATGCAGTTCCATCCTCTCTGGGTGTATGGTGAAATACTTTCCCATTTCTCATAATCCCACAAGTCCCATCCTGCATGGTTTCTCTAGATGCATGGTAAGACATTCCGTTATTCCCCCTTTCTTCATCATTTGCCGGTGGTCTCTGATCTCTCGACCCATGGCAAGATCCTTCATTGTTCCCCATGCTCCCACGACTCCAGTGCTGTACATTATCATTAGGTGCATGGTGAGTACATCTAAACCTATCCCTGTATTCTTGTGTCCTTCGGTCTCCCTCACTTGTTATGAGACGGGACGTCTCTCCACATCCTGTACTTCTCTCACGTCTCTCTTGCTCATTCCCACCGTCAGTATGACGTATAACTCCTCTACTCTCCGGACTGTTACCATCCCACTCCTGACTGCTTGCACTAGCCCCGCAGTGAGACAATGTTCCGTGGCCTCGGCTTCCCCATTCTGCTTCTGCTCTTGGCCTGCTGCGCTGTGCTTCTGTCAACGCTTCCCATTCTCTCAAGTCGGCCCTCAGTTCCTTAAAGGATTTCGGCTGTGGTCCCCTCAGGTCCATCGGTCCTCTCTGACCCCCCTGTTCTGCTGCGGGACCCACTGCGGAATCAAATGGGGTGCTCCACGTCGCTGGTCTTGGCAATTGCCTCCAGGCATTCATCATGTTATTTCTCCTTTCCATTTCAGCTCTCTCTCTGTCTAACCGTATCTGTTCTTCCTCTCTGTCTCTCTCGGGGTTGTAAATCGATACTATAGGACCTATGGTAACGGGTACTTGTAGGGCGTCTGGCAACCCATAGGACTCAACCCTCTCTGTTTCCGGTACCTTCTGCACCACAAACCTTCCGACTACTCTCGGTACTGTACTATGTTGAGGTGCCTCCTCACCTTTGACAGGTGTCCACTCTGATATAGGGAGTGGTACATACCCCTCTATGGCAGCCCCATCATCCCTTGCGAGTCCCCTATCCTCCATTCTCCCAACATTCGGAGGCGGTCTATCTATCAGCAACCTATTTATCAAGTTGTCCTCCGACTCGCTCTCCTCATCCTCTTCCATGAGCCTCTGTTCTCCTGTCACCTCTCTCACTGGGTATAACTTATCCACCTCAATAGCCTGTACCCTCCATCTCTTGGCGTCCGCATCCCATTGGGCATCTCGCATTGCCCTTACTGATCGCTTCAACCTTTCTTGACGCCTGTTCAGATTTCTGTTGTGTGCCGCCCTAAGCCACGCATTAAGGGCCTCAAACTGTGTTGGTCTAGGCGGAGGATTCAATGAGGACATAATTGATTTCAGCCGATGTAACGCCTCTAACCAGAACGTTCCATACTAAGGAAACGTCAGTTCCTCATTCCCTTCCGAAATCTTATTCCATTCACTAATCCATAGTATCGTATGCAAGCCAACATTCGTTGCCATATAGTAAGCTGGTGTACCCTCTGGCGGTGCCTCTTCCCCGTAATAAGAGTCCCTTCTTTTTCTCTTAAAAATCCCTCTCAAACATTTAAAACACTTCATGTTCAAAACCTACAGAATTTCTATTTTCCTCCGCGTCTGTTTACTTCCTGATGACAATCCACCAATCTCAGCACGGTTCTTGCTAACTGCCCTATCAGAACGCGGCTTTTCACTGACGTCACACCAACCGCCCTATCACGGCACGGCTTCTCACTAACCGGCCTATCTCAGCGCGACTCTCGCTGACGTCACTCGTCCCCCTTCGCAGCAGTTCCCCTCCTTTCTCAGCTCGTCTCCGTGGTCATGCACGCGTCCCATTCATACTCCGAAAAATGATTACTTCCGTCCAAGCGATCACTTTTCTTTGACTGTACGCCCACAGTCTATCTGTAATTGTCACCTTAACTGACGAAATGTCTTTCCGTTTACGTCCAGACAATCGCCTTCTCTGATAGGTTACTTACACACAGTAACTTTCGACCTGCGTACGTTACTCACACATACACTCTTGCGTTCCCCCTATCTCGGTCCTGCGGCGGTCAATGGTACCTCATGACCTCCTTACTCTGGTCGACAATTACTCTGGATGTTCGATACACCCGAACCACTTAAGCTCTACCCCGAACTTAAGATTGTACCAGGTTGCGCTCGCTCACAACCTTCTCACAATCACACTACAGGCATTCAACTCCGCATGACATTACAATACAGATACAACACAAAACACCGCAATCTGTCCAAGCATGACCCTTGTTATACTCACTCTCGTCCGATACTGCTGCTTTTCTCTCTCCGTCAGTGCCTTCTTCGGCAGGCCACCTCTCGAACTCTAGGGACCTTGGGGTAAACTAACCTAGTCTAGATTACCTTCCTCAAGAAGATAACCATCCTCACTCTGCTACCAACTGCTAACGCGGGATTTCTGGTCTATTGTTACCTTACCAGATCCCAGCTCAGGTCGACTGAATCGTTGGTACCTGTCATTGAGTAAAAGGCAATCCACTTCTAGGTTAATCAAGAAAGAACTTACACCACTCTAAAGAACCACTTACCAGTAGAAAAGGTTTAAAAGTTTATTATAAAGCCAAAAGTATCTGGAGATACAAACATCTCAGAATAAGATTCAAAAGATATACAGGTATCAATATAAAAAGACATTCTCTGAATGCTCTTAATTGGCAAAAGGAAATTATCAAAAATATCTCAAATACCATGAGAGTTGCAAGAATCGCTATGAGTTGCAACTTGAGAGTCATTTACAGAAAGGAAAAATACAGGTTAGACTGTCCCTACACTAGACTAAGTGACATCCCTACTTAACAAGATCTTTACCTAAAAAGGTGTCAGCAGTGGTGACTTCCAAAGAAGATCACACACTTCCCTTAGTACCTAATTCAAGTTGAAGTCTTGCAGTTCTCTATCTGCCTACCCATCCGCTCTCTTAGGTTCCTCAGATCATCTGCTCTAACTCCACCCCGGGGTACTATCCCTAATACAAAATCACATTTCCAATAGGAACACCCCTGGAGACGCCTATCACGTGGTGTAGTTTCTGGCGGCAAATTCCATGCTGGTGCTCCTCGGGACCCTTCATTAAAGTTGACCTTGCTTCCCAGGCTTCTCTCCAACCAGGCGGTACCCCCTAAAATTCCTGAAGACTCCTACAGGCCTGTGCCTGGCGTCTCTGAACAAAAGTCTATTCATCATTTTCTGATTAAGCCCCCTCGCACCTGCAAAATACACTTTTTCTCTGTGGGCCCCAAATTCCGGCCTCCACCATATCTTAAGGTCGTAAACTATTTTGAACAGGCTTTACATTCGTGCTCTGTGCGACCTCTCCTTAACGAGCACATGCAGATCAAAGAAGCAACTTTATCTACTTAGGCCTACTGAATTACATGAAACGGGCCTCTGCAATATGCACATTTAATTTCTTTGTTTAAACAGTATTCTAACTAACACACATTACTATAATGTAACACATCTATTCAAAACATTATTTCAATTCTATGATTAATAATACTTTGCAGTAAAATGACATTGGAATCTAGGTTACTTAAAAGTGTAGCAGCATCTTTCGTTTCTTGTGAAATGCCATGTGGCCTACACATTTCCATGGTTTGCAGAATTACATTTCTTTTTCACACAGCCCCATAACGTGAGACTCCAACATCATTCTAACACTTCTACAAAGCTCTACATTAGTTTTCCACACTGATATATGTATCTCTATTCTAATTAAACACTCCGGTATATATTTTCTCTCTATAAGTTGACACTCTTGTATGTTCTATACTAAACTAATATAACGTGCTTGTAAATATGGTGCACTTCTACATTTTTTCGGATTTGTGCTCTCTCAAAACAAACAATGTTATTAAAAAATAAGACATTATAATTTTTATTCTACTAAGCTAGTCAACGTGGTCCAAAACATTGCACGTCACATTTGCTTTATTCATTTTGCTAGTTTTGTATTTTGTCATAGGGGCACACCTCTGCTTGTGCATTGGTAGCAGTGCTGCATGGAGAGTGGGAAAGGATAGGATCAACTGCAACCAGGCCATTTCCCAGTGCGCTGCTGGTGCGCTGCTGGTGCTGTGAAGATCTCTGCAAACACTGAAACAACTGTAAGTTTTGTCATCAAGAAGAATTGCAGCCTTACTTTTATTTTCATAGCTTTGCCTCGGTAGAAACAATAAATGGAAATAAAGGTTGTCTTAACTCAAGGATTACTGCAGTATGACTGGTATGTATACTGTTGCACCTCCATTGGAATCCAAAAAAGGGAAACAAAATGTTCTTGATGTCCCTCCTCAGTGTTTGAACTTGACATGTTAATTGTTTTGTCTATGTGGGAAACTTAGGAATGGGGATGTGTCTATTGTTCCTTTGTCTGTATATGTTCTTATTTAGCTGGGAAACATGTTTTAAGCAGGCTAAAAGCACAGCCAAACTCGGGGAAGCAGAGCTAAGCTTATTTTGGTTGACCTTGAATCTCTATGCTGTTGTAGATGTTTTGTTGCCAGGGCCATGTGCTTTGTGATCTCATCTCCTTTCTCCCTTGGAAGGAAGCATAAACCTTCAGTGTGTGAGGAAACATTCCAATAATTCCATTCCAGCAGCTTTACTTTTGAAATGCAGTGTGATGGAAAGACATCTGTAAGATATATGGCCCTTCACTTGCTCCTCAACATCCTAAAACCATTTATTTTCACATTAGCATGCTCTATGATTATAACAGATATTTAGATCCATTCTAATTAAACAGTGAACTCCTTTTACAACTGGAGTTGTTTATGGTCTGGCTTGACAGAGCAGCTGTCACCATACAATTTTGTGAGAATCACCTATAGAGAGGCGTTGGCTCCACCCACATGTGGGAGACATGTTTAAATGTTTTCATTGAGCAAAAGTTGTGTGCGTCCACAGAAAAAATGCTTTCCCTCCACACAGCTGAGATCATTTTGTTTATTTATTCAGCTGCCTAAGCTTGAACCTTCAGGGACACCGTCATGACATTGTAAAGCTAATAAAGTGTCTTACTTAAATAGATCATTTAAAGTATTGAGACACGGGCGGTCATTAGCTTACATTGATTTGTCGGTCTGGCTTGACAGTGCACATGTCACCTGACCTTTTAACCTACATAAATATTACTCTACAGTTCTTTTCTTCCACATAAATGCATATCGAATCCTATGTTCTCTACCTGCAATGCTTCACATTCTCATACAACAATCCCTTAAAGCTAGACCTATTGGCATTGCCAATGATTGTTTCATATGTTTAACTCTAAACTCTTTATCAGGTATTTTATAGTAGTGCCATTTACATGACAATCTTGTCTCACACTTAAAAAATGTACTTGTTTAATAAAGTTATTGCTTTTGTATTTTTAAAGAATTGGGCACTAACACGATGCAACACTTTAGCTTTGTCCCTCAAGGGGAGCACCCCTTTCTTTCTTACATGATCAGCCACAGGAACTTAGCTTGTGCTGGCGTAGAATTGATTTATGGAATGAATAACATAGTACAGTATTACAATTCCATTTACTTCAACATCCACAAGACATAAACGCGTTTCTCAACCATAAAGATATAATAACCAACGCTCTCCTACATGAACATAATGGATTTTGAAAATAATGTACAAAAGATCATGAAAACAGCAGTGCATGAATACCAAATGAGATTAGCAACAGCAAGATCTCCATTTTTGTGCTTGTATGATTTCTAGGAGAAATGTTTCCAGGATTCTTTCTGACCTCTAG
Organism: Lissotriton helveticus; assembly: GCF_964261635.1. NCBI lineage: Eukaryota > Metazoa > Chordata > Amphibia > Caudata > Salamandridae > Lissotriton > Lissotriton helveticus. The sequence continues at coordinate 769,700,336 of NC_136068.1, forward strand.
AAAAATACAGTAACTGTTAAACTCCCCTCCATTGGTGAAATGTAATACAAACACCCCTGCATCTTATACACTCACAGACACACACACACACATACACACACAGACACACAAACACTCTTTCTCTCTTTGTTTTGGTTATATTCACATGTTTTTGACATTTAAAATCGTCACAGTAAATACAAAACGACTTTTGTGCATAAAATTGCAATACCTACTGAGACAAGTGGGCTATTTCAACTCAGGGCACATGTGGTTGTTTGATATTTATTAGTTGTAAAGCGCGAAAAATGCTTGAGGGCATCTTGGCGCTAGCTTCTGAAATTAAGAAATGCTGTAAGTAAAGAGGACATCTATGGCTACAAGGGAAGTGAGAAGAGCCATGTTTTAAGAAGGTTCCTGAAAGTTATCAGATTCGACTGGCTCCTACGGTGCCAGGGAAGCCGAATCCACAGCTTGAAGGTTAAATAAACAAAGCTTCTGTCACCCCAAGAGGCTGTGTAGATTCTGGGTACTCTGGCTATTTTGGCCGATGCAGACCCAAGACATCTTCCAGGGGAATACCGAGAGAATTCATTTTTCAGATAAACTGAGCCAGAGAGATGAAGTGCTCTGTGCGCTGTACACAGCGCTTTAAAACCACTCCCTTTTTAATCATGAGCCAGTGAAGCTCCTCTAGAGCTTTTGAGACAGAGTAACATTTCCGGATGTTTTTGATGAGCTGTGAGGCATTGTTCTGTATTGTTTGCAGTTTCTAAAGGGAGCATTGCTGCATGCCCGTATATAGGGCATTACAGTAATCAGGTCTCAATAAAACTAGGGCAATCATGACGGTTTTCTACAACTCTAGCAGGATGAAGGACAGTGTCACTGTTTTCAACTGGTAGAAGCAAGTTGAAATAAGTTTGTTGGTCTGTTGTGTTCCGCATATAATTGGTTCATTCGCTTTACCAACGGTCATCATTTCAGAATAATCTTGTCGTTCCTGTCTCTGTCTCTGGGACAGATGGATGTCTGCTGTTCTCACCTCTGAGAAGCACTTTCAAAGGGTTGGTACTATTTGCAAGGTGTCAGCCCTTTTCCCGAGCAGACAGGCAGAAGGTTATTCTTTTGTTGCTGCTCTTTAGCTGTATTCTGAAGTCTTTGGTGTTGCAGCCTTATACATAGCAGTCACTGGTTAGATCTCAGTGATGGAACTTGAGTTCATTCAAAGCATGCCCCCTATTTTACTGCAGAAAAATCACAACAAACACTGTTCTGGAGGTTTGAAAGATCCAGGATCCCAAGGTTAATATCAGGATCCCAGCTGCTGGCCTATTAAACACCCCCTTCTCCACCAATAGGACACCTAATCCTGGCTCCTCCGGGGAATGACAGGAAGGTCTCTCTTGAAGGAATTCTCATAGCAGAGCCTTGTTTAGTATAAACATGCTCCTGTCTGCCGTTTGTAGTCATCTGGGCATTCCTTTCCCCTCACTTCCCTTGATAACTGCAGGTGAATGGTACTGTTATTCACAATCCATTGTTTTCCTGCCATAGATTTGCCCGCAAGCCAGCTGCTTCCAAATGCTAATTGATCTGGACTGGGAGTCATTCACACTTGTATTCTTCGCTGACAAATCTACAGGAGCAGTAGCCTGGCAGATCCAGTTCAGTCTAACGCAAAGATGATCAATCTTTGTTAAAATCATCTTTATAGCATTTTTACCACAATTCTATTTTTACCAATTAATTACGTTTTTGATACATTTTACAATGCTGTGAAGATGAATATTCTAGGCATTTCCTAAACAAAATTCTGAAATTATGATTTCTTTTTTTAAGTTCAAGTTAAATTTTATTGGAATAACAAAGGTGTCATTACAGAAAAAGAAATGAGATACATTATCATCAAGAAAGCAAGGTAGACTAGGTTACAACAATAAATATCAGAAAGTAAAAAATTGCAGGGGAAAAAAAAAAAGGGTGTAAATGCGGCTAGAGATATGAGATATATGAGGCTGTATAAATGGGGGTAAGACAATAAAAATATGTGAGGAAAAAAACATTTCTAAAGGGAATAAAGGAACGAAAGGTAACCTAAGGAGGTTTTGAAACCTCCTGTTGAAAAGGGGGTAAATGAGAGGAGCGCTTGGCACAAACATCAAGGTAAAGGGTAATGGGAAGCCATAAGGTGTGTCTTTTCGGGGCAAGATTGAGTGGATAGACAAATGCAGTATCAAGTCTATGATTATAACATACATTAAACCACCAAGCTTTAAAAGTAATGTCATTTGAATTTTTCCAATTAACAGTGATCTGTTGGAATGCAACAGCTAGTAACAAATCTATAATTTGAACATTTGAATCAACAGCAGCCCAGGAAGAGGAAAGTGAGCCAAGGAAGATATCAGTAAGAGAGAAAGGGATAGAAGTTTGAAATATAGTATTGATTTGGTCCCATACTTGAGTCCAGAAGATGTGTGTGGGGGAACAGAGAAAAAGCATATGAAAGAGCGTGGCGTTGGGGGTGGAGCAGGACCAGCAAAGATCCGGAACCAAGGGGAACCTCTTGTGAAGAAGAAAAGGTGTGTAGAGGAGTCGATTATAAATGAAGAAAAGTGTTTGTGTGAGAGAAGCAGCTCTAGAGGATTTGCGGAGCTTAGTCCAAAGTTTATCCCAGAGGGAGGTAGACCAAGACGTGGCAAATTCAGATTCCCAGTGCTCTTCCACTGTGGATTTCGGCCGGGGTAATGGAGGTTTGTGAAAGGAATGATAAATGGAGGAAGCGGAGGGACCTGAACGGAGCAGGGAATGGAGCGATGAAGTTGGGTTAAGAGAAACAGCTGGAAGAGGGGAGTGAGAAAGGGAATCATATACGGACAGAACTGCCGTCCTGAGTAAGAAGAATTTGCGAATAAAGGAGGAAGGGAGAGAAAAAGCTCGGCTAAGGATAGAAAAAGACTTGAAAACAGAACCAGTGAAGAGTTGGGAAACCCAGATCAGGCCTCGTTGCCTCCAAGTTTTCCAGTAAAATGGTTTCTGGTTAATGAGAATGCTATTATTATACCAAATAGTGGTGCTGAGGAAATCAGTTACAGAGGAGGGAGGAACTGGAGCAGAGGCTAGGAGTAGTTTCGCAGTATATTTGTGAATTGGAGTAGAAATTAATTGAGGTTTGCGGGAGAAGGAGAGATATTCGGCAAAAGAGAAAGGAGAAAGAGAGAGACGTTCAAGTTCAGCCCAAAGGGGGAGAGGCTCGGAAGGATCTTTGAGCCAAAGGGCGGCTTGTTTCAGGAGGCAAGCTTTGTGATATGCAGGGAAATTTGGGAAATTAACCCCACCCTCCGATTTGGGGAGACGCAGTCGGAGTAAAGACATACACGGTTTCTTACCAGACCACAAAAAGGAGGAGAGGATAGTGTTGATTTTAGTAAAGAATTTGGCAGGGATGGAAACAGGAATATTTGAAATGGTATAGAGGACGATTGGGGATAGCATCATCTTGGTGGTGTCGAGACGACCCCACCAGGAGAGGTAAAGGGGGTGCCATCTGGAAGTAAGGTCCGATAATTTTTGGGTACATTGATTAAGGCAGAGTGAGATAGTATCTGAGATGGAAGAGGTTATATGCAGACCAAGATATTTTATATGGGCCGGGCTTCACTTGAAGTCGGATGCCGCAAAATAAGATTTAAAGGTGAATTTGGTAAGGGGGAGGATTTCGCATTTATCGTTATTCAATTTATAGCCAGAGAGTTGAGAATAAACGCTGACTTCGGCAAGGAAAGCAGGGATGGAATCAGAAGGATTGGAAATGAAGAGTAAAATATCATCTGCATAAGCAGCTAGTTTAACCTGCGAATGGGAAAGTTGAAAACCATGGATGGTTGGATTTTGACGTAGTTTAGATAGGAAAGGTTCTAGGGCCAGGTTAAAGAGGAAGGGGGAAAGAGGGCATCCCTGGCGGACACCTCTGCCAAGGCTAAAAAAGGAAGAGATCAAGCCATTGGCACAAACCGCTGCTCTAGGGTTCGTATAAAGGAAGGAAATGAGGGAAATAAAATTAGGGCCAAACCCAAACCATTTTAGTGCAGAGAAAAGAAAAGACCATTCCACTCTATCGAACGCTTTCTCAGCATCCAAGGTGACTGCAGCTAGGGAGTCATTAAAACGTGAAGACTTAGAAAGGACATTGAAGAGGAGTCTGGTGTTATCGGTAATGAAGCGACCTTTGACAAATCCAGATTGTTCGGGGCCAAGGAGCTCTGGAAGAAAAGGATCTAATCTGATGGCTAAAGATTTGGCATATAATTTGTAGTTAATGTTAACAAGTGATATTGGTCTGTAATTTTTACAATGCTGAGTGTCCTTCCCCTCCTTGGGTATAATGCAAATGTAAGCGTCTGAAAAAGTGCCCGAGGATGCACCTCTTGCTTTAAAGGAATCGAGGAGACAATGTAATTTGGGTAACAAAAGGGATGCAAAGTGCTGGTAGAATCCGACTGTAAACCCATCAGGGCCTGGAGCTTTGTCTTTTTTAAGGGAGTGGAGTGCGGTATGTAATTCGCGAATAGTAATGGGGGTTTCAAGGGCAGATAGGTCAATAGGAAAATTGGGAGGAGGCTGAATGCTTGCAAAGAAGGTGGAAAGAGAATGAGCAGAGGGTTGAGTTTCAGAAGAGTAGAGTGTAGAGTAGAAACGAGAACATTCTTCCAAGATATCAACATCTTTATGTTGCAGGACTGAATTAACATCAAAGACAGACTCAATATTTAATTTGTTTTGCTTAACTTTCAAGTAATTAGCAAGAACTTTCCCCGCCCTATTCTTCCCACCATAAAATTTCGAACTGGATTTCAGTAAGTAGAGTGATGCATCTTCAGTGGATTGCTTGTTGTATTTCATTTTGGCATCAACAAGAGCTGTCAAACTGTCCTGAGTGTGGGAGGTGTAGAAAGCATGTTCTAGGGTCTTGATCTGAGATAAAAGGTCAGTAGTGCGTTTACGAGCAGCTTTACGTTTTGTGGCGACATGTCTGATGATGAAGTCTCTGGCCGCGGCTTTGTAAGCATCCCAGATGGTGTGTTCGGCTAAAGAGGGAGTGTCATTGAGAGCAAAAAATTTGGTTGTGAAATCTGGTGATGGAGGCTGTAAATTTGGGATCGAGGAGAAGAGTGTTGTTGAAGCGCCACCTCTTAGGTCCAATGGATTTGGGCAAAATATCAATGTTAATTAAAACTGGGGCATGATCAGAAAACATTATGGGGCCAATATCAGCCTGGGTGAGGGATTGGGACATGTGGTGAGACAGGAAGATATAGTCGATACGTGATTGGGAGTGGTGCACCGGGGAGTAAAAAGTAAATTCCTTACAGGTCGGATTGCATAATCGCCAAGCATCAACAAGCTTATGTTGAGAAATGGCGTGCGTGAAAAGCTTGTGAGATTTGTTAGGGACAAAAAAAGATTTGGAGTGCCTATCCAGAAAGGGGTCCAAAGGCATATTACAGTCGCCTGCTAAAATGAAATTATCATCAATGCATTCAGTGATACGGGAGGCAAAGGCACTCCAAAAGATAGGATTCCCACCAGTGGGGGCATAAACATTAAGCAGGGAAAAAGGGACACCTTTGGAGGAGAGCTTAACAAATAACCATCTGCCTTCAGGATCAAATTCGGACTGTAAGACTGAGTGAGAAAAAGACTTGCGAATTAACAAAGCAACACCATTTCTTTTACCATCACCAGGAGCAGAGAAAGCAGTCCCCACCCAACCTCTTTTAAGCTTAGCAGCTTCAATGTCAGATAAATGGGTTTCTTGCAGAAAGGCAACATCTACATTCAACTTAGCTAGATGGGAGAGGATCTTCTGCCTCTTAATGGGGGAATGCAAACCTTTAACGTTCCAGGAAACAATACGTATTGACATCAAGGAAAAATAATGAGGGAGAGCGGAATAAAAATAGTGAACAAAAGGAAAGCCTCATAATCAGGAAAAATTGAAAAAAAGGAAGAAAGGAAGCAGAGAAAGGGGGAGGAGGAAGTGATCAGAAGAAGCAAGGGTACAAAAGAGAATAGGGCTAGAGCGTCGGAAAGAATGATTGAAGAAAAAGAAAGGGACAATAGAAAAGAGTGATATAAGAAATAAGAAGAATCATAGGAGAGCAGGAGAAAAAAGACACCAAGGAGAACAATGTCAAGAATCCTGATGAAGAAAAAGAGCGATGTGGGAAAATGAATGAGCTGTGGTAGAAAAACAAGTGTAAACCAGGGTGAAGGAGAGTCATCAGAAAGGAGAGACACGAAAAAGCGTATATAAAATGTAACAGAGAAATGACAAGATGAAAAATGCGTAATAAAATAAGAGGGGAAGCAAAATAGAGTGCGAAGAAAATACAGGAAAAGGAAAGGACTGAATATATGAAACAAAAGAACGATGAGAAGAAGAAGAGAGAGAAGTGAAAAGAGAATAAAAAACATTGTAGACGAAATTGATACCAGAATGATTGAAAAAGTCAGGGAGGGTACAAAAAAGAGAACAAATGTGATAAATGGTAACATGTTAAAATAAGAGGGGAGGGGAGGTACTTACAAAGGATGTCGGAGAGGGAAGACGATCAAAAGTCGGGATAAAAGGGGAACAATACGGAAGTCACGGGAGGGAGGTAAGACCAACCAACGAAGGGCGGGTACACAGGGCAGCGAGATGTCCAACGGGAGAGGACATGACGGAGCGCTAGATAAGATCTGTGGAAAAAGGAGAGTAACAGGGTTAGAAGACGATAGACAGCGGGAGCATAACAAATATCATGTCGACAAAAGAAAAAGGAATTAATATATCGATAACAGATAACAAGCAAGAGAAATAAAGACTCGTCTGAGAGTCTAAAAGCTTGGAACTAAGTAAACATGAATGAACAATGAACAAAATGGCATGGAATAATCAGTGATAACAACAACAAAAGTCATGGTGGGAACGAAGAAGAAGAGCTGGAGAACTCCATGCCAGCAGAACCACAAGAGTTCAGGAAACTTCGAAGTCGTACAGGGTCATCAAAAGTTGTAGTCTTATTGTTATAGGTGACTTTGAATAGACAAGGGTGGAAAAGTCAGTATCTGGCTCCAATGGAACAAAGATCCGCTCTCATGTCAAGAAAGGCTTTACGACGAGCAGCCGTGGACTTAGCGTAATCTTGAGCAAAGAATAAGGTAGAACCTGACCAACTAATGCGTGGTGAGGCCTTGGCAGCCAAGAGGACCTTCAGCAAGTCCGTGTATTCAAGAAAATACATTATCACCCCTCTAGGCTTAGTTGAAGTATAGATAGAGGAGGAGATTCGGCCAAGCCTGTGAGCACGCTGAATGTTGAGTGAGGTGTCTTCAGGTAAGTGCAATAGCTTGGGGAGAAAGGACTTGAAGAAAGCAATAGGATCACTCCCCTCGCTACCCTCTTTCAGGCCGTAAAGACGCAGGTTATTGCGCCTATTTCTGTTTTCAAGGTCCTCAACCTGCTTTTGAAGGGAGGAAATCTGAAGATCCATGTGAACGACCTTGGTTGCCGTTTCCCGAAGAGAAGAGATATCCTTTTCCACGGTGGAGACCCTGGCGTCCATGTTAGACCAGTTGTCAGTGAGCGTTTGCAACTTGGCATTTGTGTCTTCCATGTAAGGGCGCAGGGCTCAGATTTCTTCAAGGAGTAGTTCGATTGAAATGGCCGAGGAGGGTTTCAAGGGGGAGGGTGGGTCCTTCTTCAACCTCTTAGGGTTGGTTTTGGTTGCAACCTGAGGAGAAGACTCCATGTCAGCTGTCGTAGTAGCAATAGGAAGGTCTGTGGAGGCTTCTAGGTGAGCCAGCGCCGAAAGAAAACTATTTCGAGTTTTTGACGTAATTGCGCTTAGAGGGCTTGTCGAGACGCTGCGCCATTAAAAAGCAGGTGAGTGAAGCGTCAAGATTAGCGCAGAATATAGTTGATAGAAAAAAGCAGGGGCTCCAAATTGGGAATAGAGCCAATTGAGGAGTGAAGCAGGAGAGGAGCCAAAAAAGCCAAGAGGAACAACAAAAGCGTGCCGAAAATTGCAAGGAGATATCAGCATCCACAGCATGCCAAGGCAAAACTGCCTTCAAAGGAACAAAATGGCTGCCAAGCCTGAGGAGAGCGATAAAGTTGAAAAAAAAACACAATAAGTCAATGCCAGAGATTTTGAAAAAGTCACCTGTGGTGGTTGAAGGAGGTCGCTGTCAAAAGATGAAGGAGGACGGCATCAAAGATAGACCAGGGGAGCCGGTGTCATTATGTGCGGCAAAACGCACATCGAAGAAATGCGCCGGAAGAAAACAAAATGGCGGTCGCGGCCGGGAGGAGCCGCGACCGGAGTTAAATCAGGCGCTTATGTCGGCGCATTTGAAGAGCGAAGTCCGGCTCTGGTAATGCCCGCTCAGTTCCGCCGCCGGGGACAGGTCTCCATGGTTCGCTGGAGTGACGCGGACCGCCGGTAATCTCCGGTAGGGACGGAGCTCCTACCGCTGTGCTGCCATCTGCGTCGGGCGCTTAGCCACGCCCCCCGAAATTATGATTTCTAAATCTATGGCAGGCCTTCATCATAGGGATAGGCAACTCCAACCTCTACAGCAAAATATCACTTTAAGTGTTTTGCTGTAGATAGATGCAACCTCAGTATTTAAGAGGTCTTGTTTATGAATATAATACACCTATACGCTGTGGACTCCAAAGCACAATGTATGGGCTCCCTAGGGACACATTTAAGCAGGTACAGTTTTAAGGAGACATGAGCCACTCTGAATAACACATCTTTTGGGTCTTCTTGAGCACATGTGCGAGTCTCCATTCCGGGGGTGCATGCAGCTAGCTGCTTTTGTGTTTCACACACTCCTGAAAACGGTTGTAGTTAACGAAATTATTATGTTAGCCTGCACAAAGGATAAAGTATACACAGGATGCACACCCACTATTACCTCGAATTTATTGGGAGCCACTAAGGAAAGTATAGTTAGTTCACAGTCGGCTGAGGCACTAAACATTCAAATTGTGTGGAGGGACACACATTAAAATGCAGTTCATTAGTTGTAGAACCACAATAACTCAAGGTGGGGCCAAAAAGTGCAGAGGCAATAATAACACAGTACATTTTTTGGAGTAGAACACAAGGCATATTGTATTTCACAGAAAGTACAGACATTCCAATTGGTAGGGTGAGGTCGTGGTGAGGTCGTGGGGACAGAGATCACAAATACATATCCCCAATTTTTTCTATGTGTAATACACTTGATTTTTGTAAAAAAAATTAAGCACATTTATGACTTACACTTGGGCGGTTGGCTGTAAAAATTGTACTCGAGATGTGATCTCACTTAAAAACTCACACATGATATCTGATCAATGAATGAAAATGTTGTCTGTGTGAAGATTGTACTCCACATGTGCAAAAGTCACATGAAATGCCTGCTCAATACATTTGCCTTAGTTTCTAAAGTTATGCAGTAAACATTTTTTTTGCAATTCATTCGGGTCCAGAGAACACTAACCTTTACAGACTGAGTGGGATATTTCCTACTTGAGTAAGCCTCTTGTGTGCGAAAATTATGCAAACATCTTAGATGTAAGACTAGTTTACATCAAATAAGTGAACTACAATAATCAGGATTTATAATACATCCCCCTTGCATAAGAACAATTTCACCCAGTGCTAACTGCAAACATGTATGCATTTCACAGTGTGTGGAGCAGTCTTATCATTCAAATTGTGGTGGGGGGAAGAATGAATAATGTGATCAATGAATGTTGATTGATTTATTAAAAATGTGTTGAGCTTGTTAAATAGTTAGTCCCCGTAAACCACTGCCCATTGTTGCCAAGTGGCCATGAGTGCCACCTTCTGTAAGTCGCTGCTAATTTACCAAGAAATACTTTGCATTCTGAAACTTATAATTTAGTATTTATACTGTCCTGCCAAGTGGCACCCATGGGTTAGGCTAACACAATTCATATACAATAAGTGCATGGTTATTTGGGAGACTCAATTAGTAGTCTCCTGAGATGCCAAAGGTATTCAAAGATATTGGAAGAGGACACCTCACCCACGATTCTCTGTGGCATGCTTCATCATTGGTGTCCTCTTTCCATCCAGATGAGTAAAAACCACTTGGATGACCTCAACCATTACTGCCAGTGTTTCCTGGATAAATGACAATAACAGGTACGAGAACATTATGTTTCTATACTATTTCCATGCATGAAGATGAATGCAGAATAGATAGGCATCTTTCTGAGCCTGGGGAAGGCCTATGACCCAATTAGGCACTATGAATGGCCACAACATGAAGGCAACATTAAGGTGGCTGAACGAAGCATTAATTTCTAAATACATCCCTGATCTGATTTGTAATCATGCCTAGGGAACCCATTTAATAAAAAGAGATATCTTTAAGGTACACCTTAAAATATTTTTAAAGTCTGTGGATACATGCATTATCCAGAAAAACACTACTAACTGAGTCCCCCCCCAAAAAAACATCTGCCCGTATTTGTTTTTGAGTGTGAAACTAGGGAGGCCTGGAGGAAGTCTTTATCCTCTCTCTCTCCTTTGTATGTAACATTAGACTAACCATCCACAGTCCCTTTATTACTCTGCTGACACATAGGCCAAAATGTACTAAGATTTGGCGTTGTGGGTTGCATCCCTTTTATTTAACAACCCAATGCAACATCGATTTTGGGATTCACAAAGTCCAACAAAGCTCGATTTGCACGTTTTTGTGTGGTTTTGTAAGAAGATAAGTCCATAGCACTGCCTGTGTTACCCTGCATTAAGTAGGCATTACATGGGTTGAGCATGGGCATTGCGGTACATCCACCCACGTATTTTGACGCAAACCCAACTAACAACAACTTGTAAACTTGGGTTTGTGCCAAAATGGTGTGCTTACCCTAGGCTCCTGTAATGAAGAGGTAAGAAATTGGGTTATTGGTTGACACGGTGGAAGTCCCATTCAAGCAAAGACCACAATCCTTGTCCGGGTGAACCACAAAAGTAACCAAATTAACCTGTCCTTAACCCTCTGGTATTTTGGCACAAAAGCAGTCAAGCTTAACTTAGAGGCAATGTATAGAGTATTTCTGCAGCACAACAAAAAGTTATAAAGTGAAAACACAACACAAGAAAAAAATAAAAATTCAGAAAATTCAATAAATAAAAAAATAAAATGAAATCAGAATGATAAAAATCCAAACTTTAGAACTGGAGATATTATATTTTAATGCTATTAGAAAAAATAGCGCCTAAAAGCACAACATGTCATTAATGGTCATCTGGTTTGAGCTACACTGGGGGAAAGTCTAAAGTGCAGGCCAACCTTGATGAAGCATGTGTTGGATACAGGAACCTGGCTAATGCTGAAAATGTACCTTCTCAAGTCCAGCACAAGGTGTTTTGTTTTTGTATTGTAGGAGGCCATGAGTAAGGGCCTTTCAGCACAAAGAGTTGATCAAGCATTGCAACTGAGCATCGTTGCTGTAGTGTGAAGATACGGTAGTTGTTGGAGCTTCACGGTGGTGGTCATCATGGACTGCCATTTCTGTTGTGCAAATGGCAGGTCTCACTTTGCCGGTCACAGTCAGTGCAAAGAGCAGGTCTCACCAGAGCTTTGCATTGAGGGTCGTTGCGGTTGACAGGTTTTTGGTGCAAACAGACCTGTTCATGGTCACAAAGAGTCCAAACTTCAGGGTTTTCACCTTTTCTTCTTCAAGGACTCACTACAGCAGAGGCTAGCAGCAGGGCTTAGGCAAGTCCAGTCAGGTCACAAATGTCCAGTTGCATCTGTTGGATTGAGCATGTGCAGGGAGACCTCTAAAGCTTGAAGTGTCAATTTAGCTCACACAGGAGGTAAGCCAACTGGCTCTTGGAGTTGCTCTGGGTAGCCTGGAGAAGGCAAGGAGATTCAGTCTACCATATGCAGGCAGCAAGGCGGTCCTACAAGCATCAGGGCAGTCCTCTGGCAGCAGGGTGATCTTTCTACTGAACCTTTCATAGGTCCAGGAGAGTTCTGATGAGTGGTTCTGGAGGCTCAATATTTACACCCTCTGCCAGACTTTGGGTAGGGGGGACTCCCTGTCATATCACCGACACTGGTTCTGGAAAGTTTTTCCTCTTTCTCTGATCAAGGCTACAAACTGTCTGGGGTGATAAAAGGTACGACAAGCTTGATGTCTGGTTCATTTATAAGTACCATAGGCTAAGCACTTTGAAGTGTAAGTAGGCTGGCTAGAGCTGTTCCCCATGCATCGTGCAAGGATGGCGCATTCAGTCCACACGTAAGTCCTTTCGTCTCACTGCCTGGAAGCAATACACAAACCCCAACAGCAGAGCCATTCACTGTTATGTAATCCGGAAAAACAGCAGAAAAGCACAGTAGGTTGGTACAAGAAAATATCAACTTTGTAAAACTGACATTTAGAAAATTGGAAGTTACAATGTGACCTGACCATTAAATAAAATTTCAAATTGCAAATCATTTGAGTGTAAACAGTATATCTGCCCCAAATCCAAAGTTAGCCGATATAACATTTAATATGGTAACCCTGTGTTAATCAATGTGAGAGATAGGCCTTATCAACAGTGAAAAACGACTTTAGGAGTTCTATTCACTGCCAGGACATGAAAAACATAAGGACACAGGTCCTACTTTTTAAATACTATACGCTCCTGCCTATGAGCATTTAGGGCCTACATTAGGGGTGACATATAAGTGTTAAAAACGAAGGTTTAGGCATGGCAAAAAGTTTATTTTACTAGGTGAAATGACAGTTTAAACTGCACTAAAAGCCTCAGTGACGAGCCTAGGTCATGTTTTAAAGGGATCACTGACATAATATCGTCGACCACAATATCGAAATTATCGGCGACAAAATATCGACTACAATTATATCGACATCCAATACTTAATTAAGAAACTACAAAAATATCGACTACAAATTATCGATTATTAAAATTATCGTAATCCACAATATCGAATGACAAATATAGAATAAACAAATATCGAGTATTAAAAAAATAAACAGTACAGCAAATATCGAAAACAAATATATAGATAACACTAATATCGAAAATAATGGTATATCGACACTATAACAATTACCTAAAACATTTTAAATACAATAAAACAATTTATTTTAAATATATAATACACTCCACAAGATATATAATACAAAGAATAAACATTTTTAGTAAAACATACTAAAAAATGAAACATTTTTACCACATGTCATCCGAACATTCCAGTGAATTTAAAAATAAACATAATACTTTTAACATATAGTTGCTAAATAATAATACATATATTTTAAATAGAACAAAGAACAATAAAGGTTTACTGAAGAAGTCTTAGTAAATACATTTTCAACAACAACAAACAAACCTATAAAATCAAAAAAATTCAAACCAACCAATAAAAATCTCCCACTCTTAAATCATCCAATCAAATTAAGCAACTAATCAAATACACAGTATAAAAGGATTATTTTCCTACTGCTATTTCCTGCTTCTAACTATAAACAAAGAAGAAGGTGACACTCTGACCAACTGTTTCCTGAGAAAACTACTTTTCCAGACAAGACTCCTACAGAAATAATTCAAGTAAGTTAAACTAATTTGTAAATTAAACTAAAGTATTAGGCTAAAAGTTCAACTATTTCTCTAAACAGTTTAAATAACATTTCTTTTTTACCTTTTACATTTCTTCTACAGACATCTCCAAAACACACCAATAAACCTTTAACGTTAATTTACTACAAAATTATAATTGTAAGTATATTTAAATGTTCTCTAACACACCAACTGCATTAATTAAACCCAAATTTGTAATACACATTTTATCATTATTCTATCTTCTTAACAGAAATTTTGAAGACATCCAAAAATTACTCCATCAAAGCTAAAGACTAATTAAAAAAAGTAAGTATATATTTTAAAGTATTTAAGAACCCTAAAATGCTAACTACAAGATAGCTTCTCCCTACAAACCTCTCAAAATGTTTTAAAAGAATAGAATAACCAAGTTTTTTTTATTTTCTACCATCAGAAATAAAACAACGAAATAGAAGAAAAAGCTTGAAAACACATTCTGAACATTTCCAATTACAACAAACAATAAATGTAAGTATAATCATTGAAATATGAATGCATTAAAAAAATGTATAGCATTATTTTAACTTAAAATATATTTTGTTCTAATCTTTCCTAGCACAACAAATATAAACATGACTGAAGGTGCTGAGTTTGTTATGTCTCAGAAAAATAAGCTATTACTTTGTTATATGGGGTATGTCTATATTCTAGAAAAACAGTCAGGACGCAAAGTATTTTGGAAATGTAGCAAATACTACTCTAATAAATGCTATGGTAGAGCTACAACTGAAGAAGCTAATGTACTATCTACCAAGGAACACAATCACCCCCCTAATGTAACTGAAATTTAGGTCAGGGATGCCCTTGAAAGCATAAAAGAAGCAAGTACAGGGACTGACAAACCAACAACTCATATATTAAAAGAGGAACTCTTAAAAATTCCTCAACATGCTTCTGGGCAACTACCCTCAATTGACTGCCTAAAACGAACAATTGCAAGACAAAAAAGAGTCACAACAACTACTCAACCTAATCCTAAAACTTTTGAAGAAGTTGTCATTCCCCCTGAACTGAGTATAACTCACAATAAGGAACCATGCTTACTATTTGACAAAAAATGCCCTACAAACGGAATTATAATGTTTGCTACAGAAAATTACAAGACTGCGAACACTGGATGATGGATGGGACTTTTAAAACATGTCCTAAACAATTTTACCAGCTCTACAGCATACATGGACTGTACCACCATTCTAACATCCCATTTATTTACTGTTTGTTGCTCAACAAACAACAAAATACATACACAGAAATCCTAAATACAATAAAACAGGAAACAAATAATTATTTCCAACAGAAATAATTATTGATTTCGAACTAGCAATGATCAATAGTATATTAAAAACTTTTCCACACACAGCAATACAAGGTTGTTATTACCATTTTAATCAAAGCATTTGGAGACATCTCCAAAAATCTACATTAAGCATACAGTATGCTACAGACAGCAGTTTTGCATACCAAATCAAAAAATTAATTGCCCTATCCTATGTCCCTGTTACAGACGTAGCAGAACATTATAACATACTAATCGATAGCCCATATTTAAAAAAATATGAAGATATACTAGCACCATTCCTCGACTACTTTGAGGACATATGGGTGGGAAGGCTACATCGATCTGGCCATAGACGCCAACCTAAATTTCACATAGCTTGGTGGAATGTATATTTAAGTACACTCAATCAAGAAGCTAAAACTAACAATAGTGTCGAAGGATGGCACAATGCATTTCAAGCTACCACTAGCAGAGGGAAACCTACCGTCTAAAAATTTATGGAAGCTTTACAAAAAGAACAAGGCTACCAAGAGCTACGCATACAGCAATCAGTAACCCAAATAGGATCAAAACTAACAAAACAGACTAAACAAATGTTTAGACTACTCCAAAGCCAAGTCACCCTATATCCTTCTACACGAGGCCTAGACTACCTATCCCTAATAGCCAAAAGCCTACTGTGAATTATGTACACACAAATAACAGTACTCTATTTTATTTATACAAAATTTGCTAGGTAGCATAAATATATTATATTATAACAAATATTCTATAATTGTCATACATATATATGTGTTACAAAAAAAAGGATGTAGACAATTAAACAATATTTCTTATAATATAAAAAATATCAACAATAATAACAATAACATTTCCCACTCTAATAAAATAAAATTAATAAACTTACAATTCATGTTGCTGAAGAATACGTAATCACACCACTTGTAATCCATGTACTCCACTGGTAATCCATTACAATTACAATTTGTGGAAACCCTCCAAAACTCGAAAACAAGTAAAAATGAAAAAAACGCTCCAGGAAATCCCGATAAAAGAAAGTGTGGTAACTTTATTAATTAAAGTGACATACACACACTTTTAGTTAAAAAAAAAACGCATGATCTTCTCCAAATCCAAATCGATACCAATAAATACCCGAAAAATAGTTTAAAAATGGAAGATTCGCTCCAGGAAACCCGGACAAAACAAAGTGTGGAAACTTGAATAATAAAAGTAACATGCACACACTTTTAGTAAAAAAAAAATGCATGGTCTTCTCCAAATCCTAATCGATACCCTTAAAAACCCGAAAATTAGTTCAAAAGTGTAAAAATCGCTCCATGAAACCACAAGAAAAGGAAAGAGAGTATAAAAACATTAATTTAATAAACTAATACACTCTTCTTTCCTATAAAAAAACAAATGCATCCTTCTCCGGAACGAAACGGCCAAATCCCGGAACCTGTAAAAAATATCGAAAACAAAACCACCCACACAAAGCCCCCAAACATTACAAAATATACATAAACATTAATGTAAAACATTACAATCAACATATTTTACATCAAACACAGAAAATAGACTAGGCCTCAAACACTCACAACACCTCCGTAAAAACCAACTAACACCTAAAACATACCAAAACCACGACAAAATACATAGAGTAATACTACAGATCTCCAAAATACACTCAAACACTACTACTCTCTAACATATAATAGTTAAAATTCACCTTACCGTTCCCAACGCAACGCAGCATCCAACCGCGAGCTTGTCCAGTCCAGAATGAAGCAAAATAACCTTACGCGGTAAAAAAAATAGTCCCATTTAGACAATAATAGAAACTTAAACATATTAAATACAATGTTCTAAGTATAAATACAATATACTACTAAACTTAAATAATTATACATTTATTTCTATCACTTATAAAAATAATATTAGATTAATTCTCCTTAGGAAATTAATAATATTTAATAACAACGTATTATTAATTATTATAAATACTTTATTTCATATATAAACAGTCTAATAAATACATATACAAATTATACTTGAGATTATATATAATTAACATTTATGTATTATTTATTTAGTTACTATACAATTATGTAACATTTGTAAATAAATAATAATAATAAATAATAATTGTTATATTTTATTATTATTAATCATATTTATGTATATTAATTGTAAATAAATAAAGATCTTAATTTACACTTAAGTGAATATTTTCTAAAAATGTTTATGTTAATTGTTAAAATATGTAATAATTAAATAACCTTTGTAAATCAATAATAATAAATAATATCATATATTAATTATTATTATTAATAATTGTATCTATGTATGTAAATAATTTTGAAATACAAATAAAACATTGTACCTCACTGCATAAATGATTTACCTTTTTCTATTGTATTTATAATTACTTTGTAATCAAATAACCTTTGTATATATTTAATAATAATTAAGTACAAATATTTTTTTTTATTAAGAACATTGTATGTTATATGTATAAATGTTATAAAAAATATATTTTGCATTTAAAAGGTGCAAATATGTACTTACCTGTTTATTAATTTTTCTTCATGAGAAAATGCTAAATATAAAATTACTAATATTAATATATTATATACTATCATTTCTAATTAAATATTTAAATGCAAAAAAAACTGAAACTTAGTAAAACTCTTAATAAATGTTAAAATGTATTTTCAAAGTTTATGAAAATTCAGAAACAAAACTGTATATATTTTTTGAGAAATACTGTTAAAAAATATATATTTAGAAATGTTAAACATTTATGAATATTAATAAATGTAATGTAATACATTTTAGTTACCTACCAAATTAACAAAAAGAATATATATTTTTTTATTCTGTACTGTACATATTATAAAAACAATCTGTTAACAAAAACTTTCAAACACTGCATCTCTACTTATTTTTGTAATAATAATAACATTGTATTTTTAAAGTGTGATCATTATGATAATATTTATATATATTTACATCTATCTTTTTCCATTACAAATGTTTAATCTGCAAAAATAATATAAATTCATAATTTATTTTACATTACTTTTAAGATTATATTTTTAAAACATATATAACTTACTATTCCCACTCCATTCAAATAACAGTTAAGTAACATGCTGGATACTAAAACCATTTACTTTACTATTCCCACTCCAATGAGGTGAAAAAAAGGTAAGGTGCTGGACACAGACCCATTATAAATTACTATTCCCACTCCAGTCAGATAAAAGTCAGGGAAAATGCTGGACACTAATTCAATTTAATTTACTATTCCCACTCCAGTCAGCTAAAACTCTGGGAAGGTGCTGGACACTAACCCAATTTAATTTACTATTCCCACTCCAATGTGGTGAAAATCAGGGAAGGTGCTGGACACAGACCCATTATAAATTACTATTCCCACTTCAGACCAATAAAACTCAGGGAAGATGGTGGACACTAACCCAATATAATTTACTATTCCCACTCCAGTCATATAAAAGTAATGGAAGGTGCTGGACACTAACCCAATTTAATTTACTATTCCCAATCCACTCAAATAAAAGTCAAGGAAGGTGCTGGACACTAACCCAATTTAATTTACTATTCCCACTCCAATGAGAAGAAAATCAGGGGAGGTGCTGGACACAGACCCATTATAAATTACTATTCCCACTCCAGTCAGATAAAAGTCAGGGCAGCTGCTGGACACTAACCCAATTTAATTTACTATTCCCACTCCAATGAGGTGAAAATCAGGAAATGTGCTGGACACGGACTTATTATAAATTACTATTCCCACTCCAGTCCAATAAAACTCTGGGAAGATGCTGGACACTAACCCAATATAATTTACTATTCCCACTCCAGTCACATAAAAGTCAGGGAAGGTGCTGGACACTAACCCAATTTAATTTATATTCCCACTCCAGTCAGATAAAAATCAGGGAAGGTGCTGGACACTTACCCAATTTAATTTACTATTCTCACTCCAATGAGGTAAAAATCAGGGAAGGTGCTGCACACACACCCATTATAAATTACTATTCCCACTTCAGTCCAATAAAACTCAGGGTACATGCTGGACACTAACCCAATATAATGTACTATTCCCACTCCATTCACATAAAAGTCAGGAAAGGTGCTGGACACTAACCCAATTTAATTTACTATTCCCACTCCAGTCAGATAAAAATCAGGGAAGGTGCTGGACACTAACCCAATTTAATTTACTATTTCCACTCCAATAAGATGAAAATCATGGAAGGTGCTGGACACGACCCATTATAAATTACTATACCTACTCCAGTCAGATAAAAGTCAGGGAAGGTGCTGGACACAGACCCATTATAAATTACTATACCTACTCCAGTCAGATAAAAGTCAGGTAAGGTGCTGGACACTAACCCAATTTAATTTACTATTCCCACTCCAGTAAAATAAAAGTCAGGGAAGTTGCTGGACAGTAACCCAATTTAATTTACTATTCCCACTCCAATGAGGTTAAAATCAGGGAAGGTGCTGGACACAGACCCATTATAAATTACTATTCCCACACCAGTCAGATAAAAGTCAGGGAAGGTGCTGGACACTAACCCAATTATGTACTATTTCCACTCCAATGAAGTGAAAATGAAGAAAGGTTCTGGACACATACCCATTATAAATTACTATTCCCACTCCAGTCAGATAAAACTCTGAGTAGGTGCTGGACACTAACCCAATTTAATTTACTATTCCCACTCCAATTATGTAAAAATCAGGGAAGATGCTGGACCCTGAACTATTATAAATTACTATTCCCACTCCATTCTAATAAAACTCAGGGAAGGTGCTGGACACTAACCCAATTTAATTTACTATTCCCACTCCAGTAAAATAAAAGTCAGGGAAGTTGCTGGACGGTAACCCAATTTAATTTACTATTCCAACTCCAATAAAGTGAAAATGAGGGAAGGTGCTGGGCACAGACCCATTATAAATTACTATTCCCACACCAGTCAGATAAAAGTCAGGGAAGGTGCTGGACACTAACCCAATTTAATTTACTATTTCAACTCCAATGAAGTGAAAATGAAGAAAGGTGCTGGACACATACCCATTATAAATTACTATTCCCACTCCAGTCAGATAAAACTCTGAGTAGGTGCTGGACACTAACCCAATTTAATTTACTATTCCCACTTC
Organism: Lissotriton helveticus; assembly: GCF_964261635.1. NCBI lineage: Eukaryota > Metazoa > Chordata > Amphibia > Caudata > Salamandridae > Lissotriton > Lissotriton helveticus. Next base: position 769,720,502 of record NC_136068.1, read on the forward strand.
AGTCATATAAAAATCAGGGGAGGTGCTGGACAGCAACCCAATTTAATTTACTATTCCCACTCCAATTATGTAAAAATCAGGGACGATGCTGGACCCTGAACTATTATAAATTACTATTCCCACTCCATTCTAATAAAACTCAGGGAAGGTGCTGGACACTAACTCAATTTAATTTACTATTCCCACTCCAGTAAAATAAAAGTCAGGGAAGTTGCTGGACAGTAACCCAATTTAATGTACTATTCCAACTCCAATAAAGTGAAAATGAGGGAAGGTGCTGGACACAGACCCATTATAAATTACTATTCCCACTCCAGTCAGATAAAACTCAGGGAAGGTGCTGGACACTAACCCAATTTAATTTACTATTCCCACTCCAATGTGGTGAAAATCAGGGAAGGTGCTGGACACATACCCAATATAAATTACTATTCCCACTCCAGTCAGATAAAACTCAGAGAAGGTGCTGGACACTAACCCAATTTAATTTACTATTCCCACTCCATTCATATAAAAATCAGGGAGGTGCTGGACACTAACCCAATTTAATTTACTATTCCCACTCCAATTATGTGAAAATCAGGGAAGATGCTTGACCTTGAACTATTATAAATTACTATTCCCACTCCATTCTAATAAAACTCAGGGAAGGTGCTGGACACTAACCCAATTTAATTTACTATTCCCACTCCAGCCAGATAAAAGTCACAGAAGGTGTTGAACACTAACCAAAACTAACTTAATATTACCACTCCTTTCAGATAAAAGTCAGGCAAGTTGCTGGATAATAATCATATCAAAATTACTATTCCTACTCCTAATTAAAAAAAAGTATAATAACTAATTTAAATTTAACTTATATATCCCATATCCACACTAAAATAAACCTCACATTAAAAATATATATAATATAATTTTTAAAACATATTTTCAAAATTATAATTTTTTTTAAATTTAGAGAATTTTGTTAATTTTTTAAAAAATATTTTTAAAAATTTTAATCACATTTTTGTTTAAATTAAAAAAAATGGCAAAAATTATAAAATATTTTTTTTAAATCGAAATTTAGTGATTTTTTAAAATATTGTTATTAATCAAATTATAATTACCCACCATTAAACACTATTAACCCGATTTTAGTTAAATAATTTTGTAATAAAATAATTTAATTCAAAATTTGAAATCAAAATTTAAATTTTGCATATATTTTAATTCAAAATTTGAAATTAAAATTTTAATTTTGCATATAATTAAAAAAAATTAATTTGGCATATTTTCTTTCTTTTTTAACATACTTTAAAACACTCCCCACCCTTACCCCCTAATAACCCAATATCCCGCTCCTAAATTTACAAAAATAAATCAGAAATTTCAATTTAAAAAAAAATATTTTTTACATTTATAAATTTGCGTATTTAATCAAATTATTTAATACATTTTTAAATTACTCCCACCCTTATCCCCTAATAACCCAACATCCCGCTCCTATAATTACATAAAAATTCTAAATTAAAAAAACATTATTTTACATTTTTATTAGAATTTGCATATTTATCAAATGTAAAAAACATGTTTTTAAAACACTCCCCACCCTTATCCCCTAATAACCCAACATTTTTTTTATTTCAATTTTTTTGACAATATATCAATTTTTAATAAATTATACCTAATTATTTTAAAACACTCCCCACACTTATCCCCTAATAACCCAACATCCCGTCCCTAAAAAATTTACATAAAATACACAATTAAAACATTAATTACATTTAAATTATTTCCAAATCTGAAAAAAATCTACAATATTAACAAATGTTTTATATTTATATTATAAACATTATATACATTTTTTCGATATTTTATACTATCTATATATTTGTTGGATATTTTTTTCAATCTATATATGTCAAAACAATATTTTATACAACACTAAAAATTCGATATTTACATTACACGATATTTTTGATTCTATATTATTTACTTCGATATTTACTTAAGTAAAAATAAAACGATATTTTTCACATCGATATAATTACATTCAATATTTCACTACACTCGATATTTTTTACTCAATATTATGCCTATTCAATATTTTCTATTCGATATTATGGCCAGTTACCATTTTAAAGAGCACCTTTAGTGGGTGGCACAAGAAGTCCTGCAGGCTGACTAGAAGCATTTAATTTACAGGCCCTGGGCAATGGTAGTACAATTTACTATGAGACTTACAATTAAATTAAAGCTGCCAACTAGGTGTAGTCCAATTTTACGATGTTGAAAGGAGAGAGCACAATCACTTTAGAACTGGTGAGCAGTGGTTAACTGCACAGTCCTAAAGGCAACAACAATAAATTCAGCAATCAGGAGAGATGAAGGCAAAAAGATTGGGGTATTGCGACACAAAGGATATCTGGTCTACCACAGGAGAAATACCTCATTACTTCCTCTTTGCATGTGTGCGGCACAAAATCTATCCTGACCTTATCGCATAAACCCTTGTGGAATGGCGCAAGGGTGCTTTCATTGGTGCTAGGCAGCCACAAATAGCACCAGTGCAAGGAGATAGCTGAACTGTACTACATGTTTGGATACATGACTTGGTTCTGCTTTCATGCAAGGCAGCGCAGTAACTTCTCTTGCTGAGCTCCATTGAAAAAAATCTTAGTGAACCCGGGCCATAAAGTCACTCAATTGTGTGCTCCTGCTCATGACCATAGTCTTCTGCAATATATAAAATTAGTTGACAGAGAGAACTGATACATGTTTACAGTCTGTTTCTTCAGTAGCATCATGAATCATGATCTGCATTTGCCAAAGCTGATAAGTGGTTTGTCGTGGTTAATTATGTTGTGTGGAAGGCTTACTTCCAGCCCCATCTCTCTGTTCTTTGGTTGGGCACAGGGACGACATTGACCTTACTGCAGGAGAATGATGCAGGATCACGTTTTACCATATGATTTCCCAACATAGCATTTTGCTCGACCAAATAGAATGAAGGTCCCATGTAGACCCTGCCAGATGATTATTTAGTATTATACTCCTCTCTGTGCACCTTGATTTACCCAACTCATAATTGCCAGACACTGATCACTAGCCGCAGCCAGTACTGAGTAAAAGTGGATTCTGGGTGGATAAGACACTAGCACAGTGAACGAAGGCTTTTTAAGATTCGCAATAGAATGCAACACCATGGGTGCTTTCGGCAAAACGTCTCTGCCACAGGCGGCTAGGCCCAGGGGACACAGCTGTCCTGTAAGAGCTTCTTGATGAAACACCCTACAAAGGCATCAGAATTTGTGCAGAAAGAATCTTGCAAGTGCCTTCTCAGTTCAGCAGTACAGTAGAGGGAGAGCATCATTAAAATGTTCACAATCCTTGTGAATTGTTTTCGAAAACCCTTAAACCCTTCGATGCTCATGATGAAATGGTTCCGTCATGAGCATTGGTGCCCCTGTGCTCATGACGGAACCATTCCGTCATGAGGCCAGGGGCACAAAATCCCTCTGCTGCAGACAGCAGAGGGATTTCCTTTTCTCCCCTTTGACCTTGGGAGCTGGAAGAGCTTCCCCAGCTCCCGAGGCCCCCTCCCTGATTTCTGTTCAATGACGATCAGCACGCATGTCGCGCTGTCGTCATTGAACACAAACCGAAACTGAAATGAGCCTTTAGGCTCATTTCAGTTTCACTTTCTACATGCTCAGGGGGCTATCTCAGCCCGCTGAGCACATACAAAGACGGGAGAGGTATCATTGGAAAGGGGACAATCTCCCCTTTCCAATGGTACCCCTCCCCAGTGGATCCCTGCTTGAGAATTGCCCCAGGAGGGCGATCCCCAAGCAGGGATCCACCCAATAGACACCAGGGAGGGGGGAGCGGCCCATTGGGCAAGGGCATTCACCCCCATAAAGAAATTAAGATTATTGAGTCTTTCTGCCCCCCCCCTGGGGGGCAGATGGGGCAGTAGCCCCCAATCTGCCCCCGCGGGGTCAGAAAGCCCACTATACACCAAGGATTTTTTTGTGTGCACCTTTTTTTTGGGGTGGGGGCTGCCTGAAACGGGGACGCCAATGTCCCCACCCCCGCCACCATTACAGCCTTTCTGCCCCCCAAATGGAGGCAGTTGCGTTCAATCTGCACCTCCAGAGGGGCAAAAAGCCCACTAAACGCCAGGGATATTTTGGGGGCAAATCTGCATTAGGGTGGGGTCTGCCCAAAATTGGCATGCCAATGTCCCCATCCCTACACCACAAAAATGACAGCCTTTCTGCCCCCCGGGGGGGGGCAAAAAGCCCAGTAGAGGCCAGGGATTTTTTGGGTACATTTTTATTAGTGTGGGGCAGCCCCCACCCTAATTAAAATTTGCCCAAAAAGCTCCCTGGCGTCTAGAGGACTTTCTGACCCCCCTGGGGGGCAGATGGGGGCATTACTCCCCAAACTGCCCCGCCGGGGCGGGGGGGGCAAAAAGACCACTAGAAGCCAGGGATTTTTTGGGGGCAAATTTGAATTTGGATGGGCCTCCCAAAACGGGCATGTCCATGCCCCCACCCCCTCCCCCACAAAAATTACATCCTTCCAGCCCCCCCCCCCCCCGGGGCCGATGGGGCAGTAGCCCCATTCAGCCCCCCCCCCTCCCAGAGGGCAAAAAGCCCACTAGACACCAGGGATTTTTTTGGGCAAATTTTTAAAAGGGTGTGGCATAGGCAGACCCCACCCTAATTAAAATTTGCCTAAAAAGCTCCCCGGCATCTAGTGGACTTTATGAACCCCCCCTGGGGGCATATGGGGGCAGTATGCCCCAATCTGCCCCACCGGGGGGGTCAAAAAGCCCAGATCAGTTGACGGGGGGTGAGTGCTTGTATTGTCAATACTCCGTCCATCATTTCCTTTGGTTTTGCTTTGTTCGCCATAAGTTGGCAGTGTATGCTCAGACGTGAGTCCCTTGCTCACTTTGCCATTGGATTCAAGCAAGCCCGGCTGAAGACGGCTGCAATGCCAGAAAGCGGTCCTGGGAAGCTTGTTTCCGGTCCAGGGAAGGCATGGCTTGGCAGTTCGGGCTGGACTGTTCCCATGAGGCACAGGGTTAGACTGATTTGCATATGGCCATGTCTGAACTGGGGTGGCAGAGTGGGCTAAAGAATGGTGATGGATTAAACCCAGATCAGTTGACTGGGGGTGAGTGCTTGTATTGTCAACGCTCCGTCCATCATTTCCTTTGGTTTTGCTTTGTTTGCCATAAGTTGGCAGGGTATGCTCAGACGTGAGTCCCTTGCTCACTTTGCCACTGGATTCCAGCAAGCTGGCTGAAGACGGCTGCAATGCCAGAAACCGGTCCTGGGAAGCTTGTTTCCGGTCCAGGGAAGGCATGTTTTGGCAGTTCGGGCTGGACTATTCCCATGAGGCACAGGGTCAGACTGATTTGCATATGGCCGTGTCTGAACTGGGGTGGCAGAGTGGGCTAGAGAATGGTGATGGATTAAACCCAGATCAGTTGACTGGGGGTGAGTGCTTGTATTGTCAACGCTCCATCCATCATTTCCTTTGGTTTTGCTTTGTTCGCCATAATTTGGCAGGGTATGCTCAGACGTGAGTCCCTTGCTCACTTTGCCACTGGATTCAAGCAAGCCCGGCTGAAGACGGCTGCAATGCCAGAAACCGTTCCTGGGAAGCTTGTTTCCGGTCCAGGGAAGACATGGCTTGGCAGTTCGGGCTGGACTGTTCCCATGAGGCACAAGGTCAGACTGATTTGCATATGGCCATGTCTGAACTGGTGTGGCAGAGTGGGCTAAAGAATGGTGATGGATTAAACCCAGATCAGTTGACTGGGAGTGAGTGCTTGTATTGTCAACGCTCTGTCCATCATTTCCTTTGGTTTTGCTTTGTTCATCATAAGTTGGCAGGGTATGCTCAGACGTGAGTCCCTTGCTCACTTTGCCACTGTATTCAAGCAAGCCCGGCTGAAGACGGCTGCAATGCCAGAAACCGGTCCTGGGAAGCTTTTTTCCGGTCCAGGGAAGGCATGGCTTGGCAGTTCGGGCTGGACTGTTCCCATGAGGCGCAGGGTCAGATTGATTTGCATATGGCCATGTCTGAACTGGGGTGGCAGAGTGGGCTAAGGAATGGTGATGGATTAAACCCAGATCAGTTGACTGGGGGTGAGTACTTGTATTGTCAACGCTCCGTCCATCATTTCCTTTGGTTTTGCTTTTAAAGCCCACTAGACGCCTGGGATTTTTTGGGGCAAATTTGAATTCGGGTGGGGCTGCCCAAAACGGGCTTGCCCATGCCCCCACCCCCTCCCCCGCAAAAATTACAGCCTTCCTGTCCCCCTGGGGGCAGATGGGGCAGGAGCCCCCATTCTGTCCTCCCTTGGGGGGGTTAAAAGCCCACTAGACACTAGGGATTTATTGGGCACATTTTTATTAGGGTGGAGGCATTGGCATGCCTGTTTTGGGCAGACCCCACCCTAATTAAAATTTGCTCATAAAAAATCCCTGGCATCAAGTAGGCTTTCTGCCTCCTTGGGGGCAGATGGGGACGTTAGCCCTCAATCTGCACCCCCTGGGGTGGGGAAAGCCCAATAGTCGCCAGGGATTGTTTTGGGAAAATTTTTATTAGAGTGGGGGCATTGGCATGCCTGTTTGGGGCAAAAATGTGCCCAAAAAATCCCTAGTGTCTAGTGGCTTTTTTTGGCCCTCCAGGGAGGCAGATTGGGGGCATTAGCCCCCAATCTGCACCCTCGGGTGGGTAAAAAAACACACTAGTCGCCAGAGAATTTTTTTGGGCAAATTTGAATTTGGGTGGGAGCTGCCCAAAACGGGCATGCCCATGCCCCCACCCCCTCCCCCGCTAAAATTACAGCCTTCCTGTCCCTCCTGGGGGCAGATGGGGCAGTAGCCCCCAATCTGCCCTCCTGGGGGGCAAAAAACCCACTAGACACCAGGGATTGTTTTGGCCACTTTTTTATTAGGGTGGGAGGCATGCCAATGCCCCCACCCCCCACCCGCAACAATTACAGCCTTTCTGCCCCCCCGGAGGGAAGATGTGGGTGTAGCCCCCAATCGGCCCCCCCGGGGGGCAAAAAGCCCACTTGATGCCAACAATTACGCTGGCTTTTTTATGTGTGTGTGTGGGGGCTGCCCCGAATGGGCATACCAATGCCCCCACTCCCTGAAAAATAGCCACAGTGGTTCTGCCCCCCTTGGGGTATATCGGGGCAACCCCACCCCCGAAATCCCCCCCAGGGTGGCAGAAAGCCGACTAGGCACGGATTTGTTTTTAGCAATATGCCTAACGCTCAGCCCTCCACAGGGCTTGGTCGCCCCACTCACTGCTGCCGCTCCTGCCTGCCTTTGCCGCCTCTTGCCTGCAGATTCCTTCGCTCGCAGCCCGCTGCTCCTGGGAATTTCCCGCTGCTCCTGGGAATTTCCCGTTGCTCCTGGGAATTTCCCGCTGCCAGCTGCTCCTGGGAATTTCCCGCTGCTCCTGGGAATTTCCCGCTGCCCGCTGGTTCTTGGAATTTCCCGCCGCTGCCTCCCTGCAGCCCCGCCCCCTGTGATTCCATTCGCCGCCCCGCTCCCGCCACCCAGCTGCTCCTCCCTCCCGGCTCCTTACTTATGACGCCCCCAGAGCGACCGCGCAGCGTACGCGCGCAAGGGGAGCGCCGATTGAGCGCCGAAGGTGCGCCAAAGGTAAGCCCGTCTGCGCCCGTCCGCGCCTGGCACGCGCCCAGCGGCAGGACCCCTGGCCCTCCCGCCGAGGCAAGACGACCCGACTGACCTACGACGCCACCACTCTCAACGCATTCAATGCCGGCCGGACCCACGCCTGCTGCCGAGCCACCCCGAGACGCACCCACGGACCCTTCACCTGCTGCACCTGCAAGTTCACCTGACTCCGAACCTGCCCCGCACCCGCCAAGACAAACACCAGCAGCAACCACCTCAAGTGCATCCTGATCAACACCCGTTCCATCCACAGACACGCCGTGGAACTCTGGAACCTCCTCGACGCTACATCACCGGACGTCGCGTTCCTCACGGAAACCTGGATGAACGCCTCCTCTGCACCCGACATTGCCATCGCCATCCCGGACGGGTACAAGATCATCAGGAGGGACCGCATCAACCAGACCGGAGGTGGCATTGCCATCGTCCACAGGAACACCATCCGCATCACGACCGATGCCAATGACTCCTTCGCCGCAGCCGAACATCTCCTCTTCCAGATTCACACCGACCCTAAGACGACCCTCAGAGGCACCCTCGTCTACAGACCCCCGGGACCACGCACACAATTCAGCGAAGACATCACAGACTTCATCAGCCCACACGCCCTCACCTCCACTGACTACATCCTCCTCGGGGACCTCAACTTTCACCTGGAGAACAACAAGGACCGCAACACCACCGCCCTGCTGGAAAACCTCGCCAACCTCGGACTCAAGCAACTGGTCAATACCCCCACCCACTACGCCGGCCACACGCTTGATCCCATCTTCTCTTCCACCAAGTACATCACCTTCAGCCACGCCACCGGACTCCACAGGACTGACCACAGCTGCGTCCACTTCAGCTTCAAAAGATCCACGACCCACCACCACCAGCAACAGGTACCTCACAGGAATTGGAGCAAGATCACCGCAGACCAGCTCACCACCTCCCTCAGCCAGAGCCCTCCCGCCAACACAACGGACCCCAACGAAGCAGCCCGCAACTTCACACAGTGGCTGACCACCTGCGCCGATGACCTCGCGCCACTAAAGAACCCTCCCAGCAGACCCAGAAGCAAGAAGGCATCCTGGGTCACCGACGTCCTCAAGGACTCCAAGAAGACCTGCCGCACCCTCGAGAAAGCCTGGCTCCTTGACCGGACCACCGACAACATGACCGCCCTCAAACACGCTACCCGCAAGCACCACCAGCTCATCCGCACCACCAAGAAGAAATCCCTGAAGGAACGACTGGAGAACAACGCCCACGACAGCAAAGAGCTCTTCACTATCGTCAAGGAGTTCTCCAACCCCAGCTCCGGCACCAACGACATCACTCCGTCACAAGACCTCTGCGACTCCCTCGCCTCGTTCTTCCACCGCAAGATCGCCGACATCCACAACAGCTTCGGCGCCCCACCCACGCACCCAACCGTCGAACCAACGCCCCCCACCGCCACCCTTCGCACCTGGACCACGGTGACCACCGAAGACACAGCCCGCACGATGAACACCATCCACTCCGGATCACCGACCGACCCCTGCCCACACCACGTCTTCAACAAGGCCGACTCCACCATCGCACCCCAACTCCGGAACATCATCAACGCCTCCTTCAACACCGCCACCTCCCCGGAGAGCTGGAAGCACGCCGAGATCAGCGCCCTCCTGAAGAAACCTACAGCGGACCCCACCGATCTCAAAAACTTCCGCCCCATCTGGCTCCTCCCTTTTCCTGCTAAAGTCATCGAGAAGATCGCCAACAGACAGCTGACCGCCTTCCTCGAGATGAACGGATCCCTCGACCCCTCGCAGTCTGGCTTCAGAGCCAACCACAGCACCGAGACCGCCCTCATCGCAGCCACCGACGACATCCGGACCCTGCTCGACAAGGGGGAAACAGTGGCCCTCATCCTCCTGGACCTCTCCGCTGCGTTCAACACGGTCTGCCACCGCACCCTAGTCCAGCGCCTCAGCAACATCGGTATCCAAGAGAAGGCACTGGAGTGGATCATCTCGTTCCTCTCCAGAAGAACACAAAGAGTCCGCCTCCCCCCGTTTCGCTCCGAGGCCACCGAAGTCATCTGCGGCGTCCCGCAAGGATCTTCACTCAGCCCCACCCTCTTCAACATCTACATGAAACCTCTCGCAGCCATCGCACGCCAGCACAACCTCAACATCATCTCTTACGCCGACGACACCCAGCTGATCCTCTCCCTCACCAGAGACCCAGACACCGCCAGAACCTGCCTACACAAAGGGATAAAAGACGTCGCCGAGTGGATGAAGGACAGCCGCCTGAAACTGAACTCGGACAAGACAGAAGTCCTCATCCTGAGATCTTCTTCCTCCGCCTGGGACGACTCCTGGTGGCCCCCAGCCCTGGGCACCGCACCCAAGCCAACTGACCACGCACGCAACCTGGGCTTCATCCTGGACCCCTCCCTCTCGATGACCAGACAAGTCAACGCCGTCTCCTCATCGTGCTTCAACACCCTGCGTATGCTTCGCAAGATCTTCCGCTGGATCCCGACCGAGACCAGGAAGACTGTCACCCAGGCACTCGTCACCAGCCGACTGGACTACGGAAACGCCCTCTACGCCGGAACCACAGCCAAGCTACAGAAAAGACTCCAGCGCATCCAGAACGCCTCCGCCCGACTCATCCTGGATGTCCCCCGATGGGATCTATGATGTTACAACGCGTTATTTTACAACGCAGACCGTTACATCGCAATTTTTACAACGCGGGATCCATTACAACGCATGGCATTACAACGCATGGCATTACATCGCAGATGCTATTACAACGCATGGCATTACATCGTAAGTATAGGTAAGTATACCTTTTTTAAAAAAATGTAATTATTTTAATTTAATTAAATTATTTTAATCAAAATAATAGTAATTATTTATTTAAATTAATTTTAATAAAAAATGTAATTAATTTTATTTAATTAATATAATTAAATTAATTTAATTTAAATATTTTTTTGATTGTAATTAAAATAAATTATTTAAAATATTGTATTTAATTTAATTATTTTAATTAAGAAATGTAATTAATATAATATAATTAATTTTATTTAACTTAAAAACACCCCTGTACCCCAAAACCCAAACCCTGCCCTGAAACCTAAAAACACCCCTGTACCCCAAAACCCAAACCCTGCCCTGAAACCTAAAAACACCCCTGTACCCCAAAACCCAAACCCTGCCCTGAAACCTAAAAATACCCCTGTACCCCAAAACCCAAACCCTGCCCTGAAACCTAAAAACACCCCTGTACCCCAAAACCCAAACCCTGCCCTGAAACCTAAAAACACCCCTGTACCCCAAAACCCAAACCCTGCCCTGAAACCTAAAAACATCCCTGTACCCCAAAACCCAAACCCTACCCTGAAACCTAAAAACACACCTGTACCCCAAAACCCAAACCCTGCCCTGAAATCTAAAAACACCCCTGTACCCCAAAACCCAAACCCTGCCCTGAAACCTAAAAACACCCCTGTACCCCAAAACCCAAACCCTGCCCTGAAACCTAAAAACACCCCTGTACCCCAAAAACCAAACCCTACCCTGAAACCTAAAAACACCCCTGTACCCCAAAACCCAAACCCTACCCTGAAACCTAAAAACACCCCTGTACCCCAAAACCCAAACTCTACCCTGAAACCTAAAAACACCCCTGTACCCCAAAAACCAAACCCTACCCTGAAACCTAAAAACACCCCTGTACCCCAAAACCCAAACCCTACCCTGAAACCTAAAAACACCCCTGTACCCCAAAACCCAAACCCTACCCTGAAACCTAAAAACACCCCTGTACCCCAAAACCCAAACTTGAAACCTAAAAACACCCCTGTACCCCAAAACCCAAACCCTGCCCTAAAACCTCAGTACACCTATACATATACTCCTATACTCATATTTATTTAAAAAATTACTTAAATTAATAAATTTAATTTATAATATTTAAAAACATAAATAAATATTTTTTTTTATTTTTATTTATAATTAATATTAATTAAATCATTTATATAATATTAAATAAAATTAAAATAAATTATATACTTACCAATACTTACGATGTAATGGTATGCGTTGTAATAGCATCTGCGATGTAATGCCATGCGTTGTAATGCCATGCGTTGTAATGGATCCTGCGTTGTAATAGCTGCGTTGTAACAGCATTACGATGTAAAAGTTGCGTTGTAAGTGATACACACCCCCCCGATGCAGCCACATCTCCAGCCACCTGAGGAACCTGCACTGGCTCCCCGTCGACAAGAGGATCACGTTCCGGCTCCTCACCCACGCACACAAGTCTCTCCACGACCTGGGCCCCAAGTACCTCAACGACCGCCTGACCTTCTACACGCCCACCCGCCAGCTACGGTCCACCAGCCTCGCCCTCGCAGCCATACCACGCATCCAAAGAGCCACCGCCGGAGGAAGATCCTTCTCTTATCTGGCTGCCAAGACTTGGAACTCCCTCCCCATCCACCTTCGGCTGACCCAGACCATCTCGCCTTCAGGAAACAACTCAAGACCTGGCTGTTCAAGCAGTAGCATACCCCTCCCCCCAAGCGCCTTGAGACCCTCCCGGGTGAGTAGTGCGCTATACAAATGGCATGATTGATTGATTGATTACCTGTGGATGTTGGGCCCTAGCGCAGCCGGCACATAGGGAAACCTAGCAAACCTGTACATTTATTAAAACTAGACACTCAGAGAAATCCAGAATGGGGTGACTTGACTGGCTCTCACCAGGTTCTGTTACCCAGAATCCCTTGCAAATCTTTAAAAATGTGTCCCAAAAAACTAATTTTCCTCACATTTCTGTGTTGGCAAGTTCTGGAACCTGGTTTTGCAAGGAGGTCCCATGAGTTTTTGGCCCCGGGCTTGGCAGCCTTCTAGGGAAACCTACCAACCCCACACATTTCTAAAAACTAGACACCCGGGGTAGTCCTCCAAGCTATGGCTTGCATGGGTCCCCTAACGTTTTCCTACCCAGAATCCCCTGCAAACTCAAATTTAGCTGAAAAAAAGCGCCTTTTTCTCAAATTTCTGTGTGGGAAAGTTCTGGAATCTACGTGGATTCACAAATTTCATCCCACCCAGCATTCCCCCAGGTCTCCCGATAAAAATGATACCCCACTTGCGTGGGTGGGACAAGTACCTGCGACATGCAAGGGCCCAAAACCTATTGAGGCAACATCAAAATGACCTATCACAAAACAATCTGGTTTTGTGGGGGGTCACCTGGGTTTTTGTCCCTGGGCTCGACGGCAATCTTGGGAAACTACCAAATCCAAACATTTCTGAAAACTAGACATCCAGGGGAGTCCAGCGAGGTATGGCATGTGTGGATCCCCCAACAATTTACTACCCAGAAATCCCTGCAAACCTCAAATTTAGCTAAAAAAACACTTTTTCCATAGATTTTTGCAAGAGATCACCATGCCGGCCCAAATGTCCTACCATCCAGCGTTCCCCTTGTTCTCCCGAGTAAAAGTATACCTCACTTGTGTGGGTGAGCCAAAGGCCTGTGACTAGGAAGAGCCCAAAACATAGGGATTTAGAGTATAGCACCAGGAATTCTAAGCGTATACATTTTTTTAAAAATAAGTTTTTAGCCAGTTCTGCTTTGGACACCCACAAAAGTGAGGTATAATTTTACTCTGGACACTAAGGGAAATGCCGTGGGGTTGGAAATGTGTGCCGGCACGGTGATTCCGCACACAAATATGTGGAAAATGTTTTTTTTCCGATAAATTTGAGGTTTGCAAGGCATTCTAGGTAGGAAACCTTTGGGGGATCCATGCAAGCCACACGTCATTGGACTCTCCCGGGTGTCTAGTTTTAAAAAATGTGTGGGTTTGGTACTTTCCCAAGATGGCCGCTGAGCCCAGGGCCAAAATCTCAGGTGCCCCCCCAAAACAAGGTAGTATTGCTATAGGTAATTTTGAAGTCTCCACAGTACGATTTGAGTCATTTCCTGTTGCAGCCAGTGAGGTACCATTTTTATCGGGAGACCTGGGAGAATACTAGGTGGGAGGAAATTTGTGGATCCACGCAGATTCCAAAACTTTACCACACAGAAATGTGAGAAAAAAGTGTTTTTTTTTGGCAAAATTTGAGGATTGCAGTGGATTCTGGGTAGGAAAATGATGGAGTACCCATGCAAGCTATACTTCACTGGACTCCCCCGGGGGTCTAATTTCCAAAAATGTGTGGGTTAGGTAGGTTTCCCTAGATGGCCGCCGAGCCCCGGGCCAAAAACTCATGGGACCCCCCTTGCAAAACGAGGTTGGTTTGTGATAGGTAATTTTGATGTCGCCTCAATAGGTTTTGGGCCCTTGCCTGCCATGGGTCCTTGACCCACCCACACAAGTGAGGTACCATTTTTATCCGGAGACCTGTGGAAACGCTGGGTGGGAGGAAATTTGTGGATCCACGCAGATTCCAGAACTTTCCACCACAGAAATGTTGGGAAAATGTGTTTTTTTTACAATGTTTTAGGTTTGCAAGGGATTCTGGGTAACAGAACCTGATGGGAGGCAGTCAAGTCACCCCATCCTGGATTTCCCTGGGTGCCTAGTTTTCATAAATGTATAGGTTTGCTAGGTTTCCCTAGGTGCCGGCCGAGCTACGGTTAAAAAACTACAGCTAGGCACTTTGCCAAAAAAGGGTCATTTTTCACTGCAAAATTGAGGTGTGACAACGTTGCGTTTTGCGCCGTTTCCTGTCGCGGACACCAGGCCAACCCACAACAGTGAGGTACCGTTCTTCTTGTAAGACTTTGGGGAATGCAGGGTGGGTAGAAATGTGTGGATCAATGTAGATTCCAAAACTTTCCACCACAGAAATGTGGGGGAAATGTGGCTTTCTTGACATTGTTTTAGGTTTGCAAGGGATTCTGATTAACAGAACATGGTGGCAGGCAGTCAAATCACCCGATCCTGGATTCCCCTGGGTGTCTAGTTTTCAAAAATGAATGGGTTTGCTAGGTTTCCCTAGGTGCCGGCAGAGCTAGGGTTCAACAACAACAGCTACACACTTTGCACAAAAAGGATACATTTTCATTGTGAAAATGTGGTGTGTTCATGTTGGGTTTTGAGCCCTTTCCGGTCGTGGACCCTATGCCTACCCACACACGTGAGGTACCATTTTTATCGGGAGACTTAGGGTAATTCAGATTTGTAAAGCAACTGTTATTACCTATTGAGTTTCGATGCATTTCTGCCTTCCAAATGAAAGACATTGTGTAAAAAAGAAGTCATTTTGAAAACTGACCAATAATTCTCATGCTAGTAGGAGTATTCCCAATTTTGAAAATGTGCAAATATGTACAGTATATTTTGTACCCATTTCAGAAATACATAGGTGTCTTTCATACCGGTTTTTCCATGTGTACATTTTCGCACAATAATTGCTATATATCCGGTACATAATAAAAAGCCATTGCAAATTGCTACTCAGTTTTTAACTCTGGGTTTGTCTGCTTCTTGGTGAACCTACAAGTCCTATATATCCTCACAACTAGGAAGGTGCAGCAGATGTAACGGTATATTGATTTCAAAGAGCTGTCATAATTATAAGAAGTTACAGGTGAAAACGTTAACATAAAAGGCTGTTTTTTTAAACTAATTTTCAATTTTTCTAATATTTGGCTGTTAGTTTCTATAAAGAAACCTTGATGGATCTACACAAATGACTCCTTTCTGAATTCAGAATTTCGTCTACTTTTCTAAAATGTATAGCTTTCCAGGATCCCTTATTGCTTTCATACTAATTTTACCATTAACTGGAAGGAGGTTGAAAGCACAAAAAATAGCAAAAATAGGCTATGTCCCAGAAAAATGCCAAATTGTGTAAAAAATGTTGGTTCTCTGACAAAATACCGTCATTCCCTAAAATCTGGGAAAATGGTGATTTCAGCCTCATAAACCCTTTTTCGAAAACCTTTGCAGGGAAAACCCAGAGGCTTTCATTTGCAGCACATTTATCCAATTTTTTTGAAAAAAAACAAACATTTTACTGTATTTTGGCTAATTTCTGGGACCCCTCCAAGGGAATCCACAAACTCTGGGTACCTTTAGAATTCCCATGACGTTAGAAGAAAAGGACGCAAAATTGGCGTGGATACCTTATGTGGTCAAAAAGTTACAGAGGCCTAAGCGCAGACTACCCCAAATAGCCAAAAAAAGGCTTAGCACAGGAGGGGAAAAGGCCTAGCAGCAAAGGGGTTAACAAACCACAGTTGGTGGTTATTTTTCAGTGCACACTGCACTTTATTTTTCTTATACAAGTCGGTAGTGTATTAAACAGCTTTAAGAGGACAGTGCTTAAATTAAAAAACGAACAATAATTTGACTAAACTTGTGATGAATGTGCTGTCCTGGCCACTTCTTTCCCAGTATTCAACAAATCCACTGCTCAATGCGTAGCAGAGAAATGGCCTACACCACGTGTGACACATTGAGGAGCGCCTGTATTTGTGACCTTGGACCTCAGCAACCCCTGCCTTTTTTTGTATTTTGACATGTAGTTTTTCTTTCAACATTTCTAGGGTGGGCTCTAAATTTCCAGAATGCAAAGCGTCGCTGGATAAAAACAGCAGGAGTAGCCTAAAGTGTCACTCATGATATGCAGCCACTTGGCAGATTGGCTTCCTGAGGAATGTGCTGTAAGTCCATTTGCTTCTTCTGTTCAGAATAAACCTTGCCCTCCTCCACCCCCACTTCCACGCCCCACGACCTTTGCCTTGAGAAGTGACAAATGGCCGTGATGCACATGAGGACATACATGGTTCTGAAAGACTGAGCAGGCCCTAGACCTGTTAGTGAAAGCAGACATTCTGGAATCTACAGAATCATTCATCCTTACACGTTTGACTGTGCCAAAGGGGATAGGAATATAACGCTATTCCTGGACAAACGTTATCTGTTGAAGGGAACCCAGCAGATTAAACAGCATTGTTGCCCCTCTTTACTAGCTGATGATTTGGACTTTAATCCCCTTCAGTCCAGTTCGACAACCCCTTTCCTGCCACCTCCATTGCAGGAAGCGAGGCAGACCCCAGAGGTCAGGTGAAAAGAGAGGTGATGCTGCCATTATTTCCCAAAAGAATCCCTCTATAAGATGCTCCCGAACACAGGGGAAGCAGGAGATTCTCATGTGACCTCAATGCTTCACTGTAGCTGGTGGGTGCAGGAGGGTCCCATCGGCACACTTTGGGGTCAATTCCGATTCGGGAAACAAATCCGTACGATGATTCAAATTCGTAGCCGTTTCCGTACGAATCGTACAAATCCGTATGAATTGCGTAGTACGATCCGTATTAAAAAAATACGTCCGAATCGTTGTGAACCGTACGAAAAGCAAGGGAAAATCCGTACGATACGGACCCTGAAAGTGAACCGTACGAATCGTAAACATGCCGTACGACCCGACAAGTACGATCCGGACTGGGGAATGGGTACGCAATTCATACGGTAAACATCACGTATGAGCAATTTGTACGGAGAGCCACATAATCACATAGGATACGGTTCGTATACCCCGTGATCGTAGGGGTACGGTTCGTACACCCCATGATCTTAGGGGTACGGTTCGTACACCTACGATCATGGGGTACGGTTTGTATACCCCATGATCATAGGGGTACGGTTTGTACACCCCATGATCGTATGGGTACGGTTCATACACCCCATGATCTTAGGGGTACGGTTTGTACACCCATGATCTTAGGGGTACGGTTCGTACACCTATGATCATAGGGTATGGTTCGTACACCCCATGATCGTAGGGGTACGGTTTGTATACCCCATGATCAAAGGGGTACGGTTCATACACCCCATGATCGTAGGGGTATGGTTCCTACCCCAACGATCATGGGGTATGGTTCAAACGCCCCATGATCGTAGGGGTACAGCTCGTAAACCCCATGATCGTAGGGGTACGCTCGTATACCCCATGATCTTAGGGGTATGGTTCATACACCCCATGATCATAGGGGTATGGTTCGTACACCCCATGATCATAGGGGTACGGTTCGTACACCCCATGATCGTAGGGGTACGATTCGTACACCTACGATCATGGGGTGTACGAACTGTACCCCATGATCGTAGGTGTACGAACTGTACCCCATGATCGTAGGTGTACGAACCGTACCCCTAAGATCATGGGGTGTACGAACCGTACCCCTATGATCATGGGGTGTACAAACCGTACCGGGGGTCCGTTTTGCACGCACTTCGAGTCGAATTCTGCTTTTCCGGACATTTTGAGCTCTTGTAAAAAAAGAGTCGTATGGAGTGTTGACTGGACGAATCGTACTCGCTGGGTCGGAAAATGATTCTTCGACCAGTACGGACATCGCGTACTGCGCGTTCCGAATGCGATTCGTACGGATTATTGAGTCGTACGGGCTTTGGTACGATTCAGACGGAGAACTGCTTTGGGTACGCATTGTACTGCATCGTACGTACGGGGACGTTCGAGGATACGAATCGTATGGGAAAAATGCTCCGTACGGCTATTCGTATGGGATTTTACCAAATCAGAATCGGCCCCTTTGTGTGGGGCCGGGACGTTCTTTTCATTATCTGACTGTCACCCAAAACCAAGGGAGAGGAAGAAGCAAAGGGGGAACGGCGGAAGAAAAGACATGAAAACAGTGACAAAAGAAGAAAGCAGAGCTGTCCTTTTACAATACCAGCTAATACCTGAGCATGCACTGTATGTTTAAGGCATGAATCAAATCTTTAGGGCTGTGCCCTTGCTAGGAGAGTAATAAGTATTTATGTTTTCCAAAGGAAATAGTAATTGCTAAACTACGAAGTAGATATTTATGAAAATGAGCTAAAGCGACTTTAGAGATCTCAAGTTGTTCCATGTAAAGTATCAATTAATTTGTCGCATTTTTATCTCTTGAATTTTATTTTTTTCAATTGAACTGTCCTCAATAAGAACTAACGCTCGACTGAGTTTTCCTAAGAAGAAGTTAAACTCTCGCAGGCTGCGAGGCAGAATTTTCTCCAACTAAATGTCCAGTGGGTGGTACATTGAGAAAGATGTGGTGGCTGGCAGCAACTACCCCTTGCAGTTATGTGATGAAGGGATGAAAGAGGGGAACAGGCCGGATGGAGAGCAGAGTGGGGTTGGTGATTTAGGGAGCTCTGGCAGTAGGAGACAGGGTGCTAGAGGGATAATAGGAAAGAAGGATGGAATGATACTCAGGACTTTTCTCCATGGATGGGAGTCTGGAACAAGGAGTAGAAGTCTGTTGACACCAGCAGTCCACTGCTTTCCTATGTTTTTTTTGTTCCATTGGAAATGAAAACTGCCAGGTAGGTCGCTGCCCCCCCCCCCGCTGCAGCTCCACCACCGCTTCTGCATTGCACCCTTGGTTGGTTCCTGCCTATCCCTAGGTACTGTTCTCCTTGCCCCCGTGCCCTCTGCACTCTTTTCCCGCCGCTACTGCCCTTGCAGCCCCGCGCCCATTCGCGAGCCTTTGCCTTCCGCCTCACAGCTGCTCCTCCCCCCCAGCCCCTTTTAAGAGGGCGGCAGCTGTGCGGTGAGGAGAACGACCCTTGACCTTGTCAGGTAGGTCGCCCCCCCCGCTGCAGCTCCACCACCGCTTCTGCCTTGTACCCTTGGTTGGTTCCTGCCTATCCCTAGGCGCTGTTCTCCTTGCCCCCGTGCCCTCTGCACTCTTTTCCCGCTGCTGCTGCCCCTGCGGCACCGCTCCCGCGCCCATTCGCGAGCCCCTGCCTCCCACCTCCCGCCTCCCAGCTGCTCCTCCCTCCCAGCTCCCCTTAAGATGGCGGTAGCTGCGCGGCAGTGCTGCTGGTGTGCCGAAGGCGTGCCTAAGGCAAGCCTGTCTACACCCGTCCGTGCCTGGACTGCGCCCAGTGCTAGAACCCCTGGACCCCGCGAACGCCACGACACCAGACTCCACTATGACGCCAGCAGCCTCCATGCACTCAACACCGGCCGAAACCACACCTGCTTCCAGGCCACCCCAAAACGGACTCACGGACCCTTCTCCTGCCGCACCTGCAGCTTCACCTGCGACAGAACCACCAAACCTCCAAGGACTGGACCCGACCACCTCGCTGCATACTCCTCAACACCCGCTCTGCGCGCAAACACTCCGTCGAGCTCTGGGATCTGCTCGACACCTCTGCCCCAGACATGGCCTTCCTGATTGAGACCTGGTGGAACGACTCCTCAGTGCCCAACATCGCCATAGCCATCCCAGATGGCTACAAGATCACCCGCAGGGATCGCACCAACGGAACCGGAGGAGGAATAGCCATTGTCCACAAGTTCACCCTCAAGGTCGCCACCCACGCAGACGACACCCTCAACACAGCCGAACACCTGTACTTCCGGATCAACACCGACCCCAACATCACACTCAGAGGAACACTCATCTACAGACTCCCCCGGACCATGGGCTCAGTTCAGCGACTCCATCGCCAACCTCGCCAGCACCCACGCACTCGCCTCCACAGACTGCATCCTCCTGGGGGTCCTGAACTTCCACCTCGAGAACAACAACAACGCGAACTCCGCCACCCTGATCGCCAACCTCGTCAACTTCGGCCTCAGACAACTCGTCACTGCACCCACCCATGCTGCCGGCCACACGCTGCACCCCATCTTCTCCACAGGCACCCATGTTGCCTTCAACCACACCACCAAACTCCACTGGACTGACCACCGCTGAATTAATTTCACCTTCAAGAAACCAACCACGCACCACTGCACCCAACAGCTGCCTTGCCGCTGCTGGAGCAAAGTCATCGAAGAACAGCTGATCACCACCCTCGCCCAGAACCCACCCACCGACCCCACCAACCCAGACGCCGCAGCCCACAACTTCAGACAGTGGATCGACGACTGCGCCAACACCCTCGCCCCGCTCAAGAAACCCTCCAACAGCCACGCCAGCAAGAGAGCCACCTGGTTCACCGACAAGCTCCAGACCTCCAAACATGCATTCCGGCACTGGAGAAAATATTGCTTCACGAATGCACACCGGACAACCACACAGCCCACAAGGACGCCACCCACCGACATCACCACCTCATCAGATTAGCCAAGAGATCCTCCTTCAAAGACCGCTTGGACAACAACGCACACGACAGCAAAGAGCTCTTCAGCATCATAAAGGAACTCTCCAACCCCAGCACCAACACCAACGACATCCCGCCCTCACAAGAACTGTGCGACTCACTAGCCATCTTCTTCCACCGCAAGATCGCTGACATCCACGACAGCTTCAACACCACAACTGTCCTAACTACGCCAGTCTCCACCTCCCCTGTGAACACCACCAGCGTCATCCGCATGACCTCCTGGCCCAACGTCAACGACGACGAGACACACGAGATCATGAACTCCATCCACTCAGGATCTCCGTCAGACCCGTGTCCACACCACGTATTCAACAAAGCAGATGCAGCCATTGCACCCCAACTGCGGAAGGTCGTCAACATCTCCTTCAAAACAGCAACATTCCCGGAAAGTTGGAAGCACGCCAAAATCAATGCCATTCTCAAGAAGCCCAAGGCAGACCCCTAGGGCCTCAATAACTTCTGGCCTATCTCCCTGCTCCCGTTCCTAGCAAAGGTCATCGAGAAAGTCATCAACAGGCAATTGGACCGCCACCTGGAAGACAACAACATCTTGTACCCGTCCATGTCCGGATTCAGACGAAACCACAGGACCGAGACAGCCCTCATCCCCACCACAGACGACATTAGGCGCCAAATAGACAACGGCGAAACCTCAACCCTCATCCTCCTTGACCTGTCGGCCGCCTTCGACACGGTCTGCCATCGCACTCTAAAGACACGCCTCCTAGAAGGCGGAATCCAAGAGAGGGCCCTTGACTGGAACACGTCCTTCCTCTACGGCAGAACCCAAAGCGTCCGCCTCCCACCCTTCCGATCCGAAGCCACCGACATCATCTGCGGCATCCGCCAGGGCTCATCCCTCAGCCCAACGCTGTTCAACATCTACATGGCCCCCCTCGCACAAGTGGCCTGCCATCACGACCTAAACATCATCTCCCACGCCGATGACACCCAGCTCATCCTCTTCCGCACCAAGGACCCACACACCACCAAAACCAACCTCCACAAGGGATTGAAGGCCGTCGCCAACTGGATGAGGAGCAACCGTCTGAAGCTGAACTCGGACAAGATGGAGGTACTCATCCTCGGACCCACCCCCTCATTCTGGGACGACTCCTAGTGGCCGACCACACTGGGAACAGCACTAACACCCACCGACCATGCACGCAACCTAGGATTCATCCTCGACTCCTCCCTCTCCATGGCCAAGAAGGTCAACGCCATCTACTCCTCCTGCTACAACACCCTCCACATGCTCCGCAGGATCTACAATTGGATCCCGACCGAAACAAGAAGAACAGTGACACAGGCCCTCATCAGCAGCAGACTGAACTAGGGCAACGCACTCTACGCAGGAATCCCAGCCAAACACCTACGACGACTACAACGCATCCAAAATGCCTCCGCCCGACTGATCGTCAACATCCCCTGCCGCAGCTACATCACCCCCCACCTGAGAGACCTACGCTGGCTCCCCGTCGACAGGAGGATCACCTTCAAGCTCCTCACCCACGCACACAAAGCACTCCACAACGACGGACCAGACTACCTTAACAGCAGACTCAGCTTCTACATCCCCACCCGCCAGCTCCGCTCCGCCAGCCTCGCCCTCGCCGCTGTTCCCTGAATCCAACGAACGACCTCCGGCGACAGATCCTTCTCCTACCTCACCGCCAAGACCTGGAACACCCTCCCTACCCACATATGGCAGACCCAAGACCTACTCGCCGTCAGAAGACTCCTCAAGACCTGGCTCTTCGAGCAGTAGCAGTACCCCGCCCCCTCCCCTCAGCGCCTTGAGACCCTCAAGGGTAAGTAGCGTACTCTACAAGTACTCTGATTGATTGATTGATTGATTGATTGAAAAAACACAAAAGCTGCCTTTATGTGTTTTTTAGGTTTCACCTAAGTCAGCGCATGCATTGTCTGTTGCAAGAGATTTTGTTACTTTACAGGGGGCTTAAAGTCCACCCCTTTTTCACAATTGGTTATCCTCATTGTCATTGTCATTTGTTTGATTCCTATTTGATGGCTTGTGTGGGCTGTATTTACCGGTCATGCATTTTTCCCTCCCCTGGAGTATGTGTGCATTACTGTGTGCTCGCGCTCAATACCTTTTACAGTTAAGCACTCTATGAAAGTATGTGTTTCCCAGCTCTCTCCCTTATGTGCTTCCGTGTCCCTTCCTTCTCCATGTTGCTTTGTGTCGTCATGTGCTTCTTTGCCCCACAGCTCCGGTCTCCATGTTGCTGTCTCGCTACGTACTTCTCTGCCCCTTCTGTGTTGTTTTGGTCCCTTGTGTTGCTTTCCCCGTCTTCATGTTGCTCTGTCTCTTCATATGCTTATGTGCTCCTCCCATGTTGCTTTGTATCACCACGTGCTTCTCTGCCCGTCCTGTGTTGTTTCCATTCCATGTGTTACTTCTCCCAGTTTGCCTCCGTTTTGCTTTCCTGCCCACCCACATCCCCCATTTTGCACTCGCACCACTCCCAGTAGTTTTTTCTTCTTAGTAACTGACCCAACTTGGATCAGTAACTAAAAATTGTAAAAAAAAGTGTCCACGTCAATTTGCAGGTATGTGCATGCATGTTGCCCGTGCCAACAAAATGACACAGCCATACCTGTCAAAAGGTTTTAACTCTTTAGTCGTGCTGTACAGCATCAGGGATGCTGTTCTGCATGGCTAAAACCTACTGGGAAAGCCAATAGGAAATCAAGACTAGATCAAATTACTTTGCCAGTGCTTGTTATACAACATGCACTTTACAGAGCTTGTGAAATCAAAAAAATATGTGAGTCTCCTGACTTCATACAGCTCATGTGAGTCACCTGACTTCATACAGCTCTAGTAAAATCGCATGACTTTAGGCACCTGAAAGTAGGGAATAAAAAAAGGCTAAAGATTGTTGTGCTGCAGCAATTTGTTAATTTGCGCTAGATAATGTGTAATCCACAGTGTAACTCATGAGTTATATAAATGTCAAATATATGCATACCACAATCAAAGAAATGTCACAAAACATGTCAGCCACGTTATAGGCATGAACCTACAGAGTCTGACTCTAAGAAGAGCTGGTACTTTTAGGTCAATAACTATACCTTATCTAAAATGCCTGGTAGTCTAAATCAAGTGATATGTTGATGAATAAATGAATGAATTAATTAATAAGGCGCAAGACTTACACTTCATGGTGCTAAACTGAGGCTAGCCACTAAACAAAAGAACTGAGATTTAAGTACTTTCAATAAACGATTCATGTCATTCTGTGTGGCGTAGATGAAGAGGTAAAGGATCCTCAAAAAAGGTCCTTCTTTTTGAGATATTTGGAACCATGGTGACGTAGAGGGTGACTGGGAGAGTGCCTAGTTAGTTGCTTCTAGAAATATCTGGTTCCGAACCCATAAAAATCTTTATGCACAAAACAAAGGGACCTAAATTAGACCCAGTTAGAGATTGGCAACCACTTTAAGCTACGATAGGCTTGGAAGACCCTGTTTAACTTCCGAAGCCAAAAGTCAACAGGAGTGTCATATTCTCCTCTCGTTGCAGCCTACCAATAGGACCAGCTAGAATGACCAGACAGCAGGATTACCGTAGACAAGGTGGAAGGTGGTAAAGGTGTTAGACCTTGCATCCTGGGTGTGGTTCCCCACTAACCTTTTGCCTTCAGACCTCCTGTTTTTGCTGAGTTAGGACTCTGCACACTTTGACACTACTAATCAGTGTTAAAGTGCTTGTCCTCCTTCCCTAAAACATTACAGGGGGGTGGGATGCACACCTTGTTAACAATGTCTCATTTTAAATGTATCTAAACGTACTCCGATATGCGTGCAGCTTGGTCACAGTGTCATGCCCAAAGGACACTGAAAGATTGTCAAAATTGATGAATGGGACGTGTCTCCGACTCAGACCAAACGCACAGCGAAATTAGCCGCAATGGTTCATTCCTTTTTAGAAAACCACTTGAACTTATTTTTTCATGCTTATTCACGTCTTTTTCCTCTGACTCGCTTGAATTTATAGTCCCCACTTGACCTCGTGCGCCTTTTTCTCACGTTTCTGATGTTCCACCTGTGCAACTCTTGAAAGAACATGACTGATGCGAGGTTCGTAAAGGACAGTGTTTATTAAAAATAACCCAATGCATTATCGGCATGAAATGCCCTTCGTCGGGGGTCACTGTGAATAACAATAAAAATAACATCCAATCAGTATACATCACACTATGTATACAGCAGAAGTTGAATACGCGGCTTTACCGCTATGACTGAGTAACAGTTGTTGAATTCGGAGGGGGAGTGTGTATTTGTGTGGAAAGCACTTACTGACAGCATGGAAAGACAAACAGTTGAATCATGGAGGGAGTTGTTCAGGGTAAGACAAAAGTGGGTTATAAAGTAATTGTATTGCAGGCAAAAAGAACATCAGACTGAAAAAAGAGTGATATAATTTGTTGACATAGTGTGATGTATACTGATAGGATGTTATTTTTATTGTTATTCACAGTGACCCCCGACGAAGGGCATTTCATGCCCGAAATGCATTGGGTTATTTTTAATAAACACTGTCTTTTAAGAACCTCGCATCAGTCATGTTCTTTCAAGAGGCCCGGAGTGGCACAGGTGGAACATCAGAAACGTGGGAAATAGGTGCACGAGTTCAAGTGGGGACTATAAATTCAAGCGAGTCAGAGGAAAAAGACGTTAATGAGGATGAAAAAATAAGTTCAAGTGGTTTTCTAAAAAGGAATGAACCATTGCCAATGTGGCTAATTTCCCTTCCCTAAAACATGGCATATACCCAAGTGGCCTAATTAACTAACTTGTAAGCCCATAGAAAATTGTCACGATATGTACCCAAGGCCTGCAAATGAAATGCTATGATTGGGCCTTCAGCCCTTGCTGTGTCAGTCGCTTAAGTAGTACCTTGAACCTGTCTCAGGTATGCCATTGCAAACCCTGTGTGTGCCGTTTTATACTGCCATTTCGACCTGGCAAAAGTAAACCTTTTGCCCGGCCAAAACCTTCCTTTTTCATACATATTTAAAAAGTAAGACATGTACTTTTAAGGTTTAAATGAAAAACGAATTTATGAGTTTTTCGCTACTGCAAGTCCTACATCTCCCAAAGGATTTCTCTATTTATTTGAATTATTTATGAAGCACAATTGTGAACAAAACTGGTATCCTGCTGTTGTAGCGAAAACTATGCAGGTGCAGAGAGAGTAGAGGAATCGGATTATAGTGATACAGCCATCTTAATATTGGGGGAACACATAGGTCTTTAAAGCTTTCCTAAATTTCAATAGATCTGGCAATGCTCTCAGATCCAATGGTAGCCTATTCCACATTTGGGTGGCCTTCACTGAAAAGGCACATCACTCTTGTTGAGTTTCCAGAACCTGTCTTCCTGAAAAAGATTGGCGGTTGGAGACTGCAGAGCTCTTCCTGGTTTGTAGCTTTTCAATCTATGCTGCAAGGGTAAAGCATTGTAGTTACCTTATTACATTTCATACATGTAATTTCCAAATCGGAATAGGTGCCAGTTCATGTTTGGTGTCTCTGGACTCACATTTTAAAATCCTAACTTATGGTGAAGTTGGATTTTGAATTGCAATTCTGAAAATGGTGCTTTTGGAAACCTGTCATTTTGTTACCTCAGCCATTTGGTGCCTCCAGTCTGTCTCTGGGTCACATGACTGGTTGCAGCTGACAATTGGACTTTGTGTATTCCTACTAGACAGCCAGGCACAATGGTGAGCTAAGGTGTGCCTAGATGGGCCATCATGTCATTGGAAGGAGGAGCTGAACATAGCTCCATTGACACTGGAATACGTATATCAGGACAAGTATTCACACAATAAATTGTTGACATATCATAACACTGTGTCTGGATGCAAAACTTACATTTAATTAATGCATTGTATAAATGGTGGTGTTGTTGAATAATAATTCATGTGTTATTGTTGACCAAAATGTTTAAATGTATCCCGCTGGAGTTACTGTTGCTCATTTCACATACCCCGCCTAGTTAGTCTGGAGCCAGGGCCAGGAAGGCAGGGCATTTGTGCACTTCAATGGCGTCCCTCGCTTCTCCCTACTTCAAAGGCACAATTGTGTATAAATACTGATCTGAGCCTCACGGACATTAAAGTCTCCTCACAAAGCCACTGGAACCAGCTGCAACAGGTTCTTAACACCCATGTGGTGCTTCTCAGGTCCTGGACCCTTGGTGCAACAAACTGGCCTCTTGCACTGACTGCTCGCATTGAAATTCAGTGTGAAGCACCACTAGCCCTTCTCTTCGCACTGCAGCATCGACTGCTCATTGGGGATCGCCAACGCAAAGAACCAGCCCACCTGTTTGCAACGCCTGGCCTGCTCTACGTGCCATGCCAACAGCTTCCCCAGCCTTTTCCTTGCTTCACTTGGCCCTCTCTAACACAAGCATAACTTTTGCGACAATACTGGAGAAGATAAAACTTCAGCTGGACTAATCTAAGACTGTATCTGACCTGTGCTCCATAGCGGTTGGCCTGAACCTTTGACTTTGACCCAGTTCAGCATGACCAGATACCTGCGGTCGGTGCTTCATGCTTTTAGGCACTATTTTACACGTGATTATTTAAAAATTCATAACTGGTTCTACTGATTGGAGTTTTGTAGTTCCGGTCTTGTCTTGTTCAGTAAATGTAGCCCCATGTTTGTGTAACCTGGTGGGGGGGGGGTCTTTTTCTCTGGTGTTTTCACAGTTTTACTGTTTGAAGTGTTGCACAAATACCTTAACCGCATGCGTGCGGCGGCTTTTTTTGCGCTGCGCGGCTTTTTTAAAAAAGCCGCGTTACATGACGAGCTGAGCTCCTCATCAGCGTGCGAGTGGCGCAACTGATGACGAGCTGAGCTCGTCATCAGCGCCAAACTGGTTAAACATTGCCTCTAAGTTAAGACTGACTGCTCTGTTCCAGGCTACTAGCGGTTGAGCACAAGTTAATTTAAGGTTTGCTTGTGCCTTACCCTGACAAGGTTTTTGGATGCTGCTTGACCAAGGCTACTCCCTAGTCAACCAGTATACAAATTTCTCACAAAAGGCATTCACTACCAGTGCTTTGCGATGGGCTGTGAAAAAAGGAGAGTTTTCTTCAAACTCCTCATCTGATGGTATATCACAGCCTCATCTTTTATACTAGCTACAAATGACTTGCTTGCCTTGAGTATGACATTGAGCCTCTGTAGTTTTTCACCCAGCACCACAGCTTGCTGGGTCTTGCATGTTCTATTTTCCCATTAATTGTACAGACCTACAAAAAAGAACATTCACAGTACTTTTGATAAAAAAAAAATTCAAGCACAGGACTGTCTGGGGTACATGACACTTTAGAATTTAATAAGACTATTTTATGGCGATATGCTCTTTTTTTGTGTGAATTTACAAGGCCTCACTTCCTGACAGAATGCAGTTCGTAGAAAGCATTCGATCCACCATAAAACGCATTTCGTTGCGGTGCTTTGGTCCACAGATGTTCACTGCATTAGGGGCGACTTCTTTTGTTTCTATTTTGAGCTGCTGTCAATATTGCTCGCATGTTGCCCTGCAGCCTCAGAGCCCTCATCCCAAACAAAGGTGGAGGCGAAAAGACAGGAATGTATACTTGATATATCAAATTGGCAGTTCCAGAAGAGTCTGCCTGTCTTCAGAACACTGGCTTTCTGTGTTAACATCAGCCTCGTGAGCTCCGGGTTTGATTCGATCAATTCCGAGGGCGTCAGAGGGCATTTTATACTTCGTAAAACCTTCTGAAGCGGCACCCCTTGCAACTTTGCCACACGTTCCACCGATTTCTACAACATCTGATGAACATATCCCTTTGACAGTATTATCACGGGGCCATTATTTTGAGCTGCTTGTGCTTCTGACAACCTTGTCCAAAAGTTCAAGAGAAGTGTCATGTAATTGTACTTCTCTTTGTGTCTATTTATAAGTAATTTATAAGCAGGTTTAAAGGCCCTTGTGTCCAAGAAGAGATTGATACAAGGGTCTCTAATTGTAAAAATTGATCGGCTTTGTGCCCTTTTTGAGAGCCTTCTTTCTAGAATGGCGCAGCCTGTATGGTACATGGAATGAATAACTTTGACAGAATGGTTCAATGGGCTTTGGACGCACACTAGAGTCCAAAAGGGAAAGCTGTCAAAAGCAAAAGAATGCTTAACAGAGCAAAATGAAAGTGGACTGACATAGTGGAGCTAAGGGTTCGAAGAGTGTTCAAAAGTTAAGGATTTTAAGCCTAGCTTACAGAACCACAACTTAATTGAGTGGCGGATGTGTGTAATCCATTTGTAAAGACACATAAATCATCAGAAAGAGAAACGAGATAAGGATTTTAGTGTGAAATAATGTCTTAAAAAGATACTCTTTTTTGGGATTGGCTGTCTACAGGCATTCGCCATCCAGGAACCGCAAAGCAGCTTGAAATTGAGTGCCGTTTTCAATGGAAGGCACGTTTCCTCAAAGAAAACTTCGGATGAATTTTACTCGCATTGAACAGTTATACAGAGTCAGACCTAAAAAATAATTTCAGGAAAACCTTTGTCAGTAGTCCCAATGTGCGTGTTAAATTTATATGTCAGAAATATCTGGCGTAAATATTGTGTCTAAAATATAATTCTCAATAAGTCTCACTGGGTATTGATTTCTAACATGAACCCAGAAAAGCAATATTTGGAAACAATAGTTAAGACAAGATATTTATGTTAGACGATCTTCTGACATTGATACTCTGGTAAATACTAGGGCGCTTATTACAAGCCCTTTGCGCCACCGGAGCGTCACTTTTAGTGGTGTCGCATCTTGCTGCCCCATATTTACAAGGACACGCAAAGCCACCCTGCTTGGCTTTTTGTGTCCTTGTAAATAATGCCCCTTTACATGCAGCACTTTACTTGAAAGGGGCCTGCCATGGCTTCAGCCACATTTCCAGATTTATGAGAAATTCTAAACCTGGCAATGTGTCAGAATGTTACCCCTCCCCAGGGGAGACGTAGGGAGGTGCAACAAAGAGAAATGTTTTCATTTCTCCTCGCTTTTTCCTCTTTCTATTCGTGATGCATTCTGCGGCATGCATAGAAGGAGAAAATAACCTCTTGTGATTGCTTTTGGGCAGGAAGGTGTCCCTTCTATAGAATTAAAGGGAGAACCTCCTGGAGGCCTGGGACCACCACCTCCTCTGGCCTCATTAAATAAAAAAATAGGGGTGGTCTCATGGACAACCCTGTGCCCCAGGGACCATCACCTCCACAGGGCTTTTAAATTTGTAATGAGGGCTTCTGGGTCCACCATCCCTGGGCCAACTTCAACAAGAAAGCAGTGGGCCAAGCGGTCTCCCACCTGGAGCTATAGATGGCCCTGGGGACTGCCACCCCCCAGGGCTGGCTCTTGCTATGTCCCGGGGTGTCCACCCCCAGGACATAGCTCTTTGTTGTGGCTTGGCAGGAGATTTACTGCTCCAGCCAAGTCACAGCAAACACTCCACTTGCTGGAAGTGGAGCAGAATTGCTTTCAGACACAGGTAGCTGGAATTCCAGCAGCTCACTATGTCTGAAAGCAGTGGAAGCTCCCACAGGAGGCGAGGAGCCAGAAGGGACCACAGGGGCATTGAGGCTCCCCCTGCAGTCCCAGGGGAGAGTGGATGCCCTGGGGTCACCCAGCAGACATGGCCGGGCTCCAGGAGATGGGGTCTCTGGGGCCGAAATCAGCCCAGGGAGGGGGGGTGCCGTTCCCCTCCCCTAAATTGTACATTTAAATGAAAAGACCATGCCCTGGGGGTGGGGTCCCCAGGACCAAAAGCGGCCCAGGGAGGGGTCTTATTACAAATTGCCTGTGCCCAGAGGGATAGGTCCCAGGGGACGAAATCAGTTACATGGCCCCTACCACTAAAAGAAGTTACAAATGAGTAAAAAATGAACCGGAAGTCACTGGAGGACACGTCTCCTTTTTCCACCCTTATGCAAACACGCCTCCTGGCGCACTACTGGTTGGGGAATGAGGTCTCCTTGGCTGCTGAAGGCCCGTAGGGGCCAACAAGTACTCCTGGTACCTCCAGTAAGTCCCATATAGCAGGGTTGCTGAGAGGTCGTCGAAGGCCATGCCTCATTTCTACACCACTCAGCAAACATTACTGGTTGGGGATGTAGTCCTTTTTGATGCTGAGGGTCTTTGATGGCCCACGAACCCCTCCTGTTCCCTCCAGTAAGTTCCACACAGCACAATTGCTGAGAGCTGGTTGGAGGCCCCACCCCCTTTCCTTACCACTCTGCAAATGAACCTCCTTGCACACTGCTAGTAGGGGGACTAAGCCCCCTTGGCTGCTGAGGATCCTTGGGGGCCAAAAGAGACTCCTGTTATCTCGAGTAAGCCCCACACATCAGGATTGCTGAGAGGTTCTCAAAGGTCATGCCCCCTTTCTCGAACACTCTGCAAACGCACCTCCTGTGGCACTAGGTATATGACACCAAGACAGGCAGCTCCACACTTGTACGGTCCCTGGACCGGGCCTCGCCAGTCAGAGCCTGTGGCCCGCACACAGAGTTATGTCTTGCATTAGGATCACCAGTACTCCACTGCCTCTCCAGGAGCGACGCGGGCATGTGCTCCTCACCGTGTCTCCAGTTATCTAAGTGTCAGACAGCTGCACAGGCAGTATATTAATGGGTCATTAGCATGGGCCTTGCCCGTCCCCTACTCCCAGCAGTGCCATGCGAAGCAGGCTTGGGCTGACCCCTGATCGATCACTGTGGGCCCTTTTACCCAGCTCCCTTCGTCCATCAGCAGGGCGTTCTGGGGCACATCAGGCTTGCAGCATATTCCAGGATGGCATTTATGGAGCCATTGCTGACTAGGATATCTGCCAGATAATGGGCCAAGGAGTTGGAGCCTCAAGCAGAAGCGCCTGCCATCTTAGCCCATTGGCCACACACCTACTAACATTGGAGTTACCTTATTACATTTTATAAGCTATAATTAGCACATAGGAACTGGTAACTACTTCATATTTGGTGTCTTTGGAATTGTAATGAAACATCCTAACTTATGGTGAAGTCAGATTTTAAATTAT
Organism: Lissotriton helveticus; assembly: GCF_964261635.1. Classification (NCBI taxonomy): domain Eukaryota; kingdom Metazoa; phylum Chordata; class Amphibia; order Caudata; family Salamandridae; genus Lissotriton; species Lissotriton helveticus. The sequence continues at coordinate 769,752,471 of NC_136068.1, forward strand.
AATTTTGAAAATGCCACTTTTAGAAACTTGCAAACACACATGCTCTCCATGCCACTGGAGTCAATCTACCCTGGCTGAAGAGGGGTAAAACTCCGAAATCGGTCCTAGGATGCTTGTTTCCAGTCCCAGGAGGTCTGGCCTGGCAGTTCGGACTGGACTGTTCCCATTGGGAGCAGGATCAGGACTGATTTGCACATGGCTGAGCTAAAACTGGAATGATATGGGGAGCAACAAACGATGGATTTAGGCCAAGATCTCTGTACTGGGGTGAATGTATGACATTGTCCTGCATTCTGTCAATCAACTGTTCTTTTTGCTTTTAGGAACTTGCCATCTTTCTGCCTTAGCCATTTGGAAGCTGCAGCCTGTTTATGGGTCACATGACTGGGTGTAGTTGACAAGTAAGCTTTGTATAGTCCTCCTAAATAGCCACACAATAGGGAGTTAGGTGTGCCTGGATGAGCCATCACTGGCAGGATGGGAGGAAGGAAGTGGACACAAACCCACTTACATCTGAATAGACAATGTCCTGCCTCCATACAAAGGGCACCACATCCCCTGTAGTTAGTCTGGAGTCAGGGCAGGGAAGGCAGGACATCTGTGCAGCTCGAAGACAGGCCTCAAGAAGCTTCCTCCCACTGCTGAACCCTAGACACCAACTCTTCAGTACACTTCTGGACCTGTGGATACGTTGCCAAGAAGAGGGATTCTGTGCATCTGAAAGGACTGCCACTATGCAGGACTACTGCCCTGCTGCACTATTGCCAAGCCCCTGACCACCCCCCCCCCGTGGTGCCCCTCAGGTCATGGGCCCTTGGTGTGGCCTCCGCGAGGCTGGATTGTAGTTTTTGGACCCTTTGTGACCCCAAATAGGTGGTCCCATTGGCGCCAAAACCTTGTCAATCGCACAGCCCGACAACGCAAAGATCCATCAGCCCGACCCTTTGTGCTACAGCATCTGCCGCTCATGGGGAACACCATTGCGATGCACCGGCCTGACCACTCGTGACGACATGAGGATCTTTGCGCAACTGTGCAGTGCATGACTGCACCGCCAGGCCTGCTCCTCATGCTACATCAGTTCCCGTCGACGATGCTTCCAGCTCCTTGGGCCCCTTACACCACGAACAAGACTCTTTGCACTGGGCTGAGAAGGCAACTTTTTAGTTGGACTAACCTGGTTCCTGTATCTGACCTGTACTTTCTCCCATCTTGCATAACCAGATAACCATGAGTGCTGCATTGGGCTTTTATGGCGCTATTTACACTGAAAACTTTAAAATTGCATAGCTCTGAACCTTCTGATTAGATTTTTGACATTTTGGTCTTGTTTTATTGATTAGAAATGACTCTACTTTGATAACTTTGTGTGTGATCCTTTGTGTGGGGTTTTCACTTTATTACTGTTTGAAATGTTGCACAAAGGCTACACATTGCCTCTGAGTAACGCCTGACTCCTGTGTGCCAAGCTACCAGAGAGCTCATTCCACAGTCAACCAACAACCCAGTTTCTATCAGACATGTTGTTAACTTACTTGAAGTCCTGAAGCAAGTTGATTGATATTTACTTTTTCTGATTTGGCATCTGTTATTTTGGTTGCTAGGTATGATAGTTTTAAAAAGCTAGTGTAGGACGCACAGGAAGGACAAACCACACCACTGCATCACTGCAGGCTCTGTTGCAAAAACATTTAAGGGATCCTAATAAATATAATTTCAAAACCAATCACCCAGTCACTGATGCATCAATTTATTGCAACCAATAAAACATGAAGATGAGGAACACTCAATAAGGATGGTTCCTGCAAGCATAGCAGTGAATTGCATGTGAGATAATTTATAGTACATTGATTTTTCATCAAATGGCTAACACAATGCAGCACATCATTAGTCCTACATTGGTTGAAAAGGTAACAGCATGAAGAGATAGGCAGGGGGCAGTAGTCGGGAAAGGTAAGTACCACAAAAAGAAGATCACAAACTCTCTCTCTCTCTCAGCCCCCCTCTCTCTTTCTCTCTCTCTCTCATATACGCACATACATAGTATACCTCCATCACCAATGGCAGACTGGCCATACCGGGCATTGGGCGTTTCCCTGGAGGATTTTTGGAAGGGTGGGGGCCACTTTTGTTAGTGGTGGCTGCTTATGTAGCAGTGCAACAGCTTTAAAAGCACTGCAGGATTCCTTGTATATCCAACAATTTTCAGGTGTTAGAAATGGAGCTTCTGGTTGGCTAGTGTATGCACCTTAGCCAGACAGAACCCACAGAACTACATGCCGCACAATAAAGGCATATGTCCTACCTTTTACTTACACAGCACCATGCCCATAGTGCTACCTAGGACCTACCTTAGGTGTGACCTATATGTAGTAAAAGGGGAGTTTAAGGCTTGGCAAGCACTTTTAAATTCCAAGTTAAAATGGCAGTAAACTGCACACACAAGCCCTGCAGTGGCAGGTCTGAGATGGATTTCAAAGGCTACGTCTCTGGGTGGCACAATCCGTGCTGCAGGTCCACTAGTGGCATTTAATTTGCTGGCCCTGGGCACATCGTATACTACTGTAAAAGGTTCTTACAAGTAAATTAAATATGCCAAACAGGTCTAAACTAATCATACCATGTTTTATAGGAGAGAGCCCATGCACTTTAGCACTGATTAGCAGTGGTAAAGTGCCCAAAGTCCTGAGACTAACAAAAAGAGGGTCCAAAAAATAGGCGGAGAAAGGCATAAAGTTTGGGGATAACCATGAAAAAAGGGCCCGGTCCTACATCAGGCAACAATAAATGTGCCAAGATAACTCGTGATTAATGTACATGCTGGAGAGAGATAGTTTTGTATAGTGGCAGTTTTGACTCATTTAAGGTAGCGCAGAGCGTTGACATGCCTTCTGCAAAGGGCTTGTACTATGCAGATCACAGAAAGGATTTTATGTGCGTAGTTCAGTCGGTTACCTCTTTCGTCTGAATCGTGGTGCACGGCAAGGTTATCATTTACTATGCTTTAAAAATAAATACAAGTGAATAATGAAAAATGTGTTGTGAATGCACCATCTTTTTCTAAATGTTCTTTGGGGTTCTCCTTGTCGTGGTCAGGCTCGCTTGCTGCTTCACTCGCTAAGTACTGTATGAGAGCTGGTCTGACAAAATGTGCTACGGCTGCTTTGGGTTGAGCACTGTCCGTCATGTGCATCACCAGTGCAAGCTTCCCTAGCATATAAAAAAAACAGAACATCAGACCAAGCAAAGGTTCCTGTTTCAACCGCAGTGCTGTGTGAGCACATGAGACGGTGATTGTGTGTGTGGGGTGTGTGTGTGTGTGTTTGATTGTGTGTGGGGTGTGTGTGTGTATGTGTGTGTTTGATTGTGCTTGAGTGTGTTCCTCTTTTGTGGTTTGTTTGCATGTGTATTGGAGTAGCAAAGCTTTGGCTCTACCCTTTTATGTCACTTATATGTGTTGATTTGCGCATTCCTGGTACTTCTTATATTTCGTGTGGCCTAACAATTTAGTGAATATTGAAGTTTCAATGTATTTCTGAAAATGTTCCATATTAGAATAATAGACTCATTTAATGTGTGTACTAATGTGAAAGATGACTAGAGAAAATATAGTTCTCTTTGGTAGTTCACTGGATGTATTAAGATGTAAGATTTATTTATATGTAACAGTGATTTATTCCCTATAATATTCATTCATATATGTGAATTATAACTTTCAGTGCACATATATTAAAATGCTGCGTGCACTTTACCTGCTGTGCTTACTTAGCTTAACAAAAGGCATTAAGCTTCTGAGTTTCATTGTTTAAATTTCATATGAGAATTGTTTTGCTTGAATGTTCTCTCCTCTGCAGGTGCAGATTCAAGGCTTCATTAGTTAGCAAAAAGGCATTGTTTATTTGTAGTGATAGTAATGTATGGGAGGATACTTTTGGGAAGAAGAAGATAGAAGCTGCTTTAATGATGTTAGGGACAAGTTCTCATGGCGGAGGGAGGAGGCTAAAGGGCGATTGAATACACCCAATGGAAGTTGTGGGAGAAGAGCTAAATGTTTCCAATTCCTACCAAGGAATATGGAAATGTACTGGAGATGATGATGTTGGTTACCTTTAATACTTGTGTGTTAATAGGTGTTGTATGGTTAGTTAGAGAGCAGAGACCCTTAGGATTTCACGAGGTGCAGACCTATTTACTATTTTTTCTCACTGTTTGGCTTTATGCTATAATCTCTCTAGATTTTGGGTACTTATACGAAAGACCCCAAGACTCTGACCCCTGTTCCTTGCTTCCCTTAGATTTAAACAGTATTGCTGATTTTAGTACAGAGCATGATTACGTAGATTTCCTTTAGACTCACTAATGACTAGGCAGGAGGATCGATTTCTACGGTTCCTCTTCCTCATCTTTTGCATTGCCACCAATGAGTTTTTGGCGTGCTTTTTATTGTTGAGGCCGAATTTTATTAGGAGATTCAGATTTATTATTGTGATATTATACTTTTATAATATGATTCTGAGACGTACCCAAATCAGCTTGTTGTTGAGTTTGTAATAAAATCCTTCAACTTCATGTCGTAGTCTTGTCCTTATTGCATGACTACATTGGATTCATTTGTCATTGTGGTTAAAATGATGCTAACTCCCTGTTACCTCTCAGATAACTAATACAATATTCACCGACCGAGGCAAAGAAGAACAACGGGCAGAGCCTCAGAATACAAAACACATTGCTGCTGCTTCTATTCATATTCATATTATTGTGCGCTTTTAAGAGAACATTGCTTGCTGCTGCGCAAGCTGTAATTACTTTTAGGGTATGCGAAAACAAGGCCTCATGCCATCCCTGTGAGTGGGTATGCCATTAACTTGTTGTTTTGTAGGAACATTTGCACTTCTTCTGTCCATCCTGTGCCAGTCTTGTGCATGCACAACTTTGCAAAGCCATTTTCAGCACACTAAAGCTAAAACGGTCAACTTTCACAATGCTTGCTAATGTGTTTTTAGCAGAATATATCTAAGAAGCTTCCTATATATTACAACGTGTTTGTCGGCGACATGTATTTGACTGAGAACAAGTCAGTGTTCCATCAGAGGTTCACAGCTAATGGCACCATTGCTTTTAAAAGTCTATATGGAAACAAAAACAAACATGCATTTGCAATGCAATAGGTCTCGCAATAGGAAAGTTTGAGCTATTGGTATTGTAAATGACAAATTTTTTATTCATGTTTTGTTTTAAAAATAGCGAAATGAATAGCTTTGTCATTTACAATGCCAATAGTTATAACTACTTTTTCAAACGTGACACCTATAGCATTTGTAATGCAATATGTGTTGTATTTACGTGACTTACATGTATTGATATTACAAATAACAATGGCTTTGAATTTTTTGTAATAATTAATACTTAAATAAAAGTTATTGTAATTTATAATGGCAATAGCTTAAACGTTTGTAAATACCTTTTGTGAAGATTATGTTCAGTGTATTTTATTTTGACGAAAATCCAACAACAGAAGTGAAATATTAACATCTTTTTGTTACATTTGTAATAAAGCTTGAAACATTGAGAGAACATATTGGAACCCGTTGTTGTTGAATGGTTGCACAGATTGATGCTGTGGTGGCGCTGAGTGATGTTGTGGTGGTGAACGAGTGATGCTGTGGCGTTCAATAATGCTGTGGTAGCGCATAGTGATGTTGTGGTGTCCCTGAGTGATGCTGTGGTGGTGCTGAGTGATGCTGTGTGCTATGCTATGTTTTGTTTTGCTATCCTATGTTTTGTTTTGTTATGCTATGCTATGCTATGTTTTGCTATCCTATGTTTTGATTTGTTATGCTATGCTATGCTGTGTTTTGTTATGCTATGCTATGTTTTGTTATGCTATGCTATGTTTTGCTACGCTATGCTATGTTTTGCTATGCTATGCTTTGTTATGCTATGCTATGTTTTGTTATGCTATGTTTTGTTGTGTTTTATTATGCTATGCTTTGTTTTGCTATGCTATGTGTTGTTATGCTATGCTATGTTTTGTTGTGTATGGTATACTATGTTTTGCTATGCTATTATATGTTTTGTTTTGCTATGCTATGTTTTGTTGTGTTTTGTTAAGCTATGCTATGTTTTGTTGTGTTTTGCTATGTTTTGTTATGCTATGTGTTGTTGTGTTTTGTTATGCTATGTTTTGTTATGTTATGCTATGTTTTGTTATGCTATGCTATGTTTTGTTATGCTATGCTATGTTTTATTATGCTATGCTATGTTTTGTTTTGCTATCCTATGCTTTGTTTTGTTATGCTATGCTATGTTTAGTTTTGCTATCCTATGCCTTGTTTTGTTATGCTATGCTATGTTTTGTTGTGTTTTGTTATGCTATGCTATGTTTTGCTATGATTTGCTATGCTTTGTTATGTATGCTATGTTTTGGTGTGTTTTGTTATGCTATCTTTGTTATGTTTTGCTATGTTTTGTCATGCTATGTTTTGTTATGCTTTGCTTTGTTTTGTTCTGCTATGTTATGTTGTATTTTGTTATGCTATGCTTTGTTGTGTTTTGCTATGCTATGTATTGTTTTGTTATGTTATACTATGTTTTGTTTTGTTATGCTATGCTATGTTTTGCTATCTTATGCTTTTTTTGTTAGGCTATGCTGTGTTTTTTATGCTATGCTATGTTTTGTTATGCTATGCTGGTGAGGGTGTTTGAGGGTGAGTGAGGGTGTGTGAGGGTGTGTGACGATGGAGGGTGTGAGGGTGAGAGGGGTGTGAGGGTGAGAGGGGTGTGAGGGTGAGTGAGGGGGTGAGGGGTGTGAGGGTGAGGGTGTGTGAGGGTGAGGGTGTGTGAGGGTGAGCGTGAGTGAGGGTGTGTGAGGGTGAGAGGATGTGAGGGGGTGTGAGGGTGGCTGAGGGGGGTGAGGGTGTGTGAGGGTGAGGGTGTGTGAGGGGGTGTGAGGGTGGGTGAGGGTGTGAGGGTGAGAGGGTTGTGAGGGTGAGAGGGGGTAAGGGTGTGAGGGTGAGTGAGGGGGTGTGAAGGTGTGTGAGGAGGAGGGGGTGTGAGGGTGAGGGGGTGTGAGGGTGAGGGGGTGTGAGGGTGAGGGTGTGTAAGGGTGAGGGGCTGTGAGGAGGGGTGAGGGAGTGTAAGGGTGATGCGGTGGGTGAGGGCGTTTGAGGGTGAAGGTGTGTGAGGGTGAAGGGGAGTGAGGGTGAGGGGGTGTGAGGGTGAGCTGCAATCTGCACCAGGGATGGCATGGTAAAAAAGAATCGATGTGCTGATGCTTGAAGTACACAACAATATTCTGGCTGTGCTCAAGTCAAGAGTGACGCCATCTCCCGACCACCACCAGATCTCACAAGGAGTTGGGACCCTATGGACAAAGAATTACACGGCCACTGTGGCAGAAGAAAACCTGCAAGATGCTGGTAGAGAGCACAGGCGTCATCTGTACACATGCCATGCTAGAGAATACAAATAAAACACTGCACACCATCTGTTGTTACAGCGCAGCGCACCATCTCTGGTGCAAGTTCGCACTGCAGGAGATCATAGGTCTCCGATATACTGTCTACGATGTAACCGGTGTCCAATGATCGCACACATCAAAGGTCACGCTGCCAGAAACAAATAACACATTTCTATACTACCCACCCTCAGGCGGCTGATGAAAATACACATCTCCAAGGCACAGCAATGCAGGTAGGCGGGACACAAATTGACAATACAGAGCCCATGGCGTCCCATATAATGTGCATCACTGACTCGCACAGCGAGGAGCCATAAAGGACAAACATTACTGATGCACAAACAACCCAGGCTACTAGAAAGAATATGCAGCCTCCTTGCAGTCACTGTCAGAAAATGTGCACACATGAGAAGGCTAAGAGAGTGGGAAGCAGGGGAACAAAAGAGACAGGGCGAAAAAGAGACAGAGAAAAGGAGGTAAAGAAAGAGGGGAAAAAGTGGAAGAAGAAGGAGACGGAAAATCAATATCGCGGGAGCAGGGATTCAAAAGGAGGGTGAAAATGATATAGTGGCATTTTAAGAGAGAAACAAGGAAACAAAAATTATGCACGGAGGCAAAGGGAAAGATTAACGGTAGGTGAGAGGGTGAAAACAAAGCCAGTAGGAAATCTGTCGCCAGGAGAAGGGTCTCGCAAAACAGCCCAGTAAACCATGTGTCTGTTTATCTGAAGCGTGTCATGTCGCTTTTTTTGGGGCGGGGAGAGGCAAGAAGGGAAGAATAGGGGAGAGTAAGGGTGACGAGACGCACGGGGAGCAGCAGCCTTTGATGTGCCGGCCGGCCGTGGGCAGTGAATAATTAGGGGAGGAGAAATGCCAGAGCGCACGCTGGGGGAAGCTTGTGGAAGGGAGGCTGGTGGCTTTGATGCGTGCACGCGTTTTTTCACGGGCACAGCATCAAATCACCCATTTGGTTAAGCTCTGGTTAAGCCCCAATATGTCTCGACATCTGCAAAGCACATGCGCATTGCCAGAGGTCGAGCCCTAAAAATGCGATAGGGTCAGAAGCTTCGATTAAAGAAAGCTGAAGCCCTCTAGAGAGGAAGGTGTGTGCTGCTGAGGTTATCCTACTTGAGTCATGACTGGCATGCTTCTGTCACGATTTTTGGAAGACCGGGAGCTGCTGGAACTACTAAGATGACCGCTGCATGGGGACGCGCATGCGCAACAACAGACGAGACAGGTCAAAGCGCAGTCGTCTCCGAGCTGCAATGCTTCGCGTTCCAGTCTTTTGTGTTGGGCCTTACCTTCCGGGTCATCTGTTCTCTTCTGGGACGTCGAGTGTCTTCTTCGCGTTCTGCCTCTTTCTGGGGTTTCTCTTCTCCCGGACCTCTCTCCCGGTGTTCCTGCATTCGGCACACCGCCTTCGACTCCAGATATCCGACCTCTCTAGTGTGCGCTGTCCTGAAACAACATGAAAAGATAACAGAAAGCTCCATTACTGCTACATAACTGTAACAGCACTTTGCGCTGTCATTTATTCTTATTGATTTTACCCCTACCTACTTATCTGATCTGGTGTTCCTGATGCAGTGGGCATCCGTTCCTTCTCTCACTTTGGCGTTTAGTGACCTGTGAATAGAAATGAAAGAGACATTAGATAGTTGCCTGAAAATAAAGGCTATCTTTAATTTTGCATTTAGACACTTTCTTTGTGAAGATTAATTTTATTCAGGAGCCTGGTGAATAGGTGGGGTCTAGTTTAGAGCTTTATCATTCATTCTTTCCTTTATATTATTTTTGCTCTAACTAATAGTACCATATTTTTTCCTACCAGAACCAGACACTTGCTTGACAACTTTAATTAATTGAAATACTAGGAAGAAGGGAAACCTTAAGGTATTTCATACCCATTAGAGAGATTTAGAGATAGAGATACCCTACTACATACTTACCAGTTTTCTGTTCTTCTTCCTATCTGCAGATATTGTGCCTTGTGCTTGCTTGGTCCTTTCGCAGCGTGGGGTTTAACGTGTGACCCTCATCCCTCCTTGTTTTGTTTCCCTTTTTCCCCAGGTTACCATTGTCACTTTGACTTTTTTGGGTGCAATAGGTGACTTGGCAAAGTAGTGGACCCTTCTTCATGTCCATGACGTTTCTGCGAAAAAAATAGGTGAGACCTGACAGATTCCCCTGTATTTGGTGGATACTCCTTTGTGTTGATGGTGTTTAGGTGTAATTATTTTATCATGGTGTCAGTATATTGTGTCCTGGTTGAAGCAGAGCTCCTTCTTAGGAGCAACCTAGCTGCCAGTCTATAAATAGCAAACAGTCAAGAGCATAACATGGGATTGACAGAATATATTTAAAATCTCCTAAGTGAGCGCTGAGAAATAACTATTGTCAAACCAGTGGGTTTCACCTTGCCATGCTGATGCAGTGGATAAACTTTCTTTTCTAATTGCAACCCTTGCCACAAAAAATATAAAAGAAAAGATGCCACTTCCTTAGTGTGGAAGTCATATGCTTGTAGCTAAAAAATAAAATTTACATTGCACGTACATTTTGATAGCAAGCAGGTCTACTCAGAAACCCCTTTCGGTTGCAAAAGACATCACAATAAAATATATTTCTTATTGACAAGAAAAGTTGTTGTTGGTTGTTGTAATACTTTATTCGATATATTCATATCATAAAAGTACATACATTCATTCTAGTTAATAAAAATGACATATATGATAAAAAGTATCCAATTTCATAGAGTAAAACATAATTAAATACTATTTACATTTAAAAAACAATTCAGATGGCGGTGCTAAAATACAACAACAGTAATATACAAATGAGCTTTATGTGCAGGCAAGATCTATACTTTAGTGGTAATTAGCAATCTGGTGCGAGTAAGCCAGGCACTTGATAGGTACTTTGCAATTCCGCATACAACATCCAAGGATGTTGTATCAGTTAAAAGAATGCGGAGGGCGACCCTGAAATCTCTAGCCCCCAACTCCCTGCATACTGGTTTCAACCATCTCGATCTCACCCTCTTGTATGCTTTACAACCAAAGAGAAAGTGTGGTAGGGATTCGATCTCACATGGACAGCTTGGACAGGTCCCGTTTGAGACCCGCATTCCTTTCCATCCCTTGGTAAATTAATTGAGGGGTAGAATCCCATACCTAATTTTTAGGAAAAGTGATCTATCTTTTGGTATTTGGATAAAATCTAATAACGGTTCAAACCTCCTAGTGGGCTTATGCTCCAAAAATTGTAGGGTTAGGGCTCCCCATTTAGCACTCTTCTGTTCCTCAGTGTGAACCCACTCCCAATAGATTTTCTTAACAACTTGCTTAGGGGGAGGGGATTGTGAGGTCCAGGATTCAACCAGTCCCAGCTTCATGACCATATGTCTCAATTTGTTTAGCCACTGCACTATTCAGGGCTATCAATTCGTCCATCACCAAGGCATATTTTGCTAATTCTGGGGTCCTTCTCAGGCGCACCCAGAACAGCACAGGGCGAAGGCAAACTATGTCTACAATCGAGCATTTGCCCATGTCGTGGAAAAGGGGCTTTAATGGGATTGAGATAGGGAGGGAAACTAAGTCCTTAATGAACTTATTCTCAGCTCTGACCAAATCAGTTACATTTTCGCAGCCCCATAGTTCCGACCCATAGACTGCGGAGGACAGCGCCTTCCCTTCATATACAGCCAGAGCCGGGGCTATAGGCCTACTGACTGACATGCGCTGACTCCTCAAAATGGCTCCCGAGACCCTCTTGAGATTTAACAGCATCTTGGCAACGTGGGAGTCCCATTTCATCCTATTGTTGATTCTGATTCCCAGGTAGTCAAAATCCTCCACCACCTCAAGAGGCAACCCATTAAGGATGATATTAATTTTCTTTGCTTTTTTTGAGGGGGGAGCACCATTAGCTTAGTTTTGGATGTGTTAATGGTCAGCCCACGTTCATCACAAAACAGACTAAATCTGTCTAATTGCTTCTGCAGCCCCGAGGTGGTTTTGGACCGCAGGAGGGTGTCATCTGCGAAGAGGAGGGTAGGTGTTTTCTCCCCTGCCATGACCGGGGCGTCAGCATTGTCCTCCCTCAGATGGTCTACCACCCCATTGATAAAGAGGGAGAACAATGTCGGGGTCATTACACAGTCCTGGCGTACCCCCTATTCACTGGCACCCTCCCTGTTAGCTGTCTCTGATTCCCCCATCTGATTCTAGCATAATTATCTTGGTGAAGTTTGACTATAAACTCCAGAAGGTAAGACGGAAACCCCATTTCCAGCAGCACCCTCCAGAGTTTATCGCGAGGCACCAAGTCGAAGGCGCTCTTGAGGTCTATAAATGCCAGATATAGGTTCCCCTTCATAATAGTTACTGATTTCCAATATATTGCCCAAAACCTAAAGACCTGGTCCATTGTACCCACATTTTGGCGGAAACCCGCCTGGAAGTGGGACAATATGTTCCCCTCCTCTAGCCACATACCTACTCTATTTATGATGACCCTGCCAACTATTTTCTAAACTGCATCGATTAAACTAATCGGCCTGTAGTTGGCAGGGTCTTCCTTATCGCCTTTCTTGTGGATTGTGACAACTTCAGCGCCCCTCCACGAGTCAGGGACCGGGTATCCATGAAGGATTCTATTCATTAGGGGAGCAATGAAATTGGACCACAGCTTGGGATCATGTAAATACAAATCGCCCGGTAACCCATCCTGGCCTGGCACTTTAGAGGGGGTTATGATCCTGATAGCATCAGAAACTTCCCGAGCTACAAAAGGTTCTACAGGTATAAGTTCCTCATTGATGAAATCGTTTTGTGCCTTCCATGATTGGCATAGCTCATCTTCGCCACAATATAAATTCGAAAAATGGGAGTGCCGTTGCTGCTCAGTTATGTGGTTAGGGAGGGGCTCTGCTCCCCTCCTGTCAAGTTTATTTATCAGGGTCCAGAACAAAATGGAATTCTTTAGGCCGGCAGCGATCTTAAGTTGTTGCCAATATTCTTCCTCCCAATCCTTCTTTGCACTTTTGATGCAATCATTATATTCCTTTCTAGCAGTCCTAACTGCTATGGCATCCTTTCTCCTTATAGCATTTGCTATAGCCCTTTTCTTTTCCCTACATCCTGTTGTGTGCCATAGGGAGCCACTTTTTGTCAGTTTCTTCTTTCTTAGTCCACCAATATCTTTAATAGTAAAAAATGAACCAATTTTTTCTATTAAACTCTTATAGGAGTCTAAAAAAATGTAAACTTTGTTCCGGGGAATGGGCGGAAGTATGGGATAGGAGCTCCCTAGTTTCTGCCTCTACTAATTCTTTAATACAGATCAAACTATCTTCTTGGCACATCACCCTATTCCACTTTAATCTGCGTTCACAATTAGATGGGACTAATTCTTTTGTAATCATACATGAACTATTTGATGCTTCTCTCTCATCCCCCCTCTTATTTCCATACAGAGTGGATTATGGTCACTATCCTGTGACTGTCTGACTTCCATATCAACTAGTCTGCTCCAGGAACTAGTATCGAGTAGGATGTAATCAATGCGGGATGGGGAGCTAAGTCTGTTGTAGGTCATCTTGCCGTTTGAATCTGAGGTTGTCCTACCATTCAGGGCACGAAGGTTGTATTCTACTGTTAGGGCGTTTAATTGGATCGCTCTTGGCGTCCATTTTCTGATTGGCACTATAGTTAGGGGCGGGATAGACTGTCTACAGTCCTCTTCGTTAAGTCCCAGGAGATCTTCTTTACTTAGGGGTTCATATGTACAGTTAAAATCTCCCCCTACAATAACACTAGACAGTGGGGGAATATCTGCCAGTGCCATCTCAAGTAAAGCTATGGTAGGTGAAGTTTGACCTCCTGGGGAGCCTCTAGCGTAAATATTAAATAGCTCAATCGAGCTTCTATTATGTAAGCCCTTGGGATGAATGACGTTACAACGCATACTTTTACCACGACTACCATTACCACGCAATTTTTACAACGCAGGATCCATTACAACGCAGTACCATTACATAGACGAGTAAATACTGCAAAAGACTTAGAAGAATCCTTTTGGAAACCGGCATCAACACAGACGCCAAAAGTAAAAGCCCATAATGAGATCGGTGTAAGCATCCGTAGCGGAGCCATCTAGCCTGATTGCAGGACCTAGTCTCATAAGGATGCTCGCCATTATATAAGCAAACATTATAAATTTTTAAGAGGAACCGAACGGGAGCCAGTCTTGGTACATACATCTAGGCAACTATATAGGAGCGCTGTCATTGCATCCCCTAAGAATGAAGTTCATGCGGTATTCAAAAATACAGATTTCCTGAGGAAGGCCACAAGCCGAAACGCGTTGGAAGGGAATAGATACTGTATTTACAAACTCAAAATCAGAAATTGCTAATTGATGTATATCCATATATAAACTGTTATCTTCTTTGAATTGTTTTTTTAACAAAATTGATTGTAATTTTTATGATATAAATGTATGATTGTCAAACAGTGATGAAATGAAAATATATCAATGCACTTTTTGTACAGAGGAGAAAAAAAGAGAAAAAATTAGAGGAAGAAAATCAATAAAAATATAAATAAACAAATAAAAAATTCAAATTACGCTGTTTTAGTGTAAGTTAATCTATCAGACAGCAACGTCTAGCTTACTTTAGAGTTCCAGTACACAAAACCCGGTGTACATGGTCTAGTTTTCAAATAGGAATATCTGCCAGTGCCATCTCAAGTAAAGCTATGGTAGGTGAAGTTTGACCTCCTGGGGAGCCTCTAGCGTAAATATTAAATAGCTCAATCGAGCTTCTATTATGTAAGCCCTTGGGATGAATGACGTTACAACGCATACTTTTACCACGACTACCATTACCACGCAATTTTTACAACGCAGGATCCATTACAACACAGTACCATTACAACGCATGTATTTACAACGCTGGTACCTTTACAACGCATACAATTACATCGTAAGTATTGGTAAGTTTAAAATATTTTTTTTAATGTAAATTAATAAAAATTAATATAATTTAATTTAATTTAATTTAATTTTTTTTTAATTTAATTAATTAAATTTAATTTAATGTAATTACTTTATTTTAATGTAATTTAAATTTAATTGTATTTAATTTTTACCCTGTACCCCTTTACCCAAAAACCCAAAACTGACCCTTAATCTTAAAAATATCCCTTTACCCAAAAACCCAAAACTGACCCTAAACCCTAAAAATACCCCTTTACCCAAAAACCCAAAACTTATCCTAAACCCTAAAAATACCCCTTTACCTAAAAACCCAATACTGACCCTGAACCCTAAAAATACCCCTTTACCCAAAAACCCAAAATTGACCCTGAACCCTAAAAATACCCCTTTACCCAAAAACTAAAAACTGACCCTGAACCCTAAAAATACCCCTCTACCCAAAAACTAAAAACTGACCCTGAACCCTAAAAATACCCTTTTACCCAAAAACTAAAAACTGACCCTGAACCCTAAAAATACCCCTTTACCCAAAAACCCAAAACTGACCCTAAACCCTAAAAATACCCCTTTACCCAAAAACCCCAAACTGACCCTGAACCCTAAAAATACCCCTTTACCCAAAAACCCAAAACTGACCCTGAACCCTAAAAATACCTCTTTACCCAAAAACCCAAAACTGACCCTGAACCCTAAAAATACCCCTTTACCCAAAAACCCAAAACTGACCCTGAACCCTAAAAATACCCCTTTACCCAAAAACCCAAAACTGACCCTGAACCCTAAAAATACCCCTTTACCCAAAAACCCAAAACTGATCCTAAACCCTAAAAATACCCCTTTACCCAAAAACCCAACACTGACCCTAAACCCTAAAAATACCCCTTTACCCAAAATCCCAAAACTGACCCTAAACCCTAAAAATACCCCTTTACCCAAAAACCCAAACTTATAATATTTTTAATAAAATTATATACTTACCAATACTTATGTTGTAATGGTATGCGTTGTAAAGGTACCTGCGTTGTAAATACATGCGTTGTAATGGTATTTCGTTGTAATGGATCTGCGTTGTAAAAAATGTGTGGTAATGGTAGGTCGTTGTAAAAGTTGCGTGGTAATGGTTGTATACCAAGACCTTGATGGAGATATGTAATATGTCCTGCGATGGTAAGGTATGCACGGTGAGTGCCCAATTCAAAGCCACTTTAAACCATACATGCAGTCCTCCCGATGAGCGACCTTTCCCTGAACTAATTGCCGGAATAAAGTGGATGGAATATCCACATTTGTACAGGGGAGACATGCTCCATGTTTCCTGGAACATACAGATGTCGAACATATTTATGAAATCGTTCCATTCTGGGTTTGCCATAATTTTTTGGAGCCCCGCTATGTTCCAGGAAAGCAATTTGATAATATTTGCGTTAGTAGCCCTCTCTATATTACCTACTTCTGGAGCTGTCCTTCCAACTACTGTTATTAGGGGATATTGAGCGTTGATCACTTCATTAGGGCTTTCCTCTGACTGAGGGGCAATCTCATCATTAGTCTCCACAGGCTCCATAACTAGAGGACTTGTTGAGGAGTCGATCTGGCGCTCGGGCTTGTGCATATTGTATGTTTGTGTGGCGCTATTTGGGTAGTTGTCCTTTGATGGTCAGTCTATGTTGTTAAGACCCGATGCCTCCTCGGGCATAGGTTTAGACCATAGGGGTGCGTATCTGATTTGTATGATAGAATTCCTGGGTGGGCATGTCCTGTACTCTAAAGCTACTAGGTTCTCAGCAATTGCTGTATTACTAAACTGTATCTCAATACAGTCTGTTGATGAGCTAGGCAAGGAAAGTCTTTTAATGTTAATCATGTCCTCCCTAATAACTGATCTGCACCCTCTCACGTGGCGCAGCCAATGGGTGGCTTTGTTGCGTATGGATTCGCTATTCTCATAAATGTTAGCAGCTCCAAGCTTCTTGACCCCCGTCATGTAGACAATACCAGAAGGGGACCTGTGTTATATGTTTTTCTGCTCATTACTCCAATTAGTTGTTTCAACCTTCTCGCTATAATATATTTTGTCCCCCTGCGGGTCCCTACATTGCAATACTGGCTCCCTCCGTTTTGCTACTTCGGCATATGAACCCAAAATATTTTGTCTAGCAGGCATTTTAGCTGGGGGGTTATGAGCTGGGATTTTAGGTCGTAACACTGCTGCGGTTTTGAGGGCACATGATGGGGCTATTCGTACGTTGGATTTAGATAGGTCCACTCCTACTGTTTGATTTGGTGAGGCCGCTCGCAAAATGGGAGCTTTTACTGGGATGGGTACTTAGACTGGGTGTGTAATGTTTGTTGTTTGTTGTACCTCCCGTTTTATAAGATCCATCGTGATTTTCTTAATGAAAGCTATATCCCTTTCCAGACTTTCCATTTTCATCATGATCAAATTATTACAATTTGAACATCTAGAGCATTCACCTGGACTATTCACAGCCTCCTCAATCTCCACTGGCCCTTGTAATTAGACCTCCCTTAATTCTCTGGATTCCCCTTCCAACACTGAAAAACGATTAGTACAAGTGAAACCCATTTCACATGCTGTTGCCTGCGAAGACCTATCTATATTCCCAATTAATGTAGCCGGAGGTTCGGCATTAACACTCATATTTACCCCTCCTAGTGCCTCTGTAACATTTACCTCAATGGGGTTAACAGGGTTAGAATGCTTTTCAAGAACTGAGCACTTGGTTTTCGGTCCCTTAGAAAAAATAGCTGGGATTACTTTATCCTTTTTCTTCAATAATCCTTCGACCAAGGGATCAGGGTTATCCACATTTCTTAGGGTAGGGGCCATCAATAAAATGTCCTCACATTCTCCCACAATAGATTCAATGCTTGACATAACACAATTAGAGGCAGCATGTAGCGATTTTTTTGACTTCTTCCTTTTTTGTTGTTGTAGTGACATGAGCTCCCCCACCTTCCATTGCCTTCCTTTTGCCCATTACTAACTGCAGTATACCCTAGTAAATAAGTTAATATCCAGCAACGCAAAGAATGCCCAGCACTATCTTGTGTATCAAGGAACAGTCAACTTATCAAGCGAGCACAATACCTTGTTAATATAGATAGTCCGAGTTCTCAAATGTAAAGGGGGTGTCCCTGCCCTGCCTCGGTCTGCCTAGGACGGCCGCAGACGGCCCCGCCCTTGTCCCGGACTTCTCCCGGCGCTGCCCGCGCGCGGACCTCGCGACGCGGGGGCTGTGCAGCGTCTTATGTGCCTCCTGGGGAGGCAGACTGGGAGGTGTAGTTCCCCAAACAGACCCCCCTCCACACAGCGGCCGGTCGAGATTGAAGGTGCGGCGGCGGGAGGGAGGCAAGCAAGCAGGCAGTAGAGCTGGTGCTCTGGATGGGCGGATGTAGTGGCCCACAGGGTAAATTCCCCACCGATGGATGTTGCCTGCTCCACCGAGGCTGTGCGTCTTATGCGCATCCTGGCGCGCGAAATGCGGGCGGCGGCGTCTTCCGCCGCAGGGCAGACTGGGAGGTGTAGTTCCCCAAACAGGCCCCCCTCCACACAGCGGCCGCTCGAGATTGAAGGAGCGGCGGCAGGAAGGAGGCAAGCAGGCTGCGGAGCTGGTGCTCTGGACGGGCGGATGCAGTGGCCCACAGGGTAAGTTCCCCAGCGATGGATGTTGCCCCAAGAAAAGAAGCTACTATTGGTTTTGAATTATTGTAGGCCAAATACATAAACACCCACGGATTAGAAAAGAAATACAAATGGCTAAAGAATAGAAATAAAATCATCATGGGTGTTAAAGTTTACCCAGCAGCCCGGGCACTGAAGTGAGATCTTTGAGTGAATGTCTCTTTTTGATTGGGAAAAGTGCCATAATTCACAGTGGAAGAGAGCCAACAGCTGAAGTGGGCTATAATGAGGTGAAGCAAAGGTCAATGACAGCTGAACACCCCAATGGATGAAAAGGGCAGACCCAAATCCCTCGGTGTAGGTATACATGTATACATTTTGATTCTTTTTGTATTATTTGAGGAAGAAAGAAAGGAAGGAAGAAAGCTAAATGTGTGTTAAGTAAAATATTAAAAAGGATGCGTTTGAGTATCTTTTACATAAAACAAAACAGAAGAATAATAGAAAGACATAAAAAGGTTTTTAATGTTTTTAACAAACACATCAAGAGACTGCGGGTTAAGTTTAGTTTTTCATTAATGCAGGCCAGCCGTTGTGATGTTGATCTGTCACCTGCTATGGCATGGCTGCATGCACAAAGCCCACACAAGCAAGTACAGCGAACGGGCAGAAGCGCTAAAGGTCAGGATTTGGGATTTGGCATTCAAGTCAGGAAAACATACCGAATAGAAGTGACACTGACAGCGACAGGAATAAACACATTTCAAGGAACTAGGGGAGGCTTAGAACATTATGAAAGGTCTCAAATGCGGAGGCAACGAATTACAATGGGATTCGTTCTATGCAAATTCAAAGTTAACAATTCCAAGACCTGGCAATTGCAGATAAGAGGGAGATTTAGAGGAATAATTTCTCTGTGAATGCATTTATTGCGAGCACAGAATAGGGATCTGTTGTAGGACATCGGCTCAGGCGACCCGCGCTTTCTACGGCAATTACTCAGCTGCATCATCTGTGGGTTTTAGCGATTTAGTCTTCAATGGAACCAGCTTGTATGTCATAGTCTGTCAGGATGGCAAGCGCCAGATAATACAAACGTCTTCAAAGCGAGACAGCGGGGCTTTTTGGCAAAAAAAGGTTATTTAAGCATAATATTGCTGTCACTGCTCTGCAACGCTGTGCTTTTATAAACAGGCAGCAATTGCGTACAGTGATTGTTGCAAATATCAAATAAGTGTGAGCTAAAAGAGCAGAGAAGCAGACAAGATGCAAGCATGGGGGAGCAGACGCTAAGTCCCACTTCACTGCCAGGCCAAGGAGGATTCGTCCAACCCAGATTTTATCTCCAAAGAAGCGACTGCACAGCATTCCCTAAAGAGCCCCTCCAAAGCCTGTCTCCAAGGACCTCCAAGATCCTGTCCTTGGCAGGCCCCGCCACCTTCTCGCCCTCGTTCTTGTTCTTACTGCATGAGTTTGCCCCCTCAGAAATCTACCCTCACTAATTAATGCTCCTCCTATGCTCTTGCTGCCTCGTTTTTCCTAGTGCACCCCCTCTTTCCTTCCTTGCATCCCTTCCAACTCAGTATCCTGTGCCACTTTTTGATCAGTGACCCATGCTCATCCCGATGCTGTCAGATGCCCCAGCCCCTCCTCCCCCCGCCTTGCTTATCCTAGAAGACCTTACCCCAAACACTATGCCTGTCCAGTAGATTCTCCCCTTAGATGAGACAGATATGAACGAGGTCCTTTGCGAAGCCCACAGGCCAGGGAAGAACTGAGCCAAGACTGAACAAAATGGGAACTACCAAATCTGGGTCATGTTGCTCTCCTTGTTGCAACAATTGAAGCTGGGTAAGTGGCATTTCACCACACTCGCGCCTTTTATCATGAAACATCACTTACTTCTAATAATGAACGTGAACGTTGCTGGGAGGTAATTCTGAAATGTCAGGAGGATTCCTTCTTCTTTAAGTTAGAAAGAGCATGGGTGTCTGGGTTCCAAGAAAAGTACTTAGCTTGCATGGAGGGTTGAGGACAAAAGTGTTATACGAGGCAGACGTATTCGCCCTTGCGCTTTCAGGGAAGCAACCTTCCAAGCGCTTTGTCTCTTACTCTTACAGATGCAGGGTGCTAATCTGGCAAGGGTCTAAACCACAGCCCAGCTACAGTGTGGCTGTCTTTAGGAGACCATGAGGGAGGTTTGGGGCATGATCCCCTGGTCAAAATTATGGTTTCCTCATGCTTAACCTGAGTAGGCAAAATCTGGGCCTTCCGAAGATTGTGTAGTTTTTTCTCAGGTTGCCAGCTTTAATTT
Organism: Lissotriton helveticus; assembly: GCF_964261635.1. Classification (NCBI taxonomy): domain Eukaryota; kingdom Metazoa; phylum Chordata; class Amphibia; order Caudata; family Salamandridae; genus Lissotriton; species Lissotriton helveticus. The sequence goes on from NC_136068.1 coordinate 769,772,897, forward strand.
CTCTTCTACTTCTATCCTCGTTCATGGGGTGTATTTGATCAACAGTCAAAATAAATAATAATTAAAATAAAAAAAGATGCATGACTACTGCTATTGTCACTATTTCCCATTTTTTCACTTTTGGTTCCTCTTGCTCATTCAACAGCAACTCTGTCTGGTGCATGCTACCATATGGATTACGGGACCTTCTCTGATTACCATCTTTTTTTAGTGTACACACAGATAGAATTCCACTGCCCCTATGGCTAAATTGGTGCTGTGTAGCTACCTATATGTTTTAGCCTTCATTACAATTATTATTTGCTCTTTTATTTCTCACATACCTTCACCTATCGCACTGCCAGACACCGCGTTCCGTAACACGAAAACCTCACCATTGTGGTCAATGCATATAACATGAAACACTGCCCACGTAGCCTCAAAACAAAAACAACCATACACCCTACATGGTGTAGCTTCTTATCCATATATGTAAATGTTCAACGCCCCACATGGGAATAGTAAATACTTTGCAAATGTTACAATACAAAACGCTATGGTTACTAGTGCATAGAGGAGACAATCATTTCTTTGCACCATCCTTTGTTAGGAGTGTCAAGAAATTAGCTGCTTTCGATTTCCTATTCAAATTAAATCCCCGTTTATTGTTTAAGATTTGAGTTGATCACAGAAGTAACTGTATTTACGTGTTTGAAACCGAGTGCAATATACCACTAAAGGTGCTTTGCAGTATGCTGAACATAATATATTCAGGGCATATTTATGAAAAAGTGCAGGTTTCAGCAGAGTTATTAGTGGGAAGGAGGGATATGAGAACCAGTACTGAGTATCGTAGGATTATACAGCCAGCGGCTGAGGAGAGAAGTCCAAATGCAGATATAAACCCCTGTGCTGGGAAATTGGTTTATCTTACTGAGTGATGTGAATGAAGTTCTAGTGAATGAACTGCTATGTAGATTCGCGAACAAAACCTTTGCTGTTTGTGTGTACAAAGCCAGCCTCAGGCTCCGACTCTTGCCTTTCCATTGCTGTTCACTCCTCTTCACTCCTTGAGAAAAGTAGAGCCTCTGCTACTTCCGAGTAATAGCCATAATTGGAAAGTAAGGGGCATATTATCAAGGACGGCGTTAAAATTATCGCTGGGTTAGCAGCAGAAAACTGCAGCTAAAGCGGCAATATTGGGCTTGATAATATGCCCTGGAGAATTCCAATAGAAGCCCATGTTCACACCAGAACATGGGCTTCTATTGGAATTCTCTACGGCATATTATCAAGCCCATTATCGCCGATTTAACTGCAGTTTTCTGCCGCTAAACTGGCGATAATTTGTAACGCCGCTCTTGACAATATGCCCCCAAATACAGCATATCAGCCTGTGATTCTGCTGGGGAGACACTCCCTCCTGGTCAAAGTCAGCCCTAGAACCTCGTTTTGAAGGTCTCTCGAGGGTCTGCTGAGGTTCTGGGGACAGTCTTTCAAGTGAGCATGTCACAGTATTCCTCACAATAACCGGCTCTTAGACCTCCACTGCCTTTGCAAAAGTCCGCAGTCGACTGAGAGAGAGAGAGTGAGAGATAAACAATGTTTATTTAGACCATAGTCTTTAAAACAATACACTGAGAGGATCGTCACATTTCATGCTCAAATATTTTGAAGTATATCCTGACACACACACACACATTACCAATGTTAAATAAAATACTTCATATTGTGAATAATATATATTCTCTTCACATAAGAGAAGTCATTCGCTACCCTGAAAGAAGTGATTCAACAACTATTCCAACCACCACTCACAGAAGCCTCACTGACATACAGGGCTCCAGGCGCGTTGCCTCTGGTCACAGGATGCAAAATGTTACCCTATAGGCTTCTTAACCTAGGGCTCCCAGCGCCTCCTTCTTAGGGTCTGTACAGTGTCTACATAACTTATTTGCCTCTTGGGATCTAGAACCTGCTTTTTACAAGCCTGGATTCTGGTCTGCAGTTTCTCCTTCAAAGGACAATCACACTTTATTGTCCTCCTGAAGGTAAATATTGTTTCCTTTTTTCTGTAGCAAGTTTTTTGTTGCTGGGTTCAGAAACTCTGCGCACAATGTTTGCTCTGCTTCAAATCTCATCTGATGCGCTTCCAGCTGTTCTTCCGCTGCACAGATCTAGCTCTGGGCACAGCTGCCCTTGAGTACTCTTGGATACCCTGTGAATTTCGGCAAAGTCTAAAGTGTGCTCTCTGCATAGTTGTAACCCTATGTGGGTGCACGCCCAAGGCCACAGATAGGTCAGGAGTAGTCAAATGGTCACCACGGGCAATTTTAAACAGACACGTTTAAAGTGCTTATTGCTAAATGCGCTTCGCTTCTTTTTTACAGTGTCTTTCACAACATTTTAAGTTATAAATATTTCATAACGAACCCAAATCAGCCACTCGGGTCTTGTGCAAAACATGCATTGCCTGAAAACGTTTGAGTAAATATTTTAATTATATCAATCAGTTTTCATAGCTCAACATTACACTCTTCTGACATCATCTGTGGGACACCTGGATATTCAGCTTTAAATCAGCAGACAAATCAAGCAGCCTTGGAAGGAAAGATGGCGATAATGAGCCACATCACCACTTTCTGAGTTCTCAGGAAGCTCACAAACTCTGCCTCTGCTTCCATTTTGGATTTAGCTATGCTTTTATTGGCCTTTTTGAGTCCAACACTTCGTGCAGGTCACCAGTCACTGCACTGCCGCACATATTCACAGAATTTAATCTCAATAGTTTTAACTTTCATCTTATCCTCTCACACATTGAAGTGCATTCACTTTTCCCATGATGGCATCTTATGCAGAGTCCACACATGTCTTATGGATGATACAGGGTATTTATGGCATGCTGTGCAGCTGGTCTGGAATGATTGGGTTAGAATCCATGTTCTTACAAAGCTGCAATGACTATTGCTGATTCGTTTTTCGATGTAATCTAAAGATGATATCATTGAATGACAAAAGCAAAAAATGACAAACGTATGCAGGGTCCCTTTTTAGAATTATGCAGATGACGCTGGCATGCCTTGATACGTCAGGCATTTTAGGCTGCAAATTCTTACATAGGTTCTCCTATAGGGCATTCTCTCTAGTGCACTCTAAAGAGATCTTTAACAGTCGATTGTACCGGAATGTATCTCTTGACATATGGGAATCTGGCTTTCTTTGTTATTTTTGTGAAAGTATGTCAATAATACCAGATCTGTGCATCTGACACTGTATATTCCTGCATCCCATGTATGCCTTTGGATTAGAAAAACGACCAATCCTAAATTCAATTTAGAAAAGCACCTTATTGTGAACAATGAATGTATTAATGAAAGTGCTAATGCTGCGTAATCTATTCGAACAATAATTTCCTTGATGAGGGACTAAACGGAAAAGTCATCGTACACAATCGATGAGTTGTGCAGCAGTCTTATACACTGATCACTGTCACTCTGGTGATGGGCCTGCACCTACACGACGCAGAGCTTCAAGAGCTCTTCATAGTTTAAATGTTGTCAAACAGGAGCATGGAATTGTAGGGGTTCTGAAATTACACTCACCTTAAATCCATTTAACAGGCCATTTTCTTTAAAAAAAAAACGAAGGCTGCACAAACAGCAAATGACAATGTTGCACTACTTGAGGCTACATTTATATTTCTGTGACATAGAACGCATTATAGAGTTGGTGAAATGTATAACCTCAGCCCATAACTCTCACATTATATTCTCTGGGCTTTGTGCATAATAAATGGTAGGCTGCCACTTATAAATGGGATGGTGGAATGATTAGAAAAGCTTACACTTGACCAGACAACACATTTGCTGCCCGCCCCCATGCAGTCATGTGGCTCGAGAGATCCTGCCTCGCTTCTATTGATTGACCACCTTCATGACCTCTCCATGGTGTCCCTCTCAAAAACCATGATCATTAAGACATATTCTGGATACAAGCTTTGTTGCTGTCAGATTGTAAAAAAAAAAACTCTGTCACCTACCCGTGATCTGAGGAAGATTGCCTGTTAGGGTCTGGGTTTCCAGAGTTCAGCTTTCAAGTTGACTTATTGCTAACTGCATACATGGAGTAGGCTGTGGGTCCACCCATTTCAACCATTTCTTTCTTCGAAGAGTCTCTTTTAGCCATTGGCTTGTAATTTTGTCAATCATTTTTTGGCTCAGCTCAGTGGAGCATTTAACTCGCACCTAATGCTTTTGGTTGTTTGGGTATATTCTTCTGCCTTTACATGAGTGCTTGCATTGACCTGCTTGAGGGACGGGTTTCCACCGAAAGCCCACTCTGTGAATAGCCACCCACTCCCTCATGTATGTCTTTCTCTAATGGGTCAAAAAGGATCACTCTTGCTCTTTCAGTAGTCCCCACAAGCTTTGACTGCTGAAAGAGAATCTGTAGAGGCATGTTGTGTATTAATCAAGTGGTCAGTCTCCAAAGCCTGCAAATACATTGGGTGAAATAAATTGCTTTATGCCTTGAGGTCACGTCCTTCAAGTCTATCACCCTCCTACCTCTCAAACCTAATCATTGCATACTTATAATGGTTGACCAGATACCTCAAAGTGGGTTGTGAAAAAAGACTGTCTGCCTTCTCTGAGACAGACACATATTTTGGGGACAAGACTGTACATATGCAAAGCTCCTTTTTAGGGCCCTCCTGGCATTGCAGCGCGAAGCGCTGCCGCTAGCTAGCCTTATTGTCGTTGTGAAGGCCTCCCCAAGTGGTACAGACCAGTGCACGAGCAGACACCGGTCTGTGAACGCGCGAGCCGCAGGGAACGCCAAAGTGCATGCTCATGGCGTCACGCTCCTGCCCTCCCGCGTCTCTTCCAAGGTGCGCTCCAGCCGACTTTTTGTATCGGGCTCTATCTCCATGCAGGCGGTGCTCTCCATTCCTTCTCGCTTGTAAAATCCTGAACACGACTGTCTGGCATCAATTTGAAATGTACAATGCATCTTGCTTCCACCATCCTACATTTCCCCTCTCTCTCACTCCGTTTTTCTTTACTTTTTTTTTTTTGCAGGTGCAGCATGTTGAGCTGACGCCAGGACTCGAACCTGGTTCCCCATCTTCAAAGTCGACAGCTCTGGCCTTGCACTTGCTCCCTTTTGTGCACCTGCTCCATATCTGGTCTACGTCATTCTTTATTTAATTAGTGTCTTTTTTAGCTCAAAGTCTGATGATAAAAAATATATCACGGCCCACAAAAATGAGCGCCATTCAACTCCCGGCAGAAACGTAGCGTTGGCGCCCTCCCCTGCAGTGCGTTGTTAGGAAAGGGGGGACCGCTCGGCCCCCACGCACACATGGCTGGGCCCGGCCCCCTACGCCCGCCCTGATTGGTCCGTGGGTCCCGCCATTGACCCGGAGGTGGTTTTACGCTTCCGGGTCAAGAGGGCGGGACCCGTAGCAAAGGGGGGGTTTAAGAGCCTTGGGAGCGCGGGAGGCATCCTCTTTGTATCCCGCGCTTCCCAGGCTCGCTCCTCGCCCCGCTGTGGGGCTTTTAATTTTGTCTCCCTTTTTTATTTTACTGCAGGTCCGGAATTGGTGATCGGAGTTGTGCAGGGAGTCAATCGGCGGCGGAATAGGCAATTCACTGCAAACTGAGGCAGCCTCTGAGCCAGCTGTTGCGGGAGCGAGATGCGGCGGGCACTGCGGCGAGATTTCCCCCATTCGAGGGCCGCTTGGGCTAGACTGTTACTCGCTGGGCTCCTGCGTGCCACGGCCTGCCTCGTCCAGCCTCTAGGAGGCTGTAATACATTTTCTTCTTTTTCCTACTGCAGGTTACAGACTTCGGTACAGGGCACGGAGGGTCGTCGCCAACGCTTCGGGAAGTATTGTGGAATGGAGTGGGCCGGCGGTGATCAGCAAAGGAGTCCACTGCGGGCGGCTGGAACCTTAGGATCGCCGATGGCGAGTGCGGGCCAGCTTGAGGATCGTAGATCGCTGCACCGGATCTGCGGTGCGGGAGTGATCAGTGCGGGCGTGAAGTGCTCCGACGTTATTTCGTTTGAGTAAGTCGGGGGAACTGTTTCTTGGCGGTGCGCTTTCTTTTCTAATCCTTCTTTCCCTCCCTTGATTCTCCCTCACTTTCTCTACCTTGCTATAGTAAATTGCAACCGGGAGTGGGGCTGCCCCCTTTTATAAAGGTGGGGTATTGTATGGCAAAGCACTCAATCTCCCCATACCGTAATGTTTGCTGGAAGATGTGGGGTTAGGTGGGACGCTCCGGTGCCTTTTTTCGGTCGTTTTTGGTGCTATGTATAAAACATTTTCGAGTGAGCTCCACCTGGCAGCGCGGCTGCGAAGACCGGGGTGTGTTTGAGCGGGCACGTCGGGCATTTCTTTGTCACGGGGAAGGGGCCCTGGCATTCTGGGTTTGAGAATTAAGTGCCGTGCTGGGATGGGGCCTAGGCCCTTCATGACCTCAGGACATAAATACTGGTGACCTCGAATGAGATTGCATGATACACACTCAGAGGAAATAGATGCCGCTTGAGACTTTCCGAGTGTTGGTGTTGATAGAGCTAATAGCCAGGGGTCATGTTCCATTCAGAGGAAATAGATTTCGCTTGAGACTTTCCGAGTGTTGGTGTTGATAGAGCCAATAGCCAGGGTTCATGTTCCAGAGCAGACATGTCGAGACTGACTCGGAAATCTGGAACTGGCACGTGCACTGCGAGCAGTGCTTAAAGTGCAAGAATGCAAATGTTAGCACTCACTATTTCAAAGTACTGTCTGTTTGCTAATAAGTGTCTGTTCGCTCCCATTGAACGTATTGCACCCTGCTAAGACGCTTCCCCTAATTTCAAATAAAATGCAAGCAGGTAAATGGTGCTTGAATAGACTTGCTCATTGCGAGTGTGGGTACAGGGTGCCGCGTTGTAAGGCAATGGGTGGCACACAAGATCTGCTAAGAACACCAATGCGTGGAATTTTTCTACAAGTCCAGATTTGAGTTGAGAGTCAGTTTCTTATCTGACAAAAATGTGGAGAAAGTTAATTCTAAAGAGCTGGGTGGTACTTGCTAACAGTGACAAATGTGTTTTGTTTAACGGCGGAAGGTTCATGCATTAGTGATTTAATACGAAGACAGATAATGGTTGGGCAGAACTCGGAACGATTCTGTTCGGGTGCATCAGTGCTGTATACATCAGGAGGTGCGCCATTGTCTGGGTAGAACTGGAACGGTAATCGTTAAACAAGTTTTCGCAAGACAGTATATTTATTAGCGAAATATAGTTTATAAGGAATATAAGAGCTGTCCACTAGATAGCAGCGGGAGCCTGTTTTATTAACATACTATTGCTCGGTTTGTGACTGGTATTCCCACAGGCACGGAAGCACTGGGGTTTTGGGTGGAGTCTTAGTAAAAATAAACTGAGGTGAACGTACACAGGAATTACGGATACATGGCTGCTTGGGGATAGAATTTTAAAACGTGCACATCTTCCTGGGCCTATGTACGTTTCTAGGTGTATTTATGTGAAGCACGGGTATTTCAGGCGGCCAGGCCGCCTGACTAGGACCGAGGCCCATTATTTTCTATTTTACAAATTAAGCACTGTTGGATCTAACTAGCTTTACCCAGCTGAAAGCCCTGGTACACTATTCGAGTGTGTGTGCTGCAGTCTGCTATGCTCCTGTTGTAATATAAATGTACTCTGTACAGTGCCGCCACCCCTGGCGGCTAGGACTGCACTCTACCAACCAGCCAAATATAAACATTTGATCATGGGAGAGAGAGCCAGGTGTGGAAGTGTGAGGAACACTAAGAATGCCGGTCCAAAAGCGAAGGGCACAACAACTGCAGTTGGATGAGTGGACAGGTGTTCATCTGACCACGGATGACCGCTGAACGCACAATTCCCTGCTCGTTCCTAATATTGAGCCAAGATTTCTCTGCTTTATTGCACAATCTATGCAGCACTTTACCTCTGGATAGGTTTTGTTTAGACTTGAACTGGGTGCTCCCTTGGGTAGGGATGGAGCTATACTTCCCTGAGGGCACTAACGAGTTGAACAAATCTAGTGTGCCATTGATGTTGAGAGTGCTCTATACGGGGGCTGCTTTCCACCTAAACTTGAGAACTAGCCAAAGTTCTCTGGTTCATTATTGTGTAATCTATGCAGCATTTTATTTCTGTACGGTTTTGTTTAGACTTAAATTGGGTGCTCCCGTGGGTAGGGACAGGGATATACCTCTGAGGGCTCTAATAAGGTGAGGAAATTTAGTGTGCCGCTGATGTTGAGAGTGCTCTATTGGGATCCGCTTTCCAGCTAAACTTGAGAACTACCCAGATGTGTCTGTTTCTTGTTATAGCATAATTCATGCAGCACTTTATTTCTTGTCCCTAAAGTTTGTGTTGTTTCCGTAGAGGACAGGTCTCGTGTACACATAAACTGGGTGATTCCTTGGGTAGGGGTAGAGTTATACCTCTCTGAGGGTTTTCATGAGTGCAGCACATGTAAGGGGTTGTCCGTTAATTATGTCAGGTTGGCTTGGATGGTATTTTACCAAAAGCCAAAACTTAACGTTGTGCCGGGAGTGGTAACGGGATTGATAGTTAACACAATCGTGGAAACTTTTCTATGCTAATGACCTCTCTTGGGGTCCTCCCTGCGAGTAACGTTTCTTCGAGTATAGGCCTGGACGTTGGTGTGAAAGCCAGTTTCCCAGGTTGGGCGGCACTCTATTGCTAGGCACGGACGTTAACCACGTTCTATGCAACTCAAAGCAGAAAACAAAACAAGGGACTGGGATATTTCAATCTGAAGACGAATAATACCGTGGGGGGCCTAGTAATGTATTCAATTCAGAAAGCAGGGATATGTAAAAGACTCTTGTCTCATTTATTATTAGGGGGAGTCCAAAACGCAGTGTGATACTGATGCTGAAAGTGCTATATATATGGGAGCTGCTTTCCAATTAAACTTGAGAACTATCCAGAGTCATCTGCTTTGATTTTCTGGTATATTTATGCAGCATTATCTTTCTGAACGGGTCTTTGTTTAGACTTAAACCCGGTGTGCACTCGGGTGTGGACAGGGTTATATCTCTCGGAGGAGGGTGAAACACATGTCAGGGGATGCTTGTGAGCATGTCAGGTTGGCTGGGATGGTATTTACCAGGCGCCAAAGTGGGGAGCTAAAAAAGGCTCTTGTGCCATTTTACAGCCTTGCATGGTTAGGGCCGTGCTAATCCTTTGCGTAAAGACTTTGATGCTGCACTGGCAAACAGACTGTCCCTTTCAAACTTATATCCTATGCATAAAGACGTGGGTTGAAAACAAGGAATGGGAGGTGATATCCTGGTCTGTAGCAGAATTTTAGTAACAATGAATGTGCTGTGGCACTACACTTCACACTGTGTATAGTCCTTAAGGAGTCATGACGGCGATATTGTATTCACTGTGGACCCCATGCACTCTGTCACTGCACTTCACACGGGGTACTATTCTTTAATGAAGGTCATTCTACAGGGCACCCTGTCCGTAACCCTAATGCAAACACGCCACATGGGACACAAACTGAGGCTATGCTAAACACTTACAGTTGGAAGTTTTAATGAGAATGCATCTGGCGCTAATCTTATCTAAAACTTAGCATGGGAGGGCGATGTAAAATAAGCACGTGTACTGCAGTTATCGCCGGGAAGCCAGAACCACTAACCGTTTGTGTTTGGCTTTTCCATTTATGTATGGCCGGGTCCATGGTGGATATCTGTGAAGTGCTCCACACCGCAACAACTGCAACAGGTGGACAGCCAAAGGGATGCGCACGTCAGGTAGAGGATGGCAAGCAACGACATCAGATGGGATGGGCGATTGATCAAGGACGCCGGAGGTGCCAACACTGGGTTGACTGCTTTTGGTGTGTTACCCTAGATTTGGCTGACCGCACTAATGTAGCGGGATGTGGCTTCACATAAAATGGCAGTATTTTCCTTATCAGGAAATTGTATTTCTACAGTAACGGCGCCTGTGCTCGCAGGGCCACCAGGGTCATCATGGTATATTCACAGGTTACCAATTGGTAGGGCCAACGATAGGGATGTGGCAGTGCACAAGGGTGTGCATTGCTAGCCTGGGCAGACCCATAGTAATAGTAATAGGCCTACGCAACACCTCAGCACACCTTGTCGGGAAGTGGGAACTTCCATAGTAAAGAAGTAGACATACACTTAACATTTCCCAGAGCTGAGTGGCCAGGTGTGGGTGGTTAGCAGACTTCACGATACGCCAGTGGGAGCTTTTTGGGGGCCTGTGGTTACCGGGGTAGCATTTTCAGTTGCTCTGACAATGGGTGTCAGCTTCAAGAGCACCGCGTCTTATCGAGCGCAGCAACGTAGGCGCGTAGGTTGGGTGTACACGTCTAGTGCCAGGATACCCCCGGTCACAGCAACTACAGGGACCCCAAAGATGGGGTCTGTCTATCCAGAGTGGGGAAGGAGAGGTACTCGATAGTAACCCTGGGCGTAGTTCGCGGAGCCGCACTCCGCGGAGCTACGCGAAGACTCAGTTGCACTCCGCGACCTTCGCGTAGCTCCGCGGACATGCGTAGTAGCTTGCTAGACCCGTTCGCGCGCCGTTTTTCGTCTTCGGGAGCGCGGTGCGCGTGTTCGGGGCGCTGCCTGCATGCTCGAGATAGCTAGCGCGCTAAGTTACTCAAGAGGTTTGTCCCGCCCGCTTGCGTTCCCTTATTTCCAAAGTGCGTGATCGCGTCAAATATCACGCGAACTTACCCCCGGCGCACGCGATAATGTTATTCAGCGCGCGAGAACTACGCTACGCACCGGATCGCGGAGTAATCGACAGCTTCGCGTTCTCCGTAGAACGCGGAGTTGCCAAAACTCCGCAAGCTCCGCGAACGGAGCGTAGTTCTTCGCCCAGGGTTACTCGATAGGCACGCCCCACCACCCTCAGTTATTATCTGACATGTGGGTAGCAACGATTGGGTTTAATTGGGCAAGGGGGTCCTGGTGGAAGAGATAATCGCAATAGCAAGCAGGTTAGCAAAATATAAAACCCAGACTGCACCACAGGGGGTCTCAGTTGTTTCCTACGCTGCAGAAAAGGGGTGATGGACTCTGTTAGTGCGCTGAATCACTCGGTGAAGAATCACTCGGTAAAGAGGATCAACACTTGGATTGAGAAATTATTTTAAACATCTCAATTGCAGTATATGCCACAGGGGTTCATCTGGAGGGACAATTTCGATTAGCAGGGTGGGGTACACTTGAGGGGGACCAGCAGTGAGCGCCTGACAAAGAATAGTTGGCCATGGTTGGAGGGGTTGTTTCTACTTGCAGGATGGGGTCCATTTGACAGAGTCATAGAATGCCCTATTGATAGGGAACATACTAGCAGGGGTAGAGGGTTTTATTAGGAAGATATGACCTTTCAGTGTAGGCTGTTGGGGGGGGGGGGCAGATAGTCGGTCAACTATGCTGGCCTGTGGCGGTAAGGTCATAATCGGTGAGCAGCAATTTAAGGTCCTTAGGTGGAGGCGGCCCCATTCACGAAAGGGGTCGCCCAGGGGGAGGGGCCATTGGTCTCTCCCAGAACTTCAGGGGCAGGATATCCGCTTGCTTGGGTGCGGGGGAGGGAGTCACGCTTTCCTCAGGCTGGTAGCCACCCTGCACATACACTATGACGTCATCAAATGGCGCGAGTGTAAGGGCCCTCCTGTTATGGTTAAATGGAGTTCAGTGAGCGTACGAGGGCAACCAGGAGAGGGACGTACTCTCCCGGTAACCGGGCCCTTGTTGCGCATGCGCATTTCGGACGTGAGAGCGCAGCTGGGTAAAAGGATCTGACACCGGTTAACGACCTTGCCGTAGAACCAGAAAGTATTAAAATGCTAAATTGATATGTAGGATGTTAGATTCGGTTAGGAAACACGCTGTATTAGTCATGTGTTAAGGTTAGCTCATCATACCTGTCTAACTCGCTGTAAATCTAATGTCTGAATTTTGCATTTAATGATTATGTAAATAATATGATTTTATTTAATTTTTGATTTGTTTTTATATTTTAATAAATACGGCCGGGGGGTCCCGAGACCCCCTGCCTTCCAAAGAATTTTATTTCTTTATTGATAAGTTTTGTTTATTATTGGCATGATATGGTGGAGGGTGGCCGGCAGTCCCAGACCATGAGGAAAGGGGGGGCCGCTCGGCCCCCACGCACACATGGCTGGGCCCGGCCCCCTCCGCCCGCCCTGATTGGTCCGTGGGTCCCGCCATTAACCCGGAGGTGGTTTTACGCTTCCGGGTCAAGAGGGCGGGACCCGTAGCAAAGGGGGGGTTTAAGAGCCTTGGGAGCGCGGGAGGCGTCCTCTTAGTATCCCGCGCTTCCCAGGCTCGCTCCTCGCCCCGCTGTGGGGCTTTTAATTTTCCCCACCCTCCATCCCCTTGTAGCAGAATCCTGGTGAGGACATTGGTAGGTATCCTTTGTAACGCTATGCAACGTTGTAAGGATAGATGTTTTTCTTCCTTAGGCCCTTTTCCCTGTTTACAGGCAATGTTAATATTAATATGCTTTATTGGTTGGTTGTTGCTGCTGCATTTACTGTTGTTCTTTAGGCCTTTTTTCCCTCTTAGATTAAAAATGTCGTATTTATTATATGGGTCAGGCGGTAAGGTCATAATCGGTGAGCAGCAATTTAAGGTCCTTAGGTGGTGGCGGCCCCATTCACAAAAGGGGTCGCCCAGGGGGAGGGGCCATTGGTCTCTCCCAGAACTTCAGGGGCAGGATATCCGCTTGCTTGGGTGCGGGGGAGGGAGTCACGCTTTCCTCAGGCTGGTAGCCACCCCGCACATACAATATGACGTCATCAAATGGCGCGAGTGTAAGGGCCCTCCTGTTATGGTTAAATGGAGTTCACGGAGCGTACAAGGGCAACCAGGAGAGGGACGTACTCTCCTGGTAACTGGGTCCTTGTTGTGCATGCGCATCTCGGACGTGAGAGCGCAGCTGGGTAAAAGGATCTGACACCGGTTAACGACCTTGCCGTAGGACCAGAAAGTATTAAAATGCAAAATTGATATGTAGGATGTTAGATTCGGTTAGGAAACACGCTGTATTAGTCATGTGTTAAGGTTAGCCCATCATACCTGTCTAACTCGCTGTAAATCTAATGTCTGAATTTTGCATTTAATAATTATGTAAATAATATGATTTTATTTAATTTTTGATTTGTTTTTATATTTTAATAAATACGGCCGGGGGGGTCCCGGGACCCCTGCCTTCCAAAGAATTTTATTTCTTTATTGATAAGTTTTGTTTATTATTGGCATGATATGGCGGGGGGTGGCCGGCAGTCCCAGACCATGTGAGCTGACGCTCCCTTACAGCACCAGAGGAAAGCGCCACGAGGCAATCGCGCCAGAGAGGTGTGGTTCATCCTTTAATCTGGTGGGAGCAGCAGCGTGGTTGTAATTTCACTGTCCCAGGCGCACCGCTGAGCACAGGGAAGTAATGAGAGGTTTATGCCCCCTTCTGGGTTTCGGTTTTGGGGAGGATATTAGAATCCCACCCTCTTCTCTGATTCGGCACCTTACGGGTTTGTCGCCTTGCCAGGTCGCCGCCCTGTTACTTAAGTTTGTGGTATTAGTTCCACAGCTTACGGTGGGCCTACACTGATCAGCTTTTCTTTACACCAAAGAAACCAATGGATGATTACAGACGGTATTCGATTTGGATACTATGACACGGGGCACATTCCTTTTAACACCGTCTAGAGTTGTGTCTCTTTTTAAACACTATAACGCCCAAAATCTAAAGCGCGCCTTTCTTATCTTGGCATTACTTGGGCCAGAGCCATAACATTGAAATGGAATACCACGTATTACCGTTTTACACGGTTACTTGCGATTTAGCAGCCACCAGCGAAATTGTTTGTAATTTCGTATTTTACTTTTTTTCTGCCAAAACATTTTATGCGGTTACGATCTCTCTTACGTAGCTTTTTGATTAAAAAACAACAACATTTTTTAGGTATGCGGTATGGCATTAAACAACTATATATCTGCAAAATTAATATATTGGTTTGTGTTTTCTGCAGAAAGGGTCGACAATGGGGAGGAAAAGACTAATGAATCTAAGCATAACAGACCTTGTTTCACATTCTTTCAAATTCACAACTTCAGTTTCGTTAGGCTTGTGGAAAATCTAAAATTCTTGTTTGCTGGCAGGTTTGCATCACCTCCAAGTGTGAGATGGGCCACCACAATCAAAGTAGTATGCAGGTGTTTCACTAAGAATTTAAGCAAGCCCATCTGCAGGCTATAGCCGACTGTGGCTACAGTCAGGGTCAGACCCAGCAATACCCGACACAGCAGGGTTTGTGAAGTGCAGAGGGAGGTCTGTTAGGATGGACTTCAGCTGTGTCAAGGGGAAAAGCAAGTAGAGGTTACTGAGTTGACTTGGCGAGATCGATGGAGTGTTGAATCAAAATCTCAAACTTAAGTGCGTAATTGAGGACACTGGGCAGTACATGGGCCTACGTTAAAGTCCTTTTGGTGAAAGGATGTCTCTAACAAAATGATTCACAGTTCTACCAAAAAGCCACCTCTGTAGTCCGCGGCGGCTCCTCCCCTAAGGCGGAGTAGTGCTTTCCCACTGCTCACTGAGCAGTTCAAACTGGAAAAATAAAAGGATAGTAACACAAAGTTATTTTTATTTTAGTTAACTGTGCTGGCTGAGTTGGTTGGGGGTGGGGCTGGACTGGCCAGAGCAGGGGGAGGAGTGGTGGCACTCTCTAAGTGCACGTGATGGTTTGACCGGTCCTCTTGGGCCGATAAAACAGTAATGCGCATTTTGTATGTTCTCCACCAGGGTGTAATGTACAGCCTGGTGGAGAACATGCACAGCCTCCCAGCACCTGTCTGAGCGCTGAACCATGGTGCTCAGACCAATCGCATTGCTGCTGTAAGGCAGAGTTGTGATTGGCTAGGGTATTCTGGGAGGATGTGTGCTTCCTGCTGTTAGAGGGCGAAGGAGAGGCAGCGGCCGGCGGCCCGCAGGTAAGTGCTTTCATTCTTTTTTTGTTTTGTTTCCCCCCTCTGCTCCCCCATTCGTTCCTCTCCTGCCCCACCACCTCCGTTTGGTAGCAGCTGCTACTGCCTCTAGTGCTTACATGTTGATTGGATTACATGAATTTAGGAAGCAGTAATGTAATTTATAAGTTAGTTCATTTGTGTTTGTGAAAGACCCTGTATGGACCATAGCAAAAACGTACACATTGCTTACAATTAGTACTTTATTGTCACTCCTATTTGGTTGCTTCTTATTCAGTGGTTTCCCTTCCTCTTCTTGTGTTTGTCCCTCTCCTGTACCATACCTTGTTTACCTTGGTTTCTGATTGGCTGACTTGAAAGCTTTCACTGCTCACACTTACGGAAGCACACTTTTTTTAGGCCTCACCTGGCGAAAGCAGCGCATGTGCTGCCCTCGCCATGGAGAGCACCATTTGGATTCAATTCTCCCTCGCTTGCATGCGCTTGTCTGCATGGACAAAGATGGCTGCTCTCACCATCTGTCCAATGCAGACAGCATGCGTGTGTCCATACGGACTGTGGACAGTCCGACGCCATCTTGCCTAAATAGCGCGTTCACCACGCTGCCGCGCTCACCACCGCGTGCGTTCACCATGCTGCTGCTCTCTCTCCCACCCCCTCACGCGTTAACCACGCTGCCGGCACACACCCCCACGCCCCTCTATTGCAGCAGGACTCCTCATTGTGCTTGTTATGTATGTTAACTATGTCTAGGCAAAGGGACCGTCTCATTAGTACTAGTTTAACACACAAACACAACAGTAAGCAACTGAAAGGTGACCACTCAACCTTTGTGCACGGCCTTACACTGTTTGGCAACATAAATTCATGAGTTTTAGCACCATTTAATCCGTTTGAGCTAGAAACATTTTTTTTTTTGTCAAAACGTCAGATTATGCAGTAGATGATGGATAATGTGGCAAATGCTGTAATTCCATAAATGCGCAAAAAGTGCAGCAGCTGCAAAAATCACATCATTTCACTGCCCCAGATTATTATACATGTAATGTGTGGCATCATAGTATACAACATTCTGACCTGTATTTAAAAAAGACAGATCTGACACGTGATTTCTTACCATACCTTTACTACACGCAAGGGATGCAGAGATGGAGGCAGGGTGAGTACATCAGACAGGGGGATCTGGTTGGAGCAGAAGGGACGTCATCAAACATCTCAGGACTGCTCCTGACTGTAAAATTCCTGCTCGATGTGTGCGCCTTTGGGCCAATAGAGTTTAAATGTCTAGTGTACATTTTGGAATTAAAATGTGCGAGAAACTATCTGCAGAAGTTTTGTGAATGCCCACAAACCTACACGTTTCTGGGAGTTCAGCCATTTTTGTAGGTGTATACACATTGGAACACCCATAACCCACCCATGTGTGGTGATGTTATTTTATGTGTGAATAAATATATTTACAAGTGAAGCTGCACGTTTCGCGAGTATTAAAGTTGAAGAGGTATCATAAATGGTGCTGTTTGCAAATTGAACCAGTTCGTAGGTGTGGAGAAAGATTTGTGAAACTGGCCCATAAGGTTTGGCAGTCACTGTAACACAAATCGTCTTTGTGAGGGAAGCACTGTGCGACCTCTAACCTCCCCATGTGTACTCCTAAAGATTACCATTTGGTGGAAGTGTGAGTTTGATAAAGATGGATGCAATGCCAGGACTGCATGCTTTCCAGGAAGAATTCTGGACCATTTATTATCCAGGTTAAGGTGCCCTGCAGCTGGCATGCAAATCCTGTAGCATAAATCTATCTAAAGCGCTTCTTGACGTCTACAAAAACTCATCTAAAATAGAATGGTATACCATATTAAACATACACCAAGTATTTCAATCATTATAAAAATCATATTGGGAAAACATCATCATGGACATCAATTCGCTAAAATGCCAGGGGTAGCAAAAGTGACTTCACATGCCCTTTGACCATCACTTTCACTCACACATATACACATTTACACATACACACGTATTCACACATACACACTCACACACGCACACACTGCCTACACATACACACACACTTACATAAACACACTAAAAACTGCAAACACGCACACAACATACTTCCATTTAAAAGCATTTTCAGGTCGAGCATGGACACCGCATGCGTTGCTCTGCGAGGTACGCAGTATTCAAGTATGGACTTAAAGCCTCGCCCACTCTCTGCCCATATTTGTCATTGGCTTGTGTCCTTGTCCTTTGTAAATGCTGGCTTCTGATTCATTAATAGGCTTGTAAGTGTCACCTTAGTAGCGCCTTGTCTTCATTTGTACCCTTTCATGAAGACTGGCCCTTTTACTTCTGTTGTTACAGGGTTCATCTTATTTAGTCTGTAAGCACTTTTTTCTTTAATTAGTTTCTCCAACTGCAGGCACGACATGCTTTCCTGCAAGATTCAGCGCGCCATTTGCGCTTTCACTTTCCAAGCAGCTCGGGACAATGGCGGCCGCTTCTGTCAAATGAAATGGGTCTCGCATTTACAAGAGTTTGTGCTAGTGGCATTCTAAGTGACAATGCCTTTTATTTATGTGTTAATTATCAAAACAGGTAAATAAAATACATTGTCATTTAACAATGCCAATAGCTTAAACTCTCGCAAATGCGAGGCCCATTGCATTGCAAATGCTTGTTCTGGAAGTCGGCCCCTGTAGCCCCCTCACCTCAAAGAAGACATCTTTGAAATCAAGAATGCCGAGACAATGTACATTTTCACAGGGTTTTGGTTAAATTCCAAGCTGACCGCCCAAACACCCAGCAATGTGAATATGCAAAGATTTTACTGTAGTGCTTCTTTCCTCCTCTTGCACAAAATGCTTTGAAGTGGCCTCAACACTGCAAAAGCACTGTATAAAACTGCAAATAAAATGTGTATATTGTAACTGGTTATGAAAACACTTCATTTTGGAAGACATCATCCAATGCCAATGGGATGAATGCAGATTGACACCATCCCCATTCACACTGCTGCACGTGTTGGAAGACAGTGAAGAACGCATATATGTTAGTCACTTGTTCAGAAACTGCAAATCAACACTGCACACAAGATAATATTTTCATGTATAATACCCCATTTTTATCACAACCGGTATGTTGATGAGTATCAATACATTGCATAATACTGCCAAACTAGCACTCTGTACAGCCAGTATGGAAAATCACTCGAGACAGTGATCTTACACGTTTCGGGAAAGCATACAAGAAATTATCATGTACTGGAGGTGCAGTAGCACCATGGCTCAGGGGTTAGGCTCATTAGCATCATTGCAGGGGTCCTCTGTACGCCAAACATGACACTCATGTTTATCTAACTGAGTGAAAGCTGGTCTAATTGCCCTTGCTCTCATCAATGTCCATGGGACTCTCCGTGCAGCACTGAGGTCTTGCATTTGTCTTGGGGAGGATTATCCTGTCACTGGCGGCAAGCTGCGGTGATACATTTTAGCATCAAGGATGACCAGCTGATAAGACAGAAAGACATTTCAGCCTGATGACTGCCCAATCAATCATATGTATGTATCAATATGATTTGTCAAGACTTGGTATTGCCGCAAAGTGCTGCAAAGCACTGCAGAGTCTTGATAAAGTATTAACTTTCCAGCAAGTGCTCATTTTTTAACTGCAAATAGCGCTTTGCGCTGCTTTGTTTTACTTTGCTTCAAGGCGCCATTTCATGGGAGTACTTATGCGTCCCTGTGCAACCACACATTGTTTTTGACACAAAACTCTTTCTACTAAAATTGCTATACTGGACTTTGCATCAAAAAATTAAGTTTTCTTGAGGCAGGTACAGCTAGACTTTGCATCAAAAAATAGTTTTTTTTTGAGGCAGGAACAGCTAGACTTTGCATCAAGAAATAGAGGGGCATATTATCAAGGGCCTTAATTCATGTATTAGCGACCTTTTCCAGTTGCTAACGCTTGAATTAATTATCGCCCTATTATCAATGCATCGCTAACTCCGGTTAGCGACGCATTTCATGCGTTATTCATCGCCCCCCACGCTGGGGGCGATGAGTAACACTAATGAGATGCAGGGTGGGCGTTCCCACGTCCAACCACATGTAAAATGTGGTTGGAGGTGGGATTGCCTTATTCACAAGGCAGGCCTTGGGAGAAGGAGACCTGCGATAAACGCGTCTATCGCAAGTCTCCCAACGCCTGCTTTTAGTACGTGTTAGGCATTGCTAACATGAGGGGGTGGATCATAAAGCTGAATCCACCCCCCCATATTTTCAAGGAACACATTAGCGCGTAATAACAGCTCTGGTTTTCACGCGCTAATACGACCTATCGACGATTTCACATCGCCTGTTGGCTTTAGCGTTGAAAATACGCTGCTAACAGACAATGTGAAATCGGCGATAGATTTTTCCACGTTATCAACGCTGTGCGATATTTTCTGCACAGCGTTGATAATATGCCTCAGAGTTTTCTCCACACCACTGGAGTCAAGCTATCCAGGCTGATGAAGGCTGATAGCCAGAAACCGGTCCTTGGATGCTTGATTCCGGTCTGGGAAAGACATGGCTTGGTAGTTCGGACTGGACTGTTCCCATGAGGCACAGGGTCAGAGCTGATTTGCATATAGCCAGTGTCTAACCCAGGGTGGTGTGGAGTGCAAAAAAACGATGGATTTAGGCCCAGATCCTTGTACTGGGGTGAATGTATTACATTGTTCTACATTCTGTCCATCAACTGTGTTTTTTTCAGAGTTTTCTTGAGGCAGGTGCAACGTTGGAGACATTTTTTTCTTTGTCTTACAGTTTCACACATTCCATGTGGGCTCCACTGTACCGCACACACTGGATATGGGAAATGTTTTCAAAGTTTGCCCAGGCATGATATTTTGTAAAAAAAAACTTGCTAGACATCATGCACACACCTTTCCAGTAGAGTGCAAAGGTGTTTGTGTGGCATTCAGCACCTTGTTTAGGCGCCAGCACAGGAGAAGAGAGAAACGGGGCATATTTAGTAAAAATGTTTCTGTACTGTTCTTTCTCCTTAGCACAACACAGCTGTGCTGCACTATAATATAGTAAATCAACCCCAGGTGTTTTCCTTCTTTGAACCAACAAGTGCAGCATTCTCTGGTAAGATACTAGATAACAGCACAAATACGGTCAACTTCCTTCAAAATGTTGGTAAACACACATTGAAACTTTCTATGGTCACCGCTTCCTTTCTTGTGGTTTACATTTTACATTCTTGAATCCCAGTTGTAGGCGAACGCTCGTTCTTCCTGAACTTTAATCCAGCGGCTTCTTGACACGTGATCTGGAGAGAGGCCATAATTGCTCTCAATGAACCCTGCATGAACAGCTATTAATTAGCAATCGGCTTTGAAAATGTTCAGTGGAGACGGGAAGCTTTGTTAATAACTCATTAGCTATGTCTGGCTATTGCTGGCTATGTCTGTTGGTCAAATAACTGTGTTTTGTCAAATGCTAGATTTACTACTTCAATTTTAATTATTTCAAAATAATTAAGCTGTGTGCACTCTGCCTGACTGCACAGACGTTAGACTCGGACTCGTACATCTAAATTATGGACTGCATGGCCCATTTGAAGCTAAAATGAGAAACAATTACTTTTCATATTGAATTGGCTCGAAAAAGCATTTAAGTGTTTTTCTCAGGTTATTTTTCATGTCTAATAAATACAGGCAAGCATACTACCTCGGAACAAAATATTTCTCTACCATACTCTGCACGCAAACAGGAATGCAAACTGACATTTTCAAAATGTCTGAAGTAAAACTAAACTTTTAAAAATGTAACCACTAAATGGAAAAGAAAAATGAAACATGGAGGAAGGTGATAGCTATACACAAGTCTGAATAACCTTAGCAGTGGATTAACAAATAGAATTGCTGATGTAAGAAAGATTCATAGAGTTTGCAATCGAAGTGTTACCGGGTAGATGGATGCCTTGTTTTACTAGACCAGGTTTTGCCATACAAATCTGATTTGGTGAGTGGTTTGTGAATTGCTCAAGTGAGGGATGGATATAGTTTACCTGACTGTCACAGAAATGATTGATGTAGTTGCCCATTGATCTCATGTGAACAACACAAACAGGTGTGAAATTTAGATACATGCCCTCATTACACGTTTAAGTTTAAATTCCCTTCTCTGTTCAAACAGGAGTTTTCACAGGGATCGGAAAAGTGGCCAGTAAATATGGTACACGAGATTTTGTGGTAGAAAACAAGTTATTTCCCATCTTAAAGGGATGAACTTGCATAGGTGATAGTCGAGGGACTTTTTACATTCTTATCCCCGGGTTAATGGGTTTTAACAAAATATATTTATTGCATCCCTCACCAGGATACTTACAATGAGAACCTTATAGTAATGAACCTTCGGCACAATTCACACAGCCCAAGAGAACATGTGCAATGTTATACAGTATAACATTACATCCTTGCTTGCTTGTAAAATTCAGAATTGTGCCCATTTTCAGAATCTACACGCACAAAATTACAAGTGCAGAGACTTGCGACAACCTATCTCATTTACACATGCAAATTTGGGGATGAACGGGGTAAACCTCTTTTTCTAAGCCTAATCATCAAACCCGGAATTCGCACCTACATTTGCAACCCAATGCAACACTACACCTAAATGTTGTATCCAGAATAGTGGACAGCACAAACAGATGCTGTACCTGACAAGTCACACTCATCAGAAAGAATTTACACCCCAAAAAATAATTAGCATCTCCTTTGTTCTTTTTCCTTTGTTCTCTTCTCTTCTGCTGCACATTGACATGGAGCCGCACATTCCGTCCATCAATTATTCATTTAGCATTTGTCGCCCTAAGTAGGAAGAGCATACCCCGGACGTGGGTCCGGTACTCTCCATGCCACTGGAGTCAAGCTAGCCTGGCTGATGAAGTGTGATACCCCTAAACCGGACCTAGGATACTTGTTTACGGTCCAGGGAGGACCTGGCCTTGCAGTTTTCGACTGGACTGTTCCCATGGAGGGTAAAGTCAAGACTGATTTGCATATGAATGTGTCCAAACTGGAATGGCATGGTGAGCAAAAAATTATGGATTTATGCCCAGATCTCTATACTGCGTGTGGATTTTGGACATTGTTCAGCATTCCCTCCGTCATTTGTTCTGTTTGCTTTTGTCACCCTAAGTGGAAATGGTATACCCAGACGGGTGTCCCTTGTTGGCCATGCCATTCGAGTCAAGCTATCCTGGCTGATGAGGGGTGACACCCCTAAACCAGTCCGAGGATACTTTTTTCCAGTACAGAGAAGACCTGGCCTGGCAGTTCAGTCTGGACTGTTTATATGGGGAGCAGGGTCAAAACTGATTTGGATATGGCTGGGTCCAAACTGGAATGGCATGGTGAGCAAACAAAGTATGGTTTAGGCCCAGATATCTGTACTGGAGGTGAATGCTTGACATTGTGCAGCATCCCATCATCAATTGTTCTTTTTCATTTGTCGCCTTAAGTGAGAAGGGTATACCCAGATGTGAGCTCAATGCTCCCAATAACAATTATTGAGTTTAGACTCGCTAAACTCCAGACGGGTTCCCAATTCACAATGAAAACATGGTTTTCTATAATAAGTTCATTAGCATTTTATTTCGAATGTTCAAATTTGCCTTGATTCGTTTGTGAATTTTACAATTTCCTTCATATTAGTAACATCATCCAATTCTTATGCTACTGGCATCAATATAGATAATGCGCTATTTTAACAACACCCAATGCATTTCGGGTCGAAAATACATGACCCTTCGTCAGGGGTCTGTTGAATGAAAACAAAACAGGCCCAGGTTAGTCACTCTTCATATTATCTGAATATCAAATACAAAATACGTTTAACACATACGAAGCAGAATGCACAATAAAACATTCATCTGTCAAAAAATCGTAAACAGCGTTCTCAAATGATCATAGTCAATTATGCTCACATCGCGCTCCTCAATGGTTTACAACTCATTGTAGATCTAAACTTCATGTTCATTACGAAAACGTTAAAGTGTAGCATATCTTATAACACAAACTCGTGTGTTAACACACTCGAGTAACACTCACGTTAAGCTTGGCGCGGTTGCGCTTCCCGGTGCATTCAAAGCTATTACCTGGCTACAAAGCAACAGAGCTACTCATAGGTTGGCTTGCGTTACACGTGATGGCGGTATCAACCAATAGCGTTGAAATACCGTGATCATGTGATATGAGTGCCGTGACTTCACAAACTGAAGGCGCCATGGAAGGCGACTAGAACTACATTGCCCATGATCAGTTAACTCGATTCATCATGAGAATCATGCAATGTTATTGACTGAAACAATGATTAACATGCTACTGCTTAAATAAATACCAGGATGAAAATATAAACGACAACATCTAATGTGGAAACGAACGAAAAATGTTATACATTACCACCTTCTTTGGGGGAACAAAACAGAGTTGAAACGCTAGCTGTAATTTGAATTATGCTATAATACCCATGCATGCTCAATGCGATCATTTAAACCCCAAGGCAGGGTAGAATTAAGTCTCTTTATCCAGTAAAATTCCGCTCTCAGTCTCTGTTTTATCGGATCCATGTCTGGGCTCTGTGTGATCGACTCGATGACCATGAATTTTAATTGCGAGATCTGATGATTCATCTCATTCCAATGGCTTGCAACTGATGACTTGAGATTACGTTGTCTGATATTGCTTTTATGTTCCGTAATTCGGATTTTAACTTTGCGCTCAGTTTGGCCAATGTATATTTTGCCACATGGGCATTTGATCATGTATATGCAGTTGGATGTGTCACACGTACTGGAATGTTGCAATGCAATTGAAAAACCCTTAGTGGGATGAGTAAGTGTTTTACCGCAAATGACGTTATTGCAATGGATGCAATTAAAACATTTCGCCATACCTTTCCATTTGGTTTTGTCTTTGACCGGTGCATTTAGCAATTCTTTTAAGTTCTAATAATGCATTTTTAAACATTGGCATTTGATTCAGTTGGAACCCGAATTACAAGGATTATATGATGATCACATAACCTTCGCATTTCAAAGATCAAAGAACTTAAAAGAATTGCTAAATGCACCGGTCAAAGACCAAACCAAATGGAAAGGTATGGCGAAATGTTTTAATTGCATCCATTGCAATAACGTCATTTGCGGTAAAACACTTACTCATCCCACTAAGGGTTTTTCAATTGCATTGCAACATTCCAGTACGTGTGACACATCCAACTGCATATACATGATCAAATGCCCATGTGGCAAAATATACATTGGCCAAACTGAGCGCAAAGTTAAAATCCGAATTACGGAACATAAAAGCAATATCAGACAACGTAATCTCAAGTCATCAGTTGCAAGCCATTGGAATGAGATGAATCATCAGATCTCGCAATTAAAATTCATGGTCATCGAGTCGATCACACAGAGCCCAGACATGGATCCGATAAAACAGAGACTGAGAGCGGAATTTTACTGGATAAAGAGACTTAATTCTACCCTGCCTTGGGGTTTAAATGATCGCATTGAGCATGCATGGGTATTATAGCATAATTCAAATTACAGCTAGCGTTTCAACTCTGTTTTGTTCCCCCAAAGAAGGTGGTAATGTATAACATTTTTCGTTCGTTTCCACATTAGATGTTGTCGTTTATATTTTCATCCTGGTATTTATTTAAGCAGTAGCATGTTAATCATTGTTTCAGTCAATAACATTGCATGATTCTCATGATGAATCGAGTTAACTGATCATGGGCAATGTAGTTCTAGTCGCCTTCCATGGCGCCTTCAGTTTGTGAAGTCACGGCACTCATATCACATGATCACGGTATTTCAACGCTATTGGTTGATACCGCGATCACGTGTAACGCAAGCCAACCTATGAGTAGCTCTGTTGCTTTGTAGCCAGGTAATAGCTTTGAATGCACCGGGAAGCGCAACCGCGCCAAGCTTAACGTGAGTGTTACTCGAGTGTGTTAACACACGAGTTTGTGTTATAAGATATGCTACACTTTAACGTTTTCGTAATGAACATGAAGTTTAGATCTACAATGAGTTGTAAACCATTGAGGAGCGCGATGTGAGCATAATTGACTATGATCATTTGAGAACGCTGTTTACGATTTTTTGACAGATGAATGTTTTATTGTGCATTCTGCTTCGTATGTGTTAAACGTATTTTGTATTTGATATTCAGATAATATGAAGAGTGACTAACCTGGTCCTGTTTTGTTTTCATTCAACAGACCCCTGACGAAGGGTCATGTATTTTCGACCCGAAATGCATTGGGTGTTGTTAAAATAGCGCATTATCTATATTGATGCCAGTAGCATAAGAATTGGATGATGTTACTAATATGAAGGAAATTGTAAAATTCACAAACGAATCAAGGCAAATTTGAACATTCGAAATAAAATGCTAATGAACTTATTATAGAAAACCATGTTTTCATTGTGAATTGGGAACCCGTCTGGAGTTTAGCGAGTCTAAACTCAATAATTGTTACTGTTCATAAGGCACGCTCATGACTGTGTGCGACGACGTGGGAGACCAAAAGTAACAGTATTAATCTATACCTAAGAGGAGTGCTCGGGATACCATTCTTTCTCAATGCTCCCAATGCCACTCGAGTCAAGATATCCTGACTGATGAGGGGTGATACCCCAAATCTGTTACTAGGATGCATGTATCCGGTCCATGGAGGGCCTGGCCTGGCAGTTCAGGATGGACTGTTCCAAAGGGGAGCAGGGTCAAGACTGGGTGGCATATGGCTGCGTTTAAAGTGGAATGGCAAGGTGAGCAAAATAACAATGGATTTAGGGGCAGATCTCTGTACTGGGGGTGAATGTATGACATTGTTCAGCATTCTGTCCATCAATTGTTCTTTTTGGATATCAGTCTGAGCAGCTGAAATCATCAAGTGAAAAGGGACTATAAAATTATCTGTCCAAATTAGCACAGACGATTGTTCCATAACCAATGAAGGGAAGTTGGAAAAAATAAGATCAAGTGTGTGGCCTCCTTGATGTGTGGGGCCCTTGACTTTTTGCAATAAATTAACATCAGACCTGCCCCACAAGTCTGCAATTAGGGTCATCAACATGCATATTATAATCGCCCAATACCATAAAATTGGAGTAGTGTAAGTTGAACTGCTGCTCACATTTGAAAGTACTTTGCTAAACTTGGGAAAGTGCTTAGGAGGGCGATAAATTAAAAATCTAGACAGGTACAAGTTGTCAGATATTTCAGGTGTAAAAATAAGTCCTTTGACCTGCCCCAAACCCTCCATTTGTTTTGTAGAGTACAGAAATTCTGAATAATATATTATTGCAATCCCATCGCCAGGCCGCCCATCCCAGTCAAGTGGGAAATTAATGAATGAATGAGATTCTTATATAGCGCAGACTGCCACCCTGGGATGAAAATATTGTACAGAGCCATGACATAAGACATAATGAGGTACAAAAGGGGGTGGTAATGGACGGAGCATCTGAATCAATCAAACACTCACACCCAGTCAAAAGATCTGGGTTTAATCCATCACCGTTCTTTAGCCCACTCTGCCACCCCAGTTCAGACATGGCTATATGCAAATCAGTCTGACCCTGTGCCTCATGGGAACAGTCCAGCCCGAACTGCCAAGCCATGTCTTCCCTGGACCGGAAAAAAGCTTCAGAGGACCGGTTTCTGGCTGGACTGTTCCCATGAGGCACAGGGTCAGACTGATTTGCATAAAGCCATGTCTGAACTGAGGTGGCAGAGTGGGCTAAAGAACGGTGATGGATTAAACCCAGATCTTTTGACTGGGTGTGAGTGTTTGATTGGTTCAGATGCTCCGTCCATTACCACCCCCTTTTGTACCGCTTTTGGCCGCCATAAGTGTGGCAGGGTATGCTCAGACGTGAGTCCCTTGCTCACTTTGCCACTGGATTCAAGCAAGCCGGGCTGAAGACGGCTGTAATGCCAGAAACCGGTCCTCGGAAGCTTGTTTTCGTCCAGGGAAGGCATGGCTTGGCAGTTCGGGCTGGACTGTTCCGATGAGGCACAGGGTCAGACTGATTTGCATATAGCCATGTCTGAACTGGGGTGGCAGAGTGGGCTAAAGAACGGTGATGGATTAAACCCAGATCTTTTGACTGGGTGTGAGTGTTTGATTGGTTCAGAGGTTCCGTCTATTACCACCCCCTTTTGTACCGCTTTTGGCTGCCATAAGTGTGGCAGGGTATGCTCAGACGTGAGTCCCTTGCTCACTTTGCCACTGGATTCAAGCAAGCCGGGCTGAAGACGGCTGTAATGCCAGAAACCGGTCCTCGGAAGCTTGTTTCTGGTCCAGGGAAGGCATGGCTTGACAGTTCGGGCTGGACTGTTCCCATGAGGCACAGGGTCAGACTGATTTGCATATAGCCATGTCTCAACTGGGGTGGCAGAGGGGGCTAAAGAACGGTGATGGATTAAACCCAGATCTTTTGACTGGGTGTGAGAGTTTGATTGGTTCAGATGCTCCGTCCATTACCACCCCCTTTTGTACCGCTTTTGGCCGCCATAAGTGTGGCAGGGTATGCTCAGACGTGAGTCCATTGCTCACTTTGCCACTGGATTGAAGCAAGCCGGGCTGAAGACGGCTGTAATGCCAGAAACCGGTCCTCGGAAGCTTGTTTCCGGTCCAGGGAAGGCATGGCTTGGCAGTTCGGGCTGGACTGTTCCCATGAGGCACAGGGTCAGACTCATTTGCATATAGCCATGTATGAACTGGGGTGGCAGAGTGGGCTAAAGAACGGTGATGGATTAAACCCATATCTTTTGACTGGGTGTGAGTGTTTGATTGGTTCAGATGCTCCGTCCATTACCACCCCCTTTTGTACCACAATTTCAATGCGGCAACAAATTACTATGCTTAAGTGGTAAACTCAATTGGGAGTATGAAGAAGGCAAATGTTTGAAGAATATTCCATTTCTACCACCTTTATCACTGATTCACGCTGTGGGAACAGAAACTAATTTAACTGCCTGGAGCTACATAACCTGTGGTACCCAGTTTTTTTAGATGGTCCTTGTAATTTAGCGTAAGGTTTCAATATACTGATGCCTTACCAAATTCAGTGTTAAGACTAGCAATGCTAAAGTTTAGACGTGGGATGAATCCATTCCTTTTGTGCTCTTCCTCAAAGACTGTCGTTTTAGATAACAATGGAAACTGTGCTTGAATGTGAGTTGTAACACTCTACATATTTTAAAAGATTCTTTGTGGCAACTGTCAGCACTATAATCACTTTCAAGGCCAATTCTCATAAAGTATAGAATATTAGATTGAAGACAAGCTGCTGAATCTTTAATAGATATGAAGTATTTGGCTATGATCTGCGCATGAGGGAAATATTTACAAGC
Organism: Lissotriton helveticus; assembly: GCF_964261635.1. Taxonomy (NCBI): domain Eukaryota; kingdom Metazoa; phylum Chordata; class Amphibia; order Caudata; family Salamandridae; genus Lissotriton; species Lissotriton helveticus. Next base: position 769,801,388 of record NC_136068.1, read on the forward strand.
TGTGAAGGAATTTTTCAAGATATTTCATTGATTGAATTTTAACATTTATGCATTGATAATACCAATGCAATAGGAAGATATTTTAACTATTATCTATTGCTATTACAGGTGTATATAGGGGTGTTTAAAAGACTACGGTCTAAATAAACATATTTTGTCTAACTGAATATCATTTATTATATAAATATTGATTACAACTAATAAAACCAATTCGTAGTTAAATTACTAACAAACAGTTCTTTGAAAAAGACATAATAATCTAAAGATGCCAACACTAAACACATTTCCACCTTTTTTATATGAAGACTTATTCAACAGTATCATACCATCTCGTAGCAACACAGGATCACAAACATATAATTCTTCCTGTGAGCAGCAAAAGTGAAACTAAATAAGGGTATTATATGTTAATATATTGATTATTTTCGATTTTTGGTGAAGTTCCTAATTCTGTGTTGATAATTGCTGTGGTATGTGGTATTAAAGTCAGGTATAAGCAATGTCTTGGTCCAAAATGACAAGTAACAGGAGAAAAATAGAATATCATCATGATTATACCACAAGAACAATATCATAAAATGGGTCCCAGGGAGGGAGTGAGAATGAAGAGGCGTGGCGCCGCAGCCAGGGCGCCTGATGCTGGAATCTGGGAATCACAGTTCGATCCCCAGTGGCAGATTAGCCCAGCACCATGTGACTCTGGGCAATAGCTTGCTTAATTTTCCCGACGGCTCCCAGCTCCTGGAGACCCTTACGGGTGATTGTTCGCGCTTTACAAATGTGGATTATTATTATTATTTTCGTCTATTTGGAGCCAAAACGGGCTCATTTATCCTCATTTTGCAGAAGACTGACTGCCCTACTTAGAGATATCTGCCTGCTTGGTGTGAATCAGTAAAACCTTCACTGAACCTGCCAGTTTGGCCTTTGCCAGAAGGGCTGTGAACCTTGAAGAGCTGGTGCCAGGTGTCATGGTTGCTGCATCCGCTCTGCATATTCGTTTCCAGAAACAAGCCCCAAAGCAGGGGTTTGGTCCCGAAAAGCAAAAAACCTAATGGACCGGGTGCACAAGTAGATTTTTCCAGGCATGTGAGGCAAATTGAGGGATTTCTCTGTCCCAGGCTGCTATGCCTTTCATGATGGTCCTGGGTAGGGAATTCTAGTGTTCAGCAATCCCCTTTAAATAGGGTGGGGCGACCCTTACAATGACCAGGCAGCTCTGTGGCAGAAGGGCTACCAGATCAAGGTTTTAAAGTAATGCAGATGTGAGATGCTGTGCAGATAGAAGCAAGATTCCTTCTCTAAATGGGATTCGAGAAACGTGACTTTGGGCGACCCCACTCTGTCAGACTGTAGATGACCCTCCTGCTCTGTATACTTACCAACAGCAGAACTGCCTGTGCATTAAAGACATTCTAGGTAACAAGCTAGGGAGACAGCCACAGTAGAGTATCGGTTTGCCTTTATAAGCTTTAATGGGCTGACTGGGGTGGTGAGAGACAGTAAAATGTTGGGTTGCATAGGTTCTGAATAATCCTTGCACTAACATATAAAAGAGTCAAGTCAAGTCAAAATATATGTTTATTATGACCTTGGTCTTTAAACAATACAGTGAGTAAAACGCCGATTTGAGTATGTGACATAAAATTGTACACCTATTATTTTTAAAAACGTGTCCATTAAAATATCATACACATCATTTTAAAACTACATAATTTATATACAAATGTTAAAACCTGTACACATTTTTATCCCTCCGAGGGTCTCATCTGCTAAGCTAAAAAAATACAGTAATGCAGGTTATTCTTTGGCCCTTAGCGCCCCAAGGGCCTCCTTTAAGAACTTCCCAAGGGCTATTACAATATCCAAGTATGGGATTTCAGAAAGGAGTTTCACCGCCTGAAACCTTGTTTTTACCTCATATTTTAGAAATACTGGGCGCAGCCACCTTTTCCTATATTCTAGGAGTACCGCACAGTCTAACAGGAAATGCATCAAGTCCCCCTTAGTTCTCAAGTTGCACCTACAGTGACCTTCCTCATCTAACATTCTTATATTGAGGTCTCTGTTTGTTACCCATGGGTTGATACCAATTCGAAGCCTCAGTATCTCTTGCCTGAGGCCACGGTTGGGTAATCTATCGAGATATGGGAACCAATTATCCTGGGGCCACGCATTTAGCATGTGTGCCACAGATTTTTTCTTAATTAGGTAACCCATATCAGTTGATTTCGAGACCTCTTTCCCCCTTTGCTTCAGATCGCATTTGGAGATAAGTATTTGGAATGAACTCACATCCAGTTCGATCTCCAGTGCATTGCAAATTCCCTTCAATTTTTCCCTACTGGTCTTTGCCCATTTTAACTCGCTTTTCTGTATTTCTTTACGACACCAATATGCTACTTTTTTACTTTCGGGGTCGTCTAGTCTCTTCCAAAATCTGATCACAGCCATCTGGGTTAAAGTCACCCAAGACTTTGTACCTAATTCAGTTCTGATGGCTTGTAACATTGCCGATTGAGGAAGAGATAGGAGCCTTTTTATGCAGTTGCCCTCTATCGTGTCCCAAGATCCCTTACCGCTCAAGTAAAGGATCTCTGCGCCATATAAAACTTGCGGGGGAATCATTGCATCAAAGGCTCTGAGTAATGGTCGGTGTGATTTCTCGCCATAGTCCCCATTAAACCTTTTTAGGCCGCATATGGAGGAGAATGCCTTTACTTTTTGCGATTCCATGTGGGTAGACCAATTTAAGGCCCTGTCGAACCAGATACCCAGATAACGGTACTCATCTACGGTCTCAAGTTTAATGTTCCCTATGTACCATCTGAATCTGCATGGCTTTTTCCCAAAGCATAGGGTTTTAGTTTTTGTCCAGATTGATGGTTAAGAATTTATTAGCACAGTAGGTATTGAAAGCGTTTAGCTTCCTTTGGAGGCCTCTCTCGGTCTGGTCTACTATCACCAGGTCATCCGCATACAATAAGCAGGGTATCTTATTTCCATCCATTTTAGGACTGGCACTACCTTCCACCTCAAGGTGTGCCGGGAGGTCTGACAGAAAAATCGAAAATAACTGAGGGGCCAGCACACAACCCTGTCTTAGCCCGTTGACAATGGGTATTTTGGGAGTTAGGGAGCCCCCAATGTCTTTAATTACTTGCCCCCAATTTTCCCTATGGAGTTCTATTATTATAGTGAGAAGGTCATTTGGGATATTTAGCCTCTTTAATGTATCCCAAAGGCTAACTCGATCCACAGAGTCGAAGGCTGCTTTGAAGTCGACGAAACAACAGCATAACTTGCCATTTTGTTCCGTCGACTTCCTCGCCATCGCCCATAGGGCAAACCCGTGGTCTATTGTCGAGTGGCCCGGTCTAAAACCGCCCTGTTCTATGGGGATTATTTGGTGCGCCTCAACCCACATATTCAGTTGTTTTAGGACAATCTTAGCGAATACTTTTTCTCCAATGTCTAGGAGATTAATCAGCCGATAGTTTCCTGGAGCGTCTTTGCTCCCCTTTTTATGGATCGGCCTGATTATGGCCCCTTTCCAGGTTGGGGGAATTACTCCTTCTTTTAATACTACCTGGAACATCTTTGCAAGGAATCTTGCCCACCATTTGACCTCAGTCTTCAGGATTATTGCAGGTAAATTGTCTGGGCCTGCTGCCCGGGTTAACTTAAGATCTTTTATTGTGTTCTCGACTTGTTCTTCATTAAAGTTAACTAAAAATTCATCTGAGATTCCTTGCCAGGATTTGGCCTTCATCTCCTCTCTAGGACCCCTCACCCCGTATAATTCTCTTATATAGGAATCCCATGCTGCCTCACTCACCACACAGCTTAATTCGCCCTCTGATGATCCAGCTGCTGCCTTTACTAGCTGCCAGAATTGCCTTAGGTTTTTATTCTCTATGGCGCTTAAGAGTTCTTGCCAGCATTTTTCTTTATATGACCTTTTTGCTTCAAGAGCCATTTGCTTGAATTCTTTTTTCAGCTTAGTTAGGTACTCATATCTCTCTAGTGTAAACTTCTTTTTTTGTTTCCTTTGTCCAGCTCTTATCTCCCTTTTTTTATTTTGGCACTCCACAGAGAACCTTTTGCTACGATTTGAATGTTTTGCCCTTATCGGCTTATCCCTTTTTAATTTTATCTCCAGGCATTGAACTAGTTCTTCTAGTTTTTTCATAAACCATTCTAGTTTTTTATTCTCATAGCTTTCGGGGGCCGTTTTTATTTGCATGGCCTTCAATTTATCTACGAATTCCTCTGTTAAACGTGTTGTCACTCGTTTAGGATACTCAACCTCCTGGGTAGACACTGTTTCACGCTGTAATTTCTTGCCCCCCGCTATTACTATGTGTAGGGTTTTGTGGTCGCTCACCTCTTTCTGTTCTACCTTAAAATGCCTAATCTGGTGGAAGTTCCTAGCCTGTAAAAAGATATAATCAATTGGGCACTTCTGTTGCCCTGGAATAAATGTTTTTCCCGCTGGTGTATCAGACTCAGTTCTTCCGTTTACACAATGGAAGCCCCTGCCTCCTAGGATATTTGTTAAGTCACGGTCTTGTCTCGCTATTTCCCCAGGTGGGAACCTTGCTGGGTTTATACCGTATACCTCTAACTGTTCCCTATTCCAAATGTCAACCTTTTTTGGGTTCAGTTTGTGATTGAAGTCTCCCAGAATCATTACTGTATCTGCAGGATAATTTTCTAAAATACTATCTATATCTTTTTTTAAAAATCTCATTTCCCTTACATACTCTTCCCCATTATCCCACTGCATGTATACGTTTAATAAAATCAACATTTTGTAACTTTGATCCACCGTCATGAGTTCGATCCTACTTGCTAGAACCCATTTGCAATTTGTTTTCAACAGTTTTATTTCCCTCAATACTTTTGTTGATACCAATGTCAATTGGCCTCCAGACGGCCTCCCGCGGTTTTTCTTTATAGCGGGATGATTAATCTGGGCATAGCCAACCAGAGTTGGGGTATCGTCGCATAACCAGGTCTCTTGTAGGCAGGCAATGTCTACCTTGATTATGGTTTCCTTTATATATTCCCATTTTTGATCATTGCCTAGCCCATTTACATTCCAAGATAAGAGACCTAGTTCTTGCGAACCCCCTCCGTCCTATTCGACGTCGCTCATACCGCCTTCATCCTCTGTATCCATGGTATTTCTTACAATACTTTCCCCCTCGGGGGTATTATATAACGACCAGTTACCCCATGAAGAGTCTTTGCCTGAGTTATTGATTATAATATTCAGCGCACTTCGGTCGCCTTTTGATTCTTTATAAACGGTAACTTGTCTCTTCTGGAGCCCCGCATGATGTTTTAAAAAGTTGTATTCTTTCGCAGATTTTGTCTCACACTCGGGGATAATCCTTAATCCCTGTTGCATTATTTCACTTGAGGCATTCAGGATTGCCCTTTTTACCAGGTCGGAATATAGGGTAATTTTTGTTATTTCCTTTCCCTGCTTATTTTCTTCAAAGCCAACCTGCTGAAGGTCTTTAGTTCCGATTCCTCTCAGACTGCCGCAATTTGCGAATGCGGCTAGAATCTGTGCTCTATTTGGGGGGTTTATGACTCTTAACGACTTCCTTTTCCTCCCTGCACTTATCAGATCCAGGAATAACCATTTGTTCTCTTCACTCACACATAGATTCTTGTTCGTTTCGTTCCCTTGGTTGATACTTGTTCTTCCTCCTCTCCGCCCTTTGTTTCTCCTATTGGGTTCGCCATGTATCTGTGCTCTTATCCTCCTTTGATTAATAGACCGCTCCTCCCCTGGCCTTGCTCTTTGGCTTATCATGCAAGTGGGGGGAGGGATCTCTGTTGCCTCCCGAAGCGTCTTCTTGTTCCTTGGCACTCTCGGGGTTTTAGGTGGCGTAGGAGATTTTGCCTTTATCTGGGCAGGTCTATGTGTTTTCACTGTTGGGGCTGTTGCTTTAAGTACTGGCTTCTTCCTCCCCTTCCTTGATTCTTTCACATTCCTTAATCCTGCTATTTTCTTTTGCCTGGTTCTTCCTGCCCTGTACCTAGGCCCGATTGTGGTATACCCTCTACAACTTTTTATCAGCATTGGTCTTCTTGAAATATATACGTTGTCCATAGTGATTGCTGGGTCCTTTGCAGTATGTACTACGAAGTTCATTTTGGATTCCAGAGATAACACACTTTCTTCTTCCAGTACTATCCTGTTGTTTTCCACCGTTGGTTGGGCTGCATCTGTTAACATCACCCTACTTGGTAAATGGCTTTTTATTTCTCCTAGTTCATCCTCAATTTTCTTTAAGTGATGTTTCTGAGCTTTTAACACTCCGTTATTTGCGAGGGATACTTCCAGGATTCCCTGAAGTGCTTTCTGCATTAACAAAATTAGCTCCATCAGTGAGGATGTGGGGGTTTCGGAGGTCTCCGAATCCTGTGTCATATTTCTTACTGGGATTGCTGGATAGCTTGCCTTTAGGCTATCTCGCTGAGTTGGGGATTTTTGCAGTGGAGGATGCTGATGGAATTGATCTGGTGCACCCCCCCAAATTGCGCTATGATTTTGATCTACATTGCCCCTAAGCTCCTCGATCCCTTGAGACAGTAGTGAGAACATTTTAGGTGAAGATGATAGACGAGGCGCCCTGATTTGGTGGTTTTGGCTCTGCAATGTCAGGTTCAATGAATTGCAGTACGTCCCTATCTCCTCGTTATCGGGGTTGGCGTCTTCCTGGCCTTCACCCTTGTTTGCCCGACTCTTCTTTTCGTTGGATAGCCTTATAATTTCGCCGCTATCTGCGCCAATTTCCACTATGTCTTCTTCTAGTGCCGATGATATTGCTGGGTTTGATGATTTGTAGTGTTTACCTACAAATTCTTTTACAGACTTTGATGCTGCCGTATTCTCTTTCGATTTACTGGGTGTTTGAATACATCCTCTTTTTGCCTTCACATGGTTCTTCGTTACTCTCTTGGCTTTTCCTTTCTTACGTCTCCCTTTACTATTTTCTACGGATGTCGCCTGGCTTTCCTGGCTTTCGACCGGGGATTTTGAGCCCTCCAGTGAATTGCTCTTTTCTATCTCGTCTGGTAATTTTTGGCCTCTTTTAGGTGCCATTTCTTGGCGCCAAACTGTTGCTATACTGACGGTGGTAGCTTAAATTTTTACTTATATTAAAAAGGATCTCACTTACCTCTGTTCTGCCTTTGGTGCCTTCTGCCTGCTGCCTGCTGCCTTGCCCCACTTGTGACTTTATCTGTTTTGTTTTCACCCACTTCCCTGTGGAGGTTGGACTTTATTCTCCTTGTGCTGCTTGTGGTTTTGCCTTAAGTACTCATCTCGGCTCTGCTTATCCTGCTTGCCTTCGCCTCTTAATACTGGAGGCAGGGTAGGCTTTAGGGCAAATGCGCTCTCAAACGCGGCTGTCTTTTTGCCACTGCAGCATTTCGTGAGACCCACAGCGTTCCACACGCGCTGCACCCGCGTTCACACCCGCACCCCGGCTCTCGCTGCTCCGTGTACTCCGCAGCTATCCGAGGCGGGGGGGCGGGGGGGGGAAGGGTCGTCGTTTACCTCTGCTTGCTCCTGCCTCTACCGCGAGGCGAGGGCTTTCTTCACCACGGACGCCGCTGATGTCCGCGGCTGGTGCGGCGGCTGGGAGAAAGGTCCTAGCGGTTTGCTCGTTTAACGGCCTGTGGTAATAAAAACCTCCGTAGGCTCCAGCTTCGGGACGCCGCTCTGCTTCTCGCTTCCCGCGTCTCCACGCAATTTCTCAACCTCTCGACGATCACTGTGCTTGGTCTGCGGGGGCGTGGTTAGGCACGGCACGGCTAGGCTCAGCTAGGAGAACAGGGTAACCAAAGAGAGAGACAAATATGGTATGAATGGGCTTGCTTGCATATTTGTATGTATGCGTGTGTTGTAGAGGTATTTTTGCAGTCTGAACGTAGCCAAAAAGCAGAAGAGCACATACAATGTCACAGAAAAGCATAATGTCAATGGGTGATCGGAAAGGTAGCTGATTTCTGGAATGTTCATGCATTTTAATGTAGTGTTTTTTAAAGAGGTGGGTCTTCAATTCTTTGCTAAATTGAGAAGTATTGGGGCAGCCCTGATGGATGTCCTAAGTCCTTGATTCATAGTTGAAAAAGGCCTGCTGCCTTGTTTTTTCCTTTTTTTACACCTCTTAATCTGCCCCCTAATGGTGCCCTGGCTGTGGGTGTGACAACCACCAGAGATGGTGAGCTTGTCTGTACGATAAGCAAGGGGGCTAGTCGTGAAAGCTTTGTCAATAATGCAGCTGTGCTTGAAGATAGAGTGTACCTGCAATAGGAACCAATGGAGGTCCATCATGATGGGAGTGATGTGATCACATTCCTTCAGACACTGGGTGAGACATGCTGTTGCATGTAAAATGCACTTAACTGGTGCCAGTGTGGAGTCTAGGAGGACATGAAGCAGGGCATTACCACCATCCTGACGTGAGCAGACGAGGGCTTGATCAACAGTTCTGTAAGAACTGTCTCTTTCAGGAAGAACCAGTTTCACCTACAGTTTTAGTTTTAACAACGAACGCTGATGCAAGGCCGTCTGTGGTTATTTGTCAATGTTCTCCTTGCAGGTGAGGTTGGTGTCCAGGGAGAATCCAAGTGACTTGGCATTCAGTGAAACATGGGGTTCAAAGTAATCAAGGTGCATGCCATTAAGACATGTTTGCGCTGTTTTTTGTTTGTTGTTCTATTTAAATAAGAACAGTTCTGTTTTGGTTGGGTTGAGCTTCAGTTGAGTGCTAGACATCCAGGTCTGGAAGATGTGCAGATAGTGTTTGAGGTGTTGGGTGGCTAAAGCGAAGGAAATGTTCAACTAGAGTTGTGTATCATTTGGCATATTGGTGAATTTTGATGCTCTCATCATAAGTAGAGCAGCAAGTGGCCCATTGTAGTCTAATTGGCATCAATCAACATGCACTGCACTAAGAAAAATTCTTCACGCAATAAAACACAGAGATAAGTGGGTGAAACTGCATGTCATGAATTAGCAGAGAAGTTGTTAAAGAACTAAAGCGTAGCTCCATCTTTTTTTAAATGGAAATAAAATAAATTAGCTAATTCAGAACGCCTTTTTTTCTGCTGACGTGAAAGAACCAGAAGACACTAAACAATGAATCATTCTGACTGCGTTGCTCATAATTGCCTTATATTTGTTGTCAGGACTCAAATTAAAGCTATGTTCCAGCAGTAACAGATGTTAAATGTGTGACCCTTGTGTGCTGTTAAGTTCGTCGCCAAAAAAGATTCTTCACATTACAAGTTTGATTGAATTTGAAGTGTTATGCATGCAGCAGTTTGAGTCACGAAAAAAATGGCGAGCTCTAGCTTTAGTGGCTTCTATAACTATTCCTGTGTTTAAAAACATATGCTTATTAAAAAGGCTCTTCGATTTCAGAACGGTGCTCCTAATTAAAAGAACATGAATTTATTATATTTAGTTGTTTTACAAATATTGTAAAAACTTTGATACCATCCATCAATAGTACTATTGCTTATAATTAATGAATACAAATTAGTCCTTGCAAGATAGTTTCTATGCAGTTGTTCATCTGGCCTTACAAATGAATTTAATTAAGGAAATCTTTTTGCCACTTTTGTTTCTTAAAGCAGTAGTCAATTAAATTAAATACAAATTATCTGTAACAATTAGATTTTCTTATTCTGAAAATGTACCCAGAACCTTACATCGCTTAGTGGAAATATTATTCGTTTTGCCTCAGCATTTTAGCGGATTTACTTTGTGTTGTCGGTAAAACAGTCAATTTAAGGCAAACTGGGGCCGATTCACAGAACTAATATGAGACAAAATCCTAAACCTACTACTTTTGATATTCACAGAAGGTATTTAGTAGTAGTAAAGTTAGGATTCCTAACTTTACTACTACTAAATGCCTTCTGTGAATACTAAAAGTAGTAAGTTTAGGATTTTGTCTCAGATTACTTATGTGAATCGGGCCAACAGTGAGCAGAATCGTTCTGCTGTTTATTAGTATTTCCACAGACTACAATTGCCAGTGGCAGGGACTTGTAGGTCTGTGTGATGTCTTCATTGTTTGTTGACATGACTGTGTGAGATTTGGATTGTGTACAGCTGCATGACGCTGAGCTGTATGGAGTATGATTTACTGCACCTGCGACGGAGCACATAGACAAGATCTTACTGATGAAGACAGGAGTATCATGAGTGTGATGTTATGCTAGTAAGTGGTGTACTGCAGTTGGCAATATCATTTAGATTAGTTATGTAAAATGTGGTCATGTGTGCATTAGGAAACAACGTATCGTCAGCTGCTGCTGTGTTGAGTGTACGGGGAGGGATAGTGTATTCTAATATTCTGTGTTAGAGGTTTTCAGAAAAGATATTTGGAGATTATGTTAGTGGTGCTAGGGAGCAATCCGTCTCTTTTTGGATGGTCCTTGGCCTGGCAGACTGCATGAGGGGCAGTGATGGTGTATGTAGCCTGGTAGGTTGTGCTTAGTGGTATTGTGGCTTGGCACTATGTCCTTGTGAATTAGGTATTAGAGGCTGCAGTATAAATAGTCATGATACCAGAAAATGCCTGTCATCAGGCCAACATGCTAGTGAATTCAATCCCGAATATATATTCACTTTGGAGCAAAGCCAAGAATAGTCATAATCCTAAAGACCTGCACCACAATTCAATCATTTTTCAAAAATGTCTTCTTTAAGGAGTGACGAGCCACCCTGAGCTCACCTCTCTAGAATCTAGGTCCCATATAACTATGTAGGTATAAGCATATGTTAAATAAACTCACAAGTTTGCCACCCCCATTTAAATGCTCTACTGTTTCCAGAATTAAGAGCATGTAGAAGTAGTTGTCAAGTGTTCTACACAGGTGCGCAGTAAACTTCTACAATATATTAATTGTACTTCTATTAATTGTGCATCAAGTTGCTAAATATTCCTTCCAACAACATTTGTTCAAACCTGTCTTCTGCATTCAGAATCACACTCCATATCCACCATGTACATTTAAAAGGGCTATGTCCCCTTCACCAAGGTATCATCTGCCCTCTACACCCCCTCAGAGAGGGCACTGCTGGTGAGCATACCTCGGGAGCAGGTGTCTCTCCTGGCCCGCTCAGTCTTTCCTCTCCCAGCGGCATCTATCGTCCAGTGGCCACCGTGGGCACCTCAGTCGCACACAGTCCATGGCAAATGGCTACCTCATATATATTTTGATCACTCACTAGTGTCACTTTTGACCCATGTAACTCACTGTTTGCATTTATATTTGCTCTTGTATATCTCTACTGTTGACCTTCCCACACCCACCTATACCGCCAACCCAACATGGATCCCATCGGCAAGCACACATATAAAATCAACTACCCACCCGCACTCACCAAAAAAGCCGCTAAACGCTTTAAACACAACTTCCTGAGGTCCCACCCTGAAACCCCCTTTGCCGACACCTACTTCTCACCGGCCAATGGATCCCTGAACACCGATATCATCTTCCACACCACACGCAGAGCTCAATGGAGAAAAGCGTTCCTCACCTTACTCACCGTCTCCACCACCAGGAAATCCGCTCATGGCCTAACACTCTCCATCACACCATCCCAACTCTTCCCAGGTAGAACCACCATTACTATCTACAATAACGGGATTGTCCTAATTCAATCCACAGACAGGAACCTGGAACTACTCGACAACCTGCTCCCCACTTTCAAAGAGCACCTCTCCAATCCTCGGACTTCCACCCATATCACCTCCAGTACTATCACCCCTGACGTCACAGCCCCCACCCACAACCCTTCTAACCTAGTTCAGCAGAACCAGAACGTCACGCACTTCACCTCTACCCCCAGCACCCTAGTCAATCACCCACCTGCTGTAACCACCCCACACTCCTCAATCACAGACACAGATCTCTCTCCCTCATACACCAGCCGCCCCCCCACACCCCCCTCCAACCCGTGGACCTCCACACATACCACTCCCATTCCTTTCACCCCAGACACCACAGCCTACCTAGTTCAGCACCAAAGCGCCACGCACATCGACAAATCCCACCCTTTATCCCCCCCATTCTCAGTCCCCACTACCACCCTCTAACTAATCACGCAGAGCACACCGCATCTACTAATCTAACTCCCCCTCCCCACAGCAGGACCATCTCCAATCCCATTTCCCCCCCACTCTCAGCCCCCACTACCTTACCTGCTCCCCCATCACCACTAACATACACTCAACTTCCACCCGGCTCTCTCCGCTTACCACCAATACCCTCACCTACACCACCAACCTCCTCCCTACTTCACCCACACCCATCCCTCCCAAACCCTCTCTCCTCCCTAACACCAACCCGTACACCGACGCCACGAAGCCCTGCACGAACACCAACCCACCCACCCACCCACACGCCAATTCCCAGGTCAGTCACTCACCCCTGATCTCCACCCCCAACACCAACACCTATCCCACGCTGGACAAGATTATGGTCACCCTCCTCTAGCTCAAGGAAGACATTCACACCATCAAAGAACTACTCTTCACACACCCCAGACACCCCTCACTCACCACCACCCCCCATCCCAACATGTCCCCCACCCTTCCGGATGACTCTCCCACTCTACATCCCCCACACTGGACCGCGATCCCTGTCCACAATCGCAACAACCGCCCCCATCGCCCATGCAACCCTCTTTCGGACCTCGACACACTCACCCTCCTCCGCTCCTACGACCCAGCCCCCCTAAATGACACAACGACCAAACACCTCTCCATTCCCACGATATACTCAAATCCCCGTAGACCCCCTACACTAAACAACAGAATCTCCATCCCTAATAACCTTAGAAAAGTCCCCCTCTCTCTAGAACCCTGTACCTCCCTCGACACACCCCGTCTCAAATGCACTCTCCTCAACTGCAGATCGGCCTCTAGACACTCCTCCGCCATCGCTGACCTCATCTTAACATTGGACCTTGACCTAATCATCATGACTGAAACCTGGCTAACCGAATCTTCGACACCTATAATGGACATTCTGGTTCCCCCCAATTACCACATTATTAGACTTGACAGGTCTGGCAAAATTGGTGGTGGAATCGCATGCATATACAGGAACAACCTTTCTGTTCTGAAAGTCACCGCCCCTTCCCTACCCTCCCCAACTTCCTGTGAATACATCTGCCTCAACATTACTAGTGAGGGCAAACCGATATGCTCTCTTCACGGCATTTACCACCCACACAGGGACAACCTCACCTTCGCCCAACAAATCATGGATATGATCTCAACCGATTCCGGACGACAGCTCACCCAAATATACCTTGGTGACTTCAACCTCCACTGGAACGATCACAATGACGCGGTGGTAAATAGTCTTAAAAATGTCCTCAACGCCCTTGACCTCACCCAAATATGCAACAGCCCGACCCACGAGAAAGGCTCTATCCTCGACCTTATCATCTCCAAAGAGGACTCTATCCAACTCGAGTCTATCCAACCCTGTGACTGGTCAGATCATCATATTGTCACATTCTTCATCAATGAAACAATCAAACTCAACCCGGTTCAATCCTCCAAGCCTAAAGTCTGGAAAAGAGATCTGAAAAAACTCAACAGCTGCAACCTCCTACTTCCTCCTACCGGCGCTACGGACGTTCAATCCCTAACTGACAAATATCTAAACGCCATGAACTCAATAATTAATGAGGCTGCACCCATGCAGCTAAAAAGAGTCACCGCTAAAATCTCCAATCCTTGGTACGACAGGAGTCTCAATGAGGATAGACAAGCCATGCGAATGGCAGAGCGCACCTGGAGATCAGCTCCCTCTGCACTGCACTTAAAAACACTGAAGAAAAAGAGAAACGCCTACTTCAGGAAAATAAAACGTTCAAAATCAGACTTCTTCAGCCTCCAGCACGACCAAGCAAAAAACCGGCCGAGAAAACTGTTTGAGCTAATCAGAACACAATCCAAGGAACAACCCCAACCACTCAGTACTATGCGCAAAGCACCCTCCTGTGAAGACTTCGCCGCTTTCTTTATCCAAAAAACTGACAACATAAAGAGCGATCTCCTCATTGACGCAAGCCTTTACTCCAAACCCCACTGCATAGCACTCCCCGAACCAAAAAACAATGCTACATGGTCATCCTTTGGCACCTACTCTGAAGAAGAAATTGGCAAACTGCTCAGCACCTTGAAACCATCCAATCACCTCACGGACCCCCTCCCTGCTAACGCTGTCAAAGACTTCACCCCTTTGCTCCTTCCACTCTGGACTAAAATTATCAACAGCTCACTTCAACAAGGAACCATCCCTGACTCCCTCAAAGTTGGACAAGTCACGCCTTTACTAAAGAAACCTACAGCCGACCCCTCTGATCTAAACAATTACCGTCCCATTACCAATATTCCCACTCTCGCCAAACTGTTGGAAAAATGTGCACAACTACAATTGACTAAACACATTGATCAATTTGATCTCCTCAACCCTCATCAATCAGGCTTCCGAGCAGGGCACAGTACAGAAACTGCTATGACTCACATAATTGACGACGCCCTTCAAATCCTAGATCAAAACGATACCTGCCTCCTCATCCTTCTTGATCTCTCTTCAGCATTCGACACCGTTAAACATGAGAATTTACTCGAACTATTAAACACAAGAATGGGTCTATCTGGGACTGTACTCAAATGGTTCACTTCCTTTCTACACAACAGGTCGCAGAAATTCAAGAGCAAAAACCTGATGTTCTTGCCAATACCTGTATCATTAGGCGTCCCCCAAGGATCCTCCCTATCCCCAACTTTTCTCAACCTAGTTATGGAACCGCTCACCACCTTGCTACAAGCATCCAATGTACACTTTCACATGTACGCCGATGACACCCAACTATATCTCAAATTACAATCCCCCAAAGACATTTTGCTCCTGAACACAACGATCAGAAGCACCCAATCCTGGCTTGCCGATAATCATCTAAAACTCAATGCTCTGAAAACAGAGTTCCTTTTGATCTCACCTCCCGCGAAGATCTCTACCACTCAAATTTGGCTTAAACACCTAACTGCACTCAATGTCCAACCCACCATCGTGGACTCAGCAAAATCTTTAGGCATAACACTCGACACCAATCTCAACATGCAGCAACATATCAGCAAGGCAACTAAGGGAGCGAACTACCAAATCAATACCCTGAGGAAACTTAAACCCTTCCTCCCAGCCAAAGACTTCCAAAATGCAGTTCAAGCACTAGTCATCCCTCGAATAGAATACGGCAGCATCGCCCTATGCGGTCTCCCCCTAACCACTACTGCACCCCTAAGAGCCTCTCTAAACGCTGCAGCGAGACTCATCACTGGGTCGAAAAAACACTCGCATATTTCCCCTGACTTGAAATCCCTGAACTGGCTGCCATTTGAAGCCAGAATCCACCTGAAAATCGCATGCATGACACACAAGGCTATACATCTGAGCTCACCCGGATACCTCACCCAGAAGCTGACAATCTCTGGCGGCTCTAGAAACACTAGAGGCACAAACAATCTTCTGCTGAAACCTCGGAGATTCCGGAAGGAAAAAACTTATAAATGCTCCTTCTCAGGAATGGCACCCAGGATCTGGAACTCACTCCCTCCTGAAACCAGGCTCATCTCCTCCACTACACTTTTTAAGAAAGAAGTAAAAGCTATCCTTATGGCTAAATATACTTGAACTATTACTGTGGATTTTTTACAGACTCTGCATTGATCTGTATTATCTGTTCGATCCCTTTGATTATTTGTATTACTTGTATTATTGACTTACCTGACTGTCTATGCTCCCACATATTTGTACTATTATCATTTTTTGATGTACCTGTGTTACTATGCTCCCTCATGTACCTACCCCACCCCACTTATTTCCTACAACTACGCTATGCCTAATGGCCTGTTATTCACTCTCCTGTTTTTATCCCTGCTTTGTAAAGCGCTCTGATATCTGCAAAGATCTTGTTCGCGCTATATAAAACTTTCAAAATAAATAAAATAAATAAATGGTGCTCAAGTACACCCCTGCAGAGAAATAAATACACAGGCTTCCTTTCTCCTCGGGTTCCATGTCCTGCCATTGATGTACACAGTGGAGTACCTGCTCTGACAAGTGTCTCTTGTTTTGGAGTATCACTCCTTTAAAAAATATATTTTTAACTTTTATATTTCAACACCCCACACTGAAATGTTCTGGGTTTGTCCACAATAGTTTTCATAGTTTTCGGCAAAAGTAAAAAAAAACATTGGTTATTGACTGCGAATTGCCTCAGGCTGAAATAGAAGGAGTGGCCAGAGACTTCCGGGACATTCACCCAACAGCAGCACCAGCCTCTCTCGCCTTTAAGCGATATCAGAAAGGCCGACAATGTTGTACAGTAAGGTGAACTTCTCTGTTGACTCTGTGCTTGTCACCAAACACACACCAGACCTGGCCTCTCATAAGTTACTGAATCTGGCCATGTCACTGACTGTGTCAAGGGACCTCTGGGTGGTCTATACTGTGCAGAACCATAGGGAGGCCACAGCCTCTTCAAGGAAGGCAATTAGGAAGGCAATTATGCCACTCGGACAGTTCTCGAACAACATTTCCTCTCTGTGCCAAGTGAAGGACGGATTGAGCGATCCTGAGATCTTACTCCGTGAGTAAATTGATTACTGGGGCGATCCGCTGGCCCTGACAGCAGATATCCCAACGCTGAGAACTTACGGAATGGAAAAGAAGCCTACTTCTCTCCAAGTTATCAAAGGAGCCTGCCAGCTCTTCGGTGCTGTTAATAACTTTGGGGGTAATAACGTACCAATCCTGCCTGGTGACAATCTGGCCAACTTGCAGCCCATTACAAAATAGTCCGTTCATTCAAAGATAATTCACACAGGTCTTTGTTCCTTTAATCTTTATTTTCTCATAATTCTTCTCAGTAGTCAACGCGTTTCGTCCTGTTGAAGGACTTCTTCAGGGCTCCTCAATCTGTATATTTGTCACACTGAATGTCCTTTCTTCTTTAAGTCAGGAAATAAAAACCAGATCCCTCTTCTGAATCGCTATGTGAGTATAATGCTTTGTTTGTAGACGCGATTTTCTTAAGCTCCCTATAAGATGCCATTCAAAGTAGGTATATCTCGGTCGTCATAAAGTTCAAGAAAGACCTTGAATTTGTCAGTCTCAAATCCTCCTCAGTCTGAAATTTCAGTGCAGGCAGGTACTAAACGTATGACTCCTCAGACAGTATATGGTCAATATAGACCCATTCCTACAGCGCACTTTTGAGATTAGGATTACGTACTGGTGTATCCGTTCCCATCTACCCCTGAAACCCGCCACGCCATGAGTCTCAGAGGATTCGTGGATACTAGAGGATGCAGAGACCTGTCCGGACCCGAGAGAAGGGTCGGAAACTGGGGGAGTAGGATTGGAAAATCCCAAGAAAGTTCCAGAAGAACTGGAAACCATAGTTGAGACCTCCAGAGGGGAGTGACGATGATCAGATCTGCCAACTGCAGACGGACCTGGGCTGACACCCTCATTATCATCGCAAATGGTGGGAATGCGTAGCCCAGCTCTGAGTTCCAATCCTGGAGGAACGCATCCATTGCCGCCGCCAGGGGATCTGGATGCCAGCTGAAAAACCGGGGAACCTGGTAATCCAGTCTGGACGCAAAAAGGTCCACCGAGAACGGACCCCAAAGGGCGTTTAACCTTGCAAAAACTGACGGATCCAGATGCCAGAGACTGGAATCTCTGAAATAGGGGGAATGGAAATCGGCTTCCTGATTGTCCCGGCCCGGAAGATACTCTGCAGTGACAGAGACCTGATGATCGAGGCAATACTGCCAAAAACTCGCCACCAGGTCCGATAGGGCCTTCGATCTGCTCCCCCCCAGGCGATTCACATAACGGACCGCCGAGCAGTTGTCCATTTTCAGGACCACACATGACTGCACTGAATCTTTCGTCCAGCAACATACTGCAAAGGACCCCGCCAGAAGTTCCAAACAATTTATGTGTAATTTCTGTTCTTTGGGAGACCACAACCCTCCTGTAGAAAGGTCCCCGCACCTGGCCCCCCAGCCGAGCCTGCTGGCATCCGATTCTATGACCATATCTGGAGCGGAACCGAAAATCGCTCTTCCCTACCAGGCCTCCATGTGGTCCAACCACCACCGAATCCCGGACCTTGCCTCGTTGGACAAGGGGATCTTTTGAGAATATGGATACCCTTTCCGTAGGAAAAACCCTTTCAGTTGTTGCAGGGCGCTGTAATGGAGGGGGCCCAGAAATATGGCTTGGAAGGAAGTGGACAGAAGGCATACCACCCGCGCAAGCTGCAGGAGGGAAATGAGCGGCTTAGCGAGACCCCGCCGCAACTCCTGGCAAATCTTGGTCACCTTCCTGCCCGAAAGGCTGAGTGTGGACGAGGTGGAGTCCATCACGAATCCCAAGAATGTAATAGTCTGAACAGGCTACAACAGTGATGTTTTCTCGTTGATAATTAATCCAAGATCTTGGAGAAGAGACACCGCCATCTGTAGGTGTTGCAAGAGACGCTGAGTGCAAGCTACCATTAAGAGTAGGTCATCTAGCTAGACGATCTTCCTGACACCCATGGAAGGCAGGAACTCCACCACTGGCCTGAGCACCTTGGTGAAACACCATGGTGCCGACAAAAGGCCGAAGGGGAGAGAGGCGAATTCGTAAGTGCAGTCGTTCCACAGGAATTGCAGGAATCTGTGGTGGGGTAGAAAGATCGGTACCACCAGGTAAGAATCTTTGAGGTCCAGATGGACCATCCAGTTGAGAGGAGGGAGGACTTCCTGGAGGAGGTGGATCCCCTCCATCTTGAAATGGCGGTAAACCAGCCATTGGTTGAACTCGCTGAGGTTTATCACCGGTCTCTTGCCGCCGTCGGTCTTGTCGACCAGAAAGATGTTGCTCAAGAAACCGTCGGGATGTCGGGAAGTAAGGGTGATAGCGCCCTTCCTGAGAAGAGAACAGACCTCTTTGTCTACTAGGTGGGTATCTCACACCGAAAAATGAATGGACCGCGGGGGAAACTTCTGCACTGGAGTCCCTTCGAATTCTTTGTGAAAACCCCTTACTGCCTGCAGGACCCAAGCATCTCTAGTAATGGTTAACCAAACCTAAAAATACCCTGCCAACCGCTCTCCTATTTCTTGAGGGGAAGAATGGAGAACTCTCATCTGGGCTAAAAGTTGTGGTTCCTCCACGGTAACCTCTTCCTTTACCCATTTTTCCATGGGTGGGGTAAAAATTGCCAAATCTGGTCTGGTCTTGGTACTGTCCGGAGCCCTTCTGGTTGGTCTGGCGTTGCTGACGACCGGCCCCTCCCTCGGTGGCCCCGCGAAAAACACGGGGAAACACCTTTTTTTATGGTAGGCTGTGCCCGCTCCAGAGAGGTAAAAGTGTTCTCAAATTTGCCCAGCTCTTTAACAAAGGGCTCTCCAAACAGCCCGCCCTGTGCGACAAGGCCCGCCTCAGAATGCGCCAGGTCCCCCAGTTTTGGATTGATCTTAATGAGAAGGGACGGGCGGCATTCTGTGGAGAGGGCACAGTTAGCAGTGCCCATAAGGATGATCACTCGTTGAGCCCAGACTGACAAGGTCTCGGATGAAATAATGGACCCTGATTCCTTCGCCTCCTCCGCCATATAAAGTATTTTTGTAATTGGGCCCAGGGCGTCCAGGAGTTTATCCTGGTAGGCCCTCCAGGATCTATCTATGCCCTTCTTGGGGTCCCTTATAAATTTCTGGAGGAAGGTAACCATGCGGGGATCTATCTCAGTCATACAAGCTACCTTACTGTCCAAGGAGGGGCGGGGACATTCTACCCGCAGGCAATTACGGGCCTCTTTCTCAAGGGGACGACGAATATGGGAGGCCACATAAGCTGCTACCTTATTGCCTGGTGTCCACTCAACGGACCTAGTGTAAATAATATAATTCGGATCTAACATGTCCAAGGTGCTCGGAGGATCCTGAGAGGTACCAGGGAGGGCTTGTGGAACTGGACCTGCCGGGGGACCTGATCTGGTACCGGGGCTGGCGCCGGGGCAGAGGGCACCCCATAAAGAGGTGCAGGACGACTGGCAAGGAAAGCCTGTCTGAGGCGATCAAAAGCATCAGTATCCACCCCTGCTTCGCAGGATCTTTTAGGTGGCGGAGAACCCACAGGGTCCTGAGACGTACTAGTGGAAGGTGCCTGGGGTAGAGGAGCAAGTTGCTGGGACAGTTGGACGAAAGCCTGCTGAATTTGTCAGGAAAGCCTATCCTCTAATGGGGACATGGCTTGGTCCACTGCCCTATAAATAGAAGTATCTACCATCTCGTAAAATGCGCCTCCCCAGGGCATATCAGTGAGGGGGTCCTCCTCCTGGTAATCCTCATAGTAATCTATAATGGGAGGCTTTTAAAAGTACGCAAAGGCAACTCCCGTAGGGCGCAAACACAGAGGCCTTAAAAGGCTGGGTGTCAACCTGAACACTTTACAAGCGGTAAACTGCAAATCACCAGGTATAAGCCCGAGGGACTAAATGCTGGTAAATGATTTTCTCAAAACAACACCCTTGAATCAGGGCGAACTGGTCTGGGTGGTGTCCCTAGCTTAAGCGCTAACCAATACAAGACCTCTGTCACAAGGCGTTCACCCACCGCAATGGAATACTGGCTCTCCCTTGTCAGGTATATGACTGGGAGTGAGGGAAGAGCGTAGAAACCAAGGAGCAGCGAGGGATTTGTAAAGATCTCTGCCTCGCTCCTCTACATGCTTCCGGCGTACAACCTCAGACCAGGGGCCCGCTGTGACAGTGGTGCGACGTTTGAAACTCCCTGAAGAGAGTTTCAATGTAGTGCCGCTCGCACAAAGGCTCCCGTGCCCTCTGGCGGCGGGAGGACCAGGCCCGAACCAGCACACAGCCGCATAAGTACGGCCGCGGCCGTACCCCATGGCTTGCCTCCCCGCAGCGCAGCCGCCGCTGCGGGAGGCGGACACAGAGAGGCGCCGAGCGTCAAACAAGGAAAACGAAATTATACCGGGCGCTACGGCGCAAACAAAGGAAACTCAAACACCGATGCGACAACCATCAAAAGCCCACATAAACAACCCAAACAGGGTAGCGATGTCAATAGCAGACATAAAAGCACATCAAACGCTACACCCGAGCAACTGACAAGCGGAAATCATTACAATAGCATTATTAGCAAATCATTAAGAAACATTGCTAACAACAAAATACAAATATACCACAGCACTAGACAGTTAAGAAACTGAAGAGTACTTATCTTTCTGCGTAGCAGCGAAGAAAGAGGAGGAGAGAACACTGTGGATGGACTATGTTGGGGTTCCTTGGACCTGACTGGACACTGGATTCGGGACTTGTGATTGGCTGTTGCCATGTTGTTTTCCTGTTATACTACACTTTCCCTTTGGTTCACGGGAAGTGTAGTTTTTGTGGTTGTCTTCGCTGCTATGAAATAAAGTGGAGAAAGAAGGAATAATCCTCGCCTCCAGTCCTAACATAGAATTCATATGAGTGGCCATCTTGTTCTACACGCTATATTACACAATCATATTAACTAACTCAGCTTTCCTACTAGAGCAGTACTGCATGCACTGCTTATGTCACTCACAGTAGCTCTCTCTCTGCTCCAAGTCTTCCAACGTACCTTTCTCACCCTCATGTCATCCATAAACCCTGCCCATACCATATTTTCACCCACAGTACCCCTCTCTGACGCTCATCATTTCTCCCGGCAGCCCTCTCTATCCCTCTCATGTCAACTAGAAGCCCTATTTAAACCTCACATCATCCATATTAGCCCTCTCTATCCCCATGTCAACCACATTAGCCCTCTTTATCCCCCACGGCAAACACAGTAGCCCTCTCTACCCCTCTCAAATCAACCATTCGATCTCTTTATTCATCATGTCACCCATAGTAGCCCTCTTTTACCCCACAAACCCCTTCTGTGCTCCTCATTTCATATAAGTGCAGCCCTCTCTGCCACTCCTAATACCTACCAGTAGCCCATTCTATCTATCTCATTTCACTCAGTAGCCACTGCTATTCCAGTTAACCACTGTAGCCATCCCACCCCATCCCACCCACATGTCTATATGAAGCAGCACCACAGCAGCCCTCTCTGATGCTTTTCACCCAGTAGCCCTTTCTGTCACTCAGCAAGCCTCTCTCACCCTCATGCACCCACAGGAGCCCTTTAACTTTTATGCTACATGCAGTATCTCTCTCGCCCTCATTTCATCATGCAAGATGGATGCTGGATGGCCAAGGTGATCTCAGACACATGCACTCTTCTGGAGAGGGTGTCTCCTCTGTGGGGTGCTCTTAAGGTGGACGCAGGGGGCAGCAGTTTCTGAACCAGGTAATGAATGTTTCACATAAACATGCAGTTAATTTTGATTACTGCAATGTGCTTATCAGCTGCCTAGCTTTATTTTTGGTTGGTGGATGTCAGACAAAACATGTTTATATTATATGTGTAATTTATATATGGTGTGAAATGATTTGCCTAAACTGCAACAATACTTTAAGGTATTGAATATGCTGCTGTAGTAGATATTAGGTTTGAAACTGTTGCATGCATTGCACACAGAGGGGTGATATTCAGTATTGCCTTTCAATGTATTACCCTAAAACACAGTAATAAACATGTCACGTATGTCCAACGTTTCGAGTGAGATGTATAAGAGGTGCAGTTACAAAGTCCTAAACTCTGTTTTGTTCTGCTTTCTCGCTTAAATACATTTTGTGTTTGAAGTTCATATGTGGTAAGCAAGGGAACCAAACATATTTAGGATTATGGGTTGAATAGTGTCCATATCGCCCAAAACGTTTTTGCAAAAAGTGATGTTCTTTGTTAGCTTCATTTTGTAACATTTATCAGCTTAACATTTTGCATATTACAATCATCAGTTTCCTGTTTAAAAATTTTAGTTGGCCCAGTATCTGGGCCAAATGCTATTAATTTTGGAACAGTCTTGTTTCGTGTCTCAGGAATCTTTGGTTATTTTCTGACCTTGGTTTGCACATATGGAGCAAGTCATTGGACCCTGGAGAGGGTTCATATCCATCTCTGAAGACCCCTGGAAGTAAGGATTGCCCCCTTTTAATTAATTTGTCAGGGTTGTTTTGTATTTGGAAAATCTCCCGATTCTTTCCCTTGTAGGCCAGTTTCTAGATAACCTGTTTATATCCAACAGGGCAACAACTACTAGTTCTAAATAGAAATCACCCTCCTCCACACAGACAAATCCTTAATTAGTGTACTAGTCATTAGTAACATCAATTACAGCTAGTCTACTAAACAGCCTAACTGTAGTCCTTTTCTCCACCAAATAAAGTTATAAATGTTGGCTCCCTCATTAACCTAGCCATGCAAGCACATACATATGCCTGGTTACCGGTCAAAACAAGGTACTGTTCAAACATCTGACTAGCTATCTAAAACCCGTCCCCAATTAATTCCAACCCACAACATAACTCTTGGCTAATCAAAACCTCCTCTTGGCCAATGAAACCCTCCTTGCTGTGCATGAGCAACTATGGGCCTCATCCAGATATTGTGCCTCCACTAAAACCCACTGCTTGCTGACCTTATAACTCCCACCTGGCAAGCCTTGCGCAAGATCTTCCTGAGAGCGTACCTTGTCCAACTTGAAGTTCAGAATGTCCTCTCTAACTTTGCTGCCATTCCTGTTTTTCCACACTGCCTCCACCCTCTAGGATATTTATTATACATAGTGTATTTGGTATTTTTATGTTTTCTGTCTACACCCATCATTTGCTAATGCTGTAACCAAACGACTTGTTGTAACACCTGAAATTGATATTCTTTGCTACAGTTTATATTGTTTTGAGCACTATTTGTAGTAGATACACTGGTGTTCTCCAATACATAGACAATTTGTCTGGAAAAAGAAAGTTACTCATTGGAGATCAAGCAATTCACTGCTTAAATTAAGACATAATATTTTGAGCCACCTTTAATACACTGCATTGTATAGCAGCTTAGGCACAGTGCCTCATACCCCTCAGTTTTCTGGGTAATCAATTGGGAGGCCAAGCATTGGCATAGCCAATAGGTCTCGCTTTTGGGACCTTTTAAGTATTTAGTTATGTAGCACAAATTCTTTGGTGCAACAACATCAACTGTTGCATGGCTAAACACTTATAAGGTCCCAAAGGCGAGACCTATTGGCTATGCCAATGCTTGTTTTTTATTTTCGTGGTTAGAATTTACCTACCATGCTAACATTTGTGGTAAGGCCGAGAAAAGGGATTCAGCAGCAGAGAACTTTGAGGCTTCTTCCCAGGGTGTCTGGAATTCTAGCCCCAGTGTGACTTGCTAGTGGGCCACGAGCTATACCGCGATTAAATGGCTCTAATGCATTAAAGTATCAGCAAGATTCTGATATGCACCCAGATCCCTGTTCTCTTGATCAGCCCGGGTGATTAAATTAGTCCTTTCCTTGTTCTCCTGGGCCGGTGATCGCCATTTACTAGACACTGACTTTAATAACTCTTATTCCCTTCCCCTCTTACTGTCAACATCTCATAAAAAAGGAAGAATACAATTTTAAACATTCTCAAGTTGCATCCCCAGAGGAAACCCAGCTGTTGTTCAGGTCACATGGCTGCCCCCTTCCTGAGCCTCCTGACAAAGTGTGGTTACTGAACTGACCCCTTACGAGCCGCTTATGAATTGTTTTGTATTCAGAATTTACAACTACTGGTCATTAAGGTGAGTAATGTTAATAATCCCGAATGATCCTAGTCTGCTTCACGTCACCCAACCCTCCCGTCACAAATCAGAACACCCACGGTCCCTTCCTAGAATTTGAGAAAAGCTGGCATTTGGAATACTGTCTCTTTTATGTAGCTCACTATTGTAGCAGAATGAACATATCACTCAAAAGAATATGTATAATAGTTGGAGTTTTAAAAACAATTAGAATCATGGCTTGGTCATTAAGAAATCATATCCCTGTCATCGTTTTTAAATTGGCCAAAACTGCTCATGTTGTAACCACTGAAGTTCATTATATGGAGGTTTTACAAATGCAAATGCATTTTTATTCTTTTTCAAATCTAAACCTTAGTTGGTAGATTGATTATTCCAGTCATCTAATACAACGAAAAATCTACAGGTTACTTGCTTTTTTCATTTTAATTAGCAATTGTGGATGGGTTTGCACCTTAAATTAAAGACGTGATTGAATTACAGAAAGCTGGTGCTTTAATGTTTAAAATGCTGATTTAAACATAGTTTGCAATTTAATTGATGCTTATTCAATTATGTTGCCCTCTTGAGAGTGATCATAATTAAATCATATAACGTATCAATGGTAATAATTAAAGCTCATTATAGTTACCTAATTGAAATCATTATTTATCTGATTGATCTCCTTTTGCTAATGGAGTTAAACATGTTTATCATCCAAATTCGTATTCATACACTTAGTGCTATAAAAACAAAGGAACCGTAGTATGTAATAATAATTGGAAGTCGTGCGTGGAAAAACACAAAAAACGCTTTCTTATATTTAAGCAGACATAAATCCTGGATTTGTATACATGTATAGGGATTCCAAAGCACAGCATTTAGTAAATAGTGCACCTTCATTCACAAATTACAAACATTTGATAATAGAAAGGGAAGTCAATTTTCAATTCCAAGTAGCATGTAAGCAAAGTATGAAATATGCATTATGGTGAATCATTGAAGTTATAAAACATACTGTAGAGATGCGATTTGGTAAGAGTTATTTTCCTTGTATCTAGAGGCATTTATGAATGGAATAAAGTTTTATATTTGGCATTTCTGTTCTTTAGAATGTCTTCAAAAGACTTATGGGCATATGTATAAGGACTGGCGAAAACTATCGCTAACTTTAGCAGCAGTTTTCTTACTGCTGTGTAGCGCTGAAAACTATTGCCATGTTAGCGACATATTTACAAGCCGTCCCTACATGGCGATAGCTTCAGGGATCGGCAGCGAAAACTGCTGCTAACATTAGCATGATGGCGATAAGAATTCCGGCGTTAGTGGGTGAAAACCAATGAAAGGCCCATTAGCAGGAAAACATTTTTTTGCCTCTATTGAAAAAATAGCCTATCAGTCGACCGCCAATAGAAAATAAGCAAAATAAACAATAAAATGCAGAATAGAGCAGCCAGGGCTAAATGCATAACACATCAACAACCCCCTCAAGCCACCCAACATTCAGGATGACCAGGATAAGAGCCTGGATGCCTCGCAGGACCTGCACCTGGAGCCTGGATGTCTCGCCGGACCAGTGTCTGGAGCCTGGATGCCTCGCTGGACCTGCGCCTGGAGCCTGGATGCCTTGCTAGACCTGCACCTTGAGCCTGGATGAATCGCTGGACCTCTGTCTGGAGCCTGGATGCCTCGCTGTACCTGGGTCTGGAGCCTGGATGCCTCGCTGGACCTGCATCTGGAGCCTGGAGTAGGATGCGGAGGAGCTGTGAAGTCGATGAGCCGTGGCGGTAGACATTGAGGCACGACGATCGTCCGTACCTGGTGGTGAAGTCTGGCAGGTCGCATGGAGACACGTTGCTGACCTGTGTGAGAAGACCGACTTTAGCCCCTTGGAGCTGTGAATGGTAGAGTTCTTCCTGCGCGTGGTGGGAGCGCTGCAACTTCACTCCTAAGAGGGCGCTGCTGCATCCACTGCATTGGGAGGTTCACCAGTGGACTTGTCGGCGACTGCTGTACCCAGGCTTGTGAAATCCCACCTTGCTGAGGCTCCTGCTGGCTGAGTCACAGATTTGGAGAGAGTGCAGCGGATTGCACCACGTGTCAATGTCCAGATAAGGAGGAGGTAGGACGCATAGTGTAGGAGGCCCGGTCGAGTCGCCCAGGCCTAGCACCTGTAGATGACATACCACCAGTGGCGGCTCATCTGCTATGGTGGAAGAGCGTCGCCCCACTACTTTCTAGCAATGCAAGAAGAGGAAAAATCATCACATGATAATACCTTCCTGATTTAATCTCGCTATGTTTCCTTTGTAGGCGGGAGGGTGGGTAGGGCTGATGCACGGAGCAGGGCAGAGGTGGAGTGGCATGCCCACTCAAGTGCACAATGACTGTTTGGTCAGCCCACTCAAGCCACCCAAATCAGTCATGCGCACTGTCCAGTTCGCAATGCAGGCTGCATTACAGCCTTCATGGAGAACATGCCCACCCCTCCATGCCCTTGTGGAACGACTTGTCCTCGAGCCAATGACCAATCCCAATGCTGCATTGCAGCATTGTGATTGGCTTAAGGGAGGGAGCCTGGCTGCCTACTTCCTGTTCCTGGAAGCAGACTCAGGCGAGCAGGAGCAACGAAGACACAGGACCTGGCAACGAGGTAAGATTTCTCTAATTTAAATATTTACAACACCTGCTCACACACACACACACATCCGGATCCACGCCCCATCCAGTGTCCTTTCCGGCGTTTCCCACCTCCCACCTGTCCAGTCCCCCACAGCACTTCTTAATGGCGGCCGCTGTGCGGCCATGCGCAGTGGGCGTACCACTGGTGTTCCAGAGGTATATATGAAGTTACGACGCTTACTATTACATCGCATTCAATTACAATGCATACTAATACTAGGCATATTGCAACATTAGGGGAGGTGTTGGATAGCAGAGATGTAAATGTTACTATTCCCACTTCAGTGAGTGCAATCCTAAAACTAACCCTTCCACCCAAAACAAACCCTGAACCCAAAATTCATCTTTGAGCCCCTAAAACAAACCCTAAAAATCATATTTGGCCCAAATGCACACCCCAATTTTCATAATTGACCCCAAAACACACCCCAAATTTCAGATTTTACCCCATAATACACCCCAAATTTAATCTCTGACACCCAAAACCCATACCCGCCCTAAAACTTAAATATGTCCCAATACTGACCTCACAATGCATTGTAATGAAATGTGATGTAAAGGCACCTGCGTTGTTGGGGTTGCATTGTAAAGGCTGGACGTCGCCTGTGCCGAAGGCAAGCCATAGGCAAGCCTGTCTGCATCTGTCTGCCCCTGGAACATGCTCAGCACCAAGCACCCTTCCTCTCGGACACTCCACCACTACAACGCCAGCACCCTTCTCGCCATCAACCCTGGACTACCACATTGCCTGCCAGGACCAACCTCTCTTCCGGACCGGACATCGCCATCCCCATCACTGACGGCTACTAAATCACCCACAAGGACCACCCCAACCGTCCAGGAGGAGACATTGCCATCACCTACAGAAGCACATTCTGACTGACCACGCACTCTAATGACTCAACGGTGACCATGGAACACCTCAACTTCCAGATCAGGAATAACCCCAAGCCCATCCTCTGCGGCACCCTCATCTGCAAGCCCCCTGGGCCATGGACCTCTATTCTCTGATACCATTGTAGACCTTATTGCACCCCAGGCTCCCCCATTCACCGATGACATCCTACTTAGTGAACTCAAGTTCCACCTGGACAACCCCAGTGGCCAGAACAACACCAGAAGATCCCCAACATCAGACTCAAGCAGCTAGTCACCGCAGCAAGCCACATAGCAGGACAAATGGGTGAGCACATCTCCTCTGCCAGCGGGAACTTCAACTACAGCCACACCACCGGACTTTCCTGGACCGACCATCATTGTGTACATCATGTCTTCACCATGCCCACTGTACACTTCCGCCATCATCGCCCCCGTTTGCAGCTATATCAAGACCACCGAAGAACATCATGTCAACTCTCTCAGCACCACCATTCAGCCAATGCTTACAGACGATGACACCGCAGCACACAACCCCCACCGATGGATCTCCAACTGCGCCTACACCCTGGCACCCCTCAAGAACGGCACTGCGTCAGTATCTTACGCCTGCCTGATTGCAGGTGCAAGGGTTATACAGTGCCACAGGGATAGGCTGGCTCCATGCATTGCTGGAGTTGCATCATGGTTGTGACATGACTGCAGCAATGCGTGACTTTAGCACAGACAGATACATCAGGATTCCAGACATATCTGTTATTACTTGTGTCATGGAGTGCAATGAATACAGCGCCTCCATGGTGTCGCAAGAACTCACAGATTAAAAATGTGTGAGAAAGTGGATTATTTGTTGCAGTGGATGATATTCCACCATGAGTAATAAATAATACAGCTGTCCTTGTTAGTTCCAGGAAAAATCTCAGTAAATTAAACCTGAGCTCAACCCATGCTAGCTATGGCATAGAGCAGACAGGATTAGGTAAGGAAAACGTGTAAAGCTCTTAAAAGTACCTAAACAGTTTAAAAGTAAAAAACAATAATGCAATAAAATCCCACTCACATTTATAAAAATAGAGCACATTTTAATGAACAAAATGAAATAAAACAAAAAAAAAACAATTACAGGAACTGGACACTTGAATTTTTAAAGTTTTAGATAAAAATATGGATAAAAACTGTAAAGAGTCAACCACAGGAAAATGGTCAGGCTAGACCGAGACAAGACTCAAGTTAAAGATCACGTTCATCACAGACAAGGGTTTTACCTTCTGAATTAGTCCCTGAAATGAAAGTCAAAAATTCTCATTGGGGCAAGGCAGCAGGCTGTGGACAAGATGGGTTCCACAAGGCCAGATAGTGATTGGATGAATTCCTTGTGAAACTGATTTGCTGTTGCGGAAACGCACAGAGCAGGAGAAACATAAATCTTTGGTTCAAAAGCAGCACACCTTCATTGGATTGACTTGGCCGGTTTGTTCCGATCCTCTGTCAGTTGTTTAGACAAAAAGCCCTGCAAAAGTTCCTTAGTCCCCGCTTATATAGTTAGGTAGGAGGAGTATACTCTAAAACTTATCCAAGGGCTTCAGGACCTTAGAAACACCACTTACTCCAATAGAAGCCACCAGCAACGTCTAGGGCAGGTCCAATTGGGCATGATCAGCTAAGCTCTTAAGGAAAGTGGGCATCTTATGTCAATGTCAATGTCAAAGGTTTTTGTATAGCGCAACTTATTACCGCAAGGTCTCAAGGCGCTTACAGATTCTGTTTCCTTGTAGCTCATCAGGAGGTCAGCAAACTGACCCTTCTAGTCCCCTTCTTGGTCCTGGGTGCAAGTGAGAGAAGGTACAGCCCTTAGGGTGTCCTGGCAGGCCACAGCAGCAGATGTAGTCCCTTGTGTGTCTTCCACAGGTCCAGCAGTGTTCCAAAGAGGCTAATGGGGGTGCCCCATTTATACCTATTGGCAAACTGTGAGTGGGAAATCTCCTGGCCACTCCCTAACTAAAGCGGCATGAGTTCCTGAGGTGACCCTATCCACTTTTGAGGCACTTCCAACCAGTGTGTTTTAATGAAAACTATCCCACAGTGCCCCTCTCTACCTAAAACTAACATGGCAGAACCTTTATTCCCTGTGCAAAGTTCCCTGTGCCCAGGCATGACTATAATAATGGGAAAACCCTTCATTGTGGTCACTCCAAACCAATTCTGGGGTAGTTCCCCCTACCTCTGTGTTTGAAGTTATTAGAGATGACAGCCTTAGGGGCTACTTCCCCTCAACTTTTGCCTTCCTCCTCCACTTTTTCTGACCTCATTTTTGCTGGCCTTATGACTCTGAGCACTTTACCGCTTCTAACCAGTGCTAAAGTGTAATCTCCTTAAAACATGGTAATATTGTCTCATCCACAATGGACATATTTAATTTACTTATGAGTCACTAGTAAAGTGCACTGTATGTGTACAGGGCCTGTACATTAAATGCTACAAATGGTCCGACAGCACCTATTGTGCCACTCACGTAAGTAGCTAACTCTAACCATTGCTCATAGTGTATACAGTTTAAACTGCCATTTCGACCTGACCCATACCTTCACTTTTTATACATATAAATGCCCCCTACGGTATGCCCTAGACAATCTACGTGCAATGTATTAAAAAGTCAGGTCATGTACTTTTAGGTTTTACATGTCTTGGTAGTGAAAAACTCGCAAGTTAGTTTTTCACGACTACAAAGCTTATCTCTCCCATATGATAAGATTGGGATTACCTTTAACATTTTATAAGTGAGTTAGACCTGTCAGCCTTAGTGTGGTCTTCCCCCAAACTTTGTGCCTGCATGCCTCCAATTTTGCTGTATTAGTTTTTATTGGCCTTAGGACTCTGGACACTTTACCACTGCTAACCAGTGCTAACGGAATTGTGCTAACTCCTATAACGATGGTCTAATTGGAATATCCACAGTTGGCATATTTAATTTGCCTATAAGTTACCAGTAAAGTGTACTACATGTGCCCAGGGATATAACGAACATGCTACTAGAGGCCCTGCAGCACTGATTGTGTCACCAATTTAAGTAACACTTTAAACATGTCTCAAGCCTGCCACTGCAGAGCCTGTGTGTGCATATTACAAAGCCATGTCGATTTGACATTTAAAACCCCTTTCCAAGTCTTAAACTCCCCTTTTATTACATGATAGTCACCCCTAAGTTAGGCCCTATAGCACATAGGGCAGGGTGCTGTGTAATGAAAAAGTAGGACATGTACTTTTATGTTTTACTAGTCCTGTAAGCAAAAAACTCCTAAATTCTTGTTTCACTGCTTTGCAGACTACCCCTCTCATAGGCTAACATTGGGGATTCCTTGTTACATCTAATGAGCTGTAATTCCCATTTGGAAGGCGGTAGATCTGTCATGTTTAGTACCTATGTAATTGTGATAATCCATCATCTTTAATGGCAAAGTTGAATTTATCATTACAATTTTGAAAATGTAAATTTGAGAAAGATGGCATTTTT
The DNA here is from genome assembly GCF_964261635.1 of Lissotriton helveticus. NCBI lineage: Eukaryota > Metazoa > Chordata > Amphibia > Caudata > Salamandridae > Lissotriton > Lissotriton helveticus. Next base: position 769,833,290 of record NC_136068.1, read on the forward strand.
CTTCTCTTAGCTCTGGGTGCCTGCAACCTGTCTCCAATACACATCTAGCATGGGTGACAGATTGGCTTTGTTAATTTCTTCTAGACAACCACACACACTGGGAGCTTAGATGTGACTTGATAGGCCATCCTGGGAGGATGGGAGGGAGGAGCTGGGAACATCCTCACGCTTAAGAGGCTGTGCCCTGTCCTCACACAAAGGGCTGCATACCCCCTGTAGTGAGTTTTGAACCAAGGCAGGAAGAGAAGACCTTTGTGCACTTCAAAGACCCTTCTTTGAAGTTTCTCCCACTTTAAGGGCACCACTGGGTATAAGAACAACTGGACCCCAGACCCTACATTTCAGTACACTACTCGACCTGTGAAGATTCTACCAGGAAGAAGGACTGCTGTGCTGCTGAAGGACTGCGAATCTGTGGACTGCTGCTCTGGAAGACCTGCTCTCTTGCTGTGCTGACCTGCTCGTCTGCTTGAGAAGGACTGGACCTACATCACTTGAACCCAGAGTGACTCTAGGGCTTACTGGCTTGTCTCCTCAACTGAAGTCTCAGAGACATAATAGACTTCCAATCATCCTGGTTCTAGATCCTGCCATCTGTGAGTCTGCTCTGCCGAGTGGTCCTACCCCAGCCCTAGACCCTTGGAAGTAAGCCTAAAGTGCTTGTTCAGCACATCACCACTGACGGGAAGGAACGTGGCATTGTCACGTTTGTGTGGTCAGCACTAATGCATCTTCACCACTGCATGGTTCAGAACTACCGCATTGTCCGTTTGCGTGAACCAAAACCAATGCCTTGTTGCATCTGCGTGGCTCAAAACCTCTGCCCTGCCTTTGGAACCATAAATACGTAACACTCCTCAAGAAAATTCCTCACATCTCCCTCAACTACAGCATTGCCATTGTAGCCAAAGCTCCACATTGCAGCAGAGTCAACACATCATCACTGTTGTGCCACCTGACCAGTGCAGAGCATAGACATTGAATGGGTGGAACAACCTCTTAGCAACACCCTCTGCTCTCCGCAGCTCCTCTGTTCACAGGGTCTTCCACATTGATGCAAGGTGTTTTTTTGCACGGTGGGCCCAAGCTTGTCTCTGTTGCCAGCCTGTACTCCATCGCAGTCGGCCTGAACTTTTGACTTTTCCCAGTCTAGTCTGACCAGATGTCCCTTGATGGCGCTTAGTGCTTTTTGGTGCTAATTCCACCTATTCTTTTAAAAATCAATATCTCCGGCTCTCCTTATTATATTTTTGTGGTTTTTGGTCTTGTTTCATTAATTATATGAAGCTCTAATTTTCTAACCAGGCACAATATATTTTTGTGTGGTATTTCCACTGGTTTGCTGTTTGATGTGTTACACGCATTCTTTACACATTGCCTCTTAAGTTAAGCCTGATTGCTCTATGCCAAGCTACCAGGAGTTGAGCACAGGTTAATTTAGGGAGCAGTTGCGAATTACCCTGACTAGGATTGCGGTTCCTGCATGGACAGGGTATATACCTCTGCCACCAGAAACCTATTTCTAACAAAGCGTAATTCCCAATTTTGAAGACAGATTTTCAAGTTTGTTGTCTCTGGAATTGCAATTTTAAATCCAAACTGATGGCGAAGTCAAATATTAAATTGCAATTCTGAAAATGCCACTTTTAGAAAGATTTTAAGAAAGAGGGGGGTCCTGTCCTTACGGGACCAGGTAGGACATCACAATTTATTCGAAAAACAAATGACCTGGTCTCAATTTTTAACCCCTTCCATGCTGGGCCGATTCAGCTCCTGTGCTGAAGATTTCAGCGCGGGTGCGGTCATGACGGCCCCCAGCCGTCATCAGCACACGAGCACTGTAGTGCATGACGGCTGGGGGCCATCATCAGCATGGAAGAGGTTAATTGCTGCTCTTTATTTAGGCAAACTGTGTACCTAGATATATTTATTCTTAGGCACTCAGTGGTTGCCACTTACAATAAAGTTATACCCTTTAGAAACCATCCCTTGTGAGAACAGTCCCAATACACTGATATAAAATAAGTAATAGAGACCTGCTATTCACGCAAAGCCACCCACAGACAGCGATGCTCTCCTTGTTCCCAGCAAACTTCTACCCCTGAACAGGACTCTTAGCTTAAAACTTAAGATGATAAAACTTCATCTGGACTAATCTGGCACGGTATCCAACCTGGGCTTCATCATGGTTTGCTTGAACATTTGGATTTGACCCGGTCCAGTGCAACCAGATATCCCCAGTTGGCCCTTTCTGCCAGTGTTCAGTGTCATGCCACACTGAAAGGCTCATTGAGGGTGTGATGGGGCTCCCAGAGCTGAGACAAGGTGACAGTGGTTGACCCTTACCTGACTTGATGGCCAAGTGGGCAGTGCCCAAGAACCTAATTAACGTCAAAGGATGCATACCTGTCACCAGCAGGTGTAGCTCACAGCTAGTTTCTCTTTTGTCTTCATAGGCTACTTGACTTCTGATAGAAATTGGGTTGTAGGTTGACTGGGGTATGAGCGCTAGTCAAGCAGCATCTACAAACCTACTCAGCTAAAGTGATTGAGAAGGCCATCAACAAGCAACTAACTAACCACCACTACTATCTACTGGACCTCACTCAATCTGGCTTCAGAAAGAACCACAGCACAGAAAGCGCACTTATTGCAGCCACCAACGACATCAGGACTGTTAGAAATGGGGGTCTCTAGTTGGCAGAAGTAGGTACCTTTGTCCAAATAGGGACCCTTGCTTCTCGTCAGAGTAAGTAGATAACCCATGCTCACCTCCTGCGTAGCTTGGCACGAACAGACAGACTTATCCCAAAGGCAATGTGTAAAGTATTTGTACTCAAAACGCACACTAATACAGTGATAACATCACAAATGGACACCACACCAATTTGGAAAAATAAAGTATCTTTATCTAAACTCAACAAGACCAAAACAACAAAAATCCATCATACATGTAATAAGAATATGACTTTTCAAAGGTTTCAAGTAATTGGGTCCATAGAAAACTTTGAATGCGTGATTTCTTACAAAGCACCTGTAGCAAAATTCACAAGGCCAAACAGCAGCAGAGAGGGGAAGCATCAAGAAACAAAGAGATGCGTCCATTCGTGAGACCTTGAGGAGGCGATGCATCCGGTCTGCTGTGCGCAGGGAAGTGCTCATCAGATCCGGTCTGTAGGGGGTGGTGATGCGTCAACTCCAAGATGATTCTGGCCCGCGGGTGATGCATTTGGAAGACTTACCGCACAGGTGCGATGCATGGAAATTCGGGATACATCGACGATCGATGCTGCAGCATCAATCGGTGCTGCATCGGTTATTTCAGCCATGATCCCTTGATGAAATGGTTCTTTCAGCCGCGACAGGCGCTGTGTGGGTTCTGCAGTGGTGATGCATGGACATTCTTCTTGTACAGCAGTGCTGCATCTGAAAAACAGCCACAAGAAGAGCTATGCATTGATTTCTGCAATTCTTCTTTTCTTTCATCTCCCAGCAGCAAGGACAACCTCCAGAGGCCCACAACTGGAAATTGGACCTCCTGGTAGGTCAGACCCCTGAGCAACAGAGTTCAGGGGATCTGGGGGTCAAGTCTTTGGGTCCCTGAGACTTCAGAACAAGAGGCCTGCACACACAGGCTCTTGGAGATCTTCAAGTAGGTTCAACAAAGCAAAGTTCCAGTCTTTGTCCTTTCCTTGGCAGAAACAGCAACTGCGGCCAACCCTACACAGCACACAGCAAAGGGGCAGTACTCCTCCTCACAGCACTTCAGCTCTTATCCTATGAGTGAATCAGAGGAAGAGTGACTGTGAATGAGGGAGTGAGAGTGAGTGAGAGTGAATGAGTATGAATGAAAATGAGTGTGAGTGACTGAATGTAAGTGAGCATGAGTGATAATGTGGTGTTTTGTGAGTGCGTTGTTAGACCTGACATACTGAAGGCAATTCTCGACTTTTAGAGGCACCTGTGGCAAAATACTAGCACTAGCATATTAGATGTAATACTTGGCATATGTGAGCACCCATACAAAAAGTCTGGCACTGGTGTAATAGAGCAAATTATTGGCATGAAGGCACTCATGGGAAAATAAAGGCCCATGGCAAAATACTTGCCTAAAACAACTGTGGCATATGCTTGAGCAAGCAACTAAAATTCTGTCTGTGCCATAATAGAGGTAATTGTCAACATAGTGGTCACTGATATCATATGGACAGCACTAATGGCAAAATGATGGCACTGGCATGGTATGTAATTTTTTATACCACCACTGCTAGAACAGAAGGTAAACAGTTTCTTGATGGTCACGTTTTACTTTCAGCAGCTTCCACTGGGAATATGATATTAAACTTTAATTTCTGTAAAACAAATAATATGAGCAATGCAAAAATACTCTTCTAATAAAAAAATTGGCACTAAAACACAAACACATTTTTAAACCAGTTGTTGCTATTTTTATATTATTGTGAATGCATGTAAAATTATGTTTTTTAATAATACCTTAATTATGTTTCTTTGCACAATTGAAAGGACCTTGCAAATAATCCTAATTCAAAATGTATTAACAGTAAGTAATATAAGCTAATACCATATATCATATTAAGTATATGGTGTATCTCAAATAATACATGGAAACTTAACTGCCATTTTCATTTACCATTGTTTTCTCCCTATGATTTCTTTTTGCAGTAAACATTAGGGGACCTATTAAACCACAACTATTTGTGTTATGATAAATGTAGGCTCCCAGTACTGTTTGGTGTTTTGCTGCACTTTATACTGTTCAGGCAAATGCATAACAAACACTTAGGGCCTCATTACGATGGCGGTCGGAAAGCAATCTGACTGACTCCTTGTCGGAATTGGTTCTGACCGACTTGGGTACGGCGAGTCCGACCAACCGAATACAATGTTTCCAGACACCATTAGGTCGGACTCCCATTGACTTCAATGGGAGCCTGTGTTCTAACCGACAACAGACTCCCATTGAAAAAAGGGGTGGTTCCAGAAAAACCTTGCACCCTGTCTCAGGCACCTGCCACACTCTGCATGGTTGTAATGAGGGGTTCCACGGGTACCCCTAAGGGCCCCTGTTAACACCAGAACATGGGTTTCAATTGGAATTCTAAAGGGCATATTATCAAGCCCATTATCGCCGCTTTAGCAGCAGTTTCCTGCCGCTAAAGCGGCGATAATGTTAACGCCGTTCCTTGATAATATGCCCCCAAGAGTGAGCTGGTAACATGGATGTGTAATGCACATAGTTTAAAAAGTGAAACATTTACAGCCTGATTCATCAAGCTAAATTGCACTCGCAAAGGGCAAGATTCTCAGAATCTTGCCTTTTGCGAGTGCAATTTTTGCATTTGGGATTCATCATCCCAAATGCAAAAATCGCTATTTAAGAATTCGCATATTTGCGAGGAATTGGATTTAAGGAATCTCTAGTAGAGATTCCTTAAATGCAATTCATCAACCAATTAGAAATTGCGAAATTGCAATATTTGGTCGCAATTTACCACCAAGTCTGACTTGGTGGTAAATTGCGAAAATAGTGTAAAAAGCACTTAAGTGCATTTTTTTCTTTTGCATGTTACACACACACATGTCCTTTGGACATGTGTGTGCGCAACACCTGTTCAAATGTGCATTTAAGGGGTGCTACAGGGTGTCCTTTGGACACCCCTGGCACCCTTCAAATCGCTATCTTATTTGCGAGTAGCAAATTGCTAATCGCAAATAAGGAATACTCCCCATTCATTCCTATGGGCCTTTTGGCCCATAGGAATGAATTGGGAGTTTTTCCTTATTTGCGATTAGCAATTAGCTACTCGCAAATAAGGAATGTGTAGGAATCGCTATTTATTTAGCAATTCCTACATGAATACCGTTTTGCGAGTCCTTAATAGCGAATCGCTATGATTCGCTATTAGGGGCTCGCAAAACGGCCCCTTGATGAATCAGGCTGTTAGTCCCATCCAGTCATTGCAAGAATTGAAGGGTTACTGAAATGTTATTCAAGAAACCGAGATTAAGGAATCACCTTCTAACTGTTCTATATTCTCTGTATCTCATTAAGCAAGGAGAAGAGGACTCCGATGTGTAGCATAATCGCACAATTGAGACAGTCAGGCACTAAAGGTTATGGTGGCTTTAACTCTTTGAGCAAAACTTAAATAAGGTTAGATTTGGCATAGCCATCACATGACAGAATGTCTCTTCAGTAATGTGAGTTACTGGTGCCAAAGGGAGAGTTTAGAGTCTATTATGACTGTCAAATCTCCCAATGGGGTCAGCGGCATTTAGGGTAGACCCATTTCTAGTGATGAAAGTTGTGATAGTGTTTTATTTTCCTCATACAATTGTTTCCATTTATTATGGGTTCAGCTAGAATGTGTTGGTTAGCATCCAGTGACTGCCAGTGTAGAGGCAGTGGCCAATGCTGCAGGAGTCAATTTCAGCTGGATTTTTACACTATATTGATTCAGCAAATAGATTTGCATCAATAAAGGGTGAAGAAGATGGTGAGGTTGGACAGAGGTCCAAGGTATATGTTAAAGAGTTGTGGGGCAATGTTTAAGCCATATGGGGCAAGGGTTGTGAAGGAGAATATTGCAAAACTAAAGGGAGAGAGTGAGGTGATGAAAAAGTGAGATAAAATGCAATACAGTGCAAAACAGCTTCAAATATTCCCATGTTATCAAGTCTGTAAAACAGTGCAGAATGATGCACAGTGTTAAAAGCAGAGGAGCAGTCTAGAAGCAGCAGTGCAGCGACTACTTCCGGAGCCACTATTGTTTTCATATCATTCCATGTGGCAATAAAAGCGGCTTATGTTGCACAACCTGAGTGTAACCTGATCTGAAAATCAAAGAGAATATTTTTCTGTACCCAAATGCCAATAATTGGTTTGGAGGCAGATCCTTCAATTAGTTTGGCTAAGAACAGGCAAAAATATGAGTGCCAGGCATGAGTCTGCTTGTGAACCTGTTGACCTCAAGCCCATATGAGGGCCATGACATCCTTAGTAGACAGAACACTGGAGGAGAGCAATTTAGGTTCAACCTGTAGTGATACGTCATCACGTATGTGGATTTCATTGTTTTTTTTCCTCTCTGGCTTAAGAATAGGGTACTTTTCGATATTTATAGCTTTTGAAATGAAGTGATGCAATGAGTAAGCACAATGCTACACGTATGTTACATTTTGCTTTCAACCAATGATTAAAATAACTATAGTGTTAGTTGTATCATGTTGAATAGCTCTGCCCTTATAGCACAACGTCTCCCAGCTAATGCTAATTGAGAATTTAATTGGGCCACTATTTAGACACGAGGTTTTAGAAGTGATTTTATTGAGGTATTGTATTGTACTTAGTTAACAGAAGGAATAATTGGTTATTGTACATCTTGGACAATTGATATTGATCCACTTAAATAAAATTGTTTCCTAGAAGGGGCCGTTATTGAAACAGTTCCTTCTTTATTATTCTCATCACTATTGGAGCATTAGACCGTCCTTGCATCATGCAAGGTCAATACAAAGGCTTCAGTAATATTTACAAAGTGACACAAGGGGCGATTCCTGCCACTTTATGTGGCTTTTTAAAGAAATGTAATGCAACACAGCGCTTTTGCTGTCTAATGCTGCATTTAAAGCTGTGATGCACTCCATGGGTGGATCATGGGCAATCCCATTCATCCAACCATAGATTTGTTGCATTCTAGGATTTAGTAAATCTAGTAAATCTGGGAATGTGTCAAAATGCTTCACTTTCTCCTGTGAGGCGTTAGTGTCGTTATTTCTCCTTGCTACTTTCTCTTTCTATGCTTGATGCATTCCACAGAAAGAGGAAAACCACTCTAGCGATTGTGAAATGACTCCTTCTTACACAAAAACAATCGAGCCCATAACACAGATACCTTGGTACTACGGTGCAAAAGTACCTGCATTGGTGCTAGGCAGCACAGAGTGCGTCAGAGCAAGGAGAGAGCAGAAATGCTCCATATATTTGTAAATATGGAGCATTTCTGCATTCTGTGGTGTCAGTAGTCATAAATTGTTACATAAATTATAAAATACAGTTACAATGCAAATGCATAATCCAGATGAATGTACTTTGTTTTGCACTGTTCAAAATAGTTTTGTTATTGCTCTTTGATGGTCGAGTTCCATCAGGCTTCCTTAGAGCTACACCTTAGGGTGAACTTAAATATAATGAACAGGAATTCAGTATTTGATAATTTGGTACCTTAACAATAATAATGACATTTGCACTATCATCAGATGATGACAATAACATTTTTTAATTCTTTTTTATTGAAGAAATATGCTTGTACAGTAAGAAATCAAGGGTCAACACGGTATCAGTAAGGCACATAGAACACAATTGTGTGCAAATAGTGGAAAGAGAAACAAACAAATAAAACCCAGTATATCAGGACTTTAAACAGGAAGAGCTGTGACATCAGCAACAGTATTTTGCAGTTCCACTGTGGGAGAAACACAAAGTCCATCCCTAGCAACATTCCATTTTGCCCATTTATTTCTTCGGGCACCCCCAATGTTTAAACACGTCTTTTTCTGCAAGCATGGCTCAGTCCATATCTTTTGCCCACTTTGCATAACTCGGAAGGATATCCGACCCCCATGCCTGAGCAATGCTTCTATTTGTCAGAGCAAACCCCAGCGATGCCCATGAACGTTCGGTATGGGTCAGAACTGTGGCTTACCATGCATCCAATAAACAGATCTGTGGGGACAGTGTGATGGCCTTCCCTCCCACCTTTACCAACTCTGAAACTATTTTCGCCTTATAAGGGTGTAACCGCGGGCAGTCCCATATCGCATTGAAAAAGGTGCCTACCGATGAGCACCCACTTACGCAATAAGGGTCTGTCCGACGGCCCATCTTAACTAGTGTGTGTGTAGGTAAATAGGAGCAGTGTAGGAGCTTAAGTTGGACCAGTCGAAGGTGCATGGGGATGGCGACCAGTCGAGGAGAGGACTGGGCTTCCTGCCAGTCATCGTCCTCTAGATAGCCTACGTCCGTTTCCCATTGTTGACGAAGTTTACCGAGTAGATCAGGCTGATTATTCATGAGCATACGGTAAGTGAGTGATATTTCCCTTTCGGGCATGGGGTAAGTCAGAAGTCTGTCCTCCAGTGGGGAGGCAATTTCAACTTTTTAATGTCAAAGCTCCAGCAAGTGTAATTTCCTAGCTTTCGTAATTTAGCGTTACCTCCAAGACAGTGGCCAGATAACAACACATGTATAACTGCTCTAATTCATGCTCTTGGTGGTAAGTAAGGCTGTGCCTGGTGCAAACATCTTGCACCACCATATTATGAAATCATGTCTGTGTAAGTGGTAATGTGTGACCAGAATGTTTGTGCCTTTGCTTTGTGTTGCATTTTCTTGTGATGGTGATATGCTGTGTTTCTTGTGCTGCATGTGAGATTGTGTGGTATTTGTGTTGGACTACACCTGTCTGTACCTTTGCATTAATTTTTTACTTTCAAAAATTATTTATTAAAATAAAATAAATATTACAAAAATTACAACATCCCAAAAGTGCCAACAATAGATACAAACAAAATTGAAGAAGAATTCATAAACATTATGCAAGGATAGCATGGAATTCCAGAGAAATACAAATATAATTTCATAATAATTTTCTTTTTTTAAGAAGATTAAAAGGAGACGGTAAATAAAAGAAAGAGTGGGGGATAGAAAAGCCTCTCATGAATGAATAGGAAAATTAAGATATGAAAATGAAAATCAGCATAATAAATTAATGTTGCATTACTCAGATAGATGATATAGACAAAATATAGCATATGACAATATAAATATATATCACAGAGTGGCTAGCTATTCTGTAGTTATAGTTAGGATTTTGAGAAGTAGTAAATCCTCTAATTTTTACTTGCTAATCACTTTGTCACCTATTGATGAATCTCAAGGAAACCTTGCAGACCTATTCGTTTTTCTACATTAGTCAATGATGCAACATTTTGTGGTGATTGGTTAAGGGGGTGCAATGAAAAAAGGGGTATCTCAATGACACATTTGGTACCCAGTGCATTTTCCATACCTTTTTTAAACAGAGGTAGTGACAAAATGACTGAACAGATTTATATACCTTTTGGCAGGAATCTAGATAATGGTGTTGAAAGGGTCCTTTGTGTTATTTGATCTGAGTTTATTCACTTGTTTGTAATTATTGAGGGACACAATCTTAGTTCTATATTGGGCAATGGCATGCCCTGGTACCTCAGCAACATACCACGGTACATGACGATGGCAAAACACAAAAATATTGGTTAATGCAAATTCTTGCAAAATAAAAGCTCAGCCATTTTGTTTAGACCACAATTTTTCTTTGTTCTGCGTTTTCACCCCAAAACAGCCTGTTTCTCTTTTTGTAATATATAGGAAGAAATTAGGCAGTTTAGAAAAATCTGTAAAGTTAGAGAAAAGTATTTTCATTCATTTATATATTTCTTCAAAAGCTTACGATGTACGGTGGTACTTTCTTGAAAGTATCTACACAGTACTGCGATACTTATTGCAATTTAAAAGAAAATAATATGACAAAATAAAATGAAACATAAAATAGGGTGACTCTTAAAAGGGAAAAATAATAGTCCAAGAATGTGTGCTCACGGGGGCCTTGCCCTGGTGGCACACTGGTAATCAAACGAACAGTGTGGGGTGGAAATTGATTAGTTTGTGATTTGGGGTCGTATTGTTGAGTTTTGAAAAAGGTACATTATTATATATAAAACACATTGAGTAATGTTATTTTTACACGTTATTTAGGTTGTTATATTGTAAACAAGGTTATTTATGGATTGTTACATATGTTTAATTTAGGATACATGAAGTAATGGTGTTTTTTCAATTAACGCAGTTACCCCTGAAGAAGGGCTCATGAAGCCCGAAATGCATTGGGTGGAAATAAAGGAGACTGCTTCAGATGAATCATGCATGAAAATTAGAAGTTTAAAAACAGCATGACATCCTACATGTGGAGGTAAGAAAAAAGAGTACATGTAACAGAGGAATAAAGTGTTGAATTTAATGGAGATAAGTGAATGTTGATTATGAGCACTAATGTGAACTCACTTCTCACTGTGCAGCTGGATTTGGAGTGAAATATCGCTCCACACTGTTCGTTTGATCACCAGTGTGACACCGGGGCAAGTCACTCATCCAGTGAGCACGCATTCTTTGACTATTATTATGGTTACATGGTTAAATGGAACAGCAGGTGCGCATTTTACCACCTTTGAAGTGTCATTGTTCAGAAACAGAGACATTAAGTTTGAAAATTGTCACCTTCATTGAATTTTCCAATCTATCTCCAGTTAAGTGTCCTATATCATTGCCACCACAGTGGATAACCATAAAGTGGGGATTGTCACAATTACTAACAGAGGAAAGCTCTTTCACCAATCCAAGTTAGTTTAGCTCCTTTCAAACTTAAATCTTTTTTAACCCCTAATATATCAACATGCTGTCTGACCCAAAAATAGAACTGTGTCCAACAAACCATGCCCTAACCCTCTTGCACATACACTGACATACAGAATAAGGAACACAGAGGCAGTCAAACAAATATATAAATATGTAAATGATTACTCATTAGGAAACCACATCATACCAACAACGTAATTGTCAAAGGAGGACATGCCCTTGTGAATTCCCATAGAAGCCCAGGTCCTGATGTTAATCTGGGCTTCTATGGGAATTCACAAGGACAGATTATCAAGCCCATTATCACCGCTTTAGCGGCAGTTTCCTGCCGATAAAAGCGGCAATATAGTATCGCCCTTGCTTGATAATATGGCCCTTGGAGATGTACGTCAAGCACTGAACCATACTTTCATGAAGAGAGTTACCATCAACAGAATAGTTGTGTGCTCTCAGCACACATGAAGGGAAGTGTTAAAACGTCTTACATGGAGATATATAGGGTGAAGAATAAAACCAAGTTAAACCGCCATGTCATCAGCACTAGTCTCCCACTGGTGAGGGATACTGATGCTGACTGACTGGCCATACTGTGGCAGGGCATTGGGCGCATTGTGGGGCCCATGGGGTTATGCGGCCCTGAGAGAGGATCAACGGCCTGTCCTGTGATGGTGGCGGTGCTTGGGCTCTCTAATGATCTGCTGTGGAGCCGGCTGCATCAAGGCTCGCTGTGAGTTCTGACCATGTGGGGCCCTCAGCGCCTACCTTTAAGCCTCTGGATTTGATTTATAACTGTGCTCCCACCACACACTGTGTTCCATTAATGTCACTTCTCGCTGGTAGGCCCATTAGACTCACAACTGCACAATCTCCTGACTGCTTCTTGCCATGCCTGTGGGGACGCTGTGGGCCCTCTATCCCAGCACATGGTGAGGCCCTCTGCGCTTGGAGTGCACCTCTTCCCTTGCTGATCTGTTGCTTTGGGTATCCCCAGCTAACTCAGCACTTGCTCATCTGATACAAACCCCTCTCGTGGCAGTGCTCTTTCATCTCACCATGGGGAAACAGGCTAAGCTACACTATGAAAACAAGATGGTGGCAGGTAAATCTACACTGGGCTCAGTCAATGAGGGCAAATCTACAGAGGGCCCCAACAGAGGCTGAGGTAATATCCTCCTGCAGAAACTGTACATCAGGCTGCAGTCAATTGGCAGGAACATTGACTCCTTAGCCTCCAGACTAGACAGACTTATAAGAATACTGTACAGGCAGACTAAGTGGCTGGACAGTGCAGAGTGTGCCATTTCTGATCTGGAGGACAACAAGGGCACACACACTGATCAGTTGAATAAAAGGGAGATGTTGCTGTCACAAGTGGCGGCAAAAAATGAAGATTTGGCACCAAGCTTGCATCGCAACAATACATGGATTTATGAGATCACTGAAACTAAGACCATGGGTCGTCATGTGGAGCAGCTGCTTGTTGAGCTCTTTGGTGTGGAAAAACCTCCTCAACTGTTGGAAAATTGTCCTCTCTGAAGGGCCACCCCAAACATTTTGCCTTCCTCTTCCTCTTTGTTTTCCTAAAAATCTTTGGTTGGCCGTGGGACTCTGAGCACATTACCACAGCTGACTAGTGCTAAAGTAAAATTTATAGTTATAGTTAGCTGAACTACGATAATGGCAGAATTTCTCTGGTTTTGTACAAGTGAAATGTCCCATTAACTATAACGTCCCTGAAACCTATGGTTTTTTCAGTGAATTTCTAAGGGTTTTTAAATGCTAATTTCTACTATAACGTGCCTGAAACCTGTGGTTTTTTCAGTGAATTTCGAAGGGTTTTTAAATGCTAATTTCTACTATGACATGCCTGAAACCTATGGTTTTTTCAGTGAATTTCAAAGGTTTTTTTAAATACTAATTTCTAACTATAATGTCCCTGAAACCTATGATTTTTTCAGTGAATTTCTATGGGTTTTTAAATGCTAATTTCTACTATAACGTGCCTGAAACCTATGTTTTTTTCAGTGAATTTCAAAGGTTTTTTAAATGCTAATTTCTAACTATAATGTCCCTGAAACCTATGGTTTTTTCAGTGAATTTCAAAGGTTTTTTAAATGCTAATTTCTAACTATAACATAGCAGTCTCATTTTCAGAGTGGTGGAGAAAGGTGTGCGTTGCCTCCAAACACCTTTTAACAATCCCACTGTGTGGGATTTACTGGAGGTAACAGCAGGGGTAGTTAGCCCCCAATATCAACCTAGGGGGCCAACTACCCCTTTTATTACCTCCAGTAGGTACCACACAGCAAGATTGCTAACTTGGTATTTCAGGCCCGCCCTCTCCCTGCACCACTTTGTAAACGCACCCCCAGGTGCGTTGTAAATTAAGGGATTAACTAGCACATGCATCAACGTAGGTGTTTAAGATTCCTTAATTGCGATTATTAAGGAATCCCAATTAAGGAATCGCAAAAGCCTATGCATGCAGGAATCACTATAAAAATAGCGATTCCTACACATTGCTTAATTGCAACTCGCAAATTGCGAGTCGCAATTAAGGAATGTCGTCCCATTCATTCCTATGGGCTTCCAGGCCCATAGAAATGAATTGGAGATTGCTTGAGCAATTTGCGAGTACCAGTAGGTACTCGCAAATTGCTCATGCAAATTCAAGGGTGCAAAGCTGTCAAAATGACACCCTGTTGCACCCTTGAAATTGATCTGTGCACATACGTAGCACACACAGATGCCCTAAGGGCATCTGTGGGCGCAACATGAAACTTTGAAAAATGCACAAAAGTGCATTTTTCAGAGTTTTTGCAAATTACCATGAAGTTCAACTTCATGGTAATTTGTTCCCCCTATTAGCGAAATCCCATTTTTTTTACTTTAATGCATTGCATTTAAGGAATCTCAATTTGCAATTCCTTAAATGCAATGGCAATTTAAGTAATCACAATTTAGAGATTCCTTAAACTGCGAATTTTGCATTTGGGATGATGTATCCCAAATGCAAAAACACCGGACGCAAAGGGGCAGATTCTGAGAATCGGCCCGTTTGCGACCGGTTTGTGCTTTGATGCATGTGGGCCTAAGTCCCCTTGAATTCTGAGGGTCCCTGGGGGCCAACTAGCCCACCAGGTACCTTCAGTAGGCGCCACAGAGCTGCATTGCAGAGAGGTGTTCCGAGGCCATGACCCTTTTAACACCATGCTGCAAATGCGGCTTCTGGCGCACTGCTGCTCAAAGGATGAAGTCCACTTGTGTCCTGAGATCCTCAGGACACAAGAGGACCACATCGCCCCACGCCCAATTATGGCCCCGGGGACCCCACCCGCAGGGCCTGGCCTCTCCGTTGGGGACCGCGGGGGGAGCCCCAATGCCCCCACACATTCATTTTTTAAGACGCCCCGGGGAGGTGGCGTTCCCCGGGGCTGCAAAGGCCCCGCTGGCCCCCACTATTTCATTTTAGCACTGCCTCCAAGACCTGGCCCACCGGGGGCCCTCATTAAAATGAAGCGCGGGAGCCTGCGCTTCATTTTTTAAATATTTTTGGTGGGATTCAAGACTCCAACGCAAATTCTGGTGTTTAAAAAAAATGAGTTTTTTTTGGCCCATGCAGGCCTAGGGGGTCCGGGTGTTTCTACCCTGCCCACTTTTCTTCTTTTTTAACCTTTTTCTCAAAGTTTTCTTGTGACTTGGATCTACCGATTGCAATTGGGGGCCCGTTGTGGGCCTCCAGGATATTGGGGGGTGGGGGTGCACATGGCATTTGCATGCACAACTTGGCAGGCACTGCACGGTGCCTGCCACGTTGTGCATGCAAATGCACAAGGTGCATCCATAGCATTGTGTATAGCAGTGCTGTGAGCACCGCCAGCCACAATGTTGTGGATGGGACATGCCACCGCCACCATGGAAGTGGCATCCTGATTGCCGATGCTCCACTGGCGGCTAGTCCCGGCACCGCTAGGGTGGTGGGCGAACAAAAGTCAGCCCGCCAGCCAAATAGGCCCTTTGCGTCTTTTGTACGGGACACTCAGGATTTCCTGAGACTTATCGAGGGTATTGTTTGGGAACCAGATATGCTCCTTATAACCCTAGACATCACCAGTTTATATACATGTATTAATCATCAAGATGGGATTACAGCTGTGAAATGGTTTCTCAACAAAAGATCTCTGAAGTTCCAGAAACACAATTTAATGTTTGAACATATGATCACCTTCTGCTTGAACAATAATATTTTCTTGTTTGCAGGACAATTGTATAAGCAGCAACGCTGGACCGCTATGGGCACGTGCTTCGACCCCAGCTACACAAATCTTTTTGAGGGCTGGTGGGAGAAGCACGTGGTCTGGTGAGAAATCCCATGAACAATGGATTGACAAAATAGATACATAGATGATCTCTTTGTTGTTTGGCGCGGCAGTCACTCCTCGGCTGAGGAGAACATTGCCTCTCTGAACAGCAATGACTTATATCTGAGGTTTATACTGCTTCTATTTCCTCCTTACTGATACGCATTTGCCCATTCAGGGCTTAATAATTGATACTAGGGAGTTATATTGTGAATAATATATGTAAATACAATCACATAAGCACTTGTTTTTCCGCAATTATCATATATAATGTATGCTGGTTAGAATAATGGACCTTATAGTGTCCACAAGTGTTTTATCATTGATTTCTATTCCCCACAAATATCGTCTTTTTAATGTAATTTTATATTGCACTATTGTACTTTACACTTAGGTGATTGCACAATCAAATGTAGAAAATATGTTCACAGATGGCCACCATGAAATTTGCCAACAATTTTTTGTAAGTCCATCTTTGATCTCCATAAAATACACATGATGTATTTTTATTTTAAATACTGCCATTTTTCCACTGAGAAACTGACATTGAAAAAGCTGCAAGGCGAACCACGTTTGTCAGTGCAGGGGGGTCTGCACAATAAAGCACTTTGCTTCAATTTACTCTTGTGTGCCCATGAAGAAGGGACTTGGTTGTCCTGAAACGCGTCGGCAAATGAAATAAAAGAATTGGAAGTTACCTGATGTGCTGATGTTTATGCCGGAGGGCGCAGAGTGACGTTGTGTGCTTTTCTCAAAGCTGAAGGGTGTTTTGTTCATCCATAGACTTGCACAACTGGTCCTTGTCATGGAGAAGAGGCACCATCTCGCAACCATAGAGAGGCTGGGGGAAGAACTAATCTTCACTGTTTCAGCACTTCGCTCTGCATGCAACAAAAGCGGCACGTCAGTGGATTCCATATCCACTAAGGAATGTAATGCTGGTAATAATAGGAACTTTGACTGAACTTACTAAAAGTTATCACACATTTAACTTACAACAACGGTACTACATGTCCCAAAATACCGTGCTGCAACAAGTGATAGGAGGAGTTGCAGAAGGGACATGTGGGTAATTTAAACCGGCAAAAATCGTTGTGAGTATCAGTGAGGTTCCAACGCTGCCCATGAAGAAGGGGCTTGGTTGTCCTGAAACGGGTCGGCAAATGAAATAAAAGAATTGGAAGTTACCTGATGTGCTGATGTTTACGCCGGAGGGCGCAGAGTGAAGTTGTGTGCTTTTCTCAAAGTTGAAGGGAGTTTTGTTCATCCATATATATATGTATATATATATATATATATATGTTCCGTAACATTCTATTCCCAATAAGTTTGGAGCCGATTGACAAAAACGTATGGCCAGCTCCGGTCCGCTCCTATCCTGAAAGTTTCACGGTGATTCGTCAAGCGGGGGCCGAGAAAAAAGGGGGGTCCCAAAACGTGTTTTCCCCATGCAATTTCCCATAGGAACCTTTAATCGCAGCTACAGCCCGAACTGCTGAACGGAATTACACCAAATTTGGCAAAGAGGTAGTCCTTGGTTCACACTCGTGCCTTTTGGTTAAATGGTGTAAATCTGTTCAGTAGTTTTTTAGATATTAAAGGAAAAAAATACATATATATATGCGCGAAGCCTAACGACACATCTCATCGTGAGATCTGATTGGCTGTCAGCACTTCATCCAAGAAGTGTTGGCAGCCATCTTGGGACCAATATACATGATAGCACCTCATTAAAAAGCATTGCAGTTAATAGAAGGTTTTAAGACTTTAGTTACATTATAAATCATTTGTTGATGGTACCATACTCATTTTAGGAATTTTGGTGTGTTCTAAGGTGATTTTACCGTGTGAAAAAGCCTTCTGCTGGGATATCATGAATCATGTTTGAGAGAAAACTTCTCTCATGCTTTTCCCTCAGAGGTTTAGAAGGTGACCTATAAGCTAAACTGAGAGCATATTTTCTTTAACCCCTTCAGCGCGGGTGACAAAGCCAGCTCGTCATGGGCGTTACCTGCGCTGCGCGCATGACGAGCTGGCTTTGTCACAATCAAGCCATTTTTCGAATTTCAGCGCACAGCAGGTAAACGCGGTAGCGCGGAAGCGGTTAAATGCACATTATCTTTCTCAGTCATGTGAGAATAAAGTCTGACATTCTCAGTAAAACATGTACATCCAACAAGGGCAGAGACTGTCAGTTGATTCCCGTGTTGCCAGATTTTTTAAGCATTCTCTTGCCCAAAGCCAACCAAAAAGTAGCCCAAAGTAGCCCAAAATTGCTACTTTAAGGAAGAAGAGGCAGAGACAGTGTCGAGCAGGTGATGAATGCATTGTAATTGATGTTGCAGCAGGCTGCCAGGTAAATATTTGTCTAGTAAAGTGCTTTAACATACTATTTTGCTGGAGCGCTGTATATATATATTTATAATCTGGGAACTAGCACAAACCAAAATGTTACCGCACAGCGGGAAAAACTATAGCCCAATTGGGCGTGATCTAGTCCAATCTGGCAACAATGGATTCCTTTGTGCTCTACTGCAGCTTCCCAGAGTGTTCTAAAGAACAACTAGAGTGCTAACAGCCTTACTTATGACAAAAGTATATCACACCTGAAGCCATCTTGATTGGAATAAAGTGGTTACTCTTAAAACATTGTATTTAAAAAGGAATAACGTGAGGGGGTTCGTGTTGCCATAGAAAGTATGATTAGTGCTGCAGAAAGAAAAATTAGGGCACATTTTGAGTGACTTCTCAAATCCTCTTCTATTTCATTAAAAAAAATGACATGCAGACTGAAACATATTCTCTCAATACCAGCAGCAGACTTCCCTGGTGAGAAGTAGCTTTACTACAGTGATTTAATGAGCAACTAGAGTGAAAAACACTGAAAGTATTTTCTACTGAGGAGACTGTAGAAAATGAGGAAATTAGGAAACTTCAGAATAAATAAGTCTCCCAAGATGGCCACCACAGACCAAAGAGCCCAACTGTAGCACAAATATCACCCAGATGTAGCCCAAGTATAGCCCAATGACAGAATGTCCCAGAGTGTTCTAAAGAACAACTAGAGTGCTAACAGTCTTACTTATGACAAAAGTATGGCACACCTGAAGCCATCTTGATTGGAATACACCGGTAACACTTAAAACATTTAATATAACAAGGAAAAAAATAAGGGGATTTATTTTGTCATAGAAATTATGGTTAGTGCAGTGGAAAGAAAAATTAAGACATGTTTTAAGTGAGATCTCAATTATCTTCCTGTTATATTTCAACATGATCAGCCTGGCTGTTGATTCCTTTGTGTTCTACTGCATCTTCCCAGAGTGTTTTAAAGAACAACTGGAGCGCTAACAGTCTTACTAATGACAAAAATATGGCACACCTGAAGCCATCTTGATTGGAATACACTGGTAACACTTAAAACATGTAATTAAAAAAAGGAAATACATAAGGGGGTTTATTTTGTTATAGAAATTATGGTTAGTGCCGTAGAAAGAAAAATTAGGACATGTTTTAAGTGAGATCTCAAATATCTTCCTGTTATAATTCAACAGGAGGATCCTGGCAGTCGATTCCTTTGTGTTCTACTGCAGTTTCCCAGAGTGTTCTAAAGAACAACTAGAACGTTAACAGTCTTACTAATGACACAATTATGACACACATGAAGCCACCTTGATTGGAATAAACTGGTACCACTTAAAACATTTAATTTAAAAAGGAACAAAATGAGGGGGTTCATTTTGTCATAGGAATAATGGTTGGTGTTGTAGAAAGAAAAATGAGGGCATGTTTTAAGAGAGATCTCAAATCCTCTTCTATTTAATTTGAAAATTCTGACATTTAGACTGAACAATCACTTTCAATTCCAGCAGTAGAATTCCCGTTAACTCCCTGGTGAGCACTACCCCTTACACTACCCAAAGACCACTGCACTACCCTAAACCCTAAAACACTGCCGCCAGAATAACACCCTACACTACACAAACACCACTGCACTACCGTAAACCCTAAAACACTACCCCAGCAGGACCCCCTACACTACCCAAACACCACTACGCTACCCTAAACCCTAAAACACTACCCCAGCAAAACCCCCTACACTACCCAAACACCACTGTACTACCCTAAACCCTAAAACACTACCCCCAGCACGACCCGTACACTACACAAACACCACTGCATGACCTTAAAACACTACCCCCAGCACGACCCCCTACACAACCCAAACACCACTGCACTACCCTAAACCCTAAAACACTACCCCTACAGTACACAAACACCACTGCGCTTCCCTAAACCCTAAAACACTACCCCAGCAGGACCCCCTACACTACCCAAACACCACTGCGCTACCCTAAACCCTAAAACACTACCCCCAGCAAAACCCCCTACACTGCCCAAACACCACTGCGCTACCCTAAACCCTAAAACTCTACTCCCAGCATGACCCACTACACTACCCAAACACCCCTGGCTTTCCTAAACCCTAAACACTACACCAGCACAACCCCCTACACTACCCAAACACTTCTGCACAACCTTAAACCCTAAAATACTACTCAGCATGACCCCTACAGTACCCAAATGCCACTGCACTACCCTAAACCCTAAATCTACCCCAGCGCGACCCCCTACACTACCCCAACACCACTGCACTACCCTAAACCTTAAAACACAGCCCCCTACACTACACAAACACCACTGCACTACCCTTAACCCTAAAACACTACCCCCAGCACAACCCCCTACACTACCCTAACACCACTGTACTACCCTAAACCCTAAAACACTACCCCCAGCACAACCCCTACACTACAAAAACACCACTGCATGACCCTAAAACACTACCCGAGCACGAACCCCTTACACAACCCAAGCACCACTGCACTACCCTAAACCCTAAAACACGACCCCTACAGTACACAAACACCACTGCACTTCCCTAAACCCTAAAACACTATCCCCAGCACGAACCCCTACACTACCCAAACACCACTGTGCTACCCAAAACACTAAAACACTACCCCAGCACAACCCCCTACACTACCCAAACAACTCTGTACTACCCTAAGCCATAAAACATTGCCCCAGCACGGCTCCCTACACTACCCAAACACCACTGCGCTTTCCTAAACCCTAAACACTACCCCAGCATGACCCCCTACACTACCCAAACACCTCTGCACTACCCTAAACCCTAAAACGCTACCCCAGCAAGACCCCCTACACTACCCAAACACCTCTGCACTACCCTAAACCCTAGAACACTACCCCCAGCATGACCCGTAAACTACACAAACACCACTGCATGACCTTAAAACACTACCCCCAGCACAACCCCCTACACAACCCAAACACCACTGCACTACCCTAAACCCTAAAACACTACCCCTACAGTACACAAACACCACTGCGCTTCCCTAAACCCTAAAACACTACCCCCAGCATGACCCCCTACACTACCCAAACACCACTGCGCTACCCTAAACCTTAAAACACCACCCCCAGCAGGACCCCGTACACTACCCAACACCACTGCGCTACCCTAAAACTCTACTCCCCGCACGACCCACTACACTACCCAAACACCCCTGGCTTTCCTAAACCCTACACACTACACCAGCACGACCCCTACACTACCCAAACACCTCTGCACAACCTTAAACCCTAAAACACTACCCAGCATGACCCCCTACAGTACCCAAATGCCACTGCACTACCCTAAACCCTAAATCTACCACATCGCGACCCCCTACAGTACCCTAACACGACTGCACTACCCTAAACCTTAAAACACAACCCCCTACACTACACAAACACCACTGCACTACCCTTAACCCTAAAACACTACCCCCAGCACGACCCCCTACACTACACAAACACCACTGCACTACCCTAAACCCTAAAACACTACCCCCTACACTACACAAACACCACTGCACTACCCTAAACCCTAAAACACTACCCCAGCATGCCCCCCTACACTACACAAACACCACTGTACAACCCTAAACCCTAAAACACTACCCCCAGCACAAACCCGCACACATCACCCAAACACCACTGCACTACCCTAAACCCTAAATATACCCCAGCACGATCCCCTGCACTACCCAAATACCACTGGACTACTCTAAACCCTAAAACACTACCCCCTACACTAGACAAACACCACTGCACTACCCTTAACCCTAAAACACTACCCCCAGCACGACCCCCTACACTACACAAATACCACTGCACTACCCTAAACCCTAAAACACTACACCAGCACAACCCCCTACATGATGAGGAGTTTATGCAGTGCCTTGTTTCGTATCCTCCTTTACAAAGCTATCTGTTTGCCGTTTCACGGTTTCTCTTTTAACATAGTTTGTTTCCATGCCTGTAGACTGAGGAAATGTATTTCACTAGAGCGATGTCACATAATTGGGCCCTGTATTCAGACCTATGAATGTGCCTCAGTCCTTTTTGTCACGGATATTTCAGCAGGCTGTTTGTGCAAATGTAGAAATTATTCAGAACATGCTAAGCAGTAGCACAGTTGAACTCTGATAGATCGCTCGCCACTTAAACGGTAAGGCAGGTGTAAAAAGGGGCGTGGCCTTGTACCACCTCTCTGCAACGCAGCTCTGTGGCGCACTGGAGGTACCAGGTGGGCTACTTGGAACCCAGGGACTCTAAAGATTCAAGGGGACTTAATCCCCCAACTTAAAACGCACCACGGGCGCGTTTGCACAGTGGTGAAGGAAGGGGGCTGGGCCTGACGTAACATGTGTGAAACACGCCCTGTGGCGCGTTTCAAGTTGTGGAATTCATTCCCCTTCAATCTTGAGGGCCCATTGGGGCCAACTAGCCCAGCAGGTACCTCCAGTAAGTGCCAAAGGCCTGCGTTGCATAGAGATGGTCCAGGCCATGCCCCTTTTTACACCTCTCTGCAACGCAGCTCTGTGGCACTTACTGGAGGTACCTGGTGAGCTAGTTGGACCCCAGGGACCCTCAGGATTCAAAGGGACTTAATCCCCCAACTTAAAACAAGCCACAGAGCGTGTTTTCACAGTGGTGAAGGGAGGGGGCGGGCCTGAGGTGATGTGTGCAAACACGCCCTGTGGTGCCTTTTAAGTTGGGGAATTAATCCCCCTTTAATCCTGAGGGCACCTGGGGGCCAACTAGCCCACCAGGTAACTCCAGTAAGTGCCAGAGGCCTGCTTTGAGGAGATGTCGTGCAGACCACGCCCCTTTTTACACCTCTGCAATGCGGCTCTGTGGCGCTTCCTGGAGGTACCTGGTTGGCTAGTTGGACCCCAGGGACTGTCAGGATTCAAGGGGTTTTAATCTCCCAACTTAAAACGGCCACAGGGCGTATTTGCACACATGTCACCTCAGGCCCCCCCTCCCTTCACCACTGTTCAAACGCGCCCCATAGAGCATTTTAAGAGGTAGTTTTAATCCTGCTGCCCTATCATGTACTAGAGTCTTACATTACAGAGGAGGTCATGCTAATCACAGGGGTTCCCCAACACATAGTGTTCCCTAGTGTATGTAGGTGTTTTCACTGTATTCTAGGTGTCTTTTAGCATACCACTAGCTCTAGGCCTGGTTAGTCAGAGTCAGTTACCACCAGTCCCCGTCTGAAAAAGTTGTGGGGAAGGGTGATTTTGTCACAAGGCCTCTTTCTGCTTCTCTCTTGGTTCTTTCTGCACATGTCTTGCTTCTTCCTGCACTTTTCTTCGTCTTTGTGGACTTCTGTTGCTTCTTTCTGCATTTCTTTTGCTTCTTTCTGTGTGTTTTTTCTTCTTTCTTCACATGTCCTACCTCTGTAGGCATCGTTAGAAACCAGCATTTGAAAAACCTTTGAAATTCACTGAAAAAACCATAGGTTTCAGGCATGTTACAGTTAGAACTTAGCATTTAAAAAACCTTAGAAAATCACAGAAAAAACATAGGGTTCAGGGGTGTTATAGTTAGCTGGACATTTCACTCATACAAAACCATAGAAATTCCTCCATTATAGTTAGTTCTGCTAACTATAACTCGCACCCCTGCAATGCCCTGTTGTATAGAATTTTAGGACCCTAGTGTAATTTTCCCGATTCATGCCCTTATATAGGTATAAATCACCCTAAACTTATATAGGCATAGAAATCATAACCATATTTAGACATAGCTCATGCAGTCCAAATACGGCATGGCTACTTCCACTAGTTCTGAAAATCCACAACGATTTCTTGGAAAACTCGCCTTCAGCAGTCAGTGGCTTCCCCTTGCTTGAATATTGATTTGTCCAAGAGCTCATGAAGTTTTCAAAGAACTGAGACTCTTTGATGACGTTATTATGTCCAACCTTACGTCAAACTTGGCACCTTCAAGGTATAAATATGCCCACACTTGCCCTAGCAAACACACAGTGGTTTGGAGCAGTTCGACTATCTACTTGCCCGACGCATCTGGCTGCAGCAAGTGCCGAAGGAAGCCGACCCTCCAGCAGACGCACTGAGAGAGACTCTGTCTTTTCTCTTGCCGAGAAATCCAGCTCTAGTGTTTCCAAGCTACCCCTGCGGGTTGTTGGGAAATCGAGTCCTGAGACAGAGAGATACCAGACCTCCTTCATTCTAAACGAAGGTACGGGAGCTGATTAGACCCTAAGAGAAATTTTGGATAGATTCTTGGCAAGAAGAATACTAAACCTATGCTACATCACACTTACTTCTTCCCTCATACTAGATCGAGGTTAGGTACATCGGGGTAGGTTTATTTTAGAAGCACCAGTTGAGTACTTTTGGTCTTTATTAATTCATGTATGTATTCTATGTTTGTTATAGCTTGGAAACCATACCATGCTTTTACAGTATTATGTTATAATACTCTTCTTGTTGTACGCATTATACTTTGCAGCCAGTATTTCGAATGTAGCAGTTCATTTCTTCTGCAAGAGAAAGAAGACTGTTCAATAATTACCTTTTTTTGAAAACACCCGTCTCTCTATTTCTCTGCACCTCTGGTGAAACGAAGCATGCACGATTGACTGAGTAAAATATCTATCTATTGTTTCCACGACTCTGAAGATACGTTTTATCCTGGGTAAACAAAGTTGTCATGTTTACGCGGTTGTCAGAAACGAATCCCTTCCTGTTTATTCAAGAACGTTTCTAGTGACCTCTGAGCTAGCTGGCAATCACAATGAAGTCTAATATATTCAATAGAGACCTAGTCGACCTCAATTCTACGTCTAAACTATAGGATATATTATTACAATGCGCAGAGCCTATTGGGAATATAGGAACTACACTACATGGCGCCCAACGTTTGTTAAGGCACTAATTTAACGCTAGATACTAGAGTAACTCAGTCGTGCTTTTCACAGAGACCCCTTTTTCCCATAAAATACTCCAATAGATGTCTGGAGTGGGTGAAAGGAGAAAAAATCCACCATAGCTGAGTAGGACGAAAAATCCTACGTATTAGTTTTTGGTTAATTCAATGTTGAAGGATACAGTGTTCCAAAATATTGTGCACCTTATCTTTGTTTCTTTGAAACTTGCTCTGCAAACTTTCATTAAACAATGCCGAATAATGGCGACAACAACGCAACCGTTGGAGCTGCAGCAGCCCAACCGGGTTTAGACGTTACAGAGTTAAATGAAGACGACGATGATGCTATAATCATCCCGGAAAACTTAAGGAAAACCAAAGCTATAAAGCTTATAGAAAATGGCCTATCGCCGAGAGGTGGTAGGGTAATATTTTTCATAGAGGCACATGAATATCGGCAGACAGATGTATTCGATTCATGAATTATCTTTCCGCAAGCAAATCCAACAACACATGTGTTCCACTTCTACAAGATAGAGGAAACTCCAGCAGAATACGCTCCTTTCGAGGACGTTGAAATTCCACTAACTTACCAAGAGCATCAGCTCTGGTTTAAAGGTGCCCTACAACATCAAAATCACATTCCAGGCTCGATCCTTTAGGTAGACCAGGAGCCACATGGCCGGTACTAGCCAGCTATACACCACATCCTGACATTGAACAGATGATGGGTCCGGAACTGTTAGCTCAGCTAAAACAATAAATTAAAATACATAGACAATCGGTACAATATGTCATGCGGACTCTAACAGTCCAACCTGCTTTAAGGATTCCACAGCACACCCCTCATCAGGGGAACACAAACAAAATTACACCACAGATTATACAATCAGTCATTGGTAAATTGCCCACAAAAAGGGAACAAATTCCATTCTGGTTAGCTAAAAAAATAACTCAAATAGAGGCAGTATTTCCCGATAGTACACCTCATGAGAAACACAGGATTCTAACAATCTGATTACCAATGGGGATAGCACCACACGTGGATGACTGTGACACTTGGGGTACAGTCTTTGCTTCAATCTACACAAAAACACATAGTGTTCCGTCTATAGCGGGAATACCAGACGTCCTGAAACAGATTCAAAATGAATACGGACCAGAAACTGCCTTGAATCTTGGTATGAAATTACAAAAAGATTACAAACAGGTCTCGGCTATATTATTAGCTAACATTAAAGGTGAAGCAGCATCCGTGGCAATCCGCCAAAATTTAAAAGAACTTGATGTAACTGAGCAACCGTATGAACTTGCCAGGAAAATAGAAAAATCCTATGAAGAACTAGGTTGAGAAGTTTGGGAGGGAAACCAGTAAAACCGGAACAAACAGAAAATCCTGAAAAAGTTTTATCAAAATCAATCTAACTACTCCTAAAAAGAAGTGGGAAAATACTAGACAGTCACTTCCTAAAGAGAAGCGTTCCCAATCAAGAGGTAGGTCTCCTCAAAGGGAGTCCTCTGAAAAGAGATATAACCTCAGAAATAGGGATAATTTGAGAAAACCTGATAGATATCAAGATACTGATACACGTTCCTCCCATTCCTTTCAGACTTCCTCGCAGAAATCCGAAAGAAGAGTACGATCAGAATACAAAGAAAAACGCATGAAGTCCAAAGACGATCCGCAGGTTCCAAAAAATAAGAAACAACAATTCACCAAGAAAAAGGTAGCAGGTCTAAAAATCAGACATGCCGAGGATCTTGAGGACACAACTCAAGAACGGGGAGTGGGCCCAGACAATGCTGGACAGCGCAGCAGAAGTTATCATAGCTCGCAGGCTCCTGAAGGATCATCTGGAGACAGTGGACTTGAATGAATGCATTCAAATTGAAACTGCTGACACCAGGGTTAGTGTACCCCATAAGTTACATGACGTAACGCTCAGGATGGAGGGGGACATAACTAAAACAATAAAAGCACTCTTTTGGGAGAAGCTCTCTAAGGGTATGACATTCTTCTAGCTGAAAAAGACTGGCCACCTCAATTTGTCAGGGTGTGCCCACATGGCAAAGACATCATTATGCCAGCCTTCTCGAATCATATTCCAATTCATAAATAATACACCTATGCCAGAAAATGGGCAGTTGCCCAGGCTCCAGCATTAAATAAAAATCATGTGGGATGGGATGAGGATTCTCCTCACCATAAAACCCAGTTAAAAAATCAACCAACTGCTCAGAGGCAGTATCCAGTTAAGCAGGAAGCTAAAAAACAGGTCAGGGAGGACTTAAATGAAACACGAAGAAGTCTGAGCAACACAATACAGAAGCCAACGACCACTGAAGAAAAACCACCTGTCCCAGCAAGACCTGTCTGGATTCCAAAGATTGGGGATCTAGTCAGGGAAAAGATTGCGGTCAAGAAGGAATTTGGGCCTTCTTACAGAAAACCAGTACCTGTCTTAGCAATCCATGAAAGAAGACCAGTTTTACTGCCGCCCCTTGCTGGAAGAAAGGAGAACAGAGGTGTGTCCATCGACCTGGTCAAACCATATCATGTGGACGATAATAAGTAGTAGGCCCAGTGGACTCCAAAGATGTAGCAGATGACAAAATCTTGCTACAATCGAAGAGGTTCAAACTGAGAGACTCATCACCTTTGAAGATTCAGCAGTGAGAAAAGAAGGACTATGTAACAACACCATGGAACTTGTGCCTCTTGAGACCCAAATAACAGTTCGTCAAGCACTCCTGCCTACAATGATATAGCATCTGACTATACTAATATGACTAGGGAACAAGCAGCTCCAGCGATTTCGAGTAATCCGGATGCAATACCAACAATTGACAGAACTGCCTGCGGCTATTTCATCAACTTTGATACATTTTCTGAGGATCCCAGTGAGCCCGAAACGACGCCAGCAAATAAAACTTTCAAAGAAAAAGTAACAGAACTTTTTCATCAACTTGAAAATACATATCTGGTTTCACCATGGATTGAATTTTGGATTGTGTTAGGTGTACTTTTATCCTACTTTGGCACATTCTAGTTTTAAGTTTGGGAAAACTGATAGATGGAAAATATAGTAAAATGGATACAGCAACTAAGAACATCAACTTGCTCCTGAAACCTCACAAATCATCTCATCGTAAGGAAAGAGACCTGTCATCAGTAAACATTCCAGCCGTTCCTATACCTGGTGGTATAGCATGGGACACAACTGATTATGACATTTATGGCCCAGTGGAGCTGTTGAAGATTCTACACCAATTTAAGGTTTCTTTGAGTGATTTTGTGTCACCCAGTACATTTTCTGATGATTGGGACTTTGAGACTCTTAATAACATGATGGCAGACTTAGAAATGTCAGCAAAATTTGAAAAACATGAATACTAAGACCGTTCATCAGACTATGAACAAATGCATTGTTTTAATCACTTTGGTCACCATTATTTACACAAATCTGCAAATCCTAGAAATGTTTTAACTTATAATCAATGGGAACATTGTTCAACGCCACCAAAGGGTAGCTCTAAAACATTTTATGAAAAATTACCATACATTTCAGGTTTCAATACCACAAATCCAGAAACATTTTTCTTTAGACATGTTAATAAGACAGGAATGGAAAGTATGATGACTAATACTAAACAAATTTATTCTGCAGCCTTTTATGCTCAATTGTCCACATTAGGTTTTGAATTTTGGAAAAACAACATTGAGATAAAAACTATCTGGGGCACAAAAGACTGGCAGGCGCCGGGTTTAGAAGCTTTATTTAGAGCCTACATCATCCCAGAACAAATGATTTTTTTAAATGACACTGTTCAACAGACATCTTGTCTTGGCCTTGCTAAGATAAAAGATTTAAACAAAACGTCCATACCTAAACCCACACCGGATAGTAATAGAACTACAGATGTGGAGGTAGACGTAAACTATATTTTACAACAGAACAGAACTAATCCTGATTGGAAAAAATGGTTAATCTGGTCCACAGACATGAATAACTGTCAAGATAGATTCCTGAACAAGACACAAGGGTTTACAGTAATTAGGCCAGATCCAAGATATGTCCAGAGACAACATCCAGGGATAATAACAACTTACAGTGTAGGAAAACTATGCCTTGAGCGGCTACAGAAATCCACACTTCCAGAAATAAAACAACTTTTAACTTTATTTAAAGATGGCATTGATTTAAGAGACTTCTTACTAGGACCTCGTAAACCACGTCATAAACGTTTCATATACGCCAGAATATACGCTGCTTATAATAAAGCATGGAAAGTCACGCAAATGTAAACTGCAGAACGAATACGAGAAATAGATCGTATTAATTTAGAGAAAGCTCTCTCTGTAGTTGACAATGGTTTAACAACTCTGTCATCCAGAATTTATTCTTTGGACAGCATTGTAGCCTCTGCAGTAGACATAATGGAACAGGACTTGCTCATGTTACAACATGGCCAGTCTCAATTGCGTTCTATAATGCTGCTAGGCTGGACGTTACAAAACCTTCGGTCAGGCTATGTGCCTTGGCGTCGAATCAACACCACATCATTGTTTACTGGATTTAACCTTACAGATAAACAAATCTCTTTGGCACAGAGGGCAGCAGACTATACGGTGCTGACAATAGAAAAACTGGATAGATTACCATTAACAGTTTCTGAGAAACCACCCGTTGAATGGATAATACATGGCACCATCACGATACCAGTGACGATTTTCCAGTTTCAGTATTGCTTAAAACACATACCAGCAGGTCTGTATGAAAGGTTGGGTAAAGAATACCTTAAGTCGACCTGTGATTTACCATACACACACAAATGTTGGAGTGGGGGAAATGAGGTATTTCTTAGTGGTAAAAACTGTAGAGAAACTCACTAAGCGGTACACTTTTGTGTCAAGGTATTAATTTACACGGAGCCTGCGAGGGTTCTTCAAATAACCTTTCTTGCCACCTGCAGGGTTCCCCGGCAGCAGTGATAGATCCAGTTTTTAGGCAGCTTTCCAATGGGAGCTACATAATGTTGAATGATCACAGCTGTTGTGGAATGATGCCAGGAATACCGTATCTAGTTAGTGTGTCAGCCAGGGGTACTTGTTGTATGAAAGTATTGTTTCCTAAAAGCAAGACAGACAGGGAGTCGCCGCTATGGCCTTCACTGAACATCTCTTCTATACGAATTGATACTTTAAGCAGACTGAAAGCCATTCTTTTACAAAAAACTGTGCCACTGACCTTGTCCAGAGAGACGTATGATCTGCAAGTTGCAAGGACTTCTGCAGAGATACATGCCCTTTTATCAACAAACTGCCCAATACATTTTGCAGAAATGTTAGGCCGTATCTTAAACATGTCTGATACCAGTGGTATTGTACATTTATTTAAGACGATTTTTTCGGGACTGTTAGCACCGTTTGAAGCAGTCCTAGGCATTTTTCCAAACTTCGTGCACTCTGTGTTCGGCGGCCTGCCTCTCGTCTTTGGACTCGTAGCAGGGATACTATTTTTATTTCTTCTTCTCCGATATGGCAAGTCCAGTCATTAGAGATACCCAGATTACCATGGAAAATGCTTTTCGGGCGATGCAGTATCGTGACCGAATAATACAGATTCTTGTCTTGGCTCGTTTAAGAGATCTGAATACCACATGGTTCATATCGTTCAGACCAATCTGGCAAGATTGCATCTTACCTGTTCTACGATGCCTGCTTTGTGGAGAGGAGTGCGTGTTAGGTGTCTGTCTGATTCTTCCATCAGCACTGCCAATGGATGTTGACGCTTTGCTTGGTTCGGTAACGGCTCATGCATTGTGTTGTCCTCAACGGCTACCAATCCTGATGACGGCATTCATTGAGGTCTCACCGACGATTCCAGCTGAGAGTGAGATACGTGGACCAACAGGCACACATGTATCATCTACTGCGAACATTGCTAATGCGGCTGACGCTGACGGCGATGCTTCTCATCTGTTTACAATTGATCTACTTAATGAAGTAGTCCAACTTTCACCTACTGTGGTAGACGATTTCTTTGCCAGCTTAGACAATTTAATGTTTTCTCCTGACACTGAGAATAACTTTTGAAATTTGCACACAGCGTTCTCTCAACTGAGATTTCGACCTTCATTTTTTTCAAAAACAAATCTTCTGACTTTGGCACAAAGTAATCTGCTTAAAGTAGAACTATTCTTAGAGAACAATAATTCTTTGAATACTTCCTAAAAACAATATTGACCTTATCTACAAACCAAAACAGTATGTACATATTCTGCTATGGGATGGTCTTGAACATTTTTTCTGTAACTAAGAGCCATTTCATGAATGTAATTTTGTGATTCATTCGGTTAGCATTACTAATATCATATTATATGCTTACAATGAAGTCATTGCTTTTAAATGCGTACTATACAAATGTTCATTTTATGTGTGGGTCCATTTTCAAATGCAACTTTTGTATTTTGGGGTGGGATAGTAAAACACATGCTTTAGATATGTTTTAGTGCTTATAATTTAGTAATGTCAAACATAATAAAGTGGAGTGGGTGTTGTATAGGATTTTAGGACCCCGGTGTAATTTTCCCGATTCATGCCCTTATATAGGTATAAATCACCCTTTCCTTATATAGGCATAGAAATCATAACCATATTTAGACATAGCTCATGCAGTCCAAATACGGCATGGCTACTTCCACTAGTTCCGAAAATCCACAACGATTTCTTGGAAAACTCGTCTTCAGCAGTCAGGGACTACCCCTTGCTTGAATATTGATTTGTCTAAGAACTCATGGAGTTTTCAAAGAACTGAGACTCTTTGATGACGTTATTATGTCCAACCTTACGTCAAACTCGGCACCTTCAAGGTATAAATATGCTCACACTTGCCCTAGCAAACACACGGTGGTTTGGAGCAGTTCGACTATCTACTTGCCCGACGCATCTGGCTGCAGCAAATGCCGAAGGAAGCCGACCCTCCAGCAGACGCACTGAGAGAGACGCTGTCTTCTCTCTTGCCGAGAAATCCAGCTCCAGTGCTTCCAAGCTACCCTTGCGGGTTGTTGGTAAATCGAGTCCTGAGACAGAGAGATACCAGACCGCCTTCATTCTAAACCAAGATACGGAGCTGATTAGACCCTAAGAGAAATCTTGGATAGATTCTTGGCAAAAAGAATACTAAACCTATGCTACATCACACTTACTTCTTCCCTCGGACTCGACCTAGGTTAGGTACATCAGGTTAGGCGTATTTTAGAAGCACCAGTTGAGTACTTTTAATCTGTATTTATTCATGTATGTATTCTATGTATTTTATGGCTTAGAAACCATACCATGCTTTTACAGTATTATTTTATAATACTCTTCTTGCTGTACGCATTATACTTTGCAGCCAGTATTTCGATTGTAGCAGTTCATTTCTTCTGCATGAGAAAGAAGACTGTTCAATAAATACCTTTTATTGAAAATGCCCGTCTCTCTATTTCTCTGCACCTCTGGTGAAACGAAGCATGCACGACTGACTGAGTAAAATATCTATCTATTGTTTCCATGACTCTGAAGATACGTTTTGTCTTGGGGAAACTAAATTGTCATGTTTACACCGTTGTCAGAAACTAATCCCTTCTTGTTTACTCGAGAAAGTTTCTAGTGACCTCTGAGCTAGCTGGCACTCACAATTAAGTCTAATATATTCAATAGAGACCTAGTCGACCTCAGTCCTACGTCTAATCTATAGGATATATTATTCCAATGCTCAGAGCCTATTGGGAATATAGGAACTACACTACAGCACTGCTGATGACGTCACATATTACATCGCTCATGACATGGTCAGAGACATCACTGATGACATCACTGACGACATCACTGATGACATCATCCATGTGATAAATTGATGCATCTTCTCACACCCTAATATAACCTTTGATACACCCACTCTAAATTACAGACTGCCATTCTCAAAACCATAGACACTCCAACAGCAATAACTACATATACACTCACTGATTCTTAGGTTTAAACACACATCCACTCACTCACCTGTACAGTCACTCGTACTTATGGTGACTCAGTACAGGACTTTCATATTCACTCATACACCTATATAACCACTCACACACCACCACTCATCCATAGAGGTACTCACACACCTAGTCAGTCATGCAAATAATTAATCACACTGCCATTTACTCACCTATGCAGTTATACACACTCCAGTTCAAATACTCATACAACTACTAGCACATTCTTACGCTCTTATACAATTACTGATACAAGCACACACCCATCCATACAGCCACTCTCAGAATCACACACTCAGACTTATAGCCTATTATATACTCCAACACACATATATACTGCCTTTCACATGTGTAGTTACTCACACATGAACCACTGAGAGATACATTCACTCACTAACGCGGCCATACACAGTCACCCACCCATACAGTCCATCACAGATGCACTTGTGAAACCATGCACCCAGTGAATCACCCACTCACACATCTATGCACAGAGTCACACACACCCCACCAACATAAACACTCAGGCACCCATACAGATACTCAGACAACTAATCAATAACACATATAGACACTCATGTAGAAATTTGCAAACCCATGTAGCCGGTTACACACCAACAGACAGACGAATACAGACATTCACACAGTTTAGTCACTAACCCATGCATTCAGTAAGATATGTTTAATCACTCATGTTGGACAGGCCCCATGAAGGGCTCGCTCCCTCCCCGCATGACAGGGCCCTGGTACCGGCCTTCCAGGTACTACCCGCAGAAGCAACCCCCAACCCGTCCCCCATGGGACGTCTGCTCCTGGGAATCCCTGTGTCCCTGGCCTGGGCCACCGTCAGCACCCTTGCCCGGGCCAGCCGCCATCTTAGACACTGCACCACGAGGCCGCGTGGCCTCAGCTCGACCCCAACCCCGGGCCTGGCCAGGCCCCGACATCCCGGCACCACCATCCACCCAGGAGGTGAACGGACCACTTGGCCGGTCAATGGGAGTAAGAAGTGTCGATGGCTCTCTCCCGCCAGGTGCCGATCACCCCCAGCCTCCCCGGGCGCTGGCTCCACCCCCCTGCTGGGTGTCTGGACTCCCTCATCCCGGACCTCCCGACCTCCAAGAGCGAGGGTCCGGACATCAAAGAGTGCCAGACCTATAACTGAGGCAGCCCCAGAACAGGAAGGCAGTTGTATCCTGGAGTCAAGAGACACAGCGACGAACTCATCCTTGACGGACTGCTGGCGCTGCCGCAGCCCTGCCTTGCGAACTATTGTCCTGCCTGCTGGCGCTGCCGCGGCCTTCTGCAACCTTCATCCTAGTGGGACCTGCTGGCGCTGCCGCGGCCCGTTGTAACCTTCATCCTCGTGGGACCTGCTGGCGCTGCCGCGGCCCGTTGCAACCTTCATCCTCGTGGGACCTGCTGGCGCTGCCGCGGCCCGTTGCCACCTACGACCTCTTCGGGACCTGCTGGCGCTGCCGCGGTCTGACCCGTCCGAACACCGAGCTCGAGGATTGTGAGCTATCACTGTTCCACCGCCGTACCTACGGGTACCAAGACTGTCCCGCTACCCCCTTCCCTAATAGAGACTAGAAGTGAGAGGATCATCGTGTCCTGATCTCATTGTATCGTACTACCTTACTTCAAGAACTGCCTATAAAAGGTGTTAATCTGATCTTCGTGTGGTGTCCATCTGTGGGGGGGAAGTTACTTGTCTGTACGATCGCTGGGGACGGCCCTCACCGGAGGCCTCTCCCCTTGTGCTCGGCCGACCCTCCAGGTCCCCGTCTAACAACTCACTTATAGAGTCAGTCACACACCTACTAAATCATCCATTCAGACACTTATGCACCCACTCATTCTTCAATATGGCTTTCCCTATATATATTAAACATATTTAAACTATACAGAAACACACAGTCACTGGATGATGTCATCAGTGATGGCATCAGTGATGTCATTTGAGATGTCATTAGTGATGGCATCAGTGATGTCACTGACCATGTCAGGAGTAATGTAATATGTGACGTCAACTGCAGTGCATTGCAGGGGCGTGAGTTATAGTTAGCAGAACTAATTATAACAGAGTAGTTTCTAAGGTTTCGTATGAGTGAAATGTCCAGCTAACTATAACGTGTCTGAAACCTATGTTTTTTTCAGTGAATATATATATATATCCATTCACAAAACGCCTAATGTGGAGACGCCACTAGACTCAGGGTTAAAAGCCTTTAATGTGAGGTAATTCAGATCAGTAACAGCGACAGTTCAAAACCGATGCATCTGCACCCCAATGCGTTTCAAGCACTCTTGTGCTCTTTATCATGGGCAGAAAAGACAAAACACACGGCTGCTGAAAGGACGCCTTGATAAGCTAAACAAGCCCCTCCCATATGGGCGTATCCCGAAGACATGCTGGTTCTTGATGTCCCTTCTTTGCTAATCACAGTGGATGCCGGTGTTCACCTCAATATTAAAAACAAAGTGTTCCCCCAGTGGATCGGGTAAGTGCTGTCAGTCTCACCATATGTTGTTATACTCCTCGCACTGGCCCCTCAGTCCCTTAGTGCTCGAAACTTTAAAGCACCCGGTCCGTGCAATTGTGGCAGGGCGTCTCCACGACCTAGGCCAGGCCACTTCAAATCCATTCAAAAAACGCCCAATGTGGAGATGCCACTAGACTCAGGGTTAAAAGCCTTTAATGTGAGGGAATTCAGATCGGTAACAGTAACAGTTCAAAACCGATGTATCTACAGCCCATGGGTTGGCCCATCGTGTCCTCCAGGGGCAGTGCGTTAGAGAACGTATCTAGATACTTTGATCATTTTCTGAAAGATCAAGTGATTCTCTTACAATCCTTTGTGAAGGACACTAAGGGTTTTCTTATCAAAATCCAAGGGGGGAAGTGGCAGAAAGACATTCTATTAATGACAATGGATGTGAGCTCATTATATACTATCATTGAGCATGAACTGGGCCTTTCCGCCTGCAAAAAATATCTTTTCGAAAGACCCGTTAAACATCTTGAACACACTGACATGATCATTGAAATGATCAGGTTTTGTCTCAACATTAACTTTTTTCTTTTCTATGGCGAAATATACAGACAGATCCTCAGTACCGGCATGGGGACTTGTTTGCTCCTAGTTTTGCAAACTTTTTCCTAGGGGCTTGGGAAGAGGAGATAAGAAAAGACACTGGGTTCAGTGACAATTTTGGTAGGGATATTCTATGGTTGAGGTACATAGATGACTTCTTCTTGATTTCAAAGGGGTCAACTGGTGAAGCAACTGATTTTATACAAAGATTTACCCATAACAAGTACAATCTGGTACTTACCAGCAATATCAGTGACAAAGCAGTTGAATTCCTCGATATCAAAGTGGAAATCAAAAACTATTCCATACACACAAGTCTGTTCAGGAAATCTACAGCTGGGAACAGCTTGCTCCACGCCATGAGCAGTCATCCTGATAGACTCAAGTGGAGTATTCCCTGTGGGGAACTCCTGAGAGCCAAGCGGAATTGCAGCTCAGAGGAATCCTTTTTGTCCAAACAAAACATCATGCTCACGGGATTTGCTGAGAGAGGGTATCCTAGGAGGGTCCTCTGTAGGGCAGTAGAAAAGGTGAAAACAGTGAGCAGGGCTACCATCTTAGATAATAAAGGAAGCAGAGAAACCAAGAATGACACCGATGACATCGCAAGGGTCAATTTAACTCACAATGGCTGTTCCAAGGAAATTCAGAAAATCTTGGTCAGGAACTGGAACATGTTGGGGAAGGATCCCATTATTGGAACTACAGTCCCAGATAGACCACGTACCACCTACAGAAAGGGATGGAGTATGAGAGACATTTTGGTGCACAAGTGACATCACCACCATTGAGGACAGAGGTATCAACTTGCAAGGTTTTTTCCCATGCGGACACTGCAAAGCGTGTTGTGGTAGCCACATGAGAAAGGAGTTCCTCAACACCAATAACAATGTCTCGATACAAATCCGTCAATTCCTCACATGCAGCTCTTCTTTTGTAGTTTATGCATTAGAATGTCCATGCAATCGCTATATTGACAGTATCCCACACATGGCTAAAAAGCGGGTTTTGGAACACAGGGATCAACATTAACATATAGCCAGACATTTTGAGGCACATCATTAGTCAGATAGAGCCAATTGGCAATACTTCATCATTGAGCAAGTTGGAATTCAGCACAGAGGAGGTAATCGAGAACTGCAACTGAGGAAGCGAGTATCTAGGTATATCATTGAAATAGGAATACGCTATCCGAGAGGGCGTAACATTGATGAAGAAATCGCCATACATTTGTATGAGGAATAGTTCCTATATCTGCCTTATGGTGCCTGATACCGATTGACCATCAACGTCTATCTGAACTGTCTTTGAAGGATGAAACGATTTCACATCTCATGATTTTAATTTTCTAACTTTCTTCTTTCTTCAGTAGGAAAGGAAGGGACCAACTGGACGGGAATAGTAATTCTACATGGGTCCCTACCCTTTTCTTCGTGGCATAATTCTCCTGATGTTCCGGTCACCACAGCTAAGAAATGTTCTTCTTTTCTCCTTGTATTTGCGCATCCATTTGCATCACTTTTTTCACGTTTGCATTATACATTTAGATGTCTCTTTTTCATACACAGACATACCACTATACCTTTCTCCCACTTGGAGAAAGTATTTCATGTCTCCGATAACGCTGTCTTTTATTGATTACACGAACTATGTACTATAGTTCCACTACAGTACAAAAGTGGACAATATCATGCACGAACTGTGATTCTTAGTTTCAAGCCAAGACTAAGTACACTGGTAGTGCACCTATGAATTTGGTATGCCTGATCTATTGCCCCCTATTCTTGGGGCAAGTTATCGTGCATTAACTTAATTTTACACACTATTCCGATTCGGGAAAAAGCTCTCCGAATTGCGGTTCGGAGCGTTTTTCCCCATACGAGTCGTACCCGTAGGCGTCCCAGTACGAATCAGCAAGTACGATCACAATCTAAAGCGTCACTCCGTACGGCTCGTAAAAAACGCCGTACGAATCGAAAGTCCAAACGAATTGCAGTCGGCTGACGCTCGAGGCAACGTCCGAACGTAAAAAGAGCGCGTCTCCCGAACCAGGAAGTACGATCCGTGTAGCACACACTCCGTACGGCTCTTTATCTACGATAGCTCAAAACTACCGTAAAACCACACTCCGACACGAACCGCACCCCGGTACGCGACAAGCAGGACATGAACGCCATCGTCCGTCTCATCCCTATCCTGTACGGCCACCACCTCGTACTTAGAAACCGACGACGGCGCAGAAGGTGAGTACAACGAAGTCCAACATACCTGTACGTGTTGCCACACGCGCACATCTCCATTGCACGACTGTAATGTCTGGGTACGTTGGTCCACACACTCCCACACTTCACCAGTGTAATACGGAGACGTACCGCACCTACGTCATCGAAGTACGTCACCGCACTTCACCACTGTAATAAGCAGGACAAGCAGGACATGAACGCCATCGTCCGTCTCATCCCAATCCTGTACGGCCACCACCTCGTACTTAGAAACCGACGACGGCGCAGAAGGTGAGTACAACGAAGTCCAACATACCTGTACGTGTTGCCACACGCGCACATCTCCATTGCACGACTGTAATGTCTGGGTACGTTGGTCCACACACTCCCACACTTCACCAGTGTAATACGGAGACGTACCGCACCTACGTCATCGAAGTACGTCACCGCACTTCACCACTGTAATACGTGCAGCATGTACATCATCCAGCTGGGGTACGGTACGTCAACGACCTCGGGGTACGGTACGTCACCGCACAACACCAGTGCAATACGGGGACGTGCCGCACCTACGTCATCGAAGTAGGTCACCGCACTTCACCAGTGTAATACGTGCAGCATGTACGTCATCCAGCTGTGGTACGGTATGTCAACGACCTCGGGGTACGGTATGTCACCGCACAACACCCGTGCAATACGGAGACGTGCCGCACCTACATCATCGAAGTACGTCACCGTACTTCACCAGTATAATACGTGCAGCATGTACGTCATCCAGCTGGGGTACGGTACGTCAACGACCTCGGGGTACGGTACGTCACCGCACAACACCAGTGCAATACGGAGACGTGCCGCACCTACGTCATCGAAGTACGTCACCGCACTTCACCAGTGTAATACGTGCAGCATGTACGTCATCCAGCTGAGGTACGGTATGTCAACGACCTCGGGGTACGGTACGTCACCGCACAACACCAGTGCAATACGGAGACGTGCCGCACCTACGTCATAAAAGTCTGTCACCGCACTTCACCAGTGTAATACGTGCAGCATGTACCTCATCCAGCTGGGGTACGGTACGTCAACGACCTCGGGGTACGGTACGTCACCGCACAACACCAGTGTAATAGACGGGTGGGACATACGTCTGCTATGTCATTGTAAGTGTAAGTATCAGAGTGTGTGTGTATACAACACCCCCACCACTGCCCACCAGTGCCCAGCAGTGCCCAGCATCAGAGTGTGTGTGTGGACAACACTCCCACCACTGCCCACCAGTGCCCACCAGTGGCCAGCAACAGAGTGTGTGTGTGGACAATACCCCCACCACTGCCCACCAGTGCCCACCAGTGCCCACCAGTGCCCAGCATTGCCCAGCATCAGAGTGTGTGTGTGGACAACACCCCCACCACTGCCCACCAGTGCCCACCAGTGCCCAGCATTGCCCAGCATCAGAGTGTGTGTGTGGACAACACCCCCACCACTGCCCACCAGTGCCCAGCATCAGAGTGTGTTTGTGGACAACACCCCCACCAGTGCCCAGCATCAGAGTGTGTGTGTGGCTGAGACCCCCACCAGTGCCCACCAGTGCCCAGCATCAGAGTGTGTGTGTGGACAACACCCCACCACTGCCCACCAGTGCCCAGCATTGCCCAGCATCAGAGTGTAAGTGTGGACAACACACCCACCACTGCCCACCAGTGCCCACCAGTGCCCAGCATCAGAGTGTGTGTGTGGATAACACCCCCACCAGTGCCCACCAGTGCCCAGCATCAGAGTGTGTGTGTGTGGACAACACCCCCACCACTGCCCACCAGTGCCCACCAGTGCCCAGCATTGCCCAGCATCAGAGTGTGTGTGTGGACAACACCCCCACCACTGCCCACCACTGCCCACCAGTGCCCACCAGTGCCCAGCATCAGAGTGTGTGTGTGGACAACACCCCCACCACTGCCCACCACTGCCCACCAGTGCCCAGCATCAGAGTGTGTGTGTGGACAACACCCCCACCACTGCCCACCAGTGCCCAGCAATGCCCAGCATCAGAGTGTGTGTGTGGACAACACCCCCACCACTGCCCACCAGTGCCCAGCATCAGAGTGTGTGTGTGGACAACGTCCCCACCACTGCCCACCAGTGCCCACCAGTGCCCAGCATTGCCCAGCATCAGAGTGTGTGTGTGGACAACACCCCCACCACTGCCCACCAGTGCCCAGCATCAGTGTGTGTGTGGACAACACCCCCACCACTGCCCACCAGTGCCCAGCATCAAAGTGTGTGTGTGGACAACACCCCCACCACTGCCCACCAGTGCCCACCAGTGCCCAGCATCAGAGTGTGTGAGTGGACAACACCCCCACCACTGCCCACCAGTGCCCACCAGTGCCCAGCATTGCCCAGCATCAGAGTGTGTGTGGACAACACCCCCACCACTGCCCACCAGTGCCCACCAGTGCCCAGCATCAGAGTGTGTGTGTGGACAACACCCCCACCACTGCCCACCAGTGCCCAGCATTGCCCAGCATCAGAGTGTGTGTGTGGACAACACCCCCACCACTGCCCACCAGTGCCCACCAGTGCCCAGCATCAGAGTGTGTGTGTGGACAACACCCCCACCTCTGCCCACCAGTTCCCACCAGTGCCCAGCATCAGAGTGTGTGTGTGGACAACACCCCCACCACTGCCCACCAGTGCCCACCAGTGCCCAGCATCAGAGTGTGTGTGTGGACAGCACCCCCACCACTGCCCACCACTGCCCACCAGTGCCCAGCATCAGAGTGTGTGAGTGGACAACACCCCCACCACTGCCCACCAGTGCCCACCAGTGACCAGCATTGCCCGCATCAGAGTGTGTGTGTGGACAACACCCCTACCATTGCCCAACAGTGCCCACCAGTGCCCAGCATCAGAGTGTGTGTGTGGACAACACCCCGACCACTGCCCACCAGTTCCCACCAGTGCCCACCAGTGCCCAGCATCAGAGTGTGTGTGTGTGGACAACACCCCCACCACTGCCCACCAGTGCCCAGCATCAGAGTGTGTGTGTGGACAACACCCCCACCAGTGGCCACCAGTGCCCAGCATCAGAGTGTGTGTGTGTGGACAATACCCCCACCACTGCCCACAAGTGCCCACCAGTGCCCAGCATCAGAGTGTGTGTGTGGACAACACCCCCACCACTGCCCACCAGTGCCCACCAGTGCCCAGCATCAGAGTGTGTGTGTGGACAACACCCCCACCACTGCCCACCAGTGCCCAGCATCAGAGTGTGTGAGTGGACAACACCCCCACCACTGCCCACCAGTGCCCACCAGTGCCCAGCATTGCCCAGCATCAGAGTGTGTGTGTGGAAAACACCCCC
This sequence comes from Lissotriton helveticus, assembly GCF_964261635.1. Lineage (NCBI taxonomy): Eukaryota > Metazoa > Chordata > Amphibia > Caudata > Salamandridae > Lissotriton > Lissotriton helveticus. The sequence continues at coordinate 769,875,148 of NC_136068.1, forward strand.
ACCACTGCCCACCAGTGCCCACCAGTGCCCAGCATCAGAGTGTGTGTGTGGACAACACCCCCACCACTCTCCACCAGTGCCCACCAGTGGCCAGCATCAGAGTGTGTGTGTGGACAACACCCCCACCAGTGCCCACCAGTCCCCAGCATCAGAGTGTGTGTGTGGACAACACCCCCACCACTGCCCACCATTGCCCACCAGTACCCAGCATCAGAGTGTGTGAGTGGACAACACCCCCACCACTGCCCACCAGTGCCCAGCATTGCCCAGCATCAGAGTGTGTGTGTGGACAACACCCCCACCAGTGCCCACCAGTGCCCACCAGTGCCCAGCATCAGAGTGTGTGTGTGGACAACACCCCCACCACTGCCCACCAGTGCCCACCAGTGCCCAGCATTGCCCAGCATCAGAGTGTGTGTGTGTGGACAACACCCCCACCACTGCCCACCAGTGCCCAGCATCAGATTGTGTGTGTGGACGAACACCCCCACCAGTGCCCAGCAGTGCCCAGCATCAGAGTGTGTGTGTGCCTGACACCCCCACCAGTGCCCACCAGTGCCAAGCATTGCCCAGCATCAGAGTGTGTGTGTGGACAACACCCCCACCACTGCCCACCAGTGCCCATCAGTGCCCAGCATTGCCCAGCATCAGAGTCTGTGTGTGGACAACACCCCCACCACTGCCCACCAGTGGCCACCAGTGCCCACCACTGCCCAGCATCAGAGTGTGTGTGTGGACAACACCCCCACCACTGCCCACCAGTGCCCACCAGTGCCCAGCATTGCCCAGCATCAGAGTGTGTGTGTGGAGAACACCCCCACCACTGCCCAGCAGTGCCCACCAGTGCCCAGCATCAGAGTGTGTGTGTGGACAACACCCCCACCAGTGCCCAGCATCAGAGTGTGTGTGTGGCTGAGACCCCCACCAGTGCCCACCAGTGCCCACCAGTGCCCAGCATTGCCCAGCATCAGAGTGTGTGTGTGTGGACAACACCCCCATCACTGCCCACCAGTGCCCAGCATTGCCCAGCATCAGAGTGTGTGTGTGGACAACACCCCCACCATTGCCCACCAGTGCCCAGCATCAGAGTGTGTGTGGACAACACCCCCACCACTGCCCACCAGTGCCCACCAGTGCCCAGCATTGCCCAGCATCAGAGTGTGTGTGTGGACAACACCCCCACCACTGCCCACCAGTGCCCACCAGTGCCCAGCATCAGAGTGTGTGTGTGGACAACACCCCCACCACTGCCCACCAGTGCCCAGCATCAGAGTGTGTGTGTGGACAACACCCCCACCACTGCCCACCAGTGCCCAGCATTGCCCAGCATCAGAGTGTGTGTGTGGACAACACCCCCACCACTGCCCACCACTGCCCACCAGTGCCCAGCATTAGAGTGTGTGTGTGGACAACACCCCCACCACTGCCCACCAGTGCCCACCAGTGCCCAGCATTGCCCAGCATCAGAGTGTGTGTGTGGACAACACCCCCACCAGTGCCCACCAGTGCCCAGCATCAGAGTGTGTGTGTGGACAACACCCTTACCAGTGCCCAGCAGTGCCCAGCATCAGAGTGTGTGTGTGGCTGAGACCCCCACCAGTGCCCAGCTTGCTTAATCTCCACTACGGCCCCTCGCGGCGGGATGCCTGGCTTTCACCTTGTGAATACCCTGCCGGGGTATCTCACAGGGGAATACCAGGACGGGTTCCCTAAGCAAGCGCCTTGAGACCCCTGGGTGATTAGTGCGCTATATAAATCGAAATACATTTACATTTACATTTACATTTACAGTGCCCAGCAGTGCCCAGCATCAGAGTGTGTGTGTGGCTGAGACCCCCACCAGTGCCCACCAGTGCCCAGCATTGCCCAGCATCAGAGTGTGTGTGTGGACAACACCCCCACCACTGCCCACCAGTGCCCAGCATTGCCCAGCATCAGAGTCTGTGTGTGGACAACACCCCACCACTGCCCACCAGTGCCCACCAGTGCCCAGCATTGCCCAGCATCAGAGTGTGTGTGTGGACAACACCCCCACCACTGCCCACCAGTGCCCACCAGTGCCCACCAGTGCCCAGCATCAGAGTGTGTGTGTGGACAACACCCCCACCAGTGCCCACCAGTGCCCACCAGTGCCCACCAGTGCCCAGCATCAGAGTGTGTGTGTGGACAACACCCCCACCAGTGCCCACCAGTGCCCAGCATCAGAGTGTGTGTGTGTGTGGACAACACCCCCACCACTGCCCACCAGTGCCCACCAGTGCCCAGCATTGCCCAGCATCAGAGTGTGTGTGTGGACAACACCCCCACCAGTGCCCAGCATCAGAGTGTGTGTGTGGCTGAGACCCCCACCAGTGCCCACCAGTGCCCAGCATCAGAGTGTGTGTGTGGACAACACCCCACCACTGCCCACCAGTGCCCACCAGTGCCCAGCATTGCCCAGCATCAGAGTGTGTGTGTGGACAACACCCCCACCACTGCCCACCAGTGCCCACCAGTGCCCACCAGTGCCCAGCATCAGAGTGTGTGTGTGGACAACACCCCCACCAGTGCCCACCAGTGCCCAGCATCAGAGTGTGTGTGTGTGTGGACAACACCCCCACCACTGCCCACCAGTGCCCACCAGTGCCCAGCATTGCCCAGCATCAGAGTGTGTGTGTGGACAACACCCCAACCACTGCCCACCACTGCCCACCAGTGCCCACCAGTGCCCAGCATCAGAGTGTGTGTGTGGACAACACCCCCACCACTGCCCACCACTGCCCACCAGTGCCCAGCATCAGAGTGTGTGTGTGGACAACACCCCCACCACTGCCCACCAGTGCCCAGCAATGCCCAGCATCAGAGTGTGTGTGTGGACAACACCCCCACCACTGCCCACCAGTGCCCAGCATCAGAGTGTGTGTGTGGACAACACCCCCACCACTGCCCACCAGTGCCCCCCAGTGCCCAGCATCAGAGTGTGTGTGTGGACAACACCCCCACCACTGCCCACCAGTGCCCAGCATCAAAGTGTGTGTGTGGACAACACCCCCACCACTGCCCACCAGTGCCCAGCATCAAAGTGTGTGTGTGGACAACACCCCCACCACTGCCCACCAGTGCCCACCAGTGCCCAGCATCAGAGTGTGTGAGTGGACAACACCCCCACCACTGCCCACCAGTGCCCACCAGTGCCCAGCATTGCCCAGAATCAGAGTGTGTGTGTGGACAACACCCCCACCACTGCCCACCAGTGCCCACCAGTGCCCAGCATCAGAGTGTGTATTTGAATTTGAATTTAAAAACATTTGTACAGCGCACGTTTACCGGGCGGTTTCATGGCGCTAGTGGGGGACAGTGGGTGGCAGCAAGGAGAGGCTAGGTCAGATAGGCTTGCGTGAAGAGGAAGGTTTTGAGGTTCTTCCGAAACAAAAGATAGGAAGGAGAGGCGCGCAGGGTAGCAGGGAGGGAGTTCCAGAAAGTGGGAGCCAAGACAGCAAAGCTTGAGCCACCCGCTTTCTGTTTTTTAAAGCGAGGAATGACAAGGAGGGCCGAGTGAGCGGAGCGAAGTTCTCTGCCAGGATGATAGGACTTGATGGCAGAACAGATAAATTCGGGAGCAGTGCCCGATCTGGCCTGATAGGTGAGGCAGCCAAGTTTAAAGAGGGCGCGCTCTTTTATTGGCAGCCAATGGAGTGTTTTGAGCAATGGGGTGGCTCGATGGTATTTGGGAAGGCCGTGGATCAGGCGAGCCGCCTGGTTCTGCACCAGTTGCAAGCGACGAATCGCGTAGGCAGGGGCCCCGTTATAGACTATGTTACCGTAGTCTATACGAGACAGTACCATGGCCAGTATGATTATTTTTAAGGCAGAGGAAGAAAAAACACGGGAAACTTTCCTAATAGTTCTAAGGGAGAAAAAACAGGAGGAGACCACGGAACTAACTTGTGAATGGACGTTGAGTTGGGAATTGAGGAAAATCCCCAAGGTTTTTACTTTGGGTACAGGAAGTGGGGGGACACCGAGAGAAGGGGGCCAGAAGGAAGGGGACCATGGACTGCAACCACCTCCGGTCAGAACCAGCTCGGTCTTGTCCGGGTTGAGTTTGAGGTGGTTGTAGTTCATCCAGTCATGAATGAACGTCATTACTGTCTGGACGTTCATGGCAGACGTAGATGAGTGGGATAGATTGAAAATTAGCTGGAGGTCATCCGCGTAATTGAACACGGTGACCTCCAGCTGCTGTAACATAAAAATGAGGGGGAAGATGTAAAGGTTGAACAAAAGGGGGGAAAGTGATGAGCCCTGGGGAACCCCGCACTCTACCTTGCGGGAGGCCGCAGCATATCCAGCCAGACGGACCGCTTGAGTTCTCCCAGCAAGAAAAGACTCCAGCCAAGAGAAGGCCAAGACTTCTATGCCCGCCGCCCTGACACGGTGGAGAAGGATGGAATGGTCCACCGTGTCAAAAGCGGCGGACAGGTCTAAGAGTATCAGGGCTTGCGGAAGGTTGATGTCAATGCCTTCACGCAATTTGTCCATTACTGAGATAACCCCTTTCTCTGTAGAGTGCATGGGGCGAAAGCCGGCTTGACAAGGAGAGAGGCAATGATTTGCCTCAATATGGGCGGTTAAAGTAGTGGTGATATGGGATTCGAGGACTTTTGCGAGGTAAGGTAAAAGTGAAATGGGGCGGTAACTGGAGGGGGAGGATGAGTCGGCGTCCGTTTTTTTTAGAATTGGTAAAACAATCGCCGATTTGTGTGGGCTAGGGACAGAACCAAGTGTGAGTGAGTCATTAAGAAGGGTCAGGGGAGGTGTCGGACATGTTAAGTAAATTTCTTTGAGAGTACGAGCAGGAGCGAAATCCAGGGGGGAGCCAGATTTGACCCGATGAAGAAGAGGGAGGAGAGTGTCATTGGTTAATAACGGAAAGTTGGTTAGTTTGACGGTAGTGATAGGTGGGGATGGGATGACAAAGGTGGGGGAGGGCAAGGGGATGTTGAGTTTAATTTTGACCACTGTGTGTGGACAACACCCCCACCACTGCCCACCAGTGCCCAGCATTGCCCAGCATCAGAGTGTGTGTGTGGACAACACCCCCACCACTGCCCACCAGTGCCCACCAGTGCCCAGCATCAGAGTGTGTGTGTGGACAACACCCCCACCACTGCCCACCAGTTCCCACCAGTGCCCACCAGTGCCCAGCATCAGAGTGTGTGTGTGGACAACACCCCCACCACTGCCCACCAGTGCCCACCAGTGCCCAGCATCAGAGTGTGTGTGTGGACAACACCCCCACCACTGCCCACCACTGCCCAGGATCAGAGTGTGTGTGTGGACAACACCCCCACCAGTGGCCACCAGTGCCCAGCATCAGAGTGTGTGTGTGGACAACACCCCCACCACCGCCCACCAGTGCCCACCAGTGCCCAGCATTGCCCAGCATCAGTGTGTATGTGTGGACAACACCCCAACCAGTGCCCACCAGTGCCCAGCATCAGAGTGTGTGTGTGGACAACACCCCCACCACTGCCCACCAGTGCCCACCAGTGCCCAGCATCAGAGTGTGTGTGTGGACAACACCCCCACCACTGCCCACCAGTGCCTACCAGTGCCCAGCATTGCCTAGCATCAGAGTGTGTGTGTGGAAAACACCCCCACCACTGCCCACCAGTGCCCACCAGTGCCCAGCATCAGAGTGTGTGTGTGGACAACACCCCCACCACTCTCCACCAGTGCCCACCAGTGCCCAGCATCAGAGTGTGTGTGTGGACAACACCCCCACCAGTGCCCACCAGTCCCCAGCATCAGAGTGTGTGTGTGGAAAACACCCCCACCACTGCCCACCATTGCCCACCAGTACCCAGCATCAGAGTGTGTGAGTGGACAACACCCCCACCACTGCCCACCAGTGCCCAGCATTGCCCAGCATCAGAGTGTGTGTGTGGACAACACCCCCACCACTGCCCACCAGTGCCCACCAGTGCCCAGCATCAGAGTGTGTGTGTGTGGACAACACCCCCACCACTGCCCACCAGTGCCCACCAGTGCCCAGCATTGCCCGGCATCAGAGTGTGTGTGTGGACAACACCCCCACCACTGCCCCCCAGTGCCCAGCATCAGATTGTGTGTGTGGACGAACACCCCCACCAGTGCCCAGCAGTGCCCAGCATCAGAGTGTGTGTGTGCCTGAGACCCCCACCAGTGCCCACCAGTGCCCAGCATTGCCCAGCATCAGAGTGTGTGTGTGGACAACACCTCCACCACTGCCCACCAGTGCCCATCAGTGCCCAGCATTGCCCAGCATCAGAGTCTGTGTGTGGACAACACCCCCACCACTGCCCACCAGTGGCCACCAGTGCCCACCACTGCCCAGCATCAGAGTGTGTGTGTGGACAACACCCCCACCACTGCCCACCAGTGCCCACCACTGCCCAGCATCAGAGTGTGTGTGTGGACAACACCCACCACTGCCCACCAGTGCCCACCACTGCCCAGCATCAGAGTGTGTGTGTGGACAACACCCCCACCACTGCCCACCAGTGCCCACCAGTGCCCAGCATTGCCCAGCATCAGAGTGTGTGTGTGGAGAACACCCCCACCACTGCCCAGCAGTGCCCACCAGTGCCCAGCATCAGAGTGTGTGTGTGGCTGAGACCCCCACCAGTGCCCACCAGTGCCCAGCATTGCCCAGCATCAGAGTGTGTGTGTGGACAACACCCCCACCACTGCCCACCAGTGCCCAGCATTGCCCAGCATCAGAGTGTGTGTGTGGACAACACCCCCACCATTGCCCACCAGTGCCCACCAGTGCCTAGCATCAGAGTGTGTGTGTGGACAACACCCCCACCAGTGCCCACCAGTGCCCAGCATCAGAGTGTGTGTGTGGACAACACCCCCACCACTGCCCACCAGTGCCCACCAGTGCCCAGCATTGCCCAGCATCAGAGTGTGTGTGTGGACAACACCCCCACCACTGCCCACCAGTGCCCACCAGTGCCCACCAGTGCCCAGCATCAGAGTGTGTCTGTGGACAACACCCCCACCACTGCCCACCAGTGCCCAGCATCAGAGTGTGTGTGTGGACAACACCCCCACCACTGCCCACCAGTGCCCAGCATTGCCCAGCATCAGAGTGTGTGTGTGGACAACACCCCCACCACTGCCCACCAGTGCCCAGCATCAGAGTGTGTGTGTGGACAACACCCCCACCACTGCCCACCAGTGCCCACCAGTGCCCAGCATTGCCCAGCATCAGAGTGTGTGTGTGGACAACACCCCCACCAGTGCCCACCAGTGCCCAGCATCAGAGTGTGTGTGTGGACAACACCCTTAACAGTGCCCAGCAGTGCCCAGCATCAGAGTGTGTGTGTGGCTGAGAACCCCACCAGTGCCCAGCATTGCCCAGCATCAGAGTGTGTGTGTGGACAACACCCCCACCACTGCCCACCAGTGCCCAGCATTGCCCAGCATCAGAGTGTGTGTGTGGACAACACCCCCACCACTGCCCACCAGTGCCCACCAGTGCCCAGCATCAGAGTGTGTGTGTGGACAACACCCCCACCACTGCCCACCAGTGCCCAGCATCAGAGTGTGTGTGGACAACACCCCCACCAGTGCCCACCAGTGCCCAGCATTGCCCAGCATCAGAGTGTGTGTGTGGACAACACCCTCACCACTGCCCACCAGTGCCCAGCATCAGAGTGTGTGTGTGGACAACACCCCCACCACTGCCCAGCAGTGCCCAGCATCAGAGTGTGTGTGTGGCTGAGACCCCCACCAGTGCCCAGCATTGCCCAGCATCAGAGTGTGTGTGTGGACAACACCCCCACCACTGCCCACCAGTGCCCACCAGTGCCCAGCATTGCCCAGCATCAGAGTGTGTGTGTGGACAACACCCCCACCACTTCCCACCAATTCCCACCAGTGCCCACCAGTGCCCAGCATCAGAGTGTGTGTGTGGACAACATCCCCACCACTGCCCACCAGTGCCCACCAGTGCCCAGCATCAGAGCGTGTGTGTGGACAACACCCCCACCAGTGCCCACCAGTGCCCACCAGTGCCCAGCATTGCCCAGCATCAGAGTGTGTGTGTGGACAACACCCCCACCACTTCCCACCAATTCCCACCAGTGCCCAGCATTGCCCAGCATCAGAGTGTGTGTGTGGACAACACCCCCACCACTGCCCACCAGTGCCCACCAGTGCCCAGCATTGCCCAGCATCAGAGTGTGTGTGTGGACAACACCCCCACTACTTCCCACCAATTCCCACCAGTGCCCACCAGTGCCCAGCATCAGAGTGTGTGTGTGGACAACATCCCCACCACTGCCCACCAGTGCCCAGCGTCAGAGCGTGTGTGTGGACAACACCCCCACCAGTGCCCACCAGTGCCCACCAGTGCCCAGCATTGCCCAGCATCAGAGTGTGTGTGTGGACAACACCCCCACCACTGCCCACCAGTGCCCAGCATCAGAGTGTGTGTGTGTGTACAACACCCCCACCAGTGCCTAGCAGTGCCCAGCATCAGAGTGTGTGTGTGGCTGAGACCCCCACCAGTGCCCACCAGTGCCCAGCATTGCCCAGCATCAGAGTGTGTGTGTGGACAACGCCCCCACCACTGCCCACCAGTGCCCAGCATTGCCCAGCATAAGAGTGTGTGTGTGGACAACACCCCCACCACTGCCCACCAGTGCCCAGCATTGCCCAGCATCAGAGTGTGTGTGTGGACAACACCCCTACCACTGCCCACCAGTGCCCACCAGTGCCCAGCATCAGAGTGTGTGTGTGGACAACACCCCCACCAGTGCCCACCAGTGCCCAGCCCTTACATCATAAACAAAGCATTGTTAACCACATTACCATCATGAGAATGACACATGTCAACATTACTATAGGCACACAGCAGTCACAGACATCATAACACAAACTAAAGTTCAGGAAAAAAATAATTTTGCTTTATTCAGCTGGTTCAAAATAGAAATCCAAATAAGAGTCCTTGCTCATAAAAGGCCAATGGGCAGTCCAAATAAGTCTGAGCAACATTTTGTGCCTCCATGGGTGTGATCACACCCAAACTTGCCTGAACATGGCGTTTAATCCTCAGTGGAAACTACGGGGGCACCATCTGTGGAATCCTCCAGCACCGCATGGACAGGAGAGGGAAGGACAGGTGGAGTGGGTGCAGGTGTAGTGGATTCATCCACACTGGTCGGTGTATCGCCAAAAGTAGCCTAAAAAAACTGTCTGCACACCTCAGCCAGTGCGGAAAAACTACCACCTGAACCCGGGGACACATTGGGGGTGGAGGTAGAGGGCTGTGAGTCTGTTCCCCTGGGTGTGTGGATGCGTGTGTGAGGTGTCTCCCCTCTCCCTGTGGGTGTGCCTACATCCCCTTGAGATTGGGTGCGTGGAGCTTTGAGCTCCTTATGCTGTGTGTGTGTGCTGGGTGTGTCTGACCTGTGGCGTGTGTGTGTATGCTGTGTAGGTATGTGAGAGGCAGAGGTGGATGGGTCTGAAGGATGGGGGGGGACAGATGCTGCTGGGAGTACAGAGCTGCCGTCAGTGTTGACTCTATGGCAGCCACACTCCGACGTAGACCAGACATGGCCGATGACATGCCCTCCATGAACGCCACCAACTGTGTAATCAGTTGTGTATGTCCATGGAGGACAGTCAGCATGGATGTCTGACCTACAGCTATCTGCCGGAGTAGGTCCACAGTCTCAGCACTGAGGGCAGCAGGGGACACAGGGGCAGGGGCTGCGGTGCCGGGAACAAAGGAGACACGTGGGTTAGCACGGACCCTAGGGACACTAACGACTGGGAGGGTGGAGATGGTACTGGAGGAGGGGTGGCCAGAGAAAGATGAAGAAGTGACCATTGCTGCATATTCCCCCTCCTCCTGAGAGTCTGACTCAGAGTTGTCGGCATGGTAAGATGTGTCAGTCACATGTCGTCCGGCCTGCAGACTCTCCTCACCCTCCGTGCCACTGCCTCCTTCTGACACCTCAAAACAGGTGGCACTGTCGCTGGGTCCCTCTGCCTGGACCGCGCCTGTGTCTCCTCCTGATTCAGATGATGATGCTGTGGGCAAGGAGAAGAATAAAAACATATCAGTTACCTGTACACATCACACATATCACCTACAAATCATTTTAGCTCATTTCTAAACATGGCATGCATCATGAGTCACATGACACAGAACTCTGCACAATGATAAGTCAAGTTTTGGCCAATTGTGAGAGACACAACGCTCAATGTATAGTAGGAGACAAGCAACAGGCAAGGCAAAAACTTGTTTGAGAGACACAATGATGATCCACTGCCTGACAACAGGATAGTTGATGATGCATCACATGCTCATTTACCCACCCTGCCACCCACACCCAGACCTGGACATGTTTGATTTGCTTAGACCTTGTGCCACATGGGAAAAGTCCTTCCTGAACTGAAATGTGATGCCATCCTTGGACCTGAACCAACTGTAACAACACCTCACACTGGCATCACAGCTGTTGACACCCAAGGCCTCATTGTGTGGCTGAAAATCATTATTAGTTAGAAACAACATTCTACTTAATTGGCGAATATGCACACACGCACTTCCAAGTGTGAGTATGCATAAGCCCTAAATGTTGGACATGAACATTGTGCACCTGTAGCCAACACATGACAATTCTAAAGAGTACCATGGAGAAAGGCCACTGAGGCTGACTCGTGCAGAAAACACATGTTGACACTCAGGATCCGTGCCACAGTATTAAGAATGGCAGACGCAGTGCACATGTGGTGCTACATGTAATGTACCAACAGGTGTCACAGACCCCCCTCCAACATGAAGATGTGCAAAGGAATATGCATACTGAGACATTGCACCATAGGAGTACATGTGAAAAACAAACTTCAGCCAAAGCGCAGGGCTAATGTGGAGTAGGGCAAGGCATGTAAAGTAGCAGCTGCAGAAACTGGGACATTCTAATGCCAATGCATGGAGTGCCCGTCTGACCACACCACTCAAACTATGGGAGTGTTACCATGCCTTGGAGCACTGCAGGGAGCATGTGACACACATGACAACAAACAGAGATGTACCTACCCCCTTCTTGCTGCTGTCCCTCCTGCAACTGCATATGGAGGTCTGGGAACACCACTCCCAGGACCCGTGAGGTGGCGGGTGCCGCCATGCCGGCGTGGAGCTTCCAGCTTCAGCTGTACTCTGGCGATGCGGCGGGTCCAGCACTGGATGTCCTGCCACCTCTTCTTGATGTTTCTGAGCCTTCTGCGAGGCCCCCCCCCCTCACTCCTGACAGCCCTGGCGATGTCCACCCAGATTTCACTCTTCTCATAGGCAGATACCTGTCACAAATGTAAAGTAAAAGACCATCAGTACACCTGGTCCATGTTCCAAACACACACATATGTGCACAAAACAGCTTGATGACAACAGGGCATCGTAGGCTCCACACATTAGCATCATTGTCCAGGAGTATGTGGCCTGTGTGCAAACACTACTGCATTACATGCCATTGAAAGGCTACAGATGACATGACGGGTGCTAAACACTCTTAGAGCATGGCACTCACAGAGCAATGTATGCTACATCTGGGTGCACTGCAGCACGTGACACGCTGTCTCACACCCCACTACAACAAAGAACCCTCTTGAAACAACACTGTACACCCTGGCACTCACTCCTAACAACATTGCATCTATACACTATACATACACAGTGGCTGAAATGTCACACACACAACAGTTGCACACTCCAAGGTATTGCACACATCACTCACCTGATCCCCTGGTCTCCCATACAGCTTGCTGTAGTTTGGCAGGAGGGCATCCAGCAGGGCCTTGTTCTCAGCATCAGTGAATGCAGGTGCCCTCTCCATGCTCAGCAAATCAGGGTCCAGAGGATTCAGAGACAGCAGCTGTGGTTTCCACACCAACGTTGTGCAGGCAAGTGCCCTCCCACAGCCACATGCTGCCTTATATCTGTGCTGCAGAGGGTCTGTGAGTCCAAGGAGTAGTGTGTGATAGGCCACCATAGTTAGCATCCTATGTTCCATCCAATCACATCACACATAAGGCCATGACACACATATGCATGGTTTGAAAACTGAGCCTGAGCTCAACAACAACATTTGCAACATTGTATACTTTTGCCCAACTGAATTTTCTAGAACACCTGTAGGAGGCTCAACAAACTCTGTATCCATGACAACCTGGTTACATTTTGATCAGTACACTGTTCCCCTAGATGTTGGCTATGTATTTATTCAAATACCCACACAAGTACGGTGACATTGCCGTTGCGTATGCAACCCATTCAATGGTGTAACGAGGCGTACACACGCAGGTACCATTGGGGTACGCTTGGCTCGCGTATGGCTGAAATGCAATAGGGAAACGAGGCGTACACACGACCGTACCATTGGGGTGCGCTTGGCTCGCGTATGGCTGAAATGCAATAGGGAAACGAGGCGTACACACGCACGTACCATTGGGGTAGAGTGCGTCAGACATGCTCAAGTGAACGATTGTGTAGGCTGCGTCCCTGTCCTACCCCATGTCACCATTGGGAGAGTGACTCCAGGAAATCACATAGCAGGGATGTAGTCTACACTCATGTCGAGGATGTGGATGCATACATCAGCATGGCATCCATACATCATCATGCCCCAGGTGTGGTAGACATAGAATAAGCACAGGGACTGTGACCTTGTGACTCAGTTGATGTGTGAAGAGCTGGCGAGACATGTCATCAACCATATTGCACATGTGCATCACATGCATTCAACACTTCACACCGGAGTAAAGTTTGCAACATTTTGTGATGCACAGCAACACTGGAATGGCACACCATTCAGTACAGGGAACTGCTACATGATGACAGCAACATGCCCACTGTCACAGAGGTGTAATAGCCGCACAGCATGACCCTGTGTGACCACGTCATGTGTGTGCCATGTGCGACATTGTGCATGCTGTTAGCATATGAAATTTACAGGTCAGTATCAAATTACTCCCCTTTGAATATCCCCAAGTGTCATCCTGGATATGGCAATTACCGCTGAGCACTACACTTGTGTGTCGGTAGGCATGGCCTGCGGCTCAGCATGTGTTGTTGGCGTTGTGTGTGCCGTGATGACGTTGTCTGAGTACTCAGACGTCACCTCTGCGTGCACACGTCAGGAACTCTTTTTTCACAACACAAGCGCTGGTCCCGAATGAGTGTAAGCTCACTCTTTTTTCTACCAAAATCATAGTATGTTCACTTCTGACCATTTCACTTGGATTGTCTGACTCCGGACGGTGCCAGTATGGATGTCCATTTCAAAGCCTGTGAGGAATGCCAACGACTTATGTTGGTGACTGACCCTCACCGTTGGTGTCTCCTCTGTTTTCACGTCAAGCACAACAACAAGAGCTGCTCCGACTGCCGGGAACACACATATGAATCCAGGTGTGATTGGACCCACAAGCCACTCAGACTCCAGCAGTTGGCCCTGCACCACTATAGCTCATGGTCTGGACTTAGGACGAGTGCCTGGGCGTGGGTGTTGAGACATCAGAGCCCCTGAATTACACATCAGTCCTCCAGGGCTGGGTCGTCAGGTATACCAAATAAGTCAAATATATGTCATCGCACTTCCAAATCCCCACAATGCACGTGCAATGCTGCATGTGATTCGGGTGACACGGCCCACGCGGCTCTGTCAGATTAGCAGCCGTCGTAGCCTGCACCACGACCTCCGGGCCCTGCCCTGCATGTGAAGCAGGAGGAGTCAGTGCACTTCCTCATGTCCATGATGTCCCTCACCCCAACAACGGCCTACGCGTCGGCTTCTGGCCCAGCGGACCCGTCTGAGGGCACGAGCGCATCTGGTGAATTGCCCCTGACGCCATCACTCGCTTTGTCCCTGACGCAGGCGGCGCATACGTCCCGGAACTGCTGGTACAGACAGGATGTGAATGGTCATCCTGGTCCTCGCTGGTTCAACTCACAACCTCACTGTCAACAGTCCCCCAGGTGTCAGCCTGGGTGCCGTTCTCGGGTGGTGCTGTCCCCAATACCACACACTGTACGGCTCCAGCGTGGAAACTGTGCGGCTGAACACCGCTATTAATGCTGCATGGGGAGTAAAACTTCAATGAGCCTGCCACAGCTCATTACAATGGGTGTTAATGGGTATTGGTAGAGTCATGAAGACCCACTGGCACGTGAGTGTCAGTCCCAAGACGACAGGACAGGTGGACTGGGGGATGCGAGTGATCTGGACACCTAGCCTGACACTGGTGATGTCTCTACTCCAAACGTGTTTTTGGATGAGCGGGCAACGTACAGTGTAGTGTTTACGTGGGCAGCCGGAGCCTTGCCCCTTCATCTCCCCGTTGCCGCCGTGAGGACCAACCTCCTCACTGAGGTCTTTCAACTCCACTCACGCTCCGCTGTGCCTCTGCAGGCCTATCTTCAGGAATGTACTGTATCTATATTGGCCAGCATGTACAGGCACGCAGCATGTTTGGCTGTAGATAGGCACGTTGTCAGACGCCCACACCCCTCCCCGGACTGACCATGTTCCCTGTCCTCCCACCCCACCCCAGAGAGCATGGGCATCCAGGCCCCCAAATCACAGACCACATTCCCGTTAGCTCCGCTGTAGAGGGTATCCAAGAGGTATGAGCACTACGGAAACATGTCATCATCCTCCCTGAGTCTGGGAGTGGGCTCTTCCTACATCACATGCCTCTTTGTCCGCTACCCACACTCTCTGTGGGACATGGTTGTGTAACTGCTGGCAGAGTGTGCGTCGTAGGTACGGGCAATACTTGGCCACGCCCTTGTAGGATGCCAATCAGCCACACTGTCTTTTTTCCGGTGTGGCCTTGATAGCCCCGACTCACTGGGCAGATCGATGGCATCCAGGGAGGCAAATTTGTCAAAAGCTTGTCATGTATTCAAAGTCGGGATTATGCGACTAACTACTGTTCCTTACTGATATTTTGTTACAAAACGTAAGTAACTAGTCCATACAGTTCAGTACATCTGCTGTAGGAGCATCTATGGTGTGTCCTTGGCGTGATGACCTGGTATCTAATGTACACACACCATGCCCCGTGTTTTAATTACCCACTCATATGTGTGATGGCATCACAGACCATTTGTCAGAAATCTAAGATGTATGCTGTATGATGATGGTCATGTAATAGTTAGGGAAAGTAAACACCGCAACATGACTAAGGCAGAACTGTGCAAATGATGGCACATGTGGTGTGTGTGTGTGTGTATTGCTGTCAGCTGTCTGGATGTGCAGACAACCTCCTACTGACATTCACATGACGTGTGTCACTGACATGATACACTGTCAATGCTCACTAAGACCTTTCCATCAGATCATTTGTATGCATGTCATATCCATTCCACACACCACAGGTCTTTTACTTTTCACGGAGGAGTGGCTGGGAGCTGGCACATGTTACATCAGTGTGTATCCCACGCCACACTCAAAATTGTCAAGATAATTTGAAGCAGTGTTGCTTGTGCCATGTACATTGTTTTTGTCATAGTCAGACAGTTGAAGACATATTTGATAAATTGTGTATTGCAGGGCACCCCCTCTGGAAAGGCCGTTGCCTGACTTGGAAGCCATGAGGGAGCGGAATTGCTTCCGTCGATATCGATTCAACAGACAGATGATCAAGGACCTGACGGACAGGCTGGAGGCTCACCTACAACCATGCCACAGGTATCCAACTGCGCTGACACCCAAGGTAAAGGTGATGGCAGCCCTCCATTTCTTTGCCACAGGTACGTTCCAATTCACCATAGCTGATGTGGGAGGGATGTCTCAGACAATGTTTAGCCGGGTATTGGGTGATGTATTGGCAGCTATGTTGCTGCACCTCGATGAATTCATTACATTCCCTACTCCAGAAGAGTTGACAGATGTCAAGGGGGAATTCTATGCCCTGGGCCGCATGCCACATGTAATTGGTGCAATTGATGGTACACATGTTACTCTGGTGCCACCACAGGCTCAGGAGCAAGCGTATCGCAACAGGAAACACTACCACTCGATAAATGCCCTGGTGGTGTGTCTTGCCAACATGATTATCTCACATGTTTGTGCACGTTTTCCAGGATCGTGCCACGATGCTTTCATCATGAGGCGTAGCAGGGTACCACAGATGATGCTGCAGCTGCACAACCACCGGGCATGTCTTGTTGGTGAGTATACCCTGTCAGCTATGTATGCCAGTATGTCACAACTTCATGATCTGCATCATATTACACACTCATTTCCATGATGTCAATTTGCAGGAGACGCTGGATATCCAAACATGCCGTGGTTAATGACTCCACTATGCAACCCCAGGACAGCTGCAGACCAGCGGTACAACAATGCTCATGGGAAGACCAGGCGGGTGATCGAGCGAACTTTTGGACTCCTGAAGAGCCGGTTCAGGTACCTGGACAAGACAGGCGGAGCCCACCAATACAGCCCACGCAAGGTGTGTGACATCTTCACCGTGTGCTGCATGCTACACAACATGGCAGTGGAGAAGGCCGTGCCACTCTACCTTGATCCTGATGAGCTGGAACATCCGCCCGTTGAGGATGAAGGCCTTGCCCAGGATGCCAGCGACGAGGAGGGTGAAGATGATATCCGGAGTCACCTCATCCGCAACTTCTTTTCATGATGGTGAGTCATAGCAGCTGTAATCTGAAACATCTACTATAGAGTTGCATGGGTAGCATGCTGTGTATGCAACAGACAGTATGCAAGCTCACTTGGATGTTTGTTGTGCAGTGTCACACAGGTGCAGATGTAATGCAACACACATACGTGCTATGTGTGCATTTTGAATGTACAGGTGTACTACAACATCTGGATAATAAACAGGACATTGTCAAAATGACATGAAACAGAACTTGACCCCTTGTGTGCCACTCTAATCCACAGCTCGCCCTGCCTGTTGTCCGTTGGGGTCATCGTGGTCATCCTGCTATTGCTCATCATGATTGCAACGTCAGCCAAATCAACTGAGCATGCATGGACATGTGGAGAAGTTAATTTGGGTAAGGACTCATATGAGGCTGTTTAGCGTTGGTATGTTTTAAAACGTGTGGTACATGTTCATGTGCATGTAGTGAGACCATGCATACATGCAACTACAAAATGTTACTTATTACATGTATGCCCACTCCCATGACAGGATAGTCACCCCATCTGACTGTCATCTGTTGTAGTTAGAGACTCTGGTGAATGCATCTATGTGTGTAGACATTGACACTGCAACATTGCATATACCATGGCTTTACATTGTGTCAGAGGTCACAACCACGGACTCTGTGGGGGATTGCAGTCTCA
This sequence comes from Lissotriton helveticus, assembly GCF_964261635.1. Taxonomy (NCBI): domain Eukaryota; kingdom Metazoa; phylum Chordata; class Amphibia; order Caudata; family Salamandridae; genus Lissotriton; species Lissotriton helveticus. The sequence continues at coordinate 769,892,505 of NC_136068.1, forward strand.
CTCTGTGCATTAGAATGTGAGTGGATCCTCTCCTCCAGCTTGTGGGCCAGTTCCGTTTGATTACCATCAAACCATGTGGTGTAGGTGTGGCACAGTCTATGTTCCACATGTTGAGATAACTGTCCTGTCATTCTGTTTACATGGATGCATTGCCCCTTGTTGCAGTATATCATGTCACTGTCATGTCGTTACCGCAGTGCAGCTCGAAAATACAGGTACACCAGCCTTCACAGTGAGTAGCAGTTCTGTTTTGATTCACATGATGCCATGAATGTTTAGCATGAGAAATGACAATGTTTGGGTGATGCATATGTGATTTATTGTGTAGCACCAGTGGAGTGCGGTCATTCCCATGAATCTCTAGTCCCGTGCAGCATTACTGGGCAATGCTAGGGTCTCATTATGTGGCTTGGATCAACATCACTTGCACTTTATATCTTTTAAACCTGCATATCATGTTTAGCATAGTAATGCAAACTTGACAGATCAAAAGACTGGCTACTGAGTGCCTTCATTGCATGTAGATGATTAGCTTTGTCATCATATGTGATACTTACAGCTGTTGTGGGTGAAGTCAAGTTGGGGTACATGGCCCTTATGGGTACCCATAATCACATGCAGACATTACAGTTAGCGTAAGTAGCATTGCCATATGTTTCCATTTGTTTGTAAGGTCAACCTCATCTGAGCCAGTGAATGATTTTTAACAACATAGATCTCATTGCATGGTAGCTCACTTGAGAGCGTTACACATGACTCGAATGGATGACAGACTGTCCTAGGTTTTATGTGTCTGTGTCATAGCATCGGATCTCATGTGATACCATGATTACTCATCTAAAATTGTCTACAGTCAGTAAACTTCACAGGTGTGACTGGTACAGTGTAGCTAATGATGTTTTTGAAGTGTCAGTGACATGAGAATGTACTCCTAATGGTTATTTACCTCTGTTTCAGGTCTCCCTCCCAGCAGTTCCCATCCTCTCCTTCCCTCGTCTGATCACCCTTTTGTGTCTGTCGTTTGTACTCAGACCAAGGGGCTATTTGGAGGTGGAACCCTTTGAGCATCACACCACTCTGATGAAGAAAGGTACGGCCAGTCCTTGACAGGCTTGTAGGCAATAGTACTGCTGCATTACAGGTGACATCATTATTGGTGTTATTTGGAGTTCTTGCCAATGCTCATGTATGTTTGATAATGCTCTATGGGCTCACAATGTAAATAATCATGTTGTGCATGCCATCTGACTTCTACAGATTATTGTGCCGCCTTGATGTCAACGCACATGTCCTTCTAATGTGCATGTATACTATTTAGCATGACGTTAGCTTATGCTTGTTATGTGTTTACGTGTGAAGTGACTACACGCATGGTGTTGGGGAAGGCTAGAATACTATTTTGTGTGTGAGGTAGATGGCTTTGTAGTTGCTGTTTAGCTTTGAACACACTAGCTGTAGTCTACACCTCCTGACGCTGTGTGTCTTATGCCCCTCTTGTCCGAAAGGGCCCTGATCCAGTGATTGTGATCTTTGGTGATTACTGTGCCATTTTATTTGCAGTGACCCTGAGTGAGGCAGACACTCCTGCCTTCACATACACATGTCACTTTGTGGCTTGCAAATGCCCTTGTGGTATGTGCTTGTTTTGCAAGTTGTCACACCCCTCCTGCCGTCATGTCTTCACTCATTGCTGCTGCTGCATACACAGCCACCATGTAGCGCACATTATTCAGGGACACAGACACCTACAGGATGACCCTCCTTCCATCCATTTATAGAGCATGCTCCTGCCACCCTACACACAGACAACACCAGACATTCACCCTCCTGCTATCACAATGCTTCAAACTCAGCCATTGCAGCTGCTATGCATGTGTGTGCAACACATACTGGCACAACTATGGCAGATTCCCATGACATTGGGTCTATGTACCACCAGGTCATGTGCCGTGTACAGCACACACACTCCTTCCATAGGCACAATATTGTACAGTGTTACCTTGTCAACGCCACAGCAGCTAAAACATAGCTGTCACTGTCAGTCAAGTAGCCACAGGGGACACACACCATGACCACGTCTCTTGGGTGTGGTGTGATTTCTCCGTTCTGGTGTAGGTATTTGTCAGATGTGGGTAGTTGTTCTGTATGTGTTGCTCCCATTACAGTAGTATAGTACTTGTAGCTACATAGGGGTAGGTCACCTATTCAGGTGTGCTTGTGTAGAGTGCTACAGCCCATTGCCCACAGTCTTTCCTGCCACCCCTGTCCTGTGCGCCATTCATCACATCCCCAGTACTGCATCATGCAGATGATAGTTCACATACCTGAGGACACAGTTGTAGGTACTCCCTACATGGACAACTAGTTTTGTCACACTGATCTGTACACCTCAAAGTGACTCTCCTGGGCCTGCCTGTGATAGCAGTTTTGGGATCCAAACCCCCCTCCAGGATTTACTATCCCACACAGGTGTGTCTTTCCATCCATGTATCTAGTTGTTTGGATTTTCTGACCGATGTGTGTCCGCACTCAGATTCTGATCCAAGTGTGTGGTTGGCTGCTGTTAGTTGGATACCCTTGCATTTCATACATTTGCACACACATATCAATTTATGCTGTGGTTCAAAGATAACTCACCACATGCGTATGAGGATTAGTATATTTATTGGGATATCTTGTGCAGGAAACGTGAATAGGTGCTGTAAACAAAGGGGTGGAATCCAAAGTTCACTGCCGGAGATGAGATGCCTTACAGTTTCAGTCAACAGAGTCCAGGCCAAAGTCATTGGCATCATTGGGCAGACTGTGACTAGCAAGCCCATGTGGGAGAGTCTCATAGGGGATGCTGTTGCACCCAGGGGCAATATGCCAGGTCCAGTGTCCTGGGAGATGTGCATGGCCCACTGCCCCTCAACGTCTGAGCCGTGGACGGCCCTCCTTCCTTGGGGGACCCTCAGGTGCAGGCCTGGACGATGCATGGGATGCTATGTCAGAGAGTTCCTCCTCCTCCTCCTCCTCCTTCCTCCCTGTGGCTGGTGTCACACTTTGCCGTGATGTTGCTGGCCTTGTGACACAGGGAGGGTGCTGCATGTTGGCAGCTATCTGACGTAGCGATTGGCTCATTTCCCGATGCACCGTCAAGAGCTGAGCCAGACTTGCCTCCACCCGTCCATAATGTAGGTCTTGCCTGGCTATTTGCTCTGCCTGCTGTTCTTTCACCTGGTTGAGGGCCTCCGCAAGCTGGCTTATCTCCCTGGTGTCCCGCCGGTATGCCTCCAGGATGTTAGCGAGTTCAGGCATACCGGGTGCTGCAGCTGACTGGCCAGAATCTCGCATCCGCCTTCCGCCACTCCCACCACCCTGACCCACACGAACACGGCCTGCGCTTGTGGGCACATCCAATCGACGGGCCCCCCGAGTGCTGCCAGGGTGGAGGTCGTCAGCAACCTCAGGGGCGCCCGACAAAGGGTGTCCCTCATTTTCAGACTGGCTCTCTTGTGGATCATGGGCAGGGCTGTGACCTGTCTGCTGGGATGTGGTGGGAATGGGTCCGGTGGTTGGCTGAGATGTAGCTGGTACAGTTGGTGTAGGGGTTTGGGATACAGAGGGGCCAGGTTGGTTGGGGTCATCCACAGTGCGTTGAGTGGCGTCGCTGTCGGTGGGGTCTGGGTCCTGCTGAGCCTGGGACTGGGATCCTTCTCCCCCCTGGTTGGGGGGGGCGCCACACGTTCCCCTGTGTGTGGGAGAGACAGACACTGTTAAGGCACTATCAAGTGACATCTTGTTTAGTTATCCATTATGAGCATCACAGTTCCACAAGCTTTACATTGTTGACATTGTTCTGTTGTGTATGTAGTGGTAGTAAATTGACATGTACTCTGGGGTATTTTCATTCTTCCATTCTCTTGACAATGACTGACACAGCCATTACTGTGTCTTGTATTGGCGGCACAACACATGTAAAGCATTTGTCATGTTCACGCAACATCCAGGATACAGTGTAAATCCTTATGTCTGCGTCAAGCATGCACAGAGTTTAGATACAGCATGTTGATGTAAGAAACAGAGCATCATTAATTTGCATGACATCTACTACTTTGGATGTCTTTTGCTGTACCGTGATGGCCAAACAATGCCAACACCCCTGGACCTGTACACACACCTATAGATCATGGCTTTTGAACTTGGCACTTCTGTAAGACGCATTACCTTGTCAATACCCATGTCCATGTTGGTACTTCAGTGCATCCACAACGGTCATGAGATGGGGCACGTGCATTGTTTGAGCGCCACAATGGACTTGAGCATCTGCAATGTGCATGTATGAGTAGTATGCGTTTTCATATGAGTGAGTGTTTTGTTGTGGTACATGACAATTGGGACAGTGTTGCACTCCAAAGCCTGTCCCCAGGGGATGAGTTTCTGTAAGGCGGGTGTAGGATAGGCCATGGTAGTAGTTTGTGTGTGATTTGCAAGCGTCCATCGTTCATGATTTGGCTGCCCCCTGTTGTAGCATGCTGGCATAATTGTGGTTTTGTGTTCATGCACAGGGTGTGTGACCTTGTCCTGGTGTTTGTGTTTGCAGTGATCACAGGAGGGACTTGTGCTGCCTACACCTGTGGCCATTGTGTACTACAGAGGTTTCCGATATGTGTGCCCTGACACAGTACAGTGTTGCCTGGAAATGGTGTGTGTGTTGCAGGCACTTAGTGGATGACTGCTGGTAATTAGGAGACATCTCTAAACATTCTGCTCTATGGTGTTTGTAAGGCCTGTGCAGTGCTTGGGTGCAACTGTGTGTGTGCCCATGGAGATGCGGTGAGGTGACAGTGGGAGAGAGGGCGACAGTGGGAGAGGGCGACAGAGGGAGAGGGCAACAGTGGGAGAGGGCAACAGTGGGAAAGGGCGACAGAGGGAGAGGGCGACAGAGGGAGAGTGCGACAGAGGGAGGGAGGGCGACAGAGGGAGAGGGCGACAGAGGGGGAAGGGCGACAGTGGGAGAGAGCGACAGAGGGAGAGGGTGATAGAGGGAGGGAGGGCGACAGAGGGAGAGGGCGACAGTGGGAGAGGGCAACAGAGGGAGAGGGCAACAGTGGGAGAGGGCGACAGAGGGAGAGGGCGACAGTGGGAGAGGGTGACAGTGGGAGAGGGCGACAGAGGGAGAGGGTGACAGAGGGAGGGAGGGCGACAGTGGGAGAAGGCGACAGAGGGAGAGGGCAACAGTGGGAGAGGGCGACAGAGGGAGAGGGCAACAGAGGGAGAGTGCGACAGAGGGAGGGAGGGCGACAGTGGGAGAGGGTGACAGAGGGAGGGAGGGCGACAGAGGGAGGGAGGGCGACAGAGGGAGAGGGCGACAGTGAGAGAGGGCAACAGAGGGAGAGGGCAACAGTGGGAGAGGGCGACAGAGGGAGAGGGTGACAGAGGGAGAGGGCGACAGTGGGAGAGGGCCACAGAGGGAGAGGGCGACAGTGGGAGAGGGCAACAGTGGGAGAGGGTGACAGTGGGAGAGGGCGACAGAGGGAGAGGGTGACAGATGGAGAGGGCGACAGAGGGAGGTAGGGCGACAGAGGGAGAGGGCGACAGAGGGAGAGGGTGACAGAGGGAGGGAGGGCGACAGAGGGAGAGGGCGACAGAGGGAGAGGGTGACAGAGGGAGGGAGGGCGACAGTGGGAGAGGGCAACAGTGGGAGAGGGCGACAGTGGGAGAGGGCAACAGTGGGAGAGTGCGACAGTGGGAGAGGGCGACAGAGGGAGAGTGCGACAGAGGGAGAGTGCGACAGAGGCAGGGGGAGACAGGGTTGGAGACAGGTTGTTTGTGCTTGCTCACTTGCTACACTGCCTTACTGTGTCACAAAATATTGTATCTCTGGAAGGTGTGTCCACAACATGATATTGTTTACGAGCTGTGGTCTACTATCTTGTGTGATATTTCCCTATCCCTGTACATTGGGCAGGGTGCCTGGGTGAGGCCCTGGGGCATATGGGATGAGAGCAGCCTCCTACCCTCCACCTTCCACCCTTTGTGAGTCCCACTTGCAACAAACCACTTTTAGTTGTGTCCTGCTAGGACTCATGGCCACCCACCCCATGCTGCTGGGCACTGTTGTAAGTCCACCCATGTAACATGTATTTTTTGTACACTCACCAGACTCAACAGCTCCTTCTATTCCATGTACTCCCACAGGTGGCAGCAGGGCCATGACTTTCTCCTCCCAGGGCTGGTATACAGGAGGTCTGCGGGGACCACCAACTCCAGTGTGGTGTGCAGAGGCGTAGTCCTGGTCCATTTTCTTCTTGACCATCCTCCGCAGATCATACCACCTGGCCTGGCATTCCCCCTTGGTGCACCGGATGGGTGCAGCAGCATTGACCCGGTCTACGATCCTCTCCCACAGGTGAGTTTTTTCTGCCATGCTGGTCTGTCTGACCAATGCGCCAAACAGCTGTGGCTCGACTCTGATGACTTCATCTGTAAGTATCTCCATCTCCGGGTTAGTGAACTTTGGATTCTTGGGTGTGGTCATGGTGTGGGGTGTATGTGATTGAGGGGGTGATGGTGTGTATGGATGAGGGTGTGTGGTTGTGATTGTGAAGGGGGTGGTGTGGGTGTAGATGTGATAGGGTGTATGTGTGAAGGTATGTGCCTGCAATAGTTGGTGTGCTCTCTGTTTCTTTGCAAGAATGGGTATGTTGCAAAGGATGATGGGTTGTATGTGTGGACCCTTTTATTGGTCAAATAGCGGGTGTGGCTTAATTTGAATTGGTTGTGTGTGTGTTATATGGGGTGGGTGTTAGTGCTGACCTCTGTTTGGCTGTGACCAGGACATTGCTTCTGTATGGTGTGTACACAGGAGACATGTTCAGTGTTGTTGTGCCACTTGTTTGCAAAGTCCTTGTGCTGGTTTGGGTGTTGGCGTTATGTGTGCGTGTCGTACTTGTGCGTGCGATTGACTGGTACGGGCCGTTGGCGGTGTTTGCGTAGGGGGGTGTGCGTGTCGTTCTTGTGCGTGCGATTGACTGGTACGGGCCGTTGGCGGGTGGGGGTGTTCGCAAGTAGGCTTGTTGGGGGGGTGTGCGTGTCGTACTTGTGCGTGCGATTGACTGGTACGGGCCGTTGGCGGGTGGGGGTGTTCGCAAGTAGGCTTGTTGGGGGGGTGTGCGTGTCGTACTTGGGCGTGCGATTGACTGGTATGGGCCGTTGGTGGGTGGGGGTGTTCGCGTAGGCGGGTGTGCGTGTCGTACTTGTGCGTGCGATTGACTGGTACGGGCCGTTGGTGGGTGGGGGTGTTCGCGTGGGCTTGTTGGGGGGGTGCGTGTCGTACTTGTGCGTGCGATTGACTGGTACGGGCCGTTGGCGGGTGGGGGTGTTCGCAAGTAGGCTTGTTGGGGGGTGTGCGTGTCGTACTTGGGCGTGCGATTGACTGGTACGGGCCATTGGCGGGTGGGGGTGTTCGCGTAGGGGGGTGTGCGTGTCGTACTTGTGCGTGCGATTGACTGGTACGGGCTGTTGGTGGGTGGGGGTGTTCGCTTAGGCTTGTTGGGGGGTGTGCGTGTCGTACTTGTGCATGCGATTGACTGGTACGGGCCGTTGGCGGGTGGGTGTGTTCACGTAGACTTGTTGGGGGGGTGTGCATGTCGTACTTGTGCGTGCGATTGACTGGTACGGGCCGTTGGCGGGTGGGGGTGTTCGTGTGGGCTTGTTGGGGGGGTGCGTGTCATACTTGTGCGTGCGATTGACTGGTACGGGCCATTGGCGGGTGGAGGTGTTCGCGTAGGGGGGTGTGCGTGTCGTACTTGTGCGTGCGATTGACTGGTACGGGCCGTTGGCGGGTGGGGGTGTTCGCGTAGGCTTGTTGGGGGGGTGTGCGTGACGTACTTGTGCGTGCGATTGACTGGTACGGGCCGTTGGCGGGTGGGGGTGTTTGCGTTGGCTTGTAGGGGGTGAGTGCGTGTCGTACTTGGGCATGCGATTGACTGGTACGGGCCATTGGCGGGTGGGGTTGTTCGCGTGGGCTTGTTGGGGGGGTGCGTGTCGTACTTGTGTGTGTGATTGACTGGTACGGGCCATTGGCGGGTAGGGGTGTTCGCATAGGGGGGTGTGCGTGTCATACTTGTGCGTGCGATTGACTGGTACGGGCTGTTGGTGGGTGGGGGGTGTTCGCGTAGGCTTGTTGAGGGGGTGTGCGTGTCGTACTGGGGCATGCGATTGACTGGTACGGGCCGTTGGCAGGTGGGGGTGTTCGCGTGGGCTTGTTGGGGGGGGTGCGTGTCGTACTTGTGCGTGCGATTAACTGGTACGGGCCGTTGGCGGGTGGGGGTGTTCGCGTAGCGGGGTGTGCGTGTCGTACTTGTGCGTGCGATTGACTGGTACGGGCCGTTGGCGGGTGGGGGTGTTCGCGTAGGCTTGTTGGGGGGGTGTGCGTGTCGTACTTGTGCGTGAGCGAGGGGTACGCGTGTGGTATGTGTTGACGCTGCTAGATGCGAGCCGCATATTGCCGTACGAATCATTATTCAAGTGCGATAACTTTGTTCCATACGAATCGCTGTCAGGCTTCTCGTACAGGATCGTACTTGTGTGTTTGTACGGGCTGGTTACGAATCGTACGGTAGGATTCCCGATGCATGTTCGTACGGATCATCAACTGTGATTCGGACGGTTCGGTGATATTCGTACGGAAATCGACGGGAACGGATCGGAATTCGCAGGTCGGACGTAAAGTTCCCATTCGTACGGATTCGGAAACGGATGCGAATCGTACGGCGGAATATTTTACCCGATCGGAATCGAGGCCTATGTGTAATGTATTATGTGATTATTGGCACTGGTGTCAAATTATTTGTATTACTATGTATACATTACAAGATGGCGATCGAAGTCAATGCAGTGGACAACTCTCATGTGTAAAGTTTTGTAGAGTTCTCTGCACCACGAGGCTCATGTAAATGTATTAATTTACAATATGTTTCACTATCAACAGTGCTATATCCCAGTACTGGAATTGTAATGTACTGCTTTACCTTGTAAGCTGGTGGTGCATCCAATCTAAGATGGCGGCGTATTTTACTTGGTTACCTCCTTGAATTTCAGTGGTAATGTCAAGTCCTATTTCATTTTCCATATTGTGTATGAAATGAGGCTGTATGTCACTTTATTCTTTGTGTGATCAAGGCCACTTGACAGCCAAAACGCGCCATGTTTTGATTTATGACCTAATAAATAAAGTGTTTTAAACTCCCGGTGTGGTCTCTGAGAGCGAGTAATAACTTATTTCATATTTAGATATACATATATATATATATATATATATATATATTAAACTGGATCTATGCAATAATGAAATAGATACATGTAAAGGAGTCATGAAAAATGTACATGTTGCAATTTACAATGTCGCAATTGAAATGGAATAGCGAATGATCCTTGCTAAAGTATGTTTTCTATGTCTAACCCGTCAATACACCACGTGATGTGGTTTTATCTGCACAGTCACTTTAAATATGGTGCCTTTACTGGGTCACGTTGTCATGTGATCAAGGCTCCTCAGAGCCGAAATGTTATGACGACTTAAGAGCACACAATAAATTCGCGTTTTCTGGTCCTTGTCTGTGATTGTTGGGAAAGGAGCAATGACAAGGCTGCTGCAGCTGCTTCACGGATTGCGTTTTATATATATATATATACTAGCAGCCCGTCCCGACGTTGTCCGGGTATGAAATAGAATGTGTGTAATGTGTGTATTTGGCAAGGGCAATTTATTTTAAAATCTCGCGGTAGACAACATTTTTTGTTTCATTAGAATAGGGACGGAGAAGGCCCAGCTGCAGCCCTGGTTGATGTTAGCAGGCGCGTGTAATTGGTGTAGTGATCCACCGCCTGAGCCCGGCTACAGCTCTGTTTGATGTTAGCAGGCGTGTGTAATGTCGTTGAATGAGAGAGTTATCAGCCACGGGTAAATCCGTTTAATGAGAGAGTTGAGTGACAGCGAGTAGGAGAGGCTGCAGTAATTGTCCCCGCAGACACGCTCATTTGCGTGTTCCCTCGCTGGAGGCCCAGATGCAGGCCTGTTTGATGTTAGCAGGCGCGTGTTCCCTCGCTTGAGGCCCAGCTGCAGCCCTGGTTGATGTTATCGGGCGTGTGTAATTAGTGTACTGATCCGCCGCCTGAGCCCGGCTAGAGCCCTGGTTGATGGTAGTAGGCACGTGTAATTTCGTTGAATGAGAGAGTTCAGTAACAGCACGCAGGAGAGGCCGCAGTATCAATACTTACCAGGCCTCCAGGTGAACGCGTTTGTCACACCCCCAGCACACGGCTGTACGACTCACATGGCATGAAGGGCGAAACGTAGCACACGCCCCCATCGTTTCTCACGCCCCCGGCGTGCCCCTGGATGCAATGCAATTGCATTCACATGGCATGAAGGCCCGGACACACGCCCCCAGCGTTTCTCACGCCCCCCACGTGTCACGCCCCCAGCGTGCCCCTTGATGCTGCGCAGCAACGTAATTGGCGCTTGTATGTACGACTCACATGGCATGAAGGGCGGACACACGCCGCCAGCATTTGTCATGCCCCCAGCGTTTGCTACACCCCCAGCACACGCCCACAGCTTACGATGTTATGGATGTACCACACGCCCCCAGCCCACGCCCACAGCACAACGCAGAGACGCCCACAAGGGACTACTTTGCTGGCACGGTTCTTTTACCTTTTAAATGTATAGAGGAGTTGGCCTAACGGCTAAGGCGCTCGACCTCGGACCTGGGGATCTGGGTTCGAGTCTTGGTAACGACGCCAAACATCCTGTGATTCTGGGCAAATCACTTAATCTCCCAGTGCCTAACAAAAATGAATGTGTGTCCTCATGTAACGTAACTGGTGCTATGTAAAGCGCTCTGATACCTGATTCAGTTTGGGTCAAGTTCGCGGTATATAAAACTCAAAAATATATATATATGGTGGCCGTCTGCATAGCCTATGTCCTTCTGCTGCAACTGCCCTTTCCAACGCTCTATTGGGTGTTGTGATTGGTGCTGTGGTTACTGAGATTACCCGCCTCAAAGGTTTGGGCTCTCTCTTTATAATATTAGTATGGATGGACAGTATGGATTTTTTGCAATTATTTTTATAATTTTGTTTATCCGTCTGCATAGCCTATGTCCTTCTACTGCAACTGCCCTTTCCAACGCTGTATTGGGTGTTGTATTTGGTGCTGTGGTTACTGAGATTACCCGCCTCAAAGGTTTGGGCTCTCTCTTTATAATATTAGTATGGATAGTATATAGTATAGTATGGATTTTTTGCTAATTGTTTATACATTTTCTTATCCGTCTGCATAGCCTATGCCCTTCTGCTGCAACTGCCCTTTCCAACGCTGTATTGGGTGTTGTGATTGGTGTTGTGGTTACTGAGATTTCCCGCCTCAAAGGTTTGGGCTCTCTCTTTATAATATTAGTATGGATAGTATATAGTATAGTATGGATTTTTTTGCAATTTTGTAATCATTTTTTTTATCCATCTGCATAGCCTATGTCCTTCTGCAGCAACTGCCCTTTCCAACGCTGTATTGGGTGTTGTGATTGGTGCTGTGATTACTGAGATTACGCGCCTCAAAGGTTTGGGCTCTCTCTTTATAATATTAGTATGGACATATATATATATATACACACACACATACACACATACACACACACATACACCCACCCACCCACACACCCACACACACATACACAAACACATATACATATATATATAATATATACATGAATTTATATATGTGTAAAAACATTTCATGCAGCATATGAACAATATTTGAACAACAATACATTTCATAAAAAGATGGGGAATGGGCATCCATTAAAAAAATATGTAAGGCTTAAGAAATGAGAGAGAGACAACAGGGAGTAAATAAAACCCCATAGAGAAGAGAGAAACTATGGTAGGAAGTCAGCAATACATCAACAATAATAGCAGAATATAAGTGAAAAGGTAGCACTGAATAGAAAACGATGATCATTTAGAAACATGGCACTCTGCAATTCAGAAAAAGTAAAATAGAAATTAAAAAAATACTGTCTAGAACAGCAAATGCACCTAAAAACATTGTTGGAATCAAAACACAACACTTACAGAATCAGGAACAAATGAGAAATTGATGGGTTTGGGTATATAGCAACATTACTAACACAGTTACTGAAGGCACAACCGTCCACATCTCCTTAACAAGCAAGGAACCTGTGAAAAGGAAATAGAATCGGATAGAGTCAAAACCACATAAGCAATAGTTGGCATTAAATAACACCAAAAGGCAATGATTAAAGGGTTATTTGAGCAACTTATAGATCAGGTTTTCCTAACTTCTGAAGCTTCCTTTTTATGCAGATATATTAACTCCTTACACTGATCAGGAGATTTAAAAATTGTGGTTGTTTCTTTAAGAGTAACTTTAAGCTTAAAAAATTGGTAAGACCAAATCTAACATTCATGGATCTTAAAGTTGGATGCAAATAAAGAAATTCCTTTTGCCTGTTCGCTGTTGCTCTTGCAACATCTTCAGTTGAGGAGATCTTCTTACCAGACCAAAGCATTTCCTTTGTTTAACTGCTGAGAATACTTTCAACAAATCAGTAAACCATAGGAAAAACAGTGATGACACAAGGTATAGCACAAGGGTCCGATCATGCAAGTTGAGGCCCAATATGATGAGATCTTTGTAAATTGCGACTTAGACCATCTAGTAGACTAACAATTTCGGGGCTGTTGATCTTCAGAAAGTTTATTATGTCAGAACCTTTAACACCTTCAGGAATTCTGTAAATTCTTAAATTATTTCATCTGTTATGGTTCTCCAAATCTTTTGTTTGCCTAAGGCGAATGGCCATCAAGTCATCCTTAAACACATCACTTTGACTATCACTTACTGATTGTTCTACCTCCGATACGCTTGACTCCAGACTAAACAATTTTTGTTCAACACTCTCTAGAGTGTTATTTGTTTCCATAACAAAAAGCTTACATTTTTTGATCTCTTTCATAAAATCTTCCAATGTAAGTAATAATGGTGACTTAACAGGTGATACTGCATCTTTTTTTGGTCTCTTATTGCCTCCTCTAGCATTTTCTTTAAGATGATTGGTAACCAAGGAAGAAGATGGAAACGGCTTAGGGATAGATGATGTTTGGTCGTTCATTTTATTTGGTGTGGTGTCAGGCATGACACCTACAACAGCATGTCCATATAGACTTGTAATCTGATATAAATCACAGAACAAAAGCTGGTGGAAAAACGTTCCTTTGTACCTCATAGGTTTATTTCATATGTTCTATCTTTTTGTTTCAAAATTGCAGCTCATTTAAGTGAAAGGCTGAAGCATTCATAGATTGTCAAAAGTAGCTCACATAAAAAAATCGGCAATTACAGTGCAAAGATTCTAAATGTGCAGCAATGTGTTCCACAGCGTGTGTTGTATGGAGATATCTTTCCTCAGTATTCAAAACACAGATGCACTTTCTGAGGAAAAATTGCATATAATTCTGGACACGGCAGATCAGCATGAGGAGCTAGCTGTATTGCAACAAAATAAAGATGAGTAGAGACCAAGAATGGATCTGAAAGTTCACCGTGCGGCTCCCCAGCATTCCATTGTCACAACATGCCTGTTAAAGTGCTGGGGAAAGAAAAAAATATCACATTCCTTGAACAAACTCTGGGTGATTGGGAGCATTAATCTCGAGCGGCTCTTGCAGGCATCCAAACCACCCCACCCTTCTGTTAACTTCTGTTTTGACTTTTTATATTTTGTTGGTGTTTTGTTTTGTACAGTTACTAATTTGTCTTCTGTTGCACTGTGCACCTTGATGATATGTCAACAAATGCAGTCACACATTCTGCAAAAAGTAGCCCATTCCTTTAAAGTCCAAGAAACAACCAACCTTTTACCACTGTGTATGGTGGTAAACTGTGGCTGCTCCTGCTCATAAACTTTTTTAGATACCATTTCGGTTAAATTGTGACATAGACTTGTCTAAAATTAGCACTTCCAATGTTCCACCATATGTGATAAGGCCCAGTGTGTCTCAATAATAACCCCATGATAAGATGTAACAAAGTGACAGAACATTATGGTGGTGAACGGTTACGCTTCTAGTAACAAGCAATATCACCATGCTTTACATAGATTTCATGTATGTTTAATATGAACTACCCATGACTATAATCCCAAATATATACATTTACATAGAATATACATGAGCTGTTGGACCATTTTCAGGACATACTGGCAGAATACAGGCTCATTCACTCACTCAAAAGAAACCTACCCACTCACCCAAAATACTCACTCATTCTGCAAACCCACACTCATCTAATCCACACTTACCTAATTTATACTGAATGAAGTCGATAACTCACACTGATTCATTTACCTGTTTGCTCAATTACTCCTTTAAGCACAAATATTCTTAAAACTATTTGCCCTGTGCTTCGTAAATGTCAAAAAGTGTTCTTCAGTTTAAAATAATGCAAACAATTATTCTCACAAATCCTTTTTGAATGTTCATTTTTAACTTACATTTTCCAATAAGGTTATTTAAAAAATGATTTTCCTTGTGCATCAAGTCAGAACGAAGTGGCCTGCTAAGCTAGGTCAAAGAGGAGAAATCTCAAGAAACCATACCAGTCACCTAATTTGTGAGCACTTTCAATTAGTTGTAAATTCAGATTGTTGAATATTACAGCCTTGCAAAGCCTATTTATCTCTACTAAAACGTCCTTATTTCTTCTAACGTTTCCTTGGCGCTCATACATCAAGTCAATGTTGTGTGACTTGCTCAGCTAAAGTGGAACCAAAGGTCAAGGTTTTCAATCTCATGGTACCCTTGGGGACACCTTTTTCTGCAACACCTGACTGGTTCAAAAATGGAACTCTGGTTACCAAAATCTATCACGGCATTGAATAATGCAATGTTTTATCTAAAAAAGGAAGCTTATCCTCTAAAACTCTGAAGGCAACATTGCGTGTCTGTATTAACATTTTTATCTATATTGTCATACTTTTAATGGTAAATGGATTTTTAAAATGCATAAGAATTCCCACTTAGGTAGCAAAGTGAAATGATGTTTCTGCACTCCATCATTCTCCAAACAAACGAGCATTGCATTAATGGTGATTTGAGCTAACAGAGTTATAAGTTCATCTTAATTAATATGAAAATATCATGTCAGCTGCTCATAAAGCCAACTACTCTTAAACAGGGGGTTCGCAAAGACATGTCAATTAATCAAGACATGGCAAAACGAAAAGTACTGGCTTCTTTCAGTTTTGCATGTAATTTGATTTTTAATGGCTATATACTGTAGAATAGGATATATGTTGATGCTCAAATAGGATTGTACTACTGACTATCAACACCAACAATATGGTGGTATAAGAATATCGAGGACAGAATATAGAGGGACAAAATATCGAAAGGTAAATGCATATAGGGACTTATAGATCTACTATTCCTAACTCCACATTTAAGTACATTGAGCTATATGCACCACATAGGTACATATATGTGGAGTTAGGCATAGAAAATCTAGGATTACTTACCTGTCGATATTTTGTTTCGATATTTTGTGCTTGCTATTCTGTCCCCTCTATATTGTGGTTAGATATTGATGGGGCACACCCTTAAACAGATGAAACACATGTAAACTCTCATACAAGCAGAAATATTACACAGAGGCACATACACACAGAAAACGCACACACAGACCAGAGAAAACGGTGCACATGTACAGTGCATTAAATAGTACAATGACTTCACCGCCACACTGAGAGGTCAGCACTGAATATAAGGGAGGGAAGGCACCCTCTACATTTCAGGTGATATAACTTGAGGTCAGTGAACCCCACCAAAAATCCTCAGAGCATGGACCTCATGTGACCACAGGACACTTGTTGAGAACCGAATGAGGGCAGTGAATGTGTGTGCCACTGAACCCTGTCTGACTAGCCCTTTACATCTTCTCATGCAACCCAGCGTGCTTCAATGGCCATACCTGGGGCTCCAGAAGTGGTATTCACCATGATGCTACTTACTACAGCCGCGCTCTAAGCACAGGAGGCGGCCTGATGTTGATGGTCCTCCCAATCTCTAGGTGTACCCTCGATGACATGTTAGTGTTCATGACATTTTCAGGCAGGTAGCTGTGCACATGCAAAGGCAGATTGGCTCAGGCAATCATGCATATTACTCAATCAAGCCAGCCCATCAGCACATTGTATGTGTGCTTAAGCATCTGTTTAGGGATCAGTTTATGGCGCATGCCCCTAGCTTATGGGCCCCCCATCCTCCCTCTGTAGTCATGAATCATATGCTCTCTAGCCTTTCCACGCATGGACGTTTGTCTTTGCATACTCTTCCCATATAGGGTACCAAGCGCTTACCTCAAAAGTTTATTAGAGGCTTGTTAGCTGCATGCACACCTTCTGCCCATGCTAGTTGTGAGTGTATGCGTGGCTCCCCTTCACAAAGTCATCTTAGAGGCACGTTTTTAAAAAATAATAAAGGGCCTGATTTCGAGTCTTATGGTAACTGAAAATATTCCAGTGTCTGAAGGAAACTGCAAAAACTGAATGAAGTCCACTGCTTGGATCACCTCCCAGTCGCGGCCAGCATTAATCTCACAGTTGGGGGGTGAGGGTTAGCGCGGGGAGGGTCGACCGGGGGGGGGGGCCTTTAATTTAATAATAAAAAAAACGTACCTGTCCGCAGGCCGGGTCCCCCATTTTCTCGGTGCCTCCTCCTGCTCTCCTGCCTCCCCTTCCCTAAGCCATATACAATGCTTCAATGGCAACGTTGTGATTGGTGTGGACGCCGCCCACCCAGGGGTTTACGGGAAGGTCAATTTCTCCATGTAGGCTACATTGCAGCCTGCATTGAGAAAGGGCAGAGTGACATGACTGGTTTGTGCGGCCCCAGAGGGCCGACAAAACAGTCTGTGCACCCTCAGGAGTGGGCACACCACTCCTCCCCTGCTCACAGAACAGCCCTGCGCATCCGCCCGCATGCAACAAAACCCTTCTGCTTTCTCGCAGTGCAAGAAGCAGAAACATAAAATAGTAGTTACTGGATCACTGAAACAATATCGATGACACAAATATAGAACTACCAAAATATTGAGTAAAAAATATAGAATGCAAAAATATCGACTTCCTATCTCCAAACAGGTAAGTACAAAAATATTGAATCAAAAATATTGTTGTAAAAAATATAGATAGTCAAAATATCTAATTTTTTAAAATGCTTTAAAGTAATTAAAAATTTATGAAATAAGAAATATAATTAACTTAAACATCATTAAAATAATTAAATAACCTTAAAATTTATAAATAATTAATGTAAGTTAAAAAAAACATACAAATTCATTTCTTAATACATATATATATATATGAACGTAATATTGATAAAAAATATAAAATATTTTTACTGTAGGATAGCGGAAAGGGTAAAATTTACTATTGCCACTCCAGTGAGTGCAAAAGTAGAGAAAGCGTTGGATAGCGTAGGGGTAAAAATTACTATTCCCACTCCAGAGAGTGCAACAGTAGGGACAGCGTTGGATAGCGTAGGGGTAAAAATTACTATTCCCACTCCAGAGAGTGCAACAGTAGGGAAAGCGTTAGATAGCAGGAGGGTAAAAATTACTATTCCCACTCCAAAGAGTGCAACAGTAGAGAAAGCGTTGGATAGCGTAGGGGTAAACAGTACTATTCCCACTCCAGAGAGTGCAACAGTAGGGAAAGTGTTGGATAGCGGGAGGGTAAAAATTACTATTCCCACTCCAGTGAGTGCAACAGTAGGGAAAGTGTTGAATAGCGTAGTGGTAAAGATTACTATTCCCACTCCAGAGAGTGCAACAGTAGGGAAAGCGTTGGATAGCATAGGGGTAAAAATGACTATTCCCACTCCAGTGAGTGCAGCAGTAGGGAAAGTGTTGGATAGCGTAGGGGTAAAAATTACTATTCCCACTCCAGGGAGTGCAACAGTAGGGAAAGCGTTGGATAGCTGGAGAGTAAAAATGACTATTCCCACTCCAGTGAGTGCAACAGTAGAGAAAACGTTGGATAGCGTAGGGGTAAAAATTACTATTCCCACTCGAGAGAGTGCAACAGTAGGGAAAGCGTTGGATAGCATAGGGGTAAAAATTACTATTCCCACTCCAGAGAGTGCAACAGTAGGGAAAGCGTTGGATAGCGTAGGGGTAAAAATTACTATTCCCTCTCTAGAGAGTGCAACAGTAGGGAAAACGTTGGATAGCATAGGGGTAAAAATTACTATTCCCACTCCAGAGAGTGCAACAGTAGGGAAAGAATTGGATAGCAGGAGGGTCAAAATCACTACTCCCACTCCAGTGAGTGCAACAGTAGGGAAAGCGTTGGATAGCGTAGGGGTAAAAATTACTATTCCAACTCCAGAGAGTGCAACAGTAGGGAAAGCGTTGGATAGTGGGAGGGTAAGAATTACTATTCCCACTCCAGTGAGTGCAACAGTAGGGAACGCATTGGATAGCGTAGGGGTCAAAATTACTATTCCCACTCCAGAGAGTGCAACAGTAGGGAAGGTGTTGGATAGTGGGAGGGTAAAAATTACTATTCCCACTCCAGTGAGTGCAACAGTAGGGAAAGCGTTGGATAGCGTAGGGGTAAAAATGACTATTCCAACTCCAGAGAGTGCAACAGTAAGGGAAAGCGTTGGATAGCGTAGGGGATAAAAATTACTATTCCCACTCCAGTGATTGCAACAGTAGGGAAAGTAAATGCTTCAATTATTAATTAAAAAATATATATATTAATACCAATTACAAAATAATTCAAAATAATTACAAGTTTAATATATGATAATTAATAAAATAAAAATACAAATACAAATTATTTATTAAAAATCATTACCTATTAATACAAATTAATTACCAATTTACAATTAATTAATTAGCAAACTAAAAATAATTAACAACTAATTAAAAATAAATACCAATAAATACATTTAAAAATGTAATTAATAACAATTAAATTCCTTCCCACCCTATCCCCCTATAAACCCACAACCCGCTACAGTAAATAAATTAATAAAATTAACATAATTATCAATTGTTCAATTAATAAAAATTAATTATCAATTATAATTTAATTATTTACCAATTAAAAATTATTTAACAATTAATTCAAGATAAATAACAATAAATAAATGAAACCTTTTAATCAATTATAATTAAATTACTTCCACCCTATTCCCCTATAAACCCACAACCTGCTACAGAAAAAATAATAATAACATTAACATAATTATGAATTAATCAATTAATACAAATTAATTACCAAGTATAATTTAATTCATTACCAATTAAAATTAATTAACAATTAATTCAAGATAAATACCAATAAATAAATGCAAACATTTAATCAATTATAATTAAATTACTTCCCACCCTATTCCCCTATAAACCCACTACCCGCTACATAATTAAATTACGCAAAAATTAAATACCATAAAATTCATTACTTAAAATAAATGATAAAATAAATATACACTTTTCACACATTTACTAACATAAAAAACACTTTAAAAAATGTGATATTATAAAAAAATCGATATATTTAACATCTATAATATTTACTTCGATATTTTGACTTTCTATATTTATGTAAATCGATATTAAATTACTTACCTCAAATTCGATATTTTTGTTGTCTATATTCTGTCCATTCGATATTTTGTCCATTACATTCGATTTTTTTTTGTCTTTATTCTGTCCATTCGATATTCTGCCATTCTATATTTTTAACTCAATATTATTGTCATCCTATATTTTTTACTTGATATTTTGACTGTATACCCTAGCAATTGACAGGACTGTTAGACCTATAACATGTTACATCCAAAATTTGTGTGGTTACTTTTCTCGTTCTAAGCCTGTTCGTAGCACCTGTGACCCTCCCTATCATTGTGATGTTGGATGCTAAAACGTCAACCTGTCTAACATATAAAAGAGTTCTCAGTACCCATAAAAATGTAAATTACCCTATCCGCCTTTTGGCCCATAGGAATGAATGGGAAATACCGA
This sequence comes from Lissotriton helveticus, assembly GCF_964261635.1. Classification (NCBI taxonomy): domain Eukaryota; kingdom Metazoa; phylum Chordata; class Amphibia; order Caudata; family Salamandridae; genus Lissotriton; species Lissotriton helveticus. The sequence continues at coordinate 769,912,612 of NC_136068.1, forward strand.
TTCGGTAAATACCGAATCGGTAAATACCGAATCCGAAAGCAAAGAAGAGTGAAACTGATTCAGGCAGCCAATCAGGTGCCACCACCCTCCTCCTCCCTACCAGGAAGTGGCTACACAGGCAGCTGCAACTAATTAGAAGCTTCTGGAGAGGCAGTTGGAGCTGAGTTGAGTCCCTGAGCAGCAGAAATGTAAATGTAAATGTATTTGTATTTATATAGCGCCTTCTACCCTGAGGTCTCGTAGCGCTGTATTCATACCGCTGTGTAACCCTTACTGGCTTTCCTGTGAAATGTCAACTCCTGGGCACCCCCAAGGTGAAGCCAGGCATCCAAGCGCTGCTGGGGCCGTTGTGGAGATTAAGCAAGCTATTGCCCAGAGTCACAGAGTGGGACCCATGAATAGACTAGGCACGAGGCGAGAATTATCAGGTCCGGGGAAATTGTGTCCAAGAGCCGCCGAGGCGGGAATTGAACCTTGGTCCCGGGCCAGACCTTTGCATCAGGGTCTGCCGCTCTAACCTTTGAGCCACGCTTCTCCACAGCAGAAAGAGTTTTGTGCACTTTTAAATTAGAAAAATGGCAAGCAGCACAGACAAAGATCAGCCAGAGAGGAAGAGGAAACTAAAATTCAGCAGCATGGAGCTGCAGGTCCTTGTTGAGGAGGTGGTGAAGGAATACAGAAAACTGTTTGGCAGGCAGTTCTCACTGTGGCTGAATCTGCCATAAGGAACATTTGGCTGCACATTCAAGATAAAGTGAATGCAGTTGGAGTGACTCCTAGAGATATAGAGGACCTTAAAAAGAGGTGGTACGACCTCAGGAGCCTGACAAGAAAAGAAATTGGTGAACACCACAAGCAGGCAAGCAAAACTGGTGGAGGGAAGAACCCAGCACCCCCCCTAACTGACCTGCAGGAGATGGTGAGCTCAACCATAGAACCTGAAAGCGTCTGCGGACTGGGAGAAGTAGACAGCTCAGCCAGAGCTGCCAGCAGAAAAGGTAAGATGCATGCACAGCAATCCCCCCCACACCATCATCCTTCCCTTTACCCTATGTGGCTAAGTGACTCCCAGTCCAGTACAGCTAGCACTAAATAGGAGCAATGCATTATGGGACATGTATTCAGGAAATGAAAGACAATGTCATACAGCATAGCAACCAGCAAGTTAGGGAAATGATTCAGACAGAAAGAAGCGCAGGCAACATGTACTTTGTTCAAGTGAAAAGTATTTAATTGTAGTGGCTGTGAGGCAGTAGCACTTAGCTAATGTACGCTCATATGTCCACAGGTGAGACATCTCGCAGGCGTTCCCAGGAGACTGAAGGCACGGCACCAGAGAGGGATGGGAGTCAGGAGTCAGGTCCAAGTGCACAGAATGTATCAGAGGACACAGGTGCACCAAGTACACAGCCACCATCCCAAGACACAGAAATGGCTCCAGAGTTGCAGGCGTCTCCAGAACGTACCAAATCCCCTCTGTTACTGTCATCCCCAGAAATGCCAGCATCACTGCCTGTGGCAACACCTGCCGCAAAAGAGAGCAGGAGGCATGTTGTTGTCCCACTATTGGAAATGGAGTCATCAGCAGGTGACATGGAGGGGGAAGACACACACACCTTGCCTGGTGAAGGTAGCACTGCCGCACTGCAGTCCAGTGCAGAGGTGTCCCGTACTGTTTCCAGACGCCGCAGGCTCCGAGAAAGCAGTTTAGCTGCACGTGTGGAGGGTCCCAGTGTGTTCCGTGGCCTGGAGTGGAGCATGGTGAAGATCCAAAGGATGCAGGGAAAGGCCATCATGTCTATCCAACGCCAAATGAGGACCCTAAATAACAATATGGAAGACATAGGGAAGGGCATCAGAGAACTAGTTGATGTCAACAAGGAGATTGCAGCAGGGATGCATGATATGTCACAATCGGTGCAGCTTCTGTGCACCAAACTGGGGGTCGATTAGGATCGCGGACGGACTTGAGTCCGTCCGCGACCCCAGAGGAGGAGGGAACGTCCGCATGGGCTGCGGCGTTCCCTCCGTGCAGATTAGGATGTGACTGCCAGGGTGGCGGTCACATCCTCTATCTTTAACATTGTGGCGGGTGCAGCTTCAAGCTACACCCGCCGCAACGTTAAAAATGCATGCATCGCATGTGCGTGCACAAAGCGGCAGGCACCGCGCGGTGCCTGCTGCTTTGTGCACGCAAATGCAGGGGGGTACCATAGGTACCCCCCATGTGCCCCCCCATCTCCCCTTCACCAAGGGGGCCCGCAACGGGCCCCCGAAGTGAATGTCCTATGCTTTTCCACGGCGGAAAAGCCGCCGTGGAAAAGCATATGATTTCCTCCATCCTAATATGGCTGGCGGTGTCTGATAGACACCGCCAGCCATGTTAGTGCTTTTCCGTCGCGGTCGGAAGGCGACTGCGGCGGAAAAGATGCGGACGGATTTCAAGACCCACCGCCATCCTAATATGGCGGTGGGTCTTTTGAGGCTCCGCAGCGGTTTTCCCACATCCTCCGGGCCGGCGGTGGCTTCCGCCGGCCCGGAGGATGCGGGAAAACCACTATCATAATCGGCCCCTAGATAAGGAAATTGCATCAAGGCGCAAGGAGAAGCAGCGTGCGCAGCAACAAAATAAAGCCATCAACCGCCTGGCCACAGCCACTTCCCTGCTATGCAGGAGATGCATAAACATGCAGAAGGGACTCACGCAAAATAGCAATGAGGTTTCTAGGGGCATTGCTAGTCGGACCAGTGCTGTTGAGGTGCTGATAAATGCACAAACAGCACAAACTGCTGCTCTGGATGTGCCAGAGAGTGAAGGGAGCACAAGTAGGAGCAGCATTGCAAGCCCCCTTGTCGTAGAGACACGGAGGAGCAGCAGGCGCCAGGGTGAGGCAGCAGCCCAAATGCCAAGTAAAGATTGCCAGCCACAAACATCTGGCACTGGTAGGCGTGGACGAAAATGAGTAATTCAGTTAATGGGGAAGTGACCCATGACTAACATCATTGAATGTATATTGTTTGATTTGCACAATTGTGCTTTGGGAACCTGCGTAGTGACAAAATAAACTACGTTGGGTGCATACTCCACCTGTCTGTGTCTCTTTACTTACTTAAAAGTAATTGCGTGTGATCTCTTCCCGTCTGTGTCTGCCATCTGTTGGTATTGCAACTCCTGCAGTGTTGGATTCAGGCAGTGCTTGTTCGTCATCATGGTCCTCATAATCATAGAATTCCACCTCAGTGCCCTTCTTCATGGCAAGGTTGTGCAACATTGCACAGGTTGAAATCATCTTGCAGCAGGTCACTGGTGTGTACCGGCGTGCCCCTCCACTTTTGAGGAGGCAGCAGAACCTGCTTTTCCACAGGCCAAATGTGCGCTCCACAATGTTCTTGGTGGATTTGTGTGCCCTGTTATATCGCCTCTGGCTGAGGGTTGAAGTGTTGAGGTAGGGTGTAAGGATGAAGAACCAGACGGCATATGCACTATCCCCTATTTAAAAATGAGAAAAACGTTACACACATGCACACATTCACATACATCTGAAACATGTATCAAGGGAGTGTCACACACTGTTTTACCTAGCAAGTAGCCTTCGGCAAATTCCCCCGCTGTCAGGCGTGCGTAGATCCCACTATTCTGGAAAATGTAGGAGTCGTGGGTACTGCCTGGAAACTTGGCCACTATGTCCGTGATGATGTAGTTTGCATCGCAGATTACTTGTACATTTATGGTGTGGGTTGATTTTCTGTTTCTGTAGATGTACTCTGTGTCAGCAGGTGGGCAAATTGGAATGTGGGTGCCATCAATGCAACCGATGAGGTTGGGGAAGTGCGCTATTTGATAGAACCCTGTCTTTGTCCTGAGCAGTTCTGCGTGCGTTTCAGGAAAGGTGATGTAGTGATGCATTCGCTGCATCATGGCCTCTGGGAACTTCCTAAAGAAGCGGGACAGGCAGCTCTGGGACACCCCACCTACCGCAGCAATGACACTCTGGTAACTGCCAGAGGCTAGCGGATGTAGGCTACACAGCACCTGCACATGGGGTGGGATGGTGTGTGCCCTTGGGGTTGGATGCTCCAAAAGTGGGTGCAGGTCCCTGATCAAGTCCAGGATGGTTTGGAGATGTAGCCTGTACCTTTGTTGGATCTCTGCATCAGTGAGTTGGAAAAGGGTGATCCTCTGTCTGTAGACCTGCTCCTCCCTTCTCCAGACCCTCTCTCCTTCTGCCTGTAGCCGTAGCCGCCTCGCAATCACATAGAATGCCGCCATTCTGGTCAAATTGTTGCATTTTGGGCCCTTTTTTATAGCCTGCACCTGGTTACCACCTGCTTTCAATCCATGGTAAATACATGGTATTTTAGAGGTTACTGATTTTGGAAAAGGGGGGGTGGTGATGGACAGAGCTTCTGAATGATGCAGAATACTCTTACCAAGTCAAGAGATCATGGATTTAATCCATCACCGTTTTTTAGCTCACTGCACCATCCCAGCTCAGAACTTGGCTATATGCAAATTAGTCTGTTCCTGTCCCAGTGCATGATGGGAACAGGGCAAACCAAACTACCAAGCCAATTCTTATACTGAGAAGGAAACAAGCTTCCGGGGACCGGTTTCTGGCATCACAGCCTTCTTCGGCCCAGCTTGCTTGAATCCTGATGGTGCAATGAGCAAGGGACTCATGTCTGAGTATACCCTCCCACACATAGTGTGGATAAAACCGATTTTGGAAAAGGGGGGTGGTGATGGACAGAGCTTCTGAATGATGCAGAGTACTCTTACCAAGTCAAGAGATCATGGTTTTAATCCATCACCGTTTTTTAGCTCACTGCACCATCCCAGCTCAGAACTTGGCTATATGCAAATTAGTCTGTTCCTGTCCCAGTGCATGATGGGAACAGGGCAAACCAAACTACCAAGCCAATTCTTATACTGGGAAGGAAACAAGCTTCCGGGGACCGGTTTCTGGCATCACAGCCTTCTTCGGCCCGGCTTGCTTGAATCCTGATGGTGCAATGAGCAAGGGACTCACGTCTGAGTATACCCTCCCACACATAGTGTGGATAAAACCGATTTTGGAAAAGGGGGGTGGTGATGGACAGAGCTTCTGAATGATGCAGAATACTCTTACCAAGTCAAGAGATCATGGTTTTAATCCATCACCGTTTTTTAGCTTACTGCACCATCCCAGCTCAGAACTTGGCTATATGCAAATTAGTCTGTTCCTGTCCCAGTGCATGATGGGAATAGGGCAAGCCAAACTACCAAGCCAATTCTTATACTGGGAAGGAAACAAGCTTCCGGGGACCGGTTTCTGGCATCACAGCCTTCTTCGGCCCGGCTTGCTTGAATCCTGATGGTGCAATGAGCAGAAGCGGGACAGGCAGCTCTGGGACACCCCACCTACCGCAGCAATGACACTCTGGTAACTGCCAGAGGCTAGCAGATGTAGGCTACACAGCACCTGCACATGGGATGGGATGGTGTGTGCCCTTGGGGTTGGATGCTCCAAAAGTGGGTGCAGGTCCCTGATCAAGTCCAGGATGGTTTGGAGATGTAGCCTGTACCTTTGTTGGATCTCTGCATCAGTGAGTTGGAAAAGGGTGATCCTCTGTCTGTAGACCTGCTCCTCCCTTCTCCAGACCCTCTCTCCTTCTGCCTGTAGCCGTAGCCGCCTCGCAATCACATAGAATGCCGCCATTCTGGTCAAATTGTTGCATTTTGGGCCCTTTTTTATAGCCTGCACCTGGTTACCACCTGCTTTCAATTAATGGTAAATACATGGTATTTTAGAGGTTACTTACATCTCAAAATGCATTTTTACCATTTCTTATTTACAGAATTGGTAAATTTACCGATTCGGTAAAGTTACCGACTCGGTAAATTTTCCAATTCGGTAAAGTTACCGAGTCGGTAACTTTACCAAATTGGTAAATTTACCGATTCGGTAAATTTACAGAATCGGTAAATTTACAGAGTCGGTAACTTTACCGAATCAGAAAATGTACCGATTCTGTAGTTTTTTGAGCCCCTACATCTCGAAATGCAAATACCGGTCGGTAAAGGCCGAAAATCGGGATTTTCGGCCGTTACCGACCGGTATTTGGCTCCCTACATCTGGCCCTATGTTTCTGCAAAGTAACAGGCATACATGCATCTTGTTTACAATGTCACTTGGCAATAATGTTTGCTTACGGATTGGATGTGATGTGAATCCTTTTAATTCACACAGTTTGCTCCTAACATTGTTAATGCTATAAGACACGTATCCATAGATTCACTTGGGGCTTTTGCTTGGTACCGCCAAGTTTTCTGACCTGGTAATGCATTTCTCTGTCTGTCGTAGGTCTGTTTAAAATTTTCCTGAATCCTCACCCTCTGGAGGAGCGTGTTCTGGCCGATAGTACAATGCATTTTGCTCCTTTACATCCAAATAATGACAAAGCAAATACATTTTTCTTACTGTTCTATATCTCTGTTCATCTAGGTAGGCTTTAAATGATCTAATCCAATCTCTTCACTCCATTGGGGCTTCACCAGTATCTTGAATGAAAGAGGCTGGTGGTACAGCATTCTGTATTTTGGATCAATGGACATGTGATGTCAAACAATTTATAGTAAAGGTTTTTCTAAATTTAGACAATAGAAGAAGAACCATGCAAATTGCAGAAAACTACAGACGTCTTGCTCCACATATATTTTGCAGGAGGTCTCCAGTAATTGCATGCAAATAACAGTTAATCTAAACCAGCTGGTTGTCAAAAGCATGCAAAGCTGACACATTTGATTTATACTGAAAATCCACCGTCCTGGAAGCTTGCAAATTGCAGTTGATCATCACTTGAACAATTTATCTTTTTTGTAGCATGCAAATCACTGAGCGAGATCTGCACAGTTCTTGACAACTAGTGTCCAAATGGCAGTATGTCCATAGGGCAAATAACTCTACATTTAGCAGTATTACACACTAGTCCTTTCTTTGTTTCCCCAATTCAGGGCCATTTTTGCTCTTCCACTTTTTCACACTAGTCGTTCCTTTGCTTCACCAATTCAACAGCACATGATTTTGAGGAGAAAGTAAATGCTCTGCTTCCCTCAGCAATGAAATCATGTGGAGAGGATGAATTGTTCTTTGGTCTACCAACCGAGACGTTTCAAGGCATGGGCAAAGTGGGTAATTGCCTCGGCCCCCTACCTTCCCACGGACCCCTTGGAAAGTGAAGTGTCTCTCTAGCTCGCTTCTGGGTATTTTGTGTATCTTACTTGTTAAGGTATGATTCAATGTTATTAGCTAACATAGTGCGTGAATGAGCAAAACATTGGTAATAAAACTAAAAGTTATTCTAAACAGAGGCCACACAAATTATTTCCTGCCAAGGGCGCTGGAAATTCTTAAATTGACACTGTCTACCACCTCGCTCCTAATTTATGAACTGGAAAGGAAGGTGGCAATGAAAGTGATCCTATGCTCAGTGAGGACGTGCAGTGTTGTATTTGTGCACTGATCTCCTTTACCAAGCATGCACAATCTTCAACCAGTCACTCGAGCTGGGGCTGTTCACTAGGCACAAATCAAATCTCCACAGAATGTGATGTGTGGGTGATTGGGCTTTAGATCAAATGCACGTTGGCTCTAAAAAACGACAGTCCAGTGGACAATGAACTTCTGAACTGAAAATAATCTTCACAAAAATGTCTTTCGTTTTGCTTCATGCTACATTCTTCTTCTGCATAGGTCTTCACAGCTGCACTCACTCAATGACGCCCTTGCTCCTGATGCAGTTTGAGCATGACTCAAAAAACTCTTTACTTATGGTTCTTCAGGTTTCAGTAATCTACAAACCCGCTTGTCGCCAATCTGTGGCACTTGCTTGTAGTACTACAGCGTCTTTATTGCAGGTAGGAAGTAAACAGTCATATTTGTTTTAGTTGCAGCCAAGGGAAACGGCTACAGTCAGAAATGTGACCCCACTCATAGTGCTATGGCACTGAGCCCAGCCCTACAATCATCATGTGAATTCAAGTGGACAGTATAGCAGTGACTCTCGATTTTTTTGTAGTTGCTATTCTCCCTTCCTTTTGAGCTCATGAGTTCATGTAAAAATCTGATCTTTACATCGTTTTCTCTCTGTTTGGGGACCCTTGGGGACCGTTAGGGGTATAGTTACAAGGGAAGTGTTGGAGCACAGTGTTAGCCTTCTTGGCTTAACGCCATGCTCTGCCACTGTGGAAATGCAGGGCTCCACCGAATTTACTAGAATACGGTGCAGCCCTGCATCTCCCCCTGCGCTGGCGCGACTGACAGCTGCCTAGCGCCAATACCGATACCCTTGCACCATAGTACACGGTGCCTGTGTTGTGGGAACAATTGTTTATGTTCAGGAAATGGTGATTTGAAACTTCTAAGTATGCTGCTTTGTGCAGCACACATAGAAGTTGCAACTCATAATTTTTTTATGATTGTTTATGTGCAGGAAGGGACACCTACCTACACACAAACAATCATGCATGTGTGCTGCACAATGCAGCACACATAGATGGAGCACACTTAGAATCAGCGAAAACGAGGAGAAATAAAGCACTTCTCCTTGTTGAGCCATGTTATGACCAGGTTTTTTTTGGTCTTAATTTTGGCGCTGCCCAATTTTTATGCCACCCTTGCAAATATTGGGCAGTGTTAAAATCAATAATTTTTTAAGGGCGGGAAGCCCACCACAACACCCTTTGCCCACCCCTATCACGCTACGTATAGCGTGAAAGGGTGCCTTATTTACAAGGCTGCGCGCTACCTAGTAAAAAAGGCGAAGCCTGTATCACCGCAGGAACGTCTTTACAAATGATGTTCCTGGGATGATAGGGGCTTGTAAATATGGCCCTTAGTTCCTCCAGCATTGTTCAGTATGGTGTCACAAATTCCCGGTCAACAGTTGTACCCAAGATTTAATCACTATTTATGGGGGTTGCTTCGTGCTAGTCTATAAATCACATATATCTTGCCATTATGTAACTCTCTTTTAGCCTGTTCACGACATATTAAATCAAAATGGCAATGCCCCAATGCACACAATTTTATTCAGTTGGTTTCTTGTTGTTGCAGTAGTTACAGAAATATTTAAGTGGTGCGACTGCTGTTGCTAGCACATAATATTTTTAACCCCTTCTTTCTCTTTTTCCTGTAATGTAACTTTCTAAGTACCTGAGAAATAAAACGAGTTGGGATCAAACACAATTTAACAATGACAGTGTAATCCATTGGGCCACACAGTACATCTCTGAGTCGGAAGATGGGATTAAGTATGGATTTATTACAGACTCAAAGCTAAATTGATATACATAAATCTCAGGAATCTAGTGTAACAATGCAGGATTACCACAGGCAAGCCAAAAAAATGAATGAAGTTTATCCTTAACAACAGATAACAAATGAGAAATTCATAAATCACAATGCAAAGTATTAGGAAAAGGATTTGATGGTCAGTGACTGATTGATGCTCCTCTTGCCAGTTATGCGTGGGGAAAATCCCAAACTCCTAATCTAAATCTACCCTAAATAATACTAGATGAGGAAACCCTAATTAGATCCCGTGAAGGAGAAAGGTGTCAGCACAGCAGAACCTCTGTAGAAGTTCTCTAACGAAAAATAATTTTGTATAGCAAGAAATCACACAACAGAGATGTCGTAAAGAGGTCTGTACCTCTCCAAGTCTAAGGGATTCTTAATCTAGCTGATAGGTGATCTTCAATTAAACCCCCAAAAAGAACCTTTAAGAATTCCACATCATGAGTCTTATTATTTTCAATCTTCAAACAGTAAAACTCAGGAACTATCCTTGAGACTCCTTTTCTTTAGTCTGCACATCAAAATGTTCTTTGACTCCTCTCGTCTCCCAATTCTGTATAAACAGTAGTCCTACCTCTATTCGTTAAGGTTCTTCTTGTCCTTGCCAAAAGATACTTTTTCCGAGTCTAACTATTTGCACAATGTGCCTTTTCTATTCATAAGATCACACAACTGTACCTGCAGAGGAGAGAAAAACATTGCATGCAAAGAAAACATTCAGGCTGAAGGTTAAACATTAGGAAATCCAAATGCCCAGGGCCTTTGTTCAACTTAACCTGGTAAACATCTCCATACATATTTAACACCTTGCCTGCGGCGCCGATTCTCCCCCGGTGCTGAACATTCCAATCGCGGGTGTGGTCATGACGGAACAGTTCCGTCATGAGCACATCGCGACCGATGCTCATGACGGAACCGTTCCGTCATGAGCATCGAAGGGGTTAAATGCCTGATTATAAATACATATTGAGTAAAATATAGATGCAGAGTACTATTTAAAGGAATGCATTTTCAGCTATAAAATAAATGCACATATGTGTATGGCCAGGTCAAATCTAAAAGGGTGGAGCCAAAATTGCTCTGCTCCACTGTAGAATTGTATTAAAGATTTTTATTTTTGTGTATCATTAACAATGCGGATAGGGTTGACAGTGGCAGTGTCTCCCCGTTCTGCTTGAGGACAGACAGCTTGCATCAGGACAGGCATACAGGAACGAGGTATTAACTGCCTGTAATCAGGAAACTGGAATATTTTAATTGCGTCGTTTGGTTGATTTTAAAAACCACTCGTTTGACCTGCTCACATAGTAAAAATCTGTTCGCATGCTCTTTAGTGCATTGGGGGTGATTTTAAAACTTACTTGCACTCTGCAGTCGGTGCTCGATGTTGTAGCCTGCCCGCCCCGGTCCGACTCGGCAATTATTGCCGTAGAGCGGAGGGCGGACAGGTAAGAGCCTGACAAACTTCCTCACTTCCGCTAGTGCATCAGGTAGCGGTCTAGCCTCCCACAAGGAGGGGCTATTTAGGCAGCGAGGAGCTGCGCGCTGTTCGCGGATAGGGTTGACAGTGGCAGTGTCTCCCCGTTCTGCTTGAGGACAGACAGCTTGCATCAGGACAGGCATACAGGAACGAGGTATTAACTGCCTGTAATCAGGAAACTGGAATATTTTAATTGCGTCGTTTGGTTGATTTTAAAAACCACTCGTTTGACCTGCTCACATAGTAAACATCTGTTCGCATGCTCTTTAGTGCATTGGGGGTGATTTTAAAACTTACTTGCACTCTGCAGTCGGTGCTCGATGTTGTAGCCTGCCCGCCCCGGTCCGACTCGGCAATTATTGCCGTAGAGCGGAGGGCGGACAGGTAAGAGCCTGACAAACTTCCTCACTTCCGCTAGTGCATCAGGTAGCGGTCTAGCCTCCCACAAGGAGGGGCTATTTAGGCAGCGAGGAGCTGCGCGCTGTTCGCGGATAGGGTTGACAGTGGCAGTGTCTCCCCGTTCTGCTTGAGGACAGACAGCTTGCATCAGGACAGGCATACAGGAACGAGGTATTAACTGCCTGTAATCAGGAAACTGGAATATTTTAATTGCGTCGTTTGGTTGATTTTAAAAACCACTCGTTTGACCTGCTCACATAGTAAAAATCTGTTCGCATGCTCTTTAGTGCATTGGGGGTGATTTTAAAACTTACTTACACTCTGCAGTCGGTGCTCGATGTTGTAGCCTGCCCGCCCCGGTCCGACTCGGCAATTATTGCCGTAGAGCGGAGGGCGGACAGGTAAGAGCCTGACAAACTTCCTCACTTCCGCTAGTGCATCAGGTAGCGGTCTAGCCTCCCACAAGGAGGGGCTATTTAGCCCTCTCATCGCCCTGAGCGCGCAGCGGTCGCGCGCAGGGGAGCGCCTGAGGACGCGCCTGAGACAAGCCAGAGAGAAGCCCGTCTGTGCCCGTCCATGACTGGACGGGGCCAGGGGCAGGACACCATGGCTGTCTCATCTATCATCTCGAGAACTCCTGGTGTTGGACCCCTAACATATTCCTCACAGGTATTATTGGACATACGTAACAGCATATGTAACACATGCGATGTCACCTTTCATTCGAATCTAGAAGGACCATTCACATGTTATACCTGTTGCACACATTTCGGCCTTGAGGTAGTGGCCGACAGTCCCCTGCGAGCTCCAACCGCAAGGCGATGTTTAACACACAACACTGGCCCAGTAAAGACCACAAAGGACCCCACTCCCATAGGAAGTAAACATCTGCTATGTAACGTGCGTTCATTGACAAAGCACGCTATACAGGTGTGGGACTTGATATCCACAGAGAAGCCTGACCTCTGTTTTTTAACGGAGACATGGCTCAAGCCTTACTCAGTCCCAGCCATTACACTAGGCATCCCGATGGGATATATGGTCTCCAGATTGGACCGCCTACATAAAATAGGAGGTGGAATAGCCATCGTATACAGGGAGGAGTTAACTGTTACAATACTGGAGGAAATTAGCACCCCTCTGATGGAACTAATGATTTTTAAACTCAGCTCTGCCTCTAGGGAGAATAGAAGGGGTGTGGTTTTATATCGACCCCCAGGTTCGAGTGTGGATTTTTCTATCTCCCTTATGGAGGTTCTGGCGCCATTTATTGTGGATAATCAGAACTTCCTATTGGTGGGAGATTTTAATTTCCACAGTGAATTAGAGACATGTATGGAGGCCAGAACACTTCTTATGGATATGGAATATTTAGGTCTCAAAAAGATGAATCAGGGACCCACACATGAGGCAGGCCATACGCTGGATTTGGTGTTTTCCAACTCATTTTTAAATATGTGTACACCCCCCACTCAGGTAGAATGGACAGATCACTTTATCTTAAAATTCTACACTGAGCCCATGGGCAAATTAAGTGCGCTGACCGCCCTGCCGACCAAAAGGAGACCATGGCACAAATTAACACTGGACACCTTTCGAGGAGCCTATCAAGCTCCTATAATTAACGATCATAAGGGAATTATGCCAACTGAGCTCAATCGGTTTGTAAATGCAGTGAGCGAAGCAATTGATGGCATCATTCCGCTGAAAACGTATAAACCCCGCCAAGCAGGCAGACAAGAAATCTGGTACTCCGAAGATCTGAGACAGATGAAACAAAAGTCCAGGAAGCTGGAAAAAGTATGGAGACAATACCGGAGATTGGAGGATAAACAATGCTACTTAACATCCCTCAGGTCATATCATAAGGCTATAAGGACGGCTCGAAAAAGTTATATTGCTATGCAACTTGCAGAGGCTGGAAAGGACTCTAAAGCTCTTTTTCAAATCCTGCAAACTTTTACTAAGCCTGCAGCATGTGAGACGGCAGAGGCTGCTTCTCAAGAATTATGTGATGAGATCTCACACTTCTTTATGAAGAAAATTGATATGATCTATGCAAAGATATTGGCCACAAAAACGACTGAGGTAGCCGACCCCAATAACCCCCCTCATAATAGTATACAGCAGAATGTGCAGGTCAATTGTCTGAAAAACTTTCCCCCTATTTCCTTAGAGGAAGTCATTGCCCTAACAAATATGATTAAGAGCGGTAGCCCGCAGGACATTGTCCCCGCCCGCATCATGCCCATGTTGGCCGAAATCCTTGGTCCAGATATTCAGAAACTAATTAATCTATCATTAAGTACGGGAGAAGTTCCGAGAGACTGGAAAAGGGCATTAGTGAGACCGTTGAGGAAAAATACCACCATTCCTTGGACGGATCTTACTAACCTACGTCCTATCTCTCTCCTTCCCTTTATGGGTAAAATGATAGAGAAATTTGTCAATAGCCATCTGTCCAGTTTCGTCGAGGAGACACATGGACTGGATCCATCCCAGTCGGGTTTCAGGCCGAGACATAGCACCGAGACCACCTTGCTGTCAGTCGCAGACGATCTACACATGTTCCAGGATGGGGGTTATTCTGTCATCCTGGTTCTGTTGGATCTGTCTGCGGCGTTTGACACCGTGTCACATGACATCATGACCACCAGACTTGTGAACATCGGTCTGGAAGGTGGAGCTCTGGCATGGTTAAGGAGTTTCCTGACAGATCGCACCCAGACAGTCACCTTGGGTGCATACCGGTCAGAGGAGTTGGGGATCTCAAAGGGGGTGCCACAGGGCTCTTGTTTAAGCCCGACCCTGTTTAATGTCTATGTGGCCCCCCTAGCGAACATCATGAGATCCCATGGGTTCATCCCTATGTCATACGCGGATGACACCCAACTCCTCTTTCCATTTAAACATCTTACGGACAAGGTCAGGAACTCTTTCTCCCTGGGGATGAAGGCAGTGGCCCACTGGATGGCATCTAACTTCTTGCAATGTAATGTTGCAAAAACAGAAGTGATGCTGTTCGGTGAGGCAAAGCTCCTATGGTCCCCAGACTGGTGGCCGCAAGATCTAGGCCCAGTCCCAGAGCCAAAGCAGGTGGTCAAAAATCTCGGTGTGCGTCTGGACCAGGAGCTCTCTTTGAAGCAATACAGCAACCAAGTGGTGAGCTCATGTTTTCATGTGATCGCCATGTTGAGGAAAGTCTTCCCTATGCTCCCTGACTCAACTAGGAGGACGCTAGTGCAGGCCCTGATACTGAGTCGTCTGGACTACTGCAACGGGATGCTCCTATCAGCAAACGAGGGAGTTATTGCGAGATTGCAGGTAGTCCAGAACACTGCGGCCCGTCTTGTCCTAAATCAGCCTCCCCGTACTCCATCGAAACCTCTCTTGAACACCTTACATTGGCTTCCCATTAAGCAAAGGGTGAAGTATAAGATAGGTTGTATTATACATAAAAGCCTTCAGAATAAAGGCCCAGGGTACCTAAATGACAGATTCTCCCCCTATAAACCTGTAAGATCCTTGAGATCTAGTGATCAAGCTCTATTACAGGTCCCGAGAGCCAGAAAGGCCAGGCAAGGTGGAAGAGCCCTTTCAATCGCCGGACCAAGGCTGTGGAACAGCCTCCCTCTCTCTTTGAGACTCTGTCAGGAATATCTCCCGTTTAGAAAACAGTTAAAAACCTTTCTATTTCAAAACTAGCGATACCTGTATACCTACTGTCACAAGCTGAAAGGTTTTCAAAGGCGCGGAGATACTCCTCCGGGAGGTGATCCTAGCGCGTTATAAACCCGCAAATAAATGTGTAATATGTATTTTAAATATCTACAGATTGATGTAGCATAATTGCCTTTCAAACTAATTTCCTATGCTGTGTACAAATGTATTTATTAATGTGTTTTAGTTAAGTCACATTTCTGTACAAACGCATCTTGAACAAAATGGAAGCCATTTCTGTCAATCTCTCGTGTTACCCTCCATGCACATCTTCTCCCAGCATGCTCTGCAGTGCACAGTCAAGATGAGGTCCTATTAGTTTATTTTCATTGCTGTATTGTTGTGCTTATAATGAACTTTTCATGGTGCAGGTGTTACTTGTAACTACATTTTCTGTTTCTTCACTGGACCTATTCATCTGAGGAAATTCTCATTATTATTATTACATATTCTGTTCAAACATCTACAGATGGCATTAGCATTGAGAATGTTGAATAAGTATTTAAAAAATGGGTTAGTGCTTAGGTACAAAGGCAATATGACTTTATATTCTATGTCATCTCATTTGCTGAAAAAATGATACATTTGCTCACACCATGATGGAATTGCAGTGCTGTCCATTTAATATGCAACAAAACCCCTTGATTTTGAGGGTGAGCCAGAAGACTTTCCTAGGGATGCCCACCATTCCTCTTCTGATTATGCTGCACACTGGGGCTTAGAATATTTTTCTGACATTGCCATACTCTGTATAACCTTTCATTTGAGAGACTTCATGGCATTTACACTGCACTGCTTAATTTAGAATTTTGTAATAACCCACTTTAACTCTTCATTGATCTAGAACTCAGTTATTGTGTGCACCTTTTTACTTAACCCCTTCGACGCTTATGACGAGCTGAGCTCGTCATGAGGCACAGTGGAGCTGTGCTCATGACGAGCTGAGCTCGTCATAACTGCCGCGGAACGCCCACGCGGGGCTAAGTCCCCTCCTGTGCGGGCGTTCCATGGGAGTGGGCGGAGTCGTGACGAGCTCAGCTCATCATGAGCATAGCTCCACTGTGAAGCATGACGAGCTGGGCTTGTCACGAGCACCGCGGCGCCGCCAGCGGTGCCCCCTCCCCCTGCACCGCGGGGGAATTAGCCCCGCGTGGAAGGTGTTAATTAATTGTTTTACTCTGCTAAATTGATGTTTGGCAAGGTGCCTTAATTTGTGGACCATTGCTTCATGAAATTGAGGTTTAACACAGTCTCTGATCCAGTAAATGTGACAGATTTGATTCAGGTACATGTTTGGGGTGCCTGCATTTTGGGGTACTGTTTTGCTCCTACACTGCCTCTCACTCACCCGTAGCTCCACAACAACTCATTCTCCAAAGTTCAAATGTTTAATGTACTCCTTCTAATGCAATGAACTAATTCAGTTTTTTATTTCCTCCCAAAAACCCAGGAAAGCGATGTATTCTTTGGTATTTCCTCAGCCATCAGAATTAGCTGACTTGAAAGTGCAGCTTAATGATCTCCTATGTACTCATCCTTCCCTATACTGGTTTGGCCTGTACTGTTGGTTCATGTTGCCTGCTGCCTCACCCAGCCATGCTTCCCTTTCATGTGTAGTCCCCCTATTTATTTCATTGTGGTCTCTACCCCTGAGGCGGAAAGCCGGGGGCTCGTTTACAATTTTAAAACGTGTGCATTTATATTTTATTTGTGGCAGTTTATTTCAAACTTTGTTCATTTTTATCTCTGAGCCTCACCAGAAGGAAGCGCCGCTTCCCCACGCTCTTCACAGGTCAGCAGATTACGTGCTGAAGCCTGGGACTATAGCCGCCATACTGGGAGAGGGAAGGGTGGCGGTCCAGTAGCTGGACGCCTCCCGCCCTCCCAGACTATTTAAACAGCACCAGGAGTGCAGCGCACTGATTTCATTGTGGTCTCTACCCCTGAGGCGGAAAGCCGGGGGCTCGTTTACAATTTTAAAACGTGTGCATTTATATTTTATTTGTAGCAGTTTATTTCAAACTTTGTTCATTTTTACCTCTGAGCCTCACCAGAAGGAAGCGCCGCTTCCCCACGCTCTTCACAGGTCAGCAGATTACGTGCTGAAGCCTGGGACTATAGCCGCCATACTGGGAGAGGGAAGGGTGGCGGTCCAGTAGCTGGACGCCTCCCGCCCTCCCAGACTATTTAAACAGCACCAGGAGTGCAGCGCACTGATTTCATTGTGGTCTCTACCCCTGAGGCGGAAAGCCGGGGGCTCGTTTACAATGTTAAAACGTGTGCATTTATATTTTATTTGTGGCAGTTTATTTCAAACTTTGTTCCTTTTTACCTCTGAGCCTCACCAGAAGGAAGCGCCGCTTCCCCACGCTCTTCACAGGTCAGCAGATTACGTGCTGAAGCCTGGGACTATAGCCGCCATACTGGGAGAGGGAAGGGTGGCGGTCCAGTAGCTGGACGCCTCCCGCCCTCCCAGACTATTTAAACAGCACCAGGAGTGCAGCGCACTGATTTCATTGTGGTCTCTACCCCTGAGGCGGAAAGCCGGGGGCTCGTTTACAATTTTAAAACGTGTGCATTTATATTTTATTTGTGGCAGTTTATTTCAAACTTTGTTCATTTTTACCTCTGAGCCTCACCAGAAGGAAGCGCCGCTTCCCCACGCTCTTCACAGGTCAGCAGATTACGTGCTGAAGCCTGGGACTATAGCCGTCATACTGGGAGAGGGAAGGGTGGCGGTCCAGTAGCTGGACGCCTCCCACCCTCCTCAGCACTGGATAAAAGGGGAGTGATGGCTCGTCCGCGCAACGGGCGAGCGCAGCGGGCGCGCCGGCGGCGCGCCGAAGGCGCGCCAAAGGCGAGCCCGTCTGCGCCCGTCCGCGCCGGATCCGCGCCCAGCGCCATGACCCCTGGTTCAGTGAGGAGCGATTGGAAGAGTTATTCCGTCGCTGATCTACAACAATTGAGACCGTGTAGGAAGCAGGGATGCCTCCAATACCAGCCTAATGATGGTGATAAAGTGAGTACTTTCTGCTCTGGTTGTAATTATCAGATACCGCTGGTTGCTAAAAAAACGATATCATATCAAACATCTAACAACAAGCATAGTGATATTATTCTCTCTCTTATAAACGCACGGTCTCTGGGAAAACATAGACAGGAAATCACTGACTTAATACAGGACAAAAAAATAGATCTTCTCTTCATTACAGAAACTTGGATGGGGGATACATCTGGCCCGGATCTTGTGGTGGCCGTCCCCAATGGGTATTCTGTATATCGACATGATAGACAGGGGAAACGAGGTGGAGGGTTGGCTATCATCGCCCGGAGCAACTTTCCAGTCAGAACTCTGTCCTTACCCTCGAAAACCTGTGAAGCACTGCAGTTTTCCATCAAGCTCACTCCCTCATACAACCTTAAAGGAGTACTAATATATAGACCACCAGGAGCTCGTGCTGAATTTTTGTCGTCCTTCCTGCCACTTATTGAACCACTGGCAATTGATGATTCCTTCATGGTCTTGGGAGATCTGAACTTTCATTTGGAAAGTTCATATGACTCCGAAACCGCTTCTCTCCTGGCCGATTTTACCACTCTTGGTCTGACCCAGTTGGTTACAACACCTACTCATGAGGCTGGCCATACTTTAGATGGCATTTTTACGAATGTTAATGAGATAATAATAAATGAAATATTACCTCTTACTTGGTCTGACCACTTTGTCATTATGAGTAGTATTAGTATTACCCAAACTAAAAAAAGTAATCAACACTTCCCAATGCAAGAATCCTTTAGGGTTTGGAACGATATTGACCAAGATTTATTAAGAACCTCTCTCATTGACACATGGCCGAATATTTCGGAAAATGTTAATGTAGCGATGCAACAATTTTCAGAATGGCTAGGGTCAGCGATAGACAAAGCTGTTCCTGAAAAAACATTTTCCAAAAATAGAAAGATGCCGTCAGCACCTTGGTTTACGGAAACACTAAGAAGACAAAAACAGACCTGCAGGAGCCATGAGAGAAGGTGGCGTAAAACCTATGATTCCGAGAGTAAAATACAATATAAACAGACACTAGCAGTCTATAAAAAAATGATTCTTGAGGCCAAAAAGAATTTTTATGAGGAACAGATAGAATCGGCAAAGAACTCTAGCAGACAACTGTTTGAGATAGTAAAATCTTTAGCGGGTCAATCACAGGATTTGGCTCCTCCATCTACTCAAGCTTTTTGTAATGCCTTAGCAAATTTTTTCTTCTCCAAGGTAAATGACATTTACGTCGAATTTGCAACCAGTAATATACCAAAAGATTTGCAGTGTAATCCACCTAACAGGCAAATTGAATGCTCCTTTGCCGAATTCAAAAAGATACCGAAGGATCAACTCACAGCTATTATTGGGTCAGTTAAATCTGGATCGGCTTTGGATCCATGTCCTCCAAGGGTTTTTCCTCCTATAATTGACTTAATAAGTGATTTTACTATGCAAATCTGTAACACGATGTTTACATCAGGTGTCTTTCCTGACAGATTAAAGAACACCCTACTAAAACCACTTTTGAAAAAGCCAGGTTTGGATAAAGAGTTATTAAAAAACTATAGGCCAATTGCCAGCCTGCCTTTTCTAGCCAAGGTGATTGAAAAAATAATGAATATCCAACTCTCGGAGTATATTGAACATAACAACTTACTTGATGAGTCTCAGTTTGGTTTCCGGAGGATGCATGGAACTGAGACTGCACTCATCAAGGCAGCTGATGACATCAGGGCCATAAGAGATCAAGGTGGCACAGCGGTATTGGTGATGTTAGATCTGTCTGCTGCATTCGACACGGTCAATCATTCTACCTTGATTGACCGTGTCGGGGAGTTGGGTGTTCACTCTATGGCTCGAGCATTACTTACCTCATTCCTGGCTGCGAGAACACAGGCAGTAACCTTGGGGCCCTTTAGATCGGCCAACCTAGCACTACCATGCGGAGTTCCACAGGCTCATCCCTAAGTCCGACGCTTTTCAACATTTATGTGTCGGACTTAGCTAGGGTAATCAAGATCTACCAGATGAGTCTCACCACCTATGCCGATGATACACTATTGGTGCTAGCTATTAACAAGGATGGGGAGGAGGTAGCAGCCCGGTTTCAGGAGGGCATGCTGGCAATTAAGGAGTGGATGGCCAGCAACTGTTTAAGGCTGAACTCAGATAAAACTGAGGTGATTATTTTTGGTAAGCTTTTTCCTATCTGGTCATCTATCTGGTGGCCTCCGCTCCTTGGAGCCTTACCATGCCCTGTGCAGAAAGTGCGAAATTTAGGAGTCATCTTCGACGAGAAATTAAATTTCGTCGATCATGCTAATCAAACAACGTCCACTGCTTTTTTTAAACTCAAAATTCTAAAAAAAATAATTCCATTTCTCTCAGAATCTGGAGGAAAAACGGTGGTGAGTGCACTTGTTTTATCAGCCTTGGATTATTGTAATGGCTTATTTCTTAATGCTCAAGCTCGGGTGATTGCCAAGCTTCAGCTTATCCAGAATGCTGCCGCGCGAATGCTTTCCAGGACACCCAAACATGGACCAATTAGACAGGTAATCAGGAACTACCATTGGCTGACGGTTAAAAACCGGATTAAGTTCAAAACACTGTGTCTCACCTTCAAAGCAATTCAGCAACATGGACCCCAATTCCTCAAACAGAGACTTCTGTTATATCGCCCCAATAGACAATTAAGATCAGTCAATTCTTTCAACTTGCTGGTACCACGAACCAGAACAGCTACGTGGGGAGATAGATCTTTTACCATTGCAGCAGCTAGACTTTGGAACACTCTTCCACTAGCCATAAAATCAACCTCCACGTTGCTACAATTCAGAAAATTAGTGAAGACATGGTTGTTTGACCAATAACCTTCCTGTTATCTTGTTTGGAACTGTAATTGAGTATTATGAGGCACACATGAGTTTAGCGCCAAGACGCCCAAGGGCATACGCTGCGCTGTATAAATTTAAAAAATAAATAAATAAATAAATATTTAGACCCCTCCTACTGCCAGTGCCACTGCTGTCTGCCTCCTTGTCACAATTTCTGTCTGCCACTGGCATCTCCCCATACTGTGCCTGTGTCATTCTCAGTTGCCCGCCTGGGTCAGTGTACCTCAGTCAACCAGTGCAACGTCAACACTGCTCGTCTCAGCTCTGATTTCCTTCATGCCACCAATGACCACCCCTTCAGTCAATTGGCTGTGTTCAAAAATTGAGTGGAAAGGATGTCTCTCCTCTCTAGGGGAAGTACAATGCACAGGGCTTCATTTTTAATAGAGGCCAATGGAGCTATTAGCTACGTTGTACATTCAGTGGGCCGCCTTGGTTTCTCCAGCTGGTGGAGTAATATTACAGCTGAGGTTATGTGATCAGAGCCTTTTAAGCAGATGGTGGGTGAGACAGAATGTTTTGTTTTCTCCATATCATTTACACGTTTTTTCCGATAAGTTACATAAATATAATTTATGCAATTGATGAATCAGAGTTCCACGATTAAAATGAGCATGAGTTGATCGGGAATTTGCACGTGACAGAATATCCCACAAAGGCACTAGAGCTTTTGTTGTGAAATAGTATTCAAAGTAGAAGTGTACAGTTCTTTCTGAGGCTGATTTCAAGATGTCTGAATGCATTTTGAGGCATGGGAAGAGAACCAGGACCATGAGTCTCATGCTCTTTAGTAATCAGACTCAATAAGGAGAAATTAATTTTTTGACCATTCAGGAAAATCCAGCATTTTGCTATTTTTTTTAGATGTAGTTAAGACAGTCATAAACTATCCTTTTGTGATCAAGTCCTGCTGGGATGAGTATGTGCATATTGTTAGCATACACATGGGTAGGCAACATTAGGGTTATTGTAGTCTACAACAGTAGAGATCATACAGGCTTCTAAAGGGTTCACTGACAGAATATCGATGTACAAATATAGTTGTAAAAAATATCAATGAAAAAATATAGAATGCAAAAATATCGACTGCATGCTGTCAGATGCTGAAGGAGGGATGCAAGGTTTTGTGTATAAGTTTGGCGATCCCAAATACTTTAAGACAGTGCACCTTAAAAACTTACAGGGAATCGTGGAACTTTGTTCCAAGATCAGAGAGGAGGTTAAACTCACATATTTCAGTAAGTGGGCACCAATATGGAATGCCCCAGGATCACCTGAATGGACAAAGGATTCACTGGCTAGCCCGCTCAGGGAGGCAGGGATGCTAACATGGGGTGATGTGGTGAAATCGGGAGAGCTGATATCCCGCCAATTTAAGAAGGAACCACAACTTCTGTCTTCATAGAGTATATTGGACGCCATACAGACTATCGAAATTAGGGAAGGGAAGAACGTCAAGATGTCCAAAATGTACCCATGAAAAATTAGATGATATCCATATGTTCCTGGAGTGCCCTGTGATCCAGACATTTTGGGAGGACGTAAGTAGAGATATTTCAGCTATACTGGACACAGAACTCCAGGTAAGCTTACTGCTTTTCTTTTTTGGGGTGTTATCTGTACATGTTGATTTTACCAATGATGAAAAGAAAAGAAACTAACCTTTTATTTGATTCTCTTGGCATGAAGAGAGAAATGTAAGAAATGAATTAGTAATGTGTTTCCAACTGAAATAAAATGTATGAGATCTGTCAAAAGTATCATAAGTTTGGATAGAACGGTGGAAAAGAAAAGGAATAGATTTTGGATTCCTGCTTTAAAGTCATGGAAAGAGAAGCCTTGGAAAGGGTTTGGTCCAATGATTACACCTTCTTTTTATGGTTGTCAAACTCTCCGATAGGATCTGCGCGTCGGCTGGTTTCCGGCCTAGGTAGAGAAAATATGGAAGAACTATAGAAGACACAAAGGGGCTCATCATGATGGCGTAATGATCGCCACCACAGAGCCGGCAGTGGGGACCGTTACACCATCGTAACGTGAAATACCCCCGCCATATTATGATGGCGAGGGTATTGCGGCAGGCGCAAAGAGCTTCCGCCGCTTTTCCACCGGTTGGCAATCGTTCCTATTGCCGTCTGGGCGGTGCTCAGCCAGAAATATGGTGGCGGTGCCTAGCAGGCACCGCCAGCCATATTATGATGTGGGTATGAAACAGGCCCTTCCATGGCGGCGCCGCCACGGGAGAGCAGGCAGGGATTGGCTTTGTGGGCCCGTTAAGGTCCCCCGGGGTGGGGTGAGCACTGGGGGGGTACCCCCTGCAGTTCCCAGCACCATGTGGCAGGCACCGCATGGTGCCTGCCACGTGATGCAGGGAAATGTCAGGCATGTAAGCTTTAATGCTGTAAGCATGTCTGGGGGCCGGTCCCAATATCGCGAGGATGGCGGGCGGACTCAGGTCTGACCGCCATCCTAATAGGCCCCTATGATCCTTGGTGTAAAGAAATAACTCTGGAAGGTGCTGGATAAGGGGGGCTCAGAGTTTGATTCCAAGGTAAATGAGGACTAAAACAAATTAAAAAAAATAAAAACAAAAAACATATTGACTCCCTATACCTAAACAGGTAAGTACAAAAATATCAGGAAATAAATTCCATGTCAAAATATAGTTGTACAAAATATCGATTTAATATATATATATATCTATATATATAATTACAATATGAGTGACGTTCCAAAAACCTTCAAAAAACTTTTAAGATACTGTGACGAGTATTTTTTCCATTTTCATTAATGACTTTGATTGCACTAGCACTTTAAATTTGGCGATCTGAATCCCTTACGCTGTGAAAGCAAGCAAAAGGAAAGCAAAGCCAGATTTTTGGAAAGAGGATACAAGGAAAAAGTAGTGAATCGAGCCATGACAAAATCTAAACAAAAAGCCAGCGATGAGTTGCTAACATATAAAAGGAAGCTGGAGGTAGCATCCAACAATCCTTTGGGGCTACAGGGTGAACCTACACTTCTCATTACGACATTTTCAAGGCAAGAAAAAGAGATCAGAGGGATAGTGAGACATAGCTGGCCCATAGTACTGGATGATCCTATTATAGGGCAAACTTTACCGAAAAAAACCAGCTATTATACATAGGAAAACCGCATCTATGGGCAATGTCTTGGTACGCAATAATCCTGAGAACTAGAAGATGAGTTCTTGGCTTACCGCTAGAAAGTTATTTTTTTTAAATGTACTAGTTGCAAGCCCTGAAAATGTGTTATTAATACATCGGAATATTGTACAGCTTTTAATGACATTCCCCGGCCTATTACTCGACACGTGACCTGCAAAACTGAATATGCGGTCTACGTTTTAGAGTGTAGCTGCAATTTAAAGTATATTGGAAGTACCAAATTGGTGGTACACAAAAGAATTTTACAACATACAAGGGCCATCACTAACAACGACCCAAGCTACCCTGTGGGCAGACATTTTAAAGAATGTCATGAAAGCAAACTCACACATTTACGATACTATGAGCTAGATGCCATCCCACTAGAAAAAAGAGGGGGCGTACCGGGGAGCGTACTTTGGTGAAAAATAGTGAAAATAATAGTGTAAAATAATCATTTTGAGTGATTACAGGTAGGGTAGCTCTGAAAAGAGCTTTTGGGTTCTGTGGCTGTTTTAGGTACCTACAAGTACGTCCCACACACACCCACACGCACACAACCCCACACCCCCACACCCAGACACTCCCCACACACACCTCACACATGCACACCTCCACCCACACCCGAACACCCCACACCCCCACACCGACACCTTACACATCCACACCCAAAACCACACATCCCACACACCCAGACACACACACACACACACCTCACCCCCCCAACACACACACACGCACACACAGATACCTCACAGACACACCTCACACATCCCACACACACACACCTCCCCCCACACACACACGCACACCTCACTGACACACTCACACATCCCACACATACACACACATCCTACACACATACCCCCCACACCCACACACACCCCACACACACCTCACACACCCACACCTCCACCTACACTCAAACACCCCACACACCCACACCCACACACACACCTTACACACCCACATCCCCACCCACACCCACATACCCCATACACCTGCATACACCTATACACCTCACCCCCCCCAGACACATACACACACACACCTCACAGACACACCCCACCATCCCCCACACACACCTCCCCCCCACACATGGGGAAAACTCAGTGAAACAGTAAAATGATAATTTAAAGTGCTTAGAGGTAGGGTAGCTCTGAATAGAGTTGTTATGTTGTGTGGGTGATTTAAGTACCAACATGTAGGTACCAATGTAGAGTTTTAAATTCAATGTACACCGTCTCCTCTGTAGATAATTGCATGTTGTTACAGAAGTTATTGTGGTATATGGAATCCATACCATTGTCTGTCAGGAAAGCAGAAACAGATCCTTTAAGTACTCCCTGAGAAGACATACGGGATCATGGATAGTCTACCCTGCTCCCTTATAATGTTTTAAAATTGCACAGTATATTGTAAGTTTCACTTTATACTATAATATAAACATAAATATTTTGGTAGTACTTCATGAATTAGATATAAAAATGAATAATGTCTCAAACAATTTTTAATTATTAAATAAAAATTTATTGGTCAGAATTTTCATAGTTCAATAAAACTTCCAGCATTACATCATCTGGAATCTCCTCAAACATGCATGTTTCTATGTCTTGTAAACATTCAATAAATTGTTCATCCAAAGACTGATCCATAAAATCTTCATCCAAAAAATCTTCATTTAGAATCTCCTCAGATGTAATCTCGAAGGAAATATTGATATTTTCTTGCTTCCCTTCCATTTTTTTGCTGTAAATTGCATAAAAAATAACTATATCAGTAGATTTAGGGCAGTGTTGTGTTTAAGTTCAGACAGGTAGTTCTGTTTTTTTAACAGTTAAGTTAACTTTGGGTAGTGTATGGTAACAGGCAGGAAGTAGAAATAAAAAAAAGTGCCGGTAAGAAGCGTAAGTAAATTCATATTTATAGCAGAGAAGCCTAAGTCAATCCATAAATATAACAGAGGAGCCTATCTCTATCTATAACTAGCAGAGGGACAGTAAATAACTATCAGAAAACGTTTTTACAAATTAACTTAAAGTGCCCCTTACAAATTATCAACTTACTTTACAGAGAGGTGAAGAAGACAAAATGCGAAAATCCTTTCAAGATGTACCTCAAGTAGTTGTAGTCAAAATGGCAGTGTTTCCCTCTCATTTTTCATTTATATTCATGTACATAACCAATCAAATGTCAGGAAAAAAAAGTAGAAAATGAAAGTAACATTTTAATTGGTTGTAAATTCTAACACTTCAGATGTGTTTTTGTGAAGTAATTTACCTCAGGGTATTTAGAGAGGTGTACAGGCTAAATGGCTCAATGGAATTCCATCGAATTTGGAAAAATGGTAGGGATTGTTATGTAGTATGAGCTATTCTATATTTGGTGAAAGTGTCTCCAGTGGTTTTTGTCTAAATTAACTTTTAACATATTTTTTTAGAGCGCTTCCCGGTGCGCGCCCCGGTACGCGTACCGGCAGCGCTACGGCAGTCCTCCATTTTGTTTTCGGTAGATTTAAGACAGAAAATGGAGGACAAACAACGTTGGGAATGGGTATAAGGGGGCATCGTAGGCACTCCTTGACCCTCTATGTTTTGTGAGGGGGTCTTAGGAGGCCCAAATAGGCAAAAAAAACTATTTATTTTTTTTCGCAGGGGGAGCGCCCGGTACGCGCACCGGGAAGCGTACCGGGGAGCGTACTATGGTGAAAAATAGTGAAAAAAGTTTGAAAAAGATAATCATTTGGAGTGATCAGAGATAGGGTAGCCCTGAAAAGGGCTTTTGGGTTCTGTGGCTGATTTAGGTACCTACAAGTAGGTACCAATGCACAGTCTTAAATTCAGGAGGAATATTCTATTCCCCTCATCTGAAAAGTGCACACCATCTCCCCTGTAGATATCTTGCATGTTGTAACGCAAGTTATTATTGTATATTAAACCCATTCCATAGTCTCTCATGTAAGCAGAAACAGATTTATTCACATGTTTCCGTGCTTTCTCAAATTGTGGACAAAATTGATTGGACCACTTCCATTTCTGTCTTTGGCACATATTGGAATATACCAAGGCAGTCTGAGGAAAAAGTGCCATCAATTGATCAAAGGTGTCCTTTAAAAGCATTTCCAGACCTACCCCAGTCAAAGTGCCCAAGTCATTTCCTCCACAGTGCACAATTAAAAGGTCAGGGTGTGGCAAATGCAAAAAGGTTTTCACCAATGGTATCAATTGGTGACATTTCAATCCTCTCTGGCCAATCCATTTAATCTTCACATTTGGTAAGTCAAGGTTGTGAAAATTTCTGGTAGCTGCATACCTTTGAGCCCAGTGGATATAGCTGTGTCCAATAATCCAGACAGAATACATGGTGAGAGAAGATTCTGATGCAGTCAGATGAAGTGTGGAAAAGAAATGGCAGTTGGAACAATAGGAGTTTGCAAAGAAAACCTGTGGAGTTTCAGTGCTCTTGAATCACAAGCAATGATTGGTAGAATGAGATCGTTGAAAACTGAAAGTTAGGGTGCATGGTTGTGTTCTGTGTAAGAAGTAATTTGAATGGTTAAAAAAAGTAATTTAAAGAAACCTTGCACCAGAAAAGCTGGTGTATTCGCAGGTCAAACATCCTTGATGAGGTGATTTGCAACATTGTAGAATAAACTTTTAACCCTGGGAGCTCAGTGAGGAGGGAGTTGCTATGGTAACAGGTAGAAAGGGCTGAGGGGGGGAAGGGTGTTGGTTTGAAAATACAGAGGGAAGAGATTTGATTGGTTACCATGAGCAATATGTGTGTAGAATTAGAGGTTTTCTGTGCCTTTATGGTTTGCAGTGCCTGGAGAACATACCTTTTGCTCTGCTAAAGAAATATTGGTGTGTGTATCTGACACTGTTCTGAATCTCCTAAAATATTTGTAAAGGTGAGTTATGATTCATTTAATATACATAGAGACTTGTATACTCTATGGAGAAGATTTGGAAGCAAATTGTGGTTTTTTAATGTTGCTTTGTGTCATGCTTTTTGATAATGCTTGGTAAAAAGTTTTTACTGCATAGAGTAATTGTATTTTGTAAAATTGTGAAGTTTTAGTCGTGACATGGAATGCTTCTACATAGGACCTGTGCTGTGTTTTGTAAATGTGATGTCAAAAACGATTTTTGGAAAAATGAATGGCTTTTACATTTTTTAAAAGGAATGAAGAATGTGTGCATGTTTAAAGAAATACATTTGACTCTTTACAATGATGTTACCTGTGTTAACTCAGTGTAGGAAGCATATTGAGTTTGTTTGCATAGAGGAATTGTATTTTGTAAAATTGTGAAGCTCCATGTGAAAGCTTTTGCCTCAGTCTTATCCCTGTTGTGAGGCAGATGTTTGTACATAGGATCTGTGCTATTTTGGGGAAAATGAATGGTTTTTACATTTTTTAGTATAATGTGGCGCAGAGGTTTAAAAAGTGACGCATCTAACTACATGCGTCACTTTTTAAATATGGTGCAAAAAAGTACATGTTTGGGCTTTCCTGGGGAGCGTAGGATGTGAGGCTTGTATCTAAGAGTGCAGTGGACTAGGCTCCATGAAGCCTATCCCCGTCTGCATTCTTAGACACAGGTGTCAATTTGACTCTTTACAATGATGTTACCTGTGTTAACTCAGTGTAGGAAGCATATTGAGTTTGTTTGCATAAAGGAATTGTATTTTGTACAATTGTGAAGCTCCATGTGAAAGCGTTTGCCTCAGTCTTATCCCTGCTGTGAGGCAGATGCTTGTACATAGGATCTGTGCTATTTTGGGGAAAATGAATGGTTTTTACATTTTTGAGTATAATGTGGCGCAGAGGTTTAAAAAGTGACGCATCTAACTACATGCGTCACTTTTTAAATATGGCGCAAAAAGGTACATGTTTGGGTTTTCCTGGGGAGCGTAGGTGGTGAGGCTTGTGTCTAAGAGTGCAGTGGACTAGGCTCCATGAAGCCTATCCTCGACTGCACTCTTAGACACAGGTGTCAATTTGACTCTTTACAATGATGTTACCTGGGTTAGCTCAGTGTAGGAAGCATATTGAGTTTGTTTGCATAGAGGAATTGTATTTTGTAAAATTGTGAAGCTCCATGTGAAAGCTGATCTGTAACCCTGAATAGATCGTTTGCTTTTTGTCATTGCTTTGTTGTTTGGTAATAGTGGTCTATAATGTGCTATTTTTTTCTTTAACACAGATTGAAATCAAGATTTCAAGAGTTAGCACACATGCCCACAAGGGAAAGGACAAGAAAACAACGTAACCGAGAAAAATCAAAAACAGCAACGGAATTACAGTACTCTTCCACAACAAATACTTCAAAAAACAGGAACCAAGCTCCTGGTAAGACAACTAAGTCTTTTATTCAGAACATATGTACTTTCAAAAAAAATAATGGACAGCATGTAGAAAAAGAAAATGAGAGAGTAAATTTGAAAAGGAAGGAGAGAACCTCAAAGAATTCTACAACTGGAGCAGGAGAGAATAATATCTATAGGAATAGAAGGCAGAATCAGTTTAGAGTCATTCGTAGACGAATGTTTCGCAATAGGGTGGTTTTAAATTTGTTAAAAAACATTAGGAAAGGTAAACAGAGAGCTGCTTTTTATAAGAAAAAGAAAAGTGTAGAGAAGATTGTTGATCAGGCTTTTGAAGTTAAGAAAAAATTATGTATTTTAATAATCAATAGAATTAGGACACTTAACAAGACAATTGATGTTTTCAAATCAAACAGTAGATGGAAAAGAGTAATTAATCGGACTAATTTTTGTAAAGTTTTTTCAGGAGAATGGATGCACAGTTCAAGTTGTGAGCGATTTTTTAATGAGGAGAGTTACTTCCAGGATAATGATTTAGTGCATGCAGTTGACACCTGTGGTCGAGCGTATGAAGTGAAAGACGGTTGTCCGATTGAAAAAGAGAAACTTGTGCCTAGAGAACCAGAAGAGGTGTTAACTGATGAAGTTTTAGGGAGACGTACTAAGGGTCCAGTGTACACTTGGAAGTGTAGTAGTATTTGTAGTGTGCGACAGGAATCAATTGATTTGTTTTGTAATTTCTTACGTACATATAGTAAGAAAAGTCTAAAACGGAAAGTGAAGTTGTTGCAAGACTTAGATCCTTGCAGAGTGAGAGAAAACACAGGTTTGCAAGGGCATTCACTGGCTTGTCTTTCTAGAAAAGTCTGTCAGAGTGTTTTTCATCATTTTAGGATGTTAGCAGTGCATCATACCAAAATGAGGAAATTAGTGAGAATGTTGTATTATGCAAAAAGCCCAGCACTTAAGCTTAAACAATTAAACAGTGCTCTTTTGCATGGAACTGAATTAGATGTGAAGAAGATTTGTGAAGAAATTGAGATTTGTTATTTTCGTGAAAAAGAGGACAGTGTAGAAATTGACACAGCAATTCAAGGTAATGTGGAAGACAATGTACAGATTCCAAATACAGAAAAGTTTGAGCAGGAAATTACCAGGTTTAAGGTGAAATCAAGTGAAAGGCCGAATTTTACTTGTGTGTGTTGTAGACGAAGTCATTATAAGCATCAAACTAGATTAGTTGATTTATATGTAAAAAGCGAAAAGATGAATAATTATGAGTGGAAAGATTTAGCAACTTATTTGTGGGTGGAGAATTGTTTTGATTTGAGTTCTGATCAGCGTATTTGTAAATATTGTTATGATAAATTAAATCAAAACAGAATGCTTGCTAGAGCT
Organism: Lissotriton helveticus; assembly: GCF_964261635.1. Taxonomy (NCBI): domain Eukaryota; kingdom Metazoa; phylum Chordata; class Amphibia; order Caudata; family Salamandridae; genus Lissotriton; species Lissotriton helveticus. The sequence goes on from NC_136068.1 coordinate 769,943,379, forward strand.
GTTCATAATAATCTGGAGTTGGTAGACATTCCCCCTGAATTGATGGATTTAAATACATATGAGTCTATTTTGATTCAATGTGTCCACCCTTTTCAGGCAATTGTTCGCATGGAGCCTAAGATAGGGAAATTGCCTCCTACAGATTTGCAGAGATGATTAAAGGGAAGAGTTGTTTATTTGCCTCTAGATTTCAAAAAAAATATTGATACAATTGGTATAGAAAAAGTAGAAGAGGAACCTTTAGTTATTCTAGTTAATGGGGTTCCGACAAAGAGTAAAGAAATCTGGCAAGATTTAGTGGATGTTAGGAAAGTCAAAAAGGCAACGTTGTATTTAGTCAAAAACAATGAGTATTATAAACATGTATGTGTTGCAGCAGAGGAAACAGCTGCAGATGAAGACAGTGATTGTTCAGTCGGCCAAATTGAAAAAGTTGATGTCTCTAGAAGTGAAGAAATATATGAACATTATACTGTTCATCCTTTGCATTCCAAAGAATTAATGGGAATGCAATTGAATTGTTTCAAATGAAAGCAGCAAAAGGAAGTCCCGTTAGTGTATGGGAAGAAAGTTTGGAAGCTCGTTGTTTTCCACAGCTATTTCCAACAGGTCGAGGTGGACGATATGACGATCGACCACTTCAAATTCCTGCATCTGAATATCGAACTGTAAGATTATATGCTGAAGATCCAAGGTTTTGCCAATGCATTCCCTATTTGTTTCATCTACTGTATGAAAGTGACTTGTCTGGGCTTTCTTATGCAGTAAACCATATACTGAAAAGTGGAGCACATCTGCTAAATGTTTCGGCGAGGGACTTTATGGAGAAAGTGAATCTGCAAGATAATATTTTGGAATCTCATCTAATCAATCTCATGGCATGTCAGCGTGGTACAAACGAATATTGGTACCGTCGTCATGGGGAATTGAAATGTATGCTAAGAAACTTAGGAACTCCTACATGGTTCCTCACTCTTAGCTGTGCCAAGTATGCATGGGATGACTTACTTCAATTTCTACGAGAGGCAAATGCAAATATACAAAATATAGAATTCAAAACACCTGGAGAACTGTGTTCTTTGGATCCAGTAAATGTATGCAGGTATTTCAATCATAGGTTTGAAGCTATGATGTCTTTTATTACAAACAAACAAAAATCCTCCGCTTGGAGAGGTGTTGGATTTCTTTTGGAGAAAGGAGTATCAAGCGAGAGGTGCTCCTCACATACATAGGTTGTTGTGGATTAAAGATGCACCCAAATTTGGAACAGATTCGGATGAGACAGTGATGAGCTTTATTGAAGAGTATTCAACATGTGCTGTTCCAAAAACTATTGAAGAAAACAGTTTAAGGCAACAAGTTTTACGCTTTCAATCCCATCGTTGTGGAAAGTACTGTCGTCGAAAATTCAGAAACAAGGACAAGTTCTACACAAAATGTCGTTTCGCCTTTCCACGGCCAGTGATTTCTAAAGGAAGAGTAAATAATTTCTCTGCGACATACTGTGACGAGGAAATCACCAAAAAATACATACAATTTAAAAAGAAACGAAGAGTCCAAGTACATCAACGACTACAACCCAGTGATTTTGTCCATGTGGAATGCTAACATGGATATTCAATTCGTTGCTGACAACTCTATTGCTGTGGCTCGATATGTGACGTCTTACATCACAAAAAAAGAAAAGACAGAACTGAAGGAAATGTGGGAGGACATTTCACATGAAAAGAGTCTAAGCAAGAAATTATACAGTTACAGTCTGAAGATGTTGTCGCATCGAGAAATTGGAGCATATGAATGTTCTGATCGATTGTCATCAGCAAGTCTATATGCCAAATCTAGAACCATCATTTGGGTGAGTCTAGGTCTTGCTGCAACACGAAATCGAGTTTTGAAATCTGTACAAGAAATAGAGTATTTGGCGGAGAAAGAACCAGAAAGGACAGATATTTTGAAGACAAACATGTTGGATACATACTATCCAAATAGAAGTCCTCACCTTGAGAACGTTTGTCTCTATGAAGTTCTGCAAAGATATATTTATAAGAGGAACATCAGAGAAGATATCAATAATGGAATATATGGAATCATTGGATGTGAAGGATGTCTAGTGAAACAGAAAAAAGGTCATTTGATTAATCATCGAAAATTGAGTTGTGAAAATCCAGACAAAAGAGAATTTTACTATTTGGCTCTTTTGCAACTCTTTAAACCATGGCGAGAAGAAGAGGAACTACTTGGAGATTTTCTCTGTTATGAAGACTCTTTTAATGCTACGAAGGATACCATAGAATGTCCTGTTTTTCCAAATTATCTGCAAATGTTGAATGAAGAAATAGAGCAACAATCAACAATTGCTGCAAAGATTGCGAGAGATAGTTCTCAAGGCAGTCAGAGTTCTGCTTCATTGAGTCAGGATCCACTAGGAGGACCAATTATCCAAAATGAAGCTGCCACTGCCATGGATGAAGTGGAAAGAGCTATGGAGCAAGCTCAAGAGGATGTAATTAATTTAGAAGATTTGGTGAAACAATTAAACCTTGAGCAGAAACTGATATTTGACGAAGTCACAGAACAGGTTGAACATGGATTGAGTCATGAGAAGAAAGAGTGCTCATGTACATCATTTAAGCCTGTCCGACTGTATGTGAGTGAAGAAGCGGGAACTGGAAAAGTTTTCTGATTAAAGCAATTGCATCTTATCTGCAGAAAAGGACTGAATCACCGCTGTCTTGTGTTGTTACCGCTCCAACTGGGCTGGCAGCACATAATATTAAAGGGATTACTTTACATCATTTACTGATGCTGCCAGTGGAGCATGATAACAAATTGCAATATCACAAGCTATCTGGAGATGCGTGTTCCGAAGTTTCGAGAGTCCTGAAGAAAATGAAACTTCTTATCATTGATGAAGTAAGCATGGTGTCAAATATAATGCTTGCTTTTGTGCATTTGAGAATGCAAGAAATTCTAAGAACAGACTATGATGTTTTATTTGGAGGAAAACATATTATTGTTTTTGGAGATCTTCTGCAGTTGACTCCAGTGAAAGGACAATCTGTGTTCAAAATGCTCACACATGAAGATACCAGGAAGTGCCTAGGAAGCATTGGAAACGTTAATATATGGTTAAACTTCAAATATGCAGAACTGCTTCAAAATATGCGGCAGGCAAAGGATGAAGATTATAAAAATATTTTACAAGATGTAAGAGTAGGAAAAATAAGTCAGCAAGGGAAAGAAGCTTTACATGGACGGTTAATTTCTAATTTGTACCCAAATGAAAACATTCTTCCAGAGAATATTTTTAAGAAAATTAACGAGAAGAAATCTGCCATATGTTTGATGCCCACTCTGAAAGAATGTTCCATGTTCAACAACAAAATGCTGAAGTTAGAAAATGAAGAGATAGTGAAACTGGAAGCTATAGATAAAATAGAGCATATGGGAGCAACAATTATTTTGTCAGAAAATTTGAAATCAAAATTGGATTCTTTGGAGAAGACTATACCTAAAACTGCTGGTTTTGAAAAGACTCTGAATGTGTGTTTAAATTGTCGTATCATTTTGAGAAGGAATTTAAATGTTGAAAGACGTCTGGTAAATGGAGTAATGGGTCATGTTAGCAGGAAAAAAAGGAAACCAACATCATGGTATTGGAACACGACAAGAATCGAAGAAACCACAACATACAAATATCTAGGAGTGAAGATCGACAACGGCGGGCGGTTCTCGGTTCAGAGAACAAGCATACGAGGGAAAGGTCTATCGCTAGCGATTTCGCTGAAGGCGCTAAATCACAAACTCTCCGGCCCATCCCTTTTACCCCTGACGCAAGTAATTCGTGCTAAACTTCTTCCAACAATTACTTACGGGAGTGAGGCACTCAGAGGAAGGGATGCAAAGATCCTTGACAATACTATAACAGCAGCTTACAGAATTATTTTCAGTCTACCCAAGCAAACCTCACCCGCTCAAATCAGGCTCGAATTCGGCATCGACCAACAGCTCCTGGCAAGGCAGGGAGCCTACGTGATAGCCTGGGATAAAGTGAGGAAATCAAAACAAGGAACCCTGAATGAACACCTGTGGAAGGAGTTAGAACAGCATCCTTCCTCAGCAGCAGCTAAGTACCTCGCGGGTAGCCTGACGAGTACAGGTCTAGAACAGCTCTGGAACACTCCAACAAGTCATACAAATTTAAAAAAACTGGTAAAAAAATCAATCAAATTACAATCATGGTTGCAAGACAAGGAAACCCTCTCGAAGAGAACACATGGCTGGTTGGCTCTGAATTCGTACACAACTAAAGCACAACAGCGCTATCTGGCCGAGGGTTACTCCAAAAGTGTCAAGATGTGCTTTCTAAGGCACAGGTTGGGCCTGCTACCTTGTACTCAAAATCTCCCACGCTGGCTCAAAATCAAAGCTGACCCCCTCTGTCGGCTATGCGGCTTGGCACAAGAGGACATGCTACACTTATTATGCTCTTGTGGAAAACTACAGGAAGAACGGAAACGCTGGCTAAAACACCACTTCAATCGGCAAGGGATCCGCACTAGAAGGGCGGCGGTCCTTGCATGTTTTCATCCTAACGACCCTGGCTTGAACTGCAGCTTTGTAAAATTTCTGAAGGCAGTTGAAAAAAAGATGCCAAAAAACCCAACCGATAACTGCCCAATTCAGCCGACCTGACATCACTTCACTGATTGTTTCACCGATTCACGTGCTTACGAGGACACTGAGCAATAACTAACAAATATTAAGTCCAAATACAAGCACATCGGTCATAAGGAAATGTGAACATTTTAAATTTTAAACTCGGAGTCTTTTAAAACTGTAGTTTTATCCTTACTGTTCTTAATTCATTTTTATATTGCAATGGCTTTAAGTAACTATGCTGAATAAAGATTACTTACTTACTTAAAAAAATAAAATAAAAAAAAATAAAAAAAAATAAAAAAATGTTGTTGGTTTTCTGAATTACAAAAATAGAGATGGAATTGAAATTTTAAAAATTAAATTTGATGGCATTGATGAAGTAGAACAAATTTGTCGTTGTTCAGCTAGATTTTTGCTTGTGAAAGACTTATATGTTCACCGGAAACAGTTTCCTGTTTGTTTGGCATATGCAGTGACAATTCATAAATCTCAAGGTTTAAGTGTAGATAGTGCTTTGGTGAACATTGGAAGTTCTGTGTTTAAAGAGGGTATGGCATATGTGGCATTATCACGAGTGAGAACTTTATCAGGATTGTACTTGATTGAGTGTGATGAAACAAAGATTTGTGCTGATCTAGATTGTGTTAAAGAATACAATAGGTTAAGAAGAGAGTATGCTCCACATTTGCCTCAATGTCCTCTGATTGAAAAACGTGTGGTAGGCCGAAAAAGAAGAAATGAGAGTAATTGCAGTAAGGTAGTAGCAAAAAGACGAAACTGTAATTGTGAGCAGAAAGAAAAATGATTCTGTTGAAGATGTTGTTGGATTTCAGTTTGAAAACAGTTCTGGTGTCAACTGCTATGCTAATGTAGTAGTTAATGTTGTTTTTTTTCTTCAAAATTTACAAAAACAGATTGTCGAAAATCGAGAACAAACATTGTGCTGTTTATTGAATTCTGTGTTAGAGAAATGTAGTAGTGATAGAGGAAAAATAGAAAGTGTTTCAGAAATTAGGAATCTTGTAGACATATGTTCAGGTCAAAATCAATTTTCACAGATAATTCAGCAGGATTGTCAGGAATTTTTAATGTATATGTTTGATGTATTGGAAGATGAAGGAGTAGATATAAAAAATCTTTTTAATCTTTCTTATCAATGGCAACATGACTGTGATAACTGTGGTTCATCAAGTACTACTAGAATAGATACTGAAAGATTTATATATTTGACTTTACCAGACTGCAAATCAGTGCCTTTTAATTATCTAGTTAAAGCAGCTGATCACAATATGGTGTGTACCCAATGTAAGTCTACAATGCTGTCCACATTATTTCTACAAAATTATGGTCACTATGTCATTTTAATGTTCCAACGATGTAGACCTGATGGAACTAAATTGACAACTTCTAATAAAAATTTTGTGGCTCCACAGTTATCGATATCAGGAAGAACCTTTGCAACTGTAGCTATTATTTTTCATGATGGTCCTTCTACAACATCAGGGCAATACACATGCTATTTAAAAACTTCTAAAGGTTGGACCCAATGTAACGACACTCATTTGACTTTCAAACAACGTTTGCCTTTTGGCTTTATAAATTCATACCTAGTGTTTTTACAGCCAAAATTTAGGTAAAAGTAATTGGCATATGAAGACGGGAGTAGTTCATAAAGGTTATTTTGCTGTTTAAAAATATATTCTGAGTAAAAGTGTTCCAGGCAATATAAAAAATTGACTTGTCATATAGGTACTGTAATTGGATCTCATAATAAGTAGTTAGTATTATACAAAATGATGAACATGAGTGAGTCAGAGATGGTTATACAAATAATTAAATATTGTGAAAATGTTGTAGAGCCTTTCTTTCAGGACGTCGGGAAAAAGATCATTTCAGAGTGCCTTAGAATTAATTTGAACATATACTCATACATCTGACACTATTTGGCCAAATGGAAAGGTGCAGGATTGAGTAAAGAGTCATGACTGAAAAAAGGAGTATATGAAAATATTGAAAATATTTCAGATGTTCTTGGAGCTTTTCTTCTAGAAAGTCGATGAAATGGATTTTTAAGTGAACAGCAAAGTACTTACAACGAGAAAAGGACCACCATGATACAGTATTTGGCCTCAAGTAAAAGTAAGTCAATCTAACTTTAGCGTACATTTGTCATTTGTCAGTTTCTAAGTTGTTTTTTAAAACACAATCTTTTAGATTGTGGTTTTTTTTCCTGCTGTCATATGATGAGTAATTTGAACTCACTCTTTTAAGTGAAATTCAATATATTCTGAGAACAGCAAAAATAAACTTTGTAACATGTTGTACAAGTTATTTTATACTTTGGATTGTGTAAATTAAATTGTAGTCCCATTCTCTGACATTTACTTTCCTTTTTCCATCCTCTTTCAGCTCTTTTTACTCACTTATAATGTCTTTCTCTCACTCTCTGTAACCCCGTTCCCTTACTCCACTTCTTTGACAACCCCTCATTTTCATTTCAACTGTGTGTATCCCGTCTCTCCCTTGCATAACTTTTCAGCTTTCAGTCTTTCTGCTTTACTTCTCTTTTCCGTATTTTCCTCTTTTGCTCTTTTAGTAATTCCTGTTTACTCACTCAGCAGTATTATTGCACTCTATCACTATAAATCACCCACTCTCCTTAGCTTATCTTTGTTTTCTCCTTACTTTTGACCTCTTCTCTCTGTTTTTCGTTCACTACTTCTATGTCCTCAGTGCCTCACTCTACTTGTGTTATGTTCACTTGTGTTTATCTACCTTCTATCACTTCTTTTACAACAACTTCACTGCTCCTTTCTCATCGTTCTTCATCCCATTTCTTTTACTCTGGTTCCATTACTATCCCTCATTTCTTTTCATTCAGTGTCCTTCTCTTTACTTTCATCACCAAATTATTTTTTCTCAGTACCACTGTTTTAGTCGTCTTCTCCTTTCTTTCCTTCTTTTTGCTCACTTACTCATTTCCTTTTCTCACTCATTGTACTCCACCTCACTCACTTTTTCTCTTAGTGTGTCTACCTTATAACTTTCTCAGTCCATTTTCCTCAATCGTTGTATATTATTCTGTCTCCCTTCATCCTTTCACTCTATGACTGTTCTTCATTTACTCTCAGTTATCTTGTATTCCTCATTCTTCTAAATGCATCCTTAATTAGACTGTTTTCTGTCTCAGTCATTATCTTTTTACTTACTACTGTTTCCTGATTTAGTTTTGGTAACTCACATTGTTTTAGTATCTTTCTTACCTTCATTTCATTTCTCTGTTCTTCTCTCTCTTTTTCTCAGTGAATCTATATGCCTTACTCTTTGTAATTTGCTCTCCTTCTATTTCTTTTTCCCTCTTTTTGTCCTTCTACCTTAGTTTATTTCCCTTTCTGTGTTCTTCACTCTAACTTTATTTCTAAATAGAGCGTTATGATTTTTAACCTCTTCATTTGGATCTTTTAATTTTAAATACATATTTTACTAATTATAACTTATTTTTTCTTCTCTCTTTCACAGATACAAAGTGTAGTTAAAAAATGTATTTATTATATGGTAAGTATGACTAAAAAAATGTAGTTTGTGATCACCCTTTGCTTTAAGCTCACTAACATTTTCTTAATCTACCACACTCCTGTGTCTTTACTCTGCTTCACTCACTTATTCTTATTCTACATGTTTACTCCCCTTTTCCGATTTCCCATCTCATATTCAACTTATTTCAATCCCTTTTCTTTACTTTACTTACCCTCTAATCCCTTCCTTTGCTTCTTCACTCATTCTCTTTTTCTTAATTATTTACCTTACTCCTACACATACACCTCATCCCCATTCCAACACATACACACACCTGTAACATACACCCCACACACACCACACACACACCTCATACACACAAAAAATCCCCCCACACACACTCCTGAAACACACACACACATTCCATACACACACATACATCGAACACATATACACCCCACACTCATACACTCCTCACACATATTTCACACACCCTCAGCTCCACCCATACCGAAACACTGCACACAACCACACCCACAGACACACCTTACACACCCACACTCCGACCTACACCCGCTGACTCCCTATAATTCACACACACTGCATTACTTATCTTTTTTTGCTGTTTTACTCAAGCCCATTCAGGTACTGCTTCCTTTACTCTCTTTGTCCTTTCTCTTTGTCACTCCACATGTGTTTTCGTAATTCGATTTTTCTCACTCTTTCACCCCTCTTTACTTATACTACCTGGTCTTTACTCACTTTTCCTCATTGTTCTTTATTTATCGTGATTCAGCCACTACCCGTCATTCTCCATTTTTTACTGTCCTTTCTTTTTCTTTTAACAGCCAATCACAGTCTCACACTATCTCTACTTTAGTGTTCTTCCTCTCTCTTCCTTTCTTTCGCTCCTTTAGTCATTTTACTTTTTTCACTTTCATCCAATTACACCTTCTCTAATTTTTTACTATGTAATAAACAATCCCTCTGTGGTCATCTTGTAGCTCTTTTTGTCTTAACATAACTCTGTTTGTGTCCTTTCCTCATGCTAACTGTTTCATTAATTTTTTTTTATTTTTTGGGGGGGCGCGCCCCGGTACGCGTACCCTAAGGAGAAAAAATTGACAGAGATCCTTTAAAAATATAGGTTTAATTTTATAAGTGTGAGGTAGTTCTGATAAGAATTTTTTTTAAATTCTTTTTGTTGTTTTATATATTTATTTATTTTCTGAACATTTTTTTTTTTTTTTGTTTTTTATGAACTATTTTATATTTTTTTAGGGAAGAAACAAAAAACTGGGAATTAACAGTGGCTCGACAGGAGCAAAAAATAAAAAAAAAGCTACTGCTTTCTTTTCTTGCTGCAGTGGTGGTTGTCTACAGAATCATTAATGAGGCAAATACTTAGTTGCCCGTAGCAGAGGGTCTTTCCACAAAAAATGCAGACCATCTTTAATACACCAATTTTTTTTTGTATGTTTGGCACCATTTGGTGCCCTTCTGGTGCTGCAACCGAAAATTCACCTGTGGAGGTGCCGGCCTGAGGATCTCTGTTCTTCTGAAGCATGGCCCGTACCTCAGCCTGTGCCAAATTGTTAGGATGCCACCTCTCCATGTGGTGGATCATTGTATAATTCCCAAAGGAATACTTTTTATTTGGGTTGCCCCTGGAGAGGACTGTGTCGCAAATCAAACAGGTGACATATGGGGCATTCACTTTTTTTTGCCCAGCAGGGATGGAGAAGTACTGCCATATATAATGCACTTTCACATGCCTTTCCCTAGGTTCTTCCCGCAAGAATCTCCAAGGCTGTTCCTCCTCATCATCTTCTTCCTCCTCTTCTTCAACTCCTGGAAGGATCTGGGGTGGTGGACCTTCCTTTCTGGGTGGTGGTGGTGGTGGTGGGGGTGCACCAGCTGCAGCTACTACTGAAGCCATTTCTCTGCTCACAAATAGCTCTTGCTTTCTCAAAGAAGAAAGTAAGAATGAGCAAAAAAGGAGGGGCTTTCATCATTTGGAGAAAAAAAGTTGAGAACCAACGAAAAGTGTTATTTTCAGGTCACATGTCCCGACGCGCTTACGCTATGCGCCCGGCGCGCTTACGTTTCGCGCTTTGGGTCGTGCCACGGAGAGCTTCCGGGTGCATTTACGCAGCGCGCCGAAAGAACGCATGACGCGGTTACGCGATACATCACGCTTACGCGGTGCGTCACGATGTTGTTTTCGTTCGCGGCAATTGCGCTGACGGGGCGCTCACCGTTACGCGCACCGGGGCGCTGAATAAAGTTGCGCTTACCGGTGCACTGCCCGGTGCGCGTAACGGGAGCGCACCAGGGCAAAGAATTAAAAAAAATTAAACAAAAAAATTTTTATTAAAAAAATATAAAATACATTATTCATTTTAATGAAGTATCTATTTTACAGCTATTGATATTTGCTATTAAAAAAACATTGAAATTCACAGAAAAAAACATAGGTTTGAGACCATATATAGTTAGATGAATATTTTAATCATACAAAACCAATGAAATTTCCATATATAGTTAGTTGCACTAACTATATATTTCGCGCACCCGCAATCCACTGCTGATGATGTCACATATTACATCATTCATGACATGGTCAGAGACATTACTGATGACATCACTGATGACATCTCAAATGACATCACTGATGACATCACTGATGACATCTTAAATGACATCACTGATGACATCTCATTTGACATCATTGATCACATCACTGATGACATCATTCTTGTGCTAATACGATGAACTACTTCAGACTCCAATATAACCTTAGATACACTCAGTGTATACAGACACTCACACACTGTCACTCATCCATGGAGTTACTCACACACCTAGTCAGTCATGCAAAGAATCAATCTCACCTCCATTTCCTCAACTATACAGTTATACACTCCTTACTTATTCAAACATATACTAACACATATTTACTCTCTTATACAATCTCTGATACAAGTTCACAATGATCCATACAGCCACTCACACAATCACTGGCTGTCATGCACAGTTATTTATATATGCCAACTCTCACATGTACTGTGTTTTACATATGTACTTACTATGACATGTAGCATTCAGCTATCCATTCACTCTTCAATACACTCATGCACACAGTCAACCGCCCATGTAGCTGTTTCCACATGCACTCTTGAACTCATACACCTAGTGAATCAACTGCTCACAAATCTATGCACAGAGTCACACACCTCCCAGCCACCCCCACACACACTCAATCTCCCATACATATAGTTAGGAATTAGCATTTAAAAAACCTAAGAAATTCACAGAAAAAACCATAGGTTTCACACCAGTTATAGTTATGAATTAGCATTTAAAAAACCATTGAAATTCACTGAAAAAACATAGGTTTCACACCAGTTATAGTTAGGAATTAGCATTTAAAAAACCTATTAAATTCACTGAAAAAACCATAGGTTTCACACCAGTTATAGTTAGCTGGAAGTTTTACTCGCATAAAACAATTGAAATTCCCACGTTATAGTTAGTTGGACTCACTATAACTTGCGCGTGCAATGCACTGCTGATGATGTCACATATTACATCACTCATGACATGGTCAATGACATCACTCATGACATCATTGATGACACCATCCTTGTGACAGAGTGACAGACCTCCTTTCACTGTAATGTAACCCTTGAAACACATATTCAAAAATAAAAAATAAAATTTTCAAAAAAATGCAGATACCCATACCAGTTATAACAACCAATTCAGTAAGTCCACCATCTATATACACATCCACTCATTCACAAACAGTTCTATATAGTCACTCATACATATACTTACTCATCATATGTAGTGATACACCTATACATCCTGTTACACACCGATAGTCATCCAAAAGATACTCTCACACATACTCACACATGCAAATAAACTATTAAACATCAATTTTTTTGCATATACAACTATACACACACTACCACCTTACTTCTAAGGAAACTTACACATACTTACTCTATTAAACAATCACTTATAGAAACACATAATTATTTAAACAGGAACTCTTACAATCCCTCACTCTCACATATACTCACTTATATACATCAATATTCACATATACTAGATAAAAACATAGGTAGTTACTGATAAAGACACTGGTGAGACAGTCATTCACTCACTAACACACACATATACACACTCATCCACCCATACAGTCCTGCACATATGCTGTCTTCAAAACACATACAAAGAGAGAGTCAGTCATTCATGCATCTATGTGCTAAGTAATACCCCCACTAAACCATACAAACACTCATACTAATACCAAGAAAAACATCTAATAACCCATATACATACACATGTAGCTACTCACCAACCCATGCAGCCACTTATACACCAAGTGAAACACTAATACATATATTTAAATATTTAAACATTACTCACTAATATTTATTTTTCACAAAGACACACATTCACTGGATGGTGTCATCAGTGATGTCATGAGTGATGTCACTGACCATGTCATGAGTGATGTAATATGTGACGTCATCAGCAGTGCATTGCACGCGCAAGTTATAGTGAGTCCAACTAACTATAACGTGGGAATTTCAATGGTTTTATGCGAGTAAAACTTCCAGCAAACTATAACTGGTGTGAAACCTATGGTTTTTTTCAGTGAATTTGTTAGGTTTTTTAAATGCTAATTCCTAACTATAACTGGTGTGAAACCTATGGTTTTTTCAGTGAATATATATATATATATACATATATATATATATATTAAAATAATATAATACAAATTAAATATGTTAAATAATAAAATAAAAATAATGGAGGAGATTTAATATACATTATAACCAGACCCTTCAGGATTTCGCGATTTCGTGATTTCACGGTTTGGGGCGAAATCGGCACTTTTGTAAAAATGCAGCGATTTTTGCAAAAGTGCCCGAAAAATTGAAGGAGTGCAGGGAAAAGTTGTAACACCCCTTTAGTACTGGTGCATCCTTTCTCTTCATGTAGGCCAGGCAGTTCCCGAGATACATCATATAGACAGTAGCACCCACAGCACAGATGTGCACTGCATGACAATTCCTCAAGCAAGAGATGCAGAGGTTATATGGGTCAACTGCCGCAAAAAGTCAGCATCACAACCTTCATCTACTAAAGCTGCAACATTGTGGGCATCTGCCATGGGCTAGTATCAGGGAAGACCTTTCTTCCACTATTTGTTATAGTGAGTCCAACTAACTATAACGTGGGAATTTCAAAGGTTTTGTATGAGTAAAATGTTCAGCTAACTATAACTGGTGTGAAACCTATGGTTTTTTCAGGGAATTTGAAAGGTTTTTTAAATGCTAATTCCTAACTATAACGAGTGTGAAACCTATGGTTTTTTCAGTGAATTTCAAAGGTTTTTTAAATGCTAATTCCTAACTATAACGATTGTGAAACCTATTTTTTTTTAGTGAATTTCAAAGGTTTTTTAAAAGCTAATTCCTAACTATAACGTTTGTGAAACCTATGGTTTTTTCAGTGAATTTCATAGTTTTTTTTAAAGCTAATTCATTTGTATATCGACTTTGTAACCTACGATTATTTTTTTTTGTTAACTGATTTTTACAACAATTATTTATATTTAAAACAAAATAAAATCATTTGTTAAATGTATATATTTTTTTTTACATTTTTTATAGGTGCGCTCAGGGTGCGCGCACCGGTAAGCTCTCCCGAGAGCGCACAGAGAGCGCTATTTCCGCGTTAGGAAAAAAAAATATGCATGAAAAGTAAATAATAATGGAAGACATTTAGTACCATATTTATAAAAGCAGTATTTTTGATTTACGAAATGAAAATGATTTAGCATTTCCGTAAAGCTATCAAAACGTCACTCAGGCGCGCCGCACAAGCGCCCCCGGAAGCGCCTACGTTCGCGCCGCGTAGGCGCCCCCGGAAGCGCATACGTTCGCACCGCGTAAGCGCCCCCGGAAGCGCTACGGTGCGCGTAGCATAAGCGTGTCAAGTCATGTGACCTTAAAATAACTCTTTTCATTGGTTGCTAACAGTTTTTTTTACAAAGAATGAAATCCCCACCCATTTCCTTCACTTCTTCTTTCACTTTTGTGACTGCAAGACCTCTCTTTTTGCTCTCGGATCTTTGTTGGATTGCTATCTTGGATTACCATGGCTGCCAGAGCATCCAGCAGTGAAGATGACACAGAGGGATTTCTTGATGAAGAGGTTCCTTAGCCGAAGATAAAAGAACACTTCATATGGAAGTTTTTTTCCATTCCAAATGATCAGAAAAAAGTAAATGCTCCAAAGGTGGAGTGCAGGATTTGTCACACTGTCCTGTCACGGGGTGACCCCACCAAGAAATATTCATTTGGAAATTCCACTATGATTCGACATGTCGAGAGGAGGCACCCCCAGAACTTTGCCCGGGAGAGTGTCAGGGCTCTGGCACGAGAGGCTCCCAGTGATGGGGCCTCTACTTCAACCGGAGGAGAAACTACATCAGGGAGGGGGCGATCACAAGAGCTGATTCCTAACATTCAGCCTGCTTTTAATAGAGGCGTACTTAAATGCAGATATTGTGATCAGCTACTTTGCTATGGGGAACAAAGTGTTCAGCTCATGGTTCGAGCATTGGATAACCATCGCTGCCGTTCCCAGCCCTAATTTTGTTTGTTTTTTTGCTCCTGTTGAGCAGCTTCCCATTCCCTGTTTTTGTTTTTGTTAAAAAAAAGGAACAAAGAAGAAAAAAAAAAGTTCTTTTCAGAACTACCTCCAATTCTCATCAAAGAGCTGTATTCTTAAAAAAATGAAAAAGAGTAAGTGGAGTGCATTGAGAGAGGAGAGGAAAATGAGTGAGAAAGCAAAGAAAGGGACGAGAGGAGAAGGGAAGTGAAGTAGGGGGACTGAAAGAAGGTGAGTGTGGGGAAGGAGAGTGAGGAGAAGGAGAGTGAACATGGGGAATGTGGATACGCGAAAAAAATGTAGTAAAGGAACGGGGGTGTGGAAGGGTAAGAAAAGAGCAGTGATGTTTTGGAAAGAGTGGAGATACAGACTGGATAAAGACAAGTGAGTGTGAGAACAGGTAAGTAAGGCAGTGAAGAAACAGAGAAAGTGAAAGAAAAAATAAGAGTAGAAGACTGAAGGCCTCATTTTTGCACCTGCCTCACAGCAGGCGTAACACTGACGCAGGCCCTTTAACATGGGCCTGGCCCCATGTGAAAGGATGCATTGCTGGGGTTGCGTCACTTTTGTAACACACTCAAGCAATGCATCACTTTTGTGCTTACAGATATGTCAGAAATACTGACGTATCTGTAACTCCTTGTGACATAATGCATCATAAATTAAATATGATGCATGAGTAGAAGACTAAAGGCCTCATTTATGAGGCCATGCGTCACTTTTATGCCACCGGTGCGTCACTTTTTGTGACGCACCAGTGGTGTAAAAATTGCGCCTTGTTGAGTCATATTTACAAAGTGATACATCTACGTAGATGCGTCACTTTGTAAACCTTTGCACCACATTATACCTGCGTCAGGTGTAATATATGCAAAGGGGGCGCATTGACGCAAGAAAGGGTCGTAGAGGTGACGCAGTGTATTCTATGAGATTTCACTGCGTCACTTTCAGGACGCCGTTGCGTCAAAATTTTGCATATGCCTTACAGCAGGCGTAAGACTGACGCAGGCCCTTTCACATGGGGCTGGCCCCATGTGAAAAGAAGCATTGCTGGAGTTGCATTTCTTTTGTGACACACTCCAGCAATGCATCACTTTTGCACTTACAGATACGTCAGAAATACTGACGTATCTGTAACTACTTGCGACATAGTGCGTCATACATTAAATATGACGCATGAGTAGAAGACTGAAGGCCTCATTTATGAGGCCATGTGTCACTTTTACACCACCGATGCGTCACTTTTTGTGACGCACCAGTGCTGTAAAAAATACACCTTGGTGAGTCATATTTACAAAGTGACGCATCTAGGTAGATGCGTCACTTTGTAAACCCCTGCGCCACATTATACCTGCGCCATCTGTAATGTATGCAAGGGGGGCGTATTGACATAAGGAAGGGTCGTAGAAGTGACGCAGTGACATCTAAGAGATATCACTGCGTCACTTTTATGACGCGTCCAAATCTTGCGCCTGCCTCACAGCAGGCGTAACACTAACGCATGCCCTTTCACATGGGACTGGCCCCATGTGAAAGGATGCATTGCTGGAGTTGCATCATTTTTGTGACACATTCCAGCAATGCATCACTTTCCTCTAAACACTCTACATTATTTTTTTTACTCTAAATTTTTACACTGTTTTTCCCTGTGGTGCGCTCAGGGTGCGCGTACAGGAGAGCGCATCAGGGAGCGCACCCAGCGCTTACCCCGCGAAAATTTTAAAAAATATATTTTTTTTTTGCCCTTCAGTGTCCTTCTAGGCCCCCCTCAGAAAACCTAGGGGTCAGGGGGTGTCTATTCTGCCCCTTTTTAATTATTTCCCCATTTATTTTTCACCTCTTCTGTCTCTGTTCTTCAGAGTCACAAGATGGTGGAGTATGCAGACCATTTTGAATGTTTACAGACACCCAAGAGCCAATTAGCTTTTGAAATTTACAACCAATTAAAATGTTTCAATGGTTTTCATTTTGTGTGTGATGAAGTTTCGTTGGTTTTCTACTAATAAAATGGTTTTCTAATGAGAGGGAAACACAGCCATTTTGTGATAGTACTCTTTGAGGTACATTTGTGAGGAATTTTTGGTGTTCTATTTCTGGTGTGAAATTTACACAGTATTAACTCTTCTACTGCTTTCTAAAAAGGTGAGTTGTTAATTTGTAAGGGGAATTTAATACTTGATAAAGCTAGTTTAATATTATCTATTACTAAAAACAATAAATTAAAGTGTTTTTTTCCTGCAATTTACAGCAAGAAATTTGAAAAGAATATGGATCTCAATGAGGACACCGTTAATATTAATTTGAAATTTCTGCGACCTTTGTTGAGGCGATTTTGATTGAGGTCTTAAAAGATCCTGTTCATAACACTATCCATGAAGAGGACCTTCTTTTAAGAGAAGATGGAATGGAGGATTTTAATGATGAGACTTTGGATGCTGAATTAATGGAATGTTTGGACTATGTTGAGTTCCAAGAGTCATTTATGAAGAGTTCTGATGAGGAGATTCCTGATCAGATAATGTTAGAAGTACTTCTAAATTATGAAAATTCTGAAGAATAAATTTATATTTATAAATTATAAATTGTTTGAGACATTTTTCTATTATTCTACTTGAAATTTATGAGATAGTAGTGAAATGATTGTGGTATAAAGTGAGACTTATAGTATAGAGTGCAACTTTTCTGTATTACATAGTAAGTTTACTCACAGTTACTTCTCTTCTCCCACTATATTTTCTCCAATGTGCATTTCACATCTCTTCTTCATCTCATGCCTTCTTTCTCTCACTGTCTCTCTCTAATGTACACTATCGCCACCATTTTTTGTATTTTCAGAAGACAGTGAAATGTAATGCTCCAAAAGTGGAATGCAATATCTGCCATACTATATTTTGCAGAGGAGACCCGAGAATGAAGTAAAATTTTGGTAATCCAACTATGATTTACCACGTTGAGAGGAGGCACCCCCAGAACTATGCCCGGAAGAGTGTCAGGGCTCTGGCACGAGAGGCTCCAAGAGATGGTGCCTCTACTTCAACTGGAGGAACAACTGCATCGGTGAGAGGGCGACCAGAGCAGCTGATCACAAATATTCAGCCTGTTTTTAATGAGGCCTCCATCAAATGCAAAAATTATGATGCCCTACTTTGTTACGGTGAACAAAGTATTATGATCATTGTTTGAGCATTAGAGAACCACCGCTGCCGTCCCCAGTCCTAATTTTAGTGAGAGAGGAAAGGAAAATGAGTGAGGGAGCAAAAAAAGGGACGAGAGGGGAAGGGAAGTGAAATAGGGGGATTGAAAGAAGGTGAGTGTGTGAGTATATCTAAGTTATAGGGAGTGAGCTTGACAGAAGAGGAGTGAGAGACTAAAGAGACGGAGAGAATAAGACTAACAGAAACAGAATAAGGTAAGGGGAGTGTAGCACTAAGAAGATAGAGGGAGTAAAACAAGGAATTAGTGACGTGGAATAAGGAGAGTATGGGAAGGGAAAACAGTGAAAGAGCGAAGGATGGGAAGAGAGAGGAAGGAATGTAAAGGAGAAGGTCTGAAAGTAGAGATGAGTGTGGGAATATGGCTCAGTAATAGGGAGTGAGCATGATAGAAGAGGAGTGAGAGACTAAGAGGACAGAGAGAATGGGGGTAACACAGAGAGAGTGAGAACAGGGGAGTGAGTAAGTTAGAGAACAGAGGAATTGACAGAAGCAGTTACTGAACTGCAGAAAGAGGAGTAAGGGAAGGGAAAAGAGTGAAGGAGTGCAGGATGAGAAAAGAGAGGAAGGAAAGTAAAAGAGAAGGTCTGAAAGAAGGTGAGTGTAGGAGTATGGCCGAGTTATAGGGAGTGAGTCTGATAGAAAAGGAGTGAGAGACTAAGAGGACAGAGAGAATGAGGCTAACAGAGAGAGTATGAGGGAAGGGGAGTGTACAAATAAGAGGACAGAAGAAGTAAGAGAAGGAGTTAGTACAGTGGAATAAGAAAGTAAGGGAAGAGAAAAGAGTGAAGGAGCAAAAGAAGAAAAGAGAGAGGAAGCAAACTAAAGGAGAAGGTCTGACAGAAGGTGAGTGTGTGAGTATAGCTGAGTTATTGGCAGTGAGCATGACAGAAGAAAACAAAGAGACTAAGGGGATGGAGAGAATTAGGCTAACAGAAAGACATTAAGGGAAGGGGAGTGTAGAACTAAGAAGACAGAGAAAGAAAGAGAAGTAGTAAGTGAAGTGGAGTCAGGAGAATAAAATAAAGGAAATATATAAAACAATAAAGTAAAACAAGAGAAAATAAAAAAAATAAAGGAGAAGGCCTGTTTTTTCCTATGGTGCGCTTCAGGACCTCATTTATGAGGATATGCGCCACTTTTATGCCGCTGGTGCGTCACTTTTTGTGACGCACCATGCTGTAAAAAATACACCTTGTTGAGTCATATTTACAAAGTGACGCTTTGTAAAGTCAGCGCCGAGATGCCCCAGGGCCTTTGTTCGCGCTATATAAATGTTTTAATAAATAAATAAATAAATAAATAAATAAGAGGCCTCTAGGTAGATTCGTCACTTTGTAAACCCCTGCGCCACATTATACCGACACCAGGTATAATATATGCATAGGGGGCGTATTGACGCAAAGAAGGGTCGTACAAGTGACGCAGTAACATCTAAGAGATTTCACTGCGTCACTTTCAGGACGCCGTTGTGTCAAAATCTTGCGCCTGCCTCACAACAGGCCTAAGACTGACGCAGGCCCTTTCACATGGGGCTTACCCCATGTGAAAGGATGCATTGCTTGAAATTATTTTTTTTACTATCATTTTTTACACTGTTTTTGTCTGTGGTGCGCTTCAGGGCCTCATTTATGAGGCCATGTGTCACTTTTACGCCGCCTTTGGATCACTTTTTGTGACGCACCAGTGGAGTAAATATTGTACCTTGTTGAGTCATATTTACAAAGTGACACATCTAGGTAGATACATCACTTTGTAAACCCCTGCGCCACATTATACATGCGTCAGATGTAATGTATGCAAAGTGGGCGTATTGACGCAAGGAAGGGTCGTAGAAGTGACGCAGTGAAATCTATGAGATTTCACTGCGTCACTTTTAGGACACCATTGCGTGAAAATCTTGCGTCTGCCTCACAGCAGGCGTAAGACTGATGCAGGTACTTTCACATGGAACTTGCGCCATGTGAAAGGATACATTGCTGGAAATTATTTGAGGGTAATAGAGAAAGAGTGAGAAAAGTGGAATGAATAAATTAGAAGACAGAGGATTTGAGAGAAGGAGTTATTGAAGTGGAGTAAGAAGAGTAAGAGAAAGCAAAAGAATGAAAGAGCAAAGGATGGGAAGAGAGAGGGAAGGAAGGAGTAAGTAAGTAAGTAGTAAGGAAAGGGAAAAGAGTGAAGGAGCGAAAGAAGAGAAGAGGCCGGAAGGAAAGTAAAGGAGAAGCTTTGGAAGAAGGTGAGTATAGGAGTATGGCTGAGTTATAGGGAGTGAGCGTGATAGAAGAGGAGTGAGAGACTAAAGGGACGGAGAGAATGAGGCTAACAGAGACAGTATGAGGGAAGGAAAATGTAGAACTAACAGGATAGAGAAGTAAGAGGAGTTAGTGAAGTGGATTAAGGAGAGTAGGGGAAGAGAAAAGAGTGAAGGAGCGAAAGAAGTGAAGAGAAAGGAAGGAAAGTAAAGGAGAAGGTTTCAAAGAAGGTGAGTGTGGCACTATGGCTGAGATATAGTGAGAGACTACGGGGATGAAGAGAATGATGCTAGCAGAAAGAGTTTGAGGGAAGGGGAGTGTAGAAGTAAGAGGACAGAGGAAGAAAGAGAAGGAGTAAGTGAATTGCAGTAAAGAGAGTAAAAGAAGAGAAAAAAAATAAATCAAAGAAGTAAGAGAAGAGAGAGGAAAGAAAGTAAAAGAGAAGGCCGGAAAGAAGGTGAGAGTAAGAGAAGAGTGTGAAAAAAGAGAGTAAATGTGGGGATTCAGAATAAGTGAAGCAAGCGCAATAAGAGAACAGAGGTGTGAGAATATCAAAGAAGAGTAGTGACGTTATGGAAAACAGTATAGAGAAAATAAATATTGTACATTAAACTTACCTTATAAGTAATGTCAACTTAGTTTTATATTTTCATTTAAATTTATATCTGTGAAAGACAAAACAAAATAAGTTACAATATTTATAATATATATTTTACAATACAAGAGACAAAGTAGGAGATTAACAAGAGTAAAGGAGGGTGAGTGAAGGGCAGGGAGGTTGATGAAAAAGGGAAAATAAAGAGAGGATAAAAGCAAGTGAGCTTGAGACAAAGGAAGTGAAGGAGTGAGAATATACAGGTAGTGAAGGAAAGAGTGACAGAAAGGAACTGAGTAAGAGAACAAAGAAAGGTAAGGAAGGGAGTGTGGGTCAGTTTTAGGGAGTAAGCATAACGGAAGAGGAGTGAGACAGTGAGAGGATCCAGAGACTTAAGCTAAGAGACAGGCAGTAAGGGAAAGGAAGTGAGGATGTGAGAGGACAGAGGAAGTGAGAAAAGGAGTGAGTGAAGTGTAATAGGATGAGTGAGAGAAGGGGAATTATTGAGGGAACAAAGAAAAGAAACAAGGGGAAGGGGAGTGAAGTAGAGTGACTGACAGCTGGAAAATGGTGGATGGGAGAGAAGTAAAGGGCCGTGAAGGAGTGGTTAATGAGAATAAGTGAGGAAAATGGAATAAGGGAAGGGAGGTGAGGAAGAGTGAAAAAAGGCCAGTGAGGGTGAGTTAAGAGAAGTGATAGAGGGTGGAAATAGATAAGTGATCATAAGAGAATGGGATAATAATATATATTTAATAATGCAAAATACAAAATAATTTCAACAACATGATAAATGGTTTATTTTTGCTGTTCTCAGAATATATTGAATTTCACTTAAAATAGTGACTTCAACAGTACTCATCATATAACAGCGGGCAAAAAAAACACAATCAAAATGATTGTGTTTAAAAAACCCATTGATTAATTTCTTAAATAATGTAAAATTTTTAAAACCATATCTAAACTCACTTTTGATCCATCCACTTTTCCACGAGGCCAAATAGTATATGGAAAGTCCTTTTCGATAGAAATTAGTCCAGAGTATTCGTAAATGTCTCATTTACCCGACTTTCTGAAAGAAAAGCTCCAAAATCTTTTGCATTATGAAACAATACTTTTACTTCCACCTCTAGTTCACTTTTTATAAACAAATTCTATAATACTCACAGCACACACTACATGATAAACATATACTATCTCTATGAGAACTACATGTTTTTTATTACCTTCATCAGTCTCATTCAGAAAGTAATTTTGAACAGCAAACTAAGTTATATTAACTGCTGCAATCTTCATAGGCCAATTACCTTCCCTAAAATTTTGGTTGTAAGAACACTAGGTAAGAATTTAGTAAGTCAGAAGGCAAACGTTGTTTGAAAGTCAATTGAGTATCATTACAGACCTTCCAACCTTTTTCACATTTTAAATAACATGTGTAATGTCCTGATGTTGTTGAAGGACCATCATGGTAAATAATTGCTGCAGTTGTAAAGGTTCTTCCTGAAATTGATAATTGAGAAGCCACAACATTTTTAATTAATGTTGTCAATTTAGTTCCATTAGGTCTACATCGTTGGAACATTAAAATAGCATACTGTCCATATCCTATTAAAAATAAAGTTGATAGCATTTCAGATTTACATTGACTACAGACCATGTTTTGATTTGCTGCTCTAACTAGATTATTAAAAGACACTGATTTGCAGTCTGGTAAAGTCAAATATATAAATCTTTCAGTGTCTACTGCAGTACTACTTGAAAAGGAGCAATTGTCACAGTCATGTTGCCATTTATAAGAAAGGCCAAAAAGATGTTCTACATCTACTCCTTCATCTTGCAAAACAACAAGCATATACATTAGAAATTCCTGACAATCTTGCTGAATATTCTGTGAAAATTGATTTAGACCAGAACATATGTCTAAAACGTATCGAATTTCAGAAACACTTTGTATTTTTGTTCTATCACTGCTACATTTCTCTAATACAGAATTTAATAAACAACAAAGTGTTTGATCACGATTTTCAGCAATCTGTTCTTTTACAGTTTGGAGAAAAAAAAAGCATTAACCACTACATTAGCATAGCAGTTGACACCAGAACTATTTTCAAATTGAAATCCAACAACATCTTTAACTGAATCCATTTCCTTTCTGCTTACAATTACTGTTTCATCTGCTTTTTTTCTTTTTGCTACAACTTCACTACAATTTTTCTCATTTCTTCTTTTTCGGCCTACCACACGCTTTTCAAAAAAAGGATATTGAGGTAAATTTGGAGCATACTCTCTTCTTAACCTATTATATTCTTTTACACAATTTAGATCTGCATTAATCTTTGTCTCATCAAAATCAATCAAATACAATCCAGATAAAGTTCTGACTCAAGATAAAGCAACATATGCCATGCCCTCCTTGAACACAGAATTTCCAATATTCACCAAAGCACTATCAACACTTAAACCTTGAGATTTATGAATAGTTACTGCATGTGCCAAAGAAACTAACTGTTTTCTGCGGACATATAAATCATTCACTAGCAAAAAGCGAGCAGAACAACAAGTGATTTGTTGTACTTCTTCAATACCATCAAATTTAATTTTCATAATTTCAATTCCAGCTCTATTTCGGTAATTCACAAAATCCACAACATGACCCATTGCTCCATTTACTAAACCTCTTTCCACATGTAAATTACGTCGTAAAATTATACGACAATTTAAAGATGCATACAGAGTCTTTTCCATACCAGCAGTTTTAGATATTGTCTTCTCTAAAGAATCCAATTTTGTTTTCAACTTTTCTGACAAAATAATAGTGGCTCCTTCATGTTCTATTTTATCAATAGCTCAGAGTTTCACAATCTCTTGATTTTCCAACTTTAACATTTTGGTGTTGAAGATTGAACATTCTTGCAGAGTTGGCATCAAGCATATGACGGATTTGTTTTCAGAAATGTTCTTAAAAATATTCTCTGGCACAATATTTTCCTTTGGAAACAAATTGGAAATTAATCGTCCATGTAAAGCTTCTTTGCCATGCTCAGTTAGTTTTCCAATTCTTACATCTTGTAGAATATTTTTATAATCTTCAACCTTTGCCTGTCGCATATTTTGAAGTAGTTTTGCATATTTGAAATTTAGCCATATGTTAACATTTCCAATGGTCCCTAAGCACTTCCTGGTATCTTCATGCGTAAGCATTTTAAACACTGGCTGTCCTTTCACTGGAGTTAGTTGCAGTAAATCTCCAAAAACAATGATGTGTTTGCCTCCAAATAACACATCTTAGTCTGTTTTAAGAGTTTCTTGCATTCTTAAATGCACAAAAGCAAGCATTACATTTGATACCATGCTTACTTCATCAATGATAAGAAGTTTCATTTTTTTACGACCCTTGAAACTTCACAACAAGCTTCTCCAGATAGCTTGTGGTATTGTAATTTGTTATCATGCTCCACTGGCAGCATCAATAAGCGGTGTAAAGTAATCCCTTTAATGTTGTGTGCTGCCAACCCAGTTGGAGCAGTAACAACACAAGAGAGCGATGACTCCGTTATTTTCTGCAAGTATGTTGCAATCGCTTTAATCAGGAAACTTTTTCCAGTTCCTGCTTCTCCACTCACATACAGTCGAATAGGTACAAATGATGTACATGAGCACTCTTTCTTCTCATGAGATAAACCATGCTCAATTTGTTGTGTGACTTGGTCATATATTTGTCTCTGCTCAACGTTTAGTTCTTTTTCCAAATCTTCTAAGTCAACTCCATCCTCCTGAGCTTGTTCCATGGCTCTTTCAACTTCCTCCATGGCAGTGGCAGCTTCATTTTGTATAATTGGTCCTCCTAGTGGATCCTGACTCAATGAAGCAGAACTCTGACTGTCTTGAGAACTGTCTCTAGCAATCTCTGCTGCAATTGTAGCTTCTTGCTGTATTTCCTCGTTTAACATTTGCAGATAATTTGAAAAAACAGGACATTCTATTGTATCCTTGGTTGCATTGAACGAATCTTCATAAGTAAGAAAATCTCCAAGTAGTTCCTCTTCTCTACGCCAAGGCTTAAAGAGTTGTAAAAGAGCTAAGTAATAAAATTCCCTTTTGTCTGGAGAATCACAACTCAATTTTCGATGATTAATCAAATGGCCTTTTCTTTGTTTTACTAAACAGCCTTCACATCCAATTACAGCATATACACCTTTATTGATGTCTTCTGTGATTTTTTTTTAAAAAGGTAGGTTTGCAGAACTTCATAGAGACAAGCGTTCTCAAGGTGAGTACTTCTATTTGGATAGTATGTATCCAACATGTTTGTCTTCAGAATATCTGTACTGTCTGGTTCTTTCTCCACCAAATACTCTATTTCTTGTACAGATTTCAAAACTCGGTTTCGTCTTGCAGCAAGACCTAGACTCACCCTAATGATGGTTCTAGACTTGGCATATAGACTTGCTGATGACAACCGATCAGAACATTCATACGCTCCAATTTCTCGATGCGACAACATCTTCAGACTGTAACTGTATAATTTCTTGCTTGGACTCTTTTCATGTGAAATTTCCTGCCACATTTCTTTCAGTTCTGTCTTTTCTGATTTTGTGATATAAGATGTCACATATCGAGCCACAGCAATAGAGTTGTCAGCCACATATTGAATATCCATGTTAGCATTCCACATGGATAAAATGACTGGGTTGCAGTCATTTATGAATTTGGATTCCTCATTTCTTCTTAGGTTGTATGTATTTTTGGGTGATTTTCCTGCCACAGTATGTCGCAGAGAAGACATAAAATTGCTGACTCTTCCTTTCAATGTTACTGGACGTGGAAATGCAAAACGACATTTTGTGTAGAACTTGTCCTTGGATTTGTATTTTCGACGACAGTATTTCCCACAACGATGACTTTGAAAGCGTAAAACTTGCTGTCTTAAATTGTTTTCTTCTGTATTTTTCGGAACAGCACATGTAGAATACTGCTCAATGAAACTCATCACTTTCTCATCTGAATCTGTTCCAAATTTAGGTGCATCTTTAATCCATAGCAGCATATGTATATAAGGAGCACCTCTTGCTTGATACTCCTTTCTCCAAAAGAAATCCAACACCTCTCCAAGCGGAGGATTTTTGTTTGTTTGTAATAAAAGACATCATAGCTTCAAACCTATGATTGAAATACCTGCATACATTAACTGGATCCAAAGAGCACAGTTCTCCAGTTGTCTTGTATTCAATATTTTCAATGTTTTTATTTGCCTCTCGTAGAAATTCAAGTAAGTCTTCCCAAGCATACTCAGCACAGCTAAGAGTGAGGAACCATGTAGGAGTTCCTAGGTTTCTTAGCATACATTTCAATTCCCCATGACGACGGTACCAATACTCGTTAGTACCACGCTGACATGCCATGAGATTAATTAGCTGAGATTCCAAAACACTGTCTTGCAGTTTGACTTTATCCATAAAATCCCTTGCCGAAACATTTCGTAGATGTGCTCCACTTTTCAGTATATGATTTACTGCATAGGAAAGTCCAGACAAGTCACTCTCAAACAGTAGATGGAACAAATATGGAATGCATTGACGAAACCTTGGATCTTCTGCATATAATCTTGAAGTCTGGTATTCAGATGCAGGAATTTGAACAGGTCGGTCATCATATCGTCCATCTTTACCTGTTGGGAATAACTGTGGAAAACAACGAGCTTCCAAACTTTCTCCCATACACTAATGGGACTTCCTTCAGCTTTTTTCATCTGAAACAAGTCAATAGCATTCCCCATTATTTTTTTGGAATGCAATGGATGAACACTATAGTGTTCGTAAATTTCTTCACTTCTAGAGACATCAATTTTTTCTATTTGTCCAGCAGAGACATCAGTGTCGTCTTGTGCAGTTGTTTCCTCATCTCCGACATACACATTTCTATACTACTGATTATTTTTTACCAAATACAACGTTGCCTTCTTGACTTTCCTAACATCCACTAATTCTTGCCAGATTTTCTTACTTTTTGTCGGAACACCATTAACTAGAATAACCAGAGGTTCCTCTTCTACTTTTTCGACACCAATTGTATCTATAGTTTTCTTAAAATCTAGAGGCAAATACACAACTCTTCCTTTTAATCCTCTCTGTAAATCTGAAGGAGGCAATTTCCCTGTCGTAGGCTCCATGCGAACAATAGCCTGAAAAGGATGCACACATTGACTCAGAATAGACTCATAAGTATTTAAATCCATCAATTCAGAAGGAATGTCTACCAACTCCATATTATTATGAACAGCTCTAGCAGGCATTCTGTTTTCATTTAATTTATTATAGCAATATGTACAAATACGTTGATCAGAGCCCAGATCAAAACAATTTTCAACCAACAAATAAGTTGCAAAATCCTTCCGGATGTATGACGTTACAACGCATACTTTTACATCGCATGCCTTTACAACGCGGTATTTACAACGAATACCATTACAACGCATAGCGCTTTTAGGCGCTGGATAGTGATTTATTTAATTTACTATTCCAACTCCAGCCCCCGTGGATAGTAGGGAAGGTGTTGGATAGTAAATTAAATATATTCCCTATCCTAGAGCGCCCCCCAGCGCAATGCATTGTAATGGTTTGCGTTGTAAAAGTTGCGTCGTAAAGGCACTGCGTGGTAAAAGTTGCGTTGTAAAGGTTGTACACCAATCCTTCCACTCATTATTATTTATCTTTTCGCTTTTTACATATAAATCAACTAATCTAGTCTGATGCTTATAATGATTCCGTCGACAACAAACACAAAAAGATTAGGCCTTTCACTTGAATTCACTTTAAACTTTATAATTTCATTTTAAAAATTTTCTGTACTTAAAATATCTACATTCTCTTCTACATTACCTTCTATTACTGTATCAATGTCTGCACTAACCTCTTTTTCACCAAAGTAACAAAACTCAATTTCATCACAAATGTTTTTGACATCTAATTCAGTTCCATGCAAAAGAGCACTGTTTAACTGTTTTGTTTTAAGTGCTGGACTTTTTGCATAGTACAACCTTCTCACTAATTTCCTCACTTTATTATGATGCACTGCTAACATCCTAAAATGGTGAAAAACACTCTGATATACTTTTCTTGAAAGACAAGCCAGTGAATGCCCTTGCAAACCTGTTTTTTCTCTCACTCTACAAGGATCTAACTCTTGTAAAATTTTCATTTTTTGTTTTACACTTTTCTTAGTATATGTCCGTAAGAAACTGTGAAACAAATCAATTGATTCCTGTCGGACACTACAAATACTACTACAATTCCATGCATATACTGGAGCCTTAGGACATCTCCCTAAAACTTCATCAGCTAACACCTCTTCTGTATTTCTAAGCACAATCACTTCTTTTTCAACCGGACAACCGTCCTTCACCTCATATGCTCGACCACTGGTGTCAACTGCATGCACCAAATCATTATCTTGAAAGTAACTTTCTTCATTAAAAAATGGCTCAGAACTTGAACTATGCCTCCATTCTCCAGAAAAAACATCACAGAAATTAGTTCGATTAATTACTCTCCTCCACTTACATTTTGATTTGAACAAACTGATTATCTTATCTAGTGTACGAATTCTATTCATTACTAAACAAAACAATTTATTTTTCACTTTAAATGCTTCATCCACAATCTTAACTATGTTTTTTTTTTCTTGTGAAAAGCGGACTTTTTTGATACCTTTTGATATTTTTTAATAAATTTGTCACTATTCTGTTGTAAAATATTTGTCTACGAATGTCAGAAAATTGTTTACTTCTTCTATTGCTTTGCAAGATATTGTCTCCTTGTACACATCTAACATTTTTAGAAGGATATCCTGTCTTTTTTGAAATTACAGGTGTTTCATTTTTCTTAGTTAAACAACTTTTTTTTGCTTGACATTTCAATAACTTCCTCAGAAATTTTTTACTTTGCTTACCAGGAGCATTTTTCTTTTTCTCTGAAGATTTTATTTTGGTTGGTTCTTGAATTTCTTTTTCCTTAGACCTTAATTTTCGTTTATAATTTTTTCTGTTCTTCTTTTAGAAGGCATCTTTTTGTTTCTTTGTATAGATGATTATAATCAGTGGAAAACAAAAAATAACATTATACACCACTACAAACATATTACATAGCAATTACAATAAGTAAACAATATAAACACTAGTATAAAACAAAAGGCTCATTTACATTACATGTGCTTTGCTTTGTGTCAAAAACGATTTACTAATTAATGTTATATCTTGTTTATATATAGGTGGCCTGTTTTTGGCCTGTAGATACAGAGAAATAATTAGTGCAGAGACACACATAGTGCTTGCACAGACAGAGATGGTAGATTACATGTAATATCGTGCACATGTGCCTAAGATCACACCAAATCTATTGCATTTTCAATGCTTGTTTACTTTGCTTCCATCAAGAAAGCAGTCAGATGTGTCACACATTTGCCATAAATTTAGAATGTTAGCACCCTAGTTGCTCATTATTTCAAGCTTCACTCACAGTGTAATCTTAGACAGATTAATTGGATTTTAGATATAATGTACCATGTCTGTCACTGCCAACAGTATGTGTGACACCGAGGGCGAGATCTATTGCATTTTCAATGCTTGTTTACTTTGATTCCATCAAGAAAGTATTGAGATGTGTCACACATTTGCCATAAATTCTAAATGTTTGACATTAATGCTGGTCCAGAGATAGTGTAAAGGTTTCATTGGCATATTTACAAACCGCTTGCACAATGTTAGATTTAATTTACTAATTAATGTTATATCTTGTTTATATATAGGTGGCCTGTTTTTCACCTGTAGATACAGAGAAATAATTTGTGCAGAGACACACATACTGTTTCCACAGACAGAGATGGTAGATTACATGTAATATTATGGACATGTGCCTAAAATCACACCAAATCTATTGCATTTTCAATGCTTGTTTACTTTGGTTCCATCAAGAAGGCATTCAGATGTGTCACACATTTGCCATAAATTCTGAATGTTTGACATTAATGCTGGTCCAATGATAGTGTAAAGGTTTCATTGGCATACTTATAAACCGCTTCCGCAATGTTAAATATAATTTACTAATTAATGTTATGTCTTGTTTATAGATAGGTTGTCTGTTTTTCGCCTGTAAATACTTTGAAATAATATCATCAGAGACATATATACTGTTTGCAGACAAAGAGATAGTAGATTACATGTAATATGGTGCACATGTGCCTAAGATCACACCAAATCTATTGTATTTTCAATGCTTGTTTACTTTAGTTCCATCAAGAAGGCATTCAGATGTGTCACACATTTGCCATAAATTCTGAATGTTAGCACTCTTGTTGCTCATTATATCAAGCTTCAATCACAGTGTGATTTTAAGCAGATTAATAGGATTTTAGTCTTAATGTACCATGTCTATCCCTGCCAACAGTATATGTGACTCTGCCTAACATCACAATAATGGGTGAATCAAGCTTCACTCACAGTGTGATCTTAGGTACATGATCAGAATGTTACATAAAATGTACCAT
The DNA here is from genome assembly GCF_964261635.1 of Lissotriton helveticus. Classification (NCBI taxonomy): domain Eukaryota; kingdom Metazoa; phylum Chordata; class Amphibia; order Caudata; family Salamandridae; genus Lissotriton; species Lissotriton helveticus. Next base: position 769,973,849 of record NC_136068.1, read on the forward strand.
GTCTGTCTCTGCAAGCAGTATGTGTGATTCTGATCATATTATTTCACTGTCTCTACTAGCCAAAAACATGCCACCTATATGTAAGCAATACATAACATTAATTTCTCATTACATATAACATCCTGCTCATGTGCCTAAAATAACACTATGACTGAAGCTTCATTCACCCATCAGTGTGACGTTAGGCAGATGACCAGAATGTCACATGTAATATACCATGTCTTTAAAAAACATGTACTTTCATATTTTTTTTAAGACATCAAGTAAGCATATTATTCAACCAGATCCATTTCAAATGAAGCTTGACTCACAATGTCATCTTAAACACATGAGCAGCATATTACATGTAATTTACCATCTCTGCCTCTGCAACAAGTATATGTGTCTCTGCTCATAATATTTCACTGTCTCTACTCGCCAAAAACAGGCCACCTATATATAAGCATATATATATACCAGTCTTTTTACCGGAAAACATTTTCCATACTAAATCGTTTTTAACACAGAGCACAACCCATTTAAATGACCACACTTGTCTGGTTGCATATTTTATTATTCTGCATGCATTTTCGGATTGCACCAATGTCAAAAATTGCGCAAGAGTCTTGTAAATATGTTCCTCTTTATCTTATATTACATCTCTTTTGATACCATTACTGAAATACTTTATGCATCTCCCCACCATTTCATATGGTTTTCTATCTGGTATTCCTATCCCTCTCCATACATTCACTACTTCCACCCATGCTAAAGGTTGCACAAGGCGCTTAAAAAAAAGAGCATATTTACAAGACCAATAAAACCATTACACAATTTCTAAACCAGCATTGAATTCAAGCATAACATTTTTTTATAAAGAACTCTACCTTATAAACACACAACTATGTCAAAGATTGCACACGCAGCTTATAAATATGTCTCTCTTTTTTTGTATATTCTATATCAATTTATGCTATTTAAAAAAATAATTTCCAGCAATGCATCCTTTCACATGGGGCAAGCCCTATGTGAAAGGGCCTGCGTCAGTCTTACACCTGCTGTCAGGCAGGTCCAAAATTTTGACACAACAGCGTCATAAAAGTGACGCAGTGAAATCTCATAGATTTCACTGCGTCATTTGTACAACCCTTCTTTGCGTCAATACACCCCCTTTGCATACATTACACCTGACGCACGTATAATATGGCACAGGGCTTTACAAAGTGACGCATCTACCTAGATGCATCACTATGTAAATATAACTCAACAAGGCGCAATTTCTACACCACTGCTGCGTCACAAAAAGTGACGCACCGGCGGCGTAAAAGTGACGCATGGCCTCATAAATGAGGCCCTCAAGAGCACCACAGGGAAAAACAGTGTAAAAAATTGTAGTAAAAAAATAATTTCCAGCAATACATCCTTTCACATGGGGCAAGCCCATGACCTTACCTTATGTAATGTGAGAGATGTTAACATTGTGAGAGTCTACCTTATAAACACACCGCTATGTCAAAGATTGTGCAAACAGCTTGTAAATATGCACCTAGACAAGAATATGAAATGCCGTGAGAGATCTTATCATTGTGAGAGTCTACCTTATAAACACACAGCTATGTCAAAGATTGCTTTGTCTGCCTGCATATTTACAAGCTGTGTGCACAATCTTTGACATAGCTGTGTGTTTATAAGGTAGAGTCTCACAATTTTAACATCTCTCACGGCATTTCATATTCTTGTCCGGGTACATATTTTATAATTCTGCATGCATTTTCTGCTTCCACCCATGTATAAAATTGTGCAAAAGTCTTGTAAATATGTTCCTCTTTATCTTATATTACATCTCTTTTGATACCATTACTGAAATACTTTATGCATCTCCCCACCATTTCATATGGTTTTCTATCTGCTATTCCTATCCCTCTCAATACATTCACTCCTTCCACCCATGCTACAGGTTGCACAATGTGCTTTAAAAAAATGAGCATATTTACAACTCCAATGAAACCATTACACAATTTCTAAACCATCATGGAATCCAAGCACAAAAACAATTTATAAAGAAGACTACCTTATAAACACACAGCTAACATTATGGAAAAAGGTAAAAATATAATTCCTTAATTCACAGAGACACACACTATGATACTTGTCAAAAATCTTTAAACTCTCTATCATTTTAAAAGAATCATTACTCACCTTTAAAAATGGTTTGGAAGATGTCAAACAGTGTCAGTCACAGTCAACAGATATTCTTAAGCAGAATCTCTGAACAATGCTTCCTTCACTGGGAGCCTTTCAATAATGGCACAGATTCTTTCTGATTTCAGAGCCATATTCTTGCACATAGCCAATAAAAATTGTTCCCCCACAAATTCAAAACCAAACTGCACATTTTAATTGATTGAAGATTTTAAGACTTTGAAACTCACATAACATTCACCCATTCCCCCAGTGCTCATTCACCAAGTAACCATGGTAACTCCCTCTAAAACCAGCACAGAGTTCACAAGTTCATTTTACTATGTTGCATAAAAATCCATCAAGCCTGCTTGACCTCTCAATCTACTAGCTAATAAAATGCAATGTTTCTTTAAATGACTTTTTCTCAACCATTGAAATGACTTCTTTAAAAAAAAAGCATGCACCCTAATTTTCAATAGAGATTTTTAACAAAGCACCAATCATTTCTACTTATTCATCTGCACTGATTCTCCAACACTTTTTTTCATAATCAAACTGCCATTTCATTTCCACAACTCATCTGATTAGAAGCACATCTACCTTCAAAATGACAAAAGTCTGGTTTGTGGGTCATAGCTATGTCCACTGGGCTCAAAAATACGCAACTAACAGAGGTATTTACACAATCTTGATTTACCAAATGTGAACATTGTATGGATTGGACAAAGAGGATTGAGGAGTCACCAATTGATACCATTGGTAAAATCCTTTATGCATTTACCACACCCTGACCTTATAATTGTGCACTGTGGTGGAAATGACTTAGGCACTTTGACTGGGATAGGTCTGGAAATGCTTTTAAAGGACATCTTTGGGCAATTGATGTCACTTTTTCCAAAAACTGCCTTGGTATTTTCTAATATATGCCAAATGCAAAAATGGAACTGCTCCAACCAATTTTGTCCACAGATTGAGAAAGCAAGGACACATGTAAATAAATCTGTTTCTGCTTACCTCGGAGACTATGCTATGGGTTCCATTTACCACAACAACTTGCGTTACAACATGCAAGAAATATATAGAAGAGATGGTGTGCATTTTACAGATGAGGGGAATAGAGTTTTCCTCTTGAATATAAGACTCTGCATTGGTACCCACTTGTAGGTACAAAAAACACCCAATGAACACAACAGCTCTTTTCAGAGCTAACTTACCTCTAAACACTCTACATTATTTTTTTTACTCTATTTTTTTACACTGTTTTTCCCCGTGGTGCCCTCAGGGTGCGTGTACCGGAGAGCGCACCCGGGAGCGCACCCAGCGCTTACCCCGCGAAAACCCCCCCCCAAATTTTTTTTTTGCCCTTCAGGGTCCTTCTAGGCCCCCCTCAAAAAACCTAGGGGGTCAGTGGGTGTCTACTCTGCTCCCTTTTAATTATATCCCCCTTTCTTTTTTCACCTCTTGTGTCTCGATTCTACCGAGACACAAGATGGCGGACTCTCCGGACTGTTTAGAATGTTGACAGACACCCGACAGCCAATCAGCTTTCCGCTCGCGCACTCCCGTAGCGCGCCCGGTGTGCTCCCCGGTACGCGTACCCGTGAGCGCTCGGAGCGCGCCTATAGATATATATGTGTTTTTGAAGTTAATTTTCCAAAAAAACACTGGAGCAATTTTTAGCAAATATAGGCACATCTGCGTACCAGTCCCTACAATTTTGCCAAGTTTGGCGTAATTCCATTCAGCGGTTCGGGCTGTAGACTTGTCAAACCGTCCTATGGAAATTAACATGGGAAAATATGTTTTGGGACCCCCCTTTTTTCTCAGCCCCCACTTCACGAATCCCCCGCGAAACTTCCAGGGAAGGAGCGGAGCTGGCCAAAATTTTGGAAAATTTCACACAAATTCATCAACCGGCGCCAGAGTTATTCCCAATAGAATGTTGCGGATTTCCTATGGTAGCCAATCCTAACTATAACTACCTACTGGCGACCGCCAGTAGGTAATATATATATATATATATATATATATATATCAATAAACATAACATCTAATTTAAAACAAACTATTTAAAAAATGTCAAACTTACATTTTCCACTCCAGTGAGTGCAACAGTAGGGAAAGTGTTGGATAGCTTACTATTCCCACTCCAGTGGGTGCAACAGTAGGGAAAGTGTTGGAAAGCGGAGGGATAAAAATGACTATTCCCACTCCAGTGAATGCAACAGTAGGGAAAGTGTTGGATAGCGGAGGGGTAAAAATGACTATTCCCACTCCAGTGAGTGCTACAGTAGGGAAAGTGTTGGATAGTGGTGGATAAATTGTACTATTCCCACCCCAATCAGTGCAAAAGTAGGGAATGTGTTGGATAGCGGAGGGGTCAAAATTACTATTCCCACTCCAATGAGTGCAACAGAAGGGAAAGAGTTGGATTGCGGAGGGGTAACAATTATTATTCTCACTACACTCCGTTCAAAATTAAAAACAAACAAAATATTAACATTAACAAAAATGTTTAAAAAACTAAATAAATAAAAAAATATATCAATATGTTCAAAATTAAAATACAAATATATTTAATATTAAAAATACAAATAAAACATATGGGGGCCGATTCCGATCCGGGAAAAAAATAGTCCGTTCGAATCGTATCCGGAGCCCTCTCCGTACGATTCGTAAAAATGCCGTACGACCCGGCGAGCATGATCCGGACCGGGGTATGAGGACGCGATTCATACGCCACGTCAGGTAAGGGCGATTTGTACGGACAACCACACAATCACATACACACCGTACGGTGCGTACACCCCATGTTCGCAGGGGTACAGTTCGTACCCATGCGATCATGGGGTGTACGCACTGTACCCCATGATCGCAGGGTGTACGCACCATACACCCTGCGATCATGGGGTACGGTGCGTACACCCCATGCTCGCAGGGGTACGAACCGTATCCCTGCAGACATTAACCCTGGGCGGGCAACTTCGCTAAGCCCACGAAGTGGGCGTAGTGTTGCCTACTTCGCCCTTTGCAAAGTAGGCGAAGCAGGCAACACTACACCCACTTCGTGGGCGTAGCGAAGTTGCCCGCCACTCGCCTCCCTCCCGCCCTCCCTAAATGCATACATTAATATATAAAAGAATATTTCACGAGAAATGCGCATGCGCATTAGCATCAAAGACGCGCGCGCCGGCGGCGCAATGACGAGCGGAAGCCCCGGGGACGCGGCAGGACAAGGTAAGTGGTTTTATAATTCTTTTATATATTAATGTAAGCATTTAGGGAGGGCGGGAGGGAGGCGGGTGGCACGTAGTGGGGCTACGCGAAGTGCGCGGGTGGGTGTAGTTTTTTGCCCACTTCGCGTAGCTTCGCGAAGCCCCACCAAGCCCACTACGCCCAGTGTTAGCAGACATGGGGTGTATGCACCGTACCCGGGGCGGGGCATGTTTCGAGGCGTACTCTGCTTCTCCTGATGTTTTGGGCTCCCGTAAAAAAGCGTCGTACGGTGCGTACCCGACACGAATCGTATTTGCTGGGTTGGGAAAACCTGCTTCGAACCGTACGGATGTCGCGTCCGCGAGCCCTGTGTAGGAAGGAACGTCCACATGTGCTGCGGCGTTCCCTCATGTGCAATTAGGATGTGACCGCCACCCTGGCGGTCACATCCTCTATTTTTGACATTGCGGCGGGTGCTGCTTGAAGCAGCACCCGCCGCAATGTTAAAAATGAAAGCTGGGCATTTCCATGCACAAAGCGGCAGGCACCGCGCGGTGCCTGCTCACTCTGTGCACGCAAATGCAGAGGGGTACCATAGGTACCCCCCATGTGCACCCCCCACCCCCTTCACCCCTGGGGGCCCGTAACGGGCCCCCAAACAAAAATCCGTATGCCTTTGCACGGCGGAAATGCCGCCGTGTAAAGGCATAGAAATCCTGACATCCTAATATGGCTGGCAGTGTCTGAGAGACACCGCCACCATATTAGGCCTTTTCCGCTGCGGTTGTAAACCAACCGCGGCGGAAAAGCAGCGGACTGAAACCAAGACTCACCAGCCATCCTAATGTGGCGGTGGGTCAGCAGAGGATTTTCCGCATCCTCCGGGCCCGCGGTGGCTTCCGCCGGCTTGGAGGATGCGGAAAATCCTCCATCGTAATGTGCCCCTTACTTCCCACCCTTTAACCCTACAAACCCCACAACCCACATCTAACACAAATATACAATTACCATAATTAATTACCAATTAATTATTATTAATTAACCAATCAATAATTAATTACAAATACATTACTTCCCACAATTAACACTATAAAATCTCAATTAAATAAATATTAATAAATAAAAATAATCATTAAATATTATAAATAAATTACTTCCCACCCTATTCCCCTATAAACCCACAACCACCCTACGTAACTAAAAAACACAAAATTGTAATTAAAATAAAATTGATAACTACTAAAAATGTAACATATATATTAAAAAACATAAACACTACTTATACAAAAAACATACATCACATAGAACAAAAATACATTACACTAATTAAAAAATTGATATTTAAAACAACTATATTTTTGCAAACGATATTAATGACTTCTACAGTTTTTTAAAACAATATTTCTTACCTTAAATTCGATATTCTTGACCACAATATTCTTGCTGTCAATATTTCTGTCACAATATTTCCGACTCGATGTTTGTGTAAGTCAGCATTTACAACTCGATATTCTGTCTGCATACCCTTCTAAAGGTGTTGACAATAGGGAGAAGAAGTGAGATATGCCACAGGTCAAGCAAATCATTTTTAAAGGAAGCTGCCAGTTGAATGCAATGATCTGAATCACACCGCCATCACACCAAATGTAGTCTTCCACTGTGACAGAAGAATGTCTTAGGGCTCCATTACGATGGCAGGCAGACAAAGTTCGTCCGCCACCATAACAGAAGGAGGTACCATCCGCAAGGGGTGCATCGGTCCCGCACCTGGATTTAGGATGTCTTTGTGGTGGTGGAAAACTCTATTCCCAGCATTGTGTCGGGCGGTGCGAACAGCACCGCCCGCTACAATGCTGGGAATGCACGTCGTGCATTTGCATGCACAACATGACAGGTACCACCCGGTGCCCGTCACCTTGTGCATGCAAATGCAGGGGGTACCATAGGTACCCCCTATGTGCACCGCCACCTCCTCAACTTTCTGGGGGCCTGCTACCGGCCCCCAAAGGCAAAGATCACATGCCTTTCCATGGCGACAATGCCACCATGAAAAGGCACATCTCCGCCTGCAGGGTAATATGCTGCAAGATCCTTGAAAGAAAATGGAGAAGGGACTATGTCCATCCATCCAAACAGTGGTACAAAAGGGGGTGGTGATGGACGGAGCATTCAAACCAATCAAACACTCACACCCAGTCAAAAGATCTGGGTTTAATCCATCACCCTTCTTTAGCCCACTCTGCCACCCCAGTTCAGACATGGCTATATGCAAATCAGTCTGACCCTGTGCCTCATGGGAACAGTCCAGCCCGAACTGCCAAGCCATGCCTTCCCTGGACCGGAAACAAGCTTCTGAGGACCGGTTTCTGGCATTACAGAGTGAGTCCCTTGCTCACTTTGCCACTGGATTCAAGCAAGCCAGGCTGAAGACGGCTGGAATGCCAGAAACCGGTCCTCGGAAGCTATTTTGTCAAAAATTTTAGAAAAACATATTCATACACATTTGACGCAGTATGTTACAAACCACCACTTGCTCTACCCCTCCCAGTCAGGATTTAAAGCTGGTTTCTCTACAGAAACCACTCGCCTAGGAGTCACAGAAGGCATCCGCCACCATCTAGACGGAGGAGAAACACTGGCGCTCATTCTGTTACATTTGAGCACCGCGTTCGACACTATATCACACACTGGGCTCATAAACACACTGAGCGAAATGGGAATAGGCGGAGTAGCCCTAAAATGGATCAGAGCTTTCCTTTCAGACAGAACCTTTCAAGTTTTCTCTCAGAATGCTGGTTCAAAAACACTCTCTTTTGCACATGATGTGCCACAGGGATCCATTCTAAGCCCGCTACTGTTTAATCTCTATGCAAGACCTCTTGCTGAGCTGGCTGAGAAATCTGGATTCTCAATCTATTCATATGCAGATGACTCAGAAATCATGTTCTCACTGTCTGCGCACAACCCCAGCACCACCTCAATACTCAAGACGGGACTAACCAACATAGCAGCCTGGATGCAATCTAACTTTCTGAAATTGAACAGAGAGAAAACAGAGATACTGATATGAGGAAAGCAAAAAGATCTCTGGAGCCAACAACATTGGCCGTACAAAATGGGTGCCCTTCCTACTCCCTCATTGCAAGTACGAAATTTAGGCGTACTCCTAGACGAGACCTTGAGTATGCACTCCCAGTCAGTGAAAGTTGCAGCCACATGTTTTACCATCACTAAATGGCTGCGAAAAATCTCCTGGATGCTACCAAACACAACAAGAAAAACCGTAGTCAATGCCTTAATTACATCACGGCTTGACTATGGAAACGTTCTTTACGTGGGTTCAAACAAACAGGTAATTCACAGATTACAGATGGTTCAAAACGCTGCAGTTAGTCTTTAAAGCAGAGTCCCCAAAACAGCATTGATTTCATTGCATCGCCGAATATTGAAAATCGTGTGAAATTGAAAACACTTATCGACATGCACAAGATTAAATCTGGAATGGCCCCAAACTACCTTTGTACTTTGACCAAGCTTCATGTCCTGTCCAGAAATTTAAGATCGGCCTCTCAAGAAAGATTTGCCGTCCCAAAATTCAAACTGGCCTGGATGGGGGGAAAATCTTTCGCATATTTAGGGCCATCTTTTTGGAATTCACACCCAGTCACGCTCCGAAATGGAGGAAATTACACCACTTTCCGCAAGTCACTTAAAACCTGGCTATGCGATAAATAAGATGCCTGGGTGTTCTTTCTATTGGCCTCTGTATGCACTGGGAAACCCTTTTTGGGTAGCTGTTGCGCATTATAAATTTAAAAACTAACTTAAGTTTAAAAACTATGGATGGCGGTGTCTTGCAGACACCGTCACCATATTAACCATGTTTTCTGCCGGTCAATGAGTCGACCGGCGAAAAAGCGGTGGACGGTCTTTTCATCCGCCGCAGATCCCCCAGCCATCCTAATATGGCGTGGGGTCTGTGGAGTGTGGATGGCGGGCTGATTGCCCCCACAGGGCCAGCGGTGACTACCACCGGCACGGCAGGGGCGATCCGCCCGCCATCTTAATGGGGCCCTTAGTCAACTACACTGGATGCTGCATGCAGATCTGGATCACTCGAAGATGAACTTTAACCGCTGTCCCTGACAAGGGCGAACTCTTCCCTAATGTTATTTGATGTTGATTCAGTACCTTTCTGTGCTGTAAAGCCCGACTGAAAGAAAATGGGAAGGTTATTTGTTTTCATACATGATAGCAACATGCAAGCCTCACTTTTACACAAGCACACAGTTCAGTCCCTACAACAATGTGGTGCCAAATTTCCATAATTTGGGAATTTAAGAGAGAAGCATGACAATACAATGATCGATTTAGTCTATGGTGTCAGAAAAGGGCAAATATAGATAGGAACTGCAACAGTAGTCAGCTCTGCAGTCATGCTCCTTGTTTCTTCCAGATCAGGGTTCTCCAAAGTCACTCCTGGAGGGCTGGATCCATGCCAGATTTTTAGCATATCCCCATTTAGATAAATGTAATTTTCCTAAAAATCTGTCATGGACCCAGACCTCCAGGACCAACTATGGAGAACCCTGAATGGAGCGCTAGGATAAATGAACTAATATATATCCAAATGTCTGCGAAACCTATTCCAAGTAGAGACACATATGGGTGAATAGTTAGTTCATCAGCAGCTGCAATAATCTGTGCGTGTAAAACTAAATAACACAGCCCTTTTCAGAGACTGTCAACACAACTGCATCAGTTTTTATAGTTACTTTTTGTTTCAGATTCTGCCTCAGACTTGTTCATTCCCCCTTCTAAATGAGCGCGGATAAAATGTAAAATGTGTGGGTCTGAACTGAATGCAACCCATTTCGGTTGCAATTATATGGTTTTGTTTGAGGTTTGTTCTCTAAGCATTTCCATCACATCCAACACTATTCCGCTACATAACATCTTTAAACTGATTTATGAAGTATAGACATTGGGAGAATACAGGTAAGATGTTGTGATCAATGGTAGAAACGACAGGACAGCTGTCACCTTCAGGGACTGGAAAGAACTTGCTGATGCAAATAATACAGCAGAAAAAGTACTTTCCCATCTGTGTTTTGTCAAATCAGTGGCGAAAACTTGTAGACATTTCAGCATCTCTTTTAGCTTCATCCCAAAGGTAATGGAGTGGCCGTAAACCAGGCAGTAACAGAACTAGCATTTAGTAGCAGTGTATAGCCAGGACACGCACTTGTTGCCGTAAAGAGAGTGCAGAGCTCATGGTGTCCCAGTGATGGTATGTCTGCCGCGTATACCGCAGATACCCCTGGAGTAGCAGTAAACCATCCGGAGAGAATTACGACAGAGGGCAAGGGCACTGGTTGTGAGTTGGTAACGATGACCACCCCTTTGGGTTCGTCAGGCTTTGATAACCACTCACAATGTGTGTCTAAGGGCAATAAAGCTAGGGGATCAACCCACGCAGCTTCCTGGGACAGGTATGGTTGAAAAATATAGAGGACTCTAGCTGATAACGAGGGATATGTGAACGTATCTTCATAAATCCAGCATCCAATGCCTCTCTTTCAACTACCCTTCATTGAAGTTTTACTCAGCTCTGTTGCACAGAGGTGGCAGGGTTCCTTCCTCACCAGTGGCAGCTGGTGAAATTTGAAAGTGGTAGGGTGTATGGCAATCTGGGTACATATCTATCAAAATAAATCTTAGCTGATACAGGCCCCTGGCAGACCCTTGAGATGACACTGACACTGAACAGAAATGGTAACAAAAGCCTTAAACATGAGCACCGCTCACTGTCACAGTTCTATCATTGATCTCCATCTCTGTCATGCTTTCTTCTCTCTTCCTCCATCTGCTGGTATTTCTGTGTGCAATCCCATCTTGCATACTTCACTATCCTCTCTGCACCCTTTTGTTTAGCCACTTTTCCATTTGTTCTTCAGTCATCATTTTACCTTATCCCTCACTTCTCCATTGATCTCCTTTCCTGCTCTCTGCTAAGCCCGATCTGTGATACATCTGCTGCACTGAATTCCCATCATGTCCATCCTCCTGCAGGGCTTAGAGAGATGGGCAGACCAAATTCCCAGTGGCAGGTGAGCTCAAGCCCAGCATAATAGGTTGAATCTGGCCATGCAGGCTATTAGCTAATCAGAATTTTTCTCCCACATTAAAATACTTTCTTTCCTTATGGGTGTCTGCAGGAGAGAGTGGGGCAGCCAGTACACTCCCAAGTTATCTGATGAGTTAGTGCTACATGTGACTGCAGCTGAAATTGTGCCAGTAGTTCCAGGTGTTGGACACTGGCACTATTTCTGGAGACAAAGATTTATTTTTTATCATTGACCTAAAAAGCAAGAGAGGGAAGGGCCAAAAAGTGAAAAACAGAAAGGAGCAAAAAGATAGTTAAACTGTGCCAAAAGGAGAAAGCAGGGGTAAAGATTCCTGCAAGAGTAAGAACAAGAGAAAGGAAGTGCAGGTTGTGGACGTCAGAGGCATGATGTGACATGATGTTAAGCTGCCTTTGAAGCTCAGAAACATCAGAATGTGGCTGCAGGCCCTTATGAATAATCTGCACTCTGCACTTTTCTTTAGCAAATCATTGGGAGGCCATGACTGTCTCAGAGGAGTGTTATTCGTGTTCATTTGTGCAACTAGGTTCTCCACCTTACCTACATTCCTTTGCTTTTGTAATATGGATCCTACCTAATCATATGAGGGATGATGAGGTTAGGATAAAAACACAATCATCACTCCATTTATTTGACATTGTTTTCTCCTTTTTTGTCAGTGCTGGCAGTATACCTACCATGTGCAGGCTTTGAAAGGAACTTGGAAATGAAAACAAGCACGTAATTTTCAAATGGCATAATTCCCTCGATGCAGGCACCCTTGCATTATGGTGCAAGGGTGCCTGCGTTGGGACTAGTCAACTGAGTTTAGCTTCAGCACTAGGGAAATCGCAGGGATGTGCCGTACCATTGAAAAAACGGCACATCCCTGCATTTTTAGAATGTTGGAGTGTGGCGTTAGCTTTGTCATTCACTTGTAGTGAATTCTCATACTAGGGAGGTGGGTGAGGGGAAGACCTGCTTCTTTCTCTTCAAAAAGACCCCAGATGTGTATCCCTGCCCATCCTCGAGCCCCTGGGCAAGCTGTGGCCAAATGCATGTAGCTAAAGGAGAAACCCAAATGACCACTCTCAAGCCTGCACCAAGGCTTCCCTAAAGGCATGTACTAACACACATCAATCAACCGGTGGTGTGACTGTTCCTTCAGTGACAGCGGCTTACCTTTCGTGAACAAGCAGAGCTTGGGAAAGCACTAGTTCAGTTAAAAAGTGAACAAAATTATGGAATCACTCATTAATGAGGTGGTTGAGCTGGTGAAACACATGAGCAGTTCCTCTGCAACAACGTGCTCTTTAACACTTCTCCAACAAGTGAAACTCTGTGTGTACCTAGAGCGTGTGTAGGTGTGAAGCCAAGAATCCCCCCAAGGGAAGATCCAACCCGATTACCTGGTGGAAAAGAATGTAGGACCCCATCTTGGTCACAAACTGGATATCTCTCACGCAGATGTCAGAACACTGCATGATGAAGCCTCAGCAAGTAGGGACCCTCGGTATCACCTGAAGTGTCCTATGAGATGCTGATTATTTATAATAAAAAGCATCCTTGCGATGTACGTATAGATTAGCAATATTATGGATATATGGATAGCCTTGTTGCCCCGTGGATGAAGATAGAATGACATTTGTGCATTTGTGTGTAGAGGTCCTGCACTTGGTGTTCGAGGCATTGCGATAATGGTATGCAAAGGCATATATGTAAACAGAAGTCTTTTCAGATAAACTAATCCAAAATTGCCACACATGCAAATATGTGCAAGACGTCACAGACAAGATTGATTGTGAAAAAGAGAACAATGTATGAAATGAGCAGCTTCGCTACATGGGCCTGACCCGGGCACACAACGATCCTACAAGTATTTTTTAAATATCACTGTGCCTGAAATGCATGCTGATCTCAACAGCTATTCACATTATGTGAAAACATATAAAGGGCATATAATGTCCTAAGGAAACTCACCTGACCAGGACTAATTAAATGTTTGGCTGCCAACTTGTTGGCCAAATTACATACATAATGAATTACTGGCCAAGAAATGATTGACAAATATGTAATATATTACGAGACAATCAATGGTTGCCAATGGTTGCCAAATGTGAGCAAAGCAGTATTTGAATGACGCAACAGCCAAAGGGTGAGCTGGGTTTCACCTTTTGCACTCATCTCTCTGTGTAAACAATAATTGCTCTGTGAGACAACCAAAGTTGTCTGTAGCAAAATCTAAAAATATTATGCCAAGACTGAATATTGTAAATGTAAATGTAGTTGAGCTTATATAGCGCACAGCTACCCGCAGTGGGTTTCCCGGGGCCTGATTAGGGAACCCTTCCTGGTATTCCCCTGTGAGATAGCAGGGTATCCACAAGGTGAAAGTCAGGCATCCCGCCGCAAGGGGCCATTGTGGAGATTAAGCAAGCTATTGCCCAGAGTCGCAGAGTGTGAACCTGTGAGTCGAGGAGGAACCGGGGCGAGAATTATCGAGTCCGTGGAATTTTTAGCCCAAGTCCCCGCCGAGGCTGGGAATTGAACCCTGGTCCAGGATCGATCTCAGCTTCCGGGTCTGCTGCCTCTAACCCCTGAGCCACACTTCTCCACAATATTTTAGCTGCAGTAAAACGTAAAAATGCAGTTATTCATCTGAAAACATTGTGGTGACTGTAACTGGGGAATTGTTGGGGGAACTATTTACGAGAAATTGCTTTTATTCTTTTAAAATTGCACTCACAATTCTGCCAAACTGCACCCTTCACTTTGAGAAAGAATTTTGCATTACCTTGCCCACACGCTGTAGTTTCTTTCGTGTGGCTGCTTTCATTTCCTGACTTGCATAGTCTACCACGCTGTTTGGTTGGTTCTTAGCCAATCAGCGGGCAGCACGTTGGAGCCTGTTGAGATCCAGAGGCTTTAAAAGCTTGCTGGCGCTAGGACGCGTGGCTGACATTGCAGTGACTGTAACTGGGGTATTGTTGGGGGAACAATTTACGAGAAATTGCTTTTATTCTTTTAAAACTGACCTCACAATTCTGCCAAACTGCACCCTTCACTTTGAGAAAGAATTTTGCCTTACCTTTCCCACACGCTGTTGTTTCTTTTGTGTGGCTGCTTTCATTTCCTGACGCGCATAGTCTACCACGCTAATTGGTTGGTTCTTAGCCAATCAGCGGGCAGCACGTCGGAGCCTGTTGAGATCCCCTAGGCTTTAAAAGCTTGCTGGCGCTAGGACGCGTGGCTGACATTGCAGTGACTGTAACTGGGGAATTTGTGGGGGAACAATTTACGAGAAATTGCTTTTATTCTTTTAAAATTGCACCCACAATTCTGCCAAACTGCACCCTTTCACTTTGAGAAAGAATTTTGGATTACCTTGCCCAAACGCTGTTGTTTCTTTTGTGTGGCTGCTTTTATTTCCTGACTCGCATAGTCTACCATGCTGATTGGTTGGTTCTTAGCCAATCAGCGGGTAGCACTGGTGGAGCCTGTTGAGCTCCCCGAGGCTTTAAATGCACACTGGCACAAGGACGCGCAGCGGACAGGCTGCTGGCGCGCCAAAGGCACCCCAAAGGCAAGCCCGTCTGCGCCCGTCCACGCCTGGTCGTCGCCAGGAGCCAGGGACCTTGCCTCTCTTTTTACTCAAAGACTCAGTTACTCTGGCCAAGAATTAAGGGCCCTATACAGTGAAGATATCTGTGGGACTCATAGTTGGGCCCCAGATGAGTGCCCTCCTACCTGTGAGCACTGCACATTTAGACTGTTTCTCGTGAAGCACTCTACACAATGTGGACCTATGAAGTCGACAAATAGCTTTTTGAGCAATAATTGTCGCACTTTATCAGCAGGGATCTGTCTTTCTTCAACAGCGAATCCTCAGATAAGTGTGTGTGCACACTATGTCAGATTTGCTGCTCCTTGTCCTGTAACTCAGAAGACTTGTCACTTCAGGGTTGGTAGTCATTCTATAGGGAATGTTTTGGTACGAGTACAAAGGAATAATTGATTATAAAAAGAGGAGATCAGTACACCACTTAATCTTGGACAAGGGAGGTTCCCCCCACTCTTAGACCAAGGTTTACCACTGCCTACATGTTTGTTTGTCGCTAAGGTAACTGTGCCTTTACTTCTTTTAACAGAAATGAATGCGACACAATGAAACTGCAGTGGGTTGTAAGTGCAATCCATAAAGTAGCTATATGTCTTAGTGTGCATATCAGCTAATTTTCGGTCCTGACGAAAACCATTTGACCATTTTGGGCACATAAACAAATGGCTGAAACATGTAGACCATACACAGGATAGAAGTATAAAATGTATATGCTTCACATATCCGCCACGTTTTTAACATTGACCAATACTCTCACCAATAAAATTAAGGTCAAACAGGACTGAGAGTATTTGAGCCAATTTTAAAACGAGCACCACACTTGAGCACTATTCACTCACTATCACCGCTTCACCCTCAAAAATAACCAGCTCTGCTGTAATCAGGGTCTCAGCACACCCTGGAAACATTCGGTGACCAGGGTGGGAACCCTAAGATGAAGCATGTCACCTACTAGGTAGGTGAGTGAGGGTTCTTTTACAAAACCTAAGGGTTTCTTATGCAGTACTAACATTTGGAATATCCATCCTAAATCAATAGAGAGATGTATGTACAATAACAAGACAAAAGACTCGTTCTTGTTGTTTTTCACACTATCATTATCATTCATTATTCTTTAGCTCTTACATGCCATCCCTTTCTGCATACAACTTTTGAACACTGGCGTATCGAAAAGTGAGGGGGCCTCCCTGCACGGTACTTAGGGGGGCCCCCTCCGGACTCAATCAGGAGCTCTCCCGGCCAGAGTTCAGTCCCGAGGGGGCCCCTTGGAGCTAGGGGCCCCCCCCCGCACCGCGTGGGCTGCGGGGGCCTGTGTTACGCCCATGCTTGTGAATAGTCAAAGGACAGTGCGCTTAACGGCTCCTTCTTGCTTAAGTTAAATTGAGTCGGTTTGGGAGCATGGTAGGTGAACAGATGAATAGAACAAATGCATTGCTTAAACTTAGTGCACATTGACAGCATTACTGCTTCATGGGTGTGCACCAAAATCGCACTGCATTTCATGGTCAATCCTATGATTCTGGTTATTTATGGCAGCTTTTTGCTACCGTTTGGAAATGACTGAATTATAGACATTTTCACTTGCATATCTTACGCACACATATCAAGTGAATAGGGATCAATTCACAATACTTTTCCAGTGAGTATATGTGTATTGCGTCTAAATAAGCAGAAGTAAATCAACCCTAATTCAGTAGTAAAACATAGCTACTTAGAGACAATACTTTTTTAACTAGGCCCATAAAAAATCCCAACCACCATAAAAATGTAACTGTTGGTGGGATTGTTTTTATATTATTTTTAAGAAATGTTATTTATAAATTAAATACATAAATGTAAATTACTTAGTCACTACACATTTGATGTAATGGATTAATGTGCTATAACATATTATAAATTACTTTAAATTCTTAATTTTGATTAAAATATATTTTTTCAAAGAATGATGAACTGTAATCATTTTCACTAATCTTTCCCATAGAGAGATCTCCGCTATAGTTGCAGAAATCTCCACATACATGTAAGAAGTTACTAGCAGTAACTTTCACTTGCACATTCATATATCCCCCTCTTGAACTGAGGGGATGGAGACGTTTACGTTTACACTTAGGTGTAAATCTACACTTAGAAATGGTGAACATCACTTACACCTAAGTGCAGGAGTAGAACTTAAAGGCCTACAAAAAGATTAACCTGAACTGCTGAGCCTAAATCTCACACAACATTACCAATTAAGAAGGTGACATACTCCTCAACTAGATGAGATGTTAGTATGCATAGGAGTTATTCTTCAAATACAAAATATTAATGTTCTATGATTGGCCGTCATGTTAATGCCATCACAGCATGCATATCCAGTGGATTACAGAGACCGTATGGGGATTATTCACAAAGGTATGAATGAAAAATTTACTAGTGTAGGATTACATGTCTCCAACCCCTAAAAACAATAGGTGGAGCCTAATTTCTCTGGGTAGAGTCACTACTTCTAACTTTACACATTTGTACTGAGATCCCTGCCTCCAGGGTGGAGAAATTCCTAATGGTATAGTATGATGAAACAATTTACATTTTATTGAAGTTTTAAAAACAGTAACATATTTTTGAGTTAAGTATTAATCTGAATAATTTTAGATATTTAATTTAAATTTAGAAAAAGCAATAAATGGGAGATTTATTAATAAAGAATCCACCAAAAATAGTTCTTTCTGTGTAGAAAATGATGAAAAGTTATGCATAAAAGTAATTTAAAATAATGTAATTATGGTTTAAAAAATAGTTACTTTTATTTTTACATTAAAAAAGATTATTAAAATAATTTAAAATGAACTAATAATGATTTTAATTACATATATTTTAATATGTACAAAAACGAATATATATATATTTAGGAACTCTAAATACATTAATTTATTTTAACATTATTTCCTATAAGTTACTATTTTAAGTCCCTACCTCCCTGATTTTCTATGGTAGGGTGTTTCAGTATCAGCGATTGGCCATGAGTGGTGATGAACTTATTCCAGGTCCCAGGTTAAGAATATTTATTACTGCTTCGGGTCCGTTTTAGCTGTAGTAACTTTGTAAGCGCAGTTTATGACTAGCAATGGTCTTGTTCTTTTGTGGATGGGTGTGTATACTCTCCTTAACCCTTCCCTCGCCACCTCGTAACCCTGTGCTCATGACGGAACCATTCGGGGTGGGGGCTACCCAGATGGGTATGCCAATACCCCCACCCTTCCCCCAAAAAAGGCAATAATATTTCTGCCCCCCAGGAGGAAGATGGGTGAAATAGCCACTGGTCTGCCACCCTGGTGGGGGTAGAAAACCCGCTAGTCACCAGGGATTTCTTTTTTACTACATAGGGGTGAGGGCTGTCCAGAATGGGCATGACAATGCCCCCATACCCAAAAAACTGCCACAGTCTTTCTGCCCCCTGGGAGGCAGATGGCGCAATAAGCCCCTTATTTGCCCCAGGGGGCAGGGCAGAAAGTCCAAAAGGCACCAGGGATTTTTTTTTCAATGTTTGAGGTGGGGGTGTCAATGCCCCCCCAAAGGAATTCTACAGTCTTTCTGCCCCCCCAAGAGGCAGATGGGGCAGTAGCCCCTGAGCTGATCCCCATGGGAGGCAGAAAGCCACTTGCCATCGGGGATCATATATTTTCATATGTAGTGGTGGGGGCTGCACAGAATCAGAATGCCAATGCCCCCACCGCAAAAAGAATTGAGACAGTCTTTCTTCCTCCCCAAGCAGCATATGGAGCAATAGCCCAATATCTGCCACGTAGGGGGGGCTGAAAGCCCACCAGGCACCAGGGATTTTTTCTTCAATGGTCATGGGTGGGGGCTGCCTAGAATGGGCACGCCAATACCCCCACCTCTCACAGAGGGCCCACTAGGTGCCAGGGATTACTTAGTTTTTTTTGTATATAGGGGTGGGGGCTCCCACCCCCCAAATGAACAGCTACAGTCTCTCTGCCCCACCCCCCCCCCATTTAGGGGCATATCGGGCAGGTCAATGGAGGTCACATTGTTTATATACGGCTGAACATTCTTTTTACCATTGTGATGTTGTTCTTGTTGGAAGCTGTTAATGGTTTGCTGCTCAGAAGGAGTGAATACAAATTATATGCATAATGCTTGCCTCTTGTCTTGACAGAAAATCTAGCTATTTCCAAAAAAGGTTGTTTGGTTGCTATGTCAATGATTGAGGTCATTTCACACATCATAAATAGTTTAGTTTGAGAATTTTACTCGTACCTTACATTGGAGTTGTGAGACAGCCATCACATCATGCTGATAGTAGTTCAGGGTCGCTTTTCTGTCAGACAGCTACGTAAACTAACATGTCAATGTAGAATCTAGAAATGGGTATGGGACATCAAATGGCACATTGCTCTGTACCTGCATGCTTCCTGTTTTTTACATAGACCCTCCTTCCTAGACCTCTCACAACATGAACCCTCAAGACAGTGCATCATTTATAAAAATAAAAAAAAAGTGCAGGGACCCTTAAGTTATTCCAAGAAGCCCACTGGTGGTACCCAATGATTGGGTTCCCAAAAAGCAAGCCTGCCTAATGTCGATTCCATCTTACACCTTTACTTTCCATACCCTACACCTCTTTTCTTGTGAACTCACCCTTGCAGTTTTTTTTGATCCATGCTTTTTCTTTTGTCACCGTTTACTCTTCCTTTCCTTCTATTTACTTTTTATCTTTACTTCTTTGGGTCAAAGTCCGAAAATATTTGATCACTGTTGGTGCCCAAAAATGGGCGCCGGAGTCCACCACCAGCAAACGCTGCACTGTTTGAAGCACTGAAATGTGTATAAAATACATTTTAGTAATGTGTAAATCAATGGCTTAAGGCACGTCACAACGAAATAAAGACAACTTAAAAAACGCTTTCCACTTCATTCATTTTTACTTATCATACTAACATAGACCAACTCGGTATTTTTGTGCATGCACTTCTAATATTGCAGCCCAATTGTTTTTGAATGAGAATTTATTTGACCAGATCTGCAGATTCATACACCAGTACACCTTTAATGCTAACACCACACTATTAATGAGACACCTATTCAGATCATGTGTTGGCAAACCATTGTGTATGCAGAGTTTCTGCAGTTGTGTCTAGATACTTGGTAGACAGTACAACCCTTCGTGAGTAGAAACATGAACCACACAGCAGATTAACTAGGGCTTCTCCAAACAAAACGGGTTGAAATTCATATTTTTCTTGACCCTTTAAGAGAAGGATATGCATTTGTCATATTGCTAATTTCCATTGTGTTCTTTTCCCCATAGATTTTTACCCTGCGATTTGTAATCTCTGCAGTGAGATTTCCCTGGTGCTAAAGTGACACAGTGTAAAATAAATATTACATATGCTGGCTGCTTCGGTGCCCTCCCCAGATACAACTGAGACTCGTTTTGATGCATTACACATGTTTTATGTGCTTTTGGGAAAAAGCGCTCATTTAATCCGTTGGGGATAGCTGAAAAATTGTTGGAATAGCAGTAACCTACAAAATGCCCAAAAGGAACTTCAGTGAGGCAGTGAAAATGATAGAATGTTGAGAATACAGAGCGCGCTGAAGGGAAGTCAGTGTAATGAGCCTTTTAATCTTCTGGCTTTTTAGTTGTGTTCCTTAAGAAGTGATTCTCTCTTCTTAAGCTCTGTCATGGCATGGCTAAGAAAGCGTTCCCTCACAAGAGGGAGTTAAGGAGACTGCGGAAAATGCCCGCAGAGGCGACACATAAAAAGCTAAACATGACTTGAGGGGAGCAGGCAAAGGGAAAGACAATTATTTATACAATACAAACGCTGCGATTGAGATTTCTATGTCTTATTGTTAGACTTAGGGGTTTCCGGCTGGCTGGGACGCATCGAAGCCAGTCAGAATCCACCTACCTAGATAGGATGAGTACGATACACATGTGCGATAACCTGTGCTCACCCTTAGGTAGCTTGGCACTGAGTAGTCAGGCTTATCCTCAGGGCTTAAGTGTAAAGTATTGGCACAACACCACCCTCACAACACACTGCATACGCAGAGGCGGCTCCTCCAGTAAGGCGGAGGAGCATCGCCCCACTGCTCGTTGAGGAGTGGAAAATAAAAATAAAATGATAATAACAAGAAGTTATTACTTTATTTTGCTTTGCGACTCTGGGCGAGGCTGGCTCGCCTCAGAGGGAGCAGGTGTGGTTTGTACACCCTCCCTACATGTGCGTGACACTTTGACCGACCCTCTGGGGCTGGCCAAACATTCATGCGTAGTTGGCATGTTCTCCATTGGGCTGTGGTGCACAGCTCCATGGAGTACATGCCTAGTCTCCCCAGGCACTGCCTGAGCGGCCAGCCAGGCTGCTCAGACCAATTACAATGCTGCTCCAGCAGCGTTGTGATTGGTTGCCAGAGTCTGGAAGCTTGGGTGCTTCCGGTGCAGGCTGCAGGCAGCAGCTGGAAAGAAGACAAGAAAACGGAGGAGAGATGGTACGTTTATTTTTTTCATCTTTACACCCCTCCCCCTTCGACCCCGTTCAGAGGCATCCAGCACTGCACATATGCCTAAAAAAGACTCCACACTGTATGAGTAAAAGCACTGGTCTTTTTATTACACACACATTGAAATAAAAATGAGATACACATTATAAATACACCTTACAGTTATATGCAATTGTCGAACTTTCCTTTTAGCAGCAAAACGACATGAATATATATGCCCTATTCAGAGATATTCATCCAGAACCAAGTACATTGTGGACTTGGTCCAGAGAGAGGGAGCCAGTGACCCCATACAAGGCCACGATGTCAGGCACTCTCATCCAACCTATCTGAGGGTCGAAGACAGTCTCAGCTCCCAGCTCAGGTCCCTCAACACCCCTCGGACACCACATGCTACTTCTATTAGGAATGCACAGATGCAGCTGTCCCCTCAGCACATAGATTTTAACTGAAGTCAGGCCGACAAGCACACAGAATTATGAGCATTGAAATGCCCATTTCACCAAAGTAACATTTACACACATGTAATGTTGGATCCACTCGCACTACTAGAGAGTATTCGCCATTACAAACTCATCCATATCAAACACTATACTGCTACAATTCTGCACTGAGGAAATACTTCTCAATAGCCTTTCCCTACATTGCCTATGCTAATCCAATGCAAGAAGCAGGCCCAGTCATACTGAACACACCACCCGGTGTTCCCATTCAGGGCCCTTGCATGTTACACACATTTGCATATGACCTACCTCTTCCTGACACCGCACCCTGTGTCCAGGGACACTCAGAGATAGCAAGAGGCATGCAAAACCTTGGTACCTACCTTTTAGAAGCCAAGCTAAGTATCAGTAACCTGCAGGGCTAACCTGTGGCACAATCAATGACCTACCTCCGTGGCTGGCACAATCAGTGTTGCAGTCCCACAGCGGAGCATTCAAGGTACATTTCCTGGATATATGTTTTACTCCTAGGCAAGGGACTTACAGCTAACGCGAATCAGCCAATCATGTATACACCAATTACCAGTACATATGTGACAAGCAGAGTACTTTGGCACTGAACGGCAGAGTCAAACGCGTTCAAAGTCTTAAGCCAGCAAAACAGTGTCCAAACATGAGGTTGGCAGCCCAAACAGGTCAGGGTGCCAGGGGAGACCATGTCAAAAGATGCCAGGCCTAGAACTTATATTCCTGTGTGTAAATGATAAGCTTCAGGAACGGGTTTCCCCTGTCTGGCTATCTGTATTTTGGAAGTCATAAAACCTCACTTAGCATCTCTCAGACTGGGATTTACTCAAGAGACAAGAAGTGAAACATTTTGTACTTGTTTTATGCCATATGCTTCAATCTAACTCACTTTCTGATCCCACTAGGTCATAACTGCACAGCTCTAACAAACGTTCATTAGGGATTCAGAAAAAAGCGAAACAAAACATGTGCGCCAAGGTTGAACATGTTTGAAACCAAATCTTTGCATCCGAACCTGAGCATTAGCAATACTTTGAATCACAGTATTATATTGCCTTTAAGAAGATTGTTTTGTGTAATACTAACATTTTTATCATTGCCTTTAAATATTGTTTAATGTCTAGAAAATAAGTGTCAGGGGGAATTGGGGACAGGTGCTAGGAAGAGGAAGATGGCGGGTGCCGCTCAGACAGTACCCCACTAGGTTTGGTGGAAGGGGTTTGAAAGGAATGTCTTTGATTGTTAGCTTGAGGTTATCACTGATAGAGAGCATAGTTTTAACAAAAAGTCCTGTGGGAGAAATGTAGTTTGCTTTACAGATCCATCTGCTTCAAATGCAGCGGCACATCAATTTTATTTGATCCCTGTGTCAGAAAAAAATCCGATGTTTGATGATTCTCTCAACTCACTCTACCCATGGTTTTCTAAACTTGCACAAATGTAACATAGGTCCTTTACTCTGTAGGGAAGGGATCACTGCTAAATTTAAGTTCCTTATATATCCGTGAGGCAGGTAGCTTAAGTGGAACTGTAAAGAGCTGCTCCAAAGGTTTCCAGTGGATCTCGTGATCGGGAATGATATGACATCAATGTTGCAGTGTTTTCGTAGCTGAAATGATAGAAAACCTGGCTACTCCCTATTTAGGGCCAGATGTACGACCATTTGATTTTGCGACTCGCAAATTGCAAAAAATTGTGAGTCGCAATTTGCAAGTCGCAAAAGAAAATATACAACAGTGTTAGAGACACTGGTAGTGATTCCCAATGAGGTCGCAAAATGTTAGGCTCATGAATAATAATGAGCCACTCGCAATTTGCGATCCCACTTGGAAAAACTGGCCCTCCCAGGGGTGGTGGCCTGCTGGGCTCAGCAGACCTCCATGTCTGGGATGGCTTTTAAATAAAGCAGTTTTTTTTTAATGGAGTATGTTTTCCTTAAAGGAAAATGGGATGCATTTAAAAAAATAAAATGAAGCATTTTCGTTTCTTTTTTTTAAGGGCAGACAGTGGTCGCTGGGACCACTGCCTGCAGCTAAAAAATATTTTCCCATGCATTCCCAAAGAGAAAAGGATCCCCTGGGGACCCCTTAAAAATGTACTAACTAATTGAAGTAGTTGGTAAATTGTGACTATTTTGCGTCCGCAACTTCGGTTGCAGAACAGTCATACATAGGGCTCAGACTCGCTATTAGGAAGGGACACCCTTGAAATGCCCCTTCCAAAGTCGCAAATCCTAAATAGTGTGTCGCAAATAAATTGTGACTCGCTATTTAGGGTTTGTACATGGCCCTGAGGTATTTTTGCATGCGCAAACGGGTTGCAAACCCGTTTGTGCATGCAAAAATATGACATACATCTGGCCCCAAATCTCTATTCCTCCATGAGCAGATATGGTGCAAACATTTACTGTGAATTTTCCCCATGCTCCATGCCTATGGAATCACCGTATGTCAGAATATTGCCCACAAAAATGCCTAAATATCAACTGTAGCAAAATATTGACAAAAAATATATTGTGTTTCAAATTTCCATATCGATATTGAGTATATACATGTAAACATGGTAAAATTGGCTTACACCTAAATGGCACATTTAACTTGCTTGTAAATCCCTAGTAAAGCTGTGCTACTGGTACCCAATGGTTGTAGATTAAATGCTACTAGTGGGCATTCAGCACTGATTGTGCCACCCAATTAAGTAGCCTTTTAAAACATGTCCCAGGCCTGCCTATGCTGCCTGAGTGTGCAGTTTTAAACAGCCATTTCTACCTGGCAAAATAAACCCTTTGCCAGGCCTACATCTTCCTTTTGAATACATATGCCACCTTTAGGGTAGGCCCTAAACAACCTCTAGGGTAACCCCGGTCGGAGACCTCGGCTCCGCCCATGAAGTGTGCGGATATTTGCCTTCTCAGCATTCTGATGAGAAGGCAAATCTCTGCACACTCCGCAGCGGAGCAGAGGTGCCAGCCCCTGCCTCCACCCCCCAATAAGAAAAAAGTTAACCTTAATTAAAAAGCAACTTAAAACCACTTACATATGTACTGCGGCGTCCCCGGGCTGCCCTCTTCCCCTTCCTCACCGTACCAGAAATGCTTGAGAAAACGGCGCACGCACGCGCGTCTGCGCATTTCTCGCAAGAAAGTTTCTTTTTCATTAAGGTCAACTTATTTCTTAATAGGGGATGTGGAGGCAGGTGGTGTAGCGTGGTGGACCAGAGCTCCACTGAGTTTGTTTGCAACTCTGTGGATCTCCGCGTTGCCCTGCTACGCACACTACGCTCGGGGTTAATAGGGCAGGTTGCAATGTATATTAAAAATGTGAACATGTATTTTTAAGTTTTACATGTACTGGTAGTGAAGAATTCCTAAAGTAATTTTTTCACTGCTGCAAAGCTTACCTCTCCAGTAGGATAACATTAGGTACTCTATTACATGTAATAAGTAATAACTTTTTTGTTAGCAAGTAGGATT
This sequence comes from Lissotriton helveticus, assembly GCF_964261635.1. NCBI lineage: Eukaryota > Metazoa > Chordata > Amphibia > Caudata > Salamandridae > Lissotriton > Lissotriton helveticus. The sequence continues at coordinate 769,999,427 of NC_136068.1, forward strand.
GTCATGTTTGGTGCCTGAAGAATTGTAATTTAAAACCCACTTTAATGGTAAAGTCAAATTTTATATCATTATTCTGACAATGCCACTTTTAGAAAGTTGGCATTTTCTTATCATAACCATTTGGTGTAGGCACCTGTTTCTGGCTGACATGACTAGGTGTAGTTGGCAGTTGGCATTTGTATATTTCTCCCAGACAACATCATAATGGAGGGTCTGGGTGTTGCAGAATGGCCCATCCTGGCTTGATAGGGGGGAGAGCGGTCACCTACTACACTTGCACTTTAAAGCACTCATCTCACACACAAATGACTTCACACTAGTCAATTGTGCATGCAGACAGACTGGTACCAGGGCAGGTAAGCAAAATGTCCTGGACACTTCTGCAAGGGGAAAACTCCAGAAGTTCTCCCAATTCAAAGGGGGCACTAGGTACAAAAATGGCACCCTCAAACCCATTCTTGAGTATACTCTTGGACTTGTGTATACTAAAGAAAAAATAATCACCCTGCTGCCATGCTTCTTGAGGTCTGCCCTGTTTGCTGAGAAGGAAGACTTGACCTGCACCCCTTATCTCAAACTATTTTGACTTCAAGGGTGAGCTAACTGACCTCCTGTTCTGAGCTACAATCAACATGTTGCAACTGGACTTGCCTGGACCTGCCTGATCCCCCCACTATGTTTAAGCATCAGCCCATGGAATGGGGGAATGCTGGCTGGAAGTAAGATTGCGGCTCCTGCAGATTCCAGAACTTTCCATCACAAAAATATGAGGTGATTGTGTATTTTGTAGTCAATGTTTAGGGTTTACAAGGGATTCTGGGTACAAAAACCGCTAAGAAGCATGCAAGGCACCCCACCCTGGATTTCCCTAGGTGTCTTGTTTACAAAATGCGCACGTTTTGTAGATTTCCCTAGGTGCCGGCTGAGCTACAGCCCATAACCCACAGCTGCCAATGTCGCCCGAGTGTAAAAATGTGATGTATCCATGTTGCATTATGGGCCGTTTGCTCTGTTGGGCACTAGGACTGCCACACAAGTGTGGTACCATTTATTGGGAGACTTGGAAGAAAGCTGGGCAGAAGGAAGTTTGTGGTTCTCCGCAGATTCCAGAACTTTCCTTCACAGCAATGTGTATTTTATTTACAGAAATTGAGTTTTGCAAGGGATTCAGGGTAAAAAAACCTAGTGAGAGCCAACCAAGTCACTCTACCCTGGATTTCCCTAGGTGTCTAGTTTTAGAAATGTTCAAGTTTGCTAAGTGTCCCGGGGTGCTGGCTAAGCTGGCCCCAAAATACACAACTGCCCACTTTGCAAGATAAGGATCAGTTTTGAGTGGGAAAATGTGATGTAGCCACGTTGCGTTTTGGGCTGTTTCCTGTAACTGGCACTAAGCCCAACCATGCAAGTGATCAGTAACGAGAATAACAGGTCCAGAGTACTCTTCCTGTTGATTCAAACCACTTAAATATTGGGCAGGTGTTCACTCCAATGGGGTGTAGACTGTTGGTACCCCAATTTGGAAATGTTCAGGATAAGGTAGGAGTGTTTTCCATGAAATAATGAATCAAAGTTGTATCTGTTTGTGGATAACTTCCAATCTATCTACAAAGAAGGTACGAAGTTCCTCTAAAGTTCAAGACAAAGGAGAGGAGATACTGTAAGGTGTGAGTGGTCGCACGCGACCCTACACCTGGTAAAGTGAAAGGGGGAATTCCACTTTTTGGAACTAGGGCTCTCGCACACCCAGCAAGCTATGTGTTATGCTTCATCATATGAGCCTGCCCCTCATTGGGTCGGCGCTGCAATACCCCACAGGCTCCCAATCTGGGGCTCTTTAGCGGGGATCATTTGTTCCTGCCGGTGGGTGCAGTGGGGGTGAGGGTCCTAGTGTGTGTAGATGTAGGAAAAGTGATGACCATCTCGGTTCCGGCGGCAGGGTAGGTTGCAGGCAAAACGCGCTTAGACGCTGGACCCACATCGGTGTCCATTTTTAACCACTGGAAACTGTTGCAAGTAATTACTATACAACCTGAAAACATGGTATATAGATTTCACTTGACCGCGTAGCGTAGACAGTGTTCACTTTTATCCTGAAGAAGTGCCCAGATCCCCCGACACTAGAGGCTTGAAACATGTTGATCAACCGAGAGTAGGGCATATATAACTAGACACTTTCATCTAGTGCACTGCCACTCTCTACTTTTTAAACAGGCAGTTTACCTTCTGAATTATTGACTGTTAGGGCAAACTGACCTCTTTTAAATCACTTTTTCCTATATCTACACACACCAGGCCCCCTCACCCCCACTGCACCCACCCGCAGGAACAAAAGATCCCCGCTAAAGAGCCCCGGATTGGGAGCCCGCCGGGTATTGCAGCGCCAACCCGAGGGGCAGGGTCATATGATGAAGCATGACACCTAGCTTGCTGGGTGTGTGAGAGCCCTAGTCACTTTACCAGGTGTAGGGTCACGTGTGGCCACTCACACCTTACAGTATCTCCTCTCCATTGTCTTGAACTTTAGAGGAACTTCGTACCTTCTTTGTACACAGTCTTGCTGGGGCTCGTACGTTGGACCTCGTTAAACTAGCCCCCCCGCCCCCATTTTGGGAATCGTAACTTCCAATCTAACCATGCAAGTGAGGTACCATTTTTATCAGTAGAATTACAGAAAAGCTGGGTGGAAGTTAGTTTGTGGCTCCCCACAGATTCCAGAACTTTCCATTACAGAAATGTAAGGAAAATGTGTTTTTTTTGGTCAAATGTTAAGGTTTGCAAGAGATTCTGGTTAAAACAAACACAAAAACGCTGTTAGAACCTGGTAAGAGTCACACAAATCACCCCATCCTGGATTTGCCTGGGTGTCTAGTTTTCATAAATGTACAGGTTTGCTATGTTTACCTAGGTGCCGTATGAACTAGGGCCCAAAATCCACAACCAGTCACATTCCCAAAAACTGGTCAGTTTTCAATGGAAAAATGTGATGTGCCCATGTTGCGTTTTGGGCTGTTCCCTGTCATGGGCATTAGGCCTTACCATGCAAGTGAGGTACCATTTGTATTAGGAGACTTACAGAAATGCTTGTTAGAAGTTAGTTTGTGGCTCCCTGCAGATTCCAGAGCTTTTCATCACAGAAATGTGAGGAAAATGTGTTTTCTTAAACAAAGTTTGAGGTTTGCAAGGGCTCAGGGTAAAATCCTATTGAGAGCAACACAACTAAGACCACCCTCAATTCCCCAAGGTGTTTAGGGCCTCATTTATTTGTTTTTGCTGTAGGGCAGTGCCGCAGGCTTTTCTACTGCGCTGCCATACAGGAAAAGAAAAGAGCAGGAATGCGCTGTATCTATCAGATAAGGCACATTCCTGTCCTTTTCTCCGGTGCCAACACACAATGTGCTGCCGTGCGCTAACGCAGGCACCTTTGCACCATGTTGCAAGGATGCCCACATTGAGGGGATGATTGATTTTGTGCAGGATGGGAAACCTTCCTGCAAAAAAAAATCACAAGAGGAGATATTTCTCCTCGTTGTGCCTCCCTTATGCCTCCGATGGGGAGGTGTATGTTTTTGATGCTATCTCAGATTTATGATTTCTCATAAATCTGGGGCAGTGTCAAAAAGCCCTGGATGTTGCTGGGAACTCCCCCAGCAACTGCCATTGCATGCCCCTTTAACGCTGAAAGTGGCTTAGTGCTGCCTGATATATCTCATGCAGGCTCCTGCGCCACGAAACCTCACGGATAGTGAGGTCCACAGTTTTAAAAAATGTACAGGTTTCCCAAGGCGTTCCCTGAGCTAGGGTTCAAAATCCACAGCAACCAACATTGGAAAAAAGGGTTAGTTTTTAGTGTTAAAATGTGATGTATATATGTTGTGTTTTGTGCAGTTTCCTGTTATGGGCACTTAGCCTACCCACACAAGTGTCATATTGTTTGTTTGATGCGGAGGACATTTGGGAGCATAGAATAGTAGAACATTTGTTATTGGCAATTGGATTACACTCCATTTGTGCCTTTCAAATGTAAGTCAGTGTATCAGAAAGAAGACATTAAAAAACATACATTCTCAATCATATGCGAGTACAGGTACTTGCAAATTCAGAGATGTGCAAATAACCCCTGCTTCTAAGCCCAATATCTTGTGTCCATTTCAGAAATACATAGGTTTGCTTTGTAGCCATGTTTCACTCTACATATTTCACCATCTGAATTGGTCCATATTCTGTACACAATGAAAACCATTGTACACTGCAGTTCATTTGTCAGCTCTGAGTACCTTTGGTTCTTGAAGAACCTACAAATCCCATATATCCCCACAACGAGAAGAGTGTAGCGGATGTAATGGAATAGAGCTTTTGTAAATTGACTATTGTGATAAAAAGTTACAGATGAAAACATTGTTACAAATTGCAATTGTTCCTACTCATTTTCAATATTTCTGTATTTCAACAGTTAGTTTCTTTGGAAAACCTTGATGGATCTTTCACATATGACCCCTTGCTGAATTTGCAATCTGGTCTATTTTTCAAAAATATATAGATTTTCTGGATCACCCATGGATTTCACACTAGTTTCCACCACAAACTGAAAGTAGGCTGAGAGCACAATCAATAGGAAACATGAGTGACCTCTTTGTGAAAAATTACAAAACTGTGGTAAAAAAAATGCAGGTTTTTTTATTAAACTGTGCATGTTCCTGAAAGCTGGGAAGATGGTGACTTTAGCACAGCAAAACGTTTGTTGATGCTACTTTTAGGGGGGAAAAATAGAAATTTTTACCCGGAGCATTTGTTTCCTACTTATCCCGAAAAATTAAACATTTAGCTATTTTTCACCTAGTTTCTCTGTCCCTTCTAAGGGAATCCACAAACACTGGGTACATTTAGAATTCCCAGGATGCTAAAAAAAAGGTTGCAAATTTGGCATGCATACCTTAAGTAGAAAAAAGTTTATGGAGCACTGAGTACAAAGTACCCCAAATAGCCAAAAAGGGCTCAGCAATGAGGATGGAGAAAGGCCCAGCAGTTAAGGGAATAATTAGCTCCAATGTTAGACCTGGCATCCTTGGCATGGTTTCCCATAATGTGTTGCCTTCAGATCTCCTGTTTGTTCTGACTTCGTTTTTGTTAGGCTTTAGGATTGTGCATACTTTACTACTGCTAACCAGTTTCCCTAAAACTTAATAACATTGGCTTATCCCCAATTTGCACATTTAATGTACGTATAAGTCCCTGGTAAAGTGCACCACAGAGGCCCAGGCCTAAAAATGAAATGCTATTAGTGGGCCTGCAGCACAGATTGTGACACCCACTTAAGTAACTATTTAAACATGTCTAATGCCTGCCATTGCAGAGTCTGTGTGTGCAGTTTTAAAACAGCCACATCGACCAGTCATGATAAAACGCTTGCCAGGCCCAAATCTTCATTTTTTAATACATTTAAGACACCCTTAGAGTAGGCGGTGTACAGCCCAAAAGGGCAGAGTGCAGTGTATTTAAAAATCAGTACTACAAGGCCTATATCTAGGATAATATTGGGATTACCTCAATACAATTTGTAAGTGTAGTTTCCAAATAGGAAGATATTTCTGGTTCAAGTTTGTTGTCTCTGGAATCCCAATTAAAAATTGTAAATTATGATGAAATCGGATTTTAAAATACAATACTAAAAATGGCACTTTCAGAACGTTTACAGGGGATTTTTTTCAAATGCAAATTTATTCAATAGTACACAATGAATTGTGAGAGCTCTTATAGCCTCTTGTAAATGGATTATATGTTTAGATTATAACAATTTAAAATTAACTTATCAAAAAGGAAAAACAAAAGAAAAGGGCGTAAGAAGGTGTATGATATTTTAATATAAATTTATATAAATAGAGCAAAAGAGGGTACACAAATGTGTTTCACATAAACAGAAAGCGACTGAGAACACTTATTTTCACATAGATTTTTTCCCAAGAACACTTTTGTAAAAACCCATTTCTTGCACTAGATGGAAAGGAAAACGTCACTGAAAAACAATGAACATTTCCTATGTACAATTACAAATGATATTGGGTTGAGAGTTTGAGAACTCAATCTTATCTTGTGAAGTCATCTACAAGACCATCTTCAGGACAAGATATTCAAATATAAGACCCTAGAGAAATTAGTAATTAAATAAAATTTGTATGTACCAGTAAAAGTTGTCAAAAAACATGCACCCAAAAGGCAAAAGAAGAAAATTAATGTGCCCACACCTGAAAAAAGGTAAAAGGACCGCAGAGGATGAGTTCATTTTAAATTGTTATAATCTAAATTTACAAGAGGCCAATAATAAGGGCTCTCACAATTCATTGTGTACTATTGAATAATTTTGCATTTGAAAAAATCCCCCGTGGGCACCATTACCCTATATTAGTTCATATCACCCAAGCCCCCGAGGAAATATTGGGTCACCCATTTTTGCTTAACAGTACTTACAGAACGTTGGCATGTTCTTGCTTTAGCCATTTAGTGCCTCTAGTAGGCCTCTGATCACATGACTGGGTATTGTTGGCAGTTGGGCTTTGTGTATTCCTCCTAGACAGCCACACACAATTTGAGCTTAGGTGTGACTTGATAGGCCATATTGGCAGGATGGGAGGGAGGAGGTAGGCGGTGCCCTGTCTCCACACAAAGGGCTGCATACCCGTCAGTACTGGACCACAGACACCACCACTTCAGTATACTTCTGGATCTATGGAAACTCTGCCAGGAAAAAGGACTGTTGTGCTGGTGAAAGGACTGCCACCCTGCTGAAATGCTACTCTGCTGGACTCCTGCTTTGCTGTACTGACCTGATGTGTGCTGGCCTCTTACCTGGTTGTAAGGACTGGATATCTTGAACATAGAACCCAGAGTGACTCCAGGAGCTAGTTAGCTGGCCTCCTGATCGGAAGCTTCAGGGACATAACAGGGGGTATCCAACAACCTTGCATCTGCACCTGGACTCTGCCATCTGTGAGTCTACCCTGCCAAGTGGTGCCACCCCTGTCCTGGACCCTTGGAAATGGCCCTAAGTTGATTACTAGCAGAACTGATGCATCTTTTCTGATAAGCAGGGCATCCCTGAGTAAAACTGCCGCATCTCTTTGGCTGAGTGCCGCATCCTCAAGCAGAATTAAGCCCCGCTTAATGCAGAAGGCTAGTGCAGAAGGCTCACATTACCCTTGCAGCCCTTGGAACCAACGCACCGCCAAAGGTGTGGCACAGCTCCTGTCAGGTCCTTGCATCTCTTTTCGACAGCAGCCTTGAGAAATACAATGGACTCCCCATCACAGCCTTCAGCTCTTCGGAACTGAGTTGCCAGATGTGCACTGCACCCCCAATGCCACGACTTCCATTGCAAGCCCTGTCAATGGGATCCTCAACGATGATGCAACAAGACCTGGCACTGCAGCCTCATTGTACCTGAGAACCAATGGAGCATCTCGGCTATGCTGCGCTTCTCTGACCCAGATCCACGCAATGCTCCACAACCAGGATTTAAGGTACTTCATTCAGCAGGTCTAACTAGGTTCTTGTTGCTGGCCTGAACTCCATCGCGGTTTGCCTGAACTTGTGACTTTGTCCCAGTCCAGCGCAATCAGTTGTTTTGTGCTTTTTGGCACTATTTGAGCTTAAAACGTATCAAATTCAATATCTCAATTTTTACTGATTGAATCATTGTCATTTTGGTCTTCTTTTATTTATTGAAATTACTACTTTTTTTAACCTTGTGTGGGATATTTTTGTGTTGTGTTTTCACTGTGTTACTGTTTGAAGTGGTGCACAAATACTTTACACATTGCTTTCAGGTTAAGCCTGATTGCTATGTGCCAAGCTCCCAGAGGGTGAGCACAGGTTAATTTGGGGTTTGTTTGTGCATTACCCTGACTAGGAATGTTGTTGCTGCTTGACCAGGTCTCACACCTCAGTCAATCAGTAACCCAATTTGTAACATCCACACTTCAAATTTGACTCCCAAAATATTTTGACCTAATTTACTTATCAAGTTCTTCTGCAGATGGGAGATTGTTCTTCCAGAAAAAAATTAAAATTGCTTTGAGGTGAATGGAGTATTTTTTCCTGTGGATAGGGGGCCACTGCACCATTATCCTACATAGGACTATTATCTATTGCATGGTGGTTCAGGGTTGAGAAAATATGAGATGATCGCTGAGTGGTCTGGAGGGAAATGGATCTTTCAGTAAATGGCTTTCACCAATAGAGCCAGCTGACTCCCATCTGGTGTAAGAAAAACGTGGATTTGGCTTAACTGTGCTGCCCTCATTTTATGGTGCAAGTACGGTTCCACCGATCTCTTAATGTCCCACTAGGTAATGATACTCTCCTCAATCATTTGCCTATGAATGAAGCCTTTTGCCTGGCATGTGAATTATTCGACAAATGCCCACAATTTCATCACAGTATATATATATTTTTCCAAGGACATCAATTCACCAAAATGCCACGAGTAGTGGAAGTGACATCACATGGTATTTGACCTTTACTTTCACGCACACACACTCATGCTAACCTATACACACGTTCACTCATACACACACTCTCTCTCACGTAAACACACTCTCTCCTGGACACATGCACACAACATACATTTAAAAGCATTTTTTCCTTGCATAAACTGCCAGATAGGGTCACATTACTATAATACAATATCATTCAGTATTAGAGTACAGAAAAAAAACTGCCTGAAAACAAGGAAAGTGAAGCTTCAACCATAGTCCATATGGACAAGCTTTCCCTGTGTTCCTGGCACTGCTTCTGCCTCCTCTGAGGACAGGGGTCTTAAAGGTAGTGCCAGGGGTTGTAAAGGACAAGCCAGAGTTCACAGATGCCACCCCTGGTGACCCATAAATGACTTCCATGTATCTTTCTAATGGTGCTGGCTTTTGTTTATTTAAGATTTCTAGAGAGAGAGTACCCCACTATCACCAGGGATTGGTTTATTTAACACAGTTTTATAAGGTGATTGTTTGAATCACAGAATGGAAACCATTTCAATTTACAAATTATCTCACATGTTTTCTCCCCTAATGCTTGCAAAGTTGTAGATATTATTGTTTTTTAAAAGCATTTTCTTATAACTGGTTCCCTTCCTTAGATTCGAGGCTTCATTGGCTTAAATTCTTACTTCCTTACTTTATAAAGTTAGTCAGTGTCCCTGCAGTGTGTGCTATACACACTTTTACTGGAGTTCATGTGCGCTATAAGATCACTAGCTTGCCGGATCGTCTGTGGCTATTTTCTCAGCATGTCTCAAAAAATGCGGCAGATGTAAACTGTTGTCTTCTTGTTTTTTTTATTAAGTGTTGGTGGTAGGAAGAGAACACCAGTTTCCATGGCGCCCCCAAGGTGGGCATGTTAACATACAGCCCTTGCTCTGTACGCACAGAGAAGTATCCCGTTTATTACACCTAGCCATTGAATCTGCTGCTACCTGACAAGTGGCCTCAATTATGCAATAATGGCTTTCAAAACATATCTGCAAACCACTGTTGCAGAATGCATTTGTGTACCCATTTTATTTGTCACAAATTGCTCTTTAGAGCCCTGTAGGGTTTGTCTCGTGCTCCAGGTGTGGAATGCTGTAGTTATGGTGTTCCCCGTTCTGTGCATTCAATGCTGGGGACCAGGGATTCAGGAGTAAGCAGTTGCTGCAAGGCTGTGGGGACTGATGTTTGTATGATAAAGGCTGGAAAGCCTTCCGGTTTCATATTCCTTTCAATGGTGATGAGCTGGAAGTCAGTTCTTCAGTCCTCCTTCTCTTTGAGAGAGTTCTCCATACGGGCTCCGGGACCCCGTATGCGAGTCTTTGCCATGAATACAATCTGAAACCAGGAGTCCTGGGAGAAGGCAGTCTGCGTGATAGGCAAACCCAGGGGGGGTTGCCTCAAGGTGAAGTGAGTTACACTGCTCTCCCTCTCTCTGCACTGTGCAGCCCCATAGTCTTTAGAGAAACGCAGTGCAAGGGATATCCCTAATAACACCATCGCCAACAGACAGACGCGCTACGTGACCACGCCAGCAGCCCTTTTGGGGAAGTCTCCATACATTAGGACACATTTCCAAGGCAACCAGTGAACAAGGTGTGCCGAACCTTTTATAGAAATAGCCATTTACATTTTGGCCACCATTTTGGTTTGGGGCATTTTTTTTATTTGTGTCCATTCGGTTGGAGAAACAGAGACTTACATTTGGCAGCCAACTTAATTTGGGAAAGTGTTTAGCCTTCCCATCCCAGAACCAGTGGGCACATTTTGCCAGTGCAATTATCTTTCACAAAGCATTTTTAGAAAAATGTCATTATTAGAAGAGGGGATAACAGACATTCACATATATATATATATAAAACAACTATTTAATTACAGTATATTAGAATTGTGTTTGTTAATGGTGATATTGATGGCAGCAACTCACCCACGTCAGATCACACTATGGATATGATACCAGCTCCTGCACCATTTTTAGCAGCCCTGGGAACCCCTTCACTTAATTGGCAAGCAACAGGTCCAGCCAAGACAGTAACAAAGCAGTATGTTTCTGATGTGACAGCAGGTCTTGCTTGAGTAATGCGAAATCTTGTAGCACTCTTAACCAAACCTGTTTACACAAGTCTGTAAGTCTAATCCAGGATTGAAGCAGAATAGTTCAGTGGTGGTAAAATCATTAGAGGATGACTTAACTGGGGATGATGACAATTGTATATCAATAGTGATGTCGCCAGAACACAGTAAAACTGTAGAGATATCTGGTATGAATGGGTGTCGGAAAAGGAATCCTCCTGAATGTGGAATTGCGCTAAATGGGAAAGTAATGACATTTATGGCAGATTCATGGTCTCTGTTCACACTTATGAATGTGAAGGATTTTAAGGATTTCAAGGTGTGCTATTACATGCCTCGCACGTTAAACTGGTTGCTTATGGAGGAAAACAACGGAAGTTGAGGGTAAATTTGAAGGTAAGTTAGAATTTGAGGTCAATTACACCAATGCGCTGGTGTATGTTGTGAGTGAAGGCTCCAATCTGTTGATTTGGAATGAATGAGGTGAACTAGACATTATATTGGATCCAAATCACCATGACACAGTCATTTCTAGGGGGAGATTTTGTGATTCAAGTACTGTGTCTCTGGGTCAAGTTTAGAAGTGAGTGAGTGGACAAAGGAGTACCCTGGTGTATTCAACAAAAATGTGGCTATGTTGAAAGGGTTTCCTACCCGTGCAGTTGTACACAAAGTGTGCCGGGTTACATTGAGCCTGCGGAAAGAACTAACATCTGAACTTAAGAAGCTGTGTGATGTTGGTATCATTGAACCTATTGAAGGTTTGGAGTGGCTGGGTCCTGTGGTATTAGCAGGCAAGGTTGACAAGTCTTTGAGGTTATGTGTAGATCTAAGAGGTTTGAATGCTAACATCTAGGTTGATCGCGAACCATTCATCAATATTAAGGGGGGATGGCATATTTTACATCACTGGATATTTCAGCTGCTTACCACCAGTGGAGTTGTGCCAAGAAACCAGAAGCCTCACACCTTTTGTCACTCCGGAAGGGGGTTACTGCTACGTCAGGACACCATTTATATTAGCATCTGCTTCAGCTGTTTTCCAAAGGTTAATGTGCAAACTGTTTAAAGATAAACCTGCTGTGACATATTTCCAAATTGATATCATGGTGTATGGTATGTATGAATGTGAACATGACCAAAGGTTGAAGTGTGTGCTTCACATTTTAAGTTCCAGTGGGTTAACATTGAAGAAATATAAATGCAAACTCCCGGGAGGGTCTGGTTTACTAAGGACATCATGTGTCAAAAAATGAGATGGAGCCCAAGGTTCAAATCCTAGAAGCCATTGAAAAGGCTCCCAAACCTATCAACAATAACCAACTTAGATCTTTTTGGGGGATTAATAGAGTATTAAGCTAAGTTTGTGGGGTATTTTGCAAGTAAACACCATGCTTAAGGGAGTTGCTAAAGAAGAAAACGATTTGATACCAATGACACCTGTATCATTTCTACTGATGCCAGCAATGCAGGCCTGGAAGCCATGCTTATGCAAAGGCAGACCAAAGGGTGGTGAAGAAATCATCATGTTTGCTTCAAGGGCCTTGAGAGGTGCTGAATCCACTTATTCTACAATAGCGAAGGAAGTACTTAGTTTGTGGTGGAGTCTGCCGTATATCAGAAACTTTGTACAGGGAATAGGTTTTATCTTAAGAACTGATCATAAACCCTTGGTAGACTTATGTAGCACTAGGGGTTGTGGTAGGGCTACCCCGTATTGCATAATGGCAATATAGATTTCAGAAGTTCCTGTAGAGTTCAGAGTGTGTAGCTGGTACGAAGAACCTTTTTGTTGATTGTTTGTCAAGGTTACTGTTAAGACAATCTGGATTCCATTCAGAGGTAGAAGATTACTTTGACATGGTGTGTTTAGTGAGTTCCATTGGTGCTGCCATGAATGGTGCCCTTTTGGCAGAGGAGTGGATGGAAGTTTTGGCCAGTGACAACAATATATGTGTAATGAAGTTTATTACCAGTCACTGGCCATCTTCAAAAGACGTTCAAGAGAGTTCAACTCCTTATTTGAGGGTTTCTAATGTGTTGTTGCTAGTGAATGGTCATCTGCGCAGGTGTGGTTTGTTAGTAATTCCATCCTTGTGGCCCAACATAGTTCTAACTTTAGTTCATGAAGGTCATATAGGCATCCTTGCCATGAACCGCAGAATATTCGAGGATTTTGGGTGGCCGGGGGATGATAGAGCTATAGAACTCCATGTTCGTGAGAGTAGTGCATGCATCAATTGCAACAAGAATCAGCTGACTAGTCCCAGTACCCCCATAACCACGGTGGGTTTGCCATGATATAAACTGTCTTTTGACATTCCCGGACCGTTTGGTGTTTTGGGGAGCACACCAAAATATGCTTGTGTATTGATTGACTATTTTATCAAGTAACCTGAGATCAAATTGTTTGTCAAAGTGAATTCTCGAGTGGTCACTGATTTTCACAAATATCACTGGCGAATGAGGGACGCAGAAGATCATTCCCTGGCTCATCTGTGCTGGCTGGAAGTAGAAAAACAGGCAGGACTCCCCAATTCCACATATAAGTCCCTCAGGCTAGCGCTTCAATCATTAGTACTGGAAGAACTCTGGCTTGTACCCATGACCTACACTGCTTTCAAATTGCGAACCAACAAAGCAATTAAACAAGCGTCACTACTAATGGATAAAGCTGCAGTGGCTGGCAAAAGCCACGCCTGGATCGTTTTGCCATCATACATACACTTGAAATCCCATCCATATTTGCATGACTGCTTCAGGGACTATTACAAAAGGAAACTAAGCCTGTTAAGGCTGGGCTGCTTCGTGAGCAAAGATCTCACCCCCAAATGGCTACGGTCATGGACAACCTCCGTCTGTCGCCTTTGCGACAACGGCGCAGAGTCAATACTGCACTTAATATGTATATGCCCAGCACTCCAGAACCTAAGGAAAGCGCTCCAGCTACCACTCTTAAGAGACACTCAGGTGAGAACCTGCAGGGCGGCCGTCATCATATGCCTCAGTGGGTCTTGGATACAATTATCTTGCAATACCATAAAATTCCTGGAGCATGCTGCTAAAGAGCTGGGAAACAAGGCAGTAACTAAAGAGGACTCAGGATAACAGGTCTGGTCAAAGCCGGCCATGGACTCATGTTCTTTTTCCTAATGGACTTTTTTGTTTCCATTCCCTAGTATTCCAATTCGTGTCATAAAAGTGTACCCCGATCCAACTTATATTCCTTCCCTAAGTTACTTTGTCCCTTAGATCACTTTCTGAAAAGCCCGTGTAATTTAAGATGTTATCTTCTTTTTCTTTGAATCTGATTTTGTGCTGTTTTTAAGATGTAAATATTGACCGCATGGTGGTAGGCTTATAATTTTTTTCACAAATCAAATAAAAGTATTCTCTTCTTCATTGATTTTCACAATGAGGTGTCACTGAGCGAAGCATATCCTGAAGAACTGATGATCGATAATGGCACCCAGATAGTGTTGAAAGAAATTGAAGAGTTTTTAAAAGTGGACAACATCAAACACATCAAAACATCATTATACTTTACCCGCAGTAATGGACAATTTGAGAGAGTGAATCGAGTCATTAAAGATCAACTTCAGTTGCCAATGGTGAATGGGTTGGAATGGAAGTCTGCAATGAAGAATATGATTTGGGCTATGAGGACCAAACCTTATGTAAGCACTGTAATGTCACTTTTCACCTTATGAAGGGACAGGGTTGCTGGAATGAAATTGAATAAAGAATAGATGGACCAGAAAGGTGTTGATGTTGTGAAGTTGAGTGGTGCTGTTGATGTGATACATTAAGTGCAGAGAAAGTATAGTACCGTGGACAAGGATTGCAGCAGACTAATTGTCAAAGCAGGTGTGATTGGGTTAGGATCAAGAAACTGGTTGTGTCCAGAAAGGTTTATCCCGGTTCTTGAAGCCTGTGCAGGTGAAGGACGTGAAGGAGCACGTGATGTCCTCAAGGATGGAACAAACGTTTAGTTTCATTAGTTTCTGGCTCTAAATCCACATATATGCGTGAGCGGATAGGTGAGGGAGCAGATGAGTGTGAACCGAGTGTGACCAGCGATAACCTTCGTTTTCACAGAGAATTAGAATTTGTCCTGTGAAGTTCAAGGATTATGTTATGAAATAATTATGCAAGTTCTTCTTTGATATTTGTTATTGCTGGTTCCTCCATATTTTGAAGAATGTGTTCTTGCTTATTCATTTATTTTGCAGGATAGAAACAAAAAATGTAAGAGGAAAATTACTCTTTATTTTTCCGGTGCGTATGCTATGTTATCATTCAATCTTAGGTCGAGCATTCAAGACCGCTTGAATATACTTTAGTATATACTGTAGTATATATACTTTAGCATATACTTATATGTGCATGTACATTTGGGCTCTGGAGATCAGCCCTAGGAATTGTCTGCTTCCGCTTAGGGACTTTCTTTTCAGTTCAACTGCCTCTATTTAACTGTCTTGATAGAAAACGACCAGCAGAGGTCAATAAAATACCAGAATTGCTTTCTGCTGAGGGACTTTCTTTCTACATTTTTCTGGCAACTGCGTTCATTTAACTGTCTTGATAAAAAACGACCAGCAGAGGTCAGTAAAATACCAGAATCACTTTAGCATTCTCTAGATTCCAGTCCATAGAAATTGTCTTCCACGAGCACCGTAGACAATAATATATTTTTCAAATCTTGTATTTTAAGTGAGATGACCACCGAAGGCCCTGATTTTATTTTAAAAACAGAGCTTTGGAATATACCATTTCCTGCTGAAAGGCAATATTTATCTCCATGTGTTCCCATTCCTGGGTGTCACGCAGTTTGGTGCTTACTTTCCCTCCATGTTGAAGAACAGTAGGTGTTTCAGCACCCAGGCTAATGTGCTGCATAGCTAAATACATACAAGGTCCCAAAGGCGAGACCGACTGCATTGCAAATGCTTGTTGTGTAAGTGCTGCTGACTAGTTCCTGTTCCCTCTTGAAAGGCCTTTTAACGTTTTTAACTCTTGGTTTGCTGTTATATAGGTTATGTCACATTTCATTTGATTGTGAAGGTAGAGGTGTGTGGGGTTTGTCTAGTGCTGCGGGCGTGTAATGCTCTGGCTGTGCCTCTCCCCGTCCATGCACGGGTTCGGGAGTAGGCACTTGGTGCTGGGTGCGGGGACTGATGAGTGTATAATAAAAGATGGAAAGACTTACTTTGCCGTCTTCCTTTCTAGCCACCGATGCCACATAGGGGGGACCATACAAAGCTTTGAAAATAAATAAATACCAAGTGCAGCGATTAGAGGTGTAGATCAACAGGGGTGCTGTTTTACATTATTGGAGATGGTTTTCCTTTATATTTCACGCCTCACCATTTTATTCGAAAATATGTGGTGCGAGCATGTAGCTCTTTTTACCTTGATTTTACTTCTCCTCATGAAGGACGAAAACATGCACAAACACAACTGGAAAGGTCACTAGTAGATCAAAAGGGAAGGAAGAAATGAATTGATGCAAATGGGAATAGAAGGGTATTTCATCACACACATTTGCAGGATTTCATTGGCATTGATTCCACTGTATGAAACCGGGCGGATGTTGACTCGTGGCCCATTTGTCATTCGGAGAGGAGAATCTGCAAATGACGGCATAAATCAGCCCTGTGCCTCGGTGTCACATGCTTCAGCGGGTCAGGGGATTATGCTACTAAAGAAGGCGGCCAATGGCGCGGGGATGTCAAAGGTAAATGCTGAGGTGGCTCTTTAAATATCCCTTTCTTCCTTGCTGGGCTTCCCATTCAAAGCTATTTCTTTTATTTCACTAACTGCCTGCCCGCCGGTTGCTAATTTCACAGCGCTGTATTGGAACAGTAGGTGTCTTATCAAGCAAATCAAGAACTACTCAGGCTGCCATAATGATTTCTTTTTTTAGCAATCCGGTGGCACTGGGGTGAGCTATGACTGGCTACAAACATACCTTAATGAACTTAATGTGTTCTTATAAATATGGAAAGCAGATGGTCACATTGCCTTGCTTGTGGTCCTGCTTTATGATGAAGAAGGGTTTACATCAACTATTCAAAATGACATTAAAACAAGCGGGTTAATGGAAGGGGACATCATTAACAGATAGACGTCCACATTAGCAACAATAACGTATTGCTCCTTATTAAGGCTAAAGAAAGGCCAGATTCAAAAAGGTCATTTTCAAGGTGAACGTAGGTTTGTGGCAGAGAATGACTGGCTTCGTGTCTGCTAGACACGCTTAAAAGGACGCTAGGCAGGTGGCAATCCATTCAGTACTGCATGATTGTATGCCAGGCCTCCCTTCAAATATACAGGAGTAACAACACCTGCATAAGGATTGGACAGTGGGCGTTACAAGTCTTCAGAGTGAGTTTGTGAGCGCCTAAAAAAACATCAGTTTTCGAGTATTTATAAATTCCTCTCTCCCTCTCTCACCCAAGAAATGGTCAGCTATTTACAGACATTAAGGACAAGAGTAAATTCAGGGTCAGAAGGAATATAGAGCAACCCCTCATCTGAAATGTACATTTGTGCATGTCAAACAAACATTGGCAAAGTCAGTATGCCTGGCTTTTTGTGAGCAGAAGTGTTTGGTAATTGTAGGTCAGCATTTTGTGTTTTGCCCCAGTGTTGATTGCAGGCCACACCTCTCTAAGCTTATCCTTTCTGTGGGAGAAGGCATTATAAGGACAGGTCTAGGAGGATGAGTGCTGCGGTCTCCCCATTGTCTAGCAGGGTCCTGACATTGTCGGTGGCGGCGATGAGGACGGTGTCGGTGCTGTCGTAGCTGCGGAACCCTGACTGGGAAGGGTCCAGGATTCTGTTCTCTTCGAGGTATCGGGTTAGCTGTCTGTTGACAATTTTCTCGATGACCTTGGCCAGGAAGGAGAGCAGAGAGATGGGCCGGAAGTTCTTGAGGTCTCTTGGATCTGCCTTGGGTTTTTTGAGTAGGGCGTTGATCTCGGCATGTTTCCAGCTCTCTGGAAAGGTCGTGGTCTCGAGGGAGAGATTGATGAGGTTGTGCAGGTGGGGTGCTTGCTTTGTTGAAGACGTGGTGTGAGAATCGGTCAGACGGAGAGGCGGAGTGGATTGTGCTAATGGTTTTGATGGTGTAATCGACGCTCACGTTGGTCCAGGCTAGCAAGGGGACGTGCTCAATGGTGTGCGGAGGCTCTGTTGTGTTGCTGTCTGTTGGGGCTGTCTGGGTGTTGAAGCTTTTGTGGATGTCTGCTATCTTGCGGTGGAAGAAGGTGGCGAAGGAGTCGCACAGGGCTTGCGACGACGGGATGTCGTTTGTGTTGCATCTGGGGTTGGAGAGTTCCTTCACGATGTTGAAGAGCTCCTCGCTGTCGTATGCATTGTTGTCGAGGCGGTCTTTGAAGGAGGTTTTCTTGGCAGCCCTGATGAGGGGGTGGTGGTTGCAGACGGCGTCCTTGTGTGCTGTGTGGCTGTCCAGAGTTTGTTCACTGTGCCATTTCTTCTCTAGTTTCCGTCTGGTTTGCTTGTAGGCTAGGAGTTCTGGGGTGAACCAACTGGCCCTCTTGCTGGTGTCTCTGTGGGGGGGTTTCTTCAGTGGCGCGAGGGTGTTGGCACAGTCTTCAATCTCCAGCGTCTGAGGTTGTGGGCAGCATCATCAGTGTTGGAGGGTACGGTGTGTAGGCAGAGAGCGAGGTTTGCATGTAGTTGGTCTTTGGTGATTTTGCTCCAGCGGCTGCGGGGGATTTGTGGGGGTGGTGATGTGTGGTGGGTTTCTGGAAGGAGAAGTGGATGCAGCGGGGGTCGGTCCAGAGGAGTTCAGTGATGTGGCTGACGGAGACATGCAGGCTTGAGGAGAAGTCGGGGTCGTGCGTGTGGCCGGCGGAGTGGGTGGGTGTTGTGACGAATTGTCTCAATCCGAGGTTGGCGAGGTTATCGATCAATGTTGTGGAGTTGTTGTCATTGTTCTTCTCAAGGTGAAAGTTCAGGTCTCCAAGGAGGATGTAGTCGGTGGAGGTCAGGGCGTGCATGCTGATGAAGTAGGCGATGGAGTCGCTGAACTGGGGGCGGGGTCCGGGGGGTCGGTAGACGTGGGTGCCTCTGAGGGTAGAGTTGGGGTCTGTGTGGATCTGGAAATGCATGTGTTGAGCACGTCGTCTGTTGCAGTCAAGACCCTGATGCTGTTCTTGTGGATGATGGCGATTCCTCCTCCGACTCTGTTGGTGCGGTCTCTGCGGGTGATCGTGTAGCCGTATGGGATGGCTTTGGCGATGTTGGGTGTGGAGGAGTTGTTCAACCAGGTCTCTGTCAGGAAGGCGACGTTCGGGGAGGTGTGTTGAGCAGGTCCCAGAGCTCGACGGCGTGTTTGCGTGCGGAGCGGGTGTTCAGTAGTATGCATTGGAGGTGGTTGAGGACTTTCTTGGCGGGTGGTTCGTCGGATCTGTGGCTGGTGTAGCTGCAGTTCCGGCAGGTGAAGGGACCGTGTGTGTGTTTTGGGGTGGCCTTGAAGCAGCTGTGGGTCCGTCCGGGGTTGAGAGCGTGCAGAGTGCTGGGATTGTAGTGGCGGCGGTCGTTGTGGCGGGTGCGAGGGCCAGGGGTTCTCGCGCTGGGCACGGTCCAGGCACGGATGGGGCAGACGGGCTTGACTTAGGCGGGCCTTCGGCGTGCTAGTGGCGCGGCCTCGCAGCAGCCGGCATATATGGGGAGGTGGGAGGGAGGAGCAGCTGGGAGGCGGGAGGCGGGGGCAGCGAATGGGCAGTCAGGGGGGCGGTGTGGGGTGAGGAAGGAAACAGAAGGCAAAAAAGGCACAACAATTGAGGGGGAAACGAATGGCACAGAAGGCAAAAGGTCAAAAGAAAGGGCATAAGGTCACAAAAGATGGGGGAACCGAGTGGCACAGAAGGCGAAAAGGTCACAAGAAAGGCAAAAAGGTCACAAAAATCGGGGGGAAACGAGTGGCACAGAAGGCAAAAGGTCACAAGAAAGGGCAAAGTGTCACAAAAAATGGGGAAATGAGTGGCACAGAAGGCAAAAGGTCACGAGATTGGGCAAACATGTCACAAAAATCGGGGGGAAACGAGTGGTACAGACGACAAAAAGGTCACAGAAATCGGGGGAAACAAGTGGCACAGAAGGCAAAAAGGTCACAGAAATGCAGGGGCAGCAAAGCACCATAAGGCAAAAACGGTAGATAGACACGGGGGAAGCGCGGGGAGCAGAAGGGAAACCAGGCAGAGAGACACAGGGGCAGCGAGGGGAACAGAGGGAGAGAACGGGCAAAGACCACGTACAGGCAGCGGGGGAGACCTACAACAGCAGTCACAGACACAGCAATGAAAATGCAGGCACTACAACAAGGCAATGAAAAAATACAGGCAATACAACGAGAGCAATGAAAAAATACAGGTAGTACAATGAGAGCAATGAATAATACAGGCAATACAATGGAAGATGAGCAAACATACGACCTACCACTGGCCACCAGGGATGAAGCGCAGGTGGTAGTCTGTGGGTAAGGAGTAGGGCCTTGAACTTCCTCAGCAGCGGCAGCTGGGGCAGGGACACACAGGCGGTGCTGTGCATAGGGGGAGCGACCTACCAGGTAGGGTCATGGGTCCATTTCACATGTTTAAAGTTGACATCTTTTTAGATGCTGACTTTGAACACACAGTTCCATGTCCGCCTTAATGAGATAATGTACTCAGAAATTATTTGCTTACAATTACCTTTCTTTGAAGGTATAATATTTGGCCTTAGAACATTCTGTACAAGGACTTAGTACACTGTTCAAAATGTTGTTTGTTCTCTGTTCGGTGGCAGCTCTGGGGGGATAGAATCAATGACTTCAGGAACAGGACTCAAGCATGGAATAAATTAGTGGAGTTTATTATATGAACAACACTATGCCTTTGTTTAGACAGAGGAGCATCTCAATAGATTGTTGAAGGTCTCCCCATGCCTGAATTCTACCCCAGCTAAATCCAACACCATCCTGAAGAGGATGGTAGCCTGTTCTACAGCAAGGCTGGGCTGCCAGATGCCACACTCCTCAGCTCAAAAGGGGTGTTAGACCCCTGTAGGGTATTCTGGCAGACCTGCACATCCTAAGCTTTACAGGAAAGGCAGCACAAGGTAGAAGTGCAATTATATGTATTAATATAATCTAAAGCAAAGACACAATAGTTGAATTATTCATTCTCGTAATCATTCTTGTAATGCTGGTAACATTGTTTTACTTCATTCTATTAATCATTTCAGCACATGTTATTTTACAAAAGAGTACACTTGCTACAATAAATATTTGAAATGCCAATTTGTCTACTTCTTGTGTCTCCCTTTGGGAATGCCTGAGTTACTTAAGAAAGGGTAGAACCTCTGTCCATGATAACCTTGGAGGAAATAGAGCTGAGGTTGTAGACACTATGTGGTGATGTGGTGTCCTGTCAGTTTAGGGGCCAAGATGGTGAACTGTGAGCTAGCCAGGAATTAAGTCAACATATTCTGATGGTATAAGTGGACTCAGTCCCACATAGTTGTGAAGCTTATCTTGCCTAAATGCACAGACTTGCTGAGAAAGTAAGAACCATAGAACAATGACAGTAACTAGTTGTCAATGGATGAATGGGGATTTCTCCATGACAATGGCTCTGGGTAATTTCCAGTGGTTTATTGTAGCATTCTACCCTCTTCTATGTCCAATCAGTTGTTCATGAACATCCCACAACTTTCAGAACACAACAGCATGACACTGCTAGAACAACGCAATAAATATTAACAAAGCTTGAATTACCATTCAGGCCAGAAGGCCTGTGCACGAACAGTGTTCTGGGGCATTCCAGCCCAATGTTGACCCAAGGAACAAGCATTTGCAATGCAATAGGTCTCGCATTAGGAAAGTTTGAGCCATTGGTATTGCGAATTACATTTTTTTTATTTATGTGTTGGTTGTGAAAATAGCTATAGTAATAGCTAAAGTAATAGCTTTGTCATTTGCAATGCCAATAGTTTTAACTTTCACAAATGTGACACCTATAGCATTTGCAATGCAATATGTGTTGTGAACCTGGCTGCCTTCCTGTTAGAGACACTAGGATTGTGTAGCTCTGCCCCTGAAGGTGCTAATCACATCGAGTCAACAATCCTGGTTTCTGGAATCTGGTGTGTTTTTGGAGTGGCTCCAGCTCAAACAACATTTTGTAATACTGACCAAGCTAGACCTAGAGTTCACATAGTGGGACTAGTTCTCGGACTTCATGGGATCTAGGTAAGTGGTGGAGGTGGTGGCTGTTTGATATTTGCACAGGAACGCAGGGTCATGCAGTCTTTTAATGATGGCTCGAAGGGTGCATTTTCAGGACCAAGGCTGGTAGCGATCTTTGCTTGCGCTTGACGGAGGCTAGTGAATCATGGGGTTGATGAAGAAAGAGGGTACCCTACTTAAACAAAAGATCTCTACGAAGCTGGATTTTGAGCGCGCCTACAGAGACTCCCATTCTATGTGCAAGCTCACCTGGATTTTATTATTTTTACTGTTCTTGAGCGTCTCTGGAAGCCTTCCAGCTCTCTCTGTGGCTCATGTTGCCTTTGTTTGTTTAGTTGGCTTGCAGGGCAGTTTGCGGGGGGGGGGGTTCTCCTCTCAGGCAGTACTTCCAGCAGTCATCAGCAGGGTCACATGAGGAGCTTAAGGTTGAGACAAAGTCTGGGTAAACATGCAGAATGCACCTGCAGTCCAGAAAGCACCAAAAGTCTGTTTTGGTCCAGTTCAGTGTAGTTCTTCAAATTACTGAATTGGAGCTTGAATTTCAGTTTGGGCATCATTCGACTACCTGTCAGGGTGTTTGTAATGCTCAATGATATTCAGTGTGTATTCCAAACCAAAGCCATTTAGTAAAACATGGCCTATCTGAGTTGGCCCCCAATTGTGTTGCTTAGGTAGGGCGGGGACTCTGTGTGCCCTCAACCCCTAGAGAGGAGCACCGGAATAACGAATGAGAGTTAGCATAAGGCGAGGGTACCTGAGCCAAAGGAATAGGAACTATGTATATGTGCACTATCTTCTCTGTGACATGCTTGAAGCGACACTCGCTATCTCCCACATATCGGGTGAATGGAGATGGCTCATTGCAGGAGTTTGAGAACTTTTGCTGTGGGAGCAAGGGTAAAGCCATGTTGTGTGTTCCTGTTGTGAAGCCTCCGACGCCTTCGGGTAAAGTCCGCGCTATATAAAAATGCATAAATACATACATAAATAAATACCGCCTTTGGGTAAAGTCTGTGCTATATAAAAATGCAAAATTAAATAAATAAATAAATACCGCAAAACATCCTCGTTACAGGCAGGCCGGGGGCGGTACTGCGGGACACCTCTGTGACGTCTTTCCCGGGCCGCGCTCTGATTGGCTGCTGGCCCGGGACCTGACGTGCAACCAGGAAGAGGAGCCGGCAGCAGGAAGTGGGGTGAGCATTGCGGCCCCGGGGCTCCCGTGACCAGGAAGGAGCCCTGGATACTGTTTCCCTTAAAGTCCCGGTCCCGAGATGGGGGACCGGGTGAAGACCCGCGGGGCGAAGCGGGCGCACTGAGGAGGCGGGGCTCCCATGTGGAGAGAGAGTCCCGCGTGATGTGGGGAGAGCCTGCAGCTGCGGAGGAAGGGAAGGAGCCTGGAGACCCGGGGAGCGCCTGCCAGACACCGGTGAGTGGAGCCGGGAGGAGAGGGGCTGGTGTGTGTGGAGGGGTCTCTGTGTATGCGTGTAGGTGCGGCGGCGACGGGGGTGTGTGTGCCTGTGTATGGATGTGTATGTGCGCATGCGTGAGTGGCGGTGTGGCTGTGTATGTGCGCATGCGTGAGTGGCGGTGCGCGTGCAGGCAGTGAAATGCAAGCAAAGCTCGTACACCTTCTCGTCCTTCCTTCCCTCGAGACAGCTAACTATACGTCTCCGACCCTGGACGCATCCTTTGGATGCTCATTCCAGGGCGAGACCTAAAAAGGAATAAAGAAAGTAAGGAAAAATAATGCTTAGGTGAGATGAAAGAAAAATGCATTCAGAAGCACGTTATTATGTATCTATGGAAATTATCAAGGAGAGAGTAGAAGACAGGACAGCTGAGAAGGGCAGTGAGAGAAAGAAGTGGAAAGAGAGAGGATGAAATTCAAGAGAAAGAGAGAGGAAAAGGGTAAAATACAGAATGAAATAGAGCAGTGGATGTTCGAAGAATGAGGGATGGAGAGAATAAAAGAACAAGTAAGACTGATGGAGAGACTGTCAGAGAAAGGCAGGAAGGAAAAGAGTGCAATAGAATTTTGCAATGAGAGAGAGGAGACAACTGAGGGGGATAAGAGAGATTAAGTGATAAGGACACTGCAAATGGGAAGATAGAGATTAAGGAAGAAGGGAGACATAAAAAAGAGAAGAGGAAGGTAGGCAAAAGTATACACTACAGTGTAAAGAGACACAAGTGAGATGCATGGAATGGGAAAAGTAAAAAGATATAGGTAAAGAATGAAGCATAGAGGGAGACTGTGAAAAACGGGCATATAAAAGACAGGGCACACATAACTGAGGAGAGACTGTGAGAGGGTGGAGAGGAGGAAACATAAAACCCAGGATGTGAAGAAACAGAAGGTGGTGAAAGAGTAGTATGGCAAAGTAGCAAAAGCGGAGAGAAGATAACAAAGACGCGACAGTATAGTGAGAGGGATGGAGAGCTGAAGATAGATTAATTTATTTATTATGCTTTTTTTTTTGTTTTATATAGCGCGAACTAGACCTGAAGATATCGGGTATCAGATCACTTTACATAGCACCAGTTTCGTTACATGAGGACACATTCATTTTTGTTAGGCACGGGGAGATTAAGTGATTTTCCCAGAATCACAAGACGTTGATTGTCGTTACCGAGACTCGAACACGGTTTCCCAGCTTCGATGTCGACCTCTCTAGCCACAAGGTTACATCTTCTCCCCAGATATATCATAGATTTGATCATTAGTGGGAGGATTGCAACAATCATGCAGGCAGAAAATAAGTTTACCTTAAAGTCTTTAAAATAAACTAACCTCTATGTTGTACACAGGCATAGTCGCTGGTCCATAATTCCAGTAACTACCACGATGAAAATGGAACATTTGACCTGAAGCAGACAGAGCATTAACTCCTTGAACTATCTATCTCACTGGGATTGAAAGCTTTAACTTTCAGGTTAGAATCTGATGCTTATAGTATGCTTATGAACGCCTTACACTACCTGAACTTTTGTACATTGATGTCTGCAGTCGATTACCTAACCTTTCCAACACTTACTGCGTGGAACTTGTTACCTGAAAGCAAATCTCATTCTCTGAATCAGGTACATTAATCCGCAGCTCTATCTTGACTGATTTGCAAACTGTAAGTGTGTGGCACCCGGCTCCATTCTCATATAGTTAGAGAATCGCTTCTGGCATTGGCTGGGGCAGGGGAGGGAGGTTGGCCACAATTTCCCCTTGCATCTGTTTTTTGGATGCAACCTCAAACAGCATGAGCCTGTAGGATAGCCTTAAATTGAAACCTATGTTTGTTTCTTAGCCTCCACGCATTCAAGACCTATACAAGTGATGTGTGTGTCTAAGAATCTGTAATTCATGATAAAAAAGGAAATCTCATCCATTAATGTGGTCTGATAATGGGCAGTCCTCTTTTCAGCTGCGGTCAGAAGGGACAACATCCAACTATTCAAGGAATACTTTTCAGGGGTCATAAAGATGAATGCTGGAGAAACTGTGGTGGGTGACAGGACCTGCCGTCGCTGGGATATTTTTGGCTGGAAGGGTGACTGGCAAGCCCTCAATTTTCATTTTGAGTCAAGCCCCAAAATGCTGTGCAATTAAACATCAACAGTGACTCAGCCTTAAGGGCAGAGGGGCCCATCCCACATCTTGTGACAGAAATTAAGAGTGTTTATCATGCTGAGCAAAGGTCAGATTTAGTGACACTCTGGCCCAGATTCTCAAAGGTTTAGCGTCGGGTTAGCATTAGCATTACTTTTGTAACGCTAAACCGACGCTGCATCTTTTTTCGGATTTACAAACCAACGCAAATTGGTATTTGTGTTCCTTTGAATGGAAAAGTAATGCAAAGTAGCTTTACATTACATTGTGTCGAGGGGGCATTACATGGGTGGTAAATGGGTGTTCCCATGCCACCACCCATGTTTTTGATGCCAAACCCTATTGTCCAACATCAGTGGAAAGGGAATAGTGCCAAAAATTAAGCCACTTAAAAGCAGGCATTTAAAGGAGAATGTTTTCATTTCTCCATGCTTTCACTACTTGGCATTCAAGCTGTACTGAGCAGCAAACATACAAAGTAGGGAAAGCATTTTCACTTTCCAAAGCATAGTATTTTGTACAGTAAGGATACTGTTCCTGTACAAAACGGATGCTAGACTCATGCACACACCCTAGCACTCTAGCACCAGCGAAAGGAAGGGGGAAAGGGAGGTCCATTTCTATGTGAATATGGTGCTCTCCTGTTTTGGGTGCTGCTCTGAGTTGCCTCTCACCTTTCAGAATCTGGGACCCTGGGGCAGATTTTCAAACATTTTGCATTGGGTTAGCATCACCAAAGTGATGCTAACCAGCACAAAATGTGACCAATTTACTTTCCAGCGCAAAACTTGTTGTAACGCAATGCAGCGATAAGCATTGCTATGATTTAATTAGCACCAAGAGGGCTATACATGGGTGGTACATTTGTGTTCCCAAGCAACCATCCATGGCTCCTGACTCAAACCCCTATCTACAAACAATTGTAGACAGGGTTTAGCGCCAAAGTTAACGTCATCTTAAAGGAGGTGTGAAGAGAAGAAATGTTTTAATTTCTCCCCTCTTTTCCTACTTTGCATACATGCCTCACTGTGCAGCACACTTACAAAGTGGTAAAAGTGTTTGAACTTGTCTAGGCATAGTATTTTGTACCTTCCTGTAAAAAACCTATGCTAGACTCAGGCATGCACATTAGCGCTATTGCGGTAAGGTGTGTGCCTGGCGCACGTCAGCTGAAATCAGCGCTGGCGCTAGGGAAAGGGGAGGAGAACCATACCTCGGTAGATATGGCGTTCCGCTCCCTCCCTGTCACACAATGCAGCGCAGCCTCTTTGGGGGCTGCACTGCGTTGTGTGGTGTTTTTTTGATAGTCTGGCCCTCTATGTTCAGGTAAGGCAGCCAGGAGATCTACATTTGCTAAAGGCACAAACTCCTGGCTGCCTTAGTTGAACTTTACTGTGCTGAAGATGTTAAAGCCTTGAGCTTGGAGGGGAAGCGTTATTGAGAGCCTTGGACCTGAGTGCTACAGTTTTAAGCCCTGAAGTGACCAAGGCTGAGTGTCCATCAGAGTGTCCATCAGAACACCTTTTCACAGAGTGGGTGCATGTGTGTTTGTGAACGGTGGATGCATGTTTGCATGCTTCTGAATGCAAGAGGAAGTGAATGAGTGTGCATGTATATGGTTGAGTTTATGTATGGCCCACCCGCCCGGTCCCACCTCGTACTAATGGCTGCCACTGTGAAATGGGTGTAGCTGTTGCAAAAATGACCCTCAAAATACAGAACTTAGGGGAAAGAGAGAAATATTTTATCCCACTTACGACCTAAGGTTGGTAATAAAGAAGCAGAGTAGAGGGAACACATCCGAAAGATCTGACTCTATGCTCAATTGTTTATGCAGTATAAATGGCAAGGGTGCTTATGATGAGGACCAGTGATTACCTACACAGAGGTGACTAATAGTCAATTCCATTTTTCTATGGACAAGTGGCATTGACGTGGGGCTTTGAGGAGCAAGCAACTCAATATTATCTAATTGTTATCTAATTATTATTAGGAGGGGTCACATTGCAGCAGGAGCGCACTAAATTCCCGGAATTGCCTCTTTAAATAATTCTAGACTGAATCAAAGAAGGACTTGACCCGGTGAATAAAGCCTTGACAATTGTTTACGGATTTTCATTGGAAAATGGGTTCCATGACTAGTTACTTATTCTAGGTATGTTAAATATGGCCCCTGTTCTGTCTATGCAGGTCTGTTTGTGGTAGAGGTTCTCTGGCAGTGTGTTGTGTGAGGGATGTTATTTAATATTTTTTATTAAGGTGAACACTTTATTGGGAAATATGTGAGCCCTGAACTATACACTCTTTAATCCTCTGGTGATGTTAGTTCTACCACTGGATCACTTAAAGGCCTCACACAGCTTCCCATTGCTCTGCCTGCCACCAGCCATGTGCAGGTCACAGTCGAGGGCAAGAAGGCCTGTGTGATGCCATATTGATCAACGCGCAGGTGCCCCTAATAACATCTACATCACAACTGCATGGTGTTCCTTAGAGGACTACATTAGATTGTGTGCAAATATTCATTACTGTTACCTGGAGCCTGTTACCGAAATGTATGCTCATGAGTCGGATGGATACTACCACATGACATGTACTTTCCTCTAGGCCATTATCCTAATGCGTTTCATGCTCTTCTGTGGAGTGTTGTGTCGTCACACATGAAATGAACAGTGTCAACAGGAAGTGTTTTCGAATTTATACCTAAAGAGTGAGAATTATCAGGCAACGTTGTGCATGGGAATTTACTTTTTTAAAGCCATTGTTGATTGGTTTAAGCCAAGGGTTGGCACATGCTGGCAGTATGGTGGTATTATTAGAGAGGAGACATGGGTGTGAGGCTCCATAATTAAGGAAGTCACAGGCTGATAATTCAAGAAAAATTGGACATGTTGATTTTGAATAACCAGTGACAAAACAGCCTCTTCATTTGTGAATTCAAGGTACTTCTCACCAGACGTTGTTTGTTGTTTATTACAGCAATTACCCGTGTGCTTACATCGAACAGATGTGCAACTTTAACAAGGAGCATATGCTGCAGAACAGAGAAGACAGTCCAGTACTAGGAAACAGAGGCAGGATACCTCTTAACATATTAATTAGTCAACAAAATAGGACAATATCATTGCACGGTTTGTCTTCAGAGCTGCATGAACTGCTGAAGCCAGGCACTGGTAGAAGGTAAGACTACATGCCTAAATTGAAGTGTGTAGGATCATAAATGCTTTATACCCTTTCGCATTCGTAATATGGTGGACGCGCTGTCCTCAGAACGCTAAATCACACAGTATGTTTTTAAGGACGTGCTGATGAGTTTAAAATGTTTATCTAGCACTACATTGTCATTGAATTAAAAAGATATACAGTCATAAAATAGATCAATGAAAATCAACAACTATTGATAAAGTCGATGACAAGCACCAAACCCTAACACCGACTTGCCATTTGGACCATGCTTCAGTGAAATGTTCTTCCAAAACCTCTCAAGCAGAATGATCCAAAGAAAAAATAATGCAATCTTTTAAGAGTGTGTAGAGATAGGAGTAGACTAGAAGCAAGAAACCTAACAGGACAGTAAGATATTGCACCAGAAGAGGGTGGAGTGGATGTCTATGAGGTAAAATATAGTTTGTTTTGATAGGTAGTAATAGTGAGAAAAGAGAAATTTGAAATATCCGTATGTGTGAGGTTGTGATGCTTGAGGAGAAAGTAGACATCGGATCCTATTCACAAGCTGCATTTGCAGTACAGTTTGTAGTGCCACAGTACTACTAATGTACTACAAAATGCAATTCTCAAACTTCATGCATAGATCTACGCCTCCACCTGTACTATCTTTTTCTGTGCAGAGATCATTGCCCAATCGCAGAGACTCCCCAAAGTAAGTATATGTAATAGTGGTTAGTGTGGAAAGGGCAGGGGGAGTGGTAGGAAAATGTAGAATACTTACCACTAAAGGAGAGTGTTTAAGGGAGGAGCAAGGAAAGGTTATGAGAGGATCAAAGACCTAATCACATAATAATAAGACCACTGCTATCCACAAACTGCACTTCTATAGTTAATACTGCCTAAAAAATGACCCAAAATAGTAGTAAATGTACTCGAGCTCTGAACTGGAGTAAGTCAAGTACCACTCATGGCCACTCACAAGGTATTGCAACATACTCTCATAGAATATAATGTAATGAAGCCAACAAACAAATGGAAAAATATATTAGGATTTCTTCTTTATATTTGGACTTTTTAAAAATCACAACCGGTGAAAGTTTGTCTGAAAATATTTTAAAGTAATATTCATGTGTTTCTTCTTTTTTATGAAACTAATGTATAAGTACTATTCAAGAGGTAAGAACTGTTTATTGTTAAGACAATGATAATGTTTAACTAATTTGATCTTAAAAGTAAAATGTAAAGATTTCTATCAGAAAGCTTACAAGTAAGCCTGAGCGGAGCTCGCGCAGTTTCGCTGGGCGGAACTCGGCGAAGTGACAAAAAAGTCACCAGGCTACGCGAAGTTCCGCAAGCAGCGGAGTGGGTTACCTCGTGCTGTTTGCACTGATTTTTAGTGCCAGTTGTTTGTCCCGCACTGTAAAATCAATACGAAACAGGTCCCGCTTCTTTCTGCCACTTGAGTAGAAGTTCTACTTGAGCAGCAGCTTCCTCAACGCGTACGGATGGTTTCTTAACATGAGAGGTAACGATCATCCACGACCGCCCGCATTGAGAAACCTCACATGGAAGTGGTCTAGCTTTGGATTTTCCTCATTCGAGAGTGAGTAAGGAAAAAACTCTGCTTTGCTTTTTCGGAACTCCGTGACCTATGCGGAGCATGAAGTGTGAAAAACTCTTCAAACTCTGCGAGTTCACTGCCCAGGCTTATTTACAACTCTTGCAACACACTTGGAAATAAAAGGGGCGATTGTTCTGAACTCCACTACCAATCTACAGCTGAAACACATTACAACACCAACCATTCACAACTAGACTGACCACATAAGAGAGGAGCACACACATCAAACCTTTTTATTCGCTTTGACCAAGTTGGTGAACATATTTGTTACTTTGCCCATCGTTTTTTTGTAATTCAGTGTTTTCCTTGTTTCAAGTAAGAGTCTTTAAAAGGAGAAAGAGGAACAGGGGAACAGGGGAAGCTCGTACAATGAGAACTGATAGTAGGATGACTCTGCTCTGAGTAAAAAAAAAGAAAAAACATATTCATATGCAGATAATCTGGCACAGTTCGTGACTCCAGCTTCCACACTGAATAGCTGCTCTACATCATCTGCACGTAACACAGCACACATCGACTGAGGTCAGAGGGAGGATTCGAAACATAGGATAACAGTAATCTTCCATATATGCAGACCACTACACAATTTATCATGTGAAAAAACGTTTTTTAATGTCTTAGACATCATACATTCATTGTATCCCATCCCCAGAGGAGAGTCTTTAAGATCGGTCTAACACAAACTGGTTTTTGAGGTCTTTAAGCTCAATAAGTGAGATTCAATGATTAGAGATTGATAAATAAATAAAAAATGCTTTATTGTTATTTATTCAAGCAGTTCTATGAAGAACACCTTGAATAAATAATAACCTTTTCGGTGTATTTATCAATCTCTGACCATTGAGTCCCACTCATTGAGCTTAAAGACCTAACAAAAACACAGTCTGTGTTTAACTATCATTGTATACCGGACTGGAGGGTGTTGTCCTGTAATTCTGTTTGAGTCCAGTGTCTAATCCTTTAGAGAGCCTCTGCTCCCCTCCCACTTTCATTGTAATTAGGATCGGTATGTTTGACTGTGTTATGTATACCCTATGCATGAATGAAGATGCCTCAGATGGACTAAAATTTATTCCTTCAATAATAACTGTCCCTCTCATTACTTGTGACCTAAGGACAGCTAGACAGGGGCCGACTGAAGATAAGCCAAAAAATGCTCCATATCTCCCCAAATTGGGTTAATTTATAATTCAGATAATATATAAATCTTCCAAAAGTTCCACTTTGCTCATGTCCCCCACCATAAGTGTAGAGTTGGAACCATTGTTTTTTTCTGCAATCTAAGAATGCTCACCGCCAAAGCCATAGACAGCCATCTGGCCATGTGTGTTGACAGCGGTGCAAGGTCTGAGGGATCATGTAAGAGAGCCAGTAGTGGCATAAGTGTGCCATTCACGGCTAAGTGTTGCCTGACAGCATTCCAGATTTGCTGCCAGTAGAGCTGCAAGTGCTTGCACTACCCTAGTATATGCCTTGTAGCTCGATACTCTCATCCTCATCACCAACAGTGTGAATGTGGGCAGAACCTTTCTTTATGTAACCGCTGAGGGCACCAGTGCCAACAATGGAGAATTTTAAAATAGCTGATCTTCAGCCTCGCCACACAAAGCCCTTTATCATGACCAATCATCAAATTCTCCCTATCATTGTCCATAAACTGCAGGCCTGATAAACTGTGCATGTAGACACACTTCCTACAAGTTCCGCAAGGCTGTGGAGGTGGGGCTGGGGTCAATGGCATCTATCCGAGTAGAGGAAAAGCCGGAGAAATACCTCTAAACTCCTTGGGCCTCATTTATGAGAAATGACGCATCGCTGCGTGAAAGCAGCGATGCGTCACTTCTCAGTGCGCACTCCTTGCGTCATGATTGATGCGTCATATATATAATATTACGCATCATGTCTCAAGGAGTTACAGATACGTCAGTATTTCTGACGTATCTGTAGACGCAAAAGTGACGCATTGCTGGGTTGTGTCACAAAAGTGACCCAACTCCAGCAATGTGTACTTTCACATGGGCAAGTCTAATGTTGTCAGTGGCTGCGTCAGTCTTACGTCTGCCATGAAGCAGGCGTAAGATTTTGACGCATTAGTGGCCAAGAAATGGCGCCGTTTAATCTTATAGATTTCACTGCATCACTTTCATGACCCTTTCTTGCGTCAAAACCCCCCCTTGCATACATTATACCTGGCGCAGGTATAATGTGGCACAGGGGTTTACAAAGTGACGCATCTACCTAGATGCGTCACTTTGTAAATATGGCGCAACAAGGTGCATTTTTTATGCCACTGGTACATCACAAAAAGTGACACACTGGCAGTGTAAAAGTGACGCACAGCCTCATAAATGAGGCCCCTTGTGTGCAGATATTGGAGAACCGGAAAATGTGGCAGAGCTATGCCTACTGTAAGCAGGGAACTTTCTTTCCTTGGGTAAGTTAAATATGTCTCCTCCACTGTGTAAGAAGCAGGTGGTGGGAATGGTGCAAATGTGTAAAAGATATTAGTGTTTTGTCTTGCAGTATGCCATCTAAAAAAATATTGTTGCACTCTTTCCTAATCAGCCCCTCCAATACAGATCTAGCTGTTCAGTCACAAAGAGGCCTTCATATGCAGGAGATAGGAAACCTTAAGCAATGTATACTCTTTTTGCCAAGCATATCTGGGTGCTAGTAGCATAGGATTATCATGTGTTGGCGGGGCAGTTGGCATGCATAGTAGACAGTCAGCTCGCCCCTATGGAGTCCCAGGCACTCTCATTGCCGATAAAAGTTTCGAGCCCGTCCTTGACAACTTCTCAGTCCCCAATATGAATGGAAATATTTGCCTTTTCAGTTCCATAAGGATTTTGGTGAGGATTACTTGTGGAAGCAACCCAAATATTAATTAAACCGTCAGGAAATCTTTACATTAATAACCTGTACTTTACCCTAGAGAGATAGATGTAGGCCTTTCCAGCTTAGAAAATCTGATTTTGTTTTCTCTAGTAGCGGGGCAATGTTATAATGCACCATATTGTCAACACCTCTTTTTTATAATTGGGATTGCTGCCACATGGACGGTAAAGAGTGTAACGCCACATATTTGGTGGAGAGGGTCATGGGGAATGCCTCACACTTAGACCAATTTATTTGGTATCCTGAGACAGCAGCAATGTAGTTCATCATGTACATCAGGGTCACTAATACATCATCGTCTTTGATTGTGGAAATCACTAGAATGGTGTTCTCCTTTCTCATGGCTATGGCTAGGGGTTCTAAGGTGTAAAGGAACAGGGAGAGGGAGTGGAGACATCCTTGACATGTATCTCTATGTATGCAAAAGTATGGTGAGGAAACACCCTTGTTGATAACGGATGCTACTGGGTTACTATACAGGAGTCCAACCCATGCAAGGAAATTAGGACCGATGCCCATGCATTCCATTGTGCAAAAGAGATATCCTCATTCTGCGCAGTTGAACACATTTTCGACTTCCAAAGACAGCAAAACATTCTCAACAGCATCCTTCCACACTTGCCACAAGATATGTGAGTAGGTGCAAAGGTGGTTGGTGCAGCTGTAACCTGGGACAAATCTCATTTGCGATAGGTGAATTAGTGATTGAATTACCTTCTAAAGCCTAACACTTCTGGGAGAATTTGTCGTTATTTCATATAGTTTTCTGAACACCTTTACCGCACAGCATCGGCAGTGCAACATCACCTTCAGCATTTCGCATTTCCCTCATCCCCACCCACCATTATATATCAAACCTAGTGGTATCCTGAAAATTTGGAACAATAATTATGGTTACCTGTTGCTTTATATGATACTCTTCAGATCAAGCCATGATTAAACTTGCAGTATCTAAACCTTGTGAATGTGCACTCTTTTGGATCTAAAGCGTATTTAGCTCTCATCCTATTATACAGATCCTTACCCAACGTCTACTTCCGCCCACCCTCTCATATATTTTCTGGTATTTCCTCAAGCACCCCCTCATTTCTATATTTCCTTCTTCATCATCCTACAGGCATCCATCCCAGGCTCCCAGTATTTAACTCTCTCTATATCCACGTATTCCCATTTCTAGGTAGCATCTCTTTTTGCTACCATAAATCCAATATTAACTGAGGTTCATTTGAATTCTGTTGAATCCAAGTCAATCCATATACCCAGCCTAATCATCTTGAGGTCTGCCTCAATCAGTCTATCATTGCCCCCTGTAATCTTTACAGAACAGTGTCCAACTTAATGTTATACTATTATAGATTCAATGGAATATGTATAAATGGATCAACCGGAAAGCTGGCTTTAATCACAATATCCACTGGAAATCTGAGTGCAGATTGCCAATCATCCTCCTTAATATACCCAATGTCAGTGACTCAATGGTCCTGTAGTATCCCTAGCTCAGTATTTGTGTTTCTCACCAATGTTCTAAATTTTTATGATATGGTACTCTAATTTCTAATGGTGACTCGTCCTTTGTTTCCTCTCATTTTGATCTGCATGTTTTCAAATCATGCCTTACTTGTATGCATCTAATCCTTTGTGTCATTGGGATATCATATTGGCCCTGCAGGTGCTCGAACAGAAACACTCCATTAACATCCCACACATCTTGGAGTTCAGACAGTCCAATATCGTCCCATTTATGGAACCCCTTGACTGTTGTCACCTGTGGCAGTTTAGACCCCAACATACAGAGCTGTTTTGGAAGTGAGTTGGTGATTTCATTTCTTTGTTAAGTGTATGCCAAGTGTAGACCACTCTTGCTGTAGCCGGTATGATGGCCTTCCCAGCTTCCCTCCATATAAAGCTTGTAGGTTGCCTTTGTTGTCCAGTTCCTCCCTAGCCACATGAAACCTGGGTCATCTAGAGCCACAAATACACAGCCTTTTACTGTTACCACTTGAGCCACCTCATAATATTTTTTTTATATTTGGTAGAGCAACACCTCCTTTGTATTTGGAACTCTGAAGTGTGTCTTCACAATTCTCAGCTAACACCCTCCCCACAGCAGTATCACCTACGATGTATTGATTTTTACAAACAGTGTGTCGACCAGAGAATGTGGGCAGTTTTGCAATATATAGAGCACCCTTGGCAGGGCTATCATTTTAAACATTGCTGTTCTGCCGAGGATGGACAATGGCAATGCACTCAAGTGCTTAACATCCCCATCCAGCCTAGGCATCATTGATACCAGGTTGTCATCATAATGTGCCTTTGCCTCCATAGTTATCCATATGTCCAAGCGCTTAAAGTGGCTGTCACATCTCACAACGGCAATGGCAGGCCCACTGGTGCCAGCCAGCTCCTCAGCAGAAAAATCATGGCTGTCTCCCAGTAAATGGGGAATCCTGAAAATTTACCATACAGGCTCTCAACTCCAAATTCATGCAGCAGCAGCAATAATTCATTGTCCAACCAAATACAAATTTTTATGAAAAAAGAATAGTATTTAATTTCTACAACTAACCACACAAAGGAAAAATACGACATTCACAAATAATTAACAGTTCCCCCCTGAGGCTGAGGTTCTGGTGTTTGTCCAGCACTTTCCTGCCACGCTCACTCCTCGAATTAGCGATCATGGTTATTCCCCATTCACTATTGGTAACATCCATGGTATACCCCGTCAATTACAACTCTGACAAGAAGTGAATAGTGTTCCAGTGCTACAGCCCTTCAATTAGCATCAGGCCAGAAACAAGTCTTACCTGAACTCTCAGAATGGCTGCAGTGCGCCCCATCCATGGGTGCTCACAGTGGCTGCAGCAATGTTCAGGTAAGCCAGCCGCGCTCCTGAAGAGACTGGATGCTTTATGCAACTCTTCCTGCGGGATAAGTGTTCTGTCGAATTCCAATGTGGGGGTAGCTACAACTGTCCTGCCTTGGGTTCCTCACATAGGTGTACAGCTACTCCCACAGCTCTAGCAGGAGGGAAGAACAAGTCACAGTCTCTGGTAATCCCAGTTACCTCCTCTGACACAAGGGGTCATCGCAACTCACTGTTCATGGGTTTTTGCCAGATAAGCACAGTGAAGTTCTCCATGGTGGCCACTCTTGGCATGCAGGGTTGCCACTGCACTACTTTGGCCTCTTACCGCACTGCAGTCTCTCCAATGGCGGCCTCTCCTGGAATATGGGGCCACCACGTTACTACTGCACAAGGCTTCACCCCTTACCGCACGGCAGTCTTTCCCACAGCAGCTCCTCCTGTCATACTGATTTGCCACATCACTACCGCATAAGGTTCCAGCCTGTGCCACAGAGCAGTCTTTCATGGATATTTTACAGCAGCCCTCTCCTGGCAACCAGGGGTCACCAGCTCAGTCCTGCAGATAGAAGAGCAACCAGATGAGTGCAGTAGCTGTTACCTCACACCTCACATGGGGGAATTTCTCCCCACAGTACCTCACTCCCTCCAACGCTCTCCTCTCCCTCCCAGGGCACACTGGTCTTGGTAGACAGGCCGGCACTGGTGCTCCAGGGCAGGTGGTCTTAAATTCCCTGGGTGATGTACCCTCACTCAGCAGGGAGATTAACATGATTTGGCCCCCAGTCCTGGTAACTGGCAGAAGTCTTGCAGAGCTTCCCCTCCTCACACAGTCTGTCTGGCTGCTTGGCAGATGACATTTCTTGGAGACTCTAACCCCCTTCTTATAGTCCATTTTCAGACACCAAATGTGATTTAGGGTCTGAATCTCTTAGGTTTTATGTTGAGGTTCTGCTTCTTTTGAAGTGCCTACTCCTCTGCTCCCTCTTCCTCTTGAAAAGCAGTCTGTCTCCAAAGCTGGTAGTCCCACAAAACAGGCTGAGGAAGTGACTAGAGTACACACCTGGATGTCAGCCACAGTGATATGTGCCTCAAATGGTTAGCCCAGGGCTCACAGCCCTACTCTATTTAATTCTCTTTTCAGCCCCATATCCATCCACAAATGTGCCCAGGACCCTTCCTTGTAGCATCTCACTGAATCAAAGAGCACCCTTTGAAGTGTACAGGGAAGGCCTGGTTATCCCCACTGCAGTACGTGTCCCACCAGCTTCCAAGAATGCAGCAACACACATCTGTCTGGAGAGATCTCTCTATTTCCTCTCCATGTTTCACCATGCAGGCCTAGGTCTCCCAAAGTGGAACCCAGGGAACTCCATGTGCTGTACTATTCACAGACACACATACGCCAAGTGCATGTATACAGCATGCACACACGGCACAGTATTGTGTCCTCAATGTACTGTACCATTCGAAGCAGCACATACATCCAGTACTTGCATTTAAAATACATGCACTGCCTAGCTCTGTATCCTTTATTTATTGTATCACTAATAGGCAAGTGTATATCCGGTATATGCATTTAAAATGCATGCACTGTACAATTCATGTATTGTACCTCTCACAGGCACACATACACTCTGCACAGGTGTACAGCACGTGCTGCACAGCATTGCATCCTTCAGGTACTGGACCACTCCTAGGGCACATATACATCCAGCACATGCATACATCATGCAATCACTGCTCAGCACTGCACTATATCTGCTTTGAAACCATCCAAGGCACACATACACCCAGTGCAGTTACGCCACTTCGGTGCAGCACTTCACACCAATCTGATGTAAGGCAAGGGTGAGTTAGGCACACAGCAGTGGCGCTTTAAAAGTGTGTGACCCAGTATGCTTCACTCCAGTGACACAGGATAAAAAGGTGCTGTACATTCCTTCTGACCACTGCATGGCATGTTGTCGCCACCACACTTGCGCTGCTTAACTGCTGGTAAAGGTGGTAGACTTCTACCACTATTGGGGTAGATCTTTGTGTGATCCAACAAGACTGCAATCCGTGAGACAAACCTATGTCATGGTTGACACATATGATCTTTGTTTACCTATGACAACAAAAATCAGCATTAGGTATCCAGATATCAGTACAGTTGGGCACTTAGGGCAAGGGTGCACATCTATTACCATGCAGTAGACGTTTCCATCCCAACATGTACATACATACATACACAGGCTTTTAGTCAACCCTCGTTATCCATTAGTCAGTTTGAGTATCATTCACAGTTTGCTTTCACCAACCACAACATATTGCTTAGGTAAGTAGCTCAGTTCACTTCAGTCATTAGCTTACTTAACTTCAGTGACAGGGCTGTTTTTCTTTCTTACAATTTTTTGGCTGTGCCAATGTTATTTTAGCTTGGTCACTTTTTTTGGGAGTACCCAGCATCTCCCACCCGCTGCTACCAGCCCACTTGCATTTCTGTCATTTGTAGTCAGACAAGCTTGCAGACTCTGGGCCTGATTTAGATCTTGGCTGGACTACAGTTGTAGTGGAGTATCCAAGTACTGTGTCAAGCTGTCAGAATTCTGCCCGCCCTATTTGGATGTATGCTGCCTGACTCTTCTTCGTCGTCGACAGAGTGTTTACTGTCACATATGCAGAAGTAAATACAAACAATGCGCTGGAACAAATATATACTGCACAGTGAATCGAAGGAACACTTAAATTATTCCTTCTAACGAGGTTCACTCTCCAGATTACTCATATGCAAATTAATATCATGGACAAAAAGCAGTTAAGCAAAAGTTTGTACATATTTTATTTTACTTATATACACTCATATATCATTATATACATTTTATCATTTTTAAACCAAAAAGGTTGGAGTGTTGTTCCTCTTAGTACTTTATTTTAGGGTGATCTTTGGTTAAACGGAATGCTTTTTCCAAAAAAAATGAAAACATCCAGATCTACTAATAGGGTAATAGGGAATAGAGGATATATTCCTATTCTGTTTTCTTTTTTTTTCTTGATTTTTTTTTGGGTTGAAAAATGATGTAATGTGTATAATGATATGTGAGTGTATATATGTATAAATACGAAAAGCTTTCAACCCCCCCCCTTTGTTTGCATATAGACACATTCAAAACATTTGCTTAAACTGCTTTTTGATCATGATATTAATTTGCATATGAGTAATCTGTAGAGTGAACCTCGTTAGAAGGAATAATTTAAGTGTTCCCTCGATTTACTGTGCAGTGTATATTTGTTCCAACGCATTGTTTGTATTTACTTGTGCTTGCCTACCCAGATGCGGTTGGACTAATTTGGTTACCCCCTTGATATATTGGTTACTGTCACATATGCGGCTCACCGCTATTGGCGCGGTGGACTTCTCTGCTGGCAAATAGTATCCAGTCACCGTCAGGGCAACAGGGTTGCACCGAGCCTATTGAGATTTCACAGTCGTATTGGCGGTATTTTAGTGGCGATTTGCCAGCTGAGTGATTCTGTTGCTGGATGCGGCCATCATTAGACTAGTCCTGTGGCTGTAGGAGGAATGCTAGTATTACACACCTGATGTGAATTGCTTAATTGTTAATATCTGCATACCACACTATAAAACAAGTTCCATATCAGATCATTATCCTTTGCCATTCCAGCACAGCAGAACTTTGTACCAGAGCCCTTTACCACTGAATACAGGTTCAGTTTCTGTTTTTTGCTCGCTGTTCCTTGTTGATTTATTCCTCTTTCTTTATTATAAGGGGGATTATTCATGTGTTTAAGTTCATAATCTCACAATGGTAGGGAGGAAAAATCCTGTGTGAATTGTCAGTCATGGTACATCACATTATTAGATTAAAGCCACAATTGTTTGGTGCCCAAGCACAAATTACAACTATGGCACAGAAAAGGCAAATGTGGGCCAGAATAGTTGACAGAGTGAATGCTGTAGCAAACAACCTGCGCACACAGGAGGAAATTAGAGAGAGGTGGTACAACCTGTGGAGAGAGTGCGTTTCCTGACCTCCAAACATCACCTCGAGGCCCAGAGGACTGGTGGTGGTTCTCTAGGTCCCCCTTACAGCTCTTTAGCTGGGAGGAGAAAGTCTTGCAGACCCTACACTCTGAAGACTTGGCAGGAATTAGAGAACAAGGTGTCACTAAGCCTAAATGTCCTGTTTGCTTTGACGTTAGCTGTTGCTAATGTGTTTTGTGAATTTTCTTTAACATACAAACCTAAATATATCAGTAACATTTTGTTTGGCTTGTTTGTTTGAATGTATTGTGTTGGATGTACGATAACAAGTTTAAATTTCCATTACATTTCGCATGATGTTATGGTGCTTGCAAGTGTTTGTATACCAAATAGCAAATAATATATGTGTTTCAAATAGTAAATGTCAGTTCTCTGTGTACTGCAGACTTTCACAAGGTATGTTTAAGTTGCAATTTTGCTAAAGTGTGAATGTATCATTAAAAAAACTATAACAACCGTGATGCCTTGTTTCTGTTTTGTGAAAATTATATTGCAATTTGATTTTGCTCATTCTCCCTTTTCAATTTTTTTGCATAGGATGAAGTGTCAGTTTTAGATCAATGTCTACATAATGCTCTCTTTTCTACATTGAATGTTTTAACAAATTTTGATGTTGTCCTCTTGTCATGTAACTGAATAGGTGTCATTAGATGCACAAATTAAAGTTCATTGAGTGAAAAGGTTTAAGGTATGAACATTTGTATGCTGAATATAAGTGGTATGAGTGAAAAATGTACTCTGCACTGGTAATATGATGACTAATGCGAAACATCCTTCTAAGATGTATAAATGTCTGTTTTTCAACCTGCTAGGACTTGGGTTGTTTATTTCACATTCTCCCCTCTACTTTGTTGTGTTGAATGGTTGGTACATATCGTGTGTGTTTCCTACATTTTATTTTACTTTTCAGAACATCTCATCATTTTATTTGAAGATGTTTTGTATGCTGTTTGTGTAACTAATCACAGTACCACTGAAAGGTATAATCATGATGCTTCCTCTTTTTAGGTTGCTACAATTTTTTGCTTAAAACTCATTGTGTGTGCAATCCGCACGTTTACAATATGTCAATTTTTAAAACTTTTATAATAGGCCCTACAGCCAGAGCACATGGCCAACCATTTGCCACTAAGGAAACCTCCACTCCAGCCCAGGATCAAGCCTCCAGGTATGACTCCACTTCTGAAAGTCCAGATAAAGAGGAGCAGCCTGGTCTAATGGTCTGCCTGGGGAAATGGCTCAAGTGAATCTCACTTGGTCCACACCAACAACCTCCACCCTAGCTGTCACAACACTTCAGTTCATGGATACCTCTGTCATTTTCCTGTGTTCAAACCAACATCATGCTGGTCTTGTGTCCTCAATCCTGGTTGCTGTTTATACACCACCACCTCAGGAATAGTTGGAATGAGCCACACTGGGTCAAGGCCACATGGTAGTGGGGGTAGGGTCATGGGAAGGAAACTGTGGGCCAGCATAGTGATGCCACTGGGTTGACTCTCACCCAGGCAACCCTCAATCAAGTCTTGGGATCCTCCATCAGTCCCAAGACATGATGGGCTAGGTCATCACTGAGCTCTGGGACATGATGCAGTTGCAGAGGGGGCGCAATGTACAGATTGAGAATCTGAACTCAAATTTAGGCTCCCTGACTGGGGTGCTGTAGGACATTCTCACCCATATGTGCAGGGCTTTTCCAGGACAATCTTCACAGTTCTGTGGTCCAACTGCATCTGTCTCAGCCACAGAAAGGGAGGCCCTGCCACTAGAAGCAACATCTTCAGCCACCCCAGTCCCTGCAACTATGGATCCACCAGCCCCCAGCAGGAGCAAACATTCTTCTGGGCCACCAGGAGAGGGAGGCAAGACCATTACCATCAACAAAAGATGCCAAACCTAATTTTCTCCAGTGTGTGGCTACCACTCATTCTGTGGACTATTTACTGGACATGTTTACCTTTCTGTTGCCAGTTGTATTTTGGACATTGGACTTCAAGCATGCTGAGACTTCAATAATGGTTTCATTCACCATGACTGACTTCCCCTTTTTTTGTTTGCTTTTTGGTTTACATCCTATTTTAGTTTATTTGGTTTGATTAATAAAATCAAAACCAACAAAGTCAAAGACTGGTGTTGTATTTCTTTTCTTTCTTAAGTCATTTATTTCCTTCCATCAAGCA
Organism: Lissotriton helveticus; assembly: GCF_964261635.1. Taxonomy (NCBI): domain Eukaryota; kingdom Metazoa; phylum Chordata; class Amphibia; order Caudata; family Salamandridae; genus Lissotriton; species Lissotriton helveticus. The sequence goes on from NC_136068.1 coordinate 770,041,658, forward strand.
TTTAAAATGTAAACAATCAAATGATTATTAATTATGAATGGATTGGAAGTAAGTATTGTTTCTCAAAAATGTCCACCATGACAACAAAATACAAAAACGAAAAATTCAACAACTAGTAATTTATTATATTTGAAATACATTGGTCTGTCAAACATTTCTTAAACATAAAAATTCATACGTCACACAAATACTCAGTGCCATTGTTACTTTTCCAGTTCCACGCCTTGCCACCATGAAATAATGGATTACAATTAAATCAATTCAATATGCAAAACATTATTGAATTGTGGCATCGGCCAGATATTCAACCTCACAACAGGAATTGCACAACAGTTAGACCAATAGTCATAATTCCTCTAAGTACTCAATGTGGTGGCCACAGGATCATTCCAATACACTATTGCAGCATCTGGGGCAATGTTACAACCTACTTGAAGTGGTGTGCTATAAGAAGTTAGTTCTACAATGATGAGACATATCAACAGCTTCATACACTTAACACAAAATGAGCACTCTGCCAATGTGAAGGGATATTAGTATTGTTTAGGTCAACTGCCACATGTGGTTAGAGCAAATCAAGCACATATTGGCTCGGTGCCAGCATTCAACAGAAAGCAAGTCTGATGCAATTTTACAAACTGACATTCAACCACTGTGCAAGTTATCTCAGTACAAGATTTATACATCCAAAGTCTGCTTGTGTCTTCCATAGCATCAACCTATGTTCTTTTCGTACTTTGCAACAACAGCATATAACTGCAAATGTCACAACTTTGAAATGTCCAAATGAAGATGACATGGTGAGGGGTCCTAAAACAGAGAAAGACAAAAAGGTTTATCAAATTGGAATTCAAAATAGACGCCTTACAAAAGAATATATTTGAGGACACATTTTGAAAGAACAATTGAAGATGAAAAATGCAAAAGAACACAATAGTCAATGTGTCAAGACTTTGATCAACAACCATCTTTGACCTGGATGTCACTTAACTTGGCCTTTCAAACAAATGTCGATCAAGGAGTTTTATCCTCATTACATAAAAAGTTGGTTTCAGCATTTCATAAATTAAAATGTAATTATTTACTTACACTCATGTGAAAACATTGTTAATTACATCTGGGTGTCCGTCAACTCCTTTCTCTTCACCACTATCATTTCCATTTGACATTTCAACATCCACACCTGGTGGCTCTTCATGGTCTCTTCATGTATAATGTATGAGAGGTTCCGTTGCAGGGCAATGTTGTTTAACATGCAGCATGTTATGGTGATTTTGCACACCTTATCGGGTGAGAAGAGTGGGACTCCACCAGTCTTGTGCAGACATTGAAATCTGGCCTTTTGGAGCCCAAAAGCCCACTTAACTAGCGTCTGTGTTCTTCCATGGGCCTCACTAAAGCGGACTTTCCCTGCCATCGCTGGATTCCTCAGCGGTGCTAAGAACCATGGTCATTTAGGATAAGCTGAGGCTCCTATATGGGATGAAAAATAAATTAGCAAAACATTGTAACACATTTTTAGTTCATTACACTTGACAATACCCAAACAATATAATGGCCGATTGTATTTACCAACAAGCCAGACCCTCTCAGGTCCAAGTTGTGACATTTGCAGGGATATGCTTCTGTTCTGTAGTACAAAGGAAACCTTGGGTTGATCCAGGAAATTACGCACACACAATGTGATGTACAAATCTGGTAAGCAGACAATTTGCACTTTGACTGGATGGAAGTTCTTTCGATTGCAGTACACTTGTTCTCTGGTGTGTGGTGGCACTAAGGCAATATGTACGCCATCAATTGCTCCAACCACAAGTGGTAGGCGGGCCTTATTTTTTTATACTTTTTCTATAAAAATACCGCCAATGGCGGCATAAACACCACAGCGTAAATCTTGCCTTGAACTACATTAAGGCACCACATTACACTTTTTGATGAAAACAAATGAAGAACATTAGCATTTTCGACATGTAAACAAAATTGGCACCATTTTGAGTGATGGTGACGCACTTTACAGTACAAAAAACACACTATTCCACAATATAAAATGGTAGTCGCCTGACCCCTCTGCCAGGACATTTGGAATTAGTCAACTGCAGCGGAAGCTGAAAACCTAGTGGGTGTAAAACTCCACGACAGACCCAGCCATAGGCTAACATGTGTGAAAGCAATGTAGGACAGCCAATGGATGTGTCCATCACCATTGACGATCGTGTACGTCATGCGCATGTATGTGGCAATTAAAAAAAAGATCACTTGCCTCATAACACTGCAGCCAATAAGACCTCCTCAACTTTTGCTGCTGTTTCCAACCTCTGGGAGCCACGATGCCAGTAAGAGCAGGTGACAGGGCCCTAGCCTTCTAGCCAGAGGAGCTGGAGTTGCTAGCAACTGAAGTTCTGCCCCTGTACAGCCAGCTCTATGGTTCACCAGAGGAACAGGTACATGCTGGAACTATAGCGGTAAATCTGTCCAACTGGTTTTTGTTTAATACAGAGACTAGAATGTCCCTTTGAGTTCCTGAGTGAAGTGTAGTGATGGAAGTGAAGAGTCATTTATTTTTAACAATGCATAAAAAATGATGGCATGAATTTTTAAGCACATTATGATTAGAGAAAACTACAGCATACTTATTTGTTATGGGTTTGCTGCCCTATATTTTATTTGGTGTGTATTTTGAGATATATCTATGCATACTGTTAGAAACGGGACCCCCGGCCGGCCAACGCTCACGCCAAGGTCAGTCAGGGATCGCCATTTCTAAGTCAGGGCAAGGGAGTCACACACCAAGATAACCCCTGCTCACCCTCTAGGTAACGTGACGCGAGCAGCAAGGCTAATCTCAGAGGCGATGTGTAAAGTGTTTGCGCGCGCACCCCAGCGACAACACCCTAGGCCCACCACAAAGGAAACTCCACACAAGGTTATATCAAAAATAGCCTTTGTATTATAATAATAAAAACTCATTAGATAACACACACACTTTACAATGTGCCAACAGGCACGGGCAAGATTTACAAGGGATTATGTACAGGACAGGGCCACCTGGACCACTGTCAGGGGTATGCACTTTTTAGAAATAGCACTTGTAGGTATAATACTTAGCACATAAACATATAATGACTGTAACACAGAAATAGTAAATGTAGCATACAACCAGTAACTACTGGTAAAGGGAAAATACCTCCTACACCACCCTAAACACTGTAGGGAAATCACGCAGGGAACGAGGACCTTATCATCAGGACCTATGGAAGGAAAACCTATCACCTAAGCAAGTCACATTTAGCAAAGGGAAGGAAACCTAAAATAATCACCTAAGCAAGTCACATTTAGCAAAGGCAATAAAACATCAACATTCCTCTAAGCAGGTCACTTTTAGCAAAGGGAAATAAACCATAAACAATTACCTAAGCAGGTCACTTTTAGCAAAGGTAATATCAAACAATCCTCTAAGCAGGTCACTTTTAGCAAAGGGGAATAAAACATAAAGAATCACCTAAGCAGGTCACTTTTAGCAAAGGTAATAACATAAACAATCCTCTAAGCAGGTCACTTTTAGCAAAGGGGATAAAACATAAACAATTACCTAAGCAGGTCACTTTTAGCAAAGGTAAAAACAAACATTTGCACATGAAACATTAAAACACATTCAGAGGTGCAGGTAGAACATTTGCGCAGAAATCACATAAGCAGTAACTCATAAATTGCGCAGGGTGCTTGTAGCACAACACTAGAATTGTCCCCCAGGCCAACTGGCCTCGCAAGGGCTGGAATGCCCTGAGTCTCAATGTCAGGGAAGCTGCGCAGGCAGCACAGCACACAAGCCTAAACGTAGCAACTGTCCACTAAGTGCTGGACAGTTGTGGATCACAAATGGGCACACGTTGGAGCCTCGTGGGCTCAAGAACACAGGTGGGGGAACACAGCGTGGGAGCCACGGGGCTCTGACCAACTGACTGCCTGTGTCCCCCAAGAGCCTCTCTCTGGGCTCTAAATCAATTATGCTGGCACTAAAGAGCTTCAGCGCTCTTAACCAATTAAAATGCCCCTAGAGCCTCTCTCAGGGCTCTAAATAAACATGTGGGCGGGAGCCTCGCTGGCTCCAAGACCAACTGGCACCCCAGAGCCTCGGGGCTCTGCAATGACTAATGTCCCTCGCGTTGGAGTCCCTCGTGGACTTGGGGCAACTACGCACGTTGGAGCGGCCCGCTGCCTTTCGGGGCCGCTCTGTCACCTTCTCAATGCCTGGAGCCTCTCGGGGCTCTGAGAAACAAATGGGGCGTCGGAGGAGTCTCCCACGGGGACTCGGAACAAATGCCCGGGTCGTTGGAGTCCCTCACGGGGGACTCAGAATCAAGGAAGGCCCCACGGGCCTCTCAGCGCTAACGGGGGGGGCGGGCACCGGCAATGTGCCCCGACGTCCCCCCTCTCCTGGGCATGCACTCACCGGTCTCGTCGGGCCTGGAGGCAGTCTCCGCTGGACTTGGGGCTCTACGCTCCTCACGGGAGCTCCGCGAGCGCCGGCAGCCTTCCTCCTTCTCTCTCCAGTCAGGTCCCGGGCCGGCAGCCAATCAGAGCGCGGCCCGGGGAGTGATGTCACGGGATGTCCCGCAGTTCCGCCCCCGGCCTGCCTGGCTTCCTGGTCGCGGGCCGGGCGGCGGCGATGAACATGGGCAATGCCGGGTGGGCACCGGCTCTTAATTTATCAAATAAAACGGGGCAATGCCGGGTGGGCACCGGCCTCTAATTAACATATAAAGCGAGGTGGGCACTCGCTCGCCAAAAATCGGCAAATCTGATCTAATGCCGGGTGGGCACCGGCGATGTAAATAAAACGCTCCCAGCGCCGAAGGTAAAGAAGGAGCGCCCTCCAGCGCTAGAAGGCAAAGCAAAGCGCTAGTGAGCGCTGGGGCAGAAATAAAGCGCTGCCAGCGCTATAAGGCAAATACAAAGCGCTTCCAGGCGCTCTGGCAAAGTACAGCTCCAGCAAGGGTCTGGAGGCAGGCAGGGGGCAGGGCCAGAGCCAGCACACTGGGTCTCCAGGCAGGGAGACAAGCCAAGTGGCGGTCCTCCTGGCCCCAGCAGCAGCAACAGCCCCCTCTGGCAAGGATCCAAAATTAGAACAGAGAACAAATTGTAAGGGGACACAGCCCCTTCTTATACTGTGAAATCCTTTGTTTCAGGGTGCAGGGTGGGGGGAAACCAGTTGCAGCTGGCTTGGGAGTACCCTTGATGGCCCAACCACCCCTTTCATTCACTGGGGAGGCTTGGGTCGTTAGACAAACCACAGGGGGGCGAAGCCAGCATTGTGTGGGGAAAACCCCAGCCCATCAAGGACCCAGGTGCACTCCTCCCACACATCACTCATGCTGATCTCACACTCACCACCGGGCAGACCCATCCAGACTTCCTGGAGCCTGGCATGCCAGCCAGCTCCAGCCAATCACGCTCCAGCACCCTCACTGCACACATACATCAATGTCCAGAAGTAGCACTTCCCTTCTAAACACATACATGCCGCATACACCATCTCGCAGCACTCACTCTCACGAGTTCATACATATCAAACTCGAGCCTGCACTCCCCACACATCAGGAACTAACATGGACACACACATTCCCCATGCATTCCTATGGGAGGGCAGGCCAGCCATACTACACGCACGCACTTTCACTCTGGGACACAGGGAAAAAGTGCGCAGAGACCCAAAAATCACTAACACTGGGTCACAAATAAAAGCAAAAAGATTAGGGGTGAACCTGCCCTAAGGCCCAAGTCCAACACAATCCCCTTCCTGCCAAAATGCAGGGCAGACCAATCACCACCGTGATGGGCTTCCCTGCTTGGGGTGATAAAACAAGGACGCGGGCCCACAACTGCAGGGACACCCTCCTGTTTTACGCCACGGTGAACCCCTAGGGTTCCTTCTAAAACTACTGTAGGGACTCACTGGGGTACCCCACTGGTACTCTCCAGCTGCCCTCGGCCAGGACCAGGCCCTAGGCCACCCAGGTACCACTGGATCCTGCCTACTCACAAAGTGGGGGGTAGTAACCCCTGGCACATAATAGCCATTCTCCACCCTTCCTGTCTGCAAGACAGGGCTAGACTGCCACTGGTTCTCCAACCTAGGGTCTACAACCTCAGGCGAACCAGGAGTCTCAGGGAAGGCTCTCCTCCCCCTACCTCTTCTTCTAGGGTTCCTCCTCCTCCTGCGAGGGGTTCCCTCTAAACAACATTCTCCCAACCTAGGGTTTAACCCCTCAGGTTGCACCGGGGTCAGAGGTGGGCTCTCCCACCCTCTGCACCCCCTTCCAGAGTCCTGCTCCCTCCCAACCGGGGCGGTACCTCTGGAAAAAGAACTGGTCAGGACACTGATTACAGTAGTCCCACCCTTCAGGTCAGGCTTATCCTGAACCTGGCCTTCCAACCTCTGGTCTAAAACCTTTGGTGGAACCAATGCCTGGCACTCCAGGACTTCTGGGGACTCACATACTATCCCCCAATCACTCCTTTCGCTGGACTCCTGTACCCTCCCTACTGGAGCGGTACTGCCAGACTCTAGAACCATAGAAGCTCCGCTTACAGATGCTCCAGGTCCTCTACACACTAGGAGATCTCCCTCAAGTGAACTAACAGGCAAGCCTAGGTTCCCATCCTGGTGTTCCCTAAAGAAACCATCCAGGCTCTGTGACAGGGCTTCGGGCGTCTGGGGACTCTCGGTCACACACTCACTCCTGCTCCACTGAGACAGGCAGTCAGCCCCTACACCCTCCTCACTAACCTGGGACCTCAGCTGGGCTACTCTCACCCTCCTCCACCACACTGGGCTGGAAGACACCTGACCCACTATTGTTGGAATCACTCACTAGTGACTCTAAAGAACCTCTCGCACTGTCCCAGCGCTCTGCTTCTTCTGCAAGGTCCCATGGACAAAAACATTTCAACTCCAGCAGGTGCTGGCGCAACTCTGGACACACAACACTGAGCAACTGCTCTTTGAGGAACATATTCACCACACCGTCCACCTCATTGTCCGAGTTAGCCGTCAGCCAATCCCACATTGCATCAGAACAGTCATCCACAAAATACGCCCACCTCTGGTGAGGTGGTTTCCTAAGGTTCCTGAATTTCACCCTGTTCTCCTCTTCTAGGGAAACAGGTACCAGACTCGGGGAACTGGGAGTGGGACTGTCTACACTAACACTTAAATAGCTGCCACCACTGGATTCAACCCTCCCTGGGGAATCCAGAAAATCAAAATTGCACTCAGGGGATAACCTACCCTCTAGTGTTACCTTCTCCCTGAACAAGGCCCTTTCAGCCTCTAGCTTGGCGTGCTCCAACCTGAGCTGTTCCATCGCTAGCTGATGCTCCCACTCTTCCTTCCTATCCAACCACTCTTCTGGGGACAGGGAAAGGGATGGGGCGCTGATACTGACACTGGACCCAGCAAGGGACTCCCTATCTATGGGGTCCTCACTATCTGCTGATATCCATCCACTGTCATCATCATACAACTCACATTCTTCAGGGCTCTCCACAGACTCACCACCCTCATGGCGTGCGGCCCGGGCCCTATCTCTCTCACTGTGCTCAAGATCCCACTGACCCTTTTGCCATAGGATCAGGCTGTCCCTAAGCTGGGACTGAGTATCCAACTCACTCACCTCCATGCCTCCCTCTTCACAGAATCTGACCAGCTCTGACCTACTGTACCTAAAAAGACAACAGAGATCAAAAACAGGCTCCATTTTGGCGGACGTTCTCAAGAAGAGTTTGACACAGGGAACCTGGGGGTCTGAGCTTACACAGGAGTATACAATTACAAAAATCAGCAAGATTCCTATCTCATAGAACTTGCACTCCACTGTCCAGTGTAACACACCACTCATTCACACACACCCTCCCCTCGGACCGGTAAGGCAGTTTCTACCACCCCTGACTTCTCAACCTGACCATAAAGACACAGGTACCAAACTCTGGGAGCAGAGCGGGGAACAAATGAACTGGACACAAATACAAAATGACACCTTTCAGGAGAAGCAATACTGATCTTCCCTAAAAAACAATAATCCCCAAAATGTGGTTATCTAAAATTGCAGAGTTTTGTAGTGTGGCCTGTCGCCACTGTGGTACAACGCAAACGCAAGTCCAATCCGCACCGCTTGCCACCAATGTTAGAAACGGGACCCCCGGCCGGCCAACGCTCACGCCAAGGTCAGTCAGGGATCGCCATTTCTAAGTCAGGGCAAGGGAGTCACACACCAAGATAACCCCTGCTCACCCTCTAGGTAACGTGACGCGAGCAGCAAGGCTAATCTCAGAGGCGATGTGTAAAGCGTTTGCGCGCGCACCCCAGCGACAACACCCTAGGCCCACCACAAAGGAAACTCCACACAAGGTTATATCAAAAATAGCCTTTGTATTATAATAATAAAAACACATTAGATAACACACACACTTTACAATGTGCCAACAGGCACGGGCAAGATTTACAAGGGATTATGTACAGGACAGGGCCACCTGGACCACTGTCAGGGGTATGCACTTTTTAGAAATAGCACTTGTAGGTATAACACTTAGCACATAAACATATAATGACTGTAACACAGAAATAGTAAATGTAGCATACAACCAGTAACTACTGGTAAAGGGAAAATACCTCCTACGCCACCCTAAACACTGTAGGGAAATCACGCAGGGAACGAGGACCTTATCATCAGGACCTATGGAAGGAAAACCTATCACCTAAGCAAGTCACATTTAGCAAAGGGAAGGAAACCTAAAATAATCACCTAAGCAAATCAAATCAAATCAAAAAAGCTTTATTCGATTTTGTCAAGAAAATCATAAAAGCATACAAGTACAATTTATGCACACGAATTAAAAAAACAATTTTTTAAAAACTCACTTGAGCAAAGTTACGAAATAGTTAAAACATTTCTCTAAGATTTAAAATCTACAAGCAATCATTGGACAAAGGGCCACGTATTCCACTGGTCATTATTGACGTGTACTACTTAACACATTGAATTTCTAAATTTCATCACTGAATTCAAAAAGCAAGAAACAGCAAAGATAACATCAACATCTTCTAAAAGCAATAATTTCAAATATGCAGATTTACATGTTCTTATCCCCCAGCGCTTAAGTAGGGGTAGGAGGAATAATTTCCTGGGGCTAGTATACAGATTACAAAAGAACATGATGTGAATATTGCTTTGTGTTGAATGATCGTCACATGGACATATTAATTTCAGCGAAGTCCAATCATTCTGTTTCGGTAGAGTGACCATGCGGAAGAAAATCCCTAGGCGCAGCCTAGCCAGAAGCATGCGAGGATAGGGTGCTATTTCGATCCCAAGATAAGATTGTAAGCCTTCAGTAGGGGTAATTTGCTGATAACTTAGGATTGTACCAAGTTTCTCTATGTCCCATCTTGCACTTTCCAGGTGTGTAATTAGTGATTTTTTAAGGGCCGGCCTAGTCATGCTTTGTAAAGTCTCTGGGTCATCGTAAAATTCAGGGTGTCCAATGTTAGAAAACATCGTTTGTACATGTCGCAGCCATTTGACTTTTGCTGCACCATCAAGAACCATGCAGTCTTTAATGAGGTTTCTATTCACTTTACACTCCTCTGTAGTCCAAATCTTGTGCCAAAGCAAACAGGGTGATATTTTTATGATGTCACTAAGGTATTTAACACCAGTCTCAATGAGAGTCATAAAAGTAGACGTAGTTTTTGACACGCCCAGTAGGTGACAAATGAAAATGTTCTCACAAGTTTGTAAAGAGGACACATTCTCATAGCCCCAGAGACCTGCGCCATATGTAGCCGTGGCTATGCACTTTGCCCGGTAGATCTGTATCATTTCTCGAATGGGTTTACCCCCAATTTTGCCTGCAAAGGTTCGTAGGGCACCTATGGCACGACTGAAAGCGAGTTTCCTGGCTGACACTGCATGTTTCCACCTTCCCCGCCTATCAAACACAATGCCCAGGTAGCAAAATGTGTCTGTTATGGCAATCTTTTGCTGGTCCAGGAATATTGAGCATGGGGGTCTATTGGTCTTTTGGGAGCAGGACATGGAGAAAGTTTTCGAAATGTTCACCTTCAAGTTTCTTTTACCCATATAAGATGAGAATTCGTTTACTGCTCTCTGCAAGCCTACTTTTGTCCTTGACATAATTGCCGCGTCATCGGCGTATTAAAGAATGGGTATGGGCCTACCATTGACAGCCGGATAATCGCTTGACAGAGTTAATAAACTCTCAGCAATAGAATTTATATAAAATGTAAAAAGCAAGGGCGCAAGTATGCAGCCTTGCCTCACTCCTCTATTTATGGCAAATTTTTGTGAACATTCCCCCTGAGTCCCAAACCTTACTCTAGCCCCTGCGTCTCTATATAATTCCTTAATGAATGTGAGAATAGTTGAATCCACCCCAATGTCCTCCAACGTCGACCAGAGCAGCACGTGGTCCACGCAATCGAATGCGGAGCTGAGGTCGACAAAGGTTACAAATAGGTCCCCTTTTTTAGCCTGCGTGTACTTAGAGACTAATAGGGACAAGTTTAGACATTGCTCAAGTGTCCCTAGTCCCTTTCGGAACCCATATTGGAACTCCGAGATAACCTTTTTCTCTTCTTCCCAATGTTGTATTTTCTTGAGAAGTATCCTTCCTGCGATTTTCATAAGTCCGTCCAATAGCGATATTGGACGGTAACAAGCAGGGTCGTCCCTATTCCCTTTTTTAAATATGGGGACTACAATCGCGTCCGACCAGGTGGTAATAAACCCGCATTTATTTCCCATATTCAATACGTTTGTAAGAAAAGGAACCCAAAAATGCGGCTCTGATTTATAAACATCCACTGGGGTGTAATCAGGGCCGGGGGCTTTGCCTGAGGCACTTTCCCTAAGGGCATCTTCAACTTCTAAGGTAGTAAATACCAGTTCAATCGGGTAAGGGGGTGCTGGGGAGACAGTTAGCTGATTATCCTGTGTTATACTATCTGCCGATGAAACCGCCCTACATGGGTTCGGGGCGTTCCCCTGGGTATTATTAGAATAAAGGTTACCGTAATGTTCTGCCCAGAGCTCACCCGTTATAGCTACTTCCACGGAGTTATCTCTATCTCTTAAATTATAGACAGATCTTATAACTTTCCAAAAGGCATTGCTATCCTTGTTCCTAGCGGCTTCCCCCAAAGCTTCCCAGGCCTCCTTCTTCAGTGTCGCCCTCCGCTGTTTGATAGCCAGCTTATATTCTTGTCTCGCCTGACGGATTTGGACCGTATTTTTTGGATCAGCGGACAGAGCTTTCTTAAAATTTTTCAATGTAGATGTACATCTAGAGTCAAACCACCCACGGGTATGCCTCCCATTATCCTTATAGTTCCTAGTAAGTGCATTTTTTATGTGACGCTGTATGTTAGAAAAAGCAGCCATAATGCTCTTTGGATCAGTATCTTCCTCTAAGCAGGCAAGAATGTCCGTGGGACAAGAGGATAGGAGGTTTTGAAAGAAGGATGTTGGGTTCATTTTCTCCCATTTAATTACATACCCGTTAGTCTTAGTTAGGGTAACCTCATATGGGTATGAAACCCTGCTAGGTTCGTTTGCTTTGTCCCCCAGCAGTTTTACCCCGAAGGTGATGGGGTAATGATCGCTCATAGGGTCATCCCCAATTTCCCAGTAGGTTATAAAATCAGGATGAGTTGGTGATATCAACGCAAAATCAATTGTGGTTTTACAACCTCTTCCATTATACGTTGGGGCAAAGGGAACCGGGGGGGAGCTTGCCTGGTTGATAAAAGTGAGGTCAAAGGTAAATATAACGTTGTTAAGGAATGACCCCATGTTGGTGTGGGAGAAGTGCAAGGGACCATCCTCCCCAAGATCTGAGAGGCCGCACAAACCTAGCTCACAAGACGGGCAGATGGTACAATTGAAGTCACCCACCCACAACATTACATGATCCCCTGTACCTTGTTCTCTCAGTTTGTGGATATGATGCATCATAATGTTCATATTTGATTCCACTTCACTAATTGGCAAGTTATTATAGAAGTTTACAAGAACCACCATTTGCGAAGTGCCCCATTTAAATGATATAATTTGGAAATACTGACTGGAGTGGAAATTGCAAACTTTTACATCCCCTACATTCGAGATGTATGTGCACAAGCCCCCTTTGTTGCGACCCTGGGCTGATGGCACAGCAGGAGAGTGAAAGGTTCGATAGCCCAACAAGTGGGCTTCCTCTGTAAGCCAAGTTTCTTGAAGACACAGGATGCCATACTTCTGCACAATCTCCAGCCAAGGTTTGTGGGTGATTTTACTACCAAGGCCTGCTACATTCCAGGAAAGAAGAGAGTGCATTGGGTTTCTATGTCCCTGTGGATGAGGCCCTCCATTCCCCTTTATGCCTGTCAGATCTTGCGAGTGTGCGGGCTCTACCTGTCGTGTAACCTGGGCAGTGAGATTGTGCTGTTCAGGGGGGTTTAAGTCTAGCCCAATGTGACCTGGAACTTGGGATCTAGGCATTGATTTTTCACTCGATTCAGTCTCCATTGGGGGATTATGGGCATTGGTAAGGATTAGAGCAACACTCGTTCCCAGTCAATCCACCTGATCCAGACACTCAAACCTGTTCATAGTGGGCGCTCCTTCCCACCAGTTGTTAATGGGTTGCCAACCATCCCCATGTCCTTTCCATCTGCGATTGTGAACTATTGACCAAGCCCCAGGTGGCTCGACAATCTGTTTTGGAGGATAGAAAAAAGTAAGGGGTCTGATGACAATGGATTGATCAATATCACCCGAACCCCATGAACTGATATATTGGGCTGTGTGGGGGTCTGCAAATGAAACCACTATGCAGTCGCCAGGGATGGATTTATGTGTAGGACCCACCCATGGCACTCTCCTAACCATTAGAACCCTACTCCTAAGAGCGTTAGGAAGCTGCCTATTGACATTAAGCCAGTGAATCACCTTATTCTTTAGGGACCACTGGGTCTCCATGGAATGTGGGTCAAGTGCTGGTACACCAGCCAGTACAACGACATATGGTCCGGCGTCAGGGGGGAGATCAATATAACCCCCACGAAAGTTCTGGCGACCATGGTGCTGATTGGCTATGCGTGCAGTAGGAGGCATGTTAATCTTATTGGGCTTGTGGGCAACCTTAGGGACTGGTTTGGGTAAAGTCACGTTCTCAGGGCCTTTTGTCCCTGGTATTGAGAGTTTTGGTATGAAGGGATCTAGAACATTTGGCTTAGACCGGGGTTTGGGTATTGGGGTAGGTTTAGGTAGGGGTGGAGGCAAGACAAGGGGCACCATTGCAGGGGCAGGGGAACTAACGTTAGTCACTGGAGCCGGATGGATACCATCATCACCATCCTGGGGAGTACCTTCAGTAATAGGAGGAAAACTTGCTTCCAGTTGCTTTAGGCTAAAAGTGGCCAGGGAGACTAAGGTCTTATCCATCTCTAAGAGATTGTTCTCGATACGTGAAAGTCTGAGTTCCAAAGGCGACAGTAACTGTTTTAATGTGACCCAAACTGTTTTAAGAAAATCTTCGTCATCACTCCCCTTGTCTCTGTCCCTCCCTGGCTCACTTTGCCCTCCCTCTATAAGTTTCTCGTCGTGTGTGGAAAAAGGCCCTAAAGTAGGGTCAGGGACTACGTTAAGATTGCTGTGTTCTTTCCCCCCCCCTATTAGGTGGCTATCCAAATTTGGCGCTTCTCTGATCTCCCCCGTGGTGGGTAATGTTCGCCTTTTATTAAAGAACTGCAACCTTGCGATTTTAGCTTTCTTGCGAGCGTAGGCAGACCTCGCGTAGCTTTTCTTTTTTAGAATTGGCCCATCTTTATTTTTATTTTTATTTTTCGCTGAGGGGGGAGGAGGGTTGGGTTTGTCCGGTAAAATAATGGCAGTGGGCACGAATCCCTCGGGAGTTTTAGGGGGCACAGCAGTTGGAATGGGTATAGGCTCCATTAGGAGAGAAAGGGGAACATGGTGAACATCAGCATGAATTAACAGTGAGGGTGGGCAAGAAGCATGTTGTGGTGATACAGCAGACGCAATTTTCCCCAGAGAAGATTTTTTGGAATGGGCAAAGGTCTGTGAAAGCCTACGTGCAGCGTCAAGCTCTAATGACACCCTCTTCTGCATTTTAGTGATTTCAACGTCAATTGCCAAGTTAGTCTTCACAATAAAATCATCCAATGTCCCGCTGGGCTTACTCAGCCCCATGGCAGTTTTACTGCGACTACCCCGTGTGTTCATAATAAGTATGAATCACAGTACCAACAATGTACTTAATGATGACAGTAGGCAGGCCAGCAAACACGAACCAAGGAGAGTGGGCCAGGCCAGTCCTCTTTGTCCTCGAACGGCCTCAAATGGCCCGCTCTTTGCCCGGTCTTTGCCCCGGGCTGCGTCCCGCGCTGCGGGAGTATCAATCCTAAATATAGTGGACGTAGAGGGCGGTGGGCGGGCCAACAGGGAGAGCGGACCGGAAGCTCTCAGCCGGTCACGCATGGACTCCTGGGCAATGGAGTCCCTGCAACGCTCGCAGCCCTGCTGCAACCGCTTACCCACGTCCTGCGCAGTTCCTCCTCCCTGCAGCAGCCAGAATCCAGCCCCACACACAGGCGGCGAGGTTACTTAGGGCAGGGTGAAGTGTCCGTGAAGAAAGCGCCTCCAGATAAAAGCGCTGTAAAAACAATTTGGTATCCCAAGGAAGGAGTGGGTTCAGGGGTTTAAGGAGCCTCCAGCGGGCGGTGGGCGGGCCAACAGGGAGAGCGGACCGGAAGCTCTCAGCCGGTCACGCAGGGACTCCTGGGCAATGGAGTCCCTGCAACGCTCGCAGCCCTGCTGCAACCGCTTACCCACGTCCTGCGCAGTTCCTCCTCCCTGCAGCAGCCAGAATCCAGCCCCACACACAGGTGGCAAGGTTACTTAGGGCAAGGTGAAGTGTCCGTGAAGAAAGCGCCTCCAGATAAAAGCGCTGTAAAAACAATTTGGTACCCCCCTAAGCAAGTCACATTTAGCAAAGGCAATACAACATCAACATTCCTCTAAGCAGGTCACTTTTAGCAAAGGGAAATAAACCATAAACAATTACCTAAGCAGGTCACTTTTAGCAAAGGGGAATAGAACATAAAGAATCACCTAAGCAGGTCACTTTTAGCAAAGGTAATAACATAAACAATCCTCTAAGCAGGTCACTTTTAGCAAAGGGGATAAAACATAAACAATTACCTAAGCAGGTCACTTTTAGCAAAGGTAAAAACAAACATTTGCACATGAAACATTAAAACACATTCAGAGGTGCAGGTAGAACATTTGCGCAGAAATCACATAAGCAGTAACTCATAAATTGTGCAGGGTGCTTGTAGCACAACACTAGAATTGTCCCCCAGGCCAACTGGCCTCGCAAGGGCTGGAATGCCCTGAGTCTCAATGTCAGGGAAGCTGCGCAGGCAGCACAGCACACAAGCCTAAACGTAGCAACTGTCCACTAAGTGCTGGACAGTTGTGGATCACAAATGGGCACACGTTGGAGCCTCGTGGGCTCAAGAACACAGGTGGGGGAACACAGCGTGGGAGCCACGGGGCTCTGACCAACTGACTGCCTGTGTCCCCCAAGAGCCTCTCTCTGGGCTCTAAATCAATTATGCTGGCACTAAAGAGCTTCAGCGCTCTTAAACAATTAAAATGTCCCTAGAGCCTCTCTCAGGGCTCTAAATAAACATGTGGGCGGGAGCCTCGCTGGCTCCAAGACCAACTGGCACCCCAGAGCCTCGGGGCTCTGCAATGACTAATGCCCCTCGCGTTGGAGTCCCTCGTGGACTCGGGGCAACTACGCACGTTGGAGCGGCCCGCTGCCTTTCGGGGCCGCTCTGTCACCTTCTCAATGCCTGGAGCCTCTCAGGGCTCCAAGAAACAACTGGGGCGTCGGGGGAGTCTCCCACTGGGACTCGGAACAAATGCCCGGGTCGTTGGAGTCCCTCACGGGGGACTCAGAATCAAGGAAGGCCCCACGGGCCTCTCAGCGCTAACGGGGGGGGGGCGGGCACCGGCAATGTGCCCCGACGTCCCCCCTCTCCTGGGCATGCACTCACCGGTCTCGTCAGGCCTGGAGGCAGTCTCCGCTGGACTTGGGGCTCTACGCTCCTCACGGGAGCTCCGCGAGCGCCGGCAGCCTTCCTCCTTCTCTCTCCAGTCAGGTCCCGGGCCGGCAGCCAATCAGAGCGCGGCCCGGGGAGTGATGTCACGGGATGTCCCGCAGTTCCGCCCCCGGCCTGCCTGGCTTCCTGGTCGCGGGCCGGGCGGCGGCGATGAACACGGGCAATGCCGGGTGGCACCGGCTCTTAATTTTTCAAATAAAACGGGGCAATGCCAGGTGGGCACCGGCCTCTAATTAACATATAAAGCGAGGTGGGCACTCGCTCGCCAAAAATCGGCAAATCTGATCTAATGCCGGGTGGGCACCGGCGATGTAAATAAAACGCACCCAGCGCCGAAGGTCAAGAAGGAGCGCCCTCCAGCGCTAGAAGGCAAAGCAAAGCGCTAGTGAGCGCTGGGGCAGAAATAAAGCGCTGCCAGCGCTATAAGGCAAATACAAAGCGCTTCCAGGCGCTCTGGCAAAGTACAGCTCCAGCAAGGGTCTGGAGGCAGGCAGGGGGGCAAGGCAGGGCCAGAGCCAGCACACTGGGTCTCCAGGCAGGGAGACAAGCCAAGTGGCGGTCCTCCTGGCCCCAGCAGCAGCAACAGCCCCCTCTGGCAAGGATCCAAAAGTAGAACAGAGAACAAATTGTAAGGGGACACAGCCCCTTCTTATACTGTGAAATCCTTTGTTTCAGGGTGCAGGGTGGGGGGAAACCAGTTGCAGCTGGCTTGGGAGTACCCTTGATGGCCCAACCACCCCTTTCATTCACTGGGGAGGCTTGGGTCGTTAGACAAACCACAGGGGGGCGGAGCCAGCATTGTGTGGGGAAAACCCCAGCCCATCAAGGACCCAGGTGCACTCCTCCCACACATCACTCATGCTGATCTCACACTCACCACCGGGCAGACCCATCCAGACTTCCTGGAGCCTGGCATGCCAGCCAGCTCCAGCCAATCACGCTCCAGCACCCTCACTGCACACATACATCAATGTCCAGAAGTAGCACTTCCCTTCTAGACACATACATGCCGCATACACCATCTCGCAGCACTCACTCTCACGAGTTCATACATATCAAACTCGAGCCTGCACTCCCCACACATCAGGAACTAACATGGACACACACATTCCCCATGCATTCCTATGGGAGGGCAGGCCTGCCATACTACACGCACGCACTTTCACTCTGGGACACAGGGAAAAAGTGCGCAGAGACCCAAAAATCACTAACACTGGGTCACAAATAAAAGCAAAAAGATTAGGGGTGAACCTGCCCTAAGGCCCAAGTCCAACACATACGTATGATTCTCATGTGAAATGTCGAAATTACACATCATGTAAATATGGAAAACACATTATATCTAATTTGCTACTTTACAGATATATATATATATATATATATATATATATATATATATATATATATATATATTCACTGAAAAAACCATAGGTTATAGACCATATATAGTTAGGAATTAGCATTTAAAAAACCTTATTTTACTCACACAAAACCATTGAAATTCCATATATAGTTAGTTGCACTAACTATATATCGCGCACCCGCAATCCACTGCTGATGATGTCACATATTACATCATTCATGACATGGTCAGTGACATCACTGATGACATCACTGATGACATCTCAAATGACATCACTGATGACATCACTGATAACAACATCCAGTGATTTTATGTTTCTGTAAAGTTTAAATATGTCTTACATATTGAAGAATGAGTGGATGTATAAGTGTCTGGACGAAGGATTTAGTAGGTGCATGACTGACTGTATGAGTGAGTGATTAAATGTGTCTCACTGAGTGCATGGGTTAGTGACTAAACTGTCTTAATTTGTGCATCATTATGTCTGTTGTTCTGTAAACTGCTGCATGTGTTGATCAGTAGCTATATGAGTAACTATATGGGTTATTGATTGATTGTCCAAGTATTTGTATGGGAGACTGAGTGTGTGTGTGTGGCTGGCTGGGAGGTGTGTGACTCTGTGCAGATCAATGTGTACTTATATCAATGATTGTATAACAAGGTAAGTATGTGTTAGTATATGTTTGAAAATATAAGGTGCTCTATGTTTAACTGTATAGACAAGAAAATGGAAGTGTGATTGATTCTTTACAGGACTGACTAGGTGTGTGAGTAACTCCATGGATGAGTGGCAGAGTGTGAGTGTCTGTATAGGTGTATGAGTGCATATGATAGTGTTGTAAAGATGAGTGATTGTATGTATGAATGATTGTATGGGTGAATGAGTGAATGTGTGTGTAGACGTAGGAATCAGTGAGTACATATGTAGTAACTAGTATTGGTGTGTCAATGGTTTCAAAAATTATACTCTGTATTTAACACTGGGTGAAACAGAGGTTATATTAAAATATGAGGAGATGCATTGTATTGTCACATGAATGATATCATCAGTGATGTGGTCATTGATGTCAAATGAGATGTCATCAGTGATGTCATCAGTGATGTCATTTGAGATGTCATCAGTGATGTCACTGACCATGTCATGAATGATGTAATATGTGACATCATCAGCAGTGGATTGCGGGTGCGCAATATATAGTTAGTGCAACTAACTATATATGGAATTTCAATGGTTTTGTGTGAGTAAAATAAGGTTTTTTAAATGCTAATTCCTAACTATATATGGTCTATAACCTATGGTTTTTTCAGTGAATTTTCAAGGTTTTGTAAATGCTAATTCCTAACTATATATGATCTATAACCTATGGTTTTTTCAGTGAGTTTCAATGGTTTTTTAATAGCAAATATCATAAGCTGTCGAATGTCAAGTACGTGGTAAGTGAAAACATTTTCATGTTTATGCACACTGATCTGCTTTGAATGGTGCCCCCCCCCTCATTTCTATTAGGAGTACTCTCTCTTTGCACATAGTGAAGGGTAGTTAACGCAGGCCTTTGCCCCCGTTGTAATACGTCGTGCATGCTTCTCTCTCCATTTGATTGATTGTTATCCAAGTATTTACTGTTTTAGAATTGGTTCTCTTTGGTTCATTCTCTATTTACAAACAAACACAGAGTCGCAATACTCTGTTTAGTCTTTGCAGATAACGAAAAATCGTGTAAAAAAAAAAAGAAAAGGAATCGAGCAAAATCAGTAGGCCACTAACGGGATCTCTTTTTGACCTCGCTAAAATAGAAACATTAGGAACAACCCCTCATGACAAATACAAAACTAGTGAAATGAACTGAACTCCACACAATGATGGCTGCAAAACAGCTCGGCTCCGCCACCCACCCCGCCCAAAATAACGATAAAGAGCGGCTGCCATGATTGGTTGCGGAATGGCCACGACGGCGCTACGAAATGGTACTGCTCTCATGCTAACCCCAGCTTCAGTCTGAAACATCCAGAAACACTGTAGACTACCAATTCGATCAGTTCCGGTAGCGCCCCAATGTAACCCGGTAGAGAAGAACTAGCCCTCCCCTCTTTGACTGATGGTTCTTGTTGCCTGTCCCTTCTGTTGTCATTTAACAGAACTATTTAGCCTACTGAAAGGGGTTGTGTTCCGACCGCTGGTTGGTGGAGACATTTTGACTATATTCTGGACCTGCGTTGTCGCGTAATGCGTCATATGACGCGCCGCGTTAGCGCATCCGGAAGTCATCCGGGGCGCGCAGCGCGTAACGTAAGCATAACAAGTCATGTGACTTGTTAATAAAACTTTTCATTGGTTCATTTTACTTTTCTTATTCTAATGATGAAAGGCTTGGTCATATGACCTAAAAATTACGCTTTTTATTACTTCCGAACATTATTTTTTCTTAAATATATGTTATAATGTTCCAGGCTAATGTACTTTCCCGGAAAATTTACAACTGTCCTGCAAGTAAAATATATTCTTTTTTCGAGAAAAAGAGCGTTTCTTCGTCCCATGACGGAGCCGTTGAGCAAAAGAGGGTCGACCTGCTGTCTTAGTCGCCGATACGCCTGAATATGAGATTCTTATCGATCACTTTATGTTGCAGGAATAGAAAACACAACAGCCCTTGACCATTTATCTTTACTGCGTTCCTTCGTATTATACCTTTTACCCTTCATGTAATTGGTCTGCTTTATTTCACTTGCCTTTTAATGATTCTAAAACAGTGACTATTATTAAAAACTTTACCAATGTATATACTACTACCATGTTTTCTTTTAAAAACCTTTATTGTGAAAATTTCATTATACAAATACGAGCCTATAACCACGTGGGCCGGCCACGGAGCAAACTGTAATCGTATATGATGAGTAGACATTTACACTGTAGAGGAACGTAACGGGCGGGCCATTAGGTTGCAAGAACTAAGGTGTCTAACAGTTACGGAATCGGTGGACGTACATTTTATAATTAAAATACGACAGGGCCAGTTACAATAAAATTATCTAGATATACATTTGCGGGCAAGTACCATGGGTGACGTTAATTCGAACTTTCAATAGTACAGTAATCAATAACACATCAGAACTTAATATCAATAGGGATGTCGAAATATTCAATCAATTCTCGTCCCCGCCCGCCATGTGCTTCAAAACTGCATACGTATCTCGTGATTTCAAGGTTCTGCAACCAGTACACAACAAGGAGTTACGAGTCCCATTTATTCCGGCGCCATTTTGGGCGAGGACGGGCAGGTCCAGGATATAGTCAAAATGTCTCTACCAACCATCGACTATGATGATGTTCATATGCTGTATTTATTAGAGTAACACTCATCTGTCCACATGAAATTAATTTGCCACAATCTAAACATGTCATTTTAATCTTTCCAAAGTTCTTCTAAATATTTGGGACCGTTTCCCTTGCCTCTGATGCTGTCAGTGCCACTTCTTTGATGAATGTACTAGCAGGTCAGGGGTTCTCCTCCAAATCTCTCTTTTATGCAGCACTATAATTAATTGGTGCCACCTCTCCATATGACGATGCATGGTATAGTTACCATAACTATATTTTTTTTCGGTTCCTCTGGAGAGTTCATCGTGGCAGATGAAGCGTGTAACGTACCGGGCATTTACCTTTTTTTGCATGTACAGGAAAGGAAAAAAAAATCGAGCGTCCGAGTTCTAAGGTGTCCCAGGGCCATTTTAGTGGACCAGGCCCAAATCCAAAGAACAGGCCGCCATTTTGAGAGTCCTGTTGCAGCCGCCTGTCGCTGTAGCATCAAGAGCAGCCGAAACTCAGCTGAATGGCAACTGAAATGGTAAAGGGGCGCCCCACTACAGCAGACGAGCCTCCACCTAGGAAGGCCCGTTCACGCCGCCTCCCCCCCCCCCTTCGGGCACCCCACGCCGTTATTCGGAGCAGTATTGTAGGATGGCCACACCAGTGCGGCAACTTGCTAGACATCACCTCGGTGGTAACCGAATCTCAACGCCTTGTGGTGTCTTCTATTCAGAAAACATTGTTATGCTGCCTTCGACCTATTCGCCGCAAGTGCGCACACAACTCAACTGCATAGCTTGCTAGACACCACCTCGGTGCCATCCGGATCTTGGAATCTCAGCGCCTTTTGGTGTCTTCTCTTCAGAAAATATTGTTGCGCTGCCTTTGGCCCCATTCGCACATCGGTCCGCTACTGACGCCATCTCACAGGCTAATGGGGCGCCCCACGCCGAGTTTCAGCATTGTAGGATGACCACACCAGTACAGCAACTTGCTAGACATCACCTCGGTGCCATCCGGATCTCGGCGCCCCACTGCAGATGAAGTGCCTCTCAACTATGAAACCACCACGGTGACATCCGGATCTTGGCGCGTTGTGCTGCCTTCCGCCTATTCGCACATCGGTCCGCTACTGACGCCATCTCACAGGCTAATGGGGCGCCCCACGCCGAGTTTCAGCATTGTAGGATGACCACACCAGTACAGCAACTTGCTAGACATCACCTCGGTGCCATCCGGATCTCGGCGCCCCACTGCAGATGAAGTGCCTCTCAACTATGAAACCACCACGGTGACATCCGGATCTTGGCGCGTTGTGCTGCCTTCGGCCTATTCGCACATCGGTCCGCTACTGACGCCATCTCACAGGCTAATGGGGCGCCCCACGCCGAGTTTCAGCATTGTAGGATGACCACACCAGTACAGCAACTTGCTAGACATCACCTCGGTGCCATCCGGATCTCGGCGCCCCACTGCAGATGAAGTGCCTCTCAACTATGAAACCACCACGGTGACATCCGGATCTTGGCGCGTTGTGCTGCCTTCGGCCTATTCGCACATCGGTCCGCTACTGACGCCATCTCACAGACTAATGGGGCGCCCCACGCCGAGTTTCAGCATTGTAGGATGACCACACCAGTGCACCTTACTAGACACCACCTCGGTGCCATCCGGATCTTGGCATCTCAGCGCCTTGTGGTGTCTTCTATTCAGAAAATATTCTTGCGCTACCTTTGCCCCATTCACACATCGGTCCACTACTGACGCCATCTCACAGGCTAATAGGGCGCCCCACGCCGAGTTTCAGCATTGTAGGATGACCACACCAGTACAGCAACTTGCTAGACATCACCTCGGTGCCATCCGGATCTTGGCATCTCAACGCCTAGTGGTATCTTCCATACAGAAAATATTGTTGCGCTGCCTTTGGCCCCATTCGCACATCGGTCCGCTACTGACGCCATCTCACAGGCTAATGGGGCGCCCCACGCCGAGTTTCAGCATTGTAGGATGACCACACCAGTACAGCAACTTGCTAGACATCACCTCGGTGCCATCCGGATCTCGGCGCCCCACTGCAGATGAAGTGCCTCTCAACTATGAAACCACCACGGTGACATCCGGATCTTGGCGCGTTGTGCTGCCTTCCGCCTATTCGCACATCGGTCCGCTACTGACGCCATCTCACAGGCTAATGGGGCGCCCCACGCCGAGTTTCAGCATTGTAGGATGACCACACCAGTACAGCAACTTGCTAGACATCACCTCGGTGCCATCCGGATCTCGGCGCCCCACTGCAGATGAAGTGCCTCTCAACTATGAAACCACCACGGTGACATCCGGATCTTGGCGCGTTGTGCTGCCTTCGGCCTATTCGCACATCGGTCCGCTACTGACGCCATCTCACAGGCTAATAGGGCGCCCCACGCCGAGTTTCAGCATTGTAGGATGACCACACCAGTACAGCAACTTGCTAGACATCACCTCGGTGCCATCCGGATCTTGGCATCTCAACGCCTAGTGGTATCTTCCATACAGAAAATATTGTTGCGCTGCCTTTGGCCCCATTCGCACATCGGTCCGCAACTGACACCATCTCACAGGCCAACAGGGCGCCCCACGCCGACTTTTACCATTGTAGGATGGCCACACCAGTACAGCAACTTGCTAGACATCACCTCGGTGCCATCCGGATCTTGGCATCTCAGCGCCTTGTGGTGTCAGTCAGAAAATATTGTTGCGCTGCCTTTGGCCCCATTCGCACATCAGTCCGCTACTGACACCATCTCACAGGCCAACAGGGCGCCCCACGCCGACTTTTACCATTGTAGGATGGCCACACCAGTGCCACAACTTGCTAGACACCACCTCGGTGCCATCCGGATCTTGGCATCTCAGCGCCTTGTGGTGTCTTCTATTCCGAAAATATTGTTGCGCTGCCTTTGGCCCCATTCGCACATCGGTCCGCTACTGCCGCCATCTCACAGGCCAACTGGGCGCCCCACGCCGACTTTCAACATTGTAGGATGGCCACACCAGTGCGGCAACTTACTAGACACCACCTCGGTGCCATCCGGATCTTGGCGCGTTGTGCTGCCTTCGGCCTATTCGCACATCGGTCCGCTACTGACGCAAACTCACAGGCCAACGGGGCGCCCCACGCCGACTTTCAGCATTGTAGGATGGCCACACCAGTGCTGCAACTTGCTGGACACCACCTCGGTGCCATCCGGATCTTGGCGCGTTGTATTGCCTTCGGCCTATTCGCACATCGGTCTGCTACTGACGCCGCCTCACGTGCCAACGTATTTTTCTCCACATTTTATACCCTATGCTGCATAACAGGTCATGTGACTTGTTTATAAAACTTTTCATTGGTTCATTTTACTTTTGGTTTCCTAATGATGGAAGGCTTGATCATATGACCTAAAAACAACACTTTTCATTGGATGAAAACTTTTTTTTTTCCCAAACGATGAAAGCCCCACCTTGTTTCTGGATGTTTCAGACTGAAGCTGGCGTCAGCATGAGAGCACCACCATCTCGTAGCTCCGTCGTGGTCATTCCGCGAGCAATCATGGCAGCCGCTCCCCACCGGAAGCCTGCAGGAGTCGGTGGCCCCCAAAACTTTTGATGAATCCTCAAGGCGGAGGGGACGCTTTCGAGAATGGGGTCCAAGACCTAGCAGACAAGCGTCCGATTTCCAAGGTGTCCCAGGGCCATTTCAGTGGACCAGGCCCAAAAAGGAAACAGCCTGCCGCCATTTTGAGAGTCCTGTGACAGCCGCCTATCGCTGCACCGCAAGAGTGGGCGCAACTCAGCTGAATTGCGGCTTTTGACACAGTGGACCAAAAACGGACGGAATGGCAACTGAAACGGTAAAGGGGCGCCCCACTACAACAGATGACACTCCACCTGGAGAGGCCCGTTCACGCCGCCTCCCCCGGGGCGCCCCACGCCGTTATTCGGAGCAGCATTGTAGGATACCAAAACCAGTGCGGCAACTTACTGGACATCACCTTGGTGCCATCGTTCTGCTGCCTTGGAACTATTCGCACAACAGTTTGCTACTGATGACCCACCCCCCGCGACGCCCCACGCCGGAAATCTGGACGTTGTGCTGCGTTGGGACTATTCGCACAGCCGACCGCTACTTCGTTGTTTTTCCCTAAAAATGTTTATATGTTATTACTATTTTTGTTTTCTTGTATATATTTATAAGTTATTAAAGTTTTATAATCTTACTACTTTGTCGGAGTGCTATATATTTTTAATGTGACACATAATTGTAAAAACTTTGATGTACAAAGAGTCATCCCTGGAATCTTCCGCTTCAGGCTCGGTCCCCTCCCCAATCACAATACAGGATGGTTTTCAGATAATAGGAACGCGTCTGCTGTGACGGATCTCATCGAGTGTGGGCCTTGATCTACTATAACTCCTTTGAAGAGGGGTTATTCTTTACAGCTGGGGCCATAAACTACATCTGCAGGGCTAGCTGATACCCTAGGACCGGCCTGGACAATCGGACACAGAGGAAAAGGAGTGTCAGAGGGTGCGGTAGTGAATAGGGCGAAAGGGAGGTGTCGGGCGGGCACAGGGTGTGATTCTCAGGGAAGAGCAGCGCAGATGGGGGGAGGTTTATTACCCATGCATAAGACAGAGAGCGGGGGTGACCACTGCCTGGGGGAGATGCTTGCGAGGGTGGGGAGCCATGCTAAGGATCGACAGCGTGCACAGAGTGGGTCTGGTCAAGGCATCTAAAATGGCTGCCGTGCACGACAAAAGTGTGGCATTTGAAAAAAGACAAGATGGCGCAGACAATGTTTTTCAACACTTCCTGATTTCCTTCGAATCGAACGTTAACAGACGTTGGGGCATATTACCAAAGTTAAGCTATATTTATCCCTAACGATGCTTAGCAACGATTTTTTTACCGCTAAGCATCGTCAGAAATTATCGCAGATAAACCTTGCTATTAACAAGGTTTATCGCAAATACGATAAAAAACGACCGCAATGCATTAATATCGCTGAAAACTCAGCGATATTCATGCATTACCGAGCTAATGCTCTTAGCCATGTTATCCACCTCCCATTGGATAACATGGCTAAGAACTGCTCAGGGCAGGTGCTAGCTTTTGGAGATATTCGCGCTTATCTCGAATATTTCCAAAAGTTGATAATAGGAGATAGCGATGTTAGCGACTGTTTCCAGTCGCTAACATCTTGGCATGCCCACTTTGCATGTCATTAGTGATAAATATCACTCACATGCAAAGTGGGGCCCAAGATGGTCGCTATCTCCTACTAGCCGTCGCTAACTGGTGTTAGCAGCAGCTAGGTAATACAGATATAATTTTATCTCCGCGAAGCGGAGCGCTGTTACAGATATATATCTTTTTTTGAACGTTAATTTCTCAAAATCCACTGAAGCACATATATTGAGACCTAGCAAAGGCACATCGAGCTACCAGTCCCTACAATTTTGCCAAGTTTCGTGCAAATCCATTCAGCCGTTCGATTATTATTATTATTTTTTTTTTGCCCCGCGGGGCCCTTTTAAAACCTCCACATCAAACCTAAGAGGTCAAGGAGGATCTACTATGCCCCCTTATGGTCATTTGCCCCTTCGCTTTGGCCTCCTCTTGTCTCTCGATCCTACCGAGAGACAAGATGGCGGCCGCTACGGACTGTTTGCAATGTTTACAGACGCCGGAGAACCAATCAGCTTCGCAAACCTCCGTTACGCGAAGCGGAGCGCTGTTACAGATATATATCTTTTTTTGAACGTTAATTTCTCAAAATCCACTGGAGCACATATATTGAGACCTAGCAAAGGCACATCGGGCTACCAGTCCCTAATATTTTACCAAGTTTCGTGCAAATCCATTCAGCCGTTCGATTATTATTATTATTATTTTTTTTTGCCCCGCGGGACCCTTTTAAAACCTCCACATCAAACCTAGGGGGTCAGCGAGGATCTACTATGCCCCCTTATGGTCATTTGCCCCTTCGCTTTGGCATCCTCTTGTCTCTCGATCCTACCGAGAGACAAGATGGCGGCCGCTACGGACTGTTTGGAATGTTCACAGACGCCGGAGAACCAATCAGCTTCGCTTCACAAAGCTCCGTAACGCGTAAAGTCCGCGAACCGGAGCGCTGCCCGGTCCGCTGTTACAGATATATATCTTTTTTTGAACGTTAATTTCTCAAAATCCACTGAAGCACATATATTGAGACCTAGCAAAGGCACATCGGGCTACCAGTCCCTACAATTTTGCCAAGTTTCGTGCAAATCCATTCAGCCGTTCGGGCTAAAAGTGAGGCCAACCGCCCTATGGAAAACTCAATGTTAAAAACACGTTTTGGGACCCCCCTTTTTTCTCGGCCCCCCCTTGACGAACCCCCCCCAAATTTTTAAGGGCTGCTCAGAAACAAAATGTGCCATTTTCCTGAAAATTTCAGCCAATTCCGTCCACAAACGCCAAAGTTATTAGACATAGAATTTTCAAAAATCCCATAGAGAAAAAATCCTAACTATATATACCTACTGGCGACCGCCAGTAGGTAATATATATATATATATATATATATATATATATATATATATATATATCAAGCTCACTGGGGTAACCACAGATTGAGAGGCACGCAAGCACAAACCAGCCTTTCCCCATTAAAAGCTTTATTCGGGACACGCAGCTTTGCATCTTAGTCCGCGCTGCCACAGCATTCCGCCTGGCGCGTTTCGTGATGAAATCACTTCCTCAGAGGCTCACGGAGCAGTACTGGCCACACCCATTTATCCCTTATACGCCTATTTCCGCATTTCTGGGAGATGTAGTCCACCTTTACAGTCCTGAATCGTTGCTCCTGCTGTGGCACAATCGAAAACCTTGGATGGGCACCAAGATGTTCAGCAGCGTGCAATTCCAGGGTAAGTGCTCCGGACAGAGCTCCTAAGATGTAGCCCCTCGGCCTCCTTCCCTCTACAAGGAGTGGTGCTCTCTCGGCGGCTGGTCTGCCGCTTTTAACATCAAGCTCACTGGGGTAACCACAGATTGAGAGGCACGCAAGCACAAACCAGCCTTTCCCCATTAAAAGCTTTATTCGGGACACGCAGCTTTGCATCTTAGTCCGCGCTGCCACAGCATTCCGCCTGACGCGTTTCGTGATGAAATCACTTCCTCAGAGGCTTACCCTGGAATTGCATGCTGCTGAACATCTTGGTGCCCATCCAGGGTTTTCGATTGTGCCACGGCAGGAGCAACGATTCAGGACTGTAAAGGTGGACTACATCTCCCAGAAATGCGGAAATAGGCGTATAAGGGATTAAATGGGTGTGGCCAGTACTGCTCCGTGAGCCTCTGAGGAAGTGATTTCATCACGAAACGCGTCAGGCGGAATGCTGTGGCAGCGCGGACTAAGATGCAAAGCTGCGTGTTCCGAATAAAGCTTTTAATGGGGAAAGGCTGGTTTGTGCTTGCGTGCCTCTCAATCTGTGGTTACCCCAGTGAGCTTGATGTTAAAAGCGGCAGACCAGCCGCCGAGAGATCACCACTCCTTGTAAAGGGAAGGAGGCCGAGGGGCTACATCTTAGGAGCTCTGTCCGGAGCACTTACCCTGGAATTGCACGCTGCTGAACATCTTGGTGCCCATCCAGGGTTTTCGATTGTGCCACGGCAGGAGCAACGATTCAGGACTGTAAAGGTGGACTACATCTCCCAGAAATGCGGAAATAGGCGTATAAGGGATTATATATATATATTATTCCAAATGAACATGATGTTTGCTATGTGTATTATCCCCACACTTTCATCAGGGCGACATAAATAGCATAGTGTGGGACATAAAGGAAAAAACTTATGAATAGTCCAAAGAATGAAGGACACACAGACGGAAGCTGAAACCAGCTCAACAAAAGATATCAAGAATAAATGTGATAAGTAGATTCCTTGGGCTCCAGGAACATGTTAAAGTTGCAACCTGATACTAGAGGTCGATATCCATATGTAAATAGGCGGATGGCAGGCGGGAGACAGGGCTCTCGCCTAACATCCGAGGAATCCATGCCACGGCTCAGCGTACTTCCATCGTGAATGTCTAGCAACTGGATTAATTTAGACCGATGAGCCTATATACATAAGAATATCAACCTCTAGTATCAGGTTGCAACTTTAACATGTTCCTGGAGCCCTAGGAATCTACTTATCGCATTTATTCTTGATATCTTTTGTTGAGCTGGTTTCAGCTTCCGTCTGTGTGTCCTTCATTTTTTGGACTATTCATAAGTTTTTTTCCTTTGTGTCCCACACTATGTTATTTATGTCCCTCTGATGAAGGTGTAGCCCACATCTGGGTGAGGCACCGAAATGCACGTTGGCGCTGAATTACCTTGTGTGTTTGGTTCTAACTATCACTTCCGAGCAAGAGAACATACAAGAGTCTGTCTTATGTTCATTAATGGAACCCGCTTTGTCCATTTACCTTATTGTTCCATATGCATTTTGAATGTGTTTTATTGATAGTTTTGTCTGAGTATGCTTGTATGGTTGAAATCCTGAATGGATGCTGGTTTGATTATGTGTGTGTGGGACTGAAATTATTTCTACATGTTTGATGTATTTATGTCAATAACTCTTTATAGATGAATTGTGATCAACTTCTTGAATACTAGTTTTTGAAAAATAAATATCTATAAAAAAATCCTTCTGTAAAAATAGTTTTATGTATATTATGGTTGTTAGCCCAATAATGGTATATATCTTGTGACCCCCTCTGGGCTCAGCTTATTATTGTACATAGGCAGGTTGACTTTTCCATAATACATGGTTGTACCAATTTTCACCTAAAGTGAAAGCCAGAATATTTTGTAGAACAATTTCACAATGCTAAAATAAACCTCAAATAACTAGAGATATTTAGAAGTCAAATGTGAAAATGTGTTTGTTCTATACTGAAGTGGATTAGAAATGTATCAAGACCTGTGCATTTTCTTTTGCTGTAGGAGTCATTTGCCAATCCGCCCAAAAATATTGTTCTTAATTTCTTCAACAGCATAGGTCTCTACATAGTACGTGATACATTGATAAGCTACTTCAATGCAGAATCCATATATTTTTTACAATTGAAATATTCTTTAGTTACTTGAAGTATGTATTAGTATGTGTTACCATTGTGAAATGCTCAAACAAAGGAAACAGGCTTTCCCTTATACAAATATTGGTACAACATTTCAGCATTTGCGGACCCGCATTGATTCATATTTTACTTTTGGAGAATTAAATTATTGCAGACTTTGTAAACACACTGTACAAAGGAATTTTTTGTTTATATAATTTTTTATGACATAAATTCACTATTATAAACAGTAAAGTCCAACCATTCAAAGGTGTCAAACAGCTCCTGGACAGAAATAAAAATGGATGAGAGACAAGATCAAATATGATATAGCAGCTATCATGGAGAATTATATAAATGTGACGAAATGGTTTCTGAAAATGTTGCCTACGTGCATGAGCTTATGCTAATGTTGAACCAAAGTTTGAGAGCCTCGAAGCACAGTCACATCGGCGGGAAGGCACATCATGATTGGCTCAGTGGACAAAATGGCTGTACTCCCTCCGACAGCCACTTTTGCCTATTACTCCGTTGACATAATAATAATAACAATAATAATAATGATATCGACATTTGTAGAGAGCGAACGGCTACCTCAAACAGAGGTGTCCCGGCGCTATAGCAAAACAGTGGCAAGCAAGGAAGACAGCTCAGCGTGACATGGGTGAGAAATTCTGACAGATGCTGCGGCAGTTTGATGGTCTTCTGTCTATGCACTCGCCAGCATCTAAAGCCTTGCCAGCATCTAAATGGAGCGGGTGGACCACCTAGTAGTTGGACGGGGAATATGACAGAAAATTTATGGCGAGGACCATTGCCGCCAAGATCTAAATCGGGCACTCTTTGAAGAGCTGTGGGCCCGATTCACAAAAGTAATCTGAGACAAAATCCTTACTTTACGTCTTTTGGTATTTACAAAAGACATTTAGGAGTAGTAAAGTTAGGATTCCTACCTTTACTACTCCTACACTGAGACAAAATCCAAACTTTACGACTTTCAGTATTCACCAAGGGCATTTAGGAGTAACACAGTTAGGAATCCTAATTTTACTACTCCTAAATGCCATGGGGTAGTAACTGGAATGACTCGATCTTATTTTGGGACAGATTCATAGACGACTGCCTTATGGTTTGGACAGGCTCCACTGAAAAACTTCTTGAATTCTTCACACACCTTAACAGTAATGACAAAAACATCAGATTTACGTTCCAGTGCAGTAAGAGGAACATCACATTCATAGATGTTGAACTCTTCATTCTAGATAATAAGATTCAAAACAGACTATTTAGGAAACCAACAGCTTGTGATGCAACCCTTCATGTCTCAAGTGCACATCCAGGTCACCAGATTAATCCTACCCCATACGGCGAATTCACACGTGCCAGGTGCAATTGTACTAAATAATTGGACTTTCAGGATTGTATAGATAGCATGGCCACTAGATTCTCATGCAAAGGGTATGCTACGGGAACTATACATAGGGCCCAAGAGAGAATCTCTAAAATCAGTCGACAAAACACCCTTAAAAACATACCAGAAAAGAGAGAGAACAAAACAGTACATTTAATTACATATTTTAACAAGCACGCAAACACACTAACACGCAGTATGCATAGACATTGGCACCTACTTACGGCAGACAAGATACTGCAGAGATTTACAACATCAAGGCCTGAGATTACCTTAGTCTGAGGTGTATGCCTAAGAAATATTCTCAGCCCTAGCTACCCAAAAGTGCAACAAACATCAAACTGGCTTACCCAACACATTCTGGGCTTTTTCAAATACGGCCACTGCTCCATGTGCAGATGGGCCACTGACAGATAGAAAGAATTTAGGGGACCTAACAATAAGGTGTACAAAATTGACAACAACATCACCTGTTACACAATATATGTAGTATAAGCTATTGAGGGCAAGTGTGGTCTAAGATACATTGTAAGTACCATCAGGCGCCTCAAAGAGAGCATTGGGGAACACATGAGGGCTGTAAAGCAAGGGGACAACAGATATCCGATAGCCACTCACATAGCTGAATGTAACTCTCAGAGCACACATAGAATGTTCTCCTTCTATGGTTTTGATGTCACACCCAAAGACCCAAGGGGAGGTAATAGGTGAACTCATTGGGTGGTGGCAGCTCCTGACCTTCGCTGGGGGTTTCATTGACAGCGTGTGCAGCTACACTCTTGGGGCTTGCTAAAAACATTTAAATACTTATTCAGATCGTGCTGTGAGCACTGGCATGATTTAGATGCTGGCGCCGATTTTTTACTTTTAAAAAATATCACTCACCAATTTCGAGCACTGTTTTAATTACCTTGCAGAACTAGAGGATCTTGGTTCTCCTTGTGGCCTCCCTCGCCCTGTTCCACCGTGGCTGACTGTGCCGATTGTGTGGAGGGCGAGGCGCCATCTTGTGTTTCCCAGAGCTAGGTTGGGCCGGAGTTAGCGGTCTAGCTTACCTGGGGAGGCAGGACATAAATTGACAGGCTGCGCAGGGCTCTCTGTGAACTCATTGGGTGGTGGCAGCTCCTGAGGTTCGCTGGGGGTTTCATTGACAGCGTGTGCAGCTACACCACTCTTGGGGCTTGCTAAAAACTTTTAAATACTTATTCAGATCGCGCTGTGAGCACTGGCATGATTTTGATGCTGGCGACGATTTTTTACTTTTAAAACTATCACTCACCAATTTCGAGCACGGTTTTAATTACCTTGCAGAACTAGAGGATCTTGGTTCTCCTTGTGGCCTCCCTCGCCCCGTTCCACCGCGGCTGACTGTGCCGATTGTGTGGAGGGCGAGGCGCCATCTTGTGTTTCCCAGAGCTAGGTTGGGCCGGAGTTAGCGGTCTAGCTTACCTGGGGAGGCAGGACATAAATTGACAGGCTGCGCAGGGCTCTCTGTGAACTCATTGGGTGGTGGCAGCTCCTGAGGTTCGCTGGGGGTTTCATTGACAGCGTGTGCAGCTACACTCTTGGGGCTTGCTAAAAACTTTTAAATAGGTATTCAGATCGCACTGTGAGCACTGGCATGATTTAGATGCTGGCGCCAATTTTTTACTTTTAAAACTTTCACTCACCAATTTCGAGCACTGTTTTAATTACTTTGCAGAACTAGAGGATCTTGGTTCTCCTTGTGGCCTCCCTCGCCCCGTTCCACCGCGGCTGACTGTGCCGATTGTGTGGAGGGCGAGGTGCCATCTTGTGTTTCCCAGAGCTAGGTTGGGCCGGAGTTAGCGGTCTAGCTTACCTGGGGAGGCAGGACATAAATTGACAGGCTGCGCAGGGCTCTCTGTGAACTCATTGGGTGATGGCAGCTCCTGAGGTTCGCTGGGGGTTTCATTGACAGCGTGTGCAGCTACACCACTCTTGGGGCTTGCTAAAAACTTTTAAATACTTATTAAGATCGCGCTGTGAGCACTGGCATGATTTTGATGCTGGCGACGATTTTTTACTTTTAAAACTATCACTCACCAATTTCGAGCACGGTTTTATTTACCTTGCAGAACTAGAGGATCTTGGTTCTCCTTGTGGCCTCCCTCGCCCCGTTCCACCGCGGCTGACTGTGCCGATTGTGTGGAGGGCGAGGCGCCATCTTGTGTTTCCCAGAGCTAGGTTGGGCCGGAGTTAGCGGTCTAGCTTACCTGGGGAGGCAGGACATAAATTGACAGGCTGCGCAGGGCTCTCTGTGAACTCATTGGGTGGTGGCAGCTCCTGAGGTTCGCTGGGGGTTTCATTGACAGCGTGTGCAGCTACACTCTTGGGGCTTGCTAAAAACTTTTAAATACGTATTCAGATCGCACTGTGAGCACTGGCATGATTTAGATGCTGGCGCCGATTTTTTACTTTTAAAACTTTCACTCACCAATTTCGAGCACTGTTTTAATTACTTTGCAGAACTAGAGGATCTTGGTTCTCCTTGTGGCCTCCCTCGCCCCGTTCCACCGCGGCTGACTGTGACGATTGTGTGGAGGGCGAGGTGCCATCTTGTGTTTCCCAGAGCTAGGTTGGGCCGGAGTTAGCGGTCTAGCTTACCTGGGGAGGCAGGACATAAATTGACAGGCTGCGCAGGGCTCTCTGTGAACTCATTGGGTGGTGGCAGCTCCTGAGGTTCACTGTGGGTTTCATTGATAGCGTGTGCAGCTACACTCTTGGGGCTTGCTAAAAACATTTAAATACTTATTCAGATTGCGCTGTGAGCACTGGCATGATTTAGATGCTGGCGCCGATTTTTTACTTTTAAAACTATCACTCACCAATTTCGAGCACTGTTTTAATTACCTTGCAGAACTAGAGGATCTTGGTTCTCCTTGTGGCCTCCCTCGCCCCGTTCCACCACGGCTGACTGTGCCAATTGTGTGGAGGGCGGGGCGCCATCTTGTGTTTCCCAGAGCTAGGTTGGGCCAGAGTTAGCGGTCTAGCTAACCTGGGGAGGCAGAACATAAATTACGCATGTGTCCTCGGTAGCGCAGCGGGCGCGACGATGGCGCGCTGAAGGTGTGCCTAAGGTAAGCCCGTCTGCGCCCATCTGTGCCCCGGCAGCGCACAGGGCCAGGAATGCTGGTGCTGGGGTGATAGAGTCTGGAGGGGAAATAATAAGTTACAGTCGTGAGGTTCTGCTTGCATTTAACAAAGACCCATGCAACATCTCCAAACAGTGGGAAGTATTACACTCCATGACACGTAACTGTCCCGCCTGCCGGTTTCAGTTCACGAATCAATCTTCCGTCTCTCCGTGTAGGATTGATCATCACACCAACATTCGAGCAGCACTTATTAATGCTCGCACTAATGGTTAAACACACGGAGGAAGTTCATGAGTTGATAGTGGACGAGTGCCTTGACATCTTGTTCATTACGGAGACTTGGTTACATGATTTCTGCGCGCCAGTAATCGAGATAGCCACTCCGCGTGGGTACAGGATGGCCAGGCTCGATCGTAATACTGGCGGAGGCATTGCCATGATTTTTAGGGACAACTGGATTCTATCAAAGGAATGTACAGGGGACATTCTAGAAGGGGAAGCGATGGAATTTTCTTTAGCCCCCTCCCCCCACTCCACCCTAGGTGGGAAATTGATATATCGCCCCCCAGGCACCTTCCTCAAATCTCTGGAGGAGGTGGTCACACAAAGAGCATTGAGGTTCTCCAAATTCATGCTGCTGGGAGATTTTAATATTCATATGGACAATCCTGCAGCCCCGGGGTCAAGGGATCTACTGGATCTGTCTGACGCAACCCTCCTTTCACAACAGGTTCTTGATTCTACCCATTCAGGAGGTCACTGTCTTGACCTGGTCTGTTCCAATTTCGCCCTGGTATCTGTGACTCCCCGCCCTGTCACATGGTCAGACCACTATCTAATCTGTTTTTCTTGGGATTTAGGCAGCCCACCCAAACCGTGGAATAGGAACCACGGCCCACCCCCGGTAAAAATTAACATTCCAGCCCTATCCACCGTTCTAGCCCAGTCCTGCCCTGTAGGCGCCTGTAACTTAGAGGGGGCAGTGGAAAACTTCTCGGAATGGATGAGCACTGCTATAAAAACACTCCCTCTTCGTTCAGGGAACAACCGACCACGAGTCTCTCCTTCTTATCCATGGTACACTGACCACTTAAAAACCCTGAAGTTAGGTTGTGAAGAGCTAGAGCGGGCCTGGCGCCGGGAGTATTGCTCCATAGCCAAGGCGAAATTACGCAAGGCTCAATGCGAGTACTATGCTGCCATCAAGCTGGTAAAAGGTGATTTCTTCGCCAAGAGAATCTCTAGAGCTAAGAACAATAGCAGAGAAATATTTGCTATTGTGCGGAGCTTTACTTCTCCAGTGGCAGAGGTCTTTTCCGCACCTACATCCCCCAGTTGGTGTGAAAAGCTGTCCACCTTTTTTATTGACAAAATTCAAAAGATACAGGCCAGCCTTAAGCTTCCCGCCCCTGCCCACCTATCTTCTACTTGGACACTTCAGGATAATATCGAGCCAACCCAGCTCCTCTCTTGCTTTGCTGGAGTGGAAGTGAAGGATGTGACAGCCATTCTTAAATCCCTTAAGTCAGGGTCCCCGGCAGATCCCTGTCCAGCTAGGGTTCTTAGTGGGGTTGCTGACGTAATCCTTCCTAGCGACCTGGATTAATGAATCACTGCAGAAAGGCGCGATGCCCTCTCAGTGGAAACACGCTAAACTTCTCGCCCTGATCAAAAAGCCTACGGCTGATCCATTTCTCCCTTCGAACTATCGCCCCATTTCCCTTCTCCCAGCTCTTGCGAAGATCTGCGAGAAGGTGGCGTACAGACAACTTGAGAAGTTTAGTTTGTGGAAGCCTCAGGGAACCAGCACCCTGCTCAATCTGGCTTTAGATCATCTTTTAGCACCGAGACGGCGCTTGTAGAGGTCTCGGAGGCCATCAAACAATGCCTAGATGGGGGCGGCAGAGCGGCTTTAATTTTATTGGACCTCTCTGCCGCGTTTGATACGGTCCCCCATCCCCAGCTCCTCTCCAGGCTGTCGGACATCGGCATCGCAGACTCGGCACTAAGATGGGTGGAATCATTTCTTAAAGATCGCTTCCAACAAGTATGGTTGCCTCCATTCCACTCGTCTGATAACAAAGTGGAAACTGGGGTCCCTCAGGGGTCAACACTCAGCCCCCTACTCTTCAATATTTATATGACCCCCCTGATCTACCTGGCAGAGAGCTTGGATGCCAAAATTATGGCCAACGCCGACGACACCCAACTCCTCTTCACCTGGAAAGGGAATGATTTACAGACTGGGAAAGCCCAGCACTGTTTGTCGTCAGTATTTGCCTGGCTGGCCCAGGCCAGCCTGTAATGTAATGAGGAGAAATCCGAAATACTTCTTTACGGACAATTCCCCATAGCTTTCAAAGAATCACTGCGGCCCACAGGATCACCCTGTCCAAGGGGTGACTGTGGGATAGCTAAGAACTTAGGGATTTGGTTTGGGGCTGATATGTGCTTTCCGAGAACAGATCAAAAGATTAGCGGGAACATGTTTTGGCACCCTTACAACCCTAAGGAAATTCTTTCCCCTCCTCCCTAGAACAGCTAAGGAGGCTGTGGCCAGGGCTCTCATACTCTTGCGCCTGGACTATGCCAATGCCTTGTATATTGGCTCTCCTGCGTTTCTTCTAGGGAAAGTGCAGGTGGTACAAAACGCGGTGGTTAGCCTCCTTTTTGACTTCCCTGTGAGACTAAGTGTCCGCAAACCACTATGCGAACTTCATTGGCTTCCGGTGACCCAAAGAGTATGCTACAAGGCCTTGGTCTTGACTCATAAAGCCCTCCATGGCCCTTGCCCACCCTACTTGAGGGCTAGGTTTAAGTTCTATCAGCTGGCGCGACAACTACGCTCGGCAGTACTTAGAAGCTTGGTTGTCCCTAGGTTTCAGAAGGCTCGCATAGGGGGCAAATCCTTGGCGGTTAGAGCGGCCATTATGTGGAACACCCTGCCAAACCAACTACGACATACTATGGATCTGACCATTTTTAAAAAACTATTAAAAACACATCTGTTTAAACAAGCCTTTTAGATTCCTGGTATATGCTGTCTTTGTTTCTTCTACGCGCCAGGACAGTCTCGACTAACAGTGCGCGATACAAATCAGCCTATAACATAACATAGGTTACTAACACTCAGGAGGAAAGAGGCGCTATGGATTATGAGACTTAAAAGTGTCGAACAGGGCTTGAACACAGACCATGAGCTTCAATACTTCCTAATGGATTAACCCGTACCCATGTCCAAATGTACTGAAACACTGTCTTGCTTACACCATGCCATCATCACAGCTTTTAGAGTACGCCCATTATCATCCCTACTTTTCTTGGTAGACTACTTACTGTTGCAATACATGACTGTTTCTGTAATAATTAAGTGAATCACTCGCACTGGATACTTAATTTGCTATAGACTATATACTGTGAGGAATTGATACCTTGAGTCTTAACATGTTGTAGACTATGTACACCATCACAGTTTTTAGAGTACTCCCAGTATCATCCCTATTTATTTTGGTAGACTACATACTGCTGGAATATATGACTGTTTCCGTATTAATTAAGGGATTTACTCGCACTCGATACTTAACATGTTGTAGACTATGTAAAGTGAGGAATTGAGACCTCACGATTTAACATGTTGTAGACTGTGTATAATAAGGAACTGAGACTAAATGCTACTGTTCCCACCTAACTATGTCGCAAATTCATTTCATAGTTAAATATGAGGTTCACCAAGTTATGTCACGAAATGCACTATCACATTGTCACAAGTCACATGTCACAAAACACACTATCATGTTGATTAGTTCGGGTCAGAACGACAAAGCTCTTGGATATCTAGAGGTATTTCTTAGAAGGATGTACTTATGTATAAACACTGCATGCACATTGCCACAAATGTCACACTTGTATGGTAGCGCACTGCAATGCTGTCATATGCCCCTGCAGATACAGATTACTAGCAGATAGCGTTTAATCTTATGGGCTTTCCACCAGCCCGTTGCCACTGACATTTCGCTAGTTCACGATAATATTGATTCCAGTGCCTCTGGGGTCCCGATGCACCACTCTAAGATGGCGCCTAAAATGGGTTCAGGGATTCCAGTGCCCCGGGGGTACTGATACACCACTCCAAGATGGCACCCAAAATGGGCTAAGTGCTGGTTTAGTCCGCCCTCATGCTTCATTATTTAAGACAACACCGGGGTGGGTGGCTGCAGACTGCTGATTTGCACGGCGAACACACCACGGCCTGGAGATCCGAAGGGTTCTACCTAATACTGCCGGTAAGGAATGATTCAACAGACTTACTAGAGTCTCAATACAGGACAGAAGAGTAAGGGATAAAAATGCTAATACAATGTTAATTTTACCTTAGGATGGCGCAGCTCTTCTAAAGGAAACTCCCTTATATTTGGAAGCGTATTTAGCTCTCCGGACACAAGACTAATTGGTCTACCTCTCCAGGAGCAGTACTTATAGGAACCCCTTCCGGGTTGGAATTATCACCGGAATTAAGGTATGGGGATCCTTCATGGTACCTAGTACACCTCATTAGAATGTACCAACTGCTACTCTGTAGCTGATGTGCCCTTTTCTGTTACTTAGAGACTACTTGAAACTGACCTCAGGTATCGTAATAAAACAAAATACTTTCTTTTATACATGTTCTAGTACACAATATAGTCAGCAAGTATTTACTATTTAATGACAGCATGAGGGAGCACTACTTCGCCACAAATATAACAAAATGGATTATAAAAATAAATAGGTTGATTGCATGCCCGCACCATGCCAACCACAGGATTACTCCTTTGAGGGAGTCTCAAGCTGTTGATCTTTCTATATTCCTCCCCAACAGTAAGACAAAGATGTACTAGGTGTTGGAAGGATGGGCCATCCAGCCAGGATGGTTCGGGTGGGATTGTTTCTTGCCCGACTTACATTTCAGAGGGCAGCCTCCGGCACACACACAAATGAACCTGATACTAGTCTTTGTCACCCCTTACTGCTTGATGCCTTGACAGGGAAAGTGAAGAACCCTCCACAACCAGTGGTTGAGGTGGTATAGGGAGTTCCTGTGCTTCAAAGGCTGGCACCTGGTATAAATATTGGACCTTGTGAGTCACTCATCAAATAACTTCTAGACCTGTGGAAGACTCAGAAGAAGGACTGCTCTGCTGCTCTGCTGCTGGAAGGACTGCCCTGCTAACTGAGGAAGGAAGCCTGGACCTGCTTCTTGAAACTAGGATCATCAGAATTCAAGCTTCACTCGTGCACAGAGCAGCTACAGCACAGGGCAGTAACAGTGGATATTCCCTTACTACATAGGGCATGGACAGCATTAGAAGCTTCAGTATAAGCTCCCCTCATAAACAGAAGAGGGGGCATGGGTCACACACCAGTACTGCAAACTTCCCAACTACAGAAAACAAGTATGCTCGGGGCATCACTAGTTCAAGCTTGTCTTCTGCAGTCAGCCAAGTCAGGATCATTCATACCAGCCAACTCACACAATGCCATTGTGTGACACCTGATATTGGCTCCCATCACACGGTCAACCAGTGGGGAGCCCATATCACACGGGGTAGAGAAAACAAGCTGAAACCACTGTAAATAGTGGTTTTCCAGCTCCTTTTCCGAGCTTTTAACTACCGAAATCTATTAAGGTGAGTGAAAATATCACAGGACATCTGCACAAGCCTCAGATTTTTGGAGGGTTTTGGAGGAGGAGGCATGGAGCAGGGTGGGGGAAAGCTGCCTTGTAGGTACTTCTCAGCACAAGGCTCCGCCCCTCCTAGGCCACACCCCCTTCTCACACAGTGAGATTTTTGGGCAGGTATGATATATAGGCAGCGGAAAGTGAAGCTTCGCTAACTGGTGTCGACGCAGAAGGTGCATAGCTGTTCTCTACAATGGCTGGACTAAGCCATGGTAGAATAATTTACCATCCCCAGCTTTTTTACAAAGAAGAAACATAAAACATAGGAATCACAGTCATCGCTGAGTACATATTCAAAACTCCAGCTCTGTGCTTTTAGCACAACTTTCTATACAATGTGGCTTCCTCTCGTTGGCCCTGGAGGCTGAGTCCATGTCGTTCCTCCTCTGACAGAGTGCAGAGGCCATGATAAAGCTAGCCTAATCTCTGATGGGGGTGAACCCCATGTTGAAGATATCAGGACCGAATTGCTTGCTGTTTACTTAGTGCAAACATGTACACTGCTGCAGTCCTGTCTCTCAGTCACTCAGAGTATGCACAGTGAGTGCACATCTGAAAGACTCCTCAATGCAGAGCATCACGCATAGTTGCTGCGCTGTGTTGTGTGAGAGAGAGCGAGCAGGAAAGTTTTATATAAGTAAAGCTATGGAAGTATCCTTCTCTCTCCTTAGCTTTGGCAAAAAATTAGGCAGACAAGCGCTGCGCATACACCTTTGCACCATAGGCCAAATGTGTTTGCTTGAGCCTAGCATAGGTTTTTGTACTGGAAGAGTGACCTTTCGGTACATAATTCTATACCTAGATAAATGCTAGTTGGTAAAAGTTGAGAGAAATAAAAGCATTTCTCCTTTTTAACTCCTGCTTTCAAGTGGCATTATTTTCAGCACAACAAAACTTGTCCACCACTGTTAATAGATAAGGTTTTACGTCAAAAACCATGGGAGACTGCCTGGGAATGCCCACGTAACACCCATGGAATGCCCCTTTGAAGCAGAGTAACTTTCAGGCACCATTCCAGTGAAAAACATGTTTTGCACTGGAAAGTAAACCCAAAGGAAACACTTGAGACTATTTACAAGGGCATTGCGCCACTTGGAATCACTTTTTTCAATGTTTGAGTGGCGAAATACCCTCCTCTATGTATAAAAAGCAGTATGGCTTAACGCAGCTTTGTAAAAATCATCAGCTATCACAGCTATCTGTGTGAAAGGGTGTGCAATAGGTGTTGCTGTGGACGTTCCACCACAACACACATTGCTTTTTGACACTGCTCCAGATCTACAATGATCTGTATATCTGAGGCAGCGCCAAAATCTAATGGCACTGAATAGCAGGCATTAGATTGGCGCAACTAGAAGAAACCAACATTACAATGTGCCTGTCCTTATATGTTCTATGGGTAAGCACCCCAGATCAATTGATATATCTATTTCCTTAGACAGTGGGTGTATCTACAGTCTCCTGTCTGCGTGTGCTAGTTAAAGTCACTCTTTATATAAATGCTCCTACTTTAAAAACCGGGTGTGTGTGTGCACCTGTACTCCATGTGTTGGTCTAGTAACTATCTCTACCCTTCTCTAGTGAAAAAAGGGGAGGGAAGGTTGGCAGTGCCTCACGGGAGCAACACCCGGGGGAGGATATGACAGGCTGGTACATGCCTGACTCCTCACTTTCTCATCATCAGCAACTGCCAACCTGAAAAATAAAGGGGATAAAGTTGTGCACAAAAAGAAAACTTTGTGTGTTTACGTGAATGACCCTGTGATCATGGACCTGTCCTCCTAGGTATGAGGTATAGTCCCCACCACATTAAAAAGAACTAAGCTCTACTAGCAACTCCAACTTTATTCTGTGCTGTATGCCTGTTCTAATTAAAAACAACCAACATGTTTCATCGCCGCAGGTTACTTTACCGGCGAATTCGTCAGGGTTATGATGGGTCAGCGTGATTCCTGCACTTTTTTTCTCCCTTTATTGTACCAGGTCGCCTTGTGTGGCAAAGCCTACCAGGCTCCTGTAGAAGAAATTTGCAATGGATGAACCCCTTTGTCCGTTGGTAGGTTCTTCCATCCGCCCTTCGGTCAGTACCGTTAGTGCACGTAGCTGTGGCTATTTTTGCTCTATGTGTGCTGCATTCTGCAGCACACATAGAAAGAGCAAATCACTCTTAATAATTGTTTCTTAGCAGGAAGGTGAACTGACGTATCATAAAAATAATATAAGGAGCTATACCTACCAATAGCCCCAATACCAATTACCAAATAACCAGTCAGTTGGCAGTGAAGAAAGTTCAATCATTTATTATGCAAAATACTCCATAGAGGAGCCTCTCCAACCCTCACCCATCAGGTGCGCGGAGAAGACTGCTGGCTTACATTCAAAACAGCACATATATACTTTCTGCACAGTACATGAAGTCACCGTAAATGGAAAAACACTACTTGGCTCTTGGGCCTCGTGGGAAAGACCATATATGGCACACATGATTAGTTCAAAGCTCTGCTTAGTTAATATTGGGGAAGTCACGAGGGGTGACTCCCTTTTGTCCCAGTGCCCGGGAGTGCAGGCACGGCGCCTTCAGGAATGCGCTTATCACACCCAAAGCCAGATACGACCTTGAGTCCCAAGACAGATGACGAATGGTGTGCATTCAGCTGCTCTCAATAACTCAACAGAACTGGGGCCTGACAACTATTGGAGTCAGTCAGTCAATCACTTTTATTCGATTAATAAAAATCAGAAAAAGACACAAGATACAGATAATCACAATTAATATAATACAACAATACATATGATTATGATCAATTACAAAGATAAAGAGTAAAAACCTATCAAATTTAAAAAGAACATATCTCATGTGTTCAATAAAACATTTTTTTTTTAAAAGGATGAAAGTATTCCTATTTTAAGAATCGGCTTCATAGATTTAAAAGGCACCAAGGGTACTAAGGTCAATTGTTTACAATAGGACTATCTCGTAAATTTAATCGCTTCTTATTGATTCGAACACCCGCCACTAAGAAACTTGCCACATGGAATGTTATCCGCGCACCAGATAAAAGTTGTAAAAACAGGAGTGCTGGCC
Organism: Lissotriton helveticus; assembly: GCF_964261635.1. NCBI lineage: Eukaryota > Metazoa > Chordata > Amphibia > Caudata > Salamandridae > Lissotriton > Lissotriton helveticus. The sequence goes on from NC_136068.1 coordinate 770,084,988, forward strand.
TGACCTGTAGAAAGCCCGCCTCCCGTAAGATAGGTAACAAGTATTTTTTCCTAATCAGTGCATAATGTTCACAAAACATAATAAAATGGAGTGTGTCCTGTATAGAAAGGTTGTCACAGTCACATGGTTTAGCATTTGTTGGAGTATCCCAAGTAGGGTAAAATCCCAACATAAAATGTATCAAATTAAGACGGAATCTAGTTAGGAGAAAGCAATGAAATGGTCTGGTTACAAGAACAAGATAGGGTTCCGGACCTGGCACAGTTATAAGTGCATAGTTCCTTCTAACAAGTGGTTTTCTCATCTCTAACTCCTCCTGCTCTGCCATAAAAAGGTTTGCCAATGCGCATTTTATCTCCAAGATATCCTCTTTTTTTATACGTTCTGGAAAATGAAACAACTCAATGCGCCCAACACTCATAAGCATTGATTTAACATAAGCCAACCATGGGACTCTACGGGCTTTGTCCAAGGCAAGGCAGTCTTTAAGAATAAAGTGATTTAAGGAGATTTCCTCATTTAGCCATGTTTTTAGCCAGCAAATTACAGGTGCGGATTTTATAGAGTCTATCACATACCCCATGCCTAGCTCTGAATGTATTGTAAAAGTGGGGGTAGACTGGGGAACAGAGAGCAAAGATCTAAAAAATGTGTTCTCCACCTTCTGGATGTTATCAGATTTGCTGTAACCCCAGATAGATGAACCATAGGAGGCTGTAGCCAAGCATTTGGCTTTATATACTTTGAGGATAGCCTCCAATGGACGAGCCCCCATCCTTTTAGCAAAGCTTAACAGGACTGCAGCAGAACGTGCTACTGCATTGCTTTTTTACTTGTGTTGTGGACCCCAGGTTCCTCGGTCATCAAAGATGACGCCCAAATAGGTGAAAATTGAGACCCTCTTTACTTCTTTACCTGTGCAAGAAAAAGTCATAGGTATCCTTTTTCTGCTGGTTGGGCCGACAATCATGACCTGAGATTTTTGAGTATTAATTTTCAGGTCTAATGAGGTCATGAAGTCTCCGAAAGAAGCCAATAGTCTGTTGAGGGCCACACCTGTGCGTGCCAGGAGCACTGCGTCGTCTGCATACAGGAGGACCGGAATATTTGTCTCCCCTGCACGCGGAACGTCCACCGTCGAGACCGCCAGGGCAGGCTCGAGGGCGTTTATATATAATGTAAAGAGGAGGGGGCAAGGATACACCCTTGCCGCACCCCCCTCTCTGAATTGAAATGGCTGGTGCACCTCCCCTCACGAGTGACCCTGACAGAAGCCTGTAATCCGCAGTGAAGGTCAGCTAAAAAACCAACCAATGGTGGGTCGATGCCCATGTCCAAAAGGACCCTCCACAGCCTCGACCTGTTAACCAGGTCGAAAGCTGAGGAGAGGTCCATGAAGGCCATCTACAAGGACCCCTCCTTCACAATTGTGTATTTGCTGATGAGCATTTGAAGATTGAGGCATTGATCCAATGTGCTCCTTTTTGCCCTGAAGCCATACTGGGCGTTAGACAGGGATCCTCTGCCCTCTAGCCAGGATGTCAGTCTCCCTAAAATGACTCTGCCCAGGATTTTAACGGCAGAGTCTATTAGGGAGATAGGCCTATAGCAGGCAGGAGCACCCTTTGGCCTTTTTTAAAAATAGGAATAATAGTGGACCTTGCCCAAGACTCAGGAAAATTGCTTTCTCTTGAGGCATTAAAAACATTGGTCAATATCTTCACCCAAAATTTCGGTGCGCACTTATATAAGTCAACTATTGGAGAATACCTGGCCAGAGCCATGGGCGCGTTGTTCCTATACTCTCCCGTCATGACGCTGAAAAAAGACCCCCATCTGCAAGTCACCCGTGAGGAGATTGAGGGCAAGATGTTAACTAAGCTAGCATATCACACTTGGGGGGATCTGTATGTCCACTGCCAATTCCGCACAGCTAACCAATTCTTTGGGGAGCACACTCCTACCATAATGGACAAATGGGGGTGGGGTCGCACACTACTCACACACCGGCGGTGTCGCCACTAAGGACTATGGTCAATGTAGTAAAGTGTTCGCGATGCATCATCTTTCGATCTTCTTCTATCTTCGCTGTCTTCGCCATCCCTGGACACGTGTTTCGGGGTATCACCCCTCGTCAGCAGGGATAGGCCGTGTACTGGGGTTGCCGATGGCTGCCAATATCTGCCAGGTATAGTACCACTCAGGCGCGTAGGTGCGGGATCCCAGGCTCGTCAGCCCACTGCTCACGGGAGCTTTAAAGTTACAAATGGGGATGGGGTCGCACACTACTCACACACCGGCGGTGTCGCCCCTAAGGACTATGGTCAATGTAGTAAAGTGTTCCCGATGCATCATCTTTCGATATTCTGCTATCTTCGCTGTCTTCGCCATCCCTGGACACGTGTTTTGGGGTATCACCACTCGTCAGCAGGGATAGGCCGTGTACTGGAGTTGCCGATGGCTGCAAATATCTGCCAGGTATAGTACCACTCAGGCGCGTAGGTGCGGGATCCCAGGCTCGTCAGCCCACTGCTCACGGGAGCTTTAAAGTTACAAATGGGGGTGGGGTCGCACACTACTCACACACTGGCGGTGTCGCCCCTAAGGCCTATGGTCAATGTAGTAAAGTGTTCGCGATGCATCATCTATCGATCTTCTGCTATCTTCGCTGTCTTCGCCATCCCTGGAAACGTGTTTCGGGGTATCACCCCTCGTCAGCAGGGATAGGCCATGTACTGGGGTTGCCGATGGCTGCCAATATCTGCCAGGTATAGTACCACTCAGGCGCATAGGTGCGGGATCCCAGGCTCGTCAGCCCACTGCTCACGGGAGCTTTAAAGTTACAAATGGGGGTGGGGTCGCACACTACTCACACACCGGCGGTGTCGCCCCTAAGGACTATGGTCAATGTAGTAAAGTGTTCGCGATGCATCATCTTTCGATCTTCTACTATCTTCGCTGTCTTCACCATCCCTGGACACGTGTTTCGGGGTATCACCCCTTGTCAGCAGGGATAGGCCGTGTCCTGGGGTTGCCGATGGCTGCCAATATCTGCCAGGAATAGTACCACTCAGGCGCGTAGGTGCGGGATCCCAGGCTCGTCAGCCACTGCTCACGGGAGCTTTAAAGTTACAAATGGGGGTGGGGTCGCACACTACTCACACACCGGCGTTGTCGCCCCTAAGGACTATGGTCAATGTAGTAAAGTGTTCGCGATGCATCATCTCTCGATCTTCTGCTATCTTCGCTGTCTTCGCCATCCCTGGACACGTGTTTCGGGGTATCACCCCTCGTCAGCAGGGATAGGCCGTGTACTGGGGTTGCCGATGGCTGCCAATATCTGCCAGGTATAGTACCACTCAGGCGCGTAGGTGCGGGATCCCAGGCTCGTCAGCCCACTGCTCACGGGAGCTTTAAAGTTACAAATGGGGGTGGGGTCGCACACTACTCACACACCGGCGGTGTCGCCCCTAAGGACTATGGTCAATGTAGTAAAGTGTTCGCGATGCATCATCTTTCGATCTTCTGCTATCTTCGCTGTCTTCGCCATCCCTGGACACGTGTTTCGGGGTATCACCCCTCGTCAGCAGGGATAGGCCGTGTACTGGGGTTGCCGATGGCTGCCAATATCTGCCAGGTATAGTACCACTCAGGCGCGTAGGTGCGGGATCCCAGGCTCGTCAGCCCACTGCTCACGGGAGCTTTAAAGTTACAAATGGGAGTGGGGTCGCACACTACTCACACACCGGCGGTGTCGCCCCTAAGGACTATGGTCAATGTAGTAAAGTGTTCGCGATGCATCATCTTTCGATCTTCTGCTATCTTCGCTGTCTTCGCCATTCCTGGACACGTGTTTCGGGGTATCACCCCTCGTCAGCAGGGATAGGCCGTGTACTGGGGTTGCCGATGGCTGCCAATATCTGCCAAGTATAGTACCACTCAGGCACGTAGGTGCGGGATCCCAGGCTCGTCAGCCCACTGCTCACGGGAGCTTTAAAGTTACAAATGGGGGTGGGGTCGCACACTACTCACAAACCGGCGGTTTTGCTCCTAAGGACTATGGTCAATGTAGTAAATTGTTCGCGATGCATCATCATCGCGAACACTTTACTACATTGACCAGAGTCCTTAGGGGTGACACCGCCGGTGTGTGAGTAGTGTGCGACCCCACCCCCATTTGTAACTTTAAAGCTCCCGTGAGCAGTGGGCTGACGAGCCTGGGATCCCGCGCCTACGCGCCTGAGTGGTACTATACCTGGCAGATATTGGCAGCCATCGGCAACCCCAGTACACGGCCTAACCCTGCTGACGAGGGGTGATACCCCGAAACACGTGTCCAGGGATGGCAAAGACAGCGAAGATAGCAGAAGATCGAAAGATGATGCATCGCGAACACTTTGCTACATTGACCAGAGTCCTTAGGGGTGACACCGCCGGTGTGTGAGTAGTGTGCGACCCCACCCCCATTTGTAACTTTAAAGCTCCCGTGAGCAGTGGGCTGACGAGCCTGGGATCCCGCACCTACGTGCCTGAGTGGTACTATACCTGGCAGATATTGGCAGCCATCGGCAACCCCAGTACACGGCCTATCCCTGCTGACGAGGGGTGATACCCCGAAACACGTGTCCAGGGATGGCGAAGACAGCGAAGATAGCAGAAGATCGAAAGATGATGCATCGCGAACACTTTACTACATTGACCAGAGTCCTTAGGGGTGACACCGCCGCTGTGTGAGTAGTGTGCGACCCCACCCCCATTTGTAACTTTAAAGCTCCCGTGAGCAGTGAGCTGACGAGCCTGGGATCCCGCACCTACGCGCCGGAGTGGTACTATACCTGGCAGATATTGGCAGCCATCGGCAACCCCAGTACACGGCCTATCCCTGCTGACGAGGGGTGATACCCCGAAACACGTGTCCAGGGATGGCGAAGACAGTGAAGATAGCAGATGTCGAAAGATGATGCATCGCGAACACTTTACTACATTGACCAGAGTCCTTAGGGGTGACACCGCCGGTGTGTGAGTAGTGTGCGACCCCACCCCCATTTGTAACTTTAAAGCTCCCGTGAGCAGTGGGCTGACGAGCCTGGGATCCCGCACCTACGCGGCTGAGTGGTACTATACCTGGCAGATATTGGCAGCCATCGGCAACCCCAGTACACGGCCTATCCCTGCTGACGAGGGGTGATACCCCAAAACACGTGTCCAGGGATGGCGAAGACAGCGAAGATAGCAGAAGATGGAAAGATGATGCATCACGAACACTTTACTACATTGACCAGAGTCCTTAGGGGTGACACCGCCGGTGCGTGAGTAGTGTGTGACCCCACCCCCATTTGTAACTTTAAAGCTCCCGTGAGCAGTGGGCTGATGAGCCTGGGATCCCGCACCTACGCGCCTGAGTGGTACTATACCTGGCAGATATTGGCAGCCATCGGCAACCCCAGTACACGGCCTATCCCTGCTGACATGGGGTGATACCCCGAAACACGTGTCCAGGGATGGCAAAGACAGCGAAGATAGCAGAAGATCGAAAGATGATGCATCGCGAACACTTTACTACATTGACCAGAGTCCTTAGGGGTGACACCGCCGGTGTGTGAGTAGTGTGCGACCCCACCCCCATTTGTAACTTTAAAGCTCATGTGAGCAGTGGGCTGACGAGCCTGGGATCCCGCACCTACGCGCCTGAGTGGTACTATACCTGGCAGATATTGGCAGCCATCGGCAACCCCAGTACACGGCCTATCCCTGCTGACGAGGGGTGATACCTGAAACACGTGTCCAGGGATGGCGAAGACAGCGAAGATAGCAGAAGATGGAAAGATGATGCATCGCAAACACTTTACTACATTGACCAGAGTCCTTAGGGGTGACACCGCCGGTGTGTGAGTAGTGTGCGACCCCACCCCCATTTGAAACTTTAAAGCTCCCGTGAGCAGTGGGCTGACGAGCCTGGGATCCCGCGCCTACGCGCCTGAGTGGTACTATACCTGGCAGATATTGGCAGCCATCGGCAACCCCAGTACACGGCCTAACCCTGCTGACGAGGGGTGATACCCCGAAACACGTGTCCAGGGATGGCAAAGACAGCGAAGATAGCAGAAGATCGAAAGATGATGCATCGCGAACACTTTGCTACATTGACCAGAGTCCTTAGGGGTGACACCGCCGGTGTGTGAGTAGTGTGCGACCCCACCCCCATTTGTAACTTTAAAGCTCCCGTGAGCAGTGGGCTGACGAGCCTGGGATCCCGCACCTACGTGCCTGAGTGGTACTATACCTGGCAGATATTGGCAGCCATCGGCAACCCCAGTACACGGCCTATCCCTGCTGACGAGGGGTGATACCCCGAAACACGTGTCCAGGGATGGCGAAGACAGCGAAGATAGCAGAAGATCGAAAGATGATGCATCGCGAACACTTTACTACATTGACCAGAGTCCTTAGGGGTGACACCGCCGCTGTGTGAGTAGTGTGCGACCCCACCCCCATTTGTAACTTTAAAGCTCCCGTGAGCAGTGGGCTGACGAGCCTGGGATCCCGCACCTACGCGCCTGAGTGGTACTATACCTGGCAGATATTGGCAGCCATCGGCAACCCCAGTACACGGCCTATCCCTGCTGACGAGGGGTGATACCCCGAAACACGTGTCCAGGGATGGCGAAGACAGTGAAGATAGCAGATGTCGAAAGATGATGCATCGCGAACACTTTACTACATTGACCAGAGTCCTTAGGGGTGACACCGCCGGTGTGTGAGTAGTGTGCGACCCCACCCCCATTTGTAACTTTAAAGCTCCCGTGAGCAGTGGGCTGACGAGCCTGGGATCCCGCACCTACGCGGCTGAGTGGTACTATACCTGGCAGATATTGGCAGCCATCGGCAACCCCAGTACACGGCCTATCCCTGCTGACGAGGGGTGATACCCCAAAACACGTGTCCAGGGATGGCGAAGACAGCGAAGATAGCAGAAGATGGAAAGATGATGCATCGCGAACACTTTACTACATTGACCAGAGTCCTTAGGGGTGACACCGCCGGTGCGTGAGTAGTGTGTGACCCCACCCCCATTTGTAACTTTAAAGCTCCCGTGAGCAGTGGGCTGATGAGCCTGGGATCCCGCACCTACGCGCCTGAGTGGTACTATACCTGGCAGATATTGGCAGCCATCGGCAACCCCAGTACACGGCCTATCCCTGCTGACATGGGGTGATACCCCGAAACACGTGTCCAGGGACGGCAAAGACAGCGAAGATAGCAGAAGATCGAAAGATGATGCATCGCGAACACTTTACTACATTGACCAGAGTCCTTAGGGGTGACACCGCCGGTGTGTGAGTAGTGTGCGACCCCACCCCCATTTGTAACTTTAAAGCTCATGTGAGCAGTGGGCTGACGAGCCTGGGATCCCGCACCTACGCGCCTGAGTGGTACTATACCTGGCAGATATTGGCAGCCATCGGCAACCCCAGTACACGGCCTATCCCTGCTGACGAGGGGTGATACCTGAAACACGTGTCCAGGGATGGCGAAGACAGCGAAGATAGCAGAAGATGGAAAGATGATGCATCGCAAACACTTTACTACATTGACCAGAGTCCTTAGGGGTGACACCGCCGGTGTGTGAGTAGTGTGCGACCCCACCCCCATTTGTAACTTTAAAGCTCCCGTGAGCAGTGGGCTGACGAGCCTGGGATCCCGCACCTACGCGCCTGAGTGGTACTATACCTGGCAGATATTGGCAGCCATCGGCAACCCCAGTACACAGCCTATCCCTGCTGACGAGGGGTGATACCCCGAAACACGTGTCCAGGGATGGCGAAGACAGCGAAGATAGCAGAAGATCGAAAGATGATGCATCGCGAACACTTTACTACATTGACCAGAGTCCTTAGGGGTGACACCGCCGGTGTCTGAGTAGTGTGCGACCCCACCCCCATTTGTAACTTTAAAGCTCCCGTGAGCAGTGGGCTGACGAGCCTGGGATCCCGCACCTACGGGCCTGAGTGGTACTATACCTGGCAGATATTGGCAGCCATCGGCAACCCCAGTACACGGCCTATCCCTGCTGATGAGGGGTGATACCCCGAAACACGTGTCCAGGGATGGCGAAGACAGCGAAGATAGCAGAAGATCGAAAGATGATGCATCGCGAACACTTTACTACATTGACCAGAGTCCTTAGGGGTGACACCGCCGGTGTGTGAGTAGTGTGCAACCCCTCCCCCATTTGTAACTTTAAAGCTCCCGTGAGCAGTGGGCTGACGAGCCTGGGATCCCGCACCTACGCGCCTGAGTGGTACTATACCTGGCAGATATTGGCAGCCATCGGCAACCCCAGTACACGGCCTATCCCTGCTGACGAGGGGTGATACCCCGAAACACGTGTCCAGGGATGGCAAAGACAGCGAAGATAGCAGAAGATCGAAAGATGATGCATCGCGAACACTTTACTACATTGACCAGAGTCCTTAGGGGTGACACCGCCGGTGTGTGAGTAGTGTGCGACCCGACCCCCATTTGTAGCTTTAAAGCTCCCGTGAGCAGTGGGCTGATGAGCCTGGGATCCCGCACCTACGCGCCTGAGTGGTACTATACCTGGCAGATATTGGCAGCCATCGGCAACCCCAGTACACGGCCTATCCCTGCTAACGAGGGGTGATACCCCGAAACACGTGTCCAGGGATGGCGAAGACAGCGAAGATAGCAGAAGATCGAAAGATGATGCATCGCGAACACTTTACTACATTGACCAGAGTCCTTAGGGGTGACACCGCCGGTGTGTGAGTAGTGTGCGACCCCACCCCCATTTGTAACTTTAAAGCTCCCGTGAGCAGTGGGCTGACGAGCCTGGGATCCCGCACCTATGCGCCTGAGTGGTACTATACCTGGCAGATATTGGCAGCCATCGGCAACCCCAGTACACGGCCTATCCCTGCTGACGAGGGGTGATACCCCAAAACACGTGTCCAGGGATGGCGAAGACAACGAAGATAGCAGAAGATCGAAAGATGATGCATCGCGAACACTTTACTACATTGACCAGAGTCCTTAGGGGTGACACCGCCGGTGTGTGAGTAGTGTGCGACCCCACCCCCATTTGTAATTTCCTATCATAATGGATACTTTCTTATACACTCGACTCCGCCAGAGCATACGAGCCATCACCCCTGACTTCCCTAATGAGCCGGACACAGTTGCACCCCTACACGCTTTCCTACGGAAAGATGCCCCGCGGCACGCCGTATCATTCCTTTACCAACACGTACAGAATGCGAAGCTGGCTATTACGTTACGAGCGCACACAGACTGGGACGGGGACCTCGGTGAGCCTCTGACAGATGAGCAATGGGAAACCAGCTGCACTCAGACAAACGCAGTGACTGGCAACGCTCGACTACGCTTAGTTCATTTTAAGTTTTTACACCGTCTGTATTACACCCCGGCTAAGTTACATCGCTTTCACCTACGAGACAATGACCGTTGTTACCGCTGTGGGAGAGAGGGAGCGGATTTTTTTCACTTGGCCTGGACGTGCCCTGCGGTGGCCGGATACTGGACTGAGGTCTTTACAGGTTTATCAGTCATGCTGGGCGCGACACTGGCACCGTGCCCGATGGTGGCACTGCTGGGCCTGGTGAATACCATCTCGACCACACACAAAAAATTCCTGATGATGAGCCTACTCTTGGCCAAGCGCCAGGTGGCGTGCAGGTGGGGTTGAGGCCGTGCCCCCAAATTCAAGACGTGGATATCTACCATGACTTCATGGCAAGTCCAATTACATAACTATGCAGAGCTGCTGCCACACAAATCACGCCCTAAGGACATCTGGGCCCCCCTTACAACCTACCTTCTCAAACAGCAAGCAGATGAGGATTCAGGACAGGGAAGGGTAGATGATGCGCCTATACTAGGTACCCAGACGACCCAGGGAGCCCTCTAGGCCTTATTCACATGCCCGACTTGTCATACCAGGCGCAATAGACGCTAACTGGCCACACCATAGACTGTGTCCCACATACTGGAATGAACTGCCGGACCGGACAAAGAACCCGCAGAACCGTGTGACGCCTGCCTCTACTGCCAGGCATCGCCACACCTGTCATACTATCACCCACTAGCTGATGACTTACTATACAAGACACCTTGGTACAAGCATGCACACGACTCATGGAGGGAGGGGGGGATGTTGTTTACTTTTTTTTGTATTCATAATTTTCCAATCCTGTAGATGTAAACTGTCCTGTACGGGAAGGTGCTAAATGCTTTTACTACTACTATCCACTTACAGATTAGATGTGCCTATTGCACTGATGTACCGTACCACTATAATACAATAAAGGTTTTTGAAAATCAAAAAAAAAAAAAAAAACGATTGGAGAATAACACGTGACCACTGCTCGGGCATGACACAGGCAGAGAAAAGATGGCGTCTGTATGGTTCTCGGCCTACTCAATGTAAACATAACACACGAGCAGCATATATCAACTAGCTAAAACAGATATAGGTTAGGCGTTATGCATATAAAACACAAAGAATATATAAATACATCATGCTAACACAATATATAGTTATGACTAATACTGCTAATATAGGGGTTATTGGATTTTTATCCCTCAGAACCTTCTTGCACATAAATATTCATCCCTGCAACGCAGACACCCTTGCAACATGGTGCAGGGGTGTCTGTGTTGGCTCTAAGCAGCTTTTTTAGCATCAGTGCAAGGGTGCGCCGTATCCTTGTAAATACGGTGGATCCCAGCATTTTTTAAATGACGCAGCACGGCCCTGCCGAATTGCGTGCAGCGCCACATTGCACCATTTACTTTTAAATATCCCCCCTTTGCACAAATTTGCATCACTTTTGTAATGCAAATTCAGACCAAACTGTTCGCTTATCTGAGCCTTCCATTCACCGCTACCTGCTAATCACAATCTGACTCTCACTTGAGGCAGTGGGAATGAGCAACAAGCCAACTTTGGTGCGGCTCTTTAGTTCTGCATAAATATGCGTGTGCTTATTTCTGAGGACTTCAAGCAGCTGGTGCAGTCATGCCTCCTTTGACCAGTGGGCCCTGGTGCCAATGCTCTGGCTGCACCATCGATAGCCATGCCCCAGTGGACACCTGCACAACATCTTCATGCAACATCTTGTGCTCCTGTATTCCCAACTCTGCTGATTCCTTGTGAATAGTGTGCTTGTGGTGTGCTATATGATTTTAATGGGTGTCCAGCGTACCTGCATGAGTGCACTGCTTTTTTAATGCATATTGAGGGGTATGAGTGTGTGAATACAGGATGAGTATTGTATTTTGTAAATGCATGGTATGTCGCCAGACTGATTACCGGATAATGGGTGCGCTTCTGTGTGTGCAGCAGTGTGGGCCCAGAATGAGGGGTGTGCTTGTGTGAGTGCAGCGGACCTGCCTGTGTTGATGCAGAGGCCAATCAGAAATGGAATCTTGGTGTAATCCCTCATCCTTAGCTTTTCATTATGGAGAGCCATATGCTGGCTGTCACTTTGTGCAGCTCGTGGTGGTGTCTGTAAAACTTGAGGGAATTATTTACAAGCCCCTTGCCCCACTTTCGCGCCATTTTTAGAATCAATTGTTTTTATTGTGTGGTAAAGCATTGTAATACACAGCTCAGCTGCCTACATCAAATTGCCGGAAGAGCGTAATCTCTTGACAACTACACAGCGTACGGGTCTACAACCTGGAAGGCGACCCCGCGAAAGAGATTTCGAGCCATAACAAACAGCCAAGGCAATCGCGTAGATACCACTTTGTCAGAAAGAAACAAACAAAAGAGACAAACACCCAACCCCTCCACCCCCCTAGCCCCCCACCCAGCTCCGCATCAGCCTCTAACTCCACCGTCTACCCTCCAAGACCCTCAGACTCGTCCCACCACCACTCAAGCAACATTAGTGGCCCCCAAAGGCTCCAAAGGAATGAGCTGTAGAACTTGTAGGTACTTCGGGCACGTGACTTCCCTCAGATCTTTAGAAAGGAGTTGTAGGAATGGACCCATAGCTTTGCATATTCAGGACCCTTTCCATCAATGCCCAGCGAGAGGCGTTTCATAGCCAAGAGATGCCAAAGCCTTTGGATCCAATCCCGCGGGTCAGGTGTGGCTGAGGAACTCCATTGCACCAAAAGGAGCTGCCGCACTGCAAGTAGAGCCAATGCAATCTGTCTACCCCTCAGCGAGCGCAAAGGAAAAGGCTTAGGATGAGGGAGTCCCAACATTTTGTGCTCAGGTGCCCGGGGGAATGTAATTTGTAAGGCATCATCCAGGTCATCAAGAACTGCTTTCCAATACCGCACCAACTTCGGGCAATGCCACAACAGATGCACCAAAGTACCCGAAAGGCCACATCCCGCCAGCAGAGGCCTGACTTCGCTACATCCCATGCCTTGATGCGTGCCGGTGTATAGTACCAATTAGCGGCCACTTTATAGGCAGACTTGGTACCCGCAGTGTTAGAGGCAGTGTGGTATACGCTGTAAAAGATGTGCTCCCATTCTTTACTTGTCAAAGGGCGCCCCAGCTCCATCTCCCAGCGAACCTGCGCCTTCGTACGCAATTTCTTGGGGTGCAAGAGAATCATCGCATGTAGTTCAGATATGAGCTTATGGTCATCCTTCTTGCAGACTAACCATTTCTCAAAAGTAGTCAAGGGGCGGGATATGGGGGCGAGGTTAGATGGTTGGGTCACCTAATGCGCTAACTGCGAATAATGAAAAGCGTCGGCCTCTGGTAGATGGAAGTATTCCCTACACAATTGGGGGGAAGGGATCAGGCCTTCAAGGTCGAAGAGGAGCCCACCCATTTACAGCCCTCCTCCCGCCAGCGGTGGAAGACTGGAGACACACCCCGTGGAAAATCGGGGTTATCAACAATGGGAGGGAAATGTAGTCCAACCCCTACGCTGCTCTAAGTGATCCCAGGCTTTCAAAGTCGGGGAGGTCACCGGTGAAGAGTAAAGGCCCCACGCCCTGTGTTTGCGCGGTAGCCATAACTCCCGCCAGATATTACAGCCCGCTACCGTCTGGTCCATAAAGTTCCAGTGTTTGCTCGACAAGGGCCTATTCCACTCCGTGACGTACTGGAGACAGGACGCTGTCAGCAAGGGAAAGCCCAGCCCACCTACAGCCTTTGCCGTGGTGACGAGGGACAATGCAAGCCTTAGCCGCTTGTTGCTCCATAAGAATTTATTAAGGAGCCCCTGCAGTTTCTGAAGAGTGCCCGGCTGGGGACTGAAGGACTGGACTTTTTAACAGTACCAGCGGTGCCAGGGAACAACACCTATAACCTTCATGGGATACCTGTTTCGGCGCACAAACTACAGAGACACGGGACACTTCCTTCGGCGTCAAAGATTCAAGGTTTATTGCTGCAGGGAACACAGAAGTCACGACAAGTACAACACGTGCAACTTGGGGAGACTGCTTCAAATTGGTTCTGTGGATCGCTCCTTTTATACAAAATTAACTCATAGGACAACATGGTACACAAAAGTTTACAACCTGGTTCCCATAATTATCCCCCAGAGGGGTCGCTTTGGTCACTTTGGTACACATAAGGTCCGGAACATAAGTGCGGAAACATTTGGCGGTTCCCAACTGTAAAAACCCATCTTCCCAACATTAGTGAATTCCAATCGGCAGTAAAACAGATCGAAATAGGGACAAAGACAGGTGCAGAGGGAGATGGAGACAGTGGGGAAATCGAAAAGGGTGTAAAAGGGGAGGTATCGGGAAACACGAGATACAGGCATCAAAGGGACGTGCCTAATGAGATGCACGGCTGAGACAATAAACCGGACGGCAAGATGAGCCTCGAGCGGGGCCATCTGCCTTACAGTATCATCCCCCTCATCGTAAAAGATATTTACAAAGTACATGTGTCTTCCACAAATATCCTGAGAGTCCCAGGGTGACGAAGCGGACAGTGTCCGTTCGCTGGCTACTTGAGGGCAAGAGACAAAATGGATGCCGTATCTAAGATGGAACCCGTGGGTACAGATGAAAAACCCACATATCAAATGAACGGTTTAAGTTAGCACAGCGAAACTGCGCACACTTACTAAACTCGTCATTTGCGGTTCTTAGATACCAGACTCGACCATATTCGTGCGAATCAAAAAACATCACTTAAAATTGTCACGGAACCTCAGACGCTCCTTTTGCCCTCATGTAGGCAAGCACTAGTCGGAATCATATTCGATATTCATCAGACCCTCGAGATGTTGCTGTAGCATAGCTCTGTCCAACCGAGACCCTTTGGTAACAGGTGGCTGTCTCATACACGTTGTAGCACAGAGGCCACATAAGGCAGGACCGCACTGCACGCAAAGGCAACAAGTGAACAGGAACACTACAACGACTCCAATGATCGTCAGAATTTTCCAACCCCAAGTCGACATTAGGCCCCAAAACCATCCAAGTAGCGTCCAATCCCCTACATCCACGTGTATGGATTCGGAGATCTTATGCAACTTCGAGATGGCTTGATAGACAGTCGGAGCGTTATCAGGAATGAAAATACAGCAGCTCGAATGGATCACCTTACATACCCCACCTCGATCTGCTAAGATCACATCTAAAACCATACGGTTTTGTAACGTCATAAGTCTATCCGCCTGAAGTTCTGTGGTGATATTACCAAGGGCACTGGCAGTAATATTAGCTGTCGATTCTACCACTCGAGTCAACTGTCTTAGGTTCCTACTATTAACCATAGGTCCCCAAAATGGGAGGAAACCCTTGAAAAAGTCTCCTGCCTCTTGACCGGCAGTATCCTCTTCGCTAATTACGCCCCTCACAACTCTAGTTTTGTGATAATCTGCATCTACAGTAAACGTCGGAGGCAACAAGTTTGCGATAAAACATGAGCCCATGAAGTCAGAGGGCAACCATGCATATGCACGATCATGACAAATAAAGTATGTACCCTTGGCAGCCAAAAACACAGGGGACGAGACCATTGGCAATATATAATTTTCAGTGCAAGCACTCTCTCCAAGTCGGGCTTTCGATCTACGGCCGCGACCTATTAAACAAAAATTACCAATGTGGGGTACGACCCATATCGGAGGCGAGCTTTTAAGCTGTTTTTCACCAGTGAACACACTATATTCGCCTCTACTTAGGACCCTATAGGCTTGTACCTCTTCTTCAGGGATAAGCGAGGGATCATAGATATCGCTATCTAAATCCTCTATAGCTATAGACAAAGATTTTTGGTACGAGGTAGGACCAGAGTAAGGGGAACGTGGTTCTCGAATGGGGTGGAAACCCAGTGCGCTTCGAAACATTGTTTGAAATGCTCGAGCAGACCCTTGGGAGCTATACGGTAACACCAGATATGGAATTCCCTTATCCGTAGTATGTGGCATCAACCCACACACCCAACAATTAGTAGTGTTAACCACTAACTGATGCTGATGAAGGAGTTGAATAAAGGAATTGTTGCGGAATTCTGCACGTCTAGCCTGCTCGTGTTCAGGTAAGATGTGAAAAGAATGAGGAGAGTCAGTGGAGATGAGTTTAAGATTAGGGGTAGGAGTAGGTATAGTAGAAGGCAAGAAGTAAGACATTGTGTAATACACTCCACCCGCTAATAACGCAGAACCAGTCACAAACAGTACAAATATTTGGAACACAAAACATTTGGTACGACTGAGTTGCTGCAGCTTGAATCTTTGTGCTTGAGCTTTTTCCAAGTCCATCAGCTTCAAAAATGCCATTCCCTATGACCGTCCGCAACGTTTCTTGACGCACTTCGTTCTGTGTAGCAATAGTCAATTCCTAGGAGTTCCCAGGAATCGACGGTCTTTAACCTAGCGTCAAGACCTACTAACCAGGAGGAAGTACACGCGCGGCCCTACGGCCTTTATTTCACAAATATATATATATATATATGTATAAAAACAAATGTCTCTCAGCTGTGGAAACAAAAAGTGTAAGGAACGAAGCTCAATGAATATATACAAAATAATTACAATGGTATGAGTGTTCAAACTGATCATGGAAAACGGGATAATGCACTTGTCAAGGGACAGAACGGGGTTTTTTATTAGTCTTTAGTGCTGGATCTTAAAAAATATCGGGTTTTCCCAGGACGTGTCTGTTCGTTAAACAAAAGATCCATTGAAGGGACAACGCCCTGTTGATCAGCTGAATGTTCTGGTCTTGAGTCTTCTGATGACAAGTGTTCAATAATGCCTTTTTGCTGCACTGAGGATTCTCCGACAGGTTGTGCGTCGCTGAAAGGTACCAACGCCGGCAATCCTTCGGTTTCAGTTGATGCAATGCCTTTCCTTACCCACGAGTCTGCTGGCAACGGAATGGGGACTTTCTTGGTATGGGTGGCATGCACCCAATTTTTCCGCCCCTCAAGACGAACTGCAGTTCTCGTGGCAAGGAGGACCTGATAGGGTCCAGTGAACCTGGGATCCAAATTGTTCTTGCGCGAAAAATTGCGCGTTACCACCCAATCTCCGGGCTGGAGCTGGTGGCCTGGACCCTCCGTCTGTGTCGGCAATGCTTCGTGAACCTGTTGGTGAATTAACCTCAGTTTAGCAGTCAAGTCATGAAGATAATCGATTAACATTGGATACTCAAGTTCGCAAAAGGCACCCGGTCTAGGGACCCCCCAAACATTGGCAGGACGACCGAACACTATTTCATAGGGACTGAGCCCTACTCGGGAGTGTACAGTTGCCCTTGTTGACAGCAATGCTACGGGTAAAGCGTCAGGCCACGAAAGACCTGTCGTGGCCTGAATCTTTGCTAGTTTTAGTTTAAGGGTGCCATTGTACCCTTCAACCAAACCGGCTGACTGAGGATGATTGGCACTATGAAATTTCTGTACAATCCCTAACCCGCGACACACACTCTTCATCACGCTCCCAACAAACTCACTTCCGTTGTCTGACCACACAACCCGAGGCATTCCGTAGCGGGAAAAATACTCTTTGAGTAAAATTTTTGCCGTGGATAAAGCCGTATTATCCTTAAGGGGGTAGGCCTCAATCCACCTAGAAAATGCACACACCACAACCAGCACATACTTCAAATTATTACATCTCTCCATGTGGATAAAGTCCAACTGGATAACTTCGAAAGGGTACGCAGGAGGGGCAAAATGGCCAGGTGGAGTGGGAGTGCCCTTACCAGGATTGTGCATCAAACACACCATACAATTCTTAACCAAGCGTTCAGCACATTTCGTAATACCATCATTCTTCCACACAGGAAACAGCAATTTACAGATACCTTTCGCGCTAATATGTGCTAACCCGTGTGCCATAGTCACAATAGCCAGCACATACGCATCAGGCAACATCCATCTTATCTGTTCCGATAAGTCAGTCCAACAACCATTCGCATCCAACTTTCCCGTACTTTCTTTCCACTTCGTCTTTTCAGTCTCGGTGGCCTCATTCTGAATTGCTTTCACACTCTCGATAGTGTTCTCACACATACTTGATTCTGCAGGCCACCTAACCGAACTCGTCACATACATTTGAGTGCTAAGGTTCCGGGCAGTCTCCTTAGCAGTCTCATCCGCAAACGCATTACCACGACCAACATCATCCATCACTTTACGATGCGCACTACATTTAACAATCGCCACTTGCTTAGGTAACGTAAGTGCATCCAAAAGATCATTTACAAGCTGGCCATGCTGAATCTTCGTACCATGTGACGTAAGGAATCCTCTCTCTCTCCACAGTCGTCCAAAACTATGTGCCACACCAAATGCATACTGGCTATCTGTAAACACATTCACCCGTTTATCTTTAGACAATACACACGCTCTCGTCAAAGCAATTAGCTCAGCAGCCAGCCTGAGCCGAATTTTGATTTAATCTTGCACTTTCCACAATCGTTCTCAATGTAACTACAGCATACGCAGTCGTCACATCACCGTTCGGCAACTTGAAACAAGAACCATCCACATACAAAGTACCATCGGGATTTGTCAATGGAGTATCTTTTAGGTCAATGCGACCCTTGGTTTCCTCTTCAGTTTTGAGATAGCAGTCATGTACTGCTTCACCACTTGATTCTGCGTCGATCGGCAGCAATGTTGCTGGATTCAACACATTACATCGTTTTATCCGTATATGACTGGCCAGCAATGTCAACTCATATCCAGACAATCTTGCACTTGTCAGATGTTGAGTTTTCGTTCGGTTCAATAGAGTGTCGACTGCATGCGGAACCATTACCGTGAGCATATTATCCATGACTAGACCTGCAGACTGTCGAATGGACGCCGCAGCTGCCGCTGTTGCCCTTAAGCAACTTGGCAAGGCTCTTGCTACTGGGTCTAAAGTCGAAGAAAAGTAGGCACATGGGCGTTGCTTACCACCAAAAGATTGTGTCAAAACACTCAACGCGCAACCATCCCTCTCGTGAACGTATAGTGTAAACGGCTTACTGTAGTCAGGGGTACCCAACACAGGAGCCGAACACAGCGCATCACGCAATTCAGAAAAACTTTTCTGACATTCTTCAGACCAAGGTACTGGGGATGAAACATCCTTGCACGTAAGGGCTATCAATGGTTTCGCCAACAATGAAAAATTTGGAATCCATTGTCTGCAGTAGGACGTAATACCTAAAAAGGCACGAACATCTCTTTGGGTTTTTGGCACAGTCATTCGGGAAATCGCTGCAATTCTCTCTGGGGTCAACCTTCTCCCTTCTCTTGACAATAAGTGACCTAGATAGGTAACTTCTTGGCAACAATACTGTAGCTTTGAAGGTGATACCTTGTGGTGCAAGTCATGTAGATAGTGCAATAATGATACTGTAGCCGTTTTGCAAATAGCTTCTGTATCAGCTGCCACTAAAAGATCGTCAACGTATTGAATCAAAGCTGCACCTTTAGGCAATACAAAGGCATCAAGCTGACCTTTAAGTGCTTGGCTGTAGATTGATGGACTCTCACAGTAACCCTGTGGAGCGCGTTTTAGCCTAAAACTGCGACCTCCTAATGAGAATCCGAACAGGTCTCTGCTTTCCTCTGCAATCGGAATGCTAAAGAAAGCATTCTTTAGATCGATCACTGTGAACCAGGAGGCAGATGCCGGAATCATTGTTAATAAAGCCGTAATGTCAGGGACCACAGGAAATTGCGGAACCACTATTTTGTTTACCTCTCTCAAATCTATAACAAAACGATACACAGGAGGTTTAGTTGGGTCAGTTCGTTTCAGAATTGGTAATACAGGGCTATTGCACACGTTTCCACGAGTTTCTTCAACAACACCTTTTCCAATGAGATCATGAACGATTTCTAACAGCGCTCGTTCGCCCTCAAGAGAAATACGATATTGAGGTAAACGCGGTAATCGCGCATTTGGTTTTAATTGAATCACATAGGGTGGAATGTCTAACAGGCCCACGTCATTGGGACCTGTGGCCCATAAGGACGCAGGGAGGGAATTCAATTCCGGTGGGAATTTATCAACCGATAAATACATGGGAGAGATCACTCTCCTTCCCAATGTAAGCTCCACTCCTTCAGGGGAACAATACAATGTTGCATATAATCGTTTCAACAAATCCAGGCCCAAAAGATTTTCACCACAACCTGTAGATAGAATCAGTGGAGCCGTTAGCTCACGAGATCCAATCATAAGAGGCAAAGGGTTAGAGACTGGGTTACTAACAGGGGCGCCAGAGAATCCGACGGAAACATTCGTTAAGCCAGACAAAGGTGCGCCAGGGAGTTTTGAATGCATGATGGAACTTTTCGTCGCACCAGTGTCTAACAGAAAAGGCTCAACTACACCCGATGTAGTCACTGCAACGTAAGGCCCACTCTGATCGACCGGAACTGACACTACTCCCTCTCTTTGTCGTTGGCTGTCCTAGTAGTGGTCATTTACAACAGTCTCGTGGTCTATATAATAATCATCAACATTATACTGTGCAGATCGAACTGACCCCGCATTTCGCTGGTCAAAATAATTATTTGCATCCGATTGATTTTGATGACAATCAATCTGATTGTGGGATGAACCACGACCTCTACCACGTGGTGCCTGCTGAGGACCACCGCCACGATTTCCTCGTGTCGACACACCATTCAGACGGTCCCGTAAAGCAAGACAATCATATTTTAGGTGTCCCTCTTTCCTACAATATGCGCACTGATTATACCCAAGAGAAGATCTGGGATCAAAGTTGTCAGAGCGCGGCTGTGTTCTATCGAGCTGTGCTCGTGGTCGATACTGCTGTTGTGCATCATTTTGGTTTGATCGTGGAGGGTATGCTTGCTGCAACAAAACCTTCGTTTTGAGTTCTTTCGTTTTCTTTTCTACACGATCACTTTCTTCCTTTTCCCTATTCTCATAATACTGAGCCGTTGCTAATATTTGCGCAGGGGTTGAAACTGCCCACGCACTTTCTGAATTCTTTAATTTGTTGCATAGCTCAGGCAGCAAATTTGACACAAATTTGTCAACGAATAACCGCTGACCTCCCTCAGCGCCCATGTCCTGGCCGCTGTGGTCGACAAACGCTTCCTCAAACCTTGTAAAGAAATCCGAGACACTCTCGTCTTTCTTTTGTTTACAAGCTGATAACTTATCCCAGTTCACCTTCATCGCTGGCATGAGAGTTTTCATGAGCGTAATGATTTTCTGAGGCAAATCCAAGATCAACTGTTCAGGTTTAGCCCCACCAACTTGTAATGCATCAGCTGCTAGCAGTGCAGCCCAATCACCCCCTAATTCAGCTGCGTAATTGGCTTGACGAATTTTAGCCCAAACTGGTTGCGGTACAACATTGCCAAACAACATGTCGATGTCGGCAATATTCATAATAGAAGCTTCTATCAGTTGTGATAACTCCTTATAATAACCAGCCGGATTTTTACGCGGATCGGGTAAGGATTGCTTCACTTGCAAAACTTCCGATCGTTTCCATGGAAGATGTATCCACACCCTTCGAAAATGTGGTAAAACCGCAGGGTTAGCTTGCGGATCTCCAGGCACCCACAGTGGCGGGACTTCTCTCATGGGATACTGACCAGGAACCGCTTTCCAGTTCTCAGTGGTATCATCTAATGACACCCGAGAATGTGCTGTGGGTCTGAATGCTAATAAGCGTTCCACGGCACGTCGTACATCGTCTCCTATAATCATACCGTTCGAAAAGTGACTCTGGAGTTCAATTATGTCGGACGGTACATCATCTACATCATTATTGTACCATTCTTCTCTCAAAAAGTTACACATTTCCTCAAATACGAATCTCTGCGTAGGCTCATTAAACTGAGAAAACGTATCAAATACTACACGCGGAGTGTAATTAGCAGGATGTCTTATCCACCTATGTGCCATTGTTACTAACGTCTCTTTCTCCCTACCACTAGGGATCTGACTCCGTCTCTGAGGAGTTTCAGATGAATCAGACGAAAATAACGGACCGGAAAGAGGTGAATAAAGGGTAGCAACAGAGTTAGGAACACGCTTACGAACAGAAGGAGAAAGAAAAACAGGAGCAACAACACTAGAGGTGAAGGAAGGCATAGTAGGAACGGACAAGATAGTCGGAGTAGCAGAAACAACAGTCTGCAAAGGTACAGGTACAGGAGCAGTAGGAACGAGGACAGGTGGTGGAACAAACGTAGGGTTAACAGCGGGCTGGCCCGCAGCCGCTGGAGCAACAAGAGGAACAACAGGAGGAGCTATAGGAGGAGCTACAGGAGCAGTAGCACCCTGTACATAAGGAGGTGGTGATTTCATCAAGTATGATAGCAAGGAATCCTCCTTTAAATCTTCTTCTTTCTTTTCTAGATTATTCGGTAAGACTGGGTAACATTTATCTATTTTCATGTGATGCAATCTAGTAGCGATTTCCATATCTTTTTCTTCTTTGTCTTGTCTACATTCTTTTATAGCTTGCATTATCGGAACAAACTCTTGCTTTTTATCCTTTTTAAGTTGTTTGATTTCTTTCTGTTTGGCCTCTTTACGCCATATCCGAAAGGAATCAAACATAGCTGGCCTAGCTTTCTTTAAAAATAATTTAGCCTCAAGATTATCTAAAATCGAAAGTTCAAAAGTTCCGTGTGGTGGCCATCTAAGGTCACCGTCTTTCTTTGTATAGCGGATCCAGTAATCATTATAGATTATAGGACCCACCCCATGTCGACTATATAGATCATGTATCGGAGTTCCAACTGGAGGTATCGGACACGAGTCCTCCAACCGGGAATCCATTGCGCAACATTTGAAAATACGAAACAAATCACTATGGCTAGGCATCGTGCACACTAACCTAGTATCAAACTTCAAGGATTACCGAAGCAATAAAACCTCGTGTAAGTCAAAACCCTCGGTTTTTGGCAATTGCAACTGTCAAATAATACTAAGAACCAATACTAAGAACCACAAATGCAATGGAACCATGCAATACAACAAAGCCTTAAGGCTATTACAAAGCTCGGAGAGCTATTACCACAAAGCCTTAAAGGCTAACCACAAAGCTTTCAAAAAGCTAGAACAACCACTAAGGACTGGGAGCGACCCACAAATACTTAACTCAGAACTTCAATGGCGTCACCAGGAAGGCCCGTCTATCGTCTCGCTTGTACATAAGGTCTACGCCGGGCGTCGAAGACAGGTCGACAGTCAGGGCATCGGTCCGTCGCAGCCGTCAGGAGGCGGGAATCTTCGCAGGGAAAAACTTCGGGCCACTTATTTCGACAACAGGATCGATGAAGCGGGGTGCACCTTCCCTCGGAGATTTCACACGAAGTTCCTCACGATCATCAGGCTTTGGACCGGACCGGTACCGCTGAAGTCGCCCCACGTTGGGCGCCAACTGAAGGACTGGACTTTTTAACAGTACCAGCGGTGCCAGGGAACAACACCTATAACCTTCATGGGATACCTGTTTCGGCGCACAAACTACAGAGACGCGGGACACTTCCTTCGGCGTCAAAGATTCAAGGTTTATTGCTGCAGGGAACACAGAAGTCACGACAAGTACAACACGTGCAACTTGGGGAGACTGCTTCAAATTGGTTCTGTGGATCGCTCCTTTTATACAAAATTAACTCATAGGACAACATGGTACACAAAAGTTTACAACCTGGTTCCCATAATTATCCCCCAGAGGGGTCGCTTTGGTCACTTTGGTACACATAAGGTCCGGAACATAAGTGCGGAAACATTTGGCGGTTCCCAACTGTAAAAACCCATCTTCCCAACATTAGTGAATTCCAATCGGCAGTAAAACAGATCGAAATAGGGACAAAGACAGGTGCAGAGGGAGATGGAGACAGTGGGGAAATCGAAAAGGGTGTAAAAGGGGAGGTATCGGGAAACACGAGATACAGGCATCAAAGGGACGTGCCTAATGAGATGCACGGCTGAGACAATAAACCGGACGGCAAGATGAGCCTCGAGCGGGGCCATCTGCCTTACAGTATCATCCCCCTCATCGTAAAAGATATTTACAAAGTACATGTGTCTTCCACAAATATCCTGAGAGTCCCAGGGTGACGAAGCGGACAGTGTCCGTTCGCTGGCTACTTGAGGGCAAGAGACAAAATGGATGCCGTATCTAAGATGGAACCCGTGGGTACAGATGAAAAACCCACATATCAAATGAACGGTTTAAGTTAGCACAGCGAAACTGCGCACACTTACTAAACTCGTCATTTGCGGTTCTTAGATACCAGACTCGACCATATTCGTGCGAATCAAAAAACATCACTTAAAATTGTCACGGAACCTCAGGACTCAGAGATAGCATTTGGAAAAGGTAGAGGACACGCGGGGGCACTGTCATTTTCACTGCTGCTAACCTCTCATACCAGGACAAGTTGTGGCGGGACCAGTCCAAAAGTGCTTTGGCAGTTTGACCTACCAATAGCCTATAGTTAAGGGAGACCGTGTTAGAGATAGAGGAGGTCAATCGGATACCCATGTATTGAATATCAGAGTACACCCACTGAAAAGCAAAGTCCAGCTGTAAATCTTGTATCTCTGTATCGGGTATAGAGACATTAGGTATTTGCGATTTTGAGAAATTAACTTTGAAGCCCATCACCTTTCCGAATTCGAGGCGTTCCGCTGATAGGCACCGCAGGGAGGAGTGAGATGGGGAAGGGACAGAATAACATCATCAGCATAAAACTAATTTTGTGAGTATCAGAACCAAACTTAATCCCCACAATACCCACATTCGACCGTGTGCATTGAGCAAAAGGTTGCATACAGAGAGCAAAAAACAACGGGGATAGTGGACACCCCTGTCATGTCCCTCTAGTGATGGGGAAAAGGGCTGATTTGCACCCATTCACTCGCACCGCCACCTTAGGGGCCGCATAGAGGTATCGAACCCAACGCACAAAGTTGTCGCCCATCCCGAAGGCCTTCAGACTGCAAACAGGTATTCCCAGTCCACCCAATCGAAGGCCTTCTCGGCATCGATGGAAAGAAAAAAGGCCTGAGCCCGAGATCGGTGGACCAGATCTATGAGGTGAAGAAACTGTTTGGTATTATCTCCCCCCTGCCGTGTGGGGATAAACCCTGCCTGGTCCGGATCTATGATTCCGTCCATCAATGGGCTGAGCCTCGCCACTAAAATACTCGCAAAGAGTTTTGCATTGATGTTGAGAAGAGAGATCGGCCTATACGAGCCGCAGTCTTTAGGGTCCTTCCCAGGTTTAAGGATGACTGTAATCGCTGCCTCTGACATGGAGGGAGTCAACTCTCCCGTATCGAGAAAGGAGTTGAAGAGATGGGTTAAAAGAGGAGCCAGCTCCACACAGTAGGTTTTATAAAATATGGCAGAGAAGCCATCTGGCCCCGGGGACTTTGCTACTTTCAGCCAAGCAATCGCAGATATGACCTCCTGTATGCAGGTCTCAGAATCTAAAGCATCCGCCGACATCTGGAAAAGAGGTGTAATGTCGCAAGACGCCAAGTAGTCCTCCATTCCCCCAGAGTCCGCCACCTCCCCCCTGTACAGGCTCTGGTAGAACTGCCAAAAGGATTCCACAATAAGGGCGTCAGTAGTATGTTCAACTGCCTGAGGGTCTCTAATGGATTGTATGGCCATCAACTGAGCTTGTGCCCGCAATCTATGCGCCAACATCCTCCCCACTTTGTCCCCGCTGAGGTAAAATTTGTGTTGCAAGCGCAGTTGGGCATGTGCTGTTCTATCTAAGTCGAGATGCTTCAACATGCGCCGTTTTGTCTTTAACTCCCTCCAAACTCTCGGGGCTCCCGTCCTCTTATGTATCGCTTCCAGGGCACCCACTTCCTTCTTCAACTCAGCGCGCTTCTCCTAGCGCAATTGTGTATATGTTGCAGCAAGCGCAATAAACTCCCCCGTACCACTAATTTCAATGCCTCCCATACCGACACTAGGGATGTACCTTCCAGGTCATTATCTGCAAGATAGTGAATGATAGTTTCCCATATTCGTGTGACCACTGATTCCGAGTGGAGCAGGGAGTCACGGAGGCACCAGCCAGGCAGTGGCGGCCGTTTGCCATGGGAGGTGAGAAGAACTGAGATGAGGGCATGTTCTGATAGCGAGAGTGGTGTAATATCCGCTGCTGATAAATGAGGTAGGAGAGAGGATGTGGCCAAGAAGTGGTCTAAGTGGGCGTACGTCTTGTGCCCTGCGGAATAGGAGGTGTAATCGCGCTCTAGGGGGTGCAGGACATGCCTCCCTCAAGGAGCCACTGTCTCCCCCCCTGCGACATCTCACCTGTCTGGTAAGACCTCTGCTCAGAACTGTCCACCCAAAACCTCAGAAAGGGTCATCCTCAAAAAGGGTTCTTGTCGTTCGTTTGGGGCATACAGTGACCCCATGGTTAGCTGCGTCTCCCCCCATTGGACGTGGACAGCTAAAAACCTACCCTTAATGTCGGGCACCTGAGAAAGGACTTTGCAGTGCACATGTGTGCTAAAAAGGATCGCCACCCCATGTTTCTTGGCTGGGCCTGAGGACCATAGCTATAGTGGGAAGCGCTTATCTTTCATGCGCTTAGTATCCCTAGAGAGGAGATGAGTCTCCTGTAGTAGGCACACATCGCCCCCGCATTCTCCAAGAGGGAAAGGATGGCCGAGCGCTTAACAGGGCTGTTTAAGCCCCTAACATTCAGGCTCACAATCTTTAAATCCCTACCCATGATACCCAAAGGAGAGGGAATAGCTAATGTGGTACTTAATGTCAGCAGTTCTAAGTGGACAACGATGGACTGTCTGCAGTCCGGGTCCTCGCCCGGCCTGTCGGAGAGCTGATGCGGAGCCCCAAAAACAACCCCAAAACCCTAACAAAACCCCAGACCCCAAACCCCAATGCAAAAAAAAAGAAAAAGGAAGGCGACTCAGAAGTCGCCCAGAGTGACAACAGTCTGCCTTACAGGCCCAGCTATCAGGGGAACATCGTGGAACACTTTTCTTCCTGATACAGGACACTTGAACTTACAAGGACTGAGATTATCAACAAATCCTCATCAGAGAACAACCTGCCTCTGGCGCCGGATAGGGACCCAACTAATGGCAGTCGTATGGATCTCAAGAGACCCCAAAATTGTCGGTCACCAGCGCCACAGAGGTAACAGCGGCCTCACTCTCCAGCAGACTTACAGACACACCTGGTTTCATAGGCGGAGGGGACTTCCCAACGTGTTCGGTGGAGCGCCTGTGCTGTCTATCAGGTAATCCGATGCTCCCAGGCGGAGGGGCGGGTCGCTCTAGCCCCAAGATCGCAAAGGCAGTGTCCAGTGAACGAACCTGTATAAGCTTCCCATTATGTTTGAAAATAAGCCGAAACGGGTGTCCCCACGAGCAGGGGATGCCTTGCTCACGAAGGTGATTAGTGATGGGTTTAAACTCCCTATGCTTGACAAGGTTGGAGGCCGCAAAGTCTTGGAAAAGCGCTGGTTGATGGCCCCGGAATTGTACGGGGTTGAGGTCACGGGCCTTCCGGAGAATCCTCTCTTTAATCTGGAAGTCGTGGGCACACACCAACATGTCCTGAGGAGGGGTCCTAGCACGATGCGGCAAGCCAACACGGTGGACAAGGTCCATCTGTATTTCTTGATCCTCCTCTTCACCTAGGATCTACCGGAAAAACGCACCAACGTACTCACGTAGGCTATCACCCTCCCCCTTCCACGGAACTGCCAGGATTCTAATATTGTTCCACTGGGACCGGTTCTCCAAATCCTCAGCATGAGCCTGGAGATCTAGGTTTTATTCGGTGAGGCGAAGGACATCTTGTTGCAGTTGTTGGATTTCATCCACAGCTCCCAGGTTATGTTCCTCCAATGTCGCCACCCGCTCCCCAATGGCGTCTACATCGCGCCCCATCTCGCGCAGGTCTGAGGAGAGCTGCGAGCAAAGCTCCAAAATGTCCTCCTTTATGCCAGAAAAAAGCTCTATCATGAAAGCTTTAGTCGCCGGGAGATCGTTATCCTCAGATCACAGGGATTTGTGAACTGGCTGAGAGGCAGCTTGACCCGTCTTCTTCTGAAGCAGGTCTTTAAGGGGTTTATCCCTCCGGTTCCTGGCGGACGACTTTGTGCCTCAGGCAAGGACCCGTGCTCAGCAGCACACAGACCGGGCAAAGGTGCAATGAGCCCCCACACGTCAGGGTATGAGCACCAGCCCAGACAGTAACTTCTCGTGCCACAGCACTATGCGGTCCTCGTGACTGTCTGGGAGAAGGAAGGTCACAGCGCAGGCAGGCCGCCACCCAGTCCTTTAGAGGCTCCGCCAATTCTCAGGACAGTGGTGTCGGCTCATCAAGTAGGGGAGGGCGCAACCGGGAGTCCAGACAGCGGCCACAGCAGGATGCAAGGGGGGGCACTCCACACAACCCGCAGCGGAGCCTCCCAAGCCAGTGCCACATCCCACTGCTGGGCTACGCTTCACCGCTGTCCGCCAATGTACGGACCGAGAAGGAGGCCGAGACTCACCACACGCCGCCCCCCACCGTGCCCCAACAGAGGCAGAACTGTAGGCCCCACTCAGGGCAGCGGCCCCTCTCCACTCTCCGCCCGCAGCTCTCTTCCAATGTGGGGCTCAAACCCTGATGCGGAGTCACCACCCGTCGACCTACGGGCCGAAGGTAGGCCTCACACTCCACGCAAGGCTCTCAGGCCCCAGTAATGCAGCAATGCTCACGTGCCGCTCCCACTAGGAGAGGGCAGCTCGCCCCCGCCGCCGACCTGCAGGCCTCACTGTTACAGTCTCTCAGGGCGGATGCACACACTCAGAGCAGGCCCTCATCCTAACAGCCGAGGGGGGCCCACAGAGCATCCCAGGCACCAGCGCAGTGCTAGAGCCGCAGAGTAGGGAGCGAGGCCCCGCTCACCCTTGGCCCGCAATGCCTCCCACCGTCCGCCGACCCACGGATCGAGATCACGGCCGTCCCTCCTCTCCTCACCTTGTGGTTCACGGGCCCCCGCTTCTCGGCTCCCACCGCAGCATCCCAGGAGCTCTCATACGGTCACCGGGGGAGTTTGACAGCCTCTGCTTCTCAACCGGGGCTGCTGGGCCGAACCGCCCAAGATCGCAGCTGTTCCTGGGCTCCGCACACCTCCTCACGTGACCCAGGGTCTCAAGCGGTAAAATGGCGGCCACTGCCCGGGCCAGTCGCCGCTCACACCGCACCACTGCTCCACTCCCGGGCCCGCCATTCAATCCGGCAGTCGGCAGCTCCTTTCGTGTCGGCAGCCACCCCACCAAGCAGCCGGGGCACCACAGGGCAGTAGGCGGCCGCCGCAGCTTTGTTCAGCCAGATCCCCCGGGTCTCTGCGGAATCAGGGCCAGGTCGTCTAGAAAGGGCGGAGAGCCGCTCCGGGCGCAAAAATAGGGACCCCTGCAGAGTCGGAAATGTTAGGAGGCATAGCACCCATGTGGCCAGCGCAGATGGGCATCAGAAGGGGCTATGAACAAAGCTTTGTTCAGGCGTCGTCGGAGGGACAGGAAAGCATGTCCTACTCCGCTGTCATCTTGGCCATGCTCCTTGCGCCATTTTTAACATGGAAAAAGTGATGTACAGTTGGCAGAATTTATAAGCCTGTACCAAATGTGTATGGGATTTTGCGGCTTTGCCTTTTAGTGCAATTGTTTTAAACTGATGCCACCTAAAACATTACCTTTTGCTTGCAAGAAAAATGTCAACAGTGATTGAACTGATGTGGCCACAGTAATTGGGTATTTTCTCTTGACATTTCCAGTAACAGAATTTTGATTTCACTCTTTTGCTAGTGCAATAGGTTGCAGAAATGTTGAAGACAGCATTCTATCACCTGAAATCCTTAAACACATTTTTCTTTTTTCAAATCTAACTCACAAAACTCAGATGGGCTTTCCCACGAGATATCCCACTTTGGACTGCGCACATAGGGCTTGATTTACAGTTTGGTGGACAGGCTGCACCATCGCAAATGCAATGGAGTACCCCGTCTGCTAAACACTCAGTCCACCAACCTTATTTAGAGTGGAGGAAACTGCCAGCTTCCACCAATAGCTCATCGAAGCACGAGCTGTTGGAGTAAGAGTTTTTAACTGCCCACCCTATTTAGAGTGGACAGGGTAATCCCTTTTTTTGGGCAACGGCCTTAACACGGGCTCAGCCATGCTTGCTGTATCCCTGCAAGCCGAACCCTGCTTGCCTTACCCACGCATATGCCTTAACAACGCATATGAGTGGTTAGGGCAATGCACGTGTAGATGTAGAACAGATGGGCAGGCACAGGAATACAGGAAGAGGAAGGCTCGGGAGAGAATGCAGTGAGGTAAATGGGGCTAGTGCTGGGTCTTGGGGTCGTTTTTCAGAGTGTGAGTCTTTTTTTGAGCTCATAGGGGCGCTAGGGTTGTTTATAGGGCAGGGGGCAGTTTTAGGGTTCAGAACGGGGGCTGGGTGGGTGCACTTAATAGGTGTAGGGGACAGTTTTTAGGGCTCAGGGGGGAAGGGGCTGGGGTTAGGGTAGGTTTTAGGGCATAGGGTCAGTTTGTAGGGCTCAGGGCGCAACGGGGGAAAGGAGAGTTTTCAGGGCTAAAGCAGTTTCTGACCTCCGGGTGGGGGTGTGGGGGGGCTGGTTCAGGGTACTTGACAGGGGTAGGGGTCATTTTTCAGGGTTCAGTGAGGGGTTGGGTTTGGTGTAGTTTTTGGGGCATGGGGACAGTTTTTAGGGACTAGGGCCGGGTGGGGGAAAAGGAACAGTTTTAAAGGCAGTTTCTAGCCTCAGGGCAGGGGGAGCTGAGTCAGGTATTTTACGGATGTAGGGGACAGTTTTTAGGGTTCAGGGCAGGGGGTTTTAGGGTCGGGTAGGTTTTAGATCATGGGTTAATTTTTAGGGCTTGGGCGTTCAAAAAGGGACAGTTTTCAGGGCTGGGGAACGATCTTTAGCACACATGTCAATTTACCAATCATATCTTTACCATGAAATTGCGTGGTAAAGGCATGTTTGGTAAAGGCATGCATGGTAAAGACGTTGCCGGGTTTAAGACTGCGTGGTTCAGGCATGCATTGTTCAGGCATGCGTTGTTCCATTATACAACCTATTTTCTCTGTCCGTCACAGTACAAAAAACATAAAATAATGACCCTCCACACCCTTGGAGAAAACTTCTAGGGGTGGGGGTTCATTAGTGTTGTGTTTGTATGAAATAATTTCTCGCTTTGGCGTTTTGTTTCAGAACATTTTAAACTTCTGAAAAGTTTAGTAAACAGTTGTCAAAAGCAATAGTAGCCGTCCACCAGACTTTTTGCCTGGAAAGGAACCGTTGTGATGGCAGTTCCTTTCTCTCTATAGAAATAATTGCTAGGCAAGTGGGCATCCCTAAATAGGGTAAACATTCGTCAGTCAGAGTGGCAGAGGTAATGTCCTCCGCCACCCTAATGGACTATACTCTTCTCGCCAACCCCTAAATCAGGCCCATAGTCATGAAAAAGTTTGCAATGCAAAGACTACATAACTGCAAAATTTGACAGGCGACCTTTGGAGAATGTTTCTCGGCATCACCATGCCTCGCAGAATCCGAAGGATTTTCATTTGCTGGTGGGGGAGCAGCGCATTTAATCTAAAGCCCATGGGGCATCATTTATGAAAAGTGACGCATCGCTGCGTGAAAGCAGCGATACGTCACTTCTCAGTGCGAACTCCTTGCGACATACCTGATGCGTCATATTTACAGTATGACGCATCATGTCGCAAGGAGTTACAGATACGTCAGTATTTCTGACGTATCTGTAAGTGTAAAAGTGACGCATTGCTGGAGTGTGTCACAAAAGTGACGCAACTCCAGCAATGCATCCTTTCACATGGCAAGCCCCATGTGAAAGGGCTTGCGTCAGTCTAAAGCCTGCTGTGAGGCAGGTGCAAGATTTTGACGCAACGGCGTCCTAGAAGTGACGCAGTGAAATCTCATAGATTTCACTGCGTCACTTCTATGAGGCTTTTTGCGGGAGAACGCCCCCCTGCATACATTATACCTGGCACAGGTATAATGTGGCGCAGGGGTTTACAAAGTGACACATCTACCTAGATGCGTCACTTTGTAAATATGGTGCAACAATGCACATTATTTACGCTGCTGGTGAGTCACAAAAAGTGACGCACCGGCGGTGTAAAAGTGACGCACCGGCGGTGTAAAAGTGACGCAGGGCCTCATAAATGAGGCCCATGTCTGGTGGAGCTTTGCATTGCCTTATGTTACTTTGTATTTACTAAAGCACTCAAAGCCACGCAAAGTGGCTTAGTAAATCTCAGTTAAGAGAACATATGTTACCTTGCGTCAACGTGCGTCACGGAAGGACAACAATGTAAGTCCTTAGTAAACCGGCCCCATAGATTCTTGAAAATGTTACCGAGTCTTATGACCAATGCGTCAGTCAAGCTGAGAATCATGCAGTGTGGTGATGTCGCAAGTGCCTGACGTAGGAGATTGCAGGAAGCCAATTTTCCTTTCAAACAGCCAAGGAGATTCATCCACATCGATATAACACATCCAAGGTGCTAAAGCTATTTGACACAGCTGAAAGAAAGCCTGCCTACTTCCTAAAATAAATTCCCATGAGCAGCAGGAGTCTTAATGTGATGGTTTATGTTAGACAGTTCTCAGCTCAGCGCCAAGAAGACACCTGGTGCAGTTTGTAGTGCTGCAAATAACTATCCGCAATTTAAACTCGTTGTCGAAAATCCATCTTTTTACCTGTCGGCTCCATGGTTTTGGAGTCTGGTATTGTGAGCTTTATAGAAGTGAGTCTTTGCTTTTTAAAGAGAATATTTTTACTCTAACAAAATATCACAGCCTATACTTTGAAAACTCAGCTGTAATTGTCTTAAAAGTTTTCCACAGTAATACATTTCTCAACACTGGTGACAGGAGAGCAGAAAAACGTTGTACAACTCTTCCCTGCCAGCATAATCAAATGTGCTGCAAAAGAAGCACATCTTCCTATAGTTAAGTGAGGTTATCTACCGGGAGAATAACTGAAAACTTTAACCTAAGCCACCTACTGTTCTCGTAAAATAACTGAGAGGGATGCCAGGCACATGGCGAAGGACAGCACAATAGTTTCTGTCAGCTATAGGCATGAATAATAATAAGATTGGCGCAGCTCTATCAAGCAGGGAGCATTGACGAACAAGACACATTTTATAAAGAGATTCATCTCTGTGAATATTTATTAGAATAGAAAGTAAGAAAAGATGATTGATAAATAGAAAGGCCAGACGTAAAGGACTCGTTTACCTGCTACTGCATCCATGTATTGAAATTAGGAGTTTTTTGGGGAACAGCCAACTGGTGAAATTATGTCCACATACGTTTTAACCAGTCAAACCTGATAAAAGTGATTGGAGCTAAAATATCTTTCAAAAAACGGAACTAGCAGATTTCGCATGGAAAGTACCAAGACCCCATTCTATGGGCCATTTCAGAGCAAAACTTGATGTGCCAGACTTTTATTAGGTTCAATAAATATCCTGGGACTCATTTATGAGGCCCCTTGCGCCATCGGAACGTCACTTTTTGTGACGTTCCGTGGCGCAGAAGCCTGCATGATATTTATCAGGCTGCACTAAGCCCCTTTTTCTTTGGCTTAACGCTGCCTGATAAATACCAGTTCCTTTAACGCAGTGTTCTTCGTTAAAGGGGCGTGCAATGGGTGTTGCTAGGGGCGTTCCCAGCAACATCCCGGATTTACGAGAAATCGTAAATCTGAGGCAGTGCCAAAAGCTTACGCCTCCCCACGGGAGGCGCAACGGTGAGAAATATTCTTATTTCTAGAATGCAGCACACATAGAAAGAGGAAAAACCTCTTGTGATTATTTTTGTACAGAAAGGTTTCCCTTCCTGTACAAAAATAATCATCCCCGCAACGCAGGTACCATTGCACCATTGTGCAAAGGTGCCTGCGTTGGCGCAGGCAGCCCATTGTGCGCCATCGCAGGGAAATAGGACAGGACTGCGCCGTATCTTATAGATACGGCACATTCCTGCCCTTTTCTTTTGCCGTAGTGAAAGCGCAGCATGAAAGGCCAGCTGCGCTTCCCTACGGCAAAACCTCATAAATGAGGCCCGCTAGATTTTCAGGGGTACTTACAATCGAGGCCCAGGATATTGTAACACTTAGACAGCTGTTCCACACAGAGAGAAAATAACTGAAACATTAGATCATTATTTAATTAGATAATGCATTCATTCATTCATTCAGTTGTGAACCCCTGAGAAGATGCAAGTATGTTAGAAACCTTGCAGACAATGCTCCTCAATCAGAATAATTCTGGTAGGTCTAGTTAGAATATACGATTCTAAAACGGAATTATAATGTGAGAACAAATCATGAGTGTTCCCTCCCAAATTTGCGGTAGGTTTCACTTGCCGCAAATCGTTAGACAAATAATGCTCATGCGCTATTTGTGCACTTGGAATGGCGAATGGACGCCCTATTGGCAAATTAGACTCCATTCTGGGGTATGATACATAGAGTCCGGTGCAAATGGTGCACACGCTAATATATGGCATCCCTTGCTAATGTGAATCTGCAGGTCTGCAATCCGCACCAGAATGTTGATGCCCCACTTCGGATTTCTTGGTTTGCATTTTAATTTCTTTAAGTAAGTATTCATTTCAAAGGCCTTCATATGAAAGAATCCTTCACATGTGGCAAAGGTGCGGGTGATTAAGTAGCGTAACCCACCTGGTGTGGCACTATAAATCAATTACCTACTCCCATGATGGTTGTGCAAGTGATCCAAGCCTAGCTCGTTCACCACTGATACAACAGCTGCCCAAGTCCCAGAAGAGCAGCATTATCTCTGGGATTATTTATTAGTTCTGAATATTCATTAAGGTGTTGACATGCTTAATGAAGACGGAAAGAGCTGTGGTAGAGAATGGTACCATGGTGCTAGAAAAGGGTGTGCTGGTTAAAGGAAATAATGCAACTTGTAAACACATGCATCAGTGCAGAAGGAATAGAGTAAATAACATACTCTGTGACATCTTGCCTGTGATCGTAAACGGCAGCAATTAAATGAGTTGTTAGGTAAAGATCTTGGATAAATGGATTGATAGATCGATATCGAAATACTTGCATGTTTTATATTTTAATATATATATATATATATTCGGGGTCGGCTCTTCCACTAGGGTGGAGGAGTGTCACCCCACTGCTTTCTCGCAGTGCAAGTAGCAGAAACATACAATGGTAATAACTACCATTTTATGTTTCTGCTTCTCACACTGCGAAAAAGTAGAAGTGGTTGGTTGTGGGAGGGCGGGTGGGCGGGCTATCTGCTAGCTGAGATGTGCACGGGAGGAGTAGTGTGCCCGCTCAGTCATGCACACTCTGCCCTTCTCCATGTAGGTTGCATTGTTTGGCCAGGTCATTAATCCCTGGCTGGTCGGCGTCCCGACCAATCACAGCGCTGCTTCGAGCGTTGTGATTGGCTTAGTGGTGGGAGCCTGGCTGCCTACTTCCTGTTGTTGCCAGAGGCAGGAGATCAGGAGAGGAGCAGAAATTACCTGTGACCCGGCTGGCGGGAAGGTGAGTTTAATTTTTTTATTATTATTAAATTAAATTATTAAATAAAGCCCCATGCGCAAGCCCCCTCCTTGTGCGACCCCCGCACTCCCACCCGCGAGTCATGCCTGCTGCGACTGACATATATATCAAATATTAACGTACCAGGACCTCATGTTAACCCAGCCAAAGTATTAATATCACTTTCATTTAAGAAAACTCCCCCAGAACAGACAGCTGAGAGTTGGATTCAGACAGAACAAATGTCAAAATAGAAGCTTTAAAAACAAACGCATCCTTGTGTCCTGAAAAAAGAAAAACTTGACACTTGACCTTGACAGACACAGATGCATGACAATACAATGTATATGGCATTTCCATGCATTCTTTACCAAGCAGATGCATTTTCCAGGCAGCCTTTTCCAAGCAGATTCCTTTACCATGCATGCCTTTAACCAGCATGGTAAGTATTGTAAGCTAAGCAAAATCCTGTATACGTATATATTGTCAACTCACAGTCAGCAGTAGGTAGTCATAGTTAGCACCTGGTTTCCATAGAAGTGGCATTTTTTTTTGTTTTGCTAATAACTTTGGCACTGTTTGACGAATCTTCAGAAAAACTTTCAAGACAGAAGCTGAAGCGAGTAAACTGGTTTAGAAACTTTTGTGAAGATTTATCAAAACAGCGCCAAAGTTATAAGCAAAACAAAAAAATGCTTTGTCTATGGAAAACCTGTGATAACTCCGACCACCAGTAGGTAATATATACATGTACAAGGTTTCCGTACCAAGTGGGGATCGACAAAAACGTGTTTTCCACATGCAATCATAGGGATTTTTGACACGGGACAGCCCAAAACGCTGGACGGAACTACACCACATTTGGCAGAAAGCTATATCTTGGGCCAAAAATATCTTTTTTGTAATTTGGTAGACATCTGTTCAGTAATTTTGAAGTTATTAAAGAATAAAGATGGAAAGATATCTAGGACATGGATCCACAGTGCCATATCTCCAGATCCACTCACCACTAGCAATACCATAATTGACTGGCTGCAACCTGACACAAAAGTTGAGCACGCCATTTTATATATCGGGACACAGTCCAGAGGTCTGAAAATAAAAGTGAAAACTGATAGAAGGGGTTAGGGAAGAGGTAGCCTGACCCCATTGGGTGTGATAGAGGGGTCGGTAAGGGACCGCTGATGTGCAAGAAATTGTCCCAAAACTATTTTTTATATGTGAAAGAATCTGCAGATCTATTGTGGTGTTCATCGCTGCCCCCTGTGTGAATCTGCATCAGATCCACGGATCCAGATACCAATGAAAAAAACATACAGCCATTCATAGACCCATTCACACACTCTCTCCCACTCCAATACTATTACTCACACACCTACTGGTAGATTCATACAGCGACCCCCATCCACACACTCACAAAACCACTCACACACCCATGCAGTCACACACCCACCCACTCGCAGACCCATAGAGCCACTCACATACCCACAAAACCACTCACACACCCACTCACAGACCTATACAGCCACTCGCACACCCACCCATACACTCTCTCACACCAATAGAACCACTCACACACCCATTCACAGACCTACACAGCTACTCACACATCTGCTCACAGGCCCACAAAACCACTCACACACCAACTTACACACACACAATACCCCACACACCCACTCACAAGCCCGCACACAGACTTACAAACCCACGTAGGCACTGGCATATGCACTTGCAGACCCACACAGCAACTCACAAACCCACTCACAAACATATGAAGCCCAGGGTGGGTGCCCACAGGTTGACTGTATTTGGGGTGTTGTCCACATAGCCGGGCTGCAGGCTAGGCATTATGGTTAACCCCCCTACTGCATACAGCGTGGAGCCAACACCTTGCCATGTATGACCGAAGGTTGTGCATGGCGGCGGTTGGATTAACGTATGGCAAATACATATTACTTTATGTTAAAAAAACAAGTAGAAATTAACTGAAAAAAACTAAGGTTACAGGGATGTTATGGTTAGGAAATAGAATTAAAAATCCCTAGAAATTCACTAAAATACCAAAGGTTAAAGGGATGCTATAGTGAGGTACAGATTTTACACACACAAAACCAAAGAAATTTAGCAGTGATAGTTATAGTTATCTCAAGTAATTATAACTTGTGCACCAAGGTAAATATGTATTTATTTATTTTATTTAGAAACTTTTGTATAGCGCGAACATGACCTGGGTGGGTATCAGAGCCCTTCACACTTAGGGTCGATAGGATACAAATGTGTGACAGAAGCAATCGTTACAAATAGGTTCAAATCATGAACATAATAATGGGGCGATTCAGAGCGCTTATCAATCGAGGTCGGACAGATCCAGTAATGGAAGAAGAGCAGGAAATATAAAAGTACCAGTATGTTCATATCCTGCCAACACTGTTAATGACCGGATTACACACATGTAATATACAAAGATCAGATAATGGGAAAAGAACATTCTATAAATACAATACAAAAATGTGTAATGGCCTGCTAACACTGTTATTCCCAGGAGTATAACCGTGCAAAAACAGTCAGATTTAACTTGTGCCCCTACCTTGCACAGCATTATCCATAATACTTTTACAAAAGACAGGGGACGACGTAGGGTATACAGGGTGCACCCAAAGGGTTATTATCTGAAAATATTTCAAGGTGCACTTCTACCAGCTGCTAGGGCACCATCCAACCCTACACTGACCCTATGAATACTTAAAGAATGAGCTGGGAGTGCTAAATTTTGTCAAAAAAGTACAATCATTTAATCACGATTAACATTTTCAAGAAAGTACAATCATTTAATCACAATTAACACACAAATAAATCAATGGTCAAACAATAATGCTTAAGGAAACAATATGGCCAGCTGGCAATACAAAGATATTCATTTATTGGGAATACAAGAACCATATTGTTTCCTTAAGCATTATTGTTTGACCATTGATTTATTTGTGTGTTAATTGTGATTAAATGATTGTACTTTCTTGAAAATGTTAATCGTGATTAAATGATTGTACTTTTTTGACAAAATGTAGCACTCCCAGCTCATTCTTTAAGCATTATCCATAATTTTAAGGAAATATTGCAGTGATATCATCAATGATGTCATAGAAGATGTCATGAGTGTAATATGCTGCAATTAGCCGAACATGGTGTCTAAGTGGCTAAATGGGTGTGTGAATGCATACATGAGTGGCTGTATTGATGATTGGTTGTCTGTCTGAGTGTCTGTGTGGGTGGGTGAAGGTGTGTGCGACTGCCTGTATGGATAAATGAGTAGTTGGATCAGAGGCTGTAAGGGTTAGTGAGTGTGTGTGTCTGGGGCTGTATGAGTCAGGGAGTGTGTGTATGGGTGTGTAAGTGGATGTGTCAGTGGTATATGCGTGAGTCACTGGGTATGTGAAAGGCAGTACAGTTGAGGTTTGGGGTATATGGGTAACTGTATGGGTGAGTGTGTCAGTGACGATATAGATGAGGAGTACATGTTGTATCTGTATAAGTAAGTGAATGTGTGTGTGTGTGTGTGTGTATCTGTATGGGTAAGTAAGTGGCTGTGTGATTAACTGTATGGGTGAACTAGGTTTGTGATTGGCTGTATGGGTGAATGACTCAATTTATGAATGGGTCTATTGGTGTATGAGTAGATATGTCAGTGGCTGTATTAGTGACGTAGTGGGTGTATGAGAGGCTCTATGGGTGAGCAAGTGGATGTGTGTGTGTAGATCTATGAATCAGTGAGTGGGTGTCTAAGTACTGGCATAGGTCTGAGAATGATTTTGTGAATGGTTGTGTGGGAGGGGGTATATGGAATGTTCTATGGGGTTGTGAGTGGGTGTGTCAGTGATTCTGTGGATGATGTCATCAATGATGTCATCAGTGATTTCATGTGAGATGTCATCAGTGATGTCACTGACCAAGTCATGAGTGATGTAATATGTGAGGTCATAAGTAGTGCATTGCTGAGGCACGAGTTATAGTTTTCTCAGTTAACTATAACTGCTGAATTTCTGTAGTTATCTACAATTAAAACCAGAACCTAAGTATAACGGCTCTGTAATCTTTGTTATTTCCAGTGAATTTCAAAGTTTTTAGAATTCCATTTCCTAACTATAACATCCCTTATCCTTTGGTTTTTGCAGTGAGTTTCTAGAGTTTTTAAAACGTGAATTTCTAACTATAATGTCCCTGTAACCTTTGTTTTTAGTTCAGTAAATTTCTATGTCTTTTTTTTTTTTCTTTTTTTTTTTTTTTTAAAAACCTTTATTTGAGTAAGCAGAAATATACAAGGATGGGCCTACAACCACACGGGCCAGCCGCTAAAAAGGAGGAGAGACATGTCACATAAGCCCGCAGAGGTAACCGTCAATCAACAATGCAATACTCCACATTATATACAGGACCAAAACAGGTTTTATATATATGGAAGAACAAACATACAAAAAGGCGAGAGTGTATCACTGAAGGTCAGCCCAAGGGACGCAAGGGGGGGACAGCAGCGGAGGTGCAATAATAATATCCTAAGCACTAAGGAGTATGGAGCGGGGGGGGGAGGGGGGCAGAGACCAGGAAGAAGAAGGGGGGAAGAGCCGGTGACACCAGCTCAGTCCCTATATGAAGATTCCGGGAACGCCAGCCTAGGGAGATAGAGTAATCTCGACAGTGTCCACAAGGGGAGGAGTACAAATGTCGCCACGGTATTCGTTCCATTGACCCCACACCTTCACCCATGCCCTGGGTCTACCCCTGGCCACATAAACAGTTTTCTCACGGAACATGGACCAATCCATATTATCCTCCCATTGCGAGAGGGCAGGGGGCCTGGAGGCCCCCCAGAGTTGCGCAATATCTCGCTTCGCGATCATATAGCCCAGGGTGGCCCATCTAGTCTGTGCCACCGAATAGTCCGTGGGCTCCCAAACATTCAAAAGACAGCGACGAGGTTCCGGTCGTAAGGATATCCCCGTCACCTCAGTCATCAGATCAAGCACGGCCACCCAATAAGCAGCCACCATCGGGCACTCCCAAAGAATATGCAGGAAAGTAGCACGCAAACCACATCCACGCTTACACAGTCCATCGGAGGAAAAGCCCATCACCATCAGTCGCGGTCCCGTCACGTACACCCGATGAAGGATCTTCAATTGGACCAGACGGAGTCGAGCCGGTATAGCTACCTCCTTCGGAGAGGAGAGGGCCGATTGCCAATCCTC
Source organism: Lissotriton helveticus (assembly GCF_964261635.1). Classification (NCBI taxonomy): domain Eukaryota; kingdom Metazoa; phylum Chordata; class Amphibia; order Caudata; family Salamandridae; genus Lissotriton; species Lissotriton helveticus. Next base: position 770,125,297 of record NC_136068.1, read on the forward strand.
ATCATCAAGTTCCAACCCATCTCCCATCCACTGTTCCCGAAGCCGGGCCAATAAGTCAGTCCGATTGTTAATCAACTTTTTATAAATCAGGGAGATAGTGCTATCAGGAAGATGTTCGTCAAGGATACGGTCTTCAAGTGGGGAAGAGTCAGGCGGAATCTCACCAGGAGCAAACACCGAAACCAAAGCGTGCCTGATCTGTAAATAACGAAAGAATTCCCGACTACTCAGGCCGTAGTCAGCCTGGAGGGCCTGAAACGGGCGCACCGAACCCTTAGAATATACATCCCCCACTTTAGAGATCCCAATCAAGTCCCAACGGTCAAAACCCTTGGAAGACCAAAGACCGCCCAGACGTTCTGAAGCATAAAGCGGCGTCGCCAACGTCAAGCGATCCTCCCAGCCCAGGCTCACATTCGCAGCACGCCACACAGTCAAAGCAGTCAAAGTAGGTCCCACAAGATGGCGCCCGGCGGAGCGAGAATAGAGCACTCTATTAAAGTCACCTCCCGGAAGCTGAAGTTTATCCATCTCAAACGCCGGATTACGACCCGGAGAGAACATGGCGTGATTAATAGCGGACAGATGGGAAGCCCAGTAGTATCTCTTAATATCGGGGAGCGCCATGCCCCCATCGTACCATGGGATGGAAAGTTTAGCGAGAGCAATGCGCGGTCGCCCATCCCAAATAAGTTGCCTCTGAAGGCTCTCAATCTCCCGAAAATAGGTCTTGGGGATAGGATCATAATAATTCTGGAGAGCGTAGAGAAACCGCGGTAGTGACATCATCTTAAACAGGGCCGCCCGACCCAGTGGAGACAGGGGAAGTTTGCGCCAGCGGGCAACGTCCAAACGGAGCCGAAGCAACGGGGGAAGGAGATTACGATCAAAACGAAGGGACGGATCCAAGGTAACGAACACCCCCAAGTATTTGAAACCATCCCGGACCACCTGAAGAGGAAGTCTACTCGGCAACGGAGGCAAGATACCAGACAAAACGTATACACAGGATTTAGACCAGTTGATGACGAGGCCTGAGTTAGCGCCAAAGGACGCAAGAACGTCAAATAAAACAGATAGAGACTTGCGAGGGGAAGTAAGATACAAGAGGATGTCGTCCGCATAAAGCGAGACGCGGTCTTCGAAGTCCGGGGCCCAACGAATACCTTTAAGGGACGGTTCCCAACGGAGCCAGGCCGCCAACGGTTCAAGAGCGAGCGCGAACAACAGAGGGGACAAGGGGCAGCCCTGACGGGTACCCCTGCCCAAGGAAAAGGGGGCCGATACTCTACCGTTCACTACAACTTGCGCCAGAGGTTCCGCGTACAACAGCCTAATCCAGCTAATAAACTCGCACCCGAATCCGAATTTCTCAAGTGTCGCCCATAAATAGGGCCACTCCACAGTATCAAAGGCCATGGAGGCATCCAGGGACGCCAAAATGGCCGGTTCAGTCAAAAGCCCCGCCCTCGCCAGCGCACCGTGGAGGCGACGTAAATTCAGAGCAGTGTTGCGATGCGGGATAAAGCCAGATTGATCCGGATGGACCAACTCTCCAAGAACCGAAAGGAGACGGGTCGCCAAAAGTTTAGCCAACACCTTAGGTTCAACGTTTAATAGGGATATGGGCCTATACGAGGAACAGAGGTCACGTGGTTTACCCTCCTTGGGAATGACGACGATCGTCGCCAGACGCTGATCATAGGGAAGCATGTTCCGCTCACGAGATTCTAGAAACATGGCGCGGAGATACGGCGCCACCTTATCGGGGCATAATTTGTACAACTCAATAGGCAAACCGTTCGGGCCCAGTGCTTTGCCCGAACGGAGCGATCGAACTGCATTGGCTATCTCATCATTCGTAAAAGGGGAGTCCAAAGCAATACGGTCCAAGTCGGTGACACAGGGCAAAGCGATATCACGCAGAAGAAGGCGGGAGTCGGCAACATCCCTCACAGACACGGGAGCATATACCACACGGAAATATTCCGCAAAACGATCAACAATGGCGGTCGGATCTATCACTTTCTCACCACTCGCAGACTGAATCACGGGCACCACACGATTAACCCTTTCTTTCTTGTCCAACCACGCTAGGAGTTTTCCCGCTTTGTCACCCACATCATACAATCTGCCCTGCTGCTCACGAAACATCACCTTCGCAGCGTCAGTGACCAGAGATTTATATGCAAACTGTTTGAGACCCAGGGCATGGAGTTTGTCAGGCGTGACACCAGATTCCAACTCGTCCTCCAAAGCAGAGATCTCCCCCTCAAGTTCCACCACCTCCTTCCTCCCTGCCCTCTTAGCTTCAACAATCAAGGAAAGGGCCTGTCCACGAATCACAGTTTTAAAAGCCTCCCACAGGGACACAGCCGAAGAGACCGACCCCTCATTTTCCAGGAAATATGAATCCATGGACTTGAGCAAGAGGGTACGAGTCTCAGGGGAGGAAAGATACCAAGGGTTAATGGGAGCCACTCGGCCCGCCGCCTCTACCCCAACCTCGAAACGAAGCCAGAGCGGCGAGTGATCAGAAATACCCCTCGGCAAGTGTAAAATCTCACGAACCGCTGATGATTGGGCTGCGGGCATCAGGAAATAATCCAGCCAGGACAGACTGCCATGGGCCCCAGAATGGAAGGTGTATTGGAGTTGAGTAGGATGCAACAGTCGCCAGCAGTCCACAAGGCCAAAGGTGTCTAAAAACCCACCCAACCACTGCTGAGCCTGCGGGGTATCTCTAGGGGGATGGCGATCATGAAGGCCGGAAAGCACCGAATTAAAATCACCGGCAAGAAAGAGAGTGCTATCAGGGAGATCCAACAGAACACGGCCCAAGTCAGTAAAAGTAGAGGCCTGCAAACCCGGGGGAACATAAACATTAAAGAGAGATAGGGTGCGGCCTTCATATCTACCCACCAGGACAGTATATCTCCCACAGTCATCATGAATCACCTCATCAATAGCCAAGGGGAGGGAGGTTCGAACAAGAATACCCACACCCCTAGATCCGGAGGTAAACCCTGAGTGCGCCACAAGGCGGTAGCCCCATCTATTCATCGCATAACAAACATTACCAATCAAATGGGTTTCTTGCATGAAAACAATGTCCGGTGACAAATGTCGAATACATTTTAAGACCACACTGCGCTTAATACGATCTCCCAGGCCATTAACGTTCCAGGAAAGAAATTTCAACCCTCTACCCCCCATCCCAACCACCCGAGCCAAGACCCCTCGTCCATGAGCTAGACATCAGAAACAGCAGCAAACACAGGAGCAAATCGCCTTGAAAACAACACACAGAAAAGAAAAAACTTCCCAACCCCCCTCCCCCAAATTGAAGAGAAATACCCCCCACCCTGCACCCCTGCAAAAAGCTAAAAAGCCACCCCAACCTGCAGTGTGCCTGTCGCCCAAGAACCCCTATTCTACACAAAGACCCCGGAGGAGGAAAGGTCTCCGTTCCATCCACCCCCCGACCTCAGCAAGAACAAAATTAACAAACGAAAAGACAGAATGATCACAAAGTAGAGGGACGCCGGCCAACACTCCTGAGAATGTATTCAAAATAAGACATAAGAGCCGAACAGTTAGATCTCCACACCACCTTCGGCACCGCCAGGGTGAGCGGCGGAGTCTGTCTCAGGAGGACGGTCAGGCAATGAGTCCAGCCAGTCATTAACAGCATCTGGCCGATCAAAGAAAAGGGTACGTTCATTGTATTCAACCCGGAGTCTAGTGGGAAAGAGCATGGCGTAACGTAGGCCCCGATCCCGGAGACGTTTCTTGGCACCACGAAACTCCATACGTTGTCTCTGAACCTGTTGGGAAAAGTCCGGGTAAAAGTTCACCGTAGCGTTCTCAAAGGCCACCGGGCCCTTCACCCGCGAGGCCTGCAGGATAGCGTCCCGGTCTCTATAATGAAAAAGCTTCGCTACAATGGGTCTCGGCGGGGCTCCCGGCTTGACTTTGCCCCCTGGAACACGATGTGCACGTTCCACCGTGAAAAATTTTGTGAGACCAGAAGGGGCCAAATGGTTCAAGACCAGATCCTCAACCAGGAGATCCACCGAGTGGGGTTCAGGGTTTTCCGGTACACCAACCAGGCGAACATTGCAGCGACGCGCCCTATTTTCAAAGTCCTCCAGGCGACGGGTCATGAAGTCGTTCCCCCGACGAAGATTTCCAATCTCAGTTTGGAGCTCCGAGACGTCATTCGTAAGGCTAGAGGATTTAATATCCAGTGATTGAACCCTCTCATTCGTCTTGCCGAGATCAGCACGAATCAGATTCACCTCAATAGCCACGGTGTCAAGTTTGTGGGCCAAGGCCTCGTACTGTAGGCCGATGGATTCTCTCACACCCGAGATGGCGCCCATGATATCCTGTAAGGAGGGCTCCGCCGATTCTTCCAAAATTCGTTCGGACGCAATATTAGAACCAGGCAGGGCAGCTCCGGGGGACCCCTTAGAATGGGTATAACGGTCCATGACATTCGATTGAACTGGAGCTCCGCGCAGAGGTGTTTTCGTCTTGCGCGTCTCTCTGTCCCCTCTGCCCGCCATTTTGAAGATGCGTCACAGGACGAGCCACCAGGTTCGACGGGCCCGACACCCAAAGTACAGGATCAAAAGTACATAAAAAGGGGGCACAGCTCGGGTAGAGGTCGCCAAACCAGCAAATAGGTCACATGAAAGCCCAACAGCCGATCTGCCTCCAGGTCTCAGTCGCAACACGACATCCACAGCCGTGGCCCAAGTCGGAACAGAATCGAAACCGAAACCTAGGAAGGGGGGACCCACAAGGCCAGATCTCCTGCCGTTGTTGTTCAATTGCAGGACGGCCACAGTACCGCACCCCGTCCCGGGCGCACCTCAAGGGCGGAGCCCAAAAGTTCAGAGCACCATAACTCAGGAATACGAGATCCAAATCGATTCCTGAAAAGTGCCAGGGTAATCAGCCGAGCGTCCCCTACACGAATTCTTGCAAGAAATCAGGATTCAGCCAGGATAAAATGTCGGGAGCGGCGAGGGTCCGGAGAGCGCTGTGCTCAAGCGGCCATCTCGGATGCCCGCCAAGCTCCTCCTCCTTCTATGTCTTTTTAAGTTGTAGCCCTGTTTGCAGAGTGGTGGAGAAAAGGGGCAGGGCTTCTGACCAGCTCTCAGGAATCACGCTGTGTAGGACTTATAGGAGGTAGCAGGAGGGCTTTTTGACCCCAAGGTCCTTCACGACCAAATTGAACTTCATCCCCAAACCACTAGAGCGCCAGGAGGTGCATTTGCAGAGTGGTTGGCAATAAATATGGGGTGATGCCTTAGGCCTGTTGCAGAGGCTTGCAACAGACAGGTCCCATGGTGCTTCAGAGGGATTGTCCTGCCATCGCAATCTACATGGGCAAATTATTGAAGAGGTTCACTAGATTATTGTACGCGTTCAGGTTAGGGAGGGAATTTGTAAGAAAATTCCCTCTTCCAATTGTGTTCAACTCAGCTGTTTAGTTACTTTTAGACGAATGGGGTTTGGAACTCTTGTTTGGACTGAGGATCCCTAAACAGAACATATTCTATGTATGCTCAGTAGGCAGGTGTGCAGTGGCATTTTCCAACACTCCAATAGAAGCCCATGACAGCTTAAAAACTTTTTTCTAAAATAATAATGAAACAATTCCTTTCTTTCAGCTTAAAGAGCCTATTGATGGTTTCTTTGGAAAGATAGTTTTAAACCAATCCATGGATGAAGCCAAAAGGGTTTGTATGATCACTGCAGCTCACCATCCTATTCTTCCCAAATAGGAATGCATTTCAACATCAGTAAATCTATTGTTGTCACTTGCTGACCTTCAAATTCTGATATAGTGAATCAGGGTTGCTTTTTAAAGGTTCAGCCTTTTCCACACCTAATGGCAGCTAAGCATCTTAGAACTTATGTGAAGTGGGACTTTCTTGTCAGTAACACTTTTATTTTGTGAATGTCCTCATAAGTTATTTCAGAATTCAGTTCATCAGATATTATATGCTTTTTTTCTTGAATCTATCAAACTTATTTTCAAACAAATTTTAAATGTATAATCCCCCATTAGCTAACAAAGAGTTACACTAGCCTACCCACTAAGTGATAACTTCCATTTCGTACTATCAAGCAGAGTACTACAAGGTATCAAACTAATTGTTAAATTATACCCAACTTAATGATAAAGTCAGATTTAAAGTAACTTTTAATAGAAAGGTGACTTTAGAAAGTAACTGTTTTATAGCCCAAAACGCTAGTACCTTTTCTGCTCCGCTAAAGCAGTTGTCACCTGAAGCAGTCTGCTACCCTCCTGTTGAGAGGTGCGAATCGCTCCCACAAATGGGAACAAAAGGGACTATATTTGGGTGGAGTTGTGATCTCATCCAGCAGGAATACTGCACTTGCTGCACCTGCTGAACCAAGACAGGACTTCAGAAAGAGGGGGAATACTCCTGCTATCGACTTTTTGCTGAGTGACTCTAACAACTGAGCCTGCTCCAACTCATGCTAAGGACCAGTAAGTGGACTCAAAGGGCGAGTTGGATAGCCTCTTGTCAAGCTTAAGGGATTCAAATGCTAAGTAAGCTTGCACCTGCAAAGGGCCCAGCTGACCAGTAGCCCCTGTATTTGCCCCGGACTCCAATGGTTTAGTCATGAGATCAACTTCTAGATCCCATGAGGTGCCTCTGAGGTTGTGGACACTTGACTAGTGCTAGAGTGTACTCTTTCTCCCCAACTGCAACTTGCAAGCCATAGTCAAGGGATAATGTTTTTTGAACACAGAGTTGAGGCTCAAAGGCAACAACCACTTGCTGGCTTGTAAGTAGCTTCGAACACCGTAGAGAAAAAAAATACTTCACCAGACTGCAGGATATCACATGATTGTTAACTCTGAGCTTAACGCTGGCCTCAGGCTGCAGAGGATACTGCCAACCTTACCATTGGCAAGAAACAAAACCAGAAAAGTTTCTAAGTGCAAAGGTAAAATCTTGACTGGGACCAACCCAGCGCCTGCATCCGACCCTGACTTTTATCGCGTTCAGTCTGAAACATTGACATTACCCCAGACCCTCATGTTCAAGACTCATAGACTCTCCCTAGGAGTAAGGAGCAGAGATTTAATGTTTTTTCTAACTTTGATAGGCTTTTCAGAGTGAAAAGCAATGTTTAATGAAAGGCTCGCAAAGATTATTACCTCCGATTCTCTCAATCTGATTTATGTCAATCTAGGTTCTCTTTAAAGATAACATTATAGATATTTTTATCAATTGGAATTGGATTTTTATTGTGTCATGTTTCTTACTTTTTGACTGTTTTGGTACTGACAAATGCTTTACAATTGTTTTCTTCAGAATTAAGACTGCTCTTTGCCACAGCTACCCAGGACTACACTAAGAGTTGATTGAAAGAAACCCAACTGGACCTGATACGGAACTGTGATAATATTCCTGGAGAGGTTTCACAACCACTCCAACTAATGGTCCACTTTCTCACAGTAATGAGTAAGAGGCTTATTTGGGCCTTGGAGAGTAGAGTGTTGGTCTGCTAGTGTTGTGGAGTGACAGGTCTGTCACATTTAACATTTTTCCAGCAATAGAGTTAGACTTTTCTCCTATAGGGTAGCTCCCACTGGAAAAATGGAAGTTTAGGCATGACCACACACCCTGTGGCAGTAGCTGACAAGCCACATACCTCAGCCACTCTAGACTCCACCCTTCCTAACTATTACACCCATGACTCGCCATGCCATGACCCATGATTACACCCCCCCATGGATTTGTCCCTTTTGCACTGTCATCCACTGGTTCCTAGGAGGGTTTTGGAAAGAAGTGTATGTATTTTCTTGCTTTAGATTAATTAAAAGCATCACAAATGCAGAAATGTATTAATTATCCAGACTTCCAAACAATAAAACAGTTGCTTTCTTAAGAACAAAAATGCTTAAAATTCATATTCTGATAACCACAAGTTTAAAATGGAAAATGTATTAAATGTATTAAATCTATGCTGATTAGAAAGAATAAAAGTTTCAAAATGACTCAAGTGATTAATAAGAAAGTTGTGAACGTTTTCTGAAAGTGATTTGAAGGAATTTAGCAACTCCTCATAGTTCTGCTATGTTCCCTGTGTTTTGTCAATATTTTAATGCTGCTGTACATTGTGGGATTCTATTTACAAGGAACATTTGTAAATAAAAAGTTGCATTTGTTATTTAACCCCAGGACAACAGCTTGGGAGATGAAGTATTATTTATTTTTGTAATCACAGTCTGCATTTTGATTAGGCAAAGATGATCAAAATTATTTTCTAGCATTTACCATAAAGCACCTACAAACTCTATAAAATAAGAGAAATATATTTGTTACATCTTTTTATATCCTATCACAATGCATTCAGCATGTATCCACTGCAATGCAATGCACTTCTTTCCATGAACACTCCCACTATTCATTGGTCTCAACCGTAAACTTAATTTTATTTGTACTTATATTTTGTGTCTGTCTTGGGTCATTTGGAAAAACTGCCCTTTTTTGCAGTTGGAAAAACTGCCCTTTTTCCAGACCACAAACAAATCTAGCAAAGTAAGAAATGTAAAGTGACACCATCTAAATTAGACTCTGATATGGTACACTTGTGTACAGGAAATTAATAAAATGATGACTAGTATGAAAAAGGAAGGCTTCTCTCTACACAGATGTACATTCTTTCTTTACCTGACTCATTAAAAGATGAGTTCAACCTTGATATTTACATAGTCACGTATTAGGTTATGAATGAAAGAGGAAATCCATTTATTTGAGTCCGCCTTCTCAAACAAATTCAGTTTCATGGTCTTTGAACTTTCCACAGGACTCAGATACAATGAGAAAACCTGGACACATAGAGCATTTATAACAAATGACTAGTTTAATGTAGAAGACAGTGAAAGAGGAGAAAGGGGAAAACAGTGTTCATTCACTCATTTAAAATCTTTATTCAGTTGATAAAATCACCATACAAGAACGCAAAACAAAGACATCACTGTCAAGTTCACAAATGTTAAATACAGAGACAAAATTATGCATACAACAATGGATAGTGGGGAAATTAATCAAGTCTCGCTCTTCAGGACACCAAGGCTGCTCGTAAAAAAGATAAACCAGTGTAAATCACATAAGCAGTGGGAAGCATCAGAAGATACATCTCAGCTGGGGGACTAAATAATCACTCCCTCGGCCAGCTGAAATAGGAACAAAACATTATAAAATGCAGCATATCCTGTGGAGACATATTGTTGTAGCCGCAGCATCCCCTTGCCTCAGGCTGTGCCCACTCACATCGAGATGCCAAAAGATGATGCAGTTGGTTAAATCTAAATCGGGCCAACAAAAACCTATCATGCTGTGAATGAACCTTGGCAAGAGTTGGCTCTAACCCCTGCACATTTGGTGTCAACAAATGACCCGAACTGATGTTTTCTGAAGCTCCAAACACTCTCTCTCCAGGCTATCCATGATATTCTATGTGTCCAATCAAGAGGCAGGCAGTACGCTAGGATCAACCAGTTTAATATCAGTTCCACCCTACTCCAAATCTAAATCCAACACAGGAGCAGACTTAGGTATATCAAATCCAACACTTATGCATGCTGAACTCCACCTGCACTGAAAAAACTGGGGTAGGAATTGCGATTCTCTTATTAACATGACCAGAGAATCTGGATTTCATTAAAGACACGGAGGCTGACATTATGCATTATCCTTTAATGCAACTCAACAAGCAGCCGCACTACATCATAAAGGATAAAAGTTCTAGAATTTAGACAACACTGGATAAAGGGTATAACCAATCAATCAATCAATCAATCATAACATTTGTAGACCGCACTACTCACCCGGAAGGGTCTCAAGGCGCTTGGGGAAGGGGTTCGCTATTGCTCGAACAGCCAGGTCTTGAGTTGTCTCCTGAAGGCGAGATGGTCCTGGGTCAGCCGAAGGTGGATGGGGAGGGAGTTCCATGTCTTGGCCGCCAGGTAGGAGAAGGATCTGCCTCCGGCGTTGGCTCTTCGGATGCGTGGTACGGCGGCGAGGGCGAGGCTTGTAGAACGTAGCTGATGGGTGGGCGTGTAGAAGGTCAAGTGGTCGTTGAGGTACTTGGGGCCAAGGTTGTGGAGAGACTTGTGTGCGTGGGTGAGGAGCCTGAACGTGATCCTCTTGCTGACGGGGAGCCAGTGTAGGTCTCTCAGGTGGCCGAAGATGTGGCTGCGTCGGGGGATGTTCAGGATGAGTCGGGCGGAGGCGTTCTGGATGCGTTGGAGTCTTTTCTGTAGCTTGGCTGTGGTTCCAGTGTAGAGGGTGTTTCCGTAGTCCAGTCGGCTGGTGACGAGTGCCTGGGTGACCGTCTTCCTGGTTTCGGTCGGGATCCAGCGGAAGATCTTGCGGAGCATGCGTAGGGTGTTGAAGCATGATACGGAGAAGGCGTTGACTTGTCTGGTCATCAAGAGGGAGGAGTCCAGGATGAAGCCCAGGTTGCGTGCGTGGTCTGTTGGCTTGGGAGTGGTGCCCAGGGCGGGGGGCCACCAGGAGTCGTCCCAGGCGGAGGGCGATGGTCCCAGGATGAGGACTTCCGTCTTGTCTGAGTTCAGTTTCAGGCGGCTGTTCTTCATCCATTCGGCGACGTCTTTCATCCCTTCGTGTAGGCTAGTTCTGGCGGTGTCGGGGTCTCTGGTGAGGGAGAGGATCAGCTGTGTGTCGTTGGCGTAGGAGATGATGTTGAGGTTGTGCTGGCGTGCGACGGCTGCAAGAGGTCTCATGTAGACGTTGAAGAGGGTGGGGCTGAGTGATGATCCTTGCGGGACGCCGCAGATGACTTTGGTGGCCTCGGATCGAAACGGGGGGAGGCGGACTCTCTGTGTTCTTCCGGCGAGGAACGAGATGATCCACTCCAGTGCCTTCTCTTGGATACCGATGTTACTTAGGCGTTGAACTAGGGTGCGGTGGCAGACAGTGTCGAACGCTGCAGAGAGGTCCAGGAGGATGAGTGTCGCTGTTTCTCCATTGTCGAGCATGGCTCGGATGTCGTCGGTGGCTGAGATGAGGGCGGTCTCGGTGCTGTGGTTGGCTCTGAAACCGGACTGCGAGGGGTCGAGGGATCCGTGCGTCTCAAGGAAGGCGGCAAGCTGTCTGTTGACGGTCTTCTCGATGACTTTGGCAGGAAAAGGGAGGAGCGAGATGGGGCGGAAGTTTTTGAGGTCGGTGGGGTCCGCTGTTGGTTTCTTCAGTAGGGCGCTGAGCTCGGCATGCTTCCAGCTCTCCGGGAAGGTGGCGCTGTTGAAGGAGGTGTTGATGATGTTCCGGAGTTGGGGTGCGATGGTGGAGTCGGCCTTGTTGAAGATGTGGTGGGGGCAGGGGTCAGTTGGAGATCCGGAGTGGATGGTGCTCATCGTGCGGGCTGTGTCTTCGGTGGTCACCGTGGTCCAGGTACGGATGGTGGCGGTGGGGGGCATTGGTTCGACGGTAGGGTGCGTGGATGGTGCATCGAAGCTGTTGTGGATGTCGGCGATCTTGCGGTGGAAGAACGAGGCGAGAGAGTCGCAGAGGTCTTGTGAAGGAGTGATGTTGTTGTTGCCGGTGCTGGGGTTGGAGAACTCCTTGACGATGTTGAAGAGTTCCTTGCTGTCGTGGGCGTTGTTGTCCAGTCGTTCCTTCAGTGATTTCTTCTTGGTGGTGCGGATAAGCTGGTGGTGCTTGCGGGTGGCGTGTTTGAGGGCGGTCATGTTGTCTGTGGTCTGGTCGCGGAGCCAGGTTTTCTCGAGGGTGCGGCAGTTCTTCTTGGAGTCCTTGAGTTTGTCGGTGAACCAGGAGGCTCTCTTGCTTCTGGGTCTGCTGGGAGGGTTCTTCAGTGGTGCGAGGTCGTCGGCGCAGGAGGTGAGCCACTGCGTGAAGTTGCGGGCTGCTTCGTTGGGGTCCGTTGTGCTGGCGGGTGGGTTCTGGCTGAGGGAGTTGGTGAGCTGCTCGGCGGTGATCTTGCTCCAGTTCCTGTGAGTAACCTGTTGCGGGTGGCGGTGGGTCGTGGTTCTTCTGAAGCTGAAGTGGACGCAGCTGTGGTCGGTCCAGTGAAGTCCGGTGGAGTGGCTGAAGGTGATGTGCTTGCTGGAAGAGAAGACGGGATCAAGCGTGTGGCCGGCATAGTGGGTGGGGGTGTTGACCAGTTGCTTGAGTTCGAGGTTGGCGAGGTTGTCCAGCAGGGCGGTGGTGTTGTGGTCCTTGTTGTTCTCCAGGTGGAAGTTGAGGTCCCCTAGGAGGATGTAGTCAGCGGAGGGGAGGGCGTGCGGGCTGATGAAGTCCGTGATGTCGTCGCTGAATTGTGTGCGTGGTCCCGGGGGTCTGTAGACAAGGGTGCCTCTGAGTGTCGTCTTTGGGTCGGTGTGTATCTGGAAGTGGAGGTGCTCTGCGGTGGAGAAGGTGTTGTTGGAGTCAGTCGTGATGTGGATGGTGTTCTTGTGTACGATGGCGATGCCTCCTCCGGTCTGGTTGACGCGGTCCCTCCGGGTGATCTTGTATCCGTCTGGGATGGCGATGGCGATGTCGGGTGCAGAGGAGGCGTTCATCCAGGTTTCCGTGAGGAAGGCGACGTCTGGTGAAGTTGTGTCGAGCAGGTTCAAGAGTTCGATGGCGTGTCTGTGGATGGAGCGGGTGTTGAGCTGGATGCACTTGAGGTGGGTCTTGCTGGTGCTTGGCTTGGCGGGCGCGGTGCAGGTTCGGAGGCAGGTGAACTTGCAGGCCTTGCAGGTGAAGGGTCCGTGGATGCGTTTCGGGGTGGCCCGGCAGCAGGCGGGGTTCCGGCCGGCAATAAGTGCGTTGAGGGTGGCGGCGTCGTAGGTCTGTCGGGTGGTCTCGCATCGGCGGAAGCCAGGGGTCCTGGCACTGGGCGCGGTCCAATCGCGGACGATCGCAGACGGGCTTGCCTTTGGCACGCCTTCGGCACACAATCGGCGCGCCCGCTGCGCGTGACCGCTGCGAGTTCGCGTGGGTGTCATAAGTGAGGAGCCGGGAGGGAGGAGCAGCAGGGTGGCGGGAGCGGGGCGGCGAATGGGCAGGAGGGGGCGGGGCTGCAGGGAGTCAGCGGCGGGAAAAGGAGGTCAGAGGGCGGCTCAGCGGCGGCTGGGTCGTCCGGGGAGCAAAGAAAAATGGCGGCAAAATGAGGAAGAAAAAAACAAAGGGCAAAACACAAGGCAAGTCAAGGCAAGCAAAACGAGGCAGAAGCAGTGGTGTGTGGGGGCGACCTCGCCTGGTTACAGGCTCAGCGGTCGCTCCCTGCGCCTCAGCACGATCCCCTTAAGTGAGGTGCCGGGAGGGAGGAGCAGCTGGGTGGCGGGAGCGGGGCGGCGAATGGGGCAGGAGGGGGGCAGGGCCGCAGGGAGTCAGCGGCGGGAAAAGGAGGTCAGAGGGCGGCTCAGCGGCGGCTGGGTCGTCCGGGGAGCAAAGAAAAACGGCGGCAAAATGAGGAAGAAAAAAACGAAGGGCAAAACACAAGGCAAGTCAAGGCAAGCAAAACGAGGCAGGAAACAGTCTGCCTCTTTTAAAAGAATCGCAACAGGAACAATTCAGCAAAGGGCGAGATCCAACTTGAACTTGCGAATGGAGAAGAACTCAGAAGTGAAGGAGCGAAGCGAGGAGCCTTGATAGGAGACAGGACCAGACCATTAAACGGAGTTACCTGGAAAGGAGAGAAAACGGGTTAAGAAACCAGTGTCTGGAGAAGTACAAAGGCAAAGGTTAAGAGAAAACAAGCCTAGAGAAAAATTCATAAACAACAATGATGGTAACAATAAAATAGCAACAATAAAATTGAAACCAAAATATTCGAGGGAGGAGAGGGTGGGATAATGTCAGCCTCCGTGTCTTTAATGAAATCCAGATTCTCTGGTCATGTTAATAGGAGAATCGCAATTTCATTACAAGACCGTAGGGCTACATTATGCATGTTGGTAGCCCCGAAGGACAACCTCAGACATATGCTCGATAGGCTTGCAATAATGACGAGCAAAGGTGTTGGCATTTGACCAGTCTGCAGCTTTAAGGATATCGTCCAACTTACCACCAGACCAAAAGGACTTACTGGCCATAGCTCCCCTGAGAGAATGGGCCTGGAATCTAGAGAGGTCAACACCAGCTAGACTCATTGTTGACTTAACCCATCTAGCTATGGAGGAAGAAGCAACAGGTTTAAAAGGCTTAACAAAGGAAATCAGGAGTTGATTAGCATCGCTAGGGCAAAGGTCAGTCATTCTAGAGTCATACTCTTTCATACAGGCCACCACACAAAGCTTAGGGTAAAGGTCAAAACGAGGGTAAATGATAAAATCTGACATGGTTTTAGTCCTCCTCAGGATCTCAAACTTAAGGCCAAACATGTCATAACATCTATTGGAAATATCTAAGCTTTTAATGTCAGAAACTCTCCGACAAGAGATTAAACATAAGAGGGTAGCAAGTTTGAAGGAGAGAAATGTCCTGTTAAGGGAAGAGTTATTAGGCCAGGAGGAAAAAAGGTCCAGAATAGCTTTAACATCCCAAAGAGTTTGATAGTTAGGCTTAGGGGGTCTCCTTAATCTGAAACTCTTCAGGACCCTACAAATTATAGCATTCTTACCTACCGATTTACCATTGATGGGGGAGTGGCCGGCGGAAATTGCGGATCTAAAGCAATTAATGGATCGATAGGAAAGGCCCCTATCAAATTGCTCCACGAGAAAGTTCACAATATTGACGACAGGAGTCTCCAGGGGATTCAGACCCCTTTCCAAGCACCAACAAAACCATTTTCTCCAAATACTGTTGTACCTAAGGTGTGTTCCTGGGGCCCAGGATTCCCCGAGGAGAGAGAGAGCTGACGACGAAAGTCCAGACAATTCGTTAGATTGCCTGACACTTTCCAAGCAAGAAGGATCAAATTCCCAGAGAGGATCAGATGATGATCTTCCCCGTCTGTGTTTGAAACCAGACCTTTGACTGCTGGGATCAGGAAGGGAATGTCGCATGTGAGTTCCAGGACTGTCGGGAACCAGGCTTGGGATGGCCAAAAGGGAGTTATTAAAATCAGGAAACATTCCTCCATCCTGACCTTCAGAAGGACCCTCTGAATCATGGCAAAGGGAGGGAAGGCATAACCGAGGAGGTGAGACCAGGGTTGGAGAAAGGCGTTTACAGCAAGAGCGCCCGGGTCTGGCATCCAGCTGAAGTAATTCGGCAAATGGAAGGTCAGTCTGCTGGCGAACAAGTCCACGTCTAGAGGACCCCAAAATCGAAAGAGGGTGTTGAATACGTTCACATTGAGCTTCCAGTCGGTGAAGTCTAATAGGAATCTTGAGTTCCAATCCGCACACAAATTGGATTTTCCGGGGAGGTATTCTGCCTTCAGGGAGATTTTGTGTTCTAGGCAGAACATCCAAAGTTTTTTGGCTAGATTGGAAAGGTCTGAAGATCTTGTGCCGCCGAGGCGATTGATATAAGCAACAGCAGACATGTTGTCCATCTTCAGAACAACGGACCTCCCCTGAAGGGAGTGTTTGAAGCTCATAAGTGCGTATAAACCGGCAGTGAGCTCCAGAAAGTTTATATGATGTGCGGATTCCGCTAGGGTCCAAACCCCGCCGGTGTTTTGGTCGAGCAAACAAGCACCCCAGCCGTGGAGACTGGCATCCTATCCAGGATGAATTCCGGGCTGATCCGAAGATAGCTTTGCCATTCCAGGCATCTAAGTTCTCCAGCCACCAAGACATGCTCCGTCCTGGCGTCCGGGTCCAGGGTCACAAGGTCTCCATACCAAAGACCTGAATTGAGGGCTTTCCTCTTTATTCTCTGAAGAACGCGGTAGTTCAGAGGTCCCGGAAAGATGGCGTGGATGGAGGAAGAGAGAAGGCCGAGAAGTCTGGATAGTTTTCGAAGGGTCAGAGATTCTTGTTTTAGCACTGACATGATCTCCTTTCGGATCTTCACAATCATTTTGGCAGGAAGGAGGAGAAGACAGCTCGAGGTGTCTACAGTGAAGCCAAGGAACTCTAGGGACTTGGAGGGTTAGAGAATGGACTTTTCTCTGTTTATAATAAAGCCGAGACTTTCTATCAGATTTATGGAAATATTCAGATCTCTGATGAGGTCTGAGTGGACTTGAGACATGATAAGGATATCATCCAGGTAGATGATAAGACGGATGCCCCTTTCTCTCAGGAGAGAGACAATGGTCTTCATAATCTTGGTGAAACACCAGGGGGGGGGGAGAGAGGCCGAAGGGCAGAGCTTGAAATTGGAATAGTCGGTCCTTCCAAGAGAATTGAAGGAAGGTTTGATGATTTTTGGCCTTGGAGATGGTAAAGTAGGCGTCCTACAAGTCCAGTTTGACCAGCCAGTCTCCTTTTAGAAGGAGGTCCCTGAGGAGGTGGATACCCTCCATTTTGTAGTGATGATAAACAAGAAACTTGTTGACTTCTCGAAGGTTTATAACAGGTCTCCAGCCCTTGTCTTTCTTTTGGACCAAGAAGAGTGTGCTTATGAATCTCGCTAGAGACCTGGGAACTTCTACAATGGCACCCTTTTGGAGCATGGAAAGGATTTCTTCTTCCACGATTTTCTGTTGTTCTTCTGAAAGGATACAGGGTTGGGGCAACTGCGACTGGAAGGGGATCTCTATAAAATCTATTCTGAAGCCCAGAACGGTCTCCAGAACCCAGGGGTCCTGGGTCAGGGATTCCCAAACACAATAAAAATATTTTAGCCTGCCCCCCACCTTGGGAGGGGAAGAGGAAGGAAGAGGGAGACTTACTTGGAAGGTTGGTGGTGTTGGGAGTACCATGTCCTCTTGAACCTCTGTTTCTGGGACCTCTTCCTCTCTGAGGGTAGAAAGGTTGTCTTGGTGGGTAGAAACCTCTACCTGTTCCTCTGAAGGTCGAGAAGGGCCGTTGGTAGCCTCGGCCGGAAGAACGACCCCTTCTCCCAGCCTGACCAAAAAGGTTTGAATAGAAGACGCGTTTAAGGTTGTTTTGGGCCCTGTCGAGGGCAGTAAAGGTTGAGACGTATTTACCAATTGTTTTAATCATATATTCCCCGAAAAGGAGGCCTTTAGGATTCTCGGAGGGTTCCTTCTCGGATAAGTCCCCTAACTTAGGGTTGATCTTGGTTAGGATAGATCTCCTCCTTTCAATATTGAGGCTGGAATTTGTGTTGCCGAGGAGCACTAGTGCCCTTTGGCTCCAGCCACGAATGAGGTTGACATCCAAGGGAGTAGAGGAGAGGTGGGATTCCTCAGCCAGGTCCAGAATTCTAGTGAGTGGGCCAAGCACATCTAAAGACGATCCTGGCAGCCCTTAAGGGCTCTCTCCAGACCTTTCCTAGAGTCTCTCCCAAGCTTGAACAAGAATTTGATCAGGTCAGGGTCGAGGTTAGGAGTTTGACAAACCTTCTCTTCAATAGTGGGTCTTGGAGACTCAGATCTCATAGTGTTGTGAATGTCTCTATCAAGCAGGTTTCTTAGCCAACGGGTGACAAAGTGGTAGACATGCTCCTGGGGGAACCATTTTGAACTATTAGGACAAGAGATGTTAATGGGGGAGAACATCTCTTCCCCGAGCGGGTTGAGAATCATATTTTTAGAGGTTGGCTCGGGGTCAGGTTGGCTATTAAAGTCAGGGTCGTCCTCATCTAGGTCCAAGACGAACTCGTCGTCAGGATCCCTAGAGACACCTTCTTCAGAAGATATTGAGGCAAGATCATTTGTAGCACTTCTGCAAAGTGTGCCGTGAGGGACACAGTTCAAATTTGTGCCGCCATGGGCACCGCTCAAAAAAGTGTCGCGAGGGACATCAGGGTCAAGTGAGGCGCGCGGGCCTCCCATCCAAAGTGAGGTGCTAGGACCTCCCAAGCCAGAAGAGGCGCTCGGGCCTCCTGTAGTGCCTTGTTAAGATACATCACAGTGTCTTGACTTTTTAGTCCTCTTCCCGTTGATGCGGTTAGGGGGGGGGATCCTGAGCATCAAGGGGTCTCTTGGAGGACATAACCTCTTTAAGGGTTACAAGCATACAGGATTTAATCTCTTGTTGTAAGAATGTTGTAAGGGATTGATTTACAGGTGCAGGTGAGCTAGCAGCAGCATCATCGGACTCAATGTCAGACATGGTGATGCGCAGGCCAGATCAGAAAGGCTTTAAAACAAATATTAATATAATGGCAGAGTCAAAGAGAATATAACAAGAAATGACAGTGCCAAGCAAATAATCTTTTTTTTTTTTTTTTTATCTAATTAAAATTAAATGAGTGGTAGCAGGAACAGGGAAATTAAAAACTAGATTGATCGCGCTCACGAGAGAGACCTCCGGCAGCGGCTGGAAGACCGGTGTAACTGACAAGAAATCGCTCGAGCCAGCTGCCGCTGGTGTTAGAGGAATGCGATTAAGGAAAGGACCATGCAACGAAAGCGTTGCTAAGGCCCTCTCCTCTTATAAGGAGAAGCGCCATGACGGTAGTGAGTAGGGGCATCAGGGGTGAGAGAACTGCTCGGAGGACAGAGGCGGTAAAGCTCACAGGAGTCGAGCGACGAAGGACGGAGGTGGTAAGGATTACAGTGGATATGCAACACTAGTTGAGAGATGTGCGCAGGAGAGGTAGTGAAGAAAAAACCTTCGTAGAGGACTCGGAGGGGGGACAACCATAAATTGGAAGTCGTGGAAGTGAGGGGTGGGAGGGGGAAGCCAGCACCACCATGGAAGGGAGTGCAGTCAGGAAGATAGATAAGGCTGTATAAGTTAAAAAGGTCAAACAAAGGGCTACAAGACAGGAAGATTGATAAGGCTGTACAAGTTAAAAAGGTCAAACAAAAGGTAACCAGATATAAACAATTAAAGAGAAGTAAAGTAGGCAGAAAGGTAGTGACTTATCTGCTTGCGAGCCGCTTTTAAAAGAGGCAGACTGTTTCCTGGTTATACCCTTTATCCAGTGTTATCTAAATTCTAGAACTTTCATCCTTTATGATGTAGTGCGGCTGCTTGTTGAGTTGCATTAAAGGATAATGCATAATGTAGCCTCCGATCTTGTAATGAAATCTGTACAATTTTACGTAGAAAGTTGTTCTCGATTGATCGAATCCGGTCTAACTTGGCATACCCCCATACCACACTGCCATATTGTAGCTGTGAGATACACTTAGCCTGATAAATTGTAAGAGGTCCCTGGGCACCCTGCAACTGGCCTAAAAACCATCCCCATAGTTTCAACAAACTCTAATTTGTTTTACCTCAATCACAGGTCTCCAACAGTTGTTGACAACAAATAAAGCACCCAGGTAAAGGAATGCCTTAACTTTGCCCAGGGTAGAATTAGCAACCTTGAAGGTCTTGCCAGTAGTTGATTTAGGGCCCACTACCATCACGTATGACTTTGAAAAATTAGCCGTCAAATCAAGATTCCCCATAAAAGACACATACCTAGCCGGGAGTAAATCCAACCCATGTGCCGTCTGAGCATAAAGACCACGTCATCCACATATAGTAGAACAGGGAGAAATCTGTCACCAACCTACGGCAGTTCACCAAGACTGATAGTAGTGCAGATTCAAGCCCATTCACATACAAGGTAAACAGAAGAGGAGCAAGTATGCATCCTTGATGCTCCCCTGAGCTGGTAAGTAATGGGCAAATACAGGCGACGTCCTGAGGAACACGTACTGAAGGAGAGGTCTCTGAGTAAAGGTTGGCTAGAAAGGCCACAATACTAGGGTCAATCCCCAACTCATTAAGCAAAGCCCAAAGTTTCACGCGATTCACCCTGATGAAAGCGAATGTCAGATCCATAAATGCTAAATATAGGATTCAGACTGAGCTACTTTATATTTATTAATAATTAGATAGAGGTTCAAACATTGGTCTGAAGTGGACCACCCTCCTCTAAAACCATATTGGACATCATTCAGAATGTTGCTTTCTGCTGGCCAACTACCCAACCTGTTTAAAATCACCTTCCCAGTACCTTGATCATTGAATCCAGTAACAATATCAGTGTATAACAATGTGGGTTGTCTCTGTTCCCCTTCTTAAAGATGGGAACAATCACTGCATTAGACCAGAAAGGGAACATGCCCACTCGAGCGGCCGCATTCAGGACCTGTATTGAAAGTGGAGCCTAGACCTTAATATTAGCTTTAAACAGATCTGGTGGGATAGTATCAGGACCTGGGCCTACCTTGTGTAACTTCATCTAAGGTCAAGACCACTGGGTTACAGGCTGTGATTGATCCAACATGAGTTTTATCACCCCCATAGACCCCACGGTTTTAAAACTTCCTCATAATGACCCACCCACTGTTGCTCTAAAATATGATCGCATAAAATCAGCCCAGATCCCTCCGCAAAGCAAGGCCTGGCGACCACTCTCCAAAAGAGAGAGCCATCCTTCATCCCACATGCTTGACAAAGCTCCGCCTGGTCTAGTTCCTGTAAATTATGTTTACAAGTAATTTGGGCCTGCTTGTAAGTCCACTTACAGTCTTTAACCAGTTGCCTGTCCCTCGGTAACGGCTTAAGAGCCACCTTCAGATTACACAGGGTTCTCAAACAGTCCCTGTCAAACCATTTGGGGATTTGCGTTGCCTTGCTCCTAGAGACTGTAACTGTCACCAGTTTAAGAACCCCTGCAGGAATAGCTTTAAAAGCTTCCAGAACCTCCCCACCCCCAGCATCACTGGCAAGACAAAAATTAATCTTGCGAAGACAAAGTGCAAAAAGTGCCGCCTGAAGACGCTTGGGGTCCATCTGGGAGCATTTTAACCTTCTTCCCTGGTCAAAAGTGGAGACCCTTGTTAGAACCACCTAAGCTGTAACTGGGGGACCGTAGTTATATCCAGGGTTACGGATAAAGGATTATGGGCCCGATGTAGGTGGCAAATACCGGTCCGAAACGGCCGAATTCGGCCGTTTCCGACCGGTATTTGGCATCTTGAGATGTAGGGGCCAGATTTTACAGATTCTGTAAATTTACCGAATCGGTAAATTTACAGAATCTGTAAAATACAGAATCGGTATTTTTACCGATTCGGTACCTTCCAGATGTAGGTGGGACTCTTCAGAGTCCCTAAGGCCTTACAGAATCGGTATTTTACCACCCAATCCAATTGGGTGGTAAAATACCGATTCCAGGTGTGCATGCACATGTGTGCATGCACACCTAGCCATGTGACAGACAGACATGCCCGTGTGCCACATGGCAAACATACCCGTCTTTGGGGTACTAGAGGGTGTCAAAGTGACACCCCCTGCACCCTTGCTAAAATCGGTATTTACCGATTCTGTAATTACAGAATCGGTATTGCCCATTGATTCCTATGGGCTTCAAGGCCCATAGGAATCAATGGGCAATACCGATTCGGTATTTACAGAATCGGTAAATACCGAATCTTAAAGATTCGATATTTACCGATTCTGTAATACCTACATCTCCCCCCTTCATATTTACTGACTCTTAAATACCGAATCGGTAAAATTCGGTATTTAAGAGTCGGTAAATATGAATTACTTTGATCACTAAAAGTATGAAAAATTATGTTAAAATGGGAAATGAACGAGCATAGTTGGACTCAGACAAAGATAAAATCAATAAACAACCTACCTGCCCTTCCCTTTGAAAGTCGGACAAATTACAGGGTTCTGAGAGTTCACCAGTTTCTCCATAGTGAAGACGAAATTGTGAGAGCCAACAAACTCATTGAGCTTCTAGCCTTCGTGTGAATGCACATAATGTAGCCCCATCTGCCAGCAGACAACTACAAAATAATACATCACTATCTTAGGGGGATTGCATAAATGACAATTAAAATCACCATCAATGACGGTTAAAACGTTCCCATCACCCATAGCTGAGATAGAACTCAAAAGCTGGTCCAGGTGGGAGACACCACAGGGCTCAGAGCTGCCCCATTTTATGTTATAAAAGTTTATTAAAATCGCTGATAAAGAGCCTGGGAATGTTGACCGTACCCCCGGCATTGTGTGCATCTAAAAATGAAAGTCGGAAATATAACCCCTCAATTCCACTTTGACAAACATAATTAAGCCCCCCTTCAACCTGCTCACCCTTGAAGGCACAGCAGAGTCAAAGTAAGTTGTGTATTCCTCCAGAAAGAAACTATTTACAGTTTCCCAAGTTTCTTGGAGACAAATTATGTGAAAAGATTTAACAAATTGAACCAACCTTGGATAAGTAAACTTAGAAGAGATACTCGCAATATTCCAGAACAACATTCTATAGCCTTTTAGGGACTGAGAGGGGGTTGCAGCAGGGACCAAGACAGGGGGGACCACAGAGAGCTGAAGAAGGTCACGTAAATCCAGTAAATTACAGGACTCACTCAATGGGAGAAATCTATTAGAGGCAGACACAAGGGATGGCAGCCTTAATTCAGGGTGCTCATTAATTGGGCGTAAACCCCTGTGAGGGTGATGAGAATAAACAAGCTTGACTACCTGGTCTGTAAAAGAAACCCAAAGGGAGGGCAACTATCCCAGGTATACCTTATATCGGATGGGGAGCAGCTGACAACAGTTCACCCGCTTGCAGGGATAGTTCAAATTAACCACCTCACAGTCATCCCACATGGCTTCCTATCCATACCTATCCAGCTTACTCTGCAGGCCATGATGATAGAGTCGACTAGCCCCCTACTACAGAGAAAATGTGAACTACACCAATGCACCACCTTGTTCTTAAGTTCCTGGTATGATTCACCAAGGGGAGCGGAGCGGTGGGAACATTCCCCAAAACAATTACAAAAGGAGACGCTTCAGGAGGCAGGTTAAGCACTTCCCCCAGGTTGATGGAAGACCCAGTGGGCAGGCTACCCCCTTTATTACCGAAAAGGCAGTGGTGAGCAACTGCACCCTGAGTCTCCTCCCCATTCTCTGGCTTTGGTGCAACCAGGCTAGTGTCTGCTACTTCAATGAATGATTTAACACGGGGTCCCTCCCAGGGCAAGTAGACTCAAGTGGCCTCAGAAGCTCATCTAAGTGACCCTGCTCCTGACTGACCCCAAATCCCTCCCTCCCACTGTTCATCAAAGAAAAGAGCTTGGGGACCCTCTCTTCAATGTGGAAAAGACTCACCAAAATTGGATCCAATTTATTGTTTAACATTAACTCAAAATCCCTGTGAGCTGCATTCCTAAGGGAAGATCCCCCTTCCTCCTCCATTGGAATATTAATGGATTGGGTCGACTGCCCAGCTTGGACTCAACAGGAGGCTAGGCAGGTGCACAGGTGGGTTTTTTATTTTCTCTTGCGCCTCTGGCTAACAACCGCTGTCGTGGAAATTATAGAATTACCATTACCATGGGTGTCATCACCCCCAGTCTTCCTCCTGCTCACCCAGATGACTCAGGTCATGGGGCGGGGGGGCTCTCCAATCCAATACCAACCGGTGACCTGTGGGGGGGTTGACGGAACCTATCCCTATTTAAAGATGGACTCCTTTCGACCAGCTCTATTTCTTTGAATACAACACCCACTGTCCAGTAGAGAAAGCCTTGTATATGAGGAGAGGAGCTACAGGTGGGGGCAGGGTTTTGATAGAAGGACCTTTCTTTTTCCCCATATCCGTGGCACCTTTTAACACATTAACCCTTTAGCAGGTAAAGACCCACACACTGTTACAGGTAATAAGGTAACTAAGCAAGTATCCAAGTAAAACAGTCTAAAGTGCCAGTCAAAAAAAGTATTGAACAAAGAACAGTACCTTGTCCTGTGCTCAAGAATACAGCAAGAAAATCGTCCTCTGCTCTACAGTCTATTGTGGCAGCTATCACTGACCGGTCTACTTTCATTGAAGGAAGGTATGCTTAATCAGGTTTTAACTAAGCAAAATGTGATCACTGATCTCCTTTGAACCATGGAAAGAAATAATAATACTAAAGAGGTGGGTTACGAATAAAGAAAAGAAGGGAAAAGGAAAGAAAAGAAAGGAAAGGAGCAGAGAAAAGAGAAAGAAAGGAAGAAATGAGAAAGAAGGGAAAAAGAGAGAAGGAAGAAAAGAAAGAGAAAAAAGGGTAAAGAGGACGGGGAAGGGGGAGAAAAAAGAAAGAAGAAAATAAAAGAGGAAGAAAAGGAAGGAAGGAAAAAAAGATAGAAAAAAGGAAAGTTTCTAAGTTTTAATTTTTTCATTTTTTGTTAGTGTGTTTTCCTCTCCCTCCCCAGTGCAAACTGACTCTCCCTCTGGGACACCTTGCCCCCTCTCATAATGGTCTCAAAGCTTGATCCCGTTGGCATCAATGCCTTCATGATTAATTACCCTCCTAATCTTTCCAAAAATGCTACCAAAAAGCACAAATATTGTTTACTCAAATCATGGCCCAAAACACTTATTTCAGACCTCTACTTCTGTTCTAATAACGGTAAACTAACAATTTACCTCATCTTCTACTCCAGAAAACAGGCACGTTGGAGGAATGTCTTTTATTCCATGCTTCGTATAACTGGCTCCAAGAAAACTCCTTATGGCCTCAAACTGTCAGTCACGCCCTCCCCCTTCTTCAATGCGATAGCTAGCATCTCCATCTACACCAACGGTACTATCCTAATCCAAACCTAAAATGACAATTTAGCTAAATGGATATTATCTTCCCTTCGCTTAAGAATGCAGTAATTTCTAATTCCTCCCAGACCCTATTAGCCTCCCTACTCCCCATGATCTCTCCACCTCACCTCACCTAACAACTGGGGTTACTCCAACCTCAAACAACTCTCCGTACTCCTAAAGTGATCCCTACCCTATCCAGTCCCCTGACTTAGTATCACCAGAACCCTCACTGTCCACACGATCACGGAATCATGTGCTTATTGGTCGTACTGTGACACACTCTTCACCAAGCTATATGCCTTCACACCTTGGATCCTTGGCCAGGGCATCTTCCTTAACTCCCCCGTTTGTTCCCTCTGCTTGGGAGCTTCCTTCCCTGATCTTTCCCATCACATCTTCGGACCAGGCTGAGACCAGATTACTGCCATACTGCAAACCTATCACATCCAACCCTCATATCCACTCTTTGCTAGCATCCCTTCTGCCTCACTCACGCCCCTTCACACTCCCACCATCCCCGTCTCATATCTCCATGCTAATTGGTTCTCCACAAGACCTCAGTGAGTCGGTCTCTCCCTAGGACCAACATACTACTGCCTCTGTGTAGCCTGCCACACCTCAAAACACCTCCTATCTGCTGATACTCTCTACACAACTCTCTCCTAACAACCAACACACGGATTTGACTGCTAGCCTTAATGAGATTTCCATCCACCTGTGACATCTCCCGGATGAAATAAAAAAATTGAATGACATCACTATCATACATCTCCCCAGCTGAGAACTTTTATTACCCCATGAACCCGACCCCTCACCCAAACAGGTTCTGTTCCTGCCCTTGACCCGCATATCTCTCACCATTCCTTGAAAACTCTCCCCTTCCCAAACGCCTCCTCCCATGCCAGAAGACTGAAGGCTGAGCTATCGGCCTCTGATTTGTGTAATCTACTCCTCTCCTACTCCCACCCATTTGACTCTACCGAGTCAAATCCAAGCCATTCAAGCTTTCCCTTTCAGAGCACACGCCCACAACACCAGAGTTACATCAACATCCTTCAGACACCTACCCCCACTCCACTGACCATTTGAAATGTGTCCTTTCAATTGCAGATCAGCAAGTAAACATGCCCCCAATATCTACGATCTCATCATTGCTAACGAGATTGGTATCATTATCTTCACGGAAATCTAGTTGAACAGCTCTTCCACCCCTATCTTTGATCTTCTCGTCCCGCCTAGTCATGACATAATTCGGATGGACAGAATTAAGAAATAGGGTAGAGGAATAGCTGGCATACGCCGGAATACACTCTCAGTTTCACACTCAGAAACCTTAACTCTGACTTCTAGCGAATATCTATGCCTCAAAATAACAAGCAAAAACCTTCCTGTCTGCAAACTACATACATTTTACCACCCCTCTGGAGACAACCTCTCCTTCATCGAACACGAACATTTAATGGAAATCATCTCTTCCAACGAAGACCCATAAGTGTTCCAAATCTTCATATGAGATTTCAACCTCCACTGGTCTAACCCAAATGATCAAGCAGTCAACTGTCTAAAATCATTCCTAGTAGATAATGATCTGACCCAATTCTGCGACAGCCCAGCTCATAACAATGGTGAAACTCTGGATCTCATCAATTTCCAAAAACTCCATCACACTAGATTCCATTATCCCTTGTGACTGGTCTGACCACTACAGCATCATTTTCTTTATTACCAAGGAGGTGCCACCGAAGAGGGACCACCCTAGAAAATGAAGAAATGGAAAAGGAACTTCAGAAACATTAACATCGAAGAACTAGCAATAAAATGTAAAAATGCCTTTTGTTCCCAAGCATACATGAAAGATGTTTGTATCCTCACAGATTTCTATAATTCCTCTATCTCTGGTATCCTGGACTCTGTAGCCCCTTTACAACATAAAAATGCTTCCTCCAAAATCTCCAAACCTTGGTACCATGTCAACTTAAACTTGGAACATCGCAATCTTAGGGCAGCCGAAAGATCCTGGAGATCCTTACCCTCCACCGAACATCTAAATCACCTTAGATCTATTAAGAAGTCTTACAACAGAAAAATCAAGAGGGCAAAGGCAAACTTCTCCAGAACTCAACTTGATCAAGCCAAAAACCACCCCAAGAAACTGTTTGAAATTGTTAAACATCGATTAGCCAACGTACCTAACTGTCTTGATCTTGGAGACCGCTACCCAACATGTGACGAGTTGGCTTCTTCGTAGAAAAAAAAAGTTTGGAACTCATCTAGAATCAAAGAGGGCTCTACTTCCACTTCCGGGTTTTGACACTTTTCCTGCCCCCAGGAGAGGTTTGTTCCCCCTAATGTTAGCCCCAAGAACAATGCCTCTTGGCACACATTCACTACGCTTAACGAAGGTGACATCTACAACGTTCTTCTAGCTATCAAACCGTCTAACCACTTCAGTGACCCACTCCCACCTCCCATTTTTAAAGAATTAATAGCTGCCATCCTCCCCTTATGGTCAAAGATTGTTAACACTTCGCTATTGCAAGGCACTATCCCCGACTGCCTAAAAGCAGCACAGGTAACCCCCATAATAAAAAACCTAACGCACACAGTGCGGAACTCAACAACTTCTGCCCCATCTCAAACATCCCCACTCTGGCAAAACTCCTGGAAAAGTGTGTGCAATCACAACTCTGCATACACATTGAGAAATACCAACTCTTGGACCACCATCAATCTGGTTTTCAGCCAGGGGACAACACAGAATCTGCACTCACTCACATTATGGATGACATTATTAAAATAAACCTTGCCTTCTGATTCTTCTTGACCTATCATCTGCCTTTGACACTGTTAATCACGACAAACTTCTATCCATTTTGATCACAGGATGGGTCTTTCAGGGATTGTGCTGCAATGGTTTACTTCGTTCCTACACAACAGGTCCCAAAGAGTCAAGTTGAATCGTTCCCTCTCTTAGCTCTCTACAGTAACAATGGAGGTTCCTCAAGGGTCCGCCCTAACACCCATACTCTTCAATTTATTCTTGGAACCTCTAGCAAATGCTCTGAACTCTGTGAACATTCTTTTTCACATGTATGCAGATGACACCCAACTATATCTGAAAATCACCTCCCCAGAAGACTTCATTACACTGAACTCTACACTGTTGAGCATGCAAAACTGGCTCACAGAAAACTACCTCTTGCTCAACACCTCCAAAACGGAAATCCTCCTCATCTCTCCCCCAAATCACACTCCCAAGATTTACCTCAGGATAAAACATCTCTCAGCTTTCAACTGCTCTCCCTACATTATTGAGTCAGAAAATCCCTTGGCATCACAATAGACATGCACTTGAACATGAAAAATCATACACGCAATGCAGCCAATGGAACCCAATACCAGATGAGTTTACTAAGGAATCTCAAACCTTCCTCCCACAGGATGACTTTAAGCAGGTGGTGCAATCTCTAGTACTCCCAAGGCTAGGCTATGGGAGCTCCACGCATTATGGTCTTCCCAAACAGATCCTGGCCCGCTAAGAGCTTCCTTTAATTCTGCAGCTAGATTGATTACCGGTACAAAAAGAAACAATCACATATCCTCAGCCTTGAATACCCTAAACTGGCTACCTTACAAAGCAAGAATGCAGCTCAAGATTGCCTGCTTGACTAACAAAGCCTTACACTTCAATACCCACATTTCTCTGGCTCGAATGCTAGAATTATCTGGGGGTTGCAGATCATCGCGTAGTGCAAGTTCACTGCTTCTGAAATCACAGATCTTCCACAATAAGAGAATGAGTCAGAGAGTCTTCTCGGGCATTGCACGGAAGAGCTGGAATTTGCTTCCACTGGAAGTCCGTCGAATCTCATCAACCACTTCTTTCAAACAGGAAGTGAAAAAAATACAAAAGAACAAGTTTCTTCCCTAAAGAGCCTTGGCTCTACCCCTTATTTCCATGTCCACACTTCTGATGCCATGATTGTTTACTACATTGTTGGTCATCTTGGTAGACAGCTTTGCCACTCTATACTCATATTTGTAACAAATGTTCTTTTCTCTCAACTGTATTCTTACTATCCTAAATGTGAAGCACTCTGATTCTAAGTGGGTCTTGTTCACACTATACAAAAATGTATAAATAAATACATTGCTCAAGTATGTTATGTTATGTTATGTTAATATATATTTGTTAAGCGCTCGTATGCCCGGGGGCTTCATGGCGCTATAGGAAGGGAACACAACACAACAATTAAAAGTGAATCTGTAAATCTAGATGGTGTCCCCACCCCCCTCATCCTGCCACTGACGAGTGCAGACGGGCCCACTCTTGGCCCAGTCTTGCCCCGGGCATGTCCCGCACAGCGGAAGCCCTATCCAAATTTAACAAGCGCCTCCAGGCATGGGCAGCTTCCTGCTGGGAAGGTAGATGGGGCTTGTAGTCTGCCCCCTGCACGCAGTGACAGCTCTTCCCCTTGCAGTGGGAGCTCTGGTCAAATTTAACGTGCGCCTCCAGGCACGGGATGGGCGTTGGGGGCTACCTGCAGTGAAGGTAGATGGGGCTTGCAGTTTGCACCCAGCATCCAGTCATGGCTCTGCCCTTCACAGGGGGAGCCGTGGCCGAATTCAACAAGTGCTTCAGGGTGAAGGTTGTGGCATTCCCGGCTTCCTGCTTTGAAGATAGATGGGGCTTGTAGTCTGCCCCCTCACCCAGAAACGGCTCTCGCCCACAGTATAAAAAGGAAAGATATTGTGAAATCTTTAGGTCAGCATCCTAGATCTAAAGGGAGTCTTGCCGCTTGCATGGAAATCTGGAATCATCCAAAAAAAGCACTAATTATTCTATATTTTTAAGTCTCAAAAAGTTCCATTAAGCTAATGAGACTTTAGTCCCTGTTTCCTTCATAATCATATACAATAAGAAGCTCTAAGATAATTAATTCACAATCACAAGATTGATATTGTTTGTGTATATGAACTGGTACTTGCATAGGGGGAACGAAGCTTGGAAGCTACTGAGCAGTATATGTGTGTCATAGCACCCGTAGAACATAAAGTTAACTGGGAAGCAGCAAAGCATCCACATGGGGGGATGTGAAGGAGTAATACAGTTGTTTACAGGAGGTAGATAGGAGCTAGGATCTAGTGTTCGAGGCCACTGCTCCTTAACCCCTTGTATGCTCGTGACGGCCGAGTGCCATCACGTGTCACGGTGGGCGTGTGTGGAGAACGGTCCCCAGCCGGCAGAATCCTGCCCACTAATGAAAACTCCTGCACAGCGTGGAAATCCTGCGTGCACACAAGGGGTTAAAAAGGAGCATCTTTTGTTTCTTCCTGAATTGTATGTGGATTAGAGCAGTTCTGGCATCAGTAGGGATGTTTATGATGTTGGCTGCATAGATTGGGACCTGTCTACTTGTTTCCTTCTAGCTTCTTTTGGTCTCCAGTCTGGTGATCTCATAACTCCTAGCATGGTACTGTCCAATTGAGGGTTCTAGTTTCTTGGCCAGATATATTAAAGTTTTGTTACTGTTGGCCTTGTAGGTTATGCAGTTGGACTGGAAGATGATAGACATCTGATACCTTGTTTTCGTATTCCCCCGGTAAAGTTTTCTTTGAATGTGATGTCTGTGTCAAGGGGCAATCCTAGTGATTTGATTGTTAGTTTGGGGGTTTGGTAAAGCTGCACACTTCAGAGTTTTATTTGGACTTGTGGCCAACACAAGGAACCTAGTCTTTCTCGGGTTATACTTCGGGTAGGCACTTGACATCATCAACCTTTTGATTCATTTGAGGTATAATTTGAGTGAATGTCCTTGTGTCGATGAATATCCTTTTTTGAGGAGATTTTCTGATAGAGTTTTGTGAAATTAGTAATTTGTGTTGATGGTGAGTATGCATCTGATGTATTCCACATAAAAATTCAAGATGATGAAGGACGGGATGGAACCTTGTAATTTGCTTTTTTATCTCTAGGAATTTGTGGCAGTTAGAAAGGTAGGAGATGATCTCAGTGTCTGAAAATGCCATGTATGTTTCTAGTGCGCAGATCAATGTTTGGTGGTTGATTCTGGAATCAATGAGGAGTAGGATGTCAGTTAATAAAAAGCAGCTGTCTCCTTCCTGCAGCACAACCTGAAACCGGATTGGTAATTGTGCAAAAGTGGATTATTAATTGGGATGGATGGTAATCCAGCACAAGTATTAATGGCATTATTCTTGTTAGGACCTGTGAAGGTTTAAGTTATCGAAACTGGAGCTCAATCCCTGATGGCTATGACACAGTGGAGACGCTTAGAAGTATGATAAAGGTTAAAAAGTAAAAAGCCAAGAACAAAACACCTCAACTGATGAAACAGAGAATCTTTTAATGAATAAAAATCCAATAAGGGGGACCAGAAAATAAGAATTTTTAAAGTTTAAACAAAAATAATGCCAAAAAGCATTAAGCACCAACTGTGGTCATCTGGTTGCACTTGACTGGTACCTAGGTGTGGGTTACGGCCAACTGCAATGGAGAGATTGGAAGCTTTACCTTCTGACTTTGTAGACGAAGGTCCCTAGTCTGCTGGGTACTTTTAAAGCCTTTGCCAGGAGAAGAATTCTACCTTCGACTTGATCACTTTATTGGAGTTTGGATTTTCCCAAAAGAGAAGGTTAAACACTGTAGCTGAACAGGACTCCATAAGGCTGGGCACATTTCTAGGTCACTTTATTGGAGTTCTGACTTTGGATTTCTCCAGCAGGGTTAGCTCAATACTGTAGCTGAAAAGTGCTCCATGAGGACAGATACTTTCTACGCAATGTCCCAATGAAATAGAATTGCTACTTTCAAAAAGCCCTGAGCGGGACCAACCTGAATCTTTGGCCCAGCTGCAACACACCTTTATCAGATTGACTTGGCATGTTTGTTCCGGTCTTCTCTCAGCAAAACATCTTGACAACGTTTCTAAGTCCCAGGTTTTAGGGTTAGACAAAAGGAGTATATTCTGACACCAGCCAAAGGTTCCAGGACCTCAGGAACAGCAGTTGAAGGTCAGGACTGACTCCAACAAAAACCACCAGCAGGATCCATGGCATAGCCAGTAGAAATCGGTCAGATGGGCTCTTCCAGAGAAGTAGACTTCTAGAAACTTTTGTGTCCCTGTAGTTTAACAGGAGGTCACCGACTGACTACTGGAGTCCACTTCTTAGTTCTGTGTACAAATGGGAGCAGGTCCAATCCATAGGGTTCTCCTTACAGGTCATAACATCAAGTGCAGTTCCTGTAGTGTTCTGAAGAGGGTGCCACATTTATGACTGGAACTAGCCTATGGGTGAGGTGACGTCTGGCCTCTTGGACCAATAGGAAATAAATTCCTTGGGGTAACTCTACACTCTTTTGCAGCACTTCCAGTCTGCATTACTGCAAACAATCCCACAGTGCCCAGCTCTACCAAAAACCAAGATGGCAAAATAATTACTCCCAAGTGCAGAGCTCCTGTGCTCACCTTAGATGTATTGCCACAGAAAATGAGAACACATTTCTCTGTGATCACTCAAAACCGCTGGGAAATTCACTGATATTGAGGCTAGCTGGCTATGTGGGTAATGGGGGGTGGGCAGGGGCAGTTCAAGTCTGAGCTTCAATTTCAGGTGACAGGGTAGGCCCCTTTAGAGATAATTAAGGGCCACATGTACAAAGCAATTTTCCAGTTGCAAACAGGCTGATCGGACCTTAGAAATGCTTTTGGGAATGTATAAAGTCCAAATTGTGATTCAGTAACTTATTACCGGATCACAATTTGGGTTTTGGGGTTCGGCATTTGGAAAGGACATGTTTTTGGTGTCCCTTCCAAATACAGGATCGCAGTAGCATGTGCAATTGTTTTGTGACCGAAATGAGGTTTCATCCCATTTCCACGGAACACTGACTGCTCTGAATTATTATTTTTTTAAACGTTTAATTTTTCATCTGTGAAACGCATCACGTTTTCTCACAGGAATATTGGTTGCTTTTAAACCAAAAAAGGAAACTAGAAAAGGAAACCTTTATTAAAACGCAATCACAGACATGGGGGTCTTCTGACCTCAGCAGGCCACCCTCCCTGTGATGGATGCAATTCCTAATGGGTCGCAAACTGCGACCTACCTCATTAAGCGCTGCTCCACTGTAAGCGTTACTCCTGAGGCGAAAAGCCGGGAGCTTGTAACTGAAGCATTTTTAACTTGTATTTCGTGTTTTTAAAAACCTGATTATTGTACTTTGCACATCACCCTGGCACTCACCCCTGCCTCGCCGAGCAGCTGACCGCTAGCTGTTTGACCACAAAACGCTCGTTCTTTGGCGCCATTAGCACGCCGAGGGAGACGACTGCCACGCCCATCTCTTGCTGGCCACACCCCCCCCTCTACGTCATCAGAGGCCACTACAAATCATGTGTCACTACCGGAAGCGCAGCGGACGAGCGCAGCGGGCACGCCGTTTGCGCGCCGAAGGCGCGCTTAAGGCAAGCTCGTCTGCGCTCGTCCGCGACGAGGACGCGACTAGCGCCACCAACTATGCCCAAATTTGCCCGGTGGCCTCACGGTACACCCGGGATGTATTGCTTAATCTACGAGGGTCCGCACATGAAGGTAAACTTACCTTCGAAGAGTCTGCATTTCCACTACTTGACTACTCCCACAAGGGCATGATTTCAGGGGGCTTGCTGAACGTCAGATCTCTACCTAAGCACGCTACTGAAATCAATCTCCTTATAGAATCACACCATCTAGATGTCCTTTTCCTTACGGAGACTTGGACACATGTCGACGGCGATATTGAACTAGCATCTGCTTGCCCTTCTAACTTTAATATCTTGCATCTCCCCAGACCCAAAGGCCGCGGTGGCGGAGTTGGCATTATCTTCCGAGCCTCCTGGCAAATTAACACCATAGACATAGACCCAGTGCCAGGGTTTGAGCTCTTTGGTCTGGCCATCAATAGCCATCTAGGAGATATCTTCACGGTGATCATTTGTTATCGTCCTCCAGGGGCATTTTCCATCCCGCAACAACAAGCACTTCTCACTACTTTTACAAATATGGCTACCTCCCATAACAAGTTAGTTATTTTGGGAGACTTTAATCTCTGGCCAAATGGCAGCCTAGATACAGGACTAGACAATCTTCTGACATCCTGTGACAGTGTGGGGCTTCACCAATTGGTTAAGCATCCCACCCACTCTGCAGGCAATCGACTAGATCTCATTTTCTCGAGTCCTGGTCTAACACAAGTAGGCGATATTTTGCCTATGAGCTGGACGGACCACTCGCTTATCAAATTTTACATCACCAGCACCACAATTAGGAAGCCCAACGACAGCCTTCAACCAGAATTTACATACCGTAACTGGAAAGCCCTAGAAAAACTCAGCTCCACCACCAAAGTCTTCAACGTGGACGAAAGTTTTTCTCCTACCAGCTCGGTTGAAAACAACTACAGAGCTTTCTGTATGAGGATAACATCTACCACGGACTCCATTGTCCCGCTAAAACTTTGTAAACCTAGAGGTAGAGCACCTGCTCCCTGGAACAATGACTCCCTGAAAACTCTCAAATCAGCCTGCAAACAGGCTGAGAGGAAGTGGAGACATGGATACTGTGACAACAATAAAACTCTCTGGAAAAATAAGCTCCGTGAATACAAATCTGCTATGACAGACAGCAAATCGGCCTATTACTGCTCCACTATTGTCAACGCAGCTAACAGTTCAAAAAGCATATTCCAGATCTTGGAGAACCTTATACACCCTGACTGCGCCAAGAAAACTATCCCCCCATCTCAGACTCTCTGTGACAATCTGGCACAGTTTTTCACAGACAAAATTGAGACCATCATCAACAACTTGGCAACCCCCCCATTGGAAAATATCCTAACCTCCTCCGGTGCTGTTGTCGCCAACCTATATTCTCCTAGTTCAGTACGCTCTCCTATGGAAAGTCTTCTGGCCTTTCCTCAGATCTCCGAAGCAGAATTTGAGAGACTGGCACTAGGCATCACCTCCGGGTCCCCCCTTGACCCTCTGCCCCCGAAAACATGGAAAGCATGCGGGAATGAGTTATTCCACACCCTTCGGAGGATTTGTAATCAATCCCTCTGCTGTGGACTCGTTCCCAACCCCTGGAAGCAAGCTCTCATCACCCCGCTATTAAAAAAACCATCTCTGAATCCAGAGTGCCTTTCCAACTTTCGACCCATATCTCTTCTGCCCTTTCCGGCGAAAGTGGTGGAACGATGGGTCAGCACCTGCCTATCAACTTACCTTGAGCAGAATCACGTTCTGGACGACTTCCAATTTGGGTTCCGTCCAGCCCATGGCACCGAAACAGCAGTGCTTACTGCCATGGAAGAACTTCGAGTGCGTGCAGATAGGGGCCAAGCTGTGGCCTTGATTCTATTGGACCTGTCTGCCGCATTCGATACTGTCAACCACGTGATCCTGCTAGAGAGGTTGAGAGATGCTGGGGTCAACGGCACAGCCCTGCTCTGGTTCCACTCTTATCTCAGAGACAGGAAACAGGCTGTATCCCTCCCCCCCTACCAATCCGCCTTCTCCCCAGTCCCTCACGGTGTACCCCAGGGTTCTTCCATCAGCCCTATCCTTTTCAATGTTTATTTAAAGCCACTGGTCACTTAAATCAAATCCCATAATTTGACTACAGTAAACTATGCGGATGACACCCAGGTCATTCTCTCTTGGGAGGGGGAAGGCTTCATCCCCTTAGAAGCCTTCCACGACTGCCTGAGAGACACTGCAGGCTGGTTACACCGCAACTCCCTTCAATTCAACTCCTCTAAAACCGAGGTTTTTTTCTGTCCTGCGAGCCGAATACCTCGCCTCCTGCCTGTGGAGTTCTGGCCCCCGGAAAATCCAGATAACCCGCCACCTGTCGCCAGTGTTCGCAATCTGGGCGTCATGCTAAACACCAAACTTAGCATGGAAACACAGGTAACAAGAACAGTCGCCACCTGCTCGGCCCTTATGCGATCATTACGTAAAATCTTGCCACTATTACCACCTCCGGCCCGAGCTTTGATAGTCAGGTGCACTATTCTCAGTCGCATCGATTTCTGCAATGCCCTCCTGCTCGAATCTCCCATGGTACTGTTGGATAGACTCCAACGAGTCCAGTCGGCAGCAGCTAAACTGGCCCTTGGATGGACTAGGAGATCCTCGGCCACTGCTGCGTTAGCCGAGCTACACTGGCTCCCCTTGAAGCAACGCATAGCCTTCAAAGCCCTCTGCCTGGTCTTCAAGGCAGTACACGGATCAGGACCAAGACCCCTACAACATATGTTTTCTTGGTACATCCCAACTAGAACTCTACGATCCACGACCGCCTGTCTTGTAATAGTACCTAGATTCAAGAAGGCCAGGATCGGGGGGAGATCGTTCAGAGTAGCTGCTGCTAAGCTCTGGAACAGTCTGCCTGCCGATATACGCCAAATCACACAGCTCCTACCTTTTAGGAAACGAATAAAAACATGGCTCTTCCCCTAGCTCCCCCTCCACTGCCACCCCCCTTATTCAACTCCCCTTGCTTTCAACTCTAGGAGTAAGCTTCTTCAGCGCCAGGATACCTGCCAGGTGACAGCTGCGCTCTACAAATGTTTTAAATAAATAAATAATAAATAAATATTCATAAAGTAGGTCAATTTGCGACCTACTAGGAATTGCAAGTATGAAACAAAACGTTTCATACATGAGTAAAAGAGATTTTCAAATAGCGATTAGGATGGAATCGATATTTGGAAATCGCTATTTCTAGTCTATGTGCATCCGACCCAAAGTTCCTTGTCACTTCCCAGATGGTCCTCTTGTTAGAGAAACTACACACCTGTCCTTTGTCTCAGTTCTGGGCGCCAGTTCACATTTCATTAAGGATCGATTGAGCTTCTGGTTGACAGTTGGAACTTCATGCAAATGGGCTTCTAGAGGCTTTAGGCAGGCAACATATGACTTTTAAAATGTATCTTTTATAAACATTTGGCTGAAATCTGACTTTGCCAATGGATTAGATTTATGAAAATATAATAAAAAGTCCAACAATTAACTTTTTATATGGTTTCTAGGTGGGGATAATATTATTTAATTATAAGATTAAACTCCAAGTGCTTTTCTATGGAACAACTAACCATGCTAAACTAAAAATAGATTTTTGGGCATGTTCACTGAAATGATATGTTTACCAATAAACTCAACATGTCCAAGTTTTAAACACCATCAGGCATATGCATCAAAGTAAATACCGGTCGCAAATGGGCAGATTCTCAGAATCTGTCCCTTTGCTCCCGGTATTTTTGCATTTGGGATGCATCATCCCAAATGCAAAAATCGCAATTTAAGGAATCTCTAAATTGAGATTCCTTCAATTGCGATTGCATTTAAGGAATCCCAAATTGAAATTCCTTAAATGCAATGCATGAAAGTAAAAAAATTGCGAATTCGCTAATAGGAGTAGCAAATTACCATGAAGTTGAACTTCATGGTAATTTGCTAAAACTTTGAAAAAATCACTTTTGTGCATTTTTCAAAGTTTCATGTTGCGCACACACATGCCCTTAGGGCATGTGTGTGCAACATATGTGCAGAGATCAATTTCAGGGGTGCAACAGGGTGTCATTTTGACACCCTTGCACCCTTGAAATGGAATGAGCAATTTGCGAGTACCTACTGGTACTCGCAAATTGCTCATGCAATCTGCAATTCATTCCTATGGGCCTGTAGGCCCATAGGAATGAATGGGACAGCATTCCTTAATTGCGACTAGCAATTTGCGAGTAGCAATTAAGGAATGTTTAGGAATCGCTATTTTAATAGCGATTCCTACATGCATAGGCTTTTGCTATTCCTAAATAGCGATTCCTTAAAAATCTCTATTTAGGAATAGCAGAAGGCTACGTTGATGCATCTGCCAGCATATACCTTGCACCCTGCCTTAGGGGCAGTTAAGAATAACTTATAGGTCGCTACCGAACAATTGAAAGGAGGGCCTAGGCCTGCCAAAAGGGGTTATTGTGACAGGTCGCATATGCAGTGTAAACCTGCACAACCAGGCCAATGATGGCAGGACTGAAGTCATGTTTTGCCTTTTCACTTTATTGGTGGTACAATATGTGCTGCAGTCCACTCAGGACATATCAGTTATCAGCCCTGGCTACACTTTGTACCATGTAGTTAGGAAAGATGCATACGTTAAATATGCCAATTAGGAGTATACCAATTGAATGTATGACGATACTACGCGAACATGTTGATGGCTGTATCTTACAACGCGGGTTTTACAACACAAGTTCTTTCAACGACTTGCGCTGGAGGGCGCTGGTCTTAAGGACAGTACGATTTACTATTCCAACACCAGTCTACGTACAGTAGGGAAGGTGTTGGAATAGTAAATCGTACTATTCCTTAGCTTACAGCGCCCTCCAGAGCAAGTCGTTGAAACGACTTGCGCTGTAAAACCTGCGTTGTAAACCTACCGTGGTTAAACTCCCGCATAGTAAAGGTCGTCTCCCATACCAATTGGACATGTTTTAAAGGGTAAATGCACATACACTGAGCACTGCACAGCAGTGTCGTGGTTCACAGAATCCAAAAACCAAAGAGAAAATAAAGATAAAAGTGGGAATCACCACACAAAAATTGACTTTCTTCTACAGTAATCATCTAGAAGATTTTTCTGGCTAATATGCTATTTTAAATACATGAAGACTGGTTTATGAATGGTAGGCTGGTGAATGGCTGGAAGCTTGAAAGATGGCCTGGACCCAGGGTTGAACTCTTTAGCAGGGGGTGAATCTGTTCAGTCTTGAGGAATTGTCCTTTGGCTGGAGGAGGCATTGACAATGTTGAGCTAATATATTAGACCGTCTCCTTAAAGAGACTTGATGATGGGGAATTGACATCTTCAACCAACATGCTACTAAGAGTGTACAGGATATTGAAACTGTCTTCCTAGAAAAGGTTGAAGGCAGTTCTCTTGGGGTGAAGCAATGCAGAATGGGGGATCATGGATATCTGTGTTGTATTGTCAATACGAGAACTGATCTTCTCAGTAAAGAAATGATTGATCACATTACGCTTGTTAAATGGTGTATGGACTGCGCAGATACGATGCTTAACGGACATTTGCTACTGATGTGGCAGGTGTGTGACGTTATTTTAACTGTGAGATTTTTCAAAAGTTATAAAACCGATTCCTTCGTAGACTGCTAGATGTTCCTGTAGGGACTTACACCTATTTTTGCTTTCTCATATTTGATCAACTCACTTGGAAGACTTAATTGGGTTGGTCACTCTCTTGTTATGGCTTAAGATTTGACAAACCCCAGAGGTAGAGCTCACAAACAAAATCCTGAAAGATTGTATGGCCTTGGATAACATTGCAAATTTCCCTTGGTTAACCTATATTAGGGGCACTTTTGTAGGTTTGAGGATATCAGAGTACTTCCCCAACCCAGACACAATTAGAGATTCTGCAAAACCCCAGATTAGGCTCCATTTTTCTGAACAACGCGGGCCTGAGTATCAATTAAAGGCTCTTTAAATGTACTCAATGGCAAATTATCCTGCGTTGCCCACTGAATTGAAATGTTATCTATTTTTTATAGAAAACCCTCAGTACAGTTTGTATTTAACCCACCTACGCCTTGGCTCATTACATTTTCTCTTAGCTTTTCTTCAACATTGAGAGTGGTTTGAAAGCCTTCCAAATTGTCCTTGTGACAGCTGTCACAACACAGTACATCCACTTTGTGCATTTTTTGCACCTTATTTCAGTCTTGGCCCCTACTTATACCTCATAGAATAGGTTAATGATTACCGTGATTGTTTTATTTGGTCAATATTGAATTATTGATCAGTTTTATCATTTTAATCCAACAATGCTAATGTTAATCTCTGTTTATAATTGTTGAATGCATTGTGTACTTGAAATAATCGTTGGTATTTTTAATGGCAATACTGCTGAATAAAGTTATTTTGACTGACTAACTTAACAAGTGCTTTGCATATGTTGGTCACTTCTTTTATTGTAGTCTCGTAGAATGCTTGGTTATGTGGGATGAGAGACCTGCATGCAGAAGGGAGTGACAAGATTTAAATGAGGTAATTTAGGTCCTCTTCATTTCTTTTTGTGTCTGATTATAAAGCTTGTACTCACTGAGTTCTTGGGTATAGCATGGTGCTAAGCATTTTGGTTTATATGTTTATTCTTGACCTGTGAATTTCAATTGAAATGATTACAGTAAATACTCCATTTGTGACAGATGTATTTTATACACATAGGGCCAGATGTAGCTCACCAATTACCGGTCGGTAACGGCCGATTTCGGCCGTTACCGACCGGTATTTGGGAATTGACATGTAGGGGGCATGTTATTTACTGAATCGGTATATTTACCGATTCGGTAAATTTACAGAATCGGTAAAATACCGAATCGGTAAATTTACCGATTCTGTAAATCAATATGTAGGTGGCACTGTAATCAGTGCCACAGGCCCTTACCGAATCGTTATTTACCATGGAATACTATTCCATGGTAAATAACGAATTCCAGTGTACATGCACATCTGTGCATGTACACCTGTGCCATGTGGCACGCAGACATGCCCTAAGGGCATGTATGTGTGTCACATGGCACACAAGCCTGAAACAGGGGTGCAACAGGGTGTCAAAGTGACACCCTGTCCCCCTTGTAAAATCGGTAATTTTACCGATTCGGTAATTACCGAATCGGTATTTGCTATTGAATCCTATGGGCTTCAAGGCCCATAGGAATCAATGGCAAATACCGATTCGGTAATTACCGATTCGGTAATTACCGAATCTTACAGATTCGGTATTTTTACCGAATTATTTACCTACATAGCATTTACCGAATTGTAAATACCGAATCGGTAAAATTCGGTATTTACCATTCGGTAAATTGCTATTACCTACATCTGGGCCTTAAAGGACTAATTTGGCTAAAATGTCAAACTCGCTATGTCAAACATAGTACAGTAATTCCCATTTGTAATAACTGCATATAAATATTCACTGAATACTCCTACTTTAGATTCTTTAGATCATTTTACAAAGCCATTTTTGAGTACTTGCACTCCTTAGGATTTAGAAAGGTGCACCAAACAGACAATATAATAAGGAGAGTTGTTTAATCTTCAGAAGACCATCGTATGTATTTTATTTAGGAGAGTAGTAGCAAAAACTCTGACAGGCAGTAGCACTGTCAAGCCATTGCTGGTGAAATATTCTCCCCATTTTGCACATTTACTCTTAGACATTGTGAGAAATGTAGTTGTTGGTTGAGGGCGTTGTGAGTCCTTCTCAAGCAACAGCCACAATCTTTGTCAGGCTGGATGACAAAAGTCACTAAATTGACATGTGCTTGACACTCTAGTAGCTTGGCACAAAAGCAGTCTGGCTTAATTTAGAGACAATTTGTAAATAATCTATGCAACACTTAAACAGTAATAAAGTGAAAACAAAACACAAGAAAAATCCCACATTAATTTAGAAAAATAGAGTAAAATTAAATAAATTGGCACCAAAATGACAACATTCAATCAGTAAAACCAGAGATATGCAATTTTAAAGATTTAGGTAAGCATAGTACCTAAGAGCGCAAAGCGCAACTGGCATTTATCTGGTCATGCGAGACTGGGGGAAAGACCCCCAGTTTAGGCTGACTGCGATGGAGTTCCTTCTCAAAGTGGGTCTTATGATAGGAGGCTGTGAATAGCAGGCCGGGAATCGCAGACGGTCATTGCTGTAGGGCAAAGACCCTGCCAGGCATCGTGGATGGTCACTGCTGGGGCTTCGTTTTGGCATTCACAGAGGGCTGTCGATGCTGTAGCACGAAGTGCAGCTCTCACTTTGCTGGTCGGCACTAGTGGTTGCTGTAGCGCAAAGAACTGGGTCTACCGGAGCTTCGCATTGGTGGTCATTGTGGGTGGCAAGATCTTGATGTGAACTGACCGGTTCAAGGTCCCAAAGAGCCCAAAACGTGAGTATTTCTCCCTTGTGTTTAGAGGAGTTTGCTCTGATGCCAACCAAGCGCCCAGGACCTGGAGAGGCACCTCTTTGTGATCAGGGACTCACTCTTACAGGGGCCAGCAGGATTCAGGCAAGTCCAGTTGCAGGCCCAGGCAGGTCCAGGTGCAGCAGGTCACTGCTGGGCAGTTGAGGGAGGCCTCTGGATTTTGTTATGTCCCTATAGCTGTGAACAGGAGGTCAATCAACTAACCCTGGAAATGACTGCAGGTAGCCTGGGATGAAGGACCATTTTTCCTTCTCAGACAGCAAGGCAGGCCTCAGGCAGCAGGATGTAGTATGCACAGGACCAGAGTGTATTGAAGAGTTGGTATGAGGGTCCAATATTTATATCTGAGGCCAGTTTTGAAGTGGAAGAAACTTCTAGACTTTCTCCCACATCTGGTTCTGGAATTCCCTTCCTGCCTGCCCTGCCCTGGACCCAGGATGTCTGGAGTCACAGAGAGCTAGTGTGAAGTTAGTTTCATGTGTACTGAAGTGCAAGTGTGGCAGGTGACAGCTCTGGCCCCCCCATCAGGTCAGAGTGGCCTATCCTTCCAGCACCCAGCTCCCCTTAGTGATACTGTTTGGGAGGAAACATACCCAGGATACAGGCTGTAAGTACCAAATGGCTAGGATTAGAAAATGCCAATTTTCTAAAAGTGGTGTTTTCAAACTTGTGCCTTAAAATTCAACTTCACTATCAAAGATTATTATAACATTACAATTCTCTAGAGACTAAACATGATATTTCAACTTGTTCCTAAGCAAAAGGTTTAATTATTTTTTTGAAATAAGGTAAGCCAATGTTATCCTATTGAAGCGGTAGGCCTTTCGGTAGTGAAAAACGAATTAAGAGTTTTTCGCTACCAGAACATGTAAAATGTAAAAGTTTTAAAATTGCTCAAAGGCTGCAATGGGAGGCCTGGGCATGTAATCTCACTTTATTAGGGACTTACAGGTAAATTAAATGTGCCAAATGGAAGTAAACCAATTTTACTATGTTTAGAAGAGTGAGCACAAGCAAATTAGCACTGTTCAGCAGTGGTAAAGTGCACAGTCATAAAGCCAACAAAAAAGAATTTCAGCAAAACAGGAGGGGAGGAGTTAAAACTTTGGGGGTGTCCTTGCAGAGAGGGTGAGACCAACAGATATTTTTCATGGTTAGTGGTTTGAACTTTCATGTGTTTTTGTTCTGTCCCGAGAGCTGTGCATCGTTGACACCATATCCCAATCAAAAACTTAGAAATCTTCTGCTTGTGTGTCGAAGAAAGCGCCTCTTCTATTTATTATAAGAATTTAAAGAAAGCATATTTTATTTGGAACATTAATTGCAAGCGAAACATGATGATGTGCCTGAAAGCTCTTCCCAAACCGTTTTAGTTGACTCATTTGCAAAGTTCTTAAAGTAGTTCAATCCAGGGTCTGTGCTCAAGCCCTGGAATCCTGACATTGAAACGAGTTAATGCCTATTTAATGAGAGACAGACGACATGGGGTGAACTAAGAGACTTCATGAAAATTACATTAAAGGTGGAAATCTCATGTTCAATAACCTTCATTTGTTCCCACAGCATCCATAACTACATGTCCCTCCATCCTTCCCAGATTTTCAAGCATTACGTCCCTGAGTTAATATTTTATATTCTTTATCCAGCTGTTAAAGTAATGCGCGGCTTGACAACCCATTCAAGCGCTGGCCGCCCTGCAATACATACGAAACCGTGTAAGCATATTTGCACCACTGTCTGGAAAGCACAACAACAAACTGTACAGAGGGAGAGGAATTTGCTTAGTATCCCATGGGTATTTGCCCTGCATCGTTGCACAAAATGCAGAAGGTAGAACCCTGTCTTTTTCCTTTTTTTACGTTCACAAATTGTGTTAATTATACTACTGAAAATACACAATTATTTCTCCAGTTATGAATGATTGATTGCCTCCATCCTACAGGGTTTTAGCTATCATAGGTGCTGCAGGTGCAGTTGCACCCGGCATATGGGGTGTGAAGGGCCCCCTGCACCCGAACTGTTACTAAACAACTGCGTTGAAGGGGGCATTTTTCCCTTGGTTGCCTCAGCGCCCTTTGCACCATTGCTGTTCCAAACCCTCATTTAACAGTTAACAAGCTTGATTATCTCACCTGGAAATGTTAGATGAATGCACCTGAGGAATCCCTTAGCCTATCGAATTCAGTTTGGCTACATGGATAGAAGGAAGTTCGGCTCTTCCTGTGACGGGGTTCTTAGTTTAGCCTCTGACGGTCTTACAGGTGCATCCGGTTCTCATATTCCACGGAAGAGGAAACCACTGTCAGGCGCTCACCTGGCAAGGGCAGTGACAATCGTATTTACCAAAGAGGGGGACAGGACCGCATTGGTCAAATATTTTTGTACATTTCTGAACAGTTATGATGCGATCTGTAAACAGAAAATTTGAGCCCAGGCTAAGATTGATTTGTGTGGGTTATGTTATATCTTAGCCTCATTCGTAGGGCTATGCTGTATGTTGGTCCTTATATACACGCACCCAGCTCTAGAAATAGGCTATCCTTCAAGTGTCTCAATGGTACATACTTACATAGTTTACTGCATTGGAGGCCACATCTTTCATAGGCCCTTCTGGTCACACTCTGTAAAGTCCATCCTGCGTGTACTCATGTGTGTCCTGTCCAGTAGCCTTTACTGGCTGTTTCAAAGAGTTTGGCAAATGTGTATCATTTTTACCGTGTAAGATGCTGCTGTCATTGTTTATGCTTCACATCTCAGAATCCCTCGACATGTTCCTTTCCGAATAAGGCAGCT
This sequence comes from Lissotriton helveticus, assembly GCF_964261635.1. NCBI lineage: Eukaryota > Metazoa > Chordata > Amphibia > Caudata > Salamandridae > Lissotriton > Lissotriton helveticus. The sequence continues at coordinate 770,169,763 of NC_136068.1, forward strand.
TGGCAAGGCTTAGTCTCATGTTGTGGTCGATGTATTATGGCCTCATCTATGCATATTATTTTTTAATCTAGTCTCTTCTGTGCTCATAAGGTACAAGTGCATCACAGTATCTCAGCCATTGCATTGCAATCTATGGGCCAGATGTACGACTATTCCATTTTGCGGGTCGCAAATTGCGTCGTTTTGCGACTCGCAATATTTGACTCGCAAAATGGATTGTACAACAGTGTCTCAGACACTTTGCGATTCCCAATGGGGTCACAAACAACCTGCCTCATTAATATTCATGAGGCAGGCTGCAATTTGCAACCCCATTGGGACCCTGCTGGGGCCAGCAGACCACCTTGTCTGTGACTGCTTTTTGGGTCTTGCCCTGATCCAGCGCATGCGCTGGTCTGGCCGAGACATTTAGTAGCTGCTTTGAAAAGTGCTACTTTCCCCGCGACCAATTTACTATCACGCACAATAGCGTGCGTGTGACGTGTACAGCTGCCATCGTGCACAGCTGCCATTTGGCATCTTTTATTGCACATGTGAAGGCCCTCCCTTACCACGCGCGCCTCGCTTCAATGCCCGCGTCACTCTACTGGCCTTTCTCTTTCACTGCCTTGCGGCGTTACTGTTACTGCCGCACGGCCAATGCTTGTTTCTTTCTGTGTGCTCTTGTTTGGACTGTGTTCATTTGGCAAGTGCTTCTAAATGCTTGTGTTTCCGCTTGTTTTTCTGTTGGGATTCTGTGTATTGTTTTGTGCAGACTTGTGTTTCTGTTTTCTTCTATTTTCCTGGACTCCTTCGTTACTTTTGGTATAATTGCGACACCCGCACTTTACTTTTAATGTTATAAGTAAAGCACGGGTGCCGTGACTGCCTGGCGAGCGCTTGTTTCACTCGGTGTTGGATTTGTGCGATTGTTGATGGTTTCTTCTCACCTAGAGCTTGCTCTTCTATGTTTATTTATATTTAAATTTTATATAATCATTGTAAAGGGATTACATACTTTGCTCACACAAATGTGTGTCTGGTGCTCGTTTCATTAATGATAATTGTTGGAATGAGGTTAATGTGAAATGTATAAACTGAAATTTAGTGCCCACATGATGTCAGTATTGGTTAATTTATTGAGCGGCCCAGAGAGTGTTCTCCACACTGACAGACACATTCAGGACCCCGTGTTAAATCCAAAATCGGAAGCAAACGGCAGTTTTTGCCCGGGACCAATTGCGCTGTAATCAACGTGCGGTGGCGTTACTGCCCCGGGCAGTTTTACCGACTGAAAGGGCTGACAGTGTAGTTCGGAGGGGCGAAATGTAATACTTAGCACAAATATATGTACATCACTCCTGTGTACCAAAAACTGTAAATATATTTGTTTAATTGCGTTTTATTTAGATAGCATTGCAGTAGAACCGTGCTCAGATATAGTGTTACATGTTGTAAAGTGCTTTTTGTAGGTTCCATCTTCTCCAGTTGATACAAGTCCGGTATATATTTTTGAAGTGCAAACATTTGCATAAATATACTTGCCTAAGGGGCTACCGGCCTCTTTCATCAGTATTTTAAATAGTATATATTCCTATTGCAGCTTGTGTTGCTCCCGTTACGAAACGAAGATTGTTTTAATCTAAAGATTCATTTCCTGTTTGACAAGCGGCCTCCAAAATAAAACTGATAAGCCTAACTGCCCGATGGCTTCACAAGATATAAGTTATGCTAGCATGCTTTCGGTGTTTGTTTTCATGAGGCAGGGGGTGGAAGACTCACATGCTGGACCCCTCTAGTCACGATTCGCGTGCGCTTGTTGGTTAACAGAAGCTTGTGCTAGGCGTGCAGGTCGAAAAGTATAGGTGCAAGGTGGAGGGAGGAGTTGCATTATGCGTCCAGTGCTGTTTTGCATATTTATAAAAATTATGAATGAATGTGTTCTTTTACTTTCATATGAAAATATCAATAAAATCCTATTAAAAATCAAAATGCCAGTCAGGAATGTTTCAGCATTCTGAGGGCCCGGTGTACTAAACGTCCGTGATTTCGCAATCTGGTTTGCAAACACAAAATGTCCAAGGTGCAATGTATTATTAAATCCACAAAAGTAAGGGCTGGGCTGTATTAACACACATAATCAAATGCATAGCGAATGGTGGTGGAAGTAGGGATTCGCCAATGCATTTTTCAAGAATGCAATAGGTCTCGCTTTTGGGACCTTCTAAGTATTTAGTTATGCAGCACAATATCCTTAGTGCAACAAAATCAACTGTTGAGTGGCTAAACACTTATAAGGTCCCAAAGGCGAGACCTATTGGCTATGCCAATGCTTGTTAAATAAAGCAGTTTAAAAAAAAAAATGCAACCCACTTTCCTTAAAGGAAAATGGGATGCATTCAAAAAAGAAAATTGAAACAATTCGGTTTCATTTTTTAAGAGTAGACAGTGGTCCGTGGGACTACTGCCACTCGCGGCCGGCATGACTTACGATTTGCGGGGGCGGGTGTAGTTGCACGGGGAGGGGGTTACACAGGGGGGAGTTTAATTTTAATTATTAAAAAAAATAACTTACCTTGAGAGGTCCGATCCCATCCGGCATTGTTTCTGCTTCTCTGCGGTAATGGCAGCATTGTGATTGGCTGGGACGCTGGCCGCACAGGCGTCGAAGAGGAGGCCATTTTCTCCATGTAGGCTGTCCCTTCCTAATAGCGAGTCGCACTTCTATGTATGATTGTTTTGCAACTGTAATTGCGGTAACAAAGGGTGTTTTGGCACCTCCATCTCGACCCCCTCTTGACAGATCATCCTGAAAATTTCCAGGAAGAAGCTGAGGTAAATCAACGTTTTAGGAAAATTTCATGAAGATTTGTCAAATGGCACCAAAGCTATTAGCAAAAGAAAAAAACACTTCCTTTTTCTATGGAAAATCTGACTTACGTTTAACTGCACAGTGGCAACCACCACTGTGCGATATATATAAATCATTATGAGATATCTCAATTGAGTGACAGGAAGTTGCCTCAAAGGTCTTTCATAAAGCTGATGGGAAGTAGATTCAAAAGAAAAATGCATATATACCCTATTTGTGAGAAAGTAGTTTGTCAGTTGGGGTTGAGTTTCACCACAAGTAATTAAAGCAATATTTCTTTAAGTTGAGTATACTGCTTCTGAAACCTAAATCTCAGCTCAAACCTTTGTAGCGATGGCGCAGATCAGACAGGCTTAACTTAGAGAAAATGTGTAAAGCATTTAGTAATATGAAAACAGTTAAAATGTTAAAAACACAACACAACACAACACTAAAAAATCTCACTCTAATTTACAGAATCATTTTATGAGCAATATGACACCATAATAACCACAATCAAATAAAAAGAAAAGGACATATGCATTACATGTCAATGTCGGTCAGCTTGACACAGTAGACAAGGACCTAGCTACAATTTCAGGCCAACTGCTGGATATACTAACCAGAGCAGCCTACATGGAGAAAATGGCGGAGTTCACATGACTGGTTTGGTCGGCAACAGAGGGCTGACCAAACAGTCAGGGCCCGCAACATTGGGCTAGCCACTCCTACCCTGCTCTGTTGCAGGACCGACAAACCGCCTTCTGCTTTCTCACAGTGCGAGAAGCAGTAACATAAAATGGTATTTATACTGAGAGAAAGCAGTTGGGCAGGGCTCCTCCGCCCACATTTTCACTGCCAGTGACAAAGGGGAAGGGATCCCCTGGCACCCCTTCACATTTGCGAGTGCCCTACAATCTTTTTGAAATAGGTTTTAAATTGAGAGTGTTTTGTGACCGCAATTGCATAGAAGTGCGACTCTCAATTAGGAAGGGACTCCCTTAGGATGTCCCTTCCTAATAGCGAGCAGCAAACCCTATTTTGTGAGTCGGTAATTGGTTACCAACTCACAAAATAGGATTTGTACATTGCACAAGCCTAATTTGCAGTCGCAAACAGGCCGATTTCCCGTTTGCAACTGCAAAAAAACGGTCTACATAAGTGTTGACTCTGTGGGATAACAATTTCATTTACAAGCTGGACTTTCTCAGCTCAGGTGTAGGAAGGGGACAGGGCACTTACTGGCAGCAGGGTGGAAGGCAGAATACACCCGGAAACTGGACAAACTGGAAGAGAAAGTAATGCAGCCAAGGAGGAGGGAAACCAGATATGACGTCAGGGTCAAACAAATGGGATTCAGAAAGAAAGGAAGAACCAACAAGGAAAAGCTGGCAAAAAGAATGTTTGTCACCTCCATCTCGAACCTCACTTGACAGATCACCTTGAAAATTTCCAGGAAGAAGCTGAGGTAAATCAACGTTTTGGGAAAGTTTCATGAAGATTTGTCAAATGGCACCAAAGCTATTAGCAAAAGAAAAAACATTTCCTTTTTCTATGGAAAATCTGACTTACGTTTAACTGCACAGTGGCAACCACCACTGTGCGATATATATAAATCATTATGAGATATCTCAATTGAGTGACAGGAAGTTGCCTCAAAGGTCTTTCATAAAGCCGATAGAAAGTAGCTTCAAATGAAAAATGTACATATACACTATTTGTGAGAAAGTAGTTTATCAGTTGGGGTTGAGTTTCACCACAAGTAATAAAAGCACTACCTCTTTCAGTTGATTATACTGCTTCCGAAACCTAAATCTCAACTCAAACCTTTGTAGCGATGGAGCAGATCAGACAGGCTTAACTTAGAGAAAATGTGTAAAGCATTTAGTAATATGAAAACAGTTAAACTGTTAAAAACACAACACTAAAAAATCTCACTCTAATTTACAGAATCATTTTATGAGCAATATGACACCATAATAACCACAATCAAATAAAGAGAAACAGAAATATGCATTACATGTCAATGGCGATCAGCTTGACACAGTAGACCAGGACCTAGGTGCAATTTTAGGCCAATTGCTATAGAGCATGGGCTGGATACACTAACCAGAGCAGCCTACATGGAGAAAATGGCAGAGTTCACATGACTGGTTTGGTCGGCCCCAGAGGGCTAACCAAACAGTCAGGGCCCGCAACATTGGGCTATACACTCCTCTCCTGCTCTGTTGCAGGACCGATAACCCGCCTTCTGCTTTCTTACAGTGCGAGAAGCAGTAACATAAAATAGTATTTATACTGCGAGAAAGCAGTTGGGCGACACTCCTCCGCCCACATTTTCACTGCCAGTGACAAAGGGGAAGGGGTCCCCTGGGCACCCCTTCACATTTGCGAGGGGCCTACCACCTTTTTGAAATAGGTGGTAAATTGAGAGTGTTTTGTGACCGCAATTGCAGTTGAATAGAAGTGCGACTCTCTATTAGGAAGGGATTCCCTTAGCACGTCCCTTCCTAATAGCGAGCAGCAAACCCTATTTTGTGAGTCGGTAATTGGTTACCAACTCACAAAATTGGGTTTGTACATTGCACAAGCCTATTTTGTAGTCACAAACATGCCGATTTCCCGTTTGCGACACCAAAAAAACGATCATACATAAGTGTTGACTCTGTGGGATAAAAATTTCATTTACAAGCTGGACTTTCTCAGCTCAGGTGTGGGAAGGGGACAGGGCACTTACCGGCAGCAGGGAGGAAGGCAGAATACACCTGGAAACTGGACAAACTGGAAGAGAAAGTAATGCAGCCAAGGAGGAGGGAAACCAGATATGACGTCAGGGACAAACAAATTGGATTCAGAAAGAAAGGAAGAACCAACAAGGAAAAGCTGGCAAAAAGAATGTTTTGGCATCTCCTTCTCGACCCTCACTTGACAGATCACCCTGAAAATTTCCAGGAAGAAGCGGAGGTAAATCAACTTTTTGGGAACGTTTCATGAAGATTTGTCAAATGGCACCAACGCTATTAGCAAAGGAAAAACCACTTCCTTTTTCTATGGAAAATCTGACTTACGTTTAACTGCACAGTGGCAACCACCATTGTGCGATATATATATAAATCATTTTGAGATATCCCAAATGAGTGACAAGAAGTTGCCTCATAGGTCATTCATAAAGCTGATGAGAAGTAGCTTCAAAATAATAATGTACATATACACTATTTGTGAGAAAGTAGTTTATCAGTTGGGGTTTGAGTTTCACCACAAGTAATAAAAGCACTATCTCTTTAAGTTGAGTATACTGCTTCCGAAACCTAAATCTCAGCTCAAACCTTTGTAGCGATGGCGCAGATTAGACAGGCTTAATATAGAGAAATAGTGTAAAGCATTTAGTAATATAAAAACAGTAAAATGTTAAAAACACAACACTAAAAAATCTCACTCTAATTTAGAGAATACTTTTATGAGCAATATGACACCATAATAACTAAATTCAAATAAAGAGAAACAGAAATATGCATTCCATGTCAATGTCGGTCAGCCTGACACAGTAGACCAGGACCTAAGTACAATTTCAGGCCAATGCTATAGAGCATGGGCTGGATACACTAAGCAGATACAAACAGGTTAGAGGTTTTACCATGGGACTATGGCCCTGATTTAGATCTTGGTGGATCTAATTTTGCCATGACTTTCTCGACGGTTTCACCACCCGCATGCTTGGTGGTCCGCAAGCTCTATTTAGATGTTAGTGAGTCCATGGACGAAAGACTGTCCAAGTGTCATGACTCCACCTGGAGGTTTTACCCACGTTGTTAGAAATGGGGGTCTCTAGTTCACAAAGGTAGGTACTTTGTCAAAATAGGAACCCTTACGACAGGGTAAGGGGGATAGACTTCTAAAATAACCCCTGTTAACCCTCTTGGTAGCTTTGCACAAGCACACAGGCTTATCTCAGAGGCAGTGTGTAAAGAATTTGTGAACATATACAGTAATACAGTGAAAACACTACATACCAGTTTAGAAAAATAAGTAATCTTTATCTAAAGCAAACAAGATCAAAACAACAAAAATCCATAATACAGTAATAAAAATATGACCTTCAAATGGTAGAAATAGTTCAGTTCAAAGCAAATTGCAGATGCAAAACTTTTCACACAAAGGGGCATATTATCACGAACCGCATTACAAATTATCACTGGTTTAGCGGCAGAAAACTGCTGCTAAAGCGGCGAAAATGGGCTTGATAATATGATCTTGAGAATTCCAATAGAATTCCATGTTCTGGTGTGAACATGGGCTTCTATTGGAATTCTCCAGGGCATATTATCAAGCCCATTATCGCCGCTTTAGCAGCAATTTTCTGCCGCTAAACTGGTGACAATATGCCCCAAAGTACCTTGGATGCGTCACACACACACACACACACACACACAAAAAGGGTTGCAAGGAAGGTGATGCGTTGGTTCCTTACACTCAGGGAAGGTGATTTGTCGGTTCCTTGCTCAAGGGAGGAGATGCGTCGGTTCCTTACTGCTGCGCAGGAGAGGTGATTTGTCGGTTCCTTACAGAAGAGGAGGTGGTGCATCGGTTTCTTACTATGTGGGGAGGTGATGCGTTGGTTTCTTACTGCATCACTCAACGATGTGACAGACTTGGCACCTTGATACGATGCGACGATCTTGGACGATGCGTGTCTTCTTGCAGATGCACTGCAGCCTTGCATCGGAATAGATGCTGTACTCTCGGACTTTGGAGATCGGTGCACTCGATGTGGCGTGCGGCAATTTCTCACGGGCAGGCGCTACGTCGAGTTCGTTGGCGAAGCGTCGGAAACAGGTGTGGACGCGTCACGCTACTCCAAGTTGCGTTACGTTTACCAGCTCCCAGCAGCAAACAGCATCCATAGGTCCAAAACAACAGCATGCACCTCTTAGCAGATCAGAACTCCCAGCAAGGAAGTTCAGGGGAGCTCAGGGGTGCAGTAGGTGGGTCCCTGAGACTTCAGGACAGGAAGCAAGCTCAGTTTCAAGCCCTTGGAGATCTTCCTCAGCAGGGGAAACAGCAAAATGCAAAGTCCATTTCTCTTTCCTTGGCAGAAAGTAGCCACTGCAGACCAAGCCCAAACAGCAAACAGCACAGGGGCATTATTACTCATCAGTTTCTCCAACTCTTCTCCTTGGCAAAGGTTCCTCTTGATTCCCAGAAGTGATCTAAAAGTCTGGGATCAGGACCCCTCTTTTTTATAAAGTACGTCTCTTTGTTCTCTAGTGCAGAGAAGCTATTTGCCCAGCCAAAACCAGTCCTTTCCTTCTAGTACAGCTTCCTGGCAAGAGGTGGAGACAACATTGTAGAAGGCAGACCAGGCCCATTCAGGTGAAAGGAAATCTCCTCCCACTATTCTAAATGCAGCTCATCCAGACTCTCTGGAGCCATTGCACATCACCAGCCCCTGTCACTCCAAAGCCAGACAGTCAATTTACATCCTAGCAATGGCACACTGGATGGCTAAGCAAGAAAAGTACCTAATTTCTAAAACTGGCATTTTTAAACACAGAATGTAAAAATCACCCTCACTAAAAGATGTATTTTAACTGTCTGAGTACAGGCATACTAATCTTTATTTTCATACACCGCACCCAGGGGTAGGTATGATAATAAGATGTTATAAGCAAACTCCCCATTCTATCCTATGAGAACAAATGGCCTTGCAAGAGTGAAAAACTAAATTGGCAGTATTTCACTATAAGGATATACCACATACATCAGGGCATGTCCTATCTTTCACATACATTGCACGCTGTTCACTGGGGTAACTTGGGCATACCTTAGGGTTGACTAATAAGTAGGAAAATGGAAGGTTAGGGCCAGGCAAGTGGGTGCACTTGCCAAGTCGACATGGCTGCACTAGACAGCACACAGGTACTGTAAAGGCGGAATGAGTTACATTTACAGGCTGCTAATGTGGGTGCCACAAACAGTGCTGCAGGCCCACTAGCAGCATTTGATTTGCAGGCCCTGGGCACACACAGATGTATGACGGTACAAAGCGGTATAAAACACCGCAGCCCATCACAACGCAGGTTTTACAACGCAAGTCCTTACCACGACATGCGCTGTAGGGTGCTGGACTTAGGAATAGTAAGATTTACTATTCCAACAAAAGCCTACGTACAGTAGGGAAGTTGCTGGAATAGTAAATCTACTATTCCTTAGCCTAGAGCGCCCTCCAGCGCAAGTCGTGGTAACGGCTTGCGTTGTGAAACCCGCGTTGTAATGGCACTGCGGTGTCATTACTGCGTTGTAAAGGATGTTCCCTGCACACACAGTGCATGGTACTAGGGACTAACTAGTAAATCAAATAAACCAATTATGGAAACAGCAATCCATAACAACAATTTTACAAAGGGAGCACTTGCACTTTGGCACTGAACATCAGTGGCAAAGTGCCTAAAGCATCTAGACCAGCAAAATGAAGTCCAATACACAACTAAAACACAGGAGGCAATGGAAAAATACAGGGGAAAGCCTCGCCAATGATGCCAGGTCTAACATGTGTCCTCTCCAGCTGAAATGTGGGGAGAACTACCCACCCTCTTCCGAGTTCTCCTCACTATGGCGGAAAAATCTGGACAGACCATCAGCACTGGTGTGTTCTGTACCAGGGCGGTGTTCCACCGTGAAGTCCATCTCTTGTAGGGAGTTGGACCACCTCAACAACTCACCCCTCATCTGCATCAACCATCTGAGGGGCCTGTGGACGGTCTGAACCCAGAAGTGAATCCCAAATAAGTAGGGCCTTAGCTTCTTCAGCTCCAGACCTCAGCAAAAGCCTCATGCTCAATCGCACTCCACCTCTGTTACCATAGAATTCACTCCCTGCTAATGAAGGTTACAGGTTCTTCTAGGCCCTCCTCATTTAGCTGTGAAAGCACAGACCCTTCACCATGCTCTGAAGCATCTATCTGCACCACAAATTCCTGTGAGAAGTTGGATTCCTTGAGCACGGGCGCCATGCACATGGCAGATTTCAGTGCATCAAAAGCTTTTTGTCAGGTGTCAGTCCAGTTCACTTTCCTGGGCTGCTCCCTGGAAGTCAGCTCTGTCAAGGGGGCAGCAATGGAGCCATAATCCTTGACAAATCCCCTGTAATACCCAGTCAGTCCTAAGAAGGCTCTCACTTCTGCCTGGGTCTTGAAGGGTTCCCAAGCCAGCATGGTATCAAGCTTGTGATGTAGGGGTACTACCTTGCCACTCCCTACCTGGTGTCCTAAGTACACCACTGAACCCTGCCCGATCTGGCACTTGCTTGCCTTAATCGTGAGGCCTAACCTCTGCAGAGCCTTCAACACTTCCCAGAGGTGGTGCAGTTGTTCATGCCAAGTGGCACTGAACATTGCGATGTCATCCAGGTAGGCTGCAAAAAACACAGTTGATGGACAGAATGTAGAACAATGTCATACATTCACCCCAGTACAAGGATCTGGGCCTAAATCCATCGTTTCTTTGCACTCCACACCACCCTGGGTCAGACACTGGCTATATGCAAATCAGCTCTGACCCTGTGCCTCATGGGAACAGTCCAGTCCGAACTACCAAGCCATGTCTTTCCCAGACCGGAATCAAGCATCCAAGGACCGGTTTCTGGCTATCAGCCTTCATTCAGCCTGGATAGCTTGACTCCAGTGGTGTGGAGAGCCTGGGACTCACGTCTGAGCATACCCAGCCCACTCGGGGTGAAAATTGCAAAAAACACAGTTGATGGACAGAATGTAGAACAATGTCATACATTCACCCCAGTACAAGGATCTGGGCCTAAATCCATCGTTTTTTTGCACTCCACACCACCCTGGGTCAGACACTGGCTATATGCAAATCAGCTCTGACCCTGTGCCTCATGGGAACAGTCCAGTCCGAACTACCAAGCCATGTCTTTCCCAGACCGGAATCAAGCATTCAAGGACCGGTTTCTGGCTATCAGCCTTCATTCAGCCTGGATAGCTTGACTCCAGTGGTGTGGAGAGCCTGGGACTCACGTCTGAGCATACCCAGCCCACTCGGGGTGAAAATTGCAAAAAACACAGTTGATGGACAGAATGTAGAACAATGTCATACATTCACCCCAGTACAAGGATCTGGGCCTAAATCCATCGTTTTTTTGCACTCCACACCACCCTGGGTCAGACACTGGCTATATGCAAATCAGCTCTGACCCTGTGCCTCATGGGAACAGTCCAGTCCGAACTACCAAGCCATGTCTTTCCCAGACCGGAATCAAGCATCCAAGGACCGGTTTCTGGCTATCAGCCTTCATTCAGCCTGGATAGCTTGACTCCAGTGGTGTGGAGAGCCTGGGACTCACGTCTGAGCATACCCAGCCCACTCGGGGTGAAAATTGCAAAAAACACAGTTGATGGACAGAATGTAGAACAATGTCATACATTCACCCCAGTACACTGGGGCCATGGCCCACACTTTCTGGCCAGGCTGAAACTCAATCAGAGTGGCATTCTGATCTTACCACCATTTCATTTCTTCCTGGCTGTCTGGCTTCCAGATTTGCTGGAGCAAGTTGCCTGAAGCGCTTAGTCTGGTTCCCGATGGCCAGAATGTAGCTATATACATCCAGGGGAGGTTTACTGGGAGCTTTCTCCCAGCCTTCTTTAACCAGACTAAAATGTCCTCTTAAAGGATGCCCATACAGGAACTCAAAGGGACTGAACCCTAAGGACTTCTGCGGTACCTCCCTGTAAGCAAACAACAGGCATGGTAAGAATACATCCCACTTATGCCTCATGGGTTCACCAAGACCCATAATCATGCCCTTCCAGGTCTGGTTGAATCTCTCAACCAGCTCATTACCTTGGGGGTGGTAAGGAGTGGTGAACTTGTAGGTAACACTGCACTCCTGCCACAGGACCTTCATATACTTAGATAAGAAGTTGGTACCCCGGTCGGACACCACATCTCTGGGGAACCCCACACGGGAATAAATCATGCCCCACCACGGGGGCCATCACAGTCCAGAGAGGGATGGCTTCCGGGTCCCAGGTGCCATGGTCCACCAAGACCAGGATCAACCTGTTGCCCATGGCTGTCTGGTGATCCAGAGGCCTAACAATATCAATACCCACCCAATCAATGGGGGTGCTGACTACAGGAAAGGTTGCAGAGGAGCCTTGCACTTCCCCCACTCGTATCACTTGCCTGGAAAGTCTGTCAAGACCTACAATGTGTCTCAGAGTTCTTACCCATTTGGGGCCAGTAAAAGTGGGTGACAAGCCTTTCAAAGTTCTTTTCTTGCCTCAAATGCCCTGCCAATGGCACTTCATGAGCCAGACCCAGTAGGAAGGCTCTGAAGCGCTCGGGTATCACCAGTGCACAGTGTGACCCAGGCTCAGTAACCTTAGGCTCACTTTACAGAAGACCATTCTCCCAATAAATCCAATGTAATCCAGACTGATCACCTGCTGCCTGGTTTACTGCATGCTGCTGCAAACAAACAAGAGAAGCACATTTCTGTTGCTACTGGCAGAATTCCTCCCTGGTGGGACCCCCTTCCTGCTGCCAATGGGTCAGCTCGGGCAGGTCTCCCAGTTCGGCCACTTGCTCCCCTGTAGGCTACAGGGCATACCCCTCAAGATTTGCTGCATTAGACCAAGTGGTCACACACGACCACTCACGCAGACCCAACATCTCCAAATGAGACTTCCGCTCTACCTTTTCCCAAGAGGAGCTCTCCAATCATTGCCTAGCAGACAGGCAACAGGCATGGCTGGCCTTACAGCTACTCTCAAGGTACCTGAGACCCCCCACCACTCAAAGCAAGCCTGGTCTGTTGTGTAGGAATCTAGGACCCTAGTGTAATTTTCCCGATGTATGCCCATATATAGGTATAAATCACCCTGTCCTTATATAGGCATAGAAATCATAACCATATTTAGACTTAGCCTATGCAGTCCATATACGGCATGGCTACTTCCACTAGTTCTGAGAATCAACAACGATTTCTTAGAAAAACCCGCCTTCAGCAGCTAGAGACTTCCCCTTGCCTGAATACTAATTTATCTATGAAATTATGGAGTTTTCAAAGAACTGAGTCTTTGATGACGTTATTATGTCCAATCATACGTCAAATTCAGCACCTTCAAGGTATAAATATGCCTACATTTGCCCAGACAAACACACGGTGGTTTGGAGAAGTTCGACTATCTACTTGCCCGACGCGCCCTGCAGCAGCAAGTGCCAAAGGAAGCCGACCCTCCAGCTGACGCACTGAGAGACGCTGTCTTTTCTCTGCCGAGAAATCCAGCTCCAGTGTTTCCAGGCTACCCTTGCGGGTTGCTGGGAAATCAAGTCCTGAGAGAGAGATACAAGACCTCCTTCATTCTAAAACAAAGGTACGGAGCTGATTAGACCCTTAGAGAATTCTTGGAACAGATTCTTGGCAAAGTATACTAAACTTAAGCTACACCTCACTTACTTCTTCCCTTGTACTAGACTTAGGTTAGGTATACCGGGGTAGGCGTATTTTAGAAGCACCAGTTGAGTACTTTTAGTCATTATTTATCACTATATGTATTGTATGTATTACATGTTATTTTATATGGCTTAGAAACCATACCATGCTTTTATAGTACTACTTTATGATACTTTTCGTATTATATGCCTTATACTTTATAACCAGTACTACGATTGTAGCAGTACATTTCTTATGCTTGAGAAAGAAGACTGTTCAATAAATACTTTTATTGAAAACGCCCGTCTCTCTAAGTCTCAGCACCTCTGGCGAATCGAAGCATGCACGATTGACTGAGTAAAATAGCTATCTATTGTTTCCGCGACTCTAGAGATTGATTTCTTATTCTTGGTAAACAAAGTTTTCATGTTTATGCGGTTGTCAGAAACTAATCCCTTCTTGTGAATTCGAGAAAGTTTCTAGTGACCTCTGAGCTAGCTGGCACTCACAATTAAATTTAATGTATTCGGTAGAGACCTAGTCGACCTCAGTCCTATGTCTAAGCTACAGGATGCGCAAAGCCTATTGGGAATATAGGAACTACACTACAGGTCGGCTTTGCAGAGACACTCAGAGTTGTCAGCTGCAACTACTGGGTAGAATGCATTGGGGCCCACCTGATCCTCAGGCACTAGCCGACAACTGACAGCTGTCACACTGGCTCCAGTGTCTCTCACAGCTTCCACAGATTGATGTTCACCCACTGCCTGTATTTTTTAGTGTTATAAGGCAGATGAGCTCTTGGCACCATCTCATTGTCTCCTAAAAAGACTAAGGTCATTTTTGCAGGACCCTACCCCTCTGGGGCACCCAACTCCTCCCCAAGGCTACATTAGCCACCAGTGGGTGCAGGGGTAACCTTTTTTGTGACACCTAGGGTGCCCCTGGAAGTGGTCCCACCTTACCACAATCAAAACATGCCCTGGGGCCCTTCACAGCAGGCTTACCCGTAGGGACCCATGGCTTCTTTTTAGTGGGAGGTTGGGAACCTTTCCCTTGGTTCCCTTGGGAACTACTGTGGGGCCCTTTCTGGAACTCCTTCTGTTTACCCTTGTCCCCCCAACTCTTTTGCTGGGGACCCTTCCCACCTTTGGTGGAGTTTGCCACACGACTCTTTGGACCCTGGTACTAACCCAGCAGTCTGCCACCACAGCAAGATTCCTGGGATCAGTTAGCTTATTGTCAATCAGGTGCTGGTATAGCTCTGGAAAACAATTATCTGACAAGTGCTCCCATGCAACCATATCACAGAGCCCCTTAAAATCATTTACCTTGCTACCCTTCACCAATCCATCTAGTGCTCTGCAAAAATAGGAGACATACTCCACCCAAGTGCTTGGCTCCAGCTTCTTACAAGCACTCAACTTCTACCTGTATGATTCTAGGGCCAAACCATATCTCCCTATTAAGGCTTCCTTCATGGGAACATAAGACATCTGATCCTCAGTGGGCAATGCTAGCAACGTTCCCCTCCCTTTAGCTACAATCCAGCTCCACAACGCCACTCCCTAGTTTGTCTCAGGGATTGTGTAGGACCTCATTGCTACCTCATAAGCTGTGTACCACTGACCAATGTCCTCATGCTTCTTAAATCCTTAATAACTTTCTTGGGGATGTATACCTTCCGTTCTCCATGCACTGATGGTGCTCTGCCACCATGGGGATTGGACTCTAGATTTCTTGCTTTTAGATCCAGTTCCCTCAAACCTCTTTCATGCTCCAAGAGCATCATTTTCTCCTCCATGGCTAATTTCTCCCTCAGAAATGCCAACTCCTTATCCTCCTTCGGAAGCCTGGACTTCGAGAGCTCCAACTCATGCATGCTGTTTTTCTCCCTGTCCTCCAGCTCTTCTGCTGGAGAGAACCCCTTTGAGAGACAGTACTATCCCCCCAGTGGGGGTAACCTACCCCCAGGCAGACCCAATAGCCTATTCTGCTGTTCATCTAAACCCTCCACCTCCTCCACAGGTTGGTTGTCATACCCGCTGGCATCCCTTGACTCCAACCAGGCCCTTAGCGCCTTTTGGAATACCTCCTTTCTGGAGAGGCCTCTTACAGAGATTTAAAATTTTTGCAGACAACTTTTAGCTGTTGCACAGTGTGGGTTCCAACCCTATCCTCCTCAAACTCAATATCCAGAGATGCAAGTGATGCTAGCCTTGTCATGAGGAAGATTGGCAGTTCTTAGTTGCAAAGAAAAAATAGTCCCAAAAAAAAGTTCCACCAATGGTATGTGGTTGTGTGATGGTCTGCACTCTACTAGTAGTGTACACCAAAAACTGAATGTAAGACACAAATGCAAGTCCAGATCCTCACCACTGACCACCTCTGACCACCATTGTTAAAAATACAGGTCGCTAGATGGCAGAGGTAGGTACTTTTGTCCAAATAGGGACCCTTGCTTCTAGTCAGGGTAAGGGGGATACACTTCTAAAATCACTCCTGCGCCCCCCCTTGGTAGCTTGGTACAAGCAGACAGGCGTATCTCAGAGGCAGTGTGTATTGCACTTGTGAACACACACAGTAATACAGTGATACAGTGAAAGCATCACAAATGAACACCACACCAGTTTACAAAAATAAGTAATCTTTCTCTAAACCAAACAAGACAAACGTGACAAAAATCCACAGTACAGTAATGCAAATAAGACTATCCAATGGTAGAATAGTTCAATTCAAAGCAAATTGAAGATGCAACAGTTTTCACACAAAGTACCTTGGATGCTTTGGACACATCCTCACTAAAAGATACATTTTAACATTCTGGGTTCAGGCATAATACACTTTATTTTCCCACATTATTCCCCTTGTGTAGTTTTGCTTATAAGATGTTATAATCAAACTCCCCATTCTATTCCATGGGAACAGATAGCCTTGTAATAGTGAAAAATGTAATTGGCAGCATTTCACTATCAGGACATGCCACACACATCAGGGCATGTCCTATTTATCTGCAGGCCCACTAGCAGCATTTGATTTACAGGCCCTGGGCAAACACTGTGCTTGATAATAGGGACTAACTAGTAAAACGAAATAAGCCAATTATTGAAACACCAATACATAACAATAATTTTACAAAGGGAGCACTTGCACTTTGGCACTGAATGGCAGTGGCAAAGTGCCCAAAGCATCTAGGCATCGCAAACCGAAGTCCAACACATAGTAAAAGCATATAAGGCCAAGCGAAAAATACAGGGGAAACCCACGCTAAGAATGCCAGGTCTAATACGTGATTACAGTGTCATAGGCAGAAGCGGCTGTCTGCAGGAGTCCAGCCAAGATTACCGTCGGGCCAATCATGATGTGCCTTTCCATTGACTGAATTGTGGCATGGAGAACTCCTACTTCGAATTGGTGGAATCAAAGGAAATGAGGTACAAACTTACCCTTTATTGCTGTTTCCTACTTCTGTTTCTATCTTGAACACCATTGTCCAGGTTCTCCCTTTGCTGCTACTACATCACCACAATGCTAACCAACTCTGTTGTTGCTGAGATCTATGGTAAGCTTCTGTTAGACTTGTCTTAGTATGAATAGCATGTTGACAATTGCTTTAGCCTCAAGTATTTTTACATTGCTCTTACATGCTTTTTTTATGTGTAATGCATTAGTGTACATTTGAAATCTTATCAAGGAAAAATGAACACACCTGTATTGACACTTGAAAATTATGTTGTTCTGAGTGTTGTGCTTGTGGTTATTATGGGTGTGCATTCAATAGTGTGTGTGTTGTTTGTGTGCTATACAGTATGTATGAAAAGAGGCATAAGACATTACCTACATATATTTTAGAAGCAAACACAACATAAAAATGTATTGACACATACATCGGTAGTAATTACCAGTCTCCACTCCAACAGGCACTCACCATCAGCAAACCACTGATAGGACAATGCCAATACAACAGGGACATCTAAATAGGCTCGGCACAAACCGGCTGATCTGATGGTAACAGAGAATTGTTAATCAACAGGGAGGGATGAGGATTTTGTGTGTCTGTTTCTTTCCCCAAAGTAATGAATTTTTTAATCAACAAAATTGGACACTTGTAACACTGTTCAACCTTTGGTTCAGTGTAAGTAAGGAAACCCTCAGAGAAGTCAATGTTTGAATGGAAATTGCGGTATATTGTTTCATCCACCCCACATTGACAATCACGCAGTTATCATAGGGTTATTCCTATTAGTGTGTACTGCTTGCCTCATCCAGAGGCACCTCCAGTCTCGAGTGCAGTGTCCAGAGACAAAAGGACTTTCCCACCAAAAATTTTTAAAAATGAAAATGTACGCCAAAAAAGGTTTATTGCAGGGCAAATTTCCATTAGTTAAAAAAGTAGTAGATACTTAGTTTAGGCCGAGTTACTAGGCCGTATAGTATTGCAAGGATAAGGTTGTCGACATGTTTCAGCTCTATTGGGCCAGAAGGTCTGTAGAGCTTTCGTCAGGACTTACATAACAGAGTAAACAAACATGAAATTGTATAAACACATAAAACTACTCACACAACTTGTGCGGTAATCCCATACTCATAGCAATTATATGAGGGTTGTGTTCTTCACGATCTGTCGTGTAGGAACACTCTGCTTCCAACGGGGGACAACTTCTTGTAATGCAGAGCCGCGTGGAGGCTACACTCTAGCCTTGTGCTGACTCTGCCCCCGGGGAACAGAGAATTGTTAGCCAGCAGAGGAGTCTGCCGCTTCGACAATGGTGCACCGCTTACATGGGAAACAGTCTGTCAATGCGGATGGCGGTTCAGCCAGCACACATCTAAATACAGCAAGTGGGATACTGTCAGCTTGGCAGCATACTTTGATACTACATCGTGGAGGGACAACGCGAGTCCCAGCAAGATCGTAGTCTTTTTTTCTGGAAGCCCAAATCCTTCAGCAGGGCAAGGCAGCAGGCTGTATCCAAGAAGTACTCCATGATGTCAGCTAGGTATAGGACCAGGTGAAGCCATTGGGTTGGCAGTAAATGCTAGGAGTGAAAATATTCAAAAGTTGTGCAAGCAAGTTCTGGGGCAGCTTTCCCCCCCACTGGGTTTGGCACCTGTCTGACTGGGAGGACAAAGGAGGGTACCACTTCAGGTGGTATCTTACATCTGCCTGTGAAAGAGGAGGCCCCTGTGAAGTAAATTAGGTTCCTTGGCACAGCCCAACTGATCTTTATGCCAGGGGAACAAAAATATCTCACCACTTCTAGGCCATTGTTTTCTGCTCTAGGAACGTTTTAGACCTGGCCCTCTTTGCTGGGCCACCCCATATTTTTCCATTCCTTTGCTTGCTGAACCTCTTTTTAGTTGATTTTAGGACTCTATGCACTTTAGTACTGCTAATCAATAGTAGAAAGCATGTGCACTTCCTTCTAAACATGGCAAAATTGGTATACTCCTGCATGGTACATTTAATTTACTTATACTTCCCTAGAATATGGCACTACATATACCCAGGTCCTGTATCCTAAATGCTTCTAGTGGGCAGCAGCACTAATTGTGCCACCCACTAAAGGTAGATCTGTAAAACATTTCTCAGTTTCTTCCTCTGCAGCCTGTATTGCAGTTTGAATCTACTAATTCAATCTGGCAAAGTAAACCCTTGCCATGCCTAAACGTTCCTTTTTAATATTGATAGGTCACCCCTAAAGTAGGCCCTGAAAGCTCATAGGGCAGGGTGCATGCTACTTAACAAGTAAGAGTTGTGTATTTAAGTTTTACATATCGTAGTAGTGAAAAACTCTTAAAGTCTTTTTTCACTGTTCTAAGGTTATTTCTCACATAGACGATCACTAGGTTAACCTATTACACCTAAATGATGGTGTCACTTTGGGAAGAGAGCTCTGTAAGAAACTCGCATATTGATTGAGAGGGGTAAGACCACTCAGGCAACAACCACACTCCTTGTCAGGGTCACTAAATTAACCTGTGCATAACCATCTGGTAGCTTGCCATAAAGCTGCAAGTCTAAACTTAGAGGCAATGCATAAAGTATTTATTCAGCACACAAACAGTAATAACGTTAAAACACAGCACACAAAAAATCCCACACCAATCTAGAATTATTAAGTACATCTTAATAAATAAAATGAGACCAAATCAACAAAAATAGAATCAGTAGAACTGATGAGAGGCAGTTGTAAAATGTCATTGAAAATAGAGTCTAAAAGCCACAAAGTGCTAGTCACTGTCATCCGGTAGCACTAAACTTGGGGAAGTTCAGGCAGGCCGCAATGGAGTGTCGGTCAAATACAGGGACTGGCTTAGTCCTACTGTTAAGTTACCTTCAAAGTATGCCGCAAAGAATTCTGTTTGAGTCTTGAGGAGGTCGCAGGTAGAGAGTCTCGGAGGGTCATTACTGCAGCAGGAAAAGCAGGCTGGGCATCACGGGTTATCATTGATATATGGGGAAGAGGCAGTAGTGGACAGTCAGTGCTGTAGCTTCACATTGCAGGAATAGTGGGCTGTCTTTGCTGCAATATGAAGTGTGTTTCTCATGCTGCTGGTCATTGCTGGACATCGCTGTTGTGACAAGAGCAGGTCTCACAGGAGTTTTGTGTTGGCAGTCATTGTGGCTGGCAAGGTCTTGGTGTAAATGGGCCTATTTGCTGTTGCGAGAAGCCGAAACTACAGGATTTTGATCTTTCCTTTTGCAGGAGTGCACTCTGAAGTGTCCAGGGTCTGGGGAGGCACATCTTGGGTATTAAGAATGCACTCCAGCAGAGGCCAACTGAGCTCAGGCAAGTCACTTAAGCAGGTCAGCTGGCCAGTTGCAGGGAGGTCTATGAAAATTGTTTTGTCCCTGTAGCTCACACAGAATATCAGCCATCTGACACTTGAAGTCACTCTGGTTAGCCTGGGATAGGGGCAAGAAAGTACAGTATCCCTTTACAGACAGCAGGGCAGTTCGTTAAGCAGCAGGCAGTCCCCTGGCAGCGGGGCAGTCCTTCTTCTGTAACTTCCACAAGTCCAGGAGTGCACTGGAAGTGGCTCAGGGAGGTCCAGTATTTATAACTAGAGCCAGCCTTTGTGTGGTGAGACTCTGTGTCCTACCCCCCCCCATCTGGGTCATGAAAGTTCTTCTGCTGTCAAGACTCCAAACTGTCTGGGGGTGACAAATGAAGGGTCAGGTTCCTTTGTTTGTGCAGGAGCAAAACCTCTTAAGTGTAAGTAGGGTTGTATACAGCCCCTTCCTGTCATCCTGCCAGGATGGCCCATCCTGCTCACACCAAAGCGCCCTATGTGTTACTGTCTGGAAGCAATACACAAACCCCCAATACCAACAGAACCACTCAAAGTGATGTGACTCAGGACACTGGCAGAAGACACGAACGGCTGGACAAGACAATGCCAATTTCTAAAAGTGGCATTTTCAGAACTGTGACTTAAAATCCAACTTCATCATTGAACTGTGCTTTAAGTTACAGTTCACTTGAGTGTAAACAGCATATCTATATCTGCTCCCAATCCAAAGTTATAATTTGTTAAATATAATAAGTTCCCAGTGTTAGTCAATGCCAAAGATTGACCTTACAACATTAAAAGCAACTTGAGGAGTTTTTCATTCCCACAACATGTAAACTTTAAGTTCTAATATCCTACCTTTCAAGTACACTGTACCCTGACCTATAAGCCTTTAGGGCCTAGTTTAGTGGTGACTTATAGGTAGCGAAAAGAAAGGTTGAGGCCTGGCAAAAAGTTTATTTTATTAGGTTGAAATGGCAGTAAAGACTGTGCTACAGGCTGCAGTGGCAGACCTGAGACACGTTTTGAGACAATGAGTGCTTCAGTGCCATAAGTAACATTTACAGGCCCTGGGTACTGCAGTCCCACAGTAGCATTTAATTACCAGGCCCTGGGTACATGTAGTACTATTTACAAGGACATCACAAGTAAATTAAATGTGGCAATTAGATGTAGTCCTATTTTACCACGCTTAAAGCAAAGAACACCAGCACTTCAGCACTGTTTAGCAGTGGTGAAGTGCCCAGAGGCCTAAAGCCAAAAAACACAAATGCAGCAAAACCGGAGTGGTGAAGGCAAAACGTTGGGAAAAATACCACACCATGAATGTCGGCTCGAACAATAGAGAAATGCTTCTTCCACTCAAATGAAGTGTAATTTCAAATCCTCATTAATGGTAAAGTCGAATTTTAAGTTACTGTTCTAAAAATGCAACTTTTAGAAAGTTGGAATTTTTTTGGCCTAAAACAAATGTGCCTTTCTGCCAGTGTACAGAGTCACATGTCTTTGAATGGTGTGTTGTGTATTTCTTCAAGACATGGAGACTAAAAGACCTTCGGTGGGGAGCAGGGTGTTGCATTCCTGAGTAGGATGTCCTGGGGAGGTTGTACTCAAGGCCATGCCCACCCCCTTTCTGACCTCTAGGAGCTGACTTTCCTGCCACTGAGCACTACAGATCAAACCTAGGCTTGCGTGCCGTTTGTTACATAGACAGTTTGGAACCAAACCCATAAAAGTGAGCAGGTTAAACGAAGAGGCATCCACCACCTACAGGCCTGCACTGGGGATAAACGTGGCACCTTCAGAACCTCTGAAGAGAACACTCCTGGACCCGTGGATTATTCAGAAGAAGGACTGCTCTGATGTTGTCTCCCCAGAACAGACACTAAGCATCAGTTGGCTGACCTCCTGTTTGAGCTACAGGGACACAACAAGCTGCCAGATACCTCCGTGCAATTGCCCAGCTGACTTTTGTGCTTGAACCTTGCTGGCCTCTGCTGGAGTGAGCCCTTATAACTAATAGTTGCCTCCAGGACCTGGACCCTTAACTGACATCAGGAAGTACCCTTCCTGAACTTAAGGTGAAAACCCAGAATTTATGGGCTTCTCACAATGCAAACTCTTTGTGTCAAATGACAACTGTCCACATTGCCTACCAACGTGTATCTCCAGGGACAACTTCTCTTTCAGTCAGGAACGACAGTCTGCGGCCTGCTCAACAACCCACATCGACTGCCAACACATAGCTCTAGTGATGAATGGCTCTTCTCACTATAGCAGTGACTGTCCCGTTACACAGGAGAAATTGCAGTAATTTCAGTAATTACTCATTACCCTTGTGATGTGAAATTACCAAAACTATGCAATTACGTCAGCTTGAGTAATAAAGAGTAAGTTGAGGCAACAGTCTTACAGGAGGAACACAGAAACAATGAAAGAAAGAGCAGGCAGCTGCTGACTAATGCTGTTCATGGTATGTAGCAGGTAATGCTATTTTCGTAGAGCAAAAGGCATCCTGGGGCCCATTTCAGTCACCAGGTAGCATTTTGCACTGAGAAAATAGCCCTAAATGCTGGATTATGTTTTTCGCATAATTACGCATAATTATGAATAATTTTGTGGTAATTATGAGTAATTACACTAGAGAGAATTATACCAGTTACGCTCAACCCTAGTCTGCTCATTACCCTGCGAACACCTCTAGGGTGGACTCAGGAGCTCTGCACAAGGGATGAAATGTTCTGCCATCTTGGTTGTAGGTAGAGAAGGGCAATGTGGGGATGTTTTCAGTAGGGCGCACAGGAATTGCTACACTAGTGGGTAGGGTTACCCTTGGGACCTTTGCCTCATTAGTTAGGGAGGGTGTAGGAGTCACTCCTACACATGGGCTAGTGCAGGCATAAAAGTAGCACACCTGGGCACCCTTTTCAGAACATCAGTGAACCTGTGGTAAACAGAGAAAGACTGCACCTGCTGTTGAGACCTGTGAGAAGAACCCTAAGGGCTGGACCCGGTCCTGTGTGTGCCCAAGATTAAGAAGTGTACTTCAAGGGTCAGTTGGCTGACCTCCTGTTAGGCTACAGGAGCAGAGAACCTGCAGTTCATTTTCATTTGGAGTGAGTTCTGACCCCAAGTGCTGTTCCTGAGGTCTTGAACCCTTTACTGGTGTCCCAGTGTACTCCTCCTGTCAAACCCTAAAACCTGGTACTTAGAAATGTATTTCAAGGATTTTAGCCTGGAGAACCAGAAAGAGACTGGGACCATCCTGACAAGCCGATCCGAATTTGCATCTCCCATTGGCCTAACTTTATCGTAGTCCCCACTACATTCTTCTGCACAGCAGTAAAACCTATTCAGCAGGTCCAATGCCGACTGGCATCCTACGCTGTCAAAACATGTCTGGCTACAGCCTGCAGCCTCAGCACACTGAAGGAATCCAACTACTAAAAAATAGTCTAAGTATGATGGTA
Organism: Lissotriton helveticus; assembly: GCF_964261635.1. NCBI lineage: Eukaryota > Metazoa > Chordata > Amphibia > Caudata > Salamandridae > Lissotriton > Lissotriton helveticus. The sequence goes on from NC_136068.1 coordinate 770,193,314, forward strand.
GAAATCTTCACCGGACCAGACGCAGAGCAGCATCTGATTAAAGTCGGCGACTTCTTGGGTGTGAACTCCAGACTTTTTCCACCTTCGTCTACAGCTTCACTAAGTCTTTATCCTTCTGCACCCCATCATTGATGACCCCATCTTCGGATCCAGCCTACTGCCTTGCCATGCTGAGGACTCTACCTTCTCAGACATTTTCAAAGTCAGAAGGTAACTCTTTTGCAGGGACGCATGATGTCCCTGTATTGGCCTGTGCTCAATTGCGGTTGGCCTTAAAATGTACATTTGTCCAGGTCTTGCATGACCAGTTGTCCCCAGTTGGTGCTTTGTGTGATTTTTGGGTCTATTTTTACTTAAAACTTTAAAAAAAGTAGATCTCCAGTGCCATTAATTGGATTCAGTGGTATTTTGTTCATTAAAATATTCTCTATTTATATAAATTGGAGTGGGATTTTTATTGTATTCTGTTTTCAACTTTTTAACTGTTTTGGCGTTTCTAAAGGGTTTAAACATTTAGTTAAGCCTGTCTACCCTGTGCCAAAGCAACCAGGGGTTGAGTTCAGGTTTAAATTACTGGAAACGTTACTGGGCATAGCAAGAATAATGATGCTATTATTTGTAATGGACTACCATCCACACCAACTAACAATCCACTTTTCCACATCGGTGTTCAGTGGTGGGATACAGAACTTGTGCTTAGTAGGAACACTCAGCTGTCCAGTGTGAAATTTAAAGTTTTCTAAATTGAACTGAAAGCAAACATTAATATTTGATTTTTGATTGCCATCAGGTCTTTGATTGGGTCATTTTTAATTTTCAAAACTATTTTTAATGCTGTTTTTTGCACCTTTCAAAGGTTTTAGGGAACATGGAGTTGGTTCTGGCTACCTGGACAACTCTCACAGTGGTGGAGATGAAGGCCCTAAGTAAACAAAGAAACTTGTAGTGGGCTACCATGCCAAGAGTGCAGATTATAAAAAGGCCCTTGAACCCTGGGAGGAAGCACATCAAGCACAGATCTCCACTGAGGAAGAGGAAAGTCCAGAGGAGGAGGGGAAGGGGACAACCTGTACCAACATATGTTCTTTGGTGCACCTTCCAGGGGTGGAAGTGAAGTTGGCTCTGCTAGCATAAGCCTCTATGAAACGGCCAACTGCCAGTTCAAGCTCACTGACAGGCAATCAGAAAGGGAGCTGCAGGAAAACTTGACAGCCATTGCCCTGGAGAAAGAGAATCTGGTAGCAGAAGAAAATACATTATCCTTGGAAGGAAAGAAGTCCAGGCTGGGTTCGATGCTCAGTGAACATGGTGACAGCAATGGTGAGGTGTCGACGAGGGGGGGCTCACACCTCACTTGTCCAATGGTATTGTGCCTAGCTTCGTTGTGTGGACAGCTTTGCCAAATGCTTTGCCTTCTATGAAAGAGAATTGAGAAGGAGCAGGGGGGTCAACAGCATTGGGGAGCATTACTGTGGGAGTTAGTACCATCACAGAGAAGGGATATACTACTGACTCAGGAAGAGGGGGTAGCTGACTACTACACTGACATGAAGGATGCCCTTGTGCAGAAGGATGGAGTCACATATGAAGAGTACCATACGAAGTTCCAGGGCAGACACAAAGAAACAACAATCCTAGGTTGACTTCGTAGATGTATCATGAAAGGCATTAGAGAGCTGGGTTAAAGGCAATACCGTCACTAATTATGATAGGTTAAATAATCTGATTATGAATGAGTTTATCTTGAGTAATTGTCATTCAGAGTTATAGGAGGATCTAGTAGATTCTAAGTTGTCAGGCCCCATGAAGGTTGGTAAAGGAGCTTATGTGTGAGTGTGCACTAGGATGTCTAAAATGGCCAGGGGTGATCCCAAGAAAGGGGATTCAGCCCCTTCTCGGGGGAAAAAAGGGAGCAACAAGGCTAAAAATAAGGAGTTCTCACTAGGGCCCCAATATTCTACCCAAGAGGGGGAGTCCTGTGCCTTTTACAAACCCAACTGGGGCGGGTACCATGGGAAGAAACCTTTTGACCCCTTAAAGATTGAGGTGCAAGTACCTGGACTGTCACAAGCTAAGATATAAAAAGGGAGACTCAGTCTGTTTGATTAAGCTTCCCTAGCTCGGTAGTCCCAAGGAATTGCTAGTTAGAAATTGCGGCATACATTTGCCCAGGGGAAATTGAAGGTTAGATTGCAGCTATGTTAGTCTCTGTGAGTGAGGTACAGGCAATGGCCCATCATAAACAGGACCTAGATAGAGGCTCTGTGGGATGCAGGAGCCAGCATCAATCAATCAATCATTACATTTGTAGAGTGCACAACTCACCTGTGAGGATCTCAAGGTGCTGGTGAAGGGGGGTGCTGCTACTGCTCAAACAGCCAGGTCTTGAGGAGTCTCCTGAAGGCCAGCAGTTCCTGGGTCTGTCGTAGACGGATGGGGAGTGTGTTCCAGGTCTTAGCAGCGAGGAGGGAGAACGATCCGCCGGCAGTTGCTCGACATATGGGGGGGACGGTTGCAAGTGCGAGGTCAGCGGAGCGAAGTTGGCAGTTCGGGGTGTAGAAGGTGAGGCGTTCATTGAGCTATGCTTGTCAGGCATTATGGAGGGCTTTGTGAGTGTGAATGAGGAGCTTGAAGGTGATCCTCTTGTTGACGGGGAGCCAGTGTGTGTCTTTCAGGTGGCTGTGGCGGGGGATGTCGGGGATGAGGCGTGCAGAGGCGTTCTGTATGCGTTGTAGTCGTTTCTGGAGTTTGGCTGATGTTCCTGCGTAGAGAGCGTTGCCGTAGTCCAGTGTGCTGGTGATGAGGGCCTGGGTGACTGTTCTTCTTGTACCGGTAGGGATCCATCTGTAGATCTTGCAGAGCATGCAGAGGATGTTGAAGCAGGAGGAGGAGACGGCGTTCACTTGCGGGGTCACTGACAATGAGGAGCCGAGGATGACTACCAAGTTGGATGAGTGGTTGGTGGGCATCGGTGCAGCTCAAAGTGCGGCCGGCCACCATGAGTCGTCCCAGGCGGAGGGGGTGGATCCGATGATGAGGACCTCCGTTTTGTCCGAGTTCAGTTTCAGGCGGCCGATCGTCATCCATTCGGCGATTGCCTTCATTCCTTTGTGGAGGTTGGATTTGGTGGAGGTGGGGGCCTTGGTGAGGGAGAGGATCAGCTGGGTGTCATTGGCGCAGGAGACAATGTTGATGATGTGCGATCTGGCGATGTTGGCGAGTGGTGCCATGTAGATGGTGAAGAGTTTCGGGCTGAGGGACGATCCTTGGGGTATGCCGCAGATGATCTTTGTGTCTTGAGAGTGGAATGGGGGATGCGGACACTCTGGATTCTGCCGGTGAGGAAGGAAGTGGTCCAGTCTAGTGCTTTGTCGCTGATTCCTGCATTGTGGAGGCGTGTGTGGAGGGTGTGGTGGCAGACGGTGTTGAAGGCGGCTGAGAGGTCCAGGAGGATGAGGGCCGCGGTTTCTCCATTGTCCATCATGACCCTTATGTCGTCGGTTGCGGCGATGAGGGCTGTTTCGGTGCTGTGGTTGCTGCGGAAGCTGAATTAGGACGGGTCCAGGATGTTGTTCTTTTCAAGGAAGGTCAGTTGCCTGTTGACGATCTTCTCAATGACTTTCACTGGGAACAGGAGAAGGGAGATGAGCTGGAAGTTCTTGAGGTCACTGGGGTCAGCTTTGGGTTTCTTGAGTAGGGCGTTGATCTCGGCGTGCTTCCAGCTCTCCGGGAAGGTGGCGGTCTCGAAGGAGCTGTTGATGATCTTGCGGAGATGGGGTGCGAAGGTGAAGCTTGATTTGTTGAAGATGTGGTGCGGGCAGGGGTCGGATGATGAGCCGAAATGGATGGTGTTTATGATTTTGATGGTGTCTTTGACGTTGACGTGAGTCCAGGAGAGCAGGGGGTCGATGTTGCTGGGGGGCAGTGCGTCTGAGGTGTCAGTGTCTGTCGGAGGGGCCTGGTTGCTGAAGCTGTCGTGGATGTCTGCGATCTTGCGGTGGAAAAGGGTGGCTAGAGAGTTGCAGAAGTCTTGTGAAGGCGGGACATCGTTGGTGTTTGGACTGGGGTTGGAGAGTTCCTTCACTATGTTGAAGAGCTCTTTGCTTTTGTGTGTGTTGTTGTCAATGCGCTCTTTGAAGGAGGTCCTTTTCTCGGTACGGATGAGTTGGTAGTGTCTGCGGATGGCGCACTTGTATGCTGTGTTACTGTCTGGTCTCTGTTCGTGGTGCCACTTCTTCTCGAGCCTACGACAGGCCTGTTTGGATGCTTGGAAGTTGGCAATAAACCAGATGGCTTTTCTGTTGGTGCGTCTATTCGAGGGCTTCTTGATTGGGGTGAGTGTGTTGGCACAGTCGTCGATCCATTGCCTGAGGTTGAGGCGGGCGGAATCGGTGTCAGTAGTGTCCGTAGGTAGGTTTTGGGCAAGGGTGGTGGCTAGATGGTGACATTGCTCCAGCTGCGGTGGGGGGCCCGATGCGTGCGGTGGTGCATGATGGGCTTCTCGAAGGTGAAGTGGACGCATCGGTGGTCGGTCCAGTGAAGTTCGGTGGTGTGGCTGAAGGTGATGTGGTTACTGGCTGAGAAGATGGGGTTGAGCGTGTGTCTGATGGAGTGGGTGGGGGTAGTGATGAGCTGTTTGAGTCTGAGGTTGGCGAGGTTGTCGAGCAGGGTGGTGGAGTTGCTGTGGTTGATGTTCTTGAGGTGGAAGTTCAGGTCTCCGAGGAGGATGTAGTCCATGGATGCAAGGGTGTGCGTGCTGATGAAGTCGGTGATGGAGTTGCAGAACTGCGGCTGGGGGCCGGGTGGTCTGTAGATGAGGGGTCCTCTGAGGGTGGTGTTGGGGTCAGTTTGGATCTGGAACTGCTGGTGTTCGGTGGTGATAAGTGTGTTGTCGGTGCTGGTCTAGATTGGGAGGGTGTTTTTTTGGACGATGGCGATTCCTCCTCCTGTTCCCTTGGTGCAGTCTCTGTGGGTGATCTTGTAGTCATCAGGAATGGCTATGGCGATGTCGGATAACGAGGAGGGTTTCATCCAGGTCTCCATCAGGAAGGCGACGTCTGGGGAGGTGGAGTAGAGTAGGTCCCAGAGTTCGATGGCATGTTTGCGGGCAGAGTGGGTGTTGAGTAGAAGGCATCGGAGGCTGTTGCGACCTACCCCGGTGGGTGTGGTGGTGGTTTGGAGGCTGGTGTAGCGGCAGTTCCGGCATGCAAAGGGTCCATGTGTTCGCTTTGGGGTGGCCTGGATGCAGGTGTGTGATTGGCAGTCATTGAGTGCGTGAGGGGTGCGGGTGTTGTGACATTCGCTGGGGCAAGGGGATACTTTACTGGCATAAAGAAGGTAGCTGTGAGCTCTGCCATTGCAGTGGAGTGTCTGTTGGGAACCAACCTAGAAACCCTTTCTTTGGCTGAGGTGGAAAGGAAGACTCATGCAGAAATGTTGGGTCTGCCTGAGGCTGTGTGTGAGGCAATAAAGGGAACCTGGAGTCAGCAACAATGGCCCAGTTTCTCTCAATCAAGTGGACAGGCAACAGGTGTTGGAAATCAGCCTCAACGCTTTACAAGGCCCAGAAGGAATGTGGCTGCCTTAGGGGAATATCTGGAGCCTAAAGGGAAAGAAGAACCTACCATGAGTGACCTGTTAGAACTCTCTGAGTTGAATGTGGCAATAGGACCCTTCAGGGATACATTCTGCCAGATACATAGAACATATCTAAACCCCCAAGGCATTTGGCACCAGACTGAAATCTATGAGCAGGCGGATACCAGTGGAACATCATAGGATCTACTGAGAGGAAGATGTCCTATATAGTGAGGCTAGGGACCTAAAGCCTGGGGTAACCAGGAGATTGGTGGTCTCCCAACAGAACAGGGCCTTCCTTTTAAACTTAGCCCTTGATATCCCCTTGGTTGGGCATTTGGGACAGACCAAAACCTGAGACAAGTTAGTCAACCACGTTTACTTTCCCTTGATGTTTGAAAGGGGGAAGGAGTTCTGCTGCTTTTGGGCCACCCATCAAGCCAGTGGCAAGACAAGAGGGCATCCAAGGCTCACTTCATTCCACTCTATGTGGTTGGAACACATTTTGAGAAGGATGGGATTTATACTGTCAGTCCCCATGACCCTAAAATTGCTTCAGGGTACAGAATCATCTTAGTGGTGGTACAATGTGCCACACGGTACCCTAAAGGCATAACTCTGAGGACTGTGACTACGCCCATGGTGGCCAGGGACCTGTTTAATATCTTTACCAGAGTATGGTTCTCCAGAGAGGTAATATCAGATAGAGGGACAAAGGTAATTTCTGCATACTGGAAGGCTATGTGAGATGAGCTTGAGGTGATGTACAAGTACACCACCACTGATCAACACCAAACCAATAGTATTGTGGAGAGTTTCAACTAGATCTTAAGAGGTATGGTTATGGGGTTGTCTTAGAAACTACATAGGAAGTGTAATGCCCTACTCCCATGCCTTTTGTTTGCCAACAGGGAGGTACCACAAACGGGAGTGGCCTACAGTACCTTTGAAATTTTGTATGTGCACCCTATCTGAGATCCCTAAAGTCTTGTCCCAGAAGGGTGGGAGAAACCTCTCAAGGAACCCAAAAAGGAGATTGTGGACTGTGTGCTGGGTTTGTGTTCCCCCATGGCTGAGTACATAAAAGGGCTAACAAAAACTTGGAGGCAACTCAGGAGCTTATTAGGCATTGGTATAACCAAAAGGTTACCTTGGAGGAATTCTAGCCAGGTCAGAAAGTCAGGTTTGTGCAGTCTGTAGGATAAATGAACTGGGACCTCCACAGTACTGGAAAAGATGGGTGAAGCCATTTACCTGTTGGACCTTGGTAAGCCCAGACACCCCCACTTAGTGATCCATGGCAACTGTCTTTAGCCCCACAACGACAGCAGGTATGACTATGCTTATGGTTACAAATGGAGGGGAGAAAGTAGATAGGGAGCCTCTCCCAGACCTCCAATTCCTCAATGCCATGGATGGTTCAGTGGAGCGAGTAATGCTCTCCCCTAAACTGACAGAGCAGTAGCAGAGAGACTGTCACCACTTGTTGGGACAGTTTGCTGGACCGTTCTAAACTGACACCTGGACTGGCCCAGTGGTGTGTACATGACATTGACACTTGTGGCAGCTTACCTGTCAATAGCAAATTCTACAGGTGTTCAGACAAATTAAGGGCCAGTATCAAGAAATACAACTAACAAATGTTGTGCCTGGGAGTGTTTGGGCCCTCCAGTAGCCTGTAGGACAGCCCTGTGGTGCTGGCACCCAGTGCCAACCCAAAAGGGGGACACACAATGATTCAGGTTCTGCATGGACTTCTGAGGACTTAATGTCATCACCAAGATTGTGTGGTTGATTTAACTTGTGGGTACTGAAAGATTGCCCTGATGGAGTGAGCAAAGGAGAGATCCATATTTCCAACTCCCGAGGGCAACTTCCAGTTTAAAGTAATGCCTTTTGGGTTGAAAAATGCATCTGTCATCTGCCAAAGTCTGATGAACAGGGTACCATCTGAGATAGGAACCTTTAGTGCAGCATATCTAGGTGATATTGTTGTCTTTTTTGCTACCTGACAACATCACCTGACCCACCTCAAGTAAGTCCTTAAGGCGCTAATATCTGTAATATACCCGCGAGACCAAGTTGGCGGGAGACATGCATAGCCTCTCAAGCTCAAGATCCAGACAATCGTAGCTTGGGAGCCTCCTAAAACCCAGACTCAGATCAGAGGCTTCCTGGTTCTTAGAGGTTATTACAGGAAGTTCATGAAGGGTTATGGCATCACTGAAATCCCCCTGACAGTGCTGACTTCAAAGAAGCAGCCAAAGGAGGTCATATGGAGTGAGGAGTTTTGGAAGGCCTTCCACACCCTGATGAAGCACTGTGTACAGCACCTACCCTTAAGGCACCTGCCTTCAGCAAGACGTTTGTAGTCAAAACAAATCCTTTAGAACATGGAACTGGCATTGATAAGTGAGATGTCCTGCTGAACCATTGCTGACCTATTGTGCCATTGACCATGCAAGGATTGAAGCCCCTGAACAGTTCTGACCGGAGTCAGGTGTCCAGCCTGACTCCGGTCAGAACTGGTCGCTCCTCTCACAGCTCGCCCCAGCCATTTGTGCCAGCGACCTGCACCCTGCCCTGCCATCTGTGCCAGCGACCCGCATTGTGCCCTGCATCCTGCCCTGCCTTCCGTGCCAGCGACCCGCATTGTGCCCTACCATAGTGCCTGGTATCGTTGCCTGCATTAACATCTATTGTGCCAGCTGATTGTGCCTGCGACCGTATTTTATATTGTGCCAGCTGATTGTGCCTGCGATTGTCTATCTTGTGCCCACGACCTCCCAGCATTGCTGTTGTGCCTTAGCCCGTCCACGCCGCCGCTGCTCCCCTGCAGCAGCAGGCCCCCCGCCCCCTCCACTAACCATTTATGACAGATGCTTTCGCGCGCAGCGTTCGCGCGCAGCGTTCACACACACGGTCGCGCCCCATGTTCGCCGAAGGTGCGCCAAAGGTAAGCCCATCTACGCCCGTCCGCGCCTGGACCACGCCCAGCGCCAGTCCCCCTGGTCCTCGCAATACCCTCTCCACTCGCATAACGTATGACGCCGCCACCCTCTTAGCCCTTAACCCCGAACGCACCCCACAATGCTGCATAGCTACCCCGGGACACACCCACGGACCATTCGCCTGCCAAGCCTGCAAGTTCACCTTTATCAGGAACCACACCAATTCCTCCCCCTCCAAACACGGCTCCGACTCAAACCACCTGAAGTGCATCCTGCTGAACACCCGCTCGGTCCACAAACACGCCACTGAACTCTGGGACCTACTCGACACCACATCGCCGGACGTCGCCTTCCTCACAGAAACTTGGATGAACGCCTCATCAGCGCCCGACATCGCCATAGCCATCCCGGACAATTACAAAATCAGCCGAAAAGACCGCACCAACCAAACAGGAGGAGGCATCGCCATCGTCCATAAGAACACCATCCGAATCACGACTAGCTCCGACGATAACCTCGCGACCGCCGAACACCTTCACTTCCAGATCCACACCGACCCTAGGACCACACTTAGAGGCACCCTCATCTACAGACCTCCAGGAACCCGCACACAATTCATCGAAGACATCACTGACTTCATCAGCCCACATGCCCTCACCTCCGAGAACTACATTCTCCTGGGAGACCTCAACTTCCACCTGGAAAAGAATAACGACAGCAACACCACCACTCTTCTGGACAACCTGACCAATCTCGGACTCAAACAACTTGTTGACACCCCCACCCACTTAGCCGGACACACGCTCGACCCTATCTTCACCTCCAGCAAACACATCTCCTTCGATCACACCACAGCTCTCCATTGGACGGACCACAACTGCGTTCACTTCAGCTACAAAAAGACCACGACCCACATCCCACCACTACCTATTCCTCGAAGAAACTGGAACAAAATCACCACCGACCAACTCTTCACATCGCTTAACCAAAACCCCCCGCCATACCATCGGACCCAAACCAAGCTGCCACCAAACTCACACAATGGATCACCCACAGCGCTGACGAATTAGCACCCTTGAAAAACCACCAGATCAAACAAGACAACAAAAAGTCCCCCTGGTTCAACGATGACCTTAAGAAATCCAAGAAGCTTTGTCGTACCCTCGAAAAAACCTGGAGAAAAAACCCTACCACTAACAACCTGACCACCTTCAAGGACGCCATCCGCAAACACCACCAATTGATCCGATCCACCAAGAAATCAGCATTCAAGGATCGACTCGACAACAACGCCCACAACAGCAAAGAACTATTCAACATCGTCAAAGAATTTACCAACCCCACCGCCGGCACCAACGACATCACTCCCTTCCAAGACCTCTGCAACTCTTTATCCACTTTTTTCCACAACAAAATCGCCCACATTCACAACAGCTTTGATAACTTGTCGTCCGAAGAACAACCCACTCCAACCACCTCCAAACCAAAACAGCACTCTCACAACCTCTGCGCCTGGAACGCAATCACTACTGAAGACACCATCCGTCTGATGAACTCCATCCATTCAGGCTCACCAAATGACCCATGCCCCCACCACATCTTCAACAAAGCAGACTCCATCATCGCACCCCATCTCCGCGATGTCATCAACTGCTCCTTCAACTCCGCCACCTTCCCAGAAAGCTGGAAACATGCCGAACTCAGCGCCCTTCTGAAGAAACCCACAGCGGACCCCTCTGAACTAAAGAACTACCGCCCCATCTCGCTCCTCCCCTTCCCTGCCAAAGTCATCGAGAAAGCCGTGAATAGTCAGCTTCCTTGAATCCAACAATTCACTCGACCCCTCACAGTCCAGCTTTCGAGCCAAACACAGCACCGAAACCGCCCTCATCGCTTGTACAGATGACATCCGAACGCTACTGGACAACGGAGAAACAGTTGCCCTCATCCTACTTGACCTCTCCGCCGCCTTCGACACAGTCTGTCATAACACCCTCATACAACGCCTCAGCAATGTCGGAATTCAAGGAAAAGCGTTGGACTGGATCTCCTCGTTCCTCGCAGGAAGAACCCAGAGAGTCCGACTCCCCCCATTCAAATCAGAGGCAACCGAAGTCATCTGCGGCGTACCACAAGGATCATCACTCAGTCCCACCCTCTTCAACGTGTACATGAGTCCCCTCGCAACCATCGCGCGACAACACAACCTCAACATCATCTCCTACGCAGACGACACCCAACTAATCCTCTCCCTCACCAAAAACCCCAACACCGCCAAAACCAATCTACACGAAGGAATGAAAGAAGTATCCGTATGGATGAAGAACAGCCGTTTAAAACTAAACTCAGACAAAACGGAAGTCCTCATCTTAGGATCGTCCCCCTCTGCATGGGACGACTCATGGTGGCCACCAGCACTGGGCACAGCACCCATACCTACAGATCACGCACGGAACCTGGGCGTCATCCTAGACTCCTCCCTCTCGATGACCAAACAAGTCAACGCCGTTTCATCATCATGCTTCAACATCCTACGCATGCTCAAAAAAATCTTCCGCTGGATCCCCACCGAAACAAGAAAGACTGTCACCCACGCACTAGTCACGAGCCGACTAGACTATGGAAACACCCTTTACGCCGGAACCACAGCCAAACTACAGAAAAAACTCCAACGCATCCAAAACGCCTCAGCCAGACTCATACTGGACATCCCCCGTCAAGCTCACATTTCCGGTCACCTGAAAGATCTCCACTGGCTTCCCGTCAACAAGAGAATAACGTTCCGTCTCCTCACCCACGCACACAAGGCCCTCTACGAACTCGGACCCGAATGCCTCAACAAACGACTGTCCTTCTACACACCCACCCGCCAACTTCGTTCATCCAATCAAGCCCTCGCCACAGTTCCGCGCATCAATAGAGTCACCATGGGAGGAAGATCCTTCTCCTACTTAGCGGCCAAAACCTGGAACTCTCTCCCCACTCACCTCCGCCTTACACAGAACCACCTCTCCTTCAGAAAACAGCTTAAAACCTGGCTATTTGATAAATAATGCACCCTCCCCCCCCCAAGCGCCTTGAGACCCTCTGGGTGAGTAGTGCGCTATACAAATTACTGAACTTGAACTTGAACTAGTTCAAGGAGTTTTTAGACACAGACATAGAGTGTCAGGAAGCCCTCTGCTCCTTATCATAGACCAGAAGAGAAATGCTCATGAGCCACTCCAAGAACATGTGACCAAAATGGTACTTTGGGTGCTGAGCACACCCCTTCCCTGTATCCATGCATGCTTTTGCTTGGATATATATATATATATATATATATATATATATATATATATATATATACCCCCCCCCACATCATCTTTTTTGATAATTGACCAAATTCTGTCTGGTGTAGTATCGTAGAGGCCCATCACCAGTGGAAAAGGCTACCAGAAGAAATGCTCTGAGTTATAGATGAGGGTCCCCTGCATTGCAGTGCAGATGTTCCACACCCAGTTAGCCTGACTGCTAGCCAGAACAAGAAAGATGACAGAGGGCCCAAGCAGTACTACTGTGTGCTCTTGTGTCTCTGGCTTACTCACCAATTGCCACTAATTAATACTTAGAGCAGTGGACAGGTCCCCTGTACCTCTGTCGCCCCAGGACAGAAACCAAGTCTATTTTCTATGACCCTTTTATCCAAAGAATCCATTAATCTCAAAATGATTAGATGGAGCGGTGCAGAAAGAAAAGGTGTCTGACGCACAGTGAAAGATGGAACTTTACAGAGATAAGCTTAGGGTAGAAAGGAAAATAAGGCCATGTACCTGAAGTAAAAAGTACTAAGATGTAGGCCCTATAAATCTCCTCATACTGTTTATCCCTTGGCTGTGAACAATCTGTCAATCCTTCCCTCCTTGCCCATGCATCACTAAATATTTAAGATACTTGCATTGAAAGGAAAGCAAGAGATATACGTAGTTTATCAACTCTCCACAATCCTGAAGTGATCATTGAGTTGGATGAGAGTGAAATACAGGAATTGCAGAGTCTGGTGGTCAGGGTGTGCCCCATTCAATAATAGTTCAAACTAAATTAGATTATAAAGCAGATGCATGTGACATGGGTGTTGTGGATATATAGTGCTACACAGATCTGAAGGTTTTAAGAGAAGTGAAAGAAGTTGACAACTTCTGAACAACTTTTTAACTTAACTGCTAGTTGTGCACTTATTGGGAAAATGTCCATCAGATCTGCATTAACACCTTGCTGTCTTTGTTTTCAATATGCAACATGTGTTCTCCATCTTCTATTTTAACAAATATACGTTTCAAATGTACTAAAGCTAACCTTAATGACAGGTGTACCGTTCACGACCACAAAGTATTCACCACTGTGTACTCACAGGTTCTCACAAAATGTTTTTGTCAACATTCACAAAGGGGAAGGGGCTCCTTGGGATTCAATCTGTTTAGAAATGAGTTACCACTACATATTTGTAGTCAGTGAAGTATTAATGTTTTGCATAAAGTATTAATGTTTTGGAAGCCGCATTGGACGCAAAACATCAATACATACCCTTCTGATTCAGTATTTGGAAGGAACACACTAAACATGCCCTTTTCAAAGGATGTATGACGTTACAATGCATACTTTTACAACGCCTACCTTTACAACGCATTTTTTACACCGCAACATCCATTACAACGCACACCATTACAACGCATATCATTACAACGAATACTGTAAAACTACCTTTACAACGCATTCCATTACAACGCATAGTACATTTACAACGCATACCATTACAACGCATTACACTACATTGCATATAAGGTAAGTGTTGGATAGTGTAGGGGTTAAAATTACTATTCTAACTCCAGGGGGTGCAACAGTAGGGTAAGTGTTGGATAGTGTAGGGGTTAAAATTACTATTCTAACTCCAGGGGGTGCAACAGTAGGGTAAGTGTTGGATGGTAAGTTATGCGTTGTAATGGTATGCGTTGTAATGACTGCGTTGTAATGGTATGTGTTGTAGTGGTGTGCGTTGTAGTGTCATGCGTTGTAATGACTGTGTTGTAAATGCATGCGTTGTAATGGATTTTGCGTTGTAAAAGTTTCGTTGTAATGGTAGTGCGTTGTAAAAATTGCGTTGTAAACGTTGTATACCCTTTTCAAATACCTATTCGGTATTTGGTCACAATCTCGAATTTCAATTTGGTAACATGTTACCGAATCACAATTTGTATTTCATACATGATCAAAAGTTTTTTTGCAAGCGAAAATGGCCTGATTTTACGAATCCGACCTTTTGGGAACGTATAAGGGCTTCATGCATCTGCCTCTTAGTTTAAAACAGACCCCCTTGTTTGACTGAAAACAGGGATATGCCCTTATTTAGGAAAAATGCATTCTACTTCAGGGGTTGTGGAATTGGTACCATATTTAGCAATTGAGATAGAACTGTGGGCAATTCCCTGTTCCTTTCAAACATTATAGAACTGTTCAGCCCTGCACAGGGTTATCAGTGTGTTCCATTCACCCCAGCGGGGAAGAGAAGGGTGGATTGATGCAAAGCTGTTTCCTAGACCTGTGTTATGCTGGAGATTTCACACATGGCTTTAGTAGTCCTCGGTGCTAACCTCTTTTCTACCTTTCTCGAGAGCCAGGTAGGATTGCATCCATCTGAGGCGGAGGTCTCAACCATGGTGTGAATGTTTGTGTACCACCTGAGACAACGCGTGTTAGCCATCATGGGTGAAGATCATTCCACAGCTTCAGAGGTATTTTTAGATGATAGGCGTTGTTTTTTTTAGACAGAAGAGGCTGTAAGGCTATGTTTGATTCTTTCACCTGCAGGTGTGCTTCCCCTTGTTTTTTTTTAATTTGGACTGCTGGGTTACTGTCCACTTCGAATGACTGCGCGTTTCCAAACATGCCCAGTCAAAGAACCCCAGCTAAATAATGTGCCTTTGCTCTCCCATCCCAGCCGGTGCTAATGTGAAAATAGTTGAACTTCTTCTCTGGCATTTAGTCTGACTCTTGAGAGCATCAAAGGATGATAGCTAGCTCGTTGTAAGTCAAAAGCAAATGTGCACTCCACACAGGTGTTTGTATCTGGTTCCATTATGAAACTGTCAAAATTAGAATAGTGGTGACCTTTTTCCGAAGTGAGAATCGTGCAGATGAAAGGTTTGCACTCACCCTTGATTTCCATATATCTATACTGTACAAACAACTAAGACAGAGAAGAGAGAATAACAACGAACTCAGATTTCCCTTACCAATTTTAGTTTTAGTATTTATGAAGAATTGACAATTCGTGTGGATGTGAAAGTGAGATTCAGCCGTGGATCTATAGACTGCCTTTTCAAACCGCTTACAGAGCCTGAGCGCATAAGCTAGGGCAACAACTAGGTCAAATTATTCTCTGGGTGACACAGGTTAATATCTCATGGGGCATTACTGCATATATTTTTGCCGAAATCGGAATTAAGAGCTCACCCGTAGCATGGGTCTAAGAACCTACTAGATCAATTAGTGTAGCAGCATCCATAACTTGAAACCAAAGCCTCAGCAAAGAGAGGAACCCTGCAGCACATGGTATTTGACCCATCTTCCCTCACAGCTACCGGCCTTTAAGCACTTGGGGTGAGGTTTCCTAGGGAAGTTATTTTGTTCCTTACTGTCCACTAAAAGACAACTGCCAGATTTCTTTGGTTTGCTGTTTAGCAAGAAAGGTCTAGACGTGTAACTTCATGATTATTTGTTTACTACCTTATACATGTTTTAACATTTTTCTTCCTTAATCAATGATTTTTCTCTGTACTTAAGTATGGGGTGGACCTGTGAGTTCTTTATTTCTGTGAAAATACTGTTGTTTATTTGTTTACGTGACCATAACAGGTCCCAAATTTGCTATGGTCACTGTCTTGCTCTTCATTCAGATTTCTCATAGCTCAGGTGTGAAATAGTTTATGTTGGTCTTTTGTGAACGAGTATTTCTGCTTGCAGTCCACTCGTCATGCAGAAATTAGCTAGATATGTAGATGCACCTTTATACCTCAACATGGAGAGTAACTGTTTTTTAAAAACTGTAGATCGGGAACGGTTTTTACTGCACACCATTGCCAGATGACCATTTATTACTTTTTGACCGGTTCCATTGAGAGCAATGTGTTCCTCTGTGCTGCAGATGACTCATAGGGACATAAGGTTGAGGTCAGTGACAGGGACGAAAATGCAGAATGGCGCCGTTTACTCAAATCAAGGCGCTTCTTTTCCTAAACATGTAACTAAGGGCATTTGCATTGAATTTTTAGTAAATAATTGCATTGCTTGCTGTGCTGAAACTGACCTTTGCACTACACTTCCGTGCATATCGCTAATACATTGGATTTTTTTATTAGTTTATTTTGTTTTTTTGTAGGACTACAGACAAGGAGGTTAGAGGGCTGCACACAGAACCGCGATTACAGCTATTAAACTGCAATTTAAGGGATATGTGTTTACGAACAAATGCAAGAGGGCAGGGCTGGCTATGGGGTGGAAAGGAAATCAAAAGGGCAGGGACATGGGAGTCTGAAGATTATTCTGTGGAGTGCAGGGCGAATGAGAATCAGCCACTATGGAGTGTTTGGAGAAGTTTGTTCGAAGAATAAGAGCAACGAGTGAGTCAGAACAAGTCAAGGTAGATCACTCTCAGATTTCTTTCTGTTGTATATATACTTGACTAGTTAAACTGGTTTAAACGTGAGGACGATAGGGTTCTGAATTCATAGAATCACCAAAAAAGCAAAACCGGGTTGTAAGTTTGTAGAGAACATTAAAGTAATGCTCTTTTTAATAGTAAAAATGTGCTCCATATTAAAAGTCTGCCATACTTTTTTTTTTTTTGCGATTTGTAGAGCGCCTGGTGACCCGGAGGCATCCCCGCGCTATAAATCAGTGGAGACCAAAAAGGGGGAGGGGGGATGGAACTATTTGGGAAAAAGGAAAGTTTTCAATTTTTTACGAAAGAGGGCGTGACAGGATTCCAGGCGCAAGCTGCGGGGAAGTGAGTTCCATCCTGAGGAGGCTTTGACCGCAAAGCGTCGCCCACCGGTGCGGGCCTTCCTGAATTTGGGGACAATGGCCAAGTGTTCGTTGTCAGAGCGAAGGAGTCTGGGAGCTTTGTAGGGGTTGACCATGTCTTTCAGGGCGGCTGGACCAACACCGTTGATGAGTTTGTGGGTAGTGCACAAGGCCTTAAATTCTATTCTCTGGCGAACAGGAAGCCAGTGCAGGGCCCTAAGGGCAGGCTTGGCCGAGGCTCTGGGGGGGAGATTCATAATGAGCCTCGCCGCCGCATTTTGAGTACGTTGGAGTTTTGCCAAAGTAAACTCAGGTGCGCCGAGGTAGACGGCGTTGCTGTAATCAAGCCGGGCTAGGATGAGACCCTGAACCAGTAGTTTTCTGGACAGGGGAGGGAGGAGTGGAAGGATCTTGCGAATAGATCGCATGAGTCCAAAACATGTTCCAGCAGTTTTGGCTGCCTGAGTCTTCATGGTTAGGTCAGGTTCTAGCCATACTCCCAGTGTCTTAATTTCTTTTTTTGGTGTTGGGATCTCACCAAAAACGTCCGGCCAGACCGACGGAGGAATGGAAGTCCATTTATTGCCCAGGAGCATGATTTCGGTTTTTGCTCCATTGAGCTTCAAGGAGGACTCGCACATCCAGGTGTGAATATCCTGGAGGCAATTCAGCAGGTTGTCTGGGTGGTTGTCCAGGTGGGATAGTGACACGACGAGTTGAGTGTCGTCTGCATAGTTTACTATTTTTATCCCGTAAGGGGTGACGACATCTTCAAGGGGGGCCATGTACACATTAAACAGGGTGGGACTAAGCGAGGACCCCTGGGGAACACCACTAGTGAGTGGAAGTGGGTCCGAACGTGAGTTGCCGTCCCACACCTGAAATGAACGGCCGGATAGGAAGGAGTCAATCCAGGCGAGTGCAGTACCCGCAATTCCTGCCCTGGCCAGGCGATGTAAAAGGGCACGGTGGTCCACCGTATCAAAGGCTGCACTGAGGTCCAGGAGGATCACTGCCACTGATCCTCCTGAATCCAGAATGCACCTTGCCTCCTCGATGACGGCGAGGAGTGCGGTGTCCGTGCCATGGCCGGGACGGAATCCAGTTTGGGACTGACGTACCCTGCATGCATTATGTCCCTCATAAAATGGCTGCCAAGCAAGAGAATTGTTGACGCATAAGATGCCATTGAAGGGTCTTTCCTTGTGTTTGTTTAGTGACTTTAAGTGGCGGATGTGACTGACTGCCTATGGTTCAACTCGATGCGCTCAGAGGCCTGTTTTATTATAAGATGCAAACATATAGGGTTACGGAGACAGCTATGCTTGTGTGGGCAGGAGGGTCGATTCTATGATTTGCGGTCCTTCTCCTTGGCCACAGCTCCTCCTCCTAGCCTCCCACAAGCACCTCTTTTACAGCTCCTATAGCTGAAGGTGTGAGAATTGCTCGTGGGCCGAAAGTTCTATTTGTGGGGGCTCTAAAATGCTGGACAATGGGCGTCCCGCTGAGTCTCTGAATGATCTCCTTGCAATTGGGACAAGAGGAAGAGTCTCCCTCCCTTAGGCCTCCTGACACCATCCCTGAGAGGCCTGGAGAGGGAGGCCCTCCCATGGACCCTAATTGCAAGGAGACAACTTTCTTTGAAATGGATCGCCAGGGAAACAAGAGAACACACCACTGGTGCGGGCCCCTTGCTGATGGGCTGATTGTGAGGCCCTGGGCAGCTGCCCACACTGCCCATGCCTAGCACCGGCCCTGGGAGGCAGAGGCGTTCTTTTGAGACCTCTATTATCTTAGTACTACTACTGATAATTTTGATTGGGAAGCAGGTGTGAAAACAAGTGCCATGGTTTTAATTGTGCAAAACCAACAGTTGATGGACAGAATGCAGAACAATGTCATACATTCACCCCAATACAGAGATCTGGGCATAAATCCATCGTTTTTTTGCACTCCACACCACCCCAGTTCAGACATAGCCATATGCAAATCAGCCTTGACCCTGTGCCACATGGAAACAGTCCAGCCCGAACTGCCAAGCCATGTCTTTCCTGGACCGGAATCAAGCATCTAGGACCGGTTTCTGGCTATCAGCCGTCTTCAGCCAGGATATCTTAACTCCAGTGGTGTGGAGAGCATGGCACTCACGTCTGAGCATACCCATCCCACTCGGGGTGACAAATGCAAAACCAATAGTTGATGGACAGAATGCAGAACAATGTCATACATTCACCCCAGTACAGAGATCTGGGCCTAAATCCATCGTTTTTTTCCACTCCACACCACCCCAGTTCAGACATGGCCATATGCAAATCAGCCTTGACCCTGTGCCTGTGGTTTTAATTGTGAGCATGCCCCTCAGAAATATGGCAGCCATATGCTATCTTTGTGAGGGGCACACTCGCAATGATCATAAAGTACCCCTTCTGACCTCAGGAGGGAAGAAGGAGGTCTGACGAAATATTGAAACAAAAAGAATAGCAACAATTTGCTTTTAAATATCCAACCCATGTTTGACATACATATTTGAACCTGTAATATGAACGTACTTTTTTGATGTAAAATAGTCCCTCATGCTTTGCAAGGCAAGAGCCCATAGGAGGTGAAACCAAGCACCAAACAGCCAATCCCAAGGGTACACCTTAAATATGTTGTCAATACAACCTGCAGCTACACCGTGAAGCCTGCCCAAATAAAGTATTAGAAGCAATGCTTCATGCGCTGTCAAGCTAGACCTAAAATATGGACTGGATTTCCCTATTTGTAAGCTAAAATTGTGCCCAATTACAACCCACAGTTAAAGTTCAAATGCAGAATGAAATGCCTGCGTGGTGTTAATTAAAGCAACTAAAAACTGAGTGAATCTTTGAAATGTGTCGCTGATATTTATCGATTCGCAAAACGTACTAGTTCACTTTGAAACGCAAGGTCCTGTTAATCATATTCGAGATCGGGTTCCCAAAGTGCAGCAGCAGCGTTTTCACATAAAGATTTTATTTAGTATCGATCATGGTTGATGCAATGTTTTTTAGCACACAATAGTGCATAAGCCCGGCCTTCAATAATTTTCCGTTTTGTAAATCTATTGTGGCAGGACCAGCCTGACACTGTAATGCCTAATGAAATTTCATGGCTGGAATAAAGCAAATGCGACAAGGCCGCCTAGTCGCACACAGCATGTAATGAACGGAATTTATCTGCTCCAGAATGCTACAATACTGCACATAATTTATTCGGGGTGGGGGTCGTGCGTTTAGGTTATAATATATGCAGTTTATACAGCCAGCAAAGTTTTTTTGAAGGTGCTTGTAAAAAACTATGAAGTGTATGGCAAGACAAGCCTGCCACCCTGTTCTAAAGAGTGAATTATGTGTTGCAGGGACAGCGTGCCCCACAATACGTTAATTGTATGTAGGCAGGTCTTACGGCTAATGAATTTAAAGAATGGACGATTGGTACAGACCTTAGCGTGAGAAATGAAAGGGCATATTTACAAAGAAGTGACAGAGTACGGCGTTAGCCTTCTTGGCTTAACGCCGCGCCCTGCCACTTCTGAAACACATGGCTGCACCGTATTTACAACAATACGCTGCAGCCCTGCGTTACCCCTGCGCTGGTGCTAATTTCAGCTGTCTAGTGCCAACGCATTCACCCTTGCACTCCACCACTTCTGAAACGTAGGGCTGCACTGTATTTACAACAATTCGCTGCAGCCCTGCATTTCGCCCTGCTCTGGGGCTAATTTCAGCTGCCTAGAACCATTGCAGGCACCCTTGCACCAAAGTGCAAGGGTGCCTGTGTTGGGGGCAATGATTGTTTATGTGCAGGAAGGTGTCCCTGCCTGCACATAAATATTCTTAAATGGCAATTTTTAACTTCGATGAGTGCTGCTTTGTGCAGCCACATAGAAGTTGCAACTCATCATTTTTAAAATGGTTGTTTATGTGCAAGAAGGGACACCTTCCTGCACATAAACAATCATGCATGGCGTTTTGCTATTCTTATGTGTGCTTCACAATGCAGTACACTTAGAATGTTGCCATGTTAGGACCTGTTTTTTTTTGTTTTAATTTTGGTGTTGCCTCCTATTTACGCCACTCTTGTAAATAGGAGGCTGCATCAAAATCAATGGGTGTTGGTATGGACCGTCTACCGCAAAGCCCATTGCCCACCAGGGTCTCCCCACTGGTGCTGCAGCAGTGAAAAAAAGGAAAAGAAAATGATAATAACAAGACGTTATTATCATTTTCTTTTTCTTTCGGGAGTTGGGGCGGTGCTGGCTCTGTGATGCCAGAGCACGGGAGGAGTGGTTTGCACTCCTTTAAGTGCTAATGACAGTTTGCCCAGAGCTCTAGGGCGTGCCAAACCGGCATGTTCATTTGGCATGTTCTCCATTGGGCTGTGTTGCAAAGCCCAGTGGAGAACATGTCCAGCCTCCCCAGTTGCTGCCAAACAGGACACTCAGGCCAATCACAGCACTGCTCCTGCAGGAATGTGATTGGCTGGGAGAGTCCAGAAGCCAGAGTGCTTCTGGTGCTTCCATCAGAGGAGGAGAGGGGTGCAATGGCGGGAGAGGCATGCGGCTGGGAAGGTACATTTTTTTATTTTTGTTTACCCCCCGTCTCCCACCCCAACCCCCTTGTTCTGAGTAAGCGGCCACTGTTGCCCCCCTTTCACACTGAGTATAGCGTGAAAGAGTGCCTTATTTGCAAGGCAACATTAAGTCACGTTATGTGGCTTTACGCTGCCTTGTATATAAAGTGAAGCACCTATAGCCACAGGGACATCTTTAAAAGTGACGCTCCTGTGGCGGTAGGGGCTTGTAAATATGCCCCGAAGTTCGTTCATTGTGTTTCTATTTTTTTCTGTTTTGTTTTGTATCAAGTAACTGCAATTCTGCGTGGATTAAAATTCTTAATAATCAAACTTCGAAAACAGGTTTCAGGCGGTGTGGTTTGTTATTTTTGGAGATGTTAGCTTATCTAATGGGGGGTATCTCTCCATGATCTATATATGCAGTTTACTCATCTCGGCTATAAAAGACAGCTCAACGTGCCTTTTACGTGATGCATATGTTTGCTGTGCTGCAGCTGTCGCAATGTCGCAATTAAAATAATCATACTTATTACCTCTATAACTTCCTGGGCACTATTGGCGTTCGGTAGTTATGTGACAAACATCTGTGTGTAATTCATATATGATTCATGAACATGCAAGCATACTTAAATATATTGCTTCTTCCATCACAGCCCTCGCACACTGACTCCAGCAAAGATTTGCCTTCTCCTTCTTAAAACGCCATTCTGTCTTTTTTTTGTGCCATGATTAAAAGTATTATTTGCATATTAAATGTACCTTGATTAATAGGAGAGAATGTGCAATCATTTGCATGAGTGTTCAGCTCACCGTACACGTTTGTCCGCGATGGGGAAGGTGTGCAATCTTTTCGGTGCGGCCACGGATTAATTGGGGTTATGGATAAATGGAGTAGAAAAATGCTCAACATTTTCTCCAATGCGTCAACTGTTGCTCAGTGAATTCATTAGCAACGCAGGTCCACTGCGCCCATTGACATAACCTAAACCTTATCCTTACATTCTCGTTCGTGCAGTCCAAAATACCGCCAATTATACGGCAAGACTTTACCGCAGGGATTGATTTTTTTACTTTTGTACTAATCTGCGTTCTGCGGCGTTTCGCTCATGGAACAAGTCCCCCCTTTCCTGCCCAAGAAAAATCTGCATTACTGTGTCAGGCATGCAATCAATGATTTTGAAGATCATTTGTCATATTTTCATTAAGGAGTGGGGATCCTTAGTAAACACAATCATAGCCTGGGACAAGTCTAGTGCAGTGGTCCTTAAAATGAAATATTATTAGCAGATTGATAGTGTGTGCATACATAACAAAGAAAAGTGTAAAACTAAAACTTTAAAAACACTCTGTAACCATTAGGAATTTGAAATTGGAAACTAAGAATTATGTTGGAACCATTAGCTTGATCCGTGGGAGTAGTAAAAGTACAGCAAACAGAATCAAGTATGGATGATTGGTGGACTGACTTGAAGCACTGGCAGCCACTGGCAAAGAGAGGCAATGCGTTAGCAGGAAAAACCACAAAGTAATATGCTAGAGTCTAGCAAAGTGTTTTGCTGGAGCTAAAACCAGACTTTGAAAAGGTTCCACCTTCCCATTAGCACTTTGATTTTTTTGTATATTGTTTTTGAGTTGTAAAACATATTTCATAATTTGTTCATTTGCCAGATGTATACTTGTTTCTGTAGTTTTGCGGATTGAGCTCCAAATTCCAGAAATTGTCAAAGCCAGGGCCCGGATTTCCCAGTAGTGATGCTGAGAAGGTGTCCACAGAAGTCAAAAGGTTAACAACCGTTGGTGTCGAGTAACTAAAACTCAGTTTGGTTTATTCAAAGTTTTCTGTTTAAGGTTGATCCAATTTCATTAATCATCTCTTTGGGTTTTGTTTTCATAATATGTATATTACATATCATTTTGGGGATATTATTTCAGGCTAATAGTTTGATTTTTTTTCCTTTCATGACTTGTATGTATGGAGTCATATGGCATTTATACAGCACAAACCTAGCCAAAAGACAGAGGAGAGATACACAAGTTCAAAGACAAGTATAAAGGCAACATGTGGTAGGAGAGGTAGCTAGGTTATGGACCCTTAATGCATTGTGATGCAGTGTTCTTTTAAAGAGGTGAGTCTTCACCCCTTTCCTAAATTGGAGCAGCATTGTGGCAGTCCTGATGGATACAAGCATGTTGTTCCAGATTCTGGATACAGAGATGGAAAGGGTCTGTTTTTATTTAAACATTTATTAATCTGCAGTCTGATGGTGTCCTAGCTTTCAGTGTGCCAATAACCACCAGAGATGGTGAGCATGTCTGAAAGATAAGTGGGTGCGCTGGTCATGATGGCTTTTTAAATGATGCAACTGGTTTTGATGAGGCTGCGTGCTGGCCAGGGGAGCCAATGGAGATTCATCAGGATGAACATGATGTGATCCAACTTCTTCATGACTTGAGTTGGAAGATCTCAAAGCATAAGTGATTTTCCGTCTACTTCAACACCTATACAGAATCTTGTAATTTTTTATTCGAGACGCCACTAGTACATGCATACATTTGTGCATGCAACCAGGAAGATCCTTTTTTAATGTTACATGCATCAGTGTTATTCACATGTAGCATCAGCTCCACATGGACTTCCCTTTTGGCACCCCTGGCACTGACCTTACAACTCTGTTCTCAGGGATTATGAAGGCATCCGTGGAAACAATAATTTAACAGAGCTGTGAACACCCCATTTACTTCCCGAAATCTCTAGTCCTAGACCTGCTCTTGATCCACCAGAAGAAAATGTGAGGTTGTGAAGGTTCTAAAGGTGTGGAAGTGAGTCAACCCTTTGATATTATCAGAAGTCAAAAGTTAGCCCGACTCATCATCTTTGCCAATCATCTAGTGCGGTATAACCAAAGTTTATGATTTTCATAGAGGTGCAGCATGAGAGTCATCCTGTGTTGAGCCTCTGTTGAAAACAGGATTCTATTATTGTGGCACATGCAGGTGCAAAAGAAAGAGGGGACAGTTAATACCGTTTGAAGGAGGAAGCTAGTTAGATATTTAGAAATCTCCTGTCAGTTTACATATCCCCAAACTCCTTCACTTCAGACCAGTCAGTAAGTTGTTTTTCTTCAGAAAATGTCAGCCACCGGGCAGTCAAATTAATCAGAACACTCACAAGCCACCTCACAAAAAAATGGTCCATACCTGTTCCTCTCATACTCAGAGACTAGGACCAGGTCAGGGAAGAATACAAACCACGTTCTTTTATTAGTTCTGGTAACTGACAGCATTTGTTGTTATGCAATCTTATTTCAGACGTTCTTGTAAGAGTGAAGGACTTTTTGTCTGCCCATTCAGTCTTTAGGTTTCCAGTAATTTGCATGATTCGTCAGTGCTTAGATGAGCTGAACAACAAGGCAATGGCATTTCGTAGATGGCTACGTTGTCTGTTTGTGTTCCCATTAGGTTTTGGTGATGTTGCAACAAGAAATTCTATTGTTAGACTGCAGATGTGGCAAGACACCCAGGTTGTGTTTCAGAGACAATGTGAGTTCTTTAAGATATTTGGTTTGATGACACAATGATGTCACAATTGCTCGTTCATGACTTTTGGTAAGTGGACAGGGCAAGTATGTTTACACTTTGACTGATATATTTTACGAAGGTATGAAAATCTAAGATTGAATTCCTTAGCTAAATTCTTTAGTAATTAATATGTGAAATAAACATTAACAATGCAAAACATATCTTGGCATAGGCACATAATATGCCTCAAGTTAACACTCTTTCAAGCTGCAAGCCATTTCCAAAAGACAAAGAAGAATTTTTACTAATTATAAAGCTGTAGATGTTGCCCCATTCCTGACAAGCAGTGAATTAAGCTCACCAACCTACTAGTTCTGGCCCCGTGATATACCTCCATAAAAAAACTGTTGTCAGAGATTTTCATTTTTGATTTGTATGTTTGTATCATAGAGAAGTAATTTAGCTTGGGCAGACATTGCTAGTCCGGGCTGAATTTATGGAGAACACTTTTAAAAATGGCGAATGAGTTGCAGTGGTGATGTAATATCTCAGGAACCATTAGACAAAGAAAAATGTGTCCTATACCAAACTAATCTGAAGGAAATGCTAACATCAACTGCAACTGGACTGAAGACAATTTGAGGTGCTGCAGAAATACGGCAAGACAAAATTCACAAAAGATTGAAACTAATGGGCGATGAGGATCAAATATTTTAACATTATAACAACAAGTGCTACAAGTCATATATAATGGAAAAAAGCCCAGAATTTATTTTAAAAAATTGTAGAAACCTGTGAATCACAACAAGAATCCAAGTCCTCTGAGAAAGCAAACCAACCCACTGCCTGTCCACTTAAAAGAACTGTTAGATTTGAGGGTCTCTAGTTGGCAGAGGTTTAAACCTTTGTACTTTAAAAATGGTAGAAACAGCTTAGTTCTATTTAGATGGTAAATGCAACACTTTAAGTTCAATGTTCCTGTGAATGCGTAACGCTATACAATGAAAGTGTTGCAGGGAAGGTGATGTGTCGGTTCCTTACACACAAGAACAGTGCTGCATTGGTTCCCTACTGCTGCGCAGGGTACTGTGATGCGTCGGTTCTTCTCTGCATGGGGAGGTGATGCGTCGGTTTCGTACTGCGGTTCCGTGCGATGCGACCCGCAATGCCGTGATGCGATGAAGATCCGGAGCAATGAAACAAAATGGCGTCTTATTCTTGACGTGACAATGATGCGTGCCAGACGGCCGTGCGGCGACTCAATGATTCTTCTGAGCCACGACAGGCCCTGCGACACTCTTCTCCGGTGATGCGACGGCATCTGCTGCGACAGCGACACTTTTGTCCGGTGATGCGAGGTGCTTTGGTGATGTGATGCGACAGCTGCAGCGGTGACACCCTTCTTCAGTGATGCGACAACAGCGGCTGCGGTGGCGACACGCTTCTCCAGTGATGTGATGGTGTCTGCTGCGATGGCGACACTCTTCTCCTGCGATGTGAGGCGCTTCTGCGATGCGATGCGACGCGACAGCAGCGACACCCTTCTTCAGTGATGAGACGACAGCGGCTGTGGCGGCGTCATCGCTTCTTCTTTGTGAGTCGTGCTTCCAGCTCCTTGCGACACGCAGTCCCTCAGAAGGCCCAGCACAACAGCAGGCACTTCAAAAGAACTCAGGGGAGCTGATTGGTGAAGTCTGTTACACCTGAGACTTCAGCAGGAGGCAAGCTCAATTTTCAAGCCCTTGGAGATCCTTTACAAGTTGATGAAAGTAGCACAAAGTTCCTTTCTCCTTTCTTTGGCATTCAGGTAACCACTGCATGCCAATCCCCCAAACAGCACTCATTTTGGGGATAGTCTCCTCCTTCAGTTTCTCTCTGGTTGCTCTCCTCAGCAAAGGTTCTTCTTGTTTTCGAAAAGTGATCTAAAGTTCTGGGGTCTGGGTCCCCATATTTATACTAGCAAATCCTTTGTCCTCTGAAGGCAGAGGGTCCTGTGCCCAGTCCAAACCAGATTTGTTCAGGCCTGAGCACTTTGTTGACAAGACTCTTTCTTTCTTTTAACAGTGTGGGCCAGGAACATCAGACGCACCACAGGAGGTGGAGCAGCATTGTGGAAGGCCGGCACAGACCTATTCAGACCCAGGTGCAACTCCTCCCACCCATCTACATGCCAATAGCTCTATTCAGCCCTGTGCTGACTCACCCTGTCTCCTGGAATCTCCCAGCCCCTGTCACTCAAACCCCAGACAAGGAATACACAACCTAGCAGAGGCAGGCTTGGATAGTTAGGCAAAAAAATATACTTTCTAAAATTGGTATTTTCAAACAAAGAATGTTAAAACCAACTTCACTAAAAGATGTATTTTATCATTCTGAGTTCAGGCATCCTAAACCCGAATTTCTACCTAGTTCCTTGAGTCAGTTAGGATTATAAGATGTTATAATCAAACTGCCCATTCTGGCCTATTGGGTAGCCTTGCAATAGTGAAAAACGAAAACGTGTGTAATTCACTATTAGCACATGCCACACACATCAGGGCATATCCTACCTTTTACCTACAATGCACCCTGCCCTTGGGCCTACCATAGGGGTGACTAATATGCATAAAAGGGAAGGTTTAGGGACTGGCAAGTGGGTGCACTTGCCCAGTCAACATGGCAGTACCAGACTGCACACAGGCTCTACAATGGCAGACCTGAGACACACTCTACAGGCTGCTTCTGTGGGTGGCACAACCAGTGCTGCAAGCCCACCAGCAGAATTTGATTTGCAACCCAGGGCACACTCGGTGCACTGTACAAGGGTCTTACAAGTAAACCAAACCAGCCAATCATGGAGTCACAAATCCATACATCAATTTACCACAGGGAGCAATTGCACTGTGGCTCTGAATAGCAGTAGCACGTGTCCCCTCCAGCTGAAATGTGGGGACAACTACCCTACCTCCTGGGAGTTCTCATCACTAAGGCGGAAAAATCTGGACAGGCTATCAGCATTGGTGTGTTCTGTACCAGGGCGGTGTTCCACCATGAAATCCATCCCCTGTAGGGAAATGGACCACCTCAACAGCTCTGGATTCTCACCCCTTATCTGCTTCAACCATCTGAGGGACCTGTGGACTGTCCAAACACGGAAGTGAGTCCCAAACAAGTATGGTCTCAACTTCTTCAGTGCCCAGACCACAGGAAATGCCCCACGCTCAATTCACTCCACCTCTGTTCCTCAGGAAGTAACCGCCTACTGATGAAGGCTACAGGTTAATCTAGGCCCTCCTCATTTATCTGTGACAAAAAGCCCCCATACCATGCTCTGAAGCATCTGTTTCTGCTTGAACGATAAACTCTTCTGAGAAGTTGGGTGTGAGGAGCATGGGCGCCGTCCACATGGCAGTTTTCAGGGCCTCAAAAGCTTTCTGACAGGTGTCAGTCCAAAATCACTGTCTTGGGCTGCTTCCTGGAAGTCAGCTCTGTCAAGAGGGCAACGATGCTGCCATACACGTTGACAAATCTCCTGTGATACCCAGGGTGTCTTTAAAAGGCTCTCACCTCTGTCTGGGTCTTGGTGGGTTACCAAGCCAGGATGATCTCAATCTTGGGCTGCATGGGCACCACCTGGCCGCTCCCAACCTGGTGTCTCAACTACACCGATCAATGAGCTCATCAGCTCTGAGAATAGGGTACGCGTCAGTCCTCGTGACTGAATTGAGCCCTCGGTAGTCCGCACAGAACCGGTGTTCTGGAATGACACCCGGTGCAGCAGCCTTTGGGACCAAGACCCCTGGGCTGGCCCAAGGACTGTTAGAGGACTTAATCACCCCTAACACAAGCATCTTGGAGACCTCCTCCTTAATGCAAGCTTTCACCCTGTCAGTCACCCTGTAAGCTTTGTGCTTCACAGGAGGGCTGTCTCCAGTGTCCACATCATGGATGCACCAATCTGTGACACTGGGAATCAGGATAAACAAATCAGAAAATTGTCCCAGCAACTGGTAACAGTCATTCTGTTGCTCAGGGGTCAGGGTGGAAGAGAGGTTCACACCATCCACTGACCCATCTTGCTCTGTCGTAGACAGGAGGTCAGGGAGAGGCTCAGTCTCCTGCTCCATTTCAGCATCTGTTGCTAAGAGCATGCCCACGTCAGACCTCTCCAAATGGGGCTTCAGGCGGTTGACATGCAGGAGCTGCAAGGGGTCCCTGGGAGACTGCAAGTCCACCAAGTAGGTAACAGGACTTTTGCACTCCGCCACCTCAAATGATCCGGTCAACTTATGCTGGAGCGCACAGGGCTCCACTGGGGCCATGACCCACACTTTCTGACCAGGCTGAAGCTCAACCAGTGTGGCATTCTGGTAGTACCACCACTTCATCTCCTCCTGGCTGGCTTCCAGATTCGCCTTAGCGAGTTGTCTGAATCGCCTAGTCTGGTTCCTGAAGGCCAGTATGTAGCTACATACATCCTGGGGATGTTTCCTGGGAAATTGCTCTCAGCCTTCCTTGACCAAACTCAGAGGTCATCTCACTGGGTGACCATAGAGAGGCTCAAAGGGGCTGAACCCTAGAGACTCCTGTGGCACCTCACGGTATGCAAAGGGAAGGCATGGTAAGAGGACGTACCACTTATGCCTCATGGGTTCTTCCAGACCCATAATCATGCCCTTGAGGGTCTGGTTGAACCTTTCAACCAGCCCATTACCTTGGGGCTGGTAAGGAGTGGTGAACTTGTATGTTACACCACACTCCTGCCATAGGGACTTCATATACTTGGAAATTAAGTTTGTCTCTCAGTCAGACATCATCTTTCTAGGGAACCCCACGCAGAAGAAAATTCCTATCAGTTCCTGTCCCACCACGGGGGCCATCACTAACCTGAGAGGGATGGCTTCTGGGTACCCGATGGCATGGTCCACCAACACCAGGATGACCTGTTGCCCATGGCTGTCTTGGGGTCCAGTGGCCCCACAATGTCAATACCCACCCATTCAAAAGGGATGCTGACCACAGGGAATGACTGGAGAGGAGCCTTTTGCTTCCTCCCACTCTTTCCACTTGCCTGGCATGTCTGACAGGTCCTGCAGTGAGTGTCCGAACTGTTACATATTTGGGGCCAATAAAAGTGGGTATCAAACCTCTTAACGGTCTTGTCCTGCCCCAAATGTCCTGCTAAATGCATATAATATGCCAGCCCCAGTAGGAAGGCTCTGAAGCACTGGGGTACCACCAGCACACCGGCTGACCCAGGCTCAGCAACCTTAGGCTCACTACACAGGAGACCATCCTCCCAGTAGATCCAATGTGATCCAGACTGATCACCTGCTGCCTGTTTTGCAGCCTGCTGTCGCAAACCCACAAGAGAAGGGCATTTCTTCTGCTCCTCACAGAACTCTTCCCTGGAGGGTCCTCCTTCCTGCTGCCAATGGGTCAGCTCAGGCAGGTCCCCCAGTTTAGCTTCCTGTTTCCCTGTAGGCTCCAGGGCATCCCCCTCAAGGTCTGCCTCCTCCTGGATCTTGGGAACTTTGGCGGCCGGTTCCCAGCGCCCCCTGCCTCTTCTCTTTGAGGCAGGCACCTGGGCCTCCCTCTAAGGCTCTAGGTCCTCTTGAACACTTTACTGGCTGCCATGGACCGTGTGGTCACACACGCCCACTCAGGCAGGCCCAACAACTCTAAAAGAGCTTTTTGATCCACCTTATACCAAGGGGATTTCTCCAAATCGTTACCCAACAGACAGTCAACAGGCATGGCTGGTCTCACAGCTACTTGAAGAGTCCCTGAGACCCCCCTACTCAAAGGGAACCTGTGCCACCTTGCAGTGGCTCTCTTTGTTGTCAGCGGCAACAACTGGGTAAAATGCATTGGGGACCACTGCTCTTCAGACACCAGGTGCCACTTGACAGCTGTCACACTGGCTCCTGTGTCTCTCTGAGCCTCCACTCTATGGCCATTGATTGTCACCCACTGCCTGTACTTTTTAGTGTTATCAGACAGTTGGATCCTGGGGACCAACTCACAGTCTCCTAAAGAGACAAGGGACATCTCTGCGGGACCCTACCCACCTTGGGCACCACTCTCCTCCCCCAGGGCTACACTCGCCATCTGCCGGGGTGGAGCACCAGTGGGTGCTGTCTTTCCATACTGTGGGCACTGGGGATCAACAGACTTATGGCCAACTTCACGACACTTGAAGCACCTCAGGAGTCCCCTATGAACAGGCCTACCTGTCGGGCCCCGGGCTTCTTCTCAGGGGGAGAGGTTGGAAACCTTTTGCTTCGTTCCCTTGGGGAATAATTTGGGGCCCTTTCTGGAACACCCTCAGTTTACCCATGTCCCCCACTCTTTTGCTGGGGACCCTGACCCCACTTGGTGGAGTCTCCCACGTGACCCTGGTGGACCCGGGTACTCACCCAGAGGTCTGCCTCCTCAGCAAGCTTCCTAGTGTTAGTCAGCCTGCTATCAATAAGGTGCCGGCGTAGCTCTGGAAAACAATTACTTGACAAGTGCTCCCATGCAATTAAATCAAAGAACCCCTCAAAATCATTCATTTTGCTACCCTTCACCCAGCCATCCAATGCTCTGCAAAAGAAAGTTACATTTTCTACCCATGTGCTTGACTCCATCTTTTTGCAACTCTTAAACCTCTGTCTATACAGTTCAGGAGTCAACCCATACCTGGACATCAATGCTTCTTTCGTATGGCTATTGTGGACTTCAGAGCACAAGTCTGACAAGGTAACCCGCCCCTCATTAAGGAACCGCACCCACAACCCTGCTCCCCAATCCTTCTCAGGGACCCGGTGGGAGGACATGGCAACCTCATAGGCCTTGAACCACTGCCCAATGTCATCATTCTTATAAAATTCTTTAACCACATCCTTAGGTATATACTCCCTTGCTTCAACAGGCATGCATGGTGTGCTGCCACCAGAGGGAGTAATCTCTAACCCCCAGATTCATCAACAAAGCAATTTGCGATTCCTTAATAGCGAAGAATACCGATTTGCTATTAAGGAATAGCAAAATACTATTCATCAAGAAATCACCATAAAAATAGCGATTTCTACTAATTCCTTAATTGCAACTCGCAAATTGCGAGTTGCAATTAAGGAATTTCTCCCCATTCATTCCTATGGGCCTAGAGGCCCATAAGAATGAATGGGAAGACAATCTCAATTTGCTAATAGCAATTAGCGATTCGCAAATTGAGATTGCGATTTCAAGGGTGCAGGGGTGTCCAAAGGACACCCTGTTGCACCCCTGAAATTGATGTGTGCACATATGTTGCACACACACATGCCCTTAGGGCATGTGTGTGCGCAACATGAAACTGTGAAAAATGCATTTTAGTGCATTTTTCAAAGTTTTTGCTATTTACCACGTAGTTAGACTTCGCGGTAAATAGCGGCCCCAGATTGCGAATTCGCAATTTTTAAAAGGTTCATGAATTGCATTTAAGGAATCTCAATTTGAGATTCCTTAAATGCAATTAATCGCAATTTAGCGATTTCTAGAATTGCGATTTTTGCATTTGGGATGATGAATCCCAAATGCAAAAATAGCGCTCGCAAAGGGCCAGATTCTCAGAATCTGGCCCTTTGCGAGCCGATTTTACTTTGATGAATCTGGCTGTAAGCTCCTAGCTTTTAACTCCAACTCCCTCAAACTTCTCTCATGCTCCACCTGAATTCTCTTTTCCTCTAGGGCCAATTTCCTATTCTCTAACTCCAATTGCCCACCCATCTTGAGCTTGGTCAGCTCCAATTCGTGCATCCTACTTTTCACCCTTTCCTCCAACTCTTCTGGAGACAGGCCCTTGGCAGAAACACTGCTACCTACTGGGGAAGTTGCTCTCCTCCCCCTGGACCCAATGGCCCTTCCAGCTGTTCAGATGCATTTTGAACCCCTTCCACATGCTATGGGGCATTCCTTGCTTCGACCCAGGCCCTCAGCGCCTTTTGGTACTCATCCTTCTTGGAGAGACTGGTCATATCAACTTTAAATCTCCTGCAGAAGTGCTTTAGCTGTTTCACATTGTAGCTTTCTAGTTTCTCCTCTTTAAAATCAAAATCAACGGATACGGTGGATGCTGTTTTACTCATGGTAGCTAAACTTGGTAGTTCTTTGCAAAAATAGAAAATCCCAGGAAAAACAATCTACAAAATGTATGTTGTTGCGTTTGGTCTGCACTTTCTAGTAGGGTTCACCAATCACTGTACATGAGTCACAAATGCAAGTCCAGAATCCTCACTGCTGACCACCAATGTTAGATTTGGGGGTCTCTAGTTGGGGGAGGTAGCTAGATTTGACCAAATAGGGACCCTTACGTCTAGTCAGGGTAAGGGGGTACACTCCTAAAATAACCCCTGCTCACCCCCTTGGTAGCTTGTCACGAGCAGGCAGGCTTATCTCAGAAGCAGTGTGTAAAGCATTTGTGAACACATACAGTAACCCAGTGACAGCACTACAGATGGACACCACACAAGTTGTGGTATAAAAAGAAGTATTTTTATATAGACTTAACACAAGACCACAACAGCAAAAATCCACAATACTGTACTTTAAAAATGGTAGAAATAGCTTAGTTCTCTTTAGATAGTAAATGCGACACTTTAAGTTCAATGTACCTTTGGATGTGTAACGCCATACAACGAAAGTGTTGCAGGGAAGGTGATGCATCGTTTCCTTACACGCAAGAACGGTGATGTGTCGGTTCCCTACTGCTGCGCAAGGGCAGAGATGCGTCGGTTCTTCTCTGCATGGGGAGGTGATGCGTCGGTTTCATACTGCACTTCCATGGCGATGCAACCTGCAACGCCGTGATGCGATGAAGATCCGATGCAATGAAATAAATTGGGGTCTTGTTCTTGATGCGACAATGATGTGTGCACGCCCAAC
The DNA here is from genome assembly GCF_964261635.1 of Lissotriton helveticus. NCBI lineage: Eukaryota > Metazoa > Chordata > Amphibia > Caudata > Salamandridae > Lissotriton > Lissotriton helveticus. Next base: position 770,226,901 of record NC_136068.1, read on the forward strand.
GGGTCTGCTGCGACTCAACGATTCTTCTGAGCCGCTACAGGCCCTGCGACATGCTTTTCCGGTGATGAGATGGCGTCTGCTGCGACGGTGACGCTCTTCTCCGGTGATGTGATGCGACAGCGGCAGCGGCGACACCCTTCTTCCGTGATGCGACGACAGCTGCTACGGCGGCGACACACTTCTGCGGTGATGTGAGGATGTCTGCTGCGATGTTGACACTCTTCTCCGGCGATGTGAGCGCTTCTGCGATGCAACAGTGGTGACACCCTTCTTCATTGATGTGACGACAGTGGCTGTGGCAGCGTCACGCTTCTTCTTTGTGAGTAGCACTTCCAGCTTCTTGCGACACACAGTCCCTCAGAAGGCCCAGCACAACAGCAGGCACTTCAAAATAACTCAGGGGAGCGGGTTGGTGAAGTCTGTTATCCCTGAGACTTCAGCAGGAGGCAAGTTCAATTCCAAGCCCTTGGAGATACTTTACAAGTTGATGAAAGTAGCACAAAGTTCCTTTCTCCTTTCTTTGGCAGTCAGGCAACCACTGCAGGCCAATCCCCCAAACAACACTCAAATTAGGGATAGTCTCCTCCTTCAGTTTCTCTCTGGTTCCTCTCCACAGAAAAGGTTCTTCTTATTTCCCAAAAGTTATCTAAAATTCTGGGGTCTGGATCCCCATATTTATACTAGCAAATCCTTTGTCCTCTGAAGGCAGAGGGTCCTGTACCCAGTCCAAACCAGATCTGTGCAGTCCTGGAGCACTTTTTTGACAAGACTCCTTCTTTCTTTTGACAGTGTAGGCTAGGGACATCAGACGCACCCCAGGAGGTGGAGCCAGCATTGTGGAAGGCAGGCACAGCCCTATTTGAACCAGGTGCAACTCCTCCCACCCATCTATATGCAGATAGCTCTATTCAGCCCCGTGCTGACTCATCCTGTCTCCTGGAATCCCCCAGCCCCTGTCACTCAAACTCCAGGCAAGGAATACACAGCCTAGCAGAGGCAGGCTTGGATAGTTAGGCAAGAAAATACCTACTTTCTAAAAGTGGTATTTTCAAACACAGAATGTTAAAACCAACTTCACTAAAAGATGTATTTCATCATTCTGAGTTCAGGCATACTAAACTCAAATTTCTACCTAGTTCCCTGAGTCAGTTAGGACTATAAGATGTTATGTTCAAACAGCCCATTCTGGCCTATGGGGAACAGGTAGCCTTGCAATAGTGAAAAACGAAAATGGCTGTAATTCACTATTAGGACATGCCACACACATCAGGACATGTCCTACCTTTTACCTGCAATGCACCTTGCCCGCGGGCCTACCACAGTGGTGACTAATATGCAGGAAAGGAAAGGTTTAGGGACTGACAAGTGGGTGCACTTGCCCAGTCAACATGGCAGTACCAGACTGCAGACAGGCTCTGCAATGGCAGACCTGAGACACACTTTACAGGCTGCTTCTGTGGGTGGCACAACCAGTGCTGCACGCCCACCAGCAGCATTTGATTTACAAGCCCTGGGCACACTCAGTGCACTGTACTAGGGTCTAACAAGTAAACCAAACCAGCCAATCATGGGGTCACTAATCCATACATCAATTTATCATAGGGAGTGCTTGCACTGTGGCACCGAATAGCAGTGGCACAGTCCCCAAAGCATCTATAACCAGCAAAAACACATGAGGCAACAGATGTTTTTATCTGCAGCTAGTTTCTTCCAAGATGAAGTTGTCAGCTGAATAGCTGATCTAAACAGCGAGGTGAATGTATTTGCAGCAGATTTGTTGCCCACCTGAACTGCATGCATGCATGCTTTCGAAAATATGAATTTACAATGAGCTCCCAGCAGCAACGTAACTGCCAGCCTTCAGTTACGTTTGCCATCTTTGAAAAAGCAAATATAGTTGTAAAAAGACTCTGGAGTGCTGGCTACGTGTTCATATTCATACTTAGTGAGATCAGAGAAATAATGGTCAACATTGATGAATCTGTATTGATCCTTAATAATGAAATTAAGATTTTTCTGGTGAGAATGTACAATGACAGAATTTGTTTCTGTCACTTTAACAAAATGAATGAGTCACTTCTGGTGTTCTCAGCTGATTTGACTGCTTAAGACGGGAGACGCAGCGTGGAAAAAGTGAGAAGATCAGCTGTGGGAGCTGATTCCAAGTCTATCCCTTTGGCAGCAGTTTTTTTAAAGGACCTAGCGCCTCACGCTTCGCGGGAGATGCGTCGCCACCACCTTACATCAGGACTACCAGCAGGGGCTAAGCAGACCACAAGCCCCAGAGTGCACCGGCCCACTCGAGCAGGAAGTGAAGGCTACAGCCCCTCCTTACCGACGCAGCCACAGCCGCAAAAGAACTCGCGCCTCCCGCTTCGCGGGAGACGCAGCGTGGAAAAAGTGAGAAGATCAGCTGTGGGAGCTGATTCCAAGTCTATCCCTTTGGCAGCAGTTTTTTTAAAGGACCTAGCGCCTCCCGCTTCACGGGAGATGCGTCGCCACCACCTTGCATCAGGAATACCAGCGGGGGCTAAGCAGACCACAAGCGCCAGAGTGCACCGACCCATTTGAGTAGGAAGTGACGGCCACAGCCCCTCCTTACCGACGCAGCCACAGCCACAAAAGAACTCGCGCCTCCTGCTTTGCGGGACACGCGCAGGCGTACGTGGGGCGAAGCCTGGGCCAAGGCCGGGCCCGTCTGAGCCCGTCCGAGAACGTCCAAGGACGGGACGGGGCCACCCCCTTTGACTCTGCAATTTACACTCCATAAAAGGTCAGTGACTTTTAGCTTATCGTCTTCAACTTGCAATTTAAAATCTGGTAATCCAGCACTATCTAAAGGCAGCTATGAACACTAACAAGCCAGGAAAGGGGAGGAAATCCCTCACTGGTGGAACAACAATTGTGGGCACTTTAGACCAATTATTATCAAGAGCTTCTAAACTGTTGTCCCATGAGATCGAGCTAATGGAAAAGAGGCTATCCACAGAACCATTTCTTCAGAAACGGTCATCACTGGGTGGGATAGCTCGAGCATCATCACCGGTAACTACACAGCCGATAGAGATTGCAGCTATAACACCTGGTCACGAAGGAGAGGACCCGCAACTACTGATGCACCAGTCAGTACGCCCAGTGCCCTCGTAACCATGAACACTGCTGTAACTGGTTTACTACTTGCTTTAACTACCCATGAAAGCCCGGAAATAGCTAAATTGTGTCTTAGATCTCGGTCCGCCATCAGTTCTAAATCTAGGTACACAAACCCGGCACCTGATCCTGCTGTTAAAAGAAAGCGAGGGGGGCTATGACCAAGAATAACAACAAGAAGGCCAAAACTCAAGTGCACAAGGATCAGGAGCCAGATCAGCGCCCAAGGGCTATATCTAGCCCGGAGTCTTCCCAGTCTCCTGTGCACCGATCTATGATAACATCAGACACTGGAAAGACGGCCCACTTTGATCAAGGAGAAGACTTCTGGGTTAAACTGGAACTTGTTTTTACTGAGACCTGTCTGCCCATATATGACAGACTGAATTCTATAGAAACTAGGCTGCCCCACTTGGAAACACTCTTTTCCACTGTGCATGCTGGGAGGGGGATTTGGGTCGAATGTGGGACAGGAATCAATGAGGGGCCTATAATGCTAGCTAATGTGGTGCCTAACCCCGTAATATAAGAGGTTTGCAACGCCGTAGCGGAAATACCAACTTCACAACCCTTAAATGAAGACCGATTAAGGAGAAATGATCCGTCAAACAGTGGGGAGACCCAAATTAGGGCTGAGCAGGGTTATTAAAAAGTCAGGAATCAGGGTAAATACGCTACAGGATCCAAATGTCCTCCCACGCTTAGACCTTCCCCCAGAGTCCACACCATATGTGGTGGTACTAGTAGGGGTCCCAGAACTGAAACAAGGGAAAAGGGAAACATATAGAGACCTCAAAAACAAATGCATTCATTGGCTGAGACAAAACTGGCCCCTTCCAAATCAAGTCTCCGGTGAAATCCTTTTCGCATGACGTGTGGCTTGGGTGGGCACACGGGTGAAACAGACACAGGGCGATAGTGTAGTGATTAACTTCAGGGACAGAAGGGCTGTAGACCACATTTGCAACTGGTCAATGGGAAGTCCAATAACACAGATTCAATCCCTACCCCTGACCCATTTCTATCCGGTCATACCTACCTTTGCTAACTCAGATAGAGTGTTTAGAAGGTAATTGTGGGAGACAAGGGACAACTTTGACCATTATGCGCAGGCAGGGAGTGACATAGGGTTTGGGCCCTGGAACTGCACGCCAGATTTGGCTTTGTTTTACCATGAGAACCGTTTTAGTACACTGGACCTTCTAGATTGACGGTTGAGGCGCAGCTTGACAACATCAGTTGGTCCCGCTAGAAGGGATACTGATGAAGCAAACTGTTGCCCAGTAGGAGTTGATCGTCTTGATGCACAGTATGGTCTTCAGAGTAGTGAGAAAAAGGGGGTGACAATTAGAAGAAGGAGTAGTGACAGTACGAGTATTAGGAGGAACGACGTAAGTGAACCAGATGGGGTGATGTCGATAAAAAGGCAAGATGTAATTGAAATTACGCAATCGAATGCGGAGGAGGGGAGATCAAGCGAAATAGTCCAAATAGAGGAGGGGACTACAGTGCCAGCAGACCCAGAAGTGGGGGAAGGGCATGGGGATGGACAGCGAGAGACAAAAGGAGACATCCTTATCCTCTCATGGAACCTTGCAGGGATCAAAAATAAATGATCATGCCCTGCCTGGGATACGTTTATAGGTGAACACAATATCTTTCTATTACAGGAAACCTGGGCTCTTGAAAGTAATAAACAAACTGGTTATGCTATATTTGACATATTGGCCTCAAAGAGGACCAGGGGCAGACCTTCGGGAGGCCTTAGTATTTGGATAGGTACGCACCTTAGTGCAACAGCAGAGCATCTGCCAACCAAGTCAATGGACATACAATGTGTCCTTTTAACCTTGCCCTCAAAAAAGCGACTTGCCCTAATTAATGTCTACTCGAGGCCGACCCAGAATGGGCTAGAATCTATAACTGTTGAAAACCTTAGTAATTACTTGCCAACTCTAGACCCTGAGACCATTTTAATAGTCGGGGGGACTTTAACTCCCAGTTCGTACCCCTCGATAATCAGAGTACCGAGTTTGAAGAGGATAGTGAGAACCAACACTGGAACATCTTGGAACCATGCATTCCACCAGTTAGAGCATGGACACCGTTGGTCCTTCAAATAAATTCCTTAACACTCTCCTTTTCCCTGAGGGCCTGTAACGGGAGGTTCAAATCAGACAGTCCGGGGCAAACTATGTTCAATAGAGAAGGGCATACTTTAATCATAGATTATATTATGGTCGAATGTCGATCCTGGGACAGGATTCTTGATTTTCAGATTGTTAGACGGAGAGACAGTGATCATAACGCTCTAGTAATGTCACTCAAGCCAGGAAGCTGGGGCCTGGTGAACAATCCTAAACCACCCCACCAGCACACGAACCACTCCTGCTACATAACAATAGAAGGAGGGTAAAATGGCCCTATATACAGGATTGCCCAGACAAATTGGCAAGTATTTATCAGCGGGTCGTGCCTCACCTTAAGGAAATGGCAGAGGTGGGGCAAATGGGTCCACAAGCAAGCCAGGTGACCAGGCCGCTAGAAATTCATAGCCAGTTGACTGCTAGTCTTCTGGAGAAGCTCTACTCAGAAGTTAGCGCCAAGGCAAAACCCCTCCTGTCACATCCCTGGTATAACTCGCCTTGTCGAAGCACCAAGAAAGACTTATTGAAAGCTATTAGACCCAGGGATAGGACAGGTATCAAGGAACATAGGCATCTATAAAAGCGGGCTATCCTAAACGCTAAGAAAGACTGGGATGCCAAGAAATGGGAGGAACTGAGAATTTCACTTCAGAACAGAGATTTGAAATCCTTTTGGGCCATAGTGAGTGGTGGTGGGAGAGAGCCTAAAGCGGCAATTGAACCTAATATAGCCCCAATTGTATGGGAGGGACACTTTGGATCTTTGTATGCTTGTTCAAGCAAAGATGCAGTAGTATTCTCTGCTTCTTCCCCCACCCATGAGTATCGACTGGGTGGGGAACAGGAAATTACTCTTGTAGAAGTTGTTTCTGCTATTAACAAGTTAGTGCCAAACAAGGCGCCCGAACTGGATAGACTGCCAGGGGACTTGTTTAGGTCACAAACAAAAATATGGGCCCCCTATCTCTGTGTGCTTTACAAATCTATCCTGAGGGGAATGGACCCACCAGAAAGCTGGCGGGGGCAGAAATAGTACCCATTCATAAAAAAGGCTGCCCTCTCTTTCCATCAAACTATAGGCCCATCAGTCTAATAGATAACACGCAGGAGCTGATGGGTCGAATTATCCTGGATAGGGTGCAAGCCTGGATAGAGGAAAACGAGATCTTGAGTCCTCTCCAGGCTGGCTTTAGGGCAGGTACGTCAACCACTGACCAGTTATTCAGACTTCAGGTCTTGTATTGGAGAGCAGTGAGTGTAGAGGGTAGCAGCCTCTACCTAATTTCCGTGGACCTGAGGTCTGCATTCGACCTGGTGCCCAGGGGAAAACTGTGGAAAGTTCTCGCAGATCTAGGTTTACCTCCTTACCTTCTTGATGTATTAATCAGGCTACACTCAGAAACCTATGCCCAGTTTAGGTGTGGAAGACAAGGAGAACTCTCCAAACGTTTTACGGTAGGAAAGGGAGTACGCCAGGGGTGTGTCCTGGCCCCCACCCTTTTCAGTATATACATAAATGGACTTGTGGAACATTTAGTGGGTATAAAGGACATCGATGCCCCGAGGCTGGTCACAGGTCGGGTACCAGCATTGAAGTTCGCGGATGACACTCTGTTGTTATCCAGAACGTCAATCGGGATCCAACGCGTCCTGGACGGCTTTGCTGACTTCTGTGCACTGAGAGGATTGAAAATCAATTTGGCCAAAACCAAGTTCATGATTTTCAACCCCCCCAGTAAGACCCGCCAAAATCTAGTATTAGATGGTACTCCTTTAGAGAGGGTAAAAACCTTTGAGTGTCTGGGTATCACGCTCGAAGAACATCTGAACTGGGGTACCCAGCTGTCAAAGTCAGCTCTTAAAATGGGACAAAAAGTCGGAGGGTTAACCAAAATGTATAGACTCTCGGCCCACAAGCCTATTGCACCCATCATAGAAATGTATAAAGTGCAGGTTAGAACTGCATCGATGTATGGAGCTGAGCTATGGGGTCACAACAAGCTTACCAACCTCACCAAGACTGAAAATACATTTATGAGGAACTTGTTGGGGCTGCCTGTCAGCACTCCTCTAGTACCCCTTAGACTGGATTCAGGGCTCCTTCCTATTGGGGAGGAGGCAGCACTAAGGCCGCTAACATTCTGGAGAAGACTGTGGACTGCTCCTGAATTACTTGCCTACAAGAACGAGTTTAGTAATGTCTAGGCGGACATTGGAGCCAAAAGGATTCCATGGCTAAATCACATTAAGAAATATAACAGTAGGATTGGTCTGCCTGAGTTGTAGGCCACACCAGAAGCAGCCTGCTCTACAATATCTAGGGCTAATCTTGTGCATCACTGTAGGTACTACAATTTAACCCTCCTACACAGGAGCACTACACTCGGCAAGTTGACATCCCAGTTCCTACACGTCAAAGTAGAGTACAAACTGGAACAGTTTCTGGATGCGATCTTCCCGGCTATGTTAAGGAAATTGTACATGCAGTTCAGGTGGGTAGTTTGCCAATCTAATCATTTACTAGCAAATGGGACACAAACCAAAGCACTGAGTGCCCATCATGCAATCACCATCTACAAAGTGAAATTCATGTACTCTTTTTCTGTCCTAAATATCAGGAGGCACGCAGATTTTGGGTCAAACCAATCTGTACGAACCTCGGATTCAGGGAATGTTCCACGGCTCTGAGAGTTCTAAAATTTGACACACACCCTCCAATAGTCTTCGCAGTGTCCCGCTTCTTAAATGCAATGTGGCTGAAGCGACGTAACTCCCTTATACCATGATTATTTGATGAATTTTCTGCTATTGTATTTTATTGATAATTATTGCATCTTTCTGATAACTACTTTACATGGTTTAATACGTTTTTAATTTAGAATATGTTTTTAGAAATTGTGTAATTTATTATTAAGCACCAATGTTATTGTAGTTTGTAAGTTTTTAACTAATTTATTCTTAACTGTAATGAATCTATGTCTTTTATCATGTGCTTTTATGGCCCTGGTGGCCGAAATAAAGTTATCAATTGAATTGACTGCTTAAGTTCATTCTGCCAAAATAAGATGACAGTATGAATACAATCAGCAGGGTCAATTTTAAGAAACTTACTGAAAGATTTAGATTTTGGACTTAATGACAATTTTTGTGATGCCCCAGAGCTCTGCAAATCATGTAAGTCAACAAGAATGCCTGATGTTGTCTTAAGATTTTTTACATCATTGTTTAATATCAGCAGAGCAAAACTGTTACAAACTAAAGTTCTTGAGTTCAGAACAGAAGTCGACAACATTGAAGATGGCTTTGAAGATATAAGCGAAGAAGTGGAAGACAATCCCATGAACTGACAGGCTTACGCTGTGCAAATGTACTGTCTTTTCCAAATCATGTTTATGAATTAAATCACAGCAAAAAGAGCACTCCGCTATACATGATGACTGCCCACACAATCTATAACAAGCGCAAAAGTAGAGAGCAAATCACTTTGATTAATAGGATTAGTGTATAAACAAGTTATATTGCCATTGTACGAAGCAGGAACTTGTTAGCATCTCATGCTGTAAAATCTTGTGAATCCAACAGCACACCACTTCAGTGCACTTTACCAGGAAATGATATACAACTGCTGCTCTTGATAATTTTGATTTTGAAGACAGCTCTTCTTTTTCTGGAATATCCTGCATACACGATATTGCCATGGTGCTTTTTCAAGACAGTACCAATGAAGTAGCTGCTGGAATACAAGCTGTGTCAACATAAACTTGTTTGTGTAACATAAAGGGGAGAGGGGTTGGCCTAACGGCTAAGGCGCTCGACCTCGGACCTGGGGATCTGGGTTCGAGTCTCAGTAACGACGCCAAAAACCCCCTGTGATTCTGGGCTAATCACTTAATCTCCCCGTGCCTAAAATGTAAGTGTGTCCTCATGTAACGTAACTGGTGCTATGTAAAGCGCTCTGATAACTGATTCGGTTCGGTTCTAGTTCGCGCTATATAAAACTCTGCAAAAAAAAAATTTAAAAATAAACAAATGATGCTGCAAACATATAACTCAACTGCCTTGCCAATGTCTGCAAAATTACTGTAAGCCATCAACACGTCCCAGTCTACCAGAACGTTTCAAAGAGGCTGAGAGCATGGATCTTCTTTGACCTGATACTGCGGTCTGCCAAGCTGATTTAACTGAATGTATCATATCGCTTATTCGGTGCGAACTGAAGGATGAAGAAAAACCAGTTTCTCTGTGAGTTGGGATTCATGCTCTAATCTCCCAGAATACTGTCCGTCTGAAGAAGGTTATGTTTTTACCAGTAATACCATCTCCAGTCACAAACTAAGCAACCATATATATAGCTCCATATAGACCAGCCTAGTCCTGTAAAATTTTCTGCAATGAAGTGTTTTCCATATTGTAGCTGACATTTTCTTAATGAGCAATTCAGTAGAAATTGATGATCTTTATCCAGTGATGGCCGTTTTCCACATGACAAAAGTTGTATTGCGGTGTGCAGGAAATTATCTCCGTGGATGTGGCATAGATGATGCACTTATTGAGGCTGAAATCTTTAGAAGCAAAACTGTCCAATCAGTATTGAGGAAACTCATATTTGTTTGTTACAAGGTATGATCATCATTTCTGAGGCTATAGAAACATTGCGTTGGGATGCTTTCTGGAACAAGTATGAAAAATTGGGTTTTGCATATCTTATCTCAGAAGTGAACAAGGCACAAGGTGCACCTCATTCAGAAGACATTATGGAAAGCCAGGCAATGTTCGATACACTCAATTCAAAATCAAATAAACAAGTTTGTAGAGTTTGTCATAGAATGTGAAGAATAATCTGAACTTTTGCAGGTACTGGGAAAATATGTTCCACGATAGCTCTAGTGAAAAACTTAGTGCGGAATGGTGATTGTGAGTTGCACATAAAGACTGAGGCATCACTGATTATTGTGTTTCAAGAATCTGATTGCACAAACTACCTGAGTTATGGGTCCTGGTATTTGGAAAGAGTGAAGAAGCCAGAGGTAGAAAATCCATAACTCTACAGAAAATTCATCCCAAGAGATTTTATGGTGAAAGACAGAGAGGGAAGGTTCAATGTTGTGGGTCCAGATATGAAACAAGAGGTCACAGACAAGCTCCAAGAGAATAGTGGTCAGACACGTAAAAGTGAATAAGGGTGCTCAATGACAGCTAGTTTACTATGAAGCCTTTTCTATTTGCAATGTTTTCAGTGAGGTTACAAATTCAAAATTAATGGTCTGTCATAAAACTGTTTCTCACTATGAACTTGTGGGAAAGAGAGGGGAATTTTTAATAAACATTTTGACAGCCTTCTTCATTTCATGCAGCAGAATGGAAACCCTTTGAAATGACTGAGCTTGTGCGACTACACAACTTCTTTCCCAAACAATATGTGGATAACGATGTGAATACACGTCTACTAGATGTCCTGGAACATAGATTGAAACTATACACAGAACCGAAGCAGAAGAAATTTGTATTGAAAGAGAAAGAGCTGTTGACATAATCACTAAAGCTAAACTTCCACTCTTTATTTTACATTGTAAGAGTTTTGTCCAACCAGCCACTACAAACAAGGTTACAAAATAAAAGCTTTTGCAAGAATATGGAGTGATGGATGTAGCAAAAGAAAGGGGTGATTTTATCAAAGACATTCTGTTGCATGATCTTCTTCCAAAAAAAGCATTATTTGATGGAAATGTTGCAACCAAACCAGTGAAGCACAAACTCGTACAAGAGCTCAAACAAAACCTTTCACCTGAAGTATTTCAATTCAAAAAGGGATCCTCATTGAACACTGCTGTTGTTTTGGACTATATGTCACAATTGTGAATGGTCAGGAATTCATCCATGCAAAACTTCGGAGTGGTTGTTCAGACTATTCTACAGATCAGTCAGTGTGCACCTTGCAAGAACTGCACATTGTCTTTGCCATTTATCTGGAATTACCAGTCAAAGAATCTGAGAGAATGAGACAAATGTCTACAAGTGGAGCAATTGACCTTACCTGCATCAAAAATGTGACACCTATACCTGTGCAACTTGATAAATTCTGGTCATCAACATTGAACAAGATGACCTTGGAGATGTTGTTTTGCCAAAACATTGCTGATGCTTCAGTGAACCCTGAATTTCCAATTATTAAAAGTAGAATGATTGTCAATGAGGAGTTGGTGCCTGCATAGATATATTCAAAAGGTACAGGACATATTGTCCAAGAATCTAACGGCAAATTGGAGGAAACTGCTGTTTGTGTTGTGCCACATGTTGAGTCAATGTACTGACAAATGACTCAAATTTTATTATTGTGCCACTTAGGTTTGTTGTAATGTTCATATGTCAAGGATTCTACAAACAAAGAGAAAGGGATCCCAAAAAAGAAATGCAGGCAGGTGGCTTCGGTAAAATATGACTATGAGTGAGACCCTACAACAGAAGGGAAAAGGTGCTACCTGCCTATAATAAAGACTGAGTGCAGAAGCATCTCTGAATGGCTAAACAGATATCTCAAGCGGGGAAACACAGAAATTAATATCTAAAACATCTGAACATAAGACCAAAATAGAAAGATAACAATGATAACTAGTATAAAAACATATTTTATTCAAAGGAAAACAATCCATACATATATAAGTACATTTTTATAATATTTTATATATAGAATGAGACAAATAAAATAACATAGTCCAATGGAATTTGTTAACAAAAGTCACCTGAGAGAAGACTTGAATATAGCTAGGGAAATATCCAATAGTATGAATGAAACACAGCAAAATATAAACTAAAACATCATCATATCTGTTACAACCCAGCCCTCATTCATAAGCTCAATCATACCACAATCGTACTCATGCATCTATCATAAACCATACGTATACAAAATGCACATATATAGACATACTAGCAGCCCGTCCCGACGTTGTCCGGGTATGAACTAGAATGTGTGTGATGTGTGTATTTGGCAAGGGCAATTTATTTTAAAATCTCGCGGTAGACAACATTTTTTGTTTCATTAGAAGAGGGACGGAGAAGGCCCAGCTGCAGCCCTGGTTGATGTTAGCAGGCGCGTGTAATTGGTGTAGTGATCCGCCGCCTGAGCCCGGCTACAGCCCTGGTTGATGTTAGCAGGCGCGTGTAATGTCGAATGAAAGAGTTATCAGCCGTGGGTAAATCTGTTTAATGAGAGAGTTGAGTGACAGCGAGTAGGAGAGGCTGCAGTAATTGTCCCCGCAGACACGCTCTTTGCGTGTTCCCCCGCTGGATGCCCAGATGAAGGCCTGTTTGATGTTAGCCGGCGCGTGTTCCCCCGCTGGCGGCCCAGCTGCAGCCCTGGTTGATGTTATCAGGCGCATGTAATTAGTGTACTGATCCGCCACCTGAGCCCGGCTAGAGCTCTGGTTGATGGCAGTAGGCGCGTGTAATTTCGATGAATGAGAGAGTTCAGTAACAGCGTGCAGGAGAGGCTGCAGTATCGTTACTTACCAGAACTCCAGGTGAACACGTTTGTCACACCCCCAGCACACGGCCACAGCAGACGATCTTCTGATTAATGTACGACCCACATGGCATGAAGGGCGGAACGTAGCACACGCCCCCATCGTTTCTCACGCCCCCAGCGTGCCCCTGGATGCGGCGCAATTGCGTTCACATGGCATTAAGGCCGGACACACGCCCCCAGCGTTTCTCACACCCCCAGTGTGTCACGCCCCCAGCGTGTCACGTCCCTAGCGTGCCCCTTGATGCTGCGCAGCAACCTAATTGGCGCTTGTATGTACGACTCACATGGCATGAAGGGCGGACACACGCCCCCAGCGTTTGTCACGCCCCCAGCACACGCCCACAGCCTACGATGTGATGGACGTACCACACGCCCCCAGCCCACGCCCACAGCACAACGCAGACGTGCCCACAAGGGACTAATTTGCTGGCACGGTTCTTTTACCTTTTAAATGTATAGAGGAGTTGGTCTAACGGCTAAGGCGCTCGACCTAGGACCTGGGGATCTGAGTTCGACTCTTGGTAACGACGCCAAACATCCTGTGATTCTGGGCAAATCACTTAATCTCCCCGTGCCTAACAAAAATGAATGTGTGTCCTCATGTAACGTAACTGGTGTTACGTAAAGTGCTCTGGTGGCCGTCTGCATAGCCTATGTCCTTCTGCTGCAACTGCCCTTTCCAACGCTGTATTGGGTGTTGTGATTGGTGCTGTGGTTACTGAGATTACCGCCTCAAAAGGTTTGGGCTCTCTCTTTATAATATTAGTATGGATATAGACAGGGGCCACAAGTAAAAGTAATAGTGGTATCACAAACAACCCAATATCTGGGTGAAAGAATATACTCCTTTAAATATATTATATAAAATAATATTTGCAGTGATAAACTAGTAATCAAGCATTGCCATATATCTGTTAGTTTATTCAGTAGAATTAGATTCATATATTCATGAAAAAGAAGAAGTGATAAAGAAAGCACATTTAATCAATACAACTTCCTTAACTGCTTTATATGTACCACTATGTGGTTCCTGTCAAAAACCAGTGCCGACGCACGTTTCGGTGAAGGGCTTCAATGTAGCCGCCACCTTCTTCAGGGCAAAAACAAAATCGATTCCAAAGGGTGTGCCATGTGAATATTTGAGGAGAACATCGGATGCCTAACAGAAGATCAAGTTTCCATTAACAGCTAATGATGACCCTAAGCGTGGAATCGCAGTACGTGCTGGCTTTCTAATCCTAGTGTCTGATGCAGCTTTCAGCCAAAAGCCAGGCTCACTATGAAAAAAGATAATGTATTCTTGACGCAGTGGACAAATGAAGGCTCCCAGGGAGCTGTGCTGTGAATTGCCACAGCTAGGGATCTGGAGAAATTACTGAATCGTTACGAAAATGGGTTCCCAAAATTCCAGGGCCGGATACGCAGTATCTGTCTGAAGCCAGCAAACGCCCAGCTACGAGTCTGTGCTGGGGCGAAGGCCCCTCTCTGGTGGCAATCGATCCTGATGTTACGAGATATCTAGAACAAACAGGCAGAGTATAGAAGGTAATTTCACAGATCCCACCAAAGAATCGCGGTCCAAAATCAGTTTTGAAGAAATTGTGGGCCAACAAATTCATTGGACTATGTTATTTGATTTGTCTCATTATATATATAAAATATTATAAAAATGTACTTATATATGTATGGATTGTTTTCCTTAGAATAAAATATATTTTTGTACTAGTTATCATTGTTATCTTTCAATTTTGGTGTTATTTTCAGATGTTTTAGATATCCATTTCTGTTTTTCCGGGCTTGAGATATCTGTTTAGCCATTCAGAGACACTTCTGTCCTCAGTCTTTATTATAGACAGGTGATACCTTTTCCCTTCTGTTGTAGGGTCTCACTCATAGTCATATGTCAAGGATTGCCAGAGTTATGGATACATTATGGAACAGGCGAGAAAAGACACTTAATCCTGCTTGATATTCTGTACAAGAAACTTGACCCAAAGATGCCCAGTGTTCTTATTAAGGCACATAATATTACAGGTGATGACACTATGAGCAAAATTGGAATAAAGCTTGGAGTTTTAATTGCTGAACCTGTAAAGTTTCTAAAAGGATTTACTGAGAAAGAATAAGAATGTGACTTTAAAGACATAGAAAAATAGCGTGAGCGTGTGTGGAAAACGAGTTCTGACTGTCACACATTTGAAGTTCTTCGGTACAGTGAGTTCAAGAGACCAGTTCTGCTAAGTGACCTTCGACTGATGTCATATTTCTCTAGCCTGGCGGATGAGGGGTGTTACCCCGAAACCGGTCCCAGGATGCTTGTTTCCGGTCCAAGTAAGACATGGCTTGGCAGTTTGGGATGGACTGCTCCCATGAGACCCAGGGTCAAGACTGATTTGCATATAGCTGTGTCTGAACTGGGATGGTGAAGTGAGCTAAAGAATGATGATGGATGTAACCCAGATATGTGACTGGAGGTGAGTGTCTGAAAAGTTTCAGTGATCTGTCCATCATCTCCTTGTGTTTGCTATATTCTGTGCGTCGACACGTTAAGAGAGCGTTCTACTTGATTAGAAGATGTGTAAATATTTTGGATCATGCATATGTAGAGAAAGATCCATGTGAATTTGCTTGGCAAGATATTGATGGGGTGTTAAAACCTACGACATTTCTAAAGCCTCTGCCCACAGAGCTTACACGTAGAGCTTACACGTAGATGTACTTTCAAAACCTGTGCTACAAAAAGATGTCCCTGTTGATATGCTCTTCTCAAATGTTCATCATTCTGCAAATGTAGCACAAGCAATTGCCGAAAGAAAGAAATAAAGTGAACTATAAAAATGTTTTTAAAACAGGAGTGATAAACATTATCTTTTTTTCCATATTCAGATCATAAACATTGGTTGGTGTATACATAAAAGGATTAAAAGACAATATTATTTGTTTAGTTTCTATATATGTCTCTTCTTCCTATATTATAGCTGCCATTGTGGGAAATGGCGGAAGGGTTGCTCTGAGGAGTTATTTTCTGTCTCTGTAAGACTACGTGACCCCAAAAACCTATGTTTTGACACCAAAATGAAGTATATAGGTCTCATGGTTGCATAAATATTGCATCTTCACTGCATCACATCCCCCATTTTTAAAAATGTGGTCCAGAAAAATTTGTCACGGATCAGCAATGTCTACCCAAGCTAAATTACTTCTTTAATGATCCAAAAACACAAATCAAAACTGAAAATCTCTTGGCAACGATTTTTTTTACTAAGGTATACCAGAGGGCTGGGTTTGTAGAACAGAAGGTGTCTTCATGGACAGACTGTAAACTGCTGCATTCCAAAATTTAGGATTCTTTAAGCTACAGTGTCAAAGTTAGCATAAGCCCAAGCTGGGGATTACGAGAGACAGCGGATCTAGCTTTGCGGCCACCTACTGTCTTACATATACAAGATTGACAGCAATTAAAGCACTGTCATTTGATATTTGGGAAGGGATGATGAAACCTTTTGTGGAAGTTTAAAAAGGTAATATGTATACAGAAACCAGGAGGTATGTCACAACGGCCACCATTTTGGAACCGTGCTGTCGTCTGACATTTACTTAAATAATATTCAACTTCTTCCAGGTCAAGTAGAAAGAATACATCCAGTGTGAAATAGAGATGAGAGAATTGAAAAGAAGGCAATATTCAACAGCATCTCCTACACCAGTCTGCACAAGCTTCCAGCACCATTCTTGATGAGGCCACAACCTGTGTACTTATTGCTAAAATGCATGCCAAAGGTAAACCCGTAAGAAAAATAAATGTGGAACAAAAAAATGTTTAAAAAAATAGTTAGAATAACAATTTCTTTTACTTCACTTATTTAAAGGAGGTGTGTGAAGCTGCATGTTTTTTCATTCGGTATTATGGGGCAGATTTACAACCCCCATGCGCCTCATTTACGCTGCCGTTGCGTCACTTTTGTGACGCAGCGGCGCCGCAAATCCTGCTCCATGGTGCGGGGGTACTTACAACGTGACGCATCTGGGAGATGCGTCACGTTGTAAAGCCCTCCGCCACATGTAGGCGTTCCTGTGCAGGGGGGGCGTTCCGGCGCAGGAACGCCTCCTAAAAGTGGCTGAGTGAAATCTACAAGATTTCCCTAAGTCACTTTTAGGCCCATGCTGCGTCAAAACCCTGCGCCTGCCTGAAGCAGGCGTAAGGATTGACGCAGCATTAACTAGATAAGGCCCCCAGAGCATTGCTGGAGCTGCGTCGAGCTTGCGATGCAACTCCAGCAATGCGTCACTTTTACGGCACAGATGCGTCACGCATCTGTGCCGTTTTTGCACCATGGTGCGCCGCATTGTAAATGCGGCGCATCCATGATGGCGGAGCTGTGGCGAACAATAACTGGCGCATCCCTGCAAATGAGCAGGGATGCACCAGTTATTGTCAATATGCCCCTATTTATTTATCTTCTGAAAACTACCAAGGGGCAGATTTATGAAGACCTTGCGCCGCCGGTGCGTCACTTTATTTGACGCAACGGCGGCGCAAACAATGCGCCCTATTTACAAAGTGACGCATCTAGGAGATGCGTCACGTTGTAAAGCCCTGCGCCATAAGGAGGCGTTCCTGCGCAGGGGGGGGCGTTCCTGCGCAGGAACGCCTCCTAAAAGTGGCTGAGTGAAATCTATGAGATTTCACTCAGTCACTTTCAGGACAATGCTGCGTCAAAACCCTGCGCCTGCTTGAAGCAGGCGTAGGTCTTGACGCAGCATTGTGGAGATGCGGCACCCCCGAGCCTTGCTGGAGCGACGCAGCTCCAGCAATGCGCCACCTTTACGGCACAGATGCGTCACGCATCTGTGCCGTTTTTGCCCCATGGTGCGCCGCATTGTAAATGCGGCGCACCATGGGTGGCGGAGCAGCGGCGCAGGATGGCTGGCGCATCCCTGGGGATGCGCCAGTCATCATAAATCTGCCCCCAGATGTTTTTGCACTCCTCGTGCGAAATTCGAGGCTTTCACAATGCTTTTTGTCATGAAATCCCAATTTTCCCCATTTTTGCGTGCATAAAAAACATCTCACCAAGCCTTCTATTGCTACTTTCCAGTCAGTCAGTGAGGCAGGAATATGCATGTTTGTATTTACGTTCAAAAGGCTCATGGGACCCTGGGGCCATGGTATCTCAATCCAGTCTGTCAGTCACACAGTGAACATTGCTTGCATTCCTCATGTGGCCATGGCCCGCATTTGTTTTTTCACAAGTTCCCTGAGAAATTTCTGTGTGAAATATATTTTGTTCGATTAGCTTCAAAATCTGCTTTACTCTACAAAAATTCAGAAAGCACAATATTTATGGCATCTGATAAATACACCTCCGTGCTGAGTTTTTATTTCATGCAATAATTTTACATCTGGCTCGGCCGAGTGGTCATCAGGCCCAAAAACTTTCCAGGCAGACAGGCCGCACGAACAACTCCCAGTACACGTCATTCAGCTCTCAAGAACCTTTAACCAATCTGGCACTTTCAAGGTCCTAAGGTAAGATTCTACCTGATTTTTTTGATCAATCTTTAGTAGATTACACGTATTTTCATTGAACTGATACATTTGCTGAGGAATTACGCTTTTTAATATTGCGAAAGTTATAACGTATTTGCAAACATCGTTCGATGTTCTTTTATTTGGATGCCACTGTAGTTTAATTGTGGTTTTTTTTAAACTATCAAAGCACGAAATATTACATTAAAACAAAAAGTGCCAATCTAGCACTGTGCAGGTGGCGATCTCCATATCACCCAATGCAGCGCAAATTTTACAGGGTCCGCCATGATATTTTAATGCTGTTTAGCTGCTGCCGCAGCCCAGCCATGGTGACACATTTTCAGTTTGGGAGAATCTGTAAACGGTACAGGTTGCAGCATTTTACTATACACTTGTTCCAACACCCAAGGTATTTGACTGTTTTCCTGACCTTTGCAAAAATCTTTCATGAAGTTTGCTTTTCTGACCTTTGCAAACAGCCAAATGGAAGCTGTGTTCATCGACCCTTCAGTTATCTTTTCGCAATCATACCTTTACACAGTACATTGAAAGGTTGATAATGCCCCTGACTACACATGGGCCTGCTGCAGTGTGCTACAGTTAATCATGAGTTTCTTCTCGACGTGTCTTGTAACCAGCTGCGGCCAACTTCTACCCTTGCTTTGAAATCTCTACTTCTGGCTTTCCTATAATTTCTGTACAGAGATTTCGGACCCGGCGGCATGGCTGCACTGGCCGTAATGGGCACTGGGCTTTTTCCCGGTGGGCCAGAAGGGTGGGGGCCGTTTTGGGTACAGGGGGCCGGTTTTGCAGACATGCAAGGAAGGGGGCTCTAACAGGTTGCCAGCCGCTTCTGGGCCTGGGAGTGCATGCAGGGGAGCACATGTTGTGCCCCCCTAGAATTGCACCCCCGTTCCTGCATGGTGTGCTATGCATGACATGGTGCATGCGACACTGTGCAGAAACATGCTGCAGGTGCTGTCACAGCAGCGCTCTGCTGTTAAGGCTCTCTGTGAGACCGCCGCAGCACCACTCACCCACCATGGATTGTACTAGTAATCTGGCTGGTGGGTGCACTACAGGCTTGGCGGTCCTCCTGTTGGCACAAGGGTGGCGGGCCGACAGGATAACCGCCAAACTTATAATAAGGTCCTTAGTATGTTCATACATATCATATGTATGGGGTAAAAAACAAGCAAGGGGATTAGAGAAAACAGAACAGATTTAGCCGACCTGAACTTATATTGCCTTGTAACACTCCACTTATCCCGCTGTGCTTTGATTTGAAATTAAAAAATATATCACATGAAGCAGCCCTGAAACCATTGATTCACTAGTTAAGAGAATGGGCACGTAAATCCCCGATTCCCCTGCACCAAATGCTCTTAGAGGTAAGAGGTTTGATTAACTCAGTCTCATTACCCTGGTTTAGACACATAAAGTGCTGGATGTACAAGCTAGGGCTACATTCTGCTTTGGATCCCAAGCAGATCATTAATGATAGCCCAATTAAAGTCAAAGTATTTGAGGCACATTGAAGAAAGATGGCAGACTAAGCCTAACATCAGTTCTTTTACCTGGGCCTTCCAGAGTACTTGCTGCAGCGGCTTCAAGTGGTGCAGAACGCCGCGGCCAGGGCAATCTTCGGCCTTAGTAGGCGCTCCAGTGCCTCGGGCCTGTTGGCAACTTTACATTGGTTGCCCATCCGCAAGAGGATCGCCTTTAAGGCGCTGACTTTGGCCTATAAAGCTCTGCACAAGGGGGGAGCTAAGTACCTCCAAAAGAGACTGGTCTTTTACCATCCGACCAGATCTCTGAGGTCGGAATCCCTGCACCTGGCTGTTGTCCCTCGGGTAAAGAAAACGCGCCTTGGCGGCCGCTCTTTTGGATTGCTGGCATCTCAGCTATGGAACTCTTTGCCACTGGCCCTGCGGGGAGCCACTAGCTTGCTGGCTTTTAGGAAAGGCCTTAAAACGTGGCTGTTTACTCAGTAGCCGGTCTCTCTCGAATCCTTGGATCACTTCTCTTTTAGTCTTTTATTTTGGTGTTATGTTATTATGTTGCAGCTTTTCTTTCTCCAATAAAAGCGCCGGGACACTCTTTTTGAGTAGCCGCGCGCTATAAAAATGATTAATTAACATAACATAACATAACATAACATAGATATCTGAATGTTAAATGTAATATGGCTGTTGAGCCATTTTTAGGTTGAATTGAACCACCCAAAGCGGGATCTATATTTTTGAAGTTCATATATGGCATTTTGTCTGTGAATAATTTCAAAAATATTTAGCTAGAGTGTTCTGTCACCTCCATTTGTCCTGTGTGCAAAGCAAATTCCGAGTCGAGTCAGCACTTTCAGTTTTTTTATCATGCTTATGTTAAACTGAAAAAGACCCAGATTATTTCATTATGCCGGATGTTTTCCATAGACCATCTAAAGGAAGCAATTCAGATACTAAGATCACAAACAACAGAATGTTTACTCAGTAGCTAGATATCCATTGTATGCATGGCACTGTAGACATAAAGTTTTACAAATATGACCCATTATAACTGAAACACGCACTTCAAGGGGGGGATTCATTGTAATGCAAACATGTGTCCATCCTATTATATTCCATATAAATTATGATGTATGAACTTGAGTTTTTAAGTTTTTAATGCGGTTTCTTCCCCAAAATAAATATTTTCAAAAATAGATAATTTTTTGCTAGAGGTAAAGAAAATATTCTCAGCATTATTATCGATACTTACAAAATTATAAGTGTTAAATATTTAGTTTTAATGTTTTCTAAATCAGTGTATTACTATATATTTATTGAATATATTATAGATGAATATGTAATAATATACATAAAACGGCAGACGTGTATTTTAATATGCATATATTAATATGAAATTATACTGTATTAACATAGACATATAAATATGTAAGTCATTATGAAGAATAGAAATATTTCACAATACATTTTTATGATAGGGAACAAATTAAATGTAAAACACTTTATTTAGGATTTTTTTATTAAACATAATTATATAATTACATTTTAAACAAACTTGTAAGCAACTTTTATATACAGCAATTATACAGTTTTTTCTTAACAAAATAACATCATTTTCACATATATCTTGGAATAATTCAGTGAAAGACATTTACATTTAAATAATGGATTCTATAAATTAAATTTACAGAATTTTTGTCATTTTTAAACCACATTTAGGGGCCTATTACGATTGCGGATTTCCCGCATCCACTGGGCCGGCGGAAGCCACCGCCGGCCCGGAGGATGCGGGAAATCCACCGCGGAGCCTTGAAAGACCCACCGCCATATTAGGATGGCTGGTGGGTCTTACTATCTGTCCTCCGCTTTTCCGCCGCGGGCGGATTCCGCCCGCGGCGGAAAAGCATTAACATGGCTGGCGGTGTCTATCAGACACCGCCAGCCATATTAGGATGTCTGCAGAAAGATGCCTTTACACGGCGGCATTTCCGCCGTGTAAAGGCATGCGGATTTGTGTTTGGGGGCCCGTTGCGGGCCCCCAGGGGTGAAGGGGGGGTGGGGGGTGCACATGGGGGTACCTATGGTACCCCCCTGCATTTGCCTGCACAAAGCTGCAGGCACCGCGAGGTGCCTGCCGCTTTGTGCATGCAAATGCACAACTTACTTTTTTATCATTGCGGCGGGTGCTGCTTCAAGCAGCACCCGCCGCAATGATAAAAATACAGGATGTGACCGCCAGGGTGGCAGTCACATCCTAATTTACACGGAGGGACCGCCGCTGCCCCTGCGGACGGTCCCTCCTTCTCTATGGTGGCGGACGGACTCAGGTCCGTCCGCCATCATAATCGGCCCCTTAATGTGTTTCCCTATCATTTTCATCATTTTAGAAACGTTTTAACATTTTTATAAACAACATTTATAAATTATAAAAGTATTTCTTTTAACCCCTTCACTGCGGCGGCTATTCCGCCGCAGTGCTAAGGGGGCGGGGCGGAACCGCTCCGTCATCAGCACAGCGCGACCGCAGCTGATGACGGAGTGGTTCCGTCACCAGCAGGGGAGGGGTTAATAAAGTAATGTAATCCCTTTTCAAATCAATCCCTCCCATTCTATACACAGCAGCAGTTGATGTGAATGGCTGCTCAAGGAATTCAGTTCTAGATGCAGTCTATGGGGCCCATTAGGATGGCGGGCGGATCGCCCCTGCCAGGCCGGCGGTATCCACCGCCGGGCGGGCGGGGGTGATCCACCGTCATCCTTACCGTAATGACCCCCTGCCATACTAGTATGGCTAGGGGGTCCACGGCAGACGGAAAGAATGTCCGCCGCTTTTCCGCCGGCGACCTGGGCGGAAAAGGGTTTATATGGCCCGCTGAACAAGAGTACCTAAAAATCTTGGTTGCAGAGCATTGCTAGGTCCCGCACCAAGAATGCTTCATGCAGCCGAGGTGATGTGTCGGATTTTGTGAGAAATCAGGACCTGTTTGGAAGGTCCCCCTACTCCACCCTCCCCATTTTGACGACTAGATGCTGGTATTCTGAATCTGACAATGCCCTGGGCTCTGTTAGCCAGACCCAGGATCTGTGCTCTGTGTACAAAGTACATGGTAATTAGTATAATTACAATTGGCAATGACAGATCCCTGTAACTCCCTGGTATATAATAAGGCAAAGGGGATTCAAACCACTTATAAGTCAGTAGTATATAATAGGGCAGGGAGGTCTAGAGGCCCAGTAGATTTCCTGCACTGGAGCGTGTGCTACTTTGGTGCCTGCTGTCATTTTGAAAGCTATTCCTGCCTTGCAGGCTGCCTTTAAATTGAAATTCTCTGTAAATTAACCTACCTTAATTTTACATAGAAGTCATTCTTAAAGTCTCCCCTTAGGCGCCCCAGGGGTAGGGTGCTTGTCACTATACGCAGGGACATTATAAAATATGTTTTATAAGCCCTGGTTAGGTAAAAACTACCAATTTTGTTTTCTTTGTTTTTTTTGGTTAATAGGCTAACATGGTAATATTTTATTGAAATATAAAAATTGATAGGAGTCAGGTAGAATTGCACTTCACTGTATCAAATTAATAGTTAAGTCCCACAACTTGCCACGGATGGATTTATAATAACTATGACAGAAAATAAGTTATTAAACTTCCTTTTCTGCGAGGCAGAATCTAGTTTTTCAACTGCTCTCTCGTGATTGGCCAGCCTCTGTCCAGGCTGGCCACACTGCTCTAATGAGGTGTAAACCACCCTGCTAGAGAGACAATGGGGTTCCTGGAGGCATAGGAGCAAAGCATACAGCAGGGAGGGGGGGAGGGGTAGCCGAACTGCTCTTTAAAGGGAATAGGACACTTTAGGACAGCCCATGCTCACCCCCACATCCTGCCACCCCCAGCCACACAAGAGCCCCTGTAATTAGATTAGGGAGAGTTAGAGGGTTGGAAGGGGAGCATTTAGGATAATTAGCCACATCAGTAGTTTGGGTTAGCCTGATCCAGCTCTTCTGGATAGATTTTCTCCATGTTGAATTTTGAGAGAATGGTGTTTTATGGGCCAAGAATATGGGAGACATCCTTTACAAAGCAAGCATTACAACACAATGCATTTACAATGCAACCATTACAACGCAGATACACTTACATCACATGATTTTACAACGCATGCCTTTACAACGCATGTGCAAGTACAACGCTTTTACAATGCATTGGTAAGTATTGTATGGTAAGTGTTTAACTTTTTGAGAATGTATGTTTTAAAATATAGTAAATATTAATTTATAAATATTGTTTATTATTTATGAATGTATGAATGTTAAATAATATTTAGGTATTAATATTGTTATTGAATAGTTAATATTTCTGATTATGAGAATACTATTTTTTATAAATGGAATAGGTATAATTGTGGGTAAATTAATACTCGGGTATTAATATTAATACCGACTTGTTATTAATATGTAGGTATTACCATTGTTATTAAATAGTTAATATTTTGATTATGAAAATAATAATTTTGATGGAATAGGTATATTCTTGGTAAACTAATACTCAGGTATTGATATTAATACTAACTTGTTAATAAATAGATAAACGTTGAAAAATATTAGTTTTATTTTTAGGAAAAATGTTAATACTCAGGTATTAATTTTGGAATGAAATAGTTTTTATTTATGATAATAATGCTACTAATTATTTCATTGATTAGGTATAATTCTTGGAGAGTTAATATTCAGGTATCAATATTAATCACAAGTAGTTATTTGTCAGGTAAAATGAATATAATTTTTTTGGGGTTATAAAAAACACCCAAACACAAACTGACCAACACCCAAGCACCATGGAGGCACCATTAAGACAACAGTGGCAGTGGACGAGCGCAACTCCACAAGCACCCTGGATGACCAGCCCGGGACCTCAGGGACAGGGAAGGGCAAGAACAAGTAGAAGAGGAATACGAAGTTCAGTTCGCAGGCGAAAAGGATCATAGTCACAGAGGTGATGGAACACCATCAACAACTGTTCATCACATTCAACATGTCATTGGGTGGGCACCAAAATTGGTATCTGGTGGGACATCGTGGACAAGGTGAATGCCGTGAGTGAGCACAAGAGGCCAATAGACGAGGTCAAGAGGTGATGGAATGACATCAAGCAGAGGACCAAGGAGAAACTTTCCGCCAACCAGAAGGCAGCAATGCAGACTGGAGGTGGGGGACCAGCACCACAGCTCGAGCTGGATGTCATGGAGGAGCTTGTGTTGACAGTCATCAGTGTGGAGACTGTGGCTGGAGTCGGGGGATCGGACACTGCTTGACAGGACACAACACAACCGCAACAGGGTGAGTGACCACCAGGTACTGGGGAGGACGGGTGGAGATGGGCACAATGGCACACATGCACAAACAAGCAGAGCACAGTGCAGACCCACAATTACTCTGGGTCCTTGCCCAGATCCACAGACTGTCACAATGTATAATGCAATGCTGTCTGAATGTCAACATGTACCATGCGGCTACATACATGTGGACACATTGTAATACACCATCTCCCCTTCACATCGCAGGGGCACTGTCAACATCTCCTGCACATCAATCCCAGCCACTCTTCACTGATGACGTGGAGGACAACACCAGCATCGACACCCAAACCATCCTAGACATCATTGACATCATCCACCACTAACCTCCAGGTTCAGGGCAGCCCAGCTACATTGAGGATACCCCAACCACTAACCAAGGCACCCAGCAGGAGGCACCCACAGCCAGCACTCCCCCAAGGCCCCTGGAACAACACATGGCCTTCCAACGCTATGTGCTGGAGTACCAGAGGGGAGGCCACAGAACAGGTGCGATTGGGCTTTGATATCATGGCAACCAAACTTGACACCATCCTTGGGTGTGTCAGCCTGCTCCATGGTCTCCAACGAGCCCTGACTGACATCGCTGGATTCATGACGCGGAGAGAAGAACACCTGTCCACTCAGAGTGGCTCCAGTGAAACCAGCAGTGAGCTGGCACACATGCGGAGGCTCATGGAGAACATGGCGCAGATGGAGGCGGAAAGGATGGCAGCCACCGCTGCACATCAGCGGAATGGAGCTGGAATCTACCATGCCCTGCAGGTCCTCATCATGGCATTGCTGCCACAAGGTGTGGCGATGATGAATGCTGCTGCACCACACCATCCACATCTCCATCCCCTGGTGTGTCTCTGCCTCCCAGTGTGGCAGGCCTAACGACTCCAGCACCTGATGTGTCAGTGGCACACAGTGCGGCTGACAATCCACCTCTGACCCCAATGTGTGGCACACAGTGCAGCAGCTGGTACATCAACACCGCCAGGTGGGGCAGAGCACACATCCGGGGACGAGGACATGGATGTGCCCGTGATCAGAAGGACTCAGTAGCATTCATTTCCGCCACCTGGTCTGTTTCTGCTTGGTCCAGCACATGGTCTCAGAACCTTCTATTGACCCCCAATTCACACAGATACACTCACCATGGACAACGATATGGACTGCCACATCCTGTTTGATGACCAAAGACATGGCGACCAGACTGCGGACTGCACCCCTACTCTTCCGCAGTACTTGTCATCCCCAGATGGACTCTGGCTGGTCCTCCATGGGCCCATATTGTGTAGTGTGTTCGGCATTGCCATGTACCGCTCAAGCTGCAGAACTGCACTGGATGTGCAATAAACATCCAGTGACGCATTGCTGTGTCATGTCTTTCATCATTCATGCAGAGGTTACGCAACTTATGGTATCAATTACTCATAACACCATAGATGCGTCTCCCAACTTTAGGCTCTGTATGGAAGCAGTTGTATCATGGATGAGCTCCAATATCCTTAAACTAAATGGGGAGAAGACTGAGGTGCGGATTTTTGGCAGTAGTGCGGATCTGGTCTGGCGATTGGTGGCCTGACTCACTGGGCGCATGTCCCTCCCCTGTCTCAATTGGAAAAAATCTTGCCATTTTGGTGGACAACTCTCTTACCATGAGTCGGCAGGTGAGCAGGACAGTTTCCACTTGTTTCGGGATCATTAGAACTTTAAAGAAAATTTCACCTTATCTTTGACTGGACTCCCGTAAACAGGCTGTGGCCGCACTTGTGACATCTAGATTGGATTACTGTAATGCCCTTTATTTGGGCATTAACAGAGGTCTGATTAAGCGGCTGCAACTGGTTCAGAACACAGGAGCTAGGTTTGTGATGAACCTCCCTAAGTTTCATTCCATCTCCCCCTCTCTTTTGAGGTTGCATTGGCTTCCTATTAACCACAGGATTCGTTTTAAAAACCTATGTCTAGTTCACAAGGCTCTTTTTGGGTCTGGTCCAGAGGGTATCAAAACCCTTTTACATCACTACACTCCTCCTAGGAACCTTAGGTCGGCGGATAAGAACTTTCTTATAGTGCCAAGGTTCCGTAAGGTCAGATGGGGAGGTCGGGCTTTTTCTTCAGCTGCTTTCAAACTCTGAAACTCCCTTCCTCATGATCTTACAGGCCTCTCTTCTCATTTACTCTTTTGTAAGGCCTTGAAGACTTGGCTGTTCACTCAGTCAGCAGCTTAACTTTCTCTGCCCTCTTCACGTACAGTCTGCTTTAGCACCTTGATGCCCTTGGGCTAAGTTTGTGCTCTATTCTTGTACGTATTTGTGGATGAATGTAGGGACAGTGATTTCCCTTGCGTCAATGATGCTCATCCTGTGGGATGCCAGTCAGAGGGTGCTACATAGCAATTTGGCTTACAGGTCCTGTGGACACCACAACAGGGACACAGGCATAAGCCAATTTCTTGTCTGAACATGGACTGAACCACGCCCAGGGCCCCTGAGCAATTGTTGCAGGTCCTGCGCTAGCAAGGCGTATGCCAGGCCAGACCACTCCACTTACGCTCCGAGGGGGGCCTCATTGCTACCTGTCGCAAGCGTACTCGCTGGTGGTGTGCAGGTCACTGGTCTAGTTGTCAGCATGTCACAGCCACTCCCTGATGGCAGGTTTACAAGCACACCACACCCATCCGGCACAGGCATCACAGGCCATGTGACACCGCAAGAATAAGGGGCCAACAACATCACATACCCCTCTGCTGGTGGTAACTGGATAACGGACCCGAGGCCTTGAGGCCGGCACGGGCCTATCACCACGTGGCTCTGACTGGTGTTGAACAGGGTTTGTGGCACATGCTGCATTGCGGCCGGCACAGGCAACCCGCCACAGGACGATGACTGGGGTTGAACAGGGTTTGTGACACACGCTGCATTGTGGACGGCACAGGCACCCCGCCACGGCATGGTGACTTTGGGTGCAATGTGTCATTGCCACCATAAGCTGCTGAGCGGGTGTGCAGCCTGCCATGATGCCCTCTCCAGTCGGTCCAGACTGCCCAGGATTTGTGTGCCATGCTGAACCACAGTGCAGGCTGAGCCAGCAGGCTGCGCAGGCCTGCCACCAAATGGCCTCCCTTCCAGGATCAGAGTTAGTGGCATCAGTTGGGCTGAGCGGCTGTGCAGGCTGCAATGTTGCCGGGTGCCTTGGTATGTCCTATCCCATGGTGTAATCAAGAGCCAGCACCAGACATGAGACCTGGTGGCCTGCGCAGCATGACTGCATGGTGTGGAGGGTGCCATGTCCGCAGGCCCCGGGCTTGTGGCTTGCACAGGCATGTGGTGGGACCTGCTGTCTACAGGCTGGTGGCGGAAGGTGAGCAGTGAGGCCTGTGTGTGAATTGGTGGCATGCTCCGAGGGGCAGCGGGATGGGCTGGGATGCCTCTGATTGGGTGTGCATGGGCGGGCTATGTTTGCTTGCGCAAGGGTGTGTACTGTGTCAGTCATGTATCTGGACTCTGTTTCAGATGACGGCTCTGACTCTGATGTGTGACGTGAAGTACTGCTATACATACCGGCAAGTGTTTGGAGACACACCGGTGGAAGCAGGTGGCGAGTATGGCCTGGGTGCACAGGGACGGCACTCTCTCTCTCCCTCCCTCTCTCTTGTTCTCTCTCTCTCTCTCTCTCTCTCTCTCTACCCCTCTCTTCTTCTCTCTCTCTCCTTCGCTCTCTCTCTGTCCTTTGATGTGCGCAGGACACACCTTCTCATCATGTTTTTTGACTTGCAGGCTGTGACCTACGGATTGTTCCAAGGGGAGTCGCCATGTGTTTCCATTTCATTTCAGTGTTAATTTCAAAAAAGTTTCATTGGTTTGTTAGAAAGTGAATGTGTGATACTCATTTCTGTGACGACACATGCATGTCACCAGTTGTGATTGTGCGACATCAGGCGGATTATTTCGTACATGTTTAGGTGTAGGTAATGTGGCATGTCTTTGGTTGGGGGTGCCAGAGAGGGGTGCGGTGGGTGTTGTGGACCTCTTGGGTGTCCATGTGTTATGTTCAGTTGCTCCATGGCATCTGTTTGTCTTCAGGTGTGGCTGTGGGCTGGGCTCCCTTTTGTGGTGCAGGCTGTGGTCCCACTTTACACCAGATCAGAGCAGGTGTTAATTTCCTGCTACTTATGCACCTTCTCGCATGTTTTGTGTTCTTATCGTCAATCTGGCTGGTTGTTGTGAATGTTGAGGTGTCGAGTTGTTGCGTTTTTTTGAACGAGAATGCCTACTCTGCATCTCATTAGCGATAGTTGAGCGGGATCCTCTGTGGCGAAGTTTTTTGCGGCTGCCATTGTGGGAAAACTGGTGCTGTGGGCTGTTAGCACCAGCTTGTGAATGGGGGGGTACATTTATCACGAATTTGGCTGCAATAAAGTGCAGCTAATTCGGCAATAGCTCCTTGTGAATATTCCGCATAGTGTAGTGGTAATGTTTATTGTAAGGAGAGACAGGGGAGTTAGATAGATGTAACAAATGTGTTTTACGTAGTTTTGATGTGTGTCTGTAAGAACTGATTTCCACCATTACATGTTGCAGTAGTAGGCCCACGTCGGGTCTCTTTTTTAAAAGAAACTGTTTTTGCTTCATAAAGTGGTTAATGGTGTATATATATATACACAATCACCTGGCATTGTCCGCTCCGGCACCACTTACCTGAAAACCACATGCTGACGAAGGCCGAGATGGTCGAAATGCATTCGCCTGCAGTATTGAATTAAAGGTGTGCTCCTGTTCTCCCCCAACGTGGTCTCTACTCTTTCTTGTGAGGAGGCTGTTCGTGACATTATACGCGCATGCCAGTGGCGCGTTTCAGAGACCCCTGTACTTCAAGCTGGCCTGAGTCTTGCTGGCAAACTGCTTCGGCTATTTTTGCTCTCCAAGGTTTTGGATTACTCAGGCCCACCCCGGGCTTGGAGGAAGATGGAGCGGTGAGGAGGTCATTGACTTCACGCTGGGCTAAATCGGACTGCCGTTTAAGCCCCCGCTGAATTGATTTCTGGATCTAGTGGTTGGTGCAGTGCGGGGACACAGGAGGACGCTCAGGTTCTTGCTGCAACACATGGAACTGGCTCTTTTCACACCACGCAGTGCCCTGCCAAAGCCTCAACAATCACCTGGCATTGTCCGCTCCGGAACCACTTACCTGAAAACCACATGCTTTCTGGGACTGGTAGTTCACGACGATTGCGTGTGCTACTGATAGTGAGCTATAACTTTAAGGAGGAGGTGTACCTTGATCTACCTGCAAGGGGCGGGACACATATAAAGTGGCTGCTGAAAATGCCACCTGTTAATCATTTGGCGCTGACGAAGGCCGAGATGGCAGAAATGCATTCGCCTGCAGAATTGAATTAAAGGTGTGCTCCTGTTCTCCCCCAACGTGGTCTCTACTCTTTCTTGTGAGGAGGTTGTTCGTGACATTATACGCGCATGCCAGTGGCGCGTTTCAGAGCCCCCTGCACTTCAAGCTGGCCGAGTCTTTCTGGCAAACTGCTTCGGCTATTTTTGCTCTGCAAGGTTTTGGATTACTCAGGCCCACCCCGGGCTCGGAGGAAGATGGAGCAGTGAGGAGGTCATTGACTTCACGCTGGGCTAAATCGGACTGCCGTTTAAGCCCCCGCTGAATTGATTTCCGGATCTGGTGGTTGGTGCAGTACGGGGACACAGGAGGATGCTCAGGTTCTTGCTGCAACACATGGAACTGTCTCTTTTCACACCACGCAGTGCCCTGCCAAAGCCTCAACAATCACCTGGCATTGTCCGCTCCGGCACCACTTACCTGAAAACCACATGCTTTCTGGGACTGGTAGTTCACGACGAATGCGTGTGCTACTGATAGTGAGCTATAACTTTAAGGAGGAGGTTACCTTGCTCTACCTGCAAGGGGCGGGACACATATAAAGTGGCTGCTGAAAATGCCACCTGTTAATCATTTGGTGCTGACGAAGGCCGAGATGGCCGAAATGCATTCGCCTGCAGAATTGAATTAAAGGTGTGCTCCTGTTCTCCCCCAACGTGGTCTCTACTCTTTCTTGTGAGGAGGTTGTTTGTGATATATATTAAACACTTCATGAAACAAAAGAGTTTTTAAAGGTGTGCTTTTTTAGTGTAGCGACATGATTTATATTAAAAAATATATTTTTATCGTCAGTTACATGTTTTTACAATGTTAGTGAAAGTTATATATTTTGGATAAGTTTAGCAGTATTTTTCAACAGGATTTTTGGGCTCAATGGATCTTATTTTTGGAATTTATTACGTGTTTCCCAAAAAATAAAATTAAAAATTCTGGATTCTTTTATTGGGTTGCTCCATATTTGATTTCTATGGATCTCAAAATGGTATTGGATTTCGATCAGAATTGGATTGCAACCTTGGAATTTGTTGCTTTGTTTTTTAGGATTTTTTAGTGGGTACAGTATTTTTATATGCACAATTTTTAGTGTGCATATTATTATTGTTTTCATTGGACTATGGATTTTTCAAATGGATTTTCAGTTATTTACTGTGGATTATAAAAAACAGTAAAGGACTCTTCGTGAAGTAAAGGATGGAATGTCAGTCCAAGAGTTGAAGAAAGAAAGCATCTTAAGGTAAAGAGACCCGACTTTTATTATTAATTTAAATATTTTTGGGAAAAAATCAATTGCATTAGTTGGAGTTGTTTTAGGGCAAAACAGACAAGTAAAACATTGTTGTGTGTTAGAAATGTAGGATGTGAGCAAGATTATCAAGGTAGTCAGAAGTCACTGTCAACGTAAACTGTTGAATTACAGCCATTAGTCTTTCTGACATTTCCTTAGTTCTGGTAGAAATATGTGGGTTCAGACTACCTGATAATGATTGCGACATTCTCATTTCTTGGAAACTTTTCTCCTTCTTCAAAATTTCCCAAAAAATGATAGAAGTTAGAATGAGGTTTGCCAATTGATTTGTTGAAGGGGTTGCGCTATCCCTCTATGGCATTGTTTGTTTTTGCTCCTCCCTATAAGCAGGTCGTGTAACAGTTCCACTACTCCACATGGAAATGTGGTCTCCTCCTGTGACCTCACCTGCTCAGATGCCCAATCCATGTGTCTTCAAAATAATTTAGTATGGGTGCCAATTTTTCATCATTTATTGTAAAATATTCTGATTATGTAATTGAAGTGAAGTACTCGTCTACACTTTCAGGAGGAACAAAGCAAAGGGCAGCTAGTTTTTTAAGTTCAAACTGAAGTTTGCTATCTGATTTTTAATCCTCAATTAAGGATGTTTTTGTAGTTTGCACCAATATGCCTGAGATAAGTGAAAGAAACATCCTTGAATTTGGGTATCTGGTTATGTTTTTGTTATTGAATTAATCATAGTTAATTCAACGTCAATTATTACTTTTCTAGGACATTTGTTGGATGTTTTAGATATTATTACTGATAATAATTCAGCATATGTTGAGGATTGTTTATCAGGGAGTGAACTGTATATTAAGGGAACTACAGTATTGTTAATGTATGTGTGAATAGTGTATATTTGGGTGAATTGACGGGGCGTGCTTTTTAAACGTTCCATCCATCATCGAAATATCACTGTTTTCTAATCTTACTAGGTTATGGGGTG
The DNA here is from genome assembly GCF_964261635.1 of Lissotriton helveticus. Lineage (NCBI taxonomy): Eukaryota > Metazoa > Chordata > Amphibia > Caudata > Salamandridae > Lissotriton > Lissotriton helveticus. Next base: position 770,259,749 of record NC_136068.1, read on the forward strand.
TACTAAAGGTTTTTATTCTCTTTTGGGGGTTTTCACTGTCATGCAAGAGGAAAGGTTCATTAGAATAAGTAAAAGAGAGCTCAGGAGGAATCATTATGTCAGAGTAGATTTGGGGAGTGTCTCTTTGTGGGTTTCTTGTCTGTTTTTGACGTTGAATAATTCTTCGCAAATTAGGTATGGTGGGCATACTACTTTTAACATGTGGGGGAATGTGTTGGGATACCGCCCTTAAAACTGCACCACAGGTTTCATTGGAGGTGGATGTAATATCTTTTGTTTAATTGATCCTTTCTCTAACTTCAGTCTCCATTGTAGCGGCAGAGTGGTTATGGTCTGTGGTTCTTAAAACAGTGTCACCAAGAGTAACCGTAACCGAGTAATATAGTTAGGAATTAGCATTTAAAAAAACCTTTGAAATTCACTGAAAAAACCATAGGTTTCAGGAGGTATATAGTTAGGAATTCGTTTTTAAAAAACCTTTGAAATTCACTCAAAAAACTATAAGTTTTAGTGGTGTTATAGTTAGCTGGACATTTTACTCATACAAAACCAACGAAATTGCTCCTATATAGTTAGTTGTACTAACTATATTTCGCGCACCCGCAATCCACTGCTGATTATGTCACATATTAGATCATTCATGACATGGTCAGTGACATCACTGATGACATATCAAATGTTTTTTTAGTGAATCTTTAAGGTTTTTTAAATGCTAATCCCTAAATAAAATATGTGTGAAAATCTGTTTTTAATCATGAATATAAATACATCTAAACACTCAAACTAGTTTTTTTTGTGTATGTTTTTTGGCGTGCGCGCAGTGTGCGCGCACCAAAACACACAAAATGGCGGCTGAAGGGTGCGAGCACCTCGCAGTTTTTTTTTTTGCCCTTTGAGGTCCTTTGGGGGGGGTCCCTGAAGGACCTCGAAGGGCAAAAAAACTCCCTGACCCCCTAGCCCTGAGAAGGGCTAGGGGGTCAGGAAGTGTATACCCTGCCCCTTTTTCCTGTTTTCCACTTTTGTTTGGAACTCTCTTCTGCCTCGGGGGTGCGAGCACCGTGCGCGCACCTCGTGATTTTTTCAAAAAATAAAAAATGTTTTTGGGCCCTTCGGGGTCCTTTAGGGACACCCTGAGAAGGCCTATGGGGTCAGGGAGTCTCTACCTTGCCCCCTTTTCACGTTATCCACTTTTGTTTTTGGCTCTGTTTTTTCTTCAGAAACACAAAATGGCGGTTAACGGGTGCGAGCACAATGCGCGCACCCCGCGATTTTTTGGGAAAAAAAAATAAAACAATTTGGCCCTTCGGGGTCCTTTAGGGACCCCCTGAGAAGGCCTAGGGGGTCAGGGAGACTCCACCCTGGCCCCTTTTCATGTTTCCCACTTTTTTTATAGGCTCTCTCCTGCCTCGAAAACAAGATGGCGGCCAACACTTCCTGATTTCTACCGATTCGAATGTGGACAGACATCCAACAGCAAATCAAAATTCCGCTCGCGCACGAGAAGGTGCGCGCACGGTGCGCGCTTATAGACTTATACATTTTTTCAAATACAATCTTCTCAAAAACTACCGGAAGAATTTACACCATTTAAACAAAAGACCGTACTGCGTACCAGTCCCTACCATTTTGCCAAGTTTGGTGTAATTTCGTTCGGCCGTTCGGGCTGTAGCCGTGTCTAATCGTCCTATGGAAAATAACATGGGGAAAAACACGTTTTGGGACCCCCCTTTTTTCTCAGCCCCCACTTGACAGATCCCCCCAAAACTTTCAGGGAAGGAGCGGAGCGGAGCGGGCCATCTTCTTTGAGATATTTGCGAAGATTTATCAACCGGCGCCAAAGTTATTCCCAATAGAATGTTGCGGATTTCCTATGTAACTAGGTCCTAACTATATATACCTACTGGCGACCGCCAGTTGGTTTATATATATAATATATATATATTACCTACTGGCGGTCGTCAGTAGGTAGATATAGGGGCCGATTGGGATTGCGGTGAATCCGCATCCTCCGGGCAGGTGGAAGCCACCGCCGGCCCAGAGGATGCGGATTCACCGCTGCGGTGCCTACAAAGAACCCCCGCCAGATTAGGATGGCTGGGGGGTCATCGGCAGACGGGAAGACCTCCCGCTGCTTTTCCGCCACGGTCGCCTTCCGACCGTGGCGGAAAAGCTCTAATATGGTGGCGGTGTCTATCAGACACCGCCAGCCATATTAGGATGGGGCAGAAAATATGCTTTTCCGCGGCGGTTTTTCCGCCGTGGAAAAGCATGTGGTCTTTGGTGTTTGGGGGCCCGTTGCGGGCCCCCAGGGTGTCGGGGGTGGGGGGTGCACATGAGGGGTACCTATGGTACCCCCCAGCATTCACATGCACAAAGCGACAGGCACCACGCGGTGCCTGCCGCTTTGAGCATGTAAATGTGAAGCATGCATTTTTAACCTTGCAGCGGGTGCTGCTTCAAGCAGCACCCGCCGCAAGGTTAAAGATACAGGATGTGACCGCCAGGGTGGCGGTCACATCCTAATTGCACCGGAGGGACTGCCGCTGCCCCTGCGGACGGTCCCTCCACCTCGGGGGTGACAGACGGACGCAGGTCCGTCCGCCATCCTAATAGGCCCCATAGTAAGGACCTAGTTTCCATAGGAAATCCGCAACATTCTATTGGGAATAACTTTGGCGCCGGTTGATGAATCTTTGCGAATTTCTCAAAGAAGATGGCCCGCTCCGCTCCGCTCCTTCCCTGAAAGTTTTGGGGGGATTCGTCAAGTAAGGGCTGAGAAAAAAGGGGGGTCCCAAAACGTGTTTTCCCCATGTTATTTTCCATAGGACCTTTAGACACGGCTACAGCCCGAACGGCTGAACGGAATTACAAGAAATTTGGCAAAATGGTAGAGTCTGATTCGCAGATCACGCTTTTGCTTAAATGGTGTAAATCCCTCCGGTAGTCCCTGAGAAAATCAAAAGAGAAGAAATATATATATCTATAAGAGCGCACCGTACACGTATGGTACGCGTATGGTACATGTACCTTTGCGTGCATGAGCTGCATGCTGATTGGCTGCCATTGTCTGTCAACACTCCAAAACAGAAATTGTTGGCAGCCATCTTGTGCCTCGGTAGACTGAGTTCTAAACCTTTCCGAGCACGAGCTGCATGCTCATTGGCTTTCAACACTTCAAACCAGGAAGTGTTGGCAGCCATCTTGTGCTCGGTAGACCGAGGCAGAAGAAATCAGAAAAACAAACGTGTAGAACAAAAAAAGGGGGCAGGGTAGAAACACCCTGACCCCCTAGGCCTGCTCAGGTGGTCCCATAAGGACCCCCAAGGCCCAAAAAATGTTTTTTTTAAACCCGGTCTGTTTTTTTTCAAATTACCCTCCGGGGGGACCAAATCCCGGGGGCATAGTGATAAAGAAGTGTGGGGGGCCCCAATCCCCCCCACAAAGCCCTGGGGACCGCTGTCCCCTGGGGCAAAGCAAAGCAGCCCCCTGGCGCATACTGGAGGCTCCTGGTTGGCTAGTTGGCCCCCAGGGACCCTCAGTATGCAAGGGGAATTAGTTCCCCCTCTGTACACACACCAGGGGGCTGCGTTGCAGAGAGTTGTAAAAAGGGGCATAGCCTCATTACACCTCTCTGAAATGCAGCCCCCTGGCGCATACTGGAGGTTCCAGGTGGGCTAGTTGGTCCCAGGGACTCCCAGTATGCAAGGGGAATTAGTTCCCCTTCTGCAAACGCACCAGGGGGCTGCGTTGCAGAGAGGTGTAAAAAGGGGCATTGCCTCATTACACCTCTCTGCAATGCAGCCCGCTGGCGCATATTGGAGGTTCCAGGTGGGATAGTTGGCACACAGGGACTCCCAGTATGCAAGGGGACTTAGTTCCCCCTCTGCAAACGCGCCAGGGGGCTGCGTTGCAGAGAGGTGTAAAAAGGGGCATAGCCTCATTACACCTCTCTGCAATGCAGCCCCCTGGTGCATACTGGAGGTTCCAGGTGGGCTAGTTGGCCCACAGGGACCCCTAGTATGCAGGGGGAATTAGTTCCCCCTCTGCAAACGCGCCCGGGGGCTGCGCTGCAGAGAGGTGTAAAAAAGGGTGTGGCCTCATTACACCTCTCTGCAATGCAGCCCCCTGGTGCATACTGGAGGTTCCTGGTGGGCTAGTTGGCCCCCAGGGACCCCCAGTATGCAAGGGGAATTAGTTCCCCCTCTGCAAACGCGCCAGGGGGCTGCGTTGCAGAGAGGTGTAAAAACATTTTTTTTTCAATTTATATAAAAAATATGTAATGTAATTTAAAAAATAAAATAGCTAAAAATTAATAATTTAAAATAATGTAGTAAATCAGTATAAAAAATATAACAATTAATACATTTAAAGATTATCATTTACAAAACTATTGAAATTCACAGAAAAAACCATAGGTTTCAGCCACGTTATAGATAGGAATTACCATTTAAAAAACCTTTGAAATTCACTGAAAAAAACATAAGTTTCTGCCACGTTATAGTTACGAATTAGCATTTAAAAAACCTTGCAAATTCACTGAAAAAACCATAGGTTTCAGGCCTGATATAGTTAGGAATTAGCATTTAAAAAACCTTTGAAATTCACTGAAAAAACCATAGGTTTCAGGCCTGATATAGTTAGGAATTGGCATTTAAAAAACCTTAGAAATTCACTGAAAAAAAATATAGTTAGTTGTACTAACTATATCTTGCGCGCCCGCAATCCACTGCTGATGATGTCACATATTACATCATTCATGACATGGTCAGTGACATCACAGATGACATCTCAAATGACATCACTGATGACATCATTCACGTGATGATACACCTCATCATACACTAGTATAACCTTTTGTCACTCACTGTAAAATACAGAGTAGCATATTTAAATCCATTGACACACCGATACAAGTTTCTAAAAATCCACTCAGTGATTCCTAGATCTATACACACATCTAATCATTTACCTACAGATTCACTCATACATGCAGTCAATGATCAATAGAACACTATCAAATATACTTATAGACCTATTTCGACATTACACACCAGCACACATCCTATTCATTTATAAAGTCATCCTATTCACTTATGCAAACAATGGATCATACTTACATTTACTTAGCTATACACTTATACAAACACCACTTTATCTATTCACATAGATAGTAAATTATACTTAGTGTGTTATAAAATCACTATTACAAGTATACAGTTATCTATACAGTCACGCATACAATCAATGAGTCTTACATATACCTATTTATAAACAACAACTGACACATACATTGCCTTTTATTTTTCTACTTTGTTGGACATGTACCATTAAGCGAGATATTTGCTCATCACCACACCCATAAAGATATTCACTCACCCAAACAACTGTTATCACATGTAGTCTTAACGTCAATTACCTTCTAAATCGACTATTCACACATCTGTGGGCAGTCACACACCTCCCACCGAACCACACACATTCACTCTCCCATACAAATACTCAGTTAACTAATCAATACCTAATATACACTTTCAAATAGCTAGTAACCAACTGGAGAAGTAGTTTTTACAACAACTGACAAAGTGATACAGATGTTCACACAGTTTAGTCACTATCCAATATATTTAGAGAGACACTTTAAATTAGTCAAGTAAACAGTCAATCACACTGCTACTAAATCCTCCATCCAGATATTTATTTTTTTATATCCACTCATTCTTCAATGCAAATTGCTATATATATAATACATATTTAAATAACAAAGCAAACCACATTCACTGGATGATGTCATCAGTGATGTCATTTGAGATGTCATCAGTGATGTCACTGACCATGTCATGAATTATGTAATATGTGACATCATCAGCAGTGGATTGCGGGCGCGCGAGATATAGTTAGTACAACTAACTATATCGGAGGAATTTCAATGGTTTTGTATGAGTGAAATGTCCAGCTAACTATAACACCCCTAAAATCTACAGTTTTTTTCAGTGAATTTCTAAGGTTTTTTAAATGCTAATTCCTAACTATATCAGGCCTGAAACCTATGGTTTTTTCAGTGAATATATATATATATATATATATTTCAAGCTCCGCAACTCTGCTACCGGGGACCGGCAGCAGAAAGCAACAAGACGGCACTCGCAGCAGGTATAAACCAGTCCGGTTTATTTAGCGCAAAAAGAATAGGATCAGACGCGTTTCAGCACTTGCCTTCGTCAGTGTCAGCTGGCGTCGGCAGTGCAGCAATAGATAAGGCAAAATTCATTGAAACAAAAAAAGGGTTCAAAGGGTCAAATGAAAGCGCCATCTTGTAACGATGAAATCGCGCTATTTGCAATATACATTTCACATTTTCATTAATAAGCAATGAAAGTAAATAAACTGAACATTCATAGATATACTATTATCGTGTTGGTAACTGATTGCGCCCTGAATGGGCTGTTAAACACAAATTACTACTACAGTGAAAATCTCCATTGCTTTCCTCATCAAATCGTATTGTCGGTCTACAGTAGAAATAACACAATCCCCAAGTTCTTAGTTTATGATAATAATTAAGGCCTGGATGGCCATACACTCAAATACCAGTATTTAACAAAACCACACAACATAAACCCTAACTAAAAGAGAAGGGGTGTGGAGTGCGGGGGTGCTGTTCTAATGAGACCAAATGATAACTACGCCTTATTTAAAGTGTACGAAGAATATTACTACAGACAGTGACGTGGTTCAAAAACAAGTAGAAGTGTTCATAGGTGTGATAGTAGCTCCTCCCCTGCATTGAGTCCTCCTGGTGACTTCGTTTGGAGGTCGATAATATATCGAGACTCCAAACGTCTGAGTCGCCTTTTCAAGTCTCCACCCCTAATATCTTGAGGGATGCAGTCTAAGCTGAAGAAGCTGAGTTTTGTCCTGTCGCTATCATGGTGGCTAGCAAAATGCCGGGCCATTGGATAATTTTCATCCTTATTTGCAATGGCTCGTTGGTGCTCAAGGATTCTCAACTTAACTGCTTTCGTGGTGCTTCCTACGTACATCCGTTCGCAGGGGCACTTGAGACAGTATACCACAAATGTGGTTGAACAAGTAATAAACTTGTTAATTGTAACTTTTGAGTCCCTGTGTGGCACTTGATAGCTCAGTACCCTCTGACTATTACTGCAGGCTTTGCATTTCCCGCATGGATACGAGCCATGCATCGACTGCAGTTCTCCTTTGGATCTGCCCTTCGGTAGATGGCTAGTGACGAGTGTGTCTTTTAAAGATCTTAATCTCCTAAAGGTAATCATGGGGTGTTGTTGTAGATCTTTTCCGATTACGTTATCGGATTTTAAGATCCCCCAATTCTTAGCCATGATGGCTCTAACCTTATTAGCTGCCACTGAATAATTAGTGATCAGTCTAATGATGCCACTTCCTTCTTTAGGGCTACCTAGCTTCTTATCTTGTAGGAGGGTATCTCTGTTGACTTTCTCTGCCTTTTTCTCAGCTTGAAGGAGGGTAGATACAGAGTAGCCGCGGGATTTAAAGCGTTTCACACTCTGTTGAGCGGCCTCTGTGTAATCTCTCTCCAGAGAACTGTTGCGCTTGATCCTCAACAGTTCCCCATAGGGGATACTCTTAATCAGGGAGGGCGGGTGGCTGCTGCGTCCGTGGAGGACAGAGTTACCCGCCGTCTCTTTTCTAAAGAGGGCGGTCTGGATCTTGCCTGCATCAACGAAAACTCTGAGATCTAAATAATTAACCTCACTCTTGCTTATTGTACAGGTGAAATGCAGGTTAAGATCATTCTGGTTCAGAATCCTAATGTAATCCAAAGCTGAGTCTTCCGACCCCCTCCAAATAAGGAAGAGGTCGTCGATATACCTCCTCCAGCATATCACCTTCTCCACCCAGGGGGTTTTATCATCCGCCCAGGCCACCTGCTTCTCCCACCAGCCCACGAAAAGATTCGCGTAACTGGGGGCGAAGCAGGTTCCCATCGCCGTCCCCCTTACTTGTCTGTATCGTTGATTCTGAAAAACAAAAATATTGTTATTCAAACAAAACGATATAAAGTCCAGAATCATCTGACTATGTTGCAAGTATCGGGCGGGTCGTAGATTCAAGAATGTCTTAACAGCTGCAATCCCATCATGATGACTGATGCTCGTGTAGAGGCTCGAGATATCCATAGTAATCATCAGAAAATCCTCCTCCCATTCCACGTCTTGAATCTGCCTCAAGAAATCCTTGGAGTCCTTGGTATAGGAGCTCAGTTCGGTAACCCAAGGTGCCAAAAATGAGTCGATGAACTTCGACATATTCTCAGTTAGCCCACCTATGGATGACACGATGGGCCTCCCTGGTGGTTGCGTGGGGTGTTTATGAATCTTAGGGAGGTGATAAAAACTTGGTAGTCTCGGTTGTTTGTTCTGTAGGAATGAGTGTTCCTCCCTGTTTAGTATGCCCTTTCCATACCATTGATCAACCAGGGAGTGGTAATTCCAAATACTCTCCTGATACTCACGTTCCGTTGCCGGCATGTAGTTATTACAGTCTTGCAATTGAGATAGGGCTTCCTTACAATACTGTTCACGATTGAGGATAACAACGTTCCCGCCCTTATCTGAGGGCTTTATTATTATGGAGTCATCTTGTTGTAGACTTATAATTGCTTTGCGTTGTTGGAATGACAAATTCCAATGTATATCCTTCTTCCGTGCTTGTTCAGTTTGTGAAAGCTTTTGTAGGTCCTGATTAACGGCGTCTGAAAAGATATCCAAAGCATCCATTGGTGTCTGTGGGAGAAAGCGGGAGGTTGGCTTGAGGTGGCTTGGTTCTCCAATCTGGGTTATACCTATGGACATGCCTCTCCCAACGGTGTCTGTTGGAGGAGCAATTTGACTTAGTCCTTCTTCCAAAAGGTCTTCAAGCACCGCTAGGCCCTCCAAGTCATTGATGTTCATTTCCGTTGGATCAACTTGAGTTGTGACGGACTCCCTTGGTGGACCTTGTGCCTTCTCCTTGAGTGCTTTCTGTTTGAAATACTTCCAAAGTTTAAGTTTGCGGATGAACAGGAATAGGTCTATTCGTGTCTGTACATATTCATAGCAGCCTGTCGGACAGAAAGAGAGTCCTAACTTAAGGACATTTTCTTCGTCCTTATTAAGGGCTCTATCTGAGAGGTTAATGATGTTGAGATCCTCCATCAATTCCTCTTGGACCTGTTTTGCCGAGACCTTTGTTTCCTGATTTCCCCTTCTCCGCTTCCTCCCGCCGCCGCGTCTTGTGATGCGTCTCCGCTTTTTTCTTTGGTAATTTCCGGGGGGCGCTTTTTCCCTCCCCTTAACCAGTTGGAGCGGATTAGATCGCATTCCTCGTGAAAAGAAGCCGATACTTCAACTTGTGCGCTTTGTTGCGCTCGATTCTGTGCCTCGTCTTCAGATTGCTCTGCACTGGTCACTTCAGATTCAGAAGTTTCTCGTTGCACTGTTGGTTTCTGCCGTCTAGCCTTAAGAGCTCGGCGAGGCGCGTCGTACTTGCGTGCAAAGGTCAAAATTCTTCCCTGCTCATAGTCACGAGCATCACGTTCAAATTTCTGTTGTTTTCTTAGTTGGATCTTCTTTTCGTAGCTTGTTAGTCTTTTTTTCATGGACTCTTTCTCTGTGTCTAGTTGTCCCTGGTCTGCCAGGTCTACAATCTCTTTTTCCAGCGCGTCAATGTCTTGTAGAGCCTTCTCCCTGTCTTTCCAGGCAAACTTAATTAGAAGGCATAACATCCCTTCCGAAGAATGTGCTGTCAAGATAGCCCATTCACTTAATAATTCCGGGTCGGGATTCTCATAGGCTGGAATCGTGTAGATACGGAGACCCCGTGGGACCCTCTTGGCATCCACGTAGTGCTGCAGCGAAGTGGCCTCCCACCACTTCCTTGTTTCCCTTTCATATAGTCTCTCTAGTTGTTGGTATTTACTCTTGAGGGTTGGCTGAACCACATCCTCTGTCTGTGCAGCGTTCCGTGCCCTAGGCCTATATATATATCCAAAGGAACAACGAAGTTCATCTTGCGCTCTCAGGCAAAAAGGCAAAGGGATCCGAGATATAAAGTTTGCAGTTTATTACACAACGCGTTTCAGCTAAGGAGCCTTGTTCACGTGTAACTTCACACAAAAGACACCGACATTAAATAAAGTTTCACTGTTACAGACCATCAGTCGACATAGACGTAGGACTACCAAATGGAAATAGCAGACATGTTGGAATGGTGAAATACTGTCAGCATGGTTCTCAACTTATTTCAGCAATTTCGACTTGCATAGAGTAGTAACTGAAAATGTATATACATCGGTTTAACAGTCTTTGTAAAATACTTTTTTAGGTGAGCATACCACGGATCAGGAATTAGAAAATCTAATACCAATAAATCTCCTTATTATTACTTCCAAATGCAGTGTACTTAAAATAATAGTAAATAGTAAATTACATATAATGGAATTTATACTGTTCCACAAATTAACGTCTCATGCGGAGGACGGTCTTGAAGACACCATAGGAACAGAGTGGCTTAACTCCTAGTACTACTTGACTCGGTGTTTGTACAATAACGAAAGTAAATCATTGAACTTATCCAAGTATATCTGCCTCTGTCTTCTTTTGCATTGCGCGTCTATCAGCGGGTGTCACCATCCAACCCTGTGCGCAGTCAGGGTTTACAGTTTCAAACTAGATTCCCGGGTGGTCTTAACATGGATGAGGAACTAGCAATTCATTTAAGAGAATAATGTTTATTAACGGTTAATTATCTGGGAGGTGGCCAGCAGTTGCTTGAACCACTACTGAGATCTAATTTTGTATAATCTCCTTCTGACATTGTATTTCAATTTTTGTAGTATTGTTTTTAACTTGCACTGTGTTATTGTTCTTTATTCCGCAGGAGGAAAGGAGGGGGCCCATCACTGGATTTCACTTGCACGGGCGCACCCAACCTTTGCACTCCAGGAATCACTGCTCGTTGTTGAATCACAAGTTTAAGACACCGACACACAAGGTTTGATTTTCAACTAATAGACTTTGGAAACCACACACAGACATGTCACAATATGTACTTAAGATTTATGAACATGCATGACAGACCACTCTGGCAAGGATATTCCGTGTTTTGTATGGACGTCACTGGCTTTGCCCCATGAGAACAAAATAGGTAACCACTTTGGACCATTGGAGGCATGTGAACCACCTGTGGAGCATAAACTTTGGTTAGTCACTATATTACTCCGACAGCTCTTGGAGTAACGTTAGGCTAACTATGTGTATTTTACTACTACTTGATGACGTGAAGGACCGTGAACTTATAAGTTAATGCATTGTGATATTACCGAATTTTGACCTCAAGGTTTGCACTTTCTACAATATTTTACTCAGATTGTTGAATTGATTTGAATATACATATTAAGTATGACTTAAAGGACTGTGAACTTTTAAGTCAATGCATTGTGATATTACCGAATCTTGACTTTGGGGCTTGCACTATCTAAAGTATTTTACTCAGATTGTTGAATTGATTCGAATATACATATCAAGAAATATGCAGTATGACATTACGTCAATCTATCGCCAATGAATTACAAACCACGTCCAAAATAGGTGCCCATTTTGCCACTCTACTATGTCTGCCATTAAGCAACAACTTTAGAACTCCCGGCCAACATTAGACGTTTCCAATAATTTGTGGAACAGTATGAATTCCATTATATGTAATTTACTATTTACTATTATTTTAAGTACACTGCATTTGGAAGTAATAATAAGGAGATTTATTGGTATTAGATTTTCTAATTCCTGATCCGTGGTATGCTCACCTAAAAAAGTATTTTACAAAGACTGTTAAACCGATGTATATACATTTTCAGTTACTACTCTATGCAAGTCGAAATTGCTGAAATAAGTTGAGAACCTGTCTGCTATTTCCATTTGGTAGTCCTACGTCTATGTCGACTGATGGTCTGTAACACTGAAACTTTATTTAATGTCGGTGTCTTTTGTGTGAAGTTACACGTGAACAAGGCTCCTTAGCTGAAACGCGTTGTGTAATAAACTGCAAACTTTATATCTCGGATCCCTTTGCCTTTTTGCCTGAGAGAGCAAGATGAACTTTGTTGTTCCTTTGGATGTGTTGAATTAACCGGATTGCTTCGCCGGTATCTGCGCCAACTTCCTTGGGTTCCAGCACTCCGGAAGAAGCGCTGTTCTTTGTGTATATATATATATATATATATATAAAAAAAAAAATATATATATATATATATATATATATATATATATATCGATATATGTATTCATACTACTATTATAAAGAGAGAGCCCAAACCTTTGAGGCGGGTTTTCTCAGTAACCACAGCACCAATCACAACACCCAATACAGCGTTGGAAAGGGCAGTTGCAGCAGAGGGACATAGGCTATGCAGACGGATAAAAAAAATGTATAAAACAATTGCAAAAAATCCATACTATATTATATACTATCCATACTAATATTATAAAGAGAGAGCCCAAACCTTTGAGGCGGATAATCTCAGTAACCCCGGCACCAATCACAACACCCAATACAGCGTTGGAAAGGGCAGTTGCAGCAGAAGGACATAGGCTATGCAGACGGCCACCATATATATATATTTTTTTTTCCAGAGTTTTATATAGCGCGAACTTTATCCGAACTGAATCAGGTATCAGAGCGCTTTACATAGCACCAGTTATGTTACATGAGGACACACATTCATTTTTGTCAGGCAAGGGGAGATTAAGTGATTTGCCCAGAATCACAGGATGTTTGACGTCGTTACCAAGACTCGAACCCAGATCCCCAGGTCCGAGGTCGAGCACCTTAGCTGTTAGGCCAACTCCTCTATACATTTAAAAGGTAAAAGAACCGTGCCAGCAAAGTAGTCCCTTGTGGGCGTGTCGGCGTTGTGCTGTGGGCGTGGGCTGTGGGCATGTGGTACGGCCATCACATCGTAGGCTGTGGGTGTGTGCTGGGGGCGTGACAAACGCTGGGGGCGTGTGTCCGCCCTTTATGCCATGTGAGTCGTACATACAAGCACCAATTACGTTGCTGCGCAGCATCAAGGGGCACGCTGGGGGCGTGAGACGCTGGGGGTGTGACACGCTGGGGGCGTGAGAAACGCTGGGGGCGTGTGTCCAGCCTTCATGCCATGTGAATGCAATTCCGCATCCAGGGGCACGCTGGGGGCGTGAGAAACGATGGGGGCGTGTGCTACGTTCGGGCCTTCATGCCATGTGGGTCGTACATTAATCAGAAGATCGTCTGCTGTGGCCGTGTGCTGGGGGTGTGACAAACATGTTCACCTGGAGACCTGGTAAGTAACGACACTGCAGCCTCTCCTGCGCGCTGTTACTGAACTCTCTCATTCAACGAAATTACACGCGCCTACTACCATCAACCAGGGCTCTAGCCGGGCTCAGGCGGTGGATCATTACACTAATTACATGCGCCTGATAACATCAACCAGGGCTGCAGCTGGGCCTCAAGCGGGGGAACACGCGCCTGCTAACATCAAACAGGCCTGCATCTGGGCCTCCAGCGGGGGAACACGCAAATGAGCGTGTCTGCGGGTACAATTACTGCAGCCTCTCCTACTCGCTGTCACTCAACTCTCTCATTAAACGGATTTACTCGCGACTGATAACTCTCTCATTCAACGACATTACACGCGCCTGCTAACATCAACCAGGGCTGTAGCCGGGCTCAGGCGGCGGATCACTACACCAATTACACGCGCCTGCTAACAGCAACCAGGGCTGCAGCTGGGCCTTCTCCGTCCCTATTCTAATGAAACAAAAAATGTTGTCTACCGCGAGATTTTAAAATAAATTGCCCTTGCCAAATACACACATTACACACATTCTATTTCATACCCGGACAACGTTGGTTCGGGCTGCTAGAATAGATATATATATATTATTGTAAAGTTTCCTAGGGAGAGAAATATAGTTAATATTTTTTTATTTGTTTTTGTTTGTGAAATCTTACCTTTATAATATTGTTTAGGTTGTTTCTTCATTTTGTGAGTGAGTTTTAGTTGAGTTGTGTCCTGAAAAAGGAGAAATATATTTATTGTTAGCATATTAAAAGTATTTTAAAAGTGTTTGTCTGAAATATAATAATATAATTTTGGAAAAGGAACAACAGTTTCAGGTTTTATAATTGGACAACAGTTTTTGTGCTTATTTGTCTCCATTTACTTAATCAAGTTTAAACTATCCATTTAACTATTCTATGTCTTTTTCTGTGGAAGAAAAAAACAATTTATTTATAATAATAGAAGTACAATTTTAATATAATAATTTATTGATGCGAAAATGACCCTTTTTTTTTTAAGGGTCTTTGACATTTTTAAAAGCTGAAAGAAAAAATATTTCGACATTGTTTATAATTTGTTATGATGATGTTTTAAAATTAGTTTAATTTGTGTTTGTATACTGTTTAATCTGTTTTTTGCTGTTTATATATAGGGAAATGACCTTGCAATATGCTGGCCTCAACTTTTTGTGGCTATTTCAAAATGCATTATTTTGAAAATGTTCTGGGTATTTTGTTTTTTGGATGTAGTAGTAACCTGTTGGTATATAAAAAAAGAAGTATAAATAATGTTTAGTTTGTGAAAACACTTTTCATGTAGTTCAAAATAAAACTAAGACCCGCGGGATCGTGGAGGGCTGGGATGCCCGAATCTTGTGGACTATTATTGGGCCGCTCACTTGCGGTTTGTAATTGAGTGGGGTATTAGGGAGAGCGAGAAGGGGTGGCTGCACCTTGACCGGGCGGTCACAGGTCGTACGATCTGGAACCTCGCTTGGACCCATAGGGCGGGACGGTCCCCTAGTGCTTACTTGGCGATCCCCACGAGAACGGTCCTGGACGTGTGGGACAGGATAGCGGTGCGGAAAGGCTTGACGACTTTCCCCTCGCCGCACACCCCCATAGAGGATAATCCATGGTTCCCGCCGGCTAACCACACCCCCGCTTTTCGCAGGTGGACACGTGAGGATTGCAAAGTCCTTACGGATCTCTTTGACGGAAGCTCCATGAAGTCCTTTGCCCACTGTCGAGAGGAGTTCCGTCTTCCCCCAGAGGCTGAATTGCAGTTCCTGCAGTTGCGTCACTGGGCCCTGTCTGACGCGATATACCCTGGGGCCACTCGGGCCTTCACCCCGTTCGAGCGGCTGGCCCGCTCTGGTACGGGCACGAAGGGCCTTATATCAAAAATTTATCAGATTCTGCAACATCCTCTTGCCCCCCCTGCTCACACATATCAGCGACATTGGCAGGAGACTCTAGGTGCTGATATTGACCTGGCGCAGTGGACCCGCCTGTGGAGGGATGTTCCTAGGGTGTATCGCAGTGTGCCGCAACAAGAAAACGCGTATAAAATAATGACGCAGTGGTATTATACGCCCCATCGCCTACACAGGATGTTCCCCTCTGTCCCGCCCGGATGCTGGAGATGCCATCATGTGCCTGGTGACTTCATGCACATTTGGTGGACCTGCCCTGTGATCGCTATCTTTTGGAAGGAGGTGCTGAGCCACATACGAGGGGTGCTGGGATTTCCTCTGCCTGATGCTGCTAGCACAATACTGTTGGGACTCAAACCTGTTGACTTGCTGGCCCTCACCCACAGTGACTGGACCGTAGCGATGCAAATGTTGGGTGCCGCCAGACAGCTTATCGCTCTGTATTGGAAGAAGGTGGAGGCACCCCCCCTAGCCGTGTGGTTCGGCAGACTGTGGCAAGTCATCACTATGGAGCTGCTCTCGGCTAGGCTACAGTCCCGCACGACCCGCTTTGAAAAGGTCTGGCAGCCACTTGTGGCTTATCTTTGCAAGAGCGAATATGCTAGGAATATGCCCCCGGCGCTGCGAGCATTGCAATTGGTGAAAGATGCGGTGCTCCCCTTTACCCCTCGCAACCTGTAACGCCCTTGTGGCCGGGGCTGTCCCCCCCCAAGCTTTCTCTGTTCTCCCTTTGCTCTTCCTCTCTGTTCCCTCTAACTTCTGCTCTGCTCTTTTGACTGCCTTCTACTAGGCCTCTGGTTGAATGTTGGGCCCCTTGGGCCGGTTATTTGTTTCAGTTTGATGTGTTTGTACCTGCCCGCTTTGCGGGACGATATACAAGGCGGGGTATCACTGGAGTATACTGGACGGCGCTTCTGGGCCCCCTTCTGGAGCGACTTAATGGGACCTTGTTTGATCTTAATGTGCAGTTCGGCGCACGTGCTTGAAGATATTGATTCACGCAGCGATTGTACCCTGAGTTCTTTTACGCGGCCGGCCCCATGAGGGTTGTAGGCTTATCGCTGTGTCAATGTGACCCTTTTCTTTTGTGTGTCTCAACCTGAGACTTAATAAAAAAGATGTTGACATAAAAAAAAAAAAAAAATAAATAAAACTAAGATTCTCAGATGTCTGAGTCCTTCCGACATCGGCCAGGAACTGTGACCGAATGACCTACTGTCGTCAGTTACGTCCCTGCACTCGTATGTTTTGCAATGGGAGCATGCATTCTGATCGGAATGCATCCCTGCATTGTGAAATGGAGGGGTGTAGTTCATCCCTGCACCCTGTAGCAGGCACCCCAAGGTGCCTGCCACCGGTGGCAGAGATCAACAGAGGGGCACCATAGGTACCCCAGGCCGCCATTTGGTGGCCTCGCACCCTAATTGGTGCCCCCAAAGACAGTTTCCGACTGGCTTTTCATGCCAGAAACACCGGCACGAAAAGGCAGTGAAAAACTGCCATTGTACTCCCTCCGTCATAAAGAGGTGACCGGGGGAGTACTGAATGATTTCCGAACGGCGGACGGGCGCTCCGAGTCCATCGTAAGCCATCCGGAAATCTTATTCGGATTCCTTTCTGACCAAGCCCATCGGAATGGCTCAGTCAAAAAGCATCCGGCCGGAACGATCTAATTCGGCCATCGTTCGGAGCCCTTCTGTCCGAAATCGGAATCGGGCCCATAATGTTTTACTGAGATAAGTTGATGTTTTAGTCGTATTAGCAATTTATTTTTGCTGACTCCTGGACCCCACGAACACCACGACACCAGACTCCACTACGACGCCAGCACCCTCCACGTACTCAACGCCGGCCGAAACCACACCTGCTTCCAGGCCGCCCCCTGACCCTCCTGGTAGCTCGCTCCCCCTCCACACAGCTCCGACAGTGTGCCCCTGCTGCCGCTGCCACTGCCGCTGGTAAGTGTCCTCCGTCCTTTTTGCTTTCTGTGCCACTGTCTCCCCCTATTGGCCTTGTTTTCTGCCCTCTGCTCCACCTGTTTTTCCCTCATTTTTTGTGCCTATCTGCCCTCTTTTCCACGCGTTTTTCCCTAATTTTTTGTGCCTTTCTGCCCTCTGTTCCACCCGTTTTCCCCTCATTTTTTGTGCCTTTCTGCCCTCTTTTCCACCCGTTTTTCCCTCATTTTTTGTGTCTTTCTGCCCTCTGTTCCACCCATTTTCCCCTCATTTTTTGTGCCTTTCTGCCCTCTGTTCCACCTGTTTTTCCCTCGTTTTTTGTGCCTTTCTGCCCTCTGTTCCACTCGTTTTCCCTTCGTTTTATGTGCCTTTCTGCCCTCTGTTCCACCCGTTTCCCCCTCATATTTTGTGCCTTTCTGCCCTCTGTTCCACTCGTTTTTCCTTCGTTTTTTGTGCCCTTCTGCCCACTGTTCCACACGTTTTTTATGCCCTTATGCCCTCTGTTCCACTAATTTTTTGTGCCCCTCTTGTCTTCTGTTGCACTCGTTTCCCACTCCGCTGTGCACACTGCCCAATCACTGCTCTTGCCTCCCAGCTGCTCCTCCCTCCCACCTCCCCATATATGCCGGACGCGGCGCGGTGAGTGAGCGACCCCCTGACCCTCCTGGTAGGTCGCACCCCCTCCACGCAGCTCCGACTGTGTGCCCCTGCTGCCGCTGCCACTGCCGCTGGTAAGTGTCCTCCGTCCTTTTTGCTTTCTGTGCCACTGTCTCCCCCTCTTGTGCCCCGTTTTCTGCTCTGTGCCACTCGTCTCCCCTTGTGCCCCATTTTGCCTTCTGTAACACTGTTTCCCCCTCTTTGTGCCTTATTTTCTGCTCTGTGCCATTCGTTTCCCCCCTTGTGCCTCATTTTGCCCTCTGTACCACTGTTTCCCCCTCTTTGTGCCTTGTTTTCTGCTCTGTGCCACTCGTTTCCCCCCATTGTGCCCCATTTTGCTTTCTGTACCACTGTTTCCCCGCTGCAGTGCCCCCTGCGGCCCCGCCCCCTGCCCACTCACTGCTCCCGCCTCCCAGCTGCTCCTCCCTCCCACCTCCCCATATATGCCGGATGCTGCACAGTCGCGCAGCGGACGCGCGCAGCGGGTGTGCCGCTGGCACGCTGAAGGCGCGCCTAAGGCAAAGCCGTTTGCGCCCATCCGCGCCTGGACTGCGCCCAGCGCCCAAACCCCCGGACCCCGCGAACGCCACGACACCAGACTCCACTACGATGCCAGCATCCTCCACGCACTCAACGCCCGCCGAAACCACACCTGCTTCCAGGCCGCCCCGAAACGGACCAACGGACCTTTCTCCTGCCGCTTCTGCAGCTTCACATGCGACAGAGCCACCAAACCTCCAAGGACTGGACTCAACCACCTCCGCTGCATACTCCTCAACACCTGCTCCGCACGCAAACACACCGTCGAGCTCTGGGATCTGCTCAACACCTCCGCCCCAGACGTGGCCTTCCTGACTGAGACCTGGTGGAACGACTCCTCAGCGCCCGGCATCGCCATAGCCATCCCGGATGGCTACAAGATCACCCGCAGGAATCGGAGGAGGAATAGCCATCGTCCACAAGTCCACCCTCAAGGTCACCACCCACGCAGACGACACCCTGAACACCGCCGAACACCTCCACTTCCGGATCCACACCAACCCCAACACCACCCTCAGAGGAACACTCATCTACGGACCCCCTAGACCCCGGACTCAGTTCAGCGACTCCATCGCCGACCTCTCCAGCACCCACGCACTTGCCTCCACGGACTACATCCTCCTCAGGAACCTGAACTTCTACCTCGAGAACAACAATGACGCCAACTCCGCCACCCTGTTTGCCAAGCTCGCCAACCTTGGCCTCAGAAAACTTGTCACTGCACCCACCCACGCCGGTCACGCACAGGACTCCGTCTTTTCCACAGACACCCACGTCGCCTTGGACCACACCACCGAACTCCACTGGACTGACCACCGCTGCATCCATTTCACCTTCAAGAAACCAACCACGAAGCACCGCACCCAACAGCTGCCTCGTCGCTGCTGAAGCAAAGTCACCGAAGACCAGCTGATCACCACCCTCACCCAGAACCCACCCGCCGACCCCACCAACCCAGACACCGCATCCTACAACCTCAGACAGTGGATCGATGACTGCGCCAACACCCTCGCCTCGCTCAAGAACCCCTTCAACAGCCACGCCAGCAAGAGAGCCACCTGGTTCACCGACGAGCTGCAGACCTCCAAACGCGCATGCCGGAAACTGGAGAAGATATGGCTCCACAAACGCACACTGGACAACCACGCAGCCCACAAGGACGCCACCCGCAGACATCACAACCTCATCAGATTAGCCAAGAGATCCTCCTTCAAAGACCACTTGGATAACAAAGCACACGACAGCAAGGAGCTCTTCAGCATCGTAAAGGAACTCTCCAACCCCAGCACCAACGCCAACGACATCCCGCCCTCACAAGAACTGTGCGACTCACTAGCCATCTTCTTCCACTGCAAGATCGCTGACATCCATGACAGCTTCAACACCACGACCACCCCGACTACGCCAGACTCCGCCTCCCCTGTGAACACTATCAGCGCCAACCGCCTGACCTCCTGGTCCAACGTCAACGACGACGAGACACGCAAGGTCATGAACTCCATCCACTCAGGATATCCGTCAGACCCGTGCCCTAACCACGTATTCAACAAAGCAGATGCAGCCATCGCACCCCAACTACGGAAGGTCATCAACATCTCCTTCGAAACAGCGACATTCCCGGAAAGCTGGAAGCACGCCAAAATCAACGCCCTCCTCAAGAAGCCCAAGGCAGACCCCAAGGACCTCAAGAACTTCCGGCCCATCTCCCTGCTCCCGTTCCCGGCAAAGGTCATCGAGAAAATTGTCAACATGCAATTGGCCCGCCACCTGGAAGACAACAACATCTTGGACCCGTCCCAGTACGGATTCAGCCGAAACCACAGCACCGAGACAGCCCTCATCGCCGCCACAGACGACATCAGCTGCCAACTAGATAACGGCGAAACATCAGCCCTCATCCTCCTGGACCTGTTAGCGACACGGTCTGCCATCGCACTCTAAAGACACGCCTCCTAGAAGCCGGAATCCAAGAGAAGGCCCTTGAATGGACCACGTCCTTCCTCTCCGGCAGAACCCAGAGCGTACGCCTCCCACCCTTCCGACCCGAAGCCACCAACATCATCTGCGGCATCCCCCAGGGCTCATCTCTCAGCCCGACGCTGTTCAACGTCTACATGGCCCCCCCTCGCACAAGTGGCCCGCCATCACAACCTCAACATCATCTCCTATGCCGACGACACCCAGCTCATCCTCTCTCTCACCAAGGACCCACACACCGCCAAAACCAACCTCCACGAGGGAATGAAGGCTGTCGCCGACTGGATGAGGAGCAGCCGTCTGAAGCTGAAGTCGGACAAGACGGAGGTCCTCATCCTCGGACCCACCGCCTCAGCCTGGGATGACTCCTGGTGGCCAACCACACTGGGAACAGCACCAACACCCACTGACCATGCACGCAACCTAGGATTCGTCCTCGACTCCTCCCTCTCCATGTCTAAGCAGGTCAATGCCGTCTCCTCCTCCTGCTACTACACCCTCCGCATGCTCCGCAGGATCTACAAGTGGATCCCGACCGAAACAAGAAGAACGGTGACACAGGCCCTCGTCAGCACAAGACTGGACTACGGCAACGCACTCTATGCAGGAATCCCAGCCAAACACCTACGACAACTACAACGCATCCAAAACGCCCCCGCCCGACTGATCGTCAATGTCCCCCGCCACAGCCACATCACCCCCACCTGAGAGACCTACACTGGCTCCCCGTCGACAAGAGGATCACCTTCAAGCTCCTCACCCATGCACACAAAGCACTCCACAACGCCGGACCAGCCTACCTGAACAGCAAACTCAGCTTCTACACCGCCACCCACCAGCTCCGCTCCGCCAGCCTCACCCTGTCCGCTGTCCCCCGCTTCCAACGAACGACCTCCGGCGGCAGATACTTCTCCAATCCTTGCTGCCAAGACCTGGAACACCCTCCCTACCCACATACGGCAGTCCTAAGACCTACTCACCTTCAGAAGACTCCTCAAGACCTGGCTCTTTGAGCAGTAGCAGCACCCCCCCACCCCATAGTGCCTTGAGACCCTCACGGCTAAGAGGTGCACTTTACAAGTACTCTGATTGATTGATTGATTGATTTTTCATCAATATACAGTATTTTTACAAAGTTAGAAATCCTTTAGATTAGAAATAAAAGTTTGTCTTAATCTCTAGTATTATTTTTGAGGTGTGCATGTTTAAGGGTAGGAATATAAATTCAAACCACACCACTATCCAGTTTTTTCTCAGAGGCAAGCACCCTTTGAAGTAGGAATAGTAATTTTTACTTGATCACTATCCTGCAACTTTTCTGAAGCAAGCACCTTTTGGAGTTGGACTAGTAATTTAAACCCCATCACTATCCAATGTTTTCTCTGAGGAAAGGACCTTTTGGAGTTGAAATTGTAATTTTAACCCCACCACTATCCAGCTTTTTCTGTGATTTAAGCATCCTTTGGAGTGGGAATAGTAATCTTAACATATCACTATCCTACACCTTTCCTGAAGCAAGCACTTGTTGGAGTTGAAATAGTATAGTAATATTAACCCCACCACTATCCAACTTTTTCTGTGACTTAAGTATCCTTTGGAGTGGGAAAAGTAATTTTAACATATCACTATCCTGCACCTTTCCTGAAGCAAGCACCTTTTGGAGTTGGAATAGTAATTTAAACTCCATCACTATCCAGTGTTTTCTCTGAGGCAAGCACCTTTCAGAGTTGGAATAGTAATTTTAGCCCCATCACTATCCAGCTTTTTCTGTGATTTAAGCATCCTTTGGAGTGGGAATAGTAAATTTAACATATCACTATCCTGTACCTTTCCTGACGCAAGCACTTTTCGGAGTTGGAGTAGTAATTTAAACCCCATCACTATCTAGTGTTTTCTCTGAGGCAAGCACCTTTTGGAGTTGGAATAGTAATTTTATGCACAACACTATCCAGCATTTGACAGGAGGCAAACACCCTTTGGAGTAGGAATAGTACTTTTAACATACCACTATCCTGCACATTTCTTGAGGAAAGCACCTTTTGGAGTTGGAATAGTGATTTAAACCCCATCACTATCCAGCGTTTTCCCCGAGGTAAGCATGTTTTGAAGTTGGAATAGTAATTTTAAATGAACCACTATCCAGCATTTTATAGGAGATATACACCGTTTGGAGTAGGAATAGTAATTTAAACATACCACTATCCTGCAAATTTTCAGAATCAAGCACCTTTTGGAGTTGGAATAGTATTTTTAACCCCAGCTCTTTCTGTGATTTAAGTATCCTTTGGAGTGGGAATAGTAATTTTTACATATCACTATCCTGCACCTTTCATATTTTGCATCATTTCAGAGGCAAGCATATTATGCTATAGTACTAGTAATTTTAACACAGCACTATCTTGCATCTTTCCTAAGGATAGTATATTTTGGAGTTGGAATAGTAATTTTAAACATATCATCAATTTGCATTTTTTTGAGAGGGAAGCAGCTTTTGGATTTTGAATAGTAACTTTAAAGACACCACTATGCAGATTTTTATTGGACAGAAACAGTGTTTGGAGTAGGATTAGGTATTTTAACATTTCACTATACTGCACTTTGCTTAGGCAAGAATATTTTTTATTTGGAATAGAATACTTTATTTTCAGTTTTTTTTTAATAAACCCATTATTATACATTCATTTAAAAACAACAGCCCTAAGGACTTTGCCTTGCTTCCAGAGGATGAATGAGTGGACTCCAGGCATGCTACAGGTTAACAGAGCCCACCTGCATCATTTCCAACAAAAGTCTCCAACCTGGAGTGCATGTACTGGACTTTTAAGGATTTGGCCTGCTGCATTGTAGGAATTGTAGTCCAGACATCCGAAGGACTATCTAGGAGATTGCAGAACCTTGGATTTGTGGTTTGGAAATTTTGAACCCTCATGGGAAAATTCAAGAAGAAGTTCCAGAAGTTTGGAGAAGTTTTAAGGAATTTTTTGGAAAAAGCTCCGTAAGGTGACCGACTCGACGTCAAGATTCAGGCTGGCTATCTTCAACCGTGACCAAGCCTGGATTTCAGGTTCATCCCACTGAAAGCTCCAGAGCTCTAGACTTCCAGGATTTGACCTGGGACTCGCAGATAGTCAAGCCGGCAAACCTGCACTGAATCTGGCTTGACAAAGTGCCATTCTAAACGTCGAGGGTAAAAGCTCCATAAAAATGACTAAGGGCCCAATTTCAATCTTGCTCAGAAGGGTACCGAACAGGATCCGTAGCAAGCGAGTCCGAGTCTTAGACCCGGTTTCCTAATGACTCGTACTGCTGTACATGCAAGCACGTACGATGTGAATATTGCCTCGTGCTCCGAGCGCCTCGTACCTGTCAGCGAAGCTCTCCGGATAACTACAACATGGTCATCTCGTGCAGCGCAATGGGTCCGATGTCCAAGCGACCAAGTGCGATGCACGCATCGATCAGCCGGATCGAGCCGGAGCCTTTGACTCAAACATACTTCGGGGGGGTGTAGCAGGCCCCCCTTCACCTGGGGCCCTCTGAAGGGGTCCTGGGGGGTGGCCATGGGTCACTTGGTCCAAGCATGCATAGTGTGGTGGGCACACCATGGGTGTATGCTTTCCCCACCCACCCATTTTCTGAAATGGGAGCCTGTGTACATGTCTGTATGCAGGCTCCCATAGACTTCAATAGAAGTTCAAGCGAATCGAGTCTGTATGCTCAAGGACGTATCCTACTCGCTCGATTAGACGCCCGGAGCACGTTTTGTCTGGAAAGCCCTCTGTATCCGAGCCATACAAAGGGCTTTCCGGACGTGATCGTAATTGGGCCCTAATTGTGAAGGTAACATTTTGATCAAAGCCTCCGCTTAGTATATTCGACCAGGGCTCCATAGAGGTCATCCTTAAACTTTGACTTTGTGTTATATATTTTTTTTTTTTAGCACTAGAACGTGTTTATCCTTTAATAATGTATATCTCGAGGAGGAGCTTCGCGGGCATCCAAGATGGTCGTGTGAGCAGAGGGCTCCCGAGACCCGCGCCACCCTTCGCACATACCCTTCCTACATCCTGATTTTTAAGATGGGCTTTTGAAGACGAACTCTTGCCGATCCCAACATTGTTTGAAGAATTGAGATCGGACATTGGGGTCCACTTTTACGCCGTCTCGAACTTTGCGGCCCGCCCCGAGACCAGACCGGGGTTTTGGTTACTTTGCCAGCCGGGGAGTAGTTGAATAACAACGGCCTGAGGGGTCTCTCCTCCAGAGGTCCCCTGCCTAACTTTCAGTTTCGCTTTCCTACTCCCGGCGAGGATCGGCTGAAACGCTGCTTGGATCTACCCTTGGCCCTGCCCGGTGCTCCCACACCGTGGTATGTCCTCCTGGCGCCTCGCCTTTTGCTCTGCACTATCGGCATTTACGTTGATTTTGGCCGGTTTTACTGTTTTTGACCACATCCCGGCTGGCCATTTTCACCAGGTCGTGCGGGCCCCTACGGGGTCCTTTCTCCAATATGGCCACCAGACCCGAGACGGAGAGACGTAAGATCAAGACGCCTCACCGAGGGGGACAGACCCAGACGAACATCATGGATCACTACTCCCAATTGAAGGGATCCCCCAGTAGTGCTGGCCGCACGCCTGATGACCCTAAGGCTGCCTCCGGTACGACACCAGGAGTGTCGCTGCAAGATGTAATGAACGCTATCACCAGTATGGAGGCCTCCATGGGGCAGCAATATGAGGCTCTTGCCTCCAAGATCGACACGGTGGCCGTGGATGTTACGCTGATAAGAGCGGACCTGGCAAAGACTAACGAGAGGGTCAAGGCGTTAGATCTGAGGACTTCCAGCCTGACCACTGATGTAACGGATGTTCAGACCGAGATCGGGAATCTGCGTTCTTCCCGGGATGTGCTGGCCCGTCGTCTGGAGGACTATGAAAACAGGTCCCGTCGCAACAACGTGCGCATTATTGGGGTCCCTGAAAATCCCGAGGCCTCTGCAACCGACCTCCTGGTGGAAGATCTGGTCTCCAACTATCTTGCTCCCGCCGGACTTACTAAATTCTTTGCGGTCGAGTGTGCACATCGAATCCCTGGTGGAAAGGTCCAGCCGGGTGCCCCCCCGAGACCTATCATTGCTAGACTATTCCATTTCAGGGATAGAGATGCCATCCTGCAAGCCTCTCGGGACAAGGGCCCTGTGAAATTCGAGAATGCCACCGTGAACTTTTACCCGGACTTTACCCCGTTCGTTCAGAGGCAGAGAATGGGATTCCAGGGTGTCAAGAGACGGCTACGGGACTTGGGCCTCAAGTACGCCATGCTGTTTCTGACCAGACTTCGTATTGAGTACGGGGAACGAACGTTTTTCTTCGATCGACCGGACAGTGTCAGTGACTGGCTTGATTCTTTGCCAAAAAGGGACGATCGCGCTGAGCACCCCGGCGGCGCCGACGGTGGCTCGCCGGAGCAGGAGTGACTTGTGGATCCCAATGTCTGAACTTTCCAACTTTTCCAGCTGAGTTTGGACAATGATTCTTTAGTCCTTCCTTCAGATTGGCCTGAGGGTGGCAGGGCTGAAGGGGTCTCTTCCTCCTCTGGAGTTCTTTGTGTAGATTAGTTTCTTGATGGGGCGACAGGCACACTGCAAGTTGGGGTGGATTTTGAGTCTAACGCAGGGGTGCAGGGTGGGGGGTGTTGTAACGGATTTAAGTTGGGGGGTGGGGGGGTGTGTGTGGTTGTTGTTGTTCACAGGGCATCCAACTGTTTTTTCTAACTGTCTCGGTCTTCGGGTTCTGTGTGTGGGGCGCTCTGCTTCTTCTTGGGGATGGGGGGTGGTGAGTTGAGACTACTATCATGGAATGTTAATGGGTTGGGAGACAGGATAAAGCGAGGGGTAGTGTTGCAGTTTCTTAGGCGCCATTCACCCGATGTAGTTCTTCTACAGGAGACGCATCTTATAGGGAATACTTGTCGAGCCATGAACAGACGTGGATACCGCCAAGTTGCTCACTCCGGTTTCACCTCTGGCTCCAGGGGGGTCGGCATTCTTATTCGGTCTTCTCTCCCCCTCAAAATTGATGAAGTTATCCTTGATGATAGAGGGCGCTATGCTGCGCTCACGGGTAGATGGGAAGGGAAGACACTGTCCATACTCACGATATATATCCCCCCGGGCCTACAGGCCTCCACATATGCCGATCTGGGTAGGGTCCTATTGGGGCTGCCTGAGGGTCTTCTTATCCTCGGAGGGATTTTAACTCCGTTGTCTCTTGTACTGCTGATCGTTTTCCCCCCAGGGACTTGGCTAGATCCCATATGTGGTTGAGCAATTTCCTTGATACCTTTGGGCTCGCAGATAGCTGGCGGTTGATGCACCCTACACAGCTTCAGTACACCTTCCATTCTGGGGCACATGGTAGTCTCTCTAGGTTAGACTATTTCTTAATGCCATCGGCCCAATCCTCCTCCATCAGTGAGGTTCGCCATTTTCCCAGGGGTATTTCTGATCACTCCCCCTTGTGGCTTCGGCTTGCAGTGGGTGCGGGCAGTGTAGGCAGAGTGGCTCCTATTAACCCCTGGTACTTTCGTGACCCAAAAACCCGTTCTGAACTTGTTAAAGCCATGGATCATTACTTCAAAGACAATGTGGAGTCTATTTCTTTGCTTTGTGGGAAGCTTTTAAGACTGTCATTCGTGGCCATTCTCTTTCACTGATTGCTGCTGCCAAAAAGGCTAAAAATGAGGAACTGGTGCGCCTAGAAACTGAGATAACTGCTCTAGAGAGTGACCTTGATACAGGAGTAACACGTTTAAAAATGCATTCTCTCAGTCTGAAACAGGCCGATTATAGGTCCGTCATCACTGACGCGGCTAAGGTGATGAACAGGGAGCAACAGGGCAGGATGTATGATGTGGGTGACAAGGCCGGTAAATTGATTGCGTGGCTGGACAAGAAAGAAAGAGTGAATCGCGTTGTCCCGTGATTGAGAGGCTGGATGGAGTGTGTGTCACCGACCCTGTTGGGTTTGTTGAGTGTTTTGTTGACCACTTTCAAACGGTGTATGCCTCTGTCTGCGATAGGGACGAGGAAGACTCCCAGTTGTTGCTTCGTGACATTGCTTTGCCCTGCCTTTCCGAAGATGACAGAGACCTCATGGATGTACCCCTTACGGCGGACGAAGTAGCGGGGGCTATACGTTCCCTCCGCTCAGGCAAAGCAATGGGCCCCAATGGATTACCCATTGAACTTTATAAACTGCGACCCGACAAAATGGTGCCCCACTTGAAGGATATTTTCCTTGAGGCCCTGGACTCGGGTTTCCTTCCCGCTGATCAGCGACTCGCCACTATTGTGGTAATTCACAAGGAGGATAAGCCACGGGATCGTTGTGCCTCGTATAGACCTATATCATTGCTTAATGCCGAACCCAAAATTCTAGCTAAATTATTAGCTAATCGTTTGATTAAGGTGATCGGGGACTTGATCCATCCGGATCAATCAGGGTTCATTCCTCATCGGAACACCGCCCTTAATCTTCGGAGACTCTATGGAGTTCTCGCGACGGCTGGGACTCTCACCGAGTCGGCCATTTTGGCTTCCCTTGATGCTACCATGGCTTTCGACACTATCGAATGGCCCTATCTTTGGGCGGCCCTCTCAAAATTTGGATTCGGCCCCGTGTTCATCGCTTGGGTGAAACTTCTTTATGAGATGCCCCTTGCCCAGGTGGTGGTTAACGGGAAGGCGTCCGGTGTTTTCGCACTCAGACGCGGTACTCGGCAGGGCTGCCCGCTGTCTCCATTGCTCTTCGCCCTCGCATTGGAACCATTGGCGGAGTGGCTCCGTTGGGAGCCTTCTATAAAGGGCATTCGGTGGGCTCCCGATTTCGAGGATCGTGTCTCGCTATACGCAGATGACATTCTCCTATATCTAACTTCCCCTCATAAATCCTTAAACGTGCTCTTCGATGTTCTTACCTCCTTTGGGAAGAACTTGGGTCTCGTTATTAATTGGACTAAATCCTGTGTCTACGTTTTGGCTGGTGGTCTCCCCCCATTGCCCCGTAGATTTCCGATTCAAGTAACGGAGACCGGTTTTAAGTACCTGGGGATATATGTCTCCTTGGACCCCACCGTTCGCTATGAGCGCAACTTGCTGCCCCCTCTTCAACGGCTGAAGCTAGAGGTTACACGCTGGCGTCATTTGCCACTGTCACCGCTCGGTCGTGCGGCTCTCTTTAAAATGATGTCGCTGCCTAGATTTTTGTATGCGTTCCAGAACTCGTTTGACCTCGTTCCCTCTCGTTACTTTCGGGAGGTGGAGAGTCTACAACGGCAACTGATTTGGGATGGCCGTGCACGCCTTGCTCTGTCTAAACTCACGCTTCCGTGGTATGACGGAGGCATCGCCCTTCCCGACATCAGGCGCTATTACTGGGCCTCCCAATTAAGTGCGGTCAATCACGCAACGTATGTTCCCGGTCCCGCCCCTGCCTTCGAAATGGATAAACACCTTCTGCCGGGGGGGGACTTCAATAGGGCGCTGTATTCCAGGGGGCTCTGTAAAACACTGACTGGACCCACTAAAGTCGCGGTACGTGTGTGGCACGATGCGAATGCGGCCTTGGGATGGAAGGATAGACTCACTCGCGCAAACCCCTTGTATGACTCTGAATGTCTGGGTAATTTATGGCGAACGAAAGGATTTGACAAATGGGATATGATTGGAATCACTAAGGTGGGGGATCTTTGGTCTAAAGGCGATGTCAAGACCTTCGAGGCGCTTAAGACGGAGTATGAACTTGGGGACAGAGAATTCTTCAGGTACGCTCAGGTCCGACATGCCCTCTTGTTGGTCTTTGCTGTGGGTACAGATATCCCTGAATCCTCACCCCATGAGGATCGTATTCTGGATGGATATGTGCCCGACAGCACAATTTCATTAATTTACAAGAAGCTGATCTATAACAGGGCTGACCTGCTTGTGCGCCTGAGGGCCTCGTGGATTGCCGACAGTCTAGAATTAGATGACGAGGACTGGCAGTCCGCTCTGTCCTCGCCATAAGAAGTTGCCATACCCGCACGCCTTAGATTTGTTCAACTTAAGATCCTCCACCGTGTGTATGTCACAGGCCCGAGTCTGGTGCGCATGGGTTACTCTTCTGATGATTTGTGTAAGCGTGGTTGCGGTATGACTGGTACCTTTCTCCACATTTTATGGGAATGCCCAAAGGTGGTCGAGTTTTGGTCCCGTGTGCATGTCGTCAAGGAGAGGGTCACCGGGGTGGGGCTGCTGCCCAAGGCCAGGCGCTGCCTCCTGAATGTCTGGGAGCCCAATGACTACAATACGGCACAGATTAACTGGGCGACCCTTGGTAATATGATCACCAAAAGAGACATTGCACAGCTCTGGGGTTCCCGTAGGCCTCCGACCGTAAGATTGTGGGCAGAGAATGTGGACTGGTGCATGTTTCGCGAGAAGACTGTGTATTTGTCGCGTGGAAGGCCCAAGAAGTGGGGCAGAATCTGATCACAATGGAACACATACCGTGGCAATATATGCACCCCCCCACAAGATTTGTTTCCCGGTGATACCTTGTCCCCCTGATTGACATTCCGACTATTAATTACATTGTATTGCTACTGGTTTCCTCGCTGCCCCCCCCACGAAACACCGTGACTGTGTTATGTATGCTACAATGCTGAAGCGCCAAGTACATGGACCCATGACTGTATTCCCGATTCTCTCTTGCCTTGTGTAACCTGTTATTGTTGCTGTTAATTTTCAATAAAAATTTTATAAAAATAAAAAATAAAAAATAAAAATGCATATCTCCGGTTCCTTACATTCGATTTTTGTCTTTTTGGTGTCTCTTTGTTCACAAAAATATAATATATCTTTATAATTTGGAGTTGGATTGCTTTACTCACTTGTCCCCTAAGTTAAGCCTGTCAGTTACCAAGGGTTGAGCAAGGGTTTGATTTATTGTGACCCTAACTGAACCTATTACTGTGTTTGTGACCTTATTACTAGTGGTAAGTCACTACTTAGCATTACTAATAATCCACTTTCAACAGTTTTGAAGAGCAGCGGACCTGCAATGAAAGGTCCTACATCATCACCAAGTATGCAAAGCCTGAAGTCGAGGATGCCTAGGCAATACTTGGGTTCAGAGGAGCTGTGGAGCTGCTATGTAAGGTCCTGCACTGTTGCTGAGGATTGCATTAACAAAGGCTTGCAGTGCAATGTCCAGCTTCGAGGATGCTTTGTGCAGTGATGGTGATGCATCACTTTCGATAAGCTGTGAGGATGTGGTGCAAGAAACTGCAGCGACATTGAGGCGACCATTGACCAGAGATTTGCGATGTGAGGGCCTGTATCTGGAAAGCTTTGCAAAGGTGGCTGTTCTGAAGCAGTCTGCGAGGTTGATTCAGAGTCCTTGCATCTGGTGAAACCTTGCAGCAGAGTCAGTTCTACTTGGGATTGTTCCGCACAGCAGTGGAGATGCATCAGTTCTGCTATGCCCTCAGATAGGCTGGAGAAGCACCTTTAGGCCTACTTCCAAGGGTCAAGAATTGGCACTTGGCATAGTAGGACTCACAGATGACAGTCTGAGTGCTTTGTTCAAGGTTGTGATACAAAAGGGGATCATGGACGGGGCGTTTGAACAAATCAAACACTCACCCCCAGTCAACTGATCTGGGTTTAATCCATCACCATTCTTTAGTTCACTCAGCCACCCCAGTTCAGACATGGCTATATGCAAATCAGTCTGACCCTGTGCCTTATGGGAACAGTCCAGCCCGAACTGCCAAGCCATGTCTTCCCTGGACCGGAAACAAGCATCCTGGGACGGGTTTTGGATTCATAATCCTCATCAGCCAGGCTATCTTGAATCCAGTGGCCAAGTGAACAAGGGACTCATGTCTGAGTATACCCTGCCACACTTAGGGCGAACAAAGCGATACAAAAGGGGATGATGGATGGGGCGTTTGAACAAATCAAACACTCACCCCCAGTCAACTGATCTGGGTTTAATCCATCACCATTCTTTAGTTCACTCAGCCACCCCAGTTCAGACATGGCTATATGCAAATCAGTCTGACCCTGTGCCTTATGGGAACAGTCCAGCCCGAACTGCCAAGACATGTCTTCCCTGGACCAGAAACAAGCATCCTGGGACCGGTTTCGGATTCATAATCTTCATCAGCCAGGCTATCTTGAATCCAGTGGCCAAGTGAACAAGGGACTCACGTCTTAGTATACCCTGCCACACTTACGGCGAACAAAGCGATACAAAAGGGGATGATGGACGGGGCGTTTGAACAAATCAAACACTCACCCCCAGTCAACTGATCTGGGTTTAATCCATCACCATTCTTTAGTTCACTCAGCCACCCCAGTTGAGACATGGCTATATGCAAATCAGTCTGACCCTGTGCCTTATTGGAACAGTCCAGCCCGAACTGCCAAGCCATGTCTTCCCTGGACCGGAAACAAGCATCCTGGGACCGGTTTCGGATTCATAATCCTCATCAGCCAGGCTATCTTGAATCCAGTGGCCAAGTGAACAAGGGACTCACGTCTGAGTATAGCCTGCCACACTTAGGGCGAACAAAGCGATACAAAAGGGGATGATGGACGGGGCGTATGAACAAATCAAACACTCACCCCCAGTCAACTGATCTGGGTTTAATCCATCACCATTCTTTAGTTCACTCAGCCACCCCAGTTCAGAAATGGCTATATGCAAATCAGTCTGACCCTGTGCCTTATGGGAACAGTCCAGCCCGAACTGCCAAGCCATGTCTTCCCTGGACCGGAAACAAGCATCCTGGGACCGGTTTCGGATTCATAATCCTCATCAGCCAGGCTATCTTGAATCCAGTGGCCAAGTGAACAAGGGACTCACGTCTTAGTATACCCTGCCACACTTAGGGCGAACAAAGCGATACAAAAGGGGATGATGGATGGGGCGTTTGAACAAATCAAACACTCACCCCAGTCAACTGATCTGGGTTTAATCCATCACCATTCTTTAGTTCACTCAGCCACCCCAGTTCAGACATGGCTATATGCAAATCAGTCTGACCCTGTGCCTTATGGGAACAGTCCAGCCCGAACTGCCAAGCCATGTCTTCCCTGGACCGGAAACAAGCATCCTGGGACCGGTTTCGGATTCATAATCCTCATCAGCCAGGCTATCTTGAATCCAGTGGCCAAGTGAACAA
Organism: Lissotriton helveticus; assembly: GCF_964261635.1. Taxonomy (NCBI): domain Eukaryota; kingdom Metazoa; phylum Chordata; class Amphibia; order Caudata; family Salamandridae; genus Lissotriton; species Lissotriton helveticus. Next base: position 770,292,408 of record NC_136068.1, read on the forward strand.
GGGACTCACGTCTGAGTATACCCTGCCACACTTAGGGCGAACAAAGCGATACAAAAGGGGATGATGGACGGGGCGTTTGAACAAATTAAACACTCACCCCCAGTCAACTGATCTGGGTTTAATCCATCATCATTCTTTAGTTCACTCAGCCACCCCAGTTGAGACATGGCTATATGCAAATCAGTCTGACCCTGTGCCTTATGGGAACAGTGCAGCCCTGGGTCACTTTGCCACTGGAGTCAAGCAAGCCCGGCTGAAGACGGCTGTAATGCCAGAAACCGGTCCTGGGAAGCTTGATTCCGGTCCAGGGAAGACATGGCTTGGCAGTTCGGGCTGGACTGTTCCCAGAAGTAAGCAGGAGTAAGCTAAAGAACGGTGATGGATTAAACCCAGATCAGTTGACTGGGGGTGAGTGTTTGTATTGTCAACGCTCCGTCCATCATCACCTTTGGTTTTTCTTTGTTCGCCCTAAGTTGGCAGGGTATGCTCAGACGTGAGTCCCTTGCTCATTTTGCCACTGGAGTCAAGCAAGCCCGGCTGAAGACGGCTGTAATGCCAGAAACCGGTCCTGGGAAGCTTGATTCCGGTCCAGGGAAGACATGGCTTGGCAGTTCGGGCTGGACTGTTCCCAGAAGGCACAGGGTCAGACTGATTTGCATATAGCCATGTCTGAACTGGGGTGGCGGAGTGAGCTAAAGAACGGTGATGGATTAAACCCAGATCAGTTGACTGGGGGTGAGTGTTTGTATTGTTAACGCTCCGTCCATCAACACCTTTGGTTTTTCGTTGTTCACCCTAAGTTGGCAGGGTATGCTGAGACGTGAGTCCCTTGCTCACTTTGCCACTGGAGTCAAGCAAGCCCGGCTGAAGACGGCTGTAATGCCAGAAACCGGTCCTGGGAAGCTTGATTCCGGTCCAGGGAAGACATGGCTTGGCAGTTCGGGCTGGACTGTTCCCAGAAGGCACAGGGTCAGACTTATTTGCATATAGCCATGTCTGAACTGGGGTGGCGGAGTGAGCTAAAGAACGGTGATGGATTAAACCCAGATCAGTTGACTGGGGGTGAGTGTTTGTATTGTCAACGCTCCGTCCATCATCACCTTTGGTTTTTCTTTGTTTGCCCTAAGTTGGCAGGGTATGCTCAGACGTGAGTCCCTTGCTCACTTTGCCACTGGAGTCAAGCAAGCCCGGCTGAAGACGGCTGTAATGCCAGAAACCGGTCCTGGGAAGCTTGATTCCGGTCCAGGGAAGACATGGCTTGGCAGTTCGGGCTGGACTGGTCCCAGAAGGCACAGGGTCAGACTGATTTGCATATAGCCATGTCTGAACTGGGGTGGCGGAGTGAGCTAAAGAACGGTGATGGATTAAACCCAGATCAGTTGACTGGGGGTGAGTGTTTGTATTGTCAACGCTCCGTCCATCATCACCTTTGGTTTTTCTTTGTTCAAGGTTGTGGGCATTTTCTGTCCCAGAGGCTCTAGTCAGGAGGCCAGCCAACTAGCTCTCACTTTGGAGTCCTGTGTTCAACAGATGCAGGTCTATTCTCTCTTACCCAGGCAAGAGGGCAGCAGGCAGCAGGTCAGCACAGCAGGCCACCAGTGCTTCAGAGAAGCAGCCCACCAGAGTGGCAGTCCTCTTCTTGGCAGAGTATCAACAGGTCCAGAAGTGTACTGAAGAGTTGGTGTCTGGGCTCCAATATGTATACCAGGGCCTCCCTTTGAAATGGTGGAAGCTTCTAGAAGTTTCCCTTGTAAGTCCACAGGTAGCCAGCCTTCTCTATACTGGCTCCAGACTAACTACAGGGGGTACACTGCCCTTTGTGTGGAGGCAGGTCACAGCCTATTCAAATGTAAATAGGACTGTGCCCAGCTCTGCCCTCCCGTCCCGCCAGTAATGGCTCATCCAGGCACACCTATTCTCTTTACTAGTGTGTGGCTGTCTAGAAGGAATACACAAAGCCCAATTACCAGCTACACCCAGCCATTTGAACGAGAGTAAATGCACTAAAAGTCAGTTAAATGAAAACTTTTTAAAAGTGAATTTTCAAAAATGTAATTTAAAATTAGACTTTACCATAAGTGAGGCTTTTTCATTACAGTTCCAGACACCAAACATGAACTGAACAAACCTTTTCTTATTTGAAATTACAGCTCATTAAACGTAATAAATGAATTCCAATGTAATCCTATGGGAGACGTAGGCCTTGCAGTAGTGAAAAACAAATGTAAAAGTTTTTCACTATTAGGACATGTAAAACCTAAAATTACATGTTTGACAATTTAAATACATTGCACCCTGCCCTGTGAGCTGTTTAGGACTTCCCTAGGAGTGACATGGATTAAAAAGAAATGTTTGGGTCTGGCAAAACGTTTAATTTATCAGTTTGATATGGGAGTTTAAAAACTGCACACACAGGCTGCAATGGGTGACCTGAGGCATGTTTAAAGTGCTACTTAATCAGTGCTCAATCATTGCTGCAAGCCCACTAGTATGCTTCAATCTACAGGCCTTGAGTACAGACAGTGCCATTTTACTGGGGACTTACAAGTAAATTAAGTAAGCCAATTGGATAGAAGCCAATTCTACCATGTTTAGGGAGAGAGCACAAGCACTTTAGTACTGGCTAGCAGTGGTAAAATGTGCAGAGTCCTAAAGCCAGCAAAAACAAAATCAGCAAAACAGGAGAGTTGAAGGCAAAATATTACTGGGGAAAACTGTTCCAAGGATGCCATGTCTAACAGTAACATCAGTAGTTTGTGTGAGTTGGAGGTATGGTTAGGGTAGGTCAGATAAAGTTAAAGTAACAGTCACGGCCGGCATGACTCACGGGTGGGGGGCGGGAGGGTCGCACGGGCCGGAGTGCCTCATGGGGGGGTATTTTAATTAAAACATAATGTTCTTACCGTAGCCAGCCTGATACGGTCCCGTGTCGTCTCTGCTTCTCTGCTCCTCTCAGGAAGCAGGCAGCCTCCCTCCCCTCCCCTAAGCCAATGACAATGCTGCAATGGCAGCATTGTGATTGGTGGGGACGGTGTCCAACCAGGCGCCTATGGGGAGGCCATTTTCTCCATATAGGCTGCATCCAGCCTACATAGAGGTAATGGCAGAGTGCGCATGCCTGGTTTTGTTGGCCACAGAGGGCCGACCAAACAGAGAGGGCCCGCAACATTGGGCAAGCCACTCCTCCCCTACCCTATTGCAGGAACGCCCACCCGCCCGCCCCCAACCAAACCCTTCTGCTTTCTTGCAGTGCGAGAAGAAGTAACATTATGTGGTATGTATACCACGTTATGCTACTGCTTATCACACTGCGAGAAACAGTGGGGCGTCGCTCCTCAGCCCACATGGAGGAACCGCCCCTGTAAAGTAGTCCGATTAGTTTGCTTAAGAAAATAATTAAAGATAGTTTATTCTGTGGGTTAGGGCCTGGTTTGTTGCATAGTGAGTTTTACATTTATTGTGTTCTGGAAATACTATATTACTTATGTTTTGTAGGATGTATTTATAAAATTATATATATATTGTGTTTTGAATTTGGGAATTGTTTTCCAGGTGGGATTGCATGTTTATCTGCAGTCATAACTTCAGCTATTTAAAAATGATTTTTTTTTATGCTTGAGGTTACATTGTTTTAAAATTTACAAAGAAAATGCTTCAGATTTTTTAATATCCAATGTTTTACATTCATTTTCTTTGTTTCTTTTGTATTCTTGAAGTGTTTATTCATTAAAATGTATTTTTCATATTTTTGAAGGGATACAAAAGATGTTGATGAAGGTATTTTTGGGATAATGCGCTATATTATTCTATTTTTGGTAGGGATATTTTAACTTTGGATTTCTATTTGTAAACATGGATTTTTATTTTGTAATCTTCAGCCACTAAATTGAAAGTCTATTATTGTGTATTAAAAATGAAATCTTAGTTGAGATTCACTTAAATTATAAAATTAAGCTGTATAAGGGATTTTCTTCTATGTTGCGATATTATAATATATTGCTGTGAGAAGCGCCTAGTTTTGTGTGGTCACCCCTATTTTTTGTTGACTGATGCTCTTGGTTTTTTAAACACTATACACTGGGACACTGCTGCCCAATCCATTATGTACTTTAACCAATAAACACATGACAGAATGGGCTAACTTTTACTTTGCATATTTAACTTTCCAGTAAAGCCATATTGTATGGAGGCGGAAAGTGTGCAAAAGGCATGGAACGTTAAATGTCACCTGTGGTCTGTAGTACATATTGGACCATCTACTAGGCTGCATAGAGAAGCGCCACCTGTGTAGGGGACGTCCCCCTGAGAACAGCTGGAGCACAGTTCGTTGGTGGTTGGTATTGTATTGTTCATATCAATCCATTTCCCCTGACAAAGAGCTTGGATAGCCCGAAATGCATTGGGACTCTTAAATACATACCCTGATTAATTTGTGATTGATATCACGTTTATATGCCATGGATTAATATGAACAATACAATATTAACCACCAACGAACATTAAAACTTAATGCATACACCATTTTGATGCAATTTATTTTGATTAAGAATTGAGTTTATTACTTTTCTACCCACATTTCTGTGGGTTTCAGCTGTGCTCAGGAGGACGTCCCCTACACAGGTGATGATTCTCTATGCATCAACTACACACCCCTTGACCAGAAGGTGATACCCCAGAAGCACGCAACAAATTTACAATTTATCATACCTTTGGTGTGCGTAGTCCAACCCTGACCCATCTACTAGGCTGACAAGGAAACATGATTTCAGGCCTACATGTGTGGCCGGACTTCTGAATCTTTAGAACCTGCAGATGAACGAGACAAAACAAGCATTTTTATTTTTATTTATTTTATTTATAAAGTTTCATATAGCGCAAACTTGACCCTTGAAGGGTATCAGAATGCTTTACAGATATTCCAGCAAGTAGAAAAGAAGACAACCAAGAAACATAAATGCAAGTAGAAAAGAAGACAACCAAGAAACATAAGTGCTGGCAGCACCCATTGCAAACCAGGAGAAGGAGTGAGTTAGACACCACAATCTAGCAGTGAGTAAAAACCCTGGTTGGCGAACTGTGTCAGATCAGTATCCAGATAAATAAGTAGGTGGGTGCAGGGTAGAGTTTTGTTCAATAAAAACAGTTTGACTTATTTTTTGAAGGGTTTAATTGAAGGGTTCATTCTGACTTCAGGGAGCAAGGAGTTGCAGTTTCTAGGTGCCAATCCAGAGAAAGTTTGCTTATAGGTTTCTTTTTCCACATTTTTTGAGGTTTTAACAGTAAGGTGCTGGTGCTTCTCAAGTATCTGCCACCGCCAGACAATTTCAGTTTATCAGCTAGGTACTTCAGTGTGTTGAGGTGAAGGGCTTTATGTGTTATGCAAGCAATTTTCATCTGTATCCTTGCCTCATAACGGAGCCAGTTTAGTGCCTTCAGATCCTTTTGACAAAAAAGAACTCTACTTTTGTATATTCAACAAATTATGCCTAAGTAAGTCATGTAGTCTGCAAGGTTGGGAGCCTGGTGTTTAACATTAGAACCTTAGAGCATACAATCATTTTTTGTTGGCTTGTTCCTGTGGTTACTAACCTCCGAAAGCTATTTTCACTGTGATACTATGAGAAAAAATAAAGTGCAATTATAATATGATTTTGCTATCTTTAGTTTGGGATACGCTACATAAATGATTAAATGGCTGCTTTAAAGTCTACTAATAATCTAATTCAGTGGTAAAGGGGGATGCTTTGCATTTTGATGTATTTCCAGGTCTACCAGTGATGGTAGATCAGGAATGCACCAAAATCCATGGGTGTTGCATGGAAACACCCACGCACCACCCATGGAACGCCTCCTTGAGGCAGAGTAATGCAACACAGGGTTTTACGCTGGGTTGCGTTACTCCAGAATTATCCAGCCACTTGGCCTTGCAAGATGGCGTTGCGTGGCTAGTTAAATATAACTTAGTAGTTGCATCTCCCTTGTGCCTCCTTAAGTGGTGCACGGGCGGCCTAAGTACTTGATAAATACGCCCGAATTTCTTACACAATCTCGTTGGTAATGAAAATGACAGCCAAAATATTAATGAATCACATATCCCAAAGTGATGTCAGACCTCCTAGTGACTGTGAATGGGAATCTTTACTTCTGCATTGTAGAAAGATCAATTGACAATACTAAAGCAACAGGGGTAAAGGGCAAAAAGTGACTACACTTTATCCAATATTTTATGGTCTAGTCGTTTTCTGGGTGCCAAGAACCTGAAGTCACATACCCCTAGACTTCCAAGTGCAATGCCCAATATGATTTTGCAATAAAACACAATGGTTCAGCACTCCCACACAATACACAATAACGATGATAGTCAAAAACAATAATACAAAAGAATCAGTTCAGTAGGACTTATAGTTTTCTTTTTTTTCCTTTTATTCAAAATCTTCATACAAAGTGTAGCCAACGCGTTTCGTCCAGAGGACTTCTTCAGGGCTACAACAAACAAATATACAAAAATACACATATTATACAAAACTATTTACAATAAAAACCCAGTTCATGATACATCATGATTACAAATACATGGTATGCATACCACTTGATTCATAAACATGATTAGCCTACTGAAAGGATTTACAATGTGACATCTATTTATAGCGAAAATGTAATGAGGAAAGCGATCTAGGATAAGCAAAAGAGTTGGTACACTCAAAGAATATATCGGATTTATGACATTTTATGCCTAATCAGTGTTATTGTACATTCATCCATTTATATTTCTGGTTTTGAAGGAAGATTTAAACTGAAGAAAGGGAGAATCATTATACTTCTATATGTTGACTTAGTCTAAACTTAGTCTAAACTAGAGATAGGTTTAATCAATCCGAGGCCTTATCTTACCGAAAGATATGGAGATTATGTCAGAAGTTTTTCAAGAATTTTAATATTCGAAGCTTCCAGTATACGTAGCAATGGTAGCCTATTATGAGAAGAAGTATAGCATTTATTTAATTTTGATTCACACAGTTATTGATGTGCCGCTGTTCAGTTATATGCAAATGCACTACATACTTTATTCTAAGTAGAACAAGTCAATTCTTCATATTAGGTATTCATCTTTGTAGACAGTCAGAATGGTGCCAATATTCACAACCAATTCCTATGGTGTCTGTAATCACCTTAATTAAAAAGTCAAAATAATAAGCGTATTAGATCCCATATTTATATGTGACACAGATCGAAGATAACTATATATTATACAAACAGAGCCCATTTCCCATGGATCTTAAAGTTAATGAGAAGTAGGCCATGGTATTTCCCAGTGTTTACGTTGGATGCTTAGAGCCATATTATTCACATAGCTTAATTGCAAATAACAGGACCAGTATAAGATGGTTAAATATAGTGCTTCGTCTGCAAACACCAAATGGTTTACAGAAATAGGAATGACCTCCGTAGTGTATATAAAGACATTCTGCTATTGGAGGTACTCATTCTTGCACCCAAAAGTGCCCCAAAATAATGTTAAACTCAAATCCATACTAATATTATAAAGCGAGAGCCCAAACCTTTGAGGCGGGTAATCTCAGTAACCACAGCACCAATCACAACACCCACTACAGCGTTGGAAAGGGCAGTTGCAGCAGAAGGACATAGGCTATGCAGATGGATAAAAAAAGTATAAAAAAAGCAAAAAATCCATACTATACTATCCATCCATACTAATATTATAAAGAGAGAGCCCAAACATTTGAGGCGGGTAATCTCAGTAACCACAGCACCAATCACAACACCCAATACAGCGTTGGAAAGGGCCGTTGCAGCGGAAGGACATAGGCTATGCAGACGGATAAAAAAATGTATAAAAATTTTTACAAAAAATCCATACTGTACTATCCATACTAATATTATAAAGAGAGAGCCCAAACCTTTGAGGCGGGTAATCTCAGTAACCACAGCACCAATCACAACACCCAATACAGCGTTTAAAAGAGCAGTTGCAGCAGAAGGACATAGGCTATGCAGACGGATAAAAAAAAATATTAAAAACATGCAAAAAACTACATCATCCAGAAGGCCGAGGGCCAAAATAACATCAAACAGGAAATGATGTAATAATGTGACTCACTATATTGAGACTGAGAGCCTGGAGCCAAATTGATCGTGAACAAGGGATATGCTATCCCGAAACACGTAGATCTGTTCCTGCCTGCTTGAGAAACTCCATGCTGTGAGGATTAAATAAAAAAGCACATAAGTGAAGACAAACGCGTGTTCGTCCCGTTTTTCTCCCAGCTGGGGGAATTGGTTGTGGAATTAAATGCGGCGTGGTTCTGCTGCGGGGATAAACGAACCGGCGAGCGAGTGCTGCAAATTCTGGCGAAAAGAAACGGAGGGGTATCAAAAAAATAAAAAAATATATATATATACATACTAATATTATAAAGGGAGTGTCAAAAGCCTTGAGGCAGGTAATCTCAGTAACCACAGCACCAATCACAACACCCAATACAGCGTTGGAAAGGGCAGTTGCAGCAGAAGGACATAGGCTATGCAGACGGCCACCATATACATTTAAAAGGTAAAATAACCGTGCCAGCAAAGTAGTCCCTTGTGGGCGTGTCTCCATTCTGCTGTGGGCGTGTGCTGGGGCGTGACAAATGCTGGGGGCGTGTGGTACGTGCCGCCCTTCATGCCATGTGAGTCGTAATTGCACCGCATCAAGTGGCACGCTGGGGGCGTGACACGCTGGTGCCGTGACAAACGCTGTGGGCGTGTGTCCGCGATGTGGGCGTGTGTCCACCCTTCATGCCATGTGAAGCGCCAATTGCGCCGCATTAAGGGGCACGCTGGGGGCGTGACAAACGCTGGGGGCGTGTGCTACATTCCGCACTTCATGCCATCTGGGTCGTACATTAATCAGATCGTCTGCTGTGGCCGTGTGCTGGGGGTGTCACAAAGGCATTCACCTCGAAGCGTGGTAAGTAACCATTCGCAAGACTTCCTTGGGGGACTGCCCGTTGTCTCACACATACTGGGGGTGCTGAATGCAGTGTGTGCCTTGGCCTGGGTGTGTCTGAAAGGGCCGAACGCAGTGTGTGGCTTGGCCTGGGTGAGTCTAAAAAGCACTCAGGGCCAAAGAGCGTCGGTGTGGGTCATAAAAAAATAAGAACAGCGGGAAACAATCATTCAAGACTCACACAATTCTAATTGTTAGACGGTCGCCGCTAGCCCTCCATCGGGGGCACACGCGCCTGAGCGTGTCTGCAGGGACAATTACTGCAGCCTCTCATGCGCGCTGTAACTGAACTATCACATTAAACCAAATTACACGCGCCTGCTAACATCAGCCAGGGCTGTAGCCGGGGTCAGGCGGCGGATCACTACACTAATTACATGCGCCTGCTAACATGAACCAGGGCTGCAGCTGGGCCTCAAGCGGGGGGACACGCGCCTGCTAACATCAACCAGGGATGCAGCTGGGCCCCAAGCGGGGGAACACGCAAATGACCGTATCTGAAAACACACATTACACACATTCTATTTCATACCCGGACAACGTCGGGACAGGCTGCTAGTTAATAATAAAGACAAGCTAGGAACCAGCGCAGATCGACTCTATAACCTACCTTTGGATTTGTCCCATGAATAATGTAAGCGCGAACTGCAGTATTACCAAATGTAGTTTGTATTTTATATTCAACCCACATATAATATACATGGGAACTGCATATGTTCCACACAAACAGTCTTTAATGTTACATCAAGACGAGACGTCATGTGTATTGCATAGTGTCAAGGAGGTTCCCCAACCCTTATTTCAATAACAGAGTAAAACTTAAATAAAAAAGTGAAGGTGGCAACCAGGCTAATAATAATTATACAGCCCCCCCAATCCTTACTTACTTGATTATTCGTGGCTTTTTAATTAAGATGATTACAGACACCATAGGAATTGGTTGCGAATATTGGTACCATTCTGACTGTCTACAAAGATGAATACCTAATTTGAAGAATTGACTTGTTCTATTTAGAATAAGGTATGTAGTGCATTTGCATATAACTGAACAGCTGCACATCAATAACTGAATGAATCAAAATTAAATAAATGCTATACTTCTTCTCATAATAGGCTACCATTGCTACGTATACTGGAAGCTTCGAATATTAAAATTCTTGAAAAACTTCTGACATAATCTCCATATCTTTCGGTAAGATAAGGCCTTGGATTGATTAAACCTATCTCTAGTGCAGACTAAGTTTAGACTAAGTCAACATATAGAATTATAATGATTCTCCCTTTCTTCAGTTTAAATCTTCCTTCAAAACCAGAAATATAAATGGATGAATGTACAATAACACTGATTAGGCATAAAATGTCATAAATCCGATATATTTTTTGAGTGTACCAACTCTTTTGCTTATCCTAGATCTCTTTCCTCATTACCTTTTTGCTATAAATAGATGTCAAATTTCAAAATCCTTTCAGTAGGCTAATCATGTTTATGAATCAAGTGGTATGCATACCATGTATTTGTAATTATGATGTATCATGAACTGGGTTTTTATTGTAAATAGTTTTGTATAATATGTGTATTTTTGTATATTTGTTTGTTGTAGCACTGGAGAAGTCCTCTGGACGAAACGCGTTGGCTACTCTTTGTATGAAGATTTTGAATAAAAGGAAAAAAAAGAAAACTATAAGTCCTACTGAACTGATTCTTTTGTATTATTGTTTTTGACTATCATCGTTATTGTGTATTGTGTGGGAGTGCTGAACCATTGTGTTTTATTGCAATTGTAGAAAGGTCACTTTGATTTACAACTAACCTCCAACCAACAAAATATTAGTCTGAATGTTTACTGGCTTCCTTTTTCAAGGTGCATGCTAAGAATAAAAGTACAAACTAGTTTGTGCCCTTATAAAGCATTGGCAAAGGACATTTGCAATAATATCACAAATCTTTAGTAGAAATACAGCACATGGTATCCATGGAATTAACACAAATATAGCTGTAATTGGAGGGCTTGCAAAATAAGACTGTTCTACATTTAAAGCTAGAAAATTAGCACCAGATTATGCTGGCCCTAACGTGACATGGCTTTTGAGCGCTGTGATGGTATATTACCGCGCTTCTAATAAAAATATGCCAATTTCAGAGGCAAACAGTTGTGTTAAATGTGTACTTTATTTTGAAAACTGGAAAAAATGTAATACACTTGAAGACTGGCAAAAAAGACTCAGCTCCCAATAACACTGACATTGGGCTTAAAAAAGTTTTAATGATAAATGAAGGCATTCCATTTCACTTTGCGACTATTCTCATTTGGGAATATTGTTGTAAAATCACACTGGTTTGTTCATCCTCTGATGTTCAATACTGTAATTGTTCACTGGTTGTTGTTCTGGTTTGGCTATGTGATGTGCGCAGTACTAGCCTAAACCTCTTTTGTGTACTTTCCTTGATGCTTACAGCTGAAATTCAACTCATTGTGTTGCTTTTGGAAATTAATTCAGTAGAAACGTTGTTTTCTCAGTTAAAAAGTATTTGTGGAGGAGCCAAGATGGCGATCGGGATGGCTGCATAACTGCTTGGATCCGTGTGCCCTCCCGCCCCGCACATATATCCTGTCGATAAACCTGAGCAGTCATTGCTAATTTAAGTAGGTGAAGGAAAGCGCTCACTTACCCTCTGCTTTTGAGGCTCCTCCGCGCAGTAGACCCGAAGAACTGTCCCCGTTTCTTTGGCGGCCTTCGAGGTGCTGAGACCGGGATCTCAAGTGAGGGGAGTGTCCGGCCGCGATTGCAGCCCCAGCGGCCTCTGGTTGCGAAGGGAAGCCGGTCGGAGAGAACCTGAAATCTGCGAGCCGGGAGAGAAGATACCAACCCACTCCCAGTAGTGGGTTGCCCTGCGAGAGGTGTGAAATAGCTGGGACGGAGAGAGTCTACGATGCCCAGTTCCCCTTCGATGTGATACCCGGTTATGCTAACAGCCCTCCCCGGGAACCGGTGGGTGACTCCCGGGCAGCGGGGAGCTTGTTTAGTCTTTTGGTGACTCTCCTTTCTGCTGCCTGCCCCGACTATTGAGATCCCGCTGTGGAACCTGCCGACTCCGGGGGTCGAGCCCGGTCCTGGGGTGCGGTGGAGGGGAAAGAGAACGTGACGGCTGAAATGGCGGATGACACTTTCCCGTGCTCCCCTCGCCCGGGCAGAGAAACGGATGCACGAGAGAATCCCGGGGTCTGGCTATGCGAGAAACTGCCCACGCCCAAACATATACTGGCTGCATTAACAACCCTGCGGACAGCCCTGATCCGGGAGGCCCGAGATTTGGGACAAAGGATGGCCGCCATTGTTGTCCCGCCATCTTGTGTCGGCACGGATCCCTCTCAGGGAGGCGCCGATGTGTCTGCCTTTGCTTCATCCACGTATTCCCCAGATGAGTCTACATTTTTAGAGACGTGGATTTATTTGGTTCATGAGCTTCCTGTGGATGCACCTGTGGCGCATGTGCTCGTCTCACCGGGGCCTTTCTCTGATCGGCAAGTGGAGGAACAGCATCGATACACGGCTTGGGCGGCCCTGTCGGCGTTTTGGCGCTTCCCGCATTGTGTGTTTCCCTTTCCGTGTCTGGCGGGACTGTGTTCGGACTCGAGACTGTTGGCGGTGTTGACATTGTTCCAATCGGACTTCCGCCATGCACCATCGGCGAGGTTTCGGTGGCTGGGGTCCTGTGGAGCGGCGACGCTGCCTGGCCCTCCCGGTGTATTCGGACCCTTTGTGCTACTTTGTATCCCGTTTGAAGGATGGTTCAATATTGGTACTATTGACATACGAGGCCAGGGGTGAATTTGTTTTTAACATGGAGGGACTCGTGGCTGGCTGATGATGATTTGAGGGGCGTTTAGCGGGAATGTTATTGTTTGCGTTATACATGATTGCTGCTATCTGTACTTCCTTTACCATTACTGTTTACACGACTTTTGCACGCGGAGGTGGGAGGGGCCGGATAACCAAATTGAGGGCCCTTCTCCTGTATTTTTTCTCTTCTTCTTCTCTTTTTCTTTTCTGTATTTCGGGGCTCTTCTATAGGGCGACAGGCACGCTGCTGGGGGGGTAGGCCGTAGCCTTTTGCAGGGGTGCAGGGTTGGGGGTTGGGGGATGGGCTTGTTATTTTGTTCTCTCTTTGTTTCTATGGCCCTTTGCCCTTTTCCTTTTTCGATGTCGTCGTCTTCCATGTCTCCCATATTGTGTTTCGCCTTGAGGGGTGGGGCTAGTTCGCCATGATTGCTTCGTGTTTATTGCGTCTATCCTGACTCATATACCCCCTCCCCTGTCTTTTTCATATATGTACATCACTGGCGTAAAACCTTTTGCTTTTCGTTAGCTGTCTCAGGGGTGTGTGTGATTCTGCGACATTGATTTTATTGTATTTTTTGTTATTATAAAATGAACCGTCTCAGATCCTTATTCTCGCATGGTACCTTAATTATACGATATATCCTGGATGCTACTCAGCTTTGCGCTCCGGACCGCTGTATTTTTATACGATGTTATTTTTAATCAATTTGAATAGCGGCCGGCCGAACTGGTTGTAGGCCCATGTTTGTATCCCCGTATTATAACAATAAAGGTTCTTAAAAAAAAAAAAAGTATTTGTGTGTTCCAATGCTATTTATCATCTGTGCGGGTTGGTATTTAAATGTTAATGATTGAACAGTTCCTTACAATGCCTGCTTTATCTCTCAATAGAATCCCAAATGATATGTCACTGAAAGAAATGATTACTGATTCTGTGATATGCAAATTACACTTCTGATGCTAAGATAAGTCATGGGCACGTCTTCAGTAGTGTTCAAGTACAAATGTTTGTTGGCTTATTCTCTAGAACTCTGTTGCATCATGCATTCTGACAGGACAGGGCAATGACATCCTAGCACAGGTACATGAGTCAGAAAATGGTTTGTTGCCCTGCACCCCCTTCCTGCGTAATATATTGCTTAACCCCTTAACTGCTGTGACCTTTCCCCCCACTGCATAGCCCTGTTTTGGCTACATGGGGTAGTTTGTGCTTAGGGCTCCATACCATTTTTTCCACATTAGGTATCCAAGCCAAATTTGGGTCCTTTTTTCCCAAAATCCTGTGAATTCTAAATGTACCCAGGGTGTATGGATTCCCTTAGAGGCGACTGAGAAAATGTGTAAAATATAGCTCCATTTTGATTTTCTTTTTTTTAAATAGTAAAAAACTGCTCTGGAATTTTTTTTATGGTTTTTCCCTAAAAATGGCATCAACACATGGTTTGCTGTGCTAAAGTCACCATCTTTCAAGCTTTCAGGAACATGCAAAGCTGAATAAAAAAAACAGATTTGTTTTACCACAGTTTTGTCAATTTTCAAAGTGGTAGCCCAGTATTCCGATTTTTTGTGCTTTCAACCTACTTCCAGTTTATGGTGGAGCCAAAGTGAAACCCATGAGTGATCCAGGAAAGTTATGGATTTTTGAAAAGTACCCACAATTCCACATTCAGCATATGTGTAGATCCCTGAAGGTTTTCCCAAAGAAACTAACTGTTGAAATAAAGATATATTACAAATTAGGAGGAAAAAAACTGACATTTGTGACTACGTTTTCATATGTAATTTTTTGTCACGATGGCCGATTTACAAAAGCAATATACCATTATGTCCGCTAGGCCCTTCTGGCTGTGGAGTTAAACATGGTTACATATGGTTGTAGTTTCTCCAAGAACACAAGGTACTCAGAGCCAACAACTGAGCAGTAACTTACAATGGTTTTTCATTGAGTATAGGCCAAGTCACATGGTGAAATGTGTAGAGTGAAAAATGGGTCTTGAGGAAACCTATGTATTTCAGGAAATTGGCACAATATATGGAGGTTGGGAGAAGTGGTCATTTGTATATCCCTGAATTTGTATGCACCTGTAGTAGCATATGATTTAGAGCATGGGTACTCGAAAACATTTACCCAGGAGCCAAAGGTTTCATCTGTGATTCAACAGAGGGCCGCACTGATGCCAAAGGGTGGTGAAAGGGTGTCAGGGGTGTGGGGGTGTAAGGTTGATGCAGGGGAAGTGCTGCATGTACATCTAGTAGCTGAATTGAATTGCACAATGTGGACTGAGAAAACCTGGGATGAATCCTGGCTTCGCCCACGTGACCAAATTGTGTGATTCTAGGTAAATTGTTTTGTTTCCCTTTCCCTCCTTTTTCATCATTTTCACATGTAAGAGGACCTCAAAACACATGACTTTACGATGTTCACTGCATAAAACCTTTTCCTGTGTTTGATTTATTAAACTATAGTGATGTTTATGTGTAATAGGTTGCACATAACAACTGACTTGCCTCTTAGTTCACTGTGGGCATTGCTTTCAGGGTGGGCGAGAAGCATGAATATTTCACTTTAAAAAACAACAACTCTTCAATGCATTGATATTAAGCCTGGGCGTAGTTTGCAAAGTAGCGTTACGCGTAGCTACGCAAAGTGCACTTCGCACTATACGAGATATGCGTAGCGCTACGTGAACTGCATAGTGCGCTGTTCGCGATGATTGCACAGTGCCGGATGCCTGTCCGCACTGTGCAATCATTGAAAACTGCATCTTGCATAGTGCGAGCTGTCGTTTTCTACCAATCAAGTAGATTTCTACTCGAGTGGCAGCTTTCTCAATGCGGACCTTCAGTTTCTCATCGTGAGCGGTCGCGAGCATAAGCGACCACTCGCAATGAAAAACCTGACCTCCCCGCGTTGAGAAGCTCGCCGGGAGGTTTATTTTCCACTCTCGCGATCTTGCAAGGGGACTAACATTGACCTCAATTTGATCCATTCCTGTCACAGACATTAGTAGCTCTCCATTGTCTGAGCCCACAGTTAAGCACAAGAAAGGGGGCACAAGAGTGCAGGCTTTTTGTGAAAAAGCAGTAGATACTCAAGGAGGCAAATTGATATCTTCCTTATTGGAATCTGCTCTTTTGGAACAATTCCATGGCATGCTGGGAAAACTGCTAAGGAAGTGACTGGAACCTATATTTGTTAAGCTAGCCCATTTTGAGGATGCTTTAAACAAATTGGTAGGCGCCATGGTCGCAAAGTCCCCCAACATATTTTCTCAGGCTAATAAAGAGTCCGCTGGTGTGAAACCCTGGTCTATGAGGTTGGGTAGTACCACTATTGACACATTATCTGGTACAGACCCGCCTGCTGTTCTTGGTTCAGCCCAAGCTAAATTAGGCACCTTGCGAGCTAACCATCATAATCAAAGTGCTTGTGACTCTGGACGGCTGCCAACCGTCATCTTAACCCCATCCACACTCCCGAGCATTGCCTGTACATGCATACGTTAGCCAACATTCTGCCAGCTGAAGACGAAGGTTATTCATTTGTTTTCAAAGTTTTTGGATTTTCACTCTGTCAATTCCAATCAAATATTTTTGGGGAGACAGGTTGCATGGGTCAAGCATGGTTTAAGGACACTATCATAATTAATTTGAAGATTCCAAATTCAATTTGGCAATTTAGTCAATCATTCCTGCAACTTCAATGTCAGCCTTAGAGGTATGAAGGTTCTAACACTGAGGGCATATTTAAAAGAGAATGGCGGAGTGTGGCGTTAAGCGATAATTGCTAACGCCCTGCTCTGCCATTCTGAAAACACATATTTACGATGATGCAGTGCTCCCTTGCATTTTCCCTAGTGCATGCGCTAAATTCAGCTGCCTAGTGCCAACGGAGGCACCCTTGCACCATAATGCAAGGGAGCCTGCATTGAGGAAATGATTATTTATGTGCAAAAAGATGTCCCTTCCTGAAACTAAACAATCACTAATGGTGATTTGTAACTCCTATGTGTACTGCATTGTGCAGCACACATAGAAGTTGCAAATCATAATTCTTTTAAGTAATTGTTTATTTGCATGAAGGGACACCATCATGCACATAAACAATTATTCATGGTGATTTGCTGTTTCTGTGTGTGCTGCACAATGAAGCAAACATGGAAACAGCAAAAAAATGAATAATATCTCATCACTTTGCCATGTTACAACCAGGTTTATTTTGGTCTTAATTTTGGTGCTGCCCCATATTTACACCACCCTTGTATAGGGGGCAGCGTCAAAAAGCAATGGGTGTTTTGCCGTGGAACGCCTACCCCAGCACCCATTGTCTGCCCATTTCACTCTAAGTGCTATGTGAAAGGGGGCCTTATTCACAAGGCGGCATTAAGTTAAGCCAAGTTAAGCGGCTTAACCCTGCCTTGTAAATAAGGCAAAAGGTTTACCACCACAGGATTGTCATAAAAAGTGACGTTCACATGGCGATAAACTCTTGCAAATATGTCCTTGGGTTTTTATAAAAAAAACATTGCTATCCTTCCCCATTCACGTCCAATTGTTGTGCAGCCTTCTGATACAAGCCTGACCAGCCTGATTGTGCTTCTTAATGTTTTTTTGTGTTACAATATGCTACTGATTTAGACTGACAATGGGGACTAACTACTTCTTTATCTTTGATCAACTCAAGTACAGTGAACCCGAGAAATGTTTTTTTTTTGTCCTCATTTAAGTATAATATGCTCAATAATTCAAGATTTGGTGTCTCTAACGCTTACAAGTGTATAAAGGATACATTTTTTGAATTACCGTTCTGGTTACACCCCCCCCCCGGGGAGAAAGGATACTTTGTATCTCCAAGACCGCACCTTCGTCCACTTGTCGAGGTTGCCACCTTAATCCCGATTTTTTTGCGGCCAGTATGACCCCCTACCTCGGAGAGTGACCAATCAGACCCGTCCCATGGACAGTTGTCTGTTGCATATTATTTAATCATAGGACTTGGAAATCATGTGTATAAAAACAGAGCATACTAAACATTGGAAAGAAAAGAAAAAAGAAAAAAGAAAAGGGGAGTGGAAGAAGGGAAGAGGAGATAGAGTTAAAGAAAACAGGGTCCATTTCCCATTATTCATTCAAGTGCAACTATGTGTGTAACGTCGCTGTCTCGGCCCAGGCCTCCCAAATATCCCAGAATTTAGTCTTTTTCGAGCAATTACTAGCTTGATCCAACATGGCTATCATCTGTATGGATCGAATCCATTCTCCTTCCGTAGGGGAGCATGGTAATATCCATTTAATACAAAGCTCTCTATGCGCTAATAAGATCAAGATAAATAATAATACTCTTTATTGTTTTTAAACCCATAGTTTCACATATATGAGTGCAAATTAACTGGGAATGCGGGTACACTAGATATACAAGCACCAATTGCATTGACTTTATATCCTGTCACCCATGGCAAGCTGTGAGGATACAGAGTATCAGTAATCCAACTGATATAATATTTCATGTAAAGCTCTTCTTTATTTTTTCCTTTTGAGCAGTGAGTTAATAGTCTTGGCTATTTTTGTCATTCATTCCTTCCACAATAACTTATTTTGCGTAGTCTCCTACTTTTTGATGCTGCATTTGTCATTACTGAATAACGCACATCCTTCAGATATTTTTCAGTGCATGGCATTGAGTCTTCTCTACGGTGGGTGTTTGTTCCAATACTCTCCTCATGCTTATGGAGTCCTCTCCACCCTCTAGTTTGAAGGCTGCCACCTCATCCACAAACATGCCCTCTGTTTGCAGGGATTGGGAGAGGATGTAGCCTTACGGCTAGAGCGGTCGACCTTGAAGCTTGGGAACCGGGTTTGAGTCTCGGCAACAAGGCTTGCTATCATGTCATTCTGGGCAAATCACTTAATCTCCCTACGTCTAACAAAAATTAATGTGTACATCTGTAACAAAACTGGTGCTCATGGAAAGCACTCTCATACCTTATATCTTGGGGTCTAGTTTGTGCTATATAAAACTCCTACATTTTTTTTAAAGGATTCAAATGCTCCTACCAAGCGTAAAAAAAGAAGAATCTGTATCCCCTTCAAACTCTTCTTTACCTTTGATTTTGGAGGACATAATGGATGAGATTAAGTATTTAAGTCCTGTTTTTATGGAGTCTAACGTCACACTTCAACTTATTGAAGAAAAGTGTTCTACTCTGGATTCCAGAGTGTCAGGTGTTGAGCAATGGATCAGTGAAGTGCAGGATGCAACCACCAAAACTGATTGTATGACTAAAGAGATAGCGCTCTTGAAAAGACAAACAGAGGATTTCGAAAATCAGAATAGGCATAATAATCTCTGAATTTATGGCATACTGAAAGGAGCAGAGTGGTCAGACATGCTTGCCTTTCTTGGAGTCCACATTCCAAAATTGGTGGTCCGTAGGGAAGGACCACATCTACAATGCGCATACTGTATTGGCCCCAAACCTGTCAGTACTTCAAGCCCTGGCCGCCCTATAGGAATAATTATTCTCTTTCTGGAATATACTGAGCTGCTTATGGTGTCATCGGCGGCCAAACAAAGGAAAGAAAGGTTATGGTCTGGTCAGAGAGTATTTATCTCCCAAGATGTAGCACGCACAACTGCCCTGGTTGGAAGGAGTTTTTATCCTTCCATCCTACTCTAAGATACATGAATGTGAGATATGGTCTTGTGCCCTCATGCTTCTTTAAAGTCACTTATAAAGAACAAACTTTCTCATCTGAGTGTCCAGAAGACCTGAGGTAATGTATTCTTCAGCACAAGAGTGAAGCAATGGACCTTGGAAAAGCTTGAACTTTCTCTTTAGTGTTTCTTAACCTGTTATATGCTTGTACTTTTGGACTCTTTTCTTTGAAACAAATGTACTTATTACTCAGGTAGTTAACTCGAACAACATTAATGGTAAATGTTTATTGTTAATGGTACTTGTGATATAGTTGATTTTTGTAGTTAATTTGTCCACTTATTTAACTTAGCTATTTATTTTTCCCCTGTGCAGCTGTTTGTTGTCTAGTCAGGATTCCCTCCTCTGGTGTGTTGTCTCCCAAGTACCTCCCTTCTTAGACCTACTGTTTCCATATTATCCTCGTGTCTTGGTAAGTGGTATTTATTAGCCATTCATGTGCTTCATAGCTATTTGTTGATATATTTGTATCAGCCGCGGTCTGTGCAGGTAACAGCGGTGGAGCCGCGTTGGGGGGGATTGTGACGGACAATGCAGAGGGAAAATGGATTATTTATTTAATTTTCCCTCTGCATCATCCCTCGAAATCCCCCCCCATCCCCCCGTGGCCCTACCGCTGTTACCTGCACTGAGCGTGTCTGATTTGTATTGTCTTATTGAGTTTATTCATATGAATAACTGCTGACTTTGTCTTTATATTCTCTTTTTCTTTTTCTCTTATAATGATTGTCTCCGTGATTATTTTTGTCCAATCTAACTTGATTTTGGCCTATTGTCCGTCTTCAGTTTTGGACTTCTCCACCCCTCAATCATATTCTCCTCGCACTGGTTGTGTCCTACTCTTTTCGTGACTGAAGCTCCTTGGCTTGTTGTCATCTTCATCGTCTCTACCAGATTGATTGTTCCTTTTCTCACTTTCATTTCTTTTCCCTCTTTTTCTCTCCTCTCTTGTGTCTTTTTCCATGGTCTCATTATGCATTCTAGGCGTGTTCCCCCGCTTGAGGCCCAGCTGCAGCCCTGGTTGATGTTATCAGGCGCATGTAATTAGTGTACTGATCCGCCGCCTGAGCCCGGCTAGAGCCCTGGTTGATGGTAGTAGGCGCGTGTAATTTCGTTGAATAAGAGAGTTCAGTAACAGCGCGCAGGAGAGGCTGCAGTATCGTTACTTACCAGGCCTCCAGGTGAACGCGTTTGTCACACCCCCAGCACACGGCCACAGCAGACGATCTTCTGATTAATGTACGATCCACATGGCATGAAGGACTGAACGTAGTACACGCCCCAGCATTTCTCAAGCCCCCAGCGTGCCCCTGGATGCGCGCAATTGCGTTCACATGGCATGAACGCCGGACACACGCCCCCAGCGTTTCTCACGCCCCCAGCGTGCCCCTTGATGCTGCGCAGCAACGTAATTGGCGCTTGTATGTACAACTCACATGGCATGAAGGGCGGACACACGCCCCCAGCGTTTGTCATGCCCCCAGCACACGCCCACAGCCTACGATGTGATGGCCGTACCACACGCCCCCAGCTCACGCCCACAGCACAACACAGACACGCCCACAAGGGACTGCTTTGCTGGCATGGTTCTTTTACCTTTTAAATGTATAGAGGAGTTGGCCTAACGGCTAAGGCGCTCGACCTCGGATCTGGGGATCTGGGTTCGAGTCTTGGTTACGACGCCAAACATCCTGTGATTCTGGGCAAATCACTTAATCTCCCCGTGCCTAACAAAAATGAATGTGTGTCCTCATGTAACATAACTGGTGCTATGTAAAGCGCTCTGATACCTGATTCAGTTCGGGTCAAGTTCGCGCTATATAAAACTCTGCAAAAAAAAAAATATGGTGGCCGTCTGCATAGCCTATGTCCTTCTGCTGCAACTGCCCTTTCCAACGCTGTATTGGGTGTTGTGATTGGTGCTGTGGTTACTGAGATTACCCGCCTCAAAGGTTTGGGCTCTCTCTTTATAATATTAGTATGGATGGATAGTATGGATTTTTTGCAATTTGTTATACATTTTTTTATCCGTCTGCATAGCCTATGTCCTTCTGCTGCAACTGCCCTTTCCAACGCTGTATTGGGTGTTGTGATTATGCTGTGGTTACTGAGATTACCCGCCTCAAAGGTTTGGGCTCTCTCTTTATAATATTAGTATGGATATATATATATATATGTGTGTGTGTATATATATATATATATATATATATATATATATATATATATATATATATATATATATATATCCAAAGAAACCCTCCTGGAAGAAAGGCAGAGGCCACAACGGGGAACAGTATGAAGGCTTTCTTTATTGCAAAGTTGGACGGCACTCCGGGCGTATGCATTTCCGCTGTGTAGCTTCGTCAGCGCCCAGCGTGGTACTCTGGAGGATGGTCGAGTGCCTGTTAATAAAAATGAGAGTTCATTCACTGCCACATTTGTAGATCGCTCCGCCCTTGGTGATGCCTGACAGCACCAATCACAGCGTCTCAAGAGTGCAAAGCACTTCATCTCCCAGCATGCAGTGTTAAACTAGGAAAGGGTAGCCAGATGGTAGTGCGACCCACAAAGTAGCACTCGATCACTTCTCTCACTGTTGCCGTGTCCCCTGCAACGTACAGCCTCCTCGGGTCCCCAACTGCACAACCTTCGACATCAGGGATCAATTTCACGGGGGTAAGTCCGACAGTGCGTCTCTCCCAATGCGGAGTTGATAACTCCGACACCGCTGTGTTTTTCCCTGTTGGCTGGGGTGGGCCTGATCTATTTCAATAACTTGAAGAGAAAAGTTTCTCGCCGGGGCAAGAAAGGACGCCAGTATGGATCAGGCCAACTTGCATGCAGGGGCCTCTGTAAATTGCCGCTGGCTGGCAATTGTCAATATCCAAAGAAACCCTCCTGGAAGAAAGGCAGAGGCCACAACGGGGAACAGTATGAAGGCTTTCTTTATTGCAAAGTTGGACGGCACTCCGAGCGTATGCATTTCCGCTGTGTAGCTTCGTCAGCGCCCAGCGTGGTACTCAGGAGGATGGTCGAGTGCCTGTTAATAAAAATGAGAGTTCATTCACTGCCACATTTGTAGATCGCTCCGCCCTTGGTGATGCCTGACAGCACCAATCACAGTGTCTCAAGAGTGCAAAGCACTTCATCTCCCAGCATGCAGTGTTAAACTAGGAAAGGGCAGCCAGATGGTAGTGCGACCCACAAAGTAGCACTCGATCACTTCTCTCACTGTTGCCGTGTCCCCTGCAACGTACAGCCTCCTCGGGTCCCCAACTGCACAACCTTCGACATCAGGGATCAATTTCACGGGGGTAAGTCCGACAGTGCGTCTCTCCCAATGCGGAGTTGATAACTCCGACACCGCTGTGTTTTTCCCTGTTGGCTGGGGTGGGACTGATCTATTTCAATAACTTGAAGAGAAAAGTTTCTCGCCGGGGCAAGAAAGGACGCCAGTATGGATCAGGCCAACTTGCATGCAGGGGCCTCTGTAAATTGCCGCTGGCTGGCAATTGTCAATATCCAAAGAAACCCTCCTGGAAGAAAGGCAGAGGCCACAACGGGGAACAGTATGAAGGCTTTCTTTATTGCAAAGTTGGACGGCACTCCGGGCGTATGCATTTCCGCTGTGTAGCTTCGTCAGCGCCCAGCGTGGTACTCTGGAGGATGGTCGAGTGCCTGTTAATAAAAATGAGAGTTCATTCACTGCCACATTTGTAGATCGCTCCGCCCTTGGTGATGCCTGACAGCACCAATCACAGCGTCTCAAGAGTGCAAAGCACTTCATCTCCCAGCATGCAGTGTTAAACTAGGAAAGGGCAGCCAGATGGTAGTGCGACCCACAAAGTAGCACTCGATCACTTCTCTCACTGTTGCCGTGTCCCCTGCAACGTAAAGCCTCCTCGGGTCCCCAACTGCACAACCTTCGACATCAGGGATCAATTTCACGGGGGTAAGTCCGACAGTGCGTCTCTCCCAATGCGGAGTTGATAACTCCGACACCGCTGTGTTTTTCCCTGTTGGCTGGGGTGGGCCTGATCTATTTCAATAACTTGAAGAGAAAAGTTTCTCGCCGGGGCAAGAAAGGACGCCAGTATGGATCAGGCCAACTTGCATGCAGGGGCCTCTGTAAATTGCCGCTGGCTGGCAATTGTCAATATCCAAAGAAACCCTCCTGGAAGAAAGGCAGAGGCCACAACGGGGAACAGTATGAAGGCTTTCTTTATTGCAAAGTTGGACGGCACTCCGGGCGTATGCATTTCCGCCGTGTAGCTTCGTCAGCGCCCAGCGTGGTACTCTGGAGGATGGTCGAGTGCCTGTTAATAAAAATGAGAGTTCATTCACTGCCACATTTGTAGATCGCTCCGCCCTTGGTGATGCCTGACAGCACCAATCACAGCGTCTCAAGAGTGCAAAGCACTTCATCTCCCAGCATGCAGTGTTAAACTAGGAAAGGGCAGCCAGATGGTAGTGCGACCCACAAAGTAGCACTCGATAACTTCTCTCACTGTTGCCGTGTCCCCTGCAACGTACAGCCTCCTCGGGTCCCCAACTGCACAACCTTCGACATCAGGGATCAATTTCACGGGGGTAAGTCCGACAGTGCGTCTCTCCCAATGCGGAGTTGATAACTCCGACACCACTGTGTTTTTCCCTGTTGGCTGGGGTGGGCCTGATCTATTTCAATAACTTGAAGAGAAAAGTTTCTCGCCGGGGCAAGAAAGGACGCCAGTATGGATCAGGCCAACTTGCATGCAGGGGCCTCTGTAAATTGCCGCTGGCTGGCAATTGTCAATATCCAAAGAAACCCTCCTGGAAGAAAGGCAGAGGCCACAACGGGGAACAGTATGAAGGCTTTCTTTATTGCAAAGTTGGACGGCATTCCGGGCGTATGCATTTCCGCTGTGTAGCTTCGTCAGCGCCCAGCGTGGTACTCTGGAGGATGGTCGAGTGCCTGTTAATAAAAATGAGAGTTCATTCACTGCCACATTTGTAGATCGCTCCGCCCTTGGTGATGCCTGACAGCACCAATCACAGCGTCTCAAGAGTGCAAAGCACTTCATCTCCCAGCATGCAGTGTTAAACTAGGAAAGGGCAGCCAGATGGTAGTGCGACCCACAAAGTAGCACTCGATCACTTCTCTCACTGTTGCCGTGTCCCCTGCAACATACAGCCTCCTCGGGTCCCCAACTGCACAACCTTCGACATCAGGGATCAATTTCACGGGGGTAAGTCCGACAGTGCGTCTCTCCCAATGCGGAGTTGATAACTCCGACACCGCTGTGTTTTTCCCTGTTGGCTGGGGTGGGCCTGATCTATTTCAATAACTTGAAGAGAAAAGTTTCTCGCCGGGGCAAGAAAGGACGCCAGTATGGATCAGGCCAACTTGCATGCAGGGGCCTCTGTAAATTGCCGCTGGCTGGCAATTGTCAATATCCAAAGAAACCCTCCTGGAAGAAAGGCAGAGGCCACAACGCGGAACAGTATGAAGGCTTTCTTTATTGCAAAGTTGGACGGCACTCCGGGCGTATGCATTTCCGCTGTGTAGCTTCGTCAGCGCCCAGCGTGGTACTCTGGAGGATGGTCGAGTGCCTGTTAATAAAAATGAGAGTTCATTCACTGCCACATTTGTAGATCGCTCCGCCCTTGGTGATGCCTGACAGCACCAATCACAGCGTCTCAAGAGTGCAAAGCACTTCATCTCCCAGCATGCAGTGTTAAACTAGGAAAGGGCAGCCAGATGGTAGTGCGACCCACAAAGTAGCACTCGATCACTTCTCTCACTGTTGCCGTGTCCCCTGCAACGTACAGCCTCCTCGGGTCCCCAACTGCACAACCTTCGACATCAGGGATCAATTTCACGGGGGTAAGTCCGACAGTGCGTCTCTCCCAATGCGGAGTTGATAACTCCGACACCGCTGTGTTTTTCCCTGTTGGCTGGGGTGGGCCTGATCTATTTCAATAACTTGAAGAGAAAAGTTTCTCGCCGGGGCAAGAAAGGACGCCAGTATGGATCAGGCCAACTTGCATGCAGGGGCCTCTGTAAATTGCCGCTGGCTGGCAATTGTCAATATCCAAAGAAACCTTCCTGGGAAGAAAGGCAGAGGCCACAACGGGGAACAGTATGAAGGCTTTCTTTATTGCAAAGTTGGACGGCACTCCGGGTGTATGCATTTCCGCTGTGTAGCTTCGTCAGCGCCCAGCGTGGTACTCTGGAGGATGGTCGAGTGCCTGTTAATAAAAATGAGAGTTCATTCACTGCCACATTTGTAGATCGCTCCGCCCTTGGTGATGCCTGACAGCACCAATCACAGCGTCTCAAGAGTGCAAAGCACTTCATCTCCCAGCATGCAGTGTTAAACTAGGAAAGGGCAGCCAGATGGTAGTGCGACCCACAAAGTAGCACTCGATCACTTCTCTCACTGTTGCCGTGTCCCCTGCAACGTACAGCCTCCTCGGGTCCCCAACTGCACAACCTTCGACATCAGGGATCAATTTCACGGGGGTAAGTCCGACAGTGCGTCTCTCCCAATGCGGAGTTGATAACTCCGACACCGCTGTGTTTTTCCCTGTTGGCTGGGGTGGGCCTGATCTATTTCAATAACTTGAAGAGAAAAGTTTCTCGCCGGGGCAAGAAAGGACGCCAGTATGGATCAGGCCAACTTGCATGCAGGGGCCTCTGTAAATTGCCGCTGGCTGGCAATTGTCAATATCCAAAGAAACCCTCCTGGAAGAAAGGCAGAGGCCACAACGGGGAACAGTATGAAGGCTTTCTTTATTGCAAAGTTGGACGGCACTCCGGGCGTATGCATTTCCGCTGTGTAGCTTCGTCAGCGCCCAGCGTGGTACTCTGCAGGATGGTCGAGTGCCTGTTAATATATATATTTACATTACATTACCTCTTCCCATCCCAAATCTAAAACTGAATTAATGTGGGAATCTGATCTTCAGCATTCCTTTTGTTTTAAGGTTTTGTGGTTTAATTTGGAGCAAGATACACCAAACCTCGACTAATGCCAGCACTACACAAACCCTTTATTATTTTTAGAATAGGTTATATATTACCCCACTCTCTTTACATAAGTACAACCCAAATCTTTCAACTATGTTCTGGTCTTGTAACACCCTACCTGGCATGTATCTACAGATACTTTTTTCAATGTCTGCTGATTACAGCCTTTTGGCTGCAGGTTTGTAGAACTAGTTACACTATTTGCTCCATTAACTTCCCTTTTGATATCCATGCAGTTTCCTGGGAAGTTCCTCTCTCCCTGGCCAGTTCACTCTAAGGGGCAGATTAGGATTGCGGTGAATCCGCATCCTCCGGGCCAGCGGAAGCCACCACCGGCCTGGAGGATGCGGATTCACCACTGCGGTGCCTACAAAGACCCCCGCCAGATTAGGATGGCTGGGGGGTCATCGGCGGACGGGAAGACCGTCCGCCGCTTTTCGGCCGCGGTCGCCTTCCGACCGTGGCGGAAAAGCTCTAATATGGTGGCGGTGTCTATCAGACACCGCCAGCCATATTAGACGGGGCACAAAACATGCTTTTCCGCGGCGACTTTTCCGCAGTGGAAAAGCATGTGGTCTTTGTTGTTTGGGGGCCCGTTGCAGGCCCCCAGGGTGTCGGGGGGTGGGGGGTGCACATGGGGAGTACTTTTGGTACCCCCCAGCATTTACATGCACAACGCGGCAGGCACCGTGCGGTGCCTGCCGCTTTGTGCATGTAAATGTTAAACATGCATTTTTAACCTTGCGGTGGGTGCTGCATCAAGCAGCACCTGCCGCAAGGTTAAAGATACAGGATGTGACCGCCAGGGTGGCGGTCACATCCTAATTGCACTGCAGGGACCGCCGCTGCCCCTGCTGACGGTCCCTCCACCTCGGGTGTCGCGGACGGACGCAGGTCCGTCCGCCATCCTAATAGGCCCCTAAATTAGGTAAATGTCTGGACCTGTCACTTGCCATTGCTTTTCAAGTTATTACCTCTAACTGGAAGAATGCCAAGAATGTTAATGTTGCTAGTTGGTGGAATCTTCTTTGTTCCCATCATAGACTTGACACAGCATCGGTTACATCTATATTACAGATGATTAACAAAGACCTCTTTTGGACTCTGCTCATTGGCTATTTAAACAAAAAGTCTAAACCCTCCAAGGGTTCTGCGATGGTTTTCCAGCCCCCTTAAGCATTTCTTCCTTTTCTATTTATTATCATACATAGTTACTTTACCATTGCTATTATGTGAGATAAGTTGTTATATGATATGAAGTTGCTATATGGAATAAGTCATTATATGACATTGAGTTTACTATGTGACATGTTCAGTTGTGTACTACATATTTTCTTATTTTTCTTTTCCTTCCTTCTTTTCTTCCATTTTCTTCTCTTCTCTATCTTCTTCTGTTTTTCTTTCTTTTACTTTTTCCTTTTCTTTCAAATACAAAAATGCAATTTCATAAGTGCAGAATTATGATATTTTCTTAATACGTTTATTTTACAGTTTATCTCTCCTGTATTTTAAACATTATTTATTGAAAGTACTTCATAACCTGGATTTTCATTCTATAGAAAAGGAAATTCTGTATATTTGTATTACACTTTAATAAAGCTTTCATTAAACAAAAAAAAAGAAAGAGGCTTGGAGCCCCCCCCCCAAAAGAAATAGTCATTACATTTTATAATTTCGCATGTATATGTTTGAAGCAGTATGGCCCAGGTGCTAAGTATCTCTCTGGTCAAAATATGTTTATAATGATGAATTTTCTATTTCTAACAATAGGAATTTTTATCAAATTTTCAAAGTTGTGGATTACCTACAGAATGTGCAAGGGTTGTTGTCAAGCAACATGATTATCTGCAGGGGTTTTAATGCTGTTTTAAGTCTTTTTACCTCTGATTTAGCTGATTTGAATGTTAGAGATCACCTAAAGCTGTTTCGTGCACCAATCATGGAGGTATAGAGCTAGGTGACCATATCTTGGAGAGGGACTAGGTAAATGTTCATGAGTGGCAATAACCTTGGTAGGTTACTTTGCCTAGCTTATTTGGGAGAGGGTGTGTGTCTGTTATTGAATATATATTTATAACTTGGTCACTTACTCAGCATGTTTCAAAGAGTGACATCCTAAATCCTTGTATTGGGGATCATAAGCCATTAATAGTCTCCATTAATTTACAT
Organism: Lissotriton helveticus; assembly: GCF_964261635.1. Taxonomy (NCBI): domain Eukaryota; kingdom Metazoa; phylum Chordata; class Amphibia; order Caudata; family Salamandridae; genus Lissotriton; species Lissotriton helveticus. Next base: position 770,321,158 of record NC_136068.1, read on the forward strand.
GTTCAATAGTTCATCTCCTGGCCAGGCTTCAGACTTAACGTTCATGCTAAAGATAGACACTTGAGGCTGGTCTGGAAACTACCTAACCCTTTTGTTTTTTAAAAGTATTAGTCGAGCAAAATATTAGCACAGTTTCTAAGTGTCTCGTTGATCAGGCAAATTGTGGGCCCATCCTGGAGTCCTTTATCGAACTTTGTAACATAACATGGACCTCTTTCTTCATCTACAGACTCCCTAGTAGTTTAATGCAGCATGTACATCTGCCAACAGGAAACTAAGCGAACCTCTTGCCAGAAAACCGCAGAATAAGGAGGAAGTGGCAGCTTGCAGAGCACATTCTTAACAGACATTAAGCACTAGATTGAGATAAATCAAATTAAACAACCTAAATCTGTTAATTGCCACAAACAATTTAAGACACTATTAGGAATTTTGGAATACAGGTAGCCACATTAGAAAGAGCAATAGTGTCCTCACTTGTACCAGCTCCCATATTTCCCATTTTTTTTATTACATTTCACCTTACGAGGACTGAATTGAATTTTACTGGCCTGGCACCATCTTAGGTAACTTCTCTATTATTAACTATTTTTAAGATGGGCGATTGGTCAGATCTACGTGGTATTTCAGCAGACCTCTCTTCGGCTAAAATACTGAGGAAATTAATTTTTAACAGAGTCAGGACGTGGGCCAATGAGAACAGCATACTAAGCTTTTGTCTGTACAGTTTAAGGGAAGGGCTGAGCATGGTAGAGCAGGGCCTAAATCTCCACTTTATAATTAGCAAGCATGCCAGGAACTGCCCACTATTTCTTGCTTTCATAGGCCTGTCAGGCATGTTTGATTGCTTCAACTTTTCCAAGGTCTGACCTTTGTTATGTGGTATATGATTGGATCCAGCTTTAGCCAACTTTCTATCAGATTTTCAAAGGAATTTGTTCACTAGAGTCAGATACAGCACCAATGAGGAGTGTACAGAATCATTTGTTCTGGACTAGGGAGTCCGACAGGAGTGTATTCTAGGGCCTGTTCTTTTTATTTTATATATCAACAATTTTAATTCTTTTCTTATTAAATGTGAGCAGGACATTCCTGTGATCGGTGAGTCTGCTGTACCTGGTCTGCTATAAGCACAGTATTGTTAGCATTTATCACCAGGAGTCTGAGGGATTTGTTGACAGGTTTTGCTGACTTTTGGCAGGTCTCACTATGGATATTAATTATACTAAATTACACATTATGGCATACAGTACAAAGTGCCAGAATCTGAGCTCCGTATCTGTTCATGCAAACAAGTTGACAGAGATAACTAGCGTTCCTTAATTGGGGTGTGGTTTGACTCTTCTGGTAACTGGTACTCCAGTGTGATTGCCAGGAGGCACAAATTAACCCAATCCATTGATGCAATTGGTAATCTGATCTCCTTAGTAGGGGGAAAAAACAACATATGTTTTTCTCCATATTTATACAACACAGTGCTCCCCTGTGGATACCTTTGGTGCTGGAGTCTGGCGTATGGTAATAACTTGCAATTCAACCTGAGATGAGCCAATTTTGTCAGAAACTGTCATCTCAGCCCCCTAGTCGCTCCAACTTTGGGGCATATTTACAAGCCCTTCTCGCCACCACAAAGTCACTTTTAGTGACATGGTGGCGAGAGGGCCTTTGCCTTATTTACAAGTCAGCGCTAAGCCACTTAACGTGGCTTAACGCTGCCTTGTAAATAAGGCCCCCCCTTTCACGCTGTACTTAGCATGAAAGGGGAGGGCAATGGGTGTTGCAGTGGGCGTTCCACCGCAACACTCATTGATTTTGAAGCTGCCCTTATTTACAAGGGTTGTGTAAAAAGGAGCCAGCGCCAAAATTAAGACCAGGTCTTGAACAGGCGATACAAAATGCTTCATTTCTCCACGTTTTTGCTGTTTCCATGTGTGCTGTAATGTGCAGCACACATGGAAACAGCAAAATGCCAATGATTGTTCATGTGCTGGAAAGTCTCCCTTCCTGCACATAAACAACCATTGAAAAGATGACATATTGTAACGTCTATGTGTGCTGCATTAGGCAGCACACATAAAACACCATTTAAAGATAGTTTATGTGCAGAAAGAGAGACCTTCTTACACATAAACAATGTTCCCCTCAATGGTGCTAGAGTACCTGCGTTGGTGTTAGGCAGCTAAATTTTGTGCCAGCACAGGGGAAAACGCAGGGCTGAATATGGTGTAGCCAGGCATTTCTAAAGTGACGGAGCGTGTCGATAGCCTTCTTGCCTTAATGACATGCTTCGCCACTTTGTTGTAAATATGCCCTTCATCTGCCATGAAGAGCTACGCATTTCCTGTATTGAGAACTAACTAAAACTTTCGCCACTGTTGCTTTGGATTTCCATCTGGAGGTACATTTGGCCACTTTCAATCAACAGGTCAACAGGCAGGGCCGGCGCTAGGCATGGGCAGCGTGGGCGGCTGCACGGGGCCTCGCGCTCAGCCCACCAGCATGGGGCCACGCACTGATGATGTGTCCTGTTTGTTTCCCTGGAGATATATTTAAAAAAAAGGTGTCGCCTTGCAATTAAGGTCCATTGGAGGGGGCCCCCTCCCTGGGCCTCTCAGGGATGGTGTCTGTCTGGAGTTGAGTGGAGGGAGACGCTCCCTCAATTGCAAGGAGACCATTCACAGACACTGTGGGGGGCCCATTGTCCAGCATTTTGGCGCCCCCACAGTTTTAACTTTTAGACCACAATCAATTCTCACACCTATCGGGCTGAAGGTGTGAGAAATGCTTGTGGAGTAAAAGTTAAAACTGTGGGGGCGCAAAAATGCTGGACAATAGGCCCCCCACAGTGTCTCTGAATGGTCTCCTTGCAGGGGGCCACTTATCTAAATTAGAGGGGGCCTCGCACGTTGCCTTTTAGCCCACGGCCACGCAAATCCTAGGACCGGCCCTGTCAACAGGGATTGTTTGATGGAATCTAGGGATGAAAATCCCATGACTATCCTAAGTTCTGATCAGTTGGGCAGGACCCCCTCTTCACAAAGTCCAAATCTGTGACAAATCAAGATAAAATTGGTTGATGCATGCCTTTTTAGAGGTTAAGCGACTCAAGAGAGACACGTCTGAAATTGCTACACCAAAAAAATGTGCAGTACATTGTGCTACAAACTACTTTAGGCATCGAGCCATATCTATTATATGTCTGGGCACTGGGAAAGGACCCTTTTATTCAAATTTAGAACAGGCTCCTTACATATATTGCATTGCTTCCTGTCAAGCCAATATGGTAGACATTGTATTACTGTACCCACCTCTGATGGTGGTTTTTCCCAAACCCTGATTAATTTAGTATTTTTGTAAGTTTTTTGTAATATATGCAAAGCACTACTTATTCCCTCCTTTAAAAACAAATTAGTTTATGCTATGCATACCAGCACTTTTGCACAGGTCAGGAACATGTTTTGTTGTTGTTTCTTTTTTAACCCCTTCGATGCTCATGACGGAACCCAGCCGTCATGAGCCACGGGTGACCTGTGCGCATGATGGCTGGGTTCCGTCACGACCATGCCCGCGATTGGAATGTCCACCACCGGGCTCGGATTCCTGCCGCAGGCGAGGTGTGAAAAATCTATTGCCTGTTGTCATAATAGTATGCTTTTTCAAATTCTTTTTCATTGTTTCATGTAGTGATTGATATTGTATGCATTCTTTGTGATTATAATATAATAATTTACTATTTGCAAACACTCAAGAATTAAGGAACCGGTTTTCATTCTTGGGGCCTTTTTAAAATGTACTGCCCGATGTTGTAATTGTATGCTTTTTAACATTATTAATGCCCCAGTTGCTTACTGGTAATCTTCATTACTCAGATTATAGTCTTGCTCGACACATAATTAATGACGTGAGCTTCAGCTCCTCACCAGAACCCTCCAAAGCAAAAGTTAGTCTCCCATGCCTCCCCTCCCTTCCCAACATGGCCAACCCCTGTCACCCCTGACCTCTATAAGAGGAGGGCCAGCCCAATCCACAGCCTGAGAACTACCAAGAGCTGAAACATGAAGCCGACAGCAACACTGGAAGGGAGGGATGGGAACTCATGTGGCGAGGAAGACTATACTCAGAGTAATGAAGATTACTGGTAAGTAACCATGGCATTACCTCCTCGTAAGTCTTCCTCGCCACATGATTAACGAAGTGAGCACATACCAAAACCATGCGGCTTCATGGAAACTCAAAAGAAACCAATGGACCGGAAGGGGACACCAAAGAAACAAGGCAAACCCAACAACCACAGACGAGTGGAAGAAAACTGAGACCCATAGGGCCACCAGGAATCCACCCAAATCCAACAACCGAGGGAGGATAGAGAAAGCATGGAATAAGACCGTACAGCGCCAAACACAACAAACAAACAGGCACTACAACCGGAAGAGGCAGGCTGGCCCAAACACACCAAGACAGCCCAACGGACAGTCAAAAGTGAGAGGGAAGCAGAAGCCGGGAACCGACGGGAAAGAGGGCATCACCACCACAGAGAGACCAAGATGTAACAACAGCCAAAAGACACAGTCTGACCCAAACACAGCGACACTGTACGTCGGACCACCAACGCCGAGAGAACTGAAACCACCCCAAATCCAAGGACCAGAGGGACAGAAGGAAACAAATCCCATCAGGCCCGATGGACAACCGAGGGAACCGAGGACAGAAGCCAAAAAACCACACACAACCAAAGGGGACCGGCAGGAGCCGCAAGAGTGGAGGAGAGCGCAGAAAGGAACCCAGCACCCCAACCAACATGCAGAAATGAAGGCCAACAAAACACCATCAGCATGGTGAAAAACAGGCAGGCCACGGACCCCAGCGGGCCAAAAGGACCCCCGGAAGGGTGAAACAGAACAGACGAAGGCACAAGAAACCAGCCCCCAGAAGCCATAGGAATCTGAAGAAATCCGGCCCCCAAAGGAACCAAAGCTGCAAACAGCAGAATACCGTCAAGGCCGCCCAAGGAGCTCGAAAACCAGAAGGGACCAAGCCCAAGGCCAAGCTACCAGATAGGAAAGTGAAGGCCCAACACCGGGCCATCATGCATAATGAAGCACACAGCATCCGACAGCAAGGAGAACGCTGAACGAAAAGAGCGTGACATCCCCTGTACAATCCACCTGTAGGATACGAGCCACCAAAGTGAGCAAGCAAGTGCCACCCAGCCAGCCACCTGAGAGCCGACAAGATAGAAGAATAGAAGAGCCGGGCAAAATGAGCCCGAAGCCATGTCAACACCACCAGGGAGCAACCCCGAGCCAGCAGGCACAAGCAGACCAGAGCCAGGGCCAGAGAAGTAGCAGAGAAGTAGAGGACGCATACTCCCACAGGAAGCAGAGGGCTTCGCAATGGAGAAGGAAGAACCGGGAAAACCCAGCACCCCCGGACAACTTACACCCACAGCAGGGGAAACAAAGGAAGAAGAAAGCAGGCGAGCACCACCAACAGAACAAATGCCCTGTCCAGGCCAAACAAGCCCAGAACCCATTGAAGCAGAGGCAAAGCGCAAAACTGGGAGCCCGGATGAGCAAGCAAACAGAGCCACCACCAGGGGCTCAAACCTCATCCGTAAAAAGGAACCCGGCTGACCAGAGGAAGATGGAAGCCACGGGAGGGAAAAAACATCCGCGCCAGGGAAACAACATGCAGCATCCACCCGGGAGAGAACTAGTCACAAGTGACAACCCCCAGACCCCAGTCAAGAACAGAACAACCGTGGCAATAAGCCAAAGGGAGCAAACCCAGAAACCCCCTGGAGAATGATGCGGGTGCAGAAACCACCCAGATAAGAAACAAGAAGCCCCTGCAGGGCCGGGGCAACCCCAGACGGGCCAAAGGAACGACCAACAGAAGCTAGCGAGGAACCCGTCAGCAGGGGGGCCAGATAACTCTGCAGAGACCGGGAAAAAACACCCAGGAAGGGGACCCCAGACATGCAGACCGCACCTGCAGACAGGACAGGAAGGGATCCGCCAGCCTGGGGACACAACCACCGGCAAAACGGAACCGAGGGACAAGCAGACCAACGAGAACAAGCGAAGGGATACCCACGGGAAACAGGCGAGGACGAGCATGAACCGGAACTCATGACGGCCCAGTGGCACTGAGGCCCCCCGGACGGGAAGAGCCCCCAAGAGAAAAACAATGGCAAGCACTGCCTGACAACTAAGGCACAACAAAACCAGAAACAAATCCAGTGGAGGACCCTGACCAAGGCAGACAACCCCAACATGAAAACCAGAGGGGCAGAGGATAAACCGAGTGGGAGCACCAGGAATTGGGAGGGCACACCACCACACCTGAAACCAGACAAAGGGGAACAGGCACAAGGAGGTAGGCAACCAAAAACCCCAAGACCCCACCGGCAAACAGGATCCGGACAAACAGGCCCCACCAGAGAAGAACCTGATAGAGCGCCAAGAGTGACCCCACAAGCAGAAGCAAATATGTACCCAGTAATAAAGGCTCGTGCCAAACACCTGGCCTGACCCAGCCGCCACCACCAAAAGGCGGCAGACCAACCAATGCGCACCGGACACGAACCGAGACAGAGGCCACTCAGGACCAGAGAGAGGCAGCAGAAGGCCCCCAACAGAGCCCCAATGGCCAGAAGTCATGGGGAAGCACTACACAGAGGGGGTGCAATAGCCGCCAGCTGAGCCAGGGAGTAGGAGGAGAAAGGGGTGCCATGGACAAGCACAGCATAAAAACATACCACAATAGGATACAATGACCACTCTAGCAAAAGGAGAACCCATGAGACCTACCATTGAGCCTTACCTCATAGAACTGTGGCCCCCATCAATGAAAAGCAAGCCCCCCCCCCAGGAGCAGAACCCACACGGTGACCACAGAAGCCGCCCAGGGAAGAAAGAATGCAGACAAGGAGAAACAAAGTGTGTGCGCAAGCGCAGTGATCACAAGATTGTTGCTAACTCCGTGGCACACCGTGGAGTCCCTCTACGCACACTATGCCCAGGGCAAAAATGGCCAATGCAACAGGCGGCCCTAAGAGACCACTAAAAGCGGTGCCAACCTCAATGACAAGCAAATATCGCAAAAGAAATTGGGCTCACCTGCTATAAACGGGAACATGCCTCAACTCGCCCTGGCATGGGGTCAAGGGGGCACTCTGTCCAATGCAGCTTTCATAGAGAAGAGAGTGAAGAGAAAGACGACACGAATCCCCAGGAAATGAGACAAAGGGGGATCATTGGTAATCCATGAATGGAGCCAACTGTAAAACATGAGCATTAAACCCACGTCTAGTACAGCAGCGAAAAGACAAAGATCTGGATATCGATGTATCCACAGTATTGCTTGCGAAGCATAACGGGCAGGAGCAGAGAAATCCAAACATATGATGAAGCCACCAGCAAATGCCAGTGAGATACAAAACAAAACATGTTGAGGAAAGCGCTGCAGACAAGGGACATAGCGGTACAATAGGGGATGGTGATGGACAGAGCATCTGAACCAATCAAACACTCACACCCAGTTAACAGATCTGGGTTTAATCCATCACCGTTCTTTAGCCCACTCTGCCACCCCAGTTCAGACATGGCCATATGCAAATCAGTCTGACCCTGTGCCTCATGGGAACAGTCCAGCCCGAACTGCCAAGCCATGCCTTCCCTGGACCGGAATCAAGCTTCCTAGGACCGGTTTCTGGCATTTCAGCCGTCTTCAGCCAAGCTTGCTTGAATCCAGTGGCAAAGTGAGCAAGGGACTCAAAGTCTGAGCATACCCTGCCAACTTATGGCGAACAAAGCGGTACAAAAGGGGGTGGTGATAGACGGAGCATCTGAACCAATCAAACACTCACACCCAGTTAACAGATCTGGGTTTAATCCATCACCGTTCTTTAGCCCACTCTGCCTCCCCAGTTCAGACATGGCCATATGCAAATCAGTCTGACCCTGTGCCTCATGGGAACAGTCCAGCCCGAACTGCCAAACCATGCCTTCCCTGGATCGGAATCACGCTTCCTAGGACCGGTTTCTGGCATTTCAGCCATCTTCAGCCCGGCTTGCTTGAATCCAGTGGCAAAGTGAGCAAGGGACTCAACGTCTGAGCATACCCTGCCAACTTATGGCGAACAAAACGGTACAAAAGGGGGTGGTGATGGACGGAGCATCTGAACCAATCAAACACTCACACCCAGTCAACAGATCTGGGTTTAATCCATCACCGTTCTTTAGCCCACTCTGCCACCCCAGTTCAGACATGGCCATATGCAAATCAGTCTGACCCTGTGCCTCATTGGAACAGTTCAGCCCGAACTGCCAAGCCATGCCTTCCCTGGACAGGAATCAAGCTTCCTAGGACCGGTTTCTGGCATTTCAGCCGTCTTCAGCCAGGCTTGCTTGAATCCAGTGGCAAAGTGAGCAAGGGACTCAACGTCTGAGCAAGGGACAAGGGACATGGCAACCAGGAAACCCAGACCACAAGTCTCCACAAAGTACCCACAGAATGTACTGGAACGTTGCCACATCACCTCAGACCAAGAAAGCACAGCACCCAGCGGAGCGTGACTACCCAATAATGCTGCTCCCCATACCCCAAAATAACCGACCAGCTAGCAACGCCAGCGATCCTGGAACAACCCAGGAAAGTGAAGGGAAACCGGCAGAACCGGGCGTGACCTGTAGGGGGAAAAAGGACCACCGCCACCCGCTCGTGCCGTAATCAGGAAGAGCACGGGCGGAAGACGAAAGGGGTGCGAGAAAAATGGCTGCAAGAGAAAGCACCCAGCCACGCGGGAAAACGGACGAGCCCCGCACCACCAGAAATGCAACCGGAGGCGGTACCAGCTCCACAAAGAGGCCAGAAGATAGCGGAAGCCGCCAGCACAGCCTCAAGCCCGAGCAGAAGAGGCCGGAAGGAGCAAGCCCGCGCTGGGAACTACTTGCGTGCAGCGCTTTGAAAAGGTCTATTTTTACCGCTCTATTTTTAATACATTTACTTTTATCATTTCCTACTTGAGATGTGAATTAGGAATTTACTGGGGGGCTTTTTAAAATTGTACATTGTGACTGCTGTTAGCTTTCCTATGCTCGGAGTGTGTTATACTCCGTTTCTTCGCACTAAGCACTTTTCTGAGGCCAGTCTCAGTCTCAGCGGCATTCTAGTTGTGCCATTTACCATCGGCGGACAGCGCTCTAGTCGCTGCATGCTGCATGCTGCTCGCCACCCCCAGCTAACGCTACTTAATGGCCTCTATTCGGACGCGGGCAGCGAGCGCGCTGATGGGGCGCCGAAGGCATACCTAAGGCAAGCCCGTTTGCATCCGTCAGCAAAGCATCAAATCAGCGGCCAGGGCAGTTATGCTGCCCAAATCAGGCCTCCTGCTGTTAATCCATTGCAGAAACCGGGTGAGTTACTGAAGACACTCCGGCCTTCCCCTTGTCCTTCGCACAGAGGTTTTTCTATGTTCTCTCAGTTGGACTTTGTCTGCTCAGACTGTGGGTTTACATTGACGCCTGCCATGCCCCCGGGTATTCTGTCTAAGGAAGCTGTAAAGGTCCTGCATATCAGTGCTGCCCTTATTAATGCTAGATCCTTAAGGAAGCATTATATGGATGTGTTTAACTTGGTCTCTGATAATTCACTAGACTTGCTGTTCGTCACTGAGACTTGGCTGGATTCTTCCTTCACTCCCTTTGTGGCGTTGGCAACACCACCAGGCTTTAAGCTTCATCTCGTGGACCGCCTAGCTCGAAGAGGGGGCGGCCTGGCGATTTTGCATAGGGATGGCTAGGTGGTCCATAGTTAAGCCTCCGGCGTGTGGGGTGAATGTGAGGCATTGGACTTTAGCATACAGTTCTTGTCCCATTTCACACTAGGGGGCTCTCTTATCTACCGTCACCCCGGTCCGTTGGATGCTTTTTATAAATCATCCGGGGATGCGGTGGCAGAGCAAGCATTATGTTTCGCTCGCTATTTGTTTTTGGGAGATGTTAATCTTCATCTCGATCAATTTGATGCAGGAGATTCAGCTGACTTCCTCACCTCCCTTCAACTGGCCCATTTCTCACAATGGGTTACCCACCCTTCCCATCAGGGGGGCCATATCTTGGACCCTGTCTGCTCTAACTTCCTGATTCAGATGGCCAAACCCCTGCCGGTTTCCTGGTCAGATCACTTTCTCATATGTTTTTCCTGGGAAGTTACCCAACCCGTTAGGCAGGTTGGCGGTTATCGTCCACCAATATTCACCAAAATTTACCCTACCCAGGGGGCGTGGCCTGGTGCTCGGCAAGTTGGCAGCAGTGTAGTGCTGCTCTGCCGGCTGCTAAACAAAATCCTACATTTATCCTGCCCTTACCGACCCATCTGATGAAACGCAGACTGGAGCTGACATGCAGGACGGCTGGATATAGCGGCAGCACCTTTTTGCCGAGAATTGTGGCGTGTACGGGGGAAAGTCACACCTCGTGGTAAACTGGACTGCGAACGTAATGGCGGCGGACTGAACGGCCAGCGGACACCTCAGAGGCCGAGAGAACTGCCAACTGGAGGGTGACTGCAGCTCTTGTGGACTGCTGACATAGAGCGGCGCCTGGGCGGCGGAGAGCGGATCAGTGGAAAAGTAAGGGAGGAGCCCGCAGACGGAGGTGAGAGCTGAGTGACGTGGGGGACCGGACCGCTGTGCTATGAGAGCGGCCGGCTTCAGGGTGGGCAGTAGGCCGCGCCAGCTCTGGCCCCAGGAGGAAGAGCTTCTTACCGGTCCCCCAGCTTACGAGATCTGGCGACGTGTTCCGCCTGCAGTAATTGACAGCACCCTGCGGAACCTGAGAGCCATAGACACTGTGGCCGTGAGACGGTGCACGGCTCAGGGCGAGGCACCAACAGGGAAGGCCTACACCGCATGGGCGCCGTGAGAGATACCGGGAGTCACAGGATGGTGGCTGCCTCCATAAATGAGTACACGACGACCTGCTGTCTCCGCCACTGCGAACGCAGCATGATAACACTGGAGCGGGAGCTTCGCGGTGCGACAACAGGATGTTAGTGTGGAAATCGGCTGTCAGGGACGTTGCTGGGCACAAGATTGGGACACACATCATCTGCCTGTTGGTGAGAGGCCTGTGACCACGAATTGAACTGAGGGAGAGTATTCAATCGCTGCTGCGCGCCTGGGGCTATTGTGCGGGCCGCTCAGGGACTACAACGTATGGGCGCTGTCTGTACCACTCTGCCCGCCATCTTGCGACCCATCTTGTTCGTGCTGGAAGAGTTTGCGCGCCCAAAAGTAAAGAGGTCCAGTGCCGGTTGTGCTAAGCTGTGCGGAGTCCGTTACCTACACGAGGGTGCTTGCCCGCTCTGATCTTGAACTGACCATTGATGGGATTGCAGCGTGCTAAAATTACTGGCGCTGGGACAACTGCAAACAGGTGCAGCTCTCTGCCCCAGACGCAGCTTAGGTAAATAGGAGTGGCGGATAGACGCATCTTTTGTGGATCTCCCTTGGTGGTATCCCGCACACAAGCTATACAGTGGTGGTACGATGGGGAAGCCGGAAAAAAAATCAACCACGACTTACATTTGAGTTGTGAAAGGGCAACAAGACAGCACAATCCAAGGCTTCCGACACGGAACTGGATGCTTCCGGAAAGGCCCCCACGGCCCTCGAGAAATCGCTGGCGGCCATACAAGCGAGTCTTCAGGCGATAGATGGCAAGATTGAAGCCCTCAATGGCAGAATGGACCATTTCTCGGCGAAACTAGACAAGCAAGCTGCACGTATTGGGGAGGCGGAAAAACGCATTTCGGACATGGAGGATGGCCTACAACAAGTCGCTGAGAAGACATCGGACATCACAAAGCTCCTGACGGTCATCCAGGCCAAGAACGAGGATATTGAAGCCAGGTCTAGACGCAACAACATCCGCGTGCTAGGCCTGCTGGAATCAACTAATGTGGGGCGGCTGGAGGACTATATGGAGGGGATGATCCGAGAGATATGCGGTAAGGAAGAATTGTCGCCTCTCTTCGCAGTGGAACGGGTGCACAGGTCTTTGGCGAAGCGCCCTCCACCTGGAGCTACTCCTAGACCGATAATTGCTTGACTACTTAACTTTCGGGACAGGGACACAATCCTGCGTGTTACACGACTGAAAGGTACGATCACTTATCAGGGAAATGTCCTGTCCTTTTATCCGGACTTTACGGTCACGGTGCAAGCGGCTCCAAAGGAGTTTCAAAACGTCAAGAAGCTACTGCTACAGGAAAACATTCCCTAGGCCATGCTGTATCCAACACGTCTGAGGATTGGCCCTGTGGATACCGGCAAGATCTTCACCAGTGCCAAACAGGCTATGGATCATGCTAAGACATTGCGGAGACAAAGGGCCGCTTCGGCCCGCACGTCGGACATTGACGAGTGAACAGTAAGGAGGCATATGGAGGGTTGATTAACAGGTAGGCCATGGCCCTATGCTCTTGTGCTCAGACTGGGGGGGACCAATGCTAATGCCACAGCAGGTGATGATACATCAATAGCCAACTTTGTTTCAGGGGTCCATTATCCAATGTTGCATTGATGGGTACGGTTGGGGGTGACGGACACACTTTGGCGGCCTCTCTCCCTTTTAAAACTGGGAGTGGCTAGCGCCTCTACGACCCCGATGGGTGATCCCCAATTGATTTACATGCCTTTACTGTTGGGGTTTGTGAGGCAGTTCATTGCGGGTATTGTCTTTGGCAGTTTTGGGATGCTGAAGTGGGAGGGGGGTGGGAAGGGTTGTTTTACTGTTTTTATGCCAGGGGTACATTGTTTGCAGGGCATGATGAGAAATGCAGTATATATGTATGGACGTTTGCACGTTAAAATGGGCTGCTGGACTTGCAAATGTATGGTCTCATATGACAGGGGACAAATATAACTGTGTCACATGGAATGTTCGAGGGCTAAATACACCCAAAAAAATTAGACAGGTGTTGGCACAACTAGATAGACATCATGTGAAAATCGCTTGATTACAAGAAACCCATCTCAATAAATCATCAGAGGGCAAAATAGCTGTGAGATGGGCAACCTACCGATTGCCCTCTTCATACTCATCATATGCGAGGTGAGTCCTACTGTTGGTTAGGAAAGGGGTCACTTTCAAAGTCCTTCAGACACATATAGACACTGAAGGTCATTGTTAATATGTATGGGCCGGTAATAGATGACCCATCTGCATATATACAGATGTTTAATGTACTGCGCGCCTGGCCGGAAGCGGCGATCATTTGGGGAGGTGATTTCAATACACACTTGGACCCTAGCGTGGATAAATCTAACCCACAGGGAGCGCGCATGGTCAAAGTCGCAAAATGTATTTGAGGTGGTATGCTGGAACTAGGCATGGTGGATGTGTGGCGCCAACTCAACATAGGAGTGCGTGCAGGCACGCACGTCACTCCGGCAACCAATGGCTGGTCGCGGATGGATTATTGGATAGCGAGTGACGGAGTATATGAGTGGGTGACGGATGTTTGTATCCTTCCGAGAACACTATCTGATCATAATCCAGTTCTACTCACACTGACTATCCCTGACAATCCCTACAAGCCCTTCACATGGCGATTTCGGGCGGAATCCCTTTTAGATCTGGTCTATGCGGACACGATTAGGACTGCCATCATTCAATACTTTGAGCTTAATGAGGGGTCAGTGGACAATCAGGAGATACTATGGGAAGCCTTCAAGGCCACGATCAGAGGCACCTGTATTAGCACCTCAGCAGGAATTTTGAGGGATATACGGGGTAGGCTTGCCACACTGGAGAAGCAGTTGAAAGAATTGGAGGCCCAATATGATAGTGCGCCATCTCAAGATAAATTAGCACAGATCCGAGAGTACATAGACAAATATAATGAACTTGCTGAAACAGAAGTGAAATATCTATCTAAGCGGCATGTAGCCAGGGCGTATGGTGAGGGTGGGCGACCGAGCAGGTCACTAGCCATCCGCCTGCAGGACAGAGCGGCGCAATCTCCTTTAGACCGTATAATAGCCACGGATGGTCGGACCTGCCACTTGGAGGCTACAGTCGTGGGGCAATTCCGAGATTACTATGCTGCTATGTACGCTTCCAGGGGCGGGATGGACGAGAAAGCGATGAGTGAATATTTAGACGATGTGGCTTGTGTCTGGCTTTCGGATGTCCATAGGAAATATCTTAGCTTTCCAATAGAAGAGGAAGATGTGAGAGATGCCATAATTTCTCTCCCGAATAACAAGGCACCTGGCCCAGACGGGTTTACAGCAGAATTCTATAAAGCTTATGCGGACTTAATAGTTCCTAGGCTGCTGGAGATGTATGCGGAGGCACATGAATCTGGCAGGCTCCCTCCTTCCCTGCGCCAGACCTTGATAACAACCCTGTTGAAGAAGGACAAGCCCCCTGAATACTGCGACTCATATCGCCCCTTATCTCTTATCAATCTTGACGCAAAGATACTTGCAAAGATCTTGGCAACTAAATTACAAACCCTTATGCCTTTGCTGGTCCTCCCGGACCAAGCCGGGTTTATCCCGGACCGCTCCACTACCCTCAATCTGCGAACTATATTTGCCATACTACAAGTCTTAAATCCTGAACTTCCAGCTGTCGTGGTACTACTGGATGCTGTAAAGGCTTTTGACTCTATAGAATGGACCTACATGCTGCATATTTTGAATAGAATGAGTTTTCCCCCGATCTTTACCCGCTGGATCCAGGTGTTATACACGGAGTCATGGGCGAGAGTCAGGGTGGGTGGTAGTACCTCGGACTCATTTGACATAGGGCGGGGCACGCGTCAGGGATGTCCCCTCTCTCCCCTCCTTTTTGCCATCGTGCTGGAGCCGTTGGCGTGCAAAATACGACAGATTCATAGAGCAGCGGCGCTAAACTTTGCCAACCGTCCAGTGGGGATCTCAATGTACGCGGACGATATGGTCCTATACGTCCGAGAACCGCAGCAATACTTAGCGCAAGCTATACGAGAATATATCAAGTTTGGGCTTTGTCCGGTCTTCAAATAAACTGGGAGAAATCTGTCATTATCCCGTTAACTGAGTCTACTGCTGCCCCCTAAGTTGAGTACCCCTTAGTCTGGTCCGCAGACTCCGTCAAATACTTAGGGGTGTGGATACACCAAGATCCCGAAGTGGTGGTCCGTGAAAATTATGGCAGAGCCTACACAAATCTGGTGCAACAGGTCGACAGATGGTGCTGTTTGCCGCTGTCCTTAGCAGATCGCATCTCTGTAATAAAGATGGTCATACTTCCCGAATTCTTGTACTTATTTTGCAATGTCCCGGTCCGCTTGACCAGACATTTTTTTTCCACAGTTCAAACCCAGTTATTGAGGCTCACGTGGGCCGCCAAGGTACCGAGGATTAGTTGGCGCACACTGTCTCTATCGTATGAGAGAGGGGGATTTAACGCTCCGGATTTGTACGTATATTATTTGTGTGGACAAGCACAGTTTGCATACTATTGGTACAAGTTGAATGTTTATATCCCTCATGTGGCAGTGGAAGAAGCGATGCACATCCTGTTCCTTTGCACGGTATACTCACCCATGCTCACAGGCACACGCCTAGGGAGGAAATAAACACCATAGATGTCACTAACGCGGCGTGGCAGGCGATTGGACAGCGTACACACAAGCTCCCTTTGCATGCTCCAGCTTTGCCAATTGATGGGCATGCTGCACTATCGGTGACTGGGGACCGCGGCTCAGTTGTGGCCCTTCGAGAGGCGGGTCTTGGTCAGATGGGTGATCTATCCCCGACAGGCACATACATTACGGGGGAAGACTTGTCATACATATGCAACCCTACACTTTTATTTCAATTCACTTGTTATAGATTGAGGCGTGCGGTGAAAGATCATTACCCTAGCTTTCCAAACTAGCCAGAGACACTTACAGCCTTGCAATTAATACTCACAGCCCCAACAAAGCGTAAACTGGTCACTAAACTATATAGAGCGATACAGGAGGACACCCCTCTTGAACTAGATAAAAGTCTGGCGCACTGGAACTCTGTACTGGATCTGCCTATCACTGAGATGGAGTGGGAGCAGATCTGTTCATTAACAGGGGGTCTAACTTCTAATAGCAACTTGCGAATCATTTACCTGAAATACCTACACCAAGTATATCACACACCACAGAAGTTGTGTAGGGTGGGGCTTCGGGAAACAGATAGATGCCGGAGATGTGGGGCAGAGGGGGCTGACTTTCTGCACTTGGCCTGGCAATGTGAGAAGGTCCTCCTCTACTGGGAGAAAGTGCGTGCGAGTCTTACCAACATGACAGGTGTAGAGTTACAGAATACGCCTTGCTATGCAAGCTTGGATATATGCCTAGAACACCGGGAGTGCTGGGGAGGTTTATTCGGGTGGCCCTGCTCTTAGCAAAATGTCGGATACTGTTCACGTGGGATAGCCGCCTGAGCCCAAAAGTGGATGGCTGGTTAAAGGATATGGTGTATTGCAGAGAGCAGTTGGAGTTATATGCGGAAGAGATCCCTCGCTCTTCTAGGCCGAAGGACATATGGGCCCCACTGAGGAAATACTTGCTGACTTGCAGTGAAGCCGATTCAGATGTTAATAGATCGGTGGAACCCGAGTGACTTAATGGTCCGATCTATGTGAATTTTCATATTGGATGCTAGCCCGACTGGGAAAGGTGGAGTATACGCCCTGTCGCACTGTGAACTTTTGAAATGTGTCCTCATCGAACTGCTATTGAATGTAACCTTTGGCTTTGTTCTGTGTTTGGTTATAGAATGTATGTCATTGACAATATCTATTGCTGGTGGATGCTATATTTGTGACATATGACATTTGTATGCTTAATAAACAGTTTATAAATAAAAAAATAAAAAAATTACCCTACCCAGTTTTCCAGCATTTTGGCTGCGTCTCGGCCTACTCTCCAGCAAAATCTCGAGGGTAATCTGTCCAGGTTTACTGACTGGATCCCTGCTTCAGTGTCTGCGCTCTCTGCACCTTGCCGACCTAAACTGGCTAGAGTTTCTCCCTCCAAACCATGGTTTTCCTCAGAGCTGAAAGCCTTAAAACATGAATGTAAAATACTGGAAAGGGCATTGCTTTGATGGCCTATGCTGACGACACCCAGCTTCTGTTTTCTTGGGGAAGGGATGATGTCTCAGTTCTGGCGGCTCAACACTGTTTGTCCTTGGTTTTCTGCTGGCTCGCACAGGCACAGTTAAAATGTAATGAAGACAAATCAGAGGTCCTTCTGTATGGCGTCTTTCTAGCCAACTTCCGAGAGAGGTTATGGCCCCCCGGCTTCCCCCTGCCTAATGCAATGGGCATTGCTGCAAAAAATCTGGGGGTCTGGTACAATGAGGATCTGTCCTTCTCTACCCAGGTCAAAAAACTGGTTGGGACCTGCTTCGGCACATTGAATACCTTGAGGAAGTTTCTACCTCTTCTTCCTAGACCTGCCAAAGAAGCGGTTGTTCGTGCTTTGATTTTGTCTCGCTTGGACTATGCAACGCACTTTATGTGGGCATCTCTGGCTACCTCTTGAACAAATTGTAGGTTGTTCAAACCTCGCAGGTGTAGTGTGCGTGCTCACTTGTGCTCTCTACACTGGCTCCGGTGGAGACTCAAATAAAATTCAAAACCCTGTCTATTGCTCATAGGGTCCTATATGGCTTGGGTCCTACCTATCTTCAGAAGATGTTTGCTTTCTGTGAGACAGTTGCGCTCATCCTCCCAAATTTTGATGCAGACCACCAGGTTTAAACGCCAAAGGCTGGGTGAGAGCTCCTTTGTGTGTAAATCTGCGCTGGCATGGAATTCTCTACCCTTGGCATTGCGCAGTATTCAAGATTCCGTGATTTTCAAAAAAGAGCTAAAAACCCTTCTCTTTCAATAGTGCTTTGGTATGTGGCTCCTTTTCACAAGTTCGCACCGGGACACTCTGTTGAATATCTGTGCGCGTTATAAATTGATATAACATAGCATAACATAACTTCTGTCCTGAGTGACCAGCAGGGAAGCTCATGAGCTCCGGTGAGCTTGGGACCAGGAAAACAGGAAACAGGGGAGTGACCGGGGAACTTGAAATGGGCTGCTGGGCCTCTCTGCCTAACATCCAGGCAAAAAGCCCGAGCCAAGCCCGGCAAAAGACACCTCCCTCTCAGGGGACTGACTCCCTCCAGCATAGGCTACCGGAGCCTCTGGGAAAGCCGCAAGTGCCGGGGAGACGTGGAAAAGGCAAGCTGGAAGCACCCGCTAGAGCAGGGCGAAATCCAAAAAGCAATACCTGACACAATGAGGAGCCCCGAAAAAGATGAGCGGAAAGCAGCCTCAGAAGGATCGTAAATATCCCAGGACCAGGTAAGCGCACCAACCAACCTGCCCCCATGGCTGAGGGGTCAGAAGGGGCCACTAAGACAGAGCCCCAGACTTCGATGGCCGCCCCCCTGTAAACCGACGGTCTGTTACAGCAGAGCCTGACAATCCCCAGACAGGCCAACGGGGGAAAGAAGGGGGGGGTCCCAAAGCCCAAGAGCCTGCTAGAGCAGGGCCACCAACCAGGGACCCATGTCCCTGCTACAGCAGGAAACACTTACCTGAAACACGCTCTGGAGAATCTGCAGTGCAGAACCAAAAAACAGGCTGTGGGTTGGTCCGGCCCTCCTCTTATAGAGGTCAGAAGTGATTAGGGTCGGCCATGTTGGGAAGGGATGGGAGGCATGGGAGGCTGACTTTTGCTTTGGAGGGTTCTTGTGTGGAGCTGAAGCTCACTTCATTAATCATGTGGTGAGGAAAACTTACGAGGAGGTAATAGTTTTCCCTGTAGCAATTAGGGGTGGGCGGACATTTCCGTTCCACCCACATTTCCGTTCCGCACGCGGAATGTGCGGAGATTTGCCCCTTCCGCCTTCCGCAAAGAAGGCAGAAAAATGGGGCAAATGTCCGCACTCTCGGGGGCGGAACAAAAATGGGCCGCCCGCCACCCGCCCACGGCCCGCCCGCCTCCCGCTCGCCTCCCGCCCGCAATATTAAACAGATTAAAGCCTAAAATAAGATTTAAAACACTTACCTTATTGCGGGGTCATCTCTTCCTGGTCTATCGCGCCTTTTTCTTGAAACTGCGCATGCGCTGGAGCCTGCGCATGTGCATTCCTGCCGAGGAAAAATATATATATTCCTGGCGAGGAAAAAATTTAAATAAAATATATATATATTTATATATATATATATATATATATATATATATATATACATATATATATATATATATATATATATATATTACCTACTGGCATTAGCCAGTAGGTGTATATAGTTAGGATTGTTTTCCATAGGGAAATCGCAACATTCTATTGGGAATAGCTTTGGCGCCGGTTGAGGAATCTTCCTGAAATTTTCCTTAACTTTGCCTCGCGGCGCTTCGCACCTCCCCTGAAAGTTTGGGGGGGACTCATCGAGCGGGGGCCGAGATAAAAGGGGGGTCCCAAAACGTGTTTTCCCCATGTTAATTTCGATTTGGGCGGTTGGACTCACTTTTAGCCCGAACGGCTGAATGGTTTTCCACCAAACTTGGCAAAATTGTAGGGACTGGTAGCCCGATGTGCCTTTGCTATGTCTCAAGATATATGCTCCAGTGGTTTTTACGAAAATTAACTTTGAAAAAATATATATTGGGCTACATTGGGCTATATATATGTTAGAGCCCAAATGTAGCCCAATGTAGCCCAATGTAGCCCAATGTAGCCCAAAGATGGCCACCAGAGACAAAACAAACAAATGTAGCCCAAATATCAGCCAGATGTAGCCCAACTATAGCCCAATGACAGAATGTCCCAGAGTGTTCTAAAGAACAACTAGAGCGCTAACAGTCTTACTTATGACAAAAGTATGGCACACCTGAAGTCATCTTGATTGGAATAAAGTGTTAACACTTAAAACATTTAATTTGCAAAGGAACAAAATGAGGGGGTTTATCATTTTGCCATAGAAATTATGATTAGTGCTGAAGAAAGAAAAATTAGGGCACATTTTGAGTGACTTCTCAAATCCTCTTATATTTCATTAAAAAAATTCTGATATGCAGTCTCCCAAGATGGCCAACAGAGACAAAAGAGCCCAAATGTAGCCCAAATATCAGCCAGATGTAGCCCAACTATAGCCCAATGACAGAATGTCCCAGAGTGTTCTAAAGAACAACTAGAACGCTAACAGTCTTACTTATGACAAAAGTATGGCACACCTGAAGTCATCTTGATTGGAATAAAGTGGTGACACTTAATACATTTAATTTGAAAAGGAACAAAATGAGGGGTTTCATTTTGCCATAGAAATGTTATATATATATATATTCACTGAAAAAAACCTAGGTTACACACCAGTTATAGTTAGGAATTAGCATTTAAAAAACCTTTGAAATTCACTGAAAAAACCATAGGTTTCACACCAGTTATAGTTAGCTGGAAATTTTACTCGCATAAAACCATTGAAATTCCCACGTTCTAGTTAGTTGGGCTCACTATAACTTGCACGTCTGCAATGCACTGCTGATGACGTCACATATTACATCACTCATGCATATATTTAAATATTTAAACATTACTCGCTAATATATGTATTCACTAAGATACACTTAATAAGCCAGTTAACTAATCAATTTCTTTTTTAAAAACACTGAAAAAACCATAGGTTTCAGGCCTTATATAGTTAGGAATTAGCATTTAAAAAACCTTTGAATTTCACTGAAAAAACCACAGGTTTCAGGCCTTATATAGTTAGGAATTAGCATTTAAAAAACCTTTGAAATTCACTGAAAAAACCATAGGTTTCAGGCCTTATATAGTTAGGAATTAGCATTTAAAAAAACCTTTGAAATTCACTGAAAAAACCATAGGTTTCAGGAGTTATATAGTTAGGAATTAGTTTTTAAAAAACCTTTGAAATTCACTGAAAAAACCATAGGTTTCAGGCCTTATATAGTTAGGAATTAGCATTAAAAAACGTTTGAATATATAAAAACGTTATCCGCTAATAGAATTAGCATTTAAAAAACCTTGCAAATTCACTGAAAAAACCATAGGTTTCAGGCCTTATATAGTTAGGAATTAGCATTCAAAAAACCTTTGAAATTCACAGAAAACACCATAGGTTTGAGACTATATATAGTTAGGTATTTGCATTTACAAAACCTTGAAAATTCAATGAAAAAACTATAGGTTTGAGACCATATATAGTTAGGTGAATATTTTAACCATACAAAACCAATGAAATTCCATATATAGTTAGTTACACTAACTATATATTTCGCGCACCCGCAATCCACTGCTGATGATGTCACATATTACATCATTCATGACATGGTCAGTGACATCACTGATGACATCACTGATGACATCTCAAATGACATCACTGATGACATCACTGATGACATCTCAAATGACATCACTGATGACATCTCAAATGACATCACTGATGACATCTCAAATGACATCACTGATGACATCACTGATGACATCACTGATGACATCACTGATCACATTTCATTTGACATCATTGATCACATCACTGATGACATCATTCATGTGCTAATACGATGAACCTCTTCAGACTCTAATATAACCTTAGATACACTCAGTGTATACAGACACTCACACACTGTCACTCATCCATGGAGTTACTCACACACCTAGTCAGTCATGCAAAGAATCAATCTCACCTCCATTTCCTCAACTATACAGTTATACACACCTTACTTATTCAAACATATACTAACACATATTTACTCTCTTATACAATCCCTGATACAAGTTCACAATGATCCATACAGCCACTCACACATTCACTGGCTCTCATGCACAGTTATTTATATATGCCAACTCTCACATGTACTGTGTTTTACATATGTACTTACTATGACATGTAGCATTGAGATATCCATTCACTCATCAATACACTCATGCACACAGTCAACCGCCCATGTAGCTGTTTCCACATGCACTCTTGAACTCATACACCTAGTGAATCAACTGCTCACACATCTATGCACAGAGTCACACACCTCCCAGCCTCCCCCACACAAACTCAATCTCCCATACAAATACTTGGGCAACCAATCAATAACACATATAGCCTCTCGTATAGCTAATGATCAACACATGCAGCAGTTTACATCACAACAGACATACTGATGCACACATTCAGACAGTTTAGTCACTAACCCATGCATTTAGTACGACACATTTATTCACTCACTCATACAGTCAGTCACGCACCTACTAAATCCTTCATCCAGACACTTATACAACCACTCATTCTTCAATATGTCAAACATATTTAAACTTTACAGAAACACACAGTCACTGGATGGTGTCATCAGTGATGTCATCAGTGATGTCATTTGAGATGTCATCAGTGATGTCATCAGTGATGTCATTTGAGATGTCATCAGTGATGTCATCAGTGATGTCACTGACCATGTCATGAATGATGTAATATGTGACATCATCAGCAGTGGATTGCGGGTGCGCGAAATATATAGTTAGTGCAACTAACTATATATGGAATTTAATTGGTTTTGTATGATTAAAATATTCACCTAACTATATATGGTCTCAAACCTATGGTTTTTTCATTGAATTTTCAAGGTTTTGTAAATGCAAATACCTAACTATATATGGTCTCAAACCTATGGTTTTTTCTGTGAATATATATATATATATATATATATATATATATATATATATATATATATATATATATAAATATATATATATATATATATAAAATTCATTTTAGGTACAGCTGCACTTGAAAGCCAGAGTTTTCTTAATACATCTTTAATCTACATATAGTGACTTCCTTTATGTATCTATGTACCGCCCATGTACTTATGGATTTGTATATTTATTACATTCTTCCTGTTCAGTATATCCAATGCAGGATTTACTACTAACTTTCTCCCTGAGGCGGAAGCCGGGGAAGTCAGGCTTAAGTTTACGCTGATTTTTAATACTATTTGCTGCTAATGCCTAATTCTGCACTGAGTTCTATTATGTTTGGTTTTTAAATAGTGTGGCTGAATATCACTTTTATATCGCCTACTCACCCTGCAACAGCCGGCATTCCACGCAGCCGATTAGGTGCTGCACGGGATGCTGACAGGGTAAGCCGCCATCTTGCGTGAGGCGCCCGGTTGCGGACCAGTTGTTTCCATCAGCCCGCCCTCTCATGTATTTAATTGGCGCAACTTCCTGCATTCAGTGATTTACTACTAACTTTCTCCCTGAGGCGGAAGCCGGGGAAGTCAGGCTTAAGTTTGCACTGATTTTTAATACTATTTGTTGCTAATCGCTAATTCTGCACTGAGTTCTATTATGTTTGTTTTTTAAATAGTGTGGCTGAATATCACTTTTATATCGCCTACTCACCCTGCAACAGCCGGCATTCCCCGCAGCCGATTAGGTGCTGCACGGGATGCTGACAGGGTAAGCCGCCATCCTGCTTGAGGCGCCCGGTTGCGGACCAGTTGTTCAGATGTTGCACTTAGGGTTCCTTTATCACTCTCTTTTCCTCTTCTCAAGAAAATCACTTCAAAAACTAAAAGCGCTGCAACAAAAAGTAAAAAGTAAATGTATAAAATATGGAAATAAATTCCTTTTTGTATCACAACAAAATAAAACTTGATCTGGCTAAATTAAGTTAAAAGAAAGTATTTGTTCAGGCTACTTTTACTGTTGTATAAACCAACTCTAGGCAGACGTGCTCTGCCTCACCATTATTTCTCTCTTAATTAAATCAACACAGAAATTACATGTGACAATATGACTTTGTTAAATAAATGAGTTCCATGTGAATGCTTGTCGTAGGTTACTGCTTGAAAGAAGACTATATCACTTTGTCTTACCACTTCAGATACCACAGTATTGGCCTGCTATGAGAAAATATTTAAAATAATTTGAAACTCATTTAACCTCTTCTCTGCTGCCGTTGGCCGTTGGCCGTTGTGAGCACTACCTCGCTGGTGCTGCGAACATCCAATGGCCGACGCAGCCCTGCCCACTCGTTCAAACCGCCGCACTGCCGCGAAAAAACGGCAGCGGGTAACGGGTTAAGAAAGCTCCTTAGACATAATGTCTTACATTATTTTAGATAGTCTGACTGATTTATGGCCGATATGATCTTAATGAGGACCGCTTGGCCCCTGTGCATGTTTTAAATCTCACCAGAGTTATGAAATAGGGTTTATTTGATTTTATGTTGATGATTGTATTGTTGATGATTTTTATTAGTCAAACAATAAAACTTTTGGAGCGTGGCTTGGAGCCAAAAATAATGGCGGCCATCTGGTGAAGCTCCGCGGTGACTCGGGGGAATCGAGCGCCGTCCGACTGGTTTTTCTTTCCCTGCACCATCTACACTTGGCTCAAGGTGACCATCAAGGCTCCTGCTTCTATGCGCGGCCATTATCCTTCTCTTGCATATTGGTGGTGAGCAGCATATTCTTCTTTTTATCAGGCTGGCCTGTTTCCTCACAGGACTTGTGCCGTCATTTTGCTTTTGTTTTTCATCGCAGTTATGTTTTTATGCCTCCTATAGGTAACGGTAGTATTTCTTCACAAAATGTTATATGCTTTATGCAATTTCATTCTCCCCAATGGCATTTCTAATGGCTCCTGTTCTTTTTTCAGAGTGGGTACATTTAGGTCATGTTGCGTTTAATTTTTACCACATCTGTCTCTTACAGCATATTTGCTTTAACCATTATTTTATTAAAGAGGCGAAGCAACTATTTTTTCTAAGATACCATTTTTTTTAGGAATATCTTTTCCGTGTTAAGTGCTTGCTATTTCTTTGGCTCTTTTGTACATAGGGAGGACAAAGTTGGTTCACCGTGCTGATAAAATCTCTTCTACTCCTTCCTCTGTGGTGGATTATAATCCTTTCAGTGTTGTTCAAAAGATTATGGCAGAGTCAATACAAGGGATGGCACCTCTTTCAACAAATGAGGCATCTTCAAATATGCCACTTCCTACATCCAAAATCACAGCCAAATTGGCTGTTACTTTGACGCTTTTCTCCGGAAAAAGAGATTAAAAAATCCCCCCCTTCACCAGCTATATCTCCTCCACCTATCTCCATGGAATTCATTCTTGGGGAAACATGAGTGGTCAGACCGTACATGGAAGAAACTAATATACGTCTTTAGAATTTGGATGACTAATTGTCTAATATGGAGAGTAAAGTTACACAAATGTAGGGAATCATTATGTTAATGGCAAGACCGCCACCGACAGGCTTTCAGTGGCGGTCTCACCAACATCAAAAGGCCATTCCATACCCGCTACATTACGATGGCTGCCAGTTCCACGGCCGTCAGAACCTCTGACCGCAATGCATCCAACGGGCTCCTTGAGCCTACTGGATGGCGGAGAGCCTTCCAATCCTTGCATTGGTGGTGGTGCCAACCAGGCACCTCCGTAGGGATTAGGATGTCCCTGCCTGCCAGCCTTTCCATGGCGGTTCACCCGCCATGAAAAGGTTGGCTGGATGGACATTGGGGGCCCAAAGTGGCCCCCCTTGCCCCTTAGCACATACCCCTAAACCAAGTGATAGGCACTGCATGGTCACGTAGTACAGGGATATGTAAAACATCCCTCTTTAACATTGCGGCGGGTGGTGCCTTGTAGGCGGGCCGTCCCAATCCCCAATACCCAATACGTCCCAATCCCCAATACGATGGTGGACGGACTGAAGTCTGTCCACCATCATAATCAGTCCCATAGAGTAGCATGGACTCTCTTCAATCTGTTGCGAGTCAAGTTACTTCTATTCAACTACAAATCTCTCATCTTCCGTAACAAATTCAGAACCTTGAAAATCATAACAAGAACAGCAACTTGCGTATTTATGGATTGATAGAGGGACTTAAAGGCTCTGCTCCTCTCTCCTTTTTTCAATCCTTTCTTCCAATGATTCTTGGTCTTCTGAAAACACCATATTACAACATTTAAAGAGTTCATGGATTATGTCATAGTTCACAAACTGAGTCCTCCTCTAGCAAGCCAAGAGGTGTTATTCTGTATTTTTTAGAACACACAGACTTGTTGAAAGTGCTGCAATCTGTCAAAAGCAGAGGAAAAACTTCTTGGCAAGGTTCCACTCTTATCTTCTCTCAAGACTATGCTAAAGCGATGGCAGATAGAAGGAAGACGTTTTTGGACATGAGACCAGTGCTTCGTAGCATTATGCAAAGTTACTTATAAAAATTAAACCACGACTTACGAAGATCCTACTTTACTACTATGTTTGCAGACAATAAGGCATGGAAGTTACTAGATCAACTGTTTGATTTTTTTAAATTTCATTTTTGATATATTTCTTGTTGCTTGTAATGTATATTGTTTTGTGTTGATTTTTGTATAACATGTTTTCTTTTGTCAGGTCCTGTTTTTATAGCTACTTAATGTGATTCTTCATCCATCTGGATGGTGCTTCCTCCCTTCCTTATCCACCCTGAGATCTAGGGTCGGTTGTGTTGTTCCCTTATGTGGCCCCACCACCCCAGACATTTGTGTATATTTTTGGGTATGTGATTTTTTCTCTTTCCATTTTGCAAAATTGTTTTTTTCTTTTTTCTTCCTTATTCTTGTTTTTTTGTTGAAAATATCTTTATTAATTTTCTGCTTACATTGTAAATCAAACCATAACCATTCAAGGTATTCAGTAAAGTCCATCAGTTGAGCTAGATACATTACATCGCCATCAGACCGCTCTTGTACATCAATAGTCACATTGAATAAATGCCAAACAAGACCAGATCTCGCCTCCCTCCCCGAGTTAGTTGTGTCTCGGCCTTTTCTTCCTTATTCTTGTCTTCTTCTCTGTCTCTTTCCTCTTTTCCCCTGTAATTTTTTCTCAGGACTCTTTTATTAACATTATTTCTTTCCTATTTTAAACCTGTACCCTACCCTTTTTATTCTATTCTTATTTCCTATTCCTTTTATTCTTTCTTCTTCTTTTTGTACAACATTATTGTCTTTTTCTTATACTATCTATTTTTCCATGTTATTACATTTCCATAGTTATATCTTATTTTACCTCTGCTGATTTTGCAATTTATTAGTTATTATAAAATGCTTTAAACTTTTCAACTTATTAATCTATTGTAGATGGCTTTAAGATTTATTTCATGAAATATTAAAGGTTTAGGCTCCCCTATAAAATGTAAAAGAGTTTTATCACATGGTTTAGCTTAAACTGTGACATTGTTTGGTCACAAGAAATTCACATCAGATAAAGAAGTGACTAAACTCAAAAGACAATGGCTGGGTCATATTTTTGCATCTCCTGGTTCAAGGAAACTTAATGGGGTTGCTGTGGTATGCCATAAATGCCTCAATATGCAATTCATCGCTCAGGACACTGATGATGAGGGTAGATGGGTTTCAGTTTTCCTACTTGTGGAAAAAATCCCCTTAACTATTGTTAACCTATATGCACCTTCTAATCCAGACAAACATTTTTGGCCTCGAATTTTATCTAAATTGATGGCGTATACTGATGATTATTTATTAGTAGGTGGCGATTGTAACACAGGTTTTGATCCTATTATAGATAGAGGTTCTAAAGTTTGATTTATTCCTTCACATGTGCATTTTCAGTTTAAATCTACGATACTTCAAAGATCTCTTGTTGATGCCTGGAGATTATGTAATCTAACTCCTCAAGGGTATATCTTTCTTTTCTCCTGCTCATTTTTCCCAATCCCAAATAGATTGTCTGTTTATTTCTAAAGCTCTTGCTCAACATCTCGGAAATTCAGATATAGGATCCATATTAATCTCGGATCATGCCCCAGTCAACATGAAATTAGATCTCCTTCCACCTATTCTCAACACTAGAAGATGTCGATTTAATAACTCTCTTCTTATAGATCCCAAGTTTATGCAAGGTTTTGAGCAGTTTGCCAATACCTTCTTTCTGGAAAATGAAACTCCTGGCATTTCACCTCAAACTATTTGGGATCATTTTAAAGCTGCTTCTAGAGATTTCATTATTTTTTTTGTGGCCCAGAAATACAAATCATCCTCAATTGATTTTAAATCACTCACCTCACCTATTAAGCAATACGAGCATTCATTTTATAAGACTAGCTCCAAATCCACTCTCGATATATTATTCAAAGATAAATTTGCATTTAATAAACTTTCAACAGAAATTACTAATTCATATCTACTTAAATCTAGTGCCAAATATTATGGTGGTCAGAATATTTCAGGAAAACTTCTTGCTAATTATCTTAAGATGAAGAAAGAGCGTACTAAAATTGATTCACTTTTAACTTCTACCAATAGTACTGTTAATAAAAATGAAGATATACTTTCCAAATGTACTCATTTTTTTCAGACTCTTTATACTCAGGAATCTCAATCTACTCACCAAGATTCTCCTAATTATTTATTGTCTATTTCTCCTCCTCCCATTCCTAACTTAGGGGCCGATTAGGATTGCGGTGAATCCGCATCCTCCGGGCCGGCGGAAGCCACCGCTGGCCCGGAGGATGCGGATTCACCTCTGCGGTGCCTACAAAGACCCCACGTCAGATTAGGATGGCTGGGGGGTCATCGGCGGACGGTAATACCGTCCGCCTCTTTTCCGCAGCGGTCGCCTTCGACCGTGGCGGAAAAGCTCTAATATGGTGGCGGTGTCTATCAGACACCGCCAGCCATATTAGGATGGTGCAGAAAACATGCTTTTCCATGGCAGCTTTTCTGCCGTGGAAAAGCATGTTGTCTTTGGTGTTTGGGGGCCCGTTGCGGACCCCCAGGGTGTCAGGGGTGGGGGGTGCACATGGGGGGTCAGCATTTACAAGCACAAAGTGGCATGCACCGCACGGTGCCTGCCGCTTTGTGCTTGTAAATGTGAAGCATGCATTTTTAACCTTGCGGCGGGTGCTGCTTCAAGCAGCACCCGCCGCAAGGTTAAAGATACGGGATGTGACTGCCAGGTCACATCCTAATTGCACCGGAGGGACCGCTGCTGCCCCTGCGGACGGTCCCTCCACCTCGGGGGTGGCGGACGGACGCAGGTCCATCCACCATCCTAATAGGCCCCATAGATTTTTCTTCACTAGATACTTGTATTCAAATTCAAGATATTTCTAATGGTATTCATTTGATTAAATGTGGTAAGGCACCAGGACCTGATGGTTTTACCATAGGATTTTATTCTTATTTGTCAAAATTTCTCCTACCGAAATTACACCAAATATTTCTCTATTTTACATCCACTCAATCCTCTGGTGGTTCTTTTCAAGATAACAAGGATCATACATTATGTAAAAATTATCGGCCAAGTTCCTTAATTAATTTAGATCATAAAAAGTTTGTGAAAATTCTTGCTCTCTGTTTAAATTCTTCCTTACCTCAGCTAATTGGGAAAGAACAATGTGGTTTAATACTGGTCGGCATATTTCTGATAACAGTAGAATATTTTTTAATGTCCTTAGTAAGTCTAGATCTCATTAAATTTCCTTTAGCAGTGGTGTCTTTGGATACAGAAAAGGCATTTGATAGAGTCAGTTGGCCTTTTATTTTTTCCACACTTTCCTGATTTGGTTTTGACACTAAATTTATTAATTATGTCTATTTGCTGTATTCTTTCACAAATGCCTCTATGTTAGCCAATGGTCTTATTTCTCATTTGTTTTACCATTTCTAGAGGTGTACAGCAAGGTTGTCCTCTTTCCCTTTTATTATTTATTCTTGCGTTAGAACATTTTTTAATAAAAATGTGTTCAAACCCTGACATTATGGGTTTTCTTTATGGTGATAAACAGTTAAAACTTTTAGTTTATGCTGATGATATTTTACTTTTTATTTCTCAACCAGAGATATCTTTACCAGCTTTTTTATCAGAGGTTGATAATTTCGCATCTGTCTCGGTTATAAACTACATGCCTACAAGCGTGAAATTCTTCCTCTAAATAGATTTTATTTTCACGCAGATTTAGCTTCTTCTTCCTTTCAATGGAATCCTGATACAATTGAATATCTTGGATTGTGGTTCACTGAGTCCATTAAAGATACTATATCTTTCATTTTAAAACATTGCATTGTGTATTACATTCATTTACATCCCGCTGGAGTCCTTTATTTTCATCTTGGTGGGGTAGTTAAGATACTATAAAAATTATGTTAGTTCCTACAATGTTATTTTATCTATTTAATATCCTTGTGAAAATCCCTCACTCTCAATATAGGACATTATACTCAATTTTATCTAAATTCTTATGGTACAATAAAAAACCTCGACTGTCTCCTCAAAAACTCAAAAGATTTAATCATATGGGAGGGGTCAGTTTTCCAGATTTCCATACGGATGTATGACGGTACGACGCGTACCGTTACAATGCGTCCCTTTACGTTGCAGTTTTAACAACGCAAGTCGTTACAATGACTTGCGTTGGGGGCCGCTGATAGTAAATAGTTTAATTTACTATTCCAACACCAGTCCCCGTGGATAGTAGGGCAGGTGTTGGATAGTAAATTAAACTATCCCCTATCCTAGAGTGCCCTCCAGCGAAAGTCGTTGTAACGACTTTCATTGTTAAAGCTGCGTCGTAACGCAACCGCGTTGTAGCGGTTGCGTTGTAAAGGATGTTCCCCTTCCATACATATCATTTAGCTTTTTTTCCTGAAACAAACTTCCTTTTTGTTACAGAATGACAATTCACTTCACTCTCCCTTATAGGCCTGATCTTGAAAAGGCCTATTATCAATCTTTTTCTTTTATGTAATTTTTGTCTTTTTTGTCTAGGCCTTCATCATTATCTCTTCCTATTTTTAAGAATACGTGGAAGGTTTTACAACTATATTTATCTCCTATTGGAATCCTGGAGAAAAATGTTTACAGTCATCAATTTGGCATAATACTTTTATGAAGATACATGATAAAACTATTTTTTGGAAAGATTGGTATATTAAGAGTCTCAAATAGGTTTATCAGCTTTTTCAGAATGAGGTTTGTATTCCTTTTCGGTAGCTCAATCTCGTTTTTCTTTTCGTTTTTCATATCAATCCAAATACATATCCTTAATTCAAGTAATTCAATCTTTATATCATAATTTTCTTCAACTTTCCACTCCTCCTTCTCCAATATCCAGTATCAGCAAAATTCTGTAAACATCCCCTTCTGCATCTCAATTATATAAACATTTGATTGCTCCATCAGATATTAGAGATAAAACACAGGTGAAAAAATGTGGGGAAACTGACTTAAAGACTACACTTTCAACTTCACTTTGGAATAAGATCCGGAAAAAATAAGGAAATCTACTAGAGCAGCTAAAACCACACAGACTTTATTTTTCATTTATAATAGACTCTCAATCACCCTATTACACTGCATAAGATTGATCCTGCTACTCCATTTACATGCTGGTCATGTTCCGCTACCCCAGCGGATCTTATGCATATGTTATATGATTGTCCACATATTTATCCATTTTGGTCACAAGTTTGACAACAGATCAATGCAATGTTTTGCACACACATTCCATTTACTTTTATCAATATTTTTCTTGGAAGTGTTTCAGACAATTGGGCAACTAAAGCTATTAATGTTATTGCTCTACTTCCTACAGTTGCTTTCCCACAGATTACAAAAGCATGGAAGGATGCTTCTGAAATACCATCTCAGGCATAGTGGTATGGAGTCTGTTATAATCATAGATTAGATCACGGGTACTCATAGTATGGCCCGCTGGCCGTCAGCGGCCTGGCAAGCCTTCCTGTGCGGCCCCCAGACCTTGCAGACATGTACCTGTGTCCTATTTATTTTTTGTAAAGTGTCTGCGAACACCACCGGTTGTTGATTTATGGGGGCCGCGTGATTTCAGGCATAGAGTGGAGATGCAGGGGCGCTAGGAAGAGGTAAAATACAACAAGTCCTCATTAACAATTAAATGGTATTTTAAAGACCTGTGAAGTACTCCGGTGATTGGCGCCAAGGGGGCTATGATCTGACTGCTAGGGGGTGCCGTGACAGCTGTGACCCCCAGGCCAAGTGGTGGGACACCAACCCTACAAAGCAGCACATTCTGAAAGAAAACAAGCTGGCTTTTACTTTGGGGGGGGCTGTCTCTGGGCTGGTGACAGGGACGTGTAGACACAGTATGTGTGCACTGCCCGAGAGACAAACAGGGGAAAAGACAGACATGGGCAGAGACAGACATGGGCAGAGACAGAAAAGGGCAGGGGCAGATAGAGGCAGGGGCAGATAGGCAGATAGGGGCAGAGAGGCAGAGACAGATAGGGGCAGAGACAGATAGGGGCAGAGACAGATAGGGGCAGAGACAGATAGAGGCAGGGGCAGATAGAGGCAGGGGCAGATAGAGGTAGAGACAGGGACAGACTGGCAGAGACAGATAGGGGCAGAGACAGATAGGGGCAGAGACAGATAGGAGCAGAGACAGATATGGGCAGAGACCGATAGGGGCAGAGACCGGGACAGACTGACAGAGGTAGAGACAGACAGAGGTAGAGACAGATAGGGGCAAAGACCGATAGGGGCAAAGACTGATAGGGGCAGAGACCGATAGGGGCAGAGACAGATAGAGGCAGGGGCAGATAGAGACAGGGGCAGATAGAGGCAGGGGCTGATAGAGGCAGGGGCAGATAGAGGCAGGGGCAGATAGAGGCAGAGACAGGGACAGACTGATAGAGGCAGAGACAGATAGAGTCAGAGACAGTTAGAGGTAGAGACAGATAGAGGTAGAGACAGATAGGGGCAGAGACAGATAGGGGCAGAGACAGATAGGGGCAAGGGCAGATAGAGGCAGGGGCAGAGACAGATAAGGGGAGAGACAGATAGGGGCAGAGACAGATAGGGGCAGAGACAGATCTGAGTGAGTGAGTGAGTGAGTGTGTGTGTGAGTGTGTGAGATGTGTATGCCAGGTCTGGTGGCTCAGTAGACGAAAGCGTCTGTTGCAGGGGCCTGTGTTTAACCTCATGGTCAGTTTTTTTTGCTGCTCTAGCCCCGCCCCCTCCCCCACTGACCCCGTCCCCACCAGTGCAGCCCTCGGCCACAAGCCACACTGTAAATTTGGCCCCCGAGAGAAAGTTTGTGAGTACCCATGGATTAGATAGACCATATGTTCAGCCAGTTGCTCTTGCAATTAAAAGAGATCTCTTTTTGTTGCCCATAACATTTTTGTTTTAGATTTGCTCATAAGGCATATCTCCATAATTGAATTCCCTATACCTCCAAGAATTTCTTTTCATCATTATTATTGGTTTTATATATTGATGCCATTTTCAATTTATGAATGTTTGCATTAATGTTATATAAATATCAAGTTTCTTCAGGATGGTATATGCATAGTGTTTCTCACTCTTTTTTCTCTCTTTCTTTCTCTTCTCTTTTCATTTTATCTTTTACATTTTTTTGTATTTAACAGTTTATATTTCTATGCATAATGAGTATCTTTTGTATTTCATTTCCCAATGTATATACATGTATTTTCAATACATTTACTTTTTCAAACTTAAAAAAACAAAAACACTTTTGACTGACTGACTTTTCCACCCGTACACCCATTTGGAAAGTCACAGATGAACCTACTCTTGACCTGGCAAACACAACATGCTTAGAGGAATGTGTATAATACCCATGCTTTACCTTTGTCAAAGGTAGGATCGATTGTTTGAACCTAACCTAATCAAAACGTTCCCAGAGGTGCCATTGTCTAATACAGGCATAAAGGACTTGGTATGTGATGCACAGTGATGATTTTGTGCGTAAGCCCAACAGCATCCAGGGTTCTGGAAAGACACAGTCATCTTGGACATCAGGCGTATCTTGGTACCAAAGGAAAGATTCAGCTGTGTTCTATTTGTTGTGTTTTACTCACAGTCGCACATGATACTGCATCTATACAAATAATGTACTCGCACATGACTTACCACTAACCCTACAAGTGACAGTAAGAAAATCTTGACAATATGATCAAGCATATGGGGACAGAGATAACACAGACGGTCTGGACATGACCCTCTATCCAGTGATTTATGTGCCTCTATTTACAGGTCTATTAGAGCTAAGTTCTCCTACTGAAGGTCCTTGTTTAGGTCTGTCTTGTACTTCACAACATGGTAAATATACGACTAGCTGCTTCACACTAACCACAGACATCTGGCATAGTAGTTATAAACATATGTATTTTATAAGGGATAAAGTACCCCGTGCCATACATTATGAGGATATTTCAAGTCACCAAAGAGTACCATAATCAACTATAGGAACTTAGCCAAAGGCTGAGCTCCTTTATAAGGTTATGGAACTACAAGGTGGCTTGCAATATCTGTATTATGCAAAGCAGGTGGTACTTTATCCCATATAATACATGGTCGCCTGTCATCTTTCAAACAAGCCACTTACAAACTTGGTGCATTGCTCTTTCATTTGAAAGAGATAGCATGTTTGCAAACATGAAGAATATCACCTCTAGGTCAAAATTAAACACATCAAAAACCTGTGAGATGTTTTTTGGAAAAAGAAATATTAGAAACAGCTCAATACAAGTCAGTTTTGTAAAGGAAAAAAAAAGAAATAGCTGCAGTAGTTCGGAATGTGTAGAATTATTCAGAAAGATTCTTACTTTTCTATAATTATTTAAGGAATGTAAAAAATCATGTTCTTTCTGTTAGCCACTACAAACTAGAAAAACCATAGCCGTTACACAAAAAGAGACCTGAAGCCCTTGGAGGTTGGTTTTAAAGCTAGGGCCATTCCTGGGCCTCTGTCACTTCCCCTGGCTCCCCAAGGTTAGGAGGCTTCAAGATAGAGAAAAACAGAGGGCGGGAGGAGGAAGGTTCAGAGAAATCAATAATAGAGAGAAGAGAGGAGGAGAAAGTGGATGGATGGAAAGAGAGAGACTGTGCGAGAACATGAAGCCAGGACTGATTTTGGTTCCCCAGTCTGGCACTGAACACAGTCGATCAAGATGCAACATTGATTAACACCATTCTTTTGTCGATTCAGTGCAAATATTGGATACCAATAAAACATCTGTTTTAATGTAAATCACACAGGGGTAGCTTGTTATTTGCACTACAACTCGTTCTTTCGCCCATGTAGGTGGTGGTTGTCCTTACACTTAGATCTCAGCAACAGATTTAGATCCATTGTAGTCTGGATTGTGTGAATATGAATCAGAATTTGGATGTAGTACCTGGACATAATGATGTTGCCACCAGCTAATCTATTAACACAATTACAATTATGCTCTAATAAGGAATCTAGGACTACTGCAACCAGTAATTGCAGTCAATCCGTTACTTCAAGTCATATAATTCTCCCTTCAGTAATTAAGCATTAAGACTGCTTTTTGGTTCGTTTTTCAACTCTTGCAGGATGTCAGTGATAACAGATATACCACTGCTCATTACACTCCTAGGGGTCGATTCCGATCGGGAAAAAAAACGTCCGTACGATTTGTATCCGGAGCCCTCTCCGTACGAATCGTACCCGTCCGTCCGAGTCGCGAAGTACGATCCGTATTCCGTGAATCCGTCCGAATCGTCGCAATCCGTATGTATTGCAAGGCTGAAACCGTGAACCGTACGACTCGTACACATGCCGTATGACCCGACGAGTACGATCCGGACCGGGGTATGAGGGAGCGATTCGTACGGTCCACGTCAGGTAAGGGCGAGTCGTACAGAAAAGCACACAAACACATACACACCGTACAGTCCGTACCCCCCATGATCGCAGGGGTACGCACCGTACCCCTGCGATCATGGGGTGTACGAGCCGTACCCCCAATGTACGATCCGTGTACAAGCCATACCCCCATTGTACGATCCGTCTACGAGCCGTACCCCCATTGTACGATGGGTGACTCAGGGAAAAAAGCACTGTACATAGCCGAGGTAAAAATATATCATAGAGCTATATGCAGGGCACAGGCTGCATATTATTCCAATGAGATTAAATGCAGTTCCAACCCGACTAAATTGGTCTTTAAGATCCTTAAAGACCTTACTGCCAAGAGAGCCCCATTATCTGAGGTTTCTTCAAATTCGCACTGTGAGGATCTTGCTGCCTTTTTCTTGGAAAAGGTACGCGTCATCTATCGCACATTTTCATGTCTAAATCCCCCGAATGAGTCGACATTACTCAGCCCCATCACCAACATCAGCCTCACTATTCTCCCTGAGATCCCGGAGGACGAATTTAATAAACTAGGGGTCAAAGTTAAATCAGGCTCCCCTGCCGATCCGCTCAGGCCCGCACAATTCAGAGACTCTGCCTCTCTGTGCCTCCCCCCTTGTGCCAACTTATTAATGCCTCATTCACCTCTTCCATAGTCCCCACCAAATGGAAACAAGCCTTTGTAACCCCGATCCTGAAGAAGCCTTCACTGGACCCGAGTAAACCGGAGAACTACCGGCCTATCTCCCTGCTCCCCTGGGCTGCTAAGGTGGCTGAAGCTCATGTCAACAGCATACTCACTATACATCTCCAGACTAACAACTCTCTGGATGCCTCCCAGAACGGGTTCCGGGCAGGCCACAGTACCAAAACCGCCCTCCTTGCCATGACAGAACATCTGTGATCCGTGCTTGACTCCGGTCAAACAGCGGCACTGGTTCTTTTAGATCTTAGTGCCGCCTTTGACACGGTTTCACACGTGGTCTTGCTTCATCGCTTGGAGGAGGCTGGAATCTCGGGTCTGGCCCTTGATTGGTTTAGATCGTTCCTGGCAGGAAGATCATTCCGGGTAGCTACACCTCCCTTCCAGTCCCAGGATTATCCTGTTGAGCAGGGAGTGCCTCAGGGGTCGGCGCTGAGCCCCACGCTTTTTAATCTTTATGTGCAGCCGTTAGCTGCTGTCGCTAAGCAGTGGGGCCTGACTATGGTCTCTTATGCTGATGACACGCAGCTGGCGGTTGCACTCTCTTGGGACTCCGACCATGAGGCCTTAAGGTTCAGGGATGGTTTGGCGGTCCCATCACCAACATCAGCCTCACTATTCTCCCTGAGATCCCGGAGGACGAATTTAATAAACTAGCGGTCAAAGTTAAATCAGGCTCCCCTGCCGATCCGCTCAGGCCCGCACAATTCAGAGACTCTGCCTCTCTGTGCCTCCCCCCTTGCACCAACTTATTAATGCCTCATTCACCTCTGCCATAGTCCCCACCAAATGGAAACACGCCTTTGTAACCCCGATCCTGAAGAAGCCTTCACTGGACCCGAGTAAACCGGAGAACTACCGGCCTATCTTCCTGCTCCCCTGGGCTGCTAAGGTGGCTGAAGCTCATGTCAACAGCATATTCACTAAACATCTCCAGACTAACAACTCTCTGGATGCCTCCCAGAACGGGTTCCGGGCAGGCCACAGTACCAAAACCGCCCTCCTTGCCATGACAGAACATCTGCAATCCGTGCTTGACTCCGGTCAAACAGCGGCACTGGTTCTTTTAGATCTTAGTGCCGCCTTTGACACGGTTTCACATGTGATCTTGCTTCATCGCTTGGAGGAGGCTGGGATCTCGGGTCTGGCCCTTGATTGGTTTAGATCGTTCCTGGCAGGAAGATCGTTCCGGGTAGCTACACCTCCCTTCCAGTCCCAGGATTATCCTGTTGAGCAGGGAGTGCCTCAGGGGTCGGCGCTGAGCCCCACGCTCTTTAATCTTTATATGCAGCCGTTAGCTGCTGTCGCCAAGCAGTGGGGCCTGACTATGGTCTCTTATGCTGATGACACGCAGCTGGCGGTTGCACTCTCTGGGGACTCCGACCTTGAGGCCTTAAGGTCCAGGGATGGTTTGGCGGCTGTGGCAGGTTGGATGTCAGCTAATTATCTCCAGCTGAATGCCAACAAAACGGAGGTCATGATCATTGGCAAGAACAGCCAACTGTGGGGAGAACAGTGGTGGCCCTCGGTGTTGGGTCTGACACCCATACCGGTGACTGAGGTGAAAAATCTGGGAGTTTGGTTTGACCCCTCCCTCAGTTTCTCCAGCCACACTAAAAAAGTGGCAGCAACTTGTTTTGGCATTTTGCGCGGTCTTCGACCAATCTTGAAATTTTTCAATGCATCCACTAGGCAGCTTATAATTCAGGCCACCATAATGTCCCGGCTGGACTTTGCCAGCTCCCTCCTGCTGGGGGCTAACCTAGCGGAAGTCACCCGGCTGCAGCGCATACAGAATGCTGCGGCTAGGGCCTTGGTAGGCCTACCCAGGTTCTGCTCTGCGAGGAAGACCATTCGGAAACTTCACTGGCTGCCAATGATCCAAAGGATTCAATTTAAGACGCAATGCCTGTCCTTCAAAATCCTTAAGCAGGGCACCCCTAAAATCCTTGAGACCCTCCTGACCCCTTATGGCCCTTCCTGCTCTTTGAGATCCAAAGGACAAGGCTTGGTTGCGGTGCCACGCTTCAAACGCTGTAGAATAGGAGGGCGATTCTTCCGCTATTTAGCTGCGAAACTCTGGAACTCATTACCCAGCCACATCCGTGCCCTGAATGACCTTATCTCTTTCAGGAGGTCGATCAAGACCTACCTTTTCCCACCCAGAATCTAGGTTCTGTCACTTCTCTGCAACTTTTTCAGCTGCCATCTACTCTCTCTGACAGCTGGTTCTCTGTTGATCACAGCGCCGGGACGCCCCTTTGCTGGGGCAGCTGCGCGCTATAGAAGTCCAATTAACATAACATAACATAACACCGATCGTACAATGGGGGTACGGCTCGTACACCCCATGATCGCAGGGGTACGGTGCGTACCACTGCGATCATGGGGGGTACGCACCGTACCCGGGGGGGCCATTCCGTACCTGTTTCAGCGCGAACTCTGCTTTTACGGCTGTTTTCAGCTCCCGTAGAAAAAAGGTCATACGGTGCGTACCCGACACGTATCGTACTTGCTGGGTCTTAAAAACTAGCCGCGAACCGTACAGATGTCGCGTACAGCGGGTTCCGAGGGAGAATCGTACGGAGATTAGAGTCGTACGGTGTCTTGTATGACTCGTACGGAGTACGGCTCCTGGTACGAATCGTACTTTGTCGTACGTACGGGGGACGTTGCAGGGTACGATTCGTACGGGAAAAACACTCCGAACGGCTATTCGGAGCGGTTTTTCCCGAATCGGAATCGACCCCCTAGTGTGGCTTTTGTGAATTCCCAGTAACCTACAGCTATTTATATCACTTTATGATGATGCCCTGTTGAGTTCTGCCATTTAGGCTAAATTATTGTTGACAAACAAAATTCACTGGTACAGGGAAAAGAAGAGGGTATGACTTACAGAGCAGAACAACAGATTTTCATCGGGATCATTCGAAAAAGAAAATGGAGCAAACAAATTACTGTGGAAACATAGTACCGTAGCAAAATTCCATAATTGCAGAGGACATGTACCCCATAAACACACAGCGACATGTACATGGTAATGGGCATTTCACAGAATTAGTGATTTCCGACAGCAGATTCTACAGAATGTGGCGTTGCGGATTAATCATTGGAATACAGTGGAGCCTCTATGGTTACAGCATCTGCATAATTAAACTGTGTTATAATGCTGTCCTTTTATAGTTTCTCCACTAAGTTCCAGAGCCTGCTAGAACTATATAATACATCAAATAAAGCACAAGGAATTAATTATACCATGTGGTTCTCGGGGACTTCCAGCATACCTGGCCTTTGCCCTCAGTCCCTAAAAATATTAATCTTTGACTCAGTCATTCTACACGTGTGCTCACTCATGATATTATAAACACGATTCTGGTCCACCTTCATTTAGGGGCATATTATCAATGCTGGCGATATGCTATTTTCGCCGCTTTAGCGGCCGTTTTCGGCCGCTAAGCGGCAATAATACTATCGCCCACTTAGCAAGCTGTCGCTAACTGATGTTAGCGACAGCTTCGAAGCGATAGCGAGCGGTGTGGGGCCCGCTTTGCATGTTAGCGATAATTATCGCTAATGACATGCAATGTGGGCGTTTCCAACCCGTTAGCGACTGAAAGCAGTCGCTAACGTCGCTAACGCCTATTAGCAAGGCAGGCTTAGCGATGGCAATATTCGCGCTAACCGCGAATATCACCAAAAACTAACACCTGCCCAGACCAGTTCTTAGCCATGTTATCCAATGGGAGGTGGATAACATGGCTAAGAGCATTTAGGGCCAGATGTAGGTGGCCAATTACCGGTCGGTAACGGCCGAATTCGGCCGTTACCAACCGGTAATTGGATTTTGAGATGTAGGGGGAAAAAAACTGGCATTTTCGGTAATTTTACCGAATCGGTAAATATACCGGTCGGTAAAATTACCGAAAATGCATTTTCGGTATGTAGGTGCCAAGTTGCACATTGACACAGGGCTTTGAAAATCGGTATTTTACCATGCAATACAATTGCATGGTAAAATACCGATGCAGGTGTACATGCACATCTGTGCATGTACACCTGTGCCATGTGGCACACATACATGCCCTAAGGGCATGTATGTGTGCCACATGGCACACAAGCCTAAAACAGGGGTGCCAGAGGGTGTCAAAGTGACACCCCCTGCACCCTTGCTAAAATCGGTATTTACCGATTCTGTAATTACAGAATCGGTATTGCCCATTGATTCCTATGGGCTTCACAGCCCATAGGAATCAATAGGAAATACCGATTCGGTATTTCCAGATTCGGTAAATACCGAATCTTAACGATTCGGTATTTCCACATCTGGAAATACCTACATCTCCCCCCTTCATATTTACCACTTCTTAAATACCGAATCAGTAAAATTCGGTATTTAAGAGGTGGTAAATATGAATTACCTACATCTGGCCCCTAGTCGCTAATGCGTGAATATCGCTGTATTCTCAGCGATTTTCACGCTATCGCCGGAAAAATTATCGCTTTGGAGATAAACGTAGCTAATAGCACGTTATCTCAGCGATAATTTCCGGCGATGCTTTGCGATAAAAAAATCTTTGCTAAGCCTAGTTAGCGATAAATGTTGCTAATTGTTGGTAATATGCCCCATAGTTCCTAACTGTGTACCTTTTAATGTCACCCAAAACAATGCCTAGTAGAAAGTGATATGTTCAGTGTTGTAATTGTTTATTGAGACAGAGTCCTACATGTGAACACAGTTTGAAATCAGAGTATATGAGTACTAAACAATGCAGTACAGTTCACCAAGGATGGGGTAAGTGGAGAAGTCAGGGTGCCAATAGAACTAAGAACCCCAGTGCAGGTCGGTCCTCCAGGAGGCTGGCATTGAAGGCCGTTGGGCCAGGGGCCCACGGATGGGAA
Source organism: Lissotriton helveticus (assembly GCF_964261635.1). Classification (NCBI taxonomy): domain Eukaryota; kingdom Metazoa; phylum Chordata; class Amphibia; order Caudata; family Salamandridae; genus Lissotriton; species Lissotriton helveticus. The sequence goes on from NC_136068.1 coordinate 770,362,517, forward strand.
TTTCAAGTAGGCAGTCCCTGTGAAGGGGGTGGGAAGGTTGCGTCTCCAGTAACTGGATGATGCAGAAAGCAGGGCTGGAGGGAGGGGTTGTCCAGGGCAAGGGAGGGAGGAGCTCCTTATTACCAGATCAGGGGGGTCCCATGCCCTCTGCCTAGAGGGGGACCCCCACCAGGAGGTGTAGTGGGTGATGCAGGTTATATTGTCGGTTTCCCATATTGAGGGGGGTGCAGGACTACGAGCCGGCATGTCCCGGGAGAGGAAAGGAGAGGGATGGGTAGGGGGAAAGGATGCTGAAGGGGTCAGGAAGATGGAGGACAAATGAAGGGGGGACATGGTGGGGGAGATAAGGGGCAGGAAAGGCTAGGAAGGAGGCGAGAGGAGCACATAGGGAAGGCATGGGAGGGATGGGAGAAGGAAGGAGGAGAAGAAGTAGGAAAGAAGGGTGAGGGGCGCCATGATCGGGCTAAAGAGGAGGGGGCATTGAGGAAGGAAGAAGGGGTTGATGGGGAGCAAGGCGGAGGGAGGAGGGGAGTCTGAGGGCGGGATGGTGAGAGGCGAGAGAGGGTCACTGGGCCACCCAAGAATGCTGCAAGGGTTGTTTACATGGTTCACGGGGATGTTGGCCTCAGGGTAGGGTTCCCACTCAGGCATCATCCCTAAGGAAAGGAGCCCATATTTGTGTCAATTCCTCTTCCTGGTCCTGTAAATTGTAAATAATGGGTTTATGTGATGCATGGAACATTGCCACCATCCAGTCTTCCTGGGATGGAGGTGCGGGTGACCTCTACTGGCGGAGGATACATACCTGTGCCAGGGCGGTGTGGAGGAGGCAGTGCTGCAGATGGCAGAAAGCCAGGGAATCCTCTGTGTCATGGATGAGGATGACAGAAGGGGTGAGTGGAAGGCGCAGTGGCATGGACACACCCGGGGTTTTCACAATATACGACCAGAAAGATCGGACTCACAGATGATATGAACTAATATCGTAGTGAGTGATTGTGCACCGTCAATAATTTGCATGGGGAAGAAGTCCTGCCCTGTTCAGTTTTGTCGGTGTCCAGTGCCGGTCTTGGAGTGTTTTGAAAAGACAGAACTTTAAACGGGTTTCTTGTGTGCCCCTGTCCAGGGCTCTCAGGATCTCTGCCCAATCTTCATCCTTAAAAGTGGTCAGTAGGTAAATTTGCTCTTTGGCACTGAGGTTGCATAGGAGAGATTGGGAAAAAGGTGACTCTGGAATGTGCTGTACAGTCCCGATATCACTCCCCTGTGGTGCCCCAAGTGGTTAGATAGGTCACTGGAGGTGAGGATTGTAAGGACCAGGGACACCTCAGACAGTGCTGCAGTTGCAGGTAACGCCAAACTTGCCGTGGGTGGAGGCCAAACTCCTCCCTCAGATGGGAAAAAGATTTCAGGTCTCCGACAAGCAAGATTTGGTCCAAGGTGTTATGCCCGCCTCTATCCAGTGGGTCCAACATAGGGTCTGACCATCAATGCGCAGACCATCGTTGCCCCACAGAGCTGCTCTATTATGCAATCGTGGATCCACCACAAATAGGCGGTGAGCGAGCAGCTAGGCCTTGTGCATGGAATGCAGCACAGGGTGCGAGAGGCATGGCTGGAGGGCATGGTTCCCATTAAGAAGACCAAATCCCTCGCCTCCAGGGATTAGCGATCGTTCCATGTGGACCCACTGCTGTCAGTCGGGGATACCGGGGACTAAGTCTGCCATTTGCGAGAGGTGGGGAACCAAGGCATAATGGTCCATGAATGGGAGGCCCAAGCTCCTGCATGAGTGGCGTGCCATGAGTTTGGAGGTAGTCAGCCAGGGTCTCCAGTAGCCCCACACATAGGACGAATCTGGGACTCAATGAGGCTTAGAGTGGACAAAGGCACCAATATGGTGAGCATACCTAGCGTGTAGGTGAAGCACAGTAGTGTCACCATCCTCACTGCTTGCAGCCTACCCTACATGAAGAGCCCCACATGAAGAACCCCACTTGGGACAACTTCTCGAAGTCCAGTTTAATCTGGGCCAGCAGGATGTCCAAGTTATCCGAGACCATCCCCTCCAGGATCCCCAAGTATTTCAGATATGAGGGCTTCCATTGGAAGAGGTAGCCATGGATGGCTGCCTTCATGGTGCCTGTCAAATAGTGAAAGGGCCTCACTCTTGTCCCAGTTTACCTTATTGCTGGACAGAGCTGCAAAGCCATCAATGATTTCCAGTAGGGCCTGAAGAGAGCGATTGAGGTTTGTGAAGGTGAGCAGGACATCATCCGCATATGATAGATTTTGAATAAGCCGTCCATGAGGGGGACATCCGCAATTTGGGGCGAATGACAAATAGCAGAGGCCAGGGGTTCCTTGGCCAGGAGGAACAAGAGGGGAAGAGAGGTCATCCCTGGTGGGTGCCCCTCCAGATCCGGAAAGGATCTGAAAGGAACCCTCCGCAATTAACCTGAGCTGTTAGACAATCACACAGCATGCGCACCTTGACAATGAATTGGTTTCCCAGGCTAAATTGTTCCATGGTGGCAAAGAGGTAGTGGGAACTTGATGGCAAGTGGGAAGTTGATGCTGTTGAACGCTTTTTCGGTGTCTAGGAAGAGGGCCATCGCGTCAACTAGGAGGAACTGAGCCACTGATAGGGTGTGGCCCAGGGTACGGAGATGGTTCCTGGAGGAGCGGCCGGCACAAAGTTAACCTGTGTGTGATGAATCAGGGATGGAAGGACTTTGCCAAGGCGAGTTGCCAAGATGCTGGCTAGGTTTTTAATGTCACAATTTAGTAGAGAGATGGGCCTGTAACTGCAACACAGTACAATGTGTCTCCCAGGTTTGGGTAGAACCACAATCACTGACTTGTTGGAGATGGATCCCAAGGAGGCTCTCTGCTCTGCCTCTCAGAAAGGCGGCGTGCAGGGATTCAACCACCTCCTTACTGGACCATCTGTTGAACTCCGCAGGGAAGCTGTCTTCACCTGAGGCCTTGTAATAGGGTAGTTTGGAGATAGCAAGTGCTAGCTCCTCTTTGCTGATCTCCCCCACCAGAAGCTCCCTACCCTTGTCTGACAGGCATCGGAGGTTCATTCCCCCAAAAAGCCAGCCAAGCAGTTTGTGCAGGCTGACTCCCCTGGTGGATGCAATGCCTCGCAGAATGAGGCAAACTCATTAACAATGTCCTGGGGGTGAGTGAGATCCTCCCTGTTCACCCCAGTGTAGGGCAGGAATGGCCATGGCGGCCTCCCGTTGCCTCATTTGGGCCGCCAGTAGGTGATCCGCCTTCTCCCCCTGTTCGTAATTATACCCTTTCAGGCATTTAAGTATGTATTCAGATTTGGAGGTGAAGAGGCTGTTTAGGGCCTTACAGGCCTGTTCCAGGCACCAGCGATTGGGTAACATGGGATGAGTGAAATAGAGATGGTTAAGGGAAGCTATTTCCCTCTCCAGCTCTGCCTGGTGGAGGATCACCTGCTTATTGGATATGGCAGCATCTCTCACATGTTGGCTCTTAATTGTCAAAAAACACTGTGTTCCACCCTCAGATGAATTTCAGAATAAAGTACTCACAGGTTCCCCATGTTTCCTATAGTGGGTTGAAGCACACAGTGTTTATTTAAATATCTCTCACACACCTTGGTGTCATGCTTCATCATGGGGGTCTTCCCGCCTACTGTGGGACGGGGCATGCTACGATCTACGACTACGTGGGAGCACTGATTTTCGGGACTATGTGTAGTGTAGGAAAAAGTTGGTGGAAGGGTCAGAGGTGAGTGAAAAAGTGTGTTAAAAAGTACCTGGCTCTTATGGACCAGAAACAACTTTAATATTCCTTAGGGATGGAACTGTTAAAAGAGTGGGTTGGAGGTATCCTGCCTCAATGAGTGATGACTCCTGTGTATGTCAACATGTTTCGAAGCTCACAGGCTTCTTCTTCAGGACAAAAGAGATCCCTTCTGTTCTCACTGTATTGTCGGAACAATGCCGTTTGAGTAAGACTATGTTAGTGAAAATCTAGAGTGGTATATGTACAAGTAATGTTACTAAGTGAAGAAGCAATACAGTATGCACAATATACCATACCTAATAGGTATTCTATATGGTTATCTGAAAGAGAAACAAAATATTAAAAAAACAAGGCATGTACTGCATCAGACGATAATAATAGTGACCTGAAAGAAAAGTGATAGATATATATATAGTGAAAAATGTATATGTATTCTCCTTGGCCTTAACCGTATAGAAATACAATAGTGCAGTGTCCTATAAGTAAAAATGACAATACATGACACACAAACACGTAACATAAAGCACACACTCTATATTATAAGTTCCAGGGGTTGTAACTCTAGCTATCAAAATTGCCACTGAATCCTGGAAGTACCAAACTTGTTCCAGAAAAGTCAAGGACATGGATACATACTTGTATTTGTGGAGACAATGCACCATGAGCCTTAGAATGGGTGGGAAGGGTGCCTATAGTAACATTCTGTGGATGGGGTAAAAACAGGTAGGGATTGTAAACACCAAAATGATGATTTTCTCAAACATTTCCGTTCGCAACAACCAGCTGTGCCGTACTTACTGACTCTAGGACACTGCCCACCTTCGGTAATGCCTCCCCGCGGCTCCGTTGAACATGGAGACCACTGAGCAGGGTCCTTAAGTAGTGACTGCAATTAGTCAAGTTACCACCAAAACCGGTCAATCAGAGCGGTGCTCATGGTGCCCCGGAAGTGGTTGGTTAAGGGAAGCCTTTCGTTTTATGCCTGTGTTAGAACCCAGATACTAGACCGCTAACCTCTGAGGTATACGTTCCAAGGCGGTGTCCCGGAAGTCTATCTATTATACGTTAGATAAAATAAAGATAAAATAAAGAAAGAGAGAAGCAGCATAATCCTTGGTACTGGACTGCTAACTCATTTCAGCAAGCGGTACTCAGAGTTGTCCATCGCTCCAGTGGAAGTCCCTGGAGTCATCATGTCACATGATCAGTGACGCTTAGTGCAAATCAATTGAACTCCTTGACTAACTGTTAACACTGTACAGCGCACCCGTGAACAGTGTAATATCTACAGAAAGTACGCTCTCCATATATTGCTTCATAATGGACCCCGTGAAAGAATAAAAAATACAAAATAATTAAAGTAATGATCCAGGGTCATAGTACGAAGGGCCAGGCCATGTCAGAGGTTAAAAGGTGATGCCGTTTTTAATCCCTGTATGTTGTGGTACTGAAAATTTTGGACCTGTGTCATAAACATCGTCGTATCATGACGATTTTGGTATCAAAAGACCGAGAATGCCTAGTACACTATGTACAAGCATTTTCGTCATATTCGAGTGACGATTTCACCTCGAAATCGTAATTTGCGTCCTGAACCCTGGGCCTCCATTTTGTGTACGGCAGCCATTTTGTGAGTTGCCCTCACATAGGCCAATGATTAAAACCAAACATGATTCCAAAGGACACGTACACCTTGGTTGACTTCTCTGCGACCTGGGCAAGCTGGAACCATCGCCCCAGGCCGAACCTGCCCGACCAGTTCCTTTCCAAGTGGCCGAGTGAGATAGCATCAAGGCACAGCCTACCATAAACCTTTTCATCGCACACACTCCCTGCCTAATCTTGCTCACACCTGTCTCTGCTCCCTTCTTTATGGCCTGTTTACAATGGGGATGTGCCAGGTTTTTATTATGGGTTTTTGCAGCTTGTGTAAGAAGGAATGTTTTTTTTTTTGCATATTTGCAAAAGCTAGAACTGCCCCTTTCTTTTTTGTACTGAGTCATGTAACGCTAAAAACATATAAAAGGCCTCTGTCCTCTTCATTCCTCAGACTACCTCATTCACTTGCTACGGCTTCTGGGTGACGTGGCCTCACTATGTTAAGTTAAATAAAGATGTCTTTTAATATTTTCAGAGTCTGTGCCAAGTTCTTGTTATATTAGTAAGTATTCCCTGAGAGCGAAAATCACCAAGTTCTTCAGTTGGCGCCCTAATGCGGGGATCATCAGAGAAGTGACTTTCTGAGGGAGTGATCGTGCCAGGAGACTGACATAAACTGAGGACAGAACAAGATTCTTCTAAGAAGGTACTCTGTGCACGTGGATTCTAGAGATTCTTTGATTCTGCGGCCCAGTATATTTCTGATCTTCCTGATTTTTGATCCTCCACATGATGTCACTCCTGACTGATAACCTTTTTGCGTGAGTATTCTTAAAAAGACCATTAGGTCATGTAGAACTTGACAGTTAGAATCTGCATAACATTTTGATTAGTAAAAGTAAGAGTTAAGTATAAGTGGGTCGCTCCCAGTCCTTTGTTCTTTGATTCTTTGATTTTGATTGGTTCTTAGTTTGATTTGTCCTTAGTTTTTATTTGAAGATTGCAATTTTCAAAAAACGAGGGTCTTGTAAATTTACGAGTGTACCGATAGAGATAGCACCTTGAAGTTTGAAGCTAGATTAGTGAGCTATAAGATGCCTGATCTTAGCGAATTTGGAGCTTTGTGTTGGCCAACTTTTGTATACGTTTGTATTAGCCGGCTTCCCCTAAAGGGGATATCTAAATAGGTTTAGATTTAAAAAACATATTTCTTCCTTGGTGATTTTGTATCCCCAGGGAATTAAAATATGACATAATACAAAACAAGGATCCTTTCTTCTGTGCAGTTTTATGAATGGAGATATGCAGAACGATTTTTGGTGTTCTGCCAGCCAAAACTAGTGAATTAAGTGTATTGTGGCTTCGTGCACATACAGCAGTCTGTTGGGCTGTGTTTTTGCAGTCTTTTGGAACCCTATTGAGATGTGTTTCTTGTAAATATGACTTACAGCTAATATTTACAAATGGTTTGGTTTGAGTACAGCCTATGGGCTGTCCTTTGTTTTCGTCCTAAGTGTTGATTTGTGGGTTCAATGTGTGTTTCAATGTCTATGTGGTTTTTCTCATTAGTGTAACTTCAGTAATAGCTTACAGCGCTGTATTGTGTGTCCTGAGTGTTTGAATCCTTTCTCTTTATGTCTGCAATGAGCTCTCAATATGTGTTTGTAGGTGTCTTGATGTTTTCAGTCTGTTAAGTAAATGTCAGATTAATTAATATTAAGTAGAAATTAAATAACACTCCAGCAATTTACTATGTCACATGCTAAAATCGGTATATGTTGCTATTTAATTTACAGACTAAGCAAAAACGCATATGTGCAAACTGTTAAATGCTTAAAATAGATAAGTTAAAATTCACATTCACTAGGAATATGAAGGCCCTCAAAAATAATTGTGTGTTTTGTAGCAAAACGAATTTATAGCATTTTTACTTACATGCATTGTAGTACATCAGTAAAAGGCAAAAACTTCAGCTAAAGCGAATTTTTGCTAGATTTAAATGCATCTTTTTACACGCGCATTTTTAAAACTTGAAATGTCTGTTTTCAGTAAAACTGAAAGCGTGCTCAGGTTTCAGCACTGTTTCAGGTTTCAGCCTTTCCTGCCTTAAGGCAGCAGATGTTGTTTTTCGAAGGCCATAAATAGCATTGGAATGTTTATTTAGCCCAGGACTTAGCTGTTAGTTAATCACAGTTGGCCTTTTTCATTTCAGAATAGTGTTTTAGAGGGTTACAAAAATTAGGTTCATCACTTTGTATCACTGGAAGACATTCCAAATGCGGTTTTCCTCTCTTAAAGCATTCTTTTCAAAGTATATTTTTGGTTCTGTTGAAAATACTGATTTGCCCTTCAAAAATGGCGCGCAAAATGTCATGTTTTAAGTTAGGCTTTTTGTGCGTAGGCGCATAAATGACTGCATCTAAAAATGATAGGCAAGGGATGCAGCTTACCTTTATATGTGGAGTTATCATAAAAACAGATAATTGGTTTCATTGAACGAAAAATTATTAATTATGGAAAAATTATTTGAGAAAAAAATAAGTGCTTTTTTAAAATCGTTTTTTGATATTTATAAAGCTTAATACTCATACTATGACCTCCTAGTATTAAAATTTGATTTAAGTTATGTGTTACGGTGTAATAATGTAATTTGCATGTTGGTTTTCACTTGGCGCAGGCGTAAAAAACTCATTTTTCCAAGGATTTACATGAGATATGACTAATGTCTAATATCTGTAACGTGTAAAGAACATCCTGAGGATGATTAATATGTAAAAAATTATAGGATATTTATTTTTAAGTGCCCCAAAGATGAAAGTCGAATTGAGTTAAATGGGTTTTTAACACAGATTCTTGTTATTTACCATAGCTTGAAAGTGTCTCTGGCTTCAGTAAATGCATACATTTGTGTATAATACAAACTTGCGAGTTGTTATTAAGGTTGTTTTTCATAGCTCAGTGAGCCAATGTGCCCGGTGCAGAGGTTTGTGTTTAATATCAGGGTTGAAGGTTCTAACTTTAGCGGTACCAAGCATTTGTTTTAAAAACTGGTATGTGTGAACCCTTCACAGTAAATGTAGTAGGCCTTCTGTCTCTGTCATGTTGACATTGTGATCTTTTAAATTCGAGCCTTGTCTCTGTGAAATGCAGAATAACCTTGCTAAACAGGCCTTTGAAAGGTGGAATTTCTGGTTTAAAGTTAAAGACTTAATTCCAAAGGGAAATATAAAAAAGGTTTCTTGAAAGGTTTCTTTAAAAGTCCCAACATCATGACATTTGTATTTCTGCTCTAAAAAAATAATGTCTGCTAGTACAAAAAAACGAAGTGTTGCATTACATCTTAGACAAAAAAATAAGATGCAGCCTTTTACTAAAATTTTGAAGCCTACATGAATAAGTAAGAACAATTTGCCAATTAAGAAGTTTTTTTTATCATGGAGATTGTGGCACAAGGCTAATTTTAGGTGTCAGGGAAAGGATTTTACCTCTAAAAGTTAAAAAGGCTTCATGTTGCAAGGTGACTGACAAGATGGTAACAGTTAAGTAATGGAAATTTCTTTTTGTATTTGTTAATGTGTATCATGTTTTGTCTTCCGCTTAAAGTTACAATTGATGTCTGTTTATTATCTTTATTATCTGTACATATTGTATATGTCTCTCTTTTGTGTGCTGTGTATTTTTTTTCCCTTTTCGCTTCTGCTCACAGATCATTCCTGAATTGATCTGGGGGCTTTTAAGCCTAACAAGACACGTGAGTTTGGTTGGTTGAAATGAGATGGGTTTTTTTTTTTGCGCAACTCCTTTGAAAAGAAATGTCCATGCGTTTTTCATGTTTGTGTATTTTGTTCTATCATGAATTGTTCTTGCTGGTTCTGTGTGTCCAAAAGTTGTATTTGACAGCAGATACCCACTATTGGTGATCTACTGTCAAACAGGAGGGTATACTTACACGGTATTAAGCGTCACCGCTCATTTATATATGCTATCGTTTTACAGCGAGTATATCTGATGGCTTGACGTCCGTTTTGTGCGTTTTTGCATGTTTTATGTTGTATGTTACCGCTTAAGAAATTATTACAAATTCACCCGTGTTGTTGTGAGGGACATGTATGACGATACGTGTCGCTGTCAACAGTTGGGTAAAATTTTCGCTGATACTAAAATTCACAGATATGATTTTTTTACATATTGTGAACCAGACAGACAACATTTCACCAGTGTATGTCAAATTTGGCTGTAAGTATTGAAGAAAAATAAACAGCAAATTGTGTCATTTGTAGTCACGATACTGCCCTTTCCTTTAAGGAACAGGCAGCCCTAAAATATATATCCTTATTGGACATAAGGATAAATTATAGTGACTCTTGTACATGGTGACCTAATTTCTATTTCACATTAGTCAGTTTTATTCTGCTTCCTAAGTGGCTTTCCTATGGCTCTGGACGGTAAAAGAAACCAGGTTTCATTTTTTCCTGACGAAGGAACTGGAACATTAGCTGAGATTACCGTATATGGTGTAGTGGCCAACGGTAGAGTTAAATTTGTAGACTATTGTGATTTTTTTTTGTGTATCACCCATACTCTTGGTATTGTGTCACATGCCTGACTATCACCCAAGCACATCAGGCCTAGTTATTGGAGATTTTAGCTGTGTCCTATTCTCTTTTCCGTATTCCTTTCACCAGTCAGCTTTTATTATTATCAGTGTATTGTTCAGGTTCGCACTTTCAGATTGCAGTAATGTACCATGGACCCCCATTTTATGTATAATTCCCTGTTGCATAACTAGACTGGTTTTTCCAGTCTGACTGTTAGGACTGTTAGGACTGATTAACTGACTCAATACTATAGTAAGATAAGCTTTCCACCTCAATAGGAGACACATTACGTTTTTTTAATATGACAAATTCAATGCCTAGTCTAAAATTGGTTTTTAGTTCCTTTTTACTGCTTTAATTTTTGATGGACCAGATGTATTTTAAATAATGGAAATACCAGGACTCTCTAGTTCTTGTCTTTTGTTTCCACATCTTGATAATTAGCTTTTGTATTGCATAGTCCACCTGATGCACAATTAGTAGAAGAAAGTATCTACCTGTCCCTGATAATATGTATGTGATCTCTCTTTTGAGATGTTCTAGATGAGGAATTTAGGAACACCTATGTGTATCATTGAGATAAAATGTGTTTGCCCCATTAGACATGCCACTATGTGTGAGGACATCCATTCAGATAGAATTCCCATGTCGCTATGATGATGAAAGATATGCTCTCACACGGAAACCCAATTGAAGAGCCTAGAGGCACTGTTTTGCCTATTGCCTTTGTTTTTGTATTGCCTTTGAGAATGACAGTGTATTTCAACGCAGAATTGTCCCATGGCGTGTGGACACTCCTTTGAAGATCGCAGGCCACCTGTTTGCAGTCCCCTTGTTGTACAATGAACTGTTTAAAGCATCGCACCTGCTTCATCAGAAGGCGTTCAACATCAGAAAAGAAGAAGGAGCTGGTTTTGCCACAGTCCCTTGAGATTTCAGTGCAAAAGAGCGCCTGTCATGTGCTGGTTAACCTCTGACAGTGTGCAGTCCCTTGAGCCCCTTGGCCTGAGTTTTGGCCACGCACCCCCCTTTTTTCCCTTGCTTCAACGGAAGTGCAGAGCACCGGAGGATCCAAGAGTGGCAAAAGGCACTCCATTCTGGTGCCCATGAAAGAGCAGCCTGAGCGTCCTCTGACACTGAATGATGAGTGTTGGAGTATGAGAATGGTCCCGGGTCTGCACGAGATGATCTGTACCAATGAAGAGCACAATATCTATAGTGTCTGCCGCAGAGGAGAGATACGGTGCACTGCCTTGAGACATTGAGACTTTGTGAATGAGCTATGAGTGTTTGCCAGGAGGGCACTCCAACAGATACTGAGCATCAGAGCATGGGAGGCCTGAATCCAAAGTCCCATGCAACAACTGGAGCAGACTTGATTGGACAATAGAAGCCTGCCAGAGAGGCTTTTTGAACAGACTCTGGGCATAGTTGGTTTCACAAGCGGTTTCCGTGTGATTGTATAGACTAAGTGTTAGGAGAATGATTTTATTGTTCAACTGGCATTATTTTTAAGTAGTATTCTGTTTAGTAAAAGCAGAATAAAGTCCATTTCCTGTGGAAGAGTATCCCCTTTTCACCTCAGAGCATTAATGAGGGTCACCACTGTTTCACTTGAACATATAATAAATTACAGAAAATGCATAGGAAGACCTACAATGTTACTAGATAATTTTAGGATTTACCTTTTGCTTAGGGTTATGAAAAATTATGATTTCATTTGTAATAGCGGTCACTACTTTGTCTATATGTTCTTAATGACGTGTTTTCTAGTGTTTTTTAAACATGGCATTGTCTTTTATGGGTGGGATTGTTTTTGCTGCCCAATTCACATCTGTACCCACCTCCCAACCTATGTCTCTTGCTACTTCTACTTCTTTGCATTCTTTCCAGATTTTACCTGAACATGGACTAGTTAGGAGGTCAGAGTTTACTGATAATTCCTTTTGTACAGTTTCTGCATCGACACCAGTTAGTAGCGAACATCACTAATTGTTGGGTGTGTGGTCTTATACCACATACTACAGATAGAGGCATTCCCTATTTGGTCCTGCCATATATGGCCTTTGTGCTACTGCGTGTGTAAGGAGACCTGTCCCGAGAGAGTCGCTAAGTAATAGGATTATGCTTCAGCAACATCTTGATGATTTGATAATCAGCGTGAGACTAGGTTATTGCCTATGTAAGGGCAAAAGGAGCGTCTGTGGTACTGAAAATTTTGGACCTGTGTCATAAACATCGTCGTATCATGACGATTTTGGTATCAAAAGACCGAGAATGCCTAGTACACTATGTACAAGCATTTTCGTCATATTCGAGTGACGATTTCACCTCGAAATCGTAATTTGCGTCCTGAACCCTTGGCTTCCATTTTGTGTACGGCAGCCATTTTGTGAGTTGCCCTCACATAGGCCAATGATTAAAACCAAACATGATTCCAAAGGACACGTACACCTTGGTTGACTTCTCTGCGACCTGGGCAAGCTGGAACCATCGCCCCAGGCCGAACCTGCCCGACCAGTTCCTTTCCCAGTGGCTGAGCGAGATAGCATCAAGGCACAGCCTACCATAAACCTTTTCATCGCACACACTCCCTGCCTAATCTTGCTCACACCTGTCTCTGCTCCCTTCTTTATGGCCTGTTTACGATGGGGATGTGCCGGGTTTTCATTATGGGTTTCTGCAGCTTGTGTAAGAAGGAATGTTGTTTTTTTGCATATTTGCAAAAGCTAGAACTGCCCCTTTCTTTTTTGTACTGAGTCATGTAACGCTAAAAACATATAAAAGGCCTCTGTCCTCTTCATTCCTCAGACTACCTCATTCACTTGCTACGGCTTCTGGGTGACGTGGCCTCACTATGTTAAGTTTAATAAAGATGTCTTTTCATATTTTCAGAGTCTGTGCCAAGTTCTTGTTATATTAGTAAGTATTCCCTGAGAGCGAAAATTACCAAGTTCTTCAATGTATCATCACGGAGAGGCTCAGTGGTCGTAGAGGAGTCAATTGATAATAACAAAGTGCCATGTGCCTAATAAGTATTGCGTTATTGATACCCATCAGAGTGTTGAAGCGTGAAAGTTAATGGGGAAGGAGGGTAAAGAGTGAAGGTCAGGTTTAGCCAGTATGTGGAGGGATACGGCTCATTGTGCGCCAGGTGGTAGACCGGTGATTTATGTATACTTACAGTTTTTCTTTCAAGGGGTTCAGGCGTCATTTCCAGCTGGGATTTAGGAGAATTGGCCCCATGGTATGTTGTCATTCAAACCCACTAGGTGGGTGCCTACGCAGAAGACCCATCTTTGTTCCTTCTCCAGAAAGCCACTCTCACAATGTAATTGCTCTGTCACGGTCCATGGTAAATCCTCCACTGTGTGTGCTGTGGTCAGGTAGTGTGTAGCCATCTTGGTGGTGCTCCTCTTGCAACAAACATTACTTTTAAGTTCTCCAATGCAGGTTTTGACAGGTCTGGATGTCATACCAATGAACTCCAAACCACACGGGCACATGTTCATGTACACAACGTTTTTGCTATTACAATTGGTAAACCTTCTTTGTTCCCACTCTATTCCATTCTTGAATTTGATGTGTCTACTCCTCTTCATGAGGTGACATGTACTGCAATTCTCGCATTGGTGGTGCTCCTGTACTGGGGGGGAGGAGAGGGTTCTTGGTGGTCAGGGGTGGTCCTCTTTATGATTTTGTGTGGACCAGCATGTCTCAACCTCTGTGTAAGTTCGCTGATGCCTTTCTCTCTCCTTTGGTCCAAAAAACTGGGACTTACTTAAAGGACACAAAAGGGATGTATGACGTTACAACGCATGCTTTTACCACGCATGCTTTTACAACGCGGTTTTTACAACGCATACCATTACAACGCATAGCGCTTTGGGGTGCTGGATAGTGAATAGTTTAATTTACTATTCCAACTCCAGTCCCCGTGGATACTAGGGAAGGTGTTGGATAGTAAATTAAATCTATTCCCTATCCTAGAGCACCCCCCACCGCAATGCGTTGTAATGGTTTTCATTGTAAAACCTGCGTTGTAATAGCACTGCGTGGTAAAAGTTGCGTTGTAAAGGATGTTTCCTGTCCTGGTGATATGGGAAGGATACGGTCCATCCACCGAAGCCTTCATGGTCTGGCTCAACCAGCAGAAAGCCTTTCTCAAATTCACAAACATGACTTCACGTGACAAGTTAGTCTTCCTGGATCTGAATATATATCCGGATAGTGGTACCCTGAAGACCACAACACATTTCAAAGCAACGGCCAAGAACTGTTTGTTACTGTACAACAGTTTCCACCACTGCCACCCCTGGGACAACCTCCCCAATGGACAATTTCTCCGACTCCGGAGGAATTGTTCCAAGCTGAAGAATTACAAAAAACAAGCCTCTGATTTGAAAACCAAACTAGAGAGACATAACTACCCACAGGTGATCAAAAACAAAGCTATGAAGAGGGCAAGGTACAATAACAGGGATGCACTTTTGGAAGACAGGGAACCAAGGCAGCAAGAGGAGAGACCAATATGCGTCACCACATTTAACACCCACTCAAAGCAGGTATCCAAGATAGTGAACAAACACTGGAGAGTTTTGAACAGTGGGAACCTCAACCTACTAAAACTCATGTTTGCGCAAAAAAGGGGAAGAAATCTGAAGGACATGCTTGTCCAACCAAGACCACGGACAGGACAACCTGTGGCCACCACAAATCCCCTCCTCCCCCCAGTACAGGGGCACCACCCATGTGGGAATTGCAGTACATGTCACCTCACGAAGAGGAGTAGACACATCAAATTCAGAAACGAAACAGAGTGGGAACAAAAAAGCTTTACCAATTGTAATAGCAAGAACGTTGTGTACATGATCACGTGTCTGTGTGGTTTGGAGTACAATGGTATGACATCCAGACCGGTCAAAACCCGCTTAGGAGAACATAAAAGTAATGTTCGCTGCAAGAGGAGCACCACCAAGATAGCTACATACTACCTGACCACAGTACACACAGTGGAGGATTTACGATGGACCGTCATCGAGCAACTACATTGCGAGAGTGGCCTTCTGGAGAAGGAACAACAATGGGTGTTCCGCCTAGGCACCCACATAGTGGGTTTGAATGACGACATACCATGAAACCAATTCTCCTGAAACCCAGGAGAAAATTACTCCTGAACCTGTTAAAAGAAAAACTGTAAGGATACATAATGCACAGGTCTACCACCTGGCGCACAATGAGCTGTATCCCTCCACATACTGGCTAAACCTGACCTTCACCCTTTATCCTCCTTCCCCATTAACTATCACGCTCCAACACCCTGATGGGTATCAATAATGCAATATTTATTAGGCACGCGGCACATTGTTATTATCTATTGACTCCTCTATGAACTCTGAGCCTATCTGTGATGATATATACATTGATTAAAAATGCCACCGCCACTTAACATTTGGCATGGCCTGGCCCTTTGTACTAGGAGCCCTGGATCTTTACTTTAATAATTTTTTATTCTTTCACGGGGTCCATTATGAATTAATATACAGAGAGCAGACTTTCTGTACATATTACACTGTTTACGGTGCGCCGTATAGTGTTGACAGTTAGTCAAGGAGTTCGCTTGATCTGCACTAAGCGTCACTGATCACGTGACATGACAACTCCAGGGACTTCCACTGGAACGATGGACAACTCTGAGTACCACTTGGTGAAATGAGTTAGCAGTCCAGTACCCAGGATTATGCTGCTTCTCTCTTTCTTTATTTTATCTTGCTTTTATCTAACGTACAATAGATAGACTTCCGGACAACCGCCTTGGAACGTATATTTCAGAGGTTAGCGGTCTAGTATCTGGGTTCTAACAAAGGCATAGAACTATAGGCTTCCCTTAACCAACAACTTCCGGGGCAGCATGAGCAGTTCAGTACCTCTCTGATTGACCGGTTTTGGCGGCAACTCGACTAATTGCAGTCACTACTTAGGGACCCCGCCTCGCGGTCTCCGTGTTCAACAGACCCGCGGGAAGGGGTTACCGAAGCGAGGCAGTGTCCTAGAGTCAGTAAGTAAGGCACAGCCGGTTGTTGTGAACGGATATGTTTGAGAAAATCATCATTTTGGTGTTTATAATCCATACCCGTTTTTCTTCGTCCACAGAATGTTACTATAGTCACCATTCCCACCCATTCTAAGGCTCATGGAGCATTGTCTCCACAAATACAAGTATGTATCCATGTCCTTGACTTTTCTAAAACTAAGTTTGGTACTTCCAGGATTCAGTGGCCAATTGATCACTAGAGTCACAACCCCTGGAAATCATAATATAGAGTGTGTGCTTTATGTTACGTGTTTTTGTGTCATGTATTGTCATTTTTACCTACAGGACACAGCACTATTGTATTGCTATACAGTTAAGGCCAATGAGAATACAAATATATTTTTATATATATATATATATATATATATATATATATATATATATATATATATGATATATATATATATATATATCCATATCCGCCCTCCAGCGAAGTGAAAGGAAGGAGCTACAAACAGGGAATTTCAGGTGAGGCTGTTTAATGGCAACTGGACAGCATAAGTTTGATGCATTTCGGATTTACTCCTTCTTCAGACACCTCTTGCTGCCGCGCCTCATGTTCGTATTGCCCAATTTAAATGTCCGTAACTTTTAAAGCGGTATGCTGCCACAAAGTCTCCCCAACCATGTGATCATCCGCCCGGTTGCAGGTAATGTCAAACTCCAACACCCAGAATGCTGTTTGTCTGGAATGGCGTGATGTGGGAAACCAAAGTGCTTTCTTATCGTTTGTTGGCGTTATGGAGCTGGGCAAACTTGCTGAGGTCGCTTGTATGATGTCCTGGCCCCTCGAGTCCCTGCATACCTTTCCAACCCGCAGGGCGCCGAGCAGCTGGTTCAAGGGTAGGCGAGATTGCACCGACACTCCCGTGAAGTCACGGTCTGCGCTTTGAGCAGTGTCCCTCGCATGCCGGCTTTCAGCTGGTGTGCTGCCTGATAGCCCATACCTGAGCAGACTCCATAACTCTGCTTGCGCAGAAACCAGAAAAGCAGGCATTATGGAAATCATAATATAGAGTGTGCGCTTTATGTTACATGTTTTTGTGTCATGTATTGTCATTTTTACCTACAGGACACAGCACTATTGTATTGCTATACGGTTAAGGCCAATGAGAATACAAATATATTTATATATATATATATATATATATCTTTCAGGTCACTATTATTACCTTCGAATGCAGTACATGCCTTGTGTTTTTTATATTTTGTTTCTCTCTCAGATTATCATATAGAATACCTATTAGGTATGGTATCTTGTGCATGATTTATTGCTTCTTCACTTAGTAACACTACTTGTACATATATTAATCTAGATATTCACTAACATAGTCTTACTCAACCAGCATTGTTCCGACAATACAGTGAGAACAGAAGGGATCACTTTTTGTCCTGAAGAAGAAGCCTGTGAGCTTTGAAACATGTTGACATACACAGGAGTGATCGCTCATTGAAGCAGGATACCTCCAACCCACTCTTTTAACAGTGCCAGCCCTACGGAATATTAAAGTTTCCATTCCATAAGAGTCACATACTTTTTAACACACTTTTTCACTCACCTCTGACCCTTCCACTCCCTTTTTCATACACTACACATAGTCCTGAAAATCAGTGCTCCCACGTAGTCGTAGGTCGTAGCACGCCCCGGCCCGCAGAGGGGCGGGAAGACCCTCATGATGAAGCATTACACCAAGGGCCCTTTTGGTGTGTGAGGGGTATTTAAATAAAAACTGTGTGCTTCCAACCACTGTAGGAAACACGCGTGACCTGTGAGTACTTTATTCAGAAATTTATCTCAGGGTGGATCTCTGTATTTTTATATACGTTTCTAGAGGAGGATGTATCCACCTCCGGTGTTCCGTCTGGACACTACCTCTTTGTTTCTTTGGCCCCTAATTGTCACCTTCGCAGCAGCCCATAGTACTCTGCGAGAGTCCATCGAGTTCCTGTTGTCTGACATTTACGCGGAGATATGAGCTTTCAGTTGGGATTTGTCCTGAGGGGTATGATATCGTTGTGTATTCATGCACCACAGTTTGCGGCCTGGGAGGCCAAGTCCATTTCTAGGGACAGTAATACTGGGGAGTAGTCAGACAGAGCCACTTCCAGGATCCGAGACTCTCCGGCGAGAGCCATGTTTTTCTCGGAGATGAGGAAGTAGTCTAATCTGGAAAGCATGGCATGGACTGAGGAAACTAAAGTGTACTCTTTATCGATGTGTGTCTAAGACACCAGTGATCTACCAGGCCATTGTCCAAGGTCACGTCGTCCAACAGGGCTCTGTCCACATCATTGCCTTTGTCTAGGGAGCCTGTTCTATCCAGGACCATATCTTGTTGAGGTTCCAATCTCCTCCGAAAACATATTGCAATGCCTCAGTCTCTATGAGCAAACAATTCAAGTGGAGGAGGAAGTGGTGTTTTGCCCCAGTCAGTGCATATATTGATCCCACACATTGAGAACTATACCCTAGCCAGAATTTGGCAAACACGTACCTGCCATCCTGAATGGACCACGTTTTTGTAACGGTGACAGGCAATGATTTTCGGATAAGGGTTGCAACTTTTGACTGCAAGGTGTCCCTCCTTCAGTGGACAGTGCTGCCCCTATGCTACTATGTATCACCTTCACCACCCCGTTGCGACGCAGTTTGTCAGATTCCAGGGCATCCAGGTGAGTCTTCTGTAACAGAGCCACATCTGCCTTTTTTGTCTGAAGATAAGACAGCACCTTTTTCTGTTTGATATAGTTCGTGAGTCCATTGACATTCCAAGAGAACAAGTGAAGAAGATGGGAGGCGCACATAACAGGGACTGGTGTGGGCACCCTAAGCGCACAAAGCCACGCTGGGTCATAGTGGAGGACTCAGGATCCAGGCATGAAGAGGAAGAGGGGTGGTGCAAGGGTGTGTTTAGAAGCACAGAGAGTGAAGTATGCGGTTAGGTGACACAATCAGCATTGGGATCATGGTGAGGAGGAAAGAGTGGGGAGGGTATCAAACCCAGGTAGAAGGATGGGGGAAGGCGGAAGCAGGTAGGAGTTGTAGATGGTGGAAAAAGGGAGGGGTGGGTGCAGAGAGTATAGAGTACCACACAGGGGAGCAGGGTGGGTAGAGCGAGGGAAGGAGGGGGAGTATACCTGACACGCAGGGGAGGGTTCCCTAGTACAAAAGTCAGTGTGGAAAGCTGGCCGCTGATGCTTAATATGCGAGTAGTGGAAGGGTAGAAGGGATAGGTAGGAAGGGAAGGAGTCGGTGGAGGCTGCTGCTGGAAAGCGCAGCACGGGAACTGTGTGCCGCATGTTTACACTTGCAAAAGTGGTGCATCGAATGGGCCCCTTTGGGGAAGCAGGGCAGTCTGGGTGGTGAATAAACAAGGGTGAGTATGGATGGCCGATGGCACCGGATGTCCACAAGGTTCGCAGAGGGGGGAATGTGAAAGCGGGTGTCCCTGGGCATCCTCTGGGGGGACAAATAGCCCAGGGGCTGAAGGAGGGGGGTTTACAGCAGCTCACCCATCATACAAAGCCATAGGAACTCAGAGTCAGAGGATTAGGTTAAGTGGTCTAGCCTACAGCAGGCAACAAAGAGGTAACAGGGCAGCTCAAAGCGCTGTCAGTAAGAGGTGGTGAACCTGTGAGGAGGTCGGAGAGTTTGGGGGGAGGATGCCTTTGTGTTACTCCATTGTGGCCAGCCTGCCAGTGTAACCTGCAGAGAATTGTAGCAGCGCACCCACCGGAGGGTCAAGACTAGGTAATCTGCAGAGCACTTAGCATTTAAAATAGGAATAGCAGTCAAAATAGCGATCAAAACAGTCAAACATTCAAATATTCACAACAATCATAACGATACTCAGCTGTCCGGTGGTCACTGATCACACCGATCCTGCTGTAGCAGCTCCAGCTATGCTGGGTTCGAGGCAGCAGCACATTCCCCAGGATAGTCATTCTATGGCGGGCGGGCGTGTTTAAGGAGGGATTGTGATTTGTCTCTGTCCTGCCCTTAAGTGATGACTGCCACTGCTGGGAGAGCCTGCACTCTGTTGCCATGGGCGAGTGCCGCCCTATCAGAATCTATGCCCTGGTTAAGGGACCCATTGCCATTTCTCCCGCATCCGCCAGAAGTGGCAAGTGAGCGAGTGCCATGTGGTGGACTGTCTCGGCTGCTGTGGAGGTAGTGTCCATGTCCTGTGTGGAGAGTCCATCCAGGAAGAGACACACGTCTCCCGGGTCAAAGAATTCATTTAGGTGCCATCTAATGTCCAATTGGCGAAGTCGGGCCAGAGGGAGAGAAAGGCCTTGTGGCGGTCATTGGTTTTAATGGAGAAGTATGCCGCTATGCATATTTCATGGCCCTTATGTGTGAATGGACCACGCAAGTGGGCCGCAGACAGCAATTGCCAGGGCTCTTCATTCTGCAGGAAGCAGGCGATGAGGGTCCGAGGATGTGTTGAAGAGTCCCGACGAGGAGGGCTGATACGGCGGGCCCATTGCATCTTGAGCAGAGGATCAAAGACAAGGCTTTGGTAGGGTGTCCCTAAGAATGGATTTAGCATTAGTTTCTGGGAAGCTAAAGAAACAAACATTATCCCGCCTGCTGCGATCTTCCAAGTCAATAAGCTTGCTACGCGCGGAGCCTACCGTCTTTTTGGCAGCTTCCTCGTGGCGCCTGGTCGCCATCTTGGGGTGGTCTCTGCCTCCTTCCGCCTTTAGTCTGAGCGCTCTAGCGCTTCCTGCAGCACAGGTGAGCTGCTACTTAATGCTCACTCTGGTCGCGCAACGGTGACGCGCAGCGGTCGCGCCTGACTCGCGCCGGAGTCGAGCCAGAGTCTGCCCGTCTGCGCCCGTCCGCGCAAGGACGCGCGGGACGCTGGGGGATTTACTTTGTGGAATCGACGTACGCTTTCATCCTTTGATTTGTTAGGATGATTGTTTATTGCAGTGCCTCGCTTCAAGCCATTAGGGATTCTCTCCCACGATGCTCGGCCGCATCATACCACCCGCTATGTGGCCCGTGTCAGTGTGTTTGTAATGGGTGGTCGCTTGACCAGCCTGTAGGTATTCGCGAGCCTGCCTCCTCTCCTGCTCTACGAGCTCGTCCCGGTGTCTCTCCTGCACCTGGTCGCCTGGGATCTGGTCTACGATTCTTAAATCTTAATACCAGATCTCTAGCAAAGCACCACTTATCCGTGGCAGACCTTATCCTGGATAAGACACCAGATCTGCTGGCTTTAACTGAAACCTGGCTTCAAGACACTGATGACGCTATAGTCAACCTTGCTTGTCCCCCGGGTTACCTATGTTTTAGATCTAATCGCCACTCGAGAGGTGAGGTATTGCCTTATTCATTAAATCGGATTATACATGTACCTGGACGGTCTTGCAGATTGCTGGTTGCGAGAGTGCGCTGTTTAAAGTTACCGTCAGCCCCCAGTTCTCGCTGTCGGGAATGGTTGTCTATCGCCCCCCAGGCAGCGATGTAGCTTTTAGAGGTGCTTTTCCGGAGGCTGTGAGCCTATTGGCTAGTGGTTGCGCTAATTTTTCGATCTTAGGCGACCTCAACCTCCACCTCAATAGGTTGGAGTCTCTGGCCATTAGTGTTTTTTTGGCCGACTTAGAGGCTCTGCAGCTGATCCAGCTTGTCACCCAGCCCACACATGTGGCTGGCCACATCCTCGACCCGTTTTTTACAACTCTCCTGGATGTCCAGATCGTGGCGGTTGATCCTGTGGTATGGTCTGACCACTACTTGGTGTCTGCTTGGCTTCCTCTTCCTGCCAATCCTATTATTCCACCTTCTTTGCGGATACCTCGGCGCCACTGGAATAAACTTAGGCTGGAGGACCTTCACTGCATCATGGGTGCTGAGCCTCTGGGTCCTTTGCTGAATGTCACCTCGGGCTATGACCGGTTCTGTAACTGGATTACCAGGGCGCTTGATGCCCTGGTACCTATCATCTCCAGTAAGTCCAGACCTCGGCAGGCCAGCCCCTGGTATGACAGTGCGCTGCGTGCCATGAAGTCCTCTTGTAGACGGGCAGAAAGGGAGTGGCGCAAGACGTATGACGCCGATAGGAAATCCGCCTACCAGGCCTTAGTTAAGCTCTACCATCGAGCTATATGTAGGGCCCGGGCGGCGTTTTACGCAGCAGAATTTCGTAACAGCCTCAACCCCACAAAAACCATCTTTAAAACCATAAAAGATCTGATGGCAAAGAGGGTTCCTCCGCAGTTGGACAGTTCCACCTCCCACTGCGAAGTACTAGCCACTTTCTTTCTGGACAAAGTTAAAAAAATCTACCAGGCGTTTCCGAGCCCACTACCACCTGTGATTCCCTGGAGTGGCTCTAGTAATTATCCATCGCTGCATTCCCTCCCAACTCTTTCTAATGAGGAGTTTGCGAAGTGGGCCTTGCGAGTCAAATCTGGCTCGCCTGCAGACCCGGTAAGATCGGCCCTTTTCAGGGATGCTGCCTTTCAGGGACGCACAATAGTGGGTTCTCTGATTAACCTCTCCCTGACTTCTGGCCTTGTCCCTGCCAAGTGGAAGCAAGCGGTAGTTTCCCCGATCCTGAAAAAACCATCTTTGGATCCGTTGAAACCAGAAAACTACCGCCCTATATCTTTGCTCCCTTGGCCGGCCAAGGTCATGGAGGCCCATGTAAATCTGGCCCTCACAGAGCATATGACCCAAGTTAATGTCCTGGATCCCGTGCAGAATGGGTTCCGTGCTGGTCACAGCACCGAGACGGCCCTTCTGGCAATGGTTGAGCACTTGCGGATTGTATTGGATGCAGGTCAAACGGCAGCGCTTATTTTATTAGACCTGAGAGCTGCCTTTGACACTGTTTCCCATCGCATCCTTTTACACCGCTTGCAGGACATTGGCCTTGGTGGTTCAGCTCTGCAGTGGTTCCGCTCCTTCCTTAGTGATCGCTCCTTCTGCGTTGCCACCCCTCCCTTTCAGTCCAAATTCCATCCGCTGGACCTGGGGGTGCCTCAGGGCTCCTCGCTGAGTCCCACGCTTTTTAATCTGTACGTGCAGCCGCTGGCTGAAGTCGCCAGGCAATGGGGCCTAACCATGGTTTCCTATGCCGACGACACTCAGCTGGCGGTTACGATCAGCGGGGATGCCAAGAAGGATGCCCTCAGGTTCCGCAGTGGACTGAGAGAGGTGGCCAGCTGGATGAATAACAACTGTCTCCAGCTGAACGCATCAAAAACGCAGGTGATGATCGTTGGAAGGGATGCGGACCTCTGGGGAGATGGATGGTGGCCTCCTGAGCTGGGAATAGCCCCAGCCCCTGTCCTGGAACTCAGGAATTTGGGAGTATGGCTTGACCACACGTTAAGCTTTGTGACCCACACGAAGAGAGTGGCGGCCTGCTGTTTTGGAGTATTACGCGGGCTAAGACCCCTGCTCAAATTCTTCGATGCTCCTACAAGACAGCTGGTCATTCAAGCGATGATTATTTCTCGCCTGGACTATGCTAGTTCACTCCTTTTAGGAGTGAACCAAGCTGAGATACTCCGTTTACAGCGAGTCCAGAATGCTGCGGCTAGGGCGGTGGTCGGCTTGCCCCGGACTTGCCCTACCTCTAACACTCTGCGGTCCTTACATTGGCTCCCGATGAATAAGCGAATCCAATTTAAAGCCCTCAGCCTGGTTTTTAAAATCCTTCGTGAGTCGGCACCTTTGCTACTTAATAATTTGATCTCTCCCTATGTGCCAACTCGCTCACTTCGCTCCCTTGGACAATCCTTGGTGGTTGTTCCTCGGTTCAGACTCAGCCGGATGGGAGGACGCTCCTTCCGAGTGAAAGCTGCAGTTCTCTGGAATGCGCTCCCCCTGGAAATCCGTCTTTTGGATGATCTAATATCCTTCCGTAGGGCCTTGAAAACTTTTCTGTTTTAAACCTCCCCTGTTTTAAGTGCTCTGCTTTTGCTGCTGGTTTTAGTGTTGTGTTGTGTCCGCCTTTCCCTGCGCCAGGACGCTCCTTTGCTGGAGCATCTGTGCGCATTAAAAATGTTACATAACATAACATAACGTAGGAATAGGAGTTCCTGATCCCTTTCTGGCAGGGTACTTAAATTACCATAACTCGCTGGTCGAGCCCATCCAGGCGTGACTGAAAACCCGCAATATTCAGCCAGATCGATTTGGTCTCTGTTGTCAGAGATGTTCGCATCCATGGCTTCCAGTCGGCATCCCACCGCTGAGATTCCTTGCAGGATACATTCCATGGTGGTGTCCTGGGCTGTGCACATGGGGGCTGGGGCTGACCAGTCTCAGGAGGTATCGTCCCCCTCGAGTTGGCAATGGTGTGAGTCCCGGTTGAGTGCTTCGGTGAAGAGGAGTTGCCGCGCAGGTCTGCCCGTGGTGTTGCCAAGGAGACATCCGTCTGTAGCCGCTGTGGATCACCGGGTGCACCTGTGTGTCAGAACCAGCCGGGGCAGGAGGCTAAGGGTCAGTGTAGTAACGCTGTTTCATGTAATCCTCCACCGGTTTTCAGGTCGGCAATATGAGCTGGTCCACAGAGCCCTGTCAGCAGTTGTCTTGCGTGTGATGAGGGGGCAGGATAACCTGTTGACTGAGGTGGCTTGAACTCACGTGGATCCTGGTAGCCAAGACATCACGACCACCCTGGAGGAAGGTTCAGAGAAGGCACTGCGGCTCCAAGGATGACAGTGTGGTCGGGTAGGTTTCAGCCGGTGGGCCCAGGTCCTATCCAGACGATGCTATGATGGACTGCCCATACTCTGTCATGAACCGGCGGGCCCAGGAGGACCAGGTCAGTACCCCCTGCCCTACATACAGGTGGTGCGGCTGAAGCAGTGAAGGCTTAGGCCATGCAGGAACTCTGGTGGGATTGGTCTGGATCCATGCTGTCAGGTTGTTACTTCATAGCATCCCTGCTCCTGCAGGGCATGTCAGTGTGCCTGGCCGGTGGTGGGTCTGCCCACAGCCAACTGACTTTGACTGGAGTCCCGGGGACCAGTGTAGTAATACTCTCCTCTCTGGGGTGGGGGCAACTGTTATGTTATGGTGATTTGTATCGTGCACAAATCACCTGAGCGGGTATCCAGGTGCTTGGGCAGTTGTGTAGGTGTGTGGTGCCTAGGTGCTTATATGAAGAGCCATGTCTTCAGCTTCTTGCAGAATTCAAGAAGTGAGGAGGAAGCTTGGAGTTTTGAGGGATGTTGTTCCATGCCTTGGGTGAGATGTAGGGCATTAGTGACCTCCAGCTTTGCTTTTGTGGATGTGGGGAGTGTGTGTGCATGAGAGTGAGGCAAAGTGTAGGTGTCTGGTGGGTTGGTGAACATGTATGAGGCTGTTCGGTTATTCTGGTCCTCCGTTTTGTAGGGTTTTGTATGTGTGCATGAGAAGTTTGAATTGACTGTGCATGTGAATGGGGAGCCAGTGAAGCTTCCTGAGGTGCAGTGTGATGTGGGTGCAGTGTTGGAGGTAGATTATGAGTGTTGTGGCCGTGTTCTGGATGGTCTGCAGTCTGTGTAGGAGTTCTTTGGAGATTCTGGCGTCAACAGTATTGCAATAGTCCAGCCTGCTGGTGATGAGTGCTTGTGTGACTGTCTGTCTGCTGTTCTGAGGCAACCATTTGAAGATATTTCCCAGCATGCATAGGATGTGGAAGCAGGTGGTACATACTGTGTTAACTCGAGCCATCATGTTGAGCTTGTCGCCTAGATTTCTTGCATGGTCTGTGGGTGTTGGTCCTAGCTCCGACCAGGTGGAGTACCACGGGGAGGTCTTGTTGGAAAAGACCAGTACTTCTCACTTGTTGAAGTTGAGGCTCAGGCAGTTGGTTCACATCCATGCTACCATGGTCATGCAATTGGTGATGTTGGTTCTGGTGGAGGTTGTCTTGTGTGTCAGGGAGATGATGAGTTGGGTGTCAATGGCGAAAGAGATGACGGTGATGTCTTGTGATCTCATGATGTTGGCGAGCTGTATCAAATCTATAGGACTCCGCATATCAGTTTCTTGGTATTTGATCAGAAAGAACCCTTTGGGTTCTAGCTCTGATAAAGGAGCAGATCCATTAGATAGCGGATCCTTGTATTCCAATATCTTGGAGTCTCCTGATGAGGGTGTTATGGGGACAGTGTTGAAGACTACAGAGAGGTCGAACAGGTTGAGGGCTGCTGGTTCTCATCAGTGTAGGATGATCTGAATGTCATCGGTGGCCAGGATGAGTGCTGATTTGGTGCTTTAGTTCAACCTGAATCATGATTGAGTTTTGTCTAGAAGATGGTGAAGTTTGAAGTTGGTTGTGAATTACTTGTTGATGGCCTTCTCAATCACTTTGCCTGGATAGGGGAGCAGGGATATGGGTCAGAAGTTGCTCAGTTGAGGTTGGCTGTGGTCTTCTTGAGGATGGCATTGATTTCTGCATGTTTCCATTCATCGAGGAAAGTGGCAGATGTGATGGAGGTGTTAATGACATGGGTCAGAGTGGTGCTGTTTGGTGATATTTCTAGTTTGTAGATTTGGTGGGGGCATTGGTTCATTGGGGGCCCAGAGTGGATGGTCTGCATGATTGTCACTGTAATTTCCGTTGTGGGCTGTCCATTCAGTCAGGTAGCCATCTTGGTTGGTGGTGGGTAAGTTAGTGATGCAATCTTTGCTGTTAGGTCGTTGTGCGAAGGTGTTGTCGATGTTTGTGATTTGACTGTGCAAGAAGTTGGATAGGTTGTCGCAGAGTTGTTGGGAGGCAGTGATGTTGTTGACAGTGGCTGAGGGTGAGGTGAAATTTTGACGATCGAGAAAATCTCCATGCAGCTCTTGGAGCTTTCTTTGATGCAATCCACTAGCTCTTTTTCTTGTTGTCTCCTATATGCTGGTGATGGTATCTAAGTGCAGTCTTGTAGGGAGTTCTGTCATGACTGGATCTCCATTTCCTCTCTAGCTGGCATAGTGTTGTTTAGTGTCACAGTGGTCTTCTGTGTACCAGCTGACTCGCTTATGTGATATACTATGCTTATTGGGTTTGATGGGTGTGAGGCAGTCCACGCTGTTCTTGATCTAGTTGTTGAGGTTATTGATGTCCTTATCAAGGTTGTCTGTGGGGCTAGGTTGATTCGTGCTGAGGGTGGTGAGCCAATCTGCTTTTGTGATTTTGCCTGAACTGAAATGCTGAACCTGCTAGGAGTGTTGATTTGAGGGGTGTAGACTTGAAAGATGGAGTAGTAGGTCCTTGTGAGTATTCTCTTGATGCTGTTCCTTGTGGTGAAGATGGGGTTCAATGTATGTCCTGCATTGTGTGTTGGTTTCTGAGATGAGCCTGGTAAGTGCGATGTTGCACAAGCTTTCGGAGGTTGACATAGAGCAGGAATTGTCTTGGTCTTCCAAGTGAAAGCTGTAGTCACCAGGGAGAATTTAGGCTCTGGAGTTGATGGTTAACAGAGCGTCAAAATTGGCGATGAGGTTGTTAAAGGTGGATTGTGGTCAAGGTGGTCAGTAGGCAAGTGTTCCGTTCAGGGTAAAGTTTTCAGAGATTTGTATCTTGAAATGAGGTGGAGTTCTCTGTGGATGTTGTGCCATTGATGGATGCCTTGTGGATGGTAGTGAACCCTCCTCCTGGCTTGTAAAGGTGCTCCTATCGAATAGACTTGTAGTCCACTGGGATTGTAAAGGCATTTTCAGGAACAGAGAAGCGGTTAAGACAGGTCTCTCTGATGAAAAAGATGTCAGATGCATTGCTGATCAGCAGGTCCCATGTTTTGGTTGTGTGCTTGCTGAGTGATCATGTTTTGAGAAGCATGCATATGAGTGGGTGTTGATGTGTGGGTTTGCTGTATTGTGTGGTGTAGGGTAGGGGTGTAGGTGTTGTTGGTGTTTTTGTGGCATGTGTGTTTGGGGTGTTGAAGTTGTTGTTAGTATTTTCATCGGCGTGTGGATGGCTGGCTGCTGGAGAAGCAGCGGTGGGTGCAGATGAAAGCTCCTACCGAAGTATGAAGCATGGCATGGTAGCAGTTGAGAGAACAGAGTCTCACCTCAGGCAAGGGTAGGTCTCACAGATGGCAGAGTCGAGCAGCACCAGCAGAGTTGGTAGAAGTCTTTTGTGACCATGTAACTTCAGAGAACAAGAGGCAAGCCTATAAGCTGGTGAAGAAACTTGGGTTCAAGGTTGTAGAGAACATGGCCAGTTCTTCTCATTCCCAGGCAAGAAGCAGCAGGCCAACACAGCAGAACAGGAAGCATAGTGGCAATCCCTTCTAAAGCACAGCTATCAGCAGGCCAACATAGCAATGCAGGTAGCAAAGTGGCTGTGCCTCCTACAGCACAGCAGCTCTTCTTCAAGGAAGAATGTCCTTGGTTCCAGCAAAGTTCTGATTTGGTGGTGTCAGGGATCTAGTACGTACGCTCAAATCTGTGTCTTTGAAGTGGGGGAGAAATTAAAGAGGCACAGCTCTATTCAAGTGCAAGTGTCAGCTCCTCCCTCTCAAGCTATCTCAGAAAGGCCCATCAGCCTTGTGATGGGCATTCAGGAGAGAACTATCTCAGCCTTTCTCCCTTTGAGTGAGGGAATGCACAAAGCTCAACTGTTGCCCAACCCAGATGTGTATTCAGAGACAGGCAGATGCACAGAATGGTTAAAGTAAGAAAATACCAACTTTCTAAAAGGGTTTTCAGACTTGCAGTATACAATCTGAAAATCTAACTTCACTATAAGTTGAGATTTCAAATTTTGAGTCCAGAGACACCAAACTTCAAATCTCTATCTTTTCCCAATTGGAAATGACACTTAAAATATGTTTGAAGGCAATCCCAATGTTAACCTATGGGAAAGATAGGCCTTGCTCTAGTGAAAAACAAACTTAGCAGTTCTTCAATACCAGGACTCAAAAGTAAATTTTCAATGCATTGCACCCTGCCCATAGGGCCACTTAGGGCCTACTTTCGAGGTGACATATGTAATAAAAGGAAAGGTTTGGGCATGGCAAGTAGATTAACTTGACAGGTTGAAATGGCAGTTTAAAACTCCACACACAGACTCTGTAGTGGCAGGCCTGAGCCTTGTTTAAGGGTTACTGAAGTGGGCGGCATAATCAGTGCTGCAGGCCCCTTAGTAGCATTACATTTACAGGTCCTGGGCACATATAGTGCACTTTACTAGGGACTTATAAGTACATTAAATATGCCAATTGTGGATAAGTCAATGTTGCCATATTTAGAGTACAGCGCATATGCACTTTAGCACTGGCTAGCAGGTATAAAGTGTTCAGAATCCTAAAGCCAGTGAAAAAAAAGTCAGCAAAACAGGAGGTCAGAAGGCAAAGCGTCAAGAGAATCCACGCTAATGATGCCGGGTCTGACAGATATTTTCTACTGAGAGAAGTTACACTGTGAGTTGCATCTTAAGAAACTCGATTTATAGGCTTGCTATTTTCTGTATCAGCTAAAATTTAGCAAAGCGCTTAGAAGTAGCAGCCGTTTGTGAGGATGCTTGAAATTTACTGATCATGTTATGAATTTTTATATTGTGTTTGCTGGCCATGTCATGTATTACTACATTTACTTTCTCATTCTGTTTAGTTACCATTCCTATTTTATGCACTAGACTTAGATTACGAAATAAACATTTTCAAGTGTATCCATTGGTGCTATTTTGAGTGTGACATTAATTTATCAAAGAGCGTTTTGAGTTTTGCTGTGCTCCTGAACTCATCTGGTAGGGGCTAATTATGACCAGGAAACATTTCCTTGCTTAGTGAGTTGTGTATGGAACGCAGTCTAACTGGATTTTTTATTTCTATTGGTGCAATGAGCTTTGTCCTTACACCAAGGGGTTTGAAATCTGACCTCTGTGGCTTTGGAGGGGAGGCAGATTGTGACAAGAGGAATGCCAATTCTGTTTCTGATCATTCTCTAGAGGTCGGAGTGTGCATTATTAGAGATCTTTGCATTCCATGGCGATGATCTCTGTGATGAAAGCGCATCTGCTGATGCGACAGATGGACATTGTTTATTGCTTATGCCACGTGAGTCACCATGTTTCCTAGGCCCGCTTGCCATTTGCTTTTTTTAGAAACAAACTGCGACAAAGCAGGTATTGGACTTGGACTTCTCTAGAGGTCGGAGTGTGCATTATTAGAGATCTTTGCATTCCATGGCGATGATCTCTGTGATGAAAGCGCATCTGCTGATGCGACAGATGGACATTGTTTATTGCTTATGCCACGTGAGTCACCATGTTTCCTAGGCCCGCTTGCCATTTGCTTTTTTTAGAAACAAACTGCGACAAAGCAGGTATTGGACTTGGACTTGGCCATTTCTCCAAGGTCATTCTCAAACTTTTTGCCTTCACCCTCCTGTTTTCTGAACCTATTTTTATAGGACTCTGTGCACTTTACCAGTGCTAAATTGCTTGTGCTCTATGCTCTAAACATGGTAAATCTGCATGTTTTATTTAATTGTAGGTCTCTAGTAAAGGGGTACTACAGGTGCCCAGTGCCTGTACATTAAATGCTGCTAGTTGGCCTGCAACACTAATTGTGCCAACCACTTAAGTAGCCCTTTCAACATGTCTCAGTCCTGCCAGTGCAGCTTGCTTGTGCAGTCTTAAGCTGCCATTTCAACCGGGCAAAGGTAAACCTTTTTCCAGGCTTAAACCTTCCTTTCTAATAAAAGTAAGTCACCATTTTGTAAGCCTTGGACAGCCCAGAGGGTTGGGTGCAGTATATATAAAAAGTTTAGACATTTACTTTTAAGTTTTACATGCACTGGTAGTGAAAACTTTTACATTTGTTTTTTACTATTGCCAGTCCTATCTATCCAATAGGATAACATTGGAGTTATCTAATTACAGTTAATACGTTGTAACTTCTATATGGGAACAGTTACCAGTTCCTGTTTGGGGTATTTGGATTTTAATGGAAAAGTCTTTTTTATGGTAAAGTTGGATTTTAAATTACCATTGTGAAAATTCCACTTTTAGAATGTTGGTATTTTTCTTCCATAGACATTTAGGGGCCCATTAGGATGGCGGGCAGATTGCCCCGCCAGGCTGGCGGTAGCCACCGCCAGCCTGGCGGGGGCAATCCGCCCGCCATTCGCACCTATATTCCCCCCGCCATATTAGGATGGAGGGGGGGACCGCGGCTGACGGAAAGACCGTCCGCCGCTTTTCCGCCCCGGTTGCAAGGTGACCGGGGCGGAAATGGTTTAATATGGTGGCGTGTCTAATAGACACCGCCAGCCATATTATGATGGGCTGCTTTAGATGCCTTTCCGCGGCGGCGATGCCGCCACGGAAAGGCATGCGGTCTTCACTCTGGGGGCCCCCTGCGGGACCCCAGAGTGAAGGAGAGGTGGGGGGTGCACACGGGTGTATCTGTGATACCCCCCCTGCATTTGCATAGACAAAGCGGCAGGCACCACGTAGTGCCTGCCGCTTTGTGTATGCAAATGCATTAATGAGAGCACCGCCCGCCACAATGCTAACAATGCAGGATGTGCCCGCCACTGTGGCGGGCACATCCTAATACCCCTCATGGGACCCCCGCCCTTATGGCAGGCGGTCCCAATCACCGTGAGGGCCCGCCATCCTAATGAGCCCCTTAGTGTCTGCAGCCTGTCACTGGGTCACCTGCCTAGGTGTAGTTGGTAGTTGTGGTTTGTGTATTCCTCCTGGACAGCCACACACAATAGAAGGTATAGGTGTGCCTGGATGGACCATCACTGGCAGGATAAGAGGGTGAAACTGGGAACAAGCTACTCACACTTGAATAGGCCGCAACCTGCCTCCACACATAGGGTTGCACAAGCCCTATAGCCAGGGGAGCAGGAAACCTGTGCACTTTAAGGGGAAATGTCTGGAAGCTTCTCTGACTTCAAAATATTAGACCTCAGACACCAACTCTTCAGTACACCTCTGGACCTATGAACTGCTGCCCTGCTAGACTACTGCTTTACTAGAATCTTGCTGGATTGCTGCCCTCTTGCCTGAGAGAGAAGATTTGGACCTACAACTGAACCCAGGACTCCCTGAGTGTCATCAAGGACTGGTCTGGTGGCCTCCTGCTCGGAACTGCAGGGATATAACAGGCTACCACCCACCTGAACCAGAACCCAGATCCAGATGAAGTAGGTCCTGATTCCCCAAGTGGTGCCACTCAGGCCCTGGACCCTGGTGTGACCTCTGTGAAGCTGAGTTTAGGTTTAGGGCTCATCGTGACAGCAAATTTATCCATAGGAGCCAGATCCTTATCGAATGTACAGCCTGCTAACTTGAAGTTGTCAACCTAACCCTCCGTCCTACAGCATCGACCGCTAATGGGAAGTACCATCGCAAAGCTCAGGCCTGACAACCATGATGACTACAGGATATTTGTGTCACAGTGACGACGATCTGCATCACCCGACCTGTGTTTTGCACCGCAACAATGACCGCCCGCAATGCTTCCCCGCTCTTCACACCCCCCTTCAGTCCGAACTGGACTCTTTGCACTGGACCAAGAAGGTAACGTTTCAGCTGGTCTGACCTGGTTCCTGTATCTGACCCACACTCCAGTGCACTCGGCTTGAAATTGTGACTTTCTCCTGGTCACACACAATCGTGGAGACCAGGTCATTTTGGCGTTATTTTCATGTAAATCTCTAAAATGTCAGAACTCTGGATCTACTGTTTGAATTTTTGCTGCTTTGGTCTTGAATTATTTTAGAAACTATGCTCTATTTTTCAAAATTGGTGTGGATTTTTTCTGTGGTGTACTTTCACATTATTACTGTTTGAAGTGCTGCATAAAAACTTTACACATTTCACTGCACCACTTCTACGAGGCTTTCTTGCGGGGTAACACCCCCATGCATACATTATAACTGACGCAGGTATAATGTGTCGCAGAGGTTTACAAAGTGACTCATCTGCCTAAATGCATCACTTTTTAAATACAGGCCAAAATGGCGCATCGCTTACACCGCCGCTGTGTCACAAACAGTGACGCAACGGTGGCGCACATGTGTTGCAAGGGGTTCACAAATAAGCCCCACAAATTTGAGCTTCAGCCACTTGACTCCTTATTTTGTGCCAAAGGTCATCAACAGTGATTATGAGGAATGTCTTCTAAGCTTTCATTTAAAGACATTGACATGTGTTGAATTGCTC
The DNA here is from genome assembly GCF_964261635.1 of Lissotriton helveticus. NCBI lineage: Eukaryota > Metazoa > Chordata > Amphibia > Caudata > Salamandridae > Lissotriton > Lissotriton helveticus. Next base: position 770,395,720 of record NC_136068.1, read on the forward strand.
TACGGCTTGTTTGTATGTAATGGCTATACAGAGAATATGTTTGAGAAAATTCTGTCCCTCTGCATCAGCCACCTATGAAAGTAAGCTTGATGAGCCAGCAAGTATGGCTCCATGAGTTAAAACCCACCATTGATACAGGCTGTTATCTACAGGTCCAAGTTCAATTTTCCCCGAAGTCCATGTGTTGAATTCATATAAGGCAATTAAATTGTGTTATGAAACACTCTCACAACAAGTTATCGCGAGTAAAAACTGACAAATTGCAAAGAGGAGCATTACCAATCCCCTCAAATGGAAACAGAATAAATCTCTAAGCACAGGGATACCTTGAACGTTCCAAAATATTCAGATATTGAGAAAAAAATTAAAAGGAAATGAAATTAAAGGAACAGCATAAGGAAGAAGAGAGCAATGATGATGTGAAACTGCCATCTACCAAAGACAAACTCTATGAAGGCAAGCTATATGGATGTGTCTGGATGGTTATACTTACAGGGGATGAACCAGGAATCATGAGTCGCTGTCAAAGGAGGAACATAGCAAGGCAATTGATTCTAGATCAAGACAGAGCAGGACCTCTTCTATAGCCTTACATCCTGCTGGAGCGGGCTGTGCCGGCCATTAAAAACGCGCTACAGCGTTAAAGGCCCGAGCCGAAGGCCAGGGCCTTTAACAAGGGAACGAGACGTTAATGCTGGTAGAGCCCAGCTACAGAGGGGTATAAGGCTAATAGAACATTCTGCCACTAGAGGGCAGAATGTTCCCCCAGATAAAACAAGGGTCTCATGGATCCTGAAATTCCCTTTGGGCTCTGTGAGGCCTTTGTTCACAACACCAGCTGTGAAAGACAACATTGGAATATTGGACCTCCGGGCTTCTACCGGCCACTAGAAGCCCAGAGCACTCCAATGTTTTCAATGGAGCTCCCAACATTCCAATGTTCTAATAATCTTGTAACTTCCTGGAAGGAATGGCAAATGAGCTAAGAAAAGTCTGGCATGCCAGATGCACAGTCACAGGAGGAAACGTCAACCTTTGTTGAGAACCATCATGGTATTTCCCTTACGCTAAGGTGCAGGCATACTAAAATATAAGTAAAAACACAGCAGGCAACTGAGCCTAATTAACCACACCGTCCAGCTTACACCCTCAATATAGCATAGGCATAGTCCAGCTCCAAAGGCTGATATCACTGTACCATTGCTATATTATGAAATGACCTGAAGTGGCCATATGAAGGACACGTGGTGAAAACGATATGCATTACGATGTCACCAGTGACTGAATATTGGAATGTTTGATTTGCAATTTGTGAGCACTGCAGATCCTCTTCTTTGAATTTGTATTTGCATATATTAGGTCAAGACCACTGTTACTTCATAACATTCAGCCCTAGGACCTCTTGTAAATGTCATCCCATAGCCCTGAAGAAACTCTTTAGTGGTAGAAGAGTGGTCGAAGAGTGAAACACTTTGGCTGTAGATACGGTGCTTGGTCAAGATTTTTTATTTCTCATTTTATTGCCTCCTATTTGAAATGTAAGTTCATCATATTATCATCAGAGAAGACCAAAGGGACACACACGTTACACGCAGCCTGATGCAGCTGGAATTTTCACCATTTGAAAGGTGTGTTTATAATACTGGTGCATCCATACCACAAATATTGCTGAATCTTCGCATGTGTCAACCTGAAATAATTCTGCAGCCATCGGAAAATGACACGTACATCATTCTGGTGCTCTATTATGTGTCCTTAGAAAGTTGGGCTTCTAGAAACCCGATCCTACAGCCCCGTCATCAGAAAGCTGGGCCTGTATCAACCTGTTGCTATGATATCAGGGCCAACACTTAGCTGAATTGTATCTCTTTTTGTAAAACCCTACAAATTATCACTAGTGGCATATTATTGCAAGGTACATGCCCTTTACGTGCCTGTGACTGTGATATCAATGCACCACATAGGTCAGTCCCGCCTTATTTGTCAGTAGTGCTTGGTGCAGGTGAGAATATAGTTGCTTTGTGGGAACTTTTTTTTAAATAAATAGTTTTATTCTCATTTCAATACGTCATACAAAAAAAATGATAAAGAACAAGAGCAAATATCCATAACCGACGAGAGAAGGGTATATCTACATAGGTATTGTGTGAACAAATGATCTTTCAGTAGTGAGCTAGCTTTGAATGATCAGAAAAGAAGTGCATTATGACCAAGGTCTACCAGTGCCTCTATATTGGCATTTCAGTTTATGGTGGGAGTCAATAAAAGGGGCCACGTGAAAGCTCTGTATATGTTTCATCATTGATATAGTGGGAAGCGTACCATGACAATCCTCTACATATTCCTGTAGTGAGATATCAGGAAATATATAGAGCTGTAGCATGATAGCCTTCGAAAGGTTCAGTAGTGGAATAGCAGAGCATGCAGCAGGTCACAATAGAACTGCATGTCAGGGGCTACTCTAAGGTGTCAGTAATTGGGTATGATTGGAAGGGCCGTGGCTGCAACAAGGTGATGTAAATATTCCAGACAATGGATATCTGTGAATGGAGTGATTCAGTCAATCCTAGCAGCCCTTTAAATGTCACGGGTCTGTTATATGGGTCTATGATTTGCATGTATAGAGTGATGCATTGTAAGAGTCCTATACATGTCTCGGCACTGCCATGTGTTACGAAGGATGCACGTAGTCAAGTTAATAGGAAAATTCTTTAATCAGGAACATAACCCCTATGACAGAAGATTGGTGGACGCAGCCGCCGGTCAGCTCTCACCACCCGATCTGTTCACAACAGCCCACATTCATAAGGAATGTTCAAGCCCGTTTCAATTCATAACAATTGCCCGCAACATCGAGCTTGAGGACCATGTAGCGCTCGAGCCAGGAAAGGCATGATGCTGACTGGCTCGAGACACAACATGGTGCAGCTCGAGACATAACACTTCTTCCCCCTTTACAACAACACCAAAAAAAATACAAAAAACAACATCACACATTCCATCAACACACATGTCGTGCCCAGATGACGAATTCTCTCTGGTACTAGAGTACTCTAAGGAACCTCTACCAGAGGAAGAATGCACAACTTTATCAGTGCCATGTGACTCTGATGTATCTTCAATCCAATAATAATTTTTACTACTAGAAGGAGAATCGTTGTTACCTCTAAACAATGCAATTCTGTTCGCATTCCACACCTTCCCGTCACTTAACAGGGCAGAATTACAAAGCACCTTAACAACCTTAAGGGGGGGCAGAGTATTTAATTTCACCCTTGGAAACAATCCTTCCTTTTTTTACTTTCACAACATCGCCCACATTAAGTGCAACGCATTTTTTATTCTTGCTGAGCTTCTCCTTCCAATGTCTTTGATTCTCAACAAGAGAATTTCTCACATCTTTGGGGGACCAGGTAACCCTTTTGGTACAGTTTAACCAACCCATATTATCTTTTGTGCGAGGAGACCGTCCCTTCATAAGTTCAAACGGCGAAAAACCAGAAGCATCATTCCTGGTGACTCTATACGCCCAAACAGTCTTTCTCAACTCATCCTCCCAATCTTTGTTGTTACTATTACACAACTCAATGATCCCTTTGATGACCCTGTTAAAGCGTTCTACGCTACCATTCCCTTCTGGGTGGTAAACAGAGGTAGTCCTATGTACAATGCCCGAATCTTTGATAAATTTCTTAAATTGATCTCCACAAAATTGCCCGCCATTGTCAGAAACAAGGTCCTTAGGAAGACCCTCCTTACTGAATACTTCAGCCAAGAACTTTACCACACTCTCAGAATCAATCCTCTCAACAATATCATATTCCGGCCACTTAGAAAAATGATCCACTAGTACAAGAATATACTTCTGCTCACCCCCAACTAAACTCTTGTCAGAATTGATACAATCACAGCATTCCCTAACAGTTCTCTCAATTTCCCTATCAATGCCCGGCCACCAATATTCATGTTTTATTCTACTCTTGGTCTTTACAATACCAAGGTGGCCTTCATGGCATAGGTTAATGACTTTCTCCCGTAGAACTGAGGGTGGAACTAGTTTGCTCCCCCTGAGTAATAACTCACCCTCCACAGATAATTCTTGTCTTACTTCCCAGAAAGGTACAAGAGGCTTATTAATACTGTGCTTTTCTGGCCACCCATATTTTACAAACTGGCAAACTTCTTGGATTTCCGCATCTGATATCATAGTCTCCAGCCATTCCTTGTGTGTTATGCATTTTTCTTCACTACCAAAAATACTGGCAACATACCAATCGTCCCAGTCATTCACACCCTTATCGGTCACAGGAAGGGGACTTCTACTGAGAAAATCTGCAATCCTATTGCGTACACCAGGTACATAAACTACCTCATACACAAAATCCAGAAGTTGCGCCGAAAACCTTGAAATCCTCGGGGACACATTATCCAAACCAGATGAAGTTAGAACTTTCGTAAGGCGTTCATGATCCGTACGCAAGGTGACACAAGTTCCCCATATAAATTGTTTAAAATGTCTCAGACCCCATGAACAGCCCAGTGCCTCCCTTTCTATAACAGAATAATTACACTCAGTAACAGACAGTGTCCTTGAGGCGAACGCAACCACGCATTCAGAACCGTCATCTTGCAACTGAGAAAGGACAGCGCCAATTCCTCTACCACTGGCGTCAGTAGTAATAAAACTTTTCAATTTAGAGTCAAAACCCTTGAGTGCCGGGGCACAACAAATATCTTTTTTAATATTATCCATGCTCTTTTGGCACTCATCAGACCAATGGAAATTACAACCCTTCTTCAATAGCTGCCTGATGTTGTACATCTTTTCAGCGAAATTGGGTACGAATTTCGAGTAATACTCGGCGAGACCCAAGAAGGACCTCACCTCATCTTTATTTCTGGGAATAGGGCCTTTCAAGATGGCATCCACTAGCTCAGACTTTGGACTGATACCAAATGCACTAATATCGTGGCCTAAATAGGTTACGCTCCTTCCAGAAATCCTGCACTTAGAACTTTCTGCGGTAAGGCCTTTATTATCTAGAATTTTCAAAACTTTTGTCAAACGCTGATCATGCTCATCGCTGTGCTTACCCATGATAAGAACATCATCCTGGAAGAAAGTTACACATTTAAACCCCTTGAATAAAGTGAACATGATGCGTTGGAACATAGCAGCAGCCGATGCCAAACCGAATGGTACTCTTTTAAACTGGAATAACCCGAAAGGAGTGACAAAGGCCTTTAAGTGCTTGCTATCAGGATGAAGGGGAACTTGGTGATATGCTGAGGTTAAGTCGGTAGTGGAAAACCATTCCATATCTTTAGTGTGGCAAAGTAATTCAGCAATTTTGGGTAGGGGAAAAACATCAATAAATATACATTTGTTCAGCTCCCTGAGGTCCACACATAAACGAATGTTGCCATTGGCCTTCCGAACGACCACCAAGGGAGCAACTCAAACAGAGGATTCCACTCACTCAACTATATCCCTGTCCACAAGTTTTTGTATCTCAAGCTGCACTTCGTCCTTCACACCAACGGGAATGTTTCTGACCTTATGGATGCGGGGAACAGCACCATCCTTAAGAATGATTTTATGCGAGAAACCCTTAAGCACTCCCACCTTACCGGAGAACACCCTTGGAAATTTCTCATAAACATCACTACAAATTTCATCTTGGAAACAATCTTGGTTGATGCACAGGACTGGGTCAGGACTATTTGGGTCAAGAAGTATACCCAAATCCCCCTGGTCCCACCATCCCAGAACACAGGGTCCTGCTTTGGAGACATAAAGTTTGCATGTGGCGGTTCTCCCCTTAAATTCAAAGACCATACTGCGGAAACCAATCAGGCCAATGGGTTTACCTGTATAACAACAGGATGTATGTCAGGAGCCTTCAATTCTTGACCAAACTTCAAACTAAACAGTTCATCCCACCTCATCTTGTTTATGATTGTATATGGGGAACCTGAATCAGCTGTAAGTGTTACCACGATACCATCAGCAACAATATCACAAACTGTTTTTTTCCTAATCTTCTTTGGACCAGAAGATTCCTCATCACTCATGCAGCAAACAATATTATCATTTAAATCAGTCTCGTTACTGTCATTATCTTCATCACACTCATCCACAACACATTTTACGCTGTTGGTAGTTTTACAAGCTGTTGGAACTGGCCCTTCTTGCAGGGTCTTCCTCAAACTTTTTGCTTCTTCCTCCCTTATTTTTCCTGACCCGTGGCTGTTGGCAATAGGACTCTGCGCACTTTACCACTGCTGATCAGTGCTAAAGTGCATATGCTCTCTATGTAAAGTGTTATTCTGATTGGATATACATGTTTGACATATTTGTATCACCATGAAGTCCCTAGTAAAGTGCACTGGGTGTACCAGGGCTGGTGATGACAAATGCTACTAGTGGGCCTGCAGCACTGATTGTGCCACCCACAAGAGTAGCCCTAAAATGATGTCTCATGCCTGACACTGCAGTGCCTGTGTGCAGTTTAGAACTGCCATGTCCTCCTGGTCAGTGTCCCCACTGACCAGACCTAACCCTTTCCTTTTTGTGCACATCAATCACCCCTATGGAAGGCCCAAGGTACCCCCCTGGGCAGGGTGCAGTGTATGTAAAAGGTAGAGCATGTACTAGTGCAGGTGACATGCTCTGGTAGTGAATGGCAGCCATTTTCGTTTTTCACTACTGTAAGGCTATCTTGCTCCATAGGTTAACATGGGGGATGCTGGCTACAGTGGTTAACAGCATTTCTTCCCATAGGAACAAGATAGGACATAAGTATCTAGTATCCCCGAACTCAGAATTTAATAACACATCTTTTAGGAAAGGTTGTTTTTAAATCCTGTGTTTGAGAACAGCACTTTTAGAAAGTTGCTGTTCTCTTGTCTGACCCTTCTGTGTGCCTGGGCCTGTTTGTGTATTGACTGTCTGGTTTGAGAGTGACAGGGGCTGGGGAATTCCCCAGGAGGCTGAATGAGTCAGCACTAGGCTGAATGACTGCAATTGCAACTGGAGTGGTGGGAGGAGTTAGCACCTGGGCTGAATAGGGCTGTGCCTGCCTTCCACAATGCTGGCTCCACCCCCCGTGCTGGGTGGCTGAGGACCCTGCCCCTCACTCTGAAAGGAAAGATGCAGCCAGCACAACAAAGTGCTCAGGATCCACCCAGAACTGGTTCAGACCGGGCTCTGGGCCCACATGCACCAAGAGAACAAAGACTTTAGGGGTATAAGTACAGGACCCCTGACAACAGAAAATTAGATCATCCTGGAAATCAAGAAGGAACCTCTGCCAAGGAGAAAGCTGAAATTGAAGAAGGAAGATTGTCCTGCTGTTGCTCTGCTGGACTGACCTGTTGCTTTGCTGCCAAGGAGAGGGGAAGGACTTTGCTGCTGAGCTGTGTCCCCTGTCTTGAAGGAATCTCCAAGGGCCTGAGAAGAGCTGGCTCCCTGTTTTGAAGTCCCAGGAACAAAAGGACTTCACCCCCAGCTTCCCTGAACTCTGCTGAGAGAGTTCTGTCCTTCCTAGAGTGCTTGATCCAGTTGTGGGGCCTCTGGAAGTTGTACCTGAGCTGGGAAGCTTGAAACTAAGCTTGAGTGACTTTTGAACTTGAAACGTGTCGCATCGCTAGCTTGCGGAGCACATCCCCGACAGTGCGAGAAGTTTCCCGCCGCTACGGAGGTCGAGATCGTCGCAGCGCCTGACGCCGCTGCCAGAGACGTCGCATCCTTCGGTTGCGGGACGCACCAGACCGGTGCGGGAGATCGAACATCGCTGCGAGTATCGTCGCAGAGCCTGTCGTCGCTGGGTGAGAACGCCGCACCGCTTGCTTGCGGACCGCATCACGTCGCTGCGAGCATCGTCGCAGAATCAACGCATCGAGGAGCTGCGAGAGAGAGGATCCCCGCTGGACCGCACATCGTCGCCCCGGAGATCGTCGCAGCCCCTACGAGATCGTCGCATCGTGCCTTTGCGAGAACAGACTTCCTACGGAACCTACGCATCGGAATCCATACAAGTGGCCTTCTTCCCCATACAGACCGGATTCGTCGCAACACGCCCGCTGCTGCAGCGGGGCTGTCGCATCGCCTCCCCAAGGTCTCAACGCATCACTTGTTTTCCACCGCACCAGCTTCTGCTTTTGGAACTTTGTTGCAACTAAAAGGTACTGTGAGTAAACGTGACGCAACTGTGAACTTTTCACGCATCAGTAGAGAATTCTATCGCAACGTAGAGAATTCTAACGCAACCTTAAGAACTCTTTTTGAAACCATATTCTTGAACTGTGTATGTTGGATTTTTGTCGTTTTGGTCTTATGTAGTTTAGATTAAAATACCTTTATTTTTCTAAACTGTTGTGGAGTGAGTTTGTGGTGTTTTCACTGTGTTACTGTGAGTGTTGGTACAAATACTTTACGCATTGCCTCTGGTTAGCCTAGACTGCTCGTGCCAAGCTACCTAGAGGGTGAGCAGGGGTTATCTCAGAGGGTTATCTCCTTGCCCTGACTAGAAGCAAGGGTCCCTATTTGGACAGTGGTACCTACCTCTGCCAACTAGAGACCCCCAGATCTAACATTGGTGGTCAGGCGGTGGGATTTGAACTTGTATTTGTACTAGACCCACAGTAATTGGTGTACATCACTAGTGAGTGCAGACCACTACGCCACCACATACTGTTTGTTTTTTCCGGTGTCCTCCTGGAAGTATTTTTGGATATTGAGACTCTGGCTAGTGTTGTACCTGTGAAGTCCTGCCAAAATGGAAGTCAACTTTTTCCACCTGTGCATCTACACAGAAGATGAGATAAAAGCCTTTTGCAAGAAGAGGGGGCTGCCCGTGGAGAAAGGTTCCACAAGGAGGGATCTTGAGGCATGCCTGTATTCCCATGAGGCCAGAATTTGGGAAGCAACATTAGCAGATGATTCTGAGGAGGAGGACATCTCTGACAGTGAGGAAGAGAAAGATGAGTGGCTCCTTGCTGCTGAGCAAAGGTGCAGAGAATTAGACCGGCTAAATAAGGAAGGTATGATCCGGTGGGCCTTAGCCCAGAAAGAAAAATGGGATGCTCAAGGAAGGGGCTTTGCTGAGTTGGAGGTGGAGTCCAGCTCAGATGGTGGCAGCATGTTTATGATATCTAGTGCTGAGAGAAAGGTACAAACACCCAGAGATGTGGCGCCTGACTTGAGGGAGGGGGTCGACATACACCAGGGGGTTCAGGTTTATGATGTAGTTCCATTGGAGTGCAGTGTCCCTGAATTAGATTGGGGGACTGGCACAGGGGACCATATTCCTAGTGGTGGGAGGGACACTCTACTGACTCTAGATGAGAGGTACAGGGAGAGGGGTTCCCCCATGGTGGAAACCTTGGTGTGTGTATGTGAAGACCAGCCAGAAGAGTGTGGGTTGTGTGACAGAGACAGTCAGATACTGTCTTGCCAGTCTCAGGAGAGTGGTGTGGGGTACTTGTGTGAGGCACTGGAGGGTGAGGCAAAGGGTAGCTTGGTTAACAACTGTGGGGGGCTGTGTGATTCATTTGTTGGAGAGCATATTTTAAGTCCCTGTTTTCCAGAGCTATGCCAACACCCGGTGGAGTGTGAGTTCTCTGACCCCAGAGAGCTTGCATTGGAGGCAGACCTCTTGGTGGATTCCAAAGGGTCTGAAGAGGCATTGGGGAGTGATCCCAAAAGGAGTGGCTTAGATATCTTCCAGACCTGTGAGGTGGAAGAGGTTCAGTGTAGCCCAGTTAGGTCCCAGTGTAGTGGGAGAGGTGTAGGGGCTCATGTCCGGACTCAGCGGAGAAGGAATGAGTGTGGGACGGTGTGTCCCATGGTGCCCGAAACCCAGTCTCAGGGCCTGGAGGGTTCCTTAAGGGAACACCAGGTTGGGGACCTAGACTGTACTTGTAGGCCATTTGAGGAGGATCTCTTAGTGTCTGGTGAACGGGGAGTGCCTGTAACCAGGTCTCCATCGGTTCTGGTGTCTGGCAGTGCCTCTCCATTTGGGAGGGTACAGAAGTCCAGACTGAGGGGTGAGAGGGGGAAGGAGTCCACAGTGGGAGAACCAGTGGGTCAGGGACCAGTCGGAAGGGCTGAGTCCCCAGTGAGTGACCATGGTGACCTCACTTCTGTCCTGGGGGATCTTCCCGCGCTGTCAGGTGGACAGGGGTCGGGAGATCTGCGCCAGGCAGACTGTCACAGGACACATGAGTTGTGTGTCACCCTCAAGGGGGTACTATGTGAGTCCCCAGAAATCCTGGTGTGCCAGGCAAATGCACAACCGCAGGTTTTGGTCCCTGGGTTGGGAGATCAGGTTCAGGATTTGCCTGACCTGGAAGGAAGGACATCTGTAACCAGTGTCCTGACCAATAGGGTTCCCAGGGGTACCCCTCCAGTAGGGAGGGTGCAGCGCTCTGGAAGGGGGTGCAGAGGGAGGGAGCCCTCGCCCCTGACCCCGGTACAACCTGAGGGGTTAAACCCTCGGTTGGGAGACCAGTTGCTGGGGGGAGGTCCTGAACTGGTAGGAAAGTTGTGTTCTTGGTTGTCTTGGTGGACAGGGTTGCCCCTGGAAAGAGGGCAGGAGTCTCACCCTGGGGGTGGACTGGGCCACACCGTTGTGTTGGCCAGGTGGGTACTGTCTACCAGTATAGGCACCTCAGTGAGTGAAGTCCTGGTGCGCCAGGCAAGTGTTCCACTGCAGGGGTTAGTCCCTGGGTGGGGAAGCCAGGTTCAGGTGTTGTCTGACCTGGAGGCTTGGGAGCCTAGGTTTGAGGGCCAGGCCCGGGGTATCCCCCCTGACCTGGAAAACCAGTTGCAGGATAGCACCCCTGAACTGGTGGATGAATGGCGCGGGACACCTGCCGCAGGTGCCCTGGCTATTCTAGAAGGGGGTACCGCTCCAGGTGGGAGGGTACAGAGCCCCAAGGAAGAGGAGGACCGGGTGTGGGGAAGCCCACCAAAGCCTCCTGTCCAGCTGCTGGATACAGGTCCAGGACTGGTGGGTCAGTGCCAGAGTGTCAGACCTGACCTGACAAGAGAGGGAGTGGACAAAGTGTGCCAAGCACCTGGGGCTACTGCCCCCCACCCTCTGACGCCACAGCGGTTTAAGCGCCCTGAGAGGCATGAGGCCTGGGTCTCATCCCTGATCACTGTTGGTGGTCACTGTGGCTTGCTGTCAGTCTGTTGGGACACACCCGTGAGGAAATTAAAGTTAGGTGCTGCACAGGTGGTGTCCACAGGTGAGGAGAAGGGTTCCACATGGATTGGCATGGTGGACCCTGAGAGTATGGATAGAGTGATCCAACTGGGTTTAGGACGGCGTAGAACAGGACTGCCCTGCTGTGTGGGCCAGTTTCCGTGTTCTATCGCCTTAAGCAGGGAATCCCATCGAGGTATCGTTTGGTCTACCCTGGCTTTAGGCTGGAAGGGGGTTGTGTTGGAACTGGCCCTTCTTGCAGGGTCTTCCTCAAACTTTTTGCTTCTTCCTCCCTTATTTTTCCTGACCCGTGGCTGTTGGCAATAGGACTCTGCGCACTTTACCACTGCTGATCAGTGCTAAAGTGCATATGCTCTCTATGTAAAGTGTTATTCTGATTGGATATACATGTTTGACATATTTGTATCACCATGAAGTCCCTAGTAAAGTGCACTGGGTGTGCCAGGGCTGGTGATGACAAATGCTACTAGTGGGCCTGCAGCACTGATTGTGCCACCCACAAGAGTAGCCCTAAAATGATGTCTCAGGCCTGACACTGCAGTGCCTGTGTGCAGTTTAGAACTGCCATGTCCTCCTGGTCAGTGTCCCCACTGACCAGACCTAACCCTTCCCTTTTTGTGCACATCAGTCACCCCTATGGAAGGCCCAAGGTACCCCCCTGGGCAGGGTGCAGTGTATGTAAAAGGTAGAGCATGTACTAGTGCAGGTGACATGCTCTGGTAGTGAATGGCAGCCATTTTCGTTTTTCACTACTGTAAGGCTATCTTGCTCCATAGGTTAACATGGGGGATGCTGGCTACAGTGGTTAACAGCATTTCTTCCCATAGGAACAAGATAGGACATAAGTATCTAGTATCCCCAAACTCAGATGTAATAACACATCTTTTAGGAAAGGTTGTTTTTAAATCCTGTGTTTGAGAACAGCACTTTTAGAAAGTTGCTGTTCTCTTGTCTGACCCTTCTGTGTGCCTGGGCCTGTTTGTGTATTGACTGTCTGGTTTGAGAGTGACAGGGGCTGGGGAATTCCCCAGGAGGCTGGATGAGTCAGCACTAGGCTGAATGACTGCAATTGCAACTGGAGTGGTGGGAGGAGTTAGCACCTGGGCTGAATAGGGCTGTGCCTGCCTTCCACAATGCTGGCTCCACCCCCCTGCTGGGCGGCTGAGGACCCTGCCCCTCACTCTGAAAGGAAAGATGCAGCCAGCAAAACAAAGTGCTCAGGATCCACCCAGAACTGGTTCAGACCGGGCTCAGGGCCCACATGCACCAAGAGAACAAAGACTTTAGGGGTATAAGTACAGGACCCCTGACAACAGAAAATTAGATCATCCTGGAAATCAAGAAGGAACCTCTGCCAAGGAGAAAGCTGAAACTGAAGAAGGAAGATTGTCCTGCTGTTGCTCTGCTGGACTGACCTGTTGCTTTGCTGCCAAGGAGAGGGGAAGGACTTTGCTGCTGAGCTGTGTCCCCTGTCTTGAAGGAATCTCCAAGGGCCTGAAAAGAGCTGGCTCCCTGTTTTGAAGTCACAGGAACAAAAGGACTTCACCCCCAGCTTCCCTGAACTCTGCTGAGAGAGTTCTGTCCTTCCTAGAGGGCTTGATCCAGTTGTGGGGCCTCTGGAAGTTGTACCTGAGCTGGGAAGCTTGAAACTAAGCTTGAGTGACTTTTGAACTTGAAAAGTGTCGCATCGCTAGCTTGCGGAGCACATCCCCGACAGTGCGAGAAGTTTCCCGCCGCTACGGAGGTCGAGATCGTCGCAGCGCCTGACGCCGCTGCCAGAGACGTCGCATCCTTCGGTTGCGGGACGCACCAGACCGGTGCGGGAGAATCGAACATCGCTGCGAGTATCGTCGCAGAGCCTGTCGTCGCTGGGTGAGAACGCCGCACCGCTTGCTTGCGGACCGCATCACGTCGCTGCGAGCATCGTCGCAGAATCAACGCATCGAGGAGCTGCGAGAGAGAGGATCCCCGCTGGACCGCGCATCGTCGCCCCGGAGATCGTCTCAGCCCCTACGAGATCGTCGCATCGTGCCTTTGCGAGAACAGACTTCCTACGGAACCTACGCATCGGAATCCATACAAGTGGCCTTCCTCTCCATACAGACCGGATTCGTCGCAACACGCCCGCTGCTGCAGCGGAGCTGTCGCATCGCCTCCCCAGGGTCTCAGGAGCAACGCATCGCTTGTTTTCCACCGCACCAGCTTCTGCTTTTGGAACTTTGTTGCAACTAAAAGGTACTGTGAGTAAACGTGACGCAACTGTGAACTTTTCACGCATCAGTAGAGAATTCTATCGCAACGTAGAGAATTCTAACGCAACCTTAAGAACTCTTTTTGAAACCATATTCTTGAACTGTGTATGTTGGATTTTTGTCGTTTTGGTCTTATGTAGTTTAGATTAAAATACCTTTATTTTTCTAAACTGTTGTGGAGTCAGTTTGTGGTGTTTTCACTGTGTTACTGTGAGTGTTGGTACAAATACTTTACGCATTGCCTCTGGTTAGCCTAGACTGCTCGTGCCAAGCTACCTAGAGGGTGAGCAGGGGTTATCTCAGAAGGTTATCTCCTTGCCCTGACTAGAAGCAAGGGTCCCTATTTGGACAGTGGTACCTACCTCTGCCAACTAGAGACCCCCAGATCTAACACAAGCTCTAGCGAAATGCCCTGACATTTTGCAATAAGCACATCTTTGACCCAAAGCAGGGCATTTCTTGTCATTTGCCAAATGTGATAAACTACCACAACGAAAACAAGCCCCTTTAACATCAAATGTTTTAGCATTGCTAACATCTCTTGTCTTACTCTTCCCCTTAGGATTTGGTTTGTACTTGTTTTTCTCTGTATTTATCTGAACAGGAGCCCTAACAATATTAATTATCTCATCACCATGATCACCTTTTGCTTTATTAATAACAGTCTTCGCATATCTCGAGGTCAATTCAGCCTTGCTAATTATCGCTGAAATTTGTTTTAGGCTTGCATCACCATTTACCCATAACTTATCCTGTAAATTGTGATTATTGCTATGCATTACCAATTGGTCAAGTATCAGATCTTCTTCGATGGTCCCAAAGTTGCAGGATAAAGCAAGTCTCCTAAGCGAAGCAATGTAATCCTCGATTTTCTATGATAAAAATTAAACCTGCGTACTGCCTTACAAACCGTTGGTGCGAAATAAGAATTGAGGTTGTTAATGGCTTGCGAAAAGACATTGACTTCACCCCCACTAAAAATAATTTTCTCTATTCTATTGTAAACTCTTAATCCACCCGGACCAAGACAATGTAGAAGATTTTTTTCTTCCTTTCCGGGGTAAATTCCTTGCTTTCAGAGGTATCCAAGTAGTTTATCAAATAATCGCTCCATTCCTCCCATCTCTGACTAGACTCCTCTCCATCCTTAATCAAAAACGCTTGGGGTGCTGGTAAATTAATTGTAGAGTTGGACATTCTGATAAATCAGTAAAGATATTTTACAATTGAATATTTAGGATACCATACAATACAATACAAATGTGTTTAAATATGAAAGCGTTGTAAGTATAGTATAACTAACACCACTAGTCAAGGTTAATTTACCTGGAATAAGGAGTACACAAAATGTAAAAACGAATAAGCAAGAGTGAAAACTAGACTGTGTAAAAGCACCGAAGGCACTTAATAATGAAGATACGCTGCGAGCGTATCGCAGATGAGACGGTCAATTATCCATATAAATAATTCATGTGTCTCCTAAATAAAGTACCTCGAGTACTGTGACGCGCAACGTGGGTATCGTTGAAGTAGAAGGCAATTCAAACACGAAAGTCCAAATCCAGCGTCTGTCATGTAGGCAATCCAAACACGAAAGTCTAAATCAAGCGTCTGTAGTGTAGAGTCAAGATGGAGTCACGTCGTACGTAGTATGCGTGACCTTACGCAGGTCGTGTAACGTAATGACAAAGGCTTGTAGAACGTAATGCTCGCGAGAATCACTTCAGGCAACGTTCTGTACAGGCACGTTCTTTAGAGACTTCAAAGATTCCACGGAGGTCTAAGCATGCCAGATTCCACAGGATCAAAAGATGCGCAGTGAAACGATCTTCACAGTATCAAGTAAGCCAAAGCACTTATGACTTCACATATTTCCAATTAAAACCAGCTCAACAAAAGAGTTCTTGTTCTCCGTAACGAATGCTTTCCACATAGACACACAATCCTTTTATACTTTCAATTTGAAAATTAACGTTGTGGTACAATCAACGAAAGCTTCAAAACAAACAACTCCTTTTGTCACTTACATTGGTTGATCGAAGGAAACGGTAGAGCTGCTTTTCAGTATATTCTTTCAATCTGTCATAAATAATCGTTTGTGAAAGTCCTCCTTGAACAATGTCCAATTAAAGTCAAAAGGCACAAATCCAAAATATTATTATTATTTTGCGCAGGTTCATCTGAGGTTATGTAGCATCGTCGCCAATGTTACGAAGGATGCACGTAGTCAAGTTGATAGGAAAATCCTTTAATCAGGAACATAACCCCTATGACAGAAGATTGGCGGACGCAGCCGCCGGTCAGCTCTCACCACCCGATCTGCCCACAACAGCCCACATTCATAAGGAATGTTCAAGCCCGTTTCAATTCATAACAATTGCCCGCAACATCGAGCGTGAGGACCATGTAGCACTTAAGCCAGGAAAGGCATGATGCTGGCTGGCTCGAGACACAACATGGTGCAGCTCGAGACATAACACCATGTACATGTGTGGAAAAAGTCAGGTGAGAAGGGTAATTCAAGTTGTCCTATTTCTGGAATACCAGGACATCAAGAAAGTGCATCATGAGAGCTTGGTGGACATTTCATTACTTGAAGACTATCACATCGCAAAGTTCAGAATAGAGGAAAAGTTTAAGATGTTTATGACTATCTCAGAACTGGCACAGGCACATAGGACAGGTCACTTACAGATCTGTTATGATGTTTCCTCTGTGGAATAGCTGGTAACTGTAACATCCATTGCCTCTGGTGTGAGTAAGCTAGTGGATTAAAACTAGGTCTCCATTTGTCTGAAAAAATAAATGTTGGGGTGCAGCCCCCTAAAAGTGTCCCGATAGGACCTGGGGCATCCCGGGTGTGGTGGGTCGTTGCCTGCAGCGAGCTAGCACAGTTGTTTAAAATTAGGACGGAATCGTTCAGAAGCAAGCAGGGCTGTGTGTTCTAGCTCCCTCTGTTCTGGGAGTATGCAGGGGAGCCGCAGGGGAGGCGGGATGGTCTGTGGAGGCTTGAGGGATTGCCAAACAGGACACAGAAGTGACTCCTGGAAAGGCCAAAACTGACAGGCGCGTTCGATGGGGTTGATTCTGGGAATGAGACATGTGACGGATGGGTGGTTTATGGGTCCCAGGGGAGGGCCTAACAGGACATAGGAAAGGAAGACAGGAGCCCTTTATGAGAGTGCTGAACAAGTAATACGCATGGAAGCTTTTGGGGACTGCTGAACAGGGTGCAGGTGGACGGGTTGGGGAATTATGAGAGTGCCCAAAGGGAGTCAGTTTATGGGGGAGAAAAATGGGATGCAGGCGGGTGAAGTGTCAGAAAGTGACATAGAGGGGCATGCTGATAGGTCTTTTACCTGCAATAGTCCAGTCACAAATGTCAAGGGCGGCTCCAGCAAAGCATTATACTTCCTGCTCCACTACTTAGCCACTGGTGTGCTCCCTTATGCAGGTCCGTACCATGGTGCTGCTTTCTGTCCTCCTGGCCTGAACCCCCAAAGGATCCTTCAATCTTTCTGCCTCTTTACTGCTGCAGGGTCGGCTTCGGATGCCTCTGATTTGGCCCTTGAGCACAGTTGATCAGTTCACCCCGAAGACCGGAGGGGCACTAAAGTCCAGGCCGCTATGAAGCTGTCTCAGAAACATCCCACTGCAGCTGCAAAAGTGCCCGGGCTGGCCATGCTGTGCACTCCCTTTCAGCACGATGGGTAGTACTTGCATTGAACACATCTCATCACCTAGCAACATTATGCGTGTAAACAATCGGTCTACTTTGAAGTTTTGGCCGAAGTAAAGGAGTGACAGCACAAAGATACAGAACTTCCGATCTCTTGTGTGCCTAGGAACCTCATCATAACACCACTGCACTACGCTTCTATATCCCCGTCTTCAAGGTATGCGTAATAGTTACCTTTGACCCGCACCCCCCACCAATGATGTGTTATAGTTTACTCACAACTCAATAACACAAAGTAGTTGGATTCTGTTCAGATATCCGATGTTCTCTGACACAAAAATGTGCCCAATTTGAGTGTGGAATGATTAGGAACACGTCACTAATTAGGCCATTCTGACTGATATTATGTGCCAGTGTGATATTCTCTACTGGACCCCAAAAGACCGGTTTACTCGGTGTCATTTACGTGTACACACAAAATTACCTTTAAATCTATTATTGCTCCTGTCCATCCATATTGGTGCAATGAACATGGTTAAAGAATCTTATAGTTACTTTGCCGAGTTCACCTAAAATCTCTTTATAGGAAGTCTCTATGCTGAAGTGAATCAACAAGCAAATTACTGGCAAAGCTTGTTAGACCAACGTCCTTGTCTCAAAGACAACTCAGCTTTGGTTATGTTTCCTTATTCACCGCCCTAATTAAATTTCTTTCGTTAGCTGCAATCAACCTATTAAAAAACGGACTCGTTCCACACATAGGCGGACCTACCAGCATCCCGTGAGGGCAACGAGCACTATGAGGGAAGCGACACCGGCACCGGCGGCGCAGACACTTGCCTCTCCACGCCGGACCCACCAGCAGTAGCGGGAGAACTCCAGCTCCCAGCTGCCCTGGCTGACCAGGCGCACCTGTGACACCTGAGACGCGCCCGGAGGCGCTTAAAAACAGCAGAACGCCTCTCGCCACACGAGTCGCGCACAGGAGCGTCCGGAAGAAGCCCGGGACAAGGGCGGGGCAATCTGTGGCCATTCGGGGCAGGACGAGGCTGGGCTGGGCCACGGACCTTGGTTTACGGACATTGTAGCTGAGCTCCATTATACCCGTCAAAGTGAGACTTTTTAATTATTTCGTGTATGTTTGTTTTAATGTTTGAATCATAAATTCGCAGGACAAGGAGTTGAAATAAGCCCTTTACTACTGTAGTTTGGTGTTCGTGCTGGTTTCTGTTCCCAATAACTGAACGCCTTAGATTAAATCGACAGTATTAACAATGTCTAAGGCTAAAGCTGTTAAAACCCCCCCTGTATCAGCCACGTTAGACAACTATCTTGTGAAAGTTGTGAACAAAATCAATAGTGAACGACGTTGGTCGTTAGGCCGGGGGTCCTCTTCTGTTTCACCGCCTACATCGCCTATTTTACGGTGTGTATCCCCACCAGATGATAATTGTGATCCTGTTCACCCTGATTTATTAAACATGGAAGCTCCCGCCCCTCCATTTATAGAACCAGCGCTTAATCAGGACAAACCGGGTGCTTCTCATGATTCTCCAGCTCAGCGCTCCCCGGCCTCTAGAACACAGAGAGTACTGAGATTACATAGGAACACACAAACTAAACGGGGGGCGCAACAGTAAAAGAGGAGAATCGCCACCCATTAGCGTTGCATGTGCTACAGAGTCCGTAGTTAACAATGCCACAGTTAAAATAGACACTGAGCAATTAGATCTCTTGATTAGTATTATAAACGCAAAAATTGCCAAGATCGTTAAACCCCTAATGGCTAAACTTGACTTGATTTCTGCGGAAGTAGTGAGATTAGGTGGCCTTTCGGGACCCCACATTGACATAACTGAAAGTAATAAAGCTGTTGAAAAGGGTCAGGGGGTTAATAATGAGACCTCTAAGCTTCCCAATGGGGGATCTTGTACAGTTGAATCAGCTGTACTTGTAGCCCCGGAAACTGCATGTAAAAACCCACCGTCAGCAACAGGCCCAGAGAGAAAGACAGGGCAAGCAGAAGCGAAGAATAGATGCTTGGTTAACTCACAACCAGATTTACCACCGGACTGTGCACCGTTTGTGGCAGTCCTAACCAATGTCCCACCGGTAAGAGAGACCGGGCACTCAAACAAGCCAGAATCCCATGATTCCTTGAAGAACAAAACTGTGTCATGGCTTAATCGAGAGTGTGGGTTTCCAGTGGCATTATCATACCAGATCTTAACCACTAGAAGAGCCACCTGGGTAGGCAGATATCATAAGAATATCAGTAGCGATTGTGTCATTATTAATTTTAGAAATCCACATCTTGCCAATACTGTATTGTTAAGAGCCACCTCTTTACCCCATAACAACCAGGGTATTACACTTCGACCTCTGGGATACTTTTACAGGCACTTAATCCAGCAGCCCTTCAATGATTCTTTTAGGGGCAGAGGTAACAGCACTGATGGGTCTACTGGTTTTGAGATTGTTACATCCAACCGATATCAACCCCTGAGTGGGCTAGAATCTAATGATTGACTTGAACTTGGCCGGGTCCATTCTCTACCTGGTGTAGAAGCTTGTTTATCGGGTGTTGGGGCAGAGGCCGGAAAACCAGGAAACTCAGTGAGTGCATGTGGGTGTGGCAATTTCAACATTACAGACACTTTAGGGGATGTACGAGGTGGCTGTAGCAATGGCATGGCGGTAGCTAAGGTCCCTCGACCAGGAACCAGGTTCCTTAGCTGGAACATTGCCGGGCTAAACAGTAAGGCAAAAGATGTTAAGTGGAGGGACTGTCTTACTGATTGTGATATCATCGGGCTCCAGGAAACTTGGGATATAAATAATACTTTTCTTTTGGATGGGTATGCGGCTTTCTGGTTGCCAGCAGTTGCTTCCCCTATGGGGAGAGCAAAGGGTGGACTCTTAACCCTTATCTCACTAAAACTTGAGGGCACTTATACCAAAGTGGAGACAGGTACACCTTACTGCTTGGCTGTGGAAATTTTAACCAAAACCACTGGCAACTGGCTCATTGTTAATTTTTATAACTCCTTTGATAAGGCTTTTTTTAATGAACATCTAGTCAGTTTATATGATTTCTTAGAAATGTATAATGTTAACAGTACAAATTGTTATTCGGTTATAGTGCTTGGAGATTTTAATGTTCATTGTTGCAAGGGTATTTGTTATGTCTGGGACAGTCTAGGACCAGCTAACCAAGATAACATTCATTTTGAGCATTCCCCGCTGGGATCGTATTTAGAAGAATTGATAGCTGGAAATGATCTGATCTACCCTACCCAATTTAGGGGGGACGTTCTAACTTTTAGAGGCAAAGGCTCTGGGTCAACTATTGATTATATCTTTGTCAGCCTAAATGTGGCAATTTGCCAGTATCATGCATCCTGGTCCTCATATGGTGATCATAACCCTGTAAGGCTGACCTTGGTAGATGACTTAAAGAAAAAAGATAAAACTAACTTGACAGTTGGAATGTTAGATTTAAGACCCACCTTTCAAGCACGACGATTGAAATGGTGCCGGGTGGTGCCTAAGGAGTTTGAGGACAATTTGCTGGCAAAGGTTGGCCAAGAAATGTCTACCTGTTTGACTGATGGCATAGTCGGTGAGGAGGTCCTTATGGCCAACAGTAGAATTTGTACCCAGATCGATAGTGATCTTAAAAAAGTAGTTAAGGCGCAATCAAGGAACGGGGAGAAATGGTTTGACCACAACTGTTCAATAGCCCATCGGAAGCTGATGGTAGCATTGAAATCCAACCCTCCTGATAAAGTGGAAGTAACTGTCCCTAGGAATTCATACAAAATGGCACAAAAAAAGTGGAAAAATGAAATCAGGGAGGAGGCCTGGAATGAACTTTTATCCATTGATGTAATTAAAAATAGCGCAAAATTTTGGGCTGTGGTTAATAAGCCTTTTTTTCAGGACAAAAGCAACAGTGAGCTTGATTGCGGTATCCAGGAACATGGCTGGTACAGTCATTTTAAACAGGTCTATGATGGGGAAGGGATGCCCGCAGGTCCAGTCCTAAATATGGAAAAATATTCATTGTCATTTACAGAGCTAGAGGTTACGCAAGCTATAATGCAAATGACGAGTAATAATGCCCGGGACCAGATGGAGTGCCGGCAGACCTTTTTAAAGCAGATGTAAAGACCTGGACAAAGATATTGTATAATGTATTTGTCAACGCTTGTCACTTGGGCTTGCCACCTACATGGGCAAGATCTGTTATTATACCAATATACAAGAAAGGGAATAGAGGTGACCCGAGTTGCTATCGCCCAAAATCTTAATTGATTCCTCTGTAAAAGTACTTGGCAGGGTGGTCTTAAGCCAACTGACTGGATGGCTTGAGGAAACGGGAACGCTTTCTGTAGCCCAGTATGGCTTCAGAAAAGGGATGGGCACAATAGATCAATGCCTAATTCTGATAGGCAAATATACGGTGGCAAAGAAGGGAGCACTATTGTTGGCCTTCATGGACCTGTCCTCGGCCTTTGACCGAGTAAACAGGTCAAAGCTGTGGTCCAATCTTCTAACTCTAGGTGTAGACAAAAATATCGTCTATTTTTTAGCGGACCTGCACAGGGATTTATCTGCAACGGTGAGGTACGACCAGCAGGGCAATTGTACGGAAGGCATACCCATTTCAATTGGAGTGAGGCAGGGGTGTATTTTGGCACTAAGCATGGGCGGATTTTGCGAATTGGCAATCCGCGAACTTGCGTATTTACGGATTCGCAATCCGCAAAATCCGCGAATTTGCAGATTTTTTTTTTGTGTTCGCAAGGGTTTCTGCCAGTTCGCGAGGGTTGTGTACCAGTTCGCAATTGCAAACTTACTTGTCGGCTCGCAACGGCCGCGACTATGTTGTTTCTACGTCTGGTTCATCATCACAGGTTCACAGCACCCTCTGTTTCACCACTGCCACCCTCTGGTACACCCATGCCACCCTCTGGTACATCACTGCCACCCTCTGGTTGGTTTATCACTGTAGATTATGGGGGTGAAAAAAAGCAAGCACACCTGCCCTGCTTCAACTGACATGAATTAATTTGGGGTTGATTAATGTGTCACTGAATTTAAACTTCCAGTCTGGCTGGCACCTGCTTCCTTATCTGTAATTTGCTTTCTGGTGCAGTGCAATTTTTTTTCACAGGACCTTTGTGGCCTACTTGTAGCTATTCTCTGAGCCTGCTGTGAGAGTCAGAGCAGGGTCATAGAATAGTTGCAAGTAGGCAACTGAACTCTGAAGGGGCCCCTCAGGGAAGCACTACAGGGAATGATTACTAATGAAAAGATTGAACTTTTGCACCTGCTGAGTGCTTTCAGTTTGTCTGTAATTGCTTTCTGTTGCAGTGTAATTTTTTAACAGGACCTTTGTTGTATACTTGTAGCTATTCTCTGAGCCTGCTGTGAGGGTCAGAGCAGGGTCATAGAATAGTTGCAAGTAGGCAAATGAACTCTGAAGGGGCCCCTCAGGAAGCACTACAGGGAAAGGTTACTAATGATAAGATTGAACTTTTGCACCTGCTGAGTGCTTTCAGTTTTGGAAAAATCCAAATATCCAGCAGCATCCACAAAAAGTAACGCTTCCAGGTCAAGATCCAAATCAAAGTGACCAGCACATGAAGAAAGCACTGGGAGGAGCCTGCTGGACAGGAACAGGAAGTTGGAGACTGTGGGACACTTCCTTCCTCCCCCCCCCCCCAAAATGGACTCCTTGAAAAGAAAAAGTGCAGGCAAATGTCAACCTGAGGAGTTATTCTGATAAAGATCATAATTTTCAAGGTTTATGCTGCCTGCTGGTGGATTTCTTGTGCGAAATTGCAAATTTTGCAATCTCGCAATTGCGAGATTGTCGCTGCCCGCCGCATCTACGTGTTCGCAAGTGTTTACTCCCGCGAAATTGTATAGTATTCTAGTTGGCAAGGGCGACCAAGCAAAAAACCCGCTTCGCACGGATTTTACGAATTTTCGGCAAGTTCCCGAGAGTTCGCGGATTGCGAATTTGCCGAAAATCCGCAAAATCCGCAAGCGGAACGGATTTTACACCCATGCTTATTTAGCACCCTTGCTCTTTACATTATATATATCAACAACTTAGATTCCTCCCTAACTGCCTCCTGTAAAGATATCCCCTGTGCAGGGAAACGCTTGATTCCCGCACTTCTATATGCGGACGACGACGCACTCTTAGCGAGAACGGCAGTGGGACTCCAGTTATTGTTGGACTCTTTCTCTGCCTTTATGAAGTCATTAGACGTAAGTGTAAACTTTTCGAAATCACACATAATGGCCATTAGTCAGAAATCCCTAAAGGTCAAAACCCTTTATTGCGAGGGACATATACTAACTAGGGTCTCGTCGTTTCCACATTTAGGAGTATTATTCGATGACCAAGGATCCTGGGGAACCCAAATTACAGCGAAAAAAACTGTTTTTATCAGAGCCACATCAGCTGTGTTGGGTTTTGCCAGGAAGTTAGGAGCTAGGCCAGCGAAGGCCCTAATTCAAATATATAGAGCGAAGTGTATATCACTAGCTATGTATGGGGCCGATTTGTGGGGCATTAACAATACGAAGGCCATTCAGATTGTTGAAGATAGGTTTTTAAAGAACCTTCTAACTGTCCCTAAAACAACAGCCAATTACATCGTCCACCAGGAATGTGGAATTGGCTTTGTTGAAGATGCAATTGCCGTGGCACCCCTACAGAAATGGATAACTACTTGGCTAAACCCTGATTTAGTACTAAACCATGACATCTTGAAGGATTGTATGTCACTCGATCATGGGTTGTGTATACCCTGGCTCAAATACGTCCAGAAGCTGTCAGTTAAGCTGGGTAGACCAGAACTATATAACTCCCCAGAAACACTAGAGAAGGGAGATATAAAATGGTCCAAGGAAACATACCTGCGCTTAGCAACCACCGATAGAGAAGAGAGAGAGCTGGAAAAGGTGATAGTAAGGGCCCACCAGCTATGTAAAACAACACTATCCATGGAACCATATTTAGGCTTTGTCACAAACAACAATCACCGTTTTTTATTGATCAGATTTAGACTTAATCAATTTCATTTTCTTCTCTGTGAACAAAAAGGTTGGAAGAAGGTAGATGACCTTGGGCCCTGTACCTGCGATAGCTTCTCGGGGCAGGACATCATACGCTTCATATTTTGCTGTGAGCACCTTACAGTCATTAGGAAGCGTTTTATTTTTCCAATTTTAATTAACAAAGGTTTTATGCAAGTGAGACAAGCCCTTCTCTATTTGCAAATGCTGACAAATGAATGGGAAACTTTTAACATTGCTAATTTTTTATCTGCAGCTGTAAGAACCCTGATGAAAATAACTTAAAATCTTATAATCATGTATACTTTTATCATCGTGTTAAAATGTAATCAGTTTGTACCATTTTCATTTATTGATTTTATATGTATTTATGAGTATTGACTGTGCTCTATATATTAGGGATTTACATTTGCTAACATAAACAGTTTTTTAGAATGCTTTTATGGTTTGCACATAAACCGAATAAAGATATTTGACTGACTGACTCTTTCCAAAGATGCTTCATGCCTTTGGCCTGTGACCTAAAAGAGCTAAATTTCATGTTGTGGAAATATATACGTTTTTCTGACATCAGCTGTTGCACTCGGCCGGGCTTTGCTCCGCCGTGGTGTCTGTGGCCGGGCTGGGCTCTGCCATCATTTCCCTGCACCGTGGTGTTCTCGGCCGGGCTTGGCTCCGCCAGGGGGACGCTCTGACTTCAACCCCCAGCTGCCTCAGCGCTACAGGACACCGCAAACGCAGAAGGGCAGCGCCGGGAGGCGCATAAAGGAGAGCACGCCGTTGAGTGTGTTGGGAGGCGTTTTTCTGGCATCAGCTGTTGCACTCGGCCGGGCTTTGCTCCGCCGTGGTGTCTGTGGCCGGGCTGGGCTCCGCCATCATTTCCCTGCACCATGGTGTTCTCGGCCGGGCTTGGCTCCGCCAGGGGGACGCTCTGACTTCAACCCCCAGCTGCCTCAGCGCTACAGGACGCCGCACACGCAGAAGGGCAGCGCCGGGAGGTGCATAAAGGAGAGCACGCCGTTGAGTGTGTTGGGAGGCGTTTTTCTGGCATCAGCTGTTGCACTCGGCCGGGCTTTGCTCCGCCGTGGTGTCTGTGGCCGGGCTGGGCTCCGCCGTCGTTTCCCTGCGCCGTGGTGTTCTCGGCCGGGCTTGGCTCCGCCAGGGGGATGCTCTGACTTCAACCCCCAGCTGCCTCAGCGCTGCAGGACGCCGCACACGCAGAAGGATAGCGCCGGGAGGCGCATAAAGGAGAGCACGCCGTTGAGTGTGTTGGGAGGCGTTTTTCTGACATCAGCTGTTGCACTCGGCCGGGCTTTGCTCCGCCGTGGTGTCTGTGGCCGGGCTGGGCTCTGCCATCATTTCCCTGCACCGTGGTGTTCTCGGCCGGGCTTGGCTCCGCCAGGGGGACGCTCTGACTTCAACCCCCAGCTGCCTCAGCGCTACAGGACGCCGCACACGCAGAAGGGCAGCGCCGGGAGGCGCATAAAGGAGAGCACGCCGTTGAGTGTGTTGGGAGGCGTTTTTCTGACATCAGCTGTTGCACTCGGCCGGGCTTTGCTCCGCTGTGGTGTCTGTGGCCGGGCTGGGCTCCGCCATCATTTCCCTGCACCGTGGTGTTCTCGGCCGGGCTTGGCTCCACCAGGGGGACGCTCTGACTTCAACCCCCAGCTGCCTCAGCGCTACAGGACGCCGCACACGCAGAAGGCCGGCACCGGGAGGCGCATAAAGGAGAGCACGCCGTTGAGTGTGTTGGGAGGCGTTTTTCTGACATCAGCTGTTGCACTCGGCCGGGCTTTGCTCCGCTGTGGTGTCTGTGGCCGGGCTGGGCTCCGCCATCATTTCCCTGCACCGTGGTGTTCTCGGCCGGGCTTGGCTCCACCAGGGGGACGCTCTGACTTCAACCCCCAGCTGCCTCAGCGCTACAGGACGCCGCACACGCAGAAGGCCGGCACCGGGAGGCGCATAAAGGAGAGCACGCCGTTGAGTGTGTTGGGAGGCGTTTTTCTGACATCAGCTGTTGCACTCGGCCGGGCTTTGCTCCGCCGTGGTGTCTGTGGCCGGGCTGGGCTCCGCCATCATTTCCCTGCACCGTGGTGTTCTCGGCCGGGCTTGGCTCCGCCAGGGGGACGCTCTGACTTCAACCCCCAGCTGCCTCAGCGCTACAGGACGCCGCACACGCAGAAGGGCAGCGCCGGGAGGCGCATAAAGGAGAACACGCCTCCTCGTCCCGCGGGACGCGCGCGGGAGCGCCCGGTCTAAGCCCGGGCAAAGGGCGGGCCCTCTGTGGCCCTCCGAGGCCTGAGGAGACTGGACTGGGCCAGGGACCCTGTATCGCCTCATCTGGAAGGTTATCGTGCTGTGTGCACGTAAGACTTTATTTTTAAAACTGTTTTAATACCCGCTTGTGAGTGTGTAGACTAGAGAGTATTTGTGTGTTAGTTGATAGCTCCATTGCTTATGATGTCTAAACCCAAAACTGATAAGGTGATGGTAGGCCCTGCGTCTATGGATAATTTCTTGGTTAGGAAAGTAAACCAGATTAATAATGATAGACGTGCATCGTTGGGGAAGGCTTCTATGACAGGGGACTTACTAGAAATATCCCCTGATATTACTCCGCTCACAGATTCTGACGCTAATACCAATGATGTTATTTTTAATGACTCGTCAGTGCCCATTACAGTGAGTGCTGAGGTCTATTCTGACCCATTGGTGCAGCTAATTGATGATACTGGTGTACTGCATAAGACCCAAACTGAAGCCAGGCCCCTGAGAACCTGTAGAACTGTATCTAAAAAAAAAACAATGGTAAACATAATAACTCTAAGGCTAAAAAAACGGATGGTAAAACGACTCGTGGCCCTGTTGCAATAACCCCTTTTGTCTTCACAGGCACTAATGGTAATGGGGGTAACTTAACCTCTGATTCACTTGCCTCATTCATAAAAAACCTTGAAGTTTCTATAACAACAAAAATAGAAGAGCTTATTAAACCTCTAAGTAATAAGATTGATAACTTAGCAAAGGAAGTCACAAGGCTGGGTGGTCTATTATCATCACAGAAGACTGTAACATCTGGTGGCTCAGTTCAGTGTGGAGGGAAAGGGAAAGAATCTGTTGAAGTTAATGTCACGCAGAACAAGGGCAGGGGGAATACTGTTGTAGCGGCACCAGCAGGGCCTGATAGACACAATATACTGGATGTCCCAGTGGTATCGGCCCCTCAGTCACAACCATCTATAACATCCCAAAACAGCAGAACCCCCAGACCCCCAAGGCATAATCGTTATCTAAATTTACCACCTGATTGTGCTCCATTTGTGGCAGTACTGACTAATGTTCCTCCTTGTGGTACGCATCCTGCATCTCCCTATGACGAATCACACAGTTCCCTGAAAAACAAGACTGTGGCGTGGCTCAATAAAAATTGTGGTTTTCCCATCACATATTCTGACCAGATAATGGCAGTTAGACGCGTAAATTGGGTGGGACCTTCTAAAAAATCTGGCTCTGGAGACTGTATAGTCATTAATTTCAAACACCCTCAGCATGTGGCAACTGTCCTCTTGAAAGCTTCTTCACTGGTCTATAATGTAAATAGTATTTGTGTACGCCCCTTGGGTTATTTCTATGCGCATCTCTGTAAATCCACACCACAACAGAGCTTAACCAGGCAGGCGTTTGAACCATATACTCCTGTTCAAGATACCCAATTCTTTTATAACATCACGAATTCTTGTAGGTCAGGTGGACCCAATAATGTTTATAATAGGGGTACTAGTGCTAGCCATTATCGTAATGGTACGGATCTAATTACACAGAACAGGTATGAAGCATTATCTGGGCTTGAGATGTGTGACTGACGGATGGCACCTGCGGCTCAGGACACTGTGGCTACAGGTGAACTTACAAATATAAATTCAGATAACCCGGTGGCTACTAACCTAGGATGTCATGTTGTTTCCTGGAATATCGCCGGTCTTGCGGCGAACATGTGTGATGTAAATTGGGTGACTTATATCAAACAGTTTTCAATCATCTGTCTACAAGAAACTTGGGAGGTGAGCTGTAACCTCTTTCTGGAAGGTTATAAGGCTTTTTATGTACCAGCTTTGCCATCTCTAAGGGGTAGGCCGAAGGGGGGCCTTGTAATTTTTATCTGTATATTAATACCTTGCGGAGTACGTAGAGTTGAAGCCAAGCACACAGCTGTAATGGGCTTGGCCTTATCTGGAGGAAATGTCCGTGTGGGTTTGGTGAACTTCTATAATGCTATCTATGATAGTGAGGCCAGGAATGACATTTTTAGTCTAAACTCCCTTGTCTCTAATAACATGAAAGACCTAGGTCATAACTTGATGATTATGGGGGACTTCAATTTGCATCCTTGTATAGATCCATTACATAAGCGCTTATCAGAAATGTCTTGTGAACGTGCTTGTTATCTCCATATGGAACACACTAAGGAGGGGGAACTGTGCAATGATCTAATGGACGACCTTGACCTTTCAATGGCCATGTCTCTTAAAGACCCTTTATATTGTTTTGATACCCCAACCTTTAAGGGACATGGTAGGGGTACCTTTATAGACCATATACTGGTCTCTCGGACGATGCAAATTTTTATAAACTCTTTTTGCATTGTTTCGAGTGAATTCAGTGATCATAATCCTCTAACAATCTGCCTAAAAGGTCCCTGGGTAAAGAAGGGAAATAAGACCATTAGTCAAGGCAGTCTGGGAACAACTGATGGGAGGAGGAGGTTAAAATGGTCCATGGTTTCTGCAGATATCCTCTACAAAACAATTGTTGAAAGGTGTACAGAGGACATCAAAGTTTGCACGATTGAGGGGGGCGACCCCAGGCTAGTGTTAGAGTCCTATCAAAATGTGTCGGAGGAGGTGTCAGCGCTTCTTACTGTCCCTAATAAAAATCAGGCTAAATTAGGCCCGAAATGGTTCAGTCATGATTGTACCAAAGCTGCTCGCAATTTGAGGGGTGCATTGTCAGCTTCACCAAGGAACCAGGAGGAGGTAAAAGCTTGCAGAAAAGAATATAAGTCTATTACTGTCGCCCGTAAGGAGTTCCTTAGGAAGGAGGCTTGGCAGGAACTACTTGATCCCTCCACCCTGAAGTGCAGCACCAAGTTCTGGGCACTGGTTAAAAAACCCTTTTTGACCGCTGATCCATGTAATGAACTTGCTTGCTGCATAACAAAAGAAGAATGGGAAAGCCACTTTAAAAGCCTGTACTACTCAGAGGGTGTTGGAACCAGGGCTGTTATTCCCCATGATGGAAGCAGTAATATAACATTTGAAAAAAGCGAGGTTTTGGTTGCCATTATGGGCCTTACAGCAAATAAAGCGCCTGGTCCTGATGGAATTCCGCCGGACCTTTACAAATATGATCCAGCTTTCTGGGCTTCAATTCTGGCTGCTGTATTCAATGCTGCGGCGAGAGTGGGTTGTCCGGGAACGTGGGGATTATCAACCATAGTCCCGATTTTTAAAAAAGGTGACAGGGGAAGTCCTCTTTGTTATCGACCAATATCCCTGATTGATTCAATGGTTAAAATTATGGGGAGAGTCTTGCTTCAACGTCTAGTAAGCTGGTCGACTGAAAGTAATATTATGTCGGCTTCCCAATATGGTTTTTGTGAAGGTCGCTCTACCATAACTCAGTGCCTTAATTTGTTTCTTATTCTGAATAAATACACTGTTGTACAAAAAGGAGCAATTCACCTAGCCTTCATGGATCTGTCATCAGCCTTCGACTGTGTTAACAGGGGGAGGCTGTGGCAGACCATGAGGGACAAAGGTGTTGATAGGGGGACTGTGGATTTCCTTGCGGACCTACATAATGATACAAGAGCCAATGTGAGGTTCTCAGCGAATGGGGATACCACAGGTAATTTCTGTATTAATAAAGGAGTATGACAGGGGTGCATCCTGGCCCCATTTCTTTTTAACTTTTATATAAATGACTTAGAGGTTGAATTGCAAGAGATAAAATCAGATTGTCCCAGAGCTGGTGCGAGGGGTATTCCCTTACTTTTATACGCTGATGACGCGGTTTTAATATCACGAACAGAAAAGGGTCTCCAAGCACTTCTGAATGCTTTTAATAAGTTTATGTCTGATAGGGACCTTATGGTCAACAATTCGAAATCCTATATTATGCATGTTGGCCCTCAACCGAAAAGAAGTTCGTTTTTAAATTAAATGATGTTGTGATCCCTGTCACTAATACGTTTTCATATTTGGGTATTTTATTTGATACTAAGCTAAGTTGGGCTCCGCATTTGGCCAGGAAGAAGGGTGAATTGACCAGAGTGAATGCCTCGATTTTTAATTTTGCCAGTAAATTGGGGAAAAAACCGATGGTGGCCATGATGCAACTATATAATGCTAAATCTATATCCACCGCAGTTTACGGCAGCGAGATATGGGGCTATATAAATGGTGAACAACTACAAATAGCCGAAAATAATTTCTTAAAACGCTTGTTGTGTGTCCCAGGTAGCACACCGAATTTAGCTGCACATGAAGAGCTTGGTTGTCAGTATATTTCAGACATTGTTGGTCTGAAACCACTGTTATGCTGGATAAAACTATGGTTAAGTCAGGATATTCCCCTAACCCACCAGATACTGGAAGATCTTGTATCAATGGATTATGCCATGTGTGTACCCTGGCTCAAATATTTGAAGTCCCAATTTCTGAAGCTTGGTCGCCTAAACGTGTTTGAAAATCCGAGGGATATAGTTAAGGGTGATGTTGCAGCAAGAGGGCCTTTTTTATGAACCGTAGTGCCCTAAGAGATGAAGTTGAGCTTCTGAAACCAAATGTTAGAAAGTACATTATGTTAAGAACTTGCGATACTATGGAAATGTACCTAACATGCTCCTTTACCTCTCATGATAAATTTTTGCTGACACGCTTTAGGCTCAACATCTTTCATCATATTTTAATTAGACCAAAGTTGGACATTTTTAAAAAACCTGCAGCACCCTGTGGCTGCGATGGGAAGTCTCCACAGGATATGCTGCATTTTATATTTTTATGTAAATTTTATGAGTACCCCCGTAGGCGGTATCTTGTCACTCTTTTAAGGAAATTAAATTTTAAACAAATCAGACCCGCCCTTGTATATTTACAGCTATTGCATTCTGATTGTGTCCTCCAGGTGTTAGAATATTTAAAACTATCTGTGATAATAAGAAAATGCCTAGATGAATAACTGTGATTTCAGCTAGAAGCATTTTTTGCACTTTTTCTGTATATGGGCTCGACTTGCACTTTTTCTGTACTGATCTTGTCTACTCACTCTGTTAAGAAATTTATATGTCTTATGTATTTATTTTATATTGACTTGTAATTTTTGTGATGTTTTTAAATGCAATGTATAATGTATTGTACTTTTATGGATTGCAATATATCCGAAATAAAGTGATTTTGGATTGGATTGGATTATATACATTGAGTTTTATTTTGAGAAGAAACAATTCTATTTTCTAATGCACTGGCTCTTTTTCGTGAATCATTTTGAAAATTCAGGGCCTTAGATATATCAAAGTGTAATATTAGTAAGCAGCACATCGAGGACAAATCTTCTTAGACATAGGCTGTTATCATCTGCCACACACTGGGTTGTTTGAAGAGGCTGAAAATGTGATAGGGTGTGTAAGATGTGAGCCATTTTGGTGGCCAAGAAACGATGCAATAAATTGCGAGTGGAGAACTTAAGGGTACATGTACAAAGCATTTTTTGCTTTCGCAAAGAGTTCGCTTAACCACAAGCATGCTTTTTGTGATGTACAAAGCCCAATTTGCATTCCTGTAACTTGCTACTGAATCGCAGTTTGAGGTTTACGATTTGTTTATTGGAAGGGACGTGTTGAGGGCATCTCTTACTAATACTGAATTGGAATGGTATGTACAAATGTTTTGCAACTGAAATGCGGTCGTAAATAATTAGCAATTTACCACAAATTGAAAGTTGGTCGTAACTCATTCGCAAATCGGAAGGGGTCCACAAAGAGCCCCTTTCCCTTTGAGAATTGTTGACAAAATATTTTTTAAAGACCAGCTAGTGGTTCAAGGGACTGCTCCCTACTCTTAAATGACGAAGTTTCAAAGTTTCGATTTTTTTTTTAAATGGGCTGCATATAAAATAAATATTGTTTTGTTTAAGCTCCAACAGGCCACCATTGTAGTGGGTCACAAACAGAGACCTACCTCAATAATATTCATGAGGTAGGACTATTTGCAACCCAATATGATTTGCTAATGGAACTCCAAAAAGTTTGATACTTAGGAAGTGCGATTTCCTAAATGTGATTTAAAAAAAAATACAATTAGAAAATCGCTATTCCTATCTTTAATACATCCAGCCCTCAGAGGCTAATTTGATATATTCAGTCTGAAACAGTGTCATAGAGCGTCAAGTATTAAAGCCACATTATAGTCAAAGATAGAGAAATTGTCCACGTAAGTAAAATGGGGCACTTGCAGAGAAAGATTACGCACTCTGGGTCACTTCCAACTTTAACCGGCTTTGCTTGAGATGTTATGAGGGATGTTAGTTATGATATTTGAGTGTGGGGAGACTACAGTTGCAAACGAGGAATTATTTTCTCTACTGAGGTAATACCACAGGGAAGCTGCAATTGCAATATGGTAGCAAAGAGTTCTAAGATTTTATTTTCAAAACTGGAGAAGCACTCCTTGCAAGGATGTGCACATTGAATGGAAATAGTAGTCTATTTGGGAAAAAGGCAGGAAAATGACAGATGTAAAATGAGGATTGATATTGCAAAAAGCATTCGGCACCACTGAGTAAGTCCTCTCTCACATAAATACCTTCAAATGACTTGAATGCCATCTTCTTCGGATCTCACTGACAACCATATGCTAATGTCATTAAAAAACTGATTCAAGGTGAACTTGCCACACACTCTGCCTAACAAGTAGCCTAATGATGTGACACTTGTTGTAGTAAGTGCTTTAAGCCATCAGCTCATTGTATGCTGGGACACCTAGACCCATCAAAAATTACAATTCCAGCATGTCAATAGGTGCTACTCAAATGTCAGAACTTGTTTTATAAGTCATACATGACATGTGGTCATTTAGGTGCTATATGTCACTCTAGCATGCTCAGTGCAGTGTCTGCATCACAGGTTCAAGTGGTCACACAATTTAACTTTGAATGTGCTTACATCCTCTCTGATCACTACATTTTCGGGATGCCTTACCTCCGCACATTCTGACCCTTCTTCCGGTGTGCATCTTTTCTCAACCACAGTCTATTTCCTGTCCCTCCCTCGCTCTATCCTTTCCCTCCCACTGCTGTCCTGCCCTTCCCAGTTTGGTAGATGCCCATTTGCCTGCATTTCTTTCTGTCAATACAAGCACTTTGAACTCATACTTCTGAAAAAGAACCAAAAGTACATTAAACAGATTAAGATCGTATACGGCGGAAGTACAGAGGTACACACAGAGACAGATGTAGCAAAGAAATGTATTATTCTTGCAGTCATACTTGAAAGGTAAACCAGAGTAACAATTTTCTCATTCGGAGAAACAGTGACCTATGCCACAGGGGACAAAACCTGAAATTTAAGTGAAGCACTTTAATACAGGATCAACAGCAGTCGGGATTTTTCACTAGCGGTGTGTAAATCTAAATTGCATTTCATTTTCTAAATATGGCATAGCTATCCAAAACGGTTTAGAAAACATGTCACCAGAACGGTGTTGGGTGACGGGACAAGAAAGTGAGGGGAGTGCGTTTGTGTGGAGGGGGCATATTTTTAAACTTTTGGGAGAGTGTGTCAGTTTGGGTGAAATTCATAGGCAAAATTGTCCAGACAAATGCCAATACGTGAGTTCTATAACATCCTATACGGTTCACACACGCACGTCAATCCTCTAAGGTTAAGAGTATTTACCTAAAGAGATATTTACAAATATTGTGTATTCTTATAAAAAGCATTATCCCTCAGATGGTACGATGCCACACTGAACTTCTTAAAGAGGAAAGTAATCTTGGGTTTTTGTATAGTTAAGATAATCTAGAAGGGATCACTTTTCAATAGTGGACACTGTTTGCCCCTACTCTTAATATGGGAAGATATGTAAATATTTCTAGTAGCATTTTCCTTGTTTAATGAACGTTTTACCCATCTGTTGGAGGGTTTAACTTTTTTGAGGTGGAAGAGGGTCCGATTTTAGATATGTGGGTATTCAATACATTGCAAGAACCACAATAGACAACATTTTGATTGCTAAAGTAAAAAGTTTGCTAGATGATTTTCAACTCTTATTGCCAATGACAGATTTAGGATGACCATCATCCACAAATCAGAAATGCTATACAGAAAATCAAAACACACTGCTTTGCCTTTTTTTCTGGATTACGTTTGTTCCGTTTCTGCAACTCAATGGATCCCCTTTCCAAATTGTCAATATCCACTTTAAATTCACAGAGTAGTGTGTTTTGATGAAATACATCTGTACTGTTCACGACCAGATGTATTAAACACGGGTCGCAAATTGTAATCAGTATTTTTGCTATCATCGTGGAATTTTGAAAAATGACATATGTACAAATAGGCCAGTTCACAAAATTCTGGATCGTAGTGGGTCGCACTCCCACCTACCTCATCAATATTCATGAAGTAGGTCACAAATTGTGTTTCACTATAATTGGTGGGCATCACAGGGTAAGCAGGCCGCCATTTCTGCGATCGCTTTTTATGTAAATTGTTTTTAAATACATCCACTTTTCCTTAAAGAAAAGGGTCGGGTTTTAAAAGAAAGGTTCACAAGATTTTAAACGTCTGTACGAGATAGACAGTGGTCCCCAGGACCGAAGTCTACTCCCCAATAAAAAATTTTTGCATTCATAGAGGGGACCCCTTCCCTTTCGTGAATGTCTTAACACTACAGGTTGGGAGTCTGTATAATTTCAATGTTTTGCAACCGGGTTTAGGTTGCAAAGCATTGATATATACCATAACAAATCGGTATCTGGAAGGGAAACTCTAAACACACCCTTTCTAAATTGCAATTTATTATACCCTTTGAGTGACTAAATCACAAAATAGGTTGGGTACATTGCAAAAAGCATTGTTGTAAATTCCAAATTGGAACATTTATGACCACAAACATTTTCAGTGTTTACACTCCAGCAACTAAAATAGATTGGCGTGCTATGCTCAGCACTAGTAGTGTTGGAGTTGAAGGGCCTAAATTGAAGGAGCTTGTAAAAATAAATATCCTTTTTTAGGTACAGGGTGCAAAGATTTCTAAAAACAAGGTATATAGCAATATTTATATGGTCTCTTATAACTTATAATGACAAATGTCGACTTGCTGTAAGGACAAATAGGTGTCTTTTGTTAATCATCCTAAAAGATTTTACATTGTTTCCATGGCATTGCATGTTCACTAACTGGATGCCCTTGACAGATAACAGTACACTTATTAAGCCACTTATCCGTGTGGCCTGATATGCTTTGAAATGGAGACGCCAACCTCAAGTTTCGCCTTATACATGTTTATATAAATGTACCACTTTCATGTAAGCAAAGTGCAACAAAGGTCACCATCAGACAATGATTTAAGTGCATTTTGGTGTACATTTCTATAAATACAGTACAACAACCACAAACTGAACTTTATGTTTGAACATGGGAATCGTACAGTTATACAGAGGAATAAAACAAACACATTTACAATGGTGGCATAACAATTGCCTGAAGAAGGATACAAGCCTGTTCCAATGACCAGAGAACTTCATTGGGTTAGAAGCACTGACAGCAAATCATGCGAGCTTTGTAACATTTTAAAATGTGTTTGGGCTTATTTTGAACGCTTGCAAAAAACTCCACCTAAAATACCTGGCATAAGCTGAATCAACTTGGTAAACAACCAGCAATCATACTGACTCTATCAGAATCTAAGTGAAGTTCTGCGTATTCTCTGTTTTGTCCATATAGCATTTGTAAAACTGCAGTTATTTACAGAAAATACTAAATATTATTCATTGATAGTTATTTAATGCATTTGGCACAAATAAAAAGATATTATTCCCATAGAAAACTGAAATTTAACCAGCAATAAAATACCAGAATTTGCCTCATTGGATGGAACACGAAGAACTACCCAGGAAAGAGGCTGTTTGAAGTAAGCTATCCTCTTGTACCGCTCCAGTGCTCAATTTGTAAATGGGACCAAAGTTTTTCACTTAAGCCCACCACTGGCGCTGCCGAATGTCGGGGTTGCTGAATAACAGTGCTGCCTACTATTGAATCCACCTCGTGCCTCTTCCATCCACCACCATAAACTCCATGCCTTTTATATCACGCTTATATGTTCCTTTTCCATCCTGCTTTCTACCCTTGTTACTGTTTTCCTATCTTTCCCACCCCCTTTTCTGTCTTTGTCTGTCTGGTTTTAGACTGATGATGAAAAGTACACCCAGGTCCACAAAAACAAGTGGCTGTGGACCCATCAGCAGATTTTGATGAGATTAAGCAGAATTGTGTGATAAAAGTAATTCTACGTTTAGCACTATTTCTTAGCATAAAAATGGCCTTGGTGTTCAAAATGGAAACAAGGATGCCCTTTTCACTAATAGGGCAAGATGCAATACAACAGCTAATTGTGCTTTTATGGTAGGATTTTCCGACCCAACTTTCTCTCTGCATTTAGCACTATTCTTTTAGCACAAAATGCACCCTTGCGTCCAAAGCGTAGCTAGCGGATGTAGATAGCTGAGATAATGTTTCAGTGAAAAAACACACATTTAACATCTCTCCGGTAAAGCAAGGACATATGTCAACATACTCTCTTAACACTTTATAGGGCCTTAGGCCGCAGGTACTTCAAACATTTATTGTCAGCGTACAATGGAAAAATCCCTCCTACCTTACTCTATGCCATTGAATTTATTGGCATGAAATATTGGACATTTTTGCACAAGACTTATACTTTGTGAAATGTGTAATTTAAATGATCTTGCTTTGGTCAATGCGTTATACCTTGAAATTGGACTCTCGAGTATTTATGTTCGTGGTCAGGCATCCACCAATCGATGGGGCCATAGATTTTTGCATTGTAAGGAGCATTTCTTTAGAAAGCTACTCCCACAGAGGCAATAGTCAATGCAGAAACGCCAAAGCCCTGCACAAGAATGTCAATTACACACTACAGCCCTTAAGCCTGAGCAGGTATGAGCTTATGGCAGTGTCCTGCTTTGCACTGAAGATTTTTTTTTTAAATAGCATTTGGATTACTTCAAGGGAACAAGACATTATGGTATGTATGGGAAACAAGCGCAGCCTACGCTAGCCGAGACCTAAAAAGAAGAATGGAGGTAATCATTTCCACATGCTCTCGGGTGCAGTCACGTGCCATTAAATCCCACTTTAGGAGCATGGATGGGGATGGCTCCTGAGCACAGACTGTGTAACTTCTGTGGGGACTCGGTTCAAACTTTAGAACATGTTCTTTTCGTATGCCCCTCACTGCACAGCAATCATTATCTTCTGCTGAAGCCACTGTTCCTGAAATACGGAGTTCGATCAATATTAAAAGCATTTTATGTAATCCAGTGAATGAAATGATGGGTTTTCAAATGTATACTTTTTAAATGCTTTTTTAAATATGTATTGGTTATGTAATTTTGCATATCTTGTAATGTAGATCTCATTGCAGATTTGTATCTTTAAATAACATTGAAAATTGAATTGAAGCAAGGATGCATTTTATGCTAAGAAATAGCGCTTAATGCAGTAGAACATAAATAGCAAGCTTGAGCTGTGGCTCATGCACGCTAAATGTGCTCTTGTTGAATATTTTTTCCCCAAGTTACTCCTAATTACTCAAGCAGGAGTAATCGTGTTATTTTCGGTATTTCGCATCAAAGAGTAACACAGAAGTACAGAAATTACTCTGATAACGTCTGCGTAATTGAAATTACGCCCAGTCCTAGAATTTGGCATGATTCCATTGTTGTGGTGCCTTAAAGAAATAGGCAAACTGGCAGAGACGAAGCACAAGAAGAAGGAGCCAATGTGGGAGCTGTCTGACAGCACTGAAGAGGCCATTTTGGATTAGAATTGGTAAAAGAACCAGGTCTAGAATCCATTGACAACAGAGTTTCTATCTTTTTAACTGAACTTTGCCCCCAATCTCATGAGGTTCTATTGATAATCACTTGACCTTTGTAGAGTTATTTGGCAGCCAAGGTGCATGCATTTTCTGCTACTTACTGCAAGATTGCCAAAAGGAACTGAAAAAATGTCTCACCAGACTTTGTCAATGTTTACATCCAGCTCTGTGGGGAAGCTTCTGAACATTATTTCCCTATTCAGTAGACACTTTACATGTGCTTCTTCAGGCATGGTGAATTTGCATCAAACCACAGAGCGATAGTGGATTCTCAGAAGGGTAAAGCATCAGCTATTTAAATTTCAATAATTAATGGTGCTCTTGTTAATTAGTCTTTCCTGATCCATTTCCTTGTGTGATAAATTTCAAACCGCACAGGCAAACCGTACTTTTCTGATATCCCATGAAATATAAATGCTACAACATATGCAAATTGGATGCAGAAAATGTTTTGTTGCCATTTCCCACCATTGACAGCTGTTCTTTTAGGGTATTTTTAATTGGCTGCAAATGACTCCCAGTTGCAGTCAAGTACTAATTGATCATTAACCCGGGCAATGTCTAAAGAAACATCAAGCCTTCTCTACCGACGCCTCTGAAAAGGTCATGCGACTCCAGAATACTGAACAAAAAGGTTTAGTGGGTTTGGAAATAGAGTGTCGTGTTTCAAAGCAGCTCTGGGGTATTCAAATCTTAAGGTGTGAGTTTATCATGGAACAGTCGTCATGCGGGAGTATACGTCTGGGACCATCTTTACTGCCCTGACTCAAATCTCTTCTGGTTAACATGTCCCCTCGTCTCAAGTGACGCTTTTTTGCAGCATCCTTCTATATCAGAAATTTTTTTTCATTTCAACTTTCAAATGTGTTTTATTCTCTTCTTCCTGATATCCTCTTGTCCCTTCTTGCTCCATTTCTGGGAGCCAAACCCCAAAGACTGTTGTCTCTACCTGTCTTCTCAGCATAGACCTCATTTTGCGCTAGACTGGGTTCTGTAGCCATGGCTACCAGAAGACTCCACATCACCAAGGTTCCATGCACCCTTCAGTCTGATGTAGAAGCTGTCAGAGGTCACATGTGCACAACAGGTTGTGTAATTCCATAAATGGCCTACAGTACTAATCCTGTGCACATGTGAGAGTGTACGTATAAAAGAGCGGTGTGTGAGCATGAATAAAAATCACTCGGATTGCGCTACAGAATATCGAGGCTAGGAATGTTTAGATACACTAATATTGCGGACAAAATATCATAAGTTAAGTGCATATTGGGGAGTATAGATGTACTATCCTTAACTCCACATTTATGCACCTTAAGTATATATAAATCGCCAAGGAGAATATATGTTGAGTTACATAAAGAAAATCAATACTTACTTCCGTTTCTATATTTTGTCCTTTAAAATTGTGTCTGGAACATTTGGTGCCATTGAGATTGCTACCTGGATATGCTTGTGCATATCTCAGAGTCCTTTCTGATCGATTTGTTCACTGTGCTCTGTGGCCCCACAATCACCTTCTGCTTTCCTCCTCCATATTATGATCTGTGTAATGCATAAAGCTCCAGCTCAGTTTCTGCAACCTGTTCCAGCAGAACTACTGAGCATGCTAAGACACGGGCACCAATCCTCTTTAGGGGCAACTTTTGGGACAACAATCAGTGCCATCATTGCCCACAAGCACTGTTCATGGGCATTGAATCCACAGCCTTCTTAGGAGGCTTGCGTGACATTGCACATGATACCAGTACATTACATAGAAATCTTTCTCCAGTCGCTCCCCTTTTAAGGTAGCATGTCTGAAACATCATTGTATGTCAACTTCTTGACATCATAAACCTCAGGAGCATCTCTCGGTTTTCTCCTACAAACTACAAACGTTCCCATTTGTTTTTACACCTATGTGTAGTGTTAGCAAAGGCTGGCTTAAATGTTTTTAATTTCATAGGGGTATACGAAATGAGTTTTATCCGAAGAAAAAAATATTTCCCCTTGAAGGAAAAAGAGTAAAATAATAAGGTACATTTGCACCT
The DNA here is from genome assembly GCF_964261635.1 of Lissotriton helveticus. NCBI lineage: Eukaryota > Metazoa > Chordata > Amphibia > Caudata > Salamandridae > Lissotriton > Lissotriton helveticus. The sequence goes on from NC_136068.1 coordinate 770,436,193, forward strand.
TAAATTAAGTCTGAAACCAAAAGATTTTTCATTAGCAAATAATCTTCCCCTTTAGGGATAAATGTATGCATAGAAATGTAACATTTGCATTGCTTCCTATATATAAACCTAAGAATGTCTGTGATTCAACAGGAATTTGAAATTATATGTTGTACGAGAAACCCTATGGTTCATGAGCAGCTACTTTTGTCTATGACCTGTGTCATTTACCCCAAAGTGAGAGAGTGAGCAGGATTTTCAGCACATGTAATGGAGGGAAGCAACCATGGATATTGTTCAATTACCCAACACCCAGAAAAAAAATAGAAAATGAAGGTGAAGACATTCAATTGTTTTTAAAATGAGGCAGCAATAGATTGACATTCTGATAACTGCAATAGCAGAAATGTCTGTTGCTGTGGAGCCTACAATGAGACAGCTCATTCCCCTTAAGATACTAATACAAAAGATTTAGTAGCTAGAAGGCAAATATCCTGGAACATTTTTGTTATTTTGGGTGAATATTTAACACACAATAATCACAGAAAGACCTGGTCCTAAAGGCAAATAATCATTATGGAACTGTGAACATCTATGGATTGTCGAACGATCATTCCAATCATACCTCTAATTATAGAGATTATTACCATGTTCCAGTCTATTGCCAAAAATAAAAAGATAGCCAGTCTCTGATAAACAAGTAACCACACAACACAGTACAAACATCCACTAGAAGGACAACATTTGAAAAAAAGTGTGAATAGCTAGATGACACCTCACGGGCGCACCACCAATGGGACCCCTGGTTGGTACTCACCAGGATGGCCCTGTTCTCATCATCGGTGTCAAATAGCTTAACGTAAACGTGTCCGAAACCCAAAGGAAAAAGGAGACAGTGAATGGTGCAGTGTACGCAAAAACTTATATGTGACAAGGACTAACAACGTTCAACATATAACACAAAGACTACTGTGCAACAAGATACAAAAACCTTCATTTCTTCAGGGCAAACGAAATTTGGGGTGCCACTGCCAGCGATACTGTGCTTTAAATGCTGGAAGGCACCAATACGGCTATCTAAAATCATGGACCCACTCCCGATCGGTAAGTATGGTCTTTCCTCCCTTCTATTATTTTCAGTGGAGGGGATTCGTTCGGCGTCTTCTCGGCACAGAGACTGGCTATCTTTTTATTTTTGGCAATAGACTGGAACATGGTAATAATCTCTATAATTAGAGGTATGATTGGAATGATCGTTCGACAATCCATAGATGTTCACAGTTCCATAATGATTATTTGCCTTTAGGACCAGGTCTTTCTGTGATTATTGATTGACTGAGTGGAGGGCGACCTAGTCCTATTTCCCTCTTGACTCCTACTAAGTGGATATATGAATATTTAACACGCCTGCTAATGGGGGCAGCAGTAAAGGCATTTCAAGGGGAGCACCTTCAAGGAGCCACATCCCCAAAACACATGGACCTACCTCATTAAATGCTAAATCATCTACAATTCTATATTGTTGCTACCTTAGTGTGAAGCCGATGGCATTAAGAGACCCCTCTACCACATATATACCATTACAATAAACCCATCATAAAGCATTTGTATCTTCGAGATAGAAATGGGAGCTTATCTACTCGTGCCATTTGCTAGGAAATGTTTTTGATGATGTTCAAAATTGGTGGACCCGTGGCTATCTTGGCATTATTGAAGAAAAGAAAATTAAGTTGCAAAGGAAAGTGAAATATAAACCAATGAGAAGTGATGGTTCTTCTGACATTTAAGGATGGAATTAGCCATTAAGTGTATGCAGCACTAAGCAGAATCCACCTCTTGCACAACCATGATGCAATGCTGTCAAAATACTCAGAAAAGGCTAAATTAAATCTACTATGGTGAACAATGGCAGTACTAATGGCACCACTGTGGGTGTGGGTGTATATATATATATATATATGTGTGTGCATATATATATATATATATATATAAATGGTTTTGTCACATTTCAAGCTGTTGTATATATATATATATATATATCCAATTAAAAAAATATTTATATATATATATTTTTTAATTGGATAACTATGTATTTTTGTGGGTAGACTGTTACATGGGCCTACTGCTGCAATAAATGTTTTTGGCACATTTCAAGCTGTTGTACATTTCTCATTAATCAGCTCATGTTTTGTTGAGCTGCTCAACTGCTTTATCTACTCATTTAGCAACTTACAGACTCTTTGCGTTTTGTTTTAGGTAACTAGGGTATAGCTGTGAGGGCACTAGAAGCGACACATCAAATGAGGAATTGGGTTCTAGATACTGCTTCCCAAAGAAGTATTTTTAAGTAGTACCATGTTTTACCCATTTTAAAATGCATATGGGCAATATCCAAACCGGCCTACATTTATACTTTATTGATTCAAATAACTGAAGGAATGCCAAAATCCAGAAGTTCTATGACAATAAGCTACTGTCTTCAAATAGAGCATTGAGTAAGTTGGACTGTATTGTAATTGAACAGTGATGGAGATACTGAGTGTAAATGGTGTATATAACCCACACAATGTTCACAAGACACACATTACAAAACAGCAGCTGTTATGGCACAAAAACTGGCCTGCACCAATTTACAGAGGAAGGAGAGGAGGACGACGCATCACCTGTGATATCAATTTAAATTGGATTTCCCACAGTAAAAGTTATTGCCTCCATCTACACTAGTACATCAATTCTCTGCACAGTTATAAACTATGGCTGTATAAATTGAGGTGAGTTGGATTAGCCATCGGGTGTTTGACTGTGTGGTGAGGTAACATGCTGGGATTTGCTGCTGAGGGTAAGTTCCCCAGAGCACTCTGGTAACACCAGTGGAGCTCTTGAACCATGGAAGTAAAATTGCTACATGAAACTGTGGGATTAACATTTGTAAACCCTCTCAGTTTGCTCCTTCCACCCACTCATTTTAAAATACAGTTACAAAGTATTTTGCTCAATTTTTTCACAACATATTAGAGATTTCGTTCTGACATAATAAAGAAACGGAGATCCCTAAAATGGAAGGGACAACTTAAGTAACTGTTATCATCATTATGAGCGTTGAAAGAGATTTAGAGTTTAAATGATGCCTTTGGCAATTCAATGTGATTAGAAAAAACACTTTAACCGCATCGATGCGGTGCATTTTCCCACTGTACGCGGCAATTTGAAAATTACCGTGTTACATGACGAGCTCAGCTCGTCATGAGCGTACGGCAGGTTATGCTCATGACGAGCTGAGCTCGTCATCAGCCCGGAAGGGGTTAAAGGATTTAAAGAAATTGTCCTTCTTTGACAGGTAAAACCATCATGCTTATGGTGCAGTTGCTAATGCACTACTTAATGACATGAGTGTGTGACACAATCCTAAGCTTCTGATTCCATTGTTCATTGGTTAAATGTTGACCACCATTCTTACATACCAATTCAAATTTCAGGACCTTATTTAGAGTTTGGAGGACAGGATAGTCCCACCAATACCATAGGCCAAAATGCACATGTAATGTGGCTGTAATCGCTTTTCCATAAGTTCACACATAAGCATGAGAAACAGACAGAATTGACTGGTGAGGCAGTTAACCCAAGAGTACCTTCCCTGATCCCGCATTTGCAATAATTGAGTACGTATGTCTTATTGTGAACAAAAGCTGCTGGGTGAGTGAGATTTATTGCATGTTTGCTGGGTTGCACTAGTCGGCAACATGAGAGTGACAGTGCTTACACAGTGCTATCGCATGGAGGCCAACAATTCCTGTTGCTTGGGAGGGTAATAAGGGAAGCAATGATCTGCTACCACTTAGGGCAATTTGTTCGAATGGGCTGCAGTGGAACAACATACTTCAGGTGCAAATCAGTTAGTCTATGACAAAACAAAGTACATAATTGATGTAGTAGTTCACTGGGGTTTGATTTTGCTGTCAGGGGAGAAACGCAGGCCCGTGAAGCTGCTGCGGCGATCAGGGCCCCCACATTTCAGGGGCCCTCTTTCAGACCATAGCCTATGAATATATGTGAGAAATGGCAGTGTCAGAGTCCCCTATCCACATTTTGCAGGGAGGCCTCATCCATTGCAATATGCATCTGCGTACAATTGTCAACAGCCCTTCACCAAACATTTTGGAATGTGGTCTGCACCACAGTGGACATAAAATTGATGTTCATGACATTTCAAACCCAGAGACAAATTTTCAAATCAAAGCAACACACAAGTACAAGAATGACAGCCCTCCTAATGTGAAGGGCAAACCTTTTCCTAGAAATGTTGCCAGTAGTAGACCAGTGTTGCACCTTGACGCTTACGCGGTCGTCTGTTTTCCAGTGTAAAAATATACAATGTCACTGCGCATTTGATAAAGTATAAAGGTCCGCCCAGTACACATTTGCCAAGGCTCTTTCTGATGTCATCTCATACGTCCCCAACCCAAACAATTGTGTTGCCCCTCTTGAATCCGGAAGCCTCACAGTGCAATGTGTTTTGCCTGCCATTGATAATGAAAAGGGAATCCTTGGCTGGGGTGATAAGGTACTGTCCAAATAGCCCACTGTTCTTTATTACTCGGTTTTGCCTGCTCCATGGCCAGTCTTTCAATGCTGTGGACTCTTTTAGGTTCTTCATGATGTCCACCCTTCCCGTAGACAACTCTACATGGAGCACATCTGTTTGCAAATGTGATGTAGCATAGATGTAATACTGATTGCCTTCAGTGAATGATGCTTGGAATGTCAGGTCAGAGACATGCAAATGTGTGTCCAAGGTATAGACCAACTCGATTTCCCCCCGGACCGTTATCGTCTGGACGCTGATGCGGCCACTTCCCTCGTCGGCGCTGACCAAGTAACGACCGTCAGGAGAAACGTAAGGGGTTCCCGAGACGTCACTGTTGGGACCAATCACATTGTCTGTCACACTGTCAATAATGATCTGATGCAGTGCTGACGTAGATCTGCTACTCCTGCACTGGACAATGAAATACCCCCCCATGTGCGTATACGCCATATTCAGGGGGATGCAGCTGTAGTTTTTGAAAGAAATGGTTTTGATCGGAGTCACAGTGTCCAGGTCGATTTTGTGAACTGCAGATTCAGACTTGTTGAAGAGGAAACCAAACCTGGAAAACAAAACAGGACACAGGGTTATCTTTCAGGATCTGGGAATGTTGGAAAAATTCCTCTAGAAGAAAATGCAATGCACTTTTTATTTAATTTATTAAGTTGACATCAAAATGCTGTAACAGAACCCGTTTCACAGATAGGGACATTTTATGTGCATGTATCAGCCATGCTCTCAAGGGCTGCATTCAGCAACTCCACTGCACTTTCTTATCGATAACATGTATCCAGCAAATGATTGGGTGAATTGTGCCCTTATGGACACAAATGCGCCATCACAACTGACCATTTCTTCACTGTATGGGGCATTCGATTGTCCTCTCGTGCTCCCTGTGTACCTCTGAAATATGCACATTTAATAGAAACGTTGCTTCAGTGAAATCCTTTGGGAGACATTAGCCTGAAAGAGAAAGAGGAGCAAATCCTCTTAATAATGAAAATTGCTGGTGTCATATGTGAACGGGAAAGCGCCCCTAACAAATAGGTTGGCATTTTTTGACATTTCAGCATTAGAAGAAAAGGGCATCTAGGTGAGGCTTGGAACACTTATGGCAACTTTCCCCGAAAAAAGAAGCCAGAACTCTCCCTTGGTACTGCTTGTGAACAAGTGTACTTGACCTTTCCAACACGTTTCTGTAAAGTAGTTTCCAATTGTATTCTAAGGAGAGCACTGAAGCACTTCTAGCTATGAGAGGGCAACGCATGGCATGCCCTGAACTTTCATTTGAAATTCGAAGTCAGGATTTGGAAATGTTTGCTCTTTTGTCCTGCAATGTCATCCTAACCAGCCAAACGGCCTGCCACTGCATCCTTATGAACTTACTTAAATAAGCATTCCGTCTAATGTGCGTGAAGGCATTTCTAGATGGATACTTTCCACTGTCTTGGTGTTTTTCCACAGAGTGAAAACCTTACCCATCTTAGAATTAACATCTACCTTTAACATATCAGCAATGTTTCCAATCCATTAGGGATAACTGCACTAGGACAACTTCTACATGACTGATAAGTTAGCATTCCACACCTATCACTTACTCTGTAAGAACACCATTTATTCACCTCTGATCCAAAGGTTTTGAGCATCTATGCCAACTTCAAATATAGAATGCAGAGTGAAAGATTTAAATTACACACTTTTACTTAAAAAGGATAATTGGTAAAAAAAAAATCTCATGTACAGGTTGTGGAGGTCTGTATGTATAACGTTGGCATTGGACGAAATTATATTGGCCTATCTTCTAATAGGAATATGCTACAACCTTCACATCTGGAGTAGGTAAGGCCAAATAAATACGGTTAAAAGCAATGGAAACATTTAATTTTGATGAAAAATATTGATGATATTGTTCTAAACAAACTCACAAAGGGAAAGACTATCTGCACTTTACGATTCAAGGTCTATACGCCCAACTTCTTCATGTCTTGTCACCTTCAAATGTTTGTTGACAAACTGCTTTTGACCCTACACAGTCTTCAGATGCTACTAGAAACATGAAGAGTCTATGGGGCATATTATCAAGAAACAGAGTTAAAATTATCGCCGCTTTAGCGGCAGAAAACTGCCGCTAAAACGGCAGTAATGGGCTTGATAATATGCCCTTAAGAATTCCAACAGAAGCCCATGTTCTGGTGTCAACATGGGCTTCGATTGGAATGCTCAAGGGCATATTATCAAGCCCATTATCGCCGCTTCAGCGGCAGCTTTCTGCCGCTAAAGCAGCAATAATTTTAACTCCGTGCTTGATAATATGCCCCTATGTTTTTACTTCTTACATCATCCAACTATTCAAGCTTGAGCAGTTACTTGACATTATCATACATTTGCTCCACAGATTGCTTACCAGATTTCTTTATGACATTGTTTAAAATTATAGGCCTCTTTTAGAATTTGTTGGGCAGGTACTTATTTCTAACATGCTGAGCATCATATATGAAAATGTGGCTCATCTAAGGGAATATGGATATTTGCAGCCCCTCCATTAGTTCCATGAATTAAAGGAGACAAGTAAATAGGTTATAAGATCTCCTTCATACATTACCAGATTGATTGATTCTACTATAGCATTACAGCCCGCCGTAGTGGGCTATACCGGTTATTAAAGGCCTGCTGCAGTGTTAAAGGCCCGAGCCAAAGGCGAGGGACTTTAACAAGGCAGCAGGACTATAGCCCAGCTACGAAGGGCTATAAGGCTATTAGAACATTTTGCCACAAGAGGGCAGAATGCTCTAACAAATTAAATGAAGGCTTTAGGTATCGTGAGGGGATTGAAATCCCCTCAGGCTCCCTGAAGCCTTTGTTCACAGCCAGAGCTGTGAACACAGCCAGAGCTGTGAACAAAGAAGCATTGGAATGTTGGAGCTCCGGGCTTATACCAGCCATTATAAGCCCGGAGCACTCCATTGTTTTCAATGGAGCTTCCAACATTCTAATGTTCTAATATAAAATAAATGCTTTCTGTCTTTTGCTCTGAAAAGATTTGTACTGTTTTAATGGCAATTAGAACATTGGAATGTTGGGAGCTCCATTGAAAACAATGGAGTGCTCCGGGCTTATAATGGCTGGTATAAGCCTGGAGCTCCAACATTCCAATGTTTCTTTGTTCACTGCTCTGGCTGTGAACAAAGGATTCAGGGAACCTGAGGGGATTCCAATCCCCTCACGCTCCCATAAGGCTTTGTTTTTTGTTGTTAGAACATTCTGCCCTGTAGTGGCAGAATGTTCTAATAGCCTTATAGCCCTTCGTAGTTGGGCTATACCGGCTATTAAAGTCCCTCTCCCTTGTTAAAGGCCCTCGCCTTCGGCTCGGGGCCTTTAACGCTGGAGAGGGCCTTTAATAGCCGGTATAGCCCTCTACGGCGGGCTATAAGGCTATATTAGTTTACTTCAGACAAGGCTAATTTGGGAGGGTTTGCGTACCCAGCTATTATCAAACATAGGCTCACTAATGCCCTGCTAGAAATTAAAGTGAGTGTCTAAAATGGAATTGCCTATTTGGGGGCATAATCCAGCTGTGTTAGTGGAAAGGTATCTCAGACAAACTGATATTCCACTGCATATCATCTTAGATGGCCAGAGTAGCTCAGAAGCTCCTTATCAGTCCTTCTCTCTCATGCTCTGTACCTACAGCACACTACTCTGTCTCTCCCTCTAACTCCACCTATGGGGCATCTGATGCTCTTCTGCCTTACTTTCAACAAGAAATCACAGACAGGAGTCGGTGACATATCAGGCCTTGATTAGCCAGGTTGAACATAGAACTGTAAATTGAAGGAAATTAGGGTGAGATAAATATCAAAACCTGCCAGGTAAACATGGATGTCATACAGGCACTGTTAGACCCGGCATCTTTGGCGTGGTTTCCCCTGTCTTTTTGCCTCTACCTCCTGTATTTTTTACGCTGTGCCGGATTTCGATTTTGCTGGTTTAGATGCTTTGGGCACTTTGCCGCTGCTGATCAGTGTCAAAGTGCAAGTGCCCCCTGTGTAAATTGTGATTGTAATTGGTTATCCATGATTGGCATATTTGTCTCACCAAGAATTCCCTAGTAAAGTGCACTGAGTGTGCCAGGGCTGGTGATCCAAATGCTACTAGTAGGCCTGCAGCACTGATTGTGCCACCCACATGAGTAGCCCTAAAATGGTGTCTCAGGCCTGCCACCGCAGTGTCTGTGTGCAGTCTGTGAACTGCCATGTCCACCTGGTCAGTGTCCCCACTGACCAGGCCAAACCCTTCCCTTTCTGTACACATTGGTCACCCCTATGGAAGGCCCAAGGTACCCCCTTGGGCAGGGTGCAGTATATGTGAAAGGTAGAGCATGTACCAGTGCAGGTGACATGCTCTGGTAGTGAATTACATCCATTTTTGTTTTTCACTATTGTAAGGCTATCTTGCCCATAGGCTATCATGGGTAATGCTGGCTACAGTGGTTGCCTGCATATCTTCCCATAGGAGCAAGATAGGACATAAAATTATGGTATCCCTGAACACATCTTTTAGGAAAAGTGTTTTTTAAATCCGGTGTTTGAGAACAGCACTTTTCGAAAGTGGCTGCTCTCTTGTCTGACCCTTCTGTGTGCCTTGGCCTGTTTGTGAATTGACTGTATGGTTTGTGAGTGGCAAGGGCTGGGTGGCTCTCAGAGGCTGAATGGGACACCCCTGGGCTTAACAGCTTCATCTGCATCTAGAGTGGTGGGAGGGGGTAGCAACAGGGCCTGAATAGTGCTTTGCCTGCCTTCCACATTGCTGGCTCCACCCCCTGCTGGGCGGCTGACGACCCCGCCCCTCTCTCTGAAAGGAAAGGAGAGGCCAGTAAAACAAAGTGCTCAAGGAACACCCAGAACTGGTGCAGATCGCGCTCAGAGTCCTCCTGCACAAAGGGAACAAAGACTTTTAGGGGTATAAGTACAGGACCCCAGACTACAGAAAATTAGATCATCCTGGAATCAAGAAGGAACCTCTGCCAAGGAGAAAGCTGGAAGACTGAAGAAGGAAGACTGTCCTGCTGTGTGCTTGTGGACTGACCTGCAGTTGCTTTGCTGCTAAGGAGAGGGGAAGGACTTTGCTTTGTGCTGTGTCCCCTTGCTTGAAGGAATCCATGGGTCTGAGAAAAGGACTTCACCCCCAGCTTCTCTGAACGCTACTGAGAGAGTTCTGTCCTTTCCAGAGTGTTTGGGCCTGTTGAGGTGCCTCTGGAAGTTGTACCTGTGCTTGGGAAGCTGGAAATCAAGATACTAAAGACTTTCTACAAAGTTTCACCATCGCTCGCTTGCGGAGCGCATCCCCGTCAGTGCGAGGAAATTCCCGCCGCCGCGAAGATCGAGATTGTCGCAGCGCCTGTTGCCGCTGCAAGAACTGACGCATCCTTCGCTTGCGGAATGCATGGCTCCGGTGCGAGAAAAGTGCCATCGCTGCGAACATCGTTGCGGAGCCTGTCGTCACTGGGTGGGATCGTCGCACCGCCTGCTTGCGGACCGCATCACGTCGCTGCGAGAGTCGTCGCAGAGCCATTGCTTCGAGGAGCCGCGAGAGGAGGAGATCTCGCCGTCGCACCTGAGATCGGCGCCGTCCCGAAGATCGTCACATCATACCATTTGCGGGCCGCTTCGACCGAAACCTGCGCACCGGAATCCACGCAAGGTATCGCACCCCTCCCCATACAGACCGGAGTCATCGCAACACGCCCGCTGCGTCCAGCGGGGCTGTCGCATCGCCTCCCCAGGGTCTCAGGAGTGACGCATCGCTTGGTCTTCAACACTGCAGCTTTCACTTGTGAACTTTTGTCGCATTTAAAGGTACTGTTGGCTAAAACGTGACACAACTGTGGATTATTTTAACCCAACCTTAAGAACTCATTTGAAACCATATTCTTGAACTGTGTATGTTGGATTTTTGTCGTTTTGGTCTTGTGTAGTTTAGATTAAAATACTTTATTTTTCTAAACTGTTGTGGAGTCAGTTTGTGGTGTTTTCACTGTGTTACTGTGTGTGTTGGTACAAATACTTTACACATTGCCTTTGATAAGCCTGACTGCTCGTGCCAAGCTACCAAGGGGGTGAGCAGGGGTTATCTAAAGAGGGCATCCTCCTTACCCTGACTAGAAGCAAGGGTCCCTATTTGGACAGTGGTACCTACCTATGCCAACTAGAGACCCCCAGTTCTAACAGGCACATTCCATACTGCCAAATAGCAGCCCTGTATACAAGGCCACACCCTGAGTATAGAAAGACAGGCAAGAGAGAGCTGCAAAATCTCCATGGCCATCACACAATGGGAGCTACCCTGTTGCATTCTATTTGAAATTATGAACTTTGTGACTATTCTGTCCCCTGGAGCCTAAACATCAACAGGAACGTTGTGAAACTTGTGTAAAATAACATGAAGAAACTCAAGAGCAGCACAGCAACAAGACCTGGTTGTGTTTCAGAAAATAAAGTATAGAAATATTGTGTTACAAAAATAAAGTAACAAAAATATTGTCAACTAAAGTACCATGGAATGTATATACTGGTAAGCACTGATTTACTATTCTTAAATCCAAATCTGTATACCTTGAAATGTCACCTCTTTAACTTGCACTTGTCAACCATGCGAAGCATGGCTACATTGCGAGGCGAGGCTACATGGGCTGAAAAAATGAAGAATGACCTCCAGGCGTCGGAAGAAACTTCCCTGTACACAAGGCCATTTTTTTTGTTCTGAGATAGTAAACTCCAACTTTGAGAGGTTTTTTCTCTTAACAAAAAAGTTTGCCGAGCAGGTGTTACAAGCATTGACCGGCTCAGAAACCTTCAGTGCTCTGAAGTTGTTTCACCAGCACAAGAGATCCCCGCAGGATCTCTATTTAGAGCAGACCCGCCCACCAGTGTCTTACTAATGCCCGGCCCCTAAGCCCTCACGTGCACACCTGTGGGCCTGTCCTTTCCATGGATCGTACTTGTTACCGGTGTCAAGTGCGCATGACTGTCACACGATCGTTAGAAGCGCACGAGGGATGAGAGAGGCATATATATGTTAGTTACAATTAGTGCTCGAGTCGGGGATACACGCAGGTACATGGCGCCCCCCACTCTTTTCACAGGGTGGACGCCGTCCACCCTGCCAAAAAGTTGGGCCCCATAGAAATATGCTGAACTTGGTGTAATTTTCAGACACCGGGAAACGTTCAACAGCACCTGCACGTTATCTGCTTTCCATTCCCAGCAGCAACGTGCAGGGAGGGGGCTTTTTTAATCACCTCCAGCTGTGCCAAAGGTAAGGGGCCATCAGGCCTCCTTTTGTTTGAATATCCTGACTGGAGGCCGCATGAACTTTACATTTAAATGTAAATGCCACAGAGGGAAACAAAGGCACACAGCTTGCCTTCTCTTCACAGGTACTTAGGAGAGGCATGCTTTTGCCTTTGTTCTGTCCCTGTATATAAATGCAGACACTGCAAGACTGTCAGATGGGTTAGTCTGTCCCAGCATTTACACAAATAATTTAAAAGCACTACTTTATCTCTTTTATGGTGCTACATCGTGACGTCATGAGGTCATTTGCATATTGTCTTACTTGGTCAGTCCCCCCACTTCTTTTTATAGGACTTGTGCCCTGGTTACTATGTCCAAATAATCCTTACACCTGACTAACATATCATTTCAAGACACCTCCCACGCGTGTCAGGAAGAGCAGGTGCCCGGAAGTGCGTACCTCATGTGATTAATGATGAGATTAGTGGGAGGAATGAAGAAATCATCCACCCCTTCAAAAGGCGTGCGAATGACGTGTTGATTTTCCACAGTGCTTGCTTCCGATATTACCTATAAAAAGAAAAACAAACACATTCCTTGTGAATGCACTGAAGGGATTTCATGTGATAAAACAGGCTGCTGACAGCTTAGATCAAAATATTCCCATGCAGCTGATTAAACCGCCCTTGCATTCTAGACGTAGTCAGTGTCAACAGAATGAGTGACAGGGACACTTATAGAAATGTTGCTGTCGGCGAAACAAATGCACACAAGAAAAGGAAATCACAACATCACAATATACCTGATACTTACCTATAGTAATTTAGTCGACTGTTAAAAATTGGACACTTGCTCAGATTAGCACTTACTAATATGAATTAACCTGTAAACTTTTGTGTTTTCCTATAAAACATCAACCCTAAAAAGCAGCGTTGACGTGTTAGTGAAACATAACCACGTGCAGTTGAAGTACTTTCCTGTAGCCCTCGTATGGCACAATAGTAAAAGGGCAAAAAATTTGCGGTTTCCTAAAATTATAAGAGGAGTAAAATAAAACAACGTAGAAACCTAGGAATGTCAAAAAATTACAGACATTCTAATTTGGGAATCGTATCACAGTTTTTTTTCAAATCCCAGAGAATGCCCTCATCAACATCTGAAAATTAGCGGTCAGTGGTTTCTTTTTTTTAAAAAAACAAGTCTGCTACCCAAATGTGTTAATCGAGGCATGCCACAGATGAATTTTATGTAGAGCATTATTGGCTCCCCCTTTGTCCCACTATTCGGGACATTGTTCTACAGGGGATGCTCGACTGTCTCCTCAAACTAGAAGATGCAGAATATTTCCAGAGAGAATGCACATTCGATACATTAGATAAATACCACATTTAGGGCCAGATGTAGGTAAATATTATTTACCGATTCGAAAATACCGAATTTTACCGATTCGGTATTTTCGAATCGGTAAATGCTATGTAGCAAATTAATCGGTACAAATTACCGAATCGTTCAGATTCGGTATTTAATTGTCATTCATTCCTATGGGCCTGGCCAGGCCCATAGGAATGAATGGGAAAAACATTGAAGGGTGGCGGGGTGTCACTTTGACACCCTGTTGCACCCCTCAATTGTGTATGGGTGCACATGTTGCAGACATACATGTCCTAAGGGCATGTATGTCTGCAACATGGCACTGAAGCAATTTGCATAAAATTGCTTTTTGTTGTTTTTTCGTTATTTACCACCAACTTGTAGTTGGTGGTAAATAACGAATCCTAAAATGGGATAAGCACTCATTTAAGTGCTCCCTACATTAGGAGTTCGGTAATTTACCGATTCCTTAAATTACCGATTCGGTAAATTACCGAATCCTTAATTTTGGTCCCTACATCAGAAAAGCCTATTACCAGTAGGTCTTCACACTTGCACCCCCTCTCCCACACCTCTCCCCCCCACCAAGGACTGCTTTGGGGTTCCAGCCCTGCCCTGCTCTCTCCATCTATGTGGGAGACTTTAGCCAGCAACAATGTACTGGCTTGTGTGGTAATGTTACCTGTTCAATATTGTAAACTTCTATTTCATTATTTTCTTTCTAGGAGCATTTCATGATCTCTGTTCGGTTACAAAGTATGAGAAGGGCCACTTACTCAGAGGCACCGGTCCCACCAGCAGCCTCTAACCTCTAATTATATTTTCAACCCAGGCTTCTTATTTGTGTTGTTTGGGAGACAGGGGATATAAAGTAATGCAGCAACTGTGTTTTCTAGTGGCGAACAGTAGCCACTTAGAGCACGACCGCCATTTCATTAAAATCTTTTGGGCAATGGAAGTGGTAAAACATGCTCTTTGGCCCAATGATGACAAGTAAAGTGCCATCAATTAATTTTTGACACCAAGGCCATCACAAGGAGTAACTTCACAGTATTTGACCTTGATGAAATCAACAGAAATGCCTAAGAATAGCCAACAATACAATTTAATAACATCACTATTTCCAAGAAATAAAAATAGGCAGGCATTGCAGTCACAAAGAAGTTGCATTTAAAAACCTATGATACTGTTATACTTTTTAAGAAAACATGTATGCTCCTTCAGCAATAAAAACACAATAAAAACGAATACTGGTTGCCCCAGGAAGAATGCTTTTGCCGTCAGTTGCTGTTCCACAGAATGTTTTCCATCATTTCAGTGCTGCTTCAGGAAATGGTGCAAAGATGTTGAAATTGCTAGGGAAAATACAATTTTGTCTCTGGAGCATTCCTTGCCCTATAGAGTCCCTTTAATACATATTTTGACCTGGCTAGCTATCTGCCTCAGATTAAACTTCAAAAGAATTAAACCCAATAGCAGTGTAATGAATGTAACTAAATTACATAAGATGCTTATCCTTTTATATGGAAGTGTATAACTCTGCTGCATGTGCTCTATTTGAACCGGACTGAACCGGGTGGCAGCAGGTATAAGTGGAAAGCAGACCAAACTCAATCCTCGGGGGGAACCCCGGAGCCATGTTGAAGATTTCTAGAGTCACACTTCCAGAGCAGGAACTACATCTTACTGTAGGAAAATGGGAGTCGAGCGTATGGACATTTTCTAGTGATCTTCTATCGATAATTCAGGGACAACCAAGAAAGAAAATACACAGATATTTCCTTTCAAACTCCCGGTTTGGCCCACTGGATGAGTGAAAATAGAACTCAAACTAAGCTGTTGCTGTAGTGAGAAATCCCCTGATACCTTACAGATGTAAACTGGGCAGGCTGTTGCTATTTCTGGCCTGAATAGATTTTTATGAGTCTAAAGTATGGCAGTCATGAGGTGCCTGTCCTCAAAGAGATTTCATTAGATTTTGTATTAAATGTCTTTCAACACAAGTACTATACCTTAAAATAGGTAGGACTATAAAACGTTATAAACATAGAAGCGTATTAAAAGCAACAAAAACAAAAGAATAGTGTTCAAATATTAGATATAATTTAAATAAATAGAAAGTATAGTGTTGCAGGACAAAAAGATTAATGTGGGATGAAGAGCAACTGATGCCAAATTGTAGAGAAACCCACTTTTATAGGATTATGCAATTCAGGGAAGCATAATTGCATTGCCCCAGAAGTTCTTTTACTGTTCATCTGCATGTATGTATTCTTCACTTCCCCAATTAAGAGGTGGTCTTATTTAGGATCTCACAAGCTTACATGCTTTTCACAGATTATAGTTCTGTATCTCTTAGATTGGGGTACATGTCATTTTCTTAAAGGCTACTTCAATTGGCATTGTAGAACCTTGAGTGTACTTTCAAAATCACTTCCAGAAAGATACCCACAATGCAAGTCACAGATGGATCTTGGCCACACTGAAGAGACAGCAGTTGTTATGTCTCTTTCTCTCATTCTCCTCACCCATGGGAAGGGTCTCTGTTCGCTGACCCCTTTCAAATAAATAGAGTAGAATCAAGTACTGTATGGCTCAAGTAATGTATACTTTCTAGTTGATTTAGATTACAGTGGTGTGTTTCCTATTGATGCCAGATGCCACGCTATCAATTTTATAGCCAATGGCAGGATATTGAACATTTCTGCTGTGAATAGTTGTCTTTGTTAGTTACTCATCAAAATCTGGCTGTAAGTTTGTTCTCCAATGTCTACAGAAAGATGTTTCTCCATCCATATCCTCAGTTTCTCCAGGATTACACTAATATAGATCTTGCAGTCAATCTCGATGAAGCTGATTGACCTATACGATTTGGGATCGGGTGTTGGGCCCTTTCTGTATATTGGGACAGTTGAAAAGTTTTTTCAACAGCTAGTTAAGTGCTGTAATGTGAATAAAAAAGGAGTCAAAACTGGGATCCACAGTGCTTCTGGCCAGTGAAATACCTTGGGAGATTGGAGGATTTGTGTTAGTTCAGGAGCTTTTCCGAACTCTCCCTTCATGCTGGAATCCGTGAACCGAAACTTTTCCCAGACCCTCCTTTCTTTGGCCCCAACTCTTCCAGTATCCATCTGTTGGGTGAAAAGTTCTGTGGTTTGATAGATACAGGAGGAGGATATGGATTTGTTGCTAAATATCTCTTTAGTGTACGCATTCCAAGCATTCTCTGTTGTTGCTTTAATATTTGATTTAACACAGTCGGAAATTTCGGTAAGACATGTGCCCATAACCTATGGAGGTTATTTTCCTTGGCTGCCATTTCTAAAATATCTCAACTACTTTTCCAAAATTTCACCTTTTTAACTTGCAACAGGTTTTGAGCCTTTCCTTAGATTTGCTTTTATCAAAACTGCTTATGAATTCCTGTTAAACGCACCTTACATTAGGAGAAAAAAAAATCTTTGTGCATTCTTCATCATACCATTAGACTGTAATTTGAAGCGGTTCTTTCGCTACCTCGTTTTTTCGTGCATTCCTTTGATAACTGGCATTTGGGTCTCTAGCAGTCCTCTGCCAATCCGGACCACCTTTTACCTAGGCGCAGGCTGAGATTTCCCAATCGCATACCATATGAGAGGTTGGTAATAATTGCATCTCAAACTTAGATCTTCTCAATCAATAACAGATTGTGGTGGCTTGATTCTGAAGGTTTCAAAAGTGTTCCATGCCTCAGCTTTTATGAGCATATAGCCAAATACAGTCAGAGAGCTCCTGGCACAGACAGTTTAAACATTTGAACATTAGACTCAAAAGAGCTGTGGGCCGAATTAAGATCTTAATTAGAGCAAAGTTCCTGAAGAAATTTCCCCCTTGGATGGCAAGATTGAAAGTTGGGTTTGGCACATTTTAAATTGCTAATGCAAATTTTCTTTCCTTTATCCAATTCTCCACTACACCATGCAGACCCATCTTGGTGTCACTGTCAGCTAATCTGACATGTGACCTGTTATCCACAGAATAGGAGGAAGGAGTAGGACTTCCGGTCGCCCAGCTCCAGACCCAGTCAGCGGTCTAGTGTGCAGGCGGGAGTGGCTACTTAGAACGCTTGCCTAGGAGAGCGCGCTGCAGTTAGACAGACAGTGGCAGAGTCTCTCAGAAGCTGCTTAGAAGTGCGGTACTCGATTTGGGGCATTTGTTAGCGCAGGATGTTAGTTTTAAAATTTGCACTCTGCCTTGATTTTAAAACTGAAAATCACTCACTTGCTTTCACAACTCCTCCCGCCCCGGTCTGTCATGGCGTATCCTGTGCCGATTGACCGGGGGGGCAGGGAGGAAGGAGTAGGACTTCCGTTCGCCCAGCTCCAGACCCAGTCAGCGGTCTAGTGTGCAGGCGGGAGGGGCTACTTAGGGCACATGCCAGGAAGGTTGCGCAGCGGGCGCGCTGCCGGAGCGCCGAAGGCGCACCAGGGGCAAGCCCATCTGCGCCCGTCCGCGACCGGCCTGGGCCCGGGGCCAGAACCCCTGCCCATTTTCTGAGCACTCACACCTACACTTCGGAGGAACTCCACATGATACGCCCCTCCATATCTAGCCTATGTGCGCATAGTATGCAGTTAGGTTGCAGGGAGCAAAAATGCAGTCACTACCCCTATGTGTTAACAACCAACCAGGGGACAGTTGGAAAGGTATATAATTTCCACATGATACTGGTTAACTGTAGGTCCCTAAGCAAGCATAAACACGAGCTCCACTACTTTCTTATGGATACCCAACCAGACATCATTCTATTAACTGAAACATGGCTGAACAAGGACTCTGCTCCAGACATCCTCCAAGCCCTCCTCCCAAATTATGGGATCCTAAGACTGGATCGCCCTGGAAGCAGAGGGGTTGGGATAGCTATGATTCATAAACTAGCGGTGGAATGCTCCCTGGAGAGGGTGTCAGTAGAGGCCAGTGAGGCAGGGCTCTTCACTATTACAGTGGACAACATCCATGTCATTAAAGGCCTCTTGGTATACCGGCCACCGGGCCCGGCTTCACAGTTTGCCATCAGTCTCAGGAAGCACGTCATTCAACTAGCACTACAATATGCCAAGGTGCTGGTGTTGGGTGATCTCAACCTACACTTTGACGACAGGGATAATGCCCCGGTGCAAGAGCTCGGCCAGGAGCTGGACGCACTACAATTAGTATTACAATCCACTCTCCCAACTCATCAGCTTGGGCACTTACTTGACCCTATCTTTGCCAACTGGGGAGAGCTCCGGGTTAACACTCCTATCCCAGTCCCGTGGACGGATCACTATATCATCCCCTTCAGGATTCTTATACCCAAAGCCCAAGGTATGCCAAAATCAGACACTGGCAGACCCCAGAGGAAGTGGTCCAAGTTCTCGGCTACCAAGTTCAATCTTGCTCTTCAGCAGGGGGGAAACCTGGAGGGAGTGAGGTCGAAGCGGACTGCAGTGCTCTAGATCAACACATTTGTGAGGCACTTGACAAGGTGGCGCCATGGGCCACTATTGCTCCTAGGAGACAATCCAGATCCGCGCCTTGGTTCAATGAGGAACTGAAGGCGATGAAATCCTCCTGTAAACGTCTGGAACGTAGGTGGAGGGAAGGAGGGCCACATATAAAACCAATCTTAAGATGGATCACCCTCATAAGGAAGACACGAGCGCACACTACAATAGGAAGATTGAACTTGCCGACAATTCCTCTAGAGAGCTATTTGTGATTTTTAAAGAGCTTTCATCCCTGGACAGAACCTCTGCCCCTAGTAAAGTCTCTGTTGAATCTTGCAACTTGATAGCAGACTACTTCTCGGCTAAAGTAGAGAAGATTTACTCTACTTTCCCGGAGGAGGCCCGTAACGGGAAAGATGATTGGAAGGGAGTATGTAACCTGGAAGAAGCTTCCTGTCTCTCCAGTTTCAGCCTTCCCTCCCTAGATGACTTAAAATCCATAGCTTTGAACATCAAGTCAGGCTCCCCGAGAGATCCTATTAAACCGAGAAATATGAGGGAGAGTATGCACATTCTGGTCCCTTACATTAGACACCTCATCAAACTCTCTTTTGAGGCGGGAGTAGTCCCCTAAAGGTGGAAGGAGGCAGTGGTTATCCCCATTAAAAAGAAACCCGGGATTAGCGCTGGCCAACTGGAGAATCTTCGACCAATATCTCTCCTACCTTTCTTCGCCAAGATCGCGGAGAAGGTGGTCAATGCTCAGGTAACCGATCACATGAATCAGGCCCGCCTACTCCACTTCACGCAATCGGGTTTCCGGGCCTTATACTCCACAGAGTTGGCACTGATTCTGTCCACTGAAACCATCTGCCGGTTGGTTGATGCTGGACAGACGGGGCACTGAATCTGTTGGACCTCAGCGCTGCTTTGGACACCGTGGCCCATCCCATACTCATTCAGCGCCTTAAGGAGAGTGGACTGACCAACCTGGCTCTGAAATGGCTAAGCTCCTTCCTACAGGACAGGACCTTTCAAGTATCCCAAGGGCAGTACTACTCCAAGAATATCAGATTAGGACAGGGAGTACCCCAGGGATCGATACTCAGCCCTACGCTTTTTAATCTGTACATGGCCCCTCTGTCTAACATCATTGATAAATACGGCATCAGTGTCGTGTCATATGCAGATGACACGCATCTTTTTTTTTTGTCCTCATTTGCCATCCCTTGCTCCAAAAAGAGAAATATAAGCACCGACCACCGTATGTGTCCATTAGGAACCAGGGTGGAACCTTCTCCTTACCAAGTTTAGGACAAATATACCAGACTGGCGGAAGATGTTTACAAGGGATTTTTATTTGCTCCATCTTAGGCACGTATTTGCCGGCTGGACCAGGTTGGTTGTCGAACTATTTGCGCCCTGCCACCACCATGTCCATGGAGTATATAGGCATAATCATCGGACCCGGGAAAAAAAAAAAAACCCGGGCTGTTTAAATGATCATTGTTATCTCCATTGCACCAACAAATTCCAAAATGTAAGATTACGTTTACTGCAGGTTCTGGCCATGTCCGCTTTTGATGTATCGTATAGTGACATTAACCAGCCAGCATGGGATGGAGCCTTGGAGTCAACCCAGTATTTACAGATCTGTCTTCTTGCAAGCAGGATTGCATAGAATAGAAACATTTTTGCTGGTCCAGATACCGTATCTTCCAGCCCAAAGATTATTAATGGCAGGGTGATGACGATTGATGTTTTAAGGATTGAATCCAAGGTAATCTTAACTTCGTCCCAGAAATCAGTTAGATGCGGACAATCCATGAACATGTGTATATCAGAGGCTGCGGGGAGAAGGCATTTGTTACAACACTTTCCTGGCAGGAATTTGGAAAGCCTTAGTGGCGAGAAATAGGCGCGATGTACTGTGTACAGATACTTTCGCCTCAGCCACGCTGGTTTTACCGTTTTATAAAGAAGGGAGAAGGATCTGGTCCAAAGGTCACCCTGTACACTCATGTCCTGGCCCCACAACTCCTCAGGAAGAGAGAAATCCCCATCTACCTCCTCTAATATTGTCCAATACCATAGTGCTACCTCCTTTCTTCCCCCTTGTTTGTCTACCAATTCTTTTTCTAAGAGGCAGTTCTTCCCTATTGGAACCTTTTTCCTGGATAGCTCCCGGACCCAGCTAACAAGTTGCATATACTTAAATCTTGTTAAACCGGGGCCAACCTTTTCATATAAGTTTTCCCACTCCACCAGCATTCCTCCTGCTAATAGGTCACCCCATCTACAAATCTCGGCTTCCTTGAGCGGGACTGCTAGGCTATCATTCAGGCATGGGGGAAGCCCCGGGGAGTCCCAGATCGGGGCAAAGTTTGAAAAATAGGCCAGTCCTAGAGTTGTTTTTATTTGCACCCAGTCCTTTACCAGAGATTGTAGAGTCTTTAGTCTTACTTTTTTAAAGAATCTCTGGTCACCAAACGTAAACAAAAATCCATCTAGTGGCAAATTAGCCCCAACTAGCATGGCTTTAAACATTTTCCCGTTTGAAGAGTCTGATGGAACTTTTAATAACATCCTTGAATGGGTCAGTTGAAAAGCCCAGGCGTAGTACTGGAGGTCTGGCAGTGCCAACCCTCCCTTTTCGCTCCGCCTCCTTAGTTTTTTCCCTGCCAGTCTGGTTGCTTTATATCTCCAGATAAAGGAGTTGATTTCCTGTTGGCATTTTTGAAGCTGTTTTTTGTCAAAGGTTAAGGGGATAGAATTAAATATAAACGTATATTTGGGGAGGATGGACATTTTTACCAGACTTATCCTCCCAGGAAGCGTCAAAGGGAGAAAAGACCAAGATTTTAATAGTGCCCTACATTCTCGAGAAACCCGGTCTAAGTTAGTCTGAGCTAGTTTGCTAATATCCTGAGTGATCTTTATACCCAAGTATCACATGGAAGGAGTCACTGTAAGGTTTAAATTATCTAAATTCCAAGTCATGATCTCCGTCTTTCCCTCGTTAATTTCATATCCGGAGATCCGCCCGAATTCCTTTGCCCTATTTACAACAATGGGGAATGCTTCTACTGGGTTAGTTGTATAGACAAGGATGTCATCAGCATAGAGTCCTACCCGCTTCCCCCACTCTCCAAATTCAAATGGTAGAATGTTAGACTCTTCTCTGAGAACTTGCACAAAAGGTTCTATGTACATATTAAAAAGGAGTGGGGAGAGCGGGCAGCCCTGCCTAGTGCCCCTCTTAATTTCAAAAGGCTCAGTACAGGCGCTGTTAATCGTGAGCCTGGCTTTTGGGTCCCTATACAGGAGGCTGATGACTCGAGAGAACCTTTCCCCAAACCTAAACTTTCTCATGACAGCAGTCAAATAGGGCCAGTTGACTCGGTCGAAAGCTTTGGTGGCGTCTAAGGTCAGGATACCCAGAGGAAGAGAAAAGCATCTTGTCGTATCCTTGACCCAATCCCAGGAAGAAGCTGCCACTAACTTCTCTGCCTGCCTTCAAGAACTCTCAGTCTGGATGGCTAACAACTGTTTAAAGCTGAATGGCGGCAAGACAGAGGTCCTTATTGTGGGAAACGCTCCTGCGATATGGTCACCTATTTGGTGGCCGCAAACTTTGGGCACCACACCCACCCCCAAGGATGAGGTTAAAAACCTGGGGATGTGGCTAGATTCAACCCTCTCCTTCAATCAGCACACTAGGACGGTGGCGGGAAAGTGCTTTGGCATAATGAAGGCCCTTCGAAAGATCTTAGATGTGCTCCCGGTAGCTGCCAGGAAAACCCTAGTCCACCCATTTGTCACCTCTCGTTTGGACTATGGAAATGCACTTTACATAGGTGCCATTAAAAAGAGCGTGCAAAGATTACAATACATCCGAAAACCCAGCCACCCCCCTGGTCCTGATGCTTCCTAGGAGAGCCTTATCCAAAAATGCCTGAACTACTCTGCACCGGCCCCCAATAAGAGAAATAAATGTATTCAAGGCCCTATGTATTAGTCAACGGATCCTGTTGAGGAAAGGCCCAAAGTACTTGCACAACCTACTGTCCCCCTACACTCCTACCAGGGCCCTGCGTTCCCAGGGCTCAGGGCTGGTGCAAGTCCCAGTAATAAAAAGAATGAGAAGGGAAGGCCGTTCTTTCCGCTACCTGGCCGCCAAGCAGTGGAACAATCCTTCGGATGGAACAATCAGAGAAAATCTTTAGGCCCAAAACACTGGAGACATGGCTTTTACAGACATAGAGCCCTTGAGCTTTTGCCGGACCTTTTTCGACATTTCTCTGCAGCTCCCTCTGGCCGCAGCACAGGGACACACTAGCCAGTGTAACCAGGCGCTTAACAAACTCTTTATTATTGTTATAGGACTGGTAGTTTGACGTATTACTAGTCACTTTCAAAGCCACTACAATTGTACAAAAGTAGCTTCAGCAGCACCAAGGGATTGAAATATTTGACAGTGAAGAGTAACAGAAATTAACTATGGTTCCCTTGTATCATAGTTATGGAGAAGTGCTGATAAAACATATCGCTTATCAAGTATCACAGCATAGGAATGTACAAATGAAGACAACAGGACTGAAACATTGTCAGGAATTGTTAGCAAGAAGAACAAGCATTTGCAATGCAATCGGTCTCGCCTTTGGGACCTTATATTTATTTAGCTTTGCAGCACATTAGCATGGGTGCTGAAACATCTACTGTTCTTTAACATGGAGGGAAAGTAAGCACCAAACTGCATGACACACCAGGTAAGGGAACACATTGAGAGAAATATTGCCTTTCAGAGGGAAATGGTATAGTTCAAATCTCTGTTTTTAACATAAAAACAGGGCCTTTGGTGGTCATATCACTGAAAATACAAGATGTGATTTTTTTTTAATTGTCTATGGGTGCTCGTGGAAGACAATTTCTATGGACTGGAATCTAGAGAATGCTAAAGTGATACTGGTATTTTACTGACCTCTGCTGATCGTTTTCTATCAAAGTTAAATAGAGGCAGTTGCCAGAAAAATCTAAAAAGAAAGTCCCTAAGCAGAAAGCAATTCTGGTATTTTACTGACTTCTACTGGCACTTTTCTATCAAGACAGTTAAATAGAGGCAGTTGAACAGAGAAAAAGTCCCTACGCTGAAGCAGACAATTCCTAGGGCTGATCTCTAGAGTCCACAAAGTGCATACACATATAGGTATATACTAAAGTATATACAAGAAGTCTTGAATGCTCGACCTAAAAAGGAAAAGACCTATTTACTATAAAGATGTGACTGTAAAACTGCTGGGGCAAATTGGGATGTAAATGGCTGTAGAGAGCAGCAAAACAAAACAAACAGTAACACATTCCACTGAACAACACAAGGTCAGGTGTTCAAAAAACTCATCACACAATCCGCAGACCTACCCTGCTCTCCGCTCTAGCTACTGGAGAGGAGTCTAGTGTGAGGAAAATCAAATGGTTTGCCTTTTCCACTCACTCTGTTTTGTACATAATGGTACATACTGCTCCCTCTGGTCACAAGTCTTCTAACGACCTTTGACCACCGAGCTCATGACTTTTCTGAAAATACTGCACACGTCCAAATGGCTTCGCACTAGCAACACACCTACGTGTGGTTGAGCTAAGCACCAGATACTGCCAGGATAGCAGTACACCCTTCAAATCGGCTAAGACCTGAGAGTCAACAATCAAACCAATCTCTCTGGCTCAGGGCTCGGCTCTGGCCAACACAGCAGAAATGGCAAAAGAGGAGGCAGGAAAATAGGAGGCAAAACAGGTGTGGAAGCAGAGAGGGAGCAACATGGGCTGCAGGAACAAAGTGGGGATGCTGACAAGCCACCCTACTGTGTTCACACCAGCAGCTGCTTGAGCACACACACAATGTCTGCCTCCATCAGTGATTCATTGCGGTGAAAGTCCACAAGCAATTCATGGTGTTAGCTCAACTGCTAAAATGATGGCAGATAGAAGCTGTGGAGATTTACATATGGGCTTACCCGAGCAGAGACGCAGTTAAATGTAATTTGCTTCTTAAGGATCCTTAAGACATTCTTCAGCAGATTTGTTCCCTCAGAATAAGATTTGTTTTTTTTACCAACAATGCTAAAATAAAGTTTATTTTACACCGAACTCAGGACTTTTTCAGACACAGAAAAATGTTACGATTTTTCTAAACAGGTGGTACCAACGCTATCAATCTGTCACTATTGCACTCAATCATTCAAAATACTTTATTCGGCTCTACTGAGCCATAAAAGTCACAGCAGAGAGACAAATACAATATGATACACAAGAAAGAGAGAATTTGTTTTGTTCAAATCAAATGTAAAAACATGAAAGTATGAGGGGAGCACTCAGTATGTGGATTGTACCTTCAAAGCACTTACAATGTAAGTGGATAACAGATTTATTTCCCAGACAGTACAATTGGGCAAAAGCAGCTGCATGAGATCTAATGATCATAATACTGGGCGAAGGAACTGTCTTCTTTGTGCAATCTAAAATGTGTAAAATAGCAAAAAGTGCATGGTGCGTTGTTCTGCAGGGGCTTCACATTGACAAAGGGAGAGGGATGAAAACCAGGGAAGGCTAACAGAAAATGCATGGTTTTGAGACTGTTACATTCAAGACCCACAATACATGCATTATTGGATACTCATTATACATATTGGATTCAAAGCCCCAAAACGTATATAGAACTTGTTGGAAATGGCCCTTTTTGCAGGGTTACCCCCAAAATGTTTGCTTCTTCCTCCTTTATTTTTCCTGACCTGTGGTTGTTGGCAATAGGATTCTGGGCACTTTACCACTGCTGTTCAGTGCTAAAGTGCATATGCTCTCTGTATAAATTGTTATTGTGATTGGTTATCCATGATTGGCATATTTGTTTTACCAGTAGGTCCCTAATAAAGTGCACTGAGTGTACCAGGGCTGGTGATTCAAATGCTACTAGTGGGCCGGCAGCACTGATTGTGTCACCCACATGAGTAGCCCTAAAATGGTGTCTCAGGCCTGCCACCGCAGTGCCTGTGTGCAGTTGCTAACTGCCAAGCTGACCTGACCAGTGTCCACACTGGCCAGGCCTAAGCCTTCCCTTTCTGTACACATTGGACACCCCTATGGAAGGCCTAAGGTACAAGGTACCCCCCCTGGGCAGGGTGCAGTGTATGTGAAAGGTAGAGCATGTACTAGTGTGGGTGACATGCTCTGGTAGTGAATTACAGTCATTTTCGTTTTTCACAATTGAAAGGCTATTTTGCCCATAGGCTATAATGGGGAATGCTGTGTATAATGTTTACCTACATATCTTCCCATAGGAGCAAGATAGAAAATTGAAGTCTGGTATCCCTGAACTCAGAATTTAATAATACATCTTTTAGGAAGGATGGTTTTTAAATCCTGTGCATGAAAGCGGTAATTTTAGAAAGTGGCTCCTTTCTTATCTGACCTTTCTGTGTGCCTTTGGCTGTTTGTGAATTGACTGTCTGGTTTGTGAGTGACAGGGCTGGGGGATTCCAGGAGACAGAATGAGTCCGCCCAGTGGTGAATAGAGAGATCTAGATGGGAGGGAGGAGTTGCACCTGGGACCTGAATAGGACTGTGCCTGCCCCCCACAGTGCTGGCTCTACCCCCTGTGGTGGGTCTGATGTCTCTGCCCTGCACTGTTAATGGAGAGAAGAAATCATGTCAACAAAGTGCTCCAGGGCTGTGCTTTCCCTCCACAATGCTGGCTCCACCTCCTCTGGGGCGTCTGATGTTTCTCCTCTGCACTGTAAACAGAGTGCTCCAGAATTGGTTTAGACCGGGCTCAAAGCCCTCCTGAACAAAGGGAACACAGCCTTCTTGGGGTATAAGTACAGGACCCCAGACCACTGAACTTTAGATCATCCTGGAATCAAGAAAGAACCTCTGCCAAGGAGAAAGCTGGAAGACTGAAGAAGAAGGACTGTCCTGCTGTGTGCTTGTGGACTGACCTGCCGTTGCTTTGAGGAGAGGGGAAGGACTTTGCTTTGTGCTGTGTCCACTTGCTTGAAGAGATCTCCAAGGGCCTGTGGAGAGCTGGTCTCCTGTTAAGTAGTCCCAGGAACAAAAGGACTTCACCCCCAGCTTCCCCCCTGAACTCTGCTGAGAGAGTTCTGCCCTACCTAGAGTGCTTGATCCAATTGTGGGGCCTCTGGAAGTTGTGCCTGCTGTTTGGGAAGCTGGACAAGGAGAAACTAAATTTTCACACATCGCTCGCTTGCGGAGCGCATCCCCGACAGTGTGAGGAAATTCCCGCCGACACGAGGTTCAAGATCGTCGCAGCGTATGTCATCGCTGGGTGGGATTGCCGTACCGCTTGCTTGTGGACCGCATCACGTCGCTGCGAACATCATTGCAGATCCATCGCATCGAGGGGCTGCGATAGGAGAAGATTGACGCTGCGCATCACCGCCGCCCCGTAGATCGTCGCCGTCCCGAAGATCGTCACATCGTGCCTGTGCGAGACGCTTCCTACCGAACCTGCGCACCGGAATCCATACAAGGTATTGCATCCCTCCCCATACAGACCGTATTCGTCGCAACACGACCGCTGCATCCAGCGGGGCTGTCGCATCGCCTCCCCAGGGTCTCAGGAGTGGAGCATCACTTGTTTTTCAACGCTGCAGCTTCCATTTGGAACTTTTGTTGCATCTACAGGTACTTTGGGCTAATAGTGATGCAACTGTGGATTATTTTGACGCAAACCCTAGAACTCTTTTAAAATCATATTCTCGAACTGTGTAAGTTGGATTTTTGTTGTTTTGGTCTTGTGTAGTTTAGATAAAGATACTATCTTTTTTTAAGCTAGTGTGGAGTCCATTTATGGTGTTTTCACTGTGTTACTGTGAGTGTTGGTACAAATACTTTACACATTGCCTTTGATAAGCCTGTCTGCTCGTGCCAAGCTACCAAGGGGGTGAGCAGGGGTTATCTAAAGAGTGTATCCCCCTTACCCTGACTAGAAGCAAAGGTCCCTATTTGGACATTGGTACCTACTTCTGCCAACTAGAGACCCCTAGATCTAACAGAACTAATTGACCCAGAAGAGAGCATTTAAACGGTTAAGACTGAGTTTCCATTGGAGGAGATTTGTTTGGACAAAAACTGCTGAACATAAAATCCATTAACGTCACTGTTGTGGGAGTATGCTTACTTTTAGTTCCTACATACCTAACATGAATGCCAGGAGTAGCGGAAGGGACATCACATGCCATAGTTTCACTCACACACAGCGCCGGGAAAACCCTTCTGGGTAGCTGTGCACTTTATAAATCTTTTCAATCAATAAATGCTTACACATACACACACTTGTTCCAACAAAACACACTCTCACCCGCAAGCATGCACACAACATACATTTGAAAGCATTTTTTACTTATCTCAGATACTTGTGAGGGTCATATTCCATCTAACTATAATCCATTCTTTATTACACTAATAGAAAATAATAAAATATTATTCACTATTAGTGTAATAAATAATTGACTGAAAATAAGGAAAGTGGAGCCCCAACTGCCCTTCAGTTCCTGGCACTGATTTTGCCGCCTGTAAGGCCAGGGGTCACAAAGGCAGTGCCAGTGGTCACAATGGCTATGGGGGTGACCCCAAAAGACATCTATGATATCTAGTCTGCTAAATATTCAAGGGGGTGTATCCCAGCATGTGGCCTCCCAAAAAGATAACATTTCATGTATATCTGCTGCACTTTCCATGCTAGTTTTTGACATAGGAAACTCCACCAGACATTATGATGGACCAGCCATTTTAGGTTGAGTGGATAAACCAAAACTTACTGAGAAACTAAAAATAATGGCGGAGCTAGACAAGATCTCCTTAGGCACGCATGTCCACCTCCTGCGGTACACTATATCGGTATTGGGTACTTATGCTGCCAGTGGTGAGGATGTAGAACCCACAACTTATCGAAGGATTATCAATTATTGCCCTTTTCCAAATAAAGTCCCTATGGTTGATTGTGTTTCCTTATCGAATTCTAGAGCAAAAAAATGAACCCTGAATCACTCTGCGCTGTTTCGCTTAATGCTTATGCCCCCTTTATTATTCTTAAAATGCCTCAATATGTATCTATGTTTAGCAAGGATGTGTGGAGGATGGTAAAGAGCTGCAGCATCAGAACTTGCTTCCTGCAGAGATAATGTGGAACATGTGCTAATAATAATCCTGTGAATGAAATCGGATGGATGCACAGCAATTTGAAAGATGATCACCCTGTTTGAGGTAATGTTATGGTAATTTTGTGGCGCTCCGCAAGGTGACGTCGAGTGCCCAACGGCGTCGGTCAATATACGTTTAAGAAGTGAAGCTAGAGGATCTCTAGTTTCATCCCTTGGCAGGCACACATGTTGTTGTCTTTTCTAGTGATAAAAAGACTTCCACTCAATAAGTTTTCTTTAAATGTCTTTATGTTTCATTGCTTTTTTAACTTCAGTATTTCAAAATTAGATCTTATGTCATCAAAATCATTGTAGACAATGTTTACTTCAGGCAATGTCTTTAAAACGTGTCCAATGCATTTCGGGCATTGACATCAAGCCCTTCATCAGGGAATCAACACTGTGAAACAATAATGTAAATAGCTATTAGTGTGGCTTCTATACATGTCAACATATATGAAAGTAAACAAGCAAACATATTCCTGAACATAATCATATTCACCCTTATTTCGTACTGTGCACATACAGATGAAAATGACGTGATTAAATGGTGGTACTTAATAGATTGGAGCGGTAGGGAGCAAACAAAATGTGAATGTGAGGGCGGCGTGTCACTTACATGCCTGTCTGGGGAAGTTGATCGATTCTGTAAAGAAACGATAGAGACGTGGTCAGCGCATGATAATAGGGTGCTTCGGTGAAGCGCTCAAGAGCTAAATCTATCATGTGTCGGTGACTAACCTGAAATGAAGTTAAAAAGTGTTGCGGTCCGTTTGTTCGTCTCCAGAAACGCCGGCACAGAGGGTTCTGGCCGCGTTTAGATATTTTGAAATTAGCCGATCATGTGACACGTCACGTGTCTGACATGGTGAAAAGACTATAGGATTCTGTCGTGTCATCGAGTGTAATATGGAAAGATCGTAGAGGAAGGATGAGATGACAGGCTTGTCAGTAATGCAGACTGTGTGCAAACTAATAAAATGTAGGAAAATGACGACTAAATGGAATGAACAACATTGTTGAAATTTAAAAATGTTGTGTGCATGCGCGGGTCTAGGATCGAACTGTGGGTGTGTGGGATGAGAATGAGTCTGTTGCTAACGCTGTGGCTAGTGTCGATTGAGTGAAAAAACTGAGTGAAAGATGAGGGGTAGGGTGCTGGTGGGGAGAAAAAGTGTCAATGTTAATCAAGAACAAACACAGTGGTCACAAGTTGCAGTCGATAGAGCAAATATTTACAGGTAACAGGACAGTTCAATTCTTTCATTGAGACCCATCGGTTTTTGAGTCGACAATTTCTGAATCCAAAAGTTCTCTCTTCTTAGGAGATGTTTGTTGTTATCTATCCCCTCCATTTTTTGAACAGTTTCAAGGATGATATATTTGATTTGCGAAACATTGTGATGTTCTTCAACGTAATGTGAAGATAGTGCTGACTTCAGATTTTTAAGTCGAATGTTAGACTTATGTTCAGTGAGACGCACCTTGATGCGTCGTTCTGTCTTGCCGACATACATTTTGCCACATGGGCATCTTATCCCATAGATCAAATTGCTGGTGTCGCAGGTAGCATTAACCCTTAGTTTGATGGCGTTACCTTGCATGGGGTGGTGGATAATGTTCCCTCTGATTATACTGTTGCAATTGCCGCAGTTAAGGCAAGGTTTTGTTCCAGAATACACTATGGTCTCAGTAGGTTTATTCTGTAGGATTTCTCCCAAGTTCTTTGCCCTAGTGAAAGCGAATAAGGGTGGTTGACTAAATGACTGTTTGAAGTCGGGTTCAATGTTTAGTATTGGCCAATGCTTCAATATAACTTGTTTATATTTCTTGCTAGCAGTTGAATATTTAGAAACCACCACGGTTCGTGTTTGGTCAGATTTTGTTTTGGGAGTTAAGAGCTTAGACCTGTCGATATTAGCAATCCTTGCTTTGGTTTCTTCAACTAGGGTTTGGGGATAACCTCTATTGATGAACTTGTTGGTCATTTCATTGAGACTTGCGTTGAGGATTGCATCATCGGAGGTAATCCTTTTTACTCTGGCCATCTGTGAGAATGGTAGGTTCCTTATCAGATTTGGTTCACGAAAGCTCGAGTGTAGTAGCATGTTATTTCTATCTGTCGGTTTGACATAGAGTTCCGTTGTGAAGCCATGTTGGGTTAGAGATATTTTCACATCCAGGAAATTGACAGAGGTGTCTGATATATCCCAGGTTAGTTGGATTCGTTCATCTATTTCATTGAACTTTGTGAGTTCAGTTCGTAGTGTCTCCTCCGTGTTATTCCAAATGATGAAAAAATCATCAATGTATCAGATTATCATTCTCAAATTGTTGGTCCATGCTGTTTTCGTGAGGATATGTTGGTTTTCGTACCACTGCATAAAAATGTTCGCGTACACGGGTGCGGCCGAATTGCCCATGGCCATCCCGGTGAGTTGTTGATACCAGTTTTCTTTGACTTTAAAATAGCTGTGGTATAAAGTGAAACACATTAGTTCCATTAGAAACATCTGTAAGTCTTGGTCCAATTCAGTGTTCAAGAGTGCTGCCTCCATAGCTTCAATCCCCATGTCATGGGGTATGCTTGTGTATAAGCTACACGCGTCTGCAGTGCATAAGATCACTTTTTCGTCTGGATTCCATGGTAGTTGTTGTAATTTCAATAAAAATTGTGAAGTGTCCTTGTCACCGAGCACCCTATTATCATGCGCTGACCACGTCTCTATCGTTTCTTTACAGAATCGATCAACTTCCCCAGACAGGCATGTAAGTGACACGCCGCCTTCACATTCACATTTTGTTTGCTCCCTACCGCTCCAATCTATTAAGTACCACCATTTAATCACGTCATTTTCATCTGTATGTGCACAGTACGAAATAAGAGTGAATACGATTATGTTCAGGAATATGTTTGCTTGTTTACTTTCATATATGTTGACATGTATAGAAGCCACACTAATAGCTATTTACATTATTGTTTCACAGTGTCGATTCCCTGATGAAGGGCATGATGTTAATGCCCGAAATGCATTGGACACGTTTTAAAGACATTGCCTGAAGTAAACATTGTCTACAATGATTTTGATGACATAAGATCTAATTTTGAAATACTGAAGTTAAAAAAGCAATGAAACATAAAGACATTTAAAGAAAACTTATTGAGTGGAAGTCTTTTTATCACTAGAAAAGACAACAACATGTGTGCCTGCCAAGGGATGAAACTAGAGATCCTCTAGCTTCACTTCTTAAACGTATATTGACCGACGCCGTTGGGCACTCGACGTCACCTTGCGGAGCACCACAAAATTACCATAACATTACCTCAAACAGGGTGATCATCTTTCAAATTGCTGTGCATCCATCCGATTTCATTCACATTATCCAACACAGCGTCCCCAGGATAGATAGCACGCACCTACAATCTCTACAAACAACGACATCATGAGTAACTACGAGGACATATCGAAGAGTACAGAGGCCAGAGCCTCCACTTTCGCGTTTGATGCCAAAGACGTGGACCAAATGTATTCCCTTATCAGGGAGGAACTCACACAGGAAACCACGAGCCGGTCTAAAGAGCAAAACATAAGACAGTTACTGTATCTCTCTAAAAGGAAAACCAATCAACAACTCCATGCCAGTACCCTCATTAAATATCACCGTAACCAACGCATACCACGAGGCTTAAGAATTGCACTGAAACCATCCCTTTGTAAACATTCTAAAAAGTTTCAAGAACGCTGGTATGAGATTCTAAATAAATGTTTGATCCTTTTAATCATTCAAGAACTATCCACCATCCTTGAGGAACTCACAGCAGAAATCGAGGAAACATCAACGGAACTTTCCAAAATGATGTCAGAAGACGAATTAAAAACTATCTTGGACGATATCAAAAACCAAATAGAACGTCATTCAAGAGAAATCAATGAACGCAAAATTCGCAAGTTTAAGAGGGAAACCTTGGATTACAGACTTGGTGAAGTCTACACATGGGCTGACATTTATGCCCAAAAACGCAGGAATCGCCCATACAACTCTAACACTGACACTTCATCAACTGACAGTGAACCGAGTCAAAAACCACGTAAAACTCAACCTACCCGGACATCACAAGATCAAACATCAGCTGAAGTACCAACTACCAGCAGAACACCAGACACCAATCCTTTTTTAGAACAGGGTCAAGCCCAAAAAGGAGACCCAGGAGAGGGAAAAGAAAAGGACAAAGAAAGAGATCCTCCGACCACTCGCAGTACTACAGCAACAACCAAAGACAAGGAGAAGGAGAAGAGACCCAAAAAGAATCTATAATAGAACAATTAGTTATCAACATTAGTGACCAAGACTTCAGCACCTATGAATTGGGATTACTTCAGAAGGGCACCTCCTTCGTACCTACTACTTCCACGGATCATTTAGACCTGGAAGTGAGCTTCTTCAAGCTAATGCGAAAACTTAGACTAAGACACTTTTTTGATAATGTTGTACCGGAGCGTCCACAACACGAGAAAGATCAACTGTTGGGATTACGTCCCCAGAGCTCTTTTCAAGCACCAATAAGCCACAAGACATTGGATTTATTTGAAACCATAGTCAAACAAGATCTCAGTAAGATCAGACACACCAAACCTAAAACAAGGAATATGACACAAAAGGACCTTGATACACTGCATAAATTGGCAGCTAATGACCGAACAATATTCACCAAAGCGGACAAGGGTGGAGCGATTGTGATCATGAACACTACTATGTACGAGAACAAAGTGATGGAACACGTCACAGACATCAACACCTATCGCAAACTGGATCACAACCCGACAGGGGAGTATTCGAAAACACTACAGACCATTATTGATGGAGCTTATAACCAGGGTGTTATCACCGAGAGAGAGAACAAAAAACTTTCTAACAACCTCTAACCCAAGAAGCCCGTCATTGCGAATGGTGCCGAAAATTCACAAAAACATCAGGGACCCACCAATGAGGCCAATCGTTTCCACGCGAGGAAGCCTACACGAACCAATAGGTCAGTTGATTGACAAATATTTACAACCAACAGTGCAATCTATGCAAACCTACATCAAGGACACTTCACAATTTTTATTGAAATTACAACAACTACCATGGAATCCAGACGAAAAAGTGATCTTATGCACTGCAGACGTGTGTAGCTTATACACGAGCATACCCCATGACATGGGGATTGAAGCTATGGAGGCAGCACTCTTGAACACTGAATTGGACCAACACTTACAGATGTTTCTAATGGAACTAATGTGTTTCACTTTATACCACAGCTATTTTAAAGTCAAAGAAAACTGGTATCAACAACTCACCGGGATGGCCATGGGCAATTCGGCCGCACCCGTGTACGCGAACATTTTTATGCAGTGGTACGAAAACCAACATATCCTCACGAAAACAGCATGGACCAACAATTTGAGAATGATAATCCGATACATTGATGATTTTTTCATCATTTGGAATAACACGGAGGAGACACTACGAACTGAACTCACAAAGTTCAATGAAATAGATGAACGAATCCAACTAACCTGGGATATATCAGACACCTCTGTCAATTTCCTGGATGTGAAAATATCTCTAACCCAACATGGCTTCACAACGGAACTCTATGTCAAACCGACAGATAGAAATAACATGCTACTACACTCGAGCTTTCATGAACCAAATCTGATAAGGAACCTACCATTCTCACAGATGGCCAGAGTAAAAAGGATTACCTCCGATGATGCAATCCTCAACGCAAGTCTCAATGAAATGACCAACAAGTTCATCAATAGAGGTTATCCCCAAACCCTAGTTGAAGAAACCAAAGCAAGGATTGCTAATATCGACAGGTCTAAGCTCTTAACTCCCAAAACAAAATCTGACCAAACACGAACCGTGGTGGTTTCTAAATATTCAACTGCTAGCGAGAAATATAAACAAGTTATATTGAAGCATTGGCCAATACTAAACATTAAACCCGACTTCAAACAGTCATTTAGTCAACCACCCTTATTCGCTTTCACTAGGGCAAAGAACTCGGGAGAAATCCTACAGAATAAACCTACTGAGACCATAGTATATTCTGGAACAAAACCTTGCCTTAACTGCGGCAATTGCAACAGTATAATCAGAGGGAACATTATCCATCACCCCATGCAAGGTAACGCCATCAAACTAAGGGTTGATGCTACCTGCGACACCAGCAATTTGATCTATGGGATAAGATGCCCATGTGGCAAGATGTATGTCGGCAAGACAGAACGACGCATCAAGGTGCGTCTCACTGAACATAAGTCTAACATTCGACTTAAAAATCTGAAGTCAGCACTATCTTCACATTACGTTGAAGAACATCACAATGTTTCGCAAATCAAATATATCATCCTTGAAACTGTTCAAAAAATGGAGGGGATAGATAACAACAAACATCTCCTAAGAAGAGAGAACTTTTGGATTCAGAAATTGTCGACTCAAAAACCGATGGGTGTCAATGAAAGAATTGAACTGTCCTGTTACCTGTAAATATTTGCTCTATGGACTGCAACTTGTGACCACTGTGTTTGTTCTTGATTAACATTGACACTTTTTCTCCCCACCAGCACCCTACCCCTCATCTTTCACTCAGTTTTTTCACTCAATCGACACTAGCCACAGCGTTTGCAACAGATTTATTCTCACCCCACACACCCACAGTTTGATCCTAGACCCGCGCATGTACACAACATTTTTTAATTTCAACAATGTTGTTCATTCCATTTAGTCGTCATTTTCCTACATTTTATTAGTTTGCACACAGTCTGCATTACTGACAAGCCTGTCATCTCATCCTTCCTCTACGATCTTTCCATATTACACTCGATGACACGACAGACTCCTATAGTCTTTTCACCATGTCAGACACGTGACGTGTCACATGATCGGCTAATTTCAAAATATCTAAACGCGGCCAGAACCCTCTGTGCCGGCGTTTCTGGAGACGAACAAACGGACCGCAACACTTTTTAACTTCATTTCAGGTTAGTCACCGACACATGATAGATTTAAGTCTTGAGCGCTTCACCGAAGCACCCTATTATCATGCGCTGACAACGTCTCTATCGTTTCTTTACAGAATCGATCAACTTCCCCAGACAGGCATGTAAGTGACACGCCGCCCTCACATTCACATTTTGTTTGCTCCCTACCGCTCCAATCTATTAAGTACCACCATTTAATCACGTCATTTTCATCTGTATGTGCACAGTACGAAATAAGGGTGAATACGATTATGCTCAGGAATATGTTTGCTTGTTTACTTTCATCTATGTTGACATGTATAGAAGCCACACTAATAGCTATTTACATTATTGTTTCACAGTGTCGATTCCCTGATGAAGGGCATGATGTTAATGCCCGAAATGCATTGGACACGTTTTAAAGACATTGCCTGAAGTAAACATTGTCTACAATGATTTTGATGACATAAGATCTAATTTTGAAATACTGAAGTAAAAAAAGCAATGAAACATAAAGACATTTAAAGAAAACTTATTGAGTGGAATTCTTTTTATCACTAGAAAAGACAACAACATGTGTGCCTGCCAAGGGATGAAACTAGTGATCCTCTAGCTTCACTTCTTAAACTAATAATAATCCTGACACTCTGCCTCTGTTCCTGCCATTAGCGAGTCCACACCAGATGGACAGAAGCGTTAGTTGAAAATATTATGAGGCCCACACTCTATCCCACCCTGCCTGAAACAATTGAAGTTATTGAATAAAACATCCCGTCGACATAGCACTAGAAAGGACTAACAAATTCAATTTGCATTACTTCAGCATCATTTATTTCCATTTGATAATGAAAGCTTCATCTAAAACAGCTGTACGTGCGCAGCTCCAGCATCATAGGCTATCCATGGGTAATTTTCAACAAGACATAATTGCATTGCCAGATATGCAGCTGGGCCCTGCTGCTAGGCAGGAAGAAGGGCTAAATGTGTCATAGTTTAGTCCTTGTAAAGGATGGTTTCAGGCCAGGGATTTTTGGTCTGCCTACTGCTTTTTAGGTCCTGCCAGAGACGTGGTGTCCCTTGCAGCTATCTCTTTTTTCATTAAAAAAAACTCAATTGGCTTAGAACCTGCCCATTACTATTGGTTTGCTTCGTAGTCACTCTCATTTCCTTGCTACTCATTGGTCAGCTCATCTGGCTATACTTTCTCTTTGTATGTGTTTGTCTCTTCGATGAAGAACAAGAATGCATGTGTTTGTGGCCACAAACACACACACACATGCATACAGGCACACACACACACGCACACACACACACGGGCACAGTTGTAAAATATACACCTTAATATACAAATACTGCAGGGAAAATCAATTTTGCAGGATGGGTGTTCAAAGATGTGAGTGAGAGGAAAATTGGGAACTCTTGAAATGAATGAACCCCAAAGGCAGGAAACTCCCTGCAAAGAACAACAAACAGTGTGTGTGTGTGTGTGTGTATAGGTGCATGCGTGTGTGTGCGTGTGTGGTGCAGGGCTTGGATACACATCTGTGTGCATGCAAGTACCTTAACCAACCTAGCGCTTCTTGCCTATTTTAATAAAACATGGAGCTACATTGTTCCTAAAAGGAATGAAGAAGCCTTAGCATCAATGTAGCTTATATACTATGTAGGTTACCATGGATGCGATTTGCAGTTTATTACCTCAGAAAGCCATCAGACAATATATATTATTGCACCATGCTTAGACTGAGCAAATTTTGTCCTTTGTATGACAACCCAAAGCTGAAATTTTGGATGCTAAAGAATAGGTCCATTTGCTATATCATATATAATAACGTGCTTTCTGTGATGCAGTAAAATACACTCCTGAAGTTTCTGAGGGCTGTAAATAAAGAGGGTTCCCAATATAAACTACGTGTACTGATGGAAGGATGGAGGGATGGTTGTACTTGAAACAGCAGATATTATGGGCGACTATTAATGTGCTCAGATTTCATGCAAGCTTAACTGGCATATATATAGAAAATATTATTTATTTTCTATACTCAGGTCTGAACCACATACAAACACCAGAAGAAAATGATTCCAGGATGTTCCAGTGTTTAATAGTGTCTGGGTGGCGCTGACACACACTTTCCGTGACATAACTCACTGGATTGACCTGTTAAAGGGAAGGCTGTTTTTCAACCGGCTTTCCTTTATTTAAGCCCACAAACTCCTGTTTTCTTCTTTCTATTTCTGTATTACAACAGAACCCTTTAGCTCCCGTGTGTTTGAAGTCAATCGACGTGAATGTCAACCTGTCGTCCCTCCCCCATAATAACTCCTTGGCTGAGAAAGTCACTTATTCCCAGACCCCAAGTATTCTTCTAGACACCAGACGGCTGACCTTGTTACATTGGAGCCAGCAGACCTGCCTTCTTTTCCTGTCTTCCCCACCCATTCACATGCGTGTGATCGTGGGTAACTTTACTCTGTTCCGCTGTTGGCCACGTAAGTTAAACAGCACGAAGGCTCTTTACTTTACAACTCTTCGGTATCTGCATTCACATTGTGCATATCCAATTGCCTCAAGCTTACACAAACTGCAGTATTAAATCCAGTTCAATAACGAGGCATAAAAAAATTAACCATATAATACTAAAAACAAATTATGATATTGGAGCTGCATAAAATTGGCTCTACACTCATTAAGCTTGATTAGGCTGTATATGTATATATGAAGGCTGTATGTATTCATGACGTATAATGTTACCTGCAAGAGAAAGGTGCACTTAAAGCCACATACATTTATAAATGCTCTATAAGGGTGAAAATTATGTTTAATATTGGCAACATATATGTCGATGAAATGGCAAAAAACTGTGCTTATAATGCTTGTACATTTAAAGGTAAATACGTGAATGAAGGAACAGACAAAACCGACTTCAACCTTGCATTGACAACAGTAGGCACTTGAGAAGAATTAACAAGGTTGCAGGAGGAAGTGTCAGAGGAAGAACAGCAAAGTTGGGTCAAAGCAGATTGTGTTAAGAAAGATGAGGATGAGATTTCAGCAGATGGAAGACAAGACTAATAATCTTTTACCACCTATGGCACAAAACTATCATGATTCCACTCCTGTAGGGAGAGATGCGATGGTGAGGTTGTCTCGACAAACTTGGTTTAATCCCAGATTTAGGTTGATGGCTGAAGCATTTTGTTACAGGTGTGTTATATGCAAACAGAACAATGTAGGAAAAGGGACTGCAGTTACATTGAGTCACAGTGGGAGTCTGGTCGTCCATTCAATAGGATGCATCTAGACTTCATAGAGGTCACTGTGTGTAATGGATTGCGGTAAATGTTGGTTGTGGTGTGCATTTTGTACACGGTAGATCAGGGTACATCCTACGTTCAGGATTGACAGTTTGACAGTTGCAAAACTATTGCTGAGGAAGTTAATACCTAGATTTGGCTTCTCGACTTTGATGAAATCTGACCAAGGACCACACTTCAACGATGAAGTTTTGAGAATGCTGTGCGCTGCTTTTCAAGTTGAACAGAGACTGCATTGTAGTAACAGGCCTGAGGCTTTGGGTCTGGTGGAGCAGGTCAATGGAACTTTAAAAGTATGTGCTTCCACGTCATTGAAACAGCCTGATGCTTTGCTGCTTGGTGAGATTTTGCAGCATACCTGATCGAAGGACAAGACTGTCCCCCCCATGAGATTATCATGGGTAGTGCAATGAGACTTGCCTGCAGTGCCTGAAAATGTG
The DNA here is from genome assembly GCF_964261635.1 of Lissotriton helveticus. Classification (NCBI taxonomy): domain Eukaryota; kingdom Metazoa; phylum Chordata; class Amphibia; order Caudata; family Salamandridae; genus Lissotriton; species Lissotriton helveticus. The sequence continues at coordinate 770,475,867 of NC_136068.1, forward strand.
CTTGTCAACATCTTTGATGATTTGATGCTTGACTACTGTAAAACACTGGCTGATGTGGTGCATTCTGTATCTTATCAGTTCAAAGCTGATATGGTCCTGCCTCATCAGGAGCAATGCCATGACCTGGCTCCTGGTGACTGAATCCTGGTCAAGAAACATGTTAGGAAAAGCTGTTTGTAGCATTGTTGGCAGGGGCCATACCAGGTGAATTTGGTCACAATGACTGCAGTTAAGTGCAGAGATCTCCTCAACTGGGTGCATGCTTCCCACGCTTGCTGAGTTACATGTCCTCTCGATGAGGTAACAACGGATGTATGACGTTACAATGCATACTTTTACCACGCATACCTTTACAACGCGGTTTTTACATCGCAAACCTTTACCGCATAGCGCTTAGAGGTGCTGGATGGTGGTAAGTATAATTTTCTATTCCAACTCCAGTCCCCGTGGACACTAGGGAAGGTGTTGGATAGAAAATTAAACTTATTCCCTATCCTAGAGCGCCCCCCAGCGCAATGCGTTGTAATGGTTTGTGTTGTAATGCCTGCGTTGTAATGGTAGTGCGTGGTAAAAGTTTCGTTGTAAAGGCTGTATACCGGTAACAACACCTGTCACAGAAGAGCCAGTGGCGGTTGAACAACCAAGTGAACAGGTTAGTCAAGCTGTTGGGGACATCAAAATAATTTGAGACAGCACGAGTTCTGTCTCAAATTATTTTGAGCCCAAAGAATGTCCTGAAGGGTTGGTTACTGAGGTCTGAAACAAAATTGGTTTGTGACTGAACACGAGTCAGACCCAGGCAAAGGGCTTAGTGCTGTTTAGTCACAAGTGGCACCAGGTAAATATTGGCCAAGACAACAAGAGAGGGTAAGTCTGATCTCGCAAGGAGAAGGTGATCTTGCTGTAATTCTGGAATACATAGAGAACTCTGATCTGAGTGATGCTGGAGAAGGAGAAGAAAACACACTCAAAGAAAGTCAGGATGACTTGTTGAAGGTACTCTTCTCCTGAGTAGGTATATTTCTTTGCAAATGACAGAGAGTTGGAACTGTTTGAATCCTGGAAAAGTAGTGGAAATTCATCTGAATCTGAGGGAACTTGATCTACAGTTTGAGCTCACTTTTGAACTTCCTTTGCTAATAAGAATGAATGCTTGGAGGTATTTCCTTTTTAAAGTGATCAAACTTCCTTTCCTGGACAACAGTGAGTATTCTGAGTTAGTTGATGAACTGAAACACTTTCTTTTGGAACTGATGGTTAGTGAATTCAAGTCTTTTATAATGAGAGACATTGAATAGGGTGCAAGAAAGAAAGGCTCATAAAGACTTTGTGCATAATCTGCTGCTTATTGATTGAACTGGAGTGAAGTGGTGCAGCGGCCAGGGCAGCTGACTTTGGAGCACAGGGTTCACAGTTCGATCCCGGGCTCCAGCGGCACCTTAGCTAAGCACTATGTGACTTTGGGCAATAGCTCACTTAATTTCCACCATGACCCCCTGCACCTTGATACCGGTAAGGCTGAGTAGTTTGCGCTTTACAATTGTGGATGTTTTTTTACTTGGTTTTGTTGTTTGCACAGGTGGAAATTGACAGAAAAGATTCTGTAGCTGCTACATTTAACCCAAAGGTTTAGATTTTTTACAAAGAAATGGAAGCCAGTACAAAAACAAATTCTATAGCAGATGTTACACTTAGTACTAGTTCCAATAGACGAAGGTGCCTCGTAAATGGCATAATAATGGTCGTAGTAGTAGCACTCCTAACAATACTTATAGGGTTGTTTCCGGCCTACTTATAGGGTTGTTTCCGGCTACACATAGACCAGGAGAAATGATTTCAACAGTTGACCAACTACATCACATGCTGCTGACAATAAAGTACCACAACGGGGAACTAAAATGCTACATATAGACATGTCAAGAGGAGATTATAATTAAAATGTCTACTTTTGGTTGCTATGTGAGTATGATTAAATGATGAGTGTGAGAGATTGGTATCTGTGTACGCAGTTGCCTGCTCAGTATTTGATTGCACTACCTACCTTCACACACCTTTGACATATGGGATTACATTTAATCTGTTGGTGATTTTATTCTATGGACAAGGTAGTTTTCATATTATTTTTTCAATTTTGATTTATTACTAACAGAAATCCCGATTTTCAAGCATTTGAATAAGAATCCTTATTTTAAGGGTGCCGAATTTGCAGGTAAATATTTTGCATGTCTTAAAACGCTACATACAGCTTACGCTCAGACACAATCTGAATTGTTCAATGTCTGATGTGCAAAAGACATTTCTGAATTTAGTGGAGAATATATGAAGAGACCTGAAGACTCAGGATGAAACTGGAAAGAAGGCAAAAAATCGTCTAATGGGGTAGTGAAGAACTCATACAGCAAGAAAAGGGAACTCAACCTGCTCTTGATTTAGATTGGAAGCATAAGAAAAAATTGGACATACATGTTGATCAGAGTTGTTTTGATCCATTATTCTTAGGGGAGAGTGATTGTGAGCATGTGCCTGAAGCAAGAGGAAGGAATTCACGTTACCTGGAAGGACAGGATCCTGTGATTCCTGGAGCATATTTCATTTGTGGAAAGAATACATATTTCAAATTGCCTTTTGGATGGCATGGCATGGCACTTGCTATCTTGGTATAAAGTTCCCGTAAATATACCATGTTGAGCATTTTAATGAACCAGTATGGGATAAGAAACGCAAGACAAATGAGGTGTTCGTTCACCTGAAGTAGTAGTTGACATTTTTGGTGCCATCATTCCATCTGTAGGTGTTATCTTGAATGATCTGAATATTAGGACGTTTTCTACTATAGTGGATAGATTAGCCATTATTACTGCAAATTCTGTACTGCTTATAAATACATAAATGGTATCAATTGGATCAATGGTTTACAGAATAGACTTGTGTTAGATCGTCTACTTGCAAAAGAGGCCGGAGTGTGTAGGATGCTCAAAGTCCAGCAATGATGTACTTATATACATCCCAAGAGTCAGGATATGGATAAATATATCTGGGATATATCTGGGTTGATGAAGGACTTGGAAGGGTTGAAAGAGACAGGAGCTTGGGGAGATTTTGTAAATGGATTGTCTGCTGTGGGAAAATGGTTTGGGAATCTGGGAAGTATAATATTGGGTGCTAACTTGAAGCGCATTTTGAAAATTGCTCTTTGTGTAATATTCCTGTTCTTGATCTTAAAGGGAAATAGATATGCTCAAGTTAGACAGGGACTGAAGAGAAAAAGATCATATGTAGAGCTAGAGGAGAGTCAAAGTGGATACTATGACAATATGAAATGTCTGGAGGACTCAAGACAAAAAGTGATTAAGACCACACAGGTTTAGATGGTTCGTTGATAAGATTAGATTGTTATCTGTGTTTGCTTGATTCGCTATCAGAGGGGGGACTGATGCAGCATAAATATGGGTCTACTCTCATTACCCTTGTTATATGTATGTTGAAACCTTATGTATTCATGAGATCAAATGTGACCCACAAGAGAAAAGTACACTTGAAGACACATACGGAGTGCATGTGCTATGTAATCACGACATTTATAAATGTATGTGTTCACTAATACTTTGTTTTTAGTAATAACGAGTTATAGTTGACATACATTTATAAGATGTTTTGACTTTAGCTATATAATGGAATGTGTATTCATGAACAAATGCTACTTTCATAACTTAACCATTCATGTATTAGCATTTATCTAGTATAATGTGTATTGAAATTTTGAATTTGTTAACTTGACCAAAGGCCTTAAGCAACATCTAACATTCAATGTGAATGTTTTGGATAGAGTGCTTTTCTCCCCTCTCCAGGTGCCTGGTACAATGACCTAATGAATGGAAACGGCTAGGTCGGAGCGGTTTACTTGGCTCCGTTCACAGAGTTTGCAGTGATTTTTTGTGTGAAACAGATAAGGAAGCAAAAATGAAGTCAAGGGCTAAAGAAAATAAGGCCAGGGGGGACGCTTACTCTCCATGTGGAATGAAGGCATAAATTCAAGGTCATCTCAAAATATGTGGTTAAACAAAGAAAGAGTTATGAACGTGTTTCCTAAACATACATCCAAGAAGAAGAAATTATGAGTGTGTTTTGCCAAAGAGAGTATTGTTTGAAGGTGGTCTTTAATTGGGTCCTTGACAATATTTTTTAGGGGTATAACTAGACAAAGTTCTGTGGCTTTGAACACACGAGGCTGAGACATCTTTAGGATATGAGAGGTTTAGACCTCCATGCCTCGGTGTATGGCTTCATGCTATGCAATACTTTATTTAAGAAACTTCTACTGATGTTTCATGCTGACACCTTTCTCTTTATTTTATGGATCTAATAAATGTTAGTTTAGCATTTTAGTGTAGTTTAATTGGGGAATCAAAAATGTTTATGCTACATAGACAGAGAATTGGACTTTTCAATCTTCTCATTCTGCTGTGTTTCTTTTACTTTGTACCATCTCTATTGAGGTTCTCATTGGTTATTTACTTTTGAGAATAAGCTTTGTTTACACAATTGGAAGTACTTTGACAACTTTATTTTGCTTTGCAATGTTTCTGAGACTGATTTATATTATGTTGGCTTTGAATTTGTAATAAATCTATGTTTAACCTGACTTCTCAACTTGGAGCTTTACTGTGTAGCCAAATGGGTTGCACTGTATTTGTGAATTTGGATTGGAACCTAGCTCCTTCGCTCCTCAAGCTCCCTAACAAGAAATCAGTGTTGGATTGGACAAAAATGGCCCAAATCCCCTCCGCTGGAGCAATTTCCATGAAACAAGCACCTGGTGTAGAGAGTCCAGGCTATATCTCGGTGGCTTGCCCCATTGGGTGCCGTCAACTGGAAGGGGTGTTTTGGTGACCCCAACCCTGAACGCCGGAGCTGTGGTATGGCCCGGAGTGATGATGCAAGGAAGCAAATAAAAGGCCCAGGGCCCAAGTCAGCAGTTGTAAACCCAGTACACCTGTGTTCACATGTATAAAAACAAACATCCAATTGGCAGAGGCAATAGGTGTAGCCGATGCAAGAGCTTTTAACTTTGTCAATGTTTTGTTTAGCCATATCGCACAGCAAAATGGCTGACAGTAAAGAAAAAAAGCACTGTGACATAGTCAGTGCTGGTTGCATCATAGTACTTTTTTTCTTTACTTTCAGCAATGCTGCACAAGGCAAAAACACACTGGCAAAACCAATACCTCTTGCATATGCAAGACCTGTTGGATTGGCCAGGGATTGTTATTTATAGATATTGATGCACCTCCACATTGCATCAAGTCCTTCTCCCTCATCATTGTCCTTTCTGAATGATCAGGTGTCCTCTTCCCGAGCAGGGATAGTAACTGTTCAGCTTGGAATGATGAAGTAATACTAAAAGGCATTTGGCTAGCCTACTGGCTTCTAGTATATGCACTGTTCATACCAGTCTAATGGATTGCAAAATCACTACTACAGCACCTAGATGCCCTGTACTTGGTTATAACAAGCTCTCTTGTTGCCTGTAATGTGCCTTCAATTTTTTATTGACGTGCAGATGGTAAATGGGCATGTGTTGCTTCTGTGGATGATGGCATCATTTAGGTATTGGTATCCAGTTATGGCTTTTTGGCACTCTCTATCTTCGATGGACTGGGAGCCTTTGTGTATGATAAAGTATTGAGGTGGGATGGCACTGCACACTTGCAGAGTTACAGCACACAGCATGCCACAAAAGCAGCGTGTGTATGCATCACATAATTACTAGGAAGACTGACGTGACACCTAGCAAAGAATACACTAATACCCAACCTGACATCCAATGCCTACTCAATGAAGAAGCTCATTATTTGTAAAATATGGTGTTCTTGCTCAGGGATATTGTTTCTTTGGTTTACTCTCCAGTCCATTTCCCCTGCTTGCTTGTGTGTGTAAAGGCATACCTCATTAATAATTTGCATGCAGACAATCGCCAAAGCATAATTTGTGTAATTTGCATAATTTTCATGGAACTTACATGTAGTAAAAAATATAATATTTTGCCTAATTCTGCTATATATATATCCTAGAGTACCTAACAATTGAAGCTATGTAAATATTGTTGCTACTTCACTCTGGTTGGTAACTGTAGTATACCAAAAAACCTTCTAAAACTTATGAAACTGTGGCTTTTTTGGTTCATAGGAAAATTAATGTACAAACTCAAGTTGCCACTTTATTTAGGAAGTCAGTTCCCAGGCTTGGTTGGATGGGCATTTCTTAAGAAATACAACTTAGCCATTGCATTCCTTTCTGCATCCTCCTCCGAAGAAATGAAGTAGTCACAAAACCATTTAATGAACTTGTTAGTCTTTAATACAGAGAGGCCACTTACGTCAATGCACTACGCCACGAATGGTGTGGACCAACTCAGAAGCACAACCAATCTCTTGAACGTTGAATAGAGTTTTGTGTGTTGTCCGCTATCAAGGACACAGACAGATTGGAAAAGCAGGATAGAGGAAAATATGGTACCTCATGTCAGTTCAGGAAGTTGACTATTTTTTTACTGGGCTCCAGTAGGCCTCACAATCTAATAAAGACAACTACTCTGATAATGCTTTACTGATTGATCATACAGCTAAGAATCCGATTGGTGGTTTGGGCTAGGATTAACATGTATCCATGTGTCCTATGGGTGTGTATGCTGACACCCAAAGTGGTAATGTTGATGTGAGGATAGTGTGGTTAATAAAATGCAGAATGCTGAATTGGGTAGTAGTATAACCTCTTATTTATAAATCTTAGATACTGACATACCACTGACATGCCTTTATTACCACTAGAATATATATATAATGGAGAATCATTGCATACATCCTATTATAATGGTGAAGTAAATGTAGCTATCAGTTTTCCCAAGATTAAGTAATCAACTAGGAGAGAAGAACACACATAGAAGTGAAATAGATGGTTTACATATATATGATCAATTTCACAATTACACAAACATGTCATTCAATGATCTGCCTATTTACCTGCAATGTTGGATGCAATTTCCTCTTGTCCCCCCAGCTGAGAACCCAAACCTGGTCATGTGACTTGTCATATAAGAGCTTCACTGGTAGAGGATCCACATTAACAGACTTTAAAGACACAAAAAAAAATTGTTAGGCACAAGCACAAATATATGCAGCAACCAATCTATACTATTTTGACAGCGATTGTTTTTTATAGTGTGGTTCTTAGAACCCATTGTATTTATCATGTATATTACAGCACATATTATCTGTGTCAATTTGCACTAGTAAAATACAGGTGATGACTTTGCAATGTAAAACGTGTTGAAACTCACAGAACCCCTGTTTCTACCAATCATTCAGCAATTAAAGACACCTTTGCAATAATACTTAGCATTCAAGCTGCTGTAATGCATCTACTGACTTGCAATATTAACTCAAATTTACTAGGAATATTAAACCCAGGTTCACTAATGATATTTAGCAAATTTCTAACTATCTTTTGCGAATCTAATCCTTACTCTATAAACCTCTTTTTCATTCATTTTCATGCATAAAACAGATTGCAGAAGTAAATGACATACGTGTCATACTTGTAGAAAATGAAAGGTCTGTATTTAGAGTTTTGAGACGGGTTTCAGCCAAAAACAATTTGCCTTGTTGCAAATGCTATATAATATAATTCACTTGTAATAAGACAGACTGGTTATCTGAAAAATTTGTGATGGATTAACCCATCTACAAGCTCTAAATCAGGCCCATATTCTCATATACTTGAATACTGGCCCATTCAATTTGAGGAACCACTTAAAGATTGGAGTAACTTAACAGTGGTATGTTAAAGTGGTCTCATCAAGGTTCCCAAATCCCACTGTGTTTATGAGGACATTTCCAGGCACAGTAAATTAGTTCATCACATTGAGATCTCTTATCTGTACACCTCATCCACCTGTCTTATGAAAGGGTCATCATGGATCACCAATGTTTGACAATATCTCTTTTAGTCAGAAGCACACCAATGCCCACCAGAATTACGTTCCCCTCAAGCCCCCAAGTTCATCAATCACTTCCATTATCAACATTGTGGACACAACGTCAATGGGCTGTCTTTGGATACTCTTGTGAGCAAGTATTTCTCACTATTTGGCAGTTCCACATCACGTAGAAAAAAATCTTCAGTCTCCATGTGACATCTGATGCAGTTCAGGGATTGTGTTTTGCCCATTTTGGTGAAGTAAGTTCAGTGCAAGTACTTGATCTGAAACGTGTACAGTCTAGTGGATATAGGTAAGTCTATAGAGTTGAGAAAAGCATCTTTCCAGTTTACCTCGTCAGTTGCCCTAGGTATTCGTCCTACTGTGATCTAAAAAAAGTTAAGCATTCTGGAGAATTACATATAAGAGCATGAAGCACTCTTGAAATTCCACACCATCCCAGTTGTTCAGTAGTCAGTTGGGCTTCTAATGGACTTAGTTCCAGGAGTGCCTGTAACTTAGTCTGGCATGTATCCTAGGTGACCCCTAATTGGAGGTATCCATAGCAGCCTTTGTAGTTTATATTCATCTTGCAGTGTGGTGATGGACTTCAGAGGTTTCCCATCCCTTACATTCTGAAATGAAATATGTCAGGCTGTTTTAGGTCTAAACATATAATAATGGATATCACCCCACTGAAATCGAAATAGCCATTATCATTATAGCTATGAAAACCCCGATAAACACCTGCACATCCTCAAACTAAACTGCAATTCAAAGGCAATATTGTGAGAGAGCATGTGTATTTTTTTTTTTTTCCTGATGGGGCCAATACTATGTCACTTTGTTATACAATCAGCAGCAAGAAAGACTGCTCTAAGTTTAGGCTGGTTGATTTCGTTTGTTTAGGGATATCACTAAGATATTTTGTTCCTTTTGCGTCTTCCAGTTTTGTGTGTCTGAGTGATAGGTGCTGATTTAGACGCATGTTTTCATGCCTGATTTAAATATTGTATACACAGCAGAGAATATGGGATAGTTAAAATCATATTTGATCTTTTGTCAGTTTTTCATTTTGTCATTGATTGGTGAAATGGCTCTTAGAAATCTTGGCTAATATGTGCTATCATAATTTCCTATAGGCACAGGATTGGTAAAACCATTAGACCAATGAGATCCCTTTGCTCACTTATCAATATGGATAGCAGGTTAATTGCCAAACACCCCAGCCTCTAAGCTACGGATGTGCATAATTTGTGTGACTTGCTTTTATATAATTATGTGAAATTTCAGCAAAAATTACATGAAAGTACACATAATTATGGGAAATGCAAATCCATCAATTAACGCTATATTTATTGTGAAATGCGTCTTTGCTTCAATTTTTGATGGGATCCGATTTCATGGTAAAAAATAGAGCAAAACATTAAAAGGCACCACAAACAACATCTGCTTGCATCTGTGGTTTCCATATGATGGAGTAAAGCTTTATTGCGAATGATGATTTATGTATATTTTTACTGCAAATGGTGAGTAATCAAATGTAGTGGCAAATGGGGTGAGTCTGGGAATTTTGCTTAACAGGAAATTCTCAAAATGACACAAATTACTCTGACTAAATTTACATTTTACATAGACCTAATCTAAACATTCAATGCAAGGCATAGTGACAGGTACCTGTGAAAAGCGTGTTGTCACAATGTGCATGCAACAGTGGTTAAAGCTTGACATAACTTTTTCTATATACCCAAGCATCATAACAACAAAAATGTCCTGCTGCAAAATTTCTCATTGTTATTTGTGAGATGTTCAGCTAATCATGACATTGTAGCCAAGTTCCCTTTACCGCTAGTGTTTCTGACCTCTTATTTACAGTATTAACAGCAACAGCAACATTTCAAGTCACAAAATCATGATATTGGTGAAAAAGTCAAAACGTACTTAAAGCATACTTGGTAGCTATTAATCTCCAAGCATCAACAGCACACTACTGTCATGTAGTCAGGCAAAGTGCAGAAAAGCAGAGGCAAACATGCTGAAAGCATCAGGTTTCAGGTGTTTCAGAATGCAGAGCCGCTAAATTATCTGTTGTTATTGACTCACTCCATCTTTTTAGTACTGACCTTAAGAGTTCCACAGCAATGCGCAAAAGTCCTTACCTCAGGCTTTTGAAACAACATGAAGGGTGTCAGAGGCCCTGTCCCCTCAGGGCCTGTGCCTCATATCCTCTTCCATGCTCCACCTCTCTGTCAGCACCAGGGTGTGACTAACTTTACTCTCATTCTCTTCGCTGGGCACCCTTCCTGTCACAGGGGTGTGTGCCAGCCTGGTGCAAAGACAACTCCAAGGCCTCTGCTTTGCTCATCCTGTTATCTCCTCTACTGTTTTGGGCAGATGCAGAGCACGGGCAGCTTCCACGAAGACATGCTTCTGATGCGCAAAATCATCGCATCGCCCCTAGGGTCGAAACGTCGACGCATTTCCTTCTTTTATGAACCAACTATACAAAATCCCCTAGGACCCAAGAGTTTAGTGTTGTACCTAGTGGATTATTGAATATATAGTTGTCTTCGCCAATTAAGTCTGTGAATTGACATTTTTATATGTTGTTTTAAATATGTATCAGTCCTGCACAGAATTTATGTGTTTTATACGTTTTATGTTTGTTTTTTGGACAGCAAAACTAATATTTGAATACAATACAGAGAATATGAAAGTATATGAGTAAAACTTTGCTTGAATTTTTCTTTGTGGTCAGTGTATTGGGTTATACTGGTATAGGTACCACTGTCTTTGTACCCTCCATAGGGACTAATTTTTTAAATAATACAATTGAAATACTATACTACTGTGTATTTCTGTCCGACAGAACCATTATTATCAATTTCATTCTCCACGAATAAGGGAGCATCAGGAGGACCAGAGTCATGGCCCACCTGCAGACATGGTGGAGGATGGTGCAGGATTTTGCAAGCAGAGGGCTGTAGTTTATTAGTGCACGTCCGACACGATGACTGCCTTCACCATGCCCTCAATTCTGCCCTCACTTGAAATGGAGATGTATCAAGATTTAGATAACATTTCTGACTATTATGGAATTCACTAGGGTTTCAGAACTCTTTCCAGGAATCTGTGATGGTCTCAGTTGCACAAAGTATTTCTGTAATTCTTCATGAATTCCATGTTATTCACAAGTCGAACTATCAACACATGTGAGTGAATGTAGTAAGTGTATGTTTATGCATTCCTATGGCATACATACTTTGTATTAGCATTTTGATACTGTTCTCTCCACAGCAGATTTTTTTTTCCCATGGAGAAATCCCTACACTTACCTATCCACTAATTCAGGGAGTGTTCCCTCTCCAGAAATACCCGGTAAAAGTATTTTTCTTGACAGACTGGCTGATGTCTCAGAGGTATATACTACCTACGCTGAATTTGTGGTTATGCACAAATCCGTAGTAGGCACATTCCAAATAAGACTAGGGTTAGAGATTAGGTTCTTTCAAAAACAAGTATACATTCCTATTTGTTTTGGGGATAGGTAGAGGATACCTAGTAACTGGTAGGGGTGGGGCGAAAAGGTCTTTTCCCCAAAATGTTCTACATAGGCAAACTTGTTAAAATACAAATGAACTTTTATAAAGTCTTGACTCATGTATAAATTTACACCTGTTACATTTATGGGAGATAACGATTTTTATGCTGGTTTCCCTAGACATGCGATTTTTGCTTTTAAGTGCGAATAGCGTCTGTGCGCTACAAATGGTCACAATGACTAATTTCATGCTAAAACAGTAATGTAAAATGCCAAAGCCAGCATTTCTTATAACACTTATTTTTTTATAAATTGTGGACATTTCACGTAATTTCTGTTATGCAAATTTTGCATCGACCTAAATTGTATTTTTTTATGTGAGTACCTTGAAATTCAAAAAGAATTTCAGGGATTATCCTGGGATACTGCAACTGTTGCAGCTTTTCCTCAAGTACTTCTATAATTCTCGGTGAATACCAAAGATGCCAGATATTTACTCCACCTAGAAACAATCAATCCTACAGAAAAAAATGTCAGGCTTATTTTCAGAATCAGGATTAACAGGAATTCAACTGTGACAATGGAAATGGGCCTATCAAAAGTTTGGGAAATTCCTAAACTTTCATACCAATGTGTGTTCAGCCACTCAAACCTCACACTCTCTTAATCAATCAATCAATGACTTTTTGTAAAGAGGGACTTGTCACCCTGTGGTGTCACCAGGTGAAATGTCCAAACATCCTTGATCGAAGAGTCGTGCCTTGAGCTTCTTCCTGAATTCATCAAGTGGACAGGTGCATAGGGGAAGGGGGAGTTCCGTCCAGGACTTGGCGGCAAGCTAGGAGAAGGAACGACCTCCACAGTGGTGCCGGCGGAGGATGTTGGCCAGGGCCAGGGAGGTGAAGCAGAGTTCCCTTGTGGGTCACTGGAACATCTGACGGTGGTTAATGTAGGTGGGCCCAGAGTTGTGGAGGGCCTTGTAGGCATGACTCAGGAGCTTGAAGAGGCATATTTTCTGTACAGGGAGCCAGTGGAGGGCTCTGATGTGGGGGGTAGTGCTGGTTCTCCTGGGGAGGTTAAGGTCTGAAACAGACTTTAGGTTTTAACACTGGGGAGGAATGTATGTCACAATTTTGTGTTTTAAATATGACCTAGCAGAATGTTGTACCCATGAAATGAACAGCCAGTATACCTACCATCAAAGTAATTATATACACAGAAGCATACATTAAGCATTCCTATTTCTACACATCTTGACCACATGGTGGTATTTGGTAGTCGAGATCATGGATTCAATATTTTGTAGGTGGAGAGTAAAACCATGAAGCTTTGTGCCACACTAGTGTAATTAATTGTAGGTGTGGGGTCACGCCATTGATAAGCAATTTGAGAAAAGCCAATGAGTACACACATTTATATTAATTGGTAACGTTTTACAGAGTGAAATAAGACACCCAACCTGAAAAATCGCAAACAAGGGATCTGTGCAGTATGGTAATGTTCCAGTATTGCCTGTGATTTACTAACTGAAAGTGCTACCAAGGAAATCTATAAAAGCGCACTGGCTATTGACAGAAGCTCATAAACCCTTCAAACCCCGGGAGGCATGAAAAGGCTTCTGTTATCTGCGATATTGCTGATGTCGAACAAGAGGGACGCGCGTGCTGTAATATCATTAGCAGCTTCAGAGCAGGAGGGGGGCTCGCGCTCTGACATGCTTTCACGCGCCTAAAGCACAGGGAGGGGTGCGCCGCGCGGAAGTGATCTATTGCTGCTGCGCCAAGAGAAAGGCGCTCGTCGTGACGTATGACTGAACACTGAAGTGGCCAGGGCTGGTGAGCAGTGCTGCAGCGTGAAGTGATTTTTACTATTTCAGCAGTCTACTCACCAGTGCTTTAAGCTGAACATCATTAATGTCCACTGCTTAGTCTACAGAAACTAACTGCCTCGGAGAAAATGAGCTGCGGAAGGCATGCAAAGCCAAGTCAACGTTTTAGGCACAGGCCATTCAGCTGCCACACAAAAGGTACGACGCTGCAAAGGCCGTAGACCACACCACAGTGTCAGCCATTTGTCTTTCTATGATGATTGATGGATACCAGTTTACATTGAGTTTGGCATAACTATTTCTGCAGCTAAGATGCTGAGGAGCGTGTGCTTGGGAGATATTGTAGACAGTGAACTTGGACATTACAAAAGGCTACTTTCTAAAAAAAACAACAGCAGTCTTTTTAAAAATTGGATATAGAGGAGGGTCAATGTTTTCATCATCTTTACAAGGGTGCCAGCAATATCAATGCGGTATTTAGCACCCAGAACTATGGGTTGTATTTATGCATGTATATATATATATATATATATATATTTTTTATATACATATATATATATATATATATATTTTCACGCTCCAAGTTCCCAACAGGCTGCTGTACTCTTGTGGCGGGTGCAATTGTTCGCGAGGTGGGAGTCGCTATAGGATTCACGCTCAAAACACACAAGGTGTAAAGCACTCACGGGACACAGATAGGATCAGATAGGTCGGCGTCCTCAGGCTTGTATAGCTCGCGTCCCGATAGGACGGCGGTCCACCTCAGCACATCAGCGGTTCAAGCAGCATAAATTTTCACGCTCCAAGTTCCCACCAGGCTGCTATCTGATCGACGCCTGCGGATGCATGACGGACACATCAGCTGGCGAGGGGAGGCTGGAACGAGCCTCGGGAAGCCAATGGGGCGTGGCACTGGGATTGCGGCATTGGCCAGAGGAGTGTAAGCGACCACGCCATTGGCCCGGCATCAGCCAATATGAACTGAGGACATTGTGATATAAAGCAATGAGCAGACTCTTAACACGCAAACATTTCTTATAACTGATGAAGGCATTGCGCCGAAACGCGTCTTATAAAGGGATGTCTGCAAGCTATCCTGTGTCCCCGTGAGTGCTTTACACCTTGTGTGTTTTGAGCGTGAATATATATATATATATATATGTATATATATATATATATACATATATATTACCTACTGGCGGTCGCCAGTAGGTATATATAGTTAGGATTTTTTCTCTATGGGATTTTTGAAAATTCTATGTCTAATAACTTTGGCGTTTGTGGACGGAATTGGCTGAAATTTTCAGGAAAATGGAACATTTTGTTTCTGAGCAGCCACTGAAAATTTGGGGGGGGGTTTGTCAAGGGGGGGCTGAGAAAAAAGGGGGGGTCCCAAAACGTGTTTTTAACATTGAGTTTTCCATAGGGCGGTTGGCCTCACTTTTAGCCCGAACGGCTGAATGGATTTGCACGAAACTTGGCAAAATTGTAGGGACTGGTAGCCCGATGTGCCTTTGCTAGGTCTCAATATATGTGCTGCAGTGGATTTTGAGAAATTAACGTTCAAAAAAAGATATATATCTGTAACAGCGGACCGGGCAGCGCTCCAGTTCGCGTACTTTTCGCGTTACGGAGCTTTGTGAAGTGAAGCTGATTGGTTCTCCGGCGTCTGTAAACATTCCAAACAGTCCGTAGCGGCCGCCATCTTGTCTCTCGGTAGGATCGAGAGACAAGAGGAGGCCAAAGCGAAGGGGCAAATGACCATAAGGGGGCATAGTAGATCCTCCCTGACCCCCTAGGTTTGATGTGGAGGTTTTAAAAGGGCCCCGCGGGGCAAAAAAAAAAAATAATAATAATAATCGAACGGCTGAATGGATTTGCACGAAACTTGGCAAAATATTAGGGACTGGTAGCCCGATGTGCCTTTGCTAGGTCTCAATATATGTGCTCCAGTGGATTTTGAGAAATTAACGTTCAAAAAAAGATATATATCTGTAACAGCGCTCCGCTTCGCGTACTTTTCGCGTTACGGAGCTTTGCGAAGCTTATTGGTTCTCCGGCGTCTGTAAACATTCCAAACAGTCCGTAGCGGCCGCCATCTTGTCTCTCGGTAGGATCGAGAGACAAGAGGAGGCCAAAGCGAAGGGGCAAATGACCATAAGGGGGCATAGTAGATCCTCCCTGACCTCTTAGGTTTGATGTACCATTTTGCCAAGTTTGGTGTAATTCCGTTCAGCCATTCAGGCTGTAGACGTATCTAAATGTCCTATGGAAAATTGCATGGGGAAAACACATTTGAAAGTGTTGAAATTTAGAACCAATTAAAATGTTACTTTGGTTTTGTATTTGTGTGTGATGAAAGTTAATTGGTTATGTATATATCTAAAATGAGAGGAAACCACAGCCATTTTGTGATACTACTGTCTGAGGTACATTTGTGAGGAATTTTTGGTGCTCAATTTCTGGTGTTTGATTTACACAGTACTAACACTTCTCCTACTTTTAAAAAGGTGAGTTGTTAATTTGTAAGGGGAACTATGTTGTACACTTTAAGATAATTTGAAAAATGTTTTCTGTTATTTATTTACAGTCCTTCTGTTATACTAAATACTTGATAAAGTTAGTTTTATATTATGTATTACTAAAAACGATAAATGAAAGTGATTATTTTTTTCTGCAATTTACAGCAAGCAATTTCAAAATAAAATGGCTCACAATGAAGAGACCGTGGCAATTTCTTTTGAATTATCCACTACATTTATTGAAATTGACAGCACCAATAATGAAGTATTCTCACAAGGAGGAGATGACTTGAATGATTTTTTTGATCAATCTCTTGATGGCGAATTTATCGAATGTTTGGAGACCATAGAGTTACAAGAATCATCATTGCAGACTTTTCATGAGGAGATTCCTGATGAGATGATTGAAGAGGAAATTCCTGATGAGGACATGTTACTAGTTCTTTCAAATTTTGAAAATTCAGAAGAATAAATTTATATTTAGAAATCAAAAATTGTTTGAGACATTATTCATTTTTATTTTTAATTTATAAGGTTGTAGCGAAGTGATTGTAGTATAAAATGAGACTTATAGTATAGAGTGCAACATTGTTATGTTACATGGTAAGTTTACTCATATTTACTTCCCTTCTCCCACTATATTATCTCCAATGTGTATTTGACATCTCTTCTTCATCTCCGGCCTCCTTTCTCTCACTGTCTGTCTCTGATGCATCTTATCGCTGCCATTTTGTGTAATTACAGAAGAGAGTAAAATAAAATAGTTCGGAACGTGAAAAGGGGGCAAAGTAGAGTACCCCTCACCCCCTAGGCCTTCTCAGGCGGTCCCAAAAGGATCAGTTTCTGTTTTCCTGAGAGATTATGGTATGAGTTCCATATACCACAATAACTTGCATTACAACATGCAAGATATCTATCTCCTATTACCAACTTTTGGAGATATTCGCGCCAAGCGCGAATATCTCCAAAAACTAACACCTGCCCTGAGCAGTTCTTAGCCATGTTATCCAATGGGAGGTGGATAACATGGCTAAGAGCATTAGCTCGGTAATGCATGAATATCGCTGACTTTTTAGCGATATTCATGCATTGCGGCCGTTTTTTATCGCATTTGCGATAAACCTTGATAATAGCAAGGTTTATCTGCGATAATTTCTGACGATGCTTAGCGGTAAAAAATTTGTTGCTAAGCATCGTTAGCGATAAATATCGCTTAACTTTGGTAATATGCACCAACGTCTGTTAACGTTCGATTAGAAGGAAATGAGGAAGTGTTGAAAAACATTGTCTGCGCCATCTTGCCTTTTTTGAAATGCCACACTTTTGTCGTGCACGGCAGCCATTTTAGATGCCTTGACCAGACCCACTCTCTGCACGCTGTTGATCCGTAGCATGGCTCCCCACCCTCGCAAGCATCTTCCCCAGGCACTGGTCACCCCCGCTCTCTGTCTTATGCATCGGCAATAAACCTCCCCCCATCTGCGCTGCTCTTCCCTGAGAATCACACTCTGTGCCCGCCCGACACCTCCCTTTCGCCCTATTCACTACCGCACCCTCTGACACTCCTCTTCCTCTGTGTCCGATTGTCCAGGCTATCAGCTAGCCCTGCAGATGTAGTTTATGGCACCAGCTGTAAAGAATCACCCCTCTTCAAAGGAGTTATAGTAGATCAAGGCCCACACCTGATGAGATCCGTCAAACCACACGCGTTCCTACTATCTGAAAACCATCCTGTATTGTGATTGGGGAGGGGACCGAGCCTGAAGCGGAAGATTGCAGGGATGACTCTTTGTACATCAAAGTTTTTACAATTATGTGTCACATTAAAAATATATAGCACTCCAACAAAGTAGTAGGAATATAAAACTTTAATAACTTATAAATATATACAACAAAACAAAAACAGTAAAAACATTTAAACAATGAAGAGACCGTGGCAATTTCTTTCGAATTATCCACTACATTTAATGAAATTGACAGCACCAATAATGAAATATTCTCACAAGGAGGAGATGACTTGAATGATTTTTTTGATCAATCTCTTGATGGCGAATTTATCGAATGTTTGGAGACCATAGAGTTACAAGAATCATCATTGCAGACTTTTCATGAGGAGATTCCTGATGAGATGATTGAAGAGGATATTCCTGATGAGGACATGTTACTAGTTCTTTCAAATTATGAAAATTCAGAAGATGTTGCCTGGGTGCCGCACTGATTTGGGTATCCGGCGTGGGGCGTCCCGGGGGGTGGGTTGTCAGTAGCGGTCTGTTGTGCGAATAGTTCCAAGGCAGCAGAACGCGCTGAAATCTGGATGGCACGAAGGTGATGTCTAGTAAGTTGCCGCCCAGCAAATAACGGCGTGGGGCGCCGCGGGGGGGGGAGGCAGTCCAAAGTTCCGTTAAAAGGGCAAAGGAAAGGATCGGTGGTTTGAACCATCAGTCAAAAAGGGGAGGGGGTGCAACAATTTTTCCTACCGGGTCACACTGTGCTTTCACAGGAACTGAGGTCTGCAGGATTCTAGTCATTGAAACTGAGGCTGGCGCCAGCATGGGAGCGCCGACGTCCCGCGGCTACAGTTTCCTCCGGTGGATGGCGGCCGGACGCCCTTTGCTCTGGCCCCATGAACGGGTTCCTTGGCTCATCGGCTGCAGCCGGATCCCGTCGGCCCCAGCCCCCGGCCGTTGGTGGCCGGACCGGGAGAGAGAGTGGGGGGACAACCTGCAACTCTCAAGTGCCACCGCGGCCGGACTGGGAGAGAGAGGGGAGGGTCGAGGACATAGACATTCCCCCCCCTGCAACTCTCCAGTGTTGTCAATCCCCCTGGCCGGGTCCCACTGGCCTCGGCCTCTCCTTCGGCTACCCCCTACGCGATGATCTCCTGGCCGACGGTTGGCAGCAGGACCCGCCTTATATGTGTTGCTTCCGGCTGGGCGTAGCCGGAAACCTGTTGCACTTTGGAAGTTTCCAGAATGGGGCGGATGTCTGCTGACTTGTATCTTTCCCAGTTTGCCGTTATTTGGGCGTGGCAGGCGGTGGGACAGACACGTTTTGGGGCAGTGAGGGGCGATGAAGCCTCGTTGCCTTGTGGCCGTTGCAATGTCACACTTGGTTTCTCTTACTGTTTTCAGGTTTCTTATTACGGGCTTACTTCTAACGTTTCTTGTTTCTAGGACAATAATAGGTTTTATCATTACGTATTGTTATCGTTTCTTTGTTTGTTATTTAATAAAAAGTTCATTAGTGGCCTACTGATTTTCATTTTCCTATTCCTTTCTTTCCAGGTTGTTTCATGCTAAAGTTTCTGTTAACAGGATACAGTGATCACTTCGTTATTATTGCATATGTCCTTTTCACTAGGGGTGCTCTCTGGTCGGGCCAGATGACCTATCTCTAGTAAATGGTCCGGGTGAAACAGGTGCATCAATCAGTGGGGAGTAGATAGGCATGACAGATTACAACGGGGGAGAAAGGTCCGCATTACCTACCCTTTCACTACTTGCAAAGATTTTCCTACGTTTATTTGCAAACAGGGAATACCTCCAAAAAGAACCAATTCCCAAACAGTCAATGTTCGGGCAAACAATCAATCAATGAGGAACGAAATAGGCACGACGTGTTAAAGGTTTGCGTTACCTACCCTTCACTATCTGCAAAGGGAGAGAGAATATTCCTATTCTTCCTCGTTTGCAGGCAGAGAAGATCCTTAAGAGAACCAACTTCGAACAATTCAATGCTCGATTCAAACAATCAACAAGGGGTACTGTGAACACAAATGAACGCCGCTTATGTACATACACATTGCTATTTTCAACAGGTTGTTCCTAATGTTTCTATTTTAGCGAGGTCAAAAAGAGATCCCATTAGTGGCCTACTGATTTTGCTCGATTCCTTTTGTTTTTTTACACGATTTTTCGCTATCTGCAAGGACTAAACAGAGTATTGCGACTCTGTGCTTGTTTGTAAATAGAGAATGAACCAAAGAGAACAATCAATCAAATGGAGAGAGAAGCAGGCACGACGGATTACAACGGGGGCAAAGGCCTGCGTTAACTACCCTTCACTATCTGCAAAGAGAGAGTACTCCTAATAGAAATGAGGGGGGGGGGCAGCATTCAAAGCAGATCAGTGTGCATAAACACGAAAATGTTTTTACTTACCACGTACTTGACATTCGACAGCTTATGATATTTGCTATTAAAAAACCATTGAAATTCACTGAAAAAACCATAGGTTATAGACCATATATAGTTAGGAATTAGCATTTACAAAACCTTGAAAATTCACTGAAAAAACCATAGGTTATAGACCATATATAGTTAGGAATTAGCATTTACAAAACCTTGAAAATTCACTGAAAAAACCATAGGTTATAGACCATATATCGTTAGGAATTAGCATTTAAAAAACCTTATTTTACTCACACAAAACCATTGAAATTCCATATATAGTTAGTTGCACTAACTATATATCGCGCACCCGCAATCCACTGCTGATGATGTCACATATTACATCATTCATGACATGGTCAGTGACATCACTGATGACATCACTGATGACATCTCAAATGACATCACTGATGACATCACTGATGACATCTCATTTGACATCAATGACCACATCACTGATGATATCATTCATGTGACAATACAATGCATCTCCTCACATTTTAATATAACCTCTGTTTCACCCAGTGTTAAATACAGAGTATAATTTTTGAAACCATTGACACACCAATACTAGTTACTACATACGCACTCACTGATTCCTACATCTACACACACATTCACTCATTCACCCATACAATCATTCATACATACAATCACTCATCTTTACAACACTATCATATGCACTCATACACCTATACAGACACTCACACTCTGCCACTCATCCATGGAGTTACTCACACACCTAGTCAGTCCTGTAAAGAATCAATGACACTTCCATTTTCTTGTCTATACAGTTAAACATAGAGCACCTTACATTTTCAAACATATACTAACACATACTTACCTTCTTATACAATCATTGATACAAGTACACATTGATCTGCACAGAGTCACACACCTCCCAGCCAGCCACACACACACTCAATCTCCCATACAAATACTTGGACAATCAATCAGTAACCCATATAGTTAATCATATAGCTACTGATCAACACATGCAGCAGTTTACAGAACAACAGACATAATGATGCACAAATTAAGACAGTTTAGTCACTAACCCATGCACTCAGTGAGACACATTTAATCATTCACTCATACATTCAGTCATGCACCTCATAAATCCTTTGGCCAGACACTTATACTTCCACTCATTCTTCAATATGTAAGACACATTTTAACTTTACAGAAACATACAGTCACTGGATGTTGTCATCAGTGATGTCATCAGTGATGTCATTTGAGATGTCATCAGTGATGTCATCAGTGATGTCACTGACCATGTCATGAATGATGTAATATGTGACATCATCAGCAGTGGATTGCGGGTGCGCGATATATAGTTAGTGCAACTAACTATATATGGAATTTCTTTTTTTTTTTTTTTATATTTTTATTTGGAGTCAAAAATACATCACAGAAAAGAAAAGGGTTTTTAAAAGTACATATTTTGATCATTCAGGGCACAGGCTTAACAATTAATTCTCATATTCTTTAAATACAAAAGACAAATACTCAATCCAAACATGCATTAGATAAATAGTTAAGACTTCTAAAATGGAAAAGCTTATATAAAATCATCAGAATATGAATCGGAGGGGGAGGCAAAGTGCATAATTATATTTCCAATATTAATAGACAACCAAGTATGCGGATTAACAATTTATACATCTTTTACATAAGTCTGCCTCCAATTAGTTATCGGGGCCCAGAACCTTCTTCCGAAGTCTCGTACTTTCCCTCTCTTATACTCATATAGGCAAGTCTCAATATTATGTATACCAAGGAATCTAGATAACCACATATGAAAGGATGGTGCGACAGTGTCCTTCCACCCCGCAGAAATCAAGATCCTAAGAACGGCAACAGAGATAAATACCAGTGCTTCTTCTTCCTTGCCCAAATTTAAATTTGAATCTGTGCAGACTTTTCATGAGGAGATTCCTGATGAGATGATTGAAGAGGATATTCCTGATGAGGACATGTTACTAGTTCTTTCAAATTATGAAAATTCAGAAGATGTTGCCTGGGTGCCGCACTGATTTGGGTATCCGGCGTGGGGCGTCCCGGGGGGTGGGTTGTCAGTAGCGGTCTGTTGTGCGAATAGTTCCAAGGCAGCAGAACGCGCTGAAAATCTGGATGGCACGAAGGTGATGTCTAGTAAGTTGCCGCCCAGCAAATAACGGCGTGGGGCGCCGCGGGGGGGGGGAGGCAGTCCAAAGTTCCGTTAAAAGGGCAAAGGAAAGGATCGGTGGTTTGAACCATCAGTCAAAAAGGGGAGGGGGTGCAACAATTTTTCCTACCGGGTCACACTGTGCTTTCACAGGAACTGAGGTCTGCAGGATTCTAGTCATTGAAACTGAGGCTGGCGCCAGCATGGGAGCGCCGACGTCCCGCGGCTACAGTTTCCTCCGGTGGATGGCGGCCGGACGCCCTTTGCTCTGGCCCCATGAACGGGTTCCTTGGCTCATCGGCTGCAGCCGGATCCCGTCGGCCCCAGATGTCATCAGTGATGTCATCAGTGATGTCACTGACCA
Source organism: Lissotriton helveticus (assembly GCF_964261635.1). Classification (NCBI taxonomy): domain Eukaryota; kingdom Metazoa; phylum Chordata; class Amphibia; order Caudata; family Salamandridae; genus Lissotriton; species Lissotriton helveticus. Next base: position 770,498,436 of record NC_136068.1, read on the forward strand.
TGTCATGAATGATGTAATATGTGACATCATCAGCAGTGGATTGCGGGTGCGCGATATATAGTTAGTGCAACTAACTATATATGGAATTTCAATGGTTTTGTGTGAGTAAAATAAGGTTTTTTAAATGCTAATTCCTAACGATATATGGTCTATAACCTATGGTTTTTTCAGTGAATTTTCAAGGTTTTGTAAATGCTAATTCCTAACTATATATGGTCTATAACCTATGGTTTTTTCAGTGAATATATATATATATATGTTATTTCCATAGCGCAAACAGTGCAAGCTTAACCTCAGTGAGTAATAGGACAGGCTCCTGAGTTGTGGACTGTTGGATCGTGGCCTTTCTGCAGGGTCATCCCCATAAATATTGCTTTCTTCCTCCCATTATTACAGAATTTGTTTTTGTTGTCTTAAGGACTCTGTGCACTTTAGCACTGCTAACCAGTGCTAAAGTGCTTGTGCCCTCTGTTTAAAATATGATAACATTGGTTTCTACTTATTTAAGTAGCCCTTTAACCATATCTTAGCCCTGTCCTTGCAGAGTTTATGCAGGTGTGTAGTGGGTATGTGTCCTGCAGTTCCCAGAAGGAGGACAAATGATCTCCTTTCCAAACGTCCCCCACGCAAGTAATGCCTATCTGGTCCCACTTCTGAAAGCCCGCTAGTGTACCAGTCTCCGGCAGCCAAGTTATATGTCAGAGAGGCGTTTGTAGTGTAATTTTAGCATCCCATTGGGTGTGCCGCAGCGCGGACCCCCACGTAAGGAGGACAGTTCGTGTGAACGCTGATACAGAGTGAGGTATCGGGCCCCGTAGAGCATAGCCTGCACATGAGAAAACCCAAGGTTCTCTAGTTGCAGTTGGTAAGCTGGATTCGACCAACTGCCATTAAACCAATTGTGAATCACCAGAAGACCGGTGGCCAGATAGTACAGAAAGGGGTAGGTGATTCCCATTCCCTCAGCATACAGGGCCCGTTGACAATGCCCAAGGCCCAGCCGCGGTTTTGAGCCTCCCCAGAGAATAGTCGTAGCCACCCCGATCAACAGACGGAACCAACTGCGTGCCTTATTACATTTTATGAGTGTAATTTCCAAATGGGAAGAGACAACCGGTTCAAGTTTGATGTCTCTGGTATCCTAATTTTAAATCCTTACTTATGGTGTGGTTTGATTTCAAATTACAATCCTGAAAATTGCACTTTTAGACAGTTGGCATTGTTTTGCCTTAGCCATTGTGTGCCTACAGCCTGTCTCTAAGCATGTGGCAATGTGTAGTTGACAGTTGGGCCTTGTATATTCCAGCTAGACAGCCACACACAATTGGACCATAGGTGTGACTGGATGGGAAACACTGGAAGGATTGTAGGTAGGAGCTAGCAGAGGCCCACTTATATTTATTAGGCTATGGCCTGTCTTCACAAAAAGGGCCTAATAACCTTGCATTGTCACTTCAGCTAGCTTGGAGCAAGGGCAGAGGTGGTAGGGAATTCAACGCACTTCAAATGCACTGTATAGAAGCTTCTCCCACCTTCCAGAACCAGAGCACCGGGGTATAAAGGAGGGACCTCAGACACTAACTGTTCCATAGACGTCTGGACCTCTGGATACTCTGCCAGGACAAAGGACCTCTTTACTTCTGCAAGGACTGTCACTCAGCTGAATTGATCTGCTTTGCCTTCCTGGCCTGCTGTCTTCTTGCCTGGATGAGTAGGACTGTACCTGCATCTGTTAGACCCAGAACCCAGAGTGACTCCAAAGGCTCCTTGACTGGCTTCCTGATCTGAAACCTCAGGGACATAACAGGTTCCCAACAACCTTGCATTTGTACCTGGACTCTGCCATCTGCGAGTCTATCCTGTCAAGTGGAGCCACCCCAGTCATGGACCCTTGGAAGTGGGCTTAAGGTGCTTTGCCAGCCTCTGTGGATCCACTGGAACTGACGCATCTTCTCTGCTGCATTGTGCAATCCCGAGCAGAACCGACACATCTCTGTTGTTGCGCGAACTGGACCTGTCGCAAAGACCCACATATCCGCAGCGACCCTCAACACCTTCGGAACTGCCACTGCACGACACACCCTTGGTGCAAGCCCTTGCATCCCTCATTGATGACACCCTCGATGATGGTGCCGGACTCCGCATTGCAGCCTCCCAACTCTTTGGAACTGATGCCTAGCTTCAGTTGGCCGATGTATCTTCAACACGGATCCACACAATACTCCGTAAAACAGGATTTAAGCTACTCTGTTCACCGGGTCTAACTGGGTCCCTGTAGCCGGCCTGCACTCCATCGCGGTTGGCCTGAACTTGTGACTGTCCCAGTCTAGCATGACCAGATATCCCCAGTTTCGCTTTGTGTTTTTTTGTTCTATTTTATCTCTAAAAAAAAATAATAATATTTCCACTTCTACTGAGTGGATGTTTGTCATTTTGGTCTTGTTTTAGTGAATAAAGTAAATTTTATTGTTCAAACTTGGTGTGACATTTTTTATGTGCGGTATTTTCATTGTTGTACTGTATGAAGTGTTGCACTAACACTTTACACATTGCCTCTAAGTTAAGCCTGACTGCTCTGTGCCACGCTACCTGGGGGTGGAGCATAGGTTAATTTGGAGTTTTCGCTTGCCTTACTTTTTCAAGCCTGGTCCTGAGGATGTCTTCATAAATGAGTAATTACCAAAAGAATCAAAGTTACCCAACCCATTTACCACAATAATTTGTAGCTTTTTCCGAACTAGAAATATAGCTATATTTTAGCTAGTGAAATGTACGGCACAGGGATAGTGACGCAACGGCGTCGCAAAAGTTTCGCAAGGGGATTGTAAATCTGCCCCTTAGTGGAGATTTCTTGGCAGATTGTCTCACTGCCAGCAAAATCAAAATGAGGCACTTATGCCACCAAGGTAATTAATGGTAAATCCGCAGTTTTTATAGCTTTTCCATTACCGTGTTGCTCTAATTAAACCATTAATACATTAGTCTTTATTTGGAGTGAAGTCAATCAATGTAATATTGATTGCATGTTAAGGTGGAGATGTCAGAGGGGATCTTGACTTTGATATGTGCTGTAGCTGGGCTCCTACCGAGGCAACATAAAGGGCTCCTTGTTTATCTCTGTCTCTCTCTGTCTTTGGTACGGTGGGCTGAGCTAATAACGCCTTCTTACAGAGCAGCACTTCTAAAATAAGTTTGTTTAAAAGAAAGAACAGTGGAAGACTTTTAACCCAGTTTCTAAAGGCAGTTAAACATATATTGCCAAACAAATAAAAAGAAAAATATAAGAAATATATAATGTAGCAAAATAAATAAAACTAAGTAGGGCTATTTTCATTTGAAGTCATTGGGGCCAACTTTAGTACAGAAGTAATGGGAATAAATGTGATTGAAACGGAAATAATAATAAAAAAGAACGTTTATGAGGGTAACAATATGTGTTTATATTGTGATTAAGGTAAAACTATGAGGTCAGCCTTCAAAAGGACGCTGTTAAATTGGCAATAGGGAATTTGCTTAGTTGAAAAATATTACCTCCATATTTAGAATTGTTCTTAAAACATATTCCTGTCCGGTGGTGGTAATATTAGGAATAAATTTCTCTTGCAAAAAATAAATGTAAGGTTTGCTGCTTAAACGGAAAAACACCTTTTAAATTGCGAACAGCTCTCCAGTGTCTCGCTGGCATTTTTCTTTCAGAACTACCATTGTAGATTGTCACTGTCAGGTATTCCTCAAACCTCAGGGAGGTATTCAAAATATTCCAGAGAGTAGGGCTTTCAGGCATATTTTTCGGCATTTTTAGCACTGGGCAGGGGACCTGAGTAATATTCAGCAGCTGTTGCAGGATGTAAGGCCATGGAAGTGGTGGTCTCATTCTGGATTTAATGGAGCTTTGATATTTTCAGTGAACAATTGACTCTGGTTACAGTCAAACATGGATCCATTGTCTTGGATCACATTTGCAGCAGCTTGTGGTGAAAAGATTTTATGTGGTTGTAAAAGATCAGAGAAACGTGGTGCCAGAGCGTGGTAAGTTGCAGTGTTTGTCAGAGGGGTTAGGAATTTCACCCCAATTGAGTCCAGTGGTTCTAAATTCTCACACCTGGACTTTTCCATACGTTGGATCCCTAAAGGCAAGTTCAACAGTGAAAGTAGGTCCCCTTACTGAGGAACATGATAGCCTGATCAACGCCTGTGCCATCAATTGTTTACCTATGTCACGTTTGTTATGTGCTCAGCTTGGAGCACAGCATTTATGAGACAGCCTCTGAGCTTCAAGGAAAATCCTCTGCAATTTCCTCACGTTCTCTCTGTCCTCTCAGACAGCACATCTATTAGAACTAATCCTTCTTAGCGTACCAGACTCCAAACTGCCAGGACAGCTGAAGAGTATCTTACTGTGACAGTAAATCGGGAAGGTGGCTTCCCCAGCTGCTGTGAGCAACTCTCAGTTAAGGGTGGACACTGGTACAAGCATCAAAAGCTCTTTTATTTATTTCCCATTGACAAAGAGGTTCTTCACCTCTAAAACTGCTTTTGGTGAATGAGCTCTCTGGAGTATGCTTGAACCAATGCAAGATTAGACCCCTATCAACGTAATGATGTAAGGGGATAGGGATCCAGACACGTGCTTGTTGACGGTTGTCAGGAGCCGGTCCTCCAGATGACAATTAACTGCTCAAGTTAGGAAATCACAAGCACCTAAATGGACCTTCATGAGAAGCTACTCATCCCAGCAGTTTTCCAGAAAATCTCATTAAACTTCAGATTTAATTAACTAACACCAAGGGACAGGAATTGCATTGTGCCAGTATTTTGGAATGCATTTATCATGGCTTTTCACCTTCATTTTTGTATTGTAGACTACCTGATAAGGATTACTACTTCTGTAATATGAGAGCTGCTGACCACATCTCAGTTCCTTGGTATCTGTTCAGCAAATCTCCATCCACTCTCAGTACATCTCCTGCAACCATTACAGTGGCCTGTCTTTGATTCAGAACAGCATGCTGGCGCTGAGAGTGTATTTAAAGTGGCACGTTGTAAGGTACCTCTATCAGTTCAGATTTTCTTAATCTGGGCCTAGATGTATCAAGATTCCATTTTGCGAATCTTAAATAGCGATTTTTAGCGAATCGCTATTTAAGATTCGCAAAACGGAATGTATGTAAAAAATCGCTTTTTTTTAGCGATTCCTTATTAATCTTTATTTGCGAATTCGCATTTTGCGAATTCGCAAATAAGGAATAATTTCCCATGCATTCCTATGGGCCAGGAGGCCCTTAGGAATGATTGTGAAGTAATTCTCAAATTGCGAATTCGCAATTTGCTAATCGCAATTTGAGAATTATTTCAAGGGTGCAGGGGTGTCTCATGGACACCCTGCTGCACCCCTGAAACTTACATGTGTGTGCATATGGCACACATACATGCCCTATGGGCATGTATGTGTGTCACATGCCACCTTCAAAATTGTCATATTTTGGTTTTTGAAAGGATATCGCAAATTAACACAAACCTCAAATTGGTGTTAATTTGCGATTCCTTAACCTGAATTCGCAATGTTAAAAAATGTCATACATGGCATTTAAGGAATCGCAAAATTGCGATTCCTTAAATGGTTAAGCAAAATAAGGAATCGCAATTTTTTGCGATTCCTTATTTTGCTAATTTCTAATACATCCCAAAAGATGCAAAATGTCCGTTTGCGATTCGTTAAGGCCGAAATTCTGCGAATTTCGGCCTTAACGAATCGCAAAAGGCTTGATACATCTAGGCCCTGGTCTCATATATGTGATTATGCAGAAGGAAAAAAGTGCCTTTTATCTCCTGTGTAGATTTACACTAGAAACTAAAAGGCGGCCTGTAGTCTCCCATTTCCAAGAAATTGTAATTTATGCTATTTGTTCCTAAATTCATCTAAATGACCTACCCTTGAAATATAAAACAACAGTTCAGTATCCAGACCAATTGCCCACTTGCTTTCTTTGTTGTGACTAGGAGCAACAGTTCCAATATTGAGTAATGAAAGGTGGTTCGGTGTTAGTCTGTGGAATGTAACAGCAAACACATGTATGTCACAGATGGTGAGACATAACGATCTCAGTCATATCTCATAGGTTACATTTTAACAACTAAAAAACTGCAAGGTATCCCCATCTATTTACAGTATTGTAAAAAGTCACATTCTGTTGGGTTGTTATATTTTAATTGCCCAACCTCTAGACAAAGCCCTTCCCATAGTATTCAGAATTCTGTTGCCTTGTCATCAATAATAGAGGTACTTTCAAAATAACGATTTCCTGCAGGTCAGACATTGACAGAGGACTGCAACATATGTATTAATGTTGTCTTTCCCAGTCTGACTCACAAATAGAGAAACATATCCCTGTTAACCTGACTGCAGACGAGTTTCAGAATTTAACCTCTCCATGTGTGCCATCCTTTCTTTCCCTAAATTGACTCAATACAACTCTGCTTTGTCATATACTTATGTATATGGGCTTTCTACCATCCCTCTCATCCATTGGTCTGTTACTGTGTCATTCTAATTTTTCTTCCTCCCACTACAGCATACAGCATGGGGCAATGAGATCATCCCACTTCAGCCACTGGCTAACTTCACTCTGAGTGAGGGCATTCTGCTGTGTCACATGGAATACATTCACACATAAACAAGTTCCTTTAAGTGGTAGAGACTGCTGTGGCAAAGATTGTTTTTGACTGTATAGAGAAGGAGAGAAGGCACCCTGCCTGATATTTCTAGTGGTCCTAGCTAGAGGATCCAAACGTGATAGGAGAAGGGGGGGTGGTTAGCCCAGAGGCTGAAGCTGCACAGGACAAGACCCGGTCAATCCCAACAGACTCAACAACATATATTGTAAAGATACATATTTTTTATTTTTCTCTTTTTGAATATATTATTTGTAATTTTCATAGGACAGACATGTATAAATTAAATAGTCAAAGTGATATTTTACAAAACACATAGCAAAGATTCTTTTCTGAATTAAGATAAGCCCAGTACTGACCACTCTTCAAACAAACTACCACACTCATTCACACAAGGGTTTTCTCTAACTATTATTGGAACATTCAACTTTCATTCCTCCATTCATATAGTCCTGGCGTAGACAACAGTAGATATTCAGTAAGTTGCCTAAATCGGGGGGTTCATCCAGGCAGATAGTATTAGTACGGGTCCTGGTGTAGTTAGGACAAAATGCCGTATTCCTGGGAAAACGTGCCGACGCGCGTTTCGGTGAAAGGCCAAGGTGGCCACACCTTCGTCAGGGCCAGGGTAGTATGCTGGGCAGGGGACAGGAATAAAATCTGGAAATAAAAAGCTGTGTCTTAGTTCCGCATTCTTGATATGTATACACAAAGACACATTCCAACATTTCTTTTTCCTCATATTACATTTTTTTTAAAAAACATATATCGAGCATATTGATATGATACATGCAGGGTTGACATTCTTGACACTGTGCAGTAACAGACTACTTGGAAACACTCCCCAAGTAAGATTCCCTGTTTCGTAGAATCCAAAGAAGGCAAACTGATAGCCTAAGCTAAATGAACCGTAGAGTCTAATTCACAACACTATACAAACATTTTATAATCACACACTCATTATCGTCCACCTAACACCTCATGGTTTAATTCAACCACTCTTCATGGCTGTTTTTTGAAAGAGGGTTGAAGTAAGAAAGGAAGGATTTTAACACACAGTAGGGTACCCAAATTTATCCTATTTAACCAAACGCAAATCATCAGTTGTTTAAACAAGATGTTACATTAAATGGTTCGCTCTTATTGGGGTTACCTGTTTGTTTTGTTAGAAAGGCATACGATTTAAGGACCCCCTTCACAAATTCAGGAGGAGATGAATTCCAGTTGTTACCTTAATGAAGGGGTACATATAGTTACTATTTTCAGTCTGAAGTTTTTAAACTTTGTACAGTACGCATTAAAAGGGGATATTGATTTACCACCTCTGGTGGGATTTACAAAGCGCCTTGCTCAACCAGGTGGCTCACCTGGTTGAGCAAGGCGCTTTGTAAATCCCACCAGAGGAACCACGAGTTGATACCCAATAGCTTGGTAAATCAATATCCCCTTTTAATGCGTACTGTACAAAGTTTAAAAACTTCAGACTGAAAATAGTAACTATATGTACCCCTTCATTAAGGTAACAACTGGAATTCATCTCCTCCTGAATTTGTGAAGGTGGTCCTTAAATCGTATGCCTTTCTAACAAAACAAACAGGTAACCCCAATAAGAGCGAACCATTTAATGTAACATCTTGTTTAAACAACTGATGATTTGCGTTTGGTTAAATAGGATAAATTTGGGTACCCTACTGTGTGTTAAAATCCTTCCTTTCTTACTTCAACCCTCTTTCAAAAAACAGCCATGAAGAGTGGTTGAATTAAACCATGAGGTGTTAGGTGGACGATAATGAGTGTGTGATTATAAAATGTTTGTATAGTGTTGTGAATTAGACTCTACGGTTCATTTAGCTTAGGCTATCAGTTTGCCTTCTTTGGATTCTACGAAACAGGGAATCTTACTTGGGGAGTGTTTCCAAGTAGTCTGTTACTGCACAGTGTCAAGAATGTCAACCCTGCATGTATCATATCAATATGCTCGATATATGTTTTTTAAAAAAAATGTAATATGAGGAAAAAGAAATGTTGGAATGTGTCTTTGTGTATACATATCAAGAATGCGGAACTAAGACACAGCTTTTTATTTCCAGATTTTATTCCTGTCCCCTGCCCAGCATACTACCCTGGCCCTGACGAAGGTGTGGCCACCTTGGCCTTTCACCGAAACGCGCGTCGGCACGTTTTCCCAGGAATACGGCATTTTGTCCTAACTACACCAGGACCCGTACTAATACTATCTGCCTGGATGAACCCCCCGATTTAGGCAACTTACTGAATATCTACTGTTGTCTACGCCAGGACTATATGAATGGAGGAATGAAAGTTGAATGTTCCAATAATAGTTAGAGAAAACCCTTGTGTGAATGAGTGTGGTAGTTTGTTTGAAGAGTGGTCAGTACTGGGCTTATCTTAATTCAGAAAAGAATCTTTGCTATGTGTTTTGTAAAATATCACTTTGACTATTTAATTTATACATGTCTGTCCTATGAAAATTACAAATAATATATTCAAAAAGAGAAAAATAAAAAATATGTATCTTTACAATATATGTTGTTGAGTCTGTTGGGATTGACCGGGTCTTGTCCTGTGCAGCTTCAGCCTCTGGGCTAACCACCCCCCCTTCTCCTATCACGTTTGGATCCTCTAGCTAGGACCACTAGAAATATCAGGCAGGGTGCCTTCTCTCCTTCTCTATACAGTTGTTCTTCCCCCTTTGGCCTGCCTATATCATCAAAACCCTACGGGGAGCCCCCTTCTTTTGCTTTGCTTTCCAAAGATTGTTTTTGAGACTAAAACATTATTTTCCCTTTAGCTATTATTTTTCAATTGCGGGCCCAGCAGCTTCCCCAGCAATAAAGTTTTGCAAAAACTATCGCAAAAAAAGCAAGCACTGATAAAGCCAAAAGGTTGGTGGGCAACACCTGATCTATTAGCTTTGCCAATGCTTGTTACTATTAATTTCTTTGATATTGCCATCATCATTGCCTGAAGCAGCACAAATGCATGCAGTCTGCCATATCATGCAAAACTCTTTTACAGCATATTTTTAGAAGTTCAAAATGGACATAATGTGCAAAGGTGAGCAACTTTTTTAGCCATATTATTCGCTAACGGGGACCACTTTTATTTTGGAGCCCGGGCCTATATTCTGTCCCAGTCCAACCCTGTTTTTACGGTGTTCTAATGGCCCTCTGGAAGGCCAAGCTATGTCCTGGCTTCCTTAGGGTGACCACAGGTGCATTATGAGCGCACATGCTTTGACTGTGTGACTGTGAACAGTGAGAGTAATAAGGCACCATAAGCCTGTGCTGGGTACTAGTTGTCAAGAGAGAAGTATCGCCGGGCTGTCAAATGTGTGCTAGTTAGGATGTAGTGTTCTGCACTTCGTGCGGTTTGGATTTCATTTCTACAAAGACCCCATCAAACCAAATAAACACTATAAATTCTAGCCAATTCTTTTTGATTCAGGTTGAAGCAAGATTGCCTATTGCAAGCCAGCTTCCAGGTGGCTCCACACCTCACCTCTGATCAATGCACTGTCGTATCACCCTATATTTGACATCTGCAAGGGCTCCCCCTTGGACACCGAGGTGTACATCACATTGTATCCAGGCCATGACACCAGACTATCTAGCACATTTTTACCTAACACTATCCAGTAATGCAGGGTTTCGGATTGTGCCCGAGAGGATAATGTGAAACAGCAGTATTTAAACCTTACCACGTTGATACAGAATGATCTCATTTTGTGGTGGTCCCCAAAATGCTCACAACTGTCTGATGTTCTCTAGCATTCGCAGTGGAGGCAGAAATCATGCACTACGCGTGCTCCTCTTTCCGCTATGATATATCAGTTGGTTTTTCTTTTAGGTATCGGCACACTGGCTGAATAAGTTGCCCCCAAGCTGAATATGCTTACCAATAAAGTATATTTGCGTTGAAGGGACAAGAATTCAAACCCCAACAAAGCCTTCTATCTTTCAAAATTAAATAGCGAAGTAATGAACTTCAAAGCATGGCATGACTGCAAGGTGTGCTATCTACTTAAGGACTGATTACGAGTTTGGTGGTGTGGGAGTGGACACCATGCCGGCGGTCAGCTCCCACACCACCAAACCCATGGTTGTACTGCCTCCCAGATTACTAGTTTCCTCTTGTCTGGTGAGTTGTTTTTGGCAGTCCCACGGTGGTGCCTCTGAATATGTGCACCGCAATGGTAACAGCAAAAACATATCTTGCACAGCATGTACTGTAAAGTCCATGCCATGCAGGAACTGGGCTGCATGTACACAGGGAGGCACATGTTAAATGTAAATCCGTTTTTGTAAAGCGCAAACTACTCACCCTTACGGGTCTCAAGGAGCTGGGGGGTCATTGTGGAAATTAAGTGAGCTATTGCCCAGAGTCACATGGTGCTGAGCTAAGCTGCTCCCGGAGCTAGGGATCGAACCGTGAACCCTGAGGTCCGAAGTCAGCTGCCCTGGCCGCTGCACCACACCTCTCCAACCGCTATTGTGCCCCCCTGCATGCATTCCCATACACAAGGGCAACAGGGGGCCCTGTAGTGCCTCCTTTGTTTCAGGACTGCCAGCCTTTTCATTGAGGAAAGACCTCCATGACACTGCTGGTGGTCCTGAAACTTGTAATATGCATGGCGGTACCGCAGCAGCACCACCAGCATATTATTGGGGCCTTGGCTGCCGCACCACTACCAGGGAACAGGTTACTGGCGGAATCTGCGATGCAATGGTGGTCTTTTAATGGGGTGGTGGGACTGCCAGTGGGGCAGTGGTTGGATCACCCCCACGAGTGTGGTGATCCTCGGACCGCCAGACATGATGAATTAGGCCCTTAGTGTAACAGTGATTAAAGATTGTTGTTTTTGGGGTGTTTATATTTTGAAGTAAATTATATTATCAAGAACAGTGGTCCTTAGAACAACAAATCAATACACGAAAGAATAAATATAAACCAAATGGTAATATATTCTGGGGAAGTGTCCAGCAGGACAGTTTATTTCCCTAATACAAAGGTACTATATCAAATGTAACACTGGGTGTGGTAGAAACGGGGCACCATCCGGTGTCCGACTAACACACTGGAAGAACATACAACATACACAATAACAGGCAATAGCAAGACGTCTGATTAGAGTAAGACATACACCAGACAATCTAAAATATACACATATGCAAGAAAAAATTGTATCTGCATTCGTTGCATTTAGTGTAATATGTCGACGACGTTTCGAACCATACTTAATAGAGGTTCATCCTCAGGACAGAGGGTAATTGCCTTAAAGTTACACATTTGCAAATTTATCACTGGTAGTGGGATATATACCATGTAAAAAGAAGGGGAGACATAAAAAAGATAAAGACATGTCACTAAAACATTGCCACAGCTTCGTACATATATTGCATGACTCATACCATGCCAAGGTGCAGCCGGTAACGAGATGTGGATCATGCAGAATATGGGCAGTGAAGAACAATAACGAGGAACAGGGCTGGTGGCGCTGAGTGTCGAATCAACTGTGGCTAGTGCAAAAGTAAGGCACGGATGGAGTGAAGTGGCGGCGGGCCGGCGTGCTAAACATTCAGTGCACTCAAACTTAGTGCGTCTAAAGTGAGGGTGGGCGTCTGCGAAACTACGCTTACCAATAGTGCCGCACTCTGGTAGGAAAATTCCTTAAGCTAGATAGTGTAGCTTAATTATAGAGTAAATCTGATGGGAGAAAAATGTTAAAACTGTAGTAGCCGAAAATAATTTCCCATTTAGAGTGGTGTTGAGAAAATACGCATACCTTAAATGAGTGCCCTCAGAACTGTGGTCTGTGGAGGGAAGGGCGACATATAAATGGCTATAGCAATTAAGATCGAAGTGACCGTGGTAAACAAAAATGCGGGAAGTCGGATCTTACCCGAAAAGAATAGTCACGATACCAAAGTCTGGGAAAGAAAGGACAAGGGCAGCATAAGTGACAGTGGTGTCATAAACTCGACTCCTACCACGGGTGCACATTGACCGGGGCCGATCTTACCTGGAAAAAGCTGGGAGCAAGGCCACAATGGGGGTTCTTGCTAGCACCGGTAATCAGCGCGGCGTCTCCGTGCAATGCGGGACGCGGCGAAGAGATGAGGAAGGTCACGTGAGAAAACGGACCAATCAGGTTTCGCCCAAACTTGGCGGCCATTTTAGATAGGGGGAATAATCATATGGCATGGTATGGCGAAGACAGTAGTCAAGGGGGGACTAAGCTGTAATAAGCAGGGCGGGTGTCGGCCATCTTGGAGTGGTGCCCAGCCCATTCAGTCGTATATAAAATAATAACTAGGTGAGTGCCCACAGGTGTTAATAAATATGAGTGGAGAGCGTAGGATGGCGTGCCGTGAGTCACAGACATTCAGAACATACCCTAAAGCTAGTGTTCAATAGTAAATGCATTTCCAGCACATTTCAAATATTCTACATTTATATATACATTGAAAAGGTGAAGAAATTATTCAGAACCATATTTTACAATTATATTACAGGCTTGCTGAAGAGTCAGTGGGGAGGAGAAAACAGATAATGTTAGATCAGGGAAGTCCAATCTTCAGTCCGATTCAACCCTGTGTGAAGACTTTTTGTCTTCAGGATCCATCTCAATTCCTCTTTGTTCATGAGTTGTTGCAGGTTGCCCCCGCGGCTCGGGAGTTTTACCAGGCAAATGATGGTCCATTTGAAATCCATTTCTGTATGGGATTGTTCTGTGAAATGCTGTACCAGGGGTGCATTCGCAGTTCGGCATCGTATCCTACTTCGATGCTGGCACATCCTTGTTCGTGCCTTTTGTGTAGTCTGTCCGATATAGATCATGGAGCATGGGCAAAACAAAGCATAGATTGCATTGGAGCTATTACAGTTTGAGAATTCTCTACGTTCGTATTTCAAATCACTGTAAACAAACTCTTTGCCTTCTATAGTACTCTCACACATTGAACAATTACCACATTTTACATGCCCAGTGAGCTTCGGCAAACCCCATAGTGTGTCAATTGTGGTCATCTCTGCAGGTGCAGGTAGTGCTGCCCGCACCAAGTGATCTTTTAAGTTTTTTGCCTTCTTAAAGGCAAACATCGGTTTCTCCAGTTGGAGTTGATCAGCATTCAACACAGCCCAATGTTTTTTAATGCTTTTGGTAAGTGAGTTGGATATCGGGGAGAAGGTTGTTACACATACCATCCGGTTCTGTGTCTTTTTTGGTTTGGATTCCAACAGAACTTCCCTCGGACAAAACCATGCTCTTTTTAATGATGTTTTGATTAGTCTGCGGGGGTAACCTCGGGTGCTAAGTTTAGCGCTGAGTACATGGGCCTCTTTGAAGTAATCTTCTTTTAAGTAACAATTTCTTCTGAGCCTTAGAAATTGTGAGAAGGGTAAGGAATCACGGAGCGCTCTGGGATGATTACTCTGATAGCTTAGTAAGGTATTGCGCTCGGTGGGTTTCCTGTAGAGGCTAGTGATGAGGACGCCTTCTTTCTCCTGTATGTTTAAGTCTAGAAAGGGAATGCTAGCCCTACTCTTGGTAAGAGTGTAGGTGAGGCCACTACAGTTGGAATTGAGCCAGTGTAGAAAAGGAGAAAGTAGATCCTCATTCTCCGTCCAAATCATAAAAATGTCATCTATATACCTTTTCCATAGGGCAATGCCACTATGGAAAGGGTTAGACGGGATCAGAATGCGCTCGCATTCAAGGCTATCCATATACAGCGCTGCCAGGTTCGGCGCGAAGACAGCCCCCATAGATGTACCCTTGATCTGGCCGTAATACTGGCCATCGAACAAAAAATAATTCTTCGTGAGGCAAATTTCCAATAGTTGGAGAATAAACAGTGTAGGAATAAAATGTGGGCTCGGGCGGTTGTTGAGGACTTTTTCAATGACAAGCATTGAGTAATTTTGAGGAATATTTGTGTATAATGACTCCACGTCCAGAGTGCATAGCACATTGGACGTGGGGTCAAATGGATGTTCCTCTATCAGGTTAATCATATGGGTACTGTCACGGATGTAACATTGAGTAGCTGGTATAAAATCCTTGATAAAAAAATCCACAAACAGACCCAAAGGTTCCAGAACTGACCCACAGCCAGAAACTATGGGTCTGCCCGGGGGATGTTCTACACTTTTATGGACCTTCGGGAGTGTATAAATGACAGGAGTACGAGGAGCTCTGGCATTGAGAAAAGAATATTCCTTTTTGCTCAGAAACCCTAACTCGAGGCCTTCTTTAGTGACTAGCCGAATTAGGTTTTGGATCTCAACTATCGGGTTCCTTTGGAGTTTTATATAGTGTGAGGGATTGCTCAGTTGGCGAAGCACCTCTGTTTTGTATGTGTCAAGGTTTTGTAGTACAATTCCCCCGCCTTTATCGGCAGACTTGATGATTAGATCAGACTTTGATTTGAGGTTGAGAAGTGCATGCTTCTCCTCCAAGCTAATGTTATAAGGGATGAAAGTGTGCCGTTTCTCAAGGGTGGAGAGATCCTGCAGGACTAGTTTCTCGAAGGTCAATATCTCCGGAGGCACCATGCTGCCTACTGGCGAGAAAGTTGAGGGTGGGCGGAAAGGAGTGTTGGGCGTAAGGATCGGTTTAGGATGGAGTACGAAGAAAGCATGTAGTCTCAACTTCCTAAAAAATCTTAGTAACTCCGTCTGAACGTCCAAATAGTTGGGACGTATCGTGGGGACAAATGAGAATCCCTTAGTTAATAACGACAATTCAGTGTTGGAGAGGGGGTGTGATGTAAGGTTAAAAATGGGTAATGGCAATGGGTTAGCCAGATCTACTGAATCAGGCATTGTGCTAGCATAAGTGGCTATTTGCTGATCTACCATTGATAATGTTGGCGTCTGGTGTTCCTTTCGCCTGACGGGTAGGGTCCTCGCGGGGCTGGCTTGGGTTTCCCCCTCTTGGGGGGATCGGATTGGCCTCTGGATAAAAAAGGAGCTCTATTATATTTTGAAGTAAAACACTACATTTCTCATACATTTTTTAACAAACAATTACCATCCCAAAGGTAGCAGTGTATAAATGCGGTTTATGATAGAGATTCCTACCTCTTCTATAAATAGGCAGGAACGGGAAAATGCGGACTAACTGAGGCATAAAGATCTGTCAGTTTCTCCATTTCTTTTCATGCCACAAGTCTTAATATTAATCCCACTGCCCTTTACCTGCCACAGTAGTCCAGGCTAGAGTATGAGGAAAAAATGAAAGCACATCCTCATATTTAGCTAATTATAATGCAATTTCACAAAGCATAAAAGAGGTTGTATGTATGCAACTAACAGGGCCGGACTGGCAATGCTGGGCACCGGGCAATCCCCCGGTCGGCTGCCAGGGGCGGGGGCCGGTTTTTTGGCCGGGGGCCGGTTTTAAGTTGGGGCCGATTTTTTTGTGCACTCCGACTCAGGACAGTAGTCACTGACTCACTACTCTGCATCTGCGCAGCGTCTCACTCGCTCTGTGCGGGGGCAATAAAAAGAACAACTATCTATTATCGATTCTCTTAATGTCTCACGATCATCTGTTCCGTATAAATAAGGCATTAGCGCAGCACCATGATTTAATATGGGGCGGGTTGCCGTCGCTCACGCAGTGCGTGGATGTCTCCGTCGCTGCGTCTGCGCTGCGTCTGGTCTCTACAGTTCACCCACCTTATGGTGGGGCGGCTGGTGGTGACATGCGCATTGGGTCTCGCGCGGTAAAAAGTGCGCGTGACCCGCTTTCCAGAAACTAAACATCGTGTCCACAACCAGAGGCCCTCTCTCGGTACCCCATAATTTAGTTATTTCTAACCCCTGCTGCTCTGCCTGTCCCTGCTGCCAACTGTCTGCCGCCCGCCGCCCGCAGGTGAGTCACTGATTGATGTCGTTTGCATTCAATAATTGCTTTCAGCATGACACCGCATTGTGGCCAGGGCCGGGATTAAACAAAAGGTAAAGGCCGCCCCCGCACCACCACCTCCTCCTACATGCACAGGCCTAGGGCATCGGCCTATACCTTTTGTTTAATCATTCCCCGGCCCGGTTCTGCGCAGGCAGGCGGCACAGCGCACTCTAGCGCCCTGGCCCCCAAGTGGCCCCTGAGTGTGGAATGGATTTATTTGTGAAGAGGCCTGCCTGCTGTTGTGTGTAGAGTCGCAGCAGCCAGGGCGTGCGTAAGGTGTTCCTAGCAATGCGCCTGCCTCTCAGGGGAAAGGTTATCCCGCCTTAACCTTCTCTGTTTGCATTTTGAACTCGCAATGCTTTAGTGTAACGTTTTATTCTGAGCTCCAACATTTACGGAAGCCACTCCGATATCCCCGCTTTTCTTAGCAGCAAGTCTATCGCCTTGTAACACAGTCAGTCTGTCTATCAGGTAAAGGGTAATTATCATGAAAGGAGCCAAATACACTATAATTGTTTTTTTTAAACATTAGTTTTTGGTAGTGCTAAGTTTTGAAAGGTAGATTAATAATTAATATATACATTAAAATTGGTAAGTGAATGCAGGGGCCCAATGTTCTTCTTAGAGCCTACTGCCTGCCCTGCTGAATGCCAAGGATGTCGAATAACAGGGCTGCTTAGTCTTGCTTCCACCTCAAGCCACTTTCTTCTACTTCAGGGCAGGTCCTGCCTCTTTATCTCATTCTTGCTGGTTCTGCTTCACTATTCCGTTCTCCCTTTGTCACTTTTCCCTGTGTTTTTCTTTATCCTTCTTTTTCCATGTTCAGTTTTTGTCTCTTGCTCCTGGTCAAAGTATGGTGATGGAAAATAAGTCCCACCTCCCTTCCTGCAAAAAAAAGACTGCAACTGCCACACCACCTGCAACCACTCCCACTAGACTTGTAAGTTCCATAGCTAACACATCTCATTGCTAAACGCTCTTGAAACCAACGTTCTCACCTCCCCAATGACCTGAAAGCAGTAGCCCCCTTCACCATTTTGAACAGGTGCAGCTCCGAGGCTGGGGTGCTGTGCCTGCAGCGAGCGCATCCAAAACCTTTTCAAAGAGGTTGGCACTGGTGTGCTTGTCTAGAAGATAGGTACTTATGCTGTGGATGGGTTGCTCCAAATAACAATAACCTACTGGGTTATGACAACTTCTCAATATGTGGAAAACCAAAGAATCAACACAAATTTCATGTTTGTGGGTGACTGCAGGGGGACTTCCAAGTTATTGAAGTGGAATGTATCACGTGTGGGAGAATGGTGTCAGATTTCGCATATTCATTCACTCATCCTCCAACACATTCCCCTCCAGTGCTTAATATGCCAGTTGATGCCGATGGGGTCTACCGGTACTCTTTTTTAGGCACTTGCACTTATTTTTCCTTATCATATGTTTATTGAGGAAAAGACAGGGAAAAACCTACACAAAGGGGAAGGAAGGGGTAAGAGAAAAACTGCAGCAAAGGAGGAAAGCAAGAGCCTGCCACATTGAGATAAACAGGTACAGAGTGCCGAAGACTAAAGTAAAGAGGTATTCAGGACAACACAAACCTAGTCTTGGGCGCACCGACATTTAATAGCACCACCGTGGGCTTCTGAGTAGAGCTTTAGCACCGGCACTCATTTTGGTTTACAAATTAAGCACTGCAGCCCCCTCAGTGAGTTAAGCACCCATCCCTGGGAGCTCTCTATAACTTACGCCACTCAAGCCTTAATTGTATATGTTCTAAGAGTGATGAAAGCTTGAACCCTAAACTATCCCATGCTATTCCCCTGTCTCCTTCTTCACCCTTCTACACTGCTTACTGCTGTCAGGGCCGGATTTCCCGTACTGGGCATGGGGCCGGATTTCCCGTACTGGGCATGGGGCGTTTCCCCGGAGACTGGAAGGGTGGGGTCCGGTTTTGCAGTAGTGCTGCAATATCGGCCCCCAGGAACAAAAGCAGTAAGCGGGAGTTTCCAGTCTCGCTGTGCCTGGACTTTCTTCCCCAGGGGCTGGTCCAAGAAAATTGCCAGGGCTGCTTTGGGATCCCAGTCCGGCCCTGGCAACTAAGCCACTTTGCAGCACAAACTTAATGCAACTGCAGTTAGTCAAGGCAATGGAGCAAAAAACACAACAAAACAGTCATATTGCTTCTCTTCCCCAGCACTCTGAAACAATGTCCTGGTCACTAGAGACTGCCTCTCCTGACCTTCAGGAACGAACCAGAAAAATGTGCTTACTCCCTTCATCGTCCATGTTCTGCCGAACAGGCTCTGTCCTGTCATTGGTTTGTACCAGTGGCATAGGTAGGCCTTACACCGCCCATGGCAGCCCCTGCGTTTGCCGCCCACGGTGGCCTCACTGAAGATGTCAAGTCAAGTCAAGTCAAGAGATTTATATAGCGCGCTACATACCCATAGGGTCTCAAGGCGCTAGAGGGAGGGTGGGGAATTACTTGTCGAATATCCAAGTTTTAAGTTGCTTTCTGAATGCTAGGTGGTTCTGAGTAAGGCGAAGGTGAGTGGGAAGTGAGTTCCAGGTTTTAGCTGCCAGGTAGGAGAAGGATCTACCTCCCATGGTGGTTTTGTTGATGCGAGGTACAGTGGCAAGGGCTTGGTTGGAGGATCGCAGCTGACGGGAGGGGGTGTAGAAGGACAATCGTGTGTTGAGGCATTCGGGTCCAAGTTCGTAGAGTGCTTTGTGTGCGTGGGTTAGGAGGCGGAATGTAATCCTCTTATTTACGGGGAGCCAGTGGAGGTTTTTCAGGTGATCAGAGATGTGTTCTTTACGCGGGATGTCTAGTATGAGCCTGGCTGAAGCGTTCTGGATGCGTTGGAGTTTTTTCTGGAGTTTTGCGGTGGTACCGGCGTATAGTGTGTTTCCGTAGTCCAGGCGGCTCGTGACCAGTGCGTGGGTGACTGTTTTTCTAGTTTCGCTGGGGATCCAGCTAAATGTTTTTTTGAGCATGCGAAGAATGTTGAAGCAAGATGATGAAACGGCGTTGACTTGTCTGGTCATTGAGAGTGAGGAGTCCAGGATGACGCCAGGTTCCGTGCGTGGTCCGTCGGGATGGGGGCTTTTCCAAGGGCTTCTGGCCACCAAGAGTCATCCCAGGCGGAGGGGGAGGTGCCTAAGATGAGGACTTCTGTTTTGTCTGAGTTCAGTTTCAGACGGCTGTGCTTCATCCACTTGGCTACTTCTTTCATTCCTTCGTGTAGGTTGGTTTTGGCTGTGTTAGGGTCTTTGGTGAGTGATAGGATCAGTTGAGTGTCATCCGCGTAGGAGATGATGTTGAGATTGTGTTGGCGAGCGATGGCCGCAAGGGGGCTCATGTATACGTTGAAGAGGGTGGGGCTGAGTGACGATCCTTGTGGCACGCCGCAGATGACTTCAGAGGCCTTTGACTTAAATGGTGGGAGGCGGACTTTCTGTGTTCTTCCGGTGAGGAACGAGGTGATCCATTCCAGTGCTTTTCCTTGGATTCCTACGTCTCTGAGGCGCTGAAGAAGGGTGCTGTGACAGACTGTGTCGAAGGCAGCGGAAAGGTCGAGGAGGATGAGGGCGACTGTGTCTCCATTGTCCAGTAGAGTTCGAATGTCGTCTGTTGCTGCGATGAGGGCGGTTTCAGTGCTGTGTTTGGCTCGGAAGCCGGACTGTGAGGAGTCGAGGGATTTGTTGGTTTCGAGGAAGGCGGCGAGCTGGTTGTTGACGGCTTTCTCAATGACTTTGGCCGGGAATGGAAGAAGCGAGATGGGGCAGTAGTTTTTGAGTTCGGTGGGGTCAGCTGTGGGTTTTTTCAGAAGGGCGCTGAGTTCTGCGTCTTTCCAGCTTTCCGGGAAGGTGGCGGAGTTGAGGGAGTAGTTGATGACATCTCGGAGGTGTGGTGCTATGATGGAGTCTGCTTTGTTGAAGATGTGGTGAGGGCATGGGTCAGTTGGGGATCCTGAGTGGATGGAGTTCATCAGGCGGATGGTGTCCTCAGTGGAGATTGGGTTCCAGTCGTTAAGGATGTTCAAGGGGGGTGAAGGTCCTGCAGAAGATTGGGTGGGTTGGTCTTCGGGACGGTTGTCGAAGCTGTTGTGGATGTCTGCGATTTTGTTGTGGAAGAAGGAAGCTAGGGAGTCGCAGAGGGCTTGGGAGGGGGTAATGTCGTTGGAGTTGGCTGATGGGTTGGTAAATTCTTTGACGATGTTAAATAATTCCTTGCTGTTGTGGGCGTTGTTATCTAGACGGTCTTTGAGTGCGGTTTTCTTGGCAGATCGGATTAGTTGGTGGTGTATGCGGGTAGCATTTTTGAAGGCGTCCTTGGTGCTGGTGTTAGGATCTTTTTTCCAGGCCTTTTCGAGGAAGCGACAGTGTTTCTTCGATTTCTTAAGATCATCGTTGAACCAGGATGCGTTTTTGCTGCTTAGCTTGATTTGGCGTTTTTTCAACGGTGCGAGGATTTCGGCGCTGTTGGATAACCATTGGGTGAGGTTGATGGCTGCTTGGTCGGGGTTTGAGAAGAGGGCGGGGGGGTTAAGTAGAAGCGAAGAGGAGATCTGGTCGCTGGTGACTTTGTTCCAGTTTCTTCGCAGGGTGGGTTGAGGATGGTTGTGGATTGTGGTCTTATTGTAGGTAAAGTGAACGCAGCTGTGGTCCGTCCAGTGAAGAGCTGTGGTGTGACTGAATGAGATATGTTTGCTGGAGGTGAAGATAGGGTCGAGCGTGTGACCTGCGATGTGGGTGGGCGTAGAGACAAGTTGTTTGAGTCCGAGGTCGGCGAGATTGTCCAGAAGGGTGGTGGTGCAGCTGTCGTTGTTCTTTTCCAGGTGAAAATTGAGGTCTCCCAATAGAATGTAGTCCTCGGAGGGGAGGGCGTGTGGGGTGATAAAGTCAGTGATGTCGTCACTGAATTGTGCACGGGGTCCTGGAGGCCTGTAGAGGAGGGTGCCTCTGAGTGTGGTCTTGGGGTCGGTGTGGATCTGGAAGTGAAGGTGCTAGTTGAGATGCGGATGGAGTTTTTATGAACGATAGCGATGCCTCCTCCTGTATGCTTGATGCGGTCCTTTCGGATGATCTTGTAGCTTTCCGGGATGGCAATGGTGATGTCTGGGGCTGATGAGGCGTTCATCCATGTTTCTGTTAGGAAGGCGACGTCCGGTGAAATGGTGTCTAGTAGATTCCAGAGGTCGATGGCGTGCCTGTGGACCGAGCGGGTGTTGAGTAGGATGCATTTAAGGTGGTTTTTGTCAGATATCTGGTTGGTGTTAGTGGATGAGGAGTTGTTCTTGGTGCCGTCGCACTTGCAGGAGTGGCAAGAGAAGGGTCCATGGGTGTGTCCAGGAGCGGCTTGGACGCAGTTGGGGGAGTGGCCGGGGTTAAGGGCTAGGAGGGTGGTGGCATCGTAAGTGATGCGAGTGGGCTGGGCATTGCGGGAAACGGGGGGTCTGGCGCTGGGCGCGGTCCAGGCGCGGACGGGCGTAGACGGGCTTACCTTTGGCGCACCTTCGGCGCGGCCGCAGCGCGTGGACGCTGCGCGTTGGGGCATCTGACATAAATGGAGAGTGGAGGGGGGCGGAGGAAGGGAGGAGCAGCTGGGGAGGCGGGTGCGGGGCGGAGAGGAGGGGCTTGCTCGAAAGCACAACAAACAAAATGGTAGAAGAGGGAAATACGAGCTGGGCGAGCTTGGGGCCAAAAGTGAAATAATCAAAGGAGATAAGGCACAGGTAAACGAACAGCAATATATACGTAAGAAGCCTAGCAAAGCGAGCGCAGTGCGAAATCAAATATGCAAATGTAGCAGGCAAATGCGGGCGGTTACAATGAGGACAAGCGCTGCGATGCAAGTACAGAATAGCAGTGCTAATGCGAAGCGCTACGATACCAGCTGTCCGTTTTCAAACAGGGAATCACTCAGAGGATGGGGATAGCGCTGAGGGAATCGCCAGAGAGCGAGTGAGCGTCCGCCTCTTACAGCGTAAGGGAGGTCACAGAGCTTCAATCTACTGGGCAGTTGTAATCAATCCTTGGAAGGGAGGAGCAGCTGGGGAGGCGGGTGCGGGGCGGAGAGGAGGGTGGGGTGTTGGTCCTTTTTGCGGCTTCGAGCGCGCAGGTAAGAGCCGGGGGGAGGGGGCAGCCCCCCCCCAAACGTGTGCCACCAGGAGCAATTGGCCCCCCACCCCTCCCCCATAGCTACGTCTTTGCTTCTGTCTATACTGGATTTCTAGCAATCTGATCTAAAAATCAATCTGTGATTTACTCACCTTGGAACCTCAGCAAGTGATCCCTGACCTTAGTAAAGCAGTATTTCGCTGCTACTCTCTGGGACTAGCGTTGCTCTTAATAAAATATACGTAAAATATTAAACAATAAAACATTAACAGATTATGTTTTACACTTTGCAAAACCAAATAAAAACAACATCCTCGTGCATCTCGACGATTTAGTGGGAGAATGCCATGCCAAATAGGGTAGTCACAGATGTGTGACGAGAATCTGAAAAAATTCTGAATTCTCAAACGTTTGTGCCTCAGATACCTGCTTGACTTTTTGAGTCTGAATGTCAATGATCAAAACTCGATTCTGCCTGGGCTGAGCCACGTAGATATACTTGTCTCTGACATTCACAGCCGAAGCCCAGTGGCAGGTTGGGGCGGACTCTGGGTGGTCGCTGGGGCAGATTGGCTCCTGGAAGAGAAAAGAATGCAAAGTTAATGTTTCATCGTGATCCATTATTCCTGGGAGGAAAATCAAGAAGTCCAAAAGAATAAACCATTTTAGTCTTTTCGGGGGGAATACTGCTCATTCTCCTGGACGTCTTTAGGATTACATTTACTTTGTCTATATATTGTGTTACTTTGCCTAAAGAAAACGCAGCTTTTTAAAATGGAATATAACTAGATATAATACTTCCCTTACCAGAGAACGTCTAATAAAGAACAAGCATTGGCATAGCCAATAGGTCTCGCCTTTGGGACCTTATAAGTGATTAGTCATGCAGCACATGATCCTGGGTGCTGTGCCGCCATGGATTGAAGCATTGTCAGGTTTATCTGCACCACTTTTGCATATTGTGCGTTTGCTCATTGGTGATTTTTTGAAATCAGTCTTTTCTGCCGGCCATTAGGGCAAACTGGAGAAACTAATGAAGTAAACATATGACACAGCTGTTTATAAAACGACTCTGGTGTGTAATATCATTTTAGCACAGACAAATTCTGATCCATGCGTAACTTGTGATAGATGGAATGAAACAGATTTGCCAACAGTTATGCTGCTTGTTTAATAAAGAACAGAACACACATTGGAGAGATTATGAGGTCAAATTAAAAAGGTCAGCAACAGAATCCGTGTACCGCCTAGTGGTCCAGTGTCACATGTGTGACACCTTCAGCCTGTCATGGCATTTTAATTATCAACAGTTTGCAGGCCAGGATTAGCATGCCTAAACTGGGAACTGCAAGTCCCAGAATGCAATTTGCAGTTCTGCCAGAAATGGAGGATGGAATCACAATGGAACTACGCAGCTGCACTGTGTAGATATGCAAAAGGACACACATCGCGAGCAGGGGTGTTAATACAGCACAAACCAAAGTAGTGGTGCACATCTTGCCTTGACTGAGCTAGAGAGGATTATGTCTGGGGAGTGTCTGAAACATTACTGAGAAATCATAACAGCGGAGGCACGAAATACATGACTAAATTGAATTAAAACAGTCTTTGCAGCTAAAACATTCCAATCACAGCACCATATGTTACAGGTACCACACGCCCTGCTTTATGAGAACGATAACCTGTTTACAAACAAATCTCTTGTAACCGGTTTCATGTTTGTTCGCTGCGCAGCAATAGTCAGTGTGTACATAGTTATCCTGCCACAGGCACGGCATAATTAAACAACAATAGAACACATGTTGCCAACCTGGGAAAAATAAATATAAAAGTAGGCTCATCCGAACGTATTGTACATTACCCCACTGAGCTATTCACAGGTGTCCAATGAATAGGTCCAAGTTCGGAAATGTATATCATAAAATATCTGCACTTGCATAAAGAAGGGAGAGCTACTCAGATCAGTTGTCTCCGACTCTTTAAGCACCCCCCACCTTTATGCCCACCATCTCACCCGTCCTTCTACCCCATCAATAAGACAAAAAATACGTATTTCAAATCTAAATATTTTATTTAGATTGTGGTCACAACACTATAGACATCTATGGCATAGGAACACGCAAATCGAATTTATTCATTAAAGTCAAAATGTACATTTATTTAAGGATATTATTAATAAATCACTTTACAATCTCGTTCCATTCTGGAAAGACAGCTTGCTGGGCAGATCTTCCGGTGGCCTGCATGTCGCTTTTGACATAAAAGATCTATCATATGCGAGAGTTGCATCCATTAACAAGTTTTTCAGCAATCACTTGCTGCTGGTCAAGCTAGAGTAAAACTAATAGCAATGAACAACAACCACTTCTGATGAAAGAAACCTGATTTTGCAAACGCCCAGGGCTAAAACAGCGGGGAGCTTACTGGGAGGGGGGCAAGGGGGTGACTAATACAACAAGTGGCAATGGGGTGGTAACCTGAGCACTTGTGTGGTGCCAACAATAGTTGAAAAGCTGTAAGGACGCTTTTTCAAAGCAATAACGGTTACATTTTACCACTATAAAAGCTGGGGCGCAAGGCACACGATCACAGCGGGCTTTGAGTGTGATGGACGAAACGCATTCTCCAAATCTGCTGCGGATGTTAGACTTGTTGGAGACAAGCATGCAATTTTATTGAAAAAATATGAAAGCTGGGAGGTAGCGCGGTGCCCCTGAAGCGGACGCTGCATTCATCTCAAAAGTAATAAAATATAAAATAGAAGCATTGACATTGTGCCACTTTTAAAGTAAGAGTGGCATATCCCTCGATGTGAAAAGCGGCCACCATTGTCCTGTGTAGGCGCGCTGCAAATGCAAGAAGCAGCTGCCGTTGTCCCCATTAGTTATTTAATAAACAAAATAGTGCTCACCGACTTAAAATGGAGATCATGTAACAAGCCAAGTAAAAGGGCCAGTTCCCATGGGAGGGTACAAATGAAGACAAGGCGGTACTAGGGAGGGACTAACACGCCTATTTACCAATCAGAATTCAGCATTTAGGAATGTCAATGACACAAGCCAATGACAAATATGACCGAAGAGTGGGCAGGTCTTCCAGTGCACACTCTATTACAGCATGCCTCGCAGAGCGGACAGCGCATGCGCGCTGCCGCTAGGCTCGACTTAAAAAAAGTAAATCATACCACGTGCCTAACCCACTTCAGCATGGATAGGAACTGATGTAATGTAGTTGACATAGAAGGAAAAAAACTTCTTTTATACCAGATTTGCGAAAGTTTGTGAAAATAAAAATACCTCTAAAGGTAACACTTGATTTATTTCACTTTCATACAGCTTCCATCTGGTGCTCTGCACTTTAATCTTGACCTGTCTCTGTATGCCTACCGTTCTCTATGACGCTGAATCGCGTTATGCTGGTAACATGTTTACCCGTCCCCATAAAGTATACAATTCAGCGGGTAATATAGGCTGGAATTTTATTTGAATATTTAATTCTGATTTGTTTGGTTAATGTTTTGACTTAAAATGTGAAATTGTAGTTTATTTTACCCCCACATAAAAGCGGAAAGGCTGTACTGTATGGCGAATAATATTATTTTACGAACGTCTACAGCAGTTTTACTATTATAAAAACATGTCACCCTCGCAAACAACAGAGAGGAAGTATTCCCAATTATCATGCACCCCCTCGACATACCATTTCATTTCATCAGTGAATGTTGATCCCAAAACCAAGGTCTGCCCGCAAACGTTGACATACGCATTTGCCACGAGGAGCTGCCACATTGCACATTTAATGATTCCAAGAAATGTTGTGATTTAATCTTAGTGTTTCTTTTCTTAGTGATGGAAAACAGAAGTTTTTCTTTCTATTTGACCTCTCTTGTAGTGTCGAGATCATTTCTATGCCTGTTTATTGTTCAATGTTATGCCTTTAAAGTCTTTGCAGGCTGTAAGGAGAGTGTTCCATTCTAGAAGAGCCTGTTTAGGAGGCCAGAAATAAATGAGTGGACACACAGGATGGTCAGGACTTGTTTTCTGACCATTAGCAGTTCAGATAAATAAAGACATAACATAGAGCAGGTGACATAGAAAGTGTCGGAGCAGGTGTTACATCTCTCTACCACAGTGCCAGAAGATATTAGTCACTCACTCTCCAAAAAGGTACATAATACCCTGCCTCTGTCCATGAAGCTGAGGCATAAAAATAACTCATGTTTCATGGTGACAGATTCATTTTCTATACATTGCAGCAAGGGCAGTTGTATTGCCTCTGGTAATCTATGGCGCACTTCCAGCACTTGTTTCACATTCCCCTTTGTTAGACTTGTGTCCTCTTCTGAACCCCTGCTCTGCAGTTTCATTGGTATTATAAATGAAGTACAGGTGCTGCAGTTAGTGCAAACCATCCTCATTTACCAATAAACACCGCAGGCGCAGTCGTGAACTAGTCCCTGAGAAGGCCTCGCCCACTCAAAGACATTGCCGCCGGTCGCTTACCACGTCACGTTCATAGCACTTAGCTTGCTATAGACGGTGGGTGGGCACTGGCGTAATGAAAAGTGAGGGGGCCTCCCTGCACGGTACTTAGGGGGGCCCCCTCCGGGCTCAATCAGGAGCTCTCCCGGCCAGAGTTCAGTGCCGAGGGAGCCCCTTGGAAGTAGCCCCCCCGCACCGCGTGGGCTGCGGGGGGCCTGTGTTACTCCCCTGTGGGTGGGGCTCAGCTTTTGGTACGGTAAATCTTTCCAAGGTTAGTGCTCCTAGAATCACCCGCGCTCATTGGCTGGAGTTCTTCGGATTAGCTGTCTTTAGGCTTTTTACAAAACAGCTTGTTTTTTGTTTTTATTCCGGATATGTGTCTCTATTTCATTACCTAAAATATAATCGTGATTTGCAAGACCTACATAAACAGCACAATTGTCGTAGTCGTTGTCAACATTTTGAAAAGTGCAATATTTTCCATTGCCAGCAGTCATATGAGATTAATTGGTCTGAAAGTAACAGGTCTCCCTTGTATCTTTTCCTAAATATTTGTTATGAGCAATGTAAGATTGTATGATCCAAGCACAAGTCCGCCTCACGTGGCTCCACCGCTTTCTTGAAGCTTGACAACACAGCTGTGTTTAAGTAATAAAAATATAACTGTATAACTGTGACCAGGGGGGGAGTGTTGGTTATTGTAGAAACATTAATGTCTTCTACAGTGGAAAATTGGCCTCTTTAATTTAGCAAATCACTGCAACATTACTAGTGGAAAACACAGTTTTGCTTATGTTCACGTGGTTGGGAAACATTGGAAAATTCTTCCTGCACAGTAAATGTTAGAGTTTTCTGATTTTACATGAATATGGGCCTGATTAGTTTGGCGGTCCGACGTAAGTCAGAACTCCATCCTGGTGGTAAACGGGACCTCCCGACAAGCTGTCGGCGGTCCTGCCCCCTAATCACAATGTGACAGCCTTCAAGGTGGTCCCAAAGTGTATATTTTTGCGACGGGTGCTGCAAGCTGAAGCACACGCCACAGTATAAAATATGCACCCCTTGCATATCCCTGCACTATGTAGCAGGCACCATGCAGTGCCTGCCATTTGGTGCAGGGATATGTTGCTGGGCATTAGAGGTGCCTTCCAGCGGCCATGTCGGGGGGTCAGAGAGGAAGGGGGGCCCTAGACAGGCCCCAAATTTCCCTTTCCACTTACCTTACCTGCCATGAAACAGCCGTCAGGAAGGAACATTGTAATCCCTATGGTGGTGCCTGGCAGGCACCGCCACTGTTGTAGGGATACAAGTCCCTCCAACGGACCGACAGGCTCCTTGAGCCCTTTGGATCGTGGCAGTTGGTCTCTCCGACTGCCAAAAATCCACCCACCATCCTAAGATGGCGGGCGGTAATCAGTATTACAATGGCGGTGGGACCACCACCGACGAGCTGTCGTTGGCGGTCCCACCATCATCGTACTCAGGCCCTAAGTTAGGCATTATTAAAAATTAATGTCCCTCCTACCCATCCTGGGATAGCTTGCAGCAAGAAATGGCGAATGAGTAGACTACATCCTTTCACAAAAATCGAAACAGGGAGGTGAGCTTCTGTGAAAGAGCTGGAAGGCAGCGCAGCTGTGCTGGGCCAGGCAAGTAGGTGACAAGCAAGTAGGCCTTTTGGCTTGACAGGAAAACTTTGTATTCAGAGTCGGTGGGCTGGACTAGTCAATAAACCTTTTTTAGGAGGACAGTGTGCTGAGTGAAGGGGATGAGGTGCATTGCTACTGAATGCTGGCAGTCCCCTTGTTGCCTTAAGCAGCTGATGCAGCAGTGGGAACCGTTCTCTCCTGCCAAAATGGGCTGAGGATCCTGCCATTCATGCTTTTAACTACCAGAAGCTACCTACTCACTTTGAACCGCTACCTGTAGATTATAAAAATACAGCAGAGTTACGAGCTGTCCGTCTTTGCAGATTTACACACCCCTACTCATTTTTGGCCTGTGACCAAGGAAAAGGCATGGGTATTAATAACTATGGTGGGTAGAGAGGACTGTTGTACCCTCTTTTTGGTTGAGGGGGACCTTCGTATCTGTTTCATTGATTTGTTGGAATGCTAACCTGGCAAAGCACAAAATATTAGACCAATAAAATACCCCTGCTTTTTTTCATTTTAAAATCACCTTGATTTGTTTTTTTTTTACAACACTTTTCAGTACATTGTGCACAGCACCACAAGCAGCGCATTTGTCGCCAGTGAGGAACAATACAACTTTAAGCTATAAGGCAAGTGTAGGAAATTGGGTTACTGGTTGAGGTGCTTGAAAGCATTCTCAAGCAGCAACCAGAATCTTCGTCAGGATGATGTCACAAGTAACACCAAATTGATCTGTGCTTAAGCCTCTGGTAACTTGTTACAAAGCAGTCAAGCTTAACTTAGATGCAATATGTAAAGTATTTATGCAGCACTTCTATCAGAAATAAAGTGAAAACATAACACAATAGAAATCCTGCACCAAGTTAGAAAAATAGAGTACAATGTACTGAATAAAACACGACAAAAAGGACCAAAATCCATGTAGTAAAATCAGGGACATACAACTTGAAAGATTAAAGTGAAAATAGCACCACAAAGCGCAAACTGTGGTTATTTGGTTGCACCAGGTCATGACAAAGTCACAAGTTCAGACCAACAGCAATGGAGTGCGGGCCAGCTACAGGGAGCCTCTTAGCTCCGCTTTACACAGTACCTTAATCCTGGATGCAAAGGGATGCAGAGTGCCGTGTCGAGGATGCGTCATGCAGCAAAGGCGATGTGAGTTCTGGGCGTGGAGATGGGTGTTCTGTGGAGCTGCGCAGTGCAAGGCAATGTCCTTGTGTGGAGAACATCATGCAGCGGCGGTTCTGATGGCTGCATTGTGTGAGGCGATGTCTTTGCATGGAGATGAGTCAGCTCTGATGGGCTGCGATGGGTGATGTGAAGACCTTGTGTCAGGGAAATCTATGGAGCAGAGGCAGTACATCAGTTCTGAGGGCAATGCGTAGCGCATCAAAGGCGATGTGACGGTTCTGCAGGGGATGCACCACGGAGGAGATGTGTCGGTTCTGCTCGATTCACAAGGGTCCAGGTCTGGGGTGGCACCACTTGGGAGGGCAGGACTCACAGATGGTAGAGTCTAGCTGCTGCGTTTAAGGTTGTTGGAAGCCTATTATGTCCCTAAGGCTTCTGATCAGTAACCCAGCCGACTAATCCTTAGGGACCTGAGTTAGGGATGCAGGTCCAGTCCTTTTTGCCCAGGCAAGAGGGCAGCAGAGCAGGGCAGGAGTCTTTGAGAGCTGGCTAACTGTCCTTTCAACAGCATAGCAGTTATTTTTCCTGGCAGAGTCCCCAGAACCAGAAGTGTTCTGAAGAGTTGGGGTCTGAGGCCCAACATTTTTACCTGGTGCCCACTTTGAAGTGGAGGAGGCATGGGCGTCCGCAGAAATGTTTCCAGGGGGGGCAAATTTTTACTTCAGCACTCGCCTTCCAGGGGGGGGGCAACATTTTAACTTCATCACTCGCCTTCAAGGCACGTTTAATGCAGACGGCTCATTGTCATTCTTTATGTGATGATCAGCAGCTGAGAGAATGACAATGGGCCTGCCCTCAGTCTGCTCGAGGTCGGGGAGGGGCTGCTGCAGCCTCTAGAGTTCAAAGAGAAGTGCGAGAGGCCCCAAGTGAGAGAACATTTAAACTCCTGGGGCTTCTTGCAGGGGACCAGCCTGCTGTAATCTTGAACATTACGGACCAAAAGGAATGGGACCGGCGATCCAGGGGGGGCAAGCACACCCCCTTGCCCTCCCCTGCGGACGCCCATGGGAGGAGGCTTCTAGAGGTTTCCAACCCCGAGGTGTCAGGGATCCCCTGCTTCCCTATCTCTGACCCAGCTTGTCTGGGGTCACAATAGACCAGTATCAAACCCTTTGTGCGAATGGTCAGGCAGAGCCTTAGTGATGTGCAAGTATGGTAGGGGATAGCTACTCCCTCTAGATAACTCAGAGTTGCCCTCCTTGCCAAAAACCATCTTCCCTTTGTCATACTGTCTGGGATAAATACACAAAGACCAATAACTAGCTACACCTAGTCATGCAACCCAGGATCAGATTGCAGGAATCAAATGGTTAGGGCAAAGAAAATCCCAATATTTTAAAAGTTCTCAAAAATCAGGCCAAACCCAATACACCCTTGTGGACTTATGTACTGAAAATTATCAGGTAGGTGTGCCAACAAGGGATTTTACTTCATAAACAATAATTAATACATTTATAAATGCTTCAGATGCTCTACTGTAGCATCATAAATTAATTTTCAAAGACATATTTTAGTGAAAACTGTTGCATCGATGCGACAAAACAGCGATGCAACAGTTTTCACTGCGCTCTCTTGCGACACAGTGGCTGCGCCGTATTTAATGTATGACACTCATGTCGCAAGGAAAGACATATGTCAGGAATCCTGACGTATCTGTTGGCGCAAAAGTCACTCTTTGCTGCAGTTGTGTCACAAGTATGCAATCCTTAATGCACTGCGTCATCCTTATTCCTGCCATAAGGTTTTGACGCAATGGTGTCCTAGAAGTGGTGCACTGAAATCTTATTATTTTAATGCACCACTTTTACTAGGCTTTTATGCGGGGGAACACCCACCCTGCATACATTATACCTGCCATAGGTATAATGTGGTGCAGGGCTTTACAAAGTGACGCATCAGCCTAGTTGTGTCACTTTGTAAATAGGACGCAATTTGGCACAGTTTTTACACAAACCAGTGGGTCACAAAAAGTGACATAACGGGGCGTAAAATTGCAGCAAGGGCTCATAAAGAAGCCCCCGAGTTTTGGCCACAGTGCGTGCTGTAGTGCTACTATTATGGTTATGCATAGGAGGGCAACAGGTATATTTTGTGTTCAGGTCGGGCTGCTCCTATGCAGGCCCTGGTGTTTTTTTATGCATATGAAATCTTACCTAAGGGTCCTTTGTTGGGTTTTGTGTAGTTAAAATAATTTCGTTTGCTTACTGTGACCCCTTTTCACATGATTTTGACTTGAGGAACACTATTTCGAGCAGAAAATGACTTATGGGTGTTGGGAAACAGGTGTGTGCCTCATGATGCGAATTCTCAAAGCAGTGCTGTGCAGGACTGCTTTCGGGCTCTTGTGCCTCCACCATCGCACTCATCTTCTAAGCACATGCTAGCACTTCGAAGGCTCCTCTGCACACTTCGTGTTCACATGGATTGCTGTTCAAGGGGCAGCTTGCCTCAGAGACCCAAAGCATCCCAGTCCGGTCCTTGGGGCAAGTGATTGATGGAAGCGAAGACATTCTGAGGCATGCTCGGATAACGAACATTAACAAGAGATACAGTGTCAGGTTTACATCAAGATGCTGAACAAGCTTGGCGACAGTGGGAGACTTGTCGGGTTTGGCTGCGCGAAGATGGAACAGAAAGCCTCATTGTATGTTAACGACTGGAAAGGCCTTGAAAGGATCTTAGCTTTTCGCTTTTTATATCACTTGGAGACAGCTACTCGATTGGAGGTGATACAAAGTGCCTCTGTGAGACTGTGAGGTTAAGGCATGGTGTCGTTTTCTGGTGATAAATGGAGTTAGAGAGCAATGTCAAGATGGGAACACGAGAAAAGTCTGGATGATAAACTATGGACTCCAGAAAAAGCAGAAGAAAAAGAAAAGCGGGGTAGCCACGGGAGAACTCGCCTGGTAGAGTTAGATTCTTCTTTTAAGCGATCAAATTAGCTCCTTTGACAGAGATGCACATGTGGTGTGATTTGTCAGCGTTAATATTTGGAAAGTATGCGCTTGAAACAAAAGCCTGCACGCTGGGAGTACAGCACGAGGAAGTGTGGAGGGTACATTAATAAAGGTGTCCCGAGGCTTGGAGTGTGGCACAGTTCAGTGCAAGTGCTGAACGGAGTCAGTGTTTTAGATCGCTTGCACTATGAGATACAATAACTGGCGACGTGTCTCTTGTGACGCTGTAATGAGTTGATCAAAGCGAAAGGCCCCTGGACACATTTGCACATCTTGGAGTTGGAGCACTGTATGCACATTTTTGCATTTCGCTCCCCCTTCCTGGTGGATGCAGAGTCCTAGTCACCGGAACTTGAATTGAGTTTGTTTGAAAAGCCTGTTAAATTAGTTTGATGACCACTAAAGTTTCTGATGGGTATGAAGGCGAGTGCTGTGCTTTTAGTGTGTGTGACAAGGAATGCACAATGTTTTCAAATTTCTGGCAAATGCTGGAATACATTATAGATTAGAGTTCAATGCTGAGCAAATATATTAACTGCTCATTTATGGTTCCATTAATGAGAGAGTTTTTATATTTTATTTGAAGAAGGATGCTTGAAACAATGGGCACTAATTGCATTCACCTACACTAGCTGGCGTGTTCTTCTTGCTGCCATGCAGAAATGGCATCTGAGAACAGTAATCTAGTCACAAATAAGACTCCTGCTTTAGTGGGGACCAAGATGTGATCAGGGCACAAGTCCTAGAAATAGAAATGACGTGACTAACCAAGTTAGGTAGTATGCAAGTGACAACATGGGGCAATACATTGCACATGACATCACAGGATGCGACATCACGACCCATGACCTCACAGGAAGTGTCATCTGATCTTAAGAACCTCACACGTATGGCTAGCAGGTCTATGATGAGTTCATTTGTGAATATTGCAAGATTTAACAAATGGAAGCTGAACAGCCCTTAAGTTTCCTGTTTGAAGGAATTAACAGTCCAAATGTGGATGAAGTTTCATGTCTGACTAACTACAGTAGACTAACCACTATGTGCCATAAGCTGGGCAAGCTAAGCTAGGCACCAAGAACAAAAAAACGTTAATTCATTGCATTAAAATTGCTAGCAACTGCAATTTCAATAACTATAACATTGGTTAACCTACTTCACATACCACTAATATATACACTGACAATTTTTAGCACACTTTGACCATCATTGCAAATGTAACTTGCATACTGTATTTGGTATTCTGAGCATAGCAAACAATATTCCCTATGAAAGATACAGTCCTAACCCGATATAATACACATATATTAATTCAACCATTATGGACCATGCTTTATGGCCCCAGGATGTTTAACTATTAAAAATGAGCCATTACTGAGACATTTTACATTACTGAATCCCTAACATGTAAGTAACAAAATCACTTAAAAAATCCCATGCATCTTGAATTTTTTACTTTGATTGGTAGTAGGATCTACTTTCCTATACTGAGCATCATCCGCAATGGATTCTTATGTAACAATCCAATAAATTGATTTACACACTTGCTTGATTTATTGTCAATTTATATTGTGTGTGTGATGCAAAGCATTCAGGCACCATAAAATTGGATAAGTAGTGCTAGTAAAGATATAAAAATATAGTGGCATTTCGGTTGTTAACTGTATAAATACTTGTACAGACCAACACAGCTGGCATTCTTACAGTGCATGCATATCTCTTATACACAGGGATTGAACAAAGTGAAAAGCTTGTCTCCAAATCTTAGTTTCTCTTAAGTGCTTGTGTGGTCGTGAAATGATAACAAGCTATGTGCCTTTGTTTCCCCTCCTTTGGATTGGCATTTAGGTGTGATGCTCCAAATAGCTGCCAGCCAGGGTCAAAGTGGAACAAAAGGAGGCCTGATGGTCCTTTCACTTTGGCCTTTGTTTTTAGCCCAGACCGCTTACCAGCTGGAATCTAAAATGAAAGGTATCCTCTACCTGCATGTTGCGGCTTGGGTTCGAAAGCAGATAATGTGCGAGCACTGCTGAATCTGTTCAGGTGTAGGAAAATGACACCAGGCCAAGTTCAGCATAAATCATTGGGGTCCAACTTTTTGGCAGACAAGACAGCGTTCACCCTGTGAAAATAGTGGGTGGATTCTGTCTATCCACATGTACCCCGACTTGCGCCCTGGATGTGATCCTTTAGAAGACTGTTGTTTTGGCATAGGTCAATGCATTGGTCAATTGCACATGTTGCTGATAGATGTTTTTGCAAATCTTGGTGAGTACATGCAAAAGGATTATTCATCCTAGCAACATGAGCTTAACATATGTCCGTGCAGCTCCTGCGTTGCTAGGGGCCACCAACCTTTCAGAAGGCACACAACCCTTCAGAAGGACCACATTACCCACAAGGTCAACAAATATTTGGAGATATGGTATACTCAAGGACCAACTCATCACATTCTGTGTGTGTGGAGGGGCACTGCCAAGCATATACAATTGAAGAAAGAGTATAAATGGAGGTGCCCTCCGCCAACACAGAATATACTAGTGATGGCCCAGAACACAAGAATTAGCTGTTGGGTGCCATCAACGGGTCTGCAATTCAGGTACCATGGCAAAAATAGCTATGTGCATGAGTGTGCAGGACAGCTACTGTTATCATGCTCATTGTGCCACAAGCCCATGTACAGCGTATACAAAATGTAATCTGACATAGTTCTGGTGGATGAAGCAAAGCAAGATGACAGGCATCATGGTGCTGATTTCTTCCTGATCACCGTAGTCCTCTTTAGTGTTACTGCATAAAAGAACATATCAATGTGCAGTGAATCAATTCAGAACTCAGAATTTTGTTTTTATATTGACAAACTCAAGTCCTCAAAAGTCATGTTAACTAATTTAATGCATTGCTCTGAAACCAGATCTGCAGCTTCAAGAACTAGTTGCTGGACATAGATGCTTTTAGCTGTGAGACTACAGAGGATCATGGTCAGTGGCTTAATTAAACTTGAGGGGGTCCCCTTGCAAGTTTCATGGAGGGGGCCACTCATGCTCCGGACCCATTCATGTCTGCAACCATGCACAGTGCTGGAGGGGGCCCCCTGTAGCTCAGGGGCACCCCACAACACGGGGGCTATTGTTACGCCACTGATCATGGTCATATTCGCAAATGAGAGAGGCTTTGTAGAAATTTGAGAACATGAATTCATGTATAATATAAACAAATGTGTCCAGCCTCTGGTTGACTGCTGTAGTATTTATTTCCACATAGGACAGAAGGCAGCGAAACATTACATGCTGGATGGTGAAGGCATCATCGATTAAGTACTGTTGATTAGGTACTGTTGTTATGTTCTTCCTTCTACTTCAGTCTATCCCTTGCGCCGGGAAACCCACTGCGGGTAGCTGTTGCGCATTATAAATTCAAATAAATAAATAAATAAATAAATAAGTACACATCTCAAACCCATGGGTTTCTCTGGTTGTCCTTTCATGCAAGTCAAAGCAGCCAGGCGAGATTATGAAACTTTTTAGGAAAGAAATGCCAACCATATCAATGAAGCGGGAGAGTCACCCAAATCAACAAAGGGCAGTATCATTGAATACCTCTGTAGGGTCGGATTCATTAAAAAATGCAATCTCTAACTGTAATTCTACTGTGACGCTATACCACACCTGCTTTCACACACATGGGTCTCAGTCACAAAGGTCTTGGTTTTGGAGTCTCTTCAGAAGAAGACATGTTTCAAATATTATCACAGCAGTATTATCTGGTTTGCCTGATGTGATTAGTTTAGATGACACACACTGGCGGTTGGAGTATTTGACAATACAACAATTAATGAGAGTTGTTTTCCATACATATCTGGCGAGTGGGATTACTTTAAATGTGAATACCTAAAACCTAAAGTAAAAACTGTTAGACAACATCTTCAATACAAGAGAATAAAAGAGGATAACATGGACAATAAGAGGTAAGGTATATGAAGCAGGTAGCTTGTTGGCCATGTCCCCTCTTTATCACAGTTTCTTAGGTGTGATGTCCATATTCATTGGATTCATCGCCAGTCTGGCAAGACCAACTCAATCTATGTGAGTTTTATGGTTTCATTCCATCTTCACAGCTAAAAGCATCGACACGTCAAGGATCCACTAATGAATAATGCATTTGAAAATATCGTGTTGTCACAGAGCTAACAGTGTGATAAAAGTTGACCCATTGCATCCAACACTTTCCTCAACCAATCAATTCTAGTCGGAAACGTGGCATCAGACAACTGTCATTGTGTGGAGTCCCATTATTTCTGCCTCTACTTTTATGCATTCCAATTCACTATTTTAATGGATCACAAGTCTCAAATACCTATCTTTGTTGAGTTCGGCCCTCGATTTACTGCTGCATGCATTGGGAAATGAATCTTTGAGCTACAGACTTGCATTTGTGCATGCTGTGCCAGTAAAGGAAGGAGAAGCTAGCATCATTGTGTCCTTCTAGCCACCATCAGATGCCCCCGATATTGTGGGAGAGGCTGGTATCATTGAGCCACACCTGGTCCCATTTCATTGTGTGTTCTAGTTGGAACCAGAGATTACTGCATCACCTGGAACTAAATGCTGTCTTGATTAACTCTGGAAGGGCAGTACTTCTGAGGTTGCAAGGATATGCCTTCAATACATGAAGTAGACAAATGCATCTTTGATAATATCCATGCATTGCTCATGTAAAATCAATGTTTTTTTTCTCAAAATAGAGAAAGTCTATAGCAGCGAAACATAATATATATATATATATATATATATATATATATATATATATATATGTATATATATATATATATATATATATATATATATATATATATATAAATATATATATATATATATTTGTGGTGGACAAAGCCAATCCCAACATTGATCCTTGATTAAATGTACTTGGTTGTGTATTCCCAGATTAGGAGCTGTGAGCTGTCCCTTGATGTGTTTAAACCATGCCACTTTTCGGCATCTGTGTCATACACCAGTTCCTTGAAGGAGTAACGATAAATTACTCAGATAGATCAGTATTGACACATAGCCCGAAATATTAATCCTCTTAGGGAAGCAAAGGCATTACTGACTTTAAGTCAAATTCAAGTATGAACATACAAGATGGGCGTAAAAAAGTTAGGATATGGTTTATGCAAGTTAAGCTGTTATTTAAAGTTTAAAAAAAGTAAAGATTGTTCATGAAATGTTCTACATTTTTCACCAGTGTGCCAATGTATTCAACATTTTTTAACATTAAAGTAGTTAACAAATTCCCAATTTAAATAACAATTCTAACATTACTTCAGTGGGAGGATTATCAGTGGAAACAGAAATATGGTCAACAAAGCATGATATTCCTCTGCTTTAAGTGCTCAATTAGGTGCCACGAAGGCCTGTAATGCCTGCAGTATGATAATCATGAGTTTCACCAACTCTAACACACTCAATCCAGGCATGTGCTGACACTGAAATAACCAATGGGATTCAGAAATCTTAGAATCGAACTGGAGATTGGTAGGCTTCCACTCAGTGAATCTGACCACCTTTATTGATATTAAATGATTGACTCATGTATTGCTCGTCATTAGTGAAATGAATGATGGTCCTTCCATGAAGGAGCTTGGGGTCCTTTACACAATGTAATATTATTCAGTGTGCTAGAAGAGGTTAGTATCTCCCTTCTATAGTAGCAAACGCTTTGATTCTCTAGTCTCGTACTACTTTCGTGCCACCGTTGCGCCACTCTTGTGACGCAGCGGCGGTGTAAACAATGCGCCACGTTGTGACACATTTACAACATGACACATCCTGAGAGATGCATCACGCTGTAAAGCCCTGTGCCACATTATACCTATGTCAAGTATAATGTATACAGGGTGGGCGTGCAGACGCTAGAAAGCCTTGTAAAAGTGACGCAGTGAAATCTACATTTCTACGACACCACTGCGTCAAAACCTTACGCCTGCTTGAAGCAGGCATAAGGAGTGATGCAGCGCAATAGGTATAGGCCTTCCTGAGCATTGCTGGAGTTGCACTGTGCTTGCAACACGACTCCAGCAATGTGTGACCTTTGCGCCATCAGATGCATGACTAATCTGTCAATCCTTGCACCCTGGTGGCCCGAATTTGTAAATGCAATGCATCCATGGTTGCGCAAGGATTTTTTGCATGACGGAAATAAATTGATGCATCTCTGCATTGATGCAGCGATGCATCAGTTTCTTGTAAATCTGCCCCACAGGGTTTATCACTTAACTGCAACTTTCCAAGAGGTAATTCCCTCAATAGGATAATTAACCATACAACCTACTGCCATGCCAACACAATGCAGAGATGAACACAAGTATGGTAGTTGAGATAAAATAGGCAATTATATTGCTTTAAAATAAAGGACATTTGAAAATCATTACCTTCCCAAATCTAGGCTGGGTTTTTACAAAAAAAAGTACCATTAACCTGGCTTTAAATTGCATTTGTTAATAATGACAGCATGTCAGTCCATAAACTGAACCAACTAGAGATAAAGGAGAAATGGAGCAGTACTAGCTTGAACATTTTTAACAGGGTTGCTTTTGGTTCCCAGTCTGGCACTGCTCTTTTTCTGCAATAGCCTTATAGCACCTGGTTCCAGGGGTTGAAATATCAGTGCTAGGGGCACCGTAATGCTTGTCCATGGAAAAACAATGCAGGAGGTGGATGCCTGCTATTTTTTATTGATTTCAGAAAAAAAAATCTTATTTCTATAACCTGTGTATTTTGGTTGCCAGAAGTTCTTGCTTAAACCGATACTATTTTGGTTGAGAGGGATCTTCATGGTACTTTTGTCATGCAAGTCATGTGTTTTTTTCCCAAACATTCTGGACGTTCCTCATTCATTTATTATGGTAGTAGATTTTTATTTGAATCTGGATAATAAATTGGACAGATCATCTAAAAGCAGAGCAATAGGTACACCCAAAGCACAGACATATTTAGAGAATATGATGAAGCAGCTTGCACTTTGTGACCTATGGAGGGAAAGAGTAGGAGTACAACAGGGTGCCTCTTTCTAAAATAAGGAATATGGACACATGTCAAGGACAAACTATTTTCTTATTGACCTGGACTCTTAAAAACATGACATCCAGGATATCACCTACCTGGATGGCTGTCCATCTATCAGATCATTCGGCAGTAGTGCTGAGAATTAAATCAACTTCCAAAATACTGGAAAAGGAAATTGACCCTTGACCTTACCATATCAATGGACAGGGAGGTGATTAGTTGCCTAAATACTGAGAGAGAAGAATGTTATAAGGTGAATAAGGGTTCAGCTCCTCTAACTGTGGTTTGGAATGCTTTTAAAGCCTTTATCATGGGGAAGCCAACTCGTTTTTTAGTTTTAGAAACAAGAATCATAGGATTGAGGTGAGCTGTCTGAAGTTTTAAATGTGCAAATTAAGAGTAAAAGTTTCTCAGAAAATCAGCTATTGAGAGAAGGCTTCTAATAGAAAAAAGTTGAGCTCAATGAGGGAGCAGCTAGAAGCAGTGGTTCAAGCTAGGATTGAGAAGAGATGCAAAGTTAGTAAGCTTGCTCATTTTGATAATGGAGAGAATGCACAGAGCTACTAACTTGGTAGATCAATATGGATCAAACAAGATATGCAATAAAGGAAATTGAGTGTGGGCAGACGGGAGTGAATCAGAAGAGCATCTCTGATGTAGAGAATGCCTTCAAGATGGTCTTTGAAGGGCTGTACCCCGAAGAGGAGGTAGTTGTGAAGGTAAAACACTGGCTGGGCAAAGATGGGTTGAATACTCTTGCACCTATTGGTCAGGCTCTCTTGAATCAAACTATCAGTCAAGAAAAGGTCAGAGTGACAATAAGCTTGAATACATTAAAGGTAGCAAAGTGGCAGGCCCGGAAGGTATACCAGTGGAGCTGTATATAACTCTTGGGGATTCTATAATTCAGTTTATGACAACCATGCTTGGGAAGATTCTGGAGAAGGGTACGCAGCTGACAGAGTCATAGAATGAAGCAACAGTCACGTTAACTTTGAAACCAGGGAGAAAACCCATGTGCTGTGAGTCTTCGCTTCTCAATAGCGATTATAAAAAATGTGCAAAGGTGTTGGCAAATAGGTTGAGTAAAGTAGTTGGGGGCCTATTACATAGTGACCAGACAGGTTTCATAAGAGGCATCTATCTTCATGAATTAATGTACATCCTTATTGGCTCTATAGATTTCACAACAACCAATAATAATTCCTTAGCTGTCCTAGCTTCAGATGTAACAAAAGCATTTGATAAGGTAAACTAGACCTACTTAGCTACTATCCTAAAACAACATACATTGGGTGAACATTTGAGTAGGGCTACTTGTTTAATTTATCAGTACCCCTCGGTGTGAATTCTTGTAAATGGGAATCTGACTTCAGCTTTTAAAATACCTAGAGGAACAAGACAAGGTTGTCCCCTGTCACTGTTATTTAACCGTTATATTGAGCCCTTAGCAACTACACTTAGAAATGAGACTACAATCTCCCATATTTTGTTGCAATAGATGGGAGAAGAAAATGTCCCTATATGGGAATGATCTCATGGTCTTTACATCATATCTAGCTACTGCCTTCCCAGCTTTATTGCAGATATCTTCAAATTTCTGAAAGGTTTCGTGCTACGCTGTGAATGGAGAAAAAAACAAAATTATGGCCTGGAACCGGACTAGGGATAACCCCTTGATCAAGAGTGGAATGAGATACCTGGGTTTAAAGATTATGCAGGATATCAACGAATTTCCAGAAGCAAACCTTGGGAACGCATTAGTGGAAGTGAAATCTCTGATGAAAGGGTGGCAACATCTACCTTTGACTATCTTTGGTAGAATCAATTTAGTGAAGAGGATGATGCTTCCTAAATTTAGCTTCTTCGTCACTACAATTCCATTAGCTTCTTCGTCACTACAATTCCATTTATTTTCAAGAAGATCTTGGTAGAAAAGGTACAACAGACTATTAATTCCTTTGTCTGGGAGTATAAGGGGCTGAGGTTTTCATGGAAGAAGTTGCCTAGAAGAAAGGAAAAGTAGGGCTTATCTCTGCGAGATATGCAGTATTATGCCTGGGCCTTTCAGATGAAAATCGTTTCAATGCTTCTTAACACTCCAGATGACTCAGAATTTGGGACCCTGTTAAGTGCTATGTTAAAAGGTGTTAAAGCCCATTTTTATTCACAGTTGGAGTCCTGAAGCTTTTCAAAAAGGTGAAATTGAAAGTGCTGCATGCAAAGGTCAAGGGGTGGGCTAGTAACAGATGGGCAATTAAAGCAGAACGCTACAGTAACATGCCTCCCATATGGGATTCCCCGGGCACTCCAGAATGCCTAAATAATGGACTGGCTCTACCAAAAAAGATGCGGGAATACAATTTTGGTGCGGGCTCAATCGAGACAGCAGTCTTCTTCCCTGGAAAGATCTAAGCAAGAATTTGGGGGGGAAGCTCTCAATGGTCAAGTACTTACAAGTACTTACAAACTTACAAACTTACAAGCCATTTAGCTCCTGAGGCACAGCAGTAGTGTTGTTTTGTGTTATTGTATGGAAAAATCTGAAAAATTGTAACTTTTTAAAAACTCACTCACCTTGCATGCTGCACGAGTACTGTGCGCAGGCAACCTTTATTAAGCCAAAACGAGCGCTGGGTAGGGCGTAATCGCCGGCTACTACCAGCTGCATTTCCCTCGATCGGACAGGGACACGCCCACTCGATGCCACGCCCCCTCCACTTCCCCCCTTCTATAAATATGTGCATGTACCGGAAGCGCAGCGGACGAGCGCAGCGGGTGCGACGATTGCGCGCCGAAGGCGCGCATAAGGCAAGCTCGTCTGCGCTCGTCCGCGCCGAGTCCGGGCTCTGGGCCACCCCTCCTGCATCCAAGCCTCCATTGCGCAGATGCTATACCCCGGCAACCCTCCACAGACTAAGGCCCAACGCTAACATCTGCACTCGGCATACATTTCAAGCCGAAGATCTGCCACAAACCTGTCCCACCTGCTCCGCAGTGCTCAAACCCAAAACCTGCCCGGCGCCAATATACGCTTTTCACATGCTTCTACTTAATTGCCGCTCCCTGCCCAAGCATAGCGCTGAAATCGCTCTACTATTAGAAGAATACACCCCAGACATACTGTCCCTAACGGAAACTTGGCTCGCCATTGAGTCCGACCCCG
This sequence comes from Lissotriton helveticus, assembly GCF_964261635.1. Taxonomy (NCBI): domain Eukaryota; kingdom Metazoa; phylum Chordata; class Amphibia; order Caudata; family Salamandridae; genus Lissotriton; species Lissotriton helveticus. The sequence goes on from NC_136068.1 coordinate 770,541,682, forward strand.
CGATAGTAGACGCCCTCCCTTCTGGCTATCAAATCACATGACAAGACCGAATTAAAGGGAGAGGAGGAGGCCTGGCTATGATTTACAAGGACCAATACCACTGCCGAATCACCTCAGATACTATTTTGGGGTGTGAGAGTATTAGTTTTAACTTTGATCTCTCACCCAATAGCTGCTTCTCGGGCATCCTCATCTACCGCCCGCCCGGTCCACCGAAGCAGTTTTATGAAACACTGCCATCTAGTGTGGCTGATAGAGCTAGCACCTCCTCTAACTTTACCGTGTTGGGTGACTGGAACCTCCACTTCGACTCTCCGTCTGATCACACAGCCGCCACCTTACTTGAGGATCTAGCAGCCTTACAACTCATCCAACGCGTCACTACCCCTACTCATGACAAAGGCCATTTACTGGATCCCTATTTTCACAAACTGTCATGACATCTTAGTAGACCCAGGCATCCCCCTGCCATGGACAGACCACCTTCTTATCCCTTTTCGTTGGACTACAGCTAAAACTCTACCACCCACGCCCACCACAAGGCTCAGGCGACCCTGGCGGCGTCTCGAGATCGACAACTGGTCCACTAAACTTGCCAGTTCACAACCCGAGAAACAGGAGGACCCTGAGCTGGCAAACCAGGCCTATGTCAATTGGATCAATCACACCCTTGATACCACCCTCCCTATGAGTAAGTCTATACTGAAGCGGCCTCTTAAAACTGCCCCTTGGTATACACAGTCTCTTAGGGACAAGAAGTGCCTTTGTAGAAGGGTGGAAAGACGCTGGCGTCTAGACAAATCAACAGGCAACAAAACCAGCTATCGCGAAGCCATCAGCGAGTACAAAACCCAAATAAAAGCAGCCCAGTCCATCTACTTTGCCGACCAAATCCTACAAGCTAAATCTAAACCGAGAGAGATCTTTCAGATCATTAAAAGGCTAACAAACCCCCCCCCTGCGCCACACATTGAGAAATCTGTCACACAATGTAATGATATTGCCGAGTTTTTCTTTCAGAAAGTGAACAAGATTTACTCAGCATTTCCTTCCCCAAAAACGAATCCTTCAATCCAACCCAATATCGCCCCTACCCTGCTCCGTCCCTCTGTTCAACAGAGTCTAACTTGGTTCCCCCTACTGAATCTCCCCACCCTTGAATCACTAGCCCTTAGCATCAAGTCAGGCTCGCCGGATGATCCTGCCCCTACTGACATCCTAATGGCAGCATCCCGGATCACCCTGCCTATCATCAGGGAGGTATTAAACGCATCTATCTCCTCCAGCATTGTGCCAAATGTATGGAAGCAAGCCATGGCCAGCTCATTAATTAAGAAGCCCAATTTGGATCTGTCTGACCTAGCCAACTATCGTCCCATCTCCCTGCTCCCATGGGTGAGCAAGGTACTTGAAAAATATATCAATCTACAGCTGGTGAACTTCTTGGAAGATCAACACATACTAGATCCCACTCAGACGGGGTTCAGACCAAAACACGGGACTGAGACCGCCCTCCTCATGGTCACCGAGGAAACCAGAAAAATCCTGGATCAAGGAGGACCAGTGGCAGTGATCCTCCTTGATCTAAGTGCGGCTTTCGACACGGTCAGTCATGACACCCTACTGAACCGGCTGTCCTGTGCGGGGATCAAGGACAAGGCCTGGGCATGGTTTAAATCGTTCCTGGACAACAGATCCTTCAGGGTTTTTGATGGCGAATCCGTGTCCTCCAGCAGATCCCTCAAATGTGGTGTCCCTCAGGGCTCCTCTCTAAGCCCCGCGCTTTTCAATCTGTATATGAGACCGCTGGCCGATGTCGTACGCCCATTTGGAATTAAGATCTTTTCCTATGCGGACGACACGCAGCTAGTGGTCTCGCTGGCGCAGGAGGCTAATCGAACTGCGCCAGGCGGACTTAGAGAGTGCCTGGAGGAGGTGAGGAACTGGATGTCATCATCATCCCTGAAGCTGAATGGGGATAAAACAGAGCTGATGCTCTTAGGCCCATCAGATCTGGCCCTCCCTCCCTCTCTGTGGCCCCCCTGTCTAGGCCCTCCCCCGACCCCCAAAAACACTATCAAAAGCCTCGGAGTGTGGCTGGACAGCTCATTATCTTTCAATGTCCAGGCCACTAAACTTTCAGCCACCTGTTTTGGCATCATGAGGGTGCTACATAAGATTTTTCCCCTCCTGCCTATGGAAGCAAAACAGGCAGCCATTCAAGGTCTTATTCAATCACGCCTTGATTTCAACAATGCACTTTACCTGGGCGCCCCCGAATACACCCTACGCAGGCTGCAGATTGTACAGAATTGCGCAGCGCGCCTTCTGCTCAAAATTCCCCGCAGAAACTCAGTGAGGGCCGGACTGATCAGCCTTCATTGGCTTCCGATCCGACAGAGAGTTCTGTTCAAAACTTTATGCATAGCTCATCAAGCTTTCTGGGACATAGGACCTAGCATCACACGCGATCTGGTTACCCATTACACCCAAAACCGAAGTCTGCGTTCCAGCCAGACCTTCTTGGCTGTAGTACCAAGAATAAAAAGATCCAGATCTGGAGGAAGGACGTTTACTTACAACGCATCCAAGACATGGAACACCCTCCCACTCCATCTCAGAGCGAACTCTAACCTCACGGAGTTCCTCAAGCAATTAAAGACCTTTTTGTTTGCATCCTCTTACTAACTGTCTGCTTCTCCTATTCCTCAGAAGGCTGTGGCTATCCTAGCGCTTGGACGCCTCCGGGCAACAATTCGCGCTTTATAAATTCACAAGTTTACACAAGTTTACAGTTTTGAAAAGCTGGGAGCAGGGTATGGGATTGGACTTGGACTCTATGAATTAAATGGAGGAACAATTGTTTGGGAAACAGCCAGTAAAGAAGGAAGTATCAGTCTGGTACTGGGAACTTTTAGTGACATTGGACGGGGACTTCAAGCCAGCAGAAGAAATGTGGGGAGGATGCTTGCCAAGGAAGTTGTTACAAAATATGTGACAAATATCAATGAGCACTTTATTCTCTATTATCAAACCTGCTTTTTTAAGAAGAAATCATTTATTTTCCCTTCACAGAGCCTACATAATGCCAGCCAGTATCTTGATGATGGGTAAAGAAAGAGTAGCTAAATGTGGCTCAGGGAAGGCGACAGAGATCCGTATGATCATAGAATGCTCAGAAATTCAGAGGTTTTGTGAAAAAGTGGATAAGACCTTTTTTAGACTTGTGGTGGTACATGTCAATGAAAGCCATTCTCTGATCATATTTAGAGTAGTAGAGGGTCCAGAGGAGTTGAATGGAGATACAAGAAACCTTCTTTTCTATTAAATGTGACTGCCGAGAAGGGAAATATGTTAAAAATGGGTAAGTGACATGCCCCCCTTACACACGGATTGGCTTAATGCACTCTTCTATATATCTAAAATGGATCTGGCAGGAAGAGTATCCAATAGGAAAATGTTTTTGGAGGACAGTACTGGAGTGGCCAAGGGCACAGGTGGACTAGGTGGGTGGTAATGCAAAGAGCATATATCTTGTTCAATAATTACACCTATACAGATCTCCTTGCTGCACTTTAAAATGTGGCTCCTGAAATCGGGTATCATGAGAGAGACGCTGCCCTCTGGGTCAGTTGTCTATCCTACACCTGGCCAAGGCACCTGTTATAAGGACAAAACATTTACAAATGAAATACAAAATACATGTGTTATTCATGGCAAGAATACAGTTGAGCATATCTACTAATGCCTTCTGCATGCTAGTCAGTATGGTAAACATGTGTACCAGCAGGTCATGCATGAGAACCAGTACATCATGCATTGAAATCAGCATGTAATACTTTAAACTAATTGGTTGTAGATGTAAACCAATATATTAAACATTCAAACCAGGGCATCACAAGAATGAAGCAATATATTAAGAGCCATGCAATTATGTATGCCAACCAACCTAGTAGGAATGCAAATCAGTGTGATATTCATTCAAATCAGCAGGGTATGAAAATGAACAAGTGTATAATGTATGAAAACCAACATGTAATGCTTTCAAGCCTCTAGCTTGTAAATTACAACCAACATATTACACTTACAAACCATCAACTCACAAGAGTGTGTTGTAAGATACAACAGGGCCCGCACTATGGGGCCAATTAGGATGGTGGACGGACCTGCGTCCGTCCGCCACCCCAGAGAAGGAGGGACCGTCTGCAGGGGCAGCGGCGGTCCCTCCGTGCAAATTAGGATGCGACCGCCACCCTGGCGGTCACATCCTGTATTTTTAACATTGCGGCGGGTGCTGCTTGCAGCACCCGCCGCACTGTTAAAAATGAAAGCAGTGCATTTGCATGCACAAAGCGGCAGGCACCGCGCGGTGCCTGCGCTTCGTGCACGCAAAGGCAGCGGGGTACCATAGGTATCCCCCATGTGCACCCCCCACCCCCCTTCACCCCAAAGATAGACACCGCCATCCATGTTAGAGCTTTTCCGCCGCGGTCGGAAGGCGACCGCCGCGGAAAGCTGCGGACAGTCTTCCTGACCCCCCCAGCCATCCTAATCTGGCAGGGGGTCTTTGAGGCTCCGCAGCGGTTTTTCCGCATCCTCCGGGCCGGCGGACACTTCCGCCGGCCCGGAGGATGCGGAAAAACCGCAATCCTAATCGGCCCCATAGTCTCCATTTTAGTTATGCTTTTTGGCTTGACAACTTTTTCTAATGGTGACTTTTTTCATGTTTTACACTTAAAAAATAATAATGTGCTCAGAAACTTTTTTTCATGCAGCACATTTCTTAGTAAGGAGGTTGGTTGTATACTCTCTACAAGGCTAGGAACATTGAACCTGATGCCCTGGTATGAGGTTGTCCGGTTGGCGACAGCTCCAAGGCTCTAAGACAAACAAATTCATCAGCTCTGCACCTTTGACACATTGCAATTGGAACAGTGCTTCTGCATGTATTATCCTGGAACGCAGTACACTGTGACTGAGATGCAGCCCTGCTGACTCTAACATTTATCCTGTGAAGTACAATAGTCTGTTCCATCCAGACTGGCTTCCTGGCACATCATACTCAGGTATAGGGAGCCAGGCTGTCTCAGTAGATCTGCCAGAGGATACACCCTCTATGCTCTCGATAATGTAGGTAGTATTAGAGAGGAGTATGATTATAATCACACAGTAATGTTATAATGGTTGAACTGTTGATCTTTTTTACCATTCTTCTAATGCTAGTTACAATACTTTGTTTCATCATACTAACAATTGCAGCTCGTGTTTTCTATACAAGAATACAGTTGTTTCAATAACAGTTTGAACAGCCTGATTCATATCTTTCTTGTGTATTGCTTGGGCATGCAAAAGTGACAATGAAAGGGTAGATCGGTTTCCACAATTTCTTTGGGGAATAAGAGTGGTCATGTTTGAAGTTTCGGATACCATTTAGTACCCTGGTAAGGTTAGGGGTTTAGATCGGTCAATGTGAGCTGACTAGGAATTGAGACAAACACCATTTTCTGATGATATGTGTGGACTAAGTCCTCATATTCTGACTTTATGCTGTCCAGATGCACAGTACTACCTAATTCGTAGGAACAGTATAACAATTGAACCAAGATATGCATCCAAACGATGCAGTTATGTGTGCTCACCAGTACATTATAAATGCATGCCACCATAGTATACTTTGATACTAATAGACTGTGCATTTCAACCAAAAAATTACTAGCAAAAACCAGTACATTACATGAGTGAGTCAATGTAGTAAGAGCACATTACACATGTGCACCCATGTGTGGTAAAGCAGAATTGTATGTAAGTCCTTTGGTATGCTTTGCATACAACCTGTACATTATGAGGGTAAAACAATATGGTACGCATCTTAACCAACACCTTACTTGGCTGGACCAGTATTGTGCATTGACAGCAGTAGAGTAGGCATGCAAACCATGATATCATGAAGACAAACAAATTCAATATGAGGGCAAACCAAGAGGGCAAAACTAAAAGAGTATGACTACACATCAATACATTGTGCAAGGACACCATTGTATTATGCATACACCCGTTTTTACTATGCATAGACCAATACACAGCAGTGTGACAGTAAAATTGGAAAATAAACAATATGTTGTGTCAAACAATTGTACACTTTAAACCATATGCTTTGTTAGTGAATGTAAACTAGTATTGAGCATGCAACCAATAGAATGTGCGTGGAGCAATGCAGTATGCACAAAGACACCTCCAATATTTTTCATATATAAACATTGTCGTTACATGAACCACTATGATGGATATAAACGAATGCCATTTAAAAGGTAATGGAATGTTCGCTCTATTGGCAGCTCATACATATGTCCACCTTTAACGTAGCACGTAGCATGTAAAACCGTACTTTCCTTGTTTCATTGTGGTGCAGCAAAATATTTGAGACAGACTTCTAACCATGCCTAATCATTATATGTTTGTCTTTCTTTTTACGTTTGTTTGTGTATGTTTTGTTCATTCAGAATAAACTCCTCTCAACACGAGGGACTCCAGAAGTACACCTTTTACATTTTTTCACATTAGAACCTCAGGTTAGGGTGGGCCTTAGTGCGCCCATACAGCTGAGGTTTACATACCTTTTCTGGTCTTGACGAAGGCCTGTTAAATCACAACACATAGGCTGAAACATGTTGACCACATCTTAGTGGACCTTGCTGAACAATTTATTCAGCTTTGATGTTTCACACTTTGTTTTTATCTATGTCGGATTGGCTTCTTATAAAATGTATTGTTTGACACAATCTAGACATTTTTAACAATCACTTTCACTACACACTGTACACTCCAAAACCAGCTCCGCAGTAATTCTGGCGTTGAAGCACACCAGGGTGGCATTCGGCCTCTCCTGGTGGGGCCCGATGATGAAGCATGTCACCAACTAGGTTGGTGAGTGAGGGCTTTACTAAGAACCTAGTTGGATTCTACTGTGTTGCTCCACTTATAAATATAAGGCACACTCTTTCGTTGTTTATAACCCGTTCAAAGATAGCAGACAAGTAATCTACTCTCATTAAAAGTGATTTTTTTTTTTAGCTAAGCTGGGCACATACATAGTTGCATAATTTCACAATAGGTGGCATGAATTTTAGGAAACCTGTGACATTTATGCAGGAATGGAGAACCATTTTGCCTTGCATTTCTGAATTATGTTACTCAAGAAGCTCCTACCTGTTCAACCTAGCATCCTTGGTGTGGTTCCCCCTGGCATTTTGTCTTCTGCCCTCCTGTTTTTCTGACATCATTTTTGCTGGCTTTAAGATTGTGGGCACTTTACCACCGCTAACCAGTGCTAAAGTGCATGTGCTGTGTACTCAAAAAATGGTAACACTGACTTATCCGCAATTGCCATATTTATTTTACTTATTAGTCCTAAATAGGGTGCTCTATATCTGCCTAGAGCCTGTAAAATAAGTGCTAATAGTGGGCCTGCAGCACTGATTTTGCCACCCTCTCAGTAGCCCTATAAACATGGCTCAGGCCTGCCACTGCACAGCATGTGTGCGTAGTTTACACAGCCATTCCGACCTGGCAAGTTAACCTACTTGCTAGGTAAAAACCTTTCCTTTTATTATATGTACATCACCCCTAAGGTAGGACCAGGGCAACCCTATGGGCAGGGTGCAGTGTATTTAAAATGCAGCACATGTACTTTTGAGTTTTACATGTCCTGGTAGTGAAAAACTGCTAAATTCGTTTTTCACTATGCATGGCCTATCCCTCCCATAGGTTGACATTGGGAATGCCTTAAAACATCTTTTAAGTGTAGTTCCCAATGGGGAAAAGATAAAGAATTGGAGTTTGGTGTCTCTAAACTCACAAATTAAAATTACAACTTATGATGAAGTCCTATTTTAAATTGTAGGTCTGAAAATGCCACTATCAGAAAGTTGCCATTTCCTTACTTAACCATTCTTTGCCTCTGCTTGTCTCGGAATACATATTTGGGTTGAGCGACAGATGGGCTTTCTGCATTCTCTCTAGACAGTCACACAAAGGGAGCTGGCATCCAGAGGACCCATCGTCAGGCTGATGGGCCTTCCAGAGGTAGATTGGGAGGGAGGAGCAGAAACTTGCACCTGTTTAGGGTTGTGCCTGTACCCACACAAACAGCTGCATGCCCCCTGTAGAGAGTCTGGAGCCAGGGCAGGAAAGGATCTTCAGAGGCCTCTTTGATGTATCTCCCACTTCAAATGCACATTTGTGTTTAGGTACTGACCTCTGATACTACCAAATCAGAACTTTGCTGGAACCAAGAGCATTCTGCCTGGAAAAAGAGCTGATGTGCTGTAAGAGGGACTGCCAATTTGCTACCTGCATTGCGGTGTTGGCCTGTTGTCTGCTCTTGCTGTGCTGCAAGAGCGCCTGCTATTTTGCTACCTGCTCTGCTGTGTTGGCCTGCTGCCTGCTGCTTCTTACCGTTGAGTGAGTACAACAGGGCCTGTTCTCTACATCCTTGAACCCAAGTTTCTCCAAGAGCTTGTTGGCTTTTCTCCTGTTCTCTGAAGTCTCAGTCACAAAAGACTTCTTGCAACTCTGTTGGTGCCCCCTCCAGTCCTGGGGTTAAGAAGTGGGTCTGCAGCTGTATTGATGCAGTGACCCTTGTGCGCTGATTGGAACAACATAGTTCCTGCCGACACAGTACTGATTCTACGACCACATGGGTCCAGACTGCGAGGTTCGATGATAATGTAGCACCAATCCGAAAACGCCGCTGCGAGGCTCGACTTGGATGCACCGCTGATCCAGCGACACCGACTGCGAGGCTTGACTCCAACGCTTGACCCAACTGCTTGGATCTGAACCGAAGCATCGAGTCTTCGGCATTGACTCTTTCTCCATACAAAGTTAAATTTTTAGCAGGCTCTGCGTGGGTCCTGTAGCTGGCCTGCCCTCATGCGCTCAGCCTGAACTTTGAATTTACCCTGGTCTAGCGCAATCTCAAGTAATCTTTTAGCGCTATTGATTCCTAAACACTGTTTTGGGATTTATGCTTTAAAAATTCATAGCTCGACATCTTCTTTTTTGTTATTTTGGTCTTGTATTACTCAGATGTTTTTTCTCTATTATACAAAACTGGTGTTGAGTCTTTTTTGTAGTGTTTTCATTGTGTTTTTATAATTTAAGTGTTACACAAATACTTTACCCATTGCCTCTTAAGTTAAGCCTGACGGCTCTGTGCCAAGTTACCAGAGGGTGAGTGCAGGTTAATTTAGGGGGTGCAGCTGACTTACCTTGACTGGGACTGTGGCTCCTGCTTGGACAGAGTGTATACTCTGCCAACCAGAAACCTCAATTTCTAACCCTATCAATATATAATTATTTTTTTGATAGCTAGATTCAGAAGAAAGAGGTCTAGAGGAAGAACAGTAGGCTCCACTAACATTAAATAAGCCAAAGAAAAAAATGCAAACATATTCTTCTTTACGAGGGGTACCATTTTCAAATGGAATGTTTTGATATTTCTATCAAATGAATAGATCACAATAAATATGTTTTACTGAACATGATGGCAATGTTTTAGTAGTGAGCACCAGAGAAGTCAGCCCTCTTCTGAGAGCACTTCAGTAACACCTTTATGACTGTACAAACTGAAGGCAAAACATTTTTTCACTGGGACATGTTTTCACCTCTCCCGATGAAATATAACATAGTAAATACAGCTTACTTGTAGACAGCAATATTTCACCTTCATAATGAATACAATTAAGCTAAGAAGCAGCACAGTTAGACACGTGACAGCATGATAAAATCTGCCCCTTGGGTGTGCAAAATGCGACTGAGGTAGAATGACAGCCAGGAGAAAGAAATGGGTAATTTGACTGTATCGTTCGCACAAAGGTATTGAACGTAACATTATTAAATGTTGTGATGTATACAATATTCGTGTTCATGAGATTTATCGGATAATTACATCGTCTGGAGAAACTCACATAGTTCAAACTTAGAATCCAAACCAAAATTAATTTATTAATACGAAAGGAAAATAACTTTAAACAAATAAATTAAACCTACAAGTTTTTTTTAACACAATATTCCTTCTTCTTGGGTGCTCCGTTTCTGAATGTGCACTATGTTATCTTGGACCGAGGCACACTGTGCGCTTTATAGGAGCAACCCTAGTGCATCGGGCCCTTAAATTCCTTCCCAGTAATATCATCTGCAGCCAGAATACATTATCACAGCTGCCACCGACGGCTGGAGTCCCTTAGAATTCACTATGCCCGCAGTTGCTAATTGTCTATGCTCTTGCTGAGTTCCGCAAAGTGGAAAAAACAGTGCAGAGTCAGATCTACTAAGATTCGTTTGTTGTTCCTGGCATTCCCTGCACTGGTGTGGCAACAAGGCTGATTTGTGCACACACAGCCTTGAACCATGGTGAAGAGGTAAATGTGGACTGTCTAATTCTGGACTTGTACTGAAGCATGTTCTTGTAAAATTTTGTGAAAATATACAGGTGTAAATACGATTTCACCAATGTTTAAATAATACTTATTCTTTAAATTGGTATCTAAGGTATTGATATTGTTAATATCAATGCTGATGCAATATCCCCTTTGCCCAGGGTTTTCCTTGATGATTCCATATGTGATGTTATCTGTGACATTATGTGTGACATCGTGAACATTGCCGGTGGGTCTTTTCTGAAGCATAGCTCACGATGACTGGTAAATTTGCATATTTGTTTTTGTAAAAACTGTAAAGTCTCATCAACTAAACTTTTTTAGACACTCTTCTCAATCCCCACTGTGCATAGTCTATTGCAATGCACAGAGAGCAACGGTACAAGTTCCTGTGTCTCCGGTGTTCACTATGCACAGCTGTCAGCTATGCGTTCACTATGCACAGCTGTCAGCTATGAGCATCCAGCAGTGGGTACAGAATAAGGCCCTTGTCCACAATCGGAATCCACTTCAAAAGTCTTTAATGCCCACTATACTGGTCCTCCAGTCATGCACAGTAGTTGCGGGGTTTGACCTTCAGTCATGCTTTGCACCGTTGTATGCTTTCACTGCAAAATGCAAACAATCTTTGGATATATTCAATGAAAAGCAGGCAGGTAGTGAATTTATAGTCACAGTGGGAGGCAAGATGGCAGCTGACAGACCATAGGGAGCCTTTCCCCCGGACTTTCAAGTGCTGCTTTGAAATGCTGCTGCTTTACCCTGGAGTATGCTGTTTCTATCTAATCTAATTCAGCGCTTTCTGGACTGGCTGTCTAGAGATGAAATTAAGTTACCACACCAGCGTATTATCTCCTGAGCCATTGGAACCAAGAAGTATTATTCCCATCTAAATTGGCACAACTTGTTGCAAGCCATGGCGCCGAGAGGGCCAAAGCCGCAGAAAGATCAAAAAGACAAGGACAAGGCGGCTCTAAGTGATCCCGGAGTATCGGCCCCCGTTTCTGCTCCTAAACTTAGAGCAACGGTACAAACTCGGAGGCATATTGGTAAAAATCCCGACGAGACCCGAGAAGGGTTTACCAGCGGCAAATCAAAAGAAAAGAAGGATAAAGGGGCCGCCACGAAAAAAGGCATTAATACACGCCAGAATGAAGAAATCCCAGCAAAAGAAAACAATTTGCGGCAACCTACCCTGTATGAGTCTTTTCCTGTAACGCCTTCAGCAAATCCAGAGGTGCCTCTCACCGAGAAACCCTGCTCAACGCGTAGGGTCTCTGGAAGGCAAGGAGAGCCGAGCGACGACAGCGAGAATGAACAGAGAGAGATTTTGACCGCGGATGCCAATACACGGATGACAGCTCCTGAGGAGACCTCGTGGCTGGCGTTTTTTTACGCGGAGCAGTTTACAGCACAGACCAACCCTTTGGCAGACCCCCTGGCAGAACAGCAGACACCACAGGTACCACGGGGCCGGGCTGGTTTTGTAATCACACATGCCTGCTGGAAATAATACGGGTAGCGAGGCATATACTGACACAAGCGGTGGGGGGCTTACAGTGCAGGATACCCATACGACCAGCGCTGATTGGAACAATATCCTTGACACGGGTCCAGGCGCTCAGGTTAAAGAGATTGACAATAATGATGGCACCAGAGATGTGGGGGATAAAGCGGAGGAACAGATAACACGACCAAAGGAAAACACGGACATAGCCAAAAGCATGAGTGCCCCCATTAAAGACGCGGCTCCCCCACAGAGAAAGGATCCTGCTACCTCCATACTGGGATCACCCAGCGATGACTGTTTCTTTTCTGTGAACGATGAGGATGACGATTCAGGTTCATCATCAATAGCAGAAGAGAGCGGTACAGGAGACTCAGATTTGGAATCTGACTCGTCGGCTGTAGAAAATTCTTCAGTTCATAGGGCCTCTGCTCGCCAAAAGTCTAAATATACAAAAAACGGTCTCGTACCCAGTCAAGGATGGCAGGGAGTCCGTCGCAGTTGGAGGTGGTTAAGAAGCTGGATTTGGACTACTCCGCTACCTCCCAGCTATATCAGGAGGTGGGAGGAAGCAATGTACATCACTCTCATTCCACCAGTCCACCACAGGTCACCACCATGGATTTGTTATATAATACCTTGAAGCAAATGCAAGGGGAGGCTAGGTCTGAAAGCCGAAGGGCCAAGCAAGCAAATAAGAAAATACATGGATCGCTAAGAAATATGAACAAACTTTATGCAGACATGGCAGGCAGAGTCACTGAAGTGGAAGAAAGGACAGGGAAACTAGAGGATGAAGTGATAAAGTGGCAGGAATTTAAGCAGGATCAGGAGAAAATCTCGGCGAATGTTCAGTGGAAACTCGAGGACTTCGAGAACTGTCAGAGACGGAATACCATTAGACTGCTTGGGGTCGCAGAGGGGAAGGAAGGGCAGGATGTGCGGGCATATGTCATTGCTTTGCTCAGGGGGGCTTTTTCTGTCATAACATCATGGGACTGGGAGAGTGAAATACAGCGCGCCCATCGGTCCCCTCTTGTCCAGAAGAAAGGATATACAGCGTCTCAGGCAGACACGCCTAGGGCTATATTGGTCTATGTGGGGAACTACTTACTTAGACAAGAGGTCATGGACAAGGCCAAACCTGAGGCCAGGGGATCTTACAATGGCATAACATTCTTTGCCCGTCCAGATTTCTGCCACGCCACAGTTGAGAGAAGGTGGCGAATGAGACAATTAATATCTCCATTTCAAAATTTGGGGTGTGAGGCCTTTTTGATGTTTCCATGTCGTCTCAAGGTGGTGGTAAATGGCCAAGCTAGGATGTTTTTTTTCTAAAATTAAGGCTCAAGCATATCTAGCTGAGCTAAAAGAGAAAAGGGGCCAAAATAGCATGCCTGTCGCTTTGAGACAACCAATACAGAAGGGTCATTAGTAATGATAAGTAGTATTAAAGAGTTATGTTCTGATATGAGTTAATATGTTATTATGTTAATTAGATGGAGCACCGTCATTAGAACCAGCACAGTACAAGGTTCATAGTATATATTTGGAGGGGGGGTGGGGCTTCCTGGGGCTCTAGCTGTCACATATAGGTCAGGATTGACCTATTTGCCTGTAAGGGGGGGTCCTGAGGGAGGGGCACTGGAGGGTCCTAGGGGGGGCACGGGTACAGGGCACGGCACACCTTTGCATTATTTTGCTCACAGAGAAGACATAACTTGGAATGTACAGAGCACATCTAATGTGGAAATAGACTTGGCTAAAGCAATAGAGGTTGAAGGAAACCTGAATACATTTTGGTTGGTTAACTGGTTAGGGCAGTCGCCGGATGTTTTTTAAATGGGTATTCGAATAGTCACACTGAATGTGTGTGGTTTGAATGATCACCTCAAGAGACAATGAGTAGCTACTTTATTGAAAACTATGTGTGTAGACTTCTTGTGACTGCAGGAGACGCACATTGAGGGAACAAAAGGGTACTTACTGGAACAATTAGAATTTCACTTGCTTGCATATTCGAAACAGGGGGCTAGGACCAGAGGAGTGGCTATATTATCAAAACCTAAGGATGTTACAATAAGGAAGAAGCTTGAAGATTAGTGGGGCACATGGGTGTTGGTAGAATGTTTGCTTGATGGTGATTGAGTTACTCTGGGGTCAATCTATAGCTTAACAGAAGATGATCCTGAGATCTTTGATTTTCTAGATCTGAAATTGGCCACATGGTCCCCATGTATTGTTCTTGCTGGGGATTTTAATATTAATGGGGCGGGGGGATTGGACTTGGATTCCTATGGAAGATATCAGGGCCGGAAGAAGAGAGTTTGCCAAGCGATCCTCAGTCTTAAGGAAAAATGCACTGGCGGATGTATGGGGAAGTTTAAAACCTAAAGATCAAGGCTTTACTTACTACTCGGCTCCCCACAAGTTGTGTGTCAGGCTGGATTATTTTTTTGTATCAAACTCTTTTTTATCTAAATGAGAAATTGAAAGACTCCCCAGGATCATTTCTGATCATAACCCTCTGATTTTAACCTTGGATGTAGCAACAAGATGCAGGCTGGAGCGGGTGTGGACTTTTGAGAGAGGGTTGTTGAAAGATGATAAATACACCAGACACATGACACAGTGGATTAAAAACTTCTGGGAGATTAACAGGGGTAGCACTGCACCAGGAATTGTTTGGGATGCTTTTAAGGCTGGTGTTCGGGGGGAGACAGTAAGCTTTAGTACCTTTAAACAGAAGCAAGAGCGGCTAAGGATGGTAGAACTAGCTAGGGTGTTATTAAATGCTGAAGAAGAGTTGGCCCACTGCATGTTAACAGGTGTACAGCTGGAGCAGGTACTTATTGAAGTAGCTAGAGCAAAAGCGGAGGCAGATGAGGCTATAGCTACTAAGGCTGCCAAAATCTTTGTAGCAAACAGAGAGCGCTGTTACGAGTCAAGTGAATCCGTGGGTCGCACACTAGCGGTTCGGGCTAGACAGTAAGCAGCTACAGGTGAAGTGAAGGAAATCGCGGACTCTGCTGGGCGACTCTTTACAGACCCTGAAGGGATACATGAAGTTTTTAGACTGTTCTACCTTAAGCTATATGACGAGGCGCAAGCAAATGACCCCTCTGAAATACAGGCATACCTGCAGGATATTCCGGTTTCTACTCTCCTCGAGGAGGATGGGAAGAGATTAGATGCACCCTTAGAGGCAGAAGAGATTATGGCCGCCCTCTTAAGTCTCCCCTCTGGCAAGGCAGCAGGGCCAGACCAGATACCAATCGAATTTTTTTAAACTTTCTGGGATATAATTAGTCAGGATCTAATTGCTACAATACAGCAGGCACAATCAGGGGCATCTATACCAGGCACCTGGGCAGATATGGTGATTATTCTAACGAAAGGAAAGCCACCTGCAGAACCAGGATCATACAGGCCAATCACGCTCATGAACGCAGATGCAAAGACTTTTTCTAAAGCATTGGTACTCAGATTTGCAAGGATAATAGGCACATTGGTGAGCATTAATCAACATGGCTTTATCCCAGGAAGAGGCACAACGCACCACACACGTGAGGTTATTACTTTATTTGATGCCATGGAAGTTTCAGGAGAACCGATGGCAGTTATGCTACTATATGCCGAAAAAGCATTCGATCGGGTCTCCTGGGATTTTCCATGGTCAATTTTAAGACGCGCAGGTTTCGGGGAGGGTTTCATTAAAGCAATACAAGTATTGTATGTAGCCCCTACAGCTCGAATTCGAGTGAATGCAGGATATACAATGCCATTCCAGATTAAGCAAGGCACGAGGCAGGGCTGTCCATGTTCTCTACTCCTTTTTGCCATGTATATGGACCCTTTAATTCGCAAAATGGAGCTGAATGACTGCATTTCCCCATTAGATACCCATAGGGGACCTTGCAAGATCTTGGCATATGCTGATGACGTGGCTGTCATTACCCCAGATCCCACTGAGGCTATAAGACAGGTGGAGGCAGAAGCTCTGTGCTTTGGACAGGTCTCAGGATATGCCTTGAACACCTCTAAGATGCAAATTATTAAGAATGGGAATGTAGGGGAGGAGCTTCGCGCGCATCCGAGATGGCCGCGTGAGCACAGGGCTCCCGAGGACCCACGCTACCTCCCGCATTTATCCTGGATAATATCCTGATCTGATGGAAGATCATTGAAGACACAACCCGACTGATGTACTAGCAGGTTTTTGGGTCGGAAGCGGACACAGGGTCCCCGAGATCTGCCGTCCTGAAAATTGCGGCCTTCTCCTTGGAACAGCCTGGACCTTGGGTTGTGGCAGTGCCCAGGTCGTAATCCAACAACAACGGCTTGAGGGGATCAGACCACAGCCTCACTTCACTTTCGGTTTCGTTTCTCCGGCGCACTGTCTCCTATCTGCGGTGTGTCTGTTGTTCGGACGAGCTCCGGTGCCATCTCGTTGAACCTCGAGCTAGCGACTGTTTGGCTGTGGACTCAAATTGGCTCAACTTTGCCTCCTGTATTCTTGTGTGTGAACTTTACGGAGCCATTTGGACCAGATCCCGAACCTCCCTTCGGGGCACCCGAATCGCCATGATGGGCAAGTCTGAGGGTGAGAAACGGAAAGTCAAGAACACCATCCGTGGAGGTTCCACCCAGACGAATGTCATGGATCGCTACACACTTTCTAAAGGATCCCCTGGTGGCGCACCTAAGACCCGGGAAGAGACCGTTGACGATCCTGCTGTATTGGCGGACTTAACGCTACAAGACGTGATGGGCGCCATTGCTGGCATTCAGTCTTCTATCGGCCAACAGTATGAAGCCTTGGCTTTGAAGTTGGACACGGTGGCCATTGATGTTAACCTCATTCATACTGATCTGGCCAAGACGAATGAGAAAGTGAAGTCATTGGACCTAAAGACATCCAGCCTTACTACGGATGTGTCCAACTTGAAAACTGAAGTGCACAACCTTAGATCGGCTAATGACTTTTTTGCTCGTCGCCTGGAGGATTTTGAAGGCCGTGCACGGTGCAATAACGTGCGTATTATTGGGGTCCGGAAGATTCTAGTTCACTCGCCACTGATCTTCGAGTGAAGGACCTCATTCTTAATCATCTTGCACCCAAGGGCCTGAG
Organism: Lissotriton helveticus; assembly: GCF_964261635.1. Classification (NCBI taxonomy): domain Eukaryota; kingdom Metazoa; phylum Chordata; class Amphibia; order Caudata; family Salamandridae; genus Lissotriton; species Lissotriton helveticus. Next base: position 770,558,759 of record NC_136068.1, read on the forward strand.
CAAATTCTTTGCCATCGAACGTGCGCACAGAGTGCCAGGGGGACAGACGAAGCCCGGTTTTCCCCCCGTCCGATTATTGCACGGATCTTCAACTTTAGAGATCGCGACGCCATTTTGCAGGCGGCACGGACAAGCGGCCCTATGCAGTACGAAAACGCTGCTGTGAACTTTTATCCGGACTTTTCTCAATCGGTCCAGAAACAACGTATGGGATTTCAAAGAGTGAAACGGCGGCTTAGAGACATGGATCTAAAATATGCTATGTTATTCCCGGCCCGACTGCGTGTTGAATATGACAATCGAACATTCTTTTTTATCAGGCCTGAGGAAGCGAGTGATTGGTTAAACACTTTGACCGCTCGCCGTGCTGCCCAGGAACATGCTGGTGGTGCTGAGGGGGGACTGATGGACCTAGAATGACTATCGCGTCTGTGTCCGGAACACTACTCAATGTGACCAGCTGAGGCTCACTGACTTCTTTGATCATTCCATTCGTATCTTGGGAGGTGGCGGGGACGGTGGGACCCTTTCCTCCTCTGGGGTTTTCTTTGTGTAGATTAGTTCTTCGTTTGAAATTGTTAGGGCGACAGGCACACTGCAAATTGGGGTGGCTTTTGAGCGTAGCAGGGGTGCAGGGTGGGGGGGAGTTGTGTTGGGAACATTAGGGGGGAGGGACACGATTTGGGAATGTTTGTTTTTTCTTTTTCAAGGCAAGGTACTTTCACTATCTTTGACATTGGTGTGACGCTCGTTTTGCGATGGGAATTCACTGTGGATCTGAATGGGGGGTAGAGGGTTGAGTGTATTGAGCTGGAATGTGAATGGGTTGGGTGTTCGCATAAAGAGAGGGGTGGTCCTGCAGCTGTTGCGGCGCCTTTCGCCTGATGTCGTTTTGCTACAAGAAACACACTTGATAGGAAACACTTGTCACGCTCTTAATAGACGGGGTTATCGTCTTGCTGCCCATTCTGGATTCACATCTAGTTCTAGAGGAGTGGGTATTCTGCTTAGGGTTTCCCTCCCCCTTGAGGTTGATGATGTGATCCTTGATGCCAGGGGTCGATATGTCGCACTTGTTGGGCGATGGGAGGGAAAACCGATTTTGTTGGTGTCGGTATATGTCCCCCCGGGCTTACAATCCACGACATTTACGGACCTGGGGCGGATGGTTCTGGGCCTCCCGGAGGGTGTTTTGATAATGGGTGGTGATTTTAACTCCGTCGTTTCTGGCAGGATAGACCGTTATCCCCCCCACCCCCGAGATCTCCCTGCTGCGCAATCCTGGTTGGGTGACTTCCTGGAAACATTGGGACTCATTGATTGTTGGAGACTAATGCATCCGGAGCAAACACAGTTTACTTTCCATTCAGGAGCTCATGTTAGTCTCTCTAGACTGGATTATATCCTAATACCGGCGGCACTGTCCCCCTCGATTGGGGAGATCAGACACTTAGCCCGGGGTATTTCGGACATTTCCCCTATTTGGTTTCATTTTAATCTTGGCATCGGAGCCGAAAGGAGGGTGGCTCCGATTAACCCCTGGCATTTTCTTAACCCTAAGACTCGCACTGAATTGATTAAATCATTTGATCTGTATTTTACTGAGAATGCTGGTTCTGTGTCCTCGCTTGTTTCATTATGGGAAGCTTTTAAGACTGTGATCAGGGGACAGGCATTGTCTCTGGTGGGGTGTGCCAAGAAATGTAAGAATGAGGCAATTGTTCGGCTTGAGACCGAAATCACAGACCTGGAGACTGCATTGGAGCGAGAGGTGTCTCGAGAAGCGTTACATGTCCTCCGCCTTAAACAATTAGAATATAAAAATTTGGTTACGGATGCGGCAAAGATGATGAGTAGGGAACAGCAGGGGCGGCTATATGATGTGGGTGATAAAGCAGGAAAATTGATTGCCTGGCTGGACAGAAGGGAGAGAGTGAGTCGAGTGGTTCCGGTGATTGAGACATGCGGTGGTGTGCGCGTAACGGACCCTGTTGAAATTGTTGAATGTTTTGCTGATTATTTTCGAGAGGTCTATACCTCGGTGTCCGACAGGCCCGAGGAGGATTCGCAATTGTTACTTCGGGATATAGCACTTCCATGTTTGTCGGAATTGGATCGGGACAGTTTGGATGCCTCGCCCTCGGTGGATGAGGTGGCTCTCGCGCTGCGCTCCATTCGTTCCGGCAAGGCTCTGGGTCCCAATGGCCTTCCTGTTGAACTGTATAAGTTACGTCCTGACATTCTAGCTCCCTATCTCCGTGAGATGTTTTTGGCTGCACGAAACAGTGGCTCCCTCCCTAGAGATCAGCGTCTTGCGACCATTGTGGTAATCCATAAGGAGGGTAAACCGCGTGATCGCTGCTCGTCTTATAGACCCATTTCGCTCTTGAATGCGGAGCCTAAAATCCTCGCCAAACTGCTTGCTAATCGTTTGATTATGGTTATTAGCGACCTGATTCATCCGGATCAGTCGGGTTTTATCCCGCACCGTAACACGGCATTAAATTTGCGACGTTTGCAAGGTGTTCTCGCGAGGGCCTCGACGCTGCGTGAACCGGCCATCTTGGCGTCCCTAGACGCCACGATGGCCTTTGATACAATTGAATGGTCCTATCTCTGGGCGGTACTCGCCAAATTTGGATTCGGCACGGGTTTTATTGGTTGGGTCAAACTCCTGTATGAAACGCCACTGGCACAGGTGGTGGTTAATGGCCGGGTCTCCGCGCCTTTTACCCTCGGGAGGGGCACGAGGCAGGGTTGTCCGTTGTCCCCGCTCCTCTTTGCTTTGGCGTTAGAGCCACTCGCTGCTTGGCTACGGTGGGAACCTTCGATGAAGGGTATACGCTGGACTCCGGAATTTGAAGATCGCATTTCCTATGGTATTTTATTGTACCTTACATCTCCCCAAAAATCGCTCAACGTATTGTTTGACGTGCTCAACTCCTTCGGGAAAACCTCGGCCTTATCTTTAATTGGTCGAAATCCTACATTTATGTACTTGCTGGTGATGTCCCTCGTTTGCAACAGGGCTGTCCCATCCAGTTGTCGCAGTCTGGCTTTAAGTATTTGGGTGTGTTTATATCGATGGATCCGGCGGTTCGCTATGAACGTAATTTACTCCCTCCACTCCAGAGTATGCGCTCCGATGTAGCGCGTTGGCGTAAATTGCCGTTATCTCCCCTAGGGCGTGCGGCCCTTTTTAAAATGATGTCCCTACCGCGGTTCCTATATGCACTTCAGAATAGTTTTGATGTCGTCCCATCGAAATATTTCCGGGAAGTAGAATCGTTGCAGAGGCAACTACTATGGGACGGGCGTTCACACATCGCTCTTCCGAAATTGACACTCCCCTGGTATGATGGCGGTATAGCGCTCCCGGATATTCGTAGGTATTATTGGGCTTCCCACCTCACTGCCATCAACCAAGGGATGTATGGCCCGGCGTTGAATCCAGCTTTTGAAATGGATAAGTGGCTGCTCCCGGGTGGTGATTACTATAGGGCGCTTTATTCGGGACCCTCCCGTTCACAACTCTCGGGGCCTACCGCTATAGCGGTGCGGGTGTGGCATAGCGCAATGGCGGCTATGGGCTGGAGTGATAAATTAACCGGTGCGACTCCGCTCTATGCCTCTGCGAAGTTGGGTAGCCGATGGATGACAAAGGGATTTGATAAATGGGACACGATCGGTATTAGTAAAGTGCATGATCTCTGGGTTAAAGGAGGGGTGAAGTCCTTCTCGGATCTGCAAAAAGAGTATAAACTCAGTGATAGGGAAAAATTTCGATGTGTCCAGGTACGCCATGTTCTGAACTCTGTGTTACTAGTGGGCAGCGATATTCCGGATTCTTCCCCCCTTGAAGATCGTATACTAGACGGTTATGTACCGTATAGTACTATCTCATTGCTCTACAAGAAAATGATTAATCACCGAGCGAGCTTACTCGATCGCCTCCGTGAAGCCTGGACTGCTGATGGTATTGAATTGGATGACGAGGACTGGCAGTCTGCGATCTCCTCTCCCAGGGAGGTGGCGATTCCTGCCCGCCTCCGTCTGGTCCAACTTAAGATCCTCTACAGAATCTATGTCACCGGTCCCCGTTTGATCCATATGGGCTACTATACGGATGGCATGTGTAGGCGTGGGTGTGGTCTCCTTGGCACCTATCTCCATATCATATGGGAATGCCCTGAGGTGGTGCGATTTTGGAAACGTATACATGAGGTGATGGATGAAGTAACGGGTGTTGTGATGATGCCGGAAGCCAGACAATGTTTATTGAATGTATGGGGTCCGAATGACTATGATGTGTCACAGCTTCGATGGGTGACTCTGGCCAATATGGTTGCGAAGAGGGATATTGCACAGTTGTGGGAAACCTCGAGGCCGCCTACAGTGACTGCTTGGATAGAGAGTCTGGACTGGGGCATGTTCAGGGAGAAGACAGTGTATGTGGCAAGAGGCAGACCCAGGAAATGGGGAAAGATTTGGAACCCTTGGAACTCATACCACGGGGATATCTGCACGCCCCCACTCACTGCTATTCCTAGTCCTTCCCAATTGCCCTGACCCACATTCCTTCTAGCTGTGGTATATTTTGCTGTTCATATGCAATTCTGCCTTCGCCCCCCTCCCCTCATCTGTATTCAAAGAATCTTTTCTCCTGTTCTCATGTATTTCCCGTCCTCCTTGAGCGCAGACCTAATGATTGTATTATCACCGTATTGCCTTGCCTGTATGTTTAATGTGTGATTTTTTTCATGTTTTCAAAATAAAAAAGTAAAAAAAAAAAAAAAAGAATGGGAATGTAGAATGCTCCGATCCTCGTGTGGTACATTCAGGAGTTTATTTAGGGGTAACTATCACCACGGATTTGAATAGATTAGTGGAGGCAAACATAGGGCCAATAGTCACTAAAGCCAAGAAGGATCTGGATAGATTGCACAATCTTCATTTCTCCATAGTAGGGCGCACCAACATTGTCAAGATGATCCTCCTCCCGAAGTTTCTCTATTTATTTAGGGCAATTCCGCTCATGTTCGAAACAAAGTGGTTCACTATTTTAGAACACATGATAAATAGGTTTGTTTGGGCACGTGGCAAGACTAGAAGAGCATTGAGGTACATGTCACTTCCTAGGGAGAGAGGAGGGTGGTCTTTACCCCGATCTAAAGATGTACTATTGGGCTGCAGCCCTTCAATATATGACGGGATTATTGGGGGGAGCAGAGACTGAAGTGGAGGATCCACTAGGAACTGTAGCTATATATGCATTGGTGTTGGGTGCTGAGGCAGAAAACGTCTTTTTGAAATATAGTGACCCTAGCTATTTCAACCAAATTCAAAACGGTGATTGCAGCATATAACATCTGGAAAGCTTTCATGAAAAATTTGGCCTGGGGAGGTATAATGCGTATAGTAGACTGATTGGTAACCCTACACTCCCTTGGGAGATATTCTCAAATGCTGTGTTTGTAGATGGGGGAGGCAGGGAATAAAGAAGGTGGGAGATGTGATGGGGGCAGAGGGAATGATGCAATTCTCTGATGTGCGGACATCATATGGCCTTGACTCGAGGAATTTTTTTAAATTTCTACAAGTTAGAAGTTTTCTAGTGGGGAAAAAAGGTGGACCGGCTGGGTTTGGAAAGAACTCAATCTTGGAAGACATTCAAGGTGGAGTTGACTGTATGATAAAAAGTTTTTATGCCGAACTGATTGAATGTAAGCAAGATGACTTAGTGAAATATGAAGGCAAATGGGCACATAAGTTAGGTATAGCGCTGGAATGTTTTTGTGTGTCACTAGACCTGGGGCAGAGAATTTTATGCTCAGCTGCCCTTCAGGCACATCATTACAAAACACTCTACTAATTTTATCACACACCTGCAAGGTTTGCGCAATGGGGAGGAACAAGTGGAAATAATTGCCCTCGCTGTGACAGCCTTGAGGCTGATATAGTACACATTGTCGCCACGTGCCCACATCTACAACCAACCTGGGATGCTATAGAAGCATTTTTTAAAAGGTCATTGAGAATAGAAATTACATTAACATCACCAACAATTTTGCTTGGGGTAAACGATGCCAGGAAGGATCAATTCGGCCATTTTATATTTGTAGCTATGGCAGTTTTGCGGATGTGCATTGCCTCGGCATGGCTTGATTGACTTCCAACTACTTTTCATCAATGACTGGCCAAACTTGTCGGCTTACAATCTTGAGAAGGCAATCTATGCAAGGAGGGGCAGAAGGGGAAGGAAACTAGGACTACAAATATGGGAACCCATAAAAAGTTGGAAGGAGAGCTAACCCTAGTTTAGTTATTTATCATTTGAGAGCAGTTTCTTGAGTAGATAAATGTTGTTAACATTTAAAACCATATGTGTGCTTCAGCTTATGTATGTTTATGTATATGTAGATGTACTTTGGTCTAAATATTGATTTTGTTTTCTGTTTATGATTTTATGTGCCCTGTACAAAAAAGGGGGAAAATACCTTAATAAAAAAAATAAATAAAAAAAAAAGGAAAGCAGGCAGGTAGGGCTGAGCAAGTTTTTGGACCGCAACTTTTGTCCAGGCCATATCTTCACTACCTGCTTGTTAGATCTGTCAACCTTAGGGTGGTCTTTGCCCAAACCTTTTGCCTTCCTCCTCCATTTTTACTGACCTCGTTTTCGCTGGCTTCAGGACTCTGTGCACTTTACCACTGCTAACCAGTGTTAAAGTGCTTGTGCTCTCTCCTCCTAACATGATAGAATTGGCTTATATCCAATTGACATATTTAATTTACTTGTAAGTCCCTAATAAAGTGGCAGTATTTGTGCTAGTAGACCCACTAGTAGAATAAATTCTACTAGTGGGTCTGCAGCAGTGATTGTGCAACCCACTTAAGTAGCATTTTAAACATGTTTCAGGCCTGACATTGCAGAGCCTGTTAGTGCAGTTTTAAACTGTAATTTTGACCTGGCAAAGTAAACCTTTTGCTGGTACCAAACCTTCCTTTTTAATACATATAAGTCAATCCTAAGGCCCTGGACAACCCAGAGGGCAGGGTATAATGTATTTAAAAAGTAGGACAAGTAGTTTTAAGTTTTACATGTTGTAATAGTGAAACATTTGTTTTTTGCTACTGCGTAGCCTACCTCTCCCATTGAAAAACATTGTAATTAACTTATTACATTTTCTAAGTGTAATTTCCAAATGGGAACAGGTGACCGCTTCATGTTTACTGTCTCTGGGATCCCAATTTCAAATCCTAGCTTATGGCTAAATCAAATTTGTAATTGCAATTCTGGAAATGGCATTTTTAAAAAGTTGGCATTTTCTTGCCTCAGCCATTTGGTGCCTGCAGCCTGTCTCTGGGCACATGACTGGGTGTAGCTGACAGTTGTGCTTTGAGTATTCCTCCTAGACAGCTACATACAATGGGGAGCGTAGGTGTGATTGGACGGGGATCACTGTCAAGATAGGAGGGAGTAGCTGGGCCCACCCCCACTTATACTTGAATAGGCTGTGTCCTGTCTCAACACATTCATAGCCCTGTAGTTAGTCTAGAGCTCGGGCTAGGAAGGCGGGACATCTGTGCACTTCACAGGAATACCTCTAGAAGCTTCTCCCCCACTTCAAACGCACAACTGGGTATTAATAATGTACCTCAGACACCACCACTTCAGTACACTTCTGGACCTGTAGATACTCTCCAAGGAAAAAGCACTGCTGTGCTGCTGAAAGGACTGTCACACTGCTGGACTGCTACTCTGATGAAATTGCTGTCTTGCTGTGCTGACCTGCTGACCTTTTGCCTGAGGAGGAAGAACTGGACCTGCATCTTCATCTTGAACCAAAGACATCAGAGTGACTCTAAGGTCTAATCTGCTGGCCTCCTGATCTAAACCTCGGAGGGGAAACATCCTTTACAACGCAACTTTTACCACGCAGTGCCTTTACGACGGAACTTTTACAACGCAAAACATTACAACGCATTGCGCTGGGGGGCGCTCTAGGATAGGAAATAAGTTTAATTTACTATCCAACACCTTCCCTAGTGTCCACGGGGACTGGAGTTGGAATAGTAAATTAAACTATTCACTATCCAGCACCCCAAAGCGCTATGCGTTGTAAAGGTTTGCGTTGTAAAAACCACGTTGTAAAGGCATGCGTGGTAAAAGCATGCACTGTAATGTCATACATCCACTCGGAGACATAACATACTCCCCAGCGTCCTGCTCCAGTCCCTGGACACTGCTGACCCCGAGTGGTGTCTCTCAGGTGCTGAAATCAAGCTGTTGAACTCTTCGCAAACCTGCCTGCTCATACTGAGACCTCGCTACTCATACCTCAAATTAACACAAAGCTCCGTCAGCCCAACTCTTCACACTGTAGCATCGACCGCTCACGGGGACCGCCACTGCAAATCTCCAGCAGCACCCATCTGTGACAACAGCCGGCTCCTCATACTTCTCCAACAGCTCCCTGATACAGTCTCTATGCTCCCCGCATGCCTCCTCAACATGAATGAGAGTCTATGCACAAACTGCGCTTCATTGCGGTCAGCCTTAAAGTGTGACTTTGACTTGGTTGAGCGCGACCAGATACCCCAAGTTTGCGCTTTGTGCTTTTTGGTGTTATTTTCACTAAATTCTTAAAAAGTCTATCTCTGGTTCTTTGATTGGATTTTTGTTGTCTTGGTTTCATTTTATTTATTACATTCTGCTCTATTTGTCCAAAATGGAGTGGAATACTTTTGTTGAGTATTATCACTATTTTAGTGTTTGAAGTGTTGCACAAATACTTTGCACATTGCCTCTGAGTTAAGGCTGACTGCTCTCTGCCAAGTGGTTGAACAGAGGTTAATTTAGGGTTTGCTTGTGACTTCACCCTTAGAAGAATTGTGTTTTCTGCTTGAGAAGGGTTTCACCCCCCTCAACCAGTAACACAATTTATTACAGCAGAGATACATATTTTCAGAGAAATCCTCATGTACAGCCTCCTGCCATTGCTTCCTTTACTTATCCTTCCAGACAAGTGTGGCTGGCTTCATGCCGCACTGCGGCACTCAACATTGCATCCACCAGGTACATATTGCTCTGGAGCACCGGTGATTATTTGGTGACCCTGCTGCACTCATTCTTTTGAATTTAGAGAAGGCATTTGAATGTCTGGACTGGGACTGCCTATATCAGGTCTTCTCCTTCATGGGGTTAAGACTTTGCTTCCAGTCCCTAGTCAGGGTGCTTTATGCTCATCCCCGACCCCTGGGTCAGTGGCGTGCTGTCCTCTACCTTCACGGTCCACATAGGCATGAGGCAGGGTTTCCCACTCCCTTCATTGCTTTTTGCCTTGGCTGTAGAAACATTAACATGCTGAGATGCTCAGATTTTGGGCACACAATGGCAGAACTGCCCAGAAGACCATGTTGCAAAATACGCAGATGATGTGCGGCAGATGATGTATGGCTCTTCCTTTGCCAACCTCACTCTACCAGGACCCAGCACCTCCAGGTGCTCCAACTCTATAACAATGCATCGTGGCTGGTGATCTACTAGGCCAAATCACTCCTCCTTCCCGGGGTGACCAGGAGGACATCGGTTTGCAAGATCGCATTCCTATTGGTAGATTAAGCTTTCCCTATCTGAGAGTAGCAATCACACTGGAACCTGAACTCACCTGGAGTCTTAACTAACACTGCTGCTGCACCAAACCCATCAGGACTTAGCTCTATGGGCTGCCCTCCCACTTAATGCATACGGTAGAGTGGCACTTTTTTAAATGATTGCACTCTCTTGGTTAATCTACATTCTGCAAAATTTCTCTTTTTTTAATTTTCCCAATCCTGGTTTAATGGCTTCACTCGGATGATACGCTCTTTCCTGTGTGTGAGCAAGAGTTTGCGAATAGTCCTTCAAAACTGCGTCTTGTCACCCTACAGTAGTGACATAAGGATGTCAGATGTTCGCTTGTCCTACTGGGAATCGCATCTTCTTACTATTAATGACTGGGTGTTTGGTGACTCTGAGGACAATGCCTTTCACCAGGAAATCTCCCTTCTGGGCTGACTATATCTGCAATCTCTTTGCTGATGAGTGCCAAAGGTCAAGTGCTCCCTATGTAAAATGTAATTATGATTAGTTAGCCATGATTGGCATATTTGATTTACTGGTAAGTCCTAGTAAAGTGCACTGTGTGCACCCAGGGCCTGTAAATCAAATGCCTCAGGTGGGCCTGCAGCACTGGTTGTGCCACCCACCTGAGTAGCCCTGTAAACATGTCTCTGACCTACCAATGCAGTGTCTGTGAGAGCAGTTTTAAACTACTATGTAAATCTGGCAAGGGCACCCACTTGCCAGGCCCAAACCTTCCCTTTCCTTACATGTAGACACACCTAGGTTAAGTCCAAGGTAGCCCCGTGGGCAGGGTGCAATGTATGTGAAAGGTAGGACATGTGCTGATGTGTTGTACATGTCCTGATAGTGAAAGACTACCAATTTAGTGTTTCACTATTGCAAGGACTATCTCTCCCATAGGTTATCAATGAAGCTGCCTTGTAACAGCTTACAAGTGCAACTTTCAGGTGGGAAAAGATAGAGATTTGGAGATTGGGTTCCCTGAACTCAGGATTTAAACATACATCTTTTAGTGAAGTTTGTTTTTAAATTGTGTGTTGAAAATGGCACTTTTAGAAAGTCAGAATTGTTTTGCTTTATCAGTCTGTGTGTCTGCCTGCCTGTGCAATCAACATCTGGTTCAGACTGACAGCTGGGTTGTTTGTGCATTCACTCTAAAGAGTCACACAAAGGGATTTGAGGAGTGCCCTGCATATCCTGATGGCCCATCACCATGCTGAAGGGCCTTCATGAGCTAGAGTGGTCAGGGCCGGACTGGCTATCGGGCAGTTTGGAATGCTGCCGAGCTGCTGCCTGATTTTACTGCAGTGGGGGCTGAATTCGCCCATGGAGACCTGCGTGTGCTTGGAAAAACTAAAAGCAAAACGAATTTCGTTTAGCTCATGCAGGTCCCCATTAACTAAATCAGCCCCCAGCTCAGCAGCATTCCTAACTGCCCGGTAGCCAGTCCGGCCCTGAGAGTGGTGGGAGGAGTTGTCACTGAGACCTGAATAGGGCTGTGCCTGGCCTGTCACAATTCTGCCTTTGCCCCCCTGTAGTGTGCCTGGAGCCAAGACAGTGCAAGCAAGGCAGGCTCTTGTGGACAACAAAGACTTTCCTTTGAAGCATGCCTAATTCAAAGGCCAAAAGGGGTATAAGTATTGGGCCTATAACCCCCAGACTTTTAGAACACTTCTGGATCAGAAGTACCCAAAAGGAAACTCCGCTCCGCCAACCTCGCCCTGGCAGAGACCCCACGCATCCGCAGAACTAGAGCAGGTGGAAAAGCCTTCTCCTACATTGCAGCAAAGACCTGGAACGAGCTCCCAGTCAACATCAGACGCCCCCCCCCCCCACTCTGCACACCTTCAAGAAGAGCCTCACAATCTGGCTATTTGACTAACACAGAGCTGCACCCCCCCCCCAAGTGCTTTGAGACACTGATGGGCGAGTAGCGGACTTTATAAACCCCGATCGATTGATCAATGAGTCTGCCAAGAGGAAGAGATGGAGTGCTGTCAGGAGGATGGCTGCCCCTTTACTGTGCTTCTTTGCTGGGTTGGCCTGCAGTGGCTGCTTCTGTCTTGGATAGGACAGAGACTGGACTTTGCTTTGGTATCCTGCTTAAGAAGATTCTACAATGTGTGGGCTTACCCCCAGTTATGAAGTCTACACCTGCAGCATGCCTTTACTCCACTGCTGGAAGTTCTGACCTGCCAAATGGTGCCAATTCCAACTCTGGGCCCTGGGAGGTGATTCCTGCTGCAAAAGACTCCAAATTTGAGGCATTACCCTTCTAGGGCCTGTTCTTCCAACACAGCACTGTTGTGTGAAAGCTACTTCCACGTACCGCCGCCGCGCAGCCGAAGAAATCAACGCTTGACCTGTCAACCGCTGAAGAAACCACTGCAGCCTGAGTCCAGAGCACCGAGTCTCTGACGTCTGAGACCCCAGCTATGACTTTGGCTCATGTCCTGCTATATGGTTGAAGGAATTGACGCATCACCCATCTGCGCCGGGAAGAATCGACGCAGTGCCTGTTTTGCTGCCTCTGCAATGACGCCAGCGCACCTGGATTTCCATGCATAACACCTGTGCACCAAGTTTCTACAGCATCACACACAGAGCAGAACTGCCTTTGGATTTCCATGCATTGCTTCTCCTTTCAGTCCGGTACCAACACAACACTTCTGCTGTGTGCAGCAGAACTGATGCATCACTTCACAAGGGACTCAAGAACCGATGCATCACTGTGTTTTCCGACGCTTCTATCCTCTGCAGCTGTTCTTCCTAGTAGATTTTGATGCATCAAAGGTACTATGTGCTAAAATTAACGCTTCCATAAGTTCTAACAAGCTTAAACCTTTTAAAAGTGATATTTTCAGTTATTTATGTCGCCTTGGTCTAGTTTGTTTTAGATAAATAATATTTAGTTTTCTAAACTGGTGTGGTGTCCATTCGTAGTGTTTTCACTGTATTACTGTGTGTGTTATGTACAAATACTTTAAACATTGCCTCTGAGATAGGTCTGACAGTTTGTGTCAAGCTACCTAGGGTATGAGCAGCGGTTATCTTGGGAGTGTGACTCTCTTAACCTGACTAGAAGGAAGCGTCCCTACTTGGACAGGGGGCATACCACTGCAAACTAGAGACCCCCATTTCTAACAGGTAGCATTCAGAGATTTTAAGGGTGTCACACAAAGCTCAAAAGCAGAGTCCAGTTCAGCTGCAGCTGGTCAGCTGGTCAGCTGGGATGCTTTACAGGAATGTCCTCATCAGCCATGTTATGGGGCAGGAGACACCTGGGGGATTAGCCTGAGAATCCCTAGGAAACTTTCTTTTCTTGGATTTTAATTGGAAGGAGTACAACCGCCTCAGGTTCTTTTCACAATTCACAGATACCAAGGGCATCAGGTTTAGTCCACCTGGTACCATTTTTCATGGCACGCAATGTTTTTATGGGGTGCCACATTTACCTCTGGCACTAGTTAGTGTGTGGGGATAACTCTGAGGCACTCCCTAACCAATGGGGTAAACGTTCTCACCCACCCAACTTTTCTGGGGTTTTTTCTGCCTTACTGCAAACTCCCTAACCAATGGGGTAAAAGTTCCAACCCTACCCACTTTTTCAGGGTTTCTAGTTTGCCTGTCTACAAACAGGCCCAAAATGCCATGCCTTATTGTGACGGTAAAAAAAAGTCTTTGGCCGCATTCTGGGGCCTGGAGATGCATGTAGGAATGTCATAGAGAAATTTAAGGTGTCATCACACATCTAACACTAAAATCTAGTTTGAAGCAGGCACTGTATCCAGAGCAAACCCTGAGACAGAATTCCGGTAGAACAAAAGGATGGTCTTTCAGCAACCAGCCATGGCATACACAAGAAATGTCTTGCCATCCTGTTCTCTCTTTTTCATGTGTACCATGAGTGTTATGCGTGGCTCAAAAAATCTGTGAAGCAGAATTTGACAGTGTAGTTTCATCAGAATGGTGACAGCCTGCACTTTGAACATTTTGGTGAGTTCAGAGAAGTCATCTCTACCCATTGAAGTCAGCTTATTATTTGCTTCAAGGAGGCATTTCACACCACTCTTATGCCCATTCCCGGGCTTGAGCACACGCTGGGAGGTGGCAGTAGCTTATGTTAACTGGGAGGTGGCAGTAGTTTATGTTAATAAGCCTTCTGATAATTCAGGTAGGTAAAGGGCAACTTTCTAAAAGTTACTTTTCCTTAATATTTATAAAAAATCTGACTTCACCATTGCATGGATTTTTTATAACTATTAAAAATGGTGGTTTTAATTATTTTTCTAGCCCGCTCAATTCCCAATATAGCAGTAGTAGTATTTTAATCTGCACTCTGTTTTCTACATATCTGCATTCTGGGTTTCTACATTGGACAGCTAGGCCTGCCACATTGAAATTAGCATTTAGGTGTTTGTCAATGTGCGGGAGACAGTAAAATACATTTTCTTCATGTCTCACTTTTGAATAACATGCACCCTACCTTGTGGGCTACAAGTCTTACATACGGTTGACTTACTAACATTTAAGGGGCGTATTATACCTCTTAAAAGGGTTATTCCAGCAGGTCTCACTGCAGGTTTTACTCTGCAGCAGTCAGGCTACAATGATCAGCCTGAAGCCATGTTTACCTTTGTTACCATAGTGGATGCAATAATAAGTGCTGCCGCCCACGGGTAACATGTTACTTTTAATGGCTTTGTTGTATTTCCACACCATATACTATGACCCTGAGAAACGTTAAATAATGCAATCTGGGATTAGTTAATTTTTAGATGTTTTAGTATTTGTTGAAAAAACACAATTTTAAGGGAATTGAATATCTGGTGTGTTTTGTACTGGTGGGTAAAAAAGATTTTTTTAGAAAGATCAAACTATAGTAATGTAATGGTCAGAGAATGCAGGTACATGGAGATTTTCCATTACCCTACAGGATGGGGAAAACAAACCTGAAAGGTGGAATGTTTGCTAAATATTCAGCTACTGGTGACATTTATTTGCTCACTGTGCCAATACAGACAGAGACCAGCCCTGTTCCTGCTTCAAAAAGGAAAGTACAGCCCCAACTGCCAGCCCAAGTCCCTCCGAATAGGCACCCTAGCAACCCCATACTACTTGGCCTTTAATCCTGTGGCACCATGAACACGGGAATGAAGTGTAGCTTGAGTCCTATGCATTAATAAGAATTTCCATTGTACTTAGGGATTGCACTCCACATAGTGTATCACGCGCGGTTAATCATTAAAATACACAATTACTGAGTATCTTCAGTTACATGAGTTTTAGCCTGTATTGGGAAAAACGCAGAGTGAGGAGGAAAACATAAGTTCAAGGTAAACCTGTGTTTTGACTTTTTATTTTGCTGTGGGAATGGGATCAACTTTAGAAATTTCTAATTGGAAGCAGGTTGTTACTTTAGTATGTTTTCATGTGGTAGAGATTCAATAATCACAAGAATTATTAAACAGCAACCTACTATGATCAATTGAAATATGTGTTATCTAATTTTTCTTTACATTGTTTTAATTGATTTTGACACTAGGCTAATTGGTTTTTAAAACAGAACCTCCTCTAAAGTGAAAAATAAAAGTTGACATGCAGGTCGCAAAACTAAAGGTCCAGATCTATATAAAATGAGCTCTTCAATGCCCACTAAACACCTTTTGGTAATGCAAATTAAAAAAAACAGCTTAATAACTTTACACCAAACTAAGATAAGGACACATCCTGCACATAAAATGCCTAGTGTGACTCCATTCCTGGAAATTATACTGATTGATTGTTGCTATTAACTATGTTCTCACCTCGTCCAGTCTGCAAAACAATTGTAACAAGCATTTGCAATGCAATAGGTCTCGCATATGCGAGAGGATGAGTTAGTGGCATTGTAAATGACAATGCCTTTTATTTGTGTGTTTTGAAAACCTACAAGTGGTGTGTAAACACGCACTTTGTACTTCTAGTCCAACCATAGGGATGGCAGTAAAATAGGTGCTGTGACTGCCAGCCAAGTTTCTCTTAATCAAAGACTATAAATTTCAAAGTGCTTGTTCATCCACCACTTGTGGGTTATCAAATCATAAATAAAAGGCATTGTCATTTACAATGCCAATAGCTCAAACTCTCACAAATGCGAGACATAGTGCATTGGAAATGCTTGTTTTTCTGCTGACTTTGGAGACCTGTTGAAAGCCTTGGAGATGCCACTTTAACATATTTAAAATATGTGTGTGCGCTCAGCTCCTGCACAATATGCCTAAGCGCTCCCTTCCCAAAATCAGACCCACAGAGTAAACACACGAACACCTTATTGTAAAAATAGAAATAAAAGCTGTTAAGTCTGAGCATTTCTTGACATGGGGAAATAAAAAACAAACAGGCAAAGCGAGAAGATTAATCCTGTAATACAAGATAGCATAAAACGCTAACGGTTGTACCGAAAGAGAGTGTATTTTCCTTAAAGATTAATAAGGAGCACATGGTAATCATCTGTTGTAAATCAATGTGCCTAAGTGCTCCTTTCCCAAATCAAAAAAATCCTTCCTATCTTAAATAATTAATTGTCAAATGAAGCTGTGCTAAGTTTGAGACACAACAAACACACTTTCAAAATATGGTTATGCACTAAACTTGGGCACACTGTTTTCCGAAACAAAACTAAAAGCTTTTGAGAGAGCGCAAACTGACTTAAATGTATGAGTGCACCACACTTACCTGTAGTAAGCACAAATCATGAGGAGAAATGCCATGAGTGCTAATAGTACCTGCAATTATATTCTAAATGTATAGCTAATGTAGAGATTTAAGTAGAAGTGGAACTAATACAGAAATGTGTGACACTATATGATTTTATTAGACGTGATTATTTTTGAATCTATGTCGTGTAGCTGTTAAAATGTAAGATGGTCTGTGGTTAAACGCAGAATGTGGTAGGCCTCAGGGCCAGAGCTGGAGCTAAAAGGGAAGGTGGTTCTTTTCACGACACAGATTGTATTAACGTTTTGGTCATTGCATTAATGGGCCAGGATATATAATATGTTTATTGAATAATAGAATAAGAGTATTAACATGCTTTAATTAAATGAAGAAGTTGAATGCCATAATCATAATGAGAAATATTGTAGGCCTGAAATGTTTTAGCATTGATTTACACGTACATGTCTGGGCTGAGAAATGTTGCAAGCCTTTTTAGAAGTCTATGAGAGTTGGGTTCTTGGCGGCAGATATCTGTCTGCAACAGGAAAGGGGGGATCCAATTATAAATGAATGAATAGAGGTCTGTTCAGTAGACGGCCCAGACATGGAGGAGGGTTCTGGAATGTTTAAGGGGTATCAGCGGGCCGGAGAAGAGCCTGAGAAGCAAGGTCAACTCTAACGTCTGAGGCCCAATACAAAGCATCATGGAAAAAGCCTGAAGCTACACCACGTGAGAGGCGTTTCGCAAGGGGCGTCTCAAATGTTGTTGACTGTTTTGTATTAGGGACAGCACCCCTGGGTGGAGTTAGAGCAGATACCTGAGGACCCTTTAGAGAGCGGATGGGTAGGCAGAGAGGGGTCATGACTGGAGAACTATAGGTTTTCACCAAGAGACTTAGAGTGGGTGACTTCCCTTGGGGGTCATTCACTGCTGACACCTTTGTTAGGTTGGGATTTGGTTAAGTAGGGATACCATCTAGAGCAGGGTAGGGACAGCCTAACCTTTGCGTTTTCCTCCAACCTAAATGAAGGAGAGATATGCGTCTATGCTGATAGCTTTATTATTCTTAGAACTTGTGTTAGTGATTTCTGTTGCTCGTCTGAGGGCTTTCCGAGAGCACATGTATGTAATTGGACCTGTGTATCTCGTTAATCTCATTCTGAGATGCTTGTATTTGCAGCTTATCATATCTTTACAATAAACCTTTGAAAGCTAGAAGTTGTTTGTGATCTTTGGGAGCAGAGTCCTTTATTGGGTGAACTAACTTGCAGATGGGTGTACTGTTTTCCTCCAAGACAGGCAACAAAGGTTCAGTCGACCAGATCGAGGTTTAGATCAATAGATATAAGGTATCGATCAAAATCTCGCCCTTTCAGTTGGTAGCAGAGGATGGTTGCCTTCTTGAGGACGGTAACCTAGGCCAGGTTAGCTTACCCCAAGGCCCCTAGAAATCGATGATCGGAAGAACAGCCCGCCGAAGAAGATCCAGATGACGTGAGACAGAAAAAGCAGCAGTATCGGTCGAGAGTGAGTATAAAGGGTTATGCGTGTTAGATTGCGGTGTTTTGTATTGTATCTATGTTGTAATGTTTGGCGGAGTTGAATGTCTGTAGAGTGACTGTGGAACAGGTTGTGAGCGCGCGCAACCGGTGGAAATCTTAAGTTCAAGGAGAGCTTAAGTGGTTCGGGTGTATCGGACACCCAGAGTAATTGTCAACTAGAGTGAAGGGGGTCATGAGGTACCATTGATCACCCGAGAGACCGAGATAGGGGGAACGTAAGAGTGAGTGCGTGAGTAACGGACGCTGGTCGGAAGTTACTGTGTGTGTAAGCAACCTATCAGAGAGACGATAGACATCTCGTCAGTTGTGTTGACAATTACAGATAGACTGTGGACGTACAGTCGAGAGAAGTGACCGCTTGGTCGGAAGTAGTCATTTTTCGGTGTATGAATGGGACGCATGCATAACCGGGAGACGAGTTGAGAAAGGAGGGGTGCTGCTGCGAAGCGGAGAAAAGTGACGTCAGGTAGTGTTGCGCAGTAATTGGCCGACCGGAGAAAGACCGCGCTGTGATAGGCCAGCTAGCAAAGACGTCAGACAGGGTCGCGACGTGATTGGCCGACCGGAGAAAGACCGCGCTGCGATAGGCCAAGCTAGCAAAGCCGCGACAGGATTGGTGGATTGTCATCAGGAAGTAAACAGAGTAGCGAGGCTGGATTTTGTGCGCATAATTATGAAGTGTTTTAAATGGCTGAAAGCGGTGTTTAAGAAAGAGAAGCGGGGATCGTATGAAGGGGAAGAAGCCCCGCCGGAGGGTACGCCAGCTCGTTATATGGCAGTGAATGTTGGGCTGCATACGATCCTTTGGATATCAGAGTGGAGTAAGATTACTGAAGGAAATGAGGAACTGACGTTCCCGAAGTACGGGACGTTCAGATTAGAGGTGTTACATCGATTGAAATCAGTCATGACCTCAAAGAGACCCTTGCCTAGACCAACCCAGTTTGAAGCTCTAGATGCATGGATTAGGGCAGCGCATGAAAAGAATATGAACAGACGACAAGAAAGGGTGAAACGATCGGTAAGGGCAGTGCAGGATGCCAGGTGGGATGCGGATGCTAAAAGATGGAGAGTGCATAACATGGAAGTAAATAAACTGTACCCAGTGTTAGAGGCGCCAGTAAATAAAAGTCCCCTAGAAGAAGATGATGAGAGCGAAACAGAGGACAGCCTGATAAACAGATTATTGACAGACAGGCCACCCCCGTATAATAGAGCAGGGGGGGAGGTCGAGAATACTGAAGGAGAAAAGGGGGGCAATGCAGGAGAGCACAGACCGCTTCCCAGTTCAGAGTGGGATCCTGAGCCAAAGAAAGAGCTGTCCCAGCCTAGTCAGGTGCAACAGGTAGTCGGGAGGTTTGTGGTACAAAGAGCGCCGGAAACGGAAAGCGCCACATCCTACCCATTACCAGATGCACTACAGGTACCTGTTACCATAGGTCCTATAATATCGATATATGACCAAGAGAGAGCAAGAGGGGAAGAACGGAAACAGAAGGACAGAGAAAGAGCAGAGAAGGCAAGGAGGAACGATACCACTAATTCCCCAAGTCAGATGCCGATACCCAGAGAGTGGAGCACCCCGATGCACACAGCAGGGGACCCAGGAGGAGATCCCGGGGGCCCTAGATGGCCAATGGATCTGAGGGGATCTGGACGAAAATCCTTTCAAGAGCTAAATGAGTACATGAAGCAGTGGGATGAGGCAGTGAAGGCTCAAAAGAGCATCAATGCTGCGGAAGCTGAAAGAGAAAGTCAGGACAGCAGAGCACGGACTCACTGCGGGGCTGGGGAGAGTAGCCCGGAGTGGGACTGTAGAGGGAGTAGGGGAGTCACCCATTGGGCCCGGAGTGGAGGTAGAACAGACCTGGAAAACGGGGGCCCCGGGAGTGGAGGGGTGGCGCGCCCAATACTCAGTGAAGGGGAGAGGAGAGCGCAAGAGTACAGAAACAGCTTTAAGTGTCCACACTGTGTACCTGGCACCAGAGAACTGAATGGGAGTTGTGAGAGGTCGCATCATAGTCCCTGTGATGACGGAAATGAGCGCAGCCCAGGGAATATGGGGAACCAGGAAGGATCGTATCAGATACTGAGCGATACTAGGCAAAGAGAGAGTAGAGAGCAGAGGGAAAATAATAGAGAGGTGTGCGGGGAGAGGAGAGAAGAAGAGAGTGGGCAGAGCAAGAGTGGGGGTAACAGGCCCGTGTTCCATCACCTTCCAAGATCGGATGGCCGAGCATGGGACCTGGAGAGATGGGAGCAAGGGAGGGCACCCATTAACTCTCCCGAACCCAAACGTAGAGCTCGAAGTTGGGATGGTAGGGAGACCAGTGGGCCCCCTTCGAAAGACATATTGCGAGCTGAGATAAAAGCCAAGAGACTCGATGTCTCCAGTTTAAGGTCAGACCTGGATGACATGGTAGATGGTACCCTGCCTTTAGAAAGAATGGAAATGTATGAACAGGATGAAATACTGTATATGGCAAAAGACATCACTCGAAAGGCGAGAGCAGTCCATGAGAAGTTAGTCGAACTAGCAGGCAAATATATGGTGGACTTGTCAAGAACCAAAGCATTACAGGGTAACCACAGGCTACATTATACAGATCGAGACCTAGATGAGAGGAGAACGATTGGGCTGAAAACACACATAAGGGAACTGATTACTGGAATAAGGACATGGAGGGCACTAGATAAGTGGGAAGAGAGGTGGTCCAAGAAAGGGACCGGCAGGAGAAGCATGATTGGTATGACACCAGGACAGCAGGGAATAGAAGCTTACCCTTTGCGTGAAGTTGCAAATGGGAACTATGTACATGTCCCTTGGAGTAGGGGAGATTTAGCTGCTTTTACCACCTCCTTCCCCAAATTGCGGGAAAACCCTGTGGAGTGGTACAAGCAAGTCGAGAGGTTTGTAAAAATCTCAAAGGTCCTTTGGATAGATCTGAACACGCTGTTTGACATTGTAGTACCAGGAGATCTGTGGACAGCATGCAAGGTTAGCGCTGAGTGGCCCACAACGGAGCCAGAGAGAGATGCCAAGACTAATGGGCCGTCCGAGATTGTGATGGCAAAATTCGAGAGAGTGATGACTTGGCTGAAAGAGAAAGTGCCAATGCAAGACATAGATTGGGTCAGAATAGACCGAACAAGACAGGAACCCAAAGAGACAGTTCATGAATATTACGAGAGATTGCTGAAGGCGTTTAAACAGTATAGCGGCTTGGATGTAATGGATCCAAAAGACATAGGGCAATTTGTGTCCAAGTTCGTCCTGGGACTGAGACCGGATATTAGTTTAATGATTCAGCAACACTCGATTTGTTGGCAAACTAAACCCCTAGATGAAATACTGAGATATGCCAGGTACTGCTGTGATGAGATAGACTCTAAGGCTAAGAAACTAAAAGAAAAGTTGATGGTGGTACAGATGCAGGCAGCAGGAAAGGGGGGACAACAGCAACAGCAGCAAGGGACAGGTACAGGAGGAAAGAAGCAGTACAGCCAGAACAAGGGCAATGAGGAGAGTTCCACCTTTAGACCCAGAATAGATATAGCTGCCTTGAAGAAAACGACAAGGTGCCACCAGTGTAACGAGGTGGGGCATTGGAAACGCGAGTGCCCCTACAATGTAGAGATAGGAGAACAAGAGATAGAGGAGGAAGAGGTCCAGAGCGCGCCTACAAGAGGGGTAATGCCATACCAAGGAAAGGTGCTCAAAGGGGGGGGGGCTCCTCCCCGAGCCCAGTTCCCGCAACCTCCTCGAGTAGGGAGTATGGGTAAGACCTATAGACAAATGCCCCTGTTTGTGGAAGGGGAAGAGTGCTATTATGTGGACCCATTAACCGGACAGAGAGTGGAAAGAGAAGATTGCACCCTCGGGGCAGCCTTGGAGGTAGACCAGAGGGGACCCTATGTTGAAGCAGAAGTAGCAGGGTGCCCTACGACATTTCTGGTGGACACAGGAGCCACTAGATCCACGATAAGATCAGCTGCAGTTCCAGACCTGCCCATGTCTGGAGAGACCATACAGGTGGTAGGGGTCGCAAACAGGAGAATAACCAGCCAATTGACAGAACCGGTACAGGTGAAAATAGGGAAGTACAGCGATGAGCACCAATTTGTGGTTTGCGATTCAAGTCCTGTGTGTCTGCTAGGAAGAGACCTGTTGTGTAAATTGAATTGTACTATATATTGTACACCTCAGGGAGTGGAGGTATTGACCAATGATGATGACGCAGATTTCAAAGTTGCAAACTCCAGAATATGCGTGGAGCTGTACCCTACTTTGACAGTAGATGAGCTCCCCTGGGACTTGAGAGAGACAGTGGCATCAGGAGTATGGGATTTCACTGGGGAAGAGATTGGATTGGTCAAAGGGGTGGACCCAGTGAAAATTGTAGTGAAACCGCATGCTGAGTTCCCAAGAACACCCCAATATAAATTGACTCCAGAAACGATTGCAGGTATAAAACCCGTGATCGAGTCCATGATTAAACAGGGAATACTGAAAGAAATCGTGGGTAGTCCATGCAACTCCCCGATTATGGGTCTGCAGAAACCAAATGGGAAATTTCGGATAGTACAGGACCTTCGAAAGATTAATAACATAGTCGTTTCGTGTTGTCCAGTGGTACCGAATCCATCAGTGATACTGTTTCAGATTCCATTTCAAGCAGAGTGGTTCACAGTGATCGATCTTTGTCAGGCTTTCTTTTCGATCCCTCTGGACGAAGAAAGCCATTTTCTTTTCGCATTTAAGCTGGAAAATCGCGTCCTAACATGGTGTCGTATCCCTCAAGGGTATACAGAGAGCCCATCGATCTTTAACCAGCTTTTGAAGAAAAATCTTGAAAGTCTAGTGCTGCCCCAGAAGTCAGTTCTGGTCCAGTACATAGACGACCTTCTTGTGGCGTCAGAAACAGAAGAAGCTTGCAGGGAAGACTCCATTGCTTTGTTAAATCACCTAGCTGCCAATGGGCACAAGGTGTCCCCGGGAAAATTGCAGTACTGCCTGACAGAAGTGCAGTATTTGGGACACAGAATAGAGAAAGGCAAACGAAAAGTGTCACCAGACAGGATAGAGGCGATCATGAAAATGAATGCGCCTAAGACACAGAGAGAGGTCAGGATGTTCCTAGGGATGGTGGGTTATTGCCGACAGTGGATCGTGAACTTTTCACTGAAAGCAAAGCCCTTGCAAAAACTGACGCACAAGGAGGTGAGTGATCCGGTACCATGGGACAAAGACTGTTTGATGGCATTCCTACAGCTGCGAGAGGACCTGTGTCGTGCTCCGGCACTGGGAATGCCTGATTACAATAAACAATTTTTTCTTTACTGTTGTGAGAGAGAAGGTTGCGCGTTGTCTGTGTTGGTCCAAATCCATGGGAATGCCCGTAGACCAGTTGCTTATTTCTCGGCTACTTTAGACCCAGTAGCCGCAGCGTTGCCCGGATGTCTCAAATCCGTTGCTGCAACGGGTGTCAGCATTGAGAGATGTGAAAATATCGTCATGGGGCACCCGTTAGAGGTGTGCGTGCCCCATTCTGTTGAACTGTTGATGACCAGAACCAAAACACAGCATCTGACCAACAGCAGGCTCACGCGCTATGAGCAAGTTATTCTTGCTGCAGAGAATGTGACCCTCAAGAGATGCTCTGTTTTGAACCCTGCTACCTTGATGCCACTTCCAAATGATATCGATGATGATGATGAATATACAGACCATGACTGCCTTGATGTGACTGAACTATGCACCAAACCCAGACCCGACATCGTAGATGAGCCACTGACTGACCCAGATGAAATTTTCTTTGTCGATGGCTCATGTGTAAGAGACGAAGTTGGGCAGTTGAGAGCAGCTTATGCTGTTTGTACAATTACTGGAGTTGTGGAAGCTGGGTGCCTGGAAGGAGTACACTCCGCTCAGGTAGCCGAGATTATTGCCCTGACACGTGCTTGCTTGGCAAGCAATCAGATTCGAGTCACCATATACACCGACAGCCAATATGGGTATGGGGTAGTTCATGATTACGGGCAGTTATGGTCTCAAAGAGGGTTCATGACCTCTTCAGGCTCTCCCATTCGCAATGGAGAGTTTGTGCGCCTGTTGTTAGAAGCATTGCAATGCCCAGCAAGTATCGCAGTTGTAAAGTGCACCGCACATACCAGAAATGAGGACTTCGTTTCGAAAGGCAATAGATATGCAGATGAAGTTGCACGGTATTGCGCGGAACAAGGGTACTCTTTCACAGAGGTGGATGTGGGTGGAATAAATGTAAGAACTGAATTAGCCATGATACTGGAAACTGTTGATACTTGGGATGAACTGTCAACCATGCAAGAAAATGCTCCTGATTCTGAAAAAGAAACATGGGAAAAGGCAGGATGTGTAATGGGTGAGACCCATTTTTGGGTCTCAGCAGACGGCAGAGCAGTGTTGCCCAATGAGATGGTGAGTCCAATGGCTAGACTCATACATGGTCCCGTACACTTAGGGAGAGATGCTATGCTGAGAGTGTTTAGACAGACTTGGTACAATCCTAAGTTTAGAATAGCAGCAGAAGCAGTGTGCCAGCGTTGTGTGACCTGTCAGCAGCTGAACGTGGGAAAAAGAACACCAGTTGCACTAAGTCACATAGGAAGGTCTGGAGGTCCATTCAATCGAATGCAGATAGATTTCATTGAAATGCCAAGGTGCAACCGCCTCCGCTATGTCCTGGTGGTGGTTTGTGTGTTCTCCAGATGGGTTGAGGCATACCCTACACGTAGGTGCGACACCCTCACAGTGGCCAAATTACTGCTTAGAGAACTCATTCCTCGCTTCGGGGTGCCGGCCTTTTTGGAATCAGATAGGGGAACACATTTTAACAGCGAGCTTGTGAAGATGATTTGTGTTGCGCTAAATATTGACCAGAAGTTGCATTGCAGTTACCGACCAGAAGCCTCAGGGATTGTGGAGCAGATCAATGGCACGATCAAGAGCAGGATAGCAAAAGTGTGCTCCTCAACGACCCTGAGTTGGCCTGATGCCCTGCCATTGGTTCTCATGAGCCTTCGTAGTACCCCAGACAGAAGAACAGGGTTGTCACCACATGAGGTGTTAATGGGAAGAGCAATGAGGCTGCCATCTGTCCCAGCTACTGCACTGTTAAATATCACAGATGATATGATCCTGGACTATTGTAAGGGGCTGTCTGACGCCATGCGTTCTGTGTCCCTTCAGGTGCAGGCTGCCGAGGTTCCAGCGTGCCAGGGCCCGTGCCATGACCTGTATCCTGGGGACTGGGTCCTGGTGAAGAAACATGTGAGAAGAAGCTGCTTGGATATTCGTTGGCGTGGGCCCTTCCAGGTCATCCTGATCACGAACACAGCTGTAAAGGTGGGAGGCCTGCCCAATTGGATCCACGCGTCACATACGCGAAGGGTTCCAGCACCTCTGGAAACAGCTCCTCTCTCGGATAGACGTCCAGCTGAGGACCGAGAAGCCATAGGGGGGGCTAGCCAAGCTGTAGAGGTGCCAGCAGAAGCAGGGAACGAGTCTGACCAAGCTGAGGACGGTCAGTACAACAGCGAAACTGAAGACGCTACAGAAGGAGAAAGTAGCTGGGAGTACGACTCAGACCCTGACAGGTCTGAGAGAGAGCGAGAACAGACAAGAAGAAGAAGGAGTAGAAGGGCACGTGGAGAAGCAAATTGGCCGCAAAGAAGGAGCTCTAGCCTGAGGTCAACTCCAGAAGCAACCCTTCCTCCGATATCAGAAGACTCAGACCCGGAAGAAGGTGCTCAGGGCGCTGAAGCACCCGACCGAAGAAGGTCAAGAAGAGTGCGTGTGCCTAACAGAAGATACTCCACACCTGAGTGGACATATCTGGCGACAAATGTCTGTGAAACCGGAGACAGGGAGGATCCGAGCGGTGGTGGTGTCCAGTTCTGAGCCCATTATCACCGTGGAAATAAGACTGTTGGTACCCGGTGTCGAACAAGAAGGGTCACTAACATTCATGCTCCCCAGACCTCCCCGCCTCAGCCAGTTAAAACACATGTTTCTTACAGAATTGCAATTCCCCGACTTTGGTACAACGATAACAGCACATGAAGAGCACAATCTTCGTTTGGAAATACTGAACTATGCTATTGAAGCTGCAACCACAAATCTGATAGTAGACTGTTAAAGGACTTTGTAAATAAAGCAAGCAGAAAAAAGAAGATTACCTAGCGCCCAGGAAGCAGAGAATTTTAGGGAACTTCCCTTGAGTTGATGGAGAAGGGCTAGGGTTGTCTTTATTGAACTGTTAAAGGACTTTTGCGAAGAAGGTTGTCAGCCTCCAGTTGTGTGGACTCTAAAGACAAAAGGATTGAAAAGAGACTGTAAAGGAACGAGAGGAAAAGAACTTTTTGCTAAAGATAAGAGAGAGCCATATAGTCTGACGAAATGGAGGCCGGCACCCCGAACCGCAGAGCTAAATGTATAATAGGTACACTAATAGTAGGAGTGATAATATTAATAGCTTTAGTGGTAACAATTTCTTATGTAAAGGGACATGAGGAAGAGGTAAAGGTAACTGATGTGAAATCTGTAGAAACGCTTACACCTACTGTTGCTGGTGAGAAAAGGGAAAACACTCAAGAGAAAGCGTTATTGGCTGCAGAAGCCCGCAGGTTACACGTAGACGAGTCCCAAGGAGACTTTAGGTCAAATGCTTATGCTAAACTCTTATATGAATACGTGGATGCCATGGAGGTTAAGGATTGTTATGTCTGCATGCAGTTGCCGGCATCTGTAGATGAAGGAATTCGCTATCATCACCTCCCGCTGACATATGGCATTACATGTAGCTTATTGCTTAGTATATTTTATGAGAGAGATAGTTTTGAATACTATTTCTCCAATTATGATTCAGTGTTGCCAGAAGTCCCAAATTATAAGCAGATGAACAAATGGGATTACTGGAAGAGTGAAGACAGATTGGCCAAGTTCTTCATTCCGTGGATTACCTTAGATACTTCACATGCCCGTAGAAATAACCTGACATGCAAGGTGTCAGAAGTCGAGAAGAAGTTCATAGGGCAGGTGGATGATCGTTACAGAAGACAAAAGATTTTGAAAAAATCAGGACAAGGGAAAACAGATTGGACCGAGGAAGAGAAGTCACACCAGAGAAAGGGTAGTAGTGGTCCAATAGCTTTAGATAAAGCGCAGAGAGGAAAGCTATGTCTTCACCGAGCCAAAACGTATTATGAAAATGTATACGTGGGTGAAGTAGACTGTGAACATGCTTTCAACATAGAGTACTATACTAAAGATTTCCTGAAGGGAATGCAAGTGATTCCAAATGTGTATTTTGTATGTGGAAGAAATGCCTACGTGAGACTACCTGATAACTGGTATGGATCATGTTACTTGGCAATTGTCTTCCCCAAAATATATCATGCACAAGACTTAGTGATCATTGAGGGCAAGACATCTTCGAGGGGAAGGAGAGATATAGGCGATGCAGAAATGGTTGGAGATGTCTTTGGAGCTATGTTCCCTCTTTTGGGAGTAATCCTTAATGATGTTAAAATTAGACGACTGGCAACAGTTGTCGACAGGTTGTCTGCCAGCACTGCTCAGTCCTTAATGCTGGTAGAAGGAGAGATGCAATCGATAAGGGCTATGGTTCTTCAGAACCGTCTTGCATTAGATGTCCTATTAGCAAAAGAGGGCGGAGTCTGTAAGGCTTTGAAGGTCCAGGAATGCTGCACTTACATTCCAGACAATTCAAAACCCCTTGAGAAGGTTATTAGGAACATAACTGATATTCACAAGGAGATCGAAGACTTGAGTAGAGAAAATGTCTGGGAAAAGGTGGGCCACGGAATGAGTGCAGTTGGTGGGTGGTTTTCCACCTTAGGCAAAAGCTTTGTTTGGTATATTCTAAAGCCTATCATCATAATATTGATCTGTGGGATTATATTGTGGGGATTGGTGAGGGTATTCAAATGGTACAGAGCAAGAAGGTCAGAAAGGGCCCAAAGAGAACAGCTGCAGAGATTGGCTGCCATACAAGATAATCAGTACAGGAGTCTGAGGGCTCTGGAAGCGCAGAGAATGCCAGCAATAACGTCAGTTTAAATGATAGTGATGACCCCGAGAGGTCATCAAAGGGGGGAACTGAGAGAGCGCAAACTGACTTAAATGTATGAGTGCACCACACTTACCTGTAGTAAGCACAAATCATGAGGAGAAATGCCATGAGTGCTAATAGTACCTGCAATTATATTCTAAATGTATAGCTAATGTAGAGATTTAAGTAGAAGTGGAACTAATACAGAAATGTGTGACACTATATGATTTTATTAGACGTGATTATTTTTGAATCTATGTCGTGTAGCTGTTAAAATGTAAGATGGTCTGTGGTTAAACGCAGAATGTGGTAGGCCTCAGGGCCAGAGCTGGAGCTAAAAGGGAAGGTGGTTCTTTTCACGACACAGATTGTATTAACGTTTTGGTCATTGCATTAATGGGCCAGGATATATAATATGTTTATTGAATAATAGAATAAGAGTATTAACATGCTTTAATTAAATGAAGAAGTTGAATGCCATAATCATAATGAGAAATATTGTAGGCCTGAAATGTTTTAGCATTGATTTACACGTACATGTCTGGGCTGAGAAATGTTGCAAGCCTTTTTAGAAGTCTATGAGAGTTGGGTTCTTGGCGGCAGATATCTGTCTGCAACAGGAAAGGGGGGATCCAATTATAAATGAATGAATAGAGGTCTGTTCAGTAGACGGCCCAGACATGGAGGAGGGTTCTGGAATGTTTAAGGGGTATCAGCGGGCCGGAGAAGAGCCTGAGAAGCAAGGTCAACTCTAACGTCTGAGGCCCAATACAAAGCATCATGGAAAAAGCCTGAAGCTACACCACGTGAGAGGCGTTTCGCAAGGGGCGTCTCAAATGTTGTTGACTGTTTTGTATTAGGGACAGCACCCCTGGGTGGAGTTAGAGCAGATACCTGAGGACCCTTTAGAGAGCGGATGGGTAGGCAGAGAGGGGTCATGACTGGAGAACTATAGGTTTTCACCAAGAGACTTAGAGTGGGTGACTTCCCTTGGGGGTCATTCACTGCTGACACCTTTGTTAGGTTGGGATTTGGTTAAGTAGGGATACCATCTAGAGCAGGGTAGGGACAGCCTAACCTTTGCGTTTTCCTCCAACCTAAATGAAGGAGAGATATGCGTCTATGCTGATAGCTTTATTATTCTTAGAACTTGTGTTAGTGATTTCTGTTGCTCGTCTGAGGGCTTTCCGAGAGCACATGTATGTAATTGGACCTGTGTATCTCGTTAATCTCATTCTGAGATGCTTGTATTTGCAGCTTATCATATCTTTACAATAAACCTTTGAAAGCTAGAAGTTGTTTGTGATCTTTGGGAGCAGAGTCCTTTATTGGGTGAACTAACTTGCAGATGGGTGTACTGTTTTCCTCCAAGACAGGCAACAAAGGTTCAGTCGACCAGATCGAGGTTTAGATCAATAGATATAAGGTATCGATCAAAATCTCGCCCTTTCACTTTCATGTTGTGGTCATTTCTCCACAGTGGCAGATACAAATCAGGGAACTATACCAAGGAGATAGACATTTTACTGAAACATTGTGTTAAACAGTAAGGGACGAACACATAGGGAATGTGACACAAACAAGCAATAGCATTTGTTGGCAGACCCAACATCTATACATGAGTCACTAGGCAAGGTCCAATAAATACAGACAGTAAATACATTTCTGTATGTATTTATATGTAAAAAAAACAGGAAACTGGAAACTTAATCACATGGCAGAAGACTTGCAAAAGATAGTTAATATCCCCAACAATTATGCAAAGAAAGCCTTAATTAGGAAGGAAAGGCAAGCGTTAACCTTTGGTGTAACAAAATATAAAGCAGGGACTGGTGTCTAGGAAATGCCGCTCTGCTTCCTCGGCGGTTCCTCCAAACAATTCCTCCAAACATTCAAGGACCAGGGAACATACAGTGCACCTAGAAGACCCTTCCACGTTTGCAAAGCCCCAGAAGAAATCATTCTGCATACACAGACGTGCCTCAATCAGCACACATCTAAAATGGACCTACAAAAGCAATATTAAACTTCACTCCAAAAATACTCACCCTGTATTCCACACAGACACCTACCCAGCAGCAAAGCAATTCCATGAATGCTGGGACTTGTAGTTTCACGTTTTGGTGGCTGCGAGTACAAGCATGCTTAATGCTAGTAACTAGAAAAGCCCAGGGATGCCTGATCGTCACTCACAGCGGGTCACGGATAGAGCTGAAAGGCACCCTGCTGGCCTTCTGCGGGGCACAGTAAACCATTCACCCTCTGGCTATATAACCTGAGCTCCACAGCTTTTCAGCTGAAGCGAGGAATGAAACACCATCACCAGGAGAGAGGCTCTAGCTGCCAGGGCCGGGCTGGCTACCAGGCAGTTGTGTGTGCTGCCGAGCAGGGGGATGATTTCTCCGTGGTGTGGGCTTATTTTGTTGATGGGGACCTGCGTGCTCTTTGAAATAAAAAAAGCAAAACGAATTTCGTTTTGCACACACAGATCCCCATCAACGAAATCATCCCCCTGCTCGGCAGCACACACAACTGCCCAGTAGCCAGTCCGGCCCTGCTGGCTGCAGCTCCATTCATGCGAGGAGGCAGAATCCAGTAACACATTTAATATTACGTTAAACTAGGCGGTGGCCCCACACCTTCAGTTCGAGCTTCCTTGTACTCTCGAGACCCCTAGTGGACATGAGCACGAGTCCGTAACCTTGCAGAGTTTAAGAGCATTAGAGGGGTGAACTTGCTTTATTTGTACCCTGCTTGCTGGGGAGTTTCGCAGTGGCGATTCAAAAGCCTGGGCTGCGGGGAGGGATCTTAAATGCCACAGATGCAAGATGCTGCAAGCGTCGTGACGAAAAATTAAAGGTGCGTGGCTGCCATAGTGTGTGATGCAGCACGCGATGTGAAGCACTGCAGAGGGAGAGGGAGAAACTCAATCCCGAAAATAGTGCTTACAGGAGTAGATAACAGCCAGCAGCAGAACTACACTGTAGTTGGTCGTTGCTGCTTCCTGCTACATACAGATTACTTTATGTCAGACTGAGACAGCACATTCAGCGCATGCGCTGCCAAGACGAGACCTAATAAGGAGACTCTTTGTCTCACTAAGAGTACCCAAAATTATGAACATATTTGCCTAATCAGTGTAACCATTATAAAACACAGAGTAACAATGTAAAATGCAAGATAACCAGAAATATAGGGCTGGTAACCCTGTTATACACATACAGACACACAACGTGCACACACAATTGCGTCCTGGCATCTTTTCTTTCACACTATTGCCTTTTGTTCACTCCTACCGTGTGAGTACGTTTATTTATTCAGACACCCTAGGATTTTGCAGCTTCGGGTGGCACATTTCACAGCAAAAAAAGCTACATTTGCGGCCCGGAACTTCAAAATTCACTGTGTTTTTGCAGTAGGCACAGAATGTGCCTGCCACAAAAATACCGAAGGCTTGTGCTCTGTCACTGCTGGAGACTGTGCTATGTAACAGTCTGTAACTGTGCAGAGTCTCCAGCAGCAGAGCACCTGGATTCGGACGGTGTCTGATGTCAAAGAGCACAGATTACAATAAGAAAACCTGCTCTTTTTGCCATCAGACAACCTATATGTGCTGTGCAGCAGGGGTGGTGGAGTGGGAGGGGCGGGAGAGGGTGGCAGCAGAGAAGGTTGAGGGTAGGTAAGTAAGCAATAGGAGACATGTGGAAGGTTAGGGGTTAGTCCGCAAGCGGCACACAAACGTGAGAGGCGGCAGGCTATTGCTCAGGAGGGGGCTAGGTGCATTTCAAAGGCAGGCAACAGTCATTTAACACCTCTGCTGCCTGGCTGTTGCTCACTCTCTCAGTGCGGGAGTTCTAAAGAGTGGGTGGGGCTGCGTTGGCCAATGGTCGTGTGCAGCACTGGGCAGGTAGTGCTCGCGTCGGCCGCTGGCCGATGCAAGTACGGAACGGGATAAACATATTTTGCGGGCACTTTTGTAAAAATCGCAGAATTTATACAAAATTGCCGATTTCGCAATTCTTTTGCAAATTGCGAAATTGCGAAATCCTGGAGGGTCTGTTTATTACTCTTCTGCCGTTTATTTAAAAAATCAGATTTTGGCGAACTTGTACCTATGTACCACATGCTAATGTGTAATGCTATGTCACATGTCTAGCACAGCTGAAGACCAGACAGTGTCATGGTAGAACACAATCACAGCATTTTTCCATTTCATTTGTAAGCTTGGAGAAATCTTTGTGACCTAAATATATGGTGGTAAGTTGTTCTTCTGGTCTCTTGAACATTTCATTTTATTTAAATCAAAATGTTTGGCTGGACCTGGACTTCCGCTCTCCAGCCTTCACTTTTGCACACAATGGAGTTTTGATACGAAAATGTTTCTCCAAGTTTATTTCTATTTCTCAGGTTGTGGATTGCATTCAATATGCACTTTGAAAAATGCTTCAACTTTTTAAAAGTGTTTATGCGAGCATAAAGTCATTTATCCTCTAAAATGCCTCGAAAGTCACACCCTCCAACCAAATATATGGCAGTCATACAATTGTCGGATTGTGCACTATACTAATACCAAATGACAATAACATATATATTTTTTAGAATACACATGATAACTTATTTTTCACAACAACCATTGACGAATTGGCAGATAAATAGATGTACAGAAGTCAGGCAGGCTAACCTTAGGCCATTAATTGTATTACAAAGAATAGCAAGTCGGTGATAGAGAAAGAGACAATGTGAGATGAATGGATGAATTTTGGATTGAAATCCTCATTGATTTATTGGTAAAGGATCTTAATATCCAGGTCTCAAACTTGTGGGTTGTTGTCTTGAAAAACTTACATATATTGTAAAAATCTTGTCGGCCGGCTTTATCTGTCTCCGGATCTCACACTCGTTTGGTTGGATCAATGTTATTCCCTCATCAGAAAAAACGTAAAAAATATTTCCTACGCTTAGACCTTGAAGGAAGGATGACAAAAGAACAAAGAGAACAGCATTACTGCTTTGAGGCTTCTTGTCCATACACACAGAATTAGCCATATTGAATATAGCAGCACACATTTTGTAGGATGCTCTTAGCATTTGCAGTGCAAAACGCACATTTGAAGGAACATTTAGGAATCCAAGAGATGTGAGGAGGGACCACAGAGAGGTTCAAAAATGCAAGTCTTGGTGAGTGATCGAAAAGTGGCGTTGTTTAAGCAAAACTTCGCAATCATATTGCATGACTGCTATTGGTGCACAGTGGAAGATGGCATCAAGTTCGATGACAACCAAGTTTTATGTTGACATATGCAAAGATGGCATTATTCACTGCACCACCATTTTACGAATTGATTTTTCTCTCGTGCAGTGGCGTGTGTGTGCTCCCAAATGTTAGCAATATTTAGCTATTAAATCCTTTTGCCTACTGAAATCTCATAACTGGCTACAAATATGAAATTTATGGAGAAGTATATTGCAAAATCGAACTAAGCCACAGTAAGTATCACACTCACCAAAGCAACTGCATTTTTGATGTGCTTTTAAATTCACAAATGTGATGTCCTTTGCATCAGTGTGACCATTTTTGACCGTACATAGGCCAAGTGTATGCAGGTTTGCCCCTATCAAATGTTCACATTGCTGTGAAGCATAATGATGGCGATGAAGTGCTATAGAGTTGTGCCGGTTGAACAACATGCAAATATAGTAGGGTGGTCTCACATAGTGTTGTGGCAGACATTGATATAGATGTCAGTCACAGGACCCCACAAGGATGCAATACAACGCTTTTTTAAAATTAATTTCTTGCAATAGTCATATATCCATTGCAAGTCTTGATAATGTACTTATCTGCCAAAATTCCATAGTATACGCACGTGGCACAATACATTTTTTTATATTCTGACTTTATACATTTCTAAAAGCACAATTAGAGGAAATTAAGTAAAACAGTAGCTCTGCATAACTGAGAGCAACTGAGCGATGACATTTCGAATGGGGGAATCGTTTTAAATCAACGTTACTGAATTTTCACTAAGGCTACTTTAAACAAATAATTGCCAATAAGGCCCTTATTATGCGATGTATTATTTCACCTGGAGTGGTAACTCTGGGTGAAATAACGCAATTTGCAATTATAAGTGTATCAGGGCCTGGAAGTACGGGGTCTGAAAACTCTGGACCCAATAATTCTAGACCTGGAAACACCGGGCCTCTATGAGAAGCTGCAGGAGTTGTCGCTGCAGGCAGCGACATTGCCAAGCCCCTGCTTACTCCCTGCAGCCGTCCTGCATACACTTTCTGCCTGCTTATAGCATGCAAAAATTGTTTGCAGATTTTCCTCCACAATGATGAAAAACGGCATAGTAAAACACCATGTAAATCCGGGTGTGATCAGTTATTCCTCAACTTGGGAAAAACTTGTAATGGCCAGATGTTGCAGCAGAGATACTGGTAGGTACATTTACTTCCTACCTTTCCGTATCTTCGGGGTAAAGTCCTGCCAACTCATGAAGAAGGCCTAAGAGATAAAACTGTGCTTGTGAATCACATTTTTTATCTAAACTTATATCATTGCGGAGAACTGTTACTTCCACAGGATACGGTATTGACAAACAGAGAAAATCTTTCAAGCACAGCTTACAAACAAAAAAAACACAATTTAAAGTTGAAATAAACCCTCCAGAGGAGATGTATTGAATTTGAAGTAACCTTTGGGGTAACAAAGCTAAACAGTGCCAATGTTACATGTTTTGGACTTTGTCAAATGAAAGTAGAGGATGCGATAAAAAAAATTGCACCACTTCCTAAAGATGAACCAGAATATAATGTATGTGTAGACATTCTCAGCTTAACTACAGGGTGTGACGTTTCTAAGATTTTCCTCATAAACTCTGCAACACAACATTTGATGTTTATTTTAAGCAACACATTCGAAGTCACATTTTAAGGGAAATGTTCATGTGAGGACATTTTTCATAAAAACAAAATATCTAAATTGTTGTCTGACTGCCGCACACAGTAAAGATTTATGAAGGTGTCAAACTTGACAAATTTGTAAAGTTGCAAGCTTTTTCACCTCGAGAAGTCTTTATATGCTAAATCATACTTTTCCACATATAAACATGGGGTGAGGAATTAGGTCCTCATAGGAATTAGGGCCCAGATTAACAAAGAATTGGTGCTAGGGTTGCATCGCTTTTTGGCGCAGCCCTAAAGCAAAATCCATTTTGGCAGTTACTAATCCGCGCAGTCTGTTTGCATGGCTTTGCGTCATTTGGCAAATGCAAAGTAATGTATGCGCTGCCTTGCCTTACTTGGCGTCGGGCAGGCGTTACAAGGGTGGAGCATTGGTGTTGCTGTGCACCACCAGTGTATTTTGATACAAGTCACGATTTACAAAGACTTGTAAACCTGGATTTGCGGCAATGTGGTGTGCTTACCTAACATAGGAGTTCCAAGGAAAATTATCTACTTTTATAATTAGTTCCTCTTTCTTAAAAGACAAATATGTCTCTAAGGATTGCGTTTTTGCAGGATTGTATGCCCAGATTGCAGGCACCCTTGCAACATGACGCAAAGATGCCTGCTGCCACAAGTGTGCCAGCGCATGTAGGAAGCCGAACAGCACCCTGTCTTGGTAAGTGTGACACTGCCAGCTCTCTCCCGTCCATGTAACTCAGCACAGTAACTTGCCTTGTTGGGCTACATTATGTGAACTATTAGTAAATATACCTCAAGATCTCTAATACGTACTCTCCTGAAAGCTCTAATACCTTCAATTGAAGTGTACTATGTTCCTGGGTGGTAACTGTACCCAGTAAATAGTGCTGGGTAGTGTTTGCCACTTGGCAAATTTCAAGTTTTCCTTCTCAGAATGGGAAATAACATGCACTATCTGGGTTTGCTTGTCTAATTTGCTTATGTTTTTTTTTTTTTCAAACAATTTATCCCTTTCACACTGCACCAGTTTATTTCCTGGCACAAAATGAAATTTGAACTTTTTTATACAAGGTAATTAGAGAGAAAGTAGGAACCCTAATTTGGGCACAACCAGAATTGATGTTCAAATTAGGATTTGCTTGTGACTAATAATGGGACTCTTAGATTTCATAAACATGTGACGTACCAGTTCCTGCCATCAGCATATGAATCGTTTGTTGAGTTTGTTCAGTTACACAAAATTATAATATGATTATAGGAACCTGGCACTAGTGATCGCAGACAATGCTGCTTATGGATTCAAACCATCAGCATGAGTACTGTCTGAGCATCTGTACTCTGCTTTTCTTATGTGAATAAGTGCTCTGTGCCCTCTGTTGCTTTTGGTGCCACGCTTTTTACTACAAGGTCTCTGTATTTCCTGTTTCCAAGTCCTGTCCAAGAAGGAAGAATCAGTCAGGGACGGATTAAGGGCCTCCTATAGACTTTGGTAGATGTGATACTTGTCACAAATGTGGCGGATGTCCTGTATGCCGTATTATATATGCATTATAGTCTATTGCTCTTGTAATACGGTGAACCATAAATGTGTCACTTTTTGATGTAGTATCCCGTCCACCAAACTCTAAATAAGGTCCCACATATTTGGTAAGCGTAAGTTCTGTATGCAACCAAAGTAAATGTGTTCATGTGGGCATTTGCAGGACATTTGTTGGAAGTTTCATTTATTTTCATCTTCAATGTCATACTACATTGTGTGGAATGTAGATAACTTTGCGACGTTTGGGTAGAATGAGGTGACTTATTGATGACATCATTAACCTATTGGCAATATAATTGTTTGTAGCATGCTTGGACCTCATTCATCTGATTTCCAAAATAATGAGTTTTAGATTTTGTAGGATAAAAAACATTTTAATTTTCTTTTAACATATCAAAAGTCAGGGCATTCTTTTTAGATAGTCCAGGTCCTGAAATGCACCCTTTAATTCTCATGGAATGGATCATGGACTTACTTTCGGCAAACATAATATGTATTGTCAGACAGAGCTACACACTGTGTGACCTTGTAGAAAGCAAAAGGACAAAAATATCTGCTCTCTAAATGTCAGATGCTCATCATCTAGTTTGTATCTTCCCTATTAATGTCCCTGCCTGTTGTGATGCTTTGCTACTGCTTGTATCGAATAGAATTCTACAATTATGTGGAAAAAAGGTCTCAAGGAGAAATCCTTGCCCCACCTACTTTCTGCCCCTCTGTTGAATCTTTTGAGGAACGTTGTCAGTCACAATCGAGGTAACAGATATTGCATATGAATGTCCAGTGCCACGCATCTCACAACTTTTCTAACTATTCTAACTGCAACCTTAAGGGGCCCAGTACTGAGGAATGGCCCATTATGGAAGTGGTAAAGCAGACAAGCACATTATCAATAAAACAGAAACAAATGTACTGCAGTACCTTCCTCTCGCCACAGTATGTTTGCAACTGCAGCATAAGAAAATTGGAAAAGGCAGAAAACAATCAAAAGAAAAAAATCAGTTTCAGTACATTTGATTATTCACTGGTAACATCATTGCATTATATATCTTGCTAACAAGTACATTTAATAAACTTCGAAATTATCCCTCCATAAAAACACGTGTAAACTTGACACAAGAATTTTATTTAGGTCTGGCTAAGATGTGAAGCTGTATTCTTGTCACAATAAATTGGTCGAGTTTAGGAGAGAGTGAGGCCATTTTCTTAAAGAACCAGTAGTGAATGACCACTGATTGTACAGTCAAAAGCTGCAAAACGAATCTTTCCTGATACTGTTCATCTCTCAAGCTCTTGAAGTTCCACCGTCTCTCATTTCTGAATAATAACATTTTCATTTCCAGAACTAGAAAGTGGTCTGCAGTACGAGCTCTTAACACTCTGGAGTGAGACACTCAAATAACAAACAATAAAACAGTCAGCAGATCTGTTTGAAAGGATTAAATGGGGAATACAGATGTACTGAATTTAGAATGCATGCAGCTCTTAATTTGTAAAAATAAAATAAGTGTCAGGGCTCTCGTCAGGAGGTCTCTGCGGCTTGCACCACACATTGCCCCTGCTAAGCTGCCAACGATAGTAACAGCACTGCTACTAATCATCACACTCCTGCAAGTGTGGCAATTCGGTCTATTTCAGGCCCCCCAAAGCTATAAGAATGGCTTGGGTGGCAGGTAATAGTCATTTTGAATGTATATTACATTATTAATTAACTGTTGTTATGGTCATCTCTAAATTAGGCAGTTCATCATCACCATGTGGCAGACTGTCAAAAGCACCAGTGTTGGTAAAGATTTAAGCTGGGAAAGTGGACCCAGAGTGATGTTAAGTGCTCTGTGACAGACTTAGTCCAGAAAACGTATTTTAAGATTTTCCTGATACAACCCCAAGCCTCACAGACATTGCTGTAAATAACCCCGGATTAAATGGAAATTGGAAACAAATGATATTCAGTCAGGAATCGTCCATGTCTCAGCTTGTGCAAATTCCCCGGTAGTCCTGCTCAAGTGAACTGTGTGAGTTAAGATAAATTCGGTTTGCAAACGTGCATTCTAGAAAGCCTTAATACAATCACGGAGAATATCCATGCACCTATGAAGACAACTGAAGACAACTGACTTCATCCCAGCTCTAGGATAGCGTGGGCCAGCTAAGGACCTTGAGTGAGTAATGGTGGTGGGACCTATAGATCGGGTAACCACTATTCATATGTGTGGCCCTTGATGCTGAGTGGATTCCATGCTACTTGCCTATTAGAGTATTTCTCATGACCTCCTCCTCTATTCCTCCTACATAACACATATGTAGATGCTTGTTGTCTACATCAGTAACTTGTACAACCATAGGCGGCTCCTCCTCTATGGGGAAGGAGCCTTGCCCCACTGCTTTTAAGCAGTGTAAAGAAGAAAAACATAAAATGATAATAACTTTACGTTATGTCTGTCTTTGAACATCCGTGCCCAGACAGCACCAGGACCCCTGCCCGAATTAGACCTCCAGCCATATGCTATTCCTCCACAGACCTCCGAAGTCTGGCAATGACTTTAGCCATAGACTGCCAGCATGTGCTAGACATCCCCTGAGGGATCTCCGGGTGTCCCCACTGTGGGCTCACTTGCAGTAAGCTTCATCCAGCCCTCCTTGGAGGAATTACGAGCTCTGATTAGTAGGATCAAATTAGGCTCACCCAAGTACCCTGCACCCCCTAAGATCCATCCTACCTGGAGTCAGCAACCTTCTCAACATCTCTTTAGGGTCGGGTACACTGCCTAAATGTTGGAAACACTCCATAGTTTAGCAGCTTCTCAAAAAACCTTCCCTGGACCCTGCCTTACCTAAAAACATCTGACCCATTTTTCGCCAATGTTGCAAAAACAAATGTCAATATCCAATTGACTCATTAAATTGAAAATAACAATCTTCAGCACTAGTCTCAATCTGGTTCCTGGGCTCAACTCAGCACTGAGTCAGCATTAATGCTGGCCTCAGAATTGTTCATAGCCATGGCAGACCAAGGTCACACCGCTGCCTTGATCATGCTAGATCTAAGTGCAGCGTTTGACACTGTCTCCCACGGCTTATTACTATATCAACTGCGTAGCTTTGGTATCTTCTCATTGGCCCTTAAATGGTTAGCCTGCTCTCTTCAAGTGCGGACTTTCCAGGTAGAAAATACCCCATTATGACTCTGAAAAATTTCCCCTGCTGCAAGGAGTGCTGCAGGGCTCTATGCTAAGCCATACATTATTTAACGTCTATATGCGACCCCTGTCAGATATCATAGACAAACACAATGTTTTCATGGTGCTGTACACCGATGATACTGATCTCTGATCTCTTGTCAAGGATGAGGGCGAATCAGCAGCTAATTTCAAATCCTGTATGGTAGACCTGGCTCACTGGACGAGTTCAAGTTGTCTTAAAGTGAACACAAACAAAACCGAGGACCTTATAGTAGTGAAGCCACCCTCAATATGGTCCTCAGCCTCGTGGCCGCATACACTAGGCACCTTCCCAAACCCTAAGCTCAAAGTAAAAAACCACAGGGTATGGTTCGATGCATCTCTTCCCTTTTGACAGTCAAATCGCGTGTCTGGCTGGTAAACGTTCTGCCATGCTTAAAATTATCGCAAACATTTCTGACCTGCTTCCTATGCACGCAAGGAAGGTGGTAGCACAAGTTCTCATAGTCTCTAGAATGGACTACTGCAACAGCATGTATATTGGAGTGTCCAAACACAATATTCGAAAGCTGCAAAGACTGCAAAATGCAGCCACCTGTCAACCTTCCTAGATGAGCCCATGCAACACCAGCTTTGGCCAAGCTACACTGGCTCCCTCTGGAGAAGTGTATTCGTTTTAAGGCCATGTGCCTATGTTATAGAGTTCTGAATAATAAAGGACTCCGCTATCTACGTAACCTGATTAGGCCCTACATGCCTGGCAGCCACCTGAGATCCATGGACTCTGAGGACAAGGAAAGCCTGGATGGGCAGAAGCACTTTTAGTGTCTGTCCAGCTAGACTATGGAACACTCTTACCGTCCATTAAAGACTATAGCCAGCCGAAGCCCCCTTCAGGAAAAATCTGATGGCCTGGCTGTACAGGCAAAGCTACCTTTTCTAGTCTCATTAAAGCTTTTCCCTCAGCACATCCCTTTTCCATATGGTGCTTATTAACCCTTCTGCACTTTTAATTTTTGATCACCTCTGGATCTCCCTTGTCTCTATCATGTGAACAATTCTATTGCCGGAATGCTCCAGTTGGAGTAACCTGTGTGCTTCATAAACAGAATAACATAACATGACTCTCCTTACTGGCCACGAAGAGGAAGGAAGTCAAGGGGGGAAAAAGAGTGAGGGGAATTGGGCCCAGAAACTGACAAGGCAGCTGAGGGTAGGTCCGTAAATATGCTGCATATTCTACATTGTCTGATGCTCAGTGTAACACAAATAACTAACTTCATTTGTAGAACTCTGAGGTTGAGAGGCCACGTTCCTCCTGTGCTTCATTTCATAGGTGGTTTTTGGCCATTGGTGCTCAGACTAAACCACTGGCTCATATACCACCTTTACTGCAGTAGGGAGAGCAGCGCTGGCTATCTCACTGCTACTTGCTATCCTGCTGCCACTTGCTTCAACTTCCCTGGGTACCCAGAATAAGAAACATGATGTGCCCCGCTTTGCTGATAGCACAGCACAATTAATATACAGCTATTTAGAATGAAAAGTCAGAAGGCTGATGTCAGATTGGTTAGGTGGGCCCAGAAAAAAATGGTTTTGTTTTGTGTTGCTCCAATCAGGGCTGGCCAGTAGTGGCTAGCATGGATTGGGAGTGGCAGGGTGGGCCGGGGAGGCAGAGGGGGAAGGTCGCTCTCCCACTTTCTCCCACATCTTATCAGTCTCTCCTCTGCGGGGCCGGAACAGGAAGCAGCCAGGCTCCCTCCCCTAAGCCAACCACAAAACTGCAATGCAGTGTTGTGATTGGTCTGAGTGCCGTGGGTTAGGTGCTCAGCCGGGAAATGGGACCTGGGCATTTTCTCCACGCAGGCTGTAATGCAGCCTGTATTGAGAACATGCGGAGTGCGCATGAGAGTTTGACCGGCCCAAGAGGGCAGATCAAACTTTCATGTGCACTTAGTGGGCAAACCACTTCTCCCCTGCGCTGAGAGCAGAGCAGCCCCGCCTGTCCCGCAAAGCTGTGCAGCAGGAACAAATACAATGATAATAACCTTGAGTTATTACCATTGCACTTGTTCTTTCTTCCACTGCTTTGCAGCATTGGGGCAACACTACTCCGCGTTTGCGGTGGAGCCGCCACTGGGTTAGACCTGAGGCTGGCAGTAGCTTAAATATTTAGAAAGTTTAGGTTAAGTATACAACTTGCTGGGCTCAGCCATCGATCACCCTGGCAACCAAATCACCTCTCTGAGACCTGGGCCCAGATCTCCAACAGTTTTTTGGGACTGAAATTTCAATGAAAGAAAAACGTGCTTTTGGGTTTCAGTATGACTAACTGAAAGTGAAGCTTAGAGGGGTTAATGCTGCAGAGATCAAACGGGTGAACTTGAGTGCAGAGGGAAAATGTGTCATATACCTTATCAGACTACCAGTGCATTTGTGCCTGGGTAGTCCTCCAAGTTGTTTGGCATTTCTGATGAGGTGGAGCACCTTGAGACCCTCACGGATGAGTAGTTGCGCTTTACCAACCCCTGATTGATTAAGTGATTGGTGACAGTTTTCATAATTTCAGTTTAACTTTTTTTATTTTCATGCAGCGCATATTTACCATTTTGGTTGTTTACATGTTTTTTTATATTGGTATTTGATTTTCTATTGATTTTGAATGTAACATCTTTGACCACTGAACGGTTAATGCTGACGTTTCCCTTTTCCCATAATTTCTGAGTCAGTCAAAGTATTTTCCTTAATTTTAGTATTTCTTATTATTGTATCTTTTTGCAGTTGTTTGTGTGGGCAATAAAGTTAGTTTTACTTAACAATTGTAGCACTTTAACATACAGCTAAGTAAGTCAGGAACAGTGTTGAATTTCTTCAAAGATAGTTGTAATGTGTCAGTGTTCTATTTGCTCTTATGGTGGTGAGCGAATTGATCTCAAACCGGGAATGAGAGTGAGAGAAATAGATACAGAGAGAGAAAGAGAGAGCGAGAGAGAGAGCGCGGTAGAGAGTATGTGTGTGTGTGTGTGTGTGTGTGTGTGTGTGTGTGTCTGTTCGTCTGTCCCCTGCTGCTGGCTGTAGGGATGGCATTGAGTTGCCAGGTCAGCCAATGCCTCTGCCAGTGATTGGGGTGGGTTACATGGCCTACTTACTAATAGATCAAAAGTAAAAAAATGTACAAAGCATTTCTGTTTATAGTCTGATTGCAGACACTATTGAAAACTACATTTAATCAATTATCCCGATAAAATCCAACCAGAAAGAGAACTAAGGGGCATATTATCAACAACTCATGATATTTATCGCTAAAGAAGCTTAGCAACATTTTTTTATCGCCAAGCATCGCCGGATTTTATCGCAGAGATAACGTGCTATTTGCAACGTTTATCTCCAATGCGATAAAATAACCGGCAATAGCGGTGAAATGCGTGAATATCGCTTGAAAACCAGCGATATTCACGTATCATTGCCAATAGGGTCTTAACCTGAATATCCACCTCCCATTGCATATACAGGCTAAGAACTGGTCTGAGCAGGCGTTAGTTTTCAGCGATATTCGCGCTTAGCGCAAATTTTTTTATCGCTACGCCTGCCTTGCTAATAGGGGATAGCGACGTTAGCGACTGCTTTCGGTCGCTAACTGGTTGGGTACGCCCACTTTGCATGTCATTAGCGATAAATATCGCTGACATGCAAAGCGGGCTCCAAACCGCTCGCTAACACCTAAAAGCTGTCGCTAACTGATGTTAGCGACAGCTTGCTAATAGGGCGATGGAATTATCGCCGCTTTGCGGCCAAAAACGGCGGCAAAAGCGGCGATAATGTCAATTCGCATGCCTTGATAAAATGCCCCTAAGTTATCTCTTTTGAACAGTGAAACATACTGTCTATTCACAGCTTGGGTTAGAGCATAAAATAACCCAAATTCGTTACACAGAAGTCCAAAAGGCCTGTCCTACTGTACCCCTCAGAAGAGGGAGCCTGGACCTGCATGCCCATCCAAAGAAATGAGAATGTACCAGCTGTCTCCCATGCCGGAACAACTGTGAGTTTTGGCAAACCTCCTGACTCCCTTCTATCTGAGATGGCAAGTTAGGAGTGATACCTTAAGGGGCTGGGATTCCTTTGTAGTTGGGAGGGGCAGCTTTGGCTACTGACAATTATACATGTGGTTTAGGATCATACATGTGGGTTGGAAAGAGATACTTCTTGCTGCTGATTAACTGTACGATGATGGATTTATACTGCTTAGGATGCAAGGGTGGCTTTCTACCAGATGAGAAAATACATTTTACTGTCAGAAAAGCGTAAGTATGAACTGTAAGTCTTAATTTAGGATTGGTTCAGAGATAAATACCAGTGGTACCATGACTGCTTGGCCGGCCCTCTCGGACCAGCCAAACAGTTCTGCACACTTTGCATCTTTCCCACCAGGCTTGCTTTAAACAGCCTGGGGATGAACATGCAAAGCCTCTCAGTCCTCTGAGCGACGTAGTTTGTGCTCAGACCAATCACAACACTGCATTGCAGCATTCATTGTGATTGGCTGTAGGGAGCCTGGGAGTCCGGGAG
Organism: Lissotriton helveticus; assembly: GCF_964261635.1. Lineage (NCBI taxonomy): Eukaryota > Metazoa > Chordata > Amphibia > Caudata > Salamandridae > Lissotriton > Lissotriton helveticus. The sequence continues at coordinate 770,602,982 of NC_136068.1, forward strand.
CCCTGGTGCTACCTGCTCCTTCCTGCAGCTGGCGGAGACAGGAAGAAGTGGGCGGAAAAGAGGAGGAGGCTGGGCGGCCCAGGTACATTTTTTTCTTTTGTTCCGCACCCCTGCCCCTGCCGCACCACTCCTGATCCGTAGCAGCCGCCACTGTATGTAAGGCATTCTGATGGAACAACAAAGACCCCTTAGAACATTGATTTGCAGGCTCTCACAATAACCAAGAGCTCACATGCATCTTGTCGAGAAAAGTGACAATGATCTGATCGGAAGATGTGGAAATAGCCAAATTACTATGAGAAGTCAATTTTTCATTTCATTCGTCTACTGATTGGGATAAAGCAGCTGACTTTCCATGTCGATTTCCAAGTCTAGAGGTAATCTGACAAATGAAACTGGAGAAAAGCATAGACCAATAAGCATGTTGTGCATTGCCACTCTTCATTGACGCCAAATATAACACATTATTGTGGTCAGTCCAGACAGTGAGTCCATGAAATGCCCCTTCCAGATAAAATCACCAATGAATTGCACATCAGGATTCCATAAGATGGGTGCGGGTTTGAAGACTTCTTTCAGTGTTTTAAGTGCTTGGTCCTGTGCTTCACATCATTGAAATGAATGGTTTTTCTTGGTAAGATAGATGATGGGAACTACCAGGGAAAAAATGTTTTGCCTGAAGACGCAATGCAAATTAGCAAATCAAATGATGTTTTCTATTTCTTTGTTGTTGAAGGGTCTCAGTCAATCAAAAATTCCCTCTCTGAACATCCAAAAACCTAAAAAGGTGCTCTGGAGTAGCTCAAAACACATTTTCAAGTTCAGGAATAAGGGCAGGGCGTAATTTCAGCCTGTGGGTTCAGTGCTTAGCACCGGCACTTAATCATCAGTACCAGTGCTTATAGCACAAACTCGACCTAAAGGTATTGGAGCGCTTTTTATGAGCACCAGTTTGGGCCACATTCATTTTCTGTAGGCATGGGAGGTTAAGTGTTTTGCCCAGAATCGCAGGATGTTGAGCCTATGCCGAGAATCACCTGGGGAACGTGGTTATCCAGCTCCAAAGTCAGCAGCTGTGGCCGTTACGCCACATCCTCTCCCCACTTGTAGGGTTTCATGGTTAGTAGTTCGTAATGTTATAGGTGGCGCTAATAGGAGCAATGGGAGATGAAAGCAGTTCCTGACTCTTATTTTTTCACAAATTAACTACTGATTAAGGGAATATTGTCTCAGGTAGTGAAAGACTTCACATACATGCTTTGATGTTGAGACAGAGAGCCTGGAAAAACAAGATGGCCTCAAAGTACACTACCAAGAAGCTATCTGAAAGATCTTGGAAAATCTGAATTCGAAAATGCTGGAACACCACAAAAGCATTGCACAATCCATTGACATAACCAAGTTTTCATAAAGTTCATACCTTGTATTAAAAATTATTTTCTACTTACTCCCACACAAATACAGATCAAGTTACAGCCTCATTGTATGTCTAATTTGGTGAAGATTTTGCCAGATAAAACCCTTAGCAAGATTGTCTTGTAAGTATTTTCACATATTGTCATCTTCGTGCAGTGTTAAAGGATGAATTATTCGATGTGGAATAGCAACTCCTTGAATTAAGTCAATAGCATAATTGTATTCTCAAAACGGAAAAAATGTATATGTCCCTTTTTAGTAAACAAATCAGAAATATTTCGATATGCTGTCGGAATGTCATCTTTCTCTGTTGCTGCTTCAACTACGAGGACTGTGAACGGCTCCTGGAGTGGAAGATTGAGTGCTAAGTACATCAAGGACTGTAATTTGTCCTTTATTGCAGTCACATAATATTCCTGATGAGAATACATCGAAGAAAAGGTAATTGATAATTGATTCAAATCTATCACCCGCTGTGACTCCTAAGATTATTGAAAATTCTTGGGTGTCAATAATGTCAGACTGAATCTCTTCCAAATGTCTCGTCTCCATGACCATAACTAGTTCAGATTCCGATCTCACCAATCAAGAGGTTAATAGTGTTCTATGAATACCTTATCTTTTTTTCCTTTGGTCTTCTTCTTGCTGAATACAGGTATATTGTGTTTTTCCCAAACATCTTAGTTATAAAGTACCTTGAAGTCCTTGAATCCAACACAGCTATCATCTTCACACAATCTTGTGATACCAGCATTTTGACCTACTTACAGATAAAAAGAAGCTTTATACATTGCCGATGTGGATTTAGTAAATTGGCTATCTGTTGGATATCTGTATGTCATGAAAAACCTGTTTTAATGTCCACCTTCTTGGAACATTGCTGTTTAAAATTTCCATGGCCATCAGATAATTATCTGATGGCCACAATATAGGCATAGACCATCCTTCCATTGCTGTTCTTTCTCTTCCTTGAACAACAGTACTTTTGCGCCTCCCATCTTATTCTTCGCCAGAAGAAGGTAATTCTATCTCAATGCAGTGGGGATGTAATCGGGACTGTTCCATTTATCAGGGTTCAATTTTGAAGGTGAAGTTGATAAGAGCGGTTACTACAGTAGGCCAATCAACCACTGAAGATGAAGGTGCCCTTTAATGTCTAACACAACTAGCCCTATAACAAAGATGCTGAAAATGTATCAATTCATTCACCTTCTGCAGTTACTTTTGCCAAAGATTGCTTTTAATTCAGCCAGAACCTGAGAAATTTAGGCTAACAACGAACTCTAATTGATTATGAGTGGTGTGGCTCAGATTAAGTCATCATTAATACGAGAGCACACAACAAAGGCTAAATTTGCCATATCACTGATAAACTGATGTGGACAAGAGAGGACATGTAATTGACATTGTGCCAGAAAAGATTGAAACAGTAGCAGGGTTCTCACATGTTTGTCTGATGGTGCTATAAGAATAGCTCTGGATATTGGCGGGTTGGTTCCCAAAGAGACCAATGCATTTCTGATAATTCAGGAATTTACAGTTCTGAACATTGGGATAGTGGAGTTCATTATAGGCCTTTTCCTGCCTCAATATGTTAAGATCTTTTTTGTTGTTGCTGCGCCTTGTTGCATACCCTGGAAAAAATGCTCAGCGGGGTGCATAGGCCTGATAAGTCTGATGCAGACTGTTAAGCTTGGCTGAAGGTCTGCTGGTAAACGTCTTTCACATAGTACTCCAGCTCTTTCATTGGGTAGGATTCCCAATGGGGAAGAGAAAGAGAGAGCTGGCAAATGTCTGTTTGTCTGGATGTCGGAAGACTCAGCAGAAATATATATCTTGGTGACAAATAAACCGGCAGTCATCAAGTGAGTAAATGCAGAGTTGTATCCAACCCAACATTTAGCATTGAGCCTTTCTTACTATACTCCTTGTCAGAGTGCACAGTAGTGAACACTACACCATCCAGGATAAAAGCAGGCATGGGCACCCAGGATGTCAAGAGAGCCAGTATTTACAAAGAAAGGAGGAATAACGAGATTAAAATTGGTATTTCTGTCACTTCACTTAGTGATCCAATACAATTTCAATCTTTGAAACACATTTATACTCATTAAAATCAAATAATAGTATAAATGTCACAAAGATTGTTTTAAAGAGCTGTTCATCTTGGCTTTGTCCATGGCAGCCCCAAAAACTGGGTCTCTCTGTCTTTCCTTTCCTACAATAATTAGATTCATTTTTCAAGTCCTGAATTAGGTGTTAACCATCCTCCTCAGGTTTTTCCTAGAGAACAAAGCATCACTCAGGGAAAGTGCCCTTAGAGAAGGTTCCTGCTGGAAGACAGAGGAAGTTACTTACTAAAGGGATCAATATCCCGGATAGCCCGATCGTAGCCGTGGAAGTAAAGCAGAGTTGCCACCGGGCAGGGATTCGAGGTGACTTGGGGCGGTCCGCCGTCCCAGGATGATGGCGTCCTTGAGAAGTTGATGGGATTGTTGCCTCATTTTAACCTGTGAAGAGTGATATCCCTCCCTCCTCATGTGGCCTCTTGGAGGGAGTTACTGTCTTGCTGTGGAGAAGGACCCTTTGGGAAATCTTTTGAGCTTTGCAGAGAAGGTCCAATCGCTTGGGCTTTACATTGCTCTTTGTCCTAGATAAACCAGCCGCTTTTTCTGCTACTTTAACATTAGGTGTATTGTCCCACACCTCTTGTCCATCTTCGCCCTGATGATGGTGTAGCCCTGGCTGGGGTGATACACCGAAACGCGCGTTGGTGTTGTTCGTGCGGGGGCAGCTGGATTGCATCCATCCCTCTATCCCCCCCTTGATGACTTTCTCCAACTTGTCATCTAATCATTCTGTGGCTATTGTATATACCTTGATGCAATTGCTAATTTGAAGTGTATGCGTGATGTGTGAGGTGCAATGATGAGGTTTGGATTGTATGATAGTATGAATGTGAGGTATGAATTTGGTGTGTGGGACCTGATTAATTGATTCCTGTTTTATCAAAATGTGGCGTGGTGTTGTGTTGAATTTTTATGCATAAATTAATGAAATGTTGCTTGTGTAAACTTGATAAAGAAAAAATAAAATGATCTTACGTTTTGAATAATCCAATGTGATTGTCCTTCCTAGCCTTGGTCTGCTCCGGTGGGTGTTCTTGAGTATCAGGACCCTCTCCTACTGCCTTTTTTGATCGTATTGGGCAGGTAGTTTCTAGTTGTTGCTTGTTTTCTTATCTCTCCTGCTTACCTGCCTGTATTTTGCCTGGGGTCCCCCTTCTTATTAGTAGGAGAGGACTGATACTTTGGATCTTGCTTTTGCTTTGATCAAACCCAGGATGTAATTCTTAAATGGTCAGGAAAGCTGGTACCTTTTATCACCAGATATGTCAAAGACAAGAAGTGCATCTTTAGAAAAGAACCATCATACCAGTGGGAACTGGTGCTCATCTTGCAGCCAAGGCTGAAGAGAATGGTTGAGCCTGATTCCCACTATCCTTGTATCATGGAAGCTACCAAAGTTCTTTGTGGAGTTTTAGGAGTGAATAGTTTGAGGTTATTCAGCATCCTGTTAAGTCGAGACTGAACTTTTGGATGTGGCCACAAAAAGAGGTAGGGGAAGTCTTTTTTCATTTCAAGCCCTTCATCTGGTTCCCCCAGAAGAGCTCATGAACATCTGGGAGCATCAGAAGCACCACTAAAGAACAGAACATGTAACATTTGCTGTTAGCAGCTTGTTTCCACCTCGCTGCTGCGAGTAACACGTTTTTGGAAAAGGGAACTTTTTCTAAACACTGCACTGTTTTAAGATCATTTTCTTGATGGCTTTAGTTTGTTTTAGTGCTTATAAGCTAAATGACATGTTTCGCCAAGCAGCTGATTAAAAAAAGCATGGCCTCCTAGGGTAACAGTGAGATTTGCGGATCTCCATTTTTTTCTACACTCACTTTTTTGTCTTTACTTTGAAAAAATTCAAAGTTCCCCATTCTCTTCAATTGTTGTTGTTTTGCGGTCATCTTATTGCTATTTCTTTTAACAAAATTGGCCTGGGGCCTTCACAAGTTAATTTCGTGATGGAAGTATAGTCATGATGCTGCTCAAATACATTACGCACATTTTCTCTGGGGGTGGGGGCTGTGGATTTAGGGGACAGCTATTAAGGGTAAAATCAGGATTCCTCGTTGAAACCTGTTTCACTTAATGACACACTACATTACTAAGAATAGGAGGAGTTCATACCCTACTCTCCCTAGTTAATAATTCAGTTTCTCAAATTCCATTACCCCAGCCATACTTTGCCCACTCGTGCACACATATGCCCATCACATTCCCAAACACTCATACAAGCACTGACAGAAATGATCGGCCGAAATGGTACATCAGCAGCAGTGGCGGTAGCAGCGGCGGCGGAGAAACGTTAGTAGGAGCGCCAGGAGGCCAGGAGAACTAAACCCCGAGAACTGCTAAACCGCTGGCGCTAACCTTGTGCTACTAATCTAAGAGATCCGTGAAACACGAGCTGCACAAGGAGCAGCGTTCACAGCAGGAGCGGCGCCGGAGCTATGAATATCACACGTTACACTGCTGCCACTGTTTTTAAAATTGTCACTCACATTTTAAAATCGTTTCTGGGCACTTTGTAATCCTGCACTGACTCCCCGTTCCACCGCAGCAAATTGGTGCTGATTGTTGTGGAGGGAGAAGATAGTGCATTGCATTTCCTGGTGGTGCCATTAGCGGGCGGCCATCTTGGCAAGGTAACGCTCTAGCTTTTCCAGGAACCTAATCTATATCAGAGCATATGATGACGTCGCGCAGCGGATGCGCGCAGCGGGCGCGCCGCGGATGCGCCGAAGAGGCTCCTAAGAGAAGCCAGTCTGCGCCAGTCCGCGCCCAGCCGTGCCCAGAGCCCCAGACCCCTGGTCACACAGCTGTAAGCCTAATTACTTATGTACCCTCACGCTTACGTGAGTTAAGACCTGCTGTTAACCTTAAATGTCTACATTCCTTGCGTCCTGATACGATGACCTACTGTAAACATTGCAATTTGAAGTTATCACCTAATACCTCCGGGAGACACATTACTCACAGGCTATGGAAGATGTTTCTTCTTAACTGTAGATCACTGCCCAAACACTATACCGAGTTAGCCCTACTAATAAAAGAATATAAGCCCGATGCTCTTTTTCTAACGGAGACCTGGCTCCAATTGGAAGCCAATCCAGCCATTGTATGGGCAACTCCGCAAGGTTATACTATAAAAAGAGCTGATCGTACTACTGGCAGAGGAGGTGGTCTGGCGATTATTTATAGAGACACATATCAATGTCGTATTATACCCACTATACTCTCAGACTGCGAAAGTATGTCCAAGGGTCATTTACTGGATCCTGTTTTCAGTGATATCGACACCTTAACTACTGGAACACCTCTCCCTTTGCCCTGGACAGATCACTACCTAATTCCTCTGAGTTTGGCAACGGGGAACTCCCTATCTATTCAAGAGCCAAAAAAACAATGGGGGAGGAGATGGTCGAAACTTTCTACCAGTCAATGGGAGTTTGCTCTTGCTGATCTTAAGCCTGTGATTGCTCCAAACCCCATCTTGGCCAGTAGCAAATTTGATAACTGGATCCAAAACTCTCTTGACCTAGTCCTTCCCAGGGAACGCCTGCAGTGTGTAAAGAGGCAAAAAGTAGCCCCATGGTTTACACCCAAACTGAGGGACATGAAACAATCCTGTCGTAGGCTAGAAAGGGTTTGGAGACGGGACCATTCCCAATGCAGGAAAGCAGAATACAGAACAGCAATTAGACTTTATAAGACCGAAATCAAAGTCGCACAAGCTCTTTTTTATGAAACAAAAATCAATACAGCTGCCAATTCACCTATGGAAATCTTTCAGATAGCCAAGTCACTGATTTCCCCTCCCCAAGAATTAGTCTCTTCAGAAGGAGCATTGGCACGCTGTAACAATGTAGCAAATTTTTTCCACCAAAAGATTCAGACCATTTATGTCTCCTTTGCGCCTGACATTGCTGAACCAGACGCAGCTGGAACGGTGAGTCTTAACTCCCCGGCCACTTGCATGTTGGAACAATTGACCCCCCTGGATTCTGTCTCCCTGAATAAAATAATTCCTAAGGTCACCTCGGGCTCTCCAAGGGATCCAGCGCCTCCCCAATTTCTCATTTCAGTCATTGACCTGCTTCGTCCAGTAATCCTTGATGTTCTTTATACCTCGAATGCCTCGGGCATTGTTCCCACATCATGGAAATGTGCAATGGTCAGGGCTCTTTTAAAGAAGCCCAACTTAGACCAAGGGAATTTATCCAACTACCGCCCTATTTCCCTTTTGCCCTGGATGAGCAAATTAGCTGAGAAGCACATCAACAACATATTGGTCGAGTATCTGGAATCTAATAATTTGCTGTCCCCATCCCAGACGGGGTTTCGTCCCCAGCATGGGACTGAGACAGCTTTGTTGGCTGTGACAGAGGAGACAAGGACCGTGCTGGACCAGGGAGGAAATGCACCCATTATCTTGTTAGATCTCAGTGCTGCGTTCGACACGGTTAACCACGCCATCTTATTACATCGTCTCAGTGGCGTGGGGGTGTCGGACGCAGCACTGATATGGCTGACCTCCTTCCTGGAGGAGCGCTTCTTCCAGGTTTTTGAGGGAGAGGTTGGCTCCGCTAAGCAGCCACTTAGGTGTGGGGTTCCCCAGGGCTCTGCCCTGAGCCCCACACTTTTAAATGTCTATTTGAGGCCCTTGGCGGAGGTGGTCCAGCCTTTTGGTGTCAGAATCGTTACCTATGCAGATGACACCCAGCTTGTGGTCTCTTTGAACCAAGCTGAGGGTCGTCTAGCACTCTGGGTCCCTGTCTGGAGGCAGTCGCCAGATGGATGGAACTATCCTGCCTCAGACTAAATGGGTTAAAAAACGAAATTATGCTATTGGGGAATCCACCACCCAATATGCTTGTCCCCTTGTGGCCTAAATGTCTGGGACATCCCCCCCTCCTAAGACACAGATAAAGAGCCTAGGAGTTTGGCTGGACAGTTCCCTCGATTTCAAGGTCCAAGCCACTAAGACCTCATCCACCTGTTATGGTCTGATGAGAATGCTCCGGAAGATTCTCCCCCTGCTTCCCTTCCAGGCAAGGAGAATCATGGTTCAGGCTTTGATACTCTCTCGCCTGGACTATGGCAATGCTCTCTATTTGGGAGCTCCAAAGGCCACAATTAACAAGTTGCAGGTTACGCAGGATTGTGCCGCCCGACTGCTCTACCAAATTCCACGTAGGCAATCCGCCAAACCTGCTCTCAAGAAACTGCACTGGCTTCCTATAGCAGCAAGGATACAGTTCAAAGCCATGTGTCTCACTCAGAAAGCAATTTGGAGGACAGGCCCAGCTATAATGCATCCTTTAGTCACTCCTCATCTTCCCCACAGAGCTTTACGCTCTAGCTCATCACATCTGGCTACCTCGCGTAAGATAAACAAGGCCCGTTGGGGAGGTCGTTTGTTCTCTTTTAATGCCACAAAAATCTGGAACTCCCTTCCTCTCGCCCTCAGAAAGAACAATAACCTGTTGGCATTTAGAAAGCTTCGAAAAACCCATTTGTTCGAAACATCTTACTAGCAAGCCAACCTGCTTTTTTCTGATTCAGACACCAGTGCTGCGAGGCCTCAGGGTAGTCTATGCGCTATATAAATATAATTTTCATTTCATTACATCCATCCACCACAAACAAACTCCTCTTCCTTTTACACAGCACACACTCTTGATATCCCCAGATCTCTAGGTGTTGGCAGTTCTTGTCCTTGATGGAATCAATTCACCGGGGTTTGTGTAAATTGGTAGCATAACATTTAAATGATCTCAGGCCAGCTATACACGCTCATTGAAGCATTATGTGCGATGCATATACATGAAACTAATTAAATCATTGAAGTATCGGATCGGCCATGGCTTTTGTGGTGGGACAACATAAAATGTTATGTTGATCATTTCTAACAATGTTCCTTTCTAAAATTAATTAGTAAATTACTTCTAGCACTCAATAGAGCCCCAAGGGTGCATTGTCTTTTGAAGTTTAAAGTGTTTGAAAGCATCATCACTTTTATTGCCACACCTTTGAAAATGATTAGTGCCATAATCATTATCTAAAACTGCAGCAGTGTTCCTGATCATCCCATCCGTGAGCTGCTCCCCGCCCCAAAAATATCAAACAATTGTATCGTCCCATTTCAAACAGGATACCTGCCTAGCATTGTTTTTGCCTTTTTACTTCAGTAATTTTCTCCTAATCCTTCTTTTATCACACATGCTTTTACGTGCAATAAATGCAAATTTGAGTATGAAACCTTTCTGTTTAAAAACCGGTTGGATCTGTTTCTCTCAAATATGGTTTAGATATATGAGGGTGTAGTTCCGGTGGATTAAATACACCAGGTGCGTTTAAACAGCTTTATGATTGTATCTGCACTCAAACAATGCGGGCCCTGGTAAATGTGCGCATGGTTTAGCATAATGTTGCGTAAAATAAATGGTAGAACTTACGTGTTTTCCTGGCTGAATCTTCTATGAACAGTGAGGAGATGTCTTCGTCGACTCCGACCTCATTCTTCACGATGCAGGTGTATGCCCCGGTGTCTTCGTAACGCACGTTGCTGATGTGAAGCTCACTCGCATTGGCTACACAGAGACAAATCACACACCACGTCACTCAGACAGAACACTACAGCGCCACACATCTAAGTATTAGTGGCCATCCCTACATCTATTGTAGACAAATCACAGAGAAACACGCCCCTGCAAGCTGTCCCTCAGACCCTATGAGTAAGGAGGAAATACACACTTGTTGAATTAATTGCATGGCGTTAGAGTGCTTCAATTAATTGGAAAAATAATGCCTGACTAGGCCACAGCCAGCTTGCACTGACATCTATTTATATTTGCAGAAATAAATATGCACTTTTATTTTATGTGAACACGCTTTTTCACATGCGCATGTATTTCACATTCAGACTCACATGTTAGTGTATTTTTCTAATTCAGAAAATAAGCCAAAAAAAATGAACGTTCCAGGATGGTGTTGTTTTTTAACAAAACATAGATGCCTTCATTTATATTCCTCTTGAGCACTGATACTCAAAGTACGGCCCAGGGGCGCTTGTGGCCCTCTTTACCTATAAATGCGGCCCCCTGGTTAACAGCAGCACTGGGCTGCCGTTTACTCAACTCACTACACTAACAAAAATATGTTAAATAAGCAGGCAAGCGTTTGATAGCTATTATAGCCTTTTAGCCTGCCGTAGCAGTCTATACAGGCTAATAAAGGTCCGCTCCCGCGTTAAAGGCCCAAGCCGAAGGCAGGGACTTTAACAAGGGACCTGGACATTAATAGCCGGTATAGCCCTGCTAGGAAGGGCTATAAGGCTATTAGACCATTCTGCCACTAGAGGGCAGAATGTTCTAACAAATAAAACAGAGGCCTCTCGAAGCTCGAGGGGCTTCAAATCCCCTCGAGCTTCGAGAGGCCTTTGTAAAACATTGGAATGTTGCTCTGCGGGCCTTTACCGGCCCTTTACCGGCCCGTAGAAGCATTTTCTACAATGGAGCTCCCAACATTCCAATATTCTAATTGGTGTTAAAGAAAGGAAGTAACTAGGGAGTCCTACACCTTCCTTTCTAAAGACATTGTGCAGCAAAAGTGTACAAATATTATAGTCTCTTCAAAATCCAAATGTGTATCTGATTACCATGCAGAACCTTTCACCTTAGTACATTAGATTATATTAGTGCATTGAGAAGTATTATTTTAAAACTGATAGTTTTCAAACATGAATTTAGAAACACAAATTCTTGCTTCCAATCTGACAATGGCAATAGTGAACTGAAGAGGCAAGTCAGTTGTTATGTGCCCTCTTCGGGTGGCCTTGGTTCCTTTTATCTATGAACAGTATTATAATTTATTAAATCAAACGTAGGAAAAGGTTTTCTACAGCGCCCATCCTGAAATCGGGTATTTTGAGATCCACGTATATGTGATTATGAATAAAAAGGAGGGAAAGTGAAATAAAACAATTACCTAGAATAACACAATTTGGTAAGGTGGGGAAGCCGAGATTAATACCAGCTTTTCTAGTTTCATATGGTGCAACCCAGACATAGGATACATATGCTTCGCTTCCCCTTCAGCCATCTTACCTCCAAGCCCTGCCCAACCACCACCCCGTTGGCATCGATATGGCATTGGTCACATCACAGACTATACCTTTTGAGCCCTTGGAAAATGGTTGTGAGTACCCATGCTTTTGAGGAAGCCAAGTCCAGGATGTTCCTGTCTTTGTTACTCATGGCTGTTTACTCGAACCTTTTGTAGGGATTATTTATTAGTTGAACTGTCTATTGTATTTGCGTATTATATAAACATCACATCATTTCTTTCATTTTCTATGCACACCTCATCTATCAATATGCAGTAGAGTAGGTGTTCCTAGATGTATCTTATTTGATGATCTTATGTATTCTGAAAGTGATTGGCCTCTTAATGTGTTACATTGCTAGTAGAACTAGATTTTGTCATCTGTCACCAGAAATGCATGCAGCTTCTGTGTCTAAACCCTATACATGATGATGTTTTTGGGAGAAGGGCCAAAGCTTTTTGTTCCCTCTCTGAAGGTAGCTTCTATGTCAATACTCTTGCTTACATGTATTTTGTTTGGCTGCTCATTTGCTTTGGAGGTATACTTTATTGTTATCCTCTTTCATTATTTTGATTTGTTATAGAGAGATGTATTGCTAACTCCCTAATTACATTTTTCCCTTTGTAAGTATCCTAATTGTTAATAAACATTTTTTGCCTTGACTCTGAATATTGCCACACATACGTTTATTTGATTTGGCTTGGAGTCAGTCTTATGAAGGCTCAGATAGCCCAGATCCTACATCTCAAACCTCTTACTTATAACCATTAGAGTGTTGACAGTGACAACATTGAATTAGTTAGTTTAAGAGTGTGATTCTTAACTTACTCGTTATTAGGCGGATAATTGTTTAAAGTTCTGAATATAAAAGATTGGGCAAGAGGAGAAGCCTCACAATGGGCCATGCAGGTTGTATATGACAATTTTAGATTATTTTACAGATGACCTACACTGTGGGGTAGATGGTTGGTGAATGTCCCTTATTTACTGGGCCAAATTCCACCTCATATTTTTCCAGAGGTCATCTGTCTGGTTATAATGAACTGCCCAGAATCCTCCCTAAATGTGTGACGAGGTTTGCCAAGTCACCTTGGCTTCCCCTATCCTGGTGGAACCCGGCACAACAAACTTGAAGGTCTCCACCAGGCAGGTGGGAATCTCTGTGGTTATAGTGAAGCCACATGTGAGGCCGCTCCACTGAGGGCATTGATCTATGTCGAGCAGGTGTCATGTTTGTTGTGCCCTCTAGGCAATGTTTTATTTGTGATCATTAAACAACCAGAAGTCTGTCTCCTGTAAACCAAAACAAAAATGTACATGCTGTGCAGGGAGTTCAGTTTCTTCCTTGTGTAATTGAGTCATTGTGTGATTTCCTCGCATTTAGGGAGGATTCTGGGCAGTTCATTATAACCAGACAGATGACCTCTGGAAAAATATGAGGTGGAATTTGGCCCAGTAAATAAGGGACATTCACCAACCATCTACCCCACAGTGTAGGTCATCTGTAAAATAATCTAACATTGTCATATACAACCTGCATGGCCCATTGTGAGGCTTCTCCTCTTGCCCAATCTTTTATATTCAGAACTTTAAACAATTATCCGCCTAATAACGAGTAAGTTAAGAATCACACTCTTAAACTAACTAATTCAATGTTGTCACTGTCAACACTCTAATGGTTATAAGTAAGAGGTTTGAGATGTAGGATCTGGGCTATCTGAGCCTTCATAAGACTGACTCCAAGCCAAATCAAATAAACGTATGTGTGGCAATATTCAGAGTCAAGGCAAAAAATGTTTATTAACAATTAGGATACTTACAAAGGGAAAAATGTAATTAGGGAGTTAGCAATACATCTCTCTATAACAAATCAAAATAATGAAAGAGGATAACAATAAAGTATACCTCCAAAGCAAATGAGCAGCCAAACAAAATACATGTAAGCAAGAGTATTGACATAGAAGCTGCCTTCAGAGAGGGAACAAAAAGCTTTGGCCCTTCTCCCAAAAACATCATCATGTATAGGGTTTAGACACAGAAGGGTAATCTAGTGATGGTGTACTGTCTTAAGACGTTTGAGCAACTACCACTAAAACCAGAAGGCCAATTGCCAGATGAGCCATCAAGTAAGAGGCTTTCAACAGTGCAACCAGCTGACTCTACCATCAGAAACCCTGCAAATCTCCCACCTCTAAATGTGGCAGTGCAACTGTGATACTGAAGCAGGAACACTGATTGACGTCATTGCTCCTGCTCAGTCAAACTCTAAAAGAGCGCCTATCACTTTGTGACCCCTTGAACGTAAATGTGCACACAGGTGTTGTTGCACGTTGTCATGATGATGTGCACACTAGTCACTATGTCAGTATACCACTCACGATAGACTCGCCTTGAGGACAGCTCCTTTTCATCACCCCTCACCCCTGCAACTTACATAACACATCACTAGCCCATAAACCCTGCTGCAGGAAAATACTGGATGCTTTTAGCACAACACTCCACATCCAACCCCCCCCCCCCCATCAGCCTCAAACCTGCGGTGACTAGGAGTGTCTTAAAATGCAGAATTTAGAGGCAAAGGAAAGGCCAGAATAATACATTAATAGTCAATGTCACTGATTTATCCCAAGTTCCACATAAGAAACCTAGTTTAACAAAATCATATATTGGTTTCTGTACTGGTCCTCTGGAAGCCAACAACACGAGTGCGTCAACTTTTGATGCCGGGGGTGTTAAACAATGAAATACAGGTTTAAAACGAGTCACTGTTTTATTATGACTACTTCCAGTGGAAACACACTTCACTGTACTTGATGTTTATTTCCTGTCAAACCCTCTCACATCAATCAACACCTTATTTTAATGTCTCGGGAGCGGGAGAAACGAGTGCACTTCATATAACTTCTGTAGCAATAATCCACGACAAACTGAACAGTGTGACAGATTTTACCTCACAGTGCGGATGTTTTATGGTGCATGAAATGAAGGAGCTAAAGAAACAGCGGCCTTTGGAAACACTTGTCCCCTAAAGACACACAGAGTGGCAGAAATCCTGGAGAAAGTGGAGGCATTCGAATTTCTTTCAAAGGACAGGAAGTGAGGCAAGTTGTGCCTTGGGAGGTATTGTATAGCACTTAAACAGAGGGCCTCAGAAAAAAACGTCTTAATGACAATCTGTTGCAGGGACCACTGGGCAGGTGCAGTTGGTTTAGAATGGTATGGCCTATTATTCATTGGGACTAAGATCACCAGCCACATCTGTTCAGCATCAATAATAACCTACTTTGAAAAATATTCGCATGTAACTCATTTGTTTGACAATAACTTATCACAGACCTAATAAATCATTAGAGATGCAAACATAAACAAAAATGGACTGTTAGTAACATTTGGTGCCTTTTTAATAATCTATCGCAATTACATCAGTTTCATATTAGGCAATAATTATTTTGCATTTATGTCTCTCATTGAGAAGGAAGTGGCGTTTAGGGCCTGATTTAGAACTCGGCAGACGGGTTACTCTGTCAGAACAGTGACGGATATCCCATGGACCGAAATCTAAATCCCATGGGATGTAATGGAATTTATATTTTGGCAGGAGTGGCCACAGGTTACAGCAGTGGGGCGGGCGGGTGTGGGGATGGGCGGTGCGGATGGGGGAATACGTGGATAGACAATGGGATAGGGAAAATAAAATAAAAAAATAAATGAAACCACTTACCATGTGCTGTCTACTTACCCTCCACCCGCCCTGCCCCCGCCCCCGCCCCACCGCCCTACCGCTGTTACTTATGCCGGCCGTGCCTGTATTTTGGCAAACGGAATATCCGTCACTGTTGTAACAGAGTAACCTGTCCGCCGAGTTCTAAATCAGGCCCTTAATCTCCCTCTGCTATCTAACTACCTTTAAAGGAGCCTTTTGTAAAATGATGTATACAATACTGAAAGCACCCATTCAGGTGTAAAGGAAATGGACTAAACCTTGAAAGTTTAAATGTGATATTAAAGCATGAAAATGTGAAAATTCATAATGCAAGGAGCAGCTCCAGATGACATGATTTGGCTGATTTGAACAACTGGATTACTTTGCTTCCGTAAACAGACAGAATCGCGTGACACGTAATGTTGCTGTTAAAGTCTGATCACTATGATGACCCAGCCTAGATGCATTTTTTAAATGTGGTGATATCACTCCTCACGAAGCAGTTTGAACGGTAGGGCTTTCGTTACGTGTAGCGCCCCGCGTTCACGCTTGCAACCCCTGCAAATCTTCAGTCTAGGCTACTGGCATTTTAAAATCAAATTTGCTTTTCAGTCTTACTCATATATCAACTGCCATTAGTTAGAATGTATAGACCTAACTGTTAGATAGAGATTGTCTAAAAAGTAGTATGATGCTCATCATCTGGGTCAATGCTTTATGCGATGTTATTTTCTGTTATGTCATCAAGTGGGATTAAAATGCGTGGGATGCCACCTCAGCTGCCGCATGACATTTCTATGATAGGTCATCGTACACAGATACGTTTGTCGTGCCAAATTGGCACAGTCCTCCCCATGCCCCCAGATTCCTGCTCATGTATATGTCCATTAGTTAACCAAAAAGCCATGAGTGGCATTTACTCCATGGTCTCTTTGGACTTCACTGGTTCGCCCTGTTAGCTTGCACTAATTGTGAAAGGCTTGAAAGTTGGCTAACACCACCAGTTTGTAGTCCAGCTCAGTACTGGAAAATTTCAAAATGAGGTGGATGTGAGATGAATCGGTGTGGACCTTGGAGCACACATGGCAGAAAGCCTTCCCTAGGCCATCTAGAACACCTTCCCTTAATCACTGAATTCCTTGCAGAGCTTCTTCCCCCATCTTGGTCTGGCAAAGACATCTTTAGCTGTCTGAAAAGATTACTGTCACCACACAACACAAATTAAACACAGATAACATATACAACATACACATATACAGAACGGGGCTTTTGGTAAGCATTCTTCACACTTTGGCTAATTTGGGTAAGCCCTGTTAGAGTTTAGCCCATAACATATGGCAGACATATAGGAAAGTTGGTCCAGACCTGGAGGGCTGCTGCTGGGCCATTTCCCAATTTCCCCTGTATATTGTTGGGGTTAATTTCCTGCTACCGCTACTAGTGCCATCATGCAGGCTCTGGAAGCCGGTACTGATTCCTTTCTCCATCTGCATTTCCTCTGCCACAATAACAGAGCCTCTGTTTGCTGGTTCAGGTTCAATTTGTTAATGATCATTCCAACACGGCTGGTGACATCCACGCTGCCTGAATCCAGCAGCATGCATACATGCTGGCCGTGGTGCACTCTCCCGGTCCAAAAATGTAATGGTCAGTATGCTCTGATGTATAAAGCCCTCCTTGTCCATCAGAGTTACATATCAATTTCCCCAGACAGGACAAGGGGCGAAATGTTGGAGTTACCCATGACGATGTTACAGAGAGCCTGCTTTGGCCCATGACTGTTTTGCCGTCAGCACCCTATTCAGAACTAAGGACAACCTAAACGGCTGCCTATGTCTTGTCCGAAAACACCCCCTACCATATCTTCCCATGTCAACAACCTCATGAACAGCAACACCTTCTACATGTGGAACTTCAGCTACAAAACCCACGTTGTCATACTCACCTACAACTAATATGCCAATACTGAGGTCTTGTGTGTGACCAGGAAAGTTGGGTCCACTCTAGCCAACCTCCATTCCTGCCTAAATGTAAGGCTCAAGCAGGTTGGTGAGATATCTTGGTGTGTTACTACACCTGCTAAACTAATCTTAGAGCAGTTGGTAAATCCCATCTCACTAAAATAGCTCTGTGTGCTGCGCTCTTGCTACAGTGATCTGAATGAACCCTCCATGTCAACCTTTCAAGACCCAGTAAGAAATATTAGTGTGATGAGCACCTGCCTGCTGATGCTCAAGAGAGAGTGTTGTGTGGCTGTGTGTGTATATGTGTGTGGGCGTGTGTAAGTTTCAATCTAGACAATATAGCACAGTGGAATGGACGCATTTGCCATGCCATCGGCAGGTTACAGATTTGAATGCCAGTAACAATGCATTTTCTGAGATGGTCACTGGTTCAAATGCCAACAGACTAGGCCTGTCCTTCTGAGGTCCCTGTTTTTAGTATCATTGAATTATTGTTCAAATAATACCCATCTCTTTTGAAATGGAAAGCTATTCATTTCTGGACCTTATTATTATTTTTATTGATAACAGTAAGTTTATAGGTCAATTGATCTACCTTGCATCGTTTAGAAATGTCCACACACCCTAAAGTAAGTGTGTTAAATGCTATTATGTAAAGTGCAATGTATCTAGACCCTTGCTTTATAATGGTCGTGGTTAGAGCGTATGTATGTCCTGTGTTGCAGTGGACTGGTTAGCGATTGTGGAACTAGGACGCCAGAGTTGTAATCCCTGTTTTCCCATTCAATTTCATTGCATTGTCATGGGCAAGTGTATTTTCACGCCACTCTTCAATTTTCTCTTAAACACAAATTGAGAACCTTTGGAGATGGGGTAACCCTTAGTGATAAGCATTACAAAACATATGTGTTTTCATTTCCCATTGTCTAATTAACGGTTGTGTCCGTATATTTTCCCGTAAAAAGACGGCTTACCAAACTAGGCTCATGGAAGAGGAGTAGAAAGACAGAAAGGAAAAGTTTTACTTCTTAACTGACTTACCAAGTGTGAAGTGTTATTTGGATAGTCAAAATTAGAGCACTTCTTGGTAAGTGAAGATGAATTGAAGCACTCTCAGAACAACGCGAGCAAAACAATATAAGCGAGGATGGAAATGACATCCCTAAAAACAAAACTTGGCCGCTTTGGAGAAGCAGGCGCTATTAGAATTTTTCCGTTTTCATTTATGACGGTGAGAACTGCGGGTTCTTACTGAGTTCTGAATTATTTTCATTATTTATTTTCAAATCATTTAGACCGTTATTTCTGGGTGTGATGTTCTGAGCAGTTGTGCTAATAATTCAGACGTTGGTGCTGCAGAACTTGTGCCTTTTTATGCTGCCACCTCTACTTGTACGACGGTGCTGCCAAAGATCAATATATTTATTAGGTGTGACTACATATAGTTTCAGCTGCCTGGAAAGACTTGTGTCCGGATACAGCACTATGCACACACACAGGCACACACACACACACAGAAATGGATTTTTGGTCAGCTCTGTTCACCCATCCGTTAATTTGGCCAAGCCTTGTTAAGTCACTGACTGGCTGGATTGTCCAGGAAATTCTGGATAAGGCCACATCGTGGATGTCTACATTTTTGTAAAAGAAGTCTCTTCCCACATGCTGTTGCTCTTTCTTTCAACCAGGTACACTACGTTACAGACAGCACTCTCATTTAGATCACAGACTAGCAGTCACTGCATTAATAACTGCAATTTACGTCCCCTCACAGACTAGAAGTAGCACACTAAGAAACCACTCTCACCCCTCACAAAGTAGAAGTTTTATTTACGGACAGCACACGCACACTATTCACAGAGTAGTATTCACATGCTACTGGAGGCACTCTCAAGCCCATCACAGACTAGAAGTCCACTGTTCAACCTGGCCCTTTTTGCAGGATTATTCCTAAACGTTTTGCCTTCCTCCTGTATTTCTTCTGACCTGTTCTGACCCAGCTTTAGGACTCAGGGCACTTTGCAACTGCAATTCAGTTCTACAGTGCATGTGCTCTCTCCTTTAAACTTGGTATGATTGGCTCACACCTGTTTGGCATATGTAATTTACTTGTAATTTCCTTGTACAGTGGCATCCCATATACCCAGGGCCTGTAGGTTAAATGCTATGAGTGAGCCTACTGCACTGCTTGCCTCACCTGCAGCATCCGCCTTTCAAACCTGTCTCAGGGCTCTGCCACTGCAGGGCCTGAATGCGCAGTGTTCTGCCACAATGACTTGGCATTTAAAGTTACTTGCTAAGTCTCTCCCACCTCTCAGTGACTAGCTTTCACACGGTACCAATGACACTCTCACACCTCACACCGTGGCAGTCTAACACTACCAGCTACACTGTCATAGGCTTTACAAACTAGGCTTGTGTGTGGTCAGAGCTCCGGTGCTGGGAGTGGTGGCTCTGTCATAGGCTCACCACACCCCCTCTATAGCAGCTCCTGCATTCAGCCTGTCTCCAGTCTCCAGCGCTGGGTGAACCTGAGTGCCACTGGTGAAACCCAGCACTACCTCCAACAAGTAAAATGCCTTCTGATATTCTGAAACCTTCATATCAACCACCAATAAATTAGAAATCATTGACAAAGTTAGTAGGTTTGACTTGTAATTGAAAATGCAATTCCGACATATTGCCTTTGCCTATGCTTGTTAATAAAGAAATTCCTTGATCTTGTTAATCTACAATTATGTATTTTGCAGAATTGTAGGCACCAGTCCACATAATTCGTTGTGCTCCTGTGTGGTTGTTCAAGGGCATACTCTGTTGGCCATATTGAAATTTCAATGCACATCACTAAACATTTATAATCAGTAAACTTATTGATATTGAACCCATACTGCACTTAACTATATACATTTGTCAATATAAATGATGTTGAATGAATGAATGAACGGAGTGAAGGAATGACTGCGAAACACATTGAAATACAACTTTTGGCTAAGCACTTGCATGTAACCAGGGTACATACCAGCACAGGAGCTTACCTAGCAGGGTTAGTTGTTTTGACAGTTTTGGTATAATATCAATTCCATTCTTTAACCATGTGATCTTGGGGCTGGGGATGCCCTCTGCATGGCATTTGAGGCTGGCGGAAACTCCAGGCTCCTGAGCTTGTGTTTCCGGGTACACTCTGATCACCGGAGGAACTGAAAAAGGAAATACGTTCAAATCACATTAACTTTTTGATGGAAGCAATTGCATTACTTGCAGTCCACCGAAACAACATTCTAATGCAATCACAGATATACAGGATTACTTTGCAAAAGCAACTAACCTCACTTAATATTGCAGAATTAACAAGATCGTACACATATCTGCACAAGAACCATCTTGCTCATCTTGTGTTCTAATTTTGTGGGCATTTTTGCCTAGAGAAAAATGGTGTGAATCAGTTGTTTAAATCAGTTTTGCACTCCTTATCTTTTTTCTGCGAAATTCCGAATTCAGACGAATGCCCCTCAAAAGTTGTATGATTTGAAACAGACGTGTACATAAGGTAATTCGCATGCATGTTGACTGCAAGATTTGCACAACTTGTACAAAGAAGATGGGGACTTGTTTGTATTGGAAAGAAGTCCATGAATTATTTTTTGTTGACATTTTTTTATTGGGTTTTTGCATTCAATTTCAAAATTTTTAGTACAATACAGTAGTGCAGCGTTACGAAAAATATATTAACAAGTAGAACCACATACATAATTCCATACATGCATATAGTACTGACCAACTGTTAGTAAGGTGACTGATCCACGTGTACATACAACATGTTGCTGGAGCGACCGTGTTGTGCACAGTATAATGAGAATTCGTCGGGCAAGGTAGATACACCCTTCTCAGCGCAGCGGTGACCCTGCGTCTCAACTTATGTAGTATCCGTCTCTCCAGGTGTACCTGACGAAGGTGTCATGTTGTGTGTCTCTTGATGTTGTCGTGTCGATCGTGTCTAAATGCGTTCCCAGGTATTCACTGGTGGATGTACCTCTCCAGTGTAAACTAGTAAACTTTTTATTAACCGTTGGGGCCAACCATAGGGAGGGAGGGGGTAATGGGGAGTGGGAAGTTTCCGACTGTGTTCAGGTGGGATTGCTTATATCCCTGGATATTTGTGTCAAACTAGGTGTGGATATCTGGCAGTGTGCGCAGGGTGAAGGGTGGAGGGGACCGATTAACTCAGGTTTCTGTGGTGGTCCTCACTCCATCAGGGGGGATGACCGCTCTGTGGGGATACCGTTCGCGCATGGGCCCGGGGTGATCGGTTTTGTTGCGGTGCTTCTGAGATAGAGGGGGTCGGGTCGACCGGTTGGGCCATGTGTTGTGAGGCCGCGGGTGTCTCCGGTTGGTTCGTTGCTTGTGTAAAAGCATGCATCAATTGTGCCCATTCTAGAGAGATGGGGTGTTTGCGGATTCCCTTCAATTCTTCCTCACGGAGTGTCGCTTCCTCAGCCTTTCCCCATTTAGTCATGGGGCCTATCCAGGCCGCCTCCGAGGGTCCTGTAGGGGACCTCCAGTACATGGATATTCCTCTTTTCGCCAAGAGGATGGCAAGGGACATGAATCTATATTGTGTTTTTTCAGTGTTCCGCCTGCGGAAGATCCCGAACGCACATGCCTCCCATGTGGACATGGTTGTGATACTGGTGACTTCTGTGAGTGTCCGATAAACCCTGCTCCAGAAACCACTAAGCGTGAGGCAGTCCCAGATCATGTGTCTAAAGTCTGCTGCTGGGGTTTGGCAGCGGGGGCACTCAAAATGTGTATCAGGGAAGAATTGACGGAGGCAGTGCGGTGTAAGGTAGGCCCTATGGAGGATATTGAACTGTATGTTCCTGAATCGCGCATTTCTGGAGACTTTTTTTGGGTACTCCAGAGCTGCGCTCATTCTTTGTCATAGACTATCCATCCTATGTCCGTTTCCCACTTCTGACGTAGGGGCTGAAGGGACAGGAGGATCAGCTCGCGTATTGCTCTATACAGCCAAGTGACCAGATGCCGCCCTACTCCCATATGGAGAATCGTGTGAATTACTGGGTGTGTTGGAGTTTCCCCTGTGTTTGGATTCCAGTGCCTCCAGCTGCTATCCAGTATCTGCCTATGTAATAGAAATTGCCCCGGTGGGAGGTCATACTGTTCCATCATCTGGTCATATGTCTTCAACTGTCCCTCTTCAAATAATGATTCCACCTCCGTAACTGCCAGGTCTGTCCATACCTGGAGGGCCCCTGCTGTGTAGTATGCGTCCCTTTTAGGAAAACCCACCAACGGCAACAGGGGCGAGTACGGCGGTCTCGTTTTAGACATCCTATGTATTCTCATCATACAGGTGCGGGCTATGGACATCTGTAGTGGCCTTGTGCGTATAGGTTTACTACCTGGCAGTAGCAGTCTGTGGACTGCCGGCCGTGGCATAGGGCCGTCCCTGGTGATAGTCTCTCCTATGTGTCACCCCGCCGTCCAATACAATAGCCACTGGAGTTGCGCTGCTAAAAAATAAGCTTTGAACGCTGGTGCTCCCAAGCCCCCCTTCGTTGTGGGTAGATAGAGCGTTGACAACGCAACCCGTCGCCGTCCTCCACCCCATATGAGCTCGGGAAGCAGACTATTTAACTCTTTAAAGAATGGTCTTGGTGGGATTATGGGGAGATTTGTGAAATAATACAATAGCCGGGGGACCATTATCA
The DNA here is from genome assembly GCF_964261635.1 of Lissotriton helveticus. Taxonomy (NCBI): domain Eukaryota; kingdom Metazoa; phylum Chordata; class Amphibia; order Caudata; family Salamandridae; genus Lissotriton; species Lissotriton helveticus. The sequence goes on from NC_136068.1 coordinate 770,626,018, forward strand.
TTTTTGCCAACGCCACTCGGCCGTAAGGGGCCAGCGGTAACGTTTTCCAGAAACCCACTGCCGACCTAAGCCCTGCCAACGCCTTACGATGGTTCCCCTCATATAAATCTTCTGGGGTGTGGTACAGCCGTACTCCCAGATACCTAGGGACCTCTGCATTCCATATGAGAGATTGGGCACCAATCTGGGCCTCGAATGGGGCCAAGTGGGGGCTCATCGGGTAAAGCGAGGATTTCTCCCAGTTGATCTTGAGGCCCGAGACCTCCGCAAAGTCTCCTAAAGTGTTCCATACGGCCGTTAGATCTTTAGTGGCATCTCGGACAAAGATTAGTAGGTCGTCCGCATACAAGGACACACAGTGCATGGTATCGGCTAGTGGTATGCCCCAATCGTCTCCCTCCCGTCTTAGGCGTATTGCCAGGGATTCTACCGCGAGGGCGAACAGGAGGGGTGACAGAGGGCATCCCTGCCTAGTTCCCCTTTCCACTTTAAACTCTGGGGAGATATATTTACCCATCCGGATTCGAGATGTGAGGTGCGTGTATAGGAGCTTTGTGTATGCTATGAGACCCGGGCCGACATTGTTTCTCCGGAGGACCTCGAATAGATATGGCCATAATAGGGTGTCGAATGCTTTTTCTAGGTCTAGGATTAGGCATGCCGCGTTGGGAAACCGCTCCCCCGTTGTGTCCTGAATGTGAAACAGTCTGCGTATATTTTGTGACGTGGTGCGGTTTGGGACAAAGCCACATTGGTCTGAGTGTACTAGTGGGATAAGGATTTGAGTATATCTCTCTGCCAGTATTTTACCCAGTATTTTGCAGTCCGCATTGAGTAGCGTGATTGGTCTGTTGGAGGATGGGATTGTAGAGTCTCTATGTGGTTTTAGAAATGTGACTATTATCGATTCCCTTAGGGACCCTGGCAGCTCTCCTCTGTCTAATGCATCATTATACATAATGACTAGTCGTGGGACTAAGTGGGCCAAAAATGTGCTATAATATTTAAGGGGGAAGCCATCCAACCCTGGGGCCTTGTTCCGGGCCAAAGCTCTTATCGCGTGCTTGATGTCCTCAGGCCGGATCTTTTTCTCTAATAATTTGTTGTCCGCTTGTGGGATCTGGGGGAGTGTTAGTGCATCGAAAAATCTGTCAATGGCTTGAGGGTCTCCCTGTCTCGGGCCTGGTAGATACCAGAATAATATGCGTGGAAGACTTGCATTATTGTGGGTTGGGAGGTCTGAAGTCGTCCCGTCTGATCTCTCACTTCTGTGACTGGCTTCACGTCGGGGTCTTGTCTAGCAAGCCAGGCTAGAAGCGTACCTCCCCTGTTGCCCTCCCGATGTACCCTGACAGCCTATGCTCTAAAATTATATTTGCGGAGGTCCCTCAGTGCTTCCGCTTATCTTATTTTGGCTTTGGCTACTTGTGCCGGGGTGGCTTCTCCACGGTCCTCCTTTTTCAACAGGGTCGCTAAGGTGTTTTCTGAGTCTTGTAGTGCTGTCTCTAGTGTGTTGCGTACACCCACTACCTGCTGTATACAGTGACCCCTCGCCACTACCTTGTGTGCATCCCACTCTAGGAGTCGCGAAGACGCTGTACCCGCATTCACTGTGAAGTGTTCCTGTAAATGTTCCCCGTAGTCATGTGTAAAGGTCTGGTCCGTGAGGCATTCCCGTGGCAGTTTCCATGTGGGTACTGGGGGGTTGGGCGGTCTCCACCTGAGGGTTAGCGAGTGGGCGTCGAGGTCTGAGAGCACCCTTCCTAGGTAGTCTGTGTGTTGTACTTTGGGGTATAAGGGTGCCGAGCATAGGAATCTATCTAGGTGCGCCCGTAGATTATGAGGTATGGAATGGAATGAGCACAGTTTGGTGATGGGGTGGCGTGCCCTCCATGCATCTACCAATGCCCAGTGTTTTACCCATATATTGAAAAGTTCCTTTTGCCCGTGGATTGGTGAACGTGCTGGTGGGGGGTGGGAATGGTCCAGACCAGTGTCTAACACACAATTGTAATCTCCACCCAATATCCAGGGGGTGTGTGTATACTGAGCTAGTGTTTTTGTGAGGTGGTTCCAGAACACATCTTGTTCTACATTAGGGGCAGATATACTGCCAATTAGGATCGGTTGCCCATCCAGTAATCCCTCTATTAGCACATACCGTCCCTCCTTGTCTACCACCCTCGCTTGTTCTCTGAAAAGGGTGCCTGGTCTGATCCAAATTAATGTCCCCCTGGCAAACGCTGAGTACCCGGTGGCACAGATGCTGCCTCTCCATTTCCGCTGCAATCGTTCCGCCTCCAGTGTTGTTAGATGGGTCTCTTGTAAAAGGGCTATGTGTGCCTGCTGCCGCTTTAAATATGCATATACCGAGTAGCGTTTACTGGCTGTATGGAGTCCCCTCACATTAAGTGTAATAAATGTAACGTCTGTGTTAGGGATTTTCGTCATATTTGTAGTTACTTGTGTGAGTTACTTTTCGGTTCTGTCCCTCCATACAGGCGATATCTCCTCCACCCGCGGAACCACCCTTCATATAACTAAGAATGTTCCAGTTGTTCACTCTCACATGAGTATCGGGAAGGCGATGGGAAAGGGGGAACTTAAACACAACTTCAGGAAAACAGTTCCAACATAAGGGGCCTATTGCTTGGCACAATAAGTCCAAACTGTACATCTCGTACTGTCTCTAGTCCGTTTCGTGTGGGGGTGTTCTAACGTTGCCACTTGTGGTTAGCGCCCTGGCTGTGTCGCTGAGTTTCTCTTCCTCTGATGTGAAGAGATGTGGGCCATGTTCCCCCTCCGAACTGTCTCTCTTAGATCGGGCACCCGCCGCCGCCTGCAAGGCCCTTCTGTGATCCGCTATTATTTGTTCTAGATCTGGGGAGTTCCTGATGCCGGGGACCGACGGTCGACCCAGTTGTGTGAGGGTGATCCATTTAGTGTGCCGTATTCTTTTGTCGGGGAGTCTATTATGAGGCGTGGGTCTTCGTTCCGGTAGTTCGTCATTGTGTTGTTCCAACCAATTTCTTGCGTCTGCTGGGTCCATGAAAAAGTGTGTAGATCCTCCGTGGATAATCTTAAGACGGGCCGGGAAGAGGAGTGCATACTGCACGTTGTTTTGGCGCAGGGTTTGTTTCACCGTGAGGAATGTGGCCCGTTGACGTTGGGAATAGTCCGGGAACAGCATGACGTGCTGTCCTCAACTTTGAGTGTTCTCGCTTGCCTGCCCGCTCACAGTACCGCATCCCGGTCTTGATAATGCAGCAGTTTCAGCAAGAACGGCCTGGGCGGGGAGCCCGCAGACGGTTTCCGGGCTGGGACCCTGTGCGCCCTCTCTACAGAAAAGAATGGCGATAGGTCTTGGGCTTGGGGGAATGTCTGAATCCACGTTTCTATGTATTGTATGGGGTCCGTCCCCTCCACTCCTTCCGGCAAGTTCAGGATTCGTATCTTGCTCCGGCGAGAGCGTCCCTCCAAATCATCTGTCTAGCGCTCCAGGTAATTCACTTTGGTCTGTAGGTCCTTGATGGCCTCCTAGTGTGTCTGTATCTGCGGCTCCATTTCATGGAACGTTTTTTCCCTTGGTGCACCTTTTCAGCCAATTTTCTGTGATCGTCTCTCAGGAGGTTGAGGTCCGTGGCCAGCTCACCAAATTTGTTTTCCATAGACACCCGGGAGTGTTCAATAGCTGCTAATACTTTGTCCAGTTTCGTTGACGTATCCTCCGCTTGCGGTGGTTCCCCGTTCTGCTGTCTCCCCGACGGTCCTGAGGAGGCTGCTTCCTTGGTGCCTGCGCCGGCGTCGTGGTCAATGTACGTTGTTGTCTCCCCATGTCCACTTCGGTGAGGTAAGGGATCCCTATGGCGCACGCTGTATGTGCTGGCTGCAAAGGACTCGCCCGTGGGGGCGCGGTCCGTCTCCTTTCTCTCCGCTTAGTGCGGCTCCTGATCCCGTGTGATATGTGGGACTCTGCCGATGATCATGTAGCCGGTGGCACCCGCTGGCATCAGTGTCGGGATGTGACCCGGAACCTCAGCATCCCCAGGGGTCCCGCGGTGAGAAGGGAGGCCGAGGAGTCTGCGGGGGCCCTCTCATGCCCGCTGCCTTGGTGCAACCCTTGCGCTCTGCGGCGGGGTCTATTGTTGCTTGTCTATTCCCTCTGAATGGGAGGTGCATGCCCGTCTGTTATCTCTGCCGGTCAGGGCCTTCGGTGGGCTCGCCCTGCGTGGTCAGGCCTCTGGGCTGCTTCGCTACCTCCGGGGTCGGTCAACATGCACCACCACTTTGTCAGGTCTGGTGGATCATGTGACCCTCTCGCTCATCTGCCGTGTCGTTTTTGCGGCCCTGCTGAATATTCCCAGGTCACGTCGCTATACTCGGAGGCGTACTCCAGGGCTATCGATTTCCTGCGAGTGTTGCTTGCTCCCACTCCCTGTTGCCTTAGGTAAGAGTCTCATCCGCACACCCCGGTCTCCGCCCTGTCACTTCTCTGTATGACCCTCTGGTTCCCCCTGGTGAGTGCCCACTGTTGTCCTCCGGTGTCAAGTTGCGAATTGGTACCGCATTGCTGGACCAATGTTCAAAATCCCGAGGGGGGTCGCACTCCCCCCGACTAGGCAGCTCGTATGATTCTCAGACCTCTGTTGTATCTCGGGTGTCTTGCCTCCTGTGGGTATACTGGGCACAGCTCCGCGTGGTCCTGAGCATAGGGGTTGCTGGGGTGTGCTCCACCTCGGGATGAGAGGGGGGTCTGGGGGGGGGTCCTGCGCCCTCCCCGTCCCTCCGTTTCTGTTCCCCGACGAGTGTCACTCTGCGTTTACCCCCGGGAACCTGCCGCCTCAATTCTTAGCGCCGTTTGCCGCAGAGGGGGGATCGGGGTCACCGGTCACACATCCACCTCTCCCCTTCCGCTCACGCAGGCATTTCAATGTCCCAGCAGCTCTCCAGGGGCACTCACCGTAGATGTCGGCCGGTTGGGGGTCGCACTTCCTTCCCCGCTCCCCAGGCCTCACCACCCGCAGCCGATGGGTGCTGCCGTGTTGCGTCTACACCTCCAGCGGAAGGTGGGCCCCGATCTCCGCTGTTGGGTGACCGCACCTCCGGGCCCCACTCGGGGCGCGATGAACTCTCACCCACAGCACGGCTTCTCTCGTCAAGGGCTCAAGACTTGGCACGGGCTACAGTCCAGTTTCGTGTCATCGGCCGATGGGTGCCGCCATTTTTCGCGTCTCCGGCTCCAGGTGCAAGCTGAGTCCCGATGTCTGCTTTTATGCTGTCCCCCTCACCGGTCTCGTTGGGGTACCGCTGGCTCCCATTGGTATCGCGGGCATCCCCGCTGTGGGTGCAGGAGGCTTCTCTGGGCTACCGCTCCGTCACAGAGTATCGACACTGGGCGCCGCCATTTTATGGCTGGGAATATTCGGGCTGGGGCCGTTTTGCAACATTTACGTCCGGTTGATCATATTTGAAGGTTCCGCCGAAGCCCAGCAGGTAACCGCATTCGCCAAGTCTCTTCCCGCTAGTGATTAGTCAGTTTAAGGCAGGGTTTCATCGCTGTTACATGGGCAGCTGAACGGAGCACTAAGGAGGTGCGTCCGCCATCTTGGCTGGCTTGGCCATGCCCCTGGAAAGAAGTCCATGAATATGCTAATTTGCAGCAGAAACCACCCAACGAAGCATTGTGAATTGAGATTTGGAGAATAACTGGTTATATTGAATGTTTGGTTGTAAACTGGTTTTCGTTTATGCTACTTTCATTGTGGAATTCGATGCACTTGGAAATTTCCATGCACCCTTTTACTACTACAATATTTATACCTGTTCTTAAACTACTTATTTTAATGTCCTTGTGCTCTCCATTCCATCCAGTTCTAATCATATATCGTCAAAGCTATTTTGAGATGTCTCCTAAACCTGTATTTGTATGATTCTACTTCCTTGATTTGAGTCGATAAATGTTAGCTCACAGTGTTCAACAATATGCAAAAATTGTAAATATAAACTTCTCCAAATTCATGACAACGTAGAAAAATACGCTTGCAGAACAGATGAATTGTGGTCCATACATACTGAGCTACATACCCATCTAACTGTGAGGGTTAAGAATGGGGAGATTATCTCTGAAATGTGGGAGCTTCAGTGGGGCTTGTTAAAAATGGGTGATAAAACATATTAGGGTTTTACAAAAGGTGAGTTACATTGGCACAGTGTTTGTGGAGGTGAAGTGATATAGTACAAAAGCATATTAGAAACACAAAAGGAGCTTGTTTTAGGGGAATCTGAGCTGAATGCACAGTAGGCAAACAGTCAACTCAATGTTTTGGCCATTCATAATTGACACAATTCAAGCATGTTATTTGTGATGGTGTTAAAGTTTCGACCCGTTTGAGGATAATTTTAGAACCGAGCCTTCATCAGGAGAAAAGAGGATATGGGATACACTCTCAATTAGGTGTAATGAGGTGACACCTGAGTGTACTGTATCAGGCAGCAAATGATTTAAATCACCTTTTGGAACACCCTAATGATGTAATAATTGACATGTGCTGTGTTTTGCTTGAAGAAACAAACCCTCCTATAGCTGGAAAAACATGGAGCATAATTATGTCTTAGCTAAGTGCGAAGTGGACCATTTTTTAACATCTCGATGAGTAATACCTTGTTCAAAAATGTTTCCAGAAGACACAGTAGATGATTTATATATACCTAAACCTCAGATTCTGAGGATTATCGGGTTTACCTTATGTCATAATAACTGGCAGAAGAAATCAGCATGAAGTTGATATGGATTGTTTAGATATTGCCTAATGTTTTGCATGAATGGCAAGAAATATCAGATAGTCTACTGGGAGCTAAATATCACTTAGATACCACACGTCTCACAAAACTAAAACTTACCTGCAAAGATTTCTGCTGAAGATTACACAAACATATTGGCATTTGTGCGAACCAGTGCATGTACATCTACAATCTGATATGTTTGCAGTGTACTTTCCATGTGGTTAAGGTATGTAAAAGCAAAAAACTACTATAAAATGTGTTTAAAAATATTTTTGATGGAGGTGATTTGGATTTGAGTTGCATGATGTGTGTTCTTGGGTAATTGTTTTTTCATGACTATCTTTTCCACCAATTGTACTTTGCAGTTACGATTGAGCAGTTTGACAATAGAATCCCAGAGTCTAAGTTAGAGTATCTCTGGAAAAATGCCTGAGTGTAAGAGGGGTATGTGATTGTATTGGCACTGGAAGAGTACAAGAGGCTTGCAGTGATACAGTACCCCGCTCAAATGAAAAGAAAGGGGGGTAAGAAGAACAAGGAGTATCGAGCTGCAGTCGCAAAAACTGCGATTCCTTTCATCATAGAATCATAGGTGAATTTGACATAATGCATGAAACTCATGCCTGTGGCCTGAATTGGTGGTTATATGTTCAATCATTGGCTACTTTATTGTTTATAGCATTCGGTAGGAATTATCAAACAATTAAGTTGATTTGGTAACAGCAGGATAGCACAACTTAGAAATCTAGGGATACCTTAAAACCACAAGAGCAGTAGAATCATAGAAAGTGAGGAGCAAAATGAATATGCTTTGTCTCAGATGATTTAATTCACATCACATTAAATTGAAGACCACATTATGAACACAACCCCTCTGCTGGAATGAAAAAGAATTTGAAGACATTTTGTTTCATGAAACAATTAATAACATCTAATTTTGGACTTCTAAGCTTAGGTTTGACTTGTGGTTAGCTTTGGTAACAGCATAAGGGCTTGGATAAGGGATAAAAACATTGCTAGTTAAATTATGCGATTCTTCAACTAGGGCATTTTCAACATAATTATAGATTTACTGCAGTTACCATGTAATCCACTATCTGGAGTATAAATTGCAGATATTCAACATGCAATGATTCCAGCTCAAATGGATCAAAAGTTATCAGAAACGCACAACCCATAGTGATGTAATGGCAGGCTCATTACCAAGTTTGACAAGTCACATTTTAGATACTGTTTTGTTTAGTCAGGTGTGATACTGATATTGGTAATGCTATTACTGTGTGTAAAAATACCAAACTATGGAAATAATATGACCACTTAATGTGCCATATTTATAGACATTTCTCTCATCTTTCTGTATAATGTAGTCAGCCAAGTCAATGCAGTTAGAGGGACCCCCAGACCAAAGGGACAGGGCTCCGAAATAGTCTGTCAGGTCAAAATATAATTCCCTTTGGGATCACTTGTTCATTAGCAGGTTACATACATATACACTGTCACAGTCGTCATACACCCCCCATAATCCTGATTAAAGCAGATGTCAAACACATCAGTAAAAAAGATCGTATTACAAATGTAATCAAAAAGTCTCCTTGTCAATAATCAATGCAGACTTATTGAAAACCAACAAAGCATAATTAAATGAAACATATTAAAAATACATCACAGTAATTAGATGGAATAGGGGAGAGATAAAAAAGCAAACAAGACAATCACATATGTCATTGATTTAGGTCAGCTTGACAGAATCAGTAAAGTTAGGTGATAACAATTAATTTTTTCTCAGTTGTGTTCCTTGGGGTTTTTGGTTATGCTTTGTTCTCATTACTCTCACTCTTTCATGTTAAGATGCTAAACGTCAGTCTCTTAATCAATCACCATTATTGTTCATGTGGTATAACATTGGTTCATGATCCCTCAAATTGTACATCTAATTTGGCAGTCATTCAAAACTCTATGATATATATTTTGAAGTTGGAATTTGTGTGGTTCAGTAAAGGATGCAGATTTTTTATTTTATTTAATCTTGTTACTGATTGTGTGGGCCACTGTCTTTTATCAATATAACCACCATCATACTCGACATATTCAGTCTTGCCTACCCCCTTTGTTTGGTGTTTCTTAATCACTCTAAAAGTGTGACATGTATTTACTGAATTGATCACTGATATGCCCATTTGTTTTGATGTTGTGATGTAATGTTGTTTGATTGGTTTTTGATTCTTTAAATGGCGCATCCAACATGGTGGGCATTTACAATGCCACAATGCATGTTTGGATGTCAAGACTTGTCGAGGTGGGTAGTGTGGTATTTTATGATGACAGTTTTTTTCCTTTTGATTGGGAGTCACTTTGTGAAAACGTAGGTACAAGTGGGATATTACATGAGATGGATGCTGTATTACTTTGCTAAAGTTCCAGAGATCTGGTGATGACCATTGTGAGACGTTTACTTACAGTAGTTAACTGACAAGAACATTGTGATGGGTATTTTTCTATTGGTTTTCCCAGCTTGTGCCCAGAGGTGTGTCACTAATCCGGTACATAAGATCATATCTACATTCGTTTTTTGTCTTGATTAAGTTAAAAAGGTGACCTCCAATCAACTAAGATTATACTTCGTAGGTTTCTTATATGGGTATTGCATCAATTGGATGGTGTAATACTTTGTTGAAGTTCCAGAGATCTGGTGATGACCATGTTGTTTGTTTGACTACAAAATAGTGGTGGTGTGATTATTTATTGATTTTCCTTGCTTGTGCCTGATTTGTATCATTAATCAGGTATAGTGTATCATCTCCCCATATGTTTGTTGTTTACTTTGACTAAGTTAAAATGGTGATCTTGAATCGCTTCTAGTCATACTTGATTGCTTCAATCGTGACAAAAATGGATTTTATACTTGTGCGGATTTATAAATGTGATGTCTAATATGATGGCTATTTTTTTAATATCCAAATATGTGTTTGCATTCAATTACACATGGGAGTAATACAGATGTTCAAGTGAGCATGGGATTTTGAGATCACATCATCTAGTCCCTTTGGTATGAGGAGGAACACACAGTTTTGGGACTTCGGTAATCCATACTAATATTATAAAGAGAGAGCCCAAACCTTTGATGCGGGTAATCTCAGTAACCACAGCACCAACCACAACACCCAATACAGCGTTGGAAAGGGCAGTTGGAGCAGGAGGACATAGGCTATGCAGACGTATAAAAAATTTATTAACAAAATTGCAAAAAATCCATACTATACTATATACTATCCATACTAATATTATAAAGAGAGAGCCCAAACCTTTGAGGTGGGTAATCTCAGTAACCACGGCACCAATCACAACACCCAATACAGCGTTGGAAAGGGCAGTTGCAGCAGAAGGACCTAGGCTATGCAGACGAATAACAAAATGTATAAAAAAAATCAAAAAATCCATACTATACTATCCATACTAATATTATAAAGAGAGAGCCCAAACCTTTGAGGCGGATAATCTCAGTAACCACAGCACCAATCACAACACCCAATACAGCTTTGGAAAGGGCAGTTGCAGCAGAAGGACATAGGCTATGCAGACGGCCACCATATATATATATATTTTTTTTGCAGAGTTTTATATAGCGCGAACTTGACCCGAACTGAATCAGGTATCAGAGCGCTTTACATAGCACCAGTTATGTTACATGAGGACACACATTCATTTTTGTTAGGCACGGGGAGATTAAGTGATTTGCCCAGAATCACAGGATATTTGGCATCGTTACCAAGACTCGAACTCAGATCCCCAGGTCCGAGGTCGAGCGCCTTAGCCGTTAGGCCAACTCCTCTATACATTTAAAAGGTAAAAGAACCGTGACAGTAAAGTAGTCCCTTGTGGGTGTGTCTGTGTTGTGCTGTGGGCGTGGGCTGGGGGCGTGTGGTACGGCCATCACATCGTAGTCTGTGGGCGTGTGCTAGGGGGCGTGACAAACGCTGGGGGCATGACAAACGCTGGGGGCGTGTGTCCGCCCTTCATGCCATGTGAGTCGTACATACAAGCGCCAATTACGTTGATGCGCAGCATCAAGGGGCACGCTGGGGGCGTGACACGCTGGGGGTGTGACACGCTGGGGGTGTGAGAAACGCTGGGGGTGTGTGTCCGGCCTTCATGCCATGTGAAAGCAATTGCGCCGCATCCAGCGGCACGCTGGGGGCGTGAGAAACGATGGGGGCGTGTGCTACGTTCCGCCCTTCATGCCATGTGGGTCGTACATTAATCAGAATATCGTCTGCTGTGGCCGTGTGCTGGGGGTGTGACAAACGCGTTCACTTGGAGGCCTGGTAAGTAACGATACTGCAGCCTCTCCTGCGCGCTGTTAATGAACTCTCTCATTCAACAAAATTACACTACTACCATCAACCAGGGCTCTAGCCGGGCTAAGGCGGCGGATCAGTACACTAATTACATGCGCCTGATAACATCAACTAGCCCTCAAGCGGGGGAACACGCGCCTGCTAACATCAAACATGCCTGCATCTGGGCCTCCAGCGGGGGAACACGCAAATTAGCGTGTCTGCGGGGACAATAACTGCAGCCTCTCCTACTCGCTGTCACTCAACTCTCTCATTAAATGGATTTACCCGCGGCTGATAACTCTCTCATTCAACGACATTACACGCGCCTGCTAACATCAACCAGGGCTGTAGCCGGGCTCAGGCGGCGGATCACTACACCAATTACACGCGCCGGCTAACATCAACCAGGGCTGCAGCTGGGCCTTCTCCGTCCCTATTCTAATGAAACAAAAAATGTTGTCTACCGCGAGATTTTAAAATAAATTGCCCTTGCCAAATACACACACTACACACATTCTATTTCAAACCCGGACAACGTCGGGACGGGCTGCTAGTCCATACTAATATTATAAAGAGAGAGCCCAAACCTTTGAGGCGGGTAATCTCAGTAACCACAGCACCAATCACAACACCCAATACAGCATTGGAAAGGGCAGTTGCAGCAGAAGGACATAGGCTATGCAGACGGATAAAAAAAATGTATTAAAAAAATTGCAAAAAATCCATACTATACATATCCATACTAATATTATAAAGAGAGAGCCCAAACCTTTGAGGCGGGTAATCTCAGTAAACACAGCACCAATCACAACACCCAATACAGCGTTGGAAAGGGCAGTTGCAGCAGAAGGACATAGGCTATGCAGACGGATAAAAAATGTATACAAAAAATTGCAAAAAATCCATACTATCCATACTAATATTATAAAGAGAGAGCCCAAACCTTTGAGGTGGGTAATCTCAGTAACCACAGCACCAATCACAACACCCAATACAGCATTGGAAAGGGCAGTTGCAGCAGAAGGACATAGGCTATGCAGACGGATAAAAAAATGTATTAAAAAAATTGCAAAAAATTCATACTATTTTATATACTATCCATACTAATATTATAAAGAGAGAGCCCAAACCTTTGAGGCGGGTAATCTCAGTAACCACAGCACCAATCACAACGCCCAATACAGCGTTGGAAAGGGCAGTTGCAGCAGAAGGACCTAGGCTATGCAGACTGATAAAAAAAGTATAAAAAATTGCAAAAAATCCATACTATCCATCCATACTAATATTATAACGAGAGAGCCCAAACCTTTGAGGCGGATAATCTCAGTAACCACAGCACCAATCACAACACCCAATACAGCGTTGGAAAGGGAAGTTGCAGCCCAAGGACATAGGCTATGCAGACGGCCACCATACATATATATTTTTTTGCAGAGTTTTATATAGCGCAAACTTGACCCGAACTGAATCGGGTATCAGAGCGCTTTACATAGCACCAGTTACGTTACATGAGGACACACATTCATTTTTGTTAGGCACAGGGAGATTAAGTGATTTTCCCAGAATCACAGGATGTTTGGCGTCGTTACCAAGATTCGAACCCAGATCCCCAGGTCTAAGGTCGAGCGCCTTAGCCGTTAGGCCAACTCATCTATACATTTAAAAGGCAAAAGAACTGTGCCAGCAAAGTAGTCCGTTGTGGGCGTGTCTGCGATGTGCTGGGGGCGTGTGGTACGGCCATCACATTGTAGGCTGTGAGCCTGTGCTGGGGGCGTGACAAACGCTGGGGGCGTGTGTCCGCCCTTCATGCCATGTGAGTCGTACATACAAGCGCCAATTACGTTGCTGCGCAGCATCAAGGGGCACGCTGGGGGCGTGACACGCTGGGGGTGTGACACGCTGGGGGCGTGAGAAACGCTGGGGGCGTGTGTCCGGCCTTCATGCCATGTGAACGCAATTGCGCCGTATCCAGGGGCACACTGGGGGCGTGAGAAACGATGGGGGCATGTGCTATGTTCCGCCCTTCAAGCCATGTGGGTCGTACATTAATCAGAAGATCGTCTGCTGTGGCCGTGTGCTGGGGGTGTGACAAACGTGTTCACCTGGAGGCCTGGTAAATAACGATACTGCAGCCTCTCCTATGCGCTGTTACTGAACTCTCTCATTCAACGAAATTACACGCACCTACTACCATCAACCAGGGCTCAAGCCGGCCTCAGGCGGCGGATCAGTACACTAATTACATGCGCCTGGTAACATCAACCAGGGCTGCAGCTGGGCCTCAAGCGGGGGAACACGTGCCTGCTAACATCAAACAGGCCTGCATCTGGTTCTCCAGCGGGGGAACACGCAAATGAGCGTGTCTGCGGGGACAATAACTGCAGCCTCTCCTACTCGCTGTCACTCAACTCTCTCATTAAATGGATTTACCCGCGGCTGATAACTCTCTCATTCAACGACATTACACGCGCCTGCTAACATCAACCAGGGCTGTAGCCGGGCTCAGGCGGCGGATCACTACACCAATTACACGCGCCGGCTAACATCAACCAGGGCTGCAGCTGGGCCTTCTCCGTCCCTATTCTAATGAAAAAAAAATGTTGTCTACCGCGAGATTTTAAAATAAATTGCCCTTGCCAAATACACACATTACACACATTCTATTTCATACCCGGACAACGTCGGGACGGGCTGCTAGTCCATCCTAATATTATAAAGAGAGAGCCCAAACCTTTGAGGCGGGTAATCCCAGTAACCACAGCACCAATCACAACACCCAATACAGCATTGGAAAGGGCAGTTGCAGCAGAAGGACATAGGCTATGCAGACGGATAAAAAAAATGTATTAAAAAATTGCAAAAAATCCATACTATACATATCCATACTAATATTATAAAGAAAGAGCCCAAACCTTTGAGGCGGGTAATCTCAGTAACCACAGCACCAATCACAACACCAATACAGCGTTGGAAAGGGCAGTTGCAGCAGAAGGACATAGGCTATGCAGACGGATAAAAAATGTATACAAAAAATTGCAAAAAATCCATACTATCCATACTAATATTATAAAGAGAGAGCCCAAACCTTTGAGGTGGGTAATCTCAGTAACCACAGCACCAATCACAACACCCAATACAGCGTTGGAAAGGGCAGTTGCAGCAGAAGGACATAGGCTATGCAGACGGATAAATAAATGTATTAAAAAATTGCAAGAAATCCATACTATACTATGTACTATCCATACTAATATTATAAAGAGAGAGCCCAAACCTTTGAGGCGGGTAATCTCAGTAACCACAGCACCAATCACAACACCCAATACAGCGTTGGAAAGGGCAGTTGCAGCAGAAGGACCTAGGCTATGCAGACTGATAAAAAAAGTATATAAAAAATTGCAAAAAATCCATACTATCCATCCATACTAATATTATAACGAGAGAGCCCAAACCTTTGAGGCGGATATTCTCAGTACCACAGCACCAATCACAACACCCAATACAGCATTGGAAAGGGAAGTTGCAGCACAAGGACATAGGCTATGCAGACGGCCACCAAACATATATATTTTTTTGCAGAGTTTTATATAGCGCAAACTTGACCCGAACTGAATCGGGTATCAGAGCGCTTTACATAGCACCAGTTACGTTACATGAGGACACACATTCATTTTTGTTAGGCACAGGGAGATTAAGTGATGTTCCCAGTATCACAGGATGTTTGGCGTCGTTACCAAGACTCGAACCCAGATCCCCAGGTCCGAGGTCAAGCGCCTTAGCCGTTAGGACAACTGATCTATACATTTAAAAGGCAAAAGAACCGTGCCAGCAAAGTAGTCCGTTGTGGGCGTGTCTGCGATGTGCTGGGGGCGTGTGTTACGGCCATCACATCGTAGGCTGTGAGCCTGTGCTGGGGGCGTGACATACGCCGGGGGCGTGTTTCCGCCCTTCATGCCATGTGAGTCGTACATACAAGCGCCAATTACGTTGCTGCGCAGCATCAAGGGGCACGCTGGGGGCGTGACACGCTGGGGGTGTGACACGCTGGGGGCGTGAGAAACGCTGGGGGCGTGTGTCCAGCCTTCATGCCATGTGAACGCAATTGCGCCGGATCCAGGGGCACGCTGGGGGCGTGAGAAACGATGGGGGCATGTGCTATGTTCCGCCCTTCATGCCATGTGGGTCGTATATTAATCAGAAGATCGTCTGCTGTGGCCGTGTGCTGGGGGTGTGACAAACGTGTTCACCTGGAGGCCTGGTAAATAACGATACTGCAGCCTCTCCTGTGCGCTGTTACTGAACTCTCTCATTCAATGAATTTACACGCGCCTACTACCATCAACCAGGGCTCAAGCCGGGCTAAGGCGGCGGATCAGTACACTAATTACATGCACCCGGTAACATCAACCAGGGCTGCAGCTGGGCCTCAAGCGGGGGAACACGCGCCTGCTAACATCAAACAGGCCTGCATCTGGTTCTCCAGCGGGGGAACACGCAAATGAGCGTGTCTGCGGGGACAATTAATGCAGCCTCTCCTACTCGCTGTCACTCAACTCTCTCATTAAACGGATTTACCCGCGGCTGATAACTCTCTCATTCAACAACATTACACCCGCCTGCTAACATCAACCAGGGCTGTAGCCGGGATCAGGCGGCGGATCACTACACCAATTACACACGCCTGCTAACATCAACCAGGGCTGCAGCTGGGCCTTCTCCGTCCCTATTCTAATGAAAAAATAAATTTTGTCTACTGCGAGATTTTAAAATATATTGCCCTTGCCAAATACACACATTACACACATTCTATTTCATACCCGGACAACGTCGGGACGGGCTGCTAGTAATATTATAAAGAGAGAGCCCAAACATTTGAGGCGGGTAATCTCAGTAACCATAGCACCAATCACAACACCCAATACAGCGTTGGAAAGGGCAGTTGCAGCAGAAGGACATAGGCTATACAGACGGATAAAAAAAATTATTTAAAAAATTGCAAAAAATCCATACTATCCATATCCATATCCATACTAATATCATAAAGAGAGAGCCCAAACCTTTGAGGCGGGTAATCTCAGTAACCACAGCACCAATCACAACACCCAATACAGCGTTGGAAAGGGCAGTTGCAGCAGAAGGAGATAGGCTATGCAGACGGATAACAAAATGTATAAAACAAATCAAAAAATCCATACTATACTATCCATACTGATATTATAAAGAGAGAGCCCAAACCTTTGAGGAAGGTAATCTCAGTAACCACAGTACCAATCACAACACCCAATACAGCGTTGGAAAGGGCAGTTGCAGCAGAAGGAGATAGGCTATACAGATGGATAACAAAACGTATAAAAAAATTAAAAAATCCATACTATACTATCCATACTAATATTATAAAGAGAGAGCCCAAACCTTTGAGGCGGGTAATCTCAGTAACCACAGCACCAATCTCAACACCCAATACAGCGTTGGAAAGGGCAGTTGCAGCAGAAGGACATAGGCTATGCAGACGGATAAAAAAATCTATTAAAAAAATTGCAAAAAATCCATACTATACTATCCATACTAATATTATAAAGAGAGAGCCCAAACCTACGAGGCGGGTAATCTCAGTAACCACAGCACCAATCACAGCACCCAATACAGCGTTGGAAAGGGCATTTGCAGCAGAAGGACATAGGCTATGCAGACGGCCACCATATATTTTTTTTTGTAGAGTTTTATTAAGCGCGAACTTGACCCGAACTGAATCAGGTATCAGAGCGCTTTACATAGCACCAGTTACGTTACATGAGGACACACGTTCATTTTTGTTAGGCACGGGGAGATTAAATGATTTTCCCAGAATCACAGGATGTTTGGCGTTGTTACCAAGACTCGAACCCAGCTCCCCAGGTCAGGTCCGAGGTCGATGCCTTAGCCGTTAGGCCAACTCCTTCATACATTTAAAAGGTAAAAGAACCGTGCCAGCAAAGTAGTCCCTTGTGGGCGTGTCTGCGTTGTACTGTGGGCGTGGGCTGGGGGCGTGTGGTACGTCCATCACATCGTAGGCTGTGGGTGTGTGCTGGGGGCGTGACAAACGCTGGGGGCGTGACAAACGCTGGGGTCGTGTGTCCGCCCTTCATGCCATGTGAGTCATACATACAAGCGCCAATTACGTTGCTGCACAGCATCAAGGGGCACGCTGGGGCCGTGACACGCTGGGGGCATGACATGCGTGGGGCGTGAGAAACGCTGGGGGCGTGTGTCTGGCCTTCATGCCATGTGAACGCAATTGCGCCGCATACAGGGGCTCGCTGGGGGCATGAGAAACGATGGGGGCGTGTGCTACGTTTCGCCCTTCATGCCATGTGGGTCATACATTATTCAGAAGATCGTCTGCTGTGGCCGTGTGCTGGGGGTGTGACAAACGCGTTCACCTGGAGGCCTGGTAAGTAACGATACTGCAGCCTCTCCTGAGCGCTGTTACTGAACTCTCTCATTCAACGAAATTACACGCGCCTACTACCATCAACCAGGGCTCTAGCGGGGCTCAGGCGGCGGATCAGTACACTAATTACATGCGCCTGATAACATCAACCAGGGCTGCAGCTGGGCCTCAAGCGGGGGAACACGCGCCTGCTAACATCAAACAGGCCTGCATCTGGGCCTCCAGCGGGGGAACACGCAAATGAGCATGTCTGCGGGGACAATTACTGCAGCCTCTCCTACGCGCTGTCACTCAACTCTCTCATTAAACGGATTTACCCGCGGCTGATAACTCTCTCATTCAACGTCATTATACGCGCCTGCTAACATCAACCAGGGCTGTAGCCGGGCTCAGGCGGCGGATCACTACACCAATTACACGTGCCTGCTAACATCAACCAGGGCTGCAGCTGGGCCTTCTCCGTCCCTATTCTAATGAAACAAAAAATGTTGTCTACAGCGAGATTTTAAAATAAATTGCCCTTGCCAAATACACACATTACACACATTCTATTTCATACCCGGACAACGTAGGGACGGGCTTCTAGTAATATTATAAAGAGAGAGCCCAAACATTTGAGGGGGTACTCTCAGTAACCACAGCACCAATCACAACACCCAATACAGCGTTGGAAATGGCAGTTGCAGCAGAAGTACATAGGCTATGCAGACGGATAAAAAAAATGTATTAAAAAATTGCAAAAAACTACATCATCAAGAAGGCCGAGGGCCAAAATAACATCAAACAGGAACTGATGTAATAATGTGACTCACTATATTGACTGTTCAAGTGCCACTATTGTCCTACAGTGGCATCCCTGCAATGTGGGCACACCTTAGGTTCTCTTGAAACGAGATTCCACAAAGATTGGTATCACTTTTTATTCATTATTCTTCATGATAAATGTTCAATATCGTATGACATTCAATAATCTTAGTTAGTATTCTTTCAATCCATCATATTTCAAAAAAGGTGCCAACTGCTCCAATGCATTTCGGGTCATTTACCCTTCATCTGGGAGCTCTATAATATAAATATAAAGATATAGCTCTAAGTGTGTATTCACACCTATAGTTAATAAGGTCTACATATCGTGCTGAGCGTAGCAAGCAGGTAGGGATAAGTGAAGACGTGGTGCGAGTGGTCGGCTTCTGAGATCATCGTGTGAGGCGTGAGTGAAACGTGACTAAAACCGAAAGAAGTGTTTGTTAGAAAAAAGCGTGTTTATTGGATAAAAATCGTGCAAGTATCTAATGTGAACGGGTATATTACCGTGACTATAGCGAGACTATTTTACAACACTTACTAAAGTGTTGTAAAATAGTCTCGCTATAGTCACGGTAATATACTTAGAGCTATATCTTTATATTTATATTATAGAGCTCCCAGATGAAGGGTAAATGACCCGAAATGCATTGGAGCAGTCGGCACCTTTTTCGAAATATGATGGATAGTGGCACTTGAACAGTACTTACTTTACTGACGTGTTTCAGGACGGACACGCCACCTGGTGGAGCACCCAACTTGTGATACATAAGTTTGTCCTCCAACGAATTTGAAATTTTGAAAAACCAGCTGTGCATCCCCCACTTTCCCTTTTACTCACTATATTGAGACTGAGAGCCTGGAGCCAAATTGATCGTGTACAAGGGATATGCTATCCCGAAACGCGTAGATTTGTGCCTGCCTGCTTGAGAAACTCCATGCTGTGAGGATTAAATAAAAAAGCACATAAGTGAATACAAACGCGAGTTTGTCCCGTTTTTCTCCCAGCTGGGGGAATTGGTTGTGGATTTAAATGTGGCGTGATTCTGGCGCGGGGATTTACGAACCGGCGAGAGAGCGCTGCAAATTCTGGCGAAAAGGAACCGAGGGGTATCAATATATATATATATATATATATATATATATATATATATATATATATATATATATATATATATATATATATATATATATATATATATACATACATACATACATACATACATATATATATATATATAAATATATATATATATATATATATATATCTATCTATCTATACTACTATTATAAAGTAAGAACTTTGAACCTTTGAGGCGGGTAAACTCGGGAACCACAGCGCCAATCCACACACCCGATACATCGTTGTAATCGTCAGGGTGTGCAGATGGACATAGGCTATATAAAGTTAAAAAAGCTATGTTATTTAAAAAATTTAGCGAAAAAAAGTAGTCCCGTGGAAGAAGCGCCGGCCGTGACCTGCGTGCTGACGTCAGGAGCGTGGGGAGGAGCGGCGTCCAGGAGCGCGAGGGGGAGCGGCGGACATGGCGCAGGGAGGAGCGGCGGACAAGCGGAGAGGAGCGGTGAGGAGCGGCGGACAGGCGGTGAGGAGCGGCGGACAGGCGGGGAGGAGCGGTGACGAGCGTCGAGGAGCGGTGAACTGAGGAGCGTGGGGGAGGAGCGGCGTCTGAGGTAAAGCTCCGGGGGACCCACGGACAATGTCGGGGTAGGCGGGGGTCGGGGCAGGTGGGGGGCGGGGCGGGCGGGGGACGGGGCGGACGGGTGCCCTGAACACTCATGGCGGGGGGCAGGCGGGGGCCGGGGCGGGCGGGGGCCCTGAACACTCATTTCGGGACGGGCTGCTATGTCGGGGCGGGCGGGGGTCGGGGAAGCCTGATTGCTCCCGTACAAGGTCGGGGCGGGCTGCTAGTATATATACACATACTGGGGGGGCCGAACGCAGTGTGTGGCTTGGCCTGGGTGCGTCTAAAAAGCACTCAGGGCTGAAGAGCGTCGGTGTGGGTCATAAAAAAATAAGAACAGCAGGAAACAATCATTCACGACTCACACAATTCTAATTGTTAGACGGTCGCCGCTAGCCCTCAAGCGGGGGCACACGCGACTAAGCGTGTCTGCAGGGACAATTACTGCAGCCTCTCATGCGCGCTGAAACTGAACTATCACATTAAACCAAATTACACGCGCCTGCTAACATCAGCCAGGGCTGTAGCCGCGCTCAGGCGGTGGATCACTACACTATTTACATGCGCCTGCTAACATGAATCAGGGCTGCAGCTGGGCCTCAAGCGGGGGGACACACGCCTGCTAAAATCAACCAGGGATGCAGCTGGGCCTCAAGCGGGGGAATACGCGAATGACCGTATATGAATACACACATTCCACACATTCTATTTCATACCCGGACAACGTCGGGACGGGCTGCTAGTATTATATAAATTAGAATATATGATGTATTACCTGTATGTATGTAATGATACAGAAGAATATCTGGAATGCCAACTCTTTTCATTTTTAATTGAGGCATAAAACACCTATGGGACAACTGTCTGGATATTGATTTGTGTAGTTTCATCAGGTAGTCATGAGTATTAAAAATAACATTTTGAGAATGTGTTAATCAGAAGCATACTAAATAGTGTAAAACTCTAATATCATTTTTTTCTGTAAACAAACCTTAATAGATATATTGGCACTTTACCTTTTAGGCCTCTTGTGTGTGAACACACCTTTACTGATTTTCACAAAGGAATAGTTTTTAGGTTTCAACTAAACATCTTATGTTTTTATGTGAATTAGTCACATAAAAACAATGGATGAATACTATTCACACTTTATTCCTGGTAAGAGAGGACATATAATTAGGGGTGGATGGAACTTTTGAAGTTCAATTCTGTGGAGTTACATAAAAACTGTAAGATTGTGCGGGGTTCCGTAACTGAGGTGATGTCGACACATCTTGCTGTTTGCGCTTATTATTAGTACCGGGAGCATGTTCAGCAATGTAAAATCAGTGTGAATGCTACGACAAGGTGCTTCTTTCTGCCACTCGAGTAGGTTTTCTACTGGAGTGGCAGCTCTCTCAACTTGAAGGGTCTCGACCTGCTGAGACTGACGGTGTTAAGAAATCTTGCTGTGAGGCATTCTAGAACCTGAAAATCGTGCTAGGGTATGCAAATTCTTGCATGTGCTTGCCAACTTAATGTTGGTGAGCTGTGCATGAGCAAACTCGGACACACAGCAGTTGTTGGAGTTTTGCCATGGAGTGGGCAAAACTCTGCAAACTCCGTTGGCAGAGTGAAATTCTTCACCCACCCCTACATATAATATAAGTAGACCAATTGTGTGATTATACAGAGTCAGAACACTTAGTTAGATGGTGTTGTTGCATATGTAAAATTGATTAAAATGTTTCATATTTCATACAGGAACATGTTATGTGTAAACCAATTTCTGGGTTCGTGGTATTTTGGTTAGTTTAGGAAACATGATTTTTGTCTACTTTTTCAATTGAGGGTTTAGTTATATATCAACTATTTGCTTTTTAACAGTATGACTCATGTTTGTATATTTATTTTCTTTTATAATTCACAGTCCTGATGAAGCTCTTTTTTTAAGTGAAACACGTTGGCTGTTATGTCTGTCCTATATTCCTTGATCAAACGAGTGAATAGAAATTTGAATGGATACAACTCAACCATGAAAGAGTATTCTTAAGTGGGTGAACTGGACTACAATAAATGAACTTGTTTGAAATACGAGATTTGTTTTATTTGTACCACTCTAGCTATCAGTGACTACAAATTGTACTGCTGAGCTCAAACAGTCCTTGTAGGTCGGCACAATGCATAACAATAAAGGAATTGTTTTGGAAAGGGGGAGGAAATTAAACCACATGTTGGTCAATCATCAGTGGATATTATATTTATAGTTACATTAGTAGTAATATTGGGACTTTTGTTAGAGTGGAGATTTAAGTTGTTTTTAGGGCCAGAACTAAGGCATATGCCAGGTCACTGTAATTATGTGATACTGTAGCTGTTTCTGCATAATCATGGATTTGCCACATTTACTACCATCATCTGCTGCATAATCTGCAGATATTAACAAAGAAAAATGTGTTTTAGCTCAAACAGAGAAGAAGTTACTAAAAATAAGGCAACATGTTTCTGCACAGTGGAAGGCCCCTCACAAAAGTTGATTAGTCATCTTTCAGTTGCTTATTGTTGCATTTGATTGTTAAACAGGTACGAATGAGGTGAAATATTTCCACAGGAACTGTTAACCATGAGTAAAAATGACAAAATAATCATACTATCACAAAATATGCCAGATGATTTACCTCTTGTTGCCACATAATTTAGACTTCCCTCTCTCGTACTTTGGTCCTCCCCTGACGTATAATTCCTGTGGCCCTGAGTATACGTTACACATTAGTAACATTTTTTAACTTCTCTGCAAACCAATACGCATTTTTATACGGGTTGCACAGCCACTTCTTTATGAAAGCACCTTTTCCTTTAAGCATTCGTGATTATTAAAATGAGCCAGCCAGGGTTTTTTACTCATCAGATCCCTTGGCTATTTTCAGGCTGAGTGTAAGGCCTTGGAAGTTAGAATTTTGCGTCTACACACAACACACGATTTGCTTCTCCTAGGCTCAATCCCTTTAGGTTTAACGAAAGAAATGTTAATATTCTAGCCTGTGTACTGGAATATCTATTTTAGTGAAATACACCAGGGCATTTCCCAGACGATGAATCAAATACTATGGATTAAAGTCTGGATCGGAGGCACACCGCGCGCATAACAGGGAAGAGAAATGAACAGAGACCCCAAGTAACCTTAATCCTTGATACCAGAGTGTTGTTACCTTTCGCAAAATTGAATGAAAATATACCTATGAGAGTTGGACAAGAATTTGGAGCTTGGAATTATTAGAAAGAGCGAACATCTCACACACGTTTTAAATAATCTAAAGCGGAGTTTAAAAATAAAATTACATTCTATTTTGAAGCGGCACAATGTCTAATTGGACAATATTCACTGTAAGAAAGGCAATCAGTTAAATTACCCTACCGAAGAAACAATACAAAGCATGGGATATTAGACCCAGTTCTCGAGAGACCTGAGGCGTTCTAATTCGCCAGGCAGTAGGCAGATGTTTGTGTTAGCAATATATAGTTAAATGTGTAGGTGCTTCAGTCTTTCGCATCACTCATCTCAGGACACATCATTAGGGGCTTTTGTGCTGCTTCACGCTTTTCACCCAAATTATCTTTATATTAGTTTGGAAAGCTGCACTACATTTATTATATAAACTTGCAAGAATGTTTGATAAAATAACATATGAACGAGAAAAAAACGTTAAACACGTAAACAAATTGGAGAATATGGTGTATTCTATTATTACCAATGAAAAATACATTCACACACAAACACCAACAAACACATTAAAACATACACCCCCATGTGTTCACTATTAAATCCCTCATTACCAGTGCCACGTACAATGCATTGAGCCCAGTAAACGGGTTTCATATAGAGATGTTGGATCCTGAAATCAGCCACAATCTCCCTGTGACGTTTCAGGGAACAGGTGCAAGAATTGGTGCATAAAAAACTATTCCCACTTGTTCTTCCCCCAAGTATAATACCCGTTAATTCCCCACTCTTGAAAGTTGCCAAAATGCCTGGCAATGACAATACTAAGGTGGGGGAATACTGGATATTTTAAGGGTCCACTCATAACAACTGGCTAAATAAAATCAATGCACCAATATTCTATAAAGGGCTGAACCAAATATCTTCAACTATCCACAGTGCACAGGCGCCTACAACTAAACACGCCTCTACTAAGCACTAGATAAGTCACAGAAATGTGCCTGCACACACCAGCAGAATTGTCTCAAACACTCAAGAATCTCTCCCTATAGATATCGGTATGGTCATATGCTGACCCATGCCCTGAAACAAGATGGCAGCTGTTTCGGCCCACAAACAGCTCTGGAAGATCATGATTCCCGTATCGAGGATGCATCATGCAGCAGAGGCTTTGCGAGGTCCGAGTGTGGAGATACGTTGTATAGCAGCAGTTCCCGGAAGCTGCAAGCGTGAGAAGTGAGATACGGCTTTGCTATCAAGGATGCCATTGATGAGGAGCTTGGGATATGAAGTCCTGCTTTGAAGATGCATCACGCACCGGCTGGTTCCACATAAGGGGCAGGGTGTGCAATGCGAAGTTCTGCTTCATCATCGTGAGGGCTGGTGATGTGAAGGCCTGAGTTGAGAATGCGTCATGCAGTGGTGGTTCTGATGAGCTGCAGGACTGCGATATGAAGTCATGAGTCTGGGATGAGTCACGCAGCAGTTTGATGCAGAGATTTTCAAACGCAATATGTCATGCTGGATTGATTCTGATATGGCCACAGCTGGGCTGTCAGAGCACCTCTGGGCAACATCCAAGGGTCCAGGACTGGGGTGGCACCGTTTGCGAGGGCAGCAATTAGTTGTCAGAGTTCAGGTGCTTGATTCAAGGTGTTGGAGCCTGTTTTGTCTCTTAGGCTCTGGTCAGGATGCCAGCCAACTAGCCCTTGGAGTCCCTCTGGTGGTCCTGGGTTCAAGATGCACATCCAATCCTACTGATTCTCTGGCAGGAGGAGAGCAGGGGAGCAGAGCAGCAGGGCAGCAGGGCAGCACAGCAGGGCAGAAGAAGGGCAATCCTTCTTCCAGCAATGCAGCACAGCAGTCCTTATTCCGAGTCTTCCACAGGTCCAGATGTGTACTGAGATGATTGGTCTGAGGGTCCACTATTTATACCTGGTGCCCACTTTGGGAGACGTTTCTATAAAATTCCCTTTAAAGCTCTTAAAGTTTCTTGCGTCCCTTGTCCTAGCTCTAAGTTGGCTGCATGAACAATGTAGTGCCCACAAGTCTGTTGTGTGAAGACACGGCACAGCCTGTTCAGTTGCAAGTAGGGCTGTGCCTAGCTCCATCCCCATCCTGAAGGTTGATGGTCCATCCATGCATACCTAATCACCATATTGTTTGGCTCTCTGAGAGGAATAAACAAAGTCCAACTGCCAACTACACCCAGTTATGTGACCCAGAAACAGGCTGCAGGCAACAAATTGTTGGGACAAGAAAATGCTAGCTTTCATAAAGTGTAATTTTCAGAATTGAGATTTACAATCTGACTTTTCCATTAAAGAGGGCTGTTATTAACAATTCTTTAGACACCAAACTCAACCTGTCTATATGCTCCCAACTGAAAGTTATCACTTATTTAATGTAATATGGAAACCCAATGTTATTCTATGAGAGAGGTAGGCCTTGCAGTATTGAAACACGAATTTAAGAGTTTTTGACTACCAGGACATGTAAATGTTAATAGTACATGCCCAACTTTAGAAGTACTGTGCACCCTGGCCTCTGGGATGTTCAGGGCCTATCCTTGGGGTGGCTTATATGTATTGAAAAGGAACGTGTTAGACTGGAAAAAGATTTATTTTGCAGGTCGAAATGGCAGTTTAAAAATCTAGTCAAGCTGCATTGGCAGAGTAAAATTGTGCAAGGTCCGGCACTCTCTGCCTGTCATTTACAATGCCCAGAATCTCTTGTGGGTGAACACTCCAATGGGGATTAGACCCTTTTACCCAAGTAGCAAACTGTTTGAAAATAAAGTGCGTGTTCTCCCTTTTAGAATAAATCAAAAAATATAATTTTATCAATTAGCATATGCTCCTTTATTTTAGGTAAGTTGTATCATGTTGAATAGAGATATAATCGACATGAAATCGTCACTTGATGTACAATAAAGCATGTGTTAACAGCCAACACCTGTTTTGCCTCCTATGGTTATTTAGCCTGCGGCTTTCGTAAGGCTGTAAAGAAAGAGCAAAGGTGTTCAAGATTAAGGTTCCTATATTACGGAGCTACCATCATCATGGGGTGAAGTGAGGTGACATCATTTTCTACATGTGCAGAAACTCAAATTTACTAGTCATTCTAATTCTCGTGTGGTAATGTTAAAGAGCCTGCAGTGGTCATAAAAGAATCCCAGAGTGGGAGAGGAAAAGAGAAGCTTATGTTTGACTGGGTCTGAAGTGCTGGCAGGGGAAAGTACTAATAAATGTTCAAGTTAAGGCTTTGACGGAATAAGGGAGTGAAAGCAGGGGGAGGGAGTATGTATCATGCTGAGATGGAACATATTCATGATACTGTGCATTTGGTATTTAGATCAACGTATTTCCAGTTAGTGTTGTAAGGTGTATAGGTGTCATGCCTAGGACATTATTTGCCAATACATTAGCATGGCCGCAATGACATACCTCAAAAGCAACAAATCCAGTCACGTCTTCTTAGTCTATGCTTTGTGTAAGTATATCTAAACAGGAATTCAAGTTGCACTAATCAGAACTCCAAGAAAAGATAAGGCTCACCATGTCAAAGTATCCCAATGCATCCCCCGTATGTTTACAATTTTTACATTAAATATGCATTATGTCAATCAAGCAAATTAGAGAATAGGAAAGGAAACCCTAAAGCACCAGTTAACAGTTGCATTCATTGGCGCAGTAAACAGATGATACATTATCTATGGAGCAAGTCAGAGCATCTCAGCATGGCCGCCGAGTCTAAGTTCAGAAAGGGCAAGGGCAGCTGCCTATTTGAGCATGTTCGAGACTAGTCGGGCCTAGGGCCAGACAAGTTGCCCAATTTCTTCCTCACCAGCACCCACCCTACCCACAACCAGATTATCCCACTGTTAAAAATGGGAGTCTCTAGTTGGCAGAAGTAGGTACCTTTTTCCAATTAGGAACTCTTGCTTCAAGTCAAGTTAAGGGGGATACACACTTTAGATAAGCCCTGCTCACCCCCTGGGTAGCTTGGCATGAGCAGACAGACTTATCCCAAGGGCAATCTATAAATTATTTGGACTCAAAGCACACAGTAATACAAATATACCACCACAAATGGACACCACACCAGTTTAGGAAAAATAAAGTATCGTTATCTAAACTACCACAAGACCAAAATGACAAAAATGCAACATACATGTAATAAGAATATGACTTTAAAAAGGTTTCAAACAACTTGGTCCATAGAAAACTATGGATGCGTGATTTTTCACAAAGTACCTGAAGATGCGCCAACATTCACAAGGCCAAACAGCTGCAGAGAAAGGAAGTGTTAGAAAGCACAGCAATGCGTCAGTTCCTGAGTCCTTGGGGAGGCGAGGCGAAAGTTCTGCTGCACACAGGAGAAGTGATGCATCAAATCCGGACTGTAGAAGGAAGTGAGGCATCGAAATCCAAGATGATTCTGGTCTGCGGATGATGGTAGAAAATCTTGGTGAACAGGTACAATGCGTGAAACACCGGAGGTGATGCTCCGCTTTGTGATGTCTTGCGTTGGTGCTGTGGGCTGCGATGTGAGGCTTCGCGTCATCCGGCGTTGGTTCAGAGAGACTTTGCATGGTTTTGCGATGCTTTGCTCTGGTTCTTGCTGAGATTAGCTGCAAAACCCACCTCTGAGGCCCTGTAACTGGAAGGAGGCACTTCAGGCAAGGGTAGGACTCACAGATGGCAGAGTCCAGCAGCATCAGCAGATTTGCAGGAAGTCTTTTGTGTCTCTGAGACTTCTTAACAGAACGCAAGCTCTTCTCAAGCTCTTGGAGATCTCCTTCAAGCAGGGGACACAGCAAAGTCCTTCTTCTTTTGTTGGCAGAAACAGGTACTGCAGGCCAACCACAGACACACAGCAAAGAGGCAGTACTTCTCCACAGTTGCTCAAGCTCTTCTCCTTGGCAAAGGTTCCTCTGGATTCTGGAAGTAGTCTAAAGTTCTGGGGTTTAAGGTCTACTACTTATACCCCATGTTGTGTTTGTTCTCTTTGTGCAAGGGTATCTGAGCCCAGTCCAAACCAGTTCTGTCCTCACTGGTATGGTATGACCAAAGGGGGTGGAGACAGCATTGTGCCAGGGAGAAACAGGACCTAATCAGGTACAAGGAAATCTCCTCCAACTATTCTAAATGCAGGAAAGTCCCATTCAACTCTGCTCTGAGCACGCCTCAACCCCCCCCCCCCAGTGGCTGTCTACAGTGAATGCCCATCCCCAGCCCCTGTCACTCCAAAACCAGACAGTCAATACACAAACAGGGAGAGGCACACAGAATGGTTACTTCCAAAAGGTGGCCTTTTCAAACACGCAATTTAACACACAAAGCCATCTTTACTAAAAGACGTATTATTACATTCTGAGTTCAGAGAGCCTAAACGTTATTTCTCTACCTTGTTCCAATGGGAAGTTATATTTATAAGATGTTATAAATAAACTCCCATTCTATCCTATGGGGCAAGATAGCCTTTCAAAAGTGAAAAACAAAATTGGCAATATTTCACTATCGGGCCATGTCACACACACCAGTACATGTCCTACCTTTCACATACACTGCACCAGGGTACCTTGGGCCTACCATAGGGGTGCCATACATGTAGAAAAAGGGACATTTAGGGCCTTGCAAGTGGGTGCACTTGCCAAGTCAAAAATGGCAGTTAGAAACCGGGCACAGACACTACAGTGGCAGGCCTGAGTTACCTTTTCAGAGCTACTCATGTGGGTGACACTATCAGTGCTGCAGGCCCACTAGTAGCTTTTGATTTACAGTCCCTGGCACACTCAGTACACTTTACTAGGGGCTTACCAGTAAATCAAATATGCCAATCATGGATAACCAACCATGTTCACAATTTACCTAGAGAGCATATGCACTTTAGCTATGATGTCGTGTTTTGGCAGCTCCTGAGTTAGCGTTTAGCACAGCTACACGGTCTTTTCTGTTAACTTGACCAAAACGAACGGGGGCCATTTTGAATCCTTCTGCCTTCCGTTTCCTATGAACACGTTGCCTCGTGGTCAGTGTGCCCTTTTGTCCTTTCTCGATACCCATGGTCACTAGTCTGCTCGGCAACAGGCTATTTTTAGTACTGGTCAAGCGCACATGCGCATTACGCACCAATTGGTCACTCTTCAGGAATGTTCATGCCAACTGACCAGTGCTGTCGAAACTCCTCCCACGTGTTGGCTGTGTTCCAAAAATGACCTTATATGTACCTAAAATGTGTAAACTTGTAACCGCCTATCTTTTTATTGCTATTAAACTATATAAAAGAGGTCGCGCACCGATGTTCGGGGTGCTACTTCTTACATTACCGAAGGGTGCTGTTGGAATGTATCACCACCCCATGGGGTCTTAATAAACTTGTCTTTTACCTTTTCCAGTGTCCGTGCCAACTTCTATACTAAGGTGTTCGAGAGTTTAGCAGAGTATGTAGGCCTGATTTGAACCCAACACCACAATTGGCGACCACGAAGGGACTCATCGGCGACTCGGAGGCCCGAAGGAGAGGTCGTGACGAAGGTTAGGAAACTCGCCATGGACGCGATCGCTGCCATTGAGTGACCCGAGTCTCGGCACCCACGGTGTGTTTTCCCTTCCTTCCGATCTGACCTTCCAGGTGGCGCCGGTCTTCGACTGAGATTCTGATCTTGGATTGTCGTGATGTGCCGTTTTGGCTGATTTGACCACAGAATTTGGCAGTTGGACGTTGGACGTTTGCAAATATTTGGTAAGCTTTGAGCGGTGAGGTAGTCTACTGACACTTACTGTGGCTTTTTGAACCTTTGAATTTGAATTTGAATTTGTTAGCTAACGTTTTGAATCTTTGAATTTGAATTTGAATATGTGAAGTGCACCTCACATAGGCAGGCATGTAGGGATATTTCTCTGATTTATTTGATTTGAACAGTGCACCGTGTTAGGTGGCATTTTTGTAGTATCGCGTTTTCGTGGTACTTTTTGAAACATGCCTGTTTTTAGCACACTCCGTAGGATGTGCTGTTCTGAAAATGGTACCAATTATCGATTAAGTGAAAAACAGCCGGCTCCCCCAGAGGGGACTCCAAATCGTGAAATGTATATTAAATTCGGTATTCCACCTATAATGTATAGTACATTATGGCATAAGTATACTAAGACTGATCGTGAATTACAGTGGCCACTATATGGGTCGTTTGACCTTCGAAAGGTACAGTATGTCGAGCAGTGTTTGTTTCAGCGAAGGTCTAGACAAGATATGTTTGATTGTGTGCGTATGTGGGAGAAGGAGGTGCGTGAACGAGTGAAGCGTGAGGAAGCCTTGGCGGAGAAAGTGCAGCGGAAGGCTGCACATGACAAAGCTTTACAGCTACAGGAGAAGGAATTACAGGAAAAGAAAGAGAGGGAGAGACGAGAACGTAATTTACAGGTTAATGGTCAATTCCCTATCAGGCGTCCTCTCTATCCAGTCCTTACTAATGAAACGGATGATTTTTCATTACTAGATCGTTGTCCGCCTCCGTACGTCGTACCTACGGCTCCGAACGAGGACTCGGACGAGGATAGTGATCGAACACAGCGTACCAGGTTATATACGGAACGAGCTGCGGAATTACGCTCAATTGCGCGAAAGCTAAATAATAATACTGTTACTGTTTCTGATGTTACTAAACAAATGGAACAGTGGTCTGATAAGGAACGACTGTATTTTTTAGATCATTTTGGAGATGAAGTTGTTGAGCGGTATAGAAAATATTCTCTCGAGTTAGAACCTAAGGAGATATCCAAGGATCGTGAGAATTTTCGTAAAGGTCTTTTTGTTCTTTCAGATGCGGACGACTTCTTCAAGCGTTTGCTTGAACTGCGTAATGAGACGACACGGCTACGGGAGTTGGAAAAGTCGAAGAATTCGTCTACGTCCGGAGCGACGGGGATATCCAAAGAATGCCCTATCTTTGAAACAGATAAGATCGCTGCGATTAATGTTAGACCTATGCGAGAAGCTGCGCCTTTATATGTCCCTCATAAAGGGGATGGCACAGATGATGATAAAAGCTCCAAAGACGCGAAAGGGTATTTTGTATATAATTGGGTTTATACGCCTTGGAATAGAGCAGATGTCATGGCGCTTAAGAATGCTTTACCTGATCCCCGTAAAAACCCTGCGGCTTTTTATGAAAATGTTGAAAGTGCAATTTCTTCGTGTATCATGACGTTAGTTGATATTGATCTATTTTTCGGGTTGATATTGCCCCCTGATATGTGGAGAGCCATTCGTAGGTTTGATGATCTCACGACTCTCGGGGCCACTTGGAAAGATCTTGTTCAGGCTGATTTAGATAGAGAACCAGCATGTAAGCCGTGTCAATTAATATTAGACCTTCCAGGTGCCATACTAACAAAACTAAAGACTCTTGCTCCCGCTAAAAAGATTGATTGGACTATATTAGCCTCTTGTAAGCAGAAAGCGGATGAATCAGTTTCCGATTTTTTCTCTCGCTTCGAGGAAGCGTTCCATGATTACAGTGGTCAATTATTGACAGAAGATACTGGCAGGCATCTATTCGTTGATAAGTATGTAGCTAATCTCCTACCGGAGATTGCGAAACGATTAAAAGCGAGTGAAAGTTCATGGACCACAGCAACCCCTGCTTCTTTATTGACTATGGCTCAATATTATGAAAGACAGGAATTGGAGGCGAAAGAAAGTAGTGAAAAGAAGGCGAAGGAATTGAAAACGAAGGTAATGTTAGCTCAGGTTCAGGCTACGAGAGGGAACAATAGAGGGGGGCGAGGATCGTACAGTAATGCTCCTCCCCCTCGTTCTGACATTTCTGTGAATCAATGTGCATACTGCAAACAGTTTGGGCATTGGATTGCAGACTGTCCGGTGTTTCGAGAGCAGCGTAATTTGAGGGGACGAGGAAGTGGGAGATCTAGGAATTATTATGGAGGGTCAAGAGGAGGTTATGGCACGAACGATCGTGGAGGATATGGAGCAAGGGGTCGTGGTCAGTCAGATTATAATACGTTTGATAACCGCAATCAATATCAGATAAATGAGGGTGATCCTGCTGAACCACGGGATGAGCATTACGCGTAGGATTGCGTAGGATGGGGTGTGGAATCGGTTGAGGTACCAGTTGATCAGAGGGGTCCATACATAGAAGCACATGTTTTGGGTTCTACTGATCAATTTCTGGTCGATACAGGAGCTACTCGTAGCGCTTTGTCCAAACACTTGGTTCCAAGGGCTCCCCTGTCTGGCGAGGTAATTACAGCAATAGGGTTCGATGGAACACCTACTTCTAGCCCACTGTCTCAACCAGTTGCATTTCATGTAGATAAATTTGCTGCCCCTTGTCCCTTTTTGTTGTCTCCAAATACACCCGATAATATTATTGGACTCGATATGTTAAAACACTTTCGAGCTACCATTCGCTGTGCCCCAGAAGGAGTGCGAGTTGTGCTGAATGAGAATTACCCAGACTTTGAGCGAGTGTGTTTTGTCCATGAATCTGAAGTTCTGGCCTCCTTACCAAAAACATTGTGGGCCACTTCTGACACGGATGTAGGACGAATGATAATTCCCCCAGTGCGTATTACTGTAAAGGAGGGAGTATCTCTGCCACGTGTCCCGCAATATAAGATTTCTAGAGAAGGTGAACTTGCTTTAATACACATTGTAAATGATTTGATTTCGGCAGGAGTAGTCGAGGAAGTTCCTTACAATGTTTGCAATAGTCCAATTTTACCGATCCTTAAGAGAGATACCGATACTAAAGTTTACCGTTTCATTATTGATTTGAGGGAAATAAACAAGATAGTAGTGCCTCAGTATCCAGTGGTATCTGACATCACCACATTGCTTACGTTGGTTCCACCGACGGCGACTACTTTTACAGTCATTGATTTGAAGAACGCCTTCTTTTCGATCCCTGTACATCCTGACAGTCGATATCTATTCGGCTTTACATTAAATAATAAATCGTACAGATTCTGTCGAATTCCTCAAGGCTATACTGAAAGTCCTAGCATTTATAGTCAGGCATTAAAAAGGCAGCTTGATTCCTTTGACTTACAAGAGGGAGTGGTTCTCATTCAATATGTAGACGATATCTTACTTGCTGCAGACACGCCAGAACAATGTGAGAAGAGTACCTTTTCCTTGCTTTCCTTCCTGGCCAAACATAATCATAAAGTTTCGAAGAAAAAGCTGCAATATTGTAGACCAAAGGTGACCTACCTCGGTCATCTTTTGTCTAAGGAGGGCCGTGCGTTGACACCAGATCGAATTCAAGCAATATTAGATACCCCAGTTCCTCGCACTCAGAAAGATGTTCGCGCCTTTATAGGTTTGACGTCTTTTTGTAGGCAATGGATATTGGGTTTTTCACATACCGTTAAACCATTGTTGGCATTGTTGTCTAAAGATACACCGATTCCCATTGAATGGACGGATGAATGTCAGAATGCTTTTGAACAATTGAGACAAGCTCTTTGTTCTGCACCAGTGTTGGGTACACCTGATTACACGAAGATCTTTACATTATATGTATACGAGAAGGATGGGTGCGCATTGTCAATGTTAGTGCAGACACACGGAGACAAACAGAGGCCTTGTGCATACTTCTCGGCGGTACTCGACCCTGTGGCTCGAGGATTGCCTGGATGTTTTCGAGCAGTTGCAGCAACAGCAGTTGCGATACGACAAAGTGAGGGAATAGTTTTGTCACACAAATTGTTGGTGCTAGTTCCCCATGCGGTAGATGCGTTACTGAATCAAACGAAAACACAGCATCTAACCAGTGCCCGTCTGACAGGATATGAGCTAACATTGTTGGCGCCGCACATCACACTAAAGCGATGTGCAGCACTAAATCCTGCTACTTTATTGCCGGATCCTGTTGCTGAGACCCAGAAGGAAGAACAACATGATTGTGTTTTTCTGACTGAGGAACAGACAAAGGGTCGTATCGATTTACAGGATACGCCATTTCCAGATGTGGATGGGGAACTGTGGGTTGATGGGTCATGTGTGAGGCTACCAGATGGTACGACTTCCGCAGCTTATGCGATCACGACACTTAAGACTGTGGTAGAAGCAGCACGGATACCCCAAAAATCAGCTCAAGCGGCTGAGTTGATAGCCTTAACGAAGGCATGTGAGTTAAGTGCTGGATTATGTGTGAACATTTACACGGATAGTCGTTACGCTTTTGGAGTAGTGCATGATTTTGGCCTACTTTGGAAGGAACGAGGATTCCTGACTTCACACGGAGTACACATCATGCATGGAGAGTTGGTGCGCGATCTCCTGAATGCACTGTTATGCCCAAAGAAAGTTGCAATAGTCAAGTGCAGTGCACATAAAAAGGTGACGGACAAAATAGGGCAAGGCAATGCTTTTGCAGACCGCATTGCGAGAGAGACCGCTATGCTGCAAAATAATTGCCCCATGTATGTGGTGAAGTCACAAGCTGAGCGGTGGCATGATGCTAGAGAAGAAATACTCGATATACAGAAGTCAGCATCAGAGGCAGAACTTGTGAAATGGGCCACCGAGGGAGTATTGGATGATGAGGGTTGCTGGCGTAGTAAAGATATGGAGAGATGGAAACTACCCATGGCCTATTTACAAACAATGGTGCAAATGACACATGGACTGGCACACATTGGAGCTCTCGCAATTACTAAATTGCTTACACGAGTTTGGGAAAATGCTGACATTGCTAGCACGGCTAAGAGAGTAGTGCAGACCTGTCTGATATGTTTGCAGCACAATCCCGGACAAGGGACTCATACTCCTAAAGGTGGGTTTGTTCCACCTACTGCACCATTCGAAGTACTACAAATGGATTACATCCAGCTGGAGCGCTGTAATAATCTCAAGTATGTCCTAGTAGTGGTGTGTGCCTTCAGCAAATGGATTGAGGCTTACCCTACGAAAGACAATACAGCATTGACAACAGCTAAGGTGCTACTCAAGGAGTACTTCCCGCGCTATGGTGTTTGTAAACTTATGTGGAGTGATAATGGCCCTCATTTCATTGGAAAAGTAGTGGAATATGTCCTGAAAGGATTGGGAATCAAACAACGATTCCATGCTGTCTTTCATCCGCAATCAGCAGGTTTAGTGGAGAGATATAATGCAACTCTGAAGCTGAAGCTAGCAAAGATAGTGGCATCGACATCTTTGAAATGGCCGCACGCTTTGCCTCTGGCATTGCTGTCCATTCGATCAGTGCCCCATTCTCGGTCTGGCCTCACACCCTATGAAGTAGTGTTTGGAAGGCCTATGAATATCTGGGGAGTTCCAAAACCTCGTTTGATACATGATATGCCTTGTATAATGATGAACGATTATCTGGCACGATTAACAAATGATTTGCTTTCTATTCATCAACAGGTTCGAGAGGCGCTCCCTGATAACTCCGCTGGTGAGGCTCACGATCTCCGTCCTGGGGACCACGTGATGGTCAAAATATTTGAGCGATCCAGCAGTTTGGAACCAAGATGGCATGGCCCTGAGCAAGTGCTGCTGGCCACGCGAACTGCTGTGAGAGTCACCAACAAGAAGCGGTGGATTCATTCAACGCACTGCCGACGTGTCTCTCCGGATCTGGTGAGCCCTGTGGTGCTATCCGACTACAGAAAGATTTTGGATACAGAAAAGAGCCCAGCTGTCACGCCTGATGAATTGGAGGGAGCCTTCCCGGACCACGTTGTTTCGGATAAAGTGAAGTACAATCTACGCCCCAGGAAATAAGATTTCTTTTGTGCTCTTTTTGAAACTGGTTGGTGACCGCTCTGAGGTTTGTGAAACGGAAGCCGGGAATATCAAGGGGGGGGGATCAGTTCTGCCCAGTGTAGCGACACCCGTCTTGAATCCCGGAGAACAAATCAACGGCAGCCTCGGTTCAGAACCATCGTTTTAATTTTTCTCGCTTAGTATTGCTTTTGAAGAGTATTGTTTTGTGAACTATGGCATCTCCTTCGACACGAAGAGGGAGAATTCTTGGTGCTGTTTTATTTGTCTTGACCGTAGTGGTGATCGCAGTATTAGCTTGGACTATAGAACTGTTGTTTCCTGCACGAGAACATTTACTGCCCACCACTCCAAGTCCGTCTGAACATTTTCATTTCACTCTGCCTTTTCACGAAGAAAGACATAGGCAGACTTATTTGAATAACAGCTTTATTAAGATTCTGCATCATACTCATAACATGACCAACACGTCCAATTGTTGGGTATGTGGGATGTTGCCCGGACATCAGAAGAAGGGAGGAACACCACTCATTCCTCTCCCGTTTTCTCATAATGGTTCTTGTCATGCTTGGTACACTCTTCTTTTTACTCTGCGATGGCCAACGAAAGGTGGATTACTTTTTCGGTTGAATAAAATATGCTATAACGATAAAGATGGCTATCCACATGCTGAAGGAACTAAATTCGAATGGGAAGAATATCGTCCGGACAATATTTCTACACCTCGTGTATATACGAATCAAAGACTCATAAATGTGACGAACATGCATATAATAACCGTGATCGATACAAAAGCAGATTTGTGTATTAGAAATAAAGGTACAATCCCCGTAGGTCGCAGTGAATGTAATATTACACTTACCTTTGATACACCAACTGGAATTGCATTTGTAGCTTCGCATAACACATATTTTATTTGTGGAAATAAGGGATATCACCGTCTACCTTTGGGATGGTTAGGAACGTGTTATGTAGCATTTGTATTACCACCTGTGTTTATTGCTCCTCCCATGTATCACAATGATTATGTTTTGTACCATGATTTCATATTGAATAGAGTGAAACGAACAATAGATCTTGATGAAATAGACCAGACTGATACCACTTTACAGCAGTATGTAGATTTCAATTTGGGGTTATTTTCATTCGTAGGAGCTGCATTGAATAGCAGAAAGATAAGGCGGCTTACACGTGTGGTGGAAGCCGTTGCCAACGAAACTGCCTCTGCTTTAGGGAATATTACTGAGGAATTGCAAATTACCAGAATTGTGGCGCTCCAGAATCGAATGGTTCTAGATGTGATACTAGCTGATAGGGGTGGAGCATGCCGCGTCATCGGAAGTAGTTGTTGCGTGTACGTACCAGATAACTCACCTTCTGTATATGATTCGATTACAAAATTACATAAGATAGCTGCTGAGATCCACCCAGAAAATGGAACATGGACTTTTTCTGGTTGGTTCTGGACCCTGCTTAGTACTTGGGGTTGGAAATTATTAACGATTCTCTGTGTTTTTATTGGAGTATTATTTTTTCTTTGTCTATGTATTCAATGTGGCCCTACATTATGTTCTGTATGTATCACAGCCTGTATTCCGTCCAAACGAGCTATTGTCAAACAAGAGAAACTGATCAATGATGAAGTATTGAAAATAATGGCTATTGACATTAAGGATGAACATTCTGACTATGTCCACTATGAGGTAGCTTTTGCTAAACGCTAAAAGGGCCGTCTGTCGTGTTTTGGCAGCTCCTGAGTTAGCGTTTAGCACAGCTACACGGTCTTTTCTGTTAACTTGACCAAAACGAACGGGGGCCATTTTGAATCCTTCTGCCTTCCGTTTCCTATGAACACGTTGCCTCGTGGTCAGTGTGCCCTTTTGTCCTTTCTCGATACCCATGGTCACTAGTCTGCTCGGCAACAGGCTATTTTTAGTACTGGTCAAGCGCACATGCGCATTACGCACCAATTGGTCACTCTTCAGGAATGTTCATGCCAACTGACCAGTGCTGTCGAAACTCCTCCCACGTGTTGGCTGTGTTCCAAAAATGACCTTATATGTACCTAAAATGTGTAAACTTGTAACCGCCTATCTTTTTATTGCTATTAAACTATATAAAAGAGGTCGCGCACCGATGTTCGGGGTGCTACTTCTTACATTACCGAAGGGTGCTGTTGGAATGTATCACCACCCCATGGGGTCTTAATAAACTTGTCTTTTACCTTTTCCAGTGTCCGTGCCAACTTCTATACTAAGGTGTTCGAGAGTTTAGCAGAGTATGTAGGCCTGATTTGAACCCAACACCACAATGAGTCGCAGTGGTAAAGTGCCCAGAGTCCTAAAACCAACAACAACAGGTCAGGAAAAAACAGGAGGAGGAAGCAAAACGTTTGGGGATAAGCCTGCAAAAAGGGTCAAGTCCAACACACACTCACAGCAAATGTACTCTACTCATTTATTACAAACTAACCCCACGCAAATTACAATGTCTCAGCACTCACTACAAAACCCCACAAACCACACCATTACACCCTTCGCCGGCATCCAGGGAACCGCCCTCAACTGGATTCGGTCCTTACTTACCAGCCGAACGCAAAGAATCAGACTCCCACCCTTCCTCTTTAAACTCACAGAGATCAGCTGCGGAGTACCCTGAGGATCCTCACTCAGCCCCACGCTCTTCAAAATTTACATGGCCCCTCTCCCCACCATCATCCGAAAATATGGACTCAAGCATAGTATCCTACATCCTCTCCCTCACCAACTAACCTGACGCCACCAGACACAGATTCCCTAGAAGGTATGAAAGAGGTTGCCTCCTGGATGAGCAACATGTGCCTAAAGCTTAACACCGAGAAAACATAAGTCCTCATCCTCGGATCCACCCCCTCAGCATGGGACAACACCTGGTGGCCCACCACCCTCGGCGAACCTGCCACACCAACAGACCACGCTCGCAACCTCAGCATCATACTCAACTCCTCCCTCACCATGCTCCAACAAATCAACTCCGTATCCTCCACATGCTTCAACATCCCCTGCATCCTCAGCAAGACCTTCAAATGGATACCCCTTAAATCCAGATGGACTGTCACCCTTGCACTCATAACCAGCAGACTGGACTACGGGAACGGCTTCTAAGCTAGAATAAACAAAGCTCTACTTCTCAAACTCCAGACAATCCAGAACACCACAGCCAGACTGGTCCTCGGTGTCCCACGACAACACCACATCACCCAACACCTACGAGAACTCCACTGGCTCCCCGTCGAAAACAGAGTGATCCTCAAGCGACTCACTCATGCATACAAATCCCTCCACAACTTCGGACCCGAATTCCTCAACGAAAGAACCTCCTTCTATGGACCCAAAAGAAGACTCTGATCCGCTGATCTTGCCCTAGCCACAATCCCACGCATCCATAGAGCCAGATCAGGGGCGAGCCTTCTTCTGCATCGCAGCCAAGACCTGGAATGAACTTCCCTCAGCATCAGACAAACCCCCACACTGCACGCCTTCAGGAAGAGCCTCAAGACCTTGCTCTTGGGATGAGAAGAAGATGCCCGAAATCCCCCGGCGCCTTCAGACCCTCACGGGTGTGTAGTGCTCTTCATATATCCCTGATTGATTGATTGATTGAATTGCTCTTGGTTCACACCAACAGGCCAGTGGTCCAGGAAACCCAACTCCATTCTCTGGCAACTAAATGGAATGTTATTGTGGGATAGCAGCAAGGGGCTTAACGGCTCTTGGTAGATTTTACTTTTAATCTAAAGTTGGGCTAGGCATTTTTACCCCTCCTGACCTGGTCCCAAACAAAGAAATAAATATTAAATCGATGTCAGGCAGATGGATGACAAAGTTATCACAATTCTTTGTTAGATTCTTTCCTTAAATAAAAATGTTCAATTATAATAAACAATATCCTCTAATTTTGGTTTCAATATTCCATGGCAGAAACCCAAAGGAACAACACAACCCTACAAACACAACCAGGTTATGTGTGGTGCACCTCTCTCGTTCCAACACGCCTGTCCTCCCAATATAAGGCTTAATGTGCGAGCTCCTAGCTCTCTTGATGTGCACTTACACTACCCCTGCTGTTCCCAAGGGGCGATCCCAATGATCAAAGTAAAATGTTTTACCCACTGTGGATTGCACCACCCTGTATGAATATCAAAACAAAATAAATTAATGGATTGAGAAATGTCCCTCCAATGGTAATCTGATTTCAAATTTTCTTTAATCTTCTATATTCATATAAATTCATCGGGCAGCCAACGTGTTTTGTTCTTTAAAAAAACTTTGTCAGGGCGATTATTTTGGTGGTGCAAAGGACACTGGACACTGCAGAGGATACATTGTTGCCATTGAGACAGGCCGAGATTCGGGCACAGTAGCCATTTAATATGAAGCAATCATGTGACCATCCGAATATTTGAATTGAGTCTGAAGATATAGGTGTAATAATTGCTAAGGACATTAGAGGTGTCACGATTTATATGGAGCGCCAGTAGCAATTCGGAATCGATTCATCTTCCGATCATGAGTTCCACCACTCTAACCTAAGCACCAACATTCCATGGCAGGTCATAGATGCTGCAGTGCTGTACAACAAAGATTAAACAATATAATGTATCATTGTTAGAAAAAAGGGAATGATTATCCCCGGATGTAAATGGCGCTCACAAATATCACAGCAATTATGTGTCTCCTTTCAATATACTTATCATTGGGTGCTTAGGAAGAGGAAATCATCCAAAACCTCTAAGAATGATCCGTAGATCACTACAATGTAAGAATAATTTTATCACACCAACATTTGTAATTATATCCAATTAAGATTATATCATGTCACAGAGAAGTAGGCATATTATTTACAACAAGAATATTTTAATTATAGTATTCTTCTCCAGGTCCTACCAACACGTCTTTCATCGTATGGGATCAAAACCCACGACTTCCTCAGGGCTGGGAAATAAAATATACAAAAAACATCATGTAATCCCGCAGTACATCGGGTATTGTGACAAGTTAATAAAGTTATGTCCATGCATGGGTGACAACTTTCTTATTAATTAGGTCACATGTTCAGATCCCACCACCGTCAGGATAATGTCCTTAGATAAAAAAGGGTGAGCACAAAGTGGGATTTAGAGGTCCCTTAGAGAGTAAAGAATATTGTTAGCATAGATCGAGGTAAGAGCCACATATCAAGGTAGTCTCATAGGGAGTGAGAATATGTGGTATATATATGGTTCTATTCTATATTAAATGACAGCATCCAACAATGTCCAAAGGATAAACCAGTGCATAGAAATCCATATGTAAGAGGCACATAAGTGCTTTCACCAAGATATAGATATAGTTATATACTGAGCAGAGTACTCAGGCCTACCTAATGCGGTTTTGTCTCGTCTTAAATGCCTAAAAAGAGGTTAACCCAATTTAGTCATCTCTACACAATCGATTTTGATTCAACTTCTAATTCAGATTATCTAGGCATTTACACGTACCTTCTAGTTGGTTATAATTCCGACCCAACCTAAATATGGCTGGGTATATATTCTGTTCTGTGTATCCCTAATAAAAGATATTCCTGCAGAGAAAAAATCGTAGGAATACCTATCAGATTAATGAGCACCATGATGTTTATCCAAAAACCATATCATCATTGTGCCACTCTTTTATTCTCTTATATTCATACAACATTGCTGAGCTTTAAATTCTATCGATAGCACTTTACTATGGGTCCATTCGCATGAACTAAAAAACTGGCTTACCCCAAAGTGTGAGAAAATACGCCCGAAATCTCGGCGATGAATGCTTTACTATTGTCTTCAAGTTTAAATTGCAACAGCATTCATGATTGGTATATATTTAGTGCTCTATTCCACATGTGGATGCTGGCAAAAGCGGGGAGGAAAAAAGGGGAAAAAGAGGATACCAGTTAGTATCCATACTAACAGAAAGCCTGTAAGTTCATAGCGTCCCTTCTATCACCATAAAAAACGATTCTGACCTGAGTACGGCATCCCACCACAGCAGCGTCGGCCAGCAGCTCCGTGAATTCCAACGTGTAGCGGATACCGGAAATACTCGTCGCGGCTATAGATATTCTGTTCACGCTAGACCGCCCACTTTGTGAACATAGGAAAATATGTCCGCCATCTTAGGCGTAGTTATGTTCCTGAGACCTGTATCTCTCGATGGTTCTATCATATATGATTCACTAAGGTATCTCAACCTTGATATTTGAAATGTTCACTCTATTATAATATAATTGGAAGATACTCAATTCAAAATACATTAGCGCTACCGCGGTATCAGAACGCATACTAATATCCACGCCATATTAGGAGAACAAAAACTTTATCAATATCTTTAGTTCCAAATTAGTTATTTCAGATATTTAGATCACTATTGGACTATATATTTATATATTCTGGCTCATGAAGGGATCAGCCTCTCAAATCTAGCTGTCATAATTGTATTGTATTGTTATTTATATAGCGCGGTTGCTGCCCAGTGGGCGTCCAAGCGCTGAAGCATGGAGACAGAGCTGGGAGTGGCGGAGTCTTGGGTTTAAGTGGGCCTGGCAAACAGATAGGTTTTCAATTGTTTGCGGAATGAGAGTAGGTTAGGGTTGGACCGGATTTGTAGTGGGAGTGAGTTCCACATCCTGGAGGTGTTTAAGGAAAACATCCTTCCTCCGGTCCTGGCTCTCCTTACTCTCGGTACTACGGCCAGGAAGGCCTCCGTGGACCGGAGGTTTCTATTAGGATGATATTGGGTAACCAGTTCGTTAATGATAGCCGGACCAGACTTCCAGAAAGCCCGGTGGGCAATGCATAGTGCCTTGAATGCCACTCTCTGTCTCACTGGGAGCCAGTGTAGGCTACTCAATGCGGGTTTGGCAGACTGCATCCGTGGAATCTGTAGCAGGGCGCGGGCTGCGCAGTTCTGTACCACCTGTAGCTTTCGCAGGGTCGTCTCGGGGGCCCCAACATACAGGGCATTGTTCGAGTCCAGCCGGGACTGAATCAAGCCCTGGACCGCCACTTGTTTGGCTTCCATTGGGAGGAGGGGGAGGACTTTCCTTAGTGTTCTAAGTAGGCCAAAGCAAATGGCGGATAGTTTGGTGGCCTGGGTGGAGAAGGAGAGTTTTTTATCCAGCCATACTCCTAGGCTCTTCACGCTTTCTTTAGGCGTGGGAGGGGTGCCCAGGCACACAGGCCACAAGGAGGAGAGGTGATGCAGGACCTAAGAGCATGAGCTCGGTTTTGTCTCCATTAAGTTTTAAGGAAGAGCATAATATTCTATTAGTCGGGCTTCAAAAGATAGAAATAAAGAAGGTAGCAGAGTACATGTAGCAGCAATCGATATAGAACAACATGATTTATATTGGGATATTCACAATTGTAAATAGATGGTAGCTCAATATCATACTATTTCTATAATCTACAGTATTTCAGTGAATCACACATTCTTGTTACATACATGAAATAACTAATTTGGAACTAAAGATATTGATAACGTTTTTGTTCTCCTAATATGGCGGGGATATTAGTATGCGTTCTGATACCGCGGTACCGCTAATGTATTTTGAATTGAGTATCTTCCAAATATTTTATAATAGAGCGAACATTTCACATACCAAGGTTGAGATACCTTAGTGGATCATATATGATAGAACCATCGAGAGATACAGGTCTCGGGAACATAACTACGCCTAAGATGGTGGACATATGTTCCTATGTTCACAAAGTGGGCGGTCTAGCGTGAACAGAATATCTATAGCCGCGACGAGTATTTCCGGTATTCGCTGCACGTTGGAATTCACGGAGCTGCTGGCCGACGCTGCTGTGGTGGGATGCCGTACTCAGGTTAGAATCGTTTTTCATGGTGATAGAAGGGACGCTATGAACTGACAGGCTTTCTGTTAGTATGGATACTAACTGGTATCCTCTTTTTCCCCTTTTTTCCTCCCCGCTTTTGCCAGCATCCACATGTGGAATAGAGCACTAAATATTTACCAATCATGGATGCTGTTGCAATTTAAACTTGAAGACAATAGTAAAGGATTCATCGCCGAGATTTCGGGCGTATTTTCTCACACTTTGGGGTAAGCCCGTTTTTTAATTCATGCGAAAGGACCCATAGTGAAGTGCTATCGATAGAATGTAAAACTCAGCAATGTTGTATGAATATAAGAGAATAAAAGAGTGGCAAAATGATGATATGGTTTTTGGATAAACATCATGGTGCTCATTAATCTGATAGGTATTCCTACGATTTTTTCTCTGCAGGAATATCTTTTATTAGGGATACACAGAACAGAATA
The DNA here is from genome assembly GCF_964261635.1 of Lissotriton helveticus. Lineage (NCBI taxonomy): Eukaryota > Metazoa > Chordata > Amphibia > Caudata > Salamandridae > Lissotriton > Lissotriton helveticus. Next base: position 770,670,382 of record NC_136068.1, read on the forward strand.
TATACCCAGCCATATTTAGGTTGGGTTGGAATTATAACCAACCAGAAGGTACGTGTAAATGCCTGGATAATCTGAAACAGAAGTTGAATCAAAATCGATTGTGTAGAGATGACTAAATTGGGTTAACCTCTTTTTAGGCATTTAAGAAGAGACAAAAACGCATTAGGTAGGCCTGAGCACTCTGCTCAGTATATAACTATATCTATATCTTGGTGTAATCACTTATGTGCCTCTTACATATGGATTTCTATGCACTGGTTTATCCTTTGGACATTGTTGGATGCTGTAATTTAATATAGAATAGAACCATATATATATCACATATTCTCACTCACTATGAGACTACCTTGATATGTGGCTCTTACCTCGATCTATGCTAACAATATTCTTTACTCTCTAAGGGACCGCTAAATCCCACTTTATGCTCACCCTTTTTTATCTAAGGACATTACCCTGACGGTGGTGGGATCTGAACATGTGACCTAATTAATAAGAAAGTTGTCACCCATGCATGGACATAACGTTATTAACTTGTCACAATACCCGATGTACTGCAGGATTACATGATGTTTTTTGTATATTTTATTTCCCAGCCCTGAGGAAGTCGGGGTTTTGATCCCATACGACGAAACACGTGTTGGCAGGACATGCAGAAGAATACTATAATTAAAATATTCTTGTTGTAAATAATATGCCTACTTCTCTGTGACATGATATAATCTTAATTGGATATAATTACAAATGTTGGTGTGATAGGATTATTCTTATAATATAATGTGTCATATAATAAGCCTTTCTGAATAAAATTGACAAGTGCACGCAGTGTTACCCAAACTAACATTTAGAAGGGGAGAGAAAGGAATGAATGAAAGGAGGGAGTGAGGGAGGGATTAAAGTTTAGGTTTGCAGCACATAGTCAGCCTCAGTCATGGAAAGCCAACCAGGAAAGCAGGAACATCAGCTTCAGATACCGCCATAGGATTCAAGTGGATAACATAGAATTGACTGATTTTGTAAAGTGCTCGCAGAGGGCAGATTGACACTTCACAGAGTTGCTGACAGCGTTGACTGTATATATTAATATATTAAGTCACCGAAACCTGTCATGGGTGATTCAAAGTCTAACGCTCCTGAAACTTGAAAGATTTTATGTTAATTTCAGATGGATCTTTACTGCGGGTTGAACTGAGGCCAGAGAGGTCTTTCTGTCCCTTTTGGGAGAGAGAGCAGTCCCCTTGGTTTCATTGCTGGCTGAAAGAATCCTTTGGTTTCAGTTTTTGCATTGAATGCTTCGGGATGTGATTGTTTCCTCTCAGCACCTATCTTTCTATTGATCCCAAACTTAGGGAGCCCTGTCTCTCTAGGGTTTTGGAACATTCCCCGTGTGAGCAGCGTTGCATTGCTCGTCTGTAGTCTCTGGATAAGAGTGCACTTCTGGAACAAAAACTGGAGGTTTTTGGGCTGAAAATACATTTCTAGCAGACAGTAGGAAAGTGTGTGGAGTCAGATAAAAAACGCAAACGAATCCCGAGATCTACAACCTAGGTAGTTACTTGCTGATATTAAAATGGTGAAACCCCAGCACACCCACCAACATCCAGTAGAAAACACATACCCTGAAAATCGACATCTTTTTTTAAACTAGTGTTTCACATTATAGTTATGGCAATTAAACACAATAACATATTTTCGCAGTTGACTTGAAGAAATTAGTGTAGGTTGCCCCATAAATACATGCAAAGTTTATTTCAGGTATTTTATGCATTGTCATTAAGTCAACCGTCTCTATTTATATGCATTTGATTCAAAACGTGGCTTGACTTGGCAGTTTCAGTTGTGATGATTAATGAAGAATTAAAATGTGCTCTCTAGATGCAAAGCAGCCTGCACTCCAAATCTATATTCCGTTCCTACGTCTTTCGTTCACTTCCCTTTCTTGTTTTGATAAATTGCACATGCTTTCAGAAGCAAGTAATCTTTAAATGAATATATCCAGCGTACGGTAATCAATTACTTTTCTCGCGGACAAAGTGGGAATTTATTTGATTGAAGGTCATTAGAATATATAAGATGAGACACCCTGCAGCTCTAATAACAAGTCTAGTTTGAAATGCTGAAATTGTGCATACATTAGCTATTATTTTTCTCCAGGCTATATGTGGTGGGACTGAAACAATATTTCAAACGATATGAAGGAATTTGCATTTGCTCATCCAGTTTGCCGACGTTACTGTGATCTACTGTAAGGTTTGATCACTATAAAAAGTGTTGATTTTTCTTAAATAAGACTCACAGACAAAGGAATTCAGGAGTACATATACACACGCGCACATACAACAAGCTGACATTCTCAAGGACAAACACCAATTTGTTTGTTTAGGATCAATACAGTAATAAAATACAATTTCAGTGGTGCCAAGCTGTACAATCGTCCACTTAAAAAAAACTAACGCCCTGAATCCCCTGGCTATTTTGTGTGTATTCTTCAGTTCAACAGCCTAATAGCTTTATTTAAGAGTGAAAAACTACTTTTTGACGCCCTTTGGACTTCTGACTTGCTGCTATTTTTAAGGATTTGCCACCACGCCTCGCGGAACCCGCTTCGCGGGTCCCGCTTCGTCTCGATAGTGCCTCTGAGGTGTTGGCCCCTGCTGGGTGAGGGTCAGGGCTGCGAGCGCGGACCGGGACTCGCTTTCCCAAGAGTCCCGGCTATTCCAAGGCAGAGTCAGCTGGCCCGCTCTCCCTGACCGCCCCGCCTAATCTCCTCAAAAAGAACACTGCCTGCTGTTGCTTCGTGGGACGCCCTTTGGACTTCTGACTTGCTGCTATTTTTAAGGATTTGCCACCACGCCTCGTGGAACCCGCTTCGCGGTTTCCGCTTCGTCTGGATAGTGCCTATGAGGTGTTGGCCCCTGCTGGGTGAGGGTCAGGGCTGCGAGCGCGGACCGGGACTCGCTTTCCCAAGAGTCCCGGCTATTCCAAGGCCGAGTCAGCTGGCCCGCTCTCCCTGACCGCCCCGCCTACTCATGTCTCCACGTCCACAAGATCCGGCGAACCCCGCTGCGCGGGAGCGCCCGGGGCTAAGCCCGGGCAAAGGGCGGGCCGTCTGTGGCCGTCGGGGGCCGAAGGAGGCTGGGCTGGGCCCAGTCTCTAACATCGGAGTTACGCCCCAACCTTTTTCTTTTCGGCCATCGTAACCTGAAATGTAAGTTGCTAACATCCCTGCTTTATATTCGACCAAGGTTACATAATAACTCCTGGAGCGTTGCACCAGTATATGTTTATTAACTATCTACTATCTCTGTACCACTGTTTATAACACTGATCCGAGACATTATCATGCCATCAGACGTGCTAAACTCTTCTTTGCCTTCCACCGTAGGGGTCGCTATATTAGGGCCCCTTGACAAGTATTTTGCCCGGGCAACAAAGGAAATAGACAGAGAGATAATGCTGGCAGAGAAATGAGCCGAGCGTCGTCTCTCTATTGAATTGCTCAAACATAAACTTCTACCCCAGGCACAAAAAGAGGTTTTAACGTCAGATTTATCAAAAAGTGTAATACCCAGGGGAGATGCGGATGCGGACTTATTTAACACTGACGACCTTCCTTTGATTTTTCAGGAAGGAACATCCCCATCAATTATAAATGGGACAACATTTTTTACCAACACCAATAAGTTACCATCTATTTCAAATTGCTTAATTGACCTGAACTCGTCTACAGGGTCACACCATGTGTCTTATTTTAATTTAAGTCCATCAGTCAGGGTAGTAAATCAATCCTTGGTGGAAGATAAACAAATGGACACTATATCACCACAAATAGTTAGTCCTCCCACAAAAAAGATACAGAAAAGGAAAGGCAAACAAGTGTGCCACTCGCCACCAAGGAAAAAAAGGAGGAATGTTGGGCCAAGGAAAAAGACTGTAAACTTAAACTCACCCTTACTAATAAAGAATTCCCTAACTAAAATCAGTAAGGAAGCAGAGGTAGATGCATCAAGCAACCAACCAGCACACACAAGTATGCCCCCTGAAGCACTGACGCCCAAAGGACTTCTGGAAGACATTGAGCGTCTTTTGAAATCTCTAATGTTGCCATTACTAGAAAGGGTTAAAAAGCTAGGAGAAAACATGGATCGCATTTTACTAGCACAAACACCCAAGGAAGCCCTGAAAGAAAACACTTCAAAGGAAATTCATCCTTCAAAAATACAATCAGCACAAAACACTTTGACTCCAAGACAGGATAGATCCAAGAAAACCCCCACGATTAACAACAATAGTTCTAAACCAGTAGCAATACAAGTATTACAAAAGGGTAAGGTTAACTCAGTGCCTTTGAAAACCATTGTCCCAACAGTCCCGAGGTCAACAAATGTACCACCACAGAATAGGGAAAAAACAAAAATAAAGGGAAACATTGACCTACCCCCAGAATCATCAAATTACGCAGTAATTCTGACTGGTGTTCCTGCGATAACAGTAGGTAGTGTAGAACCATACACCAGTCTAAAAAACAAGGTCATACATTGGTTGCAGACTAATAGACCCCTTCCACCTCACTTAAATGGGGACATAGCGTCAGTAAGACGGTGTGATTGGGTAGGGGTGAGACCCAAAGACATAGAGGGAGATGTGGTAATAATAAATTTTAGAGATCACAGAGTAGTAACCCACATTTGTGATTGGTTTTCGGGGAGAATGGAGGGTAGTATATCACCTCGAAACCTATGCTATTTCTACCCCGAAGCCCTGATGAGGCCTCGCACTCATCTCCAAAAATGGGGCCGCTCAGATCCCCAGCAACCTTCAAACCGCAAACCGCACCCTATCTTCACAAGACACTATACAAATAGTTATCAACCTTTCTTCCCACCTCAATATAGACCTGTTACTCCCTTAGACCACGCGCACAACCCCACAAATCCGACCGATTATTGGAACGTACCAATACAGCGTCTTTTTGAACCCTTCTCAGGCATGGACATAAATGATTGACTCAGTTGTCCTGCCTCTAAATTGGGTAACAATTTGGGGGGGGGGTAAAGATGTCGTACTTGACTACCCTCCATCTGAGCAGATTCACTCTAAAATCGGTAACATTACAACTAGAGCCAGGGAATTGGGGCCCAGGAAAGAAAACAGGATGTGGAAGGACGCCCGGGTAAAGAGAATTATTAATGAGGGGGTTATTTTGGAGGATGACACGACAGAAAATATCTCGTGTAAAATAAATAATAGCAAATATATATCAAAACTCAAAGGTAAAGGCAATCAGGAAAGTCAAGTAAGTGTAGTGTCATGGAACGTGTGTGGACTTGCTAATAAAATTCAAGAACTAGCGTGGGGGGAGTTAGTTAATAACATCGACATATTATGTGTTCAGGAAACCTGGATATTGACAGAACTACACATAGATGGTTTTAAGACCTTCCATGTCCCTGCTGTGCCCTCGAGCCATGGTAGACACAAAGGGGGATTATGTGGGTACGTGTCAAACCGTTTAGAAAACAGATGTAGCCATGGTAGACACATTTCATCTTACTTCCAGATGGTCACTATTCCTCTGAATTCTAGTGACACATTAATAGTGATAAATTTCTATAATAACATCAAGAATTCTAACTTTAAGGAGGAACTATCAAAACTGACAAATGAATTGGGGGAGGCAAAATCTACGAAAGGGAAAGACCTAATATGGGTCTGGGCAGGCAATTTTAACGTAAATTTATGTACTAGTGAAACATGCGGTTTCCAGGAATATGGGGAGGGGGATCAGGCAGATGGTAGCCACTTCCAACATAACGATAAAGGGGAAATATTAAATGGTATTATGGCCAAGTTTGACTTGGGTTTTGCAAACAGGCTTTGCTTCCCCAAGATAAACTTTACCTCGACTTTTTTGGCAAGGGGACTTCATTCTACCATTGACTTCATTATCCTACAGAATAAGTTTGGTAGCCGGGTGGTAAGTTATGAGACCCTTACGTCCGGTTTGAGTGACCATCAACCGCTAAAAATCCTTGTTGGTGTGCCAGGATCTAAATCTGCCACAATAACTGAGACCCTGGCATGGTCGCAAAACTTAGCTGTAGCACGGCAAAATGGTATAGCCCTAAAATGGAGTATGGTAGATCCCGTAAAAACCCTCAAGGAAATTGTGGAAGATGCTCTTCCCTCTCTCTTGGTGTGTTTAGAGGTAAAGTCCTCAAACGATGAAATCTTAGAGGCTTTTAGTAACATTACTAGTACCATACAGGGTGTCTTGACCAGGAAACGCTCGGAAAAAAGAAATAGTTCTACGGGCTGGTTTGACAGCCAATGTACCAAGACGCACAAAGCCCTTAAATTGGCTTTGAGCGCAACTACAAGGGACCATGTTGAAATTAGGCTACTCAGAAAGGCTTACAATTTAGCTAGACATCAACGTAAGAAGGCAATTAAAGAAAAAGCATGGCAAGATCTAGTAGAAGCAGCGGAGAGCAGAGATGCTAAATTATTCTGGCAGGTAGTTAATCTACCGTTTTTAAATAGCAAAGTGGCAGCGAGGATGGAAATAGCCATCGACGAAAAAACTTGGATGGACTTTTTTTCGAATGTATATTGTAACACCCAAGAGAACCCACAACTAGTGAGCAACCATTGCCCTATCCCAATTGAGTTCGACTTAGATGAGGTACTATTGGCAATAAATTCTACCAAGAAAAATAAAGCCCCGGGACCTGATGGGATGCCTAGTGATCTCTATAAGATGAACACTGACTTATGGGCACCAGTTTGTCTACGGGTTCTGGGTGCTTGCTGCTCAAAAGTTTTTATTAAAACATGGGCAGAATCATTAATAATCCCAATATATAAAAAGGGAGATAGGGAAAATCCATCAAATTATAGACCAATATCCCTGTTAGACTCATTAATGAAAATCGCAGGTAGAGTGGTCTTGACCAAATGACAGAAATGGGCAGAGGAAAATGATATATTAACACCCGTACAATACGGGTTTAGGGCCGGGATGGGCACAGTTGAACAAATCCTAAATTTTGTCCTGTTACAAGGGAAGTACACCAGAGCAAAAGAGGGCAGTTTTTATGCAATCTTTGTCGATCTCTCTTCTGCATTTGATTGCGTAATACATAATAAACTCTGTGATACACTAGAAGAGATGAATGTGGACCCAGCTATTGTTCTCTTTCTGAGACAATTATATTCAAATGCCACCGCCAAAGTTAGGTTTGGACTGGGGGGGAATGTACCGGGTCTTCCCACATACAAAAGGGGGTGAGGCAAGGGTGCGTGCTGGCCCCATTCCTTTTTTCACTGTATACCAACAGTCTAGAGAAGGAACTAGGAGCCTGCAATATTGATTCACCAAAGTATGGAAGTAGGCAGATCTTCTCACCTCTGTATGCGGATGACGCCGTATTAATGGCTAGAACGAAGGTTGGAGCTCAAAGGGCCTTAACTCAATATGTCGATTATATGGAAGCCAGGGGCCTTAAACTCAATGTTAAAAAGTCCTTTGTGATGCGCTGTGGTAAGGGTGGAGCTAGATTTAACCAACTTGATATAGCAGGACTACAAGTACAAGCCACTAAAACATTTTCATACCTAGGGGTCACAATTGAGGCATCAGGGGCTTGGGTCTCTGAGGTGAAAAATAGAACTCTAGCCTTTAAGCGAGCCATTGCAGCCATTAAAAACTTTGCAAGCAAATTGGGCAAAAAACGTCCCGAAATTATGCTGAACATATATGTGGCAAAATGCAGAAGCATCGCACTGTATGGTGCAGGAGTATGGGGGTACCAAGATGTAACATCGCTCCAAATTGCTGAAAATGACTTTTTAAGATATCTTCTGGCCCTCCCGAGGAGCACCTCGGTCTACAATTGTCATGCAGAATTGGGAGTGGAACATCTGACAGATCTGATTAGAATTCAGCCAATTCTGCTCTGGCGCAGAGTATGGACGACACCAGAACTGGGCCTAAACCGAGGATTAATCAGCGACGTCATGGCCTTGGACAACGTAAAACGGATTAAATGGCTGGAGTATGTCAGGAGAGTCCTATTGGACATTGATAGGCCAGAATGGTACGATAACCCTGAATCAATTGGGGAAATCCCGAAGAAAGCTCTGAAAAAACTATGTATGGAGCATTTTAATACACTAAGGTTTGGAAGTGAAGTCAGCAAAAAATCTGTCTTTGACCACCAGTCGCTGCTGACCACTCATAAAATACAACCTTACCTAAACCTTGTGACTTTGGGGTTCGATCGTTTTATCCTCACTAGATGTAGGTTCAATATTTTTCACCACATTGTTTCATTCCCAAATAAAAACGACTGGAGCAGAACCCTGGCTGTCTGTCCATGCGACAAGGTGTCCTCCCAGACTACTTTCCATCTGGTTTTATTTTGCAAATTGTACAACAAAGAACTTTCCAGATGGATAAAGCAATATCTGAGAGATGGGGCCTGGCGGCAGTGTAGGCCTGCATTTTTGAACTTGCCACTACTGGGAAACCCCCTATGTATAATGATAATGACAAAGTTTTTAAAAAGTGTACTGAAACGACGGAGTTCACTATGAATTATTAACTATTCGATTGAATCACTTTAATGGATTTAATACTTTTTTTTAAATACAATGCATGTTTGTATGGATGTATTTTTGTATGAATCGCTCTTATGATTTTTAACGTGTGAAAAATCGAATAAAGCTTTGAAACTTGAAACTTGACTAAATCTAAGAACAAAATCGTTTAATCTAAAAAAAATTCTGGATGAAATGAAATGAAATGAAATGAAATTGGGTTTATAAAGCGCATGGCTGCCCTCGAGCGTCCCAGCGCTGTTAAAATAATAAACAATAATAATAATAGCAGAGAACTCAGGAGGGGAAAGATCTAAGATGTATTAGGGAACAGGAAGGTTTTAAGTGCCTTTCTAAATTTCGGATAGGAGGCTTCCATCCGGAGCTCCCTAGGAAGTGCATTCCATTTTTTTGCCGCATTCAACGAGAACCGGCGGCCTCCTGAACGTGCTTTCCTCACTCTGGGAGTGGTGGCCAGGTTTTCTCCCTCGGACCGCAGGGATCGGGCTGGTTTGTAGGGGCAAATCATGTCTCTCAAGGCCGGAGGGCCTTTACCTTGCAATGTCTTGTGTGCGATGCAGAGTGATTTAAAGGAGACTCGCTCCTGAATTGGGAGCCAGTGGAGGGCTCTTAACAGAGGTTTGGCTGAGGCCCGCCTTGATGCCCCCATGAGCAGCCGGGCTGCGGCGTTCTGTACTCGCTGAAGAGTATTAATGGAGGCCTGAGGAGCAGCCAAAAAGAGGGCGTTACCATAATCCAATCTAGATAGGATTAGACCCTGGATAAGTAACTTTCTTGATTGGAAAGGCAAAAGAGGGAGTACCTTCCGTACTGCTCGGAGAAGACCAAAGCAGCCTCCGGCAACTTTCTCTGCATGGGTCTTAAACGTTAATTGAGGTTCAAACCAAACCCCAAGACTTTAAATTTTTTCCTTAGGTGGTTCACCCATGCAGGGGGGCCAAAGCTCAGCGGGCAAAGATGTCGCTTGACTACCCAGAAGCATGATTTCTGTCTTAGCTCCATTTAATTTGAGCTTAGAATCAGTCATCCACACGGAGACTGCAGTAAGACATTTGAAGAGATCATCTGGGCATCCCCCTTGGCGTGCCAGCGAGACGACAAGTTGTGTGTCGTCTGCGTAGCTGATGGATTTGATCCCAAAGGGGGAAATTATCTCCTCTAACGGGGCCATGTAAACATTAAACAGTGTGGGGCTCAGGGAGGAGCCCTGAGGAACCCCACACTGAAGAGGAGTGGATCTAGACATGGAACCATGACCATGTTTCTTATCCCAATAAAATAAAAGCAGACATGACGACAAAAGGTAGCATACTAAAAACAACTGATGGCGATTAAGAAAAACATAAAAGTACCTTTTATGTCACAATGAGAGCTAAAATATCTGAGGTCTTGTGTTGATGTTCATATCCAGGAATTAAGTTTGTTCTAGTTTAACTCAGTAGCCAATTATACAGCCTTAAAAAAATGTGTCACAAAGGATTTTTATCTAAAGTTGGGAGAACTGTACCTATGTAAAAACAATAACACAACATATACGCAAGAAATATATGCTTTAAAAAGTCTGCAACACTTTTGGTGAAAGCAGGCACGTTCAATAAATAAAATAGCACAACAATGAATGGCTGTAGAAATAGGGATTTATTAAATGACCAATTTATTTATTAAATAACCAAAAGAAAGTATCATAAGAAAAAATGGTAAATCAAAAATAAATGATAGTGGAGTGTGGCAAAGTCGAACTAGCCGATTTCCACAGCTGACTGGTGACAGATCGAAGTTGGACAGAAGGTAGTGGTTAAAAAATTATGGAGGGCCTGGGTCTTCGCGCCCTTTGCATCAGAGAAGCTGTAGAGCAAGAAGTGGAAATTGTGTTTGCTCCATCCTTGTAAAAGATTTTAGGGCAGATTTACAAGCCCCTTGCAACACTTTTGTGCTGCTATTATGTCACTCTTGTGACGCAGCGGTGGAATAAACAATGTTGCCAATTTACAAAGTGACGCATCTCGGGAGATGCGTCACGTTGTAAAGCCCTGCGTCACATTATACCTGCGTCAGGTATAATGTATGCAGGATGCACGTTCCCATGCAGGAAAGCCTTGTAGAAGTGACATAGTGAAATCTACAAGATTTCACAGCGCCACTTCTAGGACGTCACTGCGTCAAAACCTTACGCCTGCTAGAAGCAGGAGTAAGGAGTGACACACTAAAATAAGTATAGGCCTCAACAGAAATTGATGGAGTTGCGTCATGCTAGCGACACAACTCCAGCAATGCATGACTTTTGGGCCAACAGATGCGTCAGAATTTCTGATGCATCATTCAATCCTTACACTATGGTGTGCCGTATTGTAAGTACGTCCAGGTGGCGCAAGGGTATCACAGGCTGGCACAGGGAAATTGACGCATCTCTACAGATGCGTCAGTGTCTTGTAAATCTGCCCCTTTATCTTTGGACGGCAAATATTTCTGGAGGCCAAAAGGTTTCAGCAGGTTAATGCTCAGAACTAAGAAAAACAGAGTTTCACTATGTTGTACAGTTCTTTTTAGTGGTCCTTCAGTAATTAGCCTTGAACTTCGCAGTCACATGCCCTGAGCAGGATCAACCACGTAAATGTAGCCAGGAGGGTTCCGTCTTTTATAGCTATGATTGTCATTGTGACCCATTTAGAGTTGAAGATGCTCTAACTTTAGGTAAATCCTTGCTCAAACCTATTTTTTTCAAGGAAGTATAATTGGCCACTCTATTTAGGGTCAAAAACAAATGAATCACTTGCAACTGGTTCCTGAGGTTCCTCTGCTGGTACTCCATAAGCTTGGAGGGCACAGGTGGGACGTTGCACGTGGATTGGCTGAAGAAATTGTGGGGCATATTATCAAGCTATAGCGATAATTATCGCTAAGCTTGGTTAGCGGGCATTAAAATATCGCCGCGCTCCGACGATTTTTACCACTGAGATACCTTGATATTATCAAGGTTTATCTCAAAAGCGATAAAAATCGTGGGAAATGCATGAATATTGCTGTAAAATCAGCGATATTCATGCATTATCGTGACAGTGCTCTTAGCCATGTTATCCACCTTCCATTGGATAACATGGCTAAGAACTGCTCTGGGCAGGCGTTAGCTTTTGGAGATAGTCGCGCTTTGCGCGATTATTTCCAAAAGTTGGTAATAGGGGATAGCGATGTTAGCGACTGTTTTCACTCGCTAACATCTTGGCACGCCCACTTTGCATGTCATTAGAGATAATCATCGCTGACATGCAGAGTGGGCCCCTAAATGCCCGCTATCGCCTATTAGCTGTCGCTAACTGGTGTTAGCGACAGCTAGGTAATAGGGCGATAAAATTATCGCCGCTTTAGCGGGAAAAATTCCCGCTAAAGCGGCTATAATGCCCTTGGTAATATGCCCCAGTGTTTTTTTTCACTGGTCTATGGCTTCTCTTCTAGGTGTACCCAGTATTCTTTGTCTTTAGGACATAGCACACTTTCCATATGCAGGAGAAATGTTACATAGTAAAGCAGTCTCGGTTTGGACCTCGCTGCTTTTTGGGTTAGTAAGAGGCTACCTTCTGGAGTACTTGTAGTTGGTTTCTAGTCCCAAATATCCAAGACAGCACTGGCAAAAGAATTCTCTCCACTGTCCTCTACCAGGGATATTGGAATTTATATGCATGCATGTGTAAATGTATGTATTTTAGTGTGTATGTATGTTTGTCTAAATATAGTATTCATATACTGCAACCTTTTCAAAAGGCAGCGCAGCACTTCAAAGGATCGAAGGCAAAGACATTGTAACATGTGATAGCAGAGTAGTATGGATACATTCAGCAGTCATGATGCAGTCTTCTCTTATTTTCCTTTTACAGGGATCTGCCCCAATCCAGAGTGTTTAGGCAAAGGCTTGGAGAGGTAAACTCAGTCTATGATTGGCTATAGTCTCAATGTAAATCAAAATACACCTTCCTTGTTGTGCTTGCCTAACATTTGCAGTAAAATGCCCCTGGTCGCCTTTCAAATGTCTGCTTTACTGCAACAGCTACACCAGAATATTTATACTACAGCCATTAGAAATCTTAGTCACCTGATTCACCACAATCCCTCTTTCTTCCTCTATAAAAAACCCCAGGGCAACCCTAGCCCATCCTCCCAAAGATCAAAGATAGCCCCCCCCCTTTCCAGGTTCCTATTCCATACTGTGAAGATCTCTGTTGTGCCTGGGATGTCTTGTATACAAAAACAGACCATGTTTTTTTAATTTGCATCTTTTGACAGGGCAATGTCATCTGATTATGGAGAAGGCTGATATGTCTTCTTCCTTGGGCTCCTTCTGCAGATGGCCTATGTATACCATGGGGAGCTGAAGTGCTAAGTGAGTGAAATAAGGTTGAACCACAAGGGTCTCAGCCATGGAAAAGGGATTTGCTATCACAATAAGACTACTTATAAAACATAGGCAAGTAGAGTATGTAATCAAATTCGAATCATACCATTGATTTTGCTCTTAGCCATGTTATCCACCTTCCATTGGATAACATGGCTAAGAAATGCTCTGGGCAGGCGTTAGCTTTTGGAGATAATCGCGCTTAGCGTGATTATTTCCAAAAGTTGGTAATAGGGGATAGCGATGTTAGCGACTGTTTTCACTCGCTAACTTCTTGGCACGCCCACTTTGCATGTCATTAGAGATAATCATCACTGACATGCAGAGTGGGCCCCAGATCCTACACTCCTGAGGCAAAGCCGGGAGCTCTGTTCGTTAACATCGCATTTTTAAAATTATTATTTGTTTGAACTGCTTTTAAAACTCACCAGTCTCCCCTTGCTTGTACTCTGTTGGGGCACTTATCTTCACCCCGTGACACCCGCGCAGCCGACATTAACGCTGCTGCGGGATTGTAATCTCCATTGCCGCCATCAGCGAGCGAGCCTGTCTTCAGGCCACGCCCACTTTGACGAGGCCACGCCCCCGCCTACTTAACCGAGCTGATCACTAACTCAAAGTAGATCCTACACTCCTGAGGCACAGTCGGGAGCTCTGTTCGTTAACATCGAATTTTTAAAATTATTATTTGTTTGAACTGCTTTTAAAACTCACCAGTCTCCCCTTGCTTGTACTCTGTTGGGGCACTTATCTTCACCCCGTGACACCCGCGCAGCCGACATTAACGCTGCTGCGGGATTGTAATCTCCATTGCCGCCATCAGCGAGCGAGCCTGTCTTCAGGCCACGCCCACTTTCATGAGGCCACGCCCCCGCCTACTTAACCGAGCTGATCACTAACTCAAAGTAGATCCTACACTCCTGAGGCACAGCCGGGAGCTCTGTTCGTTAACATCGCATTTTTTTAATTATTATTTGTTTGAACTGCTTTTAAAACTCACTAGTCTCCCCTTGCTTGTACTCTGTTGGGGCACTTATCTTCACCCTGTGACACCCGCGCAGCCGACATTAACGCTGCTGCGGGATTGTAATCTCCATTGCCGCCATCAGCGAGCGAGCCTGTCTTCAGGCCACGCCCACTTTCACGAGGCCACGCCCCCCACATTCCCCATATAAACATGTGCACTTCACGTACGCGCAGCGGACGGGCGCCGGCGCGCCTAAGGCAAGCCCGTCTGGGCACGTCCGGGCCCAGCCAGACCCAGGCCCAGTTACTCTGCCCATATCTCCTGATGGTCGACTTATCTATACTAGAGATAGACTCCAAGCCGTTGAAAAATCCTGAGTGCAACTACATCCATTCGGGAGGAAAACCTTTCATCAACTGTGGTCTATGTACTCCGGCCTCCACCACCTTAGGAGATCACGGCCTACAGCTAGGCCTTCTCAATTGTCGGTCCCTTCCTAAACACTCCCATGAAATCAACCTTCTGATACGAGATCACGGCTTTGACGTCTTGTTCCTCACCGATACTTGGCTTACTTCCTGGTCGGAGTCTGACATCACTAACGCTTTACCCCCGGGCTACCAAATCCAATCCCAAAACAGACCCCTCGGCAGAGGAGGTGGCCTTGCTATAATCTACAGAGAACATTTCTCATGTAGATCTATCGATGCCAATATCGACGACTGCGAAAGCTGCCATTTTGCTTTACAAGTATCCCCCGTGCACTCCCTATCGGGGCTGCTGATATACCGCCCGCCGGGAACCCCAGGAAAATTTCCAAGTGCTCTTGTCGACACTGTCACCCAGATAGCAACTACCTCTCCCAATTTTCTTATCTTGGGAGACCTCAACCTCCATCTGTCAGACCCCAGGGACCCAACCGCGTCCGAACCTCTTCTTGACCTCACGTCGTTTGACATCCGATTAGTTAACTCTGAACCCACCCATGACAAAGGACACCTCCTGGACCCCGTATTCACCAACATATCGGACCTCACCACCTGCACCCCTCTTCCCCTTCCTTGGACAGACCACTTTTTAATATCTATCTTTTGGCACCTTTCCATCCCACCCACCCAACAGGTCAAAACTCGGGTCACTGACCGATGATGGCACAAACTCTCGCCAGATGAATGGGCCTCTACTCTCAGGGCCTCTCCCCCCTCCCCGGTCTCTGACCCAACCACTGCTGACAACCAGTTCAACTCTTGGCTCACCAAATCACTGGACAAACTCCTCCCCAAAACTACCACCCTTAGGCGAATCAAAAGAGTGAGCCCTGCTCCTTGGTACACGCCTGATCTTAACCTCCTACGGAAGGAGTGCAAAAGAACGGAGCGCTCCTGGAGGAAAGATAAATCGACAGTCATTAAAGACGCCTTCCGTACTTCCTTAAAAAACTATAAGATCGCTCTTCGCAATACCAAAAGTACATTCTTTCTGGAAAGGATAGAAAACTCCTCCTGTTCCACCAAAGAAACATTAATCATTTTAAAAGAATTACTTAAAGTCCCTGACTCTGTACCAAAGAACCCGCCTGACCCCAAGGCAGATGAAGAGAAATGCCTTAAATTGGCCAAATTCTTCGAGGAGAAGATTCAGAAAATCCTTGCTTCTCTTCCGCCCGTCGACTTCAGTATTACTGAGGAAGACGGCATTAACTCAAACCTTACCACTCCCCACCTAATCTCTCTCGGTCCAGTCACTATTGAAGAGGTCTTAACCACGCTAGACTCTATCAAAAGCGGATCCCCTAGGGACCCGGTCCCTTTACGCATACTTAAGAAAGTGGCCCCCACCATCGCCCCTCCACTCACTCATCTCATCAACGCCTCACTGCTCCAGGGAAAAGTTCCTCCCAGCTGGAAGGCAGCGGTCGTCAAGGCGCTACTTAAAAAACCTTCTCTAGACCCCTCGGAGTTGGCCAATTACAGGCCAATCTCCCTCCTCCCTGGAACCAGTAAAATCGCGGAAAAGCTAGTTAACAAAAAGCTTTCGCAGTATCTGGAGACCAACAACTTGCTCAGATGCTCACAAACTGGATTCCGCCCAGGGCAGGGCACCGACATCGCCCTACTCGCAGCAGTGGAGGAGGCCAGAGCCCTGTTAGATGCAGGAGGATCAGTGGCAGTGATCCTCCTGGACCTCAGTGCGGCCTTCGACACCGTTAACCATCGGGTCTTAATCCAGCGACTCAAGAACATTGGTGTTGAGGGCACGGCTCTGACCTGGTTCAAATCATTCCTTGGCCACCGCTCCTTTCAGGTCTGGGAGAATGACACCCGCTCCCCCGAAACCCTCCTCCAATGCGGTGTGCCCCAGGGCTCATCGTTAAGCCCGACATTATTCAATGTCTACATGTCCCCATTGGAGGAGGTTGTCACCCCGTTCGGAGTGAAAATCATCAGCTACGCTGATGACACACAATTAGTGGTGTCTTTATCTCACCCAAACCAAGAACCATCGGACCTCTACAACTGTCTTGCAGACATTCAAGGATGGATGAATGGATCGTCTCTGAAACTTAACAGTTCAAAGACAGATATTCTCCTCCTTGGCCAGAAGGGGCTTTCCCTCTCTCAGAGCATCTGCCCCCCCTGCTTGGGTGAGCCCCCAGTCCCCAAGTCTGAGATCAAGAGCCTAGGAATTTGGCCTGAAAAAGACTTGTCCTTTAAGACTCAAGCCCAAAAAATCGCTGGGACCTGCTTCGGGCTCCTCAAATCTATTAGGAAGATCCTGCCCTTACTTCCTCCTATCTCCCAGAAACTACTAATCCAAGGCCTCATTCTATCAAGGATAGATTATAGCAATTCCATCTATCTGGGCGCTCCCGAGGCAACCCTTAATAAACTGCAAAGAATCCAGAATGCCGCGGCCCGGATTCTCACGAATACCCCGGCTAGATCCTCGGCCAAACCAGCCCTGAAACAGCTCCACTGGCTCCCTGTGAGAGAGCGAGTGAAGTTTAAGGCTCTCTGTCTGTCACATAAACTTTTGCAGGACAAAGGCACCCCCATCCTAAAAAAATTCATCAGGCCCTACAAAGCGCCAAGATCCATCCGATCATGAATACCTCATCACTATCCCCAGAGTGAAGAAGGTGCACACGGGTGGACGGCGTTTCTTTGTCAACACAGCCCGCCTTTGGAATTCCCTCCCCCGTGAACTTAGGACGGAACCAGACTACCTCCGATTTAGGAAGCGGCTGAAAACTCACCTGTTCCCTTGATCTCCTTCTTCCTCCTCCCTCCCCCCGGGTTTATCCTTTGGCTTGTCCGGATCTTAGCGCTGGGATACTTACGGGTGACTACGCGCTTTACAAAAACCTAATAATAATAATAATAATAAATGCCCGCTATCGCCTATTAGCTATCGCTAACTGGTGTTAGCGACAGCTAGGTAATAGGGCGGTAAAATTTTTGCCGCTTTAGCGGGGAAAATTCCCGCTAAAGCGGCGATAATGCCCTTGGTAATATGCCCCAGTGTTTTTTTTCACTGGTCTATGGCTTCTCTTCTAGGTGTACCCAATATTATTTGTCTTTAGGACATAGCACACTTTCCATATGCAGGAGAAATGTTACATAGTAAAGCAGTCTCGGTTTGGACCTCGCTGCTTTTTGGGTTAGTAAGAGGCTACCTTCTGGAGTACTTGTAGTTGGTTTCTAGTCCCAAATATCCAAGACAGCATTGGCGAAAGAATTCTCTCCACTGTCCTCTACCAGGGATATTGGAATTTATATGCATGCATGTGTAAATGTATGTATTTTAGTGTGTATGTATGTTTGTCTAAATATAGTATTCATATACTGCAACCTTTTCAAAAGGCAGCGCAGCACTTCAAAGGATCGAAGGCAAAGACATTGTAACATGTGATAGCAGAGTAGTATGGATACATTCAGCAGTCATGATGCAGTCTTCTCTTATTTTCCTTTTACAGGGATCTGCCCCAATCCAGAGTGTTTAGGCAAAGGCTTGGAGAGGTAAACTCAGTCTATGATTGGCTATAGTCTCAATGTAAATCAAAATACACCTTCCTTGTTGTGCTTGCCTAACATTTGCAGTAAAATGCCACTGGTCGCCTTTCAAATGTCTGCTTTACTGCAACAGCTACACCAGAATATTTATACTACAGCCATTAGAAATCTTAGCCACCTGTTTCACCACAATCCCTCTTTCTTCCTCTATAAACAAACCCCAGGGCAAGCCTAGCCCATCCTCCCAAAGATCAAAGATAGCCCCCCCCTTCCAGGTTCCTATTCCATACTGTGAAGATCTCTGTTGTGCCTGGGATGTCTTGTATACAAAAACAGACCATGTTTTTTTTATTTGCTTCTTTTGACAGGGCAATGTCATCTGATTATGGAGAAGGCTGATATTTCTTCTTCCTTGGGCTCCTTCTGCAGATGGCCTATGTATACAATGGGGAGCTGAAGTGCTAAGTGAGTGAAATAAGGTTGAACCACAAGGGTCTCAGCCATGGAAAAGGGACTACTTATAAAACATAGGCAAGTAGAGTATGTAATCAAATTCGAATCATACCATTGATTTTGCTGGTGTTTTTAAAAACGTAGTCTGATTTGGAAGATTGTATAATTGTCCTAACAAAGGTACAAACACAGGTTTTGCCACATGTTGCACTTGAAAACACAGACCTATGCAGTTTGTACAGAAACATCTGCTGTTAAGCATATTTCCTTTTTGTATGTAAGTGGGGATAACTACTGCTTCAAGCGTTTATCAATGATATTTCAACCTTGTACAGTTGTGCAGAACCTTTGCAGCCTTAGCACTGTCCTACACAAGTGTAAAAAATGGCAAGCAATTTAAACAAAGGACAGTTTTTCATTTTTAAGGCAGAGCACATGAAGATGGGAGAAAATTATTAGCTGTTGACTCCCTCATAGGTCCAAATAGGGGATGTTAATGGAAAATAACTGGGGGAACCAAGAAAAAAATTGACTTAATGGAGCAATATCCTTGCTATTCAATGTTGTGAAACAATCTTGCTGGGTTAGGGAAGAAATTATTAACTTTTCTTTCTCATTCACCTTTTGTCTTTTTTATTATGCATGGGTACTACGTTTTGTGTTAGCATTAGTGTTATGTTAAACCCTTAGATGATGATAACAAGAAGTTTACCAGATTTATAGTCAATCACTATGCTATGCTTTAAAAGGACGAGGAAATAGTTGGCGGTTCACAAATTATAAGCAACAATGTTGGCTTTATAAGTCTAAATGCTACCAGGAGTAAAGGACTAAATGCAAATTTAAAGTCTTAGTATATGCAAATTCTAGGGAATGCAATTGCAAACCGGGCATTTTATACATTTTCACACCATTTAAAATCTGCAGGAGTATTGCCCAATATGAACTGCCATTTTTTATTGTTTTGTAAATTTTAACAATTTTTTTACGAAAATATTATCTGAAACCGTTGTTTTTAAAATATAATGTTCATACCACTAAAAATACCTTGAAACTGTTATTCTCATTGGAAAGTCCTGATATCTGTTTCTTCACGGCATCATACATTATAAAAAGTATTGCCGTCAGGAAATCGATTATATTATAAAAGTTATACCTGCGAAGTCTAAATTTTGTACTCACTGGCAAATAACAATTATAGTAAATGAAATTGTGAATTAAATGCATTTCGTTACTTTATATTTGTCACTTTAAGTCTACCTTTTGCACACGCTCTGCAATGAATCTTATGGATCCTTTTGCACATCAGCATAAGTCACTTTATTGCGCTTCTTTTACACACTGTTGAAATGTATTTTGTAAACTTGTTTTTAATTATTACGCTTAGCAAACTGCATAATAATGCATTAAGAATCTGTATTTTATATCTATGTACGCGTTTATGGTTGTTTATAACACCGAATAAAGCTTTTGAAATTTGAATATTTGAACTGCTTTTAGAGATTGGGCGATAGATGCATGTCCATTTCGGTTTTGGAATATTGTACATTAGAAAATGTGAAGCTCTTTGGTGACCTCAAGTTACCACAAATTACCGTATTTTTTCACTACTTCACCAACACATAGATATTGAATGCTGACTTAATAATATGTCTTTGGTGTGTTGCTTCATGCAGTTACACAAAAATGTACTTTGGTTTTGGGAAACACAATTTCTTGCTCGAACAATTTTACTGTTTTATGCATTGTGTTAGTACGTTTTGACCAATCCTCAGTCATCACATAGTTTATTTTAATTTTTGTCTTAAGAAACTGATGTATGCATATACAGTATGAGTAATAAGGTGAATTTAATTTAGGTAAAACAGAGAATGAATTTCACATATTGAACCAAGAAATAAAACGTTCATCACTATCAGTGATAAATATTTACATACAATGTTACACTATTGTACTATTAAAGTAGTTCTTCCATTATCCATGTACAGCTGCAGATGTTTTGATGCCTGATAGAATTTTAGTATTATTGGGCCGCAATACTTAAAACTGTTTCAGTTACAACTACAAGACCATTTCCAGTCTGCTGAAAGAACTATAAATATAGACTTCATTTGCGTTTTCAGGGCATTATAGATACATCTGAAGCTATTGTAGCAGTTATAAAACGATTATTTCAACAATACCATCTCATGCTGCAATAACTATTACTTTTGTGTGCTATTTTCACAATAAACGAAAGATGCTGAAAGTGGCACAAGATTGAGTAAAATAAGTGTAAACTAATGAAGTGGATCATTGTCTCTGTTATCTCATATCTCATGCAAGTGTAAGAAAGTCTTAGATTTTGGTTGCTTTTATGATTTGAAAATCAATTAAATTTGCCACAAACGGATAGGAAAGATATGGTGTAGATAGGAATCACAACTTTTACTAGGTTTATGCTTTACAGAACACATGGTCAGATGTTTGGTATTGCTGCTTGAAAGAGCCCCATGTTCAGAAGGTCTGAGTAAAATAATGTAACTAATGCCAATTGAATTGTCTTATCAGTTCTAGAATGTTCTAGAGCTCTTCTTTCTCATGGAAAAGCTTTTTTGTCTATCATCTTCCGCTTTGCAGTTTAATGTCAACTGCCTATTTTTATGTCAGTAAATGTGCTAGAGTCTGTTGAAGAAAATTAAAACACAGAAAACTGTACTCTTCCGCATCTTCTATCTACTATGACATCAAATACCTGTGTTACCACCTTAAAGAACTCGCGATATTGCTTCTAATCCTCCATAATGATGTAGTGAGTATTGTCCAACATGCAAGCTTGTTCCTGACATGAAAACCTTTTCAGAACGGTTGCTCCTGTAGCACTGGATACAGTGGAACAATGAGGTTAGGAATCGTTCCTGATTTTCTTGCTTGTATTTGAGAACCAGTGTGATTCTTGATTAACACTCTGCACCAGATGTCCAATTGTTTATTATTAGAACATAGTGAGATGGGCTATAATTTGGCATACTTGATTTATCATATTTAGCACGGTCTCAGTAGGGGTTTGACAGCTACTGACCGAGCACCAGTTAGAAGATGGATGGGCCCTTGGCTAAACAGTTATACTTGTATCATAGACAACAGGAAGAGTTTGAAGCATGTGCATTCACTCAGGATTTTGTGAGTACAATATTAAAATATGGAAGTGCCTATTGGCAAGATTTGCAGCAGAGCGACATATGTGCCATTTACTAACCATTCACCTGAAGGATGTGGGTCTGATAAAGGTCTTCATATCCATAAGCATTACATGAGTAGTTGCCCATATGTATTGTTGTCACTTTTGTGATGTAAAGGGAGTCGTCTTCTCCAAAATCCTGCATGGAAGACAAAGCGTCATGTTGTGATTATCAAAGCTAACGGTAATGAAAAGTCATGCATGCAGATTTTTCAAATGATTCCAGAGTAAGAGAGTACATATTCCAACTATATGGGTAGATTGCTTAATAATCAAACTTCTAATTAATCTTTCTAGAATACATGTACTTTTATGAATAATCTTTAATATATTCTAATCGCATTAACATTTCATTACGCATCCATGGGAGTAATAGCATTATCACCAACATATGAAATATGCACATGTATCATTCCGGAGTTGGTATAAATTCAAGAGTTCTTTTTATAATGTTATGGATAGAGAGGAGCAAATGATGTATGCATAATTTATGTATGTGCATTGTATGGATATCTAAAGAACATTCATTCTCATATAAACTAAGTATGTTGCAATGTGCACACACATTTGTGGCATTCAAATACAATGGTTACCTATGCTTATTTCCTTAGCCCTGTTTACTTATGTAATGTATGTACTTCATACATGATGTGTAGAGATACAGGATTTGTTGGATTTGAATTTATTTACTATTGGGTTTTTTTCTAAATTGTTTCTGTAGAAAATTGGCACCCTTTATATCACAAATCTCAAAAATTGCACTTGATGGTGCACTTTCACCAAATCTTGTGCTGAATTTGTGTGAGTGTAACTAAACTCCACTGATAAGTGTGAGAAATACACAAGAAGATGCATTTGAATATCCATAATGTTAGTATTATGCATTATTACCATTTCATTTCCTAGCTTTTCCTCTAACACTCATTTGGTTCCTTCCAATATTGTATATCCAATCAGAATTTACATGTTTATTGGGTACATATGTTTTAGAACTATTATGCACATATAGAACGTATGTAGCCGTGGAATTTTGCAAATCATATTTAAAGAATGCCGGTGTGCATTGCAGCATTTCCCAGGTGTGACTCTGACTTACACCTTCATGAATTACACTCGTGTTAAAGCTTAGTAAATTTGTCCCTATGTATTGCACATGTTCTCAGAAGTATTGGGGAATGCAATATCTTGTCTGACTTTACCTTGCTATATATCATGAATCTTCACCCTATTCTATAATAGGAGCTACTCTTTTCAATGGACTTTAACCGTCCTATAGATCATGAATCTTATTCCTTTTTTTATAAGATCTACTCTGATTAACCAAAAGCATACAGAGCGTCCAACGGGTATTATCACTGTAGTGGCCACATCGGACATGAATATAATAATGACCACTCCAATGCACCAGGCATGTTTCCAAAGGTAATATCATAAAAAAAATGTCAAAATATGAAATGCATGCACATGAGTAATGAAATACCAGCCATAGCAGAAAGCATATCCAAAAAAAAAGAGTAGAGCATCAGAAGCTTTCACCAATGTAGCATGTTTTATCCCTGGAATATCACCTTTATTTATATTTTTAAAAACTAATAATTTGGGGGGGCTATTCATAAAAGTAACACACTTGTGATTAATTTACATATGTAAGCTTAATATTACTATTTGTAGTAACTTTACTACTTTCGGCTGGCCCTAAAATCTGTGTTTAAGATTACTGCAAAATCTAGACTTACACATACTCACTCCTAAAAAAGGGGTAGGAGTCAAATTTGCATGTTTAAAGTTACTACTGCAAAAAGGAGCAGTAGTAAGTCCAGCGCCATATATGGCCAACCTCTGACACTGCAACATGCTCTGCTAGAAATAATGGAGATGGGAAATAAAAATGAAATCCCATAATAATGTTGAATAAAATAAAATATACAAAATAGTTAAGAAATAAATATAATATAATGTTACAACTATCCAAAAATTAAATATTTTGTATATTATGCTAACACATTTCACTAACCTTTTTGTGTGTAAAATAATTATTTCACATTAGGTTTTATTAAGATATACTTACATTTTAATGAATTCTGTAAATCACTGTTCATAATTAGTAAATAATAAGAAATAAAAATCTTTTAATTTAGTTGACAATTTTTTATTATTGAAACTTAAGAAAATTATTTTTATTTCATTTAGTATATGTAGAATAAATAGACATTTAATACGATTATGTTATTAGGGATGTAGAACCTTTTACATTTTGTTTTACATTTAAAACAAATCTTCAAACATAATTTGCATTAATGTTTAACCCAAAAATATTAGCATTCATATTTTTCAAGCATAACACATTTTTCACATTTTCCAGATCACATCACAGAGATGGAGATCTTCCTATTGTAAAGTACAATGTCGATCTCTGACCCGGAATCTTGTGACAGAGTTCTCCGTTAAGGTAAAATATATTGGCAATTTACAATAGGGAGTTCTCAAGACTGCAGAGGGTCTTTGTAGTAAGGAAAAGGGAAAAGTAAAAATGCTTTTTAAACTTGAAAAACTTAGTAAAAATGTGTTCAGGTTAAATATTTTTGTGAATCATTTTTACATATTTATGTTAAAAGTAGAACAAAAGAACAAATACTACTTGATTAATGCTTTCAGTTTAAAATATAATTATTTTCTGTAGTTTAAATTTCAAAAAGAATCCCACTTAAAGTAAAAATAGTTATCTTTCATTAATTATTAATAATTCTGTAAAGTGATGTATAAAATAAAAATAGAATAATTAATTATTTTAAGATGATTTCCTATAGGGGTCTATTTTAAGACCCCATTTTATTCTCAGGAATGTTGTTGCAGTGCCTGTGAATGGCTATGTGTGGTGCTGAACTTACTTTAACTCTGAAATGGAGTACATGTACTACTTTTTTGGGTCCCTTTTGGCACTAGTAACTGTAGAGGTACAGTTTGTTAATAGGATTGGGCTAACTCTTTTATGTTTGTGTGCAATGCATGCCCCTCCCTGTACCCCTCCCTAGCCTTGACTCTTCCTTACATCTCCCAAAATCCACACCTTTAGTCATAAATATTCCCCAATTTGTAGTACTACTATACTACTATACTAATAAAAAAAAGTACTGCAAATTGCAGTTTGTGAATGGGCACAGTTGCCTTTAAGTCTCACATTATCGGTTTCTGAAGAATTGCCTTGTGCTCTTGACAAATTTGAGTGTTTCTTTTATATTATATATATATATATATATATATATATATATATATATATATATCCATCACAAAGTTTGCCTGCAATGAGGAGCCCACTCCGGTAAGTTCAATAATCAACACTTTTATGTAGAAACTGCTTTTCAGACAAGGTGAGTGTTTCGCCTTATTCCAGTCATGTCCGCCGCATTTCGTGCAAACGCACTTCCTCATGGACAGCGGGCTTTTGATGAGGTGCAATACACGGCAATTTCCTCAGCATACTTATGAGTCAAAATGTCTCTGCCCATGTGGGTGTGGCCTTCCTGAGGCCTGATGTATAATGTAGTGATGAGCATCATTCCTCAAGTGAGCCTCCGTGCATGAACCTTAGTGACATCAGTAATTCCTCAGTGGGTTGCAAGTTAACAACTTCACATGCCAGAAAAGCACATTGCCATTTCTCCATCAGGCAAAACCGGTTCCCAACGCCACTCCGCCGTTTGACGAAATAGCAGGACTGTGCCAGCAGGCACAGCGGGGCTTACCTCGCGGCTCAGGCTGCGCCGCTACAATCCATCACAAAGTTTACCTGCAATGAGGAGCCCACTCCGGTAAGTTCAATAACCAACACTTTTATGTAGAAACTGCTTTTCAGACAAGGTGAGTGCTTCGCCTTATTCCAGTCATGTCCGACGCATTTCGTGCAAACGCACTTCCTCATGGACAGCGGGCTTTTGATGAGGTGCAATACACGGCAATTTCCTCAGCATACTTATGAGTCAAAATGTCTCCGCCCATGTGGGTGTGGCCTTCCTGAGGCCTGATGGATAATGTAGTGATGAGCATTATTCCTCAAGTGAGCCTCCGTGCATGAACCTTAGTGACATCAGTATTTCCTCAGTGGGTTGCAAGTTAACAACTTCACATGCCAGAAAAGCACATTGCCATTTCTCCATCAGGCAAAACCGGTTCCCAACGCCACTCCGCCGTTTGACGAAATAGCAGGACTGTGCCAGCAGGCACAGCAGGGCTTACCTCGCGGCTCAGGATGCGCCGCTACAATCCATCACAAAGTTTGCCTGCAATGAGGAGCCCACTCTTGTAAGTTCAAAAACCAACACTTTTATGTAGAAACTGCTTTTCAGACAAGGTGAGTGCTTCGCCTTATTCCAGTCATGTCCGACGCGTTTCGTGCAAATGCACTTCCTCATGGACAGCAGGCTTTTGATGAGGTGCAATACACGGCAATTTCGTCAGGATACTTATGAGTCAAAATGTCTCCGCCCATGTGGCTGTGGCCTTCCTGAGGCCTGATGGATAATGTAGTGCTGAGCATTATTCCTCAAGTGAGCCTCCGTGCATGAACCTTAGTCACATCTGTATTTCCTCAGTGGGTTGCCAGTTAACAACTTCACATGCCAGAAAATCACATTGCCATTTCTCCATCAGGCAAAACTGGTTCCCAACGCCACTCCGCCGTTTGACGAAATACCAGGACTGTGCCAGCAGGCACAGCGGGGCTTACCTCGCGGCTCAGGCTGCGCCGCTACAATCCATCACAAAGTTTGCCTGCAATGAGGAGCCCACTCCGGTAAGGTCAATAACCAACACTTTTATGTAGAAACTGCTTTTCAGACAAGGTGAGTGCTTCGCCTTATTCCAGTCATGTCCGATGCGTTTCGTGCAAACGCACTTCCTCATGGACAGCGGGCTTTTGATGAGGTGCAATACACGGCAATTTCCTCATCATACTTATGAGTCAAAATGTCTCCGCCCATGTGGCTGTGGCCTTCCTGAGGCCTGATGGATAATGTAGTGCTGAGCATTATTCCTCAAGTGAGCCTCCGTGCATGAACCTTAGTCACATCAGAATTTCCTCAATGGGTTGCGAGTTAACAACTTCACATGCCAGAAAATCACATTGCCATTTCTCCATCAGGCAAAACCGGTTCCCAACGCTACTCCGCCGTTTAACGAAATAGCAGGACTGTGCCAGCAGGCACAGCGGGCTTACCTTGAGGCTCAGGCTGCGCCGCTACAATCCATCACAAAGTTTGCCTGCAATGAGGAGCCCACTCCGGTAAGTTCAATGACCAACACTTTTATGTAGAAACTGCTTTTCAGACAAGGTGAGTGCTTAGCCTTATTCCAGTCATGTCTGACGCGTTTCGTGCAAACGCACTTCCTCATGTACAGCGGGCTTTTGATGAGGTGCAATACATGGCAATTTCCTCAGCATACTTATGAGTCAAAATGTCTCCGCCCATATAATATATATTTATATACATACATACACATCATCTACTGGCAGTTGCTAGTAGGTAATTATATTTAGGACCTAGTTTCCATATGAAACTACTTTTTATTTTGCTGATAACTTTAGTGCCTTTTCATGAATCTCCACAAAATTTTCAAAACTAGTTTGCCACTCACTTCAGCTGTCTGGAAAGTTTCAGGATGAGCTGTCAAGTGGGGCAGAGAAAAAGGTGATTCCCAAAATGCCTTTTCCCCAAGCAATTACCCATAGGGATTTTCGACACGACTACAGCCTGAACCTCTGAATGGATTTACACCAAATATGGCGGAACGCTTGATCGTAGTCCAGAAAGAGTTCTTTTTGTAATTTGGTGTAAATCTGTTCAGTAGTTTTGGAGCTATGAAAGAAAAAAAATTGATGTACATCTAGAGTTGAGGATCCACGCGCCAACAGCAATGCAACCTGAGACAAAAGTTGTAGCCACCATTTTGAGTATCGGGACTTAAATTAAAACTGATAGAAGGGCTCACGGTAGAGGTAGCCTGACCCCATGGGACCAATGGAAGGGGTCTGTGAGTGATGCCTCATGGGCAAAAAATTGGTGAAATGCATTTTTGATTTGGGCGCGTGAGGATCCGCAGATTTGCTGCAGTGCTCAGCATGCACCTTCCATTTGAAACCATGATGGAACCATGGATACCGACCCCAATTAAAAAAAAATCCACCCACTCACAAGCCCACCTACACACTCTCACACCCATACAGTCACTGCTACACCCTCTCACACACCCATACATCCCACTCAGAAACCCAGAGAACCCCTCACACACCCACTCACAACCCAATAGAGGCACTTATAAACCAACTCACACACCCATACAGACACTCACACATTGCCCTCTGTGTGAATCTGCGACAGATCATCAGATCAAGACTCAATTAAAAAAAATACTCCTACTCACAGACCCACTCACACACTCTTTCACACCACCACACAACCACCCACCATTCACACATCCATATACCCATTCACACACCCATACATACCCAAACAAGCACTCACACAGCCACGTACATGTCCATACAGCCACTTAAACAGCCACACACCGACCCAAACAGCCCCTCACACACCCGCTCTTACACATATATAGTTAAATCACTGAAACACGCAAACCCCCACACAACCACTCACACATCCACTCACATATTGATACACCCACTCACACACCAATACAGTCACTCACCCACCATCTCACACACCTTAATTGCCACTGATAAATCCACTCAATGACCCATAGAACCACTTTAGACCCCTACACCCATGTAAGATGCCCAGTG
This sequence comes from Lissotriton helveticus, assembly GCF_964261635.1. NCBI lineage: Eukaryota > Metazoa > Chordata > Amphibia > Caudata > Salamandridae > Lissotriton > Lissotriton helveticus. Next base: position 770,698,831 of record NC_136068.1, read on the forward strand.
TGAGGTTGGCTGCATGCAAGAGGTTGCCTGCAGGGCCTGGCCAAGGCCGTTCGAGGCAGTGGCTGAATTAACATATGCTGGTTTAGTATGCGGGCATTGCGGACAACCCCCACTGCTCATGGCTGAGGGTCATGCGCAGCGTGGGGTTGGCTGCATTTGAGCCGTTAGCTGCTGGCCTGACCATAGGCCAGGCCCCGTGGCTAACCCCCGCCATGCACTGTTGAAGGCCATGCTTGGTGACGGTTGGATTAACGTATGGTAACAAAATATTACTGTACATGAAAAAAACTCTAGAAATTCCCTATAGTTTTGAAAAAACTTTCAACACAATAGAAATTCACTGAAAAAACAAGAGTTACAGGGACGTTATAGTTAGGTTCAGATTATGCACACACAAAGCAATAGAAATTTGGCAGTTAAAGTAATAGTTATCTCAAATAACTATAACTCATGCCCTTAGGTAACTATAACTTTTTCCCTTACCATGCACTGCTAATTACCCCACATATTACATTACACTTGACCACATATTACATCAGTCATGACATCTTCTATGGCATCATTGTAATGAAACTATTGATGAGAAAACTGTGCATGGTGGGGGTGGGATTTATGGCTTTTAATGATAGCCTGAGGTCTGCAAATATGATCAATTGTCAAGTGACATTGCCACTTAGTTTTGGGTCAGCTACGTTTGGCAGGACCAACCCAAATAAAGTATTCCTATTATATCTCTAGCACTACAGAGACAAGAAACAGACGGTCTCCTGCATTGCAAATAAGGATCTCATGCCTAATCTCAATTCCAATGCAGTTGGCAGCAACAATGGGCATGTAAGTAGGAGCAGAGGAAGAGGAGGGCAGGTGTTGAGGATCTTGCTGAAGGGGTTATAATACATAGCAACACAGATGCCTGCTCTCCCTCACACAGGTTTAAAAAACATGATGCACATGTGGTCCCAATCTCGGTTGATTCCAGGGAAGGTTTTCCACCTTCCCAGAAATCCAGATTATATCAGTATTCATGCTATTGGCTATGTGTTTTGTAATTTTGCCTAATATATATTTTGTTCCAATACCACCAACCCAATATACATTTAAAATGTACTGCCCAGCTGCTATCAGTCTAGTTAGCAGCGTTCTCCATCCTTTTCTACTGCTTTTCTGCCACTAATGTTCAATAAAAATCACCCCAAGCTACTGATAATAGTTTTATACAGTGACCTCACCAGACAAGATTACATTAGAGTCCACCACATACAGGATTACCAGCAGTGACTACCTCAATTTATCCGTCATGATCATCAGCAATAATATCAAATTGTCAAATTGTCAATGGTGAATGCCTCTACATGGATATTACATAACAGCCATTGCTGTAAAGTCCCTGCCACTAAGGTGATATTATAAGTAATCATTAACGCTGCATGATTTATCACTCAAATATTGCCTTTAAATATATTTTGGTAATTCAATTGCTTTACAATCTCTGTATACATGTATAAATTGAACTAAAAAGATTCTAATTTAGTAGGCTCGGTTGTACATAGGCGAGCTACCTACAGGTAACTCAAGATCTACTCGTTGGAGAAGCCTAGCTAGTGGGTTCTTATCTTCTCACCTCAATGATATTACAGAGCCATAATTCAGCATTAGTCATTTTGTATCCTTATATATATATTTTTTTCATTTGTTTTTTGATGAATAATAACAACAATCAGAATAACACTTTAGCAGTAGCTTGCATTCCTACCATCTTAACTCTTATTTATTTTGACTTATTATAAACATAGATTTATTTATTTTGCAACAAATGGCAGAACAGTTTATACAAAGAACACTTTTGATGATCAAAAGTTCAAGCTGCTTGACCTGGTGTAGTTATCTTTCACTAAGAATAAAGATTCCAAAATGGAAAAATTGTGATTATTCATAATCTCGCACACATCGTAAACCTTATTTTTTTTACAGTATCGTTACCAGCTAATTATTTTAATAGTTTAAAAATCACGATTTGGTGCAAGATTGCTTAAATACAAGAGCCTGCCTGGTTTAATTAAGGATAAAAAGTGCCAGCTTCAGATCTCACACTTTCAAAAGATGCCCATTTAAGTACTGATATGAGTGGACGCCGCTTGACGCTCAGTCAAGATGGCGGCATCTCCATGAGGCTACGAGGGAGGGCGCTCGGGGCGGTGATGCAGTGGCCGCCTCCTGGGTCACAGTTGCTTGTCGAGGTAAGATAAGGAGATGAAATGTGCAGAAGAAGCGGCACAACCTTTTCTAGCACTATGGAGGGTGTGCTTCATTTAATATCTACTGTGCGCATCACTCCCTCAGAAGCCCCCGCCATTTTGACAAATTTTTGGGAACAGAATTCAGTGAATGCAGGTGCTCGCTCGTCATCAAAACTACTTTCTGGCCTACATAAGGAAACAATACCACGCTTTCCAGTCAGAGGTAATTTCGTATACCCACAATGGAGGCTATTGTTTAACTTTGTGCTATTATTTGACTAATATGTGAGGATATATACGACAAACTTTTCTTTCTATATGACTTCTACCCTCAGTTGTCTACACTGATTCTTGTGGCCTTGTGCTAACTTTTAGTGCTACCCGCCTGCGTCCCTCTGCTTTCCCACCAATTCTGGCAGCAAATCCAGCTTATGGGCAGATGATTAACTCATAAACAACTCCATAGCACCTTTTCAGGTAAATTGTTCAAACGCTCTCCTATGCTTTCAACATATATTGCAGTGGATGAATCTTCCTTACCTAAAGGTTCTACCTCAGCTTCTTCTGCTTTGATCGTCATGTCAACACAGCCTAATCCTCATAAGCCATCAATAAAGGGACTTAAAAAAGACCCTGCATCCCTTACAAAGCCTTTCCCTACTGTCTCAATGGATCTGTTGTTGGAAGAGATTAGGGCCTTGGCCCATATAGGGAGGAAACCAAAGCCAAGCTGCAAACTCTCAGTAACGGATGGTCACATATGGAAGAACAGCTATCTACTGCAGAGCAGTAAATCACTAATCTCAATGCAACTTCTCAAACAGTGAACTCTCTTCAGACGTAGGTCGTTTCCGTAAAGAAACTGGTCAAAGACTTCAAAAATCACAACAGAAGGAATAACCTTCCAATTTACGGTCTCCCTGAAGGGTCAGAAGGGAAGAATCCCCTTTCTTTCTTTAAATCCTTCTTATCTAAGCTATTAAATTTAGAAGCAGAGCCACCACTGAACATTCAGCGGGCACAGAGGTTAGGCCATTCTCCCACAGCTTTTACCACTTCCAAGAAGCCTAGAGGAATTATCTTAATTTTTTGGGAGTACACTGAATTAATGCAGGTCGTTTCTACTGCCTAGCATCTCAAACGTATTTCATGGTCAGGTCACAACATATACTTCTCCCAAAACTACGCCAAGAGTCTGCCCAGACCGGCTAAGATACTTTTTGAGTATGAGACCAATACCCCACTCTCTTGGAGGCTTTTTTTGGGCTCTTTCACCCATGCCTTTTCAAAGTCATGTATAACAACAAGACAACATCTTATGCCATATGAGATTATTTGCTTAAAGAATCTGCTATTATCATTAGTTTTAATAGCCTGTAGCAGATCCTGCCAGTTCCTTTCCTACCAGTCACACTTTTCTTTAGCAAGTGCTGTTTTATACCTTGATCGCGATTCATATATTTTGACATGCCTTCACCCCTATACAGACACTCTCAACATTATTTTGGTTGATTTACACTCTGCGTTAAACCGTTTGGGGTCCTTCGTTCTTGTGAGTGCATGGTTTTCTTGTTAAAGATACACCGCAACTTATTAAAGAGTTGCTCATGAATATCTAAAATTGGGACTGTGGTGGCAAAAGTACCAACATAATCAGACAAACAGAACACATTCCACTGGTAGATATCTGCTTTCACGCTGGGTTTGACAATACTCGAGGTCAGGAGACTCTCCCAAAGCTGTTAGATAACATAGGCTCCAGGACCAGAGTATGAGGAGTAGCTAAGCTTCATTTAGGGGCATCCCCTATTAAAGATGTGACCAACGGATTATGGTCACTGTCAGTGCAAGTTACAACCTTCATGTGTTTAAGCAATACCCATAAATGTACATCAAAAAGAACATAATCAATAATGCTTGAGCAGGCACCCCTTTTAAGCGCTAATGATCTACCCGGATCTGAGCAAGTTCGTCCATGTAATGACCTGAGTCCCACCACTTTGGAAGCAAGTGGAGCACAGTATTAGACAATCGGTATTGGGGTTTGCCAGATAGGCAACATATTTCCCATAGCTTGTCTTCTTGTTCAGTTAGCACATTAATAGATGATGAAGGCTCAAAAGATACATTACAATCTCCTGCACCTACTATTTTCACTTGTGACTGATATCTTTATATGTGTTCATACAGTAAAGCCAGAACAGGTGATTCATTACAAGCAGGTACAGATCTGGCATAGACATTAAATAATGCCATAGCCAGTTCAGAGGGAAATTTGAGCAGAAGCCCCATTAGATCAGGGGAATCACCAGTGCAGTGTGCAAACAAGCAATGTTATTTTTTGCCTAGACCAGCAGCTCGCCGGCTACCCGTCCAGATTTCTTTGGGGGCTTCACCTCCACCCTGGGGACAATTGAGCTGGGTAACAGCGCCAAGATGCCCATGGCTGAGCATGCGTTTTACAAATACACATGTTATGTTATGTTACTCTATGAAATATAACGATTAACAAACACTTTATCCACTGCCTATAAATGAGGTCCATTTGGGATTAATTTGTTAGGACTTATCCCAGCTAGATTCCAAGAGATCATAGAAAGTCCCTCTTGCTAATTGAATATCTGCTATAGTTTGCTGGTTGCTACCCATTTCTCAGCAAATGCCACTTCAATATAGGTAACAATAGCAGCCTCATCCACCATTTCTAGCTCCGAGCCTCCAGGCTCGTTGTTATTATCTGGGGTCAATCAATCATTATCAGCCAGTCCGGAGAGTGGGGAAAACGATTGCTAGCAGGCAAAAGGGACAGAAGAGACCATGGACAGGGGACGCCAACCCTGCAGCTGGATGAATTTGCCACCGAAGAATTGCATGGGTGGTAAAAGAATCTCAATGGAGGGGCCCAAATCTTGTTACCGTTACAGGGTTCATCCTTTGTAAAGAGATCTCACCAAGCCTGGGTTTCTAAAGTTGACCACTATACAGTCTCCTCGTGTGGTTTTACAAGAAGGGCCAAGCCATTTCCCTTTTTGTTCTGTGATGTATTCCTATAGGTTCTGTATCGATCCCCCTATTCCTGACCCTATTCTGGTTAACAAGTTAACTAGCAGCCATCCCATGAGGCAGAAAACCCCCATGATGCAGGAACCGTTATCTGATAAAGCCACACTACGGCACAGGAACGTGTTATCTGATTAGGTCATAACGCTTGCCATCTAATTAGACAAGCGATATTCCTCCAGCCCCTGATAAGGCATACGGAGTTCTCAAAACAAATCAAACCTATGACAACCTGGGAAAAACCCTGCGGCCATTGTTTTGATTTCACCGAGAACTTCAGCAAAAGAATGTGCTAACGACCTGGTCATATGACATCCTTATTGACGTATCTATGTCCATCCTTACGTCAATCTCGGCACCTTAAAGGTATAAATATTACCGATATTGCCCTATGCAAACACACGCGGTGGTGACGAGATCGGAGCAGCCAGACTTGCCGAAGCCCAGAGCAGAGCAGACCCCGCTGGCGCAGCCCCGCCTTCCTGACGCGCTGAGAACGAGACGCTGCCTTTCTCCTGCCGAGAAATCCAGCTCCGGCGCTTCCGGGTAGCCCTCGCAGGCAGCCTGGGATATCGAGACCAGAGACGAGAGATACCATCCCTCATCCATCCTAGATTCCAGGTACAGAACTGAATAACCCCTCACAGAGAATTCTTTAGTCAGTCACTTGGCAAAACAAACTTAACTTAAACTGTAACTTTCTATTCCCGCCCACGCATTAGACTTAGGTCAGGTACACGGGGTAGGCGTAGTTAGAAACACCAGTTGAGTACGATTAGTCAAATGTATATGTGTATGTAATATATCTTATTCATTTTAAACCTTCATATGGCTTTGAAACCATATCAATGTTTTTACAGTATTATTTTATACTTCTGCTTTTAATGTATGCACTTTACTTAACCATAAGTATTGCAATAATATCGATCCATTTCTCTTGTATGAGAAAAGAGACTGATCAATAAATAACATCTTTTATTGAACACGCCCGTCTCTTCCTTTTCTCTACAATCTGATGAGACTAAGAATGCACGTACTGACTGAGTAAAATAAATTGCCTTTTGTTCACACGACTCTCGAGATACACTCTTGATTAGGGGAGAGCAAAGTTTTCATGTTCTATGGTTGTCAGAAACTAAATCCCTTCTTGTCTATCCAGGGAGGTTCAACTCCTCCTTGCCTATTCGAGAAAGTTTCTAGTGAACTCTGAGCTAGCTGGCAAACCCAAAACTTTAAGTCTAATATCGACAGTAGTAGACCTAGTTAACGTCTGGTCTAGGCCTATACTATTGAAGGTATTATTCCAATGCGCAGAGCCTATTGGGATAATAGGAACTACACTACATGGCGCCCAACGCGTTTGGAAGGGCGATAAAACTAACGTAAGACATTTAGAGTAACTCAGTCGTGCTTTCTCACTCAGACCCCTTTTTCCCATAATACTCCAAAGACATCTGGAGTGGGTGAAAGGTAATATCCGCCAAACCTCGCATGAGGAAACTCCTGTGTATGGTACTTGGTTTAGTCAACGTTGAAGGATAAACCGTTCCAAAATATTGTGCATCTAATCTTTGTTTCCATAAGAAACCTGATCTGCAAACAAACAAGGTAACCATCCTGTCGGTAAAATGGTAGACAGTGATGATGAAAGAGAGGCAGTTAGATTAGCAACTGAACTCGCAGCAGCTGATACTGCACTGCAAGAAGCAGACCAGGATATAATACTCATCCCGGTCATCAAAAGGAAATCTATAACCTTAAAACTTATAGAAAATGGACTGACACCTAGAGGTGGTACAGTCATATTCGTAATTGAGGCACACGAATATCGGCAGACAGAGGTATACTATTCATGGATACATTTTCCAGCAGCAAATGCTGTAACAAAGTACTTCCACTATTACAAAACAGAGGAACCTCCTGAAGAGTATACTCCTTTCGAGGAGGTGGAAGTACCACTTAAATTTCAAGAGCACCTGCTCTTATTTAATGGCGCCCTAAAACACAATAATCACATCACCAGGCTCGGTCCTTTAGGTAGACCAGGAGCAACGTGGCCGGTCCTAGCCGGATACACACCACATCCAGAGTTCGAAAGAATGCCTGCAGCAGATCTTTTAGTACAACTAAAACAATTAATAAAGATACATAGACAATTAGTCCAATATGTGATGCGGACTTCAACAATTCAGCCAGCAATTAAAATTCCACAGCTGACCCCTCACCAGGGGAACACAAATAAAATTACACCACAGAACATACAATCCTGCCTAGGTAAAGTACCAGCTAAACGGGAACAAATACCATTCTGGTTAGCACAAAAAATCACCCAAATAGAGGCTGTGTTTCCAGACACCACCCCGTTAGAAAAACACAGGATTCTGACTATCTGTCTTCCAATGGGAATCGCACCACACATTGAGGACTGTGACACTTGGGGTACAGTCTTTACTTCCATCTACACAAAAACGCACGGTGTTCCATCCATTTCGGTAATACCAGATGTGCTAAAACAAATTCAAGACGAATATGGTCCAGAACCCGCTTTAACTCTTGGTATGAAATTACTAAAAGACTTCAAGCAGGTCTCGGCTATATTATTAGCCAACATAAAGGGAGAAGCAGCAAACGTGGCGATCCGCCAGAGGTTAAAAGAGACAGATATAGCAGACCAACCAGCTGAAATTGCCAGAATCATAGAAAAATCCTATGAGGAACTAGGTAGAGATAGTTTAGGTGGAATACCAGTAAAACCACAACTGATTGAAAGTCCTGAAAAAATATTTTTTAATAATAACTCAACATCACAAAAAAAGAGCTGGGATGGAAACAAACAATCCAATCCTAAAGAAAAGAAATTCCAGTCCAGAGGAAGGTCTCCTAGGCGAAGAGAAAAATCTCCGAACCAAAGACACAGGTCACCCCAGAGTGACCCCTCTGGGAAAAGATATAACCTTAGAAATAGGGATAATATAAAGAAGCCTGATAGATATCAAGACATTGATACACGTCCCTCTCAATCTTTTCAGACTTCCTCGCAGAAATCGAAAAGAAGAGGACGATCAGAACAAAGAGAAGAGCACGCCAAGTCCAAAGACAAGGAACCTGCTCAGCTAAAAAAGAAATTACAATTTCCAAAAAAGAAGGTAGCCAGTATCAAGGTAGTTAACAATGCCGAGAATACTGAGGACACAACTGAAAAACGGAGAATGGGCTCAGACAATGCTAGACAGCGCAGCAGAAGTGAGCATAGCTCGCAAAGTCCTTATGAATCATCTGGAGACAGTGGACACGAATGAATATCTTCAAGTGGAAACTGCAGACACCAGAGTTAGCAAACCTCACAAAATATATGAAATAACTTTACGTATAGAGGGGGATAAGACTAGAAAAATAAGGGGACTATTTTGGGATAATCTCTCCAAGGGCTATGACTTCCTTCTAGCTGAAAAAGACTGGCCACCAGAGTTTGTCAGGGAGTGCCCTCATGGCGAAGAAATAATTATGCCTGCCTTCTCAAATCATATCCCAATTCATAAAAAATACACACTTGCCAGAAAGTGGGCAGTAGCTCAAGCTCCTGCTTTATATAAAAATCATGTAGGATGGGATGAGGACTCTCCTCCTCACAAAATCCAGTTAAAATCACAACCTACTGCACAAAGGCAGTACCCAATTAAGCAAGAAGCTAAAAAACAGGTAAAAGAAATCCTAGATCAGCTAGAATACCAGGGGGTGATTGAAACTTGCACCTCACAAATGAACAACCCTTTGTTTCCGGTCTCCAAACCAGACAATTCATATCGTCTAGTTTTGGATTACCGACATCTTAACTCATGTTGCAAAACTTTTGCAGTGCAAAACTCGCATAGTGCTGCACTAATGAATAACATAGTGCGCAAAAAATACAAAACAACATTAGACATCTCTAATGGATTCTTTTGTCAAAACATAGCACCAGAGAGCAGATATTTGTCTGCATTCTCAATAAATGGCACTCAAAAACAATTCTGTCGGTTAGCCCAGGGGTACAAGAACAGCCCGGGAGTATTCTCAGCGAGAGTAACAGAATTACTACAAACATATGATGACGAAGCATTATCTTATGTCGACGACATATACTTAACAAATGATGACTTGGATACTCACTTGAAGAGAGTGAACACCATGATACTTGGGTTCGCAGCAGAGGGTTACAAATTCAACTTTAAAAAATCCAGAATTGCCCATCTAACAGTCCTGTTCTTAGGATACGAATTATCAAGTGAAGGCAAAAGCCTGGCTGACAATTTCCTAGAGAAATGTGCCGTACTCCAAGCACCTAGAACACTAAAAAACCTACAGTCAATTCTAGGCTTCCTAAATTTCGGAAGAACATACATTGCAAATTACGCAGAAAGGGTCAAACCCCTTTATGATCTAATAAAACCAGATTTTAAAAGAACCAATTGGACTCAAATACACACAGAAATTTTGAGATCCTTACAAACAGACATGTTAATTAAAACAAAATTAGAAACACGTGATAACACACGCAATCTTGTGATTCGAGTCATCCCAGGAAGATGCGGATTCACATACCTGACCTCTAATGAGGGAGAAAAGGTACCAATTGCATTCAAATCACACTTGTACACAGAAGCTGAAAAGAAATTCAGCATTAAAGAAAACATTGTTCATGCAGTTCAAACCGCAATAGCTAGAGAAAAAGATCAAGCGGACGGTAGACACATCACAGTCAGAACGGCGGAATCAGCCTTTGAGGCATTAACAACACCGTGTAATTTACCAACAACAACATTGAATCCGGAATGGATACAATGGGTGAATTCAATTACAACGGACAAAGTATACTACTACTTTGATCCAGAACTAAAGGAATTGAAAAATCTAGAATATGAAAGAACATTCCCTCTGCCTGTCGACATTCTGCCCTTACGACAATACGCTTGTGTAATCTATACAGACGGACATGCTCAACCCTCCGTTTGGGGAGAACAAGCATACAACCCCACATGTGAGATTACAAAAGAAGTGTGGCGCGGAGGTAAACTAAGACCTCTATTAACAAAAACACACTCAGTAGAAACTAATTCAGAACAACAGACTGAAATAATAGCATTGAAAATGGTGCTAGATAATGCGGATCGCGAATTCCCGACACTTATAGTGTCCGATTCATATTACTGCGTCAAATCATATAACAACGATTTGCAGACATGGATTCAAAACGGTTACAAAGATGACACAGGTGCAACAATAAAGCAGAAACTGCTCTGGGAACAAATAGCTCTTTTACAAAAAGAACTACCAAAGACTCACGTGACACACTCACTGAGTCATCAGCGTGATGGCGTTCACGTTGCAGGGAATTCATTGGCTGAAACAGCCACAGCGGTAGCAACTAAATCGGCTTCCGTAGCTCGAAAAAAGCGTACAGTGAAGTATATTGACGGTGAAACAGTGCTGGCAGTGAAAACGTCATCAAGAGGCGACTCCTCATCGCTACCGATCAACTATCCACTCAATTATACATACATAATCGATGCAAACTCCGTCCCTTTTGCTCGAATCCCTGGAGTGGGGGATAGAGTGATTCCAAACATGGACAGGAGAAACTTGTTAATCGCAGACGCACATATGGGCGAGGGTCTCAGACCCCTCAAACTAAAAGATTCTCTGGAAGAATTACAATCAAGGTACTGGTGGCCAGGCATGAGCCTGCATCACACCATGTTTGTAAAAAAGTGCCCAAACTGCAACAGGAATCGCAGTGGTGAGAGAAACGGTGTAATACCGTGTCGTTTCACTCCAGAAAAAATCAACAGTAAAAAGCAAGGCTTGCGATTAACATATACAGGCTAGTTTCCACTTATAATGTAGATCACCAGCACTCGGCTGACGTCTGGACTGTTATACAAAGATTTGCGAGTCTAAATGGCATATACGCTAAGAGCATGCTACGTTTGACCATTGTTTTCACTCGAGCCCTCCAGCCTGAGGGGAAACATGGCCAAATGAGCATAGCACAGCGGGAATCTTCTCACTTCCTTCCTGAGGGATACGGGATGGTGTAAAGAAAAAACCAAGGCATAAAGCAATCTATAACGGAAAGGATATTAGGTTCGGGAGCTGGGTGGGTCAAACATCTAATAAGTGTCCAACGTAGTCTAAATAACCTGCCAAGAAATTCTCTGAAGGGATTCAGTCCGTACGAATTATTATTTGGAACTAGGATGTTAATCTCTGACCTTGACAGTCAGACTTCAGTGGTAAAGGAAAAAAGCTTTGATATCAAAGATCGTTTGGCTATTTTACAGGACTTAAATGAAACAAGAAAAGACCTGAGCAACATAAAGTTCAAACAGCAGCCAACAACCACTGAAGAACCACCACCTGTCCCAGCAAGACCTGTCTGGATTCCAAAAGTCGGGGATCTAGTCAGAGAAAAGATCGCGGTAAAGAAGGAATTTGGGCCTTCTTACAGAAAAGCAGTTCCTGTCTTGTCTGTCAACGGGACAAGATCAGTAGTACTACCGCCGCTTGCTGGTAAAAAGGAGAACCGAGTTGTATCCATCGACCTGGTAAAACCACAATCATGTGGCCGATAACAAATAGTAGGCCAAGTGGACTCCCCATAAGTAGCAGAACACCAAGGTTTGCTACCAGTACAGAGGTCCTAACAAAGAGGCTAATCACATTCGAAACTCCTACAGAAGAACAACAAGGACTATGCAAAAATGCAATGGAACTTAGACCTCTGAACACCCAAATAAAAACATTTAGCAGAGACACACCAACCTATAATGAAGTAACAAACGACTATGCAAGAAACAGTAATCCTGAAGCAATTGGAACAATTGACAGAACTGCATCCGGCTACTTCATAAACTTTGATGATTCCTCCGAAGGCTTCACTGAATCAAAAACACAGCCATCATCAAAAACCTTTAAAGATAAAGCTAAAGAACTTTTGAAACAACTGAAAGAAACATACCTGATTTCTCGATGGATTGAATTTTGGGTGGGTTTTGGTGCATTTATCCTCATACTTTGGCTCATCATGGTACTAACTTTGGGACGCTTCATTGAGGGAAAATATGCTAAAATGGACACAGCAAGTCAGAAAATCAACTTGATCCTCAAACCACACACATCTTCACACGTCGAGAAAAGAGAACTTTCTTCAGTCAACTTCACAGCCAATCCTATACCGGGTGGGGTAGCATGGGACAACACTGACTACGAAATCTATGGTCCGGTTGAAATCCTGAAATATCCACACCAAATTAAAATCTCATTGAGTGACTTCGTAAAACCAAGCACATTTGCTGATGATTGGGACTTTGAAAGTATAAACAATATGATGTCTGACTTAGTGATGTCTGCTAAATTTACCAAACATGATTATTTGCAGGGTTCTACAAATTATGATAGTATGTACTGTTATAACCACTATGGTAACCATTTTTTACATAGATCTGCACAACCTAGAAATGTTTTAAATTATAATCAATGGGAACATTGTGCAACCCCTCCAAAAGGAAGCTCAAGAACCGTTTACGACAAATATTCATACTTTTCAGGTTTTAACATAAGTAATGCTGAAACATTTTATTTCAAATTGTCAAATAAGACAGGGACAAAGACCATGATAACCAACACAAAATTGATATATTCAGACTCATTCTTTGAACAAATGAATACTTTTGGTTTTGATTATTGGGACAAAAATGTTGAATTGAAAAGTGTTTGGGGCACAAAAGAATGGCAAGTACAGGGTATAGAATCTTTGTTTAGAGCCTGTATGATCCCAGAACAAATTATATTTTTAAATGACACTGTTCAACAAACTACCTGTCTTGGCTTAGCAAAAATCAAAGACTTAAATAAACCGTCTATTCCAAGACCATCAATGAACAGCAATAGCTCTACAGATGAGGAGATAGACATAAACTATGTATTAAACCAAAACAGAACACATCCAGATTGGAAACAGTGGTTGATCTGGCCCACAGATACTAATTACTGTCAAGACAGATTCCTGAACAAAACACAGGGGTTCAAAATGACCAGGCCAGACCCTAGATATCCCCAAAGACATCACCCAGGGATAATAACCACCTACAGTGTGGGCAAATTATGCCTTCAATGGCTACAAACTTCCACACTGGCAGAAATTAAGCAACACCTAACTTTACTTACTGATGGTGCTGACTTGCGTGATTTCACTATGGGACCACGCAAACAGCGTCAAAAGCGTTTCATAGCAGCCTCTGTATATGCAGCATACAATGAGGCCTGGAAGGTTACTCAAATTGAGACAGCAGAAAGGATACGAGAAATTGACCGTATTAATTTGGAAAAATCACTTTCTGTAGTGGACAATGGGTTAATGACTCTGTCCTCCAGAATTTTTTCTCTGGACAGCATTGTGTCTTCAGCAATCGACATAATATCGCAAGACTTACTGTTGTTACAACACGGTCAGTCTCAATTGCGTTCTATTGTACAGCTTGGCTGGACGTTACAAAATCTGCGTTCAGGCTATGTGCCTTGGCGTTTAATCAACACAACGTCACTTTTCAATATCTTTAACCTTACTGATAAACAAATCAGTATGGCCCAGAAGGGTGCTGATTATACAATCCTGAGCATTGAGAAACTCGAAAGATTACCAGTGACAATGTCAGAACGACCTGTCAGTGAATGGATAATACATGGGATAATTAATATTCCAATCTCAACCTTCAGGTTTCAATACTGCCAAAAATATATACAGGCTGGCATGTACGAAAAATTGGGAAAAGGGTACATTAAAACATCATGGGACTTGCCCTATTCACATGCATGTGTCAGTAATAAAGGACAGAAAGTGTTTCTTAGTGGCAATAATTGTGCAATGTCACTAAGCGGTACACTTCTGTGTAACGGAATTAGTGTGCATGGAGCCTGTGAAGGGAACTCAAATAACCTTTCATGTCACCAGCTAGGCACACCTGCTACAGAGATAGAACCATTCTTTCAAAGACTCTATAATGGGAGTTACATTCTAATTGTGGACCGCAGATGCTGTAGTCTTATGCCCGGGACTCCTTATCTCGTAACTACGACTGCGAAGGTCAAGTGCTGTGGACGCTTATTGTTCCCCAGCTCCCTTCCAGACAGGGAGGCAAGGGCATGGCCCAACTTGAAAATTACTTCTATTCGAATAGATACTTTAAGCAGAATGAAAACAGTGCTTCTTCAGACGCCGACAAGGCTCACGTCATCAAAAGAAACGTATGATCTCCTAGTCGCAAGGACGACTGCAGAGATACATTCATTGTTATCGACTAATTCCCCCATACATTTCGCAGAAATCCTGAATGAAATCTTAAATATTTCTGATACCAGTGGAGTCTCAAAAGTATTTAAGACGGTATTTTCGATGGCATTAACACCATTCAAAGCCATACTGGGTATTTTTCCAGATTTCGTCCATTCGATTTTTGGCGGACTTCCCCTCATTTTAGGACTAATTGCAGGAATCCTATTCTTAGTCCTTATATTTCGTTATGGCAAACCATGTCACAGACAAAACACCTGCGACAAGGGAAGAAACAATCCTAGCCATTGGATACCGGGACCGGATATCAAAAATCCTGGGACTATCCCGGCTTAGAGACCTGAACATGACTTGGTTTCTATCATTTCGACCCATGTGGCATCGATGTGTTTTACCTGTATTAAGGTGCATGCTATGCGGAGAAGAATGCGTGTTAGACACCTGTCTGACGCTACAATCGGATGCGCCAATGGATGCAGAAACATTGTTGAGTCCGATAAAGGCTCATGCTTTGTGCTGCCCTCAAAGGCTACCAATCCTGATGACGGCATTCGTGGAAGCTTCACCACTACGATTAAGGGGTAGTGAAGTTCAAGATGAAAGCAGCATCGATCAGGTACGACCTTCTGTCAGCGACATTAATCAGAATGTCAATGGAGACAATCATGCGCACGATTGCATGGTTACACCTATTTCCGAGTTAGTGGAACTCTCCCAGGAAGCTGTTGACAACTTTTTCGAGAGTCTAAATGATATGATGTTCTCTCCAGAGCAGAAATAGAGACTTTTGAGCAAGCTCGTACACGGCGTTCCCTGATTTTGGCCTTCAACTTGAAAAACAAAATACCATGAACAATTTTCCCTCCAGTTCACGGACAGCAACTTTTTTCAGCAGCCCCAAAATATTTTTGCATATTTTTCGGGACACTATCTTCCGCTTAAAGTAAGAACTATTCTTAGAGAACTAAAATTTCTAATTTTAGATAGCTTATAGACATTAGCTGCCCACTGGTATGTTCATAATTATTTTTATTCTGTGATGAAATGGTCTCGAACCTTTTTTCTGTATTAAGAGCCATTTCATGTGTAAATTCTCATATACATGTTAGTTATATTGTATAGATATGTGTGATTACTTTAGCATTATTCTACAGCTTGAGTGCATACATTACATGTGACTGTTTTCCGTATATTTGATATTTTCAAAATGCATTTATGTATTTTGGGGTGGTAAGGTATACAGGATACTCTACAGTATGTTTTACTATGCATAGATTCTTAAATATGTCCATAGTTAGCGTGGAGTGGGTGTGATGTATTCCTATAGGTTCTGTATCGATCCCCCTATTCCTGACCCTATTCTGGTTAACAAGTTAACTAGCAGCCATCCCATGAGGCAGAAAACCCCCATGATGCAGGAACCGTTATCTGATAAAGCCACACTACGGCACAGGAACGTGTTATCTGATTAGGTCATAACGCTTGCCATCTAATTAGACAAGCGATATTCCTCCAGCCCCTGATAAGGCATACGGAGTTCTCAAAACAAATCAAACCTATGACAACCTGGGAAAAACCCTGCGGCCATTGTTTTGATTTCACCGAGAACTTCAGCAAAAGAATGTGCTAACGACCTGGTCGTATGACATCCTTATTGACGTATCTATGTCCATCCTTACGTCAATCTCGGCACCTTAAAGGTATAAATATTACCGATATTGCCCTATGCAAACACACGCGGTGGTGACGAGATCGGAGCAGCCAGACTTGCCGAAGCCCAGAGCAGAGCAGACCCCGCTGGCGCAGCCCCGCCTTCCTGACGCGCTGAGAACGAGACGCTGCCTTTCTCCTGCCGAGAAATCCAGCTCCGGCGCTTCCGGGTAGCCCTCGCAGGCAGCCTGGGATATCGAGACCAGAGACGAGAGATACCATCCCTCATCCATCCTAGATTCCAGGTACAGAACTGAATAACCCCTCACAGAGAATTCTTTAGTCAGTCACTTGGCAAAACAAACTTAACTTAAACTGTAACTTTCTATTCCCGCCCACGCATTAGTCTTAGGTCAGGTACACGGGGTAGGCGTAGTTAGAAACACCAGTTGAGTACGATTAGTCAAATGTATATGTGTATGTAATATATCTTATTCATTTTAAACCTTCATATGGCTTAGAAACCATATCAATGTTTTTACAGTATTATTTTATACTTCTGCTTTTAATGTATGCACTTTACTTAACCATAAGTATTGCAATAATATCGATCCATTTCTCTTGTATGAGAAAAGAGACTGATCAATAAATAACATCTTTTATTGAACACGCCCGTCTCTTCCTTTTCTCTACAATCTGATGAGACTAAGAATGCACGTACTGACTGAGTAAAATAAATTGCCTTTTGTTCACACGACTCTCGAGATACACTCTTGATTAGGGGAGAGCAAAGTTGTCATGTTCTATGGTTGTCAGAAACCAAATCCCTTCTTGTCTATCCAGGGAGGTTCAACTCCTCCTTGCCTATTCGAGAAAGTTTCTAGTGAACTCTGAGCTAGCTGGCAAACCCAAAACTTTAAGTCTAATATCGACAGTAGTAGACCTAGTTAACGTCTGGTCTAGGCCTATACTATTGAAGGTATTATTCCAATGCGCAGAGCCTATTGGGATAATAGGAACTACACTACAGTTCCATTATAATATCATTTGCCAGATCAGTTGGCCAGTTTGAGTACTTCTTGCACCAGTGGACTGCCTTGAACTTAAAGTCCTCCGAGATCCCTGAATCCCCTGGGAGCTTCCATTTCCCTATGGGGCCACTCCAGTAGATAAACAGTAAGAATAGAAAATGCGGAGATTTCAATACCTTGTCTTGTGCTAGATGATGGGACGTGGCCCAGTCCAGCCTCTTCCGGGCTCTGATGGGTGCAGCAGGATCCACCCTTAGCCCAGGCTTTGCCTGGGCACAGACCGCACACATCCCGCGCATGTCGGGCAATGCTGGACCCCCAAACGCATTCTGTAGCACTGCTGTAACCGTGGCAGGTGCAGACAGTTGCTGGCCCTGTCTTCAAAGTACTTGGGCAGTTGGAACACAAACAGCCTGATTCATCATTCTCCCGTTTTGCGAGCCCCTAATAGCGATTCATAAGGAATCGCTATTGAGGACTTGCAAAACGGGATTCATGTAGGAATTGCTAAATAAATAGCGATTCCTACACATTCCTTATTTGCGAGTAGCAAATTGCTAATCGCAAATAAGGAATAACTCCCCATTCATTCCTATGGGCCAAAAGGCCCATAGGAATGAATGGGGAGTATTCCTTATTTGCGATTAGCAATTAGCTATTCGCAAATAAGATAGCGATTTAAAGGGTGCCAGGGGTGTCCAAAGGACACCCTGTAGCACCCCTTAAATGCAAATTGAAACAGGTGTTGCGCACACACATGTCCAAAGGACATGTGTGTGTGCAACATGCAACTTAGAAAAATGCTTTTAAAAGCATTTTTCTAACTTTTCGCTATTTACCACGAGGTTTGACCTCGCGGTAAATAGCGGGCCGAAATTGCGAATTCGCAATTTTTAAATGGATGATGAATTGCATTTAAGGAATCTCAAATAGAGATTCCTTAAATGTAATTCCTCGCAAAATAGCGAAATCGCTATTACCGATTTTTGCATTTGGGATGATGAATCCCAAATGCAAAAATAGCGCTCGCAAAGGGCCAGATTCTCAGAATCTGGCCCTTTGCGAGCCGATTTCGGCTTGATGAATCAGGCTGATAGTCCCCTGTACAGAATGCTTCCCATACTCGGGGACCTCCAAGCGTGCTTTGTAGCACAGCAGGCACAGCCAGCAGGTGTGGCAGGTGCTAGCCATGTAGAACCCAACAGAGAATGCCTCCCCAAACGTCTCATATTAGTTCTTCACAAATTATGTACCTGTATTAAATCCTTTACTAAATCTTCCGACTCATCTAGTTTCTTTCTAGATGCACTCAGTTGTCTTATCCCAAAGGAGGGGAAAGACACACACTATTAGATGAATTGTAGACCTATTTCTCTTTTAAACTTAGATTTATACATTTTTCCTCTAAAGCATAAGCCTCTAGGTCAGAACCTTTTCTCCCTAACCCTTTGGCAAAGAAGCAATCGGGTTTTGTCAAAGTCAGACACATTTTGGACAATACATGCCTGTTCTTTGATA
This sequence comes from Lissotriton helveticus, assembly GCF_964261635.1. Lineage (NCBI taxonomy): Eukaryota > Metazoa > Chordata > Amphibia > Caudata > Salamandridae > Lissotriton > Lissotriton helveticus. The sequence goes on from NC_136068.1 coordinate 770,717,655, forward strand.
TTTTCTCCAAATCAATTGGTATGTCTGAGTCTTAGGCGGCCAGTGTCTTAGATTTCAAGAAGGCTTTTGATTGTGTAAATTAGACATTCCTATTCCACACCCTCTCTTGGTTTAGCTTTGGCCCTAAAATTACTACTTTAATTTCTCTTCTATATACTTCTCCTCCAGCTTCCTCTTGTGCCACTGTGTTGACCTCATCTTATTTCAGCCTTGGTAAAGAAGTGCATCAAGGTTATCCCCCCTCGGTTTCTTTTTAACTTAGTCCTAGAGCCATTATTGTCTAGGATTAGGTAAAAAACCGACATACATGGATTCACTCACAACACCCAAGACGGTAAATTAGCTGCAAATGCTGATGATATTTTGTTATTTATATCAAAGCCTTACTCTTCACTCTCAGCTTCTTCATCAGATGCTATCTCTTATGCCTTAGTATCAGGCTATATATTGAACCATGACAAAAGGAACATTTTACCCCTAAATAAATTCACTTTTAAGCATGATTTATCTTCCTTTAAGTTTAATTGGCCTTCAGCTCACCCAGTCCTTGTCACTTCCATCTCTAACAATATATCTTTTTTTCTTTATAATAATAACAAGTCTTGACTGTCTTTACTCAAACTAAAATGTCCCAAGTTTGAAGGTGGAGTGAATTTTCCTAATTTCTCCAAACAGTTGAGGCTGTTCCCTTTTAAAAGTAGTGGCATGATCAGGCAGGCACTCCAGACTGGCCTTATGGGCAACCCCAAAGCACTCAATCATGGTCCACTGGAAACAGTCTTTATAATGGGCCCCGATTAAGCTCTGGAGTTGAGGCTGAAGGCAGTGCAAGTTTTTAACACTGCTTGGCAGTGTGTGAAAATAAATTAAACATTACTATGATTTAAAAGGAAAAAAAATTACTTACAGAATTGATTCCTCTCCTATCCTGCAGTTCAGCCGCAAGCAGTCTCTGAGCAAACTCCTCTAACTAATCCAGATGCTGCTCTAATATATATTTTTTTTAATATATTTATTGCATTTTTAAATTTTTCAACATATTTGAAGAGTTTTATATAGCACCGGCTAGACCCAGAGGTATCAGAGCGCTTTACATGAGGAACAGATTTCTATTTATACATATATAGACATACATTGCGCAAAAGTACATGCAGCTGGGGTTCATGATACAATTACATCTGTGGGACATGTAAATATATGTTTCTGTGTTCGTGATATTCAAATGAACAATTGTACACCATGTTTTCTTGTTCTATGTCACTTCTGTCCTTTTTTAACAGATAATAATGTGAGGCACACAATCGCACCAAGCACGGCGGCTTTCAATTGTCACATGTAATGCACAGTTGTATGTCACATGGGAGCTATGCATATATGGTCACCTCTGTATATAACCAGGAAGGCTGCGGGCTATGCTAATAGGATATATATATTTTTAATCCACTAAACTAATAACTTTCTAAAACTGCCATCATGACCAGATGCTGCTCTTGTGCTGTTGATCAGCACCAGGATTGGCTGGAGCAAGCTGGCTCAGCATTCTTACAGGCACTGGAGGCCTGTGCCTGCTCTCCACCCAGCTATCTAATACAGCTCAAATCGAGAGGTTTAAAGCATGCATGTCAGGCTGGCCCCAGCAAGACAGTCGGCCAAAGTGACATGAACACTTTAAACTTTAGGTGTGCACCTTTCCTCTTCCCCTGCTGCTAGTCAGCAGTGATGGCCCTGCCCCAACACTTAGTTCAGGCTGACTGGCTGCATTAAAAAATAAAATGGTAATAAAACCATTTTATTACCGTTTTATTTTTCTTGTTTGCTGCGCTGACAGGAGGGAGGGTGATGCTCCTGTGCCCTAGTGGACGCACCGCCGCTGTCTCCAAATATCATAAATCATTCTTATTAAAGCAATCTGCGCATTGGATTACGCCTTCTTTACCATATTCTCCATTATGGGTGGATCGGGAATGTGTGTTTCTCTTGCCTTTTTCATTTCACGAATGTTTAACACTCATGCGAAAGCCTCAAAGATTGTCCAATCCAATCTTCAAGTGCACCAGTAAATTATTAGCTTCAGTCAGTTCATTCTCTCCCACTGACTTGCGTTCCTTTCTGGGTTCTACCAGTTGGCATAACCATTATATACAAATGAAAAACAGGCCTATTTATTGGCAAACTTGATGGATCAGAGGGCTATCTCTTTCACACAAGCTCAGACCCTCTTTTTCCTGCCATCCACTTTTGGAAACAGATGAATACCTTTACAGAGCATCTTTTTTTAAGCATATACTATCTATTCACACTTACAATGTATATCTATGAATAGACCTAAATCCAGTACTGATCTTTATGGTAAAGGGATCTCTCCATCACTACACCCATATCAACTTGGAAACAGAATTAGGTCAAAATTAGGAACCCCCCCCCAAGCAGCTAACACAACGCAAACACTTTTTTTTCATATACAATAGGCTTGTTGGAATTGTTCAACACAGCCAACTGATTTGAAACAATTACTATTGATATTTTCCTCAGTTTCTACTTTTTGGACATATATTTGAGGCCAGATTATTGCTATATTTCTCTCCAATATACCTTACTCTATTTCTAATGTATTTTTTAGCAAGTGTATCTGATTCATGGGTAAATGTTTTATTGAATGTAAAAATACTGAACTTAATATTAGAAATTGCCTTTCAGCAAATACCTCGATATTTCAAAGACTCCACGCAACTATCATCTAATGCATGGTGGTACATAGTCTATCACAATCTATCACTTGTTTTAAAGTGAAAAGACCTTTGGGCACCAGTTACACAGTGCCAAGATAACTCTGCAGACTCAACATTGCCCTCCCACCCAGTGCTCAAGAAGTTCTTCAACCTCCCTGACTTCCCACTCCTGACCATAATATTTTTCGATTGTGTACCTTCTGTTATATATTTCATTCCTTAGCAGACTGTAGTTCATTTGAATCTTGTACATACTTCCCCCTTTTCCTCCTTCCCTCCTCCCCATTACTCAATTGCTTTTTGTTATTCTATTGAATTATCTATTAAGTATTTTTTGGTTGTATCACATTTCTCACTTAAAACTTAAAACAAGCAGTTCTGATCATCAATGTGAAGGCTGCGTTCTGTATTGCATATCATAAGAATAGTCTGCTTTCAATATCAGACCGGAGACTGGACAACAAAGCATGCCACTTTGTGGGCAGATTGTAAAACATAATTTTAAAGACTCTAATCTTCTGCCCTTTGGAAAAAATAGCTGAAATCGCCCTTTAAAAAATCCGGGGTAAATTAGTCATTTGAAACAAATGTGAAATGTATTATTTTTTAAGCATGTACAACTTGCATTCTGCTTCCCAATTTATGTTATTTAAATCATATTTTACAATTACAAATAAAGGTCCACTGAATATCCTGCACCACCGCACAAACCTGTATAATAATCAATGTTTAGACACTCTGGGTATCCTAAAAATTGAGTTCTGTCATTTTTATCCGTTTTGTATTAACTGTTCAATTGATTTATCTTATTTCATTTGCATAAAAAGTGGAATAACCAAAGTTCACTGTGCTAAAGCATGATAGCATGATTTAACATTGTGCATGCGGGCTCATGAATTTACACACGTTTCTCAATAGAGCGATGATTGATCCCGTCAGTATACTTCCTTGCTAAGTATTTACACTTTCTGTTATTGATTTTGGCAAGTAAAATATTTTATGGAGCGCATAAATTAGACCTACTCAATCCATAACGTCTGTTCTGAACCTTTTCTTCTAGTTTATAAAATATTTTTGTCAGCCTCTTTTTCTATCAAAGGTTAACACTATTTTATCGATTTGTTGTGGATCTCTATTTGGAGATGCCATCAGGTTAAGCTGCCTTGCTGCAAAACAGCATTTGGCTCCTCAGAATAATACTTGTTTGGTTTATGAGTACAGCTAAAACATTCTTAGGAATACACAACTCGTGGGCTCCTAAGGGTGTGAAAACTTTTTTCCCCAACATTATCAAATTTCTATCGAAAACTTTGAGAAAGGCTTTTGCTTGGACACTTTGTCCCAGAATTACTAAGGTTATGCATCGCTGTTCCATCATGCAAGGCAATGCAAGGTGACACAAGCCCTTCTGCCAGATTTACTATGTCAAGGAGGGCCTTGTGTTGTCCTCTTTCTATGTGTGCTGCAGAATGCAGCACACATAGATAGAGGAAATTGTGTCAGAGGTTTTTGATTGTGCAGGAAGGTGCCCCTTGCTGCTCAAAACAAGCCTGACTGTACCACAGGCACCCGTGCCTCATTGTTCAAGGGTGCCTGCATTGGCACTTCGCAGACGCATGTGTGCCAGCACAGCCAGAGAGCTGGAATGCGCCATATGTAAGTAAATGCAAATTCCTACCCTCTCCATTTGGTGCAGTGCAGCAGTGCCAAATGCCAGTAAATCTGCCCTTTTGTGTGTTGAAAAACTCAGGAAGGCATAAACATGCAGAGTGAACTTCATGTTCTGTAGATACTTCTCAACTAAGCCAGGTTCAATTATAGTTAGATTTAGCTCTCAATGTGGGGAAAAAAACAATGCTTGGCAGAAGGTAAAGTGGCAGAAACAAAAGAAATTTTGCAAAGCCCTACTTCCAATATCGTTTGTGGTCTTGGGTTTCTAGTTGTATGAAAGGTTTGCCAAAAGTTCAAGATCCCTACTTTATTTTCATGAAGGTTACTACATCCTGAAATTCTTATCAGATGGTCTGACCTTCCTTTGTATAAGCAAGCAAAACAGTTACAAGCATTGACAAAGTCAGAAGGACTAGCTTTGGCTGCCTGCCTTTTGAATTTGTCAAAGTTTGTTGTACTTTGTCATTACTTTCGTAAATCTTTATTGTTGGGGAAGCTATTGTGCCCGCGGCCAACATATTTAAAAAGTTGGCTTAACGAAAAAATGGTTCTGGTCACAAAAATCATGCATAGTAGCCCCTGATACCTAGGGATCTATTTTGAGTGGATGTGCTCTTTGCAGAAAAGCAGAATGCTGGCACTTTCAATTAGGTTAGCCATTAGCTGAAGCGGGATGGCCCACTGCACTTTGTAGTATGCTCTATTCGGCAGAAGAAAAAGTGCCAATGACAGAACAATGATTGAAAAGGGCAGTCTGAAAGCACTTATAACTATATAACATGTTAACATTTTTGTAATATTAAATGGTCTTGGCTATAATGCCAGATCTAAAAGCCCCTCAAGAATAAGATAAACGCACTTGAAGAGCGAGATTGATGGTAGAGGTTTGTAGAAAACAACTTTTCAAAGCTATGAAGGATCCCAAAAAGAGGGGTAGAAATGTGGGTCAAAAAAGAGTGAAGGGATTTGGCTGCGAGGCTGCTGTTAATTAGGCCTGTAAAAGGTATTCAGGCCACTGTTGAGATTGATGTTTAACCTGCAGGTTAACTAGCTACCTGATCCAATAACAAATGGATTGCTGTGCACTGACTGAAATATTCCATATAAATAGTTTCAGACAATCTCTTTATTCTTTTAGTATGCAATGCTTATGAACTAAACCAAATATTGCTTTATCTCAATCCATGTATATATTGCATTATCATACTTCCAACTTTTTTTAATGTGGTTTACTATGGTTTTCAGCTGATGTGTATCATCAAGATGTTTACGCAATGTAGTTCAAGTCAATTTGAGTCATTTTAATGAGTGATGTCATTAAGTCAAAGCAATCTCTATACATTGAAGAAACACTGTGATAATTGAATACTATTGGCCTGATTTAGAGTTTGATGAATGGCTTACTCCATCACAAACATGACGGATATCCTATCCACATTATTTCAATTGCTATAGGATATAATACACTTGTAATAAGGCAGTGGGATATGTGTCCTATTGGTGACATCTTAACCTGTCCACAAAACTCTAAATCAGGCCATAGATTACTGCACCAGACTTCTTTGTCTACCAATGAAACCTGTAGTGTACACAGAATGTATCAAACTCACCAGCCCCAGTGCCTACATGTATACATATCAGCATTACCACCATTACCAGTATTATTCTTCACATCAATCTAGACTAGAATTCCAATCATGTCTTCTCATTAGTTCATATAACCTGGTTTTTGGTACTTTCTCTCCTATCATTGTGGTCCCTATTGCATCTCACCATGATTAATGGAAAACATGAATAATCTTGATGATTGTAAATACCCTGTAATAAACAGAAGTTCTGTCTCAATGCAACATAAAGAGAGTCTGCAAGTGTTTGAGTGACATAGAGAAAGAGGATATTTCAGGATTTTGAAAACAAAGCATGTTTGCAAGAAGTGAACCAGTGCACTACATAGAAGAGGCTAAAAGTGACCTCAGGGAATATTTTTTAATTAAGGTTGTGTAAGAATTACTCAACACTACTGGAGTAAAAGAAGAATGCTAAGCCCTCACCTTCTCATGGTGGCATTGTTAATCATTGAGCCAAAGCCTCGCTCTAATTGATGGAGTTTGCTTGGGGTGGCCTCCATTGACCTTTAGAGATCTTTGTACAAGGAGCAATTGTTCAGATCTCCACTTCAGTCTTAATTATTTGGTTAGCTGGCAGGTATCGTTATGGAACTTGCAATCTGCTAGGTATTGAAGCTGTTAGATATATTATGTAAAAAAATGCCTAAGGTAGAATGTATCGTTGTTTTATTTGTGTCTCCAGGTAGAAACCTTAAATTCAAGAGGGCAGGTTATGATACATCATGCCCTGCTGTTGACATGTTTCATGCCTAGAATAGCCTTAAATCTATCACCCTGCTCTTGCTGTAACTACAAAGATTAATGGGTGGCGAGGTATGTGTAGATGGTGAACAGATTGTAGCTTTATTTGAACGCTAGCGTACTATGTTTTTCAAAAGAACACCAAGTGGGAAAAAAGCTTGATTTCTCACAATCTAAGAGGCAAATTCATTCATTACTCTCAGCCACATTTATCTTAATTACAAGTAGCGATTACCTAATTGCGATTTTCTCCAAATCGCAATTAGGTAATCGTAATCCTAATGTATGAAAGTGTTTTCAGTTTTTTAATGGGTCATGCATATTAATGAGGTAGGTCACAATTTGCGAGCCATTAGGAATCTATGTCATCACCGGGTTGATGGCCTGCTGAGGTCAGCAGACCACCATGTCTGTGATTGCCTTTAAATAAAGCAGTCTTTCTTGTTTTTAAATGTAGCCCATTTTCCTTAAAGGAAAACAGAATGCATTTAAACGAAAAAATGAAACTTTGCAGTTTAATTTTTAGGTTGAGCATTCGGGACCTCTTGTATTTACTTTAGTATATATTTATTATATGTGTATGTACTTTGTTGGCTCTGCAGATCAGCCCTAGGACGTGTCTCCTGCTTAGGGACTTTTTTTCTGTCTCTATTTAACTGTCTTGATAGAAAACGACCAGTAGAGGTCAGTAAAATACCAGAATTGCTTTCTGTTTGTTCAACTTCCTCTATTTAACTGTCTTGATAGAAAATGACCAGTAGAGGGCAAGAAAAAGTACCAGAGTTGCTTTCTGCTGAGGGATTTTATTTTTTTATTTTTCTGGCAACTTTCTCTATTTAACGTTCTTGATAGAAAACGACCAGGAGAGGTCAGTAAAATACCAGAGTCACTTTACCATTCTCTAGATTCCAGTCCATAGAAATTGTTTTCCACGAGCACCCATAGACAATAATATTTTTTTCAAATCTTGTATTTTCAGTGATATCACCACCGAGGGCCCTAATTTTATCTTAAAAACAGAGCTTTGGACTCTACCATTTCCCGCTGAAAGACAATATTTCTCTCAATGTGATCCAATATCTGGCGTGTCACGCAGTTTGGTGCTTACTTTCCCTCCATGTTAAATAACAGTAGTTGTTTCAGCACCCAGGCTAATGCGCTGCATAGCTAAAGACATATAAGGTCCCAAAGGCGAGACCGATTGCATTGCAAATGCTTGTTTAAGAGTAGGCAGTGGTCTGTGGAACCACTGCCTGCTCTTAAAAATGCTTTTACAATCATCCACAAAGGGGAAGGGGTCCCTTGGGGACCCCTTCCCTTTTGCGAATGGGTTACGACCTACTTGAAGTAATATGCAAATGTTTTGCCACTGCATTCACGGTCACAACACATTCATGCATACTGTTAGAATTTGGTATTTGGAAGGAACGCCCTAAACACCCCTCTTCCAAATACCGAATCGCAGACCCATTTTGCAATTAGATAACAGGTCATCGTATCGCTAATGAGGGTTTGGTGCATCTAAAAAGCATTTTTTTGCGTTCACAAACAGGCCGAATTCTGCAAATTGGCGCATTTGAGAAGGCAATAATGCTTGGTGCATGTGCCCCTAAATTCCTAGGTTAATTCTACATTGACAGAATTCCAATTTAGACAGAAGTGGAAAGCTATTAGATCATTTGCATTCCCTTTCCAAATAATAAACATGTCATCTATAAATCGTAGCCATAACAAGATGTTTTTCTCAAAAGGCTGTAAATTAATGTTTGTTTCAAAATGTCTCATACATAATTAGGCAAACAGTGGCACAAAAAATGAACCCATTTCAGTTGCCGGAGCTTTGGTGATATAAATCATGTTCATAGAAAAAGCTATTTTTATTCAAAACCAAGCCATTTCTAGTAAAATCTTATTTGCAAAAACAGATTGGCTGACCTGCTATTCAAAAAATGTTTCATACTTAATAGTCCATCTTTATGTCTGATACATAATTAAAGGAATTAACATCCATGGTTACTAGGATTAAGTCCTCTTCCCAGGGTATACAATATACAGCTTTTAAAAAGTCAGTACCAGTCATTTATATATGAGGGTACATTTTCCCTCGTATATAAAGGACAGTTCTGACTTTATAATAGCGGTAGATGGTCATAATGATTGAACTATCTGAGTTGGAATTTTGTAATTGTAGTATAAACTTGGAATTTGGGGGCATAATAACAAGCAGCAGCAAAAATTATCGCTGACCGCTGTTAGCATTAAAAAATATATCGCCGGCAATCCCTGGCGATAATCGCCATGGTAGCGCAGTATTATCTACACTGGGCGCCTTGGCAATATAAAAAACCAGGGATAGCAGGAATATCGCCGTTTTACTTTGAATAATGCTGGATCTCCAGCGATATTCAATGAAAAACTGTGATAACCTTGGTGATAGTGACTGTGGTTGCAGTCACATAATCCACCTCCCATTACAGGTATGCCTAAATCTGAAAATTAGCATACTTTAAAAGCAGCGTTAACCGTGGTTAGCGCTGCTTTTTTATCTCTAAGAGGGTTAGCGTGAAGCTTGATAATTGGAGAAATGTCGCTTAGCGACATTTCTCCCATTATTTTGCTCTAGACCGCCCCCTTTGCATCTCATTAGAGATGCAAAGGGAAGCGTAGAGAAAAAGGGTGCTAACGTGATTTTGCATGTTAGCACCCTGTTGTTGATAAGGAGATCATTTTATCTCCGCTTTTTGGGCTTTTAAAGCCAACAAAGTGGAGATAAATCCCTTGTTAATATGCCCCTTGGTGAAGAATTTAACTTGCTTCTTGTGTTGTGATATTTATGGAGAAGATAGGAGGGTTATGAGTAGAATCCACAGGTAATATTCATCTTCAAAAAGAGAAAGTATCCTATTACAGAATTTTTGAATTGTAACACCGACGTCTGTGTATACCATATTATGTGTGCACGTCTTAAAATATATGTCTGTCAGACACTGTCAGAAATCAGACCAAACAACCACTATCAAGACCCTTTACCTGCAAAATGTGTAAGAGAAATCAGCCACATTGTGGTTCCAATATGGACCGAAATCATAAACGCTTCACTTACTCAAGGGATCCTCCCCGACTGCCTAAAAACAGGACAAGTAGTGCCAATAATCAAAAAACCGACAGCGGACGCATCAGATCCGAATAACTATCGACCAGTAACCAACATCCCTTTACTGGCCAAACTAATTGAGAAATGCGTGCAGAGCCAATTGAAGCAACACATCACCAAGTTCTCCCTACTAGACGAATGCCAATCAGGGTTCAGAGCAGGGCACAGCACAGAAACAGCGATCCTGCATATCGTTGATGACGCGCTTCAAGCACTAGACCAAAATCAAGCATGCCTATTGATTCTCCTAGACCTGTCATCTGCTTTTGACACGGTAAACCACGAAACACTACTCTCCAGGCTACAGGACAGGATGGGATTGGCCGGCAATGTACTGAGATGGTTCAAATCGTTCTTAAGCAACAGAACCCAACGATTCCGGGTTAACCAAGCAATTTCAACCCCGTGTCCTAATGCAATTGGGGTCCCGCAAGGCTCAACTCTATCCCCAGATCTATTCAACTTGTATGTCGAACCTCTTACAGACATTCTTCGGAAATCAACGATATCCTACCACATGTATGCTGACGACACGCAAATATACTTAAAGATCGCCTCCCTTGATGACATAGATCTAATGAATAAGACACTAAAGATGGCTATGCAATGGTTAACGACGAACCATCTGAAATTAAATGCCCAGAAAACAGAATTCATGCTAATTGCACCTCCAAGGAGCCACCCAGAAGTAAAGGAATGGACCAAATTGGTGACTGCGCTTAACTGCACACCAACCCTCGTCAACTCAGCTAAATCATTGGGAATCATATTAGATGAGAACCTCGACATGAAAGCCCACATCAATTCAATGGCCAAAAGTGCCCGCTTCCATCTGAGCTACCTAAGAAAATTAAAACCATTCATCTCAAAAGCAGACTTAAAATTGGCTATACTGTCCCTAGTCATATCCAGGATCGAATATGGTTGCTCTACTTTAACTGGTCTACCTAAAACATCTACAGCACCGCTAAAAGCCTGTCTCAATGCTGCGGCAAGACTTATCACTGGATCGAGGAAATTTGATCATATATCTCCTCACCTGAAAGCACTAAACTGGCTACCTTATGAGGCCAGAATTCAAATGAAGACAGCATGTATCACTCACAAAGCGGTGCACTATAACACGCCAGGATACCTAAGCAAGAAAATAAAGCTATCGGGAGGAAACAGACCAACGAGAAGCGCCAAGGAGCTGCTGTTGAGGCCGGCCTTTTTCCGAAAGAAAAAGACATATGATCGAGCATTCACTGGAGCTGCCCCCAGAGTTTGGAACTCACTCCCTCCTAGCATTAGGAAGATCCAAAATATCGCAACATTCAAACGGGAATTGAAAAGCCATATGATGAGTAAATACTTGGCATAGGGAAGCCGACGGATCGCCAGTATGAACTACTACATCAGCTGAAGAGTGATCCCTCTTCATGATTACTATCTTTATCAAGAAACTGACTCCACTCACTAGCCTCGGCTGTACCCTTATCAATACCACAGTCCTGTGTGAACCAATTGCTGGTCTCTGAGCCAAACTATATAACCTCTACCTCACCTTAGCTACTGATATGGACGGTGCTATAAGCTAAGCCTCTCTCACCTTTATTACTAATTGCACATGTATTTGATATATACTTATTTATTTAGGCATCCGTTATAGCCACAACCTCTTCTACCTTATATCTGTTGGTTGTTAGAATGGATATATGACTGTCAATGCGTAACCTACCTCGATGTAATGTGATGTAATGTGCGGAGATGGTTTAAGCCATTCCTATGCAATAGAACTCAATGAGTCCAAGTTACTAAGCAATCTCAACCCCTTGTCCTCATGCAATCGGGGTCTCGCAAGGCTCACCTTATCTACTGATATGGACCATGTTATGAAAGAGGCCTCTCTCACCTTTTATTACTAATTGCACATAGGTTTGTAAAAGGTTTATTTAGGCACCCCTTATAGCCACTGCGCCTTTTACCTTATATCTGTTTGTTTTTAGAATCTGATATTGGACTGTTAATGTGTAACCTACCTCGATGTTAAGCGCTCTGATACCCACGGGTCTTGTTCGCGCTATACAAAACTCTATAATAAAATAAATAAAATAAATATGTAAGGGCACAATTAACCCAGTAAAAGAACAATGGAAAAAGTATTTGAGAGCACAGCAGTGAAATATCCCATACTGTTACACCTCAGGAATTCAGAGTGTAAATTTGAAATGAATGAAATTCTGTTTGTAGCAATGAAAGGACATAGGAGAGGTGTTAATCGGTAACAAAGACTACGAGAAAGAAAGAGTTTTTGGATGTTCAAATTAGGGCCATGTAAATATGGTTGTATTAAAGACGAGGAGGATATTGTTACCATGGGTTAGATTCTTTAAGATTTAAATTTAATTTGTGTAATTAAATGAGTGACAGTACAGAGTGAAACATTTACATTTCATGGATTAAATGAAAGAATAATTTTGGTAGAACTGAGTGGACAATAATCTAGTTATTTTTCCCATGCTAGATTCAGGATAGTGATGTAGGACAGTAGGGTATGCTCACATTTTCAGGAATCGATTCAAGGAATGGTGCTGGTGTTGGCATTCTGAATGAGTGCCTCTAAAAGAGGTTTGCATAACTAGAGGCTCGGTCTAGTTATTTTTTTCTTGCTTTCAGGATCAGTGACAGATATGCGGCATGTGCTGATGTCATCACAGAGCATAAACAAGAAAAATGATAATATTGGCGTTGTGAACCTGTGTTTTGGAATTTGTGCCTGTAACTGTAGGAAAGGTTATAATTCTGCTAAGCAACCAGGGCACTAGTCGGGGGTGCATGTGGGTAGACGGCGTTCACCCACGATTTTCACAGGGTGGACGACGTTCACTCCACCCTGCCAAGATGTTGGGCCCCACTGAAATATGTTGAACTTGTCCCAGTGTAATTTTCAGACACCAGGACACGTTTAGCAGCTCCTGCACATTGTCTGCTTTCTATTCCCAGAAGCAACGTGCAGGCAGCGAGGGGGCTTTTTTCCACCTCCAGCTGTGCCAAAAATAAAGGCAGATTTTAAATGGTCATCAGGCCTCCTTTTGATCTAGGATGTAGTATCGGACTGGAGGAGGCCTGGAACCTCAATCTTAAATGCAAATGCAAGGGAGAGGAAACAAGAGCACAGCGCTTGTCATCTCTTCAAAGGCACTTAAGAGATTCATTCTTTTTACTTTGTTCAGTCCCTGTACATTAGTGCATGCATTGCAAGAATGTTAGATGGGTTGGTCTGTCCCAGCATTTACACAAAAAGCAATTTAAATAGCAGTATTCCATTTATTTTATAGTGCTACTCATTCCAATGCAGAGTGTTAGAGTGCTTTACATAACATACACATTATCCATTCAAAATAAATCATGTAAGTGTCCAAATAAATGTACAAGATGTGTTACATGAGACAGTCAGGGTTACAAGGTGTGGGAGTCAAATGCCCTTCACAGCTCACTGTGGTCTACTAGAAGGATTACAATTTATTAAATTCAAGTAGCAAAAGGATCTCTGTGTACAAACCAGTAATCCACTTACCTATCTACATAAAACGAAATCTGTGATCTGCACGTTTCATGGTGTGATTAGGAGAGAACTTTTTTTTAAACATATTTATTGCATTTTCAGTTGGCATATGTTATAACACACATATCATAGCACTATTGCATAATTTAGTGTTATATTTGTGCTCACAACATTGTATATGATGCACACCATGTGAGTCGCAATATCATGAACAACAAACCAGAGGAAGGTAGCAACAAATTAGAGGTTCAACAATGCCCAAACGCCCTGCCCCCCCCTTCTCCAAGAACAGTGGGTGATAATCTTTTGCAGGAGATTTTTTTTATTTCTTGTTCTATTTACTTGTTTCCCTCCTTTCTCCCTCCTGTTATTTTTGGTCAATATTTAGGTTGCACACTCAGAGCTAGGCATCTGGCTCGCTATTGGCTCGATCTTTCAGTGGTTCACCCAATTCTAGTACCTACGAAGACAGCATATCACCATATTTACATGATGTTGGAGAAGTGGGAGTCGTCACCAATGGCAGCTTTCCTAGTTAGGTGGCATCTAACTAGGAAAGGTAGCACTTCTTACAATGAGTATAAATGTTCTCAATTGCATTTATCACTACAGGAACCTACAGACACTTCAGTTTGAGTGGTACAAATACTGCCTTATTTTATATGGAATCTGGATCACCAGCTTCGTAACATTATAACATGTGCAGGATGTATTCTACTCAGATTTAAAGAGGGGATAGATCTTTTGTAAGGCATACTCTCTCCAGAAACTAATCAAAACAGAATCCCATTGAGAAAGAGACCGTTATAGCAAACAGATGGCTGACTTTCCCAATACAGCACAAGAATATGCAATGTGGAAAACCTAACCTTTGTGCAAAAATACTTGACAAGGACTTTGTATGTAATTCTTTCTCGTGTGCTGAAATGTATTTGAGGGCAATAATTTAAAAGTAGGTGGCCCATGCTACTTCACAATCAAAGCCAATTAGGGTTTGAAATCACTGTTTTTTTACATAAAAATATAGCGTCATATCCACAAGATATGGAGCAGTCCTGACCTTATCTCCTGCGCCGGCGCACAAACAGCAGCCGTGCAAGGGTGCCTGTATTGCAGGGATGATTGTTATTGTGCGGGAAGGGACGCTTTCCTGCACAAAAACTATCATTAATGGCGTTTTGCTCCTTCTATGTGTCCTTCAGAAAGCAACCCACACAGCAAGAGCAAAAAAACAAGGATAAATACAAGTGCATTTCACATTGTTGCTCCACTCCTATGCCTCCCCTGGGGAGGCATAGGATTCTGACAGCACTTAGTAAATCTGGGAATGTGTTAGGTTTGACGAATGTTGTGTGTAACACCCACAACATCACCCATGGAATACCCTTTCATGCAGCCCCTGAAAATTCATGCAGGGTGTCTTCACAAGGCCGTATAAATATTGGCAGGCACATTGCGCCGTCGGTGTGCCAAAAAAAGTGTGCACCTGTGGCGCAATGGGCTTGTAAATAAGTCCAGAAGATTTGGGAATGAGTCAAATGTACAAAGGTTCTTTTCATACTGACTTATCAAATTTAAGGACACCTTACCAATGTTCAGAGAGTAAAGCACACACGCACATATATATATGATTTGTCTCTATGTTTTCCATACAGCGTGTTGCCATCTAATAACAGTGTTATTATTTATTTTTTCTGGGGTTATACATGCCAGACCAACGCCGATACACGGCGATATTATATGTTTTCTGGCAGTGGTATAAGCTAGCATGGGCACAAAGGCGAATAATCTGTGCATAAAGGGGCATTCTCTAAAAAAACGTACATATGAGAGAATAAGTGTGTATTATTTGCACAGATGTTCTTTGTAAATTTTGTTTGCCTTTGTGAAATATGGCTGCCACAATTAACCCAACTTTTGCGCTGTTTACGTCCAAACATGCATTCATGCATTTCGCTAAGTCCGCTTTCTGTTTCTGTTAATATGTTACAAATAAGCGTCACAGACTTTATGTCGGCGACACTGAAGAAGGACCACTGTTCGAAACGCGTCTGTCATCTGCGCTGTGTGTTGAATAAAAATCGGTTGCCTAACCTGGAGTGCTTAAACTCTCTTTCCAGGACGGGAGGGAGACTCAGGAGCTTTTATATTTATCGCGTGCAACCGGCGCGAAGACAGCACCCGCCACTTGAGTGCTCCGAAGGATCTGGTTGAACGGAGCGTCACGTTGTTGATCGGAAGCACCGCTGAGATTGATTCTGGACCGGAAGGGACTGGAGATAGCGGATGGGCGCACGGCGAAGATCAAGAATAACTGGTAAGCCGCCATTCCCGCGTTAACTGACTCCTGTCTCTACTTGCATTTGCAAGGGCCCATTATTCTATCCTTTCAGCAAGGCGAGTAGGTTTTGGCACCATAACCCAGGGAGGCTTCCCTGTGGTTTCCTAACACACAGCATGTGCGATGAAGAAGAACGCCGCCAAGCGGCTTTGGACGTATTTAAAAAGCATGTACCAGGTACAATCGCTGTGGTCAACACTGGAGACAAGAGGGATGCACCCCAAAGCACCCTAAAAAAACTTTTTGGGAAATTGGAACGGATGAGTGAGAGGGAAACACGGAAATGGTGGGAGGCTACCTCCCTACAAAACTACATGCATGTCAACCGTGTACCGAGAGGTCTTCGCGTATACACGGTTCCTGCCTACGAAAGCCCCGATCCTCTGCTTTTAGAACAGTGGGCAGAGTTGACAGCAGCATTCTGCAAGGCCATGCTTGAGCTTTTAGTTAAGTTCGCATGGAGTGACAGAACAAAAGCAATCGACGAGATAGCCTCCCTTGAACTGGAAATTGCGAAAGAATCAGATGAAGCAACAGAGAAACAATTACGTGAAGAGATGAAGAAACGCCTGGTCAGATACAAACTAAAAATACGTCATCGCAAACAGGAGAAGTTCGAGAGGGACGAGCGTGATTATTCACAGGGAAGAATTTTAACATTCTCCAAAAAACTTGATGGACCCAGAAAAGCCCTTAAAAAAGGCACCAGCGCTGTACCCGTGGAGGAACCACCCACCTCAGAATCCTCTGCAACAGAGGAAGAACCTTCCGAAGATGAAAGACCAACCACGAGCAATGAAGGAAAGAAAACTCCTTTTCACTTGGAGTTCGACCTTATCCGCAGAACCTGGTTGAGAGGAGGGAAGCTGAAACCACCTGAAAAAGACGTAGAACCAGACGAGGTGGCTGGCAGAGGAAGAGGAAGGGGCAGAGGTGCAGGACAACAGATCCGCAAGAGAAGAGGCAAGAAGTGGTAGACTCGGGTCTTACCATAATTAACCTCACTGAAAATCCTCTAACAACAGCAGAAGAAGAAACACTAAAATTAGGGCTCAGCTTTTGTCCCAACAAAAGATTAGAATACACCCAAACTCGTATTGACCTGTTTAATCTGACTCGAAAGATAAAACTACATAAATTCCACAAACTTAAACCACATACGGAGGATTTCAAGAAAACACGCAAGAAAACCACTGTGTATCCAACTGACACATTATCTATCAAAGATCTCCAAACAACACGGGTGCTAGAAGATCTCCAAGCCGAACAATATGATGAAACTAGTGACACAAATATCAATCTATCAGGAGCAAGGAACATTGAACAACAATCCCCTATTACAAACTTTAAAGCTCCTTCACAGTTTAATCCGCAAATGCCATATGATGCAATTGACACCTTTGCGGATGCTGTAACACGAGATCTTATACTGCATAGACAGTCCAGCGCTAACAGAACTTGCAAAAAGAACAACTTAACGCAGGAACAATTGAATATTCTATCTAAATTCAAGGACAACAAAGAATTAGTGGTAAAACCCTCGGATAAGGGTGGGAATGTTGTTTTATTAACCCGTAATCAGTATTGCAAGGAATCCTTAAAACAACTTGAAGAACCTGGAGACTACCAAAGAACTTCTATGGAACAATATAAAGAAAGTATCCATTCCTACCATACCTTGCTGACCAAATGGCGGAACAAATCCATGTTAGATACAGATGAGTTTTTGTTTTTACGAAATCCAGAACCAATACTGCCAACCTTCTACCAACTACCGAAGGTACACAAAGACTCCAAGAATCCTCCAGGACGACCCATCGTCTCCTCTAAGGGGAGTCTAACTGAAAACGTATCCATCTACATTGATTCATTCCTCTCCACTTTTGTTATTGCTTTACCTTCCTTCGTAAAAGACACTAAAGACTTCATCCAACAAATTGACCAGATTACATGGGACCCATCCTATTTACTAATCACTCTAGACATAGCCAGCCTCTATACATGTATTCAACATGATCAAGGTATAGAGGCTGCCAAGTACTTTCTTGATAAGAGACCAGCCAAATTTGCCCTACATGGACAATTTCTGATTGAATGTCTAAGATTCTGCCTAACAAATAACATCTTTTTATTTC
The DNA here is from genome assembly GCF_964261635.1 of Lissotriton helveticus. Taxonomy (NCBI): domain Eukaryota; kingdom Metazoa; phylum Chordata; class Amphibia; order Caudata; family Salamandridae; genus Lissotriton; species Lissotriton helveticus. The sequence continues at coordinate 770,735,601 of NC_136068.1, forward strand.
AGAATGAATTATTTAGGCAACTAAGTGGTACAGCGATGGGAACCTGCTTCGCCCCCAGCTACGCGAATCTTTTCGTCGGCTGGTGGGAGGAGCAGGTTGCTCTAGTAGGTGAAAACCTCAAATGGGCTGATCAGATTGTTATCTGGCGTCGATACATCGACGACCTCTTCCTGGTGTGGAGGGGCTCCTCCACACAGGCTGAGGAATTTGTTGAAGCACTCAACACCAACAATTTGAACCTGAGATTTACATCAGAAATAAGCAAAAACGAAGTGCACTATCTTGATTTAAGAGTCTATGTACATCAGGGCAAATTAGAAACAAGCCTTTATCGAAAGCCAACAGCTGGCAATAGTACTTTGCACTATGAGAGTGGCCATCCTTCAAGTTTGATCCGTAGCATCCCCTACGGGGAGCTACTCAGAATACGACGGAATTGTTCCCTGGAGTCCGAATTTGTCAGAGCTGCACAAGACAGTATTGCTAGATTTCTAGCAAGAGGCTATGAACAATCTCTCCTCGACAACACCTATAGGAGAGTTCTGAGGATTCCAAGAAAAAATCTTTTCTCTCAGATGCCTCTCTCTGCTGAAGACACGGATTCCAAAACCAAATTCCGTCTGATAACCACCTTTTCTGACGAGGTTCCCCAATTAAGACATATTCTTATGAGGAACTGGCACATCTTTCAAACAGACCCTATCATAGGAAGTGATGTTCCAACTAAACCACTCATAACCTTTAGAAGGTCTAAGTCAATCAAAGATACGGTAGTGCAAAGCCATCTATTACCATTTCCACTGAAATCCACAAGAACTCTTAAAGAAATGAAGGGATTCTTTCCTTGTGGAAAATGTAAGGCCTGTGAAAACAGTAGAAGAACATCAACCTACAAGGTCCCAGGACTCAGTCAACCTAGACCGATAAATAAATTCATCACATGTACAACTCCTTTTGTGGTGTACTGTCTAGTTTGTCCCTGCAGTCTCCAGTATATCGGAAGTACCATGAACAATGTGAAACTCCGGATACTGGAACACCAAAGGGCAATCATGAATAAAGATGCAACCTACCCCGTTGCACGTCACTTTGCCGAAAAACACGGAAGTAACAGGGAATTACTACGTTACTTCGGCATTGATCATGTGCCCCAAAATCCCAGAGGTGGTGACAGATTACTCCGTCTCCGCAGACTTGAATCCAGATTCATAATAGACTTGCACACCAAGCAGCCTCAGGGATTAAATGTAGGAGAAGAAATGACGGTGCACCTTGGAAGATAAGTTACGAAAGCTATTATTGATTACCCGTGATCATGATGATACTGTAATGAATTATGGAATCTTCATTTTTGAAATGTATGTACATTCAGGTATAAAGTTCCCTTTTCCTTTTCCATTTCCTCTTTCCCTTTTCCCTCCCCTTTTTCCCTTTTCTTTCATTCACTTTACATCCTCCCCTACCATTCTATTTTCATCTGATAAACAAAAGAATTTTCCTTTTCCTGTGACCTAGCACCTAGGATGATAAAGTTGTCTATACAAATAGAATAGGATACATGTAGACAATTTGCTGAATGATTTCTTAAGTAATGTTGGAAGTACTGCTTTTATTGCACCCTTGAGATCATTGTTTTGTAAATACCATGCTGTGCTATTCTCACAGGTTAATGATCAGTTTATAATCAAATGAATGCTATGGGAGCTTTGCCGATCCACGGCTAGATTATGATTTGTCTCTATGTTTTCCATACAGCGTGTTGCCATCTAATAACAGTGTTATTATTTATTTTTTCTGGGGTTATACATGCCAGACCAACGCCGATACACGGCGATATTATATGTTTTCTGGCAGTTGTATAAGCTAGCATGGGCACAAAGGCGAATAATCTGTGCATAAAGGGGCTTTCTCTAAAAAAACGTACATATGAGAGAATAAGTGTGTATTATTTGCACAGATGTTCTTTGTAAATTTTGTTTGCCTTTGTGAAATATGGCTGCCACAATTAACCCAACTTTTGCGCTGTTTACGTCCAAACATGCATTCATGCATTTCGCTAAGTCCTCTTTCTGTTTCTGTTAATATGTTACAAATAAGCGTCACAGACTTTATGTCGGCGACACTGAAGAAGGACCACTGTTCGAAACGCGTCTGTCATCTGCGCTGTGTGTTGAATAAAAATCGTTTGCCTAACCTGGAGTGCTTAAACTCTCTTTCCGGGACGGGAGGGAGACTCAGGAGCTTTTATATATATATATATATATATATATAAATATATTCCAAGAAGTTCGAAATCAACTCAGCATCCGCTCCGCTGACAACGAAAATTGAGAAAAAAGCCACAAACTCCGTGCTATCGTTTCCAGTGTTGTTTATTCTGTGAATAACAGCCCACCAGTCGCCATGACGCGTTTCGCCTCAGCCGAGGCTTGATCACATATATATATGAAACTGCCCATTTATTAAACCATCGGTGTAACATCTCTGGAGTGTCAAGTACCAACAACGAAGTTTCCTTTGTGATTTTAAATGGGTCCTGCTCCCTTCCCGTTGCCATGCACCAGCCCTGTCAGGCGGATGTGGTTGGGGGCCAGCAGGGGCCCGTCAGCTTGGATATATATATCCTGAGAGGTACTGACCTTCTGCACCAGGGTATTACAGAGAATAGAGGATTTACCCACTCGGGTGTGATATTGCCATAGAACACCAATTGGCATTTAATTGACAAGATTATCTCTTGTCTTGAATATAAAGGAAATTGTGTTTTAAATGGTGGTAATTGTATATACCATTGAGTTTCATTTGTAATGAGATACTGTTTTAATATTCATTACAGTGATATACTATGACTTGAATAAGTACCTACTAAAAGATGGCAACCCCATTTGTAGTGTTTTCCTGCACGTATGCACTTTGTGGTGATCTGTCATCATCACTGTTTACAAACACTAATTTTGCACATATTTAACTACATGTAATAGTGTTTTCCTCATCGTGATAAAGGTAGCTGTGACTCCTGAAACGCGTAGGTGAGACGCCTTCAGCCTCCAATAAATTGGAGATTTTATAACAGCCCCGAGTGCCATGCTCCTTCATGATTCAGTGGAGGTTATATATCTGCTACCGGTGGGGGTGCAGCGCTATTTGTTCTACCCACTTAAGTAGCCCCTTAAAATATGTCCAGAGCCTGCCAGTGCAGCCCGCATGCAGTTTTAAACTGCCAATTCAAGTTGGCAATATTACCCCCTTGCTAAACCTTAAATTAAACTTTTATTGCATATGTCACCCTAAGATAGACCCAAGGTAGTGCACAGGGCAGGGTGCATTGTAATTAGGGCTCCCTGTTTTCCGTTTTTACTGATTTTTACAGATAAATACAGACAAAAAACATTTATTTTCATGTTTGTATTTATTTTAAATGTGGCTAAAAATGGAAATTGGATTCTTTTTTTTTAGTAAATCTAAATTCTGTCTGGCATGACTGCCAAGCCAATATCTGTGTGGGTTGATAGGAAAGGGAGTTAAAAATGAAAGGGATTTTACTAAAGAGGCTTTAACAGCAGTAGATATACACAAGGCTGAAATCTGGCTGGCATTCAAGCATGAGTGTATATTTATCGCATAAAAAAATGTGGAAATATACTAATTTCAGATTCATTTTTTTACAAAGACCAAAATAAATATGGAGAAATACAGATGAGACGTTTTCAAGCGTTTCTGAATGAGATCGAGGTGATACCTCATTGCTTGTCATCTTTTGGTTCCAAATTCATCGTTAATATTAAAAGAGAACGACTCTGCATTCCACAAGGAATTAAAAAATGCTCTCTCAAATTAGGAGGATTGGCTAATCCAAGATGGAAGGGAGATGGAATACATTCATCCCCCAATTTTCAATCTTTCCTACTCTTTTTGTATCACGCTGTTTGTGCTCTGTTTGTTGAGCTACAAGAAGTATTCTGATGTGTCTGTTTCATAATTCTCTAGGAACTAGGAACTGCATGCCTCTTTTGTTAGATACATAACCAGAGGCATGTAGGCTGGACCTATAAATACCCCCAGTCCCTCCTTGTTGTTTATGATATTCTGTTCTGCCCAACCATAATATCTTGGCAGTTGGAAATGGAAACTAGTGCATACGTACCTCTGGTGACTTGGGGAAGCTACTCTTAATTTTCCAGCAGGATCAATGAATTAATGGATCAATGAATCTCTATCTAAACCCAAACCTTTGCTGAAAGAAGGGAGGTACCTTTTTGGGAGATGTGCATGTGACAGTGAATCTTAATAGCAATTCTAACCACTGACCAAAGGTGGTCGAATGAGGTTTGGCTTATGCATCCAGTTACCTTGGCTTGGTACCTAAGCATGGTCTGGGATAATGAGATTCAATAAACTGAAGGTGCTAAAACTTAGCATCAAGACAGAGACTACAATAAAAGAAGATGAAAGAGGCACAGAACCAACGGGGGTCTTCCTTTTACAACGCATAACAGAGCCAAAAGGATACAGAATTCATAATTAACATGGTTACAAAGTGATGGATAGCAAGTAAGATTCCTTGTTTACATTCAGATCAACACGTGTCATCTAAGGGCCTAATTTGGACTTTAGAGTACAGATTGTACTTCATCAGAGTAATGTAGTAAAGTACTCCGTCACCTTGAATGACTACCCTTTCTCTGAATTTAGGGTTGTCCACCAGGTGGACAAGTCTAGTCATTGACAAGAACCCTCGTCATGGAGGTTCCTGTCAATGGGTTATACGTTTGATGGATGACTCTGTCAAAATGAAGGACATCTGTCAAAACAAAGTTTTTGTTTCTTTCAAAATAAATTACCCTCACATTGAGGAAATGTTCTCCCATGATGTTGGGGACATTTAAATAATGTTATTCTCCCATACTAGCATGTTTTTCACAGCAGTAAGGGAAAGTAAAAACTAGCCATTCTCCTGCCCTCTCTAAATTGGGCTGTTGGAGATGAAATACTACTCTATCTACGTCATTTACATACTTAGCGTCCGCCCGACTGTAAATGAGACGAGTGGACCCATCACCTTTGCAAGAGAAACCCCTCTTTACCATAGTCTAAGTCACCCCCTAAGTTCTTCTATCATGTCCTTTATTACTACATCCTGTATCATAGAGAATATACAGGGTGCATAAACAAGCTCAATCACTCAACCTATTTTGTGTCAGTCCTGCTTAGTGCTAGTGCAATGATCCTATGAAATCTTCTGTAACATGTAATAAAGTGGTGGGTTTAGTGTGACATCACTTTCATGGGTTTGCAGTCTCCTATTTGAATTGGGCTAAGTTCAATGTAATTAAGGGAAGACCTAATTGGCAAGCATTACTCATTCTGCAGGACATATTCTGGTGGAAGTTTTTTCTCCTCAAAGCACATATCTTGCTGTTCAGCTTGTTTTGTTTTTAAGCAAATCTTCGGTGTCCCTAACATTCTTTTGAGGTCTGGTCGAAAGACCAAGGACTAACATTCAATTTTTAGGTCATAAACTGAGTGTTTACAATAATTCTGGTGAATCAAGCCTGTTAAAAAAAAAAAATAGAAAACTATTGCCTGGACGTCATCTACTAAGATGATTTCTATTAAACGAAGTAAGGATCATTCAGCAGAACATCACCAGATATCTATGTAAGAAGTTATATGGGTAAAGCTGCAATGGCAGACCCTTTGCGACTCTTTGTCAATGGTAAACAGGCTAAATGTTAATTCCAACGGATTCCAACAACAGAAAATATTCAGACTAATTTTATGGCATACATGGAAATAAACATGGAGAAAAAGGTTTTTCGGACCCCCCCTTTTTCTCAGCCCCCGCTTGATGGATCACTCAGAAATTTTCAAAACAACAGCTGGCGTGACCGCCCCATTAGTTTTGAAAATTTCGCAAAGATTCATCAAACAGCGACAAAGTTATTGGCAAATCAAAAAACGCTTTTCCTATGGAAACTAGGTCTTAACTATAACTACCTACTGGCGACTGCCAGTAGGTAAAAAAAAAAAAAAAAAAATATATATATATATATATATATATATATATATATATATATATATATATATATATTCAAGAAAAAGTTCCCCGCAGAGGGAGCCTCCAACCCTTCAGGGCGGCCTCAGGACGGGCACGGAGGAACCCGTTAATTCCGAACCTCGAAAGCAGCAACAACAGAGGCCCGTTACATGAGAAAAGCTTTTAATTCTTAGGCAATGCCGCATACATGCTTCCCTAGCCCAACATGTTTCGGCGTCTTCATCAGCCTTGATCACGGACAGGAAGCTATGGCAAAGTGCTTCCGTGCTGTCATTTAAATGTTTGGGACACGTGGCTGTTCAGTGCCTTCAATTCCCACAATGCACCATCATGTATAACAGAGATCGTTTTTTTCAAAAGACAGTGCTTTATATTATCACAAGTTTTTCTTTATCTTCCTTTAATATATATATATATTCACTGAAAAAACCATAGGTTATAGACCATATATAGTTAGTAATTTGCATTTACAAAACCTTGAAAATTCACTGAAAAAACCATAGGTTAGAGACCATATATAGTTAGCTGGACATTTTATTGACATAAAACCAATGAAATTCCATATATAGTTAGTTGCACTAACTATATATCGCGCACGCGCAATCCACTGCTGATGATGTCACATATTACATCATTCATGACATGGTCAGTGACATCACTGATGACATCACTGATGACATCTCAAATGACATCACTGATGACATCACTGATGACATGTCAAATGACATCACTGATGACATCATGACACACCAATACCAGTTACTACATACGCACTCACTGATTCCTACATCTACACACACATTCACTCATTCACCCATACAATCACTCATACATACAGTCACTCATTATTACAACACTATCATATGCACTCATACACCTATGCAGACACTCACACACTGCCACTCATCCATGGAGTTACTCACACACCTAGTCAGTCCTGTAAAGAATCAATCACACTTCGATTTCCTCATCTATACAGTTAAACACAGAACACCATACTTTTTCACACATATACTAACACATACTTACTCTCTTATACAATCACTGATACAAGTACACATTGATATGCACAGAGTCACACACCTCCCAGCCAGCCACACACACACTCAGTCTTCCATACATCCACTCATTCTTCAATATGTAAAACATATTTAAACTTTACAAAAACACACAGACACTAGATGATGTCATCAGTGATGTCATCAGTGATGTCATTTGAGATGTCATCAGTGATGTCACTGACCATGTCATGAATGATGTAATATGTGACATCATCAGCAGTGGATTGCGGGTGTGCGATATATAGTTAGTGCAACTAACTATATATGGAATTTCATTGGTTTTATGTCAATAAAATGTCCAGCTAACTATATATGGTCTCTAACCTATGGTTTTTTCAGTGAATTTTCAAGGTTTTGTAAATGCAAATTCCTAACTATATATGGTCTATAACCTATGGTTTTTTCAGTGAATTTCATTGGTTTTTTAAAAGCTAATATCTATATCTGTAAAATATATTCTTTATTACGTGACGTATCACGTAGCCACGTGAGACGCCTCATGACGCGTCGCATAACCGTGACGTATCGGCTCTGCAGCGCAAACAAAACCCGTAACGTAAGCGCGCCGGAGCACGCTTTCAGATATATATATATTTTTTAACCTTAATTAGACAAAATCCACACGTGCACATATCTTGAGGCCTTGCAAAGGCACATCAAACAAACAGTCCCTACAATTTTTCAAAGTTTGCTGGAAATCTATTCCCTTAATTTTTTTTTTACTGTTTCTCTTGGTTTTCCCCTTGTTACGCGAACCGGACGCTCCAAAAACACAAGATGGCGGACTCCCGTTACGCTGCCGGTTAGCTGCCCGGTTCGCGTACCGGGAAGCGCCTCTACGGCGAAAAATCGCAAACATTTTTTTTTTTTTTTGCCCCGCGGGGCACTTTAATATCCCCCTCATCAATCCTAGGGGGTCAGGAGGGGTCTACCTTGCCCCCTTTCCTTCATTTCCCCCTTCGTTTTTCACCACATCTTGTCTCTCGATCCTACCGAGAGACAAGATGGCGGCCGCTCCGGACTGTTTAGAATGTTGACAGCCACCGGAGAGCCAATCAGCTTCGCTTCGCGAAGTTCCGTTACGCGTCAGGTACGCGAACCGGGGAGCTAACCGGAGCGCTGTTACAGATATATATATTTTTTTAAACGTTAATTTCTCAAAATCCACTGGAGCACATATATTGAGACATAGCAAAGGCACGTCGGGCAAACCATATCTACAATTTTGAAATGTAAATCCATTCAGCCGTTCGAGCTAAAATTGAGTCCAACCGCCCTATGGAAAAATGAATGGGAAAAACGCGTTTTGGAACCCCCTTTTTTCTCGGCCCCCCCTTGACGAAACCCCCCAAAATGTTTGGGGGCTGCTCAGAAACAAAATGTGCCATTTTCCTGAAAATTTCAGCCAATTCCGTCCACAAACGCCAAAGTTATTAGACATAGAATTTTCAGAAATCCCATAGAGAAAAAATCCTAACTATATATACCTACCGGCTATCGCCAGTAGGTAATATATATATATATATATATATTTGTAGCTCCACTGTCAAACAAAAGTCGACACACTGGCACTCCCAGTAAGTTAAACCTTAGTGAGGTTTATTGCACAGGAAAAAGTAGAACAAACGCGTTTCGGCACTTGCCTTCGTCAGTGTCATCTGGCGACGGCAAGGCGGAAGTAAATAAAGGCATATATAATAAACATAGAAAATGGACTAACGTCCAAATCATAACGCCATCTTTGAATGGCACAAAATAAAAACCAAATCATTATCAAATTAAATGCATTCAATTGGGTACATTGTACTGCTGAGCAAATAAATTTTTTGCATATCAATACTATATACAGGCGAATTATATACAGTTTGTAGCCCTGGATGGGCAATCGTGATAAAACGGTTAATTCGATATTCATTAGATTACTCGATTTGCACAGGCAAGTATTAATAAATGTATCCCGAATAAATCTTGTGTTACTTAATAACGCAGTCAGGGGAAGGAAAGAGGTTAATTCTGTTGAAGCATACAGTAACCATAAGGCCCTAGATGGGCATACTGTTAAAAATCCTGGTCACTTAATAAATGTCCATAGTTCATTATGCAATCAATCATTGTTCTTAATGATGATAACTATATGATTCAATCTATATCATCCCCTAGTTTATTACTGCCTTGGTTTCTCTAAATCATTCTTAAAAAGTACTCAGGCATCGACACAGCTCATGATTCCTATCAATTATCAATATTTACAGGTGTGATATCAGTCCCTCTACCGCATTGAGACCTCCCGGTGATTTTGTTTGGAGTTCGATGATGTATCTTGACTCCAAACGTCTTAATTTCCGTTTGTAGTCCCCCCCTCTCAGATCTTGTGGGATGCAGTCTAGACGGAAAAAACTAAGGAGAGTTCTATCGCTATTATGGTGTGTAGCGAAATGGCGAGACATCGGATAGTTCTCATCCTTGTTGGCGATAGCCCGTTGGTGTTCTAATATCCTTAGTTTTACTGCTTTAGTGGTGCTCCCTACATAACGGTGTCCACAGGGACATCGCAAGCAATAGACTACAAATGTTGTAGAACAGGTTATGAATTTCGGGATTTTGATCCTAGCTTCTTTATGGGGTACTTGGTAAGATGGCACTCTCTGGCTCGTGCTACAGGCCTTGCATTTCCCACTTGTGTATGACCCATGCATGGCCTGTAGTTCCCCTTTAGATTTTACCTTTGACAGATGGCTTCGTACTAATTTATCTTTCAGCGATTTGGTTTTCCTGAAGGTTATCATTGGATGATCGGATAGCTCCTTGCCATCGACTGCATCTGATTTCAAAATCCCCCAATTTTTAAGCATTATGGAACTAACCCTATTCGCTGCCACCGAATAGTTAGTGATTAGTCTTACTATGCCATTGCCACCCCTCTTCTCACTGCTCTGCCTCTCGCTCAAAAGTGTTTGCCTGTCAGTGTTTGACACTTTTCTTGTTGCTTGCTGGAGCACCGTGTGGGAGTAACCACGTGCTTTAAAGCGTTTTATGCTTCTCTCGGCTGCTTCCTCAAAGTCATTGTCTAGGGAACTATTGCGTTTTATCCTCAATAGCTCCCCATAGGGGATACTTTTCACCAGGGTTCCTGAGTGCCTACTAAGTCCATGAAGGACGGAGTTCCCTGCTGTCTCCTTCCTGTAGAGAGCAGTCTCAATTGCACCTGATTCCACAAAGACCCTTAGATCCAGGAAATTGACCTCCTGTTTGCTCATGTTATAGGTGAATTTTAAATTCAAGTTGTTAATGTTTAGGGCTGCTATATATTCCTCTGCAGAGGATTCCGATCCCTTCCAAATAAGGAAGAGATCGTTGATGTATCTCCTCCAGCAGATCACTCTATCCACCCATTCTGCCTTGTCGTCTGCCCAGGCCACCTGCTTCTCCCACCAGCCCACGAATAAATTTGCGTAGCTGGGGGCGAAGCAGGTGCCCATAGCTGTCCCCCTGATCTGCCTGTATCTCTGTTCCTGGAAAATGAAAATGTTGTTGTTTAAACAAAATGACATATATATATATATATATATATATATATATATATATATATATATATATATATATATATATATATATATATATATATATATATATATATATATAAATATATAGAGAGAGAGTGGCAATCCGTCTCACCCAGCGTGAGGTTAATAACCTCAACACCGCCCCATCTCCTTCCGAACGCAGAGGTGGGCCTGGGTTGTTCCAATATATATTTGGCTTGATAAAAAAGTATACACATACTTTTCCTAGCATTGTGAAATCTGAGACCAAAGAGACTTTAAAAGCAGCTCATGTAATTGTATTAAAGCTCATGGCCACACAGAGACCAATTTAAATTCGTCCCTCATTGTCTTCGCTAGGGGTCGCTAAATTTAGATGGAAATGCATATTAAAGATTTTTGCATTAATTATATTTACAAAAGGCTTGCTACATGGAAATGAAACTGCTATCTTAATAGAAACATTGCATTTTCTTTATGGCTTTTAAGTAGGTAAGGAATATCCTCTATATAACCTCAAAACCCCTAACCCTAACTGCATAAGGACTTTGCTTTTTTAACAGGTTCGTTTTCCAACCTTGCTTTCAACTCTTTTTTTATATATCGTGAGAGTGTGCAGCCTCACTCGCACCTCTTTAAAATTCAACTTAACATCTCATTTGGTCCTTCTGTGTCATGATCTGTGATATCCTTGTGCCTTGCAGTGCCCAGCAAAGCTGTGAGCGCAATACTCGGAAATCACATGTGCTTCACTCATTCGGGAAAGGAAGTGCTGGAGAGCACCTGGATAGTTGGTGCAACTGAGCAAAAGGGCTTGCATATTTGGAGGATGCACTAGGTGTATGAGTTGGAAAGCAATTAACCTCTTCCATGCGGGGCTAATTCCCCCGCGGTGCGGGGAGGCGGGGGGGGGGTGAGCGCGGCGCCGCAGTGTGAGACCAGGCCGCCACGAGTCGCAGTGGAGCTGTACTCATGACGGCCTGGGCTCATCACGACCCTGCCCACTCATTAATTCTACTGCACAGGCGGGGAATTAATTGCATGTGTTCGGAGGGACTGTGTTATGACGAGACCAGGCCGTCATGAGCAAAGCTCAACTGTGACTCATGACGGCCTGGTCTCGTCATGAGCACACAAGGGGTTAAGAAAACCATATTTCCCGCAAAGCCACCTAACTCCCAGAAGGTTTGGAAATGGTTTCAGCCATATTGAAGCTATGAAGTATACGTTTCCTTGTAGTTTTGAGCTTCTTTACTAAGCAATCAAGATACTTTGTGGCTGCACCCTGGCCATTGTTGCCAGACCGTGTAAAACCCCTGACAATTGCTTTGTTTGGTTTTGGGGGGAGTTTGTGAAGTCAAAGCTGGATACATTACAATATTTTAAGGCTTTCAATATGTTTTTGATATGAACTTCAGTAGTTAAAATACTGTTTCAGAGGTACTCTTGAACGACTATAAACGTATATTTTATTTGCACATCTGGATACTCAGCTCTGGTGTGCCCAAGAATATCAAGCTTGGGATCTGAATGGCACCAAATATCGTGGACACAATATCAAAGGACACAATATTAAAAGGTGATGATATACGTACCTTCCAAGCATATAGATGTGGAGTTATGAACGGTAGATGCATACTTCCTCTATATGAACTTACCTTTCAATTTTTGTCTCCCTATATTCTGTCTGCAATAGTCCTACTGTTGATAATCCATAGTATAATCAGATATGTATGATCTCCAAAAGGTTGTTGATGTTTTTCTTGACGCATATATTGAATTTGAGGTAGTGATATATGCTCAGGGAATGTCATTACTTGGTATTGGTGTGTAAAATATAAAGTGTGGATAAATGTTTGTTTATATTAAAATTTAAGAAACAGCGTTGAATGTACAGCAGAACCAGACAACTTATTCTCACAACAGGTAGTTTAGTTACTTTTGACAGAGAAGGAACTGGGAATATGCCACAATCCAAATAATATAATGACCTATATATTATGTGTGCTTCTCTTTCAGGAATGTCAGAGTTCCACCAACTCTTCAGAGAGCCTGAGGCATAGGTATTATCTGGAGGAATCATTTCTTGTTGCAAATGTTAAATTGCTCTCTACTGAGATAAGGTATTAAAGATAGCAGTCTTCTCTTCGGATATCCAATATGACCTGCTGATGACAGCACCAGCAGACAAGACGTCAGCACCAAGAAGAGTGATGAGTCAAAGGTGACATCCAGTTTCACTGATTCTCACCCTTATCCCATTCCCCTTTCCCCAGGTCTACTGTTAATCAATATAATTCTGCTTTTATGGCTGTCTGTGGCATGCAGAAGTGCAGAAAAGTACATCATTCTAGTTAAAGGAATACGTTCATCAGCATAATGAGTACACATCCGTTTTTTTAACATCTCCCTCCGCAACAAAAAGTAATTTCCTCACCACTATCAATACCTTAATCTCATATGTGAGAGAAAAGAAATAAAGAAGTCTGTGCACATTGAGAATTTTTCTTGTCCTTTTAGAATTAGTAAGTGCAATTAGAGTTCATAATCCTTGAACAATTGACTCCAGTAATAAATTACACATGTAAAAAGTCTAAATCTGTGATCTTAAGTGGTATCCATAATACTTCTGTGTAACCAGAAAGTCTTTGAATATTTCAAGCCAAGTACTGTGAATTCTCAACTCTGGAAAAAAAGGGTCCAGATACAGCAACTAACTATCTGGATTGCCTAGCAAAGGATCCTGTGAAGCATGCTTATGAGTTGGACAGAGTGCTACCTCAGTGTGACATGCAGTCCAACCAAATGTTATGTTTACCAGGTGCAGACTCGCACCTGGGGACAGATTTATCACTGAGTTGCATCACCCATGTGCCATGCAAGGGGGCACAAGGGTGATGCAACAACTAAGAAATAATTATCCTGCCCTGCAAGACCACCTCGCCTGACCCTGTGTGTATTTATAAATCTAGAGTAATGCAACCCAGCGCAAATCACTGTGTTGAACTACTCTTTCCCAGGGATAGTTAGATAGATAATTTTTATTGCACAATTAATTAAAACCATTGCAATGAGACCACATATAAATATACAATATAACATTTTGTTCCCTTATTGAACAGGATAAAAAGACAGGTTGTTTCAATCAATTATTAAAAATTAAGAAAATGGAAACCCCGTTTTGGTTACTATAAACATGAAAAACATTAAAGGAGTGCATAAGATGTCCCAGCTTTACCAGTTAAGTTTCAATATATTGGTGGAGCCCAGAGAAGCCCTTATCGCCATCAAATATTTCAAGGCCCGGGCCGCCAGCTGCACTGATTCACCTTTCATGCACTCAACTAAAGCGGCGTGACATGTTCGTATATTTAAAATATGCCCAATTCAACGGAGCCAGTATATTCCTAGCAGATGCACAATATGCGAATTAGTGATTCCTCTGCTGCTCCGCAGGCTCGGCACTTGGTAGCTACAGACACTTTGTACCCTTGCCCGTATTTGTATGCCAACTGTGGGATCAGGCCGAACTGCAACCTCATTAGTTGTCGCTTTAGCATTGGTTTTAGAGGAGAGGACAGGTTATATGGCAAGGACACATTGGCATTGAGGGTCGAGGCCCAGCTTCCATGCTCTAACTTTTTTAGTGTTTGCGTATTGCAGTCTGCAAACAGTAACTTCGCCTGTTTTGTTAAAAGTCTTGAGGCCGCTCTTGTGGATATTGGAGATGACCATATTTCCATTGCATCCAGTCCCTCAACACAATGAGCTAGATATTCATGCCATGTGGACCCTTGGGTGTTTATCATTGTGCAATTATGTAATTTCAAGGTATTTCCCGAAGCTTGTTTAGCCTTTAGACAGTATGCAATCAATCGCGCTTTCAGGATCTATTTTTAGGAAGAAAGATTGAATTCTCTCCGAATTTGAGCATGAGCAGTGGCAGTCGTCAAGAAAAAAACTTTACGGAAACAAGCCGACTGTGCTCTATTCAGCCATGTAGTCATCCTATCTTTGAAGGCTGTTGCTCCATGGGCTACTGATGGTAGAAATTTGCCCCATTAACCGGATTAGGGGAGTAACATCAGGGCAGCTCGTTTTTAGGGCTCGGGCCTACGTCACCACGAAGTGGGGGCGGAGTTTCCGAGCTCTTATGTATTAGAAAAAAAAGAATTCTGAAAGGGGTCCGGGCTGCCACATTCCAGAAAGCGCGCGTTTTTTGCGTGTGGTATTTTGGCATGTGCATGGTAATTGGTCCAGGCAAGGCTGTGCTTAAGTAAGGCAGCACACCATAGGACTTAGGAATTTGTCAATGTCCACTTCCTGCATAAAGTGTTCGGACACGCGCAGAAGAATACATAAATCCTCAATTACCAGCTGTCCGAGGTGCCAGTAATTGAAGGCAGATGGTGCTGGGAGCGTGTGCACTGCTGTGTTTTTTTTCCCTTCAGCTCTGTGTGCGCGCATGAACAGCCGGCCAGCAATGTAGAGAATCACATGCATCAGATCTGGTTTTGTTAAACAATTGCGATCGCGAAAGTGATGCTTTCTGTGCTGCTTGTTTAAACAATTGCGATCGCAAAAGTGATGCTTTCTGTGCTGCTTGTTTAAACAATTGCGATCGCGAAAGTGATGCTTTCTGTGCTGCTTGTTTTTCGTATGTAATCTTGTTCTTCTACGAACTCGATGGTAGCGGAGTATCCCATCCTCACCCTCTAGGTCACTTCATTAATTTTCCACGAGTCCGCCGTGTCTGTTGGCGAGTGCAGATTGGTAGTGCAGAGTGGTAGTGCAAAGTGGTAGTGCAGAGTGGTAGTGCAGAGTGGTAGTGCAGAGTGGTAGTGCAGTTTGGTAGTGCAGAGTGCAGAGTGGTAGTGCAGAGTGCAGAGCGGTAGTGCAGAGCGGTAGTGCAGAGTGGTAGTGCAGATTGGTAGTGCAGAGTGGTAGTGCAGAGTGGTAGTGCAGAGTGGTAGTGCAGAGTGCAGAGTGGTAGTGCAGAGTGCAGAGTGGTAGTGCAGAGTGCAGAGTGGTAGTGCAGAGTGCAGAGTGGTAGTGCAGAGTGCAGAGTGGTAGTGCAGAGTGGTAGTGCAGAGTGCAGAGTGGTAGCGCAGAGTGGTAGTGCAGAGTGGTAGTGCAGAGTGCAGAGTGGTAGTGCAGAGTGCAGAGTGGTAGTGCAGAGTGCAGAGTGGTAGTGCAGAGTGCAGAGTGGTAGTGCAGAGTGCAGAGTGGTAGTGCAGAGTGCAGAGTGAGAGTGCAGAGTGGTAGTGCAGAGTGCAGAGTGGTAGTGCAGAGTGCAGAGTGGTAGTGCAGAGTGCAGAGAGAGAGAGTGCAGAGTGGTAGTGCAGAGTGCAGAGTGAGAGTGCAGAGTGGTAGTGCAGAGTGCAGAGTGCAGAGTGGTAGTGCAGAGTGCAGAGTGAGAGTGCAGAGTGGTAGTGCAGAGTGCAGAGTGAGAGTGCAGAGTGGTAGTGCAGAGTGCAGAGTGAGAGTGCAGAGTGGTAGTGCAGAGTGCAGAGTGGTAGTGCAGAGTGCAGAGTGGTAGTGCAGAGTGAGAGTGCAGATTGAGAGTGTGAGTGGTAGTGCAGAGTGCAGAGTGGTAGTGCAGAGTGCAGAGTGGTAGTGCAGAGTGCAGAGTGGTAGTGCAGAGTGGTAGTGCAGAGTGCAGAGTGGTAGTGCAGAGTGGTAGTGCAGAGTGGTAGTGCAGAGCGATAGTGCAGAGTGGTTGTGCAGAGTGATAGTGCAGAGTGGTAGTGCAGAGTGGTAGTGCAGAGTGCAGAGTGGTAGTGCAGAGTGCAGATTGGTAGTGCAGAGTGCAGATTGAGAGTGCAGAGTGCAGATTGGTAGTGCAGAGTGCAGATTGGTAGTGCAGAGTGCAGAGTGGTAGTGCAGAGTGCCTAAAACACATTGCCATTTACAATGCCATTATCTCTAACTTTAAAACAAACCTGAGCCCTAATGCATTCCTAATGCTTGTTTTATTTTGCTCTGCAAAAAATGCCTTCCAAAGATTGAGCTGTACCTTGCATTGCAGTAATGAGGGCAGTGTTCCGTCCGTTGTGATCGATCCACACACTTAAATACTTATAGGTGGTTACAATCTCAATGGGTTTACCTTCAATGTTCACAGGGAGGCGTTTCATGGGTGGAGCATGAGTGTTCCCACTCATCCACCCATGGATTTTGTCCCATTACTGGCAGACCTGGGAATGCATCAAAATGCTCCGCCTCCCCAGGGGAGGAGTGACGAGGAGAAATATCTTTATTTCTGTTCAGTTTTTCTTCTTTCTGTATATGTTGCATTTTGAAGCAGACATAGAAAGAATAAAATGACTGATAATTTTTGTGCAGCAAGGTGTTCCTTCCTGCACAAACGCAATCCTGTATGCAATGCAGGCACCGGTACACTGCGGCCCGAGGATGCCTGCATTGGCCCTAAGCAGCACATTGTGCACCAGCACAGGCAAATGACAGGATTGTGCTGTATGATGCTAAATACAGCACATTTCTGGTTTTCCCTTTCATGCAGCACAGCAAGGTGGCTTGCTGTACTGCGTGAAATATTGATAAATCTGCCTCCCCTTGTTCTCCCTTCTGTTTGCTGCTGTCATGGAAACTGGGCTAGAATTGGGGAAAACAAGAAAAGAAGAAGAAATGGCCATGTAATTTGTGGACCCACATTTTATCACCCATTTTTATAGTGTCAGTTCATGACTGTTCAATGCAGGGGAAGAATACCTGGCTGGTGAAAGTGATTCTGGTTCTAGTATTTTTCAGACCACCCCACAGTGCAACTTGCAATCAGGCCCAGTGAGTATCACATGAGTATCACATGCTAAACAACGCAAAGGTGAAAGATCAGGAGGGCAATGTATACATGATATAAATCTGTATCTGATATATGGTTTGAGTTATTCTGCTTGCAATCAACTTGTGACAGAGCAAACTCCTTTGCAATTTTAATTTGAGGACATGATCTGATACTCGGAATTATAATAAAAACATAGCGGTTCTTATCCTTTTAACTTCTGAGGACCTCTGCTTAATCATTATTGGAAACCGGGGACTCCCGCTGACACTTTATTGGAATTTGGGGAACCCCACTGAGTCATTACTGGAAGCTGTTGAACTGCAAAAAGTACGAAACAAATACAAAACAAGCATTCATCAAATAAAAAAACAAATTGTGAAATATATTTATTTAATTCATAAACAGAAAATCAAAATTGTAATTTTGATAGGAATGATGAAGCATTAAACATCTTTTCCAACAAAAGTGAAAGATTAATTTTTGCATAAGACATTATAGTGAAAGTATTTTGGTCTGAACATACCATGATACATCTTGATGATAGCAGAACGTTTTTAAGTGGAATGTCAGAAAGAGCCACAGGGAAATGTTCATGTGAATTAATGGGCATGTCATCTGAGGTAACGATCTCAGTATTAATGCATTGCTGGTTACACAGTAGTGCAAGCTGCTTTTAACGCTCGCTTGTGTGGGCCAGCTCCAGATAGGAGCAGCTGAGGTGAATTTAGAAACCCTTAGACCATGGGTACTCACAAACTTTCTCTCGGGGGCCAAATTTACAGTGTGGTTTGTGTCCGAGGGCCGCACCGGTGGGGGAGGGGTCAGTGGGGGAGGGGGTGGGGCTAGAGCAACAAAAAAACTGTGACCGTGAGGTTGAACACAGGTCCCTGCAGCGGACGCCTTCGTCCACTGAGCCACCAGACCCGGCACACACACATATCCCTCTCTCTCTCTCTCTCCCTCTCTCTGTCTCCCTCCCTCTATCTCTCTCTCTCTCCCTCCCTCTCTCCCTCCCTGTCTCCCTCTGTCTCACTCACTCTGTCTCACTCCCTCTTACTCCCTCCCTCTCTCTCCCTAGCTCTCCCTCACTCTGACTGTCTCACTCCCTGTCACTCCCTCCCTCTCCCGCTCTCTCCCTATCTCTCCCTCACTCTGACTGTCTCACTCCCTCTCCCTATATCCTTCTCTCTCCTTTCCTCTCCTACCTTCTCCCTCCCTCTCCCTTCCCTCTCCTTTCATCTCCTTTCCTCCCTCACCCTCACTCCCCTTCCCCCTCACTCCCCTTCCCCCTCATCCCCCTCTCCCTTCCTCACTCCCCTTCCCTCACTCCCTCCCTCACTCCACTTCCCTCATTCCCTCCCTCCTTCACTCCCCTTCCCTCACCCCCCTTCCCTCACTCCCTGCCTCCCCTTCCCTCACCCCCCTTACCTCACTCCCCTTCCCTCACTCCCTGCCTCCCCTTCCCTCACTCCCCTTCCCTCACTCCCCTTCCCTCACTCCCTGCCTCCCCTTCCCTCACTCCCTGCCTCCCCTTCCCTCACTACCATTCCCTCTCTCCCTGCCTCCCCTTCCCTCTTTCCCTCCCTCCTTCACTCCCCTTCCCTCACTCCCATTCCCTCACTCCCCTTCCCACACTCCCCTTCCCTCACTCCCCTTCCCTCACTCCCCTTCCCTCACTCCCCTTCCCTCACTCCCCTTCCCTCACTCCCTGCCTCCCCTTCCCTCATTCCCTCCCTCCTTCACTCCCCTTCCCTCACTCCCCTTCCCTCACTCCCCTTCCCTCACTCCCCTTCCCTCACTCCCTCCCCTTCCCTCACTCCCTCCCCTTCCATCACTCCCCTTCCCTCACTCCCCTTCCCTCCCTCACTCCCCTTCCCTCACTCTCCTTCCCTCACTCTCCTTCCCTCACTCTCCTTCCCTCACTCTCCTTTCCTCACTCTCCTTCCCTCCCTCCCCTTCCCTCACTCCCCTTCCCGGCACGGTGAGGTGTTAGCCGGATGCTTTTTCACATCTCCCCACCCTCAGATGCCTTCACTCTCCCACGAAATGTCTCTTGCTGTCGAGAATCCCTCCCCATCCAGGACATAGTTCTTTCTCGCTGTTGCCCTTCTTGTGAGGGTCTTCGGAAGATGAATCCACCCCTCCAAGGAAAAGTTTCTCCCCGGAGCTTTTCTAGGGAGGGGTTCAGCAGCCCCGTCTCCCCCCCACTTGTATTCACCATTAAGGTCGTGACGAGAACCCCGCTCCCTCCACGGGGGTGGTCTCTCCGGCTCACCTCGGGTGGCTGTCTTCACCTCAGATCCCTCCCCCTCTTGATATGTTCTCGGCGCAGTTCATCATGTGAGGGTCTCGGGCTCCTCCAGTGAAAGAGCTCTCTATCATTCAAGTGCCTCACATGATTTTGGGCCTCCGAGGAGACTGCTGCTGCTTTTTCATGTTTATTTAAATCTAGATATATGTCTTCCTTAGCTGCTCCCGACACATTTTCAAACACCCCACTTCACGAGCTACTTATAATTCCTGCTTCTGTGTGACAGTTTTGTGGCTACGCTTCCAGGACGTTGCACAAACACAGACTTCACTATAGGCTGCTTCCTCCATTCTAACCCTGCCTTCTGGACACAATCAGTAATTAAAATGCATAGAAGTGGAGCCCCGAGTTAGAAAAAAAAAACGATAGTTAAATACTGGAGGAAAGTACTCTGTCTCCCTCCCACCTGTCTGCCTCTCTCACCCCCTTCCCTCTCCCCCCCCTCTCCCTCCCTCTGCCACCTCGCCTGGCGTGCATGTGTGTCAGCCGGGGCTGAGACAGCTTCCCACCGCACCCGAGTACTTAACAGGTCTTTAAAAGACCACTTACTTGTTAATGAGGCTTTGTTGTTCTTTAGCCCCTTCTTAGAGCCCCTGCAGCTCCACTCTGACCTTCGCTGGAATCGCCCGGCCCCATAGAGCGATGCTGCATCCGGCAGTGTTTGCGGACACAGGACACTCACAAATTTTTCTTAATAACACTGGTAGGATGTCTCCAAGGTCCGCGGGCCGCCAGGGAAGGCTTGCCGGGCCGCCACTGGCCCGCGGGCCGTACTATGAGTACCCCTGCCTTAGACTATAGAAGAGAGGGGAGGAGAGGGGTTGGCCTAACGGCTAAGGCGCTCGACCTCGGACCTGGGGATCTGGGTTCGAGTCTCGGTAAAGACGCCAAAAACCCCCTGTGATTCTGGGCAAATCACTTAATCTCCCCGTGCCTAAAATGAAAGTGTGTCCTCATGTAACGTAACTGGTGCTATGTAAAGCGCTCTGATATCTGTTTCGGTTTGGTTCTAGTTTGCGCTATATAAAACTCTGGAAAAAAAAAAAGGAGAATATTATAAAAACAGTGCACAGGAAACAAAAATGGTGACTTAATGTTAATTTTTTCAGACCTAATTCCGATTCAGACACAAGATCATTTGTGTGCTATAATCGGGGTACAACTCGGGGGATATTGTGCATCTGAGGACGTTAACAGTTTTTGACCTACAGAAAATCGTTCATTAATTATTCACACATGAGTACTCATAAAATTCAACGTAATTTCTAAAAGACAGGACATTTACTCCAAGATAAGAATCAGTCTAGGGAAGTAAATGTCCTCCTTTTTTTTTCTTAAAGAAATGTAAGGAAGTAAAACACTTAAATGAATGCTTATTATTATCTTACTGCGATAGCCAATACGAGATGCATGATTCAAGCCGAACGTGAAGATTCTGACATTCCAGTACAATGAAGATAGAAAATAAAAAAACTAATATTTTAATAGAGATCAAGCAGTGGTGGCTGGCACAGGTAAAAGTGGTGGGCGGCGTAGGGGAGTCAAGAGGTGACGGGGTAAATAAAAAAAGTAATAATGAAAACACTTACCTTGCGCTCGTTCCATTAATTTTTTTATTTACTTGTACCTACCACTTCGTCTGTCAACTCCCCCCCCCCACCCTGCCCGCCTCACCACTCTTACCTGTGCCGGCCCCCATCGATATCAAGGTCACATATTTTGTACAAACAAAGAACAAAAGTGGTGTAATATTTTACAGGTGCTGTTGAAGCGTGGCATCTCACAAGTTAGGAACAGGATCACTGAACTGCGTATTACCCAGAAAGCACTGAGTTGCAGAATGAAACCCAACAAATGCTTGACTGATCACCAGTTGCTTACAGTTGGTCAACTTGTAGGCCAAGCTCTACTCTTGAGCAGCCACGGCCCGTGGAAGGAGTTTCGGTGGGGCGGAGAGGCGGGGCGGGGGAGGGGCAGGGCAGGGTGTGGGGTGCTAAAAACCAGAGTAATGGATAATTGAAGGTAAGTAAACAATTTAATAAATAAAACGAATTTCGTAGCGCACCCTGCATCACATTTTGCGATGCAGGGCGCGCTACGAAATTGGTTTTATTTATTAAATTGTTTACTTACCTTCAATTATCCATACTCCAGTTTTTAGCACCCCCCACCCTGCCCCTTCCCCGCCCTGCCTCTCCGCCCCACCGAAACTCCCTCCACGGGCCGTGGCTGCTATTGAGAGCAAACAGTCACTGTACTGAGTGAGATCAGGGCTGGCTTTAGGGCATTGCGATTGGTGCCACCACACCAGACGCCAAACTCAAGAGGGGAGGACTCTGTATTTAAATATCTTAGGGGGTCTAAAAGTACCTGTTTCAGAGTTTGCTGTAGGTCCAGCAATTTTCAGGTAACAAACAAAATTACAGAATAACTCTGCTGATTAATGTACCTGCTGTAGAGAGATTGGCGTTTGGTCTGGTGGCTTTTTTGACTCGTCAATAAGTAGCGCTGAGGTAGCTGCGTCCCGTCCCTATGGGCGGAAGGGCAAAGCTCCCCCACTTTTTTCCCCAGAGAAGAAGAATGTCTGTCAGGCTGAGCAAAAGTCAGTCTGATAGACACTCTTCTTGTTCAAGACAGACTGCCAGGAGCTAAACATGCGTTAAATGGGCCCAGGCTCCTTGCTGCCTGAGCTGAACTTTGCTGGGCTCAAGATGTTCCAGCTCCTGTGCGTGTGCCCTTTTCAGCATGGCAGAGCACCTCAATGTTCTCCCCTCGTAATGAGGAGAAGCTTCATTGATGGCCTCAGACCTGGGTGCTTCAGTTTAATCCCAGAAGTGCCCATTGCCCATTGTCTATCACTGCACCTCGTCACATAGTAAGGTCGGGTTAGCAACTCTTACTGACTCCATCCCCCTCTGTGCTGCGGTAGGAACTACAGTCTCCTCTCATTAGCTAAACTAAGGTCAATCAGTAAGAGAAGTCTTCAGTCCCAACCCTCCTGGGACCTTCGAGGCTTCTCTCCCCGAGAGCTGCAGCAGGTACATGTAATTTCTTTAATGTTTGGTGCATATTTGTGAGTGTGTATGTATGAATATTCAGGAGAGAGTATTGTGAATGGGTATGTGTGTAAATGCCTGGCGATGAGTGACTGTGTATGTGTGCATGTGTGTGCTCACCCCCCTCTCTGCTAAAAAGTCCTGGCCGCCACTACACAGAAGGTTAATATGCCTGCTGCAAAGCACGTGTGCCATGTAGATCATAGAATTGCATTTTAGGTAGTTAGCTCAATGGGTTACTGCTTCCTTTAGAGACAACCTTTTGTTACTTGCAGTTCATGAGTTCCAATCCTAATATAGCACAGTGAGCTCTGTACTGTCATCTAATAGCTAAAGGTAAACTGCAGCCTACAGGTTAGAAAATTCTGTTGTTTGTTATCCTA
The DNA here is from genome assembly GCF_964261635.1 of Lissotriton helveticus. Lineage (NCBI taxonomy): Eukaryota > Metazoa > Chordata > Amphibia > Caudata > Salamandridae > Lissotriton > Lissotriton helveticus. The sequence goes on from NC_136068.1 coordinate 770,758,817, forward strand.
ATGTTGCTAAAAGAGTTTGTTTGGGTAGGAAGAAATTCCTTTTTAGTAAAGCCAAACCTAACCCTGTGTTAGATTTTAAATCCTAAGTTTGTTCTTGTCATGCCAAGCACTCTTAATAAAAACAGCCTACCAGTATGGATGACATGTGACTCCTCACTGTAGTCCTCTTTGACATGTCTAACATTACCTATACATTGATTAACACACTAGTGTGGTGTATTATCTCTGTATAATGTATGTGTGATGTACAGAAGTATTCAGTTCCTAAAGGGGACTTGGAAGCCACAAGGGGAGAGGCGAAGGAGGGTTAGAAAGCAGGTGTTTCTGATATAGAATGGAAACTCCAATAAGGAGCAAGGGCCCTCACACACCCCAAAGGATGTCATGCTTCATCATAGAGCAGCTCTTTGTTGGGCCGGCGCTGCAATTCCCAACGGGCCCCACAGGGGGCTCTTTGCCAGAGGTCTTCTCTGGTTGCTGCCGTGAAGCTAAAGAGTGGTGTGGGGGCTTCTGGGTATTGAATAGTGCTGGGAAACAAAAAGTGTGATTTAAAAATAGATAGGGGGATCCAAAACCCATCTCCACCCTACACACGACACTTTGAGCTGCAGCAGGTATAGTTTTCCTCGCCAGCCATTACTTTGAAAGTTGGTTCTTTTTATTGGTAGCAGAGAAATCCAGTGAATAGAATTGGTTTTGGATCCCCCTAGCTATTTCTAAATAGCTAGGGGTGCCGTCCAGCAGTCAAACCTATACTCTGTGCTCAATGTTCTATTATGAATTATTATTTTGCCACCCTCGCTTGCCCTTTTTCCCTCTTTCCTTTATCAGCACGGGGTCGCGAGTCCAAGTGGCTGACTCATGCTAAATCTGATATAATGGCTAGGTTTTCCATATCTTCTGCAATACCTCTAACCAGCATTTCTTCATAGGTAACTCCACTTTGAATTCTAGGATATGAAGTCTCACTGTTCCCAGTGGTGTATCAAGGGGGAAGCACGGAATTTGGGGGCGGTGGCCTCCTCCCACTCTTACCTGACGTCTCAGGGTGGCAATCACGCTGCCCTCTATATTGCGGCAGTCACGGGCGTCAATCGCTGCCGAACCTCGTCAGCACCCCCCAGCTCTTCGATGCGGGCAGCAAACGCAGGGACCGTCACGGGCGGCCATAGGGCTAGCTACACTACTGACTGTTCCCAATACTGGGGTAAGTTCAGCACTTACACTCTCTAAAATACAAAACTAGCTGAAGGTGTCACACACGACACAGGTAGCGAACCTTAGATTCTTACATTTATATGCAATTATTTATCAATAGTACTGAGTGTGCACTCTGCGTACACTGAAAAAGACAAAACGCCCTCCTTTCAAAGAGGAACAGCTGATGATGAGTTTCCCACAGTGGCATAACAAAGGCCCTTGCAGCTCCTGTGGTCAGAGCGCGGGGGGCCTGCTTCATGTACTTTGCGTGGGGCTTTACGTTTTGTTACACCACTGGCTGTCCAGTGATTGACGAGGAAGGAGGAGGAGAAGTTCAAACACTTTCTAATTTGCTGCTGGTTGGACAGTGGCTCTCCTCAGTAATTGGCAGCTGCTGTCAAGAGCAGGGTGCCAATCAGTGAGGAGACATTGCACTCTATAATGACACCGCAGCTCAGCCTCTTGAGCCTTCTAAACGCCTAACTGGTAGTAAACAGCATTCTGCAGTTTGATTGCGGCTGCCCTCACTGTCGTATGACAGGCGCCTACAGGGCGTCCACAGGAGCAGTGCTTCAGTCCTGTCAAGGTGAGTAGCACTGTAGGTGCTGTTCTTAGGGTCGACTTTGAAAAGTGTAAAAAACAGTAGTGCTGAAACTATTTTCAAAGCAACAGCACCTCACTGAAGCTGTAAGGGTTGTGAATAATCCAAATGTACCAAAAAAAGCCGAATGGTAGAATTCAAGTGTGCATGTTTAAGTGCATGTTCACAATATTTTGCTAAAAGATGGTCTGGTAGGGAATTGTGCTTATGCAGAGTGAATTCTTCATCAAAACAGGGTCTTTTACAGGTAAAGAGTTCGAAGTAAGTTGTCACCACCCACTTAGTGGTTTCAACTTGAGAAAGGCTTGTTTTTTCTCTTACGCTACCTCCCTCTGCTACTGCCACTGGGAATGTGAAAAAGAAATTACTTATTTCTGTTGCTGGTGGTGTACAGGTTCTGAGTCCTAGCTATACGTCTCCTCTCTAATTTGCACATATAATTTTCCTACACTTGACACAGAGACAAACCCGATAGTGATCTCAAGAAAATATTGAATACTTTTCAAACATTGTTCCCATCAGTACCACTGCATTGGTTCTCCATCACACTCCAATACATTTGTTTTCCCAAAAGAAACGTTTTCTGACCAGTTTGAATAATTAAAAAAAAATTCCATGTTCTGAATCTTTTTGCTAAATGAAACACGACGAACACGCTAATGTCTATGCCACCCCTGATCCCACCCTGCCTGGCTGACAAAATTAACATATCTGATGGCTCTCCGCACCCTCTCAGTCAGGACACCATGCACAGGAAAAAAGAAGTGCAAAAATGAAAACGGATCTTACACAGCATTCCCGTGTGTATTAAGACTGTCATAAAACTGCATCAATTCAGGAAATAGCCGAAGACACAGCTCTGTAAAGAACACTGCATTATGATTCAGAAACAGCCCGCTTGTTCTCCCAGAAACCAGTTACCTCTTAAGACACTTGTTAATCCTCAATCAATCAAATATGTTTGTTTCAGAATAAATACATCCTTAAAAACTACATAAAGATTAAAGGCATAAAACACATAGGCAGTCAAAAAGAAGGGATTCCCTTGAACATATAACAAGATATAGCTAAAAGACAGCCTAAATATTCGCAATGAAATCAATTCTATTACAACCACAAATATATAAAGTACAAATCATTTATTATACATCAAAAGTTAAAAACAATTCATTACGCTACTGAACATATATGAATTCCTAGGTAAATGGTTAATAAAGCAAAACAAATTCACAATCAATTATGACCTGCACAATTGAGAAGACAGACATAAAATGTAAAACATAAAAATTGTAAAATACAATTTGTACATTTGTAGCTCACAAGTACTAGCACCTATGTTTTATCGTTACACATTTTTGTATATAAACATTGGTGGTGGAGACATAAATTGTCCTGAAGAGTGGGCGTCGAGGCGTTTCGGTGGTTAGAACAGATTAATTCCACCTTTTTTAAGACCTTTCTTTTCGTCTGTCGTAACAGGGGGTCTGATAGATTACCCCTGAGTTTGATATGAGGGTTAAGGGATCACTGTGTTCCTTAATCCTGTTCTGTATAAGTCCCAAACGCCTAATGTGCACATTCGTTGAGCCTTAGTTCCATTAAGATATAACCTATGCGGCTTTCGCAGCAAGGACTATTTATATGTTGAAGTCCCACTTCTAGCAGAACGGCTTCTACCATTAGAGCACTTAGCCCATATTCTAATGTTAGGGCGTTAAGCTGGAGGGCCACTTCAGTCCACCTTTTAACAGCAGGAAGGTCATGTTGTAGAATGCCTCATCTTTCATCCTCATCTGCAGTGAGTGACAAATCATCGCTGTCTAGCTGTTTGAATGTAGTATTAAAATAGCCAGCTGCGATGATGTATGCAGGAGTCAGGGCTTTAAGTGGGACTGATCTCACTGGGTCTGAGCACTGGCAGTTTTTTAAGGGGGATTTGAAAAGGGTCTCTATTGGGCTCTATTTTGTGCCCTGGCACAGGCGGTCTGCCTTTTTCCAGACTGCAGTGACAGCTGGCACATCGGTATGCGCTGCTCACACTGCTCACTCCTCACTAGTAGACAAAGTTATGGCTTGACGTCATGCCAGGTGAGCGTTCATGGGGAAGGGAAATCCTTTAAAGAGAGTCATTTTCTCTCTGGATTTCCCTTCTCCTTTTGAAACTCAGAAGCAGCAACATTGCCCTAGTGTCACCAGGGCTAAGGTGAAGCTTTTTCAATAATATTTACAATCTTATGCAACTAACAACCACTGACGAAGCCAATAGTCCTGACTTGTAGGTATGATGCTACTTGTATCAAATTCCTCGATTAATGAACCAATTTCACTTAAAGTACATGTATCAGCTTTCCTCATTTTCTTCCCAGGACCATGCATTCCCTGTGCGGGCTCTATGGCCTTTCGTTTCCCCATTATGTTTTTAAAACAGAACGATTGTGTTGTGTAGCACTGTGACAACAGGAAGAATACAAAAGTGAGTATTTGAACAAAAGAGTGCCAATACACACAGGCTGGCCCAAGGGACAATACTGAGTAACAGCCCAAGAAAGAATAAAAAAGAGAACAGAGAGAGAGAGAGATAAAGGAAAGATTACCTTGCCCAATACAGGGTCAGTACAGGCTATGCCTATAATGTCCCCAAGATCACTGAAACCAAGCAACCAAGTGACTAGGGGTATTTAAGACAAACACTGTCCTAAGTATTTCCACATAGAATCAACTGCATCCTGGCTCAAAGCGTGTATCTCCTTGAACATTATAACAAAGGAATACATATTATGCAGGTATAACCAGTTAGTTACTCGGCTGTATGCTAGGGTTGTTCTTAACAAAAGCAAAGTGGTATTGAGTAGAAAAAAATAAAATAAGAGGGGAGTCAAATCCTGACACTTCCTGGCACTGATAGGATGCAGGACCGGCCTGCCTTTGGCCTGGCCATTGCCCGGCGGCATCCTGCGCTCGACCCGCCAGTGGTGGCTGTCAGCCACGAGCAGTGGTGGAGCAAGCAAATGGGTTGTGGGTGAAAGCGGCACAAAATTAGGCTAACAGAATTGCTGACATATAGTAAAGTATAACGGTAATGTAATGCATGCCAGTGATTTAGTGCACATTACCACACATATAAAATATGTTTAAAACATTAAAAATTAAAGCTCACTTACCTGCTGCACTTGATCACTCCAGTCTGGTGTCCTTCTCTCCTCCAGTTTGGGCTCCAACCAACTCTCCTTACCAGCAGTGCCGAGCGGACACGCCGTGAGGGGAACGGCTCCTGATTTGCATAGCCCATCTGCCACCTGAGAGCTCCGCCGAGCGCCGTGAGGGAAACGGCTCCTGCTGCCTGCTGTCACCATTACCCGTGGGCTCCGCCGAGCGCCGTGAGGGCAACGGCTGGGTTAGACTACCACTCCCAGCTGCCCCAGCTTTCGGCGCGGGAGTGAGGTCAGCGGTGCGCCCGGAGGCGCCTTAAGGATAGGGAGCGCTTGAAGCTCCTGGGGGGACTTACCAGCAGTGCCGAGCGGACACGCCGTGAGGGGAACGGCTCCTGCTTTGCATAGCCCATCTGCCACCTGAGAGCTCCGCCGAGCGCCGTGAGGGAAACGGCTCCTGCTGCCTGCTGTCACCATTACCCGTGGGCTCCGCCGAGCGCCGCGAGGGCAACGGCTGGGTTAGACTACCACTCCCAGCTGCCCCAGCTTCCGGCGCGGGAGTGAGGTCAGCGGTGCGCCCGGAGGCGCCTTAAGGATAGGGAGCGCTTGAAGCTCCTGGGGGGACTTACCAGCAGTGCCGAGCGGACACGCCGTGAGGGGAACGGCTCCTGCTTTGCATAGCCCATCTGCCACCTGAGAGCTCCGCCGAGCGCCGTGAGGGAAACGGCTCCTGCTGCCTGCTGTCACCATTACCCGTGGGCTCCGCCGAGCGCCGTGAGGGCAACGGCTGGGTTAGACTACCACTCCCAGCTGCCCCAGCTTTCGGCACGGGAGTGAGGTCAGCGGTGCGCCCGGAGGCGCCTTAAGGATAGGGAGCGCCTCCCGCCCCGCGGGACGCGCGCGGGATCGCGCCGGGAGAAGCCCGGGGCAAGGGCGGGACCGTCTGTGGCCGTCAGAGGCCAGAGGAGACCAGACCGGGCCTGTCCCCTTGGTTTTGTTTGTAAGGTAAATGTTGCGAATTAACATTTGATCACTCCAAAAACCCTCGCTACGGATCGTACTTCGAGACTTTACTGTTGATCTACTACCTTCATGTCATATAAGATGGCTTCTAAGAGCTGTAGCGCGCAGGTCATGGGGCCCATGGATTGCTATCTAGAAAGGGTAATTTTACCTATCACTCATGAACTAGATAGTTTAGAACAACGCTTGCCCAGAGATAGCGTGCTCTGCAATCACCCTGTCACACAGACAGCTGAGGTAGCATATGGATCAGCCTTGCTGAAAGAACTGAATGATCTTTGTAAGACCCAGTATGTAGCAGCAGATTATGTAACCGAGCAACTCCATGTTCTGGTCAGTCCCTTAGCAACTCCTAATGCCCGCCCACTACGCCTTTACTGATAGATGTTAACACACCTGATGCCCTCTTTCCATCTCCACTTGTAAAACTTAACAGAAATCATATAGGGCCCCTTCACATCCCACCCGCCAAAAGGAAGCGACACGGAACAACATGCATGGGGAGTGAAACCAAACATGGTAAATTGTGTCCAAGTCCCCTAGCAACTACTATACTTACCCCGATAGCAGCTAAGATACACAAAACTCTGGAATTTCAAGCACCTACCTCCCAGGCAATTTTACTGGACGCCATAGAACGGATGGTTACTTCTATCATATCCCCACTGATAGTAAGAATAAATAGTTTAGGAGAAAAGCTCAGTGAAATTGAGATGTCAATTAATGCAAGCACGTCATTAATGAAGAACATGGCAGAACTTAGCCAGCAACCTGTTCAAGCTGCCACTGTGGTGCACGAATCACCTACTCAAAGCAATAATTGTGGGAATAAATCAATAGTTGCACATAGGACAGCACGAAAAAATCTAAACGTGGTTAGCCACTCCATTACATCCCAGAGGCCCTACCCCAAAGTAAGGTCGACCCTAGGCCCAACACCTCATAATGAGATAGCTGATAACCAAGGTATCATCCCTGGCAGAAGCAACCACATAAATCTACCCCCAATAGCCGCCCCTTTTGTATGTGTCCTTTCGGGTGTCCCACCACTTAAGAAAGGAATATTTGAAACACAGCACAACTTAAGAAATAAAGTCGTTTTTTGGCTAACGAAAAACAGACCCCTGCCACCCCATATTGACGGCTCGATAGTAAGTGTCAGAAGGGTGGGTTGGCTGGGATCGCTCCCTAAGGATACCAAAGGGGATCTTGTCCTGGTAAGATTTAGAAATGAACATGTCGTCCCCTATTTACAATCCTGGCAGCCCCAATTGGGTGATGGGCCTATATCTACATGGCAATTACATGATTTTTATCCCAGGGCGTTCTTCCTCACCCCGTCAAGATCAATAGCAGAGAGCAACCACCACTTGGCCTGAAACGTATATGCACAAAATGGTTATACAATGCTGACTTCAAATCAATTCTAGATTTTGCCCCGATTCTGGCGTGGATCACCTTACATTAATCCACACAGGGGAAGCCCCTAGCTGACTTAATGCTAACTTAACACGCTCTAAATATTAAACTCTGTAAAATGTTGTTTTCTTTTTAAACGTGTAAATAACTATTTTAGTGAAATGTAAATATTATGACTGTTCTGAATAATTTGTATGCTTTTATGATTTATATTTTTTAAATCGAATAAAGCTTAATTGATTTGAACTCCCCTAACCAACCCTGGCACAGGATTGGATAGAGCGGGCCCTCTCAACGCTCCACAGAGCACTTGAGGCCTTTGCTTGCTCTCAAACCAGCTGTCTAAGATACCTGGGTTGAGCGGTTTAAGGTGTGCATGTCTGGATAGCTGTTGTAAGACAGCCAGCCAAAGAGACATGCACACTTTAAACTTAAAGTGCCCTGCCCATTACTGCTCTCTGCTGCGGCTAGTCGTCAGGGGCCCCATCCCCGTCCTGACACTCCGCTCAGGCCAGGGTTGTTGGAAAATAAAATGCTAAAAAATTTACTTTATTACCCTTTTATTATTTATCTCTGGGGAATTTAAATTAATGGGACGATGCTCCTCCAGCTTAATGGAGGAGCCGCCTCTGTGTTCCATGCTGCGGTAGATGTAGCTGCGCTTTATAGCACCACGTGGAAGGCTGCAATGGCACTGACGCAGCTAGTTGGAGGGCCTCCTTCTGTCCTCCTTGCCGCCTAGGACTTATAGTCTCCAATAGAAGGGTCAATAGAGCTGCAGTGTGTCTGGCCCAGCAGGAGGTGTATCCACTCTTTTTAGCACTGTATGGAAGGCTGCAAAGGAACGGGTGCAGCTAGTTGGAAGGCCTCCTTCCTGCCCTCGATGACACCTGGGGCTCGTAGTCCCCACCAGAAGGGTGAAGAGACTCGCAGTGTGTCCTGCTATGTGAGAGATGTATCTGTGCTATATTAATTTCCATCCTTAGCCCTATACAGCCCTCTTCTGACTTTTGACAGTTCTTGCTACATAAATGGTGCATACAGACATTCTATTTGCGTACCCCAGAGAAACAAAACACCACAGTGCTGCTCGGAAATAAACTCCCCCCTTCTGAACAAAGCAAACAAAATACTGTGCCAAAGGTTAGCACCAATTAACCAATTGGGTATCCTATATCATGCCATTCCATTCTCTGTAACTAGGCAAATTGCTGATATGTTCATTCTAAGATTAGTAAAGGAATAACTAACAACTCTATCCCAAAGAGCACAAAATACAAACAGTGTAGTCTGCGGGCAGATCACTTGCAGCAAGAAGTAACTGCTGAGCACATTCACCTAAATGCCTCAACTTAACTCTAGTTAAGTTTAATATTTGCACATTACGCCACTTATATTTGTTTGTACAGATTCCAGTAGTGGGAAGATGAGCTTAACCACACGCCTCCAAAATGAATTGTGGCACTGATGTATGAGTTGTTTACTGCAATTGTATATGCTGCTATCTATACATGAGGTTGTACTACCTCCTCTTTTATTTAAAATTGGGAACTTATGGTCATCTAATGGGTGATTCCGTTGTGGTTTAAGGATTATGATATTCAATCTGTTTTATCAATTCACCCTAACTAGTTGCATTTGCTAATTTTATTTATTTTTTGACGTTTATATTTGTAAGACCTGAATTTGATAAGCACTTAGGGCCATATGTATCAAGCAAAATTGCATTCGCAAACGCCGAAATTCGCAGGATTTCGGCGTTTGCGAATGCAATTTTGCCAAATGGTCTGTATTAAGTCAAAATAAGGAATCGCAAATTTTGGCATGGCTTGGCAGTTCGGGCTGGACTGTACCCATGAAGCACAGAGTCAGACTGATTTGCATATGGCCATGTTTGAACTGGGGTGGCAGAGTGGGCTAAAGAACGGTGATGAATTAAACTCAGATCTGTTGACTGGGTGTGAGTGTTTGATTGGTTTGGATGCTCCGTCCATCACCACCCCCTTTTGTACCACTTTGTTTGCCATAAGTTGGCAGGGTATGCTCAGACGTGAGTCCCTTGCTCACTTTGCCACTGGATTCAAGCAAGCCGGGCTGAAAACGGCTGAAATGCCAGAAACCGGTCCTCGGAAGCTTGTTTCCGGTCCAGGGAAGGAATGGCTTGGCAGTCCGGACTGGACTGTTCCCATGAGGCACAGGGTCAGACTGATTTGCATATGGCCATGTCTGAACTGGGGTGGCAGAGTGGGCTAAAGAACGGTGATGGATTAAACCCAGATCTGTTGACTGGGTGTGAGTGTTTGATTGGTTCGGATGCTCCGTCCATCACCACCCCCTTTTGTACCACTTTGTTCGCCATAAGTTGGCAGGGTATGCTCAGACAAGAGTACCTTGCTCACTTTGCCACTGGATTCAAGCAAGCCGGGCTGAAGACGGCTGAAATGCCAGAAACCGGTCCTCGGAAGCTTGTTTCCGGTCCAGGGAAGGAATGGCTTGGCAGTCCGGGCTGGACTGTTCCCATGAGGCGCAGGGTCAGACTGATTTGCATATGGCCATGGCAGGGCTTGGAAAAACATCGATGGCACTGCCTTGGAGGAGTTCCTAACGGCCTCTGGGTCGGCCTTGTCTGCAGACGTAAACATAGCTACCACCGAGTACACAGAGTGGATTGATAGGGCCTGTTATAAGTTGGCCCCTCCCAAGAGGTGTCGGCCCACCAGGTCGGCTCCATCAGCTCCATGGTACTCTGACGCGCTCAGAGAAGCCAAAGTAGCATGCAAAAAATTAGAACGGATCTGGCGAGCTAACTACAACGAGCTAGATAAAGAGAGATTAAAAGTTAGTCAGAGGGTTTATAAAGGTAGCATTAGGAAAGCTAAGAGTGTCTACTATACTGACTGCATTGAGAAGGCCAAGAACTCAGCAAAGGAACTTTTCGAGACAGTGGCCAGCCTGACCTCTCCTAAATCTGTGACTGTGCCCCCTAATATTGAACTTTGTGAATCATTAGCAAATTTCTTCCTGAACAAAGTTCAATTAATTTTTACCTCTCTTGAACCTCTGGTGGCCCAGAGTCTCTCGGAGAAGTCCCACGGGAATCTTCCGGCCGGACTCCCGGGGGCTAAATTCCTGACTTTCGAGCCAGTTAATGCTGGCGATGTGCTAAAACTTCTGATGGCAACCGAATCAGGCTCACCCCAAGATCCCTGCCCTACATCAATTGCAAAGCTGGCAGCCGTTCCCATTGCAGATTCCTTGGCCTGCATATTCAATCTGATGTTTGAGAAGGGTGACTTCCCTAAACTTTGGAAGCGGGCTTCGATCTGCCCACTTCTCAAAAAACCCTCGCTTGATACCACGGACCCCAACAGCTATAGGCCAATATCCAGGCTGCCGCTGCCGGCTAAATTGATTGAGAAAATCATGAACTCCCAGCTCTGTTCATTTCTGCGTAACTCGAAGGGTCTAGACCCGGCCCAACATGGGTTTAGGGAAGGTCACAGCACCGAGACCGCTCTTATTAAATCTACAGAGGAGGTCCGGAAGGTGCTTGATGAAGGGGGCCAGGCAGTGCTGATCCTTTTGAACCTGTCTGCGGCCTTCGACACGGCCCACCCTGCTATGCTGGTGGATCGGTTGGAGGGCTGCGGGGTCCAGGGTCAAGCACTTAACATCCTGAAAGCCTTCTTAACAAACCGGGTACAAGTGGTGGCTATGGGGGAGTTCGAATCAAGAGCTTTCCAATTCCCCGGGGGGGTCCCGCAGGGATCCTCCCTAAGCCCCACTTTATTTAATATCTATGTATCCTCTCTTGCCCCGGTGATCAGATCCTTTGGGTTCGAGCTAACATCCTACGCAGACGACACCCAGATTGTGGTCTCTGTGCTCCCGGGGACAGAGGTGGGTGTGGCAGCTAGGTTCCAGGGCTGCATGTCAGCAGTCATTTCCTGGATGGCAAAAAGCTGCTTAAAATTGAACTCCTCCAAGACTGAGGTGCTTATCTTTGGGTCAAACACCAACCTTTGGAGCCCCAACTGGTGGCCAATTGATATGGGACCTCCGCCCTCCCCGGTTTCAAAGGTGAAGAATCTTGGTGTCATTATTGACAACCAACTCTCCTTTAAACCCCAAGTTAAGGCGTTGACTTCCTCCATATATTGGACCCTGAGAATTATTAGGAAGGTTCTCCCCTTCCTACCGGAGGGAAGTAGAAAGACGGTGGTGACGGCCCTGGTACTTTCACGCCTCGATTATTGTAATAGTCTTTTTTTGGAGGCACAACACGGGGTGGTCAACAAACTTCAGGTCCTACAAAATGCGGCTGCCTGCCTTATTGGGGGTTGCCCAAGTTTTATTCAGTTACCAAGGAACTGGAGAAGATGCACTGGCTCCCGGCGCGGAAGCGGATTCTGTTCAAGGCCCTCTGTATTGTCTTTAAGGCACTACAAGGTCTTGGCCCTTTGTTCCTTCAGGATCATTTTCAATGGTACAGACCAGGGAGACAACTTAGGTCGGCCAGTTTGGGGCTGGTTAAAACAGCCCGCATCAGGAAGGCGCGCTGGGGCGGCAGGAGTTTTGTTAGGGAAGCAGCAATGGCGTGGAACTCCCTTCCTCTTACCCTTACACAAAACGAGAATCTGTTGGCACTCAGGAAAGACCTGAAAACATGGCTCTTTTCCCTCTAGTTTCCGAAGGCCCATTCTTAGGGAGTTACCACTTCAGCGCCAGGACACCGATTGGTATTAGCGCGCTTTATAAGTGTTATAAATAAATAAATAAATATGGCCATGTCTGAACTGTGGAGGAAGAGTGGGCTAAAGAACGGTGATGGATTAAACCCAGATCTGTTGACTGGGTGTGAGTGTTTGATTGGTTCGGATGCTCCGTCCATCACCATCCCCTTTTGTACCACTTTGTTCGCCATAAGTTGGCAGGGTATGCTCAGACGTGAGTCCCTTGCTCACTTTGCCACTGGATTCAAGCAAGCCGGGCTGAAGACGGCTGAAATGCCAGAAACCGGTCCTCGGAAGCTTGTTTCCGGTCCAGGGAAGGAATGGCTTGGCATTCCGGACTGGACTGGTCCCATGAGGCACAGGGTCAGACTGATTTGCATATGGCCATGGCAGGGCTTGGAAAAACATCGATGGCACTGCCTTGGAGGAGTTGCTAACGGCCTCTGGGTCGGCCTTGTCTGCAGACGTAAACATAGCTACCACCGAGTACACGGAGTGGATTGATAGGGCCTGTTATAAGTTGGCCCCTCCCAAGAGGTGTCGGCCCACCAGGTCGGCTCCATCAGCTCCATGGTACTCTGACGCGCTCAGGGAAGCCAAAGTAGCATGCAAAAAATTAGAACGGATCTGGCGAGCTAACTACAACGAGCTAGATAAAGAGAGATTAAAAGTTAGTCAGAGGGTTTATAAAAATAGCATTAGGAAAGCTAAGAGTGTCTACTATACTGACCGCATTGAGAAGGCCAAGAACTCAACAAAGGAAATTTTCGAGACAGTGGCCAGCCTGACCTCTCCTAAATCTGTGACTGTGCCACCTAATATTGAACTTTGTGAATCATTAGCAAATTTCTTCCTGAACAAAGTTCAATTAATTTTTACCTCTCTTGAACCTCTGGTGGCAAAGAGTCTCTCGGAGAAGTCCCACGGGAATCTTCCGGCCGGACCCCCGGGGGCTAAATTCCTGACTTTCGAGCCAGTTAATGCTGGCGATGTGCTAAAACTTCTGATGGCAACCAAATCAGGCTCACCACAAGATCCCTGCCCTACATCAATTGCAAAGCTGGCAGCCGTTCCCATTGCAGATTCCTTGGCCTGCATATTCAATCTGATGTTTGAGAAGGGTTACTTCCCTAAACTTTGGAAGCGGGCTTCGATCTACCCACTTCTCAAAAAACCCTCGCTTGATACCACGGACCCCATTAGCTATAGGCCAATATCCAGGCTGCCGCTGCCGGCTAAATTGATTGAGAAAATCATGAACTCCCAGCTCTGTTCATTTCTGTGTAACTCGAAGGGTCTAGACCCGGCCCAACATGGGTTTAGGGAAGGTCACAGCACCGAGAGCGCTCTTATTAAATCTACAGAGGAGGTCCAGAAGGTGCTTGATGAAGGGGGCCAGGCAGTGCTGATCCTTTTGGACCTGTCTGCGGCCTTCGACACGGTCCACCATGCTATGCTGGTGGATCGGTTGGAGGGCTGCGGGGTCCAGGGTCAAGCACTTAACATCCTGAAAGCCTTCTTAACAGACCGGGTACAAGTGGTGGCTATGGGGGAGTTCGAATCAAGACCTTTCCAACTCCCTGGGGGGGGCCCGCAGGGATCCTCCCTAAGCCCCACTTTATTTAATATCTATGTATCCTCTCTTGCCCCGGTGATCAGATCCTTTGGGTTCGAGCTAACATCCTACGCAGACAACACAGAGATTGTGGTCTCGGTGCTCCCGGGGACAGTGGTGGGTGTGGTAGCTAGGTTCCAGGACTGCATGTCTGCAGTCAGTTCCTGGATGGCAAAAAGCTGCTTAAAATTTAACTCCTCCAAGACTGAGGTGCTTATCTTTGGGTCAAACACCAACCTTTGGAGCCCCAACTGGTAGCCTATTGATTTGAGGCCTCCGCCCTCCCCGGTTTCAAAGGTGAAGAATCTTGGTGTCATTATTGACAACCAACTCTCCTTTAAACCCCAAGTTAAGGCATTGACTTCCTCCATATATTGGACCCTGAGAATTATTAGGAAGGTTCTCCCCTTCCTACCGGAGGGAAGTAGAAAGACGATGGTGACGGCCCTGGTACTTTCACGCCTCGATTATTGTAATAGTCTTTTTTTGGAGGCACAACAGGGGGTGGTCAACAAACTTCAGGTCCTACAAAATGCGGCTGCCCGCCTTATTGGGGGATTGCCCAAGTTTTCTTCAGTTACCAAGGAACTGGAGAAGATGCACTGGCTCCCGGTGCGGAAGCGGATTCTGTTCAAGGCCCTCTGTATTGTCTTTAAGGCACTACACGGTCTTGGCCCTTTGTTCCTTCAGGATCATTTTCAATGGTACAGACCAGGGAGACAACATAGGTCGGCCAGTTTGGGGCTGGTTAAAACAGCCCGCATCAGGAAGGCACGCTGGGGCGGCAGGAGTTTTGTTAGGGGAGCAGCAATGGCGTGGAACTCCCCTCCTCTTACCCTTAACCAAAACGAGAATCTGTTGGCATTCAGGAAAGATCTGAAAACATGGCTCTTTTCCCTCTAGTTTCCGAAGGCCCATTCTTAGGCAGTTACCACTTCAGCGCCAGGACACCGATTGGTATTAGCGCGCTTTATAAGTGTTATAAATAAATACATAAATATGGCCATGTCTGAACTGGGGAGGCAGAGTGGGCTAAAGAACAGTGATGGATTAAACCCAGATCTGTTGACTGGGTGTGAGTGTTTGATTGGTTTGGATGCTCCGTCCATCACCATCCCCTTTTGTACCACTTTGTTTGCCATAAGTTGGCAGGGTATGCTCAGAAGTGAGTCCCTTGCTCACTTTGCCACTGGATTCAAGCAAGCCGGGCTGAAGACGGCTGAAATGCCAGAAACCGGCCCTCGGAAGCTTGTTTCCGGTCCAGGGAAGGCATGGCTTGGCAGTTCGGGCTGGAATGTTCCCATGAGGCGCAGGGTCAGACTGATTTGCATATGGCCATGTCTGAACTGGGGTGGCAGAGTGGGCTAAAGAACGGTGATGGATTAAACCCAGATCTGTTGACTGGGTGTGAGTGTTTGATTGGTTCGGATGCTCCGTCCATCACCATCCCCTTTTGTACCACTTTGTTCGCCATAAGTTGGCAGGTTATGCTCAGACGTGAGTCCCTTGCTCACTTTGCCACTGGATTCAAGCAAGCCGGGCTGAAGAAGGCTGAAATGCCAGAAACCGGTCCTCAGAAGCTTGTTTCCGGTCCAGGGATGGCATGGCTTGGCAGTTCGGGCTGGACTGTTCCCATGAGGCGCAGGGTCAGACTGATTTGCATATGGCCATGTCTGACCTGGGGTGGCAGAGTGGGCTAAAGAATGGTGATGGATTAAACCCAGATCTGTTGACTGGGTGTGAGTGTTTGATTGGTTCGGATGCTCCGTCCATAACCATCCCCTTTTGTACCACTTTGTTCGCCATATGTTGGCAGGGTATGCTCAGACGTGAGTCCCTTGCTCACTTTGCCATTGGATTCAAGCAAGCCGGGCTGAAGAAGGCTGAAATGCCAGAAACCGGTCCTCGGAAGCTTGTTTCCGGTCCAGGGAAGGCATGGCTTGGCAGTTCGGGCTGGACTGTTCCCATGAGGCACAGGGTCTGACTGATTTGCATATGGCCATGTCTGAACTGGGGTGGCAGAGTGGGCTAAACAACGGTGATGGATTAAACCCAGATCTGTTGACTGGGTGTGAGTGTTTGATTGGTTCGGATGCTCTGTCCATCACCACCCCCTTTTGTACCACTTTGTTCGCCATAAGTTGGCAGGGTATGCCCAGACGTGAGTCCCTTGCTCACTTTGCCACTAGATTCAAGCAAGCCGGGCTGAAGACGGCTGAAATGCCAGAAACCGGACCTTGGAAGCTTGTTTCCGGTCCAGGGAAGGCATGGCTTGGCAGTTCGGGCTGGACTGTTCCCATGAGGCACAGGGTCAGACTGATTTGCATATGGCCATGTCTGAACTGGGGTGGCAGAGTGGGCTAAAGAACGGTGATGGATTAAACCCAGATCTGTTGACTGGGTGTGAGTGTTTGATTGGTTTGGATGCTCCATCCATCACCACCCCCTTTTGTACCACTTTGTTCGCCATAAGTTGGCAGGGTATGCTCAGACGTGAGTCCCTTGCTCACTTTGCCACTGGATTCAAGGAAGCCAGGCTGAAGACGGCTGAAATGCCAGAAAGCGGTCCTCGGAAGCTTGTTTCCGGTCCAGGGAAGGCACGGCTTGGCAGTTCGGGCTGGACTGTTCCCATGAGGCACAGGGTCAGACTGATTTGCATATGGCCATGTCTGAACTGGGGTGGCAGAGTGGGCTAAAGAACGGTGATGGATTAAACCCAGATCTGTTGACTGGGTGTGAGTGTTTGATTGGTTCGGATGCTCCGTCCATCACCACCCCCTTTTGTACCATATTGTTCGCCATAAGTTGGCAGGGTATGCTCAGACGTGAGTCCCTTGCTCACTTTGCCACTGGATTCAAGCAAGCCGGGCTGAAGACAACTGAAATGCCAGAAACCGGTCCTCGGAAGCTTGTTTCCTGTCCAGGGAAGGCATGGCTTGGCAGTTCGGGCTGGACTGTTCCCATGAGGCACAGGGTCAGACTGATTTGCATATGGCCATGCCTGAACTGGGGTGGCAGAGTGGGCTAAAGAACGGTGATGGATTAAACCCAGATCTGTTGACTGGGTGTGAGTGTTTGATTGGTTCGGATGCTCCGTCCATCACCACCCCCTTTTGTACCACTTTTAGAATGTGGGCATTTCACTGCTCTTACTGCTCTGTGTGCCCTGCAGCCTGTCTGCAATACACATCTGGGCTGGGTGTCAGTTACACTTTGTTCATTCCCTCCAGACAGCCTCAAACACAGAAAGACTAAGTGTGGCTGAGTACCCATCTACATACATCTGCATTCTGATGGCCTTTCCTGAGCAGGAGGGAAGTAAGAGGCTCACCCTTACACTTGAAGGGCAGTGGCCTGGCCCCACACAAAGGACTGATTACACCCCACAGATAGGCTGGCTGACAGGACTGAGTTGAAAGGCATACTGGTGCACTTCAAAGCTATTCTTTGAAATCCCCTCACCTCAAAGGCATATTTTGGTGTCTGTACTAGGGGCTTCATTTATAAAAATAACTGTTGCATCGCTGTGACAAAACAACAATGCGACAGTTTTCACTGCGCCCTCCTTGCGACATGATGGATGAGCCCTATTTAATGTACAGTGCTCCATGGCGCAAGGAGTTACAGATACATCAGTACTACTGATGTATCTGTAGGCTCAAAAGTGATGTAACTCAAGCAATGTGTCCTTTCCCATGGGGCAAGCCCCATGGGAAAGGACCTAAGTCAGTCTTACGCCTGCTGTGAGACAAGCGTAAGGTTTTGACGCAGAGGCGTCCTAGAAGTGGTGCAGTGAAATCTAATAGATTTCACTGCACCACTTATACGAGGCTTTTTATGGGTTAATGCCTACTCTGCATACATTATACCTGATGCAGGTATAAGGTATAAAGTAACACAGTGCTTTACAAAGTGACACAGCTTCTTAGATAGGGTGCAACGTGGTGCATTTTTTACACCGCCAGTGCATCACAAAAAGTGACAGAACTGCTGCACAAAAGTGTCGCAGGACCCTACTTTTCTGACCCCAGAAAACCAGACACTTCTGGATCTACTCCTGAACCTTAGTCAAATGAACTGCTGTGCTGCTCAATTTACTTAACTTGACTGCTAATCTGGAAGAACTGTTGTTCTGCTTCTTGCCCTGCTGCCGGCTGCACTTCAAATCTGCTGAAGGAGTACTGGACTCTGTCTTCTTCCAAGTGATCTCCAAGGGCTTGTTTGCTTGCCTCCTGTTGCTTGAGACTCAAGAATATCAAAGTCTCTACCCCCGCTCTCGTGCCTGGCTCACTGGAAGTGGCCCATATACGTGCAACATGAATTTTACTGCATCTCATGTCCGCGTGTAGCAGAACTGGTGCATTGACCTAGTTGCGGGAGTTAAATCGGTGCATCGAATTAGAACCAACGCTCTGCCTCCAGAGATCGACGCATCGGACGCATCCCCTCGACTGCATGGCTGAACCCAGCGCATCGCTCTACGCCTCTTGAGTCCGGCACCTCTCTTTGGAACTGATGCATTACCCTCCCTGCATGGAGAAGATCGATGCATCTCGCTCCTTGAGTCCAGCTAAGGCACTTTGTTCACCAGGGCATGCATGAGTCCTGTAGTCGGCGCTCCATTGCGGTCAGCCTAAAATTTGACTTTGCTCCAGTCTAGCATGAACTGAAGTAACCTTTTTAGCGCTACTTGCTTCTAAGCACTTTATTGCATTTATTGACAATGTTACAAAGTGCTTTGGTACATATATATCTGTAGCATTCTATTGGTAGTGTTGGTGCTGGTAATGTTGTAGTGTTTGGTAGCTGTAATGTAGTTGTGCAAGATGCAGTAAATCTGCTTCAGAAAAGCTTGAGTGACAATATACTTATGTATATCTAATATCTTATAGAATTGGATTTTCACAGATATTTATGTTAGTGCAGAACTAAATAATTACCAATATTTCAGATAAATGGAATGTATTCCAATAATGCATTAGTTTTGCCCCACATGATAAATAGGAACATGTTACGCACCTTTATTGGTGAATATTTTATCTAACCACAGATTTCTCATCCTTTGAATATTTCCCAGATCGCAGATTTGATTTGGAAGCTTTTAATAGCAGTTCTCCTGTGTGCCGCTAAGTGCCACTGTGCAGTTCTGTGTTGGCTTCATACCCCCTTAAGAGTGACGCAGCGGAGCCACCTATAAGTGCCAACCCTGCACTTTAACATCTTGTTTTACTCTTTCCATGCCCTCAAATACTGAACATAAAACAATTGTAAGTACCACTGTGCAGACCTTAAATGTGGGATATTTTAAATGGTAAAAAGCGGCCAGTCAATGGAATGTGGAGGTCAGGGGGTAGTGTGGAATCTGCGGGTACATTGCACATCCATCCAAAAGAGCGTTACTGAAGGCAAGTAAATTATTCTTCTAATGAATATTTCTAACTGCAGATTCATCACTGTAAGAAATTGGGTTGTTGGTTAAGGGCGGGGGTGAATGTATGTACCATCGCTCACGTCACAGCCTTCAACTGTCAAAGACAGGCACACCTTGTGCCAATGCAATGGTAGCAGGCTTAGCCGTGGTGGAATAGGCTCTTAGCCCATCAAGATGCTGCTATTTGGCCAGTGCATAACACTTGATTATTGCATATGCTATCCACCTTGATAGAGTACTCTTCTGTACAGTCTTTGATTGATTTATCCTGGAGAACCAGACAAAAGGCCAATATTCCATCTGATGGTCCTTGGTAAAATCAAAAAAGTTAAAAGCCCTTTTGGGTTCCAACTGATGCAGCCTCTCCTCCTCTTTCAAGGGATGAGGCCGGGAAAAGAACTCTGGAAGAGTGATGGATTGACCAATATGAAAATAAATTACAACTTTTGGCTAGAAGGCTGCCCTAATCCCTCGGCACCATTTTGTTTTAACAAAGTTGGTGTGGGGCAGTTGCAGAGACAGTGCCTGACGTTCACTCGCACAGAGCTGACATTACTGCAATGAGGAACCGAGTCTTTAGAGCCAGAAGACACACCAAGCAGCGAAGCATTGGCTCAAAGTGCATATGTATGAGAAATATCAAAAACAAATTAAGGTCCAACCATGGCATCACAAATGTTTTGAAAACAAACAAGTGTGTCAAACCTTTAATAAAACATATCACAACAGGGCATTTAAACAAGGATGTGTTAGTATGAAACACACAAAGGCTGAAAAGGACAACAAATGACCTTTAAAAGTGCCCTCAGGAAGGGTTTTCTCGGTCAGAGACAAAACAAATAAAACATTCACAGTGTAGCTTGTAAAGGGTCTGTCCTGTGGACTCCACACTAGGCCACAAATCTGTCCTACTGCCTGACGTAAATGGACTTTGTACTAGGACATCTGGCAGCAAGAATGACATCTACAAATCTAGTGGTAGATCACATAAGTCAAATGCTGCCACTTATCTTATTCTTTATGCATGGAGGTGTAGAATGTGCAGGTGTGGGTCCAGAATCTTGCCATGCTGCTGCAACAGAAAATCCTTCTGAAGTGGTAGCCTGATTGGAGGACAGATACTCACGCTAGAGACTCCCAAGTACCACACTTTCCTGTACCAGTCCATAGTAACTAGGATCACTGGGGCAAGAACATTCCTGCTCTTTTTCAACAGTCAGGGCGGGAGAGGCAGGGACAGGAAAGCGTATAGGAGTCCTGTGTTCCATTGTGGCCCGAATGCCTTTCCTGGCAAGAAATTTCATGGGAGCTCTAATGTGAAAAAATGTTTGACAATGTGCGGTCTTTGATGGTGGTGAAAAGATCTACCTAGGATTTTCCCCACTGCTAGAAGATGTCATGTGCAACCTCTGTATGCAGACTACAGTCGTGATCCACTAGGCACGGGCAAATCAGCTAATCTGCCCTTGTCTTCAAAGATCCTGCCAGGTGTTTCAAGATCAGGGACATGCCCCGATGCTCAAGCCAACTCCAGAGGCACCTTTACAGGACCCATGACCCCACTCCTCCCAGCTAGTTGCAGTGTAACATATGGTGGTGTTGTCGCTGAGAACCTGCAACAGCCTTTCCTTGGTGGAAGCAAGAAGGCCTTCAATGTCGCCTACAAATCTAACAGATTGATATGGAGTTGGTTTTCTACCAAAGACCGGAGCCCTCTGATCACCACCTCGACCAGTTGCTGGGCCCACTGGGATTCCATTGTAGAGCCTGCATATTCCACCTTATGTAGACTTCAAGGAGGATGCAGGAGGCTAAAAGGCCAAGACGCCCAAGAGCTACTGTCACAGAGAAGCATGAAACATTGTGATCCTAGCCTAAATGTCCCAGATGCATTGCAATAGATGGAAGTCTGTGATCTGTACCATATGTAGGTCAACTCCAATGAAAGAAGCCTCTGTGAAGGAGTCAGATGTGACTTTAACTCATTGACCTCAATGATGTTAGGAGGATGGCAGTTGTCTTAAGGTGGTATATGGCTGAATGTGGTGGGACCGCGATCAACAGCGAGTCTGGTAATCCTTACATTCAAAGATGCTACTTCCAACCTCCATCACTTTCTTTTGGGAACACCAAATGGGCACTGGTGAGGCTGAATTGGAGCATGGGAAATTAAAAATGTTCTCATCCCACCTTGAACCGCAGACAAAGTCTATGGGACTGCAGGATGGGTATATGAAAATACGAGTCCTGCAGGTCAAAGGACACCATGAAGTCGCTTAGGAGGGAGGCAGACAGGATATAGGACTATGTGAGCATTTAGAATTTTCCATTCCATATGAAGGAAGTCAGAGGGCAAAGATCTAGGATAGTCTGAATGCCTACAACCTTCTTCAGCACAGGGACAAAGCAAGAGTAACAACCCACTCCTATTTCTGAGTTCTTATTTTCCTCAGTGGCTCCTCTGGAGGGTAAGACTTACACCTCTTGCATTAGAATAGACAGATGCTCCTTTAAAAGATTCTTTGATGCTGAAAAAAGATGTGGCTGGCCGGAAAGAAAGGGTAGGGCATAGCCATGCTTGAATGATTTTGAGGACCCATCTGTCAAATGTGATGTACTGCCACACTGGAAGAAAGTGCTGTATCCTGCCTGCCACCGACTGCAAGGTAAAGCGGTTTGGAGACTGTTGCTGTAGGGGAAGAGTACTGGTAGAATGACAACCTTGGTGACCTGTGTGGTGACTACCAAATCAGTGTCCCTGGCCTTAAAAAGATTAGGGTGACTATAGCAGAGGCTGGAGAGATTAGTACTGCCTATATGCCCACCCCTAAATTAGCCATGAGATTTCCAAAACTGGTACAGAAACCATTTGACAGGGGATGAGCAGCCCAGCGAGCAGCCCAGCGAGTGTGACATAGCCCTAATTTCCTTTAAAAATTCTAAGGCAAAATCATCTTTTTCTCCACATATGCTTGAGCCATCAAAAGACATATTCATAAGAGATACCCTTACTTCCACAGAACATCCTGTGGGGTGCATTCATGCATGGCAGCTGGGCACCAAAATTGTGCCAGCTGTTCTTCATAGATAATCAGTAGCCTCAATCAAGCATGAATCACATATTTGGCTGGATCTTGACCATCCGGAATGATTAGAGCCATTGTGACCCCAGGGCCCTCCATGATTATGGCAAGATTTTGCTGGCCAAGTCCCAGAAAGTATGCGCATATCAGCCCAGTAAACAACCTTCATTTGTGCATCCCAGTACTAGGCTAGTTGCAGAGAACATCCATTTTCCACATTACTCAATCCTCTTAGACTCCTTATCCAGGGAGTCATAGGAAATGAATTAGGGTTCACTCTTTTTCTGGAAGCATCTAGAACAGGGTGCGTAATGATTAACTCAGGGTCACCAGTGCCAATCTGTGATTTCTGCCACCTGCCTACTCACTGGTGTGCAAGAACAGAGTTTAGAGTAGGGGACCAACAAAGTGTAAGTGAGGCCTTCATTGAATAAGAGCAAGGGCTCAAAAGTGACAAATCCTCTACAACTCCACCATCATTATCATCTATCGATGGTGGCAACCTTTGATCAGAATTGGACAATGAATCCTCTGAGGGCGTATCCACACATCCACACAAGAGGGGGCAGAAGACGAGACTGAGACTGTATGGTGACCAGTTGGGCTGAAGTGAATTTGTAGTACAACCTCTGTCCGGGTTTTGTCAAAGCTGGGTTGGGGTGGACATCAGAGCACTGTATTCTCTTCCAAACCTATTGGCAAATGTACCAGCATTCACGAAGGAGGGACTAAGCAAGTCATTGAGTAGGGGTTAAAGTCTGCTCTCCTTTGAAGGCCTCGGCCTTCTGCGGCATCATCGATGACCCTAGTAATTTAGGGTGCCTTAGGATCAACAGTGGAATAGGATCCTCAATTGTAGATCATGAATGAAACTGGCTAGCACCTTGATGTCCAAAAGAGAGTAGTGGGATGGAGTTGACTCATGCTTCACTTTCTTATGTTTCCATTATGAATTCGAATTAGCACAGGATTTTGAAAGCATGTGGGGGATACCGCTAGACAGGGTCTGTGCCCTCAACTTGGATTCGGACTTCCCTGAGGTCTGTGACTTCTTCCTCTGTTCAGCAACATATAGCTTTTCTTCCCGGTCTTAGATAATCTTAGGGTGGCTGAGTATGCACCCTTCTCACAATCTGGAGAGGCACACCAAAGAAGGAGACATTGTTCTCTTGCATATCAGATTTGATTGTAGGGAGTTGTTAAAAGACTAATGAAAGAGGAAGCAGATCTGCGTTCGAAAGGGCAAAAAAAAAGGACCAGACATTGATGTTCAGGTGTGATGTTTATTTGCAGTTCTGCTCAGGGGAGGTTCCTCGATAGGAGCGTAGGTACATTGACCCCCTGCACCCACTGAGTGCCATGATATTATGTTCGTGACTCTTCATTTAAAATAAAAATATCCAAATTAAAATACTTTTTCTGTACCACAGCACCAGCACAACATTAATCACTGCTTCCTTAATGGGACAGGGCGGCCACCACAGAGTTGTCTCTCCCAGCAGTAGGCGTAATTGACAGGTGACAGCTAAACCTGTGTTTCTGAACTGTGCGTGTCAGATTGACCGATATTTCGCTTTGGCCAGCCTGACATGCGCAGTTCAGGCTTCCACAGTCAGCACTGTCAGTGAGCTGGGGAAGCTGAGACACAGTCCCATTGCTTTAAGAAGGAAAGTTGTGTTTGGCTGTTCCAGCCACTACTCTTACTCTGTTTACTACTACAGACAGCATGTGAACAGTGCTTGGATTGTCTGGTTGGGGAAGGTGCAGCACATAGGTTTGTAAGCCGTGCATACAGTCCATTACTGCCAGCCAAATAGGGACTGACATATTTTGATAGCGTTGGGCCGTTGGCCCTCGGGTGTATTACATTTAAAGGAAAATGATTTTCAAGGTAATATTTTTTTTTTATTTCCAGTGTGGCTATCTTCAGATCCACGAAGCTTCATTTTGCACCAACCCCTTATACCACAGAATCTCTCCTAGTGTGTTCTTTCCTTCTCCACAACTTTATGTCAAGACCGGGAGGCTAACATTATTGCAATCTTTCATTTATTGCTACCGCTCATCCACTTTAAAGAACTTGAACACTTCGTGACAAAAATTCCAACCTAATAAAAGGCCAGGACACTCTAATCTCTTCCTTCTTTTTTGCCTATCCCTAAACAGATAAGTATAACAAATTAACTACTTGATCATTATTATAAGATCTGTCGGATGTGTGCTGAGTTTTAATGGTTGTTGTAGCAAGTTTAGGTTGGGATTAAAGTATGTAATCTTAGTTTGTGTATGACCAACTGTTTTTGATTTACGGTTACTTTTCCTGACTCTGGCTATTTTTGTGTGATTTGGTTTATTTACCATCGTTTATGGATGGCAAGATGCTATTTAAGGCTTGTTTTTTTAGAAATGTATGAGTTATCTTTTACTTACTTTCTTAATGTCGGTTGAGCACGTGTGCCGCTTGCAGCCTTGAGACAGTGTTTTTCTTTTCTTTCAACTGTGTTGTGCCCGGGATGTGAATTTGTGCGGAAAAGCTAAGTAGATTTGTCTCGCGGACGGAAGTCGGCAGCATACCATGCTCGAGAGAGCTTGCTCTCCGAGGGGCGCAGTGCAGACATGTGGATTATTTCCGTCCTCATTGTATGTTGGCTTTTGCAGATAGGCATAAATTCAAGTGAGCCGAGGGAGTCAGAAGGGTGACTCCGCAATCTCGTACAGGCACAAGTGAAGTAAAAATAAAAAGAAGACTATTTTATGGGACGTCAGTTCACGTTTACTTGATGTATGGATGGCTATTTTAGAGGCTTGGGAAACACCTCAGTTGCTCGTATGCTAATGCGAGTTGACAGGTTTGGATTTTGATGGTTGATTTATTATTGTTGCATATGCCTCAACAGTTGCATTGAGTTCAACAAGTTCATTAAGGGTTAGCTCAGGGTCAAATAACTGAGCTGAGGGATTGGTCAGCTGGTGAAGGTTACCACAATTAAATAAGGAGGTAAGATGAGCAGGAAACGTAAACACGTAGAATCTTCTGTGTCTCAATCCAAGGGAGGAAAGTTCACGGAAACCGAAAATTGGTGGTGTCGGGGACACACAAAGGGACCAATGTAAGGGCCCAGGGAAGAACAAACAAGATATTAAAGAACGCCAACATTTGGTTGTGCACTGTGATGACTCCTCGGGGATCGCTGAAGTGGAATTAAGCTGCTCATCAGAATTTGACACAGAAAATGATGAAGGGGTTGTGACACAGAAGACAGATACTTTGGAAAAAGGTTCTGATGAACATGGAGGGGTGCTTCTTGATCCCTTTGGGGGTTTCATGTTTGATCCCATATTGACGAAGCCTTCCCTTTTATTGGAATGTTCACCAGCTGCTCATGTGGCTGAGTATTTGTAGGTTTGGCTAAGGAAGCCGATTCCTAAAGATGTTAGATTGCGTCATAGGTGTGAGTGCCCTTGGCCCATGTTAGCCAATAAAGTAATGCAAACCCCAGATTTGGATGGAAAGATTATAGCATCGGCAAAGGGGGAGGCAACCTCTGGAAAGGTTTAGAACAAGGCCTAAGAATGTATCAGGACAGATTGTTGGATTTAACAAGTCTATTAACAAAATTAATTGATATGGCAGAGGAGGCCTTTGTGGAAAAGTCATCCCTTAATGGGCCAGAGCTGAGAGAATGGATATAACGAGCTGTCTGTCTCCTAGAGAATGCTAATACTGCCATATTGGTTGAGAGAAGGAAAAGCATCCTTCTAAAAATAGACCCTAAATTGTTTGAACTGGTCAATAATGAGGAAGGGCCAGCAGCTAATGGTTTATTGTTTGGGGATGCATTTACTAAGGAAATATTGAAATATGTGGGTGCTTTCAGTTCACTACAAAAATCTCAAAGCAAGATTAAAAAGGTGTTTGACAGGTGTTTTTATGGCTGGGACGGGCGAAGGAGGGGTTGGTTCCCCTGCCGGGGACAGGGTATTACAAGGACCTAATTTACAAGGGGATTTAAACTAAACCTACATCAAACCTCATATCAATAAGGGTTTTACCCTCAGAGACAAGGGACTAGATGAAGAGGATTGCAAGGAGAAAGTCGTGCTCGTGGATCAGGTAAGTCTAGAACATTTTGATTCCCAAAAAAACCTGGGCGGCATACTTGCTCAGTTTTTCAGCAAGTGGGCAAGAGTAACAGGAGATCCCGGGGTGTTAGAAAAGGTGAGGGGATATCACATAGATTTTGTAGGAGAACCCGTTCACGTTCAAATTCCAGAATTGCTAAGGTTCAACATAGGTCTAACAGAATTGGTGAACAAGGAAGTGCAAGATTTGGTAGAAAAAGGTGCGAATGTAGAGGTGCGGTCTGTTCAAAAGGGGTTTGTGAACAATATATTTCTGGTATAGAAAAAAGACAAAGGAATGAGGCCAGTAATAAATCTGAAGAATTTGAATGATTGCATGGAATATCACCTTTTCAAAATGGAAGGTGTGCATTTAAAAAGTAATGTCCTGCAATCGGGGGATTGGCTAACAAGATTGGATTTGAAGGACACATACCTGACAAATTCCTATTTGGGAACCCCTTCAAAAATATCTTCAGTTCAGGTGGGGTGGAAGAATGTGGAAGTTTGTATGGCTTCCTTTTGCTCTATCTTCGGCTTCCTTATGTTCATCAAAGTTCTTCGACCGGTGCCAGATTACTTGAGGGAGAGAGGTGTTTGTCTGATTATTTATCTAGACAAAATCCTTTTAATGGCTCAGAAGAGATCAAATGTGTTGGAACATACTCTTATGGCAATATCTTTGTTAGAGGACCTGGGGTTTGTTGTGAACAGACAGAAATTGTGTCTGATTCCAAGTCAGGTGACTCTGTTTCTGGGCTTTGTGATAGACACTGTACAGGGTAAATTGAGATTCCCAAAAGAGAAATTGAAATGTATAAGAAGGAAATAAGACGTATTTTGGTTTTGGAAAAGGTATTACTGAGGATATTAGCGAGAGTGATAAGCTTGTTGTCTTCTACAATTCAAGCTTTTTTTCCTGGAACTTTGAATTATCGTGCTCTTCAGAGATTAAAGACCAAACATCAGAGACAGGGGTTGTGATATTCATAAGAAGTGGCTCTTTCAGAGGTGGCCAAGGAGGACCTTGGTTGGTGGTTCAAAAATATGGAATTGTGGAATGGAAGAGCCATTTTGGGGGAATTAACAGATTTGGTCATAGAATAGGATGTGAGCTTGACAGGTTGGGGGGGCAACCTGTGGTTCAACTTCTATAGGAGGTTTGTGGTCACAGAAAGAGACCAATTTGTGCATAAATTGTTTGGCACTTTTGGCTGGATACTTTGCGATAAAGAGTTTTACAAAAGACAGTGTGAGGTATTAGAAATTCTTGAGGATGGACAACATGTTGGCTATGAGGTATGTGAACAAGTTAGGGAGCCCAAAATCAAAGGATTTGGCAGACTTGGTGAAGGTGTTTTGGGAATACTGTTTAAAACAGAACATTGTAGTGCAGTCAGAACATATTCCAGGTCTGAGCAATATAGAGGCAGATTGGTTCTCAAGGAACCACAGGGATTCAAGCTATTGGACTCTGGACAGAGCAGTTTTTTAAATGGATTTTTGGGGGCATTTTCAGGTGGATCTGTTTGCAAACAGGTTGAATACCTAGTTGAAGATGTTTTACAGTTGGTGTCCGGTTCCAGAGTCAGTGGGGATTGACACTTTGAGGCACGATTTTAGAGGTCTGAGGTGATATACATTTCCCCCTTTCAGTGATAACATGAGTAGCTGTGATCGCTCGCAAGTGTAAGGTGACGGCGGTGTTGGTGACACTACTTTGGAAGTCACAAGTGCGGTACCCTAAATTGCAAGAAATGTTGGTGGATTACCTGTTCCTGTTGCCAGTGTTTCCAGAGATCTTATTGGGTCTAAAAGGAGAACTGCACAATTTAGTGCTAGAAGGTCAGATAACGACAAGAGCATAGAGAATTTCAGGAGAGTCTGGAAGGTGCCAGGACGTTCACAAGGGGCATCAAGGAGTCTTGGGCACCTGGAACCCATACAATGTATAGATTGGCATGCTGGTTTTGCTGGTATGTGGAAAGGGGTTTTGATCCCGTTTCAGTGGATATTGTGGAGTTAGTAAATTATTTCTCTGAAATGTTTGCCACAAATTTGTCTTATAGGACAATTAATGCTCACCGGTCGATGATTGCTGCTGGTCATAATCTGATAAGTGGCATTTCAGTGGGTCAGGATTCCCTGGCGAAGAGACTTATGAGGGGTATAAGAATCTCAAAACTGCCAGTATATAGATATAATTCTATATCGGACATGACCAAAGTGTTGCAGTATTTGGATGACCTGGGTGAAACGATTTACTTAATTTAAAGTGATCACTCAAATTGATAGTTTTGTTATGCCTAGTATCTTTTAGAAGAATAACAGACGTTAGAGCATTGGAAGGGTCAAACTGATTTTTTTCTCCAGTAAGTGTGTGGTTTTTCTTTTTAAATAGAAGGATGAAGACAAATGTGTAGACTATATTCTTATTTCAATGATCAGGAAAATGTGTGTTTGTGGTACATTGTGTGAAGGAGTACAAAAGAAGGACATTGAATTTGAGAGCTGTGGATGTAAAGCAGTTATTGATTGCTTTTAGGAATCCTCATAAGAGTGTGTCATCTCAACCCAGGCAAAATGGGTGGAAGAGATGATGAGGAATTTTGGAGTGGATGTGAGTTTTTTTTTTTGTTTGTTGTTTTATAATCCTCATTTTGCGCATGAATGTATAAGGAGTATGACGGGAGACTGTGACATCCAAGACTGTGCCTTCACTCTCTCAGCTTTACTGTTCCGGCAACGGAGAGTTTCCCTTTGTTGGAATATGTCAGACTTAGCACTCCTGCTTCCTTTACCATAATCAATAATTCTTTGTATCAGGGGCGAGAGCTAGCCTTCCTGGCCACTTGGCAGGAATGATTCCCGTCTGAATTATTGTCACCGCTTTAATAATTGGATTTGTTATGTTTATTTGAGTTCCTTCATTACCTTACGTATTGAGTGCATGGCAATTTTCCCAGATTTCCCAGAAGTTAGATTTTTTGGTGGGCTTTCCTTTCCTATCCATTTTATGTGTTTTTATTATAGAGTTTAGCCAGTCCCCGTGTATTGGCGGTACTGGTTTAACCCAGTTTAGGC
Organism: Lissotriton helveticus; assembly: GCF_964261635.1. Lineage (NCBI taxonomy): Eukaryota > Metazoa > Chordata > Amphibia > Caudata > Salamandridae > Lissotriton > Lissotriton helveticus. The sequence continues at coordinate 770,788,277 of NC_136068.1, forward strand.
ATATCTCCCTTCTTGCAAGTAGTATTAATACAAACAACAAATTTTCCTGTTTTCTTGTTAACTTCTCCTTACTTAAATCAACCTTGGTGTCAATCCCGAAAATAATTAGAGTTGTACTTGCTTCTAGATGTTTTCCCAAGACCCGGCATATCGTCTTACCAACTTCCTGCCAAAAGGAGTCCAGAAGGGGGCAGCCTTGGTACATGTGCAGATCGTTCGCCTTTTCTAACCCGCATTTGGGGCAAGACTTTACGCTGGCTCTTTTGAATTTTGATAACCTTTTGGGGGTCCAGTATGCCCTGTGTATTGTGAATGAGTGGTTTCTCTTCAGGCGGGCTGGTTTGATGGTTGACCAGCATTTTTCTAGTGATCTCTGCCATAAGTTTTGTAGGTCCGGCTCTATTATGTCCTTCCTCCAGACTGACCCTGGGATCAAGAAATTCTCTTCTCCTGCAGCGAATAGAGCCCAATACCATCTTGATATTTCCTTCTTTATTGGGGTGGTCTTCGTCATTTCCTTCTCTAGGTCTACATTTCCTGTTTTTTTATCCGTTAGTGAACTTGCCCAGCTTGTGAGTTGGTAATATTTAAATTTTGACACCGATGAGTTGGTGATTTCTACTAGTTATTCCCATGGTTCTATTGAGTTCTCTGTCATCAGCTGGCCCCATTAGTTGATTCCAGCCTCCTTTAGTGGCAATGCCAGGGCATCTTTTAGGCATTCTGGTGTGCCAGGGGAATCCTATATGGGAGCCATAGAGCTGTAGTAAGGAATGTTCAAAGTACTTCTGACTTGATACCATAATCTTGCTGCGTTGTTTTGGATCTTTAATTTTATTTTCTTAAAGAATTTCGGGTGTCCGAATTTAAACAAAAAATAGTCAGTTTTGTTTGTCAGTGTTTGAAGGAATTCAGGATAAAGCTCGTATTTTTTTACTAGGGTCTCGCGTTTTTAAGCTGAAAAGCCCTACAGTATTCGACGAGATCTGGGCTGGCTATTCCCCCTTGTTCTTTTTTCCTCTTTATTTTGTTCCAGGCAATCCTTGACCCTTTAGATGCCCATATGAAACTCGCGATTTCTCCCTGGATCTTCTTCAAGTAGTCTCTCTTAAATTCCAGTGGAATGACATTGAAGAGGTAAGTAAATTTGGGAAGAATGGACATTTTTATCATGTTTGATCTTCCCAGGAAGCTTAGAGGTAACCCGTCCCATACTTTGAGGAGTTTTTTGGTCTCAAGAACAATCCTATTGAGGTTTAACTGGGGCACTTTTCCTAGATCCTTGACCAACGTTATACCCAGGTATATTATTTTGTCTTTAGAGTATGGGGTATTCTGGTGTACGTTCCAGCTCATAGATTCCGTTTTGGCTTCATTGGTCAGGTACCCAGACACTTTGCCAAATTCCGCAATTGCCTTATCTATTGCTGCGGAGGAATTTTGGAAGTTATCTGTAAAGATCATTAGGTCGTCCGTGTATAACGCCACCTTTTTGGCCCAATCGTAATATTTAAAGGGAGTTATTGATCTGTTATTCCTGAGAGTACTTGCTAGTGGCTCGATGTAAAGATTGAATAGCAGCGGTGACAGGGGGCACCCTTGCCTCGTTCCTCTTTGTATCTCAATATTATTGGAGAGGCCCCCGTTGATTAGGATCTTTGCTCTTGGTTTTTTGTAGGTCTCAGACACCAAATGGCTAAAGCACTGCCCAAGGTTGTATTTGGTAATGACTTTGTTTAGAAAGGACCAGTTGACTCTGTCAAATGCTTTAGCCGCATCAAAAGTAATTATAGTCAGGGGGATCTTTTCGCAAGTCGCTACATCAATCGCGGCAAAGAGCTCATGAGTTATCTTGTATATTTGCCTTCCCTTTATGAATCCCTTTTGGTCCGGGTGGACCAGTTTTAGCATTACAAGGGCCAGTCTCCTTGCTATGATCTGCATAAAGATTTTATAATCGCAGTTTAGTAGCGCGATGGGTCTGTAAGATTCACAGATTGCAGGGTTTTTCCCTGGCTTTAAAATGATGCTGACAGTTGCGTCGTTCCAAGAGTCTGGGATTTTTCCCTGTTCCTTATATATTGTGTTTAATAGCCTCGTTATCGGCGGGGCCAAGATTTCTCTCAGAGCGGAATAAAGTTCGTTTGGTAGGGCATCAGGACCGGCAGCCTTTCCTCTTTTCAGACCTTTTAGCGTCGATTTCACTTCCTCAATTGTTATTTCTGCATTTAGCTCCTCTTTTTCTTCTTCCGATAGTTTGGGTAGTAGTAAAGGGTCTAGGTACTTTCCTATTTGTTCTTCTGGTGAGATGGAGTCTTCCTTGTATAGGTTGGAGAAGAAATTTTCGAATTCCTGCTTGATTACAGACTCTTCAGGAGTTAAGCCGCTTTGATTGTTCTGCTGTATGCTAGCTATTTTATTTCTGGTTTGGTCGGTTTTAGTTCTCCATGCAAGCAGTTTTCCGCATCCCTCGCCATACTCATGATTAGCAAGTTTGCTGGCCTCCCACTTCATCTTCACTCTGTTTTCTAGGTAGTCCGCCAGTTTTTCTTTTAATTCCCTCCTTTCCTTCTCCATTGTATCTTTTTTACCTATATCATTTTCTGAAGTTATCTGTGCATCAATTAAGTTTATGTATTTCTCCATGTCTCCAATCTCATGTTTAGCGAGTTTTGATCTGTGAGCTCCCATGCTAATTAGTTTCCCTCTGAAAACTGCCTTATATGTGTCCCAAGTAGTTTGTTCTGATGTGCCTACTCGATTGTCCACAAAGAACTTGGCTGAGGTTATACCTAGCTCTTCCCTTAGCTTAGGATCCAGTAGTAAAGTGCGGTCAACTGTCCATCTGGGTTTTGATTTATTTATTGTGGTTTGTAAGGTGAGTTGTACTGCTGAGTGGTCAGACAGATGTGCTGGTAGATGGTCTATAACTGTAATGTTGCTAAGCAGGTTTTTGCTTATCAGGAAGTAATCGATTCTGGATCTGTGTCCTAGTTTTTTATTATGGAGAGTAAAAGGAGACCCTTTGTTGCCTTTCTCCTTCCACATATCTATCAAGCCTAGGTATTTTTTGTAAATACCTAGCCATTCTCTCATTTTTGGTAAGTTGGCTTGCCTTCCTGGAGGGGATCTGTCCAATTTAGGATCCAGAATAATGTTGTAGTCACCCCCCCAGTAGTATTGGAGCAGTTGTTGATAGTAATTCTGTGTATAGCCTTTGGAGGGGGTTTGGGTCATTGGTATTTGGTCCATAGTATCCTGCTATGGTAAAGGTATTGTCATGTATTCTTACTTTAGCTAAAGCCCATCTGCCTTTGCTATCCACTAACTTGTGCTCAACTTTTGCATTAAGTGATTTTTTTGAAGAGTATTGTGATGCCCTTGACATTGCAGTCTTGATTGGTGCATTCATAGGTGTCCACCCAGCTAAGGGTTTTCACTATTTGTTCCCATTCTGCCTTCAAGAGGTGTGTTTCTTGTAGTATGATCACTTCGTTATCCACTTCCTTTAGGTATTCGAGTATCCTTCTCCGTCTGCTAGTTGTTCTGAGCCCATTAACGTTCCATGAGAGAATTTTTAATTCTTTAGTTGTTGTCATCACGCTTTTTTCTTTTGTGGGTACTTAAGTTTATTTCATTTTTCATTTCATTTTTACAGTCCCTGTAAACTCCTTCTATTTTAGCTGCAGAGGAAATTTTTTCCATTTTTTTCCCTAGTTTGCTCCCCACCCGTGGTGTATTTTTTGTTTGTTTTTGTGTTTTTTTGTGACGTTCATCGATGCCCATCCTGAGGAAGCCTCCTATCTTCTTTTTGGGCGGTATTATTCGCCCTTTTTGAGCTCCATGGATCGCCTTGTTTACATGTTTTTTCCTGTCTTCATTTTCTGTCGTGGTCCGCAGCTGCTCCTTTATTTGTTCTAGGAAAGTATCTACTTCACTGGGCTCCCTAATGTTATACATTTTATTTTGCCACATGATTTTCAGCGCAGCGGGAAATTTCATCTGAACTGTGGCTCTGAGGGACTTTAGCTCTTGCATAAATTGTCCTAACTCCCACTGTCTGTCCTGGGTGGCTTTAGACATGTCAGAGCGAATCCTGAAGGGCCAATTGTCTTTATTTAGGGAGTTACTCTTTAGACCCTCACTTAAGAGTCTTTCCTTTAGTGTATATGTTTTGAAATTTATTAAAATCTTCCTTGGCGTCCTTCTCTCTTTACTCTTCCCAAAGGGGCCTCGGTGTACCCTCTGTATGTCGTCAGCCATGTTCGCCTCTTTAGTCCTGGGGAAGTGTTCTTCAAGTAATGAGATGGTGAATTTCTTAATGTCAGGCCCTTCCAGATTTTCTGGTACGTTTAAAATCCTTAAGTTGTTTTTCCTTGCTTGATTTTCTAGCGATTCAAGTTTTTCTTTTATACTTCTGTCGGAGTCTCTTAGTTTTCTGATCTCCTTCTGGTTGGTGTCCACCTTTTTGCTAAGGGTCTCCACCACCGACTCAACTGCTGACACCCTATCACCCAGTACATTCAGTTTTTGATCCAGGGTCTCACATACCTCCTGAATCTTGGCTTGATTGGTCTCGGACACTGTAAATGTTTCTCTCATCTCTCCCAGCACCTTCTCCATGAGGTTTTCCATGAGTTTTCCCGTTTGCTCCAGGATGGTATGAGGAAGAGGCTTGTTTGTGACTGACAGTATTGGAACCTCTGGTGGCTCCATTTGTGGGTCTGTGTGGGTATTGTTTTCTATACTCATTCTCCGACTGTTGTTTCTTGGATCTTTGGTGTGTGGTAGCACTTTTAAGAGAAGACTACTCTCTGGGGTACAGGTTATATCTTGAGATGCTGGGGAAATATCTCTTGCTTGTGTCGGTTGCTGAACTTTAAAGAAGGATCTCAACGAGGGGGTAATTTTTACTTTTTGCTCTGTTTGGACCCCTCCTTTTTCAGTCCTAGGTTTAGATTGTCGATCACGGTTAACAGTGCCTCTCAGTTTTCTTTTTGTGCTCACTGGTAGCATCACTTGTTTAGTGGGGGGGGGGAAACTTTGTTTGGGGAACTGCCTGTTCCTGAGGCAGTAACTGGATCTTGTCCCGATCCCTTCTTCGAGCTCTAATCTGGATTGGGGATCCCCCTTTTCTCCTGACTTAGTGTTTGTTTGTGAGATTTGTACCCCTGAGACCGCCCCCTCCACACACTCAGCTCCCCCAGTTCCCCCAGCACCTCCTGTACCCTCCTTTCATCCTTCCTTTCTTAATGGAGCCCCCTGATTACTCCCCTTGCACCCCACAATCAGGTTCAGAGCTATGCCCCCCTGTCCTTTCTTCTCCCCTCGTACCTTGCTCATGGGGTTAGGGCTGGGGTTAAAGAGAGTCCTCCTGTCTTTGCCTGTAGGGTGTGCTTGTGGTCGGTTTCCTGACTCTGCACTTCCTTCTTCTGCCTTCCTGGGCCGGCCCCTCGGGGGTCTGGTGATTTCAGTGAAGGGCTCAGTTTGTTCCCCCTCCACCTGGATTGCACTGGCACTGTTAGGGGGTTTTGTCTTTCTCTTCCGAGTGTCAGCGTTTCTGGCTCCGTTTCTGGCTCCGGCAGCACTGCCTTTCGTGCCCCGGAAACAATGCTGTTCCTGATGTTGTTCCTGACGCGCTGTTGAGCTAATGCAGCCGCTGCTGCTGCCGCCCTTCCCCTGGAAGAGGAAACCGATCCTGCCGAGCTCTCTCCGGCACTCACTGTGCGCACCTGACGCTGCAGCCCAGAGCCCAGAGCCCAGGGAAAACAATGAGACCGCCGCTGGTGCTGGAGTCCTGCATCCCCCCGGAGTCTTGCTTTGCCCATGGTCTAAAGTCGGCTTGGCTCTCTGACCCTCGCGAGGTTCAGTAGGTAGGTAGACTTTCCTTTTGATGTAGTTCCGCTATTGCATCGTAGCGGCTGCGGCTGCCGTGTTAGTGTGTGATAAGTTCTGGTCTAGATCTGACGGCGAGCATGGAGCTCCCAACCGGACCTTCTGGTCGGCCACCATCTTCCTCATCAGATCGTCATGGATGTGAGTATTTTGCAGCACATTCTGTAAGGGGTACGACTGCTTCACAAGCCTTTATGCTGGGTGGTGCATTACAAGACATATTGAGATGTGCAGATTAGTCAAATTATGTCTTTTTTTGCAGCTTGTTTGTTTAAAAGAGCTTTGAACTTATAATAATGTTAGCCTCCGGTCCTGACATAAAATGTAGATTTTCCCCAGCCTTATCTGGATTTTATTAAAGACATGGAGACTAATATTATTCCCAACGTGTACCCAACCCTACTTACAGATATTTATATTATTTTGTTGGACGTGGCCAACAATAGAAGAAGAGGAGGAGGAGGTTGGAGTATTCTAGTATATCAAAGCTTATAACGTTGGAGCTGGATTTGTTCATGGAAGGGATATGGACTTGGACTTGTTTATTTCCAATTTTTCTGGTTGTTTTTGGAGAACAGTAAGAACTTATTTACGGTTAGGAAATTTTATGAGAAGTTTAAATAAGAAGGAAGAGATTAGAATGCTCTATCCTTTTATTAGGTTGGAATTTTTGACACAAAGTGTTCTAAGTTCCTTAAAGTGGCTGAGCTGTAGCAATAAAAGGAAGGTTGCACCAATATTAGCCCACGTGTCTTTAATAAAATCCAGATTTTCTGACTATCAAGGCTGTGGGAAATCTACTTATGCAGAAGTCTTCCCAGGCAGCCCGGTTAACTGTAGAGGTCACAGTTTCAGACCAGGGAGGGCCTCCTTAACTGGCTCTCTGGGTAGAAGCTGTACCCTCGCATAGCAGATTGCTGGAGCAATACAGCCTGCAGGGTCCTGCTGTTTAAGTGTTGCTGTCTCTCTCTGGTGCCGTCTTGGCTTCTTGTGTCCAGTGAAGGAGAGTTACCACCCTGTCCCTAACTCCAAAACATGCGTGATTTAACTTGAACAACAATAGAATCACTCTGTAGCTTGCTATACCGGCAGTTGGAGGTCACCATGTGCCATGCTGCTCCTGTCAGGCAGTATTTATTACAGCTTCTGATTTCAAGGCTACACGTCACGTTGGTCTGTTCACCCCATACATTTATTGAAGCAGACTGGGATGGACACGACTGTCTGAAATGCCACTTTGTTGCATTGCACAACCTTTTGATGAACTATGATGTCATAACGAGATTAGGCCTTTCTTTTAAAAGGCCATAATTAACTGGAAATAGGCACGTACATGTTTGATAAACACTGCTTCAGTTTTTGTGTTGGTATTATTCATTAGTATTTAAAATAAAAACATTATTGTTGAAAGGGATAACCTTGTAAAGGGGCATACGTTTAACACTCCATGACCTTTGATGTTATCATTGAAAATAGTGCAGTGAATAAAGTATCTGAAGCCCTTGTTTCCTGATCATGTTTCAGAGCTTTAAATAAATGTCCACTGATCATTAATGTTGTTCTCTTTCCTGCTTTGATATTCCAAAAATGTGTGAACTTTCAGTGTTTTTAATTTCCAGAGTTTCATGAAAGCATTTGAACTCTCCACCTGTTAAAATTAATTTTATTTGGTATCCTGGTCATGAGTTTATCTGAGGTACCTACGCCTGAGAGGCAGCGACCTTGCTGAAAAGTCAGAAATGTGTTTAGTTCCAAATGTGAGGGCATAAACAAATATCTTCAAATTTCATTAGCATCTGTTAGAACCGGCTATTTCTGGTAGGCTAAGGCTGACGCCAAAGCCAGGCAGAAACCACCATTCTAGTCAGGGCAAGGAAGTCACACGCCAAGATAACCCCTGCTCACCCTCTAGGTAGCTTGGCACGAGCAGTCTAGGCTAAACTCGGAGGCGATGTGTAAAGCATTTGCGCCAGCGCACAACAGCAACAACATACTAGGTACACCACAAAAGAGACTCCACACAAGGTTATATTAAAATAACTTTTGTATTGTCAAAACATATCCGATAGAAATCACACATGTACATTGTGCCAACTGGCACGGCAATATTCACAAGGGATTATTTACAAGACCGGGCCACATGGGCCACTGTCAGAATCAACACTTTGCAGATATAGAAATACTTGTCAGAAATTAGAATAAAAGTATATAAACTTCACTGTAACACGAAGTAACAGTTATAGATCACATCCAGTAACTACTGGGAACAGGTAAGTACCACCTACGCAACCCTAACCCCTTAGGAGACTGTCACGCAGGGGACCAGGACCTCACTAGGACCACCTGTACTAAAAGAACAACCCCCTAAGTATCACTCAGCATTTAGGGGTCTAAGCAAGAACACATTACCCATGATGTATGAAACACATTCAGAGGAGTAGTAAAGAAAAACACATAATGCATAAACCTACACATTCAGCGGTGTTAAGAATAAAGCACATGATGCAATACAAATACATTCAGAGGTACCAGAATACTACAGTGGCGCAAAAGTCACATGATGTCTAAAAACATTCAGAGGTGCAGGAATAAAAACCATACAATTGCGCACAGCCTTACATAAGCCACCACCTGTGGCAGTCCCTAGGCCAACTGGCCTTGTTGGGGCTAGAACGCCCTGAGTCTCAATGTCAGGGGCCTAAACGATGCAGGTGCCCACTACTTGCTGGGCACCTGGGAACACTCACAAGGGCCTAAAGGCTGCAGCTGGCACTAAGTGCTGCGCAGCTGTGACTGGCCGGGCACCTCTGTGCCAACTCTATCCCTCTCAGGGACTCCTTCTCCATCTTGCGCCAAACGGTGCAGCTGCCCACTAATTGCTGGGCAGCTGGAGAATCATCAACACTGCGCCAGGGCCCTCACTGGCCCTCAGGCGCGAACTGTGCCACGCTGGAGCTACACAGGCTCTACACACACCTATGTCCACGTTGGAGCCACACAGGCTCTGGCATTACTCGGGCCCAACGTTGGAGCCACACAGGCGCTCAGGCAATGCCCCCATGTTGGAGCCCCACAGGCTCTGCGTCACGTTGGGGCGACCCGCTGCCAACCGGGGCCGCCCTTGAAGCCCTCGGGGCTTCATGCTGACGATAATCGTGCTCGTGCTACTGGGGGGAGGGGCGGACACCGACAATGTGTCCCGGCGCCTCTCCCTTCTCTTCTGCCTTCATCGGAGTCCTTCACTGAGGACTCGGAATCACCCCCTGCCCCCAATGGGGCCACACGAAGGCTCAACAAACTGTCAGGTACCGTTGGGGCGGCCCGCTGCCATCTGGGGCTGCCCTACACTGACACGGAGCCCTGCCCCAGCCCTCACTCACCGGCTGCTCCCTTTTGCTTTCGCCGGTCTTCGGTGCGGCGGGGGCGGGCGCGTCGGCATCGGAGGAGCTCCTGCTCCTCGCAGACTCTCCTCGCTTTGCCCGGTCCCCCGTCTCGGGACCGGGACCCAGGGTGGAACCAGCAAGGCTCCCGGAGTCAGTCTCCTCTCGCGGGGGCGAAGGCGGGGCTCTCCCGGTCACATGGGAGCCTCGCAGCTCCCGCGCCGGACTTCTCTCTCTCGGCAGGGCTCCCTCGGCACACGGGAGCCCTGTCACCCGGCAGCCACGTTCCTTCCTCGCCGCCTCTTCTCCTCGGGGCTCCCTCAGCCGAGAGGAGCCCCGCGAACGGCCGCCATCTCCCCGGGGGTCTTCTACACCACCTTCTCCAGCTTCCAGGAGCCAGCCAACCACAGCGCGGCTCCTGGACCAGGCCCCCCTCGAAGGACCAATCAGAGCACGGCTCTCTTCGGGTCTCGACCAATCCGGTCGCGGCCCCTTCGTGGTTGCTTTTCTTCCGCGGGAAAATCGAGGTGGGCACTCATTACTAAAACAAATACGGGCATGAAACCTCAGCGCATCCAGCGCTACTAGCGGGCATAAAGCGCTCCTCAGCGCTAGAAAACTCAAGAGAAAGCGCCCTCAAGCGCTTGGGGGAAATGAAGCGCTCCAAAGCGCTAGACAACAGGCAGAGCGCTCCCAGGCGCTCAGGGGGAAGCGCAGCGCCTCCAGGCGCTAGACATACAGCTCCAGCGCTCTCCCCAGGAAAATGCACCCTCTCCATGCTGCAACGGTCCCAGAGCCTCCCAGGGGCAAAGCCAAGTCCCCCCATCAGCCCAGGCAGGGCAGAGGGGTCCCCCAGGAGTCCAGGAATCCAGGCATCCAGGGGCTGGGCAGCGCCCACCCCTGGTAGATTCAAGTCCCAAGTAAGAACAAGACAAGAACATTTTGGAAGGGGCACAGCCCCTTCTTATACACAGAAAAGGCTTTGAAGTCTTTTGAAGTCTTTGTGTAAGCGAGCCCTAAGCCCTGGGTGTATCTGGTTTCCCTCTCCTGTCAGCCTCAGGTCAGAGGTGACAGTGGGCCATCAAGAGGGAGAGCCAGCAGGGTGGGCTGACAGGCACAGCCTGGCACCACCAGAGCTCTTTCCTCCCATCCCTGACAGCAGATGGGGGCCTTTCATCTACGGCTGACTCAGACCCCCCTCCTCCGGACTCAGACCCCCTCCTCCGGGGCACTGCAGACCCTGTCCTACTCAAACCAGACAGTCAATCCACCAGCAGGCCCAGGCACTCCTGGGCCAGGCTCACCAGCCAATCACGTGCCAGCAGACTCACTACACAAATATGCCAACTTCTAAAAGTGGCGCTTCTAGACTAGACACAGCCATGCCGCATATACCATTATGCAGCATTCATTCTCACGAGTTCACACATATCAAACTCGACCCTGCACTCCCCACGCATCAGGAATCTACCATGGGCATACGTATTCCCCATTCATTCCTATGGGAGGGCAGGCCACTTACCACACATACACAGAGAGCACACGCACTTTACACTGTACCACAGTGAAAAAGGGCGCAGAGGCCTATAAATCACCAACCCAGGTTCCAAAAACAGGCTGGGAAAAAGCAACAAGTCTCGGGGTGAACCTGCCCAAAGGACCGGGTCCAACACATCCCCCTTCCAGCCAAAACGCAGGGTAGACCAATCACTACACTGATGAGCTTCACTGCTTTGGGCGACAAAACACGGGACACGGGCCTGCACGGCAGGGCCACCTTCCAGTTTTTTGCCACTCTGAACCCACACAGATTTCCCTCAACAAAAGCTCTCTGACACAACTAGGATACCCCACTGGTACACACTAGTCACCCACAGCCAGGACCAGGCCCTAGGCCATCCAAATGTCACCGGTCCTAACCAATCCACAGAGTGGGGCAGTAGCCCCTGGCACACAATAGCCAATTTCCACTCTCTCTCTCAGGGTAGCTACAACTACCACTGATCCAACAACCTTGGGACCACACCCTCGGGTTGACCAGAGGTCACGGCAAGAATGCCCCATCCTACCTCTACTCCACCAATGTTAGAACTGGGGGTCTCTAGTTGGCAGAGGTAAGTACCTTAGACCAAGTAGGGACCCTTGCTTCTAGTCACGATGAAGGAATAACCCTCACAGGGAAGCACTCACCAGAACACAACTCTCCTACCAGATCAGGACCTCACTCCGTCACTGGTCTACCACCTGGAAACTATTTCACTTCTGAGGTACAAAGCACACAGCACAGTCCCTCTTCAAGCAGGTGGGGGGCACAGCACACAGCAAAGCCCCCTTTCCTCTACCTTAGTGGAAACAACAAACTGCAGGTGGGCCCCAGAACACACAGCAAGGGCAGCCCCCTCAGTCTCTTCAGCTGATCTACTTGGGTAGAGTTTCCTCTTGACCTAGAAGTTTCCTAATCTCCCAACCTAGGATCTAAACCCTCAAGTTGCACCGGGGTCCGAAGTAAACCGTCCTTCTGCACCCCCTTCCAGTTCCATGATTACAGGCCCAGTATGTCTCAGGCTAGACAGAGCACACGCCAGTGGCGTATCAGCGACACACTCTCCTCCAGTACTCCCTATCACAGGGTGATTCCCAGTATGTTCCAGGCTAGACAGAGCACACGCCAGCGGCGTATCAGCAACACACTTTCCTCCCACCGGGGTCAGAAGTAAGGACACCGTCCCTCTGCACCCCCCTCCAGAGTTCTGCACCCTCCCACCTTGGAGCGGTACCCCTGGAAGCCAACAACCGGTCAGGACACTGACTACAGATGCCCTTCCCTCCAGGTCAGGCTGAACCTGAACCTGGCCTCCCCCCTCCTCGGGGAACGACCTCCAGAGGCCCCCAAAAAAATTGGTCAAACACTCTAGACGGTCAAATGCCCAGCGAACCAGGACTTCTGCACCCTCCACTTAGGAGCGGTACAGCCCAACACTAGGACCGCCGGAGTTCTGGTTACAGAAACTCCCCGTCCTCTTGACACAGGAAGATCCTCCTCAAATGACCTGTAAGTACCGCCTAGGCCCCTGACCTGGCGCTCCCTTAAGGAACCCTCCAGGCCCAAAGACAGGGTTTCGGGCCAACGTGGGACACACCGTCCCACCCTCACTCCGCCTCCACTGAGACAGGACGTGAGCCCCTACACCCCTACCATCCTAATGGGACCTAGCTGGGCTACACATGAACCTCTTCACCTACACAGGATCATCAGATACACAAGCCACTACTTTTAGAATCACTCCCTAATGTCTCTGTAAGACATCTAGCACACCACCAGACATCCACCTTCTTGTCCAATGCCTCTGCAGGACCTCCTGCACACCACCAGAGGTATACCTCACGTGCAAGCTCCTTAAAAAAAACTCACACGAACTCCTCCAGTTCAAGACACCACTCATCCACACCCTCCCCCTCCAGACTGGGGAGACAGTTCTTCACTGCCTCTGACTCTCAACCTGTAACCCTCTTACAGAGCACCAGGCACCATACTCTGGGAACTGGGAATGGGAATTCACGCACTGGACACATTTAAGCTGCCACCACTGGATCCTACCATACTGGGGAATCCAGACACACACACTATACTCAGGGAATAACCACCCTCCTGAGCAAGCAATTTCTCCTCCACCCTCCCTCTCTTCCATCTACCCACACAGGGACAGGAATAGGAGTCGGACACTGGACCCAGCAAGGGATTCCTAATCTATGGGAACCTCCCCTCTCTACTGGCATCCCGCCCTGTCATTTTCTCTCATCTGCCACTAAACATAAAGCGCAGGAACACCATCTGAAAATGACACTCTTGAGGAAAAACAAAATTAAAAACAATCCCAAACATGTGACTATCTGAAAAATGCAGAGTTTTGTAATATAGCCAGTTGTCGCTATGGCACTGCGCAAACACAAGTCCAAATCCGCACCGCTGACCCACCAATGTTAGAACCGGCTATTTCTGGTAGGCTAAGGCTGACGCCAAAGCCAGGCAGAAACCAACATTCTAGTCAGGGCAAGGAAGTCACACGCCAAGATAACCCCTGCTCACCCTCTAGGTAGCTTGGCACGAGCAGTCTAGGCTAAACTCGGAGGCGATGTGTAAAGCATTTGCGCCAGCGCACAACAGCAACAACATACTAGGTACACCACAAAAGAGACTCCACACAAGGTTATATTAAAATAACTTTTGTATTGTCAAAACATATCCGATAGAAATCACACATGTACATTGTGCCAACTGGCACGGCAATATTCACAAGGGATTATTTACAAGACCGGGCCACATGGGCCACTGTCAGAATCAACACTTTGCAGATATAGAAATAATTGTCAGAAATTAGAATAAAAGTATGTAAACTTCACTGTAACACGAAGTAACAGTTATAGATCACATCCAGTAACTACTGGGAACAGGTAAGTACCACCTACGCAACCCTAACCCCTTAGGAGACTGTCACGCAGGGGACCAGGACCTCACTAGGACCACCTGTACTAAAAGAACAACCCCCTAAGTATCACTCAGCATTTAGGGGTCTAAGCAAGAACACATTACCCATGATGTATGAAACACATTCAGAGGAGTAGTAAAGAAAAACACATAATGCATAAACCTACACATTCAGCGGTGTTAAGAATAAAGCACATGATGCAATACAAATACATTCAGAGGTACCAGAATACTACAGTGGCGCAAAAGTCACATGATGTCTAAAAACATTCAGAGGTGCAGGAATAAAAACCATACAATTGCGCACAGCCTTACATAAGCCACCACCTGTGGCAGTCCCTAGGCCAACTGGCCTTGTTGGGGCTAGAACGCCCTGAGTCTCAATGTCAGGGGCCTAAAGGATGCAGGTGCCCACTACTTGCTGGGCACCTGGGAACACTCACAAGGGCCTAAACGCTGCAGCTGGCACTAAGTGCTGCGCAGCTGTGACTGGCCGGGCACCTCTGTGCCAACTCTATCCCTCTCAGGGACTCCTTCTCCATCTTGCGCCTAAACGGTGCAGCTGCCCACTAATTGCTGGGCAGCTGGAGAATCATCAACACTGCGCCAGGGCCCCCACTGGCCCTCAGGCGCGAACTGTGCCACGCTGGAGCTACACAGGCTCTACACACACCTATGTCCACGTTGGAGCCACACAGGCTCTGGCATTACTCGGGCCCAACGTTGGAGCCACACAGGCGCTCAGGCAATGCCCCCATGTTGGAGCCCCACAGGCTCTGGGTCACGTTGGGGCGACCCGCTGCCAACCGGGGCCGCCCTTGAAGCCCTCGGGGCTTCATGCTGATGATAATCGCGCTCGCGCTACTGGGGGGAGGGGCGGACACCGACAACGTGTCCCGGCGCCCCTCCCTTCTCTTCTGCCTTCATCGGAGTCCTTCACTGAGGACTCGGAATCACCCCCTGCCCCCAATGGGGCCACACGAAGGCTCAACAAACTGTCAGGTACCGTTGGGGCGGCCCGCTGCCATCTGGGGCCGCCCTACACTGACACGGAGCCCTGCCCCAGCCCTCACTCACCGGCTGCTCCCTTTTGCTTTCTCCGGTCTTCGGTGCGGCGGGAGCGGGCGCGGCGGCATCGGAGGAGCTCCTGCTCCTCGCAGACTCTCTTCGCTTTGCCCGGTCCCCCGTCTCGGGACCGGGACCCAGGGTGGAACCAGCAAAGCTCCCGGAGTCAGTCTCCTCCTGCGGGGGCGAAGGTGGGGCTCTCCCGGTCACATGGGAGCCTCGCAGCTCCCGCGCCGGACTTCTCTCTCTCGGCAGGGCTCCCTCGGCACACGGGAGCCCTGTCACCCGGCAGCCACGTTCCTTCCTCACCGCCTCTTCTCCTCGGGGCTCCCTCAGCCGAGAGGAGCCCCGCGAACGGCCGCCATCTTCCCGGGGGTCTTCCACACCACCTTCTCCAGCTTCCAGGAGCCAGCCAACCACAGCGCGGCTCCTGGACCAGGCCCCCCTCGAAGGACCAATCAGAGCACGGCTCTCTTCGGGTCTCGACCAATCCGGTCGCGGCCCCTTCGTGGTTGCTTTTCTTCCGCGGGAAAATCGAGGTGGGCACTCATAATTACTAAAACAAATACGGGCATGAAACCTCAGCGCGTCCAGCGCTACCAGCGGGCATAAAGCGCTCCTCAGCGCTAGAAAATTGAAGAGAAAGCGCCCTCAAGCGCTTGGGGGAAATGAAGCGCTCCAAAGCGCTAGACAACAGGCAGAGCGCTCCCAGGCGCTCAGGGGGAAGCGCAGCGCCTCCAGGCGCTAGACATACAGCTCCAGCGCTCTCCCCAGGAAAATGCAGCCTCTCCATGCTGCAACGGTCCCAGAGCCTCCCAGGGGGCAAAGCCAAGTCCCCCCATCAGCCCAGGCAGGGCAGAGGGGTCCCCCAGGAGTCCAGGAATCCAGGCATCCAGGGGCTGGGCAGCGCCCACCCCTGGTAGATTCAAGTCCCAAGTAAGAACAAGACAAGAACATTTTGGAAGGGGCACAGCCCCTTCTTATACACAGAAAAGGCTTTGAAGTCTTTTGAAGTCTTTGTGTAAGCGAGCCCTAAGCCCTGGGTGTATCTGGTTTCCCTCTCCTGTCAGCCTCAGGTCAGAGGTGACAGTGGGCCATCAAGAGGGAGAGCCAGCAGGGTGGGCTGACAGGCACAGCCTGGCACCACCAGAGCTCTTTCCTCCCATCCCTGACAGCAGATGGGTCTGACTCAGACCCCCTCCTCCGGACTCAGACCCCCTCCTCCGGGGCCCTGCAGACCCTGTCCTACTCAAACCAGACAGTCAATCCACCAGCAGGCCCAGGCACTCCTGGGCCAGGCTCACCAGCCAATCACGTGCCAGCAGACTCACTACACAAATATGCCAACTTCTAAAAGTGGCGCTTCTAGACTAGACACAGCCATGCCGCATATACCATTATGCAGCATTCATTCTCACGAGTTCACACATATCAAACTCGACCCTGCACTCCCCACGCATCAGGAATCTACCATGGGCATACATATTCCCCATTCATTCCTATGGGAGGGCAGGCCACTTACCACACATACACAGAGAGCACACGCACTTTACACTGTACCACAGTGAAAAAGGGCGCAGAGGCCTAAAAATCACCAACCCAGGTTCCAAAAACAGGCTGGGAAAAAGCAACAAGTCTCGGGGTGAACCTGCCCAAAGGACCGGGTCCAACAGCATCACACGTGAGGCATGGTACTTGAGAGACATGTACCAGCCAGGACAGCCAGGGGTCCACAATCGACATCCATCGTTGGCTCTAAGAGCCTGGGCACCACCCGAGTCTTGAAAATATATGTGGCAAGCAAAGGGTGCACAGGTGCTTTAGAAATATCCGTGAAAACTTTTACTTTTGGTTATTTTATTATCAAAATTGTACTGCAAAACGCACCATTTAAAAAAAAAAAATTGTAAAAATTAAAAAAGGTACTCTCCTCTCCCTCCATAAACACCCCTCAGGACAGTCGCACTTGCTCAGGCAAAGTCATGCTTCCATTTTATGGATTTCATAATCTTCAACAGCCGGCACTGGTTCTCCTCTGTCACCTGCAGGGCATTAAGAAGCCAATGTGGAGAAGCACAGCACCATCTATTGGTGTAAAGGAGCACTGCTATGAAAAATCTCTGTTTCCAGTCTAGGGCATGGAGAGAATTATAAATGGTTAGGAATCTGTGGTTAGAAATATCCATCAGAAATGGTGACTTATGTGGCTTTGCTATCATTAATTTTAAAACAAGACATATTGAAAACTGAGAAATTAATCTGAGTGTTATAAACTTTCTATGTTTTACACAGAGTAAAACCAATGTGTCCTGCTTCGACTACATATTAAGAGACATTGTGCCTCATTTGAACTTCCCATGACGCCGATATATTTGAAGCTATGCTTTTATTCACAAGCATGCGAAAAGAACACCTGTTCTGTAGCCATCTCATCTCACACTCTTGTCTATTGTGAAATACCATCCCTAGGTTCAGGCAGGGGCGACGCTTCAGTAGGGTCTTTGGGGTGTCACACCTAATAAATGTATTTTCTGGTAAATAGTGGGGTACCAAGGCTTTCAGTCGGGTACGGTGAGGTGTCTGTCGGATTTCACCAGGAATTTTTACATACACACAGACAAAAACACACGCACACACTCTAGCTCTCTTTTAGCCGCGGCCGGTAGTGGGAGTACCGGCCGGGCGGTGACGTGGGGAGGGGGAGGGGCAGGGTGGGGGGAAGTAATGTATGGATTACGGAGTTTAACAGGTAAGTAAACATATAAATAAATAAAACGAATTTCGTTGCATGCACTGCATCACCAAATGTGCCCATCCCCCTTCCCACGTCACTGCCCGGCCGGTACTCCCACTACCCGCCGCGGCTGCTCCCTTTCTCTGTTTTGAAAGCCTTCAAAAATGTTGACAAGTTTACAAAATACTGTATTCTTCCTCACTTAGTACCCCAAACAGTCTGCATTCCTCTCCCTTTCCACTCCCCCCAAAGACTCTCTCATGCCTTGCCTCCGTATTATGTATTTTTACATTAGATGCTAGCGTGATTGTTGGGAAATGTGAAGACTCCCCCCTCCCTCCCAGGCGCCCCCAAATTATTGACCAAACTACGTCCTTGGACTCAAGTTTTAAAATGCACTCCCTTTGCATGTCAGGTATATGAAAAGTAAACACAGATCTACATGATAGAAGAATTAGCAACACTATATAAATAGGCTGGCTCGTGACCCTTTCTTCTTAGACAAACATCAAATGCTGAAAGAAAAACGCTTGGTGTGTTCCTTTATTGGCGATTTTCCACCTCAGCTCTTCAAATGTTATCTTGGGTTGCTGTACTACCTCCGCAACCCTAGTTCCATCGCACCTGTTTATCACGCACGAGTTCTAATTACCCGGGCCTCGGTCAGCGCGCGCCCTTGGCCACGTTCATTGTGCAGTTTCTCGTTGCAGGAGGTTGTGATAAAAGAACTAACAAGCTGAAATCGTCGAAATGCAAAGGCTCAGCTCTTGCCAAAGTATGGAGGCTATTAAAACGCAGACTCTGTAAGCCACTGGACTGAGGTTCGCACATATAGAAGCCAGTCTGTTGTGTTTCTGCTTATGCTATATTACATTTCCAAATTATCCTGTTTTTCCAAATCGATCAATTATCGATGTCCACTTAGTACTCACTGCATCCGAATGTATGACGTTCGATTGTGTTGGTGAACAACTGTTACAACAAAACTTTTACAACGCACTACCATTACAACGCGGTCATTACAACGCAAACCATTACAACGCATTGCGCTGGGGGGCGCTCTAGGATAGGGAATAAGTTTAATTTTCTATCCAACACCTTCCCTAGTGTCCACGGGGACTGGAATTGGAATAGAAAATTAAAGTTATCACTATCCAGCACTTCTAAGCGCTATGCGTTGTAAAGGTTTGCGATGTAAAAACCGCGTTGTAAAGGCAGGCGTTGTAATAGCCTGCGTTGTAACATCATACATCCGATTGTGTTACTCCATGTCTCCTAGCCTTTTATTTATCACCCCATTGCCCTTGTGACGAATATTAAAATATTGAAACTTTAATGTTAAAAGTCAGGAGCCGGTGCCTGTAAAAACAAGGCACGCCCATGCATTCGCAGTGATAGGTCCGGCTGATATTGCGTGCATTAGCTTTAGGAATGATTTTGTTTAATCAAAGTCTTTCTAGAGCCCCCAGGTACATGTGTGTGTTGCTAATCAAGACCAGTTATTTGCTTTGCATTCTTGGACTTGTAGACCCTATTTTATAACCGGGCATACGGGACTACAATGTCCCAGAGCCCCAATAAAAACAAGCATTAGAAATGCAAACGGGCTCGGATTTATTTGAGTTTGAGCTAATGGCATTGTAAATGCCAATGTCTTTTTGCCATGTGTTATGGAGTGTGTGCATGTGGTGTGTAGTGGAAGTATCTTGGTTGAATTGTAATTTTACCAATGGTGGCATGCTGTGCTTTATATGAATATGTTTAAAAGTAAAGTGTACCATACTGCGATTGCTTGGTGGAAGGGTGCACTGACGGCTGGTGGGTGTGTGCTTGGTAAACACCACACACTTGTCACCACTCAACACAACACACTCACCACCACACTCACTCCCCAGGCTCACCCCCACAGACTCACCACCACACACTCACCAGCACACAGAAAACAACACACACAACAACACACCCCCAGCCGTCAATGAATGCTTTCACCATGCACAAACACCAACAACCATCATCCATCTGTGCACGCTTTTACCAAGCACACACCCACCAGCCGTCAGTGCACCCTTCCACCAGGCACAGACACCTCCAGCCGGTAGTGCACTTTTCCACCAAGCAATCGCAGTATGGTACACTTTACTTTTAAACATATTCATATAAAGCACAGCATGCCACCATTGGTAAAATTACAATTCTACTACACACCACATGCACACACTCCATTCACATGGCAAAAAGACATTGGCATTTACAATGCCATTAGCTCAAACTCAAATAAATCCGAGCCCGATTGCATTTCCACCGTTTCTGGCCATGCTGACAGATCTTGAGTCTAAAAATATAAGCTTGAATATTTTCGTTGAAGATTGCTGTAGAGGAAGATTTGGCAGTACAAGGCCCGACTTTGTAACGTAGAGGACCATGGCAGCCACGAACAAGATCAAGACCGATACCCATTCTTCAATCCCTTTAAGCAGGCACACTGTTCCATTTCTCTAGTTCCGCTAAGGAGATAGGTTAATGAAACAGGTGTTGCTTTGAATAAATGAAGTTTTGAATCTTGAGGAGGCTACCTTATACAAATGTATCCCCAACACAACCAAATTTGAAACTGTCCCTTGACATATCCATCCAATGATCTACTCCTAAAACTGATGGCAGACACTGTTCATAGACGATTTGGCATTTCCACCTTACAATGTGACTTTACTTTATCTTGTGTTCTAACCTACTCTGCTCCCCTCTTCACGCAGTGGTAGATGTCTGTCATAAATGTGGAGAGAGATGAGTTATTTGCCTCGCAAGCAAAATTGTTGCTCCTTACTTTATTCTTCAATTGAATGTGCTTCCTTTTTTTAGCCCACAAAAGAAGTCCTAACCCACCATGGTTGCTATTTCTACCTTCGTCTTTTGTTTTCTATAGCGCAAATTCGACCCGAAGGTATCAGAGTGCTTTACATGAGCACCAGTTGTGTTACAGACAGCCACATTCATTTTATTCAGGCACTTGTAGATTAAGTGATTTACTCAGAAACACAGGATGTTGAGCTTACCTGCTGAAACTCGAATCCGGATCCCCAGCTTCGAGGTCGGCTCCTCTAGTCGTTATCCATTTCTATTTTTTAATAATGTTTCACCATTTTAACACAAGTATTTAGGCGCTATTAATGTCAATCTCCAGCAGTAACAATGTTCGACCAAATGCAAATAGAATTCAAATTCAGACTCCATACGGTTGCGGGAAGAGCAAGACAAGTGCTACACTAACCACTCTGTCTTTTGACACACCACAAGAGGGTGCCACATTGCAATAAACAGCCTCCAAAATGACCTTTTTGTTAGAGGAAGACCCACGTGGCAAACTCTTATTTCTGCCTTGGGATCTGCAGATCTTGTTGACAAATTATGGAAATGTCATAATGAATAAGGGTAGAGACAACCAGTGGAAAACACAAAATTATTTTAGCATTGTACTAGTCTTTGACAAAACCTCTGAGTAAGGCATCGAGTGCTGGAGGACACTTTTTTAGAATGATAAATACAAGTTAAAGTCAGCTCAAGGTATAACTATTAAAATAGTGGGCCCCCAGTATTGGTAACTTTATCAAATGTGATGCAAGAGCTTTAATATGCATCGTTCAGAAGTGAAGAAACAGAGCAGCTAAGAGACCGAAAATCGTCTCAAGGAGGAAAAATATTTTGATTTGACTTGGGCCCTCTTCCTCTGATTGGCAAACGAACTGAAGCACCTTCTGTGTGCAAACCAGTAAATTGACAAGATCTACCAGATGATTAAAGTAACTATAGATTTAGCAGACAAATTAGAGTTCAATTATATGTGACAAATTTCAACTAGAATACCTCAAATTACAATAGCTGATTTTATGTACCTAAACGTTTCCCAGTTGATCCCTTTTATGCTCTCATGTCGTAAGTATCCACCACATGTTATGCAGTTGCAAATCAGGGCATGTTCTGTTGACATGATTAATTCAGCATATATCTAAGAGATTACCACTTCACTGTTTTAGCGAAATGTAGGAGATTGCTGTTATTCTAAATTTTATAGAAAATCTGGCTCTCTGATTAGTGATCAGCACTGAAAAGGCATCTTGGGAAGTGTAAGACTGCAAGGACGCACACATAAGTGTGCTTTCCATGAGGAGTGGTCGGGCATGCCATTACCGAGGAGAGAGTGACTGAAACAGACATGCGGGACTAAAAGCATCAGGAAAGAAGTCCGGAGCTTGATACCCGTGCTCGGTATCCAGCAGGATCGGCAGTTTACAGTACTTCTGGAAATGTGAAAACCAGTGAGCCTGCCGATCATTAGGCGACATTGACTGAGGCTTCGACACACCTGCATAGTTTAACAAGGACACTTGATAAAAACGATTTCTAAACAACGACTCAATAATGACTGTCACAGGTCAAAGGGGGAATACTTCGTAAAAGCATTAGACCCTACAAATATATTTATGAAAGTGTAAAAGTGTTTCAGTGAAATCTGATAATTGAAGTTAGTTTGGTTGTGAGCCGCATAGCTAAAGAGACCGCCTTCTTTGGCTTTTGCAGGTCGTGAAGTTCAATGTAGTGCTGCAGAATAGACCTGGTTGTGAGCGCTGCCCCGTAGACACTGGGCCTCGACAGAGCCTGGGAGGCATCGGGCAGGAAGCCGCGGCTCAGGGGAAGGCCACGACAGGCGAGTGTGTGTCACTACTGTCTCACTGCCCAGGGGAAGCCTGCTGGCAGGAGCTGCGGCCCGATGAGCAGACGTTCTAACTGTCTTGGAGGAAATGCTCGGCCCAGTTATCTTCCGGAAGGAAGAGGCTCTGCTCTGAGATTAGAGAGCTGAAAGGCAGAAATATTTCAAACCTGACATCGCTGAGAACTATTGCAAGGCTGAGAACGTGCGCTGCTATTGCTGGGCCTGTAGCCCCCCTCACCGAGAACCCAGAGCACAGGGCCAGCAGGGTAGAAACAGAAATGCAGGCTGAAGTTAGCTTAAGCACAATGCTCGCTGGTGCTGCCCAGCTCAAGTCTGGAGCGCTGAGCGCTGCTGAATGGTGAACGCGCCCGGCCATCTGGATTCACTTACGGAGGCACCCTGACAGCTCCTAATTATAATTAATGTACTTCTTTGCGCGAGCACGAACGAAATATGCCCAAAATGGCGGAACAAAACTACATTTACCCTATCACTTTAAGCCTATTAAAACGACAACACAACAAAGACGAATCACTGGCCAGATGACAGAACAAGCTAAGGAATGTGTGGAATTTGTCTCGGCCAAAGCCCTAGGAGATACTTCTTTTTTTTCTTCTTTAACATTAGTTCTCTAACTCCTCCCACTTTCAGTGGGGAGGAGTCCGAGCCCTAAAAAACGAGCCTGGATGAGTAACTTGAAAGCTTTGCCTTTCTCTTCTATTGTACAAGGGTCTGTTGTGGTGTCAAAGGGTGTGTATGAATGAAGTGTGATTCTGGGTAACAGACTGTGGGCTACTAGCAGTGTTTATGGATGTATGCATGGATTTTGTTATAACAGAGAAACACGTGGCAATAGGCCAGTGAAGATGTTATTGTTCTGACATGGAAGGTAGGTTAGTTCGAGATGTTTTCAGGCAAATTCAGCACTTATTCATTATATTCAGAAACCGCTATTCAGAGACACCTGTATTCTCAATAAAGAATTACTAATTTTTGATACATATAGGCAATTACATTTATGAGCCTTTGATATAACCTGGTATAAACAATGTACCTCGTTTTTCACTAAACATATCCATCCTTATGTAAATATTACCAAATTCCCCTGGGAGTGCAATAGGCTTTGGAACACATTCTCAGCACTAGGACACTTAGACTGCACAGAGGGGGTTGCAGACTTCTCCAGGCCCCACCTGTAACACCCACTCAGCAAGTACAAGCCAATAGAAATTAGGTTTTCCTCTTTTGCATAAGGGCATGGCTTCGTGCAAATAAGGAAACACCATTGCCGCTGCGCCTGCACCATATAACACCATATTACAGATGTAAGCCCTAAGGCAGAATGTCCCCATGGAAATGCATTCATTTTGTACCACCCTCGAGGAGTTGTACAGGGAGGACGCCTCCCTAGTGCCCTCGTTGAGAGGTACATCACAATTATACCCAGGTTGAGCCCAACCTGGAGTAGCACCCACGGATTAAAAAGTTAAGATGGATGAAAATCAAGGTCACATGTGAAACCTACACTCCTCACTATGGGGAGCAAGTTTGAACAGCTCCAAACCAGCAATGAAAGTGAAAGACGATTTGAAGTTCATAAACATGAGAGAGACGTTATATCATACAGTTATTTAGTGGATGCATTTTAACCTTGCAAGTCCTGTTTAATATGTGTACTTTTTAATTTGCTAAAACTCAGAATGTAATCTTTTTTAATAGGCGCAGATTTATACATCGTAAGGGTGGGCGGAGCAATTTAGTTAATGCTGAGGGACTGTTGAATCGAGGGAGGCGACAGATTAAGGTTTGACATATAGGTGATCTCAACATACAGGAGCCGTACCAGTGGTTTATGGGTCCCGTAGTAAATTGGTAAAATTCAGGAAACAGTAAGGGGCAGGTCCCAAAACGTGATGAGCTTAAAATGGCGGCAAATGTGAAAGAGCCGTTAACCGGCTCGAGGAATGAGAACTGGGTTTACGAAAATCTTCACAGGTACGAGAGGGATTTTTATTTAATGTGGAACGAGAGGCAATGGGCAGGTTTTGTCATCTAAGCTAGTGGGGAGACAGTTTTGTAGATGTTTTCTAACGTGGGATTGTAAAGTATAACAGCAATGGAGGAGAGTTGATGTAGAGTACTTTAGCGTTGGGAGGCACTAGAGGGAAAGCGCTGATTGAGTTTTTTTTAACAAAGTACACAACGAATAATGATATTGCAATGATATGATATGCGTTTTATAACATGAAGTCTAAAATGTTGTTGTTTGAATTTGTAAGTAACCCCTAACGAAGGTTTATAAAAGCAACCGAAATGCATTGGGAATATGATACTATTGAGGATGAACTATGTATGTTTCCTGTCGTAAAAATAAGGCCTGGATGGGCATATTTACCGCATCAGAATTAAATACATAACGGTTTTTCATGTGACGGACGAAAATGAATTACAAATTGAGAACTGGAATAAATGGATTAAAATTACAAAACTGGATCAATTTTTGGATTTTTTTGTGCGACAAAGCCTTTCAGCAGTGCTTCCGGTATGGGAGCGAAATTACGTTCCCTAAGCCATTGTCAATTACTCGTTGAGAGGTGGCACACCCCATCACCCCCTCACCTCACGGTAACTGCAGTCAAAGAAGGTCCCTAGCCTGCTCCAAAGAAATACTTAAGTAGCCCTGCAGAGGCCAAGAAGTGTGTCAGGTGCCACACTGTGATTAACTTTGGAGGGGTATTCCGCACCCGAACCCTTAAGGGGTATCCAAGCTTCACACACAAGCGGACGCAGTCTTTGTAACATTTAACTGTAAACACTTTTTTGGGGATCTTTTGGGCACTACCTCACTGATGCAGGGTATCACCTGTGTGGAAAAATGACAAAGCGGGGAACCCAATACTTCAGGTTTCCATGCTGTAATCCGAGATTGTAACTGCTTATGGGTTGCAAAGGTGATATTTTTTTAGTTAGTCAGATACATAACTCTGGCCTGCTCGAAAAACAATCATTGAAGGAATGCATCTGCGTATTATGTAAAACCGTACTTTTGATCTTTTGTAAGTGGGGCAAATAGTGTTATTTGAATGTTCTTTTATAGTACTAATCATACCTATGCATTGCCACCTCGTCTATCTTCCAGCACCAGTCCTTATCTGTGACTTGGAGACAGGTAACTCACTTGCCCGCTTTTTATTTTTTGTTATTCCACTCCTTAGGTTATAACTTCCTGCTTTCCTGCTTTCCCTGAGCACTTCTTGTTTAGTCTTAGGAGGCAGTCATATCAATGCTCCCTAAGCACTTCAACATCAAGGTGAGTCATTCACCTTCTAAATTGTATGCTTAATTTCTGTGCTCACTTTATGGGCATGTTGGCTATGAGCTAGTAACTGAGGACTATCTCCCAAGGGACATGCCTTAACAGGTGTGGATATAGTGCAGACGCCTCTTGGTGGGGATTGAGAAGGATGGTTTTTTGCCGTCCTGGTTGCTTCTTCTTTCTGCTCCAAACGAGCGAGGGAAGTGAGATTATGGTAAATGAAACCTTCCTGGGTGGGGTGGAACACAACTCTTCAGTGAACAAGACACCAGACCAATATGCTTTGACTGTCATAGCGGTATTGTACTCTCTCACCATAGTAATGGGGGGGCGGGGCGCTCAAATTGTTGGGGAACAAAAAAGTAGACTTCTTCTCATGATTTCCTTTCACATTTACATAGCTGCAACAGTCATGTCAGAAGATAGAAAACGATCCACTAAGTGGAGGCATGTTGAGGGACCAGGCTAAGGCTTGATTGTACCTGCTCCTTCAAGTTCCAATACCACTATGACACTACAAGCCATAATTGATGGAGTGTTGGCCTCTGCATTGCAGCATCCCCTCTCACCGAGTGTAGTAGAGTGACAAGAACCTAGATGATGAACACAGAAGCAAATATGTACAGGGTGCACAGCTGGCTGATCTTGTACACATGAGATTCAATCTGGGATGTGCACCCCTGAGGCTCTGGATGGTGAGGAGTCTTTCTGTGCTAGATTTCAGTCACAAGACTCTGCCTCTCTACCTGTAACATTTAGGCCAAAAAAGTGAGTGGCATTGAGAAACCTGTTCTTCTGAGGATTATTGACTTGCTTTGAGATTGAGTTACGATCTGTCACTAAAGTTGCCTCTGCTGGCCAGAGTGCCGTCACGGTGAGGCGTAGCCATTTGAGGATGCATCATCAATAGATGCCAGAAAAACAATTAGGCATCAAAAGCAGCTTACTCTGCTTCTAAGTCTGCTCTGCGTACAGGGCATTGGCCACAAATACTGTTCAATCACTCCTTAAAAATGTCAGGTTTTTGGGCTACAGAAAGAGGCAGATCCAAATCTTATCTTGTCTGTCTTTTTATGTTCCATAGCTCTTTTCTAGTTTCTAAGGGTGTCAGTGTGCTTTTGTTGTTAGATGATTATCTTATTACTGGCAGTTCAGTGTGTTAGACCTTACAGGATCTCAGATTTCTGATCAACACATTCAAATTGCACCTTCGGCCTTCACAGGATTGGTCTTCATCTCACATACTTTTGCACACTCTTGGGGATGGTATTCCATGCAGAAGATCGATTGGTCCATCTCCAGACCCAGTTGACATTCTTGTTGGAAGAGGATCCTACCTGCTTTGGTCCTCGCTAGGTCTTTAAAGTCTAATGGCAGTCATGGGTCTTCGGTCCATGGGTTCTGCTCCATTTGAAAGGTCTGGTCATTTTCATTCTTGCTCATTGATCTTGACTTCACAAGTAAACAAGCTCCTACTCAGGGCCTTCCCTGCACTCCAGAAGGTGGTTGAATAAGGACTATTTGTAGAAAGGGATATTCCCACTTCCCATGCTCCTTCTAGTTATAACAACGCATGCCAGTCTGGTGAGTTGTGGAGCCACCCTGAAGGATTTGTGAGCTCACAAAAGTTGGTTTCTTTCGGAGGTTCTGAAATCCACCTGCAGGGAATTATGTGTATTACACAGGAGATCCAGTTTGTTTTTCACCAGATGGAAGTTCATCATCTGCTAATGAGGACAGACCGTTAGGTGTCTATAGCCTATGTCAATCATCAAGGGAGACCAAATCCATTTCTCTAAATCAAGTGGCTCTGATTATTTTCCTATGGACAGCTTTTTATCTGCTATCTCTGAAATCACTTTATCTTCCATGAAAAGATAATGGGAATGCCGACAGCCTCAGTTCCTAGTTTCCCTCTTCAATTAACTTCAAGCTGCATTTCATGATATTTCTTCAAATCTGTGCAAGTTCAGGATATCTTCTTCTAGATTCGTGTGACTCCCCAACAAATGCACCTCTTCCTCCATTGTGTAGAGTGAGGCCCTGACTGCAGATGTGGTGAGTGGATGCACTGTCTCTTATTTGGCCTTATCTTTCCTCGAATTTCTCTCCTTTCTCACTTATTGAATACATTTCAACCAGGCAAGGCAGAATTGACTTTGATAGTTTGTGTGGATCTCAAAGGTGTTGGTTCCGTGTCTGATGAAGCTAGCTGTGAGTCCTCCTAGGGTGTTTTGGGTGTGCTCTTCCTCTTTTCCAGCTACTTCTATCCATTCAGACTCTACTTCTTCTTCAATTAGGGTTTCTGGAGCTGAAGTGGGTCAGCCCTTCAGCATTCAGGTTGTCCAAAACAGATTGCTCTGGCCCTTTATCAATAATACATTACACTCTTATGTAAAACATATGAATACTGATATATTTTAGTGTTTTTCAAAACGTCTAAGCCCTCGAGATTGTGAGCCATTAAAAATGAATGTTTTTTTTGGGGATGTAGCGTCCAGTCTCAAAGTGTAGAATTCATCTATTTTGGTTGTTAATGTTAATCTTAAAATAATGTGTGTGTTAAAAATTTTTTTTTACATGAATTAAGTAAATAAGAAAATTGTGTTAAATGACTAAAAACTATGCATCTTGAGACATATGAGACAAGCAGTATTATGAACAGGAACATTTTGTGATTGCACAAAGCAATTCGTATTTGAAAAACTGAACAAGTGATTGTTTTTCTTGTAAATTACTGCATATGAATTGAAACTGTAGGGTAAGTAGCTCAGATGTCTTTCTCTTACTCATTTCCAGAATGTTGATCCTTGCTCTAGTTACAAAAGCTGATCTAGGTTTCCTTTCGTGCTCACTTAATACTACTTTGACGCCGTTGCCACTTAAATGATATAAATATGCTTGTAAAGGAAGGGCTCTCATGTGAACCTTATCCAAGCTTGATTTATATACATTGTGCGCAACTGTTATTTTATCAGCCTGCTACTGTGGTACAACAGTGGTGCATCCTACAGATCTAGGAATTGATTAATATCAAAGCCCTTATGTGTGGTGCAGGGTCCATTCTGGCACATGAAGTCTGTGTGCCAGATTTGAGTCAGATGTGGCACGCTGGTTTTGGTTTTCACACATCTAAGGGGTTAGGAATTGTTGCCTCATTTGTGCCTGGTGTTGTGATCTTAGAAAACAAGCATTTGCAATGCAGTAGGTCTCGCATTTGGGAGACTTTAAGCTATTATAAATGAAAATGCCTTTTATTTATCTGTTTTGATAATTAACACATAAATAAAAGACATTATCATTTACAATGCCAATAGCTCAAACTCTTGTAAATGCGAGACCTATTTCACTTCAAAGAAACGGCCGCCAATGTCCCGGGCTGCTTGGAAAGCGAAAGCATTCATGGCACGCTGAACGTTGCAGGAAAGCATGTTGTGCCTGCAGTAGGTGAAACTCATTTAAGTAAATAGTGCTTACAGACTAAATAAGACATACAGTGTGACAAAAGAAGTAAAAGGGCCAGTCTTCATGGGATGTTACAAATGAAGACAAGGCGATACTAAGGAGGGGCTAACAACCCTATTAACGAATCAGAAGCTAGCGTTCACGAAGGGCAATGACACAAGCCAATGACAAATATGGGCGCAGAGTGAGCGGGCTACAAGTCCTTACTCGAATACAGCATGCCTCGCAGAGCAGCGCATGTGCTGCCCAGGCTCCACCTAAAAAGGGACACACAGGAGTAAAATCAGGACTGATGTCTAACTAAGGAGTGCTTTGCAGTGGGTGGGGGCGTAGCTGGCACATTTCAACTTTTTAAATAATATATTTTTCTACTTGTGATTGACATATGTGAAAATCACAACATAGTTGACGCAACTTCCATAATCCTTCCCTTTTTTATACTACATTTTACATGGTATGTTATTACCTACCACAGTGGTGGGCTCACTAAAAGGTACTACACACAACTCTGCCATTGAAATTTCAAGCCAGAGCTCCAAAACTACGCAAACAACATTTCGCCCATGTATCAGTCACAAGAGGATTATACTTAAAGCCAGTCCCGATAATTTAACCGAATGAATGGTTTTGCAACAGGGGCATATACACCACATGTATCGAACAGAACTGCACATTTTTTGAGAAATATTGTTTTTAAAACGAATGGACACTGTTGTGATCAGATGCGAAGAACTTATTTTCAATAAAAAATGACTGAGATTTCAAAGACTGAGTTAAAAACGACGAAACCCTCGACGTGCTTCCGTACACCCATCTTTGTGCAGGCGCAGAGCATTGAAATACCTAGATTATAATATGAGTTCATCATTGTGTCTTAGCTACTCACTAGCAGTTATTCTCTTAAATATCATGATTTTTCATTGTTCCAACACTTTGAAATTCCCCTCAGACCATATTTAATTAATGTCCAAAAGCAACCCTTCAACAATTTTCAAGCAGTCTAGTGAAGGGTGATGAGAAGGAGAAAGAAGTAATCAAGGCAAGTGAGATTTCTCTTTTCATAACACCTTGGTTGCTTTGTCAAATATATCGGCGCTTACAACTTTCTGGCAGCTTTTTGTATTTTATCCACTCCTGCGTTGATGTAACGGACCTCTCTGCATCTCCTGTACATACGCGTAGAACGCAGTGGCAGACATCTGAAAAGCTCGATCAATTTAAACATTCCAATAGCAAGGATTATGTTGTTTTGAAACCTGATTGGACAGTTGTTAGAATTCCCAGGCTCCCTGGTTGGCTGAGGTAGGTACTGTAGGCCAAACAGGGACCCGCGAGCCCCAATGTTAGGTAAAGACAGGTCGCCTCTAGGGATGGCCCCGCTCCACCCCCTTGGTAGCTTGGCACGAGCAGCCAGGCTTATCTTCAAGGCCAATGTCTAAAGTATTTGCAATTACACTCACAGCAATTCAATGATGACACCACAAATAGACTCCACACGAGTTTCATAGATTAACAAGTATATGTTTATAAAAAGATATACGATGTGACCACACAATACCAAACCAACATATGCGTTGGGGTAATACTCCCCTTGGCCTATTATTATTGAGCTAAACTAAACAATCCTACGTAATACTAATGTTGTAATATGCTGTTCGTTATGCAAGGATGAGGTACTTCACAACATAAGAATAATGCAGATCGTAATACTGCTCTCTGGCGATTTGTACTGTCACTGTAATGCAATACGTAAAGCAACAATGTGGTAAACTGGTGTGCCCCCGTAATGCAATGCGTACGGTCCCCTTTCAGGTACTCTGTTAGGAAAAAGCAATGCAACATGTAATACAGTTATCAGGCAGTTTGGTATGCGAATCTAATGCATACGGAACACATATATCCGGCAGTTCGGTATGCAGCACTAATGCAATGTGTAATACCACAATCTGGCAGATCGTGATGCAGGACTTAGACAAGGCATAACACATCTATCAGGCAGTTTGTTGTGCAGAAATAAAGCAATGCGTTATACAATCATCAGATACTCTGATATGCCGAAGTAATGCAACACGTAAACTACTCCGGCACCGTTCACGGTGCCTCTGGCGGTCTCTCCGCCACTCGCGCTGGCTTGCGGTTAGTCTCCGGCTACAGTTGCCCCCCACATGGGTAAGATTGAACACAGTAAATGCAGTTTCACACTCAGGCCCTGGTGCTGCCACTCCCTTGGCACACGGACCTCAATCCAAGCTGAAGCTGAGGCTCGCGCTGCAGGACAGTGAGAGAGGCAGAGAGCGTCTCCCTCCGAGTCCACGCCCCACCCCAGGAGTCGATACAGGTTACCTGGGGGGTGCAAAGCCACTCTTCTCTCCTCGTCGAGTGACTTGGGCCTCCGATGCAATTTCTCTGAATTTCCGGGCAATGGGAGGATCCCAGGCTGCACACTACACCCGCACTCACAGTCAGTGAGACTCACAGGAACTCCGGGTGCACGATAACCAGACAACTCCTTACAACTGTCTCAGGCTGTGCACGGCACACGCATGCAGCTTTAATGAGACACACTTGATCCTCTGGTGCCCATGATCACAGGACACCACTTGCGCCGGTCTCAGGCAGTAGAAGGTACACGCACATAGCATCACTGAAACACATTTGCTCTTCTGATGTACACGATCATGGGCCAATCCACACGAAAGTTTCATGCTGCCCCCAAGCACATGCACACTGCATTGCTGAGACTTACTTGGCTCCCCAGTACACATGTTCATAGGATGATCCTCTCGAAGGACTCAGGGTAGACAGAACACGCGCACACCGCGTCTATGAGTCTCGTTTGGAACTCCAGGTGTCCAAGATAACAGGGCATGACTTGCGAAGGTCTCAGGCTAGACAGAGCACACACACCCACAGCGTATCTGAGAGTCTTCTCTGGAAACTTTTGTGTTCCTGTGTTTCCAAACAGGGAGCCAGCTCACCTCGGGCCCTTGGGATAGTAACTTCAGGACACAGCACACAGCAAAGTCCTTCAAGCAGGGGGACACAGCACACAGCAAAGTCCCAACAGCCTTTCCTCAGTTGAAACAGCAAACTGCAGGCCAGCCCCAGATTACACAGCAAGAGCAGTCTTATCCAACAGTCTCTTCAGTTGCTACTTCCTTGGCAAAGGTTCCTCTTGATCCACGAAGTAGCTCCATTCTTATTCACACTTGATCAAGCCATTCTCCAAAGTTCAGGGGCTTCAGCTCGCATAGTTATACCCCTCAATGGCTTTGAAATCTTTGTGTTACAGGGGGCACTGACCCCTCCTCATACCAGTTCTGGGTGCCTCCCTACCAGTGACACCTTCTTCCTTTGATTAGTGGGGGTCTGGATTCTCAATCACTCAATAGGAGATCAGTCATTTTATAGCACCAGCCCAGGCCTCTACACCTCTAGGCCGACTCCTCCCCCTACACACTCCAAATGCAGGTCTGCCTGTGCTGTCTCACCTCCTCCCCTGGGTCAAGACATTCCCCAGATCCTATTGCTTTCAAATCCAGCCTGTCAATCCACAACCAGGCAGAGACACACAGAAATGTTTCAAGCGCAACAACCCAGCCACTTCTGAGTGGCTTATAAGTACGAAATCCAAATATAAGGGGGGGAGGTAGAGGGATGGTAGCTAGGTTCGCCCTCCTAAGTCAATGCATATGTCAACAAAATCCGAGATCTCGGATAAAGAACCTAGCTGTAGTGATAAGTCACTGTCCACACTGGATGTGACTTAGAAGAAAAAAAGAAAGAAGAAAAGCGGGAGAATACCCTTTTCCTTGAGTCCCCTCACTCACCGGAGTGTCCTCACGGTGACATGCTTCATCATAGGGGCCATCCCAACCCTCTGTGGGTTGAGGCGAGCTGCGACTTGCGAACTACGTAGGAGCACTGTAAGTGAGGACTATGTGTCGCGCAGTGTGAAAAAGGTGTGAGTGGAGTGGTGTGAATTAAAAATATCTTACTAGTGGGCGGAAATAACTTTATTCGTGCTCCTAGTAGATATATTAAAAGTGGGGTGGTTCTCTAGGTAAAACCGGTTGTGTGATGAGACCGGAACCCTAGTAGATAGCCAACTAGTTTCGAGCTGTACCCCTCAGCTCTTCTTCAGGACGTCACAGGGTCCAGCCCTGTGAGTTCCACTCCAAAAAGTGAATAATATGACTAACAGTGAGCATATACATATGAATATACATATACATGCTACTCTTCTGAAATTCAGTCGTGTATGTTTTTAAGGCTCTAATAAGCCTCTAGGTCATACAAGGGATAAAGGAGGTCCGCGTGGTCCATTTGGTGCGGTGCTCTTCCTTGCTGATAAACCTACTCGGCGTCCCTCGAGACCGGCGGTTTTTAAGGCTCTATTAGAGCTTGGGGTAAATGGGCAGTAAATAAGCGGCGTTACTTGCCAGGTGTGCAGTTGTCACATCTTTCAGAGTTTCTGACATCAGAATCTGAGATAAAGGTTAATATGTTGTTGGCCTCATTCCATGGTGAGCAAACTTTGAATGTATGCTATTTTTACACACAGTTTGTACTAGGCTCTGCATGGCACAAACAGGGGCTTTAGGCAGGCCACCATGGTGAGGGAGGTCCCAGTCATGCAAGGGGCCCAACCCTTCAAGGGGCACCCATTAAGCCCAAGGCCAATGAATCCTGTGAGATATAAGCAATGTTGGACTGGCCTTTCGGCAGTCTGGCACTGCCATGTGGGCCCACTTGAAAGGAAGTGAATGTGGGAAATGTTCTTGTCCTGTGGGATGTGATAGTACCATAAAAAAGCCTACATTTGGACCTTTCATGCTGGCCCATCAGGCTGCCCAAAAGGCCAATCCAGCTCAAGATATGCATGAATTTAGAGGCATCTCTTCACATTCTGCTGGAGACCCCATAATTTTGCGTCACACCACCGGGCACAAACCAGCAGGATGCAGTATTCGTGCGCCAGTTGTAATCCCGATTCAGACATCAACTGGAGTTTCGGCCTGAATTTGTAGCTCTGTTGAAATGATGGCATCCTAAGGAAAGGTATTGGCCTCCTGCCATGACAGGCGCAGGCGGCAATGGAAAGGCCATGGCACACAAGTGTATCCACAACCGTAAGGACACTTAAAATCAAGGTCCAGATTTACTAACATTTTGGGGCATATTTACAATGAGACTGCACCCCTGGAACATCACTTTTTTAGATGTTCTGGTGGCGCAATGCCCTGCACCATATTTGCAAGCATCCTTAAGCCGCTTTATGAATATGGTACCCTTTCACACAGTTTTCCGCATGAACGGGGCATGCAACGGGTGTTGCTGTGGTCATTCCTCCGCAACACCCACTGCTTTTTGACGCTGCCCCAGATTTACAAGAATCTGTAAATCTGAGGCAGTGCCAACATTTAACACCATGCGAGATCAGGCATTAGATTGGTGCAACGAGGCAAAATTATTTTATTTCTTCTTGTTTTTGCTCTTTTGATATCTGTTTTTGCTCTTTCTATGTGTGCTGCAGCAGACATAGAAAGAGCAAATCACCTTTAATCACCCTGGTGCAAGGGTGCCTGTATTGTAGCAAATAATCCCTGCAATGAAGGTACCCTTGCACTATGGCGCAAGGGTGTCTGTGTTGGTGCTAGGCAGCTATTTGTAGTGCTGGTGCAAGGGAATACACAGGGGTGCGCATTATTCTTGTAATTACAGCACATCCCTGCATTTTTTCAATGGCGCAGCGCTGCAAAATGTGTCACAGCACTGTGTAATTTCC
The DNA here is from genome assembly GCF_964261635.1 of Lissotriton helveticus. Taxonomy (NCBI): domain Eukaryota; kingdom Metazoa; phylum Chordata; class Amphibia; order Caudata; family Salamandridae; genus Lissotriton; species Lissotriton helveticus. The sequence goes on from NC_136068.1 coordinate 770,823,114, forward strand.
TTATAAATATACCATTTTGTGTCATGTTTGCAGCACTTTTGGGATTCAGCCCTGATGCAAAATACTAATGGATATTCATAAAGGCACGGAAGGGGGGATGCATGCCAACTTGAGTGGTTTTGTAAAGCAATGTAATGCAATGCAGAGGCTTTCACTCTTTTTCATTGTGGGAGGCATTCCATGGGTGGAGCATGGGCTTCCCATGCATCCACCCACTGATTTCATGCAATCCCAGATTTACAAAGGTTTGTAATCCCGGAATTGTGTGCAATCGCTACACATCCCTGAGGATGGCGTAACGAGAAGAAAAACCTTTTCAACTTCTCCTTGTTTCCTCTTTCTCTGTCTGCTGCAGAATGCAGTACACATAGAAGGAGTAAAACGACTCAAGGGATAGTTTTGTACCAGAAGGTATCCCTTCCTACACAAAAACAATTGTAACTCAGAGTTGAAGTGCACCATATCTCAGTAGATATGGCGCATTTCTGCTCTCCTCCTTTCATGCAACTCAGCGTGCAAGTGGCCTTGCTGCACTGTGTTACATGAAAGGTTGGCAAATCTAGCCCTATGTGCTTTGAAAAACGGTTTCTGAGTAATTTACGATTTATAATGTGAAAAGTTTATTTCTTATCCAAGATGAATATTTTTCCAGATAATATTTATTATGGTTTTGCCGCAATCTTTACTTTTTCTATGCCCTGGGCTGATGTCATTGCTAGAAGCAGAAATCCTCGAAGTTCGAGTTTCACCTTGAAATTGTGAATGAGGCGTGACGTCTCTTGAGGAAACCATCATGGCGGAGGGCTCGCGCGCCATAAAGTGCCGTGGGCATCCCTCGACGGCTGGGCAGCTAACGCTCCTCATATTCAGTGTAATGAGCCCAGTGCGTTGAGGGCCATTACCCTGCACGCGGCCACCTTTGGGTGGTGAAGTACGTGCCGCCATGTCATGGCTCATTTCCATATGTACAGATTGTAAAACTGTGTGTATGTCCCACTGCCTTTCAGCAAAGTACAAGAAGATGTGTAGCGGGTTAACCCCTGCTTAGTCCTTCCGGTTAGAACGCGTGAAAGTGAAGGGTGTATCAGAATCCTAGTCCACCGCCCCTTGCACTCATGACTGTTCTAGGCACACACACCACAGACCCGGGGCTGACATTTACAGCAATCACACAAATGAGTCAAACATTCGTTTCATTCTTACAATTCCATTTGACATTCAGAAAGGATAACGGGCACCCAAGATTCACCTCAAGGGAGTCCTGAGTTACTAATGGATCACCCTTATTTCAGGCCTGGGGTTGTTCATTTACATGCATTATATGTTATCTAGACCCTGTATTCGATTGCATGCTTCTGCTATAAGCGTCTAATGTGCATATAGCATCCATAGCATTGCAGAGATGTGACTCAGTGACTGAGGGGTGAAATAGGCCTGGATCATGTGTGGGGAAAATATAGCAAAGACATATATTTTGAAAGCAATCCTGAATGGTCCACTCTCTCATTCCTCAAACCCCCATCTACCTTCATCCCACTTCCCCCCCGACAGTCTCAACTCACATCCCAGTTATTATCAGCACTCCCCAAACCATAATCTTCCCTCCTCCCAAACAAATCCTGCTGTGTCCTTATCACTCTATACCGTAGCCTTGACTCCATCTCAGACTCCCACGGCGTCCTTCTCACTCCAAATCATACACATCTCCAACACTACACTCCCTCAATCCACGACACATACAACAAGAATACTATGAACACTATTGCTCCACTTACAACTCCCATTTAGACATTACATAGGGGAATTACCAATACGGACCACCCTGACTCGTCTGCGATATCCTTTCCATCAACCCATAGCAAAGCTCTCCTAGATCACGTAACCTATCCAAATCATGACTTTTCCATTTCTTGCATCTCAATGGGGAATCACAAACAGGATCCACTCTCACCCTCCAAGGGACATACACAATGATCACCAGTCCAACACATCTAGTACAGGCATCTCTCCTATTCACAGATCCAACAATGCATATTGTCATACAACATACCCATCCCAATGACTGATCACCCTAATGTGAATAATTCCCTGTAGCTCCCTCCACTCACGGATCCTAATCAGAATAACCCCCCTGCTTCTCCTACATCAATGCACAGTCATACAGTATGGCATAGTGACTGATCACTATAATCTGAACAACCCCTTTTGACAGCCTGCACAACCATCCACCCCTTTCTACCTACTGAACAATGACTTAGAACGCTTTAGCAAGCCTTCCCACCCCTCACTCCGTAACTAGAACAGACATCTCAAAAGGCTGCACAAGCTACACATTCCCACAAGAAGCACACTCAAATGTAGCCAACAAACCTTGGACTTGCGACCTACTACCACTGCTTTAAATGGGGCAACACAAGCCACTCTCTATTACATTACCCCCATGCATTGTATCTTCTACCCCTTCTCCTGAAAATATCAAACAAGTTAGTGTCTCTGGAAAAGGAAATTAAACCTGTAGCATTTATTCTGAATCCATACTTCCACCCATCCCAATACACCAAGTCACTTGATAACACAACTCCTCTACAGAATTGCAGCACCACAATCCGACGGCCATCAATAAAGTCACACAGGGCAACTTAGTCTCTACTCAGTGCTTACGAGTCCGACTGCTCTAAACTCTCGCTCCAACATTTACAGTTATGAGAACAAATAATCGAGAAGGACAACAGTCTGTAAACAGACAACATAATTACAACACAAACGTACCTACCATCCACTAGAGTAGAACAATAGCCTCAAAACAAACATTAAATGTATGTTTCTGAAATGCAAATGTGCAGCCAGACACCCCAAGGAGACTGCAGACTCTATTCTACAAATAGGAATAGGCACTATTTTCAATATTTAAGCCTGCCCTCTGATTGATCTTTTGGTCCCACCAGCTACAAAATTAAACGAAGAGGTATAAATGGTAAACCTGGAAGTGGTGTTGTGGTCATACACCATAACTTATTGCACCTTAAAAGTGTCAATTTCAAAGAATACTCCTTCTTTGAATTCCTAGGGGTGAAATTATATTTGTTAAACAGGAAGACTACCAAACTACACCTAACGTACCATCCCCAGTTGAAAACCACATTTTCACCGAACATATAATTGATCTCATCACACAGCAATCACTCCTACCCCCAAACAGCACTTTTCTAGGAGAGTTCAGTCTTCACCAGAATGATAACAGCAATACCCAAACTGCCCACCTCAAACAATTTTGGAGGACCAACCAACTGACACAATTCTGGAATGGTCCAACACACACAAGAGTGCCACCCTAGATTTTTTGATAGGCATGGAAGAACTGATCACCATGACTCTATACTATCAATAGAATGGCTAAACCACAGAATAACCCCCTTCTGTATCAGTTCATAAAAACGAATAAAAGTTAAACACACATGATGACATTCTGATCAAGAGGCTCCAACCAAATCAACTCATTTGAACTCTCAGTAGAAATCTATAACCATCTCAGACCAGCTATATCTACTCACAGCACTGAAGACCTTACCTTACACTACAATACAACCATATCTGGCATAGTACAAGAAGTAGCTCCTTGAAGACTTTTCAGGCAAAAGGAATCCTCTTACACTTGGTACAACAGTGACCTAAACGAAGCAAGAAAACATCTTAGTTTAGTTCCAAAATTTGTATAGCGCACTACTCACCCAGAGGGTCTCAAGGCGCTTGAGGGAAGGGGGTGTTTTACTTATCGAATATCCAAGTTTTTTGTTGTTTTCTGAAGGAGAGGTGGTTTTGTGTGAGGCGGAGGTGGGTGGGGAGAGAATTCCATGTTTTGGCCGCTAAGTAGGAGAAGGATCTTCCCCCCATGGTGGATCTATGGATGCGTGGAATTGCGGCGAGGGCTTGATTGGACGATCGTAGTTGGCAGGAAGGGGTGTAGAAGGATAGTCGCGTGTTGAGGCATTCTGGTCCTAAGTCGTAAAGGGCTTTGTGTGCGTGGGTGAGGAGACGGAACGTTATTCTCTTGTTGACCGGGAGCCAATGGAGGTCTTTCAGGTGGCCGGAAATGTGAGCTTGTTGAGGGATGTCCAGAATGATTCTGGCTGAGGCGTTTTGGATGCGTTGGAGTTTTTTTTGTATTTTGGCTGTGGTTCCGGCGTAAAGGGTGTTACCGTAATCTAGTCGGCTGGTGACCAGTGCGTGAGTGACCGCTTTTCTTGTTTCGATGGGGATCCAACAGAAGATTTTTTTGAGCATGCGTAGGATGTTGAAGCATGATGATGAGACGGCGTTGGCTTGTCTGGTCATCGAGAGGGAGGAGTCCAGGATGAATCCCAGGTTCCGTGCGTGATCCGTAGGTATGGGTGCGGTTCCCAGGGCCGGTGGCCACCATGAGTCGTCCCAGGCAGAGGGGGATGGTCCTAAGATGAGGACTTCCGTTTTGTCCGAGTTTAGTTTTAGACGGCTGTTTTTCATCCACTCGGCTACTTCTTTCATTCCTTCGTGTAGATTGGTTTTGGCGGTGCTTGGGTCTTTGGTGAGGGAGAGGATCTGCTGGGTGTCGTCTGCGTAGGAGATGATGTTGAGGTTGTGTTGTCGCACGATGGATGCGAGGGGACTCATGTAAACGTTAAAGAGGGTGGGACTGAGAGATGATCCTTGTGGTACGCCGCAAATGACTTCGGTGGCCTCTGATTTGAATGGGGGGAGGCGGACTCTCTGGGTTCTTCCGGCGAGGAACGAGATGATCCAGTCCAGAGCTTTTCCTTGTATTCCGACGTTGCTGAGGCGTTGAATGAGGGTGCTATGACAGACTGTTTCGAAGTCGGCAGAGAGGTCAAGTAGGATGAGGGCAGCTGTTTCTCCGTTGTCCAGTAGCGTTCGGATGTTGTCTGTGGCGGCGATGAGGGCGGTTTCGGTGCTGTGTTTGGCACGGAAGCCAGATTGTGAGGGGTCGAGGGAATTGTTGGATTCAAGGAAGGCGGCGAGCTAACTGTTGACGGCTTTCTCAATGACTTTGGCAGGGAATGGGAGGAGTGAGATGGGGCGGTAGTTCTTAAGTTCAGAGGGGTCTGCTGTGGGTTTCTTCAGAAGGGCGCTGAGTTCGGCATGTTTCCAGCTTTCCGGGAAGGTAGCGGAGTCGAAGGAACAGTTGATGACATCGCGGAGATGGGGTGCGATGATGGAGTCTGCTTTGTTGAAGATGTGGTGGGGACATGGGTCGGTTGGTGAACCTGAGTGGATGGAGTTCATCAGGCGGATGGTGTCTTCAGTAGTGATTGGGATCCATGCGCAAAGGTTGTGAAAGTGCTGTTTTGGTTCGGGGGTGGGTGGAGTGGACTGTTCTTCGGACTGGTTTTCAAAGCTGTTATGTATTTCGGCGATTTTGTTGTGGAAGAATGAGGATAGAGAGTCGCAGAGGTCTTGTGAGGGAGTGATGTCGTTGGTGCCGGCGGTGGGGTTGGTAAATTCTTTGACGATGTTGAATAGTTCCTTGCTGTTTTGGGCATTGTTGTCAAGTCGATCCTTGAATGCTGATTTCTTGGTGGATCGGATCAGTTGATGGTGTTTGCGGGTGGCGTTCTTGAGGCTGGCTAGGTTGTCAGTAGTTGGGTTTTTTCTCCAGGCTTTCTCAAGAGTACGACAGGACTTCTTGGATTTCTTAAGGTCCTCGTTGAACCAAGGGGCTTTTTTGTTACTTTGCTTGATTAGATGGTTTTTCAAGGGTGCTAGTTCGTCGGCGCTGTTGGTGATCCATTGTGTGAGGTTGGTGGCTGCTTGGTTTGCGTCCGATGATTTGGCAGGGGGGTTTTGGTGGAGCGATTTGAAGAGCTGGTCGGTGGTGATTTTGTTCCAATTCCTTCGAGGTTGTGGGGGGTTGTGGGTCGTGGTCTTTTTGCAGTTGAAGTGAACGCAGCTGTGGTCTGTCCAATGGAGAGCTGTGGTGTGCTCGAAGGAGATGTGCTTGCTGGAGGTGAAGATAGGGTCGAGCGTGTGTCCGGCAAGGTGGGTGGGGGTGTTAACAAGTTGTTTGAGTCCGAGATTGGCCAGGTTGTCCAGAAGGGTGGTGGTGTTGCTGTCGTTTTTCTTTTCCAGGTGGAAGTTGAGGTCTCCAAGTAGAATGTAGTTTTCGGAGGGGAGGGAATGTGGGCTGATGAAGTCAGTGATGTCTTTGCTGAATTGTGTGCGGGGTCCTGGTGGTCTGTAGATGAGGGTGCCTCTGAGTGTGGTTTTGGGGTCGGTGTGGATCTGGAAGTGAAGGTGTTCGGCGGTAGCGAGGTTATCGTCGGAACTGGTCGTGATGCGGATGGTGTTCTTATGGACGATGGCGATGCCACCTCCTGTTTGGTTGGTGCGATCTTTTCGAATGATCTTGTAGGTGTCCGGGATGGCTATGGCGATGTCGGGCGCTGATGAGGCGTTCATCCATGTTTCTGTGAGGAAGGCGACGTCCGGCGATGTAGTGTCGAGTAGGTTTCAAAGTTCAATGGAGTGTCTGTGGACTGAGCGGGTGTTGAGCAGGATGCACTTTAGGTGGTTGTTGTCTGAGCTCTTTTTGGAGTTGGTAGATTTGGTGTAGGACCTGTTGCAGGCGAACTTGCAGGAGTGGCAGGTGAAGGGTCCATGGGTGTGACCTGGGGTGGCTTGGTAGCATAGTGGTGGGTGGAGTGGTTGAAGAAGATTGAGACAAACCCCCTTAGCGACACATCTATCTCAGCTAACCGTCACAAAAAACATATCTTTAAAGCAAAATCCACCTCCATCAAATCCCAACTAGAAGCAGCAAAAAATGTTCTGAGCAAATTCTTAAAGTTCATCAAGCAACAATTTTCCCTCTGAACAAAACCAGACATGGACTGCTAAACAGTAACATGTGAGTTCACCAACTTCTTCAAGGATAATATCAAGAATATAGAACTATCACCACTCCTACACCTCAACGCTACCCCTGATGGCAACATCAACACATCCGGGACCACTCATAGACAACCTGAGCCTAAAAATAATGCCACATAGTCCAATGTCGGAGCTCTAAAAGAAAACAAACTCATTGGAATTGTAGTCAATCCTGGTTGCTGAGTGCTGCGAGGTCCCATGCCAAGAATTTGTCTTGGAGCCGAGGTGTTGCGTCGAGTCCAAGGAGCTGAGGAGTTTTGATGCGAGGTCCTGTGTTGTCATTGAGAATCTTATGGATGAGGGCTTTCAATGCATAGGTCGGCGTTGAAGATGCGTCTCACAGTCGAGGCGATGAATCGGTTCCGAGGAGCTGTGAGGCTTTGATGTGAGAACCTGTGTCGTTCTCTACACTGCCGTCATTGAAAGATTTGCAATGTGAGGGCCTGTATTCGGAAAGCTTTCAACAGCGGTGGCTCCAATATCGGCTGCAAGGACGATGCAGAGCCCTAGCATCGGGAGAACCCTCGTAGCAGAGGGACATGCAGAGGAAATGCATTGCTTCTGCTAAGCTCACTGATAGGCTAGCAGAGCACCTTTAGGGTCACTTCCGAATGTCGAGGACTAGGGTGGCACCACTTGGTAGAGTAGGGTTCACATATGGCAGAATCCAGGTCCTGGGTTCTATGATTTTGGAGCATTCTGTCTCTGAGGCTCTGTTCAGAAGGCCAGTCAATTAGCCCTTGGAGTCACTTTGGGGTCCCGGGTTAAACAGATGCAGATCCAGTCCTTCTCAACCAGGCAAGAGGGCATCAGGCAGAAGGTCAGCACAGCAGGGCAGTAGTACTTGAGAGCAGCAGTTCAGCAGTCCTCTCAGCAGCACAGCAGTCATTTTTCCTGACAGAGTATCCACAGATCTAGAGTGCACTAAAACATTGGTGTTTGGGTTCTAGTATTTACACCTGAGCCTTCCTTTAAAGTGGGAGAAGCTGCTAGAGTTCATCCGACCTCCTGCCTTGCTCGCCCTGGCTCCAGACTGACTACAGGAGGTATGCAGCCATTTTTGTATGAAGGCAGGACAGATTCTATTCAAGTGTAATCTGGGCTTTGCCAAATTTTGCCCTCACATTGATGGCCCATCCAGGCACACCTAAACTCTCTATTGTGTTTAGCTGTCTAGGAGAAATACCCAAGGCCAAACTGTCGGCTACACTCAGTCATATGACCCAGGGAGAGAATACAGACACTAAGTGGCTAGGATAGGAAAATGTCAACTTTCTAAACGTGTCATTTACAAAATTGGAATCTAAAATCCAGCTTCATCATAAAAGAGGATATTTCATTAATATTCCAAGGGCACCAACCATAAACTGTGTACCTGTTCCCACTTGGACGTTACAGTGTATTAAATGTTAATAATGCAACTGCAATTTTATACCAAGGGAGAGGTAGACCTTACAGTAGTTAAAAACAAATGTAAGCGCTTCTCACTACCAAGACAAGTAAAACTTAAATGTGCACTTTAAACCTTTTACATACATTGTAAACTGCCCCCTGGGATGTCCAGGGTCTAACCAAGGGGTGACTTATATGTATAAAAAGGAAGGTCTGGGCCTGGAAAAAGTTCTCATTTTCAAACTGCACTTACATGTGCAATGTTAGGCCGGAGACATGTTTAAAAAAGGTGGTGGTATAATCAGTGCTGCAGACTCACTAGTAGCATATAATTTACAGGCACTATGTACAAGAATTACCAGTTTACTAGAGGCTTATAAGTAAATTAAATGTGCTCATTGGGTGTAAGCCAGTTCTGAAAAGATTAAACAAGAGAGCACAAGCTCTTTAGCACTGATTAGGAGTGGTAACGTGTGAGAGTCCTAAAGACAACAACTACGAGTTTAGAAACAGGGGGTGGTGGGGGTAGTGAAGGCAAAACATGTGGTAATGACCCTGCAGAAAGGGCTAAGTCCAACATAGGAATCTGGGTTCCATTTTGGGAATCCAGGCCTGCGTGGTGAAGACATTACGAATATACCCACAAACAGAATTGAGTATTGCTGCATTCCTGTGAGCTGGGTGGAAAACACTGGAGAAGGGAGAGAGAGACTCCCTCTGTACACTTTACAGTGTTATTTGATTTAGTGAGAGATCAAAAGAAAGGTTCCTGGATGCATCTCAGAAAGGAGAAAGGAGATGGGGCTTATAGATTAGGACTGGGAACCCAAGATGAACCTATTGATTCACGTATCACTGTGGATGACATCCAGGTGTGAACTGTAGTTATTCCCATTGCCTGTGTTGTGAGACTATCAGCTTTGGAGTCTCTCCTACTGTGAGATACAGCCTTTCAAGAGGAAGAAGATAGAGGAAATGTGCACACTTCAAAAGAAGCATAACCTCAAAATAAAAGTTCACAACAACTCAGGCCCTAAATCATATTTGGTGTCTGGAAATGTATTGTAAGAAGGAGAGGTTAACTCCAAAAATATGTAATCTGTTAAGCAGTCAGAAGGGCTGTGTCAGGAGGAGAAACTCTGCAAGGCATTTGCCTGTGACATCTGCCCATGACCAGGACTGAGGGCCATGGCCTGCAAGACTCTCTGCTGAGTTAGGGGGACATCACCCAGGGAAACCAAGACCACCTTCTCTGGAGCCTGGAGCTCCAACGCCTGCAGCTTTCCAAGACCAGTGTGCCTTGTGAGGAAGAGGAGATCACTGTAGAGAGCAAGGTTCAGAAGGGACTGTGTCAAGAGGACTCCCGATGCAAGGTCTCAGTAGATGGCTGTGGCACCAAAAGGGGCATTGCCCATGTGCAGAATCAGGTCAGTGACCCCTGTATGCCAGGAGAGAGTCACGGTGAAGATAGCCATGAACTGAGTGCCATGCGAAGAGCATGAAACCCTTATTGCATTGTTGCAGCAACCCTGTTTGGCAGGAAGGGTTGCCATGGAAGTAATTGCTGCTAACAAGTGGCAAGGCATTTGCCGGCCTTTGCGGCAACCCTGTTTACCAAGAGGGAACACCATGATTTAGGTTGTAATATCACGAAGACTAGCACCTTGTTTGTGAGACCGCAGCATCCCCATATGCTGGGGGGCTGCCGGTAACAAGTGAGCCACCTCCCGGAGAACTGAAAACTGTGATCCCTGGCTCAAAATAAGCATGGAGATCTATTCTGACCTTTTGGTAGGACTCAAGACAACACCAAGAGGACATTGCCACATCATAGGTACCAGATCGGGAGTACCAGGACCAACCTTCCTTCCCTCGTTGGGGGGTGCTGAACTTGCCATGCCAAAGGAAGCCCAGGATTACCTCTGATCACTGTTGCAGCCACCCACACAGCTCTGGGAGAGCTGGCACCAGCTGGGTGCTTACACATGTCCATGTGCAGACCTCCTTAACTGAGCAGAAGTGGGGTATTGCGAGTGCCGGTGGCTGTGCCACCTGCTGGGATGCTGAACGCTTCCTCGTGTTGGAGCCTGTAAGACTTGCTACGGGCCCAATTGGTGGACTTGATGCTAAAGATGCTGTGGCACCACACACACCTTTGACTACTTTCTAAGACTTGCAGTGGATGCTTAAGTAAGGCCTATTAGTTAGCATTCCCTGGATGTGGCTACCAGTGAATGGGTACCACATTATGAGGAGCGGGTGGGACAGGAACTTGCTAGTGAAACACTAGAGCCCCGACCTTAATGGGATTGTGTTATTATATATGAATGTCCTAATTCTATTTGAATGCATAAAGTTAAAAATAAAATAATTCTTTATTGATATATTGACATTGTTGTGCGCTCTTTGAGTTATGAGTAGTGTTCACTAACCTGTATCTACACTTTCTGCCCCCACGAGGGAGCCTTTGACTGCTACTCCACAACTAGTGCAGAAGGGGTACTTGAGCCAGTTGCACAGGATTCACAGTAGGTCAGGACCCAGGACATCAGGAGTAAAAAGCGTTAACCACCATGGTTGGGCCCAGTAACCCCTTGTTTGCCCGGTGGCACTCTAAAAGGGGTTCTGACAAATATACACTCATAAAACATTCTATGTAAATTTAAGCTACAACAGAATCACTTGGCACTATACCACATCATAAATACTCAAGAGACTGCTCTATGTTTTGGAAAGCCTCATGCTATCAATTTGGCTTTTTTGAGGTTAAGTATCTCTTTATTGAACAGACATCCTCTTGCATCAAACATGAACTTATTTAATCAAAGAACTACGTGTTCACCTACTGTTTATTTATAGCTAATTATGAAACATTTAGTTAATTTATGGGTACAAATATATTGTAATAGTGGTGTTCCTAAACAATAAACCACTTTATGAATAGTCTGGGCAGAGTGTTGGATCAATGGAGGAGGTAAAACCTTTCAGAAGAAACACATTGACTGTAACCCTGGCTATATGTAGTACCACTTTACTAGGGACTTATAAGTAAATTGAACATGGCAATTTGGGGATAAGCCAATATTACCATGTTTTAACAGTATCAATGCTACAGCAATTCTTGCTGGGTGCTGGACTACTTTAAATCCCATTGTTCATGACGAGCTCAGCTCGTCATGAGCACACAAGCAGTGTAGTGCATGACGAGCTGAGCTCGTCATGAGCATGGAAGGGGTTAAAGAGTGAGCACTTTACACTTTAGCACTGGTTAGCAGGGGTGAAGGTTGCCGAGTCCTAATGCCATCAAAAACAAGATCAGAAAAAACTGGAGGAGGAAGGTAAAAAGTGGAGGGGAAGACCACCTTGAGGCTGACAAGTCTAACAGTACCAGAGAATCACCTCGAGCCATTACATCAGCCCTTTCTTGGTGGAGTAAATAAAAGATGTGACTAACATCTATCCGTCATGAAAAACATTGTTCCAGAATTGCTAAGCCATTGCGCTATACTTGACTTGTGCAAGGCGACACAAGTACAATGCAAAGAAATTAGTAACATTTACAAAGCCATGTAAGTGTCAACCAGTCCTGCCAAGTATCACGCTTCAGGCGTGATTCACGCATTTCAGTGTGGTGATCCGCATCACCGCACTGAAATGCATTGTCACGCATTTGCATAGTGTCTCAGCCGCAGTGTAGCGCTGCCTAACGTTGTAATAACATGAAGTTTGATTGACAGCCAGGCAGCCCCCGCCCGTGGCATGCGCGCAGTGCTCTTGCCGGCTCGTAGCTTAGCTGAGGCTGCTTGCAGGCAGCTAATCGTGCATCATGTGTCCACCGGCGCAGTTCTCAAACAGACTGACTTATAGAGGTGTGCAATGCCTCCGAGCCTCTTACCATTACAGCCGGGGCAGGGCGCAGTCAGTTTACAATGAAAGTCTGGCCCCGTGGGATGACGTCACATCCTGCTGCCAAGGCGGGGAGTTTGTTTTAGAAGGAAGCAGAGCAACTTGTGTGGCTTTGTAAAGAAATGTAATGCTATTTTATGTTACGTTTTGCACTGGGAGGCGTACCTTGGGTGGAGCATAGGCGTTCCCATGCATCCATCAATGGATGGGACGCAATTCCAGATTTACAAAAGTTTGTAAACCTAGGATTGAGTCAAATCGGTACGCCTCCCAGACGACGGTATAAAGAAGAGGATAATCTTTTTTTCTCCTTGTTATTTCCTCCTAATATGCATGATGCATTCTGCATCACACATAGAAGAGGGAAAATGCCTCTTTGGATTGTTTTTTGTGCAGGTTGGTATCCCTTTCTGCGCAAAAAGAATCCTGTCCATTATGCAGGCCTGCGTTAGCGCTTGGCAGCACACAGTGCGCAAAGCAGGGAGAGCAGATTTGCTCCATATCTTTGTAAATATAAGCAATTTTGCTCTCTTCCTTTCTTGCAACACAGGGCTGCAATTTCCTTACTGCCCCACGTTGCATGAAATAATAGTAAATATGCCCGGGTGTGTTTTTTTCGTATGGCTTCTTATAGTGGTGACTCATGGGAGTGCTAAGAACCTTACCCATACTTATAATCAAAGCCACATCTCATTCCTTGCAGCAAATGCCTGACAAATTTCATAAAAATCTAAAGAGCCTATTAAATACGGCTGTGCTCCAGAAGTCACATAGTGTGAAATAGTGTGATAATAAGCTTATTTCATGGTGGATGTCACCGATTTATCGTTCTGCATTTTCTTTTTCTTAATGTTGTATTTTACACTGCCTGCTCTGCTGAATCACGATGTGGTCGAGCTGTTACATTTTATAATTTCCATCTGATTTTCCAGCAGTTATACTTGAATGAGCGGAATGCTTGACACATCAAACCTCTGCAAAACCATCATAAACGATAACTGATAGCAGAAGTGGAATGACACAAAGATGTATATGGCTTGCTGAGTATGATATCATGGTCTCCATTACTCAATGGCTGAGAAGGAGTGACAACACCCATCAGTCTCAGAGAGTTACAGTAAAAGACTATGTGGAAACATTCACTCTTCTGTGTCGACCCCCGAGATTTCATGCTTTGATTTACTAATTTATTCATGTAATTCATTTGGGGGTATAGATCGGGTAACTTTTTGGGGTGTTACGCCCCCCCCCCCATAAGAAATGTTTTTATTCTGGTAAATACTTGCGTACAGGTGCTCTCAGTCCGGAATGGTGAGGTGTCTATTGGATTTCAACAGGAATTTTTACATATGCAGCCAAAAAACGCACACATTCTTTCCCTCTCTGCTTTGAAGGTCTTAAAAATCGGGTTTATTCTACAAAATATGTTGTTTTCCCTCACTTAGTACGCTTACCAATCCACATTCGTCTTTCTTTCCACTGTCCTGTTACCCACTCCCATGTACTCTGCTTGTTGTATATTGTATTTTAACATTACATGCCTGCATGATTGTTGGAAAATCTGAAGCTCAAACCCCTCCCTCAATCTTACTGACCAGGCTAAGCCCCTGAATTCAATAGGGCACGTTCCAGAAAATGGTATCTGGGCCAAAAGGATACTGACAAGAGACAAAAAAAGAAAGGAAAGGGGTGAAGGAGAAGATACGATACAATCAAAAGGCTCTAACAAAATCAATAGAATTTAAGAGTCTTCTTAAAGTGTAGGAAGCCAGGAATGGGACTTAACTGTACAGACAGCTTGTTCACAGTATAATACTAAAGACCCAGATTGAGCATCTGCCACATCAAGCGTTTTGAACTAAGATATCTTCCAGGCCCATATCACAGACAGTGCCCTGTGGTTGCAACAGGCATATGCACCGACTTTCTATGTCTCTCAGGGTACTGTTGTATTACAGAATGTGTCACAGTTGCTTGTGCAGCCCCTTCTGTTGTACAGATAGAGCCAACGCACATGAAGCACTGGCGCTATACTACGAGGGTGTTCCTTCATTTGCATGGGAGTGTGCACTATGCAAATGAGGGAAACACTTTGTCTCTGCATCCACATTGTATTAATGATGCGGGTGCACGAGCAAATAGTCCATCAAGAGGCGCACTGACTGTGGGCCTCAAAAAGGTGGCACACAGTCAGTGAGCCCCCAAATGGCAGCCCTCTCTAGGGGAGAAAGATGCTTCCATGGAACCTCCTCAAACATCCCCTACAGGCCGGTTGGAGTCACGCCCTGCGGACACCTGAGGGGGATCTCTGTTCTTCCTTTGAAGTGCAGGTGGATACCCCCTGTACAGTGAATGCCTTTCCCTGATGCGCCAACCCAGTGCATGTGACAGTTTGTGTCTGCCCTTGAGTCAGCTCATAATCAGTAATTGGGCTCACTGGCCCTATTCGCAGCCAGGGACCAATTTGAAGGTGCACCGTGGGGGAAACTGGGATAGTATGCCCTATTTTAATACAGCCCTCGGAGTTCTGAAATTGCAGAAAGCTGGCTTCTAGCTGATACCACCAAGTCTGGCAAGAAAGAGGAACATCGAGATAAATCATTTAATAGGTGAAACAGAGTGCCTTTAAATGAATGCCCTTCTTCATTGGGGATCATGCATGCCTGAGCCAAAATGCCACTCTGACGCTCAGGGGTTGGAGACTTTGGAACTTCCCTTTTAGAGTTTGTGAAGGGTCTGCATAGACCGCATTATCATAATTAAGAGACAAAACAAATACCTTCACTATAGCTATGCATCACTCCCTACCAATAAAAGTGTTGACACTCTTTGATACTCATAGCATCTGGAAACAATAGGACCACACTTTCTGTTCTTCCAAGGTGAAGCTAAGATTACGGTTGCATATCATCTCTGCGTACTTAGCTGATGGTCCATAATGTCCAGCTAGGGGTCAGATGTCCAAACTAATATAACATTGCCAACAACCAGGATCTCATTTTTCTCACATTCATATATGGCAATTGGTGGCCATCCAACCATGGATGAGTGCCTCACCCAGTGCCTAATACTGTTCAGTGACTGATGATCTAACCTACGTAGCAGCTCTGAGTCGGTAACGTACAATAGAGTTGTAAATCTATAAGATCTGATTCACAGCCCCAGCTTCAGAAAAATTAGGTTGCTGCTGGTCAGTTAATGATGTAGCACTTTCCTGATCTGCTAGGTGGTTCACACTGACATTTTCAATTATTTGTAGTTCAAAAACAGCCCATTTTCCCTATGCAGATGGCTTCTAAACTTTCGGAGTTGGGCAACTTTAACTTCTGGGACAAGTCCCTAGCCCAGGCGTCAATCGGCTACTTTATACATTTTGCCTCTTTGCTAGCCTTACCCGGTGTTTCATTGCACAAGCCCCATGGGCAGTCATACTCTTGACCTTATTTTTGTACCTTCCTTTATACAATTGCACTCTCATCTCCTTCTAATGGCCTGGATTGATAAGGTCTGAGCATGATCCGACTGTCACCTCTAAATCTTGGTCTAACATAAATACTGAGAATCTAATCTCTAATGAATGAGCATTTCAAAATGGGGTAAGATACCTGGATTACTAGATCTTTTAAATCCCTCAAATATCATTCTGATTATATAAGCTCTCCTGCTAAAAGCTCTGAGGAGATGGTAATCTTTACAAGTAAATGCAAACTTCAAGAGTCACCACCAAAGAAAAAAGTAGATGCTCGGAAAATGACATTAAGCATATTTGCTAGGTTGGCTTTGCCTTTCTATGTCAATCATATCATGAAAACCGGCATTTCCACTAAATAGGTCTATATTGTCAAATATCGACTTACTTCTGCTATTTGTGTGACACTTATTGCCACTCAGCTGAGATTTACCTCCTATTGTTCTATTAGTTCCTTGACAAAATTGTGTGTATCTGAGATGCATTTGTTGCTACTCCATCTATTTTAGAGAGGAACCAGTTAAACCGAAGAACTCTGTTTATTGATGTGGCTCTCATATTGGTTGAGGCTATACTGTTAATTACCCCTCTCTCCCAAATGTGGTTTTCCCCTTGATCCCGATCCTGTTTGTATCCTTCATTTTGCACCAGATGCAGTTTTCCCTCCAGTTACTGATTTCTGTAATCCTTCCATTGCCTCTGCCTTTGTTTTCTCTAAATAGGAACAAACATGGGTTGCTCCCTAGTTAAACAAAATCATCTGATCCTATCAGGCTGAGCAATTTCCATCCCAAATGCCTTTTCCCTTTTCTTGTAAAAGTAATTGAGAAAGAGATCACTTACCGGCTTTCCTTTTTCATTGAATCTAACAATATGCATGACCAAATTCTGTTGGGTTTCCACCCTCTCCATGACGTTCATTGAAGCCGCAGTGATCACTAATTCAGACCTACTTTGAAAGACTATCAATCACAAGGCAATGGCTGTGCAGGTTCACTTCAAACTCTCAGTGGTCTTTGACCGTGCTCTTCTGTTTGATCAGTTGTGGCATTCAGGTCAATGCATTTCAGTCGATTTCTTCTTCCTCTTTGGCTGCTCTAAGACAGTCATTCTGCCACATTTCTTTTCTACATTTATAGCTGTAATTTATGGGATGCACATAATTATTTCCCTGAGTTTAAATATACATGAAAACCCTCTGACCCACTTTATCTCTTATGTTGGCCATCTTTTATGGCATATTGCAGCATCAGAGGGCAAAACCAATTTTCTCAGCTCTTTCGGTCTGGATAGGGTCACAGTATCATGCAAATGAGGGAACATCCCCTCAAAGTAGCACTGGTGCTGTGTGTGCGCCTGTGCTCTCTGTATTACATAAGGAGCCGAAAAGGCACTGCAGCCCCTTCTGTAATATTAATGGGCCTCAAGGGATGCAGAAAATAGGTGCACATGCCTGTTGTGCTCCTGGACATTGTCTGTAATACAGCGCCCGGTGTGATTCTGATGTAAGACAATAGATCAATGAATCTGGTGACTTGTAAAGCACTACTACTCACCCATACGTTCTCCAGTAAACTAAGCTGGGAACATTTTTTCCTATTCATGAGGAGAGCTTGCCAATTGCATTCAGAAATCAATAGCATAGCTATAACCTACAGTGAAGAATCTTTGTGGCAATGAGAAGTTGCAAGCAAAGAATGGGTGATGCTGAGGGCAGAGAAGGCCATAGTTTCCTCCTCCTTAGAACAGCCCTTCAATGATATTTCTCTTGGCATCTAGGAATTCTGAGGGACTTGGGATCACAGCTACCAGGTGCTGTTTCTAGGGACTTTGGCACAAAAGAGCAATCCAGTATCAAGAGAGCAACATGGAGACCATCTCACTGGATTAGGAAACCAGTCAGAAACTCACTTGTCTTGCCCAATTTGTGTAACGAGATGTAGTGCAGGACTTTGCAAGTGGAGTCATTCCAGATTGGCAGAGAGACAGGATCTCCAGGAGCATAAATATTTGTTTGCACAAGATTTGTGACTGTAAACAGGATGTTTATTATGATATGTGCATTTTATATAGTGTTGAGCAAAAGGTTAGTTTCCTTGAAACCTGCTTCCACCCCTTTTTGCTAGAGCGTACACATGATCTACTGTAGCAGATTATTGCTTCCTGTTTGCTACATCAGAGGACCATTGTAGAGGAATGCCCTGCAAACAGTGGTGGCTCCTCCACTAGGGCGGAGTGGCATTGCCCTGTAGTGTAGTTCCTATCATCCCAATAGGCTCTGCGCATTGGAATAATACCTACAGCAGTAAAGGCCTAGGCCAGACGTTAACTAGGTCTACTACTGTCGATACTAGACTTAAAGTTTTGGGTTTTGCCAGCTAGCTCAGAGTTCACTAGAAACTTTCTCGAATGTTCAGGAAGGACTTAACTTCCCTGATTAGACAAGAAGGGATTTAGTTTCTGACAACCATAGAACATGACAACTTTGCTCTCCCCTAATCAAGAGTATATCTCGAGAGTCGTGTGAACAAAAGGCAATTTATTTTACTCAGTCAGTACGTGCATTCTTAGTCTCATCAGATTGTAGAGAAAAGGAAGAGACGGGCGTGTTCAATAAAAAGGTGTTATTTATTGATCAGTCTCTTTTCTCATACAAGAGAAATGGATCGATATTATTGCAATACTTATAGCTAAGTAAAGTGCATACATTAAAAGCAATAGTATAAAATAATACTGTAAAAACATTGATATGGTTTCTAAGCCATAAGATGTTTTAAAATGAATAAAATATATTACATACACATATACATTTGACTAAACGTACTCAACTGGTGCTTCTAAATACGCCTACCCCGTGTACCTGACCTAAGCCTAATACGTGGGCGGGAATAGAAAGTTACAGTTTAAGTTAAGTTTGTTTTTGCCAAGTGAATAACTAAAGAATTCTCTGTGAGGGGTTATTCAGTTCTGTACCTGGAATCTAGGTTGAATGAGGGATGGTATCTCTCTCTCTGGTCTCGATATTCCAGGCTGCCTGCGAGGGCTACCCGGAAGCGCCGGTGCTGGATCTCTCGGCAGGAGAAATCAGCGCGTCTCGTTCTCAGCGCGTCAGGAAGGCTGGGCTGTGCCAGCGGGGTCTGCTCTGCTCTGGGCTTCGGCAAGTATGGCTGCTCCGTCTCGTCACCACCGCGTGTGTTTGCATAGGGCAATATCGGTAATATTTATACCTTTAAGGTGCCTAGATTGACGTAAGGATGGACATAGATACGTCAATAAGGATGTCATACGACTTGCTCGTTAGCACATTCTTTTGCTGAAGTTCTCGGTGAAATCAAAACAATGGCCGCAGGGTTTTGCCCAGGTTGTCATAGGTTTGATTTGTTATGAGAACTTCGTATGCCTTATCAGGGGCTGGAGGAATATCGCTTGTCTAATTAGATCGCAAGCGTTATGACCTAATCAGATAACACGTTCCTGTGCCGTAGTGTGACTGCGTCAGATAACGGTATCTGCATCATGGGGGTTTTCTGCCTCATGGGCTGACTGTTAGTTAACTTGTTGGTTTGTTTAACCAGAATAGGGTCAGGAATAGGGGGATCGATTCAGAACCTATAGGAATACATCACACCCACTCCACGCTAACTATGGTCATATTTACTAATCTATGCATAGTAAAACATAGTACAACATACTATAGAGTATTGTGTATACCTTACCACCCCAAAATACATAAATGCATTTTGAAATTTTCAAATATACGGAAAAGTTGCAATCATATGTATTGTATGCACTCAAGCTGTATAATAATGCTAAGTTAATCACGCATTTGTATACATTATTGCTATTTGGTATATGAGAATTTACACATGAAATGGCTCTTAATACAGAAAAAAAGTTCGAGACCATTCCATCACAGAATAAAATATTTAAAATATTTATGAACATACCAGCGGGCAGCTAATGTCTATAAGCTATGTCTATAAGCTATCTAAAATTTAGAAACCTTAGTTCTTTAAGAATAGTTCTTACTTTAAGCAGAAGATAGTGTCCCGAAAAATATGAAAAAATATTTTGGGGCTGCTGAACAATTGCTGTCCGTGAACTGGAGGGAAAATTGTTCATGTGACTTCATTTTTAAAGTTGAAGGCCGAATTCAGGGAACGCCGTGTGCGAGCTTGTTCAAAAGTCTCTATTTCTGCTCTGGTGAGAACATCATATCATTTAGGCTTTCGAAAAAACTGTCAACAGCTTCCTGGGAAAGTTCCACTAACTCGGAAATAGGTGTAATCATGCATTCGTGCGCATGATTGTTTCCATTGACATTCTGATTTGCATTGCTGACAGAAGGTCGTACCTGGTCGATGCTGCTTTCATCTTGAACTTCACTACCCATCAATCGTAGTGGTGAAGCTTCCACGAATGCCGTCATCAGGATTGGTAGCCTTTGAGGGCAGCACAAAGCATGAACCTTGATCGGGCTCAACAATGTTTCTGCATCCATTGGCGCATCCGATTGTAGCGTCAGACAGGTGTCTAACACGCATTCTTCTCCGCATAGCAGACACCTTAATACAGGTAAAACACATCTTTGCCACATTGGTCGAAATGATAGAAACCAAGTCATGTTCAGGTCTCTAAGCCGGGAGAGTCCCAGGATTTTTGATATCCGGTCCCGGTATCCAATGGCTAGGATTGTTTCTTCCCTTGTCGCAAGAGTTTTGTCTGTGACATGGGTTGCCATACCGAAAAATAAGGACCAAGAATAGGATTCCTGCAATTAGTCCCAAGATCAGGGGAAGTCCGCCAAAAATCGAATGGACGAAATCTGGAAAAATACCCAGTATGGCTTTGAATGGTGTTAATGCCATCGAAAATACTGTCTTAAATACCTTTTAGACTCCATTGGTATCAGAAATATTTAAGATTTCGTTTAGTATTTCTGCGAAATGTATGGGGGAATTAGTTGATAATAGTGAATGTATCTCTGCAGTCGTCCTTGCGACTTGTAGATCATATGTTTCTTTAGATGACGTGAGCCTTGTAGGCGTCTGAAGAAGCACTGTTTTCATTCTGCTTAAAGTATCTATTCGAATAGAAGTAATTTTCAAATTGGGCCATGCCCTTGCCTCCCTGTCTGGAAAGGAGCTGGGGTGCAATGAGCGTCCACAGCACTTGACCTTCGCAGTCGTAGTGACTAGATAAGGAGTCCCGGGCATAAGACTACAACATCTGCGGTCTACAATTAGAATGTAACTCCCATTATAGAGTCTTTGAAAGAATGGTTCTATTTCTGTTGCAGGTGCGCCTTGCTGGTGACATGAAAGGTTGTATGAATTCCCTTCACAGGCTCCATGCAAACTAATTCCGTTACACAGAAGCGTGCCGCTTAGTGACATCGCACAATTATTGCCACTAAGAAACACTTTCTGTCCTTTATTACTGACACATGCATGTGAATAGGGCAGGTTCCATGATGTTTTAATGTACCCCTTTCCCAATTTCTCGTACATGCCAGCCTGTATATATTTTTGGCAGTATTGAAACCTGAAGGTTGAGATTGGAATATTTATTATCCCATGTATTATCCATTCACTGACAGGTCGTTCTGACATTGTCACTGGTAATCTTTCGAGTTTTTCAATGCTCAAGATTGTATAATCAGCACCCTTTTGTGCCATACTGATTTGTCTATCAGTAAGGTTAAAGATTTGGAATAGTGACGTTGTGTTGATTAAACGCCAAGGCACATAGCCTGAATGCAGATTTTGTAACGTCCAGCCAAGCTGTACAATAGAGCGCAATTGTGACTGACCGTGTTGTAATAACAGTAAGTCTTGCGACAATATGTCGATTGCTGAAGACACAATGCTGTCCAAAGAAAAAATTCTGGAGGACAGAGTCATTAACCCATTGTCCACTACAGAAAGTGATTTTTCCAAATTAATACGGTCAATTTCCCGTATTCTCTCTGCTGTTTCAATTTGAGTAACCTTCCAGGCCTCATTGTATGCTGCATATACAGAGGCTGCTATGAAACGTTTTTGACGCTGTTTGCGCGGTCCCATAATGAAATCACGCAAGTCAGCACCATCAGTAAGTAAAGTTAGGTGTTGTTTAATTTCTGCCAGTGTGGAAGTTTGTAGCCATTGAAGGCATAATTTGCCCACACTGTAGGTGGTTATTATCCCTGGGTGAATTCTTTGGGGATATCTAGGGTCTGGCCTGGTCATTTTGAACCCCTGTGTTTTGTTCAGGAATCTATCTTGACAGTTATTTGTATCTGTGGGCCAGATCAACCACTGTTTCCAATCAGGATGTGTTCTGTTTTGGTTTAATACATAATTTACGTCTATCTCTTCATCTGTAGAGCTATTGCTGAACATTGTTGGCTTTGGAATAGACGGTTTATTTAAGTCTTTGATTTTGGCTAGGCCAAGACAGGTGGATTGTTGAACAGTTTCATTTAAAAATATCATTTGTTCTGGGATCATGCAGGCTCTAAACATAGATTCTATACCCTGTACTTGCCATTCTTTTGTACCCCAAACACTTTTCAATTCAACATTCTTGTCCCAATAATCAAAACCAAAAGTATTCATTTTTTCAAAGAATGAGTCTGAATATATCAATTTTGTGTTGGTTATCATGGTCTTTGTCCCTGTCTTGTTTGACAATTTAAAATAGAATGCTTCAGCATTACTTGTGTTAAAACCTGAAAAGTATGAATATTTGTCATAGAAGGTCCTTGAGCTTCCTTTTGGAGGGGTTGCACAATGTTCCCATTGATTATAATTTAAAACATTTCTAGGTTGTGCAGATCTATGTAAAAAATGGTTACCATAGTGGTTATAACAGTACATACTATCATAATTTGTAGAACCCTGCAAATAATCATGTTTGGTAAATTTAGCAGACATTACTAAGTCAGACATCATATTATTAATGCTTTCGAAGTCCCAATCATCAGCAAATGAGCTTGGTTTTGAAAAGTCACTCAATGAGATCTTAATTTGGTGTGGATATTTCAGGATTTCGACCGGACCATACATTTCATAGTCAGTGTTGTCCCAGGCTACCCCACCAGGTATCGGATTGGCTGTGAAGTTGACTGAAGAAAGTTCTCTTTTCTCGATGTGTGAAGATGTGTGTGGTTTGAGGATCAAGTTGATTTTCTGACTTGCTGTGTCCATTTTTGCATATTTTCCCTCAATGAAGCGTCCCAAAGTTAGTATCATGATGAGCCAAAGTACGAGGATAAATGCACCAAAACCCACCCAAAATTCAATCCATGGAGAAATCAGATATGTTTCTTTCAGTTGTTTCAAAAGCTCTTTAGCTTTATCTTTAAAGGTTTTTGATGATGTCTGTGTCTTTGATTCACTGAAGCCTTCAGAGGAATCATCGAAGTTTATGAAGTAGCCGGATGCAGTTCTGTCAATTGTTCCAATTGGTTCATTGGTTGCATTTTCACTTGGTACTTCATTATAGATTGGTGTGTCTCTGCTAAATGTTTTTATTTGGGTTTTCAGAGGTCTGAGTTCTATTGCATTGTTGCATAGTCCTTGTTGTTCTTCTGTAGGCGTTTCGAATGTGATGAGCCTCTTCGTTAGGACCTCTGTACTGGTAGCAAACCTTGGTGTTCTGCTACTTATTGGGAGTCCACTTGGCCTACTGTTTGTTATCGGCCACATGTTGTGGTTTTACCAGGTCGATGGATACAACTCGGTTCTCCTTTTTTCCAGCAAGTGGAGGTAGTACAACTGATCTTGTCCCGTTGACAGACAAGACAAGAACTGCTTTTCTGTAAGAAGGCCCAAATTCCTTCTTTACCGCTATCTTTTCCCTGACTAGATCCCCGACTTTTGGACTCCAGACAGGTCTTGCTGGGACAGGTGGTGGTTCTTCAGTGGTTGTTGGCTTTTGTTTCAATTTTATGTTGCTCAGGTCTTTTCTTGTTTTGTTTAAGTCCTGCAAAATAGCCAAACGGTCTTTGATATCAAAGCTTTTTTCTTTCACCACTGAAGTCTGACTATCAATGTCAGAGATCAACATCCTAGTTCCAAATAATAATTCGTACGCACTGAATCCCTTCAGAGAATTTCTTGGCAAGTTATTTAGACTACGTTGGACACTTATTAGATGTTTGACCCACCCGGGCTCCCGAACCTAATATCCTTTCCGTTATAGATTGCTTTATGCCTTGGTTTTTTCTTTACACCATCCCGTATCCCTCAGGAAGGAAGTGAGAAGATTCCCGCTGTGCTATGCTCATTTGGCCATGTTTCCCATCAGGCTGGAGGGCTAGAGTGAAAACAATGGTCAAACGTAGCATGCTCTTAGCGTATATGCCATTTAGACTCGCAAATCTTTGTATAACAGTCCAGACGTCAGCCGAGTGCTGGTGATCTACATTATAAGTGTAAACTAGCCTGTATATGTTAATCGCAAGCCTTCTTTTTTACTCTTGATCTTTTCTGGAGTAAACCGGCGAGGTATTAAACTGTTTCTCTCCCCACTGCGATCTCTGTTGCAGTTTGGGCAGTTTTTTACAAACATGGTGTGACGCAGGCTCATGCCTGGCCACCAGTACCGTGATTGTAATTCTTCCAGAGAATCTTTTAGTTTTAGGTGTCTGAGACCATCGCCCATATGTGCGTCTGCGATTAACAAGTTTCTCCTGTCCATGTTTGGAATCACCCTATCCCCCACTCCAGGGATTCGAGCAAAAGGGACGGAGTTTGCATCGATTATGTATGTATAATTGAGTGGATAGTTGATCGGTAACGCTGGGCAGTCGCCTTTTGATGACGTTTTTACTGCCAGTACTGTTTCACCGTCAATGTATTTTAATGTATGCTTTTTTCGAACTACGGGAGCCGATTTAGTGGCTGCCGCTGTGGCTGTCTCAGCCAATGAATTCCCTGCAACGTGAACGCCATCACGCTGATGACTCAGTGATTGTGTCACATGAGTCTTTGGTAGCTCTTTTTGTAAAAGAGCTATTTGTTCCCAAAGCATTTTCTGCTTTATTGTTGCATCTGTGTCATCTTTGTAACCGTTCTGAAGCCAGATCTGCAAATATTCATTATAAGACTGAACGCAATAATACGAATCGCACACTATGAGTGTGGGGAATTCTCGATCGGTATTTTCAAGCGCCATCTTGAATGCCAGTAGTTCAGCTCGCTGAGCCGTACAATCTCCTAAAGATTGTGTTTTAGTGATTGCTGGTTTAAATTTTCCTTCGTGCCAGCGACCTTTAACGATCACGCACGCAGCACTGTAAGCTTGCTTACCCCCCACCGCGGGTTGTGCTGATCCGTCTGTATATATTATACAGCCGTAGTGTTCTAGAGGCAAAATTTCGGTCGGCGGAGGACATTCAAATTCATATTGGAGAAATTCTTGTGTTTTTAAATAAGGATCAAATTCGTACGCCACGTCTGTTGCAGCAAGAGAATTAGCCCATTGTATCCATCTCGGATGGAGAGCCTTAGCATTAGGAATGCTTGCTTTCGTTACAGCCTCTAGGGCTGGTATCGGTGTCACGATTATTATTCGTTTACCTTGTGCCAGGGCTCGTTCTTTTGCTATAGCTGTCTGTGTTGCAGTAAGAATTTTTTCCGTTGGGCTAAATTTCATTTCAGCCTTAGTGTACAAGTGTGATTTGAATGCAATTGGTACCTTTTCTCCCTCATTAGAGGTCAGGTATGTGAATCCGCATCTCCCTGGGATGACTCGAATCACAAGATTGCGTGTGTTATCACGTGTTTCTAATTTTGTTTTAATTAGCATGTCTGTTTGTAGGGATCTCAAAATTTCTGTGTGTATTTGAGTCCAATTGGATCTTTTAAAATCGGGTTTTATCAGATCATAAAGGGGTTTGACCCTTTCTGCGTAATTTGCAATGTATGTTCTTCCGAAATTTAGGAAGCCTAGAATTGACTGTAAGTTTTTTAGTGTTCTAGGTGCTTGGAGTACGGCACATTTCTCTAGGAAATTGTCAGCCAGGCTTTTGCCTTCGCTTGATAATTCATATCCTAAGAACAGGACTGTCAGATGGGCAATTCTGGATTTTTTAAAGTTGAATTTGTAACCCTCTGCTGCGAACCCAAGTATTATGGTGTTCACTCTTTTCAAGTGAGTCTCCAAGTCATCATCTGTTAAGTATATGTCATCGACATAAGATAATGCTTCATCATCATATAGTTGTAGTAATTCTGTTACTCTCGCTGAGAATACCCCCGGGCTGTTCTTGTACCCCTGGGCTAACCGACAGAATTGTTTTTGAGTGCCATTTATTGAGAATACAGTTAAATATCTGCTCTTTGGTGCTATGTTTTGACAAAAGAATCCATTAGAGATGTCTAATGTTGTTTTGTATTTTTTGCGCACTATGTTATTCATTAGTGCAGCACTATGTGAGTTTTGCACTGCAAAAGTTTTGCAACATGTGTTAAGGTGTCGGTAATCCAAAACTAGACGGTATGAATTGTCTGGTTTGGAGACCGGAAACAAAGGGTTGTTCATTTGTGAGGTGCAAGTTTCAATCACCCCCTGGTATTCTAGCTGATCTAGTATTTCATTTACCTGTTTTTTAGCTTCTTGCTTAATTGGGTACTGCCTTTGTGCAGTTGGTTGTGATTTTAACTGGATTTTGTGAGGAGGAGAGTCCTCATCCCATCCCACGTGATTTTTATATAAAGCAGGAGCTAGAGCCACTGCCCACTTTCTAGCAAGTGTGTATTTTTTATGAATAGGAATCTGATTTGAGAAGGCAGGCATAATTATTTCTTCGCCATGAGGGCACTCCCTGACAAACTCTGGTGGCCAGTCTTTTTCAGCTAGAAGGATATCATAGCCCTTGGAGAGATTATCCCAAAATAGTCCCCTTATTTTTCTAGTCTTATCCCCCTCTATACGCAATGTTATTTCGTATATTTTGTGAGGTTTGCTAACTCTGGTGTCTGCAGTTTCCACTTGAAGATATTCATTCGTGTCCACTGTCTCCAGATGATTCATAAGGACTTTGCGAGCTATGCTCACTTCTGCTGCGCTGTCTAGCATTGTCTGAGCCCATTCTCCGTTTTTCAGTTGTGTTCTCAGTATTCTCGGCATTGTTAACTATTATAATGCTGGCTACCTTCTTTTTTGGAAATTGTAATTTCTTTTTTAGCTGAGCAGGTTCCTTGTCTTTGGACTTGGCGTGCTCTTCTCTTTGTTCTGATCGTCCTCTTCTTTCCGATTTCTGCGAGGAAGTCTGAAAAGATTGAGAGGGACGTGTATCAATGTCTTGATATCTATCAGGCTTTTTTATATTATCCCTATTTCTAAGGTTATATCTTTTCCCAGAGGGGTCACTCTGAGGTGACCTGTGTCTTTGGTTCGGAGATTTTTCTCTTCGCCTAGGAGACCTTCCTCTGGACTGGAATTTCTTTTCTTTAGGATTGGATTGTTTGTTTCCATCCCAGTTCTTTTTTGGTGATGTAGAATTATTATTAAAAAATATTTTTTCAGGACTTTCAATTAGTTGCGGTTTTACTGGTATTCCACCTAAACTATCTCTACCTAGTTCCTCATAGGATTTTTCTATGATTCTGGCAATTTCAGCTGGTTGGTCTGCTATATCTGTCTCTTTTAACCTCTGGCGGATCGCCACGTTTGCTGCTTCACCTTTTATGTTGGCTAATAATATAGCCGAGACCTGCTTGAAGTCTTTCAGTAATTTCATACCAAGAGTTAAAGCGGGTTCTGGACCATATTCATCTTGAATTTGTTTTAGCACATCTGGTATTACCGAAATGGATGGAACACCGTGCGTTTTTGTGTAGATGGAAGCAAAGACTGTACCCCAAGTGTCACAGTCCTCAATGTGTGGTGCGATTCCCATTGGAAGACAGATAGTCAGAATCCTGTGCTTTTCTAGCGGGGTGGTGTCTGGAAACACCGCCTCTATTTGGGTAATTTTCTGCGCTAGCCAGAATGGTATTTGTTCCCGTTTAGCCGGTACTTTACCTAGGCAGGATTGTATATTCTGTGGTGTAATTTTATTTGTGTTCCCCTGGTGAGGGGTCAGCTGTGGGAGTTTAATCGCTGGCTGAATTGTAGAAGTCCGCATCACATACTGGACTAATTGTCTATGTATTTTTATTAATTGTTTTAGCTGTGTTAACAGGTTAGCTGCAGACATCCCGTCGATGTCTGGATGTGGTGTGTGTCCGGCTAGGACCGGCCACGTTGCTCCTGGTCTACCTAAAGGACCGAGCCTGGTGATGTGATTATTATGTTTTAGGGCGCCATCAAATAAGAGCAAATGCTCTTGAAATTTGAGTGGTACTTCCACCTCCTCGAAAGGAGTGTAATTTTCAGGAGGTTCCTCTATTTTGTAATAGTGGAAGTACTTTGTTACAGGATTTGCTGCTGGAAAATGTATCCATGAATAGTATACCTCTGTCTGCCGATATTCGTGTGCCTCAATTACGAATATGACTGTACCACCTCTAGGTGTCAGTCCATTTTCTATAAGTTTTATGGTTATAGATTTCCTTTTAATGACCGGGATGAGTATTATATCCGGGTCAGCTTCTTGCATGGTAGCATCAGCTGCTGCGAGTTCAGTTGCTAATCTAACTGCCTCTCTTTCTTCATCACTGTCTCCCATTTTACTGACAGGATGGTTATTTTTTTGTTTGTTTGCAGATCAGGTTTCTTATGGAAACAAAGATTAGATGCACAATATTTTGGAACAGTGTATCCTTCAACGTTGACTTATACCAAGAACCATACATAGGAGTTCCCTCCTGCGAGGTCTGGCGGATATAACCTTTCACCCACTCCAGACGTCTTTGGAGTATTATGGGAAAAGGGGTCTGAGTGAGAAAGCACGACTGAGTTACTCTAAATGTCTTACGTTAGTTTTATCGCCCTTTCCAAACGCGTTGGGCGCCATGTAGTGTAGTTCCTATCATCCCAATAGGCTCTGCGCATTGGAATAATACCTACAGCAGTAAAGGCCTAGGCCAGACGTTAACTAGGTCTACTACTGTCGATACTAGACTTAAAGTTTTGGGTTTTGCCAGCTAGCTCAGAGTTCACTAGAAACTTTCTCGAATGTTCAGGAAGGACTTAACTTCCCTGATTAGACAAGAAGGGATTTAGTTTCTGACAACCATAGAACATGACAACTTTGCTCTCCCCTAATCAAGAGTATATCTCGAGAGTCGTGTGAACAAAAGGCAATTTATTTTATTATCTATTTTATTTACTCAGTCAGTACGTGCATTCTTAGTCTCATCAGATTGTAGAGAAAAGGAAGAGACGGGCGTGTTCAATAAAAAGGTGTTATTTATTGATCAGTCTCTTTTCTCATACAAGAGAAATGGATCGATATTATTGCAATACTTATAGCTAAGTAAAGTGCATACATTAAAAGCAATAGTATAAAATAATACTGTAAAAACATTGATATGGTTTCTAAGCCATAAGATGTTTTAAAATGAATAAAATATATTACATACACATATACATTTGACTAAACGTACTCAAATGGTGCTTCTAAATACGCCTACCCCGTGTACCTGACCTAAGCCTAATACGTGGCCGGGAATAGAAAGTTACAGTTTGTTAAGTTTGTTTTTGCCAAGTGAATAACTAAAGAATTCTCTGTGAGGGGTTATTCAGTTCTGTACCTGGAATCTAGGTTGAATGAGGGATGGTATCTCTCTCTCTGGTCTCGATATTCCAGGCTGCCTGCGAGGGCTACCCGGAAGCGCCGGTGCTGGATCTCTCGGCAGGAGAAATCAGCGCGTCTCGTTCTCAGCGCGTCAGGAAGGCGGGGCTGTGCCAGCGGGGTCTGCTCTGCTCTGGGCTTCGGCAAGTATGGCTGCTCCGTCTCATCACCACCGCGTGTGTTTGCATAGGGCAATATCGGTAATATTTATACCTTTAAGGTGCCGAGATTGACGTAAGGATGGACATAGATACGTCAATAAGGATGTCATACGACTTGCTCGTTAGCACATTCTTTTGCTGAAGTTCTCGGTGAAATCAAAACAATGGCCGCAGGGTTTTGCCCAGGTTGTCATAGGTTTGATTTGTTATGAGAACTCCGTATGCCTTATCAGGGGCTGGAGGAATATCGCTTGTCTAATTAGATCGCAAGCGTTATGACCTAATCAGATAACACGTTCCTGTGCCGTAGTGTGACTGCGTCAGATAACGGTATCTGCATCATGGGGGTTTTCTGCCTCATGGGCTGACTGTTAGTTAACTTGTTGGTTTGTTTAACCAGAATAGGGTCAGGAATAGGGGGATCGATTCAGAACCTATAGGAATACATCACAGCCCCACTGCTTTTATCTGTGAAATGAAGGGAAAATAAAAGGATAATACCTCATGTTATTATTATTTTATTTTCACCTACTTCTGCAGCTTTGCGTGAGGGGCGGGGGAAGGGGAAGTGTGGTACCACCCTTCTAAGTGTGCAATGACAGCTTGGCCGGCCCTCTCATGCCGCCCATACAGTGTTATGCACTCCTCATGTTCTCCATGCAGGCTGCATTACTGCCTGCGTGGAGAACATGCCCAGGCTCCCAGTCAGCGTCTGAGTGCTGAAACACGGCACTCAAACCAATCACAACGCTTGGCTGACTGGGAGCCTGAGTGTGCTTCCTGTTCAGGCCAGCAAAGGAGTACCACAGAGGAGAGACGCGGCCAGGAAGCGAAGGGAAGGTACGTTTAAAAAAACAACCTTTTAATACCTGCTTCCCTGGCATCCTCAGCCCCCGACCCCCTAACTCCGATCCATGCTGGCCGCCGCTGCCCGCAACTGTCAATGAAGAAAACATTTACTTAGCAGTCACAAAACTATTATTTGAAGATCTTCCTGAAGGAGTCAAGCCCCTACCAAATTTGAAGAAATGTTTTAACAAGGGCTGAAAAAAGAGAAAAATATATATTAATGATGAAAGCTTGTCTTTAGAAAGCTTTCGGAAAAAATCTAATGTTAATTTGCACTTTTTGTCTCGCCGTTTCTTAGCATTTGAAAATGATTTCTATTTTGTTGTCACTAGACTACAGCTTGATCAAAGTTTTATGAAAGTGCAGGATACAGCCAATCTGGTTTCTAGTGTTGAATATGTTACTGTACCTTTATACCAAAAGAAAAATATTTATGTTTTACAAAGAGACTTTAACTCTTGTCTGTGCTGAGTTGCACTACTCTGCTAGTAATTTTGCAGGTACGCACTGCTGTTTACAAAACAATTATGAGACATTGGGGAATATTGACAACAAAATGCCATAGCGCGTAGTTACGACAAAATTGATAATGATGCTGGGATGCGCCACATTTACAAAAAATACTGCTCACCTCTGTACTCCCCATAGAGCTGGTGCTAATAAAGCTGCCTCGCACCAGCACAGGCACCTTTGCGCCATGTTGCAAGGGTGGCTGTGCTGCAGGGGTGATTGTTTATGTGCAGGAAGGGACACGTTCCTACACATAAACAATCTTAAAAGGCGCTTTGCTCCTTCTATTAGTGCTGCAGAATGCAGCACACATGGGAAAAGCAACAAGCATTTGCAATGCAACAGGTCTCGCATTTGCCAGAGTTAGAGCTATTGGGATTGTAAATTACAATGTCTTATCTATATGTCTCAGTTTGGAGTGTAGTGGATTTATGAACTGAGACATAGCTGCAGCACTGTCTAGAGGATTAAGAATGGGAATTACAACTGTGAACTGAGACACAGCTGCAGCACTGTCTAGAGGATTTAGAATGAGGAATTACTGACGGTGTCCAGAGAAGCAGCTAGCAGCACTACCTAGAGGACTAAGAATGGGAAATTACCACAGTGACCAGAGACGCAGCTGTAGCACTGTCTACAGGACTTAGAATGAGGAATTACCAAGGGGATCAGAGAAGCAGCTGCAGCACTACCTAGAGGAGTAAGAATGAGAAATTACCACTAGGACCAGAGAAGCAGCTGCAGCACTGTCTAGAGGACTAGGGAGGAGAAATTACAACTGGGACCAGAAAAGCAGCTGCAGCACAGTGTACAGGACTTAGAATGTGGAGTTACCGACAGGACCAGAGATGCAGCTTGAGCACTGTCTAAAGGACTTACAATGAGGAATTACCCACGGGACCAGAGAAGCAGATGCAGCACAGCCTAGAGGACTGAGAATGAGGAATTACCATTGGGACCAGAAAAGCAGCTGCAGCACTGTGTAGAGGACAAAAAATGCGGAATTACCACTGGGAACAGAGCAACAGCTACTAGCACTGTCTAGAGGACTGACTTCGAATGAGAAATTACCACGGGGACTAGAGAAGCAGCTAACAGCAGTGTTGAGAGGACTATGAATGAGGAATTACAACTGGGACCAGAGGCACAAATGCAGCACATCAGAAAGGGACGTTCTAGAACGCTATTGTCGGTGGATGTGGGGTGGGGGCAAAGGCGGGGGGATGTGGCATTAGTTAACTGGAGCTTGGCGCATTTTACGCTGGATGGTCCCTGAAGAGAATACCAAAAAAAAGCACCACAAATGTAATTATCTTCGTCTACGAGAGCACACATTATGCCCGTGCGCGCAAGTGCAGTCCTCGTTTATGTTGATACCTTGAGGCACTTCAACCACTATCTCTCCTCCCTCCCCTCTCAAAGGCAGCCAGGTTGCCCCTTCCAAAGGCACCATCCACTGCGTCCCGCCCCCCACCTCCCCCCTCCAAGGTACTATCGTCTCACCTCCCTTTACCCCTGCAAAAGCACTGGGTAAGACTGCTTTAAATGGGAGGGAACGGAAGCTAAAACAAAAAAACACAAACACGCAGCCCCCCCTCACCACGGTACTAACGGCTCACCTCCCATTACCCATGCAAAAGCACTGTGTAGGACAGTTTAAAATGGGAGTGAACCAAAGCTAAAACAAAAAAAACCACGTACACGCAGCTGCGACAGTCAGCAGCACGTTTCCTATAACCAGGACGTTAAACGGGGAGGGGCCGTTCAGCCGAGAAATGGGGATAAAAAGTGTTGCAAACAGTATAAGTATAGGTAGGGCAAAGTAAAAGTTACGGAAAGGCAATAAGATGAGAATAGGTGGCAGGAGAGAGTGCAGGCAAGTTTTGAACATAATAATAAGTGTTAGGACAGAGTACGGGGCAAAGGGACAGGAACGAGTAGTAAGGAGTAGTTTCTGTCCTGTAACTCCAGTTCTGTAGTAGGGGTATCTCTGTTATAGTCATAATCTAGGGAATAGTCCCG
This sequence comes from Lissotriton helveticus, assembly GCF_964261635.1. NCBI lineage: Eukaryota > Metazoa > Chordata > Amphibia > Caudata > Salamandridae > Lissotriton > Lissotriton helveticus. The sequence goes on from NC_136068.1 coordinate 770,856,073, forward strand.
CCCATGTGCGTGGACCCCGGAGCAATCAAAAATAATCTCTTACAGTGTCAAAAAATGCAGAAATGCATAGACACTTAAGAGAGAATTTAAAGACAGATAATGCAGCCAAAAAGGCTACACTGTCCAGTACTTCAACTAGAAATTCCACCATAAAATCCACAAAACAGCACAGCCTGTACAGATTTCCCTTGCTTAACAGCAAAATCCCTCAGGAATGATAGAGAGAAGAACCTGGACAGACAAGCCCCATAGGCTGCCATTATGTGGCTTAAACAGGATACTGTGCCTTTAAGGAACCTTCCAGAACCTTCTCCCAGTATCCCAGAATGCATAGCAGGTCCAACTTAGTTTCAGTTCTTTTTGAAGGCGTAAAAAACGCCAGACCTGTAGCATTACGTACATGAATAACTCTCCACCGGGGAGGCGGGAGGGCGCTTATGACTATAACAGAGATACCCCCTACTACAGAACTGGAGTTACAGGACAGAAACTACTCCTTCTGTAGTAGGGGATCTCTGTGTATAGTCATAATCTAGTGAATAGAATGGCAAGCCCATCCCCACACCAAGCGGCGGTGGAGAATACAAAATTATGCCACTATTGTGCGAACAGATTCCGCAGCGAAGCCTGTCCAACCTGAGCGTCTGCCCTGGCGTCAGTGTCCAGGCAGTAATGCTTAGCAAAGGTATGGACCGACTTCCAAGTGGCCGCCTTGCAGATCTCTGCAATGGGAACATTACGAAGCATAGCTGTCGTAGCAGCTTTGCCCCTGGTGGAACGAGCCTTAGGTTTGCCCCCTAAGGTCTTATTAGCTTTGTAGTAACACAACTGTATGCAGGACACAATCCACCTCGAGATGGACTGTTTAGAGGTAGCAAGACCTGTCCTGACTGAGCCATAATTGATGAACAATTGGTCTGACCTACGAAGATCTTTAGTCTTATCAAGATAACACTTCAGCACCCTCCTCACATCCAGGGAATGTAAAGACCTTTCCGCTGGAGATGAAGGATTCTGAAAGAACGTAGGCAAAGTGATAGTCTGGTTGATATGAAAATCAGAAACAACCTTGGGAAGAAACTTAGGGTGAGTACGCATAACAACCTTAGCATTATGAAATACAGTATAAGGTTCTTGGCAACACAATGCCTGAATCTCACTCACCCTGCGGGCCGATGTAATGGCCACGAGGAACGCCGCCTTCCAGGACAGGTGCTGCAACAAAGCCTTATGAATGGGTTCAAAAGGCTCCTTCATCAATCTCGACAGCACCACATTCAGGTCCCATGAAGGCGAAGGAAGCCTGACAGGAGGGAACACTTTCTTCAAGCCTTCCAAAAAATCTTTGATCACAGGGATCTGGAAAAAGGAAGTCTGTGAAGGGCCTTTCCTGTAGGCAGTCAAAGCAGCCAGATGAACCTTAATGGAATGGACATTAAGGCCCGACTGCGCCAGATGTAGCAGATATGGAAGGATGACATCTTCCTTGCATGTCGTAGGGTCATAGTTCTTAGACTTGCACCAGATGCAAAACCTCTTCCACTTGTAAGCATAAGAAGTCCTAGTGGAAGGTCGCTTAGCCTCCTTCAGTATGTCCATACAATCCTCTGGGAGATTCAGATGGCCATATTGCACTATTTCAGGAGCCATGCCGCCAAACTCAAAGACGAGAGGTTGGGGTGCACCATCCGCCCCCCGAACTTCGTGAGAAGGTCCGGCCTGCACGGCAGCTTCATGTGAGGAAGGAGAGATCGGTGAAGCAGGTCCGTGAACCACCACTGCCTGGGCCATTCCGGGGCAATCAGAATCATTCTCGCCCTGGATTGGGACAGCTTGATGAGAACCGCCGGAATCAGGGGAATTGGTGGAAAAGCGTACAGAAAGCTGTTCGACCAGTTGATCCATAACGCGTTCCCCAGCGTCCCCGGCTGGTAGTACCTGGAGGCGAAGCCTCGGCATTTGCTGTTTTCGGCGGTGGCGAACAGATCGACGTCTGGAGTTCCCCACCTTGCGAAGACTCCTCCTAGAACTTCGTCGTTTATGACCCATTCGTGGTTTTCCTGAATTAGTCTGCTCAGTTCGTCTGCCTGAACATTCTGCACACCTGGCAGATGGGTAGCCGTTATCGACAGTCCTCGAGCCAGAAGCCAGTGCCAGATCGCCTGCGCCTCCTGCGACAGAGTGCGTGATCTCGAGCCCCCCTGCTTGTTGAGGTAATACATCGTTGTCGTATTGTCCGTCTGAACAAGCAGAGAGTTGGTCTGAAAGGACGGATGAAAAGCCTTCAGTGCCAAGTGAACAGCTCTGAGTTCCAGGAAATTGATGTGGTACGTGGACTCCGTCTGAGACCACGTCCCTTGAATCTGTAGGTCTCCGGAGTGCGCTCCCCAGCCTTGGAGAGACGCATCCGTCACGATGGTCTATGTGGGAATGTCCTTGTGGAAGGGAACCCCTCTGAGAAGATTCTCCTTCGAGCACCACCACTTCAGAGACTGAAGAGCATGTAGAGACAGTCGTATCTTGTCGTCCCAAGATCCTCTCCTCTGGTCCCACTGATCCTCCAAGCACTCCTGCAGCGGTCTCATGTGCAGCCGCGCATGTGGCGTCGGGAAGATACACGAGGCCATCGATCCCAGCAGAGAAGACACCGTCCTCACTGTCGTGGATGGAGAGGACATGAGAGCCTGAGCCTTCCGAAGGAGTGATAAACGTCGCTGTTCCGAAGGAGACACGCTTGCTGACAGCGTATTGATGGAGGCTCCCAAGTACTGGATACACTGGACCGGAGTCGGGACAGACTTGGACATGTTGATGTGCAACCCCAGCTTGTTCAAGAGAACGCACGTCTTCTGGAAGTGCGCTTGAGCTTCCGAGAAGGAGGAGGCCTTGATCAACCAATCGTCCAGGTACGGGTAGACAAACACCTTGTTCTTCCTCAGGTGTGCCGCTACCACTGCCATGCATTTCGAGAACGTCCTGGGCGCAGACTTCAGCCCGAAGGGAAGCACCGTGTACTGATAGTGATGGGTGCCGACCTGAAAGCGCAGAAACTTTCTGTGTTTGCATGCAATTGGCACATGGAAGTATGCATCCTGTAGATCTATGGTACACATCCAGTCTCCTCGTTGCAGCTGAGGATAGATCTGATGCAACGACAGCATGCAAAACTTTTCTCTGCGAATCCACTTGTTTGCCTGTCGCAAGTCCAGAATGGGCCTGAACTCGTTCTTGTCCTTCTTGCGGACGAGAAAGAACCGAGAGTAAAGACCTCTTCCTCTGTGAGACAGAGGTACGTCCTCTATCGCCCTTTTCCTCAGCAGAATGTCTGCCTCCGCCTGGAGCTCTCGCAGTTGGTACCGTGAGCTGACCGGGGGGATTGATGGAGGAGGGCTGATGAACCGAAGACTGTATCCATTGCAAACAATATTCAGCACCCACTTGTCCTGAGTAATTTTTCTCCACTCTGCCAGAAAAAATTGAACGCTTCCCCCCACCGGAGCGGGTAACGGACGAGGGGGAAGTAACTGCTCAGGGTCGAGACCCGGCCGGGCCCTTGGACGCGGTAGAGGAGTGCTGTCCACCTCTACCCCTCTGACGCTTCTGGAAGGGTCTTCTGTACTGTTGCTGCTGTTGCTGCTGCTGATGTTGTCCAGCAGACTGTCCCCTTCCACGACCCTGCAACCCGAACCGTCGTTGGAACTGGCGGTAGGGCTTCTTTTCCTTGGGCTTCTCCAAGCCCACTGCCGTCAGGGTCTCCGCCTCGGCCTTCATCCTGGCCATCTCGTCATCTGCGTGTTTTCCGAAGAGGGTATCTCGGGAAAACGGGAGATTCGCCACACGTTGTTGCGCTTCCGGTTTAAGCGACGTCAACCTGAGCCAAGCATGGCGTCTCTGGTTAATCCCGTGGCAGTATCCGTGCGCTGACAGCAAGGAGATATCCGCCGCGGCGCTGATGGCCTGGTTAGATACCAGCATCCCCTCCTGGACGATCTCCATGAAGTCCTCTCTGCGGTCACGAGGAACAAGGTCCGCAAACTGCTCCATTGAGTCCCACAGTGCACAGTCGTAACGCCCCAACAACGCCGAGTCACTGGCGGCCTTCATCGAAGAGGAGGACGTACCACATGCTTTCCGACCAGCAGAGTCGATCCAGCGGCTCTCTTTGTCCGGAGGCACCGTGGACGCAGGGGAGGTGGCATGAAGCTTCCGGGCCGCCGTCACAATCACCGAATCCGGTACCGGGTCCTTTCTCAAGAAGGCTGGGTCCGAGTCCGGAGCTCTGTACTTTTTGAGGAGCCTGGAAGGCGCAGACTTCACCACTGCCGGTGTCAGGAAGAGCTGTTCAGCCGGCTCGAGGAGCCCCGGCACCAGAGGCGGCAGGGGGCGAGACATGTGTTTTTTATGTAATGTCTCAAAGATCACAGAAGTCGAAGGTGTAGGCGCTTCAACCTTGATCCCCAACTTCGCCGCTCCACGCAGGAGAACCTCCTGGAATGTGCCGATATCGTCTATAGGGGACACCCTAGTCTCCGGCGAATCAGACAGTGTGGGCGAGTAAGAAAGGGTCCAAAATGCAGAACGTGACCTGGACCTACGCCTCCTATGGTGATGCCTGGATCTCGATGAAGATCCACGTCCACTCCTAGATCTGTCCCTTCTCCCCGAGCGAGACCTCGATCTCTTGGGTCTCGGACGTTCCGTTGGCCTCCCCGGGTCAGACGCCCTAGGCATCCTAGGAGTCTTCTTCGGTGGCGTCGGATACTTTGGCATCGATACCGCCCTCGGCGGAACCGGGGGTGGGGGAGTAACCGGACGCGGGGCCTGCGGAGCCGGCAACGGAGGGGGGGGGGCGGAGCCTTCGGAGGCGGACCCTTCGGTAAAGGAGGCAGCGAAGGAGGCGCAGAAGGCTTCTTCGGGGTATATACCTCGGAATACGCCGTTCCCGGCGACCCATCATCCTGTTCGGACTGTGGGGAGCCCCCCACAGTCCTGGGCCTGTCCTTACGACCTCCAGACGCCGAAGATCGGTGCCCAGACGACGACCGTGGATCCTTAGACGTCGAGCTGCCCTTCGGCGTCGACCGTTTCTCACCCTTCGACGTCGAACGGTGTCTACGTCTCGACGTCGACCCCGACCAGATGGACGAACCACGAAACCTCGACGACGGGCGATGGTGCCTCGACGGCGACCTCGACCTCTTCGCACGTCTCGACGTCGACCTCTTGGATCGCCTCGACGTCGATCTCTTTGAACGTCTCGACGTCGATCTCTTTGCATGTTTCGACGTCGACGTCTTCGGCGCCGGAGACTTCTTCCGTCTCGCCGGCGGCCTCGAGGACGAGGATCCCCTCGACGCCGATGTCCTTGACGGCGAACGGCGGTGTCGCCTCGACGGCGAGCACCGACGCCGGGCCCTCCGATGTTGACCACTCGACGTCGACAGCGACGATGAGGAGATCGACACCGGCTTCGACGACGGCCGGAACACGTCCCTCGACGTCGACGGGCGACGTTTTCTCAACCCAGAGCCCTGGGGAGACCGGGAACTGGCAGTGGACCTTCCTCTCGACGTCGTGGTCATCGCAATTGACCCAGACGGAGATCTTGGGCGCGGGCTGGACTTCCTGCCCCTGGGGAGCCCCCCAGAGGCCTCAGCATGGGCAGAAGGAGCCCCTCCTGACCCACCTCGTGCCTTCAATCTTCTTTCTTCAAGTCCCTGAAGTCTGATTTTTCTCCTGTCCTTCAGGGTCCTTCCAGAGAAGCCTCTACAGATCACACAGTCCTCAGGGATGTGGGAAGAGGGAAGGCAGAGGATACAGACCTCATGGGGGTCTGACTTGGCCTTCTTCCTGGAGCACTCCGGGCATTTGTCAAATAATGCTGGCATTATGGACAAGAAAAGAGTGCAGAAACTCAAGAAGAAAGTCACCAAAGTACTTTAAAAGCACCAAAAATCGAATTTAGTGTAAAAACACCAACAAAACCCTTGAAAAGGGAGAGCTCAATGCTCCAGGGTCCTGCTTGCAGGAGCCGGAAAAAAGAACTGAAACTAAGTTGGACCTGCTATGCATTCTGGGATACTGGGAGAAGGTTATGGAAGGTTCCTTAAAGGCACAGTATCCTGTTTAAGCCACATAATGGCAGCCTATGGGGCTTGTCTGTCCAGGTTCTTCTCTCTATCATTCCTGAGGGATTTTGCTGTTAAGCAAGGGAAATCTGTACAGGCTGTGCTGTTTTGTGGATTTTATGGTGGAATTTCTAGTTGAAGTACTGGACAGTGTAGCCTTTTTGGCTGCATTATCTGTCTTTAAATTCTCTCTTAAGTGTCTATGCATTTCTGCATTTTTTGACACTGTAAGAGATTATTTTTGATTGCTCCGGGGTCCACGCACATGGGCGGGACTATTCCCTAGATTATGACTATACACAGAGATCCCCTACTACAGAAAAAATATGACAATAACTGTTAGCACTGAGTGCGGGGCATATGAAAAGCAAAAACATAAAATTAGGTGGCATAACTTAGTACAGGGCAGAGAAACAGTAACTAAAAGCTAAATTAAGCATGCGATGGGAGCGTGTGAGCGCGTGGTGGGAGCGTGTGAAACAGAGAGGAGATGCCATGCGTGTGCACATCGCCTGTCCAGGCGCACACATAGTTTGTCTCCCTTCACGCACCAAACAGACAACAATAGTATGGCCAAGGTGAATCAGCGCATGTGCTGCGTCCGCTAGACGAGACCTAAAAAATTAGGTGAAATTAATACTTTCTCCTCATATCACCAGTCTAAGACCAGGTATTTCCTGGTCTTCTATTTTGGAGCTGCCCCAGCCTTGTAAATATGGGACAGCGTAAAAAAGAAATGGGTGTTGCTGTGGAACGCCCACTACAACACCTGTTGCATATCCCTTTCATCCTTTAATGCTAAGTGTGAAAAAGGGCTTTATTTACAAGTCGGCGTTAACGCAGCTTTTTAAATAAGGAAAGGTGATATCGCCACCAGAAAGTCACTAAAAGTGATGTTCTGGTGGCGATATTCCCTTGTTAATATGCCACATTGTTTATGAAGGGCTATAGCATTGTTGTCTCAGCAATGCTGGTAATAGGAAGGACCCTCAACTGGAACACTGAAGTCAAGGAGAATGGGAACACATGGCGACAGCAGTGAGAGCACACAACCACCGCCATAGCTTCAGCCATTGGAGCAAGGAATACACACTAATCTAATAGGGGAAAAATGCTCATAATAAGACAGTGTAATTGAACAAGCATCGGCAAACTCAACACGTCTAGGCCGACTGCCAGCCTTTAGGCTTTGCCAGTACTTGTTTTGTCACTCATTTTATAAACTGTTATTGTTGAGACAGCTGCTGGGTTCTTGCCAATATATGAAAGAATTACCTAAAATTAAAACACAATTGCCTCAAAAAGAACACTCAGAATGTCGCACTCACCCTGAAGTCAGCCCATGGCTGAAGTGCTCCGACCAAATACTTGATGCTGAATGCTGTAACTGGTGGAATAAAAATGTGTATAAACCAAAAACAGACCAATGCATGAAGAGGGCTGGCTGAAAGCCCATATGAGTATGTTTATTATGTAGAAAACGTTTGTAAAATCAAAAGGTCTATTGTAACGCAAGACCTAAAATGGGTATGAAACGAGTTAGGGCGCAGAGCAGTATGACGTAATCCCCTAAGGCGAACTCTCCATTTTGATCCACCCTAACTAGACTTCAAAGTTTACATTTCACTAAGGGTGTGCTGGAGCAGTGAGTGATGCACTCTATTTCACTTCCGGTATGTTAACATGATCATTGCTTAATATAATCATGGTACAGCACAAACAGCATACTGAGTTTACTTATTCTCTAAATAAGAGGTCTTTAAACTGGATGGGCACACGCTCTCTGTGCCGTTGTTCCTTTTTCATGGGATGCGCTGCCCTCAGAAAAGTTGGTTCGCAGCAACGTTGAGCCACAAGGTATATGGGGAGGTTGGACAAAGAGCAGTGAGCCAAGGATTGTTAGAAAGAGCCTGTAAGGGTGGCCTTGTGTAGCCTTGTTTACATTTCTAGACTCTCTTCAATTACAGTCACACAAGGTCATCATTTAAAATAATAAAATCTGGATGAAAATGGCTGGCTATTCGGTGAATCATTCGAAGCAGACTACTTTCACCAGAGCGTTCTCATGTTAGTGAGCAAAGAAGTGTTTGTACCAAAATGCAAGCCTTGGCCTCAGCTAAATTCATAATATAACAAGCATTGGCGTAGCCAATAGGTCTCGCCTTTTGGACCTTACAAGTGTTTAGCCAGAGCTATTGACTTTGCCAATGCCTTTAAACTATGTTGTAAAGCAGTGTGGCTGTTGTGCACCATGTTGAAAAATTATAATAAAAAAGTGTTATAAGTATTTTTGTTACCTTATACATAACCAAGAAGACATTATGCACAACTGACTGACCCGATTTAAAAAAAGAATTAACATAACAAATGTCTTCTACTTTTTTTGTCCTTGCAGTGCTAGCAAATTCTTTCTGCCTGCTCTAATGCTGGTTTAGTGTAGCTTTTTAGTTATGGGGGGGACATAAACAACAGGAGGGTGGAGGTTGGGAAATAGTACCTGAATTACAACACAAGCAGCAGACAGACACTAGGGGAGAATCAACAGATGCCAGATTCCGAGGGCAGACTGAGGAGCTGCTGAGTGATGTTGAGATGGTGCTGAGGGGGTGGTGTTCTGGCACGAAGGTGATGCTGAGTTGATGCTGATTGATACTCAGGTGGTGCTGAATGATGGTGAGCTGGTGTACACATGGTGGTGTGCCGGGGCCAAGGTAATGCTGAGGTGATGATGAATGATACTGAGGTGGTGCTGAATGAAGCTGAGGTGATGATGAGTGATTCTGTGGTGCTGAGTCATGCTGAGATGGTGGTGTTCCACTGGTGCTGAGTTGGTGCTCAGATGTTGCTCAGTGATGCTGTGTTGATGCTCAGGTGGTGCTGCGCTGATGCTGAAGTGGTGCTGCCTGGTGCTGGGTTGCTGTTGAGGTGGGGCTGTGTTTGTGGTGCTGCACTGATGCAGAGGTGGTGTTGTGCTGATGCTGAGATGGTGCTGTACTGATGATGAAGTGGTGCTGCACTGATGCTGAGGTGTTGCACTTGTGGGGTGCACTGAAGAGGTGGTGCTGTGCAGAGGCGGTGCTGTGGTGGTGCTCAGGTGATGCTTAGTGATAGTGAGGTGGTGCTGAGTGATGCTGAGGAGGTGCTAAGTGATGCTGAGGTGATGCTGCGCTGGTGCTCAGGTGGTGCTGAGTGTTGCCGAGTTGATGCTGTGCTGTGGTGATTCTGCACTGATGCTGAAGTGGTGCTGAATTGTTGCTAAGGTGGGCTGTGCTGGTGCTGCAGTGTGTCTGCACTAGTAGTGGTACACTGATGCTGAGGTGGTGCTGCGCTGATGTTGAGTTGGTGCTGCACTGGTGCATAGGTGGTGCTGCACTGATGTTGAGTTGGTACTGCACTGTTGGTGCTGCACTGTTGATGAAATGGTGCGGTGCTTATGCTGAGATGCTGCTGTGCTGATGCAGAGGTGGTGCTGTGGTGGTGCTCATGTGGTGCTGTGCTGATACTGAGGTGGACCTGCATTGATCATTGATGCTGAGGTTGTCCTGCACTGATGTTGAAGTGGTATGGTACTGGTGCTGAGTTAGTGGTGTGCTTGTACAGAGGTGGTGCTCATGTGGTGCTGAGTGATACTGAGATGGTGCTGAGTGATGCTGATGTGGTGCTGAGTGGTGCTATAGTGGTGCTGTGCTGGCGCTCAGATGGTGCTGAGTGATGCTGGTTTGGTGCTGTGCTGGTGCTGAGATGATGCTCTACTGGTGGTGCACTAATGCTGAATATATGCTGCATTGGTGCTGAGTTGCTGCTGAGGTGGTGCTGTGCTGTTGCTGACGTGGTGCTGCTTTGATGCTGTGGTGGGGCTGTGCTTGTGCTGAGTTGGTGCTGCGCTGGAAGTGGCACACTGATGCAGAAGTGGTTCTGTGCTGATGATGAGGTGGTGCTGTGGTCGAGTTGAGTGATGCTGAGGAGATGCTGCAGTGGTGCTGAGTAATGCTCTGGCAGCATTGAGAAATGCTGCGCTGGTGCAGAGTGATGCTGTTGTAGTGTTGAATCATGCTTAGGTGGTGGTGCTGCCCTGGTGCCCAGGTGGTGCTAAACTAGTGCTTAGGTGGTGCTGAGTGATGCTAAGTTGGTGCTGTGCTGAGGTAATGTGCACTGATGCTGAGGTGGTGCTGTGCTGATGCTGAAGTGGTGGTGCTCAGGTGGTTCTATGCTGATTCTGAGGTGGAACTGTGTTGATGCTGAGGTGGTGCTGCACTGATTTTGAAGTGGCGCTGCTCTGATGCCAACGTTGTTGGGCACTGGTGCTGAGGTGGTGGTGTGCTTGTGCGTAGGTGGTGCTCAGGTGGTGCTGAGTGATGCTGAGGTGGTGCTAAGTGATGCTTTGGTAGTGCTCCAGTGGAGCTGTGCTGGTGCTCAGGTGGTGCTGAGTGATGCTGGGTTGGTACTATGCTGATGCTGAGGTGAAGCTTTACTGATCTGGCGCTAATACTAAGTGATGTTGCACTGGTACTGAGTGATGCTGATTCATGGTGAAGTGGTGGTGCAGTGCTGGTGCTCAGGTGGTCCTGAACTGGTGCTCAGGTGGTGCTGAATGATGGTGAGTTGGTGCTGTGGTGAGGAGATGTACACTGATGCTGAGGAGGTACTGTGATGATGTTGAGGTGGTGCTCTGGTGGTGCTGAGGCAGTGATGAGGTAGTGCTGCACTTGTTCTGAGGTGGTGCCACACTCATGCTGAGTTGGTGCTGCATTGTTGGTGGTGCACTGATTAGGATGAGGTACTCTGCTGATGCAGAGGTGTTGTTGTGGTGGTGCTCAGATGGTACTGTGTTGATGCAGAAGTGGTGCTGTACTGATGCTGAGGTGGTGTGGTGCTGATGCTAAGGTGGTGCTGTGCTGATGCTCAGGTGGTGCATGCTCATTCTGTGCTGGAGCTGAGTGATAATAAAATGGTGCTGAGGTGGTGATGTGCTTGTGCGGAGGTGGTGCTCAGGTGGTGCTGAGTGATATTGAGGTGGGTCTCAGTGATTTTGATGTGGTGCTGCGTGATGCTTTGGTGGTGCTCAGGTGGTGCTGAGTGATATTGAGCTGATGCTGCACTGGTGCTGAAGTGATGCTGCACTGGTACTGTTATGATGCTGGTGGTTATGCACTTATGCAGAGGTGTGCTCATGCTGAGGTGGTGCTATGGTGGTGTTGAGTAATGCTCAGGGGGTGCTGCACTGATGCTGAGGTGGTGCTGAATGCTGCTGTGGTGGTCCTGAGTGATGCTGTGCTGTTGCTGCGCTGATGCTGAGGTGGTGGTGATGCACTCTTGCTGAGGTACTGCTGCGCTGGAAATGAGGTGGTGCTGCACTGGGGCAGTGGTGGTGCTAAGACATTGCTGCAGTGGTGTGCTCGTGCTGAGGTGGTGCTGTGCTGGGGCTGAGTGATGCTGAGGTGTTACTATTCTGGTGTTGGTGTGGTGCTCAGGTGCTGCTGAGTGATGCCCATGTGGTGCTGCAGTGGTGCTGCTGAGGTTGATTGATGCTGACTGGTGCTTAAGTGGTGCTGTGCTGATTCTGATGTGGTGCTGTGGTGATGCTGAGGTTGTGTTGGACTGGATATATTTTCAAGTAACCTCACATTATATTCCGCTTTTGTACAGCACGTGGAGGCATCCCATGATATTGGTTTTATTTCATCAATGATTAAAACCTAAAACAAAGCATCAAAAGTTGAAAGTGAGCAACTTAAAGCTGCTTCCATTTTCATAAAACAGAGCAATAACAGCATGTTTACCTCTTTAGTCATATCCAAATAATAACGCTGTCAAAACCACAATGTAAATACTTTGATCCTGAGGTCAGCCGTCTTCCTAAACTACACTTCCATTCAGTAAGTATATCATTTAAGGTTTGGACATTTGAGCTAATGAAACCTAAAATGTTATCGGATGAAAAACAAGATTGCCACTGGCTAAAAAATTTCTCGTAAAATCAAAGACATTAGAAAACAAGATAAGGACATGATTTGCAGCCCTCGGCTGAGCGCCTTCGCAAAACCAAACAAGCCACGGCAAAAGAAAAAGTAGTGTGCCGAAATGAAACATATGGATGATATAGAAATGATACATGTAATAGGGCTAGTCTCCAGGGCATGACTAATACAGCAAAAAGAGGGACAAATGTAAACTATTGACCAACAAAAGCAAAGGAATTCAAAAAGGCAAATGAAGGAACAAAGGAAAATGGATTGGCAGTCCATAGATAGAGCATGTTTTGAGAGGCAGCACATGCGCTACCTGGGTGAGACCTAAACATAAAGCACACTAATAAAATTTGTTTGGAAACATTGCCTGAGCAGATGTATCCTGTTGGACTTGGCCCTTTTTGCAGGGTCATCACTAAACTTTTGGCCTTTCTCCTAGTTTTTTCTGACATGGTGTTGGTGGTTTTAGGCCTCTGGGCACTTTAGCACTGCTGTCCAGTGTAAAGAGTGTGTGCTCTCTGTGATAAATATGGTAAGATTGGTCTACACCTGTTTGGCCTATTTAATTTACCTGTCAGTCCCTTGTAAAGTGGTATCTCATATACTCAGGGCTGGTAAGTTATATGCTACTGGTGGGCTTGCAGTGCTGATTGAGCCACCCACCAAAGTAGCCTTGCAAACCTATCTCAGGCCTAAGGTAGGCCCTAGCTAGGCCTATGGGCAGGGTGCATTGTAGGTAAAAGATAGGACATGTACCTTAAGTGTGTGACGTGTCCTGGTAGTGACAAACAGCCATTTTCGTTTCTCAGTGCTGTTGGGCTGCCCTCCAATAGGAATGCTTCGGGATTCCTTGATAAGTGTTTCAGTGGTATTTCTGATATGAGAGGCGTGGTCAAGTTTGGTATATTTGGAATAGTGATAATAAATGCTGTGCAATGGTGTGCACGGATTTATTATAACTATTTTAGAAATGCCACTTTTAGAAGTTGGCATTTTTGTGTGCTATGTGTCTGCCTATTGAACAAAAAGGGGAGGACTATGGTCAACCTTTATCCAGGTCCAGTATACATGCCTAAAAGTAACTATAAGCAAAAGGGTATGCAGTTCCTAGTGAACACTGTAGTTTGACTTGCGTATGGGTCACACACTTGAAGGCAGGAGGAAAATATCCTCCTTTCGGAAAAGAGACCGCTCACGTCTAAGTCTTCCGGTTGCACGTAGCTCAAGTACATAAGCTACGTGCAACCAGAGGTTTCCCAGCCCGTACTCCCACGGCACTGTATTTATCCTGTGAGCTCTGTACCAGCGGGCCGGTGAAGCAGGGATAGTTCTGCAGACGTGAGCGCGAATTTCCTAGACACTGAACTATTCAGTGGTTGAGCCCTCCGGCCACCGATGTAACATCCCCATGACCCCGATTGGGTGAGTTTTCTTCGGATGTTAGGAGCCCTCCCTTGCACATGCAATGCTCCTAGATCAATATCTACAATTGGCATTCTTGCTTATTAATCTCTGCCGGTTTTTCATCGCAGTGCATGAGCACTACCACTGAGTGATGCATGCCATTTTTATAACTATTTTAGAACACTGACTGCATTAAGTTAGTTCATACTATGCTTTGATGTACCTTATGCTTTTATCTTCCTACAGGTTGACTTCAATTGATCTACAGGTACCACTTTTTAGGGTGCTGTAAGGGTGGTCACTATAATTGTTTAATTGTTAATTGTGTTCCACCACCAAAAAGTGTGGATAGATCTCTTTGTAGGTCCTGAGGAATTGCCTTCTAATTGAACTAGTGGCAAGAAACACGTTGACCATCAATGCGCACAATCCAGTGACCTTATAAAAGGGGTGCACTAACTTTCACGTTTTTAATCAGGATATATACCACCATCATTAAAATAGTTCTGGGTGGACCATTACTTACTGTTTTAACTTCACTTCTACACTCTCCACATTTACACTCACTGGGGTCCTCCCACGTACGGCACCTTACGGCAAAAGGAAAAAAAGATCTCCGCCAAAAGGCCCCACAGGGATGCCGATCGGATATTGCAGCGCTGACCCGATTAGGAGCAGACCCGATGATGAAGCAAGACACCCCACTGCTGGGGGGGGTGTGAGGGTCTCTTATCTGAAAGGATGACATTTTCCTCCTGCCTTCAAGTGTGTGACCCATACGCACGTCAACCTACACTGTTCACTAGGAACTGGATACCCTTCTGCTTACAACTATGTGTCTGCCTGCCTGATGTGAATTGCATGTCTGGCTTTTGCGTGACAGGGGCTGGTGAGGTGTGTGTAGCTTCAGGAGGGGCAGGGTGAGTCAGTGCTAGGCTGAATGGGACATCTGCATTTGGAGTAGGTGGGAGGAGAAGTCCCTGGTCCCTGAATGGGATGGCGCCTGCCCTAGGGAATGCTGGTTATGCCCCCTGTGGTGTGTCTAATGACGGGCCCCCACCTAACAATGGGGAAGAGGAGCCCTGTCAACAGAGTGCTCCAAATCCCCCCTGAACCAGTTACATCTGGTTCCCCCAAAACCCTGTGCTGGAGCAGATAAAGAAAATTGGTGTATAAGTACTGGGGCTGTGACCCCATGAAGATGTGCTGTTCTTGGACTTAATGGGGGCTTGCTGCTGCTGGGGGCCCAGTAGGAACCGCCATGGGGGCTTGCCTCCCTGCTGGAGGGCCCTGTGTGCTAGTCTCCCTGGGCCCAGTTGTGCCCCTAGGAACTTTGCTTTTGGACCTTTTTCCTTGTGCTGCAGTCCCGGCTCCTAGCGCCTCGTGAGCTATTCTAATTCACCCAGGAGAGAGGAGCAGGTTTGCCTGCATCAGCAGCGCTAAGCTGCAATTGATTTCGAGGGAATCCCAACGTGGGGATTCCCCTGCAGTCTGTGGGAAGTGGGAGCCCACCCAACTGCTGTTTTTATGCCTCTCGAAAGGCGGGAGCCCACCACCCCTTTATGCTATTACAGGAGCCGACCCCACTGATTTATGCTGTAGAACCCGAGTGGCAGCCCATCCCTGCATTGGTGCCTTTACAGTGGGTGCCCACCCTGCGTTGTGTTGCTGAAGATGCGGGTGCCCACCCCGCGTCTGCCTTGAGTCTGGTGGGTGCCCACCCCACATGGCAATGAGAGGAGGAAGAGAAACGGCAGTGAGTGTCCATGCTGATTTTCAGCTGCCCCGCCTGGCCATGGCAGCTGCAATGCGGGGCCACATTTGTTTGGAAGTCCCAGAGGGGCCTAAGGGGCACAGTTGTGCTAGGCCTCATTTCCACAGCTTCCCCGCCTGACAGGGGGCAGCTGCAACATTTGGGGGCATTTTTGTCGATGATATAAGGGGTGAGAAGCACCCTAGGCCCCAGAGTAGTGCGCACTTTGTGTTTGCATCGGAGGCAGCCAGGGGGCCCTTGGCGAGGTCCCCCTCGGAGCCCTGACTTTGCGGTACATAGGGCATTTGATCCCAGAGGAAGGCCAGTTGGCCTGGGGGTCAGGTCTAATGTTGATAGGGTGCAAATCCCTACTGAGATGCCCCTTACATCATGATTTATGCCTAATGCTTTTCCCCTAGGTGTGCCCTCTGTGAGTGGGTATGGTGGGGCACTGTTGCTAATGATTTATGCACAGGGTGATGACCCCGAATGTTATGCCTCAGGTGATTGTGATTGCATAATGTGATTTATGTGATGGGATTTATGCACCTTGATTTATGCCTCTAATGCTGTTTAGGCTCATGAGGTTATTGCATAATGTGTTTATGCTGGTGAGACCTAATGCGTAATGTGTTTATGCTTAGGAGGGTGTCTAAAACTAATGTGATTTATTGTCTTATGTCATGTTATGATAGTTTAGGATGGTGTCTAATGCTAATGTGACAATGCTTAGGTCATTATGGTACTAGTAGTTACTGGATGTGTTTTGCATTTACTTACCTGTTCTGATGGTTCTGACCGTGGCCCGATTGGCCTGGTCCTGTATATAATCCCCTGTGACTATTGCCTAGTGCCAGTTGGCACAGTGTACATGTGTGATTATGTTTCTAATGTGTTTCTGATAATACAAAGGCTATTTTGATATAACCTTGTGTGGAGTTTCTTTTGTGGTGTGCCTAGTGTGTTGCTGCTGTGAAAGTGTGTTGCGCAAATGCTTTACCCATTGCCTCTGGGATAAGCCTGACTGCTAGTGCCAAGCTACCAAGGAGGTGAGCAGGGGTTATCTTCAGCGTGTAACTCCCTTGCCCTGACTAGAGTGATAGTTTCTGCCTGGCTTTGGCGCAAGCCTTAGCCAACTACAAATCCCATTTCTAACATATCCTAACTAAGCATGGGCGGATTTTGCGAATTGGCAATCCGCGAAATTGCCTATTTACGGATTCGCAATCCGCAAAATCCGCGAACTCTCGCGAATTTTGCGGAATCCTTTTTTTTTGTGTTCGCAAGTGTTTTTGCCATTTCGCAAGGGTTTTTTACCAGTTTGCAAACGCGAACTTACTTGTCGGGTAGCAACGGTTGCGACCATGTTGTTTCTACGTCTGGTTCATCACAGCACCCTCTTTTTCACCACTGCCACCCTCTGTTTCACCACTGCCACCCTCTGGCTCACCCATGCCACCCTCTAGTTCATCACTGTAGATTATGGGGGAAAAAGCACACCTGCTCTGCCTCAACTGACAGGAATGAATTAGGGGCTGATTAATGTGTCACTGAATTTGAACTTCCAGGCTGGCACCTGCTTCCTTATCTGTAATTGCTTTCTGTTGCAGTGTAATTTTTTTAACAGGACCTTTGTTGTATACTTGTAGCTATTCTCTGAGCCTGCTGTGAGGGTCAGAGCAGGGTCATTGAATAGTTGCAAGTAGGCAACTAAACTCTGATGGGGCCCCTCAGGAAGCACTACAGGGAATGGTTACTAATGATAAGATTGAACTTTTGCACCTGCTGAGTGCTTTCAGTTTTGCAAAAATCCAAATATCCAGCAGCATCCACAAAAAGTAATCCTTCCAGGTCAAGATCCAAATCAAAGTGACCAGCACATGAAGAAAGCACTGGGAGGAGCCTGCTGGTCAGGAACAGGAAGTTGGAGACTGTGGGGCACTTCCTTCCTCCCACCCCCCCCAAAATGGACTCCTTGCAAAAGAAATGTGCAGGCAAATGTCAACCTGAGGAGTTATTCTGATAAAAATCATAATTTTCAAGGTTTATGCTGCCTGCTGGTGGATTTCTTGTGCGAAATTGCAAATTTTGCAATCTCGCAATTGCGAGATTGTCGCTGCCCGCCGCATCTACGTGTTTGCAAGTGTTTACTCCCGTGAAATTGTATAGTATTCTAGTTGGCAAGTGCGACCAAGCAAAAAATCCGCTTCGCACGGATTTACGAATTTTCGGCAAGTTCGCGAGAGTTCGCAGATTGCGAATTTGCCGAAAATCCGCAAAATCCGCGAGCGGAACCGATTTTACGCCCATGCTTAATCCTAACAGGATAACGATTCCTGTCCTAGTTTTTTTTCATCTTCAAGTAAATTAAACCACTGAACTAAACATTGATGGGCCTGTAAAGGAATGTGTTACTTTAAAACTTTATTGAGTATTAATGTTTCTTTTTGGCCATTTAATATGTGTGTCTTTTTTTGTTCAGAACATTGCAAACTCTTCGGTAGAAATCCTCAATGTCACATCTATATATATATATATATATATATATAGAAAGAATACTTTGTTATTCGAAACGCGTCTGACCTGACATAGCTGCAAGCTAATAAAGACCTGCTTTTACCACGACATTTGGTGTCCGTTTCCCGTCTTTTGGAGCGCTACCGGCTGGAGTGCATCAGAGAAGTGCGGGAAAAACTTGTTTGTATATATATATATATATATATATATGTCTCACAAACGCCCTTGCGCTCAGGCGGGCACTCCCAATGCCCCTACAGTGTTTTCCTCGAGGCGACACTAGTTCTCGCAGCCTCCAGTGATTGCCATGCCTTGTCCGACGCGTTTCGAGGACCCCGCCTCTTAATCATGGACTGCTTGCAGCAATGAGGAAAGGCTCACCTGTGTTAATAGTTCGTTATTTATTTCCACAGTGGGCGTGGCTCACATTGTTGGCCACTTATGCATTCTGGTACTTGCAGTTGCATTCAGGTGAGTTACAATGTTTCTCCTATAGTAGGCTTCCTTTTTGCTGTACATTAAAAGCAATTAAATAACCTGCAGTAGGTCGGCTGGTAGTTCTGTGTGTCTTGTTTTAGCCATGGGACAAAGTTCCTTCAGAGCGGAGATGGTCTCCTCCCCAGACTTTCACCTTGGAAATGGTGCTCGAGCCTGTTACCGCGGCTCGGGCAGCCGCGTTCAATGTTTGTCTCACAAACGCCCTTGCGCTCAGGCGGGCACTCCCAATGCCCCTACAGTGTTTTCCTCGAGGCGACACTAGTTCTCGCAGCCTCCAGTGATTGCCATGCCTTGTCCGACGCGTTTCGAGGACCCCGCCTCTTAATCATGGACTGCTTGCAGCAATGAGGAAAGGCTCACCTGTGTTAATAGTTCGTTATTTATTTCCACAGTGGGCGTGGCTCACATTGTTGGCCACTTATGCATTCTGGTACTTGCAGTTGCATTCAGGTGAGTTACAATGTTTCTCCTATAGTAGGCTTCCTTTTTGCTGTACATTAAAAGCAATTAAATAACCTGCAGTAGGTCGGCTGGTAGTTCTGTGTGTCTTGTTTTAGCCATGGGACAAAGTTCCTTCAGAGCGGAGATGGTCTCCTCCCCAGACTTTCACCTTGGAAATGGTGCTCGAGCCTGTTACCGCGGCTCGGGCAGCCGCGTTCAATGTTTGTCTCACAAACGCCCTTGCGCTCAGGCGGGCACTCCCAATGCCCCTACAGTGTTTTCCTCGAGGCGACACTAGTTCTCGCAGCCTCCAGTGATTGCCATGCCTTGTCCGACGCGTTTCGAGGACCCCGCCTCTTAATCATGGACTGCTTGCAGCAATGAGGAAAGGCTCACCTGTGTTAATAGTTCGTTATTTATTTCCACAGTGGGCGTGGCTCACATTGTTGGCCACTTATGCATTCTGGTACTTGCAGTTGCATTCAGGTGAGTTACAATGTTTCTCCTATAGTAGGCTTCCTTTTTGCTGTACATTAAAAGCAATTAAATAACCTGCAGTAGGTCGGCTGGTAGTTCTGTGTGTCTTGTTTTAGCCATGGGACAAAGTTCCTTCAGAGCGGAGATGGTCTCCTCCCCAGACTTTCACCTTGGAAATGGTGCTCGAGCCTGTTACCGCGGCTCGGGCAGCCGCGTTCAATGTTTGTCTCACAAACGCCCTTGCGCTCAGGCGGGCACTCCCAATGCCCCTACAGTGTTTTCCTCGAGGCGACACTAGTTCTCGCAGCCTCCAGTGATTGCCATGCCTTGTCCGACGCGTTTCGAGGACCCCGCCTCTTAATCATGGACTGCTTGCAGCAATGAGGAAAGGCTCACCTGTGTTAATAGTTCGTTATTTATTTCCACAGTGGGCGTGGCTCACATTGTTGGCCACTTATGCATTCTGGTACTTGCAGTTGCATTCAGGTGAGTTACAATGTTTCTCCTATAGTAGGCTTCCTTTTTGCTGTACATTAAAAGCAATTAAATAACCTGCAGTAGGTCGGCTGGTAGTTCTGTGTGTCTTGTTTTAGCCATGGGACAAAGTTCCTTCAGAGCGGAGATGGTCTCCTCCCCAGACTTTCACCTTGGAAATGGTGCTCGAGCCTGTTACCGCGGCTCGGGCAGCCGCGTTCAATGTTTGTCTCACAAACGCCCTTGCGCTCAGGCGGGCACTCCCAATGCCCCTACAGTGTTTTCCTCGAGGCGACACTAGTTCTCGCAGCCTCCAGTGATTGCCATGCCTTGTCCGACGCGTTTCGAGGACCCCGCCTCTTAATCATGGACTGCTTGCAGCAATGAGGAAAGGCTCACCTGTGTTAATAGTTCGTTATTTATTTCCACAGTGGGCGTGGCTCACATTGTTGGCCACTTATGCATTCTGGTACTTGCAGTTGCATTCAGGTGAGTTACAATGTTTCTCCTATAGTAGGCTTCCTTTTTGCTGTACATTAAAAGCAATTAAATAACCTGCAGTAGGTCGGCTGGTAGTTCTGTGTGTCTTGTTTTAGCCATGGGACAAGGTTCCTTCAGAGCGGAGATGGTCTCCTCCCCAGACTTTCACCTTGGAAATGGTGCTCGAGCCTGTTACCGCGGCTCGGGCAGCCGCGTTCAATGTTTGTCTCACAAACGCCCTTGCGCTCAGGCGGGCACTCCCAATGCCCCTACAGTGTTTTCCTCGAGGCGACACTAGTTCTCGCAGCCTCCAGTGATTGCCATGCCTTGTCCGACGCGTTTCGAGGACCCCGCCTCTTAATCATGGACTGCTTGCAGCAATGAGGAAAGGCTCACCTGTGTTAATAGTTCGTTATTTATTTCCACAGTGGGCGTGGCTCACATTGTTGGCCACTTATGCATTCTGGTACTTGCAGTTGCATTCAGGTGAGTTACAATGTTTCTCCTATAGTAGGCTTCCTTTTTGCTGTACATTAAAAGCAATTAAATAACCTGCAGTAGGTCGGCTGGTAGTTCTGTGTGTCTTGTTTTAGCCATGGGACAAGGTTCCTTCAGAGCGGAGATGGTCTCCTCCCCAGACTTTCACCTTGGAAATGGTGCTCGAGCCTGTTACCGCGGCTCGGGCAGCCGCGTTCAATGTTTGTCTCACAAACGCCCTTGCGCTCAGGCGGGCACTCCCAATGCCCCTACAGTGTTTTCCTCGAGGCGACACTAGATGGTCTCCTCCCCAGACTTTCACCTTGGAAATGGGTGAAACACAGGTGAGCCTTTCCTCATTGCTGCAAGCAGTCCATGATTAAGAGGCGGGGTCCTCGAAACGCGTCGGACAAGGCATGGCAATCACTGGAGGCTGCGAGAACTAGTGTCGCCTCGAGGAAAACACTGTAGGGGCATTGGGAGTGCCCGCCTGAGCGCAAGGGCGTTTGTGAGACAAACATTGAACGCGGCTGCCCGAGCCGCGGTAACAGGCTCGAGCACCATTTCCAAGGTGAAAGTCTGGGGAGGAGACCATCTCCGCTCTGAAGGAACTTTGTCCCATGGCTAAAACAAGACACACAGAACTACCAGCCGACCTACTGCAGGTTATTTAATTGCTTTTAATGTACAGCAAAAAGGAAGCCTACTATAGGAGAAACATTGTAACTCACCTGAATGCAACTGCAAGTACCAGAATGCATAAGTGGCCAACAATGTGAGCCACGCCCACTGTGGAAATAAATAACGAACTATTAACACAGGTGAGCCTTTCCTCATTGCTGCAAGCAGTCCATGATTAAGAGGCGGGGTCCTCGAAACGCGTCGGACAAGGCATGGCAATCACTGGAGGCTGCGAGAACTAGTGTCGCCTCGAGGAAAACACTGTAGGGGCATTGGGAGTGCCCGCCTGAGCGCAAGGGCGTTTGTGAGACAGACATATATATATATATATATATATATATGTATATATATATATATATATATATATATATATATATATATATATATATATCCAAACTTAGTTCGCCCGAAGGAAAAGAGGGAGCCCATGAGCAAGGTGAGAAATTCAGCTTTTATTCTTGGAAGGAGCGCAGCTTGCGAAATGGATCCAAAAAACAGCAAACAATGAGAGTCAGCCTGACGCGTTTCGTAGTTCATACTTCATCAGCGGCAATGACTGGGCTTCAAAGGCAGACACTTATTTAGGCCAATTGACATCACTGGTACCCGCCCGGGTGGGCTTGGCCGCTCGCAGGGCTTCGTGGTACCTGAAGTCCAAAGTCCTGTCCTTCTCCGGTGAGTGGCCTGCCTCGAAGCACAATGTTCAAAATTATATAAACCACAGTGGGGTATGCAGTATTCCATCAACACCGCAGCTGTCTGTGATGCCCCAACCAACACTCCTCGCTCCCAACTCGGTGGCGTTATTGGACGTCTCCGTGGGGGGCTTGGACAGCCCCAGGGCTAACCTCTGCGGCACAGGCACGCCGCTGCCAAATGCAAACTTAGTTTGCCCGAAGGAAAAGAGGGAGCCCATGAGCAAGGTGAGAAATTCAGCTTTTATTCTTGGAAGGAGCGCAGCTTGCGAAATGGATCCAAAAAACAGCAAACAATGAGAGTCAGCCTGACGCGTTTCGTAGTTCATACTTCATCAGAGGCAATGACTGGGATTCAAAGGCAGACACTTATTTAGGCCAAATGACATCACTGGTACCCGCCCAGGTGGGCGTGGCCGCTCGCAGGGCATATATATATATATATATATATATATATATATATATATATATATATATATATATATATATATATATATATATATGTGTGTGTGTGTGTATTTCAAAGGCCCAAGAGCTGTCGTAGAGGAATGCACCATCACGAATGAGAGAGGCTGCTGGTGGGAACTATATCCATGCCTGTTGCAGCACAGCAAGTGAGGTAATTTTAACCAGCTCTGTACTCTGGGTCCCACTGAGGAAAATAATGGATTTTAAATGTTTGAATGTTTAAACAGAACTTACTAAAGGATGACTGGTATTGAATTGAACTACCTATTCCAGCATGCACTGGAAAGAAAAACGCACTGAGCAAGACAATTAATTAATAACATGCAGCTGGTTATAAATTCAAAGCTCTCTGGAAACATTCACTATCTGCAAATCGCCTATGAAGAAAAAGCAGGAGCCTTGAAATGCGTCAGGCGCTATGAACTTTTACTGGAATGCAGAAATGCAGATGCTGGTACCTTTGTGAAAATAAATCTCTCGGTTTTCACTTCCTGTCGAGTGTGTCCTTGAAAGCTCTTGGGCCTTTGAAATACATATATATATATATATATATATATATATACATATATATATATATATATATATATATATATAAAAACCAAAATCCTGAAGAAATACAGGTCACGCAAATCAGGTACAGACCACTCGAGTGAAGTGAAAATAGTTGTGATTTATTCCTCCATTGATAGCAGCATGACGAGTTTCGACCGGGTAAACCCGGTCTTGATCACAGGACATGGCCAAAAAGCAGAGAGTGCTGTGGTCCTCACAATGAATGCTACTCCTATTTTGCCACAAACAGTGAAAAAATACTGCAAGAAATATCGGATTTTAACAACTTCAATGGTATAGACGCTAGCAAGATAGCAAGCTAAAATTTCGGAAAACCACTGCATATCACAGAATAAGTACATAAATATATAATTATTCAAACAAGATAAATACTTTTTTTATTATCTTATATATATATGTGCAGGTCCGTGTAGGCGCCAAGCTGGTGCTTCAAGTTACGGAAAGGACGGACTCGGAGCCTGTGCAGGACTGGTGCCAGCTGATGTTTACATTTGACTACTAAAAAGCGGGGCTGTCATACTTACGGACAGGGCACAAACCCACAAGGATAATATTGTTTTTATCCTCATGAAGAAAAGAGCGCACCCACTAGGGAATACCTCGGCGCACTACATTGACCAGAAGTCTCTGAAGAGGGCCACGCCTACCGGGGCAGGTGATGTGCATTATCTACTGTGCGCGAGAAACTTTGCTCATTTCTTCATGAATCGCCACTGAGGAAGGGAGAATGGGAATCCTGAAACGCGTTTGGCGCATTGATTTGACTGATGCCAGTGTTTGTTGTGCTGCCTGCTTGCAAGTCTTCAAATAAATTATTGAGAACCACGTATTTCCTTGTGGTGGATCTCCTTTTGGGGCTATATATATATTTGACCAGAACATTTTGCAGCCACCCTCTCAGTTGACGCAAACCTATCATGCTGGCCCTCTGCCACTGTCCTTGTAGATACTGCATAAGAGTTTGCTTGAATTCAATTTGCACTTTGCCTGACACTCACTATCGGTGTCCTCTAAATCCATTTCCCAGACCCTATACAATATATAGGCATATGCCAGTAAACGGGGAAAAATAAAGGCTGCATAAAATGTTTTACAAAAAGAATTCTTCTTGTGCAGCTTCCAGGTTTCCTTAGGTACAGATGGAAGTAGGGGTGGATGCTTTGATGTTGTTTACTGAATACTGTGCTCTCAATTTTCCCATAATGTACCATAAAAATATAAAAATGAACCCTTTTCTACCATACCACAGTCATGCAATTATAGACCAGAAGCACTCATAGTGTTTATTTGTCAGAGGCACATCCTGTGCCCTAGCTTTAATGGGCACATCACATTGGAAATAATAGCTGAACTTTGCATTGCAACAGAACTTAGTAAACACACAACCGGTCTACACCTGCCGTGCTGCCAGACCACAGCAAGGGTCATCATGCCCCTGGGTCAGAATTTGACACTTATCAAACAATAACTCTAAGAGAATCTCTAAACTCTCCCCTGAATTAATGTTTGAATCATTTCATGTTTTGAGTAAAATGAATGTCCTCATGTGCATAGAAAGGCACAGATGTTCACTTTATCTCGTAAACCATAAAGCTGGCCACATTGATCCACTAATTTAGACAAATTCTCTTACTGATAAAAATGTATCTAAACCCTCATGATGTTAATTAAATGTAAGCTTCCATCGAAAATACTTATTGAACCTGCTATGAAAGCTCAAATGGACTTATGTGAACGTTTTATTTACAATGTATTTCACCGGAAACTATTTGCCTGCTGTGGTCATTCTGAGAACCCAGCTCGATTTACTATTCAGCGGGTCACTGACTCTGAATCAAAAGTATAACCTACACCCAAGAAAAGTGCTATGTAAAACATGGAAACATTGGACCCATGACCCGGGTCCAATATATTTACAAATATACCATTTCCCACTTACATCCCCCAGATAACCTTGTGAGTGAATACCTAACCCCTCTGGTAAAGTGATCGGTAAATCCTGCCCTGTGTTGACTAATGGTATTTGCATAATGTGTGTACAAATGCACAACTTGCCAGTGCATGTGTACTCCTGTCTGTACTCAATAGATGCCCAGCCCACCCACGCCATGAAGGTACAAGGACTTTGACATAATTTGCTCCCCTGTCCCCTCTTGTCATGCTGGCCACACGCCAAGTACCACCAATTTGTGAATGGCTGTTTCTGGGTGTTCTCAAACCAATGGCGTAGCTAGAACTTTTGCTACCCTGGGCGGTCCCTGAGTTTGCTGCCCAGTGATGGCCGGTGCAGGTAAGAGCAGAGAAGCATTGGGTCATGGCGTGGGGGAGGAGTCAACAGATGATGAGGGGCGTAGTTAGGCCGCCTGCGCTGAGCTGTGCTTGCTCTGCCAGGGCCTCGGGCGGGAAGGTCGACTGCCGTGGTGTGAGGTGCTTCCTGCCGTGTGCGTGTCTCAGCTAGTGTGCTGGTTAGGGCCACAGGGTCTGCTCCCCTGTCTTCACCCCTCCTGGGCAGCCGTACTCACTGTAGACGTTCGTCCCAAAGGTCGGGCCTGCATGTGGATGTCGCGTGCTTGTCAGGACTCTCCGGAGATAGGCCTACTTCCCTCCTCGTCTTCCTGTGGCTAGGCTGGACCGTCTATGAGCTCCACCCTCTGGCCTTGGGTGGACTCTTCATGCGGTGCGCCTGGGTGGTGGCTGTTTCTGTGCTCCTCTGCCACGCTCTCATTACTTTGTGTTATTTACAACAAGGGGTGGTGAGGGACAGAGTCTCTGAATTAAGCAGAATACTCTCACCCAGTCAATAGATCAGGGCTAGATCCAACACCGTTTTTTAGCTCATTGCACCATCCCAGTTTCAGAACCTGGCTGTATGCAAATTAGTCTGTTCCTGTCCCAGTGCATGATGGGAACAGGGCAAACCAAACTACACAAGCCAATTCTTACACTGGGAAGGAAACAAGCTTCCGGGGACCGGTTTCTGGCATTACAGCCGTCTTCGGCCCGGCTTGCTTGAATCCTGATGGTGCAATGAGCAAGGGACTCATGTCTGAGTGTACCCTTCCACGCTTAGGGTGGACAAAATTATTTACAACAAGGGGTGGTGAGGGACAGAGTCTCTGAATTAAGCAGAATACTCTCACCCAGTCAATAGATCAGGGCTAGATCCAACACCGTTTTTAGCTCATTGGACCATCCCAGTTTCAGAACCTGGCTGTATGCAAATTAGTCTGTTCCTGTCCCAGTGCATGATGGGAACAGGGCAAACCAAACTACAAAAGCCAATTCTTACACTGGGAAGGAAACAAGCTTCCGGGGACCGGTTTCTGGCATTACAGCCGTCTTCGGCCCGGCTTGCTTGAATCCTGATGGTGCAATGAGCAAGGGACTCATGTCTGAGTATACCCTTCCACGCTTAGGGTGGACAAAATTATTTACAACAAGGGGTGGTGAGGGACAGAGTCTCTGAATTAAGCAGAATACTCTCACCCAGTCAATAGATCAGGGCTAGATCCAACACCGTTTTTTAGCTCATTGCACCATCCCAGTTTCAGAACCTGGCTCTATGCAAATTAGTCTGTTCCTGTCCCAGTGCATGATGGGAACAGGGCAAACCAAACTACAAAAGCCAATTCTTACACTGGGAAGGAAACAAGCTTCCGGGGACCGGTTTCTGGCATTACAGCCGTCTTCGGCCCGGCTTGCTTGAATCCTGATGGTGCAATGAGCAAGGGACTCATGTCTGAGTATACCCTTCCACGCTTAGGGTGGACAAAATTATTTACAACAAGGGGTGGTGAGGGACAGAGTCTCTGAATTAAGCAGAATACTCTCACCCAGTCAATAGATCAGGGCTAGATCCAACACTGTTTTTTAGCTCATTGCACCATCCCAGTTTCAGAACCTGGCTGTATGCAAATTAGTCTGTTCCTGTCCCAGTGCATGATGGGAACAGGGCAAACCAAACTACAAAAGCCAATTCTTACACTGGGAAGGAAACAAGCTTCCGGGGACCGGTTTCTTGCATTACAGCCGTCTTCGGCTCGGCTTGCTTGAATCCTGATGGTGCAATGAGCAAGGGACTCATGTCTGAGTATACCCTTCCACGCTTAGGGTGGACAAAATTATTTACAACAAGGGGTGGTGAGGGACAGAGTCTCTGAATTAAGCAGAATACTCTCACCCAGTCAATAGATCAGGGCTAGATCCAACACCGTTTTTTAGCTCATTGCACCATCCCAGTTTCAGAACCTGGCTGTATGCAAATTAGTCTGTTCCTGTCCCAGTGCATGATGGGAACAGGGCAAACCAAACTACAAAAGCCAATTCTTACACTGGGAAGGAAACAAGCTTCCGGGGACCGGTTTCTGGCATTACAGCCGTCTTCGGCCCGGCTTGCTTGAATCCTGATGGTGCAATGAGCAAGGGACTCATGTCTGAGTATACCCTTCCACGCTTAGGGTGGACAAAATTATTTACAACAAGGGGTGGTGAGGGACAGAGTCTCTGAATTAAGCAGAATACTCTCACCCAGTCAATAGATCAGGGCTAGATCCAACACCGTTTTTTAGCTCATTGCACCATCCCAGTTTCAGAACCTGGCTGTATGCAAATTAGTCTGTTCCTGTCCCAGTGCATGATGGGAACAGGGCAAACCAAACTACAAAAGCCAATTCTTACACTGGGAAGGAAACAAGCTTCCGGGGACCGGTTTCTGGCATTACAGCCGTCTTCAGCCCGGCTTGCTTGAATCCTGATGGTGCAATGAGCAAGGGACTCATGTCTGAGTATACCCTTCCACGCTTAGGGTGGACAAAATTATTTACAACAAGGGGTGGTGAGGGACAGAGTCTCTGAATTAAGCAGAATACTCTCACCCAGTCAATAGATCAGGGCTAGATCCAACACCGTTTTTTAGCTCATTGCACCATCCCAGTTTCAGAACCTGGCTGTATGCAAATTAGTCTGTTCCTGTCCCAGTGCATGATGGGAACAGGGCAAACCAAACTACAAAAGCCAATTCTTACACTGGGAAGGAAACAAGCTTCCGGGGACCGGTTTCTGGCATTACAGCCGTCTTCGGCTCGGCTTGCTTGAATCCTGATGGTGCAATGAGCAAGGGACTCATGTCTGAGTATACCCTTCCACGCTTAGGGTGGACAAAATTATTTACAACAAGGGGTGGTGAGGGACAGAGTCTCTGAATTAAGCAGAATACTCTCACCCAGTCAATAGATCAGGGCTAGATCCAACACCGTTTTTTAGCTCATTGCACCATCCCAGTTTCAGAACCTGGCTGTATGCAAATTAGTCTGTTCCTGTCCCAGTGCATGATGGGAACAGGGCAAACCAAACTACAAAAGCCAATTCTTACACTGGGAAGGAAACAAGCTCCCCTGTCTTCACCCCTCCTGGGCAGCCGTACTCACTGTAGACGTTCGTCCCAAAGGTCGGGCCTGCATGCGGATGTCGCGTGCTTGTCAGGACTCTCCGGAGATAGGCCTACTTCCCTCCTCGTCTTCCTGTGGCTAGGCTGGACCGTCTATGAGCTCCACCCTCTGGCCTTGGGTGGACTCTTCATGCGGTGCGCCTGGGTGGTGGCTGTTTCTGTGCTCCTCTGCCACGCTCTCATTACTTTGTGTGCCACCTGCCGTTTATCCTATGCTGCCTCGTGGCCGTCCGTCATTGTGGGTTGTCCACCTGGTATGGTGATCACGACCGGCGTTGCTCTGCTGTAAGCCCTCGTTGCCAATTTGTAGTGTTTGCGGGGATGCTAGGAAGAGGCAGAGATAGATGTTGCAGGTAAGTATTTATTTATGCTGGACACGTAGCGAGAGTGCCTGGAACCACATCCGCTGTGTTCGCGAACTTGCTCGCAACTCATATCATGGCGGTCACGGTCCACGTCAGTACGTCAGACCGTAACAACTAGAGTGCGACACTACACCGAGGCTAAATATAACGAAAAAAAGAAAAACACTTACCTAGCACTCTCCGCATCGCCGAGTCAGTGATGCGAGGAGCGCAAGGTAAGTAGGGTTCTTTTTTTATTTTCCCTCGTCGTCATCTGCTGACTCTCCCTAACCCCCACCGCTCTTATCTGCAACGGCCATCACTGCTACCGCCCCTCATACACACCAAAAGTCCTGCTCCCCCCTTCCTCCCTTGGCCACTGGATCTGCTCCCAGGCCACGGAAAATTGCTAACCTCCCGTGAAGTGCTGCCGCCCACAGACAAGTGCCTCCTGGGGTGACCGCCTCCCTGTCCCCCACCCTAGCTACGCCATGGCCTCAAATCATGCATAAATCGTGTTATTTATTTTAACGTTGGTCCTGTTCCAATATGGCTAGTGACTTCCTCACTGATATTGTTACCTCAAAAATATTCAACCGAGACCTGGGGTTAGAACTACTTCGCCTTATTTCAGCTGCTATAGTTTAGAAAATGACAACGGGGGAATACAATAACGTCGTGAATGTATTCGCCCTAAAAGCAGATTTCGATTGCTATACATAGAATCCAGGGCTGCCACGTGACTGTTGAACATTCAAGTTAGACGGCAAAATGAAATGGCACGCACAGCCCCTCGCATTAGCTGATTACAGAAACAGGGGCTACTCTTTGGAATGAAAAAAGACAGTCTTTCTCTGCATATAACTTCTTCCTGTACATTTTTGAACCGCGTGCCAAAGCGATAAGCTCCAACAGCTTTAATACACTTGGTCAGGGCTCCTTACATCCCAGGGGAAAGGCGGCGACAAATTACCCGGACAGATTTTTAAGACAGTCTATTTTCTCATTCTGACCTCTTGCTGGCCCGGGAAATATAGAGGGAGCAGTAAATAGCAGAGCAAATGCGAAGAGGCCGAGCGCAAGGGTAAAAGAGTCACAGATCAAAATCGAAACCTATAAACAGAATGAAATGTGCAATGATGGGCTGGGCAGCTTTTTACTGCCTGGATACAGCGTCGCTTTGCTTTCTTCTTCATGACGGTGTGGTTTGTTTCCATTGCTAATCAAGACCAAAGCAATTTAGGCTAATAAGAGAAAGCGACTGAACATAGAATTATGTGAAATTGTCATTTTATTCTGAATTCATTACATCTTATGTAAACCACCACCTTTGCCCCCCTCCCTTTACGAGAGAATTGAACAGAGACGTTTCAAGGCATTGGCAAAGTGGGCTCTGGCCCAGGTCCCCAGCCTTTCAGGGGCACCCTGATAGACCTAGCTATGTTCTGTAGAAAGTCTTGCCCTGCTGACCTTGAACCATTTCTGAACAGATTGTTTAAAAGGCTGAATATTTTTAATGTGAGGAATGTGTGCTATGGCTGTTTTGCAGAGAAATGTTGTGCTTGTTTTATGCAACCTCTATTAAAAAGTTATATTTAGATCAAAACAGGAGGTACATATGAGAAATGGGAGGGTGTCCCAGAGATTATTTGCTGTAATATTGGTGAGCTGCCGCTGTGTTTCAAGATTGAAATTTTACATCACTATCCCTGAATATTAGATGTAAAATATTTAGAATTTGGACAAGTGTGCATGTGCTGTCAATGACCTGGCCAAAAAGTGCACGAAAGAGCTGAAAATGGATCATAAATTCAAAGCTGTTCAGAACAAGGCCCCCCAAAAACGTTTGGCCCTGGGCTCCCAAAATTCTTGAGACATCCCAGAGCTGCAAAATGCCCCTCCACCCACCTCCGGAATGACAAATCTGGAGGAAGTGGTACTCTTGGTGGAGGGGGGATTGGAGAAGAGTTAATACGCTGAATTACGCATTTTAGGGGGTTTGGAGAATAGCACGGAATTAACCAGTGTTTCAACATCGATTGTCGCATTTTATCGCCCATTTTTGCCATTGTTTGCCAAGGGCATTTGGTTTGCTTTCAGCAGGCAAAGGACTTACATGAAAAAAACAGTGTAACAGCGTATCATGTCATTCCCAGTTGGGCACTGGCATGGCCGGACTGGCCAGCTGGGGAAGCGGGCAATCACCTGGGAGGCTACAGCCCCAGGAGGCCAGTTTCAACATTTGGAGGCTGGTTGCAGCCTACAGGAGTGGTGGTGCGTGCTACTGGTTCTAGCGCGTTTTAGCCCATCTGCACATCGGGGCTGAACTTATTATTGTTGCCAGTGCTGTTTTAAATTGCCAGTCCGGCCATGGGCACTGGTAATGAGACCCATATTCTCTTAAGTCCACCGTGCCACATGTAAATGAGGTGTATGGCATTAAGAAACTTGTCTTGGTCCCCCAGACGGTGGCATTTCCAGGGGCTGGGCTTCTGTCAGTGCAGCAGGTGCAGTGGCATCGGGATTCAGAGGCTCGGGGGGCCCACTGAAGTCTGATTATTGTTATAGCTCATCAGTCAAACAGTGGTCAGGAGACCCTCTTCCTGCACTAGGGCTAATGACACACTGGCTACGCTACTGCTGTGCAGAAGTATGGCATGTCTGTCCCAGTTGGACCAAATCTGATCTCCGTTTCATTTTTATTTTTTTTTTATTTTTTTTATAAAGACCTTTATTGTACGATGTCAGTTATACACAGCAACGTGCCTACAACCCTGAGGCCGGCTGCTAAATCGTCATATTCACGTTATTGAAGTATCATACATACATTCCCTGCTTCTTGTATATCGTACATTTATACAATTTCGTCATTATTAAGGTCTGAAATTTTCGAAAGAAACAGCAACATGACAGTTGTGGATCCAGAAACTTACCACAGTAACAACATAACCAACTTGAGACTTCTTCAGTACTGCGTATGTAATAAAAATATGCATTTAGGTGTCGATGGGTCGGGCTTCCCGGGACCCACTTCTATACTAGTTTCTACCCTTGATGCCAACTCATGGCGATCCCTCTTCTCCTGTGTCCCGTGACAGTAGATAGTCCGTGAGATAACACCAGAAATCTTTGGGCCGAGCCCTGGCAGGCAACTCCTCCTCGTAGGTGTGTAGTTTATCTCTGCAACTTGACATATCCAGGAGCCATCTACTCGTTTTGGGCGTCTGCCTGCTGTGCCAGCATTGCGCAATCTGCCTCTTGGCCAGCAGCAGCGCTATCGCACAAAATTTACGTTTTGTAGCCCTAAGGTTTGGGACCACTCCCAGTAAGCAAACCTTAAGTGTACATTCTATCTCAACCTGCAACATGGTAGATAGTTCGGTAGTGACCTCCCGCCAGTAAGATTGTACAGCTGTGCAGCACCAAGCCAGATGTACGAACCCTGCTCCCCCCGCATTACACCTCTTACACCTGTCATTATCTTGCAGTCCGAATTTATACATACGCTCCGGTGTGTAGTATGCTTGGTGTATAAACTTGTAGTGGATAATACGTAAATTACCGTTAGGTGTGAGGATCTGTGTAAGTGCACATGTTTGTTGCCACTCCTCGTCCGTGAGCGAAGTCTCCAGCGCCTCATCCCATCTCTCCTTAGCCCTGGCCCCAGCTACTGGTATCTCGGCTTGCGCTGCCGCGTATAGTCTAGATACTAGATGTGATGTGTCTGGCGAGGTGATGACCATTTGTAGCGAGTGCAGGCTTTCCGGCTCCAACGGAAATGTCGGGTAAAAGGCCTGTACAGCGCGTTGCAGTCGGTAGAGGGTAAATAGGAACAGCGGAGTTTTATTTTTAATATAATGCAAGTCCGCTGCAGTTAGAAACTTGCCCTCCTGGAACATGTCCCCCATTTTACCAATGCCTACTTGTTGCAGTAGCGACATCCCCACTTTCTCCCCCGTGACGGAGAGCGCCTGGTGGTGCGGGAGAGGCATTGCTGGCGCATATAATGGCTCTTTGTGTGCTAATCTGGCCAATTTCCTCCAAGCTTTAACAGTGGTGTCAATTGTATTGATATCCTGATTATGTAGAGGCTGGCGAGTGTGTGAAAGTATTGACGCTAGTGGTATGGGTGCAGCATCTCCTTCCTCAATGGCTGTGTGCGTTAAATATGGTATTTCGTGGAACCAGTACGCTGCGTACTGTGCCTGCGCGCATAGATAATATAGCAGAAAATCCGGCACCCCGAAGCCCCCTCTGTGATATGGCAGTGTGAGTGTTTGTAAGGGCACTCGTGCTTGTTTTCCCGCCCAGATCAGTCGCAAAACCAGGGATTTAATGCTGCGGAAGACTGCAGCTGGTGGTTCTATAGGGATATTATTGAAGAGGTACAGTAGTTTAGGCAGGACATTCATCTTTACGATCGCTATTCTATCTGCTAATGACAAAGGCAGTTGTACCCAGCGTGTCACTTTATCTTCCAGTTTGGATATAACCGTACCATAATTTGACCTAATCACTACCTCCGGATCTTTGTGGTATAACACCCCTAGATACCGTATCGGGTCCGACTGCCATTCCAAAGGGTAGTCTGTTGCCTGCGAGGTTGTCGTTTCCGTTAAAGGTATTATGGAGGACTTGGACCAATTTATAGTCAACCCCGAGTGGCCTCCAAATTTTATATACTCTCGCATTATTGGGTTCAAATGAGTGTCAGGGTCGCGTATATACAGAAGCATGTCGTCCGCATAGAGTGATATATGCAACGGTCTGGACGGGAACTGTAAGGCTGAGGCCTTGTAATTCTGTCGTATTACACAAGCTAGGGGTTCCAGTGCCAGCGCAAATAGCAATGGGGAGAGTGGGCATCCCTGCCTAGTGCCGCGCTTAATACTAAATGCTTCCGAGATGTACCCGTTAATGCGTACCCTCGCACTTGGATTAGTGTAAATGAGTGTGACCCATTGCACGAACCGCTTGGGAAATCCCATCCTTAACAACACCGTGATTAAATAGTCCCATTCGATGGAGTCAAACGCCTTAGCGGCATCTAGCATGACCGCCACGGCCTTGGTTGACGGCGTAAGATAGTGGGATAATGCAAACAGTGATCTAGTGTTGTGGGCCGTAGAACGGGTAGGGATGAACCCAGATTGATCTGGCAATACAAGTCGTGTCATGAGTGGTTTCAGCCGTACAGCTAATAATTTCGCTAGTATTTTTGAGTCAGTGTTAATAAGGGACAGTGGCCTGTAAGACTCACAAATCTCCGAGTCCTTACCAGGTTTGAGGAGCGCTATTATAGCAGCTTCGCGCAATGTTGGGGGGAGTGCCGAGTTTTCGAACGCTGCGCCAAACATTTCTACCAAGTGCGGTGCAATGAGGTCAACATAGTGTTTGTAGAATTCGTTAGTGAACCCGTCAGGGCCTGGCGCCTTCCCGTTCGGTAGGGATTTTATTATGTCTGTCACTTCCTCAACCGTTATGGGTGAAGCTAACATTTCCCTCTGCCCATCTGAGAGCCATCCTATCGCCACATTTTCTAGATAGGCGAATGTATCCTCCCTCGACGCTATCGGTCTCGACTTATATAGTTCCCCGTATTCAGTAGCAAAACAGCCTAAGATGTCCGCGGCTTGCGTGTGTATTGTGCCATCCTTTGCCTTAATGCGTAGTATCGGGTTGTGTCCCTTGCCATCACAGATTTTGGCCGCCAACCTACTGCCAGGCCTACCACCCTCCCCGAACGACCTGGCCGATATTTTTTTATCTAGATATTTGATCTCATCCTCCACAAATGCCTGATGTTCGGAGTGTAAAGTCCGCAATTCGCCTAGATGCGCGGTGTCGCATGTGGTGTCATAAACTTGCTCTAGTTCCCTCATCCGTGTTTCACAGCGTGTGATTTGCCGTCTGATATCTTTTAAAATGCCTATTGTAGTGCTCATGCATATACCCCGGATTGTGGCCTTGAATGCTTCCCATAAAAGACCCGGGTCGTCCACAGTAGGTCCGTTCAGTAGGAAGTATTCCTTGATCGCTTTGTGTATAGTGGATGCATAGATCGTGTCCGTGAGTGCACGGGAATTGAATCTCCAATGAAAGGGAGGTGTAGTGTAATTGGGTATCACCAGTGTTAACCGTACCGGGTTGTGATCCGATAGCGTTCTTGGCAAGACTTTAACTTCCTGTGTCCACAGTGCAATGGCATCCGAGCCCAGCCAGTAGTCCAATCGTGACCAACTGTTATGAGCTGCGGAAATGTGAGTTGCTCCCGGAGCCTCTGGGAACCTGTGCCTCCAGATGTCGGTCAGTGATAGGTCGGAAATCATGTGCAAGAGTTTATTCCTGGCCTGTTTGTGTGGTTCCAGTGAATTTGAGGAGCGGTCAACCCCGTCCAACAATGTCACATTCCAGTCCCCCCCACAGATGATGTGTGTGGTTGTCAATGTCTGAAGATGCGTCCACAATTCCTGGCAAAAGTCTGGGGCGTCCGTGTTGGGACCATATACATTAAGCAATGTTATTTTCTGACCACGTAACATGCCTGACACAATAACATACCTGCCACCCGAGTCACATATTACCTTATTGATTGCAAAGTTCACCCCCTTCCGTATCAGCGTGATTACACCCCTCGAGTACGAGGAGTAGTTAGCCAAGTACGTGGATTCCGCCCATCTGTCACCAAGTAGAGTACGTGTGCGTGGTGCAATATGCGTTTCCTGAATCACTGCTATATCCACCTCCCACCTCTTAAGATATGCGAACACCTGTCTGATCTTTTTGGGTTGAGTTAACCCCCTCACATTCCACGTTAAGAGGTTAAGATGCATTTTACCGTTGCGACCTGTTACCAGTGCCATATATCATCGCGTAATTTCCTTCCTGCCAACCGGAGTCTATTGGTCACAACACAATACTTCGATTTCCACTTGCAGAGTTGTGGAGTCCCTCCCCTCCCCACCCCACCAACATTCCAGAAATGCACTCGCATAATCATTGTCAGTCTCAAAACAGTAACAAACCCCCCCTGCCCACCACCCCCACCCACTCCAGCAACCCAATTCTGCCGAAGCCATAGACCCATATTTAACTCATACAATTAACCGTTCTAAATGAACAACTTTGGTGGGTGTTACCCTTTTAGAGGTCCGCCTGGGGCACAACTCTACACCCACATGCCTGGGTGCAGACGACTCACAATGACAGTATATCTCCATGCAAGTTATCTGCGTCCTACTGCCACTCTCCCGCCAACCCTTGGCCCACTTCCCATTAGACATGTCAGTAGTTGACCACCTTCACATTACCCTCCCAAGTAGCCTGCACTCGTGCGATCTGCCTGGCCCGTACCCTCCGCACGGCTAGGCAACATAATGAGTGTTTGTGCGACATCCAAGCCCCATTTTTGCAGCGATGAATCTAACACGGAGTCTCAGTAACCCTCGCTAGCCTCTGCATGTAGTTCGCACATATACATCCGTAGATTGAAAGCACCAGAGCCTTGGAAGGCGAGAATGCCCACGTGTAACAATGTTCTACATGTCGCTCCCATAGTCCGAGTGGCTCAACCGCACACGCACCATTAATACAGAAGTTAGTGTTCAGCAGGTGCTATGCAGCAGGCCCCATAGCGACACCCAAAGAGAGAAAGGAACATTCTTACCACAAGTTTGGTTCACACCCCCTTCAAGCTCACTCCCGTGAAGTGTTCGTATCTCTACATCCAGATTCAACACAAGCTGGTTCAATGTCTCACACCCAATGTCCACAGGTGTCTTGCATGCGCAGATCCGTAGACCTCATAATCAGGGCCTGAAATCAATAGGGTATCTAGGTGCATGTAATGTTTATCCCGCCTTTCTCAAAGCCTGTCCAGTGCACCTATACGCGCCCCATCAGATCATAAGGCTGCAACTAGCACGTGCTTCGTAGGTGGAGCCATCGGAGCATGAAGAGGGAACTGCATGCCCGACCTCAAAGCAGGGCCAGTATCCGTGCAGGGTCACTCCGCTACATCCGAGTCCTCAAGTCGCTCCTCTCGTACGCGTTGTTTATTGTGCTGGACAATTTTTTTGACGAAGTCTTGCGCTGCTTTCGGTGATTGTAATATCACTATCTTTTCCTTCCATGCCACTCGGAGTTTCGCCGGATACAGCATGGAGTACTTCACGTTCAGGTCCCTGAGTTTAGCTTTTGCCGATGCAAATTCTTTCCTCGCCTGTTGGACCGCCACGGTGTGATCCGGGTAGAACTCCAGATTGTTTCCTTGGTGTGTGATTTTGCCCTTCTCGCGCGCAAGACGTAGTATGGTGTCCCTATCGCGGTAGTTGAGGATTCTCGCCACAATTGGTCTCGGTGTCGCTCCAACTTTGGGTTTGGGTGCCAACGATCTGTGGGCTCTTTCAACTATGAAGATATGGGACAGGGCTTCTGCCCCGAAAACGTCTCTGCATAGCTGCTCTATGTAGGGCTCCATTTTGCCCGTGTTGGTCGTCTCCGGCAGGCCAGCTATGCGTATATTATTACGTCTGGAGCGGGCTTCCAAATCTTCCTCCCGTGCCTTGATCACCTCCAGAATACGCTCCATACCGTTACATTTGCTAGTCGTGGCGTGCGATTCGTCCTCCACCGCTGATATTCTCGATTCGGCTTCATCTAGTCTCTCATCATGTTTTTCTAGTTTGCTCGACATCCCGTCCATTCTACAAGTAAGACTGTCCAATTTACCGTTGATATCCTGCACATTAGCTTGAATGGACAACAATATTTTTTCCATGGTGGATGTAGTGTCCGCCATCACTGCTCCCTCTCCTTCCGGCGCCTGGTCTGTGCCTTTCGAAGTTTTCTTGTTTTCAAAAGAGATTTTCGGCTGTTGTCTATCTGGTTTCCCCATTACTGGTGTTGCCTGGGGTTGCGTACTCTGCAGCTTCGTCGTTTGCTCTATAGGTCTGAGTAACGCTGCCGCGGCAGTACTCCTTGCGGTGATCCTTGTGGACGATCTCGTGGGTCCGCGGGCTTCCAGCTTCCCTGCACCTCTCACACTCGATCCCAGACGTGCACCACCGTGTTTGTCGTCTTCTCTCTTGAGGGCCGTTGCTTATACCCGTGTGGTGACCGCGATTATCTCCATCGCGTACCCCGGCAGGGCTACGGTGCACCTGTGGGCACTAACATTCGTGGGAAGACCGCTTCTCTGTGCAGTGCTGAAAGGGATTATTCCACACGTGAGCAAGCACCCCACCTGTCAGATATCTTGAGCCACCTACGGCAACGCCGTCACACGACACGACCACCAGGCGTACCACGGGAGATTATGGCGGGACCGCGCTGAAATCCCTCTGTGATGTACCCGGCAAAATCCGCTTGTCTATCCCTCTGTAGGATGTACCTCTGACCCACCTCTGAGATCTGCGAAGGGCTGCGGGTGTTGGTCATTGGTCTCCCCGTTTTCACTGTCCCGCCAATCCTCTCCCCTCTCTATGGCCACAGCATGGAGCGAATGCGTTGCACCTCCAGTCCAGGATCACAGGACACTTTAACCCGCAAGGAGGGAGGATGGTCCGCCGAGGTCAGTCACCAGCGTCTGCTGTGCGTGTCTCAACCCGTCCGCTGTAACACGCTCCTCTCCCGCCTCTTACCGCAGTCGTTTGCCGTTTTTATGGACACGCGGCAGGCCGTCTCATACACAGACAAGAGCGGGTGCGTTCCGATTCTTAGCACCGCGTCTGGTAGACGGGCGCCGCCATTTTGAGCTCGGCCGATCCAGTTCTCTTAAAGGGGCCATGCTGAAATGCGCACCAGTGGAGCACGGCTATTTTTCCCGTTTTCCCCCAAAGTTCATCTGGGCTGTACCACCCCGTTAACCGCTCACCTGGCTTGGATAGTAAAGGCAATCGCCAGGGCGGCGGGGGTCTTAATTGTGTATGAAGCGCCCAGCGCACTCGGCGCCCGCCGCCATCTTGCGATATCCTGCCCAGAGCTGCCGCGATCTTCACCGTCTCATGAGCGATTCAGCCCCGCTCCGCAGTCGGCGCTTGCGCTATTCTGAGCCCGGGATCTTCATAACTCCAATTGTGTGTCAGCCAGCATTGGGGGTGGTCAATACGGACACTTATCGTGCATGTCCGCGAGTCGTCTGGCGGAGCTGTGTAGCTACCCAGCCATTCCGCTGTGCGCCCCCTAGCGCCTCATCTCCGTTTCATTTTTACGCTTGATATTTTTATTTATTTGCAAAGCCAAATAGGAAATGGCCACACAATGTAAGCAGAAAACTTGCTAACTCGAAGCAGAAAGATGGAAAACGTAAGTAAAAAGGTCAGTTGCTGAACCTAAGTATATTAATGGTCACTTGTTGCAGGCGCTGATAAAAAAGAAAGAGACTAAGGTAGGGGGAACAGGGGAAAGGATGTGTCAAAAATCATCTATCAGTGACCATGCACATTGTATATGGTTACAGGAATGTGCAATGTTATCTTCTGCGATTAAGTTAGAAAATTCCTTTGGAAGCATTTCCTTCAGGTTAGCACATCAGTTTACCTCTTACCTGTAGAATGTGAGGAGGGCTTCTGGTGGTTTAGTTTATAGCTCTATCTTAGGTGCACAAGGGTAAAAGCTTCTGTTAGACTCAGAGAAGTCTGGTTAATCTTGCCGGATCCCCTAAATTATGAATCCTGAGCTGTAGAGGTTTTAGGACTGCAGCATTGCCCTGGGTAACAAACATATACACTTCCCTATAACTTGCCTTGATCTTGTTAGATTCATGTCATATTAATTTTATTTATAAGTGAACATATGCAAAACGGTTTTACACAAGCTAAAACACAATACTACTAAAAACACTCCAAGGGTCTCCTGAAGGCCAACGGAGTGGTCGTTAGTAGTTGAACAACCGATGGGCATATTATCAAGACAGGCGATAAAATTATTGCTGTTTTAGCAGCAGAAAACTGCAGCTAAAATGGCGATAATGGGCTTGATAATATGCTCTATGGAATTCCAATTGATGCCCATGTTAGATGTCCTTCACATCTAACATGTATATATATATATACACACACACACACATTCACGTCAACAACACAGTGGCACAAATGCGGTTAAAAACTGAGTTAGGGTATTCAAATGTGAGAAGCCACTAAAGTTCACCAGTTGTGGTTACCAATGTACACCAAAAGTGCTATAGCTTGTACCATCTGCCATACTGTTCTCTGTTTTGCTGTTTGTTTAATTTCTGGAGTGCTTTGAGCATTGTGGTCACCTCAAAGTATGGTGTTTGTTAGTATCCATAACTAGTGAATTGCAATGATTTGTCGCTTTTGAGCCAGAACCATAACTTAGTTTATAACTGTGTTTGTTTAAGTGAGTTTCATTTTTGTTGTGAAGTACTTAATTTCCAACGTCTGCTGCTCATGGCCCTAGGCGAGGTCCTGCACCCAACCCAGAGTGAGCAGTGAGCTTCTAGTTTGCAAGGCTTGGCCTGTGGCCAGCTCCTACGACAGGGTACCATGAATAGGGTTGGCGTTAGGCCTGCCTTATTTTGCTTTCTTTGATTTTAACTTTTTGGGATTTGCAGATCTTATTTGGAACCGCTTAGTCAAAGCTAGAGTCATACCTGGGTACCCCAAACCCTAGAAAAGCTTCTTCGACGCTGCATCCAACCTACTGTGAGCTGCCAATTCCGACAACTCACAACCTTTGGCCATGAATAGACATCCACTCAAACCAACTTCAAATACTAACCCTGTGCCCAACTGCCATGCGCACTCATCCCCAATGGAATCCCCATCCCATATGTTCTTTTTTTAAAATGTGTTAATACCATGGTACTCTTGTGATACACAATGTACAAGTGTGACCACCATGGTACCATGTACTATGGGAGTGACGCTTGTACCTGCGGCACAAAAATGTCTGACCACCATGGCACCACGTACTATGGGGGTGTCGCTTGTACCTGCAACACACAAATGTTTTGTTCAAAGTGTTCGACCCCACACAAGTGCCTGGCATAAGGAGGTTGCCACCTCATACTACTTTTCAAAAACATTTTTAGAACACGGGGATCGAGTCCCTACGTCCTGTAATAGTTGCCACCAGTCAATCAAATCCCTCAGCACTGAAGGACAGGGCCAGACTGGGAACCAAAACCGGCCCTGCCAAAGTGTTTGGCTGGCCCTCCTGAGAGTTGGGAGTGCGGCCAAGCTGTTTGCCAGGGCCGGTTTCGGACGATTTTGTTTCAGGGGCTGATATTGCAGCTATGCTGCAAAAACTGCCCTGTAACAAAAACAGCCCCCCAGGGGCCCAAAACCGGCCCCCACCCTGGCAGCCCACTGGGGAAATGCCCGGTGCCCGCTACGGCCAGTCCGGCCCTGCTGCAGGACCTATCCTGGACCCTTGGTACTGAAATGGCCAACAGAAAAAATGCCCTCAGACAAACCTGTAAAGTTCTAACTTTTGGTCAAATTTTGTGTGATTCTGTTCTGTCTTTTTTCTGTATCAAAGAACAACTTTTCTTACAGGAATTAAAATGGGAAATCAATGTTTTAGAACCACTCCTTTCCTGGCTCATGCTTGCTGTCCATTGTCCAATTAAGGAGCTGGAGTGAATGAACTTTTTTAAGGAAACTTTTAAGTCGTCAAATAGTGCCAAAGTTATTAGCAAACCATAAAAATCTCTGACTTAACTGTAACTTCAAAGTGGTTATTCCCACTGTGTAATATATTTACCTGTTACTGCTGCTTGGTAGTCAATTCATACCATTGTAGTGTACTTAAAATAATATTTTGCTCCTGAAATTTGGGGTACTTTGACTATGCAACTCCTTCAGTCAAAAAGAAACAAGAAGCAGCACTCAGCAAAAAAAAAAAAGATCTAGGAAGAAGCACTTTTCATTTTCATTTTCTATGCCACTATGCCAGGCAAAAGGAAATAAATGTGGCCTGATTGCATGTTATTTAGAACAATTTTAATAATTAGGCCCAGGAGTAATGTTTGTTACTGTGGAGTGATTTGAATAATTTCTCGAATTTTGTTATATGCTTGTTATACAAAATCACTGAAATTATACCATGTTGCACCAAAAGTTTAGTGCAGAACCATGAGAACAACACCAATGTGCAGAACGTAAATGGCTATAATCACAGATTCAGACATTCACAGATTCAGACATTTGTTATTGAAAAACAAAGGTCAAATTCTGTATTATTACCACAGAACAGCTTGCTTGACTCGAGAATGTGCTGCTTAATGTCTCAAAGACTCCATTCTAGAATCACTTCACAAAGAAAAACAGCTCGGTCCTACTCACACATCCTAGCTATCCCAATTATATCTAACTACATTGAGTTAGCCCCTTGTACTCTGTTTATAGTAAATCACTTTAGTGTGGTGGATAAGACGAACATATCCTGGGCACTACCTTTCAAGTGTAAAGGAAATCAATGTCTCAACCGCCACTCAAGGGAGGAAATCCCTCAGATGCTCGTACCAGAGTGAATCCCTTTTCAGATCCTAAAATTGTACTTCTGGGGAAGAGCTTCCCCAGCAGCCTGAGGCGTTCTTTTTTTGCTGAAAGATGATCAGCGTGCGTGGCACACTCACATCATAACTATACTATAACTGTAACATTCCGTTCCTTTTCCTTTCAATGTCTATGTTGTTCAGGGGTACAGTCCAGCCCCAATCACAGATCACAATGGAAGCAGTATCAATAGAAAGGAAGAGTTTCTTTTCCTTTCTAATGATACCACTCCATATTGGATCCCTACTCGGTGATCACCACATGAGGGCAATATCCCATCAGGGGTCAACCCACTAAACACCATGGTATTTTTAATATGGGGAAGGGTCTTCCGGCATGCAATTACTCCCACCACCCTAACATATTCTCAAACTGTGATTCTGCCTCCCTGTGAGCATAGATTGGTGAGTTTACCCATAATCTGCCTACCCCATTAGTGGGGTAGAAAGCCCACTATACTCCAGAGCTGTGGTGGTAGCTGGTATGTCCTGGCATTACCTCTGGCACACCAGTAAAGGGTGAACATTCTTTCGA
This sequence comes from Lissotriton helveticus, assembly GCF_964261635.1. Classification (NCBI taxonomy): domain Eukaryota; kingdom Metazoa; phylum Chordata; class Amphibia; order Caudata; family Salamandridae; genus Lissotriton; species Lissotriton helveticus. The sequence goes on from NC_136068.1 coordinate 770,898,955, forward strand.
GATTTACTCCTAACCGGCCATCCCTGTGGAGGGACAGAACATCCACTAGATACCAGAAATAGGTTTTTTAAAGAGAAGAATGCAGTGAGTGCTGGCCTGTGCTTTCATCAGGCTGCACATCCAACTACATAGCTCTGACTTTCTGCACCCCCCCTTAAAGGCAGATTGTGGAATTTACCCCAATCTGTACTTTGGAGGTGGCAGCAAGATGACTAAATAACCATGAGACAGTTCCAACATGGGGTGGGGTGCTAGGCTACTGCTCCAAACACCCCAGTAGTCATTTTGCTCCCTGGGGAGGCACATTGTAGGATTTACCCAGGTAAGGTGTAGTTCAGCCCATTTTGTCATTAACATTCTGCAGAAAAGATACTGTTACTAAAGTCTCAGGGATATCAACGACTTCACTTACAAAATTACACCTGAGTGATAATGATATATTTAAAATAAATGTATGAGTACCCAATACTTACAGAAATTAATTGCAATTCACATTGAAGTGGTATGAAGACTTTTAATTGAAGAATTAATGCACGTTTCTATGTAACGTGAGATTCATATTTTAGCACAATGTCATCATGTATGAGCTGTATTTCAGGAAGGCCTTAACTTTGCTTCCTTACCTATTATGAACTGTATAGTCGGAAGCCTATGAGAGTCTTTCGTTAAGTTACCACTTGTGTTCTAACTCTCAATTGTCCTCATTGACATTTGTAGCCTACTTGATTAGACTCGCAACAAAAGTGTTCCATCCTAGACCAAATACGTCAGAATGGATAGGCAAGGGATGAGAGTATGAAACCGTCTACTTTAAAATGCTACAATGATCATATGATAAAATTACAGTGGCTCTAAGGAAACTGCGAGTAATGGATTACTTGATTCTTTCGGATCTGTATACTTTTACATAAAACATCATCTCATCATATTGAGAGCGACCAATGGGACAGAGTGGTCCAACAAATTTAGTGATGTCAAGAGGAGTAAAGCTGGAATCGATGGAGTATAATTGCCCAAATTTTGGAACTTATGGGTGTCAGCGTTTACCCATCATGCAGTATAGAGACTTACGGTTGGGACTTCCAGAAAAAAAGTGAACTTTGACGAAATGCTGGGATCTGCTGTCTGCTGGTATGCTAGCATAGTGGAACCTTTTCGGCTGAAAGGATTCACGTTAGAGCAGCTCTGGCATGACGCTGCAGTTTTGGACAGAGGCAGATATTCTGTCTATGAACTGGAAATGGTCATTTGGAATTTACTGAACATTCCTAAAGGGTTGGTATGAGACGCAACTGATTTCCCTGTTCATCACCTTTCCTTAAGATAATAACCTCCTTTGGCTGAGGAAGATTGTTCCCCTTATATTTAGATCTCACAGACTTTGTAAAAGCTTATAAAACTTGATCTAATTTGAATTTAGGGTTGTATGCTATTTAATTTGAAACCTAAATAGAAATACAAGACTAAGATAAACTACTATGCTGATTCTGACTCATTGTTTGTTGGTGGCTAAGCTCATTTTAATTTGGTGGTTCATCAGAACTAGAGGTGGGATCGATTGAGAGTTATAAATATATATTGTGTGTTAGCATCCTTTTTATAATTGCTCATCCTTTAAGTATTAAAGTCAAGTGGGGGTCCAACATGTTAACCTATAACATCTGCATCTTGCTACAAGCACCTGGGTGCCTCTACTGTGAGTCCTGCTCTGTCAAGTGGTGTCAAATCTAGTCCTGGGCCCTTGGAAGTGAGTGTTTGGTGCTATAACCCAAGACACCAATGCATCAACACCAAAGCGTTGTTGGGAACCAGCTCATTCCCTGCAAAATCAACGCATTGCCACTGCCTTCACCGAAGCTGTGGACACTGCTCGCCGTGTGCGCAACACAACACAGCTCGACTTTGCTGATGCAGCTCCTCTGAATCACTGCTTCTGTGTGAGTCTCGGACAATGCATCACTTCCAGAATGCATTTCTTGCCCAGCGTGGCTTCTACCCGACACATCACCTTCAGCCCAGTGGTTCGGCATTGAGCCTCAGAACCAACGTACAGTGCTCATGCAATAAGCACATCAACGACTTTGACCGACTTCAGAACTGACGCATCGCCGACGACAGCGATACAGCCCCTCTATATTTCAGTTCATCATCCCAAGCATTGACGCATCCAATAAAGGTCAGCAGATATGCGTGACTCTTGTATCTAGCCTGCGTTCCATCATGGTCGGACTGAACTTTTGGATTTTATGCAGTCAAGCTCGATCTGGTTAACCCCTGTTGAAGCTATGAAATTCTAATCACTGCATTTTGAATTCATTTTGAAAAATTCATATCTTGACTTGTGTATGTTGGATTATTGTTGATTTGGTCTTGTTTTACTTCGATAAATATTGGCTATTTTTCTAAACTGGTGTGGAATGCTTTTGTGGTTTTTTTCACTGTGCTACAGTTTATGTGTGTGCACCAGCACTTTACACATTGCCTCTTTAGTTTAGCCTGACTGATCTGTGGCAAGCTACCAGAGGGTGAACACAGGTAAACGTTTAGTGTGTACTACACTTACCCTGACTAGGATTGTGGTTCCTGCTTGAATCAGAATGCAGAATGACAGAATGCATACCTCTGCCAACCAGAAGCCCAATTTCTAACACTCACAGATTCTGGAACTTTCTCTCACAAAAATTTGAGGAATATCTGTGATTTTACCCATAGGTTGATGTTTGCAGTGCATTGTGGGTAGGAAAAAATGGAAAGATCCATGCAGGCCAAACAACCCAGGACTCCCCTTAGTGTCTAGTTTACATATATGTCGGATGTTGGTAGGTTTCCCTGGATGCTTGTAGATCCTGGGACCAAACAACATTTCTACCCACAAAGATTAAAATTCCACGGAAGATCTTGATGTCTAAATGAATTTTGGAGCATTTTCTGGTGTAGGTGATTCACACAATCACCCAAGCAAAGTTCTGTTTTTATCAAGTCAAGTGAGGGAACAAGTAGGACATGTGCTAATGTGGATTTTTCTCTATTTATGGGAAACCCAAAATCGGAGTTGTACAAATAACCACTATTATTAACTCAAATTCTTGGATATATTTAAAAAAGAAATCATAGTTTTCCTTCATACCCATTTTTCATTCCTTAGATTTTACTTTACGAACGAAACTGATGCATGGTCAGTGAACAATGAAAAATCATTGTACGCTGTAGCTCGGTTGATGGCTCTAGGTGCAGTGTGCTTTTGTACAACCAACAAACACTATATATCCATCTGACCCAAAGAGGCAGATGGAAATAATGTTATTTTACTTTCATAGAATGTCCATCGGGGCAAAATAAAACAGATGGAAATATTTTTGTCTATTTCTGTGTTTCCCTACTTGCTCTTGTTGGATTTTAACTTAATCAATTTGTTTAGTTGGGAAAACAATAATACATTTGCATCAATGACCCCCTGCATAATTTTACTTTTGTCCACTTTTTAGAAATGTACAGCTTTCCAGGTTCATTCATAAGTTTAAATCCCCCCCCACACAAACTGCAAGTAGAACAAAACCACTAAAACAAGAAATATTGACTACCGTTTAGAAAATTGAAAAACTATGGTAAAATAAAATGATTTTCATAGCTTTTCCCATTTATCCAGAAAAACTACATTTTAATACATTTTGTAATCCACAAACCCTGGGTACTGTTATAATTTCTAACATGTGGACAACAAGGAAACAAATGTGACCTATATACCTTGTCATACAGCTTCCACCCTCTCTGGATGTGTTCACCTATAGTCCTGCTAGCTCACAGTGCCTCCATAAGTAGCCCTAAACTTGAGAATGTAACAAATGGATTGGGCAACCTCAGAACGTGACAAACCTGAGTCCCTAAGGAATCATGGTAACAGATCTAGAAACGTTTCACCTAGTCACTCATGCATACCCAGAAAGACACACAAGGAATATACAAGGAGGCATTTCAATATTCATTGAACCATTGTGATTGTTGTGTAAAATGTATGTGCTGCAATGATTTATACACAGAAGCAGATGGAAGTGATTAGCAATATGAGCGCAGTAAAAAGGATAAACAATTCCACGGTTCTGATAAACCGTACTTTATAATGTACTCCTAATATGTGCCGCCTAACCTAGTTGCCTAGGGTGGGTGATCTGCCAAAATCCCCTTCTGGATAATCTAACTTACTATTACCTGTGTGTGAATGTGTTCTGGTCCCTGTCTTGGTCAAAAAGTTGGACATTCCTCCTCGCAGAGTGAAAACAGGAATCAGCTGTGCTGAGACTCTGAAAAACAGCGACCTTCCAGTGACAGCATAGTGCTTCTCTGATTTGGATACAGAAATGCATGTATTCATATATATACTTATTGAATCCATGATTCCATGCCGAGGCCTCAGCCAGGCTGTCCATGTTTATCCTCTGGTGATAGTTACGTTGCCTTACAGACAAACAAAAAACAACTACATTTGCACAATGGATTTTTAGGTCTTGTACAAAATGTCCAAGGTGGTGTGATAGTGTGCCTACGAAGTGAAAATGTAAACAACTGAGTTTCAGAGAAACTAATTGTACACTGTTACACAAGTACATGTGTGTCAAAAGTCATCCTGTTAGAAAAGAAGGCAATTTAATTAACGTGTGCATGTAAAATGGAATTGTTTTCTTTCGGGCGCACCTAAGCAATGTGACAAACGTTTGTGTAAATAAGGGGCTGATTTCGATGGCGGACAGACTTCAGTCCGTCTGCCGTTGTTTCGTATTTGGGACCGCCCGTCTAAAAGGCGGCAGTCCCACAGTACGAATAACGATGCGTTCGCCATTGAGGCGGTCGTATTGACTATGTTTTGCATTGTGGCAGGTGCTGCTGTCTGCAGCACCCACTGAAATGCAAAAAAGGGATAATTTACATATCCCTGCACAACGTGGCAGGCACCATGCGGTGTCTTCCACATTGTGCAGAGATATGTAGGGGGCAACATAGGTGCCCCCCAGGTCCCATGTCTAGGGGCCATGGGGTAAGGCGGGACCGCTAATGGCCCCCAAAGTCTCTACCTGCCTGTTCATGGCGGTAACACTCCATGAACAGGCAGGTGGAAAGGGACATTTTAATCCCTATGGCAGTCCTGGTAGGCACCGCCCCCATTGTAGGGACTACGAGCCCCTCCGCCACATGGGCGGTCTCAAGGAGCCTTCGGATGCGTGGTGGTCAGTCTTCATGACGCCACACATCCACCGGCCATCATTATATGGCGGGCGGTAAAGTTGGTTATGATGGCAGGGAGACCTCCACCGACAGCCTGTCAGTGGCAGTGTCCCCACCATTGCAATCGGGCCCATGTTATTAAAGGCTTAAGCATGAACTTCCCTGAAAATTGAAAACTGCTCAACACTGAGGGTTCTCAAAATTTAAAGGATTTATTACCATTGTTTCCAAGTACTTCAATTGAAAAAGGTATGTCATCACAATACATGCTGATGTGAAGAGTATAATATCTAATGTATTACCACTGTTGAGGGAGGGAAATGTATCATGTCCCACTTGAGATTTCACTTCTCGTTCTTCATGGCTCCTCCCCAAACTCAACCACAGTCATTAATAGCATGTGTTGGTGTTTTCACCTCCTCTGGAAAAAGAGACATTTTACAAGAAGTTCTGATTATTATTAATTGAGGGCTTACTATATGTGTTAATTCACTTCTCACTTTGTAATAAAGAACCTATTACAATCTATTATGGTCTCCCCACTCGGGGCAGAATCAGTGATGTAACAAAACTTGAAGGGGCCCCCCTGCGAAGTACATAGAGGGGGGTTCCCCTGGACCCCGTCAGGACCTCTCAGGCAAGGGGCCCGCCACCGAGGGACAGTGCCAGACCGTGACAGTGTGCAACTACATTCACAAGCATCAATCTAACTGGTTCCTGAACCAGTAAGTGTACTCAGCTGAGGGGGGGCTAGAGCTTGGGGAACGCGCATGGGCTGCCTGTGCTAATGTTACGTCTCTGGGTCGAACCTCCACACTTAGCACTGCAGAGAGTGCACAGTGCAGAGATTTCTCCCCGATTGCAGAGATTCCGCGTGAGTGTGAAGGCTCCGCAATTGCAACTTCATTACATGTAAGTACCTTTGTGAATCGGACCCTAAACAGCTTTTAACTTCTAGCATTACGTTTTTCAGGGTCTGCCCTCAACTAAATAAATTACAAATCTAACTAGGTTAGCAGAAGTGGCTGAAGCTTTTGGGACAACTATTTCTGTAATTTCCTACTCGATAGACTGTTTTGGAAGGCCTGCCAGCTCATACGGTGTCACTGATTGCCACACGGCATTGGCACTCTTCAAACATCCACCGAGTGAAGAGTCTTTGGGGCACATTACCAAGCAATAGCGATAATTATCGCTGTTGCTTGGTTAGAGACAAAAATTTACCGCTGAGCTGCGGCGATTTTTATCGCAGATAAACCTTGGTATTACCAAGGTTTATCACAAATGCGATAAAAAACGTCCGCAATGCATGAATATCGCTGAAAAGTCCGCGATATTCATGCATTACCGAGCTAATGCTCTTAGCCATGTTATCCACCTCCCATTGGATAACATGGCTAAGAACTGCTCAGGGCAGGTGTTAGCTTTTGGAGATATTCACGCTTAGCGCGAATATCTCCAAAAGTTGGTAATAGGAGATAGCGATGTTAGCGACTGTTTCCAGTCTTTAACATCTTGGCACGCCCACTTTGCATGTCATTAGTGATAAATATCACTGACATGCAAAGTGGGGCCCAAGATGGTCGCTATCTCCTACTAGCTGTCGCTAACTGGTGTTAGCGACAGCTAGGTAATAGGGAGATAATTTTATCTCCGCTTTCTTGGCTTTTAAAGCCAAAAAAGCGGAGATAAACCCCCTTGATAATATGTCCCTTTATTTATAACATTAAGACATTTAAGATGAACTGGATATAGTGTAGGAGACACATCCGAGTGATGGATTAGTGGTTTTACTTCCACTCAGTGGCGTCACTAGGGTTGGTGTCACCCGGTGCGGGTAACTCATGGTGTCACCCCCTCACGACTTACCGCATGGACCTCCTCCGCTCCGAGTCTGCCAGTGGGCACAGTTGGCAAATAACGGGACCATACAGAATCCTTAGTAACGTTTGTAAATTTAATTTGTCACACCCCTATTTGAGGGGATAGCGAAGTCTATAATCATTGCTACTGAGGAGGGGGCAGCCCTGCTAGCCCCGAGGAGACGGCTTCCCCCTCATTTCGTGGCGAACCTGGCGGTTTAACCAGGTTTTACTGGTGGATGCGTTTCTGCGAGGCAGCTCTTCACCATGGTGGCGTCGTGTGACAATGACACCGTAGTTGAGCCTCCCACCCAGGCTTGGACATCGGGGGGAGCTGCTCCTACAAGCTATTCCAAATAAAGGTCTCAGTTCAATAGCACATAAATGCCCAATAAAGGACAGCCAAATATAGCCCCTGCCCCCCTTCCTGTACTGTGATGGGAGTGACAGAAGTAAATGGTCTGAAAAATGATAGCGCCACAGATTCACCCCTTGTGTCGTCTTCACATTTCAATTTACAGATGGCTGCCAGTGGCAGGTCCCATGATAGTGAATCTTACAGCACATTTTTCATTACATATTAAAATTGTATCAACTTTCAAAGCACAGCAAATAGTAGATGGTGACTTTAAAGAACATCAGGTTACCCGCCCAATCCTATGTACCCATAGACATTCTTTCAGAGAGCACCGAAAATAGACACAAGCAGTGAATCAGAGAGAAAACAAAGTAAAAGCCCCCACATGGTGTGTAGCGAGCAAGCGCAGTGAGCAACCCCTACTAGGGGGAGTTTGGGGGGTTACAATTCTCCCCTCCCAAGAAAATTTGGGAGACAGAAAGGTCAAAAACAAAGCTTTTTTCAACACATATTAGATTGATAATTGATTTAAGGTTATAATGAGTTATTGACAGTAAAATGTATTCAGAAAGTGGCCGTGGGATATGCTTCTAATAGCAGAATGTCCCCAAATACGATAAAATGTGGAAGCACAAGCCATTTCTCTCTGAGCCATGGAGTTTCTGTCATCATTCAGCACTTCTCCCTTTTCCACAACAGCAGTTAAAACATGAATGGCTAAATATCCTAGTTTGCAAGTTTTCTAAATAATAATGGCTCAGCCATATTTGCCTCATAATGCAAGATGATGTGACCATTTCAACTAATAAATTGTTTGTAGCTCAAACATATCAAAAGTTAAGAAAAAATGTGACTTGTGTTGCTGCGGAGTAGATGACATAGCTCAATGTTCTATGTTAGGATTTTAACTTATAAACTGCAAGTAACAAAAGGAACGCTCTGACAAAAACAGTAGCCCACCACCCACTGGCCTATTTACATGATTATGTGCACTTTTTGATCTTCATGGTACATGTTCTTTGCAGCAGGTACATTTACCCTCTGAGCTACCTTTCCATGAGTCAAATCTTCCATTAGACAAAATTCCGATCTCTCTCTAGGAAGAACATTAATCACCAGTTATCATGACATTTTTGTTGTTACCGAAAATTGCTGGAGGGCAGGGAGGAGGCACTGGTTATTAAGGCTGGCTGAACTTGGTTCCCCAGTTCCAAATTCAGCAGCTCCTCTGCCCATAGTGCCACATCCTCTCCCCCACTGAACTAAGCCTGGGCGTAGTGGGGCTCCGCGGAGCTATGTGGAGTGGGCGAGAAGCTACGCCCACTCCCGCACTCCGCGTAGCCCCACTACGCACCTCCCTCCCGCTCTCCCCTACATTCATTATTTAAGCAGCTAGCCTGAAAAATACAATTAAAAAGCACTTACCTTGTCCGGCGCTCGTCCGGGGCTCCCTCATTGAATAGCGTCGTTTCCTGGATACCAATGCGCATGCGCGGGCGGCCCCGCATGCGCATTTCTCCCGAGAAATGCGCATGCGCGGGCGTATCCAGGAAACTACGCTATTCAATGAGGGAGCCCCGGACGAGCGCCGGACAAGGTAAGTGCTTTTTAATTGTATTTTTCAGGCTAGCTGCTTAAATAATGTATCTAGGGGAGGGCGGGAGGGAGGCGGGTGGCGGCCGACTCGGCTACGCTCACGGAGTGTGCGTAGTGTTGCCGGCTACGCTGTCTACGCAAAATGCGTAGAAGGCAACACTACGCCTACTCCGTGGGCGTAGCCGAATCGGACGCCCAGGGTTACACTGAACACCATACTGCAGTGCCCCACTGAGAAAAACTCAGACTGCCTTCAACTACAACCCAATTGTTGCCACTGCGTTACAAACACCTGGATGCGACTGAATTACGCACTAGGCAAGAAGAGCAATATGTGGCCTACAAAACAAAAGTGACAGCATCCTGGAAAAAACAAACAATCAAAGGGAATGCAAAATGTTGCAAACCATGTGAAATGTAAGCAGGAACAACATGGCTACCTTAACGCTTTTACACTCAGTGTTCAGAAATTAGTGCTTTTGCCTGAAAAGTTAAGGACATGACTCAGGGCCCTGAATGGCCCATTTCAATGGCCATTGCTTATATCCTTACAAAACGTAAGCAGAATCTATGGTAAAAAAGACATCTGTAGATGCAGAGCAGCAGTACAAATTTTGTTTTTGAATCCTCACTTTGCAGTACCTCCAAGATTGGTTCACTAGTTCCAAGCCCAGGGAAAACAATGCCAAGACAACAAAAATAGCGCTTCACTGGCAAACTCTGTAAAAGTGGCGCTAAATGTATTTGGGTGTGAATAAAATCTATCTAGCCAGTTTGCTACCACTAGTCTGTCTTGCTTTATTTAGTTATTTCTTTTTCATATTGTTTAACTTTTATTCCCGATGCTGCACTTTGGAATTAAATGTCAGAAAAATACATTGATTTCCAGCAAGAACTACAACCCATTACAGGCAGTGGGCAAAAAGAAAGTAATATAGCAGCTCCTAACAGCGTGGAGAACTCAAAGGCAAATCAGCAGGGCATCCCTTTGGCACTCATGATGAACCCCGCAAGGCCGCAAAAACTATCAGCTGATCAGCTGCGTCACTCACAAAGTAAAAAGAAAAAAGAAGAGCAGTCCCCCCCCCCTGCCGGTCCGGACGGAGAAACTCATTGACTCACCTGTCCTGCTGTTAGACGGGGGGAGAGGTTAGTGGGGGGGGGGATCTACATCGGTCACGGTGGCCGGGGAATAAAATTAAATTATGGCGGACCCCAACCCAACTGGCGGCCAAGTCAAGACGTGCCGTGCCGCCTCTGAACCTCCTGCTGCAGTGCAGGCCAGTCACGCGCACTTAGGGCCCAATGCTGCGCATGCGGATTCAGAATCAGAGATGAATGTCCTGACATCATCCGCAATCTGCCTGTATGCGGGCGGCGGGCCTAAGAGGCGCGCTGACGTGGCGTAGGAGGAGACAGTGCGCACTGCGCACAGGCACCCCCTTCAGTCCTCCTGAGCAGGAAAATAAGGTTGAGCAGGAAAGTAAGGTTGCAAGTTGCTGCGAGACAGTGCAACTGACGCAACTTGCACGTATGTTGCGGTTGCAACGTCGTTTACTAGTTTCACTTCAAGCAAGTCTGCACACTGTTTACAGCACACACTGCTGCTGACCGCCTTGGTGTCACCCCAGTGGGATGGTGACACCCGGTGCGGGCCGCACCCCCCCGCACCCCCCTAGTGACGCCGCTGCTTCCACTCCCCGCCCCTTTTCTAAGGTTCGACACTCTTCAAGGCCCTTTGTCCTCAACCATACCATCACACAATGGAACTTATTTCAAGGTTTTCGGGTCCGGTTCTGATGAGGCAAGCTTTCTGTTTAAAGTCTCCGAAAGGTGCTGTTCTGTAAGTGCAGCTAACCTTTCTTAGCTGTCGACTGTGAGATTGATAACGTTAAAATGGCAGCCTCTGAAGAGGCACATTGGGATACTCACCACATCATCGGCGCGCTGCTTACTTCAGTGCTACAATACAAATTGGCAAACACAAACTCGAGAGCCATTCATATTCAGCATTTTATGAACCCCCAGAAGTGCTTTCTTTAAGAGAAACCATTGATTTTTTCATCAGAGAAACAGAAAAACGTCACGAGGCACAGTAGCACACTCATTCATGCTAGCCTTGCATTCACCACCCGAGGGAGACTTCTACAAGGCAGCAATCAGAATCGGGAAGCTTCGTTTGCTCTTAAATCAAACATTTAGACACCATTTAAGTTCTTTGGCGCGGTTCCTCTCCACAGAGGTAAAGATAGCCGCGTCTAGCACTCTACTTAATGTTGAAAAAACATTGCTTGAGGCTGGATTTCTTTGGGAAGGATATTGGGGTGTCAATATGAATTATGTTTGTTTGCATTAGTTGAAATCGTTGCTAATAATGCAGGAGTTTAAGAAAGCTATACACAGCTGATAAAACAGATGCTATTGTTTGTAAGTAATTGCACTTTAACACAATGATATATTGAAGTCACCTGCATGAATTGTTTAACATTCCCATATGTCACGCACTTTTAGGGATGGGCGTAATTGGCGTAATCGCGTTAAGCAAATCTCCGCGTAACGGTAAAAAATCTCCCTGAACACGCAGATATTCCGCGAACACGCGAAATTGCATGTTCGCGATGCTCGGGGGGACACATCTCGCAAACACGCATTTTGATAACGCGAAGGCTGAATTGTCCAATTTTAACACCAACGTTCACAATGCACTTAGGCAGTTAATATTCTCAGCTCTTTGCTTCTTGGTAGATGGCTCACATCAGTATCAAAGGCCGGCTAAAACATTGCAGGCTAAAGATATTTTTCTCCATACAGTGTTCAATATTTAAGTGTGTGCGGCTTTCCGTTACAGCTATTTGCACTACTTTCTTTTTATTATTTATGGTTTTAATACTTCAGATGTAGAATCTGTATACAATAAAGGCCTCTAGATTGTGCTTGTCTGGTCTCATGGGTGCACCTCACAATGGTACAGAAAATTGATGGCGTACGCACAATACAAAATGGAACTGTACAAGAGTACCAGTAATTTCAACAGAAATCATTAAATTATGATCAGAATATTTCTTTCTTGTGTACGATTTTGCAGCTTGTGATATTATGAACACGCAATAATTCAGACATCTAAAAGTTCTATAATATTCTTGCTGAGCTACAGTCTGAAACAAGCATTGGCAAAGTCAATAGTTTTGGCCTTTCACATCACTACAGTTCCTCAACCTAAATACTAGAGGCACTATTCACAAAGGTATCTTACTGCAGTCAGATTCATGCCAGAGACCACAATGGCAGTTTGTCCGTAGTACTCTGGTGCCTGTAGCGAGAGACGCAACTCATTTGCCCGGACTGAGCCTCACCAGGTGCACAAAGCCCATTGTGCTCAAAGGGCTTCAGCCCCCCGTGTGTGGCAGCCCGGGCTAAGACAGCTTACCGGGCACACACACAGCCACACCCAAGTACTTCACAGGTCTTTAAAAGACCATTTGCTTGTTAATGAGGCTCTGTTGTTTTTTCACCCCATCTTAGAGCCCCTGCATCTCCACTCTGCCTATTGCAGGAATAATTAGACCCCCCCAAAAATGTTATTAGCCCCCCGAAATTTGGCTCTAGTTGCGCTTCCGAGCCTCACATAGCCTATAAGGCGGGAGAATTGGTATCCCGCGTCCTCTTAAGAGTACAGCACAGCCCCTTCTGAAAACGTTATCCCTGGCCACCACGAAAACACAGTACACGACATAGCCACCAGCTTCATCAGGTATGTATGCTGTGCCAGTGGATGGGTGGCGTACTGCAGAGTAGTCAGCCACCAAACCCTTTAGATTGCTATATGATCGAACGTCCCTTTACTTACAGTGGCCTCCACAGCACAGGAAGCGCTATACAAACATTTGATTCTTGTGGATCAGTACATGCCTTGCTTCCCTTTCCCATCAATCTTCCAAGCTAGGGTGCCTCGGGGACTACAGAGTCGGCCCATGCCAATGGCTTGAGGCCTACCTGCCTTACCATACCATACTACCATATTGGCTGTCTTTGAGAAATAATGTTTAAGAGTGGTCGCCCGGGAGTGCTGTACACTGCTTTACCATATGCCTACCTACCTACTGGCGAGCTGGAGAGGCATCTCTGCAACCCCCCAGACACTGACAGGGATTCTCTCCCATGGAGCACCATAAAACTCTTATCTCCTATTCACCCTCCACACCCTCAGGTGTCTAGTCAGGCCGGTGGTACTCCTCAAGTGCCTCAACATCGGCGCTCCTGTGCACCTACCCATAGTCCTGTCACTAGCCAGAGGATGGACTTACTATACAATATAGCCTCGCTCTTCCAGTACAGCACTCTGCTCTCAAAGAAGGATGGCATCTGGTAAGTCTTCTCAACAACTCCTCTTTATTGAGGTGGTGGGGGAAAGACAGTCAGTGATGCATTGCAGCCAGAATTTTCGCTGGAGATCCTCTTCAAAGAAATCACATCTGTAGGCTCCAAGTTGAACAAAGTGGACACAATGATGCAAGATCTCACCCAAGACATAAAGTCAGTCAAAGAGGACTTGGGATTGTTTAGTGCTAGTGTGGATGGTCTTAAGCAGTGACTTTAGGACACCGAAGATGAACTAGACATACTGGGCTCCATGGGCACAGACTTGTGGCATCTCGAGCATGGGCTTACAGACTTAAAGGACTACACATGCCGTGGCATCATACGATTCTATGGTATAACAAAAACATCTGATCTAAAAGCCTTTCTGCTTGAACTCATCCCATACCTTATCATTATCTCTTTCTCTGCCCTGTTGAAAATACACCAAGCACACAGAATCAGGTCTCTATTCTGCCCAACAAGGATCCTTCCTGACCACAGACTTTCATTGCCTGCCAATGCCACTGTTGCAGCAGAATCTTTTTTTTACTTCAATTTCTTGGCCCAAACAGTTGCAACACTAACTTAGTCACTTCACTCATATTCTATACTTCACCCACAGAGGCATTTGTCCTCTGATGGACTTTTCTTCATCGCAGTGAGGTGTGGAAAATCACAGTGTCGAACTGTTGGCCATCCAGTGAGGACCTATAATTGGTTGCCACTAACAAGTTAGAGATCAGGTTAAAGTACACTACTCTCAGAACCATGCTATAGAAATAGAGTACTGCAATTGGAAGAACCAACCTTCTAAAGAAGTTCAATCTAACAAGAAGTATACAAACCAGAAGCTCTGCTGTGGCTACGCATAACAAGAGCAAAAGAACCTGATGTTCTGAAAATAATCTATGACTCTCCCAATCCTGCATTTGAAATCAGATAGTTGTAAGCACAGTTTGTACAGAAGGAACATTAAGACACAACAAGATACTCAGAAAAATTTAGAAAATGTGGTTATTGTATTAAAGATCCACAATTCATCCGCAATAGACTGCTATCATATGGGTACATCCCTGCTCCCTGGATATAATCTGCTCTTCATACGTTCTGTTGTGCATCCCATCTAGCTTCCACATACTGTTCTCTAATATCTTCTCTGATATTTGTCTTTCTATTTTTGATGGGCTATGTGTTACCAGGTATTAAATGCCTCAAATTGAGCAGGTCTAGGAGGCGGTTTCATTTCGTATGGTTTCTTCCATAAATTCTCAATGATTCTCAGATTAAATGTCTCATAACGAGAAAACTGTAAGACTTCCTCTTTCTCTGTCATTTTGTGCCATTGTTCAAGCCAAATACACGGATGTAATCCTTTATCCATCAATACTGTGCATCCTGGCATACCTTCAGCAAGTACATTGTCTTCTACTCTAACAGGCATGGTCACATCTCTGTGTATTAATTTTCAGAAGCTATGAAAAATTTCATTTTTATTCAAATTTGTATTTCACAAATGTTTTCTGCAAAACCCAGGAAATGAAATACTCCTACAATTCTCAAGTTCAGCAATCACAACCAATACCAGTGCAATGTTCTATGATATAGTCAAGCAATCCCAGCGCAACTTTACACCAACCGACCAATCACAGTACAACACACATCAGTCTTACTCCTTGCAGCATTATACCCTCTTTTGCAATTTTCTTTGGCGTTTTCTAAGAAAATACACAATATAATATGTAAGTGATTTCCACAATTATATCTGTCTGCTCCACTAAAGGAAACTCGATTTTCACTCTTACAGGGTAACCAAACTATTTTTATACATTCTAAATAATCATTCACTTCAAATGAAATCTCGAACAGCGAGATCCACTCCTAATTGATACAGTTATTCTCTGTGCACCTGAGATCAACTTTGCCAACTGCTTACCACTAACACACAAAAGAAAGTCCCTAGTCCTAAAATGTTGTCAACAACATCTCACGATAAACAACACAACACAGCAGGCAATCTACTCATTATCTTCTACACTGAGACCACCATGTAGGTATATATCCCAAGATCTTAGGCCATAAACAGACCCAATAGCAAATTCAACATCAAGTTCTTTGCAGTAAGCAATATGGCGCACAACTTTTTTAACTTTGCATAACATCAAGCAGTCATTTTAAAACACAGTAATCTAAGCCAAAGCAAAAGCAACGCACATCCCTATAAATTTTCACACTCCTTTGCCTTGATTGTGTCAGAACTCTATCATTCAATCTGCGGGGCCATGGGATTTTGGGCTTTTTGTCTGGACAGCGGAAATGTACTTGGGGCACCAAAAACTCTTTATGACCTAGACAATACCATTACTCTGCTACCAAGCTTTGTTGCAGCAGAAGCTCTTTTGTTCTTCAGTTTCCTGGCTCATACTAGTCACTTCACTCAGATTTTGTACTTCACCCACAGAGGCATTAGTCCTCCATTGGAGCTTACTTTGTCTCAGTAAGACATGAGAAATCAGGGTGTCAAACCGGTGGCCACCCAATGAGGACCAATAATTCGTAGCCAACTCACAAATGAAAGATCAGGTTCAAGTACGCTACTCTCAGAACCATGCTATAGAAATAGAGTATTGCAATTAGAAACCCCAACTTTCTATGAAGTTCAATCTAACAAGAATTATACAAAACAGAAGCTCTGCTGTGGCTACGCATAATAGGAGCAAAATAACCTGATGTTCTGAACCCCCTATCATGCAGTAGAAATCAGATAGTTGTAAGCACCGTTTCTGCAGAAGGAACATTAAGAAACAATAAAAGACTCAGACAAATTTAGGTAATTTGGTTATTATATTAATGATCCACAATCAATGCATATAAGTAACTTTTTAAGCAGTTCAGTCATGAGTCTTACAGCTCGTAGTATAAAACCACACAATGAGTCAAAGTAAATCTATGGTTAAATAAAGAATCAAAACAGAGGGTGGTTAAGGTTAGGATTTCTTATCGCCAACAAAAGCAAGAGGATGGATCAAAAGAGTTCTCTTAGCATGGGCAAAGGGACCAAGTTAGAGTCTACTAATGAAAAGTCCATGGGTAAGGGAAGCCAAGCAGTTGTTAGGAAAGTTTAGGTCTGGTCTCTCACCAGACAGATCAAAATACTCCATCAGGCAAGTTTATCAGCAAAGGGAAAATCAAGGGCATGGAAAGGTAATCAGGCTGCAGTTGCGAAGAATTCCAGTCAATCTGCTAAGAAGCAGCCATCCCCCTCCTTGAAAAGTTATTTTATATACTCGAAATCGTCCATTTGTGACATCAGTTGCCACCATACAATGGCCTGACTGTCATGTTACCATTTTCCCGTCACCAGGTACAAAACTGATAGTCCAACATATCTCCCCATGTTGGTCATGAGAAATGACTGTCCATTCCATCCTCAGAGGTTAGTTGACAAAAAGCCTTTTTACTTTCTTGTTCTTCATGGATTAAATCAATGATTTGAGTTCCCACCAATTCAATCACAATGAAGTACTAGAAAAAGTGCTTTATTGGTAAAGGAATGTTGCATAAACAGAACAGATAAAGCAAGATTCGTGGAAACGTAACAAAAGTCCATTACACCAGGCTATGAAATAATACAGCCTAAGGAAAAAAACAATTCAATGCGTTATAGAATTAGCATTTCTTATTTACTAAAATAAACTCATAATTAAGTTTATGCATAATGAAATCAATAAAAAATATCGTACATGGGAATGTTGTAATCAGCCGCGGGCCGTGGAGGGAGTTACGGTGGGGCAGGGAGGCGGGGAGGGGGAGGGGCAGGGTGGAGAGGGCTAAAAAACGGCACCTGGATAATTACAGGTAAGTAAACAATTTGATTAATAAAACGAATTTCGTAGCGCGCACTGCATCGCATTTTGCGATGCAGTGCGCGCTACGAAATTCGTTTTATTATTTAAATTGTTTACTTACCTGTAATTATCCAGGTGCCAGTTTTTAGCCCTCTCCACCCTGCCCCTCCCCCTCCCCGCCTCCCTGCCCCACCGTAACTCCCTCCACGGCCCGCGGCTGGTTGTAATGTTATCAGTGATTATCACACAAAAAATTTCAACTCTAATTATGGACTGCTACCAACGTTTAAAAAGTGTCTAAGTGCAAATGATTCCTAAAAAAACATTAAAAAATAATCTTTTTAAGAGCTCTAAAACCCTAATAATGTCAAGCGCTTATAATGATAGTCTCAGTCATATACAATGTAATATGCATACAAAGCACCAGATGTTATTTTGTTATGGTGCATTACAATGGAGGTAATAGAGATACAAAGGGGTATATTTACAAGCTCCTTTCAACACTACAATGCCACTTTTTCTGATGTTGTGGTGGAGATAGGTGCTTCGCCAAATTCACAAAGCAGCGTTAAGCCATTTAACGCTGCCTTGTGAATAAGGCCCCCTTCCACGCTATACTTGCATGAGATGGTTGGGCAATGGGTGTTGCGGTGGGCGTTCCACCACAACACCCATTGGTTTTGTCGCTGTCCCATATTTACAAGTGCAGCGTAAACTTGGGGCATCATCAAAATTAAGGCTAAGAAAAACCTGGTCTTAAACAGGAGAAATGTTTAATTTTTCCTCTTTTTTTCTGTTTCTATGTGTGCTGCAGTATGTAGCACACATAGAAACAGCAAAAGGCCATTGATTGTTTATGTGCAAAGGTGGCCATTTCTAAACATAAGCACTACAAAAAGACGTTTTGAAAGTTCTATGAGTGCTGCATTAAGCAGCACACATAGACGTTTTAAAATGCCATTTCCGATTGTTTATGTGGAGTAAGGAACATCTTCCTGCACATAAACAATCTTCCCCTACAATGCAGGCAACCCTGCACTATGGTGCAAGGGTGTCTGCGTTGGTGCTAGGCAGCTAACATTTGCGCCAGTGCAGGGGGAAACTCAGGGCTGGCTTTAGGAAGTGGGGGAGCGCAATGTTAAGCCAAGGTGACTAACACCGCACTCCGCTCCTTCCCTGTAAATATGCCCCTAAGTTTCCTCATTAACGTCTCATAACAAATTTGTTAAAATAATTGATAATTAGTTAATAAACATGATAAATTCTTCATTTTGTTAATCTTGCTATTTCTATATATCCAAGCACACTTTTACAGTGCTGGTACTTCAACTTTTCTCAGTTATAGTGTTGTTTTTCTAGACGTGTGCAAAGTGCATGTTAGAGTTTCATTATCATTATCAGTTTTTGTGTTGAGTTAAGAATTATCAGCTTTTACACTGCCACACCACTAACACATGTGGCTGATTCTTTTAGAAGTACACAAACATGGGTCCTACAACTGGGAATGAAACAAAAGGCAAAAGGGTTGGGGAAAACCACTGTAAGACTGTTAGGTCTAACATAGTCCATCTACATCCACTCCCGCACCAATTTTACTCCCCCCACTCTTCCTTCTGACTGTGGCTCTCAGCGAAGCACTTGGCTCTTTGGGACATTGCCTCACTCTGAGACATCTCCCTGCACCCTCTGCGGCTGCACCATTATGAAAAAAAGGCAAACTTATTATCTTTCTCACCCACTACATATCTCTCCTCCTGCCTCTTAATGGGTGTTACCTTATGCCTCTTCCCTACCTTGCTGTAGGCCTTTCCATCCTCTCTCCCCCTTCTAACCCCCTATAATGAATCTAGGTCACCATGCTCCCCCAAAGCCTACCTCTGTTGATCTTATTCACACAGGACCCCTCCTGCCAGGACCTTAGGCCTTGTGAGGAGTATATCCACACACAGCTGGCAGTTCCTTAGAAAATTCTTAGAGAACCTTCTTTATTCTTATCTTTTTTTTTTACACATCCTTTTGGTAGCACAGTCCTGATTATGTTGAAATATCACATCTCCATCGCTTATGGTTCTCTCTTTCTAACTCATTCCCCTATTGAGACTTCTCCCGGCCCCACATTCCTGCCCTCCATGGGTCACCGCTACCTTCTCTGTACCACCCCTACCTCCCCACTTACCTTGCTCCCCCAGCTACACTGTTCCCTATCATTGACAGATTGGACCCTACAGAAATGTCTAGGTATGCAGGTACCCAACATTTGGTTTCTATGCAGCAAATCCTAGTCACTTTCCCTTGCTCAGTGATCCATTATGACTGACCAAACCTCTTGTTATATTTACCCTGAACATGAACGGGCTAAGGAGCTATGTCAAACGGAAAGATAATATTGACATATCTAGCTTCAAAGAAAATGTACATTGCTCTCAGCCAGGAGACACACCTGTCTCAAACAGAGATGGAAAAACTCAAGAAGGATTGCATGGGAAAAGTTATTTTTAGCTGTAACTGCCCTCATCCTTCTTCTCCAGGCCCACCTTCCATGGCATATCAACCTGCAATAAATGCAGAATGCCAATTCTTATCTGTACATTGCTCCCATGTACACTTCTTCAGTCCGGGACTGATGTCAAAGTAAGATTTGCGACTCAGAATAGGCATGATGATTGTGGCAGTGGGATATGTCTATGGGACTTATGCTACCTCCCTTTATCAATAAATTGAATCCTTATGAAACTGAACTTGTCCCACATAACCATGGGAGCAACTGGAACCTCACCGTAGAATCAATCATGGATTGTTTAGTTCCAATTGGTTCACACAATATTAATGACAGGGCACTCATGAGATATCCTAGAAAGACACAAAAAAACTTCACTTGCTGGGTGCTCCCTTGTGTCTGGGTGCACTCTTCTGTCTAAATAAAGCTATATCTCTCACATGAGCTCTAAGTAGACTGAAATATGTGTCAGGGGGTTGCTTTTATTCATTCCAGGTTTGGATAGTATCTTACCAATCTAAAACTGCAATCCTGTGCCTGGAGTGGTAAAAGGCTTTTGTAATGTTGCAGCTAATTTGAATGGCACTTGTAATCTTTTCTTTGCTGTAGAATTGTTAAAGGCTTTGTCACTTTCTAGTTCAGCATTGATAACACTGTGCTAATCCTATACTTGAAAACTCTGCTAGAAAAATAGACATTTGAGCTGAGCAGATAGAGAGTGTTGGTTGTGTTGTATGGTGCTCCATTTAAAGGAGCTGCACTCTATCTAAACTACCCAGAGTTCCCTGCTTCCTTTTTCATATATATATTTTATGAAGTAGCGGGGTCCACTGTGTAATTATATAGTTAGGTTAGAGTTTCCACAGGAAGAACCTTTTTAAGCTAATAACTTTGCCATTGTTTCATAAATCTTCACATAACTTTCCGAAAAAAATTCATCCTCTTAAATCGCAAAGGGGGGGTTGGTCCGTTAAACAGCAGCTGAGAAAAACAGGGATCCAAAAATCTTGTATTCCCATGGTAATTGTCATAGGAAATTTTGAAAAATTATACAGAAAAACAGCTGTACGGAATGCCACCAAATATAGCAGGAAGGTTGAACTTTTCTCAGAAAGCATGCTTTTGGTGATTTGGTTTATGTTTGCTCAGCTGCTTGAAATAATAAAAAAAAAATAGTTAGATCTAGATGGTGGGTCCCAAGGGAGTCCAGTGGGACTCCTACTGCACTGTAAATCATAAAAAGAGCAATTTTGATGGCTGAGGGAGCTTTCCCCCATTGAAGACATTGGTCCCGTGGAACATTACCAGACCTGTTGGACTGAGCGGTATGATGGGCTGAGCACAACTTGAAGAGAAATGTTGCAAAAAGCATTTCATGATACATGGACTCGGTCCCTGTGTTCTGAAGTTTAATAAAATAAATATAAGGGGTAAGGGTAGTGTTATTTTGACCACATGGTACTTCTGAGGTACCCAGGGGGATCCCTCCATGGGTCAAACCTAAACAGAAATTCATGCCATTATTACTGCAGTACTACCTTAAGACCCAAAGCAGCCCTTTATTGAGGTACCTCGGAACACTCATGATACCGTGGGATCTCACAAGCTTCAATAAGAGAAGCATGCATGTTCCCGCTGTTCCATGTATGTGGTGTTTGTGCTGACCACCAAAGTACACCAATGCAGCAAAATAAAATGAAAAATAAAAATAAATGAGAAAATGTAGTGTGGGTGCCGACAGAGGAATGGCCACCTGCAGGGGTTCGGGCGTAGGGCCTGGCCCTGGCCAACCCTATGCCGTACATGGGCAAAGGCCATGAGTGACGGGGGCTTGGTTCTCCAGCTGGGGGATGGGCACAGGCCGTGGCTAGAGGTCAGGCCCTGTGGCCAAACCATCACTGCAAACGGGCCAAAAGGTGTGATCAGCAGGGAAAATCGGTTAATATCATTAAAAATACAGACAAGCCAAAGATAAAAGTAATATTATTATGTATGGTCATAGGATCTTACTTTATCTCTAGATAATTTCTAGAAATTAATTGAAGAAAATAAAGGTTGAAGTGACCTTATAGTTAGATATGGTAATAACATTGTAGCTGATGTTAAAAAGTCACTGAAGCCCTTTTGAAAATTGAGTGGCGCATTTGCAGAGTGGTAGAGAAAGTGAGTGTGGCCTCTGAAAACCTCTAAGCAATCACGACGTGGGACTTACTGGAGGTAACAGTAGGAGTCGTCAGTGATATCATTTGAGATGTCATCAGTGATGTCAATGGCCATGTCATGAGTGATGTAATATGTGAGGTCATAAGCGGTACATTGCTGGGAAGTCAGTTATAGTTAGCTTTGCTAACTATAACTGCTTAATTTTACTGGTTTTGCACGAGTGAAACCTGAGCCTAACTATAATGTCCCTGTAACCTTTGTTTTTTCTGTGAATTTCAAAGGTTTTTTAAATGCTAATTCCTATCAATAACGTACCTGTAACCTTTGGTTTTTTCAGTACCTGTAACCTTTGGTTTTTTCAGTGAATATATATATATATATATATATATATATATATATATATATATATATATATATATATATATATATATATATATATATATATATATATATATATATATATATATATGTGTATATATATATATATATTCACTGAAAAAACCATAGGTTATAGACCATATATAGTTAGGAATTAGCATTTAAAAAACCTTATTTTACTCACACAAAACCATTGAAATTCCATATATAGTTAGTTGTACTAACTATATATCGCGCACCCGCAATCCACTGCTGATCATGTCACATATTACATCATTCATGACATGGTCAGTGACATCACTGATGACATCACTGATGACATCTCAAATGACATCACTGATGACATCACTGATGACATCTCAAATGACATCACTGATGACATCTCATTTGACATTACTGATCACATCACTGATGACATCATTCATGTGATAATACGATGAACCTCTTCAGACTCTAATATAACCTTAGATACACTCAGTGTAAACAGACACTCATAGACTGTCACTCATCCATGGAGTTACTCAGACACTTAGTCAGTCATGCAAAGAATCAATCACACCTCCATTTCCTCAACTATACAGTTATACACACCTTACTTATTCAAACATATACTAAAACATATTTACTCACTTATACAATCCTGGATACAAGATCACAATGATCCATACAGCCACTCACACATTCACTGGCTCTTATGCACAGTTATTTATATATGTCAACTCTCACATGTACTGTATTTTACATATGTACTTACTTTGACATGTAGCACTGAGATATCCATTCACTCACCAATACACTCATGCACACAGTCAACTGCCCATACAGCTGTTTCCACATGCACTTTTGAACCCATACATCTAGTCAATCAACTGCTCACACATCTATGCAGAGAGTCATACACCTCCCAGTCACCCACACACACACTCAGTCTCCCATACAAATGCTTGGGCAACCAATCAATAACCCATATAGTTAATCATATAGCTACTGATCAACACATGCAGCAGTTTACAGAACAACAGACATAATGATGCACAAATTAAGACAGTTTAGTCACTAACCCATGCACTCAGTGAGACACATTTAATCAGTCACTCAAACAGTCAGTCATGCCCCTACTAAATCCTTCATCAAGACACTTATACATCCACTCATTCTTCAATATGTAAGACATATTTTAACTTTACAGAATTATACAGTCACTGGATGTAGTCATCAGTGATGTCATCATTGATGTCATTTGAGATGTCATCAGTGATGTCATCAGTGATGTCATTTGAGATGTCATCAGTGATGTCATCAGTGATGTCATTTGAGATGTCATCAGTGATGTCATCAGTGATGTCACTGACCATGTCATGAATGATGTAATATGTGACATGATCAGCAGTGGATTGCGGGTGCGCGATATATAGTTAGTACAACTAACTATATATGGAATTTCAATGGTTTTGTGTGAGTAAAATAAGGTTTTTTAAATGCTAATTCCTAACTATATATGGTCTATAACCTATGGTTTTTTCAGTGAATTTTCAAGGTTTTGTAAATGCTAATTCCTAACTATATATGGTCTATAACATATGGTTTTTTCAGTGAATTTCAATGGTTTTTTAAAAGCTAATATCTGTAGCTGTAAAATGTATTCTTCTTTAAATCCAAAAATATATTTTATGTTTATTAATAATTTTTTTAATACTTTTTTTTTGTTCGCTCCCGGTTCGCGAACCGGGAAGCTTCCCGTTAGCTCATCTTGATGCCGCGACCCAGTCCGCGAACCGGTAAACGTTCCGTTAGCGCAACTGCCGCGTTAGAAAACAACATCGTGACGGGTCGCGTCCGCATGACGTTTCGCGTTGTCGCGTGATACGTCATATGACGTGCTACGTTAGCGTACCCGGAAGCGAACCGGTACGCGAAGCGAGGCGCGAAGCGCAGCTTCCCGGAAGCGAACCGGGACGCGGCGCAAAGCGCGTAACGTAAACACAGCAGGTCATGTGACTTGGTAATAACACTTTTCATTGGTTCATTTCACTTTTGGTTTCCTAATGATGTAAGACTAGGTCATGTGATCTAAAATTAACACTTTTCATTGGTTTAGAACTATTGTTTTTCCCAAATGATGAAAACCCCTCCTTCTTTCCTCACTCTGACTTTCATCTTTGTGAGAGAAAGACCCTTTGTTACCAGTGAGCAATGGCTTCTTTAGTAGCTTCAGCTGGTGCTTCCCCACCACCTCCACCACATCCAAGGAAGAGAGGACCACCTGCTGAAGTTATAATTCAGCAAGAAGAGGAAGAAGAGGAAGAGGAGGAAGAGCAGGAAGAGAGGCATTTTTTGCCTGAGGAGCCCAGGAGGTCTCACCTGAAAGAAAATTTTATTTGGCAATTTTTTTAATTTCCCAAAGGCCAGAAAAAAGTAAATGCAAGGTACGTAACTTGCCTTATATGTCAAGATAGACTGTCTAGAGGGACCGAGAAGAAATACAGCTACGGAAACTACACAATGCATCGCCATATGAGTAGGTGGCATCCTAACAACTACAGTGCTGCACAGTTACGTAACGAACAAGATAATCCCCCTATTATGGCCAGAAGATCTGTTGTACCGGAAGTGACGGGACCAGAGGGGAGGGAGATGGTGCCGAATATACAAATGAGATTCGGGGAAGTAAAGCAAGTCTGCGTACTTTGCAATGGGTTCATTTGCTACAGAGAAAGTAGCATCACTCTGATCAACAGAGCTATCGAGAATCATGTTTGTCCGAAACGCCCCAGACAATAAATTCTTTTTTTTTGTTGCTCCTGTTGAGCCCTTTACAATGAATCGTTTTCGTTTCCCCCCCCCAAAAAACCAAAAAATATATAAAACCGTTCAGAAAATACAAAAAAAGTAAAAAAATGTTCAGAAAAATAATTAAAAAAATATAAAACAACAAAAACAATAAAAAAAGTTCTTTTCAGAACTACCTCCCCGTTATAAAAAAATTGGTAGAATATTTGGAACTCTGCCAACCTCTATTTCTCTTGGTTCGCTTCCCGGTTCGCTCGCCGGTACGCGAACCGGGAGCGAACCCCAAATTTTTTTTTTTTAAAAAGAACAGTAAGTATAAGGGAAGGAAACAGACAGTTATGTTAAAAGAAAGACAGCTATAGGGGAGTAAACTAGAGATACTGTTACCCGCAATCCACTGCTGATGATGTCACATATTACATCATTCATGACATGGTCAGTGACATCATCAGCAGAGGATTGCGGGTAACAGTATCCCTAGTTTACTCCCTATAGCTGTCTTTCTTTTAACATAACTGTCTGTTTCCTTCCCTTATACTTACTGTTCTTTTTTTTTTTATTATAATTACAAAAGTGACGCACAGTGGCGCAAAAGAGGCATACACCTATCATAAATCTGTCCCTAACATGTTAAATGATTGATTCAGGATGACAATAAGGTGTGGCCTATCCAGAGGTTTGCTTAAGGTGAGGCCTACTCAGGGTTGCAGATCAAATTTACATTTGTTGAAAAATACAGAGGAGATAATACATGTGAAGGCCTACTAATGAAGTAAGTCATGTCCACTTCACTCTTGAACAAAGGCCAGACCTCTTCTGTGTCCGTGGACAGACCTAAACTTCATCTGCACAATGTCATTCGTAACATTAGGAAACACAGGTGATGTAATTGAAAAATGTGGAGTTTATTTTCCTCATTTCACAATCACATCACCTGTGTTGCCTTTGCTTAGGTATCTCATAGTGCAGATGGAGTCTAGCATATCAAACAGTACACAGAAGTTGAGCAGTGTATACAACAATTTTGACACTTAGAAAAGCTTCAGCTTCTGCATGCCCCCTACACAGTGCTAATTATATACATTTTAAACTGATGGTATCTTGCTGGAGATGAACTGAAACCTATCTTGCAACATGGTGCATCTTTTACACAAAAGTGACCCACAGCGGAGCAAAAGAGGCGCACAGCCATCATAAATCTGACCCTAACATTTTAAATGATTGGTTCAGGATGCCGATAAGGTGTGGCCTATGCAGAGGTTTGTTTGAGGTGAGGCCTACTCAGGGTTGCAGATGAAATTTAGGCTTGTTGAAGAGTACAGAGGAGATAATACATGTGCAGGCCTACCAACGAAGTGAGTCATGTCCACTGCACTCTTGAACAAATGTCAGACCTCCTCTGTCTCCAGGAATAGGCCTAAACCTCATCTACACAATGTGATGTGTAATGTTAGGAAACACAGGTAATATAATTGAAAAACGTGCAATTTTTTTTGCTCATTCCACAATCATATCACCTGTGTTTCCTTTGCTTAGGTATCTCATTGTGGAAATGTAGTCTATCATATGAAAGACTACGTAGAATATGAGCACTGTATGCAACAACTTTGACACTTACAGAAGCCTCACCTTCTCCATGCCTCCTACACAGTTCTACATGTACATCATAAATGCAAACAGTACAGAATTAATTATACATGTTAAATGGTTTATTTTTGCTGTTCTCAGAATGTATCAAATTTCACTAAAAACAGTGACTTGAAGGTATTCATCATATAACAGCGGGGAAAAAAAAACACAATCAAAATGATTGTGTTTAAAAAACCCATACAACATAACAAATCAGAATTCAGAACTCCTTAAAGTTAACTTACTTTCCATGACGTCGAACGATGTCCTATTAACAGCTTACACTCTGTTGTGCTGTTATTACTTTCAGCCCGCCACTTTCTGAAAGTAAACCTCCATCGTTTTGAAAAATATGTTACATACAATAAATGACTTCTCGCTCTCTACCACACGTTTCCACAAGGCCAAATCGTGTCAGAGCCATTTATAACTCTTGGAATTCTTGTAAGCCAATCCCGTCATGTTGTATTTCCGCAACTTTCAGAATTAAAATGTTGAAGATCATTTTCACAATCCTGGATTACTAATATCTTCCCCTTCTTGCTCAGTCATGTTCTACATTTCCTATGACACTGATACTGCTTACTATGAAGCAGACTTACACTATCACTATGACTACTACAATTATTTAATTCTCTACATCACTTTTAATCACAAAGCAATGTAAAACAGTAGACAGCATTGCAGACTTACATTCCCTCTACTTCATGTTTTGATTGGCTGCTTCAATTTGCTTATAAAAAGAAACAGTTTTTCTGAATTCATTCAAAGTGCAGTTATTTCTCCATGATGTCCAGTGTTATGGTAAGAAGTTATGTCTCTGTACTACACTTATCCTCAAGGCCAAATCGTGTAGGAGCCATTAGAAGTTCTTGAAATTCCTCAGAGCACATCCCGAGATTCTTTCCCTAAAATTTTGGTTTTAAAAACACCAGGTAAGAGTTTTTAAGGTCATACGGCAATTTTTTTTTTGAAAATTAAAACAGAATCATTGCAGAATGACCAGCCATTTCTAGACTTTAAATAAGCTGTGTAATGTCCTGATGTTATTGAAGGACCGTCATGATATATAATTGCTGCAGTTACAAAAGTCCTTCCTGATATTGACAACTGTGAAGCCACAAAATTTTTAATTAAAGTTGTCAATTTTGTTCCATCAGGCCTACATCGTTGGAACATTCAAATAACATACTGGCCATATGTTCGTATAAATAATGTGGACATCATTTCAGATTTACATTGGCTACACTCCATGTTGTGATCAGCTGCTTTTACTAGTTTATTAAAAGAGACTGATTTACTGTCTGGCAAAGTTAAATATATAAATCTTTCTGAGTCTACACTAGTAGTACTTGATACCCTACAGTTCTCGCAGTCATGCTGCCATTGATAAGAAAGCCCAAACAGGTGATCTACATCTACACCTTCAGCATGCAATACATCAAGCATATACATTAAAAACTCCTGACAATCTTGCTGAATATTTTGAGAGAATTGTGTTTGGCCTGAACATCTGTCTAACAGATTTCGAATTTCAGACACACTTTCTATTTTTGTTCTATCAGTGCTACATTTCTCTAACACAGAATTTAACAAACTGCAAAATATTTGATCAGAATTGACCACAATCTCTTCTTTTACATTTTCTAGAGAAAACAAAACATTAACCACTACATTAGCATAGCAGTTGACACCAGAACTGTTTTCAAATTGAAAACCAACAACATCTTCAACAGAATCCTTTTTGTTTCTGCTTATAATTTCAGGTTCATCGATTTTTCGTCTTTTTGCTGCAACCTCCCCAGTATTGGTCACATTTCTTCGTTTCCGGCCTACCACACGTTTCTCAAACAAAGGATATTGAGGCAAATGTGGCGCATGCTCTCTTCTTAACCTATTGTATTCCTTATCACAATCTAGATCCGCACAAATGTTTGTGACATCACACTCAATCAAGTACAATCCCGATAAAGTTCTAACTCGTGACAATGCCACATATGCCATACCCTCCTTGAACACAGAACTGCCAATATTCACCAATGCACTGTCTACACTTAAACCTTGCGATTTATGGATTGTCACCGCATATGCCAAGCAAACAGGAAACTGCTTACGGCGAACATATAAGTCTTTTACAAGCAAAAATCTAGCAGAACAACAACCAATTAGCTGTACTTCCTCAATGACATCAAATTTAATTTTTAAAAATTCAATTCCATCTCTATTTCTGTATTTTACAAAATCAACAACATTACCCATTGATCCATTTACCAGACCTCTTTCAACATGTAAATTCCTTCTTAAATTATACGGCAGTTCAAGCACACATTCAGAGTCTTTTCAAAACCTGCAGTTTTAGATATAGTCTTCTCTAATGAATCCAATTTTGTTTTCAAATTCTCAGACAAAATAATTGTTGATCCCATATGCTCTACTCTGTCAATAGCTTCCAGTTTCACAATCTCTTGCTTTTCTAAATGCAAAATTTTGTTGTTGAATTTGGCACATTCTGCAAGAGTTGGCATCAAACATATTCCAGATTTCTTCTCAGTAATTTTCTGAAAAATATTCTCAGGCACAACATCTTGTTCTGGATATAAATTTGACAGTAATCGTGCATGTAAAGCTTCTTTCCCATGCTCGGTCACTTTTCCAATTCTAACATCTTGTAGAATAGTCTTGTAAACTTCATCCTTCGCCTGACGCATATTTTCATGCAGTTCAGCATAATTGAAGTTTAACCATATATTGACGTTGCCAATGCTCCCTAGGCACTTCCTGGTATCTTCATGCGTGAGCATTTTGAACACAGGTTGCCCTTTCACTGGTGTCAGCTGCAGAAGATCTCCGAAAACAATGATGTGTTTGCCACCAAATAACACATCATACTCTGTTTTGAGAACTTCTTGCATTCTCAAATGCACAAAGGCAAGCATGACATTGGAAACCATGCTTACTTCGTCAATGATAAGAAGTTTCATTTTCCTCAAGATTCTTGAAACTTCACAACAAGCATCTCCAGATAGCTTGTGATATTGTAATTTGTTGTCATGCTCCACTGGCAGCATCAGTAAACGATGTAAAGTAATCCCTTTAATGTTATGTGCTGCCAGTCCAGTTGGAGCGGTGACAACACAAGACAGCGATGACTCTGTCCTTTCCTGCAAATAACATGAAATTGCTTTAATAAGGAAACTTTTTCCAGTTCCCGCTTCTCCACTCACGTACAGTCGGACAGGCTTCAACGACGTACATGAGCACTCTTTCTTGTCATGACTTAATCCATGATCAATTTGCATGGTAACTTCGTCATATATTTTCCTCTGCTCAACGTTGAGTTGTCTTTCCAACTCTTCTAAGTTAACCGCATCCTCCTGAGCATGTGCCATGGCTCTTTCCACTTCATTCATAGCAGTGGCAGCTTCATTTTCGATAACAGGTCCTCCTAGTGGATCCTGACTCAATGAAGCAGAACTCTGACTGTCCTGAGAACTGTCTCTGGCAATCTCGGCTGCAATCGTTGCTTCCTGCTCAATTTCCGCATTCAACATTTCTACATATTTGGGAAAAGCAGGACATTCTATGGTCTCCTTGGCAGCATTGAAAGAGTCTTCGTAACAGAGGAAATCTCCAAGCAGTTCCTCTTCTGCACGCCAAGGCTTGAAAAGTTGCAAAAGTGCTAAATAGAAAAACTCCTTTTTTTCAGGAGATTCGCCACTCAATTTTCGATGGTTTACCAAGTGGCATTTTCTTTGCTTGACCAGACATCCCTCACTTCCTATTACAGCATACACTCCTTTCTCAGTATCTTCTTTGATGTTCCTCTTGAATATGTAATTTTGAAGAACCTCATACAGACAAACATTCTCGAGGTGACTGCTTCGATTTGGATAATATGTATCCAACATGTTGGTCTTCAAAATGTCGTTACTGTTTGGCTCCTTTTCCGCCAAATACTCAATTTCCCGCACAGGTTTGAGAACTCGATTACGCGTTGCAGCAAGACCAAGACTCGCCCAAACGATACTCCTGGACTTGGCATAGAGACTTGCTAAAGACAACCGGTCAGAACATTCGTAAGCTCCGATTTCTCGATGCGACAACATCTTCAGACTGAAACTGTACAACTTCTTGCTGAGGCTCTTTTCATGGGAAATGTCCTCCCACATATTCTTCAATTCTGTCTTCTCTTTTTTGGTGATGTAAGATATCACATACCGAGCCACAGCCATACAGTTATCAGCCACAAACTGTATATCCATGTTAGCATTCCACATGGACAAAATCACCGGGTTGTAGTCGTTGATGTACTTAGACTCTTCGTTCCTCTTCAAATTGTATGTGTTTTTAGGTGATTTCTTCATCACATTATTTCGCAGCGAAGACATCAAACTGTTTACTCTTCCTTTAGAAATCACCGGTCGTGGAAAGCCGAAACGACATTTGGTGTAGAACTTGTCCTTGTTTCGGAATTTACGACGACAGTACTTTCCACATCGATGGCTTTGGAAACGTAGAACTTTTTCTCTTAGGCTTTTCTTCTCCTTTGCGTTTGGAACAGCACACGTAGAATACTGTTGTATGAAACTCATCACTGAGTCTTCTGGATCCGTTCCAAATTTAGGTGCATCCTTGATCCACAGCAACATATGTATATGAGGAGCACCTCTTGCTTGGTACTCCTTTCTCCAGAAGAAATCCAACACCTCTCCAAGAGGTGGATTCTTCTTATTCATGATGAAAGACATCATAGCTTCAAATCTATGATTGAAGTACCTACATACATTGACTGGATCCAAAGAGCACAGTTCTCCGGGTGTCTTGAATTCGATGCTTTCGATTTTTCCATTTGCCTCTCGTAGAAATTCAAATAAGTCTTCCCAGCCATACTCGGCACAGCTCAGAGTGAGGAACCATGTGGGAGTTCCTAAGTTCCTCAGCATACATTTTAAATCACCATGACGACGGTACCAGTACTCATTAGTACCACGCTGACACGCCATGAGATTAATCAGGTGAGAATCCAAAATACTGTCTTGGACATTGACTTTATCCATAAAGTCACTTGCCGAGATGTTTTGCATGTGTATACCACTTTTCAAGATGTGGTTCACTGCATATGACAGTCCAGACAGATCGCTTTCAAACAGGAGATGAAACAAATAGGGAATGCATTGTCGAAACCTAGCTTCTCCTGCATACAATCGCAAAGTCCGGTATTCAGAAGCAGGAATTTGATGAGGTCGCTCATCATATCTTCCTCCCTGACCTGTTGGAAAAAGCTGTGGGAAACACCGAGCTTCCAAACTTTCCTCCCAAACACTAATGGGACTCCCTTTGGCTTGTTTCATTTGAAACAACTCAATAGCATTCCCCATGACTTCCTTGGAATGCAAAGGATGAACACTATAATGTTCATATATTTCTTCACTAGTAGAGGGGTCTACTTTCTCAATTTGACCAGCACACAAATCGCTATCCTCTTCCTCACTTACTTCCTCTTCTGCAACATATACATTCTTATAGTATTTATTATTTTTTTTCAAATACAATGTTGCCTTTTTAACTTTCCTAACATCCACTAAATCTTGCCATATTTTCTTATTCTTTGTCGGAACCCCATTAACTAAGATAACCAGAGGTTCCTCTTCCACTTTTTCTACTCCAATTGTGTTAATGTTTTTCTTCAAATCTAGAGGCAAATAAACAACTCTTCCCTTTAATCCTCTCTGTAAATCTGATGGAGGCAATTTCCCTGTCTTTGGCTCCATTCTTACAATAGCCTGAAAGGGATGGATACTTTGAATCAAAATAGATTCATAAGTATTTAAATCCTTCAATTCAGAAGGAATCTCAACCAATTCCAGATTATTATGAACTGCTCTAGCAGGCATCTGGTTTTGATTTAATTTGTTACAACAATAAGTACACACACGTTGATCCAATCCCAAATCAAAACAATTTTCTACCATCAAGTATGTTATGAAATCCTTCCATTCACTATTATTTTCCCTTTCACTTTTTGCATATAAATTCACTAACTTAGTCTGATTCTTATAATAAGTGCGTCGACAACACACACAAGTGAAATTTGGCCTCTCACTTGATTTCACCTGAAACGTCGCAATTTCCCTCTGGAAATTATCTGTACTGGAAACCTGTATACTATCTTCCACATTACCCTCTTCTTCTTGGTCAATTTCAACATTCTCCTCTTTACTTCCAAAGTAACAAAACTCAATTTCTTCACATATATTCTTCACATCTATTTCAGAACCATGCAAAAGAGCAGCGCATAATTGTTTAAGCATAATTGCTGGACTCTTAGCATAATACAACATTCTAACTAATTTCCTCACTTTATTATGATGCACTGCTAGCATCCTGAAATGATGAAAAACACTCTGGCATACTCTCCTGGAAAGACAAGCCAATGAATGACCATGCAAACCTGTCACTTCTCTCACTCTGCAAGGATCTAATTCTTGCAACAACTTCATTTTCTGCTTCAAACTTTTCTTATTAAATGACCGTACAAAATCACAAAGCAAATTGATGGAATCCTGTCGCACACTGCAAATACTACTACACTTCCAGGTATACACAGGACCCTTAGGACGTCTTCCTAAAACCTCATTACCTAACACCTCTTCTGCCTCTGTTGTCACAAGTTTTTCTTTTTCAACTGGACAACCATCTTTCACTTCATAAGCTCGACCACTGGTGTCAACTGCATGCACCAAATCATTATCCTGGAAATAACTCTCCTCATTAAAAAATGCCTCACAGCTTGAACTATGCATCCGTTCTCCAGAAAAAACTTCACAAAAATTACTACGATTAACTATTCTCTTCCATCTACTATTTCTTTTGAAATCATAAATTGCCTTGTTTAGCTTCCTAATTCTATTGATTATCAAAATAAATAACTTACGTTTAATTTCAAATGCCTGATCAATAACTTTCTCAACTATTTTTTTTCTCTTATAAAAAACCACTTTCTGTTGACCTTTCTTAATATTTTTTAACAAATTGCCAATTATCCTGTTGCGGAACATTCGTTTACGAATGTCCCTAAACTGTTGTTTCCTTCTACTATCATGCACAGAGTTATCTCTTGCTCTAGCAGTAACATTTTTCATTGGCCTTTCCTTTCCGTTTGAATTGCTTCTCTTTTTCTGGACTGAAACATTTTCTGTAGTAATATTTTTTTTACTACAGATATTTCTTATGAATGTTTTTGTACTCTTACCCGGTGCTTTCTTGGTGACTTGACAAATCTTTTTGTTAGAGGCCTGCTTCTTTTTTTCATTGACCTGCTGTCTTTGACGTTTTGCAGCCTTTCTCAGTCTTTCTTTGGTTGGCATGCTGAAATCTTGAAATGATCTGCAGTTGAATCTGTGGTAAAATATATTAAAAAATGTTATTAACCACTATTACCCAACAGTAAATCAATAACAGTAATCAAAAACTTAAAACACTACTTGACATTTTTACATAGAAGATTTTTTAGTGCTTGGCAAATTTAGAATACAGAAATAGCAGAAAAGAATTGGAATTTATATTTATTTTACCTGTGCTGTTTTATATGTGAATCTGATCTAATTTTATGAGCATATTTTAATATTTTATTGAAGACACTACACATAACCTGTTTTTGAAGGTGTCTTTATTTTTAAATTAAACGGTTTACATTTTTACTTTTTATTTATTATACATTTTTAAAATAAATGTTTATAGTTCCATAGGCTCAAGCACGTCAGCTTCCCATCCTATGTCATACAATTCTGACAAATCTGCATCCTCATCACGTTCTTCTTCATCCTCAGGATTTAAATCATCCAAGGGATCAACATCCACTGATGTTTCAATTACGAGTTCAATGATGAGGTCGAAATCAACTGATTGCTGATTGTCGCTCATGTTGATGTTGTCTTTATCTTTAAAGAAAGATAACAACAATGAGATGTTGCAGAGTAAGAGACAAATCTCAGAGATTATAATAGTAAAATTGTTTAACAAGAGTAACATTTTGCACCTATTATTTAGCCATGTCCAGCGATGCTGAGGAGGTGAAGCCTATGTCCAATTTTTCAGTGAACAGGACTCATCTCTTCTTAACCTTGGATAAGCCTCACCGACTCTGTGTCCCCTGCACATACTTAAATCTAAAGGGGCAGATTTATGTTAACTGGCACATCCCCAGGGATGCACCAGTTAACGTGCACGCTGCTCTGCCACCCATGGTGTGCCGCATTTACAATCAGATAGGACAAAGCTGCGTCAAAACCCTGCGCCTGCTTGAAGCAGGCATAGGTCTTGACGCAGCATTGTGGAGATGGGGCACCCCTGAGCCTTGCTGGAGCTGCATTGCACTTGCGATACAACTCCAGCAATGCGCCACCTTTACGGCACAGATGCGTCACGCATTTGTGCCGTTTTTGCCCCATGGTGCGCCGCATTGTAAATGCAGCACACCATGGGTGGCGGAACAGCGGCGCAGGATGACTGGCACATCCCTGGTGATGCGCCAGTCATCATAAATCTATCCCTAAGCTTCTTATCTTGTTAGAGATGAACTGCCATATGTATCATCAAACTATTTTGCATTTCCTAAATAGCGAATTTTAAGGAATAAATAGCGATTCTTTACCATTCCTAATTTGCGATGAGCAAATTGCTAATTGCAAATTACCCATTCATTTCCATGGGCCAGGAGGCCCATAGGAATGAAGGTGCAATTTGCGATTAGCAATTAGCTCATCGCAAATTAGGAATTTTTCCAAGGGTGCAGGGGTGTCTCAAGAACACCCTGCTGCACCCCTGAAAAAGAAATTTGGGGGCATATGACGCACATACATGCCCTAAGGGCATGTATGGGCGTCATATGGCACCTTTTGTTTTTTGGAAAAAAAGCTTTTTGAAAAGAATTCGCAAATTACCACCAACAAGAAGTTGGTGGTAATTTGCAAATCCTTAATGGCATTTTTTGCATATTTTTTGTTTGATACATTGCATTTAAGGAATTGCAAAATTTGCAAATCCTTAAGTGCAATCGCAAAATAAGGAATAGCAAATTTTGCTATTCCTTATTTTGCATCAAACTTGTTTGATACATACCATTTGTCTAATTAGCATTCGCAAAGGCCGAAATTCGCAGAATTTTGGCCTTTGCGAATGCTAATTAGCTTGATACATATGGCCCCAAGTGAGGCCTGTCTTGCAACATGGTGCATCTTTTGCATCACTGCTGCATCGGTTTCATGTGGCACGTTTTTTTTACACCATGACACATCTGCCTAAATGCATCAATTTGTAATTTTGTCGCCTCATAGCAAATCTTTTGCACCGCCGCTGCATCACAAAAGTGACGCACAGTGGCGCAAAAGAGGCATACACCTATCATAAATCTGTCCCTAGCATTTTAAATGATTAATTCAGGATGACGATAAGGTGTGGCCTATCCAGAGGTTTGTTTAAGGTGAGACCTACTCAGGATTGCAGATCAAAGTTACGCTTGATGAAGAATACAGAGGAGATAATACATGTAAAGGCCTACCAATGAAGTAAGTGATGTCCACTTCATTGCGCCAGTCATCATAAATGTATCCCTAAGCTTCTTATCTTGTTAGAGATGAACCGCCATATGTATCATCAAACTATTTTGCATTTCCTAAATAGCGAATTTTAAGGAATAAATAGCGATTCTTTACCATTCCTAATTTGCGATGAGCAAATTGCTAATTTGCAAATTACCCATTCATTTCCATGGGCCAGGAGGCCCATAGTAATGAAGGTGCAATTTGCGATTAGCAATTAGCTCATCGCAAATTAGGATTTTTTCCAAGGGTGCAGGGGTGTCTCAAGAACACCCTGCTGCACCCCTGAAAAAGAAATTTGGGGGCATATGGCGCATATACATGCCCTAAGGGCATGTATGGGCGTCATATGGCACCTTTTGTTTTTTGGAAAAAAAGCTTTTTGAAAAGAATTCGCAAATTACCACCAACTAGAAGTTGGTGGTAATTTGCAAATCCTTAATGGCATTTTTTGCATATTTTTTGTTTGATACATTGCATTTAAGAAATCGCAATATTTGCAAATCCTTCAGTGCAACCGCAAAATAAGGAATAGCAAATGTTGCTATTCCTTATTTTGCATCAAACTTGTTTGATACATACCATTTGTCTAATTAGCATTCGCAAAGGCCGAAATTCGCAGAATTTCGGCCTTTGCGAATGCTAATTAGCTTGATACATGTGGCCCCAAGTGAGGCCTGTCTTGCAACATGGTGCATCTTTTGCATCACTGCTGCATCGGTTTCATGTGGCACGGTTTTTTTACAGCATGACACATCTGCCTAAATGCATCAATTTGTAATTTTGTCGCCTCATAGCAAATCTTTTGCACCGCCGCTGCATCACAAAAGTGACGCACAGTGGCGCAAAAGAGGCATACACCTATCATAAATCTGTCCCTAGCATTTTAAATGATTAATTCAGGATGACGATAAGGTGTGGCCTATCCAGAGGTTTGTTTAAGGTGAGGCCTACTCAGGATTGCAGATCAAAGTTACGCTTGATGAAGAATACAGAGGAGATAATACATGTAAAGGCCTACCAATGAAGTAAGTGATGTCCACTTCATTGCGCCAGTCATCATAAATGTATCCCTAAGCTTCTTATCTTGTTAGAGATGAACCGCCATATGTATCATTAAACTATTTTGCATTTCCTAAATAGCAAATTTTAAGGAATAAATAGCGATTCATTACCATTCCTAATTTGCGATGAGCAAATTGCAAATTGCAAATTACCCATTCATTTCCATGGGCCAGGAGGCCCATAGGAATGAAGGTGCAATTTGCGATTAGCAATTAGCTCATCGCAAATTAGGAATTTTTCCAAGGGTGCAGGGGTGTCTCAAGAACACCCTGCTGCACCCCTGAAAAAGAAATTTGGGGGTATATGGCGCACATACATGCCCTAAGGGCATGTATGGGCGTCATATGGCACCTTTTGTTTTTTGGAAAAAAAGCTTTTTGAAAAGAATTCGCAAATTACCACCAACTAGAAGTTGGTGGTAATTTGCAAATCCTTAATGGCATTTTTTGCATATTTTTTGTTTGATACATTGCATTTAAGAAATCGCAAAATTTGCAGATCCTTCAGTGCAATCGCAAAATAAGGAATAGCAAATTTTGCTATTCCTTATTTTGCATCAAACTTGTTTGATACATACCATTTGTCTAATTAGCATTCGCAAAGGCCGAAATTCACAGAATTTCGGCCTTTGCGAATGCTAATTAGCTTGATACATATGGCCCCAAGTGAGGCCTGTCTTGCAACATGGTGCATCTTTTGCATCACTGCTGCATCGGTTTCATGTGGCACGGTGTTTTTTACACCATGACACATCTGCCTAAATGCATCAATTTGTAATTTTGTCGCCTCATAGCAAATCTTTTGCACCGCCGCTGCATCACAAAAGTGACGCACAGTGGCGCAAAAGAGGCATACACCTATCATAAATCTGTCCCTAGCATTTTAAATGATTAATTCAGGATGACGATAAGGTGTGGCCTATCCAGAGGTTTGTTTAAGGTGAGGCCTACTCAGGATTGCAGATCAAAGTTACGCTTGATGAAGAATACAGAGGAGATAATACATGTAAAGGTCTACCAATGAAGTAAGTGATGTCCACTTCATTGCGCCAGTCATCATAAATGTATCCCTAAGCTTCTTATCTTGTTAGAGATGAACCGCCATATGTATCATCAAACTATTTTGCATTTCCTAAATAGTGAATTTTAAGGAATAAATAGCGATTCTTTACCATTCCTAATTTGCGATGAGCAAATTGCTAATTGCAAATTACCCATTCATTTCCATGGGCCAGGAGGCCCATAGGAATGAAGGTGCAATTTACGATTAGCAATTAGCTCATCGCAAATTAGGAATTTTCCCAAAGGTGCAGGGGTGTCTCAAGAACACCCTGCTGCACCCCTGAAAAAGAAATTTGGGGGCATATGGCGCACATAATTTTTAAAAACATTCCTTTACCTCAAAAACGATTTTCAAGTCATAATTTGAAAACACTGCCCACGGGGAAATGACTTAAAATGTCCTTAAGACACATGAAAGTGTTTATTTAAAGCCTTTGCAACTTTTTTGGGTCACTTTTCACATGGCTATGTAACTCAAACAGTCAAAATCTAAATTTACCATGCACAGGTGGGAGCATATTTACAAGGAATTTGCTCCACGGGGAAAGGTCTTTTAATTTAATATGGGAAAAATAACATCAGAGACACTGAAATGCCTTATAAAGAAGCATACACCATTATGTCCTTGTCATAAATTTTAAAACCATTCCTTTTCCCCAAAAACGATTTTCAAATCATAATTTGAAAACACTCCACATGGGGAAATGACTTAAAATGTCCTTAAGACACATGAAAGCGTTTTTTGATTGCCTTTGCAGCATGTTTGGGTCACTTTTAACATGGCTATGTAACGCAAACATTCAAAATCTAAATTTGCCATGCACAGGTGGGAGCATATTTACAAGCAATTTGCTCCACAGGGAAAGGTCTTACATTAAAATGGGAAAAATAACATCAGAGACACTCAATTGCCTTATAAAGAAGCATACACCATTATGTCCTTGTCATAAATTTTAAAACCATTCCTTTTCCCCAAAAACGATTTTCAAATCATAATTTGAAAACACTCCACATGGGGAAATGACTTAAAATGTCCTTAAGACACATGAAAGCGTTTTTGATTGCCTTTGCAGCATGTTTGGGTCACTTTTAACATGGCTATGTAACGCAAACATTCAAAATCTAAATTTGCCATGCACAGGTGGGAGCATATTTACAAGCAATTTGCTCCACAGGGAAAGGTCTTACATTAAAATGGGAAAAATAACATCAGAGACACTCAATTGCCTTATAAAGAAGCATACACCATTATGTCCTTGTCATAAATTTTAAAAACATTCCTTTATCTCAAAAACGATTTTCAAGTCATAATTTGAAAACACTCCACAGCTCCTATGCACAAAAAAACCCTGTCAGTACTAATACTTCACATTTTCTCCAATTACAATTTCTCAAAGAAACAAAATCTATTTGTAAAACACTTGAGACAAAGCAACATTTGAAAAACACAACTTTCTTCATAATTTTCTCCTTAAAGCACACTATTCTCTATCTAAATTAAAGAAATCTTTTCTCACCTTAGCAAATACTTTGAGTTTCAAAACAGTCTCAGAAACACACCAATTTGTCTTCAGCAGAGCAAAAGGTATGCACTCCAGAGTCTGCAGCTATCAAAAGCACAGAAATGCTGTAATTCTTCACACATATCTCTCATGTCACCCAATCAAAACTCTTCCCTCACTTTTTTTCAAATCAAAACCCTTCCCCCCTCTGCCCTCTCTGCTTTTTTTGCATAGCAACCACCTCTTGGAAGACCTCTGGTGTTTGCAAGTTCACACAACAATGTTGCAATTGAACTCTGAACTCTCAGTGCACCTGCATATCCAGTGCATTCTTTCATTTAATGATTTTTTCTTGACCACTCAAAATACATCTTTCAAAGAACTCATCCATGCACCCTAACTTTCTGTTTTCAGCAATCAAAATCCACCAATCACTGTTACTGCTTCATTAACACAGAAACTCCACAGTTTTTTTCATTTTAAACTCTTATTTTTTCAACTGCCATTTCATTGCCACACTTCATCTGACTGCAGGAGAACCTTCTCTCACCATGTTTTCTGTCTGGATTGTTGGACATAGTTACATCTATTGGGCTCAGAGGTATGCTGAGAACAGAAATTTACCTAACCTCAATTTACAAGATGTGGAAATTAAGTGGTTTGGCCACAGAGGATTAAAATGTCACCAATTGATACCATTGGTGAAAACCTTTATGCATTTGCCAAAACCTGACCTGTTAATTGTGCACTGTGGAGGTAATGATTTGGGCACTTTGACTGGGGTAGGTCTAGAAATGCTTTTAAAGGACACCTTTGAGCAATTAATGGCACTTTTTCCTCAGACTGCCTTGGTATATTCAAATATATGCCAAAGACAGAAATGGAGGTGGTCAAACCAAATTTGTCCACAAATTGAGAAGTCGAGGAAGCATGTAAACAAATCTGTTTCAGCTTACATGAGAGACCATGGAATGGGCTCCGTGTACAACAATAACTTGCGTTACTACATGCAAGATATCTACAGAGGAGATGGAGTTCACTTCTCAGATGAGGGCAACAGAATTTTCATTCTGAATTTAAGACTGTGCATTGGTACCTACTTATAAGTACCTAAATGTACCATAAACCCAAAAGCTCTTCTCAGAGCTACCCTACATCTGATCACTCACAATTATTATTTTTCTCTAACTTTTTTCACTAATTTTCAACAAAGTACGCTCCCCGGGGCGCTACCCGGTACGCGAACCGGAAGCTAACCTCGCGAAATTTTTTAAAAAAATGTTTTTTTTCGCACATATAAGCCTCCTCAGCCACCCTCAGAAAACCTAGGGGTCAAGATAAGTCTACCGTGCCCCCTTCTACCCATTCTGAACATTATTTGCCCTCCATCTTGTATCTTAAGTCGACCGAAACACAAAATGGTGGACTCCCGTAACGCTTAAGGTTCGCGTACCGGGGCGCTCGTCAGTTCGCGTACCGGGGCGCTCCCCGGGAAGCGCACCATCAAAAAAGGTGGGAAAGTAATTTACAGAAAAAAGACTGGAGACACTCTCACCAAATATAGATTAGCTCATACTACATACCAATCCCTATAATTTTCACAAATTTGATTGAAATTCCATTTAGCCATTTAGCCTGTAGACCTCTCTAAATACCGTGAGGTAAATTACTTCTCAAAACACATCTGAAGTGTTGGAATTGACAACCAATGAAAATGTTACTTTCATTTTCTACTTTTATTACCTGACATTTGATTGGTTATATACCTGAATATATATAAAGGAAGAGAAGGAAACACAGCCATTTTGACTACTACTTCCTGGTGTACATTTCAATTGGATTTTCACTAATCACTTCAACTTCTTTGTAAAGGTAAGTTGTTATTTTAAAAATTGAAGTATATTGTGCACTATCAGTTAATATGGTAAACTTTTTCTGATAGTTATATACTATCCCTCTGTAGTAGTTATAGATTTAGATAGACTTCTCTGTTATAGTTATGGATGGAGTTATGTTTCTCTTGTATAATTATGAAATTACTTACGTTACATCACATACACTTTTTTATATTCCTACTTCCACTCTGATACTATACACTGCCCAAAGATAAATTCACTGATAAAAACTGCCTATCTAAAATTAATCCCAACAGTGCCCTATCTCTACTAATATATTTTTTTTTTATCCAAATTTCAAGCAACATGGAAGGCGAACAGAAAGTTTCATTTCAAATTGTCCTGCAAGAGAGCAGCCAAGAATTAATTGATCCAAATTATATAGAATTTATGGATGAAACTTGGGACCAAGAACTACTGCAATGTGTGCAAGCAGTAGATGACCTCCTTCAAAATGAGGACATTTTACACCCTCAGAGATTACAAACTATGTTCATGGAAAATGACGACATTTCAGACAGTGAAATGTTAGAAATGTTATTAAATTTTGAAACACAATCACAATAATAAATAATTGCTTAAAAAATAAAGAAATTAAAAAATAATCAACAAAACCAACAATCAATTAACATACAGTATTTGAAAAGTCTATCATTCTTTTTTCCTTATAGTACGCTCCCCAGTACGCTTCCCGGTTCGCGAACCGGGCGCTCCCCACGCAAAAAAAAATAAAAAAAATTTTAAGCCTCCACATCAAACCTAGGGGGTCAGGGAAGAACTACTATGCCCCCTTATGGTCATTTCCCCCTTTGTTTTGACCTCCTCCTGTCTCTCGATCCTACCGAGAGACAAGATGGCGGCCGCTCCAGACTGTTTAGAATGTTGACAGACACCGGAGAGCCAATCAGCTTCGCTTCGCGAAGTTCCGTTACGCGTAAAGTACGCGAACCGGAGCGCTGCCCAGAGCGCGCTTACAGATATATATCTTTTTTTGAACGTTAATTTCTCAAAATCCACTGGAGCACATATATTGAGACCTAGCAAAGGCACATCGGGCTAACAGTCCCAACAATTTTGCCAAGTTTCGTGCAAATCCATTCAGCCGTTCGGGCTAAAAGTGAGGCCAACCGCCCTATGGAAATTAACATTGGAAAAACACGTTTTGGGACCCCCT
Organism: Lissotriton helveticus; assembly: GCF_964261635.1. Taxonomy (NCBI): domain Eukaryota; kingdom Metazoa; phylum Chordata; class Amphibia; order Caudata; family Salamandridae; genus Lissotriton; species Lissotriton helveticus. The sequence continues at coordinate 770,941,945 of NC_136068.1, forward strand.
TTTTTCTCAGCCCCCCCTTGACGAACCCCCCCCCCAAAATTTTCAGGGGCTGCTCAGAAACAAAATGTTCCATTTTCCTGAAAATTTCAGCCAATTCCGTCCACAAACGCCAAAGTTATTAGACATAGAATTTTCAAAAATCCCATAGGGAAAAAATCCTAACTATATATACCTACTGGCGACCGCCAGTAGGTAATATATATATGTATATGTATATATTACCTACTGGCGTCGAAAAACAACGAAATAGCGGTCGGCTGTGCGAATAGTCCCAACGCAGCACAACGTCCAGATTTCCGGCGTGGGGCGTCGCGGGGGGTGGGTCATCAGTAGCAAACTGTTGTGCGAATAGTTCCAAGGCAGCAGAACGATGGCACCAAGGTGATGTCCAGTAAGTTGCCGCACTGGTTTTGGTATCCTACAATGCTGCTCCGAATAATGGCGTGGGGCGCCCCGGGGGAGGCGGCGTGAACGGGCCTCTCCAGGTGGAGTGTCATCTGTTGTAGTGGGGCGCCCCTTTACCGTTTCAGTTGCCATTCCGTCCGTTTTTGGTCCACTGTGTCAAAAGCCGCAATTCAGCTGAGTTGCGCCCACTCTTGCGGTGCAGCGATAGGCGGCTGTCACAGGACTCTCAAAATGGCGGCAGGCTGTTTCGTTTTTGGGCCTGGTCCACTGAAATGGCCCTGGGACACCTTGGAAATCGGACGCTTGTCTGCTAGGTCTTGGACCCCATTCTCGAAAGCGTCCCCTCCGCCTTGAGGATTCATCAAAAGTTTTGGGGGCCCCCGACTCCTGTAGGCTTCTGGTGGGGAGCGGTTGCCATGATTGCTCGCGGAATGACCACGACGGAGCTACGAGATGGTGGTGCTCTCATGCTGACGCCAGCTTCAGTCTGAAACATCCAGAAACAAGGTGGGGCTTTCATCGTTTGGGAAAAAAAAAAGTTTTCATCCAATGAAAAGTGTTGTTTTTAGGTCATATGATCAAGCCTTCCATCATTAGGAAACCAAAAGTAAAATGAACCAATGAAAAGTTTTATAAACAAGTCACATGACCTGTTATGCGGCATAGGGTATAAAATGAGGAGAAAATACGTTGGCACGTGAGGCGGCGTCAGTAGCGGACCGATGTGCGAATAGGCCGAAGGAAAAACAACGCGCCAAGATCCGGATGGCACCGAGGTGGTGTCCAGCAAGTTGCAGCACTGGTGTGGCCATCCTACAATGCTGAAAGTCGGCGTGGGGCGCCCCGTTGGCCTGTGAGTTTGCGTCAGTAGCGGACCGATGTGCGAATAGGCCGAAGGCAGCACAACGCGCCAAGATCCGGATGGCACCGAGGTGGTGTCTAGTAAGTTGCCGCACTGGTGTGGCCATCCTACAATGTTGAAAGTCGGCGTGGGGCGCCCCATTGGCCTGTGAGATGGCGGCAGTAGCGGACCGATGTGCGAATGGGGCCAAAGGCAGCGCAACAATATTTTCGGAATAGAAGACACCACAAGGCGCTGAGATGCCAAGATCCGGATGGCACCGAGGTGGTGTCTAGCAAGTTGTGGCACTGGTGTGGCCATCCTACAATGGTAAAAGTCGGCGTGGGGCGCCCTGTTGGCCTGTGAGATGGTGTCAGTAGCGGACTGATGTGCGAATGGGGCCAAAGGCAGCGCAACAATATTTTCTGACTGACACCACAAGGCGCTGAGATGCCAAGATCCGGATGGCACCGAGGTGATGTCTAGCAAGTTGCTGTACTGGTGTGGCCATCCTACAATGGTAAAAGTCGGCGTGGGGCGCCCTGTTGGCCTGTGAGATGGTGTCAGTTGCGGACCGATGTGCGAATGGGGCCAAAGGCAGCGCAACAATATTTTCTGTATGGAAGATACCACTAGGCGTTGAGATGCCAAGATCCGGATGGCACCGAGGTGATGTCTAGCAAGTTGCTGTACTGGTGTGGTCATCCTACAATGCTGAAACTCGGCGTGGGGCGCCCCATTAGCCTGTGAGATGGCGTCAGTAGCGGACCGATGTGTGAATAGGCCGGAACCAGCACAAGGCGCCAAGATCCGGATGTCACCGTGGTGGTTTCATAGTTGAGAGGCACTTCATCTGCAGTGGGGCGCCGAGATCCGGATGGCACCGAGGTGATGTCTAGCAAGTTGCTGTACTGGTGTGGTCATCCTACAATGCTGAAACTCGGCGTGGGGCGCCCTATTAGCCTGTGAGATGGCGTCAGTAGCGGACCGATGTGTGAATAGGGCAAAGGTAGCGCAAGAATATTTTCTGAATAGAAGACACCACAAGGCGCTGAGATGCCAAGATCCGGATGGCACCGAGGTGGTGTCTAGTAAGGTGCACTGGTGTGGTCATCCTACAATGCTGAAACTCGGCGTGGGGCGCCCCATTAGTCTGTGAGATGGCGTCAGTAGCGGACCGATGTGCGAATAGGCCGAAGGCAGCACAACGCGCCAAGATCTGGATGTCACCGTGGTGGTTTCATAGTTGAGAGGCACTTCATCTGCAGTGGGGCGCCGAGATCCGGATGGCACCGAGGTGATGTGTAGCAAGTTGCTGTACTGGTGTGGTCATCCTACAATGCTGAAACTCGGCGTGGGGCGCCCCATTAGCCTGTGAGATGGCATCAGTAGCGGACCGATGTGCGAATAGGCCGAAGGCAGCACAACGCGCCAAGATCCGGATGTCACCGTGGTGGTTTCATAGTTGAGAGGCACTTCATCTGCAGTGGGGCGCCGAGATCCGGATGGCACCGAGGTGATGTCTAGCAAGTTGCTGTACTGGTGTGGTCATCCTACAATGCTGAAACTCGGCGTGGGGCGCCGCATTAGCCTGTGAGATGGCGTCAGTAGCGGACCAATGTGCGAATGGGGCCAAAGGCAGCGCAACAATATTTTCTGAAGAGAAGACACCAAAAGGCGCTGAGATTCCAAGATCCGGATGGCACCGAGGTGGTGTCTAGCAAGCTATGCAGCTGAGTTGTGTGCGCACTTGCGGCGAATAGGTCGAAGGCAGCATAACAATGTTTTCTGAATAGAAGACACCACAAGGCGTTGAGATTCGGTTACCACCGAGGTGATGTCTAGCAAGTTGCCGCACTGGTGTGGCCATCCTACAATACTGCTCCGAATAACGGCGTGGGGTGCCCGAAGGGGGGGGGGGGGAGGCGGCGTGAACGGGCCTTCCTAGGTGGAGGCTCGTCTGCTGTAGTGGGGCGCCCCTTTACCGTTTCAGTTGCCATTCAGCTGAGTTTCGGCTGCTCTTGATGCTACAGCGACAGGCGGCTGCAACAGGACTCTCAAAATGGCGGCCTGTTCTTTGGATTTGGGCCTGGTCCACTAAAATGGCCCTGGGACACCTTAGAACTCGGACGCTCGATTTTTTTTTCCTTTCCTGTACATGCAAAAAAAGGTAAATGCCCGGTACGTTACACGCTTCATCTGCCACGATGAACTCTCCAGAGGAACCGAAAAAAAATATAGTTATGGTAACTATACCATGCATCGTCATATGGAGAGGTGGCACCAATTAATTATAGTGCTGCATAAAAGAGAGATTTGGAGGAGAACCCCTGACCTGCTAGTACATTCATCAAAGAAGTGGCACTGACAGCATCAGAGGCAAGGGAAACGGTCCCAAATATTTAGAAGAACTTTGGAAAGATTAAAATGACATGTTTAGATTGTGGCAAATTAATTTCATGTGGACAGATGAGTGTTACTCTAATAAATACAGCATATGAACATCATCATAGTCGATGGTTGGTAGAGACATTTTGACTATATCCTGGACCTGCTCCTTGTTGTGTACTGGTTGCAGAACCTTGAAATCACGAGATACGTATGCAGTTTTGAAGCACATGGCGGGCGGGGACGAGAATTGATTGAATATTTCGACATCCCTATTGATATTAAGTTCTGATGTGTTATTGATTACTGTACTATTGAAAGTTCGACTTAACGTCACCCATGGTACTTGCCCGCAAATGTATATCTAGATAATTTTATTGTAACTGGCCCTGTCGTATTTTAATTATAAAATGTACGTCCACCGAATCCGTAACTGTTAGACACCTTAGTTCTTGCAACCTAATGGCCCGCCCGTTACGTTTCTCTACAGTGTAAATGTCTACTCATCATATACGATTACAGTTTGCTCCGTGGCCGGCCCACGTGGTTATAGGCTCGTATTTGTATAATGAAATTTTCACAATAAAGGTTTTTAAAAGAAAACATGGTAGTAGTATATACATTGGTAAAGTTTTTAATAATAGTCACTGTTTTAGAATCATTAAAAGGCAAGTGAAATAAAGCAGACCAATTACATGAAGGGTAAAAGGTATAATACGAAGGAACGCAGTAAAGATAAATGGTCAAGGGCTGTTGTGTTTTCTATTCCTGCAACATAAAGTGATCGATAAGAATCTCATATTCAGGCGTATCGGCGACTAAGACAGCAGGTCGACCCTCTTTTGCTCAACGGCTCCGTCATGGGACGAAGAAACGCTCTTTTTCTCGAAAAAAGAATATATTTTACTTGCAGGACAGTTGTAAATTTTCCGGGAAAGTACATTAGCCTGGAACATTATAACATATATTTAAGAAAAAATAATGTTCGGAAGTAATAAAAAGCGTAATTTTTAGGTCATATGACCAAGCCTTTCCTCATTAGAATAAGAAAAGTAAAATGAACCAATGAAAAGTTTTATTAACAAGTCACATGACTTGTTATGCTTACGTTACGCGCTGCGCGCCCCGGATGACTTCCGGATGCGCTAACGCGGCGCGTCATATGACGCATTACGCGACAACGCAGGTCCAGAATATAGTCAAAATGTCTCCACCAACCAGCGGTCGGAACACAACCCCTTTCAGCAGGCTAAATAGTTCTGTTAAATGACAACAGAAGGGACATGCAACAAGAACCATCTGTCAAAGAGGGGAGGGCTAGTTCTTCTCTACCGGGTTACATTGGGGCGCTACCGGAACTGACGAATTGGTAGTCTACAGTGTTTCTGGATGTTTCAGACTGAAGCTGGGGTTAGCATGAGAGCAGTACCATTTTGTAGCTCCGTCGTGGCCATTCCGCAACCAATCATGGCAGCCGCTCTTTATCGTTATTTTGGGCGGGGTGGGTGGCGGAGCCGAGCTGTTTTGCAGCCATCATTGTGTGGAGTTCAGTTCATTTCACTAGTTTTGTATTTGTCATGAGGGGTTGTTCCTAATGTTTCTATTTTAGCGAGGTCAAAAAGAGATCCCATTAGTGGCCTACTGATTTTGCTCGATTCCTTTTCTTTTTTTTTTACACGATTTTTCGTTATCTGCAAAGACTAAACAGAGTATTGCGACTCTGTGTTTGTTTGTAAATAGAGAATGAACCAAAGAGAACCAATTCTAAAACAGTAAATACTTGGATAACGATCAATCAAATGGAGAGAGAAGCAGGCACGACGTATTACAACGGGGGCAAAGGCCTGCGTTAACTACCCTTCACTATGTGCAAAGAGAGAGTACTCCTAATAGAAATGAGGGGGGGGGCACCATTCAAAGCAGATCAGTGTGCATAAACACGAAAATGTTTTCACTTACCACGTACTTGACATTCGACAGCTTATGATATTTGCTATTAAAAAACCATTGAAATTCACTGAAAAAACCATAGGTTATAGACCATATATAGTTAGGAATTAGCATTTACAAAACCTTGAAAATTCACTGAAAAAACCATAGGTTATAGACCATATATAGTTAGGAATTAGCATTTAAAAAACCTTATTTTACTCACACAAAACCATTGAAATTCCATATATAGTTAGTTGCACTAACTATATATCGCGCACCCGCAATCCACTGCTGATGATGTCACATATTACATCATTCATGACATGGTCAGTGACATCACTGATGACATCACTGATGACATCTCAAATGACATCACTGATGACATCACTGATGACATCTCATTTGACATCAATGACCACATCACTGATGATATCATTCATGTGACAATACAATGCATCTCCTCACATTTTAATATAACCTCTGTTTCACCCAGTGTTAAATACAGAGTATAATTTTTGAAACCATTGACACACCAATACTAGTTACTACATATGTACTCACTGATTCCTACGTCTACACACACATTCACTCATTCACCCATACAATCATTCATACATACAATCACTCATCTTTACAACACTATCATATGCACTCATACACCTATACAGACACTCACACTCTGCCACTCATCCATGGAGTTACTCACACACCTAGTCAGTCCTGTAAAGAATCAATCACACTTCCATTTTCTTGTCTATACAGTTAAACATAGAGCACCTTACATTTTCAAACATATACTAACACATACTTACCTTGTTATACAATCATTGATATAAGTACACATTGATCTGCACAGAGTCACACACCTCCCAGCCAGCCACACACACACTCAGTCTCCCATACAAATACTTGGACAATCAATCAATAACCCATATAGTTACTCATATAGCTACTGATCAACACATGCAGCAGTTTACAGAACAACAGACATAATGATGCACAAATTAAGACAGTTTAGTCACTAACCCATGCACTCAGTGAGACACATTTAATCACTCACTCATACAGTCAGTCATGCACCTACTAAATCCTTCGTCCAGACACTTATACATCCACTCATTCTTCAATATGTAAGACATATTTAAACTTTACAGAAACATAAAATCACTGGATGTTGTTATCAGTGATGTCATCAGTGATGTCATTTGAGATGTCATCAGTGATGTCATCAGTGATGTCACTGACCATGTCATGAATGATGTAATATGTGACATCATCAGCAGTGGATTGCGGGTGCGCGATATATAGTTAGTGCAACTAACTATATATGGAATTTCAATGGTTTTGTGTGAGTAAAATAAGGTTTTTTAAATGCTAATTCCTAACTATATATGGTCTATAACCTATGGTTTTTTCAGTGAATATATATATATGTATATATATATATATATATATATATGTATATATATATATATATATATATATATATATATATATATATATATATATATATATATATACATATATATATATATATATATATATTCTGCAGACAGGCTCCGAAAAGTTCATGGTAGAGTTAAGTGTTGAAAAGAGGTAGGAATATGTGAAAAACTAAAATGCTTCTTAAAATTTACCAGTTATAATTTACTTAATTTATTAAGCTAACTATAACTTACGCCCTCTCCCTGAATGACATATGACCTCAGATATTACATCACACATCCCGTATTAAACAACATTATTTATGACATCCCTTAAGACATCTCAATTATTAACACTGTGTAGCTATAGTTAGTACAACTGCTCCCTAGAAGGAGGGTTTTTGGTTAGCTAATAACTTAGGTGCTCTTTGACAAATAATCACAAAACTTTCCATAATTAATTCATCCACCTGAGCTCCTTCTGGCAAGCTTTCAGGGTGAGCCGTCAAGCAGGGGACATGAAATAGGGAGGCTACCAAATGCCTTTTTTTCTCATAATTCCCGTAGACATATTAGATAATAATACAGAAAAAAACGCTGAACAGAATGAATCTGGCAGAAAGCTGGATCTGTTGTGAGTCCAGGCACTGTGACCAACACCTGGGCGGGTCTTACTTTATGTTAAAAGAAACTTAAGAAACTCATTGAATAAAGATTAAAGTGATGTTACTGTCAGGGTCCAGGCCCATGCAGAGATGGCCAACCCAACAAAGTCTCAATATGCCCATTTGCATACGCTTCCACCTGTCACCCAGAACTTTCTCCAGTGAATTGGGCTTGTAATACATATTTGTAAATGTCCAAAATGAACTTTCTAGTTGCTTCCTGAGTAGAGATGACATTATTTCATTTTAATAATATATCCTAATGCTTTCCGACAGAACAGCTAATCCTGCCACGGTGAAAATAGCATTTGGGGCCTTGTTACTTTAAAGACATGTTTATATTAAACTTTTACATGTCTAAATTTTAAATACCATGAACCATGCTTATTTTGCATTAAGGCCTACTTATATGTGAATTACTATATTTAAAAGGAGGATTTAGGGATGTCAAAAGGGATTATTTTAACAGGGCAAATTGCAGCTTCAAAACTGTGCAGACAGCCTACAGGGGTAGGCCTCTAGTCATGTTTGCACTGTCACTTTAGTGGAGGCACAATGAGTGCTGCATTCCAAGAGTGACTTTTAACTTACAGGCTGTAGAAACACTGTGTGCCATATACTATGGACTTACAAGTAAAATGAATATGCTATTTAGAAGTAAAATGTCTTCATGGTTTAGGGTTCAGGGGGCACTCACTGGGCACTGGACAGATGTGCCCTAGTGGGCAGTGTAAAAAAAACAACAATACATTCTAGAAAAATTGGGGGTGACAAGACAAAAAGTGGTATTTTTCTACATATAAGTATATAACAGTGTGGTAATTCTTTCATGAAGCTGCTGTACCTCAAGCCATTACTGACGGTCCCTCAAAAGTCAAATAAAAGTGCTTGAAAATCAATCACAGACAATGACGGCTCTTGCTTCAACCTACAAATTTGTATATACTCTCATGCTATGCGTTATACCTAGCATCCTAGGTGTGATTCGCCTCTAACTTTTTTGCCTATTATTCTCCTGTTTTACTGACTTTGCTTTTGTTAGCTTTAGGAATCTGCACACTTCACCACTGCTAACCTGTGCTAAAGTGCTTGTGCTCTCACCTTAAAACTTGGTCGAATTGGCTTACACCCATTTGGCACATTTAATTTACCTGTAAGTCCCTAGTAAAGTGGTACTCCCTGTACCCTGGGCCTGTAAATGAAAAGTTACTATTGGGTATGCTACAAACAAAGCGTTCCTGGAGGAATTACTTTTGCTTAAATTAGTAGTATATCGGTTATTAAAATGATCCAACTGCAAACCATCAGTACCCACTCATTTATTCCATAGACAGTGCATTGTTGTTCACTCAGATGAATTGTTCTATAAAGAATAGATTACTGTTGTAGCCTATCCATTATAAACAATTTGCAGTGCAAACAAAGGCAGTATATATCTACATCAGTATAGCAACAATGGCACCACAAAACTATCCTAGAGCCCTATATTGTATACCTTCAAATTGGGGATCTAGGGAAGCACAACATTATTTTAACTATACAGGTTCATACATCCACAGTCCCATGAAGTTTTAATCCTTGTATTTAAAATGTTCGCAAAGGACTGAAGCACAATATGGTGTAATCAATGGTGTTAAAGAGGACAAGCTGTCGATGTTTCAGTGTCAGATGGCGCAACAGACCATCATCAGGACTCAGTGTCGAAAAAAAGAACAAAACCTGAAAGTAATTGCCACTGGATCAAGTAACGTATGCAAATAGGCTTAACAGATGCTTTATGCACTAATATAATTTGTAAACGGGTAATCCAACTTTTACTCCGAAATACAGACCCCCCCAAACTACTCCTTAAGCGCTGAAACAGTAATCTATTCTTTATATAAAAATTAATCTGTGTTAACAATATGCTGTTCATAGAATATATGAGTGAGTTACAGATGGTTTGCAGTTGATCAGTTTCAGCATAAATAATTATACAGGTACCATTTTGTTTGTAGATTACATTATCCAGTTCCCTGTTGTATATAGAATACTAGTGGGCATGTAGCACTGATTGTGCCACCCATTTAAATAGTCTTTTAAACATGTCTCAAGCCTGTCATTGCAGCTTAATACATAATATTGATGCCTAGGGTAGGCACTGAACCACCCAAAGGCAGGGTGTAGTGTATTTAAAAATTAGCACATTTAATTTTAAGCTTTACATGTCCCTGCTATTGAAACACTTGTAAAGTAATTTTTCACTACTGCAAGGTCTACCTCTCACATAGGTTAACATTGGAATTACCATATTACATGTAATAAGCTGTAACTTCCAATAGGGAACAGGTAGACAGGTTCATTTTGGTGTCTAAAGAATTGTCACTAAACTCCCTCTTTATTGGTAACATCAGAGTTTTATTCACAATTGTGAAAATACCACTTTTAGAAAGTTGCCATTTTCTTGTCCTAGCCATTTGGTGCCTGCATCCTGATCCTGGGTCACATAACTAGGTGTAGCTGGCAGTTGGCGTTTGTGTATTGCTCCCAGACAATGAGACAACGGGTAGATAGATGCTGACAGTATGTGCCACTCTGAGGTAATGAGAGGGAGAAGCCATCACTTACCACACTTACACGTCTGCCTGAGCACTCTCTCAGTTTGTCATTCGTCCATTAAGACCCTAGACAAGCTGATTCCAAGGCAAGGAGGAAGGGGGTTACCGACACTTCATGGGGTGGAAACCTCTAGAAGATTTCTCCACTTCAAAGTGAGTACCAGGTATGAATGGTGGTTGCTTGGCCCCAACTCCACAGTACACTTCACCTGTGGACTCTGCCAGGAAATAGGACTGCTGTGCTGCTGAAAGGACTCCCAACCTCTCGACTGCTGCTCTGAAAGACTTCTGCCCTGTGGACTGGGTGAGAAGGACTGCACCTGCATCTGTTGAACCCAGGACCTCAAAGTGACTCCAAAGGCTATTTGGATGCCCTCCTGACTACAGCCTCGGAGACAGAAGGTTCCAACAACCTTGAACCCAGCACCTGGAGTCTGCAGTCTGTGAGTCCTATCCTGCCAAATATTGCTATCCCAGTCCTGGACACTTGGAAGTGGGCCTAAATATGCTCTACCAATCCATCTGTGGCGTCAGTCGAACCAACTCATCTCCTCTGCTATGAGGTGCAAACTAGAGCAGAACTGATGCACCGCCTCTGCTGTGTGAATTTTCCTGATACAAGGACTTTGCATCGCCACCCGCAGCCAACCAGAAACCCCACTATGCAAAGCAACGCATCCTCCATGCAGGCCTTCGCATGGCAAGCTACCCATCAACAACATCCTCAATGACGAAACAGGACTCTGCGTCACAAGCCCTGCATCTTCTTCAGAAGCAGCTGGTGCGCAACACACCTCAACCCAGTACTTTTCAACGAAAGCCCCTCATCAACGGCATCCTTGACCATGAAGCAATGTTCTCATATCACAGCTTTGCAACTCCTAGGAATTGCCACTGCGCAGCATCCATGCGGGACTCTGCAACCTTTTGAAGCGCTCCATGAATGCTTAACACATTGCCTCTAAGTGAAGTCTGCCATTTTTCTGAGCCAAGCTACAAGATAGATGAGCACAGGTTAATTTGGGGTTTGCTTGTGACATCACCCTGACAAAGATTGTGGTTGCTGCTTGAGTAGGGTGTCACCCCACTCAACCAGTAACCCAATGTTTTTACTCTACTCTAAGGATTTGTTCTTAATGTGCTCACATTCTACAAGATAACCTAATATACAAATACTTTTATCTAGTGATGAGTCAATATTGCAATTTAAACTAAATGTCTTCAGTGTTACAGTAACAGTTCATAACTCCTTGTTATGTTTTTAAAGCGATGGAGCCAAGAAGAGTCTACACTGTTCAGATATTCGAAAAACTTGTGGTGCTTGTCTATATCACACATTATTTATCTGAAATGAGCAACCCTTTAAGATTATCTCTCTGAATCATGTCATCTGCAATGCACTGATGATTGCAAAGAGGAGAAACGTGACTGCTGAGATATTAGATACCTTTATTCTGACATTAGTTGATACTTTTTCGTAGAAAATTCAAGGCCCAGAATTGGTTGTCCATTGGTGACTGCTTGCACACACATGCTTCCGTTTGCACCGTGATTTGTGGCCGACCATAACAGCGTTTTGACAGAAGGATGGATTGATAAGTTAATTGACCACCCAAAGAGTTTCTTTTCTGCACAACATGCATTAACAAAAACTACTACTCGCGAGGAGAACGCTTTTAACGTTACGCCTACAACCATGTTTTAGACTGACAGATTCCTTTATTGTGTGAAAGAAAAAAATATTTAATTACATGTGTCATTAAAATCGTATTTGGTGATAGCAAAGCTGCTGCATTCATTAAAAACGGTTCTTAACGGATACGACGAGGCAGATTAATAGTGTGTTGCCCATGAAAGCTTCTCATTAAATAGGCAGAGAGAAAAGTGATGAATGGTTAGTTGCCAATCAAGATGTCTCATAAAATCCAACAAAGAAAGAGCGGCTCTTCTTAGTTTGTTTAACCTTGGAAGATGGGTACTTTAAATTTAACTTTGCATTTATAACTGTGAAACGTTTATTGATTTCTCCATATAATCGAACATTTCCCTATATAGTTTCTAGGTCTGGACTAGAGCCAGCTTCAGCTGTCTCTCCAGAGCTCATGCAAATATATAACAACTAATATATTTAAGTATATGCACACATACATGGTCTTTGGGTCTGCCCCCTTCAGCCATTGCTTGTCTCAGGTGCCCTTCACATTCTGGATCAGCCCACAAGGGCCATACATACAGTGGAGTAACAGGTCCACCCCCTTTTGCCATTGCTTTGTTTTGAGTGGCATTCACTTTCTGGATCGGCCCAAAGGACAGGCGTTCCATTAAGTGAGTGCCAATCATCTTGAGTGGCGGTATTTTGTCCCATTACATGAGTCCACACAGGGAAGGAGACAGGCATTCAGAGGGGAAGTAGCCCTTCACTGCCTTGCAGTCAGCTGTTGTTATGTATGCTTCTCTAACACTGAAATACTGTTCTATTGCCTATCGGCCTCCCGCAGCAGATTTTGGGACTTAGATTGGGCCTGCTCGCCCCCAGTCACTGTCCTGTACTTGTCTAGCTCGTACTCCGTGGTATCTTACTCTCATTTATTTTTGCAGTTTTTTTAGCGTGTTATTGGCCAGTCGCATTACAAAAGGTCGAGTCAAATTACATTTTTTTAGGCACGGGGAGATTAAGTGATCTGCCGAGAATCACAGGATGTTAAGCAGACATTGAGTCTTTGACCTGGTTCGCCAGTTCGAAAGTCTGTAGCTCTGGCCTCAGTGCCACACCTGCTACTCTTAGTGAAATGTACGTTTTCAAATCGTTTCTGCATGCAGCCCAAAACTTCCGCTTTATAATACGTTATTAATTTTTCATTTTTTTTTTTTAATTGCAGCTGCATTGATGAAGACTGCCACGGTAGAAGCATCTTTGGTGCTTTGCACCACCGACCGCCATTTGTGCAGAGATAAACATGACGCAGACACGGGAGTGTTATAGTTTAGAACTGGCCCAGGGCACGTGTGCCCGGCCCCTTTTATTAGCAGGGTCACCCGACTGGTGACACCTGTGATGGATGGGTGCCTGGTGAGCATGGAAGCCTGCCATTGAGGAGTGGCTGATGGAAATAAATTATTTTCTAAAAGCTAGACCGTGACCAGCTGTTCACTACATCCCTCCTAAACTTGATTGAAAATGGACAATAAGTCCAACCTATGGGAGAGAACAAAAGAACAGAAAAAACTACACCCAGTATATTCAGGTTGTTTGCAGGACAGGGGGAGGGGACTGATGCCTCCCCTTCCAGCCTGGGGCAGTGCTTTCTCCTACTATGGGCTTTGCAGGGCTAGAGGCAGCAGATTAGGCCCCTGTTCGCACATCTATCCCAACACCTTCACCACTGGTGGCACCCTCGCACTACACAGTGTCCTACAGTGGCCCCACCGCTCCCTCTAGGCTTTTATCGGCTTATGACCCAGGTATGGCTGCCGCTCGGCACCACTCAGCATTTTCCCATCCGTCTGGCAATAGTAGCAGGCAGCTTCGCTGCTCAGCTGCCCTTCTCAGTTATCCAACCTGTGCGGGGCTTGCAGACATAGGTGCAGGAGGGATGTCACACAACTGCTCCGGCGTCCCCTTATTTGCACTGCTGCACGGCCCCCACACGGTGCAGCAGACAGCTGCTCACTGGAACTTGATTGCTCCCTCTCCTCCTTGGCAGCCTCTCTCACATCCTGGGCTGCACGGGGGCTGTAACTGCAGATGGGGAACTTCCGGTTCCTGGCGACGGTGTGCCACTGGTACGGGCTGAAATTAGTGCTGCAGGTGGGCGTTCCTGCCAGCCTAGGGCACTTTGGAGATAGGGTGTTGCGGCTTGGGAAGCTCTCACTGTCATTTGGCTGTGCTTGCTCCTCATACTGGCTGGTGCTTCACGGAGTGCTCTTCTATCCACCCATGCAGTCGACAAAGGACCAGCATACCTGAACCACTGCCTCACAACTCCGATCCTCCCAACTCACCCTTGCATCTATCCCCAGGATGCACAAGACCAGAACCGGCGGAAGGTCATTCTCATACCTCACCGCCAAGACCTGGAACACCCTTCCCCTCCACCTCAGGCAATCCGCGCCGCTGACCCAATTCAGGAAGGGCTTTTCAAATGATCCTCCGCCCAGTCTGACCAGCAGTCCACCTCCCCCAGCCCCTTGAGACCCTCACAGGTGAGTAGCAGTGCTGTACAAGATTCTAATTGATTGCTTGATTGATTGAGTGACGCAGTCTCTGTCGACACAGGGAATGCCTCGCACAGGCAGATCATCAGCATGGAGTCACCCTCTGCACGGCATTACCTGCACTCTATCACTTTCTTCTGGGGAACTATGCCAGTGCATGCTCTGGATGGCCGCCTTCTCACCCTGCAACCAATGACGTCCAGCTGGCAGTGGGTGTAGGGTGGGCCTTAGACTCTGGCAACACTTCCCCATGACAAGCTGATGTTGCTGCCAGTCTACATGTGAATCAGGTCCCACTCATCACCACTGTAAGGGTTAGGACCCTAGGTCGTCATGTAGATATATTCATGATGTAGACACAGTGTGGTATAGTTGTTGAAGTGGCCCAGGGTATGCGTGCCTGGTCCCTTTTATTAGAAGGGTCACCTGACCAGTGACATCTGTGATGAATGGGTGTGGGGTGAGTGTGAAAGCCAGTCCTTGAGGAGTGGCTGGTCTAAACACATGATTTTCTAAACACTAGACAGTAACAAGCCGGTCACTTCATCGTGAACAGCAGGCAGGTTTACAAACTCTGGGTTTTGCACCCTACCCCGTGTACGGTACTGTATACAGCCCTTCATGGCTTTCATACCGCACCACTGTCTTTCAGCTGCTCCTGTGTTGCTGCATGAAAACCCCAATTCTTCTCCAGCTCTCACATCAAAGTTAGTGCCAAGCTATGGAGGGAAATAGTAATACTGGTGAGGTTGATAAAAATCCTGTTTCAGGTGGCCGAAGAAGATGCTAACTTCTGCGGTATGTCTTCCCCTCCTCACACCATTGAAGGCAATGAGAGGTCCACTGTGACATAAACAAAACAGTGGCTTGATCTAGCACAATGGAATACTAAACTGGTACGGGCAGACAGGATGCCCACATCTGGATGGTCTTCTTACTCAGCCGACACTGACATCGGTCTGGCGCACCCTGCAACTAGCAGAAGGGGCACTATTACTCACGGCACGAGCAGGAGCTGGGAGGGAGTGTCCCTCAATTGGGTTAATGCAAGGTCGGGTGACATCATCAGGGACCAATATCCAGACGGGGGCATTGAGGGATTCACAGAGAAGGGATTATCCAACGACGATGATGCGCAGGGTAGTAGTGGGGAGTGGACATAGCACTGCAGCTGTGCAAGTTTGGGCCCAACCCGGGACAATGACAGCAACGGCTAGCAGAACCCGGAGCAAGCTTCATTCAATACCAGTCATGGATTCCTTGGCAGGGCCGCACCCACTTTGGCCTCTCCATCAACAATAGCGAGGCACATACAGGCGGAAACCAGGGAAAAGATACAAAAGGGGGAGTTCTGTAAATATTTGATTTGATAAATGAGGAGGTGGTCCCTGGGAAGGGGTAATCAGGGAAACAAGGCGAGCAAAAGAAAGTATGGGTTGAAAGGTCACTGAAGAACTGGCTGACAGGCTTCTTGATATTTATTTATTTTATTTATTTATTTATACAATTTATATAGCGCGCAATTACCCTAGGGTGTCTCGGCGCTGCGCAGAACATATGCTGAAAGGGGGGCTTTGGCTTAATATTGGTTAAATAGCCACGTTTTTAATTGTTCACGAAATGTCATTAAGGAAGGGCTGGTTTTTATATATTGGGGGAGAGAGTTCCACAATCTGGAGACAGACACTATAAATCGTCTGTCTCCCCAGTTCACTTTTTTTTCGTGGGATTGGAAGCAAGTGGGCTGAGGAAGAGCGTAAGGCTCTTTGGGGATTGTGTACACGTAGAGCTTTTTTTAAGTAGACTGGGCCTATATTATTCAAGGCCTTATAAGTGATACACAGCGCCTTAAATTTAGTCTGACTCCTGACCGGGAGCCGGTGATATATTCAGCAATCCTCACAGAGAAGTATCACAGTGCAGCACCACAGTTATTTGGGTATATGTCATTGATACACAGCGTGGACTCTGAATTTCAGATATAGACAGAGAGAAGAAACTAAAGGAGGTGTGGGGTGGAAGGGAGTGAGCCCATTTAGTACATGCCAGTGAAGTCTGCTCCCCATTAGAGCTAGTTCCAAAGAAGAAGCTGGGTAAGTAAGTCCACCTGATTCACAATCTATCCTTTCCAGGCAAGTTTTCACTTAATGATGGTTTGGAGCCTGAGAGTTGCACACTGAAGTGCATTTCTTTTGATTAGGTTTTTGGGCAGTTGCAGAGGATAAGACAGCTGACGCTGATGGCAAAATCAGACATTGAAGCTGAGTTTCACCTTTTGCCGGTTCACCAGAGGACACCCACCTTTGAAGGGCAATACTATGTGGACATGTGCATGCCTATGGGGTGCGCAATAGTGGGCTCGCTGTTTGAAGACTTTAGTCATTTTCTGGAGTGGACAGTAAGGGACCTGATAGGCTTGGATGACATAGTGCATGACTTGGATGATTTCTTGTTCATGGTACCACCGGGCTCCCAAGATTGTGGGAAGGCCCTGCTGGGCTTTTGTGAGCTAACACAAGTGCTTGGGGTGCTACTGACAGAGTTTGGCTTGTGTACCTTTTGTGCAGCGCCGGAGTGAGAAAAGCCTAAGCAGCCAATAGGTTAAAAGGCATAATAGTTGATATTTTTGACAAAGGTATTTTCGGTATGTCTTCAAGAAAACATATGTCTGTGCAAGTCTTAACTTTGCAAAAAAGCTGAAAATCCAACATGTTGTCTTGACAGCAAAATAAAACAAATGAATATACAAGTGTGATTAGCCTTAGCCTGTCATAAAGAAAAGCACAATTGCACTTCCTAAACAAAAAGCCATAAGCCTGTAATTAAAATAAGTAAAGGGAATACATCAAATAGTACACACTAACTCTGAATTACAAGCACGTCAAACCACATCTACAGTCTAATTAAAGGACTGCTTGAACACAATTAACATTAGAAACATAACAATGGAAATATAACCATCCATTTAGGGTCATGACCTTAAGGTATATCCCTTTCAAGCAATGACAAAGCATATAAAATCCACAAAAGCAAATGGCTGAAGAGGGTTCACCCAAAACATACTCTTGTTGTACTATTATGTATATATGTACTTTTTAAAAGTGTTGATAAAATGGGATCTTCCTGACGGCTTATTCATCTGAGCGAGACTAAAAAAAAGGTATTTCCATTTAGTGCATAATCAATTTGGCATATTTGACATTGAAAATGCTTACAGTGTTATAGAGGGAAAGAGAAGCATGTTCAGAGAGCTCCTTGGGAATAATGAAACTATCCCATGCTCAGGGAAGCATCCGGAACAAGTATTGTTTACAGATGATTTTTCATACCATTTGCCTCAAACTTGTGGATACAAGTGAAACCAGTGCTCAGGGTAACCCACATTAGGTAGCATGCTTTGTGTGCTGTGCAATGCCACACAATGGTCTGCGTGTGCCTATTTCACCAGAAGACATTAAGGGGTCGATTCCGATCCGGTAAAATCCCCGTCCGTACGATTCGTATCCGGAGCCGTCTCCGTACGACTCGTACGGACGCCGTACGACCGGACGATTCCGATCCCGATCGTCCGACCCGGTCACGATTCGTACGGTACACGTCGATTCGTACGGAAAAGCGCACGATCACCTACACACCGTACGGCGCGTACCCCCCATGATCGCAGGGGTACGGCGCGTACCCCTGCGATCATGCGGGGTATGTGCCGTACACCCAGCGTACATGGGGTACGCGCCGTACACCCACCGTACATGGGGTACGGTGCGTACCCCATGTATGCTGGGTGTACGGCACGTACCCCGCATGATCACAGGGGTACGGCGCGTACCCCTGCGATCATGCGGGGTACGTGCCGTACCCGGGGGGGGGCGTTCCGTACCTGTTTCGGCGCGAACTCTGCGTTTACGACTGTTTTCGACTCCCGTAGGAAAAGGGTCGTACGGTGCGTACCCGACACGAATCGTACTTGCTGGGTCGTAAAAACCAGCCGCGAACAGTAGTGATGTCGTGTACAGCGGGTTCCGAGTGAGACTCATACGGAGATTTGAGTCGTACGGAGTCCTGTACGACTCGTACGGAGTTCGGCTCCTGGTACGGATCGTACTTCGTCGTACGTACGGGACGTTTACGGGTACGATTCGTACGGGGAAAAAACGCTCCGTACGACGATTCGGAGCGCATTTTACCGGATCGGAATCGACCCCTATATATGAGACCAGTAATTACTTTGTCTCAGCAGGAAAGGTAGCTGTGACGTTTTCAGTATTGCAATGATTTAACCTACAAGGGCATCTAAGGTTCTTACAATCCTGTGCAAAAAAGTACAATAAACACTAGAGGCCATTATTGATCCTTTGCAATAAAATGGTTAAATAGCAACAAGAAATAAAATGAATGTAAAAATACTTTAAAGTTGTTGATTCCTTAATTGTGCTGAAACAAAATAGAGAAAGAACTTTCAGGTTGTTATAGCTTTTACTGGGCCCTCAATGAATTTTCTTACTGTTACACTACTTATACATTCGATTTGGCCCTCCTATGGATCTTGCTCTTTGCTGAAAGGGGTTAGAGATTCAGGGAATAAACAGTTACCCAATGAGTACCAGAAATAGGATAACTGTAACTACAAATCCAAATTTTTAATTCATATAGATGAATCTTTACATGTATCTCTAAGCATGGATAATCCAGAAATAATACTCACTCACAAGGAAGGATGATTCAGAACAGCAGATTCAGATTAAATATTAAAGTTTAGTTATTCAATTAAAAAGGTAGGGAACGTTTACATAAAAAAATAAATGTACCATACAGATTAATAATTCAATTATTAAAAGATTTAATGAAATATACCAAAGCTTTTGGATTCAGGGAGCATAAGGTGAGTGAGTGGGGCAATCTTCCTCAACCAAGGCAGATTCTAACCACCTACGGCGTATGCGTAATATGGATAGGTAGTCAAGTGAGCCTTTCACAAAGACTCTCAGGAGAGTTCAGCAAAGTCCCAAGTAGCCAGTCCAATTCATCAAGACAGTAATCTGTCTCAGTCTGCTGTGTAAGAGCAAGAGTCACAACAATTTGGCATGGACCCTTCTGTCCGAAAAAAGGTTCAATCTCCACCCTGACACCACCAGCAAAAACAAGTCCAAGTCCCATCTGAAGCCCTCGTAAAAAACGACAGATGAGAAGTCCACTTAAAAATTAGCAATTTATACGTGATCAGTTTCCGGGTGACACCCCTTGGCATCGCTTCAGTTTGTCAGACCACTCAGTCCATTGGTCAATGCATATAGGATGAGCATAATGTGGCCGTAGGGAAGGCACACATCCGGAAAATAGGTGGATCAATTACATAGCTTCTTAAGTCATTTAAGCATATGACACATTGAACAATGGGACATTGAAGAAGATGGCATAAGAGTTCAGAAGGGCACTTTCCCCGGCAGCTGTTGTAGAGTGGAACAAAAATTGTAGCAAGTGCACTGCTCAGTACAGGAGATGTCAAAGGAAACAATTAATATTTAAATGCTACTGGCAATCCAGCAAAAAGTTCTCATACGCTTTGGAAATGTCAGTCGAAAACTTCACTGAAAGTAATTGCAGCTTACATGAAATTAGGCTAATATATGACAAGAACATGTTAATTTGTGAATCACCCATTAATAGGGAATTTAGCATAGGAATTCAAATACTCCAAATACATTAACAGACATTTCCATATGGTTGTAATAAATACATGTAAGCATACAGTACTCATAAAAAAATTGTAATGACCAATGTGTACACATAACAAGTAATGTACATGAATTTTGTCATTTATGTGTTATTATTAGTCGATATGTGAAATACATGCCAAATACGTTTCTGGGAAGGGCGTTTAAAGTATGATTGTGTATCAACTACTTTGATTTTATTGTTTTCGGTGGCACGCGTTATTACATGAATTAACAGTATACTTAAGTTTCACATGAAAACCAAACTAAATCACATTAGTTTCCTTTTAGTCTTATTAATTTTACACTCATATCTGAATACACACGTTAGATAACCCCTGCTCACCCCCTTGGTAGCTTGGCATGAGCAGACAGGCTTATCCCAAAGGCAATGTGTAAAGTATTTGTACCAACACTCACAGTAACTCAGTCAGTGAAAACCACCACAAATGGACACCACACCAGTTTAGAAAAATAAAATATCTGTATCTAAACTAAACAAGACCAAAACGACAAAATTCCAACATATAAAAATTCAGTAGAATGTTTTTAGGAAGGTTGTTGCAGAAATAAACTTGTAAAGGATAAAATGCGACACTTTACTCACAAATTAATTAGGATGCATAAAGCAAAACAAACAAAAGGGTCGCAGAGAAAGCGATGAGTCGATTCTTCCTGCGCTCCGGTTCCGATGCGACAAGATGGTGCCTCGATACGTTGCGACGACCCGGTGTGATGCAAGAAAATGCCGTCTTTGTTGCGATGCGACAACGTGGAGCCGATGCGTGCATGCCCGATGGCCGTGTGGTGAACTCGATGGTTTTCTGAGCCAGGACAGGCCCTGCGACACGCTTCTCTTGTGAGACGACAGCACCCTCTGTGCGGCGGCACTCTTCTCCGGTGATGCAACGGCGAACAGCGGCAGCGGCGACACACTTCCTGGATGATGCAACAGCGGCTTCTGCAGCGGCGTCATGCTTCTCTCTCATTGCGGTTCTTGGCTTGGCAGTTCGGGCTGGACTGTTCCCATGAGGCACAGGGTCAGACTGATTTGCATATAGCCATGTCTGAACTGGGGTGGCAGAGTGGGCTAAAGAACGGTGATGGATTAAACCCAGACCTTTTGACTGGGTGTGAGTGTTTGATTGATTCAGATGCTCCGTCCATCACCACTCCCTTTTGTACCGCTTTTGGCCGCCATAAGTGTGGCAGGGTATGCTCAGACGTGAGTCCCTTGCTCACTTTGCCACTGGATTCAAGCAAGCCGGGCTGAAGACGGCTGGAATGCCAGAAACCGGTCCTCGGAAGCTTTTTCCCGGTCCAGGGAAGACATGGCTTGGCAGTTCGGGCTGGACTGTTCCCATGAGGCACAGGGTCAGACTGATTTGCATATAGCCATGTCTGAACTGGGGTGGCAGAGTGGGCTAAAGAACGGTGATGGATTAAACCCAGACCTTTTGACTGGGTGTGAGTGTTTGATTGATTCAGATGCTCCGTCCATCACCACTCCCTTTTGTACCGCTTTTGGCCGCCATAAGTGTGGCAGGGTATGCTCAGACGTGAGTCCCTTGCTCACTTTGCCACTGGATTCAAGCAAGCCGGGCTGAAGACGGCTGGAATGCCAGAAACCGGTCCTCGGAAGCTTTTTCCCGGTCCAGGGAAGACATGGCTTGGCAGTTCGGGCTGCACTGTTCCCATGAGGCACAGGGTCAGACTGATTTGCATATAGCCATGTCTGAACTGGGGTGGCAGAGTGGGCTAAAGAACGGTGATGGATTAAACCCAGACCTTTTGACTGGGTGTGAGTGTTTGATTGATTCAGATGCTCCGTCCATCACCACTCCCTTTTGTACCGCTTTTGGCCGCCATAAGTGTGGCAGGGTATGCTCAGACCTGAGTCCCTTGCTCACTTTGCCACTGGATTCAAGCAAGCCGGGCTGAAGACGGCTGGAATGCCAGAAACCGGTCCTCGGAAGCTTTTTCCCGGTCCAGGGAAGACATGGCTTGGCAGTTCGGGCTGCACTGTTCCCATGAGGCACAGGGTCAGACTGATTTGCATATAGCCATGTCTGAACTGGGGTGGCAGAGTGGGCTAAAGAACGGTGATGGATTAAACCCAGACCTTTTGACTGGGTGTGAGTGTTTGATTGATTCAGATGCTCCGTCCATCACCACTCCCTTTTGTACCGCTTTTGGCCGCCATAAGTGTGGCAGGGTATGCTCAGACGTGAGTCCCTTGCTCACTTTGCCACTGGATTCAAGCAAGCCGGGCTGAAGACGGCTGGAATGCCAGAAACCGGTCCTCGGAAGCTTTTTCCCGGTCCAGGGAAGACATGGCTTGGCAGTTCGGGCTGGACTGTTCCCATGAGGCACAGGGTCAGACTGATTTGCATATAGCCATGTCTGAACTGGGGTGGCAGAGTGGGCTAAAGAACGGTGATGGATTAAACCCAGACCTTTTGACTGGGTGTGAGTGTTTGATTGATTCAGATGCTCCGTCCATCACCACTCCCTTTTGTACCGCTTTTGGCCGCCATAAGTGTGGCAGGGTATGCTCAGACGTGAGTCCCTTGCTCACTTTGCCACTGGATTCAAGCAAGCCGGGCTGAAGACGGCTGGAATGCCAGAAACCGGTCCTCGGAAGCTTTTTCCCGGTCCAGGGAAGACATGGCTTGGCAGTTCGGGCTGCACTGTTCCCATGAGGCACAGGGTCAGACTGATTTGCATATAGCCATGTCTGAACTGGGGTGGCAGAGTGGGCTAAAGAACGGTGATGGATTAAACCCAGACCTTTTGACTGGGTGTGAGTGTTTGATTGATTCAGATGCTCCGTCCATCACCACTCCCTTTTGTACGGCTTTTGGCCGCCATAAGTGTGGCAGGGTATGCTCAGACGTGAGTCCCTTGCTCACTTTGCCACTGGATTCAAGCAAGCCGGGCTGAAGACGGCTGGAATGCCAGAAACCGGTCCTCGGAAGCTTTTTCCCGGTCCAGGGAAGACATGGCTTGGCAGTTCGGGCTGGACTGTTCCCATGAGGCACAGGGTCAGACTGATTTGCATATAGCCATGTCTGAACTGGGGTGGCAGAGTGGGCTAAAGAACGGTGATGGATTAAACCCAGATCTTTTGACTGGGTGTGAGTGTTTGATTGATTCAGATGCTCCGTCCATCACAACCCCCTTTTGTACCTCTCTCTCCCCACAGCAAAAAGGCCTCACACACAGTTAAAGGCCCTGCTGGCAGACTGGAACTCCCAGCAAGGACGTTCAGGGAAGCTGGGGATGAAGTCCTTTTGTGCCTGGGACTTCAGAAACAGGAGGCCAGCTATTCTCAGGCCCTTGGAGACTTTTCTTCAGATGCACACAGCACACAGCAAAGTCCTTTAGTCCTCTCATCAGTAGAAACAGCAAACTACAGGCCAAACCCCCCAGACACACAGCAAGGGCAGTACTTCTTTTCAGTCTCTTCAGCTGATCTTCTTTGGCAGGGATTCCTCTTGAACACAAAGTAGTCTCTAGTTCAGGGGGTTCAGCTCCCATATTTTTACCCCAAAAGTCTTTGTTCCCTATGTGTGAGGGGTCCTGGACCCAGTCCAAACCAGTTCTGGGTGCACTCTGCCAGTGATAAACTTCTTCCTTTGTCAGTGTGGGCCAGGGTCATCAGACGCACAACAGGAGGTGGAGCCAGCATTGTGGAAGGCAGGCACAGCCCTATTCAGGCCCAGGTGCTATTCCTCCCACCAGTCCAAAGGCAGATAGGTCTATTCAGCCTAGTGCTGACTCACCCAGACTCCTGGAGCCACCCCAGCCCCTGTCACTCTCAAACCAGACAGTCAATCCACAAACAGGCAGAGGGACACAGAAAGGTTGAACAAGAAAATAGCCACTTTCTAAAAGTGCTATTTTCAAACACGGAATTTAAAAACCATCCTTCCTAAAATATGTGTTATTAAATTCTGAGTTCAGGGATACCAGACTCCAAGTCTCTATCTCACTCCTATAGGAATATATACAGATAGCCTTTCAACAGTGAAAAACGAAATTGGCAGTAGTTCACTATCAGGATATGTTACACAAACTAGTACATGTCCTACCTTTTACATACACTGCACCCTGCCCAGGGAGGTACCTTGGGCCTACCATTGGGGTGTCCTAGGTATGTGAAAAGGGAAGGGTAAGGCCTGGCAAGTGGGTACACTGGCCAGGTCAACATAGCAGCTAGCAAACGGTGCACAGGCACTGCGGTGGCAGACCTGAGACATCTCTTTGGGGCTACTCATGTGGTTGGCACAATCAGTCCTGCAGGCCCACTAGTAGCATTTGAATGACCAGTCCTGCACACTCATTGTACTTTACTAGGGACCTACTGGTAAAACAAATAAGCCAATCATGGATAACTAATCACAACAACAATTTACACAGAACATATGCACTGTAGCACTGATCAGCAGTGGTAAAGTTCCCAAAGTCCTATAGCCAAAAACCACAGGTCAGGAAAAGCAAAGGAAGAGCAAAACGTTTGGGGATAACCCTGCAAAAAGGGCCATTTCCAACAACCCCTCTCCTAAAAGATGAGAAATGGAGACACACATATTTGCATAAAGCATTCCGTGCCACCTGTGCTTAATTTGTAAACATTTAACAGCCAAAACCCCAAAGTGTTTCTTGGTAACCCGTTGCAGCTGGCAGAGCCCCCACCTCCTTCCACTGCTGACAAATGCCAGTAACAGCAGTACGCACCTACTACTTTTTTCAGTTTTTTAAAAAAAGTATAAGGACTCATTAAACTGAAATAGACACACAACAACACCATGTGGTGGATAAATACATGCGTATGCTGGTGCCTAGTACCGTCAAATACTGGCACACATTAAGCACTGCTTGCCACTCCTGTAATAAGGAAGTTGGCTGGAAATAAAGATGGAATAATTGTTTAACTGTGCTTCCTAGGCATTCCACAATATGGTCCTACCTCTTCTCTCTGGTCATTGACCTTTTCCATACGATGGTTCCACGTTATCCTTTATATGATACATAGGCATCCTCCACATTAAATGCACTACAAGATTCCGTTCACCTCATTGGCTTTCACCTGTTGGTATCCATTATGCTCTGTTTTTAGGCTTCACCTACAGGCAGCTGTAGCTATCTGTTGTTGAAGACAATGTGTGTACAATATGACATATAGAGTGGGCTTTAAGGCAGCATTTTTACTCAAGATTGAAGTTATTTTCCACCTTGCTCTCTCTCCCTGCTCCTAATTTGATGATTTCCTTACTATTCTTGTGTTTGTCCGGTTCAAAGAACACTTCTGTCTCATGGTGTTTTGATTGGTTAGAATACATCCATCCTTCTACTGCTGATGTTAGGCTTTGGAATACAGTGCAAGTGAGGGACTGTTTTCTTTCTGTTGGTATCCCTCCCTGCTCTCTTCACCTCCTCCAGCCTTTTGATTTATTAAAAACGACTCCCCAGCCCCCAAGTAACCTCCCAGCCACCTCGTTTTTTGGTTGCCACCTCCCACTATGTTGGTCAATGGCCATATTGCAATGTTTTTATCAATTTAAAGAAGAACCACCTGCACACTTGAACAATGGATAGCAGGATTATTTTGATAAATATTCTTATGCTGTAAGAAAATCCATTCAAAGATGGCCAACTTTAGATGGATTTTATTATAGCATAAACAAATCAATACAAACATGTCTGCCACGTTGGCCACATACACTGGTCTCTTGAAAAAACAAACAGTGGCAAAGCCAGTAGGATTCATGGGTGAGTTCTGTTAACTTTGCTAATTCTTGTGAAACATATTAATTATTGTAGTGCCCCAATAGTTGGCCATTAAAACGTTTTTTGAGATGTATTTCTGTGATGAACATGATGCACAATTTTACACTGTTAGGGTACTTAGATTGATTTTTATTTTTAAAGTCGGCTTCTAGAAACAAAAGAGAAAATAATCACTTAGTAGGACTTTCGTTATACTTCATTATTATTTAACCAAATAAAGTTTTACTTGCTCGATTGATACCATTTACTAGGAAAGTATTCTCCATCACATTGCATGAATCCTTACATATTAAGGATGCAATGAAGTTTTCTTTTATGTCACCCAAAGCAGACATTGAAGTTACCCTGTACCAATAAATATTGTTAAACAAGGTGTGCTACTCTGTTGACTGTGACCAGCTACAATGATAATATAATGAAGTAACAGGGTCCTTTTCAGGGAGGGATTTTGGAGCATGTAATGTAGAATACTTCTATTACTTTTTTGTGTACTCTTACAAACCTTTGAGAATTGGCCCGCAATCGTCTAAAATGTGAAGGAACATTTAGAAGCTATTCACATGAAGGTATTACAAATAGAGAGTACTGTGCCCTCTTTAAACTTTTAATAATATGGAGTTGGATATTTCTGACTGATTCGCGAAGGTGGGTTATAGTACATAATAAAGTACTCCTGTAGTACTACTTCCGGTACTCATAAACGCTTATGTAAAACCCCGATACCTACAATTATGAAGCATAAACATGAAAAGAGCACAGACATAAAACTACAACCTCTGCTAGTAACAAAAGAAAAAGTGGAAAGATACATTTCATAAAAAAGCAGCAAAAGCTCATGAGACAAATCAATTGCTAAACATCTCAGTTTACATTTGAATGTGCTGTACTCAAAATAATTAATTTTTCCATTTACAATGATGCCAACAGTGCTTGAAAATGCCTGAGTTTGTGTTTTACTTACATTGATGTCTTCTAAGTCGAGGAAGTTCAGAGTGACTCCATTACGCTGCCAGATGATTGGCGGCCTCAGTGTCCCGTGAATGGCGCATGTCAGCACGGTGCTCAGTCCAACCGTCACGGTAGTGATGGATATCTTATCTTCTTCAGGAAGAGTGAGCTCAATCACCTCTGTGAAAACAATGAGAAGCAAAAAATTAAACATGAACGGAATCGCTCATTTATCTAAGGCAGTGATTTTAAGATCTACTGTGATTTGCAACCAAGTAGTACAAACAATGCGTCAATCCCCAGTGCCAGCCCGTGAGTTTTTAAGCCTGCTATTTTCCAGGATTATATTCAGTACCCCCTTAAAAACACAGGAACATCTGCTTTACTTAATAGGATTTTTTTGGTAGTAATTATTCTGCCACATAATAGAGAAATTAACTATGACAAGCGTTGATGTTTTATGTAAAAGTCATCTAGAAGTCTTGTAGCTTCAGATATGTAGCTCTTTGGGGCACAAAAAGCGTGATATGCCATTTGTTTCTTGTTTTTATTTCAGATACACTTGGTCTTTTTAGTAGGATCTATGTTACCAGAGGTGCAGCGCAACTTTGTCCACTGCTTACATGCCAAAATTACATTGCAACCGATACATGACTGTGCAATTAGCACGTGATTCTTCAATGTACTAACAATATTAAAATAAGAGTTGCACTTGACATTATTACTAAAGGATATATACTGCAGGACTAGTGAATGTAATGAAACTATTTGTTTAACTGTATTAAACACAGGGGCGGCTTCTCCTTTTGTGCAGAGGAGGACCACCCCGCCTGCTATGACGCAAGCAGGCACACATGAATTTGACATGCCATTTTACCTAAATGCTGCGGTGCGAGGGCAGGGGGCTGGGCTGAATCCTGCAATTGCAGGATTAAATCTGCCCCTGCAATGCGTGTGTTCGCTTGTCTGGCCCTATTTCTACAGTGAGCCCAGCAAGCGCACTGTAAACCCAGCAATACACTGGCTGTGAAACAGCCGGGGATGCTGGAATAGGCCACCAGCTTCAATATGAGCGTTGGGTTAGACTTCTCCCACGAATCCTGGTGCTGCTCTCAGCATGAGAACAGCTCCAGGATTAGTTGTATTGGTGTCCACTGAACAGAAAGGAAGTCCTTCCCTTTCCTGCTTGTGGATGCTGATCGGGGAGAAAAGTGCGCACCCAGGAGAAAAGTATATGGTGAGTTTGGTGCCATAGCAACCCCCCATATGTTTATAGCTGTAGCTGCCACTGATTAAACACGATATTAATAAACTATCCTTACTTAGTAGACATTTATTCACAACAAAAATGAAATTTGACTTTCATGCAGTGTCTTAATAAATTGAATGACATTTACTGTTTAGATTATTGAATAGAAACCATCCTCATATATGTAGAATGTGATTATTTTAGAAACGACAAAAGTTTATGTAATGTGTGCACTAATGTTTCAGATAGTGCTTTTAAATGCAGTCTTAGCCATACTTACACATGATTATCCAAAGGATTTACTGTATGCCACATGTAATGTGATTTTAATGCACTGACTATTCATATTCATTTGTGTTTAAATGTGCACATGCATATAAATGTGCACCATTGAATTAATACTTTAAGTTGCCTTTAGTAGGCCTGTTTAACATGCTGCATACAATATTGTTTTCCATTTTCTGCTAACATGATATTTCTTGCAGCTATTCACAGATTGTTAGTTGAAGAATAAATACATTACTGTACTAGTGATAGAGAGAAAGCGCATGAGAAGACCTTGACAAAAGAACATGGAGAACCACAGCGTTAATTGAAAAGCCCATTCAGCAATGCTACAACCTAACCTGTGAGAAGATAATGTCGTTCCCATGTCCAGTGTGAGATACTTTGCGAATGTTGAGTCTACAACGTGAGAAGTAGAGAAAGACAATAGACCGATGATGACGAGAACAGAGGGGTGTTACCTGAATGATTTTGGTTTGAATAACTGGAGTCTAGTCTGTCTGATGTGAGAGCACTTTTCCCTGGATGTTGAGAGGATTAGATCTCTACGCTTTCCTTGATTCTTTGCTGAGTTTGGCTTAGACTAACACTAATTCCCTAATCCAAGAAGACTCTTGACTGAGCTTCTGAAATACTGACACCTTTCAACTTTTTTTCCTGCCTAGTTCTATTTTGCTTTATTGAATTCCCTGATTTTTTTTAGATCTTTTAGACATTAGAACAATCCTTTTAGCTTAGACTTTATTTTAGATGATTTAGGTTTACCCATGTATAGACGAGAAAACCTGAGACTCTTCTCTGTGCATCAAATTATTTTGTTAATCTTTTGTATTGCTGTGACTGATTTTCTTGTTTGCTTAGTATTAGTCCGCTTCAATTTCTTCTGGAGGTTGAGCTTCCCTGTTGTTATTCTTTATCTTTATAGCATGGTGTTAAGTGTTGTGTATCTTAACTTTATTCTTAATTTGATTAAACCTTCTTAACCCCAGCTACTGATTCCTGGCCCTTATTGAGTAGGAAAATGGGATAAACTATTATATTGAAATTGATTGATGTAAATGTTAACTTCCTTCACCTCTCAGGAAGACAATAAAAGATCTATTGGGGGACCAATGGAGAGTGGGCCCAGAAAATGCTGGATTAGTAGTAACACTGAAGTAACGATGTAGGTACACGCCATTTCCAGGAGTCAGGATTAAGTTGAATCTGGACCTGGTTGCTACACATTCCCGAGTGAAAAAAAAGTAACTTTACTTGTGCTAGTTTGTATAAATGTTTGTATGTGTGCACTCAAGGAACGATGTATAAGATTTACAAATTGCAAAGCTCAGCAAACATCAATGGAGTATGGAAATCAACAGGCTTTAATACAAAATAAAGGAGGTTGGTTGGGAAAAATGGAGTGGAAACATACAGAAGTAATTGCACGGGGAGAGGCTGAGGAAGAGCACATAATGCAGTATTATGTAACCTTTATAGATTGTAATAACATTGAAAAGGGATCTATTATTCATATAAGAGCACCATCTCCAGTGCTAAAAAACAATGACTACTGCACAATTTCTAGTGTGTTATGCTTTAACATGTGTATTCTGATATTTATGACCTCTGTGATATGCTGCTAATTTTCTTGCACTGACTGGAATTAACCATAGCTTTAGTTGCATTGACTGAAGGCCATACCACAAGCAGTTAAAATCCCTAAATATGTTTTTATTGGCTAAATTTGACTGCATGCATTTGTCCAGGGGCAGCTCCTCCATTGGAGTGGAGGAGTTTCGCTCCACTCTAATTACCCCCCAAAGATGGAAAATACAATAGTAACACATTACCATTTTATTTTTCTTGCTCCCATCCTGAACCGACCATCAGGACAGGGGCGGAGGCAGGCCACTGCTGAAGGACAGCAGCAGGGAGGAGGGTGGGCTGTTTGCACTTTTCAAAGTGCGCATGTCCCTTTGGCCCTTTCAAACCTCTAACCTAGCGGTCTTAAGACAGCTGGGTCAGAGTAGGTGCAGGGCTTCAGTGTCCTTGGGAGCCGCGAGTGAGGTCGCTCCCTTCAATCAGGGTGCTGCTCTTACAGCATGAGAGCAGCACCAGGATTGGTGGATTGGTGTCCACACTGCAGCATCCTTTAGAGAGGAGGTCTGGAGTGGCGGATGTCGGTACAGGTAAGCTTTTTAAAAATTAAAATACTTGCACGTGCATACCCACCCGCCATCCTCCTCCCCATAGATGCCAGCCGCCACTGCATTTGTCAAAGGGGCAGCAAAGACTAGTAAGCACAGTAAAGTGGAAATTATATGTTATATGTGCGCTGTGATTCCCTGGAAACAAATCTGGCATCCTTGAAAGGCATGCTACATGTGGCAGCACCTCTCATCAAAGGCCTAAAGGCATTTGTGCATGTCAAGCCAACCCTGAAGAATGAGCCTGGCTCCTACTCCAAGCCTACATCACCTTCAGCATAAGCTGCATGGCATGCCGAGCCAAAAACATGATAAAATTGACTAGCTCAGGTAGCCAGTGTCACACCAGAAGCCAGCAGATAACCAGACTGGAAAAAGAAAAAACTTCAAAAAAGAGAAAGCCAGATGGCAAGCCTGCTCTACCTGTCCACCCAGGATCAAGAACAACCTCCCAATCAAAGCTGCTTCAACTGCAAATCAGAAAAGCGCTGAGAGAACGGTATAACTTCACATGGTAGGATTCATCACCCAGAAACATCCTGCTTGATTGTAAAGGTTCACAAATTATAATTCTTATCTTCATTGATTTCTAAATATGCTTGCACTGTACAATTACCGGTAAATGCAAATATAACCTCGATGAAAGCTCCATCAAAATATAAAGACACTTTAAAAATTAAAAACTATATGTGCTAAAGTCCACCAGAGGCCTCCAGTGCCCTCTTCTTTTTACTTGTTAATAGGCCTGGGCTGTAAATTTCGTTATGCTGGCGGAATTTGCGATAATTTGACATTTTCGCGTTCCGCGGAGAGCGTGAAAATGTTGAAACTTTTGTAATCTGCCACGAAAAGGACGTTTTTTCTTGTTCGCGCTTTAAAAATGCGTTCTTGCGAGCGCGGTAGCATCTTACCGGGTCCCTGCGTTCGCCGACGAGTTTTCCTATCCGTTTGCGTGCGCCACGAGATGTTGGGTTGTTGGTTACCGGTCGCGCTATCCCGCGTGAGTTTGCAATCACGAACACGTCATTCGACCCGGATGAGGAAATAAGCATCGCGAGCATGATGGCTGCGTCCATTAGCGACCGCATGGGCAAGTTAGAGGTATATTTCCCTGCGAGCACGCAAAAACACATCGCGAACGGGCGGGAAAAGCAATCTCCGCATGTTCGCGAAAGTTCTGCATGCTCGCGGAGATTTTGCGCAATTACGCGTTAGTTTCCGCCCACCCCTACTTCTTAGCTATTTAATGTCGCCTCCATTCTAAATGCTATACGGCCTATTGACCCTAGGTGTCGCTTTGGTCACGAATGTCCTGCCAATGACCCAAGCTCGATGCATTTCTATAAAATTTGCCTCATTTTTCAGTGTATGTTCTCTCCATTAGTAAATTAGGTGGGCTGTGTATTTTCTAGTGCACTGTTAATAACATTAAACATAAGGAGAGTACCAATGCCACTAGCAGCAGTTTGGCTATGGTGTACAAGTGAGACCATTGCAGTATACAGGGAAACTGTGTGCATTAATACAAAGATATTAGACATGGGATTCTCTCATACATTTGATATGAAAAACATGTAGCACTTCTTGGGCCCGACTCAATTGATCGCGTATAGGAGGAGCCTCGGGTCAATGTCATATTCCTTGCAAAACCACAGGGCTGAAGTAGTTGCAAATGCAAGGTGACTTATAAGCTTGCCTTAATATTGCAGACATAGTTTGTTCCATTTATGTACTTCAATGTTACTTCTGCCTCGAATAACTTTAACAATGAAAAGTTCATTTCAGGGCATAGAGTCTTGTAAACTAGTAAATCTTAATGGAAATGCATTGTCAGCTTCTGCATGTCCAAGTCTTGGCCGCACACCTGCTACTGCTTCAAGTTACACTGACAAAGCAAAATGTATTTGTACTCTGTAGTACTTCCACACAGTCAATCAGCTTTTTCGTTAAAAAAACCACAGCTAACAGAATTCCATTAATTTGAAATTGCTCCATTTTTTAGCCTCCTACAGACCAGTCATGTCCCTTCCAAAATTATTAACTTGTATGACGTTTGGGTGGTTTAGCCCCTCCAAACTAGATTACTCAGGAGTTTAAAACCTCAATATTGTTGCAACAGGAAAGCGTTTAAAAGCATTTTTAAACAGTCTGTTTACTGACTTTAATTAATACCGCTAACCCTTAAGGTGTGGGGCAAATGGTTTAGAAGGAAAAAAAGGCTCAATGTACTGCATCACCTGTAGAGAAATATAAGGATTTAAAAATGTGGGAGTGGCTCTGTTGAGTATCAGTGGTAGTAACAAAGAACCACCCTGACATCCCTCAGCTCAACACTAATTTGGGGACATCACAAACTTATTGCATACATAATTCACCCCTATAGCATGCCTTTGAGCCATAAGGCAGGGTGCATTATATTTTATGTGAGGACATATCTACATGAGTAGATATGCCCCTGTGATGTCAAATTCTGTTACTTTACATTACAAGTGAGCAGGGAAGCTTTCTTAATGTATGTACTGGGCACTTGTCAAAATGAGTTCCCCAGCTATATAATAGCTTCACTGAAACCTATGGTGTTTGGTATCAAACACCTCCTATTGATAAACCCAAAATGATTCCAGTGATTGATTTATTAATGCATGGAACCAGAGGGTACCTTAGAGATACCCCCTGAAACATACCAGCCAGTGTGCTGGATGACTGGTCCAGTCTGCCACCACAGATGAGTTTCTGACCTCCAGGGTTTAGAGTCCATGCTCCTAGTACCTCAGGAGCAATGCCTACTCTGAAGAGAGGTATTTTACACCTCCTTCAGGAAGGCTGATACATTAATATTCCAAGCAGGGAGCTTCAAAGAGCCCACTGCCTTTGGATATGCACATCTGGCTTCCCCAGATTTGAGATGATGCCAAACCCCCTGACCTGGGCTCATCTGGGGCCAGGACAGGAGGGAAAGTCAGTATTCAGAGAGGCCCACCCACCCTCAGACTAGTTTTACACTTGAGGTGGGTTCCCTGATGTGGATATGAAATTTAAAATTCTGTCATCTTGATGATGGCAGAATTAGGAAATCTGGGACAGGGTTATGCTCACTTCACACAGGAAGTGGTCATATAGAGGGCATAGTGACCCCAGGGGTAAGTAGCCCATCTGCTACTACCCTACACTGCCCTAACAGCCCTGATCCCCTGGCACCAGGAAATCAGATTCCTTCTGACATAAGAAGAAGAAGGACATAGAAGTGTTGCAAGGACCAAGGACTGTGGCGAGGCAACCGACTTGGCGCCAACCCTGCCAGCCTGTCTGCAGTTCCCGCCAGATTGTGCTAAAATCGCCTAGTCCTGCAGGTGCTGTTCCACCAAATGCTTGGGAGGACTGCCTGCCTTCAACAAAGTCCGATCAACTCCCCTGGAGTAGTAGAGCTGCTCTCTGCATCCTGCAGGCACTCCATAAGAATTGTGAAAATTCTGGGCCGTTGCAAACCTGACACTGGAAAGCAACACTGCACCCGTGACCCCTAGCCTGAATTGAAATGGCCAACAGTTCCAGCGTGGTCCCCTGAACCCCCTGAGACAAAGCTCTCCTTGGGTTTGCCCACAGTGGACTCACAGCCAACACCAACAGCCTATTTGTGCAGGCCTCCTCTACAGCGAGTGTCTCCATTGACGCAAAGAAAACCTGATGCCTCCAGAACATCTTTGCAGCTGGCTGCCTTGGCCCGAGGAGAAGAGGACCAAAGGGTCCTAACATTCCTGAGCATTGTGAGGCCAGAGCCCCCTTGTTGGTTCAGCCTGACTGGTCTCTCAGTCCCAGCTTGCAGCCTCTTTGCAGCTGGACCGTTCCCTATTAAAGTGAATAGGATACCTGACGCCATAACACCTCTGCATCCGGGCACCCCAGGGCCTCCTGAGGTGACCTGTTGATGTGGCCTTTTTACCTAGCTCTATACTCACCTTAAGTCCAGGAGATTGGTCCTGTCGCTGTGAAGTGCCTGAATACAGTACATGTTTTTTCCCATAGAACAATATTGGGCACCCGACTCTAAAAAGCACCTCTGAACCCGGCCGCCCCAGTGCTGTCAGAGGTGACCTGTTGGTGCTGCCTTTGATCTTGCCCCATATTCATCTTAAACCCAGGTGCTTGGTTCTGTAGGTCGCTGTGAAGTGACTAAATGGAGTACATGTTTTTCGTCCATAAGATAACATTGAGTACGCAGGGCTGAAAAGCATATCTGCACCTGGCTGCCTTAGTGCTGCCCGACGTGACCTGTTGATGCTGCGTTGGACCTTGCCCCATACTCACCTTAAGTACTGAAGATGGGTCCCTTAAGTCATAGTTAAGTGCCCAAATGCAGTAAATGTTTTTCCCCCATAGGTTAACATTAATGCTATCAAAAAGTAGTTTTTTGAAAACTGTAAAAATATAAAAGTGTGTGTTATTTTTATCAATTGGTGTTAGGTTTCTTAACTGAGTGTGTGTCTCATTTACTGCATGTATGTGTGTGCCATAAATGCTTAGCACTACCCTCTGATATGCCTAACAGAGTGCCCACACTACCACAAAAGAGAGCAATTGGGGGTGTCATTTGTACCTCTGTAATTCCTTCGGGTTTGCGTGGACATTTTACACAGTGAACCTCTTTTTGGTCCACTATATAAAGTGCCAGGTTCCTACACGTGACATTTTCCTCTTTGATAAGATGCTAAATGTCTAACATCAGCTTTCATTAGAAAGTGATTCAACAGAATAGGGCAAAATAGGTCTGTTTTCCATAAAATTATGTAGTATGATCTCTTGGTGATTTTATGAGTGATTTTTTGCAGAATGCTATTGAATGTAGTGCACTAAACTACTTCACTAAATAGGTCATTTTACCTTTAGGAAGTAGGACTTTGATCTCCTTTTCTTTTAGCTGTTTGCTCATTTTTTTATCACATTGCATGTTAAATAGGATTCTTCTTGGCTCTGCTGATGTCTGTGTATTCTAATCTAGGTAAGTGTTAAACGGGGGGTGATTTATCTCAGACATCATTGCTCTGCTGTCATTTGAAGCCTGCCAGAGGCAATCATAATTTCACAAATGAGACATCTATAATTGAGGTCAATGGAGAGAACAGCTAGGAATGGGCATATGTAGAGCAGAGCACATTGATTTAGAATGGCTTCGAGATAATTTACACAGTAAATGAGAGTTTTCTTTCTGGCGACCCTATTCCTATATTCATTTTCTTGATATTTTCAAAAATGCATGGTAGTATTAATTGCATTTTTTAGTAAAGGGGTTCTGCGTGTCATTTTTCAGCACCTGTTGAAGCTACGTTCATTATTACATTTTTCATGGCATGTGAATACAAAAGAGAATTTCTTTTCTACTTTGAAATGGTGAAATCGTGTTCAGGCATATAAATGTCAGTCAACAAAAAAGAAAACGACTCAAATCAAGGCAGGCAGCCCGCCTAAAAGTGAGGGTTTAAAAGTTAATTTAACTGTTACATTTATGTTTCTTGAAGGGTTGGCAATCTCGCAATATGTTCTGTAATTCCTATATTAGTGCTTAGCTGCCCTTGAGAAGGTAAAACAAAAGTGGGAAGTGCGGGAGAAATAGTGCAAACATCTGCTAAAACCAACAGATGTTTTATTATGTGGTACTTAAAGTAGTAATAACAATGTAAAGGCTTTTATAAATGTATTTGAATGGGCTAAACTATTTTTCAAATGCCGTTCCTGTTCCGTTGGGCCCAATGTGATCCATGAGAAATAGTTAATGTTGCAAGAATTTTCAGGAATAAATTAAGAAGGTCCGATTCACAAAGCTACCTGTGCTTCTAAGCAGAAACAGGTACATAAAGGACTTGATATGCAAGAGTATATTGTTTGGTACTTCCTAATTGTCAATTTACACTGGCACATAGATTCAGAAAATGGAGTTGCTTCTTTACACCTGGAAATGTTCACTATCAGCTTCTTCAGTGGGTCACAGGGGCTTTACCCCCACAATTATGTGTGACAGTCACAAGAGGTGAATAAAAGTTAAAGTAGACCGTTGCTCGCGATGATCCTACGGGAACAAAGAGTTGGCCGGGCTTTGTGAACACCAGATAGTTCCTCTTGGTCATGGCAGGCGATGCTTGCTGTGCTTGGAGAAAATGTTGCGGTGGCTCGGGGTGATCCTTTGAGGTATCAGCGCAGTCCCAGTGCGAAAGGACCCATTTGTGGTCGCGAAGGGCCCAAAAGCTTGATTTCAGGGGCCCAAACACCACTTCCAAGGGCCCACTAGTGCAAAAGAGCCTCTTGGGTGTCAGGAGCAGGTTCAAGATGGGCCCAGGAGCTGTAGGTGATGCTTTGGAAGTCTTTTGCAGAGCCCACTTCTGAGGCCCAGAACTTGGAAGGGGTACCTCAGGTAAGGGCAGGACTCACAGACAGCACAGTCTAGTAGCACCATCAGAATTGCAGGAAGCCGTATGTGTCCCTGAGACTTCAGAAAACAGGAGGCAAGCCAGTATACCCATGGAGATCACTTGGAGGGAAAGCAGATTGCTTCCAGTAAAGTTAGGGAGCAGCAGGCACCAGGGTAACAAGCAGAAAAGAAGGCCAGTTGAGTCATTTCAGCAGCACAGCAGTCCTTCTGACAGAGGTTCAGTTCAAGATCCAGAAGTGTCTGATTTTAGGGGGTCAGAGACTCAGTACTTATATCCAAAATTGCCTTTGATGTAGTGTGTGACTTCAAAGGAACTCTCTGAAGTGTGCAAGGCTCCCTTTCAACCCAGTCCTGTCTGCCAGGCTAAACCTGGGGGGGAGAGGTGTAAATCAGTGCTTTGTGTATGGAAAGCACACGACCTATTGAAGTGCATATGTCAGCTCCTCCCATTCCAACCCTGCCCAGGAATACCCATCAGAAAGCTGATGAATGTAGATGAGTGTTCAAAATGCAGATGAGCCTAACTTTCCTGTGTTTGTGGCTGTCCAGAGGTAATGCACAGAGTGTAGCTGTTACCCAACCTAGACATGCATTGGAGACAGGCTGTCAGTCACAGAGAGCAGGCAGTATAGAGAAATGCCCACTTTCTAAAAGTGACATTTCTAAAACAGTAATGTTAAATTCAACTTCACTAGTAAGGAGGATTTATCATTACCATTACAAACATATCAAACATGAAAACTCTACTCCTCTCTGATCAGAAATTTCAGCTTAGAAGTATATTAAGGAATTCCCAATGCTGGCCTATGAGAGAGGTAGTCCTCACAGTAGTGAAAAACAAAATTGGATGTTTGTCACCACCAGGGCATGCAAAACATCAAGGTTATATAAATTCCCTACCTTTTACCCCCTCAGCACCCTGCCCTTAGGATTACTTTAGGCCTACTTTAGGGATACTTCAGTGGGTTGCACAAGCAGTGCTGCAGCCCACAAGTAGCATTTGCATTATGGACCCTGGGTATTTGGTATACCACTTTAACAGGGACTTACCAGTACAACAAATATGCTAATCAAGTATACCCTTTCCTGATGCTGAGCATACCATTCTCTAAAGTACAAATGATCTGCACTGCCCTGTCCTGCCTGACAGTAAGTAGAAGACGAGTTGTGCCTTTTGTGATCTAGAAGTTCTGGTCACAAAACAATAAAAGCACAGTGAGTAGGGTGATCATTTGGTATCTGTTCTCTTACGCTTCTCTTAAAGTTTAGTGCTAAAAAAATGTATAGGTTTTTTTAAAGTTTATTGTGGGATTTCCTTTGTGGCATCAAAAGACTATGTCCCAGAATTCAGGTACTATGCATTGCAAGAAATATTCAAGAAATGAAAATGAATGCCTGTGCAGCAGTTCGGTAATCACAATCATGTACACATGTATGAATATTTTGTTTGAGATGTAAACCAGCTAGAGTGGTAAGGGTCATTCATAGTAATTAGGGTAACTCATGTCTAAGATAATAAAGTTTTGCTGGGCCTGGTAGCAGGTATGTTTGCACGTGTACATATGCGCACATGTAGATCTACATTTACACATACATGTAACCCTCCACTTTTTTGCTTCTAAATATATCTGAGTAGCGATTTACCCATAGGTGTACATTAATGAGTCTTCACCGCTTTAAAGGGATGAGTAGGAACTCCTAAAATTGAATTCATAAGTATTTTATAACTTTCCACCTGTTTGTGAAGTTGTCTGCCGCCATGGGGAGAACTCCTCATAGGAAAATATAGAGACATTTAATAAAGTATTTTTTAAATTAAAACTATAAATTAAATTAATGTAATGTAATATATCAATTTAAAATCATTTCAAACAAATACTGTTAACATGTGACTATTTAAAGGAAAAGATGCAACACACTACCTCCTAAAATAAAGTTGTTTTAATATGAAAATGAATTTAAATATATTCATTGGCGTAAATTATTTTTAACAATACTCTAAAATAAAAATCACCCACCCTCACATACATTTTTATTTAATTTAACCAAACTGATTATAAAAAATGCTATCAATTAATTTTGATCATTTTTAGATTTTAATTTTAAGTGAAGGTTTAAGTACATGGTGTGCCAGGTATAGTGCTAGATTTACTTCAAGGATCAATGGGCACCTGTTTTGTCACTACTTGGGCGATAGTAAAATTAGAAGAGTATTTTGTGAATTTCAGTTGTCTTACTCTAAGGTAGCGTTGTGTCTTCTATTAAATTATCCATCCCTAAGCTTCTCCTTACGTTTACCTAAAACCCTTCCATTTAGTAGTAATTATTTCCCATTTTCCCACCA
The DNA here is from genome assembly GCF_964261635.1 of Lissotriton helveticus. Lineage (NCBI taxonomy): Eukaryota > Metazoa > Chordata > Amphibia > Caudata > Salamandridae > Lissotriton > Lissotriton helveticus. The sequence continues at coordinate 770,981,352 of NC_136068.1, forward strand.
CTACTCCCCTTGACCTGCTAAATTTACTACTACAGTGTACACCTACATGTCCGTACATCTCTGCCATCGCGGTAGAGATCTCTGCATATAATAAATAGTTGAGGAGGAGATCTTGTCATACATGAATCAGTAGTACTGGAGTACTACTTAACATACTCTAAAATATTTTTTGTGAATCAGGCCCTTGAAATGGTTCTTACTTCGAATGTGCATGGTCAATGTTGCAATATTATATATGGAATGTACTAAGAGAACAATTGGGACTTTAAAATCTTAGGTGAGCTGCAAATGAGAACAACTGTTTCTTGATTTCGATACTACAGTGAGTCGAAACCTTTAGTGATTACTGCATAAGAGGAAGAATTAAACAAATAATGCATCTTGGCAGAAATGTGTGGCCCAAGCAGGCAATACAAAAGTTCAATTTCATCTCTGTATCAGTACATCGAAAAGATTTACAGCCAACAACGTCTCCATGTCAAGATATTGAGGCCAATATTACTGACCTCTGCTTACATATCTAGCAGATTGACTACCAACATATCATCGAAGTAAATATACAAAGTCAAGTGTAGATTTACAATTCTTAACTTGATAGTTGAACGCTATTGTAGAGGTAATGCAAGTGCAGGACGATTTAAAACCTCTCAATATTGTGGCAGAACCTTGTCAAAGCACAACAAAATCTTTTTGGGATGAATACAGGTGCAACAAATAGTTTTGCCAAAAATCAAACACTTGTGACAGTCCCTGAAAGAATCTGTCATATTTATTAGGAGCCAATACCGAAACTGACTTTGACATTGACAGAAACTTGTTTGCAGAATTGTATTACAGTTTGACATACATAACATTTAAACTGTTAGCATGTAAGATGTGGGTGGTTTATGAGATATGAACAAAAAAAACAGGAGTTCAAGAACTGAAATGAGGCAATAATGCAACAGTCCCACCATCAAGTCCTGTGGGACAACAGGCAAAGGAGAAACGAGCAACCTACTTAGCAGTCTTACCAATGATGAACAGAATGAACATTATCACTGTATGCCTCGTAATTGATGCTTACTCTAAAAATATGCAGTACGTTAAAATATTATGATAATATTCTTACTATTTTTAATTAGGCTAGAGTTTATCCAAGCATGCATTCATCATTCTGTCAACACCAGCGCTGTTTGCATTCCAACCTTTTATATTTTTGCTAAAATAGATAATAAGGTGCATAATATACACATCGGTTTGCCATAAGGTAACACTATTCACAGGAAAACAAATTTGGTATAAGTAAAAAAAAAAACACTTTATTCTGTATGGAAAGAATATAAATAAAAACGACTTGTTATTTACTTAATTAATTCTCCCTGGAGGTAGTAAGCCACGAATGCATTATGCAAATGATCAGATGTGGGCTATTTTAAATATTAGCTCATGAAAATGATTTTATTTTACATCCCGTTTCATTGCGCATCGATAGTGGACTATTTCAACGCTGTGAACGTAGTGTGTTTTTGGTGTATTATATTCAATTCCCTGTAAAATAACTTTTTCTTCTATAATTGCAGCAACCAGAATTATTTATTTTCTTCTTCTCATATGTGACTTTCATCTTACAAACAACTGGAAAATAAGGAAAATCTCCATCCAGTAAAATTGTATGCAGTGCTCCAAAATCTTACATCTTTTACATCTCTCTTCCTCATTTGTCTGTAGATAGGCATGTTATATATCCATGTAATAGTAGTACCAATATTCCACGTAGTTTTATGAAGTCTTGAAATAGTAACGTAGGTGCTTTTTATTTTCATTTGTAATTCAGATAAACTACACTGCAAAATTAATGAACGCTAAAACAATTAACCGCATGCGTGCGGGCGGAATTCCGCTCGCACGCTGAGATTTTTTAAAACGCACTTTACATGACGAGCTGGGCTCGTCATGAGCGTGCGAGGAGGCTACCTCATGACGAGCCCAGCTCGTCATCAGCGTGGAAGGGGTTAAAGGAAACATAAAAGAAACATGGGGTAACATGCAAAAACAGGAATAAACAGATGATATTTACTTTGTTGATGTATCTGTTGCCTTTTATATCTGGGTCCCCCAAATTTCAGGATTTTCACCTTTTCCAGCAGAGGAGTATACTGTGATGCTAGCAAAAGGTCCAAGGCCTGGAGAGGCACCTCTGGGGGATTAGGGACGCACTTCAGCAGAGGCCAGTAGAGATCAGGCAGGTCCAGTCACAAGTCCAGGAAGGTCCAATTGCAGTAGGTCAATTGTGCAGTTGCAGGGAGGCCTCTGGAGCTGGTTGTGTCTCAGTAGCTCACACAGGAGGCCATTCAGCTGACCCTTGAAGTCACTTTTGGACTGATTACGATGGCGGGCAGACGTATCGGAAACGGGACCACCCGACAGTCTGTTGGCGGTCTCGACATAGGCATTACAATGCAACTGCCACCACGACGGTCGCAATGCCTATATTTTGTACTGCGGCGTGTGCTGCTGGTTGATACTTATGCTGCAGGACAAAAAGAGGACACTGCACATATCCCTGCACTACATCGCAACATGGTGCAAGGATATGTAGGGGTGCCCCCCAGGTCCCATGTCTGGGGTGCAGGGGGTAAAGGGGGGTCTGCTACAGGACCCCAAAGTCTCTTTTTGCCTGCCTTTTCATGGGCCATGAAAAGGTGGGCTGAAAGGGACATTATAATCCCGACAACAGTGCCTGGCAGGTACAGCAACCATTGTCAGTAATGCACTTCTCTTCAATATACCAGCAGGCTCAAGGAGCCCGTCGGATGCGTGGCAGTTGGTCTTTCCGACCGCCAACACACTGCCTGCCATCCTAATGTGGCGGGCGGTAAACTTGGATACGATGGTGGGGAGACCGCCACCAACAGGCTGTCGGTGAGGGTCTCCCTGCCACCATAACCAGGCCCTTAGGTTGGCCTGAGATGAAGGTGAGCAGGTCCAGTCTTCCTTGTCAGAGAGCAAGGTAGTCTTCAAGCAGCAAGGCAGTTGTCTGGCAGCAAGGCAGTTGTTTTTCAGTAATGTCCACAGGTTGAGGTCTGTTCTAATGAGTGGCTCAGGAGGTCCAATTTTGTGTGGGGGGATTCCATATAATAGCCTCACATCTGGTTCTGGAAAGGTTTTCCCTTTCCCCTGTTAAGGCTCCAAACTGTTTGGGTGACAATAGACCGAACAGGCCTGCTGTATGATTCCTTTGTGTGTGCAAGAGGTAAAGTCCTTTCGAATATAAATGGGGTGGAAGCAGCCCCTCCTAGTCTTCCTGCCAGGATGGCCCATCAAGTTGACACCTAAGCCCGCTTTATGTTACTGTCTGGAAGTAATGCACAAACCCCAACAATGGAGTCATAGACAGTCATGTGACTCAGGACACTGGCACTATGCACAAACTGCTAGGACAAGAAAATATCAACTTTAAGAATAGTGACTTAAATGCAAATTTACCAATAAAGAGGATTTTAAATTACAATTCCTTTGTGTCTCAACAATATATTCTATCGCTCCAAATCCAAAGTTATCACTTAATAAATGTAAGTGCTAATCAGTGGCCTTCCAAAAGTGAACAATGACTTTCACTGCAAGACATGGAAAATCTAAGCACATCCTCATTTTTAAATACAATACACACTGCCTTATAAGCCTTTAAGGCCTAGCTTAGCCATGACCTACGAGTATAAAAATAGGAAGCTTTAGGCCTGGAAAAAGTCCTACATTTCCAGGTCGAAATGCCAGTTTGAAACTACTCTACAGACTGCAGAGGCAGTCCTAAAACCGGTTTTGAAATGGCTACTTTAGTGAGTGGCATAGTGCGTGCAGAAGGCCCAATAGTAGCATTTAACTTATAGGCCCTGAGTATCTGTAGTACCATGTACTAGGGGCTTACAAATAAAGTCAATGTACCAGTCAGGTATATGCCAAGCCCTTTATCACTGCTTAACAGAGAAAACGTCCTAATGCTAACAGAAACAAGTTTAGAAAAAGAAGGCAAAAATCTGTGAGAGTCCCTGCACAAAGGGCCTAATCCAACTTGATTATAATTAGTTTATAGGAAAGTTCAAATAGAGCCACTGATTTACTCTCTATGGTGTTGAAGTCAGCACTAATTCACATATAAATCTGTAGTACTTTTACCTTGTCATATTTTTGCAGCAGATCTATGTGGATAATAGTGTAGTTCTGACGGCAAAGACCCTGATTTACAAATGTAATCATAAATATGCATTTGCAAACGTTCTGTTCCTCATTAATGCAAATGTATGACTTTTCTTCATTCACACTACACAGCAGTGGCACGTACACCTGGAAAACCTGTGTCAGGCACAGCTTTCCATATAAAAAATGGTTCACTGAGGTATACTTTCAAAAGGTTAACAATTCATCAATCAACTTATAGCAATGATCTTTAATTACTCATCACTTGATGTTTGACACATTTTCAACACAATAACCTTTAGAATGCGGAACGTTTGCAACATTTGTAATGATCAATAGTTATGATAGGAAAGATTGCTAGAGTAATTGTCCTAATTTAGGAATGATAGAGGTGTCATCATCAGGACCATCGAGTTTCAGACATGAGTGTAGGAAAGTTGATTATTAGTTTGGGTGGGTGGCAGCCCACCACAAGAAAAAATGTCACTATCCTTGTAAGGTCAAGGAAAGGTTTCAGTAATTTAAACCTGATCTCAACTTATGGTACAGAGGAGACAGGATTAACTTGAGAAAATGTGTAAACAAATAGAGGTACCAAAACTGTTAAAAAGTTGGAAACATAACACAATAAAATCACACTCCACTTAATTAAAAAAGAAAATACTTTAATGAACAAAATGACACCAAACTGACAAAAATTCAAGAGGGGAACCAAAGATCTGTATTTAAAATTTTTGCAATAAAAATAGCAGCAAGAAGCTTAAAAAGGCAACTCTGGGGATATTGTGCTGGATCAGGTGAAAGTCAAAGTTAAGTTCGACTGCGAAGGAGTGTGGGTCGGAAATGAGAATCAAATTTTCCCAGTCAAGGAGTTACCTTTGAAGTTAGAAATGTTCCTGGGGAAAATGTGATTGTTGATGAGTCATTAGTGTGGCAAGTTGCTAGCTGGATCCAAGTCAGGGTACGATGATGGCAAGTTGCTAAATGGTGGGGTCCCAGCAGAGTCATAAATGAAGGTGGGAAAGCTTTGAGCATGTAAAGTCTGCCATCCAGGCCAAGGAATGTCTTGACGTAGATTGGCTTTAGCTTGTCATTGCACTCTGTGAGGCCCCCTATAATCAGACTTAGAACCTTTTCTGGGAGTCATAAATTCTTCAACGGGGCAGACCAGCAATTTAGATCAGACCATAAATTTGACGTCAACAGCTTTGGCTCCTCGGTGGTCCTGGTCTCCCACTGGTTCGTCAGAGAAAAAGTTGGCAAAACGTTTCTAAGTCATAACATTTGCACTTTGGGCAAGAAGAGTACCCTCTAACACCAGTCAAGGGTTCCAGGACCTCAAGAACAGTTCTGAGAGGTCACTACTCACGTCAACAGAAGCCAATATTAGGGTCCAGGTTAGGACCTGGTGAAGCTGGTCTGCTGGGTCATTCAGGAAAATACGCTTCTTGTACCTTTTGTGTCCCTGTAGCTTAACAGGATGTTAGACAACTGACCTGCTCCCACTTGTTCTAGGTACAAGTGGGAGGAGGTCCATACCTTAGGGATCTCTTCACAGGTTACAACAGCAGCACTTCCACAGATCCATTATTATTCTGAAGAAGGTGCCCACGGTTGCAACTCTTAAACTTGGCACATGCCTGTGGGTGGGGGTGACTCCTGACCCCTCCCTGGCAATAGAAAAAGAAATCCTGAGGGTAACCCTACCGACAACCCAGATGACCTCCCCACACCCAAGGCCTTTGTTCTTCTCTGGGAGCAGTTTAACACCTTATTAAGGGGGCTAGTCAGGTGACAGTTGCCGCTCATGCTAATGGGTCTCCAGAGGCTGTAGGCAAGGAAAAGGTAACTTTATAAAAGTCCCTTTTCCAAAGTAGCTGTTAGAAATCCAACTTCACCAGTGGATCGGTTTGTGATATACACTTCCAAAAGTCCAAAATGAAATTTGTAGCCATTTCCTAGCCAGAGAAAACATTGATAAATGTAATATTGTACCCTGATGCTTTTCTATTGAACAGCCAACCCCTGTGCAGTGAAAATAGCTTTAGTGGCCTTTTCACTATAAGGACATTTTAACATTAAACGTTTACATGTCCTACTTTTAAATATCATGCACCCTGCCTTATGGGCAGCAAGGCGTACTTATGGTGACTTAAAAATGTTTAAAAGGAAGATTTAGGGCTGTCAAAATGGGTTATTTTAACAGGGTAAATTTGCAGTTTTAAAACTGCATGGCAAGGCTACAATGGTAGACCTCCAGTCATTGCTGCATTGTCACTGTAGTAAGTGGCATAACAGGTGCTGCCGTCCACAAGTGACATTTAACTCACAGGCCCTGGGTACTCTGTGAGACGTACATGTATGTTAAACATATGAAGTAGAAGTATAGCAGGTTCAACATGTTTTAGGAGTCAGATCATATACACTGTGGCCTGGTTAGTCGTGTCCCTGTGCAAAGAATCTAACACAAGCAACATCAGTCCAAAAGAAGGGGGGCATATTGCAGATCCAAATCTCATATGTGTGCATTCTCATTACCTTTTTGAAGCTCAAAAGTCATATATAAATATGTTATGAATACACAATACTGCAACTCAGGGAAGCAATTTTGACTCTAGAAGTTTCTTAAGCGAAGACCAGCGCTGCAACGTCTCTTGTCAGCCATGTTGACCCTCAGTGTGCGGATAGACTGTTGTTGCATCATTGCGTCTTTGTGGCTCAGTGCAAACTGCATCAGTGCTGAGCCTTTGGAATCCAGCCCACCTTATGAATTGTAAATTGATAGCTGAAGAGGTTACATTCACTTGCAAAACATGACATCAGTTTCTATATCGCACCTGAGAAGTACATGCACTGCACAAACAATCACTTGACGAGGAACTCTGCCCTCAGCTTGAAATCCATTCATACCGCCAGGATTCATGCACGGAGGTATTTCCAATTCCACGAAGAACATTCTTCTCCTTCCCTTAGCATCAATGACAGGCCAGGCCCGACGTTATAAAAAAAAGCTGCGGCGCCTCTGCTTTCTTTGCCAGCCTCTCTTTCACGTCAACTGCAATAATCACTCAAACTCACACCAGATGGAACACTGAATGCAGCTAGACTTCTGTAAGCTAGTTCAGCTTGAGAGCTGAAAATAAAAATACATATTTTCTTTCTGTTTGGGTATTCCAGCACTTGTATGGAGAAAAAAAACACCATAAAAAAACATAAAAGCATGCACAGCTCTCTAGTATAAGAATACGTGGTTATCATTTATGTCACCTAACAAATGTTTAATTAATTATCCAATTACTTGATCAAAGTTGCTACATTCCACCATTTGGAGTTGGCAGTTTTGGAGCTTGTGTAGGGATGAAAGTCCACCGCGGCTGTAGCATCACTGCAAACTTTCTGGTGTCCGTAGTTTTTCCTCTGGATTTCTCATGTTTGAAGTACCTACAGATACTGTATCCGCACTGTATGCCTTTCATTATCCTGACTGCTCTAAATATGTTTCAAGGTTCGTTTCACAGAGTATCTTTTTGCTAGAACTAATTAGTAATGTTGAATAGTGTTTAGCCAGTGGCCTTAATGTTAGTACTGCTTCAGGTATACGATGCTTTTCTTATATTCTGTGCTCCTCCTCGAGATTGCCAATTATTGTAGGAATATTGACGCATCGTGCCCACTTCTGTGTGTTGAGCATTGTGCTAAGGTGTTACCTATGTTTTCCATTTGCTTGAACTGTTTATACTGTACATTTTTATATGCGAATTGCCTGAGAACCATTCTTAACAGAATAATTATTAAAAGTGCTGTTTACTTACACTTCTTAGCTGGGTAGTTATATTTTATTGTTGCTTGGATTGCTGTGTTGCACTTTATGCCTACTCACCTTCTCCCGAGGAAAGCCCTGCCCTTTTGTCTCACTTTACCACAGAGAATCAAGGGCAGTAAAGTGAATTTATTCTATTGTAGACTGGACACTTCTGCATGCTGATTGCCAAGGACTCTGAGCTTTCTCTCATCCAGAGACTCCTGTGGCCCTTGTAAATACCCTATCTGGGGAGCTCTGCCCGACTTATATCAAAAGATGGGCACTCTCCTTGAGGCTGGCTCAACATGTACTATTGCAGTGTGAACTCACAACATGACAGGTACCTATTTGTGCCAGTTTCCTGCAACTATGATCCAATAAGTCTTGTTAAGCAGATCAGCATCACAGAAAGCTAGCACATTAAAGCACCATACTTGAAAGAAAAACTCCTAGCAGAGCTCCCAGCCTTTCCCAATGTGGCACTAGACAGCTATTTTTGCAGAGCATTGTGAGGGACACGAACTACCTGAATAGTAGCAGTTGAATACAGCGATTTACTGGCACATTGTCTGCATCCTTTGAAAGGGAACATTTCTAAATCCTGGCAAAGTTAGTGGTTTAGCACAAAGGGTATTATTTTTTAAGATTGTGATTGCCTGCATCTCATCACGAGAGACGCTTTGAGCGATCGTGTCCCCAGGTTTTTAACCTGGCACTCATATTTCTTCCCAAAAGGTTCAATCAAAATAGTTAGGGTTGTCTGCATTGACAGCGGATGTTAATACCTGGTTGCACAGTATATCAATTACCCTTGAAAAGGATTGTCATTGCCTTTTTGACACAAATTACAGATATACTAGGCTTCAACCGAAAAGAGATGCTGTAATAAAGATTCGCATGTGCCCTCGAAGGTGATTAAGAGGCAAGGGAATTGTATGCCATTTAGGTCACTTTATGTAATAAGGTTAATTAATTAATTAGTTTTAAAGTGGCTGTAGAATTTTTTAAGACTGCAAAAAGAACACGCGATATCAAGAATCGGGGTTTTAGATTACAGGAAGAAGCATGATATATGTGCCTGGGTAAAGCGAGATTTTAGAATAGAACATGAGTTGGATATAGTTATTTATATAGTGATAAGTGCAAGTGTTATACTCTTTTGAACTACAGATATTAGAGAGCAACTGTAGGAATATTTATCAGATATGTGTCAGCCTGACTACTTTGTTTACATTTTAGCCTTATTTCACCATTACGTTACACGAGGAATTCTGTCTCCCTTCAATATCACTAAGAATATGTATTTCCAGTGAGTCGTGTACCACGGGATCATAAGTAGGCATATTTTGCAGAAATTATGAGGAATATCAGTTTACTGTGTCGGAATTCTCCAAAATGGTCACATTGTTGATGCTCAAACCCTTTTTTTTTTAGAAATAAGCCAAATCTCAGACGATACCTGGCTCAAATATTACTTGTGCAGAAGTGTTTTCGAAAGGTCATGCCTATAAAGAAGTCATCAGTCAACTTGCAAACATATTTATGGATCGAGCTTTATAGTGGATGATGGCAGCATTCTGCAGCGACAATGGATCCCAATGGATCCCAAATCCCTCCTTTATGACCAGCATAGCACACTCCCCATAGAAGAGTTGTCAGTAATGCAGTCATAAAAGTATGGATACGGTAACCTGGTCTGAAATACTGACATTTAAATTAGTCTTTTTCAGTAGTCCCATTTAGAGAATCCACAATTTAATGATGTCAATTCAACAATCAATTCAGTCAGCAATGTATTCCTTTTGCTAAATATTTCCTAAATAAGTGCAGGATTTCGAATTAATAGACATATTTCAATCCAATACATTGATTTACTCTTCCACATGTCACATGCCCATAATGCTCATATGTTTCCATTCTCATATGTCTCAAACGTGGTGACATTGATTTAGTTACTTGTTCAAACTGAAAGGCCCTAAACTTTGAATGACTTGTTATTGCCATCAATAATATTATTGCATCATGAATTTCACCAATATCAGTGTACCCCTATAATCCTTGCATCCATCTGTGCAATTTCTTGTAAAACATAAATCCCCAGGTCAAAGTCATGCAAGGAGTCCTAACGTTTCTGCTAGAGTGTGTAGCTTAATAGATATAAGTAGCTCAACAACTGAATGCCAAATTTACAGTAAACTTTGTGGTCTCCACAGGGCTCCTGTTTTTCTCCAGTTCTCAATAACATCTGTAATCAACCATCAGTGAAAACAGGCCACGTCTAAATGATAAGACAGAATTCCTATTAGTCAGTACTGATAACACTACTTTAATCTGATGGCATGTGTCTGCTTTTTCTTTATGACTTTTGAGATACTTAATAATTCTTTTGTTAGCCAGTTTATCAATGAAATCATCAAATGTCTCTATCCAAACAATCCATCTATCACCAATATGTTGCCTTTTGGTGGTATTGAAAGGTGGTTGTGGTTTCAGGAACGCAGTAGCTTTGTAGAACAGGTCTGTACTTAATGACACAGCTTGTGGATCACTGTGAATTAGTTTATGCAAACTATCTGTGAGGCCTTGCAACATGGTGGCCTCTGGATCATCTTTAATGATAGTTGTAAACCTGACTTTCTTCTTGGTCTTCATCGGAAAAACAACCTTTCATAATTTCAAACACCTTATTCATCTCTCACTCTTTTATAGCTTACATTGTCGTTCTAAACCCAACTCAACAGCTTAGGTGGCACGCCACTTTGGGTATGTATGGCTCTGTAAGCACAACCCTGGTCATTTCTCCTTGAGCCACCTCACCGAGTGCAGTGATATGGTGACTCTGTTTAATGGGTTTGGTAAGTCAATTATTTCTTCTTTTCTAAACTTTACTTTGCACTTTCTGACAACTGGTTGATCTGTGCCTTGCAGGGCTTCTGGTCGCAGCATTATTTTGCAATTTCCGATTATCAATGGCTGCTCTTTGAAAACCTGGTTGTATCTGCCTTCAGCGTTAACACTCCATATAATGTATACGTTTATCTTGTGTGGCACACCTAATCTTTATGTATGGCCTGACCAGCAGGTTCTCGGCCAACAACGTGTAGATATACAATGTCCAGAAGCAGGTATATAGATGACCTTCATTCCGCTGCAGGTATAGTATCAATTGACATTTTGAGTGTTAAATGTTGAATATTACTATTTACTGGAGGTAACAATACAAAAAAAATGAAAGACTTAAAGTGACAAAAACTGATGCGAACTGATGCAGTCTTGATAAACTATTTGTTAATATGTTAATATCTGTTATTGGGGTGTCTAAATTTCTGAGCTGGTCTTGGGCTATCTGGGAAAAACGAGTGGGTTTCTTGAGCTCAATGAGTTATTTTACTATGGCTTGGTAGAGTTTTTAAGGCGTTCGCCTGTCTTGTTTCTTATATATAAAAAGTCTTGTGATTGTAATACATTTAATCTCCTCTTATCAATTGGTTTTAATGTAATTTTTGCTGTTTATATTTTTACTGTGAATCTTTTACCCGACAGTTTTAAGATGAATTCCGAGTTTTGTATAGTCTTTTGTATTTTTCCTGTCTTTTATGATGAATAATCGCAATAAAGACTTTTTTGAATTGAATTGATGAACTATTTACTTTACAGTTATTTTTTTGCATTGGAAAGTTGCCTAAAAGTAAGCAAATATTGTTTTTTCCGACTTTATGTTACTTTTCATCAAGGGGACATGCCTTGAGTTGTACATGGGCATTTTCATGCTACTCTCATGGTTTTTGGCATAAAGCCCAGTTTACTAACATTTGTAGAATGGGATTCACACCAAAAAATACACCTCCTTGATACAGGGTCAAAGTAGAAGTAAATATTTTTTCTTCAAACCTTTCAAACTTTGCATATGTGGTACACCGTACAGCACACATACAAACCGGAAAAAGGTTTTCCAGTTTGTCTAGACAAATAGTATTTTGTCCTGGAAAGATATCTTTCCAGGACAAAAACTATGCCAAACGTCACACACGTTTACAGTGTGGTGCAAAGGTTTGTGCATTGCAAGGCAACCTAATTGTATACCAGAGCTTAGTAAGAGAGCAGCAATGTCTTATTTTAATAGATATGGAGCTGTTCTGTGCTTTCCCTGTCATACAACACAGTTCAGCTACTTTAGCTTCTGAATTGCGTTAAATATTAGTAAATGTGCCCCTTTTTTGGGGTAGCTTGAGAGTTCTTATTGTTATATTTAGAGTTTTATATAGCGTGAACTAGACCCGAGACACCTGGTATCAGAGCGCTTTACATGAGCACCAGTTTCGTTACAAAAGGACAAGTTCATTTTTGGCTCGGGAGAGTAAGTCATTTTCACAGAATTACAAGATAGTGAGCGTCCTTGACGAGACTCGAAACCGGTTCCCCAGTTTTGAGGCCCACCACTCTAGCCCTAAGGCTACCTCCTCTCCCCTCTCCTTCTTTGTAATACTTGTTATAATCTCCTTTAAGGAAAAAAAATACCAGAGATGTTCAACAGCACTATTTTGTAAAAACGTCTGGTGTGATATATTATCCAGCCTTCAAGGTGACCATCCTTTCGTTACTTCACACCAAACAATGTGACCGCATGTCCCGGAAATGAGCGAGATGCCAATTATTTAGTTTTTCGATTCAGTTTAAAACCTTACTTTTCTGCGAAGTGGTCTTGTAGACACAAAATGTCTTCAACTTCTGTGAGTGTTTTAGCACCATGACACCTAGGTGTTGTGTACTCACCCAATGAAATTATTAGGACGAATGGTTTTGTTATTTCACGTTCTCTTCAATGTACAGTACCATGTTATGGTACTTGAGACAAACATTACTCATTCGTACCTCTGTCACATGGTTGGACATAACCACTCCAGGATATGTTAATTGTATAGGCGGTAGATTGGTCTGTTTGCAGTTAATGGCAACTAACACCTTTTTTTATATATGGCAGCTGCTAATATTTTGCTGCATATAAAGAATTACCTGCTATGTCCAAAAACTAGCTTAAAATGGTATGGTGTACCTACCCCAGGGTCTTTTCCTTAAACATTTCAGTTTTATTTTTCATCAAACGTTCCAGTGCTCGAGTGGTAATTTTAAAGGTCACACCTCTCTCTATTTTCTAATTCACTACCTGACCCATTTCTCAATTTATTTCGTTCCTGACCCTGCATGAACCTAAATTGGCGCTTTCCGTTGGCCTGAATGTTTTGTGTGCTCTGAAAAAAAGTAATTGGTGGAAAGAGTCTTTCAGACATTTCAGACAGGTAACTTGCTTGGTCGCTTTGTCAGCAGACATTCGTGTATTTGGGCAGGTTTTCTAATGGTTAATCCTTTGGCTGCTGCTCCTCAATGGTATCAAACATTTGAGCAGTGCGGATTTACCTGGCTGTGATTGATAAAGCGTTTTGTGCGGTGAAGCTAAAATTCGGTGAAGGTCGGAGGAGTTAGATTGCTTGTAATTTAATTTTTGAGCAGTCTTTTCGCCATCTGTCGTTTTACTATTGGGTTCTCTGAAGTGCTGTATGTCACCCTAAACCTTCTCAGAGCCTAAAAATGTTTCACAATAATGTGTTTGAACCAGTAGAGTAGGGAGGGTGCCACGAGCCTAGTCTAAGCAAGGGAAATGCGCCAACTGTCTGCTGGTTGTCAGTTAACAAAGCTACAATAGGAGGGAGGAGTGGGCCCTTAAGACAGGGCCTATGTGCCATTGCACCTGCTGCACTATTGATAGCCACAGCCCTATCCTGAACTGCCTGAGAGCCAGGCTGTCAAAACTGCCAGAAAATGAGTTTTACTCTGGCATTGTGTTGGCAAGAGATCAGTCCATATATGGACTCCCAGCACTAATATGGTACAACCTTTTGCTGACTTTTTAGTTAGATTCATGGATTTGAAGCAAAGCTTTGACATAGATGATCGACATCACATGGACTTGTACCACATGAACATTAATTATGGCCTGGCTCCTAGACAGATGTATGATAGTACAATGCGATCATTTTGATCGCGGTACTTTACATTGCGGATTTTACAACGCAAGTCGTTACAACGACTTGCGTTGGAGGGCACGGATTGAGGATTATTATAATTTTCTATTCCAACACCAGCCCACGTAACAGTAGGGAAGGTGTTGGAATATAAAATTACAATATTCCTTAACCAACAGCGCCATCCAGCGCAAGTCGTAGTAACGACTTGCGTTGTAATGGCAGCGTGGTAAAGGTCGTGCGGTGTAAACACCGCGTTGTAAACGACGTTTACCTCCTAGACAGATATTCGTATTGGACCACATGTCCCATGCCACACATTTGGTGAACATAGAAACCAGCACAGTGCTTTCTGTCCTTCCTGGACATGGCTTCTCAATTGTAAGGACAACGCCTGCTCGGTTATTTACATTGTTTGAAATTTCCTGTAACTTACTGATTTAGAAGAGTACCTTTTCATAACACGTGTCCTTGTCAGAATGGTTCTCTCTAAGGTCATATGTAATTCTGCTGTGAGTCTCCAGTCAAACCGCACAAGTGATGGTAGCCATTACTGGTTTTGGGCCTGACACAGCTTAAAGTTGGTGGAGTAAGTCATGGCGATGAGAGATGCATTCCAGTGATATATCAGAGTGGCTAAACAATAGCAATAAGAGGGAGGACCCTGGAGACACCAAAGAGGAATATATTTTGAGGTAGATGAGAGGTATATGTATATCCACATGGGTCTGTCGGATGAGACTTTCATAACATTAAGTACGTAGATGAAAGTCATTGCTATTCCTTACGCTCTGATTATGGGCAGAAGTAGGTTAGAAAGCATTTCAGTGGGAATTTTTTCCACCTAACTCTGCAGTCCTTAAGTTTGTTTTTATCAAAACGTATGCAAGGTAAAGGCTAATGTACTTTCCTCACCTCGCGTGGACAGCATATCATTATTCCAATTTTCACAGATTTTGCCAAAATAATGATATTTGAGTGCAAAAAATGGAGAGGTGCTAGAAAATCAATACAGTTCGATTGAATTGATCCCAACCTAAAATTGGAGCTAACACAGAGTGATTTCTATGTGTTTCATAATTTATGATCTGCTCTAAACTTTTGAGGTGATTATCTTTACTTGCGGCAAGAAGTCTGCTCATGTCTGGAGTAAGGCGTTGCGCTCTAATTAAAGTTCATTAAGATTTGCTTATAATGTATTCTGTATGGTAGTGAATTGAAATTTAACAAATGAAAATGTGCAATTTTTTAGCTGGAATGTAAAATCCTTATGAAATATTGTGGTTCTCTGTAATGTAATCAGTTCTTTGCGACTGCAAAAAATTAATTAAACACTTGTGTGGACAAATTATATTGTGACTGGTGATTGGATATCTTTTGCTTGAAGTACTCTTTTTTCTTTAATGGCAACCAAGCTAGAGACAATCTTTCTACAGTGTACAAATTATGAGTATAGGGAAATGCCTGTTTTGCATGATCACCCCCATTTGTTGGACTGATGGCTACTGTTTTATTGACTCTTTGCACTGGAACTCTTTTAATCAGGCATCAGTAAATGTACAATGATCCTTAAAACATGTTGAATTTGACTGTAGGTTTAATTGCCATATTTACTTACCTATAAATCCCTTGTATATGGTTCAAAGTGTGTTCTGGGTCATTAAGGTAAATGTCACTAGTGGACTGCAGCACATAATGTGCCACCCCTAGAGTGACAGTGCGAAACATAACTGAAGGCCTACAACTGTAGCTTGTCTGTGCAGTTTTAAAACTGCAAATTGGACCTGTCAAAAAAAGTCCTTCTGCCAGACTTAAACCCTATTTTTAAATTGAGAAAAAAAAACATAATTGGGACTTTCTGCCACAAAAGGCAGGGTGCATGGTTTGTAAAACATGTCCTTACAGTCTCAAGGCCCAAAACGCTATTTTTATTGTAGCAGGGTTGTCTGTTCCACAGGAAAGCATTTGGATATGATACTAAAATGTAACTATGTCATTGCCACCTAGAAAACAGCAACAACGTTAATTGATGATCTTTTTAAAATATTTTTTACAAGTCAAATATATTGGTAAAGTCAGATTTGTAATAAATATTTCATAAAAGGTACTGTTAATAATCGTTAACCTTCCTTAAGCCTCAAGAAGCCCATTTGCATGAAGGTCCAACTGTCACATAGGAGCTGAATAGTTCCTTGATGAGATGTGAACTTGCACCCAGAGCTGAGGCAAATCCCGTGGGTGTGGGGAGGTGTTTTATTCCCATTAGGCTTGGCCCTTTCAGCAGGGCCACCCCCAAACATTTTGCCTTCACTCCTCTTATTTTTCTGAATTTGTTTTTGTTGGCTTTTGTCAAAGTTGACAGCCACACAATCGAGGGACTAGGTATGCATAGATGGCACACATCAGGCCTAATGGCAGGATGGAGCAGTCACCTACCACAGTTGCACTTCAAAGGCACTGCCTCAGCTCACACACAAAGAGCTTCAAAAGTAGCCTATTTTGCCACCAGAAAAACTGAGACAAGGATATGGCGGTAGGAAATTCCCCTATAGAGGGACACCCTAGAAGCTTCTCCCACTTTGAAGAGGTAACTAGGTTTAAAAAGGGTACCTGCAGACCCACTCTGCTGCAAGCAGGACTGCTCAGCTGCCCTGCTGCTCTGCTGCCCTGCTGCCTGAGTGAGAAGGACTGGAGCTACACCTTGAATTCAGTACCACCAGCATGACCCCAAGGGTTAGTTGGCTGCCATCCTGATTTGATTCTCAGGGACAGAAAAGGCTCCCACCATCTTAAACCCTGCACCTGGACTCTGCCTGCTGTGAGTCCTAACACCCCAAGTGTTGCCTCTCCAGTCCTAGGTCTTTGGACGTAGGGATAAATGTGCTCTGCCTGCCCGGCTGTGGTCCCCATCAGTACAGACACAGCATGAAGCAACATAGCACAGCCCTTGCGGCTCCTCAACAGAACCGACACAGCACGACTCAACTCCATGCAGGTGTGGATATATGACGTTACAACGCAACCAATTACAATGCATGCTTTTACAATGCAGTTTTTACATCACAACTACCATTACATCGCATGATTTTACAACGCATGCCATTACAAAGCATTTTTTAAACTACCATTACAACACATTCCATTACAACGCATAACATTACACTGCATACCATTACAACACATAATACTTTAGCAGAAACAGTAGGGTAAGTGTTGGATAGTGTAGGGGTAAAAACTACTATTCCCATGTCCTCCAAAACCATACCCACCATAAAACTAAAAAATCTAAATTACTTACCTTATAATGCATTGTAATGGCATGCAATATAAAGGCAGTTACGATGTAATGACTGAGTTGTTAAGGTGGTGCGCTGTAATGTGACTGCATTATAATGGATGTTTCCCTGCAGGACCTTGCATTGCTCCTCAAAAATGCTGCTGCACTATGCGGTGAGGTGCAATGCACCGCATCAGGGACATAAGATACAGTTCTCAGGGGGCCTAACCTGGTCCTGGTATCAGCCTTGCTCCAGAGATGTCAGCCTATACCTATAGCAGATAACCACATTTGATGCTTTGTGCTTTTAAACACTATTTTTACCTACATCTTTAAAATTGCAATATCTCTGGTTCTACTGATCGGATTTTTGTCATTATGGATTTTTGTTATTTAACTTATTAAAATTGACTCTAATTTGCTAAATTGGTGTGAGATATTTCTGGTGTTGTGTTTTTACTTTAATACTCTTTGTATATTGCAGAAATCCTTTACTCATTGCCTCTAAATTAAGTGTGACTGCTTTAGTACCAAGCTACCAGAGGGCTGAGGGCAGGTTAATTTCATGATTTTAGTGGTTCACGCAGACGTGGATGTGTCAAAGTGTATTCCTCCTTACATTACGAAAAATCTGGGACTTAAAAATGTTTTGGCTCCAAAGACCCTGGAAGACTGGGACAAGTCAAGTCAATCCATAACCAATTATGGTGCATTGCCACTAGCCCAAGGACTCGGGTTGCTCAAGTTCAGAGCTCTTCTGCAGCATCAAATCCTTTTCAACAAGATGTTGCAGAGAGCCCTGTTTGGCTACAGCTTTCAGCCTTGCTCTGCTGGAGGAATCCGAGCTCCAAAAAAGTGACTAAGTCAAAAGGTAGAACCCTTCACCAGGCGAAGGTGCCAAAAGTACTTGGCTGGCAAAGACCTTCATTGGGGGTGAATTCTGAACCCCTCCCATGTGCAGCTTACCTGATAAAAGTTAATGGCTTCACCAGGACCTCGTCTGATGGCTATCCAGCCTTGTGGAGTCCTTCTTGGCCACAGTCTGCTGACTTGTTATGCTGAGCATTTTGGACTTATATATCAGAGACTAAGCCACAAGTAAAAAATGAAAACTTTTCACCGGGATAAACCTGGTTTCTGAATTCGAGCCACACTCCATCGCAGGCGGCCTTGATTTCCACATAGTTCTCAGTCAACTGCAACCAGATGACAGTGGTTGATAATTAACATTTTTCTGTGCTATTTTCCAGTTCCCTTATTGGAATTTTGTAGTATTGGTATCATTTTGTTAATTAAAACTATTCTCTATTTTTAGATATTGGACTGGGACTTTTATTATGTTGTAAATGTTTTGGGACTTTTAAATTGCTTGCACATTTTCTTAAGTCTGCTCTGTGCCATAGCTACCAGAGTTTGAGCTCACGTTTAATTTACTGAAAACTTAACTGGACCTGAAATGAATAATGCCATTATTACTTTTGGTGGACTACCATCCACCCCAACTAATAATTGCCTTTCTCAATATGAGTCACACTTGGATTACAAAAATGTGGTTCCTTACTGTCTAGCCTGACAAAAAGCTGTTCAACATTATCATAGGTGCTGGTATTTACTGACATATATTACCAGGTTTAAGCAGTCATCAAAACACTGGTGTCGTGAGGACCTCAGTGGCACCGCTAATACAAGGTGCTATGGGAAGATGTACTATTTTTGCACATCAACAATACTGTTAGGAATTTCAAAATAAAATTGATGCAAGTTACATCAAAGCAGTATCTAATTATGGGAGCTTGCTGGTAAGGGTGGACATTAGTATAAGGGGCAACACAAGGTCTTGCTGACTGATTTTTATTTTGTTAGTTTGACCGCGGTATGTCTAGAAAATTATGTACCTTGGAGAGAGATTAATAAGCAAGACTTTGATTGCCACAGCTTCCAGTACTCGTCTCAGTGCCCTTTAGCTGCCCACTTAGGCATTCCACTAGCCACATTACAGTCTAAAAACAAGCTCAAATGCAAATTTCCCGTATTTCTGCATCTTAATAACAAACAGTGCTTTGAACTTAAATCATCCGCTGAATACAAATCTGGGGCAACATTAATCCCCTTGTATGATATATTACATAGTAACATATCCAGGCTAATTCATTTTGTGGCAAATATTAATATGGAGGTTAAGACAATGTAGTTTGTTATTAAAACCTCTCGCACATGGCCGGAGCTTTCCAAAGACAACACACACACACACACACACACAGGAGGGGGAATCAGGGGCGTAGGAAGGGGGGGGGGGGTGGTGGTGGCTGCGGGATGCCCCTGGTGTCAACACTGAGGGGGCTGACAAAATGGCAAAAATATGTGTTTTAAACACATATTTTTGCCATTTTGTCACCCCCCTCAGTAATGACACGTGTCAACCCCGGCTTGTCAAAATGGCAAAAATATGTGTTTTAGGGCCATATGTATCATACTTCCGTTTTGCGAATTCCAAATAGCGTATTTTAAGGAATGGCTATTTGGAATTCGCAAAACGGTATGTATGTACAAAATCGCTATTTAATAGCGATTCCTTACCATTCCTAATTTGCGATTAGCAAATTGCTAATCACAAATTACCCAATCATTTCTATGGGCCAGGAGGCCCATAGGAATGAAGGGGCAATTTGCGATTAGCAATTAGCTAATCGCAAATTAGGAATTTTTTCAAGGGTGCAGGGGTGTCTCAAGAACACCCTGCTGCACCCCTGAAAAAGACATTTGGGTGCATATGGCGCACATACATGCCCTAAAGCATGTATGTGCACCATATGGCACCTTTTGTTTTTTGGAAAAATTATTTTTGAAAAGAATTCGCAAATTACCACCAACTAGAAGTTGGTGGTAATTTGCGAATCCTTAATGGCATTTTTTGAATATTTTTTGTTTGATACATTGCATTTAAGGAATCGCAAAATGTGCGATTCCTTAAGTGCAATCGCAAAATAAGGAATTGCAAATTTTGCTATTCTTTATTTTGCATCAAATATGTTTGATACATACCATTTGTCAAATTAGCATTACTTACCGCCGCCACCGCCGAGAGTCCACAAAAGCTGTCACAGGGACCAGCCGCCACCGGCAAGAGTCACGAAGCCCACAACCACCGCGCCGCCGCTCCGGGGACTACAACACCCGGCAGGCCACGCGGCGGCGCGCAGGAGGTGACGGAGAACGCGGGGACAACGCGCCAGGAGGCGCAATAAAATCCCTGAGACCCCGGCAGAGCGGGGGAGCCATACTTACCGCCGCCACCGCCGAGAGTCCACAAAAGCTGTCACAGGGACCAGCCGCCACCGCCAAGAGTCACGAAGCCCGCAAACACCGCGCCGCCGCTCCGGGGACTACAACACCCGGCAGGCCACGCGGCGGCGCGCAGGAGGTGACGGAGAACGCGGGGACAACGCGCCAGGAGGCGCAATAAAATCCCTGAGACCCCGGCAGAGCGGGGGAGCCATACTTACCGCCGCCACCGCCGAGAGTCCACAAAAGCTGTCACAGGGACCAGCCGCCACCGCCAAGAGTCACGAAGCCCGCAACCACCGTGCCGCCGCTCCGGGGACTACAACACCCGGCAGGCCACGCGGCGGCGCGCAGGAGGTGACGGAGAACACGGGGACAACGCGCCAGGAGGCGCAATAAAATCCCTGAGACCCCCGCGTCGCGGGACGCGAGCGGGACGAAGCCCGGGCAAAGGGCGGGCCCTCTACGGCCCTCATCGGCAGGAAGAGGCAGGGGCAGGGCCCAGAACGCTGTGCAAAAACATTCAAGTAAGTTAAAGTCTCCCACACCCCATGGTATGTGCCTGTGATACCACTTTGACGTAACAATTTAAGGTCCTGCATAGTTGTAAATTGACAAAATCGTGTGGAAAATGTCTAAATCCAAATCTACTACAACCTCTATCAACACCATAGACAATTACATGGTTCAAAAAGTTGCTAAAATTAACTCTGACAGGAGATCATCCTTGGGACTGAGTTATTCGCCAGACTTGCTTATTGATAACACGACTTCATCTACTCCTGCTCTTGATATTAGTAATGAGGTGTTCCAGATCCCGGATAACAATCCACTGACCCAGCTCCTAGTAGCAATCTCTGAATCTGCACCCGAGAGCGTGCAAGACAATGACATTATTACTCTAGAGGAGGAGCCCCCTATACAGGTCCCAGCTCCAAGAGTAACAAAGGGGGGGGAAAAGAACATATCTAAACGGGGCGGTCTCCGATCAAGTAAAAAGCGCCCCGATGTTTCCCCCCAAGGAAATATTGGAGATGACACAAGGGGTAATGCAGGAGGAAAAATCTACTTGGATGAAGATCAATTCAAGAAGTTGCTAAATGCCGTGGATAACAAGATTAAATCTATAACTAAACCGCTCCTAAGCAAAATAGATCAGCTCACAGAAGAGGTTAATAGACTGGGGGTACTTTTGCAAACAACACTAGAGGAAGCATAAAAAAAAAACCTACAGTCACCTAGAGTTGACCTAAAAACTACTCATACGGTTCCTAGTTCCGACCTATTTGCAAATACTCCCCGAAATACCACAAGGAGATCAGTGCAAGGGGGGGGGGACTTGAGACGGCCCAGATCCAGTTATTAATATCGGGGGGGACTTTGCAGGGCCGACTCCTAGATGTACTAATGAAGATGACAACCTAGAGAGGGGGCCCGTTGAATTAATTGTGGAAGCCTCCCCATTAATATTAGTCTTAGCTAATGTACCTCAAATGGAACCAGGACAAGTAGAGAATATTCCATCTTTGATAAATAAATCCCTTCATTGGCTAACAAAGAACATGGCTTTCAAACCGGGTGGCAGGGACCAGCTGGCACAGGAAGTAGTTAGAGCTAGAAGAGTCACATGGATTGGGGGTGGCAGCAAAAAATTTAAGGGGGATTGTGTGGTGCTGCACCTCTCAGACCCAGAAGTTTTGCCAAACATTCTAGCTAATATACACCCCCCTCAGCGTAGATCCACCGAAATAGTGCCATTAACATTGGATTTCTTTTATATAAAAAAAGGT
Organism: Lissotriton helveticus; assembly: GCF_964261635.1. Classification (NCBI taxonomy): domain Eukaryota; kingdom Metazoa; phylum Chordata; class Amphibia; order Caudata; family Salamandridae; genus Lissotriton; species Lissotriton helveticus. The sequence goes on from NC_136068.1 coordinate 771,003,699, forward strand.
AACATCTTAAACCCAACAATGCTGAAGACGAAGTGGAACCCTGTACTTAGAAAAGCCAAAATCCCAGAAAATATAAATAATTGGGGTATTTTGACCAATAATAGGTTCTCGGCCCTCTCGGGCCTAAGCCAATGTGATTGACTGGAAGAATCGTGGAGCATAGGAAAACTAAAGGTTGTAGAGGTTAATCACAGAATCAATAACACTCCAACGAAACCAGAAATAGATTGTTGCGAGGATAAGTCTCCTGACTGTAGAGATTACATTCCTAGTCTGGTAGTGAAAAGTCCACCAGCTATCCACATTATTACCAATAATGAGGAAATTACTCCTCCATCCTTTTTGCTCCCCCTTAACCAGAGCATATTTTTACAAGAGGTGAATACTGCATCGAAAAGGTAGTACTAAGTTCATTTCATGGAATATAGCGGGTATCCACCATAAATTAGAGACCCCGGAATGGTGCGAGTTCATTGACCATTATGATGTTATCATGCTGCAGGAAACATGGACAGTGGCACCAGTTTTTCGACAGGGCTTTTTAAATTTTTTTGTACCTGCGAAAAAGAATATTAAGGGACGGCCTTCTGGGGGTATTATCATTTGGACACGCAAATCCTTGCAATGCTCCATCAAACAGAGTCATATTATTAATAGTGACTTACTTTCTCTAGTGCTCACCTGGGCTGATGGTTATAACCTGGCAATATATAACATCTATGCCAGGGGAACTCAAGGGGGCTTAGCTTCTGATGTGATAGGAGCATTAGATAATGAGCTAGAGACCCTACCAACACAGTATAATATCCTGGTGGGGGGAGATTTGAACACAACATTTGAACCCTTAGGTTGTGAGGATAATGACCTGGCACACGAGAAAGATACTAAATGGGGAATCCCCCAATTAGACCTTCCGTTGGTAAAAAAGTGGACAGAAGTGGCAATACAGGCTAAAAGTTTATGCCTATCCAGAGGACTGAGGGCAGTAAATGGCCGCACCTCCTCTGATGCACAGGGTAAGCACACCTTTGACAATCTAAGATCAAGTAGTAGGATAGATTATATTCTTATAAATGTCAGGGGTTGGCATAAAGTGATTGATATGCAGGTGATTCCAAGATTGGAGAGCGACCACAACCCTTTGTGTCTGCTCTTCAACCTGGAACAAGGTACAAACATAACAAACCCGGCTAGGGATCTTATGACATTAGACGTTGTTACATCTAATAATCTCCGACACGTCAAATGGACAACTTTGGTAGACAAACCTGGGGATATGCAGGCCCTAGAGGGGATAGTTGCTGAAGAGGTATCCAGACTACAGACCTTTATTAACGAAACAAATCTTAAACAATTGATTGAAGAGTCACAGCCAAAGTTCTTTGCTAATATACAGAAGCTATTTTTAAAAGAAACTAAGCAGAGGAAGGGAGCTAGACCACCAATAAAGAGGGGATGGTACGACCATTCCTGCAGATTAGCGCGACAAAATCTTAGTCTAGCACTGAGATCCAAAGTAGGAGTTTTAAAGGCCAGAGATGAATACAGGAAAACACAAAGTAAGGCAAAAAAATTGTGGGATGAGAACATATGGTTAGACCTGAAGAAAGCATGTGCCGATAAACATCAGAAAGAGTTCTGGGCCATTTTAAAGTGGGGTTCTGGGGGCGTAGCCGATTGTCCGAAAAATCATGTAGCTAAGGAGGCTTGGGTGGATTTTTTCAAACCACAATATGCAGACAATTCTGTATCACATATTGAACCCCTTCCAGTAAGGGTATTTTATACCCACGAACTATTTACACTGAAAGATGTGAATGAGGCAATGGATGGAGTAACCAGAGGAAGGGCGCCAGAAATTGATGGAATACCGGCGGATGTGTTCTTATCGGACAGAGCTAATTGGTGCAAATACTTTGCATGGCTTGGTAATGCCATTGCACAAGGAGCAAAGATTCCAGCAACATGGAAAGGAGCGGAAATAATACCTGTCTATAAAAAAGGGGACAAGGCTTTACCAAGCAACTATAGGCCCATTAGCCTTATCGACTGTGCACAAAAACTGATGGGCAGGATGGTACAAAACAAAATACAAGCCTGGATAGATGATAAGGATATCCTTTCCCCGTACCAAGCTGGTTTCCGCCCTTTAACCAGCTCTGTCGACCAGGTATTCCATTTTTTAACTATGTACTGGAAAAATGTAACCTTGCCAAATGGTCCATTATTTGCTGTTTTCGTTGACCTGAAGTCTGCGTTTGATTTAGTCCCCCGTCATAAGTTATGGATTGTCTTGCGGGATCTCGGAATAAGCCCCGAACTATTGACTTTGCTTGTAAGGTTGCACAAGAACAACTATGCCCGGATTAGATGGGGTGCACAGGGAGATGTTACAGAACCCTTCCCTGTGGATAGAGGAGTCAGGCAGGGTTGTGTCCTGGCCCCCACTTTATTTTCCCTTTATATTAATGGCATAGTTGACTTTTTGAAGCAATCTCCGACAGATGCCCCATTATTAGATGGGGAGCGAGTTCCAGTGTTAATGTTCGCAGATGACACCTTGCTGGTCTCGCGGACCCCTAGTGGATTACAAAAGACATTAAACGCTTTTGGTGACTTCTGCCGGATTCGGGGCTTGGAGTTAAACACATCAAAGACTAAATTTATGAACCTGAATCCCGCAAAGATATTCAAGGGGAAAATGAACTATAATGGGTCCTCACTGGAGGAAGTGAATGCTTTTACCTACCTAGGCATCTCCTTAAATGCTAACATGAACTGGAAATCTCATATGGATTCTGTGGTGCTAAAGTTTAATCAGCTGACAGGGGCAGTAGCCCAAAAACACAAATCTTCATTTACAAGACCCATCCAGCCAATAATGGAGATTTACAGCATGAAAGTGTTGGGCGCCTGCCTTTATGGATCAGAACTATGGGGTTTTTCCAACTTGAATTCATTAGTAGTCGCAGAAAATAAATTCCTCCGTCGAATAATTGGTGTTCCCCAGAGCACCCCCTCGACTCCACTCCAATTTGATCTTGGGAGGAAAAAGATAGAGGATACGGTCAGACTACGTCCCCTCCTTTATTGGAGGCGTGTAAGAACTACCCCCGAACTGAGCCACTATGCAGCTGCTCTTCTGGATGTGGTTAATTCTGATAGGTTCCACAAAGTATTTTGGCTCAAGGCAGTAAGGAAATTACTTCAAAAATTGCATCTTGAGCACCTGTGGACTGCAGTAGACCCACATGTTTTTCCATCTAAGATCCTATTGAAAAAAATGTATTGGGACATGATAAACAATACTGTACTGATTTCCAACCAACAATCTGTGATGATATCCCAGTTTCTGGAATTTAAAACTACTCCAAAACTAGAACAGTACTGGGATTTGATTGCTAAGCCCCTAGACAGGAAACTGTACTTCCAGTTCAGAATTGGCTCTTTACCTCTTAATGCTTTTACGGCCAAATGGTCTTCCGATAATGTAAATACTTGCTCCCACTGTAAAGCACATGTAGAGGACATCCCACATTTTTTGTTTGTTTGCCCATTATAGGCTGCCCCAAGAAGTAGATGGTTGAAGCCGGCTTGCAGGAATTTGGGGACAAGGAATCATATAGAGGCGTTAAGAATTTTAAAATCAAATTGTGCCCCCAATCTTGCAATTGCTGTAGCCAAATACATGGGGTGGGCCTGGATAATTCGCACGCGCACTTTAAAACTGTAAATTAATTATCTACAATGACAACCTATTCCCCTAAGTTCTCTGTGCTGTGACTTGATTTTTAACATGTACAATTTTAAAGAGTTATTCGCCAACAAAGTGTAAAATGTAATATGTATTTTAAGTTATTCTTAAAAATTTAGTGTAGTATTTATTCTGTTTAGTTTAGGGCTACATGCTTTTATGACAAAGTTGTCGAATAAAGTATTTAAACAAACAAACAAATTAGCATTCGCAAAGGCCCTTTGCGAATGCTAATTAGCTTGATACATATGGCCCTACAACACATATTTTTGCAATTTTGCCAAGTCAGGGGTGACAAGAAATTTTCCGCACTGAGCCCGCCACTGGGGGTAATTCACCGTTCTCCTCATTAAAACGTGTGAGAATTGAATGCCCTTTATTTCGAGCTTTCTTGAAACAAACACTGGGCTTCAGATTTTAAAATGTCTAATTTTGCCTCATTTTTTCCTCGGTTTCTGCCCATTCCCAGCATAAGCTTATCTTTAAGTTCATTCAAAGACATTAGCCCCTATAGAAGTGGCACCCGTCGGATTTTCAGTGGGGCTAACCCCTTGATCAAAATAATGCTTTTCCAATAGCCTAGACATATCTTTATTAACGAAACTGCAGGACCAGCTCCTAAACAGCCTGCAGTCTGTGAGTGTCTTGACATTACTTTAGCGAGAAGCATGTATTGAGAAACTAATAGTCTGAAAAAATGGCTGCCTGAGAACTCATATTAGGGGAATATGATAGTTTACAAGAAAGCCAAGGATGGATTCAGAGCGAGGCAGTTGGCATTTTAACTGGGGAAATGTATCATTTCAAAATGTGAGTTCCCTAAAACTGTATTGCCCTTTAGGCGGCGTTCCACTTCATTATCTTCATAATCTAACATGGCGATTTGGCGGGAGAACATGAGCACTTTCTGAGTGATTTAGCTGCACGCCTTAATGATGTATTGGAAATGAACACTGACCCCCGTGTAATGGGCGCTAAACTGACACTTAGGACGCTCTCCATTGGTTTCCCCCGGACTTACCATGGTCGATAAATCAGTGTCCTGTCATTTTTATGATACCAATCTTGCTGTCGAGGCTAGAAGACTGTGAAATGTTTTATAGGGATAAGGGCAATCAGAAAAATAAAATTCAGAACCTTTTGAAGTACATCATCGTGTCAACAACCTTCGCCTAAATTACGTGCTCATTATAGCTCTGTCACGTGATGATAGGGCCACGTCATCGCATAATTAAGTGCTAGATTTTGAACAATCATTAGTTTGCTCCTAGGCTAAAAGTTAGTTAGATTTTCTGTTGTATTTTGTACACGCATAACAAGTTTAATAATGTGGTTCATTTTAATAATATATATTCACTTTTTAATCCTAGCACACCATTATATTAAATATAAATGCTTTATCTAGCTGAATGACCATTAAGAGTATGACTTCAAAATGTTAATGCACCAGAACGATACAGACAATGATCACCCAATAGGAAAACACCAGGAGTTCCAAGCAGTATTTGCTTTTGAGATAGTGCAAAGGAATCTCTTTGGCAAATAGTTTAAGAAAAGCCTGCTGCTATTTTTTCTGGGCCATATTGAGAAAAAAGATTTAGCTCAACTAGAAAGTGTATTCTTTTTGTAATGAAATATATATTTTTGGTCATTTATCCTTGGTAAAATTAAGATGTTATGTCACAAAGTGTAGGACCATTTTTATGCCAATATGAGATTATACCTTAACTTAATTTGAAGCGTAACATTAACAAAAGAACAATACAGAAATAACTTAAATGCAACACTCTTAAATGTAATATCAGTAGTCAAAGCTGCAGCTCAGAAGAGATCCTCTAATCCTTTAGCTGCAAAAATACAAATAAACGATTAAGCCATTGCCATTTTAGGAAATTATGCCACAAAAGCCGTAGAATCTATTGTGCCTTTGGCAGAGAAAGACATCAAGGCTTGTGGATCCATTGTGACTTTAAGTGAGTATGCAAACAGGGTTTTGGCAGTCATTGCTCCTTTAGCTGAAAGAGCAGTACGGGCTTTATAATCCATTGCTCCTTCAAGCAAATAATCAATTAAAGTTTTACTATCGAGTGCACCTTTAGCTAAATAATCAATGAAGGTCTTACATACATTGCTCCTCTTGCTGTCAGTGCAATGAAGACATCAATATCCACTATCCCCTTAGACGAATAAACAATAAAGGCATTACAATATATTGTTCCTTTAGTTTAGTGTTCAGTACAAACCTAGACACCACTGCTCCTTGAGATGACAGATACATGAAGTTCTTGGAATTCATTCTTCATAAAACTGAGTGATACTTGAGGCTTTAGGAGTACTGGTGTGCAGATTCAGGCAACTTGCAGCTTAAGAAATTCTTTTTGCAGCAACGGCTGGCACATGTAAACACAGTGGGGCGGGGCGTGGTGGGGATGGATAGGTTGACATACAATGAAAGAGGAACAGTCAAATAAATAAATAATACTTACTCTGTCTTCTGTTGAGTCCCTCCCTCTGCGCCCTGCCCCGGCCCACCGCCCACCGCGCTTACCTGGTCCGGCCGCCGCTGTCTTTTTTGTCAACTTTGCAAACTTCTCGCAGTCTGATACTTCCACAGTTTTAACAGAATAGAGGCAGTGTTGCAAAGTCATCCTGTGCCCTGGGCACCCCCCAACAGTTTGCTGACTGATACTTGTGGTAACTGATTTTGACTGACCCTGGGCTCTGCCTAACCAGGCCCAGGGCCAGTGCTATGCTGAAAGAGACACATTAGAATACAGTTAAAACACCCACATACACTAAGGTACACAATGGTATGGTGGGATACCCCTATAAGCCCCTAGTATATAATAGGGATGGGGGATTGAAGCTACCTAGAAGTCTCTAGTACCCTAGGGCATGGCAATTTAGAGGCCAGCAGCTCTTTTTGCACTTGCATGTACGCACCGTTGAAGCCTGAGGTCAGTTTGGTGCCAGGACTGCTTTTAAAAAGTAAATTGTGCCCAAACTCGACTTTGGGGTCTGGGGCACTTACAAATGGATAACCTACAATGTTCTTGGCATATCAGGGATCCCCAGGGTCTCCCCTGTGTATCCCAGGGGTGGGAGGGGGGTCAGGTATTTATAAGGTACACCCTTATAAAACGAGTTTTTATATGCCTGGGTAAAGTGAAATTTCACATTTCACTCCCTACATTGTGATAAAGTGCTGCTCAAATTCGACTTTGATACTAAGAGGACTTTGAAGGGAGGATCTGCAATATTTCTAGAGATTCTGAAAACCTAAAGTCTCCCCTAGTTGCACATGGGGTGGGGTTCCTGTACATATAAGACAAGTACTTATAAAATATGTTTTTGTAAGTGCTGGAGAAATGGCCCATGGCATTTTTCCCATTGCAAATCCCCTGTTACATAGGTTAACATGGTAGGAAGTTATTGGTTAATAACTCTTGATAAACTGCCATTCAAAGTCTTCCCAGTATGGTATTAATAAATCCAACAATATCCTATTGTTGAATTTCTCCTGAAATGTACATGCATTAAGATATATGACTTTATTGTTTGTAAGTCCAAATTCAGGCTTCCAGTGGTCTTCCCTGATTGGTCAGGGTTAAGTGGATTAGCCAGGCTGCCTTGAAGTGGTGATAAAGAGGCCCTGGGGTGAACCAGCTTTGCTGGCAGGCCAGTGTGCAGTTCCATAGCAATGCCAGGCCAGTTGGAGGAGTGGTAAACTATGTTCTTCAAAGAGGAGAGAAGACAACAATGTCATTTACAACTCTGAACCTCCCACCTTAGCAGATGGCAGGATTAAGGAAGGTATGAGCAGATGCAGTGGGAGAGTCTAAGTAAATTAGCCATACTAGGGGTGTGTTTAGCCAGCTCTTACCTCCTTGCCGGAAAGTCAGCCATTATGGATTTGGAAGATTTGATGCACTCTGGGACAAAATAATGCCACCCTCTACAGGATGTGGTCATATCTTGGAGGAGTTACCCTGCTCCCATTGGTCAGAAGTGACCTCCTGCTTGACCTAAAGAACTTGGAAAAAGTATCTGAAAGGGGCAGAGCCCTCCAGATCTGCTGCTTGAAACTTACTCAAGCAACACATTGCCAAGCTTTTTGCTGTGCAAAGATTTCTACGGCCTGACCTCTGAAAACTGCACCATCTGAAACTACAGTTCTGTGGATTATTTTGCTGAAAAAGATCTAAAGTGTTGACTCCCTGAAAGCTACAGGTTAAAAGAGCTCATCTGGAACATCACCAACTAAATCTGCACCTTGTAGAACCACCAGTGGATTTGTAAGGGTTTTGTATAAGTGGATTGTGCGAGCTGAAGTCCTCAACTTTCAATGACCATCTTGGAGCTTCCAGACCCTTGGAGTGAGTTTGAGACACTTTGGGACCCCTTGAGGAACTTCAGGAAGAAGTTCAAGAAGTTTGGAGAAGTTTGGAGCAACTTTGAAAAAAAGCTCCATAAAGGGACCGACTCAACCTGGCCTGCCTTCAACCACGAGCCGGCCAAGCCAACCAGGTGCGTCCGCTAAAAGGTCCATCGCTCCAACTTCCAGAGATTGACCGAGCCTAAAAGAAATCTGAAGACGCGAACCCTTACCGGATCTGGCTACATGAGGAGCATCGAGAGACCCCGCGAGAAAAAGCTCCATAAAAGTTTCTAAGTCCACTCATAGAAAAGGTGACCTGGAGCAACCGCGAACGCCAAGTCGTCTGCCTTCCATCGCGTGCCGGCCTGGATTCCTGTGTTGCCCCGCTGAAACGATCTTGAAAAATGTTCTAAGTCCGCTCCAGGGAAGTTGACCGGTACCTCGTCACAAGTCAATACGGCGAACCCTCACCGGATCCAGACTGACTAGGAGCTTTGAGGGCCCGCGGGAAGAAAGGCTCCAGAAAAGTTTCTAAGTGTGAAGGTAGAAACTGAGACCGGAACCTGCCGCAAGCTGTGGCCGATCAGGGCTCCATCGCGCCCGGCCAGAAACTTTGGCTTTGGCCTGGACTATCTCGAGCAGGTATCACAATATGGTGCTATATTCTTCTAAGTGCTATATTTTATTAAATCTTCAAAAATTCATATCTCTGGTTCCCTATATAGGATCTTTGTCATGTGGTGTCATTTCTAAAGATAAACATATTTCCTATTCTTATGAATTGGTGTTGGATTTTTATTATGTGTGGTGTCTTAATCATTTACTGAATTGTTGTTTTTAAATGCTTTACATACCTGTCTTTGAAGTTAAGCCTGTCTGCTCGCAGCCACGTTACCAAGGGTTGAGCATAGGAATAATTTTCCAAGACCCATATGTTAGGGGCCTTATTGCCAGTAGCAGACCTACATTTGCCCCAACCAATAACCCTCTTACTAACATTTGGTGCTCAGCGGTGTGGATGAGGACTTGTGTTTAAAAAGTGCACCTTTGAGTGAATGATTTAAAATTATAAAAATTCTCTAAATTGCCTTAGAGCAAAACTTTTGAGTTTGATTTTTGGAATTTGGACTAAACTGCTTTTAATCCAATGTTTCGATTTTTCCAAATTGTTTTAAGTCTGTTGTGCCTAGTTTTTGTGACCCAAAACTAGGGAACCATGGAGCTGGACCTGGCTAAACTGTCCCAGTTCAAGTTTGCTGACCTTAGGGAACAGTGTAGGCTTAGGGGTCTGTCTGCTGCCAAGAAGATGAGGAAGGCAGGGTTGCTTGAGTCCCTATAGGCCTGGGCCGGGGCAGCGCAGAAGAACCCAGGGGGTGGGAAGATGTTCCCCCCAACCTCACCCAAGAGGGGGTGAGGATGAGACCTCTTCCTTTGTGACTAGTGTTAGCCAGGTGAATCAAGGTGGTGGTGACAGTGGGGAAGGGTCCCTTACTCAGGAACCACTACCGTCCCTTGCAGAGAGACAGCTTCAGGCTCAATTAGAGTTGATTGCCTTGGAGAAGAAGACAGTATTGAGATGTTCAGTGGTGGTAGATTTGAATCTAAACTTTCCAAAGGCATAGTGCCCAAGTACAGAGAGGGGGATGACATTGACAAGTGGCTAGCTGCTTTTGAGAGGGCCCTTAAAATGAGTAGGGTCCACTCTAGGTATTAGGGTGCATTCCTGTGGGAGTTGATTCCAGTAGCTTGGGGGATAGGCTCCTGACCCTGAAGGGAGAGGATGCAGAATCTTACCAGCAGATGAAGGCATGCTTAGTCAAGAGATTTGGTCTGACTCCAGAACAGTTCAGGGTGAAGTTTAGAGGCATCCAGAAATTGAGTTCAACGTCTTAGACTTTGTGGACGTTTCAGTGAAGGCACTAGAAGGCTGTATTGTGGGTAACAAAGTTGACACATATGAGGGATTGTATCATTTGTTTTTGAAGGAACTTATTTTAACTCATTGTGCAGAAGAAAAGTTACACCAGTATATATTGGACTCTAAGCTGACTGACCCCAGAGAGTTGGGGGAATCAGCACCAGGGGGGTGACCAGAAGAAAGAAGGACAGGTCCCTTCCCAAGGAAGACCCCAGGGAAATTAAGGTCAAAAACTTAAGGAGTCCTCCAAATCCTGCACAAGGAGGGGGGCCCGAGCCAACCCAAATTCAAAGGGAGGGGATTTCAGGGAAAGCTTGGTAGGTTCCTTGATCCCTCAAAGGTAGGTAATTGCTTTGACTGTAACCAGTCAGGGCATAAGCAGGGAGATACTGTCTGCGCCAAGAAGCTCCCCCCTAAAGGGCCATCCACAGGGATTGTCTGTGTCAGTGTAGGGGTGGAGAGTGGTGCCCCAGAGAGGGGTAGTCAGGTGATGGAAGCCACCTTAGTGTCCCTGGGTGGGGTGAATATTGCCAACATTGCTGCCTTACCTCCAAACATGGACAAGTACAGGCAGAGGCCTAAAATGAATGATACTGAGGTTGAGGCTAAAAGAGACACTGGGGCTAGTATAACCATAGTCCTGGATGAACTGGTGCCTTCAGAGAGGATTGCTACCTGGTGAGTTTCATCAGGTGACTTGTGCAAACAGCTCTACCAATTTCCATCCTATGGTTGTGGTGGATTTGGAATGGGGAGGTGTGACAGACCCTATGAAGGTATCTGTGTCAAAGGTGCTACCAGTCAAGTGTTTACTGGGCAATGATCTTGAAGCCTCTGTGTGGTCAGAGGTGGAGGGAGGACTCCGTATGAAAATATTGGAACTTCCAGAGTGGGTATGTGCTGTGACTAGGTCACAGAGTAGCCACAAGGGAGGGGATGGACACTTGGACCCTGGAACAAAGGGCCAAGCATCCAAGGACAAGGACACTGGGCCCTGTGAGCCAGCCTAGGGAACTCCAGAGGTGCAGGAAGAATCTAACCCTGATGGGGAGGATCTGGCGTCTGAGGGAGGGACTCCATCCCTGCCAGAGCTGTCAGATATGGCAGAACTGACACAAGCAGGTGCACCCGCCAGAGAGGACTTCAGTCAGGGACAGCATGACTGTCCCAACCTTGAGGGCTTGAGGCGGATTGCTCCCAAGCAAGAGGAGGAGGATGACAGTGGGTTTCACAAACTCTACTGGGAAGATGGACTGCTTTATACTGAGGCCAGAAACCTCAAGGAAGGTGTCACCAGGCGGTTGGTGGCGCCCCAGAAGTACAGAGAGTTCATCCTGACTTTGGGTCATGATATCCCCTTGGCAGGACATTTGGGACAGACAAAGACATGAAACCGGTTGTCGAACCATTTCTACTGGCCCCATACATCTGAAAAAGTAAAGGAGTTTTGCAGCTTCTGTGTCACCTGTCAGGCCAGTGGCAAGGCAGGGGGGCAAGAGAAAGGCTCCTCTAATACCACTACCAGTGGTATTAGTTGGGGTTCCTTTTGAAAGGGTGGGGATGGAATGGATATTGTTGGTCCACTGGACCCACTTACTGCATCAGGGAATAGGTATATCTTCGTGGTAGTTGACCATGCCACTAGGTACCCTGAAGCCATACCTCTTAGAACCATTGATGCTCCTGTGGTGGCTAGAGCACTGCTTGGTGTGTTCACCAGAGTGGTTTTTCCAAAAGAGGTGGTGTTAGATAGGGGCACAAACTTCCTGTCCAGCTATCTGACTGCTATGTGGGATGAGTGTAGTGTTAACTACAAGTTTACCACCCCCTTTCACCGACAAGCAATGGCCAAAACCCTGAAGGGCATGATAAATTGGTTGTCAGAAAAACTCAGGAGGAGATGTGATGTACTCCTCCCATGCTTACTGTTTGCCTACAGGGAGGTGCCACAGAAAGGGGTTGGTTTCAGTCCCTTTGCGTTGTTGTTTGGACACCCTGTGTGTGGGGCGATTGAGCCAGCTGAGAGAGTCTTTAGTGAAGCCTCTTAAAGAACCAAAGGACAATGTGATTGACTATGTGCTAGGCCTGAGATTTAGAATGGCAGAGTACATGTACAAGGCAAACAGGAAACTGGAGGCCAGCCAGAATCTCATGAAGCACTTATATGATCAAAAGGCTACTAAGCCTGAGTATACTCCAGGACAATTGGTGTGGGTGCTGGAACATGTGGCTCCCAGGGCCCTCCATGACAAGTGGAGTGGGCCCTATCCAATCTTAAAAAAAGAAGGCTGAGGTTACCTATTTGGTGGACCTTGGCAGCCTCACAAACCCTCATAGGGTCCTGCATGTGAATAGATTGAAACCTCATCATGACAGGGCAGACATGACTATGTTACTGGTCACTGATGAGGGTGTGCAGGAGGAAATTGAGCCTTTGCCCGACCTCCTCTCCACTAATGTGCAAGATGGGTCAGTGGAGGGAGTGGTACTCTCTCCCAAATTGACAGACCAGCAGCACAGAGACTGTAAATTGGTGTTGGATTTTTATTATGTGTTGTGTCTTAATTATTTACTGAATTGGTGTTTTTAAATGCTTTACATACCTGTCTTTGAAGTGAAGCCTGTCTGCTCGCAGCCACGTTACCAAGGGTTGAGTATAGGAATCATTTTCTAAGACCTATGCTAAGTCCTACTATGTGTTAGTGACCTTATTGTCAATTTACCTCGCCCTGCTGGATACTGACGCCACCGAACACGGATCGCGTATTTATCACTATTTACAACCACCCCTTGCCTCTGACATGGACTAATCAAGGCAGAGACAGAGCACCTTGGTCGCTGACCCTTTTTGGACCATTGATTACTCTTAGTTTAAGGGACCTTCTTCTTTACATTCCTATGTCCTGACACGGACCTGAATGATTTGCGGATCTCACTCTGACCTTGGCAAGAGTACAGCACCCAGCAATCACCCTGAAGAAGCCCATGTTTGGGTGAAAATCGTTGGCTGTGCATTTATGAAAACCCATCATTTGCGTGATAAAGACACATCAAGGCTACAAACAACGTGGACTAATTTTTTCAAAACCTAGACCCTGTAATCTATTGTACTTACATGTTGCCTCTTATACCCCTTGCATGGAAGCCTTATTGCCAGTGGCAAACCTACATTTGCCCCTACCAATAACCTGCTTTCTAACAGGCAGTATTAGTGGTTCTCCTTTGTAGCATGAAATCCATGTCACTGCTGTTCAGGGTTGCTCAAGGAAATGTGACTCCACAGCCACCAATAAGTATACATACCCCATTCCCAGCTCTGACCAGCTCCCACCCTAACTTCACACCTTCACCACAGTGGAACCACTGCATCTGCAATTTCGCTTCATGGGTGAGAAATCATCTTTCAGTAAATTATCACCACTGGCAGGCGACGTAGGTTCAACTTTGCATACCTTCAGAAAGAGGGAAGTTGAAGTACAGCTTGGGTCTTCTAATTATGGCTAGTGGCCATTTAGTTCACTTGAATGCCAAAAGGTGGCATAGCAGAATGTAATTTCAATTACTTAAGAAATACGGAAACAACAACTCTCAGGGAAGAAGAATGTAATCAGAAAATCTACCAAACGATACCACCCGAATATATTTCTTGATTTCTAAGAGGTTTTAATGATCTCAACATTCCATGCAATTGAAGATCGATCATATTAATGAAGTTATTTATTGAAAGATAACTTACTTCATAATTAAAAAAAATGCAAAAATGGAAGTTGATTATCAAGGCTGTGTCTGTTGAAATGTTTCTATGTCTTTCTTAGTACCTGCAAGACTAGAAATCAGTTCAGCTCTATATTTTACCTAGCTCCAAGATGTTTCCTTTATGAGGTGTAAATCCTTAAGCAAAGACCTCTGGATGATACGGAGTTCATGATGTATTGAAAGTCAGCAGGAAGCACTCTCATATATGCCTACATATTATTTGGGAAGACTCTTTTGTCATGGATGGTGCTATAAGAAAAACCAAATACGTGGATAAAGGGAGAGATGCTCTAGAAGACTGTGTGACTAGAATGCCCCTTCACGCACCCTTCCAGGGATGACAAAAGAGTCTTCCCAAAAAAAGTTGCAAGCATGCATGAGTGTGTTAATGGTGTGAGTTGACTGAAAAACTTTATAAGTGGGAACACAATAGGATAATTTTGTTTAGGAATAGCGATGGCCGTAATGAAGGCCTTTTGACCCATAAAGGCTCATCGTTTGTGTAACATGTAGACACTAGGGTCATTCATAACTCCAAGTGTCCATTATGGTACAGAACTGTACCTTTGTTGTTAGCCTTCTCATAGTAACCCATCATATCCTGTGAGTTATACCCTGGATAATTTTAAATCACTTTGATCCCGACAATATCTAGCTATGTGGATCAGACCCATTAGAAAGACCCTTATTGCCCTCACAGCCCATAGCCTCTTCAGAACCGACTCTGTGTGATGCATCCTTGGCATATACCATTGCATCAGTCATAGACAGCAGCCTCAACAACTACGACAGACTCTGCATCGCAGCTCTTTGCAACTGATGAATCACCCCGACTGTAAAAGGCATCGTCAACGCCGGACTTCACATCACAAGCCATCATCGATGGGGTCCTCGATGATGCAGGACCTTGCATCGTAGCCTCGCTGCAACTCGGAACCAATGCATCGTTTTGGCTGCACGGCGCATCTTCACCGTTGATCTTTGCTGTGCTCTGGAAAACAGGATTTAATTGACTTTTGAATGGGTCTAACTGGGTCCCTGTAGCCGCCCTGTGCTCCACCATATATGGCCTGAACTTGTGACTGTCCTGGTCTGACATGACCAGATATCTACAGGTGGCGCTTAGTGCTTTTTGGCACTATTATACTGAAATATTTAAACCTGAATAACTCCAGTTCTACTGATTGCATTTTGGTCTTGTTAAAAATATCTCTATTTTTCTAACTTGTTGTGGTCCCCTTTTTGTGTGGTGTTTTCACTTTGTTACTTTTTGAAGTCTTGTACACATTTTTCACATTGACTCTGACTTAACCCTGACTTCTCTGTGCCAAGCTACCATAGGGTTGAACACAGCTTAACTTAAGGTTGGCTTGTGCCTCACCCTGACAAGGACTGTGTTTGCTGCTCGACCAGGGCTCACAACCCAGCTAACCAACAACCAAATTTCCGACACACAATGTTTAGAAATTGATGTTCAGGTACCCTACCTGAAGGCAAAACATTGCATGCATTATTGAGCTGCATTTGCAGTTTTGTGTATCATTTTTGTGAAAATTACTTGTGTTTCATGAAAGAATCAAATATTACCCCACCCTAGTGAATGGTAAAAAGGGGGGAACATCCTTTACAACGCAACTTTCACTCCGCACTACCATTACGACGCAGCTATTACAACGCAAGTCATTACAACGACTTGCGCTGGAGAGTGCTGTAAGATAGGGATAGTTTAATTTTCTATCCAACACCTTCCCTACTATCCACGGGGACTGGAGTTGGAATAGAAAATTAAACTATTCCACTATCCAGCGATTACAGCGCAAGTCGTTGTAACGACTTGCGTTGTAAAAACTGCGTTGTAATGGCATGCGGAGTAAAAGCATGCGTTGTGATGTCATACATCCGTAAAAAGGTGCACAAATGTCACACATAGCCAGTGGCCTAAGTATTCACGATAGCAATATCGAGGGACAAGTTCAGTGGAACGCCTGCACACTGCTGCTGCAGGAATAAACAACAGTTTGCACTCTTTAGCTCTGTGTGCTAGGTTTTAGGACCTGAACACGTTGTTACCCCAAGATCCTTTGAACATTCAAATCCCTCCAGGTTCCAACACTCCCAACCCTGGCGTTGTCGAGGGTAACATGGCGCGGATAGAGCTTGCATGTCTATATGCAAAGATCTTTGTACGACTTCAATCACTTAAAACAAGTCAGGCTGCATGAATATTTTATTGGTCTTTGGAGTACTATTAGAGGGCCTGTTAGTGCTGTCTTAGTGCTGAGACACACTATTCTGTAATTAAAAGATCGGCTGTTGGTAAAGCTGCCCTCTATACGGGCTTCTGTTGCATTTAATGGGGAAATCATTCTGGAGGTGCTAAGGGTGAAATTGAGCTGGTTAAGGTGAGCATTACTGAGCTGCGGAGCATAATTATACTTTTTATGTGTCATTATCAGTCTGAATGTTGTCCGTCACCTGGGGCTGCAGCTGCCTACAGAGCTAGTTTCATGCGATTTTGGCGTGTGATTACAACACGCTATTAAACGGGCAAATAAGCGCTGGCGCGCTCAATTAGAGGGTCATTTGCTCCATTTTAATTTCTCTTTGAGTATCCTGAAAGCAAGAATCTGCTTATCCTGCTGCAGCTTAAAGTTTGGCACACACTATTGTGGTCGAAATATCGACATACACATACATCTAGACTATAATATAGTTTCAGTGGAATTGATATTTGAAAATCTACACTTGTAATGCAGATATTTTGAGAGTCAATATTATGTTTCCAATATATATCTAGGCCAATAGGTACAGGGTTGATAATGTAACCTACAACCCTGCGTAACAGTGCATAATTTGTAAAAATGTGTAAACAGCGCCACTCAAATTATGCGACAGGAGAGAACCAAATTATGCAGCAGGGTTGACTAAATTATGCCACAAGATTAACATCCAAATACAGTGACAGTCAACTGAAAGATGACCCTTCAACCTTTGCATAGGGCCTTCCACTGCACGGCAACATAGGTAGCAGCGATTCTAATAACTTTTGTTCCATTTGAAGCAGAAACACATTTTTCTGATTACAAATTGGCCGATTATGGGGGGGGCGTGGTCAAGCGATCCAACATGATGGACGCGCCTTAGCCTGGCTCCTGCAGCCCCGTAAACATCCTTCATAATCCTGTTGGTAAGCGGCAACCTTTTTTAAAAAAAATTCTTTTTATTGATTTTAATAAACAGTAAAACATACAAACATCAGCAAATCACATGTAGTTAATATATAGCATGATTGAATATGACATTTCATTCAGGATACAAAGCAATTGCAGGAAAAAGCACCTATTTTGGATAGAGTATTTGGGGAGACAGGGATTCATTGTCAGGGTGCAGCACAGATATCTCCCCTCTATGTGTTCCACTTGGCCCACAATCGGGTCCATTTTTGGAGGCATCCTCTTGCCACATAGACCGGTTTCTCTCGAAACATGCACCAGTCAAGATTTTGCTTCCAGGGTATAACAGTAGGTGGTGACAGCCCTCCCCATAATTGAGCTATGTCTCTTTTGGCAACCGCGGCACCCAGTGTGACCCACAACCACTCTGCCCCTCCCAAGTCAGTGGGCTCCCACACATTAAGTAAACATCCTATAGCCTCTGGGTGGACAGATTTATGAAGGACCTCACTCATGATCTTATGTATCCCCCTCCAATATCTCTGAACTTGCTCACACTCCCAGAGAATGTGCATAAAGGTGGCAACCTGCCTACATCCATGCCTGCATTCCGAGTTTTCCCCACGCCCCATACGGACCAGCTGTGGTCCAGTGATGTAGATCCTGTGGAGAATTTTCAATTGTATCAGATGGAGACGTGCAGAGATCGCCACCTCCCTGGGGGAGGCCACAGCCTCCTCCACTCCTCGTCCTCTAGTAAGCGGTTATCCACCACCCACAGCTCCCGCAATATGACCAAGGGATCTGGTGTGTTGTTGACCAGTTTTTTGTAGGTTAATGAGATAGCTTTCTGTGGAAGTAGCCCGTGTAATAGTCTATCCTCTAGGGGGGAGGAATCAGGGAGGGGTGAGTCCCTATTAATAGCGGTGGTTAAAGCATGTCGGATTTGCCGGTAACGAAAAAATTCTGAGTCTGCAAGTTCGTATTTTTGTTTCAGCTGACTAATACTGAGCATGTTACCCTTCACCCAGAGGTCACCCACCCGAGAAATACTGATTAGGTCCTATTTATCGAACCCTTTGGGGCAGTGTAGACTACCCAGTTGTTCCGAATCCCACAAGGGAGTCGCAAGTGTAAGCCTCAGGTCCCATCCTAAGCTTTTGTTGACTGCATGCCATACTTGGACCGAGTGGGTGGTAGGCCCAGTCAAGAGGAATTTCTTGGGATTAGCGTGGATGGCTCTGTTGTATGTCCCGCCCAGTAGCAGCCATCTGTCCATGGCATATCCCTGGTCTCCCGGAGCCCGGTACGTACCCTGATCGTTGGCAGCGAGATGGGCCACCCAATAATATTCCTTTAACTCAGGGAGGTTGATGCCGCCGTGGTACCAGTTGCGAGTTAGTTTGTGAAGTGCTATTCTTGGCCTCCCATCCCATAGTTGTTCCCTCTTGTCTAGCCAAGCAATGAGTTTCCCAGCTTTATACCCCCATTCATACACCCTACCGTCTCTCTCCCTCCCCCAGGACTTGGCACGCTCAGTGGCAATGACGTTGTACTCGTCTGTCTTTAGTCGCAAAAGATGTGCTGCTTCTGGGGTGTCCCCCCTCCTAACGTCAGCCTCTAGTCATAGGACATCTCTTTCAACTGCCTCAAGTTCTTTAGGGTTTTCCTTCCTAACTACCGCTATAAGAGAGAGGGCTGCCCCTCGAACAACGAATTTGAATGCCTCCTAGAGCATCTGAGGAGAATCCACTGAGCCCAGGTTCTCCTGAAAGTAGCAGTCGCAGTAGCGACTGAAAGTAGCAGTCGATCGCTTTTTGCAGGTCCGTGCGAACCGAGGTGCTTCGTACCAGAGGTTAATGGGCGCCACCATGTCAATTAGTTGGTCCCCCAGCCATAATCTAGTCCACAGAAGGAAATGCTAGGTGACAGACCTCTTGTAAGTGGAGTAGGTGAGAGGCCGGCAAGAGTAAATAGTCAATGTGGGAGGAGCTGTGATGGGCACCAGAGAAAAAAGTGTATTGCCTGTACCTGGGTGGAATGCCCTCCAGGCGTCTGACAGGTCAAATGCCTCAATGAAATCGGGGAGCCAACTATTAGAGGGCCCGTAGCACGGTCCAATATGCCAGATGAAACAGCATTAAAGTCACCCCCCACCAACAGTCGGCCCTCCGGGAGGGAGAGGAGCAGGGTGCCCAGATCTGTAAATGTTTAGACCTGCAGTCCCGGTGGGACATACACCGACACCAGAGTCTATGCCCTACCCTTCCACCACCCAGCGAGTGCTATATACCTCCCACAGTCATCAGCGTGCGCAGACTGAACAGAAAAGGGGAAGGAGTGTTTAGCTATGATGCCCACTCCCCTAGATCCACTAGAGAAGCCCGAGTGGGCAAGGAGCCTGTATCCCCACCTAGCGCTTTACACATGTTTCAAACCAGGTGCGATTCCTGCAGGAGGACTACCTCCGGGGAATGTCGTTTTATATACAGCAGGACTACAGTGCGTTTTTACCTTGTCCCCCAGCCCATTCACGTTCCGACTAATTAATGCGAAGCTTTTGTCCTAGTGTGATCCCATAGTGGAATGTTAAAGGTGGATTCGTATCTCAAAGCCATATTAATAGGTGATATTACACCCAAAACCATGTTAATGAGTGAAGCCGATATAACAACAAAGAACAATCCCATCCCCCCAACACCCATCCAACACCCCCCTTCTTGCCTCCCTGCACCTTGGGCAAAAACCAGCCTATTAAACCAACTGTGCAGAGTGCCTGTTGCCCCAAAAATATAAACACAAGTTAAAGGCGGGGATGAAGGCCCCCCCCCCGACCCCCACCCCTCCCCCCATAAATCAAGGGAATAAAAGAACATATTTTACTAGTCCCGAAGTAGGAGGCCACCAAAGACCAACAATCCAGGATACAGAGTCGTCAGTGTCCGCATGTACAGTTCCACGTTGAGGCACCACCTGTAGGTTCCGGTACCAGGATAGCCAGGATACACAAAGGCCCCAGAGTAGGTTTAGACAACATGTGGTCCGAAACGACAAGAGGTGGCAATCATCACCCAGATTCAGCATGAGCTGTGCTCCCTGGCATCTCTCCAGCCCTCTAGCCAGTCCGCCACCGCCTCTGGGTGGTCAAAGAACCAAGTCTTTCCATTCGCCTCAATTCGGCCCTCCTATGCATAATATCCAAGGCCTGGGGGGAATTAACAAGCCGGAGGCCCGATGATGAACAGAAAGCAGGTGGGGCGTAGGGAACCTCTGGGCACCCAGGGCTGGCACTTGTGAGGCCGCAGACGAGGCCAGACTGTGGGGTGCCTTAGCAAGCGGGCGGCGTACATAGGACAGACAGCTACTCCAAAGAGATCCACTCAATTTGTGGTTGTCCAGCATAGTTCTGCTGAGGAAGCACTGCGTGGATTCAAAGGGCAGACGCCACAGAGCCAGCCAGTAAACTAAATTAGCCCTCAGGTACACGGAATACTACCAGTGTATTATCACCAAGGGACTACTACTCCTCTGTATGAACCCATAACACCTAAATACGTCCTCTCTAAGGCCTTGAAACAGATCAGGAAGAGATTAAGGGGAGCACCTTTTAGAGGCGGGGGTGTTACCTCACCTGCAGAGGTGGACGGGCCAGATTTATAATCAAATCACACACGGGCGAGATGATCACCAATCCCACGCATGTTGCCAGATCCTTTGCTGAATTTTATCAGGCACTTCACACCAAACTGGAAGCCCTATCAGAATCTCAGATTGAGGACTTCTTTCGAGACATACCAACCAGATCACTATCCACCGCTGCACGTGATTCCTTCGAAAATACCATCTCATTGGAGGAATTAACTTTAGCTGCCTTAGAAATAGCAACAGGTAAATTGCAAGGACCCAAAGTATTCCCTAGCAAATTCTTCAAAATGTATGCAATGATACTGGGACCGCGATACCTAGCAACTCTTAACAAAGCCAAAAAAATTAAATGTTTGCTTCCTGACTGGAGACATGAAGAAATAATGGTGTTTCCGAAACAAGGACGCCCACTAGAATTATGTGCATCTAATCAGCCAATATCTCTCCTCAATATTGAAGCCAAGACACTTGCCAAGATATTGGCAAATACACTGATTCCACACCTTCAAATCCTGATTCATCCAGATCAGGCTGGCTTCATGCTTCAACTGAGGTGGTGAAGTGAGCTAAAGAATGATGATGGATTCAACCCAGATCTGTGACTGGGGGTGAGTGTCTGAAAAGTTTCCGCGCTCCGTCCATCATCTCCTTGTGTTTGCTTTGTTCGCCCTAAGTTGGCAGGGTTTGCCCAGACGTGGGTCCCTTGCTCACTTTGCCACTGGATTGAAGCTAGCCTGGCTGATGAAGGGTGTTACCCAGAAACTTGTCCCATTGCCACTGGATTCAAGCTAGCCTGCTTGGCAGTTCGGGCTGAACTGTTCCCATGAGGCACAGGGTCAAGACTGATTTTCATATAGCTGGGTCTGAACTGAGGTGGTGAATTGAGCTAAAGAATGATGATGGGTTCAACCCAGATCTGTGACTGGGGTTGAGTGCTTGGCCAAGTCCTGGTCCTGAGGAGAACCCGAAAAGACTCCAAGTGTTTCGAAACGCTTTGACCCAGCTAGTTAAATCATTAGGTTGTAAGAACTACTATCAGCTAACAAATATGGCAGTCAGTCTGTTTTTTCGTTTTGCTTCCTACTAGCTTGTAATGGCAGGATTCACATTGTGAATATTGTACAAAGCTGCTGATCGCCATTCTTTTCAATCATAAATGAAGGATAGGTCTGCCTATTATTTGTTATGTTCTTATGTTTTTGCATTCAAATGCTTTTCATTCTGTATTCACTGTTTTGATTGCATTTGTCTCATATATGTTTTGAACCGGTAGTCTTTCTTGTACGACATGCTTGAAATGTCCATGACTCTTTTTTTAAAGTAGCAAATCAAATGATGTAAGTGGATTAAATCACTAAAACCACCATATCTAATACAGTGGTTTTGTTCTTTGAAGTGTTCAATTGAATTGTAGCACCCATACACTGTACAGTTTTTGTTAAACTTTTAAAAGTGGCATTTTCAAACACAGAATTTAAAAACCACCTTTACCAAAAGGTGTGCTAATAAATTCTGAGTTCAGCGAGCCTAAACCCCATTTCTCTATCTTGTTCCCATGGAAAGTGATATTACAAAGCAACTCCCCTGTTAGCTTATTGTACAGTTAGCCTTTCAATAGTAAAAAAACGAAATTGGAAGTATTTCACTATCAGGACATGTCACACACACCAGTACATGTCCTACCATTCACATACACTGCACCCTGATCATGGGGGTCACTTTAGGGCTACCTAAGGGGTGCTTTACATGTAAGGAAAGGGACGGATTCGGCCTGGCAAGTGGGTGTACTTGCTAGGTCAACATGGCAGTTTACAACTGCACGTGCAAACACTGCGATCACAGGTTTGAGATACATTTATAAGGCTACTCATGTGGGGTGGCACAACCAGAGCTACAAGCTCACTAGCACCATTTGATTTACAGGGATGTATGACATTACAACGCATACTTTTACAACGCCTACCTTTACATCGCAAGTTTTACAACGCATACCATTACAACGCATAGTGCTTTTCGGCGCTGGATAGTGAATAGTTTAATTTACTATTCCAACTCCAGTCCTCGTGGATAGTAGGGAAGGTGTTGGATAGTACATTAAACCTATTCCCTATCCTAGAGCGCCCCCCAGCGCAATGCGTTGTAATGGTTTGCGTTGTAAAAGTTGCGTCGTAAAGGCACTGCGTGGTAAAAGTTGCGTTGTAAAGGATGTTTACCGATTTACAGTCTCTTGCCCAATCAGTGCACTTTACTAGGGACTTACCAGTAAATCAAATATGTCAAACATGGATAACTAATCATATCCCAATTTATACAGAAAGCATAACCACTTTAGCACCGATCAGCAGTAGTAAAGTGCTTAGAATCCTATGGCCAATGAAAAAATGATCAGAAAAATAGCAGACAAAAGGCAAAATGTTTGGAGATAACCCTATGAAATGGGCCATTTCCAACATTTCTCTTAGAAACATTTTAAAGTAAAGGAGTGTGACGTGATGTTATGTCAAAATCTGAGGTGGAAAGTGGAAGTGCAGCTGAGAATAAACTTAATTTCACTCAAGCATACGCAGACCATAAAGTGTGGTTTTCCTAAAAAGTAGCAACTACTCTTTTTCATCCAATAAGCAACTGTCTTGGACCCCCGTTAGGAATGGCCCATATAAATCAGGTACGTGCAGTTACAGCACATACTTGAAATATGAGTTTGACAGCTAACATCACACACCTTTAGTTTACTAGAGATTCATTTCAGCAGGCCATCCCTGCTAAATTCTATCAGATGAAAAATGCCTGCTAACTACTGGGGAATGAGGACGTTGGTGCACAAAGCACCAATATACACAAACTAGTCCCCATTCTTAGGGACAAACTCATAACTGGATGTTATTGATCACACCTAATGAATTCCAACACTGTGGTCCCAGATTTCACGATGTGCCATAAATAACGGCCAAGACAGTGAGCCATTCCTAATGAGGGCATTAGTGTGGTAATGACAACTTATTTGCTAGAGATATGAGTCAACAAACATTAACATTACCTATTGGAGGGGAGTAGTGCTGGGCATCATGTACCTGGATGTATGGAGATTTTAGAAGGATGATAAAATAAAGAAGGCATTCAGGTACTCTTTGTGAAATCTTTTTTAATCAGACATGGCATATATGTTCCTGGACATATATCAAGTAGATCGACTATTTATGCAACACGCTTTATGAATCCAAGTGCCTCTTGTTGTTAATAACAGATACTACCATTAGCATAATGGTTCAGACTTCTTTGGAAATGAAGGGAAAAATGACTTGATCAATCCACTGTGAAATTCCCATTACACACAGAGCTCAACAATGGTTTCTTAACCAGAAAATCAATCTTTCCAATATTAATGGTTCCAAGGAAGAGGAATGTGCAATAACTATCAATACATCACTGTGAAGCTTTTTCAGCACTATTGTTAACTGTTTATTTAAAAAGATTCATATGTTTTGCACATAACAGCAATGATTTCATATGTCAGGACAGTGAAGGCCTAATCCCTAATATGAGTCCAATTAGCTATTTCGCATAAGGTTTATTCCCAGGTCAGTTAATGACTAGGTCCAGGCAACATTTCAATCACCACACTAGTGTAATTTGCATAAAATGAAATTCCCGATATGACACCTTGTGCCATATCACTTATGTTATGTTTGTGGCTAAATGAAATTGCAGAAACTTGGTAACAACATAAACGACCAGAACGCGATGGAGTGTTGTTCACAAGGCTTGCATGAAATGCATACTCATGACAAAATGTATGTCAGGACATATTTGATGCTAAAGTGTAACACTGAGGGAATCATCGGTAGTCAGCTATAACGATCGCCAGGTTTACTTTATGACCACCTCATTGTAATGAGGCAGTCATAAAGTAAACCGACTGGCTCATTATGATGAACTGTAAAGGCTTCGACCGAGGGTCAGAACCTTTCACGGCAGCATCATAATCGGCCCCTAAGTCATATTGCATTTCGTATAATTATGTGCAAATTCATGTAGTTAATAAAAAATCTATAACTATGCGAAAGAAAATAATGCAAAGTTTGTATCCCCTATTAATAACATCAGGATATCTGTGTATCTAAACTTTAACTTGCGAGACAAATTTCTTACGAAGTGTAGCAGTGGTTCATCTAACAAACTCTTGCATGGACATTTTTTTTGCCTAGAATTATATTTCTATTTTTGTCCTCATCTCACCTTTGGTAGTTACAAAAGAAAGACACCAACAACCCTTTTTTCTCTCTTGTGCACCCAGGGTCGGGGTCCTTGCTGCACCCGAAGCCGTCCTGGCTACCCCTTTATCCCGGGGCCCGGTGTAATCATTGGACAAACACGGAGTCGGATACCAGCCTCAGCTCGAGTGCCCATTCCCAAAGTGGGAGCCAAACTATGATTTTTCTATTATATATAGCCCCCAACTCTAGCCGTGCAGTTTTTAGAAGAAACTGTAGCCATTTATCATGTAGTGGGGCGGCTGGATCTTTCCATAACATGCAGATTTCTCTACGAGCGATAATAATTAGAGTGAAAGCTAATGCAATCTGTTCCTCACTGAGCTCATTAGTAGTTTCCAAGTCCAACCCAAACATTACCCTCACCCCATTCAAACCAATATTTGTTTTTAAAACACTATCAAGTGTCTCTCCCACTTTTGTCCAAAAGAGGCCAATCACAGGGCAATCATAGAACATGTGTATATCATCCACTTCTGCTGAATCACACCTTGGACACAAAGGGGGGGGGCAGACAAACTTAGCTATTTTTTGGGCGTAAAATACAACCTATTTAATACAAAATAGTGGTTCTTTTTCAGTGAGGCCGATTTAACATACCTATATAGAAATTTAAGAGATCTTTCATAGAGCTCAGCGGCAGGGGCCTCAAAGACAGATGCACTCCATATCTCATTTAGAGGCGTGGCTGTGGTCACTTCTGAATTCAGCAATTCACTATACCAGAGGGCTACCTCTTTCTTCCTGACACCAACAGACTGGAGAGCTACCTCGATTTCCCAATTACCCCCTATATTATCTTCCTCTGTATCATACCAGGAGTGGAGTTGAATGTATTTAAAACGGGAAAAAGAGTCCCCAATCTTAGCCCGCAGAACTTCCCATGGAAGAACACCCTCCGCCGTGACAAGGTCTGACCAGGTAACTACACCTGCGCTTCTGACAGCTTGGGAAAGACTGTCTTTTAGGCATAATGGCGTGCCAGGGGAGTCCCAGATGGGGGCCAGATCTGAATAGTATTTTATACCCCAAAATCGCTTCAGTCTGCGCCACAACGTCAAGGCAGATCTTAAAACCTTTAGACAGACTTTTTTGAAGAATCTTGGGGACCCGTATTTATACAGAAAACCCGGACCTCCCCCTTCTAGGTCTTGCATCACCTTTAATATCCGGCCCCAATGAGAATCGTCTGGAGCGGTTAAGAGGGTACGGATGTTTTTTAATTGGAAGGAGAAAGAATACCAGAGAACATCCGGCAGCGCCATTCCACCATTTAACAAACTCCTTTTTAGTTTTTTCCATGAGAACCGAGCGTTCTTGTTTGCCCAGATGAAGCTACCTATCTTCCCCTGAATATTCCCCAGAACTTTATTTTGAAAGGTTACAGGTATAGCATTAAATTTATATGTTAGTTTGGGCAAAATAACCATTTTAACCAGGTTAACCCGGCCATATATCGTCAAGGGGATACTCTGCCACTTCAAAAACAACAAACTAATATCCTTCATAACCTTCGTCAGGTTGACCTTTGCAATATCCTTGAGGTCGGAGGTAATTAGAACTCCTAGATATCTGAACTGGTTACTTTGCGGGCCGTCCCAATTATCTACTCCCCAGCACATTATTTCAGTTTTAGTGTTGTTTATTAAGTAACCAGAATACTGTCCATATTCCAGCATGATCTCCTCTACTCTGGGGAATACCTCCGCCGGATTGCTGGTGTAAATCATTAAGTCACCCGCATAAAGGGCCAATTGGGAAGAATAATCATTTATTCTAAAAGGAGTGACCCTATTATCCAATCGAAGGGCCTGCGCCAGGGGCTCAATGTATATATTGAACAAAAGGGGCGATATAGGGCACCCCTGTCTAGTCCCTCTCCCCACATTTAATCGAGGAGACAACAGGCCATTCAGCAGTATTGCTGCTGAGGCTCCCTCATAACAACTCCTGAGGGTATTAATGAAGGTCCCCCCAAACCTCATAGTTTTAAGCACATCCCACAGAAATCCCCAATTGACGCGATCAAACGCCTTGGCGGCGTCATAAGCAGCCACCGCCAATGGCTCCGACCGCGTCACTGCCAGATCTATACAGCCTATGAGTTGAAGAGTCAGCTCACGAATGTGCCTTCCCGGAATAAAACCTTTTTGGTCTGGATTAATCAAGGACGGAGCCAGCCTGGCCAATCTCCCTGCCAACACACCAGGGAGATTGGCCTATAAGACTCCGTCCTGAGAGGATCTTTACCTGGTTTTAATAGCAAAACAATAGTGTACTCTTTCCAAGAAGGTGGAATTTTACCATGCGGGCTATAAATAAAGTTAAACAATTCACACAGTCTAGGTGCTAATAAATCTATGAATATTTTATAGACCTCGCCCGGTAGAGCGTCAGGTCCGGTTGCTTTATTTTTTTTAATTTTATTAATTTGTAGTTTAATCTCATCTTCTGTAAATTGACTATCCAGCAGGGTACAACCCTCTTCCGATAGGTTTGGTAAATCCTTGTCTTCCAACCAGCGCATAGCGTTTACTGAACTGCTGGATGGCTCCTCTTTATATAGCTCCGAGAAATGTGAAAAAACATTTTTCCATCTCTATCTGCAGACATGATATCGTGCCCTGTTCGTCTATAATCAACCTATTGATGTTGTTCTTAACTCGGTCTGCTCTTATTTTCCCTGCCAGCACTGCGCCTGCTCTTTCTCCATATTCATAATTCTCCATAGAGTATGAAGCCCATTGAGCCTTAACCTTCTGATCTAGAAGCCCCGGATATTCCTGGCGGAGAAGATCAATTTCAGATGAAATTCGGGGAGCGTCTTCCGCATTTAGGTTCATTCTCAGTGTTTCTAAAGAGGAGATCTTATCCTCTATTGTTTTAAATTTAGCAGCCTCTTTACTGTTACAGGAGCTTATTGCGCTAAGAAGTTGGCCGCGGACAAACGCCTTATAGGCGTCCCATACAAATTCAGGGGATGTCAAACCTAAACTATCAGAAAAAAAACTGACAGCGGAGGTATCTATCCTAGAAACAACTTCCTGATCGTATAAGGCCCCTCGCTTAAGAGTCCATCTAGAATTTGCTTTCGGCCTGTCTCCTCCTAAATTGAATGTAACCAGAATAGGTGCATGATCGGATAACACACTAGGTAAAATATCCATGTCCTTCATTGACTCCAAGCCTTCTCGGTCCAATAAAAGATAATCCAATCTCGAAGCATGGCCATGTTTTTTACTATAATCGGGCCATTTTTCGCTCTCCAGGTATCTATTAGTCCCAGGTCTAGAATCATGTTCTTCATTGCATGTCGCGTCTTTGGAGCCACTACCACCAGACGGTGGTTGGAACGATCTTGCCTAGGGTCAAGAAGGACATTAAAGTCTCCTCCTATAAGTAACATTGAACGGACTCCTGACAGGTTTTCCTGGACCTTATGTATATATACCGGATCGTCTATATTGGGGCCATAAAATGAAACCACAGTTAGATCCCTCTCCCTAATGTTAATCAGAGCTTGGACCCATCTGCCTGAATGATCAGTTAAGAATGATTTTATTGAGCCGCCACAGCCGCCTTTAACTAATATCGCCACCCCTTTATTAGTGACGGATTGATCTGAATAGCAAAAAGCATCAATCCATCTGACTCTCCCAAAGGCCTCTTTAGCTTCTACGGATGTCAGATGTGTTTCTTGGAGCAAGATCACTTTAGCTTCTGACTGCTCTAGATATTTAAATATCAATCTTCTACGTCGGATACATCTAAGCCCATTAACATTCCAAGATAAAAAACCTATACCACCCTGCACCATATTTTATGAACTCCTGCCACCCTCTTACTCCAGCACCTAACTGAACAATACAATAATAGAATGTTTCTTGGCGTAGGTATTTCTTGTACAATTCGTAGAGATAAGGACACATTTTTTTTTCTCCCACACTGCAACCCCCCCCGTGACCCAACATCCCCCCCCATCCCACCCTGGGGAACCCTCTTTGTCTTCTTGAGCAAACATGCTCTACGACAGTCCAACCTCCACCCCCCCCTACGCGGTGTTTAAGGAAAAATCAAAAAAGAGAAAAGAAGAGAAAAGAAACCAGCAAGAAAAAAAAGAAAAAGCCCATTACTGCATTACTACATAGAACATCTGACTTTTCGTTTTTTTACTATACAAAAAATGTTCAATAGATACAATAGAAACAAAAAAGAAAACATGAAAAACCACTGGATTTAACAGATTCATATGTACTTTACTTTGTGGCAGCTTTAACAACATGCTTCATCTTACTTACTCAAACTAGCGAGCATTAGACATGATTATTTTCTTGATATGTATCCTGCCTTGCATAACAGTCAGAGAAACATACATTCTTCCTACTTAAATGAACTTATAATGCTCTGAATAAATAATGGGCCAACTAAATTTCCAGTCAATATAGTCATCCTGTCATTCCCACTGTTGAAATGTTCTTCAGTAATAAGTCACTAGAGATGTCGATGCCACCTATCTTTTTTAAGTGATGCTGTATCAGACGACTTCCTTGCAGTTATCTTTCTTTATCTGATGACCATATTATTATCTCTGATTTGAGGATGCGTTCTAATGTTCAAGGGTTTCCTAGAGCTCTCTATGTTGCCCTCTAAAATATTGATCTTCTTGAGATGTTCACCTAAAAATTGGTAAGCAGTGCTGCACAGTACAAACTTTAAATGTGGATAAAATATTTTACAATTGCATTTAGAGCCAATAATATTCTTAGGGCTAGATCTATACTCATTAATGTCTTCTATGGTCATAATACAGAGCAGAAATCTTTTGCTCTACTAGCATTCAAAATCTTTTAAAATCTTTCTTGAGCAATCATCACTCCAATATCATTGTTCAATTCTCAACAATCATCTACATCTCTAACAAAAGGGTATAAAGGGAAGATAATAAGAAAACCTAAATCGACCAAAAATATTTGTATATGTTATTAACATTACAACTTACAATATTTGACTTTTCCTTGTAGGTATAATTTGATTGTTATATATGTGATGGATATTGATCATGGGCCCCACATTTTGTTTGGAAATCCAGATATAATATGCTACTGTGTTGTAGAACAAAATGTTTCTTTAGGTTCCACCATTACTGATTTTCACTATGTTCCTCATATATTAGCCCTGTGGGCATGTCCTATTAAAGGGTATACCATGATATGCATGTATGTTTATATACATTTGATACAACTTTATCAAACTAACATTACGGTTTATATGGTCTTTAGCTAAATGTTAATGAAAACATCAATTATTACACTTCAATTGATGGCATCTCATTGTCCAGGAGAAAAAGAACATCCAAGGACTAAAACTTTCTAAAAACAGTGCTAAGACTACTAGTAAGCAATGCAACCAAGCTATCCAAAAATAAATTTGACAAAATATTCTGCCCTGTGGGAATTCCCATTTCTAAATTCCATAAGATCAACCTTATTGGCACTTTACTTATTGAGTAAATCTAGTAATAAAACCTTCTAGCTTTTACTACCTAAGAGTTGGATATTTGGGTAGTATTGTCATCTTAACATTTACCTTGCGTGTTAAAGTCAGTGGAATTGTTTTTACCTATAAAGTGTACTTTCTCTCGGTTTTAGATGTTTTTTTAAATAAGTTTTGGAAATGTAATTGAACCAGTTGTGCTATATAGCACCAAAATATGTAACTTCATTTCTCATATATTCTGATATGTATACTTTTACATCATTTAAAAATGCAGTTTGAAGACATTCACTTTTTAGACATCCACCTTAACATACAGAGTGGCTTCCACTATGATAATGGCCATTTTTTAGTATTAGCATAACGTTTTTTGTAGAATTATTTGAAATTGCACACACATCCAATGCTCAGCTATAGTACCTAGTACCACAGTAAGTAGTTCTTAGAAATGTAATCAATTAAAATTGATTACTTTCCTAAAAATACTGTAAAAAATCAAGCACCAGTATGAAAATCATTGGTATGTGAACTGCTTAAAATGCTTAGCAAAATACTCAAAATATTTGGCACCTCATGAGAGAATTAATGGATTGTCTATGCCTCAAAGACAATCCATTAATTCTCTCATGAGGTGCCAAATGCAGAAGCATAATGTGTGCATACGGTCGTCATGCCAATAAAGCCACAGTCTGCATTTAGCTCCTTCCCTGTGCTGGGTAAAGTTGTAGTTTTTGCATGAAGTAATAGGAATTAACAACAAGCAAAGGCTGATAGTTTTTACTGTCATTTTCTGCCCAAAGTTGCTTGTTAGGTAACCTTATTCCTTCCTAACCTCATACGAATGAATAAGATGGGGAGGCAACTCTTCTTTTTCCAAATCCATATATTCTAATTGCCTAGAGCAAATCAGTACCTGATCCACTGTACAGTTTTTAAGTAGTTTAAAACGTTTACCACCAGGCCATGTCTCTTTAAGATCAACATATATCAGCATTTCTGTTAATTGTTTGGCCCCAGGATTTTATGGCAAGACAGGAGGCTAGCATTATGCATGACCTTTTATTCACCACTTCTGAGCAGCAACAATCAGAATGCTGTATGACAACATAAACAAAATAGAAAACCCAGTCCATAATACCCACCAACACTCCATTTTCTCCCTCTTTTATTTTCAGCTTCTGAGCCCATAAGTATATTGTTTCATATTGTCTTTACATTTCTATTTTGTGTGTTATAGGAGCTAAGGTATGTGGAAAAAACCCAGTCTATGGGCTATTTAACAAGAGTGCAGAAGTTACATTTTACAATGACTAGTATGATTTTAGATTATACATATTTTAAAATAATTTATAGGATGAGGTAACATAGGGTTTTGGTGGATAAACAGGGAGGTTTAAATGATTTAGAGGAGGTCAAAAGGATTAAGTAGATTGATGTTGAACATTAAGTGAAGATTTAAATAACTGCTGGAGATATAGGGAAGATATTTAAACAATTGTTTTTACTTGACGGATTTTTTGTAAAGGTTTGCACTTGGAGGGAATCACGTGCTCACCTCAAGCTGTAAGCATTTAACTCATCCTCCAGACGCAAGATTGTTAGGTTTTCAATTTGGTAATATGTGCAACTGATGTGTACTCTATGATGTGCGTGATGCCAGGAATGTTAGTATAAAGGGGGTAGCATCCATATTTGTTTTGGGCATGCTTCGTTTTTAGGAATATTTCTAATGCTGTTAGACCTTGTACATGGCAGGCATTGTACACAAGCATTCAGTCTATTTTCAAAGTGCAATCGGCACAATTGAGATAATGTGTTGGTTATTTTTTTGGGTCGAGAACGAACAATAGGATGTTAGTGCTTTCGAGGAGATAGTTCGTCATCTACAAGTCTTTTAGCTGCTTGAATTAGAGTGGTGAGTTTGAGGAGTATATAGTAGAAAAAGGGGAAAGGCTTTGGTAATTTTATTAGAACAGTAATATTTTGACTATGGCTGAGGAAGTTACTGACAGTTTGAGAAGTGATAGAGAAGAGAGGGTGAGAGGTATATTACAGAAGGAATTTAGGGATAGTGTACATGAAGCTGTGAAAACAATACTGAGAGACATCAAAAAGAGAAGAGGTAATTTTGGTGAGGAGGAGGAATATTGGTCCCTCTCAGATGAGAATGGTATCACTAATACAGGCCCTGGAGGTAAATGCCTTAAGAAAAAGAAACACATGTCTGTGGAAGAAGTATCTGTCTCATCAAGGATGGAAATACTAAGCAGTTTAAAGGTGAGAGGTGTCCAAAGTGGCATGAGTAAAGGGCAGGTGAACCCTGCAAAAGATGGAGTTTTTAATGAAATTATAAAAACGTTTGGATGAATATACTTTTGATTTGAATTATTCTCATTATTCTAGTACTGAATTTGGTGACGGTGAGGGCATTAGAGTTGGTTTAGGAGGACCGGTACAGGATACTTTAGTACAAAAATGATTTGATCCGAAGGATGTGAGGCACCCTAGAAGTTCAGACTGGTGGCCTATGGGTCACATTGCAGAATAAATAAAAAAGAGAATAAGGAAGCCTCTAGACAAAGAGGTAAGAAATGTCATGAGAGCAGAATGTTCTCAACGGATAGTGGGTTGGAAAAGGAAATAATGACGCTAGATTGGATCTCAAACTTATAACATATTTGCTAAATCTTGGAAGGGACCTAAGAAAAGGACTAGATGTTCTTTAAACCAATACAAAGAGGAGCTACTGGATGTTTCAGCTCCACTGGCTAGGATTTTTGATTTGGTAGAGGATACTTATATTAATGGAGGAAACACTGATGTTGGACTATTGCATGGATAGAGCTAAAGTGCGATTTTTTTTTAGGTAATTCAAACGCTAGCATTACAGCAGAAAGGAAGAAGGCAACTTTGTTCCACACAAGTCCAAAGTTGGGGGATTAGGCAAGAAAAGAGAAAACAGATGAGACCAAAAGTCTATTTGGTGAAGACATGATTAAGCAGCTAGGAAAGGATGTTTCCACTTTTACCACCTTAGCTAAGGCACAGATGTCTATGCATATAGAGTATGGAGATAATATTTTATATGATACAGCCGGAAGGAGAGGTCAGCCTTCTGGCAGAGGATACTGTACGTCCTAATTGGGTCAAGGACGAGGTGGACGAGGCAGAACATCTAGAGGAAGAGGTCAAAAGTCCTCGTCCAAAGGTGAGCATGGGGACTATTTCCGGTTCTTTCCAAGGAAAGGTGGGAAGCAGGCTGAGATATTTTCCAATAGAGTTGAAAATCAGAGCACAGGGTCCTTGGGTTTGTGCAGATATAAGTTCTTACATGCGAGAATTCTAGAATATTCAATGCAGGTAATGGAACCAAGGGAGTTAGTTCTCCGGGAAGATTAAAGACAAATTGCCAATGGGGGTTATTGAGCAGATGATGGAGAAAGGTGCTATAGTGAAAGTAGATGGAAAGCAAAAAAAGTTTGTGAGTGCAAAAAGCCTGGAGAACAGTAATACATTTATGATTGTTGAATGTTTTCGTAACTTATCACAATTGCAACATGAATGGGTTGCATATGCTAAGAGACATATTGCAGGAATTGGATAAGGTGGTGAAACTGGATTTGAAAGATGCCTATTTCACAATTCCAAAGGATTTGGAGAGGGACCAGTTTCCACAGTTTAGATGGAACAGACAGCTTTTTCAATTCCAGTGTCTTCCATTTGTTCTTTCATCAGCTCTTTGGTGATTTACTTTAGTATTGAAGCCAGTAGTGAGTGGGGTTGTTGAGAGAACAGGACATGATATTGGAGAAGCACTTGACTTTGGTGACAAGTTTGTTGGAAAGTTGAGGGTTCATTACAAATTTGGAAAAGTCAACCAGTGCACAGGATTGAGATTTTAGGTTTCATCATAGATACAGAAAAGGGTCATTTTCAATTGGCATAAAGGAAAATAAAGTTGATGAAGAGAGAGAGGTGAGTCATATGAGATGAAGACAAGAAGTGACTTTGAGGGAGATAGCTCGAGTGGTAGGTCTGTTGTCCTCTTCAATTCAGACTATTTTTCCAGTCCCATTACATTCAAGGCTTTGCAACTTTTGATCAAAAGATATTTTGTATGAGGACACAATGAAGATTACAGAGGAAGTGAAAGGAGAGTTAACTTAGTGGTTGGAGAATCTGGAAGCTTGGAATGGTTAGGCTGTTTTTGGGACAGTTCCAGATTTTGTTTTAGAGTCAAATGCAAGCACCTTAGGTTGAAGTGCATTGTGTTTGGGTCAAGAAACTGGAGGAAGATGGAATTTGGAGGAGAAAGAGGAGCATATAAATTATTTGGAATTAACAGCAGGGCTTTTAAATTCATGCTGTTTCAAGGATAGTTTTCAGGATTGTTCAGTTCTTTTGAGGATTAGACAATATAACCACAGTGACTTATATAAACAAGCTGTGAGGAAGCAGATCCAAAAAGCTCTCGGAAAATTGTGAAAGAAATGTGGGAGTTTTGTCAGGAACATGAGATAGTTTTAACAGCTCAGTGTTTGCCAAGGAAGGACAATGTGGTGGGAGATTGGAATTCTCGAATAAAGAAAAGAATTTACCAACTACAGATTGTTTTAAACCCACTATTCAAGGGAGAAACAAACCAAGTGATACTCCTAGGTAATGGGAGTATATTTTATTCGTACCCTTTCAATTTATTTTTATTTTTTCAAAGTGTAAACATATTGTATGAAAAGGACACTTTACGTTCTTCCACATTTATAGCAATTTTTCATTATATATACAAATATACAATACAATTAAACAATACAACACTTACATAAACACACCTTTGTTACCACATATACAGACTAATATTTCCCAAAGAGGGGCAAGGGTCAAGCTTACGACTCACGAAATGATTCAGCTATGAACAAAATGCAGTTTTTTAACGATTTATACACCATAAATTAATTCTGTGGTCTACTGAACAACTAATAGCTAATCTTTTTCTGTGTGCCGACGCGTTTCGAACTCGATGTATTGGATTGTCGAGTTCTCATCAGGGCTCGATCTCTTGAATTTTTCTAGAAATATATAAAACAAAGTGTTTTTACTCATTAATCTATACTCCGTCTGCTTTTCATCTACATACTCTAGTGTCACCATTTTTTACCTTTGTTCCAGCAGCCGCCGGTCCGCAGGTACTTTGGTTATTTTCAACTGGAATGACTTGGACCTGTAGGTGGGTAAGGGAATTGTATAACTTCCTCTTCAGTTTGCATACAAATGAGAATGCATGTACTTTAATTTGGCATACCTCAATATGTGGGCAGAGATCTGTGAAGATCCTCCGAGTTGTTTTTCTCTGTTCTTCAAGGTATTTAACTGCCTGAAAGTGACAGTGCATTACTTAAAAGTTTATACTCATTGACCTCAAAGCTAGAGAAGGAGTTCAAAACTCGAGGAAACATACCTGGCGTTTTCGCCTAATTCGAATCTGGGCTGCAGCGCTTCTCTGTTTCTTCTGCGTGTCAGCCTAAACGGTATAGCAGTACTAAGCATTTCTGTCTAATTTGATTCTTCGGTTTTACACAAAAAGGCATTTCACACTCGATAAGGCATACCTGGCGTTCACGCCGGTTTCGACTTTAACTGCAGCGTCTCTGTGTATTCTACGTCAATTCCAAAATCCCATTCGCGGTCGAAATACCCGCTATTCTCCTGTGTATGTAAATATGAATAGAATTAAATTTTATCTTATTTTCGACTCCGGGCAGCGAAGTGAGGTTTCTAGTTTGATCTTCGGTGACACTTACTTCCAACCGTGGCAATCCGGCGACCTCCTTAGTAAGTCTGTGTGACGCGGCGGCCATTTCGTGAGTCGTAAGCTTGACCCTTGCCCCTCTTTGGGAAATAATAGTCTGTATATATGGTAACAAAGGTGTGTTTATGTAAGTGTTGTATTGTTTAATTGTATTGTATATTTGTATATATAATGAAAAATTGCTATAAATGTGGAAGAACGTAAAGTGTCCTTTTCATACAATATGTTTACACTTTGAAAAAATAAAAATAAATTGAAAGGGTACGAATAAAATATACCCCCATTACCTAGGAGTATCACTTGGTTTGTTTCTCCCTTGAATAGTGGGTTTAAAACAATCTGTAGTTGGTAAATTCTTTTCTTTATTCAAGTATATATGGTCCAACTGACTACAAGTCCCAGGACCTAACTCCCCACGCTTTCCTAAGATTGGAATTCTCAACATCTTAGAGATTACAGTGAGTGGAAGTTGAGAAAGGGTATATTTTTGAAAAAAGAGTTGAAGTTGGGTCCCATGTAGGTGGATTTTTTTGCTTCCCGGTTGACATTTCAAAAGAAGAGATATTTCAGCTGGCACCGAGATACTGGAGCCATGGAGGTGGATGCATTCACACAGAATTGGCAGGGTCTAAAGGGATATGTGCTCCCACTATTTGCCAGGATTCCAAGAGTTTTGTTTCATGTAAGGAGGCAAAAGTGTCCACTGGTTCTAGTGACTCCTTTTTGGACCCCACAGATATGGTTTCCATTGGTAATGGGGATGGTGATAGAAATTCTGTTTTTGGTAAGGTCATGGAAAGGAATGCTGACTGAACTAGATGGAGAACAGCATTCGTTAGTGGAAGCAGGTATGTTCATCCTTCTAGTATGGAAAATATCAGGGGCTTAGAAAGATTTAGAGGTCTTCAGGAGAGTCTATGAAGCTTCTCAACAAATCTTGGGCTCCAGAACAAGGAAGAGATATTGGGGTGCATGGAATGACTGGTTTCGTTGATGCATGGAAAGGGATTTGGATCCCGTGGAAGTAGATGAGATAGAGTTGTTTGGAAAGGTTTTTCTTATAGGACAGTGAATTGTTACAGGCCGCAATTTGCAGCAGGACATTCTCTTTCAGAGGGCTTGTCAATAGGAAGAAGTCCAGAAGCTTCGTAGAGTGGTGAAAGGTGTTCGCTTGAAAAGAGCTGCTAAATCCAAATACGAAAGTCTTTGGGAAGCAAATTCAGTTTGGAATTTGTTCAATGATCAACCAGGGAATGGATTTCTAGCTCTGAGAGTACTGATGTGGAAGTTGGGAACTCTTCCTTGTTTGATTTCATTCAGGAGGTTGTCTGATGTTTGAGCATTAGACTTAGGAAGTATATTTTACCAAAAAGATGGAGTGATTTTTGAAATTTGCCGTAGAACTAAGGCTATGTCAGAATCAGTGTTTTATCCAAAGTTTTCGGAGCTTCCAAAGTTTTGCATAGTGAGTTGCATCAGGGAATAAGAGACACGGGTAAAGGTATTTAGACTAGAGCAGATGATGTGACTTAATTGTTGATTTCATATGTAAAGCCTTATAGGACAATATGAGTGGCAACTATTGCAAGATGTGAGAAGACAGTTATGAAGGAAGCAAGAGTTGATGTTGAGAATAAAATGTAATATTCTTGGAGGGAAGCTATGGCTTCCAGGTTTTTTGTACAGGGTCTCAGTTGGAGGAGATAATGAAGGCAGGGGAATGGTTGAACACAGATGTTTTCAGGAAATGTTATTTCAAACCAGTTGAGCATGCATCTAGTTTTGCATTGAGGAGAAGAACACCCTTAATGTTTGCCTCCTGTCTAGTCATAAAATGCAGATTCTCAAAGCAATTGCGAAGAGAGAATCATGGTTTTATGAATGACAAGGAGCCTAGCATGATGACTCCCTCCCTATATCTTGTGTTAATTGAATGAAAGCGTAATATATAATGTGTTGACATGATATATGAAATTATTTCATTAAATTAAATTATGTTGGTAAAGGAGAGAAAAGTGACTTTTTTAGTTTGGAATTTTACAGTGTGTATATATTTTTTACAGACAATTAATTTAAGATGTAGACAATTTAGAAAAAAAGAGAAAGCAGGTTGACTAAGAGGGAGAAGTTGGAGAGTTGGAGAATTTTATGAACTGGGTGTTCTATTTGGTCATGTTGTCATAGCGCGTCCTGATTTGGAACTTTAAAGTGTTGCTGCTCAGAAGTGGTGAATACAAGGTTATGCATAATGTTAGCTAGCCTCCTTGTCTTTAATAAAACCATCAATTCTCTATTCACATTTGCTTGGAGAATCAACATGCTGTAGCAATAAACTTTCCTGTTGCATCTCCCAATCAAAATTCTCAATGTCTCTTATTGGCCTATTTTTATGAAGAAACAATATTAAATAATGTTGCCATATTTTCAGAGGTTTGTGTCTAAAGGCCGAATTCCAATCTTAATTGAGAGTGAATTGTGTGTTGGATAGATAGAAGATTTTCCTACAGAGGCTACATTATGCTCCATCTAATTTTTCTGTAAAATTAAACATTAAACATACATATAGGGGCCTATACACAAGTTGAAGTTTGTAGTATGCTTAGTAGTACTACAGCAGTATGATAAAAAAAATACTGCATCCTTTTAATGAACCTACGAGTGTAAATCCCCATGTCCACCTCTCCTATCTTTTAAATTGGAACATCAAACATATGTAAGATTACTAAATAGTAGTGAATGTGGGATGGGCCAGGGAGAGTAGGTGGAGAAAGGGACAGGCTTACTAATACATCAGAGGGGTTTAGGGAGTAGGAAGGAGGGGTCATGGATGGTTAGGGAGGGGTTTAGGAAGGGACAATGCACCAACCCACAAAGAGTACGCGCATTTCTATTCACAAACTGCAGTTCTAAATTAGTAACTTACTTCAGCACAGAGTTGTAGTAAGTCCAGCACCACACATGGCCAACCACTGGTACTGCAACAACCTGCCATAGAACATAATGAAGGTAGGACTTAAAAAACGCCCCTAGAAAATAATATTAAAAGAAATTAAAATATTTATTATATAGATTTTAAATTGTAAAAATACATTCGTTTAAAAAAAATTAATATATTGTTTGCAATTATTTTTAGGTAAATACGTGATTTTACTATTCCCTCTACTT
Source organism: Lissotriton helveticus (assembly GCF_964261635.1). Taxonomy (NCBI): domain Eukaryota; kingdom Metazoa; phylum Chordata; class Amphibia; order Caudata; family Salamandridae; genus Lissotriton; species Lissotriton helveticus. Next base: position 771,043,058 of record NC_136068.1, read on the forward strand.
TCCCATATCTAGACAGCACAATATTGACATCTCCCTGTGATAAAATAAGAAAATGAATAATATATAAGTAAAAATAATTATATGCTATATATTCATTTAAATGAACGTTATGTATTTCTTCTAAATCAAAAAGAAAATACGAAAGATGCTGCAGCACGATTAACTTAATTTTGAATTAAATCTTTAGTTAGTTTAAAAGTATCACATTGAATTAAAAATAATTCTCAAAAAATTAAAACAACTCCCACCTAAGGTACAAAAATACTTTTTATTATGCATTATTAATTCTTACAAGTAGTGTATACACATAATTACAAGTATGTTAAATCGTTTTCAATAAAAACTTTTTTTTACATTAATGTATCTATTCAAAAAAGGTTGTCTATTTTTAATATTTAAATAATAAATGTTTCATTTAAAAAGAAAATGTAACATTAAATTATATTTAGTGATATTTTTAATTATTGTAAATCATTTAATTTAATATTATTGCATATATGGTTTAATTCCAGTAGCTATTCCAATGTAGTAGGGTGACCTGCCTTATAGTAGTATTGTTATAATAAAAGATAACTCATTGGTAGGCAGGCCACGTAGGTTATATGATGAAGGTTAATTGAATAAGATAACTCTTGGTTACAGGTCATAAGGTAATGTATATACGTATGCATATACCCTACCAGGAGTAACATCCTACTAATCAGCCCACTGTCTCAACGGACAAACTCACAGGCCAGGTTCAACATTCCATTACATCACACACACTGGCTGAGCTGCAGGTGTAAGGAAACTAGGGAGAGAATGCTTTACACCTAAATCAGGATATGACACTTATGTTATTTATTTGCTCATTGTTGTTGGGTTTGTTTTTCATATAATTATGTTTAACTAAAGAAATGTTGTTTCTACCTCAACCTGATCAGAAGTTACTAAAAGCATGGTGACATGTTTCTTTGTAGTGGAAAGCCCTTTGGAGAGGTTGACTGCTCATCTCCAGCTGCTTATTGCTGTATTTGGGTGCTAAACTGTTGCCAATAAGGTGACATATTTTCCCAGTGTTAGCATGTGTAAAAATGCCAAAATAATGAAGCAATACTGACTAAATATGCTGCAGTACGACACATAATATGCCTTTTCTTCCTGCATTATTTAGTCAGCTCTGCCACATAATTTGGCCTTCCCCTATTGCATAATACCCGTTTTCCTGTCTATCATTAATTTACATGGACGACAATGCACCAAACATCTGTTCATTCTTTTAGTAAACATACTGAAAAAGGATTTAGATATTTCTTTTCACATGAAGCAGAGATGGAAATCAAATGTGGAATTCAATATGTGTGTTTAAATTGCCATTCTTTTCTTTTTCATTATTGTTGCATTAATAAATGAAGGACAAAATGCGCGACCCTCTCCCTTGTGTGATATGAAACATAAACAAGACCTTGGAAGTTTGATTTTCAAACGCCATTCTTACATATTTATTACCTGATAATAATTTCAAAAGCAGGCGGTGTGATTTTGTATGCATTAAATAACCACGGCAATATGTGCATCACATTACTTGTGGTGCACAGAGGCTGAAGATTGCGCTCGTTTGTGTTGCACATCACCCAGAACAAGGTCGAACAAGAGACATTGCCTTGGTATGAATATTAACCAGCCTGTGCCGCAGTCAAGGTACTTCAGAATGATATTTGGGTTGAAATGTTTTAGTAATAAGAAGGGTCAATAAGTGAAAGATCTTCTCAGGACCTGCGGCTTTTGTTCTTATTAAGCTTGCGAGGGAGCACTGCGTTCATGGCACGCTCTTCAAGAGGTGTGTTGTGCGTAAGATCTCCACGTCAGTCAGCATCAAAGCCAACCACGTTGACAGTATTACAAGGAAGATCGATTTTAATTGGATACAAAAATGCAATCTATCCTCCTCATTGAGTTGGACTTATTAATATAAAATAGAGCTTGCTTGATAAGTAGATACCTCTATGTGAGTAGAATGAAGTGGTGCTTCAAAATGGCAGCCAAAGCTGCCTCTCATTTAATCAGTTTTCAATAATGTTTGATTCCTGTAGGCAAATCATTAGCGGTTGCGCATTCACTCCTAGATGCATTCTTCCCTGCAATTGAATCTGTTAGGGCAATGGTGGTATGGATGACTCAGTCACATATGTTGAGTGAGGCCAGGAAAAATGAAGGTGAAATTGAACTTCCATTCATTGTAATAGCAGGAACGTGAATAGATCCAAACTTGGATGTCAACAACAAAATAGAAGGGGGTTCCCTGTAGGGATTTAAGATGCTAGCAGGTCAACAAAGGGGGTTATAACAGTACAAGAGAATTAGAGAGCACCCTGCCAAGGCATAAATCACGGTCCCATAAGGGGATCCTTCAATTTCTATAATTGGTGACAAGAATATGTATCAGAGCCAAATACACATCAGACAGTTTTCATTTTACTTTTTCTGTTTATTTATTATTTTATCCAGATACTTTCAGTAGACATAATTCATAATTAAATTGCCATGATTCACTCAATAAGAAAAAGGGATGCCTCTCGTTTTACATATGTCAGAAACTTCAAAATACATATACGTCCCACACACTCCCATACATCCAAAATAGATTCCGACTCACTTTCACACTATTGAAATCAATCAATCCCGCATGCATTCATACATCGCATTCATGCTGGTACAACAAGGCCCGCAATAAGGATAAAAATGGGGCTGCATAGACAGAAGGTCAGACTGTCGAGGCAAAAAGAGTTGGAACAAGTTATCAACAATACCTAGGTTTCTGCCATCCACAGGAACCACGCCAACGCGCGTTTCGGTGTGAGGCCTATTCAGGCCGCACCTTCATCAGGGCGGTGGTGTACCATGGGGTTGGGGACTCACAAGCAGGTTGGCCTTGCTTAACGGAGTTGATGGTGGGTGCGTAGCGATGAAAAGGAGCAAGCTCAAACAGTTTATTTCAAATCTTTCTTTTCTGAACTATTGTTATCATCGTATGCATACATATACAGACGATGGGGGGCTCCAGCCGGGGCTCCCTCTTTACTCGGTCACGATACGGTTTGCACAGCAACGACCTTTCTTTTGGCCTGCTCGTCCGGCGTAAATAGATTTCCTGCTAAATTTGGATGTCAACAGGCCAACTGATGGAGGCAAGGCTAACACTTCAAACAGTGCGGCAGAGCTATTCCTAGACCCAACACAGGAAAACAGTAATAAATTGTACATTTTAAACATATACCCGATACAAATACATCAAACATGTTTTAGTGGATTACTCAATATTTATAAGCTACTGATATCTTTTAGTGGATTTGACAATGTTTAGACATATGTTTTGAATGGAGAAGGAATGATTTGACAACTAAAAAGCAGCTCCCACAGATTTCAATACAAAACACTTTGAAAACCAGTTTTTGCTAAAAAAAAAAATTCTTACCAATCCTCCAAAATCGTCTGCTGTGAAATGGCAGTGAGCTCATGAAATATCTGACCTAACTGTTAACCAAAGGTAACTGTTTTTAGTCTGCTCGGCGGGATGTTGCAACATACACTTGTTTGAGGCCACACACACGTGCAAGTCTCAGAATGATGAGTTTAGTGAGTTAGCACATCTGATTTCAGGATGTGTGACTGGCAAGTAATAGGTTTGATTCCTAATTATCTTCCAGTCCGCCCGCGATTGCATATGTGAGTGCCAATCAGCTGGAAATAATAATGCCTCTTAAATACTTTGTCAGGGATCTATGTCATCCTAACGCAAAATAACATTGCTGTGCAGCACCCCACATTGAGCAGTTCCCATAAGAGATGACTGAGCTACTTCTAAGCACGAAACAATCAGGCCTAAAGAACTGGCAAAGAAGTAGCTGATTTGAAACATCTTTTCAACAAATAATGTACTAGCACACAAAGCACACACATATTCCTTCAACCTCTGGGACACATAGAATGTGTGGCTGATGGGCTATGCCATGCAAAGAAGTCACACCAATAGAAACAGAAATCATGTTTCTCAATAGCACATTATAATACCAAAAACATGCTTTCATTTCTATTCTGAAGCCCTCAGCACATAGTGTCAGATCCACTAAATTATCAATGTTGTTTTTAAATCTAACGGGGGAAATGCACATTATAGAATGCAACATTTGTTATGAACTTCTCCAAAGTACCCTTGAGAAAAGTGACCATATTCTCTATAACGATTGGTCATAAATTTCAATAATAATTACTGCAATTAGCCTGGCCTGGGTGGAGAAAGTGACACCCTTGAATGGGCCACATAATAGACCCCAGGCAGACAACAGGGCTACCGATGTGTTACTGTAAGACTGTAATAAATAGAGCACAAGGTAGTTGTTTAGTGTGCAGTGATTTTGCATTGGGAATCTTTATACATCAAATTGAAGTTATGCGGCTTTTGACAGAGCCAGGCTTAAAGTCATAGTTTATTAAGGCTTCTCAAATATTTTGCTGCCAAACATCACTAGTTTGAAGAGTGAGGACACAGGGATGCAATGCCTAAACAAGGGGGTGTTAGTATACTGCCTCTGCATAGATACCACCCTGGAGAAAAAACACACAAGGCATATGTTGAAAAGCAAGAACAACTTTGTTCTGTCATCCACTCTCCGTAACTGACATGCTTCCCAACATTCTAAAGTTAACTCTCAAGGAACATTCCAAAGGGGAAGGAGGGAGGGGGGATAGGCTTGTACCAAGGGAAGGAGAAAGGCGATTACAAGACATCTCCCCTCGCAGGGGAAGGATACAATGGAACCAAGGATTGTACCAAGGGAAGGAGAAAGGAGATTACAACACATCTCCCACAGTAGGGGAAGGATACAATGGAACCAAACAGAGCTAAAAGGAGTGAACCCATTTTTGCTAAGGAGGATAAAACACTATAGGTCACAAAATTACAACAGTATACATTAAACCAATTTTTCATTTGACTTTCTATGAACTCTGAGAAATGGATCACAGTTGTAAAAAGAATGCTTCTAGTTAGATATAAATTATATGTTCAGGCTTAACATAGCTGAGCTATCTCTTAGTCTACCCATTGGTCAGGCGATAGAAACCTGAGCTGTCCATCAAGTGACAATACGCTTCATTTCTGCTAGATTTCTTCTAAAGTTTCCACCGGCCCTCCATTTAATTACAGGGGGAACCCACTAAATATATTGAAAACGTATACAAGCAAAAAATGATTTGTTTACTTAAAAAGGGCATAAAGTGCCCCAAGGCATGTTGGCCCTAAACTGACTAACAAAATCAAAAAAATATGAAGATAGTCAATAAAATAGATCCATTTTAGGAGCCTTACTAAACAAAGAATGGTCCGCTATTTCGTCCATGTCACGACGGAATGCATTCCAAATAGAGAAAACAATGAAAGATAGGGAACGTCATGACAATTTATGCTGCCATATTCTAAATGCCTTGAAGCTTGTAAACAGCTGACTCAGGAAGACCAATCTAGCAAACATTTGCATGGTTCAATCTAAAAATGTTGGTAACATTAACAACACAAGCTTTCAAATGGCATGGAGTAAGAGAAGGTTTCTCTTTAAGATCCTTATTTGGAAGTAAGTTGATGACAAAACTGTTACAGCAGGATAAGGCAGATACAAATACCACCAATGTAATTTTGTATGACGTCATTCAATTAGGGGTGGTGGTGAACTCCTTTCCACCGCTGAAGTTCACAGAGTTTCAGCGACTTCATGCTCCGCTTGGAGGGTGGGGTTCTGCAAAAGAACCTCCGCTTACGCTGTGTGGTGGAGTTTACCAGCTCCAGCCACTGTAGTTCACATCATGAACATGCTAGTCAATATGGTGGTGGAGGACTGGTAAGAGTCGAGCTGTGGTATTTTTCATCCTTCTTCGTTCAGGGTTGTTAATCACACAGCTGCCATTTTAGACGAATCCTACACCAGCTGGTCTGCGAATCAAGTCACTTGCTTTTAAATTCCATCCGTTATGAGGCGGGGCTTATAGCGACAGCAAGGTGTGGAACGCAGAACCTAGCTTGCTTGTAATTCAATATCGTTATGGGCAGCCGTGGCTGCTGCAGGTAAGAGTGGTGGGCAGTTGGGCCAGGTGAAGGGGGATTCGAGAGACGACTATGATGGAAAATGTATTATTTATTTAATTTTCCCTCGTGTCATCTCTTGAAATCCCCCTCACCTGGCCCCACTGCTCTTACCTGCAGGGCCCGGGGCTGGTTATGGGTGCAGACAGAGTATATTGAGGAGCTGTGGAGGATGGTGTGGGATCTGCCAGCATTCAGAAGCACTCATGAAACACAGACCCAGACTGCAGCGGGCCGGCCCACCTTTGATCACAGTGATATGGGCTCAGTGTTGTGGTATGTGCTGCCACCACTTATTACACTAAGCTACTTTACCAAGAATCTGTGCTTTTTGTTTTTGAAAGGGGTGAATTGCAAAGTGAAAGCCTGGTATTTGACTTATGAGAGTGGGCTGCAAGGCATGGGGTATTTTACAGGGCAGTGATTGAAGGATGATGCTATAAGCGAAAATGGCAGATTTTAAATTGCAGTTCTGAAAATGACACTTTTAGAAAATTGCCATTTTCTTACTTTAGCCATTTGATGCCAGCTGCCTGGCTCTCATCACATGTTTGCGGTGGGTGGGAGCTGGGCTTTGTGTATTCCCCCTAGAGAGCTACAAACAATGGGAGCTTAGGTGTGACTTGATGGGCCATCCTGGGATCATAATAGGGAGGCACTGGACCCAGCCTCACTTACACCTCAAAAGGTTGTGTCCCGTCCCTACAGAAAGGGCTGCATAGCCCCCTGTAGTACAGGAAGGGAGGCCCTTTGCGCACTTCAAATACATATCCGTGTAGTCTCCCCCACTTCAAAGGCACCACCGGGTATAAGCACTGGACCTCAGACATCACCACTTCAGTACACTTCTGTACCTGTAACTATTCTGCGAGGAAGAAGGACTTCTGTGCTGCTGCAATGACTGCCAATCTGCTGGACTGATGCTTTGCTGAACCACTGCCTAGCTGTGCTGCCCTGATGTCTGCTGTTCTCTTGCCCAGGTGAGAAGGGATGGGCCTGCATCACTTGAAGCCAGAGTGGAAACAAGGGCTAACTGGCTGTCATCCTGATCTGAAGTCTCGGAGACATAAAATATTTCCAACCACCCTCCTTTTGCACCTGGACTCTGACATCTGCGAGTCTGTCCTGCCAAGGGGTGCCACCCCAATCCTGGACCCTTGGAAGTGGGCCTTAGGAGTTGGTCCCACGGAACTGACTCATTTTCTGCCAAACCGACGCATTGCTGCTGTTGTGTGGATCGGAACCGGTGCATTATCGCTGCTGCGTAGATCGGCACAAGTGCATCGCCGCTGCTACGTGGATCAGACTCAATGCATCGCCTTCAGAAACCCTAATTTGTGATGTTCTTCCTGGAGCAAGATTCTCGCATCCCCGTCAATGGCAGTCTCGATGGTCACACCGGAGTTCCACACTGAAGCTTCCCTGCTCATTAGAGCCAACGCATTGTCTTTACTGCACAACACATCCTCACCACCGGTCTTCGCATCACCAGGCCTGTCAACAGGATCCTCAACGTCAATGCATCAGGATCTTGCATTGCAGCCTCACCGCATCTCAGGACTGGTAAACCGCCTTTCCTGCATGATACATCCTCGTCCAAAGCCATGCAATGCTCAGCAACCTCTGATTAAAGTACTTTTGTTCAGCTGGCCCCACTTTGTCCTGTATCTGGCACACGCTCCATTGCGGTCAGCCTGAACTTTTGACTTTGTCCCTGTCCAGTGCGACCAGATATCCCTTTTTAGCACTTTGTGCTTCTTAGAGCTATTTTTACTTAAAACCTTTAAAAATCAATATCTCAAGTCATACTTATTGGATTTCCGTTATTTTAGTCTTGTTTTATTTCATAAAGTCAGAAGCATTTTACTAAGGATGTGGTATCTTTCTGTGTGGTGTTTTCACAGGTTTATTGTTTGAAATGTTGTGCAAATACTTTACTCACTGCCACTAAGACACACCTGTCTGCACTGTGCCAAGCTATCGAAGGGTGAGCAAAGGTTAATTTAGGGTTTGTCTGACACTTACCCTGACTAGGATTGTTGTTGATGTTTAGCTAAGGTTTACACCTCAGTCAACCAACATCCCAATTTCTTACAATATCTGGGTACAATCCACTGGGTAAGCTCTTGTTCCAAAATGTCATCCTGGACATGGGAAAATTAAGCTACACAATACCTCCTAAAGTAAAACTATTTGTAAAGAAAGGACACTTGTTTTAAATGTTTAAACCCGATCCAAGATCAGAGAAATTCTGACCCATATGTGAATGTTGGCATGGGAGTATCTTGTACCCTGACTAAAGAAGTATAGTTAAGCATTTGTAAATGTATTTATTTATTTATTTATTTATAGTATTTATAGAGCGCAAGCGAAGGCCCATGGGCATCTCGGCGCTGAGATATCTGCCATATTCAGCCAAGAAAGGAAAGTGGGAGTCACTGATTAAAAAGCCAGGTCTTGAGTTGTTTTCGGAAAGACCAAAGAGACGGGCTGGTTTTAATGGCATGTGGCAGAGTATTCCAGAGTCTAGGTGCTGACACGAGGAATCTTCTGTCACCCCAGGACACCAGTTTGGTACGAGGTACCACTAACTCGTGTAGGTTGGAAGATCGTAGGGGTCTGAGGGGACGATAGGGAGTGAGATTTTGGATCAGAAAGGCTGGTCCTTGGTTGTGCAAGGCCTTATAAACAATGCAAAGAGTCTTAAATTTAATTCTATTTCTGATAGAAAGCCAGTGGAGTTCTCTGATGGTTCCTGACACTGAGTGGAATTTGAGGACACCTCCCAAAAGCCTGGCAGCTGCATTTTGGATGGCTTGCATTTTATTGAGAACTCTTTCTTGAGTGTTCAGAAATAGTGCATTGCAGTAATCCAGGGTGGACAATACCAGAGATGTTATCAGGGTTTTGCCTGCTGTAGCCGGAAGGAAGGGGAGAATTTTTTTTATATGTCGTAACTTATGGAAGGCAGAGGAGGTGATCTGATTTGCATGTGGGAGAAAAGTGAGACGGTCGTCGAACATAACTCCCAGATTCCTCACCCTGCTCACAGGAGTGGGAGGGGGACCCAGTGACAGTGGCCACCAGCGGGAAGACCATTCCGGCGTCAGATTTCCGAAAATAACTACTTCGGACTTGTCAGAATTCAATTTCAGGCAATTGGAAGCCATCCAATTCCCTATTGCTTCCATGCCCAGATTGATTTCGTCTGCTATTTTTTGGCCATTATTCCTGATGGCAAGGACCAGCTGGGTGTCGTCAGCGTAGGATGTAAGGCTCATCCCATGGGCTCGGATGACATTGGCCAAGTCCGACACATATATATTGAAAAGTGTCGGACTCAGGGATGAGCCTTGGGGTACTCCACATGGCAGCGATAAGGTGGCAGACTGAAAGGATCCTATGGTGACCACCTGGGTCCTGTGTGCCAAGAAGGATGCCAAGAGAGTCTTAGCCTTTTGCTGAACACCCATGCTTTCGACACGGTCGATCAAGATGGTGTGATCGACCGTGTCGAAGGCTGCCGACAGGTCCAGCAATATGAGAACCGCTGTTCCCCCGGCATCCCGAATAGTTCTAATATCCTCCGTGGCCTTGATCAGTGCCGTCTCTGTCCCATGATATTGACGGAAGCCAAACTGGGAGTCGTCCAGCAAGTGGTGTTCCTCTATAAAGGCTGAGAGTTGAAGATTCAGGGCCTTTTCGGCGATCTTGGCCACGGCTGGGAGGCTGGCAATGGGCCGATAGCTCTTAAGTTCGTCCGTGTCGAGGTTCGGTTTTTTGAGCAATGGTCTTATTAGAGTTTTTTTCAGCATAAGTGGGTAAATACCTGAAGTGATCATAGTATTACAGATGGTGGTGATGGCAGGAAGAACCACTTCGATCACCGGAAATAGTACTTTAAGGGGACATGGGTCAAGAGCAGAGCCCGTCTTAATGGACGACATAATGTCCCTAATCTGAGCTGTAGAGACCTCTGCAAACTGGAGAAGTAAGGGGCTGGTTCTGATGATACAAGCCGAATCAGAGGTAGTTTTAGGGGTGATTTTAACACCATTGGCAAAGACTGCATAGATGTCATTGGCTTTGCTGAAAAAGAAATTAGCCAGCGCATCACAAAGCGGCTGAGAGGGGGGAGGATGTAAATTGGGCGAATAGCCTGCTAGCTGTTTGGTGGTTTCATACAAGGCCTTGTTAGAGTTTTTAGATAGTTCTATTCTCTCACAGTAGAACTTATTCTTGGCCTCAGTGATCATAGTTTTATATTTAGCCACCATTTCTTTGTATTTGATTTTGGCCTCTTCAGAGTAATCTCTACGCCAATACCTTTCTTTCTTCCTACACATTTGTTTCTGTGTCTGTTTAGTGTTAAATGTAACACTATGGACTGACCATCGATTTCAAAGTCTTTAGCCTTGATGTCTTGGGAGAAATCAGACTGGGAATATTTCTGTGGATATCTTATTATAGAACGTGCTGAGCTATTTGTCCATGATAAAATTGACAAATCTTGTTGGAATGAGTGGATAAACATATGGGGATGGAAAATATCTCCTAATATTAGAATGCGAGAGATATGTAATGTAAAAGGGATGGAAACAATTGGTCACCGAACTACTGAAGGATTTAGTTTATGAAGGTTTGCAGGGTACTGCCATTCCAAACATATTCAGTTGCCAATTGTTTACCTTTTTTTTTGAGTAATCAGGTCATAAAAAAACAATACAATAATATTTTTAAATTAAGATGCTAAGGAACATGCATTAAACAATAGATCACAAGCCAACCTTGACAGTTGAAGGTATCACCTTCTCGTTTATTTCACATATTTGTAAAGTTGCCAATGATAGCAGATGGGAGTTACTAAAGTTTCTTCCACCGTTGCGATCCAATGGTGAAAATCCTACATTATTTTTTGTATACAGTGGGTTTGAAGGAGGAGATTTTTAACTTTAAGGACATCTTTAGGGTCGCCAAAGGTCACAGATGTGACCCCCTACCTTGCTCTGTGTTACCCCAGACACTCTCCTTGTGACTCCTCAGAGGCTATGAATGTAGTTACAGAAGCATAAAACAAACAGCACTCACACTGTTTATATTCTAAAGCTCCCACTGGAATGGGGAATTGGTCTTTGTGTTATTTAAAACAACAAGTGCACTGCACACACTTGTGAAAAAAAACCGGATATCATTTTCCTAACCCACGCCATTCACAGCATATTGGACTGTTGTATGAGACACTAGGAACATTAACCTGCACACACACGCCTTTTGTGGTTTTCATGATGTGTATTGATTTAATTTTAAAAAAACCCTTGGGCCTAATTCAGAAAGGTAAACTTGCACTTTTTGTACAAGTTTACAATTATTTGTTATTCACAAAGGGCTTTATGAATAGTATCTTTAGGAGTGTGGAGTCTCTGCATGAAAAAAGTCTGTATTTTTGTGTTTAGATCTACACGTAGATTGATTTATGGATAGCAAATAATCATATAGGTACACAAGTTTACCTTTGCGAATCAGGCCCTGACTTTTTGCCAGTTTTGCTTGCTGATGACAAGATGGGTACAGTAATATAGACCTACTGTGGGTTTCTGAACACTAGTTAGTAGCTTCTTGAGGTAATGTGGAATGAAGGAGGTGATGCCTAGGTGGTAGTTTCTGTGTGCACTAGTTCATTTTTCAGGCACTCTGTTCATCACCACCCCCTTTTCTGAATTATTTTGTCCACCATAAGCGTGGAAGGGTATACTCAGATGTGAGTCCCTTGCTCATTGCACCATCAGGATTCAAGCAAGCCGGGCCGACGACGCCTGAAATGGCAGAAATCGGTCCCCGGAAGCTTGTTTCCTTCCCAGTATAAGAATTGGCTTGGTAGTTTGGTTTGCCCTGTTCCCATCATGCACTGGGACAGGAACAGACTAATTTGCATATAGCCAAGTTCTGAGCTGGGATGGTGCAGTGAGCTAAAAAACGGTGATGGATCAAGCCCTGATCTTTGGACTGGGTAAGAGTGGTCTGCTTAATTCAGGCACTCTGTTCATCACCACCCCCTTTTCTGAATTATTTTGTCCACCATAAGCGTGGAAGGGTATACTCAGATGTGAGTCCCTTGCTCATTGCACCATCAGGATTCAAGCAAGCCGGGCCGACGACACCTGAAATGGCAGAAACCGGTCCCCGGAAGCTTGTTTCCTTCCCAGTATAAGAATTGGCTTGGTAGTTTGGTTTGCCCTGTTCCCATCATGCACTGGGACAGGAACAGACTAATTTGCATATAGCCAAGTTCTGAGCTGGGATGGTGCAGTGAGCTAAAAAACGGTGATGGATCAAGCCCTGATCTTTGGACTGGGTAAGAGTGGTCTGCTTAATTCAGGCACTCTGTTCATCCCCACCCCCTTTTCTGAATTATTTTGTCCACCATAAGCGTGGAAGGGTATACTCAGATGTGAGTCCCTTGCTCATTGCACCATCAGGATTCAAGCAAGCCGGGCCGACGACGCCTGAAATGGCAGAAACCGGTCCCCGGAAGCTTGTTTCCTTCCCAGTATAAGAATTGGCTTGGTAGTTTGGTTTGCCCTGTTCCCATCATGCACTGGGACAGGAACAGACTAATTTGCATATAGCCAAGTTCTGAGCTGGGATGGTGCAGTGAGCTAAAAAACGGTGATGGATCAAGCCCTGATCTTTGGACTGGGTAAGAGTGGTATGCTTAATTCAGGCACTCTGTTCATCACCACCCCCTTTTCTGAACTAGTTCATTAAAGAGGCATCAATTGTTAACACATCCTTTGTTGCTATAGAAAGAGGGTTTCCTGCCATCCATGCCTTCAGCTCTCATACTTTTATCTGTAACATGTAATATTCATGTTGAAGAATCAAAGTGCTATAAATGGTACTTTGCTGCAACCAACTAGTCACTGAATTCCTTTGATGAAGTACTGGTTGGCCCGTTTTTAGATTTGGCATAAAGTCTTGCCAGCCTCATGCAACGAAAAATCAGTCAATCATCGTTCATTGGTCTTTTAAACTGTCATTCACATTTTGCTTCCACCCACCACAGTATACAGCATGGGGGATGGGCCGGCACACACCAGCCATTGGCTTCTTGCACTGTGAGGGATGTCATTTTTCTGGTTGCCTGTGGAGATCCACTGCAAAGACTGGTTAGCTAATTCTTTACCTTGCCAGTGTTTCTTTTAATTCTTTATCATTTTAAATTGTTTTTTGGTCATTTTTGTGAGTTTTCAGTATGTCTGCAGGTAACAGTAGCACATAGTGGCTAGTAGTTTCGCTCTGCAACAATAAAAATCATATTTTCCTTAAGTGTGTATGCAGACTAAAAATTAAATCTGTACCAGTTCTAAGCACACTGCCTTTCCGGAAATACCCACACTACTCTAATAAATTTACTTCATTTTTGTATTTAAATATTTTATTACAAGAATGCATCTGACACATTTAGATGGTACCATGCTTTCTTTTTTCCTTCTTTCGAGCTGTATGGCAAATGCTTGCAATAAAATATTTAAAAAGTAACCACTGCACAAGCTTGCCAAGGCCAGATCTATTCGCTTTGTCAATGCTTGTTCATTATTACTGTGGCATCCTTGCTAGAAGGTGCCTGTTTTGCTCAGCAGTACTTGCAGCCAGTTGAGCAGACTAATGCGTCCACTGCAGGGGTTTGTGTTTGACCTGCTCCCACAAGTCTTTCATCCTTCCCAAATGAAGCACTGGAGCAGATGTCAATCCTGGTACCAATAAGTGGAGCATCAACCGCTACTATGCAATTGTGTGCCCGCATGAACTGAAATGTAGCTGCGTAATTTAAATTTAACAGTAGGCCATTGTTTCAAATCCCTGTACAAATGCATATATCTCTAATTTCATTATAATGGTCCACTTGTAATGCACCAAGTCACTGATTATAAAGAATAGGCATCAGAAGTTGACTATTATAGTTATTACAGTGAGTTCTGGCATGACAATGCCTACTGCCAGGGCCAGCAGCTGAGGTGAAAGGCAGGTCAGGTCATAGAGCATAATTGAAGCAGCTGTTTAAAGCAAGGAAAACGAACATTGCTTTTCTTTCTTGTGCTCTGTTTGAATAGCCTACAATGAAAAACAGAGAGAATCTGATTATTGTATTCACTCCTTAGATAGAGAAAAGTTTGAATCCTTCTGAATATTTCTATACATTCTGAACTGCAGCAGCTTTTTTTCTAAAAAATAACTTGTATTGCACTGTTTCTAACATCTAATTGCAAGAAATATCTATTCGTTTTTTGATGTTTAATTTTCGACTAGAGGTTTTATTCGTATTCTTCATGTTTGCAAACATGCTCGCTCTTTTATAGGAAAGAGCTATGTGTACCAAGCTTTTAGGGGTTTGTGGGGAACGTGAATGTGTGACCATGTATTATATGGGATAAAGTAACCCCTGGTGTACATGATAAGGATGTTGCAAGTCACCTTGGAGATCCATAACCTTCTAAAGGAATTTGGTCTTCTGCCTCATTCCTCTACATGGGTATGGAGCTCTTCAGTGACTTGAAGTATCTGTATAATATACAGCAACAGGTACTTTATACCTTTGATAATGTTTCACCTAATTTAGAGATATTGAAAGATAATACAAAAATAAATGTATCTGTGAAGGATCGGACACTCTCCACTGGACAGCTGCCAGTATGGGTTTCCGTTTATGTTATAGACAATCAAATTGAACCTTGATTCGTCTGAGAATAATTATAATTGTTCCCCTCCCCTATTTTCAACGGTTTTATTTAATCATTTCAATGACTACAACTGCGTCCACTAGAAAAAGAGAGGTAATAGTTCATTTTCCTGAATTGTTAATAAAATATACTGAAAGCATCTTATACAGATCAATCATATAAATAAAACGGTGGCACTGTTTGGCTAGCAGCTTGTAAAAATACCTAAATAACCTGGGAAGGAAAATGCCAAATAACGTGTTTGATTTATTATTTTTAGGGGCATTGTCATCTTCCTTATTTTCTCATTGGACATTTACTCAAGGATGGAGTTTGGCTATTTCATTTACAAGCAACTTTTTTTATTTTTCCCTACACTATCACTGTTTCTAGTTACTATGGAATTTTATCAGCAATTTTTTTTTTTTAGGGTGACAAAGGATCTCTTTTATATTTTGGCGGCCGACCCATCCTCCGCCAGGACAACAGAGAAAATTACTCCGTCACCTTGACAGATGTGCCGACCACTAAATTTTTAAAATGTCCTTCGACCTGGTGGGCATTTCAAGCCATAACAGCAACCTCCATCAATGCGGTTCCTGAAAATGTATTGTAACTTTGCCCGATGGCTCCGTCAAACATGACCGTACCGTCTGACAAAGTACAAATATGTTTAAATATTCAAACAGAGCATGATTTTCTTTTTTGAAATAAAAAACAACAGCAATGCCCCCTCACCACCAAAATTTAAATCGGCCACATAGTTTCTAGTGCACTGTAGTGAGGACATACAAAACAGCAGGAAATTAACCAGTGGCCAAGCTGCACTAGGCTTCAATGCCAATGCACAAGCCTTCGTCATCTTTCATCCAATGGCGGAAATCTTGAAATCCCCATCTAAATATGAAACATTAGCCTCATTTTGAGCCACATCTTACTTTTTTAGGAAGGAGACATTGAATCACTTGTGTTGGTGAAAAAAAATCTATCAAAATGCTTGCACTTTTATTTTGATTTGCATCTGAAAATGGACTTGATGGTACTAGGTCGAGCCCTGAAGATCTATGACAATTATGACCTTAAGATGTCAGGCTTAATATTGCAACTCACTGAGGTATGGTTTTTCCATTGTGAATGGGACTCACCAGTAATATGTTAATTGTCAGGAAAATAGCTTTAAATTCTGAAAATCTTCAGAATCTAAAAGAAGCATTTGATGAATGAAAACATTTAGTTAAGGGCAGACATATTAAGGGCTTGGGATCGTCTCATACACAATGTGATGAACACTCTCATGAACAATGGGCAGCTGAGATGTAGACTAATGGCCAGAGCTGCTGCCTCTGGAACTGGGAAACTGTGCGGTATATTACCAAGAACAGGCGATAAAATTATCGCCGCTTTATTGGCAGGAAACTGACGCTGAAGCGGCAATAATAGGCTTGATAATATGCCCTTGTGAATTCCCATAGCAGCCCAGGTTAAAACCAGAACCTGGGCTGCTATGGGAATTCACAAGGACATATTATCAAGCCCTTCATCGCCGCTTTAGCGGCAGTTTCCTGCCGATAAAGCGGCAATAATGTTATCACCTGTTCTTGATAATATGGCCCTAGGCTGGTTCCCCTGGTCTGCTCAAGATCAGGTGATTCTAGGCAATACACTAAATCTCCCCATTCCTTTGATAATACATTTTTTTTTAATCTGATCTTTTGTAATATAATCTGGTGCTCCGGTAAAGCTCTCCACAGCCCTGAGGCCGAGCTCTAGCTGCACATAAATGCAAAAAGAAACATGTGCCTCATGCAAAAACTCCCGATTTCGTATTGTATGGGTGAAATCAGAAGCCCGTAATGTAAATACGCAGGTTGCATTTTTCATCAGTTAATGCCCATTTTATGATGTTGTCCAATCAGAGAATATGGTGAACAAGAGCAGCATTTTTGGCATGTTCTCAGTTAGGGACAACATTCATAAAATGGACACTAACTTATTAAAAATGCAACATGAGCATCTGCGCGAATCACAACAGAGGCGTGTGCACAAACTGGTGATTAGGCATATAAAGTACATAAATGCACACGTGCGAAATGAGCTGTGTGGAGATATTTGCACAGCTCACGCTGTTCTTTGTCTGACTCGCGGTACTTAGAATACAAAAACGGTCATTATAGCAGGGCTCGAGTCGGGGTACCACGCGGGTGGATGGCGCCCCCCCACTTATTTTACGGGGGGACGCCATCCCCATGCCAAAACAGCTGGACTTCACTCTTTGGCCTCTCTGGGACGAGGAACTTGTGCCTTGCCTTATAGTGAAGTGCAGGTTGCGTTTGCCCTTACTCTCCATACCCTTCAACCAACCTTAGCTTCAAGGGTGAAAACAGGTGTCAGGAGGAACCCATGAAACATGTCCAGTGCAACGTTGGCGAGGGGAGGGTGGGGGGAGGTGAGACCAGTGTAAATGCCTTTTTTGAATGTGTTCAAGGCTGCTGACGCTTTCGCATTTTGTTTTACCGAATGCCAGGCACTATAATAGCGCGTATGCATCGCTTGAGGAGTAAGTGGGTTCCCTGAGCAAATGAGGTCACTTCAATGGCTGAATTTTATCGAAATATTTAAACTTCGAACTTTAAAAAGCCCTTCAAAGAACATTTTTAATAACATCGCTTCTCATGATTTACTGCATACAGCTTCTTTTGGTTGTTTATAACTAAACCTTCTCTACATTAATATAACGAATCATAATCGCCCTAAGGACATCTTGACCACAGTGCAATGTATTACAGAGTTTGATATTATTCAGATGAATGCAGAACTCAGCCCGTTCAGAAATGCAGCAAGTCGGGTAATCGCTCTACTTCAATTGATTTTACACTTTTTATCAAACGTCTGATACATTTCAAACTTAACATTCCACATTTGTGTCCACATTTAATAAAACAAGAGACATTTTATTGAAGGACCTGGTGAAAACTGGACAGAGTTGCAATTTGCATGTAGAACACACAGCAGTGATAAGATAATGCCCTTTCGTGAAGGCAGTGAGATTGAGGACACAGAGAGCCAAAGTAATCATGCATTGTGAGTGATTTACATTTCCTGTCCTCCTGCTTGTTTTGATTCTTGTCATCTCTCCCCCAGTCTGGATCCATATTTCAGTCAAACTGTGAAACGCCATTGTCTTTAAATCAAGTCTCCTATTGTCGGGGGTGTTTATCTCAGCTGCATGGGCTCTGACGTAAGGTGACTTTTCTTAGGCAAAGCACCAATGTCACTAAGTCTTAGCTCTGAACACCTCTGGTATTAACATTAAATGTGTCTTTTTATATTGCATTGACTGTTTCCTTGGCCAACGTTGAAATCATGTCTAAGAGCAGTGGTGTTCTTTACTATGTAGTGATGCCCATTTTAGAATTTACAATACTCCATGCTAAATTATGGCTAAATGGCAGGATACGGAGCGGTATTCCCTGCACTGCTGTGCCCTGGGTAACTGCCGGTTGCAATCACAGATCAAGCTCCAATAAGCCACCCTACATTTTGATTCTGATTAGATCAGAAGCTGCTGCACCAAAGTTGCTAAAATCCTGCTGTGATCTATGTGAGTGAGCAGCTGTGAGAAGAAGGTAGAGTTATCACAGGATACATGGTGAACCTAGCGTAACCGAGCTAGCGGGACTTTAGGATGGGCACAAGTGACTGTGCTGTGTCAGGAGACAGAGTGAGTCAGGCACAGAGGGACACTCAGTTATGCTAACGCCACGGGGAAGTGTCAGTGCATTTACGAAGGATGTGGTGGAATAGTGCATATTCTAACTATGCTGAATCGTTTCTTCTTGCATTTTCAAGGCGAGGGACAGGATCTGGTACTCATTTGTGGAGAATCATCCTGACGTCAACTATTGAGGAAATAGGTCTCTGAAGAGCAAGGCGTGTCTGCTCAAGTAACAGGGGACTTTAAGAACCTTTGAATACATATTTAAAATGTAATGCTTAAAAATAAAAGTGCCAATCTTAAGATCCCAAAAAAAGTATAAACAATAGTAACTCAGCTGCTCCGAAACTAAGACTATCTTATCGTTTGTTCACACCAATACTACCACCAAAACATTCACCTACACGCAAAAACAAACTACAATCATTAAAGCAAAATGCATAGAGGATAGAAAAGTGCAATGAACAAGTACTCCAATAACCAAAGGCACAATCCAGAGTAATATATACAGTGACCAGTATGATAATAATGAAACCAAACAGCCGGTGTGCCAAACCAAATCTTATTATCCAAATAAAGCCCTCTCGTATTTCTAGTTCCCAGAACCAAATGCCCTGGATGATTGAGAACCATGTACTTGAAATACTTGCCATGACAAAAACGTTGTTTAATGACATTCCTGTCACCCGAAATAACCTGCTTCCTCTTTTGCAAGCTTTTCCAGGGTTAAACTTCAACAATCCAATGGCAGAGATGAGAGAATATGCAAAATGTACAACATATCTATAAGGCTATAGTCGATGACCAAAGAAATCTTCCACCCCTAACCTAAAGGCTTCATCTATTTTATCCATTACAAAATATTAATGCAGTATTAATATTCTAAGGACCACCAAAGCCACTTTTAAGATCTCCCAACTCTAATTTTAGAACACATCGTATAACTACTACTTCAGTAAGACCTTATCCTCCGTGGAGGCTCCAAAACAACCCATCACTAGTAGCTGGTCATTTACAGGATTAAGACAAATATAACCTGGTAAAAACTCTGACATACACAAAAGGAAATACACCTGATTACTTATACACTGAACCTTCAAACATCAGGAGCCTCACACGGTAAACAACCTTTACCACAAAGTTTTTACCACGCGGTACCTTTACCACGCGGCCTTTACAACGCAAGTCGTTACCACGACTTGCGCTGAAGGGCGCTGTGGGATAAGGAATTTTATAAATTTATATTCCAACACCTTCCCTACTGTTACGGGGACTGGTGTTGGAATATAAAATTATAACAATCCTAAATCCGCGCCCTCCAACGCAAGTCGTGGTAACGACTTGCGTTGTAGCGGCCGCGTGGTAAAGGTATGCGTTGTTACAACCTGCGTTGTAACAACGTACATCCGCCTCACACCCACAAGATTGGCAGGATTATTCACCATTTACCACAGCCATTACCCAATGCACACAAACACAAGAAGTAACCTAACCCACCGGAAAAGATCAAGACCTCAACATTATGACAAAAAAAGATGTCAGCATATACCTTACTGATATAAGGGGATGAAATAAATATGAAAGTGGCAACAGAAGATTACAGTAACAGGCTCATCTCATCAATTGGTACTTGATCACAACTAAAACGCCTGAGTAAAGAAATCACAATACCTCTTAAAATAAAGTTTACAGAAAACCTCAAATAAATACAATTAAACATCTGGAGAGGCGCACACCAAGACACAGCAAAGGCTGAGCATGCCAGCAACACCACAGGGCAACTCTAGATGCTAAAAAGGCCATTGGACCTTGAAGATGCAAACACTTAACAATTCTACCCAGGCCCCAAAGTACCCCTACGAGGAGAATGTTTTTCAAACTCTACAACATTCTTATAAAAAGTGGAGATTATTTAAACAAATAACACAAATCCTTTGATCCCAAGCAACCCAAACCAGAAGCACCACAATTTAACCAGCAACAAACATCAGATCTTTCCAAACTGTAGAACTCATTCCCTCCAAAAGTGTGAACTCAAAGCTCTGTACCAAAAATACATTTAATTAATAATGATCAGAAATGCTCAGACAGATTAGGACATTTTTCATTGTATTCCTATCCATCGGAACCATTCTTACAAATGCCCTTTCTCAATGCCAGATCCACCCTGAAACATTCCACTATTTTTTGTGATACATTCTCTGACTTTTCTCTTAAGTTCTACCGGTTACAAAAACTTGGAGGTCCACAACAATTCCTAGTGTCCAATACAATATTTTATCTGTGGTCTATATAATTGTCTAACATGATGGAATCAATCATTTTTGAGTAGTGGCCCTCATTCTTCTTTTCAAGATTACCTATCACAGAGTCACAAACTGGCACTTACTAATTAAATCTGCAAGGAGTTCTCCATCCTCCTTATGGCCAATCTTCTACAACTCTCTGAAAACAATCTGAGTCCGTCCCAACTGCCCTTTTGGATCTAGCACAATTTACGATACCCTTCTTAAAGCACACATTCATTATCTCATCTACTTCCCAAAAGATGAGTTCCTCTCTAAAAAGATGGTTTAATCAACCCACCTCAACCGGGTAATAAAACCCAAAGTATGTACAAACAAATTATTTCTTATATGATCTCTTTGATGAGAGTGTTACTTAGAAGAAGACCAATCTGACTCTTCTAATATGTGCAATCACTTCTTCCATATCAGATTTACTCTAGATTAACTTGTTCTTCCCACCAAAACAAAGCTCAAAACCGCTAAATGCAAATGTAACAAATTATTCTCTGAAAGAGTTAAATATATAGAGGCCCATACTAAACATTAACAGTTAATATATTTGCTTTACGTACTTATTTCGGGGTAGTTAACTTGAAAAAGCTGTTTTCATTAGGGATGTAACTACCGATGGGCACTTATTAGAATTAGAATGTTTAGGCTTTATTGACCTATCATGAATACATTGTTGATCAAGCAATGGATAATGGCAACAGCCAGTAGATTCATGCATGTCTGCGGGTGCAATGTTTATGGCAAAATTGTGAATTTCCAAACTTTGCCACAAATGTTGCGGCATTATTTGCAGAGTTCACAAAATGTGGTTTCCTGCTCAAATGGATACAAAAATTACTGTCGCAGGAAGTGGCGCATAATTTTCCTTATTTGCCACATCATTTTGAAAACCCTGCCTCATAATGTTGTCCTCCTTGCCGCATAAGCTTAGCAGTTTTGACAATGGCAAAGCTCTGCAGAGTAGTTTTGGGGACATCCTTATAATGATGAAATTCATATTTCACTGTTACCTGTGAAGTATTTATACCTTTTTTTTTTGTGCAATGAAAAAAACTCAGTTTGGGAATAAGAATAAAACTTGCGTCCGAGGACATCAAAGTCAACAACTGTATGACTGGCCTTTAATGTCATCTCTGATCACTGTGCAAAATGTACCTGCTGCACCTCAAATACCACTGCAGAACACAGCAATGCATATGCTGCTTCCCCATGTTTGTAAGCTGAATATGGTTTTCTGCCATACAGATTTTGTGTCTTTCTCTTCACTCTAGGTGATCATAATACATCATTTTATGCTCACAAAGGAAACACATTCGATAACACCACTCGTCTATAATAATACAGGCTTCTGCCATATCTAATATTCCTATCTTTATACAGTGGCTTGCGGCACATCCACCTTCATTAGCATTTGATGGTATCCAATCGTAGGAAATGTTCATTTTATTTATTAGTTACATTCGTCTCCACTTAGCCTGCAACTCAAGGCATCTGACTGTGTAAGAGATATTTAGGCAAATTTCATCCACTCTGCTTTCAGATGAGATTCTGAGGGAAATGAATACATAAAGGCACAATAGAGCATTATGCTCTATCCCTGCAGATGCAATAGGATTTTAAGTATTTTGAAAATGATGAACCATGAAAGGCAGCAACAGTGGTGGGAAAATGGGCATCCTATAACCAGTTCCAGAAGGAAGTACACGCACAATTGGGATGTAATGGGTCCCTTACATCCTTGGGCCCCAGTGCCACTACACCTCCTTGCACTACTGATGACACCGCCCCAGGGCAATAAAGAACATGAATGGAATGAAATTGTAGTAATGTAAAAGGAAATACAATGAAGGGGAGGTAACATCCGTATGATACAATACTCTAAAAACATTTGTAGATGAAACCATTCATTGTCTCAAACACAAAAGGTTTTAGAGGATTGCACTTGCATTATGAGCACATTCATTTTCTTTTTTCCATTAGTGACATATTTTTCCTGGTGGACGAATTACTTCCCATACACCCTTGCACCAAATGTGCACATAACTATGACTTCTTTGTCACTGAGTTGGAGTGAAAACAAATGAGAACTTTTTAAGTACCCGCAAAGTCCCGATTGTCTCTTTTTGCCTCTCTCTGGGAACAGTTATATTCCCTCCCTAAACGCTAACCATGCTATATCAGAAATTCTGCAATACTTTTTTTCTATACTATTTGTGATTTAAGGTCAGAAACATCCCCAAAACCAAAATCTATGATAGAGGAAGCTAGATTTGTCACCAGAAAGCCAGGGATCGGTTATTGTGATTTATCATGGAAAAAACTAATGAGACATGAAACCATTTCCATGTCCAACATGCAAATCTACTTATAGTCACCAATAATGAAAACAATATTTTGACAAGTCAGATGTCTACTTATCATAGGTGAACTCTTATGAGTTGAGTAGATTTCTGGTGCTTCCTAATCATTGAAAATCCCCAGGACATTTAATGGAAATCCTTGGTAGTCTCAAATCTCCATGAGCAATCTTCTGCTAAATTTACTCTTCCCACGGGAGCCTTGTCTTTACAGAATTTTTAGAAAGTTTGCGCAGCAGAGTAAATATCTTTTTGCAAGTGGTGTGGAAAGTGATATTGGGAAGTTTGGTGAGTTCCTTACTTTCTCCTTGGATGACCCTTCCCCTCTCCCCTTGGAACACTCATGTTTCTGCGGCTACCCATTAACCCTGCTGCACTTACATAATAAATTCAAGCTGAACGTGCACATATCTGCAGATCATGATTTCAGTATCTGCTATGCACTCATAACATTCCTTTGCACACCTAAAGTAAATTTAAGTATTATAAACAATTGAGAACTGGATCCATAGCTTTCAGGGTGAATGTGATTACCTTCCCGCTACTCCTACCTCTGTGGTTACTTCCAGCGGAGGCTGACATGGCTCGTGGGTGGGGGGCGGAAATACGGGGTTAGCGTGGGGAGGCTGCGTGGTGGGGGGTGTCGTGGGAGGTGTCGTGCAAGGTAGCAAAATAAAAATAAACTTACCTTAAGGCGGTCCCAAGTCCTTGCTCCTGCTCTCTTGTCTCTAACTAGAGGAACAGGAAGCAGACAGTCAGGCTCCCTCCCCTAAGCCAATCACAATGCTGCAATACAGTGTTGTGATTGGTTTGAGTGTCGGCAGGGGTGGGCATGTTCTCCTTGCAGGCTGTAATGCCGACCAAACAGATGGCAAACCTATCCTCTCCTGCCCTGCTCCGTGAGCAGAGCAGCCCCGCCCACAAAGCAGCAGGTCACGTTACGAAGCATACCATGATAATGACTTAAAGTTATCATCATTTTATGCTTCTCTTCAGTAAAAGCAGTGGGGCGAAGCTCCGCTGCCATAGCAGAGGAGCGAACCTTGGTTACTCCGTCATACTGTATTTAAACACAGGCATTTTCCACTGAACTGAAATGAGAGGAATTGAGGTTTAAGATTTTTCAGATGTGATTAGTGCCACTCATGACACATCTACCATTCAGTCACACGTTTTCCTGTCAACAGGCAGAGGCTCTTGAAGGCATAACATCTTCAACAGGTGCAGTCGTGCACAGAATCATCCCGAATCCGCCCACACATAGATGCAGTTGTATTATTGGCAATGAGAAAGTTGTGTTTTCTTGGCTCTCAGTTAATCATCAGTAAAAAACAACATCAACCATAGAGCAGTCTCAGGACAGAATACATAACCCCTTTCAGAGAAGTTTCACAGTGCTAGAGAATTTGCATATTATGCAGACCATGATGTCATCACTATACATTAAAAAAAAATGGTACCACAAAGGGTACAGCAAATACAACTTTTTTAAATGTCCATTTGCTCTTGCAAACAGCAGTGACTTCTAATCATATCATGCAGTTTAGGTTACCCATTTGCAACAGAGTACCTTGTGGCACTGTCAATGTTTCATATATTGCTTAGGTGCTGAATGGTTTACATTGTTGCCCATCATAATGAGTTTTCCAGAAATTGGTTATTTTTACCAGTCAGTTTTAATGTCAGTGAAAATCACTTATAATTGTGCCTAAAGAGTCGTGCCATGCAATACAGATGTGCAGTACAGATGGGTATACTATTCAAACCCATGTCACAGTACGTGATGTGTGACTATAGTCCCAAATATTGGGACTCATTTTCAAGCCCCTTGCGCCACTTTTCCCCCATATTAAAAGTGATGCATCGGCTTCGCAAGGTGTTTGTAAATAAACCCCATTGCTTCAAAACTGTTCACTTACTACTGATCACTGAGCACTGCTGTCCAGCACTGAACAACTGATAATTTTTATTTATTTTATCTGATCTCTATATATCAATGCAACAAAGAGAATAAATAAGAAAACAGTCATTTAATTTCATTGTTGATATTGCCTGCGTGTGTGTGTGTATATATATATATATATATATGTATATATATATATATACATATATATATATATATATATATATATATATATATAGTGCTCCATAGTCCACCTTAAGGCGCAGTTGCACTCTTCATGACGGGTTGCAGGCACGCACGGAGGTGGGTCCATGCCAAATACCAAAGCTCCAGTTTCAAAGAAACTTGCTGCACTCGCGGGGTCCCTTTTAAAATAACTCTATTTGCAAGAATGCATATAGGCTGTATGCCTTCTTCTGCTTGCTTCATAAATAAAACATCACTGGCATGATTGTGCTTTTGAGTTCATACCTGGATCTTCATTGGTCCCTGCACAGTGACAGGAGAGAGGATTGGACGATCATGGGCCAATGGCAATTCCCCATTTCAGATTTTACATATCATCGGCGTACTTCAGCATTTTAAAAATATTTAGTTCTTTAGCTGTATGCCAATGTCAATGTTGTTTTTCATATTGCGCCCCCAGATGGGCCCCTCCGAAGTACACAAATCACCACGTGAATAACTATGACTAGGGTTCCCGTAATGCCAGTGAAGCGTTCAGATGACATGATAATCAACCATGGACTTAGAGTGGTTTGTATCTGTCCCAAGAAGAATATAAAATGGTACCTAATATATACCTATTACATGAAACGTTTTTGAAAACAGGTAAACGTATATTGAAAGGATTACTAGATAACACTGTTGCGTCGCACATTGTTGCTCCTCAATCTGCTCATACCCTTTGGTAGAGGTCTGTAATTCACAAGGTCAATGCCATTTCCACAAAATGTGCAACATAAACAATCATCCTGTATTGGAAACATCCTTTACCCAGCAGGCAGAACCAGGACCTGCCTTTACTCCCCAGTTACTGCCCCGACTGAGACAATACCACACAAGTCATTACAACGACTTGCCTTAGGGGGTGCCTTTTTGACTGGTGTGAGATTTTAAGTCCAGCAACTTCCCTACTGATACAAAATAGGTCTTTAAACTTTGGGTGAGCCCCATTAGGGGGCCACCAGGGATCTCAGACGGGGCACCAGACTCTGGCCAAACAAAGCATTATGTTGATAGCAGTGCTTTGTTTTATGTGGTGGGGAAAAACGAGCTGCAGTAATGAGCAATCTCTAACTGTTTTTGTCATTTATATCCTAGCTGGGAAAAATGGTAACAGAATTCAACTGCAATGTTTTAATAAGTCTTGTGTTTAAAGAGGTCGAGATATATTTAATCATTGACAATTTAATAGAAAAATTGTGAAAAATATGAGTGGGGCCCGATGATCTTTATTTCTTTACTCGGGGGTAAGGGGGCGCAGCATTAAAAAGTTTGAAGACCACTGTGATACACTGACTTGGAGTTGCAATAGTAATTTATACTGTTCCAAAGTCCAGCAACCCCCTAAGGCAAGTCATTTTAATGACTTGCATGGTAAAGGAACGTGTGGTAATGTCGCAGTCGTGGTAGTGAATGCAGAGTAAAGGCTTGCATGGAAATTGCATGTGGGGTTCTCTCATACATGATCATCCCTTTAGTGACTTACATATGTATTTTGATGGTACTTCTGAGAAAAATCATTTGTTTAAGATACGAAAACTAAAACACAGATTTTTGTCAGCTATTGTTACTACAACTGCACTGCAATTCACATCACCTACTCGCCTGATACATGATGTACACAGTTCCCAGGTCCAGCAGTATTCCCAAATAGGGCTGGCATTGGCGTATGCCAAGTACACCTCCACAGTGCTATCACAGGATGGAAACATTTCTGAGATATCAGAATGGCCAGAGGGTTGTGACAAAGATAAAGAACATTTGTTTCCAGGAATGGGCCAGGTACTTATTCGAAGGGGGGCTTTGCGCACCAACGAGTATTTGGTATGGATTGTGCAGTGGGCTGGGTGTGGTCACCTTGATTATGATTGTTATTCATGATCTTTTTACTAAATCTCATGACTATTAGGCTCACGTACGGTTATCACTATTCCTTTTGGCTCCCCTTTCACTTTTTCTCTGTACACCTGTGCACCACAGTCAAAAAAATATATATATATATTTTTTAGGGGTATAGACTATTATGTACAAAGTAACCAATGAGTATAACCAGTAGTCTACTAAGGATCTTTGCCATTACTTTGCCCTCCACTAAGTCCGTCTTGGAAATTATGGTATTCCTGAGATATGTCTTTATTTTTTGATAAATAATTAAAGAATAAGATCAAACTTGAAATGTATTTAAAGCCTTGACAACGAAGAGACATTAACATGTTCCAATTGTGTGCAAACTGCACTATCAGTCACTACAAATATGGTTCCCTTCCTTCACTTGTTTTCCTTTTCTTCACTCACTTAGAGTTGCTCTTGTCTATAATTTTCTGGTGAACAATGAATAATTTTAAGCCTTCTGATGTAACTATTGAATGAATGTTGAGATAACTATGAACTACGATTAGTGGTAATACCACCATTAAAGTCTTGTATTTGTTATGTTTGTTTTCCAGCCCGGAAGATTTGGAGTGCAATCCACTCCAATGAAACACGTGTCGGCTGGCGCAATAAACATTATTGCTGCACTTACCAACTGTCCCTCGTTGTTGCTGTACTCAGAACCAAAGAATTTGTATCATATTTGTGTGTGCTCAGGTTTCTCTTCTCACAAAGATAAAGAACATGCAAGGAAACAGAGAACACATTAAAACTGATGCTACCCAGTTTTCTCTGCATAGACATGCTCAAAATTCACAGACTTTCTCATTGATTTTTTGAACTCCCACTTTAGTTGATGCCTGCTCTTAAGCACATCAAGGGAGAATTAATAAGTCTTCACGTGATTATGTAAAACATTATTTACCAATCGAAAACATACTAGTACAAAGTATAAAGCAACCTTTGTTAACTTGTTCTTGTGAAGCTTTCTGACAGTCCAAAAAGGGTCTTTACAATTTCTGGTGGTGGGGATGCCATCAAGTAACATTGTTAAAAGTAAGAGGCAAATGAAAAATGTTTTAAACATGTAGCCACCAGATTGGTCAAAGGTGAATTGGGTTTGAAGACAATTTGAAACACATGGGTTGTTCACTAGGAAACGTTAAAAGGGGGATACTAGTAAATGGGACCTTTTATAAGTTCAACACCAGCTACATTGGCCAACAATGGATAGACTTCAAAGACGGGTTAGGAGGCTTCTTCCATTCAACTTTGTACAAGGCCACTTCCGAAGAAACTCTTCAAGCCGCGCATTAACGTACAAATGGCAAACTTTATAATGACATGCAGAAGGGCAAGTTTATTCGAAATCGCAACAACAGACCACTTAAGCTGCAAGAGGTTATAAACCAGAAACAACACCTAATTGCACCAAAGAAATCGCACAGAAAGGGTTTCCTAAGACCCAATTCATGTAAAACATTTATGACACCGCTAGCCAAACCAATTTACACCTTGATCAACCTGATGTCCTATGTTGATGACCTGGATATTGTTTGTCAGGTTTTATGGTGACTCTGATCAAGATAAGCTAACATTTGGGCATATATAGCCACTATGCCTGCATGTTATGTAAAAAGACAAAACAGAGATGTGGATTTTTTGTTTGGTAGGCAGAAGTAGGTACTGTCTTTGGGAAAGGAATGTCCCCTGCATGAACAAAACAAAGAAGAGCAGAGCTATTCTTTGTTTTGTTTATGCCTGGTCTGGAAAGAAATGTCTCTGGTCCAGATATACATATCATGGCAACAGGTGTGTTTTAGCGTTCAGAGAAACAAACCTTGTATTTTATACTGCTCCTTAGATAGGGATGTGCGACTACTGTACCACTGTTGCCTCTTTGTAGAATTTCCACTCTACGGTAAATGGATATGTATCTCTTTCGTGAGTGCTGAACTCTATTGGAAACTTCTATCTTGATGTTCTGTTTGGTCCTAGTGTCAACCTAGCTGCACAGGAATAGGCCTGTCTCTGGTAAACTGAGGTCCATAATCTAATCTCTGACATGGAGAGGCACATAGTGAGTACCCTCATTCAGGGCGTAGAACTATTGTTCATGCTGAGGGTATGTCACAAAAATCATTTGTGTCAGTGATCGAGTTCTTGTGAATTATTCGCCTGACCAGGTCATTTTCTCTGTATTGAAGAGAGTGCAGTCTACTGACCCCTCCTGTGTACAGTACCCCGTTATGTGGCCCGCAGACTGACATTCAGCTTGTTTGTGAATGCATGTCTGTGCAGTGAATGTGTACCACATGTGTGGTAGTAGTACTCTGAGTGTGAACAGAGTCAGAGTGCTGGGACCAGTGGGACCCATTTTGGATGGCCCCTGGTTTAGCATGGCTCAGGATGGAGAGTGTATACAGAAGCCTAAAGCAGTGAAAGAATATTGACTTGATTCATGTGGCTGCAGGGTGGAGACACAGGCATTGAAGTGAAGGAGTATGGAGACAGGGTATATTTTAGAAACTTAATGAAGACCCTGTTAGCAAAGAGTTGTTGTTTAGTTCTTCGTCAGCTCTGCCATTTGGTAGATGGTAGGTGTGAGAGGTGGAACTGCAGTTTCTGTTGATCAAGATGAGGAGGTTTTTAGGCAGGATTGTTCTTTCGTCAGTCCCTGATTACTGCTTCAGGAAGGTAGATACATGCCTGGTGCAGTGATCTCACACTTCAATATGCCCTTCTTTCCATACTCCTGTTTGAGTCCAGCAGATACCTGCTGTGAGAAGCATCACCTTGCACTCAGGCTTTGTCTGATGAACAACAAGAAAATGACATTTGAAAGACAGACACCTCCAAAGAGGTTCTGATATCTTAGGCAGTGGATCCACATCCCCTCTTTGGAAAATATCAATAAAAGTGGTATTGAGGCAACATCACAATGTTCTAGTTCCAAGTTCTTGATTATCAAGGAAGGAAGGAAGGGGTCCACAGCGTACTAGATGGGCTGCTGTGTGACCAGGGCTGGAGTCTGCTGCACAGCCAATGTCTCATTGGTGAGAGACCACCAGAAGCCTTCACTTTCTGCTGGAGGAGCTGAGTCTCTGCCTAGAGCAAGTAAACCTAGGTGCCTGCTGATTAAGGGTAGGAGTGTGCCTGGCCCTGCAGGACAAGAGACTGCCCAGGAGGAGAAGCCAATCATTTTCCTAGCATGGGAGCTGCGAGAGAAAGTGAGTGACTAAAGGGGAGGGAATAAAGGCAAGAACAACCAATGTCTGGTGGGTTCTGTTGGACTCCCTGAATTGTTCTTGCCATGAACTGCATCAGATTTTCTAACAAGCACCAAGCATTGTGCGAGACCAATAGCCTGCCAGATGACTCAAAGACTGGTGCTGCTGACGTCGGAACACTTTGTCACCGAGGTGGGATCCCTGATCGACCATGTGGCCATAACTGCAGAAGGTGCACACATGGTCAAGATCGGCCAACTCAGCATCCTGCCTACAGAGGCCACAACTACTCAAGAAGAGAGTCTCCCTTTGAGATAACATACCATTTTCTCCCACTGCCAAGTTCTGTGTGAGGCCACAGCTGCTCTCCTGAAGTGCAACAGCTGCTGCGGCAGGACTACTGCTTGTGTCCTTCCTGGACCACTAGCACTACAACTAGCCAGACTGCAGGTAACTGCAGGGCCTAGAACTGTGGGGGAACAAAGCCTGAGGAAGTAGACCCAGGTATGTGCAATAAACGTAAGGTTTTTCGTGGCTAAACACAAAGAGGTGAAAGTGAACTGACATGCATATCTATGCTGTGGGGTGCTTCTGATTGTACCTGTGCCTAATTAGTGCCTTGCCCTGAGTTATCCACTAGGGGTAATCGATGTGAACTCTATCAGAGGTGGCTGGATACCAAAAGGTGAAGTGCTTATGATAGGTTGTAAACAGGATTATAACACTGCATGTGAATCCCTGATACTCTGTGTAGTATTACATTATGACCTGTGATTAAAGTTCTATCTTCTAATACAGAAAATTGCACGTGGCTTGCAAAGACTTTATTGCATCAGTTGTTTGACTTTTGAGTTCTGAGCTCTTGCCCCCAACTCTATCTCGTTGAGATGCCTTTGACTGCTCACATTTGCTACCATGGGAGTCAAGTGAGAAATGATTGTACTTGGCCCAGTTTACAAAGCCATAGTAGGACGGACCCCAAGAAACCAGTGGTAAAAAACCTCAACCATCAGGGTTGTGGGTCAGTAGGCCATGTCTGCCCTTTGGGCCCGAGTCGGTTCTAACACAGTCTGATTCAGTTAGAAAACTAGGTTTTTCATTTGATCATTCTCTGTCCTTCTCCATACAAGTCGGGAGTTTGTCTGTCTTGGTAAAATTGTCTCTTCTTTCCTTGGAGTGGAGCAAAATGGTGTTCCAATCTACTGTACTATCCAGTCTAGACTACGGAAATTCTCTCTATCTTGTTCTTCCCTGCTACATCCTCTCTCATCTTCAGGTTTTTTTAAATGCCAGCCAAGTGCTTAGTTGTGCAGTTCCCATGCTCTTCACATATTTCTGACCATCCTACAGATTTCTCTGCCTCCCATATTGAAGATCTCCATATTCAGGGCTCTTTGTTTCTTTCATGGACCCATTTTTGCCTCCAACAAGATTCCCTCAGAGTCTGCAAGCATGCTCTTACCTTCCTCTCCTGTTCTGCAAACCTACTGGGTATTACAAAAATTAGCAGGCCCAGAATTGAGAGCTGTAAGAAATTGGGTTCTTGGTTGGGTGGGGGGGTGGAACACACCCTACTCAAGCAACAGCCAAAATCTATGTCAGGGTGAGCCACAGAAAGTCACTAAATTATCCTATGCGTAACTCTCTGGTAGCTTGCCACGAAAGCAGTAAGGCTTAATTTAGAAGTAATGTCTAAACAGCATTTAAACAGTGATAAAATGGAACGCGAAACAGGAAAACTCCAACACTAATTTAGAACACTAAGGTACATTTTAATAAACTAAATGACACCAAAATTACAAAAATTAAATCAGTAGAACCGGAGTTATGAATTGCTAAAGTTTAAAGTGTTAAATAGCACCTAAAAGATCACAAGACCAACTGCGGGCATCAAGTCATGCAAGACTGGTGCAAAGTTGAAAGTTATAGCCAACCACAATGGAGCAGGGTTCCGATACATGAAGTGGCTTGGGCTTGGTCTCTGCTTACCATCAGACTTAAAAGAATTTTTCAAGAAAAATTTCTGAGAAGGTAAAGTTCACAGGGCAAGGCAGCCGGCGGAGGAGGCGTTGTAATCGGGGTGCTGTTGAGTGAAGTTGCGGTGAAGATTTCAATGTTCAGGCTTAGTCTCTTTAGTGGAAGCTGAAAATCTCCAATGGGGCAAAGCTGCAGGCTGTGGGCTGTGAGGGTTCCACAAGGCTGGACCCTCCTTCTGCAAGGAACCACTGAATAGAACGAAAAACACAGTGGAAGTTGCTGCAAAGTCAGACCACCCTGCAATGCACCTTGGATGGATCAGCGAGTAGGTAGGGCTCAGTCTCCTGCCCGTTCTCAGAGCACCGATTCCCAGGTTTTGAATTTCGGCTGTCTGGGTACCATTAGCAACACTTCCAAGGGTCCAGGACTGGAGAGGCACAACTTCGAGGGTCAGGATTTGCACAGGCTGGGTCCGGTGTGGGTTCAAGGTGGTTGAAACCTTTTCTGTCCCTGAGGCTCTGCTCAGGAGGTCAGCCAACTAGCCTTGGACTCACCCTGGAAGTATTGGGTTCAAGCAGAAATGCAATTGTCAAGCAGCAGGGCAGTCCTCTGAGGGCCCAGGGCAGGCTCCTGACAGCAAAGTAGTCCTCTTGAACCAGTAGGGTGGTCTTCTGAAATGCACAGCAGTCTACAGGCAGCAGGGCAGTCCTCTGAGACTCCTTCTTCATGTCCAGATGTGAACTAAAGAGTGGGCCTGAGAGTCTTATTTTTATATCTGGTGCCCACTTTGAAGTGGAAGAAACATCTAGAGTTTTCCTCCCACAGAGGTGTCTAGAATTCCCTGCCTCCCTGTCCTGTTCCCAGTCTGTCTACAGTCACAATAAGATAGTGTGAAGTTATTTTTGTGTGAGCTGAGGCAGTGTCTTTGAAGTGCAAGTAGGGCTTTGCACAGCTCTGCCTCCCATGCTGCTTTGGATGGCCTATTCTGCCAACAAACCGTCCCTCTATTGTGTGGCTGTCTTGAGGGGGAGAATACTCAAAGATCAACTGCCAACTACGCCTAGCCATGTGACCCTGGGAAAGGCTGCAGGCACCAGATCGGGAGGGCAAGAAAATGCCAGTTTCCTAAAAGTGGCATTTTCAGAATTGTGACTTTAAATCTAACTTTACCATTAAAGAGGCTTTTAAATCACAATTATCTAGACCACAAAGAGGACATTTCTACCTGCTCCCAAAAAAAGATTATCACTTATGGAATGTAATAAGATAACCTAATGTTATCCTATGGAAGAGGTAGGACTCACAGTAATAAAATAACAGATTTGTGAATTTTTGACTACCATGATATGTAAAACTAGAAAGTACATGTCCAACTTTGTAACTAAAATGCATTCTGTCCTATGGGCTGTCTAGAGCCTACCTTAAAGGTGAGTTATATGTAACAAAAATGGAGTTTTAGGTTTGGCAGGGGCATTATGTTGCCAAGTTGAATGAGCAGTTTAAGACTGCACACAGGATCCAATGGCAGGACTGAGAATGTTTAAGAAGGCTACTTAAGTGGGTGGCACAATAGGTGCTGCAAGCCCACTGCTAGCATTTAAGTTACAGGCCCTGGGTACATGCAGTATCACCTTACTAGAGACTTCTAAGAGAGAGTACAATCACTCTGGCACTGGTTAGCAGAGGTAAGGTGCACAGAGTCCTATGCCAACAAAAACAGGAGGGGTGAAGACAAACGGTTTGTGAGTTACCCTGTGGAGAGGGCCTAGTCCAACATGAGTCTTTCTGTTTTCTAGGCTTCAAATGCTAGAAAAAGCTTCCACGATATCTCCAAAAACAAAGCAATTTATTGATCTTCCATAAGGAACTCAAACTGATTATATTCCCTTAAATATTATATTCTGGCCTTTAGTTTCTTATTTACATCCGCCACGGCCAGACTGAGAATGCGAACCAGTACTGGCAATTATGTCAGACTGGCCTCAACGATGGAGGGGGGCAGGGGGTAGGGGGGCATGCTGGTGGGAAACACTGCTGCTGCTTTTAATATTTTGTTACAGAGGGCTGATATTGCAGCAATGCTGCAGAACCAGCCCCCAGTAACAATAAACAGCCCCCACAGCGTCAAAACTGGCCCTCACCCTTCCAGCCCACCAGGAAAAAGCCTGGTGCCCGCTACAGCCAGTCCATCCATGACATCCGCACTGTCAGTCTTTTTGCTGTTAGGGACAAGATACCTTTCTGGGTATTTGACGTGCTCTACAAAACCCATAATTAACAAACCAATCAATCAGTCAACCAGTCAATCAATCTATCCATCAAACTATCACAAAGTGAGGACAAAAGGCCACAGGTTGTTTCACTGTGAGATTATGCGTAAGTAACTTTCCTAACACTAACTTCAGTACATAGGAAAATACTCTCTTGCTTATGACCATAGATAATTCTTGAGCATATAGGTATCCCTTTTGCAGAACAACCCACGCCTTGCTATTTCAAACAGTTTCAGCAATTGTATTTTTGGGAGCATCTACCTATCTGGCTGTAAAAAAAATCCATTAGACTCTGAAAGATGAACAAAAATCTCCAAATTACAGATAAAGACTTGATAGAGCGGGCATTAAAGAATGATGCACACAAGCAGAGAAATCCACAGGAGTTCTCCCACGCACATGGCTTTCAGTCGCGGTTTAAATGAGCAGAAAAAAGCACAAAATTCAACTCTTCCTGTCAGTGCTTGAAATGTAAAAAAAATATATAAGTGCACGGACCAAGGTTTTTAAAGGAGCCTGCCATCAGTGCTGCCGAATGCCAGGGTCTCTGAAAACCTCAGGCTGCCTAGTCTTGATTCCACGTCATGCCTCTTCCCACAACTCTTACTGGTTGTTTTTCATCTCTGCGTTCACCTTCTCTCACTGTTTTCCTTCCTATCTCTTCCTTATTCGTTTTCTCTTTTTCTACTTTTGCTCTGTGTCAAAGTCTCATGATCCAAAACAAGTTGTGATCATGAAAAATGAGTGCCAGTGCCCACCAACTGAAACCACTGGCACAAATTAAGCACTTCTTCCTGTTCTGAAAGCTGAAGGGTAGTGGGATTTTTAATGAAGGAAGACTGCACCTCTCCTGAAAGCCAAGAAGACATGAATATCTAGGCTCTTGTTTCTGCATTTCAAACACCAGTCAAATGTCAATGCGGGGTGAGTTACGCCGCCACTGAAAAAGAAAAGTGTCCCCATAGCTGATGCCGCATAATCTCCATTGGGCCAGATAATGGCCTGCCCGTGACAACGTACGCTATAAATGTAAAAACAAGACACAGGCATGAGTGTGCGGGAGACGGGCAAGTAAATGTATTCAACTGCAAGAGAAATCTCGAGCATAGAATTGAGACTGGAGCGCGAGATAATGTGATGTCAGTTTATCTCTTCCCGAGACATCCCGATACATTACTGGGAAAGGTAAGAGCAAAAATCAATTCGCACGGAGAAGGCGGCATAGCAGTAATGGGAAAATGCATTCTTCTCTGTCAGGAGAGGAGCAAGCAGCATGAAATAGGGAGTGCGGCGGCTGATGAGGCGGCGGAGCAGCCGTGGGGGCAGGAGAGCGCCTTTCAAAGGGTGGAAGTGGGACAGAGAAGGGGCATCATGAAAGGCAGGGTGGCAGGCATAGGGCCTATGACGTCAAGAGTGCGCCTGAATCCAGATTTGTTCGCTGCCATTTCCTTTTAAAAAAAGAAATCCAAGAATATGCACACGAATTATAGAAGCTTGCATTTCAGCCTAAGGTGGTAATATTAAAAATGGGGAAAAATATATATAGGGAAATGACTAGAAACAGCCTGGAGTACTCTGTGATCAGAACCAAACTATAATTGTTTTTCCATCCTCGACAGGACCACCCCATCCTTAGAGTGATAGTGCCCTACCATAAGAATAACCACACCCACTGCACTTAACCAGGGATAAGATATATTAATAAGGGAGGCCAGATTACGGCCCACCACAATTTAGAATCTTATATACCGACCTATTAGCAGAAAAGTACATCAGAATTCTTAAAATTCAATACAGTTTGTAAAAAATACTAGTGGCAAAGTGTGGCTATTTTTTTGTGACCAGTATTCAGTACCTCTGGCCCTTATTCTGCATTATAAGCATGTGGTACCACAAGAGAGTAGCTGATCTGCCGAACCAGAACATACCAATGGTTGAAAAAACCCACGGAAGTAAACAATCGGAGGCAGGTTGTCCTATTAACCAAAAAAGTACTAGCTAACTCTTGGTATCAAGAGCAGAACCTGATTATGCACAAGTTCTGGCAAACATCCACTCATTTACTGGACTTCTAGCTCACAACCTATGCCTGCCTCCCGCCTTTCTTGCACACACTCTGCAGGAGAGAGTGAATTTGCAAGCATTCGTAAAACAAGTGCAGTTTTGTTTTTGGGTGGATGATGACGACGACTCTTCAAGACCCTTAAGTTAAAATGATTTCCCATAGAAACCCTCTCACGGCGCAGGGTACCACTGTGAATGGACTGATGCTCTGTGCGATGCTGGGTGATGAATGCAGACACGTTGAGACTGGTAGGAGCAGCACACATTACAGGGTGTCATTTGCTGAGGATGTATAATGGATTGCTCTAAGAGTTCAGTATTAAACCACACTGCCAAGGGATGATAAGGGCCTGTCAGGGAAGGGAATACAGTGAATAAGAGCATTAATGAGTACATGTTGGCACATTTTAGAAGCATTCAGCATTGGCAAAGCACGTAGCCATTACCATAATGGTGAGGAAGAGGGGTAGAGCAGGAGGAAGGCAATGGTTAAACAAAAAAGACAGATAGAGGAAAAGGAAAGTACAGTGATCCAAAATCCAGACAATAACTGAGGCCTCTGAGAGGAGCACCCAGAGAAAAGGTGAAAGGGCAGACACATTGAGATAGGGGAGCAAGGGAAAGTGGTCAAGTGTGCTCTTTAGGAAAGAAAAAAGGGTCATGACATGGACTCCTGTCAAGTATTAAACAACAACTAAAAGTAAAAAAAAATATGGAGTTACAGGATGTCAAAAGTGAAATAATGCATCCTATCCAATCAAAAGCAATGGTAAACTAATTATGCTGGGGGAGCAGAACGAATGCAGAATAGGGAGGAGAGTCACACCATAACCCGAATAAGGAGCAGAGAACTGAGATTGACATCTAATCATGAACAGGGGCCGAAATGAAATCCACACTTTGTAGTATTGTATGCAATGCTGTCTCTCGGAGATTTACCTTTCTGCAGATTTAACCCAGTTAAAAAAAAATGTCTTCCCGACACCCAGCTGACCCGCCCTCCCGGCGCATTACTTAAGGGGTCAGAGTGCAGGGGTAGGGAGCGACCGCTGAGCCTGCTCCAGGCGAGGTCGCCCCCACCGACCGCTGCTCCTGCCCGCTGATTACCAGTGTGCTGCCTGCTGCCTGCTGACTGCGTTGCCTTCTGTGTTTCCCCCCCCCTCCTGCTGCCTCCGGTTTTTTCCGCCTGTATCCCCTTTGCCTGTTGGCTTTCTGTTGGTTTTCTGCCTCCTGTATTCACCTTCCCCTTTTGCCTTCTGTACCCCTATTTCCCCCCCTTCTGCTGCTCTCCCCCTACCTGTTAGCTCTCCTCTCCAGCCGCCGGACGACCCAGCCGCCGCTGAGCCGCCCTCGGCCCTCCTTCCCGCCACTGACCTCCAGCCGACTCCGCCCCCCCTGCCCACTGGCCGTCCCGCTCCCGCCACCCAGCTGACCCGCCCTCCCGGCGCATTACTTATGACGCCCCCTGAGCGACCGCGCAGCGGACGCGCGCAGCGGGAGCACCGATTGAGCGCCGAAGGTGCGCCAAAGGTAAGCCCGTCTGCGCCCGTCCGCGTCTGGACCGCGTCCAGCGCCAGGACCCCTGGCCCCCGCAGGCACCGGCCCACCCGCCGGACCTACAACTCCACCGAACTCCACGCACTCAACACCGGCCGAATCCCGGGATGCTACCGAGCCACCCCGAGACGCACCCACGGACCCTTCAGCTGCCACTCCTGCAAGTACACCTGCAACCGGACCGGCACTACACCAGCACCGACTAAGCCGAACACCAGCAGCAACCACCTCAAGTGCATCCTGCTCAACACCCGCTCCGTCCACAGACACGCCGTCGAACTCTGGAACCTCCTCGACACCACATCTCCAGACGTTGCCTTCCTCACGGAAACCTGGATGAACGCCTCCTCAGCGCCCGACATCGCCATCCCAGAGGGCTACAAGATCACCTGGAGGGACCGCACCAACCAGACGGGAGGAGGCATCGCCATCATCCACAGGAACACCATCCGCATCACGACCAACACCGACGACACCCTCACGACCGCCAAACACCTGCACTTCCAGATCCACACCGACCCCAAGACCACCCTCAGAGGCACCCTCATCTACAGACCCCCGGGACCACGCACACAATTCAGCGAAGACGTCGCCGACTTCATCTGTCCGCACGCCCTCCCCTCCGCTGACTACATCCTCCTCGGGGACCTCAACTTCCACCTGGAGAACAACAACGACCGCAACCAACGCTCCCCACGACCGCACCAACGCCCCCCACCACCACCCTCCGCGCCTGGACCCCGATCAGCACCGAAGACACCATCCGCACGATGAACGCCATCCACTCCGGATCTCCTACCGACCCCTGCCCTCACCACGTCTTCAACAAGGCCGACGCTGTCATCGCACCCCACCTGCGGGACATCATCAACACCTCCTTCGACACCGCCACCTTCCCGGAAAGCTGGAAACACGCCGAACTCAGCGCTCTACTGAAAAAACCAACAGTAGACCCCACCAAACTCAAAAACTACCGCCCCATCTCGCTCCTCCCGTTTCCAGCCAAAGTCATCGAGAAGACCGTCAACAAGCAACTGGCCGCCTTCCTCGAGACGAATGGATCCCTCGACCTCTCACAGTCTGGCTTCCGGGCCAACCACAGCACCGAGACCGCCCTCATCGCAGCCACTGATGACATCCGAGCCCTGCTCGACAACGGAGAAACAGCGGCCCTCATCCTCCTAGACCTCTCGGCGGCATTCGACACTGTCTGCCACCGCACCCTAGTGCAGCGCCTCAGCAATGTCGGAATCCAGGAGAAGGCACTGGAGTGGATCATCTCCTTCCTCGCTGGAAGGACACAGAGAGTCCGCCTACCCCGTTCAGATCAGAGGCCACCAAAGTCATCTGCGGCGTTCCTCAGGGCTCCTCGCTCAGCCCCACCCTTTTCAATGTCTCACATGAGCCCCCTTGCGGCCATTGCACGCCAACACAACCTCAACATCATCTCCTACGCCGACGACACCCAGCTGATCCTCTCCCTCACCAACGACCCCGCCACCGCCGGAGCCAACCTACACGAAGGGATGAAAGACGTAGCCGAGTGGATGATGACCAGCCGCCTGAAACTGAACTCAGACAAGACGGAGGTCCTCATCCTGGGCTCCTCGCCCTCCACCTGGGACGACTCCTGGTGGCCCCCCGCCCTGGGCACCGCACCCAAACCGACAGACCACGCACGCAACCTGGGCTTCATCCTGGACTCCTCCCTATCCATGACCAGACAAGTCAACGCCGTCTCCTCGTCCTGCTTCAATATCCTGCACATGCTACGTAAGATCTTCCGGTGGATCCCCACCGAGACCAGGAAGACGGTCACCCAGGCCCTCGTCACCAGCCGACTGGACTACGGCAACGCCCTCTACGCCGGAACCACCGCCAAGCTCCAGAAGAGACTCCAGCGAATCCAGAACGCCTCAGCGAGACTCATCCTCGACATCCCCCGGCACAGCCACATCTCTGGACACCTGAGAGACCTGCACTGGCTCCCGGTCAACAAGAGAATCTCCTTCCGGCTCCTCTCCCACGCACACAAAGCCCTACACAACCAAGGCCCGAGATACCTCAACAGCCGCTTCAACTTCTACGCTCCCACACGCCAGCTCCGATCAACCAGCTACGCCCTCGCCGCCATCCCCCGCATCAGGAGGAAGGTCCTTCTCCTACCTGGCCGCCAAGACCTGGAACTCCCTCCCGACCCACCTCCGCTTGACCCAAGACCACCTCACCTTCAGGAAGCAGCTCAAGACCTGGCTGTTCGAGCAGTAGCGGACCCCCCTCCCAAAGCGCCTTGAGACCCGCCGGGTGAGTAGTGCGCTATACAAATGCTATGATTGATTGATTGATTGGTCTTCTCTTTTGAACTCGTTTTAATCGGCATTAGGGTTCTGTGCACATTTACTCTACTACCCCTGCTAACCAGTAGTAAAGTGCTTGTGCTCTATCCCTAAAACATGGTACAATTGACATATACCTGATTGGCACATTTAATTTACTCGTAAGTCCCTGGTAAATGGTACTACATATACCAAGGACAGTAAATTAAATGCTTGTACTGGACCTGTTGCCCTTTGTGTCACCCACTAAAATAGCACTTTAAACTTGTCTTAGGCCACTTTGAACATGTCTCAGCTCACTTTAAACATGTCTCATGCCTGCCACTGCAGTCTGTAGTGCAGGTTAAAACTGGAAATCAAGCCTAAACCTTCCTTTTCAATACTTATGTCACGCCTAAAGTAGGCCCTAATGGCTCATATGGCAGGATGCATTGTATTTCAGAAGTAGGACGTGTGGATACACTTTACATGCCCTTGCAGTGAATTTTTGGATCAGGAGAAGATAGAAATATAGTACTTACCTCCACACAACTTGTAATTTAAAATAGCTTTTAATGTGAAAGTCGGCCTTTAAGTCACAATTATGAAAATTACAGTTTTAGATAGTTAGCATTTTGTTGTCCAAACATTTGTGCCTTCTGCCAGTAAGTATCCTGGGTCGCTTGACAGTGAATGGCTATGCTGGTGGGGTTTTTATATTGCTTCCAGATAGTGACACACAAGGGGGCTTACTGGTGGTCAGGATGGGGCATCCTAGCAGGATGCCTTGGAGGGCCTGAACCCATCCCCACTTACCTTGCTTCCTGCCCACACAAGTGAGCCTTGCACCAAGCCTGCCCTGTCTTTTGTCACCCCAAACCTCTTGACATAGGAAGGGAAGACATTCCCAGAACCTGATGTATGGGTGGGATAGGGTGTACCCCACACAGAAAGACTATATGCTCATCTAAATGTTGGCTCCTCAGACCCACTTCTCAGAACAATCCTGGACCTGTGGAAGTTACAGAAGAAGTAGAACTGCCTTGCTACCAGAGGCCTTCTTTGCTGCTTGGAGGACCCACTTGCTCTCTGAGAAGGAAGACTGGACCTACTTGCCTTTATCCCAGCCTAACCAGAGTGACTCCAAAGGGGATGTTGGGTTACCTCCTGTGTGAGCCACTGGGACACAACAACCCTCAGAGGTCTCCCTGCAACTGCCCAGCAGACCTGCTGTACTGTGACCTGCCTCAGTCCTGCAGCTGACTTCTGCCTGGAGTATATCTTGATCCCCAAGAGGTGTCCCCCTAGGGCGTGGCTGGCATCAGTGTGTACTCTTCCTGGTCCAACTGTGGGTTCCATTAAATCTGACACAGTACAATGCAACCTGAAGCAGGACCTCGCATTGCAACACCTCAGAACTTCTGATCAATGGCTTCATCAGAACCAACACAGCGCAATGCAACCCAATGAAGGCCTCGTATCACAGTCCTCAGAGATGTTGATCAAACTGACACTGCGTGATGCTACCGATCAGAATGCACATTAAGCGATGCAAAATCTCACATCAATGGCATAGGGTATACCTCTCAGCAGGACTAACGTGGTCACTGTAAATAAACTGCCCTCCATCATGGTCATCCAGAACTTCTGGATTTGTCACAGCCCAGCATGACCAG
This sequence comes from Lissotriton helveticus, assembly GCF_964261635.1. Taxonomy (NCBI): domain Eukaryota; kingdom Metazoa; phylum Chordata; class Amphibia; order Caudata; family Salamandridae; genus Lissotriton; species Lissotriton helveticus. Next base: position 771,085,354 of record NC_136068.1, read on the forward strand.
ATAACCACAGAAGGTGCTTTGTGCTTTTAGGCTCTTGTTTCACTAAAAATTAAATATCCCCAGTTCACTAGTTACATTTTTGACATTCTGGTATTTTATTTATGAAAATGTACTCTTGGGCTTAAACATTTAACCATAGTCTGAAAAACTTAGCTGGGTCAGTATAAAGACAGAGAGGACTGTAGGGTAGATAGGAGATAGGATGACTGGAAGCATAGATGGGCTTCATACGGTGCAGTACTTCCCCTTTTTTGCTGTCAACCTCAGTATATGTGGAAGCGCATGTAATGGAAGAGTATGTCACAGAAGAGCGGGCTTAGTGTCAGGCTAGTGGAGTTGTCCAATATGCGGGGATAGAGAGCATTCTGATGCACTGTAAAGCCAGCAGCTAGTTCTTCTTGGCAATAGGAGATTACATTGGAGAGTGACTATACTCTGGAGTATGACTTCTTTATCTACTGTTTATAAAGTGGAATTGTCTGCTTCAGCTGAAACCTCAGAGTCTTTTACTCAGTTTTTAGTGGGCCTTTGGCATTGCATATGTGACCACTAAGTTCACTCCTCCTGCCCAACCAGAAGGGCATGTCTCTGAAGTGTCCAGGTACCCTCTGCTGATCTGTTATGACACTCCATGAAGGTTTCAGTTCTTGTTTAGAACCTTGTTGTATTTTACCTGGTTATGTGCCTAAGGCTATGTCTTGGAAAGAGCATGAGCCTATTTTACATATAATGTTCAACATTAAATAAGCAGCAGGGTCAAACTGGGAAAGAAAATTGGCCTGGGCACTAAAATAAATGAAAGCCCCATAAGAAAATTAGGTAGCCAAAAAAGTGGACCAAATTTGCAAATAGGCCAGTTTTGAACTTGTAAAGACACGCTGTATAGATATTTTGCAAGGCATGGGCAGCTCCATGCATTTGTGCTTGCTGCAAGCAATGTTTGTGGTAAAATGGAAATCAACAGTAAAAACCAGCCAACCAGACCATAAAACAGGCCCACAAGCAGCCTGAAAAAGGCCCAAGCACTGTCCTATCAGACCAGTCCCTCGGACACTGCCTGCTTGCCCTATAGCAAAAAGAACAATTGATGGACAGAATAAAGAACAATGTCATACATTCACCCCAGTACAGAGATCTGGGCCTAAATCCATAGTTATTTTGCTCACCATGCTATTCCAGTTTGGACCCAGCCATATGCAAATCATTCTTGACCCTGCGCCCAATAGGAACAGTCCAGCCAAAACTGCCAGGCCAGGTGCTCCCTGGACTGGAAACAAGCATCCTAGGACCGGTTTCGGGTTTTCAGCCCTCATCAGCCAGGATAGCTTGACTCCAGTGGCATTGAGAGCACGGGACCCATGTCTGGACATACCAGTAACACTCAAGGTTACAAATGCAAAAAGAACAATTGATGGACTGTTCCCATCGGGGAAGGGTCAAGACTGATTTGCATATGGCTGTGTCCAAACTGGAATGGCATGGTGAGCAAAAAAATAATGGATTTAGGCCAAGATCTCTGTACTGGGGTGAACATATGACATTGTTCTGCATTCTGCTCATCAATTGTTCTTTTTGCATTTGATTGCCCTATAGGGCAGTCTGACCTTGATAAGCAGGTGTGTAACATACCTGCTTTGTAACGGGAACTAGTGGGGAGAAAGCTTGTGCCCTGATTTATGAACTAAATTCAACAGCTAGGGTAAAAATAACAATAAAATATTTTTTTTTGTTTCTGAATTAACTTCTGAATATTTGTTATTTATAAGTTTACTTGAGAGGTAGTCCAGTGCAACAGCCCAACATTGAGACACTGGATCACAAAAATAGCAAAGTGCACACACATTGGCTGTAATTCCGTTCGGCAGTTTCAGGGTTGAGAGGCTGTTGGGGTCATGACCTTAACTCTGGCAGCTTCCTGCCCCATTGCACTATGGGAGTGGTTTAACTTAGACGTCATCATCTTTTACTTTGTAGCTGCTTAATGGCAGATGTAAACAGCTGCTAACTAGGAAAGTATGTCCAAGGGTACTTTTTTATATGGAAATTTTCATGCACCTCCCGCTACCATGCCCCCAACAAACAAAATTGTACAGTGAAAGGGCCACTACAGTGTACTGTCACAATCAACAAGTACTAGGACAAGTATTGGTATTTATGAAAGTTCAGCAAGATCCATATTCAGTTTCAAGCATCATTTTAGAACTGGTGAGAATAAGGTTGGAAACAGCCTGTGCCTCCATACTAGGACGAGGACATTTTTGAAGCAGACGACTTCTCTTCTTTGGTTGCTTTTTCAAGCAGAACTCACCGTACAATCAATCCCAGCGATTTCAGTCATAGAACCATATTAGATGCTCGACATCCTAGGATACTCGCAAAACTAATTGACCTTATGCCTTGAGAAAGCCCGGGCTTGCAGGCAGTAGGTGGCAAAACATGTGTTGGCTGTACCTCACAACAGTTTTATACTGTAGTGATCACAAATGATTCTAAATAAATTTTGAAAAACTGAGGGGGATATGTACAATGAAGTGGCGGAGCGTTTTGTTAGCCTCCTTGGCTTAATGACACGCTCCACCACTTCGGAAGCGCAAGGCTGCACCATATTTACAAGAATGTGGTGCAGCCTTGTGTTTGCCCCTGCAATGGCGCTAAGTTAAACAACTTATTGCCAATGCAGGCACCCTTGCACCAATGCTGTCGGCGTCGGGCCGGATGGCACCCGGCGCGTACATGCTCCAAAAGCGTCCCCTGACAGGTACATCCGTCATAGAAGATCCCTCGATGAGCAGCGCGTCATACAGGATCTCACAAAGGCACCGCAGGTGAAGATGTGCACGCAGTGCCAGAGTCAGTTAGTTTAGAATAAATGCATGCGGCAAACTGAGCTTGTGCGACATATCAAAAGGCAATGGAGCGGTTGAAGAGACCAAAAAGGTCTCAACTGTGGTCAAACAATAATAGACGAAAACAGTCTCACCACTGTTGACTTCATGCCCAACCGGTACAGACTGCCTCCGCAGCACTTGATCTGCCACAGGTGCCTCTCCTCACACTCCGCTGGGTCAAAGACCAATTAGATTAAAGTACAAAATCGTGTTGAGGGGTTGCCATGGAGAAGGCCTGAAAGGGCTAATATTGATGGTGTGTGGCCCCTTGGAAGTTCTTGCATATAGAGACTCACCACAATTAAAGTAAAACACAAAGCAATTTTCCAGTCTAGTCGTATGGCTTAAATCCAAGTGGCAAACGGGTCTTCCAACTCTGAACCTGTCACTGGCACTTTCCCGAGAACAGACTCAGAAAGTGTACGCAGGGAAGAAAAAACACACCTCCCTTGTAGAGCTTGCCAACACACTAATAGTTCTAGTTCCTATCGGGCAAGCACTGATTTTAACAATAAGTGCGGCGCTGGGCCTTAAGTAAAGCTGAGGAGTTGAAAGTCAAGCATTTTAGGCATAAACTGGAAGAGTGTCACATGAAGACCACACTGCTCCTGTGTGGCGTCAGGCATGGTAACACGTAGCGTCTACTTGGACTTAGGAACATGAAGAGCACAACTACTCACAGCAAAATGGCAGAGAGTTCCACGGTAGGCTGTTGGAAAACCAGAGGTGCAAGGTTAAACGCCCACGGCAGCAGGCTGTCAAGGCCGTGAAGGACACTAGTGGGGCTGATCAGGGCATTTCCTTGAAGATTCACTTGACGTGTATCAACGTCTTTAGAAGAGTTCTTAGTTCCTTAGCTCCTTTATATACAGTTCCTTTCCTTAATGCATCGGTTCCTTAAAGTCGTCGCCAAAATGTCACAAATGGAAGATTCATAGACCAGTTGTATAAACAAGGTAACTTTATTCAAGCTTGGTTCCAGGTAGATAAGTAGGAGAAGGTAAGTAGATGAAGCGTAGCCCCATCGGGAGTAGCCTCCCTGCTGCTCAGCCTGCATCCACCAACTGACACTCCACACCTAAACAAACACCCAAGCATTCCGTGACGTCATCACACATTCCAGCATTCATCCTGGCTGAGCAGTAGGGAAGAAACAACTACGGAAGAGGAATGACAACAAGTAGTTTATGACATTACGCTTGCACAATGTATTTTTTAAACCAATGCCATGTCTTTCTGTGACATTTGAGAATTAGACAGCAGTGTCATTTTCTCTCGTATGGGATGGAAACATGAAACATCTAGCAAAGACAGGTAGACTGACATTAAGCAAGAAAAACACTGTATCACCTTAAGCAAGATGAAACACCTGGGGCGAACTCTTTATAGAACAAAGGGTCAGATTTATGACGGTAAAGGGGAAGCCGCTGTCCTAATGCTGAAAAATCTGAAAATATCTTCAGAGGAGCGTGGGTGCAGCATTACACATCATGCACTTTGTTGCACTTGTGTTACTGCATCAAACAATGCTATATATTAGATCAGTGCACAAAAACTGCTGCTTACGAAGAAAGGCACAAGGGTTGTTTTAATAGGACCATCCTCATTGTATCAAAATCAACTGATCTCGATTTTTTCTTTCCCAGAAACAGATTCCTGGACCTCGACCAATCAGGGGTTTAGAATCATGAACACTGTAGTGCGAGTGCCAGAATAGTTAGGTGTATACAATCCTTCCCAAAACATAAGTGCTTATAAGCGTTTTCTTCTTCTGTTCATTACTACAGTTCTTATAGATTCAGGAGAGGTGAATCTGAGAGACAAGTCACTGAGAGAAAATGTAACAAAATGGACAGGGCCGGACAGACCTTTTATTCCACCGGGCATTTTTCTGCTAAGCTGGAGTATTTAAAGGCCGATTTTTAAAGTCCAGGTCTGTCCCTAACGCCAGGTTACTTTCCCCAGCTTCTTGAGGTTAATTATAGCAGGCACGGGAAGGCTTTAAGAGAGAGTGAACGAGAGGACGGAAGGGGAGGGGGAGGGGGAAGTAGAGAAAAGGGGATCAGAGAAGAGAGGGAGGATAGAAGGAGAGAGAATGTATAGATTCAAAGAGATAGACTGTGCGAGGAGATGAATGAAGCACGGTTGGTTTGAGAATTTTTACCAGGGCTGCGTTTGGTTCCCCAGTCCTCCATGAAAATGGATGCCCTCTTAAATTTCACAGCATTAGATTCAGCACACATTGCTGCCACCTTTTGCTTTGCAGGTTATCTTTGCAGTCTTTCTTTGTGTTGCTTATTATGCTAACAATTTACCTTCATTCGTTCCCATGGCACAAAAAAAATTAACTTTCTACTTCAGCAGATAACCGCTTGCCTAGTGTTGACTTACCAAGTGGTGTTTTACTCTCAGCTAATCCTCAGACAGATGTTTATTTTCTTGGGTACTGTGACTGTCAGAGGTTTTATATATTGAGGTTATTTGTTGCTTTGTATTTATTGTTTGTGTACTGTTCACTCAGTCTTTTGGTTGCCATGGAGCACTTCACACAGAAGAGGACAGACAGAGGACTTACAATGGGAACAGAAGAAGGAGTTGACAGGAGTCCCAGACAATTACATAAAGTGTAACCCTTATGCTCAGCAGAAACGGTGTGTCATCCAGCCTTTACAGTAATCCCTGTCTTGGGAATGTAGAGATCTACCATGAGAACATGTGTATCTTGGTTTTGAGGGGCTCACCGTGAGCAGCATTAGTCAATGGGAGGACGAGTCAGCGCTGCAGGCAGCAATGGAAGGGGTTGTGCTGAGGATCGTGGTTATGAGTTGCTTTACTCTTACGTCTATTCATTTAAAGTGGATCCTATGATTGATCTGAGGTTCTTTAACTTACCTCAGTGGTTTATAATATATGGGTGATCCAGTGAAGATCCAGAAACCTCCAGTAGATTCACAACATGTAAAAACATGGAAAACAGCATATTCAACTCACAAAGGTTGTCCTTTTCAGAAATTGATTGTGCATGTCAGAGAGAGTCTGGTAAAGGGAGGTCTTGTATCCACTGATTCTCTTCCAGAAATTTGCAAAACCAATAAACACATTTTAAATATTTCATAGACTACTTTTTAATCCAGAATGCAAATATCACTCCAATTTCTGTGAGTGACTTAGGTCTTGGGCGTCTTGAAAGCAGCACTTTTAGAGACTTTATGATCCAGCAGCACTGGGCCCTAAGAGGCGGTCTTAGTGATTACAAACACCTGTTTAGACTCAGCACATTAGTGAGCCCCACTGAGCAGGAGTCTTGGAAGCAGCACTTCCAGGGACTTCATGATCCAGCAGCACTGGGTGTACAATAACAGGTTTGATCCCATGAGTTAGTTGGATTCTTGCGACTGACTTGAAATACCAGTGGTGGTACCTGTTTCAACTCAGTCCTCACCAATTTAGAAATATCTGAAATCTTACCTGTGGTATCTTAACCAGTCAAAGCCTTCTCTAGTTTAGAGAGTCACAGTATATGCTCTTAAGGGGAATCAATTATTGCCTGGAGTGACAGACTTTGTATGAAAATGTAGAATATTACTGGGCTTACCGCAGAATTTAGGGATATCACTTGGTCAAGGTATATCAAGGGCTTCCATTTGTGGGAGACAACAAACATCTTTTTGAAGGATTATAATCTGTTTTTTCACCATCAATGTATTCCTCTTCTGGAAGGGCCAAAGGTGGTATGATTATCTTCATGTCATTGGAGATTAAGGGACGAGCCACTGACTTATACATTTGGGTCCATATCTTACAAGCCATCAAAATAAACTCTCTTGATTCTTTGCTTTTTTATCTGTTAAATTTCTAAAATGCAAAAACGTGGCCCCAGCCCATTTCCTATACTGATAGCCTCAGATTGTACATGTATTTAATTGTCAAACACCGGAAGAGGCAGACAAATTTAATACTTGCAGGGATTTTATTATACATTAATGCGTAACGTCTACTCATGGACCGAATATTTCTCAATGGTGTTTGTTATCCTCAGGTTTACATATGGAGCATGCAATTGAAGGAGTTGCTTTAATATCATTGTTAACCCTTTCGCTGCTAGGCCTTTCCCCCGCCTGTTCTAAGCCTTTTTTTGGCTATTTGGGGTAGTTCGCGCTTAGGCCCCTGTAACATTTTGACCACATAAGTATCCACTCCAAATTTGTGTCCTTTTCTTGCAACACCATGGGGATTTTAAAGGTACCCAGGGTTGGTTGATTCCCTGGAGGGGACCCAGAAATTATCCAAAATACTGCTACAGTTTTGATTTTGAAAAATGGGGAAAAAGTGCTGCAGATGAAAGCATCTGTTTTTTCCCTGCAAATGTTATAAACAAAGGGTTTATGATGCTGTAATCACCATCTTCCCAGCTTTCAGAGACGGACAGACGTTTGTCAGAAAACCAACATTTTTTACACAGTTTTGGCATTTTTTTCTGGGACACAGCCTATTTTTCCATTATTTGTGCTTTCAACCTCCTTCCAGTTAGTGGTAGAAATGGGTATGAAAGCAATAATGGTTCCTGGAAAGCTACACATTTCAGAAAAGTAGACACAATTCTGAATTCAGCAAGGGGTCATATGTGTAGATCCTTCAAGGTTGTGTTATAGAAACTGAAAGTTGAGCATAGGAAAATTTGAAAATTAGTTGGAAACAACAGCCATTTGTGCCAACTTTTTTACCTGTTACTTTTCTAAGTATGACAGATTTTGAAAGCAATATACCATTACATCTTCAGGATCCTTCTGGTGGCAGGGATATATAAGACTTGTGGCTTTACCAAGAACCTGAGGAACCCAGAGCCAATAATTGAGCAGCATATTTCGATGGTTTTTATTGTGTACGGGGTAAATAGCAATTCATTTGGGAAAATATAAACAGTGAAAAATCGGTATGAAAAATCTATGTATTTCTGAAATGCGAACAAAATATAGAGTTTAGAAACAGTAGCTATTTGCACATCTCCGCAATTGTGGGTACCCATACTAGCATGTGAATTATAGGACATTGTCTTACATTTGGAAGGCAGAAATGCATCAAAAGTCAATAGGTAATAGCAGTAGTTCCACAATTCTGTGTTGCCCTAAGTCTCCCGAAAAAAATGGTATATTCACTTGTGTGGGTAGGTCTAGTGCCCACGACAGAAAACGGCCCAAAACACAATGTGGACACAGCACATTTTTACAGTAAAAACTGACCCTTTTGTCAGCCTAGCTGTAGATTTTGAACTCTAGCTCTGCCTGCACCTAGAGAAACCTAGCAAACCTATACATTTTTAAAAATAAGACACCTAGAGGAATCCAGGATGGAGTGACTTGTCTAGCTCGCACAAGGTTCTGTTACCCAGGTTCCCTTGCAAACCTGAAGCTTTGTAAAAAAAAAAAAAAAAAATGTACCCAACATTTCTGTGATGGAAAGTTTTGGAATTTGTGTGGATCCACAAAATTCCACCCACCTAGCATTCTCCAAAGTCTCCAGGTAAAAATGGTACCTCACTCATGTGGGTTGGCCAAGTGCCCAGGGCAGGGAAGCGCCCATAACGTATTGTGCGGGCATCACAATTACCTATCACAAAAGGACCTGGTTTAGCATGGGGGGGTCACCTGAGTTTTTGGCCATGGGTTCGGCGGCCATCTTGAGAAACCTATCAAACCCACACATTTCTAAAAGCTACACCCAGAGGAGTCAGGGAAGTATGGCTTGCGTGGATTTCCCAACATTTTCCTACCCAGAATCCCCTGCAAACTCATATTTAGCTGAAAGAAATCACTTTATCTCAAAATTCTTTGTGGGAAAGTTGTGGGATCACGGGCTGATACAAATTTCCTACCACCCAGCGTTCTCCCAGGTCTTCCGATAAAAATGGTACCTCACTCATGTGGGTGGTCCAAGTACCCGCAAAACATATTGAGGAGACATCAAAATGACTTATTACAAAATGACCTGGTTTTGCAAGGGGGGTCACATGGGTTTTTGGCCATGGGCTCGGCGGCCATCTAGGGAAACCTACCAAACCCACACATTTCTGAAAACTAGACACCCGGGGCAAGTCCAGGGATGTATGTCTTGTGTGGATCCCCCAATGTTTTCCTACCCATGATCCCCTACAAACCTCAAATGTTGCTGAAAAAAAATCATTTTCCACATAATTATGTGTGGAATCATCATGCCAGCACAAATGTCCTACCACACAGCATTCCCATCAGTCTCCCAAGTAAAATTATAACTCACTACTGCCCTCACCTGCCCCCCCGGAGGGGGGCATAAAGACTGAATTGTTCCCCCCAAAAATGGGGGAGCAAAGGCCCTTGCCCAACGGGCCGCTCCCCCTTACTGGTGTCTAGTGTGTGGATCTCTGCTTGGGGATTGCCACCCTGAGGCAATCCTCAAGCAAGGATCTACTAGGGAGGGGTACCATTATAAAGGGGAGATTCTCTCTTTTCCAGTGATACCTCTCCTGACCTTCAACGAGCTCGGGGGCTGAGATAGCCCACTGAAGAAGTAGAAACTGAAACTGAAATGAGCCTATCTGCTTATTTCAGGGTCGGTTTCTGTGCAATGACGTCAGAGCGACGTGCGGGCTGATCGTCCTTGCACATAAACAAGAGAGACAGCCTCAGGAGCTGGGGAAGCTCGTCCCTAGCTTCTCAGGCTGTTGGGGGTGAAAGGAAATCCCTCAGGTGCCCGCACCAGAGGGATTCCCTGTGCCATGTGATCAGACAGCTGGTGGCCATTCGACGCACATGAGCACTGGTGCATCGGATGGCCCCCGGCAGTCCGACGCACCAAAGGGATTAAATAATTTCAATCTTGTTTTCACTTTAGATAGGCTGGTGTGGAACTCACTCTCACGTACACAGGAATGGGTTGTGCTACCATCATTGATTACATCTTTTTGTCAGCACGGTTATAGTTTTTGATCTCCTGAGAATTTCCAGTCAAGCATTTAGTGACCATAGTCCACTTACCGTAGCTTTAGGGGGACACTGTATACATCCTAGGGGTCCCCCAAGGGCCCCCGTTGTACCTCAGATACAGTCTCAGGGCAGACTACTAAGATGGGGTATGGTGTAATCTTTTGAGCACTTTTAACATTCTTCATTTCATTATTGTGCTGAAGAAATCACAACCTGTCTCAACCCCTCTGCCCCAAATCTGATGCTTTTATTACCCTTTAGTTCTATTGACGAAAATGCTTTAAGCTGTTATACATACCGAACATAAAAACTAATACCTCTACTTCAAAGTGGTTTGACACAAGTTCTTCAAAGGCTTTACACAATTTAAAAAGTGCGATTAAAACAACTCTTAGAGTTTATGTGCAAGTAGCGATCTGAGGGGGGACCTATAAGGTGGAATTGAAGAGAAGGAAAGAGACCTTGAGGAACATAGCGTGGGAGGAGCTGGTGCAAGTGAGCACAGTGAGAAATAGCCTTGCTTTTAGCACATTGTAAATCAGCCCTGCATCGTCCAGGATAACGCGCCTACCCTGTGTCATCTCATTACCCAAAGGTACTGGGTGACCCACTTTGAGGATGTTTATAATTACATAGGTTTGCCAGCCCAGACGGAGACGTGGGTGGTATGATGGTGAAATATAGCTTAGTTTTGACCTATGATGAGATAATACAGGGCATAAAGGGCCTGACTAGGCAAAAGGCCCCGGGCCCCGATGGCATTCTGCCTGACCTATATGTTAGCTGTCCATATTTTTGGGGACTACTGTTGACTCTGATTCTGAATGACGCAGGGTTGGTCAGCCCACCTCCCTGTTGATTACCATCAGTCGCAGTCCCAATTGTTTAAAAGGTGATTAGGATAACCCACAGTGCTATTGGCCCATATCACTTCTAGAAATAGTTGTCAAGGTCCTGGGGTGGGTGCTCTTAGATAGAGTGAGAAGTTGAGCAGAAGATATCAACATTATTTCTGACTCTCAATACGGTTTTCAGTCGGGCAAATCCACCATTGGCCAGTGAATGAATCTTTATATGGTGGGCACTAAATATACTGTTGTGCGATCTGGAACAAACAACTTGGCCTTTCTGGACCTTAAGGCGATGTTCGATCGTATTAATCGCAATAAGCTGTGGAAGATCCTTGTGGGTCTGGGAGAAGAGCCTAACATAGTTTACTTCTTTTTTATTCTTCATGCTGAGACCTCCGCCAGAGTTAGATACTCTAATGACTCTCTATGTTCGGATAATTTTAAAACAAGTTGTAGGGTTTGCCTAGGGTGTATCCTTGCCCCTGTATTATATTCCCTGTATGCTAATGGATCGGAACAGGCACTAATCGCTGCAAATACAGATTGCCCACTTATTGGCCCATGCTCCCTACCAGTACTATTATATGCGGATGACACAGTGCTGATGATGAGACAGGCCAACGGTCTGCACAGTCTCCTGAACACCTTTAATTCTTTTATGAGGGATTCAGACCTGTAGGTCAACCTTACCAAGTCCTACATCATGGTGGTGGGTCTTAAGATATGTTGTTGAATGTTGGGAGCTTCCCTTATTTGGGGGTGTTATTTGACTCTAATTTATGCTGGAAATCCTTGGTTATGGCCAAAAGGCCATAGGGACAGTTTTTAGGTTGGGAAGCAAACCCCTAAAAGCCCTTGGTAAGATCGACCAGGCTAAATGTGCTTTTTTGTATGGGAGTGACATTTGGGTCTTTTGGGCTCCTAATGAGCTTCAGTTGGAGGAAAATGAACTCAACAGGTGTTTACTCTGTGCACCAGAGTGCATGCCTTCCTTCTGCGTGCATGAAGAGTTGGGGGGAAGGACTTCAGTGACCAGATTGCCTTGTGGCCTTGCTGAGCTGGGTTAGGATTTGCTTTAAGGAGGAACTGGGCCTGAATCACTTAATTATGAGGGGCTGCATGTCACTCGACAAGGCCTAGAAAACACCATGGCTTAGGTAAGGCACTCTCTCTCCAACCTTGTGAGGAGGGCAATATTTCTTAACCCCGGGGACATTTACAGAGGGGATTATAAATGGATAAGGGACCTTTTTATGGAAACGGCAACATTTCTTAGTGAAGAGGTAGACCTGTCGAAAGCATCAGTTAGTAAATATGTCTGGACAACTACTACGCTGGATATGGAGACATATCTAACCTGTGCAAAAACAATAGTGATAGATATCTGCTCGCAAGACTCAGATTAACCTGTTGCATCTGATTTTTGCTTCACCGAAAGGTTGTTCTGACTTAAAATCCCTGTGTGCCTGTGGTTGTGACAAAACATTCCCCCACGACACCATGCACTTTACGATCATTTGCACTTTTCATATGCAAATTAAGAAAGCTTTTATTGTACCTATACTAAAAGGAAGAGGTGTTTTACAAGTTTGCCATGCTATTTTAGATTTACAGATGCTGCAGATGATTTTGTCATTGCAAATGTATGTTTTTAAGAGCTGTAGTCTCTATATGGAACTTTTGGGATGAGTAATTATACATTTTTAGAACCTGTATTGCCACTTTCTTTGGGTGCAATGTTTTTATGTACTGGTTTTTATGAGTTTTATTTTCATGTACTGCTTTTATATATTGCTGTTGTCTTTTATGATTGTCTAACACAAACCGAATAAAGAATTTTTTTGATTGATTGAGTGACTTAGGACCTGATTTCGATATCGATGGGTTACTCCGTCAGAACGGTGAGGGATATCCCGACCACCGAAATATAAATTCCATAGGATAATTTGGGATTTTTATTTCAGCAGACGGGATATTAGTCACTATTGTGTCGGAGTAATTTGTCTGCCGAAAACTAATCAGGCTGTAGTCGATGATGCCAATATTGATGCTCCTATTCTTTCATTGCTGTCAGAACTCCTGATGCAAAAGCGAAGACTTTATCTAATCCTGGTGAAAGTTGCTGTTGATATCCCTACATATGTCCTGTGTTGATAGTGGTTGTTTAAGCAATGCTTTGTCTTAATAATAGCACCATGATGACCTGATTAAATGTAAAACATGGGCACCATGTAAAATACTGTGAATATGTTGCAGCCTCAAATGAGCCTTGCCATCCATGAGGGCCACCTGGATGCCATGATTATTTGTATTGTTGGAACGAAGGAAGCAGCCTGCACAGATGTGTACAGCCTTATGTATGTTTGCAGTTGCAGTGTGCATAACCCCATTGCCTGGTGGAGCTTTCTCAGCTATAATCTTATTGCATCATGGGCATGTAAGGCTACCATGGCCAAAAAGGATTAAGCTCTGATTGGAAAGAGTGTTCGGATCAGGGCAGTGGTGTAGCTAGACCATGAGCTGCCCGTGGCGGTCCCTGCGTTTGTCGTCCTTGGCAGTATGTAAGAGTGGGTGGGTGCTGGCGATTCCCGCGATGGCCACAGGTAAGGGGTGGGAGGCCCCTGCTCCCAAAACTCATGTAGCCCGGGGTGGTTCGCCCCCCTCCCCCCTTCTTGCCACACCGCTGGATCAGGGTTCCTAAGAGTTCAGTGTTTGGGCCTGGCTGTAGCAATGGGGATCTGTCTTTCGGAAGGTCTCCAAGACATTGTTTCCATTGAAGAGAGTTCATTGTTCCTTCAGCCTGTGATGAACTAACGAGGAGTGGGCTTTTCATAGCTTGCCTCATCTTTCTTGTCACCCAATCGATGCTTGGAGCCCAAAGCCTGAAGCACATATTTTTCACATATTACTGTGTGTCAATGAAAGTGTGAGCGGAGACCAGTATGAAAGGCATTTGAATAAGAAGTTTCAGACAGTGAAATTCCTGAAAATGTCTTTATTCTCTTCCCCCTAATAAGTGTGATAACCTTACAAATAACCTGACATAACAATCTTAGAGTTGCTTAGGTGTTGCCACATACTGCTTATCATCTATAATTATTTGAAATTTCCGTTCCATGTCAACATTGCCTATCAATATTCTTTTTAATTTGTCTGCTACGATTGTTCCCCTGGTTCCATATAATTGAAAGGTCAGATATTGTGGTGATCGGTGGTTTCTTTATGAAACATTGGGAGAGCATTGTAAAGGGCCACTGGAAGAGAGAGTCAGCCTGGTTGATCTTATGCACTCTAGTGTGTTGCACTTCCGAATTAAGATGATGCTGGGGGCCAGCCAAGCTATATGGTGAAAAATGGGTAAAGGGGGAAACACACTGAACGTATGCCCATTAGCCTTTAATCCCCCATTTGTTCTGTAATATCTTCCCTTCCCAAAGAGGCACTACTAGAGAAAAGTGTTAGAAGCTGCCCTCTCCAAATACTCTAAGTCCTGAGACCATCTCGTCTGACCCTCTACACCACATTTCGCCAGCACGGCTACTCGAAGTCAAGAAACACACTTTGTCTGGTCCATGTGAAAACTGTATCCCACAAACTGGTCACTATGGAGCCAATCGAGGAATACATGGTGACATTTCTTGATGCTGTCAGTGACTGAAGAGAATGAATCATGTTTGATAAACATTTGGAGGCAGCTAGAGCCGTTATATATCCTATATATATATATATATCCTATTGGTCCAACATAAATGATAGGATGCAATATTTGGGACTTAATGTGGAGTAGTCTAATGTAACACTTGATCAACATTAGCAATCTACCCAGATGTGTGGATACAAATAGAAAGTAGACTAATTTCAGAAACTGACTACATGGGTCTCATACCCTCTTCATACATAAGTGAGTAACCAGAAAGTAACTGCGTGTCATGATATAGTGTCTTAAGCAAATCATCACGAGAAGGCAATAGCAATTGCTGGTCTCGGTTTTGCCTTCCTGATCATGAACAAGGTTCCAACTGTAATGTAGATAAAGTCCAATGGGTAAGTTAGTCCACCCAACATGTCCTATAAGGTCATATATGTAAGGATCAGAGAAGCAAAACCATTCACCCGCATTGTCAGGAAATATCACTCTTCGTGAAGAAAAGTAGAGACTCCGGCTTTGCCCAGTCCATAGTTTCACTTCACCCTACCCAATCTCTGCAGTTAATTGTTTGCTCAAAATGGGCAGGCCTTTATGGTGCATGGAATTGTGTTTCCCTGCTACTACTGAGAGGTATCATACACCTGAGAGTCAGTGAAAACAAAAACCAATAACGGCTATTCCGCGTTATGTACCACTCATTACCCAGCAACAGAGGTTTTGCCAAGGAAAATTTAACACAAAGGAGGCGGCTGCCCATGGTGCCATCGGCAGCAGACTGTTGAGCCACTATTGAGCAGCAAATTCACACATATGGGTAACAGCGGGGCATCCCCACATCGTTGTAGGCCTTCCTTTTTTGCCATTGTAGCTCTTTGATCAGCTTATTAATTAACACATTTGGTAAGTTATGAATTGTACACTCCTGTGTAATGGCCTTTTTTGAGTATCAGAAAAGGAGGGTGATGAACTACAGGCGAAGCTACAAAAACAACCCAAGCTGAGTAGTCCAAATTCAGAAAAATGTGTCCTACTGCCTTATCTTCGCCTAGCCCAGAGACATCCAAAGCACACCGAGGTGAACCACCCATTGCATTCTAAAAGCACGCTGGAAAATGAAAAGAATGAAAAAGTTGAGAATTTCTAAACCCTTATCAATCATGGGCCCATTTACCTGTACAGCTTTGAAATCCAAACTGCTGTACAGGCCCACTCACACATTTCTCCAAAATGAGTCAGCAATAAAAGAGAGCCTTATAGAAGAGTGTGGGGTACATTGCCTTTCATTCTGAATTCCAGTCCAAACGTAAGCACAAACCAAAAAGGTCATATAACATTGTTGACCAATTGGGCACAGGAAGACTAGAGAAAAACATTTCTAATTAGGAGCGTGCGTGCCTAAAGTTGATAGAGTGGAATTGGAGAGTGCATTGCATAATAAAATGCTTGCAGGACTAACAAAAAGGTTAGGCCAGGGATGGGCCATCTCCACTAGCTAAGGAAGATGAAAAGCAGCTACTGCCAACCCTAATGGCTGGAGGGTCCACACCCCCTCACCTTTTGCCTAAGAAGAGATTTTGTCACGCTGAGCAAAGGTTTAGTGTCAATCAGTGACAGCTCATCACAGAGTAAGGTGGGGTACAAAATCTGACTGACTCCACCCCACTCTGTGACAAGGTCGTGATTGGTGCCTCTCCTGATTGACTGACCCAAAGTCAGCCAATGAAGAAGACTGCAGTTCCAAACCTCCAGTGGCGGCTCCTCTGCTAAAGTGGAGGAGAGTTGCCCCACTGCCTTCAAGTAGGAAAAGAAAGGAAAAAATAAAATGATAATAAAGTAATATTATTATCATTTTATTTTGTCCCCTTGCTGCAGCAGTTTGCATGAGGGGGCAGGGCGGTGCTGGGGAGCAGGGAAGGAAGGTGCAACCCTCCTAAGTGCGCAATGACTGTTTGGTCGGCCCACTCAGGCCGCCCAAACCAGTCATGCACACTTTCCCTGTTCTCCATGTAGGCTGCATTAAAGCCTGCGTGGAGAACATGCCCACCCCTCCAGCCCCTGGCTGAGCACCATGTCACAGCGCTCAGACCAATCACAACACTGCATTGAAGCATTGTGATTGGTCAGGGGAGTCTGTGTGCCAAGTGCCTTCTATTCCTGGAAGACGAGAGCAGGAGCTAAGACACTGTACCCGGTGGAAAAGGTGTGACCCACACACCCCCTCCCCAAATGCGCGCCCCCCTACCTCCCCGCGCCCAACCCGCCACACGCAAGCCATGCTGGCCACCACTGCAAACCTCATTGGACCTCAGAGGCAGAGCTGCATAGGTAAGTGTGCCTTATTAAATGTTTGGCATGTGCGTTCATATGTACATATATGAATATTTGGAAGCAAGTGTTGTGAATGGTTGTGTGCAGGTGTGCATGTGAGAATACATGGGTGTGAGTAGGTGTGTATGTGTGCATGTGTTTCATGTCAGCCCCTCTCCCTGCTAAAATGAAAAGCCTCCACTGGTTAAAAGACTACTTATTGTTGTTGCTCGTGACAAAATATATATCACCAAAGATTCTGGGGAGCAAAGAGCTGGCAAATAAATGCTTGCACTTAAGATGAGCAGAACCTTTATCCGAAATATTTACCCCACCCCAGATCCCTAGAACACCAACCGTTTTTCAAGAGGACAATACTTTTTCTTAATATAAGAGAAGAGTTCCCCCATAAGTTTAGTGAATCCAGAGTCATATTTGTATTTTTTTCCAATTGCACAGACTTATTTTTTAACCCCTTTATCTGGTACGTGAACATTTTTTATTTATTTTTAGTTTTATCTTACTTTGCTATCGGTCTGTTCTTCTGTGATGTTTATATAGTAGTTTTCCTTTGGCCAAAGTGTGTGTTAATGTATTTCATAGAAAATTTCAAATGTTTGCTTGGTGCAGACTTGTAATGTCTCACTATTGTTTGTGGTGGAAACCCAGGAAAGTAAAGGCAGACATCTAGGCCAGATAATTTTTGAGAGGAGTGGAAATCCCCGCTCAAATAATTAATCCAATCCTTGTCAGGCTGAAGCACAAAAGTCTTGAAATTAACCTGTGCTTAAGCTTCTGGTGTCTTGGCTCAAAAGCGACCAGGCTTTACTTCAAGACAATGTCTAAATTATGTATGCAGCTCACATAGTTATCAAGTGAAAACACAAGAAAAATCCAAAAGCAATTTATAAAATGGAGTACATTTTAGTGTTGAAAATGACAAAATCAGATCAGAAGAATTGGATTTATGAATTTTGAAGGTTTCAAGTCAAAATAGCCCCCAAAAGCACACAGTGCCAATTGTGGTTATCTGGTCACGCTGGACCGGGGTAAAGTCACAAGTTCAGGCCAACCACGATGGAGCGGAAGTCAGATACAGGGTCCATGTCTGTCTTAGTGAAGATTTTACCTTCTCTGAGTTCAAGTCCATGCTGGGTACTGCAGTGGAATTTCTCATTTGTGGTATACACGAAGAGACTGTTGTCGGCGCAAGGAGCATGTCAGGCGCCACAGAATGTGGTTGTTTAGCACGAAGAGTTTGTCATCGCTTGAGCATCCTATTGGCAGTCATTACATTCTGCTGCCAGTGGCACTGGTTCTTGGCGTGGTCAGGAGGAGAAGGTGGTCGCTGGAGATTCATGTCTGCTGATACCAAGGGTGGTCTTTGGCTGATGCGAGGAGTCCTTTCGCGGTTACAAAGTTCCCTAAAGTTTTAGGATCTTCACCTGGAACTCAGGACTTGTGCTTTAAAGAAAGGAAGATTGCACTGTGATGCCAGCCAAGGGTCTAGGACCTGTGGGAAACTCTTGGGGGTCAGGACTCAATCCAACAACAGCAGCAGGGCTCAGAGAGGTAGGTCCAGCTGGTCAGTTGCAGGGAGGCCACAGGAAGCTTGTTGTGTGTCTGCAGCTCAAACAAGAGGTCAGCAAGCTGATTTATTGGAGTCACTTCTGGGATGCAGAACCAATACAGCAAAGCAGTCCTTCTTTAGAATCTTCCAAAGTTCCAGGAATGTTCTGATGAGAGGTTCTGAAAGTGGCGCTTTTACCTTCTGTGCCAGCCATGGGTGAGGGATGCCCTCTTTGTCTAACCTTCCCTCTTCCTGGGTTTGGCTCCAAACTGTTTAAGCTATCAAAGCGCAGGCAACCTAGGCGTGAGCTGTATTTTTCAGTGACAAGGCTGGACACCCTTATACATCAGGAAGGGGATAGGAAAGCCCTGATACTACACTTCGAAGCTCAAGAAGACTGAGTGGAAGCCCTCAAGACACCCTGCTCCACACCCAAGACCATTTGTCCCCATGTCTGGAAAGATGCACAAAACATCACAGGAGAGCTAGTTACAGTCATGTGACCCTGCACCCAGGCAGAAAGGCACATTTGGTTTAGGCAGCCCAATGCCACATTTCTAAAAGTATAAAAGAACACGGACAGACCTATAGCCCAGAAGAGAACCTGGGCCAAATTCTAGAACAAACACAATGGTCCTGTGGATCAAATTAATGCAACAATCCTCTAATCCAAATCTAACCAATCATCAATGGGTATAGTAGTATATCATTCAAAGATTAAAGGCCCAACTCCATTTATAAATGCGGTGTATTAATCCATCAACATGAATTAGCATATGCCATAATCTAGTGTGTTTGATAACACTGTTGGATGTCAGTGTTTTGACCCAAGTGAAATTAAACTAAGGGTCTCATCAGAACAGCGCCACCTGTTTAGTGTCCCAAGTATCAAAAATTGCTGCTCAGCCTCCACTGGTTCGCCCGCCGTATGACTATCTCCAGTGTTGATCTCAACTTCACAATCATCAGCACTGTCGAGCATGATGGGATGCCTGGCACAAAACAGTGTCTGGATCATTGTCTGAGACACGCTCCTTAATTCGACTTGAGTTGAAACCTCAACACCGCCACAGGGCTGACAACCACCCTTGAGTCAAGCCATGATGAATACAAGATGATTCTGTGTTGAAACATATGTGGATACACAGTATTGTCTGTGTATGGATATGTGCAAATTTATGTCAAATACGGAGCACTTTATGAATCTTGGGTTGTCTGCACTAGACTATGATATATGCTGATTGATGTTGATAAATAATACTCTGAATTCATAAATGGAATTGAGCCTTTATTCATTGAATAATATACTGCTATACCCAGAGGTGATTGGTTAGATTTGAGTTAGTGGATCATGCATCAACTTGACGCACAGGATCATTCTGTTTGTTCTTTCTTTCTTTCTAAAAGTGGCATTTTCAGAACAGTAACTTTAAATCTAACTTTATCATTAAAGAGGATTTTAAATTACAATTCATTTGATTGACATTTGCCTTTTTCTATCTGGTTCCAAATTGAAGTTATCACTTATTAAGTGTAATAGTGTAACCCAGTATTAGTCAATGGAAAAGGTAACCTTACACCAGTGAAAAAATACATGTACAGCTTAACCCACATGTTCTACTTTTTGAATACCACGCACCTTGGGGATGAATTATAAATAATAATAATGGAGGTTTTTGCCTGACAAAAGGTTTATTTTGCCAGGTGTAAATGTCAGTTTAAAACTGCACTACAGGCTGTAGTGGCAGGCTCGAATCATGCATTGCGATCTACTTTAGTGGGTGGTACAATGAGTGCTGCAGCCCACTAGTTGCATTCAATAGCCAGTCCCTGGGTCTATGTAGTACCATTTACTAGGGACATATAACTAAATTAAATGTATGTTTTGGTGCAGGCTAACTATACCATGTTTAAGGGAGACAACACAATCACTTTACCACTAGTTAGCAGGGGTAAAGTGCACAGATGCCTAATGCCTACAAAAACGAATTCAGCAAAAATAGGGGGTGCAGGCAAACGATGTGGAGGATTCCATGCCAAGGATGTCAATTTAAACGGTGTCTAAAAGCATGTCCCTTACTTCCTTGTATTTGTATTTTCTTGCATTTGTTACTTCAGTAATCAACTGTAGTTAAACAAATGGCATATGTTCATGCAATGTACTATCTTCTTATAGTTGGGTTGGAACATCACAATACCTGCTGCCAGAGCCAGCAATGGAAAAGGCCGATCAAAGAGCTGATTAAATGATGAAAGGAGGAGCTGGATTTTCATCTCTTCGGAACAATATTTCCCTGAAATGAAATCTCATAAGGAGGAAAAGGGATACCTTGGTCAATAGGTTTATTTTGCACTGTTAGAATTAATTACACTAAGCAGACATTTCTGTATGCTACCACAAGTTCTGAACTATTGCCATTTCTAAAATTGTATTACATTAAAATGCTTCTAATGTGTTTCTGCAAACAATTACCAGCTGCATTTTGGTTAGGTTAATTTTTCACTGCAGATTCTTTATTTGTTATCTGCACTCATTCTATCTGCTTCACAGGAAAGGGCAAGAGACCAAGGATTTACGGTTTTGTTTAAGGATAGCTTGTGACAATTTATTATAAGGGATAAAATTCCATCTGCCATATTAAAACAATTCTGCATATCATTTTGGAGTGTCCACACCTTTCTTAGGTAATCAACCTTTGATCACACTCCTCAATATGGTCACGGAACTCCTTGGGACCGGCAAAATCTTTACAAAGTTGGGTACAGGATACTGTATCTTTTTGTATAGCACATCATCACTTCTACCCTTTGTAAGTGTCGTAAATAACTGATGATTGGGCTACCAAGCTCCACTCTATACTCTAATGAACACTAGCACTGAAGGAACACGAAGTTGCAAATAGTAAAAATAATATAAATTGGTGCTTTGATGGGCCCAAAATCCATTTCAAATAGACTAAGAAACCAACTACACCATAGTATACATACTCTATTTAATAGCTTGAAAATATGACTGGTGTTCAAGTACATTATTTCTAAAACTGTCTGATCTTACATCTTACACTCTACTAGGAGCCTAGTTTTGTCATGTTTGGAGTTAACACCGGACTCTGCAGACCGCACTACATCATGATTGCCACCTATTTGTAACTCGGTATTCTGTCTCAAATGCCAGCTACACTTTGAAGTTGTGTTTCCACATAAAGAATAAAAAGCTTTTCTGGGCAATGAAAGCCCTTTAATAATGCTTTCACTGGTGTGTTGGAGGAGTAACTGCTTTTGTACCAGTAAGTATTATTCCCTGCAGCACACGGTGAACAAATTAAACTGACGCAAATCATAAAAAGTATTCCTCTGTGCAGCCATTTGTCTTTTTCGGAGTGGTAAGGGGGAGGGGGGCTGTGGGATGGGAGGGAGTTAGATAGAAAGCTTTTCATACTTATTTTGGAAGGAAAGACAGAATGTCGATACTATTGCAGATTATACATAAACCTTAAGAAGGAGGTTTAATTCATGAGAAGCTCTTAGATACCTCCCCTGTGTCAAAAATGGCCTGGTCGCCATACAGATATCTCCAACCTGGCCTTGCATATAATGAGAAATAAAATCTACAGCACATTATAAATGCACAAGTGCATATTGTAAGTGTTGGGGTTGGCGAGTATGTGTGGAATTTAGAATGTTGGAGAGCGGAGATGCTGGAGGGTCGGTTGGCTTGAGTGAGGGTGTTTGGCGATGAGATGGTGGTACTTGAAATCAGCTTGTAGAAATAAAGTACTTACCACCATCCATCGTGAAGACTCCCTTTTTCATTGGTGATGAGCGGGAGCCCTTCTCGCTACCAGTTTTCCACATCAGCAGAGGGGATGTTGCATAGCGTGTGCAGCTGCAATCACAACTATTTCTGCAGTTGCCCTTTGGTTACAAAGGGGCATATTACCAACGTTAAGCGATATTTATCGCTAACGATGCTTAGCAACAAATTTTTTAACGCTAAGCATCGTCAGAAATTATCGCAGATAAACCTTGCTATTATCAAGGTTTATCGCAACTGCGATAAAAAACGGCCGCAATGCATGAATATCGCTGAAAAGTCAGCGATATTCATGCATTACCGAGCTAATGCTCTTAGCCATGTTATCCACCTCCCATTGGATAACATGGCTAAGAACTGCTCAGGACAGGTGTTAGTTTTTGGAGATATTCGTGCTTAGCGCGAATATCTCCAAAAGTTGGTAATAGGAGATAGTGATGTTAGCGACTGTTTCCAGTCGCTAACATCTTGGCACGCCCACTTTGCATGTCATTAGTGATAAATATCACTGACATGCAAAGTGGGGCCCAAGATGGTCGCTATCTCCTACTGGCTGTCGCTAACTGGTGTTAGCGACAGCTAGGTAATAGGGAGATACTTTTATCTCCGTTTTCTTGGCTTTTAAAGCCAAAAAAGCGGAGATAAACCCCCTTGATAATATGCCCCAAAGTTCTCTGTGTTTTGTTACCAGTCCTGACCTGGAGTTGCGAATGTAACCCTTGTTGCAGCTGTGTGCAGTGTGGCTGCTCCAGCATTGACTCCTGCTATCCTGTGGGGCCTGGGAATAAGTGTTTCAGATGCTGCCCACTCTGAGACCATGCCCATCCCAGTTAAACCATCTGGCCGGCCGCCATCTTTACTTTGGGCAAATAGCATTTGGGGCCCTGTTGGGTAGTCTTTTCCAAACAAGTTTGAAGCCATTTGACATTGGGTTTCGGGATGAATGTTTGCAACCATATTAACAGTTTTTAGTAATTCTGCCGCCATTTTTAATTGGGCCTTGGATAAGTACGGTTCTATGGGCATTGTAATTCTTCTTTTTAGACTTTTGTGACTATTTTATGAAGTCATGCATGTAAATTGAATTCTCCTTTTTGGGCCGGTGTCCACAACAAATGTTCTATTCTAAAGGAACTTTCTGTTTTATTTAAAAGTACTTGACTATAATTAAAGTGTTACAGCACCACCACCACCACCATTTTTAGGTCTCGCATATAGGCAGCGCATTCGCTGCCTCTACAAGGCATTTCATAATCTGTATACTTGGGTGAAACTCTGCCTCTTGCCGGTAGTTTCTCCTGCCGCTTGCCATTCGTTAACTGTGGCATTTATTTTGTTAGCGGGCTTACGGTTGGCTTTCGGTCCAATGCGGCACTTCCATTTTGCTTCCCTTCGGCCAGAAGCAGCACCGACCAACTACAGTTTTGTTCCGCAGCTCGGCGTTATCTATTCCTTTAAGGACTACTTCCTTGTTTGTCCCATGATGCAGTCTCTGCTGGGAATCCTGTCGCACCCAGATTCAGGATTGCCACCCGGGGAGCAGCGCTTGTGCTGACGCTGCTCCCACTACACACGAGAAGACCGCAGCTCCCGGGGTGGCGCAAGACCATCGGCTTCCCCTGCTCTGCCTGTGCGGCCGGCGAGATACTCCTCCATAATTCTTCCGGGATCTGACTTGTTAAAACTGCAGTCGCCAGCACCTAGCTCCTACCTGCCCAGCAGTCCTCGCCTCCGCCCCACCTTCGCGTGCTGTAGCGCACACCTGCTCCTCTCCAGATTGCCTTAGGCACCCCTCCCACTCCCTCGCTATTTACTCCCTCCAGCAGAGTATAGAATACATTTGCTAGGCTGCACTCATCGCTCCCGTCGCTTCAAACTATTCCCAGCGACCATAACTGCTCTTCCTAAAGATAAGATTGTGCTTCACCGGTGAAGCGGCAATAGGAGCCTTCGGAGCTCGTCACGCTCCGATGCATGGTTGCTCGCCAAAATTTATAGGGGCAGTAAAGAACAAATTCCTAACCTCGTGAAAGCACATCTGTGAACAGACAAACACTTGCGGTGTTGTGAGGCTCTTAACAGTCACATGTTCATGAGTAATCCTACTACTTCTAATGGGGTCCTGTTTTAACATGTGCCAAGGGATGCTACTTTGTGTCCGCTCCTTGTGTCTGCTTGTGCAGCGTGGTTGTGAGCTGTGACTGTGCCACTGAGGGTCTTTGTGCTTCTAACATTTATTGCTACCCACTACCACCACTGTCCTGGCGTCACTCGATCTAGTGTCTGTCCACACAGCTGCCCCAGTATCTCATGGTCCTGGGGGTATTTGTGGAAGAGTTGGGCGTAAGCTCAGTTTTGCACTTCATTCATTCTTCTCCATTACATCCACGCTCTAACACATTATGTCCTTCCTTTTCATCAGATATTACTTGCTTACAGTTGCTTCATTCCTCGCTCCTTCTCTTCCTTCTCTTCCTTCACTACTTTCACTGTTCCTTACCTCCTTCCCTTCTCTTCATTACTTACATCACCTCAACTCCACTCTTCTTCTCCTCTTACTCCCTGTCCTTCTCGTTCACCAATTCCTTCTTTTGTCTCCTTTCATTTTCTTCCTTCGCTAAACCTCTTCATATACAAACTACCTATCCCTCTCATTCTTACTTTCTTTGTATTTTATACAGCTCTCACCCCTATCTAGTCACATACCACATATTTACAACACACAAATACACTACATACCACAGAATTCCACCTCACACAATTCAACAACTAATAATTCCAATTCAAACCACATAATTCCACTTCAAACAACATACATCCACTCCACCTTAAACAACTAAACATAAATACAAACACAAAATCATTCACAACACCAAAAATTCAAACTTCCACAAATGCGAGACCGATTGCATTGCCAATGCTTGTTATCTATACCGGGTACTTCCCCTCTCTGTTTGATCCAGTGGCAGGGGGTGTTTGAGGCATATTTGGATGCCATTGATAGTAAGGCTTTTACAAATAAGAAAAAAAAGAATTACTTGTACAAAATTTGGGCCAAGAAGGCATATATAGTTTAAAAACATTACTGTTATAAGAAGTGAAGGTACAATTACAGCAGGTAGGGAAATCTGGTAACAAAGTAGAGGCTCATGATGTGAACAAGTATGCCTCTGCCTTTCTCCATCTAGAAATGTCACATTAGAATAACACAAGTTTCTGCAAAGAGCCCAGCAACAAGGCAAATCTATCAATGATTTTGTATCAGTGTAATGTCAACTAGTGAATACTTGCAGCTACAGTGAATTTGAAGACACAATCGTTCTTGATCAGTTGATAGAAAAAACCCATAGTAAAAATATTCAGGAAAGATTGTTGTCTACTGATGATCCAAATCTAGAGATGGCAATCACCATTGCCCGGGCTGTAGAGAATTCCAATTAGCACTTCTAAGGTGGTGAATGCCCTGCAGGCTAAAGAATGGCATAGAGACAGAAAAAAAACTTTGGAGAGGCAACAAAACAAAATGCTAACATTATAGTATGTTTTAGATGCAGAAGCCACAATCATGTGGATTCAGCAAAGAACGGTCACATGTTATAAGTGTAATCCCAAGGAGCATTTTGCCAGAGTCTGTAGGAACACACAAAAACCTAGAATATCTCAAGTAGATGAAGCTGTGCTTCAATGTGATGATAATCAATCAATCAATCAATCAATCAATACATTTGTAGAGCGTGCTACTCACCCGTGAGGGTCTCAAGGCGCTGAAGGGGGGGGGGGGCTATTGCTCAAATAGCCAGGTCTTGAGGTATTTCCTGAAGGTGAGATAGTCCTGGGTCAGTCGTAGGTGTGCGGGGAGGGAGTTCCATGTCTTGGCAGCCAGGTAGGAGAACGATCTTCCTCCGGTGGTGGTTCTGCGAATCCGTGGGACGGTGACGAGGGCGAGGTTGGTGGAGCGGAGCTGGCAGCTGGGGGTGTAGAACGAGAGGCGGTTGTTGAGGTATTCGGGGCCCATTTTGTGGAGCGCTTTGTGTGCGTGGGTGAGCAGCCTGAACGTGATCCTCTTGCTGACGGGGAGCCAATGCAGGTTTCTCAGGTGGGTGGATATGTGGCTGTGGCGAGGGATGTCGAGGATGAGTCGTGCGGACGTGTTCTGTATGCGTTGAAGGCGTTTCTGAAGTTTGGCTGTGGTTCCTGCATATAGGGCGTTCCCGTAGTCCAGTCGGCTGGTGACGAGGGCCCGGGTGACCGTCTTTCTGGTTTCGGTGGGGATCCACCGGAAGATCTTTCAGAGCATGCGCAGGGTGTTGAAACATGAGGATGAGACTGCGTTGACTTGCTTGGTCATCGTGAGGGAGGAGTCCAGGATGAATCCCAGGTTGCGTGCGTGGTCCGTGGGTGGCGGTGCGGTGCCTAGCGTCGTGGGCCACCAGGAGTCATCCCAGGCGGATGGGGATTGTCCGAGGATGAGGACCTCCGTCTTGTCCGAGTTGAGCTTCAGACGGCTGTGCTTCATCCATTCTGCGACATCTTTCATTCCGTCCTGGAAGTTGGCTTTGGTGGGTGAGAGGGTCTGTGGTGAGGGAGAGTATCAGTTGGGTGTCGTCGGCGTAGGAGATGATGTTGAAGCTGTGTTTGCGTGCGATGGTGGCGAGGGGGCTCATGTAGATATTGAAGAGGTTTGGGCTGAGTGAGGAGCCCTGGGGTACGCCGCAGATAATGGCATGATCTTAACAATAGCTGCATGTAATGAGAATGCATGTGTTGCTGGTAATGAATTGATTGAGGTAGATTAGGAGGTGATTGGAGAATTGAAACTTGTACGCAGGAAACCACCATTATGCAATGTGATAATTAATGGCATGAATATATGTCTAATGGTGGATTTAAGATCCCCTTTCACACTAATTGACCCTGATGTCTTCTCTAAGTTTAAACCCTAGGAACTTCAACCACCCAAGGTTAAGATATGTGCTTATTGTGGAAAAGGGATTGAAGTTGAGGGTCAATTTGATGGCCTTTTATATTTTGAAGGACAAGCAGCATGTAGGGTGGTGTTTGTGGTGAGGGAGGTTTCAAATGTATTAGGATGAAATGATCAGGGAGAGTTAGACATAATCCTGTATCCTAATCATCCTGATTACGTTATATCAAAGTCAACATCGATGCCAATGTGCATGAATATCTTCTGCCAATGTTTGGATTAAACATTTTCCCAAAGTGTTTACGAAGTAGTTAGGAAAACTGATAGGGTTCAAGCACAAACTCTTATTGAAAACTGGTTCTGTCCCTGTTGAGAACAAGGTGCAGAACGTGTCTTTATCATTGAGAAACGATTTGCGCATGGAACTAGATAAACTTTGCAGTTTGGATGTTATCAAGCCCATAGAGAGCTCAGAATGGTTGGTACTAGTGGTCTTGGAGTCAAAGAGTGGCAATGCTTTGTGTCTATGTGTCAATTTGTGAAGACATAACCAGAGTATTTGGGTGGACAGGGAAGATGTAGAGTAGTTTACAGGGAGCAATGATATTTACCACCCTAGACATTTCTGCAGCATACCACCAGGTAGTTTTGTGTGAGGAATCTATACACTTGACCTCTTCCGCAACTCTCGAAGGTGCATTCGGTTTTAAACGTAAGCCCTTTGGACTAGCATCTGCTTCATCTGCCTTCCAAATGCTTATGAAGGAAATAATACAAAATTGTGAGTGCATCCATTATTTTCAGGATGACATATTGATTTTCAGC
The DNA here is from genome assembly GCF_964261635.1 of Lissotriton helveticus. Classification (NCBI taxonomy): domain Eukaryota; kingdom Metazoa; phylum Chordata; class Amphibia; order Caudata; family Salamandridae; genus Lissotriton; species Lissotriton helveticus. The sequence continues at coordinate 771,113,141 of NC_136068.1, forward strand.
CCAAATCTTCAAATGCCAAATATGCATTTGGACAAGGTTCTAGGTATATTGCAAGAAGAGGGAGTAACTTTGAGGGGAGACAAGGGCAAACTCAAGCAGCCTGGTGTAGATTACTTGGGTCACCATATATCCAGGTATTGCTTCAGTCAAAAAAAAATAAAACTGCTTAAGACCATAGAGGAAGCTCCAGTTCCCAGTAATAAAGACCAATTGACATCCTTCTTGGGGTTGGCCGAGTATTATTTGAAATTTGTTCCTCATTTTGTGGAAAACAACAGTGCCTTCAGGAGCTTGTTTTTGAAAAGAGTTTTGGCTCTGGGGAGTGATGAGTACCAGATGGCATTTAACATAGTGCTGTCCAATATTATATCTGCTGGTCCTTTGAAATTATTTGACTGAAGAGACAGTAGTATCACAATAACTGATGCTAGCACCTTTAGTTTGGGTGCTGTACTCATGCAGAAGAGAAGTGATGGAAGAAGGTGGTGGCGTTTGCTTCTAGAGCACTTAGAGGGTCGAAAAATACTTGCTCAATCATTGAGAAAGAAGCCTTGGCACTTTGGTGGGAGGCTCAGCATTTCCGCACATATGGATGGGGAGTTTCTTTCTTGTTGAGAACGGATCACAAACCGTTAATTGAATTGTTTAGCACTAAAGAAGGAGATAAAGCTACTACCAGAATTGCCAAATGCAAGCACCTCTTACAAGAATTTAATGATGACATTGAATATGTTCCCGGTAAGAAGAACATCATCACCGACTTCTTGTTCAGAATGCCCTTAGATGTTTTAGGCCGAGAAGTGACAGATGATGAAGTTGAAAGGGTGTGTTTGGCTAATTCTGTCACCAGTGTCTTGAGTGGAGCGTTGGAAGAGAATGAGTGGAGAGTAGAGTTACATGAGGATGCTGTACATAACAAAGTCACTCAGTGGATGATCCAAGGGTGGCCCAATCCTAGGCCTCTGGATGGGGATTGCACTCCATATGGGCATGTAGCTACTGGGTTGACATGTGATAATGGTTTACTAAAGAGGCTAGGTCAGTTGGTAGCTCCAACTAGTCCAAGATAAAGAATTCTAGAGTTATCTGACAAAGGTCACATCAGCATTAGATCAAGGAAGTGCAGAGTACGAGAAGATTTATTGTGGCCTCGGGTTGTCAAACAGTGGAATGTTTTGCGTAAGACTGTGGTCCTTGTGTCATAAGTGATAAATCCCAGGTGATGCAACCTACCTCATTTCACCCTGTGAATTCCTCTGTAATTCCATTGGTGCAACTGTCATTAGACATAGAAGCCACATAAATATTTTAGGGGAACATGCCATACTTGCCATTGTCCTCAAAGACTATATGTCAAAATGGCCTGAGGTTGGGTTTGTGAATAGTGTCACTTCTAGTTTGGGCATTTTATTCCTACACAAAGTATTTTTGAGGGAAAATTACTTAGCGGAGATCATGAAGGATAATGGCACACAATTGATATCAGAGAAAATGAAGGTGTTTTTAGATTCACATAGGATTAACATCCTTGTACCATTCCAGAAGCAATGGTCTTGTTGAACACTTTAACCGTATGTTGAAGAATCAGTTGCAATTGGCAATTATTAACCATTTAAATTGAAGATCAGTGGTATATGACATTCTATGGGCATACAGGACAACTCCCAATTGCTCCATGTGGGTCTCTCCTTTTGTCCTGTTGTGAGGCAGAGTTCCCAGTACAAAACTCAAGCGAGATTGGATGCATTGTAACCATATTAAAGAGATAAGTCTAGCAGGTGTGGTGGACATGAGGAAAAGGGTGCAAGAGGGACATGAGGGTGTTGGTGAGGAACCTGATAGCTGTAAATTAAAGGTGGGAAGTTGGGCCGTAATCAAGAAACCAGGTCATGTTCTCAAGGGAGATTCTAAATTTTCTGTCCCCAAGTGAGTCTTAAAGTTATCTCAAATTACTACCCACACTAGTGTTGGTAAAGTGTAGAATAAACACAACGTTTCTATCATTCCTGGAAGTAAGGTTGACCAAGTGTGAGCTCACCTTGGAGGGACACCAGAGCAGAAGTTTTTAGGGGAACCAAGTGTAACTAGAGCAAGTAATGAAAGTCACAGACTGTTTTGGCACAGAGATTACATTGCTGGGAGTCCCACAGCCAAGCTTGAGACATGAGGCTTCCATTTCCTCTTGACCTCGTACCTGATGGTTTCTAATATCTGACCTACTTTTAAGCAGAGTTGGTATGATGTTTTATCATGCTTCTTTTCTTTCAATTTCTTATCCTGTAAATATCCCGTAAATGGTGGATTCATTTCTTTCAGGTTGTATACTGTGAAAATGTATGGCTTACTTGTATCCTGTGAAAAAGTCTGACTTACTTTTATACAGAGTTATTGTGGTGGTTTATCATGCTTCTTTTCTTTCCAGTTCTTATTCTGTAAATAGATGATTCATTTCTTTCAGATTGTTTTCTGGGAAACCTCTAGTCACTTTTGTTAAAGGGGAAGGATGTGTTGGGGTTGGCGAGTATCCATGGAATGTTGGAGAGTGGGGATTCTGGACGGAAGGTTGGCTTGAGTGGTGGTGTTCGGTGATTTACTGTGCTGGTGGTACAGTAAAGTACTTAGTGCTACGCATCAAGAAGACTCCTCTTTCAGTAAGCTGTTTCAGAGATGTATGCATACACTTTACTCTTTGCAATGTAAGACATGGGGGAGCTAGGAGTGTGGTGCTGATCATGAGGTCATGGTAAATGTGGGGCGATATCTTTGCACTTGGAATTAGCGGTAACGTACAGTAACCTCTCCACAATTACTGTGCCATTAGAACATAATGACCAGGTTAAGGAGAAGAACATGGAGGCAAAGATTCACTGTGCCTTTTAAAGCATGATTCCCACCATTATTGGGCCATTTTCTGGCTGTGAATTCCAGCTGCTTTTGGCAGGTGCTGCTCTTCCTAGTTTTACTGCACCCACACTTCTGGGGGGGGCTGAGAATTGTACACAGTTGTATTTCCCATAAAGGTACCAGATCACCCATCTGTTGATTGTGCCCTATATAGGCATGAATAGACCTTGGGGGACCGAGCGTAAAGTCTTAAAGCATATTTTGAGTGAATTGAGGCCATCCAATAATTGAGTTATCCACTTAGCAAGATGTTTTCTGAACATAGTTCCTGAACAAGAATTGCCAGGTCGACCAATTTCTGAGTGCCGATATATACTTAAAATTGAACACAACATTTGCTTTCAATTTTTCATAATAGATTTTGCACAATTTGCAAGTTACAATCTGCCAAACCTAGATTTTGTTTTGATCGCTTCTAGGTGGTGCTCGTTTTTACTTTGTATGAACACCAAGGATGTACTTGATTGGGATATTAAGGGTGGCAACTAAAACTACGTGGGAGATGCAGGGTTGGAAGCCCCTGGTTAAATATCTGTCTTTACAAACATTGCAGTCAGCCATGTTGTTTTATGGCGTCTTTGCCTGAGATCTAGGTTAGGTTCAAGTGGTAATAGGTAGGGAAATTAATTATAAGTATCTATATATTTAAAAATTGTTTTTACCTAGTATCGAAGTACTACCAAGGTACTACCTAGGTAGTACTGCGGTACCTTAAAATAAATAGGTATACAAATTAAAAAACCATTGTAATACAAAATATTTCACAAATATACTTTAGTACAGCGTCTTTACACTTTTTACATAGGTAATGATGTAACAAATCAGAGGTAGACATTAGCGAATTATACACAGGCTTGTTATCGCCATGTACCTAGGTATACCACTAACTTACTGCTATATACTGTGGCACAATATATCAGTAGGGGACAAATTTGGGATTCTATTGCTTACTCTTGTATTACGCATAGTGTTGTAAGGGCAGTACAATACTTACGTAACACTTAAAAAACGACACAAAGCTACCAAATGTCACCTTTCTTTGCTTTGAGACAGGTGCATAAATGCATTGCAGCACAAGTGGCTGCCTTGCTTTACACTGCACACCATAATCTAAAGTTCTCTAAAATGTCAAATACATTGGCACCCCACGACAGTGTATGTCACTGCACTATACACCACTTAACTCTCCACTACTTCATGGTATGCCACTGCAATCTACACCACTCCATTGTGCGTAACTCCACTGTACGCGGCTCCACTATATGCTCTTCCATCCTATGCCACTCAACTGTACGATATTCTACTTTATTCTGCTCCACTCTATGATACTTCACTCTATGTTATTTCACTGTATGGCACTACAATGCTCACTACTCCACTGTATGTCACTCCATTGTACGCAACTCCACTGCACGGCAATCCATACTATGCTATTCCCTTTGGACGACACTCCACTCTGTGAGAATCCACTATATGCTATTCCACTGTAACCAGTCCACTGTATGTCACTGCAGTATTTGTGAATCCACTGTACCCAGCTCTATTGTACGCTACTCAACTATATGGTATTCCACTGTACGCCACGGCACTCTACTCTATTTCACTGTAAGGCATTCCACTGTACCCCACTCTAATATATGCCAAACCACTCTACCACACTCCATTCTACGCTATTCCATTTGATGCCACTCCTTTGTACGTCACTCCCCTAAATGGTATTCCAGTTTACCACACTGTACTGTTTGGCTTCCAATCCACATTTCCTGGTTAGATTTTTTGTACTCTAGCTAAAACTAGGAACCAATCCAAGCAGGTCAAGATATGGTCAGAGAGATGGCAACACTCGACCTCTGACCTGGAGAACTGGGTTCGAGTCTCGGTAACGACGCCAAAACCTTCCTCTGATTCTGGGGGGAAATCACTTAATCTCCCCGTGCCTAAAAATGAATATGTGTCCTTATGTAACGTAACATGTAACGTAGATGGTGCTATGTAAAGCGCTCTTATACCCGATTCGGTTTGGGTCTAGTTTGCGCTATTTAAAACTCCGCAAAAAAAAAAAAATGTTTTGTCATGGTGTGCAAGAACATTTTTGCATACCTAATATAAATGATGAGCTAATCCCCACCATACCCTGTGCTTTGAGCTGCGAGTAGAAAATGGCTACCGGCAATACAAAAGAAGCAAGGTAGCATTTTCACTCTAGCTATCTGAAAGAGAAACGCACTCTTCAAAGGTTTGTTCCCTTTAAACCTTTAGGGAAAACTTAGAATTTGATTCCAAACCTGGAAATGCAAGTGTCCTTACGAGTGGATTCATGGGGTCCCCTCTCGCTGATTCACTGTTCATCTTTTTATTCCCTCAAGCGCTGCAAACTGGACTGGAACAGAGTCACAATTCAGGGATGCCTTCAATAAAGTGTTTAGGACTAGATTCCTAGGACTGCAAAGATGTTCTGTGCTGCTGAGCCCTACTGAGAAGGAGGTGTATGTCGAGAAGCTGCCGTGTGCTGCTGAGAGAGCGCAAACTGACTTAAATGTATGAGTACATCACACTTACCTGTAGTAAGCACAAATCATGAGGAGAAATGCCATGAGTGCTAATAGTACCTGCAATTATATTCTAAATGTATAGCTAAATGTAGAGATTTAAGTAGAAGTGGAACTAATACAGAAATGTGTGACATTATATGATTTTAGTAGATGTGATTATTTTGAATCTATGTCGTGAAGCTGTTAAAATGTAAGATGGCAGGTGGTTAAACGCAGAACGTGGTAGGCCTCAGGGCCAGAGCTGGAGGGAAAGGGAAGGTGGTTCTTTTCACGACACAGATTGTATTAAGGTTTTTGGTCATTGCATTAAATAGGCCATGATTTATAGAAATGTTTACTTAATAATAGAATAAGAGTATTAACATGCTTTAATTAAATGAAGAAGTTGAATGCTATAATCATAATGAGAATTATTATAGGCCTGAAATGTTTTAGCATTGATTTACACGTACATGTCTGGGTTGAGAAATGTTGCAAGCCTTATTCTTTTTGGAAGTATATGAGAGTTGGGTTCTTGGCTACAGATATCTGTCTGCAAAGGAAGAGGGGGGATCCAATTATAAATGAATGAATAGAGGCCTGTTCAGTAGACGGCCCAGACATGGAGGAGGGTTCTGGAATGTTTGAGGGGTATCAGCGGGCCGGAGAAGAGCCTGAGAAGCAAGGTCAACTCTAACGCATGAGGCCCAAGACAAAGCATCATGGAAAAAGCCAGAAGTTGCACCACGTGAGGGGCGTTCCGCGAGGGGCGTCTCAAATGTTGTTGACTGTTTTGTATTAGGGACAGCACCCCTGGGTGGAGTTAGAGCAGATACCTGAGGACCCTTTAGAGAGCGGATGGGTAGGCAGAGAGGGGTCATGACTGGAGAACTTTAGGTTTTCACCAAGAGACTTAGAGTGAGTGACTTCCCTTGGGGGTCATTCACTGCTGACACCTTTGTTAGGTTGGGATTTGGTTAAGTAGGGATACCATCTAGAGCAGGGTAGGGATAGCCTAACCTTTGCGTTTTCCTCCAACCTAAATGAAGGAGAGATATGCGTCAATGCTGATAGCTTTATTATTCTTAGAACTTGTGTTAGTGATTTCTGTTGCTCGTCTGAGGGCTTTTCGAGAGCACATGTATGTAATTGGACCTGTGTATCTCGTGAATCTCATTCTGAGATGCTTGTATTTGCAGCTTATCATTTCTTTACAATAAACTTTTGAAAGCTAGAAGTTGTTTGTGATCTTTGGGAGTAGAGTCCTTTCAGTGGGTGAACTAACTTGGAAATAGGTGCACTTTCTTTCCTTACAGACAGGCAACAAAGGTTCAGTCGACCAGATCGAGGTTTGGATCAATAGATATAAGGTATCGATCAAAATCTCGCCCTTTCAGTTGGTAGCTATAGAGGATGGTTGCCTTCTTGAGGACGGTGACCTAGGCCAGGTTAGCTTACCCCAAGGCCCCTAGAGATCGATGATCGGAAGAACAGCCCGCTGAAGAAGATCCGGATGACGTGAGACAGAAAAAGCAGCAGTATCGGTCGAGAGTGAGTATAAAGGGTTATGCGTGTTAGATTGCGGTGTTTTGTATTGTATCTATGTTGTAATGTCTGGCGGAGTTGAATGTCTGTAGAGTGACTGTGGAACAGGTTGTGAGCGCGCGCAACCGGTGGAAATCTTAAGTTCAAGAGAGCTTAAGTGGTTCGGGTGTATCGGACACCCAGAGTAATTGTCAACTAGTGTGAAGGGGGTCATGAGGTACCATTGATCACCCGAGAGACCGAGATAGGGGGAACGTAAGAGTGAGTGCGTGAGTAACGGACGCTGGTCGGAAGTTACTGTGTGTGTAAGCAACCTATCAGAGAGACGATAGACATCTCGTCAGTTGTGTTGACAATTACAGATAGACTGTGGACGTACAGTCGAGAGAAGTGACCGCTTGGTCGGAAGTAGTCATTTTTCGGTGTATGAATGGGACGCATGCATAACCGGGAGACGAGTTGAGAAAGGAGGGGTGCTGCTGCGAAGCGGAGAAAAGTGACGTCAGGTGGTGTCGCGCAGTGATTGGCCGACAGGAGAAAGACCGCGCTGCGATAGGCCAAGCTAGCAAAGCCGCGACAGGATTGGTGGATTGTCATCAGGAAGTAAACAGAGTAGCGAGGCTGGATTTTGTGCGCATAATTATGAAGTGTTTTAAATGGCTGAAAGCAATGTTTAAAAGAGAGAAGCGGGGATCGTATGAAGGGGAAGAAGCCCCGCCGGAGGGTACGCCAGCTCGTTATATGGCAGTGAATGTTGGGCTGCATACGATCCTTTGGATTTCAGAGTGGAGTAAGATTACTGAAGGAAATGAGGAACTGACGTTCCCGAAGTACGGGACGTTCAGATTAGAGGTGTTACATCGATTAAAATCAGTCATGACCTCAACGAGACCCTTGCCTAGACCAACCCAGTTTGAAGCTCTTGATGCATGGCTTAGGGCAGCGCATGAAAGGAATATGAACAGACGACAAGAAAGGGTGAAACGATCGGTGCAGGCTGCCGAGGTTCCAGCGTGCCAGGGCCCTTGCCATGACCTGTATCCTGGGGACTGGGTCCTGGTGAAGAAACATGTGAGAAGAAGCTGCTTGGATATTCGTTGGCGTGGACCCTTCCAGGTCATCCTGATCACGAACACTGCTGTGAAGGTGGGAGGCCTGCCCAATTGGATCCACGCGTCACATACGCAAAGGGTTCCAGCACCTCTGGAAGGAACAGCTCCTCTCTCGGATAGACGTCCAGCAGAGGACCGAGAAGCCATAGAGGGGGCTAGCCAAGCTGTAGAGGTGCCAGCGGAAGCAGGGAACGAGTCAGACCAAGCTGAGGACGGGCAGTACAACAGCGAAACAGACGACGCTACAGAAGGAGAAAGCAGCTGGGAGTACGAGTCTGACCCTGACAGGTCTGAAAGAGAGCGAGAACAGACCAGAAGGAGAAAGAGTAGAAGGGCACGTGGAGAAGCTAATTGGCCGCAAAGAAGGAGCTCTAGCCTGAGGTCAACTCCAGAAGCAACCCTTCCTCCGATATCAGAAGACTCAGACCCAGAAGAAGGTGCTCAGGGCGCTGAAGCACCGGACCAAAGAAGGTCAAGAAGAGTGCGTGTGCCTAACAGAAGATACTCCACACCTGAGTGGACATATCTGGCGACAAATGTCTGTGAAACCGGAGACAGGGAGGATCCGAGCGGTGGTGGTGTCCAGTTCTGAGCCCATTATCACCGTGGAAATAAGACTGTTGGTACCCGGTGTCGAACAAGAAGGGTCACTAACATTCATGCTCCCCAGACCTCCCCGCCTCAGCAAGTTAAAACACATGTTCCTTTCAGAATTGCAATTCCCCGACTTTGGTACAACGATAACAGCACATGAAGAGCACAATCTTCGTTTGGAAATACTGAACTATGCTATTGAAGCTGCAACCACGAATCTGATAGTAGACTGTTAAGGACTTTGTAAATAAAGCAAGCAGAAAAAGAAGATTACCTAGCGCCCAGGAAGCAGAGAATTTTAGGGAACTTCCCTTGAGTTGATGGAGAAGGGCTAGGGTTGTCTTTTTGAACTGTTAAAGAACTTTTGCGAAGAAGGTTGTCAGCCTCCAGTTGTGTGGATTCGAAAGACAAAAGGATTGAAAAGAGACTGTAAAGGAACGAGAGGAAAAGAACTTTTTGCTAAGAGAAGAGAGAGCTATATTGTCTGACGAAATGGAGGCCGGCACCCCGAACCGCAGAGCTAAATGTATAATAGGTACACTAATAGTAGGAGTGATAATATTAATAGCTTTAGTGGTAACAATTTCTTATGTAAAGGGACATGAAGAAGAGGTAAAGGTAACTGATGCGAATTCTGTAGTGACGCTTACACCTACTGTTGCTGGTGAGAAAAGGGAAAACACTCAAGAGAAAGCGTTATTGGCTGCAGAAGCCCGCAGGTTACATGTAGACGAGTCCCAAGGAGACTTTAGGTCGAATGCTTATGCTAAACTTTTGTATGAATACGTGGATGCCATGGAGGTTAAGGATTGCTACGTCTGCATGCAGTTGCCGGCATCTGTAGACGAGGGTATTAGATACCATCACCTCCCGCTGACATATGGCATTACATGTAGCTTATTGCTTAGTATATTTTATGAGAGAGATAGTTTTGAATACTATTTCTCCAATTATGATTCAGTGTTGCCAGAAGTCCCAAATTATAAGCAGATGAACAAATGGGACTACTGGAAGAGTGAAGACAGACTGGCCAAGTTCTTCATTCCTTGGATTACCTTAGATACTTCACATGCCCGTAGAAATAACCTGACATGTAAGGTGTCAGAAGTCGAGAAGAAGTTCATAGGGCAGGTGGATGATCGTTACAGGAGACAAAAGATTTTGAAAAAATCAGGACAATGGAAAACAGATTGGACCGAGGAAGAGAAGTCACACAAGAGAAAGGGTAGTAGTGGTCCAATAGCTTTAGATAAAGCGAAGAGAGGAAAGCTATGTCTTCACCGAGCCAAAACGTATTATGAAAATGTATACGTGGGTGAAGTAGACTGTGAACATGCTTTTAATTTAGAGTACTACACTAAGGATTTCCTGAAGGGAATGCAAGTGATTCCAAATGTGTATTTTGTATGTGGAAGAAATGCTTACGTGAGACTACCTGACAACTGGTATGGATCATGTTATTTGGCAATTGTCTTCCCCAAAATATATCATGCACAAGACTTAGTGATCATTGAGGGCAAGACATCATCGAGGGGAAGGAGAGATGTAGGCGATGCAGAAATGGTTGGAGATGTCTTTGGAGCTATGTTCCCTCTTTTGGGAGTAATCCTTAATGATGTTAAAATTAGACGACTGGCAACAGTTGTCGACAGGTTGTCTGCCAGCACTGCTCAGTCCTTAATGCTGGTAGAAGGAGAGATGCAATCGATAAGGGCTATGGTTCTTCAAAACCGACTTGCTTTAGATGTCCTATTAGCAAAAGAGGGCGGAGTCTGTAAGGCTTTGAAGGTCCAGGAATGTTGCACTTACATTCCAGACAATTCGAAGCCTCTTGAGAAAGTTATTAAGAACATAACTAATATTCACAAGGAGATCGAAGACTTGAGTAGAGAAAATGTCTGGGAAAAGGTGGGCCACGGAATGAGTACAGTTGGAGGGTGGTTTTCCACCTTAGGCAAAAGCTTTGTTTGGTACATTCTAAAGCCTATCATCATAATATTGATCTGTGGGATAATATTGTGGGGATTGGTGAGAGTATTCAAATGGTATAGAGCAAGAAGGTCAGAAAGGGCCCAAAGAGAACAGCTGCAGAGATTGGCTGCCATACAAGATAATCAGTACAGGAGTCTGAGGGCTCTGGAAGCGCAGAGAATGCCAGCAATAACTGCAGTTTAATTGTTAATGATGACCCCGAGAGGTCATCAAAGGGGGGAACTGAGAGAGCGCAAACTGACTTAAATGTATGAGTACATCACACTTACCTGTAGTAAGCACAAATCATGAGGAGAAATGCCATGAGTGCTAATAGTACCTGCAATTATATTCTAAATGTATAGCTAAATGTAGAGATTTAAGTAGAAGTGGAACTAATACAGAAATGTGTGACATTATATGATTTTAGTAGATGTGATTATTTTGAATCTATGTCGTGAAGCTGTTAAAATGTAAGATGGCAGGTGGTTAAACGCAGAACGTGGTAGGCCTCAGGGCCAGAGCTGGAGGGAAAGGGAAGGTGGTTCTTTTCACGACACAGATTGTATTAAGGTTTTTGGTCATTGCATTAAATAGGCCATGATTTATAGAAATGTTTACTTAATAATAGAATAAGAGTATTAACATGCTTTAATTAAATGAAGAAGTTGAATGCTATAATCATAATGAGAATTATTATAGGCCTGAAATGTTTTAGCATTGATTTACACGTACATGTCTGGGTTGAGAAATGTTGCAAGCCTTATTCTTTTTGGAAGTATATGAGAGTTGGGTTCTTGGCTACAGATATCTGTCTGCAAAGGAAGAGGGGGGATCCAATTATAAATGAATGAATAGAGGCCTGTTCAGTAGACGGCCCAGACATGGAGGAGGGTTCTGGAATGTTTGAGGGGTATCAGCGGGCCGGAGAAGAGCCTGAGAAGCAAGGTCAACTCTAACGCATGAGGCCCAAGACAAAGCATCATGGAAAAAGCCAGAAGTTGCACCACGTGAGGGGCGTTCCGCGAGGGGCGTCTCAAATGTTGTTGACTGTTTTGTATTAGGGACAGCACCCCTGGGTGGAGTTAGAGCAGATACCTGAGGACCCTTTAGAGAGCGGATGGGTAGGCAGAGAGGGGTCATGACTGGAGAACTTTAGGTTTTCACCAAGAGACTTAGAGTGAGTGACTTCCCTTGGGGGTCATTCACTGCTGACACCTTTGTTAGGTTGGGATTTGGTTAAGTAGGGATACCATCTAGAGCAGGGTAGGGATAGCCTAACCTTTGCGTTTTCCTCCAACCTAAATGAAGGAGAGATATGCGTCAATGCTGATAGCTTTATTATTCTTAGAACTTGTGTTAGTGATTTCTGTTGCTCGTCTGAGGGCTTTTCGAGAGCACATGTATGTAATTGGACCTGTGTATCTCGTGAATCTCATTCTGAGATGCTTGTATTTGCAGCTTATCATTTCTTTACAATAAACTTTTGAAAGCTAGAAGTTGTTTGTGATCTTTGGGAGTAGAGTCCTTTCAGTGGGTGAACTAACTTGGAAATAGGTGCACTTTCTTTCCTTACAGACAGGCAACAAAGGTTCAGTCGACCAGATCGAGGTTTGGATCAATAGATATAAGGTATCGATCAAAATCTCGCCCTTTCACTGCTTACAGCTGAGATATCATGTGCCTGTGCTGCTGTAAGTTTCTAAACAGTGCGAAGTCTAACCAAGACTAAACATGACACTAAATGGTCCTGTCTCACCCAGACTAATCACCCAAGCACCCACCCTTCAAAGAAGAACTACAGGTGTGAGGTGTAAATGTGGTTATGGGAGATGCACTCTAAGAGGTATTTCTACACCACTATAGGCCCCTGTACATTGTAAGTGTGATATCAACATGAGACCCAGTCAACGGCATCCAATGAGATGGTACATAAACATTGTGAGCCTTTCTAACCTCCACATGAGATCCTTCAAATGTTACCCCGTGTGCTGGCCATCACCAGAGTAAGCCTTCTGGGAGGGACTGGAGCTAGCATGTACAGAACAATGACAGCAAGCTGCATAGAGCACGCTGCCCCTTTGTGCCATCAACCATTATTGAGGCGAGCATGAATTTCTGGCAGCTGGACTCTCTAACCACCATTTGTTTGTTCTGCCTAGCCAGCATAATCCTCCTCACTCACTCTGCCACAGACAGACTCCACCCCCTCAAGCCTACAGCACCTTGGAAGGACAACACACCACCGACTGAGCTAATGCTGCCTCTACCCACCCATATGGTTCAGCACCTTGGATGTCTGCGAGCATTGAGTGAGAACAACCAAACAGTACGAAATGTGCACCAGTGCATTACAAACTGCAAGCTCTGAACTGGGGTAACCTGAATTCCAGGGTACATTCACCCGCCTGTTGAGCATAGAAGGTAGCAGAAATCTATTTTGTAGACTGCTCACAAGAGCTTTAAAACTTCTCAAAGCTGCTGTGCATGCTTGTTTAATAATCACTAAAATCCTTACTCTTTTCTTACATCAAAAGAATAACACTTCTTGTGCAGTCTACTCATTGAGAGTGGTGTGTGTGCTGCTTGACTAGACGTTGTACTGCAACTCTACCTTCTCAAGAGTAAACCTTGATTTCTGACCTTCCTCTTCACCCCCTGAAAGTCAAAGTCTAAAAGGGAGGTCATTAGCTCTTTAGTGGGTTTTTAGGATTGTTTGGGTTCTGCATTTCCAGTGAGAGTGGCAATACTTGCAACGAGGAATGCCCCACCCCTCTTAATGTGTTCAGGACTTACAGAAGACTAATCCTAAAAATAAATGTACCTTTGTGTGTGGGTCCATCAACAACAATACAATTGTTTTGAAACACACAGAAAATTATTTTCCTTTTTGCTTGGCACAATTCTGCATTAAATTATAGTGAGTGAACAAGTTCATTTGTCAAGCTGAATCAAACGCTTCTTTGCCCTGCCACTGTTCTGATTTGTTGACAAGCAAAAGAGAATGCGAATGAGATGTAAATGCGCTTTACATGAGTAAGATGGACAGTTGGTAAGGCTTCCTTCTGGGTGAAACAGGTTAGTATATGAACTCTCCATGAATGTCAAACAACAGCCCTTTCTCTTCTAAACACACAATCATATGCAGATAGATGGAGACACAGATTGATGGGAACACTCGCTAGTGAAGCAATAATTCGCATTTCAATGGCATTTCTGTTATAATGCCCTTTCACGAGCTGCTCGTAGACTATCAGGAGTACATTGACGTCTCTTGTACAAACTTTACCATGAGTATTTTCGTGGCTAGATCAGTGGTTAATTTGTAAAAAAAAAGTGCCAGGCTGTTGTCAGGGGGGCACTGCAGCTTGCACCACACACTGCCCCCGCTATGCTGCCACTGATAGTACCAACACAACTACTAACCATCACACTCCTACAAGTGTGACAATTCAGACTACTTCAGAGCCCAAAGCAATAAGAATGGCATGTGCAGCAGGTAATAGTCATTGTCATGTATACTGAAGTAACAATTAACTGTTGTTGTGGTCCTCTCTAAATTAGCCAGACAGCGCCACCTTGTGGTAGACTGTCACAGGCGCCTGTGTTGACAATTAATTGCCGGTGCGAGCACCGGCTCAAATTAAGCACGCTAGATCCTCTGCAAATATGAATTCTAGCCCCACGGGAAGTTATTGCAACCAACACCAATCTCCTGATCTGGATAAAAGCAGGAAAACTGCCATGGCTATTGGGCGAACGTATTTGCTACATTTGATACATTTCATCACTATCTGTCAATCTTTTTAGATATTTCTATAGGATTGTTCTAGGAATGGTAGCTTTTGTAAGTATTTCGAATCGGCGTAATTGTAATGTATATTCAAAGTGCAGTGAATGCTGTGTGCACTGGTTGTCTCTTTGACCTTCCACCAAAGACGTGCAAACGTAGACTTTCTCTCCCTCACTCACAGACGCACGGCATTCGGCGTCAGTGAGTTGTAATATCTGCGATGTACTCTCTTACGCCAACACTGATTAGTCACGTTAAAGAAACCACCCTTCAACCCTCTTCTTATTTACAATGACTAAGACATTAAAAGACACCCTATATAACGCTGACACGACATGAACAATTTCAGTGCATGTCTCCAATGTCATAAAATTAAGACTGATAAGATGGATCCTAACCCAAGGTCACCTCTGTAGGCTGTAAGTTCTGCATTTTACTTTGAAAATAATGAAACTCTGTACTGCTTTCTTCCACAGCGGCTGTCCCTGTACTTAGGGAGCAGTCTTCAGCTGAAGGCATAATAAGTTGCTATTACACACACATCTATATCTGGAAGCCTATTTTCCCATCGGAGCTTCGTAGCCATTAAAGTTTCTTGTTTATTTGGAAAAAGACAATTTTTGTGTTTTTTTTGTTCCTGGCGCAGTTACGTAGGTGTGCTGTTCGCCATCTGCACGAGGTTATCTCACCAGAGGGTGGAAGGGTCCAGAAGCTGTTGTTTGTAATTACCTTGGCACAATAAAAAAGCTCATCGAGATGCGATAATAATTATTTCATTAAAACCCATTTTCACGGATCTATGGCACATGGCTTTTAGATACACTAAGTGACAGCTGGAAAGTGCCACTACCCCTTTCTAGTCTGCCAGGGTTACCAATGGTTGATACTTTTGAGCCTATCCTGTCTCTAAGTATATTTGTTCGTTTACAATATTCCTAAATCAAGACTACCTCGAAGAATTTCGGCACACTGATCATTTAACTGTGAGCAACCAATCACCCCGCTGGTGTGTATTTTAAAAACGTAATCAGCTTCACCCTTGAGAGAGCACAAGTTTGGAAAAAAATGTATAAGTACGCCATATTTACAAGCACGTAGTTAGTTTAAACATGTTTTGCACACGAGTGTTTTATATCCAGGAGTGAAATATACAGAGTGTTTTATATTTAGTAGCGAAATGTATAGAATGTTAAGTAGAGTAACTATAATTGTAACGGTGTGAGATTAATGTAGAAATGTTGGAATATATGTGAAAACCTCATGTTCTCATGTTAAAAGAATCATGTCCGAATTAAATGTAACTTTGCAATCCAGTATACTGTGTAGGCCTTAGGGCAATTCACAGCAAACCTGAACGTGCTGCTAAATTAATGTGAGATAAGGTTGACATGGTTCTTCCAAATGTACTATTGAACTTAGGGTTAAAAGTATATGCTTTATAGATGTGTTATTTTAGAAACGTATGCTAGTTAAGAATGTTTGCTGTTTAAATCAAGTTAACGTTTTAAGAGTGCAGGGACCTGCTGCATGTAAATCAAGTAGGCCAGAGGAGATAATGTCATGTCGTGTAAATCGTCATGTGCTCGTTAGAGAAGAGGTCGCGAGGTGTCCAGCACAGAGCTTTGAGAGTGTTTTACGACTTAAGATATGGTGGAGTCTGGAATTTGAGGCCCACTGCAGGACGAGCTGTATGCAGGTGCGAGGGTCCTAATCAGCTCGAATGAAAGGGACTTTGTTCAGTGGCGCCTTGCGCAGGCCTGTAGGAGTTTCCAGGAATTTCAGGGGGTATCAGCGCACTGGAGAAGAAGCCTGGGAACCAAGGTCAACTATAACGAGGGTCTTCAAGAGTACCATCATGGAGTTTGCCGCGCAAAGATGTACCACGTGAGGGGCGTCCCAAGGGGCGTTTCTATTGAAAATGTGATTTGGTATTAGGGTAAGAGACCCGGGAGGAGAGCAGAGCAGATGATTTTGGGAGCCTGAGGAAGCGGATGGGTAGGCAGATAGGCTGATCAGGAGAGACCCATTATCAGAGAAGAGACAAAGAGAAGTGCGTGATCTTCTTAGGAAGTCACCACGGCTGACACCTAGAGGGTTAAGATCTTGCTAAGTAGGGATGTCACTTAGTATAGTGTAGGGACAGACTAACCTTAATTTTCTTTTCTGTAATGACTTTGAGATTGCAACTTATATCTATTTTGACAACCCTTATGGTTTTTGAGCTTGTACTTATTATTTTGTTCTTCAGACTTAGATTATTCAAGAAGTTCATGTTTATAGTGATACCAATTTACCTTTTGAATCTCATTTTGAGAAGTTTGTATCTTCAGTTATCTTTGACTTTATATTAAATCTTTAAAACTTAAATTTGGTCAGTGGTCATTTAGAGTGGTGTAAGTTCTTAAATTGATTGACTTATTGCGAGATTACCTTTTACTCAACGACAGGTACCAACGATTCAGTCGACATAGTTTGGGATTTGGTAAGATAATTAGTAACCAGTAATCCCGCGTTAGCAGTTGGTAGCAGAGGATGGTTATCTTCTTGAGGAAGGTAATCTAGAGAGGTTAGTTTACCCCAAGGCCCGAGACGTCGAGAGACGAGCAGCGGAAGAATCGTGTGCTGAAAGGTGCAGACGGTGCGAGAAAAGCAGCAGTATCGGAGAGTGAGTATAAAAAGGGTCATGCGTGAACAGATTGCGGTGTTTTGTGTTGTATTTGTATTGTAATGTCTTGCGGAGTTGAATGCCTGTAGTGTGAATGAGAGAAGGTTGTGAGCGCGCGCAACCTGGTAAGCTGGTAACCTGGTAAACGGGTGAACTGGTGAAATCTTAAGTTCAGGCCAGAGCTTAAGTGGTTTTGGGTGTATCGAACATCCAGGGTAGTTGTCCACCATAGTACGGAGGTCACGAGGTACCATTGACCGCCGTGGATCCAAGATAGGGGGAGTGTAAGAGTGAGTGTATGAGTAACGGACGCTGGTCGAAAGTTACTGTGTGTGAGTAACCTATCGGAGAAGGCGATTGTCTGGAAGTAAACGGAAAGACATTTCGCCAAGTTAAGGTGACAACTACAGAAAGACTGTGGGCGTACAGTCAAAGAAAGGTGATCGCTTGGACGGAAGTAATCATTTTTCAGAGTATGAATGGGACGCGTGCATGACCGAGGAGACGAGCTGAGAAAGGAGGGGAACTGCTGCGAAGGGGGACGGGTGACGTCGGCTAGAGCCGCGCTGTGATTGAGCGGTTGGTGTGACGTTAGCTAAAGCCGCGCTCTGGTTGGGCGACTAGAGTGACGTCGGAGGAAAGTCGCGTACGGATAGGCCAGTTAGTGAGAACGGCGCTGAGATTGGTGGAGTGTCATCAGGAAGTAAACAAACGCGGAGAAAAGAGAAATCATGAAGTGTTTTAAGTGTTTGAAAGGGATTTTTAAACGTAAACGAAGTGAACATTATTACGGGGAGGAGGCTCCGCCGGAGGGTACGCCAGCTCATTATATGGCAACGAATGTGGGGCTGCATACCATATTGTGGATTGGGGCTTGGAATAAGCTTACGGAAGGGAATGAGGAAATGCAGTTCCCGAGGTACGGGACGTTTAAATTAGAGGTGTTACATCGGCTAAAAGCAACCATGTCCTCATTGAAACCCTCGCCCAGACCAACACAGTTTGAGGCTCTTAATGCATGGATTAAGGCTGCACACGACCGAAATTTGAACAGGCGTCAACAAAGACTGACGCGATCGGTAAGGGCAGTGCGAGATTCCAAATGGGATGAGGAGGAAAAGCGTTGGAGGGTACAGACTATTGAGGTGGAGAAAATGTATCCGATGAGGGAGGTGTCAGGAGGAGGAAACCTCATGGAAGAAGACGAGGAAAGCGAGTCGGAGGACAATCTGATAAACAGATTGTTAATGGATAGACCACCTCCGAGAGTTGAGGAAATTGAAGATAGAGGGCTTGCAAGGGAAGATGGGAATGACATAGAGGGATATACACCACTCCCTATATCGGAATGGACACCTATCAAAAGTGGAGAAACACCTCCAAACAACACTGTACAGAGTGTAGTGGGAAGGTTTGTGGTGCAGAAAACGCCAACCACCGAAAGGGCTGAGTCTGTGGGATTACCAGACGCTCTTCAAGTGCCTGTTACCATAGGACCCATAGTTTCGATCTATAATTCTGAGAGAGATAGAGGGGAACAACAAAGGCAATTGGATAGGGAAAGGATTGAGATGGAAAGGAGGAATAATGTGACAAATGCATGGAAACAATTGCCAGGTTCGGTAACATGGAACACCCCATTAGACACAACTGTCGGTCCCAATTCAGAACAGGGAGGTCCGAGAGGACCAATGGATCTAAGGGGACCACGGCCAAGATCTTTTTCAGAGTTAAGAGCTGATTTGAGGGAATGGGACGGGTCCATAGTATCTCCAAGTAACAGGACAAGAACAGAACCAGAGTGGGAAAGCAGGGGTAACGGGACTGTATCTCATTGTGGGGCCAGCGAAAGCAGTCAGGGCCGGGAAGGCCAAAGTCAAGAGAATAGAGGGGATGCATGTCCTACAAATCAGAGAGAACAGCCGGAACAAAATACTAGGATTGTAGAATGTGAGGAAATGTCCCGTCTCTGGGGGAAAGGAGGAGATGAGGCGGTACGGGCTTTTCAGAATAGGTTTAGGTGCCTTCATCATACACTCGGGGAAGACGTTCAACATTGGAGAAAGGAGAACAGCGATAGGTCCCGCCACGCCTCGAATAATCAGGAATCACAGGGAAGTAGGGAAGAAAGAGGGAGTAATGGAACATCTTACCCTGCATCCCGTGAAACTAGTCAGGATGGGGAGAGAGGGGCTATGAGGCATGAAGGAGTGTTTCACCACCCACCCCGAGAAGATGGAAAGGCATGGGACCTAGAGAGATGGGAACAGGGGAGGACTCCCTATAATTCACCAATACCTAAACGTAGATCTCGGAGCTGGGATGGGAGAGATGCGGATGGAGGAGCTAAATTGAGTGTCTTAAAAGCTGAAATTAAGGCAAAAAGGCTTGATGTTACTAGTTTAAAATCAGATGTTGATGAGATAATAGATGGAACAGTGCCTTTGGAAAGGATAGAATTGTATGAACAGGATGAGTTATTGTTCATGGCAAAGGATATTACTAGGAAAGCTAGAGCGTTTCATGAGAAACTGACTGATTTGGCAGATAGATATGCCGTGGATTTGTCTAGGACAAGGGCATTACAGAGTAACCACAGATTACAGTACGCAGACCAGGATCTAGATGAGAAGAGAACTACTGGATTAAAAACACACATAAGAGAGCTGGTATCAGGGATAAGAGTGTGGAGGGAACTGGATAAATGGGAAGAAAGGTGGTCGAAAAAGGGCACAGTTAGGCGAAGTACAAATGTGATGACCCCTGAGGGAAGGGTAATGCATATGGAGGCATTCCCTTTGCGAGAAATATCAAATGGAAATTATGTACATGTGCCCTGGAGTAGAGGAGACTTAGCTGCATTCACCAACTCATTTCCGAAGTTGCGGGACAATCCAGTAGAGTGGTATAAGCAGGTAGAAAGGTTTGTTAAAATTTCGAAGGTATTGTGGATTGATTTGAACACGTTGTTTGACATCGTGGTCCCATCTGATCTGTGGACCCCTTGTAAGACTAGTGTTGAATGGCCAAATACTGAACCAGTGAGGGATCTTCGGACTAATGGACCGTCCGAGATTGTCATGCAAAAGTATGAAAGGGTAATAGCATGGCTGAAAGATAAGGTACCACCACAGGACATAGATTGGGTAAAAATAGACCGAACAAGGCAGGAACCCAAGGAGACAGTTCACGAGTTTTATGAAAGGTTATTGAAAACATTCAAGCAATACAGTGGACTAGATGTAATGGATCCCAAAGATATAGGGCAGTTTGTGTCAAAGTTTGTCTTGGGGTTGAGACCTGATATTTGTTTGATGATACAGCAACATTTAATCTGTTGGCAGAACAAACCACTAGATGAGATTTTACGTTATGCGAGGTACTGCAGTGACGAGATAGATTCTAAAGCCAAGAATCTAAAGGAGAAATTGATGGTGGTGCAAATGCAGTCCGCTGGGAAGGGTGGCCAGCAGAAACAGGGGATGGGACGAAAGCCAAACGGTCAGAATAAGGACAATGAGGAAGGGCAGAGACCTAGGATAGACTTTGCCACTTTAAAGAAAACGACAAAGTGTCATCAGTGTCACCAGGTGGGGCATTGGCGACGCGAGTGTCCCTTTAACCCTGAAAATGGAGAGCTAGAAGTAGAAGAGCAGGTCCAAGAAGTCCCAGTGCAAAAGGTGACAGTCCCAAGTAGTAAGGTGGCCAAAGGGGGGACTTCGGCTCCACGGGCCCAATTCCCACAGCCACCGAAGATAGCAGCTGGGGGAAAGGTCTTTAAACAAATGCCTCTGTTTATCGAGGAAGAAAAGTGTTATTACATTGATCCATTGACAGGACAACGGGTGAGCAGTGAAGAGGACTGTACCCTTGGGTCAGTCCTAGAAGTGGATCAAAGAGGGCCATTTGTTGAGGCAGAAGTGGCAGGGTGTCCCACTACGTTCTTAGTGGACACTGGGGCTACTCGTTCGACTCTGAGATCAGCGGTGGTTCCAGACTTGCCAATGTCAGGGGAAACAATTCAGGTGGTAGGAGTCGCAAATAAAAGAATGACTAGTCCTTTGACAGAACCAGTGTCTGTGAAAATTGGAAACCACATGAACGAACATCAGTTTGTGGTTTGTGACTCAAGTCCGGTATGTCTGTTGGGAAGGGATTTGTTATGCAAATTGAATTGCACCATATACTGCACCCCGCAAGGAGTGGAGGTACAGACTACCGACGATGATGCTACCTTTAAGGTGGCCAATTCAAAATTCTGTGTAGAACTATATCCTACTCTGACAATAGAAGATCTTCCCCAAGACCTACGAGATGCAGTGGCGTCAGAGGTATGGGATTTCACAGGAGAAGATATAGGATTGATTAAAGGGGTAGAACCGGTAAAAATATTGGTAAAACCAAATGTTGAGTTTCCAAGAACGCCTCAATACAAATTGTCCCAGGAAACGATTGCGGGAATAAAACCTGTGATCGAGTCAATGATACAACAGGGAATACTGAAAGAAATCGTGGGTAGTCCTTGTAACTCCCCGATTATGGGTTTGCAGAAACCTAGCGGGAAGTTTAGGATAGTTCAGGATTTACGAAAAATTAACAACATAGTCGTTTCATGTTGTCCCGTGGTACCGAATCCATCAGTGATACTGTTTCAAATACCATGTCAAGCAGAATGGTTCACAGTGATAGATCTTTGTCAGGCTTTCTTTTCAATCCCATTGGATGAAGAGAGCAGGTATCTTTTTGCTTTTAAAATGGAAGATCGCGTTTTAACATGGTGTCGAATCCCCCAAGGATTCACAGACAGCCCATCCATCTTCAATCAGTTGTTGAAGAAGAATCTCGAAAATCTAGTACTGCCGCAGAACTCGGTTCTGGTACAGTACATAGATGACCTACTTGTGCGTCAGAAACAGAGGAAGCTTGTAAAGCAGATTCAATTGCCTTACTGAATCATTTAGCTGAAAATGGACATAAGGTATCTCCGAGCAAGTTGCAGTATTGTCTTACAGAAGTACAGTATTTAGGGCACCGGTTAGAGAAAGGAAAACGTAAGGTGTCACCAGAGAGGATTGAGGCGATAATGAAAATGAATGCGCCTACAACACAGAGAGAAGTTAGAATGTTCCTAGGAATGGTGGGTTACTGCCGACAGTGGATAGTTAACTTCTCACTGAAAGCAAAGCCCTTACAGAAACTGACGCACAAGGAGGTGAGTGATCCGGTACCATGGGATGAAGAATGTCTAGTGGCGTTTTTACAGCTGAGAGACGATTTATGTCGTGCTCCGGCTCTGGGAATGCCAGATTACGAAAAGTCATTTTCACTCTATTGCTGTGAGAGAGAGGGATGTGCTTTGTCAGTCTTGGCACAGACCCACGGAAATGCCCGTAGACCAGTTGCATATTTTTCGGCTACATTAGATCCAGTAGCCGCAGCGTTGCCCGGATGTCTCAAATCCGTTGCTGCAACGGGTGTCAGCATTGAAAGGAGCGAGAGTATTGTGATGGGACATCCAGTGGTGGTGTATGTACCACATTCAGTTGAATTGCTAATGACCAGGACGAAGACGCAGCATCTGACCAATAGTAGGCTCACGCGCTACGAGCAAGTTATCCTTGCTGCGGAGAACGTGACTCTCAGGAGATGCTCTGTCTTGAATCCTGCTACTTTGATGCCATTACCTACTGTAATAGAAGGCGAAGGATGTGAAGACCACGATTGCCTTGATGTGACTGAACTATGCACGAAACCCAGACCAGATATTGTGGATGAGCCATTGTCTGACCCCGATGAAATTTACTTTGTTGATGGCTCATGTTTAAGAGACAATACTGGTCGGTTGAGAGCAGCTTATGCTGTTTGTACTATTACTGGAGTTGTGGAAGCCGCTTGCCTGGAAGGAGTACATTCCGCACAGGTAGCAGAAATTATTGCCCTAACTCGTGCCTGCATAGCAGGAAACGGAAAAAGAGTCACCATCTACACGGACAGCCAATATGGTTTCGGTGTGGTTCATGATTTCGGGCAGTTGTGGTCTCAGAGGGGTTACATGACCTCCTCTGGTTCGCCCATTCGAAATGGAGAATTTGTGCGGCTGTTGTTAGAAGCATTGCAAGGTCCAGTTGATATCGCAATAGTAAAATGTGTAGCTCATACTAAGAATACAGATTTTGTGTCACAAGGCAACAGATACGCTGATGAAGTCGCACGCTATTGTGCGGAACAAAATTATTCTTTCTCAAAGGTGGAAATAGAAGGTGCAGAAGAAAAGACTGAATTAAGTATGATGTTAGAAACTGTAGACACTTGGGAGGATTTAAGAATAATGCAGGAGAACGCACCTGAAACAGAGAAAAAGGCATGGGAAATAGCAGGTTGCGTGCGAAGTGAAATGGATTTTTGGGTTTCAGCAGATGGGAGAGCTGTGTTACCTGAAGAATTAGCTAATCCCATGGCGAGAGAAATACATGGTCCAGTACATCTAGGAAGGGATGCTATGATGAGAGTGTTTAGGCAAACTTGGTATTGCCCTAAATTTAGAATAGCAGCAGAATCAGTATGTAAACGATGTGTTACCTGCCAACAACTGAACGTAGGCAAACGAACACCAGTCACACTGAGTCACATTGGGAGGTCGGGGGGGCCTTTCAATAGAATGCAATTAGATTTCATCGAAATGCCAAGAGTCAATCGCCTTAGGTATGTGTTGGTGATTGTATGCGTATTTTCCAGATGGGTTGAAGCGTACCCTACACGTAGGTGCGATACACTCACAGTGGCTAAATTGTTGCTCAGGGAGTTGATACCGCGCTTCGGGGTGCCTGCCTCTTTGGAATCGGACAGAGGAAAACATTTTAACAGCGAAATAGTGAAGATGTTGTGCTCCACACTGAATATCGACCAAAAGCTGCATTGTAGTTATCGACCAGAAGCTTCAGGAATTGTGGAACAAGTGAATGGTACTTTGAAGAATAGATTGGCTAAAGTAGTGGCATCCACATCTTTGAGTTGGCCAGATGCTCTTCCTTTAGTGCTCATGAGCATGCGCAGCACCCCTGACAGGAGGACAGGTCTTTCTCCCCACGAGATCCTGATGGGGAGGGCCATGAGACTTCCTACAGTTCCAACTACTGCTCTATTGAATATTACAGATGATCTGATCTTGGATTATTGTAAAGGACTGTCTGACGCCATCCATTCTGTGTCCCTTCAGGTGCATGCGGCTGAAGTTCCAGCATCGAGGAACCTGTGTCATGATCTGAACCCAGGGGACTGGGTCTTAGTTAAAAAACACGTCCGGAAGAACTGCCTAGATGTTCGCTGGCGTGGGCCCTTTCAGGTAATCCTGATAACGAACACCGCGGTGAAGTGCGGGGGGCTGCCAAATTGGATCCATGCTTCCCATACTCGAAGAGTTCCAGCACCTCTAGAAGGAACAGCTCCCATCCCAGACGAAAGCCCGGAAGTGGAAGAAGAGTTGCAAGAAGGGATTGAGGCAGCTGAGGGGGTGTCAGAAGAAGTGGGGAACGCAACGGATTCAGAAGAAGAGCGAAGGCAGGACGGCAGTGAGACAGAAGACGCAACTGAAGGAGAGAGCAGAAGTGAATACGACTCAGACTCAGATCCGTATCAGAGCGACCAAGAACCAAGTGAGAGGACAAGAAATAGGAGAATAAGGCTTGGAGCTGCCACTTGGCCAGCAAGGAGAAGAAGGCTAAGTTTGAGGTCGGCCCAAGAAGAAACGCTTGCTCCTATATCCGAAGACTCAGATCCAGAAGAAGATATCCAGGATCAAGCCGAGGAGGGTCTTAGAAGATCAAGAAGGGTGCGAGTGCCTAGCAGACGATACTCTACTCCCGACTGGACCTACCTTGTTGCAGATGTCTGGGAGACACAGAACAGGGAGGATCAGGGAAGTGGAACTGATCAGAACTGACCCGATCATCACAGTGCAAATAAGGTTTCTACTGCCAGGAGCAGAGACCGAAAGGTTGCTGACACTCAACATCGTTCATCCTGCTCTCCTGAGTGGAATAAGAAAATTGATTTTAGAGACAGTTGAGTTTCCAGTTTGCTGTTCACGATATCCAATATTGGAGGGAACTCTTCTTCGTTTGGAAATGCTTGAGCGAGTAGTAGAAATGCTAGGAGCGCTTATTGTTGTGGATTAATACCATATTACGAATGTCTTCAAAGGGGCGCAGAACTGGAAAGGTGAAGAAAGTGATTCTGGTTAGAACGGACCCCTTTGTGATTGTGGATGTAGAACTGATAGTACCAGGAGTGGAAATTGAAAAAACGTTAACTCTCAATTTCGTCCGTCCACTTGTCCTGAGCGAAATAAGGAGAATAATCCTAGAAAAAGTTGACTTTCCATGTTGTGGTACGAACTGCCCAGAACCTGAGGGAATGATACTTCGGATGGACATTTATGAAGAAGTAGTGTCACTCCTTGAGTCATACATAACTTCAGACGAAAATAAGACTTTTGAAAAGAAATTGTAAACTTGTTGCAAGATAACCTAGCGCCGAGTGGAAGAAGAAAAATGGTAGGGGTTTCATTTTAGTGGATGGAGAAGGGCTAGGGTTGTCTATTTTCTACTGGACTTTGAACTGTTTTGTGGAAAAAAAAAATTGTCAAGCTTCCAAGTGTTCAAAGAAAGACATTGCAAGAGAGAAAGACTTTGTTTGAAAAGAAGAGGAAGTGAATGCTGGAAGAAAGTCAAAAACTACACTGTTTGAGAACATGGAGGCTGGCAACCCGAACCGCAGGGCAAAATGTATAGCTGTTACACTTTTAGGAGTAGTGGTTTCTCTTATAATTTTAGTGGTAACTGTTTCCTTCCTAGCGGGACACGAAGGGGATGAAACCGCAGTCAAGGAGGATAAGGGAGTATCAACACCGAAAACTACCATTATTAAAGAGAAGGGAAACATCAATGAGAAAGACAAAGCATTGTTAGATGCAGAAATAAAAAGGCTTCACACAGATGAGTCACAGGGAAATTACAAGTCAAATGCTTACGCTAAATTGCTTTATGAATATGTTGATGCCATGGAAGTGAAGGATTGTTACGTTTGTATGCAATTACCAGCTTCAGTGGAGGAGGGTATCAGATACCATCATCTTCCGTTGACATATGGAATAACGTGCAGTTTATTGTTGAGCATGTTTTATGGACGAGAAGGATTCGAGTATTATTTCTCGAATTTCGACTCGACATTGCCAGAGGTTCCGAATTTCAAGCATTTGAACAAATGGGACTACTACAAAAGCGAAGACAGATTACACAAATGGTTTATTCCATGGAAAACGTTAGATACTTCACATGCTCGAAGAAACAATCTGACTTGTCAAATATCAGAAGTTGAGAAAAAGTTTATAGCACAGGTAGATACTAGATACAGGAGGCAGAAGATTTTGAAGGCATCAGGACAATGGGAAACAGATTGGACCAAGGAGGAAAGGGCACATCAAAGAAAAGGTAGTATTGGTCCAATTGCTTTGGATAAGGATAAACGGGGAAAACTGTGCATTCACAGGAGTTACTCCTATTATGAAAACTTTTATGTAGGTCAAGTCCATTGTGAACATGCCTTTCAATTGGAGTATTACTCTAAGAACTTTTTGAAAGGGATGCAAGCAATACCAAATGTATATTTTGTATGTGGAAGAAGTGCCTATGTGAAGTTACCAGATAATTGGTACGGATCATGCTATCTGGCTGTTGTCTTCCCTAAAATATACCATGTTGAGAATTTAGACACGCCTAAGAAAGAAATATCAACTAGATGGAAGCGAGGGCTGGGTGCAGCAGAAGTAGTTGGAGATGTACTCGGTGCTGCATTCCCTTTCTTAGGATTAATAATGAATGACATCAAAATTAGGAGGTTAGCTACAGTCGTAGATAGGCTATCTGCTAGTACTGCAAGATCATTGATGCTGATAGAAGGTGAGATGCAATCGATTAGGGCAATGGTTCTTCAGAACCGACTTGCTCTAGATGTTCTGTTAGCAAAAGAGGGAGGAGTCTGTAAGGCTTTGAAGGTCCAGGAATGCTGTACTTACATTCCAGACAATTCAAAACCTCTAGAGAAGTATATACAAAATATCACTGCCATACACTACGAAATTGAGGACCTAACAAAGGTAAATGTGTGGGAAAAAGTAGGTCATGGAATGGGTAAAGTTGGAAGTTGGTTTGCCAACTTAGGAAAGGGTATCGTTTGGTACATACTGAAACCCATCATCATAATAGTGATTTGTGTAATCACTTTGTGGGGATTGGTGCGTTTGTATCAATGTTATAGAGCAAATAGGTTACAGAGAGCTATGAAGAAACAGGAAGAAGAGTTGACAGCGATGCAGGACACTCAATATAAGAGTCTGAAAGCATTAGAGAGTATGAAAAGAGGTGGAACTGCCCTGTCTTCTCTTTGAAGGGTTCTACATTTTTTTTTGGTGTCTTGGTGATGATGACCCCTGAAGGTCATCAAAGGGGGGACTGAGAGAGCACAAGTTTGGAAAAAAATGTATAAGTACGCCATATTTACAAGCACGTAGTTAGTTTAAACATGTTTTGCACACGAGTGTTTTATATCCAGGAGTGAAATATACAGAGTGTTTTATATTTAGTAGCGAAATGTATAGAATGTTAAGTAGAGTAACTATAATTGTAACGGTGTGAGATTAATGTAGAAATGTTGGAATATATGTGAAAACCTCATGTTCTCATGTTAAAAGAATCATGTCCGAATTAAATGTAACTTTGCAATCCAGTATACTGTGTAGGCCTTAGGGCATTTCACAGCAAACCTGAACGTGCTGCTAAATTAATGTGAGATAAGGTTGACATGGTTCTTCCAAATGTACTATTGAACTTAGGGTTAAAAGTATATGCTTTATAGATGTGTTATTTTAGAAACGTATGCTAGTTAAGAATGTTTGCTGTTTAAATCAAGTTAACGTTTTAAGAGTGCAGGGACCTGCTGCATGTAAATCAAGTAGGCCAGAGGAGATAATGTCATGTCGTGTAAATCGTCATGTGCTCGTTAGAGAAGAGGTCGCGAGGTGTCCAGCACAGAGCTTTGAGAGTGTTTTACGACTTAAGATATGGTGGAGTCTGGAATTTGAGGCCCACTGCAGGACGAGCTGTATGCAGGTGCGAGGGTCCTAATCAGCTCGAATGAAAGGGACTTTGTTCAGTGGCGCCTTGCGCAGGCCTGTAGGAGTTTCCAGGAATTTCAGGGGGTATCAGCGCACTGGAGAAGAAGCCTGGGAACCAAGGTCAACTATAACGAGGGTCTTCAAGAGTACCATCATGGAGTTTGCCGCGCAAAGACGTACCACGTGAGGGGCGTCCCAAGGGGCGTTTCTATTGAAAATGTGATTTGGTATTAGGGAAAGAGACCCGGGAGGAGAGCAGAGCAGATGATTTTGGGAGCCTGAGGAAGCGGATGGGTAGGCAGATAGGCTGATCAGGAGAGACCCATTATCAGAGAAGAGACAAAGAGAAGTGCATGATCTTCTTAGGAAGTCACCACGGCTGACACCTAGAGGGTTAAGATCTTGCTAAGTAGGGATGTCACTTAGTATAGTGTAGGGACAGACTAACCTTAATTTTCTTTTCTGTAATGACTTTGAGATTGCAACTTATATCTATTTTGACAACCCTTATGGTTTTTGAGCTTGTACTTATTATTTTGTTCTTCAGACTTAGATTATTCAAGAAGTTCATGTTTATAGTGATACCAATTTACCTTTTGAATCTCATTTTGAGAAGTTTGTATCTTCAGTTATCTTTGACTTTATATTAAATCTTTAAAACTTAAATTTGGTCAGTGGTCATTTAGAGTGGTGTAAGTTCTTAAATTGATTGACTTATTGCGAGATTACCTTTTACTCAACGACAGGTACCAACGATTCAGTCGACATAGTTTGGGATTTGGTAAGATAATTAGTAACCAGTAATCCCGCGTTAGCACCCTAGCTGTGGTGACGTGCTACGATAAGATTTGATAGGATAACAGCCAATGCCTAGTTTACCCAGGGCCTGAGACATCTGGAGGGATAAGTCAGGAAACTAGAACAGAGTTGCCTTAAATCACACAGCTCAAGCAACGAAGCCGAATACCTCACGCATGTTTGGGGTTGCAAATAGTCACTCATAGGTCCCCAAAGGCAGAATTTAATGCGCTGATAGCCATCATTAAAAGTGTGTTAAGGACGTTTCCTAAATGTACCACCCCCACTGCCCTCACTCTGTTTCTATACCAAACATGTGCCACTAACTGCAGTTATCAGCCCCATGTGTGGTACATCACTGGCAAAGGATCAAAGCAGCCTCCATTCACCGGTGGAGTTCACCCACATTAAGACAAATGAAACCTATAATCACGTCTACTGTCAAACAAACTTTACCATCAACTAGTTCTTTCAATTAAAGGTTACAAGGCAGGGTCTTAAACCCAGGGCGGTTCAAACCTTTACTTCAAATTTTCTGGAATGTGAAACATACAGTTTCCCAGTAGTTAACATACAAAATGAAAAAAAGATAAGGGACAAGATCAAAACACATTTTGCCTGGCACTATTGTCCTCGGTGGTAAGTTAAGGCAGTCCTTGCCCCTAGCATCTTC
Organism: Lissotriton helveticus; assembly: GCF_964261635.1. NCBI lineage: Eukaryota > Metazoa > Chordata > Amphibia > Caudata > Salamandridae > Lissotriton > Lissotriton helveticus. Next base: position 771,142,897 of record NC_136068.1, read on the forward strand.
TACGACTGTATTATGAAAGCAGGATTCTGAAGATGGTAAGGCATGAGAAGAATGTTTGTGCACTTTTTTGTGTGGCACTTAGTTGTGGTAATATATTTCTTTGTTTTTGTGCTGCTGTGGTTTCGTACAGCATCATTCCAATGTATTTTTGTTCTGCTGTCCCCCTACATTGTACGTGTCGCGCATGCGCATTCGCAAGACCTACACGTTGGGGTTATTCAGTGTGAGGAGGAGATGGGAGAGAGCAGCCATTGCGAGGAGGAGGCAGCCGAGGAAGACGCAGCAGGTAAGAGCCTATGTAATTATTTTTTTAAACTGTGGGAGGGTGGAGGGGGCGGCTAACTACGCTCCGCCACAGAGTCGTAGTTTTGCCTGAACTCCGCATTCGCAGCAGAATGCGGAGTAGGCAAAACTCCGCAAACTCCGCTGCCAGAGCATAGTTACCCGCCCCGGGTTAATCAAGATTACAACACAAATGTAATTTCTTTCATGGGCTCCTCCTTGTACGGGGAATTCCAGGAAAGGGAGCAGTGTGAGCCAAGGCTGAGCAGCCTTTGATGGAGGGGCAAAGAGGTAAAGGGAGCTCCACTGTAGATGAGTTTGAATTAAAGAGACTGTGGAAACAGAACCATGGTAAAAAGAAGGCTAAGAATCCAGAGACGGAAGTTGAGAAGTAATTGAAGAGAATAAAGAAAGAACATCAGTGAGGACAGTGAAGGGAGATAAAAGAGAGTGGGAGAGTTGGGTTGTACAGAGGAGTGGGATAGGAGAAGGAGATAAGATGGCAATCAGGTCCTAGTATGTGAAGACAAGAAATATTGATGATTGCGCAAGAAGAATGTATTATAAGATCTAGGTAAGTGAATGAGGTATTTGAGAACGAAGTATCTACCTCCATTAACGGATGGGATCTGAGAGTGGAAAGGAATGGGAAGAGGCATCTGAAGAGGAAATTCAGATATCGGATTCCTGAAGAAAGTTGGATAAAATACACTGAAAACTATTAGATAGTTTAGCAGAGAATCAAGATCATTTTGAAAGAGGGATGAGTTCCAGGACCAGGATGTCAAAGCCAATGGGCCGGACTTTTTATTTGTGAAATTACCAAGTAAATAGCAGGCACGTTTTTGTGAGTGATTTATGTGATTGTATGGATGTTCAAGTCACTTAGTGCGGGATTATGTGAATGAGTGCATGTCGGTGATTATGGATACAAGTTCCTAAATAAACAAGTGCAAGGATGAATAAGCAGCAGTTGACAGAGTGTTAAAATGAAATTAGCTATTTGATATATTTTTATTATATTTTTATTTACTTTAAAGTTTGAGTGGTTTTTCAAAAACTGGAAAAAGTAAATAAACAAAATACATTTTTAAAAGACTGGTTTTAAAGTCACAGAAACGTATTATTGAACTTTATGACTTCAGGGTGATGATATAATTATAACTGTTACAACTAGGTATTCACAGAACACTTCATTCTGCCAAACAGTGATTTCACTATTGAATCATCTGAGGAAGAAAAATAATGCTGATAACATAAGTTACATACATTTGAAGTTGATCCTTTGAATCAGTACACGTTCTGTCTATTGCATCCCTATTGAGTGTCAAGTAAAAGATTTTTCACATTCAAAAGAGAGCACAAAAATGATTTGCAGCACTATTTACAATACATCTAATGCAATGCTGAGCTCAAATAGTGCTCTCTCAAGTTTTGCCTTCGACTTTACCCTTAAAGTTTAAATTAGCTTAATTTAAATAATTGCGACATGGAATGTATATTAAAAACATGTCTATTGTTTTAGACAATATTATGAACAGAGACAAGGCAATAGTCTACAACATAACAAAAGCAATCATAAATGAGAAAAGTAATGTGCTATAGAACCATAGATCAATATTTAAAAAAAAGAAATATGCAAACAAGTACCCTAATGATACCACAATTTGTATTTTGTATTTGGGGAGCGGGGAGGGGGAGAAAGACAAGAAGAAGAGAGAAAAAGTACTAAAGAGGAAAAAGGACAACAAAATCATACAACATTACATGCATTTCTTAGTACAATCAAAGAAAAATTAATGGCAGCTGGAATGCAATAGTTCTGTCTTGGATCCAAAAGGACTTACTAGACAAGTATTTGGTAAGATATGACCACAATATATCCTTAACAATGAGTTGTTGCATAGAAGTAGCAGATGCTCTATCTATCCAGTCTGCGATGACAGAGTAAAATTTCACAATCAGGTAAAAATAACCTTGTCATCATCCTTCCAATTGGATGTAATTATTTGAAAAACAATGGTGATAAGTAAGTCCACAAATGTATCCAATTTACAAGTTGCTAATCAATTGTGAGAGGAGCTTCCCAAAAAATAAGTTGAATCTCAAAAGAAAAAGCAACTGAAGAAATTGTGAAATTGTTCTAAAGACCTCCAACCAAAAGAATTTAATTGATGAGCAGTGAAAAAACATGCATGTATGTGCCCATTGTTGTTTAACAGGTCCAACATGTGTTATCTATGTTTGGATTCTATTTGTGAAGAGAAGTTGTGGTTGCAAACAGCATATGATAGAAGTAATATAAAGTTTGTGTAGCTGGCCTTACAAGAGGTGTGACGTATTTTGGAGCAAATTAAGATCCAGGTTTGTACAGGAAATGAGCATTGTAACTCGGATTCCCACAATAACTCTATTTTAGGATGATTAGGATCGACTAAATCCTGAAATGGTGAACATGTAGAAAGAACATAAGCACAATGGAGGCAAAGCCCATTTGCACTCCTCATTCCCAAATCTTCCACAAATGTGTAAACCAGGGGGGAAAAAATCTGCGCCCTTGTTTTTTTACCATATCATGAACAGTTGTGCAAAGCTCGAAACAGAGAAAGGCGATCACTGCTCACTGATTCTTGTGCTGTCTGCATTACATACAACTGGGAGAAATTCAGAGTTAAGCATATGAACTTTAGCAGCGGCGGCTCCTCTGCTAAGGAGGAGGAAATATGCCCCACTGCTACAAAGGAAAATTAAAAGGATAATAACTAATGTTATGATCATTTTAGTTTTCCTTCCTGCTTTGGTGTAGGGCGGGGTGGGGTGCGTGGGGATGGGCTGGCCGGAGCAGGGGCCAGGGGGAGCAGTGTTAAGCACACTCTACAGTGCGCAGGACAGTTTGGCCGGCCCTCTTGGGTTGGCCAAACAGTCTTGCGCACTTTGCATGTTCCCCACGAGGCTGCATTTCGCAGCCTGGTGAGGAACATGCCCAACCTCCCTTTCCCCATCTGAGCACCGAACCATGGTGCCCAGACCAATCACAACACTGCATTGCGGCCTTGTGATTGGCCAGGGGATTCTGGGAGGCTTTGTGCTCCATGTAGCAGCGTGGATAACACGACAAAGGAGAGGTGGCAGTCTGCGGCATCCAGGTAAGTCATTCTATTGGATTTTTTATTTCCCCTCCCCTCACCCTCTCCCCCGGCTCACCAGCCCCGTTTAGTAGCAGCCGCTACTGAACTTTAGACAGTGCAAAAACATGAAAGCAGGTGCTCAGCTTTGCTCTCAGCCAGCGCATCTGTGCAGCCTCGAGCTATGAGAGTATTCCTCTTCAGCTCCAATCACTAGCTCTCTGGCAAAGTTAGACTGCACTTATGAATTACATTTGTGGCAAAAAATTAAAAGAGTAGTTAATTAAATTGAACTAAATACCAGTTGTCAAGCAAGTTGGGAAAAGTAAACCCTTTTAAAAATGCACATTATTTTATACACTGTAGCATTTAGTGTGCAGCCGCAGGCTTAACTGAGCTCTGTAAAATGTACCAATAATTTATCTGCCAAAGAAATGTTACGGCTCCAAACAAAGCAAAGGCAGAGCGGCTGAGCAATCTCATATTGTTCATTATGGTGGGAAAAGCAAAACAACTTATTTTTCGCAAGTTTCTGAATAAACACATATTGATTATTATTAGAAATGGGGGTCTCTAGTTGGCAGAGGTAGGTACCTTTGTACAAATAGGGACCATTGCTTCTAATCAAAGAAAGGGGGATACACACTTTAGATAACTCCTTCTCACCCCCTGGGTAGCTTGGCACAAACAGACAAACTTATCCCTAAGGCAATGTGTAAAATGTTTGTACTCAAAACACACAGCAATACAGCGATAACACCACAAATGGATACCACACCAGTTTAGAAAAATACTTTTCTTTATCCAAACTCAGCAAGACCAAAACGAAAAAAATACAACATACGTGTAATAAGAATAGGACTTTTCCAAGGTTTCAAGTAACTGTGTCCATAGGAAACTATGGATGCGTGATTCTACACAAAGTACCTGTAGATGCGTTAAAAGTCACAAGGCCAAACTGCCAAGAGATAGGAAGCGTCGAGAAACAAAGAGACGCCTCAGTTCCTGAGTTCTTGGGCAGGAGATGCGACAGTTCTACTGCATGCAAGAGAAGTGATGCATCGAATCCAGAGTGTAGGGGGAAGTAATGTGTTGTCCTCAAGACGGTTCTGGTCTGCGGGTAATAAATCGGGAAAACTTGCTGCACAGGTGCGATGCGTGGAAATCCAGGATGCGTTTGTGATCAATGCTGCAGCAACAGGCGGCGCTGCGTATTTCTTCAGCCACGGTCCCATGATGCTTTGGGTCTTGCAGCCACGACAGGCACTGCATCATCTCGGCAGATTCTACTCCCACGGTGGTGCTGCGTCAGCACAAACCCGTAAGAAGAGCAATGCATCATTTCTTCAGTTCTTCAGGTTTCCTCCCATTCCCAACAGCAGGAACCACCTCTAGAGGCCCAGAACTGGAACAGGCACCTCGTGGAAGATTAGAACTCTCAGCAGCAGAGTTCCGGGGAGCGGGGGTGAAGTCTTTGCAACCCTGGGACTTCAAAACAGGATGCCCGCACTCACAGGACCTTGAAGAGTCTTCTTCAAGTAGGTTCACAGCATAGCTCAAGTCTTTGTCCATTCCTTGGCAGAAACACCAACTGCAGGCCAACCACACACAGCCCACAGTTGTACTCCTCCCAGCTCTCCAGCTCTTCTCCTTGGCAAAGTTTCCTCTTGAGTCCAGAAGTGATATAAAGTTCTGGGGTTTAAGGTCCAATACTTATACCCGATTTCGCCTTTGTTGTCTTTGTGCAAGGGTCTCTGAGCCCAGCCCGAACCAGTTCTGCCCTCACTGGTGCAGTATGACCACACAGGGGGTGGAGATGGCATTGTGCAAGGGACACAGGCCCTATTCAGGTGCAAGGAAATCTCCTCCCACCACTCTAAATGCAGCCAAGCCCCATTCAGCTCAGCTCTGAGTCATCCAGGAAAGGCCAGGCACACCTTAACCAAGAATCGCTTTAGGGAAGAAACAGAAACTGGGTTTGCATTCACACAGGATGTACTGGTATACAGGTGGGGAAGTGTCACCCTTGAATATATCTCTCTGCTCGATAAGGAAAAGTCTCCTCAGCTGGGATGAGGCCTAGTAGTTCTGTTTGGACTGTCACTTTTGGGGTATTGCCAGGACAAATTTGAATATGGTAGGTTCTTGGCTCTAATGTCACAGTGTGCACAAAATATGTGCTGAGAAATTGCCAGTGATAAGAATGAATCTAATAATTCTACCTATCACTTTCAATTTGTCTATTCTAAGGGTTTTCATATTTCGTTTACCTAAACAAAATATGAAAAATACATGTTGCTAATACAAAACAGTGTAGATAGCAAAACAACAAAGTGGAGAAAATATAGCACACATTTACGTTATGTAATACTGTGCTAATACTGTGCTAAGTAGTATCTACTAGTAGTAACAAGATCACATAGACAGCTTAAGTTATCTGCTCTTGGTGTTGTAGCACTCAGTCTGCTTGTCACCTAAATGTGCGGGATTGTGGTTAAAACTATGTTGTCAGAGTTGTTGGCTGGGCCTGAGTTAGAATCATCATGTGGGGTTTATCTAGGCTTTGTTCTAAGTATAAATATAAATATGCTCCAGCATCTGTAGCCATTGAGAGGCAGACAATGATGTATGCAACATCATCAATAAAAAGTGCAAACTTGCTTTCTAAATCTGCCTCTAAATATAGCAGGAGTGGGGGGCCGGTGCATAATATCCCTTCCCACAATGTGACATACCTGGAATAAAGCTCACCGCACTTAAAAGCCTCTCCCCATGATCTCAGAAGGCTTTTGTTCGCCCATCAATTTCTTTCCATTAAATTTGTTCAGATGAATTTAGTAGTCCAGTACAAAATAATACATATTGTTGGGCTTATGATTGTTCAACGATACTGACTCATCTCAACAGAACATTGAAACACCTATTACTAAATTGATGCTACTGAAAATGTTTGTCCTGCAGCTCTGTGCTAGGTTCATAGACCTGACCTAAAACATCATTGTGACCCATCTTTAAATACAATGAGCCATGATGAACATATGAGTTGCATGACGACCAATTAGGCCAATTTCCTATTTTGAATGACATCCACCCAATGAAATCAAATTAAGCCTGTAGCTCCCATTGTATGACATCTCATACCCTGGGTTCGCTGGGTCTTCCTGCCTCTCTCACTTCTTGGTGGGTGATGAAGGACTTACAGAACCAGAAATGAGGGAGCAGCATGTATCAACGTCTTCCTTGTAGCTGCTTTCATAGCCCCCATAAAAAGGGAAAGGAGGACATCATTAATACACACTCAGATTTGTCACCAATACTGCATATTTCTCCTTGTTTGCGCCTGCTTTCAAGAGTTTGTTTTTGATGTACAGCCCAGTCTGTGATTTAGTAGATCAGGCTGTGGATCAAACATTGTAATGCCCTAGTAATGTTACTTGATGCAAAGAAATACACAGCTTTGCAAACCTCTTTTGTGTTGAGAAAAGGGCACATTTTCAGTGCAAATTGCCTTTTGTGCTGGAAAGTAAGTACCAGAAGTTTGCTTTGCGCCACTTTGTTTGACTTAGCACTACGTTGCAACAGCACCAAGGGTTCGTAAATCTGAGCCAAACTGTTCCTCAAACCAAGCCCTAGTTATTTAAGGATTTTATTTGTAAACCATAAATGCTTACTGTTGTACTTGGCTCTTTTGGCAGGTTTACCCCTGAACTTTTTGCCTTTAATAATGACATGATGTTAGTTGATTTCTGGCCTCTGTGCACTTTAGCACTGTGGCCCAGTGTAAAGTGTGTGCGCTCTCTGAGTGTGTGTGGTGAGATTACCCTGCCCTCCCATAGGAATGCATGGGGAATATGTGTGTCCATAGTAGTTCCTGATGTGTGGGGAGTGCAGGGTCGAGTTTGGTATGTGCGAACTCGTGAGATTAAATGCTGCGCGATGATGTGCGCGGAGTTATTGTGTCTAGTGGGGAAGTGCCACTTTTCGAAGTTGGCATGTCTGTGCAGTGAATGTGAATTGACTGTCTGGCTTGTGATTGGCTGGAGCTGGCTGGTGTGCCTGGCTCCAGGAGTCAGGATGGGTCTGCCCGGTGGTGAATGAGGAGATCTGCATGTTGATGGCAGGGAGGGGTTGCACCTGGGACCTGAATAGGGCTGGGCATTCCCTCCACAATGCTGGCTCCACCCCCTGTGGTGTGTCTGATGTCCCTGACCCATCCTGTGAATAGGCAGAGGGGATGAGCAAAACAAAGTGCTCCAGAACCAGTTGCATCTGGTTCGCCCCTTGCCTGTACCTTTGGAGACAAAGGAAATGTCTGTATAAAAAGGGGCTGTGACCCCATGAAAAATGTTCTTGTTTCCAACTCGAATCTACCAGGGGCGTGCTACTGCTGGGGCCCAGGGGAAGGCTTGCCTCCCTGGGTCCTGCCCAGCCCCTGGATGCCTGGAGGACTTCTGGGGGACTCTTGTCCCTCACTGGAGTATTTCCAGGACCCTGAAGAGACTTTGGGGCTGCCCCAGCAACTTGGGAGTGCTGGCTTTTATTTTCCATGCCCCTGGCTCTTCCTGTGCTTTATCCTCCTCTGGGAGCACTTTATTTTAGCTTGGCAGTGCTGAGCTACCCCTTGCCTTGAGGGAATCCCCGGAGTAGGGATTCCCCCGAAATCGCTCCACTGCGGGAGCCCACCCCACTTATTTTCATATTTTACATACTTACATACTCCGCTTTATGGGGGTATTATTTAAATTACGGGTGCCACCCCACTTGTCCTTATTTAAATTACGGGTGCACACCCCATTTATGACGCCATGGAATCACCGCCGCAGCCCGAGCTGCTGTGCAAAACTTTGCCGGGCCGCTGCCTACCGCGACCCAGAAGTACTGGAGGTGGGCGACGCCAGTGCCTTCATCATATCCGTAGCCTCGCGGGCTCCCATTCAAGTCCCGGTCCCCGAGGAGAGAGGACCGGGTGAAGAGTGGCGCATGGAGACGGCGGTGCTCCCACGAAGAGAGCGAGCCCCACCAGCGCCGCAGCCAATTTCCTGAGGGCGGGGCGCGAGGCACATTGCCGGTGCCTGCCCCGCCACCTCTACCAGGAGGAGCCTTTTACCCCACGAGAGCCGGTAAGTTGAGACGGCTAGGGTGGGGGGAAGGCCATATGTGCACCCCGGGCCCCAGTGGTGGGCTGGCCCAACGGTGGCCTCTTTTGTTTTAGAGCCGCATGGCTCTAGGGATATGCCAATTACAGTGAAGGGGCCCTAGTGGGGGTCCCCCAGGCACCAGGGTGGTGCCCTTCTTCAGAGCGGCCCCGGATGGCAGCGGGCCGCTCCACCGATGGCTCTCTTGTTGTTTCAAGGGCCCCGTGGGTGTCCTGAGGTCCCAGGGGCCCATGTCCCCCCCCAGAGCCATTGCGCTCCACCGATGGGGAATTTCTTTTGCGTAGAGTGGCCCAGGGGCAGTGTCCGGCCCGTAGTTATTTCTCGAATCCGAGGGCTCCAACGATGGCACCATTATTTTATGGCTGGCCCAGAGGGGCCCATATTTTCCTCATTCTTTCCGCAGCCAGTGCTCTCCTTGGTGGCCATGTTTTCTGTTCAGAGCCTAGATGGCTCCAACGTTTGGGCGCAGTTTTATTCCTATGGGCAACTGAGGGCCCATGCCGCAGTTTATTTCCCAGCTGCCCAGCAAGTAGTGGGCAGCTGCACCCTTTAGGCATTTCTTTTAGGGGACCTGTGCTTTTGGACTCAGGAGTGGGACGCACTCCTTCGCCCCTACCTTGGCCTACCACAGCTGTGCAGCACTTAGTGCCAGCTGCAGCGTTTAGGCCCCAGTTAATTGTTCTCAGCTTCCCAGCAAGTAGTGGGCAGCTGCAACGTTTAGGCTTGGCGCAGTGGCCAACCTTGACCATCGCTGCTTAGGCAGCAGCCCTGACTTTATGGATATAGGGCGTTTGAGCCCCCTTATTTGACATGGCCAGTTGGCCAGGGGGGGATTATTACATTTATAGGGCGCAGGCCCTAATGAGATTTATGTGCAATTGTGATTCATATGCTAATGCTTTGGGTGTTAGGAAATGTATTGTGTATAGTATGTTTTGCGCACCATGTTTTGATACCTCCATATATGGTTTATGCATAGGAGGTTGTTTTACCAGTTTAGGTTTGTGTTAGGGCGGTAATACTTCCCTGTGTGATTTACGTACTAGTGTAATGTTTACTTAGGTGGTTAGGGTCTAATATAGTTAGACTTGTGGGATAATGTGCATGATGAATTTCATGTCACAGACTGTTGCAAAGTACAGTGGTTATCAGTGGTTACTGGCTGTTCATTCTATGACCTATTTTACTTGTATGTTTATGATTTAATTCACTTTTACCAAGTTCACTTTGTGATGATCCTGACAGTGGTCCATGTGGCCCTGTCAAGTGTAAATAATGCCTTGTAAATATTGCCCGTGCCAGTTGGCACAATGTATATTGTGTGATTACTATCTGATGTGTTGTGAGAATACAAAGGCTATTTTTGATATAACCTTGTGTGGAGTTCTTTTTGTGGGGGGCCTGAGATGTTGTTGCTGGTGGGTGCGTGCACAAATGCTTTACACATTGCCTCCGGGATAAGCCTTACTGTTCGTGCCACGTTGCCAAGGGGGTGAGCAGGGGTTATCTTGGCGTGTAACTCCCTTGCCCTAACTAGAGTGGTGGTTTCTGCCTGGCTTTGGTGCAAGCCTTAGCCAACCAGAAATCCCATTTCTAACAAATCTGTTGGTTGTGTATTACTTGCGTTGTGTTTAAATTGTGTTTTTCCAAAATTAGTGGTTAGTAAAACATTCAGGTGAAAATCAGAATGTAGAGAAGTAGGGGGAGCCTTCTCTATCCAGATTATTTTCTATTCAGACATCAAGTGTGTAATTTGTGTGGGTGTTTGCAGGTGCTCTGCATCAGCACTATGACAGTCCACCACATGGTGGCGCTGTCTGTTTTTGTACAGAGTGTATGTGTTTAGCAATTGAATATACATTTAAACGAATAATTGCAGAGCGTCCAGGCCATTCCTACTACTTTGCATGGCCTAGAATTGTACAAATGTTCACATTTTAAGGAAGGTATGTGCAAGTAGTGGGAGATGAACACCTTATGTATTAGGTGAGTGCTTTTGTTCTGAGCATCATCCCATTGTTCCTAGTCTGCAACCAACCACATCATTCGGAACATTACACATGCTTAACATTGTTGTGGCAGGATACATTTGAATGTTGGAAGAAATAGCTAATGAAGATAGGAGGATGAGGATAAGGTTGTTGTTTTGGGCTGATTATTATATTGTAGGTTCATAAACCAAGCATGCCTGTGGGGTTGGATTGCACTGTATTTTAATCATTTCTGAGGATTTTATATAGTGCTGTGTCTTGGCACATCAAGAGAGGAACCACATCATTTCACTATGAAGTCCACCGTGCTCCCGTTTTTGTTAAGCAAACGTGGACGACTTTTCACAGTATATTTGATCTCTTAGTTAGACGGCAGGTTGTCTTTATTAGTACTATATATCAAAAAGATCTGATGTACTTAAAACAGTGTATTAGAATTCAAAGGACCGGGGGTACATATTCTTCAAAAAGCTACCCTTACAGGATAGTACAATTGTTACGTGCCTGTATGACCCACTGTTCACAATTTCCACTGAACACCATCATGTACCACAGTCCACAACAAGCCTTTTGAAGAGGAAATATAACACCACACAATCTTGTGCATAAAATGTGTGAAAGATTGAAAAGCACCTCACGTTAGTAACACCAAAGGGGGCTGCTGGCATATATTTACCAGTATGCCCACACTGTCATCATCGGTAGCTTTCCAAATAGAAAAATATATACACACACACACATATGTATATATATATATTAGTTCATGCTTAACATGTATATCAGTCACATCATAGTTATGAATAATGTATTTAATTATATGCTTATGGATCTCTGTTTTATTTTATTATCTAGCACAATGTTTAAATATGATCATAACAATTGTATGTATAAGTGCTTTACTATCGAAATATAGAAAGAATATATAACAAAAGTAAAGAAATACTAATAAATTAATGCATTAAAAAAACGTAACATTTCCCCCAAATAATTAAAAAAAATACATAAATAAATTACAGCAACACTTGAACATCCGTGTTTCTAACTATTGTTCCATACATGTACATATGGTACTTTATACAATACAGTTTTATCTCTTTATTATTTTCCATATACATGTATACCTTTCTATGTAGTTATGTATCTACGTATTTATTACTCTAGTCGTACTCTACAGAAACAAACAAACCTTCAACTCTCTCCTATTTACTACTCTATGTCTCATCCTATATCTCTTTCAACATATCATCTACCTCCACTCTCTGACCTATCCCAAACCTCATTGTGCAACCATGATCTCATTAATAACCCATTCCAAACTCTTCCCTCCTCTATCCCTGCTTTGGCTCATCCCAAACCTCATTTTACTACTATGATCTTCCAAATAACATTTTCTAGACTCTTTCTTCCTCTATCCAATTCAATCCAACTAACAGACTTACATGTCCACAGCTCAAATTAAAAACATACATTTCCCTATACTAATCCACCACTAATCCACTTTGAGGTTTGCAGTAGGGTGCTACTCGCCGAAAAGCAATTCAATGCCTCATCAGTGGTAGTAACTGCTATATAAATGCAACTACAATTACAATTACAATGTGTAGGACTGTGATATTTAGTAGAGAGCATTTACACTTGCATGGGGCAGTGATGGCAGTTCAAGTCTGTAGTGGAGCCTGCAGTGACCTCCTGAGGAATACCTTGGGTCATGGAACTTGTTTATTTACAAATTAAGCACTGCCAATTTATATATTTCACTCCTCATTCACCAGGCATTTGAAGGTCTTCATGGTCCCACAGCTGACCGTTATCTTTGGCCGAAATGCCAAAGCACCAAAAATATGACATTGTGATGGGTGGGGGGAAACTCTAATTGAAGGATCTGCTCATGGGCAAACCATGCAAATGTCAAAAGTATTCCCCATTCGGGTACTCCACATCATGTTGTAGATTAGCTCTGTTGCACCTTCCCTAACCTACAGTATCCTTTTGAGAAGCTGAGTCCCAGATTCACAACAGTTTTGTAAACCCTAAGCACAAAATTGCCATCTTAGCACATTATTCCCAGGTACTAAATGACAGTTTCAGTGTTCACATGCATTTATGGATGCAGGTTCAATTCGGATGTATGACGTTATAACGCATACTTTTACTCCGCAGACCATTACAACGCGACTTTTACTCCGCATACCGTTACAACGCATAGCGCCTTGGGGCGCTGGATAGTGGTAAGTATAATTTACTATTCTAACTCCAGTCCCCGTGGACCCTAGGGAAGGTGTTGGATAGTAAATTATACTTATCCCCTATCCTAGAGCGCCCCCCAGCGCAATGCGTTGTAATGGTATGCGGAGTAATGGTCGCGTTGTAATGGGTCTGCGGAGTAAAAGATCCGTTGTAACGGGTGTATACCGTTCAATTCATGACTGGGATCAATGTGCACATGTAGCGGATCTTCTGAAATTTTTAGTTCAACATTAGGGATGCTACCATTCGCATTCTAGAGGATGGTGTGGAATGCGGTCAATACCCACATCGTCATAACAGAATTGTTATTCAACTAACATGCACATAAGAATTCACTACCAAAAAGGTTGCGATAACTGTGTAACTGGAGAGAAAAATTCAACGAAGACTATGCATTTCAAAAGTGCATATGGGATTTCTTGATCATGAAAAATACATTTTATTAATATATTCTTCATGTATTAAAAAATATAAAAATGAATTTGGTGTACTTATGCCCATTTCCACCATATTTACTGTAGTTGAACTCAGTATTATTGGACATCTAAAACTTGCATAGCTATACACGGCTACTACTACGAATTTCTGTGAATCTGAAAAAAGGGTCATGCATCATTCAATTGAGGAAAGTAAGTCTATGAGGCATATTCCAAGTTTTAAATTGAGCTTTGTGACTCAGCGCCCTTGTTACAATATACAGTATTCTACCATAAGGAGTGTAACTACATTAAACCTATTGGGCCTGGCTCTCCAAAAAAGGTCAAAATTTTGCATCTGGCTGTTTCCAATCTACTTGGATTTGTTACATTTTAAACTGGCTAATTTATCACAGGCTATATATGGAACCCTGGAACAGTTGCAGGTTTTGAAGCTTACTCCTATGTAAATCCGTATTTCTAAAGCACAAACTACTCACCCTTACGGGTCTCAAGGTGCTGGGGGCCGTTGTGGAAATTAAGTGAACTATTGCCCAGAGTCACACAGTGCTGAGCTGAGCTGCCCCCAGAGGCAGGAATCGAACCAGTGAACCTTGTGTTCCGAAGTCAGCTGCCCTAGCCGCTGTACCACACCTCTCCTCCTCGCCTAAGAAAGTGTTAAGAATGCCAATCTCTTATGCAAGAACATACACTGGTATATCTTTGCTTGCAAAGCTCAAACTAGGCAGTGCAAATGTACTAGCTATTTTATTTTATTTTTCCAAGGGAAAATATGTTTACTGGTCACGAAACCTTAGGCGTATTTGAAATTTGTGTAATTGTGTAAGTTGCTTTAGCGTACTTCTGTGAAATCTTTTCACAAAAAAGCGTTATTACGGGAAATGTAAATCAGTCATTTAGGGGCATATTACCAAGGGTGGCGATATTGAATTATCGCCGCTTTAGCGGCCGTGTTCGGCTGCTAAGCGACAATAATTCCATCGCCCTATTACCAAGCTGTCGCTAACACCAGTTAGCGACAGCTTGTAGGCGATAGCGAGCGGTTTGGGGCCCGCTTTGCATGTCAGCGATATTTATCGCTAATGACATGCAAAGTGGACGTACCCAACCGGTTAGCGACTGAAAGCAGTCGCAAACCTCGCTATCGCCTATTACCAAGAAAGGCGAAGCAATAGAAATATTCGCGCTAAGCGCAAATATCGCCAAACGCTAACGCCTGCAAATACCAGTGCTAATGCATGAACACTGCCGGTTTTCCAGCGATAGTCACGCTAACGCCTGCAATATTATCGCTTTTGAGATAAATGTTGGTAATAGGACGTTCTCTCAGCGATAATATTGGGCGAAGCGTGGCGTTAAAAAAACTACCGCTAAGCTCAGTTAGCGATAAATATCGCTAACTGTTGGTAATATGCTCCTTAGTGTTATATTTTCATACAAAATTTGTCATCGCAAGACTTTTTGGCAAGAGAAGGCATTTTAGGGTAAAATAGTGCATCATATAAAAGCGTCTTGAACCACAGCCAGTCGTGTTCGCTCCGTTGTTCTTGAGCATTCGCTGTCAATAATGACAGCGAATAACACGTAGTTGCACAACACAGTATAATGGTGTAAATACGCGCCACAAGCTTAATGCAAAATTTCCAACATTACAGAAATTTCTCCCAGGACTACCTCGGCTCTAGCCCCGACTATTAGGGATGTTCTCCTTCCCTTTCTATTCTGGAGAAGGATTCAGTCTTGCTCTTGTCCGCAGTAGAACATTAACCACTATCCACGGTGAAAGGAGACAGAGACAAGTTTGCAAAGGACAACAAACAGGGCATTGTCACCTTCCAAGCCCAGTCTCTGCCCATCCCTGGCCTTCCTAGAAGATTCACGCACATAAAAGACTTGATGTGAGTAAATGTGTTTAAAATGCAAAACAAAAGGGGCATATTTACTAGTAAAGCGGCGAAGGATGTAGTTAAGCCAAAAAGGCTAATGACATGCTCGGTCACTTTAGAAATGCAGGGCAGCACCATATTCCAAACAATATGGTGCAGCTCTCCATTTCCCCCTGTGCTGGCACTAAAGTTAGCTGCCTAGTGCCAATGCAGGCACCCTTGCACCATAGTGCAAGGGTGTCTGCATGGCAGGGGAAGATTGTTTATGTGCAGGAAGGTGTCCCTTCCTGCACATAAACAATCTTTAAATGGCATTTTGTAACTTCTATGTGTGCTGCTTAATGTAGCACACATAAAAGTTGCAAAACGTCATTTCTTTATAATGATTGTTTATGTGCAGGGTGGGACACCTTCCGGTACATAAACAATTAATGGTCTTTTGTTGTTTCTATGTGTGCTGCACAAAGCAGTAAACTTAGAAACAGCAAAAACAAGGAGAAATAAAACATTTCTCCTCGTTGGGCCTGTTTATGACCAGGCTTTCCCTGGTCTTAATGTTGGTGCTGCCCCATATTTACGCTGCCTTGTAAATATGGGGCAGCGTCAAAATCAATGGGTTTTGCAGTGGAACGCCCATCACGACACTTATTGCCCGCCCCTTTCACGCTAAGTGTAGCGTGAAAGAGGGCCATATTTACAAGGCGGCGATAAGCCACGTTAAGTGGCTTAACACTGCCTTTTAAATAAGGCAATAGGGGCTGTTAAATATGCCCCCAAGTCTTAGAGAATATCAGTGCGACAAGGGTTTCTTTGGACTCGTAAAAAGGCTATTTAAGCATGTGAGTAAAACTTACATCTGCAGTAATAATGTCTGAACTATATTTGTTCAAGTCTTTTTGTGTGTGCATAATAGTTTGAGGAATGTTGAGAAAAAAAAAACGTTTGCCTAGGTCACTTTAAACTAACAATCCGGGGGCCATATTATCAAGAAAGGGCGATACATTATCGCCGCTTTTATCGGTAGAAAACTGCCGCTAAAGCGGCGATAATGTGCTCGATAATATGCCTTTGTGAATTCCCATAGAAGTCCAGGTTAACACCAGAACCTGGGCTTCTGTTGGAATTCACAAGGGCATATTATAAAGCCCATTATTGCCGCTTTAGCAGCAGTTTCCTGACGATAAAAGCGGCGATAATGTATCACCCTTTCTTGATAATATGGCCCCTGTTTCCTACAATAGCCCCTACGCATCAGCCTACCGTTTCCAACTGGTTTCGGGAATGTCAGACACGCTGATGCATATATATTGTATATTAGGACAACATAGACTTATACTTTAAAATGCATGCGGCATTTGAACCTTCACATCCAAGATATTTGTGACAATACTAAGGTAAAGAACATACGACAGGCACCTTATTTGTATGCTGGGAAAGTGAGCTCCGCACAGAAATTGACACTCATTTCTGTCACACAAACATACATGTTTATGTGTCATATATATTCCTCAGCCGGAGACCCTATGTCATTGGAATGAAATACCAGTAATCATTTCACAAGACTGAGTGTTATCTGGAAAAACAGCTCCTTTAGTAGTCGCAGGCAGAGAAAACATTTACTGAGTAATGGTGTACAATTCATACCGCTCAAACTGTCAATATGGATAGTTTTCCTGCTAGGCTGGTCCGCTTGTTCCATATTCACAGAAATAGCTATAAAATAAAAAGGCTGGCATTGAAATCTCCGAACGTGTATTTGTGGCTGATATGATGACAGACCACCTGGAATCTATGGTTGCCATTATGACGTCTTTACATGACATGCCTTAGTTTTATAGTGTAGACATCGTTCTCAATGGGAATTTACCCTCTCTAAAATGTGGCAAATATCTCCTGGAGGATTATGACCTTTATGTTAACCAATCAGTTCCAAGCAGTGCCTTTTGAACATTAAATTTGGTATGCATTGGTACAAATAGAGGATGCCCACCATTGTTATGACCTATGGTAAGTAGTTGTATGAAATGAGGGTAAGTAATTTAGAAAGTCATAGTATCAATTAGCATAGGGTACCGATATTTAGATTCTCTGTTAAAAAAAAAGATTAAACTGTTCTTGATCAGGGTTTTTTGTTAGGTTTGAAATGTTTAGAAAAAGGTATACACTTGTTGGAATGCTGCACTGTATGAAAAGGCCTATTAAAACTTGACTGAGTAATTAAAACCTAAAATATTCCCATATCCAATATTCTTAGGAAAAAATATTGTTTGCTATAGAAGATGGAGGATGAGATTCACATGATTGACTACGTAAAAAAGGATGATCCTGAACATTAGGTAATGGAAATGTGTAAGTCCAAATGAGTGACGATTCTGCCCTGGATATGTATTTACTGAAGAGTCTGAAGTGGGTTTTAGTTCATTTGTTTTTCTATATCATGTAATACTTACTCTAATGTCTGAATTAGGATTCAGTAGAACAGTATCACTAAGTTTCAAACATTTGTTGGCACAATGTACTCCAAAACATTTAAAAAATCAATGTAATTTAATATTTTTAAATTCCATTTTAAAGAACAATTAGTACTATGTTCATTATACACTATTAGATTATGAATCCCTGATGCAACTTGTGAAAACTCTGTTCACAAACATGATATTCTTTATAATGTATTTTATCAATATCAGCATCATCACCTGCAATACATGAATCATCCATATTTATGATATGTTGAGCCCATTGCATTTGATGTGAAATACTCTCCTAAGCTTTTAAACACGTATAAGCATGAACAAGCTACTAGTTACATATGCCTATTTTGTTACTATTAGTGTTGTCTTATATTTTTTTATATGTTGATACCATTTTCATGACCAAATAACTCTGTGTATATAAACCATATTTTTAGACTAACGTTAAACAATCTGTAGTTTATGTAACAAAACTGGATGATGGGACAAGAGGTAAATACTAGTCATATGTAACTGAAGAGGCAATGGTTTGTCAATGAAGAACTTCAGCACTTGTTGAGTGTCAATGACCAATTTTAAAGGTATTTAAAATAATTAATAGTTGATAGGAGAAAAAAACACTGGCATGTCTTTAAAGAAAGGTAGGGGTAAAGGCTTAAGTCTTGGGGATGGTAGAGTATGACTTCACCCTTACTCGTGTCCTGGAGGATATTAATGGCTTTGGCCTAATTTAAAAACTTTGTTGAAAGGGTTGTGACTACTAGTTATTTGTGAACCATTATAATGTAAAATTGGGAATATTACATTGGAGACTTGCGATGGGCCATTGCCACTACATTCAAGTGGTGGTGAGGTCTAATGATTGTTTTTTTAAGAAAATTGGGAATGAATAATTTTTCAAGGCTTCGGGTAAGGCAAGAGTTGTGTGACCTTGTGAATATGTATGTCAAGACATATGTGAGAATGTTGGCGCACTGGTTGTCCAAAGTGGCTGGCATGGACTGTTTCGCAGTATTCTTCAAATCTGAACCTTGCATTACTTCAACTGATAATTATGACTTGTATAGAGACTGAAAGTTATGTTTTTTAAAACTCAGAGTTTAGCTTAAAACAAACCATGAGACATAACCTACATGCAAACCTAATGATATTTCAAAATGTAAAACGTTTGATTCATTTGGGTAAAGTACACACCTATCAAACTGTGACTTTCAAAATCTGTAACAATTTGTGATTAGACAATGAATATCCTATTTCTGTTTCCTAAATCTGTGAACACAACTTAAGCAGCTGCCTTAGAAGAAAGTCCTAAACTTTAAAACATTTCAATATCAATTCCAGTCTGATATCAATATCATTCTTGAAGACTTGCAGTTGAGCTGAAATCTATATTTGTTTTCAAATGGCTTTGAAGCAATGATTACTCACTATAATTTGAATAGTACACACACAATCAAGCACAAAATTATAAATAACTTAACCTTTCAAATAGTGTGGCACATTTGAGTAAAATATAGTGCCATGAGAGACATGCTATTTATGAATACTTTAACATCTCCCTGAAAATCTGGTTTAGAGTTTAGGGGGGTGGAGGTGGTTGATTTCCACAAATTTATGTAGACAAGTTTCAAAGAACTAAAAAACAGCTTTCAGAGAGAAATCTTATGATTAGCACTGCTAGCTGTACCTCAAAAGTGATAATCTCCTTGGCAATCGGGCTTCATTTCCCCTGACATCTCGGCTGCCACTGTATTGCTGGACTTCGAGAAGGTGTTTGATTCCCTGGAGTGGCCCTTACTGCATGCTACTCTGCTGAATCTAGGTATCCACAAGAGTTTTCGTGACTTTGTAAATTACTCTATACAATCCCACTAGCGCATCTCAAACTAAATGATGCTCAGATGGACCAATTCACATTGACTCTGGGCACCCGACAGGGATGCCCCCTCTCGCCTTTACTATTAATTATCGATATGGATCCCCTCGTTTGACACTTTCAGGATCTTCATTTAAAACATGGATTGCGTTTTCATTGAGGCCCCTAAGTGGCATCTTTATATGCAGACGACATATTTTTGTTTGTCTGGGACTCTGAAACTAATCTCCTCCATTGATTTGCGAAGTGATTTGCTTTGGAGTTTTCATTGGCCTCACCATCAACTGGAGTAAATCAAGATTTTCCCCCTAGCGGATGCTAAGGCTCCTTGCATTCCCCTGTAATGGTGCTTGAGCTCTCCTAAATACCTTGACTTCTACCTACATAGGGACAGTTCAGAGGTTGTTTGCCTCAATTATGGCATAGCAATTGATCAGCTCTCTACCCAAATTGAATGCTGGATTCAGCTCCTCCTGTATTTAGCAGGGAGAAGAGCCATATTCAAAATGGTAGTCCTTACCCATTTTTCATACTTCTTCCTCAACATCCCGATAGTATTAACGAAAAGCTTCTTCGATACCTTGTGTAGTATGCACACGCGACTGTTCTGGGTGGGTAAGCATCCTAGGAATTGTTGGTATACACTGACTCTGCCCTATGACCGTGGTGGCTTCAGACTTTCTGATCTCTATATCTGTTATCATGTAGCTCAGGCACACTTTGCATATTTCTGGTACCATCTGGATGCCAAACTGCAATATCTTAAACTGGAATGGATGCTGGCTCTCCCATTATCCCTCTCTACCATACTGCTGAATGGTAGAGGATCCTGCGGCAATACAGACACTCCCCACCACATACTGAGCTTGGACCAGGCTCAAGCGCTTGTTGTGCTTCAATATGTTATATTTCCCTCATATTCCCCTTCTTGATAATGCCTGGCTCCCACTGACGAGAGAGAAGCAGACACAGCACAACTTAAAACACATATTGTCTGCATAATGTGGGCGATTTATTCAATACCTCCAACTTGAGGCTCATGTTTGGATGGCGAATAGCATGTATTTCTACTATATATCCTTATACATTTCCTGGGTAATGTATTTTACCTATATTTCCACTGAAGGTCCTGCCACGCATTATCATTTTCTCCCCACTGTCCCCTTTCTTTATATTTCAGAAGTACCTGTACTACATGGACATGCAGTATGTATTTATGATGTCATGGCTTTTTTCTCTGTATATTTATAATTTCACTTCCTCTGTATTTTGTATTGCTCTTTTATTTTTGTTTGCTGTTGTTCTCGATGTTCTAAAACTACATAAATAAAGATTTTAAAAATAAAAATAAAAAAATGCCAAAAGTGTATGCAGGAAACAATGCAGAAAGCCACATTCAATATTATCTTTGTTGTGATTCAGCGGGTCCTACACACATTTCAGGGCAAATGCAATGGAGCACAGGTATGTCAAAGCTTTCTGAAACAGAGGCAGATTATAAATGACTGGAGCCGTGTCCTTGGTTGGTATATCACTCCGACAGGTTTCAACTGGGTGCTTTTTCCCACACCAGGACATTACCAGGTCAGTAACAGTGACCTCATGTTGCTGCCTGGAAAAGCATGGCAAGGAAGTTGTGTGTCTGACCAAGGGGCTATGGGAACAAGTCCAGCCCCACCTGAAAAATTGTTCATGGGGGGAACTAGGCATATCACAGTTTGGCAGTATATCCTGAATTAAAATGAATGGTATCAACAAACTATCCACGGACAACTTTACGTACCTCAAACTCTACCATTGGAAGCTATGCTTGATAATAAACAAGCCATAGACTTACTGTTCTCTTGGAAGGGGAAAACACCACAAATATCAAACAATACATTTTACAGGGGCAAATATGAGTGGGGTTTACCATTAGCACAAATTGAAAGATATGTGTGTTCAGGAAACCCAACTTTAACTGAGCTGACAAAGCCTGAAAGTAATAAACTCTAAGTAAGCATGGAGGCATCCTATTTCTACAGGCCAATAAGTGTTTTCCCATGGTTCCCACCATGTGAGAGAGGGCAGGACTATCTTCTGAAGACAACACAGGTTACACTGCTACATTGGAATGCTGTAATAGAAGCGGTAGGGAACCCGGTTTTTGAATAACCCAGACTAAAGAAGGGTTTCTTTGATTGGTTTCCACATGAGGAATCTACACTAGGTGATTCATTGAGAAAGGGAAGATTAAAATCATACATATGCCAATTCAGCAGTTTAATATAGCAAAGCGTGACCCATTTCGATAAAAACACAATTCATTGGGCTACTACTGGGACCAATAGAATCCTTATTGAAAAAATATATGACTATGAAAGGTATTACTCAACTTAATCAGTAACCGTCTGGCCCCACAGCTGTGGATAAACTGATGTTTGCCACAAAATGGGAGTCAGAGTTGGGACAAGAAACTGATGCAATATCATGTTTACTATGAGAAATGGGGTTCTCTACTTGGCAGAGGCTTGCACCCTGTCCAAGTGGGACCTTCCCTTCTGGACAAGGTAAGGGAGTTACACACAAAAGATAACTCCTGCTCACCCCTTAGGTAGCTTGAAATGAGCAGTCAGGTCTATCTCAGAGGTAATGTGTAAAGCATTTGTACATAAACATACAGTAGCACAGTGAAAACACTACAAATGCACACCAGTCTAGGTTAGAAAAATAACCAATCTTTATCTAAGTAAATAAGATCAAAATGACAAAAATCCACTATTCATAAGCAAAGATATCACTTTTAAAATGTTTAAAATAGTTCAGTCATAGAAAACTAAAGATGTGTCACTTTTAGCACAGAGTACCTGGGATGTGTTAAAATTCAAAGACGAAAACTGGCGCAGGGAAGGTGAGGCACCGGGAAACTAAGTGATGCGTCGGTTTTTTACTTCCAGGGGAGGTGATGAATCAGTTCCTTACTGCCAGGGGAGGTGAAGTGTCAGTTCCTCACTGCAGCGCAGGGGAGGTGATGTATCTGTTCCTTACTGGCAGGGGAGTTGATGCATCAATATCTGAACAGGCGGCCTCGGTTCCTTACTACTAGGCAATGTCAATAAAGAACTTGGCACACAGGTGCGATGCGTGGAAATCTGGATGCACTTGGGTCGATGTGGCGGTGGTGAAACAAGTGCTGCATCAATTTTCCCAGCATGAGCAGGTGATGAGTCGAATTTTTAGTTGCACAGCAAGGCCTATGTTGGATTCAGAGCAGGTGTCTCGGACGTCAGAGACACGGTGCTTCGGACTTGGGCTGTGGCGATCTGGGAGCCACATGACAGGCGCTGCGCCGATTCATTAGTTTTTCAACCACAAGGCAAGCTTGCAGTGGTAAAAACAGGTGCTGAAGATCGGTGTGTAGATTTTCTTCCTTTCTTGCTAAAGAAGCCACTTCCAAGAGCCCAGAACTGGAATTGGCAACACTTGGCAGGGCAGAATTCTCAGTCAGCAGAGGAGTTCAGGGGCTGCAGGTGAAGTATTTGATGGCCTTGAGACCTGCATAAGTAGTAAAGGCAAGTATTTCAAGCATCCAACCTACAATGTTTTCCTTCTATCTGTAGGCCTGAATTACAGGTTGGAAAGAGAGCGTGGAAGGACTTTATGGTTGAAATACTGAACACTTGTGCATTCGCAAACCATTTCATTAAAAAACTCATAAGGTTTGTAAACGCAAAGATGTAATGTACAAAGTAATACATCCATTTTGGATGTCACAAAAGACTTTCTGATTTGGAAATTTGGTTTGGCAATTCGATCTGTATTACAATTGAAAGGGGCCTTCCCTCAAAATTGCAAGTCAGAATAGTAAATGTTCACAGTTTGTGAATGCAATTTGAGCTGGAAACCATTGATCAATTACCAACAACTCAATGGAAGTGGTAACACATTTATAAATGAGAAGGTGTTCTTTTAAAAATTCAGTCAGGTGACCACAGGCGAGCCTAGGAGTGGTCCAAGAGACCACCACCTGATCCAGATGCATTCCCTTCTGCAAACATTCTTTTTCAAATTCCACTAGTTCCTTTGTGGAGCAAGAGCTGCTTTACAAAGAAAACCTTCCCCACTTGGGAATGGAAACAAGGGACCATGGTTTGCTATATCTTGCAGGCTGCCACCCCTCTTTCTGGAGACAAACTCAGGAAGTTTCGAAAAGTAATCTGCCTATTTAATATTCATTAGGCAAGTCATTTTATCAGCCCCTGCAACTGGAAATTTAGTATCACGAGCTGTTAGTACATAGGTCACACCACAAAACCAAAGTTAGGTCAAAATATCAGGGTGCAATTTCCATCTCTTTTTGCGCACTTTCTTTTCATGCACTGGACCCTTAGGGGCATATTCTCAAGAACGTGTGATAACATCGCAAAAGTAACTTAACGCAACTCAACATCGAGGTCTTTAGTGGGAAAATTACTTTGTATTAACTAAGTATTCACAACATGGCAGTACTATGCGATAGTCACCAGATAACACATCAAATGACCATGTTAAAATCAATGCCATGCCGAAAAAATGTGAAACACAAACGCAAAAAAAGCTGCAATGAGGCCAATCGCGATACAAAAATCTGTGAAAACCAGCGACAGGCCTGCAATTCACACGCGTCAGGCGGAAAAAATCACCATAAAAATAGACAAACAAATGCCAAACAACAGCGAAGCACAATGAATGTTGCCAGAGCAAGTACAAAGGAGAACCAGAACCCCACAAACCCCCCGGAAGACCAGCCTGGGACCTCGGGTCAGGGAAGGCCAAGGAGAAGAAGAGTAGAAAGAAGCCGTTGAGTCCGCAGGAAAACAGGATCCTGATTATGGAGGTGGTAGAACACCATCAACAACTGTTCGTCATCTCCACTGTGTCATTGGCAACCAAAAATGGACTATGGCAGTCCATCGTGGAGAAGGTGAATGCAGTGGGAGTGCTGAAGAGGACAATGGAAGAGGTCAAGAGGCGCTGGAATGATGTCAAGTGCAAAACCAAGCTGAAACTCGCCAACAACCGGAAGTCAGCAATGCAGGCTGGAGGTGGGAGTCCTGCGCCACAGGAGGAGCTGGATGATAAGGAGGAAATGGTGCCCACAGTCATCAGTGGAGAGACGGTGGCAGGAGTTGGGGGACCGGACACTGCTCAACATGACCGGACACAACAGCACCAGGGTGAGTAAAGACCAGGGGCTGGGGGGACGAGAGAAGATGGGCACACTGGCACACATGCACAATTAAGTAGAGGACATCTGCGGACAAACCATGCCCCAGACCACCATCTCCCACCAAGAGACCAATGTACCCAAGTATGCAACATCTTAGCACTGTACAAGCACAGAAGTCAAAAGCACACAGCATCAAAGGGATAAGGAGCAGCAAAATCACCAAAGGGGCACCAAAGTGTAGCACACACACATAACATGCAGAGCAAACCAACACTGACAAAAATGTGGTACAAACTGCAAAACACCTACAACAGAAAACAGGAGACAACTGGTGCCACTTGGGTGTAGACACTGGCCAATCACATTTGGCGTTGCTATACACTCTGCGACACTCACCTTGGACCTCGACATGGACTGCCATATTCTGCTTGGTTGCCAATGACACAGCAATCAGACTGCAGACTGAACTCTTTCCCTTCCTTTGGAATTGTCATTCCCTGAAGGACTCTGGCTGGTGCTCCACGTGCCAACATCGTAATGTGGGGTTTGCATGGCCCTGTACTGCTCCAGATGCAACACTCCACGGAATGTGCATTAATCATTCCTAATCACACAGATGTGTCATGTCTAAGGTCTGTCAAGTGTGAAAGTAGGGATGAATGTAGGGTCAGTGAATTCCTCTTACGTCCATGTGGATCATGTCATTGGACTTGGGTCACAGGGTGCCACATTGCCGAATGCGGTCCGGTTGGCGCAGACACCACAACACGGACACACACATTACTTACTACCTTGTCCAGCCCCGTAGGGTACCATGCCTGGAGCCCCGGGATCATTGTTCACACCCTTATGCTGGACTGGCATGCGCCAGGCCAGCCCACTCCGCTTATGCTCACAGGGGGGGCGGCAACGCTACATGTCCCAGGTCTTCACAGTAGTAATCTGCTGATCACAGGTCTAGTTGTCAGCATGCCATAGCCCCTCTCTCATTGCTGGTATACACCCACACCACACCCATTCAGCACACGCGTCACAGGACATGTGACCCTGCCAATAAAAAGGGCCGGGTGCACGTGCTCGATGCCATTTCCAAACTCTCTCTGGGTGTATCCATGTGGTGTTCATGTAGGCATGGGGGCACAGGGCCCTGCAACATCACATTGCCCTGGCTCGAAGGTGACATGATGGCATCCGCACCACGATACCTAATCATACAGGGTCCATGACTTGCTGCATCTGCCTGGGAGTGCAGAGGCGGGCATGTAATGTTGGGCAGCCGGAGGGGCTGTAGTGCATCTGCCTGCGTGCGCAGGGGTGGGCATGCAAAGCTGGATGGTGGGAGGGGCTGGGGTGCATCTGCCTGGGTGTACAGGGGCGATCAGGCGATGATGTTGTGTGCAATTGTATGTACTTTGCCATTCATGTATCTGGACTCTGTTTCAGATGACGGATCTGTTTCAGATGTGGGACCTGGTGAACTGCACTACATACCGGCATGTGGTAGGAGACACACCGATGTCAGCAGGTGAGCAGTGAGGCCTGGATGTGCAGTGTCAGCACTCTCTCTCCCTGTCCTTCTCTTCTGTTATCTGTGTCTCCCCCTCGCTGTACGTCTATCTCTCTCTCTCCCTCTCTGTCAATCTTTCTCTCGCTTCCCCTCTCTGTACGTCTATCTCTCTCTCCCTCTCTTTCTCTCTCTCTGCATCTCTCTCCTTCGCTCTCTCTCTCCCCCTCTCTGTCCGTCTTTCTCTCTCTCCCTCTCTTTCTTTCTCTCTCTCTGTATCTCTCTCCTTCGATCTCTCTCTGTCCTTTGATGTGCGCAAGACACACCTTCTCATCATGATTTTTGTCTTGCAGGCTGTGACCTACAGATTCTCCCAAGGGGAGCCGCCATGTGTCTTCATTTCTGTTCTGTGTCTATTTGAATAAATGTTCATTTGTTAATTCGAAGGTGAATGTGGGATGCTCATTTTTGTGATGACACATGCATGTCAACAAATGCGATTGTGCGACATCAGGCAGATTATTTGGTACATGATTCAGTGTAGTTGGTGTGGCATGTCTTTGACCAGAGTGGGGGGTTGCCCGGGGAGGTGATGCCCTGGGGTGGTGGCGGTGGGTGTTGTGGCCCTGTTGGGGCTCCCAGCTGCATGATCAGTGGCTCCATGGCATCTGTTGTACTTCTGGTGTGGCTCTGGGCTGGGCTCCCTTTTCTGGTGCAGGCTGTGGTCCGTCTTTATACCAGGTCAGAGCAGGTGTTAATTTCCTGCTGCTAATGTGCCTTATCGCATGTTTTGTGGTCGTATCGCCGATCTGGCTGGTCGTTAAAAATGTTGCAGAGTGGTGTTGTCGCGGCTTTTTGCACGGGAACGCCTACTCTGCATCTCATTAGCGATAGTTGCAGGGGTCATCTGAGCAATGTTTTTGCGGCTGCTATCACAGGTAAACTGGTGCTATGGGCAGTTAGCACCAGCTTGTGAATTAGGATGATAATATTATCGCGACTTAGGCTGCGATAAAGTTGCGATAGCTCAGCGATAACTCCTTGAGAATATGCCCCTTTGTTTCTTATTTACCTTTCTAGCTGTGGCTAAAACTAACATTTCAAATCAAGCACAGAAGCTTTCCTCTAAAGTGGCCTCCTTAAATGTATCTTTGTAAACTGACCTGCGCTTCATCTTTGTCTTTGTGCTTTGAATTTACTGTCTCTGAAGTTATCTGTGTGTGAATCTGTTGTATTGATCTGTTTAGCAAAGGGATTTTGACATTCCTCTAAAGGACGGATAATCTGCTTTATAAAAAAATAAATGCCTTAGTATTATCCAGCCGTTCTCTAAATTCGTGTCTTTTCAGCGAGACAGCAGTTGACACTCATCAAATTGTGTGAAATCATGTTATAAATATGCCCAGCGTGTACTTGCTCTGCGCCTCGTTCACAGTGCACAATTTAAGAAAAGAGAAGGCGAATGTGGTACTGAGTGAAAGTGTTTTCAACAAAAAACAGCTGCAGTTGCTTGTCTCCCACTCCTCTTTTGTAATAGTAGTGTGTGGTATTTTGAAGCTTTCTGCACATCCCCAGTTTACAATAATAGCACGTCCGTGGTCTCTCTAATGGGGGCTGATTTCAGCTGTCAGTCTCTGGAATTAAAGCGAGCTGGAGGGGTTTGCAGGATGGAAGGAAACAAGCATTTAAGCGCTCAAGCAAGAAGGAGCCGAGCCTTCTTTATGCCAACTGGTTGCATCCGACATGTCAACACTGCTTACAGGTGAGAGGAGGGAAGGGCGGGTTAAGGACATTTGACAATTTGACAACTAGAAGGTGCCATGACTTTGGCGCATTATTGTCTTCAAGGATATCCCTGTCATGAAACCGAGAATGAAATGCAAGCTTCTTTTCATGATGTGTTAAATAATTTACCACCGCTTGCAAATTCTACAATACCAAAAATTATAAGAGCTGCTAGAGACAATCTTCTCCTTGGGTCTCAGTCCGCCTAAAATGTTTCACAACAGGCATATATAGTTCTTGTATTTATTTTTTATACTATTGATGTGAAGTC
Organism: Lissotriton helveticus; assembly: GCF_964261635.1. Classification (NCBI taxonomy): domain Eukaryota; kingdom Metazoa; phylum Chordata; class Amphibia; order Caudata; family Salamandridae; genus Lissotriton; species Lissotriton helveticus. The sequence continues at coordinate 771,171,116 of NC_136068.1, forward strand.
CAAACGATAGACAATGACAACCACCTCACTCAACTTCATCATAGGTAATGTTTCTAGTTCTGGACTTCAATGTGATAATCTAACGAATTCTGGCTACTGTAGTCCTGGGTTGCCTCTGTTGACATAATGAGACTAACACATGGATGGCAGTTATTTGTAGGTTAAAATTCGAAGACTGGTGTCAGTGATTATATGGATTGATGAGGCGCAACTGGGAGAGGACATTAAATGTGACAAGTGCCAGACCAAACATTGTAAAATTGGCTATAACAGATTTGGGAGCTGTGTTCATTGGAAGGGCTGCTAAATTGTTGAAGTGACTATCAGGTTTCTTAGTGTCCTGTTATTGGCCAACATGTGGACAAGGTATGTTGACAAGTGTCCTTGATCCATCATCAGGAGTTGGGAATTTGTGTAGAAAAGGAGAGTTGGAGGATGTGCAAGGCATGGTAAGACTTCAGAGATGAGTCAAAGTGATGTCAAACTTCCATGCTACGAAATACAGTGTCACAACTTTGGCCATAATATCTTGAAAAGAGTGTAAACTCATCATCTAACCTATATGGGTGACTACAATTTAAGTCAACAAGTGCCATTGGCAGGTGAAAAGCACTTAGAGAGTTCAGAATTAAAGTGTTGAGATTCTAATGGGTACTGAATCTAAATACGACTAGCCAAGCAGAGTTCAGGGGTCACAGAGTTAAAAAATGGTTTGTTTGGGTGATGGGTCACAAGCCAGGTGTTAATCCTGACAGCCTTAGGGTGTTCTTCCCTCCAACTTTCTGTCTACTTCCTTCACTTTACTGACCTAGTTTTTTGCTGGCTTGGGACTCTGTGCTCTCTACCACTGCTAACCAGTGCTAAAGTGCTTGTGGTCACTCCCCTAAACATGATAATACTGGCTCCTCCCCTATTTGCATACTTAGTTTATGTTAGAACTGGCATTTTCAGCTGGTTGATCCAGCCTCTTGGTCTCCTATTTTTTACCTTGTTTTTATTGATGTAGGACTCTGGGCACCCTACCACTGCTATTCAGTGCTAAAGTTCATATGCTCTTCCTGTGAATTATGTTCATGGTTTGGTGTTTTCATGTTTGGCTTATTTGGTTTACTACTACGTCCCTAGTAAAGTTGACTGTGTGTGCCCAGGGCCTGTAAGTCAGATGATGCTAGTGGGCCTGCAGCACTGATTGTGCCACCTACGCGAGCAGCCTTTCAAAGGTGGGTCAGACTTGCCACTGCAGTGTCTGCGCGCAGTTTTAACTGCCATGTCGACCTGGCAAGTACACCTACTTGCCAGGTCCTTACCTTCCCTTTTCTTACATGTAGGTCACCCCTGAGATAGGGCCAGACTACCCACCTGGGAGGGGGCAGGGTGCAGTGTAAGTGAAAGGTAGGACCTGGTGTGTGTGGCATGTCCTGATAGTGAAATACTGGCAGTTTCGTTTTTCACTATGTGTTACATAGAATAGCATGGTAGATGCTTTGTAACATCTTTCAAGTATAACTTCCCATGGGGACTTAATAGAAAAAATGGAGTTTAGGCTCTCTAAACTAAGAATTTGATAATACATATTTTAGTAAAGATGGTTTGTAAACTGTGTGTTTGAAAATGCCACTTTAAGAAAGTAGGCATTTTCTTGCTTAACCATTCTGTGTGTCTCTGCCGGGTTGTGTATTTACTGCCTGGTTTTGGAGTGACAGGAGCTGGGAATGTGCATTCACTGCAACCCCCTGGGGGAGTCGTAGTGTGTCCTGCCTTGCATGGATGACTCAGAGCTGAGTTGAATAGACCTGGACTGCATTTAGAGTAGCAGGAGGAGACTTCCTTGTACCTGAATGGGCCTTGTCTCCTGTGCACAATGCTGTCTCCCCCTCCTGCTAGGAAGCTGGACCAGAGAAGACAGAACTGGTTTGGACTGAGATAAGAGCCTCTCTGCCACAAAGGAACATAGAAAAATGTGGTGTAAATATTGGGGCCCAGAACTTTACATTACACCTGGACTAAAGAGGATCTCTGCCAAGGAGAAAAGCTGGGAACACTGAGGGAGAAGTACTGCCTCTGTGCTGTGTGCTGTGTGTTGTGTGGGGTGGCCTGCAGTGGCTGTTTCTGCTAAGAAGAGAAGACTGAACTGTGCTGTGTATCCTGCTTGAAGAAGATCTCCAATGGCTTGGTGTAGAGCTTGTCTCCTGTTCTGAAGTCTCAGGAACACCAAGACTTAATTGCCCCTGTCACCCTGCACCTGGAATTGCTGTTTCAGCGGCCCCAGAGGGAAATAGCAACCCTGACATCAGCGAGCGCCGCCGCGACCTGCAACAAAGTTGTGAACACCACTCGCGAAGTGCACTAGGCACCACCCCCACTTATACCACAGCCCCGACACTTGCCGCCGCCGCACTGTACCAACTCTGATGCCGTCACTGAGGCTACTGCCTGCAACAGAGCCGAGGGCACTGCTTGTGACGCTCACAATGCACCACCCTGACTCGCACCTCAGCCCTGGGCTCACCGACGCTGGTGCTTCATCATTCCGGAGCCGATGTGAGTGACCTCCTTAATCCATTGACCCTGCATCATCATAAGAACTGATGCCTCTCCGCCACTACAATGTCACCTCTCCAGCAACAGTAAGGAACCAATGCCTCACCTCCCCTGCAACGCTATAAGGAACCAGAGCCTCACCTCCACTGTGGTTGTAAGGAACTGACGGCACCCGGAGCCAATGAAGCATCACCTCTCCGATGACGTGCACTTCTTTGTTTGTATCGTTTACCAAGCTACTGTTCTTTGAGGTCCATGTGACTCCTGTCCCAATATTGCGCAACATGCGGTCGGCACTATACGTTGGGATTTTCAGTGGCTATGACGTCGTAATAGCCCCAGGTGGAGCTAATTCTTGTGAAAAGCTTTATTTTTGTGAATAACCTTTTTTTGGTGATATCTTGATATATGTATGGTGGATTTTTCTTGTTTTGGTCTTGCTTTGTTTAGATCAATATTTCATATTTTCTAAAGTAGTGTGATGTCCATTTGTACTGTTTTCCCTGTGTTACTGTATGTGTGCACAAATGCTTTACAGACTGACTCTGAAATAAACCTGTCTGCTCATGCCAATCAACCAAGGGGATGGGCAGGGGTTGTCTAAGGGCGTAACTCCTTTACCCTGACTAGAAGCAATAGTCTCCACATGTACCGCGGGCGTGTAATTTAAATGCTACTAGTGGGCCTGCAGCACTTATTGTGCCACCCAGTTAAGTAGCCCTCTAACCATGGCTCAGGTCTGCCATTGCAGAACCTACATTGCCATATCGACCTGACAAAAAAAATCCTTTTGCTAAGCCCAAACCCTCCCTTTTAAGCCACCTGTAGAGAAGGTCCTGAACAAACCAGAGGGCAGGGTGCAGCATATTCAAAAGGCTGGACATAGACTTTTAAAATGTAAATGTCCTGGTAAAGTTTAGTGTAAGGGTGGCACAGTTCACATGGCTGTTTGACCACATATGTCCTCAGAAACTAATATGCAGAAGATTTGGCAAAGGGCTGCTAGAAGAAACTTACAAGTCACAACCATATGAAGTAGCAGTGGGGGATTGTTTATATTAAAATGATGAGGGTTCAAAGGACAGCGTTAGGAGAACAATATGGCACAGCGATGGATACAGAGTTCAGGAAGCTCCGAGAGTCTACAGTTTAACATTGCTTGTATTTGTATTACACTTGCCTGCCGCTGGTTTGACCTTTATGGATGTGCATTTACAAGCAGACCGGAGCATGTTTGCTGGTATGGTGTATTTGGGTCTAGCTTGCCTTATACTGTTTGGGTCTCCCTGCGTGTATGCCTGTTTTCATATTTACACATACTTCCCCTTGTCATCTGTGTCCTGCTGGGCTTCCTCATGTCTTCCATGTCTACAATGGGCCTGCTTGCGTGTAGCTTTTCTCCTTGTTCCCCAGGTTTCTTAGTGACTGGCTCTATCGGTGTCTCCATGTCCCAGTACCCATGTTCCCTAGTTATCATGTCTCTCAAAACCCATGTTTGTGTGTTCCGTATCATCAAATGACTTTTTTTTCTATTCTGCTTGCAAAACCCTCAGTCAGCCAGCAGGCTCATTCCATTGCTGCTGTTTGTTTTGTCCATTTCTTCACTTGACACTGGGAATAATCATATGCAAATCAGTCTAGATCCTGCTGCAATAGGAATAGTCCCTCTGAATGAGAAAACAAGCAACCCAGGGGAATATCCCCTCTTAGCTAGAGAACAAGCAACCCCAGACCAGCAACTGGGGGTGGGGATTGGAGCCTGTGGCAAAATGAGTGTGTTAGCTGATTTCCTTTTGTGGTCTTTGTTTGGAGCGGCATTTTGGGTGACAAATGATGGACTGGCATGAGGACCTGGATGTTTGCTAGTGACAGAATATTTTGCAAGCATTCCTCTCATAACCTTTGTGTTTTCCCTGTACATCTACAGTTTCCCAAATATAGTAGTAATGGAAACAGCTGAAATGGCCTGGAAATAGTAGGGAGGAAAATATTACAATTAAAGGATAGCTTCCACTCGGTTCTACTACGGAGGTTGTTGAATTCACCAGTTTCCTTCCCTGAGGCATTCAGGAAGTGAAAGTGATAAGCAACAAGTGCATTGCCTGTTAGTCTCTATCATCATTTGGAATGCGAGAAACACCCTAGTTGAATTGCAAGAAATCACTCTGCAATGATTAGTTTGGGTCACTGATTATTTGAAAAAAAAAATGCACGTGCAACACATTTGATGTAAAAAAAATATGAAATGTGTTTTACAGCGGAAAATACCAATTACTTCCATTCTGTGATGTATATAGTGTTTGCATAATGTAATATTGTGTATATGTAACATGTTAGCTGCAGAATTACTGAAACCGAAGATTGAATGTACTAAATTGTTTTATAACTTTGGAAAACTTGCAATAAATGTTATGGAATTTCATGAAGTATGCAGAAGGGCAGTCGGCAAAATCACACAACCTTGCAATACCTTCGGGGACTGCTGTATTGCCAATATTGTCCCTGTAACCCATATTTCACATTGAAATATGACGCAGATATAGACAGTTGCATATGTTTTCAAGCTTATAAATTAGACATTTCTACAAATTTGCAGAGGTAATTGAAACCATATTTTACATTTGACATTGATAACAACTGCATGAATGTTTTAAGGGAAAATCAGGACATAAAATAGAGGAAAGCCTTAAAGTACAGCAAAGCTATTTATCCCCTAAGCAATAAACATATGCATTTTGCATTTCAAGTTACTGTCACATCTTTGATAGAGTAATCTTGAATTCCATTTGCAATGCTAGGATCCTTTTTCTGATCAGATGCAGAACTACCCAGTTAAATAAATAAGACAGAGGAAGGAAGGTAGACATCTGTTCCCTTTTATTGGAACAATGACCATAACATAGGGATAACCGAAAATGCGATTATTGAAAGCATTATTATAAAACAAGAAAGAATGAAAAAGTGTCCGTATTGTGAAGGTACACACGTCTTAAGATGACAAAGGTGAAACAACACCTTTATTCTGCACAGGAGGTCTAGCGAATCTGCATTTTCTGCATGGTCACCTCAGTTTGTTTGCCTTTTTCTGGACACGGTTTTCATAGGTATAATGACTAATGCCCTTTGCACCTTTTTACAGCTCTGCATTATGTGCTTTAAGTCTAAAATGGTACTATTAAAAGGGTTTCACCCAAATGATTTAGTTTAACTTTCTTCAAATGACATTGTAAGTGGTGCAGATAACACACCAATGGCATGAGAATTAAATGTCATATGTAGGCTGTAGTGTTTAGGAACAACCCCTGCCTTTTGACAGACATATATTGCTGCAAGAAGCACCACTGTGCTCTGGCTGCATTTTAAAAGCACTGTAGTGACACATGGAAAGGAAAAGTGCCTTCATCATGTAGGAAAACATATTGTTATGAATCACTCCTAAAGGGAAATGTGCTTAATATATATAAAAGTGACAAACTGTGTATTTGGAATGGGCGACCAAACCATGACTGAGTGTCTAAAAACGATTTTACTTTGTAGGCTCAGGCTACATTCTACAATAACAAGCCTAACTATGAATACAATCCTTAATGTATTTATAAGCCTGTGACAACATTAATACAATGAGCCAGTTATTATACACTCAGTTGTTAAATTCTAATTTAGTGGGGAGATCAGAATTTTAGTAACTATAGTTGAAAAGTAACTTTGTAACAATTTTCTTTCCACTGTCTGAGCCAAAACTTGCTTAGAATCAGTTTGGGACCTCATCTCACTCTAGAGCTTGAATACACATTCATGACTGGAGCAACCGACTGCCCTCCAGAGGTTAATGAGTTGACCTCAGGAAGTCAGGGGTAGTGCTGGTCGAAATCTGCACTATGTGCCATAATTACTGTAATTTTGGGAGTTACGTGTTATGCTAAGTTCCCAAAATGATGCCATTCTGCATAATTAAACATTATTCATGTTAAGATTTGATAGCAAACCGTCCATTCACATGGGAGCAACAGATTACAAGTGACTGTTGCTCACCGTACTGTTTTTTTTGCACTTTTTAAAAGCACAAAAAGTATTCTCCCTTCAGACATTGAGACATTGCATGATAAATGATACATTTGAATTTTGTTTAGCTATGCATAAGTTTACATCATTTTGCTAAAAGTTTGTGTAATTAGGTAAAAGCAAATTCTGCAAATTTCACACACTCTAGTGAACACCTGCCCTCTTATTAAGGAGTAGCCATCTGGAATGGGACAGAAACAGGTAGCAGAACAAAGGAAAGCCTCCACAGTTCTTCTTTTGGATTGAAAATGCTAGATAGAGTCAATAGCACCTGCTCTCAGTCGTACCTAGAGACTCCCTAGACCTTCTGGCACCATCCTGAGGATGGAAAACCAGTATGGTCCATGACACATGGGAGATTACCTCATCTATAAAGGGGAGTTGTTTAAAGCAGACAAGAGCCCCTCCTGATGAAAGAAGGGATAGCCATAATGGAGGTAGGGCTTCTGAGACGTTTGACATTAAAACCAAGAGAAAGTGCTGCAAAAAAAGGTTAGCATAATGTGAGAAAGAAGGCAGGGTTTGGTAGGACAAAATCTCTAATCCCACAGTATTGCAGAGGATAAGACTGACACATCACCACCTCCTCAGAACATTTTTGAGTCTGGGAAGATACACCTATATAGGAAGTGCCTGCCGGAAGAAGGACTCAAGGACCCCGACTCCTGCTTGTACCAGGGACTGGCACTGCTCTCCAAAGCTAAAGTGCCTGACAGTTACGCTGATTTTAAAGGACCCTTACAGTCTTCATACTTGGACCCTGCACCCCTGTAGGACATTGAGTTCCTGAAAAAAAAGACTTAGTGCCTGATTTGGAGTTTGGTGAGCCAGTTATTTCATTACAAACATAATGGAATAGCTTTTCCACCAAAACCTCGGTCTGCCTGCTTAATTATGAGTTTGGCAAACCATCATTTTTCCGATGGCATGCTTCCCGATTCTGCCTTCAGAAAATGTACTTTGACAGAGAACTCTCAGAGTTAGGGCATCGTACCATCAGCCAGCCCATTCAGAGTGGACAGTCTGATGTCTTTTTCATCGAGTCACGAACTGAAAAAAAATTACCCCCACATCCAGGGCCAAAAACTTCCAGGGAGTGGGAACCATTCTTTTTTTATTTTCATAAATAAACTGTCACTGTGGGATTAAGTTTCTAAAAAACAAAAACGGTTAGTCAACAGCCGTCTAAAAGACAATGACTGCACTTCAAACTTTCTGTGCCTTCATAAGAGCCACCATGGCCAGGGGCGTAACACAGGCCCCCGCAGCCCACGCGGTGTAGCCACCATGGCCAGGGGCGTAACACAGGCCCCCGCAGCCCACGCGGTACTGCACTCTGTCCGGAGAGCTCCTAATTGAGCCCTGAGGGGGGCCCTCTATATACCTTGCTGGGAGGCCTCCTCTAATTTTCGTTACGCCAGTGACCATGGCAGCAGTTCCTAACAAAGTTCAGAGATCACAGCGTTGTTGGCGGTGATCTCTTAAATTGGTAGGTGGCAGTCAAGCTGGGGTGACTGTCCAAACCATACATGAGACCCTGCATCAGAGAGTAAAAGCTGCCGCTAGTGTGAACTTAATTGTATATATGACCTATGCTCAATCCTGGCCAGCTTGAAATCATGCCTAGGTCCCGATCGAACATGAATTGCTGCTTCTGAATGGCATTTTTTGTAAGTGTTTTGGGCCTTTAAAATCCATTTTCAAAATAATATCTTCTGTTCCTAGAAAACTCAATTAATTGATGTGAGAAATTGGGGTTGTTGTTTGAAGGGGGGCTGATCACTAATCAAGCAACAGCCAGAATCCCTTACAGGACGAACCACAAAAAGTTACTAAATTAACCTGTGTTTAGTCTTGGGTAGGTTGGCACTAAAAAGCCGTTAGGTTTAACTTAGAAACAATGTGTAAATAGTAACAAAATAAAAACAAAGCATATGAAAAATCCGACACTAATTTAGAAATAATTTAGTGAACTTTAATAAATTATTTGACACCTAAAAATTCAACCGGAATAACCAGAGTTATGAATTTGGAAAGCTTTATTATAAACTAGAGCCTAAAAGAACAAAAGTGCTTACCTTTTGACTTTTTTTATTTGGAAGAAAATGTCTGAGAAGATAAAGTTCAGCAGGGCAAGGTTGCAGGCAGTTTCCGAAGCAAGAGTGTCTTCGTCTGGGAGCTGCTGGACGAAGACACAGTGAGGATTTCTATGTTCAATGATAGTCATTTTTATGGAAGTCAAAAATCTCAAGCTAGATGAGGCAGGAAGCTGCAGCCAATGAGTTTCAGGAGACTGTATACTCCTTTGGTGCAGGACCACTGAACAAGATTTGCTTGTGCATTGAAGAATTTAGCGTGAGCAGCCTCGAAGTCAGTCTGACCGGTGATGCACCTTGGTTGGATAGAATAATCCAGTGTGTCGTGTTTTTCCTTCAGCTCACAGAGCAGAATTTGGCCAAACATTTTTAAAATCTTAAGTTTTGGAGTTTGGCTATCTGGGCACCTTTAGTCAAATCATCTCTGGCCATTATGAGACATCCCCTCCCCACTTTCATGGTTCTATTTTAGGCAGCATTAACAGAAGAAATGGGCTGGTGCAAGCGTGCCTATTGATGAGAGCCCTGGCACTTTATTACAAATTAACCACTGTGCCTTTGGGCTATGGTGGACATAAAGACCCTCTAACTCTTTATGGATCATTGCCTTAACTTAAAATTATATCTCTGTAACAGGTTTTTAAAATTGCTACAGCCATCTCTAGTGTTCTGCACCCCTTCACTTTGTGCAACTGCACCACACTATTGTGCACAATTACACTAGACTGACCAGTGTCAGTTATGGCAACTTTAGGTTAAAGGTAGTTTTCTTTTGTAATATCAGCACATATAACTGGAACCTGCGACAGAGTTCAAAATACTAGTTGTACCACACAAAAAGGGGAGTAAGATGGCGAAAATGTGACTTTCCTCATGTTTTGTTGTATCCGTTTTCTTTTATTCAGGCCACTATATCATGTGTTTGATTCATCATACAATATTTATTTTAGACTGCAACTAGCTCTAAGTCATTTTTCTGTGACCACCTAAATAACTAAATGCTATTCTTTAAACAGTAACCTAATTCTACTGCATTATGCTGGAGTTACTTTGCACTTAGCAGGATGTGAGTATTGGTTATTACAGTAGTCTGTCATTAATGTCCCTAAGGCATTGAAACTGAAAAAAATTACATCAAATTAAATTAGGATTGTGATAAAATGCTCACTCATTTGTTTCTTTGTTTCTTAATGACCCTGAGCCATACATTTCCTTGTTATTGTCCTTGCAGTGTGGGGATGATCAACCCCTGATGAGAGGCACCTCATCAACAACAAAGAAATGTATTTCCCCAGCTGCAAATGTTTCCCTTATCTAACTCTGCCTGTTCCTGAGGACGTTTTCACCAACTATACATAGCAGGTGAACTGATCAATTCTGTGATGACTGGTGTATTGATCTTCCCTCCTCCGGCACACTAGAAACAGTAGACACACAGTTGTTTGCATTTTAGATTACAGAATTATTTATTATGTATTATTCATTCCTTTCAAAAGTCCACAGGAAAAGGAAGAGTTAACTGAGGGAAAACCTTTTAGACTGGAGGAGTACATTGTTATTCTTTCTTTTCTTGATGAGGTGTCTGTGTCCAGGGGTTGATCATCCTCACACAGTTAGGACAAAATCCCATAGACATTTGAGGAGAGTGATTAAAAGTAATACACGCCTGACTCGCACTTCTCCTGATGTACAGGTATAATCATGCACGTTGCCATGATACATTGGATCACATCTTTCAGAAAGAAGGTACTTTGATGGGGTCTTGGAACATGGATTTAAACTAATCCTATGCCTATGCTAGGGGTGACGGAGAGACTTCGGCACGGCATCGATCGCGGTGAAACTTCTGCTCTCATCCTTTTGGATTTGAGCGCAGCATTCGATACCGTGTCCCACTCCATCTTACTAAATTCTCTCCGCTCCCTTGGAATAGCTGGCCCCGCACTTGCTTGGTTTGCCTCCTATTTAAGTGAGCGTACATTCCAAGTTTTTTCTCAGAAAGCTGCATCTACGATCTGCTCTTCGGCGTATGGTGTCCCTCAGGGGTCTATTCTCAGCCCGTTGCTTTTCAATATTTACATCAAACCTCTCGCTACCATCGCAGAGGAAGCCGGGCTGACTATTTTCTCATACGCCGATGATACGCAGATCGTCTTTTCCCTCTCCAGTGTAGAAGATGGCAACGTGTCGGGTCTAAAAACTGGTTTGTCACTTATGGCTGAGTGGATGCAGAGGCATCTCCTCAAACTTAACGGTGACAAAACCGAGATCATCATCTTGGGGAGGCAGAAGGATCTTTGGGGCCCTCAACATTGGCCTAGCACCATGGGTCCCACTCCTCTTCCAGTCCAGGTAGTACGTAACCTGGGTTTCCTTATTGATGACAAATTGTCTATGAGACAACAAGCCTCTAAGGTGGCGGCCATCTGTTTTACTATCCTAAGATGGCTCCAAAAAATTCTTTGGATGTAGCCCCTTGCCACGAGAAGAACAGTAGTCCAGGCTTTAGTAACATCTCGCCTGGACTACGGAAATGTTCTTTATCTTGGTGCAGATGCTGCAACTGTAAGGAAACTACAGGTCATACAAAATTCATCAGCCCGTCTCCTCTGTAATATCCCGAGGAGGTCTTCAGCTGCGCAGGCTCTTCGAGATCTTCACTGGCTCAAGATCTCAAGCCGAATTCAATTTAAAGCTTTATGCTACATGTTCAAAATTGAGCAGGGTTCTGCCCCACTATACCTTCAAAACTTGGTTCAACCCTACAGGCCCTGTCGCACTTTGAGATCTTCGGCTAACTGCGACTTTGTCATCCCTAGATTTAAATTAGTGAAGATGGGTGGAAGATCTTTCTCCCATCTTGGCCCCAAACTATGGAATACACTGCCCATTGCCATGAAGACTGAGACCAACATGCTCAGTTTTCGAAAAAAACTGAAAACTCTACTTTTTAAAAAAAAATTACTTTTTGTAGCGGTGATTGATGTCAGTTTTCTTCTTCAGTCTGTCCCTTGCGCCGGGAAACCCATTGCGGGTAGCTGTTGCGCACTATAAATTTTAAATAAATAAATAAACAAAGACAGAACAACATACTTTTCATATTATCTCTTGTAAACAACATCCAATACCAACTGGTTGCTTATGTCTGTGTAAAGAGAACGATAGGCCAAAAAGGATTTGAAATATTGTCTGTTAGCCTGACCCATGGAGAGAAAAGGTGCAACATTCAAGGTGCTTAGAGAACTAATGATGAGGTCCCTTTGCATGAAGAGGTAAAAGAAAGCAAGGAAGACAAGATGGGGCTATGCGTGGGAAGACAGAGAGTTAGAACTGGAGAGCGAGCAGTGGAGGAATTGACAGTGGGGCCTGAGAAAGGAGGAAACCGTATGAAGAAGAGACATAGTATATAAGGGAGGAGGTAGCAAATGCATCGAACACCGAAGATGGATTCAGTGCTTGTAGCGGAGCGGAGACCAGAACCAGTAGCAGCAGCATAACCCAGGAACTGCAACAAACTACTCACAACCAGGAGATACAGGAGGGCACCAGGGGGACCCAGAGGAGGGGTGTGGCCAAAGGCAAGTGCTCACCTCTCAGTCTCTTTGTAGAAGTGCACCCTCCAATAAAAGCATAGAATCACCGTTGAGGAGTTAATCTTACTCTCCATGTCACTGAAGTCAAGCTATCCTGGTTGATGAGGGCTGAATGCCCGAAATTGGTCCTAGGATGCTTGTTTGCAGTCAAGGGAGCACCTGGCCTGGCTGTTCGGGCTGGACTGTTCCCATTGGGCACAGGGTCAAGACTGATTTGCATATGGCTGGGTCCAAACTGGAATGGCATGGTGAGCAAAATACGATGGATTTAGGCCCAGATCTCTGTACTGGGGTGAGTGTATGACATTGTTCTGCATTCTGTCCATCAATTGTTCTTTTTGCATTTGTCACCCCGAGTGGGACGGGTATGCCCACCAGACGTGGGTCCAGTACTCTCCATGCAAATGGAGTCAAGCTATCCTGGCTGATGAGGGCTAAAAGCCCGAAACTGGTCCTAGGATACTTGTTTCCAGTCCAGAAAGGACGTGGCCTGGCATTTCAGGCTGGACTGTTCCCATTGGGCGCAGGATCAAGACTGATTTGCATATGGCTGGGTCCAAACTGGAATGACATGGTGAGCAAAAAATGATAGATTTAGGCCCAGATCTCTGTACTGGGGTGAATGTATGACATTGTTCTGCATCTGTCCATCAATTGTTCTTTTTGCATTTGTCACCCCGAGTGTGACGGGTATGACCAGACGTGGGTCCCATACCCTCCATGCCACTGGAGTCAAGCTATTCTGGCGGATGAGGGCTGAAAGCCCGAAACCAGTCCTAGGATGCTTGTTTTCATTCGAGGGAGGACCAGGCCTGGCAATTCGGGCTGGACTGTTCCCATTCGGCGCAGGGTCAAAATTGATTTGCATATGGCCGGGTCCAAACTGGAATGGCATGATGAGCAAAAAAAACCAATGGATTTAGGCCCAGATCTCTGTACTGGGGTGAATGTGTGACATTGTTCTTCATTCTGTCCATCAATTGTTCTTTTTGCATTTATTAAGTACAGCATATGCTGAGACCCCATCCACACTGAAGTTCAGTTCAACTGTCACCAATCACCACTTCAAAGTTCCACCTTGGTAACCAGTTTACATTCTGGAACTCAAACATTCAGAACACTTCCAGCCAGGGCAGTCTTTAAAGTTGGCCATATGACCTAGATTGCCACACCTGAAACACCTGCCTTAGAAACTTCTCACGTTGGTAGACGTCAATGCACTACTTGTGGTCACTTTGGACTTCATAGCTTTGTCATCCACTACTCTGACCACCTCACCATCCTTTTTTTCTTTTGTTTAATGTTGACACATGCTTTCGAATTTTTGTGCGTCTTAGCTATAGTAAGAACTTCATGTAATGATCAATTATCCTTTTGCCACAGAAATTCCCATGCTTTGTCAAGAGAGCATCCTAACATAAATTGGTCCCTCAACTATTCATGCAAGGCGGCCCCAAAATCACAAGTAGAAGCTAACTTCCGTAAAATAGTAATGTATTGTACTATGGACTCATCTTGCCTTTGCAATCTCCTTCCTTGGTGATACCGTTCAAGAACAGTACTTATCTTTGGAAGGTAATATCAGTCTAACTTCCTAATGCAAATTTCATACTCGTTTAGACTAGAGGAGTCACCATCCAGTATTTTAGGAAGAGGTTCAAAAACCTCCTGACCTTCCGAACCCAGGCAGTGCATCAGCAAGGTGGTCTTTCTCAGCACTGAGAGAAATCCAGCAAACTCTGGCATAGTTGCAAAGCCCTTCTTCCATTTTAACCAATGGAGTGGTGGATCTCCAGAAGACGTAAGAAAGAAGGGAGGAGCTGTGACATTTTGCATGATGCACACACACCTGTATACCAATATGCACTTTCTTAGTAAGTTTACACACGCTACCAAGCTAATGGCCTTGTGCAACAATATCTTGTTAATAATGCAACAATGTGACTACAATGGGTAAACTGGACTTAAAAGCAGACGTGTGAAATTCATGTAATGTACATAAAGCATAAACTCCCCCCAGCCTAAACGGTTGAGGTAAGAGAGTACTGGCTCCGAAGCGGTAAACAACCTTTACAACAAAACTTTTACAACGCACTACCATTACAACGCGGTCATTACAACGCAAACCATTACAACGCATTGCGCTGGGGGGCGCTCTAGGATAGGGAATAGGTTAATTTACTATCCAATTACCTTCCCTAGTGTCCACGGGGACTGGAGTTGGAATAGTAAATTAAACTATTCACTATCCAACACCCAAAAGCACTATGCGTTGTAATGGATTGCGATGTAAAAACCGCGTTGTAAAGGCAGGCATTGTAATAGCCTGCGTTGTAACGTCATACATCCCTCAGAAGCAGTGCACATCAATGCAAAGAATGTTGTGCACATCAGCGCAATTGCAAGAACACACAATGTTCTGTAGATGATGAATGCTGTGTGCATCAGTGCAATCTCAATTATTGTAAAGAAATAATGCTGTGTGCGCATCAGCGTAATCACCAGAAGACATACGGCAACCAATTCACTGATAGCTGTGCGCATCAGCGCACTCCTGACTCAACCTCACCAGAAGAATAAATGCCTGTGGGTGCAAGTCGTGAAGATGAGCAATCACCAAGATAAAGATGTGCTATTGGATGGGTGAAGAAGCGCTGTCCCAAAATAACACACTGAATGCTGTGCGCATCAGTGCAGTCACAACTTGACTGGGCGTCAATCAAAATTGATTCAACTGCTCCGGGAGAGGGATGCCCATATCCTCACTGAAGATGGCTGCCCCAATGGATGTCAGCGGACCACTCCTGTGACAATCGGGCACACGTGTATCCACACGGAAGATGGCTGCCCCAACGGATGTCAGCGGACCACTCCTCTGACAGTCAGGCCACAGTGAACACACATGTTGACTCCTGGTTGCTGTGATGCTCTCTCTGACTGCCCAACTGTGATTCAAGGGGGCAAGAGAAAAGAAGGAGCACATCCATGTACGTGGGCACAAAGGTTCTCGTGCTGAAAGCACCTTTGTGCTCACAGGCTTGTTCTTAAATACGTAAATTGCCTTTCTGAGCCCGCGAGCCCAGGTTGCTCATCTCAGCTCAAAAATCACCACCAGTCTTGTCCATGTATGAAATGGACACAACGGCACACATCCCAAGACGGAGCAATCTCACCGTGAGGTTTAGGTGCTCCACTGGTGGTGACAGGAGGAGAGACATGGAATCTGTTTGGTGCCTTTGGACCAGTCTGCAAGTAACAATAAAAACTGGGGTGGGATGTGAATAGTTAGCACTGTGGCACCTTGAAAGTGACTGCGGTGAGCTTTGAGTCTTAGTTACCATGAAATGTCGTCCTTTGTCCTTATGTTGTTGTTGGGGTTTTAGTCTCCCTACGGTTGCTGCATGAGTAAATTATCGCAAAAATGAAAAAGTGCAGCCTCCAATAAATGGGTAGAATCACCATTTAGGGTTTCATCTACTTTATTAAGTACAGCATATGCTGAGACACCATCCACATTAAACTTCACTTCAACATTCATCAATCACCACTTCAAGGTTCCACCTTGGTAACCAGTTTACGTTCTAGAACTCAAAGGTTCAGAATACCACACCCTTCAAATGTGGAGATGGTGGAACAAGGGGAGCACCTCACAGGAGAATAGCCTGGAGATTGGCGTGAGAGAGGAGCACTGATAAAAGGGAACTAGCACTCACAAAATTGGTGGTGGGAGCATGCAGGAAACTTTACAACAGGTAAATAAGTAGAGTACTAATTCTACTCATATGGCTTACTCCAAGGGACTCCATTCGTCTTGGTGACTGGAGCCATGGGCAAGAGGAAGAAGCCAAAGACAGGGCCCGAAGAGTAAACGGAAAGGACCAGGAATCTGGGATGAACCCTTGAAACAGGAAACTCTGGGAATGATAGCCATAAAATATGCAGAAACCCTAATAGAAACCCTGAACTAGACCCCACTAATTGTGTAGTTGATACCTAACGCCTACTTTCAGTTTCTTTCATACTGCTGTACCCTGCATCTGCTCCTTCACAAGTTAAAAATCTTTGTGACAGAGCCCTTATGTCTTCAGAATGGCTAAATGGAAATGGAGAAGAATAAACACACTTTGCAGAAGAGAACTGTCCAGAGCCCAACTCCTTACCAATATGGAAAATTAAGACAAAGTGCAAAAAGGTTCTTGGTAGGCTACTACATTAGAGGATACTTGCAAGAAGCAAAGCAACTTTAGACTTCAAGGGTGAAACAACTTTCGATTTTCAGTAACCTGCTTAGTCAACACTTACAGCTGTGTGCTGACCAGCTTCTGACTTGGAAAAGAACATTGAGCAACCCTTTTAATGTTGTAAGTGTCTGTTTTCAAGTTTTCCAGTCAATATTGGAAACTTAATTTCAGGGAGTACATGCAGGATAGGTAAAATTACTTTATGTTGCAAAATGAAATATTTGAAATAAAGTGTTTCTACTTCTTGGGTGAAGGGGTTACAGTCCAAGCCCTACTCCAAGGCTACAAGAAAACCTTGTATGTCTCTCATCAAATATTTACTCCCAATGAAACAGCCATCAGCCCAAACTACAAATGTAGATGAAATGAATGGGTACTCTTGGCATAGATTTTTTACCCTGTTACCATTGGAGTTACCAGTACAACCATATTCTTTGGCCATAATGGATTGACATACACATTTCAGATACAGTGAGTCCAACTATATAGTTTCAGAAATTCTGAATCTTGTATATAATTGAGTTTTCATTTAGACCTTTCCCAGCGAAGAATATGTGCCTAGGGCCATTAAATTTTTTGCATAATTGTATCAAAGCAGCAGTAATGAGGCAGGCTGCCATTTAAATTTGGAAGTAGAACATTCACTTGAATCTCCAAAGGTTTACAACTACCTCCTCTAGTAACTCCTTCAAGTAGTATTTCACTTGTGTTCTACTTATGGACCAGGTGTCCCACAACGATTTTAGTGCTAACAAGGTCATCAAGACTTAATATTATGCATTTAGAAGCAGAATTTACAGAAATGCTTATATTACTAAAGCACTATGGGGCATATATACAAGGAGCTTGCGCCGTTTCTGCGTCATTTTTGTTTGACATATCAGCAGCACTTTCTTTGCTCCATATTTACAAAGTGACAGGCAGACTCGTCACTTTTCATCAGAATGCAAATGACAGAATCGTCTGCTTTATGTTAGAAATAATATATGCAATGCAGGCGTTCCATCATGCATCAGTCAAAACTGACACAGCGCATCTTTTTTTTAATGCATTGCTGTTATTGTATCCGTTTTATGACCTACTAAAGCAATGCTCCTCTTTTCCGATGGATGCCTTGCAGCATTCTTCCCACAGATATGTCAGAATTTCTGGAAAAATACTAGCTTTATACTTAGAAATTTTTTTGCCCCTATTAATTAGACAAGAACAATATGATTTTATTTAGGGTACACATCTCTCATACAACACTAGACTTTTCTTAACATTCTTACCAGGGCCAAATTGTGTAAAGGTTCCATAGCAGCCATTTCTTTGGATGCTGAGAAAGCTTTTGATAGAGTCGGGTTGGTCTTTTATTTTTTTCCACTTTGTCCTGGTTTAGTTTTCGTCACAAGTTTACAAATTATATTTCCTTACTGTATTCTTTTCCTGTTTCCTCATATCTAATGGTCTTCTCTCTGCTTTCTTTCCTTTACATTGTGGGGTAAGGCAGGGTGGTCCTCTCTCTTCCCTTCTCTTCATACTTGCTCTTGAGACCTTCTTAATTAAGATTCCCTCAAAATCTCTGATTTTAGGTTTTCAATCAATTAAAATGTTCTGTGTGCGGATGATCTTTTGCTCTTTCTATCACAAGCACAGACCTTTTTGCCAGCTTTCTTATCTGAAGTTCAGTATTTTTCCTCTGTCTCTGTTTATAAACTAAATGAAGACAAATGTGAAATCCTCCCATTAAATAAACTATGCTTTTACGTGGATTACGCCTCATCAGGTTTTCGTTGGACTACGGATAAAATCAAATACTTGGGTTTTTGGTTCATTTATTCCATTAAAGAATCCATATCAATACATTTAAGAGAACTACAGACGCTTTCGAAAAATATCACATCCAGATGGAATCCCATGTATGTACTTTTTTGGGGTCGGCTCAATACGATCAAAATGATGTTGGTACCTATAGTCCATTTTTACATCTCTAATATTCCGGTAAATATTCCTAAATCACATTTTAAAACAATCTTTTCTATCCTATCGAAATTTCTATGGAATAATAAGAAACCTTGTATGTCTCTACATAAACGTAAGCGACCAAAACAGCTAGGTGCTGTTAATTTCCCAGATTATCAAACATATCATACTGCTTTCTCTCTTTAACAAACCTCTCTATTACTTCAAGATGACAATGAAGATTTATTGTTACCATTATGGACTTCTATTGAAAAACTATTTCTTCAACCTTTCTCCTTCCAAGAATTCTTATCTTTTACACATCGTCCTTTGGCACTCTCTCTTCCCATTTTTAATAACAGCTGCAGAATTCTCCAACCTTTACTTATCAATCACCTTTCTCCTAGAGATCACTTTTTGCAGGCCTCAATATGGTACAATAAACATCTTAAAATCATTAATAGACTGATTTTTTGAAAGGATTGGCATGTTAAAGGACTTCACTGGGTACATCAACATTGCCAAGATAAAACATGTATCACTTTTTCAGTTGCTCAAGCATGATTTTCTCTACCTACCTCATGTGCATCTAAATCGCATCCTTAATTTCATTAATTCAATCGACATACATTAGTTTAACACTCAATACCTCCTTGGCCTCTTCACCTCCTACTGTCCTTCCCATCTTATTTATAAAATTTTATCCTCTTCTCCAGTTACTGGAGAAAAAACACAGGTGGAATTCTTATGGGAGACTGATCTCCAATTATCCCTTTCTATTCCTACTTGGAGTAAGGTTTGGATTAAAATTAGGAAATCTTCCAGGGCTGCTAATACTACCCAAACTTTATTTTTTATTTATAACAGACTTTTATTAACTCCTGTCTCTTTACACAAAATAAATCCTTCTCTCTCTCCCTCTTGCTGGTCCTGTAGTACATCCCCAGCTGACTTGCAACACATGTTATTCTCCTGCCCCCATGTTCATAATCTCTGGAAACAAGTTTGGAGACAAATCAATAAAATCTTTCAAAAAACACAAATACGTTTCACTTTTGTTAATATATTTCTAGGTAGTCTTCTGATCGGGAATCACATTCAACCAATTTTCATATTATAGATCTACTCCTTGCAGTTGCTTTTCAACAAATTACTAAAATACCACCAATATTACTTATCAAGCCTGGTGGGATGTGGTCTGTTATAATCACAGGCTAAATAGACGGTATGTCCACCACATTTCTCTTGCTATAAAACGGGAACATTTATGGTCAACCATTACTCATTTTCTGGATATATTCGCTAATTCCACACAAATCCATAATCCCCAGTGGAAGAAGTGCCTTTACCTCCATGATTTCATTTTAGCTGTTTAATTATCTGTGTTTTGTATCAATATTAAGTATTTCTCACACATCTTCATGGTGCAATTGAAGTAGATATTAATAATTATATAAGTAATTATGTTAAAAATGAATATCACAAAATGTTACTTCCTCCTCTCCTCCGTTTCCCCTCTCTTTCCCCCCTTTTTCCTTTCCATTTTACCCTAAAAGATTATACAGTTAAGACTGTATTTCCTATTTCTGTATTTTATTGAGTTAGTTTATAATATATCAATAAACTTTTTCAATTAAAGGACACTAAGGGGTAGATTAATTAAGCCTATGTACTGCCACAAAGTGGCACAAAGTGACACAAAGCAGCGCAAAGTAATAATAACGTTCCTAATAAAGTTGTGCGAACAGCTTTGTACAACTTTGTGTCAGAGGCATTCCATGGGTAGTATTTTGGAGCTCCAACACTACCATGTATTTATTTTGACACAATGCCAAAGCTGCAAATATTGTCAGACCTGGCTTTGTATAAAAAAACACCTTTTTGAGACAGACATTAAGTAAGAGAAATGCCCAAGTGATGATGTTTCCATCGTTTCCCACTGAAAATGTTGGGGCTTTCCCCATATCCTCATGCCTGTCGTTGCACAGTGCATATCTAATAAACATTCTCTTTGCTGTATCCCAACACCACCAAAGCTGTGACTACGCAGCAAAAAAGAATGAATGCAGCCAAATAAAGTCAGTCTTATGTTATTAGTAAAGTTGCCAATGGCAGACCATGGAGGCATGAGTTTGAGACTACATCAAACAGCAAAGTAACTATTAGTTACCAGTAGGGAATCCTTGAAATTTACTGAACAATGTAAAGCGTGAGGTCAAGAAAAATATTGCCTGGATGTCAATTATGGGTAGTTAGTGCTAGTAGCTGCCATCCCTGGCTTGCTATTTGGCTTTCCTGGCTCTGCCTTTGCCACATCCTCTCTCAGGGGTCATGAAGACAGTTGCAGGAAGAAAGGTCTACAGCACTCTAATACACTGGTTAACTAGTAAATATAAGGACAATGAGGGGTTAAAGCTGAAGCAAGGAATTGCGTTAGTGACATCATCAGCCATCAAAGGGTGCATCCATGATAGCTGATTGACAGGATTAATCTATGACCACAAAATGTTCAAGACCAAAGTTAGCATAAATAAAAGGAAATTGCATTTTTACAATACACGTTGATGGATGTGGCTTCATTCAGAGTGAGGTGCAATGTTATATGGATGAGAAATCCAGGAAAATGTAAGTAGTGGCCCTGATTTATGAAACATTCACACAGACATGGCACCAACTATGGACTACTAAGATACGCCACTGTTTTCCGTTCTCCCCGTAACTGGTGCTCTATAGGCTGCCATGCTCCAACGCACACATCCTTGTGCCACAGGGCAACAGTGCTTGCATTCTGTATGGAATCGTTATCGTATTCGAAGGGGACCCGTCTAATGAAAAAATTTCCTTTAGCACTTTTCCTGCCTTGTATGTCCGCAGTACAATAAAATAACTTCTCCCAGTTAGGTCTGCCTTGACGAGACATCAACTTTTTGGGCAAATCGCTGTCTACAAATGTTTGTAGACACAAATTTGCATCAAACCCCATAAGTGGTTGCATGGGAACACCCATGGAATGCCCCCTTGGCGCAAAGTAACACAAGTCAGCGCATAGTGCAACTTTGCGGTGGCTTGGGAAACTAGCCAAGAAAATCTTGATTAGTGTTGGTTAGTCAAATCCAGCACAACACTTTGAGTCAGGTTTGCGTTGCACAAGTAACGCAAGTAACACAAAGTCTGTTAGCGTCGTAAATCAGGGAAAGGATGAAGACATTCCAGAAATTAGGGATGTTTTAAAACCACACATTGTCTATTGGTACTTCAGAATATAAATGTTTAGAGACTGTAGAAAAGGGGGGGGGGTAGATACTATAGAGATATTCAAGTTATATTCAAGTTCCCCCAGGGGGTATGTAGGGCATAATTGGCAAGCTTTCATAACTGCAAGGGACTCCCAGAAATAGAGGTCACGACATTAGACTGCCCAGGGAGAGGGTAAAAGTAGCAAATCGAAATACATTTTCAGAGGAAGAGTCATGACCTGCCTTAACTGCCTCCCGGGCGGAGCAGGACGCGGGCTCACATTTGTAGATAAACTGGGAAAGGCGCAGGAAAACAAACGCGGG
The DNA here is from genome assembly GCF_964261635.1 of Lissotriton helveticus. NCBI lineage: Eukaryota > Metazoa > Chordata > Amphibia > Caudata > Salamandridae > Lissotriton > Lissotriton helveticus. The sequence continues at coordinate 771,193,153 of NC_136068.1, forward strand.
CGGAAAGAGAGGATAGATCTCCAGACCGAGCAACATATGTGACTTCGAAAGTAATGAAAAAAACCAGCAGGCGAGTGAGGCCTGGTTATTCCTTTGTGCTGTCAAGCTGTGTTTCTGAGCATCGACAGGACAATAGCTACCGGATATTCACACCTGGCGCAACAAATATATCACTGATAGCTTCAGTCGGGGAGGCCTGCTCGATCAAACATGCGCCCTGCGTTGCTGCATCCATCATACTCGCTGTGCTCTGAAATCGCTAAAGATGAAAAATCTTTACAGGCAACAGAGCCTGGACCGTGTCAGATAGTAACAGAGACAAGACGTCCACATGTCATTGATGTCTCAAACTGCTTGGCCATTGACAGCTCCGAGAAAAAAAAAAAAAGGGAAGAGTTTGGGAAAATACAAATCTATTCAATGCTGTCTTGTTCTTCAGCTCTCTCTGTGGTGGGTTATCACATGTTATTCTCCCATCAGATTGAAAGCAAAGAGCGGTGCTGACATTTTATCTCAATGTATTCCAAAGTATGCATACTGCAATACAGTAGCATGAGTTTTAGTCTGGCCCTCATCAGACGTGAGTCGTATGCAGAGTAGAACAGAAGTCTGTAATGGCTGGTAATGCTAGCACCTTTGCCGCTAATTGCGATTAAGTAAATGTAAATGTGCTGGATTTGTAAAGCGCACGGCTGCCCGTGAGCATCCCGGCGCTTGCTTAGGAAACCCGTCCTGGTATTCCCCTGTGAGAAACCCCGGCAGGGTGTCCACAAGGTGAAAGCCAGGCATCCCGCCGCAAGAGGCCGTAGTGGAGATTAAGCAACTATTGCCCAGAGTCGCAGAGTGTGACCCCGTGAGTTGAGTAGGCACCAGAGCGAGAATTGTCGAGTCTGTGGAATTTTTGAGCCCAAGACCCGCCGAGGCGGGGAATCAAACCCTGGTCCACGGTCGATCTCAGCTTCCGGGTCTGCCGCCTCTAACCACTGAGCCACGCTTCTCCACTAAGTGGCAGGACCAAGGCCCGGCATTACTTATAAAAAGAGTAGAAATGAAGCAACCCCAGTCACGTCGAAGCAAGAATGTGTGTGCGGTGATTGGTTGTCAATGGATCGCTCAGGTAGTGAGAGAGACTATTAAAAAAAAATCTATATATAGGAGGTAGGGACACATACTAAGGCTGTAAAAAATGGTAGTATGTAGGTCTTGGGTATGAATCAGGTTTGCCCTGGCAGGGACGCCGTTTACAGGGGAGCAAGCTGGGCTGTTTCCCCCAAGCCCCTCTGTTAGCACGGCTGTGAGCTGCCACTGCCAGCTGTATTGATATATTACAAGAATCCTGCTTTTATGATACATTCATGATGAGGCAGGAAACTTTAACCACTTCTATGTAGTGCGACATGGTGGAGCTCCCTCCAAACATGTATGATGCCAAGGTTTTATTATGAAAAAGGGGAATTTTTTAGAAATGGGTTTCTGGTTGGCAGAGATAGGCACCTTGTCCAAGCAAGAACTACCACTGTAGTCAGGGCAAGCTAGATGTACACAGAACAGGCAGGCTTATCTAAAGAGGCAATGTGTAAAGTATTTGTGCAACACACACAGAGTAACACAATGACAACACCACAAAAATACTCCACTTGGGGTCAGAAAAATTGATTATAGTTTTTTTAATGAAACAACAAAAATCCAATAAGTAGAACCGTTATGCATTTTTAAAGATTGAATCAAATGATAGTGTTTAGAGTCATAAAGCGCCAGCGGAGACATCTGGTCGCGCTAGACCAGGTCAAATCTAAAGTTCAGGCTGATCGTGATGGAGGGCAGGATGGCAACAGGACTTATGCAGGTCCCACTGAAAAAGCACCTGGGATTGAAGAATCATTGAGTCGAGTTGTGAGAAAACTAATTTGAGTGTTTGTCACTTTCGAGACATGCAAAACTTAAAAGAGAACGTCTTACCTTTTATATACACAGCACCCTGTCCAATGGGCTACCTAGGGTCTACCTTGGCATGACCTATGTGTAATTTAAGTGGAGTTTAAGGCTTGGCAAATGTGTTTAAATGCCAAATCAAAGTGCCAGTGAACTCACACACAGGCCCTGCAGTGGCAGGCCTGAGACAGGTTTGAAAGGCTACTTGTGTAGGTGGCACAATCAGTGCTGTAGACCCACTGGTACCATTTAATTTACAGGCCCTGTGTATATGGTACACCACTTAACAAGGGACTTACAAGTAAATTAAATATGCCAATTATGTATACACAAATGTTACCATGTTCAAGGGAGAAGCACATGCACTTTAGCACTGTCAGCGGAGGTAAAATGTTCAGAGTCGTACGGCCAACAAAAAGATACAGCAAAAAGAGGAGGTAATCAGACCAAAGGTTTGTTGGAAGATCACCCCAATGATGAAATGTCTAACAGTGGTCATGCTGCCAGAAAACCAGAGAAGCACCCTGCATAACCTTTGTGATCATGGCAGCACAGATGCTTTTGACAGGCCTGGGTCTAGGTGTGATCCAGATGAGGCTAGGCTTGCACAATTTCTGAAATTCACGGAACGCGCCAGAAATACTGGAATAAAGCACAAGAGGAAACTCTTGGATATGCACTGAAATACTAAGAAAAGACTCCAGGCCTTTAAAGAGGCCTGTAAGCAGAGAGAATGGGCAAAGATAGTAATACATACACCCATCCATTTTCTTATAATGAGTACCAAACTCCAATGTAATTAAAAGTGCTGAAGGAATTGAACGTATGGGCACTATGGAACCTAAACCAACATTGTATACCTTTTATGAAGGTGTATCCACTTATTAACAGCCAACCAGGATGGCATACTGAGGGGACACTAAAGCACTCAATTGAAAATGTAGTACAAACTATCAAAACATACTTCCCACACATGCACAAATTCTACTGCTGCTCCATGCACCGTATACCTAAGTATTGCTTTGATGGAGTGGGCCAAAGAGAGCATCTCTTACTCAATAGACAGCTTGATCACCATCACATGTGCTTTGGTCAAAGTCATTACATGCCTGGTGGTGGTAAGCTACAGAACATGAGGAGAGATCCTGGTATTCCATGGGGTCAACTCAAAATCACTTTGGACCCTAGCGCATTACGTGAATGCCCACAATGCTAAACACATGCGACAAAATTAAGGGCCTTTGCAATGATTTCGAAATAAAGGACAAAATAACATTTAATTTAACAGAGTAAATAACATAAAATTGACTAAGGCGGGTTAGGACTAAAAATGAATAAAAAATGTTGGGGGAAAAGGAAACCTAGCAAAAAAAAGAAAAAAAAATATAATGTACTTACACGTGGCGTGAGGAGGGGGGAAAAAGCAGAAAGTAGGCAAAGTAGGGGTGAACAAAAGACAAAGTATAAAGTAAAAAAAAAAAAAAAAAAAAAAAAAAAAAAAATATATATATATATATATATATATATATATATATATATATATATATATATATATATATATTGCAGTACTCTATCCACAACAATCCACTGCCACAACGGAACAGGATAGACACGCGGACCCAATTATTTGTGCTTTTATTTATTTAAAGTTATTGCCCTGCATCTAATGCAGCCATGACGCGTTTCGGTCCGACCTGGACCTTGATCACATGACGCGTTACTCATGGATAGGCGCCACATTTAAAGTGAACAGTGCCAAAATTTACAACAGCTGTGTATAAACACGATAGAGCTGGAAAACAGACTATGGGGTACAGTTATTACATGTAGTAACACAGATTAAGCAATACCGTGGTTGCTCAAATGTTTAAATCTGGAACAGCACAAAATGTTAGAATATCCATTGTAACAATGAAACTAGTGCATAATAATTTACATATGCTACCAATTAATAACATAATGTTAATAAAAAGACGGTTCTAATAGTGCTATACAGAGTTTGAGTTAACCATGTTAATCTTGTACCCCATGTACAGTCTGTATATCATTGAAAAGAAAAATTAAGCCCAAGTGGGCAAGCACTGCAAATAGGCAACCTGTATCCAAAAATCCAGTGGTCGAATGCATCAACTACAAAGGTGCCAATGGCATAAATTGTAAAATGCATAACATAGAAAGTGTATTACAAATAGTGAACCCAGTGTTGGATCTAAATAGATCCAAGATAAACTATACCAGTGTAAACAAAGTTTATAAGTATGTGAAATATGTTGTTAAAAACAAATGCATAGTTTCATATTAAAAGGAAAGGCGCTTCATCTCAATTCATTTGATAATGTGTTAAATGCTTGGCAAATCGTTTCCAAAAATGCGTAAGATGGCAAATAGCAGATAAACATTAACACATGTATATTTTGCAAACAGTTGACTCTCTGTCATGGGTTACTTGGGAATCTCCCACCAAACATAATGTACACAAGAAGTTGATTCATATACATGTGTGTAAGTCTTCCGTGGCATTCAGGCCCATCGGAGACTTGGTGTTCAGTTCCAGGATATATTTAGTTTCCAACATGCGTAAGGCAATTTCTCTGTCCCCACCCTTACGTGTCGGCAATATACAGTCAATAGCAAAGTAGGAAAGAAGAGTATTGTCACTACCATGCTTGTGTTCAAAATGCCTGGCAACCGGATATGATTGATCTTTATTCGTGATTGCCCTGAGGTGTTGTAAAATCCTCATATGTACAGGTAACTTTGTGCTACCGATGTATCGGAGTGCACATGGGCATTCCAAAACGTAAACAACGTATTCAGTTTTACATGTGACATGTGATATATATATATATATGCACAAATGCACATACGAACACACGAACTTAGGCACTTAGAAGAGCTATGAATATGATTTAGAGATCACGGTTTGGCGTCCTATTTTCTTTGTTTGTTATGCGTTAGGGGAATCACTGAACAGGGTTCCTGTGAGCTCTCAACCGGCGACAAGATCGCCAAAAGAGGTAGGGAGGGGGTTCCTCATGGGAGGTGGGTGGGTGGGCGGGGGGAAGGGGGAAAAATGGGAAAAAATAATCTTCATGTACACAAAAATCTGCACCGTATCATTGTTGGGAATCGGCCAATGAGTAATTCTGTGGTTGATCATCTATCTGGCCAACATGACATGTAGGATAAAATGTATCAGCTGGAATGTCAATGGGCTGAGGGACAGCAGGAAAGCACGCAGGATAATTGATTTCTTATTTAACTCAGGAGCGAATATATGTTTACTAGTTGAGACACACCTAGAGAAAGAGGAATGTAAGCTACTATTTAATAGATGCAGGTGGGCTCAGGATGTAGTTTGCTCAGAGCAAAATGGCAGTACAAGAGGGGTGTCCATAATAATCAGAGCCAACACAGGGATCAGGCTCACGAAACATGAGACAGATCATACTGGGAGATGGTTGGTGGCATCTTTGACAACTGGACAAACTCCCCTTACGTGTGCAGTATATTACGGCCCCAATCAGGATGCTCCAGGAGCACTGACAAAACTTAAAAATGCCTTAGTAGAGACAGATGGTCCCATAATACTTGGAGGTGATTTTAACCTCATTTTTGATAAAGAGCTGGACCGAACCTCCAGAGTCAGATTTACTCCCCCTCAAAAGACCAGATTAGAACTCAAGAACGTTACGCGGGATTTCAATCTAACAGACATCTGGAGACTCAAAAACCCAGGGAAAAGGGACTACTCCTTTTACAGCTGAAGGTATGGCCACCATTCAAGAATAGATTTCTTTTTGTTAGACAAAACTCTCTCTTCCGCAGTGGACTCTATAACGTATATCCCGGCAATCCTGTCTGATCATTCAGCTGTTGAGTTGGCGATCCATCTGAAGCAGAAAGTACAGCAAAGGAGGTGGACCCTAGACCGGACTCTACTACTTGAAGAGGGGGTCAGACAGGACCTTATCACTGAGTCTGAAGAATTTTTCAGGGTCAACAACGGGTCAGTAAGTAAACAAATAGTCTGGGACTCATACAAAGCTTGTACCAGAGGTGTGCTGACCACTCTGATGATTAGGAGGAGTAAATGAAGGAAGGAGAAGGGGGAAGCACGTCTCTTGAAAATCAAAGTAAAAGAGCAGGAGCTTCAGAGAGCCTCAACGGAACAGCCACATAGCAGGCACACCGCCCAAAGGGAACTGGACATCCTGCGAGCAGAATATCAAGCAGAGCTTGACAAAGACCTAAAGGACAAATGGGATGTGAGCAAGTTACAACACTTCGCGTATGGGGAGAAATGTGGCCGCCTTTTAGCATGGAAGGCCCGAGCTGACAGAATTAGGAATCAGATTGATAGCCTATCATTAACAAGCACAGGGGAAACCACACAAGATGACGATCTCATCAGAGAAGAGGCCAAAAGTTACATGCAGTCCCTATACGGATCAAACACATCTCAGAGTAGACAGCGGGCGGAAAACTGGCTGAACAACATACAGCTTCCCGAATTATTAGAGACAGAAAGATCCTTCCTCAGCTCCGAGATAAGGGAAGGAGAGGTAAGGACTCAAATTTTGAAGATGGTCAAAGGAAAAGCCGCAGGCCCAGACGGGCTTCCGGTGGAGCTGTATAAGATAGTAATAGATCAAGTAGTCGGAGATATGACATCACTATTTAATGAAATTCTACTTCAAGGGGGGCTGGCTCCAAGATCATGGGCCGAGGCAACAGTCACATTGATATCAAAGCCAAACAAAGATCCCGGTAAGATAGAGTCATACAGACCCATCTCCTTATAAAATGTTGATTATAAGGTTTTTGCGGGGTATTATCAACGAGATTGGCCAAAGTAGTAAAATCCATTGTGCACTGTGACCAAAGAGGATTTATTCCAGATAGGCAACTTAACAAATTATCTTTTCAAGTGGTTGCGGCTATAGACGTCGCCACAGAGAAAAAGTTGCCACTGACCATCGAGGCAGTCGATGCCGCCAAGGCATTCGACCAGGTTGAATGGGAATATCTCTGGACTGCCTTGGCCAAATTTGGTATTCCAAATAACTTTATAACGGCTATCAAGTCTTTATACTCTGCACCAACAGCTAAAATCTTAGTAAACGGCTCCCTCAGCGAAGAAATATTTATAGCCCGAGGCACTAGGCAGGGCTGTCCCCTGTCGCCCCTTTTGTTCGATTTGTACATTGAGCCCTTTGTCTGCCTGCTTAGATCCGACCCCCTAATCAAACCATTCAAAATCGCAGATTTAGAGCTGAAATTAGCGTTATACGCAGATGATTTGTTGATGTATACCTCAAACCCTGAAGAAGCCTTGCCCAGATTTATACACCTGACAGAAAGCTTTGGTGAGATCTCGGGATATACAATCAACAAAGACAAAACAGAAATTATGGAATGGAACAAGCTGGGAGACACGGTGGGGAGTAAAAACAAAATGAGATATCTAGGAGTCCATTTAGCAAAACAAATAGACGATATTCCTAAAATTAACCTGGATAGAGTTATTAAAGATACATGTGCCCTACTCCATCGATGGTCTTCTCTCCCCTTAAACATCTACGGGAGGGTGAACCTACTTAAGATGATCATTCTTCCCAAGATTACTTTTTTATTTAACTCCATCCCCTTATCGTTCCCGTTGCCATTAATTAAAAAATTGCAAGGAAAGTTGGGATCTTTCATCTGGAACTCTAGAGCCCCTCGAATCACCTGGAAAAAACTTAGGAGATGCTTAAAAACTGGAGGGCTGGCTTTTCCAGACCTACTTCTTTACTGCCAGGATTTTAATTTCAAACACTTTAGACAAATGGCCGAACATTTGGACCAATCATCTATGGGTTTACTGTTTTCTGCCCTACTACAGGATGTCCCCCAGGGACCAGACTATTTTCTATTTAAGTTCGGGGATCCAAAATTTTTTAAAAGAGTAAGGCTGAAGATTCTGGTGACAGCCCTGAAAAATTGGGTATTTGTTAGGAATAAGCTGAATATCCCCTACTATGCAGCTCAGGCCCTGATTTGGGACTCACCAGGGCTACCAGCATGCTTGAATGACTATCTGTCATTACCATTAAACCAGGCAGGGCTGATCTATTGGGGGAATTTGCAGGAGGGTGGACAACTTCTAAGCTGGGACACGCTTTCTAATCTTACAAGGGGAACACTCACCAGGCTTAAGTTCTACCAGTTATCGGGGTGGTGGTCAACTAGACCGGTAGCCAGTAGAATCCCAAACCCTGAATTTGATTTAGTGACGAGACGTGGAAGTTGGAAGAGCCAAATTGCTTTTTGGTACTCATCACTGCTTGAGGGCGAGGAAGTAACAGAAGCTGAGCTTAGTAAACTTTGGAGCAGCACTCTCACATTAGACAACGGAACCTTCAGTGATTTGTGGCTCGACTCTTTTAGGATCCTACAATCCGTAGTTAAGCCAGCGGCACTAAAAAGAAACAATCTGTTCACCATGTATAGGGTTTACATAACTCCAAAGAAACTGTCAAAATTTTCCAATCTAGTCTACCTTTGCCCAAGGTGCGGCCTGCTTAATGCGGACGATGTCCACATGTTTGCTGACTGCCCCGAACTAAAAGACTACTGGGGCAAGATTGGTGATTTTCTGGAAAAGGTCCTCTCAGTGCCCATTGTAATTTCTACCACCACAATATTTTCAGGGCTATATATGGGTTATAGAGTAAATGACCTCCCCACTAAATTTGTTTTCCATGTAATTCTTCTCGCAAGGCGCGAGATTTGTAGAGCTTGGAAAGATCCAATCCCCCCCACTTTTCCGAGCTGCTTACGGCAAATTATGATAACTAGTAAGTCTGACATAGCATGTGATCCTCTGAGTCTGGTTAAAGTTTGGGCGGCCCTGGAGGCATGGCAACTTCGATGATTGGTTCTCCAATGATTTATCCGGAGCCCTGTTGGTTCCCTTGACTCCAAAGTAGCATGGGAGCCCACAAGATGGTGAAACGGAGTATTGACGGGAAGGTAGTGGCTACTTGAGGGTTCAGGCATACCACCCTGCTATTGGCCAAATTCCAACAAGGGCCGGACTAGGATGACCAAATTGCATTGAGGTGCCAGTATCCCATCAAGAGTTCCATTATGGTATATGAGGATAACCCAAAAAAAAAAATAATAACATTTTGATATTTTTGTGTATTCCCATGAAAAGGGTGTAATTTGCAGCTCTTAACTTTACTGTAGCTAATCCCTTGGGCCCTATGCGGGTTATTTTACCTTGTTTTATACTAGTACAGACACTACCATAGAGGCTTTGTTTTATTTAATTCCATCAGTAACTCAGTGGCTGTGTCTCAGTTTCTCCAACCTAACAACCCTGGAAGCATTAACAATTATACGAGCATGCAACAACACAGCCAGCTTTTCTGACTTTTTTGTCTGTAGTGGGGACTTTTCAGTATTGAGCACAGAGATGTGCGCGTTTTGACTTTGTGAAGTAGTTTGTAAAGACCAGTATCGTCAATTATATAGTGTTAGCAAGCTACTTTATCTTGTGTCTTGTTAATACATGTGCCATAATACTACTAATGACAAAACATTTTCTAGAGCTGGATCAAAAACTGAGCTAGATACTGAAAAATTTCTACAGAATTCCAAAGGTGAGAAATATGAGCAGATTTCAAGTCCTCAACAGCGTAATTTGCTTCTCTCTGCCTTGTTTTATTAAGTACTTTCTCTTTCAAAAACATATGACTGTCTGTCTGCATTATTGCCTTCTCTTTTAAAGGAAGTGTGCCACTAAATAAACAAATAATGCAATGTTAAAAAGTGATACATTGCAGGAAGTTATCCTACAAATAACATGTATATAAAGTTTGCAAACAGCTGTGAGGAGCCTCGTCTTTAAAATTTAGTATTTAGTAACTAATGTTTTGGCGATGAAGCAGTCTTTAACAATACCTAAATCCTCGCATGCACAACCATGGAACATGCAGCCCATGCTCAGGTAAAAAGGAAAGACTATTTGTATTTCCACATAAGGACTTTTGCACATGAATGGCTGTTGATAGTAAATACAATTGTGTTGTTAAAGTGGTTTCTTTAGAGTTCAGCAAAGCAGTTGGACCACCATAAACTAGTGGGGCATTCACCCTGCCAAACCTGTGCCCCCCCTCATTCCCTCCCATTTAGTGTTGGGGGAGCCTGTGTGTGCAGTTTTAAACTGTCATGTCTACCTGGCAAGTTAACCCTCTTGGCAGATCCAAACCTTCCTTTTTAATACATATAAGTTACCCCTAAGGTAGGCCCTGGACAGCCCAAGGGCAGGGTGAGTATATTTTAAAAGTAGGACATTTAATTTTAATTAATATATCCTAATACTCAAAAACTCTTAAATTCGTTTTTCATTACTGCAAGGCCTATTTCCCCCATAGGATAACATTGGGATTCTCTTATTACTTGTTATAAACGTAATTCCCAATTGGGAAAAGATAGGATCCCAAGTTTGGTGTCTCCAGAATCACAACTTAAAATCTCAACTTATGGTCAAGACCGATTTGACAATGTGATTCTGAAAATGCCACTTTTGAAAAGTTTACATTTTCTTACCTTAGCCATATGGTGCCTTTTGCCTCTCTCTTAAAACACGTCTGGGGTGGGAGACAGCTTGGACTTGAGAATTCTCTCTAGACAGCCACACACAAAGGGAGCTTAGGTTTGACTGATGGGCATCTGCATCCTGATGGGCTACCCTGGTTAGGATGGGAGGGAGGAACTGACATGTACTCCTAAATAGGCTGTGTCCTGTCCCTACACAAAGGGCTACAAACCCCCCTGCCGGGAGTCTAGATCCAGTGCGGGAAGGACATGGACTCTGTGCACTTCAAATGTCCCTCTTTGAAGGCCTTAGGACTCTGAGCACTTTAACACTGCTAACCAGTGGTAAATTGCATGTGCTTCTCCCCTAAACATGATGACATTGGTGTATACCTGATTGGCGTATTTGTTGTACTTGTAAGTCCCTTGCAAAATGGTATACCATATACCCAGGGCCTACACTTCAAACGCTACTAATGGCTGCAGCACAGATTGTACCACCCACAGGAGTAGTCTTTCAAACCTGTCTCAGACCTGCCACTGCAGTGCCTGTGTGTACAGTTTATTGCAATTTTGACTTGGCATTTAAAACTATTTGCCAAGCCCTAAACTCCCCTTTTATTAAGTATAAGTCACCCCTAAGGTAGGCCCTAAGTAACCCTAAGAGCAGGGTGTTCTGTAAGTAAAAGGTAGGGTATGTATCTTCATGTTTTGCATGTCCTGATAGTGACAAAAAAGCCTATTTTGTTTTTTCACTACTGTGAGTCCTGATCATCCCGTAGGCAAGCATTGGGAATTCTTTAATACACTTTTAAGCTGTAATTCCTGATCAGAGAGGAGTAGCTTCTTCATTTGTTGTATGTTTGGAATTGAAATGATAAATCCTCCCCACTGGTGAGTTGGATTTAACATTACTGTTTTAGAAATACACTTTTAGAAAGTGGATATTCATCTGTACTTACTGCTCTTTGTGCCTGATAGCTTGTCTTCATTAGACGTCTGGTTTGGGTGACAGTTACACTTTGTGCATTTCCTCTAGACAGTCACAAACACAGCAAGGCAAGGCTCATGTGCATCCCGAGTACTCATCTGCATTCCTGGGCTGGGGGGATTGGGAGGGGCTGACACTTATTCTTCAATAGGTAGTGTCGTGTCCACACACAAAGCACCAGGGTTAGCCCGGAAGACAGGACTGGGTAGGTAGGAATCATTGTGCACATCAAAGGCACTTTTAGGTATAAGCTCAGGGTCTCTGGATTCATGAAATCAAACATGTCTGGATTTTGAACTGAACTCCTGTCAGAAGGACTGCTGTGCTGCTTTAAGGATTCAACTGCACTGCTGTTTTGGAAGGACTACATTTTTGCTTGTTGCCTTGCTGCCTGCTGCTCCCTGACTCTGCTGGAAGGAGAGTGGGACTCTGCCTTTCCCCCACGTGATCTCCAAGGGCTTGCTGTCTTGTCTCCTGTATTGTGAATTCTTAGGGATACAAAAGTCCTCTTGCAATTATACTGGTGCTGCTTGACTTTGCCTTCTGTGAGTCCTACCCTTGCCTGAGGTGCCCCCTCCAAAGTCTGGAGCAAAACGAACAAGTGATGGACAGAATGCTGCGCAATATTAAACATTCACCCCAGTATAGAGATCTGGGTCTACATTAGGGGTGGGCGAAATTTACGTAGTCGCGTTACGCAAATCTCAACGAAACTGTAAAAAATCTCCGCGAACATGCAGAAATTCCACGAACACACAGAATTGCTTGTTCGCAATACTTTTTTACTGTTCACAATTACTATTTGCGTGCTCGGGGGGAAATATCTTGCGAACACGCATTTTGAGAACACGAACAAGCAAAAAATTTTGCGAAGTCGCGGAAAGCAGAATTTTGGGCAATTTCGCATTCTCCGCGGAACGCGAAATTACCGAAATTCCGCAAATTTCGCGAGCGGGACAGAATTTACCGCCCAGGCCCAGTCTATAGCCATTGTTGTTTTCCTCCCCATGCCTTTGCAGTTCAGACCCAGCCATAAGGAAATCAGTCTTGATACTGAGCTGCCAGTCCAGGACTCTCCAGTCCAGCCGAGCTGCCAGTCAAGAACTCCCTGGACTGGAAACTCCCTGGACTGGAAACAAGCATCCTGGGACCGGTTTCAGTGCATCACCCCTCATCAGTCAGGCTAGCTTGACTCCAGTGGCATGAAGAGCACAGTACCCAGTTCTGGGCATACCCCTCCCACCTGGGTGACAAATGCAAAAGGAACAATTGATGGACAGAACACCTGCAAAATGTCAAACATTCACCCCAATACAGAGATCTGGGACTATATCCATCCAAACTCTAGGCCTCAGAAATGGATTCTGCAGCTAATTTCAGCAAAAATCAAAGCATTGCATTGACTGCGTGAGAAATTCCACCACACCGCCCTTCAACACAGAGGCTGCTCAATGACAGTGGATCCAAAGCTTGCATGGCTCGACGATGACACTCAGTTCAGCTCAACGACAACACATTGCATTCATTTCAACTCAGCTAGATGATAACAAAGAACTCCATTTGTGCAGCTCAATGACAATGCAGTAGGCTTGAAAAAAGTTCAATTGAATGTATTTGTTCAGCAGGACCTGTCTGGGTCCTGTAGTGGGTCTGCCGTCGATCGGCCTGAACTTTGGATCTGCACCAGTCACTCCTGACCTCAAATAACCTTTTGAGCACTAATGACTTCTAAAACACTGTTTTGGGGTTTACTCTTTAAACATTCATATCTTGACTTCTGCTGATTGGATTTTTGTTGTTTTGGTCTCATTTTACTGGGATACATATTCTCTATTTATTAACCATGTGTTGAGTCTTTTTGTGATTTATTCATTGTGGTACTCTTTGTGTGTTGCACAAATACTTTACAAATGTCTTCTTTAAATAAGCCAAACTGCTCGGTGCCAAGCTACCAGAGGGTGAGCATAGGTTATGTTTTAGTGTGCATCTAGCTTACCCTGCCTAGAGTAGTTGTTCGTGCCTGGCTTTGATGCATACCTCGGCCAACCAGGAATCCCATTTCTAAAACTGGCTGACATTGGGTTGCCTGCCATAGTCTAAATGACCCCTCCTAAAATCATTATTGTTGACTCAAGCACAGAAATCTATGTCTCAAGTACTATTTAGATCCTCGAAGCTTCCATTCACCTAGCATAGGCTGCAATGGACAGCTTGACAAAATAGCACCAATTGCACTTGCTGATGGTGCCTTCAAAAGTAAAAAAAAAAAGAATTTATATGTAAATGAAACAAACAAATACACATTTTCCTTATTCTGTAACTGTACAAAATATTGAATTATGTTATTTTTCACAAAGTGAACAGATGTGCATCACTTGAATTTTCTGTTACAATTCAAAAATACAAATTGTGTCTGTGATTACATTTTATTTGTTGGTCCATGCCAAATCTCCATTCATGACATTCCCTTAAACTGCACTTTTTGCCAGTGAAAGCCCATGCTATATTAAACCCCACTGCATTGCACATAAAGATAGAGCTAAAGATCTCCATTGAGAAGTTCTATGTACCTTTAGAGGCTGAACCACAGGTGCAGAATCAACTAGGATCATACAACTGTGGTTTCCTATAGGGTTCCAGACACCAGAAGAAACATCATGGAGCTTAGTTCTAACGATGTGGAGCACCATCCATTTTCATCCAGTAAATTAGCAAATTCCTTGGGCGCTGGCAAAAGATTGGGAGCTAAGGGCCTGAATTAGAGTCAGTGGATGGGCACTTAGTCACAAGCATGACGGATATCCCACCTGGCTAATTATCAGTGCTTCAGAATATAATGCAGTTGTAATTAGGCAGGTGAGATATCTGTCACATTGGTGACAGAGTGTCCATCTGCCAAATTCTAAATCAGGCCCTGGACTCTATGCCAATGATTCTCAAACTGTGGGTTTGTGAAAGTCCAAGCAATAAATAAAGATGCCTTTGAAATCTGTACATATCTTGTAATTGTTGCTGCTCTTCAAAGACAAGGTCAAATGCCAGTTTATGGTTCCAACAAATTGCTGCTTACTTTTATACCATGGATATTGGTGTTTACAAACTCGTCTCACTTTTCAGTCAGAGAAAAAAAAGTGAATTATGTGACAATCTTGCTGGGGTACTGGCAGAGTAAGAGGAAAAGCTGTAGGGTATCACTTTTTGTAACACACAGCAAAATGTGAATGCCTGTAAATTAAATGCACACATTCAACAGTTAGGAAATCGAAAATGAAGCACATTTTTTGTAATTATAAAGAGAGAAGGAAACAAAGATTTGAATAGGATCAAAACAAATCAAGACACTTTAGTTGGTGATGCACAAATTATAAGTAATTAACTGAAACTAGATGTCCACACATTATCATTTGTGTGCAATGTAGTTTCATCAGTAACATCATATATCTGTGCAAATGTATTGGCTATTTCAATGCAAAATGTGCTGTTTGTACATAACAGGGGCTATCCCATGATGCTTTAGTTGAATTAACAAAATCACATGCCTCAAGTCTATTAAAGTTTGTGGGTCTCAAAGGTTTGTTGTTCTAAAACTTGGGTCGGCCCATTTGTGACCACTAAAAAGGGTTGTAACATGTACCAAATATTTGCGAGTCAGTAACCCTTTATTGACTTGCAAAATAAGTTTTGCGAGTCGCTATTAGAAAGGGTGTGCCAAGGGCATCCCTTCCTGATAGCAAGTCGCAGGGGAATGTAAGATTGTGGTCGCTAAACAATTGTATTTATCAGCAATTTAAAATTGGTGGTAATCCAGTCACAAACAGGAAGGGGTCCCTAGGGCACCCCTGTCCCTTCCTGAATGGCAGCAAAAATGGTCCACTGCCTGCCCTTAAACAATAAAACAGAAACACGTTGTTTTTATTTTTTAAATGCGCTCTTTAAGAAAAATGGGCTGCATTACAAAAATGCTGCTTTATTGAAAAAGCAGTTACAGATGTGGAGCTCTGCTCCCCAGCAGGCCATCATCTCTGTCAATGCTGGAAATTCCCAATAGATCGCAAAATGCAACCTGCCTCATGAATAATAATAAGGCAGGTCCTTTGTGACCCATTCGGGAATCACTAACATTGTCTTAGACACTGTTGTACATCAGTGTTTGCGACTCGCAATTTGCGAGTCACAAAAAAATGAAAATTGCGAGTCACAAACACTGAGAGTCATACATCTGGCCCTTAGAGCATTGTAAATGAGAAGCAGATTACATTACACATTTTTTTGTCTCGGAAAATTAAATGATTTTCCCAGAATCACAAGTTGTGAGTCCGGGTTTAGAACCTGGCTCCAGGGTGCCAAACAGGGCTGTTAGACCACATCTT
Organism: Lissotriton helveticus; assembly: GCF_964261635.1. Taxonomy (NCBI): domain Eukaryota; kingdom Metazoa; phylum Chordata; class Amphibia; order Caudata; family Salamandridae; genus Lissotriton; species Lissotriton helveticus. The sequence continues at coordinate 771,209,035 of NC_136068.1, forward strand.
CTCCCAGTCATGGGCATTTGTATTTGGCTGTCGTGTCCCAAGAACGGAGACAGACAAACAAGCACAACTGACAGTTTATTTCCACCTTATATACCATAAGTAGTTCTCAGGAGCTCTATTATCAAAGGCTGTTTTCTAATCTCATACAGTTCAATGCGTTTCAATCATAAGGTCAGTCTCTGCACTGCTCTCTTGCAGAACATGTTTCTTTTCTAAGAGTAGCAGTAAATTGTGTGAATTTGTAGAGGTGAAAGAGGTCAGATTGAAAGTACAAATCTGGAAACCTGTCAATGTACACATTCTTCCATCACTCTTTTCCAGCATTGTTGCAATTTTTGTTCGTTTTGTAAATCTAGTCCAATTTCTCAAATGTGGTATATTGTGTCTAGGCTGATTTGTCAGATGTTTACCTAGCAAACATGACCATGCTGATGTTATTTCACTGATATGGCCTCTGAAGTTAGCCTTTCGTTATTTTACCATCTTCAGCTGCCACAAAGGTAGACTGAGGTCGGTACATTCAGTTCAGAGAGATAATATTCATGAAAAGTAGAAGTCGAGAGCCTAGAGTATGGAGTGTTAAGGCCCAGTGTGTAAGGTGGGTGTGGGGAATGCCGACAGGGTGTGGTATCTGCCTTGATGACATGATGCAAACTCGTACACACAAAAAGGAAACAAATAACTGTAGGCCATGGGTAATAATGACCAGTGGTTAATTGGAAAAGAAAAATCCAGGTCTGTAGTAATTCAGACTACACAGGAAGTAGGTCCAAGTGGATTTATTCATATGAAGAACAGCTTAACAACCACAGGTAGCAGGAGAAGTCCTCACAGCATCAATAATACAGTAACAGTAATAATATCAATGGAAAACATTCTAAGTTACACAGAGTATTCCAAATGACAGACAGATTCCATATGACATCAAGTTATGGAATACCACACACCTCCCCCCCTTTAAAAAATAAAATAAATAAATAAAATAAAAAATTAAATAAATTAAAAAATTTTGCATAAATAACAAAACCCCAAAAAAACAACAAATGAAAACAAAACAAAACCCCAAAGAACAATAATACTACAATAAGTTAAATTCTAATGTAATCTTTATACTTCGAAGGAGCACACTTCACGCGTTCACTGCGTCTCAAGGGAATTTCTTCATTCTCTATATTTGATTGATTATCAATTTCAACACACGGATCAGGTCGAACATCAGAATTAATCACATCATTAGAATTACTTACAACCTCATTCTCTAAATTATCATAAGCCTCGTGCGTACCATAAAAATCTCCTGAATTATGGTTTGTCATTCATTTTCCCGGAACGGTAGTTTTCTGAGTGGAAGAAGCAACAAAAGGAGCAACAGAAGACTTGCATAAGGAGACTCTTCTCAAATTCCATATTTTACCTCCTTCCACTCTGATAGCTTTGCTAAAGATTTCAGTGACCTTGACTGGATCAGACCATCTGGAAACCCTCTTGTGAAATAATCCACCCATTTTTACACGAACTAGATCACCAATCTTTACACTGCAAGTATTATACTTCTTTTTGGCCGAATGTTGAATCATTTTCTCCTGGTACTTCCCAATTTTATCCTTTAACTCTTTAAAATCTACCTCATAAGGAGAATTACCTTTTAACCACCAGGGTAAAAGTCGAGAACCTGGTTTCCTCCCTCGTAACAACTCAAAAGGAGACAGTCCAGTCACTGAATTGGGAGCCAACCGATAGGTTAACAAAGTGGCCTGAAGAGCTTTTTTCCATTTCAAACCACTCCTTAAGGCTAATTGACAAGATTCCTTGATAACCTTGTTGAATCTCTCAACTTGCCCGTTGGCCTGTGGAAAATAATTTGAGGTTCTTTTATGCGTAATTCCACAATTCCTTAGAAAATCTTCAAATTCATCACTTATAAACTGTGGACCATTGTCTGAGATTAGTTCCTCTGGTAAACCTTCCCTAGCAAATATTTCATCAAGAAAATCAATTACCTGCCCTGAAGAAGTTTTCTCAACAATTTTCAATTCGGGCCATTTTGAGAAGTAGTCAACAAGAACTAATGCATACATTTCTTTACCAGATTGGTAATTGAAAGGTCCAATAATGTCAATGGCTAATCTCCGCCACGGGCCATCAGCATACTCAATGGGAGTGATGTCGACAGACAAACCCTTTACAGATTTGTCGCTCAAGGAGCAAGGAGAACAGTTCCTGACCCAACTATCCACCATGGCATCAACACCAGGCCACCAGTAATGTTCCCTAATCCTCCTTTTAGTGGTGGACATGCCCATGTGCCCTTCATGTGCTAATTTACAAATTGTTTCTCTCAAATTCATAGGAGGGACAATTTTATCAGATCTAACAATGATGTCCTGACATAACATCAAATCGTCTTTGACTTTAAAAAATGATGCCAAATCACCGGAAAGTTTCCTTTCCTCAGGCCATCCTTTAATTAAGAACCGTTTGACTTGATTCAAAACAGCATCATTTTCCATAGCTTCTGACCAAACTTTTTCAGAAAGAACCAAAGAGTTCTCTTGATTTGAAATTATATTAACATCTGCAAACGAATATGCAACGTCACAATCAACCTTGTTCCCTACATCTACACTTGCTGGAAAACGTGACATGCAATCTGCATGGACATTCAAACGTCCTGGAATATATACAACTTCACAACGATATTCCTGTAATTTGGCTGCTAATCTCGCTAAGCGAGCAGTAAGAACTCTTCCACCTCCTGCAGCTAACATAGTGATCAAAGGTTTGTGATCGGTTCTCAAAGAGAATTTTGGTCCCCACAAAAATTGTCTAAAGTGCTGGGAAGCCCAAGTACAAGCGAGTAATTCTCTCTCAATAGTTGAGTAATTCTTCTCAGCATCACGTAGGGCTCGAGAAGCATATGATACTACAAACTTACCAGATTTGTCTTTTTGCATCAGAACAGCACCTAGGCCAACATTGCTAGCGTCAACATAAACTATACACTCCTTGCCCACAGAATAAGGTTTCAAAAATGGTGCTTCAACAATTTTGCGTTTCAAAATTTCAAAACAATCCTGTTGTTCTTTGCCCCACTCAAACTTTGCATTTTTTTTCAATAAAATTCTCAAAGGGTGAACAATATCTGAATAATTTTTTACAAATTTACCATAAAATTCAGTCAGTCCTAAAAAAGAAAGTAATTGTTCTTTTGAATTTGGGGAAGATGCATTGACAATATTGTGAACATGGTTAATTTTGGGTTTAATACCATACTTTGAGATTTCATGTCCTAGGTACTCAACTTTCTGTTGTCTGAACTTGCATTTGGTATATTTCAGGGTAAGGCCCCTAGATCGAACTTTCTCTAAAACCAAGGTTAAGTTCTCATCGTGTTCCCTATAATCTTTCCCAAAAATCAAAATGTCATCCTGGAAAGCTACTGCTCCCTTGCAATCTGTCAGTAGCTCTTTCATTAGACGCTGGAAGACAGAGGCTGCACTTGCCAACCCAAAAGGCATGCACAAATATTGGAACATACCTTCAGGGGTAACAAAAGCAGTTAGTTTTTTCGAGTCTTCATGTAATTCTACTTGGTGGTAGGCATTAGCCAAGTTAATAGAAGAAAACACAGTAGCACCTGATAATGTTGCAATTAACTCATGTATGTTTGGTAAGGGATGTTTATCTACCCATATTTCCTTATTGAGACTGCGAAGATCCGCACATAAGCGAAGTTCGCCAGAGCTCTTAAGTGATATCACAATGGGCGAAACCAAAGGAGAGGATTCAATTGGCTCAATTATGTTTCTTTTGACTAGGCCATCCAGAATTACTTTTAATTTGGGTCTATACGCTAAAGGAACATTCCTTACCCTGTGCCTGACAGGAACCGCATTATCATTTAGAATAATTTTGTGCTTGAAATCAACATATTTCCCTAACTTGTCATTGAAAATCTCAGGAAACTTTTCTAACACATTCTTAGTGAAACTAACATCGCTAGATGCATCTAAGGTTAAGTTTACCAATGAATTGGTAATAGACTTTTCAAGTCGGAGTTCATCAACATAAACTGGTGGATTGGCTTGGGATCTAATTTGATTCCTAAGTCATGTTGGTGAGGCCAACCAAGAATGGACCCACCCTTGGTAGCTACATAAACTTTTGCTCTGATGTCCCAGTTCTTAAAAGATAACTTGGCCCAAAAAAAACCCTCTAGAGAAATCTTTCGTCCCGTGTACCCACCAGGATATATGTCTGGACTCAATAATTCCCTCTGATGCCACAATTGTTCGAAAATATTCTTACCAATAATGGTGTACCACGCACAAGAGTCAACAAAAATCTCAATAGGTTTGTCATCCACAAAAATTGTACAAGAAGGAAAACTCTTTTGAAAATTCTCATCAACAGAAAGAATGCAATTCAAGCTATTAAGAACTTCTTCTTCTTCAGGTGAAATGTAATTAATTTTTTGACCAGACTTACACACATTACCAAAATGCCCTTTTTTCTTGCATTTGATGCACACTTTGTCCCAAGCAGGACAACCCTTGTAATTGCCAACATGGTTGGAACTACCACATCTATAGCATAATATCATACCTCTCTTAACAAAACTCTTATTGTCATTCGCATTTCTTGTATATTCTTTTTTGAAGCTGGGTTTAGTGTTGAAAGTACTCGAAGTGGGATAACTGGTTTGATTTTTAACTATAGCTACTTCAACTTCAGGAACATGTGTTTTCTGATTTTTCCCTCTAATTTCAGAAACAAATATTTCAGAATGTTCTATTCCTTTGGCTATATTTACTACTGCAGCTAATGTAGTCTCAGTCCCTAACCAGAGTCTTTCTTGGATCTTTTTACTTTTCGTCCTCATCATGATTTGATCCCTGAGGACTTGCTCATATGATATGGTTTCGAAGGAACAGGTGCAAGCAAGAGAACGTAACGCTGCGACATAATCTTCGATTGTTTCATCAGATTTCTGTTCACGAGAATAGAATTTAAACCTTTCCATCACAGTGTTTATCCTTCTACCAAACCGAATCTTCATCTGTTTAGAAGCTTTATTAAATACATCTAAGTCACCAGCATCCTCCAAAGGTGGTAGATTATCAAATTCCTTTATTCCTGCACCACCGAGACAATGCTTTAAAAGAGCAAGTTTCCTTTTTGCAGAGCAATCCTCTTTTTCTAAGACATCCACATATGCAATAAACATAGGAAACCAAAGGTCCCATTCTATAGGAGGATCACCTGCAACTTGAAGAAAATGGGGTGGTGCTGCAATATTAGACACCTTGGCAATAACAATTAATAACAAGATACAATAGAATACTATTAAAGCAGTATAAATAACTAAGTAAATGAATGTAGAAACAGAAAAGTTTTTATACTTTTTTTTTTTTTTTTTTTAAAGGTGTGCAAATCACCGTGGAGATTTGCAGGAAAGTGTTTCAAGAGGGTGTGCAAATCACCGTGGAGAGTTGCAGCAAGGCGTTTTGAAGGTTCGTGAAAACAATTTCCAATTTGCACTTTAAATTCAAGAAAACACGAAGCTTTTGCTTCAAACTGCACCAAAATGGCCGCCGTGAGCGTCTAATTGTGCGCGATGACGTGCATGGTGACGCTGGTATCCCAGAATGCAGCGCAAATGGTCGGTGAAGCAAACGAACTCAGGGACGCTCGAGGTTCAAGGTGAGTTCTTGAGTAAACTTTTGAAAATAAACAAGTCAGAGAAAAGCGTGCAAGTAGACAAAACTTCGGATTTTAAGAGTGAAAACCGCTCGATAAATGCGGTCGAGTATCAGTAATGAAAGCCAGACATTGGGTGATCAGTAATGAAAGCCAGAAATTGGGTGAGGATAGAGGAAGCGTAGCGTAGTAACAGTCTGAAAAAAGGCTCGCCGTCTGAAAGAGGCTCACTTACGTTTGAGAAGTACTGCCCAATTAGTCCTTTATGGCTGAAAAATGCGTGAAGGAGCTTCTTAGCGCTGAAAAGGAAGAACTTTCCTATAATGTTCTTTGCATTTGAAATGAAGAAAACAGGTGAACACTGTCTTCAGAAATCCACTGCTCCCAACTTCGCCAGTAATTATGTAGTAATTCAGACTACACAGGAAGTAGGTCCAAGTGGATTTATTCATATGAAGAACAGCTTAACAACCACAGGTAGCAGGAGAAGTCCTCACAGCATCAGTAATACAGTAACAGTAATAATATCAATGGAAAACATTCTAAGTTACACAGAGTATTCCAAATGACATAGACAGATTCCATATGACATCAAGTTATGGAATACCACAAGGTCCTCACATTTTTGTTAGTTCCTCCCTGTTAGAAATGGGGTTTCTCGTTGCCTAAGGCTGAACCCACAACTCTAGTCAGGGTAATCCAGATATACAACTGAGATAACCTGTGCTCACTCTCTGGTAGCTTGGCGCAGAAAGGGCAGGCTTATCATAAGAGGCAATGTGTAATGCATTTGTGAGAAACACATACAGGAACACAATGAATATCCCAGAGAAAGACTCCACACAGGGATATAAAATATAGGCTTTTGTATTATAATCAAAAGAAGACCAAAACAATAGAAATCACATGTATATTTTCTGAGATATGCTTATTTAAAAAATATCACATTAAATGCATGTAAAACACTCCCTTCTAGTATGTGCTTTAAGAATCGTCTAAGATTTCAGCAATCCCCATTGGGCTGGCAAGTGAACTTTGCCCCTATCGAAGTGGAAGGAGCAGAGCTCTGAAAAGAGGTTTAAGCAGCAAGATTCCAGTTGCCGAAGTTAGTAAAAAGCCACTGTTCACTAGTTACTGAAATGTGAGTTGTGAGTCTGCCTCCAGTCCCTCGAGAAGTACATGTAGGCAGTTACTGGGACCTTGCAGGTCTGATTGAGTACAGTAACTTTGTCAGGCCGCGAGTTTGAGGCTGAGTGGCAAGCATCAGAAACCTTAGGGAGAGAGCTCCCTTCATTCGTGCTGAAGGTGGAAAGCCACTGCGGTGATTCCAGTGTTGCAGTCGGGACCTAACATTGCCCTGGGAAAGCATCAACACTGGAATGTGGCGATCAGCAGCTCTGCGCTGTTGTATGGTAGGACCTCACTGCAGCTTGCAAAACTGTAGTGCGAAGTGCCTTTCTTTCCAACACAGATTCTTTATTGGTGGAGAGCGGAGCTCTGGTTTTCCCATCACGTGAAGTATAGCTCACGTTGGGCGATGCGCTAATTCTTTGCAGGATTGGCTCTCGCAGCCGCATCATGAGAGTAAAACCAAGTCTTTGATGGCCTCGAGACTTTAAGGAACAGGGGGTGGGCCAACAAGCCCTTGGAGAGCACTTACGGTCACAAAATGCAGAGGTAGCAGGCCAGCAGGGCAGAGCAGGTAGCAAAGTGACAGTCCCTCCTGCAGCTCAGCAAACAGAGCAGAGCCGATAGCAGAGTGCAGTCTCTCCTGGCAGGACAGCAGTCCTTCTGGCAATGCGCAGATGTAGAGCCAGCGATGTCTTGTTACAGGTTCAAAAGTGTCTGATTATAAGGGGTCAGAACACCAGTACATATACCATAAAAAGCCTTTGAAGAGGAGGTGACTTGAAAGGAATGTATTTGAAGTGCACAAGACTCCTTTTAGCCCAGTCCTGTCTCCCAGGCTAACCCTGGGTATTGATCAGTGGTTTGTATGAGGGCAGAACACTATCCATTTAAGTGTACATGTCAATACCGAGCTTTGCCTCTGACCAGGAAGACCCATCACTGTGCAGATGAAGGCAGATGCAGCTGAGTGTCCTGTGTTTGTGGCTGTCTAGAGGGAAAGCACAAAGTGGAGTTATCACCCAAACCCAGTCATGTATTAGAGACAGGCTGGAAGGCACACAAAGAGCTAAGAGCAGAGAAATAGCATGTTCCCCAACAAGCTGCATTACACAGCCTAGTGGGGAACATGCCCTGGCCCCCAGTCCGCCACTGAGTGCCAATCCAAGGCTCTTAGACCAATCACAACACTGCATTGAATTGTCGTGATTGGCTAAGGGGGGCCTGGGTGCTTCCTGGTTCCCGGTCTCCGGAGAAGCAATGAGAGACTGCCGGCGGAAGAGGTAAGTGGTATCTTTTTCTTTATTATGTCACCACAAAATCTTCCCTTGCCCCCTCCCTCCATCCTCATCCGCAATCCGCTACTGGCTGCTGATTAAATGAATGAGTAAATCATCCATACCAACAAAGATTACACAAAAGAACAATAACTACACTGTTAACGGTAAGAACAGGGAAGCTTTGCAAGCCTATTAAGTTTTTTTTTAAAAATACGTTATAGAACCGCAACGAAGCCAAAAAGTTCAAAAGAAACCTCACTCTCCCGTCACTTTATAGAGAAATATGGAGGATAACTGGGGTGCTCCTCACATATCCTGGCTAGAACTGATAAGGACAGTGCTACATAACGGGTTAGCCCGACTGCAGTTTTAGAGTGCCATGATGTGCATTCCGTGTATGAAGAAAAATATGAAATTGGCTTGAAAGTGAGACTCGTCATCATGATAGAATGGTGTACCTTCAAGTATGTGGATAAACATTAAGTAACCTATTGATAATGGAAAATTAATAAATTGTATTTATTGCACAACTATTCCAATATTGCAAATACATGTATGGAAAGTCTGTCAATTGGCACTAACACAATCGAACAAAAGAGGTTTATAAATTTAAAAAAAAATCTGTGTTGCCTGTTATGCACTGAAAGATTTTCTCCTTGGCCATACTCCTGTTTGACATTGGCTGAAGGCAGGTGGCAAGTATTTTTGGCCAAACCTTTGCTAATTCAATGTACGAATATGTTTTCAATCAGTAATCTACAACCTGCTGCTACAGTGCAATGTTTTGACTGTAACTAATAAGTGTCAAACTGCAAGTCACTTGTGAGAGGTGTGGTGCAGCGGCCAGGGTGGCTGACTCCGGAGCGTGGGACTCACAGTTTGATCGCCAGCACCGGAGGCAAATCAGCTCAGCATCATGTGACTCTGGGCAATAGCTCACTTAATCTCCCCGACAGCCCGCAGCGCCTTGAGACCCTTACGGGTGATTAGTTTGCACTTTACAAATACCAGGTGACCATTTGACCTGCTTAATTTTCTGCAACGTTGGAGCTACACCTTGCGCTGTGTTCAATTTATAAAACAACATAAAAATAAGATAATATATATATATATATGTATATATATATATCTAAATGTATTAAAAGACAATTTCCTACATTGTAGTATAATACACCTGCATTTAAACATAAGTACTGAGGCGGGAATAGCATTAACACGACGATTCTATACTTCGTCGCAGCACCACTGTGAATGTGAAATCTAAACTGCTGATACCGATTACTGGAGTAAAACCAGTTATAAAGCAGATTATGCCCAAGGACCCAGCTTGGCTTGGGTACATCACAGGTGTACATTCACAGAAAATCTGTTCTGTGATATCACTGACATGGGTTTGCTTTCTTTCTATGATCAGAAAACAGATGGGGGCAACTTCTTCTCTAAAGGGACCTCTGTGTCTCTAACACTGTACGTCGTGCAGTGGCAGCAGTGATCTCAGCGACAGGGAACCAATTCTAGCATCCTTCACGAAATATGGCTTTGTCCGTGGGTTGAGCAGTCGGAATAACCCTGATTCCATGTGCTGTGCTTTACTGGTTATTGTATGTGAGTGTCCGTAGATACATGCCATCCTGTGACTTGTGCATTGATACGACGGGGCAGGTATCTCAAACTGCAGGTCTTCCCCTCTTTCATTTATGCACTGCCAAGTTGATTATGTATATTTGTAGGACTTTTTTCTCTTTCCGTCTTACTTTTCATAAGAATGAAAGTAATAAGGGAAACCATGTTCCCATCTGTGCAACACTATTTTTTGCCTGAATCTATTTGTGATTATGTGGTGTTTTGGATCTTTCTGTCTGTTACTCTGATTTTGAAGTAAAAGAAGAACTGAACTTCTGTGGACTGGCTCTATTCAAATTCAACAGCCCATCAACCAATAAGAGTTGGACTTTCAATTACTGTACTATTGTGTGCTTGTTTTTTCTTTGGACATTGCAAACACACCCAACTTGTGGGGTTTGTTGATCAGCACCAAAGATCAGTCGGTGCTTAGCACGACAGCGCCTTTGGAACATTTTGCTTATGGACATTGTGCTCTTTACTACAACCCATGATTCTTGATAGATGTGCAGTCACTCAGGCCCAATGACCAATGTTTTCAATGTATATGAGTATCTGACATCTTTGAGGATGGTGACCGAGAATAAGCTATGGGCACCCACTCCCTCCATACTGCAGACAGCACTAACACGTGTGCTGTGCCAGGACTCCAAACAAGCATATTAAAAGATCAGAAGAATTATTTATTTGAACAGAATAATGAGAAAAAATTCCTTTGAAGACCCAAGCATTGCAAAATAAGATGGGCCCCCGCAGACTTTTACAATTAAGAATTCAATTGTACTAGTCATGTCTGAATTTAAGGTTGACTACAGCATGAAACTGCCAGCAAAACATATCCTTGATTTGCATGAAAATGTTTTGTGCAATCTATAACTGCATGTTCTTACTACCTGCCTAAATACATGAATCCTCTAACACTAGAAAATTGTGATAAATGGAGCCTCTATTTCCTACCTGCGTGAAGTTTCCACAGTTAAGTGCCTAAAGCCATAGGAGTCAAAAAACATTGCATTGCTTGAGTAGAAAAACTTGAGTGGGGGACTTTATTCGCAGGCGCGGTGTACCCATTTCAATGTTTGCTGTTGTTATAAAGGCAAAGGCATGGTTTATGTCATGCAGACCTCTCCTCCCTCTCCCAGGTCAGTTGCATAGAAACCCAGGGCCTCATTATGAGGCCTTGCGTCAGTTTTGCGCTTCCCATGCGTCACTTTTTGTGACGCATCGGCGGCGTAAAACATGCCTCCTGTTGCGCACTATTTACAAAGTGATGGATCTAAGCAGATGTGTCACTTTGTAAACCCCTGCGCTACATTATATCTGCGTCAGGTATAATGTATGCATGGGGCTTGCCCCATGTGAAAAGACGCATTGCTTGAGTTGCGTCACTTTTGTGACACACTCCAGCAATGCGTCACTTTTGCACTTACAGATACGTCAGAAATACTGATGTATCTGTAACTCCTTGCAACATGATGCTTTATACATTAAATATGATGCATCAGTTATGTCGCAAGGAGTGCGCACTGAGAATTGACACATGGCTGCTTTCACGCAGCCATGCGTCATTTCTCATAAATGAGGCCCCCAGAGCCCCTTATAAAATAGAGTATGCAATGGAAAGGCTCATTTAAGACATGGGTTGAGCACACATTTGAGGCAGGTCTTTGCCACTGTTTGAGACTAACCATTGTCTACGTTGTGGAAGAGCTGAAACAGTGGTATTTTACGACCTTAGACAGTGGTGAGGGGCTGTTTGTATCTGGAATTTCGTAGAAAGAGCTTTTGGAAGGCATTTTAAAAGTAATATCTGTACAAAATATAAAGACACAACACAAAGCAACATATGAGCCTAATAAAAACATAACAGGGCATAACCTAAACAAAATATTCTAAACATAACGAAACACAACCACCAGTGTACGATACAACCATAACACAGTGCAGAAATGTAGCACAAAACAACACACACAAAAATAAAACAATACACAACCACCACAGCAAAATGCAATACAGAAATTACTGCCCCCACACCTCCACTTTTAGAAGAATATAGGAAATATTTATTTTCACCAAGTACTGCCTTAATTACCTCCAAGTACATGTGCTATCACCGATCAAAAATGTTGTGTAAACCTGCCTAGATTTCAAGCATGTCACTGATTTCTTTTGGTGGGATCAGAGAGTCAGAAAGTCATCCTGTCCACACAGGAGAAAGGAGTGTCTATGTTCCTGAAGCAGTACTCCCCCCTATCTTTTCAAGACTTTACTGGACCAGTGGGCATATTCACCAAACATGAAGGACCTTTGTGATTACAGGAGAATCCATGGACATGGTGACCTTGCTGTCAGTAGGCCATAGGGCCTTGTCCGGAGGCTTTGGAGTGGTGTCCCTGACCTTACCATAAAAGAGTGGACATACGGTGTTTTCTGAATCCTCTAGGAATCTCGGGGCATATTATCAATCAGGGCGATAGGCAATTATCGCTGCTTTAGCGGCCGTTTTCGGCCGCTAAGCAGTGATAATTCTATGGGCCTATTACCAAGCTTTTAGGCGATAGCGAGCGGTTTGGGGCCCGCTTTGCATGTCAGCGATGTTTATCGCTAATGACATGCAAGTGGGCGTAACCAATCAGTTAGCGACTGAAAGCAGTCGCTAACTTCGCTATCGCCTATTAGCAACGCAGGCATAGCGATGGAAATATTCGCGCTAAGCGCGAATATCTCCAAATACTAACACCTGCCCAGACCAGTTCTTAGCCATGTTATCCAATGGGAGGTGGATAACATTGCTAAGAGCATTTTGTCGCTAATGCATGAATATCGCTGTATTCTCAGGGATATTCATGCATTTCGCCGCTATCGCTGGATATTTTAGCACAATGGAGAAAAAACGTGCTAATAGCATGTTTTCTCTGCTAACATATCCAGCAATAGGCAGCGATAAAAAAAATGCGCTAATTGCATTTTGCGATAAATATCGCTATTCCTTGGTAATATGCCCCCTCATCTCTTTCAACAATCTGTCCATTTGGTTTTCTTTCAGTTATCGGGGCAGAAATGAAGCCTTCATGTGAACATCACGAAACATACCTGATTTTTTATAAACATTTACCACTTTGAATAGGCGCAGATATATGCCTTTTCAGAATTCTGGATATTTTCCATGTTACGGATGGAAAGTTTGGAAACTTGCACCAGACAGAGACTACCAGGAAAAGTTTTGAGAATTTCATTATTTCAAGCAGAGACAAACACGTATATTTTTGCATGATAAAAAAAGAACATTTTCATATAGTTTTTCAGTGAAGAAACCCCTTCTTTCACCCCCCCCCCACTCCCCCCAACTAGGACTGGGGGTATGCCACTCTCCTTTCCTTCTCTGAAAATGAATTTGCTTTGGCCTGGACAGCAGTACATCTCTGGCCGTTTATAGGGCAGGAGGGTCTCCTAAAGGAGTTTGTTAAACCCCACAAAGGTATGAGTGTTTGTGGGTGAACACAATAAACCTCCAAGACTTCCTGCCCTGAAATGCACACTTTTCTTCCAAAGATGAGACCTGCTCACAAGGCAAACTCTGTGGCAGTAGATCCACGCACGGGTGCAAAGCCAACATTTGTGTATTGCAAAATTTAATTTTCACTCATTAAAAAGCGATCTGTTTATGTTGTGCCAAACTAATGCTGACAAATAGTTTTGTAAAGGAGGCCTAATGTCTGCGTTATTCCCTTCTATACTGGGGTCAGGGATGATTTAAATTGAGATGAGTTATATATGCCATTTAAATGAAAGGCCACTCTCTACTTTATACTAATTTGTTGAACTTAATGTGCTTTTCTCATCAGGGAGTTTAATTGTATTTTAATGTTTATCTTGGCTGCCCATATTATTCTATCAGATTGACCTTTTGTTAATAATTGCCTTTCAGTCTATTTTCCACTGTTTGCATCATTTACAAAATCAAATCAATTCAATATTAGGTGATGCATGAGCTCTATATCTTGAAGCTTACTGATATTATGTCGTCCTATAATCACTCCTTCTTTCCTATCCCGCTACCGTCTACACACATCAAACACATTCCACTCAGCCTTTAACAGTAACAAATATTTGCTAAGCCAATAGGTATTGCCTTAAATGCATGAGTATATTTTTATTGATTTTTGATTTATTTGTTCAATCACCCTAGAATGGTTGGAAAAACATTTCAAGATGTCACGCCACTAGGACTGAGTATGTGTTGTGCCACTTATGCATGCACAGGTGTTGTGACGTACCAACGGTTTGTTTGGCTTTATTTACTTTCCCATTCCTACAAAGCCGATATTTCATAAGAGCAAGCTCAGGAAAGCCAGTGGCACGGGAGCACTTACTAGATGCTGGGCCCTCGAAAAAATAAATAAAATGAAATCTGATAAATTACGGGGAGTGTTGGGGGGGGGGGGTTATGTGGCAGGGGAGTACCAGGGAGCAACGGACGAGATGGAGATTGAAGTGGGGTTAGCACATAGAATGATGGGCTACTTTTGTCGACTGTACATGTCTGTAAAACGTTGCAGGGTGGTGCAAACTCAGATGTACAACCCTGTTAGCCATTGCCTAAAGCCTTTAGCCTACAGAAGCCAATCACTAAAAGGGATTGTCCCAAAGCCTCTTCATGTATCTCTATGCATGTGCATGTATGTTGTGTGGTGTCTGAAGGCATTAGATTTCCAGAGTAAGTAATGTTTTATACATATACTTTCTTACAAAGGTTTTTTTAAAGAAATCGTTTTGGTGCACCCACCTTCTATTGAACACATGCCATGCAGCTCTTACACAGCTGAATTAAAAGCTTTTTAACAAATACAAATGACATTATATTATTAGGCAACTTTGCCTAATGTACTGAAGTGTACTGCATTTTAAATTTATGGAATTCATTGTATGTGAATGTTATTAATTCCATATATTTCTCTGGGGTATGTTTAAGCCCTGTCTTTGCTAAATGCTTCTTTTACCCCTATCGGCACTTATAAAGGCTGTACTTGTCAGCACATAATTTTTTATTTCCGCAGCTGCTTGATACTTCTGCCAGGGTTTGAGTTGTGTGTCTCGAATGTGCTCCTAAGATGCAGAGTGCATCATGAACAGCAGTCGCGGCCGGTGCAGGTAAACATGGTGGGGCGGTGGAGTGAGGCATGGGGGTAGTCGACAGATGACAGAATTGGTTTTAGTTATTTTTACCTATTCCATCGTCTGCCAACTCCCCAACCCGCCCTGCCCCACCGTGCTTACCTGAGCCAGCCGCTGCTGATGAACAGTGAAGATTAAACTCGTTACCTCTCTGTCGTCTGCGATCCTTTCTCATTCCAGGAGATTTTGCTGGATACAGCTTCTGACGTGTTCACCATCAATACCCATGCGGCAAATGTCCATCATCATTAGCTTACACTTATCCATCAAATTATAAATTAGCATGATAGCATCCATATATGTCTGTCTATGTATGAATGCACATATTTATATGGATGATCTGAATAGTACACACAATCTGCAAGCCATTGTGCTGGCCCCATCAATCAAGCATTGTTTCAGACAACAGTTGGCTCTCTTCAACACTAGGCATGGCCTTATGATGTTTCTTCTGACATCTGAACAGTTACCTATTGCAGAGTCTACTCTAAGTCAACTTTGAGCCAGTCACCACCATGATAGTTCAACCAAGTGAGTTTGAGAATGTTCATTCAATGTAAACCTTGCCATCTGATACAAGTTTATGAGTGACATTAATGACCTGCATATTATCTGCACCACTATCGTTGTGACTCTTCTGCAAGTGTGGTAGGTATATTTCATTTTGCACAGCTGGGCCATATAATAATGCAATAGTTCTACTGACACACGTCGTATTCATAAAGGACTTGCATACTTCAAAAATATTGGGTGAAGGCGATTGTCAATGCTCATTTACAACAAACCTTCCAATTGTCAGAGAGAGGCACTAATTAATGGGAAATCTATTTAAGACAGCAATTCCATTTTCTTAGGGACCTGGCCTAACTTAACAGGACGAGGCAATAGTTTGTTTGCGCTAACGTACCACTGCCAGATTGGTCACAGCATCCGGGCATGTTAAAATCATATGGTACCAGATGTTGAGGTATTTTGACCATAATGTCCATAGTTGGTGGGTGACAATGAGGTGGTGGTAGGTGCCAGCTCAGAGCTGCCACTAAGTGGAACTTGATCACCCGCCCCTGGCCTTAATTTCAGAGGGCCCTGTGGCCTGTTACTTATAGCTTCCAACTCTGAGGATATTGATGGTTTGGTCAAGATTACATAGCAGATTGCTTAATCTAATATTTCTAGCGCAATATGTTACGGTATATGCAAGATGCTCAGATTATTTGCTGGATGGAACTTTTCTGTACGTGGACCTGTTGTTTGAAAATCAATAAAATATGTTTAAAAATAAAATACAAATAAATAGTTTCCAGCTCTTGGGACAACTGTGGTATTTGTTGAAGCCTATGAAGAAGACAAGTATGTCCATCATGCTTGGGATGTGGGCAAATCAAGGGATTACAATCTGACTAGTGTAAACCCAGCAGCTAATGGAGTATCATGGGGTTGTCCCAGGCTGACGACTCATGAGTGGTAGTCAAGGGAGATTAATCATGCTCTAGGATGACAGCATGCGGTAATCCATTTAAAAAAAGATCACATGTCAAATACCTGTTATCTACTCATACAAAAACAACAAATGATCCAGTGGATCAATTAACAGGGTTATGTTAGGAATTAGGCAAACACAAGAACACGATGGATGGAGAGCTGAAACCTTTCTGACACTCACCCCCAGTCACAGATCAGAGTTAAATCCATAATCTTTCTTTTTGGCAAATGGCTTAGTCTGAACAGGGGTGGTGAAGTGAGCTAAATAACAAGGATGGATTGTGTTTGCCCTGTGTTAAGAATTAGCCACACAAGATCCACCAGTCAACAATGCAAGGAGATGTGCTGGTACTTTTATCAGCATTGTGGCATGTTGAAGTCCACCAGTAGCTGCTATGCCACTGCCACTGCATAATTTACTAAGCAATAAAATTGGTCACAAAGATTAGTCTAAACACGAAGGCAGAATAAGGATAGTGTCTGCCATGATTAAATTAAGATAAACCTCACCAATACTATGACTATTTCACAAAGTTGAAAATGTTATTTAAAGAAAAATTTGGTAAACATCCACCTGCAAAAGGGATATTTTAGTGGAAAAATTATTTCTCAGAAAGGTTTTTCTCAAGAGAAATCTCGCACAGAAAATGTTATCTCCTTCTCAACACTTTGTAGGCAGAATTATAATGGCTCACTGTTCTATTTTTAAGTGGTTTAGGAATTTTTATTACAAAACAAATTTTCAATAAATATTTAGTGGACAGCAGACATGACTGTTATAACTCACTGTTCTTCCTCTTAAAAGATATGTATGTACTACAGACAACATCATATATATATTTTTCAAATATAAACCGAACAGGCTTGAACACATTTGAGAATCAATTTGAAATTGAGTATTTCATTTTAAGCCATAATCTGATTACTCATCATGTGATCAGCTATGCTGGAACCATTTTCAAAAGGGGTGTGCTGGTCAATAGCAGTAGCTTACTAAAATTATAGGCGTTTAAAAAGACCCTGATCGGGAACAAATGATTGTAACAAATTAGCAAATCCCCTACAGTAGGAGAAGGAGGTAAGCCCCTGTGTTCCATTTTTGTAAAAATGGAGACCAATTTTGCACTTGAAGCACACATTCTCGATATAGTGGTAGGTAATTTACACATGGCTTAGTAGCATATGATGATTTATAGTGGGTATTTTTTTCCATAGACATGAAGGTTGTGGTGCTAAAGTCACCTCAGGTTCTTAGTTGGGAGGAAGTTGTTGGGTTTATTGGAAAGCTGCACCCAGGAGTTTGCTTTTATTGAAAAACAGGACTAATAGAGATTCCAACAAATAAGTAATAAGGCATGAATTACCATTAGATTAATCAATTTTGTACTATGTTTGCTATTTTTGAACATTGTGTACTATTAAAAGGAGCAACATGGTTTTCCACACATTTAGCGTTATCATTTAAATTTAACAAATGAAGAACATTTATTGTCACCAGTTCTAAATTTTTAAAACAAATAAACAATAGTGTGAAATCAGTTTATTCCTAGTTGTGATGATGATGATGAGGCATTTATGAAGCGCAACATATACCCTGAGGTGTCTAGGCGCTACCATCGGACAGACAGAACTATATGGGGTTGTCAAGTACTCAACCTCTATATTGTCAGGTTTTGAGGCCCTTTCTGAATTTGAACAGATTAATTTCTTTTTTAAGTGTTATTGGCAAGGAGTTCCAAAGTCTGGTCATGGTGGTGATAAAACTCCTGCCAACCCAACTGATCTAGCTTACTCTGGGAATGGCAAGGTTGCCATGTTGAGCTGATCTAAGGGATCTTGCAGGGGTATAAGGCTTCAGATATCGTGACATCTGCTCTGGCCCTAGTCCATGCAAAGATTTAGAAAGCTATGCACAGGACTTTGAACTGGATCCGCTTAGCGCTGGTGAAAATATTTATTTTGGATCAAATATGCTTTTCACTGTTGACTTTTTTGCTGGGAACGAAAATTGTGCATGCTGGTTTGCCTTGTCTTCTTTTTGTACTAGTGAAACCTTTCAGTACTAAGGTGTATTATGTGGACCACATGAATGTATTTAAAAGTCAAAATGTTTGATAGTACACCAAATGTTTTATTGCTGTAAAGCTTGAAAAACAGTCTCATTGAATACACGTTTGTGCCCAGTTAGAACTATGTTACAACAGTTTTTTCCTTCATATCATATCCCAATTCATTCAGAAGTCACTTCAAACCCACAAAAAGTTCTGCTTTTGATGACACCCTGATTATTATCTCCAAGCTGTAAGTGGTAAAAATACCCATATTGTCTTGAATCTCTGCTCTTGAACAAACTCATGTTGGTCTCGCTAATCAGTATTGCCAAGTGTTCCCCCAGATATCTGTGATTGATAATATTCAGAGGCAGTCACAACCAATTGCTGTCATCACCACAAATTGTCACCGAAGCCCTAGCCAGAAGATCTCAAAAGCTTCTTGATAATAACTCATCATGCAAACCGCTGGACCCAATCAGATCTGCTCTTCTTATAGAAACTCAGTCAAATGTATGTCCTTGTTGGTAATAAACACATATTTGATATTATCTAGACCCTGTTCCAAGATCTTCAAAGACAAAAATGGTGATGTGCCAGGCACAACTGAAATAAAAGGTGCTTTTCATAGGAAAGGATGTGGTGTTTGGGTTTCTGTTGAGAATGGATTACAGAAACGGGCAAGTGATGGGGTATCAAATGGGTGTTAGTACTTAGAAGAGTATCAGCCACTATACTGCTTTAGTGTGTGTTTGAAATACACATATTTACGTGATAGGCCAAACTCACTCCTGTGATTTGTTCAAGTGTTCAACTAAGATTAGAACATGTGTGTATAGGCTCCAAGGTCGGCAACATAGCCAGTAAGCTGCATTTGCTTAGACCCACTCCCAGCAGGCTCTGGATTCTGGTTTTGTATCCCAAATGCTAGTGTTTGACTGGAAAAACAGAATAGGATTTTCTACCCTTTGTTACCTCTCACTCCTAAATGTAGGAATTATTATCGCTGAGATGAGCACCCACATCACCGTAGTCTCACTAAGTGAAGCCCATGTAGGCATGCTAAATAGTGGAGATTCCTATCTTTGAATGCCATGGTCATTCTATAGAAAAGTGGAAAATCACCTGGAAGAACCTTCTTGTCTCGTACTCATGGCCGGACTGGCCGTAGCGGGCACCGGGCAATCCCCCGGTGCGCCGCACGGGTGGGGGCTGGATTTGGGCCGCTGGGGGCCGATTTTGTTACAGGGCCATTTTTGCAGCTTAGCTGCAAAATCGACCCTGTACCAAAATCAGACGAACACCGGCCCCGGCAAAGAGCTCGACGGCACCTCCAACCCCCCGAGTGGGGAGGGGGACCGGTCGAGCACTTTGCCAGAGCCGGTTGTTGTTCCCAGTTCGAGGGCACTTCCACCTCCAAACAATATACATGATCTTTGATCTGTGGTGAGCACAAAGTAATTGGCTGATGTAACTTTCTGTGAGGTACCTATTCTTAAGCTTATATCTATCATTTAGTAATAAATGAGATAATATACCCTCTGCCATGAATTATAAGGATTTTGCAAGTTCTGTTTAAGACTGAGTTCCTTTGTAAGGTCATGGAAGTTACCAAAGACTTTCAAGTTGCAGATGAATGCAAACATGTCCCTAAAAAGTGTACCAAGGACACTATTGATATTTGAATGTCTGAACATATAGAAAATGTTGCAAGAAACAAATGCTAAAAAGGGCTCATTATTTTCCTTGTCCTATTAGACTTCATGTAATCTACAAACCTACTTCCAATGCTGAAGCTTGTGAATTGTTTAAATGAATACTACATTGAAGGTGTAACACAACAAGTTAGGAAGGGTCCAAGGGGAATTATATTTAAAGACCACTAATACCAATCTACACCCCCAGGATACATATAGAAAAAACAGAAGACTAGTGGTGGTCTGAACTGAGCAATGAAGACTGAGCGAAAAAGACAGAATGTGTGGGAGTAGCTATATGCGTGAAAGATAGGAAATGAATCCCATCAACCCACCCAAATGGCGGAGCCTCATCATCTCGGATTGTAGCAGGTCAAGGTCTAGATAAGGAGACACACCTGATGATGATGTGTGTGTTTCTCACCTTCTCCAAGACCTCCAGCAATGGATCCGACCCAGAGTGTTATGTGTGGGTAAAATGGTGTGGAGAAGAAAAAATTGCAGTGAAAACAGATTGTAAACAAAAATCAAAAAAGTGCTGGATACTATACCGTCCGCGAACTACCTTCTTTTTCCTGAGCAGTGGCCAGGAGAGGTGAGGTTTACTCCCAAGAATAGTTGGGAAAGAATCCATTAGAAACTCTGGAAATACCGACGCAGAAGGTAGTTCGCGGACCGTATAGTATCCAGTATTTTGTAGTAACTCAAATTAATTTTGATTTTTTGTACGTCATTGCAGTAGTGTAAATTCTAGGTCCTGATGAAAGCCTGGTAGGGGAGATGCCCCTGCATGGCAGAAACATGTTGACCACCATAACATCTAGTTTGGACAGTCATTATTTCAGACTGTCATACAATTTCTCCTTTTAATCTTGACACCATGATTCATCCCTTGATATTATGGTAGCCAATCTTAAAATAGCACTTTTTTGATTTTTGTTTACAATCTGTTTTCACTGCAATTTTTCTTCTCCACACCATTTTACCCACACATACCACTCTGGGTCAGATCCATCGCTGGAGGTCTTGGAGAAGTGGAGAAACACACACATCATCATCAGGTGTGTCTCCTTATCTAGACCTTGACCTGCTACAATCCCAGATGATGAGGCTCCGCCATTTGGGTGGGCTGATGGGATTCATTTCCTATCTTTCACACATATATCTACTCCCACACATAGCTTCTTGCTTCTGTCTTTTTCGCTCAGTCTTCATTGCTCAGTTCAGACCACCACTAGTCTTCTGTTTTTTCTACTACATTGAAGGATCATGCATTTAGAATGCCCAGAGGTATTCAAGACACATGCTAGCCCTCTCTCATTTAGCAATTGAAAGAAAATGCATACAGGTGTGCTTAATTTGTGGAAAATCTTTTTCCATTCATTGAAGACAATTCATGTATAACTAACTGCTGCTAACTCCTCATCTCTACAGCCCCGATTATGAGTTGCACAGGACTGACAACAGCTAACTCCTCCCATAAATACCAGCAACTCCATGCAGTAATAACCCACCAGTCCCATGCAGTTAGTAGTTAATGTCCATGAAATGAAGAATAACCATATAGACTGGGGTTTTCTAGGGAAATTTCTGCACTGCAGTTCCCTTTTCATGGCCATTAATACCCTCATTTGCCACCTTTTCTGCTCTGAGCATGTGATGAATAGGAACAGGGTGCCAGTTTAGGGTGATAGAGTGTGGAGGTTGTCCGGAGGCAGGAGAGACTTGTAGGAGTGTTCAGGCTGGAGTCAGCAGATGGGACCAGGCTGTATTTGCCATCCTGTTGCATACATGTCCATAACTAAGTGAAAGTACAAAACATATCAAAGTTCAGGCAGCTTTAAAGAGGAAAACATGTCCTGTGCTCTACTGTTCAGTACGTTGATGCATTCCACATCATGTTGAGAGAGGAGCCTCCTAAATATTCTAAGATGCTCCAGCACCTGTGCTCCAGCATTGACTATCATTTGGTAACCTGACCCCCTCTAGTTACAGTGATCATAATCCTATGGAAAGGCATTTATTCCTGGCCCCTAGAACCAAAGTACAATAGGGAGATAGGGGCACAACATCTTGAGCCCTCTATAGATGGCTTAAGGTTAAAATGGAGATCTGTAGCACATGAGCGCCTCTTTCAGAAGATAGTTACAGAGAATCCACCTGTAGTACAGGCCTGCCTTGCCAAGACTGACACTGCCAACCTTGCGGTTGTCTCCTTTGTCCACCTTTGTGACGCAATAAAAAAGAGCTTATGGTCCCAATTGCTGACTTTCTAGCAGACCACGATGGTTCGATCGGGACTGCTTTCTTGCTAACAGCCATTAGCGTTGTACCCTTAAGGCTATTCCAAAGAACCGTATAGCTGCTCCAGAACTTCCACAGGTTAGCGGGCTAGTTGCTGCTTACGAATTGGCCACTTAAGACGTAGGATAGTGCGCCCTTGCGACGAACGCGGCGATTTAGGCCGCTTGACGTGCGCATAGCGCTCTACCAATTATTTGAGTGAAACCTTTGCCTAATATTCATTGGTATTTTTTATTGTGTGATTCTTCAGGATTTTTAACTCACTTACCCGGCATCCTTACGCTCCTGACCCCGTTTCGCCGCGGCATTGTGCCGTTTGAGAGGAGGGTCTTACTGTGAGCGCTACATATTCGCACTACTTCCTGCCTGCTCCAGAACTTCCGCAGGTTAGCGGGCTAGTTGCTCCCCTCATTAGGACTATTTTAAGATGGAGACCAGAAGGAGGCGCAGAGGACGGGCGCAGCGGGCGTGCCGACGGCGCGCCAAAGGCAAGCCAGTCTGCGCCTGTCTGCGCCGTCCCCGCCCAGCCGCGACCAGGGGCCTGTGATAATGCCCGTTCGATCAGCTATACCTCCGCTGACCTCTATAAGTTACAGCACTGCAGGCCTATGAACCCTAGCGCTAGAACGGCCGCTTCGGATTATGGTATCCTAGCTCCCCGTGGTGTCTCCTCAGTTTCACGTGTTCCCTGGGCCCCCTACCAGTCTCATGAGCCCTCTCAGCTGCCTCCGGACCCAAAATCTTTGGTTACTGATTCTCTTGTCATCACTTACCTGAACACTCGTTCGATGGTGAAGCACCAACTGGAGATCTTTCAGCTGTTAGACACCAATAATATCGATATTCTTCTCCTGTCAGAAACCTGGCTAACGGATGACTCCACCCCCGATATCCTTGCAGACATTCCAGCCAGGTGGGGGGGTTGCAGCGATTGTTCGCCAACAATATAAATTCACGATTCTGGAAAGGGTCACTCTGCCTAGGGTTTACAGTCTTATTTTGAAATTCTCTTCCCAGAGGTCCTCCTTTGTCTGTGCCCTTTTCTACCGCCTCCGACCACATGCCTTTGTTTCCTCACCTCTTTGGTGACCTAATCTCTCAACTTGTAATTAATCGTGCCAGGATTATTATTATTGGGGATTTTAAATTATTGGCCCACGACACTCGCGAAATCAATCTTTCGGCGGAAATTTCAGACCTTCTTTTAGGCATGAACTGTTCTCAACATGTTCACGTAGCTACTCACACCATGGGACATATCTTGGATCAAGTCTGGACCTCAAACATTGACATCACTTCCCCCCTTATTTCTCCTTGTACCTGGTCCGACCATTTCTTTATTTCCTTCACTCTGGCTCACATCTACCCTACTTCTTCGACTCCAGTTAGCAATCTCTTAGCCCGAAATTGGAAACGGGCTAATATGGAAGAATTCCATTCTTTACTGGCCACTTCCGCCCCCAGTGACCAGGCTTCCATCGCCTGCCAGGCTTCTTGCCTTGAACACTGGTTAGAAGCAGCTAGTGACAAGGTTGCACCATGGAAGAAAATAAAAACTAAACGCCCCCATGACGCCCAGTGTTGGTTTACCGAACAATTAAAGAAGGACAAATTGGCCCTCCGCAAGGCGGAACGCCGCTGGCGGCGTACATATGCCTCTGATGAGAAAGCCACATATGTTGCCTTGCTAAAACAATATGAAAACTCCATTCTTCAGGCCAAAACTGTCTACTTTTCACAAAAAATCATAGACTCTGCTTCTAAGACGAAAGACATCTTCGCCATTGTGAATGAACTCACTCAACCTGATCGGGTGATCATTCAATCCGCTCCCTCACAAACACTCTGTGATTCACTTAACTCTTACTTTATTAATAAAATTGTCACTATAAAAAATAATATCCCCACCCCCTCCTCCCCTGCTGTCCCGGTTATACCCCGCAAGAACTCATTCTCACTGGATTCCTTTCCCTTAATCTCCAAGAAAGATTTCTCGGCCCTACTGAATAAAGTGAGTTCTGGCTCGCCTATTGACTGTTGCCCTCCTGAGATCCTTAGGGAAGCTTTTCTTGCTTGCCCTGATCCCCCGCTTGCACTCCTCAATAAATCCTTAACAACAGGCATAGTCCCAGATTCCGTCAAACGTGCTGCAGTGGTTCCTATTTTGAAAAAGCCTAACGCTGATCCTCTGGTTTTAAGTAACTTCCGCCCCATTTCTCTGCTTCCTTATCTTGGTAAGATCTTGGAGGCCCATGTTACCAACTGCTTTAGCCTATTTATTGAGAACTCCCAGTTCCTCGACCCTCAGCAGGCGGGCTTTAGGCCAGCCCATTCCACCAAATCCGTCATTCTGGCTGTGATGGATGAGCTCAGGAAGGGAGCCGATAATAACATCTTCCAAGCACTTGTGCTGTTGAATTTATCAGCGGCCTTTGACACGGTCGATCACGAACTCCTGATGGACCGTGTCAACAATGCCGGCATTCAGGGCTTGGCGCTTAAGTGGATCAGATCTTTTTTACATCAGCGCTCTCAGGCGGTTCATTTGTCCACCTTTGCGGCATCTCAATCTAGTCTGACCTGCGGAGTCCATCAGGGCTCCGCTTTATCGCCTCTCCTGTTCAACCTATATATGCAACCTTTGATTGTTTCCCTTCACAACAGCCCAGTTACCATCTTTAACTACGCTGATGACCTTCAGCTGGTCTTCAATCTGGATTCCACCACTACATCCTGCACTAATTTTCAATCTACCATGCTCTCTATTAGTGAATGGATGTATCATAGCCAGCTGAAACTCAATCCTGATAAAACTGAGCTTGTCTTAACTGGAGGGCCTGCCAACCCTGTAATTCTAGCTTTTGGCCATCCTCTTTGGGTACCCCCCCCCCAACCTGCAGACTCTGTGAAGAGTCTCTGGGTTATCATTTGTAAAGACCTATCAATGAAACCTCAGATCAACGCAATTACTTTTTCTTGCTTTTTCCATCTTCGCAGAATTCGCAAAATCTGTAGGTTTCTGACTACGGAGGCTCTTACCCTTGTCATCATGGCCCTGGTCATCTCTCGTATCGACTATGCCAACGCTCTCTAGGTTGGCATTCCAGCCTACCAGCTCTACCGTCTGCCACTGGTGCAAAATCAAGCAGCTAGGCTTGTCTTTCGTCAGCCCAAACACCAACATGTTTCCCCGCTACTGAGGAACCTTCACTGGCTCCCGCGGGCCAAACGCTGCATTTTTAAACTGGGTTGCACCATCTTTAAGGCACTTTCTGATAAGGGCCCTGTCTTCATTGCCTCTAGGATCCTTCGGTATACCCCCTCCCGTGACCTTTGCTCCTCTTACCATAACCTGCTTGTTATTCCAGCATTCAAGCGGAAAAAACACGGTGGCCTTCGATTCTCATTCTTGGCCCCCAGGCTATGGAATTCTTTTCCGAGTGATCTCAGACTAACCCCCGGCTATGCTTTATTCAGGAAACTTCTGAAAACCCATCTGTTTTCGACAAGCCTATGAGTAATAACGCGTCCTTCATCTCCCTTTCGTTGTTAGCGCCATTAAACCGTTTGGTGTTCGTGCGCTGTATAAGTATTTTTAACATAACATAACATAACAGCTGTGACTGAAGCCTGTAAACACTATAAACAATATTACGCACTAGGAAAGCAAAACTAGTATCACAACAATGTGACTCACTCATTATAGCTGCAAATGGGAAGACTAGATACCACTCCTGGGATTCAGGAAAAAAGATTAAACAACCCAATTGCTCATATCCAAAGATTGATTGTCATATTTCTAGCCAGGAGAGGGAGACCCATTTCTCTATAATCTATGCCTAGGCCAGCTCAATCACTGACACTCTGCCGGATCCTGACTTTAGTTTAATCCAACTGACCCTGGAAGAGGTAGAGGAGGCTTTACAGCAGAGTGTTGGGGGCAAGGCACCTGGTACAGATGGGGTACCCATAGATCTTCTGAAACACAATCTGATATTCTGGGTGCTGCTACTATTAAATGCCTTCAACAGCCTTGCTAATGCCTCCATCCCTGATTCATGGTCGACATCTATTATCGTGCCTATTTTCAAAAAAGGCATTGTTGAAAGCTGACGATACAGTGTTGATGGTCCGCACTCCATAGGCTCTTTCCCTTCTAATGAACGACTTTGTTAGATTCATGGCATCACTAGATCTTCAAAAGAATTTTAAGAAGTCTTTTATTATGTTGTGTGGTCCTAAGAAATACAATATACCATCATTGAAGTTTGGTGAACACAGTCTATTTTGCACCAGCACTTTCACTCACCTAGGTATGACATTTAGTGACAGCGGCTCTTGGAAAGCGCATATTGCAAACAGTGGGAATAAACACTCTAGAGCCATAGGCTCGCTTCTCAGCCTGCCTCGCCCTAGGAAATGGAGTGGTCTGTCTCCTCTATTGAAGATCTATAGATTAGAGTGCCTTCCGTCTGCAATTTATGGGGCAGAGGTTTGGGGAACTGAGAATTGCCATCAAGTACAGTGATCCACAATCTTTTCAATTCGAGGCTTGAATAAAAAGATTGCGGATTATAACGCAGTTCCTTACATGAAATTTGAAGGTTACAGCTAATGCTGTTGAAGGAATAGCTCTAACACTGGCTGTTTTTATCCACGGTGCAACACTTGTCATGAGGATGGTCTCATGGATTTTATTAACCGTATATGAGACCGAAACGTCGACGCCAAGCCACTGCTTTTGTATATATGATTGCCAATAGATGTTTTTCAAATTTGTTGAAGAAACAAACTGAGTGAAATATATGGCTGATTTAGATATGGTCCATATTTTTGTACAAAATG
Organism: Lissotriton helveticus; assembly: GCF_964261635.1. Lineage (NCBI taxonomy): Eukaryota > Metazoa > Chordata > Amphibia > Caudata > Salamandridae > Lissotriton > Lissotriton helveticus. The sequence continues at coordinate 771,236,320 of NC_136068.1, forward strand.
TGTCATAGACTACTGTATATATGAGCGGAAAGTAAATAGTGGTCATTTTGTAGTCATGTTTGAGAAGATTTATGAATACTGTTCCACGTTCTTTTGAAAACAAGTATTGATGATGATAATAGATTGACTCTATCATATAAAGAATTATTCTGTGATGAAAATCTTTTGAGTTCTGTCAAACTGTGTTCACTTGTGTGACAATTGAAGTATTAATCAAAGGCTAATGGGCCTGCAGCACTCATTGTGCCACCCACTTAATCTGTTACGGAATGCGAATCCTGCATGTTCTCCCACTATCTCATTATCAAGAGTAATTCCTACACCCAAGAATTATTAAAGCTTGTAGTATCAGTGATTGCAGGAAATACATGCTGTTCGATTAACAAGCAGCTACTTGTAATTGGCGCCTAAGTGTTTCACAGATTTCCATGCTCTTGTCTTGTAGAGGTGACTTTCTAGATGTCTTATCAGAGACGATGTTTCTGCTGATACCCAAGTTTCAGAGCTTAATTTGAACCTGTGATTCCCAGTGTTCAGCTTCAGCACTTTATTGTCAACACCAGCTCTTATGACAGCCTGTCACATGGTGGTGCTATTTGACTTATTGTTTGAGGAGTTGTTGTTAAATAATTAAATATACATTTGAAATATACATTTAAATCACTAATACCTGGCACAAAAAGCTATAGGAATCGCTTGAATGGCATGTATTGGTCATTTTAATGCATAAAGTCTGAATTGTCACACCTGTATGAGTGAGATGGCTAATAGGGATAGTGTTACTAGCCGCGCTAGTAGAGCAATGGGTGATGCAAGCTGCAGTGGCCTCCCTACAAGGGCCCCGGCATTTCTTCTTTTTATAAATTAAGCACTACCAACTGCAGCTCCCAACAACTCAATATTGCAAAACCATGGGCATCACTGATGAGGTGGACTGTCCACTCCACCCAGGATGAAATTCTAAAAAGACTGATTTTGGTTTATGTTGTTTGTAGTAGGATGATGGTGGCCATCTCTGCAGCAGGAGAGTTGCAGATTTTCGATTTAGACGCTTGTTTATCAACTATGACCTTTGGCCTTGCCTTTGTCTTTGACAAGCTAACAGAATATGGGTTTTATCACATAGTTTCTTTATGCTGTATAATCTTATAGGTTTTGTCATGCTTTTATAATGTTTGGATTATTTTCTATGTATAACATTAATGATTTGATTATCAATAATATGATTACGCTATATGAGAAATAGAACATGTGCTCCTAATAGTGTGCTAAGAATGTGTATGATACTCATGCTTCATTCTGAGAATCATATGGGATCAAGTACTGTTTATGTACATGGGAAAGTGGACACAGTAGAAAAAGTCTCCTTTTAAGTTTGCCACTTTGAGCAGAATCACTATGCTGGAGACATTCTGAAGAGAGCTTCATTTGTCACTCAATTGACTTGGACAAATGTGAGGGCTGGCTCACAGGAAGGAGCTATCAATGCGAGCGGTAATGACCAGCCGCGACTGCTCACATTGAGAAATCTCTCCAGGTAGTGGTCTGGTGTACGATTTTCCTTGCTCGCACTCGCCAACGCGAGCGGAGCCAAATTTCACGCCCAGGCCTAGAAACAACATTGGTGTATTCCCTAAATACCAAGAACCTAAAACCTCTACAATAACCGTGCTGGCCTGGGATCTTTGACAGGTTTGTGAAGACTCAAGAATGACCTACCCTGAGTACTACCTCGTGTGCGTTAGAGTCCTGTCTGCTCCCTTTCTCTGTAGACTCACCAGTTAGCTCATCGAGGTTAAGGGCCTAGAGAGATCTACAGCGAGAACCGAAACCACTGGTTCACCGAGGTACATCGTTCAATAGTCCCGCGGGGGACATAGCTGTGACTCGTTTGTCCTCATCGTTGGACAAAAGTGACTAAATTGCCTCCTTGAGTCTTCATTTGTCCTATGTTATTGACAACAGAATGCCAAGACAGCAGAGTATTATAAATCACCACTGGGTATGGGCTCCCAAGCAGTGAGGCCAAACCCTGCCTTTTAGTATATCGAACAAAAAAAGCCAATACTGCTACACGAATTTACAAGTATTATTCTATTCTAAACACACGATCAAAACACTATGCCAGAGGGACAATTTTTTTCTCAGTCAATTATCAATTTTGCATTTTATTTGCACATTTTTGATTTGGTATTTTTAAACACATTTATAGATTTTCAAAAAAAACATATTATACAACACATCACGAGAATATCAAAAACAACAATTTCTTTTTTTCATACCACATTCATACTCATTCAACCAGGGGGGAATTTTTTCAAGGCACACTCAACACTTTCATCAAAATCACAATCTGAAAAAATGAGATACTGTATTTATACAATTTATATACACTTTTTTGAAGAAACCATAGGGTATCAGTAGAGATATAAATCGTTATTGTCACATTATTAATCTATTCTCTTATGGTTTCGGTGTGACAACGTCACAGAAGCAGGTCTACGCGTTTCGAACTCTTTTAGTGTAGAGTTCTCGTCAGGACCATAGACTGTAATGGAAAACAGAGAAACCTCTGTTAAAGTATATCATTTTATGTCAAAGAAAGCTACTTTTGGCTCTACACCCAGACCTCTGTCTCTTACCTCTCTAAATGTCAAACAGGATGTGTTCCTAAGTTAGCATAGTGTTTTGATCGTGTGTTTAGAATAGAATAATACTTGTAAATTCGTGTAGCAGTATTGGCTTTTTTTGTTCGATATACTAAAAGACAGCAGAGTAAACATGCTGCACATCACCAGGATGCTTGCCCGGGTGAGATGCAGTTTGAATCTATTAAAAATGAATAAGCATGTTGCAGGATTGATAATCAGAGACCCTATTTTGTAGCTGAGATTACAAGTCTGTTTTGAAGGACCCTCTCAACTCCCTTTCCCACGTCATCGGTTTTGGAAAACATAATTTGTGGTTTTCGTTTAAGATCTGTGACATCTGCACAGAACGCTATCGTAATTCATGACATATAGATCCTGTTTGTCTTCGTCCTGACAGGCGAATGCATCGCCCCTGGGGAGTCTCAAATGTGACGGCAAATGGCCACTAACTGAAATTGCGATGGCCTGCTTGATGGCACAAACAGTTCTGCAAACTGCGGCGAGAAGAGTGGTTCCAAAAATTGCTCATACATTTTCTAGCATTATCGTATGATGGTGAGGAAACAAAACAGACACTCTTAACATGTTTTGTATAAGAGACAAATGGATTTTCACAATGTCTTAAATGGTCGATCTTTTTTTTTCCGAAACACACATTTCCCCAAACTTTGTATTATTTTTGATTGTGTTTAAATTCTTTAAAGTGCACTTTACTGAAGTGCCGTCAAACGTCTACTTGTTAGAAGAGAAGAGACAAACACACTTCTGAGAATCATTAAGTTCGGCGGACAAAGTGGGAAGCAAGCAAGCCACGTTTCAGCCGCAACTAGACGCAACACTCCCTATATATACTCAGTGCACGTTCAGGCACAAAACACAGGTCTGTAATAGGCAGGGGAAGAATCACATAAAATAACCGTTGCAATTTATGAAAAATAATTTGTGGGGAATATAATTCACGCAGGACCATTACAGGTTCATTCTAGGTCTCACTGTAACCCTGATTTTAATTAGAGTGAGTTTCTGCCCAAACTGGGATTAAAAGCTATGATGATAAATAACAGTTTATCGGGCATTTTTTCCATCCACATCACTGCAGGAAAAACTTGACAAAAGTAAAAGGGGAACATTGCACAGAAAGAGTGTTAATGTGGGGAAATTGCTTAGTAAAACATCTATTTCACATGTTATGCATTATGAAGAGACTAACAAAACATTCCATAGCATCTTAATACCAGGTGCAGTTCTAATATATAATTTTACCAAAGAATACAGGTTGAACCTCTTAAAATGTATTCACTCACTTGTGTCAGGGGGCCTGCACTGGCCGGAATGCACTGCCTGTCATAGTGCAGCCTTGGCAGGAGAACACTAGTCATTGTCAGTCAGTAATAACTTTATTCGGTTTCAAATTTTAGAAAAACATAAAAGTACATACATAAAATATTACCACGTTTGTATAAAGAAAAAGTACACTGGTTAAAAAATTAGAATACTGTTTGATTAAAATGGACATTGTTCATATTAAAAGAGGAAAATATAAAAACACCAAGGTTCACCTATAAATTCTTTCTATGTCGGATACAAAATTTTAAAAATCTGGCAACATTTAATGCTAAATAGTCCGTCTCAAGTAGTTGGAGAACCAATAAGGCAGGGCGACATTGACGTAATCCAAGTTTTTTTTAAATTGGACAGATGTACCTCTTTCTAGGCTCTAGGTAAAATTTGCAGAAAAGAACCAAGTGTATAGTAGATTGCAAAGAAGCACCATCACAGGGGCAACAAGAGAGCAGATGTGACCAGTCATTAACGTTAGGGAATGTGACTAGCCGAAATATAGTATTTAGCCTAAACCTGGTTAACAAAAATCTGTCATAATTACTTAGGTTCCAGGTTAAATAAGGCTGGATCAGCATGGTAGATTGTATCATAAAGACATGCTGAACCGAAGATTTGCTGGCTTCCATTGTCAAACGGATTTCCGCTAGATGAGTTAAGCACATATTTTTCAGTGTCTTCCTAGAGATTGAAAGCATTTGTTGGGGAGTAAGGTATAATTTCTCTAGGCCCATATCATAGCGGAACCCTTTGATATATCTAAGCCAGCCAATCTTATTATTGTTTTCTAGCTGGAGACAATCCCTTACAATGTTTTCAGTGAGGGCAAGTTTATCCGATGTCCAGAGATGATGCCATAAGAGTATGGGCTCAGCCCTTATGATGTCAGTAATATAAGGCAAGCCCAACTCTACATGGCATCCGAATCTAGAAGAACCCTGAGGAACCGCAACCAAAAACCTTAGAAAACTATTTTCTATTTTTTGGAGGGTTTCTACCGGGGCATACCCCCACACCCCTGCCCCATATATAGCAGTACCGATACATTTAGCCGTATAAACATGTATCAGCTCTTAAGGCGCTCTTTTTCCCAATCTCTGTGTGAATTTTACCAAGGCCATCGTTGATTTTAAAAACTGCAATTTTCTTGCCACAATGGCTTTTTTCCAAGTGCCCTTCTCATCTATTAGGACTCCAAGGTACGGATAAGTCGGGGAGTGCTCTATACTAGTACTGTCAAGATAAATTGCTCGGCTTTTACTTCTTTTATGGCCACAATTTATAATGAAGGTTTTCTTAACGTTAATTTTCAGATCTAGTTTTGACATAAATAAATTATATCGGGACAGTGAGCACTGGAGTTCAATAGGAGTGCGGGCAATAATCACCGCATCATCCGCGTAGAGGAGAGCGGGGATATGACAATGTTGAATTAAAGGTAGGTCCTTGGCCCCCTCCAACATAAACTTCTTCTAAGCCATTGGTGTACAAAATGAAAAGGAAGGGGGCCAATACACAACCTTGTCTGACTCCGCACTCAACTCTAAGCGGAGCTGTCAGCTCACCACCCATGCCAAATCTAACTCGTGCTGTGGCATTCGAGTACATCTCCCGCAAAAATGTAACCAGCATTAGGTCAACTCCTACTTCTTCCAGAATAATCCATAGCTTCGAATGGCCCACGCAGTCGAACGCAATGGTAAGATCAACGTAGGCCAAATGAAGACTTCCCCCTTTTGCGTCCACGTATTTACCCTTGAGCAGGGAGAGATTTAGAACCTGCTCAACGGTACCCAGGCCTTCGCTAAATCCGTACTGAATGTCGCATACAATATTGTTTTCTTTGGACCAAGACTGTAGTCGTTCTAAACTGATACTCCCCACAGTTTTTCCAAAAGTATCCAGTAGGGAAATAGGGCGATAACAGGTTGGATTTTGACGGTCGCCCTTTTTGAATATTGGTACCAAAATTGATTTTGACCACAAGTCCAACAGGCCAATTTTACAAGTTGCTTCTAAAACCTTAAATAATATTGGGGCCCAGAAATCTGTGTTTATAGAAATCAACCGGGACCCCGTCGGGGCCTGGGGCTTTTCCCCCTTTACTAGTGCATACTCGACTTCTTTTAAAGTAAATTCCAGGGCGAGAGGAAAAGGGGGGAGGCTATTAATGCTTGGGTTTGTCCCTGAAAAAAGAAATTCAACAGACGGGGTATCCACAATCCCAAACATTTTTGAAAAATGAGCAATCCATCACGGTTCATCTATTGGGACCTCTATTTTATTTGAGTCACTAGGACCTGTCAGAAATGGGGTATTTATCACTTTTCAAAAAGCGGCACTGTCTTTTAATCGGGAGGATTTGTGTAAGTCTGCCCAAAGTTCCTCTTTTAGTTCCGAATTTCTCAGTCGTATAGCTTTATGATACATTTTCCTAAATTGAGAGATCTGTTTTCTATCTCTAGTCGGTGCTTTAAGAGCTTTTTCCAAATTTGAGTAGGCTTTAGTGCAGGTAGAGTTAAACCATCCATACTGGTTATTTTTTACTCCTTTCGATTTTATAATTAATACATGTTTTATGGAGTCAGTCAGTAGTAAGAAATTATCAATAATCTCCTGTGGGGAAGATTGATCTGCCAAACAAGTGGTTATTTCTCTCATAGAGCTCTTCACTACTTTTCCTGTAACCTCTACCGGATCGACCTTTGCCCACTTCAATGCATACCCATTCAATCTGGTCATTAGTAAGTTTTCCTCCCCGTAGAGGAATGCACTGCCTGTCATAGTGCAGCCTTGGCAGGAGAACACTAGTCATTAACATTAGCATTAAAACAAGGTGCCTCACTTATGAAAAGTGACGCATCACTGCGTGAAAACAGCGATGCGTCACTTTTCATTGCACCCTCCAAGCAACATGTTGGATGCGTCATATTTACTGTATGACGCATCATGTCGCAAGGAATGACAGATACGTCCGTTTTACGGACGTATCTGTTGGCGCAAAAATTACGCATTGCTGGAGTTGTGTCTAAAGTGTTGCGCAACTCCAGCAATGCAGGGGCAGGCCTATGGATATAGCACTGCGTCAACCTTACGCCTGCCACGAGGCAGGCGTAAGGTTTTGACGCATTTGCGTCCTAGAAGTGACGCAGTGAAATCCCATAGATTTCACTGCGCCACTTCTATGAACTTACTTGAATGGGAACGCCCCCCCTGCATACATTATACCTGGCGCAGGTATAATGTGGCGCAGGAGTTTACAAAGTGACGCATCTGCTTAGATGCGTCACTTTGTAAATAGGGTGCAATAGGAGGCATGTTTTACACCACCGATGCATCACAAAAAGTGACGCAACGGCAGTGCAAAACTGATGCATGGCCTCATAAATAAGGCCCAAGATCCTTTAATAACGTGCATAAAATGTCTGCCCTGGCTGCAATGTTGGTTAGCAACAGCGAGTTGCATGTTCCACAAACTTGTGGAACATGCAACTCATATAAGATATATACGAAGGTTTCTCAAAGGTTTTCTTTTCCCATCCCTTGGATACCTCAAATGGGATGCTTTCCAGACTCCGAAAGAAATGTGAACTCAATGGCCATGAATGGCCAGGGCCTCATTCTGCAGCACTGCTAACTTCATAACACTAGAGAACAAATACAAGATATCAATGAAAAGCATTGAAAGAACCAGCCAGTCACAGATAATGACCAAAATCACATCGTGGCCAGAAATAATGGTAGTTACAACAGGAAACACAAATAACAAAGAAGCACTGGCAAAGCCGATAGGTATTGCTTACACGTCTATTGGCTTTGGTGATTATTTTAGCAATGCTGCACAGCATCATGGTTGTGCAGGATGGCTGAAAATTAAGTAAAAAAATAAAGCGCTACGACAAGGCCATTGATCATTTTGTAGATGCCCCAACATGAATGTGCACACCTACAAAATGAGCCAAGTATTTTTTTCTTTGTGTTTACATCCTAAATTGTTTTATTTTCATACAGTGCTAAAGCCCTTAAAAAAAGAAAAACATGGTAGCTTGGGGAAACGGTTGGGGCATGAGGCAACATGGGGTGTGTGAGAAAAGGATGTAATTCGGAGACAGAAGGAGGTGAGAGACAACAATCTGGAAGCTCGTGAAAAATGGAAGTGGGGTTGGGAAAGCGCACGGACAATATGGAGTGGGAGGGTGGGGAGAAGGAAGCACATGGGGAAGCACACAGAAAATGGAGGGTGGGGATGGAGAATCACTTGGACAACAAAGGGTGAATGGGTGAGGAAGCACGCAATAGAATGTGGGTGGATGGGGATGGGAAGCATATGGACAGCCAAAGTTGGGCAGCGGGAAGACGGGAAAACAAACGGGCAATGGAGGATGGAAGTGTGTTGATGTTGGAGCACATGGATAACAGAAGGTGGATGGGCAGGGATGGAAAGTTCACAGTCATTTGAGCGTGGGCTCGTGGCGATGGGGAAACACGCAGACAATGGAGGGGGTGGGAAAGCAAGAACGCAAACGGAAGGTGGGCAGGCAGGAAGGGAGCAAGAACAGCAACTGAGAGAGAGAGGGCAAGGGAAGAAACACAGCAAGGAAGAGGAACATAAAATACGAAAGAACCTGTAACGGTGAGATAAAGAGGCAGGGAGTATTTTACAGAGGAAGAAAGACACATGGGGTGGAATCGAGACTATGCAGCCTTGGTATTCAGCACCCAAACATCACTAGTGATGGCACAGGCCTTTGACCAAAACATTGAGCCCCGGTAACACATAGTCTTACATAAATTAAGCACTATGTAGTTATCAGTAATATAGCAGGGGCAGTGGCAGTGGAGCCAACAGTCTGAGGGGCCAAATGCACCCCAATAACTAGCTAACCAGTATGGATGGGCTGAATTTCCTTGCATGCATTAGGACTCGTGGTGACCATGTTGTGCAGCTGCTCTTCACATTAAACATCCCTCTTTATGTCTTTAACCCATGCCGCCCCACACCTCGGTGCACTAACAGGATGTACCCTCTGCTTTTCTAGGATTATTTCATATCCCAGCTCGGCTGTACATTTTAAATTATTCTCTTGGGATGTGATTTGTTCCACGTAAATGCTCTTCATGGCAAAGCTTCACTGGGTAAATATAGAAACTTGTTTCCCCCATAAAACCACAGATCCGCTGCTTCAGTGAGGAGCAGCTACCATACACTGCAGTTTTTGTAATAATAAAAAAAAAAAACTACACGTCTCAGTGGGTAAATTGCAAGGGTCACACTTGATAATTGAGAGGTTGTTGGTGGCAGATGAAAGGGATGTCAAAGAGCTCCTAATGATAAAAGAGGAAGGATTGAAGGGCGAAGATGTACTGGTGCGCTCCAAAGAGGCTGTAGTAGTCTCACCAGACCTCAGTGCAAGGTGTGAACAAATGACACATGGAAAAAGTTCCATGGCTTGTAGTAAATGAGGGCTCGGCTGTACATCATATCAAGAAAATGTGGAAGAGGTTCAAAGGGGCTCCTCAGATGATGGACTTTGAATTGCTGGCCAGTGATCAGACCCTTTGATAAGGCACAGATAAAAGGAGGACTGAGATGGCTGGAGGTAGTAATGGCTCCCGCTGCCTCTGTAAAAGCGACATAATGCGGGAAGAATGGGAAGGTATAGCTCTTGCCAGTCAGCTTCTAATTGGCTGTACTAAGAATAAATGAAAAAAATATTTCTCAAGGTCAAAAACTATTTTAGGTACTTGGAGGTGTCACCCACAGCAGGACTCCACAGCGTCCTTTGTAAATATATTGATTTCCAACTGATGGAGCATTCATGAAATATGCTAGAAATAGGGTTTTTGGTTGGCTAGGGTATGCACCTAAGTGAGGTAGAACACACCACTCTAGTCAGGGTAGGTAAATTACAAATCTAAGATAACCCCTGCAAACCCCGTTGGCAGCTTGGCACAGAGCAATCAGGTTTATCCCAGAGGCAATGTGTAAAGTATTTGTACACATAATAACACAGTTCAAATACTACAAAAGACTCTACAAAGGTTTAGAAAAATAGCCAATATTTATCACAATCAGACAAGACCCAAACAATAAAAGTCCAACACTAATCAAGATATTACTTTTTAAAGATGAAATCAAGTATAGCTCTTAGAAATCAAAAATAGCTCCAACTGGGGCTATTTGGTCATGGTTGACATCGACGACTACCCAAAGTCAGTCCGATCTTGATGGATTGAGGGCCAGTTATGGAATCGAGCAGTCCCCAGTACAGTACATTGGAGGCATTGTAAACAACAAAACCTATGAAAAATACAGAGGAGGTGAGGGATCGCAGAGGTCGGTGGGTCGTTGGTTGCTCACTGTTGCAGGAGAGGTGATGTGTTGGTTCCTCACTGCAGGGCAAGGAAATTGATGCGCAAGTTCCTTACTGTGGCAGAGGAGATGATGCTGTGGTTGCAGGTGCAGTAATTCCATTTCTTGCTGTAGAGAAGCGTTGATGAGGTGTCGAAAGTTAAGCTGAGAGGCTTCGATTTTGCGTTGTCGATGAGGAACCAGGTCCCAGACGTCGAAGTCAGAGCAGTTCGCCATGGACTTCGATGGTGCGGTGCTCAAGACTCATGTAGTGGTGGAGCTTTGGAGGCACTGCGTCATCGTTGGAGTTGGTGGTGAAAGTCACGGTCGCTGCATTGAGTGGGACCACAGATACAGTGCTGGCAGTGGCACGGTGTCGGAGTTGAAAAAAGGTAGCTGTTCCGAGGTTGATCAGCGTTGATGCCTTGGTTTCTGCTTAGTAGCTCCCCAAACCCACTTCCAAGGGCCCAGGAACTGGAATTGGCACCACTTGGCAAGTAGGACTCCTCCACATAGAGGTTGCAGGTGAAGTATTTGTTGTCCCTGAGACTTCTCAACAGGAAGCAAGCTCAACTCAGGCCAAGACAGAAGCAGCAAGCATCTGGTAAGCACAGCAAAGTGGCAGTTAGTCCTCATAGCTATCCAGCTCTTCTTGCTGACAGAATGTCCTCAACCCAGAAGTGTTCTGAGTATATGCAGTAAGAGGTCCAGTACTTATACCCATTTCAGCCTTTGAAGTAGGCAAACTTCAAGGGAAAATCTTTGTAGTGCACAAGATCCTGGCCTTCCCTGCCCTGGCTTCTGAATTACCCTGACTAGCATTGTCGCTTCTGCTTGGAAAGGGTGTATGCTCAATTTCTAACATCTCATCTTTAGGTCTGATTTACTGTTCGGAGTAGGGTATTTACTTTGCCAGGGTGATGGCGTAAAAGACTCCATAGACCTGATGAGGTACCCATACTCCATATTTGGAGTTGTTGTGGGCCCTGCAGAAAATTATAGTCATTGACATGAAAAACCTTCACAGCTGTTCTTATCAAATAGTTAAAGACTTGATGTACACCTCCATCATTTATGATGGTGCTCATCAAACTTTGACCTTGTTTTTGTTTCCTCAGTACAATTGTATTTCTTTTTTAAAAGTGAATGCGCTCATGCCATGGCAGTTTTTTCTATGGTCTTGGGATTACATAAACTTTTTTTGCTGTCCCCTACTACTGCCAGGTTTTTCAGGCCTCATGGTATAGAAAAAACTGTTCATTTGACCATACATTGGCCAGTTGCACCCACTCTAGGCTTGCGGTTGGATGGTCAACGCTCTAATGACCCTATCTCGATTGGGCTGTCAGTGGAGTATGTCAGCAATGGATCCGGAGTAGGCACTGTCACTGACCTACTTAAAATTCGCCTGTCAATCAGACAGGCGGACCTTTAGTTTGGTAGAGAAAGTACTCTCTCCTCCAAAGTAGTTCAGCCCTCAAATGGATCGCCTCGTACCTCACCAGCAGAACCCAAAGGATCTATCTCATACCATTCACCTCAGAGCCCAAGAAGATCATCTACGAAGTTCCCCAAGGATTGACTCTCAGCCTGACCCTCTTCAACACCTAAATTAACCCCCCTGGCCACCACCACAAGATTACACAGACTGAACCTCATCTCCTATGCCAGTGACATACAGCTCATCATCTCACTATCTGAAGATCCCTCTAGCACTAAAGCTAACTTCAACAGATGCATGATGAACGTTGCAGATTGGAAACCTGTCTTAAATTCAAAACCGAAAAATGGAAGTCTTCATCTTTCGGAACAACTTGCCATCGACACACACATGGTGGCCTGCGGAGCTTGGATGCCCCCCCCTGCCCAAACAGACCACACCCGCAATCATGCCATCATCCTGGATTGCAAGCTGTCTATGGAGAAGCAAGTCAGTGCAGTCTCATCTATCTGCTTCCACACCATTTGCATGCTCCACAAGATCTTCAGGTGGTTCCCAGCTAGCACCAGAAGGACCCTCATGCAGGTCATCATCATCAGAAGACTGGATTACTAAAACACGCTCTACGTAGGAATCACTGCACACCTCTTGAAGAGATTCCGGACAATACAGAGCTCAACGGCAAGACTCATACTCGGCTTTCCCAGAAGCACCCACATCATACCACATCTCAAGAAACTATGCTGGCTCCAGATTAAGAAGTGATGCCAGTTCAAGATGCTGTCTCATGCCTACAAGACTCTGCACAAAAGAAGGACAAGCATACATCAACAAATGCCTGACCCTCCACCAACCAAACAGCTACCCTCTCCCTCTCAGACACCCCATCGATCCATTGAGCCAATAGCAGAGGACATTCCTTCTCCTACCTGGCAGCCAAGGCTTGGAACCACCCATCCTATGCACCTTAGGACTGCACAATCACTCCAGCAATTAAGAAGAGAATTAAAGACCTGAATGTTTGAATGATCAAACCTTTATGAACAGCAAACAGCTCCAGTGCCTCGATACCCTCATGGGTGATTTGCTGCACTCTATAAACGTCTAATTCATTGATTGAAGGAAGTAAGCAGTATTTTGAACATTTTGCCAGGGCTGCTTTTAATTCCCAGTCTGACCCTGACAATTTCCTTTACTCTCTATTGCCCATTAAGATGAGCTCTATGTCTCAAAGCTGATCTCAAAATATTCTCAAAAACTTTCTGACAGATAGCTTTGTGTGTCATCAAAGAAGTCTCTTTCTCCCCTTTAAGGCCATTACTCAGCATGTTGAGATATATTCTAAATCATGTCTCCTCTTGGTTTCACAACTTGTGTTCAGCGTCCATCAAAATACTGGTGCTGCCTAAGATAAGAACTGCAGGCAGCGGCTGCCGGTCATTATCTTGTCATGCTCTGCTTTGTTAGGACTCCTCCCCTAGCTTGTACGTGAAAGCACTTGGCACCTATCTCTACACTGTTCTTAGGACTCCCTCTGTCAGGTTACATGGGAATTAAGTTCCTCTTGTTTAATGCTGTGTTACTGTAAACGTCTATGGATTAACATAAAATGCACTCTTGTGAAAAGCCATTAATGGTTAACCCAAAGAATAACCTGTGCAAACCACACTTGTGGTGTACAGATTATCCATAATAGTGCTTTCTGCAGGGCCATAATAGGGTTTTGATTGCACGGCTTGGAGGTTCTTTCTTTTCACCTCCGAAATGGAGATATTTTAAGAAACATATAGAGACCTTCCAGTGTGTCCGCCATTAAAGGGAGCAGATACGGAGATCTGCCACCATATTGCGGTTGGCCTTAACAAAGGCCACTGAGTTCCCAAGAATATCTTCCAGCCCTAGGCAAGACCAGGGAATTGACCAAGTCTCCAAGTTTGTCAGAAACAAGGTCTGTGAAGTGCATGACTTTGCTCCTGAGAGGCGTGCTATGGAGTTGCTCATAGCATACAAGGACAAGCGTGCTCTCAAATTCATCAAGAAAAGGGTCGGAGCTCATATTCATGATACCCGAAGAGAGCAGCAAAGTCCTGTCAGCTACGACAAAGTTCGCGGCCAAGAAGGATTATGCTCTACGAGATTCTATAACAAACTATAGAAACCTACGTCATTGCGCCTTTTTGCTGTTCTTCGCAGGGGGAGCTTAGCGTCGTGGCGCACTGTGCATGGTACATTTGATTGTGTTGCTTTGCACCCTGTTGCATTTAATGGAAAAATAACGCCATCTGACATGGTCAGCGACTAGCTGCCGCCTCCCCCCCAATCCGGCACCCAATACCCAGGAACGTGGACACGAGACGTCTTTACTTTTTGGAAGGCGGGCGCTAGTCGCCCGGCCGTATTTATTAAAGTATGAAATTAAAAAAGGTTTTAATTGCATAATCAACAATTTATACAAAAATTCAGCAGGACATTTAGGTACATACTTCTTAGCAACAAGTTTGAGAGCCTGACTTTAACAAAACTCTAATACATGTTGTTTCCTAACTTATACTAAACATCCTCATCTAGAAGTTTTGTACATTTCTGGCCATATGGCAGGGTCACTACCGGTGTCAGGTCCTACAAGCTGCGCCTCCCCTCTGGATGTGCGCATGCGCAGTGTTACCCCGGGAATTGCCCGGTCTACGCCCTGAACTCCATTTACCCACTAAAGGAGGGCCCTTACTCTGCGCCGGTGGCGTCATGAGTCCATGCGCGCGGGGTGGCTACCAGCCTAAGGAAAGCGTGAACTACTCCTACCCGCGCTCCTTTGCTTTGCAGCATCTATTACCTTGCCCCTGGAGTTGTGGGAGTGGCCCGCAGGCTCCTCCCCCTGGGCGGGAACCTCCATAGGATGATGCCCGCCCCCTCAGACCTCAAATATGTGCTCACCGATAATGACCTTACCGCATGCCCCATACCTAATAAATACGACGACCTATGGGAAAAAATTCTAAAGGACAGCTACACTGGCTAATAAATAACAGTATCAACGTATAGCTAAAAAGGGAAAAAAGGCCTAACGACACATGGCATTGCAATACAATTCGCTTCAGACATGTTTCGCTAAATAACAGTATCAACGTATAGCTACAAAGGAAAAAAGGCCTAAAGACACATGGCTTCAAATACAATTCACTTCACACCTGTTTTGCTAAAAAGGGATAAAATTCCTAGACAAAAGCATCAACAATATACCAACAGTTCCACCTCTGTTATCCTGTGAGACCCGTGGACCGTACCCTCAAAACTTACCATTCAACCAGAAATAAAACTGCTACAAAACTTTTGTTCCAAGGGATGGTGGGTGGGAAAACAAAGAAGCCCCGAGCGCGGGGCACACCGTTACGGCGAGGGAGCGTCCAGGGACAAGGGGGTCTCCTGGGCGCTCCCTATCTCTTTATTCTCGAGGGGCCAGGTGGCCCCTCCTATCGCCCGCCCCCCCTGACCCGGACCCACTTCCCAGGATCCGGGTCAGGGAGGCCGCCAGCCAATCGGCGGTGGGCCGCGCCCCCCAGGGCACGCCCCCACCGCCGAATGGCGACAAAGGAGAGAGTGGGGGCGACGGTCGCCGCGCCGCCATGCGTGCGGGGGGGCCGAGGGCCCCCCCTTTTCACATGGTCAGCGACTAGCTGCCGCCTCCCCCCCAATCCGGCACCCAATACCCAGGAACGTGGACACGAGACGTCTTTACTTTTTGGAAGGCGGGCGCTAGTCGCCCGGCCGTATTTATTAAAGTATGAAATTAAAAAAGGTTTTAATTGCATAATCAACAATTTATACAAAAATTCAGCAGGACATTTAGGTACATACTTCTTAGCAACAAGTTTGAGAGCCTGACTTTAACAAAACTCTAATACATGTTGTTTCCTAACTTATACTAAACATCCTCATCTAGAATTTTTGTACATTTCTGGCCATATGGCAGGGTCACTACCGGTGTCAGGTCCTACAAGCTGCGCCTCCCCTCTGGATGTGCGCATGCGCAGTGTTACCCCGGGAATTGCCCGGTCTACGCCCTGAACTCCATTTACCCACTAAAGGAGGGCCCTTACTCTGCGCCGGTGGCGTCATGAGTCCACGCGCGCGGGGTGGCTACCAGCCTAAGGAAAGCGTGAACTACTCCTACCCGCGCTCCTTTGCTTTGCAGCATCTATTACCTTGCCCCTGGAGTTGTGGGAGTGGCCCGCAGGCTCCTCCCCCTGGGCGGGAACCTCCATAGGATGATGCCCGCCCCCTCAGACCTCAAATATGTGCTCACCGATAATGACCTTACCGCCACAGGCCAGCATTGTTAACCGACGATCTGGCCTCCCCCTGCCTAGGTCTACCCGACAAAGTTCTCCCTTTAGTAACCCCTTCCAGCCAGGCCCCGACATCATCAGACCACAGGACCCTCCCTTCCTCCGTCACATGGACTCCCGTTACCAGGCAGAGCCAATACACCCATTACCAGGTAGAACCAATACACCCATGTTGGATCATCTGCAAGCCGAGTGGGGGCTTGAAATAGTTTGTCCCACTGTGTGTTGATCCCCTTTATCGAGTGATTCAACACCCTGACCGAGTCCCTGCCACCCCGGGATAAGTTGAGACCCTACTACCGTGCCACCCAAGTCCTGAAGACCCACCCACAGTGGAGAAGAACCCATCAATGAGTATTCGCCTCCCCAGTTTGGCCAATTCAGCCCCCCCTAGGTGAAGTATCACCGCTGACAGGAGGTCGGGCTGCTGAGCTATAAGTCCCTGAAAGAAGCTCCTCAACTGACTATGGCACAGACCCTCCACCCAACTCTTCCCTGTCCTGCGTCCAGCTTGTTGTTTGTGCTGGCCCATTGTAGCTCCACCACCTCTGGTGATGAGTCCCTCCCCTGCGTGACAGGTTTGAGAAAACTGCAGCAACCAGGAAAAGACCAAGAAAACATGGGTGACAAATTCCCACTTCCACCGTAGGGAATGGGTAGCACTTACACCTGCCAGGAATACCTGGGCCCTTGGTGTCCTCTTTCTTGACGTTTGCTTCCCATTTTTTGTCCACCAGCTGTTGATGTTGCGGTGTGGAGCACTCCTCCGATATCCGCCATGGACCCAGCCGTGACTGACGTAAGCATCCCTTGGGCTGTCCACCTGTTGCAGCCATTGTAATGTGGGGCACTCCAGGTATTCACCATGGACCCGGTCATACATAAATTGGAAAGATAGACACACGCCATTAGTGTTCCGGCAATAACTGCTGTACACGCATGAAACTTACATTACCATCAGTCGCTAAGTTTTAGATAATCTTAGTGCCAGGTCACCACACATTAACACGTCGACGGAAAATGTTAACCCTGGTAGGCTGTAAAATTGGCCTCCCATTTTCACAATCATTGTTACACGAGAAAGTTGTGCTGCGGGCGAGGACATCGCCTCTTAATCCTGGTTTTCTACCCACGTCTTCATGCATAGGATCTTATGTGTAAAACAAGACAGCCTATTTAACAGTGCAGCATCCCAGTCTTTAGCTAAAAGAATTAGCACAGCCCCATCTCCGCCAGGCCATACGCTGGCCCAAGGACCGTTTCCGCTCGCCACTTTGGCTTCTGGGAGATATCATCCCAGCCAACCGGACATGATCACATGGATCCCCAGAACTATCTGATGCCGCCACCAGGCTCTTGGGCACCTTTTAGGTGCGACATCAGGGTGTGTATCACTATCAGGACCCCAAGTAGTCTGTCCAAAGGCTCTAGGCCCTGTCTCTATGCCATTCGTGGTTCCCCCACCATGTTATTAATACGTGGCTTTGGTACCCCCTAGAGCTCAACGTATATGGTGCTAAATTACAGTGTGCTATATAAGTTTCCACACTGTAAATATTCGCCTCAAATCTCATCATAGGCTCAACGTATCTTGTGCCAATTTACTTGTGTGTGAAATAAGTTTACTGACTGAACTAAAGGGGTGTGTTTAGTACAAATACACCTATTTGTTGGCATACCCCTGTTCTTTTCCATTTACTCATTCATGAGATTAAAGACTGGTAAAACAAGCTGCTCTATATTCCCTCATGACTTGGCTGAAGGCTGCACGCAATACAGCTAACCCTAGGATAGCTCACTAATAATGTTGACTTTAACCTATCATCTATGAAGGGTCCTATGGACAGGTGCAATGTTTGGACTGGTGCAATGCCCCCCCTAGAATAGTCACCAGCACCTCATATGGTGCTTACCTCCACAGTGCAATAAGCCATTGGTTATACCTTATTCGTGAATGGTTCCATGATTGTTCTAACTATCACCTCAGCAGACACCAATGATAGTCATTCTAGAGCGTCAAAATTTGACTTAGGTCAATGGCCGTTCTTTGCGTAAGCTAAATAAGCAGCCACCATGGCTTGGATAAAATATTGCAAGTGCCTGGAGCACATCAATAAAGGAGCCCAGGGATGAACACAAAAAGGCATATGTAACCCGGGCATCACGGCTATTAAGGAATGTATTTAACGCCCGCACCCGGGTGATCCAAGGAAACTTGTAATCACCGTGCCAAAGTTTTACAAACATGGTGCACATGAAACAGCCCATGCCATAATACAACACGTTTAACCACTGCAGAAAAGCGGTAACACGGAGCAAGGTAAAGTACAGGCCTCGCTCACTGTTTTGCACTGAAACTCCTGGCCGGTGCGCGCAGCGGCTCGGCCCACAAAGGTACGACTACCCCCATTCCGTGCACTATTCCCAACTCTGAACTGTCACAGTCCGAGTGTGTGTAATTTGAGCGTGTGTACCATACTCACCCCTGCGATAGTGCAGATCCCTACATTTCTGTTTGTACAACCTTGTAAACAGCTCTGAATTCCATGGCACTCGTTCTGCACACTCATCCTCCGTAGGTGTACGCTACCTTCGCAGATGAGTCAGTCATCCAGCGCAATGTGTCTGGATACCTATATATGTACGACTAATTCTATCCCATTGTATTCTATGTGTTTTACAAAGCGCTGACTTTACCCGAAGGTGTCAGAGCACTGTAACATAAGACCCGTCCGAAGAGTAAACTGTGGTAGGAATAGAGCAAACAAAATGTAGCATGAAACCGACTGGCCAAGCAAAAGTCCCCCAGTCTGACCAATGTTGATGACTCGCGGATTTCCTGGCGAACAATAGCAGGCCAGGTAATCACACAACACATGCGAAAAGACCACTATTTCAAACCTAGTACGCACCTGATGTACTCCCTGCGAAGCAGAATTAAACCCAATGCGACCAATTTACCAAGAACAAAAGCATTTCCAGGCGGGGTCTGAGAAGGGGGGGAATTATTTGAAAATGTCCCTCGTACCAGACCTTTGCAAGCGCATGAAGTCGCTTAATCAAATCATGCGACATGTGAAACATCCCCTCATCTCATTAATACAATACGACAATGTTGTATCTTTCGTGCCATATAATTCAATTGAAGGACTTCCCACTATTCTTATATCAGACGTGCGGGGCATATTACCCCCCTATTCATTCATGCCAAAGCGTCCCCCCCTAGATCATAGCTGACTCTCACGCGTTAAACTATCTCCACGTGCAGACCCCCTTCCTTATGGGCGCAGAACATATTGGTGGCTGCTCCCTTCGCACCAGCTGCAATCACTAGAGGTGTTCTGGGCACCACTGACCACATTAACTACGGAACTGAAGCAGCATCTCTGACAGGCTTAATTGTAATATATCGGAAGTTCTTCTCTGACAGGCTTAAATTGTAATACATCGGAAGTTCTTACATGGCCACAACCTGCCCCACACATGAAATCAGTGTCTAAAGCGTCACCCATAGCAATCTGAAACACCTCATAGCTATGGTTTTATATGAATCATGAATAAGAGCGCCGTACAAAGCGCCAGTTACCTTACATATTTGTGTCATTGAAACACTGTTTAATGCTTAACAGTGCGTCTTGTGCAAATGTTTGGGGGCAGACATATTTTCCACGGGCTACCTCGGCATAACGTCAGAAGTTCCGAGAATCATCTCAGTTAAATTGCCACCATTATTACGCCCCAACACATCCCCTCCCCAAAAACGTTGGAGAAGTCAACTGAAACCTGTTTTATTGTACCATTGCACGTCTTGGAAGAACGTTTTGGTCACCTTTCTAAAAATTTCTACCATCTGTATGGTCGGACTGCATTTGTGATTTAATGCATACTTTAAACACATGACCACATAAAATATATCCACGCATTTCAGAATGCATATTTTATACAGCTCACTTAAACGGGTAATACTACCGCTAGGAGATATTCAAGACTCTACAACCATCGAGTTAGAAAGTGACCCAGATAAAGTGTTTAAAGTAGCTACCCATATTAGCCTGCACTTGAGAAAATTACTATTTTGAGATGAAAAAACATTGCACGACAGTGTGATATACGAAAGCCAGACAGTGGAGGCAATGAGGCGAGCAGAAGAAGTGACGAATGACAGGGAATGAACGCATTCAGGAAATGAAAAACTTGATTAGATGATAAAAATATAAGCCATTAAAGGAGAGAAGGCATCTTAGATAAGAAAATGTAAAGGCAAATACATAGTTAAAAGTAAGAGCAAGAAAGTAACACTGCATTCGAAAACATGATTTAAAACCTGTAAAAATTAAACCTCTACACCGCATTGCTTAGAAGAGGGAAAATGTAAAGAATACAGTGCACTCAACTGCTCACTCGCCATCCATCTCAGCACCACAACTGTATATTAATGTGCAGTAACTTGAAGGCACCGGACCCTTGCCTATTAATACACACTGATAACCGTGTAAGGGACTACTCACACCGTTCTCACCGTCTGATGGAGATGAGCTGCCTGTCCCTCTCCTCGGAAGAAAGAAAAGCCCTTTAAACAAGTAGTGCCGCCTGCAAGGCCCACCGGCCACACTGCCCATTCCTGCGAGCGTGCCGTCTAAATTATTCACTGCGCAAGCACTCCACATGCAGTACAAGGAGTGCAAAATTGCTAAGGTAATTCCTGTCGTTCTTGTTTATATTTCACATGCTATACTCAATCATGCCTGCCATGTTCATTCCTTTTCAAGAAAGTTACTTTTTCCATTCAGCTTATTACTCTTGCCTCGTGCTTAATGTGGATTGAGTCACATCCATGTGTTTTAAAAATAGTTCCCGATCTTCACCCACGATGTTGTAATGAACTCTCCCCTCAACTTTGATTGTAATTAATAGACGTTGGTCACTCCATTCACAACTAAAGAAACGGGGCAAACTATATCTGATAAAAAACGAAAACCGGAAATGGCTACACAAGCAAACACGAGTCATGACATAAATTCACATTAAGTTCAAAGCAGGCAAAATATTAACTGCACCATGGCCAGTAACGAGATTTGCATGCTTTAGCTGTGCGCAGATGTACAGTACAACACAGGCGTCACGTTTGCAGCGATCGCTCATACCCCCAGCCCCGGCAGCCTTGCGCTGTGTGTCTTCGCTAGCAGGACAGCGCTGCGTGCAATTCCCGATCACAGTGCGCCCCAACTAGAGGAAGTCATGTGTTCAAATTTGGAATTCCGAAACAGGAGCCGTACAAACTACAGGGATCACGTTCTACCCTGGGTACCGACAGCGCCCCTGCCCTATCCCCTTGTGCCGATCCCTCGCTGCACCCGACCCGCGTCGATAGGGAGGTGAGCAGTACGCCCCCAGGGGCCCCATTGGCAGCCGCAAACCACCCGCTTAGGACAGGCCTCTAGCCCGCAACAATTCCAAGCCTTCCCATCTACGGCTGCCCAGAGGCCCCCAAAGCGCAGCCCCCACCTCACCTGGCGACATGGACGCCTCCCCACGCCGACGCCCCGATCACGCTCGTCTTTGCCTACTCCCTCGAGGTCCGGGCTTGGCTACGCAGGACGACCTCCACCTCTGTTTGTAAAACGCCGGACGACCTCCGCTTCGTTCGATGATCCGACGGCCTGTAGCTCCCCCGAAGCTGCTCCGCCTGCAAATACAAAACAGAGATCACAACGTCCCCGGCAATGTTCCCCCTGTAAACAAGGGGTTAGCTTCCAGCGAGGTCCCGCTCTGCAACGCCGACCGAATCGGCACCTGGAAAAGAAAGCGAGATCATTATAAAACAAAGAAGCCCCGAGCGCGGGGCACACCGTTACGGCGAGGGAGCGTCCAGGGACAAGGGGGTCTCCTGGGCGCTCCCTATCTCTTTATTCTCGAGGGGCCAGGTGGCCCCTCCTATCGCCCGCCCCCCCTGACCCGGACCCACTTCCCAGGATCCGGGTCAGGGAGGCCGCCAGCCAATCGGCGGTGGGCCGCGCCCCCCAGGGCACGCCCCCACCGCCGAATGGCGACAAAGGAGAGAGTGGGGGCGACGGTCGCCGCGCCGCCATGCGTGCGGGGGGGCCGAGGGCCCCCCCTTTTCATTTTTTTTCTGTTTTATGTTTAGTTCTTCTGTTCAAACGATGTGAATAGATTCTCTTTCTCTGTTCAGCATATGAAATATAACGTACCTTGTAAAAAGGCTTTTATTCCCTGAAATAGAAAAATGTAAGATGAAAAATGAACATGCTGAATACATCTTCAGCAGTCAATTTGTAAAACAACCACGCAGTTCCTTGTTCGGGGAGCAGCGGAGTAGTTAGTGCAGGCCCGCGTGTGTACAGTCCCGCATTGCATGCATCGTGATTAATTAGTTTCCGTTATTGCAAAGTAATGCAAAGATAGTAAATGAATAGGATGGGATTTGTCAGGTTTTTTTGCACAAAGCATAATTATCCTTGCTATTTGTCACTCTAAATAAAAAGAACATTCATAATGCAATCAATCAGCGTGCGTCACAATTTTACAGCATGTGCTCTGGCAATTCCGGACCAAAACACAAACAAAGCTCGGATTGTTGCTGCAACATAATAAAGATGAAGGGTTTGACTAGTCACTGGGCAGTTGCATTCAATTATTATTTTGGTAAAAGTGATCTTGGTTGAGTAACATTGTTAACGGAAATTAAATATCTGAAGGATGACCCTATTTACTTCAAAAATACGTCACTATGTTCACAATCTGGAAATGTGTCTTGGTAAAAGCCAATCAATAATTTTGAATTACATTTTTTTTTTGTAACCTTTAGATTTGGGAATGGCTCCATAACCACAGAGGTAATGAGTTTCAACAAGAGTCCAAGAGTCAGATTTGTAAAAAAAAATACATGCAACGTAGTATAGTAACCAAAGAGGCTACGCTGCTTGAATGACAGGGTGGGTGCTGCAGAATGCCATTTCTTCAGAGATATGGCTCTCTCCTCTAATCTCCCTAGCGCCAGCACTGATTTTAGCTGCCAAGCGCCTCACACACACCTTAGAGCCGTAGCACTAGGTGGCATGCTTGAGTTTAGCATATGTTTTGTACAGTAAGGGTACCTTTCCTGTACAAAATACCGTGCCTGGACACGTTTTAAAGCGTTTCCCACTTTGTATGTGTGCTGTACAGTGCAGCACGTATGCGAAGTCGGATGAGAATGGAGAAATGTTAGCGCCTTCTTTGAAGTGGCATTGACTTTTGAATCTAAACCCTGTCTGCAATTGTTTGTAGATTGCGTCAAAAGGCATGGGTGGTTGCATGGGAACACCTATGTACCACCCATGTAACGCCCCCTTGGAGCTAAGTAACACAAAGCAGTGCTTTGAGCTACTTTCAGGGTACTTTCCAGAAGGAAAAAAGTTTTAGTAGGAAAGCAAATTCCCCCCTAAATGTTTGTGCTGGCTAGAGTCACTTTTGTGACGCTAACCCAGCGCAAAATGTTAGAAAATCCACCCCCAATTGTGTTAGAGACAGGACGTGAGCTGTGGGCATTGCCCACAAACACGAGTAAGGAAGTTGTGAGTGGTGACACACTCACAATGTTATGCTGTGTATGAATCCTCATGTGTTCATTCTAATCAGTGAGCAGCCACCATCTACCAGAAGTTCATGCTTCTCCAATAACAAAATACTACATTTGACTAGCCACAGACCCTTCCCCACCTCCTGTCAGCATTTCTGTCCAATCCTTAATATACAAGGAGCACTAGGCATTCTGTTGCCCTCAGATATGTACACAACTATGCCATTTTTGACATATAAAAAATACATGGAATCCTTCTGCTATCCCCCATCTCCTCTCACCACCTTCGGGGTTTCTGCTGCGAAGCCCCTACTCAGATGTACACAAAACTAAAGTTCTCATTTGGCGTTTGGACGGAAATAAAAATCCACACATTTTTGGAGGAAGCTCTAACTACAGAATTTTCAGGGGAGTTCAGGCAGTGGATTCCACTCCATACTTAAATTCTTTCAGAAATAGGAACATTTTCAGTTCCCTTCAAACATGAGACCGATGATGTATTTAAAACTGGAGCTACCCTGAAGGACGACAGACTCCTTCTTTCAAATATAGACAACCATCACTCGCTTCATCCAGGAATTCCCGCCCGTGCGTATAATCTTATCAGACCCCTCCTCATTCTCCACTATCAGCCATCTGAAACATTCCACAGACATGACCAGGAAAAGCACTGCGGGTCCTATGAATCCGTACACGCCATACATTCCTGCCTTTTTCAAGATGTGACTGGTGCTATGCATCCTGGAAACTGAAGCTAAGGAAATAATTTGCCCAGGTTCCTCAGTACTGAGGTACGGGAATGGGTGACATAATTTCTGGTTCTGGTGGTTTGTGATGGAAGACGTCAATGTTGCCCACATCAAACAGAGACTATGCTTACTAAGCACACACTAGCCAATCTGGCTCTGGTTTAGAATTATTGACATTTTAAATTATGCTCATGCTTGATGTTTTTGGTACTGTTTTCGCATCTATATTTTATACCTTGTGTCTTTACAATAGAGAAATTATGCAGTTAGGAAGGGTTGGGTCTGAGAAGAAGCCTGACTTCCCCTGTGGCTTCAGCTGCTTATCTCCTGTTCTTTTCAATAAGTGACAGTTGAGCGTTATTCAGCTCACTAAGGCTCCTGTCTTTAACCCCTTCGGCGCGTGCGCGAATCTGCGTCTGTGCGGCGCTTTTAATGAGTGGGGCGGGTTCATGACGGCCCCCAGCCGTCATCAGCAAACGCACACCGTGGTGCATGACGGCCGGGGGCTGCCATCAGCATGGAAGGGGTTAAGGAAGCCTTTCTGAGATTGTTTACCTTTGAACTCTCACTTTCACCTTTTTATTTGAATAACTCTGTGAACAAATACTGATTTTCTAACTTATGTTTTGAATGAAAAATTATGTTTGCAATCTGACTCAACTAATATTGCAAACATATTCAGCAACTATTAATTAACAGAACATCGATCATTCCACTTAGATATTATGTGTTTGCTGTAGACTATATCATATATCAGTTAGCCACAGTGGACTTTTTTACGTTATCATTTATGGATTCACCTTTTCTGATCTAGACTTTCATCAAAACTCTACTTAAGTAATTATAGAATGCCAGCAACTTTGTTTGACATTTTGAACAATCAACAAAGAACACAAGATCCATATCCTGACCCCTCCCCCACCACCGCTGCGTTTCTATCAGCGGCTGTAGTATTGGCGTCAATGCACTGTGGAAGTGTTGGTCTTAGCTTCAAAAGAATAACGTCACGTATAAACCTGACATCCAACACCATCATCACGGTTCTGAACCCTCTGTCTAATATGTAAAAAGCATACAATCTTCTGCTTATTTCTCTTCCTTTCCTCAGTGTTTTCCTCACTGACAATCTCAGCTCATTGTGCTTCAAACTCTCAGCACTGAGTGCTGTTTTTCTCTGCTGGAAAATTCATGTTTTAAAGCACCTGTCAGTAGAAATAAGAAAGTGGGATCTTCTTCTACCATCACTTTTTTCCTACAGGACCCATTGGGAGAAAGGGAAATAAATTCCAAACAGTAACAGTACCCCACCTGTACACTCTTTCCTTCATGACTCAGCAATTGAAGTGCAAAGTTGTAAACTGAACTCTAGGTACCTCTCTCAAAAATAAAGGTGATGCAGCATAAAAGCTGATCATCCCTTACATGACATACAACCTGAGCTTGACAATGAAAACTCTAATGTGCACCTTGCACACATCTGGAAAAACAAAACTGAAGCCGAGAAAAGTTGAAGTACCAGCACTGTAAAAGTGTGCCTGGATAGGTAGGAATAACAAGATTAATCAAATAATGAATTTCATATGTTTATAAAGAAAATAAATCATTATGAAAAATGATTAAATGTAGTATTTCTATTGATATTATTGTAGTGCGCCATAGAAAGTTAGAAAAGGGTGCAAAAGGTTCATGAAATGTGTTATATGACTGAAACTTCAGTGTAAGTGTTTAATGTTATTAGGATCTAATGATCTTTGAAATTATTTTATTTTAATGTTTTTTTAGAAATACTTTACATGTAGGTACTTTTTGAAATTTTTGGTAGTAGGCCATAATTAGAGTTGAACATGTGTGTGTAGTAATCACTGACAACATTGCAGTATTCTCATAAATGATATGTTTGACTTCTTAATTATGCTTGAACTTAAATAGGAGTTTATTTTGCTAAATAAGAAAACGCTATCTTTAAAATGCCTTGAATAACTTTTTTTCTACTTAGGCTACATTCTATCATTGCCTGATGTAATGAACCTTTGATACATTTTCTCAAATGTTGCTTTATTTGGTCTGTTCATGTGACATTCTTTAAGTGGAAAGAGACACTTTTCCAGTATTTCTTTGTGTGTGATTGATTGGAACTTGACCTTTGGATCATATCTGTGAAGAGCAACAAAGTAAATAATCTCTTTGTCAACTAACCTGCTAGAACTGAATGGACAGTCATTTATCATGGTGAGTATGGGACAGTATGTTGGAGTATCAATGTGTACCTAGAGAACAGAAGAACAATCACATGATGATAAGACTATTGTACGGTGATAACTGATGTCACAAACAAACAATATGGAGTATAAAAAGAGATATTCCTAGGAGGAAGACGCCTTTTTTTAAATTTCCCCTCTCCTTTATTGTCGACTGCCTGCTGGACTATATTATTACGAGGCCTGGGGGGAGATTAAAGAATTGTACAGCAAGAACTGCAGTGCACATGGAGTATTACGTGTAGGCATACCTGACCCTAGCATGCAGTTTCATCGGGACAGGCATGCCATCACGCAATACGCCATTTGCACTGCAGTTCTTGCTGTCTGAGTTGGGGTTATCTTAGCTGCACTAAGTTGGCTGAGGCCTCCACCTTAGCTGAATTCTCTCCGAGCCATAGCAGTGGAAGCGGAGTGCAGCCAGCAGCCGGGGCAGGAAGCCAGTGGCGGCTAGGAGACTGGCAGCCAGGCTGCAATGCCCTGGACAACCATCATTTGGGAGGTAAGTCCTAGACTCCCCCTAAGTGGCACCGGTAAACTCCGCTCTGCTGCAAGTGCAGAGTTTTTGAAAACTTCGCACTCCAAATAAAGTTGTAAAACTCCGCAAACCCCGCTGGAAGAGCGGAGTTAACTGCACACCCTTGTTTTATGTCTCTTAACTTTTTTCCCTTGCTGACAAACTTGCCAGCAGGACAATCTGGAGCTGTCTGGTGAGAGACAAGACTTTCACTTTCCTCATTAATGCTTTATTCCCTCTGCCCATGGACTTTTCCCTAGTGGACTATAACTTGATCCCTTGGCCCATGCTAAGCGAACTTTAGTGAACCATCCTCCTGCCTTTGTTGGTGGAATGAATTATTAATTCTAAACTATCTGCTTATGGATTCTTAAATTTAGCAGTAGATTTACTTTGACTAAATGTGTGGTTTTATACTACAAGCTGTTAGACTCATGACTAATTATGTTACTTATGTGCATTGTTTGTGGACCTATAATACAATAACCAAATTATCTAAATGTATCTGAGTCTTTTATTGTGTTGTAATGTTCTATCTACAGAAACGTTGCTTTTAATTGTATGATTTCTAAATGCTTGATAGAGAAAGTCATAGATTATTTTCAGAAATTAAGGTTCTTTTGGTTTTGTTTTGTGTAGCAACAGCAGAGGTTTTAGTTTGCATAATTGTTGTTAGAATAAACTTCTTTAGGAGGTTGGGTCTTACAATTACAGCACTCTATTTTTATACCATATTTCTGAGAGTAATATATTTGAACCTGATCGCCAATTTATGAGTTGGCTACCAATTATTGGTCCTCATTGGATGGCTGACCGCGGGACACCGTAATTTCTCATCCCTCACTACGACGAAGAAATGTCCAACCGGAGAAGGGGTGAAGTACGGAATCTGAGTAAAAAAAGTTACTCGTATTGGCCCAGTGCTTGAAAACCAGTATATTGCTTCCGTTGCAACAATAGCAAATGTGCAAAATATTTTAAGTTCCACACGAGTTCATCCTTCATATAATTTGGAAATTCAGGAGCATTTCATTGACTGGTGTAATCCCGATTGACTGACCTGAGAGGAAAATCTAAGAAATGTATCCACTCATGTATAAAATGTTCCTTTGTTATTGCTGTGAGTGGTTTCATGTTTCTTGAGAGAAAAATCTAAGCACGGTATGCAGTCAAATAAAATGCTAAAAAATGTGAAGACATACACTTGTATACATAGAGTTACCATTGCCAACATACGCAATTAAAATTGAGGAGTGAGTATGTATGGAAAAACTGGGAAGCACAGCAGACTATAAGTAGGTCAATTATCAGGAACTCCACAAGAGTACACTCGCCTTTGTAAAACTCTGCACATGCAAGTCATCTCATGAAGCCTACCGCTGGTAGGAAAGCGTGGGTGAAGGTGATGGCATGCTCCACTCTCTACCAGGTAACTAAAATCCTGCAGACCGTAATTAAGTGGCTAACAGACCCCAACTTTGAGAGTGGGCTCCATCTGTAATATAGGAGGAATTGGACAGCAAAGATATTTGCTCCGCCCAGGGTTTCAGAATATGGTAAATTCAACAGCAATTGAAAAATGACAGCACATTTTAAGAAAATAGAGATGACCAGTAGACTATTTGTATACCATTACTCTTAATTTGCTGATACAGAACATGTAACATCACATGTTATTTCGTACAAAACTAGGAAAGTCTGGATCTTTTCTACTTCATTTCAGCTGGCAGAAGAGTATGACACCCCAATGTTTTTTCACATAGTTCACCCCTCAGTGATCTGGCTCATTCAATTGTGTTCTGAATTCTGCTTTCATAGGATCTGGTGCTTTTGCTATTTCTAAAACGATATTGTCCATTTTAATTTTACAGCTAGCTGGAGTGAATCTCTATATTACAGTGTCCTGGAATAGTTTTCATGTCAGGCTCCTTGGCCCTGTTTAAAGCGCTTGCTCCCATGAGATGACCAGTCCCTCCTTGTCCACAATGGTAATCCTTTAAGGAGCTCATTACGAAAAGAAACCATTTCTACAAACGAGGAAAGCTTCCTCCACACAAGATGTATCCCACTAAGTGAATATAATCGTGGGGATTACCATCAAAGGGTAGAAGGAGCTCAGTCATAAGGAATGCAAGGCAGATAAATGCTGACGCACAGGTGTTTCAGCTGTTTCTTGAATTATGATCAGGCCTGTCCAGTTTTTTTGTCAGAGTTTAATAATAGGACAGCAGACCTTCTTGACTCTCATAGTTTGGAGAAATGCACGAATAATGCCTTTGTCATTAGCACATGCAATCTGATACCTTACTGTGCAGCATCAAAGACAACGCATAAGTATTTGGTACCAGTATAACAAATATTGCTAATTTAAAAGCTGTGACCAAGCAATTTTTCATGGAAGTAACTACATCCCATTCAAAGCTTCAAAATCAGAGGAGTGCAAAACCCTCTCAAAGAACCCTTTTACATCTGGATTTTAGCCTGGCTGAGGCCAAAGCTTAACTCTCTGAAATGTGCTCTGTTGGACTAGAAACCCACAAAACAATTAAACAAATTGTTCAGTTAATTCACTCATTGGGTACAACTTAAATATCGAGAGAGGCAATGAAGCAGCCATAGGACAGGCCTAACGATTAAATAGATGCTAAGGGTAAGGCCTTAGACTAAAGGCTTATTGTTGCGTCTGTTCTTAGGGTCTATAGTGGCTGAAAACTGCTCAGGAAATATTCTGCCAATATTGTTCTTTTTACTGTTTCCAGTTACTGGGTTTGATGGCCTTAATCTTTAAGTGCTAAGGCTCAGTTATGAATGACAGGTTCACAACAATTGACTGCTAGTCTAAAACAATCATTTACAATGCAATCAGTCTCGCCGTTGGTACCTTATAAGTATTTAGCCATGTAGCACAATAGCCTGGGTGCTGCGACATCTACTGTTCCTAAACATGAAAGCTTTGGCACCAATGGGCACATTATCGCGCTACTTTTGGGAACGCGTTTATAATTGAAATGGACTTCAATAAAAACGTACTGGGCCTGCACAGGCTGAGAGGGTCTTGTTATTTATAGGATTACTAGCTTTATATATAATGAGAAACACTGCTCTGCACTCCTGACTGTTATACTCTTTATTTGTCCATTTGTTTTGCTTTTTAAATATAAATAACTATATACATATATCGAGAAGTAGATTTTTTAGATTAGTCTAATTAAATATAAATATATATATATATATATCCACACACAAAGTTTGCCTGTAAAGGAGTCGCCTCACACCAGGTAGGTTATATGCCACAGTAATTTTAATGCAGGTCCAGAGAGGTAGCAAACCGCACAGCACTCCAAATGTTGCTACAGTGCCTGACGCGTTTCGTGTAAGCACACTTCATCAAAGGCTCTGAGTAGTTCAAACACAGCTGTTACATTTCTAAGCACTACTTGTAAAAAAACAACAACACAGTCCCGAACCAGTGGGCGCGGCCAACCCCGTGGCCTGCTGGATGTCGTAGTGCAAAACTCTTGCTCCAGTGAGCTTAACATGCTGAGTCACAATTAAAAGTATGTGTTACCCCAGTGGGTTGGTGAAGCACAGAAGAACCCCTCACTGGCACGTTGTATCTGCTCAAAATCGGCTTCCTGTTCCATAGGCAGCGTCGTTATTACACGTCGTTGCTGGAGTGTTCCGAAAAACACCGGAGCTTCTCCGCGGCTCAGGCAGGCCGCCAAACATCCACACACGAAGGTTGCCTGTAAAGGAGTTGCCTCACACCAGGTAGGTTATATGCCACAGTAATTTTAATGCAGGTTCAGAGAGGTAGCAAGCCGCACAGCACTCCAAATGTTGCTACAGTGCCTGACGCGTTTCATGTAAGCACACTTCATCAAAGGCTCTGAGTAGTTCAAACACAGCTGTTACATTTCTAAGCACTACTTGTAAAAAAAAAAAAAAAAACGCTTCACCAACCCACTGGGGTAATACGTACTTTTAATTGTGACTCAGCATGTTAAGCTCACTGGAGCAAGAGTTTTGCACTACGACATCCAGCAGGCCACGGGGTTGGCCGTGCCCACTGGGGCGGGACTGTGTTGTTTTTTTACAAGTAGTGCTTAGAAATGTAACAGCTGTGTTTGAACTACTCAGAGCCTTTGATGAAGTGTGCTTACACGAAACGCGTTAGGCACTGTAGCAACATTTTGAGTGCTGTGCGGTTTGCTACATCTCTGGACCTGCATTAAAATTACTGTGGCATATAACCTACCTGGTGTGAGGCGACTCCTTTACAGGCAACCTTCGTGTGTGGATGTTTGGCGGCCTGCCTGAGCCGCGGAGAAGCCCCGGTGTTTTTCGGAACACTCCAGCAACGACGTGTAATAACGACGCTGCCTATGGAACAGGAAGCCGATTTTGAGCAGATACAACATGCCAGTGAGGGGTTCTTCCGTGCTTCACCAACCCACTGAGGTAATACGTACTTTTAATTGTGACTCGGCATGTTAAGCTCACTGGAGCAAGAGTTTTGCACTACGACATCCAGCAGGCCACGGGGTTGGCCGCGCCCACTGGGGCGGTACTGTGTTGTTTTTTTACAAGTAGTGCTTAGAAATGTAACAGCTGTGTTTGAACTACTCAGAGCCTTTGATGAAGTGTGCTTACACGAAACGCGTCAGGCACTGTAGCAACATTTGGAGTGCTGTGCGGTTTGCTACCTCTCTGGACCTGCATTCAAATTACTGTGGCATATAACCTACCTGGTGTGAGGCGACTCCTTTACAGGCAACCTTCGTGTGTGGATGTTTGGCGGCCTGCCTGAGCCGCGGAGAAGCCCCGGTGTTTTTCGGAACACTCCAGCAACGACGTGTAATAACGACGCTGCCTATGGAACAGGAAGCCGATTTTGAGCAGATACAACGTGCCAGTGAGGTGTTCTTCAGTGCCTCACCAACCCACTGGGGTAATACGTACTTTTAATTGTGACTCAGCATGTTAAGATCACTGGAGCAAGAGTTTTGCACTACCTCATCCAGCAGGCCACGGGGTTGGCCGCGCCCACTGGGGCGGGACTGTGTTGTTTTTTTACAAGTAGTGCTTAGAAATGTAACAGCTGTGTTTGAACTACTCAGAGCCTTTGATGAAGTGTGCTTACACGAAACGCGTCAGGCACTGTAGCAACATTTGGAGTGCTGTGCGGTTTGCTACCTCTCTGGACCTGCATTCAAATTACTGTGGCATATAACCTACCTGGTGTGAGGCGACTCCTTTACAGGCAACCTTCGTGTGTGGATGTTTGGCGGCCTGCCTGAGCCGCGGAGAAGCCCCGGTGTTTTTCGGAACACTCCAGCAACGACGTGTAATAACGACGCTGCCTATGGAACAGGAAGCCGATTTTGAGCAGATACAACGTGCCAGTGAGGTGTTCTTCAGTGCCTCACCAACCCACTGGGGTAATACGTACTTTTAATTGTGACTCAGCATGTTAAGATCACTGGAGCAAGAGTTTTGCACTACCTCATCCAGCAGGCCACGGGGTTGGCCGCGCCCACTGGGGCGGGACTGTGTTGTTTTTTTACAAGTAGTGCTTAGAAATGTAACAGCTGTGTTTGAACTACTCAGAGCCTTTGATGAAGGGTGCTTACACGAAACGCGTCAGGCACTGTAGCAACATTTGGAGTGCTGTGCGGTTTGCTACCTCTCTGGACCTGCATTAAAATTACTGTGGCATATAACCTACCTGGTGTGAGGCGACTCCTTTACAGGCAACCTTCGTGTGTGGATGTTTGGCGGCCTGCCTGAGCCGCGGAGAAGCCCCGGTGTTTTTCGGAACACTCCAGCAACGACGAGTAATAACGACGCTGCCTATGGAACAGGAAGCCGATTTTTAACAGATACAACGTGCCAGTGAGGGGTTCTTCCGTGCTTTACCAACCCACTGGGGCAATACGTACTTTTAATTGTGACTCAGCATGTTAAGCTCACTGGAGCAAGAGTTTTGCACTACGACATCCAGCAGGGCACGGGGTTGGCCGCGCCCACTGGGGCGGGACTGTGTTGTTTTTTTACAAGTAGTGCTTAGAAATGTAACAGCTGTGTATGAACTACTCAGAGCCTTTGATGAAGTGTGCTTACACGAAACGCGTCAGGCACTGTAGCAACATTTGGAGTGCTGTGCGGTTTGCTACCTCTCTGGACTTGCATGAAAATTACTGTGGCATATAACCTACCTGGTGTGAGGCGACTCCTTTACAGGCAACCTTCGTGTGTGGATGTTTGGCGGCCTGCCTGAGCCGCGGAGAAGCCCCGGTGTTTTTTGGAACACTCCGGCAACGACGTGTAATAACGACGCTGCCTATGGAACAGGAAGCCGATTTTGAGCAGATACAACGTGCCAGTGAGGTGTTCTTCCGTGCTTCACCAACCCACTGGGGTAATACGTACTTTTAATTGTGACTCAGCATGTTAAGCTCACTGGAGCAAGAGTTTTGCACTACGTCATCCAGCAGGCCACGGGGTTGGCCGCGCCCACTGGGGCGGGACTGTGTTGTTTTTTTACAAGTAGTGCTTAGAAATGTAACAGCTGTGTTTGAACTACTCAGAGCCTTTGATGAAGTGTGCTTACACGAAACGCGTCAGGCAATGTAGCAACATTTGGAGTGCTGTGCGGTTTGCTACCTCTCTGGACCTGCATTAAAATTACTGTGGCATATAACCTACCTGGTGTGAGGCGACTCCTTTACAGGCAACCTTCGTGTGTGGATATATATATATATATATATATATATATATATTTTTTTTGTGTTTGTTTTTTTGTTTTTTGGGGGATCTGGATTCTTAGTGCCATTTCATGACTGTTCTCCAATCATGATTTTAATATTTATGATATTTGTTGACATTTTCGATGTTTTTATGTATTTAGGTGCTTTCCGACATTTAAAGATATTTATTGATTTCTATAATAATGTGAAGGAACTATGAGTGTTGCAGCCACTTTTACTTGCAATAAAATGCAGGAGGCAGGACCGGGGCTGCTCCCCAGCTGCTGACTTTATATTATGTCATGGAAGCTATTTATATTCAAGCGTGCAAGCGAAGAAATATTTGGATTTACACAAAATGCAATGATTTCCATATTTTTGATCGCGGGATATTAGAATTGTTTGTCAATAAATATCTGCATAGCAATTTTAAAACTACAAACAAAATGCATATGATCAAAGGTTGTGGTACATTCTAATGTTGCAATAAATCAGTGTCTGAAACACTGCATTGGATGACACTGTTCTATTTAGGAGATTGAAAAGTGCGGATTGCGATAATGGCGCTATTTCTACACAGTTTGGATTTAGAGAGATACAGAAGCCCTAGAGTTTAATTATTAGACGAACATATAACGCACATTCCGAAAACGGGAAACAGATCAAAGACATCAAAACACTGGCAGGAAATCCACTTAAGGGCATATTTATTCTAATGGTCAGGAACAGGTTTATGAAATGCTATGACTGGTGAGTGTGTACATAATGGTGCGAATGTAGGGGCATATTAACAACACACAGCGAAAAATATTGCTAGCGCGCTTAGCGCTATTTTTAGTAACGCTGGCTATCGCTGTATTGAAATGCTGAGATAACGCGGTATTATCAACGTTTATCTCCACAGCGTTAAACAATCCGGCGGCAGAATAAGGGGACATCGCTGGAACAAGTGATACAAATGCAGCGATAAGGGAATCCTTGTAAATAGGGAGATGTGGATTTAGGCATAGAATCCACCTCACTTTATAAATATAGCTAAGTCTGACAATTTGCAGACGTTAGCTAATGGCGATAACCGCGGGTAGCGCAGATTTTTTTATCGCTTTGGGTTTCCTGTGCCATCTTGTTAATAGGGAGAAGTGCTGTTAGCGATATTTTCCCTGTTGTTTTTTTAAGAAATGCCTACTTTGCATCTCATTAGAGATGAAAAGCGAAGGGCCGTTACAAAGGCTGCTAACATGTGCTAATGCATGTTAGCACTGCCTTGTAATGGCGCAAAACCATTATCTCCGCTTTTTTGGCTTTTAAAGCCAAAAAGCGGAGATAAGGCCCTTGATAATATGCCCTGTAATGCCTTAAACAATATAAAAGGGGGACGTAGATTGATGAGATAAAATCAAATAAAAGTAGTGAAAGTGGGAGAGGATACCCCGCAGGCAGCAACCACTACGGAAGTGGTGGGGGCATGGCAGGGGTTAAGCATGTCAGTTTCATTACGATGTTTGATGATCAATGAATAAGCCACTCAGAAAATGCCACATGTGTGCGGAACTCGCACAACATTTATTCCACATGATAATCTACCAAAATTATGTTTCTGAACAATAGCTCATGTAACTCAGTAAAGTATAAGGGCTGGATCTGGTGGAATGGTGGATTAATACATTCACTCTAACGCTGTATATTTGACCTAAAGGCAACAGGTTCGAATCCCAGTAATCCACATTCATCTTTTCACAGTCGATAAAATAAGAAGCACTGAGTAGGATAACTGATATTCAGTCCCAAGGGATGAACGTGTGCTTTAAAGATTACCTTATGTTTCGTTATAAATAAATTATGTTCAGGCATGAACAAATAGACCATAGATTTGCATTAGTCTCCCATAACTTCTGTCTAAGGCCGTCACTGCTACATAGAGTGTCAGTGACAGTGCAGAGCTTGTTTGGCAATAATGAAACCGTTATCAAGATTTGAAAACAATGCACTTTACCGATGTAGGCGTGGGATACATTTCAACTTTTTGCTGCTAACATCCGGCTGATCTATGCGGATGACACATAAAGATTCTTTAAGATTCATTTAGAAATGTCAGTCCCTTTTTTTGGATGGTGTTTCGTTTCTCTTCGCCTATAAGCATTATCAGATGTTAGAAACCATGTGGGACCTTGTGGTTAGTCTTTTTCTAAAATCCTTTTTATCTAATACAAATTATGAATTAACTGGACATTTTCAACCCTTGAGCATGTGGAATCTCCCTGTAAAATGCGCCACTGCAGAGGTCTCTCTTAGCCATCATTACACTAATTGAGTACACAAGCAGCAGCAGTCTATAGTACAAACACTTAATGCTGAAGAATTGTTGCTCGTATTAGCTATTACCCTATATCTGTGTTACAAAGACACTCTTTGAACAGTTCAGTAATGAGACTTGACTAAAGGATTTACTACTAATGTCAAAGAAGCTGACTGAGACAAAGTGCACTCTTGCTAACGGTTTGCTGTCAGTTAGCACCTGTAACGTCTGTTCGCCATATTTATACAGCACACATTTTGATATCAGTATGGCCTTGCGGTGCTGGTAATTTAGCAGCCACGGCCCGTGTAGGGCGTGCCACCGGGCGGTGACGTGGGGTGGGGTGGGGTAGGGTCAAGGTGGGAGCTTGTAAAATGCGGGTATCAGGTAAGTCCAGAAGAAAAAAAAACGAATTTCGCAGCATGCGCAACAACATTCGGTTTTTTTTGGGGGGGGGGGGTACTTACCTGAAATCGTCCGTTTCCTGCATTTTACAACCCCCCACCCTGCCCCTCCCCCGCCCCACGTCACCGCCCGGTGGCACGCCCTAAACGGGCCGTGGCTGTAATTTAGGGACTAAATGCTCCAAATAAACATGTTTAACAGAAATTAAGCTGTCTCTTTCACATTTGCCTACCCAATTTCCTCACACATTCCTCTACATAATCACCCAAATTCACCAGCCGGCTCACTGAATGCCCCTATTCACTGGCTCTCCTGTCCATAAATTCAACACACAAACATACACACATACTTAACCTTCAAATACAAAGCAGCTTTACTATTGCAAAAAAAGAGATGCCCTGACCTTGTCAGTTCTTTTTTTTTATTGTGTATTTATCTAACAAAATGTTAAATCTGGTCTATCTGTGCTGCTGCTGTTTCAGGACAGGGCCGGACTGGCTACCGGGCGTTTTGGAATGCTTCTGAGCTGGGGGCTGATTTCGTTGATGGGCGCCTGTGTGTGCCAAATGAAATTCGTTTTGCTTTGTTTATTTCAAAGCACACGTAGGTCTCCATCAATGAAATCAGCCCCCACCACAGTGGAATCAGCCCCCAGCTCGGCAGCATTCCAAAACGCCCGGTGGTCAGTCCGGCCCTGTTTCAGGAGCAGCATTTCTCACTGTACACTCACTGCTTCCCTTCTGCACCGAGTTAAAAATGCTCATGTTATTTTTTCGGCAAAACTATTGGCTTTCTGGCTGCTGTCTGTTTGCTTAGACCGTCTTTTTGTCAGGTAGGGCTAAACACGTCCTATTTATGTAGTCGTATCACACATTTATCTAATGTTCTAACAGTAGTGGTGGTCTTATGTTGAGATCAGAAGTCGCCGGAGAATAAGGGCATGAAAGTAACCTGGATACCTTAGCCCCCACACAATCATTCAAAGTCGTAGTATCTGTTGCACAGCTCTCACCTCCTTCTGCACTGATCAACTTCTGTGGACCCGGCCCCTGATACCCGTAATTTCTGTTTTCCAGAATGTTTGTATGTGTCCTTTTGAAGTATCTTGTGTGACGCTTTATGACTTT
Organism: Lissotriton helveticus; assembly: GCF_964261635.1. NCBI lineage: Eukaryota > Metazoa > Chordata > Amphibia > Caudata > Salamandridae > Lissotriton > Lissotriton helveticus. The sequence goes on from NC_136068.1 coordinate 771,274,128, forward strand.
ATTAAAAACAAGCTGGTAGGCGCGACTGGAGTGACCAACAGTAGCCGGTCAAGTTAAAAAAGCTTATGTATTCGCACATGGATAAATGCATTTTGAACTGAAAACTTGTTCAGGCACAAAGAAATGAAAACAACGAGATAAAGGCATGCAAGCAACATGCACGTCACTGCTCGTTCCTGCGGCTATACTCCTTGGGAGTTAACGTGTAAGAAAAGATGGGGCATGCACCAACCTTTAGTAATTTGCAGGCTACAATTTTTGAATGGCACACACAAAAGCAAATCCTACGCGGTGGGAGGAATCAGATCCCACAAAGTACATACAACAGTTCACCTGACAGCGCAAGCGCTGTCCAGGTGCAAACTAAGGAAGCAAAATGGATTATTCATCTGTACATCCTGGTTGATCACTTAACTATGAACCAAGGACAAACACTGGATACCTGTCAAGAGCGGGAAAAACAATATGATCTTCTGAGATAGCCATTATTTTCATACTGGAAAATGGATCAACTAAAATCCAAAAAAGGATCGGCTAATAAGAACCAAACAAAAGAGAATTCAGCATCAGGCGCTCATGTAATCAGTGCAATGGCTTTTGAGCTTTGATTAATCACATATTTTAATATCTTAAAGAAGAATCTCGATTTAAACTAAATGTTTCACTCTTTAGATATTGTTTTCTAAAGTATACTGTTTAGCGCAGGTCAGGACCTAAAGCATGAAAGATTCCTCATTTTAAAACTTTGCAAAGCTAGGAGGAAACGATTTTACAGTTGCCGGATAGAGAAAAGAGGAGAAATACAGTAGTATCATAAATATTTACAGACATATTGAAACCCGAGGATGCGCGAGCTTCCACTCAGTTTCTGTGCTTGTAAGTTAGCCCTTTGCTTCTCTCTTGGGAAGACACTTTGTAATTTCCCACTGCTTTTCTTTAGTTAAAGGTTTATATTGCATTCTGCACCATTTATTGACTTGCTTAGAAGGAAAAGCTGCCGCTTTCCTCTCTTCGGAAACACTTCTTACCCTAGGCCTGACGGATCCTTCCATACTATGTAAATCACACTGAGCGTGTTTCCATTTCACTGTCGTTATCGAAGCAGGTAGAGTGAAATGTCATGTTTGACTCACTTAATGACAGACATACACTTGATATAGTACCCAGCTGAACTTTAGAAGTGAATTAAAAACAAACAGTTAGTGGTCCTGGTAGTAAGAAGCTGTTTTTATTTGAACAGTGTAGCAATTACACGAACCATAGTTTTAAATATATACTAAATTTGTCACATTATCAATGTGAAAACGTGCTTATATAAGTTCGATTTTAAAAAAGCTGAAGAAGGACGCTTTGCATAGAATATTGCACATATTTCTCAATTAGTAATTTCTCCCGTAGAGGCTAATATAGACAAATGACAGATTCTGTCAAAAATACATATTTTTAAGAAGTACCTGCTGCAAGGACCCGCTTTTGTTATGTAGTTTTTTTATACCACGTAGAGGCCTATGCAGACTTCCTAGCGTTTCACAGAGAAATAACAGCCTCAAAATTAAAATCCGATGAAAAAAAATCAATAAAATTCCATTGTGAAAACATGTCTGTCTGTCCGTCCGTCCGTCTATCTATCTATCTATCTATGTAGCTATCTATGTAGCTATCTATCTATCTATCTATGTAGCTATCTATGTAGCTATCTATCTATCTATCTACCTATCTATCTATCTATCTATCTATCTATCTATCTGAAGTGTGTGTAGATCGAAATATTAAAATTATTAAAAATAAAAAGTGCTTGTGGGCCTGAGTTACTTTGGGGCAAACTTGTTTTGATTCATAAAGGGCAGTGCAGCTCAGGGTCGGTTTTAGCGCTGGTAGCGCCTGGTACGACAATCACTTTTAGCGCCCCCAACACCCCAGGACCGCCGTCTCAGATTCTCTCACTACCACCGGCCAAAAGTGCCCTTCATCTTTCCAATCATAAGACATTGCTGAACACAGTGCCCACCCCCCCTATAGGTCAGCGCCCAGTAGGACCGCACCAGTCACACTGCCCTAAAGCTGGCCCTAATGCAACTGGTGATGAGGGGATTGTACAGTCAAGCAATGGCTACCAGCATCCGAGAGACGTGATCTATGAATTTCACAAACCTACCATTTAGCTGAGAGAGTGGCCACTGAAGCACTGGTTTTGTGCTTGTGTGCTAGTCTTTATATGCAGAGTGTTGAGGCGAATTCTGAGAACTCTCTGTGAACCTCAAATAAAGCTGGACACACACACAGTATGTATAAAAGAGTTTGTTATTTAAAATCACAGAGCCTGCAATCTGAAGTATACCAAACCCTTTCCCATTTTCCTAATTAAGGGGTCGATTACGATGGTGGATGGACCTGCGTCCGTCCGCCACCCCCGAGAGAGAGAGAGAGAGAGAGAGAGAGAGAGAGAGAGAGAGAGTTCTCTGCTTCTTTTTTGCATAATTTATGTGTCACTCTATGCCTGAAAGGGTATTGTTTTGATGTTTTGACTTATACTGGGTGCTCCCTTGTGTCTGGACAAAGCTATAATTCTCTGAAGAGCTCTAATGAGTGTGAAACACGTGCCAGGGGTTGCTTTTATTCATTTCAGGTTGGCTTGGTTGGAATTTTACTAATTTAAAACTGAATATGCCAATAACATCCTAGAGTGCTCGTGCAAGCGCAATAGTTTGGGAGCACTAAACTCACAGTTGACAAAAAAATCCTGCAACACATTAGAGCTATAAATAATTGTGACCCCACGTACCCAGTCGCCAGACATTTCCGAGAAGTACACAAAAATAATTTATAAGACTTCTCGTATTACATTATTGACTCCATACCTATTTCCAAAAGGGGAGGCGATAAGGAAGGGTGATTTAGAAAACTGGAGACCAGATATATTCTGAATCTGGACAGCAAGACCCCAGGGGGGCTAAACAACACGAAGGACCTCTATACTTGTTTACAATAGGAATTTACTGAATCCACTTACCCTTGTTTGCACTGTCTTCAATTGAATTTAAAAACTTTATGCGCTTTATTTGAACATTGAATATATTAGAATTCTTAGAAAATCCTACATTTGATTAAAAAACAGCTAAAAGATGAACTGGAACGTAATAATGTGCGCCACTGTCGGCCATTATTGAGGGAGTCTGTTTACCAACCTTAACCATTGACTATCATGGTTTTTAAAAAAAATTGCACATTGCTTTGGATACTTGGTTTTAGCATCACTACACGTAGGATACTATGGGGGTAACCATAATAGAAAAAAACTGTAAACAGCAATCTGCACAAGCACTTAATAAAAAGGAAATATTTGTGGACCCAGTAGCAGGTGAACTTATAATAAGGAGCAAACCAAATTGATGCATTTAGGCAAGACATTTTTCAATTTGGTGGGCATACCACGCAGAGATTTACCAGTACTAGCATTTTCTGATACAACAGTGGGTAATTTCTTTCACTAATTTGGAAAAATGGTTTACGGATTTATCCGTGTCATACCCTTGTGGAAAACAATTTTTACCATAAATACTTTTATCATAATGCATATTTACATATTTATATATTAATTTGTCTAGTTTATGATATGTATTTATTGCACTGTTTTAACAAAATGGTTGTAACATTGTTAATGTATCACTCTATGTGCAAAACCAGTTTTAGGGACCCCATCCACCCAGAGCCAATTAAGTAGAAAAGGGCTGTGCAGACCCCATCCCAGTGGTCAAATAGAAGTTATAAGGGATAGCGGCCACATCCCCCTCAAGGGGAGTGGTGTGGCTCACTGATTAGAGGCGGCAGACCCAGGAGCAGAGGACGGCCCGGGACCAGGGTTCAATCCCCGACGCAGCAGGGTCTTGGACCAGGGTCAACAGACTCAATAATTCTCGCCTCGGTGCCTACACTAACTAGGGATCACACTCGGCAACTCTGATCATTAGTTTGCCTCATCTCCACAACGCCCCCCCATATACACCAGGGATGCCTGGTTTCACCTTGGAGATACCCAGTAGGGACCATCTCACAGGGAAAGCCAGGACGGGTTCCCCTGTGGTCTACAGCACAGAGATACTCCTTCGGGAGTCGATTCTAGCGCTTTAGAAACCCACAATCAATCAATCAAACCATTTATGGCCTAGCTTATAGTATGTGCCCCAGGGAAACACATGTTTACTCCCTCCAGATGGGAGCCTTTTTAAATCTCCCACCAGGTGGGATCAAACATGCCTTCCCTACCTGCAGGAGTGCAGGCATGGAAGCATATCTGCACTCACTCAGTGGGAGCTTTCAAAATGCTCCCACTGGGTAGAAGCAGACTTCTGTTTCCCTGCCTGCGATCCTGCCAGTAGGGAAGCAGACATTGCTTGGGCTCTGCGGGAGCAAGTATAAGCAACTGCTCTCGCTGGGCGGAAGCAATGCAGGCTCCCGCAGCATGTAGGAAGCATGCTGTTTGGTGGGTGCCCTGGGTGGGCAAAGGGGCAACCAACTAAAAGAAATAAGGGTCCCTTGGGATGGGGACCCTAGGGTCGATTATGGCTCATGGAGTGGGGCCCCATGCCCCGCTTGTTTATGGCAATCAGCCCTAGTAGATTGGATTGGGAGGAGAGGGAAGGTGGTCCACATGGCCCTCCTCTCCTTTTTTACATCATTCAGCCCTGAGGGTGGGGTCCCTGAGGTTTACTAAGTCTTTGGGAGGGGGTTGTGCACGACCCTCCCAAAGACTTTTAAAAGCGTGCGCATGCCAAAAATTGACACATGGGTACATTTTGCACTAAAATGTAGATCAAAGTGTCAGATTTGTATTTTGTGAAATTACTTGTAATTCAGCATAATTGTGCTGTAATTTCAAAATATCACAGCAAATTGCACAAATTTTACTCACCCCTATTACTCACAGTTATTTATTTTTTACTTGCAAATATTAGATTTTGCTCAATTTAAAGTGTGATGCAGTGGTGAGTGTATTTACTGTACACCCCATTCCATTACTGAGTTTTCGTGTTTCTTTTATCTCATAAAAATGAGAAAACTGCATGTAATGTAACAATTCATCAATATAAAATGAGGGCAGCTCTGGAAAATGAAATATGAAATTGCCTAGCAGAGTAAAGCCAGTGCAGCCTGTAGTCTGAGGAAACGATGAGCATATGTGCAGTGCATTACCTGTAGGATATAGATGTTCGAATATATATATAAACAAACTATATACATATACCAATATATTCAGGCACGTATACAGACGTTGACATTTATTCACGTAGAACTTTCTATGCTCCGCATGTACTTGGAGCGCTGATGTACTATTTTAATAATAGCAATAGTAACATGCTTACATTATTAATGATCGTGGAAGAGGAAGTTTAACTTATAAAGTATGTTCTTTTTCTAACTTAAATTATGACAGATATCCACAGACTGCTGTATTGTTCTTCCCTTACCCTGGTACATTAGTTTGTCATCTTGGTTGAAATGTTACCAACACGTCACATCCATGAGGAATTGTGAGGCCTGGTCCTAGGGAAGAAGGGCTCTTAGAACTAACTCTTTGGAAACATAAGTGCTTGTAGATTTGGTTCTTTTTGCAGGTATCCCCAAACTTTTTGCCGTTTGGCTCCTATTTTTCTGACCCTATTTTTGTTGGCTATAGGATTCTCTGCATTTACCACTGCTGATCAGTGGTACACTGCATATGCTCTCTGGTAAATTATAAATGTGATTGGTTATCCATGATTGGCAGATTTAATTTACGGGTAAGGCCCTAGTAAAGGGCATGTTGTTTGCCAGGGCCGGTAATTCAAATGCTAGTAGTGGGCTTGCAGGACTGGTTGTGCCATCCACATGAGTAGCCCTGTAAGTGTGTTTCAGACCTACCACTGTAGTGTCTGCGTGCAGACTTGCCAGGCCCTAACCTTCTCTTTTCTTACATGTAAGGTACCCCTAAGGTAGGCCCAAGTTACCCCCATGGGCAAGGTGCAGTGTATGTGAAGGGTAGGACATGTACCGTTGTATGCGACATGTGCTGATAGTTGAATACTGTGTATTTAGTTTTTTTTGTTGAAAGGATGTCTGTCCAATAGGTGATGATTGGAGCTGCACTGTAACCTTTTACATGTGTCACTTTCAATTGGGACAAGATGGAGAAAAAAAGTTTAGGCTCTCTGACTCAGAATTTACTAACTTGTTAAAGATGGTTTTAAAATTGTGTGTTTGAAAATGACACTTTCAGAAAGTACGCATTTTCTTTCTTTCCCATTCTGTGTGTCTCCGCCTGTTTGTGTATTCAGCGTCTAATTTTGGAGTGACAGGAACTGGGGATATTCACTCTAGACAGTCACAAGGGGGGTTGTGTCCTGCCTTGCCTGGGTGACTCATAACTGAGCTGAATCAACCTGGTCTGCATTTAGAGAGGTGGGAGGAGTTTTGATAGCACCTGAATAGGCTGTGTTAGAATTAAACCATTTAGCACTTCCACAGAGGTTTAATTTGTATTCCCTGTGGAATCTATCACAATATAGAAAACGTGCAAGCTGTTTTCTTTTATGTGAATACATTTGCTATACCAAGGAAAATATAATACATCTTTAATTTTGCAGAATTAAACATACCAACAGATTTCTATATAGTGAGTGTGCACTCAGAGTGATCACTGTTCTCTATGCTGAACTTAAATAACGTACACTTCCATGGGGTTATCAATGAAAATATATTCGTACCATTACATTGTGCATTGTGTGTGCTCTAAGGGGGAGAGTATCCAAATTCCATTCCCAGAAAGAGCTCAGCATCAATCCCAGTTGAAGCCTATATGTTAAGACTTAAAAGCTTCTCTGGAAGCAAGATCTTCTATAGAGAGGCAAACCAGCAAGTTGACGTCAGCTGGCAATTTGATGTTGATGGCTATGGCTTTGACGGTGATCACGGTCTTCATCAGTTCTCCAAGCAGAAATTTTGCAAAATGTTTCTAAGGTAAACAGCCATTAGTTTGTAGTCATTACTTCGCATACCATTACAACGCATGCATTGCCACGCATGCGTTGTACAATGCACAGTAATTACTATGCTTTTTTTACTTCTCATGTGCAAATACCACGCATGTCTTTACAAAGAAAGGCATGTGTGGTACGCTTTTAAAGCGAATTTCGTTGTAAAGGTATTCACACGCGAACTAAAAACAAAAAAAGATCCATGTCATTGTGGGGAAATTGAGGCTGTTAACGACATGCACCGCCCCTTGGAGATGACGTTAGGAAGTTCCCAGGATGAGAGAAGAACCATGAGGAGAGAGAGGTAAGGGGGATTGGGTGTGGGGTGGGGATTTATTTTATGGTTTAGTGTAGTGTAGAGGTGTTTGTGTAGTGTAGGGGGTCATGCTGGGGGTAGTGTTTTAGGCTTTATGGCAGTGTAGTTGTGTTTGTGTAGTGTAGGGGGTTGTGCAGGGGGTAGTGTTTTAGCGTTTAGGGTAGTGTTGTGGTGTATGTGTAGTGTAGGGGGTCGTGCTGCGGGTAGTGTTTTAGGGTCTAGGATAGTGTTGTGGCGTATGTGTAGTGTGTGTAGGGTAGTGCTTTAGGGTTTAGTGTAGTGTAGGGGAGTCGTGCTGGGTAGCGTTTGAGTGTAGGGACAGGACTGGGGGTTTGATGGTCATGCTGGGGTAGTGTTTTAGGGTTTAGGGTAGTGTAGTGGTGCTTTTGTAGTGTAGGAGGTCGTGCTGGGGGTAGTGTTTTAGGGTTTAGGGTAGGGTGGTGTGTGTGTAGTGTAAGGGGTCGTGCTGGGGTTAGTGTTTTAGGGTTTAGGGTAGTGTTGTGGTGTATGTGTAGTGTAGGGTAGTGTTTTAGGGTTTAGGTTAATGTAGGGGGTCGTGCTGGGTAGTGTTTGAGTGTAGGGGCAGGACTGGGGTTGGGGGTCATGCTGGGGGTTTTGTTTTAGGCTTTAGGGTAGTGCAGTGGTGTTTGTGTAGTGTAGGGGTCATGCTGGGGTAATGTTTTAGGGTTTAGGGCGGTGTTGTGGTGTATGTGTAGTGTAGGGTAGTGTTTTAGGATTTAGGGTAGTGAAGGGGTTCTGCTGAGTAGTAGAAATATAGTGAGAGGACTGTCACTTACCTTAGAAACTTTTACCACGACTATACCTTTACCATGCATGTTTTTGCATTGTAATGGCATGCGTGGTAAAGGCATAGTCATGGTAAAAGTTTTGCCTAGTAGGGGTATCTTGTTGCAATTGTCAATGCGTACTAATACACGCGGTGTAATGGTATGCGTTGTATTTGTACACGTTGTAACGACTCATATTCAGTTTCTAACTACCGCGTCTTAAATTTTAGGTCAAAAGGAGTGCACTCAAACATCAGCCAAGGGTCCAGGACCTGGGGGCTCCACTTGGGGGAGTCCAGCAATAGGGTACAAGGGCCAGTCAAGTGGAACTCTTCTAAGCAGTTACAGGGAGTAAAACCTCTCGAAGCTTGTTTTGTCCCTGTAGCTCAAATAGGTCAACCACCTGACCATTAGAGTCACTTCTGATGTGCTGATTTCAAGGCAATAAGGTCAAGTGTTCCTTTGGGTTCTTCAGAGAGCAGTCCTTCTGATTCTTCACAGCTCCAGGAGTGTTCTTAGTAAAGGTGTGTGGGGTCTAATTTTATTTCCAGTGCCAGCCTGTGGGTGGAGGGCAAACCTTTGTCCGCCACCTAAACTAGTTCTGGTCAGTTCCTCCCCTCCCATAATGCCAGCCTGATTAGCAAGACAAAAGGAAGGCAGGCCTAGATGTGCGCTTCATCTCCTATTGACAAGGTACAAATACTGGAGCAGGAAGGGGCTGAGAACAGCCCCCAAGGCATCCTGTTAATGGAGGAGACCACCTCCCCACACCCAGAGCCATTTGTCCACTGTGTGGGAGCAATACACATTTGACCTCAGAGGAGCCATTGAGGAGTCTGGCGACAGCTGGACACAGGAAGGAAAATCACTTGTTTTTATGCAGGAAAATGACACTTTTAAAAGTGTAATTTCCAAAATAGTAATATTAAATCCACCTTGACCAATATGTTGGATTTTAAGTTTTAAAGGCATGTTGACATATTTGATAGGGCTTCTGCAGTGGGTGGCATAGTGAGTGATGCACCCACTACTAAAATTGAATTTGAAGCCTGGTTAGAGGTGGTACCATGCACTAGGGTCTTACAATCAAATGAATTGTACCACTCAAGGGTATATCAATTGTACCATGTCTAACAGGAAGAACACAAGCACTTTACCACTGGTTAACAGTGCAGATGTACCCAGAGTTCTACAGCCAAAAAAAAGAGGGTTCAGGGAACAATGCTGCCCTCTAAGGAGGGTGGTTGGAAGGTCTCAAAACAGTGTGGTTAGGAAACATAAAAAATATGCTTTTTCTTGTGTAAACAAAGACTTGCACTGTGAAATGAGGCATAGGAGGCTTATACATTGACAACGTGAAAATGAAGAAAACTGGCCATATTACCTGAGGATATCACTCTTCCTCCTTTATTCCTATCCACTCCAGGAAAGCCAGTAATCAAATGGTTTGAATGGAAGAAATATTTTCACATTATGCTAAAATGTGTCGTACCTCTTTGAGCACCTCCTTACTTCTACATTGGTTAAGTCCAGAGGGACAAGAGGCTTTTGAACACTTGCCTGATATTGGCGACAATGAAGTAGAAGGTTTGAATGAGTTTGACTTATGTATTAAAAAGTCAGACAATCATTACTTACCCAGAGTGAACATGGTACTGGAGTGCTATCACTTTAGTAGGAAGGTACAATGCAAATTTGAAGGTGCTATTGATGAGCACATTTCCACCAATTTATGTTGGGATGTAACACTGAGAAGGTCAGATATAAATTATAGTGGAAGGATGATCCCGAATTGGATAAAGTGTTCTTGAGAACCAAGAAAATTGAAGACTCGCGGGTATGCGTAGATGTAATATAAAAAGAAAAAAGGGAATCCACTTCAGGAAAACAAAAATCTGAGTGTTACCAAAGCATACAATTCTGTTGGGAAAAGTACAGAGCCTCAAAGAAAAAAATGTAGTGGAAACTCTTTCCCATGTGGTGCAACTGGCCATATGGTGAATGATACGACACGTTCTGCCTGGTCGGTCAAGTGTCGTGTCTGTGGGAACCTAGGTCGTTAAGGGGAGTGATATAGATCTCAAAACAAAATAAAGAAAGTGAAGGAAATCATGTTAGATGATGAGTGTAAGTATAACAGTATTCATTATGGGGAGATTGTTCTCCAAATAGGACATGAGGGTAATAAAAGCCTGATTGATTAAGTAAATGTTAATGGATGCAGTATAGAAGAGCTAAAATCTTGTTAGTTCCTAGGAAATGTTATCAAGAGAACCTGTTGAAGAAAGTCAAAGTATTTAAACCTGCTATGCAGCCTTTAGCATATAAGGGAAAATCCATCAAGTTAGATGGTTCATTCTTAGGAGAAATTGAGTACAAAATCAGTTCACAGCTTTAGACATTGCTACAAAGGGGAACAGTACAGTCAGTTCGATACACCAATGTGATCTAAATAGATCTGAACAGTAATCAGGCCATAGTGTGGAAAGAAATTTCACCACGACCGGTGTAGCCTGTGAAAAACAATATTTATTTGGAACTTGAAGAGGGGAACCAATCTAAATTAGATCTGGAAATGAGTTGTATAATGACCAAGCATTACAGTTGTTATGTCAGGAGTTTTCCGATGTGTATTCTGAAAGAATAGGTTGTCTAACATGTTGTCTAATTTGGAAAGTGCAGTGTTTTTTCAGCATTGGACCTTAGGTCTGCCAATAACCAGATTAAATTAACAGAAGGTTCAATGAATTATAACTTATTAGTCACTGCATTCGGCTTGTTTGCTTTCATAAAGATGCCTTGTGGTCTAATATCGGCAGTCACCGTTTTTAAGAGAGTAATGGAAGACATACTGCGGGGCTTAGCAGGAGTAAAACTATATCAAGATGATGTGTTGATTTATGGAGATATATATGAAGAACATAATCACGGTTTGAGATTGGTGTTGGAATGGTACAGAGAGAGTGGACTGGTTTTGAATGAAACCAAGTGCAAAATCAATTGTATAGAAATTGTGTATCTTGGTCACAAGCTGACCAGTGAATGTGTAAAACTTAACGAGCATCTGATAAAAATCATCCAGGAGCTTCCCATGCCTGAAAACAAAGAAGAGTAGGTACAATTCGTATTTATGGCTGAATAATATATTAAAATTGATCTCCTTTTTGCAAGTCGCATCAATATGTTGGAATTATTGTTAAACAAATGGGTAAAATACATCAGGATATCAGAGTGTACTTATGAATTAGAAGTTATAAAAGTGCTTTCTGTAATGCTCATCATTCTAGAGCTTTAACATCTCAGATGATTCAGTATTAGTGGAGAAGTGTGGCTCAATGGTTAGAGCAGCAGACCCTGATGCAGAATTCTGGCCCGAGACCAGGGTTCAATTCCTGCCTCGGCTGGTCTTGGCAGATGTTGGGCTCATAATTCCACGGACCTGATTTCTCGCCTCTGTGCCTACTTTAAGCATGGGTCCCACGCTGCAACTCTGGGCAATAGCTGGATTAGACTCCACAACGGCCCCCTACAGCGCTAGGGATGCCTAGTTGCACCCTGGGGATGCCCAGGAGTGGACATTTCACGGGGAAAAACCAGGAAGGGTTCCCTAGCGGTATGAGTACAGCGCCAGGACACTCCGGAGTATTAGTGCGCTTTACAAATACGCCTACAGTTACATTTACATTTGGTTACTGTTGCAAGCTCTTAAGGGTTGGGAGTAGTTTTAAAGCAAGGCTATGACACTAGGGAAAACATTATGTTTATTTCCAGATGTTTGACAGGTCCTGAATGTAGATACCCAGTTATCAAAAGAGATGGTGTATGTATATTCGGGGCCATTAAGAAGCTAACAACATTTCTTAGGGGAAGGAATTTTGTGTTGAAGATTTACCACAAACCCTTAAATGTTTTTGGAAAAAAAGGGTTGGATGCCTTATCAAGCCAGACATGTAGGTGGGTTATTTCATTACACGACTAATTTTAAAGTTGAGTATATCCCATGATTAGAAAACAAGGTATTAGACTGCCTATCATGTTTGGTTATAGAAACTCAAGATAAAGGAGATTAAGAAGTGGTGTGGGGTCTGAATAAGTACGATGCATATGACGTCACTGAAGGAATCATAAAGGAGGAGGAATTGAAGGATTTAATGAAGGAAGAAATAAGGTAACAGAAGATTATTAAATTGATAGATAAATAATGAAATTCCAAGCAAGGATTGACCCAGAATGGGTTGAAATACTGAAATGTAAGGAATTAATTATCTACAAAGCATGGGTTGGTGTGGAGAGGTACTGGTCTTATACCTTACCGCCAACATGTGTTTGATACAACTTAATTCAGTTTGTTCATCAAGGACACCAAGGCATATGTAAAACTAAAGAGAGACTTAGACTATATTTCTGTAGGCCTGGGTTTCATGTTCAAGCGGAGAGGTTTATCAAAGAGAGCCAGGGGTGTATTGTCCAGTGACATGGTCAGCAAAAGTAGAGTGCAGCCTATGGTGGTGAGAGATCTTCTAGAAAGTGCTTGGCTGGACCTGTCTCATGCAGAAGTTGACCCTATTATGTAACAGTGTTAAATGATTTGTTTTCACAGTGGCCAGAAGTACACATATCTCAAAGCAAGGAGGATAAAGACATGCAAAGAGCTTTTTTAAATAAGGTGTTTGGAAGAGAAGGTCTACCTGAATACATCCTCAGTGACAATGGTGTGTAGCTGATCTCATGTGAACTTGAGGAATTTTTGTCAAAAAGGGAAATACAATATAAAACTGTGTTCACTTTACCATCCTAAATTCAATGGTACGGTGGACAGATTCAACAGTGTTTTAAAAGAAGGTATTCAGATTGCAAAACTGCAAGGCAAGGACTGCAAAAATAGAAACAACAAAGAGTAGAAGTCTACCGGCTAACACCACATTCAGTGACTGTGAAATTACTCTTTCAATTATTTAGGGGCAGGAAACCCAGTTCTCTCATGTGTCCAACAAGGATGAATAATAAGGAAGTGGGAGCTAGAGTTGAACAAGATGAGTTGAGAAAAAAACAAAATGGGGGTTTCAGGGGAAAGGAGGTATTTCATTAAAAAAACACTCTAATTGCCAAACTACAGTAACAATGGGCGACTTGGTGAGGGTAAAAAGAAACCAGAGATAGGTGGTAAACCTTTTATATTGTTAACTCCCCTTAGGTTTGTCAAATTGTTTCAAAAAGCAGTAAAATTCGAAGACAATGGCATTTGGACTGTAAGTACAATCATGGTTCTTAAACGTGATTCTAAGGGTAGTGTTAAATCTGATAATGTGCACATCAAAGGTAATAAGGAAAATGTGCAAACCAAGAGGTCTGAAGGCGGTGGAAGAAGTGAGAGGTTGAAACAGAAACCAAGCTTTATGAAAGACTATGTATAAATTGCAATTACAAGTGCTCATATTAATCACTATGATTAATGCTATTTCATTTTCTTTCTTTTTTCTTGTTTCTATTAACTTTTAAGATATTGTTATATTTTTTGCAACTTTCTTTAATGTATCTGTCATTTGGAAATGGGGAATAAGTGGTATTGCTTTGTATGGAACCACCTATGGATGGTTATGATGTAAGGAATTCTAAGAATGTTGATTCCTGAAAGCTGTTATTTGGTAGTTGGAGCACAGAAGTGGTTTGGACGTTTTATCCACTAAAGAAACTTACATTTAACAACTTGTTTTAAACTGGTGTGTGGATCTCACTTCTTTTAAATACTTTACACATTGCGTCCAAGTTAAGCCTGACTGCTTTGTGCCAAGCTACTGGGGAGTTAAGCAGGGGTTAATTTGGGGGTTGCTTGTGTTTCATTCCAACAGATATTGTGTTTGCTGCTTCTGTAGGGTTTTCCCCCATCAACCAGTAGCGCAATTTCTAACAGTGGGAAAATAAAATGTATAACAAGAGTGAATTGAACTGGGAGGACAGTCGTAAAGCCATGTATAGGGCAATCTATACAATACAGGAGAGTTTAAAACCCCTAGAGTGTTTTACCAAGCTCAAAGAGGTAGGAGAATCATGCCTACAAAAAACCAAGGGAGACATCCTAATAGGATGGAGTTTGTGGTAGGCTCCCGGTGATAGGGTTAATGTTTTGGTGAAGGCAGTACTATTAAGGATGTATAGAGGCGAAGAAAGAGTCAGGAATCAGCACTAAGGGTTGAAGTACACAATGGCAGTTAAGATCACTAGGAACTTAGGGGCAGATTTATGTTAACTGGCGCATCCCCAGGGATGCGCCAGTTAATGTGCGCCACAGTGCGCCACAGCTCCGCCACCCATGATGCGCCGCATTTATGATGCGGCGCACCATGGGGCAAAAACGGCACAGATGCGTGACGCATCTGTGCCGTAAGGGTGACGCATTGCTGGAGTTGCGTTGCAAGCGCGACGCAGCTCCAGCAAGGCTCGGGGGTGCCCCATCTTAACAATGCTGCGTCAAGACCTACGCCTGCTTCAAGCAGGCGCAGGCTTTTGACGCAGCATTGGCCTGAAAGTGACTGAGTGAAATCTTATAGATTTCACTCAGCCACTTTTGCGAGGCGCACCTGCCCCGGAACGCCCACCCTGCGCCGGAACGCCCACAAGCGGCGCAGGGCTTTACAACGTGACGCATCTGCCTAGATGCGTCACGTTGTAAATCGTTCGTAGGGATGCGCCACGTTTACGCCGCCTTGCGTGACGCAACAGCGGCGTAAACGTGGCGCAAGTGCCTCATAAATCTGCCCCTTAAGAGTTATATCATGGAGTGTGAACAGGTTAAGAATGGCCAGGAAAAGAAGATGAGCTATGGAATATTTATCAGTAAGAAGCTCCAAGCGATGATTTTGCAAAAGTCAAACTTGCTCAGAAGTGAGTTTATAAAACCTTTAAAGACCTATAGGTGGATCCAGCAAGTGATGTGTACAGACATTCATGTTGCAGTACGGGAGTGGCAAAACTTATAAAAGCAAATGAGGGGATTGAGGTACTGAATTATGAAGCAGATAAAACAAGGAAATGGGTATTTGCACAGTTAAAGATACATCAGAGTAACTTTACCTGCGGCTGATATAACAGTATGAATATTGAAGACACAGAACCATAAAAGACGCTCTGCTCTAGGATTGTTGAATATTCTTCCCCGCTTATAGAGAGAGTAGGCTTTAATGAGGTCTTTGATAACAAACTGAATAGGATATCACAGCGAGCAAGTGCAAATACAGTGAAGAGTCATAATTATCTTAGAACAAAATGGATACCTTAGTGGAGAAGTGTGGCTCAATGGTTAGAGCGGCAGACCCTGATGCAGAGGTCTAGCCCGGGACCAGGGTTCAATTCCCCGCCTCAGCGGGTCTTGGGCTAAAACATTCCACGGACCTGATAATTCTCGCCTTGGTGCCTATTGCAATCATGGAGTCCCACTCTGCAACTCTGGGCAATAGCTTGCTTAATCTCCACAACGGCCCCCACAGCGCTAAGGATGCCTGGCCTCCACCTTGGGGGTGCCCAGGAGTGGACACCTCACAGGGAAAGCCAGGATGGGTTCCACAGCGGTATTCGTACAAGCGCCTTGAGACCCTTGCGGGTGAGTAGTGCGCTATACAAGTATCAATTTACATTACAATTTACATTACATACCTGATGTCTCTTTTAACATAACAGAGAGAACTGAGCTAGCACTACAAGTACCAATTTATAATACTCATTAGATGCACCTTAAAGGTTACAAGCAATCAGTATCAATGTGTAATCAAATCATACATTGGAAGTCACTTAGAAATATGTCCAGACTCTAGATGTGAAATTATATATTATTTATGAGTAAAAGTTAAACAGCATGGTGACCCTGGAAACCTAAACTGGAAATTGCATGTGGGAACCTACTCTGGCACACTTCGAATCACCTGAAATTCTTCCAAATGCACGATTCAGAAAAAACCTGCAATTAATGTTAATGTGGAATACAGTTGAAAATGGAAAACAGGTTCTACTTTTAGCCAGACTGCAGATATTGCACAAGGAGAATAGTGTATCAACAGGTGTAAGAATGACAGGTGGAAAGAAATACATTTTAATTGTGCAAGTTTTAGTGATAATATTTGTCTTAATGGTGTAGGGACCCCTTCCATACTTTTATATATTATTTCAATGACTGACAATGAGGTCTGATGCTCTATGCGTTAGTTAAACAGGGAGGTGTGGAGTGAGTCTGTTGTGAGTGGTAAGATGCGTTAACCTCAAGACCAGCATGGGAGCATCTGAGAGTAATTGTAGTCAGTATGCTCTTGACGAAGCTAGTAGCTGGGCCCTGACCTGTAAACACTGATTGTGCAATTTGAGGTGATTCTGGAATTAAGTTCAGTCCTGACAGAAATTCTTACTGGATAGGGGTATAAGCTCCCTCTGAGACTTAAGTCTGAAATAGGTCATTACTAGGGTGGCCTTGAGTCAGCACCAGACAGAGACCCTGTGGCTCTCAATGGCCTAAAATACATAGTAGTGAAGTTTGGAGAAAGAACGAATTAGAACACAGAAATATTCGTTTCCTAAAGGTTGAGGCAGTACAAGGCACTACTAGGGAGAACAACCACTATGTGAGAGGGCAGAATCTCGGAGTCACATCCAGGTATAAAGAAGTAGATAGATCTAGAACACAATCAGATTTTGAAGCATGTCCTTCAACTCACATGCTTGCTCATCCATTTGGTGAGTCTTGCAGGTCATTGGTGATATGATATCACATACCAACCTACATACACATTTCTGAGATTTGCCTCATTGCTTAATGTTTGCACTCTTCAGAAGAGCAGATGTGAGACTCCTTAGGTACATTAATTTGAAGGACAGAAGTGCCCACCTATATGAGAGAAAGAACCAAACATCAAGCATATGTAGTACCCCTAGTCAATGATGAGTACAGCTACTAGAACAAAATCAGTATGTGTATGTGTGTGTGTGTGTGTGTGTGTGTGTGAGAGAGAGAGAGAGAGAGAGAGAGAGAGAGAGAGAGAGAGAGAGAGAGAGAGAGAGAGAGAGAGAGAGAGAGAGAGAGAGAGAGAGAGAGAGAGAGAGAGAGAGAGAGAGAGAGAGAGAGAGAGAGAGAGAGAGAGAGAGAGAGAGAGAGAGAGAGAGAGAGAGAGAGAGAGAGAGAGAGAGAGAGAGAGAGAGAGAGAGAGAGACTTTGCACTGAATGGGTGAAACTAGTTCTTATTACCAAGCCAGAAATATAGTTGTAGCATTGTTGTTTGACTACAGCATGGTTTTGCGAATTTCCCCTAAAGTCATTGAGACTTAGGTATCATCTCTATATCAGGGAGTTACTGTGAATAAACATCTTATTATGGCTAGCAATGGAAATATCTTCTATGGTTCCTGAGGCAGACAATTCAAATAGAGGCACCTATGTAAAAGTATGTAGAGGCCCTGTTTGGAACTGATTAATGGTCACCTCTCCACACACAACTCATGAGAGGGGTGGCTCTTGCCCTTCAGAGGAGGAAATCTCACACTGTATCCATGGTGAGTTCCAATACAACAAAGACTGTAGTTTGTAGGTGCACTGTTACCTTCTCAGTTAGGAATACCTGCAGTGGGACAACCACAGTCTGCTCCTTAGAGTAAATGTGCTCACACATTTAATATCAAATCATACTGTGATGTATTCCTATAGGTTCTGAATCGATCCCCCTATTCCTGACCCTATTCTGGTTAAACAAACCAACAAGTTAACTAGCAGTCAGCCCATGAGGCAGAAAACCCCCATGATGCAGATACCGTTATCTGACGCAGTCACACTACGGCACAGGAACGTGTTATCTGATTAGGTCATAACGCTTGCGATCTAATTAGACAAGCGATATTCCTCCAGCCCCTGATAAGGCATACGGAGTTCTCATAACAAATCAAACCTATGACAACCTGGGCAAAACCCTGCGGCCATTGTTTTGATTTCACCGAGAACTTCAGCAAAAGAATGTGCTAACGAGCAAGTCGTATGACATCCTTATTGACGTATCTATGTCCATCCTTACGTCAATCTCGGCACCTTAAAGGTATAAATATTACCGATATTGCCCTATGCAAACACACGCGGTGGTGACGAGACGGAGCAGCCATACTTGCCGAAGCGAAGAGCAGAGCAGACCCCGCTGGCACAGCCCCGCCTTCCTGACGCGCTGAGAACGAGACGCGCTGCTTTCTCCTGCCGAGAAATCCAGCACCGGGGCTTCCGGGTAGCCCTCGCAGGCAGCCTGGAATATCGAGACCAGAGAGAGAGATACCATCCCTCATTCATCCTTAATTCCAGGTACAGAACTGAATAACCCCTCACAGAGAATTCTTTAGTTATTCACTTGGCAAAAACAAACGTAACTTAAACTGTAACTTTCTATTCCCGCCCACGTATTAGGCTTAGGTCAGGTACACGGGGTAGGCGTATTTAGAAACACCAGTTGAGTACGTTTAGTCAAATGTATATGTGTATGTAATATATTTTATTCATTTTAAAACATCTTATGGCTTAGAAACCATATCAATGTTTTTACAGTATTATTTTATACTTCTGCTTTTAATGTATGCACTTTACTTAACTATAAGTATTGCAATAATATCGATCCATTTCTCTTGTATGAGAAAAGAGACTGATCAATAAATAACACCCTTTTTATTGAACACGCCCGTCTCTTCCTTTTCTCTACATTCTGATGAGACGAAGAATGCACGTACTGACTGAGTAAAATAAATTGCCTTTTGTTCACACGACTCTCGAGATACACTCTTGATTAGGGGAGAGCAAAGTTGTCATGTTCTATGGTTGTCAGAAACTAAATCCCTTCTTGTCTAATCAGGGAAGTTAATTCCTTCCTGAACATTCGAGAAAGTTTCTAGTGAACTCTGAGCTAGCTGGCAAACCCAAAACTTTAAGTCTAATATCGACAGTAGTAGACCTAGTTAACGTCTGGTCTAGGCCTTTACTATTGAAGGTATTATTCCAATGCGCAGAGCCTATTGGGATAATAGGAACTACACTACATGGCGCCCAACGCGTTTGGAAAGGGCGATAAAACTAACGTAAGACATTTAAAGTAACTCAGTCGTGCTTTCTCACTCAGACCCCTTTCTCCCATAATACTCCAAAGACGTCTGGAGTGGGTAAAAGGTTATATCCGCCAGACCTCGCAGGAGGGAACTCCTATGTATGGTTCTTGGTATAGTCAACGTTGAAGGATACACTGTTCCAAAATATTGTGCATCTAATCTTTGTTTCCATAAGAAACCTGATCTGCAAACAAAAGAAATAACCATCCTGTCGGTAAAATGGTAGACAGTGATGAAGAAAGAGAGGCAGTTAGATTAGCAACTGAACTTGCAGCAGCTGATGCTACCATGCAGGAAGCAGACCAGGATATAATACTCATCCCGGTCATTAAAAGGAAATCTATAACCATAAAACTTATAGAAAATGGACTGACACCTAGAGGTGGTACAGTCATATTCGTAATTGAGGCACACGAATATCGGCAGACAGAGGTATACTATTCATGGATAAATTTTCCAGCAGCAAATCCTGTAACAAAGTACTTCCACTATTACAAAATAGAGGAACCTCCTGAAACGTACACTCCTTTCGAGGAGGTGGAAGTACCACTCAAATTTCAAGAGCATTTGCTCTTATTTGATGGCGCCCTAAAACATAATAATCACATCACCAGGCTCGGTCCTTTAGGTAGACCAGGAGCAACGTGGCCGGTCCTAGCCGGATACACACCACATCCAGACATCGACGGGATGTCTGCAGCTAACCTGTTAACACAGCTAAAACAATTAATAAAAATACATAGACAATTAGTCCAGTATGTGATGCGGACTTCAACAATTCAGCCAGCGATTAAACTCCCACAGCTGACCCCTCACCAGGGGAACACAAATAAAATTACACCACAGAACATCCAGTCCTGCCTAGGTAAAGTACCGGCTAAACGGGAACAAATACCATTCTGGTTGGCACAGAAAATCACCCAAATAGAGGCGGTGTTTCCAGACACCACCCCGCTAGAAAAGCACAGGATTCTGACTATCTGTCTTCCAATGGGAATCGCACCACACATTGAGGACTGTGACACTTGGGGTACAGTCTTTGCTTCCATCTACACAAAAACGCACGGTGTTCCATCCATTTCGGTAATACCAGATGTGCTAAAACAAATTCAAGACGAATATGGTCCAGAACCCGCTTTAACTCTTGGTATGAAATTACTAAAAGACTTCAAGCAGGTCTCGGCTATATTATTAGCCAACATAAAGGGAGAAGCAGCAAACGTGGCGATCCGCCAGAGGTTAAAGGAAACAGATATAGCAGACCAACCAGCTGAAATTGCCAGAATCATAGAAAAATCCTATGAGGAACTAGGTAGAGATAGTTTAGGTGGAATACCAGTAAAACCACAACTGATTGAAAGTCCTGAAAAAATATTTTTTAATAATAATTCAACATCACAGAAAAAGAGCTGGGATGGAAACAAACAATCCAATCCCAAAGAAAAGAAATTCCAGTCCAGAGGAAGGTCTCCTAGGCGAAGAGAGAAATCTCCGAACCAAAGACACAGGTCACCCCAGAGTGACCCCTCTGGGAAAAGATATAACCTTAGAAATAGGGATAATATAAAAAAGCCTGATAGATATCAAGACATTGATACACGTCCCTCTCAATCTTTTCAGACTTCCTCGCAGAAATCGGAAAGAAGAGGACGATCAGAACAAAGAGAAGAGCACACCAAGTCCAAAGACAAGGAACCTGCTCAGCTAAAAAAGAAATTACAATTTCCAAAGAAGAAGGTAGCCAGCATTAAAATAGTTAACAATGCCGAGAATTCTGAGGACACAACTGAAAAACGGGGAATGGGCTCAGACAATGCTAGACAGCGCAGCAGAAGTGAGCATAGCTCGCAAAGTCCTTATGAATCATCTGGAGACAGTGGACACAAATGAATATCTTCAAGTGGAAACTGCAGACACCAGAGTTAGCAAACCTCACAAAATATACGAAATAACATTGCGTATAGAGGGGGATAAGACTAGAAAAATAAGGGGACTATTTTGGGATAATCTCTCCAAGGGCTATGATATCCTTCTAGCTGAAAAAGACTGGCCACCAGAGTTTGTCAGGGATTGCCCTCATGGCGAAGAAGTAATTATGCCTGCCTTCTCAAATCATATCCAAATTCATAAAAAATACACACTTGCTAGAAAGTGGGCAGTGGCTCTAGCTCCTGCTTTATATAAAAATCACGTGGGATGGGATGAGGACTCTCCTCCTCACAAAATCCAGTTAAAATCACAACCTACTGCACAAAGGCAGTACCCAATTAGGCAAGAAGCTAAAAAACAGGTAAAAGAAATACTAGATCAGCTAGAATACCAGGGTGTGATTGAAACTTGCACCTCACAAATGAACAACCCTTTGTTTCCGGTCTCCAAACCAGACAATTCATATCGTCTAGTTTTGGATTACCGACACCTTAACACATGTTGCAAAACTTTTGCAGTGCAAAATTCGCATAGTGCTGCACTAATGAATAACATAGTGCGCAAAAAATACAAAACAACATTAGACATCTCTAATGGATTCTTTTGTCAAAACATAGCACCAGAGAGCAGATATTTGTCTGCGTTCTCAATAAATGGCACTCAAAAACAATTCTGTCGGTTAGCCCAGGGGTACAAGAACAGCCCGGGAGTATTCTCAGCGCGAGTAACAGAATTACTATAAATATATGATGATGAAGCATTATCTTATGTCGACGACATTTACTTAACAGATGATGACTTGGAGACTCACTTGAAGAGAGTGAACACCATAATACTTGGGTTCGCAGCAGAGGGTTACAAATTCAACTTTAAAAAATCCAGAATTGCCCATCTGACAGTCCTGTTCTTAGGATATGAATTATCAAGTGAAGGCAAAAGCCTGGCTGACAATTACCTAGAGAAATGTGCCGTAATCCAAGCACCTAGAACACTAAAAAACCTACAGTCGATTCTAGGCTTCCTAAATTTCGGAAGAACATACATTGCAAATTACGCAGAAAGGGTCAAACCCCTTTATGATCTGATAAAACCAGATTTTAAAAGATCCAATTGGACTCAAATACACACAGAAATTCTGAGATCCTTACAAACAGACATGCTAATTAAAACAAAATTAGAAACACGTGATAACACACGCAATCTTGTGATTCGAGTCATCCCAGGGAGATGCGGATTCACATACCTGACCTCTAATGAGGGAGAAAAGGTACCAATTGCATTCAAATCACACTTGTACACAGAAGCTGAACAGAAATTCAGCAACAAAGAAAAAATTGTTCATGCAGTTCAAACCGCAATAGCTAGAGAAAAAGATCAAGCTGACGGTAGACATGTCACACTCAGAACAGCAGAATCAGCCTTTGAGGCACTAACAACACCGTGTAATTTACCAACAACAACATTGAATCCGGAATGGATACAATGGGTGAATTCAATTACAACGGACAAAGTATACTACTACTTTGATCCAGAACTAGAAGAATTGAAAAATCTAGAATATGAAAAAACATACCCTCTGCCAATCGACATTCTGCCTTTACGACATTACGCCTGTGTAATTTATACAGACGGACATGCTCAACCCCCCGTTTGGGGAGAACAGGCATACAACCCCACATGTGGGATTACAAAAGAAGTGTGGCGCGGAGGTAAACTAAAACCTCTATTAACAAAAACACACTCAGTAGAAACTAATTCAGAACAACAAACTGAAATACTAGCATTGAAAATGGCGCTAGATAATGCGGATCGCGAATTCCCGACACTTATAGTGTCAGATTCATACTACTGCGTCAAATCATATAACAAGGATTTGCAGACATGGATTCAAAACGGCTACAAAGATGACACAGATGCACCAATAAAGCAGAAACTGCTCTGGGAACAAATAGCTCTTTTACAAAAAGAGCTACCAAGGACTCACGTGACACACTCACTGAGTCATCAGCGTGATGGCGTTCACGTTGCAGGGAATTCATTGGCTGACACAGCCGCAGCGGCAGCCACTAAATCGGCTCCCGTAGTTCGAAAAAAGCGTACATTAAAATACATTGACGGTGAAACAGTGCTGGCGGTGAAAACGTCATCAAAAGGCGACTGCTCAGCGCTACCGATCAACTATCCACTCAATTACACATACATAATCGATGCAAACTCCGTCCCTTTTGCTCGAATCCCTGGAGTGGGGGATAGAGTGATTCCAAACATGGACAGGAGAAACTTGTTAATCGCAGACGCACATATGGGCGAGGGTCTCAGACACCTCAAACTAAAAGATTCTCTGGAAGAATTACAATCACGGTACTGGTGGCCAGGCATGAGCCTGCGTCACACCATGTTTGTAAAAAACTGCCCAAACTGCAACAGAGATCGCAGTGGGGAGAGAAACAGTTTAATACCTCGTCGTTTTACTCCAGAAAAATTCAAGAGTAAAAAGGAAGGCTTGCGATTAACATATACAGGCTAGTTTCCACTTATAATGTAGATCACCAGCACTCGGCTGACGTCTGGACTGTTATACAAAGATTTGCGAGTCTAAATGGCATATACGCTAAGAGCATGCTACGTTTGACCATTGTTTTCACTCTAGCCCTCCAGCCTGATGGGAAACATGGCCAAATGAGCATAGCACAGCGGGAATCTTCTCACTTCCTTCCTGAGGGATACGGGATGGTGTAAAGAAAAAACCAAGGCATAAAGCAATCTATAACGGAAAGGATATTAGGTTCTGGAGCTGGGTGGGTCAAACATCTAATAAGTGTCCAACGTAGTCTAAATAACTTGCCAAGAAATTCTCTGAAGGGATTCAGTGCGTACGAATTATTATTTGGAACTAGGATGTTGATCTCTGACATTGATAGTCAGACTTCAGTGGTGAAAGAAAAAAGCTTTGACATCAAAGACCGTTTGGCTATTTTGCAGGACTTAAACAAAACAAGAAAAGACCTGAGCAACATAAAGTTGAAACAACAGCCAACAACCACTGAAGAACCACCACCTGTCCCAGCAAGACCTGTCTGGATTCCAAAAGTCGGGGATCTAGTCAGGGAAAAGATCGCGGTAAAGAAGGAATTTGGGCCTTCTTACAGAAAAGCAGTTCCTGTCTTGTCTATCAACGGGACAAGATCAGTTGTACTACCGCCACTTGCTGGTAAAAAGGAGAACCGAGTTGTATCCATCGACCTGGTTAAACCACAATCATGTGGCCGATAACAAACAGTAGGCCAAGTGGACTCCCAATAAGTAGCCGAACACCAAGGTTTGCTACCAGTACAGAGGTCCTAACTAAGAGGCTCATCACATTCGAAACGCCTACAGAAGAACAACAAGGACTATGCAACAATGCAATAGAACTTAGACCTCTGAAAACCCAAATAAAAACTTTTAGCAGAGACACACCAATCTACAATGAAGTACCAAGCGAAAATGCAAGAAACAGTAATCCTGAACCAATTGGAACAATTGACAGAACTGCATCCGGCTACTTCATAAACTTCGATGATTCCTCTGAAGGCTTCAGTGAATCAAAGACACAGCCATCATCAAAAACTTTTAAAGGCAAAGCTAAAGAACTTTTGAAACAACTAAAAGAAACATATCTGATTTCTCCATGGATCGAATTTTGGGTGGGTTTTGGTGCATTTATCCTCATACTTTGGCTCATCATGGTACTTACTTTGGGACGCTTCATTGAGGGAAAATATGCTAAAATGGACACAGCAAGTCAGAAAATCAACTTGATCCTCAAACCACACACATCTTCACACGTCGAGAAAAGAGAACTTTCTTCAGTCAACTTCACAGCCAATCCGATACCGGGTGGGGTAGCCTGGGACAACACTGACTATGAAATTTATGGTCCGGTCGAAATCCTGAAATATCCACACCAAATTAAGATCTCATTGAGTGACTTTGCAAAACCAAGCTCATTTGCTGATGATTGGGACTTCGAAAGCATTAATAATATGATGTCTGACTTAGTAATGTCTGCTAAATTTACCAAACATGATTATTTGCAGCGTTCTACAAATTATGATAGTATGTACTGTTATAACCACTATGGTAACCATTTTTTACATAGATCTGCACAACCTAGAAATGTTTTAAATTATAATCAATGGGAACATTGTGCAACCCCTCCAAAAGGAAGCTCAAGAACCTTTTATGACCAATATTCATATTTTTCAGGTTTTAACACAAGTAATGCTGAAGCATTTTATTTCAAATTGTCAAACAAGACAGGAACTAAGACCATGATAACAAACACAAAATTGATATATTCAGACTCATTCTTTGAAAAAATGAATACTTTTGGTTTTGATTATTGGGACAAAAATGTTGAATTGAAAAGTGTTTGGGGTACAAAAGAATGGCAAGTGCAGGGTATAGAATCTTTGTTTAGAGCTTGCATGATCCCAGAACAAATGATATTTTTAAATGACACTGTTCAACAAACTACCTGTCTTGGCCTAGCCAAAATCAAAGACTTAAATAAACCGTCTATTCCAAAACCTACAATGTACAGCAATAGCTCTATAGATGAAGAGATAGACGTAAATTATGTATTAAACCAAAACAGAACACATCCAGATTGGAAACAGTGGTTGATCTGGCCCACAGATACTAATAACTGTCAAGACAGATTCCTGAACAAAACACAGGGGTTCAAAATGACCAGGCCAGACCCTAGATATCCTCAAAGACATCACCCGGGGATAATAACCACCTACAGTGTGGGCAAATTATGCCTTCAATGGCTACAAACTTCCACACTGACAGAAATTAAGCAACACCTAACTTTACTTACTGATGGTGCTGACTTGCGTGATTTCATTATGGGACCGCGCAAACAGCGTCAAAAACGTTTCATAGCAGCCTCTGTATATGCAGCATACAATGAGGCCTGGAAGGTTACTCAAATTGAAACAGCAGAGAGAATACGGGAAATTGACCGTATTAATTTGGAAAAATCACTTTCTGTAGTGGACAATGGGTTAATGACTCTGTCCTCCAGAATTTTTTCTTTGGACAGCATTGTGTCTTCAGCAATCGACATATTATCGCAAGACTTACTGTTATTACAACACGGTCAGTCTCAATTGCGTTCTATTGTACAGCTTGGCCGGACGTTACAAAATCTACGTTCAGGCTATGTGCCTTGGCGTTTAATTAACACAACGTCACTATTCCAAATCTTTAACCTTACTGATAGACAAATCAGTATGGCACAAAAGGGTGCTGATTATACAATCTTGAGCATTGAAAAACTCGAAAGATTACCAGTGACAATGTCAGAACGACCTGTCAGTGAATGGATAATACATGGGATAATAAATATTCCAATCTCAACCTTCAGGTTTCAATACTGCCAAAAATATATACAGGCTGGCATGTACGAGAAATTGGGAAAGGGGTACATTAAAACAACATGGAACCTGCCCTATTCACATGCATGTGTCAGTAATAAAGGACAGAAAGTGTTTCTTAGTGGCAATAATTGTGCGATGTCACTAAGCGGCACGCTTCTGTGTAACGGAATTAGTTTGCATGGAGCCTGTGAAGGGAACTCAAATAACCTTTCATGTCACCAACAAGGCGCACCTGCAACAGAGATTGAACCATTCTTTCAAAGACTCTATAATGGGAGTTACATTCTAATTGTAGATCGCAGATGTTGTAGTCTTATGCCCGGGACTCCTTATCTCGTAACTACGACTGCGAAGGTCAAGTGCTGTGGACACTCATTGTTCCCCAGCTCCTTTCCAGACAGGGAGGCAAGGGCATGGCCCAACTTGAAAATTACTTCTATTCGAATAGATACTTTAAGCAGAATGAAAACAGTGCTTCTTCAGACGCCTACAAGGCTCACGTCATCAAAAGAAACGTATGATCTACAAGTCGCAAGGACGACTGCAGAGATACATTCATTGTTATCAACTAATTCCCCATACATTTCGCAGAAATCCTGAATGAAATCTTAAATATTTCTGATACCAATGGGGTCTCAAATGTATTTAAGACAGTATTTTCGATGGCATTAACACCATTCAAAGCCATACTGGGTATTTTTCCAGATTTCGTCCATTCGATTTTTGGCGGACTTCCCCTGATCTTGGGACTAATTGCAGGAATCCTATTCTTGGTCCTTATTTTTCGTTATGGCAACCCATGTCACAGACCAAACTCTTGCGACAAGGGAAGAAACAATCCTAGCCATTGGATACCGGGACCGGATATCAAAAATCCTGGGACTCTCCCGGCTTAGAGACCTGAACATGACTTGGTTTCTATCATTTCGACCAATGTGGCAAAGATGTGTTTTACCTGTATTAAGGTGTCTGCTATGCGGAGAAGAATGCGTGTTAGACACCTGTCTAACGCTACAATCGGATGCGCCAATGGATGCAGAAACATTGTTGAGCCCGATCAAGGTTCACGCTTTGTGCTGCCCTCAAAGGCTACCAATCCTGATGACGGCATTCGTGGAAGCTTCACCACTACGATTAAGGGGTAGTGAAGTTCAAGATGAAAGCAGCATCGAACAGGTACGACCTTCTGTCAGCAATGCGAATCAGAATGTCAATGGAGACAATCATGCGCACGAATGCATGGTTACACCTTTTTCCGAGTTAGTGGAACTTTCCCAGGAAGCTGTTGACAGCTTTTTTGAAAGCCTAAATGATATGATGTTCTCACCAGAGCAGAAATAGAGACTTTTGAGCAAGCTCGCACACGGCGTTCCCTGAATTCGGCCTTCAACTTTAATAATAAAGTCACATGAACAATTTTACCTCCAGTTCACGGACAGCAATTTTTCAGCAGCCCCAAAATATTTTTGCATATTTTTCAGGACACTATCTTCTGCTTAAAGTAAGAACTATTCTTAGAGAACTAAGGTTTCTAAATTTTAGATAGCTTATAGACATTAGCTGCCCGCTGGTATGTTCATAAATATTTTATTGTGTGATGGAATGGTCTCGAACTTTTTTTCTGTATTAAGAGCCATTTCATGTGTAAATTCTCATATACCAAATAGCAATAATGTATACAAATGCGTGATTACTTTTGCATTATTCTACAGCTTGAGTGCATACAATACATATGATTGCAATTCTTCCGTATATTTGAAAAATTTCAAAATGCATTTATGTATTTTGGGGTGGTAAGGTATACACTATACTCTATAGTATGTTTTACTATGCATAGATTAGTAATTATGTCCATAGTTAGCGTGGAGTGGGTGTGATGTATTCCTATAGGTTCTGAATCGATCCCCCTATTCCTGACCCTATTCTGGTTAAACAAACCAACAAGTTAACTAGCAGTCAGCCCATGAGGCAGAAAACCCCCATGATGCAGATACCGTTATCTGACGCAGTCACACTACGGCACAGGAACGTGTTATCTGATTAGGTCATAACGCTTGCGATCTAATTAGACAAGCGATATTCCTCCAGCCCCTGATAAGGCATACGGAGTTCTCATAACAAATCAAACCTATGACAACCTGGGCAAAACCCTGCGGCCATTGTTTTGATTTCACCGAGAACTTCAGCAAAAGAATGTGCTAACGAGCAAGTCGTATGACATCCTTATTGACGTATCTATGTCCATCCTTACGTAAATCTCGGCACCTTAAAGGTATAAATATTACCGATATTGCCCTATGCAAACACACGCGGTGGTGACGAGACGGAGCAGCCATACTTGCCGAAGCGAAGAGCAGAGCAGACCCCGCTGGCACAGCCCCGCCTTCCTGACGCGCTGAGAACGAGACGCGCTGCTTTCTCCTGCCGAGAAATCCAGCACCGGCGCTTCCGGGTAGCCCTCGCAGGCAGCCTGGAATATCGAGACCAGAGAGAGAGATACCATCCCTCATTCATCCTTAATTCCAGGTACAGAACTGAATAACCCCTCACAGAGAATTCTTTAGTTATTCACTTGGCAAAAACAAACTTAACTTAAACTGTAACTTTCTATTCCCGCCCACGTATTAGGCTTAGGTCAGGTACACGGGGTAGGCGTATTTAGAAACACCAGTTGAGTACGTTTAGTCAAATGTATATGTGTATGTAATATATTTTATTCATTTTAAAACATCTTATGGCTTAGAAACCATATCAATGTTTTTACAGTATTATTTTATACTTCTGCTTTTAATGTATGCACTTTACTTAACTATAAGTATTGCAATAATATCGATCCATTTCTCTTGTATGAGAAAAGAGACTGATCAATAAATAACACCCTTTTTATTGAACACGCCCGTCTCTTCCTTTTCTCTACATTCTGATGAGACTAAGAATGCACGTACTGACTGAGTAAAATAAATTGCCTTTTGTTCACACGACTCTCGAGATACACTCTTGATTAGGGGAGAGCAAAGTTGTCATGTTCTATGGTTGTCAGAAACTAAATCCCTTCTTGTCTAATCAGGGAAGTTAATTCCTTCCTGAACATTCGAGAAAGTTTCTAGTGAACTCTGAGCTAGCTGGCAAACCCAAAACTTTAAGTCTAATATCGACAGTAGTAGACCTAGTTAACGTCTGGTCTAGGCCTTTACTATTGAAGGTATTATTCCAATGCGCAGAGCCTATTGGGATAATAGGAACTACACTACAATACTGTGTAATAATAGCAAACCATTTTAGAAATCCAACGTCATACTGTAAATTAAAAATATAACTTTACACTCATAAATGAAGATAATTCTGCACAAAGTTGAACTTAAGTGTGAAAATATGTTTGCGTATCTGGGCTATTGTGAACACAATGCAATAAACCATGAAGGCTGTGGCATGAGAAATTGCAGGGAATATCTATAGTCTGCAAATTGGTTACAAAGGACACACAAGCATAGGTGTTAACTACAACTAATGTACAACATTCTTTTCCTTTTTTTTGGTGCGTATTATGAGTTAGAAAGAATAACAGGTGTAGATTCCCTTTGGCCAGAATCCAACTACCAGCTAGTATCGCCACATGGATTTCTGCTGAATACATGGAAGATCCTTAAAAATAGTGAATAATTGTGAAGACTTCAATTTACCACCTGCTGTGAGAGGGAGGGGGGCTGGGAGGGTGAGCGAATGAAAGGGAAAAATAGTTGACAGAGCAGAGCATTACATGCTTACAGAAAAAGCTTGGCGGAGACCATGGGGCGAAGCCGCCAAATTCTCATGCACATTTATCTTTTGGAATTTCTGACCAGTAAAATCTAATTCAGGAACACCAAGTAATTCAAGATCAGGCAGAGCAGTTCCACTGGGAGGTACCACTCTTTGTGACTGGTTCTCAAGTTCCCGGTATGTAGCAGTATTAGGAAGCTGATCAATAATAGAGATGGTCACATACCTTCAGATACGATAACATTTTTAAGCCTGTGCGGGGTATCTTCTCATCACATTTCTAATGGCTCACTATGGAGCTTTGAACTTTCATGGCCTGATTTCTGTATTTTCCACCCGCCACTGTTCTTTGAAGATTAATAGAATGCAGTAAGTGAGCAGAATATAAAAGAAAGACATTTGTGGGACAAGATTTGTAAAATTCTATCATCATTAGTCATCAAAACAGAACACTGAAAGAATAATGTAGCCTATTTAAATGAGAAATGGCATGGTACAGATGAAAGCTTGCCCTTGATGTATGCAATACAGACTGCGTATGAAATATCACTTCTCCTACACATTGCATTAGAGAGCACTTACACTGTTTTTCAACTGAAAGGACAATCTGAATCAAAAGGCACCTAGTGCAATGGTGGTCTGCAAGGTGGGAAGTGAGATCCATTATTTTTACTGATCCTAGGCAGACTGGATGCAAGACGTTTTTTGCACAGTTTGCTTAGCAAATAGTCACAAACAATAGCAGAAAGATGGCACAATATCAGCTTTCATCTCAATTAACCATTCAACTCGCTAGCTTAGTTATGAGAAGGATGAAAGTAAAAGCAAACTTAAATCAAATATTAGGCAGATTTAGCTGCAGCACCATAAATACAAGTGAAGAAATGTTACGATCTATGATACGAAGCTATGCAGGTTCAGGACAATGAAGTTTCACGACATTTATGAGCTGAAAAACTAATTTGTGTGCAGATTTATAAGTAGTATATTCTTAGTATAAATAGTATTCCTCTGCAGGTGAATTTTTGAACCGTGATACACATGGAAATGACAGATACACATTCAAGAACCAAACAATCACCGCTTGGACATTCTGGATCATTGCCTTTAGGTACCGACATACACAGAAAGCAAGTGCACCTTTAGCAAATGCCCCACTTGGGCAAGGAAAGAGATTCTCTAAAACTAAGGATGGACCAGGATGTATTTTTTATCATTATATACAGTGCACCCGGGAGCGCTCGACACAAACAAGGCTGCACTGTAGTAAAACGTACTGAAATGTACTCAGTCTTTGGATGGGATTAGTAGAAATGACGCTGGTCCCAGGGTGAGTAAAATAAGTTTATTTGTTGGGTACAAGGTTGTGGACCACTTGCACGGGCTCCACTGAACGCCGCTTCAGCTTCAACTGTACTCTTCAAATCACAGCATTCTTAACTGATACAAACCTTAGCTACCATAGAACATAAACTGAGAATGCTTCATCATGACACCATAACAAAGGCACCATGACAAAGCAACATACTCCATTAGTACTACACAATCATGTAGATAAACATATACAAGGTGCATATTGTGAGGAATCTATACATGGTTTTAACTCAGCAGAAGAGTACATATTTAAATATAAAAGCTAGCAAGGGTGTGCCTGTGGCACTCTACCAGCTAGAGTGCCACAGGCACACCCTGCCTGACCTTCAGAGCTCTATGTCCACCAGGACCCAAATCAACAAGTCAAAGATCTCTGCACATTTCCCTCGTCTCGTCATTGGGTTTCATTTGCTGAGATCACAAGTTACCCTTATTGAGGCATTGGGGATGTTTATTGAGGTGCTGGGGGATGTAAGCATTGACAATTTAAAAAAAGAAATGTTCTTAACTAACTATATATTTTATGTTCCAAGCTGAGTTTTTTAAATCTTCAACATAGTGAACATTAATCACTAACCAACACGTTTCACAGTTTCATTCCATTTAGCAACAACCACCCCACGTTTGTATCAGCTGAAGTGTTACTGGAGTCAGGCCAGTTGAGTTGGAGCCTGTGGAGAAGGACCTCGGAGTCTCCAGCGCATGTAAAGTGAGCAAGGTCAATGAGTGTATTGCACAACTTCCCAGAATCAGCTGGACTTGTGTTTGCCGAGCTGGAAGCTCTTCATTTGACCATGCTAAGCTAACACTAAACACAACTCACCAGGATTAGATTAATCTTGCAGGGGTACTTGCTGTAGGGAACCTGACTGCCAGACTATCTTTTAAATACATCAAAATCTTGATGTGACCTCAAACTGAGCTCCAAATCAAATCCAACTGAAAGCATATCTCAGTTTTATTTGGATGACTTTCTATTTCATTGTCCCACAACGGAACACATTTGAACTTGTGAGGCCAACTACACTATTGTCAGTCAATATATAAAAGCTTGGGAATCCATTCTATCAGAGCAGGTGCCCTTTTCTCACATGCACACATTCCTTGATAATAGGATGTAGTAAGATGTACAAGCGATGTACAACTGCTCCTGCAGAAGTAATCCTACCAGTGGATGCCACCAGCATAGCACACACAATAACTATCTGCAGAAGTTGTATTCAGATTGCTTCCATTTTGCCTTCACTGGCTGTTCACATTAGTGAAGCAGACAGGCAAATATCACACTGTTCCTATTTTTTGTCCCGTAACACTTTGGGATAAACTTTGGTTAAAACTTTCTAAATCATCAAGATCGGACTATACGACGTAAACTCTCTTTTTCATATATAACGGGCTCATGATCACTCCAAATACTTAGCATAAATTTAACCTGGAAAATTTATCAAATTGCTAGTTGTCTTTTGCTACCTCTGCTGATTTATAGCAGATTCTTTTCACATGTCCATATACTCACAGATTTTGGCTGAAAGTAGGGTCTCAAAATAATACTTTTTTTCATATGTATTTTCCTTTTTCTCCTACAAATATTTTTATAGCAACCCTCTCAGCTCATTTGCACACCCTTACATGCAATACTGCTATACTAGATTTAATAATTGCAGTCGCCTTTTGAACAGATAACTAAGAATTAGAAGCAATCCTCACAATTTTCTTTTCAAGCTTAGTGGAATAGTGTAGGCTACAATCACTGATTAGATTGTGCATATATCACCCCTCTATCCCTTCTTATTAAACGAGATGGTATGTGATCACTTGTTACTCTTTTTAGACACATCTGCTAGTAATTTTGCTCATCATCATCCACTGTGCACTGTTAGAGGAAGTTTCCAAACCACCGTGAAATGTTTCACTTCTATATCTTTGTTTATACATATATATTTTAATGACTTCATATTCTGTTGTCGCCTAGCATAGCCTAGCCTAGCCTTGCCAGACCGAAAAACCGAGCGCAGATCGGAGTGCGTGAACGCTGGATCGCCGAGGACGCCGAAGACGCTGAGGACACGGACAGTGGTTAGCCCACACTTGTGATACTCTACCCGAGACCCCTCTTGGCCACCAGCCCTCCCAGCCAAGCGGAAGCGCAGAACACAAAGCACGGAGTGTGGGGTCGGGCAGGGCTATCGAGCTGCAGAACGCCGCAGGACGCCGGCAACAAGCCGGAAAAGTGAAGACGCCGGCTCTTGGGACGCGCAGAATACGAAGCGCGGAGTGTAGGGCAGTTGGTCGACAGAACACCGCAGGACGCTGGTTACAAGCCGGCACCCGGGATTTAGGACCCGCATAATACACAGAGTCACCCCTCAGCCGTGCAGAACGCGCAGAACCCGGAAGCGCGAGCTCGCTGGCTTGAAGAGGCATTATCTGGCTGCCCCCCAATCTCCCACCTCCGTGGAAGTATTACGGAGGTCGGCGTTGCCAGGGAGTAGCAGAGGCACGCCGACAGCGGGACAGCAGAAGGGGGGGGGGGCTGTCAGAAATGATATCTCTCTGCAGAAGTGGCAACCGGACTGAAAATAAGACAACACCTGAGGCTCCTGAACGAGGAAAGAGCCAAGAACAGAAGGTGTGGTCTTAGTACCCCGGCCACGGTATCTGCATAGTATAAGGAGATTAAGCCTAGGAAAAGCCTGAAAGACACCATAATAGAGGACAACAACTGCGGCAAGGCAGGCTGGTGGGCACAAGGCACAACAGAGGTAAGTGAAAGGATTTACGTATTTTTTAAAAAATAATAAGTTATTTTTAATTAAAATTGAGAAACTAATAATAACAGTACTACAGTTTAAGCAACAAAAACCAAGAAATGGCACCGAAAAGAGGGCAAAATCAGCGTAAAGAAGATAGCCCAGAAAAGAGTATAATATTGGAGGGCTCAATATCATTGGAAGAGAGTCAGGAAAGTCAGGTCTCAACAATGGACAATAATAAGCGGCGACGCAAGAAAAGAAAAGTTAAAAGGGCAACTAAAAACGCCCAACAGGCTAAAAGGGATTGTATTCCAACAACATCAAAACAGAAAGAAAATTTGGCAGCGTCTAAATCCATAAAGGACTTTGTAGGGAAACATTACAAACCTATAGAGCCAGTAATATTCCAGGATCACGAGGAAGACGTGGCGGAGTATGGCGCGGAGGGCGGAGAAAAGGCAGGGGCAGCAGTTGTAAACCAGATAAGGAAAGATATGGGAGAACACCCGAAGAAGAACCTCCCGACATAGAGGAAGGAGGGGAGGACCCCATATCGATAAACCAGATGCTCCTGAGCCAAAACCTGCACATATCAGCGCCTCGTCTATCATCATCTCCAAAAATGTTCTTGCTACAATCTTCAGGAAATGAAGGGCTAAGGGGAAACGAAAGTCAGAGCCAGAGCTATATCATGGGAGGCGCGCCAGATCAATCCCCGCAGCCTCAAAATGCCCAAAAATCTCTACTGGAGCAAGACGTAATAAGAACTGGCCATTATATAAACCCAGACAGAAACGACACACAGGACGCGGATTTTCTGTAACGCCTACCTCATCATTGGTGGACCTAATATTGATGTTACAGAAGATACTACAAGGAATCCTTGAAGTAACACTTTCAAACAATGGAGTGATGAAAGCCCCGAAACTGTACCTAAAAAAGATAGATGAGGAATTAGCGGGGATAAAGAACCAAATGGCAAAGATACTAAGACCTATAGTTATAGCACCACCCACCGATGAAAGTGTAGAGAATGAACCAGTAGAGGTAGCCGTGGTAAATCCAGCAGGGATACCTCAACCCACAGATCAAAGAATAACAAATGAACCCATTGAGGCACTAGATAACGCATATATCTCCAGACGCAAAATGCTGATAAAAAGGCGTGGGGTGTACTCAGTGGCTCCAACTAAGAATAGGGTTGGAAAGAAGCGAGCCCTAAACCTAACTGCAAAGAGAAAAGGGAAAAATCCAGAGACGGAGGCACAGCCAGGCCTAAACGCATCAGAGCCCGATCTATGTACCAAATAGACCAATGAAATCGGAGCTCAAATCAACAAAGACCCCGATAGAACCAAGGGAAAATTGGAGAATCAAGGCAGTAAAGGAGAAACCAACAATATCTCGTACTGCGAAGCAGAGAGTAAGGATAGCCTCAGGACAACCCAATAGTGGACTTAGAGCGGAAAGCCCACAGGGCCAGGTACTAGCCGGAATGGGAAGTAAAGGGTTGCAGATAGGGAGATCAAAGGCCAGACAACAAAAATATGAAACCCCCAAGACAGTACAAGTGATGGACAATAATAAATGGGTATACTTGGTTCACATGCTGGTGGGGAAAAGGGGAAATATGGTTAGAAAAATGAATCCCCTAAATAGGGCAAAGATTTTGACCGCCTTCGCCAAATGTAGAAGCCTGAGTGGGATCAGCACAAATGACCTCCGGGAAGTTGGTTTTGTAGAGAACAGAAATGGTAAGGAAATAACAAAAGTGTCACTTCACTCAGACCTGGTAAAAATGACAATCTTGAAAGCCACTAGTGAGATAAACTATCTGGGAATAAGGATAATTCCGGAGAGGGAAGTAAAAGCGCCCACAGATAGTACCTTCTTAAAATTTCATGCAGGTCTTGGGAGGAGACAAGTAAACCTATATAGAGATGAGGAAGGAAACCGTAGTTGTCTGAATATAGTTATAGATAACACAGGAAACGAAGCCTCATGGAATAACTGGTCTCTATGTAGTAGCCCGGGGGGTGACCCGAGTGAGTGCTACACGGAGGAAGTGGTAGAAGAGGGTGGCATGAGTGAGGTAGAATAGGATGAGGGGGTGCCGCAAAGTCTAGGTCTCCTAACATGGAATGTGAATGGGCTAGGCAATGAGCTAAAGCGTGAATATATAAAGGACATAGTAAATAAAGTGGACATTGCCTGCCTACAAGAGACCTGGACATGCGACGAAACCCCAATCATCGAGGGATATCTACAATTAAGTCGCCCGGCCATGAAAAAAAGCTTTGGCCGCCCGGCGGGGGGACTAATGACTCTGGTGTCAACAAAAGTTCTAAGAGAAGTAACACCGTTAAAAATGAAATGTAAATGGGTTCAATCCAGCAGATTAGAACTATTGACAGTGGAAAAGAAATACAAAATGTTGATTGTGATGAATGTATACATGCAGTGGGACAATGGTGTAGAGTATGAGAACGAGATGAGGTTGTTTAAAGAGGATGTCAACATAATACTTGAAAAATATGCATCGGATATTCTGATAATAATGGGGGACTTCAATCATAAATTAAATCCAAAAAAGGCTGACCTCTGGAATAGAGAACTGCTAGAGGTGTATGGAATAAACCCCGCTAGCTTCCCAGTAGGGGAGATATCGAAACAGGAAGCAGAATTAGTACACTTCCTAGGAGGTAGGGGTCTCCAATGTCTGAATGGTAGAATGAAGACAGATTGTCCAGCAGGGAAGACATTTAAAATAGGCTCACAGAATTGCCCAATCGACTACATGTTTATACAAGCCTGAAATTTCCCCCAAGTACGGGATTTTTAGTTAGAACAAAAAGAGATTAGTGACCATAACCTTTTGCACCTAACATTATTTGGGGGAAGAAAAATGCCCAGAGACAAAGTGATTACCCAGCAGGTCGAGTACCCTAAATGTGTGACGACACGACTTACGGAGGAATATCAGGCAAAACTGAAGGCGATGCAAATTAAAGTTGAGCCTGAAAATTTAGAGAATAAAAACTTGAAATGGTTTATAGAAAAGTTAGAGGAAGTGGTCCGGTGTTTAAGAATAGAACTAAAAAGTGAAAAAAATATCAGTGAGAAACCACCCCGCCGAGTAAAATGGTTCTCTGTCGAGTGCCAATTTAAAAAAAGGGAGATACGGGCAGCACAAAGAAGACAAAAAAAGAATTTCACCCACGAGAGACAGGATAACAAACAAGTTGAAAAGAGAATTTAAAAAAATGGTAAATGACGGAAAAAGGTCATATAAAGAGAAGTGCTGGTCAAACCTGCTAGAAGCAATTGAAGAAAAAAACCTTAGACAATTCTGGAAATTGGTAAAGGCAGCAAATGGCCCAATGGATGGTGAATTAAAATGCGTAGTTAGTGAGGCAGCATGGGAGTAGTATATAAGGGAATTGTATAGGGTAAGAGCTCCCAGAGATCATGTAGAGTCCCAAAAATGGCAAGAAATATCAGAAGACCTTAAATCTAAGTTCAATGAAAAGCAAGTAGAACACACAATAAGAGAACTGAAGCTAACTCGTGCGGCAGGCCCCGACAATCTTCCTGCAATAATATTGAAGACAGAAGTAAAGTGGTGGGCAAGATTTTTTGCACAGATGTTCCATATA
The DNA here is from genome assembly GCF_964261635.1 of Lissotriton helveticus. Classification (NCBI taxonomy): domain Eukaryota; kingdom Metazoa; phylum Chordata; class Amphibia; order Caudata; family Salamandridae; genus Lissotriton; species Lissotriton helveticus. The sequence goes on from NC_136068.1 coordinate 771,312,251, forward strand.
ATACTAACAGAAGGCATAATGCCACCTAATTGGAAGGGCGCAATAATCAGGCCAATCCATAAGAAAGGGAGCATGGAGGCACCACAAAATTACAGACTGATCAACCTCCTAGACATAGGAGAGAAAGTTTTTTCAAAAATTGTATTGAACCAACTCAACGCGTGGGTAAAGGAGTTCCAAATTGTTCCCATAGAACAGGGAGGATTTAGGGAGGGACACTCCACTATAGACCATGGATTTGCATTGTGAGCTATGGCAAAGAAGTCAACGGAACAAAATGGCAAGCTATGCTGTTGTTTCGTTGACTTCCGAGCAGCCTTTGATTCAGTAGATCGGGTATGCCTATGGGAAACACTACTGAAGGTAAACATACCCAGTGACCTACTGACTATAATAAAGGAATTACACAGTGGCAATTGGGCGCAAGTTATCAGGGATACCGTGGGATCACTTACGCAAAAGATACCCATTGACAATGGTTTAAGACAGGGTTGTGTTCTGGCCCCACAGCTATTCTCCATATTACTGTCAGACCTCCCGGCCTACTTAGAGGTTGAGGGCAGTGCAAGTCCCAGAATGGATGGAAACAAGGTGCCCTGCTTACTATATGCAGACGACCTGGTAATAGTAGACGAGACCGAGAGAGGCCTCCAAAGGAAGCTTAACGCTTTCAACGCATATTGTGCTAGTAAATTTTTAACTGTCAACCTAGATAAAACAAAAATCTTATGTTTTGGGAAAAAGACAAGCAGATTTAACTGGTACCTAGGTGAGCTTAAACTGGAGACGGTTAATGAGTATCGCACCTAGGCATATGGTTTGACAAGACACTAAACTGGTACACGCATCTGGAAACACAAAAAGCAAAAGCTCACACATCAATATGTGGCCTAAAAATGTTTAATAGGGATTATGGAGAGATGTCACACCGACCAATGCTAAGAGCCTTTGAGGCAATGATCCCCCCCAAGTCCTGTATGGAGCAGAAATCCTTTATTTGAGCGTGGAATGGAGCCTGGGACTTGGTGGAGGGGAAATGCCACAAAAGCTTTCTATCTCTTCCGCAATCATCTATGGTACAAGCTATAAGGAGAGAAATAGGCACAAAGTCTTGGGAGATACAAACACAAATGGCAATAATTAAACTTTGGAAACGTTTTGAAGATCCAGTTGGGCAAAAAGTAGCACAATGGTGTAGGAATGAAATTCAAAAGAGTGCCCTAAAATGGACAAAAGCATGTAGGGAAAGATTGATGCAAATTTGCAAAAGGCTAAAGGTAGAGGTGTCTCAGGAAACGCACCAATTACTTTGTACTAAGAGTGAGCTGAAACTAAAGGGGAAGGAAGTATCTAGTATGATCGATATGGGATATTTAGCGAAAAAGAAATCAGTAGCACACATGATGAGCTCTTGGTCAAACGAAAACTGGTTCCCTTACCTAGACATCCTACCTAACCACGGCTATAGGCAGGAGATATTAAGGCTGCAGATTGGGATTAATCCATGGTTAACAAATAAAGACCTGAATGCAAAAATGCTAGATCAGAAAGGATACTGCAGGTGTAACCTGGGAGGCAAAGGAAACCTGGTACATATCTTACTTGACTGCTTGACATTACGGGAACAGCGGAAATTGTGGCTGCGGCCTGTGTTCCTAAAACATGATATAAGAACCAGGGCGCAGGCAGCCACCTTATTAACTGAAATTCTCACTATTGACATTGCAATTGCCGTTGGGAAATTCATAAAGGTGGTACTGAGCGTACTAAGAAACCAGGAATAATCTGTAGGAAGGTATGAATTTTAACTTAATGAAATAATATTCGAACTAAAGGAAATGAATAGGTTTTAAATACAATGCTAAGCTTTTATCTAAATGCAATTTTATTGGCGTTAGTAAACATATAAGGGTATGTAAGAGTCTTACTCTTAACCAACATTGGAAGAATTTTTAGAATGTTTTACTGTTTTTATGCGAATATTTTAAACTTGTGATACTGCCTCTTGCACCTGTTTAAAGACTATGGTCATAATAAACTTATTTTTTTGACTTGACTTGACTTCATATTGAAGATATGGTATTAAGATTTCAATATTTATCTATGTTATATTTTGCTCTCTGACCCTTCTTTTTGCTCAATCAAAGTATAATAGGTTATATTTATTTCTTGTACCTCTTCTCCTTTCAATACATCATAACTTTTTTATGTGCAACTGTTTGATTTCATTAAGCAATTTTACACTTCTAGCTACTTTACTGCTATATTTACACTTATAACTTTCAATGTGATTGTATACAAATTGTTGCATTCTTCTGTAATTCATTTATTTTCAAACTTTAAAATAAATCACACTGGTCCTCTGCTTGCTCCCGTGAGGACTTATTGAGGGAAAAACCAAATATGATAAATGATGGCTACCACATAGCACGGTTGATGATCATTGAGCAGTGAGTGGCACTACTTTAAGCCACTCATTGCTTATATGTTAGTTGTTCAGGTAGCTCCACCTTACCTGGGCAAACAGGGATCTTAGTGGCAGGGTTGTGTTCTGGAAGCATTTTTCAGTGATCTATGTTCTTGTGATAGCAAGCCATCTTTATCACCAAAGTATATTTAATTACGCGCCAGTCATTTCAAACCTATAAATGTATACTGTATTCCAAAATAAATAATAAAATCTTAGTTTAGGGCTCTTGTATTATGACAACAAACAGGTAGGATTATAACATCTGAATACAGCTCTCTTTTCTATACAATCACCAAATATTATTCTTCCTAAAGGCTTGGATTCTGTCTACAGACATGTATTCATTTTGGCATCCTCCTCCATTAAATGTGATCCGCAAATCAAGAAAAGCTTTGAAAGTGAATCCACAAAAGCATGACACTAGATCACGTGAGGAGGGATCATCTCGATCTACCCACTATTCAAAGTTTTAGACACTTAAAGATGGTAATCTTGTGGTCCAGGGCTTGGAATACCTGTGCCTAGATTCTTGTCAACCATTCTTCATGTCAATCAAGTGCACAAGTGAATTCTGTGGATGCATAGAGGCCTGAGGCTAGAGACTGCCTATGAGGTTCTTTTTTTCTTCTCTTTATGATGTATGCAGAGGTGCATAAACCCAGAGAATGGCAAGGTTGAGAATAAACGGAGCTAGTCAGGCAGTGTGTTAGGTAGCCTGTTTGGTATGTGTTGACCGGTCCTTTTCTTCACACTTTGTTGAGCTACAATGCTGACACACTATGTGAGCAGGATGCACTAGGGCAGGAAGTATGCAGTAAAAAGCCCCCACAAAGTCCAAAACTTGATCCCCATCTAGAAAGGAAGACAGTGTTTGCTGTTCTTTTTTCCCTTGAGATCCGTAGCGATGGCTTTGTTGAAAAGTGCACTGATACCGCCGACATCACTGCTATTCTTTTATGTGTGTGATTTCTATTATTTTGTGTTATTTTAACTACCTTTCACTTCCAGTTTGAAGTATAATTAAACTTTTTTTGTAAAATAATTTCAAACCATTTCACATAATGAAAATGGTAATAAGTACTGCACAAACCAATCATCACCCACATTATGAGCAACTTTATGAATGCTGATTTTATTAGTTTTTCATTGCATGCATAATTTTCCACTTTCAAAATGGCTTAGACATAACTGCGTGCAATTGTTTTTATGACTGTTTCATGAAGATGTTTATCAGCAAAAAATATGGTTGAATTGAATGGCTGCTGCATGTTGAAAGAAAAAATCAGATTTTGATTATTTCTAAAGTCACCTTGAACTTTCTTGTTGTATATGACAGATTTTAGTCCTTTACTGATTGCTGTTTTGCCAGGTTCTACCCAGTTCCAGCGACTTCTCCAACAAATTCACCATATACGAGTTTCTTTTACTTTAAATGGCATGGCATGTCTTCCTGTGGTTGATCGGTATGATATGGAACACTGATGGAAATGGTGTAATATCATAAGTTGGTGATGATTCCATTGACATATGTCGTGTGGGGTGGTTTCTTGATATTATTGTGATGAATTGCAACTGCATTGAGTCTTTACCTTCTTTTGTTTTTTATATTTGCTGTGAGTTGAGGTCTACTAATCAGGCCTCATCCACAAGTGCTTTGGAATAATGGGGCATATTACAAGCCTCTTGCGCCACCAGAGTAGAACCATTTTTGACGTTCTGTAGCGCAGTGTGATGGCTCAGAATTACAATGCTATGCCTTATAAATATGGCCCATTGTCATGCATTATTCTGCATGAAAGGGGCATTCCACAGGTGTTGTTGTGGATGTCCCCACACAACACACATGGATTCTGACGTATTGTCAGATTTACAACTTTTAATAAACTAGGGAATGCATCAGATTCTAATTCCTGGGAAGGTGTAAAAGTGGGGCAACAAGGAGAAACACCTTTACTTAGGAGGAAAACGCCATCAATTACTGTTTTTGTACAAGAAGGTGTCCCTATCTACGCAAAAAAAGAATCCCTGCAATGCAGGCACCCTTGTACTATGGTGCAAGGGTGCCTGCATTGGCGCTAGGCTGCCTATTGTGTGCCAGCACAGAGGAAAGCACAGGAATGCATTGCATTGTTCTAAATGCGATGTATCCCTGCACTTTCCTAATGACGCAGCTAGGCTCAGCAAGATGGCATGCAGTGCCACGCTGCATCATTTTCTTGTAAATATGCCCAATATGTCTTACTTCTCCAATGTCAGCCCCTGCTACTGGTGATGAGACTCAGTGCCTGTTAGGGTTTCAGACACTGAAAAATGCTAAAATATTAACAACTAGACCACTGTAACCCAGCTATAAAAGTTCAGGACACTGTGCCTATTGCATATGAGTAAATTATGGAAATGTGAAGCAAGACATTTTCCCCAAAATATAAAGTGAATAGCATGTAAGGTAGAAAGCTGTGCTGAACCCTTGTGGCCCTACAGTGATCAATGTCTCATAACGATAAACGATAAACTTTTAATCCTATTGGTTTAGACCAATAAGGGAACGTGCACTCAGCATTTTTATGGAAATCCTGAGATTAGTAAGATGAGCACATTTGGCCAGTGATAACATTCACATCAATATTTAATTCCCAGTGCTCCTTTTCACACAATAACCCTCGTAGAATACCATTTCCCCTGCCTTAAGCGCGTAGCGACAATCTAACGTCGGAACCATATGACATTACTCAAATATTCCTACAAATAAAGAATAATATCGCACTTATATCATAATGTACACAATTTATCCATGATTTTTTGTCTTTAGTGTCTTTTATCTCTCCCAGGTAGAGACAGTAATACCTTCTATAACCCATATATGAAGATGACCGAATGGGCTCAGTGATGAAGCAGGGTGAGTAAATTTTCCTACCCTCCATAAGCTACCTCGAAGGTAGCTTACTTCGATTTGGTCCTATAGAAGACCCACAGACCCATGAGGGCTACGAAGGGCCGAAATATATCAACCCATTAAGACCTACAATCAAGCGCATTGGGACATTGACACTTCCACTACAGTGCCACCACTTCACCATTTTACTCTTGCCCCATCCTTGGCAAATAAAAGATTTAACTGAGGACAGGAGGCAATTTTACCCTCACTCTTTACAACACACCTACACACTTACTTTTCACAACTGTCGAAATAACAGACGGTCTACCTCCAGGTTGAGGATAAGGAGATCACATGGAGCACTCAAGTGATAAAAGACCCAATAATAATACACAGTGAACAAACTCTGGACAGCCACGCAGCACACATGGACGCCATCCGCAAACAACACAACCTCATCGGGGCGGCCAAGAGGACCTCCTTCAAAGACCGCCTCGACAACAACGCACACAATAGCATGGAGCTCTTCAACTTAGTGAAGGAACTCTCCAACCCCAGCTCCAACACCAACGACATCCCGCTGTCGCAAGCCCTGTGCGACTCCCTTGCCACCTTCTTCCACCTCAAGATAGCAGACATCCACGACAGCTTCAACACCCAGACAGCCCAACAGACAGCAACACAACAGACCCTCCGCACACCATTGATCACGACCCCCTGCTAGCCTGTGCCAGAGTGAGCATCGATGACACCATCAAGACCATGCGCACAATCCACTCCGGCTCTCCATCAGACCCATTCCCGCACCACGTCTTCAAACAGAGCAAGCAGCTCCATCGCACCCCACCTGTGCAACGTCATCAATCTCTCCCTCGAGACGGCGACCTTCCCAGAGATCTGGAAACACACCGAGAACAACGCCCTACTCAAAAAACCTAAGGCAGACCAAAGAGACATCAAGAACTTCCAGCCCATCTCTCTGCTCCCCTTCTCGGCCAAGGTCATCGAGAAAATTGTCAACAGACAGCTAACCCGATACCTCGAAGAAAACAGAATCCTGGACCCTTCTCAGTCAGGGTTCTGCAGCAACCACAGCACCAAGACTGCCCTCATCACTGCCACAGATGACATCAGGACCCTGCTGGACAACGGTGAGACTGTAGCACTCATCCTCCTAGACCTCTCTGCCGCCTTCAACACCGTCTGCCACTGCACACTACGCGCACGCCTCCAAGCCGCAGGGATCCGAGACAAGTCTCTGAATTGGACCACCTCCTTCCTCTCTGGCAGAACCCAGAGCATCTGCCTCCCCCCATTCCGTTCCAAAGCCTCTGAGATCATCTGCGGCGTACCCCAAGGATCCTCCCTCATCCCGATGCTGTTCAACATTTACATGGCCTCGCTCGCACACGTAGCCCGACAGCACAACCTCAAAATAATCCCCTACGCCGGCGACGCTCAGCTGATCCTCTCTCAGAGAGGAGAATCAAGATATACTGCACTGTATGCTTAATGTAAATGAGTGTCTTCACCATACAAGAACCCTAGACCCTGGTAAGAACAGGACGTGTGATTCATTCCCCTTTGATTTTTGCCTATATTTTAATGGAAGCCGGCTGAATCTCTGCTTCTTCCTCCCTCCATTGATTAAACAACATTACTTAGGATAACCATTACCAGATCAGCTGCCCAGATCCCTACACAATTGCATAACTTGTAACTAGAGGTCTGAGGTATATGGGGCCAGTTCTGGAAACAGAAAAAAAGGAAACCATATTGTGCAACAGGCCTGAAGACTTATTAGATGGTTTTACCACTATTGATACTGGAGTGTGCAGCGACACATCTGAAAGTTAGCAACTCCACAGCGTCCAGATGACTTACTTCCCCCAAGCCTTACCAACCAAGGTGAACACCATTGTGTTGATGTTCCATAGCGAAAATACTTGAGGATTATTTGATGTCTTTTCCTGAGTACTTCCATATAAGACTCGTTTTGGTGCTTCTTTCAAAAAAGGTTAACCGCTTAACAGCGGCGCAAATTCCGCCGCGGTGTGGCGGTTTAATTAAGTGGGCGGGCCGCGTCGACCACAGGATGTGCACGGCACTACAGAGGTAGTGCTTGCAATGGCCAAGCAGTAAGGAAACTGGTATTTTGATATCTACACAGATCAGACTGTTCTAGCAACCTTTAATGTACAAAAAACAATGATTTCAGGTAAGCAAATTAATGTACAAAGTATTGATCCTCAATAACTTTCATTTTATAACAACTCAATGATCACACATTATTGCACAAGTATTCTTTATAATCAATAATTTGGCAGTGAATTAACACGATTGGGCTTCATGTGTTACGGAATAAAGCCTTCATCAGGACAAAATATGATGGGTGCACAATTAAACAACGTATTGGTAAGAGTTTTCTTTTCATGCATAATGAGCAACCTGCATGGAAATGTTGTTGATTTGATAAACAGAAGAAACCAAGCAGTTTCACTGTCTGTTCAGAGGACGCACAGGTGAATCTGGAAGGGACGTGCAAGCTAAATGAACAGCACATGAAAGGAAACATATGCTACTTCTTTTTCGACAAATCAATGCACACTTCAACATGCACCTACAGTTTCCTTTTTTGTGAAAGGAATAACATCTTTTCACATTAGCTGGCCCAAGTGGTGTCCAACAATTTTGAAAGTTCTGATTCTATTTTTTGAAACAGGGAGCCTAAACAAGTGAATGCACTTTCTGTGCTGCTTGGCTAACCATTAAAAATGTAGATTGTGTAAAGTCTCTGATTATATTTCCCTGTATGATACGGGTAATCTCTCACTATACGTTAACTTCCATGATAACATGTGATGCCTTCTTTATTTGTAAGTATGAAGTCCAATGTATATGTCAGAGGTTGACATTTCTATATATAAAGATTTGCATCAAGTTTGTCTATGCCTTGTGCATTCAGTTTTATGAATACAAATGAGCATGCTTTAAAAGTGCACAAAATTTTCAGATTTCATAAGTTCAATTAGCACACTCGTTTAAACCATATGGGACACAAGCAATGAGACCAACAGATTCTCTAGTCCCTTTGAATTAACTTGTATTTAAAGTAAGGCTGACTGTGGGTATTTTTAGGAATTTGTACTCCTTGTACATTTTTTTTTTCCTTCCTGAGTGGTTAAAAACGTATTGTAAATGATTTGAGGTGTGGGCTTGTACATTTATTTTTCTTTAACTTTATTATAGTTTGGTTAAGTTTGCCATACAACAAATACAACAACCTTTTTTTCTCACAATTGCCTCGTTATTCGGATAGTTACCCAGGAGTAGCCAATGTTGCCCTTACTGATTTACATTTTTGTCTATGTACAACTTGTTTATGGATAATGCTGGTGAAATCCAGATCAGCATAACTCTCGTGAAACTGTACACAGATACTGCGGTTTCTTTCTTATTCGTGACAACCAAATATGATTTTTGGGAACATTTCTTTTGTAAGATAGATGTTTTTCTAACTTACTGAATTTTGCAAGTATCTTATAGGATTTTCATTTCAGGACTTCGTTGGCTACTTTTAGCCTCTTTTAGCGTCTTAAAGTTATTCTAGCAGGAGTTGGGCCTTCCTGAGATGACTGGGGAGAGCCAGCGGAGAGACATTGAATCATACACCATACTTGCCTCTCACCTTTGCAGACTCTCGCTTCTCGCCTCCCGTGTGGCCTCAAAAGGCCTCAGCAGAAAAAGCATCAGGCCTCAGGGTTCCTTTTTAGGTCTCGCCCTGGAACAGGGACAGAGACTCTATAGCTGTCTGATGCCGGGGAATGAGGGACACAAAACTGGCACGATTTTTAGCAGTCGGATTTGGCTGCGCGAACGCGCACGTTCCGTCCTGCGCCGCCCTCCCAGCCTACTGCGCATGCGCCGCCCTCCCAGCCTACCGCGCATGCATGCATGCACACAGACACAGACACACACACACACACACACATGTCGCAGACAGACACTCGCTCACACACACACCCCCTCCCTCACAGTCACACACACGCACTCCAAGACACATACACACACGCACGCACGCACACACATACACACACATACACAGGCCGCCTCCCCCCCGCGCCTACATGCTCCTCTCCCTCCGCCCGCCCGCCGCTCAGCAACGCACTCACCGGCTTCCTCTCCTCAGCTGCAAGGCCCGGCAGCAGGACTCTTCTTCCCTCCTTCGGCACCGGGGCGCAGGGTAGGCTCCTGCCTGCTCCGGTGCTCCCTGCTCCCAACACGGCTCCAATCGCGGCTCTTCCGTGGGAGGCGGGGTAGGCTCCCGCCCTCCTACTTCCTGTTTCCGGGTGTCGCGCCGGCCTGCCTGACTTCCTGGTCGCAGGCCGGCAGAGTAACGAGGATGTTTTGCGGTATGTATTTATTTATTTAATTATGCATTTTTATATAGCGCAGACTTTACCCGAAGGCGGTATTTATTTTTTTATGTATTTATGCATTTTTATATAGCGCGGACTTTACCCGAAGGCGGTATTTCTAATCCAGATAGAAATTGCATTCACATTGTTTTCCCAGACTACGGTTATGATAATTCTGTGTTTCATAGTCATGTTAGGATTAAAGGTTTGTATCTGGTATCAAGTGTCGACCAGTGAAATACTGTCTATATCTTTGAACATATACATGTATATGGCGCCAAGGTATATATTATGGTTGTTTTATCGATTTGTGGTGTTTCTAATCCTTCCATTCTTAGGGCTTACAACCATTTTGCGGGTAACCCAGGTGGATTTGTTGCCATGGTTTTGCTATTATTTAAATAAAGTACACCTTTTAACATACCTTTCGATCTTAAAGAGAACATAAATGAATCATCGGCTTGTTTAACTGGCTTTTGGAAATGATAGTACTAGAATGAAAATCACAGTGAATTCAAAGTTGAGTTGTGTGGCCATTTCTGTAGTTGAATGAGGCTAGGTGGTATTTTGAACGTGCTCTCTTCCTCATGCAGCCCTAATTCGATGTAATACTTCTCGGGTATCATTTCTTTAACTAACCTCTTCTCTGGATTGAGATCCAGCTGTGTGTTTTGCCTCCTGTCTCAATTTTCCTTCTCTTACAAATGTGTTCTTCTTTGGTTATTCATTTCACCTTGACTCCAGTGTGTGGCTGTAGCAAGCCAGTTTCTAATTTCCCGATCGGCTGTGTAGGGTCAGTGAATTGAGTCTGCTTGACCTGCTGTCTGGCTCAAGGCGATTGCTGCCTTTTCCTAAAGTCAGTGCTGTCAATGGAATAGCACAAGCGCTGAGCTTCTCTCAAAATTAGAAAGCTAATTTAATGTTGCTTTCTCCTCGATCGACTCAATTCATTGCAACTACCTCGCAAAATATCCCCAGTTCACATTGCTGAGGTTAACCTCCCTTTGCGGATCCTTTAAGTGCGGGGAGAGGTTGCCACACTGATCTTTACCAGGTTCAAATCAGGCAGCCAGTAGCATAACTATCTAGAGTGCACAAATTAGAAGGGGTGTTAATATGCACCGCTGACCATCTTCACAAACCAAAAGAGAAAAAGTAAACACATTTGTTTATGAGATTGGAACACATGCAAAATTGTTTTTGTGTACCAGTCTTCCATTGTTTGTAATCACTATATGCCTTACAGAATAGAGTAATCGCTTTGTAATCAGTTTTTATAAGGGCATGCACTTGTTATTGGGACCACAAAAGGAGTTTGTCAAGGTTTATGGCAGAAAAATGTTGTGGGTGCAATCATTTTGAATTTGCTGAGGTTTGTGATAGTCCTGGGGGAATTTCAATTATGCCAGAGTAATCAAAGTAAATGTGTTAATTCTGCATTACTCTTTGACACGGAATTACTGACAATAATGGAATTACTCCTGCTCATGTAATAAAGAGAATGTAGCGCTATTTCTTAGTTCAAAATGCATCCTCGCCTCCATTTTGGATGCAGGGGTGCATTTTGTGCTAATTAAATAGTGCTAGATGCCAGGAGTAAGTGAGCAGCTATTGGATTATCTCGCACACTTGAATGTTTTTTTTTTTAAAGTGCTACATGTATTATGTTTGAAACAATTAAAAACTATCAAATGTATTACCAGGGGTAAGTTGGGGGGAACCTCCTACCCCAGTAGTACATTTAACGAGCGTGGCCGCACTCACTACTCCTGTTCTGCGTGATTACACTACAAGGAATTACATGAGTTACACCCACTCCTAGTTTGACAGTAGGCGCCTTACCCCTCTGGGGAATGTAAGGCTGACCTCGTATTCTGTTTTTTAAACACACAGTTGTTCAGAATGTGGAGAAGGTATTGTTAGTCGTGGGACAGTGTTCCAAGAGGGAGAAACAGAATTTCCAGCACACTCTTGTTAACGAGGAGCGAAATTAAGTCATAAGTATGCTTTAATATGTAGATTCTGAGGTGCCTAGAAATGCTGTTTTTTAAAGCGAAAAACATGACTTTTCAACGAAAAAGACAAGCTATCTCTACATTTATGTTACACTCTCTGTGTCGTCCTGACCAGGCCCGAAGATAACCTGTGGTTAAGACCCATTCAGCACAACACCAGTGGTTCACTTGGTTCCTCATCCGCACCACAGTGTTCTTGAGTGCTGCAAAGAGGCAATGCATTGACTTGCACAAAACAAACACATTAATAAATCCTTTTTAGGTCTCGCCCTGGAACAGGGACAGAGACTCTATAGCTGTCTGATGCCGGGGAATGAGGGACAAAAAACTGGCACGATTTTTAGCAGTCGGATTTGGCTGCGCGAACGCGCACGTTCCGTCCTGCGCCGCCCTCCCAGCCTACTGCGCATGCGCCGCCCTCCCAGCCTACCGCGCATGCATGCATGCACACAGACACAGACACACACACACACACACACACGTCGCAGACAGACACTCGCTCACACACACACCCCCTCCCTCACAGTCACACACACGCACTCCAAGACACATACACACACGCACGCACACACATACACACACATACACAGGCCGCCTCCCCCCGCGCCTACATGCTCCTCTCCCTCCGCCCGCCCGCCGCTCAGCAACGCACTCACCGGCTTCCTCTCCTCAGCTGCAAGGCCCGGCAGCAGGACTCTTCTTCCCTCCTTCGGCACCGGGGCGCAGGGTAGGCTCCTGCCTGCTCCGGTGCTCCCTGCTCCCAACACGGCTCCAATCGCGGCTCTTCCGTGGGAGGCGGGGTAGGCTCCCGCCCTCCTACTTCCTGTTTCCGGGTGTCGCGCCGGCCTGCCTGACTTCCTGGTCGCAGGCCGGCAGAGTAACGAGGATGTTTTGCGGTATGTATTTATTTATTTAATTATGCATTTTTATATAGCGCAGACTTTACCCGAAGGCGGTATTTATTTTTTTATGTATTTATGCATTTTTATATAGCGCGGACTTTACCCGAAGGCGGTATTTCTTTATTCATGTATTTATGCATTTTTATATAGCGCGGACTTTACCCGAAGGCGGTAATGCTTGCCTTTAAATACTGCATAAATAATTTTAACAACAAATACTTTATATGTAGCTTTTTATGTACATAAGAAAACTATAGCATAAAGCAAAAAACATTGCCATTTACAATAATAATAGCTCAAACTTAAATAATGCGAGACCTATTGCATTGCAAATGCTTGTTACAGCAGGTACAAGCACCATCATTACATTCTATAGTGGAGTCAAACAGCGGCCCGTAAGCTCGGGAGCGCAACATTTTATATCATGTCTCTTATCGTCGTTCAAGCCCTATAAATATTAACAATCATCTGTTGACATATGCAATTCGTTTTGCAGATTGCTATGGAACAGTTCCACTGGACCAGTGTGCAGAGTCTCCATGGCGAGGGCAGATAAGAACAGCGCCCTTCCTAAGTCATACATAATGCTGTCAAAGGAATGATTTAGAGTGCCATGCAAAACTGCAATCGTCAGGGAAACCGCGCCGCTCACTCCCGGGGGAATTCATTGGTCCAATTTCCTCTTCTTATAGAATTTCCGACTTTCAATTCGGATGTAGAAATAAGAGGGAAAAAAAACAATTTTATTACAAACATTAGTTTAACCACCTTCCACTTCAACTTGCGCTGAAGCGTGGGTCTTTTATTGCTAGACAGAAATAATTTGACCAAATCTCCAACAGTCACAGAGTTGTTAGGGTTGGGTTGACCGGTGCCTGAACCACATCAGGCCACATGAGGGGCTTTTAAATCTTAACACAGCTAATAAATGCTGCAGTTTTGCTGTACAGTGACTTTCGAAGATGCCAGTCTTGTTCCACTCGAGTCCCTTCAAAATACACTGGGGCTAATTTACAAGCCCATTGCACCGCCGTCGCATCACTTTTTTTGACGCACCAGTGGCACAGAGTGCAGACCATATCTACGAAGCCACGCAAAGGCACTTTGCATGGTTTTTCATGACCGTGTAGATATAAAGTAAGGTAAAGCAGTGCTGGTCCTGCGTTGCCTTAATCTGTATCAAAGAGCCGTTCCATGGGTAATCCCTTGCAACACCCATGGACTTTGACACAGTCCCAGAGTTCCAGGGACTTGTACAACTGGGAATGCTTCAAAAACCTACGCCTCCTCAGGGGAGGCATAACAAAGAGATATAACTTTATTTCCTCCAGTTTTTCCTCTTTCTATGAGTACTGAATTCTGGGCAAAACACCTCCATTGATTGTTTTTGTGCAGGAAGTTGTACCTTCCTGCTCAAAAACAATCATTCCTACAATGCAGACACCCCTGCACCATGGTGCAAGGGTGCATGTGTTCGTGAAAGGCACCCAATTGTGCACCAGTGCAGCAGAAGAGGACAGGAATGAGCCATATCTCATAGATATAGAACATTCATGTCTTTTTCTTTTGACACAGAGCAGTGGAGCAAAGTGACTTGCTGCGCTGCTAAACAGCAAAAACTAGTAATTAAGCCCCATTGTTTCTTGGGAGTTAGCCACAAAGCCTGCTAACGTCCTTAAAAGGTTTCTGGTGAATGAATAAAAGTGGAAAGGAGAGAGACAAACATAGGAGAAAATATATATATATATATATATATATATATATATATATATATATATATATATATATATATATATATATATATATATATATATATATATATAAAAATATATATATGTATATATATATATATATATATATATATATATATATATATATATATATATATATATATATATATATATGTATATATATATATTCGCAGGATTTTTTTTAGAGCAGGTGAATTAAAATGGCATATTTTGGTGTAACAGCTTTTGGTCTGTTGTGACTATTCTAAACCACTAATGCATTTTGTCTATTAAAATACATTTGGAAGAAGACACACGTTTAGAGAGAAAATTATGCATTCTGTTTAGAAGATTGTGAATCACATTTAATCGCTTATCAAGTCAGAACCTTGGAAGTTGCAACTGTTCAACGTCAACTTAAGGGAAATGAATTAAAAACTAGCATTTTTAGAGAACTGCGATTTCACACAGTTAGGTCTTTAAGCTACAGAAGATACATTTCGCTAACAAACTGTGGGGCATATTATCAAGCCTGGGCGATACAATTATCGCCACTTTATCGGCAGGAAACTACCGATAAAGTGGCGATAATGGGCTTGATAATATGCTCTAAGGAATTCCAATCGAAGCTCATGTTAGATGTCCTTCACATCTAACATGAGCTTCGATTGGAATTCCAGAGAGCATATTATTAAGCCCATTATCGCCACTTTATCGGCGGTTTCCTGCCGATAAAGCGGCGATAATTGTATCGCCCAGGCTTGATAATATGCCCCTGTGTCCTATATTGAGTGGCACGCATGTGCACCTAGTGATTAACTGTAAGTCATGATGGGCTACATTTGCCCTTAGAATGTGTAGAATTGTTGCAAATTAGAGAAAGTATCTTGTATATGTGTTTCTTGGGAAATAAGAGAAATTTAGAACGTGTGGCGTAATGCCAGAGCTGGCCGCTATTGAAATAGAGAGCCAGTTTCGAGCTTCGGCTTTGGCTCAATACCCTGTGATTGTAAGCAAATCGCTTAAACTCCCTATCCCTAAAAAACAAAACGAATTGTGTCCTTGTATTATGAAAAAACGCTAAAATTCCTTCGGGTATAGTATGCGCTATATAAAACTGAAAAAAACCTGATTGAACACATTTTTTTGATTTGTGAAATTTGTTTGATTCACGAACACTTTGTGCCGCATATAAAAACTTTCAGTTCCTCTTTGGTCGATGGAGAAATTGGAGAACTGCACCACTATTACCAGTAACACTGAGGCAGTCACCTTTGCAGTGTGGTTTGTGCCCCTGCAGGCAACAAGACATGTCTTTGGACTTCCCTACGTGTTCCTGCATGCAGTAGGTATGTAGTAGAACGTCCCAAGCCGCTTGAGACGTGGGAGTCAGTAAATTGAATCTAGGTTACTGAGATGACAGTGGCCTGTTTCCTAAAGCTACTCTTTGCGACATCATGGCCACCTGCTGAGCTCTAGCCATTCGATGGGTATGCATATAGCTATTTCTGAGTATGTGATGCAGAGGCAGAGGTGCTAATGCCTGGAGATGGCAGAGTATCAACCAATTCCTAATTTCCATTTCTGGAAGGGACTGAGCACGTCCCAATGGGATGTCACAGCAGTGTCAATCTATGAATATGATTTTTGCTTAATCCATCCCAAGCATGTTTGAGCTTCCTGGGATTGGTATCTGGAGAGGAAAACAGGTCATCAACCTGGATTCCACCCACAGTCTAGCCAAAATCACAGAAACTTCTTGTTGAGGCCAAGCATTTTAGTGACAAGTGCATGATACCTTTATCGGAGAAAGCACCAAATAATGTATAACAGTGATGTTCTAAAGGTCATACTGTCCCCAGTGTTAGCAGGGCAATTGAGGAGTTAGACTACATTCTGTAACAACAGGAGGGTGTTTTTCACAAATAATTAAGTGACTCTTGGCACCCCCTGAATAATTTTGTATTCTCAGTATGTGATCTGCATTCACTATTGTTGCATTTGCTGCAATCTTGGAACCCTCCTTCAAAATGTAATGACAGGCATCAACGCCAATAGAATCAAATGGCATGCTGTGCCTATTTTTTAGATATGCCTTATTTAGTGCCTCTTCTCATTAAATGTTTTGGTGCTTCTTCACATGAAGTGTATTGTTTAGTCACAACTCATTTTCTCTTTATTTTTAGAAATGTTCTATTAATTCCAATGCTTAAAAAAGATGATCTTCATTGAGAGCCTGACAGATGCAGAAAATCTGCCGAAGTGTATACACTATTAGAGGGACAGACAGAATATCTGGTATTTTTTAGTAGATGTCCTGCAACCACAAAAGTCAAAATGTCACCTTTGTCTCTTCCCAAGAAATAGATGGCTCGCCTGTTCTGCTTTTGAAGTAATCATTTTCCAATGATCGCTCCTCTGCAGTGAACCATGCTTATTTTTCTATGATGTTTATTTTTTACATATTGTCCTCCTTTTACAGTTCTTTGCAGCTGAAGCAATTGGCTAATTGTTTTTATTTCTCCTGCGACAAAGGCCCTCAATAGAAACAGTGACAATTAATGTTGGTTTTTGATGGAGGGGACCAGATACCTTTGGCTGGCTGAGGGTGAGTAGGGAAGCACAGAAGAAGTAGAGGCAGAGAGCTATCTTGGATGAAGCATAAATGATGATGATCCAACTAGTACTTTGAAGAACTGCAATGGGATCAGTTTACTTTCAACACATCCACCCCCTCCTGCTTTAGCGCCTAATCTGTCTAAGTCCTAAAAAGTTGTGAAAAGAGTGTCATGCTGAGATATTATAGCAGTAAACAGACTCTAGTGGGAGCATCAATTTAAAAATAGAGCATTTTGACTCAACCAGGGAGCTTGATTTCCTTTGGGCCATCTCCCTCCTGTGGGAGTCAGATTCCCAGGAGCAAGCGCTCTGATTGGCTGCCAGCAACTTGAAAAAATAATGTTGCTGGCAGCCATTACAGAACTCATGGTTCTGCACATGTTTATTAAAAAAATATATAAGTGGCAGGATAAGGAAACCCTGCTCCCCCTAGTCCGCAGAGGGATCACCTGGAACCAACAACAAAAAATAATTGGCAAAAATTGCAGCGATATTGTAAGACTTATATCTGGGTACCGTAATAAGGTCCCAATACACTTCATAGTCAGATGCATATTTGGTCTCTAGAAAGTCTCTTGACAATGAGGGACTCGTCAGAGACATAAAACGTTTCATAGTGACCATGTTCCAGTAAAGCCCCCTCAAGTCCTTTCAGGATGGAAGTGCACTATTTGTTGGATTTTGCCACATCCAATTGCCCACTGATTAATTCTCCCGCACAGGCGGGGAATCAGTCGCGCGTGGGCGGGTCGCGACCGTTATGACGAGCCCAACTCATCATGAGCACAGCTCCACTGTGACTCATGACGGGCTGGGCTCGTCATGAGCATGGAAGGGGTTACATACCAAAATAATTACTTCAGCTATTAGTGTCCTTCATTCACAACAAAGGGTATTGGTTTATATTAGCACATATTAGTTATTTATTATATATTTTGTAAATAACTATTTGCAATTTAGATTGAACATAACTACATAGGCAATGGAGAGGTTCAGATGTTACAGTAAGTGATGGCATTTATTCAACTATTTGGTAGATCCTGGAGTTATGTTTTTGAGGACTCTCTGAGAGAACTCCAGATCAGCTCTCACTCTTATTTCTTTTGGTAGCAGATTACACATTCTTGCTGCTTGGCATGGGAAACCTCCTTTACTGTTTTCGCTTTTCTCATTTTAGGTAGTTTCACAAGTATTGAAATTGTGCTTCTAGTTTATCTTGAAACTCCCACTATGTCAAGATGGTTATTTTTGTAGGTGGGTATTCCAGGATAAATAGCAAATGTACATACTTTTTTGTAGAGCTTAAGCTGCCTCTATTCCAAACAGGACACATTTGTGAATTACCTTAATTAAAGGGCTCAAGTGTAACTTACACCACTGTAAAAAGTCCTAGCAAAGGATAACTACATCAATAAGCCATACTTGACAAACTCAGTCGAAAGCAAAGAAATATAATAGTGTCAGATTGCAATAGTTAATAGAATTAATATTGAGGGCACTTATGGATCTTTCAGCAGCATTTGACTGTGTTTTCCACCCCAAAGCTCTTGTATATCATGGAAGAGATGGGGATTGACCCCCCCAATAATTGACTTTGCTCGACAATTGTACTTGGAGGCATCAGCATCGGTTAGATATGGAAAAAACGGGGAATGTACCCGCCCGTTTAAGATCTTAAGGGGGGTAAGACAGGGTTGTGTCCTTGCGCAGTTCTCATTTTCAATCTATTTGAATGGCGTGGGGAACGCCCTTCTGGGTTTAACCCCTGATCTCCCTGTGTCTGAGTCTATCCAGCTCCCAATTCCGGAGTATGAGGACAACACAGTCCGTATCACCAGAACAGGGACAGGGCTGCATCGTCTAATTACCACTTATGCCGCCTTCATGGACTCTCTTGACATGAAGGTTAACCAGTCTAAGTTATATGTAATTTTTGCCGGGGGGGTGTTCGAGGAAAACGATCCCACCTCCACTAAGATTCAGGGAAAATCGTGGTGGTGGAATCCTTTCCCTATCTTGAGGTACTCTTTGACATGAACCAAATGTGGTCTAGATTAATTGATGCAAGGGCCATGGGAATGGAAAGGAGCCTGGCAGCATTAAAAGCATTTATCTCCAGGATGGGCATGAAACCTCTGGCCACTGTTAAGCATATTTACCAAGCTAAAACGAAATCTGCGGCCACATGTGGAGCGGGTGTCTGGGGTCGGGCACACCCCGAACAACTCCAAATCATTGAAGGTACATTTTTTTAAATCCTTGGTCTCCCTTTCCCAGTCAACATCTAATTAAATACTCCATATGGAGCTGAGCCAACCCTACATTATGGACTCAATTAGAATGGCTTGTTTGCTCCTGTGGTTCTCAATTTGGTGAAGGAAAACTCTCCCTTTATCTCAGAGTATAATAAAAGACTGCCTTAGCCTAGACAATTATAAGAAAATCAGATAGATTAGCTATGTCGAGCGAGAACTGATGGAGTTGGGTTGAAAGCCTTGTTTACCGACCTGATTTCTTGTAGGTTAATGTCGAAGCAAAGACTGGTCGACACCTTTATGCTGAAAGCCCAGTATACCCGTAGGGAGAACAACCACAGGAAGCAGTTTATTCTGGCGTATCAACCACATTTACCTATTTGGGAAGGTGGATTAACCTACATAGAGGAGGTCACAATACCGCACCACAAATTTATATTGCTGCAGTTTCGGTTAAATCTGATTCCCCAAATGTTGGGTTTTTTATTGCGAACATTTAACCATTTGGACCTGATTAATTGCCCCTGTGACAAGTCCTCTGCCCAAACAGATCTCCATATATTGTTCTTTTGTGGTTATTATCTTAAAGAAAGGCAAACGTATATTGTACCGATTTTAAAGAGCCATAACTTTGTTCAATGTAATGTTGCACTTTTTTTTCTAAAATCATTACCAGACCATCTAGTGTGCTTCTCCCTAGCCTCATTTCTATGGGCTTGTAGAAAAAGGTGGAAGTCTTTGGGAGTATAAACATTTTTAGGGAAATTAATTTAATTGTATATACAGAGCATTTTAACCTATATTTGATATGGCAGCTTTTAGTATTTACAAACTAAAACCCTGTAAGAATTTTTAAACCCTTTTTATATGAATCCAAATGAAATGATCACCATATTTTTATCGTTGATAATTGTTTATTTTTCTCAATTGTTATTGCTGTTTTTGTTCTTTTATGATTGTAACTAATAATGATCGAATAAAGTTGAAATTGATTGATCGTTTGCGAGCATTAATATTTATTTTCATGGCAATATTCTTCATCCTGTCACAGTTTTCCTTAAGTATACTTTCAATGGCTCCTCATAAAAATAAACGTAAGTGACAGTCAATATCAATGTGTTTCAAGTGTGTTAATGGAGGTGTCTCTGTACATGCGTGACAAATTTGCCCATACACACGTGGCACATGGTCAGCTTGTTAATTGCTCTTTGGACAAATAGCCTGTTATGTTATGTGAACGGAAATAACACAGGACAAGTGACTTTTGAAATACTCAAATTTGCTTGTACTAAATAATAGGCATCATTATATCTAGAAAATCATTGCACTTGATGGTAATTGACATTTTAAGTGCCTTTGCTTTAAAATAAAATGTGCGCGGCCTCGGTACTTAATTTGCAATAGATTTGTCAACGATGATAATAGTTTTATTTAGCAAGGTTGTTTAATGTTCATGCTCTGATCAGTATAATTATAAAGTGGACTTTACAGAAATCCTTCTGATGTTATCAAAACACCTGCACATCTGGTCTCTGCTCCATCTACAGTTTTGCAATCTATAATCATATTACTTCAAAGTTAACGTTTGCCATCTCTTACACATTTTCATTCATTTAGGACACATAATGCTCATATGATATTACTTAGTTTCCTTTGGGCCTGGCTAGAGGCAACTTTAGCTTTGCTTTAAATACTTACCCATGCATTAAAAGGGTCACATTATTTTGCCGTTTTCTATTCAGATATTCAATCAATGTAGGTAAAAAACTTAGGGGCATATTTACAAGGGCCATATATCCGCTTTTTTGGCTTTTAAAGCCAAAAAAACTGAGATAAAAATATTGCCCAATTTACAAGAGGGTGCTAACATGCACTAGCGCATGTTAGCACCCTTTTTTGCGATGCCTCCATTTGCATCTCTAATGAGATGCAAAGTGGGTGTCACTGGGCAGTACAACCTTGTAAATATCGCTGATGTGCACATTGCGATATTTACAAGGTGGCCCACGCATTTTAGCAGACGTTAATTTTGAGCGAAAACCACTGTTTTCGCCAATAACTAACATCTGCTAAAGTCATGACTAACCCATACCTAATATGGGGGGTGGATTCTTGTGTTACGACCACATGGTCGCATCAACAAGCATATCGCCGTTTTGCAGGGAACATAGCTGGAAAACCAGCGATGTTCCATGCAAAACGGCGATTACCCCGCTATCGCTGGAATTTATATCATCATTGCGCCATGCGTTGTAAATACAGCGCAAGCATGGTGATACATTCCGGCGATAAATATCAAAGTACTAAGCATGCTTTTCGATATTAATCGCCGTCTGTTGTAAATATGCCCCTCAGACTATGCAGGATTCCCTCAATTGTTAGTATCTGGATGGCGCTGGCAACTCTGGTTACTGGCTTGATTGGGGTCAAAAGGGCACTCTGAAAGAAATACTGCGTGCCATATACTATTTTCAAAATTATGTGCATATGGAAAGCAACTCATGTTTTTTTTCCTAACGACTTCCATAAAAAATCAAATATAACTTAAATATAATTTTTATTGTAACGCGAAGAATGATTGTAGGGCACTTAGTACTATGCTTATATGAGAAGAAACTCTTGCTGTGCTTTACCGTAAATGTAATCATAGGAAAAACATCTGAAGGAACTATTTTTTGCTTACAATTAGGTAATTCACTGGCTAGAAAATGTTTTGCTCCGAGTGCACATTTATTCCAAAAGACATAGGCTATAACGGCAGTGTGCACCTATTTCTGAACAATTTGCGTTGTCTTCAGCACTTACACTAACTAAGTAACTTTATTAGTGCACGAGCTGCAGACTGTAAAACTTTAAAACTGAGAAACAGGAAGCGGTGATTGCCAATTCCTATATCTGGCCTTTGCTGTTTGCAACTCATGCACTAACAGCGTTTCAGCTGCAACTACGTGTGTGGTTGGCAGCACAAATTACGTAGTCTTTCTACAAATAGCTACAGCTGTCTGTCACTAACAGCTTTGCATAAAATACTACAGAGTCATCCTTTGGTCATGATTAGATGCTTTCTTGTCAACCTCAGTTCCCTGCTCTTTATTGGTTGGTTTTTGTGCCTATTTTGTTTTTTTCCCTTCCCTTGAGCAAATCTTGTTAACCCTTGCTTTTGAACAGCTAGGGTGTATTCTTTCAATGTTGATATCAGGGAACAACTTTTTTCTATTAGTTGGTTAGCACTCTATAGGAGTGCATTTCTTGCTATTAAAATTGTCCTTGTGCTCTTTCCCTTGCTCCACCCAGACTCATCCCATGTCTCCCTATGGCCCTCAGAAGCAGTCCAGGCACGGAATGGTTGCCTTGGTAATGCCCTGGATGTTGCCCTTACACCATGTCTCCCCATTACCCTCCAACCTCATGCTCCTCCACAGCATGCCAGCACTGAATAGCATCTATGATGATGCCATGTATGTTGTGCCTCTGAATTTCCTGGAGGCATCCCTCTGCATGGTGGAGGCCACTATTGGCTGACCAGTACTAGAGGCTTTTAACCCGTCCCGGGCTCGCATCGCCTCTCTGGTGCTGCGCATGACCGTTGGCCCACGCAGCCCTGCTCATCCTTTAGAACGCCCGCACCGCGGCGGAATGTTCGCCGCAGTAAACGGGTTAAAATCCAGTTGCATTGTCAAAGCCTATAGTGGCAACAGATAATGTTTAAAAGCATAGAATACAATTAAAATATGATGGCCACCACATTGCCTGATGCAGCTGGAGTGGCCAATGCCGGACCAGCCATGCTGAAAGTATAGAAAATCTTGTTTTGTATGCTTTCTAGATTGCTACGGTATTGTCTGATGCACCAGTTATTTCGTCTCACATCACGCAACATGGTGGCCCTCTTAAAAGTTAGGAAAACATGAAGTCTTTTCTACCCAATGGAGGAAAAAGTTTGTTTCGGACTAGTTTGTCTTCAACACAATCACATAAATTAGAGTGATTTTTCACAGCAATCAAAGAAAAATATGACTAAGTCAAGAAAAGATTCCTATATGCATGTATTGTTATCATACTTGCCTTATAAAAAGAACATGAGCTCTAGTATGTTAAGTGATCTCTGGATTTTTTAGCCCCATGAGTAAAACGAATGCCCCACCCAATGTTTAAGACCATTAGTCATGTACAGTTAAACACAGTGATGTTTCAGCAGCTCATGTAAGCTCCTTTTGAAGCTCAACCCAATTGCACAGTCATTCAATTCATTAGTATGGCTGGCTGGGGGGGTTGAACTACGGTGGCAGGAGAGCATAATTAACTATTGAGGAAAATGTCAAACATATATGCATAAGGAGCATAGACAGAAAATTGAAGACCTTTATCCAGCGGTTGCATCCACTTCTTCCACAACATAGGAACTATGTAGCACAAATCTCACTCACATTAAGAGTGTGTTTCGCCTTTTTACATATATCTGACTCCGATTTACAAATAAACCTGGAGAGGGGCTCCTACTGTCTCGGCTTCCCAAAGCAAAGACAAGCTGAGCTATTGTACTAGGCAATAGCGGGATGAACACATATGACCACAAGAAACATATTGTTCCTTACTAAGAGGTACTGTAAGTTAATAGTTTAGTTCTTGCCCTCTATCAGATAAATTTGGCACACACAAAGCAATAGATAGAGTTATTGTCAACAGACTAGAAATGTAGACTTACATTGTCAGTCAAAGAAACACTTTCCACTCCATTAGATTTGGATGTAAAACATTCTATTAATTTACAAACTGAACTATGAGCACGATAACCATTGTTGTTGAATTGGAGATTATATTGAGCCTTTGATACCAGAACCGTTTCTCTGTGGATCTCTTATACTCAATAGTTTAATCAAATCCATCGTCTCATGACTAGTGGATCGAACTACATCCATTAGTGTTAACATCTCAGGTATTTACTAAACTAGAATATGGTTCAGCCCTAAGTAAAAGACATACTTAATAGGCATTCAATCATCAGTCCTCTGTGTTGTCTGGCTACTTAAATATAAACTAATAGATGCAAGCCCACGAACCACAGATATCTTTGAGACGCATCCTTGTTCTTGATCTAGTAGCTGATGGTACCACTACCTTCAGTATATCCAATCAATGAGCAAATACAATGACCATACATCTTGGTTAGACCATGTCTGGTGTTATATGCATACCTCAAATTAGTGTATGTTATACACTTTCCACAATATCTTTTTCTTTCTGTAACCCACACTGGGTAGTTTAACGATGGAATGGCTTATTTATAATGCAAAATCGCATCCCACATGCTTTCGAACCTTTTAACCTACTAACATTTATTTATAGGTCTTGGAAATGGCACTTTCTATAGGGTCACCTCCCAACTTGTTGTCCTCCTGACCTCATGTTTTGCTGACTTCATTTTCTTGCTGTGTTTTGGATTCTGGGCACTTTACCACTGCTAACCAGTGCTACATTGCATATGCTCTATAATTTTAACATGGAAACATTGTCTTATCCATAATTGGCATATTTAAGTTACTTGTAAGACCCTAGTAAAGTTACCTGTATGTGCCCAGGGTCTGTAAATTAAACTCTATTAGTGGGTCTGCAGCATGGATTGTGACACCCACTCGTAGCCCTTCAAACATGGCTCTGACCAGCTATTAAAGAGCATGTGCATGCAGTTTAAAACTGCCATTTCAACATGGCAAGTTAACCTAGTTGCCCGGCCCAATCCTTACTTTTTACTACAAGTAAGTAAATCCTAAGGTAGGGGCTAGTTATCCCTAAAGCAAGGTGCAGTGTATTCAAAAGGTGGGACATGTACTTTTGAGTTGTACATGTCCTGGCATTGAAAAACTGCTAACTTTGTTTTCCACTACTGCAAGGCTTGTCTCTCCCATAGGTTAACATCGGGATTGCCTTAATCCATCTTTTAAGTGAAATTTTCCATTGGGAGTAGATAGAACATTTGAGTTTGGTGTCTCTGGACTCACAATTCAAAAATACATCTTTTAGTACAGTTGGTTTTTAAATTGCAGGTCTGAAAATGCTACTTTTAGAAAGTTGGCACTTTCTTACTTTAACCATTCTATGCCTCTACCTGTCTCTGAATACACATCTGGGTTAGGGTGACAGTTGGGCTTTGTGCATTCCCTCTAGACAGTCACGCAAGGTGAGCTGCATCCTGATGGAACATCACCTGGCTGATGGGCTTTCCTGAGGTAGATTGGGAGGGAGGAACTGACACTTGCACTTGTATAGGGCTGTGTCTATCCCCACACAATTAGCTGCATACTCCCCTGTAGTACACCTGAATCCGGGGACGAAAGGGCAGCAGACTTGTGGGGGTCAAAAGCCTCCTTGATGTCCCACTACAAAGACACATTTGGGTATAAGTGCTGGACCCCTGAAACCCACAATTCAGTTCACTTTTGGGTTCTGAAGGGACTCTGCCAAGAAGAGGAGCAGCGTTGCCAGGAGGGACAACCAATTTGCTAACTGTTCTGCTGTGTTGGCCTGCTGATTGCTATGCTACCAGACAGGACTGCCACTTAGCTACTTGCCCTGATGTGCTGCCCTGCTGACTCTTGCAGCGAGAAGGACTGAACCCACTCTACAACCTCTCTAAAACTTAAAGTAATTCCAAGGTCTTGTTGGTGCCCCCTGTTCACGGAAGTCTCAGGGCCATAAAAGAGTTCATTTATGCTGCAATATTTCCTGGGCACACATCTGTGTTGTGTAACTACGAGGATTGCCATGCCAGCTGCTGCGTGCTGACGAGAGCGCCAATGTCTGCCCTGCCTGCGTGAGATTGCCTCGGTCACTGACTTATCTGTAAATGCTCTGCCTGCAGGCAGCCCAGTGTGGCTCATCCCCCTCGCTTACCAGCTTTGGAAGGAGGGGTCATCTGTACCGCGGATCCTCATACAGCGAGATCACTGTGTCTGCCTCAACAGTGCCCGAGGACAGCCGAGCACAGTCTGTCCGTGTTATCTAGCCCGCCCAAGCAAACAGATCTCAACACGGATGTCGCCAGCAAGATAGAAACAGCCGTTTCTGCATCCTGGATGCATATCGCCATGGCTGTTTGACCGCTACCTTGGTTTACTCAACAGGTATTGTGCACATATACCTGCAAAGTCTCAGGAATCGATCTACAAAGCCTCACAGGCAGTTGGGCTTACAGGAAGGTACCGGTCCTGAGAGTCCGACCATAAGCTCACAATTATGAATTTCCATTTTTTTTTGCCAAGCTAACAGAGGGTGAGCACAGGTTAATTTAGGGTGTATCTGTTTTACCCTGACTAGAGTTATGGTCCCTACTTGGACAGGATGCATACCTCTACTAACTGGATACCCCATTTCTAACAGGTGATAACTTGATGATAAAAATCTGTGAAAACCAAACAAAAATTACTGTGCTGAGTGAGAACATTTCTGTTGTGTGAGCTATCTCATTATTCTAATTTCCTTTCCCTCGAGGCAGTATTGTAGTGAACCTCATATCAATCCTACCCTCAGCTATTCGGAGAGTCAGACTTTGCAAAAAACACAAAAGCTACAGTCAGACTTTGCAAAAAACACAAAAGCTTACACCCTTAGATTCCTGTCAAATCAACTGTCAGGTAGATTGTGCCTTCTAATAATATTACTTATTTTTGGATCCTAGTGGTTGACCTCTGATGGAGCCATTGCATGGTCCAACTTGATACATCCCTCATCTCACAGTGCCACATTTATCGAAGGGTTTAGCTCAACCATATACAGCTTAATATTTGAGAACCTTGGACCTCACTCGTGATCAAATAGGAGACATGTAACTCATAAGACTCTAAAATTAATACTCTACCCAGGGTCCCAGTAAAATTTAATTTCTTCAGGTGGCCTTGCGTGCAGCTCCCTTTGGTCTTCAGATCAACCCCGGGCACTTTCACCAGCTGCCACATGCACAGCTTTCTGTCAGCTACACACTCTGCATTCTTACATGACACCACCGACACTTTGCAAGTCTGGCTCCAGAGTGAGTGCACACACACCATTTACGCATACAAACTTAAGTTAAAATGTAAATACAAGAGCATACTAATCAGAAATCTAATCTCAAAACGTTTCAGGTTGCCATAAAAAAAATATTTCACAGGCCTTCTGCAGGGCCACTCTACTTCTGCCTAGCTGTCTTCAGATAACCTAACTGCACGCGTCCGAGCACTATATATAGTCAACTATTTTTGAAAACCCCAAGGATCAATTAAAAACATCATCTCATCTTTCTTTAGATGGTTATCTATAGAGTCGTGAAATGTGAACAAAGATTTTTTTTTTTTAAAAGACGCACTTTAACTTTTCAATGAACCTTTACTTGAACTTAAAAAGGCGCCCTTTTTGATGGCTGGAGGCTGATAAAGTTGTAAGAAAGGTAATTTGAATGCATATTAGAGGCAATAGAACGACATTGCTGTACAAAAGGAAGTGCTGGAGAGGTGGACATAGAGCGAAAATTAGAGAGTGAGGCGTAGAGGAGCTAAAAGTAGGGGTCAGCAAGAAAGTGTAAGAAAAGAGAGCTTGTTAAAGAGATAAGCGAGTGAGAGGAAAGAGAGGAGAAAATAATAAAGTGAGAAGGAAGAGGAGAGGAGTGAACGTGAGAGAGAAGGCACAAGAAACAAATAAAGCTAGCGAGAGAGAACCAGTGGGGGGTGGGGGGGCTGAACATTCTAGAAAGGAAATAGTTGAATATGAATATATGCAAAGCATGCATTCTCCTTGCTCTCCGCCTTCTGGACTGCTCACACATCGCAGAAACGCCTTTCTGATCAACTACAGAAATGAGCACCAATGCAACAAATGGACGGAATTTTCCTTCTTTGGCATCTTTGCTTATTATATATCAAATGAGCAGCTGAGAGTTTTAGCAGCAAAAACCCCAGCTGCAAAAAAAGAACAAACATGGCGACAGGTTTTCAACAGCCTTTCAACCACGCTTCCAAGCTTTTGTCAACGCTGTTTCTGGCAGGCCAGAGAGTGCGTCATTTCCTCCGGCCCGTACACATCCGCTTGCAGTGTGAAGAACGGGCTAAGA
The DNA here is from genome assembly GCF_964261635.1 of Lissotriton helveticus. Classification (NCBI taxonomy): domain Eukaryota; kingdom Metazoa; phylum Chordata; class Amphibia; order Caudata; family Salamandridae; genus Lissotriton; species Lissotriton helveticus. The sequence continues at coordinate 771,340,617 of NC_136068.1, forward strand.
ATGCGTCACGGCGCTGTCAAACTCGGCGCGCTGCGTGCCTCGCGCGGAAGAGAATTTGTGTTTCATAACAATGCGATGCCTTTTATATTTTGATTTAGTCATGGCTCAAAGCCGGTTGCCGCGGTCAGTTTGAAGGGATTTTGTCCCGTGGGACAGGTGCATCATCTTCTTGCCTCGCCTCAGACTGGCACGGCTCCTCAGCTCGCCCCAGAGCTTTTTGAAGTTCAGCCGCTGCGCAGCTTGCAGGGAAGACTAATCAATGCAAAGAAAGTTAATGAATTATTTCCCGCTTTGTACTGATATCTGCCGCAACATGAAAGAAGACCACATGCTGGGGTGGTAACTAACCACAAAGGGCAGAAGCACGGAGCACAGATTTTCGATATCCCAGGCCAACGATGATGCGATCCAGTTGATTTTTTTCTTACAATGTATGAACGCCAGTTCACCAGAATGCCAGGGGTTATGAAAGACATCAAACGCCGATGGTTCTTTACATTCACTAACACTCACTCTTACATACACATTAAAAATACACACTCTCACATAAACACACTCTCACCCACAGGCATGCACACAACATACATTTAAAACCATTTTTTACTAACCTCAGCTGCCAGGGAGTCATATTCCAACTAATTGTGCTGTACTCCGTTCCTTATTACACTAGTAGTGAATAAACATTGTAATATAATATTATTAACTAGTAGTCTAATAACAAAGTGCCCGAAAACAAGGAATCAGTAGCCCCAAACAAAGTCCATGAGGTCTAGAAACAGATATAACTAACTTCCCATGAGCCACATGGCCATCAAAAAGACTGAATTCGGACTCAGGACCATACGTCAACGGGGTATGAGTCTAACAAGGGCAAACAACAAGCTACTGAAAATATAGTTGGCACTCCTTAACAATCAGAATAAAAGTAATTATTTACTCCGGTCATCAAGAATCTAGAAACATTTTTGTTCTGATCCAAAGGTTTTCTTCCACCGAAAAAGCCTTCGTTTTTTATTTCTGGACTTTTTCACCCATTCACTTCCATCTTAGATCTAGCATACTCTGGAGAAACTGCATGTGGACAGCTGGACTCATGGGTCTCCCCTTTACTACAGCGTTTCCAACTTCTAAGCTTACCATGATGGTTACCTTGAACATTGGTAGGAGCATACCACCCTGGTTCTACGTGGATCTATATAATTTCCTTGCTCAATCTCGCTAAAGCGTTCTGAGTCAACTTTGCAGTGGCATGCAGCTGTAACAAAATCCATTTTTTCACTGTAGAGTGAAGAACGCTATCCACTTATTTTTTAAATTACATTCACATAGTAATTGGCCAGCACAATCAGCACTTTTTCAACATGTCTCCAAATAACCATGTGAAGAATTAGCAAGGTCTTTTGGAATTTGACGTGCATCTATGAAAGTTCGTCCTGAATTAGTAATAATTTTCAAACATACAAAACATTAACACATCCTTTCAAAAGGCAAAGGCAAAAGCAACCACCTAAAAAAAAACTTACTTCTGATTGTTGTGACCATTTGCTAATGCACAACCTGCCGTCTGGATAAACCTCTTCAACTTGATGAAGAAATACACTTGAAAATATATATAAATTTCAATTTACCAAGCTGTTGGAACTGGCCTCTTTGGCAGGGTAATCCCAGAACTTTTTGCCTTACTCCTGTATTTTTTCTGACCTGTTTTTGTTGGTTTTTTGACTCTGGGCACTTCATCACTGCGGATCAGTGCTAAAGTGCATGTGCTCTCTCTTGTAAATTTGGTAAGATTGGTCTACACCTGTTTGGTATATTTAATTTACCTGTAAGTCTCTTGCACAATCATAACCCATATACCCAGGGCGTGTAAATTAAATGCTACTAGTGGGCCTGCAGCGCTAATTGCGCCACCCACCAAAGTAGTCTTTTAAACTTGTCTCAGGCCTCTGCCGCTGCTGGGCCTGCATGCACAGTTTACTGCCGCAGTCATGTGGCATTTAAAGAGGTTGCCTTGTCAGACACTGCCCTTTCACTACATATAGGTCAGCCCTAAGGTAGGCCCTAGCTAGCACTATGGGCAGGGTTCTGTGTAGGTAAAAGTAGAACATGTGCCTTAACTGTGTGCCATGTTCTTGTAGTGACAAACAGCCTACTGCTGTGAGGCTGCCCTCTTATAGGTTTGCATTGGGAATGCCCTGATATGTGCTTCAGTGGTAATTTCTAATATGAAAGGGGTAGCGTAGCCATGTTTGGTATGTTTGGAATAGTAGTAATAGATCCTGAATATTGGTTAAAGCGGATTTGTTATTACTGTATGCTACTTTAAGAAGTAGGCATTTCTGTGTGCTTATGACTATTTGTGCCATGCCCAGTTGTGTATTCACCATCTGGTTTAGACTGACAGGAGAAGGGGAGGTGCATTCACTCTAGATAGTCACATGGGGGTGAGGTGTGTTCTTCCTTTCCTGGACGACTCAGCGCTTGGCTGAATAGACTTTGGCTGCATTTAAAGAGGTGGGAGGAGTTTCCCTTGCACTTGAATAGGCATGGTCTGCATTTAGAGTGGTGGGAGGAGTGGCACCTGCAACTGAATAGGGCTGTGCCTGACTTTCACAAATCTATCCCCGCCTCACTGTAGTGTGTGTGGGGCCAGGGCTTTGGTTTAAATGGGGGTGTTGTACACTTCTAAAGTGTGGTTGAAGTGCCTCACAACAAAGACATTTGCAGTAACAGTACAGGGGCTGTGACTCCATATTTTTGGAGACTGCTTGGGACTGTACCCAAGGCTGCTGGCTCTATAGACTGCGAGGAGGAACTTCGATTGGACTTGATTGCATAGAGTGCTGACCTGCTGCTTGCTGGGTGGAGAGAAGGACTGCCACTGTTTCTACAGAGACCCTTGAGATTGCCTGCCTGTGCCCTGCTGTTGGTGCCTCTAGTGTCCTCCAGGGACTGGGTGACTCCCTTCCTGTTTTAGCCTTAGTTTTATTTATGGCATGTGATTCTAGAAGCAGCAGGTGTTTCCTGCCTTCCAGATGTGTCTGTGTTGCCCTACCAACCATTCCTTACATCAGGACGAAATCAGGCACTGCTTGGAATCGAGTGTAGCACTTGAAAGCACTCAAAATCCGTTTTCTCCTTTGAATCAGTGCCCCCGGTGAGCTGTGCGCTCCTTGGTGCCCCTGGGGCACAAGCAGGCAGCTGCCAGGTGATCCCGGCGATTTTTGCAGCCACACGTGGTGCATGCTGATTCACAACCCTGTGCTCCCTCTTAGTGCTGGACGGCTGCGCTGGAGCAGCCTGGCTAGACAGGAGATATAGCGCGGGAACAGGAAGGAGCCTCGCGGCTCCTGCGCAGTGGACCTGCATGGGAAGAAGCCTGGAGTTGAGTGCCTGACGCGTCCTGGTAGGCCTCAACACCAGGCAGCAGAGCCGTGTGAACCGAACCCATCCTGGTTGGCAAGAGAGCCCCATGGGGGCAGGCAGGTGCCTCGGCGGGAGGTATTGTCCGGGTCAGCTGCTGCCTTTTGCTGACCTCCAGACGCATGGGACGCTGCACGGTCTCCCCACATGATTGCTTTCTAGGTTCTTGGTGTTCTCACCCCCGTGTACCTGCTGGGGGGAACACTAGTTTGATGGTGGCCATTGTAATATGAGCCAGTGACGGGCCCTGCTGTGGGACTGGGCCCACACTATGAGAACTTCCTAAAACTATTGTAGTCACGGTTGTAGACAGGCAGGTGCCCTAAAGCCTACATGTCATGGAGCAGAGACTACTAGACTCTGGTTGGGAGACGCCCAGAGGTCTCTGTGCCCTAAATAAAGGCTCTGGCTACCATAACAGGTGTGATAGAAGCCAAGGGCGCTGTGACCAGGCTTTTTTATGGTAACCTATGGTGTGATGGATATGCTCAGGGTAATTCTGCTGTGTTCTGCATTACCCAATTGCTTGATGCATATGTCCTGATGTTGTGATACATGCTGTTTCTCCTCACATTCCCATGACTGGCATAGCATGCCCAGCAGCCACGACTTATGTAGAACCTAACCTGCATTCTAGGCCCGATGTGTTTTAATCAGGATAACAAGCATTATTCCAGGATTCGCCTTGTATGTGCAGTGATGGTGGTTTTATAACTTATGCAACCTATAAGTGTTTACTTGAGTGCACTAACATGTGACGTTATGACAATTGCCTGGTTGGCAATGTGATTTTATGATCTATGGGACATCATGAGAAGTGCTTTGTCGCACAGTGATTTATGTGATTATGGTCTAATGTGGTTCATGTGCAATACAAAGGATATGTTTTATATAACCTTGTGTGAAGTCTCTTTTTGTGGTGTGCCTAGTGTGTCACTGGTGTGTGTGTTGCCAAACGCTTTACACATTGCCTCTAGAATAAGCCTGACTGCTCTGCCAACTACCAAGGGGTTGAGCAGGGGTTATCTTGGGTGTGTAACTCCCTTCCCCTGACTAGAGTGGGGGGTTCCGCCTTTCTTAGGTGCATACCCTAGCCAACCGCAAACCCCATTTGTAACACAAGCAAATTGAAGTAACCCTATTAAATGAGGGGGTTCAAAAGTGTGGGTTTTTCTCAGTGAGACTCTCTTGCAAGAGTGCAAGTTGAGATGGATAAATCCAGTTTTAAAAGGGGTTTCCAAATTGTCTTACTGCCCATATTTTTCTTATTTGCAAACGATTTTACTGGAACCTGTATATTATTTATCACCATCTAACAGCATAAAAAATATGTCTCTATAAAATTATTAGTAGTCATTTAGTAGGATAGTATCGCTAAGTGTATTATCCAATAAAATAAAGTAACCCAGGTCTGAAGAAGTGATGTTAACTTACTTTGGAAAATGTACTTCCATATACATAAGTAGACATATACATTGGTTGATTTATAAACCAAAAATAAAGCAATGCAAAGATCGGATGACATGTAGATTTAAGATAGTGCAACTTTAATACAAATAATTTACAGTGCGCCAAGGTCGTATAATGTTTTGATATTTCTCTACTTCAGCAAAACGAAATCCCAAATCTCCAGAGTACTGTTTGCACTCCGATTTCATATTCAAGTCAGATGTCAATGGAAAGTACACATAAAGCATGTTTTTCAACCCTAGCAGGTATAATGTTTCATAAACAAAGGTTGGGTAATATTATTGCATAGTGAATAATAATAATCATAAAAATATTAATATTTAAAATATTGATAACGATTGTAGGCATATACATATGCAAATTCATATCAGCAGCCATATAGCAACCACAATAAAAAATAACATAATAACAATAATTATCATTGTTACTATTAATATTATTATTATTATTATCCTGATTTTCCTATTGTTATTACTATTATTCCTGTACTACTACTACTACTACTACTACTAATAATAATAATAGCGTAATTATTATCATTCACTTCCTAGAGGGCTGAAGATTCACATTTCCAACTGCCAAATCGACACACATTTATGCAGTGATTAATGACATCACATGGAGCTGGTAACACGCGCGAGAGAACACCCAATATACCTAATGGCCTGTTTAAAATATATATGTCGCATTTTTACTTCAAATCATGGCCACGCTAGACGGCTGTAAGAGGGCGCGAGATTAAGTGCATTTCTATTGCATATCAATGCGTCTTTAAATCCATATGAGAACCGTTGGCATCTCGCAATTTAAATCCAGGAATGATTGATTGTTTTGTTTTCTAGACCTGATTCTTGTAATTTTCATTTTCCGGCTTTAGCACAGACTGCGTGTCAGCTTCTGCTGCAGACGTCTTGAACCACTGCATTTAGAAAATGAAAGCTACAATTTGTGGTAGGAGGTAGCACTACAAAACATAAAACTACAACAGTTTTTATTATGTCACAAAATAAAACAAATGAAAAAAAAATTGGAAGCAAGGAAAATTATTGCAATATTAATCATGTAGCTCATAAAATATTTCGTCATCAATAAACCAAAGGACCTCTACAGCCAGTAGGAGTGTTCTCTCTTGGCTCAAAACCTCCATAAGTGCACGAGGGACAATAAGAGGCAGCTAGAGGTGACCACAGAGATTTGTCTTTTACATTTAATGAAGCAGAGTATCTGCAGGAGGCCACTTACGGAATGCAGTGTAGAGCTCTTGGAGAGTCAGGACGCCATCGCTGTTGTAGTCATCGAATCTGAGCAGGTCTTCGGGGGTGCAGTCCAAGAAATCCTCTTCAAGAGATTCCTGCTTTTCCAACTGATAGGTAGGGACACAAATCAAAACACTAATGAATGATAATATAATGATGATATCGAAGTGATCAATACAAGACATCTTACATATAATATGTTTTTGCTCCTAGCTGATTTGGGCCCTATTAGAAGGTATTTGAAGTATAAAAAGAGTTAACGTGCACTAGTACTCTGTTATGTACTCTTACATGCCTTTGTGAATTATCTCCAGAACATCCACAGTAGCAATACAATGGGACTCTTCAGGCAATATTCATGTAAAATTAGTACAAACAACAAGCACTGTGCCCTTTTTGCACTTTTACAACTAGGGAGGTATAAGCTCTGGGATGATTCACAAAGGAACATAAAAGAGTACTCCTGTAGTACTACTTCTCCAACTCATAGATGATTCTGTGAATCAGCTCTTGTTTTTTACAGGGACATGTATTTTACATATGCCCTCTATCTCAGCATCACCAAATTTACGTAGCAAAGGGTATCTCAGACATGTGGCTGGAACATAAGTGGTTTGAACACACGGCTGTGTTGTGCGAACTATATGCGCCTGATCAATCAATTAAATGCCATCATTTGTCCTTGTAAGGACCAAGTAAATTGAATACTTCTGTTTTAAACATCATGAATAGGCTTCATATCCCATATGTTCTGCTTCAAATGATTATGCCCTGCACTATAACTGCAGCTCTGCTATCATGGGACGGAGTCGCTGAGATGCGTGCCTCAATTAGTAAGTGGCATATTCTAAGCTCCTTTATACCAGTCCGGACCTCAGCAATAGTATGGACACTGACAAAACATAACTAAGATACTGCGCGCTATGCCAAATCTCTTGCCTTAATCTGAGATGGCAAGCTAACTATGATCATATGTGTGATTGTGTGGTTTAAAGACCATTGGTCTAAATAAACATTTCTTTGACTTACTGACTGATATTAATATCAATGATGAAAGTGCTAATTGCCACCTAAACCTACTCAAGTCTAATGAATAACATCATACAAGTAATCCAGGTGTTCACACTTATCCGTTAGAAGCTTTCCTATGTGAAGCAGCCAGACAGATCTCCAACAGTTAGGAAAACAACCACAAACTCCAGTATAGACCAAGCTCAGATGGTTTCCATTCAAAGCACAAAGCATCTTTATGATCAGCATAACTGATTAGGCTTTAAAATAACGACAAACCAACTTATCTGTAAGATAAGTTTAAAATGTGAAATGGTGGCAAAAAACATCACACTGTTGAGACCACTTCAGGGCAGGAGGTGCTGCCCGCATTGTCAAAGAGAAATACAAAAGAGGGGGGAGTTAGAGGGATGGTAGCTAGGTTTGCCCTCCTAATCAAGTATGCCGGAATGCCGGATAGAGAACCTAGCTATGGAGGCTGATCACTATCTGTAATAGATGTAATCTTAAAAAAGGAAAGGATATCCTTTTTCTTGAGTCCCCTAACTCACCGGAGTGTCCTCACGGTGACATGCTTCATAATTGGGGCCATCCCAACCCGCTGCCGGTTGAGGCGTGCTGCGACTTGCGAACTACGTAGGAGCACTTGAAGTGAGGACTATGTGTGGTGCAGTGAAATATGTGAGTGGAGTGGTGTGAGTTAAAAATACCTGACTAGGGATCGGAATTACTTTATTCTTGCTCCTAGTAGATATATTAAAAACGGGGTGGGTCTCTAGGTATATCCGGTGAATCAATGAGTCCGGAACCCTAGTCGAGTGCCAACATGTTTCGAGCTGTACCCCTCAACCATTAAATACACTCTATTTTTGCTGGCTTCATGCCTCCCTTGTGCAGCCTGACAGCGGTAGCTTGAACTCTGCAGCACAGACCTGTCCAAATCATACTTTTGACAAGTAGGATTCACTGATTTTAAATATTAAATGTCATCCCCAAGCACACCTTACTACCCACAAGGTAAGGTGTATACAATTTAAAAGAGAAATGTATTGACATTTGAAATATGTTGCCCTAGTGATTAGGGCCAAGCAACTTTGTCAACGGTCATGCTGCAACAGGACTGTAGGAAAAGTGAAGGTATAGATTATGCACTTAACTTCTGATGTGTACCAACTACAGACTCCATTGAAATGCTTCATTTTTATATTTAACAAAAATCCAATCTAGTAGTGAAGTTGCATTTTTAAGAACTATATGGCAAATGTAACTTTTAAAATTGTACATTACCCTGCTTGAAGCTGCTGGAGGCTAATTTGCATTAGATTTCCAGCCACTGCCCAGCCTGTATGTGGCCCAAATGAGTGGAAACTGCTGCCAGAGCAAGGACAAAGACATGGGAGTGGGGATGGATTTTTCTTACCCTGGCAGGGAAACCATTTGAGGTAGGCCCATAACTTTATTTACTTCATAGGGCTCTGCCCATTCACAAGTAGATGTTTTGTGGTTCCCAAACTATTGTACCCCTGACCAAGCTGGCACCAAACCTAGTGAAGGTAACGGTACTCCCAGAATCAGTTTAGAGGGACCACAGAGGAGGAGACTGCTCATTGCCCTGGCCACACCTCTGAGTGGACATACAAGCTCTGCATAAGGAGAGAAGTGTTTTCTCACCTTGGAATTTGGAAAGACGGTGCACTGTAGGATCGTTTGCAGCAGGGTAAACAGTAACTGCTGCAAAATTGGCAGGGATGCACTAGGGAACTTTTACCCTATAGTTTGAAGAAGAAACAGGAGTCAGCACCATCCACTGGCAGGTGCCTGTAATAAAGGTGGCACTCCTAGGCACTCACCCAAAAACCTTTTAAGGACAAGCGGAACATGAGAAGAAGACTGGACCTTCTTCCTGTTCCCTGACAGGAGCCCTGAAGGACTGGAGATGCTACCCCTTGTACCCACAACAAAGACATGGACTCCAAGGGTAAATTGACTGACCTCGTCTGTGGCTACAGGAACACAACAAGTAGCTGCATGAGGCCTTTTTCCTAAAGTGACTAGCTGACTGGTAAAAACGGGAACTGGACTGGACTTTGCGGTTGCCTGACGACATGATAGTTTTTAAGGGCCTGATTACGATGCTAGTGGGACTTTCGTCTGACAGGCACCATAGCGGAAGCAGAAGGGCCTGACTAGAATTCGGTGGGCCAATTGCCCTGACCACGGTGCGACCGCCTTCATGGCGGTTGCAATGTGCATTTTTTTTATTGCGGCGTTTGCTGAGGGCTGCAGCACACCCCCAATAGAAAATAAACACATTAAATACATTCCTGCACTATGTGGCAGGCACCATGGTGCAGAGATGTTTAGGGGGGCACCATAGGTGCCCCTCAGGCTCTATAGCATAGGGCTAGGGGGGAAGGGGCCCTGCTAGGGGCCCCCAAAGTCCCCTTCTGCCTGCCTTTTCAAGACGGGTGAACCGCCATGAAAGGGCAGGTGGAAAGGGACATTGTAATCCCTATGGAGGTGCCTGAGCTGGTACTGCCCTCATTGTATGGATTACTGATCCTCCGATGCACCGATGGGCTCCTTGAGCACATTGAAAGCGCAACGGATGCCTCCTCCACCAGATGCCTCCGCCCACTGCTTCATAATGCGGTGGTGGACCGCAGGGGCAGATGTCAGTGGGTCCGACACCAAGGAGCCTTCGGTTTCTGACCCACTGACATTGTAATCAGGCCCTAAGTTCCTCCTCCTGGTGTCCTGGGTGCCTTAGAAGTGTACTCATGTGGTTGTTTGGACATCAGAAGAAAATGTGAAACATTTTGAAAAGTTTGCCTTCATGGCTTAAGCAAGCCATGCCATAAAAAGTATCCAACTTGTGGTTCCATGGCATTGGATTGTATTTCAGAGCCGCCCTGCACAGCAGTCCCTACATCTCTAAAAAAAAAATCTGGGACATTTTCGGCAATAAATCTTCAGTGCTTCGGATGGTCCAATGTTCTTCAGCACATGGCCTTTTGTACCAGGGTGGCGACTAATATTTTAGTAGCGGCCTGCTCAGAGAGGATTGACAAGGTCCCTTTCTGCATTTGGTTTTGGAAGAAATTCGAGAACTTTTCTTCAAAAAAGTCACAAAGTCCCTTTCTGAAGTGGCACTTAGAAACTTTTTGATTTCCAGACTGCTCATTGGGACCAATCCACTTGGTATATTCGATCAGGGCTCCATCGTGGTCAGCCTCTAATCTCCCTTAGGTCTTAGTCTACAACTTCTTTAGAACAGCATTGATGTGTAGTGCTTTTTCGCTATTTCTACATAAAACTTTAAAAATGTATATCTCCCTTCACCATTATTGTTTTTTTCATTTTGCTGTGATTTTGTTTATTACATTTGTCTACAGTTTTAAGATTTAGTTTCGAATTTGTATTGCTTGGTGTTTTTACTTTATAATTGCTTTGGTACTGCATAAATACTTTACACATTTCTATAATTTAAGCTTGCCTGCTCTGTGCCAAAGCTACCAGAGTTCTGAACTGAGGCTAATTTAGTGACTCAGAGAGTCCACCCTGACAAGAAGAGGTGGGCAGTTGCCCACCACAAATTATAATCAACCTTCTTACAATGTGTATTAATAAGTCCGCTAAAATCTGTCATCAGAAGGCAGATTCAAGTATTTCCAACACTAATATCATTATGGGGACGGGGGAGGTGTTGTTAGCATGGATTGTCTTTCCTCTGCCTGAGGGTGTAAGGATCTCATGCTCTTCAAGTACTATTCACTGAAAAACATTCTAGTTGTAGAAATTTGAAGAAGTGCTTGCTTCTTCCTTTCATCAACCCTTATGGGACATCCTTGATCTATTTAGAGGGCACTAACGGGGAAGGATTTTGGTCAATGAGCCATACTACATACCTCGGGTTGACTGGAAGTACCTGCAAACTATGAGCCTCATTTAGGAGTCCCCTTGCGCCTCCGGAACGTCACTTTTTGTGACATTCTGTGGTTCAGGAGCCTGCTCCATATTTACGAGGCAGCACTAAGCCACTTTTTTGGCTTAATGCTGCCACGTAAATATGGTTCCCTTTAACAAATGTTTTCAGTGTTAAAGGGGCATGCAATGGGTGTTGCTGAGGGCGTTTCCAGCAACATCCATGGCTTTTTGACACTGCCCCAGATTTATGAGAAATGGTAACTCTGAGGCAGCACCAAAAACGTACATCTCCTCAGGGGAGACATAAGGGAGACACAACGAGGAGAAACATCTTTATTTCTCCTCATTTTTCCTTTTTCTATGTGTACTGCATTATGGAAAAAAAAACTCTTGTGATTGTTTCCTGCACAAAAATAATCATCCCTGCAACGCAGGCACAATTGCACCATGATGCAAAGTTGCCTGCGTTGGCGCACAGCAGCCCATTGTGCACCGGCGCAGGGGAAAAGGACAGGCAGGAATGGACTGTATCTGATAGATACGGTGCATTCTTGCCCTTTTCTGATGCCACATAAATGAGGCCCTTAATTCGGTATCTTGGAGTCAAACCGAAATTTTGCCCTCCAGGTTTATCCATTTCAGAGTTTTTGTACCCAAGCTTTCCATTTGATTTCTTTGATAGCTTGTCTTCTTCCTTTTCCTTTTACAACAATTGGTAACTATATATAAGCATGGATCCAAAAGCAGTAAATTAAGACCTTAAAATGAAAGTGATCGCAAATGAACAGACTAAAAGAAAAAAAGGGATTAGTTGTTTGCAGCTACTGAGGAAGTAAAGGGGTGGAAGACCGAAGGGTGGCTCTAGTTCTGCTTTCAATCAATCAATCAGTTTCTTGTAGAGTGTGGAGATTCGCCAGTACTGGTCTTTCTTTAAGGAAGCGGGCTGCACTGAAAAAGAAATGCTTTATTTAAAAGCAGTCATGGTGGTCTGCTGACCACAACAGGCCACCATCCCCGTGATTTTAGCGATTCCTAATGGATCGTAAATTGCGACCTACCTTATTAATATTCATGAGGTAGGTCAACGTTTGACCCACTAGGAATCACACATTGAGTTTCATTCATTAGGAATAGAGAGCACAGAAAATCTCAATTACGTAATCTCGATTTCCAGTGTTGGTACATGTGACCCTTTGTTTCTAAATACTGATTCCTAGTTATTCGCAAATCGATATACTTCATTAATATCAATGAGATAGGCAGCAATTTGTGACCCATTAGGAATCGCAGCCATGACAGGGATGGTGGCCTACTGAGGTTAGCAGACCACAACGTCCTTGATTGCTTGGTAATAAAGCAATCTTTTTAGTTTTTTAAAATGCAACCAGTTTTCCTTGAAGGAAAACAGGATGCTTTTAAAAAGCCAAAATTTTAACAATGAATTAAAAATTTTTAAGAGTAGGCAGTAGTCCATGAGGCCATATCCTGCTCTTAAAAAATATTTTTTCAACATTCTCAAGAGGACACCTTCCCATTTTCGAAAATGACTTACCACAACTTTTAAAATGGTGGTAAAGTATTACTGTTTTGGGATCGAATTTGATCGCAAAGCAGTAATACATACCATACCGATTCAGTATTTGGAAAGGATGCCAAAAACACGCCTCTTCCAAATACTGACTCGTAAATGCAAATTGCAATTCGGTAACAAGTTACCGAATCACATTTTGGATTTTGCACATTTGAAAAAGCATTTTTCCAGTCGCAAATATGTGAATCGGGCCGTTTATGACCAGAAAAAGTGTTGTACATCCAGCCCTTGATGCGAACAGAGCCAATATGTAAATCCCACTTTTCACGCAATTCTAATTGATTTTTTATATGTGGTAGAAAATCTACAACTACAGAGTTAAAGCCGTAGAGTTGATAATGTGGCAGTTCAATAGCAAAGCACTAACCAATATCTTGGCTAAGTTTAAAAAGTATTACATTATTTTAAAAGAGCTACTGGGAACCAGTAATAACATGAGAAGCCAGAAGAAGAGAAAAACCCGAATTAATATAACACTGTGCTATGGAGTCCCATTCTGTATTTAATTAGAACAGCCTTTCAAAGTCAGAAGTGACATAGAAAGCTCCTAATCTCATTATTAATGGAGTACAGTTTTACATATCAGTTCACCATTCAATCTGATACGAGAGCTGCAATTAGAAGAGAGAATTTAATTTCTTGCATTATAACGGAGAAAGATGCTAAAGGAAATCTAAGGATGACTTTATGTCCATGGTTACCCTTTTGAATGTCTATGTTCGAAATACAAAATAACTGTGATGTGATTATGAATAGTTAGAGTGTACTTGAGGAAGCTTTTTGTTAAATTGCTGAAAACATGTCTACAGTTTGTAAATATGTTGTTTGAGGGATGCAAAATAATGGTGCAAGATAGTTCATGGAAGAAGGGTGAGAGGAAGGATGATGTTTGGTGGGATATGTCAGCACTGACCATACATGGAGGGAAAAGGAGAAGGTGGTTTGCCACATATTTATCAATGACTCCTTATTAAATGACCTTTAAAAATATGCATGCTATTGTCTCGGGTACCTTTGATAGACACCCACCGAGAGACCTTAAGGGCTCACAGAGCTGGCTACACGATTTTATTGGTACTTTGGGCCTGGCTAATTGCTGGCGCTTGTTGCACCCCTCTCAGCGACAGTATACATTTCACTCTGGTGCACATGGTAGTCTCTCAAGAATTGACTATGTCTTGGTACCTGCCGCACAAGCGGCAGCTGTGGCTGACGTTCGGCACATGGCTAGAGGAATTTCTGACCACTCTCCTGTTTGGCTCCGACTTGACCTCTCCGTGGGTTCAGAGGGGAGAGTCGCGCCAATTAATTCCTGGTACCTTCGCAATCCTAAAACACGGTCCGACTTGATAAAATCACTTGATTTATACTTCCTGGAAAATGAGGGTTCTGTGACGTCTGCTATATCGCTCTGGGAGGCCTTTATGATGGTTTTGAGGGGGCAGGCTTTGTCGCTGATCTCAGGTGTCAAAAAACAAAGAGATGAGGCCGTAGTCAAGATTGAAACAGAAATAGCAGACCTGGAGTTGGTTCTGGAGCAAGACCCTACCCGCGCAAACACGCATCTATTGCGATTAAAACAATTAGATTACAAGGCGTTGGTCACGGAGGCGGCCAAGGCTATGTTCAGTGAGCAACAGGGCCGTCTCTCTGATGTGGGAGATAAGGCAGGGAAATTGATTGCATGGCTGGACAAAAAAGAGAGAGTTAATCGCGTGGTGCCTGAGATTGAGATGGCTTGTGGTGCACAAGTGTCTGATCCGATTAAGATTGTTGAGTGCTTTGCGGACCACTTCAAATCTGTGTATTCTCCTGTTTCAGACCGACCGGAAGAGGACTCCCACTTATTGTTGCAAGATATAGCCCTCCCCAAACTTACTGAAGTAGATAGGGCTCTTATGGACTCTGCCATAACCGCGGACGAGGTTGCCGTCGCAATTCGTTCCTTGCGTTCTGGTAAGGCCATGGGACCGAACGGATTGCCGATAGAACTGTATAAGTTGCGACCTGATAAGATAGCCCCCTATTTGAGAGATATGTTCTTGGAATCTCGTAAAAGTGGCACTCAACCTCGGGACCAGCGGCTGGCGACGATTGTCGTTATTCATAAAGAAGGGAAACCAAGAGATAAGTGTGGGTCTTATCGGCCTATATCGCTCCTGAATGCTGAGCCAAAAATTCTGGCTAAGGTTCTTGCGAACCGATTGATTACGGTCATTAGTGATCTCGTTCATCCGGATCAATCCGGCTTTATTCCGCACCGGAATACCGCCCTTAACCTCAGAAGGCTTCATGGAGTTCTCGCGAGAGCGACGTCCTTGCGTGAACCTGCCGTTTTGGCGTCCTTAGACGCCACGATGGCCTTCGATACTATCAAGTGGCCGTATCTTTGGGCAGCACTGGCCAAATTCGGTTTTGGTACCGGATTCATAGGATGGGTACGTCTTCTTTATGAGGACCCCCTGGCGCAGGTGGTGGTGAATGGTCGAGCTTCGGTTCAATTCGGTCTTGGGCGTGGCACCCGTCAGGGATGCCCGGTTTCACCCCTTCTGTTCGCCTTGGCCCTGGAGCCCTTAGCCGCCTGGGTTCGTTGGGAGCCATCTATAAGAGGAATTCGGTGGTCCCCTGAGCACGAAGATCGTATCTCGCTTTATGCAGACGATATTCTCTTATATCTGACCTCGCCCCGGAAATCCCTGATGGTCTTCTGTGATGTCCTAGCCTCCTTTGGGAGGAACTCAGGTTTGATGATTAATTGGGCGAAGTCCTACCTATACGTGATCTCGGGTGACCCGCCCCTTCCTCCACCTAATTGCCCCATTCAGGTGACACAGGCGGGATTTCAGTACTTGGGTATTTGGATTACCGCAGACCCGGCAGCTAGATACGAACGCAATCTTCTTCCGCCCCTGGCTAGGCTACAGCGTGATGTCTTGGGTTGGCGTAGGCTCCCTCTCTCCCCACTTGGGCGCGCTGCCTTATTTAAGATGATGTCCCTTCCTCCCTTCCTCGGTTCTTGTATGCGCTCCAGAACACGCTAGATGTGGTCCCCGCCAGTTACTTTCGTAAGATTGAGTGCCTTCAGAGGAAATTGATATGGGATGGCCGCCCACGTATTGCTCTGACGAAATTAACACTTCCGTGGTACGACGGGGGCATCACCCTCCCAGACATCAGAAGGTATTATTGGGCATCCCAACTCGGTGCCATCAATCATGGCATGTATGGCCCTGCACTGAACCCGGCATTCGCGCTGGATAAACTGTTGCTTCCGGGGGGTAACTACTATAGAGCTCTATACTCGACATCGGTGATCAAGTCATTATCTGGGCCGACTAGAACGGCCGTCCGTGTATGGCATGATGCTACCACCTCACTGGGCTGGAGGGGCCGACTGACCCTTGCGACCCCGTTCTTTGACTCTAAGAGGCTCGGCAACTTGTGGAAATCCAAGGGGTTTGAGAAGTGGGATCTCATTGGAATTAACAAGGTGGGAGATCTGTGGGTTAAGGGACAGGTGAAGTCTTTTGATGTTTTAAAAACGGAATGAGCTGAGTGACTCTGAATATTTTCGATATATCCAGGTCCGCCATGCTTTGATGTCGGTTTTTGCTAGTGGGATCCCTGCGAGACTTCGCCTGGTCCAACTCAAGACTCTGCATAGGGTCTATGTCACTGGTCCCCGTCTGGTCCATATGGGTTTCTCGGAGGAGGGGCTTTGTAAGCGGGGTTGTGGTTCGGTGGGAACGTTTCTTCATATTCTGTGGGAGTGTCCTGAGATTGTCGCTTATTGGAACGGAGTGTATGAGGTGATGAAAGAGGTCACAGGTGTCTCTCTTCTGCCGGAAGCCAGGCGCTGTCTCTTGAATGTCTGGGAGCCCACGGACTATAATGTGGCTCAAACTCAATGGGCGACCCTGGGTGCCATGATAGCAAAACGTGACATTGCGCAACTGTGGGGCTCGCACAGGCCACCTCAGGTCGAACATTGGAAAGAAAACATGGGCTGGTGCATGTTTCGTGAAAAAACTGGGTATGTGGCCCGGGGTCGTCCGCGAAAATGGCAAAGTGTATGGGGACTATGGAACGCTTACCGAGGAGATATATGCACTCCCCCAATGATAGATCATACTGATACTCCAATGTCTCCCTAGCCCTACATTCCCTGATTGTAATTTTTATTTATTGTTTGCCCCTACGACTCCCCCCCCCCCCCCCCTACATGTAATGTTGATTTTATCTTATTCACTGTCTGGCCTCATGCACGAAACAGCGCTCTGTATCTTGTTTATGCCTTGCTTGTTTTTATATTCAATAAAAATAAATACAAAAAAAAAATATGCATGCTAGGCTATGGTTGGCTGAGGTCGGGCAGAAACCACCACTCTAGTCAGGGTAAGCTACACGCTAAATGATAACCTGTGCTTATCTAAAGAGGCAATGGTTAAAGTATTTGTGCAAAACATTCACACAGTAACACAGCGAATACACCACAGAAAGACTCCACACAGGTTTAGAAAAATAGATTATTATATTCTGACTAAAACGACAAAAGTCCAAGGCATGGAATTTGAGATTTAGAATTTTAGGTTTAAATCTGTTTATTGAAAGCAGCACATATAAAACAAAACATACATCGCATATGCTGTTTGGTCCAACATTGGCATGGAACGTTTGAAAGGCAAGTAGAGCCCCAAAAAGGGAGGGCATAGTATTCAAAAACCAACCCGACCAGCAAAAGCATAGATATATAGGAAGTGCTGTGAAAAACCCTCCAATAGGAAACCCCGCCACCCGCCCCCCCAACTCCCCGTTCCATACTCCCCCTTGGCCCCCCCGTCCAGTGCTCAAATCCACCCGCCATCGCCCCACCCCCCCCCCCCTCTAGCCCGTGAGGGACTCTCCATTCGCAACCTCCTTAGGAGATTTAGAATTTTAAAGGACTAAATGCAGCGAAGTGCTTAGAAGCAAGTAGCGCTAAAAAGATTACTTTAGGTCATGCTGGACCGGGGCAAAGTCGAAGTTTCGGGACAATCGTGATGGCTCCAGCCAGCTGCAGACCCCGGTAAACAAAGTATCTTTCCTGGTCTCAAACAACAAGATGAGTTGATCTACTCCACGTGGTGAAGGCAATGCATCTCTTCCAAAGAGGGGTGTTGGAGTCACGAGGCGCCAAGTAATGTGCCAGATTCTGCCATGTAGCTGAATGGATATGTCGATCTCACCAAGCTGCAGAGGCAGCGATAGGCTGTCTGATGCATTGATTTCTGGATGCAAAGTACCACGCTGTGGTGCAGCGATTTTACTCCTGTACGCTGATTGATGCACTGGTTCTGTTACCTCATAGACAGTTGATGCATTAAAATTTGTGTTGCCACTACTTGGGCCACTTCCAGGGAGCCAGGCACAGGAGCTGAGGTGAAGACTTCAATATCCCTGAGTTTCAATCATCAGGGGGCAAACCAACCATGCCGTTGCAGATCACTTTGACTGAAGGCAGAGTCCAGCTCTCCTTCAGCTGAGTCAGAGAGCAGCAGAAAGAAGGCTAACACAAGAGAAAAGCAGGTCTTCCAAGTCTGCAGTCTAAAGATGGGTCTTTTAAGCATCAGTCCTGCTTATAGATGCTTGGTTCAAGATCCAGAAGTGTTTTATTTTAGGGATCAGAGAACCAGTACTCATACCCAAAAGTGCCTTTGATGTGGGGCGGTGACTTCAAAGCAAACCTAAAAAGTGCACAAGTATTGTTTTCAACCTGTCCTATCTGCCAGGCTATGGAGGCTAATCAACCCTTTGTGTTGGTACAGAACACCTATTCAAGTGAAGTGGTAGCCCCTCCCTTCCATCCTGCTCAGGTAAGGCCATGCAGATGTATGTAGATGGGTACTCAGACACCCCTATCCTTCCTGTGTTTGGAGCTGTCAAGAGGGATTTCACAAAGTGTAGCTGTCACCTACCCAGGCATGTATTGGAGGGTGTCAGGCACACAGAGCATTAAGTGCTGAGAAATGTCCACTTTATGAAAGTGGCATTTCTAAAACAGTAATGTTAAATGCAAATTCACAAGTGAGGAGGATTTATCATTGCCATTCAAAATATATGAAACATGAAAAAGTTTTCCCTTTCTGATCAGGAATTACAGCTTAAACTGTATTAAGGAATTCCCAATGCTAGCGTATGAGACGAGTAGGCCTCACAGTAGTGAAAAATGAAATAGGCTGGTTGTCACTACCAGGACATGCAAAACATGTCCTACCTTTTACTTACATAACACCCTGCCCCTAGGGTTAGTTAGGGCCCACATTAGAGGTGACCTATATGTAATACAAGGGTAGTGTAAGGCTTGGCAAGTACTTTGAAACGCCAAATTAAAGTGGCAGTAAACTGCACACACAGGCACTAGCAGTGGTAAGGTGCTCAGACTCATAAGGCCAACAAAAAGAATCAACAAAAACAGGAGGTAAAAGGCAAAATGTCGGGGGCAAAGACCTCCTTAAGGATGTCAGGTCTAAGAGTTACATAAAAATAGGGTTCACTTATGAGATGTCAAACAATGTAGGGCTTGATTTAGACTTTTGGGGGATGGGCTACTGCATCACAAACTTGACAAATATCCAGTCTGCCATACTACAAATGCATTATATCCTATGGCACTAGTAATATGCTGGGCAGGATATGCTTCACATTTGCTTCTGAATGTTCCAATCACTAAATTCTAAATCAGGCCCTTACTTTGTTACACTGAGTCTTACTTACTGGCTGCTCGTTATGCTGACTGGCATGTAGGGTAGCAACAAAGGACCTCCACTTTTGTCTGTGTTAGAACTCTCATCCTTAGGTTGGTGATTCTCCAGTAGTGTTGCCTTTACTTCCTGTTTTGCTGATTCTCTTGTTGTTGGCATTAGGACTCTGAGCTCTTTACCACTGCTAACCAGTGCTAAAGTGCATGTGCTTCTCTCTAAACATGTTTGTGATTGGTGTATACCTGATTAGCATATTGATTTACTAGTAACAAGGCTGGACTGGTTCTAACTGGCACTGGTCGTTTCCTCAGGTGCCAGGAAAGGTGGGGGACGGTTTTGTTACTCAGGGCCTGTTTTACAGCAGTGCTGCAATATCAGCCCCCAGTAACAAAAACACCAGTGCTTCACACTTGCACCTCCACCACCCAGGGGCAGGTCTGACGAAATTGCCAGGGCGGCTTTGGGTTCCCAGTCCGGCCCTGCATGTAAAGTGGTATCCCATATACCCAGGTCCTGTAATTCAAATGGTACTAGTGGGCCTGCAGCACTGATTGTGCCACCTACATAAGTAGCCTTTCAAACCTATCTCTGGTCTGCCATTGCAGGGCCTATGTGTGCAGTTTACTGCCACTGTGATCTGGCATTTAAAACTACTTGCCAAATGTTAAACTCCCCTTTTAATATACATACGCTACCCCTAAGGAAGGCCCTAAGTGACCATAAGGGCATGGTGCCATATTAATAAAAGATTGGCCATGTACATATATGTCTTACATGTACTGGTAGTGACAAACACCCAAATTCATTTTTACCCTACTTTGAAGCTCGCTCCTCTCAAAGGTTATCGTTGCGGATTCGTTAAAATACTTTAAAGATGTAATTCCAGACTGTAGAGGAATAGCTGCTTGATATTTAATATCTTTCAATTGGTAATGACAAATTCTCTTTACTGGTAAAAAGTTTGATTTGGCATTGTTAGTTTAGGAGTGCCACTTTTAGAAAGTGGGCATTTCTCTGCTCTAAGCTCTTTGTGTGCCTTACAGCCTGTCTCAAATACACGTCTAAGTGTGGGTGACAGCTATATTTTGTGCATTCCAGCTAGACAGCCACAGGCACAGGACACTCAGCTGCATCTTCATACATCTGCATTCTGATGGGTCTGAGTGGGCAGGAGAGAAGGGAAGGAGCTGACACATACACTTAAATAGGTAGTGTCCTGTCGTCCTTACACAAAGCACTGATCAATCCCCTAGAGTAACCTGGCAAACAGGACTGGGGTGAAAAGGGACCCTGTGCACTTCGAAGACTTTCCTTTGAAGTCACCTCCACTTCAAAGGCAATCTAGTGTATAAGTACTGGGGCTCTGGCCCCATCTAATCAGACATTTTCGGACGTGTAACCAGATATCACTGGATCTACACCTGCACATTGCCAGAAGGAACTGTTGCGTTGCCAAGAGGGACTGCCACTCTGCTGATTGCACTGCCTGCAAATGCTTTTTGAGTTGCAGGAGGGACTGCCATGTTGTGACCTGCCTTGTGTTGCTGATCTGCTGACTGCTACCTACTGCTGTGCTCTTCCTAAGTGTTCTCCAAGGGTTTGCTGGGTAGCCCTCTGTTGCAAAAATACTTTACATATTTCTTCTGTTGATAAGCCTGCCTGCTCTGCGCTAAGCTAACAGAGGGTGAGCACAGGTAATTATTGATATATATCCTGCTTGCCCTGACTAGAGTGGTGGGTTCTGACTGGCTGATGGTGTTTCCTATCTATTGCCATCTTTTTCTAAGACAATGGTCTTCTCAGGTTACTGGTGTGGAAGGCTGACAGTTTAGTGATGACACTCTTCATCATCTGCAAGCATTCTGAGCCATACTCTGGTAAAGCCTCCGCATTGTTTTAGTGCAGTACCGAGATGACTTACACACATTAGTCACCATCCTGAAGGCATTCCTAGCCTTGTTCATTCTGCTCTTGATGTCACTGCCTGCTCCTTCATCATGTGTCAGCGTACTGCCTAGGTAGATGAGCTCCTCAGTCATGGCTAGTGCCTCTCCATCCACCTTGATTGGTGAGGGATTTGGGATGCTGAGTGGCATACCTTTTGATTTCTTTGTATTCATCTTAAGGCCCACGAGCTGTTCATAAATGGATAAGCAAAACACAGTTTTTTGCCTTTGCTGGTGTGTTTAAGAGAGCAAGGCTAGGCCATCCGAATTGTCAAGGCCCTCTAATGTGGAGAATAAGGTCCATCTAATGCCTCTATCTCAGTCTTTTGTGCAACTTCTAATTTTTGTTGACTGCACCTGCAGCTGGCTCAGACTGTTCTTCCATGTCTGCCAGGAGATGAAACCTCATTTTGGTTTGTAAGACAAATCCCTTACTGGTCCTGGGGTCCTGAAATTTGCCCACATCGAAGTACTGTTGTCCTGATGTTTCATGTTCTGTTTTTCTGAATTCAGCTTCACAAGAGTGGTCACTAGTGTAGTGTCCTACAAGTTAGCAATGAAGGATCCTTTTAAGCTCCAGATGGACTCCGTACATCTATGAGGTAGGTGCTAGAGTGAAATGTGATGAAGACTACTTTAGAATATTGACTTCAGAGTTACACACAGAAGAATAAAGACAGGTAATACTAAGTTCCATGTATAGCATAGTCATTTGCAGGACGCTACAACTAGATGATGATCACTGTCAATGTCCACTACCCTCCTCACTCTGACATCTTGCAGTGAGCATCTCCAGGTGCCGCTTATCATCAGGTGGTCAATTTAGTTTCTGTCTCTGTCAATGGGTGAGCACCAAGTTAGTTCGTGAACATCACAGTAGCAGAAGAGTACCTCCTAAGACCAGATCATTTGTTGTGCAAAATTTCAACAGCCTTTCTTCATTGTCGTTCATTATTCCACAACTTTTTTCCCCTTTGGTTCTGTCATGGTTTGTGTTGCCATTTCCCACCTTAGCATTCAAGTTTCCAATTACAACCTTCAGGTTGTGGTTTGGCATTACTTCAAGTTAAGCTTACATCTATTGCGATAATATGTTCTTGACTGTTTCCTCTGTGTCATTTGTTGGAGCATAGAACCGGACAGCAGTGATGTTGCCTGCCTTTAAATCTGGCTGTCATAAGCAGTGGGGTAGCCTGGTTCCAGGGGCCGCAGTGCAGGGTAACTGGGCCTCCTCACTAATGTGACCTCTCAGTCTGTCAGCTGCCTCCAACACTCCACCACCTCCTTCAACAGTGACTACATCTGCTATATCAAAACTCACTACCATTCTCATATATACACTATTGTATTTCAACTCCTTGTACTGCATTTTAGTAAGTCAAATCAATACCTATAAAAAGATTCCCAAAGCCAATGGGATTAGCACTTGTAAATGCATGCACACAAAGACATACCATGCAGGGTTCATTCTCACTCTTCTGCCCTCACATGGGGACAGCCCTCATACTACACTCTTACAGGCACATGCATCACTCTGCACTCACCCTATCACAACTTTCAACCTGTAGACCACTTCTCCTATTCTCACAAAAGTTGGTGTTAATCCTGCAATCACACATTCACATCACCAGCCACGGTCAGTAGTGGGTGTACCTGCAAGGCGGTGACGTGGGGAGGGGCAGGGTGGGGGGTAGTAATGTATGGATTACGGAGCTTTACAGGTAAGTAAATATATAAATAAATGAAACGAATTTCGTTGCGCGCACTGCATCGCATTTGGGGATGAAGTGCGCGCAACGAAATTCGTTTTATTTATTTATATGTTTACTTACCTGTAAAGCTCCGTAATCCATACATTACTACCTCCACCCTGCCCCTCCCCCTCCCCACGTCACCGCCCTGTAGGTACACCCACTACCGACCGCGGCTGCACATCACTCAAAATGCACTCGCAAAACAAGGTGGCTGTCCTGCGATCATACAGGCACACTGCTCACACACAGGTACACAAGGAAGGAGCAGAGTTTGAACAGATCTGGCATAAAAGACACAGGTTGAGCCGCTGGTGCATCAGTCCACTAGTGTAATTCATAACTCTTGAAGCAAACTACAACGAAGCCAGAATGTCCACTGAGGCTATCTAATCTCTGATTTTTTTTTTTTTTTTTTAATATGTTTTTATTGCAGATTTATCAACAAACAATGAATTATTTCGACCTTCACACCTATAACCACCGTAAGTCACCGATCAACAATGCAATTGCACACAGCCATTTAGCCCACATCCTGGAGGCTGGGCGGCATTAGCTACAAATCCGTCAAAGATAGCAAAGAAAAGATCGAACAGAGGCATCAGGTCAACCATACTGTTTAGTATCTGCTTTTCTATAACTCCCAACACCCCCCCAATACAGTTAACAGAATACAGATTCCAACCGATATCGAATAATAGCAATACTAACGCAACTCAATCACACTCAGTCATCCTATGGGACGCCCCCCTCGGAGACTCCTGACAGTCTACATTCAACCAATCTAACCACATCGTCGGGAACATGTCCCATGGATAGTCCTCACACTGGCCCAGGCATGAGTCTAGCGTCAGCTAAATTCTCTCTGCTATCTGTATCAGTCCCCACCTGTCCCTCCCCGTGTCCCACCCCCCTCAACTGCTGCTGGTGTGGGCCATGTTCACGTACACACAATCAGATCTGTTGCGACCTAAGGGACCCTCACATATGTATCTTCGCGTCCCATGGAACCTCCTATACTGGCCTTCCCCTAGTCCTCGTCCTCTATTAAATAGTCCTTTAGGGCCTGCACTATTGCCTCCCAGGCCATTTCCAAGCCCTGTTCATTCGCCGCACGAGTGGCTTGTCGGAGTCTGACCGCACTCTCACTCCGGGCCCATTTCTGCAATTCGTTCGTCCATCGCCTAGCAGAGGGACCCTCTTTCGATTTCCAATGCCAAGTAATTTCTCTCTGAGCCAAAATAAGGCCCAAGTCAATGAATTTGCTTGTTATTTTTGTCTTGGCCGTGTGAGGGAACCAGAGCAACAGACACGCCGCCATGTCGTATTCTACCTGTCTATCAGTGACTGTGTTCAGGAGCTCCCCCACCTCCGACCAATACGACCCCAGTTTTGGGCAATCCCACAGCATGTGGTCCAATTCCACATCCGGTGTCAGGCATCTAGGGCATGCTGCTTCTTGCACCTGGAAATGCCTCCGGATCTTCCCCGGGGTCAGGTAGGCTCTGTGTATTACAAAGAAGTGCACCTGCTGAAACCGGGCATTCCTGCTCCCCTTCCATATCCTCCTCAGGACATGGCCCCAAGTCGCATCCGGTATGGGTTTCCCTATGCTTTCCTCCCACTTTTGCTTCAAGACTGCGAGTGGCCCTAGACCTTCGTGCAGCATTCTAGATTGGAGGCATGTGACCGCCTTGAGCGTGCCCGCCGCCATTACAACATACTGGCAGGCCATGGTTGTACAGGGTTCCAATAATCCAGTTTTCCAATGTTTCCGTACCGCCGCCGTCACGGCTGCGTGTAACAGGAAGCTCCCATCAGGGAGGCCAAATTGGTCCTGGAGTACTCTGAAGGGCACCAACTCACCATCAACATATAGGTCGCCCATCATATGAAGGCCCAAGTCCTCCCAGTCCAGTAAGGGAGACCAATCCCCGCCATGCGGCAACGCCGTCAGCATCCCCAGATGAATCTCCGGGGCATATGGGCGCGCCGTCCCCACTCTCTTCAAGCTTCTATGCCAACACAGCCGTAGTGTCTTCTCCTCCACGGTCAGGTCCCGCAACTCCAGCTTCTGTTGCATGACAGCATAGGATAGGATATGTCTCTGTATCCCTGTCCCTCTGTCTCTATCCGGGCCCCTGAATTCTCTTGCGACATGCTGTGTGAGAATCTGCAATTGCGCTGCCAGATAGTATAATTCAAAATCAGGAACCGCCATTCCCCCTCAGCCTTAGGCCTCATCATCGTAGTCAAGGCTACTCGACGCCTCCCATGCCCCCACAGGAAGTCAGTAGTCAATGTCCGCAATTCTTTAAAAACCCGTTGAGGGATCCATATCGGCAACGTGCGAAAATAATAGAGCAATCGGGGCAAAGCCACCATCTTGAGCAGCGCCATCCTGCCTTGCACCGAGAGGGGGAGAGACGCCCAGAAGGTCATACATCCTTTCAGGGCCCTTATACAACGCCCTATATTCCCCTCCAGCATGTCGGTAGCCTCATGATATATGCGGACCCCCAAATAGGTGAAGCACGACCTTTCCCAGATGAAATCTACGGTCAGGGGTGAACGGGGCATATCCGCGCGCAGCGGAAAAATGCACGTCTTACCCCAGTTGACCCTAAGGCCTGACAACCTCCCAAAACACGACAGCATTGCAACTGCCCCCTCCAGTGCCGTCCCCGTGTCCTCCAAGAACATCAGCAGATCGTCCGCATATAACGAAATGTAATGCGGGGTCCCGCCGCTCACAATACCACCATACGCTACGCCCGATCGCGCTTGGGCCGCCAGGGGTTCTATCGCCAGCGCGAACAACAAAGGGGAGAGTGAGCATCCCTGTCTTGTCCCTCTGCACACCGGGTATTCAGAGGATATCACCGATCCCAGTCTCACCCTGGCCGTCGCGAAAGAGTAGAGAACTTTCGTCCAACCCCCGAATTGTTCTCCTAAGCCAAACTTCTCCAGCACCCTTTCAAGGTACTCCCACTCCAGGCTGTCAAAAGCTTTTTCGACATCCACGGACAACACCGCCGGCATCTGATCCGGGTCCAGGTGGGTCCCTAGCACTCGAACAAGGCGGCGGATGTTAGTTGAGGTGTTTCTAGTGGGGATGAACCCGGCTTGATCGGCATGAATCAGCGTTGTCATGTGTGGCAACAGTCTGGTGGCCAGAATGCGACTCAGAATTTTGTAGTCCACTGTCAGCATGGACAACGGCCTATATGAGGTCACATCGTTACCTTCCCTCCCGGGCTTCAGCAACGGAATGACCAACGCCTCTCTCATCGAGTGAGGCAAGTGCCCTAGCTCCAACGCCTCGGAATAGACCTCCAGCAACCTGGGCGCCAAAACATCAATGTATTTCGCATAAAACTAAATCGGCAGGCCGTCTACTCCCGGCGTCTTGTTCCTAGCCATCTGCTTGATAGCCCCTCTAATCTCAGGCACCGTTATGTCGCGGCCCAAGTCCTCAGCGCTGTCCTCATCTAGCACCGGAAGTTGAACTCCCGCCAGATAGTCCCCTATGTCAGAAGCCTCAGCTTCCAGGTGACTTTGATACAGAGTCGTAGAGTAACTCAAGAACCGTGATAGGACTGCAGCTTGAGAATAGACCATCTCTCCCGTTACCCCCCATATGCTCATAATAGGGCTCCCTCTGGGCGCCGGATTCGCTAGTCTTGCCAACAACGTGCCTACCTTATCCCCTTCCGCATGCACTTTAGTAATGTATAACCTATAATCATAGCTCCGCAGTCTCTCCGTTTCTCCTGCAACCTCGCTTCCTGTAGCCGTGTCTGTAGTGTCGGTCGCTCCGGTCGCTGCTGCTCCAAGTCCCTCAACGCATCCTTCGCCTTCCCTACGTCAGCCAGGACCGCTGCCCGTTCACCCGAGAATCTACCAATACATAGGCCTCTTACCACTATCTTGAATGCGTCCCATTCCACTGATCTAGTGGTAGCCGTTCCCCCATTCTCGCCAAAGTAATGCTCGATACCCTCGCGGACGGCAGCACCGAAAACCTGGTCTTCCAATGTTTCTGGCCTCAGCCTCCACGTGGGGACCGCTGACCTCACTCGCTGCCACTAAACATAAGCCAATTGAGGGTTATGATCGGATATGGTCCTAGTTAGATATTCTGTGTGCGTCACCATGGCGGCTATCGGACCACTACATATGATGTCACAAGCATTGCAATTACTGTGTGAGTCAAGATTTGCATGCCTGTTATATATGTTAAGGATTATGCTCCTGTCCAAACGTTGCACATTTTAGTGTTTTTTTAGTTTTATTTCATAACCATACCTACACTTGATTTGCTTAAGTGAATTTCTGCAACATTTTTAAACATGGTTCTATAACCAAAGCCACCATAACTACATTTTAATCTTGTTTTTTTTCATTGATATTATTTGTGACATTCCCCATCCAAGAGTTCCCTGTGCCAATCCTCTGTGGGTGGACAATCCACCCTGCACAGGGCCTTCAGCTCTATGAAGCGGATGGTTGGCTGCTTGTGCCCAACACTCCACAAGTGGTTATAGGAAGAGGCCAGTTGACCACAAGACTCGGTCTTCTGCCTTGCACTGGTCCCATTCCTCCATGGGTGGCCAACCCCAGCTACACAAGGACGTCAGCCTCTGGCCATGCCCTTTGCCCAATGCATCATGGGCAGACGGGGTTTGACCATAGGGCCTGACCTCCTTCTGACCCCCGACCAGACTTTTCACCCAAGTCCACCGTGGGCAGCCAACCTCGGCTGTACAAGTATTCAGTGGGGGTGGGACGAGGGACATGGACCTTGCTATGAGCAGACGAGTTAGGCTACATGGCCTAGCCAATGGCCAGGCTTTGTGCCCAACACTATGCAAGAGGCCAATCTCACTGTGCAAATGTGCAGCAGGGGTTGGCGGCAGGGTCAGACATCCATCCATTCCCTTCACCCACCCTCACCCATGGACAACCAACCCCGCAGCACACTGCCTTCAGCCTTTAGTGGGGATTGACCATAGGGCCTGGTCTATAGCCAGACCCTTCTTCTTTTTGTATTTTTTATTGGATCTGCCTTACCAAATGCAAGCTTCACAGCATGGTACCTCAAGCCAAGGGCAAGCTCCATGAGTCCTTGCTAGAGTTGAGAATCCACAACCAGCGCCACAAGTCCAGCAACAGGCCAACATGGACCAGTGAAACGTGTCCAGGATTGGTGGTACAAGGCTGTGAAGCTTGTCCAGGATTTTCCGTTACCAGTCAGAGTTCTTGGTTGGAACTGCTGCTCCAGATGCAGGATTTGTGAATCTCATGCCAAAATTGTTTATTTCCAATTTTAAACTAAGGGGTTTCCGTTTTACCCCCGCCTAGGGCCTATGGGATGTGGATGTGCTCGCCCTGCCCCTAATGCACCCTTTCTTCTCACTTGCAGGCTGTATGGACTGAAACCCCCAAAACTGTAATAGTGACCACGATATTTTCTCATGATATTAATGCCAGCCAAAAAGGTCATACTGGCATGGCCAAATGGGAGAAATAGCTCCGTCGTTAAATCGGATCCAAGTATTTTTTTAAGTCACAGAAGTTCACAGTACCATGGCTGCTACGCTTAGTATCTGTCTAGATAGATCTAAAATGTAACCTCTTCATGCCCAACCCAAGCACATTTGTTATGTGCTAGTTTCTCGATAACGTCTGAACAGATTTAGAACAAAACAAGAAAAGCACATTCCAACTCTTCAGTAATGTTCTACCTTCCTGTCAAATTTTGGTGTCATTTAGTTCACTAATTTTTTGGGCCAAAAAAAAGCAAAACATCATATTATTATTAAAATAGGAAATATCACTTTGAGATCCCTCCTATTTTCTTAGCTCTGCTTAACAGAGCCTCACAAAACTTGCCATGAAAGACCCAAAGTGGATGTCCTTTCATTTTAGAAAGTTTTGTGCAGATTTATTAAATGATGCAAATGTTATTAAGAAAACAAATAAAATATTTTGTATGGAACTTCTGACGTAACCATAACTACAGTGGCACTATTACAGCTGTTACCAAAAAAATATATAAAAATCATTCACCCCATTCATCTGAAGAAAGCAACACATTGATATCTTAATTACGTAAACAAATGCAGTGGAGTTCAATGTTCAGTCAGCTACTGCCTTCTCAGCTCAAACATCTGGTATGTGTAAGTTGAGTCAATCATGTCAGGATGATGGTTTTAGGGTACTGGAATGAATGAAGCACAATTAGTGTTACATGAGAACTGTGCATTTTAGAGGCTGGTCACCAATGGGGCTGGGACAGAGCCAGTTACATGTTAGTCAAGTGCTTATCTGCTGCAAAATTGCACTGGTGCACAATTATTTACATTGTAAGTCACAGCCTTTAGAAGGGCAGGAGGTTTGGGTGATAGCCTGTCACAATCTGAAAGATGAGTCAGGCTAGCCCAGAGCCAGTAACAGGTCATGTTGATAAAACAAATAGGTCATGTGACCTAGGCACAGGCAGTCACATGGCCTACCTATGATTATTGAAGACTGATAGGGCTTAAATGAGGCTCATCTCATATAACACTGAAGCTGGAGAATGTGGGTCTGTAAATGTACACTCCCAGTCCAAAGCCTCTAGAATTCTGGTAGAGCTAGTCAGTTGCATTTTAAGTTGGTGCTCCTAGAGGACTGGAAAGGCTTTTGTTTTGTGTAAGTAGCTAGCCATATTAAAGTTTCTGTATGCGGGTGGCCCCGAAGTCAGTCAATCTTGTCTTGCAAGTGCCTCAAATTAGAGATGAGAGTTGCCATGCTTGAATGTTGCAATCTGAACATCTCTGAGCGTGGAGGAAAACCAGTGGACATTTTCCAGTCAGGATAACAGCATATGAAGTTGCAGTGTCTTATCAAGCCACATCTACTTAACGATTGTATACACAGATAATCTTTTTTATTGTATCTTAGTTCTTTATTTACTTTTAATATGTTAGACACATGAACCATTCTGCAGTCACAAGATTCTTGTCAATTAATACAGCTACTAACATCAATGTTAGTCCATAAAAGTGTTAACCCCTACACTGCGGGGTAATTCCGCTGCGGTGCAAAGGGGGGCGGGGCTGGGCGTGGCCCTCCCTTACTGAGGATGGCTCCCGGCCGTCATAAATCACGGTGGGCATGTGCTCATGATGGTCGGGGCCGTCCGAACTCCGCTCAATGACTAATTCCCTCGCACAGGCGGGGAATTAATACTGCGTGGGTGGAGCTGCAACATTCGGGCTGCTCCCGGCCGTGAAGAGCACATGCCTTCTGTGAGTCATGATGGCCTGGAGGCGTCATGAGCACCCAAGATGTTAAAGAAAGAAGAAAAGAGAGATAGAAAAAGGAAGAGAAAAAAAGTCATAATTTGCCATTAACATATCTCAACAACTGTATCCCGTGCAATCCTAAGGCATACAAAAACACAGGTTATCAATCCTGAAGGGTTGATCCCCCACACCCCCTTGATAACATCACATGTAAATAGGCAACCCTTTCCCACAACTGTCATCACATTCCAACATCTGGTTACTGCTTTTCACCTACCATGGTTTGAGTCTCTCAGAAAAGATTCCCATTGTTCCTCAAATTTCCCCAAATTGATTGTCCAACTTAGATGGATTATATCACAGGGATCTTGGATGCAACTCCAACATGTTGAAGAAGTGCACAGACGTGCCTTTTTGTAATTATAAAAGGGCCCGGTGTCACCTGTGTAAGATTTTAAAGTACCAGAGTTTCAACCAGGCTTTCCAAAGTCCTTTGTCATTACTAACCCTGGGTGAAGTACTATGCTACGCTTGCATAGTTTGTGAAGTTTGCGCTACTTCGCACTACGCGAATTGCACGTAGCACAGTGCAAACACGCATAGCGGTAATTCTTTGCTTGCTCGCAGTCCTCACCGTCAAGTTGGCGACTGCGAGCGAGCAAAAATGACTTCTTGGCGAGACTTTTTCCTCGTTCGCAATTAGCAATATCAAGTTGCCGATCGCGAGCGTGGAAAATAAACCTCATGGTGAGATTCTCAACGCCGGGAGGTCAGGTTTCTCATTGTGAGTGGTCGCGTATGCGTGCGACCGCTCGCGATGAGAAATTACCAGTCCGTGTTGAGAAAGCTGCCACTCGAGTAGAAATCTACTCGAGCGGCAGAAAATGACCGCTTGCACTGTGCAAGATGCGGTTTGCACTTATTGCACAGTGCGGACAAGAAGCGGCAATGTGCAATCAGTGCGAACAGCATTTTGCACAGTGCACTCCGCAGTTCGCGTAGCTCGCGAAGTGCACTTCGCTTAGCTACACGTAGCACTACTACGCGAACTACGCCTAGGGTTAGTCATTACGCAGTAGTTCATTTAAATATTCTTCTGTGGATTTAATCGATAAACGGACTTCCCACCACCTGTTCAACTTTTGCATTGTGTTTTGTGAGAATAGTAATTAATATACTATAGATGGCTGATACAATACTCCCTGCTGAATCTTGAGATCCCATCTAACACCAGAAAGACTGTCACTTAGGCCCTCCTCACCAGCTGCCTCAACTATGATAATTCCCTCTACACTGTCATCTCTACTCAACTCCTCAGAAGACTCCAGACCATACAGAATGCTGTAGTCATTGACCTCCCCAAACAAACCCATATTTCCCCCACTTGAGAGACTTCCTCTGGCTCCCCATCCAGAAGAGATACCAGTTCAAAATCCTCACATATGCCTAAGAAGCCCTCCACAACCTAGGACCTGCCTACATCAACCATCGACTGAACTTCCTCCAGTCATCCAGAAATCTGCGCTCCACTTCATTCGCCCTCATATGCACCCCCTGTATCCGCTGCAGCTGCAGGGTTGGCTGATCCTTTTACTACATTGCAGCTAAGACCTGGAATGACCATCCCCTCCAGCTTCGTACAGCTCGCTCGCTGGCAGACTTCAGAAAGAGGCTCTTCGATTGAGACACAGCACTTAGATACCCCTGGGGTGACAGTACTGGGCTATACAAATACTGTTTGACTCATGGATCCAAAGTAGCTTATCTTGTATTTATGAGTACGTTTTCGATGTGTGATAACTGGTGTGTGATCCAACATTACCCATGCTGGGTAGGAATTAGGTCACTGTGTAGTTTATTCACTTTTAGGCATTGCTTTCCTTCATTTACAAACAAATGATTTAATTAATTTATTGAATGCTCAGAGACAGCCCGCCTGCACCGGAAAGCGTATCATGGAGAATATATAATTGCGTTTGGGTGATATATTAATTTTGACTGTCCGTACACATCCTCAGAGGGAAGAGTTGCATCTTGTGCCATACTTTGATATCAGACATAATTGTCTATAATGGGGTTTAAATTGTCCTTCACCTCATTTTCCAACCCTTTAATAAGAGATGTTCCTAAATATTTTCAGGTCTGTTTCAATTTAACATGTGAATCACTCAATACCCCTGGCATGGTGGAATTAGTTATGAAAAGGGCCTAAAATGTATCCTATACCATGAAAATGTCGAGAATGAAGTAATATAAAAACTTGTATTGACAGTTAGGATTGTGATACTTTTACCATAATGAAGTCCCATTCAGTAGAATTTACTGTTCCCTTCAGTGTGTGTATGCCCTTTAAGATTTGTTTTTCCTAATGGCTATTGCCAGTGGTTACACGGCAAGCAATAATAAAAGTGGTGACAAAAAGACATGCTTGACTAGTACTCCTGTGCATGTACAAGGGTTGAGTTGTAAAACCCCCACTGGTAACTATTCCCATTGGTCTTTTGTGCAACCAAATTACTTATCAATTGAATCTGTTCCTAATCCATTTCATTTCATCATATAAAACAGGTATCCCTATTCTCCGCAATCAAATGCCTTGCCAGTATCAAGTGACATAGGCAGTTTATCATCTGTATCATCTTTAACCTTCCATATAACATTGAACAATGTTCTCATATGGGAGGTGGATGATCTGTGCTGCACAAAACCCATCTGCGAGAGATGTATCAGGTGATTAATGGCGACTTTCAGTTTATTGGCTAAGATGGTAGGCAGCAGTTTCAAGTCAATGTGAATAGCTAGCAAAGTGTAGGGGGTCCTTGCCCAGTTAAATAGCAGTGCTTTCCTTGCTCTGTTAAACTCTTCCACCTTTCCAAAAAACTTATGAGAGAAAGTCATCCGTTTTGCCCTGATCACCCCCATTTTTGTGACTAATACTGGTGGTTACTGACTCTGATTGAGTCATGGGCCCCTTCTACCCAGGCCCAGGTCCAGTGCTCTATTTGAAAAGTATATGGTAATTAGGTGTAATTACAATTGGTATAACAAACTACCTGTAAGGGCCTAGCATATGGTAGACCATGTAGGTTTAGAGGTCCAGCAGTTATAATGCACTTAAGTTTGCACTGTTGTGGTGCCTGCTGTCATTTTAAAAGCCAGCCCTAATTCGCAATTTGCTTGTAAAATAAAATGTCTAAATTCAACTCTGGAATGAAAGGTACTTCAAACGTCTTAAACTATCCTATTTTACATATAAGTCACCCCTAAGGTCTACCCTTAGTGCCTCAAATATGTGATGCAATTTTAAAATAAGCAGGGACATTATAAAATAGGTTTTAGAAACCCTGGTGAGGGAAAAACTGCCAGATTTGTTTTCCTGATTGTAGTGCATTAGTTCCATAGGCTAACATGAGGAGATTTTTTTAAATGTTATTAAAATATAACCATTGACAGGAGTGCGTTGAATTCATCATTCAAAGTGTCGAAATAGGAGTTGTTAGACTTTGCCATTTTTGCAGGGTCATCCTAGAACTTTTTGCCTTCCTCTAGTATTTTCTCTGACCTGTTGTTGGTGGTTTTAGGCCTCTGGGCACTTTATCTCTGCGGATCAATGCTAAAGGGCATATGCTCTCTATGGTAAAATTGGTAAGATTGGTCTACACCTGTATGGCATATATAATTTAACTGTCAGTCCCTTGTACATTGGTATCTCATATACCCAGGGCCAGTAAATTAAATGCTACTGGTGGGCCTCACAGCACTGCTTGCACCATCCACCAAAGAAACCTCTCAAACCTGTCTCAGGCCTCTGCCCAAGCACATTACCGCATTTCCCTAAAGGGGAAGCGGAGACTTCTGTATTCCACACCGAGTGGAGGATTACGGCCTCATAAGGTAATGTGGCCCTCTGGCAAGTTATAAGCTATGCCCTGATATGATTATGTTTTAGGTATTACATTGCCAGGGTTGCACACCCCTGTACAGTGGGGGGGATGTGTTGATAATATGTGCACGCCGCAAGTGTTTACTATGGTGCACTGCTAATTATTTTATGCTTAATGCTTTGTGCTGAGTGCCATTTTACCAGTAGTTACTGGTCGCCCTAACTGATGTTAAGACAAGGGCACCATTGGCCTATTGGTTTATATAATACCTGTAAAGCCATGACAGGTGCTTGGTGGCACAGTGTATATATGTGATGGTGTTCTAATGTGTTTTTTATATAATACAAAGGCTATTTTTATGTAACCTTGTGTGGAGTTTCTTTTGTGGTGTGCCTAGTGTGTCGCTGCTGTGTGAGTGTGTTGCTCAAACGCTTTACACATTGCCTCTGGGTCTGGGATAAGCCTGACTGCTCTGCCAAGCTACCAAGGGGGTGAGCAGGGGTTATGTTCAGTGTGTAACTCCCTTACCCTGACTAGAGTGGTGGTTTCTGCCTGGCTTAGGCGCATGCCCTAGCCAACCAGAAATCCTATTTCGAACAAGATTTATAATAAATCCAGCCATTTACCAAGATCTATGACAGAAAGGAAGTTATAGAACTTGTTTTTCTATTGTGCCTGAATCTAGGTTTAGAGCAGCCTCTCCTGATTGGCCAGCATTTGACAGGCTGAGTCAAGCAGCTCTGATGAGGTGTGAAGTGGCCTTGAAGGAAACAAAGAGACATTTGGTGGGAAAAGTTCTGCAAGTTGCAGAGCAAAAGGCAGGAAGAGGGCTGGGTAGCCAAACTGGCCTTCAAAGAGGGAAAGACACGTAGGACAGACCCCAGGCCCACCCCACTTCCTGCACCTCCAGCCAGATAGGAACCCTGTAATTGATTTAGCAGAGGGGCAGGAAGGGGGGTGTTTGGGAACATTAGCCAAACCTGTAGGTTGGAGTAGCCAGACCTTAAGCTCCATGAGAGATTTTCTCCATTTTGGATTTTATGGAACAGTGCTTTCTGAGACACACATTTGCCACAAGTCAGGGGAAGTGGTCATCATTGAGGGTGATACCCTGCACTCCATTGGTCAGGGGTGCCACATTGCTTGCCACCTCAAAAGACTGGATAAATATGGGAGAGCTGTCAAGCAACTCAGATCCCTGCCTGGAAGAAACAAGAAGAAGAAGGACTTCCCTGCGGAACCTGGCCTGCACTAAGAGGGCTGCACTCAGAAAGACTGAACCTGCTGCAGACTTTGAGCTTCAGCAAAATAAGGAGTTTGCCCAACTCTAAATGTTTAAGAGCGGACTCCCAGAAAGCACAGTTTAAAAGAGATCCACCTTCATTATCTCCAAAAAGAAGAACCCATTTAAGGATTTGGCCAGGTGCATTGTCGTTCTTGTAGTCCCACTTCCCAAAGAGCAACTTAGAGACTCTGGGACCTTGGATAGGTGTTGTGGACACTTCAAAAGCCCAAATGGACCTTCTGGAAGAAGATGCAGAAGTTTGGAACCATTTGGAGAATTTTTGTCAAAAAGCTCCATAAGTTGACCAACTCAACGTTGAGAGTCAAGATAATATTGTCGAACCACGACTCGGCCTGAGATCCAAGTTTGCCCTGCTGAAGCACCAGAGCGTTTCTTAGTCAAAGAGACTTCCAGGAGTTGATTGAGGCATTGTGCTGAGTCAAGCCAGCATTGTCGAGCTGCAAGCCGACCTGACGATGAGACCCACTCAATGTCAAGAGAAAAAGTTCAAAAAAAGTGACTAAGTCAGAAGGCAAAAACTTGACAAGGCCCTACCGCTCATTGCATCTGATCCACGCTCCATTGCGGTCCACCTGAAACTTTGACTTTGTCCCACTCAAGCGTGACCAGATGTCCCAAGTTGGCGATTTGTTTTTTAGGCACTATAATGTATTTAATGTTTAAAAATTCATATCTCCAGTTCCATACATTGGACTCTTGTCATTTTGGTGTCATTTTAGTCATAAAAACATTTCCTATTTTTAAACATCGGTGTTGGATTTTTAATGTGTGTTGTGTCTTACTTATTTAATGTACTGATGGTTTTAAATGCTTTACACACCTGTCTCCTAAGTTAAACCTGTCTGCTCGCAGCCAAGCTCCCAAGGGCTGAACAAGGATTGATATATTGAGAACTTGACTCAACTTTATTTTTCATTGTGGTGTTATTACTAGTTGCAGGTATCTATCTGCTCCTACTAAACAACCACCTTCGAACAACTTACATAGCAATTGTGCTAGTTTAGCTTTATTGATTTTCTAAAAGTCAAGAAGGAGTCCATCTTCTCCTGGGGCCTTTTGGTCTGTATATCATGTTTGTCTTTGCTAATATCTTCTTCAATAATTACACCCTCTTTTGTTTGCCACAAATCAGCAGTTAGCAGTCAGTTGTGGTATAGGTGAACAGTTAATGAAGGCTTGTTCCTCTCTAGCTCAATCTATACAAATGGAGTGGTAGAGTTTATGACAGAAGGCTGAAAATGTGTCTGTCATCTTGTTGTAATAGCCTACAGTGGTCACTAAGTGCCATCATCTATCAGGGATGTATAAGGTGGTTACTGACCACTTTCAGTTTTGGGCTAAGAGTCCCATATCAGCATTTTCTGTTGTAGATCTTCATTGTATTATTCGGCCAAGTGTGTGACCTCTGACTATATTTGTTAGTTTGCCAATCTTGTTTTTTTATTTTCTACAGCGGAATCTCTCATCATCTCCCCCTTATTCAGGATTTGATTGTTGCTTTCATTGAACATGGTGAGTCTACTGTACCCTCTTTCTCTAACACATGTAGTGAAGTATGTGTGTTGTCTTTTTTTGTCAACAAGCATCATGTAATAGGAGACATTCATTCTGCATGACCCAAGGGGAGGTGTACTAATGCCTTTGTCTACTTGCACCTATTATATATCATGGTCTGACACACAAGTGAGGACTATGATCGCATCGGTGACTCTCTGTAAAATCTTGGTTGAGATAAGATAAAATCAATACCTCGCAATTAAAGATGTAGTCTCATTCGGTCAGGTGAATTAAATGTCAATAAGCCTTGCAAAAGACACCTATCACTTGTCATCCATGGATCTAGTTTACTTGACCTGTGCAGCAGTGATATGTTCCAGTCTACACCTATCCCCACTTTTGGCTTAACAACCACATATAGTGACCTAGACAAGTCAGTTGAAAATTCTGCCTTGTCACGGACAGGTGCATTTATAGAACCCATACCAAAGATTATAATGGGCAGTTTGATTTTTGTAAGCACATAATGACCCTACAGATCTGCCCAAACCATAAGGTCCTTGAAAGATATACATTTTCAAAAAAGTATGGTCACTATCCCTTTGCTTACAGTCTGTTGTTGTGAAGTTCTTTCCCACCCAATCATGCCAAAGTTTTTCACTTTCCAAAGCACACTTTTGCATCTTTCGGAAATTTCAACCCTAAAGCCTTGGATATCTTCTTCCTTTATATCCAATGTATTAATCATTTTCAAGTTTAAAGAAATAATTAACAGGTCCCATTGTACACCTCATGACATTAAAGTGATCTGTTGGAAAGTGTCGGCGATGGGCAGTTCCCAAGTTCAATCTTATCAAAGTCTTTAACCATAGTAGGATTAACAAGGATCGAACAAAGTAGCAAACCTGCACAAAGATCAGGGTGGGGGAGAGTGACATCAAATATGTAAGATGGAGATGCGGGGAGTACGTCCTGAGATGTGTAGGGGAGTTCACCACTGTCACTCATTGTGAGAATATTTGAATGATACAATAGGATGCAGAGGTGATAGGAGGTATGGGTTTCATATAGGCTCTGAGATTCTTATAAGCTATAAAACCTTTCATTAGGTGTGCTGGTATGGATAGAGTCAAAGGTAGGATTCAAGCTTATCTCACTTGGACCTTCCCCCGGCGAAATCATGCACCTATAGCATTGGTAAACACTGTATCAGGCACCCAGAGTGCCCTTAACTAGTATAATACAGTCCTAATATGAAACATTCCTACCACTGTCTTAATGTCAGATGGTATGATAGTAATTCAGTGTATCCACACATATATCCCTACTAATTAGCCTAGAAAATAACATGGTATGTCATTCTATTTTAGTCATAGAGAGAGCTTGCTAGTGTTTACAAATACTTCTGAAGTCTCCCTCGAAAGGTTTTACATGTCCATCACACGTAAGGTAAGCTACTTCCTGTACTCTAAAGGAACACTGAAGTCTCTGGTTTGTACAGTCCTCAAAGGTTTTTCAAGGGTGAGGGGAATTTGATTCTCAGGTCTTGAGAGCTGCTGTATCTGTTTCCCAGTCTGGCTGCCCATTGCCTGGTAACATTATTGAGTTTCACACTATCTCAGCCTCCTGCACCATCATCATTTAATGGCACATATGTCTGAGTCATTGGGTCTCGCCATTCAGGCGACGAAATGTGTGTATCCATAGAGCCCAGGAATTGCTCCAAGGCATCTAGACCAACAAATTCCTTCATCCTACCATTTATAGCGATGATCACCATTAAATGTTGTGCTATGTCAAAATGGATGTCTTTCTTTTGAGGTTGTGGTTACAAGGCTAAAAATGTATTCCTTTTAAAGCTTGTTTCCATTTAAAAGTCCTAAAGCTTGGGGCCCTTCTACATAAATGAGCCTTGTTTACTGGCAGCCATTATAATTTGATGCATCGGTTAATGATGCAGCATACCTGCTGTGATTTGTCTTGCACCATTTCTAGAGTTGTTCTCGCTCATGTTTACTATGTGAGCTTTTGAAAATTCTAGAGGCTCAGAATAGGTTATTTTTGTAAGTTTAGGTATGAGATAGAAAACGAATGCCAATGTGTCTGTACCTTCCTCTTTCTCAGGTACTTCAGTGATCCTGGCATTGCTTCTCCTATTTCTTTCTTCAAGATCGGTCATCTTCTGACCAGTGGGCCTGTTCCCAGACCTGTTATTTAGATATTCAGATACTCATAAAATTTGTATTGAACCATGCTATATATGTATGTGATAATGAAAACTCTTTCACTGTCAATTTCATGTTGCCTTCCACTGAGCTGATTGTCAATTTAAAGGGTGTGAGTTTTTTCAGCATCACATCTGATGTAACAAATGACATGTTGGTGGCCAGCGCGTCATTTGATTGTCTTATGACTTTTCTCTGCCACTGCTTCTGGGATGAGCAGTTGTCTAGCTGGTTTGGATGTAGACATGAGATATTCCTTAAGATGTGTATGAAGTATTCAATGCTGCCCACTCATCCTGTGCCAGTATATTGTATACTAAACAAAAAGTCTATTTTAAGAAAAAATAAATTGTTGTTTTCCCCTTCTCTTTGCTACACAAAACATAATGTTCTGCTAATGCAGAGTGAACCACTGAATACAAGTGTTGGATTCTTTCTCATGCATATCTGATCGTAGTGCTGCATTTCCTGGGGTGAGGCAATATCTTGAAACTTCGTACCACTTAATGTCACCTTCTGTTATTCTTTCTTGTTCTTGATTAGTTTTTTCCTCATCAAATGGAATTGCAAGTAGCAAGAGTCTGATTGCAAACACAAAATAACAGTTATAGAGATTGTATTGGTGTGGCTGTGCTAACAGGAAGTGACAGACATTCTAGATTACTTAACAGAAAGAGTCCAACACCTACCATTTGGCTAATTTGCCTCTCAGAGAGGTTCTTAAGAACTGTTTCTAAAGGATACTACTCAAGAAAACGAAAATGAGTTTTGAATACATTTGCTTTTAACTGGAATTAACGCCAGCAACTGAGCATGGAGCTGTAAACATGTTTTGTTTTTTACGCAGTATTATTTTTCTAAGTTCTCAACAGTGAAAAGTGTGGTGATTATCTCTGGGTCATTTTGCAGCAAGAAGAGCATCACCTAGAGAGATAGAGGTATCCTCTTTCACACCTCCTCTGTGTAACCTCTTTCATACCTCCTCTCTCGAGATAGTATAGAAGTTGTTTTGTATCTAGCCAATTCTCCAACCTGCCCCACCCAACCCTCAGTACTTTTTCATATTGGTGCCTGACAACAAGCATAGGACAAGAAATGGACAAAATGTCTTGTAGACAGTAATTTGCATTAACAATCTTGAGTGTCATGTCTTGTTCAACTAATAATGCCTACACTCTTATTGTACGAGAGAGAGAAAAACTTTGTTTATTTAGACCATAGTCTTTTAAAAAGTACAAAACACGATCAGGATCCAAATAATATAGACAATCTAAATTCTACTGCATAATAAATAATTAAAATCCAATACATGTTAAAAGAGGGTAACACACTCGAAAACATACAATTCATTGAACCCAAATTTTACAGAAATCTCTAGATTCCTAAATTAAAAGAAAAGTTCACATTTATAAAAGACATAGAAACCCTTAAAATCAATGCCCCTCCTTTAGTATCTCCCTTCCAAATTCTTTCCTGGCCTTCAGGAATTTTCCCAATCCTATTGCAATTTCTAATGAGGGCATATCTGTAAGTAAACAAATCGCTTGGGCACGCAAATTTATCTTATGTGATAAAAATATAGGACGTAAAAACAATTTCCGTATGGCAAGTACAAATGTGCAATCAAGCAATATGTGCAACATGTCGCTTCTTGATCCTAGTCCACAGTTACAATTACCATCTAGGCCAATCAGTGCAGACTTTATCTTTCCGTCTATCTTCCAAGTGTTAACCCCAACTCAGGTCCTTAGAATTTCGTATCTTAACCCTTGGTTGGGCAATATATCCAAGTACGGAAACCAAACTTCATTTACCCATGAGATCTTTAACCACTGGACCGATTTTTTCACTAGCATATAATCAAGGTCCTGTGCCCTTGAAAAGGACTGACCTTGTTCCCTAAGCATTCTCTTTGTAAAATCAGCCACCAAGGAGTCCTGGGAGAGTCTCACATTAAGGCGCCCTGCTACTTTCTGGAGGATTCTTCTCACGTCCTTTGCCCAACCAAGGCTACTTATTTGAATCTCCTCTCTACACCATTGTGCGACCTTCTGTACCACTCCTGGGTCTTGACGCTTCCAAAATCTTACCAGGGCCATTTGGGATTGCACATTCCAAGAGGTTAACCCTAGTTCCATTCTG
This sequence comes from Lissotriton helveticus, assembly GCF_964261635.1. Classification (NCBI taxonomy): domain Eukaryota; kingdom Metazoa; phylum Chordata; class Amphibia; order Caudata; family Salamandridae; genus Lissotriton; species Lissotriton helveticus. The sequence continues at coordinate 771,382,078 of NC_136068.1, forward strand.
ATTGCTTGAACCATTGTACGGCTAGGTAAAGACAATAATATTTTTTAAATTTTTCCTTCTTCCTGAACCCACTCATGTTTACCACTCAGGTATAGAACCTCTGCCCCGTACAATACTTGGGGGGGATCATTGATTCAAATGCCTTTAACATTGGTTTGTGTGACATATTGCCATATTCTTTATTAAACTTTTTTAGCCCGCATATGGACGAAAAAGCTTTAGCTTTTTGAGCCTCAAAATGGGTGCGCCATTTTAGCGCACTGTCAAACCAGAGGCCTAGATATCTATATTCTTTAACTGCCTCCAATTTGTCATGGCCCAAAAAACAATTACAATTCTTCTGGCTCTTCCCAAAACATAAAACCTTGTTTTTTTCCATATTTACAGCCAATATTTAACTGCCTCCAATTTGTCATGGCCCAAAAACCAATTACAATTCTTCTGGCTCTTCCCAAAACATAAAACCTTGGTTTTTTCCATATTTACAGTCAATATTTTTCTATCACAGTAATGTTTAAAAGCATTCAGTTTCCTTTGGAGTCCTATTTCAGTTTGATCAAGAATCACTAGATCATTAGCGTATAGGAGACAAGGCACTTTGTGACCACTCATTCTTGGGCTTGCGCTTCTTTCAACTGCCTACACTCAAAGATGGGCACATGTAATAAGCCATGTGGAACAATTGCCAAGTGAACAATATCTCTGATACCAACAATTTTGTTGTGACTGAATTACTTTGCATTTCCAGCCTAAATGCCATTCAATGTTCTCTGAGCAGTCACTCCTGCAGGCCGGTCTTCCCTTCAGACCAACATTTGCATTATCAGGCTGCCGGATGGATCTATGTGCACAGTGATCCCCTCTTGACTTGCCTCCTTCTTGCATTGCTCCATATGCCAGGGGTTACTGCTGCAGATGTTCCACTATGCTCCTCAGCAGTCCATATCTTGGGACCACAACAGCTACACCTCTCCACGTCCTCACCTCAAGCCATGTCCCATAATATTATCTTAAGTTTTCCTTTCCCGTTCGATTTGGGTTTCCCTTTGAAGACAGCAGTGTTTTAAATCTTGGATGCTGTGGTTGGGATCTGAAAAATACTCACTCACTGCTCTGTACTTCCCTGGTCACCTTAAGCTCTGCCAGTGAAGATGCAATCACTTACAGAGATTAATTAGTGTCGTCGATCTAGTAGTCTGTACCTGAGCATTTTATATGCAGTGAACAATTCACCACATTGTTAGGGGCACTTGTGATTCTCCTATATAATTTGAAGTCCTTCCCTGCGTGTCGTTTAATGATTCTGTAAGTATGGAGATGTTGCCTAGGTAGATATCTCTTGCTTTTGCAAACAAGTTTCTAATAATGTAAGTGTTATGGCAGAGCATATGCTTGGGTAGAGTTCGATGCCATCAGCACATGCATAGTACATGGGACCATTTTGATACAGGAATCATACATGGGGTTCCACATGTATGCAATCGTGATAGACATCTGCTTCAACCAGAAATGTTCATGGAAGTTAGGGCCATGTTTCAGCTTCTTTGGGCAGCAGTATGTCTGTTTTCCATGACGGTTGTTTCTACTAGACCAGTTACTTGCCTCTGGGACAAGCAAGCAATTGACATATCCACCAATGATCACATCAGAACCACATTGTAAATACTCTCGCCAGCTGAGGCTGATATCTACTTGATCTGCATATAATTCAGGACTTTGTGAGATGATACCATGGTATCTCTAGACGAAGCTCCCCTTGCTCCAAAATGACCCATCGATAATCGATTTTCGCTGTTGAGGACTGAGAAAATAATACTGCTTAAAATAATGTTTACAGCTCCATGCTCAGTTGCTGGCTTTAATTCCAGTTTAAAACAAATGTATTCAAAGCTAATTTAGTTTTCTTGTGTAGTATCCTTCCAAAACAGCTCTTAAGAACCTCTCTGAGAGGCTAATGAGCCAACTGGTAGGTGTCTGACTCTTTCTGTTAAGTAATCTAGAATGTCTGTCACTTCCTGTTAGCACAGCTGAACCAATATTCTCTCTATAAACTGTTATTTTGTGCTTGCAATGAGACTCTTGCTACTGGCAATTCCATTTGATGAGGAAAAAACGAATCGAGTACGAGAAAGTATAACAGAAGGTGACATTAAGTGCTACTAAGTCTTCAAGATAATGCCTCACCGCAGGAAATGCAGCACTAAGATAAGATATGCATGAGAATGAATCCAACACTTGTATTCAGTGGTTCACTTAACCACATTACTTTTTTGTGCCAAAGTGAAGGGGAAAAAACAACAATCCATGTTTTCTTAATATGGATATTTTATTAAGTACTTTGGAGGTCTTAGTTTTTAAGCATGACACAGTTCGAACGGCCAGAATTAAAACATACATTTGTTTTTAAATGTATAATAACAATCCCTAGGATGCTATCACCACTGTTGAGTTTCTTTTTTCCACGTGCAACAATAGACTGCATGTGTGTGCACTTCACTAATCCTTGTGCAAAACTAAATTGCAGTTTATGGCACTGTGTCAGCAGCTTATCCCTTTCATGCTAGGCTTGGTGTGGGTTTGGGAGCAAGAAAGGTTTCGCTCAGCTATTTTTCCTCTGTGGGCAAATTAGTTCAATTATTATTACCCAATTTTTTTTTTATAAAATCAGAGTATCCTATAGACATATGGATCATACATGCTAAAATAGTATGCAATTTGAATGCCCTTCCTATTTTGATTCTCAACCATTTTTGATCTCTTGACCCCAAAACAGCAAATAGGCTCTTTTTTCAAGGGGCGCAGTAAATGACGCGGATTTTCCGCAACCCCGGAGTTCCCAGTGGTGAATATCCATCCAATTACATTTTGGACACTGGGGGTTCACCAAAAATGAGGAATTACTGGGGGAATTAGGTAATTACATGGCCCACAGTAATTCCTTATTTTCATCCATTCTTACATATACAGATTTTGGGCCTTATTTACATGGAAATGACACAATGCAGTGCCACAAGCCATTTTGCTGCACTGAGCTGCTTCATTGTAAACGCACAGGTATGCGCCGTATTTAAAGCAATATGGTGCATCAGTGTGCTCGCCCAGCGCTGCGCTAAAACAGCAGCTGTGCACCAGCACAGGCACCTTTGCACTATGGTGCAAACCAAGAACAGAAATATAAGGACCATAAGATGCGATTGAAGTGCTGACATTAGCATTTATTGAACTGAACTATGTATTGACACAGATGCACTAAGGACCTATATATACAGATTAAAATGTATTGACTCTAATACTTGATTGATATAGGCTGAATAAAGACCGTTACCAATGATGTACCTATATTGATACCTAGAGACTTAAGTGGAGACAGGTCCATGTTGGTGCTTGTTAAATTGTTTTCTCATTTTTGATTTGTTGTTATTTATTGATGTGCGAAGTATGCTAATGGAAGATGTATGTATCTCGTGTGTATGATTTGTATGAATTTGCGGTGCATGAGATGGAGTGATCAAAGGGGGATAGTAAATCTTTCCTTGAAGATATCCAAAGTGAAATACACTCGGGTATGGATAGAAATTATGTACATATTGTGTGAGACTGCATTTTGACATATTTTGTATTAAATACCGAAGAGCTTGTAACGAAATAAGATGATTGCCTCATTATGATGGCTCTTTCGACTGTATGGTTCTGAATCACATGGCTCTTTGGAGACTTGAAGTTTCCCCAAACTATAGCGAGATACTCCGAGGCAGGTTGTCTTTTTTTGTTTATGCTATGGTGCAAGGGTGTCTGCTTTGCAGAGATGATTGTTGTTGTGCAGGAAGGGACACCGTCCTGCACAAAAACAATCTGATGGCATTTTTTCTCTGTATTCTGCAGCTCACATAGAAAGAGGGTAAACCAAGGCGAAATAAAAGTATTTCACCTCGTTGCACCACTCTTACACCTTCCCTGAAGAGGCGTAGGATTCTGACGCAGTCCCATGTTTACGAAACATTGCAAATCTGGGAATGTGTAAGAATGGATCACTGACATTATATCGACCACAAAAATATCGAGATACAATAATATCGAGGATAAAATATCGAGGGACAAAATATCGCCTGCCTATCTTCAAACAGGTAAGTACTAAAATATCGACTCAAAAATATCGAGTTACAAAAATATAGACTGTCAAAATATCGTTTTTTTAAAAATATCTTTAAATTAAGTTAAAACTAATATAATAATACATATATTTAATATAAACTTAGTTAAAATTATAAAATAAATGTAATATTATTAAATAATTAATGTAAATAAAAAAGAAATATAACAAAAATAATACATATATATATATATATAAATACATATTATTAAATAAACATATATAATATTTTTACCGTAGCATAGCAAAATGGTTAAAATTTATTGTAACAACTCTAGTGAGTTCAACAGTAGCGAAAGCGTTGGATAGCGTAGGGGTAACATTTACCATCCCCACTCCAGTGGGTGCAACAGTAGGGAAAGCGTTGGATAGCGTAGGGGTAAAAAATACTATTCCAACTCCAAAGAGTTCAACAGTCGGGAAAGCATTGGATAGCGTAGGGGTAACAATTACTATTCCCACTCCAGTGGGTGCAACAGTAGGGAAAGCGTTGGCTAGCGTAGGGGTACAAATTACTATTCCAACTCCAAAGAGTGCAACAGTAGGGAAAGCATTGGATAGCGTAGGGGTAACAATTACTATTCCCACTCCAGTGGGTGCAACAGTAGGGAAAGCGTTGGATAGCGTAGGGGTAAAAAATACTATTCCAACTCCAAAGAGTTCAACAGTCGGGAAAGCGTTGGATAGCGTAGGGGTAAAAAATACTATTCCCACTCCAGTGGGTGCAACAGTAGGGAAAGCGTTGGCTAGCTTAGTGGTACAAATTACTATTCCAACTCCAAAGAGTGCAACAGTAGGGAAAGCATTGGATAGCGTAGGGGTAACAATTACTATTCCCACTCCAGTGGGTGCAACAGTAGGGAAAGCGTTGGATAGCGTAGGGGTAAAAATTACTATTCCCACTCCAGTGGGTGCAACAGTAGGGAAAGCGCTGGATAGCGTAGGGGTAAAAATTACTATTCCCACTCCAGTGGGTGCAACAGTAGGGAAAGCGTTGGATAGCGTAGGGGTTAAAATTACTATTCCAACTCCAAAGAGTGCAACAATAGGGAAAACGTTGGATAGCGTAGGAGTAACAATTACTATTCCCACTCCAGTGGGTGCAACAGTAGGGAAAGCATTGGATAGCGTAGGGGTAAAAATTACTATTCCCACTCCAGTGGGTGCAACAGTAGGGAAAGTGCTGGATAGCGTAGGGGTAAACATTACTATTCCCACTCCAGTGGGTGCAACAGTCGGGAAAGCGTTGGATAGTGTAGGGGCTAAAATTACTATTCCCACTCCAGTGGGTGCAACAGTAGGGAAAGCGTTGGATAGTGTAGGGGTTAAAATTACTATTCCCACTCCAGTGGGTGCAACAGTAGGGAAAGCGTAGGATAGCGTAGGGGTAAAAATTACTATTTCCACTCCAAAGAGTGCAACAGTAGCGAAAGCGTTGGATAGTGTAGGGGTAAAAATTTCTATTCCCACTCCAGTGGATGCAACAGTAGGGAAAGCGTTGGATAGCGTAATGGTAAAAATTACTATTCCCACACCAGTGGGTGCAACAGTAGGGAAAACGATGGATAGCATAGGGGTAAAAATTACTATTCCCACTCCAGTGAGTGCAACAGTAGAAAAAGTAAAAACTTCATAAATAAATATAATTAATAGAAATATTATTACCAATTACATTTAATTTCCAATACCAATTACTTTTATTTACCAATTACATTTTATTTAATGGGCACTTATTAATTAATTAACAATTTTAATTAATTTACATAATTAATTAATTTTTAGTAAAATACTTCCTACCCTATCCCCCTATAAACTCACAACCCACTACAGACAATAATTTACTAAATATTAATTATTTATCAAGTAAATATTTATAATGAATTACTAATTATATTTTAATTAATTACCAATTAATAATTAATTAACAATTATTATTAATTTACATAATTAATTAATTATAATTAAATTACTTCCCACCCTATTCCCCTATACACCCACAACCTGCTACAGAAAATAATTTACTAAAAATTAATTATTTATCAATTAATCATTTATTATTAATTACCAATGATATTTTAATTAATTACCAATTAATAATTATAATTATTTTACATTATTAATTATTTATATTTAAATTACTTCCCACCCTATTCCCCTATAAACCCACAACCCGCTACAGAAAATAATTTACTAAAAACTAATTATTGATCAATTAATCAATCATTATTAATTACCAATTATATTTTAATTAATGAACAATTAATAATTAATTAACAATTACAATTATATTACAGATTTAATTGATTATAATTAAATTACTTCCCACCCTATTCCCCTATAAACCCACAACCCGCTACACATTTATATTACACAATTATTAAAAACTTACCTTATTTTCGATTTTTTTGTTGTCTATATTCTATCTAGTCGATATTATGTCTTGTCTATATTTTTGATTCGATATTTTGGCTATTAATATCGATATTACTCGATATTTTTGTAGTCTATATTATGTCTGGTCGATATTTTGTCTAGTCTATATTTTTACCTCGATATTATGTACAGTCCATATTTTGGAATCGATATTATGTCTGTTTACCGTAAGAATCCATGGGTGTTGGTGGGAACAACCACAGCAACACCCATGGACTACAGGGTGGCTTTGCGTGACTTTGTAAATATAGGCCAGCACACTGCGCTGCCAGTGCACCAAAAACAGTGATGCACTGGCGCAGCAAGAGGTTTGTATATGAGCTCCTTTGGCTCTTTTCAACAGCTAAACTCCACAGGTAAAAGTAAAGAGATCTGTGGATCTTATAATTCTGATATGACTGCTGCTGTTTATGGCTTCATCCGAATAAAGAAGTCACGTTTAATGAAAGCCTAAGGGGCTTATTTACAAGTCCCTTGCACTGCCCGTGTGTCACTTTTTATCACTTAAAAACTGACACACCGGTGACACAAGGGCGCTTGTAAATAAACCCTTAGTCTTTCTAGATATCTCAAGACCTCTTAACAGAAGCTACAGTGACGTATAGCACCTCATCAGAATATAACCAAAGAAAAATAAAACCAAACTAGAAAAAGTGGAAAAGAATAGATTCTATAGCGCATGCTGAACACTTTATGTTAAATATTCATTAACGCCAAAGGATGCCAGGTGAGTGTATGAGGCGCCAATCCATAATACGAATATCTGAATAACATGTCACCTCTTGCTACTTGAAATGTCTGTGGGTCGTGCCAGAGGAAAATAGATTGAAAGAGATTATCTGAGTGAATTTATACGCTGTGGATTTCTCTCATACGTATGTTAGTATATGCTTAAAATGGGGCGCCTACTGAAAGACAGGTTTGGAAGAAAGTCAAAGTCTTAAGACTCTCTGAGTTTAACAGATTCTATTGTTATACAATTGACATACAAGTGAACATTTTGTTGCTAAATCTTCTTCACCTGAAAGTATTTGAAATATAAGTGCACTGAAAATATCAACATTGCGGCAAATCTGCCTATTAGAGCAGGGATATAAAGGGATGTGCCCACAAGTTTTCAGAGTAAGAGTAGTAGCAGTGACATGTGACACTTCTCCAAGAAGAGAAGGCTCAATTCCCCAAGTTCTTTCCACTGTGATTCATTGCATGCCCGATAAAAATGAATGCCTGTTAGATATCAGGGTCTCTCATTCACAATGGTTTGGACCCTTCTTCCTAGTCCGGTAAGGGGGCTACACTTCTAAAATAACCCCTGCTCACCCCCTTGGTAGCTTGGCAAGAGCAGACAGGCACATCTCAGAGGCAGTGTGTAAAGCATTTGTGCATTCATACAGTAATACAGTGAAAACACTACAAATGGACACCACAACAGTTTAGAAAAATAAGTAATCTTTATCTAAACCAAACAAGACCAAAGTAACAAAAATTCACAACCACAGTAATCAAAATGTACTTCTTAGGGGATAAAAACAGTTCTGTCCATAGCAAACTATAGATGCAACACTTTCAAAACAAAGTACCTCGAATGTGTCACAATCATAAACAAAAACAGCTAAAGAGAAGGTGATGCATCGGTTCCTTACGCCCAGGGAAGACGATGCGTCGGTTCCTTACTTCAGGGGAGGGGATGCCTCTGTTCCTTACTGCCATGCAGGGGAATTGATACATTGGTTTCTTACTGTGCGGGGAGGTGATGCGTCGGTTCCTTCCTGCCACCCCAGCGTTCTTGTAGACTTGCCGCCACAGTGCGATGCGTGGGAATTATGGATGCGTCAGTTCTTAAAGCTGCAGCAGCAGCACTGTATTGGTCTCTCCCACTGCCATTCGACAATGCGTTGGTTCTTGGTCCTCACTGAAAGGCCTGCATTGGAATCAGTGCAGTGATCTTGGACTTCATAGATGGTGCATACAATTCGACGTGCACAGATTTCTCCTGTCGCAGGGAGACACTGCGTTGGTTTCTTCAGCTGAACGATGGCGATGCGTGGACATTTTCCCCACATGGCGGTGATGCATGGGAAACGGTGCGGATGCATCGCGTTTCTCATAGTTGCGTCTCTTTTCCAGCTCCTAACAGCAGGAACAACCTCCAGAGGCACAACTCAGCAACAGGCACCCCTTGGCAGGTCAGGACCCCCAGCAAGGAAGTTCAGGGGAGCTGGTCGTGAAGTAGTCGTGTCCCTGAGACTTTAGAACAGAAGGCAAGTTCTACTTCAATCCCTTGGAGATCCTATTCACCCAGGATACAAAGCACACAGCAAAGTATTTGTCCTCTACTTGGTAGAAACAGCCACTGCAGGCAAAACCCAAGCATCATACAGCAAAGGTGCAGTACTTCTCCTTCAGCTATCCCAGCTCTTCTCCTTGGCAGAGGTTCCTCCTAAGTCCAGAAGTATGCTAAACGTCTGGGGTCCCTCCCAATATTTATATTCCATTACTCTTTGCTCACTTGTGACAGAGAGGCTCTGTGTTCAGTCAAAACCAATCTGTCCTCTCTGGTCCAGCTTCCCAGCAGGAGGTGGAGACAGCATTGTGTAAGGCAGACCAGGCCCATTCAGGTGAAAAGAAATTTCCTCCTCGCACTCTATATGCAGCCCAGCACTGACTCATCCAGGAATGGCAGGACACACCTCTACCCCCTCCCCAGTGACCTCCTACAGTAAATGTGCATGCCCAGCCCCTGACACTCCACAGCCAGGAAGTCAATCCACAACCCAGCAGAGGCACACATGATGGCTAAGCAAGAGAATACCCACTTTCTAAAAGTGGTCTTTTCAAACACAGAATGTAAAAATGATCCTCACTAATAGATGCATCTTCTGAGTTTAGGCGTACTAAACTTTACCTTCCTATCTTGTCCCAATGGGAAGTTATATTTATAAGATGTTATAAATAAACTCCCATTCTATCCTATGGTACAGATAGCCTTTCAATAGTGAAAAACGAAATTCACAGTAATTCACTATCAGAACATGTTATACACATCACAACATGTCCTACCTTTCACATACACTGCCTCCTGCCCACGGGGGTACCTTGGGCCTACCTTAGGGGTGACTCACATGTAATAAAAGGGACGTTTAAGGCCTGGCAAGTGGGTGCACTTGCCAGGTGGATGTGGCAGTAGAGACAGCGTGCAGACACTGCAGTGGCATTTCTGAGAACCCTTTGAAAGGCAGCTTGTGTAGGTGGCACAATCAGTGCTGCCGGCCCTCTAGCAACATTTGACTTACAGGTCCTGGGCAGAGACAGTGCACTGTACGAGGGACTTTATAGTAAGTCAAACAAGCCAATCATGGATACACCAATCCATATTCATAATTCATAGAGGGAGCACTTGCACTTTGGCACTGATCAGCTGTGGCTAAGTGCCCAAAGGATCTAGACTGGTAAAACAAAGTCCAGCACACAGCAAAAACACAGGAGGCAGGGGCATAAATACTGGGTAAAACCATGCCTAGAATGCCAGGTCTAACAATGCTCTATTGTATGTAAGTACTAGGTCTCCTGTTACATTTTTCCAGACTTTATTGCACGCTTTAGAGAAGCTAGATTAGATGGGAAAGGAAAGGTATGGCCACCTTTTGGACTATTCGAGCGGAAGCCCTGCTGAGTTATCTCTGTCACAGGCATGCCAGCTGTCTGTGTATCAGCAGTTCGGGAAATGGCACTCAGTCAAGAGACTGCAGACCGATAATCATGTAGAGCGCTGCTACTGTGGTCCAACCATTTCTATACCCATAATGTAACACATGCTTACTGTCAATGTCAAACTGGAAAGCCCTGGCATGTTTGGTAAACTCCTTTGAAGGGGTAAAAAGCAAAGCAGAACTTGCCTTGGCAGTACTGGTAAACTCAGTGAAAGCTCAGGAGAGCAAGAGAGGACAGGCCTGGACAGGGGTCCTAAACACTGTGGAAGAGGTAGAAGTGGGCGGGCCAAGCCATAGGCAAGCCAAGGGCCTGTGCACGACCCGAGCTATGAACATTTTTAGTATGTTAATCATGCAGCTAACTAACAATATGAGACTCTTCAAAATTGAAAAAAGTGTATTTCTTTAAAATGCAGAAACATTTGAGCTCAGTACAACAGATTACATCACTGCATTGAAAATCATTTATTAAAAGGTTTTAAATACAAACAAAAACATTCCTACCTGATGACAATGCTGTTAGTGAACTAAGAGGCAAGTCAGTTGTCATGTGAAGCCCATATGTGGCGAAGTTTCTTATTATACATGGAATTACATTACAGAGATGTTTGTATAGTGCACATCCTAAAGGCACATATTTGAAGATGCTCTCATATAATAGTCAGGATCAGACTGGGACAAAAAAATAGGCCCGGGGACCAAAATAAAAGTAGACCCATAAGTGAATTAAACGTAGCCCATGTTTGTAAATAGGGGCAGTTTTGAACTTGTAAAAAATGCTGTTTGAGTATTTTGCAAGGTATGGGAGACTGCATTGCCTTGAGCTTTCTGCAGACAGTGGTTGTTTTAATATCAGGGACATGGTAATATACATAGTAAAAACCATTCCAGCAGACCATAAAACAGGCCCACAAACAGCCTAGAAAGCGGCCCACCCATAGGCCTGTCAGACTAGCCCATTGGCACTGCCTGATTAGCGTATAGGACAGTCCGACCAGATAATAGTAAAGGAAAAGGACCCTTAATGACATAAGATAATGCCCTAATGTGGTCAACACAACACAATGTGGTAAAAAATATTTTTTATCAAATGTTAATACTTTCTTTTTATTTCTTGGCAAACAAGGTTAGAGCATGGATGGCAGGTAGAAGCCCCATAAAAGCTTAGCTTATTTTAGGCTCAAGAGTCCAATAGGACCTCGAGCTGAGCCAGAGCCAAGGATCTGGACGGAGCCTGACTCAAACGTTCAGTGGCTCACCCACCGCTATGAAGGGGAGAAGAGCCAAGTGAGACTGTTAAGGACAGAACTGGTAAATTCTGTGAAAGAAAAGAAAAAAGAAGCAGAGTTAGCCTGAACTGGACCAGCAAACACTGTAAATAGAGATAAGAGGAAAGAAAGACGGAAAGGGCCAGGACCTGTACATATCTAAGCACTGTAAGTAGCATGCCATTATCCAATTTATGGTACCCATGTTTCCTTTATTAGGCTGCTCCTTTATAACATGACAGTGCTCTCCACTTTAGTGCTAGCAATGAAATCAAAACAGACACTCTTTGGTGAGCGTTTATACCTCTGCACAGATCTTTGCCTTTGTTTCTAAGCTGAACACCAGTAGGGGCTTGTGTGAGGGCGGATTGGGGGCTCAGTAACGACAGGTTAAGGTAAGCGTATAAAAAAATAAACATTAAAAAAACTTGCCTGCTGCCCAACACTCTTTTCTGTGTCCTACAGCACAGGCCCCATTCTCCCCTATGGCCAATCCTGATGCTGCTTTCATGTTTCAAAGAACTTGTTTGAAAGCAGCATCAGGATAGAGCGCTGGTAGTTTGCACTCCCAGAGAGACTGTGAGCCTGTGCTTTGCTGTCTCCAACCCAGCAACCCAGCTGGGTTGGAGACAGCTCTGGGCGCATGCCGATTTGTCCAGCATAAGATGGCCCGCCAAACCGAGATGCACTCTGATCACATTGAAACCACTACCTCTACCACTGCCCTTCGCGATGGTCCCCAGCTCCAAGAATCGCCCAGCCCTCAGAACCTTGAAAATAAAATGATAATAAACCTGTTTTATTATCACTTCATTTTGAAAGTTTTAAGGCTGGCAGAGGGGGCGATTCTCCTCCTCCATAGCGGAGGAGCCGGTGGGTGACATTTGAAAGTGGTGGGGCGCAAAGTGATTTGCATACAGCAGCGTAGCCAGCGAGCGCAGCAAGCAAACACGAACCCCCAAAGGGGGGTTTGGGGGGTAACCCCTCCCCAAGAAAATTTTGAAAAAAAAGAAGAAAAATCGTGCATTTTCAAGCAAATTTGAGAAAGCAGGAAGGTTAATAAAGCAATTGTGAAAGTGCAGTTATTACATTAATAGATGGCATAACAGAGGTAGCTGCTTATTCAGTATAACCACAGAGCTTCATACATTCCGTCCTATTACGCTCAGGTGCTGAATTCAGACTATAAGACTTTCATAAAAATCTCAGCTCTAAGAGTAGAAGAAGTTGCACAGCAGTTGGGAAACAGGCTTCACAAAGCATTGGTGACGGGCAAGTGCTGACAAGCCAACTGCATTTTCCTGAACAGTCCTGAATGGTACTGCCTGTTACCCCATTACCAATAAACAGTTTTTGATGTGCAGTAAATAGATTCCTTGTGTTTTCACAGCTTTAAATTAGAATATTTAGCAACTAGAATGGGATGTCAATGACCCATGACTGATGCCAATCAAGCAACAATGGCACATGCAGAGGAGTAAAATGTATTGAACCCTTCTCAGACCATCCACAAGGATCGCTTATAGACTAGCATCTGTCCCACCTATTAGTCATGAGCTACCCAATTATGAAAACTTTGCCCACAACCACAACAGGAGGTGCCACTGATGTGAATAGTAAAGGCTACATTTAAGGTGAGCATTACATAACAGAGACACATTTCAGACTCAGATACTGCTGGAAGGGGATCCAGTTGCCTTTTGGCTGGGAAGTCAGGGGAAGCAATGAGGAATATATATGTGACATGTCACTTTATTTTACCAGGTCTTTGACTTTGCTATATCTAAGCACCCTGCTCGCACACAAACTGCACATGTACCTCTGCACTCCATACAGTGGACACTATCTCCCCCATGCTTCACTTCACGTACAGCAGACTACGTGCAGCGCTCTGCACACTATGCCTACAATTCCCAACTGAGCCGAGGGCCCTGGCAGCTCTCCAACTGCTATTTACAACAAATATACGGACCCATTTATTTCCTTTGCGAATGCTTGAATGGCTACCTGTTGATGCAGTGTTTCTTTACTTACAATCTTAAAAGCCTATGAGTCCTCCCAATGACATACTTGTACGGGTGATTGATTCGGCTCCTAATTGTTGCATCGGAGAGAGGTTTGGTACGACACAAGTTGGAGTGCTTCTTGGAATACGTTTTCACAAGAATGCACAAACAATAGATACAGTTACGTGGCTGTTCTTCATTAAACGATTCCACGGGCAAAAGGCACCTAAGGAGGATTCTACTCTGATGATACTATGGTTTAGGAAGACCTCAAAGGGCCTGTCTCAATTTCCCTCAGCACATTGTAGCCTAGATATACAATGGGTGGAAGAAGTGATGAGCTCTGAATGAGATTTTATGTTCATGAGCGTCGACGACATTTCAACCTCATATAATGTCAGAGTCATCAGGACTAGAGAAGGGTTTGTTGAATGCAAGAGCAATTGGTTGAGGAGAAAGCAATGAATTCAATTAATTGGCAAAATAGAAAAAGAATCATTTGCCAAAAAATACTCTGAGTAATTAACCAGGGTCCTGACACAATTAAAGGATCACCGGGCTGCAGAAATTTAGCAGTCAAGCTGGAATGGCAAGTTTTTTAACACATATTGTATTGAAATTTTCGGTATATCTCCAATGAGCCCATTAGGAAGTGTTTCGCACAATGTGAGCAAATAGCAAAGAAAAGCAGTACGTGGTATCTCTGCAACAGAAAGTGGCATAAGTAAGCATAATTTATACAGAGCAAAGAGGTCGATCAGCAATTAAGTGCATTATAAGGCAGCATCAGTTCATGGGAACAAAGTACATGAACTAAATCTAGGAAATCACCAGGAGTAGATGTGGGATGAAAGAAACAGTTTAGCAATAACCTAAGCGAAAAACATGAGCAGGACGCGGCCACTGGGCTCCTATTCAGTCAGTGGTATTGTCTGTGCGATGAGGTGGCATGTACGGGCAGCCGAGTCCTGGGGTATACCTGTTGTGGCATCAGCCCAGGAGCATGGTATGGAGGTGGGAGACCCAATAAAGCCAAGGGCGCCCGTGGGGGGTCTCATCCTTCGCGCTAGGAATCCCCTTCTAAGAAGGACACAGCCTTCCCTCTTCAGCAATAAATCGGGCAATCTTAAAGTTATCAGGCACCATGCGTGTAAAGTTCAGGTTTGTGTTAAAGGACATTTGTGTTAAAGGACACGTGTGTGTGTAAATATATAGACATGTACACAGACAGCAGATTGTGAAATCTCTGCCAGTCATGGCATCTTTAAAACACACACATTTCTCCATGCAACGGTGAACTATATTGTTGCCTAAAATGCCAGGAATACTATAATTATGGTTACCATGTGGATTTGCGTCACAAATACATTACCGCTGATTTACTGTATGGCTGTGAATGAGACTTAATCAGTTCTGCTTTTGCTCAGTATGGATTAGCCACACCCGTGCGTAGAGACTTTCTCCCCAAAACTAGGAACCACTACAGGACATTTAAAAGTAAATACGTGACAGGCATCGCTTATTCTCTGTCTCGGTAATGCTATAATTAAATTACAATCCTCCTCTACCTTAAAGTAGGTCGGTTTAGCTACAAACAAATGCCAGTGGAGATGGTCAACTACAATGTTCAGCTTTTTCTGGAAACTATGAGTTGTCATGAGATGTCTGTAATGTTTTAAGAGTGTGCTTCAGTGTGTTTTCAATGCTGCAGGTCTCACCTGTTGCATTCTGCCTGCCAGCTGCCACAATGGAGAAAGCGTGCTGACGCCGGCCTACCTTTTTGACAAGGTATCCCTCCCGTATTTTCTTCGGTTCTCTCTCCATGCTGTGCAGAGGGGGCTGCTGTGCTCGGCCCGCGGACGCTACACTGCAGTGATGCGAAGGGCACCGTGTGGTGTGGTACGCTGCTCTATGGCTCGCGCAGTGCCACCACCTGCCAATCACGTGTGAGCTGCAGGACTTCCTCATACGTGGGAGGCAGACCGCAAAAGGGAACTCCATGGGCACGAGGACGGGTCTGACTGACACAGTCCGGATGAAGAGCACCTCAAGCGTGGTTTGAGGGAGTTACTTTCTATAAGATGTTTGTTTGCAGTAGAGCTTAGTTTAGCTTTAGAAACAAACACATGACTTTTTATCAGCCCTATGAATGTTGGGTATTGTGGCACGAAGATTCAGGCATTTCAACTCAATTTAGAACTTGAATTTTGTAAGTGGTGTAAAGATTCCGAAAGGACTTCTGGATTTCGAAATTTGATCCTGTTGAGGTCAGGTACATCATATACGTGAATATGTCCTATATATTTCATTTTGTTGTTTTGAATCATTCTAATAGTACTAGTTAGATGCTTCTATGCACAATCAGAATTGGGATAGGGTGTGGGTTGGTGTTGCCAGCGTTTTATTCTTTTTTTTTTTTATCAGGTTGTATTTGAGTTGGCAGAAGGTTTTCAGCTGAATTGATTTTTCCTCTCAGTTTCAAGCAGTGGAGGCTGCCTGCCAAGCCTCCATGGCATTCTCTACTTCCCATAAAGTCAGGTTTAATAGAAGCCCCAAATCTGGATCCCAAAATGAGCCAATGTTTGCTACATGCTGTGGCCAGCAGCAGAGGACAGGCATGTGACCTGTGTGCAGTGTGTGTGGTGCATGGAGATATGTGATCCATGAGTAGTGTGAGTAAGTGATGGAGATCAGAATACATATGCAGTATGTGGGCAATGTGTGATCAATTTCTTCAAACATGTGCAGGGTGCTGGGGAGATCATCTATGAGCACATGTGCTGTGTTACTATGGCTCATTGAGAAGTGTGATGCCATGTGCAGTGCATGGGTTCTGCAACCCTGAGCAGTGAGCACATGTCTAGTGTCCGGGGGTTCAAGATATGTCAGCCTGTGCACGGTAGGTGTACATTTTACATCTCTGGGAACATACACACTGTGTGGACTTTGGAAATGTGCAGGATGTGGAGATGCAGAGAGCGTGTGTATTGGTAACACATAACAGCCTTATCTGAATGCTCCTAGCACCCAGTCAGTAATATTAGTAATACATCTACCCAACACCGTTTGATTTCTAATACTCAAATATCAGCATGGAAAATATATTGGAAAGAGAACCATTTTTCCCCAAACATCAACTTATTATTTCTGATTTTCATCTTGAATATGTTTTTCAGTTTTGGCATACATATATTATTTCAACCAAGCAGAAGTGTCTAATTTTGTTCTCTGGCTGCGCACAGGATAGTTACTGGTAGTTAGAGAGCTACCAGTAGCTTGTGAGCTACTTGTTGGAAAAGCCTGATGCATAGGAGATATTTAGGCATGTACGCCGCGTGTGGGGGTGGACGCTTTGTTTGGATATATGCAGGGCCTGGGGTTCCATATCAAACCGCACATGCGGAGTGTGGGCGATAAGGTCTATGAGATGTGGAGAGCTCTGTGGACATGTGCAGGGTGGGGGAGAGCTCTGTGGACATGTGCAGTGTGGGGGAAAGCTCTGTGGACATGTGCAGTGTGGGGGAGAGTTCTGTGACATGTGCAGTGTGTGTGAGATGGAGAGTTCTGTGGATACGTGCAATGTCTAGGGGTGGGTAGTTCTGCTGACACGTGGAGAGCTCTGTGGTCCTGTGTAGTATGTGATGGTTGGAGAGGTCTGTGATCATGTGCAATGTGTGATGGATGGAGAGCTCTATGAACACGTGCAGTGTCTAGGGAATGGAGTGCTCTGTTAACATGTGTGCTCTGCGGAGTATGGAGATCTCTTTGAACATGTGCAGTGTGTGGGAGATAAAGAGCTTCGTGATCACTTGCACTGCATGACCGATGGAGAGCTTTGTGATCATGTGCAATTTGCGAGGAATGGAAAGCTCATTGGACATGTACTGAGTGTGAGGGTTGGACAGGTATGTTGATATGTATAGTGCATAGATAGTGCATATAGTAGAGAGCTTTGTGGACCTGTGCACTCTGTGAGAGATGGTGATATCTATGAACATCTGCATTGTGTGGGGGTACAGAGCTCTGCAAACATGTGCAGTGTATGGGATTGTGAGCTCTGTGAACATATGTAGTATGTAGGTTCGGTGGACATGCGCAGTGTGGGGGAGAAGGAAAGATCTATTGCAATGTGCAGTGAGGGGTGAGTTATTTTGATATTTGGGTAGCTCTATTGACATTACCTGTGTGTGGGGGTGGATATCTATGTGAAGAAGTGCAGTATGTGGGATGGGGAGTGTGTGTCTGAACATGTGCAGTGTGTGGTGGACGAAAAAATGAACATATGTAGTGTGTGAGGGTTGAGAGCTCTCTTGATGCGCGCAGAGCTCTTTGGACATGTGCAGTATGTAGGGGGTGGAGAGCTCTGTGGGTGTGCAGTGTGAGTGATGGACAGCCCTTCAGACATGTGGAGTGTGTGAGGATCACTGGCAGCAAATGTAAACAAAGTGTGCAGTTGTATGTGTGTGTTTATGTCTTCAATGAAAATCTCTCTGCCTTGTACAGAATGTTGGGGAGGCGATGTGTCTTAGCATGAACGACGAGAAGGGGTGGAACTCTCTAAGATTAGAAAAATGGGGCTTAGCTTTTGGACTTAGTCCACTATATCATTACCATGTCTTCGCATTTCAACACTTCTCCCCTGCACTTTGCCCTCCTCGTCCCAGTGCTCCTGCAGGCACTTTAATTAGTTCGAAATGGCCATTCTGCCACTTGGTGGACAAGTCGGCTTGATCTGAAGCGCCGTAGTGCCTAGAACGGGTCTTCGGACGCTACGTTAAGCAACTCAAATACATTGAACTAAACAGATACAGAAGGTAAGTCGACACTCAGGTATAGGAGAAGTGGCAAATGGAGACAAGATGGTAAACAACAAGGCAGGTGATGGAGAGGTAAGTGGACAGGAGAGGAGAAGTGAGTGCATGAAAGGGAAGGGAGAAGAAAGAACCAGAACAGCGAGGGGCGGGCCAATCACAGAGAAATGACAACAGGAGAGCAGCGAGGCTGAGTGCAAGCCCATTATCTGCAGAAGAAGCGGCGTGTTCAGTCGGTTTTAAAAACACGGAGTCCTCCAGATGCCAGACATGTCTGTGCAGCCCGCCTCTCCCGCCTCCTCGAGTTACTGAGAGCCCAGGCACTGTACACAGCGCATATAGTCTAGTCGAGGGTGGAGATGTTCACATATCACGCTGTTAAAAGAAGTGAAGCGGTTTCAAATCTTTCCATTAGGTCGTCATCAGGCACTCTGCAGTTTTTAAACTGTTTTGCAGCGGTTATCTTAAAATATGCAGCTATTTTGTAGGAAGCGAGACGAGAGCCTTCTGGCCGTCTCCTGTGCTACCTACCACGGGGCTGTGCAAGGAATATCACCGCCGCCCTAGGTGAAGTGACACTCCTTCCCACCGCCTCCACCATGCAGGGAGGTAACATGTGCTACTTGCAGAGGTAATAAATAATCTGCATGACCTTACCTTACCATGGACCAGGACCACATGAGGGGCTCTCGTCTCACCGCCGTCTGCTTCTGCTCCTGCCCGGGGTCGCGCCACTCTGCCCCCATCCACGCCGCGCCCCCTAGCCAATCCTGGTGCTGCATGCAGCGCCAGGATTAGCTGGTCCACCGCGCAACATCCATTATTGGATGCACGGTGGACCAGCCAATCCTGGCGCTGCATGCAGCACAAGGATTGGCTAGGGGGGCACCCTGTGTACTCGCCCTGGGCAGCCTTGGAGACCCGGCCGGGCTGAAGCCGCACCCCCGGCCCCTTCACTATGGAAAAGTGTTTTTCACGCAAAGGCGCATGCGCGGGCAAGTCTCAGCCCGGGATCCTCATGCGCAGCTGCAGCAGACCAGCAGACCCGCCCCCCCACCCCCCACCCCCTGCGCACTCCGGACCGCCCAATTACAGACATCAACATGACCATCTGATCCCTCCCGCGCTGCGCTAATTTGAAGAATTCGTGGTATGTGTTTGTTTAGCAGTGCCACGGTGCGTCCAGGGCTTAGTGGGGCTACACCCCTATGCCCCAATGGACGCACCGCGGCTGTCCACTGCTGAACACCAGTGATATAGAAGTAATATGAGAGGGGTGTTTTTTAAGCATTAAACAGTCTGGCTACCTCTAGGTAGCAGCAGAAATATAAATTGTCGATCATTCTCTGTGGACGTCTACCCTTAATTTGATTAAATTAAACTAAAATGAGACCTGGAAGTGCATGAAAAAGCACTACTACACACAGCATGAACAAAGCAAAATTATGCGCTTGCAAAATTGACTTTTTTTTATTCTTGACTCACCTTCCTGTTTATCCCCTCTAGCACCCATTAATTGTTTATATTTTTTATTAGGAGCTCTTTAGTGAGCATGTTGACTCTCAGCATAAAAGGTGAAAAGCATTGTTTTACATTTGAAGGGCTTGTGTGCAGTGGATGATAACAGAGACATCACTCTCAAAGTGTGTTAACGGGGCCCTCTGTTTGCCTCTGCCCCGTGCTAGTTTAGAGGGGGGAGAGAGGAGCTGTTCTAACCAACACTTAAAAGAAAAAACCCGATAAAGGCAATGTCACGCTGGATTTTCACATTCATATTTGAATCAGATGTGTGTGCGTGATCATAGAACTGAAATGCAATGCACTGTAAGAAGAACTGCCCAGCCCTTGAGGTGTGCACCTTAAAAGGAATATAAGTTATGACCTAGTACTTTCATTTGGCAAAGTAAAATGTTCAGCAACCCTGTACATTTCTTTAGGAAAGTAAACAATTCTGTATCCCAGTACATTTGTGTGCCAAAGTAAAATCATTGCAAATAAAAAGCATTTATACACTGATAATTTTACAGAATGTCAACAAAAAACATAGGGTCTGATTAGCAGTTCGGCAGACAGGGTAACAACCTCACAAACGTGACAGAGTATCCCAGCCGCCAAGACCAAAATCAGGCCCATAGTTTGGCACTCCTTTGAGTTCTGAAGCAAAGGGAAACCTGCTCATCTTTCCAGACAGGGATAGTGAAGAAGCGCAAAAAAAGCAACAAATATGTAAATGCCCTCAAACATCGATCAATAATAACGTGCTCCTAATATAGACCCAGCCGATCGGTGCGGGAGCCCCGGTGGAACGGCCCAGTCGACCCCAGACGGGCATTGCTGCCCTTGGTCTGGGAGCTCCGGGCAGCTCACCCAGTCGACCCCAACCGATTGGTGTGGGAGCTCCGGCGGAACGGCCCAGTCGACCCCAGACGGGGACTGTTGCCCTTGGTCTGGGAGCTCCGGGCAGCTCACCCAGTCGACCCCAGCTGAGGATTTTTCCTTCTCCCTCCTTTGAGGAATTCTGTAAAGTGGCTCACTCGGTGTCCTCAGGGTCTCCGCTCGATCCGTTGCCCCCCAAATTCTGGAAGGCTTTCCACGCAGAACTTTTCTTGCCTTTGTTCTCGATCTGTCTCCAATCCTTGGAGTCGGCATCGGTGCCAGTATGCTGGAAGTTAGCAGTAGTGTCACCCGTGCTAAAAAAGCCATCTCTGGACCCGGCCTGTATCTCCAACTACAGGCCGATCTCCTTGCTCCCTTTTCCGATTAAGATCTTGGAAAAGTGGGTGACCCGCTCACTCTCAGGCTTCCTGGAGAACATCGGGTGGTTCGATGAGGCCCAGTTTGGCTTCCGCCCCGGACACGGGACGGAGTCCGCGTTGGTGACCGTGTTGGACAACCTTCGCTTGCGTGTCGACAGTGGTCGGGCAGCCTTCTTAGTGCTGCTCGACATGTCGGCCGCGTTCGACACGGTCTGCCATCGGACCCTGGTCAGGAAGCTGGAGGAGTGTGGGGTCACTGAGGGGGCTAGAGATTGGCTGATATCCTATCTTGGTGGCAGGCAGCAGCTGGTTTCACTTCCGCCATTTAGTTCTGAGCCAAGGAGTATAGGACAGGGGGTTCCACAGGGCTCGGCCATCAGCCCTATATTGTTCAACCTGTACCTTCACCCTTTAGTCCAGCTAATAAAATCTTTCGGTGTCTCGGCATTTAATTATGCCGATGACACCCAGCTGGTCTTCTCTCTGGAAGGGAACAATGCGGTCTCGCTGGACACTTTCCATCGCTGCATGGCAGCGACAGCGGACTGGTTACAAGCCAACTCCCTGCAATTTAATAGCTCAAAGACGGAGGTGCTCCATTGTTCCACTGACCGGATTCCGCGGGCACTCCCTGAGAACTTCTGGCCCAGTACCTTCCTTGAACCAGTGCTGGCAGCGGAATCAGCCCGCAACCTGGGGGTGATGTTTGGCCCTAACTTACAACTGGACATACACGTCAATAAAACCACTGCATCGTGTATGATGTTGTTACGCATGTTACGCAAAGTTCTGCCCCTTCTCCCCGTTCATGCCAGGCCGGAAGTAGTCCGTGGGACCATACTAAGTCGTCTTGACTATTGCAACGGGCTTCTTCTGGAGGCTCCAAAAAATCTGACGGGGAAGCTACAGCGGGTGCAGAACATGGCCGCTAAGCTGGCTCTTTCCCGCCCTAGGTCCAGCTCTTCCACTCTTGCTCTACGAGACCTACACTGGCTCCCGGTAGGGTTGCGGGTACAGTTTAAAGCGGCATGCTTGGTGTTCAAAGCTGTACACCTTTTGGGCCCCATTCCTCTGCAAAACATGTTCGCGTGGTACTCTGCTCCACGGCTCCTTCGCTCTTCATCGGCTCACCTTCTGGTGGTTCCAAAGTTTCAAAGAGTGAGGATGGGTGGTCGCTCCTTTAGTGTGGCAGCGGCCACATTTTGGAACTCCCTCCCACTTTCTTTGAGGAGTCACAAGGACTATCTTCCGTTTAGGAAAGCATTAAAAACTTACTTATTTCCAAAAGCGGCTTGAGCGGTTAAAGTGCATGGTCCTTGTTCAAAGCGCCAGGATGCCCTCTGGGTGACAGGTTTTGCGCTCTATAAATATATTAAATAAATAAATAAATAAATAGACCTGCACACTCCATTTCTGTCATCTCTATGTGCTGTAAGTAACAAATGCTGCTGGTACCTAATTTACAGGCGCTCAATTCACTGACCACTAAACCTCAGTTGGTTGGTACCAGATTCGAACTCATGATGGACAGAGTCTAACAGATATCAACTCACTGAACCATCTTATGACCAATGGCATAACCTCATTCATGTTACGAATGAGGAGCAAATTCAACTCCTTAATAACATATCAATCGATTAATGAACGTTAAACCTGCTGATAATGGAGAAAAAGAGGAAGAGTGGCTGACACAGTTTTCAGACATTGCCTGCCATTTTAACTTTTGTGCATATTATCAGGATTCAACAGGTGGGAGGGTGAAACCTTATGTGTGATAATTTGTGAACAGACTATCGGCCTTTTGCAGTCAGGAGTTTAGCTGGAAGCAATGAGCAAGCATGTTGGTGCCACCATTCACTAATTGAAGATATTTTAAAGGTGCTCTTCCCTCACCGGGAAACATCCATTACAATGCAGTCATTACAATGACCTACCTTTGCAACGCAACTGTTACAATGCAACTGCAACTATTAGGGTGGGTATGGGTTTTGGGGTACATGGGAATAGTAATTTTTACCCCTACACTATCCAATACTTACCCTACTGTTGCACTCACTGGAGTGGGAATAGTAATTTTTACCTGTACACTATCCGACACTTAACCTACTGTTGCCCGAAAGGTTTAGCAATGGAATGCGTTGTAAAAGTAGTTTAAAAAAATGTGTTGTAATGGCATGCATTGTAAAATCATGCAATGTAATGGTAGTCACGATGTAAAGATTGCGTTGTAACGTCATATATTCGTCCTCACCAAAATATTTTGCTCAATTATTAACATCAGGAGCTAAATGTGGTGATACTTAGTGCAAAGTCTGGATATGAACAAGGCATGCTTAGACATTAAAAAACAATACTTATGGCCAGTTGTATGACCTTTTTTTGCGGTCACAAATGAAGAATCTGGCCATTTGTGACTGCTAAAACAGCTTCTGCGTGTACTAACCGGAATTTGTGAGTCGGTAACCTATTACTGACTCGCAAAATAGGGTTTGCGAGTCGGTATTAGGAGGGGCCGTGCCAAGAGCGTTCCTTCCTAATTGCAAGTCACAGGGGCATGTATGAATGTTTTGCAAACAGAATGTGGTTGCAAAATATTCATACTTTACCGACTCCATGAAGGAGGTGGTAACCAATTTGCAAATTTGCATGTGGGAAGGGGTCTCGAACGGGGTAGTGGTCAAGTGAACCACTACTTGCTCCTAAAAATGAAAAGGAAACTTTTCATTTTTCTTTTTTAAATGTATCCCATTTTCTTTTTAAAAATTATTTTAATAAGCAATCACAGATATGGTGATCTGCTGACTCCAGCAGGCCACCATTCCTGTGAGTGCAGGGCATTCCAATGGGTCGCAAATTACGACCTGCCTCATGAATACTAATGAAGCAGGTCATTTGCTGACCACATTTGAAAATAGATAAATGTGTCTGAGACACATTAGTACATTTCATTTTGCGAGTCTCTGATTAAGAGTCACTAAAAAATCGCAATTAGCGGCTCACAAAATGAATTGGCCGTACATCTGACCCTTGGGGTTTTATTTTTATCGCTCTGGCTGACCAGCTTACCAGGTCAGTTGAGGCCCCAGTTTCCTTTCTCCTTGTAGAGAGCAACCTGTCATATTCAGAGATTGCCACCTCGCTGGTGGGATCTCTGTCATAAAAGAGCTTCTGTTTGTTTTGAGGATGCACTTTTATCACATTTGAAAGTCGAGTGCACCACCATGTTTCTTCTTCCTCCTCAGAATTCTCTTTTGCTTTCTAGCAACAAATCCCCAAAGTGCAGTTTTTTTTGCCGCAAATTAAAAGACAAATGTCCCTGACTTGCAGGATATTTTCGTTTTTATATTTTTCATCCCATGACTGCCATGCCTGGCATGGCAGTCTTGTAAAGGAAAAGTCATCTGCTGCCCTAAACAGTTCTGGCTAACCACCACTGTCAACGGAGGTTTAGTGGTGGGCAGACTTTTGAGTCAACGGTTTCCAATAGTGGAGTTAGCTCAGGCTTAGCGGTCAGAAACCTAGTGGTGACCCTACTTCTAAAAGAAGCGGTGGTACCACAAGTACAGTGTGGTGGGAGTTCTCCTAGTTTATAGTGGAAGTTCTCACTTCACCAAACTCCAAATAACTCTTGATCCTTGGGAACCAGGAAGTCTCTTGAGATGCTTTGGAGATAGGTTCCCGCTGACAGTATGTACTTACCATGATCCCAGGCTACTCAGAATACCTGCAGGAATGAGTTGGCTGACCTCCTATCAGAGCTACAGGGACACAACAAGCTTCCAGAGGCCTCTTCTGCATCCCAGCTGACAGGCCTAACTGGACCTGCCTTGGTCCCCTCTGCCTGCCTCTGTGGGGGTGAGTCCTGACCCACCAAGTGCTGTCCTCCAGGTCCTGGACCTTTGCATGGAGTCAGAGTGCATTCCTCCTGGTGCAATTGAAGGTTTTACTGGAACCGATAGAGCATGACGCACATGGATGCTGGACCATGCATAACTCCTGATAGGAAGTGTTAGAAATAGGGTTTCTGGTTGGCTAGAGTATGCACCTAAGCCAGGCAGAACCCACCACTCTAGACAGGCAAGTAAGTTACACACCAAAGATTACCCATGCTCACCCCTGTCACGCATTCGGGCTTATCCACAGAGGTAATGTGTAAAGCGTTTGGGGGTCATACTCACAACAGTAACACAATAGAAACTCCACACAATATTGCAATAAAATGTAAAGAATTTTATACATAGATCATAGACCAAAATGACATAACTCAAGGAGTACTTTGCCAAATAGGCAATTGTCAAACCATCACAATGAGTGCAATAAAAGAAAAGTTACTATGTTGCACCAGTCACAATAAAACACCATTACTGTGCATATTATACCATCACATTATATGTTACTCACTATCCTGACAAGGCAAGGCATAATACGACATATCACTGTGAACACTAGGGCCTAAAAGACAGCAGGCAATGAATGAAACACATAAATGATCACATTTAGCCATACCAACATGGATCCCAACATCGCCCCATAAGAACACTGGGTGCAGCCCCTCTGCACTCCTATTATGAGCTTACAGTACTGAGAGGTCCCATGTAGGTCCCAGAGGCACCAGAGTACCTATTATGCCAGTTATGGTAATCGCAGGGAGATCCCTGAACCAATGAAGAAGGACCTCTGCCGGTCTCACCCCGTCCTTGTGAAGTGAAATGATCCGCATGTGCTCAATGAGCGGAGGAGGCACAAAATGAACACACTGCTGAATTTAGGCGGGGAACCTCCCTTGACTCACTGCATACCACACAGTAAAAGATGCCAACCCATGAACATGTGGTGCAGCTGCCGAGCGCAAGGCAGCATCGGCTGATTCCTAAAGCCACTCTGTCTGTCCTGCACATCCAGGACCTCTCTGGGGCCTCATGGGTGCAGGTCACTTAGAGACCTCTTCTGGTCTTGGGCAGTTGTGTAGCACTAAAACAAGAGTTTATGCCAGCTGCTGGTGCAAGAGATCTTCCTCAGTCTCTCTGGGCTGCGTCGAATTAGAAAACAGGCACCTGCTGGTTTAGCAGCTGCGGTGCTTAAGCTTCCATGGCGCTCTGTCCTGCAGCAATGCCTGACCAGAGGAGCACAGCGTGGCGAGTGAGGAAAACTGTGGAACAGGCACCTGCTGACTTCTGAGGCATCTGCTTAAGCCCAGAGCAGCAGTTCCATGTGGGGAAGCCCAGAGCAGCCAACAGCGCTCTTCAGAGCCCAGTCCAGCACCTAACACACGCTGGAGAGAAAGATTGTAGGCATCTGGACTCCACATTAAATGGCCCGTTCAGGGCTGCCACTGGAATCCTTCCAGACCCCACAGGAGCAGGGAGGGGTAGCCACTAGTCCTTTGAGACACTGGGGAGCATGAGGCAAGTGGCAGAGTCTCTAGCAGACAAGCATGCAAGCAGATCAGCACAACAGAGCAAAAGTAGTCCAAGTAGTGATCTTTTCTGGCAGCACAGCAGTCCTTTGGTGCAGCATGTAGACTGTTTGCAAGTCCCAAGCAGTGTCTAAAAATATGGGGTCAGAGCCCCAGTACTTATACTCAAAATTACTTTGATGTGGAGATAACTTTAAAGAACCTTAGAAGTGCACAACACCCCCTTTCAACTCAGCCCTGCCTCTAGACATACAGTTAGGGGGTAAACAAGCCCTTTGTGTGTGCTCAAGACCCAGCCTATACAAATGTAAATGCACCCCACCTCCCTCTCTCCAAGCCCAGGTAGACCATTCAGTATGCAGATGAATGTAGATGCAACCCTGCTACACCCAACACTCCCTGTGTGATGGCTGTCTGGAAAGTATGCACAAAGTGAAGCTGTCAACCAGTCCCAGATGAAGATTTGAGTCAGGCTGCAAAGCACCTGGAGTCATAAGCACAGAGAAATGATCACTTTCTAAAAGTGACATTTCCACAATAGTAATGAAAAATCTACTTATACCCACACACAGGATTAATCACCTCTATTCCATCCATACATACCAAACATGGCAACGTCATTACTGCCAGATCAGAAATTACAACTTAAGTACCTATAACGAAATTCCCAATGCTAACTGATGAGAGGAGTAGGCTTCACAGCAGTGAGAAACCAAATAGGCTGTTTGTCACTACCAGGAAATGCCACACAATAAAGGCACATGCCCTACGTTTTACCTACACAGCACCCTTCCCATAGGGCTACCTAGTGCCTACCTTAGAGGTATGTAGTAAAAGGAGTGTTGCAGGCTTGGCAAATAATTTTAGATGCCAAGCCAATGTGGCAGTAAACTGAGCACTCAGGCACTGCAGTGGCAGGCCTGGGACTGGTTTGAAAGGCTTCTTCTGTGGGTGGCGCAAGCAGCGCTGCAGGCCCCTTAGAAGCATTTAATTTACAGGCCCTGGTATACAGGATACTACTGTACAAGGGACATACAAGTAAATTAAATGTGCCTAACAGGTGTACGCCAATTATACCATGTTTCAAAGGAGAGAACACATGCACTTTAGCACTGATTAGCAGTGGTAAAGTGCCCAGAGTCCTAAAGCCAACAAAAAGAGATTCAGAAAAATACAGGAGGATGGCAAAAAGTTTGGGGATAACCCTACAAAAAGGACCAGGTCCAACAAGCAGCTTCATGGTAATTGATGCAGTACTATGCAACCTGGCAAAGGACCTCGAATCTCAGAACCGAGCTGCTCTTAAATGGAGCTTTGCTGGAACTGACGCAGCCCGATGGAACCGACTGCAGGACCTCGAACTGCAGCACCTCATGGCTCCTAACCAGTGGCTCACTGAAACTGATGCAGCAAGACATAGACCAGTCCAGGACCTCGTATAACAGCAACAAGGGTAAAAGGTACAACTCCCAGTGGGCTGAACTTGGACCTCTACTCTGCCTGTGTCCTCTTGCATTTGGCTTGAATGTGTGACTTCATCCTGATCCAGCATGACCAGATAGTTGCAGTTGGTGCTTTTGGCTTCTTTGGACAATTTTCAACTGAAATTCTCGACGCTTATATCTCCATTTCTCCTCATTGGATTTTTATATTTTTGTGTCATTGTATTTGGGTAGATCTACTCTATTTTTCTATTTTGGGTTGAGATTTTTCTTTTGTCGTGTTTTCACTTTATTATGGTTTGTGTGTTGGATAAATACTTAACACATTGCCTGACTCCTTTTCTGGCAAGCTACCAGAGGGTTAATCACAGGTTAATTTAGTGACTTTTGTGGTGCACCCTGACAAGGATTGCGGTCATTGCATGAGTGGGGCTTCCAGCCCCCTAAAACAAGAACCCAATTTCTTACACTCTGCCTCTCACTGGTTCTCTCTCTGGGTTCATCTTGGCTTGACCTGATTCTAAGAAAAATGGCTTACATTCTCATTCTTACATAAGTTGTGTGGGCCAAGAAGTACTTGTGTTTAGTCCTTTCATTGCCAAGTGAGTTTGCTTTACGTCCTGCTATTGTCTATGCTTCTGAACGGATGTACGACATTACAACGCATGCTTTTACATCGCATGCTTTTACAACGTGAGTTTTACAACGCATACCATTACAACGCATAGTGCTTTGGGGCGCTGGATAGTGAATTATTTAATTTACTATTCCAACTCCAGTCCCCGTGGATAGTAGGGAAGGTGTTGGATAGTAAATTAAATATATTCCGTATCCTAGAACGCCCCCCAGCGCAATGCGTTGTAATGGTTTGCATTGTTAAAGCTGCGATGTAAAAGCACTGCGTGGTAAAAGTTGCGTTGTAAGTGATGTTCCCCTTCTGAACAGCCAAAATCAGGCGAGTGAGGTTCAATATAATTCTGGTACTTCCTTTGTGGTATCATCAGAAATAGGCTTCTCTATTAAAGTACATGGCAACATGTCCAGAATGTTGTTCCCTCATTTTCCATCCTCCTTAGAGAACCTACCTGAATACTCCTCCCTTACATTCTCTTTGTTTCTTTGTATGAAAAATAAAGATTAGAGTTAAAAGATAAGCATCTTTGAGAGGAACAGACTGAAGCTATTCAACAGTTTGCCTGGCCTCCAGCCTCATATCCTACAGTCCCCAACTAGGATTTATTTAAGTCTTCTGATAGTCTTTCCAAGACTAGAAATTATGTGGTTTAGGACATATATGCGTGTTTATTTATTTAGTCCTCCCGACATAGTTTCCTCCTTGATGGGTGCTTCCTGCAGAGATGAGAGCTGTGGCTGAGCTTCCACTATAACAATAAGCATGAGTCTACCTTTAAGTTTTATTTCAGCCCAAACTATCCTTTTAGTTATAGTTAACCTTGCCTGTATGGAAGTTTACCTTCGTTCCAGGTTGCCTTGCCCTACTTTCCTCTCCCGCAAAGCTGGTTTTCTAAATACTTAATGTAGGCTTAAGTTTCTAAGATATTTGACTTCCAGCCAGGTTTCTCCCATCATATAAAAATGTTAAAAGAGTTCTAAACCGTCAAAGGTAAAGAATGGAATAGTTTCCCACTCTCTAAGTCTAACTTCATTGTCTTCATGGTGATAGTTATATTGTAGATCCTTTTTACGAGGAGTAGTTTATGGGTGAGGCAGTGAAGGAGTTCTTTAGATGGCAGCTTTATTAGAGTAAATACTCAGATAATAACATCGCAATGCCTAAAATCTAAGTGCATTACATTTTTTATAAAAGTATCCATTCAGCCTTTTTGGAACAAAAAAGATTTTGGGAAATCAGCACCAACCCTGCATGAAACTTGTCTCAATTAGGTAGCCTGTGAAATTTTTAACCAGTGAATTGGTCTAAGAATGTTTGAAACCTGCACAATTTTCAATTTTTTCAAGAATTCCACACATTTCGTATAAGCAACTCCCCATTTACGTTTGTCAAATAAGTAGAGCAAATTAAATAAAGCACCAGAAAATGTGTTTTTAATATCAGGGCAAAATGTAGCTGGTAAATTTGATGTAAAGTTTCTATTTCTCCCGAAAGGCCCCCCTTTGGCGTTTGATAGAGTAGATATATAGAATGCACTTGGAATAGACGTGCTATTTTTAACCCTTTAGTCCTTCTTAAGAAACCCCTAAAAAATATTATCAGAATCTACACAGCTGTTAGTGTGAGTAAAGGTGGTCTTTTCATTTGCAGACATCGAGCCAAGTAATTGATGTGTGTTGCCCTCAGAGTATTTTGGCTATGTCAAACAAAAGATTGGATACACATAGATGTATGGACATCTAAATGTAGCCTATGTGTATACATTCCTTCATTTCCTGGTGTATTGCTGACTAAAAAATGTGGATTTGGACTATTAAAAGGATTCACTCTCACTTGAAATTTCACTACGTTACCAGTTTTTTGACATTTCGAGGCGGAAACAATTGTAAAGGGCGCTTAAAACACTCACTCTGACAATGTATGCAGGTCCTTTCCGACCTAAAACCAATTGCCGGTTTACCACCTTCAAGGGCAAGATAAAATCGATTTCCAGTTTGAGAAAAGGGTGGGCACTTTAATTTTGGGTTGCAGGGAAAGGAATGTCTCAATGGGAACTATTATTTTAACTGAGGAAAAGTAAAGAATATTATTAAAAGGAAATGCCCTGTATGTCACATTTTCCTGTGTGGATCTATGCAGGTGCTACATTCAGCAATGTGTTAATATTCACACAGGTCAGTTCTCCTTCCAAGGTGAAACATACCCTATGACTGGTACTACATGTTAAATAAAATATCGTCAATTTAATCAAGGTGCAGGTGCAAGCCTACATGCCCACATGTTGTCTTTCTTTGTGAATCTGTCCATATGACGGTAAACGTGCATGAACTTCAGGCGAATCCCAAATTGAACTTTCTTCCTTCCTTCCATGCAGTCTGATGCGAAAGCTCGCGCACCGTGCCAATGCCCCCGTCATCCCTTGCCAATGAGATGCACATTATGAATGAATCACGGCCCCGAGGAGCTGCGAGGCACTTAAAGTGCAAGGGGAGACTGGCACAGCTGATCACCTCAATGTCCTACATTAGGGCCTGGGGAGGCTTATTAATGTCCCTGCTTTGGGTCAGGAAACCTGTGCATGTAGGGGAGGACGTCACACTCTCAGGGAAAACATGTGGGCCTGCTGCATATTAACTAAAGGAAGCAAAACCTGGAACAAATAGCTTTTGCTGTCATTGCAAATACTGTACACTACTGGGCTGCAATTCAGGTTCCACCAGCGTTTAAATGTGATCATGGACTCATTACTTCACTTAACCTACTGCCTCCAGGTTTCTCAAAGCTTCGGTGGACTGATTTGCATGCTATTTATAATCCCAAAACACATTTCAGTACTTCATGATGGATTGAATTTAAGCTCACAAACCTTAAAATCCCACAGCCCTTTCTGAGATGCATTTTGTATGCGATATAATGTGACTCATATACACAAGTAGCAACGTGGAGCTGACCTGGTATCAATTGACTATTGGTTATGCTTTCCTGTTAAATCAATAAACCTGTGCCTTACTGGCAACCAGAAGCAACATTGTGTTTTGAAGATTGCACCTTAAGGATGCCAGCTTGTATAATACATGCATAGTTGTATCTTCCTAGCCCATGGGCAGGCCTGTAGAGTAAATGATAGAGAGCATGTCGCACATGGAAGACAAAAAGTTACACTTGAGCCTCAATGACGAGCGCACCTGTTGGCAAAGCGAAATTTATGACGCAGGTGAAAGCCTGGTGCCCTAGGGTTTCGAAATTTAAAGGGTGCCCTATTTACAGCTCATTACAAGTTTAACCTTAAGAAATGGAACATGACATGGAATTTGGTGATTTCTGCACCAAATCCACATTTTCCTGTGTGTACCGTGCATTTCCCCATGGTAAATATTGCCACATTTGACCTGCCAAAATTTGAGGGATGCAAACTTTGCAGGGGCAGTAAATTGCAACCCACTTATAATTGCAACCCATGCACAAACAGGTGTTTTCCCAAAGATTAGTAATCACTGGGGTGGGGGGGGGGGGGGGGTTACGAGGACCTCACAGCCCCTGCATTGCGACGGTGGGGGCCTCCACAGTTTTCACATGAGATGTGGCCCCAGACACTGGCAAACTAAAGGCAAATTCCAAAGCTGCAAGCCTGAAGCCTCTCGTCTGGATTAATTTCAGAGGCTGCAGAGCAGTTAATAATTTGAACTGATTAATCCACAAAGCCCACTAAACAGAAATATGGAGTTAGTGCTAAGCACCTTTCTCAGCATGACCTCATAGCCTGCCTCAGACGCTTTCCCTGAATTTAGGGCACACTGGTGTTGTCCTGGGCGCATGTGCAGTTTCACTTTTTGTTGGGATAGGGTTCTGGAAGACTCTTAGAGCAGAACTCTCTTGGAGTCAGAGGCGGGGTTAATCAGTAGCAGTACCCTGTCCTTTTTAGTGCCCCTGCAGTGAGAGGTTTGTCTCCAGGCGAATTCCAATTCCTTGTCAAATATGAGGTAAGGTTTAGAATGTTTAAAAACAGAATTTAGAAGGTAGAGGCTTTGGAATGTTGGAGTAGATTAGTGAGTGTGTTACAATTGAACAAGGGACCCCAATTGGATTGGTCAGGGACCTTTGGTACATGTATTCTGTATGAACAGTGATCCCTTACAAGAGGAATTAGGGGAAAGAGTAAGTATAGAAATCCAATGAAATCTATATTAAGTTGTCCATCTGGACAAATGTACTTTAATTTTTGGGATATTTGCGAAGAAACTATAAAGTGGAAACACAAACACTGTGATAATTAAAAGGAAAGAAAAGGCTCAGGCATTTCTAAGCGCTTGAGAACGAGTTGATCAATTGTCAAGCAAATATGAGAACAAACACCATAGCACAATTAATTAAGTAATTCACATGATAGTGTCAAGGTGTAAAAAAGTTGACGACGTTTCGATCCCATACAAACGAAGTACAGGGATCATCATCAGGACAAAAGCATGTATGCCTGAGACTGATGCCTGTGGCTATATGGGAAGAAGGGGGAAAGAGCAAAATTAGGAAATGGGGAGTTTCAGATGATAAAAAAACAGTGTTATTGATGGAAGATCATGCAGAGACGGTGATATAAGTGATAATTGCTTATATGCACACGATGGGCAATCGTTAAATCCTCTGGCAAAGAATGAACTGCTCATGCATAATCTGATTAAAAGGCAAGGGAAGTGACGTCCAGGTGAGCTAGTGTGATGATCTAGCCTTACCAAGCACAGGTGGTTCTTTTATTGCGCTTAAGGGGATGTCCAGAGTAGACTAGATTAGCATGCTCCTAGAGTAGATAATGGTGAATAAAATGATATCAGAATGGCAAAAATCCAATCTTTAACAAGAGATATTCAATTTTAAAGCTTTTAGTGAAAGTATCACTTAAAAGCTCAAAGTGTCACTCGTGGTCATCTGGTCACGCTAGATCAAGGAAAGTCACAAGTTCAGGGTGACCACAAAGGAGTGTAGGTCAGTTACAGAGACCAAGCTAATTCCTGCTGAAAATTTACCTTCTAAATCCCACTCAAAGGGTTCCTTTCTCAATGCTGGAGGCTACAAGGAGGAGGCTGAGTCTCATGGACAGTCGACACTATAGCACGAAGAGTTGGTCTGGCCTCGCAGACGGTCATCGCTGTAGCCTGAATAATTGGTCTAGCATTGCAGATGGTCCTTGCTGTAGCTTTGCATTGGCTGTCATCGTGGGCTGTCATTGCTATAAAGAGAAATGTAGCTCTTGCGTTGGCTGTCTTTGCTGGCAGTCACTGCTGGCACAAAGAGCCGGTCTCGCCAGTACTGGCGGTCCTAGCGGGTGGCATGCTTTGGACATGAATTGGCCTGTTCATGAAGGTGGTCTCACCAATGCCAGCCAAAGGTCCATGACTTGGGGGACCAGGGCTCACTCCAGCATATGCCAGCAGCAGGGCTTAAGCATGTCTAGTTTTAGGTCCAAGCAGGTCCAGTTGCAGCAGATCAGCTGGACACTTACAGTGAGGCCTCTGAAGCTCATTGCTCATTGTCAGCCCCTGTAGCTGACACAGGAGGTCAGCCAACTGGCCCTTGGAGTCACACTTTGTAGCCTGGGATGTAGGCAAGCAGGTCTAATATTCAGATGAGTGGCTCTGGAGGTCCAATGTGTATTCCAGGTGCCAGCCTTTTGGTGTGGGGGGAACTCTCTGTCCTACCCCCACATCTGGGTCTGGAAAGTAATTCCCCTGTCAAGGCTCCAAGCTGTCTAGAGTCAAAAAAGGTTATGCAAGTCTGTTGTACGGTTCCTTTGTGTGTGCAGGTGGCAAAGCCCTTCAAAGTGTAAATGGAGTTGGATGCACTCCTTCCCCAATTATCCTCCCAGGATGGCTCATCCTGTCCACACCTAAGCCCACTTTGTGTTACTATTTGGAGGCAATGCACCAACCCCACCGGCAGAAGGCACACATGGTTGGTACAAAAATGCCAACTTTCTGGTGAAGAATTGGCTTGGTAGTTTGGTCTGCCCTGTTCCCATGATGCACTGGGCCAGG
Organism: Lissotriton helveticus; assembly: GCF_964261635.1. NCBI lineage: Eukaryota > Metazoa > Chordata > Amphibia > Caudata > Salamandridae > Lissotriton > Lissotriton helveticus. The sequence continues at coordinate 771,416,730 of NC_136068.1, forward strand.
GACAGACTAATTTGCATATAGCCAGGTTCTGAGCTGGGATGGGGCAGTGAGCTAAATAACGGTGATGGATCAAGCCCTGATCTTTGGACTGGGTAAGAGTGGTCTGCTTAATTCAGACACTCTGTTCATCACCACCCCCCTTTTCTCAATCAACTTTCTAAAAGTGCAATTTCTGAATTGTAACTAACAATCTGACTTTCCTAAGATTCCTTTGAGTGTAAACACATTAATCTTCCTGCTTCCAATCCAAAGTTAGCACTTATTAAATGTGATGAGTGAGTCAATGAGTGAGATAGGCCTTACAACGCCGAAAAACGACTTTAGGGAATTTTCACTGCCAAGACATGCCAACTTAACCACAAGGATGATTTAGGCCTGGTAAAAGGTGTATTTTGCCTAGTCGAATAGCAGTTTAAAACTGCACCACAGCCTACAGTGGCAGACCTGAGACATGTCTTATAAGTACTACGTTAGGTACATGAAGTACCATTTACGAATTGAAAGTTATCACTTATTAAATGTGATAAGGTAACCCAGTGTTAGTCAATTAGAGAGACAGTGGCATAACGAAACATGAGGGGGCCCCCTGCAAAGTGCATGGAGGGGCCCCCCACACTCCGAACTCAGTCAGAAGCTCTCTGCTACCACCCATGTACAGTGTCTGAGGGGGGTTTTGTTACGCAAACTATATAGGCCTTACAACAGTGAAAAACGACTTTAGGAAATTTTCACTGCCAGGGCATTCCAAATTAACCACAAGGAAGGTTTAGGCCTGGCAAAAGGAGTATTTTCCCTGGTCAAATGGCACCACTGCCTGCAGAGGCAGACCTGAGACATGCCTTGTAAGTGCTACGTTAGTGGCCGGCACAATAAGTGCTGCAGGTCCACTAATAGAAAATATTTTTCAGGCCCTGGGTACATGATGTATCATTTATTGTGGACTTACAAGCAAATTAAATGTGCCAAATAGGTGTATGCCAAGTTTACCATGTTTGCATGAGAGCACGAGAACGTTATCACTGGTGCACAGAGTCACAATGCCAATCAAAACAAATTCAGCAAACTGGAGAGGTGAACGCAAAATGTTTGGAGGATACCACAACAAACATCAGGTATAACAAACATTGCATTTTTTATGTTTGCTGAATAAACAATATACAAGTCAACTACAAGTAGAACTTCCAAACCAAACAAGAAAGACAGCGATATGATAAATTGTAAACTATAAAGAACGGACTGTTTTAAGAATCCAATAGCTGAACTTATGTCTAGTATTGCACACTATATTGTATTTGACGGCTTCCGCCTTTAACTCAGAGATATCATATTTTACCTCCAAAAAGTGCATGTTATATAGCTTGACATATTCTCCCAAAATTAACTGATCAATATAAAACTGCAATTAGAAATCTGTTCAGACAATAAACACTCACCTTGTCTGTATTATGTAATAGGCACCCTGTTCCTTTATGGACTACTGCACACCCTTAAATAGATGTTCTGGGTGCAACAATGGACAGTGTGCAGGATTACACACAAAACACTGCCCCAAGGACAGCCATCAACTCTCTCTGCCCTGGGGGCAGTGCATTAGTGAAATATGGAGTGCCTGTTTGAATCAGCTGCTCTGTCTTTCTTTGCGCAGGTGTTACCTGCCTTTTAAAAAGGGAGAGATATCCCCCTGGAGGCAGGTGCAGTAAATTACTACACACACAGATGTCTGAGGGTTAATGAAACGGCCATTCCACCTTGAATGGGGTCTCACTTGAGGCATACTGGCTGTGCGCCACCTTTTTGTGGTGCCAGTCATTGAGCTTTCTGACAGTCTCTTTGCTTATGTCCTTCTTAGCATGTGACAACGCTCCTATGCTAATGAGGGAACACACCCTGATGATATCGCTGGTGCTCTTTGTGCAATATCGCTATATATATTACAGGAAGGGGCACACAAGCGCTTACACCTTCTTAATAATATTAAAGTGCTCCTGTTGCACTCCTTGGGCACTGTTTGTAATGCAGACCCAGATGCATGTGAAATAGATAGTGCCCCTCACGAATAACCTCAGTATAGCCAGATGCGCAAATGTTTTCTGCAGTCATGAATTGCCTAGGAGATTTCACTCGAAACACTCATTGCTTTTTCTGACTCATCTAACTATCTTGCAAGAAGGGAAACGCTGGTGCTTTGAGGAGATCCAACAATTCAGGGACTAGGCTTAAAGATTTGAATTGGGAGGACCTCAAAGCGGTGAGGTCTCTTCAAGGTGCAACGAGGAGGTAGATCAAACCAGATCCAGTGAAATATTGATAGTGTAAGTAGAAAGCAGGTCTAATTACCAAAGATGGGAAGATGAACATTTTGGACACATGCACTGGATGACTGTCTTAGAGAAAGTAAACAATATCTGATCCCTGCTAGCTTGGATAACTTCATAGGGTACCTAGGCTTCATCAGGACTCAGGTGAATCAGGTAAATACAACTAGACATACAACTTGCATTTTTCTGGCCTAGCTTGCTGTTATCTAAACTTCAGGTACTCTAGCTACTGAATATGATCAAAGACTCCCATGGCCAGTTAACTTGTGTGTATTTATTGCTGAAGTGCTTTGAAATCTAAAATATGTCAAGAAGATATTCCCTGATAGGTAGTGAGTAAGGATGATGGGAGACCTGTCTTTTGGGGACTCTACGTTGAAATCAGTAGTGAGCCATTATTGTCAGTGGGGCTTACTATTTTCTACTTAAAAGGTTTGCATCGCACATACACAAACCAAAAAAGTACACATTTTAATGTTATAAGAAATTAAAATAGAAAGCATGAAACATGACAGACTGCTAAAGAAGTGGAAAAGCATGTGCAATATTTAAATGCTCTACATCTACTAGAGATCCAAAAATCCAGAAAGTGAACAGATAATTGTAGGAATTTCTACTGCAAGACTATGTGGAAAAGCAGGTCAAAGACTTGAAATACACTGAGGATCATTAGAGCTAAGGGCACTTCAGTGATATCACTTTAACTTGCCTGAGCAGAAAGGAAACCTTAAGAGAAAATGTGTTTAGGTGCTATATTCAATAAATCACACAAACAATACAGTAAGACATAACAAAGGTAAAAGGTTGACACCACTTTAAAGTATAATAGAAATATGTCACAAAAATTCAAAACTATATAGGGATCAAAAAAGTTGTGCCAAAAAGGAAAATCATGAAATGTGCGGACAATTTCACATTTAAGTCTATGATAGTGTGGCTCACTGGTTAGAAGCGGCAGACCCTGAAACAGATGTCGGCCCAGGACCAGGGTTCAATTCCCGTCGCGGCAGGGTCTTGGGTCAATGTCCGCGGACTCGATAATTCTCGCCTAGGTGCCTAAGCTAATCATGGGTCCCACTCTGCAACTCTGGGCAATAGCTTGCTTAATCTCCACAACGGCCCTATCAGTGCCGGGGATGCCTGGCTGCACCTTGGGGGTGCCCAGGAGGGACCATCTCACAGGGAAAGCCAGGACGGGTTCCCCAGCGGTATACAGCGCCAGGACACTCCGAGATGGAGTAACAGTGCGCTTTACAAGTATACATTTACATTTACATAACTGCAAATATAATGTCAAAGTTTCAAACTTTCGTCTACAAAGGTGTCTGAGACCTATGCGCTCCTAGTCTATAACTATGGAGGAAACCTAGTTAGATACAAGTTATGGGTTCATTCCAGTTAAATACTCTGTATTTATATTTTTTTTAAAAAAGCTAGCTCTTAGAAATTTTCAGAAGAACAATCTTGGAGGCTGTTCCAAGGTATGGCTCCATGTTAATCAAATTTGGGTTGTGGTAGCCATCTGACTAACAAGACTCCAAGCCGCAAGCTGTATCATGTGAAAGCTACAGAATGTGGTATCCTAGCTACAGTGCATGCCCCCAGCACCATAGTAACGGTGTGATGCTGTGATGTAGGATTCCAGAATAGGGGGAAAGTACAGTTGAAGGAGAGATGTCCTAGTTGTGAGTTGTACCTGCTTGTTCTCAATAAATACTTAATCTTAATCTACTTGGATTCTATCTTCATTACAATTTGGCGACGATGATCAAAGCAAGCAGTGAATAAGGATCAAGAACCCATGCAAACCTCTTATTTTTCATTATCTTCCTTTTTTTTTAATCAAAGAAGCCTAACTATTGGAAGATTTAGAAACTTCTCACAACATTGATTGATCTACGTTGGTCAAGAAGTTTTTACAAGAATTCCTCCGTAAGCTTTACTTTGATGGCACTCTTTATGGATTTAACCCTACCTGGAGACTTAAGCGAAGTCAGGGACTCATCTTCATCCTCTTCGTGAGTAAAGTTAGTCTGATTTAGTGTGGTTGACGGATTTTTAAGGGGTTCGCAATATTGCTGAACAAATTTTGCCTTAAATCAGAAGTTAAAGTGTAAATGCGCTTTACCTTCTTAAAGGCATTTCGTAACAGCATCTATCGGCCGCATTATTAGAGCAGCAGTGAGTTCCAGTGATCGAAGCACTGAAGCGTGCATTGTTTTGTGGGAATCCTCATTCGAACTGCATCTGCGCATTGTGAAGACGTGTGATGCAGTTGACGTAGCCTTCACGCAAAACGTCATCGTGTAGGGTCACGCTACTTGACCTTATGTCCGGCCATTTTGTTTTGCATCATTTTAGATGTTGTTTAGCAACTACCATCGAGTTCACGGAGGCTCGCACCAAGGTTTTTAAACACATTGCCGAATGGAGTATCCTAATTTCGGAAGAAAATGATCGGCTGAAGGTTTCTATTTCTCTTATTATACTTACATTTTAATGACATTCTTCATTTAATCTCCACCTTTAATAATTTGTCTCTCTCCTCTATTATAAACACACTGCATGAGTTTGCTCTTCGTTTATGAACACCTTTTATTGTGGCTGAATTTAACTTTTGACACCTCTTTTGTGCATAACTCGTTACCTGCGCCTTCAGTATTTTATTTACATATTTAATATGGCATCACAAAGTGGATCAAATCCTTAAAGTACCATTTCTACTCCACCCTGGAGAACCTTTAATTAAGTGTCCGGATTGGAAGGACTATTTTTTAAACTCTATTGCAGCTCTAGAAGAAGAAAATGAAGATACATTTTCTCAATCCAGGAAGAAAAAGATGTTTCTCCATAGTTTAGACCCTGCAGGAAACAGAGTATATAACCAAATGGAAAAGAAAGTAAGAGCCTCTGACAGCGCAAATGTGTTTCTTGATGCTCTTGAAGATCTGGATTCGCATTATCATCCACCTGTTTTTGTAGGTATTAGCAGGTATGAATTTTTCCAAAGAAAGCAAGGCAAATCAGAATCTACAGAAGACTATGTTGCTTCCTTGAAAGAATTAGCAATTAATTGCGAGTTCGGCCCACTTCATGATAGCTTCATCAGAGAACAGTAAGTTATGCATTCGAACAATTCCTCCATTCAAGAGAAATTGTGGACTTGTGGTGATGCTCCTTTAAATGAAAATTTTGCAATAGTAAGGAAGGTTGAAATGTCTAAAACATGTGCAAAAGTTGCTCTAAAAGGTAACGAAGATGGTCTAACTGTAAGCAAACTGTCTTACAGCCTTACTAAAAGGAATGATAAACATCCTTCATCTCATATTAGTAAAAAATGTAATGCTGTTAGTAAATCTAAAGCGGATAAAACACCTAATTGTTACAGATGTGTATGTATTGGTCATTATGCTAACGACATCAAATGTCCGGCATTAAAGTCAAAATGCACATATTGTGGGAAAGTTGGCCATTTCACTAAGGCACGTAAGATAAGATTGAATAAAAACAAAAAGGTAGTTGGTTGCATTGATGGAAATAACACAGAAGGGATTGATAATTCAAATTCATCCAGCGATAAAGGGATTCTGTGTATAATTGATAATCACGATTCTGATGATTTTGTGTCAAATGTTAATGTCAAATCAAATAAGAAACCCATTTGTGATATAATAATTGGTGCTATGGAAATGCATATTGTTCCAGACTCTGGGGGAGAGGGGTTGGCCTAACGGCTAAGGCGCTCGACCTCGGACCTGGTGATCTGGGTTCGAGTCTCGAGTCTCGGTAACGACGCCAAAAAAACCCCCTGTGATTCTGGGCAAATCACTTAATCTCCCCGTGCCTAAAATGAAAGTGTGTACTAATGTAACGTAACTGGTGCTATGTAAAGCGCTCTGATAACTGATTCGGTTCGGTTCTAGTTCGCGCTATATAAAACTCTGCAAAAAAAACAAAAAAAAAACATGATGTATGGAATGAATTGTTTGCTAATACTCTAAACAAAGATCTAGTACCTCCATATATACAACCAGTAACATTTACTGGAGAAAAAATTCCTGTGGTTGGTGTTGTTGAGGAGATATTTGAATTTAAAGGAAGTAAGGCTTTGGGGAAACTTTATGTTACTGAAGTAGGCCCGTCTGTTTTAGGCTGGATAGATCTGGGAGCACTTGGTATTATACTGAATCCAGAAAATGTTGACTAGGCAATGATTCTAAATGAAGGTGACAAACAGTTTATGGATCGTATTGTTGAGTGTTTTCCTACTGTTTTTTCAGGAAAGTGGGTAAGTTAGTTGGTTTTAGACATAAGATTGTGCTTAAAGATAATGCTTATCCTGTTAGCCACAAAGCTAGGAACATACCTATTAGCATATGAAAAGGTCTCATGGCTGAATTGGATGCATTAGAGAAGAAAGGTGTGATAGAACCCATTGAAAGTGCTGAGTGGTTGGCTCCATTGGTTGTCACACTAAAATCGAATGGCCGATTGCGCTTCTGTGTGGACTTGAGGGATTTAAACAAAAATATTCTATTTTACAAATTTCCCTTACCCAGAATATTATTATTTATTATTTATTTATTTAGAAGTTTTCTATAGCGCTAACAAGACCCGAAGGTAGCAGAGCGCTTTACAGTAAAAGGAATGAAAAGGTGAACAACAAGACACGTAACAAGTAAAGGCGATCAACGAAAGACAATTTGGGAGGAGGAAAAGTTCGTACAGTAGGACTTCTTGGTAATAGGATACAGAGATAACACATAGTTCTGGGGATGATTGCTGATCCTAGTTACCCACGACCTAGGGAACGGATAAGGAACAAGGATTTGAGTAGGCTCTTGAATTCCGCATAGGACGGTATGGTTCTGATGTGCGGGGGATAGAGTTCCATATTTTGGGGGCATTTCCTGTGAAGGAGCAGTCCGCAGTTCTCTTCTTTCTGGTTTTTGGTAGGATGAGCAGCAGGGAGTTAGAGCTTCTCAAATTTCTAGCTTGGCCAGATTTTTTGAGCTTGTTTGTCAAGTATTCTGGTTTTCCGGTATGGAGGGCCTTGTGGGTTAGGCAGGCCGTTCTGAAGGTACTACGCATTTCCACCGGGAGCCATTCGAGTTCTTTGAGGGCTGGGGAGATGTGGTCAGATTTTTTGCATCCTGTGATCATTCTCGCTGCCGCATGCAGTGTTGTTTTTAATGGGGCCAGGTGCGATTTGGGGATGCCTGTTAGGATTGAGTTCCCATAGTCCAGTCTAGATAGGACTGGAGATTGCGTGGCTAGTTTAAGGTCCTTGTTGGGAATGAAAGGTTTGATTTTGTTCAGAAGTCTGAGGTTAAAGAATGCACTTTTTGCCGAGTTCTTAATGTGGTTTGTCAAGCTTAGTTTGGGGTCTAGGGTGAAACCCAGAGATTTTACAGAGTCAGCTAGCGTGAGAGTACCTTTAAGAGCATCGATCGGCTTCAGCCACTCGATGATTTGAGGGTTGTCTTCTTTGTTTGAGATGAGAAGAGTTTCGGTCTTGTCGGGATTGAGTTTCAGGTGATTCTTTGTCAGCCAATCTTGAACATCATTTAGGACAGCATTTAGTCTGTGGATGTCATTAAGAGAAGAGGTTTCCAGGTAGATCTGCGTGTCATCCGCGTAGAGGTGGAAGTGGATGTTGGCATTCCTGAGTAGTTTGGCGAGCGGTTCCATATAGATGTTGAAGAGCTGAGGAGAAAGTACTGATCCTTGGGGGACACCCTTGTTGACTTGCTGGGTTTCGGAGGTGAAGTTCTTCATTTTTATTATTTGCGAGCGGTTATGTAGAAAGGAGGAAAACCACTCGAGAACTACCTCGCCGAGGCCAGCTCTTACAGGCAGAGTCTTGATGAGGAGCTTATGGTCCACCGTGTCGAAAGCTGCGGATAGATCAAGGAGTATGAGGAGAATAGATGAACTACTAGCACAAACGAAGGACATCAAATGGTTTTTAACCATAGACTTAACCTCAGCGTATCATCAGATACCCTTACATGAATCTAGTAAAAATGTAACTGCTTTCATTACACCTTTTGGCTGCTATCGCTTTGTCAGAATGCCTTTCAGCTTAGCGTCTGCTGCCGCAGTTTTTCAAAGGTTAATGCATAAATTGTTGAAGAAACAAACTGGTGTCACCTATTTTCAGGACGACATTTTTATTATGGGTCGGAACAAGGAAGAACATGACGATAGACTTACCAGTGTGTTGAATGTTCTGGCTGAGAAAGTTCTTACTGCAGAACTTAATAAATGTAAATTTGATATGAAATCAGTGTCATATTTAGGGCATGAATTTTGGGGCGATGGAATTTCTCCCACAAAGAAGTTGATTAGCGCAATTGAGAATGCCCCCACTCCCAAATCTAAAGATGACTTAAGGTATTTCCTTGGCCTAGCGGAGTTCTACTCCAAATTTGTACAAAACTTTGCAAGCAAAATCTACAACATGAGACAGTTACTTAAGGTTAAATTTCATTGGAATTCAGACCTACAGAGTGATTTTGATCAAATTAGACATGAATTGGCTTCTGCATTTTCTCTACAAACATTTGATAATTTGGCTCACAGCATCATCACCACTGGCGTGAGTGGGAAAGGACTTGGTGCAGTCTTATCCCAAGTCAATGATCGTGTTACTGAAGGGACAATTGGTTTCGCGTCGTGCTCTCTAACTTCTACTGAAGAAAAATTCTCTGTAAAAGAGAGGGAGATGTTGGTCACTGTCTGGGCTATGGAGAAATTTAGGCAGTATATTTGGGGTACTAGATTTACCTTACGCACTGATCACATGCCCTTACTTAAGATTTTGACACCGGATGGCATACTTAGGGCTACTCCAAGTTTAGCTAGGATGAGTCTCAAACTTTTAGAATTTACTTATATTGTTGAGTATTTACCTGGTAAGAGGAACCTTGTTGCAGACTATCTTAGTAGATCTCCTCTACCCATAGAGGACAATACATTTGCGGAGTGTGATGTTTTTAATGTTGCCATTGTTCATGACCTTAGTAGCACTGTGCATGCTATTTCAAAAGATGAATGGGACAAAGAATGTGGTAATGATAAAACATTAGGCGAAGCTGTTAGATATGTAGTGAAGGGTTGGCCCTTTAAGTCAAGTCTACAAGAAGATTTGAGAGCCTTCTGGGAAATCAAAGAAGAGCTCTACGTTGATGACTGTAACCATTTGTGTAGGGGTGAAAAAGTGGTTGTTCCTCATAATTTATGCCCTGAGTTTTAGCAATCAATCATGAGGAACACCTTGGAATCTTTAAACTTAAAAGTAGAATAAAAATTTCCTAATGCTGGCCAAGTTTGGACTGAGATATCGAAAGATTTGTTCAGCAGTGTTCTATGTGGGCCAGTGCTAATAAGACTCAAACTGTGTTTAGACCTTTTCTAGGTAATAGACACATTCCTGAGCATCCTTTGGAGGACTTGAGTATTGACTGGCTTTGTCCTATTGAGGATGATCAGGGTTACATGAAACATATCTTGGCGGTTGTGAAAAACTACTCCAAATGGCTTGAGATTGAGATTTCTAACAAGTGCGATTCAAAAGTAGTTGTACATTTTTTGGAAAGGTTATTTTTACGTGAGGGCATTCCCAGATATATCCTTAGCGATAATGGACCACAATTCATTTCAGATACCTAATTTTTGGACAGGAATGGTATCTGTGGGAAGAAAACCCTAGTTTACCACCCAGCAGGGAATGGAATTGTTGAGAGATTCAACAGAGTTATTATAGGAAGCATTCAAGCAGCTATCAGTGCTGGGAAGAACTGGGAGAAAAAACATGTATAGCACCATTTGGGCGTTTAGAGTCACTCCCACCTGCACCAGTTATAGTCCGTTTAGAATTTTAAGAGGAAGAGAACCTTCCACTAAGGATAATGTTGCCTGGAATGACAAAGACGTATATGGAAAATGGTCTCCTGCCATATTTCACTCTAAAATACGCAAGATACAAGAGTCATACATTGATACTTTTGACAGAAAACATTTCACCAAAGATGCCAATCTACAGATTAGTGATTGGGTTAAGATAAGATTAGGTACAAAAGTAAAGAAGGGCGTTAGCAAATTCTCTTCTCCATTGCAAGTTATGGAAACATATTCTAAATCTGCGAAGTTGAGCGACAATAAAGTTGGGCATCATAGCAGACTTTCCAAGTGTAAAGGAAACTTTTTGGTCACAAGCAATGAAATTGGGGAGCCTTCATCCATGGATTGGATGTGGGATGATATAATGGATACAGGGAAAGTGTCCTCCATCTAATGACGGTGTCATTGATGTGAGGACATCCTTGTGTACAGATCTTATTGTAATCTACCAGAATAACTTGTGCAGGTAGATCGGTGAAGGTGCCTACAAAATTCAGAAGTTATGTAAAGTAATATTTGCAAATTTTAATGGAGAAAAAGCATTCCTTGTCATTAAGGAGGCAGTGTGGTGGTATATGCAGTTCTTGTTGGCTTGTTATTTTATTTCTCTCTATGTTTATTTATGTGTTTAGCTTTCACTGTTATTATATTGTTCATTATAAGTTTCATTATTTGTTGTTCAATGTAAAGAGAGAAGGTGTTGTGTTATCCTAGCTATGGTGCATGCATCCAGCACCACAGTAACGGTGTGATGCCATGATGTAGGATTCCAGATTAGGGGGAAAGTGCAGTTGGATGAGCGATGTCCTAGTTGTGAGTTGTACCTGCTTGTTCTCAATAAAGACTTAATCTTAATCTACTTGGATTGGATGTATGACATCACAACGCATGCTTTCACAACGCATGCCTTTACAACGCATAGTGCTTTGGAGCGCTGGATAGTGTATTGTTTAATTTACTATTCCAACTCCAGTCCCCGTGGATAGTAGGGAAGGTGTTGGATAGTAAATTAAACCTATTCCCTATCCTAAAGCGCCCCCCAGCGCAATGCGTTGTAATGGTTTGCGTTGTAAAAGTTGTGTCGTAATGGCACTGCGTAGTAAAAGTTGCGTTGTAAAGGTTGTCTCCCACTTGGATTCCATCTTCATTACACAAAAACTCAAGTTCACCTGCAGCACACCTTAGTCAATGACTTTATCAGACTCCAAAAGATCAAAATGGTTCAAAAATCCTCCAGCTGGTGTGGCTCAAAGCAGGCTGAACAGTTTCATTGTTTGGGCATGTCCTGGTTGAGAAAGATGGTTGCAGGTTCCAAACGTTTGAAAATGGCAACTGTCGTTTTGCCTTTTCCAAACCCTCAGGAAACCTTCCTGGCAGGCCACCTGTGCAATCCTGTAGCTGGATAACATTTGCTGGGGTGTTTACCGACTAAATTCAGGTCCAGTAAATCATATCAGCCAGCCAGTTGATTGTAAACATTTTCCGGTGGCTCCTGTTTTCCTGTTTTAGATTCATATCCCTTATCCACGAATCATGACCTTAAGACTCAAACCTCAATGACCTCTCCTTCGGTGCTTCCACAAAATGTCAAAAAATGATTGAGCAGGAGTAAGTAGAAAAGAAACTAACAACTCATTAGTTGAGACAACCCTCCCTATTCTGCACATTTTCTCGCACATAAGACTCCCACTTGTCCTCTAGTGTTATGGTTGTAATTGTAAAATTCGTTTTTAGGGTAAGCAAGTCTCAGAAAGAACTTCTGTGATGAATAAATGGTGGACCAGTGAAACCTCGTTGGAAATATTCCTCTCCCATGATCAACTCAGCCCTTTCTCTCATTCCATATTGAGAAGTCAGCCCTTAAAAAACAAAGGCATTATGTGTACCCAAATAAAATTACCCACCAGGCCTCACGTAGATCCCTTGGGAAAGGGTATTTTTTAATGTCTTCACAGTGAAAGGAAACATGAAAAAGAGTTTATACACACATTTCTAGAAATGGCAGGTTAATCCTTCATAGCTTGGCTCATTTCTCCAGCGCTTTGCTCTGATAAGCATTTCCACTCTGCAGAGAGGGCACCAGGGCATATAGCATATGCCAATCAGAGTTACACTCGGTGAAAAAAATATAAGTATCCCTATAATTCAGCTCCAGCTGACAGAAATATATAAAAAAACATCAATAAATCACCATATTTAACATTTGCCTAAAGGTAGCTGGAAAAGTCACATCAATTGATACTTCCTTTGAATCGAAATGAATGTAAATATAACAGACCAGAGAACACTGATGCTGGATGAAAGGCCTACAGTTTGACACACTAGGTCACAGAAACACTTTTCTTGTTTATCAACATTTAATGTTATAAATCGTGTACTATCAACTGGCCCTTATTCAGCTGAACAGTGAAGAATAATCTCCTTCGATAGGAGAGTTTTAATATGTTAAATATCCCAGTGTCAGTCTAGAGACCTAATTCCAAATTAAGGCAAAGATGCTGTAGGAGGGGTTACTCCGGATGTGAAGGAAAATGGTACTTCTCACAGATTATGCAGTAGCTCAGGTGTGGTGCTAGTACACCTCAGACCCAGTAGAGATCAAAACATACAGGTGAAAATGTAAAAAGAATAATCTTGGGCTCATAACAAGGCTACATGAATTTCCTACACGTTTTGAGTCATCAACTTCCATAATTGACAGCAATGGGAAGCTATGTTATTAATACAAGACATCTAGGTAAGAAAAGAATATGTTTTGTTAACAGCCGTGCACCTAATTTGGATACAGCACAATTCGTCCCTGAAATGAATTTGCATTTATGTAGCCCATACATAAATGTTTTCATGATTTGATGTTGTGATGGGATGGATGGTAGACCTGACATTCTTGATGCGTTATTCCCCCAAACATTTTGCCTTCACTCCCTGATTTTTGCAGAACTCGTTTTTGATGGCAATAGGATTCTGTGCACTTTACCTCTTCTAACTAGTGGTAACGTTCTTTTACTCTCTCCTTAAAACATGGTAATATTGTCTTATGAATAATATAAATATCTAATTTACTTATAAGTCCTTAGTAAATGGTACTCCATTTACCCCAAGCCTGTAAATTAAATACTACTAGTGGGCAGCAGCACTAATTGTGCCACCTACCAAAGTAGCACTTCAAAACATGTTTCAGTGGTGCGACTGCGGCCTGTAGTGCAGTTTTAAACTGCCATTTTAACATGGGAAACAAAAAACCATTGCATAGTTATAAGTCACCCGTAAGGTAGGGCAAAAAGGCTTGTAGGACAGGTTCAAAGTATTTAAAAAGTAGGACACGTGTGCTTTCATTCTACCAGTTCTGGCAGTGAAAAGTTCCTAAAGTTTTTTTCACTGTTGTAAGGCCTATCTCTTGTATAGGTTAACAATGGGATACCCTACTACTTTTAATAAATGCTCACTTCAGGTCGGGAGCAGAGAGAGATATGCATTTGCACTCAAATGTGTAATTGTAATTTAAAAATCTATTTAATGGTAACATTGGATTAGTTATTAGATTAGAAAATGCCATTTGTAGAAAATTTGCATTTTTGTGCCCCAAAGTTTCTGAGGCCAGTCTAGGAGTTTCCAGCTGTCTGCCTGTTTATGGTTACCCCTTTGAGAATGTGTTTTGGCCAAGACAGTGAAAAATGGGGGTCTGGGTGTAGCTAGGAGAGTGTATTCCTGACAGGATGGCTGTGTCCGAGATACAAGCTGCCCTAAATAAATTTCAAAGGACCTGAACCACAGGACACACACAGGAATGTGACACTAAGTCTGTCCTGCCATTTGCCACCCTAGACTTTTTGGAATCTGGACCAGGGGAAGGGGAAGGGGAAGAACTGTTCAGAACCAGCTAAGGGGGTATGTCTGGGAATTCCCCCCACAGAAAGGCTGGTACCATGTACAAAAGGAGGTCCATCAGGATCACTATTCAGAACACTACAGGACCTGTGAAAGATTAAGAAGAAGGATTGCATGACTTCAAGAACTACCCTGCTGCTTGAAGGACTGCATTGATGTCTGAAGGAGGAAGCTTGCACCTTCTTGCCTTGATCCAAGGTTATCTAGAGTGACTCCAAGGAATAGTTGGCTCCTGTGTAAGTTGAGGGGATGCAACAAGCTTCAAGAGACCTCCCTACAACTGCAAGATTGTCCGCCCAAGATGACCGCAAACATAAAGCTCCAGAGAAACGTGCTATTCTTGCACACAGCAACCGTCCGTGACGACCAGCAGCACGAGACCGGCACTTCACGCTACAGCAATGACAGCCTGTGGCGACCACCAATGCAAAGGTCTAGCTGTGGCCGCCGCTTTGCTCTACAGCGCAACCGTCCATGACTCTCAACCTGCTCTTCCCACCTAAAGCCTACTCCTTGCGGCCTCCTCAACACAAACAGAATGCTTCATGAGAGACTTGAGAAGGTAACTCTTCAACTGAAATAACCTGGTCCCTGTATCCATTCCGTACACCATTGCAATCAGCCATAACTTGTGACCTTTCCCTAGTCTAGAATGACTAGATAACTAAGTGGCTGTTTCAGCTTCTAGGTGCTATTTTATTTCAAACTTAAAAATTCAGTATCTCTGGTAGTACTTATTGGATTTTGTTTTTGTGGGTGTTTATGTATTCAAATTTAGTCTATTTTTCTAAACTGGTTTGATATTTTTCGGGTGTTTTCTTTTCACTTTATTACTGCTTATGTATGGCATAAATACTTTACACATCCCCTCTCAACTAACAACCCATTTTCTTACAGGATATATATGTAGATAACATTATGCTGTTATGTCACATAAAGAGGGTAATATACAGGTACAAATCCCGTTGTCTGAGCACAAGAACAACAGGAACTAATGGAACATGATTGACTGTTGTTCATGTCACATGCAATTTGGTGCTTTTGTTAAGCACAAAATGTATCCTCATGTACAAAATGCATGCGAGGAGGCATTTCACACTAAAAAACAGCGCAAAATGCCTGATGGCACTTCATTTAGAAATGCATAATTTCTCATCTGTTTTGTTCATTTTGTTTATTTTCCACAAAGGAAAATAAACAAATGCCTATGAATAATTTTAATACAGACTGATAATCAATGAAATGAAAAACTTCAGGTCGATCTCAGGAGAAAGCAGTGGCGGCTGGTGACATTTGAAAGTGGTGAGGCGTAAAATTACTGGTAGAGCACACCACGGCGAGTGAGCCTGGTGAGCGACCTGAACGACCTAAGGAGAGTTCAGGGGGTTTACCCCCGAGAAAACTTTTAGAAATGAGTGGGCAAATGGTGCATTTTCAAGCCAGTGTATACGTGAGATAAAGTGGCATTCAAGATGGCCCAACAGAGTCAAGTGCCTACTTTTTCCACATAGAATATCATCACTGCCAGTGCGTCCAGCAATCACGGGCATAACTGCCATCATCCTCCAGAATTACCACAGCTCCCTCCATCATCACTTCATTGTGTCTTTACCATCAGTGTTAACACCTGCAGTGCCATCGTGGATACCAAAAGCATCCACACCCCTCTGAAAATGGTCTTACTGCCAGTTCTGTGCCCACTGCCATTACTGTTGCATAAATTGTCACAGCATCTCTGCCAGTGCTGCTGATACTCCCACCAGCAGGCATAATTTCCTCCATCATGCCATCCAAAGCTGTGCTTTCTTCACCCACTGCTTTAGCCATCACAGACTCTTTGATCATTGGCTATGGCTACCGACCTCACTGCCACCGTCAGCACAGGTGGCATTGGCATCCCGATGGAACTGAGTCCTTCTCCATCATTCATGCCAGGTCATCATCAACTGCTCTGCAGGTGACACTGACCACACCTCTGTTGGGCTCACCATTACACGGGCCCTCTTCAACCTGCACTATCATTCACAATCCACTGACCTGAACACAAATGTCATTGCCGCCATAATCAGTGGTAATGGCACAATTATTCATGGCACAAGCCCAATGTTTTCCAGTGGTCTCATCTTCACTTACAACCGACCATTTCAGTGACATCACCAAACCACCTTCACCCAGACCTGTACTGATGTCCATATCATCTCCACACAGTGAAATTGGTACGATTGCTATTCCAGTGGTGATATATTCCATCCCATTCATCAACTGGGTACCAATCCATGGTCACAGATGTAACTCATGATATGCAGAAGCACCAGCCTTTGACAAACGTGATATGCGAAAGCACCTACCATTGGCACTTGTGGTAGGCAACAGCACCTGATAGGCAACATCACCTGCCACATGATAGGTAACATCACCTTCCATTGTCACTCATGATAGTCAACAGCAACTTGCATGTGCTTCCCTTACAGGGCTACAATGATGTATCATTCGTAGTGTCACTCGGTATATGCAGTGTTTCTGCCTTTGTTGAAAGCATCAAATACATCATAAAACACACACACTTACCATGTCCACTTCGAGTACCACCTTTAGATCTCCAACTGCCCTTAAGGCAGTGAAGTTAACCGCAAACCTACTACTGTATCTGTGGTGGGACTAGTGCGCAAAGAACAGCACCACAAGTATCAGCCTATCCGCCTACAACAAACACGATTTACTTGGTGTGCCTAATATTGCATTTTTAATTCTTCACATACCCTAAGGTGTGTATGGAAATCATTAAAAAATATTATTCTGCCAACCATGCCCCAACAGAATCCTCCCTCCTTAAGCCACTCCCAAAATGATTGCAGCTGCCACCCATAATGCCCACCTGTGGTGTCCTCAATAGGGGTTGCACTTACTAGGGATGTTCTGTTATCATTACCAGTATGCCCAGCTGGTGCACAGTGACCCACGCCTCCATCATGCTTTCACTGCTGTCAATACTTATATTTGCCATT
Source organism: Lissotriton helveticus (assembly GCF_964261635.1). Lineage (NCBI taxonomy): Eukaryota > Metazoa > Chordata > Amphibia > Caudata > Salamandridae > Lissotriton > Lissotriton helveticus. The sequence goes on from NC_136068.1 coordinate 771,433,846, forward strand.
AAATGGCCAACCCAAAAAAAAAAAAAAACACTGATGCTCCTGTTGCCAGCATTTTTCCAAACATGACCTGCTCATACACAAGATGCCAGCACTGAATCTCAAAATATTTCCTGCATTACCACCTGTTGTGGGTCCCACTCACTTATGCTCTTAGAGGTCACTCACTGCTCCAATGTCCAGCAGTATTCTTACTGCCTCCTGTATGATTAGTGCAGGCTTTTGAGCAGTGATTATATCTTAAATCAATCACTGCCTTCACTGTTATCGTTATTATAACCCGCAGGGCACTAAAAGTAATATGCAATATGCTCGCAGGGATAGGAATTAAGTGGTAGATGTACCACTCCAGGCTTTTGTTCTTATTGATGTAGTGTGGTTACATCTACAGCTGTATTGAGTGTGTTTCACACTCAGTGGCATCCGCAGCGGATGCCACTGAGTGTGAAACACACTCAATACAGCTGTAGATGTAACCACACTACATCAATAAGAACAAAAGCCTGGAATGGTATCCACCAGTGTCGAACTCTGACTGCCACATCTACCACTTAATTCCTATCCCTGCGACCATATTGCATATTACTTTTAGTGCCCATGTCATTACAGAGTATTTCTCTACCTGTACCACAACATTTGCCATCAACCGTGCCAGACAGCATTGGCAGCAGCACATCACCAGCAGAAATGTACTCCAACAGCCCTTTACCAACACCCATCACAGTCCATGAAAATTAATGACCCACAACACCCGGAGCCGGCGCCGCGACATTGAATGCCATCTGCACTTCTGATTTAGTCCCAAAATGTATGACATGGTGGCTGCCCACCTGGGACAACGGTTGAAATCTGGGTACACCCCAATGCAATGCTTCAGGCACAGTATGGATTATTTTATTAATTTAAAGATTATTACCAGAATAATTTTAAAAAGCAAACAGGTCGCCTAAAACACAGGAGTGGTTTATTCCAGCTTGTAGGGCTGCCAAGGAAGCTCTCTTGGCTGCTAAAAAACAAGGAGACACAGTTAATATCAGGTAATCCTGAGCTCTTTAGAGGGAAGATTTATGATATAACAAATTTGATTGGGAAGATTTACCTGAGGCTGCTAAAAAAGAAGATTCAAAATTCTTTTGGCAGGTAATCAGCCAGGGTGGAACACATCAAGCCAAGTCTGCCGAGGTACATCTCCAGCTGAGCCATTGGGGTCCCGCGATCATTTGATCAGGGGCCCTATTGTCACGAGTGGAAGCGCTACTTTAAAAAATGCCCACCTGGGCCTTACCTGCCACCTGGGCTGCTGGTGAACTGCTGTGCGCAGTGGCAACGTTCCGGCTCCTTGCTTCCAGAAAGTTCCACCGTGACCAGTACCGGAGAGTGCAGACACGCGCGGCAAGGGTCGAGTCTGTGCACAAGAGTGACTCGAAGCCTCGGCTTCCTGCCTGCCACACCCCTATCCCAACTCATCACAGGGTGGGGGTCTCACCACGCCCTGTAATGAGTTGGGAAAGCTCTCCACTCTCTGATTGACGTGGAGGGTTGGCCATACCGGGTTTGGATTTAAAATGCCCGGAGCTAACTTTGCCCCCATGCCAGCAGGGGGTAGAGACTGGGCCCTGAAGCTAGTTCTTTGCCGAGCTGATGACATCACAGCCTTTAGGGCTGTGAGGTTCTTAGATGGCAGCGGCGGCGTTATTATAACCCGTCATGGCCCCGCCCACTCCATAGAACGCGCCGCGCAGGCGCGAAATCAGCGCCGCGCAGGCGCGTCGGGCGGGCCATGACGGAACCGCTCCATCAGCAGCACAGCGCCACCGCGGCTGATGACGGGGCAGTTCCGTCATCAGCATGGAAAAGGTTAAAAAATAAAAGATGGGGTGGAGCCCCGACGCCCTCGGGGAGTAACCACCACTGGAAAGTGCTCTGTACGCCCCAAACCAGATGTCAGAAAGAAATCCACGGACTTATTTTCTCGAAGGTATGGAAAGTGTAAAATAAAAAACGGTAATTTGCACAGAAAAAAACTGAAAACAACATTGGCAAGTTTTGTTTGCTTGGTGTTTCAAACTGTTTATAGAAGCTACAATATCTATGCCCCCTTGGAGGAAAAGAAGCGAAAAAAATCATATTTCCTGGTAAAATGTTTTCCTTCATCCTGCGTTACTTTTAGACAGACGCTTGCAAACGGCAATTCTCACAAGAATTCCACGGTGTTATATTCAATTTGCACTTTGAATGAGAAATGCAATTCACTTCATAATTCAATTTTCAAAGAAGAATAAAACCCACCTGAGCCAGCTCCGTGCTGCCTACATTCCCATCTCTGTTTAAATCCAACTGCTTAAAGATGGCTTCCACCAGGGAGCGCTTCTGTGACGCCTTGTCCTTGGTGGGGCTGATGCTTTGGCTCAACCTCTGAGCGTGTATGTCCAAAAGGATGCTTTTTAGTCGACTGTAGTCCGCCATGGTACAAATGTCACCTGAAAATACAGAAGAAAACGAGTGAGTTTAAATTTGTGAAATATTCAGCAAACATTTCGTGGCCTTATTTCCATTCTCACTTGTAAGTTGCCAAAAAGTAATCCAATTACTTGATAGACTCAATATTATGTGTGGTCACAGTAATATTCACACCATTTTTGGTGTTAATGTTTTCTATTTTCATGTAATTCTTGCAGCAGTCAACAATTTTATCACGTCTTCATGAGCAATGCACACACTTATTGGCAAAGTTCCATAATATCACCAGCAAGCATAATGATCCAAGCAGCACAATGCCCCCATAATGCTTCCCTTATATTGCTCTTACTGCACAAAAAACATACAAACCACAGATTTCAGTACTTGATGCTAAACTTGGCCTGGCATTATAAACGTGTTGGTAACTGCTCATTTGCTTTGTAGGCAAAAAGAATTAGAGCATTTTACCATGATGCAGGCATGGATTGTCTAGGGCACAAACTAAAATAGAAAATGAAGGGTAGAATTATTGTTAAGATTTTTAGTTAGGAGAGGGACGCTTTGACAAGGGATCCTGTAAGACATTGGATTATTGGTTGAGGGGTGTTAAACCCTGCTCATGCAGCAACCACAATTCTTCTCAATGTGAAGTCAAAAGCAAATCCTACATTAACTTGTGCTCAACCCTCGGGTAGCTTGGCACATAGCAGACAGGCTTAACTCAGAGGCAATGTGAAAAAGTATTTGTGCAACACTTTGAACAGTAATGCCATGAAAACACACCACAATAGTAGCCCACAACAGTATTAGAACAATAGAGTACATTTTAATAAATGAAACAAGCCCAAAATGACAAAAATCCAATTAGTAGAACTGGAGAAACTAGAGCTAAAAGACGTAAAGCGCCAACTGTGGCTATGTGGTTGCCCAGGGCCTGGAACAAAATCACGAGTTTAGGGCAACTGCGATGGAGCACAAGCCAGCTACCAGGACCCAGTTAAGCCAGCTGAACAAAGTACCTTCAATCCTGGATTGCAGAGCATTGCGTGGAACCACATCAAAGATGCGCCACGCAGTCAAAGTGATGGGTCCATTCTGAGATGTGGCGAGGCTGCAATGCAGGGGACTGTGTCACCATTCGGGATCCCATCAATTGGACTTGCAGTGCAAAGACTGGCATTGAGGATGGGGCATGCAGTCCGGGCACTGAAAAGTTCTGAAAAGCAGTGAAGCTGCAAAATGGAATCTGGTGTCGCCATCGAGGCTGACTCCAATGAGGGATGCGCGGGCCTGCAATGAAGATGCGTCTCACAGTTGAGGCGATGCAGCGGTTCTGAAGAGCTGTGATGTGGGACTTTGCAAAAGGTCCAATCCACACAGCAGTGGAGATGAGTTGATTCTACTCTGGGTTGTGCCGCGTAGCATAGGAGATGTGTCAGTTATGCTGAATCCAGAAAGGCTGGCAAAGTACCTTAGACCTATTTCCAGGGTCCAAGACTGGGGTGAAACCACTTGACAGGGTAGACTCACAGATGACAAAGTCCAGATGCACGTATAAGGCTGTTGGGAGCCTGTTATAGCCCTGATACATCAGCTCAGGAGGCCAGCCAGCTAGCCATTGGGGCCACTGTGGGTTCTGGGGTCCAAAGATGCAGGTCAAGTCCTTCTTACCCAGGCAGAGGGCAGCAGGTCAGCACAGCAGAGTAACAGTCCTTGTAGAAGCAGTCCTTCTTCCTGGCAGAGTATCCACAGGTCCAGAGGTGTACTGAAGTGGTGGTGTCTGAGGTCCAGTAATCATACCCAGTTGAAGCGAGGGAGAATCTTCTAGAGGTTTCCCTTTGAAGTCCCTAGGCATCCTACCTACAGGGGTATGCAGCCCTTGGTATAGAGGCAGGACACTGCCTCTTCAGGTGTAAGAGGGGCTGTGCCCATCTCCTCCCTATCATAAAGCCAGTGATGGCCCATTCAGGCACGCCTAAGCCCCCTATTTATTTATTTCAGGCTTGTATCGCGCTGGCATCGACTCCCGGAGGAGTATCTCCGCGCTTTTGACTTCTGCCCCAATGCGATCAGGGTTACGCTAGCTGCCTAGGTGCTGAATAGGAATGTTTTTAACATTTTTCTGAAAGGGAAGTAGTCCTTGCATAGCCTAAGGGTGTTAGGGAGACTGTTCCATAGGGACGGGCCAGCAATTGAGAGTGCTTTGCTGCCCTGTCTTGCCTTCCTGGCTCTAGGAACCTGTAGAAGACCTTGTTCGCTAGACCTAAGGGAGCGGGAGGGTTTATAGGGAACAAATTTGTTTGCCAGATATGCAGGTCCCATACCATTCAAGGACTTATGAATGACACAACATACCTTGAATTTTGCCCGCTGTCTAATGGGCAGCCAATGAAGCTTAGTCAGGAGAGGCCTTGAAGGTGTGCGAGGGGGAACATTCAAGACCAGACGGGCAGCCGTGTTCTGGACCACCTGAAGTCTGGTCATGACTTCTTCATTAGCTGCTAGCAGCAGGCCATTACAGTAGTCCAAGCGACTCATGACTAAGGCCTGTACTAGCATCTTTCTACTCCCGTCTGGTAGAAGGGGGAAGATTTTACGTAGCATACCGATAATGTGGAAGCAGGATCCCACCACCTGATTAGTGTGTTGTTTGAGGTTAAGTTCCTGGTCGAAACGTACTCCTAAGTTCTTAACAGTAAGTTTAGGCTCCGGTACTGGGCCAAGATCTTGCGGCCACCAGTCCGGAGTCCAGAGTCGTTTTACCTCCCCAAACAACATAACTTCAGTCTTTCCCACATTACATTTTAGAAAGTTGGCAGACATCCAACTGGCCACTGCTTTCATCCCTAGGGAGAAGGAGTTTTGTACTTCGGGAGTCAGGGTTTTAAAAGGAAAGAGGAGTTGAGTGTCATCCGCATAGGATGTTGGAACAAAACCATATGCTCTCAAGATGTTAGCCAGGGGTGCCACGTATATGTTGAACAAAGTCGGGCTCAGGCATGAGCCCTGTGGCACCCCTTTGGAGATCTCAACTTCCTCTGACCGAAAACTCCCCATAGTTACTTGCTGGGTCCGGTTAGTTAGAAAACTGCACAGCCATGCAAGCGCTTCATGCCTCAGGCCGATGTTCTTTAGCCTGGCCATGAGGATGGAGTGGGATACGGTGTCAAACGCCGCAGACAGATCTAGTAGCACCAAGATAACGGAGAGGCCCCTATCCTGGTACATACGTAGATCGTCTGCGACTGACATTAAGGCGGTCTCTGTATTATGTTTGGGCCTAAAGCCGGATTGTGAAAGGTCTAACACTCCGGCCGATTCAGTATAACTTGATAGATGTTTATTTACATATTTCTCAGTAATTTTACCCATAAAGGGGAGTAAGGATATCGGTCTAAGATTACTGAGCTCATCCCAGGGGATGGTGGTGTTTTTCCGGAGTGGCTTGACCAATGCCTTTTTCCATCCACGTGGGACCTGCCCCGAACTTAGCGAGATGTTTATTAGTTTCTGGATGGTGGGTCCCAATTCAATGGCTAGAGAGGGCATAACCCGTGCAGGGATAGTGTCTGTGGGGGAACCACTTTTTATTTGGGATATGAATGCCACTATATCTTCAATCTGTATGGGCGGGAATGCCGCAAGAGGGTTTTCAGGAGTGAATGGCATATCAGAGTTCATGGAGGATTCATTGTCCCTTTTGTTTGTGGAGTTAGATGCTAGAATTTTATCATAAATGATATCAATTTTTTGTTTGAAGAAGTCAGAGATGTTATCACATAGTTGTTGTGAGGCTACCTCTTGACTCTCACATGCGGTGGGTTTAGTAAAGGACAGTAAGATCTGGTATAGCGTCTTAGAATTGTTGCCCGCCTCCAGTAGCTGTGAAGCTATGTAGTTTTTCCGTGCTAGGCGGATATCCTTGTGGTAACTTCTCAAGGAGTCTTTGTAAAGTTGTTTGTCGCAATCTAGACGCGAAGCCCTCCATTTCTTTTCAAGCTTCCGTGTGATTTGTTTTGACCTTCTTAGGTTTTCAGAGAACCAGATCTCTTGTTTTTGAGCAGGTTTGGGTTTGAAGGTTCTTAGCGGGATAGTCATTTCTATTGTGTTAAGCAACACTTCCTCATAGTCATTCAGGGCTTTATCAATGTTCTCGCTCCCATCCAACTGAGGTGCTAAGTATGCTTTACGAAAATTTTCCTGGGTCAACTTATGCCAGGGTCTTCGTTTGCTGGGTAGCACGGGATGTTTTTGGCCATTCAAGGTAGGGGGGGTTTGAAATTCTAAAACGTAGTGATCTGTCCAATCAACTTGGTACGGGAGAGAGCATTCAATTTGAAGGGAATTCGTGAATATTAGGTCTAACGTATGTCCCGCCTTATGGGTAGGCCCATATTGTCTGTTGATGTCTACAAGAAATACACAGAACTCAACTGTCAGCTACACACAGTCATCGACCAGAGACAGATTCTGGACACTAAATGGCTAAGGCAGGAAGAGGTTAACTTCCTAAAAGTAGCATTTTCAAAATTGCTTTTTAAAATCCCACATAACATAAGTTAGAATTTTAAATTGTGACTCCAGAGATACCAAACATGAACTGGTTATCTCTTCCCATATATAAATTACACTTTTAAAATGTGCTATGGCAACTCAAATGTTATCCTCTGGGAGAGATAGGCCTTGCAGTAGTAAAAAAACAAATCTATGAGTTTTTCATTACCAGGACATGTAAAGCTTAAAAGTACATGTCCTACTTTTTGGGATACATTGCACGCTGCCCTCTGGGTTGTCCAGGGCTTACCTTAGGAGTGACTTAGATGTATTAAAAAGGAAGGTTTGGGCCTGGCAAAAGGTTTATTTCACCCGGTCAAAAGGGCAGTTTGAAACTGCACACACAGGCCCTGCAATTGCAGGGCTGAGACACGTTTGAAGGGCTACTAAAGTGGGTGGCACAATCTGTGCTGCAGGCACACTAGTAGCTTTTCATTTAAAGGCCCTGGGCACATGTAGTGCCACTTAACTAGGAACATATAAGATGTTTTACAAAATTAAATATGCCAATTGGGTATAAGCCAATCTCACCATGCTTAGTGGAGAGAGCACAAGCTCTGGTTAACAGTGGTAAACTGCACGGAGTCCTAAGGCCAGGTAAAACAAACTTAGGAAAAATAGAGGAGGAAGGTAAAAAGTTCGAGGGAAGACCACTCGAAGGCTGACAGGTCTAACAGAGCTTATCTGGAGTTGCTATGTAGGTGTGTGAACTCCTTGGTCCCTAATATGATTTTGATGGGGATTATTTTCACACAAGAATATGGATCCATCTGTGTGATAAATGCCAGGGCCAACACCTGGTATTTCTGTTGCATCGTATTAGGCAAGTTTGGCCCTTCCAAGACTTAGTAACTTTGAGATCTTTTCATATTCCTGTACATTGGTCTTTTTTCTCCAGCTATTCATACAAAGCTCTGCTGGTCATGGGCATGAGTGGAATTGAATGTTGTCGGATACAAAGAGGTTCAAATGAGATTCAATGAACATTTCACAGAGAGGGAGAAATGGAGATTTCTACAACACCACATTTGACAGAACTATTTGTAAGAGTGTTTCTACCAGGCAAACCTCTTGTGTTTGGTCTTATTAGAAGCATTTGAGCTAGTTGAGTGACTCATCTGAGACATTTGTTTATGACTAGAGGTGGTGGAGAACAATAAGGTGTATTCCATAGCAAAGACAAAAGAAAGGGCAAGGGTAATCAGCAAGATGAGGAAGCTTAGGACTGTGTGCTTGAGGTGACCATTAAAGAAATTGATCAGTGCAGTGCCAGCACTGTGGTGTGGATGGGATTCAGACTTGCTAGTTTCTTGAGTTTTGTTGCTTTCGACGTGGGATTGGAAGTACACAGTGACAACTGTCTACCCAAAGCTGACTTTTGATAGGATTCCTTCTATGATGCATTAATGGTGGGGGCTTGCTGGGTCAAGACTGGTTCCTAACAGGGAATCAATCAAGGATTTGCTATCTTCAAAGTAGGGAGTGCCACCAAATGCCATCAGCAGAACAGAATGTGCAAACAAAATCATTTACAGCGGCAATTTTCAATCACTGGAACTTATTTCTATTTTCCATAGTGTGAAGTGATACATGGAAAACATATATTTAGGCAGCATATTGACATTCCATCTGGATTGTTGCACGCTTCAAAATATAAACTAATAACAGCTGTACAATGCACATATAACCAACTGCCACAATCCAACTGAAGCTTAATGTCACAACAATTCATATTGACTCACACCAACCTAGCAGCAATGTTGATCTCTCGTATGTTTCATATAAAAAATGTATAAATATTTAGTAGCAGAGAATGCCTCATCAGGCATTTTAGTTAATGCACATTTCCAATCACCAACGTAAAATATTTGTGGACAACTGCAACCCTCATTCATATGAGAATAATATTTTGACTGCTTCTCCGTTCCCAGAGCAGTGCAGAACAATACAGAGGTTAGAGGGAAGTATTGGTTGATTATCAAAGTGATTTCTTATTTTTTTAAGTTAGATTTCCAAATATCGCTTCTGTAGACATTTCCACAAATATATGTTGGATACAGCATTGTGGGTTATGGCAGTAAGCTTTCCTAACTGGAATAAATACGGTATGAATTCAGGGGAACTGATTACATTTCTACATGTTTATCACCCTCCAAATACAATTTTTTGAATTAAAGTGTGTGTTATCTATAATATCTAGGGCTATCATTATGATTTACTCCTTAATTCTGATGTCACCCGTATCAGGCGTTTTGGGTGATGAAAGCAATTACCTAAATCTGAAAATCCAGTAAAAATATTAGGAATTACCACGGAATCGACCCAGAAGAAATGATTACACTGGTAATTCATCATTTTTAACCCCTCCCCTGCTGGTGACGGAACCGCTCCGTCATCAGACACGGCCGCGCTGTGCTGATGACGGAGCGGTTCCGTCACGGCCCGCTCGGAGCGCCTGCCCGGCAGCGATTCCGCGCCTGCGCTGAACGTTCTTAAGAGCGGGCGGGGCCGTGACGGAACTGCTCCGTCATAAGCACAGCGCAACCGCGTCTCGTGACGGAGCGGTTCCGTCATGAGTACGTGAGTGCCATGCGGCCGCCCCACCCCCTTAGCGCTGTGGCGGAATTGCCGCCGCAGCGAAGGGGTTAAGGCACACTTAGGGTCCAATACTGAATGGCCTAGATTTTCACCACCCGGGTTACCAATACACTTGGGTGTAACTCCGGGGGTTGTGAACATCCAGGCCATTTTCTGGGTCACTCATAAGGAGGCACTAAATGGTGGCAAAGATACATACGTAGATTTCTGCACTTAGTTCAGCAATGGAACATACATGTAAATAACCGAACAACCCAAAGATAAAACAAGAACTAATCCTAAACTAATATTAGAGGACAGGATTATTCTTCCTGACTTACCAAAGGGGTGCTTGATGTGTGAAAACATGCAAGTCTCAACTTGATCAACAATGTGCTACTTGACATGGACTGCCAGATTAACCTGCAGTATTTTCAATATTGATTAATGACTCTTACTTACTTACTTCAGCTTTATTCGATAGTTGAATGGCAATCATAAAAGCATACAATTAAAATGACCACATTTTATTACATATTATAAATCACAATATTTGAAAGGAAGATATATTAAAAATATGTACAACATTTCATTATTAACTGGTTTCAACTCAGGCCATCATCACTATACATAAAGTGCAACTACATAACCATGCTTTTTCTCCAATATACCACTTTTTTCAGGAAGATTATCATTTTTAAAACTTCTCTTTCATTGTCTAAATATTGTAAACATAACAAGGCTGGACGACATTGGCGCAATCCCATCTGTTTAAAAAAAGGCACCAATATCCCGCGCCTAACAGTAGCATAAAATTTACAAAATAGAATGACATGAATCTTGGTTTGTGGGGACACATCATGACAGGGGCAAGGCTGGAGGTCTCGCGACCAGTCATTATTAGCTGGGAAGGTATCTAATCTGTGGAAGATTCCCAGCCTAAACCGAGTTAATAAAAATGTGTCATAATTGCCAGGAACAAAATTCAAATAGGGTTGAATATTAAAAGTGGTTAATAACAATTGATGTTGCAGGACAGGTGGTTTTAAGATCTCTGTTGTCATTCTTAGGGTGTCCAGCATAGTCAAGCCCTGTTTCCTCAGGTCTTTTCTGGTTACTGCCGAGATAGTAAGAGGATTGGAAAAATACTCTGGTTTACCAAGATCCATCCAAAACTTATACACATATCTCAACCAGGGAATCCTCATTGCTCCTTCCAATTGCAAAATATCTGACAGGATATCCCTATTCAGCTTTGTTTCCTCTTTTGTCCACAGCCTGTGCCATAATAGCACGGGATCAAGCTTAATTAAGTCAGATATGAATGGAAGGCCTAATTCTGCATGGCAGATATACCCTGAGGTACTGTTGGGAACAGCTGAAATATATTTTAGAAAAGAGTTCTCAACTACCTGGATGGGTGTAGAGTCGGCAAATCCCCATACCCCGCTCCCATAAATAGCAGCAGATACACATTTTGCTTTATAGATTTTAATTAACTCAACAGGTGGTCTTTTACCCAATTGTTTGGCAAAAGTGGTGAGAGCAGAAGTAGAGCGTAACATCGCCAACTTCTTTGCTGCTACCGCTTGGGCCCAGGACTCATTCTGTGCAAACAATATGCCTCAATAAGAAAATTGTTTGGTTGCCTCAAGCTTCTGTCCTGCAATAAAAACAGCCCTATTAACCTTACAACCCTTGCCACAGCGCATAATGAATGTTTTAGAAGAATTCACCCTTAATCCGAGTTCACTCATGAAAAGGATGAAACTATCCACCACGCGCCGTAGATCGGGTTGGATACAGCATTGTGGGTTATGGCAGTAAGCTTTCCTAACTGGAATAAATACGGTATGAATTCAGGGGAACTGATTACATTTCTACATGCTTATCACCCTCCAAATACAATTTTTTGAATTAAAGTGTGTGTTATCTCTAATATCTAGGGCTATCATTATGATTGATTCCTTAATTCTGATGTCACCAGTATCAGGCGTTTTGGGTGATGAAAGCAATAATCTAAATTTGAAAATCCAGTAAAAATATTAGGAATTACCACGGAAATCGACCCAGAAGTAATGATTACACTGGTAATTCTTCATTTTTAAGGGACGCTTAGGGTCCAATACTGAATGGCCTAGATTTTCACCACCTGGGTTACCAATACACCTGGGTGTAACTCCGAGGGTTGTGAACATCCAGGCCTTTTCTGGGTCACTCATAATGAGGCACTAAATGGTGGCAAAAATACATACGTAGATTTCTGCACTTAGTTCAGCAATGGAACATTTACATAGAAATCGATTTTTTTCCTTAACATACATGTAAATAACCGAATAACCCAAAGATAAAACAAGAACTAATCCTAAACTAATATTAGAGGACAGGATTATTCTTCCTGACTCACCATTGGGATCCTTGATGTGTGAGAACATGCAAGTCTCAACTTGATCAACAATGTGCTACTTGACATGGAATGCCAGATTAACCTGCAGTATTTTCAATATTGGTTAATGACTCAGTATCAGAGGATCAATCAGGCTCTAGTCAAGGGATTTAGCTGAAGCAAATACCAATGCAAGCACAAACTAGCAAAGACGACTAGATCATGTTGGTGCATGCCATGAGTTGAAAGACCTTAGACATGTCTGCAATGTGTGAATGTTCAAGCAATAACACAAATCCCATTAGCCTGCTCTGGCTAGTAGAAAGAGTAAAACATTGCCAGGTTCTGCATTTTAAATCTCCTTGCCGATCCCAGATAAATGTATGCTGTATTTATGAAAGTAGTCCAGTGACGACAATACCTGCAACCCAACGGCGAGGTGAAATTACAATCTATATGTGGTCATCTTGAACATCAAATCTTTGATTTTTAATGCATGTGGCCAATCAAAACCGTGGTTCAAGGGGGCCTGCGTTAGACGGATGATTATTTTTGTGCAGGAAGCGAAACCTTACTGCACCAAAACATTCACACAAGATTTTTTCCTCCTTCTGCAGCGCACATAGAAAGAGGAAAAACAAGAAGAAATAAAGATATTTCTCCTCATTGTGCCTCCCTTAGGCCTCCCCCAGGAGGCGTAGGTTTTTGGCACTGCCTCAGCCTTACGATTTCTTGTAAAATCTGGGGCAGTGTCAAAAAGCCTACGATGTTGTTTGGAACACCCCCAGAAACATCCATGGAATGCTACTTTCACACAGTTTTCTCCATGAAAGGGGCACATATTTATAATGCCATGAAAAGATGCGTAACATGGTTTTACGTGGCCTTATAAATATGCCAGTGGCACATTGCTCCAATGGAACGGCAAAAAAGTGACTGTCCGGCAGAGCAAAAGTGCTGGTATGAGGCTTCTGGTGAGCAAAAGCAGGTATCATAAATACTTGTAAGACAGAGGATGCTGGTGGCTGTTACACTAGGGATGGCTTGTCACTGACCACGTTTATTTACATTTGTCATGATGAGGTAATGACAAACATCATTACAGAAAAACCTCATCAATAAAAGAAATGCTATTAACAAAGAAAACAAATTCCTGCATAAAATGGGGCGGTTCACTGCCAGTCTCCTTCCCAGTCCAGGAGGACTAAAATAAAGAAAAAGAAAATGGCGCAGGGTTTACAGCCCAACATTACAACCAGCTCTGCTACAGACAGGTGTTGTAATGTACGAAGTTGAAGACAAAGTCCTCCATCTGGTGCTGTAAACCATAAAGGTATCTTGTGCAGAAGAGACCCCATGTTGTGGTGGGCAAAATGTATCATATGTGAAGGATGCCAAAGCTTAAGCAGCAAAAGAACACAAAACAAGAAGGCGAAAAGTTAAGGGGAAGTCAAGAGACAGAGGTGTGTAATGTGTTCTGAGATCAGGTGGAGGCTGTGGGGATACTGGGACCCTTCCCTATAAATTATAAACTCTAAAATAATTGGAAAACTGAAGTAAGCATTCGACTAAATGGTCTACCTCCTTCATCACATATTATTTCATTAGAAAAAAAAGCTGTATTTTTACCCGTGGGTGAACATAATCAGTTTTGCCAAATCCATTAGAAATGTGGGGGGCACGTTAGAGATTTCAATGATAAATTAATCGTAGGCATTTCACTCAAGATTACACTTTATATAAGAAAGGGGCGAACCTGAAAGGAAGAATGCAACATTTAGCCCATACGTCAGAAACTAGCTCCTGGAAAATAAAACACAAGAGTCTTCACAAAGAAGCTCCTGTTTCCTGAACAGCTTGTGGTTTATTGCTAGTGATTGAAGAGGATAATTCTTACATACGATAAATCACTGGGCTAACCGTGCACCGCAACAAGAAATACAGTACCGTACAAAGGTCTGTTTCAGGGAGCAGAGAAAGTATTTTTAATTTTTTCTTAATTGAATTTCTTATGCAGAAGCACATCACCTGTCCATAATGTACTTTTTCTGTCTACAGGTTGGGAGATTTATTAAAAGGTAGTCAAAAATGTTTAAGTGTGCAAAAGCAGTTGTGTTTTCAATTGTGAATTTCGAATGTGCAGCTGCATTATGTCTTCTGCACTTGGTTTGATTTTCCGCTTTCATTTGCACTGAGCAACTAGCGCAAATTCAACATTTGCTTTAACTCAACAGTGCAAAAGCGAAATTTCGCATTATTCATGCAGCTCATATGGTATCGTTTTTGCACTGGTAATTCAGTAAAAATGTCAGTTCGCATTTATCTGTGCCAGTGCAGTTTATATAATCGAGCCAAAAATCGTACATTTTCCGAATATGAATAGGTAGCTAATGAATCAGTTTGCGTGAAGCCTCGTTTCTGGTGTCTTTCCTTCCCTACTAGAGGGTAATGTAAGTCTTCAAAAATATTTATGATGTAAAGGCAGTAAAATAGTGTAATAAAAATATTCTTATGGGGTAATTTAAAGAGTTGCACGTTATGCTTTAGGATACTAAAACAAAAGTAAATTACGATTTAAAACTTCTTTCTACTAATCAAAAATATTTCTTTTTGCCAGCTAACATAAGGTCTTTATGAATATTGACTAAAAGCCTAAAGCACTTTGGCAAACGAAGCATGAAATATTAAATATTTCTTTCCTCAGGCTACATAAACCCTAAATCAAGGCAAGCAGGTGGAATGGTCACACATATATCAGTTAGAGGTAATAAACTCATGATCCAGAATGTATCTTCAATGTTATGCTATTGATTTTTCATAGTACCTAATTTATGGCTCGCCATTCTGGCCCCTGGATGGTATCTGTGCCTGATTCACAGTGAAAGATATGAAATAGGAAGCATGAAGGGTCTGTTATTTTCTCTGTATTATCTTTCATTTAAGGTCTGTGTATGTGTATTTATACTAAACGAGAAGAGCTGTGAACTGTCACAACCACATTTACTATATTAATAATGACTTTCTTGGTAAATACAACCAGGATCCAGAATCAAAAATTACTTTTATTTTTGTTTGAAATGTATTGTTGTACAGAGTGATACTGGATGGTCGCGGTAAGTAGAACTAAAAGAATGTATGGAAAAGTTAATCGTTTTTGTCCTGTGTTAGTCTTTTATTAATACCAAGTTTTGCAGTATGCATTTTCTGATCGTGAGATACCATTATTATTACAATGCTATATAGATCGCTGAAGATTCCTAGAGAGAGGCCACTCTAGGCCTCGCAACAGGCAGGCCTCTGAAAAAATAGAACTCTATATTTTCAGTACTTTTTCTTAAATATGGATTTTCGGTGCCTGCCACATTTCCAATCCTCTGCTGTATATTATGCAAACTTTATAAAGTGAATAACCTACTTGTGTGCTGCACAAAGAGTTGGTAATAATTGGTTATGTCTTTTAAGGTTTTAAAAATATATGTTTAAATTTGTAACTGTAGAAAATGACTACCTTTTGGGTGGGGTCCGCTAGATTTTGCCATATCTGTTTCTCTGGCTAACCAGTAGTAAAGTGCTGTACCCCTCTTTAAATTTAGTTGAATTGGCTTATTCATAATTGGCACATTTACCTTGCCCATAGGTGCCTACATGGTCAAAAGAGTGAACTCATGGTCTGGACGGGAAATGGCACTTGTGAAATGCAATACCTATTGTGCCACCCACTACAGTGCGACTCAGGTCTACCCTATGCAGCTGGACTACTGTAGTGTAATGCCTACACTGTGACTTGTCAAACTAACCCTTTTTAATAGGACAGAATAAAATGTTAATGTTGCTGTCTCTGGATTGGGACCAGCTAGAAATATGATTAAAACTCTCTTTTTATTAATATATAGTAACCCGTTAACCGCTGCGCGAATTCTGCCGCGGTGCAGGCTAAATAATGAGTGGGCATGGTTCGGACGGTTCCCTGCCATCCTCCTCACATGCCAACAGTGACGTCGGATGCCCGGGGGCCGTCCAACGCATCCAACGGGTTAAACATCCCACTAAATAGATAAGTCAGGTTTTTACTAGACATTATGGAAGAGTAACTTTTAGAAAGCTAACTTGCCCCTGCTGAAGGTCCTGGAGGCTAATCTACCTTTGTGCTCCAACAGTAGTCAGGTGGGTGATTAGCCCTGATGAGGTGTGAAAACTGCTCCCAGAGCAGCTATAATGGCTTGGGTGTGGCAAGGTATTTTCTTTCCCTGGCAGAAAGACCAGTTCAAAAATTCCTTTTCCTTATAGAGTGTTTGAATCTCGCATGGTTGTTTGTGATATGCTTGTGATCTTGAATGAATGATTGATTGTATGTTTAATATTTTTAAGTCCCACGTGTTTGTTTAAATACCCTGTTTTGTATTATGATCTGAAACCTCAAAATCTTTTTGAAAGAAAATCTTTTTGAATAAAAAGCTATTGAGTAGCAAATTCCCATTCTTGAATGTTTCTTTCTTAATTTGGATGTACATTGATTGATTAAAATTATTCACATCAGTACTGGCACCCTTGTTTTGTTAGGTAAATTTCGGCTCAGCCTTACTGATTAGAGCCAGCCCTCATTTGTTTCTTGTTGCAGGCTGTATTAGGCAAAGTCCTCTCAAATGCTGAGATCTATTGGATAAGCAGATAAGACCCTGCTGAAGCTGGTATATTATTTTAGCCTTTGCTGGATCACAATTTCAACCTTTGGACTTAGTCACCTTCATGTATCTCAAAATCCTTCCTCAGAGGAGGCCTGGGAGCACTCTTGAATTTGGATATGTTTGCTGTGAGGTCCAACTGAAGCTCTGAAGGTCTTGGATAGTAACACATTTTTAAGTCCCAACATTTCAGACTTTCCGGATCAGATCCTCTTGGAGTCTGCTAAGATTTCCACAACCTCTGGGACAGCACTTAGGTGCCAGGATTCACTCCAGAAGAGGCAACCAGCAGGCCCAGACCAAGCTTATTAGTACTTCCTGGTTGAGGAGAATGAAACCCTACCCAAGCAGCTTCCACAATTTTTGTCAGGGTTAGGCATAAGCAAACCCCAAATTAACCTGTGCTCAACTCTCTGGTAGCAAGGCACAGAACAGTCAGGCTTAACTTAGAAGCAATGTAGCATTTCAAACAGTAATACCGTGAGAACACAACACAAGAATGGTCAGGGGTTTCCTCCAGCTGGATCTGAGTGGTTGTTCAGGTTGTTGGGAGCCTGTTATGCCTCTGTGGCTTTGAATAGGAGGTCAGCAGACTAGCCCTTACAGTCACTCTGGGAGTCCTGGGTTCAGGTGCATGTCCAAATCCTCACATTCAGGCAGGAGAGAAGCAGGGCAGCAACCTAGCAAAGTGGCAGTCCTTTTAGCACTACATTGGCCCTTCTTCCTGGTAGAGTCTCTACAGGTCCAAATGTGTACTGAAGAGTTGGTATCTGAGGTCCAATAGTTATACCAGGTACCTCTTTTGAAGTGGGAACAGCTTCAAAAGGTTGCCCTTTGAAGTGCACAGGGTTCTTGCCTCACCCTGCCCTGGCTCTAGAGTAACTATAGGGGGTTAGCAACCCTTTATGTGAAGGCAGGACACAGCCTATTTAAGTATAAGAAGGGCTCTGCCCAGATCTGCCTTCCCATCCTGCCACACCTATGCTCTCTAGAGTGGCAGTCTAGGAGAAATACACAACGCCTGACTGTCAGATACACCCAGTCATGTGACCCAAGGCCAGGTTTCAGGCACTAAATAGTGATAAATGAAAGGTTATGGTGGGTAGGTACCCACCTAATCATGCACTGTTCACTTGGTGCTCCGCACCTTAAACAATAATAAAGTCTTAAACAACACTCTTTTAGATACGTATTTTACACTTGTTTGTGCATTTATTTGATTGTGGCTCTATAATGTTTCTTGGCTTATGTTATTACCATTATTCATAACAGTTTCCATAAACATTCATGAGTACATTCATAAGTACATTTTTCATAAGTTTATATACATGACATTATACAAGCATTTTTGAACAGGCCCTATGCATTTCGGCACGCAAGACGGTGCCTTCGTCAGAGGCAACTCTGAAAAAATAAAGAAATTGAGTATAAGTGAAAAAGGTAATGTATATGGTGGGTCATGGGGGTGACCAGATATATTAAATGGGTGGCATACCTGATATGAACTGGAATGCAGAGATTGTTGTGCTGCTACAATAACTTGTATATCTAGAGCGCTGTGTGGGTAAAAGAAATGTGATATTGAGGGCGGAGGTTGCAAAAGATATGAAACCTTAATACCTGTGTCTGTGATAACAACATACCTGCTTGTCTGTTTCCAGTGAATCTGTAATGACAAGCATACGTCTTGTAAGTGCTTTGATCGAGTGCTAGAAACAGCATGATCGTATTTCTGCGAAATAATCACCCTACCTTGTCTTCGTATCTGTAGAAGTTTATCTACAAAATAAAATAAACGCCGCACTATTACAGCCGCAATCGCAATTAACCTGCCGAGTGGCTCGCGTAATCTGTATCTATGTTGGTAAATACCTGTTAGATAGAAAATCTCGACCGCAATAGTGATGGCACTGCTCGCTTAGCGTCTGTGTATTCGCGTCCCGGACGGTGATCTCCATTAATACTCGCTGTGTTCATGGCGTGAAGACACTATGATAACTGAAAACGGACTATCTACGACAGGATCAACCGATTCAATCGTTATAGCAGGCGCCATCTTAGAGTTATGGCTGTGTGATTTACCGATGTTAATGCATGTCGATTAACTAGTAAAACGGGTGATGACTAATCTGTACTATGCTGAAGTAATAATTTCCCGCGCTCGGATTGCATGCCAGACGCGGAGATATTTAGTGGCAATCAAATGTCAGTGCCTACTAGGTTGAACATTAGGTGTGCAGTTGTGATCATAATAATGAGTTCCAAAAAATCAATGATGGGTTGATGAGTGAGTATAAATGTGTAGTGTCACATATATACATAAACAACAAAAATAACATTGCATCTAAACGATGTAAATCAAATGCGGACTCTATATGCCAGTATTGTATTGAATACATATTCACCATCTTTGTGGGGATGTCACATATGAATCACATGATACTTAAGGTTTATTTACAAAAAATCATGTTAGATTTATCTGGCTCTGTACATACATTTCAAAATAATCATGCAGATGATGTTACCTCTAGTTGACATGAGCCTAGAGCATGCTCTGGATCCTGATATTGTTGGATATCATTCTACTTGTTTTTATTGAAATATTACAGATGAATAGCTGGGTGCTTCAAATCTGCTAACAAGAAATATTAGCCAGCCATATCTAGCTCTGTCCTACAACTTTGTAGAATAGTGTTAATATATAGTATCCATAATAGTGAACTTCTCTCCTAGACAATGCCATCCCTTATATCTATGTAGTGCATTACTAGAAATGTGTCTGCATGGTCAACAGATAATGCTAATCTCAGTTGATGCATTTTATAAGTAGCAGGCCAAATCATATTTGTCATTAAGGCCTGTTGGGGCCAGGGTCTTTAAGTGTTTAATCCAGAATAATTCTCGTTGCAACAACCTTTGGTGATTGTCTATACCCAGTTGAATCTTTACTTGTTCAATGACGCAAAATCTCAGTTGGGAAATTGTATGGCTTGCATCTTTCCAATGTGTCACGAGTGGTGAAGTCATGTTCTCATTGCGTATGCGACTTTTGTGTTCTGTGATTCGTACCTTGACTTTGCGTTCCGTCTTCCCAATGTACATCTTGCCGCATGGACATTTGATAGCGTATACCACGTTCTTGGTGTTGCAATCACTCGAATGCTTTAGGTTAATGGTTTTTCCAGTCATGGGGTGTGTGCAAGTGTTGCCCAAAATCACATTATTGCAGTTTGTGCAGTTTAAGCATCTGATTGTTCCGGTGTAGTTAGTCACTGCTGTGGGTTGTTGTTTTCGTTTCAGTCTTTCCCTCAAATTTGATCCACGCGTGTATGCATGTAGAGGTAGTTCTTTAAAAATTCCATGGAAATCAGGTTCCATGGATAATAGTTCCCATCTTTTATTCACAATTTTTTTGATCACTGGCGATAAAGTTGTAAATTTGGTGACAAATACCATCCTGTTAGGTGAAACTTTTTGACGTTGTTTCAACAGGTCAGTTCTATCCATTTGTTTGACCCTATTCATTTGTTCCGCTAGGAGGTCTGATGCATATCCTCTCTCTTGGTATTTTTGTACCTGTTGTTCCAGTGAAGTTTGACATACTTGTTCATTTGAACATATTCGTTTGATCCTGATAAATTGGGATACTGGTAAGTTCCTTATGAGATGTTTTGGATGGAAGCTTGTGTATTCAAGTGCACTGTTGCGATCTGTAGACTTGGTGTACAGTGATGTTTCAAAACCATCAGTTGTTTTAGTGATCCTCACGTCTAAGTAATCAATGATGTCCTTACTTATTTTATAAGTGAATTGGATCCTGGTATCCACTTGATTTAGATGCCCAATCAATTGTTCTAGTGATGCAGGCGTGTCGTCCCAAATTAAAAAAATGTCGTCGATAAATCGACAGTACATTTTCACGTGTCTCCACTCTTCAGATGACATTAGGTTGTCTGCTTCATACTGAGCCATAAAAGTATTCGCGTACGCAGGAGCCCCTGCAAAACCCATGGCAGTTCCGTTCAATTGTGCGTAGAACTCCTCCTTCCATATGAAATGGCTGTTATGTAGACAGAATTTCAGTAATTGTAGTATGAAAATTTTTTGGGTGGTAGGTAATTCTTCCATTTTCAGTAACGCCCATTCTGTCGCTTCTAATCCTGCTTGGTGCGGTATAGAGGTGTAAAGTGCCACCACGTCTATTGTGCACATTATCCAGTGTTGTTGGAATCCTTCTTCTATCCATTTTAGATGATTCAAGAAATCCGTTGTATCCCGTATGTAGGATCCCCATTGTTGTACAAATTGCTGTAGATGGTAGTCAATATATTTACCAAGGGGGTCAAAGATTGACCCACAGCCAGATACTATGGGTCTAAAGGGTGGATTTGTAGGGTGTTTATGAA
The DNA here is from genome assembly GCF_964261635.1 of Lissotriton helveticus. Taxonomy (NCBI): domain Eukaryota; kingdom Metazoa; phylum Chordata; class Amphibia; order Caudata; family Salamandridae; genus Lissotriton; species Lissotriton helveticus. The sequence continues at coordinate 771,454,908 of NC_136068.1, forward strand.
TTTTCGGGATCATATACAATGTAGGTCGTCTAGGATTTTTTTGTGTGAGGTACAACGCTGTTTGTTGATCAATCCACTCGTTCTCTACAGCTGTTTGTAAAATGGTATTTAACATTTGTTGTAATGTTGCTGTTGGGTCCATTGATAATTTGAAATAGATATCCTGATCGGCCACATGTTCATTGATTTTGTACTCATAAAAGGTAGTATCCATTAGAACCAGGGCTCCGCCCTTATCAGCCGGCTGTATCGTAATGGTTGGATTGTTGGCCAAATTGTTGATGGTATTCACTTCCGCTTTGGTCAAATTGTTATGATGGATCTTTTTGTAGTTCAATGCTTGCAAATCTTTCTTCACCATTACCTCAAATGTATCCAGCATTTTGTGGGATACTGGTGCTTGAAACATGCTTTTTGGTTTAAATGTTCTCTCTGTGGTTTGTTCACTCAATTCTGTGGGTTCCACCACATTTTCAAAATAATGTCTAAGTTTCAACGTTCTCATGAATCTAAAGAACGCTCCTTCAGTCTCCAATTCATTGGTTGCCACTGTGGGTACAAATGTTAAACCTTTGTTTAATGTTTTTGTTTGTTGTTTAGTCAATGTCGTTGATGATATGTTGATGACTAGACCAGAGTCCGTCCGCTCCTCAACTCTTTTCCGACCGCTTCCTCGCCTGGTTTTCCTTTTGTTACAGGTGGTTCTGATTGTGATGTTGGTGGTTGTCCTTGAGTTTGAGCCTGTGACAAAAAAGTTGGGTCCCTGCTAGTGGTGGCTTGATGACTAGCATCCGTGGATATTATGACTCCCTCTTGTGTGGCTGATATTGGTCCCCTGCGTATGGATGTTTCTCTGTCTGTGACCAGACTCTCTTCCGACGAACGATTGGAAGGTGGTGTTTTTTTTGGTATAAATTGACGCCGGGCATAAATATCGGCCCATGTATATACTTCGTTAAGTTTATAGTCTATAGTGTCGCGTTTATATTTGCGCAATTTGCCTTCCTGTAGTTCCTTTTCGTATTTATCCAGTTTAATGTTGATGTTATCCAGACTGATCTTCCAGGTGTCTCCTTCCATTCTAGCCTCTAGTTCTGATTTAAGTGTGTAAATTTCCTCTTCCAGTTCGCGTATTGTTTTGGAAAGTTCCTCAATGATAAGCAATATCAAATCAAGAGAACACTTGTTAAGTATACTGAACCATTTGTCCATAAATTTTGAGTTTAAGTTGAAACGGAATAACATTGGTTTTATTGATAAGCGCAATCCTCTCGGTATCCGCTTTGCTCGGTGATATTGAATGAGTGTAGAAGCATGCATCCTTTGGTTCAATTGACGCCTTGTCAGGTATTCGAGTTGTTTTAATTGCTGGCTGATAGATCCCCCATGAACATCCATGCTTTTGACTTCTTTTATGAGAGAATAAATCTGATCCGCCTGATCATTTGTGTAGGCCATTGTGCTGGCCCTATTGTCCGTCATGCCTGTAATTGTATCAAACTGCATCTTTCTTTAATCACTGGGTGCCTCCTCGCTGGTTGACTGGTGAAAAACTCAAGGTAATGGGGGTAGTGAGGAGCACTCCGAAAATAAACAATAGCTTTAAATTCCTCCAATGGTGCTATGATTAATCAGGATAGTCAATCCTGGGTGCTATAAATGAAAGGTTATGGTGGGTAGGTGCCCACCTAATCATGCACTGTTCACTTGGTGCTCCGCACCTTAAACAATAATAAAGTCTTAAACAACACTCTTTTAGATACGTATTTTACACTTGTTTGTGCATTTATTTGATTGTGGCTCTATAATGTTTCTTGGCTTATGTTATTAACATTATTCATAACAGTTTCCATAAACATTCATGAGTACATTCATAAGTACATTTTTCATAAGTTTATATACATGACATTATACAAGCATTTTTGAACAGGCCCTATGCATTTCGGCACGCAAGACGGTGCCTTCGTCAGGGGAAATTCTGAAAAAATAAAGAAATTGAGTGTAAGTGAAAAAGGTAATGTATATGGTGGGTCATGGGGGTGACCAGATATATGAAATGGGTGGCATACCTGATATGAACTGGAATGCAGAGATTGTTGTGCTGCTACAATAACTTGTATATCTAGAGCGCTGTGTGGGTAAAAGAAATGTGATATTGAGGGCGGAGGTTGCAAAAGATATGAAACCTTAATACCTGTGTCTGTGATAACAACATACCTGCTTGTCTGTTTCCAGTGAATCTGTAATGACAAGCATACGTCTTGTAAGTGCTTTGATCGAGTGCTAGAAACAGCATGATCGTATTTCTGCGAAATAATCACCCTACCTTGTCTTCGTATCTGTAGAAGTTTATCTACAAAATAAAATAAACGCCGCACTATTACAGCCGCAATCGCAATTAACCTGCCGAGTGGCTCGCGTAATCTGTATCTATGTTGGTAAATACCTGTTAGATAGAAAATCTCGACCGCAATAGTGATGGCACTGCTCGCTTAGCGTCTGTGTATTCGCGTCCCGGACGGTGATCTCCATTAATACTCGCTGTGTTCATGGCGTGAAGACACTATGATAACTGAAAACGGACTATCTGCGACAGGATCAACCGATTCAATCGTTATAGCAGGCGCCATCTTAGAGTTATGGCTGTGTGATTTACCGATGTTAATGCATGTCGATTAACTAGTAAAACGGGTGATGACTAATCTGTACTATGCTGAAGTAATAATTTCCCGCGCTCGGATTGCATGCCAGACGCGGAGATATTTAGTGGCAATCAAATGTCAGTGCCTACTAGGTTGAACATTAGGTGTGCAGTTGTGATCATAATAATGAGTTCCAAAAAATCAATGATGGGTTGATGAGTGAGTATAAATGTGTAGTGTCACATATATACATAAACAACAAAAATAACATTGCATCTAAACGATGTAAATCAAATGCGGACTCTATATGCCAGTATTGTATTGAATACATATTCGCCATCTTTGTGGGGATGTCACATATGAATCACATGATACTTAAGGTTTATTTACAAAAAATCATGTTAGATTTATCTGGCTCTGTACATACATTTCAAAATAATCATGCAGATGATGTTACCTCTAGTTGACATGAGCCTAGAGCATGCTCTGGATCCTGATATTGTTGGATATCATTCTACTTGTTTTAATTGAAATATTACAGATGAATAGCTGGGTGCTTCAAATCTGCTAACAAGAAATATTAGCCAGCCATATCTAGCTCTGTCCTACAACTTTGTAGAATAGTGTTAATATATAGTATCCATAATAGTGAACTTCTCTCCTAGACAATGCCATCCCTTATATCCATGTAGTGCATTACTAGAAATGTGTCTGCATGGTCAACAGATAATGCTAATCTCAGTTGATGCATTTTATAAGTAGCAGGCCAAATCATATTTGTCATTAAGGCCTGTTGGGGCCAGGGTCTTTAAGTGTTTAATCCAGAATAATTCTCGTTGCAACAACCTTTGGTGATTGTCTATACCCAGTTGAATCTTTACTTGTTCAATGACGCAAAATCTCAGTTGGGAAATTGTATGGCTTGCATCTTTCCAAAGTGTCACGAGTGGTGAAGTCATGTTCTCATTGCGTATGCGACTTTTGTGTTCTGTGATTCGTACCTTGACTTTGCGTTCCGTCTTCCCAATGTACATCTTGCCGCATGGACATTTGATAGCGTATACCACGTTCTTGGTGTTGCAATCACTCGAATGCTTTAGGTTAATGGTTTTGCCAGTCATGGGGTGTGTGCAAGTGTTGCCCAAAATCACATTATTGCAGTTTGTGCAGTTTAAGCATCTGATTGTTCCGGTGTAGTTAGTCACTGCTGTGGGTTGTTGTTTTCGTTTCAGTCTTTCCCTCAAATTTGATCCACGCGTGTATGCATGTAGAGGTAGTTCTTTAAAAATTCCATGGAAATCAGGTTCCATGGATAATAGTTCCCATCTTTTATTCACAATTTTTTTGATCACTGGCGATAAAGTTGTAAATTTGGTGACAAATACCATCCTGTTAGGTGAAACTTTTTGACGTAAGTAAGTAAGGACATCATTGATTACTTAGACGTGAGGATCACTAAAACAACTGATGGTTTTGAAACATCACTGTACACCAAGTCTACAGATCGCAACAGTGCACTTGAATACACAAGCTTCCATCCAAAACATCTCATAAGGAACTTACCAGTATCCCAATTTATCAGGATCAAACGAATATGTTCAAATGAACAAGTATGTCAAACTTCACTGGAACAACAGGTACAAAAATACTAAGAGAGAGGATATGCATCAGACCTCCTAGCGGAACAAATGAATAGGGTCAAACAAATGGATAGAACTGACCTGTTGAAACAACGTCAAAAAATTTCACCTAACAGGATGCTATTTGTCACCAAATTTACAACTTTATCGCCAGTGATCAAAAAAAGTGTGAATAAAAGATGGGAACTATTATCCATGGAACCTGATTTCCATGGAATTTTTAAAGAACTACCTCTACATGCATACACGCGTGGATCAAATTTGAGGGAAAGACTGAAATGAAAACAACAACCCACAGCAGTGACTAACTACACCGGAACAATCAGATGCTTAAACTGCACAAACTGCAATAATGTGATTTTGGGCAACACTTGCACACACCCCATGACTGGCAAAACCATTAACCTAAAGCATTCGAGTGATTGCAACACCAAGAACGTGGTATACGCTATCAAATGTCCATGCGGCAAGATGTACATTGGGAAGACGGAACGCAAAGTCAAGGTACGAATCACAGAACACAAAAGTCGCATACGCAATGAGAACATGACTTCACCACTCGTGACACATTGGAAAGATGCAAGCCATACAATTTCCCAACTGAGATTTTGCGTCATTGAACAAGTAAAGATTCAACTGGGTATAGACAATCACCAAAGGTTGTTGCAACGAGAATTATTCTGGATTAAACACTTAAAGACCCTGGCCCCAACAGGCCTTAATGACAAATATGATTTGGCCTGCTACTTATAAAATGCATCAACTGAGATTAGCATTATCTGTTGACCATGCAGACACATTTCTAGTAATGCACTATATGGATATAAGGGATGGCATTGTCTAGGAGAGAAGTTCACTATTATGGATACTATATATTAACACTATTCTACAAAGTTGTAGGACAGAGCTAGATATGGCTGGCTAATATTTCTTGTTAGCAGATTTGAAGCACCCAGCTATTCATCTGTAATATATATAAAAAAATATAAACTTATGAAAAATGTACTTATGAATGTACTCATGAATGTTTATGGAAACTGTTATGAATAATGTTAATAACATAAGCCAAGAAACATTATAGAGCCACAATCAAATAAATGCACAAACAAGTGTAAAATACGTATCTAAAAGAGTGTTGTTTAAGACTTTATTATTGTTTAAGGTGCGGAGCACCAAGTGAACAGTGCATGATTAGGTGGGCACCTACCCACCATAACCTTTCATTTATAGCACCCAGGATTGACTATCCTGATTAATCATAGCACCATTGGAGGAATTTAAAGCTATTGTTTATTTTCGGAGTGCTCCTCACTACCCCCATTACCTTGACTAAATAGCTATGGCATGCAAATTGCAACTTTCTAAAAAAAAGATCCGCCTGATCATTTGTGTAGGCCATTGTGCTGGCCCTATTGTCCGTCATGCCTGTAATTGTATCAAACTGCATCTTTCTTTAATCACTGGGTGCCTCCTCGCTGGTTGACTGGTGAAAAACTCAATGGTATTTGTCACCAAATTTACAACTTTATCGCCAGTGATCAAAAAAATTGTGAATAAAAGATGGGAACTATTATCCATGGAACCTGATTTCCATGGAATTTTTAAAGAACTACCTCTACATGCATACACGCGTGGATCAAATTTGAGGGAAAGACTGAAACGAAAACAACAACCCACAGCAGTGACTAACTACACCGGAACAATCAGATGCTTAAACTGCACAAACTGCAATAATGTGATTTTGGGCAACACTTGCACACACCCCATGACTGGCAAAACCATTAACCTAAAGCATTCGAGTGATTGCAACACCAAGAACGTGGTATACGCTATCAAATGTCCATGCGGCAAGATGTACATTGGGAAGACGGAACGCAAAGTCAAGGTACGAATCACAGAACACAAAAGTCGCATACGCAATGAGAACATGACTTCACCACTCGTGACACATTGGAAAGATGCAAGCCATACAATTTCCCAACTGAGATTTTGCGTCATTGAACAAGTAAAGATTCAACTGGGTATAGACAATCACCAAAGGTTGTTGCAACGAGAATTATTCTGGATTAAACACTTAAAGACCCTGGCCCCAACAGGCCTTAATGACAAATATGATTTGGCCTGCTACTTATAAAATGCATCAACTGAGATTAGCATTATCTGTTGACCATGCAGACACATTTCTAGTAATGCACTACATGGATATAAGGGATGGCATTGTCTAGGAGAGAAGTTCACTATTATGGATACTATATATTAACACTATTCTACAAAGTTGTAGGACAGAGCTAGATATGGCTGGCTAATATTTCTTGTTAGCAGATTTGAAGCACCCAGCTATTCATCTGTAATATTTCAATAAAAACAAGTAGAATGATATCCAACAATATCAGGATCCAGAGCATGCTCTAGGCTCATGTCAACTAGAGGTAACATCATCTGCATGATTATTTTGAAATGTATGTACAGAGCCAGATAAATCTAACATGATTTTTTGTAAATAAACCTTAAGTATCATGTGATTCATATGTGACATCCCCACAAAGATGGCGAATATGTATTCAATACAATACTGGCATATAGAGTCCGCATTTAATTTACATCGTTTAGATGCAATGTTATTTTTGTTGTTTATGTATATATGTGACACTACACATTTATACTCACTCATCAACCCATCATTGATTTTTTGGAACTCATTATTATGATCACAACTGCACACCTAATGTTCAACCTAGTAGGCACTGACATTTGATTGCCACTAAATATCTCCGCTTCTGGCATGCAATCCGAGCGCGGGAAATTATTACTTCAGCATAGTACAGATTAGTCATCACCCGTTTTACTAGTTAATCGACATGCATTAACATCGGTAAATCACACAGCCATAACTCTAAGATGGCGCCTGCTATAACGATTAAATCGGTTGATCCTGTCGCAGATAGTCCGTTTTCAGTTATCATAGTGTCTTCACGCCATGAACACAGCGAGTATTAATGGAGATCACCGTCCGGGACGCGAATACACAGACGCTAAGCGAGCAGTGCCATCACTATTGCGGTCGAGATTTTCTATCTAACAGGTATTTACCAACATAGATACAGATTACGCGAGCCACTCGGCAGGTTAATTGCGATTGCGGCTGTAATAGTGCGGCGTTTATTTTATTTTGGAGATAAACTTCTACAGATACGAAGACAAGGTAGGGTGATTATTTCGCAGAAATACGATCATGCTGTTTCTAGCACTCGATCAAAGCACTTACAAGACGTATGCTTGTCATTACAGATTCACTGGAAACAGACAAGCAGGTATGTTGTTATCACAGACACAGGTATTAAGGTTTCATATCTTTTGCAACCTCCGCCCTCAATATCACATTTCTTTTACCCACACAGCGCTCTAGATATGCAAGTTATTGTAGCAGCACAACAATCTCTGCATTCCAGTTCATATCAGGTATGCCACCCATTTAATATATCTGGTCACCCCCATGACCCACCATATACATTACCTTTTTCACTTATACTCAATTTCTTTATTTTTTCAGAGTTGCCCCTTACGAAGGCACCGTCTTGCGTGCCGAAATGCATAGGGCCTGTTCAAAAATGCTTGTATAATGTCATGTATATAAACTTATGAAAAATGTACTTATGAATGTACTCATGAATGTTTATGGAAACTGTTATGAATAATGTTAATAACATAAGCCAAGAAACATTATAGAGCCACAATCAAATAAATGCACAAACAAGTGTAAAATACGTATCTAAAAGAGTGTTGTTTAAGACTTTATTATTGTTTAAGGTGCGGAGCACCAAGTGAACAGTGCATGATTAGGTGGGCACCTACCCACCATAACCTTTCATTTATAGCACCCAGGATTGACTATCCTGATTAATCATAGCACCATTGGAGGAATTTAAAGCTATTGTTTATTTTCGGAGTGCTCCTCACTACCCCCATTACCTTGACTAAATAGCTATGGCATGCAAATTGCAACTTTCTAAAATGTGAAAATGTTCGACATTATAATTTAAAATCTTACTTCACCATATGAGAGGATTTTTTATTACAATTCCAAAGATGCCAAACATGGCCTGGTTACCTGTTCCCATTTGGAAGTTACAGCTTATTAAATGTAGTAAGATAACTCCAAAGTTATCCTATAGAAGAGGTAGGCATTACAGTAGTAAACAATGAATTCAAGAGTTTTTTCACTAACAGGACATGTAGAACTTATAAGCACATGTCCAACTTTTTCAATACACTGCACCCTGCCCTCTGTGCCCTCCAGGGTGTACCATAGTCTGACTTACATGTATTATATGGGAAGGTTTGGGCTCAGCAAGAGGTTTGTCTCGCCAGGTTGAAATAGCCATTTAAAACTGCACACACAGGATGCAATGAGAGAGATGAGACATCTTTAAAGGGCTACTTAAGTGGATGACACAATCAGTGCTGCAGGCCCACTAGTAGCATTTCATTTAAAGGCCCTAGGCCCAGGTCGCCACTTTACTAGGGATTTACAAGTAAATTAAATATGCTCGTTATGTATGATCCAATTCTACTATGCTTTAAGGAGAGAGCACACGTCCTTTAGCATTGGTTAGCAGTGGTACATTGTGTAGAGTCCTAGTGCCAGCCAAATAAGGTTCAGAAAACAGGAGGGTAAATGCAAAATGTTTAAGGATGACTCTGTAGAAAGGGCAAAGTCCAACACTACTACTGTGCTGACCAATAAAGAAAAATTGCCTCTTGGCAGTTGTTGTGTCCCTGTCACCACACTGGACACTAGACATCTTTTGACACAGTGCCACACCCTATTAAAAAGCTCTACCAGATAGAGATTCAAAGGGAAGTCCTCAAATGGGTCACTTCCTTTTTTACCGGAAGAACCCAGAACAGACGCCATCAACCATGCACCTCGGACCTCAAGAACATCACCTGCAGCGTCCCACAAGGGTCCTCCCTCATACCCTTAATGCTACATGATCCTTCTAGCAAACATTGCCGGGACCCATGGACTGAACATCATATACCGACGAAACCCAGCTCATCCTCTAGCTATCCACAGACCCCTCCACCACCAAGGCCATTTTCCATCTATGCATGGGCAGCGCTGCCCACTGGATGCAAACTAGCTGCCTCAAGCTCAACAGTGACAAAACTGAGGTTCTCATCTGTGGAATGAGTCCTGGTGGTCTATGAAACAGGGACCCTCTTCCACTCCCACAGATAAAGCCAGGAACCTTGGCATCATATTCGAGAGCAAGCTCACCATGAGTAGCCAAATCAACGCAGTGTCCTCAGCCTGATTCCTCACTCAGAATGCTCTGGAAAATATTCAAATGGCTCCCCACAAGCACCAGACACACTGTCACCCAGGCCCTCGTCACCAGGCATGTGGACTACGGCAACACCCTCTACGTTTGAATCACATCACACCTACTAAAGAGACTTCACACCGTACAAACCTTGTTTGTTAGACTTCTCCTTGACCTCCAAAGATGGGCCCACATCACACCCACACCTCAGGAAACTCCACTGCTCCCCGTCCACAAGAGGTGCCAATTCAAGTTGCTCACTTACACTTACAAAGTCCAGCACAATCAGGGAACAGCCTACATCATTCACAGTTTGAACTTCCATCAGCCCTCCAGACATCTGTGCTACTCCTCCTTGTCCATTACCCACACCCCCACATACACCAAAGCAAGAGTGGCGGATGCTCTTTCTCCTACTTGCCTGCCAAAACATAAAACAACCTTCCCCAACACCTCTGGATGTCTTCCTCCCTTCAAGACTTCAGGAAGGACCTGAAACCATGGATGTTTGACTGACCACTCCCAGGAGCACAAAATAAAACAGCGCCTGGATACCATCACAGGTGATTAGCAGCGCTTTACAAATCTGTATTGATTGATTGATTGATTGACTGACACTTGGGGTCCAAGTCTCAGGCATGTGTACACGTGCAAGTAGATCCAGCCCCTCACATCACCACACTGGTCACAGGCATTAAGTGCAGTTCTCTACTGTTCCTCCACATTTACAGAAAGTATTCTGATGAGCTGGGTGTGAGGTTCAACTTTTGTAGGATTCATGCGACAGTTGGAGGGGTGACTCTTGTAGTATCCTTAACTAATGAGAAACAAAAGTTCCCAAGGTCAAACCCTCCCACGTTTGCAGCAGGTCTCCTCAACCATGTATCTTGATTGATGCACAAGTAGTGCTTTCAATTAATAAAAACAGTTCAGATATACTGCATTTTTTGTTCCTGTTAAAATAGGTGTTATACATCATAATTTACAACCAGAGTTAACCTGAAAAATAGGATTTGCATGCCACAAAACAAAATAAATCCATCTGTCCTTTGGCTTTATTGTTAATTTCTTTCTGCACTACTTTGTTTGCTGTGATAAGGCTTCTTCCATGCAACCGAAGCTCACACATGACCTCTGACTCCAGAATCAGCAATGGCAAACCCATTGATATAAATCTTAGTATGCTGCACAGCATTATGTGTTGGACCCTTTGTGAAGGTATTGATTTTTCTGCATGATAGTGCAGTTTGATCAACAAGAGAGGTAGGATTTTCAAACTTTTCATTTAAACTTCTACAAGAAAAAGAGATTTGTTCGATAAGCATGTTGGCAATTTGACTCTGCGTTCCTGACTTTGTGACTCCAGTTCTATTTGACAAAACTGGTCATTGACTTTCTAACCCTGATTAGAATTTAGAAATGTTTATGCTCATTCTAATTGAAGGTTTGAAATGCAGATCTGCATACCTCATTATTGCCAATTAAGTGCAAATTACCTAAAAGGAGCATTGGTTGAATAGAGAGGATTAGTAGGACAGAATTCTAGTGAAAAATATGTTTATGTATTTACTTCTATGCAAAATAAAACAACAATCATACATAAAATGTAAACTGTACTTCATTTAAAGGAAATGACACAAATTTATATACATATGTTGCAATCATTCTAACCCTTTAAAAACAACTATGGCTTCGGTTTTTTTATAACTAGGGAGGTACTTGGAACCTCAGAAAGCATTTTGTAGGTAGTGACTACAGAATACTCTCTGAGCATAAATGATTCGCAGTCCTAATGACCCCCAGAGCCTTGCAAAGGATTTATCCCAAGACCTAAAGAGAAAACGCAAACATTTAGAGGACCCTAACAGGATCAGTTTCACCTGAAAGGAACCAAGAATCCAGTAAAGTAAGCACCACCTGTGCAGGTTCAGATAACGTTAATGCTAATGAAAAACATAGAACAGGGCTTACAAAGGCAAGATGATGAGCTCTTACACATGGTTAGGACAGAAACTAGCAGGGCGAGCAGAAGAAGTCATTTTCAAATCGATGGATCTATGATATGCGAAGCACTTTCTAATGAAGCTCTTCTTGAGACCAGTGCAACCTCTAAAAAGTAACCTTGGCTTGAAGGACTTTATTTATTTTACTGTTAAATATATATATATATATATATACATAACACAGACTAGAATCCCTGGACGAGAGTTCAGCTTAACTGAACTCTTGTTATCTGCTTACCAAGCATGCCTCCCTCAAGGCTGAGTGATGAGTATCCACAACATACTCATCACAACATATCCACAACATAAACATGTATTTGTTTTTAACAATCAATACTTGAAGTGTGAGGTTTCTCAAAGTGTGAGGGTACTCAAAAAGTCAAAAGGTGAGTTAATTACAAAACCCACATTGACTTCAAGTCTTTGCTAATGATATTGCACATTGTTTAACAAAATAGTTGTCAGTGACATCATACAGGCCATATGTAGGGATGTGCAAAACGTGTAATTTTCTTTTGCATAACTATCCAAAGCTACAGAAACATTACGGCAAATTAAGTGAAATTATGTTTAATTACATGAAATGCAAATCTGACACTATGCTCCATATTTTAAAGCAAAATGGAGTTCTTGTGTCAGTTTTTGGTGCACGGATACATTGAAACACAAAGCAACACCCTAAACAGCCTGTCACATTGTTTTCCTTTGTGTTAGCTTAAAATTGTTACCACTAATTGTGCATTCATCGTAAAGTGGTGAGTAATCACGCAATGGGTCATAATGGTGTAATTGTGGGAATTGTGTATAAGAAGTTGTAGGAAAGTCATCCTTTTAGCCCTGGTCACTCCCATTTTTGACATATGCTGGTGTTTACTGACTTTAAGAGTGCCCTGGGCTCTGCTAACCAGGCCCGGGCCCGGAGCTTGGTCCTTTAAAGGTATATGTATGGTTATTGGTATACTTCTAATTGGCAAAGACAACCTCCTTGTAAGTCCCTAGTATATGGTAGGGCATGTAGGTTTAGACACCCCAATGGGCTTAATGCACTTAAGTGTGCACTACTGTGGTATCTGGTGTCATTTTAAAGCCAAGGCTGCTTGGTTGTAAAATAATACTAGTCCAAATTAAAGTTTGGAATTAAAGGTACTTCCACAGCCCAAAACGACCTTTGTATACTTCTAAGCCACCCTTAAGGTCTGCCTTAGGTGCCCCAAGGGTAGGGTTCATTGTTATGAAAGGCAGAGACACTATAAAATATATTGTATATGCCCTGATAAGTAAAAACAGGCAAAGTCATGTTTCCTTATTGTAGTACTGCTAGCCCTATATGCTAACATGGGATTGCTTTATTAAGTCTACCTTTGCTTGGGAGCTAGCTAGCAGGATCAGTCAGAGTATCAAAATAAGTTTTACAATAATTCCAACAACTTGCCAAGGTCGTATTTAGTATAACTATTATGGGAAAGTAGTATTAGAAGGTACTTTTCTGAGGTTAACTAAAGCAGCCTTGTAGCAACCTCTTCTCATTAGTCAGTCTTTGACAGCCTGAGCCAAGCTGCTCCCTGAGTAGATGTGAAGAGACCTGGGGCTGAAACCATACAGCCATTTGGTGGGAGGAGGTATGATTTCTGGGGAAGCCAGGGAGAGGAAAGGGGCTGGGGAGATAAGCTGGATTTCAAAGGAAAGAGAACAGATGTCACAGGACACAAGCCAGCCCCCATGTTGTTGATCCACAGCTGGATGGGACCACCCACTAATGGAATTAGGAGAGGAGCTGGTAAGGGAGTGTAGTGAGTTGCTAGCCACACCTTTGGTTTGGGTTACACAGACACATACACCAAGGAGAGATTATCTACTTTTGGATTTTTGTGGAAACAGTGCATTCTGGGTCACAAATATGCCACACTTCACATGAAGTGGTTATAGCAGAGGGGTGTGTCCTTTCTTCAAAGCCGAAAATGAAGTATACATGTGGAAAAACTACAGGATCTCCTTAGAACACTGCCTGGACCAAAAGAAGAAGAAGGACAGTCCTGCTGGACCCCACCACAGAAGGCTTGTACTCAAAATGACTGCACCTGCTGCACTCTCAAGGCTCCACAAAGAAAGGACTGTGCCTGACTCAAAGGAAAAGGGGTATACTCCCTATTCAGTAACAGGTACAATAGAGCTGGAAGACAACACCAGCATGCCCAAAGAGAGGATCACACCAGCTGACAACTTGCAACCAGATTTTTCCTGGAATGTGCTGGTACATTGTGGGAAAATTAATCCTAGCCCTCAATAGGCATTCCAGAGTCTCTGAACCCTTGGACTGAGCTAGTGGACACTTATTTTCTCCAAAGGAACCAAGAAATTACAAGATCTGCAAAGAGAGAAAGCTCTAGGAGGAGACCGGCTCAAAGTCAAGAGTCAAGCCGCTATCGTTGACTCACGAATTGCCCTGACTGCACTGGTTTGCCCCATTGAAAGATCCACAGCTCTTCATCGTCAAGGATAAAAACTTCCAGAGGCTCAACGAGGCATCGCGCTACAGCAGGCTGCCATAGTCAAAGCAAACTCTGGATCCTAGGAACCCGATGACCCACTAACAAGCTGTTGATGATAGAAAAGCTAAAAAAAGTCAGAAGGTAAACTTTTAACCAGGAGCTAGCACTGAGCCTATCCAACCCAAGGACTGATTTACTGAGACTTGACTGGACCTATTAGTTATTGTGGTATTATTACTAACTGAGGGTGAATACCTCACCTACTAATAACCCCTTTTTCTACAGAAGCATAATGCAAAATTCCCAAATTACTGAAAGTATGCAGTGTAATTTAAATTTTGCCAAGAGTCATGTATCTTGTAACAACAAATAATTACACAAAAAATCATTAACAAGCTTTCCTCGAGAAAAAACAGGATTTGACAGTTGTTGCACCTCACTCCAATCTATTCAAGAATGTCTGCATTTGCATAATATATTGACAATTTACCTTGAAGCTCGGTTTAGTGCAGACAAAAGTAAAACCATTTTTTTTTCATCGCCTACATTTTATATTTTATGCCAATAAAGTGAGCGAGAAAGCCGCTGCTGAACAAATAGCTATCTTAAACACACAATTTGTTTTTTATTCACAGCAGCAAACAATCTCCGAAGACATCTTTTCTAAACACTTTCCACAGCATATGTGAAGAGCAGATGATCAGCTTGTTAACAAATACGTATGATACCGATTGCATGTATTATGAGTAACATTTATCAAAAACGTAACTGGTGGATTCTAAAGCTATGGTGCCTGGTGCCATGTCATGCAGGGACACGTCTCCGCAATTCATTCTGTTTAGCACTTTTGCATGCTTTGGCAGATAAAATATTGATTAGCCTGCCAAGGAACATGGACTGTGATCCCATTTTCAAGTCAGAAGCTGGTAATGAACTACATTTATCAAGTCCATCTTCTATGGGAAAGGTCAGTGGAGAATCCTGCTAACTTGTTATGACACCTCATTAATCTAGTTCCATCAATTATTGCTCCTTAACCCCTGTTTGGAAATCCTGGCTCTATACTGTGTCAACCTTTAGTTCTACATCTATTCTTGAAGGATTATATGAAGGCATACATTTAAATTACCCTACTTATTTTCCGCATATTTGTTTGAAATGTGGAAATTAAATGGTTTCCTGCTGGTTTCTGATTTTTTTTAATTTAAAGGCCACATAGGTGTGGAGCCAGACGTAAAGGATTATTAGTTGGCCTGTATGTCATTTTTATTACATAAATGTTACTGTGCATAAACCAAAATATTAGTCTAGGCATTTCACAAATAATTTCTAGTTTTCTAATGATTATGCTGAACACGTAGGGCCTCGTTTATGAAAAGAGATGCATCGCTTTTTATTGCACCCTCCTTGCGACATGATGGATGCGTCATATTTATTGTATGACGCCTCATGTGGCAAGGAGCTGCATCATACAGTTTTACTGATGTATCTGTTGGCGTAAAAATTGCGCATTGCTGGAGTTGTATCGGAAGCATGACGCAACTCCAGCAATGCAGAGGGAGGGCTATAGATATAGCACTGCGTCACCCTTACGCCTGCCATGAGGCAGGCATAAGGTTTTGACACATTTGCCTTCTGGAAGTGGCGCAGTGAAATCTCATAGATTTCACAGCATCACTTCTACAAGACCTACTTGTGTGGGAATGCCCCGCCTGCATACATTATACCTGACGCAGGTATAATCTAGCGCAGGTTTACAAAGTGATGTGTCTGCTTAGATGCGTCACTTTGTAAATAGGGAGCCACAGGGGACATGTTTTATGCCACCAATGCGTCACAAAAAGTGATGCAATGGCAGCACACAACTGGCACAAGGCCTCCTAAATAAGGCCCATAATTCTAATTTGCTTATGCCAGAGACTTATATAAAGCCGAAAATGCCTCATGCGAACTTTGAAACTGGATGTGTGCTGCAGCTGCACGTGCTGCGGTAGTAATGCTTACCACATGACATTTGGAACTGAATGGTCAATGCCGTGGAGCATGCATCTAATTAGCATTTAAGGCCTCACAAGGAATTTTGTCATTGGCCCACGCAGTCAAGGAACCTTGCTGTGCTGCCCTACACTAAAGTGAAATGGCAGGAATGCACTGTATTTAAGTAATACTGAGTATTCCTGTCCTTTTTGCCTGCGATGGAGCCATTTGTGCAGTTTAGCTTCAATGTAGACACCATTGCACCATGGTGCAAAGCAGCCTCCATTGCAGGTAGGATTGGCACCTTCCTGCAAAAAACAATCCTACAAGACTTTTTCCTCTTTCTATAACATACAAGGAAAGAGGAAAAATAAGAATAAATAAACATATTTCTCTGTGTTACGTCACTGGATGTGCATGGATTTAAAACCTACCTTAGTTTACATTGCTTTGTAAATCTGAGGCAGCATCAAATTTGATGGGTGTTGAATGAGAAAACCCACTGCAATGCCCATGGAATGCCTATGCAATTTGTGCTGTGTCACCTTACTTATGATTAGGCTGCCCGGTTTTAGGTTTAAACCTATAATAACTGATTAAACCCCACCGAAAGGGAAATAGCCCTCACCAGTGTAAACATATAAACACTGAAAAAACACCTGCACAACCACAAACTAAATGCCATTCAAAGAAAGGAAAAGGAGGGCCAATACAAGTAAATTTGTTATACAAGCTAGCAGCAATAAAGAATGGGCTAACATTATTCTGCTTGGGTTTTGTGGTTTAGGGATGTCACTAAAATATTTTTTCTTCTTCCTTTTGCTTTTTTTTTTGTTTTGTGGTCTTTGGTCTAAAGATCCCGGGTTTAGAAGAATGTTTAAGGTCTTGTTTAATTATTTATAAACTGTAGTGAATCGGAATATGTCAATATCATATTTGATATTTTGGCAGCATTTGATTCTTTCACTGATAGGTAAAATGACTGGTTTCATAAGAATCTTTCCCAATATGTGCCATCACATTTACACACAGAGAGTGCGAGAGAGAGCATATTAGCAGCCACTTATATTTTAGAAATAGCCAATGTAAGTCTGGTGGTGTTGGCCAACACATGTTTGAATGAAAGCAAACTTTGTGACTTTGTAGATACAAGGTTGTTAACCTTCTGACTTCTGAGGACAGAGCAGTTTAAAGGCATGGACAAAGTTGTTACCTATCTTTGCCTCTCTCGTTTTTTACTTATCTCTACATCTTTCTCTATCTACCACCTTTCTCTAGCCTACCCCTCCCCACCTCTCTTATATGTCGGCCTCACCTCTTTCTCAATATCTCTCTCTAACTCAATTCTCTCCACCTGTCTGTCATGATCTTACCTCTTCCTTGTTTGCCTAATTCTATATTACTACCTTTCTACTCCCTCGTTGGACCTCAGCCCTCGCTCTCTCTGTATATCACCCCTCTCTTTGCACGTCTCTGCTTTGTTTGCTTCTTGCCTTTCTGCCTCTCTACCTCATGTACATCACTTCATTCTCAACCTCCTTTCTCGTTTTACTATACCTCTCTTCCCATCCCTCTCTATGTCAGCTTTCTCTCAGTCCTCTCATTTACCACACATAATGTCTGTCTCCCTCACATCTCTTTAACCCATCTCTCAGCATCCCTCCTCTCTTAGGCAGCCTAACTCCCATTTACCTCCCCAGTCATTTGCTGCTTAACTCTCCACACACCCTCTCTCTTTGCCTACAGTCCCCCTACTTCACCTCCCTATAATTTACTCCTGCCTCAAAGCCTCTGCCTTGTCTATCTCGTTTTCTATATTCTTCGCTCCCCACCCATCTCTCCGATCTTCCTACTTTAGTTCAAATAACCCTGCCACTCTCTCAACCTCCCCATCTTGCTGTACCTCTAAAACTACACCTGTTTTCCTACCTCACCACTTCTCCTCTCACCCTCATCTCTTTCCTCTCTGCACCTCATCTTTCTATCGTTCTTCCACCTGTTTCTACCTTTATCTCAGTCTCACTACACTGTTTACATGGCCAGTCTTTCCATAACTATTCTTGTTATCCTTCTATCTGCCTCATCGCTCTATATATACATTTCTCACTAACTCATAGCTCTCCGTCTTCCTCTACCCCTTTGTAACTCATCTTTATTTCTGTCTTTACTCTGTTTTCGCCTCACTCCTTAGTGTATGCTACCCCTCTATGTCTTTCCACTCCCTCTCTCTGCTTGCTTTACCCTTCACCCTGCGACCTTACCTAGCTCTCTCCCTTTCTTTCCTTACCTATTTCTTTTTTTTCTACCTCTTTGTATTTTTATGACAACCTCGCCGCTCTCTCCTAGGCCTATGTCTCGCCCTCCCTCACCTATCCCTCTGCTTCCATTTCTACCTCCCTTTTCCCTCTGTTTCTCCATTCTTTCTATACAGTTCTTCAAACCTTTCTGCAGTGGTGGCTCTTCCGTAAAGGTGGAGGAGCTTCGCTCGACTGCTTGCAGCAGTGAAATAAAGGAAACAAAAAATGATGACTCAATGTTATTATAATTTTATGTTTCCTGCTGCGGCCGCTTTGTGGGTGAGGCAGGGCTGTGCTGCTTCCACAGGAGCGGTGGAGAAGTGGTGCTCCCACTCAGAGTGTGCATGATGCTTTGGCCGACCGTCTCAGGCCGGCCAAACAGTCATGCACACTTTGCATCTTCTCCACCCAGGCTGCATTACAGCCTGCGTGGAGAACATGCCCAGGCTCCCATTCCCTGGCTGAGCTCTGAATCACAGCACTCAGACCAATCACAATGCTGTACTGCAGAATTGTGATTGGCTATGGGGAGCATGGTGCTTCCTGCTTCCTGTTCTGGCCAGGAGAGACGACAGAGGGACGATGGAAGAGAGAAGCAGCAATCTGGTATGTTTTTTAAAACATTTTTTTACATCCCCCACCCCCTTGCCCCCAATCGGTGCCGACCACCACTGCCTCTCTGTGTTTCGCCCATCTCATTTCTTGTACTCACCCGATGGAGTGGTGAAAATCCTCAGATCAGTGTTTTGAATTTTGCTTGAACAGTTCATCCAGCCCATGACTTTTCTTTGAATTACTGGACTTGTCATGGTTTTATACTGCATTAAATAGGACTACAAGTCTCAACTACCAACGAAAAACAGGACCCAATTAACTACTCCAATAGCTCTGAGGTACAACTGTTTTATTCATGAACTGCAAATACCTAATTGTGGGTTTATATAGCGCTAGGAATCGACTCCCGGAGGAGTATCTCCACGCTTCGACCGCTGGGGAACCCGTCCTGGCTCACCCTGAGAGATGGTCCCTGATGGGTATCTCTAAGGTGCGACCAAGCATCCCCGGCGGTCTGGGGGGGCCGTTGTGAAGATGAGGCAAGCTGATGCCCAGAGTTGCCGAGTGTGGTTTCTGACTAGAGTAGGCACCGAGGCGAGAATTATCGAGTCCGCTGACCCTGGTCCACGACCCTGCCGCGTCAGGAATCGAACCCTGGTCCCGGGCCGTTCTCGGCTTACGGGTCTGCCACCTCTAACCAGTGAGCCACACTTCTCCACACAGTTGAAATGTGTTATGTTTAAATTATGCACGCCTCCCTCAGATAGGTTTGTCAGTTAGCCACAGGCTTGCTGATCATAAGCCTGCATATGAACATGCACAGTTGTAACTGATGTATTTCATAATTTAAACCTGTTTTTGTGAATCACTCCTTTTTACTGTAATTAGCTCTATTTTTGTATGCACACTCTGCCATTTATTTCAGGATGTGTGCATCATTTTTTTGTGCATGGAATAAAAACAATTGGACGGTCTTCTAATATTGACACTATCTCATATATAGTGTGCAAGTGTTCCTTCGGACACTATACATTTGTGTATATACAGAGTGCAATTGGGTATAGCAATTATCCTGAAATTCGGTGCCTTTCAAATCATGAAATTACAATAGAGAGTATTCTGGTTACTTTTAAATTTGGTAAGATTTTGTGAACAGTGCTACCAATAATCTGCAGGAAGATGTAAAGGATCAGCGCTGTATTTCATTGTTGGTATCAGTGGTACCTTGGTCGCTCTTCTAAGATGGCGAATGTAACTACAAATGAAGACCAGTCTCCGCGTGGATCACCTTTCAGAGTGGTAGATGTGTCGAGCCCTCATTAAGTCATGCGGCTCATGTTTCTGCTTTACTTGAGCGTCATCCTGCCATTCACACAAAGGTCATGCTTCTAATATTTAAAAGGACATCCTGAAAACTGCTGTCAAAATGTCAACATAAGCGCATGCACCTAATGTCTTCTGATTTCATTTGTTTGTGCATGTTTTGAGGAGAAAAGTCTATGGTGCCTAGTGCATAACAGCGGTCATTTACCAAAGGGATCAACAGCATGTTTTCAATACAAAGACTGATGGTGCTCGATTCTAAAAGATTTGTTTCTGTTTTAAGTGATACTCTTGTCGATAAGTGTAACTTGTATATGTCTAAAATACACAAATCACAACAGTTGTAGGTAGCGCGAGCTGGGTTGTTTACACAAAAAGTTGCTTTTAAAAATCAGTTTTTTTGTTTTTTACTACTCAGTTTAACCTGTTGCTTACAATAGCGCCGGGACACCTTATGAGGTAGCCATCGGCGCTTTATAAACTTCAGTATTATTATTATTATTATTATTATTATTATTATTATTTAGAGGCTTAATTCCAAAGACATTTTGGAGTACCCAAAGTATTACGCCTGTCACACTCTTTTACATACTTTTAAATGCATTTGTGAATTGTCACTAAAATACCTAAAATGGGAACAACATTGGGATTTTCAGGGACTATTGTCATACAATTAGTAACCATAGACAGGACTGTATCCTCTGTACTTTTACTAATAGTGAGTTAGACCTTTTAGGGCCAATTCACGAAGGCATGTACACATAAGTAAAAGAGTACTCCTGTGGTACATTTCCATACTTATAAATGTTTTTGTGAATCAGCCCCAAAATATTTAATAGATCTATACCTGTAGTTTGAAGTTTGGGTGAAGATATACAACCTTCTGTACTTGTGTGAAGAATGTTATCACTAATAGTGAGATGCAGTAACTCTTGCAGTTTTCAGTGGAAGTCAAACGTGTAAGAAATTACATAGCAGAGTTCTTTGCAAATGAATGAATGAATGAGGATCTTATGAGGTGGACTGTCACTCATAATTGAGCATCCTAACACTATGCTGGGACCTACTGAAACCCCTTCCTAAGAAGTGCGGAAATTATATTAAAGAGTAACATAACGCATCAGGAGCAAGGAAAAGCCAGTTCTTTCATTCTTTTTTGAAGATGTCAGTGTAACGCAGAGAACTGGGGAGCAGGTTCCAGGCATTAGAGCCTAGAACTGCAATGGACTCTCATCCGCTAGATTGCAGTCTGAAAGAGGGAGGTCTCAGGAGGTTGGCATTGCAACATTTTACAGTAGCTTTTTTAAGACTACCGATTCAGAGCTCCAATTGGGAAGTTGTAGAACCTGTCTGGCTGCTGCATGCTGTAACATCTGAGTTTATTTAAAACATTATTTTTTTCAGATTTATAAAGTGCGAACTCGACCCAAAGGTATTGGTGCGCATAACATGAGCACCAGTTATGTTACACAAGGACACATTCATATTCTTTGGTAGGCATGGGGAGATTAAGTGATTTGCCCAGAATCACAGGATGTGGAGTCAACCCCGAGGCTTGAACCTTGGTTTCCCATCTCCAAGGTTGGCAGTCTAGCCGTGAGACCACATCCTCTCCCCGATGAATAAATGAATGATGTGAGTTATAAAGTGCACAAATACCCAGAGGCATCTTGGCGCGGTGAACAACCTTTACAACGCAACTTTTACAACGTAGTGCCTTTACAATGCGGTATTTACAACGCAAACCATTACAACGCATTGCGCTGGGGGGGCGCTCTAGGGAATAGATTTAATTTACTATCCAACACCTTCCCTACTATCCACGGGGACTGGAGTTGGAATAGTAAATTAAACTATTCACTATCCAGCACCCCAAAGCGCTATGCGTTGTAAAGGCATGCGTTGTAAAAACTGCGTTGTAAAGGCATGCGTGGTAAAAGCATGCGTTGTAATGTCATACATCCTCTTGGCGCTATACAGAGCAAAAGAAGCAGAACAAGCTGAGTAGTGCCGGTAAAGATCATTGATTAAATAACCAGGTTTTAAGGCTCTTCCTAAAGACCGCAAGTGAAGGTGCTGTTTTCAGTTCAAGTGGCAGACAATTTCAATGGAGAGCCATCATTCTGGAAAAAAACTTTCCCTCCAGGTGACGCGTCCGAAGGGAGCAAACCTCAAGATACTGGCTGAACATGAACGCAACGTTCTGCCTGGAATATACTGCATACAATTCTTCCTGAGGTAGACTGGGGCTTTTCCATGTAGTGTTTTTTATGCTACACAAAGAGCCTAGAAGGTGATGCGGTGTTTGACCGGGAGCCAATGCAATTGTCTGATGGCGGCCCTGACTAACTGAAATTTAGGGATCTCTAAGAGAAAACTTTCAGCCACATTTTGAATTGTCTGCAGTTTCTTGAGTGATCCTTTTGGCAGGCTGATGTAAAGGCTGTTACAATAGTCATGTTGTAATAGAACAAAAACGATCACCACCGCCTTCACAAGATCAGCTGGAAGAAATGTTTTTTTTAAACTATTTTAAGCCAGTAAAAGGAGGATGACATGATCAGGTTAAGTTGTTCGCTATATTTTAGCTCCCTGTCCAACATAAATCCCTGATTTTTTACTTTGGATGTAGCCTAATCCTACATATTCAAGTCAGAAGGCCACCAGCCAGGAAAACAGATGGCTGGATTATTGCCGAACAGAATACCCTCTGTTTTTGAGGAGTTAAGCATCAGGCAATTATTGGCCATCCAACTACTCACCGCAGTCATGCAGGGGTTAACTGTATTGCCAGAGTTTTCATCAGTGAGATGATTATTTGTGTGTCATCGGCATAAGATGCCAAGGACAGATCAAAAGATTTGATGTGAGTGTCAAGAGGTGTGACGCAGAGGTTAAACTGGAGCTTATGAATGAGGCGTTTGGAGCAGCCTGAAAAAAACATGTTACAATAATCAAGTCTTGAAAACATGTTACAATAATCAAGTCTTGATGCAATCGAAGCAAAGGCTACAGTTTTTCTGGCAGCCAGGGTAAGGAAGTGAAATAATTGTTTTAGGGATTTTACTAAATTGAAACACATTCCTGCTACTTCCAAGACTGTGGTCGAAAGGAAAGTTCACTATCAAACTTGACTCCGAGATTATTTGCAATCTTTTCAGTGGCTGTGGGGCGGGGGCAGAATTTGGCCACTATTTTGAAGGGTAAAATATGTTGGAATTTCTGAAAAGGAGTATTTAGGAGGGAAGAAGGGGGGCAAGTACGACCGACTACCATTTTGTGTGTGTAAAAGGCCGCTTTATTGAAACAGGTGCACATCACATTTTATTAAAACTGGCAAGCCGCCTTACAAAACTAAAACCTCTCTAAAGATCGAGTTACCTGACCCCTTTTGTTTTTCTCCCCCCACCCCTACGATCCCCACATGATAAAATCCCCCACCCTGCAATACACAAATATATAACTAAATTACATCATATCCAATTTTATCCCCTACATCCTAACTCCAAAACCTCCCTAGACCTACAGTCCTATTTGCCTTCCTGCAACTGTAACTAACTACCCTCTAATGTAACCCCCAAACTGGTTACCCTTTCCCCGCTCCCATTCCCCAACTCCCCAAACTTAACGATAAAGTACCGAACTCCAGCCAAACTTGGCCACCATCAAAAACAACTCCGCCAACACCTGTTCCAAACGACAACTTACATATAACCCCCCCTGTGCACCTGTCCCAACACCGCCTCCCTAAATAAAAATAAAAACCCAGACTAAAACCTCCTGAATAACCCAAAAGCCCAGGGAGGGTGGGCGGGGACAAAAAAGCTCCTAACTACCAGGCTCCCGGCCACCAGGTCTCAGTACCTAAAATGGTGGCTGGGATAATGCAAGCTCCCTATTTAAAACCCTTGGGCTGGTAAACTCATTTTGGGCTATCCCCAGGCAGCCCAACGTGGCAAAGTGGCTGCCCTTTCCTTTACCCCCCTTCCCCCTCCCAAATCTGCCCGGGGGGCAGACCTCGCGGCTCGGCTGGCCCCCAACCCCCCCTTCGGTTTTGTCAGTATCCTGCATCCATAAAATGATGTGTGAGAAAAACATTTGGAAGATAACTTCCGAGGTAGATTAACTTTTATCTATGGTAAGGATTAACTGAGTATCTTTGGCAAATGAGGCGGTGGCAATCCCATATGAAGCAATCAGTGAGATATGAGGGGGCCATATAAATGTTAAAGAGGGCAGGACTAAGAGAGGAGCCCTATGGTACTCCCATTATAACAGTTTTTTTTACAACAGGAATTATCCAAGAGTCACTTTGTGGCTTCTATTTGTCAAACATGATTTAATCTATGCTAAGGCTTTGTGTAAGATGCCCATAATTTGGATACGCTCCAGAAGTATGGAATGCAAGATGGTATGTATCAAATGCTGTGGAAAAATCCAGTGATATTGTTAGACCTGGCCCTTTTTGAAGGGTTATCCCCAAACGTTTTGCCTTCTTCCTCTTATTTTGGGGCTCTGGGCACTTTACCTCTGCTATCTAGCGCTAAAGTGCAAATGCGCTCTGTATAAATTGTATTGGTGATTGGTTTAGGCATGATTGGCATATTTGATTTACTAGTAATTCCCTAGTAAATTGAACCAGGTGTGCCCTGGGCCTGTAAATCAAAAGCTACTAGTGGGCCTGCAGCACTAATTGTGCCACCCACACGAGTTGCCTGCCAACATGTCTCAGACCTGCCAGTGCAGTGTCTGTGTATGGGCAGCTTTAAATTGTCATTTCAACCTGGCAAATGCACCTACTTGTCAGGCCCAAACCTTCCCCATTACGACATGTAGGTCACCCCTAAGGAAGACGAGGCCCAAGGCAGCCCCATTGGCAGTGTGTTTTACATGACCTAATAGTGAAATACTGCTAATTTCGTTTTTCACTTTTGCAAGGCCTATCTCTGCCATAGAGGCAACATGGGGATTGCCTTGAAATATCTTTTAAGTGCAATTTACCATTGGGAGCAAATGGAGATTTAAAGTTTGGGGTCTCTGCACTCCCAATTTTAAAATGCATCTTTTGGTGAAGTTGTTTTTTATATTAAGGGCCCGATTAGAATCTCGTCCGGAAGGTCTCCGAATCGTATGAATAGTTGCCTAAACCGATCCAGAGCCCTTGTTCCCGACCGCATCCTTCATAGTTCCAAACGTAAGATGCCTTGAACACCTTAGCGCTGACCGAATCGGTTCTGCAAGATATTCAGAGAGATTAAGCCTTCTGGAGCCGAATCGTGCAGTTCTATGGACTAGGCTGTCCAAGCGAGCAAGTAGGATGAATGATTCGGACAGCCTTCACAAGTCGGTTTGCACTGATCCAAAAATCTGCCGGAATAGGTCTTTGGGGGCCCATAGCAGGCCCCCCTTCACACTTTGCCCTCTGAATTGGGCCCGTGGGGGTACCCATGGGTCCTCTCTTCCCAACCATGCACAGTGTGGCAGGCATCATGGGGTGCCCGCCACAGGGTGCATGATTATCCCCAACCACCACTTTTGTCAATGCAAGCCTGTGTCCGCGTTTGGTACACAGGCACCCATTGAAGTCAATGGGAGTCTGACTGAATCATATCCGTATGCATTAAAGTATATCGCACTTGTTTGGACAGACTCCCCAGACCTGAGTCGTGCGGAAAGCATTCCGGACACGATTCGGTCCCAATGCTTTCCGAATGAGATCAGAATCGGGCCCTAAGTATTTGAAATGCCACTTTTAGAAAGTTTAGCTCTTGTTCATTCACTCTAAACAGTCACACTGACTGATGCCTTGCATATCCTGATGGGCCATCACCAGGCAGATGGGCCTTCCTGAGTTAGAGCGGTGACTGATAACTGAATAGGGATGTGCCTGTCATCGCACAAAGCTGTCTCCACCGCCCCGTAGTGTGTTTGGAACCAGGTTAGGGAAAGGCAGGGTCTTGTGCACTACAAAGTCTTTTCATAGAAGTTTGCCTACTTCAAAGGCAGAAAGGGGTACAAGTATTGGACCTCAAACACACCAGAACACTTCTGGACTAAAGGGCATTCTGTCATAAAATAAAATAAAATAAAATAAAATAAAATAAAGGACATTCTGCCAGGAAGAAGAGCTGAATGCTGTAGTGGGGACTGACACTGTGCCTGTTGCTTTGTTGTGCTGGCTTGCTGATTCTGTCCTGGGAGTGAAAGGAATTGCTTTCTGAATCCTGCTTTCAAGGTTCTGCAAGGGCTTTTGTGTGCTTGCCTCCTGTTAAGAAATCTCAGGACCATCAAAGACTTCACCTGCTGGGCTCTTCTGTGGAGAGTCCTGACTTGCCACGTGGTGCCAAATCCAGTCCCTGGGCCCTTGGAATTGAAACCTAGTGATCTAAAGGAGAAAACCCATGCATTGAGTCCCAGCTTGTTTCATTGATGCCTCGCTGCAAAATATTGACACATCGATGCTGCCCACCTGAAGGTGCCCTTCCTTTCTTGCGCTAGCTCCAGACTAACTACAAGGGATATGGAGCCCCTTTGTGGGGAGACAGGACACAGCTTATTCTAGTGTAAGTGGCGCTGGGCCCAGCTCCTCCCTACCATCCTGCCAGTGATGATGGCCCATTCAGTCACAACTAAGCTGCCCATTATGTGTGGCTGTCTAAGAGGAATACAAAATTCCCACTTGTCAACTATACCGAGTCATGAGACCCAGAGACAGGCTGCAGGCACCAAAAGGCTAAATCAAAAAAAATGTCAACGTTCTGAAAGTGGTACAAAAGGGGGTGGTGATGGACGGAGCATCTGAACCAATCAAACACTCACACCCAGTCAAAAGATCTGGGTTTGATCCATCACCGTTCTTTAGCCCAACTGGGTGTGAGTGTTTGATTGGTTCAAATGCTCCGTCCATCACCACCCCCTTTTGTACAACTTTCTGAAAGTGGCATTTTCAAAATTATAATTTTACGTCCGACTTCACCATATTTCATTACAATTCCAGAGACACCAAACATAAAGGGGTTACCATTTCCTATTAGGAAATGAAACGTATTAAATGTAACAATGTAATTCCAAGCTTATCCTATGGGCGAGGTAGGCCTTGCAGTAGTGAAAAATGAATTTAAGAGTTTTTCACTACCAAGACACATAAATCGTAACAGTACATGTCCCACTTTTTAAATAAATTGCACCCTGCCCTCTGGACTGTCCAGGGCCTAACCTAGGGGGGAATTATATATATTAAAAAGGAAGGTTTGGGCATGGTAAAAAGTTTACCTTGCCATGCCAAAATGGCAGTGTAAAATGCACACATAGGCTGCAATGGCAGGCCTGTGACCTGTTTAAAGTACTACTTAAGTGGGTAACAAATCAGTGCTGCAGGCCCACTATCAGCATTTAATTAACAGGCACAGGGTATATGTAGAACCACTTCATTAGCGTCTTACATGTAAATTAAATATGCCAATTGGGCATAAGCTAATGTTGTCATGTTAGTAGCTGTAAAGTCCTAAAGCCAACAAAAATAAATTCAGCAAATAAATCAGAGGAAAACGGGAAAATGTCTTTGGATGACCCTGCAGAAAGGGCAACGTCTAACAGACACTCTTTTACAAATGTGAAAGATGTCCTTACTGTCTCTCATATTACAGGAGCATCATAGTATATGGCACTTGTGGTGCAGTGGTTGGGATATCATCCACATTTTTAAATGTATCGTATACATCAGACTCTAAATAAGGCCCTAAATCTCCCTACTTTGGTCCCTCTGAGGTATAACTCTCAAAGCATGGAGCGTTGCATCACAGACACTGAGAGCCGTGACTCAGAATACCATTTACATGGGACTGAAACCTCCACACCATTCAGTGCAACACTGCAGTCCTCATGTCAGCGGGCCTCACTCAGGGGCACATGTTGCAGACCACTGCGTGTGGACTGCAATGTGTATTCTCTGTGTGAGAGGCATGGTTACATCCCATTTTTGGTAACCCGCAAAGGCTTTAAGAGAACATAGATTAGTACTCTAGGAGTCCTCTTTTACATACTCATTCATACCTTTGTGAACTAGCCCCAAAACAGCTGAACTGAGAATAAAAAGGGAAAATTCTGTGAATATTCATATACCATGTGCACAAATAGAAAGGGCAGTTCCCTCTTTACACTTTTGCTCAGTTGAAGTTGGACCCTTCAGGCCCAACTCACAAAGGTATTCAATAGAACATAAAATGTCCCCATTATCTTTAGTTGAGAATGCAGTGGTGTTCACAGCTCTTCCCAGGGGTGCAGTAGTGCCAGTGAATAAACCCACTTACATTATTCAGTACGAAAAATAGGGGCATATTCTCAAGGACTTATCGTCGAGTTATCGGCACTATATCTCAGCCAAAGTGGCGATAAATGTATCACCCCAATCACAACCTGGGGCTAACAGCCGATATCACCAGTTTTCCTGCGATAGCAGCCTCAAAAAACATCGACACAGATGACCCCGGCAACTAACGCCAATGATAAGCAGAGTAGGCGTTCCCGTGCAAAAAGCCACAATAACACCACTCCGCAACATTCTCAATGACCAGCCAGATCGGCGATAAGATCCCAAAACAGGTGATAAGGTGTGTTAGCATCAGGGATTTAACACCTGCTCGTACCTGGTGTTCAAGTAGGATGACAACCGGCACCATAAAAGGGAGCCCAGCCCAGAGCCACACCTGAAGAACAACAGATGCCATGGAGCTACTGATCATGCATCTCAGAGCCCCACCCCTAGTCCCGCCCCCTCGGGCCCTACCCCGCCCCCCCCCAAACTACCACAGAGGCAGCGCAGACAAAGACGGCGTACCTTCAGAAAAGGCACCAGGCTCACAGACCTAACACCAGAGGATGTCATTGCCCACTACAGGCTCAAAAGGACAACCATCTTCTGCATCCTGACCATCCTATCCCACAGGCTGACGGTACCAACACAGCGGACAACCAACATCCCTCTGCAGACAAAGCTGCTCGCTGTGCTGCATCTGTTGGCCTCTGGTACCTTCCAAATAACAATTGCCAGAGTCAGAGGAGTCTCACAGCCAGCCCTATCAAAGTTCATCACAACTGTCTTGGATGCCATCATCAGCTTGGTACCCCAGCACCTTCACTTACCCCACACTGAGCAGGAATAGCTGAAGACCAAGCAAGGCTTTTATGCCATAGCTGGCTTCCTGCACGTGTTGGGGGCAATTGACTGCACCCATGTCCTACTTGTACCCCCTGCCGACACTGCACACAATTACCGCAACAGAAAGCAGACACATTCCATCAATGTGCAGGCAATAATGGACCACTGGGGACTCTTCACCAATGTCGTCGCCAACTACCCAGGCAGTGTGCATAATTCCTTCATGTTCTTACAGTCCATCATCAACCAGTGCTTTGAGGCTGGCACCTAAGGAAAATGTGTACACTTGAAGAGGGGGGGACGGGGAGCTTAAATAAGAAAAGAGAAAAGAATGTAAAAAGGTGAGGTCCAGTACACTTGCTCCCAAAGTCAAATATGTTAACACAAATAGGGTAGAAAGTTCCTCAAAAATAGTAAACCCAAAATATGGTTTATTCGTTCTAACTAAACAGAAAGAGACAGAAACAGAACAGTTTGCTTACTGTTTTAGTCCCAGGTAGGTTGGGGAAAGTTGTGGTGTAGTGGGAGTACTCCTCCTTGGTAACCTAGTGCCCTCAGACAATCTTACGAGTGCCCTGAATCATCATCGGGCATAGCTCCTCGTGTGGGTGGCGCTGCAGTCCCTCACGGGCCCCACAAGGGGGCTCTTTAGCGGAGTTCTTTTTAGGAGATGCCGCAGTTGTGCATGTGGGTCTAGGGGCCTCGCAGGAATGGTGAGTGAGGGAAATTAAAATGGCCACACAGTACCCTCAAACCAGTTTTATTCAGGGGTCTGGGTGGTCAATTAAAATGGGGTGGACCCTGGACTGTCCCTATAGAAAATAAATAAAAAGGGGCGGTTGTGTAGCTAACGCTACTCTCAGGGTGAGTGCTCAAGTGGGGAAAGAAATTAGGTCGACATGTTTCGCGCGTCTAGTGGTCCCTAACTTATCCAATGGTGCCACTTCAGGACCAAGCAAAATAATAATAAACAAATTCAGTTTATTGTGGCAGGTGCCAGGCCTATTGCCCGTGAACCCGCTGTACCTTATTCTTCAAGGTGTATCAAGTATAGGCGTTAAAAGGTACTCTCAATAGGAGTACCTTGACCCAACCTGTGGAAAAAAAGTATATACATATATAGTAAGCTGGGAGCAGACAAGCAATCAATTGTATAACCATTACTGTCAACAGATGACAGTACCATGATTGTGGAACATAATAGTGTGATAACCAAGTTACTGTGGTTATGTGCGAGCATGACTAACAACCGTCAGCATGCATCCGGTGTGTGTAAAAGATGCACCAACAGACGTGAGGGCGCATCACACCACACGATACACCCCCAGAACTGGGATGTAATGCGGCACTTGTTGACTTAGACAAACATGTACATGGAACCACGGACTTGGTGACTTAGCGGTAAAACGACATGGTAATGAGACTCAATTCCGCCAGTGCGGGGGAGTTTAAATATAAAGAAGTGATGTACAGGGAGTGTTCAGGTGTCTGTGTATTAAAGTGAAAGGAATCAACGCACAACGTAAGGGATCCGAGCTCATGTAAGTGGTGTCCCTTCGTGCCTATCTCGGTACAACAATCTCTGTGCGTGATAAATTTCAAACATCATCGCGTGCTTCCATTGAAACTCAGAGGTGAGTGCTGTAATTGTGACAAGTCAACTTTGGAAACACACACATAGCCTGTAACAGAGCCTACCCCGTCAGTGCTAGGACTGGGCCCCATCGACAACAGATTGCAGGTAAGTGAAGGGAGCACTGTTGACGAAAAAGAAATGGCAACAGAAACGGACTCTGTGAGGCAAGATTTACCGTGTTTTTTCTCTCTAATCAACTCAGTGCAACCAGCTCAAGATGGAAGGCCGGTGCGTATAACTACTGCCCCTAGTAAAGGTCGAGGTGTGGGGCGAGTAAATGTACTTACATTTGTCTCCCTCCTCGGTCGCGTCTATGACCTACCCTCTGCTCGTACTGTGTTGGGAAGGAGCTAAGCTCACTTCCATCTTCCTATTTGTAGCAATCACGTCCGGGTCATTAACCTCAGACTGGTGAACTCGGGCTCGGAAGGAACCCTGTGTGTGAAAGATGAAAGAAAGTGACGTCATCCGGGTTGCGAACGTGGCGGCCATCTTAGAATGGGTTATAATTGACTCTCGTGTGCATATTTCCTAGGGCACCCAAAGTATTGATAAAAACATATATGCCCTGCATGTCCTGGGTGGGATAATTGTAGTGACTGTCACATGTCAGTTAAAGTTGAGACAGTTATTGCATAATTGGTCAGAGTAATTCAACCCACGGTATTTCCTCATTAAGGCCGTCCTTGTCACACTTTAAACGATAGACCCTTCTTTGTTCGTACCTGAACAAGGATTTTGTGGACCACAGTGGATTGGAATCGATCACTGTCCATTTGATGCTCGTGGCTGGATGTTTCTTCTCTGCAAAATGGGCCAGCATCTTGGTGTTTGTTTTCCCAGTACGTATATGGCTTTTGTGCTCTCCTATTCGCACCTTAACCTGGCGTGTCGTCATACCAATGTACCTTAGCCCACATGGACACAGGATCATGTAGATGCAATTATTGGTATTACAGTTGGTGTGTCTGGTTAGGCGCCATGGTGTTGTTAATCCCAGATCTATCTCTTTAGTTGCCCGTGTCTCGGGGCATGAGGAGCAAGAGCCACAGGGGTAATGTCCCCCCACTGGAGGTAGTGTCCATATTGTAGGTCTCTTCTGTGTGGCGGGTTTAGGTCGTGTATGGATCAAGTGATCTTTGGGGTTCTGTGTGCGCTTGAAGGCAAACAAGGGAGGTGGTCCTGGCATGAAGGTACCTGTTTTTAGGATATCCCAATGTTTCCTCACTATTTTTTGTATAGTGTTTGATCTGGCTGTGAATGTGGTTACACATGTTATGGTATCCGTTGCTGGTTTAACATTCACTTCAAGTAGAGCTTGGCGGGTATTGTTCCTGGTCCTTTTGTGCGCTTGACGAATGATATTGTTTGGATAATGTTGCTTCCTCAAGTTCGCCGTCAAGATCTCAGCTTGATTCTCAAATTCCCTTATCGTATCACAGTTCCTACGGAGGCGTAGGAACGGGCCTATCGGCAAATTGTCCTTCAGTGCCTTTGGGTGATGGCTCTCGTAGATTAGGAGACTATTCCGGTCTGTAGGTTTTTTGTAGTTGGTATTATGGAGGACACCGTTCTCCATGGAGATAATGAGGTCCAAAAATGGGATCTCCTTGCGTGATCTGGTACTGGTGAATGTAAGGAATGGGTCAAAGGTGTTGATCCATTCACAAAATCTCTCACATGATTCTTCTTCTCCTGTCCAGAAGATCAACACGTCGTCGATAAAATGGCGCCACATAAGGACGTTTTGTCTGATTGGGTTGGATTCCCTCAAGATGAATTTGGCCTCAAAGTCTGCCATATAGAGGCACGCCAAACTTGGAGCGAATGTGCTTCCCATGCTGGTCCCTTGTATTTGATGGTACAATTGGGATTTAAATGCGAAGAAATTTTCTTTAAGCGCAACAGAGGCACATTCGCAGATAAAGGATGCTGGAGCTTGGTAAGGCCATGGTTGGATGTTGCGTAGAGTTGTCTCCAAAACCTCCAGAGTGGCGTCTTGGGGGATGTTTGTATATAACGCTTCTACGTCCATGGTCACAAGTAAGTCTATAGTTTCGGGGCATGGAAAGTTCTCAATGAGGTTGAGTACCTCAGTGGTGTCCCTGAGGTATGAAGGCACTTC
Organism: Lissotriton helveticus; assembly: GCF_964261635.1. NCBI lineage: Eukaryota > Metazoa > Chordata > Amphibia > Caudata > Salamandridae > Lissotriton > Lissotriton helveticus. The sequence goes on from NC_136068.1 coordinate 771,488,079, forward strand.
ACATACTAGTGGACGTAGATAAAAATCGCAGAATTTGCTCAGTGGCTCCAGAATCGAATCAATGCCGGAAACAATCGGCGTCCCAGTGGAGGGTTAATACCTTTGTGGATCTTTGGTAATGTATAAAAATACGGCACCCGTGGGTCCGTATTGGTCAAGAATGCTGCTTCTTGATTTGAGATCCAATCCTCCATGGTGGCTTCCTGTATCATTCCATTAATACGATTCATCAATCGAGTAGTTGGATCTTCCGAAATGTGCTATATCTTGGATGACGGTTGCTCTGCCTTTGTCCGCGGGCTTCAAGATGATAGTGGTGTCCTCTTTTAGTTCTCTAAGCATTTTTCTCTCTTCGTTTGATAGATTGTTGTAGGGCCGTCTCTGTTCCAGAGTGGCCACATCTTTCAGGACGCCCTGTTCAAACTTTAATACACAGACACCTGAACACTCCCTGTACATCACTTCTTTATATTTAAACTCCCCCGCACTGGCGGAATTGAGTCTCATTACCATGTCGTTTTACCGCTAAGTCACCAAGTCCGTGGTTGCATGTACATGTTTGTCTAAGTCAACAAGTGCCACATTACATGATCATCCCAGTTCTGGGGGGTGTTTCGTGAGGTGTGATGCGCCCTCACGTCTGTTGGTGCATCTTTTACACACACCTGATGCATGCTGACGGTTGTTAGTCATGCTCGCACATAACCACAGTAACTTGGTAATCACTCTATTATGTTCCACAAGCATGGTACTGTCATCAGTTGACAGTAATGGTTATACAATTGATTGCCTGTCTGCTCCCAGCTTACTATATATGTATATTCTTTTTTTCCACAGGGTGGGTCAAGGTACTACCATTAAGAGTACCTTTCAACGCCTATACTTGATACACCTTGAAGAATAAGGTACAGCGGGTTCACGGGCAATAGGCCTGGCACCTGCCACAATAAACTGAATTTGTTTATTATTATTTTGTTTGGTCCTGAAGTAGCGCCATTGGATCCGTTTGGGACCACTAGACGCGCGAAACATGTCGACCTAATTTCTTTCCCCACTTGAGCACTCACCCTGAGAGTAGCGGTTAGCTACACAACCGCCCCTTTTTATTTATTTTCTATAGGGACACTCCAGGGTCTACCCCATTTTAATTGACCACCCAGACCCCTGAATAAAACTGGTTTTAGGGTACTGTGTGGCCATTTTAGTTTCCCTCACTCACCATTCCTGCCAGGCCCCCAGACCCACATGCACAACTGCGGCATCTCCTAAAAAGAACTCCGCTAAGGAGCCCCATTGTGGGGCCCGTGAGGGACTGCAGCGCCACCCATACTAGGAGCTACGCCCGATGATTATTCAGGGCACTCGTAAGATTGTCTGAGGGCACTAGGTTACCAAGGAGGAGTACTCACACTACACCACAACTTTCCCCAACCTACCTGGGAGTAAAACAGTAAGCAAACTGTTCTGTTTCTGTCTCTTTCTGTTTAGTTAGAACGAATAAACCATATTTTGGGTTTACTATTTTTGAGGAACTTTCTACCCTATTTGTGTTAACACCTAAGGAAAATGCTCTGCTGGTTGGTAAGTACCAAATGAACACACCAGACACCGCAACTCCACAATCATGCAACTCACAACTCTGGGAATGCACATGTTAAAAACTCACATACAACATGCCAAACAACATGCCCACTTCCCAGACAGGACAGCACAACTTACTGTGGTAACCTGGACTAGTCATGTACATGAGCCATCAACAGCATGGCACCTCATCCACACAATAGCGGATTGTGGGGAGAGGTGGGAACCAGGCATGTGCGAAGGAGGCAAGTGACCCATGAATGCGAATGTACACAATGCCAAGTGTGGCGTGGATGTGCTGGCCAGACAGCAGTATGCAGACCTCAGACATATCCATGTCGACATACACTGCTGCTTTTTGGAGTGTAGTGGACAGTGGACGCAACCATGTTACCTCAGCCAGTGGGGAAGATTGCGGAAATGTAGCTTGTTATGTCCCCCCCGTAAGCGCGAGCGCAGTGTGCTGGCCCGGCATATGCCAGGCTAGCGTAGGGGTGTGAATAAAAAGCACATAGCTCTGGGCGTAGCTCTCTTCCAGAATGGCCAAAGTGTCTGCCAGGGCAGCGCCTCTCATCCCTCCACGAGGCCGACGCTGTGAGCGGAGTTGCCTGTGATCCTGTGTGCCTACGGCACCCTGGGCTGCTGGTCCCCAGACCCATCTTGCCCACCCCTGCACACCCAGGCCTCACTGCTCACCTGCCAACACCGGAGAGTGTCAAAGAGGGCCCACCACGTGCCGGTGCAACCTCCAAGCCCGAGGCCCATAACCTTGGCAGCCTCCTCAGACCATCGCTGGCCTCCGCGACACAGGCCTCCAGCACTCCTTACTCATTGACGTACTCCACCGCTGCCTCCGGCCTACACTGCGGTCTAGTAGGTCACACATTTGGAACTCAGTCTTGATATCCCGATGTCCGAGTTCATATGTTAATGGGACATTTGATAACACTGTACTCCCTTCGATGTGGTGCCACCAACTCTGTGCATAGCATTCCAACCACACATGTCTGTGGTCCGTTGCTGACTACTGCCTTCAGCCCACACTGCGGTCAAGTACGTCACACATTTGGAACTGAGTCTTGATTTCTCAATGGCAGAGTTCATATCATAGTACGCAAGGAGAGGAGTAAGAGGAAGACGCGGTTCAGTCCGGAGGAAAAAAAGATCATCATTACGGAGGTGATCGAACACTACCAACAACTGATCTGGTGTCACTAACTCTGTGTATTGCAAGACAACAACACGTGGCTGTGGGCCCCTGCTGTCCGCTACCTCCGGCCTACACTGCAGTCGAGTAGGTCACACATTTGGAACTGAGTCTTGATTTATTTATGGCAGAGTTTATATCATTGTACAGGCCTCTTCGCAGACTGCATCCCCTTTCAGCTCTGGTGCCACTAACTCTGTGTATCGCAAACCAACAACATGTGGCTGTGGGCCCTTGCTGTCTGCTGCCTCTGGCCTACACTGCAGTCGAGTATGTCACACATTTGGAACTGAGTCTTGATTTATTTATGGCGGAGTTTATATAATTGTACAGGCCCCATCGCAGACTGCATGCCCTTTCATCGCCGGTGCCACTAACTCTGTGCCCCGACATTCATGGACACTCACTGGTTAAATTTGGTGGCATCTGAGTATATGGCCTGGGGGTTGTCTTCATCATCATGGAACTGATACTGACTTGGTGGGAAACATTTGTCTGTAGCATTGATCTCCTCCATATTGCCTGTTAATTTTTGGTTCATGCCTCTGCATCATGACCTGGAAGAACACCTTCCACTGCCCCCCGAAACCCTCCGCAACATTCACCTTGGACATCGATGAGGAACCGCTCAGTTCTCAATGCACCGCAAGTCGTCCCGTGGCGGTGTGCATGTGCCGGCCACAGTACATCCGGGGCCACTAACTCTGTACAGCTGAAGTCATGGACCCTTGCTGTTTGAACTTTGAACTTCTGATTGTCTGATCACTGTTGTAGTTGTTGCCAGCACCAACCACCCCCTGAGGGGTGGCTTACACTCACCCCACACCCATCCAGCACAGGCGTCACTGGACATGTGACCCTGGCAATAAAAGGGGATGGGCGCTCGTGCCCGTAGCGAGTCCCACAAACTATCTAAGTGTGTCCATGTGTTCATTATGTATGCATGAGGGCCCCGGGCCCTACCACATTACATTGTGCTGTGTACAGCGGACACATTCATGTCACCTCAGGCAGTGGGGTAGACCTGGGCCATGTAGCTGTGTCGTACCCCTCTGAAAGTGTAAGTGGAGTGGACTGGCATACGACAGTTCAACGTTGGGAAGTGGTTCATCAATCCGGGGCTCTGTGCGTGGTTACGTTTTGGCCTTGCCAAGGAAGTAACTAATGCGTGTGTCTCTGTTGTAGTGTCGGCACCACCCATCCCGCAAAGGACAATGTTGCAATGTAGCATGCCCTCCAGAGTGCGGGCTCAGCCGAAGAGGTAAATGAGAGAGCGCGGCCCACAAACGCACCAGGGGCATTGTTGAATGCACATTTGGCATGTTGAAGTCACGTTTCAGGTGCCTGGATATCACAGGTGGAAGGCTCCTGTATAGCATTACATTTTGTGTATTGCACAACATATGTGTACGCACCAATGCCCCATGGATACAAGTGCCAGATGCACCAGATGATGATGAGGAAGATGAGGCAGGTGGACCACACCCCACTGCAGCCGCAGCAGGAATAGCCCGTAGGAACACCATCATTGACAATTTCTTCACATGAGCACGTCACATTGTCACAGTCATTAGCAATCATGGGACAGTACAAAATTACCACAGGCACAACATGTGCAAATAAATGCATTCCAAGACACATTCCCTGAGTGCATGTCACTCCTCTGTATAAGCACATCACTCTGACAAGTGTAAGTGTAACATGTAGTGCTAGCAATCTCATTATTTGATAATAGATGGTGTGTGGGTCACCTCTGTACAGAGAGGATGTTTAGGGTGTCACATATTTGAAATGCCATTTCTGTGTGTCACAGTAAGTACAGAATCCCACTCTTCAGCGTTTCACATGTGTCCCAAATCATTACATATAGGTTGGCATTTGTGACCTACAAGTGAGAACAGGACTTCTTTTGGTGTCAAATATGTACCACCATGATGCAGGGATGTACCCGGTGACTCAAGTCCCATAACATGAGCAACATGTACCTAAGGGGGAATCACTGCCCCTACATTCGTCCATGCTTTCATACTTGATTGATCATAGACATGACACGTCTGTGTGTATTAGTATGTATTGTTCACGTTCAGTGGAGTGTTGAAGCCGTCTTAGTACTGGGCCACGCAGACAACACTTTACACTGTTGGCCCATGGAGGGCCAGCCAGAGTCCTTTAGGGATTGACAAGTTACTCGTAAGGGGAAGAGTCCAGTCCGCAGGCTTATTGCTGTCATTGTTAAGCAAACAAAATATGGCAGTCCATGTCGCGGTCCAAGGTTAGTGTCGCAGAGTGTATCGGGGGACGGTGGAAGGTGTTATTCCAGGGCATGATGCACAGGGCAGAACCAAACAGAAACAAGCCATATGGCGGAGATGAGTGCTACTGCTTCCTTATTACCACTAAGGCAGATTCAACCTCATCTTTGTCCTCTGATGTTTCATGTGCCTCACACGTGGATGGTGGTGTTTGGTCTGCAGCATTGTGTGACACTGGCACATCAGGGGCCGGAGATATGGATATAGAAGTAGCAGCAGCATTCATTTGCGCAATGTCTTGTGGCATCACTCCCATGATGAGGATTTGCAGGGCATGAAAGATCCCATCTACAGCTTTCTCGTGTGCAGCTGTGATAGCCATTCTTTGCGCCTGCATCCGCTCCATGCTCTCCATGACCCTCCTTATGTTTCCCAAATCAAGGATGACATCGCTGTGGCCATTCTGACTAGACAGTTGTTGTTGTCTCCAAGTCATGACTCCAGCGACGCCAGCCATGAATTGTTGGAGGGCAAGGGGCAGACTGTAGGTGTCCATTAGGGAGTGTAAGTGGTCCCTGATGGGACTTAGACACCCACGTATGGCATCTAGTTTGGCTGCCATGAGCTCGAACCCCACCTGCACATGTTCAGCCAGCTGCTTCTGGTGGTCTAACACATGGTGTTGGAATGCCATGTGTTCTTAAGTGAGGTGCTGGGAGGCAGGTGGGTGCCTCCTGCTGTGTGGTCTGTGAAGGGGGTGGGCTCACCTCGATGGTGCTGGGCTGCCCTGCTACTGGAGGTGGGGTGCGGAGGTTGTCCATGAACCGTTGGAGTTCGTCATAGTCATTGTCCTGGGGGTTGTCTCCATCATCACTGATGTGACATAGGGTTTGCTCTGCAGGAGGTGTTGATTGTCCCTCTGCAATGTAAAGGGGAGATGCGGTTTCATAGTCTGTTCCATGTATGTTTACGCATTGGCGCAGTTTACATACAGACTGCATGACAACGTACATTGTGACTGTTTGTGGGAGATACCTATTTGATGCGGGACAGTGGCCATTTGTACTACATCACAGATGTGAGGTTGTACTCGTACATTGGCATCTCACTGTTTTTTTTTCTCTGCTTTTATAGTGCATTTTCCCGCATGATGCGTGGGAATTGCAGGCCTGTCGCTGGTTATCTCTGATTTTCATCATCCCGATTGGTACATCGTCGCTTTTTTTGCATTTGTGTTTCGCATTTTCACGGCATCGCGTTAATTTTATTGCGGTCATTTGATGCGTTATAATGAGAGTATCGCATGTTACTGCCGTGTTGAGAATCCAACGTTAACACAGCGTTATTTTCCCGCGATTGACTGCGATGTGAAGAGTTGCGTTAAGCTAATTTTGCGATAATTATCACAAGTTCTTGAGAATATCCCCATATTGTTTTATCATTTGTGCTAAACAAGACTTAACATTAAAAAAATACATTTTTACGCATCCAAGCAAAAAAATACGCACATAAATGTACCTAACGTATAACAGGAGTAAAAACGAGCACTTTGTGAAAATAATTGCAACTGCCGAAAGAAACAATGAAACTAGCTCCCCCTGCAAATTTGTTCTGAACATGCTGCGTTTGTAAACCACTGCATGCTTGAACTTGCTTACTATTGCATTTGGGTTTCAAGGTGTGAAAAGATGATCGTGTCCGGCATTTAACCTTCGCAGGTAAAGCACTTTATAGCCTCGTCCAAGAACTAGAACAGTTCTAAAAAAGAAATGCCTTTTATTGGATTAAAGCAGAACAGCGTGTCCCCCGAAAGCCACCTACTTTATCTCTTTTACAGAAGGAAAAACACCTGGAGATCATATTTTAAATAAAATCACAAGGTTGCATTTTGTTTTCCGCTCGTACAAAACAAACAGTATTGCTAAACAGTAGACAAAACAAATTGAGTTCTCACACGAGTTCGTTTGTGTTTAAAAAAAATCCAAGAAGCCTGCAGTCAATAGCAGAGAAGATCCACTATGATCTTTTATTTTTTTCTCGTTGCCGAAAATGTTTTTCTTTTCTTTTAGGCCAGACATTTTCCTTTTGGCATCGAAGCTGCTAGGTGGCAAGTAGCTATCGTCGCTAAAAAAGTGAAGCAGCACAATTAGCAGGTATCAATCACTGGTAGGTTTTAGCTACGCACTTCCTACATTAGCTCTGCTCCCAATAACCAAGTTCGTAAAATCCATAAATCTCAAAGTGAAAAGTCCCTTCGACATTAACCGCTCTCTTCGGTGCGGGCATTGGCGCGTGCGGGACTATAACAATTGCAGAGCATGAACTGCAGTGGCCATTAGCCAAAGGGCCTGACTCCGAGTGCTAATGAACATCTTTGCAGCAATAATGAGCAGCAGACAATGTTATTTGAGAGAAAGATGTGCGAACGTGATCCATCCGCTCCATTATACAAGATCATCACAGCAGCTTTAGCCTCCATCCTCTGCTTCAGAGCTCTTTGCTCACTTTAAACTATCTTTGAACCTTTTCTGGGACAGGCTCCGCGCGCCAGGGTCTGTGGCAGCGTTTCCTGACTGGACCTTCCGTGATTCGCCGCCCCAGCAACGCTAGGAGGCTTGAGGAACAACGGGGTATATTACCAACAACTAGCGATAATTTTTGTCTCTAACTTGTTTAGAGACAAAAATTATCGCCGCACATCGGCGATTTTTATCGCAGATAAACCTTGCTATTAGCAAGGTTTATCGCAAATGCGATAAAAAACGGCCGCAATGCATGAATATCGCTGAAAAGTCAGCGATATTCATGCATTATCGAGCAAATGCTCTTAGCCATGTTATCCACCTCCCATTGGATAACATGGTGAAGAACTGCTCAGGGCAGGTGTTAGCTTTTGGAGATATTCGCACTTAGCGTGAATATCTCCAAAAGTTGGTAATAGGAGATAGCGATGTTAGCGACTGTTTCCAGTCGCTAACATCTTGGCACGCCCACTTTGCATGTCATTAGTGATAAATATCACTGACATGCAAAGCGGGGCCCAAGATGGTCGCTATCTCCTATTAGCTGTCACTAACTGGTGTTAGCGACAGCTTGGTAATAGGGAGATAATTTTATCTCCGCTTTCTTGGTTTTTAAAGCCAAAAAAGCGGAGATAAACCCCTTGATAATATACCCCAACATTCGTTTTTTTTTAAGTCAGTACAAAACAAAACTCACTTTAAAGCTACGGATAATGGGCAAACATGGCGAGGAGGAGGGGAGCATATTTGCACACCTCATCTTTGTTGTAGGTCACTTTTCCATCATCATAATTAATAGTTTGTGAATATATGGGACTGAAACCAGATAGCGTGAGTAAAATATGCACATGCTGGGGTAAATACCTCCTATTCTAGTTCTACATAAATCCTGCATGTATTGGAACTTGCTGACAGTTTTCACCCAGAACATTTTGGTAAATGGTGGATGCAGTGTTTACTCAGAATTCGATCCCTCTCTAAAGAGAAGTTTTCACAGGGATCACAATGTACTAGTCAACTTGGAAAGAAGGCCACACTATTCAGCCCAACATTAAGCAATAATTTGTGTAATTTCATTTAACCAGGATGTATTCATATATGGCTGATATCGTACTCTAAAGGTGACAGAAAAATCAATATCAAAATATCTATATGGAGTGCAAACCATATTCTAACAGGCAAATGAGGGACCAGTAATGTTTACTTGCTAGTACACATATGGCTGAGATACCCGCCACCCCCTCTCAACACAATCCCCAAGAATGGGAAACCGAAACGGTTCTGGACTTTTGGAAGGCGGGAGGGAGTGACCCTCCCGGCCGTATATATTAAAATATGAAACAAAATCAAAACATTAAAATAACAGTTTCATATTATGTACAATTTCATTTCCATATTACGATGTTTGGCTAACCTTAACAGATCTCTAATACAAAGATTCTCCTAGCCGATCCAACATCCTACAAAACATTTGACTTGAAATTGTACATCCTAACGTTAAGGGCCAACGGCAAGGTCGTAACCGGTGTCAGATCCCTAAACCATAAATACAACCCTCACTTGTGAGAGGACCAACCGCACAGAGGCGTACCTCAAGTGCATCTACCAATTTCCCTTGGACTTGACGGGGGCCCCAATGAACTCGACGCCATTTAACGGTCGTCCGAGGACTCGTGTGAGGTGTCTAAGAGGTAGCGTAAACCCCCTCCCGAACCCCACACAACTTACCCATCTGCCGTCGCAGATGTCCTGGCCCCGGGAAATTCCCCAGGAGGGCCCGTAGCCCCTCCTATCCAGGAAGGGGCCTTGACCACCTTTCCTTTCCTTCCGGCGGCCTATCCTTAGACGGGACCGCCTCCCCGTTGAGGGGCCAATGGCCACCTCCCCCGAGCGCTCCCATCCGTAATGGGTGACGCCCCCCCATAGGGATCTTCCAATTACTGCTCACCGATCATGACCTTACCGCCTGACAATAAATACGACAAATCTACCTAAATTACTAAATCACGAAAGAATTATAGCCTATTAAAAGCATGATTACTGATCAACACCACTGCAAAATCCTTTATTTGCACAACATACTGAAAGTGACCATCTTTATTGCATACTCAAAAAATTATCACGACAATCCTCACAACCTGTAAGAAAATAGGGTTACCACATCAAAACTTTATTTCGAAACAACTAGCTGTCCTCAGGGGCTGGTGGGTGGGTCAAAATTGGCTCTTCGTTCCGTCCTGAGCTCACGTGCAGTGGGGAGGTGCAGCTTCAGAGCACAGGAACAAGAGGATGTTTCTTGGCTTGTTGCTTCTTTTATCCGTCTTCGGGGCGGGCGTCAACCCGCCCCCGCCCGCCACCGAGGGCGTGGCCGAGTGCGTCAGTGTCTAGGACAACCCACTCCAGGGCGGGAAAAGGCGCGCCCCGGCTACGCCGCTTCGGGCATACCAGCCCAGACTCGCCTCCCGCCCAAGATGGCTTCCCGGGGGGATCGGGGTACTCCACCATACGTTCGGGGGGACCGAATGGTCGCCCCTTTCCATATGGCTGAGATACCCGCCACCCCCTCTCAACACAATCCCCAAGAATGGGAAACCGAAACGGTTCTGGACTTTTGGAAGGCGGGAGGGAGTGACCCTCCCGGCCGTATTTATTAAAATATGAAACAAAATCAAAACATTAAAATAACAGTTTCATATTATGTACAATTTCATTTCCATATTACGATGTTTGGCTAACCTTAACAGATCTCTAATACAAAGATTCTCCTAGCCGATCCAACATCCTACAAAACATTTGACTTGAAATTGTACATCCTAACGTTAAGGGCCAACGGCAAGGTCGTAACCGGTGTCAGATCCCTAAACCATAAATACAACCCTCACTTGTGAGAGGACCAACCGCACAGAGGCGTACCTCAAGTGCATCTACCAATTTCCCTTGGACTTGACGGGGGCCCCAATGAACTCGACGCCATTTAACGGTCGTCCGAGGACTCGTGTGAGGTGTCTAAGAGGTAGCGTAAACCCCCTCCCGAACCCCACACAACTTACCCATCTGCCGTCGCAGATGTCCTGGCCCCGGGAAATTCCCCAGGAGGGCCCGTAGCCCCTCCTATCCAGGAAGGGGCCTTGACCACCTTTCCTTTCCTTCCGGCGGCCTATCCTTAGACGGGACCGCCTCCCCGTTGAGGGGCCAATGGCCACCTCCCCCGAGCGCTCCCATCCGTAATGGGTGACGCCCCCCCATAGGGATCTTCCAATTACTGCTCACCGATCATGACCTTACCGCCACAGGCCGGATAGTTGACCGGCTATCCGGACCCCCCACAACAACTCCTGCCTAAAGGTCATGTTATAAACTCTTTAACCAGGCTATGAGGTCTCCTATGAGTAACTCATTCCCCACCCGGGACAAATGAACACCGTCCCCCAAATACATACTGTCCCCTCTGATACAACCATGCGAGACAGAATGCAGAGAACTTGAACGAAACAATCTACTCACTTTGTTATTTATTTTCCTTACTGAATGATTCAGAGCAGAAACAGAAATAGCCCCCCGCCACACTTTTCGTGGGATCATGTGGGACCATGCAATTGTGCACCCTGGAACTCTCCTTGCCAACCAACTTACTGTGGAAAGCATTGCCTCAAGAAGAAGTCGTCTACCAGTGGCCACCAAATCGTTGCCCCCAAGATGGACTATGATTATAGACGGCGGTGACCTTGTCCGCCCTAACAAACCCTCGAAAAAGGATTGAAACTGGTCAATACAGAGCCCGCCCTTTCCGTAGAAGGACACACTGTACCCGTATTCCCCAGCCACGTGAATCATGTCACCTGCTTTGAATACGACCGCGGCACGCCTCACGTATGAGTGGCCCACGACCCACACCTCTTTTTTCCCAGCCGGTGATGTCTGACCGCTGGTCCCCATGTGTCGGGTCGACTGCACAGTCCGCCCCGCCTCGTAGGCTTGCGCAACTGAAAACCAAACAAAAGAAGAAGCGTGAGTACATCATTACAGCTTCATAACATGTGCAAGCGCACATACCTTTTATAACAGTTCGAGGACCAACGCCCTACACGTTTTACTTCTTCTACACTCAGACCCCTGGCTGTAGCCTCTGTAGCAGCCCCTATCCGAAAAGAATGGGTCCCAAACTCGCCGGGGTTCAAGCCCGCGGCCGATATCGACATCGCAAGCACCCGCTGGAACTGAAACCTTGTCAGTGGGGTGGTGTCAGCGTGTCTCAAAAAGGTCCCCCCCCATGATGCCACTCTCTGCGCTAAATATTCCTCTACGCAAACCACAGGGCACATGGGGGACCCGGGAATCCTCTGTATGATTATGCAGTCCCCAAACGCACCCTGATCGGTTTTGGACCTGACAAACGAGACAGTCATTGTCTCCCCCTTGACCTGAACGTGCTCTTGGCACAATCCCCCCATCGTATCCCGCTTGTTCCTCGCCACTAGTTCGCTTACCCGCATAGCCCCATGGAATGCTAGCGCAAAAGCGGCTCGGAATAACACTGTCTCATACTGTGATGAACACGTTGCCGGGAGTACGGAAAATAACAGGGCCAACCTATCCAGACCTATCGGGCGCCTCTCATCTGCTTTGCGACCCTCCAAGCGTTGCCACCCCCGTAGCGCTTTCTGGACTACGAAAGACGCTGTCGGGTCCTGGATCCCATGAGCCCTTGCCATAAAGGAAATGGCGGCCCGATGCCTCTGGGCCGTAGCTACTGATTTGCCTGCCTGATGTAAAGACAGCAAAAATTTAACGACAAGCTCCTCCTGGCCCCAAAGCTCCCCCCTAGCAGAACCCAAAAAGGACCAGTAGGAACGGAACGCCCCTTCGTATGCCTTCCTTGTCCTGGGCGCTAAACTCTCTCCCACGAGGTTTTGTAGTTCGGGGCACCGAGAGACCAGAGAGCTTCGGGAAAGGGTGCTGCCACCGGGTCCGCTGCGGGCAGAAAACCCCAGAAGGCCTGCATACGGAAACGAGAAAGCGCATCAGCCGCTTGGTTCAATACCCCCGGGACATGTCTTGCCCTAAAGAGCACATTCAACTGCATGCACAATAACACAATTTCTTTAAGCAGTCTCAGCATCCATTTGCAACGTGCTGCCTGATTATTGATACACTCAACCACGGTCATGTTGTCAGACCAAAACACCACAGACTGATCCCGGAACCCCTCAGGCCAAGTTTTCAGGGCCACCAAAATAGGGAACAGTTCGAGAAAAGCAATGTTCCTCGTCAATCCGCACTCATGCCACCATGACGGCCATTTTTGAGCCGTCCATTGTGTGCCGAATATGGCGCCAAAACCTATACTCCCCGCCGAATCTGTCCACAGCCCCAGCTCCTCAGAGGACACCGCCGGTTTTATCCAGACTAATCGACCATTGAAATCCGCAAGAAATGCCAACCAAATGCGCATGTCCTGGCGAACCTCTGCCGAGAGCCTTGTGCGGTGATGACCCTCCTTCAGGCCGACCATGGCTTGTGCAATCGAGCGGGAAAAGGGGCGGGCCATCGGCATTACTCTCAGGGCAAAATTCAACTGGCCCACCACTTGTTGTAACTGATGCAGTTTAACTTTAGTCTCACTGATACATGTTTCAAGGGATGCCCTGAATTTCAAAACCTTTTCTCTTGGTAGTCGAAAACAACCCTCTACCGAGTCGAGCTCGATCCCCAGAAACTCGAGGGAAGTCGAGGGACCCACGGTCTTACCTGGCGCCAATGGCACACCAAATTGGTTCATCAAGACACAAAATTCATTTAAAGCCTGTCCACATTCTGGATCCCCGGCTGCCCCCAAGAACAAAAAATCATCGAGATAATGCATAACATGTTGAAAACCCGTCTTCTTTGTGAAGACCCATTGCAAAAAACAACTGAACATTTCAAAATAGGCACAAGATATAGAACATCCCATTGGCATACATCTGTCCATGTAATAGCGACCCTGAAACCTAAAACCGAGGAGACGCTGATCGTCTGGGTGTACCGGGAGCAACCGGAACGCTGACTCGATATCTGATTTTGCCATCAGCGCCCCGGGCCCCAGGCGTTGCAACATGGCGACGGCCTCATCGAAAGATGCGTACCGCACCGAACACACCTCCGGGTCTATCGCATCATTCACGGAAAGACCACGTGGGGCTGACAAGTTATGTATCAGCCGAAACTCACCCGGGTCCTTCTTGGGGACCACCCCTAGAGGGGAACAAACAAAATTATCCACCGGTGGCAAGTCAAATGGACCGGCGACACGACCTCGAGTCACCTCCTTCCCAATCTTTGCCTGTACCACAGCCGAATGCTGTAAGACCGATAGTTGATTCGTACAATTAGCTACACCCTGAAAATCCCCCACTGGGATGCGGAAACCATATGAAAACCCGTTCCGCAACACCCCAGCGGAAGCATGATCCGGGTATTCACTGAGCCAAGGAATCATTGCCATGGTATCAATCGGAGTAGGTAAAGTCGCCCCTCGGACTATTTCAGACCTGTTTGGCGCTTCCCTTACCACCGTTATCACCCGTTTTGGCTCTGCACATGGACTCAGGATGGGATGGCTGCCCACACCCCCCACATTCATGTCTGAACTTGCATGACCCCTGGGGCCTCGTACATTTACCTCTGTTAAAATTCCAACAGATCCCCCTTTTACCTGCGTTGCCACTCGTCTTCGAGTGGTACTCGCTACCTGCACCCGTCCGAAAGGATGTCCCAGAGTATTGGCGGGAAGATTCACCCCCGCTACTCCCTGACAATGGTACTTTTAACATTCCAGTACTCTCCATTTTTTGCCATGACACGGAGTCGTAACAATCCCAAGTCAAAACTGGGTCATGTTCCTTAGCTTTTCTAAAAATATTGTCATAGCAGAACCACTGATTGCCCCCATACGCTACGGAGTACTCCATGATACGCGATTGATAAATAGGCAACTCGGTCAGCAACTCGGGCCTGCGCTCACCCATGATGGAGGTAAAAATGCCCCACGCTCTGCCCCAAGTACCAATGTTTTCGTCAACCTTAAAGGCGGCCATTTTTGCGCGCCAAACACTCGGATGCATGAGCTCCTTTTGGCTCTTAACATGCTCCATCTCGTAATGGTCGGTAAGCAAAGAAAAAATATTAACATACTTATTCGCCCAAATCTTTTCCTTAATTTCCAGTGGAACATGCTGAGCCACCTTCTCCCTTCGTGAAGGTACGGACCCTTCCCCCGCGATCGGCAATGGCCGCTTACCTGAACCAGAAGCTGCATTTGCCGCCGAAACTGGGCCCGTTGCATTTTCCGCCGCCGTAACTGGCGGGGTAACAGAAGCTGGTGTCTTCGCAGCCTCCCTAGATTCCCGCAGTTGTCTCATTACTGCCCGGGCGTCGTCAGCCGTGGTGCCCTCGTTATCTTTTCCCAACCACGCTGCCAATTGTGCCGCTAACTCGGGAGGCATATCTTCTCTGGTCACGGGGGTGACCACCACGGGGATCGGATTCCCCCCCTTCGGCACCGGGGTTGGCTCCTCAAGTGGGGTAACTGGGACCGGAGTTTCACCCCCAAGCGCCCCCTTTCTGGACCTCTTGCCTCTCCCACCGGGGACTACTCCCGGCAAAGGCCGTTTCGGTCCTCCCTCCCCGTTCTTAGCCGCCATCTGCTTCTTCAAATCGGCTACCTCCTTCATGAGCATGCGGAGCATCTGATCGGTACTGACCCGCTTTTCGATTTTCTTAGGCATTCCCAAACGGGATATCTGTAAAACAAAAAGAAAGATTACAACGCTCAAAATTGGCTCTTCGTTCCGTCCTGAGCTCACGTGCAGTGGGGAGGTGCAGCTTCAGAGCACAGGAACAAGAGGATGTTTCTTGGCTTGTTGCTTCTTTTATCCGTCTTCGGGGCGGGCGTCAACCCGCCCCCGCCCGCCACCGAGGGCATGGCCGAGTGCGTCAGTGTCTAGGACAACCCACTCCAGGGCGGGAAAAGGCGCGCCCCGGCTACGCCGCTTCGGGCATACCAGCCGAGACTCGCCTCCCGCCCAAGATGGCTTCCCGGGGGGATCGGGGTACTCCACCATACGTTCGGGGGGACCGAATGGTCGCCCCTTTCCATTCATTCGTTAATGAGCCTTATTTTTCGTCATATCTTTAGGTAAACTGTCAGAAAGCCCTCTGAAGTGCACCATATTAATCAACGTATCTTCTACAATAGCATTATGTACATACCCTCAGTCCCTTCCAGGGAACAATTAAATAGTTTCCAGAGTTTTGAGAGTGACGATTGTGGTCAATTGTCTCCCTGTTGAGCCATAAAGGCAGCATCTCAACTCGCCCTTTAGCAATGTCAAGATTTGATTGAAAATGTGCATCCTCACTTACAAGGTTCATTATCAATTTCAGTCATTCACTACCGCAGACATCTAAACTTACTTTGGCTGCTTCAGATATTTCCTCCAACGCACCTCCTTAATAATCTACTGTTTTCATCCTTCCACAAGGACTAGAATACCACCATGCTGGTCTTCTTTGACATTTCTATATCACTTTTGGGTATTCCAGATGATTTGCTTTCAGAGTTTATTTGGCTCTGAGGTCCCCAGGCCAATCTAGGGCCATAACTGTGCCAATGGATGTATTTTACCTTTGATGTTGTGGGACCTCTGAAATGCAGATCCTCAAACAAGGAACCAATTACACCTTTTGTAATCTCTAGGTGGTGAGGCAGAGCAGTCCAAGGCTGATCCAGGGAGTGGTTGTGGGCTAGGAACTCAGAATTCATCAATATTGCAAACCAGACTTAATACATCTTTGTTGAATGATTTTTTTCTTTAAAAAAGGAAAAATACTTAATGCTCATTCTGCTTAATGTGTACAGAATTGTAAACAATTACAAGATGCTATGTAAAACATTTACCTTTCACAATATGTAACCTATGTTCATGGGCTTTGACCTTAGCTTTTTATTTATAAAAAGTAAGATCTATTGCTTTAAGCACAACTTTTTGTTACACAAGTTATCTCAAAACTGCTCCTGATCCCACAACAGTGTGGTTCTACACTCCCAAAACCATCATGCAAACTATGCTGCAGAGAATGTTTTGAACAGGTGCCCTTCTCTTCCTGGGCCCTGTTTCAACATTCTGGAATGTGAGACTTAAAGTTATGATTTTTCCCTGCACAGATACCTTATGGACACTCATCACTTCTCCAGGTGCCTGCCAAAGATAATTTGATATCTGGTACAGGTGTCTACTTTCCTCAGGAGAACCTGTTTCATTTAACGGGCAATTCTTGTTTATGGGGTGCCCATCAACCTGAGACTAAGTTTTGTTTTCTTTGATCTTTTTCTGTTTTTCTCTTATGAGCTATAGTGGGTTCTCTTTTTAATACGGACAAAGGTATTGACATTGTATTAGTTCAGGGTCCACTGCACCTTTGTGAGGCTCCTGCACATTTCTATCTTGGGGAAATTCAGCACTCCACTGTCCTGTAATCTTATGGCTACCTCCACCTCCTGGCACCCTGCTTTCAGCCAAATAGGGAAGACCTCTACATCTTGCTTTTTTCATGTAGATGATCTGAGTATGGGGAGTGGCGTCGGAGCACTGTGCAGGGGCAAAGACACTCATACAGAAAGAGAGTGATAGAAGATGTACCAGGTAATTGAACTGTTATTGCAAACTTCCACGTCGGGCACCACTTGCTCCTGATTTAGTATCCACTTTCGGGCACAAATAGGTGTTTGCCCCCTAAATATGATACAACTCTAGTGTAATCAGGCCATAGGAGGTAAGATTAATGGCCTGATTTAGATGTTTGTGAATCAGGTCTTGCTGTTGCTTTTTTGACTATCTTTCTACTCACCGACTTGGCAATTCTGCCTGCTGTATTTAGATGTTAGCAGGTCTATGGAGGGAAGGCCGTCGGAGTCCCACCACCTCAACCAGAATCTTGCTCCCGCATAGACAGTGTCAGAGGCAGAAGCTGCTGTAGGAGGGAGTCCAGCCAAGGGTCCCACAGAGCTGATTGCGAAGTGCCTTTCCATTGAGGCAACAGTGGCGGGAATCCCTCCTACTTTGATTTGGTAGAATTGAAGGAAATTAGGTAAAAACTTTTTTTTCCCCCTGCTTTCCTCTACCACTTCCATTTTTTACCCCATCATCTGGGTCCATACTTTGCTGCTCTGATTCCACCATGAAACCAACAAACTCAGTTGTCCCCAAAATCTAAGGTAAGCTGCGTGTCCATTTGTCCTACTATATATTGTGTGTTAATGATTGCCGTAGCCTCGTGTGTTTCTGAATTGCTCTTACAAGAAATATTTATTTAGGTGTAATGCAGTAGTTTAAATTTTTCTATGAATCAAGGTAAAGTGAACAGACCTGTATTGACATTTAAAAAATATTTGTGGTGCTTGTGGGTGTTGTGTTATTAGTGCCTGCTAATTGGACATTCAAAAGTATGTGTATGTTGTGTGACTGGCATGAAGTATGTAACACAAAGGGACATAACACATCGCCTACATATGTTTTTCATGTAAACAGAACACATATGTGTATTGAGATATTAATAAATTCTACTTATCAGTCGCTGCTCCACTAGGAACTCATTCCGTCAGCAAACCGCCGCCAGGAAACCACCAGCACAACAGAAACATTTGAAATAGGCTTGGTGCAAACCCTCTGGCCTGATGGAGATGGAGTAATATTAGCCAGCAGAGAATACCCCACTGCGGCTGTCTGCTGTCTATTGCTGCAACATCTAAATATGGCGGGTGGACTGCCATCAGCTTGACAGACTACTTGGAGCCGCTGCCACGGCTGGACAACAGTAGTCCCACCAAGATCTAAATCAGGCTCTAATACTTTTAAATCAGTAAGTGTTGAACTCTGGAATGACCTTACAAAAGCCCCTAGCATGTACCCACTCAGGATTTTAAAGAAAACGCCAAAATTAAGGGGAACGAGGATAATATATTAAACAGCGATCATTCTGAATAATCTGTTTGTGAGTTGCAGTAGGTGGTATTTTAGCTGTATATAATTTTATTTTATCTGTTTTATATCAGCGTGTTTTCAATTTTGTACGTAGTAATGTTGTCATGTGTTTCTTTTTTCGTTGTGCAGGCACTCTGCTATTGTAGTTGATGGTAACCTTTTATACTTTAAAAATATTTTAAGAAACATACACACTTATCAAGAAGACAAAGGTACACTCTTTACCTTCTTAGCAGCATCTTCAAATTTATAACCAGTTTGTTAAAGAAGATAAATCTGCAAAATGACAAATATCCAGGATTGTGTTGTAAGTAGCTAAGGGCCAGATGTAGGTGGCCCAATACCGGTCGGTAACGGCCGAAATTTCCGAATTTCGGCCGTTACCGACCGCTATTGGGCATTTGGGATGTAGGTGGCTACATTTCAGAATCGGTAATTTACAGAATCGGTTATTTAAGGATTCGGTAAATTACCGATTCCTTAAAATACCGAATCAGTAAATTACCGAATCTGAAATGTAGGGCGCACTCAAATGAGTGCATTGCATAGTTAAGGATTCGGTATTTACCACCGAATAAAGGTTGGTGGTAAATATCGAAAACCTTAATAAAAAGCAAATTTCTGCCTTTTTTACTGTGCCATGTGGCAGACATACATGCCCTTAGGGCATGTATGTGTGCCATATGTGCACCCATGCACTCTTCAGGGGTGCAACAGGGTGTCAATGTGACACCCTGCCACCCTTGAACATGGTCCCCCTATTACCGATTCGGTATTTCCGATTCTGTATTTACCGAATCAGTAATTCCCAATCATTCCTATGGTCCTCCAGGCCTCCAGGCCCATAGGAATGAATGGGAATTACTGTTTTGGTAAATACAGAATCAGTATTTACCGATTCGGTAAAGGTAATACCGAATCCCACTGATTCGGTAAAATTTACAGAATAATTAGTTACATCCCATTTACCGATTCTGAAATACCGAATTGGTAAAATTCGGTATTTTAGAATCGGTAAAATAGGATTACCTACATCTGGCCCTATGTGTTTAAAAATATAATGACCACTTGTACAGACACAGAAGGGTATTGCCGCTTTGTTTCTTCGAAGTGTTCTCTTGTACATCTATGCATAGGAGGGCATGAACCTAATACATAGACAGGAACCCACATTTAAGTTTGTTCACAGTTTACATTACTTCAAGTAGTGGAATTCCATCCCCAACTATTGTGTCGCAAATCATTGTTATTTACAAGCTGGGGGAGTAGTAACCAGACGTGAACTATGTGGTTCTAATCAAGATCACAAGTACTCAGCTGCCTCCACTCAGTCCCCAAAAACAAGTACAAATAACTCCCCATTCAGGTCCATTGCATCAAAATGTATCTCATGAATATTCAGTGTAGTGAGCCTGGAGGCCTGGTTTGATTCCACCATCGAGGCCAGTCAATAATGAGCATCCATCCATGAAGGTGAAAGTGCAGTGGGGCCCGCCATCTTCTGTGTGGTTACATTACTTCACAGTATTCTCTTTTGATTGGGGACAGAGGAAATTGTTAATATGGATGTTGGGATATATCTTGGAAGCCTATAGTTTTGCTTCCATACACACAAAGACAACATGTCTGAAGTAGGGCCACTAGGTTGGCCTTGCGAGTATGAGTTTAAGCAGAGAAGGAGTATAGGATGACAGACCATATGTGCTGAAAATTGCAATGTACATGCACATAAGCGGCGTTCATTTGTGTTCACTGTACCCCTTGTTGTAAGCAGAACGGATATCGCGAAACACTGACTGTGTTATCCCGCCAGCATAGACCCATGCACACAAGTACACGACAGCCATTTTAGGCACCATGGCCTCTCTGCCCGTTTGTTAACCCCCCGGCACCCCTCCCCGCGCGCACTGCTCATGCATCGGCCATAAAAACCATCTCCCTCTGCGTGACCCTGCTCTAGAGGTAACCCTCCTGTTCGACCCACACACCCCCATTTCCTCCCAAGAACACCCTTCCCCTCAGCTGACGAGCCCCCCCTTTACCCCCCCCCAGCTGCACTTGGCCTTTCGACCCGGTCCCAAGTCCTAAGACCAAGCCTCGTGGATGTACACCCCCCCTTTTCCTGCCCAGCATAACAAAACCGTGATACACCAACCGAAGTGCCCAATCTTATCGCCTGCCCAACCTTTGATCTGATCATCCCCTCCTGCCCTCGTGTCCTGTAGGAATGTCCGGCTGAGAGATCACAATCTCTTGTTACATTCAGGAGGGGAGGATGACATCTGAGCGACTGGTATGGGAATAGGCCTGAAGCTGGGATTCCAAGCATGCTTTTTCCTACTTCAAAGTGTCTTTATTGCAATAAGGAATGTTTGTGCATCATAAACATGTGTATAAAAGACGAAGCCTCAGAGAAACTTGTTAGAGCACCTCCTGAAGACACTATGCGAGTGTCCGAAATGACAGGCTCTCCTCATGAGAAATAAAACTCTGTTCTTGCTTTCCTGCTTCCAGCGCCCGTCTCTTTGTTTGGTAATTGTCAAGATGAGAACTAAGAGGCGTCCTGCGCCAGCAGCCTGGGCATCAGGTGAGTTATGGGCTGACTTTTCCACAATTGGCGTCCCAACGCGGGGTCCATCAGCGACATAAGGTCCGGTAAGAGAGGTCGAGACGATGGGGTGAACATCTAAATGATTGGAGTATACCTGCCTTGAGAGGGCCCTCGTCCGGCTGCCGATTGAATGAACTTCACCGATTCCGAACGGACCTCTCTCAAGTGACCTACTGTCCTGACTGGAATCCCACAGGAATGCTGCAGTAAAAACATGGAGAAAGAGAACGATTGGGCGCTGGAAAAGGGAAGGCGAAGAATTGCCCACACGGTCCGGTCCGGGTAAGGTTAAGTAGGACGTCTTTACGTCCGATTGGTAGGATGGCTTTATCCATCTGATTGATTGATTGATTGTACTTGAAGTATTGGTTCTCTTTGAGACATTTTCTATTTGCAAACAGCGATGAATAGGAACGTTCCTCTCTCTTTGCAAATAGTGAAGGATAGGTAATGCAGACGTTTGTCCCCCATTGTAATCCGTCATGCCTATCTTTTCTCCCCACTGATTGTTTGTTATCGATTTTTATCGATTATTGCTCTTTGAGATATTCCCTGTCTACAAACAGGGAAGAATAGAAATATTCTGCCCAAAAGAAATATTCTGTCTAATCTTTGCAAGTAGTGAAGGGTAGGTAATGTGGACCTTTGTCCCCCGTTGTAATCTCTCGTGCCTATCTACTCCCCACTGATTGGTAAACTAGTTCCACCCGGACCATTTATTAGAGGTAGGTCATCTGGCTCGACCGGAGGGCACCCCTAATAAAAAGGACATATGCAACAATAACGAAGTAATCACCGTATCCTGTTAACAGAAACTTTAGCATGAAACACGCTAGAAAGGAAAGAAAAAAAAAAGAAAAGAAAGAAATAAGAAAGCAAAATCAGTAGGCCACTGATGAGTTTTTGATTTCGCTACAAATAGGAAAACGTTAGAAATAGCTCACGATAAAACACATGATTTCGCTAGAAATAAGAAACGTTAGAAATAAGCCCGTAATTAGAAACATGAAAGTGGTGAGAGAAGCCAAGCTTGACATCGCGACGGCCACGAGGCAACTAGGCTTCGCCACCCCTCACTGCTCCAAACATGTCTGTCCCACCGCCTGCCACGCCCCAATAACGGTAACATGAGAAAGATACAAGTCAGCAGATACTTACCCCCATTCTGGAAACTCCCGAAGTGCAACAGGTCCGCGGCTACGCCCATCCGGAAGACGAGATCTTCGGCACGTGTAGGGCGGGTCCTGCTGCCAGCCGTCGGCCGGAGAGGTCGTCGCATAAGGTGGGCCAGAAGAGGAGCCGAGGCCAACGGGATCCGGGCGTCCCCTCCTCTTCTTTCTTCAATAATGGCTGCGACAACACGGGGGGGGATATCTTGCTCGTGCCATCGACCCCCCCCTCGTATCTCCTGGTCCAGCCCCGGCTTGGTATGAGCTCCCCGTTCGGCCCTGAAGCGGCGCCTTGCAGGCCACCAGGGGGGGGATGTCTTGCCTATGCCTCCGACCCCCCCCTCTCATCGCCTGATCCGGCCATCATGAATGTAAACGCCGAGGAAAACGGCGTGGGGTGCGCTGGGAGGGAGAGGCGGCGCGAACGAGCCTCTCCCACCTCCCCAGGTGGAGGCCCCCAGTGGCACCCCCAACGCTCCACTCACCCGACAAGGGTTCGTCCACTCTTGTGATGCAGTGACTGCTGGAACTCGTAAAATGGCGGTCGACCCTGCGGGAGCGGGCCCGGCATGAAGGGATGGCCCGCTTGCTTGTTAATTAAGAAATGAGTCCCACAATCAGAAGTGTTCTCCTCGACTTTGAAGATTCTATAAGAGCCACGGGGGCCCCCGACCCCCGCAGGCACCCCCGATTGGGAATGACTGCCATTATTGCCCGCGCAACGATGAAAATGTAGCCGCGAGACGTCGGCGCTCCCATGCTGGCGCCAGCCTCAGTTTGAATGACTAAAATCCTGCAGACTACAGTTCGGATCAGTTCCGGTGAAAACCCAGTATGACCCGGTAGAAAAAAATTGTTGCCTCCCTCCCCCTTTGACTGATGGTTCATACCGCCGATCCTTTCTGTTGCCCTTTAACGGAACTTTTGGACTGCCGAAAGAGGCTCTGGGCCAACCACGAGTTGGTGGAGATTTTGACTATGCCTGGATTTGCCTGGCTGCACCCAAAATGGCGCTGGTACAAATGAAACTTTCAACCCCTTGTTGTACCCCGATTGCTCAGCCTTGGTGTCATGAGATATGTATGCAGTTTTTTTAAACACAATGAATTGATATGGGATTGGTACTGATTATGCGTTCAGGACAATGAATTGACATGAGATAGGTACTGATTGAACATTCGGACAATGAATTGTTGTTAAGTTTTGGCGCATCATGATTATTGAAAGTTCGAATTTCAACACTTATGATACTCGCTCACACTGAAGTTTCGATATGATTTTATTGCACTTGTCGCACCTTTTATTATGAAATCAACGACCACCGACTCCATTAGGTTTTCCACTAATAAGTATCCCCACATGTACAGATCCAGCCTGCTCCGTGGCCGGCCAACGGGGTTGTAGGCCCGTATTTGTGCACCGACATTCTTATTAAAGATTTTTGGAAAAAGCAAACGTAGTTGTCACGCGTAGATTGGTAAGTTTCGAATAAATGACCACTATTTCCGATATAACTAAAATACAGGTGAAATGGCTCAGCTCGATTAGTTAAGGGTTAAAAAGTATAGTACGCAGAAATATTGCAAATATGAACGGTCCAGGTTTTTGTTGTATGTGGTTTTCATTTTTGTACAGCCTAAAGCAACCGCTAAAGATCCTGGTATTTTAGCCTATACTTTTTATGCTACCTGTATCAGGAAAGTTGTTTTAAAATGCCCCCAAGTCGCCCCGAAGGAGTGCCACCTGACCCCCCTAATACGAACGACAACGACCCCGTACCACTGTAGGTTATCCCTCTTCCTCAAAGGAGAGCACGAGCTCACCCCCCACTTTGCACCGACTGCCCTTTGTTCTGACCCCCCCCCCTGCACACGATCCGTAAAACCACACTTGGGCGACCTATGCTATCCACAGGCTTCCGATAATCATCTCTCCCACACTAAACGGTCCACCTGGGCTTAAACGCCAAGTTGGTAGGGACTGCATCCCGTGGAGATAGGCCGAGTATGTAGTAAGTAAAAGCCTTTTCGGGTTTATGCACGCTAATGTGTTCTTAAATGCTGCCCCCGCCCCCCCCTTCTTTTTCCCTCTTTCTGCAGGCCACATCGGAGCGTCGATTAAAGTACGAAAAAAAAATGGTGATCTAGCGGACGAAGAGATGGGAAAAAGGGGTTCGATTATGGTGCCTACACACGACGAGCAAACAATGACTATTTCTCTCCCTGGACTTAGCGCTTGGGAGGACAGCCTGAAGCGGAAACTACAAAATATGACTTCGCTCGGCACCCCGAATAATACAACCAAGAATGACGTGCACTAATGAATAAATTCCTACGTTTAACTAAATAGGGAAAGTTTAAGGAATATTCCGAGGTGAGGTTTACCCAAGTACCCTCCGCTTGGAGGACTAGGAATGTTGCCAGTGTTTAAAATCTACTACCTCCTTTTCGCACCCTCATAGACATGAAACTCAAAGCTGCCCCATTGTTCTATACAGGAAGAGATCATTTTTGGCCAATAACTGTTCTATGTTCTGTCTTGGATTTTTGTATATAATACATGTACTGTCTCCCCCGCCTGAGTTTGTGTGTACGTAATGTATGGATCTACGTCGTCCCTCTGCCTGTGTTTCCGTATTACTTGACCCCTGCTGTTCTGTGTTGTGTGCGCACTAAATGGCCTATTATTGTACACGTTTCTCTCTCTCTCTCTCTCTCTCTCTCTCTCTCTCCCTCTCTCTCTCTCTCTCCATGTCATACGTGTACCGAATGGTTCGTTTAGAGTGCGGACGACTCTCTCTCTCTCTGAGGGTCCCCCTGTTCCCTCCTCCCTTGTGTGGTAACGTTGTGCCCCACCGGCACAAACCTAATTGGGTCTCTTCGAACACAAAGGTGCTCGGCAAAATTGACAGGAACTAAAACGATTGTAACTTGCCATATTACTACCTCTCCTTTCTGCAAAACGATAGAACCCGAGTTGGTAATGAAAGAAAGGACAGGTAAGACGACTGATGTCCCCTAATCTGGCCTTTTATAGGGGGACTATAACGTCAATGGTCTTCTGTTTTTCAGTTCGTTAGAAATGCAATCCCCAATGCCCAGATTGCCTCACCCCTCTGCACTTAGGTGCGGATGTCCAAAGCGTCCTCCTGCTCGCCCGATTGACCCCAGCTCCCTGTCCAAAGCATCCTCGCTTCTCTCGATTGACCCCAGCTCCCTGTCCAAAGCGTCCTCGCTTCTCTCGATTGACCCCAGCTCCATATCAGCTATCCCCGAAGCGTAATTGATGACCTTGATTAACCGTCGCTCCCCAAGAAAAACATGTTTAACCTCTGCCCCCCCCCCCTCTCATGATGATAACCCCCTGCTTGCAAGAGTTAGCCGACCCCGAAGGGAAATGTAAGATTGTCAGTACTTGGGTTAAAAAAAAGGGGCGAGTCTCTACCTAAGGACTCGATCTCGAGTTTGATAGAATACACTGTCGATGGGAGTCCGATTTCTCTCCACGTACGTCACGAATGAACGCCAAAATGGCAATGTATGAATTCAGTGGAAATGCCCTCCTCCATACTCCATAAGTGATGACTTCTGACTGTGACCGATGAACCTATCCCCCACCTACTTAGGATTGGGGACGGCATTGAGATGTATAAATGTCTTCTCCTGCTAGTTTTTCTAAAACTTGTTTTGTACCCATTCAAAGATACAATCACCGGAGGAGAGGAGCTGGACGTGACGCACAGCCTGGCCACAGATCATGAAGCACGTGTGACCTCAACCAAAGGTGGAGTCGCAGAGCAACGAGACGCGGGACGAGGCACCACTCTCAAACTCGGCAGAAGAAGGAATGAAGGGCTGCCTTGAAGCCCTCGATTTGCTGACCCACTCGTGCCTGAAGTCCCCGTCCCTTTTGAGCCCGACTGATGGGCCTGCCTGCTCGTCGTCCTTTGCTCCTTTGGTCCCTTGGTGTGTTCACAGATCTGATCCCACTCCGCCCTCTCTTCCCTCGATTATTCAACAACATCACCCTTTTCGCATAACTTTTGACTCAGAAAAGAAGAGCAGCATTTAGATAGAATAAGGTTTTGCCACGGAAGAAGAAAGACACGCAGGTGCCCAGCTTGAGGCACCCCTAAGAAGATCAGTTAGGAAACAGGACTGTGATCTAACGGCGGAGGACTGATCGCACCCTGCAACGCGTAAGGATGAATCCGAGCTGGACCTATAGCTCCACCGCCGGTGCTCAACAGCGCCAACGAAAGAAGACGGACTACCAGAGCCTACCAGTGATGGCTCGCTGTTAAAAAGACATTGTGACGAAGACCCCCCTTCCTGAACTTTCTACCCACCCCTCGACTAATTGCTTGTATCGAACTGAATTCCTCCCTCAACCATTTTTTGTATTGCTTTTAAAAATGTTTCATCGGTCACTCATGTATTTAGTTTTCCAAAAAGTCTCTTATAAGCACTGACAAGACCCGAAGGTATCAGAGCACTTTTTACTGTATGTTGATGTAACCGGAGAGAAAGTCAGAACCTGATTCTATAATGTGTCGGAACCTTTTTCTTGATTGACCCCGACTAAGTATTATGCCGATCTCTAGACTTGTATGAATAACCCAACAAATGTAAATTCATATATACCGCATTCCGCCAATCGTATCGACTGTATATGGTTACACGCAATCTGCTAGTATTGACAAACGCTATTTCATGGGCCACACATGGCTATATGTACACTCCGTCAGTTGAGTTAAACACCGAAATGAACTTACTTATGTAAAAAAGCGGCGACTGTTGAAAATGGCAATGTAAATGCACATAAGCGGCGTTCATTTGTGTTCACTGTACCCCTTGTTGTAAGCAGAACGGATATCGCGAAACACTGACTGTGTTATCCCGCCAGCATAGACCCATGCACACACGTACACGACAGCCATTTTAGGCACCATGGCCTCTCTGCCCGTTTGTTAAACCCCCGGCAACCCTCCCCGGGCGCACTGCTCATGCATCGGCCATAAAAAGCCTCTCCCTCTGCGTGACCCTGCTCTAGAGGTAACCCTCCTGTTCGACCCACACCCCCCCATTTCCACCCAAGAACACCCTTCCCCTCAGCTGACGAGCCCCCCCCCTTTACCCCCCCCCAGCTGCACTTGGCCTTTCGACCCGGTCCCAAGTCCTAAGACCAAGCCTCGTGGATGTACACCCCCCCTTTTCCTGCCCAGCATAACAAAACCGTGATACACCAACCGAAGTGCCCGATCTTATCGCCTGCCAAACCTTTGATCTGATCATCCCCTCCTGCCCTCGTGTCCTGTAGGAATGTCCGGCTGAGAGATCACAATCTCTTGTTACATTCAGGAGGGGAGGATGACATCTGAGCGACTGGTATGGGAATAGGCCTGAAGCTGGGATTCCAAGCATGCTTTTTCCTACTTCAAAGCGTCTTTATTGCAATAAGGAATGTTTGTGCATCATAAACATGTGTATAAAAGACGAAGCCTCGGAGAAACTTGTTAGAGCACCTCCTGAAGACACTATGCGAGTGTCCGAAATGACAGGCTCTCCTCATGAGAAATAAAACTCTGTTCTTGCTTTCCTGCTTCCAGCGCCCGTCTCTTTGTTTGGTAATTGTCAAGATGAGAACTGAGAGGCGTCCTGTGCCAGCAGCCTGGGCATCAGGTGCGTTATGGGCTGACTTTTCCACATATGGTTAGAAATTGGCAACTCATAGCAACAATACGTTAAACATCTTTTCTTTTATACAGAAGGAATGATCAAATTAATACCACCTCTACTACCCGGGCAAAAGAATTTAGACCAATAGACCTTCCTGGCCTTTGCTTTTGGAACACACATGAAAACATATTGGAAAATCTATATTTTTAAATATTAAGTTATCCTTTTCTGGATTCACCACCTCATCGTGTTTTACACACTACAAACATCACCTCCTGCCCACTGGGACTTTAAAATATTTGGTCAGCTCGCCCGCTCTGTGTCCAAATATATATTATAAATCTGAGAAGCACTGCCAAAGACCCCACAGCAAGAGGTTGCGTGACCTTCATTCCTGCGATCCTACCTCCCTCATGGAGGAGCTCAAAGGAACACAAGCCGGAAAAACTGTAAGAAATAGATTCTTTTCTATATTGGATTAAATTTATATTTGCTGTTCTTTCTTTTTAGTATTGCAGGAAATATATCACTATTGGATCTCAGGGGCATACTGAAGCTACAGCTAAGAAGGCAATACTCGCAACATAAGCATCTGCACACTGTAACATGAAATCCTGAGTTAAGGAATAGAGTTGATTAACAATAATCAGAAATATTTCACATGAACCGTATGCATAATATACCATTATAGCCCATTGCTGTAGTCAAGTGCCCATAACAAGTGAGAGGTACTTCGACAAATGTTACAGCCTAAGACCAAAGAGCTATAAATCTTTTATATTGTAGAACATACCACTCACTAAAGGTAGAATTTTTAAATGTAGAAGGAAGAAACAAAAAGACATACACTGAAATGGTGAAGCAGAAGGTCTGGGCCACCCATTACTGGCCATGACCTACTTGTAGGAGTGGCTCATGAAGGTAAGAGCGGTAGGGAGGGGTGGAGGGGGATTTGACAGATGACCACGAGGGATAATTATTTGTTTAATTTTCCCTTGTCGTTCTTTGTCGAATCCACCCCACCCGCCCCACCATCCACCACTCTTACCTGCACAAGCTGCTCCTGCCTACTTGATTGTCTTCAATGGCATTTTCAACATTCCAATGTGCTCATGAGTAATTTTTAACGTATTTGTTGTGAAATCAGATCTATGACCACAGCACACAAATCCCAAGTTATATTTCGTTTCAACCAGAAGGTGATGACTGAAATAGTAAATCTGAGAAATTCATGTGTATGTTAACGATGATAGGGACAGAAATGAATTGGAGAATATATAAGAGTTGCAAAGCCTCAAGAAATTGCACATGCAACAAGTGGGAAAAGTAAACATAATTACTGAGCTAAGACTTCTGTAGTTAGAATCAAAGAAAATGCTCACAGTATCAAGAAAAGGAAAGATAGCCTGAAAAATTTGAAAAAAACCGACTAATTGGTTAAAAACACCACACATGTTTTTTAGAGACCAATGGCAGTGGGAACCATTGTGTACCAAATATATATCTTAAAATGTTTTGTGAGAGTATGTCAGCAACCTCTATAATAATCACATTGAAATACCATTGCTTTCCTCTTGATTTGGCATGGAAGCAATTGATGTAAGAAATTCAATAGTGTTTTTTAACACTAATGCTCTTGTAGCAAATCTAGGAAGTCAGTCTCTCTGGTGTATTAACACCTTGCATGCTGATGACGAGCTCAGCTCGTCATGCAGCAGGGTGGCCGTGCGCTGGTGACGAGCTGAGCTCGTCATGGCCTCCGCGGAACGCCCACGCGGGGATAAATACCCCGCTGTGCTGGGCGTTCCATTGAGCGGGCGTGGACATGACGAGCTCAGCTCGTCAGCACACGGCCACCGTGCTGCATGACGAGCTGAGCTCATCATCAGCACCGCAGCGCCGCACGCGTCCCCCCTCCCACCCGCACCACCGCACCACGGGGGAATTAACCCCGCGGCGATGGGGTTAAAGACAGATGGCAGGACTTAGTCTAAAATCTTGTTTCCTCTGTATCCTAACATTTTCACTATTTACTGTTTACCTGGCACAGTGCGTACAAGCATTTTCTGCTCTAATTTCAAGAAGGCCCACATTAACAATACTGCAAATTATCACTTGATTATCTTCTTTGATACTACAGTGAGAATCGGTGTCAAGAGATAATTATTAGTGTTACAGAATTGGAGAAATGTCATTCTTTGTTACTAAGTTTTGCCAGGTATTACACAGGGAGTGGATACTCCCATTAACATTGATTGTAAACCTAGACAATGAAACACTCCCAATTGTTATACGTGTACCTGAACTTTAAGGAAGTGTTTAACACTATTGCTCGTTTACAGGTGACGCTTTCTGTTTTACGGCCTGATTTAGATCTCTGCGGATGGGTTACTCCGTCACAAAGGTCTGCCGTAATATATTTCAGCGGACAGGAGATCTGTCACCATTGTGATGGAGTAACCCATCTGCTGAGATCTAAATCAGGGCCTTAGAAGTTAGTTGTGTCTTTATATATGACCAACGTTTCTCTTCAAAACCTGGATCATGGGAACTGAAGTACGAGCCATGGCTAAATACTTAATTCCCCGTTAGTCAGTCTGTTGAATTTCTACAAGCTAATTTAGAGCAGGTAGACACTCGTCATGTATGTTGGGTAGGGACCACACTTGACTCACTATATATACTAATACTACTAATAATAATACTAATAATTATTATTATTAATATATTATTATTATTACTATTATTATATACAAATGTGTGTTCAGCTTCATGAAGCCATCGCAGTCTAAGGCAATCCACCTTGTATCGCTCATCCATTTTGAGTTACTGGAAAAAGAATAATAGGGTAATTTAGATTTCGGTGACTAAAGAATATTTTCGAAAAACTGGGTTATGTCCCACTCCCACCAAACCATAAAAGACCCCTAAGTTCCAATGTGAAAGAAGATAGCGAAAGGCCAGTATGGTGATTCCATCAGTGAAGCAGTTTTAGCTACTACAGATTCCAGATGGCCCTAATTGGAGAATTTGATGCCAAAACTCAAGGTAACTGTATCCAGCCTAGTGGAACTCTCACTGGCCCCATGTCCTGCCCCAATGGAGAATTTTGATTATCACTAAGGAGACTAAGGGGCTTATTATAATGTTGGTCGGAGTGGCCTCTGACCGACACTGTCTCGGTCTCGGGACCGACCGACCTAGGGTCAGCGGTTCCGACCGCCTGATTACCATGCCACCAAACACTGTTCGGTCAGATTCCCACTTTTCTCTATGGAAGCTTGTGATATGGCTGTAAACTGGCCATAATACAGGCTCCTATAGAGAAAAGGGTGGGTTTGTGAAACCCTGCACCCTGTGGCAGGCACCCCATGGTGTCTGCCACACAGTGCAGAGTTTTACAGAGAGTATTCCTAGGGACACCTCAAACCACCAACCATAGGCCGCGGAGGCAAGGGGGCCCTGCTAGGGGCTCCCAAAGTCCCTGTCCGACAGCCTTTCTGTGTTGGAAAAGCCGGCATGGAAAGGATGTGGGAAACCAACATTGTAATCACGACAGCAGAAACGCCGTCCGTAGGGGATTATTGTGCAGTCCCGACCGGCCAGGATACTCAGAGAGTCCGTTTATGTTCCAACCGCTAACATGGTAATCGGGCAGTGGGACCGCAAAGCGACTGTGTCAGGCGGAAAGCCTCCGACCGCAGTCACAAAGCTTCTGATTAGCAGTCGGAGGCTTTCCAACTGACATCGTAATTGAGCCCTAAGTGCTGAGTTTAAACTGTTGGACTGATACCCTAGACAGATAGGAATGGCTCTCTATTGTGATCGGCCTCGCTCATGTGTAGTAACATTGTAGCAGTGCTAACTCAACACTTTTTGACATTTAAAACTCATTAGGCGTATTACTGATAAACCACTTGTGCATCTCCAGCCACTTCTTGACTAACATGTCAACACAACTCTTCGACTAATCTCTAATTAAGAAACCGTAGGCAACATTGCTAAACCTTCCTCTACTACATAAATACAGTTTTAGTCTAATTGCTTTGAGGGAACCAGAGTTCAATATTTTGAAAGGGAACACTCATATGACAGGGCAGCTACACCATGAAAATGTGTGATTCACCTTCGTCATGTGTATGCTCATATTACTGATCACAAAGATCCTAATAATTCAATAAATGTCTACCATACGTGAGGTTTTAGATATATGAACCCTCATTACAAGTTTTCCAGAGCAATTCCCCATATTTTCCAATCCCAAAAGTAGTGTTACTAGTTGTCATGGAAAGTCCAAGTGTGGGGGATAACCGTGATTGCATGATTTGTGGTAAATATGTTGTTGGAATCAGTATTTCCAAGCTTATGTGCACAAGCATTTCCATGGTATTTCACACTGAGATGTCGGCTGCCTTTAGCAGCCGAAATGTATGTGTTAAACACACGACTTATAGTTCTGATGGGCACATTAACAGGCCTCAGGCCTTTAAGTGGGCCGGGTTTTGCCGGTGCTCAGCACCAACAGTTCTAAAAAGCAGGTGCTGAGACGGGTCGGTAACAGGCTCTCGATTTTGGCCATAACCCTCAGAATGAAAAACAAAAATCGAAACTCTGCAACAGTACCACCCTCCACTGCCATTGATGTAACTTCAAAGAGACTCACTATAGTTCTTTCACAGTCTCATCAGTTAAAAAGTGAAGCATGTTCAATATTATCTACAACGAAGCTATAGCTGTTGCTTATTTATCTTATGCAACTAACAAACATTGGCAAAGCCAATAGTCCTGTCTTATTCTAGGTGTAATGTTACTTGTTGTATTACAATCCTGGATGCAATGACAGAAGCAGCAAATTACTATTGGGTAAGCACACTAGGCTAAGCACAGATTTTTTGCTAACTTTTTAAGCCACACCCTAATTACATTGGCCATGCCTCTTTGAGAGGCCCCCCCCCCTGCAGTTTTTTATCCCACTTAAAGCCCTGCCAGGCCTATCAGAATGAATGCCCTCTTCAGTTGGGGGTTTACCTGTAGCTCACATCCTTGTGTTTGATGATGCTTTGGCCAAGGAGAAGCTTCCAGAACCTCTATATTAGGAGTGCAGTCACTGACTGCAGCCCACGTGTGGGTGGCAATCCCCTTCGGCCGCTGGAACTTAGGTCTACATTAGTTCACTGCCAATTTGGCCGAAGCCACGCTAACAGGATTTTCACTTGTGCTTTTTCCACCTGTATGTATGTGGGTAAGGATTCTAGAATCACCTCTCAAATTTAATTATAACTTCTTTCCAATCCATTCCAAATTTTTCAGTTAATGATTAATGTAGCAGCTAATTAAAATACTTTTGTTGTGGATAACTGAGCAAATCCTGCACTGGCAAAAGCCATGGCAAACATTAACTTTATATCATTTTCACAATTTAGGCACTTATTATTTCGAATAATTGCTGATCGATATAGTGACTTGTTAGCATTTGTTTTCTTCATATCTCCCAAGTGGTCGCATGGTACCCACAAATGTTAACACCTTCTACCATTCAGTTTTACCCAAACTCATTTTGCATGGTGCGAGTTTTAACCCTATATTTCAAATATCAATAGATTAAGATTAATGGTAAAACTAAATGCCCCGCCATACAAAGTGCTGATGAGTGAAAGAAATTGTTGAAGGTTTCACACATAAGTCTAGTCTCCTTTGTAACTAGCCAAACATGTGTGGGCCTTGGGTAAACTTTTTACTGAGGGGCACTGGTCTTTGGAGCGCTGCTTTAGAGACCGCTGTGCATTCTCTAGTTGACAGGTTTCAGTACCGAGTGGATACTCTGATATTTAGAGGCTTCTGCAGACTACAGCCGCAAAGGCCCTGGTGTGTCTTGCAGCTCTGATGTTTTGATTCCAGTAGCATAACTCAGTGAGTTTAGTCCCTGCTGCACGAGTGTGTGCGCGCGCATGTGCACACCTGTGTGTGTGCACACGCGCACATAAACTAACCCAGCAATCTCCTCGTCTTGATGAAATTAAGTAAAACAGGTGTGAAAGTACACAAAATATACATTGCCTACTGTGCTAAAATGCCTTCCTTGAGAAAGCCCTGAGTCCACTATCCTTATTTGGGCTCCTGGTGGTTTATTTTTAGCTGGTGTATGGGTTTAGCCACTTTTTTCACCGAACCATATTTTTTTTACAAAAGAAAACAAAAAAATAAATTGATAACCTGTTTTTTTAACCCTATTGATCTTAATTGTTCTATTTTTTCTTTTATGACTTCACCTTATATCGCTTGCTCCGAATTCACTCTGCTCAATTGGCGAGAGACCTGAATGCGGCTGAGGGGAATAAAAATACAATTATTTAAATAAACACATATGTTTCCTGATCCTGCCTGGGTGGCCTCGGGTGAAGTCTCTACACTATATTCTCTTTGCTTGCTGCTGCATTGCAGTCACGCTCTTCCACTTAATTAAACAATAGATTCAGAGGCTGAGCTGCTGATTAATTTGATGCCAGGCATGGTCCTCTCCACTAGCCTGGACTGAATTCTCCATTACCCACGATTTTCTGTCAGAGCAGTATGTTAGAAAAGCATACTAAAGTGATGCTGCTGAATTTCATTAAATAGATCATATAGTCAATAAATTAACTCTGCAACCTGATAAGGCAACTATGCGAAAGTAAGTTACATTTATTATTGACAATGTTTAGACTAAGAGGATGATCAGTGCAGTACCAAAATACAGAACCTGAAAAATCGACCTGCAACTATATTGACTGCAAGACATCGCCTTGCACAGTATTGTCACATTAAGTATATGTGCAGTTACAGTGGTAAGCCTGCGCTCCCCTATGTATGCTTACCATGGTGATTTTGTGCAAGTCAGAATTTAGCAGTGTACATGTGTGCAGGTCAATAGTTTTGTACACGATAATGTGATCTACAACCCGAGGAGTGGACATCTTCTGTTGTACTGAACGTTATTATATGAGAATGTATGCTTGAAAAATGTATGTATAAATAGAGCATAAAAAGAATCAAATTGTGGTTTTGTAAAATTGAAGGTTAATCCCCCCTTTTTTTGAAAAAGAAAAAAGAATATTTTAAGAGAACCAGTCTTGTTGTGCAGTTCATTGTCATAAAGGCAGTAAATGTGGTGTTGTATGTCTACCTTAAGTGTTAAAATATTGAAAGTTAGAGTTATCATTTATTGAAATTAACGTGGGAAAATAGTTAGACCCATGGTACTTAGTAAACTTTGAATCTATGGTCCCAGAGGTATTACTTTTTGGTTTGCAAGCCCACTAGTAGCATTTGATTTACAGGCCCTGGCACACACCATGCACTTTACTAGGGACTTACCAGTAAATCAAACATGCCAATTATGCATAGCCAATCATATCACAATTTATACAGAGAGCATATGTACTTTAGCATTGATTAGCAGTGGTAAAGTGCCCAGAATCATATAGCCAAGGAAAACATTTTCAGAAAAATAGGAAGCAAAGGGCAAAAAGTTTGGGGATGAACTTGGCAAAAGGGCCAGGTCTAACAGAGCTGAATTAATCTATAAATGTTTTCAATTGATATTATTTGCCTATTTGTCTTTCTGAATACCGGAATGGATTTTACTAATAGGTGTATGTACGCGCACATTGTATGGACTTTATGCTTCAAAGTGCATGCCGTGCTAAAGTGTGACCCCACTGTAAATTAAAATCCAGTTAGTAAATAAGAGAATTTTTAGCGTTCGTCATAGGAGGAAGGAGCAGAAGACCAGTGACATCTGATTGCAGTTCAAAAATGTGGGCAACTTGTCCCTGCTCTTTTTCCTGAGAGCATTCCGTTCTCCTTAATCTTGAATGCTCCAGGTTGAACTAACCCCCTGAATACGGACTGTAGTCAATCTTAAGGAAGTATCCAGAAGGACTTGCATGAGCTGAGACTTCAAGCTGTTGAAAACAATCAGACAGCAGTTTTATGCATGGAAATGTGTTCATCTGGAAAAAAAAATATCAGCCACTGGAAGGTAAGTTTAACTGCTGCCTGTTACTATCAACTCGGGATACTTTTATCTGGCTCAAGGTACCCTTTTTAGGCAGGACGTTCCAACTGCGATGAGACAGGCATAATCTGGGTTGCTAAGAGACGGTTGCCTGGAAACATGTACACCTTGGCAATAGCACCAAACTGTGTTGGACCAAAGCAAACGTAATTACTGTTTATTGAGCAGCGCTCCCTGGACATTGTCACTGAAGAAAATGTAGTCTGACTGGCATGAGGCGTGCCCCATGCCAATCACAGAATCTTAAAGAACTCAACTGTGAACAGTGAAACCCATTTAAATATGTTTTTAGTAGTAATAAACGTAATTCCCTCGTCAGCATTTGAGTTCTTTATATTGTAGCTGAAGAACAATGCATAGACACAGGAATTCGGGGCGTGGGGGTGCTGCAGCACCCCCAGAAATAACCATTTCATATTCGGAAGGTGAGTGAGCATTGAAGATGCCTCTACATTTTGCTTTTATAGTGTGCCATTTGCTCTGAGTTCAAACACAGAGGTCAATGTCAGGCTATGTCTTCTGACAATCTGCTGCTTAGTCTTTTAACATGGAGATTGAGTTTACTTTTCTTTCTCTCTAACTACAAAGTGAATATATGTTGTAAAGTGAACAATTTACATTGTAATATAAAAAGAGGTTATCCTAATAGCAGCCGAATCAGATCTTCACTCTTTTACAGTATGACTTAGAATTTCCAGTGGCACCAATTAAACAAATTAAGGGGCGTATTTTGTAAGAGTTCACACAACGCAGCACAGCAAGTGAATTTGCTGCACTGTGTTGCATGAACGAGAAAGAGCAGAAGTGCACTATATCTTCAAGGAAATGTCACAGTTCTGTTCTTTCCATGCTCAGGAGAAACTGGCGGCTGCCTAGCGTTAATGCAGGCACCCTCGCGCCATAGTGCAAGGTTGTCTGCATTAAGGTCAGGGTCGTTTTTGTGCAAGACTGTGTGCCTTTGAGGCTATTTCCTTTTTTGTATGTGTTTTGCCGAATGCAACACAATCACAAAGACGAAATAACAAGGAGAAATACATATATTTCGTCTTGTTCAGCCAGCCTCAGGCAGTCACACCATCTTGGCTCAAACCCATGTCTTCAAGTCTTTGTAGATACAGGTTTGAGTCAAGATCCATGGGTGCATGCACGAAACACCCGTGCACCACCCATAGAATGCTAATTGATGCAAAAGTGAACATTTTTTTGGTGACATCTTCTAAAATGACTGCACAATCTACAGGATATGCATAAAAAGAAAGATCACACTGGGGAAGTAAGCCCTATTTGTGCCCTGGACTGCAAGGGACGCCTCAAATGGTGTGTATACTAACAAGACCAGACCCCTAAAACAACATATACCCCCATGCGCCTAACACAATATGAGGCGTGCATCAATAGACCGGCTTAACAGCTTTGTCAGGGTGTCACACAAACCATCAGATGCAAACAATAAGCCTTTTAAACATAAAGCATTTCAACATTGAACACATTTCCAGTAGGTACGAAGAAATGAGCAAGTATATTAACGTTCATTGTTGCATGTCAACAAGAATTAATATGTCGAACATTTCAGTATCAGTCTTATTTTTATATCAAAATAGTAGGCTAGCCACCTCAAAAAGCATAGAACAATAGTCTGTCCAATTCAACAAATCTAGACTAAAGCTCCAACCCTAGAAGAATTCATATTAAGGAAATCTCTCTCAGGATCCCAATCTCAGTGTCTTGGCTGACTTAGGGATGTGTTTCTCAAGAAGCGACTCCATTGCTTTATGGTGGACATACTGCTGCTGCTGGGCTCCTGCGCTCATGGGGTACCGTGAGCCGAACTTTAAAATTGAGAAATGACAAGCAGTGGCTTATGGGACACGTCTAAGTGCCCATGCTGCAGCCTGGGAGATCTTCACTACTCTATTTTAGCTTTTCAAAAGGATTTTCCAGCCCCGTGCATGGACATCATTTAGGGGTTGACAGAGCTCGCAGCTGTGACATTTGACTTACCCTTTGCAACCCCTGATCTCAGAGGTGGCAAAAGCAAAGTGAAGACCACAGGGCTGAGCCACATTTCTTCTTTTCTGACTTTTTTTCATGGTTTTATTAGTAAATATTATTCTAATAATCACTGTTACTGTAAGAAAAAATGGTGCACGCTTAGCTGGAATGGGACCTTTGGTGTCAGCTGTGGTAAGTGGGTTTAAATGTATGTTGTGTGCATGCTTGCAGGTGAAAGTGTGTTCATGTGAGGGAGAGTGTCTGTGGGTGTAAGCCTGTGTCTGTATGCATAAGCATGTGTGCATGAGTTGAAGTGAGTGTGAGTCAGTATCAGGTAGTAAGTGAGAGTGTGAGAGTGAGGGCCAGATTTAATATTTTTTGACACAAGGCGACACTGCTCCAAAGTTACTGTGCTGCCTCGCAATAAAGGCACTTTTGGCAGAAACGCGCCAACACACACACTCTTGTGTGACTGTATAAGTGGGTATATGTTCTCTGACGCGCACGTTTTGTATTGGATAGGGTCCCTTCCAGTACAAAAACTATGCTGCAAAGCTTTTTCCAATTTTTGTGTTTCTGTACAATGAAGCACATATGCAAAGTTGGAAAAACAAGTATGTCTACTCTGAGGAATCCTTAGATTTTGCACACATATCTGTTTACCAATGTGTGGATTTTGGTGCAAATTCCTGTTTACCAATGTTTATAGAGATAGGGATTTTGGTCAAAATCCTTGGCTGGTTGCATGAGAACGCCCATGCACAACCCATGTAATGCCACTTGATGCAAATTAAGGCAAAGCAGTGCATAGCACAATTTTGCCTTACTTTTGGATACTATCCAAAGCAAACCTGGATTTGCGTTTGATTGAAAATCCCACCCTGACACTGTGCAAAGCGATAGGAAACTAGGCCTGAGTGTAAGTAATCATGAGTCAGTGAGAAGTAGTGAGTTTAAGAGTGAACCTAGTGAATGACAATCTATAA
Source organism: Lissotriton helveticus (assembly GCF_964261635.1). Classification (NCBI taxonomy): domain Eukaryota; kingdom Metazoa; phylum Chordata; class Amphibia; order Caudata; family Salamandridae; genus Lissotriton; species Lissotriton helveticus. The sequence continues at coordinate 771,527,154 of NC_136068.1, forward strand.
GAAAGAGTTTAATGGGGTGTGAGAGAGTGTGAGTGAGAACGAATGAGTGAGTGTGAGAGAGAGAATGAGTTTGAGTGAGTGAATGTGAGTGTAAGCAAGACTGTGATGGGATGATTGAGAGTTTGTTGCTGGCCCTAGGATGCTAAAGTAAATATTGTCTTTTTCCCAGAGCAAAGTACTGGCTCTGGCATATTGGCAGCAGTTCTTAGTATGACAGACACATGTGGCAAAATGTGGACACTGTCACACTGGGGGAAATTGTTGGCATAAAGGGCACCAAAGGTAAAATAGTGGTACTGCCATATTGGAGGTAATGCATGGCGTATAGGGCACCTGTGAACAAACGTCTGTTATACTTGACAAAATGCTTCACATGTGGACAACAGTGGCAGATGCAGAATGCTGGTACTAGCACAATGACGGTAACTCTTGACATAATTGTCGTCATTTGCTTTTGCTTAGTTATGTGAATTAGGCATAATTGTCCAAAAGGCTAGTTTGTGATTAGCACTGGGTTTTAGAGCAAAATGGGTCCTTGTGTCAATTTTTGATGCATGGTCACATTTTGTACTAACAAAGAGTGCAAAAATCTACATCTTGCCATAGCGTGTGCTCCTTGAGGTACCAATGTATGCCCAGATGGATATTAATGTTTTTCGTTTAACCAGTGGCAGCTCGCAGAGGGAGTTCTGCGGGCTGTGGGGCAGAGCGCGGGAGGGGCAGGATGGAGGTGTAGTTGACTCGGACATACTACGGAACGGAGTAAAGTAAATAAATAAATAAATAAATAAAACTATTTACCTTGCCAGCACTGCATTGCCAAATCGGCGACGCAGCGCGCTCAAGGTAAATGGTTTTATTTATTTATTTACTTTACTGCATTCTGTGGTATGTCCGAGTCCACCATCCACCCACCCTGTCCCTCCCTCGCCCTGCCCCAACGCCCGCAGCACTCCATCTGCAGTCATAGCCGTAAAGAGCTTGTGTTGATCCTTGGACGAGAAGCCATTGCAGTTTCCAATCTAGGCTAGAGGTAGACCTTTTATAAAAATGTGCATGTGATGATTGAATAGACGCTGACAGACTGACATATGAAAATAGAGTCTTACATCGGGCTGAGCTGCATTCCCTTCCTGCCACACAAGATGAACACAAATGTTCTAAAAAAAACACTGACAAGTGTAAGTAATTACTTGACATTCTAGGTCAATTCAAACTGATTTCCCAACTGAGATTGACATCAATTTAGTGAATTAGCAACAAAAATATGTCCCTCTGAATATTGTACTGCCAATGCAGATATTAGCTTATGGAACGTTGGAACTAGTTTGCTGGCATTTGAGCTGAAAAACGAACACGTTGCCTTAGAAATGGAAATATGTTGTTTTAATGCCAGCCTTGACCTGGTTTAGAATTACAATATTGAAGCTAAATTCTGGGGCAGATGTAGCAAGAATTTGCACTGCCGCAAATTCATGTTAAGTGGTGCAATGCAGTGCAAAGTTTTCATTGGTATTTTCGTTCAAGCTCAAAACTTTTTTGAAATAAGACAGTGGCCTTTTTTAGTACAAGTAGTGTTGTGCAGTACATTGCATCAATTATGCATTCCACAGGTGTTACTTAGGGGTTCCAGTGCAGTCATACATGGATTTTGATGTAAAGTCCTAACTTCTAAAATTGTTATATAGGACCTTGCATCAATATATAATGCCTCCCTGAGTCAGGCACACAGTTGGAAAGATCGTTCTATTTCTCCCAACAGTTCACACATTGCTTGTGTTTATCACACATCCTATGTGTGGAATGTTTTAAAGTTTGTCTACGGGAAGAGTAACCTTCCTTTAAAAACCTTTGCTGGATATCAGACAAACACCTTTGCACTATAACACATGTATTTGTAAAGTAAACATATCACCCAAGGATATCAAGGCGCTGAACAACAGATGTTTATTGCTACCCAATGGGACTCATTTTATTAACCTCAGATTGATGAAAGGCTGAGTGGACCCGCCAGGATTTGAACCCGTGACAATGAGGTCGAACACAGGCCCTTACAGTGGGCGCATTAGACCACTGAGCCACCAGACCCGGCTGCTGTGTGTTGCTCTCTCCCCCGAACTGCAGTGCAGCAACTTTGGGTACTGTACTTCATTGCACTATAATTTTTCACATCTGCCCCTTAGAGTTATGCACTGGTTAGGACCTGTCCATGTAGTTCGGATGCGATAGTGCCTAAACAGCAACTAGTAAAATTGAAGGGGATGATGGACAGAGTGTTGAACATTGCAAGCACTCACCCCCAGTTAACTGATCTGGGTTTAATCCATCATTATTCTTTAGCTCACTCTGCCACCCTAGTTCAGACATGGCCATTTGCAAATCAGTCTGACCCTGTGCCACATGGGAACAGTCCAGCCCGAACTGCCAAGCCATGTCTTCCCTGGACCGTAAACAAGCATCCTGGGACCGGTTTGGGGTTCATAACCCTCATCAGACAGGCTATCTTGAATCCAGTGGCAAAGTGAGCAAGGGACCCACGTCTGGGCTTACCCTGGCAACTTAGTGCAAACTTAGCAAAACCAAAGGGGATGATGGACGGAGTGTTGAGCATTGAAATTGCATTGCAAGCACTCACCCCCAGTCAACTGATCTGGGTTTAATCCATCATCATTGATCCTAGGATGCTTGTTTCCAGTCCAGGGAGGACCTGGCCTGGCAGTTTGGGCTGGACTGTTCCCATTGGGTGCAGGGTCAAGACTGATTTGCATACGGCTGGGTCCAAACTGGAATGGCATGGTGAGCAAAAAAACGATGGATTTAGGCCCAGATCTCTGTACTGGGGTGAATGTATGACATTGTTCTGCATTGTGTCCATCAATAAATAAAAAAACACACACACATCAATGGCACTATCAGGATAAATCCTTTCTGCCTGCACACAGAAAGGACAGGATGCAGTGCATAATATGAAAAAAGTACATCCACAGACGGCTAGTGTTAGAAACCAGAATTCCTGCACGCACCGTTGTTGTCAAATGCGCAACCCGGACCTCCCCTGCTCCCACGTTAGGCCAAGATAGGACACCAATCAACAACAAAACGGATTCAGGGAGGGTCCAAGGGATATAAAGTTTAAAGACCCGTACCTGGTTATTATCCCCAGCAACTTCTATATGTATAACACAGAAAACACAGAGGGTCTATCAGCTTAATTATATAGCTGGACTGTCAGTCCGAGTCACCAGGATCTCGGGGTGTATAAATCACATGAACTATCTCAAAAGGTAGAGAGTTTCCCAGGGACCAGAAAGGACTGGGTATCAACAATTTTAACAAAAAAGGAATCCTTTCTGTGTATTCGTCTTTCTAAGGTGACCAACAGGCCTACACATTTGACTCATTTGCTGTTACTTTTAAGTTTAAGCAGTTTTTCAACATTGGTACACCACACTAGAATGTCATTTTAGTTACTCTCAAAGTTTTTTATTTAAAATCTTTTTTTCGTAAAAAACTTTTTTTTATGTATAAAAAAGAAGAACATATATATTCACAAACTTTATGTCACGCTTTAAGTCATTTAAAAAGTGTGCTCTGTTACACTTATAACTACTATCTAACAATTCCGGGTTACGGTTTCTAGTTCAGAGTCACACTTAGTTCAAACAATATATTCACATTCAATAAAATCAAACCAATACAATTCATTAATAGTTAATAAGTCCTATTTGTCGACGCGTTTCGACACGCGTCGACAAATATTTGTTTGACTGTCTCTCTTGCACTGTTCATGGTTTTTAACTAGGAGGTGTGGTCAGTCATCACTGACGGTGCGCGTATGTTGGTGGACCAAATCCTTAACCAGCAATAGATGGTGCGGTGTTTGCTGTCCCAATGATCAGGGGACCAGACTGACATGCACTTGGGTTTGGCCAAATGATAGGACTGATCACTGAGTCTATTTGATGGAAACCCTTCACTAATTTTTCTGGATTTGTCAGCCATGTATGAATGATCTGCGCTGTGTTGGCTTTTCCTATACACATGGTGTTCACCGTATATTGAATTATGCTGTCTTCATGTGATTTATACACCCCGAGATCCTGGTGACTCGGACTGACAGTCCAGCTATATAATTAAGCTGATAGACCGTCTGTGTTTTCTGCGTTATACAAGATAGGACACCGTCTGAGACAGCTCTCCTCACCCCATTAGTAGCTTGACACGAGCAGCCAGGCTTATCTCCAAGGCACGAGTGTTCAGTATGTGCAACCACACCCACAGCAACCCCAATGATGTCACCACAAATGGACTTCACACAAGTTTGTATAAAACAAGTATACTTTATATAAAAAGATATACGAAATGACCACACGATACACCTTCCACACATATACAATGGGTAATATTGTTACCGGTGGGTTGGGCGGTTCTAATTCCCAACCACCGTTTCTAACCAACAGTTACGCTGACTTTTAACCATTCTCAACAGGTTAGGTACGTTGTATCACTAGCTTCACACACGTTGCAAAATACAAGGAATGCTGCCCAACTTAACGATGGGTTTCTGTACCGTGCCACAGTGAAGCAACGCAATGCGTAACGTGAAGGTCCTGTACTCACCAGATAATGCAACTCGGGTCGCTACCAGCATGCCCTGTTCAAGGAAGGAATACAGCAATGCGTCACGCTGCAATTACGTACAGTGTGGTAGGAAAACAATGCAATGCGTATCACCACTAGCCTGCCCTGTGCAAGGAAGGAATAAGGTAATTGGTTACAGTGCAATTCAGTACAGTGCAGTAAACAATCAATGCAGTGCGCTACGCTATGATCCTGTATACTGCAAGAGCAACATAACGTAGTGCATAGCGCACTAACCCCCTGAGTTTGTTAAGCACCTCTAGTGTCAGACGCTGTTCAATAGTTCGATAGTTCGTTAGCAGCAAATATGCATAGTGTTATACAACTGTTTTTAGAAGTGTGCGACCGGTCGCCCCCAACACTGATCAACGATGACACCTAAGTTCCACTGCGGACCCTGGCCCCTGTGCTACCCGTCTGGGACCAACACGGGCCGAATCTGGGCCGGAGCACAGGCGCACACAGCTGCCAGCAGCGAGAGGCCGAGAGAGTGTCCCTCCAGGCCCGCACCCTGCCCCAGGTGATGATCCTCTTTACCTGGGGGGCGCTACCCCACTCGCCTCTCCAGCTGCACTGACTTGGCCTCACTCCAGAACCTTGTCACCACAGGCAAGGCGCGCTCGGGCCGGTAGTTCCGCTCCTGCAGGGCTGCCGGTCCGGGCCGCCAACGTCCAGCACAACTCCTTCCACGAAGCCTTCAACACGACGCTTGTGCTCCTTCACGTTGCCTTTGAGGGCGCAATCACCTGGCCCTCCTCTCCAGCGCTGTTAGGATTTCTTCGCTCCTTGGTGCTCATCGCTCCCCGGTGCTCCTCACCAGCATCTTCGGTGGCACCTTTGACACGCACCCTCGGTGCGTTCGAGACTCGCTCCATCTCCTGGTGCACCTGGCCTTCCGGCACTCTTCACTAATGCACGGATCGCGCCACAGCACGCACACTGCATGTCTGAGTCTCGCCTCATCACTACACGCTGATCCGCGTGTCAGAGACTCACTCCTTCTCACTGTCCACGATGTCCCAGTACTCTCCACTAGTGCCTAGACTGCACTGTGACACGCACCCTCTGGCCGTCCCGAATCTTGGCTCTCCTCCACGATGCCCACAATCCACAGGCACTCTAACACCTGTAGCTGAACCAAGACACGCACCCTGGGCGTCAGAGTCTTGATTCATTTGGGGTGCCCCCGATCACCTTAGGCACCCCTTTGGAAGTTTCAGGATGCCACAACACGGTCCCACCACTGCGCCACTTGAGTCTTCCTGGAAACTTTTATGTTCCTGTGTTTCCGAACAGGGAGCCAGCTCACCTCGGGCCCTTGGGGTAAGTGAACTTTAGCCAACAAGGCCAAGTCCAACAGCTAGCATTTAGATGAAGCAGATGGGACTAGAATAGGCTAATCCATGCCCACCTACTTCATCAGCAGGGAGGGAATGAAGTCCTGGAAAAGCAGCAGAAACCTGGAGCGTGGGGACAAAATAAATTGTAAAAAAGTAATGGCGGTTAAAGCAGGATGGTGAAACTCCGGGGGAAAGAGATTAAGAGATTTATAGATAAAGTGCCATGGTGAAGAACGGAATATGTAGAGCAACAGAGACCCAGACTGTTGCCCCTACGTACTGTGAAAGGAGAAACGAAAACTGTGTAATATGTAAACTCACCCACCCCCCATCCCATCAGTAACTGCCCTTGCTCTCCAGCTCTTCTGCCAGGCCAAATCAGATTGGTCATTTGTAAACCCAACTTCACGCGTTTTGTTCCATGTTTGACTATTTTATTTGGCTAAACCAGGGTGCTGGGACTCCGCCTACAAACAAGGAAACTGGGCCTACGGGCCCCTCTTTACATAGTATAAAACAGCCGTAATTTTATCACAGCAGCCTTTATGCACCTGTGCATCAGCGCCACTGCACATGCAACACAAACGATAACCCTTTTTAGGTTTTGCCTAGCAATGCGTACGAAGTACGCATGCGCTAGCAAAACCTCTTGAGTTCTATGTCGGGTGATGACCCGCCTCTGTCTATCATTGGCTAGCTCCATAAATGGAGGCTAGCCATTGGGAGACAGAGGCTGTCAATCGCGCTTTCTCTTGAAAACGCGATTCGGGGGCGTTTCTGGTCCTTTTTTTAAGCCCCGCCCCTTTGTCCCGGGCCGCGCTGCGATTGGCTGCAGGCCCGGGACACCCCAGTGACATCATTTCCCGGGCCGCGCTGTGATTGGCTGCCGGCCCGGGACACCCCCGTGACGTCAGCCAATCACAGCGCGGCCCAGGACCTGACTTGTTCTTACTTTTAAACTACAAATAATTTACGGTCAGAATGTGTGTATCACTTCAAGCTTTTGGCTCGGTTTGTGCGTGCATGCACACCCTGCAGTCTTTCGTGCCTGACTGCTGCCGAGTTAATGCATTTAAAAAAAGAACATGCTGATATATCTGAAAAGAAATACCTCTTTGCGAGAACGCACGCTAATTGCCGGCTGTGGTAGAGAGCTGGCGCGTGTGACAAGACGAGCTCCCATTTGACTGGATGTCCTTAGTTTAAGAGGCTGGGATGGGAATGTTCACTTCATCAGATTTACCCCCCGACCCTCGTCTATTTTTGACCCAATTAAATCCCCAGGAGCGGAGTCTGAGCAGCGCGTGGTAGGAGCCATGCGCTGATCCGTCCCCGCGGGCCAGCTGCACACATCCAGCTCCTTCCCTGCTGGCGCTGGGGCAGCAAAGGTTTGTGCTGAAAGCCCTTCTCCGGAGTCAAGGTTTTTGGCAGAGCTGGGCGAGCGGGAATGTTTGTGGGGAGAGCCGAGCCGGGTGTCTGGCTTTGCTCTAAGCCAAAGCATGAGTTGAGCACCACCCCCTCCGAATTTGTTTTTCCACAATGTAACGTCTAACCCTGCTTATCGTCTAATATTGACGTATTTCTGGCTTTTGCTCACACCGGTTATTCCAAGTTAGAAGACTCCTCCGGCGGAATCAAAATCTCCCCCAGGCCCCTGCAAAGGTAGCGGGTTACAGCGACCACTGGCGGCGGAAAGAAGTCAAACTGCAGAATCCCGGACCTTATGTGAGAGGTGAAATTTGGGCAGAGTTGTCGATGCGCCTCGCCCGGCCGGACTGCAGCTCTGGCTGCCCCTGCCCTGTGTTGGGTATTGATCACCAGCGCGTCCCGTGCCCTCTGTGCCCGTAGGCGGGGCAGTGGGGGCACAGACAGCCTGCAGTGGGGCGCAACCCTGGAGCTCACGTGCCCCGGCACTCAGGGGTGCCTCAGGGCGCTGTCTCTGAAGCTGGCTTGTATTTTAGACCGTGTCATGCGCTATGTTTATTTCTACCTGCTATTACACAAAGACTTCCTGTCTCTTTACACGTGAGTCAGTGTGACTCAGTCGCCACGAGCCCCGTCAAAGGCGCTCTGTGTCGCTGGTTATTCTTCCGATATCGCCGAGCTGCATAATTTGGACTGGGAAATAATTCAACTTTCACTCGTTGGCTGGGAAAAGGTGCAGTTGAATCTGTCTGAAAGCCCTGAGGCCCTGGTTGTGCTCGCCTGGGGCTCACAAGTAGTGAAATGTCCGTGCTTGCTTCTGCGCAGCATCTTCCGTGACGTCACTGTGGGTACAGCATCCTGTGTTCAGGCTGTCGTTGAATCGGTGAGCAGACTTCGAAAAGCGCAGGACTGCAAAGCCCATTCCTTCTAGGCGTCCGCATGATTTTTTTGGGCATTTAGTTACTTTTCTTCATTTTTCTTCCGTGTCTGCACTGTCCAGGGTGTGGGCACTCTCCACACCTTGGGCGTTCTAAAGTGATTGCTGCCTCTGTGGTCTCCTGTGCGAGCTGCGTCTCTTCCTGTGTTTGTACACACACTGAGCCTTAGTGTTCTACTCTATTTTTAGGAACATATGAGACACTTTTTAAGGTCGTAAAAATGTCACACGTGTAAGAATAGCACCGTCCCACCTATATCTGTACCCCCCTTACTTACAAAAATTCGACACCCCCATGTCCAATTCAACCCTGTAAGCTTAACAGCTGTGTAGGCAGCCTAGAGCCTTGACGACAGTGAATGTGTACCCTCACAGTACAGCCCTTGCGATCGTTATGCAGTTGGCATGATTTTTTTTACTGTTGCTGCTCATGCACTGTGTGCTTCCACTTTAGCTGTTCATGAGGTGTGCGCCCCCTTCCTACCTGCGGGTGAAATTTCACAAACGATGTTTACATGCACACAGACAATGCAAACCCACAAAAGGCGAAACCATTGCATTTTAAATGCTTGTTTCTGTCTGTTAACATGTTTTACCTCATCAGACTATGAAACAGTCAAGGAAAGTCCCTCCCATTAAATTATATTTCGCCAGGGGAGATTTCTGAGCAATGGGTAGATGAATTGAAATTAATCATTCTTCAATTCACTTTGTATCAAAACTCCTGCGCCTAAGAAATTAAACTTTCCAGGATAATAAAAGCGGTGAAAACTGCTGAAGTTGTGAAATTGAGAGATTCGTAAGTACTTGGCGTGGAGAATTGGAAACCATGTGTTTGGCAGTGCACAGCAATTCACTTTATCTATGCCACATTCAACCGCTGCTCTGGATTATAACAGATTACATTCAGTTTGTGGCTTGGCGGAAAAAAGCTTTATTTTTAATTAAAACGCTTAATTTACAGCGTGTTTTTTAAGAACAAATCTCATCACAATTTCAATTCAAGTAGTAGGCAATTAAAATGTAAAAAACGCTGTGGTCCTCGTTCACAACAAAGATATGCTGTCTCTGTATGTCCACTTAAATCGTTATTTCTATACAAACTGCAGGCTGACGTTTACAATCCTCTATCCTATTCCAATTAGATGCAGAAAAATTGGTTAGAATCCTACGAGAGGTATCCCGAGTTCTCTTTTTATGGATGACTGACACTTCTATCATAGTGTGCTAGCGAGCAAATGCAATATTTGTAAACTTTAATAAATGTTTAAGCCCTCCGGCATTAACACACATTTCACAGATATTGATGTGTCTTCGGAAGCTTTGTACCTTCCAGTCTGAAAATATACCTCACTGCAGAGCTAACAAGTAAAAAATCTTGAAAAATGCTGTCTCCTAACAATTTCCAAATTGCCCGCTTCCTGGTTTGAAAAACATCCATACCAACGCCCTTCAGTAAAAGACTGACACAACAGTACACTTCGAACGACAAAAACTTCACAAAGTGCTGTGAAGATGAGAACATATCAAAGCAACAGAAACAAAGAAAACACATCATTCGAACCTCCAAAATATATCACTTAAACAGACTAAAAATACCTTATTTGCAGCAAGGTAACAACACTACAATCCCAAAAGAAATCCTTTACATAATTAAGTAAGCAAAGCTATGAACTACGTAATGTATCATATCAACATATAGGAAGTGATGTGAGCACAGAGAATACCAGCAACACACAAAGGTACAACCGAAAATAACATCACAAAGTGAGTCCACAAATCAGGTTAGTGAGTCTTCCTTCTTGATCAGCAGACATTGAACAATAAATATTCATACAAGCATCCACTGACTTTAATACCACAAGCCTAGACTCTTGCCCAGCGAACCCTTTCTACTATTCAATGACTAAGACTATGCGCCTTTAATCAAATAGAACACATTTAATGACGATTTAACCCACATCAAACAAAACAGCATCAGAAACCATGCGCTTGACATCCTAGGCAAATTAAAATTGAGCCATGCGTTAAATATCACACAAAATATCATCAAGGAATTTGCACAACAAAACAAAAAAAAACATTGCCAGTTTAGTCTTCTTTTCTCTGCCATATCCCTGACATATCAGTGCACAGTTATTTCATGCACAACCCAGCTCAAAGAAGCAATGGAGATGTTGTAAGGGAACACAATTATAGTACAGCAACTTCACAAATTTAATAGTGTTCACAAAACCCAATTATGCGACCTTTCTCAAGTTGAGAACCATACTATGATGGGGAGTGATGATAGGAGCTTGTGATTTATACCTTATTGTTAGACCTGGTCCTTTTTGCTGGTTTATCCCCAAACTTTCTGCCTTTAGCCTCCTATTTTTCTGACCCTGTTTTTGTTGGCCATAGGATTTTGTGCACTTTACCAGTGCTGATCAGTGCTAAAGTGCATATGCTGTCTGTGCAAATTGTGAATATGATTGGTTATCCATGATTGACATATTTTATTTACTAGTAAGTCCCTAGTAAAGTGCACAGTGTGTGCCAGGGCCTGTAACTCAAATGCTACTAGTGTGCTTTCCCCTTGTGTTTGCTTTGTTTGCCCTAAGTTGGCAGGGTATACCAGGACATGGGTCCCTTATTCACTTTGGCACTAGATTCAAGCTAGTCTGGCTGATGAAAGGTGTTACCCCGAAACCAGTCCCAGGATGATTGTTTCCGGTTCAGGGAAGACCTGGCTTGGCAGTTCAGGTTGGACTGTTCCCATAAGGAACAGGGTCAAGACTGATTTGCATGCGGCTGGGTCTGGTGAGGGTGGTGAAGTGAGCTAAAGAACGATGATGGATTGAACCCAGATCTGTGACTGGGGTGAGTGTTTAAAAAGTTTCAGAGCTCCGTCCATCATCTCCTTGTGGTTGACTAGTGGGCTTGCTGCACTAATTGTGTCACCCACATGAGTAGCCCTGTAAATGTGCCTCAGACCTAACACTTTAGTGTCTGCATGCACAGTATTTACTGCCATGCTGCCCTGGCAAATATACCTACTTTCCAGGCCCTAACACTCCCTTTTCTTACATGTAATGCACCCTTAAGGTAAGACCAAGGTACTCTCATGGGCAGAGTGCAATGTATTTAAAAGGTAGGACATATACTGGTGTGTGACATGTCCCGATGGTGAAATTATGTTTATTTCATTTTTCACTATTGAAAGGCTATCTGTTCCCTAAGCTATCATTGGGGCTGCACTATAACAATTTTACATGTTGAAGTTTCAATAGGGACACAGTAGAAAATGGAGTTTGGGCTCTCTGAACTCAGAATATAATAACACACGTTTTGGGAAAGGTGGTTTTTAAATTGTGTGTTTGAAAATGCCCTTTTAAAAAGTGGGCTTTTTCTTACTTTACCATTCTGTGTGCCTCTGACTGTTCGTGTATTCAGAATCTTGTTTTGGATTGACAGGAGCTGTGGATGTGCATTCACTCTAGTCAGTCACAAGGGGGTTGAGGTGTATTCTGCCTTGCTTGGGTGACTCATCATTGGGCTAAATAGACCTGGTCTGCATTTAGAGTGGTGGGAGGAGATCCCTTGGCTCCTGAATAGGCTGTGTCTCCTTTCCACAAAGCTGTCTCCACTCACTGTGGTCATGCTGCACCAGGGAGAACAGGACTGGTTTGGACTGGGTTCAGAGACCCTTGCCACAAAGAGAACAATGACAAAATGGGGTATACGTACTGGACCTAAAACCCTAAGATTTTAGATTACTTCAAGAAACAAGAAGACCCTTCCAAGAAGAAGAGCGGAAGGGCTGCGAGGAGTGCTGCATATTTATTGCTTACAGTGCTGTTACAACTGTTCTCAATTTGTCTGTACCCTTTTAAGTTCATGTTCTCTCTTGTATTCATTCAATACATGATGCCTTCGGCACATTTAACAAAACTATGAGTCTCCCTACCATCCTTTCGTGCAATGTTCTGTGCATGACTATCTACCAGTCTTGTAAATAATACCAGTTGAGATATTCTTGTTCGTATATTCTATTTCACCCAGATCTCAACTAGGTCTATGGGTTTACTCCTGTTGCTTAAACATTTTCTGAGTGAGCAGAGGGTTGGCCTGCAGTTGCTGCTTCTGTCTATGGTGGAGGAAAAGGACTGACTCTTTTTGCCCTGCTTTGGTATCCTGCTTGTGAAGAGAATCTCCAAGTCTTATGTGGGCTGGCCTCCTGTTTTGGAAGACTCAGAGACATCAAAGTCTTCCATTTTGCTTTCCCCTTTTTGCTAAAAGATTGCCGGGGGCTTTATTTGCTGAAAGCCTCCCTATACGTTTTTGTGGTATTCCCTGAGTGGGAGTTCCTTTATGTGTTTTCTTTCTGGGCTATAAGAAGTACCTAGGGCTTTAAATTACTGGAAATCCCAGTGTACTGTACTTCCCAAACCAACCAGCACTGTACGACATGGGTCAAGTGAAACAGGCAACAGGTCTCTGCTTACATTTGCTGTGCATTTCTCAGCTAGTTTAGCGGTCCTGCTGAGTGGAGCACTGGGCTAGCATCAGCCAGGAGGGCTGTGCGGGCGCACAAGGAGCCAAGCAGAACATGCAGGAAAAGAGGAGGAGCTCCACTGGCGACTTGCTGGGAGGTGGGGCCAGCGAGGATGGGCATTTTCCGCCCTTGTCTTCCCTGACAATGAGAACAGCCGGGAGTGGATTCGACACAGACTTCACTTCAAGTCACGCTTCTGCCCTGCGGGAGCCACTGAGGAAAGAAAGCCACTTGCGGGCCACGCAGAAGGAAGGCCTGGAAAATAGAGGGGTGCGGCCGCCTGGCTATAACCAACACAGCCACCTGGTTACTAAGCAACAACCAGGAAAGCCGAAGGCAGCGCACTGCAGTGGCAGCAGAGAAGCCGTTGTGATTCCCTCTCCAAGCCACAGAGAGGCCTTGGCAAGTGATCTGTTGGTCCCGACCAGGGAAAGGGTAGGTCCTACGAACACCTCTTTCTTGGAGTCACGTGCCGCTAAACTGCCCGAGGGCGGGCAGCTGCGTGTTTAACCTGCTCTTTGGACATTGCGAGTGTTGGCATTATAGGGGGCACTGCTGGCCTCGATGACCTGAGCAGAGTGTCCAGGCCCCCACTGTATTTGTCTAGGTGGCTGTGCCACATGTCTGTGGACAGCCGCTGATTGCTGTTGGAAGCATTTCATTTAGGTGACCGCATTACCATATAACAACTACTAGGTGTGCAGGTGCCCATTAACCTATATTCTTATGGGAAAATTGTGTGATCCAGAGGGCTATAATGGCATGACTTTTGGGAGCAATCCCCAAACCTGCTTTATTGTTCTTATGGCCTGGTGTGATGTTATATGTAATTTCAATCCTTGTGAAGGAAAAATAACAAGTATCAATTTCACGAACTTTGCATAATGCACAGTGCTGTTGTTTTTCCCAATATTTTCATGACATGCGCCACTAAGAGGTATTTGATTTACTGCACTAATTGTGATGTTAGGCATACTATGTTCTTATTGTCACGGCTCAGACTCTAGGTTAGTAAATCTGAGCGGTGATATGCAAGCAAAAACACATTTCCCACAACATAGATCTTTATCTCCTTTCTTTCTTTTACGCATAGACAGCGTGTGTAGGGAGCCAACAGTACTCACCAGCTTGCTCCAACACCACTGCTGCCTATTAATGATCATGTTACCACGTCAGAGGTGGTATATAAACACCCTGCAAGACAACCTCAGTGCTTGGCTTCATTGTTACCTGACGATGTTTGGACCACTTCCTGATTCCCTGCTCTGCTTCTGCCTTGGACTTCATGGCTATCCCCCAGCGGTCTAGTCCTCATTGCCCTGACTTTCGCTTCCGAATTGCTCACAGCCCGATGTTGGCGTGCTGAAGTCGGCCGTTGTGGAAACGAATCCCCGCTGTCCTTCTACGTTCCCTTCCCGCTGCTTACGTTCTAATGTTAGCTGGTTATGTTACGTTATAACAATTTGTATAGCACACTATTACTCATGGGTGTCTAGGTGCTTCCGGTTGTACATGCTGTGTCAGGAAAAGCTAGTATCTAAAAAGCAATGTCTTGAGTAGTTTCCAAAATTCAAGCAAGGAGGAATTCCTCCTAAGAGAAAGGAAAATGGAAGGGAGGTCTATTCCTTGATAGTACTGTAACTGAAAATCCCCACCCCCAGTTCGTCATTTCAAATCTGGAGGTGGGCATCAGGTAAACATTGGCCGAGCGTAACAGTCTATTTGGAGAATACCAACTGAAAGAGTCCCAAAGAAATTGTGGGCCTTCTCTGTACAGGTCCTTATGTGCGATGCAGAGAGCTTTGAATTTAACACGCTGGCCAACTGGCAGCCAAAGCAATTCCTGAATCCCTGCCCTAATGGATTGATATTAGGGAACATCCAGGACTTGTCTAGCTGTGGCATTTTGTACCGACTGCAACCTTCTGAGTAGGTTAGATTGTAGGTTGATATATAGGCAGTTGCAATAATCCAATTTAGATAAATCCAATTTAGATAAAACCAGGGATTAGATAAGAAGTGAGATTCCCTCGTTGAAAATCTACAGAAGTGTCCTTGGCGAGTACTCCCTTTGGATGTTTTGCACACACTGTAGAAGAGGTTGGGCTAAGGAGGCTTATACCTGAGTAAAGTCTACTAATAGGTTTTGTTCTTCTCTATGTTTTCTTCCCTATGCATTATATAGATTCCTGGCATGTTTTATGGACAGTTAAAGAGTTCCCTGGCTGAGGCTCCCTCATACATTAGACATCACAAGAAGTGGTCCTGACGTTATTCATCCTTCTACCTTCTGGGGAATATAACTTGGTAGAGTGTGTCGTAGTCACTTACAGGTTGTGATTCTTAGACAGTGGGAGGAACATCTTCGCTCCCGTGGGTATCCATAAGAAGGTTAGTTCTTGGTGTGACACTTATGACCTCGACAATATATATGTCTTTATGTTATTGCCCGACCTCTGATGGTATGACCATTTCCTACTGGCAAAGTGATTTATGATCTATTTATTATTGTATCTATTTCCTAGTTGGCAAAGTTATTATTGATTTATGTGATTGTGGTCTAATGTGTTTATGTATAATACACAGGATATTTATACATAACCTGGTGTGGAGTCTATTTTTTTGGTATGCCTAGTGTGTCACTGGTGTATGTGTGTATGTTATGCAAACGCTTCACACATTGACTCTGGGATTAACCTGACCGCTCTACCAAGCTACCAAGTAGTGAACAGAGGTTATCTTGGGCGTGTCACTCCCTTACCTGGACTACAGTTGAGAAGCCTGCGTCTAGTACAATATGTGATGTTCTTAACGGTGGACTACAGGAACTTGGAAGGGGAAATGGCAAGAAGACAATTGTGGAAAATAAAATCCAAATTACAGTGTGTTACATTAGCTTATCAAAACACAGACCTCACATTTAATTTTCCTGGTATATTCTTTATCTAAAATAATTGAGAGGAGAGCCAAACCTGGGGGCATATTATCAAGAACGGCGATAAAATTATCGCCGCTTTAATCTCTGCTTAACCCTCTGGTAGATTGGCACAAAAGCAATCAGACTTAATTTGGACACAATGTGTAAGGTATTTATGCAGTGTTCAAATAGTAATTAAGTGAATACACAACACAAGAAAAATCCCACACCAATTTAGAAAAATAGACAACATTTTAATGAATAATTTGACACTGGGTGACAAAAATACAATAAGTAGAACTGGAGTTATGAATTTTTAAAATGTTTGATAAAAACTAGCACATCAAAATGCCGACTGCGGGCATCTATTCGCTCGAGGCCTGGGGCAAAGTCAGAAGTAATGGTAGACAGCAATGGGGCATTGTTCAGATACACACAGTGGATTGGACCCGGTCTTGGCTTACCTATGGACTTAGAAGAATATTTGAGGAAAAATGTCTGAGACAATAAAGTTCAGAAAGGATAGCAGCTGATGGTGTCTAAGGACGAGTCATCGCTGGGAAGCCGCTAGACGAAGTCATGATGAAGATTTCTACATTCAGACTTAGTCAAAACTCAAAAATCTCTGATGAGATAATGCTGCAGGCTGTAGCCAGCGAAATTTCCACAAGGCCGGATACCCTTCCGAAGTGGATGCGCTGAACAAGATTTGATGCTGCTTAGAAGAACTTAGTGGGAGATATCTCTTAGTCAGGCCAACTAGCGATGCTCCCTGGGTTGATCAGTGAGCAGGTATATCCCCGTTGTCTGTGGGTTCTCAGGCCACTTTTTAGTTAAAAAAAATTCTAGGTCCCAATTTTTGGTTTTTGGCATTTAGGTACCTTTAACACCACTTCCAGGGATCTAAGACTGGTGTGGGACCACTTGGAGGGCAGGACACACTTCGGGAAGGGTCCAGGTGCTGGTTCAAGGTTGTTGGAGCCTTCTGTGTCCCTGGAGCTCAGAATAGGAGCCCGGTCAACTAGCCCTTGGGGTCGCTCTGATAGTAGGGCCTCAAGCAGCAGGTCAGATCTCTGAGGGTACAAGGCAGGCTTCAGGCAGAAGGGAAGCAATCCTTCTAGAGGTCCTCCACAGGTCCAGGCGTGAACTGAAGAGTTGATCTGAGAGTCCAAATTTTACACCCAGTGCCAGCCTTTGAAGTTGGGGAATTCTCTAAACTTCACATCTGCTTCAGAAATTTTCGTTACTCCCCTGTCTAGGCCCCAAGAGGTCTAAGGTGACGAAAGACTGAAGTTCTTTGTGGGTGGGCTGCAGGCAGCCAACCCCTTTGAAATGTGAGTGAAACAGTGAATAGCTCTGCCCCTCCTATTTCAGAATGATATTCCATCCAGCCAACACCTAGTCGCCCTTTGCCTTACTGTCTGGAAGTAATACACAAAGGCCAACTTCTATCTATTCACTGTGACCCAGGACACATGCTGCAGGCATCAAAATGATTAGGACAGAAAAATGCCAACTTTCTAAAAGTGCAAAAAACAACAAGTGATGGACTGAATGTGGATCAATGTCACACACTCCCCCAGTCAAAAGATCTGGGCCCAAATCCATCGTTTTTTTGCACTCCACACCACCCTGGGTCAGATAATGGCTTTATGCAAATCAGCTCTGACCCTGTTGCCCCATGGGAACAGTCCAGTCCGAACTACAACAGCCATATCTTTCCCAGACCGGAATCAAGCATCCGAGGACCGGACCGGTTTCGAGGTAACACCTCTCTTCAGCCCGGCTAGCTTGACTCCAAGTGGTGTGGAGTGCCTGGGACCCACGTCTGGGCATCCCCAGCGCACTTAGGGTGGCAATTGCAAAAAACAACAAGTGATGGACTGAATGTGGATCAATGTCACACACTCCCCCAGTCAAAAGATCTGGGCCCAAATCCATCGTTTTTTTGCACTCCACACCACCCTGGGTCAGATAATGGCTTTATGCAAATCAGCTCTGACCCTGTTGCCCCATGGGAACAGTCCAGTCCGAACTACAACAGCCATATCTTTCCCAGACCGGAATCAAGCATCCGAGGACCGGACCGGTTTCGAGGTAACACCTCTCTTCAGCCCGGCTAGCTTGACTCCAAGTGGTGTGGAGTGCCTGGGACCCACGTCTGGGCATCCCCAGCGCACTTAGGGCGGCAATTGCAAAAAACAACAAGTGATGGACTGAATGTGGATCAATGTCACACACTCCCCCAGTCAAAAGATCTGGGCCCAAATCCATCGTTTTTTTGCACTCCACACCACCCTGGGTCAGATAATGGCTTTATGCAAATCAGCTCTGACCCTGTTGCCCCATGGGAACAGTCCAGTCCGAACTACAACAGCCATATCTTTCCCAGACCGGAATCAAGCATCCGAGGACCGGACCGGTTTCGAGGTAACACCTCTCTTCAGCCCGGCTAGCTTGACTCCAAGTGGTGTGGAGTGCCTGGGACCCACGTCTGGGCATCCCCAGCGCACTTAGGGCGGCAATTGCAAAAAACAACAAGTGATGGACTGAATGTGGATCAATGTCACACACTCCCCCAGTCAAAAGATCTGGGCCCAAATCCATCGTTTTTTTGCACTCCACACCACCCTGGGTCAGATAATGGCTTTATGCAAATCAGCTCTGACCCTGTTGCCCCATGGGAACAGTCCAGTCCGAACTACAACAGCCATATCTTTCCCAGACCGGAATCAAGCATACGAGGACCGGACCGGTTTCGAGGTAACACCTCTCTTCAGCCCAGCTAGCTTGACTCCAAGTGGTGTGGAGTGCCTGGGACCCACGTCTGGGCATCCCCAGCGCACTTAGGGCGGCAATTGCAAAAAACAACAAGTGATGGACTGAATGTGGATCAATGTCACACACTCCCCCAGTCAAAAGATCTGGGCCCAAATCCATCGTTTTTTTGCACTCCACACCACCCTGGGTCAGATAATGGCTTTATGCAAATCAGCTCTGACCCTGTTGCCCCATGGGAACAGTCCAGTCCGAACTACAACAGCCATATCTTTCCCAGACCGGAATCAAGCATCCGAGGACCGGACCGGTTTCGAGGTAACACCTCTCTTCAGCCCGGCTAGCTTGACTCCAAGTGGTGTGGAGTGCCTGGGACCCACGTCTGGGCATCCCCAGCGCACTTAGGGCGGCAATTGCAAAAAACAACAAGTGATGCCCAGACGTGGGTCCCAGGCACTCCACACCACTTGGAGTCAAGCTAGCCGGGCTGAAGAGAGGTGTTACCTCGAAACCGGTCCGGTCCTCGGATGCTTGATTCCGGTCTGGGAAAGATATGGCTGTTGTAGTTCGGACTGGACTGTTCCCATGGGGCAACAGGGTCAGAGCTGATTTGCATAAAGCCATTATCTGACCCAGGGTGGTGTGGAGTGCAAAAAAACGATGGATTTGGGCCCAGATCTTTTGACTGGGGGAGTGTGTGACATTGATCCACATTCAGTCCATCACTTGTTGTTTTTTGCAATTGCCGCCCTAAGTGCGCTGGGGATGCCCAGACGTGGGTCCCAGGCACTCCACACCACTTGGAGTCAAGCTAGCCGGGCTGAAGAGAGGTGTTACCTCGAAACCGGTCCGGTCCTCGGATGCTTGATTCCGGTCTGGGAAAGATATGGCTGTTGTAGTTCGGACTGGACTGTTCCCATGGGGCAACAGGGTCAGAGCTGATTTGCATAAAGCCATTATCTGACCCAGGGTGGTGTGGAGTGCAAAAAAACGATGGATTTGGGCCCAGATCTTTTGACTGGGGGAGTGTGTGACATTGATCCACATTCAGTCCATCACTTGTTGTTTTTTGCAATTGCCGCCCTAAGTGCGCTGGGGATGCCCAGACGTGGGTCCCAGGCACTCCACACCACTTGGAGTCAAGCTAGCCGGGCTGAAGAGAGGTGTTACCTCGAAACCGGTCCGGTCCTCGGATGCTTGATTCCGGTCTGGGAAAGATATGGCTGTTGTAGTTCGGACTGGACTGTTCCCATGGGGCAACAGGGTCAGAGCTGATTTGCATAAAGCCATTATCTGACCCAGGGTGGTGTGGAGTGCAAAAAAACGATGGATTTG
Organism: Lissotriton helveticus; assembly: GCF_964261635.1. NCBI lineage: Eukaryota > Metazoa > Chordata > Amphibia > Caudata > Salamandridae > Lissotriton > Lissotriton helveticus. The sequence goes on from NC_136068.1 coordinate 771,547,064, forward strand.
GGCCCAGATCTTTTGACTGGGGGAGTGTGTGACATTGATCCACATTCAGTCCATCACTTGTTGTTTTTTGCAATTGCCGCCCTAAGTGCGCTGGGGATGCCCAGACGTGGGTCCCAGGCACTCCACACCACTTGGAGTCAAGCTAGCCGGGCTGAAGAGAGGTGTTACCTCGAAACCGGTCCGGTCCTCGGATGCTTGATTCCGGTCTGGGAAAGATATGGCTGTTGTAGTTCGGACTGGACTGTTCCCATGGGGCAACAGGGTCAGAGCTGATTTGCATAAAGCCATTATCTGACCCAGGGTGGTGTGGAGTGCAAAAAAACGATGGATTTGGGCCCAGATCTTTTGACTGGGGGAGTGTGTGACAATGATCCACATTCAGTCCATCACTTGTTGTTTTTTGCAACTTTCTAAAAGTGGCATTTTCGGAATTGTGACTTAAAATATCACTTTACCATTAAAGAGGATTGTATATTACAATTCTTTTGAGACCAAACATTTTATTTTACCTGTTGTCACTGAAAAGTTAGCATGTATTAAATGTAAGAAAGCAACCCAATTTTATCATATGGGAGAGGTAGGCCTCAAAATAGTGAAAAACGAATTTGGGATTTTTTACTCCCAAGAGTACTTAGAAGTACATTGCTGTAGTTTTTTTTTGTTAGAAAGCTTTATTAAAATATGTAGAGAAAACGTGGTATAGAAATATAATAAGGAGCATGAAGCACACATCCAAAGGGTAATAAGGAATTAAAAAGTGAAAATCAAATGGTGAAAACCTAATACATCATACAATTACAAGATTAAAAACCAATATAAGAGGAGATTAAAATCATAGAGTACCATTATAAAAATTGGCATTTTTTTTTGCTTTTGAGTTTCAAGAAAAGAAAAGGAAGAGAAAGGGGGAGAAAGGAAGAGAGAAAAGAAAGAAAAAGGGGAAAAGAAAGGAAGGAGAAGAGATAAAAGAGAAGAAAAAAATATCAGGAATCCTCTCATATAAACTGGTAAAGCTTTCCAATGACTCATAGAACAAAAACGCAATGGGCAATAAACAATCATAGAATACGAGCGTTATAAAAAAAAAGAAAAGAATAAGCACAGCATTCATGGTGGCTGAAAAACAAAGTTACAGTCCTTGGCATAAAATGCAGAGGAAGAAATATAATTAGTGAGAGGAGACCAGAAGGCCTCTTTACGAATAAGCTGCTGAGAGGAGGTTACAAAGGCTCTATCTATCCAGTGGTGATGACACAAAAGATTCCACCAGGCGGAAAAGGAGACTTTGGAGGCATCTTTCCAATTCAAAGTTATACCATGAAAGGCAATGGCAATGCATACATCTATAAATGCACCAAGCTTACGAGCACACAACCAGTGTATAGAATTACTACCCAAAAATATAGAATGAATATCAAAAGGGAGATTGGTGGAACAAATAGAAGCAAGAAAATTGCATACTTTTGTCCAAAAAATAGAAATATTAGGGCAGAGAAAAAAGGAATGAACATATGTGCCAGGAGTCTTTTTACAGGACCAACAATTAGGAGATAGGGCAGGGCTGAATTTAGAAACAGCTAATGGAGTTAGAAAAAGTCTGGCGTTACAAGAAGTGTGGTGTATCTGAGCCCAAATGGAGTTCCAAGTGTGTATGGAGAAAGTATGTTGCAAATCCAATTCCCATAAAAGTTCAATCTTGCTTTTGGGACCAGCAGGTAGGGAGAAAAAAAGGTATTTGTAAATATTAGAGCCCCGCACAGAGGAGGAAGAAGGTAATGCTTGAATAGAAGAGTCAAATGAAGAAGAGGGGATATCAGAGAGAAGAGAGAGGTGCCAAGTTACGATCAATCTCAAAGAATCAAATTTAGAAAGAGATGCAACGGGTAAATTGTATTCAAATTGAAGTTCCTGGAAAGATAAGAGCTGTTTATTATGCAATAAGTGTTTGACCTGTATAATACATTTGATAAGCCAGTCCTTCCAGAAGATAGTACAATTAAAGATTTTAATGAATTTATTATGCCAAATGGAGGAGTCCAAAAATAGCTGAAGTGGAGAACGCGATTTAGTAAGAATCGGATAAAGAGTGGATATAAGATAAGGGATAGTAGGAGATTTGAACGAGCGGGGAGGATGAGCAAGGCTGGCCAACAAGGAGAAGGGAAATGGATGAATAACTGATTCCTCCAGTTTAAACCAAACTGATAAGGGAGGATCGTCTGAAGAGGAAAGATAGGGCAAAACTTGTCGAGTTAGGCATGAGGAATGATATTGGCGAAAGTTGGGAACATTAAACCCATCCCTATCTTTAGGAGCGGTTAGAGCAGGGAGGGAAATACAAGCTTTCCGATTATTCCAGAGAAATGTACTCAGGATACTGTTAAGATTCTTAAACTTTTTAAAATGAAGTCATACCAGTAACATGGAAAGGTAAAAATTGACTACTGGACGCATCATCATTTTGGAGGTATCCAACCTACCCCAATAGGACAGAAATAAAGGGGACCATTTCTCTGCCATATCAGAAATGTTTGATGAAACATCATCCAAGTTCAGTTGAACTGTCTTAGCGATTGAAGACGAGTAGTTTATCCCTAGAGACGTATTACAATTAGTGTTCTATTTAAAGTCTATCCCTTCAAACATACTTCTGAGGCAATGTTTATTTACCGGAAGAATTTCAGACTTGGAAAATTTTTACTTGTAACCAGAGATGGCAGCATACAAGGACAAAAGATCAACAAAAGTGGGTAAGGAGGTAGAAGGATCAGACATATATAACAAAATATCATCGGCATAAGCAGTAAACTTCACTTTAATAGATTTATGAGTAAAACCTCGGAAGGTAGGAGAGTTCCTAAGAGAATGAAGAAAAGGCTTAAGAGACAGAATGAAAAGGAAAGGAGACAAGGGGCAAGCTTGATGAGTGCCTCGTTGGAGGGTAAAATTTGAGATTGAAAACCATTTACGAAGACCGAAGTGGTGGGGGAGGAATACAATAGACTAATAAGGGATAAAATAGCAAGACCGAATCCATGCCACTTAAGGGCACGCATCATAAACAGCCAATGAACACGGTCAAAAGCTTTCTCTGCATCTAGGGTGATAGCGGCGTACGGGGTGGAGCTTTTGGAGGCGAGGTGTATGACATTCAAAAAGGTTCTAGAGCTGTCCGCAATCGTTCTACCCATAACAAAATCCATTTGCTCATAACCAATTAGATCAGGAATGACATTGTTAATACCAAGAGCAAGGACCTTAGCGAAAATCTTACAGTCTAAATTGATTAAAGAAATAGGGCGAAAATTAGCTCAAGAAGAAGGGTCCTTGCCTTTCTTTGGAATAAGACAAATCATGACTTTAAGAAAGGAACCAGGAGTCTCTTTACAAGACAAAAAATATTGGAATAAAGATAAAAGGTGAGGAAGTAAAAACTGGGGAAAAACATGAGTAAAATTCGGCAGTAAAGCCGTCCGGACCAGGGGATTTATCCTTTGGTAATTGGGCTAGGGCGGACTTAGGTTCAGAGAGGGAAAGATCCTCTTCTAATACTGAGCAATTGAGGATCGCGGAGGAACGTTCTTCAAAAAAAGAATCCAATGCCTCTTGAAGGAGAGGATTCTGCAGTGTATAGCGTCTTGTAAATATCCCTGTAACAATTTAATATTTTGTCATCTTTGAAATGATCAACACCACCATTATCAGTAATTTTAACTAGCTTAGAATATTGGGACTTTACCTTTAGATAATTAGCAAGTAGCTTGCCAGCTCTGTTGCGGGCCCCGTAAATTTTTGGAGTTGACCTTGAGTAGGGTGCCAAAGGATAACTTAGCTTGAATTAACTTTTTTAAGGTATCCTCATTATTGGAAGTAAAGTTGGTGTGTTTGAGATGTTTAATGGAGGCAAACAGAGAAGCGGAATCATTCCTATGCTGTTTCTTTTTCGCATTAAAGGCATCCCATATGGTGGGAAAGATGGCTGTAGTTTTACATACAATGCATCTGCACTATGAGCTGTTTAGGGTTTACTTGAGTGGTGACATATGTATTAAAAAAAGGAGGTTTATGCCTGGCAAGAGGTTTATTTTGCCAGACCGAATTGGCAGTTTAAAACTGCCACAGGCTGCAATGGCAGGCTTGAGTTTTAAAAGGCTAGGTAAGTGGGTGACACGATAAATAAGTGCTGCAGGCTCACTAGTATAATTTCATTTACAGGCCCTGTGTAAATGCAGTACCAATCATTAGGGATTTATGAGTAGATTAAATTTGCCAATTTGGTGTAAGTCAATTTTACCATGTTTAAAGGAGTGAGTACAAGTACTTTAACACTGGTTAGCAGTGGTAAAGTGCACAGAGTCCTAATGATAGCAAAAACAAATGTCAACAAACAACGGTGAAAAGGCAAAAGGTTTGGGTTAAGACCTAACTAAAGGCTGCTGGGTCTAAAACAAATTGTCTTGACAACCGTATTGTGTGAAATTAATTCTGGAGCTTGCTACAGATCTGTGTAATTCTACTGAATGCAGCTGTCAATAGAAACCTCCCAGTCCTGGGTGATCACAGACACCTACAAACTACAAGCATAGCGGGCCATTAGGTCTTCAAAGACCTATTATTCCATCTATGCTCTTGCTTTTTCAGGTGCACTTGGCACTTGCCTAGGCCATGATTTGAGAACGCCAGCTAGGTCGTCTCAATGGTACTTTATGTTTAAATCTGTGCAACATTTTATCTCTTTAGTTCTTCATCGTAGTGGTGTTCTAGAGCTTCATCAACCACATGTGTGAGGTCACACTCTGAATCATGTATGCATGGGCACACGAAGTATTACTCACAACACCCGTCAGGTGCATTAACAGTCGGTACATGTATCACTCCCTTAACTTGAGTACATGGTGCCAGCATGATCCCAAGATTTATGGCACTGCCATCCGCATGCCGTAAAGTTTGCGGCGTAAACCATGATGAATCGATTTACAGCACAACAATCACTATAGTTGGTGCTTTTACATGGCTTGGATTTGTAATAAAGATAGAGGTGGGTCATAGACTTGTCAAATTTAGTCAGTCAATAGCAACTATGGCAATGGTAATCCGACTAATTGGGTTGGCATCTCAGTTCGCTTCTGTGTCTACTGTGTTTGCAGCAAAGTGTGCCCCATGGGGTTTGAATATGTCAGTGACATGGCAGATTGCTGGCATAAAATGTCAAGTGGGTCTTCAATAACTATATGGTGCATTATACTGCCCATAACAATTCAGCTTCCCATTTTGACATTTTTACTGATTTTCAGAGAAGACCTCCGATCGAAAACAGTGTTATCCCCTGACATTTATATTTAACTACAGAACAAGATAGCAGTAGCTTTTCTTTTCTTTCGAAAGTCTTTCAGTGGTTGTGCCGTGAAACAGTAATTGGAGGTAAAAAAGGGCCAAAACGTCATAATGAGTCTTGAATAGCTGTGCATATGCATATCTACATGGGTCAGTACTACAAATAGCTGTGTATGTGTCTGTACTACAAATGTCCTCAGATTGAGCGGGTTATGGTGACAGCTTGGCGAGTGGTGTATAAATGCCACTAGAGACCATGTTTTCTGCTTCAGGTTTCTTTTACTGGCTTTGAAATCTCAATTTTACGACTGTACAGTTTTTCGATAATTCTGCACAAAGACAGAGCATCCTTCGCCTGTGAATATGGAACGGTATTTTTAAAACGTGACAACAAATAATGAATGAAGTAGTCATACACCGGTGACGCCCTTTTCCTGAAAAGGAAAATGTACTTTCTGGCTGTGAGGACCATTTGTGAAGTAGATCAAATTTAGATCTGTCAAGTTCACAATATTGAAAGTGAGATTTTGGAATACAGCAGAGCTCGGTGTCATTAAAGCACAAAGTGAAGCTTATCACAGTGGAAAAAAAGGTTCCCGAAATGTTTTTCTTGCCTCTCCAAATACTGACTGACAGAATTATCTCTTTTTCTGCCTGGAGAAAATTATGACTATATTATTACTCATGTAGTATCCTGCCTCTAAGCAACACATAGAAAAAGCCAAAGAAACAGCTTTTGCTGAACGGTTAGTTAGTTTGCAACTATAGGGATATTTCAGTGCATGACATCATTTTGGCTAAGAGATTTGACTCCAGAAGCCTTTTTAAAAAGAACAGTACCTCTTTCTACAGGAAAATTAAAACTTAAATGCACAGGAGGTGTAATCTGGAAGCAGTGTGGATGGCTGCGGCTCTCCAGAGCTCTTTGCGGCATCAGTGCCAACTCATTACAAAGAGACTGCAGGAACCGTTCCCACCTTCTTCCGCTGTGGTTGTGTCGGAATGTGCCTGAATTTTGGGGCTTATTTACAAACCCCTTGCGCCGCTGGTATGTCACTTTTTCCCCATAGTAAAAGTGACACACCGGCGGAGCAAAGGGCTTGGAAATAAGCAGGGGTTTCTACATGAGGGCCTGCAAGTAATTTTTGCATCAACACTACACCTAAGTGCTTCTGAGGTAACCTCTTCCCCACTGGCTGCCTTGTTCGAATTCCTGTGCCTGACAGCAAATGCTTTCAGCGGACTTTGCTTTAGTTTTTATTTGCCCTTGCCCGCATTCTTCAAAAGTCTTCTATTGACAGATATGAAGGACTTCTATGGAGGCTGCTTTATTCCTATGAAGTAAATCCCCTCTCCACACGGTGAGTTGCTTTATTATGGCCTGGGTGTTAACAATTGGAATTGTTTAAATGGAGAAGCCTGTTTAGCCTGTTGCTTCAGGCTAAATAGCAATATAAATGAGTTTCTGCCATTTACTTGATATTTTTTCTTTCCATTGTCCACAAATAGGTGCTATTGGCTTGGTGGTGTCTTTCTAGTTTTCTGTACGGCAATGCTTTCCTGGTGGTAGTTCCATTGATTTTTATCACGCTATACATCATCAGGACGTCATTGAATGTGCTTGTTTAATACACCTAGGCTTGAGTTTCTGTACAGGGAAGCCTAAAAATAGACAACATTCCTTTAAATCACGTAGCCTCTCCAAACCTGCGTCTTCTGTCCGGTATCAGCAGAGTCATCCAACCACATTTAAATCTCTGGCTAACATGGAGAAAGCCATGGATTTTTTTACAGGACTGCACTCCTTCACCACAGCATACAGGTACTATTCCAAAGAAATACACCACCTTGGCCTTAGATTTTTCCTTGGCTACTTCTCAACTAACTTAAGACATTTGTCAACTCAAACGTTTGCAGATAATTTGGAAAACAGCAATAGGAAGAACAATCTTCGCCTTTTTGGAATTCCTGAGGACTCTGAAGGAGTTAATATGATTGCATTTCAGCAGACTGCTATCCTCACTCCTATCTAAATCTTCAGTCCTCCTCTCCTCCATCTATTCAACTGGACTATCGTCTTGGTCCTCCTCCATCTTTAGGCAACAGCACACGGGCTAGAGTCATCATCATACTCTTTTTTAAATTTACTGAGTTAATGCACTTTCTCTCTGTTGTAAGAAGGCCAGTATTCTACAATGAATGTATTTTTCATGCAGGATGTATCACCTGCCACTGAAGCTTGCCATAAGCAATTTCTAGGATTTCGCCCTCAACTGAGATCTATTAATATTCGCTATGGCCTACCACACCAATGCCTCTTCAAAATCACTTTTAATGACAAGTCCTACTCCTTTGAAGAGCCCACAGACTTGCAATTCTTTATCCACCACCACAAACCAGACTCCATGGATCTAGGGACTTCCTCTATTACATGACTTTTTTAATTTTCCAATTGTTGCTGTTCATTTTCAATGTTCTAGATAACGTTTACGACAAACACTATGGGGTCTATTAGGATGTAGGCAGATCGCTACTGCCTGCATGACAGTGGCAATCCGCCCTACATCATACCCCGCCCACCACCCATTTCCCCCCGCCAGATTAGTATGGCGGGGGGACCCCGGCAGACGGAAAAACCGTCCTTCTGTTTTCCACCGGTCGACTAATTGACCGGGCGGAAAAGGGGCTAGATATAGTGGCGGTGTCTCCTAGATACCGCCATCCATATTAGCATGGGCAGCGGGGGATGGCTTTCCATGGCGGAGACCCCGCTATGGAAAGCCATGCAGAGTCTGCTTTCGGGGGCCGGTTTCAGTCCCCCAGGGTATTGGGTGGGTGTAGGGGTGCACATGGGGGTACCTATGGTGCCCCCTACATTGTCATGGACAAGGTAGATGGCACCCCGTGGTGCCTGTCACCTTGTGCATGACAATGCACACAGTGCATTCCCAGCATTGTTGCAGGCAGTGCTGTGAGCCCTCGCCCGCCACAATGCTGGGAATAGAGGATGTCACCAACATGGTGGCAGTGGCATCCTAATCGCCAGTGCGGGACCGCCGCAGCACTGGCAGCCGGTCCCAGCACCGATAGGGTGGCGGGCAGTTGGAAGCCTGCCCGCCATCATAATAGGCCCCTATGTATCAATGTTATTTTTCTTCCTTCAATTGTTTTATTTTTTTCTGGATATTTTTGGCATAATTGATATTGCTTATTTTTATTTTTTCTATTCATTGTCATTCATTAAAAAAATGTATATGTCCCCTTTCCCTTGTTCCAGTAAGACCCCAAAGTGTATTTCCCATGTCTTCTCCCTCTCATTTGCCCATTTCATCCTATATGTCCTCCTTCTAGTGTCCAGTGTAATTTTTTTAGACGTTTACTTTCAATAGAACTTTGTAATTGTCGTCCATCTAGAATTTCTGTATATTTATTTCTTTACATGTTTCTTTTGTGTCATCCCTATTTAACTCTTTTTTTTCCTTTATTGCCTATGTGCCAATGGACTGTGCCTGTCTCCTCAGGTGTTCCTCTGTCCCTTTCCCTATGGGGAATCTTCTATGTATTCTCCTTCCTCTTCAAGATCTGCAGTCATTGCTCCTTGAGATGCTGTATCTAAGTATATCCTGTCTTTTGAAAGCTGTGATTCTTCACTACTTTCTAGGCACTTTATTGCTTCTTTCTTCTTCCTCTTTCCATTTTTTTTCCTGAAAATTATGTTTTGCCTTGTACTTCTAATTATTCAACAATTGTATTTTTTAATCCAATGTGCTTTAGAACAGTTACATTGAATGTCAAGTGCTTAAAAACCCTTTTTAAAGTCACTGTGTCTTATCTCATCTTGCTCTTTTGAAATGTCATATAGCTCTGTTACAGCAAACACATCTCAGTGACCTAGAGGCAGCTAAACTTAATAACAGGTGGGTCTGTAATATTTGCGTATCCCCTTCCTAAACCAACAACAATGGAGTCATAATTCTTTGCCACAAATCTTTACATCCCATCATACACTATCAACACCATGACTCAGAGGGACTCTAGTTATTAGTTACCCTTGCAATTGGGGATAATAATCTCACAATACTTAATCTATATGACCCTACTAACCCAGATTCCGATTTTTGGGAGAACTTATCACATACTATAATGGATAATCAAATGTATGATTCCTTCTTAAACAGAAGCTCTAATTCACGCTTTGTTCCACACACCTTACACAAAGCCTCCAAGACTCTAATTTCTCATCAATCACTTTCTGAGTCATGGCAAGTATATAATCCTGATCTATTAGACTATTCATTTTATTCCCTATGCATCACTCTCAATTTTGACTGGATTGTATTTTCTTGAGCGAATGTTTAATGCAACATGTAGTCAATTTGGAAACAGGTTCTATACTTATATCTCATATGCTCCAGTGTTAACTGACCTTGATATTATTGCCAGCCCTCCTTTTGGAGATTTAATAAATTGTTACTTTCAGATGTTTCCTTTCTCAACTCGTTTACTGCTTTCATAAAAAAAATCACTTAATTAACAATGATAAGTCGCCATTTCCCTCAGGATGGGATGCCTTTAAGGCTGCTTAGAGAGGTTTCATAATTGGTTTCCTCCTTTACAAAAAAAAACTATTCAACAGAAATCTGCCTCTAATTTGGCTAACATTAAATCTCTTGAACATAATTATTATACTAGTAAAAATAACAAACTTGATCTTGACTCCTTATTTAAGGCTAAGTTTGAGTTTATTACATTTTCAACCAAACAAGCCTTTGGCACTTTGCTTAAACTCAATGCCATGTATTATGAGGACAATAATTGAGGGGTCTCACTTCTTGCCCGTTACTTAAAATGTGGACAGGAAAATTCAGCGACTAAGTCTATCACCGCTGAAAACGGTAAATAGATGTTCAGGGATCAAGATATTGCAGCATGTTTTGCCTCTTACTACAAGGATTTATATTCCCCAGCTCAAACACCAGCAGAGGAGTCTCTTAACGCCTACTTCTCCAACCGTAAACCAAAACCTACGCTATCTACAGATCTCTCCGTCCTAGATCAGCCCCTTCAAATTGAAGAAATACATTCTGCTGTCCAATCTCTTCCTAAAGGTAAAACCCCTAATCCCAATGGCTTCACAGTAGAATTTTAACTTCACTTCACTCAGCTTTTATTTCATAAACTTTTTAAGATCTTTACCCATTTTATCATTTCCAAATGTCCTTCTGGCTCTTTTGCGGAAGCTACCATTTGCTTAATTCTTAAAAAAGATTGTGACCTGACCCACTGTAAAATTAGCAGACCCATTTCTTTAATTAGTATGGATTGCAAAATGTTTGCTAGAGCTTTAGGCCTCCGTCTACTTCCTTTAAAGCCCAACCTCATTGATGTCCATCTGCCTTTACCCCTAACAGAACTGTAGCAGACAACTCTCAAACCTTCTTAAACATCATTGATGAAGCCCACAAGATACAGGATTTCTTAGCTGCAGTATCCATAGATACAGGAAAGGTTTTCAATAGGGTTAACTGCAGTTTCTTAATGAAGGCCTTATAATGGCATGGTATCGGGTCAAACTTTCTTCATCTCATTTCATTGCTCTATTGTTCCCCTCACTCTTCAGTGCTTGTCAATGGCATATAATCTCCTTACTACCCTCTTTAAAGAGGAACACTTCAGGGGTACCTCTTATCCCCTTTACTATATGTTTTAACATTGAAACCTTTCCTTCACCAATTGAGAATTTCTGCAGATTTTACTTGTTTCAAAAGTCAAAATACTTGCATTAAATGTACAGCATACGCAGATGACATTCTCCCTATTATGTCATGCCCCAAAAGATCTCTTCCTGCTTTCTTTAATGAACTGGATCTCCATTCTGACATATCAGGACATAAATTAAAAATGGATAAAACTGTAGTAATACCATTAAATATATATTGTTCTAAAGTTATTTTTAAAGAGGCAGGAATTTCCTGGAACCCTCCCAAGATCAAATGTCTAGGACTACGGTATGGGAAAAGTCCTAAATATACACTTAAAATTAATTCAGAAGTCCTCTCAGAAAATATATTAACTCTCTCTCAGAAATGGTCTCTGTTAGATCATTCCTGGTGGGGCTGATCGATACCATCAAAATGATGTTCCCTATTCGCCTATCCAAAAACTTTTTGGGTGCAATGTAGAAAAAACCTCATCATTTTTATGGCATGATAAACCTCCAAGAATTTATTTTAATGAAAGTCAAAGCTTCTGAAATCTAGGAGTGGTGTTATTTCCCCTGATCTTGTCAGCAACCATAGGACCGTTGGCATTAAACAACTACAACTGTATCTGTCTCCCTTGACTGGCATCCCTCTGAAACTTTGGTTTTCACTGGAACAAGCTATGATATCACCCATCTCCCATAAACATATTCTTTTTATGTCCAATTCTCCTAAATATTGGCTTCCTAACACTATCTCTCATTCTTGCTGTCTTCTCTAACCTTACTATGTTTTCACCTTTTCCCTCATTGATCAATTCCTAAATAGTCCTATTTGGTATAATAACCTTCTAAAAAAAGAGGAAGAACTTTATTCTGGAAGACTTGGTTAAATACAGGCATTTTACTCATTTCTCAACTTTATAATGAAGGATTCCCTATTCCTTTTTGCGAACTATCTTCCATTTATAATCTAAATTCTCATATATGTACTCCAAACATAAAAAATTATGGAATTTGATATGCAATGCTATCTCACAGCAATTTTCGCCAGACCCATCTCATTCCTATTCCTCTTCTCACCCAATCGCCAATATCATTTATTCTCAAGCGGCCCACATTTATAAGTACCCGATCTCACCAGACTACAATGGAGCCAAAACACCTATTGATACATTGTGGGAGACTGATTTTGATCTCTCCTGGTCAATCTCTCTCTGGGACAGAATTTGGATGAAAATTCACTCTACAGCTTCCACTGCTATTCTCACGCGAACATTGTACTTCTTTTACAGCAGACTTTTCTACACTCCTGCTTGCTTATTTTAGCTCAAACTTATAAGAAAATTACACTTGCCGGAGATGTCACACTTACCCAGGTACGTTCTTTTATTTTCCAACTCTGTAATCATTTTGGCTTTCAGTATGGAACCGTATTATTGACATTTTCCGAATTCACTTACTCTTTTCATATAACCTGCGCTTCTTAGGTGGTGCTCATGACCTTTGGAGCTGGGAGAAGATACTTGGCAAATTACTTCACCTACTACTGTCCATAGCTATTTTTATTATTGCCTCCAATTGAAAGTCTAGCGACAATCTTACTCTTCCATCCTGGTGGAGCACAGTTTGCCATTATCACAGGCTAGAAAGCTTTAAGACTGATTCAAATGCACTCAAATATGGATGCTCCTGTCTACTTATTTGTCACGTTCCGCTAAGGGTCATGTTCCTTCTCCTACCTCATTGTATGCCTCCTCATCACATATTTGCTTACAAGTTGTTTATACTACTGTACTGCATTATTTTTATTTGAAAAAAGTTTTTTTTATTATATTCAGTATTTAATATTTAATAGTTCCAGACTTGTATTTCTTATCTTTTCTTTGTCTCAAGGCCATATGTATCATTCTTTTCTCTTTCTCTTCCTTTTTCTTTCTTCCTATCCAAAAAAAGTCAGAGTCTGATTTTATATTTCATCCTCAGCTTGCTCTTCTTTCTGTACTAAATGATTTCTTAGTATATTTTTTACATTACTACATTCTAATATTATAATGGGTAATGTAATGTTCCTATATTTATAATTTTCCTTGATTCAATAAAATGTATTAAAAAAAGAAAAAAACTAAATCGGACAGTATAAGAATGTACAAACCTGTATTTTCCAGTACTAGAATACACAAATTTCAAACATGCCAACCTAAGAATGACTTTTACTTATTGTACCGGGAGAAGGGTGTGTGGCGTTGGTGATGGGGTGGGGTCATAAACCTCCTGCCGCACCTAAACAACCACAGCTACCCATTCCATATCAATAAGAAACTCTGATGTCCAGGGGAGTATTTAACGGGAGCCTAGCTGTGTAGAGCATTTACACTTGAGCTGGAAACTCTTTCTATGCAAGGGCTTCCCTCTCATCATTTGATTGTGTTCTTCACTCTATGGCCAAGTGATGAGGCATGAAACTGGGTGTCACACGGCAGCACAATGTAAGTTGGCAGGTCTGGCATTTGCAAGTGTAAAGTGTCTTTGAGTCATCCTTAGAAGATTGACCTGATAAACTACAAGAGCTTTGCTGTGCCAGTTCACACTGCTGGAGTGTGGGGTTGTGAGCACAACATTGTAGAGCGTCAGACTTTCCTTTTGTTCTGTAGTGCTGTATGTGGCTGGACCATCCTTTCTTCCTTGCCTGTCTCAGAAAGCACCTATGTAAATGTTTAACACTGTCCCATGCGGGTAATGGAACAGTGGCTAGAAAGTTTGTTTAAAAGGGTCTTTGCACCCTTCCTCAATACCAAAGTGCATCCCTATGAGGTATTTGTGGTAAAATGCAGTTTCAGGGCCCTACCCTTTCAGTAAAGCAGACACTGAAACTGTTGGGTATATTCACTAGCAAGTTGCACTGGGTTTGCACCACACAATTGGCATTTCAAAATGGCAATATTTTGGATTTCCTTTCCAGCGTAAAACCTGTTTTGCACTGCAAAGATGCCAGAAAGTAAGACGCTTTGCACTGCTATGTATTACTTTCGATCAAGGGGGCATCCCATGGTTCCTGTTTGACCACACATGGTTATTGATGCAAACCCTTACTTAGTATCTAGGATAGACAAGGATGTTTACCAAAACATAACACCTCTTTGAGACAGATGTTAAACTTTCCAACTTTGCACGTATGCTGCACTATACAGCACATATTCAATCTGGGAAACAATCTTAGTTTTCTGTAATGGAAGGAAACTTTTCTAGTTAAAAAAAACATATTCTCTACATGGTGCAGATACATTTGCACTATGGAGCAAAGGTAAGTGCGTGGTGCTAGGTAGCCTTATTGTATTTCAGAGTTAGGGAGAGAGCAAAATAGCACCATATCTTAGCAAACATGGTGTTGTATTGCTATTACCTCTCACACAGCACAGTAACTGTGGTTGCTGCTCTGCTTTGAGATGCAATTTTAGTGTATCTACCCTACTATGTAAAGAAGAGTTTGGAGATATATAACCCTATGACAATGATAAAACAGTAAAAAACATAAGGTGTGGTTTTGAGAGGTATTCATTTGTAAATAACTGCTCTGATAGTCTCTATTGTTTATTTCAATTTCTAAATCTGATAATTCAGTGTTATGATGAAGCAACAGGTGATAATAAAACTTGTTACCTACTGTTCCTACTTCATAAAGGTCTTCCAGACCAAGCTGATGGGACTCTATGAGAACCTGTCAACGCAGCTCTGCTTTGACTGAAAGCAGAAAGTACAGCTGCATGAGAGAGAAGGAAGGCATGGAAGATGATGGTGGATTGTAGGTAAGGTCTTTTTTTTTAACTTTGTAACAAGGATACATTACAGACATCATGTTATGCATGGCGCCCCTATCTCTCTGCTGTTGCGTAGCTGTTGAAAGTAGATACAGATTATTTTGATGGTCTTACATAACAAAAATGATAGATTTGTAAAAGTAAATTATGGGGATGTTTTTTGCACCTCAGGGTTCTGATTGTCATCATAGACAACAAGAGGTATGCTCGAGTTGTCTGTTTGATGTCACTCAGAAGCCATAGGTAAAAGACATGCCCATAATTCACAGTTATGCATCTATAATTCTATATTTTAAACATGGCCTCCATAATAAGCCTCTATCCAGTATAACATATTCTAAAGCTGTTAACTCACTGCTATAACGGTGCAACAGAGAATAACAAAATGTGTTATCCAATGATGCTACTTCATAAAGACCTTCCAGGCCAGGCTGGCAGGTGTGTCTGAGAGCCTGTCAGTGCAACACTGCTTGTCTGCTTTGACTGAAAACAGAAAGCATGGCTGCATTAGGGAGAAGTAAGGCAGCTAAGGTTGGAGTGGTTGGATAAGGATGGCAGATAAGGTTTTTTGTGCAAATTTGGGTCATGGAGGCGATTCAATATTTTGCCTGGCACTCTATTACTACTCTAACTGTGCTTTGATGTTGAAAGCAGGGAGAGAAGATTCTGAGGCTGCACTTAACTTAAAATTATAGATGGGTGAAAAGTTAATTATTTTTTATTAGTGTTCGCTCTTGTTGTCTATTTGATGTCACTCTGAACGCTTTGTTGCAAAACATCCCCACAAATAATTGTAACCCAGCTAAAATGCTATTGATTCATTTATTTATTATGTACTTATTTATGTTTCTATTTATTTAACTTGTTAACCAGGTTACACCTATTGCCCTGACAAATGAGCAATTCTGAACCAGCATTTCCCCTAACTCAGCAGCGTAAAATGTCATTTTCAGTTAAAGGAGCCTTTGGTTTTGCGTTGATTAGTAAGCAAATACAATTGCAAAGCAAATAAGCAAATTCTAGTGAAAATTGCTTTTCACTAGTGCACAATTGCTCAGTTATTGGAGCAGTATATGTAACCCTGCCCCAGGGGTTTTGATTGTTATTCTTTCATCGATAACAATAGAATATGCTTCATGTGCCCAAAAGAAAGATTAAGGGAGTCATTTCAAGAAACAGTGAACCTTGAACCTGGAGTTATTATCAGTGGTCTTTGACTATTGAATTAATTCAGTCCATCAAATCCTGATAATTTACTTTCACAAATATTTTCAACGTACTTTTCAAAAATCGTTTATAATAAATATTGACTTTGCATGTTTCATTGTACATTCAAAATATTTCTTTGAACTAATAGATGCTGTATGATCGGAGATTTTCTACCACACATTTGGCACTGTATTTTGATTGGCATTTTGAAACATTATAAGAATAGAACGAGGCTGCGCTTCCGTCTCTGTTTGGAGCACTTCAATAGCCTTTTCATGAACAAAATAAACCAATACACAAAGAAAGAACAACTGTATTTCCTTAAATAATGTACAGGTATTGAAACTATCATTTGTGGGGAAGCCTTTGACTACTTAGTGTCTTTGTCCTAAGCAGTTTAATAGCTTTTATGTTGTGAAATAGTACGATTTTGTGAAAGGTTCTGACCTAGTAATGGGAGAGAGAATGGAGACTTTATATAAAATATTTGATCCCAGTCCAACACCAAATTGCGGGATATTGGTTTTCATGGAGAGAGAAAATCCAAGTCTCTGCAGGGTGCTCCTAGCTCACAACTTGACACTTTGGCCACATTCATGACCTAAGCCTTGAACAGGACACATCATTCCTGGAAAACAATGTATGCATCAGCAAACTCACATAACATTGAAATACAAACCAAATCCCTCAGCAACATTGGAATCCATTAGTCTCACTCTCAACAAAGTCACCATCAGCAAACAAGAAAATGAAAAAAAGAGCATAACCTGCACTGATATCACACCACTGAAATCCTTCTGTGCCCACACAGGCCACCAATTACATCTGTCAAAGCTGAATATGACACCAACAACATCAACAAAGCAGTACACAGAGGCACAGCATTTTTCAAGAAAATAAGGCACTGCATCAACTTGCATGAGCTTTCAATATCATATTCCACAAACCACTTCTTCAGTGAAATAATACTATAATACTGATCTGACAGCTCATGTATATCAGCAAGCCTGCATCCCTTGCTCCTACGTCTCCATGCCAACCCATCCCTAAAGAAGATCATGCAATAACTGCAACATAAATGAAGTAATCTCTGGAGAACCTCTGTCAATCCTATTCAATTTCTCCGTGCCTGAAGAAAGCCTTGTAGAAAGCCTTATTGCCTTATGGCAGGTGAAATCCTGAAGAAACTCAACCAAGAAAACTAGTAACTCATAAAAAAGTATCTACCCTTCATCTGCAAATCCAAAAAGCAGTCTACCCACAACTGCAAGTTCACATCAACTCCAGCCATCTTCTACACTATTACTAATCTGGGTTCAGGTGACACTGCAGTATAGAAACATCTACCCCTTAAATCACAGATAATGACCGACAGACCACAGGCAAATATGACCCCTCCTCATGTTTCTTCTTGATCTATCAGCTGCATTTAACACCTAGAAGTAGTGAATGGCATTCATAGGCAATATCCCCTCTAGTTCTCATGTGTCTTATCCAATTGCCAACACATGGACATCTTTAGATCCCATAAACTCCCTATCACCAGAGGTATTCCCCAGAGACCCATCCTTTCCGGTCATCTACAACCTCTACATTGATCCCCTAGAAATACACAGACAAAAGGAGCAAAACCCCCCCTAATGGTACCCAACTGTGAGATTTGCTTCTAAATCACATAAACACCATGAGAACTGCCTCCAACTTATGCATTCCTGGACACTGACATCATGGTCCGCCTCGTTCTCTTGTGCAACTGATGGATTGGGAGTGGTGTAATCCCATTTCGGATTTTGGTGCTACTGCTGGATCTTTTTCTCTGAAGCACTCTAAATGACAGTTTAGACATGTAGGACCCATTTGGTGCTGTAAGAATGACAGACAGGGAAGGGTTGAACCTTAAAGGTTTGTTTTCAGGTTAGAAATCATACAAAATTGAGTATATAGCTAAAAACAGTTAATCAATAAATGAGAGTACAAAGCTAGAATACAAAGTCAATATAAGAACTTAGTAAAGTTCAGGTAAGCAAAATACAGAGTATAAAATGAGAGAGCAATCTGGAATTGATTTTCCTCCTAAGGTCTACAAGAATAAGCCCACAACATATTAAAAAAGCATACTGTTATAGGATTGTTGTGGGAAATTGGGTTTTTGATTGAGGGGATGAACACCCTTCTCAAGCAACAACCACAATCCTTGTGACAGTGACCAATATGAGTCGCTAAATTGACCTGTGCTTCATCCTCTGGTAGCATGGCACAAAAGCAGTCAGGTTGAACTGCCATTTCAACCTGACAAAGTAAACCCTTTGATAGTCCCAAACCTTCCTTTTTAATACATGTAAGACACCTGTAGGGTAAGCCTTGGACAGCACAGAGGGCAGGGTGCAATGCATTAAACATTTTGGACAATTACTTTTAA